>NC_066620.1:87057193-92057193 GCF_025201925.1 Gopherus flavomarginatus
CAAATAAATGTATATATCCACACTTACATTTTTGGCAGCTTAAAATGCTGCTGGAAAAAAGTTCAGATTAGTAAATTGAAGGACATTTTTTTCAGCTGAGCCCATTGAACTTTGGTTTCATGGTGGATGAACGTAATGTCCAGATCTCATTCTTAGACAACAAACTCTCCTGTCAGTTACACAGATAACTACTATAACTAATACTATTTTGGTTCATGTTTTTTTACAAAACTAATACAATATGACAATACAGAGATTAGGAAGTCTAAAATTATTGCCCTATAAATTGTATGCAGTGTTGTAGCTGTGTCACTCCCAGGATATTAGAGAGACAAGGTGGGTGAGCTGTCACCTATTATTGGACCAGCTTCCATTGGTGGAAGCTCAAAAACTTGTCTCCCTGCCCTATGAATTAATGTCTAGGGCTGGCTTGCTCCCTTCTACAGTAAAATCCCTGAAGGGAATAAAGAGCGAAGAAAACTTGAGGTTCCCCTTGTGGAAAATTTCCTATTTTGTTTCACCAGAGGGTGGGATCTACTCCTCACTCACTGAAGAAGATGCAGGATATGCTACTAAACCTTTTGAGTTCTGTGGATCCACACTGATGTTGAAGGATCAGTGGGAGGTCAGGGTCATCAGCATGAAGACCTTGTGTCTCAGTGTGAACTTTGTCCCCCTGGGCACCCCACCTCCTTCTCCCTAGCTGTGGCTGCCCCTCATTCTTCTTTAAAAAAAGCTCCACACATTGGAGAGGGCTTTGTGGGAAAGGTAATATAGTTCCAGATTATACAGATTTTTTGGGGGAAACTCCCCTTAAACATCTGTAAAGCTACCTCATTGTCCTCCATGAAATCCCTCCTTAAAACTCTCCTTTGTCATGATGCCTACAAAAATGGTTAACTGGTGCGTTGAGACCAGACCACTACCTATCCTGCCCACTATTATTGTCTCATGGATTCCTTGTGCTCCCTGGTTGTGTGTATTCACTTGTCTTTTTTTGTATTTTGATTGTAATCTCTTTAGGGCAGGGACTGTCTTTTTGTTCTGTGTTTGTACAGCATCTAGCTCAATAAGGGTCCTGGTCTGTGAGAGAAGGCTCCTAGGTGCTACTGCAATGCAAATACTACTAATAATTACATTTCCTAAGGAATTGACAAGGGGTTAGTCTGAGGATGATGTGTGTCCCTCTTGACCCCATCGATCATGGGGCAGCCCACTCCCTGTTCCTTACCACCTCCTCAGAACAGATCCAGAACCCATGTCTGTATGTCTATATCTCCATAGGACTGGGGGTTGCTAACATAGTGGCAGCAGATCCACCTTCTGGGTAGGAGAGGTGAGACCTGCACATGGAGAATTCACTCTAATCATGGCTGGGGAAATGTCACTTTCTTACTGAAATCATATGCATTCATTGTAGTGACAAAAATATGTTTATATTACTTTTGACTCCTGGTAGAACTGCAAAGTCAACACACCTCTGGGAGACTGATTTTGATTCTATTTTGCCTCTGCATCATTAGTACGATTACTTAAGATTCAGCTGTAGTACCAAATTCTGCCCTCAGTTACTATTGAAGAGAGTGACATTATACTAGTGTAACTGAGGGCAGAATTTGTCTGTGCAGAATCTTTATTAAAGATAAAGATGAATAAACAAAAATGATCACTTCTTCACCTTCAGATGCTGTAACAGGTTCACCAGGGTGCAACCTGGAACTGGGGTATTGCTGAGCCCTCTGGCACCTAGCTGGGCTCTCTCTCACACTGTGATGCTGTGACAAGCTGCAAACCTCACCAGGTACTGCACTTACACAGCTATCCACTGGCAGGGATGCACCCAGCTGAGTAACGTGAACGCTTCTAGCCATGAACTAACAATGGAGAGGCTCCAGCCAATTCCCCCAGCTCCCCAGCCTAGGATCTCAGGGCTGTATCGTCCTGCACTGGTCAGAAGCCTGACCAGTGTAAGTTTACTACCAGTCTGCCCCTCCCTCAATGTGGAGAGGACATGTTCTCAACATTGTACACTGTGCAGATTTCCCAAGCATTTCAGCCAAAACACGCTGTTTAAGGTAAAATATAAAACAAAATCTAAGTGATTATAAGTTATAAGCATACAGATCAAAGTTGGTTACCTAAGAAATAAAAGTAAAATCACAATCTGATAAACTAGATAGGATTTGAATCAAGGATTCTCCTTTCCAGCCTGGGACCACCTCCCCAGTTCAGTCTTTGTCCTCCAGATGTGTTTCCAGGTGTTGAGTTGTGGGAGGGAGTGAGGCCAAGTGATGATGTCACTTCCCCTCTTTTATAATTTCTTCCAGCTTTCTGGAAAGATCCTTTGCTATGATGAGTCAAACAGTCTCCATTGTCTACGTGCTCTCTCTGAGAGGTCTCCATTGTATACAGTTCCTGGGGTAGTCCTTGTGAGTATGGATTCCCCTCAGTGGGCCATCATCAGTGTCTGGCTACTCCATTGTTATATCTGAGAGGCTCGTTGTGGGGGTGTTCCCAACCTCACAGCGTATTTCGGTATCATACATATAGCAAAACTTCATAACTTCCCATACAATGGTAGCATTTATAATCCAACAGGATATTCATGTTCAACAGATCAAGACTTTTACAATGATACCTCACAAGGTATACATTGTACAAAACATAATTATATGACAGTGGTGAATATGAGGGTTTCAGGGTGCTACTTTCAGGCACAGAGTGCCGCAGATCCAAAACTGAGCTTTTAGTTCTTGCAAATAGAAAAAAAAACACATTTCTGCTTAAACACAACATATAGGCATCTCTGCAGTGCAGTTTGTACAGTAGTTTTTCAGAATATAATCACACAAAAGATCAATAAACAAATCAGTAGTAACATTTATTATATTGGTATTGTATACAACATCATCATCAGTACTGAGAATTTTCTACTGGTAACACAGGTGTTTAGATAAGTAACTGGGAATATGCTTTCTAATACTTTTGAAGGATAATAAAAAGGATTTATTGACTGATTGATTGAGGGTTTCTTCTCCCCTGAGTGCCCAATTCTGCCTGCACTGATGTCAACTGCAAAATTTGCATAGACTTCAGGGGAAGCAGAATCAGAGCTTAGATGAGAGGATATAAACTTTGGCCCTTTTCCCAGAAGGAGCATCAGATAACTAGCGCACTCCTCAATTATACATAACAGAGGTGAACAATTCACAGTTTAGTTTTTTTCAGATATCTCAAAAGATGATCCCAAACAAAATTCAGGTCTTTCCCTCTAGCGATACCATTTTGAAGTGTCAGAAAACTTTCAACAATCAAATACCAAAGCATGATACTAAGCTTTATTTTTTTCTTTTGTTTTAAAAAGTATGCACAGATCATAAAAGAGAGAATGAGAAGTTCAAGCCATGAAGTTCACGGTACGGAACCAATGGATAATGAATCGTTTGCAGAGTTTGGGAAAAGTGAAATATTTACATTGAAGACTAGCATGGCAAAAATAAGATATGCCAATACATATAAAATGGAGCCATATAGGAAATTCCAGGCTCATTTAGTAAGAAACAAAGCTCAACATATACTAACGGTAGAGTAATACTTTTTGTTTAAATTATCTGTATGTAAGATATTTAATTTTAGTGTAAATGTTAGGCCCCAGTCACTCAAAGACAGCCCTGGGGTTACTACAAAGTTACTATAAAGTTAAGCATATCCATAAGTCCACCCACATGCTCATCACAGGCTCTATACTGTAAGATACTGAATATCCTTTGCAGGGTGCTTGCTAAGCACCAGCAGTGAAGGTGGAAGTTGAGGGTTTTCAGCTCTTTATGGGATTGGATCTCTTTTCTGTTACTAGATTAAAATGGGTCAAAGAACTATCCAAAATAAAATAAATAATAGGAAATTGTGGATTTATTGAATTTTATTCCTCTAATTGGTTCGGGTAACATTTCATGACATGAGAGCAAAGTATTCCTGGTGGTGTTCCTCTGGTGTTATTAACAACAGTCTGATTGCCGTATGTGAAATCAAGTTAAATGGTATGAGGGACTCTGCTCTGGAGAATCTCCTGAGGCAGTCTATAGTTGCCAAAGAGCAGGGAAGTTATACTATTTACCCTGAAAACTAAGAACTAATCCCATTGACTCTGTAGTGCTGGAGACGTGTTGTGGATATGCAGACCAATGCTCTCTAGGCTATTTTACATGAAATTGAGTCAAAAGGAAAAAAGTACACTTCTGTTCTTCTCAAAGAAAATTTAAAAATTTGTTAAAAATGTTTTAAAGTGAAATATTTCAATATTTTGACGGATAAAGTGTTTTGCAGTAAAAATGATTAACTTTTTATTTGGGGACGTTATCTATTGTTTACAAACATTCCAGTAGTTTACTTCCTTTTTCTTTATAGCTAAAAGTAAGATTTTTTTAGACAAAAGCTTGTTAGGATGGAGATTAGTTTTTTTTTTAACTCTTTTGATAGCAGCGACTTCAAGAAACCAAGTATAATGGTGTGACTAGTATCTTCTTGTGTAATTCAATCTCAGAAGAAATATTAACAGCTGTCAAGGACATGGGCTTTGATCGCTATAAGTACGTAGTAACAGTCCTAATCTTGCAAAAGTCTGGTCAGGCAATAAAAGTGAGTAGACAAATTAATTTACTCATAACATTTTCACAAAATGAGTTAGATGGGGCCCTATTTGCCTCTTGGGCATACCACCACGTTCAGAGTGGTCCAGATCTGCATTGCTTTAGGGTGAGCTACCCCTTGGAGCTCTGAGGTGCAGAGGAAGCTCAGCTGCTCTGTCTCACTTAATGGACTGCAGGATGTACACCTCACCATGGCTGACTAATACTGCTGGTCAGTGTGAAGAGGACACGAGGTTTGCCTGAGTAAGTATTACAGATTTAGCCCCAGTGTATGTTTCAGTAGATATTATAAAAGTGATAAGGAAAATCACTGAACAACATTTTTTGGCTACCAGATTTTCAGAGCTCTTAAGGTAAATTTTCTCTAAAGGAAAATAAAATGCATTTAATAAATAATAATAAAACATTCAGCTTCTTTTAATTTGCAGTTTTATATACATTCTTGCTATTTTAAATAAATTAATATAAACTAGCTGCACCTATATAATGCTACATGTTCATTGTAAAGTTCTACTCTGAAAAATATTTCCTTAAGACTTGTGCTCTTTTAGTCATTTATTAGTACTTTGTTCTTTTCTCCCCCATAGATCTCCAGCAGATGGGTCTGGGATGTTGCAAGGGACAACTGGGTTTCAGCTAAATGTGAAACAGAATCCTTCATTTCATTGGCTTTGATAACGGCTTGTTACTATGAGTAGTTTTATAAAAGCAGCCTCTGTTAACGGCCATCGCAATACTCTGTATAATTGTTCAAAAATCTTCATAAAGTTATAGTTATTTTAGAACACTTTCTTTTTTAAGTTAAAAACAGCTGATACATTGAAATGCACATAAATTTAAACCAATTTTACCAATTATTTTCTCTATATATTTTTAAATATGTATGGGTGAGTGTGTACTGTATACATCTGTCATAACGCTGTATTTATGACAGGTGCTAAGAACACAATTTGCAAGGTGCTGCATGTGGCTTTGGGCATTCTAAAGGATGGGGTTCCAACAAATTACAAGTGACAATTCCTTTCATAAAAGGGGAATATTCTGCACCTTGAGGTGACTCTGAAACAGAAAAGTAACATTGTATTTACTCTCAGTTGTTGTCATATTCATCAAATTCCACAGCAATAATCTCTTCAGAGATCTAGTAATAAGGGAAGCCACTGTAATGTGGCTTATTTTTAAAAGCTTTTCTTAGATTAAATACATTTTCCCCACTGTAACCAGCTGTTTTTTCTTATGCCTATTAAACTCTCATTTTTGTATTTTGAAGTTTGGGACATTTCATTTAAGGTCTCAGTTCTGCTCCTGTTGAAGTCAGTGGGAGTGTTGTCACTGACTTCACTGATACCAGGATGGACCCCAAATTACAAACTGTCAACTGTTTTATAATCCTTAGTCTAGAGGCTGATATATTGTATTTACTGGATTCAGTTACTTTTTTTTCATTTTATCAGACTGATTCCTAATGACAACAAAGCCAGAAGAGCTGTAAAATCCATTCAGTGACAACCTGAAATCTTAGGAGATAGATATGTAATTGACAGTTAATGACAACAGTACATGTGTGTGTGTGTCTGTGTGTGTGTGTGTGTGTGTGTATATATATATATATATATGGCTAAGACAAAATTTGCCAAGTATTTATAAAGAATGTTAGAACTGCTGCTATATTAACCTAACAATGACTCAAATCTGCTATTATTTCATTGATATTGTTCAAACATAACAATTCAGAAGAAAATAAATAGTATTTGTTTTCAAAATAATACAGATCATGTTTAATTTTCTGTTAAAATGCCTGATGGCTTGGTAATGTAAGGTTGTAGTTAATGCCTTATACCACAAAGCAAGGGTGGCTTTAGTGTCAGGGTTCATGGGTTCAGTTGTGCCTGTAGAAATCACCCTGCAGTGCTGGCTCTTGTCCCATGACGCTGGGCCATATTCCCTGCTCTGGGCATTGTGGGAGTCCCCTGCCTCCTCTCAGCCAGGACTTCCCCTCCCCGTTAGGGTTGTGGTGTTGGGCAGAGTGTGGTGCTGTGGGTGGTCAGCACCTGTCCCCTCTTCAGTTTAGTATAGTGCATGCATTGAATCAGGAGGCTACATCCACCCTGCTACAAAGCAAATACTCTTACATAGACAAAGCATCAGAATGGAAATTTCACCTGGACATGGTAACAACTGGCTTCTTCAAGCTTAAGAAACTTGGGCTCCAATCCAGTATTCATATGTGTAAATATACATATATAATGTATCATATATAAAGTTCTTATCCTGCAAATGCTAACACACATAATAACTTTGCACATGTGAGTGGTCCCACAGAACTCAATGGAACTACTCCCATGAGTAAAGAAGTATACACACGTGCTTAAGACCTTGCAGAATGAGGGCCTTTTCTATAAGTAGGCTTGGCAGAATTCAGTTTTTTATCATTTTGATGGATAATATCAATGTTTATTTTTAAGCTTTTTTCTATTTGCATTTTCACAGTGGCACCAAATTATGGATTTTAAGCATTTTTTATTTTTATTGATTTACATTTTTACAGTTGCAGGAAATTATGGGTTGACAGAAAATAATTATTTAATGACAACAAGTGTTGAGATTTAAAAAGTTCAAACTTTATAATTGTAAAAACACAAATTGTCAACGTAACGTCAAAATATATAAAGTAAATATCCTTGAATCAAACTTAAGTTTTTAAGCACCATTTTTATTACTTTGCCTTTGTAAATTTCCATTATTGATGGAATTATTTTTATCAGTTTGTGTGTGTACAATGAAATCAACATTTACCGAGTAAAAATCTTTCAATGCTATCTATAAGGGTTTATCCATATTTTGTTCTTCGTTTGAACAGCTTGAATGGTAATATAAATCCTACGTTAACATGGAGGAGGTAATCCACCCTTTAATGACTGGAACTGATGTGAAGCTAGAATCCAAACTTTGTACAGTGTATAGTGAGACTATGTGTTCAATAGTTTCTCTATGCAAAACACTGTAGAACAAATTAGCTTCAAAGATTTTTTTTCATAGAAGTGTTTTTTTATGGAGAAGAAATTGTGCAGTATGTAAATATATAAAATGTCACTGGCTGACACTTTAATATTCTAAGACTGTCACCTACTGTAATACTGAGCCTCCCAATGTTCGTGCACAAGTCAACTTCTTGATGGTAGTACATTTCAGTTATTCTTAAAGTTTCTATAAGCTTTGAGGAAATGAATTTTTTTATTTGTTTATGTGTGGCATGAATAAATACAGATTTACAGAGCCTAGCATGCAAATTTATCGCCTTAGATGACAGGGATAAATCATGCATCAAAGCCATGAAATGGGCTACAAATGCAATAAAATTAAGGTGTTCAAATAGTTAACAAATGGGGGAAGGAGGCACGGCGGGGAAGGGGCCAAAGATGCTCCTTGCCTGGGGCATCATTTGGGCTAGGGCAGCCCTAAGTGGGGTCCCTTCTCCCACTTGGGCTGACAGCAGGAGCCCCTCCTCCTGGGGCTGACAATGAGAGCCTCCAGTGGACCGGGCTGAAAGCAGGAGCTCTGCCTTGCCAGGACTGACAGCCCTCTGGAGCCCGGCTGCCTGGAACTGACAGCAATGTCTAAGTACGCTACAGTTAAGCCTCACGCCTGATCTGGCAATAAAACTCTCGCATGTTAGGCGGGGGAGAACTGGGGCCTGAAGCAAACAGACAAAAATATCCGGACACTTGCGAGTTCTATCAGGAGAGCCCGAGGGAGGCTTAATTTTACTTGGAAATCGAGTCTCTGGCGACACATTCACGAGAGTTGGCTTGTCTCGTGCCTGAGACTGGAAAAAAAGCCAGGGGCCACTGGGGCTCTGCCGAGGCCAGGGCGCTTCCCGGGGAGCGGAATCGAGGGGCTAACAAGCAGTGAGGCGGGCGGGGGCGGAGACGCGGTGAGGAGACTCAGGAACAGGCCCTGGCAGTGGGGCTGCGAGCGACGGGCGCGCTCCAGGTCCGGCCGGCAGGTGGCGCTACGGGGTAGGACGAGGAGGGCGGGACGCCGCGGACGCTGCGGCTTCTCGCCCCGCCCAGCGGAGGGAGCGGGCGGTGGCGGCCATGGCGGCGGTTCTGTCGCCGCGGGTCTGTGACAGCGACCCGGCTACGCCCGGGGCCCAGTCCCTGAAGGTGAGAGAGGCCGGGCGGGAACCCTCCCCTCGCCGCGGCTCAGCGGGACTTTCGCAGGGAGAACCGGGGTGGCGGCGACCAGGGTGAAGCGGGGGCAGAGGGGGGCGACCTGGGAGAGAGGGAGACCCGCAGCGTGTGTGTTTCGGGGGGAGTCAGCCCTGCCCCCCCCGGTGTTATGGGGGAGGTGACCAGGTGGCCGGCGGGGCGGGCAGCCAGCCCCTGAGGGCGAACAGGCTGCAGCTCTGCGCCGTCCCGTCCCACACCCCTCCCCCTCCCTCTCCGTGCCCCTGGTCCCTCTCCACGCCCCCAGGCCACGGGCCGGGCCTCAGACTGTGCGCTGGAGGGAGCCCCTGAACCTGGCCCTGAGCTGAGCAGGTGCTGGGATATAGAGCCTGGAGGCCTCTTCGAGTGAACGGGCTACAACAGCTCCTCGGCCTTCTCGCCAGAGGGACCAAGCGCGGGGGGGGGGAAGGGAAGAGCTCCTGGGCCTCAACCAGTGTTGGGTTCCAGGCCCGAAAGTTGCCCAGGTTCAAGATCTGGGACTGGCCCTGTACAGTCCTGCAGCAGGTGGAAAACAGCACCCGTGGGCCAGGCTCATAGCTTTGCAAAGGGTCTGGGCTTTCATAGATTCATAGACTCTAGGACTGGAAGGGACCTCGAGAGGTCATCGAGTCCAGTCCCCTGCCCTCATGGCAGGACCAAATACTGTCTAGACCATCCCTGATAGACATTTATCTAACCTACTCTTAAATATTTCCAGAGATGGAGATTCCACAACTTCCCTAGGCAATTTATTCCAGTGTTTAACTACCCTGACAGTTAGGAACTTTTTCCTAATGTCCAACCTAAATCTCCCTTGCTGCAGTTTAAGCCCATTGCTTCTTGTTCTATCATTAGAGGCTAAGGTGAACAAGTTTTCTTCCTCCTCCTGATGACACCCTTTTAGATACCTGAAAACTGCTATCATGTCCCCTCTCAGTCTTCTCTTTTCCAAACTGAATAAACCCAATTCTTTCAGCCTTCCTTCACAGGTCATGTTCTCAAAACCTTTAATTATTCTTATTGCTTTTCTTTGGACCGTCTCCAATTTCTCCACATCTTTCTTGAAATGCGGTGCCCAGAACTGGACACAATACTCCAGTTGAGACCTAACCAGCGCAGTGTAAAGCAGAAGAATGACTTCTCATGTCTTGTTTACAACACACCTGTTAATGCATCCCAGAATCACGTTTGCTTTTTTTGCAACAGTATCACACTGTTGACTCATATTTAGCTTGTGGTCCACTATGACCCCTAGATCTCTTTCTGCCATACTCCTTCCTAGACAGTCTCTTCCCATTCTGTATGTGTGAAACTGATTGTTCCTTCCTAAGTGGAGCACTTTGCATTTGTCTTTATTGAACTTCATCCCGTTTACCTCAGACCATTTCTTCAGTTTGTCCAGATCATTTTGAATTTTGACCCTGTCCTCCAAAGCAGTTGCAATCCCTCCCAGTTTGGTATCGTCTGCAAACTTAATAAGCATACTTTCTATGCCAACATCTAAGTCTTTGATGAAGATATTGAACAGAGCTGGTCCCAAAACAGACCCCAGTGGAACCCCACTTGTTATACCTTTCCAGAAGGATTGGGAGCCATTAATAACTACTCTCTGAGTACAGTTATCCAGCCAGTTATGCACCCACCTTATAGTAGCCCCATCTAAATTGTATTTGCCTAGTTTATTGATAAGGCTATCATGCAAGACCGTATCAAATGCCTTACTAAAGTCTAGGTATACCACATCCACCGCTTCTCCCTTATCCACAAGACTCGTTATGTTATCAAAGAAAGCTATCAGATTGGTTTGACATGATTTGTTCTTTACAAATCCATGCTGGCTATTCCCTATCACCTTACCACCTTCCAAGTGTTTGCAGATGATTTCTTTAATTACTTGCTCCATTATCTTCGCTGGCACAGAAGTTAAACTAACTGGTCTGTAGTTTCATGGGTTGTTTTTATTTCCCTTTTTATAGATGGGCACTATATTTGCCCTTTTCCAGTCTTCTGGAATCTCTCCTGTCTCCCATGACCTTCCAAAGACTTTCCAGTGTTTCCACCATTTGTTTCCTGCTTCTCCCCTTTTCTCAGATTCAAGGGTGACTTTAGCAAATACTATCTGAAAGTATTTTGGAAAACTCAAGTTTGCAAATGGTCTAAAGGATTGATATTCTTAATACATATCACCTTTAATCAGTACACAGGAGACTAAGTATTATCTCATTTATATAGATGGGGAAACAAAGGTACATAGAAGATAAGTGATTTATAGTCACACAGGATGTGCCTGGCAGAGCTGAGAGTAGATTCATATATTTTGAGTCCAGAAAAGACCATTTTGATCATCTGGTATCATTTGGTCTCCTGTGTAACCTAGGTCATAGGATTTCAGTGAATGAATTCCCTTTTCAAGTCTAATAGCTGTTGTTGAACCTAGACCATCTCATCTGGAAAAAATCCTGTGTTATGAGCTGGATGAAAATTTGTTTTGGGTTGAGTTTAAAACCCCACTGAGATTGATAAGTGTAAATTCACCCTTCAGTTAACATAACTGTAAGCATATACCCCCAAATAAGAGAAAAGGAGTGTGTGCATGCACCCCAGAGCTTTTGCTGAGTATTGCTTTTGGGGAAGAGAGTGAGAGAGAGAGAGAGAGTGTGTAGGGGAGGCAGAACATAGGGGAAAAACTGGAATAGACGAAGACCCTGAACGAGCGGCTGAAAGCATGGTGGCTGAGCTGAAGAAACTGAGGACAAGTTTTTGGGTTGAGGTGCAGAATGAAAAGAGTGCACTTGGTGCAGTGAGCAAAAGAAGCTGTTTCCTCCTTTTTGATTTCTTCATTCAGAGAGACAGATTTTTGTACATTCTTTAGAAATAAACAAAATGCTTTGATAAAATACCCATCACTAATTTCTGCTCCCATTTGGAACACCTCTAGGGCCCCAAGCTTTGACTAACTGCTCAGGTTGAAAAGGGGCAACATTCGATATAAAAGTTTCTGGTGATGGCTGATTTCCTTTTCTTAATTTTGCACTTAATTTCTTGTCTGCTAGATTGGATAATTCTGTTTTCAAATTTCTGTTCCCCATGTAGGTACTTATAGACAGTCAACAAATAACCTCTTAATCTTTTTGATAAACTAAATAGATTGAGCCTCTTGAGTCTCAAGGTGGAGGCATGTTTTCCAATATTTTAATCATTCTCATGGCCCTTCTTTGACTCCTCTCCAATTTAGTTCTTTTAGCTACACCGTGGCACTGTCAGCTCATGTTCAGCTATTACCCACCATGAACCTTAAGTCTTTTTTTCGGAATCGCTACTTCCCATGATAGTCCCCTGTCCGATCTGTATGACCTTATGTTTGGCTGAAACACAGTCAGCCCAGAGCCATGTCCTACGCATCACACTACATCCTTTTATCTCTTAGGTGATGTCTACACTACGGACCTTATAGTGGCACAGCTGTACTGCTGCAGCTGCTCCGCTGTAAAGTCTCCTGTGTAGCTGCTGTGCCAGAGGGAGAGAGCTCTCCTGCCGACATAATTAAACCACTCCCAATGAGCTGTCCACACCAGTGCTTTTCTTGGTGAAACTTCTGTCAGTCAGGTGTGTTTTCACAGCCGTGACCGACAAAAGTTTTGCTAACAAAAGTGCTAGTGTAGACAAAGCCTTAGTCTCTAATTGGAAGTTTCTGAGGTAGCAACTGCTGAAATCATTTTGGGATTAAAAATAATGAAAATGGAGAGGTGAGTAAATAACTCTTTCCCCTTTACTACTCTCAGGGTTCTCAGCAGCCATTTTTGGGGCAATGCCAAATCCAGCATTAGAAAGCATGGATCTGAAAATGAAAGCTTATGCTCAAATAAATTTGTTAGTCTCTAAGGTGCCATGAGTACTCCTGTTCTTTTTGTGGATAGACATCAGTTGTCAGTGTTCGGGGTCTCCTGCCATACTCTCAACTATTGTTGAAAATGGTGTGGTTGTGGAGGAGATGGGATAAAACAATGTTCAGCACAGTTATAGAAATTATCAGTGTATTATGTCTGTGCTCTTAGTATTTAATATTAGGTGACTCATTACCTCTGTGCTCTCCTTCATTGAAATTTATTTTAGTGCTGAAGCTACATGGCTGATACTCAGTGGTTCCTACCGACATTTACAGGCTGAATAACGAACAAAACAGGATTTTGATCAATGAATATTATTTTTCCATAGAAGTAGTTTTTGTAATAAAACCATAAGATCTGGTGTTCTCACAAATTTTTTTCTGCTTCCCTGTGTTTCTTTGCATGAAAACCACCTCTTTTAAAAGGACTCCATCAGCTTGAGACAGTCAATTAAAACAAAATTAAAATTGATCTAGTTACACCTGCTTCAAACTTCTTACTAATTTTTTCCCTAATTTAAAAGTTTTCTCTCTTTTTTTGCTATGTGAAGACCCACACAAGCAAAAGGGGGAAAAGACTAGCTATAAAGCGTTGTCAAATAAACAAAGTAAAACAAAAACAGAGAGGAAGACAGACATGTTTTTTTCTAATCTTTTGATTGTATTGATCTTACAAGTGTTATGTAGCTAAAGTAGGGAAAATTAGTTTATAGATCTCCGTTCTCTCTTAAAATCCATGTTTAAAGTGTTATATTTAGATTAACATATCAATATAAGTGGAAAGACATTAACTAAACAAGGCCTAATAATTGTACCGGTCATTAATTAATAAATACTAAGTGTAACTGTGGGCTTGACTGTTTTTGACAGGTTAGTTCTTCCATCAGCAATATTTCACAAATGTTATTAAACAAGATGAAGGCTTTTGTTTTCTTCCAATGATTTGTAATGTGACACAGAGTTGCAGCTACTAAGATGGTATATGGCTGATATTCAGTGGTTCCTACATCTGTTTACAGGCTGAATAACAAACTATATGGGATTTCAATCAATTAACATTATAATAAACTTCATTTTTTAGATATAGTTGACTTATTCAGTGGATATCCCAACAATAAGACCATGGGTTTCATTGGTCCTTCACTTTGGTAGCACCTTAAAATTTTATATTTTTTTCATCCTCCCCCCTCCTCCCCTGTTTTAGGGTATGACCCTCAAGTATGAGCAAATCTCATCACAACATACATTCTAAATATCATCCTTTCTCTTGCTATAGGTCTCTTTAAATCTGACTGGGGAAAGGCACTACTGATAGAGTAAGGTTTCAGAGTAGCAGCCGTGTTAGTCTGTATCCGCAGAAAGAACAGAAGTACTTGTGGCACCTTAGAGACTAACAATTTATTTCAGCATGAGCTTTCGTGAGCTACAGCTCACTTCTTCGGATGCATAGAATGGAACACACAGACAGGAGATATTTATGCATACAGAGAACATGAAAAGGTGGAAGTATGCATACTAGCAGGAAGAATCTAATAAATTGAGATGATCTGTCATCAGCAGGAGAAAAAAAACCTTTTGAAGTGATAATTAAGATGACCCATAGAAGGTGTGAGGAGAACTTAACATAGGGAAATAGATTTAATTAATGTAATGACCCAACCATTCCCAGTCTCTGTTAAGTTTGTGTAGAAGGTTGGTTTTTCATGAGAGTATCTAGTTTTGAGAGTTCAGTCTTAATCTTCCCCTGTTTGCTGTATAGGATGTTGATCAGGTGGTTTCGCAGTTTCTTTGAGAGTGTGTGGCACAATCTTGTCAGCATAGTCTATGTGATATGTAGATTGTAATGGATTTTTTACCTTTAGTCCTTTTGGTATGATGTCCATCTGTTTGCATTTGGAAAGGAAGATGATGTTTCTCTGTATCTGTACAAGTTTTTTCATGAAGTTGATAGTTGTGCTCCAAGTTTCTTCACTGCTCAGGGGATTTAGTAAACTGTCCCAGATCTTTAGCAGATGATGTGCAGACACAGTTACACCTGTAGGCATGTGGGTGTGCTGGGCAGAGGCAAAGCTCTGCCCACCTGTGTGACAATGGGGGAAACATAGTGCCTCTGCAGAACCTGGTTCCCCTTCTGTGCTGGTAAGCCTGATGAGTAGCCAGCACAAGGGAGTAAGGAACTGTGCAAGCCAGCCCATGATTTGGCGCATAGAACCCTTTTGAAATAGCACAGTACTTCAAGGGAGCAAGTTTGTTCTAGTCACAGCCACCTTTCACAATCCCAGAATAGTTTATTACATTTTTGTGAGTCTTTACATTGTGATATCCTAATACATTAAGTACATGCAGGACTTCTTGGCTTTATTTTTAATGCTTGCTCTCCATGTTTATTTCAGGATGACACAGAAGAAAATTCAAATGATAGCAGCCAGCCATCAAAAAGACGACGTATGGGCTCAGGGGACAGTTCCCGAAGTTGTGAAACTTCTAGTCAAGATCTTGGGTAATATCACTTTATTGAGGTTTTATATTTTTTTAAACACTATTTTGTTGTGTTTTTCCAGAAGTTTTAACATTAGCTCTTCTTTCTCTGCTTATATGTTGCTCGTGCATTTCTCTGACCTCTGCAGTGCTGAGGCATGGTGAATTAAAGTGGCATTTGAGCAACTTCCTTGCTTCAACATTGCTTTTAATGTAGTGTAATGGCGTGTTTATTTAATGTAAATTATGCCAAAGTGCGCTTCGGTTATCCTGAGGACTGACCTTACTTGTACATTTGACTTTTTTTTGCATTTTATAATTTTATGTTTTTTTAAATATCTATCTTTCAGTAGGAATGCCTGTTTTCTTATTCTTACCTTGTCAAGGATTACACAGTCCTTGATTTCATGTCCAGTGATTCATTGATAAATACTAGTTTTGTGAAACACTAGTAAAATGAAACACACTGAATGTGTGTAATTTTGAGATGGGATAGGAGGATATATTCTAAGGGGCTGAACCAACTTTCTACAGGAGTGTTGTGTTGACTTAAATGGGAATTAGATCAAGTTCTAGAAGCATGGCATTGTTAACGATTACTTTGAGTATTCTAACACTTTTTATGCAATGTATATTTTTTTAGCAAAATGTACTACTATTATTTCAAGCCTGTTGTTTTTGTGTTTAGCTTTAGCTACTTTCCTGCTGAAAATTTGATAGAATACAAATGGCCACCTGATGAAACGGGAGAATACTATATGCTTCAGGAGCAAGTCAGTGAATACTTGGGTGTGACCTCATTTAAACGAAAATATCCAGGTATCCAGGTTGAAAAGTGTGTGTAAAAAAATCTGTCGATTCAGATGTGTACAAACTGACAACTCTCCTCTTTTGGAATATAACATAGATCTTTCAGTTAAGAGGACATAGTCAAGATAAAAATCAAGTTTACCCATTTTTCTATCTCTGTTACTAATAATTATTTGAAAATCTGGGCTGAGATTTCAAAAGTGACTAGTGATTTTTGGGTGCCTATGTTGAAATTATGTAAAGGAGCCTGCTTTTCAGAGGATGGGGTGCTTACGTGACTTCTGTTAATCGTGGCCTTAATTTATTTTTGAGTGTTTGTTGTTATTGGGAACTTTCTGAATTTTGCTCAACTTGGATAGTGAACTAGGTTGGTCAGTTTCAGTTTTCAGTTCTTGCACAATAGTGCAATACATTATTTCCAGGTGGAGGGAAAATATCTGAATACTCAGGGGGATTTGTGCTTCACTTATGTGAGAATTGATGATAATCTGTCTTCTCCATCATTAACTACTATAATCCTTACATTAGAATTTGTAAAACACTTTTCAAAAACTTACTTTCTGCCTTTACTATTTGTCAGTGTCATTTTAATGCAATTTCTTGGAGGGAAATCTAATTTTTAAACTATTTATAAAAGAAACATTAACATCCTTTTCTATAGTAGTGTAGTACTTTTGTTTGGAATAATTTTGTCTGTTAAATGAATATCCCCTTAGCTTACATTTTATTAATGTAATTTTTTTCAGACTTTCTATTCTTATCCCTGGATTGTACTACTGCTAAACTAAATATTAACTAAAATAAACATTTTATTGTTCAGACTTCCTTTTTCAGCATGTGGAAAAGAAATTGTAAACTAGTTTTTGGCCTAGTTTGAACTTCTTTTATGATGGATTTGGAAATGTATAACACTACATGGTTTTACTGCTGTTTTGTCCTCTCTTGGAGATTTAGAGAGACGAGATCTGTCTCATAAGGAAAAACTCTACCTCAGAGAACTAAATGTCATCACAGAGACTCAGTGTACTTTAGGTAAGAAAACAAAATGAATTTTCAGTTTTCTGATGCAGTTGGATTAGGCTAGAATGTTTGATTCCTGCCGTAAAATGATAGAATCAAGTAATTTTTGACTAGACATTTAAATTTGGTTTTGATTGCAATAAGGTTATTTATTTTACCTTTAAAATGTAATGTAATGTAAAGTTAAGAATGTGTAACATTTGGAGTCTAAGGTCTTCAACAGACTACTAGATCTTCACATTATTTTTACCAGTTCTAATGATTTCATTTGCTGAAGGGAATATTTTATTAATGTAGGCCCTGCTTTTCCAAGCTGATCAAGAGAAACTCTGTGTCGGCATGAAGACCTATTGTCTTAGATGGGGCTTTGTGCAGCTCTAAAGGTCTGCCTATGTTGATCAGCTTGCAGGTTCAAGGTCGTGTGAATTAGGTTAAAGTACTTGAGTATATTCATATCAGAATGAAAATCTTAATATTTTCTTCTTTCACTTATAATAAACATTAGGTTGGATTGACGTACTGATTGATTAATGTCTGTCACAGTTCTGTTCTCTTTGATATCACAAATCTATGTAACACTGCACTCTCATTTGATACAGGAAGTTGACTGTTTTATAAAATCACTTTCATTGCTTCCCTGTATTCTGTATCTTTTGATTTGTCACTGGTTTCTTTGGCATATGACAGAATCTATAAACAGAATAACAGCTGCATAATATTTTGGGCTGCTGATTTTTCCTAATTTTTTTTTTAAAGCAAAACATGAGGCTTTAGACATACAGCTTCCATTAAATTCAATGAGAACCACACTGTTAACCCCCCTAAAATGTTTTGAAAATGGAGGAGTGGTTCATTTTAGAATTTTTTAAAGAGTGTTGTTGCAGCATAATTTCTATGTTCAGTGAGAGGTGTTGTGTATGTTAGGCTCTCTGCTTTAATGGCAAACTTTACAGTAGACTACGGGTCAAAATGGTAAATGACTTAAAATTTGTTTTGCAATGTAGCGTTATTAGTGTTTTTTATCTAATCTAGGTCTAACAGCCTTACGCAGTGATGAAGTGATTGATTTGATGATTAAAGAATATCCTGCCAAACACGCTGAGTATTCTGTAATACTGCAAGAAAAAGAACGCCAGCGAATAACAGATCATTATAAAGAGTACTCTGTAAGTAATCCCTCAGACTTTAATGAACCAGAGCTAGAACATGCTGGGCATGTGGATTAAGTTCCTTTTGCAATATCTGATTTTTCAGATTTGTCTTGTAAATTAATACAATTATTTTTATTTCAGCAAATGCAACAACAGAACACACAAAAAGTAGAAGCTAGTAAAGTTCCAGAATATATTAAGAAAGCTGCCAAGAAAGCTGCAGAGTTTAACAGCAATTTAAACCGGGAACGAATGGAAGAAAGAAGAGCCTATTTTGATTTACAGACACATGTAGGTTGACTTAAATGTATTGCTTGATAATGACAGTTAGCTCCTTGTTTATTATAGTAAAGATGTCAGTCTCTTTGGTGCTTTTTCTGAAAACATATTGTTGTAACCACTCTTTATCGTAATATTGGATTAGAATTAATTTGGGTTAGAAATAAAATAGATTTGAATATATACATTTTAAAAAGTAATTTTGCCAAATAGAATAGAGCTTTCCGCTTTAGGTTTTTTTAATATCCTTTACATTAACTAATTGATTTCTTAAGCTGGAAAGACTTCCATGTGAGGAAGCACTATTAGCACTACCTAGTTTAGACATGAGACAAATAAGTGTTGTAGTAGTATATAAAATAGCATAAAGGAGGTCAGGTCATTTGGATGCCCCTATTACCATTTCTCATAACACAAGAGTATGGGGACAACTAATGAAATTAAAAGGCAAGAAATTTAAAATTGATAATTACTGATTGTCAAAAAGTTAGCTTGTGATAGTAAATTCTACAAATTATTCTTGATGCAAAAATTTTAGTAGTATTCTAGAAGGGTTTAGACATTTATGAATAAAAATATTTTATATAGTTCAACTGAAAGGATAAAAGTATGTATTAGTCTTGCTTCAGAATTTAAGCCAAGCATTACTTGCCAGAGAGCAGTTAAGCGGAAGCTTTCCCCATAGATAAATTATTGCATAGTAGTCCATTTGAAGATTTTAGACTTTTCTGATATTGGCCCCTGTCAGTGACAGGATAGTGGACCATTGATCTGCTCTTTTATGGCTGTTCCTGTGAGATTCTATTTTGTATATGCTCATCATACCTGATACTTTTGTACACAAAAGTCTGCTTTCAAAGTTAGTTCCTTGTTCTTACTACTCTCTATTATTATGCTGCTCTGGTAAAATTGCATTTTAAAGATGCTCAGTATGAAAACTAATTTATGTTTTACTTTATTTAGCAGCTTGTTTGGTAATGTAAATGTAATAAAAGGGTGTATTACAGAGTCATAATGCCATAAAGGAGATTAGGTATCCATTGTGTTAAATATAGGTCTGTCAAGTGATTTAAAAAAAAATCGCTCTATTAAACAACATTAGAATACCATTTATTTAAATATTTGTGGATGTTTTCTACATTTTCAAATATATTAATTTCAGTTACAACACAGAATACAAAGTGTATAGTGCTCACTTCATATTTATTTTTTATTACAAATATTTGCACTGTAAAAAACAAAAATAGTATTCTTCAATTCACCTCATACAAGTAGTGTAGTGAAATCTCTTTATCATGAAAGTTGAACTTACAGATGTAGAATTCTGTATAAAAAATAACTGCATTCAGAAATAAAACAACATAAAACTTTAGAGCCTACAAGTCCACTCAGTCCTACTTCAGCCAGTTGCTCAGACAACCAAATTTGGTTACAATTTAGATGAGATAATGCTGCCCGCTTTTGTTTACAATGTCACCTGAAAATGAGAACAGGCATTCACATGGCACTGTTTAGCCAGCATCGCAAGATATTTACATGCCAGATGCACTAAAGATTCATATGTCCCTTCATGCTTCAATCACCATTCCAGGGGATATGCGTCCATGCTGATGATGGGTTCTGCTCGATATGATCCAAAGCAGAGTGGACTGTTGCATGTTCATTTTCATCATCTGAGTCAGATGCTACCAGCAGAAGGTTGATTTTCTTTTTTGGTGGTTTGGGTTCTATAGTTTCTGCATCTGATTGTTGCTTTTTAAAAACTTTTGAAAGCATGCTCCACACCTTGTCCCCCTCAGATTTTGGAAGGCACTTAAACCTTGGGTCCAGTGCTGTAGCTATTTTTAGAAATCTCACATTGGTATCTTCTTTGCGTTTTGTCAAATCTGCTGTGGAAGTGTTATTAAAACGAACATGTGCTGGGTCATCATTCGAGACTGCTGTAACATGAAATATATGGCAGAAAGCAGGTAAAACAGAGCCAAAGACATACTGTTCTTCCTCACCGAGTTCAGTCACAAATTTAATTAACACATTATTTTTTAATGAGCATCATCAGCATGGAAGAATATCCTCTGGAATGGTGGCTGAAGCATAAAGGGGCATACGAATGTTTAGCATATCTGTCATGTAAATACCTTGCAATGCTGGCTACAAAAGTGCCATGTGAAGCCTGTTCTCATTTTCAGGGACATTGTAAATCAGAAGCAGGCAGCAGCATCTCCTGTAAATGTAAACAAACTTGTTTGTCTTAGCAATTGGCTGAACAAGAAGTAGAACTGAGTGAACTTGTAGGCTCTAAATTTTTACACTGTTTTGTTTTTGAGAGCAGTTATGTAACAAAAAAAAATCTGCATTTGTAAGTTACACTTTCAGTATAAAGAGATTGCCCTACAGTGCTTGTCTGAGGTTAACTGAAAAATACTATTTCTTTTGTTTATCATTTTACAGTGCAAATATTTGTAATAAAAATAATATAAAGTGATCACTGTACACTTTGTATTCTATGTTGTAATATAAATCAATATATTTGAAAACGTAGGAAAACATCCTAAAATATTTAATAAATTTCAATTTTTGTTCTATTTAGCAGTGCGATTAATCACGATTAATTTTTTTAATCGCGATTAATTTTTTTGAGTTAGTTGTGAGTTGTGATTAACAGCCCTAGTTAAATAGGCATTTATTATTTAGATTTTTATAGAATATTATTTTGACAGTAGAACTATAAAATATACTGTATATAATATACGCCCTTAAGTGCTGCAGTGAATCTGGGAAAAATCAGGTGACTGTTCCAGCATAATAAAGGCCGAGTTCAAAAATGTGGAAGAGACAAATGAATTAAAAAAAAAAAAAGGTTGCTTGTGTGGAAAATGAGATCTTTGTTTTGTATTAAACAATACAGATTATCCAGGTGCCTCAAGGAAAATACAAAATATTACCTACAGAGAGAACAAAGGTTAGTCCTTATCCAGTGGCTCTCATACCAGGCCAGTTCCAGGAGTACTACAAAAGGTACATAAAAAGATATCATAGTTGCTGTCTATATTACATCTACTTGCTTGTATATCCCAGGAAACTAGCTGGGATGAGTAGTAGTGATAATACTTACAAAATAATTTTGAGTGTATTGTATGTCCGTGAGGTATGTGAGTCTGACTGACCAAAAGACTGAAGTGCATTCTCCACTGAACAAGTTTGGCAGTGGCAGCAGCAGTGCAAGCTTCTCCACACTGCTCTGTCAGTGTGCCTCAGCCTTGTTCTAGAGCAGTGATGGACAGCCTGTGGCTCGCGGGCTGCATGCGGCCCGTCGGGATGATCCGCTGGTGGGCTGCGTGACAGTTTGTTTACATCGACCGTTCACAGGCAAGGCCACAGGGAGCTGCGGGTGCCCATGCCTGCAGACAGTCAATGTAAACAAACTGCCTCGCAGCCCACCAGCGGATTACCTTGCTGGGCCACAGGTTGCCCACCACTGTTTTAGCGGGACCGATTTGACATGCAACAGAGAGTAGTTCACTCTGTGTCCATTCAGTCCTAGGGCTCTACAGAGACTGTCAAGAGTATGTGTGATATGTCTAAATTTTGTATTGCAGGCTTGTGGTCAAACGCTTTCTATGCAGCAATTTTGCATGAATGCAGAGAAACAGTTTTAGGAAGTGGTTTTTCTGAGACTGATCATTGCTAACAGCTAATTTTGATTGGTTTTGCATGGCCTAAGAATGTTAGGTGAAATTGGATGTGTGTGAGAGGAGGGAAAGTTTTGATAAACGGACCCCTCTCCCTCTCAAAATGTCTATGCTTCACTGTGTATATAAGCTTTTAAAACCTCTGCCCTGTGCCACATAGCCTTAATATGTTGTATTGCCCAAGATTAGCCTGGAAATGTTTTCTCCAGAAACTTCCATGTTATATGTAAGGGTTGACTCAAGTCAACTAAATACCTGAGAAGCAAATGGAGATGCAGCTTGATTTGGTTATTAGAACAGATAACCGAGAGCCAAGATTTTATTCCTGATTGCTGCTAGATTGCAGCGTGACCATAGGCAAGTCACGTATTCGCAGTAGGCCTCAGTTTCACTATTGGTAAAACAGGAATAGTGGTCCCCTTGGTAAAGTGCTTTGAGGTCCTCAGATCAAAGTTGCTATATAAGTGCAAAATGATTTCCAAAAGGCTGTGGTTTTACCAAGAAGGGTTATGTGCACACCTAATGCACCTGTACTTTCCATTCATCTTTTCTAATGCTGACTGAAAGTAAAGGTCATTTAAGTGGAATAACTAATACACAGCAGCCTTCTAAGGTATTTAGTTACTAGGAATATAGAGTTTGTATACCTGCACCATTCATTGTATGTTCCCAGTGAAAAAACACTTAAAATGTTAGAAATTGAGGCAATATCTGAAGGATTATAACTTCATTAAAATGTTTGA
The DNA here is from genome assembly GCF_025201925.1 of Gopherus flavomarginatus. NCBI lineage: Eukaryota > Metazoa > Chordata > Testudines > Testudinidae > Gopherus > Gopherus flavomarginatus. Next base: position 87,080,110 of record NC_066620.1, read on the forward strand.
TATTCTGTGTCGTATTAATCCTGTGCCACAGATTTCACGTGTTAAAATTTTTTTCCCATTTTGCTGAAAAAAGCATGCTCATTTCTAAAGGAAGTACATTTCATAATTAACATAGGAAATATGCCTATTATATTTAATGCACATTTTTGAAATTTCAATCCACATAATTCTGTGTCCCTTACTGCTTTCTTTTGGAGCCTAATTAATAATTGTGAAATTTGTTTTATATTTATATGTGTCCATATGGTATTTTATGTAATATAAAATAAATAGCCTCTTGGGGATAGTAAACATTACTTACTGGAGGTTTCAGTGTATGCATTGTTTGATCTTTGGTGAATATGTGGGTGTAAAATGTTTGGCATAATCCATGGAACAATCTCTTAGATTAACTGTCATAATCATCTTCCAACACAAATATAAATATAGTTAATGTATCAGTCCACATTAAGATGCTGTTCTGTATTAATTTTGGTTAAAAATAGGGCTGTCAAATGATTAAAAAGATTAATCGTGAGATTTGAAAAAAAGGTCACAATTACTGGCAGTTTTAATTGCACTGTTAAACAATAATAGAATACCATTTATTTAAATATTTTTAGATGTTTTCTACATTTTCAAATATATTAATTTTAATTACAACACAATACAAAGTGTACAGTGCTCGCTTTCTATTATTTTTATTACAAATATTTGCTCTGTAAAAAGATAAAAGAAATAGTATTTTTCAATTCACCTCATACAAGTACTATAATGCAGTCTCTGTCATGAAACTGTAACGTACAAATATAGACTTCTTATTTTTTTATTAAATAACTGCACTCAAAAGCAAAACAATGTAAAACTTTAGAGCCTACAAGTCACTCAGTCCTACTTCTTGTTCAGCTAATAGCTAAGACAAACAAGTTTGTTTACATTTATGGGAGATAATGCTGCCCACTTTTTATTTACAATGTCACCTGAAAGTGAAAAGAACAGGAGTACTTGTGGCACCTTAGAGACTAACAAATTTATTTGAGCATAAGCTTTTGTGGGCTGTAGCATCTGATGAAGTGGGCTGTAGCCCACGAAAGCTTATGCTCAAATAAATTTGTTAGTCTCTAAGGTGCCACAAGTACTCTTGTTCTTTTTACAGATACAGACTAACACAGCTGCTACTCTGAAACCTGGAAGTGAGAACAGGGATTCGCATGACACTGGTGTAGCCAGATATGCTGAACATTTGTACATGCTTCGATCACCATTCCAGAGTACATGCTTCCATGCTGAAAACGCTTGTTAAAAAAACTGTGATTAATCGTGCCTAATTTTTTAAATCTAGTTAATTTGTTTTGTATTAATCATTTGAGTTAACTGCAATTTAATTGACAGCCCTAGTTTAAAATAATTAAACCTATCCTGAGTCTGCCAGCTAGAACAAAGCACCTTGAACCAACAAACATGTTAAATCTATCTCTGGGTATTTAGCAAACTGTTGGTTCTACTTCTTTTAATGTACTCATCTAAGCCCTGATGTTGTGTTAGTATCTGCTAGTATAATTTCTTTGGCTGTGCACATACCTGTTGACTTTAATGGAACTCTACAGTGGCAAAGGGAGTGCTGAATAACAGGTTCCAGTGCGGGATTGAAGTCTTAAAAAGTTCTTTTTCGTGCAGCTCTATATGATGTTGAATAACTTCCTAAACTTTGTGTCTCTGTGAATTCTCAAACAATTGGGGGATCTATTTAGTTGATTGCTCAGACACTAGGATTTCGAGCTTGATCCAAAGCTCATTAAAATCAGTGGAAAGACTTCATTGTTTTCAGTGGTCTTAGGATCAGGCCTTTGTCTATAAGGTGTGAGGGAACATGCACCTTTTACTGGACTGAGTAGCTGAAGTGTTTTTTTAAAATGTAACCAAATATTCTTTAACATGGAGTAACATTTATGACCAAGAAGCAGAGATGTATTTGTGACCCAGATTTTCAGAATTGTGTACATAATTATTGTTCATGTGCACACAATTGTGGTAATGTTATATGCAATTAAAAATGGGCTTTCAGCTTGTCTAGACTTTTTTTTTTAATTTTTCACTGCAATTAAGTGTTTTTATATTTTGTTGATGGGGTGCGTGTGTGTGTGTGTGTGTGTGTGTGTGTGTGTAAGTATATGGTAGTAAACAATTATTTCTTGATTTTAGATACTCCCCAGATGAACTTCGTTATTTGCCATTAAACACAGCCCTTTATGAACCACCTTTAGATCCAGAACTGCCTGCACTGGACAGTGATGGAGATTCGGATGATGCGGAAGAAGGTCGAGGGGACGACAAACGGAAAATCAAAGGCAATTCGGTGAGATAAATTGAAAAGTGATCTTTAACAAAAAAGAGATTCTCTTTCTTCCCCTTCCCTTTGGTCAGTGTCAGTAGTGGCTTCACTTGGATTTTTAACATCTGTGTCCAGTAGAGTTTAGGTTAAAGGAGAACTGTGAGGCAGAAGCAAAATAAAAAGTTTTTTGGTTTTACCATTTTAATGCTTCTTTTAGATGCCAAATTTTATGCAGTTTGGTAGCATGTTTCAAACATGTGTTGGGCAATTTATCTGCCTTTCTGGCCTGTATCTGTGAAAGACTTGATAGATGTTGAACATCCAGCATATTGGTAAATAGTTTGGTTTTGACAAGTCTTAAATTAAAACAATTTAGAACAAAGGATAAATGCTTCTTCACCGACTTTGCATCAGGATCCCCTGGAAAATACTGGAACCCTTGTGCTGTGATGCCAGCCTCTGTGTGAGACATATAGACATAAAAGGTTACACTAAAACAGGCCATACCATATTTAAATTTCAGCTGTGCTCCTGTAGGTAGGAAGCCATTAACCCTTGTTGGCATTGGAGCTTAGAAAAGACTAGTTTCTCTCGCTCAAAAAAAGTTGTTATGTTTTTATTATAGGACAACTCGTCTGGCAATGTATCTGAAGGTGAATGCGCCAATGACAACCAGGAGGATTCTTTTCAGGGAAGACAAAAAACAAGAGACAAAAGTGCTACTCCAAGAAAAGATGGTTCCAAACGTTCTGTACTGTCCAAATCAGTTCCTGGGTACAAGGTAGAAGAAAAAAGCCCCTGACTCCGCTTCTTTACTGACCAGCCTCTCTCCCTGAAATATTTAACTTTGTTTTTCAAAAATATGGAAGTTCTGCTTGCTGTACTTCACTAGCTGCTCTCCTGTTGTGCTCTCAGCTGTTTGCTTCTTTCCTTCCTTTTTTGGCTTTATTTTACTAGGGGCTTTTCTGTTACCCTGGCTGTGGAGTGGCTTCTAATTCTGTGTCATAACTGATTTCTGAGCAATTACAGCAAAAAAAAAATATGGCTGTTATAAAGAGAATTTTATATTTTCCTCACTGCTTTAATGTAGCAGTCAGAATTACCTGTCAGTGTAAAACCAGCATTGAGTATTCGCTGTTTTTGTCTTAGTAGTAGTTAGTGTGGCAGCAGATCATGAGACCAGTGCTGTAAAGCGCGGCAATATGGCTGAATATATTGTCATAACATGCATTAAATAGGGCCTTTCATCCCGAAGGATCCCAAAGTGTTAGACTATTTATAGGTTTTACATCACTTACCGATAAGTGCAGCCATCTTTGGGGCGGAATGCAAAACTAACTACAGTTCAAGCAACACTACCCGAACACTTAGGACAGATATGGAGAATAACAATTTATCTAATTCATGTTACAAAAGGAATTTCTGTCCGCAGAATGTTCTTACTCACGCTAAAATTTGGCTGTGATAATAAGGCACTTTAACATCTGTAAACCAGTGATTACCAAACCCAGGATAGAATAATCAATACTAATAATGTAACCCTTTCCCATTAGTCAAATGAGGATTAAATATATTTCAAGAGAAATTGGAGTTCATCTGCATGATTTAAATTTTAGTCTATGGAACTTTGTACAGGAAAGGGGTCTTGATTGTACACCTTCAAAAATACATGTGGTCCAATCCTGCTCCCATTGAATTCAGTAAGTTTGCCATTGACTTCAGTGGGAGCAAGAGCAGGCCCATTGTGTGGAAAGATGCTACAGTAAGGAAGCGTTTAAACCATGGTAATTGGGAGTGTTTGCCAAAAGATGCTGTTTAAAAAAAAAAAAAGCAAGATTTTTTTTCTGTGATGTCAAGATCGTATGTTTTGGGAAATCTTGCAGCAGCAAAGGTAATTGTGGGCTGTTAATGGTTTGAATTTTACAATTCAGGAATGTTTGCTAACAATCTAAATTTACTGTTGGTTGATAAAGAAGCTATACATCAAACTTAGACGTTAGTTGTAATAAGAATTGGACACCGTCAGTTGATTGGAAAAGGTTTCTGTAGATTCGATAATTGCACAATACGTATTTTTTGCAGTTTATAACAAAACTATCAAGCTTCGGCCATCTCTCCTCTTTTGAGGAGTTTTTTAAGATAGATGCAAATTATGGATATTTGAACTGTGTAATATAAATATCTTTTTATATATGTAACTTTGCGAATTGCTTATTACAGACCCAAACTCACGCCAGTATTTTCAAGAATATGAAATCCAAAGATGAAGCTTGAAAAAGTGTTAGCATTGTTTAATTTTATATTAGAGATTGTATGCGACTGGTCTGACAGAAAAAGGAGCTTCATTTAGGTATGAAGACCACAAAGTACAGTATCTGTTTGTTAGTCTGCTCTGTCTAGTGGTCTTTTGAATACATAGAGAGAACGAATGAAACAGAACCATTTGTAAGGTTCTGAACTCCTAAATGTAGAGCTATACAAGTAATGCAGTACTGCAGTTTGAAAATGGACCCAAATGGCTATTACCGATTAGTTTAAACTACCGATTATGTTAGTAACAAAGCAATTAGTGCAAGCTAATTTGATAACTTACAGTGCCAAAATATTTGTATGGCATGTCTTCACAACTTCAGTGTACCTAGCATTACTCAAAGGTGATGCATCAGGCTGTTGATACCTCAAGAGGTGGCACAGCTGTGCATTTTTTTTAAATGGGAATTTTAAAACATTTTTCATATGCCCCTTACATGAAATATCTTAAAACTGATTAGATGTGAACATTCTTGTTAGAGGTGGCCTACAAAAAGATTGAACAGATATTGATATACCAGAACGTACCTAAATATGAAGGCACTTTAAACAGAAGGCTATAAACCGATCTTAAATGTCCTTTTACATTTTGGGATTTTTGGTAATATTTTTCCTCTGTATTATTCAGTTTGTCCACATTTTATAGGATAATCTTTAGGTTACATTTAATTAAAATTGAAGGATAATTGCTGCAACATCAACATATATAAGTGAATAGCTATAGTCAATACAGTATAAATGATGCAATGGAATTCTCATATTTACTTCTCTTTTTAAGCAGGAAAACTGGTGTATTTTGTATGAAGCCATTTTTATTAGGTGTCAGCCTTTTAATTGATATTATGGTTAGCATGTTTTATATTTCGTTACATCACAAAGTGTATGCGTCTTGGATGTTGCTGCAATTGATGCAGGACTGGCTACTACATTGCACACACCGGGTTCTGTTCTCAGAGTTCAGGAGGTTTTTGCACGTAATAAATCTGCCATGTGTTAAGCTACTAGGTCCTCAAAACATTTTGCTTTGGGTTCACTATATATGAAATTTAAATGCCTTGCCCACAGGCAATAGGACCTCAGAGAAAAATCATGCTTGTCTGAGTGTTTGCAATGCTTCATTTGAGACTCTGAGCTGCAGCACAGCAGCATGGAAGTTAGTTACAGAGTCCCTCTGCCTCACCCTTCATCAAAATAAGATGAAGGTGATTTGGAAAATAAAATGGTCAAATGGGATATTATGATTTTCCATACAGGATAGACAGATATTTTCATAGTGTTCCCTAAAAGCCATTTAATTTCTTTAGGCTGGTAGAACTTGAATTGCTTTGAAATGTGAATACCTTGTGTTTTGTTTGGTTTGTTTTTCTTTTTCTTCCCCCCCTTTCTTTCTCTCTTTTTTTTTTTTTTTTTTTTAAAAGGGTGCTTCTGTACCTTGGGGCACTCTGTTTTTAATATGCTGTGATTATTTCACTGTTTCTAGTGAACACAAGTTAGTGGAGTGGAAGTAGAGGGAAGTATTAACAATAAATACACATAAGTCAGTGTCTAATTTTATAATTATATGTATCGAAGTACTAACTACACATACACTAACAGGGGTACAGTAACCAAAAGTTAGTTCACTTTAGTTTCAGTGGAGTGAGAGGGAGTTTGCTGCTGTATATTATGGCAGTATAGTATGAATAATTCATAGCTGAAATAGAATTTGGATTAGAGAAGTGCACTTGCTATTTTAGAGAGGTTTGTTTTACTTAGCTATAGGTAAAAGAACACAACAAAAACCTTACTCTTAGAATGTAGCAGTAAGCAACAAGAGGGTAGATAAACACAGCAAGACTGAGGTTTAAGTATGTGCCACTATCCTTTTGTTGGGAAGAGCAGGGTATACAAGGTATATATGTAGGAGACATAGAATAGTTACCAGTAAGAATTTTCTATGTATGCTTTCACTTCCATGATATTTATTTTGTAGAGACATTTGTGAATGTTAGACTTCTTTTACAGTTTTACTATATTTATGTATAAAACAGGTTTGACTATGCTTTTTTAAAATAAATAAGCAAAAAAAGTCTCTCTGAATGCCTCTGTCATCTTTTGAAAAGGAAGTTGTATATAAACATCCGGTGGGTTTTGTTTTATTTAAAACTCTTCAGGCCAGACAAGTTAAGCAGACTATAGCCACAAAAGGAGGTTTAGTAACTTCAAACATTTTAAAAGCAGGGCAATGAATTCTGACAGATTAAGAATTGCTGAAGACGTTAATTATCTTGCTAAATGTTAGGAAAGAGCTGGCTGGTAAATAACATTTTTGTTTTAAAAGGAGCAGTATTGAATACTTTTTTCTTTTTAATAGCTTTATGTTCCCTGCCATTTTTATTAATACCATCTTAGGTTAAAAATAGTCTACCACTTTTATTCTCTCTTTCATTTGGCAACTTTTTTTGTTTTTTGTTTTAAATAGAGCAAGTCCCATTGTGACTATTTATCAGCAATCCCACAGTTCCTTAGGGAGTAGGATTTTAGTTCAAAATTCCTCTATTGACTAGATGATTGCTTCTGTACAATGGAACTAAAATATCACTGAGACAGATTTTTAAAAATCTCTGGCAGTAGTGGATTTAACATCATTAAGTGCTGTATTTGAATCCAAACCTTCATTAAGATGCAGTAGGTTGAAGTCCGACATTAAAGCTGTTTGAGTGTCCCTTTGAGAAACAATTTGATACCTTAATTGTATTTTTTTCTTTTCCTCTAAGTAAAGCTATTGCTAGTTTATCTTTTGGGTTTGGTCACAAAATTACTACACAAATACTGGGAACCGCACAGCCAATTTAAGCACCTGGGATTTCTTTGCCTTAAATAGATGTTATGAACACTCAGTTCCTTTCTTTCTCAGTTCACTCTCTCCTAGCAGTGTTGTAAATGTAGAATTGTAGTGTTTTCTATAGCAACAGCAATCATGACTTTGGTATAGAAAAAAGGAACAGTAAAACTCATTAAAGCAACACAACTAACTTGTCTATTAGACATTTTGGAAGCTTAAACAATACAAATTAAGTGTATTAAATTGTGTCTTATTTTGTGGTATTAATTTTAAGCTTCCATTCAGATGGGTTAAGTAATTTTGCATTTCTTAAAGGATATTTATGTTCTCCTTGTGTACATGGAAGCTTGTGAATTTGGAGATTCATATAAACATATTCTCCTATTCCTACTATATTTGAACAAATTTGATTTAGCTTTAAAGGTATAATATAGTGTATGTTATTTGTATTCACTATTAAGGGAAGTGCTAGCTGACAAGCTTGCAGGAGGATCTAGCATACACTTTTGTTCTGGTTTCATTTTCTGTAAAATGATTTACATATAGCTCACTGCACATGCTCTAAATATCAAATTTGTATGCATCTTTCCTAAGATTTTAAAATAACCAGTGTTTGTCAATATCACCTTATGTCTTAAGAGTCACTTCAATCACAGGATACAATTTACGTTAGTAATTTACAAAAGTTAAAATGGAGATACCTTAACAAATTTCCTGTTAAATCCATTATAAATTCTTCTGGGATGAATTTATAGCCCTCTTCTACCCTTCCAGCCAAAGGTCACTCCAAATGCTATATGTGGAATTTGTCTGAAGGGTAAGGAGTCCAACAAGAAAGGAAAGACTGAAGCACTTATACACTGCTCCCAATGTGACAACAGTGGTAAGTATCGATATACACTTTAACTGGAATGCTGGGAGTTTTAATTGCCACGTTTTACTACTTTCAGTGGAAATATTTTGTATAATAAATTTGCATACAAACATTTCAGTCTTCCTAGAAACACTTTTTCTCTTTAAAATTTCCTTAATTGTACTTAAGTATGTACTAGAACACATTCACTGCACTGAGTCTCTTAGGTGAGCTAAACTTGATTTTTCTAAAATAGCTATTAAGTTATTCTAATTATTTTACAACTTCATTTCTAAAGGTGCTATTAATAATATTGGTTTTAATCTAGGCCACCCTTCTTGTCTTGATATGACTATGGAGCTTGTTGCTATGATTAAGACCTACCCTTGGCAGTGTATGGAGTGTAAAACATGCATTATATGTGGGCAGCCTCACCATGAAGAAGAAATGATGTTCTGCGATGTGTGTGACCGTGGTTATCATACCTTTTGTGTGGGGCTTGGTGCTATCCCTTCAGGTAATGAAACAGAAATTAGTCTTTAAGGGCTGGGGTTTTCTACTGTTACAAAATTATACTTCCATAGGGGTGTATGAATTAGTTGACTGTAAACATTAAGTAGCGTCTACAGTGTAAGATGGCATTCATTGAATTATCCAAAACAGCAGAAATGAGTTTTTCTAAAAATTTTCTGTATATTTTAGTAATGTACAGAGTATAGGATTGGCAGCTTCACTATTTTACAACACTGACTGTTTCTGTCAAAATTCAAGTAGCGCTATGGCTCAGAACCCCCCTTTTTCAGGATTCCCACAAGATATTGAATAGCTACCTTCGTCCATAAATGAAGGACGTATAAACTTTGCATTTCTACCTATTGATAGTATAACCTTTGCATTGTTTTAGAAGCTTTAACAACAGTACAAATGCTTTATTAAAGTAGAAGAAAAAAGTGTGTGCTCCACTCCATCTGTGTAAATACACTTGACCCCTTTTCTTTACGTCACAACTTGCCTCTTCAATTAAATAAACCCAGTACCATGCTTAAACTTGAAACTAGAACAAAGCTGCTATGTGCAGTCATTTATACCTACTTTACATTAATATAAAAGATACTGATTTAGTAGCATTTTTCACTCATTTTGCTCCTTTGTAAATAACTGCACAAGGTGTAAGGCAGTGTAGAATCAGAATTAAAGAACTAATCATTGACTGGAGTAGTCAGTCCGATTGTGTAAAACTAAATCCATGTCGCAAAATACAGCTACTGTATTGATGCACGTACCCAGTAAGTTCTGCAATGCTAGCATTGCTGTAACACTGATATTCAAGTCTTGAAAACATTGTGAGCTGCACTAGAGTTGACAGTTGTTCCATTGCTGCTGAACTCTTCCATTCAAGTTGTGATTGATTTACACTAGGATCTACATAACTGAGCCATACTAAAGGTAGAACATAAGTAGAAGTTGTTAATATTCCTCTAAAGTAGTCAATCAACAAATAAAAATGCTTTGATCTAATGCACTCAATTTTCCTTGAGTCACAAGTGAAGTAGGGGTAGTGTTTATTCTTATCTTAAAACCATCCTACAGTAGCACTGGAGCTTCTTAATTGTGGTGAAGCCCAGTCATGTGATCACAGGCCAGTCTGAGATACAGTGAATATGTGGGAATGTATATACCACCACCTGTTCCTACTCAGTATTATTACTCTTATGTACTTACATTGTCTTCAAATTTAAAGGAAGAAATATTAACTTCTAGACATTGGTTTATATTTTGCATGTTACCAGCACAGGTAGTGCAAAAATAAAAGTATTTACTCATCTTGTAAACTAGTCATGGGTTCTACAGTTAATAAAAATATTAACTAATGTCAACTTTTCTTTCTTAGGTCGCTGGATTTGTGACTGTTGTCAAAAAGACCCCCCCACACCTAGAAGAGGAGGAAGAAGGGGGAAAAACAGCAAAGAGGGCTAAAGGAATAATGTATGCCTTCCAATACAATTAACTGCACAAATTGAAGTGATAAATTTGGTGCTATTTAACCAACCACTCTGTATATGGAACAAAACCACTTAAGCATCTTTTACCAAATAAAATTTTTATAATTTTGGCTATGAGTTTTCCTATGATGGCAGTAATTGAGCATGTATTCTGTCATAACAGTTTAGATTGACAACTCAAATTTTTATTCAAGAGGGAAAACTTTCAAAAAGTCTTCTCAAAGAGGCAGTTTATAGCAACACACTTGTATATGCCAATGTTGAATACCAGTAACTTCTGTGTGGAGAGAAAGCTACACAAAAGTTTAGGTAGCTGCATAGCACTCAGTTTTATTCCCCATGATTCAATCAAAGCAAAGCATTCAATTACTTTTAAATAATCAGTGTTGCTTTAATTAAAAAAAGCCATGACTTTGAAATTTGTAGGAATAATACCTAAAAGTTTCAATGCATTGCCAGAAAATCCAGTCTCCTTTATTATGAACTAGTTTAAGTCTCTAACTGAAAATAGCTTGCACCCCAAGAATTAAATGCATCTAATTTTCGTAAAGATGCACCAACAACCATAAAGAACAGATGATACTATGGAAGTGGCACTAAAATTGTGGTTACACTTCAGAAAAGAGGTATATATTTGGAGAGAAACCTTTTCCTGCTTATGATAATACAGGCTGGGTTGCTTTAATGAGAAGTGACAATATTGCTTATATATTTACAGATATAAAAATAGCTGAATAACTGATTCATTATAATTCTTCCCTGACTAGAAAGATCAGCCTCTGCCTGCAGAGAAAATAAAGATGGCAAACTTGATTCAGGTCATGATTTTAAAAAGTGATTAAGTGATTTTGGGTGCATCAGTTTAAATGCACAAATTGATACCTTAGAAGATTGAGAAAGCACTGAGCACCTACATTTTGAAAAGCAAGCTCCTTTAAATTGGATCTAACTAGGCACCTAAAATCACCTGACCTTGACATTTCCTGGTCTTTGTTACACTGCTTTCAAGTTCCAGTGGTTGCCAGCATTTTAAAGTGCCACTTGCTAAAGATCTGTTCACACTGCAAAGAGATTAGAAAATTAGTTCTTTATTTTAAATTGGATGAAGTTGATAAAACCACCTTTCAGATTTTACAACTTTCTTTGTATAAAATTAAGTGTCACTTTAATAGAAAATACAGTGAATTGAGGTCCATTTTCTTATGCACCTATTCAAAGTGATACATTTTAATAAGATTTTCTTTATTGTACATTCACTTTAACCCTGGATTTATAAAGAAAACTATACAAATACTGTGCTTTCTGCTCATTTTACTTCTGGAAGGTGGGAAGGGGGCTTCAATACAAAATTAAATATGGCTTTGCTTTTCCCCTCTTCAGCATAGAAAAAGTAACCTTCAGGTAACTTTACAAAAAAGAGTACCAATGCTCACAGCAAGCCATTCATGTTCAATGTCATAGGCTATAAGTGCACTCTACTCCAGTGTATGTCCAGTTGATTATTTTAAAAAAGAATTTCAAGTATAAGTTTCAAAATTCCAATGAGTATAGTCCAAAAAATAGATTCCTCATCCTGAGACTGATCTTCTGGTGAATGAGTACGCTTCTGGCTTGCCTCCATCTCTTCGGGGTTGTAGGAAGCCTCACCAAATGGATAATCTACAATTGTTCTATCATAATATACTTTCATTTCAAACTCACTCTCCGAGTGAGAGGGATGACCATAGATTCCTATTCCCACTGGGCGGCGGAAGTGGGCTGGTACATAAACAACATCTTGGCCACAAGTTACAGACTGTAACTCATATTCATCAAAACTGGGGTGAAGGGTCATATCAGATACATACAAATCTGCATCGCCTTTTAAACTCTGCATCTGAAGTACTATCTTCCCTTCATGATTTAGTCTCAAGTAGCTATAGTTTCCAGCTCCAATCTGACCTTGGACTACGTGAAGAAGAATCCATTCATCAGGTACATCCTCTTCCTCAAAGCTATCACCCATAAGTAATGCTTGAGCTGCTAGAAAGATCACCAACGTTTTCTTCCAATGTGCTGCCATAACTCTTATGTTTGACATTAAAGGAATTTTTCCAACATCATGTGTTGTAAATACCCTGTTAATATAGAAGAAATAATTTAGGTTTCAATGTGATCCACTTTTGGAAAAGATCTCTTGAATTCCTGTCTTTGAAGTACCCAAGTCCCTACAAAATTAAGTGAAATGTATTCTGAGATTTTATATGGGACCAATAGCTCATCCAAAATGTAAATGTGCTAATGTGAGGTTTAATATACTTGACTTGCTTAACTAGAAAAAGCATAAACAGTTTTAAGTAGCAACTGCTCAGCAAACACATTAGCTTGCTGATGTGAACTTATAGTACTGGGTGAATATCTTATTTCAAATTAATAAACTTAACATGTAGTGGGTGGAATGAGACCTTTTGTCAAAAAAGGATAAGCTTCAGTAGTGATTTTATGGTTTGGAAAAAGTATTCAATTAAGGCCTTTGCATTTGAAGAAGTGTGACTTAGTTTGCATTAGAATAGTTTTGGGCATGTCATTTGGTTTTTCATCTAGCTTTAGTAGCATACTGAGGTACATATCTGGATTTGTGTATAGAGATGTATATGGGGACACCCGCATATTGAGGAATTATGACTGATTACATATTTAAGTAAACAAGTTAGTGGATCTATCAAAACACAAATATTTTAAGAAATCCTGGAGTTATCCAAATAAGTAAAAACTGTTAATGTAACAGCTGAGTTTGTGTACATCTAAGTGAAATTCAAAGGTATGTATGTTTCTCATAACAAATGCTGCCATACTGAATGTGAAAAGGCCATGTACAAAGTCTGTACAAAGAGGCAACATTTCAGTTCCAAGTCCCATACCTGGTTTCAAAATATAAAGTTGACCATATCAATTTTTTTTGCATTTAAAATTAAGTATTCTAAATCTACCAAGAGTGTCATGTTTCAGCCCCAAAATAAGTTTGTCGCCACTCTTGATTTAGACTATCACCTTCATAAAACATACAACAGTTATAACTGAATATTAATATAAGCAGTTATTTGTATTATAGTACTCAAAATGGGCTAGGTGCTTTCCACTCATACAGGACAGAGTCCCTGCCTTCAAGAGATTTCAATCAAAAGTTCTTGTACAAATTTCACCTAGCTTTCTAAAATTAAACATTTATAATTAAACAGGCTGGAAGGGCATATTGAGTGGGGTCCTGCAGAGATCAGTTCTGGGTCTGATTCTGTTCAATATTTTCACTGATGATTTAGATGATGGCAGAGAGGGTACACTTTTAAAGTTTGTGGATGACACCAAGCTGAGAGGGACTGTAAGTGCTTTGGAGAATAGGAATAAAATTCAAAATGATCTGGACAAACTGGAGAAATGGTCTGAAGTAAATAGGATAAACTTCAATAAGAACAAATGCAAAGTACTACACTTAGGAAGGAACAATCGGTTGTACACATACAAAATGGGAAATGACTGCCTAGGAAGGAGTACAGTACTGCAGAAGGATCTTGGGGTCATAGTGGATCACAAACTAAATAGGAGTCAACAGTGTAACACTGGTGCAAAAAACCCCAAATATTCTGGGATGTATTAGCAGGAGTGTTGTAAGCAAGACACAAGAATAATTATTCTGGTCTACGTCACGCTGATTTGGCCTCAACTGAAGTATTGTGTCCAGTTCTGGGGGCCACATTTTAGGAAAAATGCAGACAAATTGAAGAAAGTCCAGAGAATGGCAACAAAAATGATTAAAGGTCTAGAAAACATGACCTATGAGTGAAAACTGAAAAAATTGTTTATTCTGGAGAAGAGAAAACGGGTCATGATAACAGTTTTCAAGTACGTAAAAGGTTATAAGGAGGAGGGAGAAAAATTGTTCTCCTTAGCCTCTGAAGCTAGAACAAAAAGCAGTAGATTGGACATTAGGAAAAACTTCCTGTCAATGTGATTAAGCACAGGAATAAATTGCCCAAAGAGGTTGTGGAATCTCCATCATTGGAGATTTTTAAGAGCAGGTTAGACGAACACCTGTCAGGGATGGTATAGAAATAATACAACAGTCCTGCCATGAGTGCAGGGGACTGGCACAGATGAATTATTACAGTCTCTTCCAGTCCTATGATTTATATAACCCTATAACTTGCAGAATGTTCTGCCCTAAAGACTTTTACAATGTAAGGCCACAATTTTGCAAAGGTACATGAGGGAAAACAGCGAATGATGGCATTTGAGTGATGAGGCAGACAGTGGATTTGTGAAAAGTACAATGGACAATGTTTTAGGCACAAAATTCATGTGTTGAGAACCTTATCCATTTTAATTTGAGCAAGTAGTGGGACATCCATGAGAAGATGAAACAGGAAAAGATGGAGAAGTAAATGAGAATATTAAGAGACCATAGGAACAACTAAGGCTGCGCCAAGCGGGTCGCTGATGGGAGGATGAAAGAAAAGCTTGCAGAGGGGAGGAAGCCAAAGACACCTCCCCCAGGGAACATGCACTGGACTAGGAGGAGTGGGATGTACCCTGAAGAAGTAGGCAGTAGTGTGGGAGAACTAGAAAAAGGCCAGACGAAGCCAGGGTCACGGGGGGATATAAAAGCTAGACCTGGTGAGTGATACCCGAAGCAATGAAACCGTGACGATACCAAGGACATAACAGCTTTTCTCCGAAAAAAGCTTTCAGAGCGGGAGAACCTGCTTTCTGTTTAGCCCACAGGCACTCCCGGGGTTAAGGGGAGAGACGAACGAAACATACGACTGCCCCTGATTTGCCAGCTCGCTTAGCCTCGTTCTGTAGCTCTCGGCACACGCTGAACGGGGCCACGTTTCTCCCGGACACCCCGGCAGGGCCCTTTTCTCCCACGCCTCAGACGAGCCGAGCACCTTCTCTGCTGCGCCCGTCGCCTCCCCGGGAACCTGCCCGATGCCGACAGCGTTCAGCTCTCGCCGGCGTCCCCCGGCGCAGCCTCCACCCTAGGGCCCAGGGGCCCCGCCCGGTCACGGAGCAGCGGCGATCGGACACCAGGCTCCACTCGCTGCCTCTGACAGGCGCCAGGCCCGGCCCCGCTCGCTGCCTTAGCCGGGCTGGTGACAGCGGCGCTCACAGGCGCGGCCCCTCCCGAGGCACCTGCCTCCCAAGGAAACAGCCTGAGCCCCGCGGTGGGACGGCGGCTCCCCCCGGTCTCCTCAACCCCCCGCTCACCCCCAGGCCGAGCAGCTCCGGCCCCCGCGCCGTGCTCCGCTGCTGAGACTCAGCCAGGCCGCAGGCTCCTGCTCTCGCGAGAGAGCCTGTGTCCAAGGCAGGGCGGTCGCGGTGGGAGGCGGTGCTGGGTTTACCCGCCTCCAGGCGTCCCCATGACAACCGGATGCCGTGAGAGCCCGGCAGCTATTCGGGGCAGCTGCCCCCCTCCCGCAGACGGTGCTCAGCTGGTTGTGGACCGGAAGTGCAGGTGGCCGCATGGGGAGGAGGGGCAGCCACGCGCCGCGTCGCCCCTGTCCAGCAGAGCTGACCTGGCACAGCGGGACGTTCCGTATCTGGAGCTCCCGCAGCCTGTGCTGCGTCCGGGCCACTCCCGCTCTGAGCCGGCCTCTCTCGGAGCCCAGCCCCGGGTCAGCCCTACCGCCAGGGCGTCCCTGCACTTTGATCTTTATCGTGCGTCAGCGCAGATCAGAAAACAGGTGGTGTTACCACAAGACCTCCACACCCGTGGCAACGGGTCAAAGTTCAAATGTGGGTGCTTGATATTAGATAACGAAGCCTCCGTGTAATGCACTTTCACTCACCTTGGATCTCTCTTACTCCTACTGGGTGAACCGCTGTGAGATTCAGAGAGACAAGGTGGGTGAGGTAATAGCTTCCATTGGCACAAGCTCTATAGGTTAGACAAGCTTTCAAGCACCACAGAGCCCTTCTTCAGGGCTGGGAAAAGAAGGCTCTGTCAGGTTTCAGAGTGGTAGCTGCGTTAGTGTGCATCTGCAAAAAGAACAAGTACTTGTGGCACCTTAGAGACTAACAAATTTATTTGAGCATAAGCTTTTGTGGGCTAAAACCCACTTCATCAGATGCATGCAGTGCAAAATACAGTAGGAAGATATATACACACAGAGGACATGAAAAAATGGGTGTTGCTGAACCAACCGTACAAATGTAAGGTGCTCTACTAGCAGCAGGAGAAAAACAAAACTTTTGTAGTGATAATCAGGCTGGCCTATTTCCGACAGTTGACAAGAAGGTGTGAGTACCATTATGGAGAAAAAATTAGCACGGGGAAATAGTTTTTACTTTGTGTAATGACCCATCCACTCCCAGTCTTTATTCAAGCCTAATTTAATGGTGTCCAGTTTGGAAATTAATTCCAATTCTGCAGTTTCTTGTTGGAATCTGTTTTTGAAGTTTTTTTTGTTGGAGTATTGTGACTTTGTGGTCTGTAACTGAGTGACCAGGAAGGTTGAAGTGTTCTCCGACTAGTTTTTTAATGTTTTAATGTTTTTTAATTCTTGACATCTGATTTGTATCCATTTATTCTTTTGCACAGAGACTGTCCAGTTTGGCCAACGTATATGGCAGAGGGGCATTGCTGGCATTGTGTGGCTCCAAAGCTTGTGTCTCTTACCAACAGAAGTTAGTCAAATAAAATATATTATTTCACCCATCTTGTCTCTCTAATAGTCTGGGACCAACAGGGCTACAGCTACACTGCATATGAGATTTGTGACTCTGCTACTGTCTTCCTGCTAACAGACTTGGTCCTTTGGCTCAAGCAGTAGACAGTGGTGTTTCTAGATTTTTTGGACATCTCATCAGCAATCCCTGCAGATAACCTGACTGATCACCTAAATAAGCCCCAGATTTCCAGAGGTGCTGATGTGATGTCCATGTATATGGAAAGATTTGTATATTTACATGTGGAGGCCCTTTGGTTTTCTTCATCTTCAAAGTTCTCTATAGATCGGCTTGAAAGTATTAGATTTTTATTGGTAAATGTTGATTTCACTGTACACATACAAACCAACAAAAATGTTTCCATCAACAATAATTTACAGATATGCGAAGTAAGATAATTGTATTAGTGTTTGATTTAAAATATTTACTGTGTATATTTTAACATATGATGTTAACATTGTTTTAACAGTCATAAAACTTTAACTTTTTGAATCACAACATCTACAGTCATTAAATAATTCTGGTTTGTCTCCCCCTATAACTTCCCAAAATTATGAAAATTTAAATTAATAAAAGTCTAAAAAATACTTAAAAATAAACATCCATCAAAATTAGAAAAAAAATAAAAATTGAATTCTGCCAAGGCTATCTGCATCCAATTTACTGTTTGTATTAGAGGGAAATCCAAGTTAGCCTCCACCAGCTTACCACAAAGGATCTGATGCTTCAGTTTTTCTCCCCACAATCAGAATTCATCTTTTTCCAGTAGCAGGCAAACATATTTTCTCTTCACTGCTGCTTCCTTCAAATTCACAGAAAAGCCTAGGTGTTCTGCTCTACCTGTCCTATTCCTTGCCAGGGAGGGAGCTGCAGGAGCTGCTGTGCTCTCTGTCCCCTATATGGAGGGAGGGGGAAAAAGTGCTGGGATTTGGGCAGAAGGATGAAGTTGATGTTGGCCATGGGAGGCAGAACAGGAATGGGGAAGAGGGAACAGTCTGCATCCTCATGGTGCTCTGATTAGGAGAACCAAGAGGATTCAGTGAGGGCTATTAGCTGCTCCACTCTTTCTATTGCTTACCTGAAGCAGTGAGTGGAGCTCCTGACTCTATTGGCATCCATTAATGGATAGAATAGTATGTCGGCTTAAGTGCGTGTGCTCTTGTAAACTCTAGTTGCTACAGCCTAAAAAGGAGATAAGCCCTACTACTCTACTGCACATATGTGAATTTTTCATGGGTTACTACCCGTTATATAGTATCAGAGGGGTAGCCATGTTAGTCTGGATCTGTAAAAGCAGCAAAGAATCCTGTGGCACCTTATAGACTAACAGACGTTTTGGAGCATGAGCTTTCGTGGGTGAATACCCACTTCCTCAGAGGCATGTGAGGAACTCTCTGATATTATTTATCCTGTCAGGGGCTAGGGTATATTTGAGCAGGTGGAAATCTTCAGTGTTGCAGTTTGATGAGAAGCAAGGGTTTGGGTTTTTTTGTGAAAACATAAAATTCATGAGCTTCAACCTCCTGCTCAAATACACCCTAGCCCCTGACAGGATAAATAATATCAGAGAGTTCCTCACATGCATCTGAGGAAGTGGGTATTCACCCACAAAAGCTCATGCTCCAAAACGTCTGTTAGTCTATAAGGTGCCACAGGATTCTTTGCTGCTTTTACCCGTTATATAATAAAACGTATAGTTCTCATTCTGATTGCCCAGACACTGGTTTTACCCAAGTGTGACTTCACTGATTTCAATGGAATTACTACTGATTTCCTACAGTGTAATTGAGAGATAAACCGGGCCCCAAATTATTTGTTTTCAACATATATAAATATTAGGTGTAATTTTATCATCTTTAGACATTAGCTAGTCCTTGAGGATGAACTGCCTACATCAATGTGCAGGCACAAAGCCATGTGTTCCTGGCAGATCACAACTCACATATTGTTTCTGTTTGTTAATAAAACATTAATTGTATAAAAATGGTCACATTTTTAGGTTTGATACAAGTGGTTTTAGTTACAAATATTTGTCCTTTGTTATTTCAATTTTAATTAGATAATCAAATTTATAAAATTAAATTAGATATGTAAGAATATCTAGAATACTTAGTGGCTTCTTATTAGGTACTAAGTGGTCTGCTGAAAGAATTATCCGTATTTTGTAAGAATTTGCATTTCTCAATTCATTTGACACAAAGTGACAATCATCTTGTTTATATTATTTTCATAATTTTTCAGTAAGGCATCAGACATTTAAAATGGACTAAAGTCAATTAAGTGAATACATGTTACAGAAATAAAGACTTTAAATATATTTTTTGCTCTGTATCCAAATAAAGGTGAAAAAATCTATTAGTAATGTTCCTGGACACTAAAGATTACAAAGTTGATGTAGCAAAGCATAAATCTGTTTAAAATATATGCTGTAAATAAATAAGGATATGAAGCCTCTCACCTGTAGGTAACCTGTTTGCAACTAATTCTTTTTTCTATCTGATGATTTTTTGGTCACCTATGAGAGATGAGTCAATCTCAGTTCAGTTCAGAGTGACTGCTACCCACATCATAAAAAGAGAGGTCATTATACATTGGCACAATGTGGTGCCCTTGATGGCAGCTTTTAATCCCTACAGACAGTCCTTCCAGTTCAGGATGGAGGGATACTGATGGAGCAGCATGGGGAAGCTTGCACTGCCAATATCATCACTGTACCTTCATTGTGGGTGAATAGAAGACTTTGGTTGCCACGGTTGTGAAACAAACATCTTTCATGAGCACTAAATGAAATGTGTGTTTGCTTTAATGTAAACGCCTTTTCACATCTGCAGTAATTAATTATATTGAGTCAGATTCTCAGCTGGAGTAGATCCTTTAAGACAATGGAGTTAACTCCAGTTTACACCAGCTGAGGATCTGACCCATTATCTCAATGGTATAATTAAAATAACTATTTCAGAGAATAATCTAATAAAATGTTAACCATATCTTGCTATTGCTCCATCATATTATTAATACCTATATTCCTTCTAAAGTTTCCCTATCTCCCTATATGAATCATAAATATGGAAAGGTATCATCACTAGAGAACAGTTGCCATCCATATTTTTATCCTTAAATATTCTGTGCAGTAATCATTTTGGTATATCCATGTGATTGAAGAAGAAGACCTCTTTTTTCATGTGCAGGAAGTCAGACTAGATGATCATAATGGTCCCTTCTGACTTTAAAGTCTATGAGTCTATAAGTCTATGAAGACCTGAGTCCAGCTGAACTTCCATTACTTTCCAAACTTTCTCTTTCTAGGAGTCACCCTAGTTGATGCTGCAGTATGTTTTTTTTTAAATGTATGGAATGAGGTAGTGAGGGAGGGGTTCAAAGACAATTGGCTTCATCCAGGGTTGACAATGTTTCTCCACTATGGGACAGTTCCTAAAAATTACTTTGGTTTTGCATTACCCACTGAAATCAATGGAAGTTGTAGATACTCAGCAACTCAGGATTAGGTCCTAATGTCCTGATCTAAAGTCCATTAAAATCAATGGAAAGACTCCCATTGACTCACTGGGCGGTGGATCAGTTCCTCCCTGATTCAGTTAAACAATGTTATAGCTAAGGCTACAATTGAGTCACTGGTATTTTCAATAAAAGTCATGGACAAGTCATAGGCAATAACCAAAAAGTCATGGGCTGGTGACCTGTCCATGATTTTTACTAAAAATACCCCTAACTAAATCTTTGCTGCTGGGGGGGGGGTGCTTCCGGGGATGCTGCTGATCATGGGGGAGCACTCCGAGTCCGGACCCCGCTGCTGCTGAGGTGGTGGGTGACCTGGGGCCCTCTAGCTGCTGCTGCTGGGGAGGGGACAGCTCAGTGTCCCCCAACCTCCGCTGCTGCTCCAGGCAGGGGGTGGCGGCCCTGGCCCTGCAGCCGCTGGGGTGTGTTTGTGTGCAGCCCAGGGTCCTCCGGCTGCCGTTGCTGCTCTGGGCAGGAGGTGGCCTAGGCCCCCGCTGCTGCTGCTAGGGGAGGAGGCATAGGCCAGGGTGCTGCTGCTGTTCCCGGACTGCTGCTCTGGGGCAGCACATGGAACCAGCTACCTGGGGTCGCCTGAGCAGGGGCCTGTCTGGCTGGCCCCAGGGTCACCCCAGCTGTTTGGGCGGCCCGGGGGTAAGTCACAGCAGCTACTGCAGAAGTCACTGAGGCCCTGGAAAACCATGGAATCCATGACTTCTGTGAAAGACACTCAGCCTTAATCATAGCTAAAGAAAGTGAAAGGTGCAAGTAACATCAAATGGTAGGAAGGAATGGGAAGATGCTTGCTACCTAATATCATGCCTACAACGGCTACCCAAACCATATTTACATATGTTTCAAAATTAGCTCTTTATTTTTAGGCACTATGATTCTCTTGCCTAAAGGACACATTTTAATTTGGGTATGGGCGCTTATCTTCACTTGTTGGTGAATAAGCTGTCATAACATTCGTGGCTGCAGCAGTTACATATGATTTCTTTGTTGTCATCACAATGCTGAAATAAAATGTTTTATCTGGTACTCTCACATGTGAGGCAAATGGAGAACTGAAACAGTAGCAATGTAAACTGTATTCTCACACATTTTTGACCCAAGTGAATGGGGTTCCAAATCTGTCCGGGCATTTTATAGCTGCAGCTCTAACAAGGATCTCATCTTGGTCTGCAAGTTCTGTCTAAGCCCTTTCTGGGAAACCTTCAGGTCTTGTTTTGGATCTTATTGTAGGGCTTGTATTACATTATTTTTCTGAAGCTTGTTTTAGGTCTTGCTTTAATTTAGTTTGGCCTGTGGTTAGATGTTTGGCTGCGTGTGTGTGTTCTTCCTATGTGCTGCCCCAGCTCTGCGCAAACAGCCGGCACAGTAGACTTGAGTGAATTATCCAATGACCACAAGATCCATTAAGGTACAAAGGTGCCAGACCAGGTTTATTGTTGACAAAGCATGGTAATAGCACCTGGCAGACTCTACGAGGATACTAAGACATGTATGCTTATGACAATGGACACAGCTCAGCGAATGGCGGGACTTTTCATTCATTGACTGGCTAAAGATACTTTCTTTAAGATAACTTTTTAAATCAGGGTATAAAAATATATGTACTGCCTTTGACATAGTTAGTCACTGCCCCCTGACATGGCTAGTTATCAGCCATCACCTTGTACATGTTGGTTTGATTAAAACATCTTTATTATGTACTGTTATCCTAACCATATCTTTTAGAAGGGGTCAGTATGCTCCTTTTATCCTTAGGAAATTTTTTTTATACCATTCTTAATATTGGGATGTTCTGGCACCATTTAATATCAGGATGTGTTTGTGTGAGTACTCTGTGCTTAGCTATTCTTAAGAATGTGTATTTTTGCAATATTATCCCTGTTCTTGTCAGATTCTGTGAGTAGGTCCTGCCTCATACCAGACCTCTGGTACAAGGGCTTATGTCTCAGGCTCTCTTCATACTACATGGCCATCTTAGATTTCTGCAACACTGCCATCATTTCTTCTATCTTGGTTCAACAGGTACACCACCTCACAACCTCTCTCCTTGGAAAGCAGATCCCACCTTTGACATCAGTGTTACCCCTTTTTAACTCAAACGATTAGTCAAAGTTCAGGGCCCTGAGGTTGTTCCAGTTGGGAGTAGAAATTGATGATGGAATCTGGTATTTTCTTGGATGCAATCTTGTTTATTGACAAGAAATGTACAAAATCCTGCTTCTAGCACCACACCAAAAACCTTCCTGTAGGCTTCTCCAGGGTCACACCATGCTCTCAGGCTGCCACTTGGCTTTCTTTCTGCCTTTGAGTCTCTCTCATTCAGTCTGTTCTGCCTTCCCTCCCAATCAAATACACACAATACCAAGCAAAATCCCTCTGTCCAAAATTCCCAGGTAGGTTTCACAGCCCCTTTTGTCATGGACTGAATAAAGACACCAGATTTATGGATTATTACAGTAATCTGTAACCCACTAATAACAACCACCTCCTCCAGCTGCTTCCACCCCCCATTCCTTTCCTCCCTATGAGTGGAGGGGTGTGAATGGGCCACTTCACCTTGAATGGTCCCTTGAAATACGTTAAGTACTTGTGCTAAACAATCTGTGCCATCTTGTATTTAGCAGTGACACTTGGTGTTAGGCTTGGTCTGCACTACAGAGTTAGGTCAACATAAGGTATCTTATGTCAACCTAAGTCAGTGTCTATACTATAACCTTGCTCCTGCCAATGTAACTCCATGAGAGGCATAGGGTTTATGTCGGTGTAGCCAGGGCAATGCAGTGTGTGTAGACACTGCCGGCTGTTGGCTGTCTTGTCAATTTGAAATTGACAAGAAAGCCAGCTCCAGGATCCCCTGCCAGGTTGCTGCTAAGTCTCTACTCCAAGCTGGGCTGCTGTCTGGACTCCCCACTGGGAGCCCTGCTGCCCCCTGGGTCCTGGCTTCTTACTGGGAGCACGGCAGCTGACTGGAGTCCTGCAGGAGATGAGAAGTCCTGCACAGATTCCCCACCACTCCTTGCTGGGAGTGGGGAAGTGAGAAGATGGCAGTGCCCCACACTGCCCCTCTTCAGTTGGTGGAAGCGCTTCTGATGAGGATGTGCACCACCAACAGAAGAGGGGTAGTATGGAGTGTAAGTCAAACTAACATAGCTTGATTAAAGATTGTAGCGTAGACATGCCTTTAGTTTCCCAGACCTGAAGAAGAGCTCTGTGTAAGCTTGAAAGCTTCTCTCTCTCACCAACAGAAGTTGATCCAATAGATATTACCTCATCCATGTTGCCCTTCTGAATGGGACAGTCATTAAGGGGGCTTAAAAATGCAATAAGCCTTCCCCTAGAACAAATGGATTGCTGCAACCTAGGTAAAACCAGTTGTTTATTTAAGAGTGAACTCTAGATAAGTGGTAACCAAGCAATAGGCCTGATAGCAGATCTTGATCACCTGAGCAGGGCCTTTGAGGTTGACCAGGAGAATGAGAGGACAGAAGGGTAGGGAATTATAAGTTCTAAAAGGACCAAGTCTGGTCTGAGTATGAGCAATGCTCTCATTGTCCAGAACAGAAAGAGAAGACTGCACTGAGGTTCAGGAGAGGGGACCTGGAGACCCCTGAAGGCACTGATTAAATCCCAGTGAATGCTCAGGGATGGGGAGGAAACTATGGCTGTGAACCAAGTACAGGTGTTTCTCATTTTGCATGACTCTGTATATCTCTTGTGGAGGCAAAAGAAATGGTTAGTTTAGCAATCCTCCTGCATAGTCTGTGTCTTCTCTGCCTCAACTACCACATCTCCCTGAAGGACAAACTGTGAATCAGAGCGGCACCCACAAGGGAGGAGTTCTGGGAAAGGCACAATTAATCTACTGGGGAGTCTTGGGGGGTTAAGGACTGGGCTTGAGGCTAAGGCCAAAGGAAGAGACCGTGGGGGGAGCATACCCAGGCCAAGGGGAGCTAGGAGCACATGGCTCCACTGAGTTCAAATGTGAGTGCCCGACAGAGGGCAGCTAGAGCAGGTCTGTGGGGTGCTATTGGGCACACGCTGCTGAGTACATAGCTGTACAGCTGGGTGGTTTGGGGCTGCTGTCCCGAGGTCAGAGGCGGGTGTGCGGTAGCCACAGGGCGGCTGACCCTCCTGCTCTCCACCCCCACCGAGGGGCAAGCGGCAGGGAACCAATCAGGGCTTCTCCCTGCACCGGGCGCGGCCCCGCGCCCTCCCGCTACACCTGGCAGGGGGCCGGGAAAAGGCAGAGCGGTTCGACGGCCTGTTGGCATCTCCGCTACGTGGGAAACCGGCCGGCCGCTGCGTTCTGCACTGGGAGGCACCGCCCTGCTCGCAGCAGGTAGCGCGGGGATAGAGCGATGGGAGACAGGGACAGCCTCGGCCTCTTTCCCCAGACCGTGAGTGTCTGCGCCCCCGGCGGAAGTGCACTGTCGTTATCGCGCTGTGACGAGTCCTAACGGAACGACCAGGCCCCAGCTCAGCCCCGCCGCGGCCGGGGGGCGCCACTTCCGGTCCCTTGGAATGCGCGAGGGCGTTGAACAGGACGGTGACTGTGAGTGACGGAGTTGGTTTGACCACGTGCCCTCTGTCTCCACGGAAACAGCGACACATGGCTATGCCGGGTTTAGCGCCTGCGCTCCCCCAGCGGTGTGAGCTGCGCAGAGCCAACGTTAAACGTCAGTAGGGGAGTATCGTGCCCCGCTTCACTGCCCCCCCTCCCCGTGTGCACAGGGTGGGGGCAGGGAGCCCTGGGGCGGGGCTGGCGGCGGGAGAGAAACGCTGACCGGGCTGGGCTACACCGGGCGGCGGTGAAACTCCTCCAGCCCCAAGCAATGCTCAGGCTCGCGCTGTGCCCGCTGCGGCACGTTAGCGGCGGGTGTCTGTTGGAAGCGCGCATCTGATGCGTCTGCTTTAATTTGGGACCCGAGAGTGAGCCTCCCAGTCTGCAGGGTGAAATTGACCGGAGTGTGGCTGGGCCGCTCGAGTCCAGTTCAGCGATCCTTGTTGTGAGCGTTTAAGTCAGGTATGTCTGAGCCTTGTGCTGGTCATAGGGGTGAATTATTGCACCCGTGAAAAGGTCCCTTGAGTTTTAGGAGGACGTGTGTGAAATCTGTTCAGGTAAGTAAGAGTAAATCAAAACTAAAAATATTCTTTAAGGCTTTGGTTCTCAATCTCAACCCTTTTGGGCTCAGGACTCACTGGTAAACCTGGATGGCCTGTGGCACCCAATAAGTAGGTTTTGTGCCCTCTCTGCCCACCACCCAAAATCTGGTTTATTAAATATTTCTTACCCAGGATATTTAATATACACACTAATGTAATAAGCACACCATGTGTACCTAGTGGTGGCTTCTGTCCTACAGGGCTGGCTGGGCTTGGCTTCCCACTCATTTTGACCTTTGGGGTTACAGCACTGCTCAGGCTTGGCCCAGTCCCCCTAATGAGGGCCCAGCAGGGTCAAATTTGTGCAAGTGGTGTTGTGACCTGGTAGATGGGATTGCAATGCTACTTACACATTTGTCCTAGCAGATTCCCCCATTATCATGATGGAGGGGCGGCTGGGTCAAACCTGTGGGTGTTGCAACACTTGGAATGGGGAGCCAAGCTTAGCTAGCTCTGTGGGACTGGAGATACAGAATCTGCCTCTCTGAGGGTAGTATAAGGCAGGCTCTGTATCTTGCCAACTTTGTAATATTTAAAAACTGGACACTCCAGCAGGAGTGCCGGAAACTCCCCATAAGAACAGCCATACTAGATCAGACCAAAGGTCCATCTAGTCTAGTATTCTGTCTTCTAACAGTGGCCAATGCCAGGTACCCCAGAGGTAATAAACGGGTAATCATCAAGTGATCCATTCCCTGTCGCTCATTCCCAGTTTCTGGCAAACAGAGGCTAGGGACACCATCCCTGTCCATCCAGGCTAATAGGTCCATCAGTGGTTATCTTCCATGAGTTTAGTTCTTTTTTTGAACCCTGTTATAGTCTTCCCAGAGCATGTTGTGAAGGCCAAAGAATTCCACAAGTTGACTGTGCATTGTATGAAGAAATACTTCCTTTTGTTTGTTTTAAATCTGCTGTCTATTAATTTCACTTGGTGCTCCCCTAGTTCTTGTGTTATTTACTCCTTCTCATAACAGTTCCTTATTTATTTTTCTCCACACCAGTCATGATTTTATAGACCTCTGTCATATTCCCCTCTTAGTTGTCTCTTTTGCAAGCTGAAAAGTCCCAGTCTTAATATCTCCTTATACAGAAGCCATTCCATACCTCTAATAATGTGTGTTGCCCTTTTCTGAACCTTTTCCAGTTCCAGTATATCTTTTTTGAGATGGGGTGACCACATCTGCACATGACACACTATTCAAGATGTAGCAGTACCATAGACTTATACAGCGACAATATGGTATTTTCTATTGTTATCTATCCAGATATCTAACAGAGGGAGTTTGCCTGGAGGGAGTTCCCACAGATTTTTTGTCTTTCAGGCTTCTGTGAGCAGTAAATACATCATCTGAAGAGGTTTCAGAGTGATAGCTGTGTTAGTCTGTATCAGCAAAAACAATGAGGAGTC
Source organism: Gopherus flavomarginatus (assembly GCF_025201925.1). Taxonomy (NCBI): domain Eukaryota; kingdom Metazoa; phylum Chordata; order Testudines; family Testudinidae; genus Gopherus; species Gopherus flavomarginatus. The sequence goes on from NC_066620.1 coordinate 87,107,215, forward strand.
CTTGTGGCACCTTAGAGACTTAGAAGGAAGACAATATGGATAGTGAGCAATCAGCTGTTGTGACTTGCACAGGATGTGCCATGTTTGTCCTTCTCCCAGAGGACAGAAGTGACTTGGTCTGTATTGCAAGCTGGTCTCCATATTGGAAGAGAAGGTTAAAGGATTAGAGACCCAAGTATCAACCTTGCATTGCATAAGAGAAAATGCTGACTTTCTGGACAGAAGTCAGCATTTGGTCCTGCAGGCACAACATGCTGAAGCATCAGAGAGGGCAGTGCAGAATGAGGAAGAAAATTGGCAGCATGAGACCTCCAGAAGAAGAAAAAGGAGAAGCCATGTACCCCCAATGCAGATAGAAGTAAGAAACTCTTTTCAGGCTCTCTGCACAGGTACTACAGCAGTGAATGGTTTGGAAGAGTCATCTGAGGGAAGGATCAGAAGGAGACCCCATTGACCAGAAGGCATGGGATGCATTTATGTGGGTTCCACAACCACTACTCGTAAGAGGAGGAGATGGGTGGTGATGGTTGGGGACTTCCTCCTAAGAGTGACGGAGTCTTCCATCTGCTGTCCAGACCGGGACTCTCGAAGTGTACTGCTTGCCTGGAGCTAGAATTCAGGATGTGACTGTCTGCTGAGACTGATCAAACCCTTGGACTGCTACCCCTTTCTACTTCACCAATGATACTGCCAAAAATGACCTTGAGCAGGTCACTGTAGACTACGTGGCTCTAGGAAGAAGGATAAAGGAGTTTGAGGTGCAAGTCGTGCTCTTGTCCATCCTCCCTGTTGAAGGAAAAGGTCCGGATAGGGACCATCGAACTGTGGAGGTAAATGTGTGGTTGTGCAGGTGGTGTCGGAGAGAGGGCTTTGGATTCTTCGACCATGGGATGTTCTTCCAGGAAGAAGGATTGCTAGGAAGAGATGGGATCCCCCTAACAAACCGAGGGAAGAGCTTCTTCACAGGCCGGTTTGCTAACCTAGTGAGGAGGGCTTTAAAGTAGGTTTGTCAGGGAATGGAAACTTAAGCCCTGAGGTAAGTGGGGAAGTGAGATACTGGGAGGAAACACAAAGGGAAGGGTGCAATGAGGGAGGCCTCCTGATTCATACTGAGAAAGTAGTGCAGTCGGTTAGCTATCTTAGGTGTGTGTACGTGAACACAGGAAGCCTGGGAAACAAGCAGGAAGAATTGGAAGTTCTGGCACAGTCAAGGAACTATGATGTGATTGTAATAACAGAGACTTTGTGGGGTAACTCACATGACTGGAGCACTGTCATGGATGGGTATAAACTCTTCAGGAAGGACAGGCAGGGGAGAAAGGTGGAGTTGCACTGTATGTAAGAGAGCAGTGTGATTGCTCAGAGCTCCAGTATGAAACCAGAGAAAAGTCTTGAGTCTTTGGGTTAAGTTTAGAGGTGAGAGCAACAAGGGTGATATTGTGGTGGGCATCTGCTAACAATGTTTCTCAAACTGAGGTCTGCAAACCCCTGGGGGTCTGTGAGAGTACTCCAGGGGTTCCATGGGCCCCACCGACCAACTCCTCCCCCTTCCTCACAGTACCTCCTGATCACTGCTGAACAGCTGTTCCCTAGTGTGCAGGAGGCTCTGGTAGAGTTGCCTGCCTGGGTCTAAGGAAGGCTCCCTACCACTCCTGGAAGTGGCTGCTAGGTCCCTATGGCCTCTAGGCACATGGGCAGCCAGAGAGTCTCTGCGTCATGCCCCCACCCAAGTGCTGGCTCCGCAGCTCCCATTGACCCAGGAACCGTGACCAATGGGTGCTGCAGGGGCAATGCCTGGGTGTGCGAGGGCAGCATGCGGAGCTTCACTGACCACCCATATAGCTAGGGGCCACAGAGACCTCGAAACCGCTTCCTTGGAGACATAGTAAGCGCCTCCGGGACCTCACACCGTGAACACCTTCCGTACCCCAACCCCCTGCCCCAGCCCAGAGTCCCTTCCCAGAACCCACATCCCAACCCTCTGCCCCAGCGCTGAGCCTGCCCCTGCACCCCAAACCCCTCATCCATAGCCCACACCCTCAGCCCCTTCCCGCACTCAAACTCCCTCCTGGAGTCCACATTGCCCACACACCCTAGTCTAGTGAAAGTGAGTGAGGGTGGGGGAGAGTGAGCAACAGAAGGAGGGGGGATGGAATGGGCAGGGCCTTGGAGAAGGGGCAGGGCAGGGGGTCCCTGAACATTTTAAAATCAGAATGGGGGTCCTTGGGTTGCTAAAGTTTGAGAACCGCTAGACTGTAAGGCGGATAGAAAATGGGCTAGATTGTTGGGCTCAACAGATTGCAATCAATGGCTCAATGTTTAGTTGGCAGCCGATTTCAAGCGGAGTGCCCCAGGGGTGGGTCCCGGGGCCAGTTTTGTTCAACATCTTCATTAACGATCTGGATGATGGGATAGATTGCACTCTCAGCAAGTTCATGGATGACATTAATCTGGGAGGAGAGATAGATATGCTGGAGGGTAGGGATAGGGTCCAGAGGGACCTAGACAAATTGGCGGATTGGGCCAAAAGAAATCTGATGAGGTTCAACAAGGACAAGTGCAGAGTCCTTCACTTAAGACGAAGAATCCCATGCACTGCTACAGGCTGGGGACTGACTGTCTCAGCAGCAGTTCTGAAGAAAAGGATGTGGAGATTACAGTGGACGAGAAGCTGGATATGAGTCAACAGCGTGCCCTTGTTGCCAAGAAGGCTAATGGCATATTGGGCTGCATTAGTAGGAGCATTGCCAGCAGATAGAAGGAAGCAATTATTCCCCTCTATTCCACACTGGTGAGGCCACACCTGGAGTATTGTGTCCAGTTTTGGGCTGCCAACTACAGAAAGGATGTGGACAAATTGGAGAGTCCAGCGGAGGGCAAGGAAAATGATCAGGGGGCTTGGGCACATGACTTATGAGGGAACTGGGTTTATTTAGTCTGCAGAAGAGAAGAATGGGGAGTGGGGGATTTGATGGCAGCCTTCAACTACCTGAGGGAGGAGGTTCCAAAGAGGATGGATCTAGACTGTTCTCAGTAGTGGCAGCTGACAGAACAAAAAGCAATGGTTTCAAATTGCAGTGAGGGAGGTCTAGGTTGGATATTAGGAAAAACTATTTCACTAGGAGGGTGATGAAGCATTGGAATGGGTTACCTAGGGAAGTGGTGGAATCCCCATCCTTACAGGATTTTAAGGGTCAGCTTGACAAAGCTCTGGCTGGAATGACCTTAGTTGGAGTTGGTCCTGATTTAAGCAAGGAGCTGGACTAGATGACCACCTGAGGTCTCTTCCATCCCTAATCTTCTATGGTTCTATCCCTTTCTTAGTGACTCCCAACGTTCTGGTCACTGTTTTGACTGCCGCTGCACATTGAGTGGATGTTTTCAGAGAACTATCCAGAATGACTCCAAGATCTTTCTTGAGTGGTAACAGCTAATTTAGACCCCATCATTTTATATGTATAGTTGGGATTATGTTTTCCAATGTGCCTTACTTTGCATCTGCTACTCTGCTGCCCAGGCATCCAGTTTTGAGAGATCCTTTCATAGCTCTTAACAGTCTGCCAGAGACTTAACTATCTTGAGTAGTTTTGTATCATCTGCAGATTTTGCCACCTCACTGTTTACCCCTTTTTCCAGATCATTTATGAATGTGTTGAATAGGACTGGTCCCCGTACAGCCCCCTGAAGGGACACCGCTATTTACCTCTCTCCATTCAGAAGACTGGCCGTTAATTTCTACTCTTTGTTTCCTATCTTTTAACCAGTTACGAAACCATGAGAGAACCTTCCCTCTTCTCCCATGACAGTTTACTTTGCATAAGAGCCTTTGGTCAGGGACCTTGTCAAAGGCTTTCTGAAAATCTAAGTACACTATATCCACTGGATCCCCCCTTGTCCACATGCGTGTTGACCCCCTCAAAGAATTCTAGTAGATTGGTGAGGCATAATTTCCCTTTACAAAAGCCACATTGACTATTCCCCAACAAATTTATGTTCATCTATGTGTCTGATAATTTTTGTTTTTTACTATAGTTTCTACCAGTTCTCCGGTACTGAAGTCAGGCTTACTGGCCTGTAATTTCTGGGATTGCCTCTGGAGCACTTTTTAAAAATTGGCATCCTATTAGCTATCCTCCAGTCCCTTGGTACACAAGCTGATTTAAATGATTAGTTTACAGACTGTAGTTAGTAATTCTGCAATTTCATGTTTGAATTCCTTCGGAACACTTGGGTGAATACCAAAAGGATGCCTTTTTGTCTCTCTCTTACTTTGTTGTCTAGCCACGGTGGCACTTTTTTGGTTCTCTTACTATTTTTTTTAATTTGGGGTATACATTTCAGTTGAGCCTCTATTATGATGTCTTTAAAAAGTTTCCATGCAGCTTGAAGGGATTTCATTTTTGGCACTGTATCTTTTAATTTCTGTTTCACTAACCTCATTTTTGTGTAGTTCCCCTTTCTGAAATTAAATGCCAGCTCTGCTTCCCTCCCCCAGGCCCCACTCCCCATTTGTTCCTCTTCTCTCCCACCCCTGATATTCACTGCTTCTCCCCCATCCCCCTTCTGCCCTGGTTGGAAGGGAGTCATTTGTGGAGCCATGGCTGGGAGCTGCAGCCGCCTAACGCAGGTAGGAGCCAGCCTCGACTGTGTAGGGACTGGTGCAGGTGATGACCTGGTGCCTCCCACACCTGCAGTAACCATACTTTGGGTGTCTGGTCAGGAGATTTGACTGGACACTGTCAAGTCCCCTGTTTGACTAGACTTTCTGGTTTAAAAAAAAACAAACAAAAAACTGGGCACCTAATCACCCTAGCTGTACTCCTTCTCGCTTCCCACGTGACCTTTTGATGCATTCTGATTACCCAATTTTGGGTCATGGTCTGCAGGTATATTATCTTATCTAACTTTGCATGCAGAACACTGTCAGATTTTTGGAATTGTTCTTGTAATATTGTCATTCCTCTACAAGATATTGCTGGGCACAATCCTGCAAGATGCAGAAAACCTCTTTTGTAAAACTGAGTACTCTTTATCTCCAATTGTTCAGGGTATTTGGCACTTTTAGAACTAGGCACAATGTCCAGTAATCTGTCTCTGACAGTGTTCTATACTGGATGATTTGGAAGATGGCAAAATGGAAAAAACAAAAAAATCGTAACGAGACCTTACTGCTATTCTAATGTGAAGTTTATTTCAGATATATTATGGAAAGCCCAGTGGACCTTTGTTTTACTGAAGAAGGATGTAGCCATGACATAGTTCTTGAGAAACAAGTGTTTAGATCCAAAGTGCCAGAGTCTCATGTTCAACTTGCTTGTAATCTACATTACTGTGCTTTTCCTTTGAATGGAAATGAGCTATGCATCTGGAATACTGGCAATAGCCCTGCTCATCATCAGGTAAAAACCAAAACTTGTGTGTTTAGATTTTCAGTGTAATATTCTAAAGAGCATTAAAATGGATGAAAAAAAGAAAAACGTTGGGTTTGGGACAACATTTTTTTTGCAGTGTAGGCTATTGTCCTTACTAGACTCCACTTCTTATATCTGGAATGTGTACAATTATTTGTTGTTTTGGCAAGCAGGCAGTAAGCCATAATGCAGTTCAGTAAATGGATTTTAATCATTAAAGAAAATTCCATTTGGATGAATGAGCATTGCTAGTTATTCAGATAAGTGTTAGCTGTATTTTTTTTCCTTTTTATTTGCTATGTCTTCATCATAATTGGAAATGTTGTATTTGCCAGCCATTGCACTTGGTAGGACACCACCATTCAATCACGGCACTGGCTTTTGGAAGTAAAATCAATCCACTTCTTGTCTGCTCTGCTTCTTGTGACTATGTGATAGTATGGAACCTGGATGAGTGCACAAAGAAAGCACTACAAGGTAAGGCGTTTTTATAGAAAAGTTACTTTTGAGTAGCAAGTGGTAAATGTGACTTCTTAAGGCTAGACTCTGCCATCCTTCGTCATGACGAGTAGTACCTTATTCTTTGATAGGAATTACCATGGATCAGATCAGCAGTCTTTCTCCTGAGGGAGAGGTTCGCTAGAGTACTCAGGAGAGTGTTAAATTAATAGCAAAAGGAAAGGGTAGAAAGAGGGAAAGTGTGAGTACTCAGCATAACAATGAGATGTTGAGAACAAAATTAATCAAGGAACCAAAGGACATGAAGAGAATAAATTCTTGAATTGCCTATAGTCTGAACTGAGTTCAAACCAATGCAGGGAGCCTGTGTAAGAAACAAGAGGAATTGGAATTGCTCGTTTATAAGCATAATTTCAATCTAGTTGGTGTTACTGAAATCTAATGGTATGATTCATGCTCATGGCATGTTTAACAAAAATGGTTAGAACCTATTTAGGAAGGACCAAGTCAGCCAATGGGGAGGGAGGTTGGTACTCTGTCAAAAATAGCATTACCCATATGAGTTACTTGTAACTTGGAAGAAAATTTATCTTGAATGCTTATGGATCAGTGTTCTAACAGACCTTCTCTTAACCGATAAAGAGGAACTGATCATAGAAATAAAAAATATTGGTAGTTTGGGTACAAAGGATCATGACTTGATCACATTTATAATGTGCAGGCAAAATTTAAAGTCCAGATGGTTGGGGTGTGTGTGAATGATAATTGAGAGTCTTAAGAACCTCTTACTGGATGCCCCAAATGCCACAATCAAGGAAAAAGGCCATAATGATCAAAAAATATCAGTCTGGTACAGAGGGTAAGTGAATGCAACTATGTAAAATAAAAAGTAATAACTCAAAGAGAGGGGAAGTTGATAGCACAATATATATATCTGAAGTTAGGAATTGTAGCAAATTGCTAAGGGAAGCAAAAGGACACAAGGAGACCTCTATAGCCAGCAAAATTAAGGACAATAAAAAGGAGTTTGAAAAATGTATTTAGGAAAAATAATTCTGACAATGGTATTGATTCATTACTAGATAGAAATGGCAGAATTATCAATAATGCAGAAAAGGCAGAAGTGTTTAATAAATATTCTGTTCTGTATTTGAGGAGGAAAAAAGTGTCAGTCTCATCATATGGTGATGCTAAAACTCTTTTCTTCCTCTAGAGATACTAGTGGAATGTTAAACAGCAGCTATTAAAGTTTAGACATTTTTTATAGCAGATAACTTGCATCCAAGAGTTTTAAAAGAACTTGGGCTATTAACATTGATTTCTATTAAGTCTTGGAACACTGGGGAAGTTCCAGAAGACTAAAAGAAAATGAATGTGTCTATTTTTAAAAATGTTTAATTTATAGGTCTGTCCGCCTGGTAATGACCCCGGGCAAGATAATGGAGCAACAGATACAGGACTTGATTAATCAATAGTTAAAGGAGGGTAGTATAATGCAAATCAATACATGTTTATGGAAAACAGCTGCTGTCAAACTAACTTGAAATCCTTTTTGAGAGACTACAGGTCTGGTTGTTAAAGATAATAGGGTTGACGTAACGTAACTTAAGCTTCTGTAAGGTATATGATTTAGTACCACTCAACATTTTGATTAAAAGCTGAAGTGGATTAAAACCTGGCTAACTGATTGATTGGTCTTGCAGTGTAATCATAAATGGGGAATTGTCATAGCGGGTGGTTTCCAGTAGAGTCCCACAGGGATCAGTTCTGTACTTTTTTAATATTTTTACCAATGCCCTGGAAGAAAACATAAAATCACAATTGGAAAAAAGTCTGCAGATGATACAAAACTGGAAGGAGTGGAAAATAATGAAGAGAACTGGTCACTGATTCAGAGCGATTGGGGTTGTTTGATAAACTGGGCTCAAGCAAACAATATGTGTTTGAATATGGCTAAATGTATATATCAAAAAACAAAGAATCTAGGCCATACTTTCAGGATGTAGCATTTTGTCCTAGGAAACAGTGACTGTGAAAAAGACTTGGGGGTCATGGTGGATAATCAGCTGAGTATGAGCCCCTGTAAGATGCTATGGCCAAAACAGCTAATGCAATGCTGGGATGCATAAATGGGAATCTCGAGTAGGAGCAGAAGAGGTCATTTTATCTCTGTGTTTGGCAATGGTACAACTGCTGCTGGAAGACTGTATCCAGTTTTGGTGCCTGCAGTTAAAAAGGATGATAACGTGGAGAGGGTTCAGAGAAGAGCCAAAGAATGAGCAAAGGATTGGAAAACACTCTGTTTATAGAGTCTGACTCAGAGAGCTGAATCTATTTATCTGAAAAAAAGAGAAGGTTAAAGAGTGACTTGATTACAGTCTTAGAAATACCTACATGGGGAAACAAATCTTTAATAATGTGCCTTTCAATCTAACAGAGAGAGGAATAACATCATCCAATGATTAGAAGTTGAAGCTAGACAAATTCAGACTGGACATAAGGCATATGTTTTTAACAGTGAGAGTAATTAACCATCGGAGTAATTTACAAAATGCAGTACCCATTCAGTTACTAAATTTATAGTTATGCTTTAAATTTAATACTATATTGAAGTGTTTGAATTTTTGTTTTTATGACACAATACTAATCTTTTAAAATTACTACAGGGTTAATGCCTCGAGGAATTGTTATAGGAACTCTTTTGGGAATGGTACTTTATGTACGATTTAGTCCAGATGACCAGGCTGTGGCAGTATGTGCTGGAAATCGGATATATATGTTAAATGCAAAGGTGAGTTGTCGTCTTCTCTCTTGAAAATAGATGTTGAAGATTCTAGAAACATGTTCACTTTCAAATTAAACCATACTAATTAAAAGCAACATATTTTTCGGAAAACCTAATACTTATTGAGCAAAAATATATTCATCTGCTCATAAATGACTATTAGCATGGTTTAATGCTTGATGTTAGTATATATCCTAGAAAAAAGACAATATTAAGATAAGGTTCAGAATATGTCAGTAACTTAAAGGTAGAAAACATTACAGGGATGTTGTAACTGTTCCCAAATTAAGCATTATAAACTGAGGAAATTCAGAATTAAGGTTACACTTAAAAGATATCATCATAAAGCCGCCACAGTTAGTACGTTACTCATGTGGCTACATATTAGGCTCCTAGTGTCGAGGATGCGTGTGCTCACCAGGAATGCTTTTGTGGATGTACAGTGTTGAGTATTGTGGATAGGTATCCCAGCGTGCAACTCATCATTATCCAGTGCAATGTCTTTTGGGAAGTTCTGGCAATGCGCAGTGGAGCAGAAATAGTCGTGTATGGATGACTGGGAGCAAAGGGTCAACTTCCCAGTATGCAACTTTCTCCATCCCATAATGTCACCCATATCCCGTAATTTTTGTGCTTTTTTTTTAAAATATCCCATGAACCTACATGGCCCTCCTCGCTGTTGTCCATCTTTCACAGAAGCATGGAATCTGCACAGCTCTGTACTGTTGTCATGAGCATAGCAAGCACTGGACACACAATACTCAGGTATTTGCAGAACAGCAAGAAGAAACAAATAATCAGAAACAGGATGATTTCATGGAGGACAGACTGCTGTGGGATATGGTGAAAATTCAAGGTGGTTGGGTGGCATTAATTCACGGAGCAGCTACAGACAGTGGAGCTCTGCTTCTGGGCCCAAGAAACAAGTACTGTCTGGTGAGATCACAATGTAATGCAGGCTTGGGATGATGAGCAGTGTCTTGAGAACTTTTTGGCTGAGCAAGGTCGCATTTCTGCATCAGTGTCGCACTCACTCCAGCTCTCCAGTACTGGGACATCAGAATAAGAGCAGCACTGATAGTGAAGATACGAGTGGCAGTCTTACTGTGTAAGCTTGCAAGGCTTGATTGCTACCAGTCATTGGGAAATCATTTTGGAGTTGGAAAATCGATTGTGCAGGCTGTTGACATGCAAGTATGTGGGGCCATTAATCGCCTCCTTCTGTGCAGGACTGTGACTCTTGGCAATGTGCAGGATGTAATGGATGGATTTTCAGCAATGGAGTTCCTGAACTGTGGTGGAGTGATAGACAGCATACACATCCCTATTTTAGCAGCAGACCACCTTGCCCCAGAGTGCATCAACAGAAAAAGCTACTTTTCTATGGTTATGCAAGTGATGGTGGATCACTCAGGATGCTTCACCAACATCAACGTTGGCTGGTCAGGGAAGATGTATGATGCTTGCCTGTTTAAGAGCACAGGACTGTTTAAGTTACAAGCAGGGACTTTCTTCACTGACTGGTGAATTAATGTTGAAATGCCAATAGTGATCCTAGGGGCCCAGCCTAACCGTTGTTCGCCTGGTCACCTCAATGGCACCAGGAAAAGATTCAACTACCAGCCCAGCAGATGTAGAATGACAATTGAATGTGCTTTTGGTAGATTGAAAAGTCAGTGACACTTGTTTCTTCACAAGACTGGATGTCAGTGAGAGAAATAATCCCAGTGGTTATAGCTGCCTGTTGTCCTGCATAATATCTGTGAGATAAAGGGGGAAAAAATTGCCACTGGGGTGGATGCAGAGGAAGGAGCCTCAGTAAGTGCGTGAAGGTGGAGCAGCTGTCTACTGAGCTTGAACAACCAGACACAAGGGCTATTAGAAAAGCTCATAAAATTCAGAGAGTCTTTTAAAGAGCACTTTAACAGAGAGCCACGGTAGTGTGTTGTGGTGGACTGTGTTCTACTTGGCCTTGCAGTTTTGGGGTCTGGTAGGAATTGTGTGGTGCTTGGTACACATCTATGACTATAACACTGTCAATGCACCTTTTGATTTTGTGGTGCTTGCTGTACATTTATGATTTGATTATTACACTGTTTATTCCTGTGAATTGTCGCTCGGTACAATAACAACTAAGTGAGTGCTTTCAGTACCGCTTGGCACTTTGCAGCATATGTTGTGAACTAATGAAGATAAAATATTTTCCAATAAGAATTTTATTGAGTAACAAAACAACTGCCAAAAAAATTGTGCAATTTTAAAGCCAATACTTTAAAATAATTTAAGTTCTGGTCCATTAATTTTATTAAGGGGAAAGAACATCCATGTCCGTTTTGGCTATACATACAGCTAATTGTGACTCATACCGGTTAGTGTATGCAAAGCTGTGGTTGTCCTTACTGTCCCCCCCCCCCCCCAGTGAGGAGTGGTAGGGATATGGCCCCTAATACTGTATAGAATGTTGATGGTGGTGGAAATGCTGTAATGGGGTTCTGCATGGACTGGAAAGGTAGATGAGCCTGTGCTTGTTGAATCTGTGGGTCCACAAGAGTGTGCAGCATCTGTGTTTGCTGCTGGGAAAGCCCCATTATGTCTTGGTGCATCTCCTCCTTTTTTCCTGCAGGGACTCCAGGGCCTTTCTCCTGTCGTGTTTCCTTCTCCATACAGTCTGCAGTATTCATCCTCCAGGCCTTCTGTTCATGATCTGGTGTCGCAGTGGCTTGCAGGATCTCTCTGAACATGTCATCCTGAGTCCTCTTCTTTTTCCTGGAGGGGGGGAGAGGGATAGCTCAGTGGTTTGAGCATTGGTCTTCTAAACCCAGGGTAGTGAGTTCAGTCCTTGACAGGGCCATTTAGGAAACTGGGGTAAAAATATCTCTGGAGATTGGCCCTGCTTTGAGCAGGAGGTTGGACTCGATAACCTCCTGAGGTCCCTTCCAACCCTGATACTCTGATTCCTTCTTATCTGGGTAAGACATGCTGCAGGCGCGAAGAGGGATCCCTTCAAGGGTGCAATGATGCAACTGCTAAAGTATCTGTCAGTGTAGTCACAATAGACAGTGAAAGTTAAGATCATGAATGCCCTTCCCTTGCTCCCCTAAAGTTTTAAAGACATGATTATTGACACTTGTCCTTCAAAGTGTTTGTGCACAACACCACTCACAGTACCAGCCATGATTAGTATGGCCCACCAAGGACAAGGGAAGTGAGTAGGGATTTGCTTAATTATCTGAAAGTATTTGTATAGGGCAATGGCACTGAATACTGGCACCGTTTTCCACATATGGTGGTGATTTTAGTTGAGATATCGCTTCTGAGAATAACAAGGGGACAAAAAGGACAGCTGCTGCTGGTGTCCCTTTCATGGATCCACAGGATTGGTGCTACATCCCCCAGGTTTGAAACAGTCTGTAAGAGGAACTCTTTCTGTTTGCCAGACCCCCAAGGAGTCTCATTCTTCCTCCAGGATAGACCATACAGCCTCACCTCTAGGACTCCAGCACTCCTCCTTCACACCATGAGTTCTGTTCAGCAAATCCAGCTGTGATAGATTCCTGTTGGAGACTTGCACACTCTTCAGGGATTAATGCACCTCCTGAAGCATTTGTAGTGACATTCAAACAGTGTTGCCAAAACAGGGTTTATTAGTTAACTGGAATACGGCATAGGAAGCCCTCTAGGTTAGCATCAAGAACCGAAGGTTAAAATGTAGCCCAAGTCCATTTTGGTTACCCTTGAGCCTAGCCATGTTGTAGTGAACCCAATTGTTCAAACTCTGTCTGTTTCTCAGTCTGACCTCTTTGGTCAGATCCCAGGCGAGAGCACCCCTCCTTCCAGCAGCCAACCCTTATCCGCCCACCTCCCCAGTCCTATGTTCTCCAGCTGGGGGCTGTTGCTCAATTTCGCTGCTGAGATGTGGAAATCTATCTCTTTTTGAGTTTCTGGTTGCTGGGTGTCCATTGTCGTCTTGGATTCTCCATTGATATGCGGTTGGCGTCAATTCTAAAGGCACTTGGCCTATATTTCACTAGCCTGTTTACTGCAGTGGTGCCTGCCTAAGTTATCACAGACTGGCATGAGACCATTTCATACTGCAGAGGAAGAAATAAGGCTGCCATCCCTAGAAACCTTCAGGAGAGGATTGCAGAGTACATCCATGAAAGTTTCATCAGGCTCTCTCAGGAGGATTCAAGGGACATTGCTATGTACATCAACAAACTACTCAGCATATCCCCTTCCTCCCCCAGCCTGATTTTACAGGAGAGTAAAAGCAGATAACAATTCTACCTCTTTGTACCACTACCTCTTCCAGTATGAGTAAATTAATGCAGAGTCAGTAGCTGTGTCCTGCTAAGTTGGGGGTGCCATTACTGTAATGGAACTAAACATATATATTTACCTGCAGTTCCTTCACTACAGTCCAATCAGTCCCGACAGTCGAGCACAGGTTAACTTGGCTTATAATGCTTGGTTTTGAGATAATTACAATGTCCCTATAATGTTTTTTACTACACAGTTATTGATATTTATTCTCAACCATAACTTCTTTTTAATACACAGCTTTTTATTTGGGAATTTCCTTTTTTTATTACTAAAAGTTTCATACACAAACGCTAAACAAAAAAGCCAAAGATGAATGCTCCCATGCAGTATCTCTAAGGATCTTAGGATATGTAGCAGGGGTCGGCAACCTTTCCGAAGTGATGTGCCGAGTCTTTATTTATTCATTCTAATTTAAGGTTTTGCATGCCAGTAATACATTTTAACCTTTTTAGAAGGTCTCTTTCTATAAGCCTGTAATAAATAACTAAACTATTGTATGTAAAGTAAATAAAGTTTTAAAAAAGTTTAAGATGCTTCTAGGGCTTTGAATCAGAGCCCAGAGCTGGAGCACAGAGCAGCTTTGGAGCAGTGGAACTGCAGGTTTTTGCCTGGAGCTGGAGTGGAGCTGCAGTACAGCTCCAAAGCCCTGGAAGCTTCATTTAAAATTAAATTAAAATGCAGAGAGCCCTCGGACCGGTGTCCAGGACCCTAGCAATGTGAGTGCCACTGAAAATCAGCTCGTGTGCCGCCTTTGGCACACATACTATAGGTTGCCTACACCTGATACTATATATCAGTCTTAAATGATTTTTTTAATTTGAATTTTCAAGGGCAGATACACCATTACCACAAAGTAACTAGAGTGGATCAGCTGGTCACCAGAGAAGCACAAAGCAGCCAAAGCATACTAGTAAATCTTTCCCTTAATTTGCAGTTGACTGAATGGCTTGCTGCATTAGTGAGACTAGTGCTTTGTTGCAGTTCTCTCAGATGTGTTGCCTTAATGCACAGTGGAGTTGAGGCAATGGTGCCATGGGAACCTTTCAAACATTTATGATCAAGCTAGCATGGTGCCCAACTATCACTGCTCTTTAAAGATTCCATGTAATCTAGCAGTAAGAACTGTTGACACATGTCCAGTCTTCCTCATGCTAAACCAATATAATCATTACATGCAAATTAGGTGTACAGGAAATGGTGATTGGTTGAGGTACTTTTTATGTCACAGTGGCCTCTTTTAAGAGTTACTTGAGCTATTGACCTGAGTCTGTGTAGCTTATTCAATAATAGCAGTTAGATACAACAATCATTAATAATTTTGTTTAATTACAACCTGATATCAAATATGCACAGGATTTCAATTAAATAAACAGACACAAACGTTCCATATAGTTAAAATTAAGATATTTTTTGATAAAGAAAAACTCAGATGCTACATTTCTTAAAGGACCCATTTTAAAATAGTTTCAATTCAAAGTAATAAATTTATTTGTAAATTCTCAGAAAAAAATATTCAGTACTCAAAGAGTAAGTGTGGTAAGTTTGGAGAGGATACAGTGAATTTTTCATATGAAACCAGTTGAATCACCAATTTAAGTGCAAAATAGAACTCAATACAACTTAATGGAATTGCTTGCTCGCTCACTCACTCATGCCCGTCACCCCAATCGGGGTATGGGCTGCCAACAACAGATCTCCAGAGTCCTCTATCCTGGGCCATTTGTTCTAACTGGTTCCAGGTATAGCCCCTTTTTTTGCTATCAGCCTGAAGGTCACGTCGCCAGGTGTTTCTTGTATGGCCTCTTTTCCGCTTGCCTTGGGGGTTCCACCACAGTGCCTGTCTGGTGATGTTAGTTGGCTGCTTGCGTAGTGTATGTCCTATCCAACCCCATCTTCTCCTTCTGATTTATTCCTCTGCTGGGAGTTGACAGGTCCTCTCCAAGAGGTGGATGTTACTGATGGTGTCTGGCCAGCGGATCTGGAGAATCCTTCTGAGGCAGCTATTTATGAAGGTCTGGATCTTCCTGATGGTTGTTTTGGTAGTCCTCCAGGTTTCAGCTCCATACAGTAGGACTGATTTCACATTGGAGTTGAACAGTTGAATTTTTATTGCCAAAGACAGCTCTCTAGAGCTCTAGATGTTCTTGAGCTGTAAGAAGGCTGCTCTTGCCTTACCAATCCTTACTTTGATGTCTGCGTCTGTGCCACCCTGCTGGTCGATGATGCATCCTAGGTAGGTGAAGGACTGCACTTCTTCCAGGGGCTTCCATTCAGTGTGACTGGGTCATTACTAGTGGAGTTAATCCTAAGGATCTTGGTCTTGTCCTTGTGAATGTTGAGGCCAACCTGTGATGACGTGGCTGCCGCTATGTTGATCTTCTCTTGCATCTGCTGTTTACTGTGCGAAAGGAGTGCAAGATGGTCAGCAAAGTCCAGGTCATCAAGCTGGGTCCACAACGTCCACTGGATTCCGTTCCTACGCTCGTAGGTGGATGTCTTCATAATCCAATCGATTACAAGAAGAAAGAGAAGTGGTGACAACAAGCATCCTTGCCTAACTCCAGTTTGCACCTGGAAGCTGTTAGTAAGCTGCCCTCCATGGATCACTCTACAGTGTATACTGTCATATGAGTTCTTGATCAGGTTGACCACCTTTACTGGGATGCCGCAGTGCCGAAGGAGCTTCCAAAGGGTCTCTCGATCCACGCTATCGAACGCTTTCTCATAGTCAACAAAATTGATGTACAACGAGGAGTTCCACTCTATAGACTGCTCGACTATGATGCGAAGCATTGCTATCAGGTCCGTGCGTGATCTGTTCTACCGGAAACCTGCCTGTTCATCTTGTAGCTGTGGATCGACGGCATCCTTCATTCTCTCTAAGAGGACTCAGTTGAAGACCTTCTTCCCTGGCACCGACAGGAGTGTGATTCCTCTATAATTGGCACAGTTGCTAAAGTCTTTCTTGGGGATTTTGATGAGAGATCCCTCTTTCCAGTCTACCGGAATCATTACTACTTCCCATATCTTCTCAGAGGGGGGTACAGCATTTCCATTGAAGCATCCACGTCTGCTTTCAGGGCTTCTGCTGGGATGTCATCAGGTCCAGCCGCCTTCCTATTCTTCATCATGGTGATGGCTTTTCCGATCTCATCTCTGGTTGGTTTATCGCAATTAATTGGGAGGTCCTCGTTAGCTGAGTTGATATCTGGTGGATTTGGTGGTGCTGGTCTGTTCAGGAGTTCCTCAAAGTGCTCCGCCCATCTGTTCATCTGTTGTTCTAGTCCTGTTATAGACTTTCCCTGCTTGTCTTCAACGGGATGTTCTGGCTTGCTGAACTTTCCAGACAGTCGCTTGGTAGTATCATGCAGCTGTTTCATATTACTGCTGTATGCTGCCTGCTCCGCTTCTGCTGCCAGTTCATCCACATACTCTCTCTTGTCCTTCCTGATATTCCTCTTCACTGCTCTGTGGGCTTCAGCATACTCTTTTTGAGCTTTGGCCTTTGCTGCTCTAGTCCTGCTGTTATTGACTGCTGCCTTCTTCTTCTTTCTGTCTTCTATCTTGATCAAGGTCTCTGCTGTGATCCACTCTTTCTGCTGGTGTTTCTTAATTCCAAGCACTTCCTGGCATACTGACCTAAGTGTCTCTCTCACTTTCTGCCATCTGTTTAGTACACTGTCTTCCTCTTCCTCAAACCGATCCTGTAATACTGAAAACTTATTCTTCAGCCTCAGTCCAAAATCTTCCTTGGTCTTATGGTCCTTCAGAAGGCTGATGTTGTACTTCACTCTTCTGTCTGACGTGTCTATCCAGTTCTTTTTCAGCTTCAGCTTCAGCTTCCGCTTCAATCTGGCCACCACTAAGTGATGGTCGGACGCCGCGTCTTCTCTTCTTCTAACTCTAACGTCCTGCAAGGATCTTCTAAACTTCTTGCTAATGCAGACATGATCGATCTGATTTTCTGTCGTGCCTGCTGGTGATACCCAGGTACTCTTGTGGATCCGCTTATGAGGAAAGATGCTACCTCCTATGACCAGGTTGTTAAGTACACACACATCCACAAATCTCTCTCCATTCTCACTCATCTCTCCCAGAGTGTGGGTCCCCATGACTTGTTCGTATCCTGTGTTATCAGGTCCAATTTTGGTATTAAAGTCTCCCATAAGGATGATGATGTCTTTGTCTGGGAGAATCTCTAATATTTTCTGGAGTCTGTTGTAAAAATAATCTTTGTCCTCCTCTTCACTGTCATTAATTGGAGCATAGCACTGAACAACATTCATCTTAATCCTCTTCATTTTAGTTCTGAAGGATGCTGTGATGATCCTGGGACCATGTGCCTCCCAACCAATCAGTGCTCTCTGTGCCTGCTTGGACAACATGAAGCCTACTTCCTGTGTGTGGGTGCATCGTTCTCTTCATGTCCTGAATACAGCAACAACTCTCCTGTCAACAGTCGTCTCTGCCCTGCTTGCGTCCATCTTGTCTTGCTAATTCCTAACAGTCAGGTTGTTGCTCCTCAGCTCTGCTGCAACCTGCGCCATCTTTCCTGACTCATACATGGTCCTCACGTTCCATGTGCCTATAGTAATCCTCCTGGTTGCAAGAAGGGTAATCGGCTTAGTGGCTTTCTCACGGCTTTTACCACCCAGCGTCATGCATCTTTGAATTGAAGACCCTTCTTCTTTTTCCAAGGTGAAAGTCTCTGTTGTCTCTATTGTTGGTGGTTTCTGTAGCAGGTTTATTTTATTTATTTATTTACTTATTTTTACGGGGTGGAATTGCTAGCCCCACGCCCAACGCTCCTCCTTTATCCTGACTTGGGACAGGCAGATGGCCCCAAAGGACTTCTCTGGTGGAGTTAATGGAATTGCAGTGCCTCTATAGCTTTTTTGTTGTGACCTAGATTAACACTGGAAATAAATAGTAAACAATTATTACATGATTTTGAGAGCAGGATTGGTGCCAAAAAAATATAGCATGGTATCAGCCTTTAAGAAATTGGGAGGGAGAGCAGGAGGAAGAAAAAAAAACCTCGGGCATGTTGATTTATTCTAATTACTGGGGAAGACATTAGCACAAATAAGGGCATGTAAATCCATTGAGGATAATAACAGAAATTTATAGATTAACCTCAAAGCATTTTTATACCGTTATTGTGATTGGAGAAGGAAATACAATAGACAGTGATTTTTGCCAGAGATACAATACATTTGGGGATAAGAAAACAGGATGTAAGTGAAATAGTATGTGCCCCAGTTTGACATTCTTTTTGTAGTGGTATTTTTTTAATTACTTAAGTCAGAACAAATGAAACTTTTATTTTGAAGTTTGATCTACTTTTCTTTCTTGTTCAACTAATCACAGAATGAGGCTATATTAACTGAGTTGGAAGGCCATCTGGCTCCAGTGACTGCAGCTGAGTTTTGTACATGGGAGAGAAATATGCTTATATCAGTCTCTGAAGACAGAAGCTTTAAGGTAAGGAAATTATACTCTGCTTTTAACACGTGTAGTCTATTTGGAGTAAAATGGGCATTTTCCCCCTTTAAATATTTAACATAAGAATGGCCATACTGGGTCAGATCAGTGGTTCATCTAGCCCAGCATACGATCTTCTAACAGTGGCTGGTGCCAGATGCTTTAGAAGGAATGAATAGAACATGGCAATGTGTTTAGAGATCCTTCCCCTGTCATCTAGTCCCAGCTTCTGGCAGTCAGAGGTCTAGGGATGTCCAGAGCATGGGACTGAGCACCTGACCATCTTGGCTAATATTCATGGATGGACCTATCCTCCAGGAACTTTGTTTCCCTTCTCTATGGTTTTTCCAATTCTAATATATCTTTTTTGATACGGGATGACCTGAAATGCACAAAGTATTGATGATGTGGCATTACATTTTCTGTCTGATTATTGATACTTTCCCTGATGGATCCTAACATTCTGTGAGCTTTTTTTGACTGCCATGGCAAATTGAACCGATTTTCAGAGGACTATCCACAGTGACTGCAATATCCTTCTTGAATGGAAACAGCTAATTTAGACCTGTCATTTTGTATGTGTAGTTGGAACTATGTTTTTTCTGATGTGCATTACTTAGCTTTTATCAACACTGATTCTTAATCAAGATGATATAAAACAAATACCGATTGATTCCCTGCTCCTTAGTTGAACTGGTTGGGAATTTCCATCAAAATGATTTTTTTGAAGTAAAAAATGCAGTTTCTACAAAATCAGAATCTTCCATCAGCAAAATCTAAATGAAATATTTTGCACCAGGTCAGTTTGACCCTAATTGAAATATTTCAGTTTGTTTAACTGAACAGAAAAGTTTGATGTTGACTAGTGTAAAACACAAGTGCATCTTACTATGCTGCTGCAGTACCTAATGGGAGTTTTAGTTTGGATGCTTCGTATCTCCATTCTCTCCTATGTGCAGGTTCCTTGGCCAAACTACATCTTCCGTGATGCACTGTGGTCTGCCCTTTGATCAAGTTACATGATGGGGAAATGTAGTCTGACTGGGGAGCCCAACCCATACGGAAAAATTGGAACATGAGGCAGGTTCCACGTGGTACTATGTTACCTGAGGAAGATGCAGTTTTAATGTCAAACTAACTCAAAGTCCAAGTCAGTTAAACACTGAAATAAAATGTTTCAATACAAAAATGTCAATGTTTCATTTCATTTTGACATTTCTGAATAAAATTCTTTTGTAACTTTTTTTGTTCAGTGAAAATTTTTGTTTTGTTTTTTGTCCAAATTTGAAATAAGTCAAATGTTAAAATATTGGGATGTCATGCAGGATGGAAATTCTGATTTTTTTCATTCAGCTCTAGTCCTTAATTTATCTTGGTGGAAAAAAATAAGGGTGTGTGTGTGTGTGTGGGGGGGGGGGGGGGTGGTGTCCAGATCTTGTGGAAAGGAGTACATTATCAAGAAAATACATCTGCAGAAAAAATTCCCTGTTGCTGTTTGTTAGCTCTTATTTTGGTGTCCTTGCACTGCAGTGCAGGGGTGAGTTCCGCACATAGTTCCAGGGAGGTGGCTTTGCACATCTGAAAGTTCCTCAGCCATGTTCGTCATCCCATATCTGCATCACAATCCAATCCAATCCCACCACTCAGTGCTTGTTGCCGGAGCCCAATAGTAACAGTCCACCATATGAAGCTGCTTAGTGAATGACAACATCAATCTTGGATTGTTTCTTTCCTTGGCACACAGGAGGGCAGGCACCACAGATTCTCTTTCAGGTTTGCAGCTCATGAAATACTGCAGGATCAGCCACATTGTGTTCATAATACTTATCACAAGACTGGAGTGTAGTGCAGTATCCATGCTTCCAGAGATGGTGGGTGCATAGTTTACAAGAGCCAGTTGAAAAACAGTGTGAAATGTACTCAGAAGCCCGTGGAATGGAAAAGACTGTATCATGGGATGGAGAGCCTGCCTCCAGGATGCACTGCAATCCATTCCCAGAACCCTTAGCCATAGGCGCTGAATTTTTAATCTGCCAGGGGGTGCTCCCCCCAGGCCCCAACCCAACTCCAGTCCCTTCTCCCCAATGCCCCACCCCATCCTGCTTCTTCCCATGCCTGTTCCGACCCGCCTCTTCCCCATCCAGTTCCACCCCCTCTCCAAAGCAAGCTGTGCCCTCGCTCTTCCCCACAGCTCCTCTTGATGCTGCAAAACAGCTGCTCCATGGCAAGCGGTAGGTGCTGGGAGGGATGGGGAGGTGCTGGTCGGCAGGGCCTGCAAGAGGCGCTCGGAGGAGGGGGAGATTCTGATGGGGGGCTGCTAGTGGGTGCTAAGCTCTCACTATTTTATTTTATTTTTTTTCCAGTGGGTGCTCTCCCTGGGGCCAGCTGCTTGAGCAGCCCTGGGGTTGGCCACACTGGCCACTGTAAAAGTCATGGAGGTCACAGAAAGTCATGGAATCCGTGACTTCTGCGACCTCTGTGGCAGACATGAAGCCCTCTCCATAATCTGTAGATCAGCTTGCAGCAGCAGCACACCAGAGTGACTGCTTGCCTCCATTGCATTTTGGTACATGTGCCACACCTCCTTGGCTTTCACGCGACAGTGCTGCAGGTCCCCCTGTAGCCCTTCTCCCCTATGCCCCAAGTGACCTGCTTGTAGCCAGCCCTGGAGCACCCACGGAGTCAGTGCCTATGTTTTTAGCAGCAGAAGGTGGCGATTTGTACAGTGGGATAAATACCCATGGCGTTCTGCTGTCTCTGTTGGTGCTAGAGCACCACTTGTAGACACGCTCCGCCAACACAAGGAGTGTTATGTGAGCATACAGAAGCGATGTAATTACAGTGGTTTATGATCGTCGATGTGATTTAAGTTGACTTAGGCCATGTCTGCACTACAAACTTAGGTCTGAAATGGAGCAATTACTCAAGAGGCTTCAGTACAAGATCATGAATTTTTTTAAATATAATTTCTCCCTCCTAATAAGTCTAACAAATACCTGTAGTGGCAAGCCTTGAATTGTTTTGAGACTGTACTTATATAAAAATAATACTCAAATATTGTAGCTGGAACACTAGCCACAGTTAAGGTTTAACAAGTTTTTCCATTCTAAGTCATTGTTTAGAATTAGTCATAAGTTTCTTTTGCTTTTAGATTTTGGATTGAAATTTCCTGGGCTAGTTCTATACCTGAAGAGAATATTTTTTTGAAAGCTTGTAAAACTTTGGCCATTTCAAAGTATGAGAACAGAGGAAAACACACTTTGTTCCATTATTAAAACATTCTTGTAACTTTTTGAACAGTTGTGAAATGGCTGGAGATAGAATTTAAATTAGACAAATTAAAAAAGCTGTCATTGAGGCCTGCTCTACACTGCAGAGTTAGGTTGATGTACGGCACCTTATGTTGACCTAGTAATATCAGTATGCTACAATGTTTCTCCCGCAGACATCACTTGCCCACTACATCTATTTAATATCTCCACCTCTGTGAGAGGCGAGTGCTTAAGTTAGGTCGATGCAATGGCAGTGTAGACCCTGCATTGCTCACCTACCAACTGCCCAGTTGAGCATGCCAGCTACATGCTCCAACCTCGCTCCTGCCTGGACTGCATGAGAGGTGGTGGACCTGCTCGATCCATGAGGAGAAGAGGCTATGCAGGCACAGCTCCAATCCAGCCATAGAAATGTGAACATTTACGAGCAGATCACTTGGGGAATGGGGGAGAAGGGCTACAAAGGGGACCCGCAGCATGGTGCGTGAAAGCCAAGGAGGTGTGGCAGGTAAACCAAAAGGCAATAGAGGCAAGTAGTCATTCTGGTGTGGTGCTGCTGTAGGCTGATCTACAGATTATGGATTGAGCTTCATGTCTGTCACAGAGGTTGTGGAAGTCATGGATTCACTTAATACTCCATTCAGCTCCTCAATACTTGGTCTTTCCATTAGGCCATGTATATGTTCGGAGTTCACAGGCCTCAAGCCTTATGCTAACTAAGGAGGCTAATGTCTTTCAGGATACAGGCCTGTAGGTTCCTTCCATCATTTCTGAATATAATAAAGGCAAGCTAGCCCTATATGCTACAGTCCTCCCTTTGATAGGTTCATTAACAATGAACCTATCACATAAGTTTAGGGTCTACCGCTTTGTTTAAAACCATGCTTTTTACATAACACACTAGATACAAGTAGAGGAGAATTGCCCCCTGCCCAATTAGTATATGTGCCTTTGTCATGTAACAAAATTTTGACCCTGTGACCCTGCATTTCATTTGACCAAATAACCAGTTATCAAAAATATATTATTACAATCCTGGACTTTTTGGTATCAAGTATTATTCACTATATGTCAGCCTTCTGCTAAGAGCCTCTTACTTGGTTAGCCTGAAAGGCTACCAACAATGATAACAGTGGATTCTGTTGGTACCTTCCTTCTGGCCACATAGCGGTGTGTTCATCTCAAACATATTGTATCTGCCAATGTACTGATACCGCTTTTCAGAACAACAGGCCATTGGTGGAATTTTCCCCATTTGAGTGATAAACTACCAGAGGAGGTACATTGATGGATTCATTGTAAACATTGCCTTTAAGAAGGCCTGTTGGATGGATGACCCCAAGTGACCGAACACATCCTTACCAGACTGAACACGACAAATAGGCTTTGGATGGGGGAGACAAGGTTTTGCCATGATGTAATCTTTGCTCACTAATTAAAACTCTTAGTTAACTGTGTCACAGACCCATACCTGACCGGTAGCAGTCCGGCATTACAAGCTTCCACAGAGCGGTCACCACTTAGGCCTGGTCTACACTATGTGTTTAAACCAAATTTAGCAGTGTTAAACTGAAATAACCCTGCACTCGTCCACACAACAAAGCCCTTTATATCGATATAAAGGGCTCTTTAAACCACTTTCTGTACTCATCTCCGACGAGGGGAGTAGCGCCGAAATTGGTATTGCCATGTTGGATTAGGGTTAGTGTGGCCGCAATTCAACGGTATTGGCCTCCGGGTGGTATCCCACAGTGCACCATTGTCACCGCTCTGGAAAGCAATTTGAACTCGGATGCACTGGCCAGATAGACAGGAAAAGCCCCACAAACTTTTGAATTTCATTTACTGTTTGCCTAGCGTGGAGCTCTGATCAGCACGGGTGGCAATGCAGTCCCGAATCCAGAAAGAGCTCCAGCATGGACCGTTTGGGAGATACTGGATCTGATCGCTGTATGGGGAGACAAATCTGTTCTATCAGAGCTCCGTTACAGAAGACGAAATGAGAAAGCATTTGAAAAAATCTCCAGGCTATGATAGATAGATAGGCCACAGCAGGGACTCAGCACAGTGCTGTGTGACAAGCGTAATGGAAAGCCAAAGAATCAAATGGACGCTCATGGGGGGACGGAGGGGGGACTGAGGACTCAGGACTCCAGCTATCCCACAGTTCCTGCAGTTTCCGAAAAGTATTTGCATTCTTGGCTGAGCTCCCAATGCCTGAAGGGTCAAAAACATTTTCCTGGGTGTTTCAGGGTGTATGTTGTCAGTTTACACCCTTCTTCCCCCCCTCCCCCCCATGAAAGAAAAGGGGGAAAAAATTGTTCCTTGCCTTCTTTCAGTGTCACCCTATGTCTACTGCATGCTGCTGGTAGACGGGGTGCTTCAGCGCTGAACATCAGCATCCCCTTCCCGGTGGCAGATGGTGCAAAATAACTGGTAGCCATCGTCATCATCAGCCTGTGAGTGCTCCTGGCTGGCCTCAGTGAGGTCGGCCGGGGGTGCCTGAGTGAAAATGGGAATGACTCTGTCAGTCCCGGCAGACGGTACAAAAGGCTTGGTAACCATCCTCATCATAGCAGCTGGAGGCTGAGCTCCATCAGCCCCCTCCCCCTTCCTTTCATGTCTAAAGAAGATTCTGTACTCCCTGGACTATCATAGCAGCGAGAGGCTGCGCTCCTCTTTCCCCTGCCCCCCACCCTTTAATGTCCTGCCTGGACTATCATAGCAGGTGGAGTCTGCCTCCCCCTCATTTTATCTCACTAAAAAGTCAGTGTTTCTTATTCCTGCATTCTTTATTACTTCATCTCACAAATGGGGGGACACTGCCACAGTAGCCTAGGAGGGTTGGGGGAGGAGGGAAGCAACAGGTGGGGTTGTTGCAAGGGCGTCCCCTAGAATGGCATGCAGCTCATCATTTCTGCAGCTCTGACCCAGAACAGCTGTGCTCTCTGGTTCTTTAGTACACTTGCCCCATATCCTAGGCAGGACTGACTCTATTTTTAGACAAAACATAAAGAAGGGAATGACCCGGGGAGTCATTCCCATTTTTGTCCATGCGCCCCCGGCCGACCTCAGCGAGGCCAGCCGGGAGCACCCATGACAGCAGCAGATGGTACAAAATGATTGATAACCGTCATCGCCAATTTCCAATTGCAAACAGTGCAAAATGACTGATAACCATCATCTCATCGCCAATTTACAATGGCAGATGGTGCAATAGGAATGGTAACTGTCTCTGCTAATGAATGTTGCTGTGTAGCACGGCAGTACCGTGTCTGTCAGCAGCATCCAGTACACGTACAGTGACAAAAGGCAAAACAGGCTCCATAGTTGCCATGCTATGGCGTCTGCCAGGGCAATCCAGGGAAAAAGGGCACGAAATGATTGTCTGCCGTTGCTTTTACAAAGGAAGGACTGAGTGACGACATTTACCCAAATCACCCACAATACTGTTTTTGCTCCATCCTACCTTGGGATCTCAATCCAGAATTCCAATGGGCGGGGGAGACTGTGGGATAGCTACGGGATAGCTACCCATAGTGCAACGCTCTGGAAATCAATGCTAGCCTCGGTACACGGACACACACTGCCGAATTAATGTGCTTAGTGTGGCCGTGTGCACTCGACTTTTTATACAATCTTTTTTTAAAAAAAAAAAGGTTTCTGTAAAATCGGAATAATCCCGTAGTGTAGATATACCCTTACTTCTCTGCTGTCAGTGGAGCTCTCATTTTAGTGTCACTGTGCCAGATGGCTGGGGTGAGCTCCTTTCACACTTCCAGGAAAGTGGCCTTGCGCATCCCAAAGTTCTGCAGCCAGTGTTTGCCATAACGACGTGATCCTACCAGTCAGTGCTTGTTTCTTGGGACAAGAACTGACACTCCACTGTGTTCAGCTGCTCCATGACTGCCAGCAGCAACCAGGAATTGTTTCTTTCCATGGTTTCCAGCAGGGCTATTTGAAAGGAATTGTCATATTCTGCATGGTGATTCTTCTAGTGGCTCTGGAAATACTGCAGAATCAGACGTGTGGTGTTTGCAATAGTGAAGAATTACGCGGGATTCATGCTTCTGTAGAGATGGTGAACGCGTGGGTTTGATAGGCTTTTGAAAACAGGCACGAAATATGGGCTGTAGAACAGTGGGATAGCTATCCAAGGTAGCTCTCTGCATCAGTGAAAGCACTGCTAGTGATGATGTGCTCCACTAACACAAGGACCGTAGCATAGACATGCACAACCAACTTAGTTTCTGTGGTGGCTGTGTGTTGACTTGACTTAACTAAGTCGACTTAATTTTGCAGTATGGATGTGCCCCTGAGTGTTCTAGTGAAAATTGTTTTTTGATTTAGCTGAGTTAGGAAACTTTGAAAATTGCATTTAACAGTAAAATTTTAACCATAACATGCTATGTCATTTCTTAAGGAAGCTTGTGATTTGCATTTGTTCATGGCTAGCTTAGACTTTGTCAGCACCCAAAAGTTGTACTGATTTTAAGTAAATTGTTTTAGAAACTGGTTAAACTGGTGCAGGGTCCTTGTGTGACCTCTCCGAAATCAGTTTGAAAGTCTTTATGTTGATTTTAGATTAAGGTGATGAGGATCACATAAGTTTTTAAATGATATAAAGCATTCTTAAACCTATTTAAATAGTGCTGTCCTCTTGTGTGAATAAAATTTATTTAATCAGTTTCTAAAATGATATAGTTAAATTTGTCTACACACACGTTTTACCAAGCTTAAACTGTGTTGTGAACAAATGCATCTCATAAGCAGTATGTTGAACAGAACCCTGTCTAGTCATTGCCTTTTTTTAATGTCTGTATTTCTCTAGATTCATCACTTGATGTAGATTTCTAGTTTATATCCATTTGCAATGTTTTACTTTTTACTTCAGATATACTTTTTTATTTTATTTTTCATAATTATCTAAATATTTACATTTTAATGTACGTTTTTTCCAAAGGTTTGGGACTATTGTACTGGATTGATAATATACCAATCAGCAGTGTTAACAGGTATAGTTTTCTTTCTTTGTATGCCTGCCTTTGAAAGGAAAGCATCTTTCACACTAAGAAAAAAATAAGTGTCCACCTTTGTGGGTTGATATACTCAAAATAACAGTTAGCCAGTAAGTCCTAGGGCCTTAATTTGAAAATTTGAAGTCGGTGGGAACTGCAGCATCCCTGAAAATATGGATTTAGTGCCAAGTTAGAAATTTTTGACCTACTTGCATAAAATATAACTTGCCCAATTAAAGGTATTGCATATGCACATTTTATCTGTGTTGGTATTAGTGACATGCTTGGATTAGTGCCGTCTCATTTAGTACATATAGGTATTTTATGTTACACTAGTCCCCATTATATTTGAGCACCTTGTTCTTGTCATTCATCAGATGCTATGTATGGCACAAAGAATCTTCCCATTTTGTGTGCATACTGTAATAGCTTTTACATAAATTCTGTGTTAAAATTTTCTTAGGAAAATCACAATACATGGCGTTTCCGTGTTTATGCTCATTTTTATTCTAATTAGGATACACACATGATGAAAAGAGCTATTTTGTTTTCTTTTACCACAATTTGAAAAGGCACATTAGCATGTGCTTATGGCCCATTGACTCAATTGGCACCATATTTTTAAATATAAAATCTGATTTATGTGTATTATAAAAATAACTGCATTTTTTTAACAGCATTTCCTTTGCTAAGTCTGTTCATTGATGAAGAAAATAAACAGATTATTACAGGATGTGCTGATGGGCAGGTGAGAATCAAGCAAATTCTGTAAATATTATTTTTTGTCAAAATATCAAAACATTTAGGAACATCGGGTGTATCAGGAAGTGTCACAATCTTTATATTTGGAATTGTTACAAAGACAACTTTAATTAGCATAATTCACTGCTCTAAACCTTAATTTTGATTACTGATCGCATAGAACTGATCTTTAAAACTAAATGGAAAAACTTTTCTAAATACATTGGTAAAGCTGTTAAAAATCACATATTGGTAATAGAATATACTGTGTATGTAGACTGAGAAGTTGCAAGTTTGTTTTAAAATGAGGTGTGAAAATCAATTAATTTTTTAATTTATTGGCCAATCAGCATAACTTTTAGTCTAAGCTAGAAGTATATGGGTGAGTCTTGCTGGGAATCCTTGCAAATTGAGATCTGTGGTAATCTGTAGTTTAGTCAATCTTTAAGATTGTTTTTGAAAAACATCTTACTATAGCCATAAAATGCTTTATTCACCCACTGCACCAGTTCAGAGGAGTGTGGAGAAAATGAAAGGCTAGACTGTTGTTGTGTCTAGAAAGTGTAAGCAATAAAGGACATATATGAGCCAATGAGATATCACATGCAAGTTTCCAAAGGTTTCTGTAACATTTTATAATCATTTAAAAAAGATGATGGAGATTTTCAAAGGTACAAAAAGCAGTTAGACACCTAACTCCCATTGAAAGTAAATGAGGATTAGGCTTCTAACTGCCTTCTGGCTTTGAAAATCTTTAATCACATGTTAAAACACGAATACACGTGATTGACTGTGTTACAAATTCTGCACTTGTGATATTAAAATTTCCTAAAATCTGCTGTTTAAGCAATGAGATGCTCCACTGTGAGGGGTAAATGGTATTAATTTGTTAATTAGGCTGATAAACTTGAGACAAAACACTAAATATTACCTCCACACTGTGCATGAGTGTTATCAGTATCAAAAAGCTGATGCTGTGACTGATTCTGTCCTCCTCCTTCAGCTTTGGATCTTCAGTTTGCTCAGTGGACACCAGTACCGTTGTGTGGTACATATAAACTTAAAGAAAGAGCGAGAAAAATTCTACAGCAAAACCGGAAAATCTAGACAACAATTAGGTATTGTGATGTTTCTAGAACACTTTTTTCTATGTTATGCTTTCATTCATATTGTATGCTACTGAATGTATTCTCTTTATAACCACCATTAGTTGAATTCTGCCCTCAGATTTTAATGTACAACTCTCACTGACTTCAATAGGAGTTAAGCCCGTGTATCTAGGAGGACAAAGCTTGCCCTTTGTTTGTGTATATGAAATGCTGTGCTTTGTGGATTAGATACTGTTCTCTTTGAAGTCAGTGAGAGGTTTACCAGAGGCTTCAAAGGAGAGCAGAATTGGGTCCTGTTGAGTTATTCATTGCATGTATAACTGGAATAAACATTTGTTAATTCCTCTGAAAGTTCTAAGCATCTTTATTTTTGCTATTTGCTTTTCCTCCCACATCAGTCTCTCTGCGGCATAGTGACTGTTTCCATCTGATAATGACAGGACTAGGTTTCTGAGACCAGTCACCCTAAAATAGCAAAATAGAGTGGTGTTGTTCCAGAGAGGGATGAGGTGTTTCTAGTGTGCTGGCTCTGATATTCCCATCTGCTAGAGCAAAGTCCTCTAAATGCGATCTCTCTACGTGCCAGTACGTTGTGCTACCACTGTGCTAACCTTTTTACTTCTTTATTCTATTTCAGTCACTTTTGATACATTTCACTAGTCTGATAATAGTCTATGTCTGTCTTCTTTAGATCAAATACAGAAGTTTTCTAAGCTGTACAGCACAAATGACATGAGACCAGAAGAAACAGTGGAAACAACATTGCCAGTCCTCAGAATTGAACACTGTGACCAATCAATAAATTTAGGCAAAGAAGAAAAGTTGTAAGTGCAATAAATTATCATTGACTATTTATTTGGCTGAAAACCATGCCCAGCAATTTGATTTTGGCTCTCAAATTACTTTGACTGCAAGCTATTCTAATTTCATGATACAATAGTAACATTAGTTCATTCAGTGAGATGCAAGCTCTAATAATTTATTCTTACTTAAGCAGAATATACAAAATAATTTACAAAATACAAAATTAGCTTCTACTCTGAAAAGTAATTCTTTTTTTTAAAGAGGTATTGTGAGATTCCATTTTTATGATCTCTCCATTTCAAAATCAACAGTGCTCTGTTAGATGTAAAAAGTTCTTTTCTTTTTAATCTGCACTGCAAACTCATCTTGGAATCTAAAAGTCATGCTTGGTTCTTTCCTTCTCACGGATTGCTGACAGTGAGAAAAGTTCTCCAGGCCAAACGGTGCCCATGGCAACACTTGTATAAACTCATTGCTCTCAGTAGGGCTGTAAAGGTGTAACTCACTGGCCTTGCAGTTGGACTCTATAAACTATTTTGTTGATGTACAAAAAGGAATAGAATCCAGCTGCCTCTCCGATAGTTCTGTTTTCTCTGCCGGATTGCCAGCAGTGAAAGTAAGCTTTTGCTAAATTTCATCTCTAAAGTTAGCAGCAAAGACTCTGAATACAGAGAGGGGGCACATCTGTGGAGTAAGTGGTTGCCTCCTGGACACAGTATGTAGAATTCAACCACACTTAAAGGGCCTGAGGCAAATTGGGAAAAAGCAAGACAATAATAGTCAAGATTGCTACTCAGGTTCTCCCTGTTTGTGCCAAAAATGTTCAGGGGTCAGATCTGTTGTAATCTTATGTTTCGCCTATGCAGCAGTACGTAGGAAAGGTCAAATTAAAGATGAAGAGGCAGCTTCACTTAATTGCTTCTGTCAGTTACAGTCATATCCTTAATGTTTGTAAGTGTAGCTTTTTATTTCATTACATCTTTTTTTTAAAGAACTTTTCCACCGACATCCCACTGAAACTGATTGAAAGTGGTTTAATTACTGCTGTGGTTGTACATTGATGTAACTTAGGTTGACTTAATTTTGTAGCGTAGACTTGCCCGGAGGGTATTAAGTTCTAACAAAGCTTGAGGTTTTTTTTTTATGAAAGAAGTCATATATGCCTATAAAGTTTAAATATATTAGGACAACGCTGTAAGCTTTATCAACCAAACTCGTGATAGTATCCAAAAACGATATCAGACATGAAAGTCCTATTTCCCATAAAACCATGTTGATTGGCATTAATTATACTACCATCCTTTAATTCAACTGTTAGTGTCCCATAGTGGACTTTCCATGATTTTGCCTTGGCTTGATGTCAGACTAATTTGCCTATGATTCCCTGGGTCGTCCCATTTTAAATATTACTATAACATTAGCTTTTTTCCAGTCCTCTTGAACTTATCCAATGTTCAACAATATGTTAAAATTGGCATTAATGATTCAGAGAGCTCTTTGGCTAATTCTTTTAATATTCTTGGGAGTAAATTGTCCAGTCCTGCTGATTTAAAAATGCCATGGGAAAGCATATCTCTAGCCACAGGAATTTGCCTTTGCCAAACTTCAAAGATCTTCAGTGAACAATGGAGGTATTACAGCTTCAAAACAAACAAAAAACCCTCACAAGATTATTATTATTAATTTATTTATTATTTTAATGTTAGGCAATCTAAATATAGGGAGTTCTACCAGATTTCTCTCTAAGAGCTAGTATTCCACAGTGGAGGTTTGTTTAGTTGTATTACTTTCACTATACTGGTATAGTTGAAATGGTATAACTTCCCTAGTGTAGATGCAGTGGGTAGGTCTATACTTGCAGCACATGCAAAATATAGACATTGCATGCCCAGCTAGAATGTGTATAAACAGCAGTGTAGATGGTGAGACATGGCTTAGGTGAGTAGAGTGCCCTACACATCTGAACCTGAGGGTATGTACCCCACGTGGCTCTCTACATGCCCAAGCAGTGCCTCCCAGGTCTAGCAGTGGAATGTTATGTGCCTCCCCCATGCTGGAGCCTTTTCCCACTACTGGCGTCATTCACGGTGGTGGGGAAAGGCTCTGGCAGCTCCTCGCTGCCAGAGCCTTTCCTTATTGCCTCCCCCCTGTTGGATCCTTTCACTGCCACAGAGAGCTACACACTACAGTGAGTGAGGATACAGCCTGCATTTCACTGCGGCCTGTACATACACCACCACAAGTGTAGACAAGGTCACAGTTTTACCAATATAAAAGCGCATGTACTGGTATCGCATATTCTTGTGTGGGAAGGGGAATAAAGTGTAGCAATATAAGACACCTTTGTACTGTTATAACTGTGTCAATTAAACGGGTTGTACCAGTATAACTGTTTCAGTTAAAAGAAAAAAATAATAAAATGACACTCCTAATGAAATAGCTAGACTGGTACAAAGACTGTTTGTGAACCAGGCCTAGGAGACCTCTGCCTTGTCTTTTATTGGTTGATATTCATGTGACATTGTTCTGGGCATGGAAAATGGTTTGGAACATGTAAAATGTCTAACTCTCCTATGTAATATGGAAATTGTTGATTTAAAGTAATCCATCATATTGAATATCAAGGTATTTAAAAACTTGTTACAAAGATTGAGTGCCTAATTCTCCTCTCAAAATCTTTGTAAATCAAGAGTCTGTCGACTGAAGTAATGAAGTTTCATCAGCGTGAAACTGGTATGAGATGAGAATCAAGTACCATATGTACAGTGTTC
Source organism: Gopherus flavomarginatus (assembly GCF_025201925.1). Classification (NCBI taxonomy): domain Eukaryota; kingdom Metazoa; phylum Chordata; order Testudines; family Testudinidae; genus Gopherus; species Gopherus flavomarginatus. The sequence continues at coordinate 87,139,392 of NC_066620.1, forward strand.
ACTTTTTATAACAGAATAACATAGCTGCTAATTTAAAATAATTTTTTGAAGTAGAAGTCCCCACATGCTAAGGACTGAGCAATAAAAGCATATTTTCTAGCTAGAACATGACAGAAGCATCAGAAACCACAAATAAAATGATATTTTCATGCTCTAATACTTAAGACAGGGTTTGACTGTTTTTAAAAAAGAAAAACTGCACATCTGTGGTGACAATTTGCATACCAAACTTTAGTCTCGTGCTTTTCCATTTCCTCACTTCAACTCTTGAGCTCTTGTTTCATAAGCAGTACTTAAAACATCTATTGATTTTTTTTTAAATATGGAATACAATTTTTAAAAAATGTTGATCCAGGTGTTTGTTTGTTTTGACATCAGAACATTGTTAGTCTTTGTCATAAACGAGTTTTTATATTTTTCCTAAGCACATTTCTCATTCTTTGGGATTATTGCCTCGTAGTTCAGTTATAGCTCTTTCCATAAGAGTAGTGGCTGAAATTGCAACAGATCAGTCTGGTCCCTTGCCTTCTGTGTTTGAGTAGTGGATTTCATTTTATAAAATTTCCAGTGTTACTGCCTTAACAAGTGTGAACATTCTAGGTTTGTTCTGGCTTTGTTAGGGTGGCATTTTCCTTAATTCATGCAAGTTCTCCCTTTCTCATATCCTGATTATGTCCAAAGATATCTTTAAATTATCTTTGCTGGGTTCATGTTATAGGTGGGTAAAATTAAGGGTATATACAAATATGCATAGTGTTTGCATATATTCTTTTTATATAGAGATTTTACATTGTTCCTCTCAATTATTGCAAAATGCAATAATTAAAAAAAAACTTACTGTGTTTTTGTTTAGCACTGTCAAGTGGTGAAATTGTATTTTTTATTTTAAATTCCATTTTAAACCCAGTTTGGTGCTCTTACCACCCCCTCACCACACACTCGTAGTGGCACAAGGAGTGGAATAAACAGAGAGCAAATCCTGATTATTATTATTTTTTTAAATAGATAATAACAGGCCAGATTCAGTCATCCTTATTCATGTTGAGTAGTATTTTACTGAACAAGTAGTCTCAATAATTGGTGTTAGAACACCATTCAATCTTTCAAGTTCTTTCATGGTTGCCTTCTGTTTTTTCCTATAATTTGAACTGAGTCTTGGAGCATCATTGGTGTGTGTGGTTTTTTTGTTGTTTTTTTTCCCCCCATGACTTTATTACTACATTTTCACTGATTACATCTTAGACTTTTAATTATTGAAGTATTGGAAAACTGTACAATCTTTTCTCAGTCTTCCTTTTAGGGTCTGATAGAAAGGCCATTGTTGTCAGTGGAAAGATTCCCTAAGTCAGTTGGCTCTGGACCAGATTCTTAATGGGTGGTGCTGTAGGAACTTATAGTTTACTCTGAAAAGCAAAAGGATAAGTGCAGATCTGACAAAGCACCCAGTCTAGAAAAAACACTGTGCTATTAAATCTTCAGTTTCATGTGTAAAAATGTATGTTAGTGAGAAAGAGAGTGGTCCACAAAGATCCACCAAAAACATGTGCATTTTGACTACATTGTTTCGATATTATTGGAGGAATGAAAGAACCTGGAGAAGTTTGGGATTTTACTAAGAAGGTTTTGCAAAATATTTGAGAACTTTCTGCAGGAAAATATTTTCCCCACACGTTATAGTTCTTGCCCTTATTTTATTTGGCTTTTACAATGCAAACATGACAACTTTCTGTACTCCTTAATGGGTCTTGCATTTTATTGTGGTTCACTAAAGTGTGTGCAGCAATATTAATTCTTAAGAATTATTTGTAAATGAACGTTACATGTACATAGAAAATATCCTAAATATTAAGCAAAAGAATTAAAAAAATTTGGCAGAGCACCTTATAGTTGCTTGGTAAGAACAAATCATGACAGGATACTAGATACAGTATCTGATTTAGGGAGTAATGCCAGGACTATTGGTCACAGGATCAGTGGAGATCATATAGGTTGTGTACTAGAAAACTTTTTGTTAAAGAGAAACTGGTGGTTTCCTGCTGTTTTATTAACCTCTTATTAGTCTGACAGTAGCATTCACAAATGTCTGTTAGGTAAACCTGTTTAGAAACTGAAATTCCCATTGTATGAGGAATTCCAAAATGTCTCTATATATTTTAAGAATCAGAACAACCAAAAAACCAGACATTTTGAAACTTCCTGCAGAACGAAATCCCCTAATTTAGTTTCAAATAAATTGAAATGACATTTTGTTTTGATATTATTTACATTTTATTTCAATACTATCAAAATTATTTGGTTATGACTGTCAATTAGACGTTAGTTATATATTTTAATAATATAATATAATAGTCAAAATGTTTGAATGTTATGACATGTCATAATATAAATGTTTATGATTTTTTTTTTATATAAATTGCTAACTGGTAATTAGTACTATAATGGCTACTTGGTATTAGAATAGTAATTGATAGTCTAATTGTTTTTAATTGGTACATGGTTTGTTCAACCAGTATTCTATCTGGTCACTTGTAATGGGTCTAACTGGTATTTTGTTTAGTAATTGATAATTTTCTGTTATAGTTGGTATAATATAGAAAAACAGGGAGCCCACCCAGAAGCCAGCCAGCTGGAATTCTGGGGCAGCCTGCCTGACAGGTGGGCAGCTGGGGAGCCAGGCAGCTGGGGAGCCAGGCAGCATGCCCACTAGGTCAGCAACTCGGGAGCAGGCTAGCTAGGGATCCTAATTTTCTGCCAACCTGCCTACTCAAGTGGACAGACCAGCTTGCCAGCATATCTGGCTTCCACTGAAAATGTTGATGGAACTGGCATGTTTCCCTGGAACATTTCAATTCCATCAAATCAGCATTTTCCAGTGGAAAATTTCTGACCACTTCTACTCTTAGGATGTCACTCCACCAGATGAGAAACAGCCCACTCATAGTAATAGGAATAGGAGGAAGTCTTAAAAATGAAAATACATTAGTAGAAATCTTAGAAATACAGTGTGGTAATTTTTTGTAATTGTTGTATTTCAGAAACTGTCGTAAATGTTGATTCACCACTATAAAAGAAACACATACTTTTCCCATTCAACTTTTCTGTTTGCTTGTACTGTATTATGATTAATTTGGCTTCTCTCTTTCAGAACCTAAACATTTTGAGCTGTTACAGAAAATCATAAATATTTGTGTTCTTCTCAAAGCCTGTCAACTTTTCTAATTTACTTGTATTTTCAAAAAATCTCCATTTAATGTTGTAATGCCCAGTTTCATTTTTTTGGGATGCAATTTTTCTTTGTTTCTGTGGTGGTGGAATGGGGAATAGCATGCTTGAACAAAGCAGTTTGTGTGTATCTTAAGTGAGAAAAAGGAAAACCTACAGATAACTCTTTTTCTTCTGTTTACAATTAGTTTTCCTGCAGTAAATGCCAGATGTTTGTGGATAGGAAGCTCTACTGGTTTGTTCATAATTAACTTGGCAAACTTTGAATTAGAAGCTGTTTTACATTATAAAGGTACAATCATAAAATATTTAATTACAGTTTGATATGATTCATAAGTATTTATTTTTTCCCCTCTGATCTGATGTGAATGATATAAGTATTGGTATACAAAAATGGTTGCATAAGGCTGAAAGCCAGGGCTCCTTATCAATATGTGGTTATAATTCACATGCTGTCCCTTTTCCTAGTTGTGCTGATCAGTTGCACTAGCACACTGTTATGTAATTATTAGTAATGAATTTGCATCTAATTTTATCATTTATTTATGATCATTAGACATAAGGGCTTTGTTCATGTTGCACTTCTACTGATGTAAACTGGGAGTATCTTTACTGAAGACAATGGAGTTACACTGGTGTAAAATTAGTACAGAAGTGATTTGCACCCAATATTTTCTGATTTAATTTCCTGTTACAAAAGAGACAATACAATTTTACATTTTTTCTGGTAAAGATTACAGTGGCCTCACCATTCAATTTGCTGGATCATGCGCATTAATGAGGAAGGCAGTTAATGGGAAGGTAAGCACACAATTACTATGTTTGTTTAACAAGTTATTAAGTATTCAATAACGTTCAGGTGAACAGTGCAAATACTGTTCAATTAGTTTTAAACTTCTCCGCTTTATTTTCTAAAGTTTTGATATCAAAATGTTGAAAGCATGCTGAATAAATTTTTGTTTTCCTTGCTGTGATTTGTATAGTACTTTTTTACTGAAGGTGATTGATGATTCTACTGTATAGTCAATGAGTAACTTTAAAATCCCCACCATATATATACTATTATAGATTTGTCTAGTTTTTTGTATGAACCTCAGACAGTTATGAGGTTTGTACCAAATGAGGCAGGTGCTCTGGTGGGGAAGAAGATATAAGAAGTCTTCCTCTCTCTTTCCTAAGCAGGGCCAGCCCACAACATTTTGGCACCTGAGGCCGGGAGCTCAAATGATTCCCTCATACCCCCTCGTTTGGGCCAAAACTTTGAAAGGTCTCAATTCTGCCTTCTTCCTATTCTACTCCTCTCATGGTACTGCTCTGCTACCTACCCCAATAAAGGAGAACTAACAACTTAAAATGCCTTGTTCAAAATGTTAAGTAACACTTAACTTTCAAACACCTGAATAGCAAATGTAACGTTTCTTGTCTGCATAGTAAACACTGGCATTTTTGTCTGTTTGAATAATCAAAGTGGTGCTTTATGTGCTGCCTTGTTTGCAAAGATTTGAACTGCTTTCTGAAGGTCCACAGTCTGTGCCAGCTCATGCTCTGTTGAGATGGTTGCAAGGCTGACCAGCCTCTCCTGTGTCATTGTGGAGTGTAGATGTGTTTTTATTAACTTCAGCTTGGAGAAGCTGTTTCTCCACTGGCAACTGTTACAGGAAGTGTTAGAAGTATGCGCAGAGCAACAAAAGCATTTGGAAAGAGGGGGGTCATCTTATTTGTGCACATATATTCCAGAACAGCCTCTGGAGTTGATCCTGCTGAAATGTAACTTGAAAGGGCTTTCAGTTCATCACCTAAATCACTCGCATCAATATTGCGCATGTCATCATGTGCCAACACTGTCTCTAGTGCCCTGCATTGCTGGTGTAGGTCTTCTTCAGGTATAGTGAGGAGTTTTGGAATATCATAGAACATCCCAAATATACTGCTATGTTCCTTGATCTGCATGAAACATTCTTCAACTGACTGTATTGCACAATCTAGCACCTGGTTAAAGAATTCAACTTTGAATTGTTGTTTGGGGTCTCTTATGGGATTATCCTGTGCCTCATAATGAAAATGTCTTCTTTGGTGACTCTCTTGTATTCTTGTATGGGTGGGAAAATAGCTTCAGTGTGAAGTTCCTCTGCCAACTTCTGTGCACTCTGCAGAACGTTTTGAAATCCCTCATCTGACCGGTAAGACTGTAGGTACGACTTCGCTTTGTCCAGTTGTTCCATTGCTCCAGATATATCAAGGTCAACACCTTGGAGTCTCTTGCTTACAACGTTTATTTCAAACAGTATGTCATGCCACAACACTAAGCCACACAGAAATTTGAAGTTATGTATGTTTCTGGTGATTCCATTTCCCTCTGCCGCTGTTCTCCCACAAACAGTTCCTGTCATAGCATTATCCTTTATAATAGCAACTATGGCATCATCTGTCTTCCCAATTTGGTGTTTGATAGGCTTTATCACCTCCACTCGACTTTCCCGTCATGTGGCACTCAGTGGTTTCAGTGTCAGAGAGGATGTTCCCAGATGTTGCTTCAAAATTTGCCATTGATGAGCTGTTGCAGAGAAAAATACATAGATGCTTTGAATTACATTAAAAAATTCACTAGAAGCTGATGCTGCATCACTGACCACCAAGTTCAATGAATGAGAACTGCATGGGACAAAAAAAACTCAAAGGTTTAACTCTGGGATCCATGTCTGCACTCTTCTGTTCTTTCCTCTCATATTGGCACCATTATCGTAGCCCTGACCTCTCATGTCAGCTGTCGCAATTCCTGTATCTTCCAGCTTTTTAAGAAGCACAGTTGTCATACCAACTCCTGTAGTATCATCAATGTCAATAAATTCTAGAAAATACTCTCTGACAATCACCATTGCAGGGACATTTTCACTAGGTTCTGTTGTTGTTACAAAATGCACCATTAAGGTCATTTGTTTCATCTGGCTGATGTCAGGTGTGCAGTCCAGAATAACAGTAATATCTTGCTGACTTCAGATCTGCCACAATCATCTGTTTGACTTTTGTTGCCTGTAACTGTGTGATCTCATTTTGGATTGTTTTTTCCAAAGTAGTGGTGTGTGTGCATTTCTTGGGTGGTGACTCTTCTTAGATACTCCTGGAGTACAGCATCAAATTCAGCCATCAGCTCCACAGTTTTAAGGAAATTTCCATTGTTTGGCACATACAGCTGATCTGAAGTGCCACGCAGTGCTGGGTTTTGGGTAGCAAGCATTCTCACAATGGCAATGAGCCTTTTCAGAACATTTTGCCAATATAGAGACTCTGATGCAATCTTCTTTTGATGCTGATCATCTATGGTGGCCTTTACCCTTAGTCTCATATCAAGCTCTTTCCACCTATGGAATGCTCTCTGGTGATTTACTGTCTTCTCATGGCATGCCAGATTTCTAGCCAGATTTTTCCAGTCATTTGTCCCTGGAGAACCTAATGTAGCTGGAATGTTAGACTGGAACAGTTTGCAACAAAAACAGTATGCAGCATTCTGGGTTTTTGAGTACATAAGCCATGGCCTCTCCACTTTGTCACCATTAGGGATTTCATGGCAGTAATGTGTTGGATGGAAACGTCTATGTTCATTGTCTTTGGGGAATACGAAGTTTTTCACTTGCTGTGGCCCATGCAGTACAAGGAAGTCCCTCAGGTTACTGTTCAAGCGGGTCCACAGTCCTGGATCATCTAGACTTAAGGAACTAAATTCAGCAGCAGCTGTTTCTTGCACCTCCACCATGCTCTTCTCTGATCTACACTTTTCTTCAGGAATGTGCATGGTTATGTCCATTTGAGATGGAGATATGGATGCTGCAGTAGCTGCCAGGTCACCTGCAATCTGACTAACTGGAAGATCAGGCATCTCCTCACCACTCAGATCCTCACTGAGGCTGGAAGGCTCCCCGTGAACATCTGTGTCTGTGTATCTCAGGAGAGCTCCTTGCTGCTTAGATAGAAAAGCTTCCTTTGCTTGCTTTCTTTTTCTGAATGCTGCCCCAGAAGGGTGTGTTCTTCTTTCACTCATGACTGCTCTTCTGTGCCAACTATAGTGGCTCTCAACACTCAGTTGAAGGGGACAAATAAGCAGACTGGTAGCAAGGCCTGAGTGAGGGAAGAGATCAGTGTTTTTAAGGGCCTAGCTGGCTCCTACTACTTCAGCTGACTGCCTGTTCTCCTCAAGTGGGTTCAGGGAAGCCGCAGAGAAGCTGGTGTTAATCAGTCCAAGCTACTGGGGTTGCTAGAGAGGTACATAAGAGGCTCCTCCTCCTCTCTCTCCCTGCAGCTCCTGCTGCTTTCTGTTATTGCCTCTCACCTTTTCTCCTGCCTGCCTGTTATGTCTCTTGTGCCCTCCTTCCTCCAGCACAGCACTCCACCGTCTCTGTGCATCTAGAGCAGAGAGAATACATATGCACCAGCAGCAGACACAATTGTCTCCACTCTGGGTCCTAGTGGCGCCGCCCCCCCCAGTCTGACACCTGAGGCGACCGCCTCAGTTCGCCTCATGGTACGGTCAGCCCTGTTCCCAAGCAAGCTGCAGGGCAGGATCCCTCCTAATCCTTTTGAGAGAGCTCTGAAAGTTATTTGATAGTGTGGCAGCTTGTGCACCACATCAAAAAAGCATGACCTGTTACTTAGGGCATGTGAGTTTTTACTGCTGGTATGGCCTATTTGCTGCAGTGCTTGTTACCCACAGGACTGTGAGCTGAGCGAAGGGCCTTATTCCTACTTAAAAACACTAGTGTTTTTGTTTTAAAGATGACTTCTGCTCACTCATCCCTTCAGCCCAGGATCTTGATATAAATTGACTTCCTTGAAGACCTGTGGAATTTCCTCATAGATACACTTCCTTTTCATGCTACTTTTCTGGTATCAGGATTGTAAGGGGGTTAGAGTTCACACTTCACCCAAGGTATGCAGGCCAATTTGTGAAGGAAATAAGTTCCTTAACTAGTTTGAACATATGTTTAGGAAGACAATGCTGCCCTCCTGAGTACTGTTTAACCCTTTGTTAAGTGGATTAGATCCACCCGAATAAAATCAGTTACAGGTTTATGAGCAGTTTTCGGAATGGCATTGAATAATCCCCCACTTTCTGCTATCATCAATAATGTTTGTCTAGAGTTATAGCTTAATTTGAAGTGAGGGGAATGTTACGTCATGGTCTTGTCTCTGCAGGTTTTCTGCTTGCTTACTTCGCTGTTTGAAAATACGATTGCTTTGCTGGAAATTAACCTTGCTGCTTTGATGAGATCTCAGCAGAGTGATTTTCTCTTATGTGGAAAGGAAAAGAGGCTTTCAGTTATCGCAAGGTATGGGATGGTTTCAAATATTTGGTGGTTCTAGTAGAGTCCCCATAGGTGCTCCACTTCAGATGTGTTTATAGTCCATGAACCTTTGATCAGAGTTTTTTGTTGTAGAGCCCGTTTGGCCCATGCATGCACCCTACACATCTTCCTGCTCGGCACCAAGACTACATAGGGCTGTGCAGTCAAACCACCCTGAGTTCCTTCTCTGCTGCCTCGTCCTAAGACAGATTGTCAGTGTGCCTTTCTGTTCAAAACTACAAACTAATTACCGTTCCTACTTACTTATACCTAGTGAGCTAACTAGCTTGTATTTTGAAGGGTTAGTCTCAATTCCTTCCCCCTTCTCCTGAGGAGAAGGGGAGAAGCCTTCTCAGATCACTGTTGTTCTGAAGTATGTCAGGCTCTCTAGGCTTCAAACGGTGCCTCTCTTTCCAGAAAGCTCTCCTGGTCAGTGCATCCACTGCTTGGAGGAGTCGTATGTCCCTCAAAAGTGCTCTGTTTGCTCTGCTTTCCTAGCTCTGCCTATAAAGAATTGAGAGATGAGACTCTGACTCTTAATGGTGGAACTTTCTCTCCATTCAGTATCAGATCCAGGCAAAGACCTTCCCCCGGCCATCAGTTATAAGATTGGGGTACTCCATCCATTTTTGTGCCCTTCCTGGTGTCCTCTCCCCCCATCCCCTGTTGCTCATCAGGGACCTTTCTCACGAGTCATTCCTAAGTCAGGAAGTTGACTCCCTTCTGCGTATAGGAGCGATAGAAAAGTTCCAGTTGAGCACAGAGGGGAGGGGGCTTCTAATCCAACTGTTTCCTGGTCCTGAAAAAAACGGGGGATGGAGACCTGTTTTAAATTTAAGACTCCTAAATAACTTTTTGAAATCTCAAAAATTCAAAGTGATGACTCTCTCAATGATAATTGCATCATTGTAACTGGGGTATTGGTTGTCGGCCCTTGATGTTCAGGACACCTATTTTCATCTCACCATTCGTTCATCTCACAAGCGATTCCTTTGCTTTTTGATGATCAAGGTCACTATCAGTATTGAGTGCTCTCATTTGGTCTCTCTTCTGCCCCCAGGGTGTTCTGGAAGATGTTAGCAGGGGTTGCAGCTTACCTTGAACAACTGGGGATAACTATATGTCTGTGCTAGATGACTGGGTATTCAAGGGCCAATCTTCAGTGAGGTTCTTTCTGCAGTAAGGATGTCAAGGTCCCTATTCTGTGAGCTAGGGTTGCAGATCAACATCAAGAAATCTATTTTGACCCTGGTGCAATGGGTAAAGTTTATAGGGGCCTCCTTAGATGCAATATCAGTCAGGGCTTACCTGCCCACTGTCAGGTTCCTGATGTTAACAGCTTTAATCTCAACGATTCAAATCAGCCCACAGACATCAATAAGAAATTTGCTTCAACTGCTCAGACACATGGCAGCATGTACCTTTGTGACACTTGGTGCCAGGCTACACCTTCAATGTTTCCAGGGCTGGCTAAGGACTGTTTATACTCCAAACACAGTCTGAGCAAGCTGGTGTTGGTACCTTGTCAAGTTTGTGATTCTCTCAGTTGGTAGAAAGACCCAGACAAGGTTTGTGTGGGAGTTTCAGGACTACAGGTGAGAGTTGGACTCTCAGATACTCAATCAAATCTTTGACTTGAGGAGTTCCAGATATAGATCATTGCCAGCAAGAAGTGCAAATGACTTTGTTTGACGGGAAGGGTGCTTAGACCATCTCTCACTGGGAGATGCCTTTCTTGTTCTGTGGACAAGAGGCTGTCTCTGATGCCTCTGCTTCTGAGGGTGGTAAACAAAATCAAGCATGACAAGGCCAAGATCATATTAATAGTTCTGACATGGCCAGACAGACCTAATTCACCTAACTGTTTGTCAGGCAATGGCTCCTCTGTCCATCCCTCCTCTTCTCTTTCACGAAGCAAGTCGGCTGTTTCATCCTAACCTGAGGAGCCTTCATCTCAAAGCTTGGCTTCTCAATGGTTCATGGGAATAGAGACTTCATGTTCTGAGGAGGTACAACAGGTATTATTGAACCGTAGAAAAGATTCCATGAGATATACTTAACTTCACAAGTTGAAGAGGTTCAGCATTGGTGTTCAGAGACATTTTCCATCTGCTCACTCATCCTTCTCGATATTTTGGACTACCTTCCAGAGTTTAAAAAGACAAAATTATGTACAAGTTCTATCAGGGTACACATAACAATTATAACAGCTTCTCTTTCTTCAGTTGAAGGATTTCAGTTTTCGCTCATCCCACAACTGTGAGGTTTCTCAGAGGATTGCAGAACCTTTTCACTCAAGTTAAGGAACCCACTCTAATCTGGGATTTGAATCTTTACTTAAATGCCTTATGAATCTTCCCTTTTGATTCAGTGGCTACCTCTTCCCTCATTAATTCTTCTACGAAGATGGCCGCATCGCATCTGGCTGAAGGGTTGGAGAAATAGGGGCTCCAATGGCGGGCCCTCTGTTTATAGTATTTTTCAAGAACAAAGTTTCCTTATGTCCTCATCTTAAATTTTAATCAAGGTGTCATATGAGCTTCATATTAATCAACTCGTACATCTTCCCATCTTTTTCCTAAAACCTTATCAGTCCAGGGAGGATGCTTCATTACAAACGTTGGGGCATTTTGGTAGGGGCATTAGAAAGGCATTAGCCATTTTTCTGGGCGGAATCAGGTAATTTAGGAATTCACTCAGACAGTTTGTGTCCATTGCAGTTAGGTCTGAAGGTTCAGCAGTTTTCACCCAGAGTCTCTTGACTGGGAGACTTCTGATTGTGCTGTATCATGTTGCAGATCATCTGACATTCAGCCTCCTTCTAGGGATTTGGTCCATTCCATGAGATCTCTCTCTAACTCTATGGCCTTGCTCAAATGTATTCCTATTCTGGACATTTGCAAGGCTCCAACTTGAACTTCAGTATATACCCACTATGTACCTTTTCCAGACCTTATTCAGTAGTCCAGTCTTCGAGATCGGATGCTGCCTTTGGGAATGCAGTCTTATCGGTGGATGTGACTCTGAAGCCCCATCCTCAACCTGAGGCTACTGCTCAGTAGTCACCTGAAGTGAAGCCCCCTGAAGAAGGAGAGGTTACTCACCCTGTGCAGTAACTGGAGTTATTTGAGATGTGTGTCCTCATGGGTTTTCAGCTACCTGCCCTCCTTCCCCTTTTGCTTCAGCAATTCCATTGAGAACTTTGCGGTTGAGAAGGAACTGAGGGCATTTTGACTGTACAGCCCTTTATAGCTTCAGTCTGGGGCACAAGGATGTGTAGGGCAAATGTATGGGCCGAACAGGTGGTACTACCAAATATCTCAGCTCAAAGGTGCATTAGGTGTAAGCATTGAGTGCCTGTGGGGGTGACACATCTGGAAGAACTCCAGTTACTGCACAGGGTGAGTAACCTCTCATTTTTTCTCAGTGTATAGAACTATGGATTTGTATTCTAAGTCTGAAACACACATTAGAGGTTCTATTGTTCCATGATCACATCTTATTAATTTACTCATTTGCCTATCACTGTAAAATACTGTAGTTTAGCTAATATACTGGGTGAAATCCTGAAGTCCTTGGCAGACCTTCTGCTGGCTTCAGTAGGGCCAGCATTTCACCCATACTGTCTTTTTGGACTCTTCAGTTAGCATTCAAATAAATAGAAATGAATTGGGTTTTTAAAAAAAATTCTTAGAGCAGGGGCGGGCAAACTTTCTGGCCTGAGAGCTGCATTGGGTTTCGTAAATTGTATGGAGGGCTGGTTAGGGGAAGGGGTCCTGGCCTGGCCCCTGCCTCCTATCTGCCCCCCTCCCTGGGACCCCTGCCCCATCCAACACCCCCTATTACCTAATAGCCCCTCTGGGACCCCTGCCCCATCCATACCCCCTACTCCCTGTCCCCTGACTGCCCTTAGACCTCCTCCATGTCATCCAACCCGTCCTCTCATTCCTGATTCGCCCCCCCCCCCGGGATCCCGCCCCATCCAACCAGCCCTTCTCCCTGTCCCCTGATTGCCCCTGGAACCCCTGCCCCTGACTGCCCCCTGCTGCCCCATCCAACCCCCCTCCTTCCTAACTGCCCCCTGGGACCCCTGCCCCATCCAACACCCCCTGTTACCTAATGGCCCCTCTGGGACCCCTGCCCCATCCATACCCCCTGCTCCCTGTCCCCTGACTGCCCCTAGACCTCCTCCATGTCATCCAACCCGTCCTCTCATTCCTGATTCGCCCCCCCCCCGGGATCCCGCCCCATCCAACCAGCCCTTCTCCCTGTCCCCTGATTGCCCCTGGAACCCCTGCCCCTGACTGCCCCCTGCTGTCCCATCCAACCCCCCCTCCTTCCTGACTGCCCCCTGGGACCTCTGCCCCCATTCAACCCCCTGTTCCCCCCCAACTACCATCCACACCCCTGCCCCCTGACCACCCCTGAACTCCCCTGCCCTCTATCCAGCCCCCTTGATCCCTGCCCCCTTACCGCGCTGCCTGGAGCACAGGTGGCTGGCGGCACTACAGCTGCGCTGTTCAGCTGAAGCCGGGCCGGGCCACACCGCCACCGCCACCATACAGCACATAGCACTGGGTCAGGCTGGGCTCTGCAGCTGCGCTGCCCCAGGAGCTCACAGCCCTGCCACTCAGAGCATTGCGCTGGCGGTGGAGCAAGCAAGCTCAGGATGCAGGAGAGGGTGACAGTGGGGGAGGAGCTGGGGGTGAGCCTCCTGGGTCAGGAGCTTGGGTACCAGGCAGGGCAGTCTGCAGGCCATAGTTTGCCCACCCCTGTCTTAGAGTAATGTTTTGGGAGTCCTAATCTTAGGCCAGATTTGGCTGTGCCTGTGTGGTCCTTGTAACACCATACATTTGGGGTAGACTTAGTCAACTGTGCATTCTTTAAATTTGCACTTTGCAAAACACTAATTGGTATTTCTCTGTCTCTATCTGATAGCCAAAAATATAACTTATAGTAGTATATTCTAATATGAAGATTGTATTGTGACAGGTCGGATCACAGAAAACTCCTTGGGAACTGACAACTGATGTGCTGGGATTACCTCTGAGACCACTTTCCCTGGCAGACTGGGACTTCAGTGCCCTGCCTGGTTTGAGCCAGACACACTAGCCTACTACAAACACAGACCCAGGTCTGAACAACTTCCCCCAAAAGCTACAGGCTTAACTGAAAACAGCTTAAGAAGTGTTCCTGTCTCCAGCACTCAGATGCCCAGCTCCCAATGGTGTTCAAACCCCATTCTTGATTGGGCACTTAACTTGCAAATTCCTTTCTTAAGAAGCTGACCAAATGCCTTAATAAGGCTACTTAAAATCAAAAAAGCACATGGCCAATATTCATAACTTCAAATACAAAAATGATACATGCATACAAATAGGATGAATGTATTCAGTAGATCATAACCTTTGCAGAGAGATGTTACATGGCATATGTAGCATAAAACATATTCCAGTTATGTCATATATACATTCATAAGCATATTTCCATAAAGCATTATGGGGTGCAACGTCACATGTATCTAATGCAATTTTGTTGATTTTTATCTTTAGTTGCTCTCTGTGGCCAAATTCTCCATTATGTACTGAGTCTTTCAAGAAGGAAAGCTGCAAACCTACCAATAAAAAAAAACTTGGTAAGTGTAAACCAATCTTAAGGTGAACAGTCAACATACAGATTCTTCATAATATTACCTCATATAGCTAACTAGTGCTATATCTAGTCAATATATTATTTTCGTTGTCAACTTGTAAGTTGCATTATATTTTCAATTCTATGCTTTATTTAGCGCTACTTTCCTTCCTTAAAATGTACCTGTATAAGTGGTGTTCTTTAAAAAAAACTAAACTTTTGAGAACTTTTTGTAGGGAATGTGGAACCTTTGATTATGTGTCATGGCATTCACACCGAGGAGTTAGATAAAAAACATGAAATATTGTTGCTGGCAGATTGCAACATAACACTGTTTTATTTCTTGGAATGATAACTTGCAAGATCCCAAGAAGAGAGACAAAGCAGGCTGGTTCCTAAAATAGAGGAGCACAACTCACCTCACCTACTCTAGCTGTCTGCTTGCAAAATTGACTGCTTTTGGGTCTAGTTTTGTACCCTTTCCTAGAGAGTGCTCTAGTCTGCAAGTAGGATGAGGACCCCACCTTGAAATTTGAAGTGAGAGTCTACAATTTAAGAGTTTTCAGTGCACCACACCTTTTCAGTTTGCACATGTGATTCAAGTTAGTTAGTTTGCTCTTTTTCCAAGGAGATTTCCTGTAATTTTCAGTATTGTCTTCTTTAAATTTGTATGTATTTATGGTCAATTTTCCGGTCCTCCTCTTGAATGAGTTGTCTTTTGACAACATTTTTAGTGAAAGCAAACCCCATGCAAACACAGAGCTTACTTGATTGTAAAGCTTTCAATGGGTCTACTTCCAATACCCGTAGTAGCACATGTACCATACGATTGTTGGGGCTGTTAGGCTCCCCACTTTGTTGCAGGATGCCTCTCATTCCTCAAAGCTCTGTCTGAAGTGGGAATCCTAGCACCTCCTAGAGCTCCAGCTTGGGGAACCAAAGGCTAGCAGACCTTCTGCTGTGGAGCAGCTAAGTGAAATTAACTTTCTTGTCATTTTCATGGCTGCTATTCAGTGAATGGCAGTCGTAAAATTGACAATAATGTCAGTTTCACATTTTGTTCAGGAACACTATAGTGTTTATGAAATGAAGTTTTTGAGAATCTCTGGTTCAATGGGAAATGTTGCTTGCATTCCAAATCAGAATGAAAGCATATTAATAAATACTGAAATACCCAAGTTTTGGCTGGCTTTAGTCACATATGCACTTTAAAGGGTTAAATTTGGCTCACTATCTTTTTTTGAGTTGACAACATGTACAAAATATTTAACTTCACATTATAAAAATAGTTTTAAGTATTTCAAAATGGTTTTCTGTAAGTCTGCCATCAGTTGTACCCCTGTATTTGGTTACACCCATATAATAATCTTGACTTGGATGGGCTCCATACATTTTACTGAGAGCAGAATTTGGTGCTTTATGCAAATTTTAAACTGTAATATAGTAGCTAGTTAGTAGCTGCTTTATAGTGATTTAATTTCCACGTCTTGACTTCTGTGATTGTTCAGAAATATGTTGGTAAAAGTTTCTCTTTTGGAAAAAAAAAATTCACATGGGAAATGAACATACACAACCACAAAAATGTCACCTTCTTTTCTTATAGAAGCACACAAGAGACAACTGTAATGAAATGGAC
This sequence comes from Gopherus flavomarginatus, assembly GCF_025201925.1. Lineage (NCBI taxonomy): Eukaryota > Metazoa > Chordata > Testudines > Testudinidae > Gopherus > Gopherus flavomarginatus. Next base: position 87,155,217 of record NC_066620.1, read on the forward strand.
AACTAAAAAGGAAATGATATTTATGCACTATACTGTTCAAATGTCTTTAAAATTGAGTCAGTTCTGCAAAGAATTATTAATAGAAATTATCAATTTTAAAATAATGTAATCATATTACTATTTAGAATTACCTTTTAGACAGTAACTTCATGAGGACTCAGACCACATAAAATATCCTATACTTTAGTATTAATTTATGATCATATAGTAAAGCTTCCATTATTGGAACTCTAGTTTGAAATACATGTTTTACAAAGTTGGTCATATGGCTAATTGTTCAACTGTTCTGCCAGTTGTTTTAAGTTTTTGCTGCTGCTTCTAATATACTGTACGAAATCATTATTATTGTACTTCAGGTGTTACTGCTTGTCCCCTTTTGAAATGTTTTTCTGTTTAAGATGACAATAAGTTAGTTTATTTTATGATAATTTGTACACAATAATTGTCAGTTACTGTAATTCTCAGAAGTTGAACATGCAGACATTATGAAATTCATCTCTTACAAAGGAACAGTCAAGAGAACAAATGCCCACTTTGATTAATAGGGCATACTAAAAGTGTGTAATATATTATAGTAATTTTGTTCAGATGAAGTTGATGTAAGTTTGACCTTTGTTGAATTGATCATTTAAAAAAATAATTCTGTTAACACTTAATACGCTCTCCGAAACATTTTACAGCAACTGGCAAACCATTATTCCAGAACACATTGATACCTGTATGAAGTATTTAAGATGCTTATGACAGGACTTGTGAAACAAAGTTTATATAAAATATTTGGCTAACTTGTGCTTTGTACTAGAAGTATTTTTGTAATTAATTAATAGTGCTTGTGGTATATCTCTTATAGTTACTCTCTGAATTTATTATACTGTTTACGCTGCTATTGGTGTTCTGCATCAATGTAGTTACAGTTTAATACAGTAAGAGTAGGAGAATTTTTGACAAATATAACATGGTAACAATTCTGGAGGTTTAAAATAGGCTACATTTTCTGATATAGTGAAATCACTGGTTCCGTGTCAGTGTTGTTAAACTGCTCTTGAGCTGAAAATTAAGACTTACCACATGATCCAAGGTTCTTTAAATAGAGGTTTGTAGAAAGTAAGTAACTGCTGAGATAGCATTTGAAGTTAGAGCAGAAGTTATGTGTGTCTTAAAAGACCAAATTCTGTTTCCAGCATCACATATGGTGCTCATTAACTCAGTTGGGAGCTGTGTGTGTAGCTGGGGCAGATGTAACCCTAAAGAGTGTAATCTGTGTCAGTTCATGAACAGGCTTTAGAAGAAACCAATCACTCTTCCTTCTCAACTGGAGGAAAAGTGGTACAGAAATAGCTGTTGGAACTAGTGTGTGAGAAATGCAGAAGAAAAAAATATCTAAAGTAGTACAGAGTACATGAATCAACCAGATGAGATAACAGTGGAAAGGAGAACTATTATGTCTCTGGATAATTGTGTCATCAAAAAAACCCATGTATGATTAAGCCGTTTACTATTGTATGGGGGATGTATTTGTTGAACCTTGTCATTAACATCATAGGATAAAATTGGGATACCTTTTTGTCTCCCATCATTGTATAATTATATATTGCTCAGACTTGTAGTCCATAGAGTTTCTAATAGTCAATAGCATTTGTAATGGAGATGTAAGACGTCTGCTTAGGGAGGCTGTTATGTATGTAATTTTCCTTTGACTTTAGTGGGAGTAGGTTCATGTGCATTCTTTAAAGTAGACTGATGTCTTACTTTCAGTTAGCTCCATAGCTCTCTGTGAAGAGTGCTTTGTGTGAACTGTATAACGTTGTCAGGATAGTGAATCCAGCTGTGTCTGTGTTCATAACCATTGGTAACTTATGACTTTTGTAGAACATCATCCAAGAAAAGTATATCAGGCTGTCCAGTATATCTTTCAAGAAGGACTAGAGATGAAGGCATAATTTGTATGGTTTGTCCTCACACTTCTAGCAAAAGATCACTGATTAGCCTTGTGACATGAACCCCCTAAGACTCACGAACAGTGTGTTAACCTGCTGCCAGATAATATTCTTCCCTATGAATTTCATCTAGGAGGAGGGAGAAGGCTGCTTTTAAGTAAAAGCATCTCATTACTTAAAGTTTTTCAGGTACTAGAAGAAAAATTTTGTCATCTCATTGTCCCAGTTGTATAGAGGTGGTGCAGCTACCTCCACAGATATGGCAATTTCTGCAGTGTCCTTGGAAGATCTTATTGAGTTCAGATAGCTTTGGAGACCATTGTATTGTATTATAAATTCAAACCTTATGTACTATTGTGGGATTGTATATTACTTGTCTAAGGCAGTGGTTCCCAAACTTGGTTTGTGGCTTGTTCAGGGTAAGCCCCTGGTGGGCTGCGAGATGCTTTGTTTACCTGAGCGTAAGCAGGTACGGCCACCCGCAGCTCCCAGTGGCTGCGGTGTGCCGCGGGGCTACAAAACTATAAATCTTCCTGCAATTGAAGGCTTTTATGGAAGCTGGTATCAGAGATACCTATGATCACTTTCAAGTGAACGTTGTAGAAGGTGAAATATTAAATCTAATATTTAATACAAATTTTTATCTGATCTTTAACATTTGTTGTTTTATTGATTTGTCACATAAACAGCAATATGTAAACAGAAATATAATTTATATTTTCTCAACTGTCCAGTTAGATATTCTAGACAATTAATTTGACATATCTTCCATAATCATTATCCAATTTTAAATATTTAGAATGTATAACAATTTATATATAAGGAGACAGCAAGTGTTCCATTATCTTAAAGAAATAATTTCCCTCTGACCTGAATTATGGAAATGTAATGTTTAAGAAAATTCTGTACTAAAAGTTCAAGCTATTTTAATGCAGGTACGAAGAGCACAATGAAAGACCAGTCAGTGGTTTTCCACAGTAAAATTAAGTCATCAGGTTACACAACAGCACCACAGTGAGTAGAAATGCTATTAAAGATATTACATCCATATAAAATATTACTGTACCTTGTTTCATTTTTTATTGTGTAGAAATATCTTCTGGCAACTGTGGAATAAATGATGTATTGAAAATAAAATAATGGTGCAAAATACAGATAAATAGGCTGCTAACGATGTGTTAGATTGGTCATATTGTATTTAATTTCTATTGATACTTAATAATACCTCATTTAATCAATAGGGAAAGACACATGTATTCAGGGGTGAAAGTAACTCCTGAAAACTTACTGGTCTGGGGGCCTCAGGCAGAAGAGGTGGGACTGTGGGAGTCAGCATCCCCTGGCCCGCACCGCCCTGGGCTCCAGTGACAATTTAAATGGCCCAGGGCTCTGGCCGCTGCCCCTCCCTCCATTGGTAGCCCTGCTGGTAGGGACCCGGCAAGGCTGCCAATGGGGGAGAGGGGCGGCTGGGAGGCACAAAAGACGTATCAACGTTGAAGTGCTTTAAGCAGGGCCCTTGCTTTAAAGTCAGCTGGGTGCGGGCCAGTACCAGCGGCCACTTTTTACCGGTATACTATAGCGGCCCACTTTAACCCCTGACTGTACTTCTCTTGCTTCTTTCCTCCTTTTCCACTCGATGACATTCTCTCTCCTTCCACATGTACTTTTGGTTTCTGTTTTGCTCTATTAAGTCTATTTAATAAAGAGTGTGCGATAATTCCCTCTTTCCTTTCTTGTATATGGTTCTTGCTCTCTTTACCATCTTTCTCTCTCCTTCCCTTAATTCTCTTTGCTTCTGCCAAGGGAATCAACATATTTTCCACTCCTCTACACAGCTGAGAGGCAGCTTAAAGGGAATGAGAGAGGAGCACCAGGTGGTGGTAGTAGGGTAACACCGACAGATCCCGGTCGTCAGCAGGCAGGATCGAACCTGGGACCTCTGAAGCTTAATGCATGAGCCTCTACTGCATAAGCTAAAAGCCACTTGGCTCTTAGCTAAGGTTGTAGCAGAGTCATTAATCTCTAAGGGTCTCGGAGCAACTGAAGGGGACACCACACCCAGAAGGTGTGTGTGTGTGTGTGTGTGTGTGTTACAGTAGCACTGCAGAAGCAACTTCCCCATGGTGCCTGAGAGTGCAGGAAGCCCATTAAGGCTGCCCACAGTAGCACTCGGACAGCTCAGTTCAAGCTCATCTGCAGCTATCTTCAGTAATAGCCAGTGCTAAACCTCCCAGTGCTAAACTCCTCTTCTGCTGCTGCTTCACAATGGAGGAGATAGTAGGAGGGGAGGTAACCATCAGGCCTAACAACAGTTATTCATGTGATAGCATCAGTTTATGCCTAGGGCAACCCTTGCTTTGAGTGAAAAAAGAGGTAGGTTAGAGATGTCATCAGGGCTTCTTTCTCTCCCCCATTTTCATCAGATGCCAAGTCCTTTAACCTTAAAGGTTATCTTGTTTATATTTCAGGGCACAAGTGTGCCCTTCTCGGTCACTTTTGACCATCAGCTAGAATCTGTACTCACTGGCACCTACTCATGACAACTACTATTTCCCCCTAGTTTTTCTGTATGGGCAGAAGGTGAAAGTAATTTAACTAACATGACATGTTTTAACCCCATAGAATTTTGGGATGTCACAATGTGACCATCCAGGTTAAATAAGTGAGTAAGTTAAGTTGCCGGCATGTAACTGAGAGTAGAATTTAGGCCGGTAAAAGTCACTCAGTGTTAAGGTTAGCTCACAAAACATTTATATCCACGCTGGGTGTAAGTTGTACATAAATGCACAAGATTCTTAGATCCCAGAGCCAATTACGTATGTGCGCGTGTGTGTGTAAGTGTGTGTGTGTGTGTGTGTGTATGTTTGTGTGGATATTCATAAATATGAATAGTTGTGGTAAGATGAAGGAGGAATTATGCTACAATTGTGTGGGCCACCAGTTTGTGTCCTTGAAAGAGACTTGGAGAGAAGGGTAACATTGTTTGATTTGGGCTAGGAGGGCTTATGGTTGTTCTGTGAGGTGATTGATTGGGGCTGGGAACAATCATATGTGCGAGAAACTTCCATCTCCTATTGGCAACTTTTTCATGTCATCTCCAAGTTTGTAGAATGAGCTCTATCCACTTGGTACAGTGACATCCTGCTAATTACTTGTGTAAAAAGGTTGCTGTTCAGAAGTAGATGTCTCAGGCCTTTATGTTCTTCAAAGGATAGCACCCATCAAGTGTGTTTATTACAAGCAATATTTGGGAGTGAACTAGAAAGTAAGATGATTACAGGGATCTATTCTTCTGTTATGTGTACATATTTCTCACTGTCACGAGGAACAACTGTGTATGAAGAGGAAAACAGAATCACAGTTGTTTTAAATAAAATACTTATTCCTGAACAATGTTTCAGAAGTGCCTTTATATAGGTATAGCAAAGCCTGTTTTCTTCTTCGCAGAATGACCATGTTTTCTCCAAAGACTAACTTGAAGAAAAATAACAAGATATCAGAGTGGAAGAACAGTTGCAAACGGTAGGTAATTCAGTGGATTCATTAAAAAATATATTGAAATGATAAATAGATGTTTTACTTGAAAAGATATTTTGTAGATACCTACTTCATCTATTGGACATTTTAAAACTGGGTATATGATTTGAACTAAAATGCTTCTTAGGTTTGCTATGAGATGCATTTTATCTGATGTACGGCTGGAAAAACTGCTAAATGTTGTACTCTAAAGACATTTTAGGTTACATTCATTAATCTTAAGTAAGCTTTATGTACAAAAGATAACATTTATGTTCTCTCTATTTTTAAAATGATGCATTTAACTTACATTCAGCACCAATATGCTTTTTTGTTTGGAACCATATTCCCATAAAGTGTTTTTAATGTGTAGTTCCAGTCTGAAAAGTTACTAAATATGGCTTCATGAGGTTCTGTGCTTATTGTAGCTCATATGTGTTCATTTTACAAGTGGAAATATATTTGGCCTGATTCACCACTATGGTACTCCAGTTCTAAGCCTGTGTCAGTCCACTGAAATCAAAACTTTTTCCCTCTCGTAAACATATGTAGTCCCATTGAATATAATGAAGCTGCACAGATTTTAGTTAGGGTGGAATTTGACCTGTAGAATCATCATCACTGGCAATGATACACATTCCAGGTCTCAGTGTAATCTTAAAGAGTTGACAGTTTTATGCTGAGTTGTGAAATGGATGTACCACACCCATTTGATCCTAACTGCCAGCCCTGTAAATTCCCCCGGGGATCTGGCTTATGTATGTTGCAAAAGCAAAAATTAAGTGTGACAGTAGTGGTTGCTCTTTTTATTAGCATTTCTGAAATGTATAATATGCTATTATACATATAACATATTATATAGTGCTAAATGGTGCACTCCTTAATCACTTTGGAAAGCATTTAGATGAATAGTACTATTGATTTTAAGAAAGACTTGCATAATCTAGTATAGTATCTAATTCCCACTCTGACTCTGTGGTACTAATGAGTAAAACAAAACAGTTTTTATTAGTGACTGAAATAAGCAGATACAACACACCATGAGTATATATATGTTGAGTAAGAAAGTGTTTTACATCTTCACTTTTCAGAGTAGAACCATATTTTAAGGCACTGTCCTACGTAATTTTGTCATCAGCAAGAAATAATACAACAAACTGATTTTATTTTTTTGGTGTGGGTATCTGAAAAAAGACTTGGACTTGGAATTAATTCATTATTAGGCTACCTGACCAAGGCTGCCATTATGATACGTAACCAGCACATCCATCATACTGTCTGTAAACTGGAAAATACTGGTTCATCTTGAAAGAATTAGTGGTTATTTTTTAATTGGCAAGCTGAATAATGTAAAGATATGCATATGAGAGTCCTAATTCCTGATAACTTTTGCCTAGATGACTGGTAAATTATTGACATTGATGCAAACAGATACAATACTTGTAACCTTCCTTTCTGATGTCAGTCCGATCCTTCAGTGGGATGCATGCAGGTGAACTTCAGCATCTGTAAGGGGTGCCTCTGAGATTTTGTGCAGGTGCAAGTGTCTGCATGTCTACGTCTCATTGCAGGACCAGGGCCTTAAGTGTCATTTCAGTGGTTTTTCTGACCTTTGGCAGGGAACAATATTCTGCAGATGCTTATTGGGGTTCTGTAATTTAGGTAAGGCTGAGCTGAGCTTTGCATTAAAAGTAAGGATTCACCCTGTGTTTATGTATAGGTTTTGAAGGATTAGATTTTTATTGGCAAATGTTAATAAATACAAACCGAGTAAAAATATTTCAATTGATGATCATTAAAATTCACGTGTAGGCAAAGTAAGTAAAGTGCTGCTCAAGAACATAGTGGAGTTTGATTTAAGGATATTTACTTTGACGTGATGTTGACAATTTGTGTTTTACTGTTATGAAGATTTAATTTTTTGAGTTTCAGCATCTGCTGTCATTAAATAACTGTTGTTTGATTCCCCCCACCGTAATTTCCAGTAACTATGGACATTTAAATAATTAAAAATTGAAAAAAAATGCTTAAAAATATAAATATCCATCAAAATTATATTAAATAATTATGCTGCCAAGTCTAGTTATGTATGGAGAATAACATATCTTCACCTGCTTATATCACATAGTTTTTTGAATGCAGAATGGATTTTCTGAGAATTTACAAGGAAATCCATTAATTAGTTTGAATTAAATGGAATTAAAAATGAGTTCTTTAACAAATTTAGTATCAGGTGTTCTGAATGATCTCAGTAATGGAGTACCAAAGTATTCAAACTTCCCATATAGTTAAAATTATGTAAGTTTTTTTGGTGGGCAGGCTATATTTGAAAAGATCAGGTTGTAATTCAGTTAAGTTACTGTGCATCCAATTGTTATGATCATAGACAGCGTCAGGTCAACAGCTCATGTCACTCTTAACTGGGACCATTGGGACAGCAATGGTAAGTCAAACAATCATAACCCTTCCTTTACAGCCAATTTCCATTTTACAGTGCTATTAGTTGTGGTGAGTCAGGGGTATGTGAGAGATTCAGATCATGGCATGTAAAGAACTCTCCTTGATAGTATCAGAGGGTAGCCGTGTTAGTCTGGATCTGTAAAAGCAGCAAAGAATCCTGTGGCACCTTATAGACTAACAGACGTTTTGGGGCATGAGCTTTCGTGGGTGAATACCCACTTCCTCAGATGCATGTAATGGAAATATCCAGGGGCAGGTATATATATGTGTGCTAGCAAGCAAGTTAGAGATAACGAGGTCAGTTCAATCAGGGAGGATGAGGCCCTGTTCTAGCAGTTGAGGTGTGAAAACCAAGAGAGGAGAAACTGGTTCTGTAATTGGCAAGCCATTCACAGTCTTTGTTCAATCCTGAGCTGATGGTGTCAAATTTGCAGATGAACTGAAGCTCAGCAGTTTCTCTTTGAAGTCTGGTCCTGAAGTTTTTTGCTGCAGGATGGCCACCTTAAGGTCTGCTATAGTGTGGCCAGGGAGGTTGAAGTGCTCTCCTACAGGTTTTTGTATATTGCCATTCCTAATGTCTGATTTGTGTCCATTTATCCTTTTCCGTAGAGACTGTCCAGTTTGTCCGATGTACATAGCAGAGGGGCATTGCTGGCATATGATGGCGTATATTACATTGGTGGATGTGCAGGTGAATGAACCAGTGATGGTGTGGCTGATCTGGTTAGGTCCTGTGATGGTGTCGCTGGTGTAGATATGTGGGCAGAGTTGACATCGAGGTTTGTTGCATGGATTGGTTCCTGAGCTAGAGTTATTATGGTGTGGTGTGCAGTTACTGGTGAGAATATGTTTCAGGTTGGCAGGTTGTCTGTGGGCAAGGATTGGCCTGCCACCCAAGGCCTGTGAAAGCGTGGGATCATTGTCCAGGATGGGTTGTAGATCCTTGATGATGCGTTGGAGGGGTTTTAGCTGGGGGCTGTATGTGATGGCCAGTGGAGTCCTGTTGGTTTCTCTCTTGGGTTTGTCTTGCAGTAGGAGGCTTCTGGGTACACGTCTGGCTCTGTTGATCTGTTTCCTTATTTCCTCGTGTGGGTATTGTAGTTTTGAGAATGCTTGGTGGAGATTTTGTAGGTGTTGGTCTCTGTCTGAGGGGTCAGAGCAGATGCGGTTGTACCTCAGTGCTTGGCTGTAGACAATGGATCGTGTGATGTGCCCAGGATGGAAGCTGGAGGCATGAAGGTAGGCATAGCGGTCGGTGGGTTTTCGATATAGGGTGGTGTTAATGTGACCATCACTTATTTGCACCGTGGTGTCAAGAAAGTGGACCTCCCGTGTAGATTGATCCAGGCTGAGGTTGATGGTGGGGTGGAAGCTGTTGAAATCATGGTGGAATTTTTCCAGAGTCTCCTTCCCATGGGTCCAGATGATGAAGATGTCATCAATGTAGCGTAGATAGAGAAGGGGTGTGAGTGGACGAGAGCTGAGGAAGCGTTGTTGTTCCAGGTCGGCCATGAAGATATTGGCATATTGTGGGGCCATGCGGGTGCCCATAGCAGTGCCACTGATCTGGAGATATATATTGTCATCAAATTTGAAATAGTTGTGTGTAAGTATAAAGGCACAACTATTTCAAATTTGATGACAATATATATCTCCAGATCAGTGGCACTGCTATGGGCACCCGCATGGCCCCACAATATGCCAATATCTTCATGGCCGACCTGGAACAACGCTTCCTCAGCTCTCGTCCACTCACACCCCTTCTCTATCTACGCTACATTGATGACATCTTCATCATCTGGACCCATGGGAAGGAGACTCTGGAAAAATTCCACCATGATTTCAACAGCTTCCACCCCACCATCAACCTCAGCCTGGATCAATCTACACGGGAGGTCCACTTTCTTGACACCACGGTGCAAATAAGTGATGGTCACATTAACACCACCCTATATCGAAAACCCACCGACCGCTATGCCTACCTTCATGCCTCCAGCTTCCATCCTGGGCACATCACACGATCCATTGTCTACAGCCAAGCACTGAGGTACAACCGCATCTGCTCTGACCCCTCAGACAGAGACCAACACCTACAAAATCTCCACCAAGCATTCTCAAAACTACAATACCCACACGAGGAAATAAGGAAACAGATCAACAGAGCCAGACGTGTACCCAGAAGCCTCCTACTGCAAGACAAACCCAAGAGAGAAACCAACAGGACTCCACTGGCCATCACATACAGCCCCCAGCTAAAACCCCTCCAACGCATCATCAAGGATCTACAACCCATCCTGGACAATGATCCCACGCTTTCACAGGCCTTGGGTGGCAGGCCAATCCTTGCCCACAGACAACCTGCCAACCTGAAACATATTCTCACCAGTAACTGCACACCACACCATAATAACTCTAGCTCAGGAACCAATCCATGCAACAAACCTCGATGTCAACTCTGCCCACATATCTACACCAGCGACACCATCACAGGACCTAACCAGATCAGCCACACCATCACTGGTTCATTCACCTGCACATCCACCAATGTAATATACGCCATCATATGCCAGCAATGCCCCTCTGCTATGTACATCGGACAAACTGGACAGTCTCTACGGAAAAGGATAAATGGACACAAATCAGACATTAGGAATGGCAATATACAAAAACCTGTAGGAGAGCACTTCAACCTCCCTGGCCACACTATAGCAGACCTTAAGGTGGCCATCCTGCAGCAAAAAAACTTCAGGACCAGACTTCAAAGAGAAACTGCTGAGCTTCAGTTCATCTGCAAATTTGACACCATCAGCTCAGGATTGAACAAAGACTGTGAATGGCTTGCCAATTACAGAACCAGTTTCTCCTCTCTTGGTTTTCACACCTCAACTGCTAGAACAGGGCCTCATCCTCCCTGATTGAACTGACCTCGTTATCTCTAACTTGCTTGCTAGCACACATATATATACCTGCCCCTGGATATTTCCATTACATGCATCTGAGGAAGTGGGTATTCACCCACGAAAGCTCATGCCCCAAAACGTCTGTTAGTCTATAAGGTGCCACAGGATTCTTTGCTGCTCTCCTTGATAGGTCAGTTGGTCCAGCTGTAGCTGTTTTTTAAAGATTCCCTGATCCCATGCTACCATCTCCATGACCTTGTGGCCTTGACTCCGCTGTGTACTAAGGCAGTAATATTACAGGAGCTGCAGCAAGCAGCTGTAAACCTAGCTTAACTGGTCAGTGTGCTTTGGCTGCTCTAAAGGAGTGTGAAGCACTCATAGCATACCAGTGAATCTGACTTGTAAAAGTTAAAATAAATAAAATTATCTAATTTAGGGTTGCTATTACATATCTTCAAATCATTAGAAGTATTTGCTTGGTAGCATTCTCTTTAGGATTCTTGTTTAGTGTTACTATATACAAATTTTAATTTTTTTTTAGAAAAGAGAATATTCCCAGACAAAACTGTTATATGATGGAGTTAAGGCTGAGAATAAATATCAATATCTTAAGGGAAAGAAACACAGCTGCTACTCTGAAACCTATAAGAAATACTATAATTATCCCCAAAATCCAGCATTATAAACCCAGGAAATTCAGACTTAAGCTTAACTTTAAAAGAAATCCAAACATGTCAATGTATGGAATACACAGTTAAGGCACTCAAAGAACCTTAACTCTTCCCTTTAATGACACCATAAGGGGAAAATATGAAGAAAAAAATTAAATATGGTTTTAATTTGAAACCAGAAGCACTAATATGCATCAATCATCATTGTACAGTTATTGCTTGTTGTGACTACAGGACAGAATTTAGGTTGTCTGCATACTTTGTGTATTTGCACAACTTCATATTTAGGATTTTTTTAAGTTAACGTTAACTCATAATTTACTGGGTTTCAATGCTTGGTTATTGTGGTAATTAAAACATCCCAGTTGTGTTTTTTACCCTTCAGTTACTGATATCTATTCTGACTCAACTTTTTCTTACCACAAGTTTTGTCTGGGAATCTAAAAAAGAGGGAAGATGTATGGATGAATTATACTTTTAATTTACTCTAACTGTAATAGAAATGTTTAGCATGTAAAGTGAACATGTACTGTTCTTATGACATTTAACTATGTTTTCCTTAAATTTCTTTTTTAAAGAAAAAATAAAGAATATCTATTGGAAAATTCTCCTCCAACTAAATCTGAGAGACAGATATCAGTAGCTAATAAACCAACTTCTATTTGCTGTATTCAGTATTCAGGTATGTATCACCACTGAGAGATACTATTGTCCCTGACATCCAGGAATTAAAATAAGGGATGTGGTTTATTTAGGCATCAGCTTTACTTATCTGGGAACTGTCTAGTAATAATTTGTATAGTGTTTGGGTCATTTTTCCTTTCTTAATTGTCTGCACCTGTGTCATAAGCAGATGGTTAAGGGTTAATGCCTCTTTTACCTGTAAAGGGTTAAAAAGTTCACCTAGCCTAGCTAACACCTGACCAGAGGAACCAATGGAGGAACAAGATGTTTCAAAAGGAAGGAGGGAATTTTTTCCTTTGTTTAGAGTTTCAGTTTCAGCCGGAGTGAAAAAGATCAAGGAACCAGCCTCTTATCAGAGTAGTAAGTTTTAGAAAGGAATAAATAGGTTTATGTTTATTTCTTTGTAACCTGTCTTATGCAATTGGAGGTAGAATCAAATTGGATATTTGGGTGTATTTTTTGTGTAACTAAATTTTGTGCCCAGGGGAACATCCTCTGTGTTTTGAATCTGTTGTCTGTGAGAGTAGCTAGTATGCTAATCTCTCCCAGAAGGTTTTCTTTTACCTTTCTTTTCTTTAATTAAAAGCCTTTTTCTTAATACCTGATTGATTTTTCCTTGTTTTTAGATCCAAGGGGTTTGGATCTGTGTTCACCAATTCCCTGGTGAAGTCCCTCAAAACTACCCAGGGAAAGAAGTAGTGCTTGGGGGATGGTGGCAGCGATACCAGATCTAAGCTGGTAATTTAAGCTTAGAAGTGTCCATGCAGGTCACCACATCTGTACCCTAAAGTTCAGAGTGGGGAAGGAACCTTGACAACCCGGCGGAGAGTTGCCATCAGCCGTCCACACCTGGTCCCCGCCTCTTGCTGGGACCCCTGATCTTCACTCTTATGAAGGTTGAGGGGTTGGGAAAGGAGGTTGTCTCCTCACTCTACCAGACGTTAGCTCAGCTTCTTTAGGGAGATGCCTTCCTCTAAGTTCATTTCCAATTCCAGGTATCAAGGAACTGGATCCCTTTAAAAAGAATACCTTCACTGGACATTTGTTTGGGGTAAAAAGGAGTGTTTTAAGTTGTTGAGCACCAAGTAATTATCACAAAGATTACTAAAAATGTGTAGTCTAGAGAAACAAGATAGAGTTAGTCAGATCTTGATAATTTCATATCTTACGGTTCAGGAATCTGTCTCCCACTATTTTAGACTAAGAGGGGACACCACAATTAGAGACAAGCAAAATAATCACAATTATTAATTATGGCTACTTTATTAAAGAAAGGAAAATAAACATAAAGAAGACTGAACAAAGCAGAACACAAGCTATAAAGAATGCAGCTGAAATAACCAATCTCTTCTGTCTGTGTGGAGAGCTTTCAACAGAGGTTACACCTTGAGTGGGCCCACTTTGGTTTGGACACTCTTCTCTTAAGATAAAACCAAAGTATATTATTCCCAAAATCAGCAGAGAGTTCTGTCTTGGTGTATCAGAGATACTAAAACAATTTATAGATGGGCAAAGGAATTTTGTCTAAGGGTTGGTGGATCCTGTCATGGATAATTTAAATAATTTTATAAATCAGTAGACATAAATAATCTTAAATCGTATGAAACTAAAAAGTATTTAATTCAAATACATGAAAGAAGTCATTCGATGAGTGATCTTCAGACTGTCAAATTAATTAATATTCAGAATCTATATTCAGATTGAATCCCACCATTTATCTCTTATTAGCAAGGTTGGTTGATATTCCTTCTCCAGGAATACATAGTCAAAACAATTTGCTATTTGACAGGAGAATGCTTTTAGGAAGATTAGATTTCATAGCTGGTGAGGTAGGTGTATCAGAGCATGGATTTGATCCCAAGCTAGGAATGTCTCTTTCCTTTTTTAGTTAGTTTATTTTGGTTTCTGGTTTGCAAACTTTTTTTTATACTAATTTACAGTGGGATTCCACATTTTAAGCCTTAAACCATCTTTGCTCTTTCAGAAATATTATTTGGGTTAAACAGTTTTCCCATTCCACTACATCCAGGAAAGCATTAAAAGGCTTGATCCTGCCAACATTTGTACACATGAATAACTTCACTCAGATGAGAAGTCCTACAGAACTTCTTAGTGACATTTGCAGGATTAGGCTATAAAGCTATGGTGGAGTGGGCTTGTGCCCGTTTGCTTCAGAAGTTATCAGAATACTGACAAAGGAGTCTTGGTGCTCTCATAAGAATGTTTGTTTATTTTTTATTCTGGTACCCTAGGAAGGGGGATGTGACATTTGTACATAAATACATAGTAATTTTCATAAATCAGGAAGTAGATAAATGTGACTGCACAATATTTCTGTAACATTTGTTTAGGATTTTTTGTTTAAATATGTGACATTCTGCCATGTAATGAGTGATATTCTCTCCCCCGACATCTTAACTGATTTCCGTAGAAAGGGAAAATGGTAACCAAGTTAGGTGAAAGCTGATTATATATTATGTGCTGTAACGTGTTTTTCCTTCTTTCTGATATATTTATTATTTTAAAAAAAACCCTATGATATTAGACACACACTTCTCACAACCCATAAACTTGTAGGGAATCTTTTTACAGGGGATGGAGAGCTGTTAGCTTGTGGCCTAGCTGACAAATCTTTACTGGTATTCAATTCCAATCTGACAGGAAGACCAGCTGTTTTTTCAGGTAAACTGTTTGTAAATATAGTTTATATGGAGTGGTGCGTTTTCAGTTTAAATAAACTTGTACATTTAATTAAAAGATTCCATTCTTGTCATTATATGAAGAATTAAAAAAAAAAAACAAACCCTACTACTTCTGAGTGAAGATATAGTAAATTTGTATGTCTGGTTAACGTTATTCCAGGCTTGAGTTGGCTTGTGTTTTTCCAGAGTTCCTCAGATCACTGAGAAGATAAACAACAGAAATGTATGACAGGTTTCAGAGTAGTAGCAGTGTTGGTCTGTATCAGCAAAAAGAATGACGAGTTCTTGTGGCACGTGGTACCTTCGAGACTAACAGATTTATTTGGGCATAAGCTTTCGTGGACTAAAACCCACTTCATCAGATGCATAGAGTGGAAAATACAGTAGGAATCTCTCTCTCTCTCTCTCTCACACACACACGAAAAGATAGGGGTTCCCATACCAACTCTTAACAAGACAAGTCAATTAAGGTGGGCTGTTATCAGCAGAAGAAAAAATTTTTGTAGTGCTTTGCTAATTTTTGTGCGTGTTTTGCTAGCTTCTTCAAATTCTATTTATTTCAGGCAGCCCTTGATCCTCTGGATCATGGTGTATCCATAAAAGGTCTAACCAGGTTCCTTATGAGTCAGCTTACGGCTGACAAGCCCTTTTCTAGAGCCATACTGTTTGTTAAAATTTCACAGATCCATGTCTCGTCTGAGTTGGAGTCCAAGATTACATTACACTGCGTTCTTCTTTCTCACTTTGCTTCCATCCTCTGGATCAAAGCTGCTTCATGTTGAGCTGCACCAAGTGCCAGATATTCCCTCCAGATTGGACAGGATTCTGCATGCTCCTCCCAGCTTTCTACATGGATGTTGAACAACTTCATATCACTTTTGCACACATTTTAGTACTGCCATAAAGGGTGGCCCTGCTTTTTAGAGCTGTCTTGAATCTCTTTGTAAAAAATATTCTTGGAGATACTGTCTCCTCCCATTCTCCTTACATGACCGAGCCATTTCAACCTCCTCCTTGTTAGTACAATGGAACCTCAAAGATATGAACACCAGAGTTCTTGACTTACTGGTCACCAACTTCAGCCGCTCAGCTCTGTTTCTGGTTTCAGCCTGGGGGGTGGGGTGGTGCCAGAACTTGAGACTTCAGCCCCGTAGCCTCGTTCCTGGCTTCTTCCCTGTAGGGGATGTTGGTTTCAGACCCAGCACTCCTCTTGTAGCTAAAGCCCTGAGTCCCAGCATGCCCGCCTCCCCGGCTGAAACTGGGAGTGGAGACATGGGGTGCCCTGAGTCCTGGCACTCCCCCCCGGGGAAGAAGCCAGGAACGGAGCAGTGGGGCTGAAGCCCTGAACCTCAGCACCCCCCCCCAGCTCTAAAGTCCTGAGGGTCAGAACCCCTGATCCCCTCTCCCTCTGTGGCTGAAGTCCATAATGTCTTGTTCGGAGTTATGGAGATTTCAGAGTTACGGACAATCTCCATTCTGGAGGTGTCTGTAACTCTGAGGTTCTACTATTGTTTACTGTAAGTGTGTCAGTCCTGTGTGCTCTAGCATCTCTGTTTGGTATTTTGTCTTCCCACTTTATTTTCAGGATCTTGCACAGGTATCTCATATGGAAACTATTCCAATTCTGTCAGTCAATTCAGTCTGAAGCTCAAGATTCTTACTGATCATAGAACCCAAGTAGCAAAAGCTGTTGACAACTCCAAGAGATTTACTCTCCAGAGTGATGTCAGGTAGCAGTGAATCAGTGTTAGAAAGTCATTAAGTTTTCACTTACATATTTCTTTGGTTTTGTGATTTTTTTTTAAGTGAAAGGGTTTTGTCTTTCCAATAAAGCATTAGATAATATGCAGTTATGCTAAAAACTATGGAATAAGATTTTTTTAATAGTATGCTCCCCTCTTGCTTAAAAACCAGCATTGTCTATAAAGCAAAAGACCAAATAAATGTGTTCTTTAAATCTAGATTGCAGCCATAACCTCTAAACTAGTGTATGCCGAATAATCCTTCTTCATGCTAACTTAAAAGCCTTCTCAAAGGCATATGTTTGTTTGTAGTTTAATGGTGCTAGCACCATAAGTACAGTTGTGCCAGAATTTTTATTAAAAAATGAGCTTTGATAGGAGGGGGGTGTTGTTTCTAACAGAAGGCATTTGTATCTGATGTTCCTTGTCCTCACTTTTAAGATGATTTAGTCTATTACCTTATTGTATTGACAGCTGTCTTTGCCCTATCAATGTTCTCAGCCTTCACCACCTGCCGGTTTACTTCTTACACAAATATTTTTTTCTCTTTATCCCTTTCCAGCCTTTATATATGACACACTGAAAAGATCTGCAAATCTTATTTATCTTCAAATCCTTTCTTAAGATGCATTCAGAACATTGCTATTTGATAATAGCTAGGCAGATGGCAAACTACACTGTGGGCATAGTTAGTCTACCCAAAAATGTGCTTGTTATTGTTTATCCTCTGGCATATGCCTATCTGTGTTGTTTACTTAAGCTTTTTATCATTAATCTAGACTGTGAATGCCTTTTATGCTGGGATGATCTCTTAAATACGTTTATAAAGCCTCTAGTAAAATAGGGCCTGAATCCCTGTTTAGAGCATCTATGTGCTACTGAAATATAAATAATAAATAGTATGAGATTAAACATTTCAACTGTATAGCACCAGATCTGTGGTGGCGGTTTTTTGTTTGTTTGGTTTTTTTTTCCTCCCTTTCCTTCTTGCCCATTTCAGAATATCAGGAAATCCTGTATTGATTTCCTACTTACTTTCTAACAACTGTGCTGCTCTTTGGAGCACCAGATGAATATGTTTATAACTTCTTTTTTTTGTCATAGGCACTAATTCTCATTCAGAATGCAAATTCATGGCAAGTTTGAACTTCAATTAAAAAAAAAAAAAAGGTGGCGGCAGCAGCAGCTGTTAAGTTATTTGAGTGCCAAGAAAGTATCTGGACATATTTTTTGACTGGTCGAAAACACCTTTTTGTACTACATCATTATGGAGGAGCATTACATCCCCTATATACCAAAATCCAGTTAACTGGAGCTCCTGGTTCAACTTAAACTTGTTTTTATCTCCTGTGGTTGGACTACATTCCTATTCAAATTTACCTATAGGTGCCACAGCATTTAGAGCAAGGCGAAGAGCATGCTGGTCAGTTTTAAAAGTGTTACAGGTAGCATGGCTCTTTTGAAGCCAATCACTCTACAAAGCCAGCTGTCATGCTATTCAATGTGCCTCAGGATTGGGGAGCCCTGAATGAAGACTCTTTTGAAGCCAGTTGGCCTCTTCTTTACTGTGCCCTGGGGTTCAGGGACCTAGACTGCAGAAAATGTAACTGTCCTGGATAGCTCCTGCAGTTTTCCAAACCTCAGATTTTCCTAAGGTTTCTCAGATGCCCTGCCATTTTTGGGAAATGGGAGTTGTGTTTTACTGTATTTTTTACTTTTTACACAGATAACGCAATAGAACTTTACAAAATTTTAAAAACTAAACCATATAAAACCCCTCCTTTGTTCTGAGAATAAGTACTGGCTTTGAAATTGTACTTGAAGGGGTATGATTGTTTTGGGTATGGAAGTTATTGCACTGTGATATGGACATAAAATGGAAGTGTCTTCCCTACCTTGATTATTGTGTTATTATACAAATAGTAAAGCATAACAAAACTCAAGATATACAGTATTAGGCAGTTGACAGATGAAGATATTGAGTCCTTGACCTGAAAAGTTTACAAACTAAATACTATAATTTAATTTATAAACCAGTTTATATTGATACACTTCATCATTGAAAACCTTAACAAAAGTTTTCTCTTGTTACATGCTGCAACAGTACAACTTCACAGGTTGATTAAAGTAATATAAAGATCTGTTCCAGGAAGAACTGCAGTTGACTGAATTCTAAAGATGTGCACGAGGGGGCAGCATAGGAACTTTAAATGTCAACTGAAATTCAACACATTTCTTATAGGGAAATAAGATTAACAAAACATAATTGGCTTTTACGTAACATTTTTCTTTGAATTGTATGCAATTGTTAGCAGGACAAATATATTCTAAAATAGAAATGATCAATTAACTAATTGATTTCTGTATAGTGTGTCTGAATTTTGAACTGCTGTCTTCATAGAAGCTAACTCTTATTTTAACAGCCTCAAACCAAAACTAAAAAGGCTGCTTCTTCCATAAACTGTTTGTTGATGAGGGGTTATAGCTCTTGTAAACTACGATCAGCAATCAATAACTCTCTCTTTTATGAAATATTTTCTTAATAGTTAGCAGCTGCTGTAGGACTCTGTCTACAGTGGAAGCCACTTATTTCCTTGTGGTTACAATAACAAATTGCTCGCAATAAAAACATAAAATTGTACCATTGTAAGGCCTCTACATCTTCTCAGAGTTGGAATCTGGAAACCGTTTAATAGTATTTAAATGGATATTTTGCCTTCAGGTCAAATTCCATTAAAATATGATGCATATAACTAACTATTCATGGTTCTTTTCTTTGGTTTCTCTGGTTTATCTTCCTATCGCATAAATCTTTTGCCTATATGCTTTAGTAAAGAAATTTCCTTGAAGGTAAAACTCAGGTCTCCTTTCTATTGACTTCACAAAATTAGATTTAGGGCTACCGTTATCTGTAGGTGAGGGAGGTTCTTTTGTAATTGTTGATCTTGGTGGTGGTGGTGGGTTGTTTTCTATAGAATCAAACCTTGTCTGACAAAGTATCTGGTAGCACTTCAGATGGCTGAGGCAAATGCAAGGGTGCCTAAACCATTTTACAACCATCTTCCAATGCCACACTCCTGCAGGTCACAGATACTGTGCCTTCTTGACCTACTCCTTTCAACTGTCCTCCTAACAGCCCTGTTGACTTCAGCTGGAATTTTTGACACTCAACACCTCTGATAATCAGGTTCCAAACACCTTAGTTAATCATCCAAACAATGAGGTTCACAACATTTTGAGAATGGAGGCCCTTTGCGTCTAAGCTTTCCATTATTTGGATAACTTTGTAAAAGAGATCCTGATTCAGAGCCCGAAGACCGTAAATGACAATGGAAGTATCACCCTCGTAGAGTTAGAGTTCTTTTGAGGCTGGGACCTTTCATCAGCAAAACTTTTACAGGTCCTAGTGGAACTGCAAAGGTTCAGGAAAGGGAATCAACCATACTACTTATACTCTGGTTTCAGTAGTGTACGTTTGGTGGTGTTCAACCTTTTGCTGGGGACAGGGGTGAGTCCTAAGGGTAAGTGGTCATAGAGGCTGATTAATCAGAGAATAGCATTCTCTGACTTTGGAAACCTGACATTAAAAAGGTTCATTGCAGTTCCTTTTTCTGGGGAAGTTTTGTGCTACAATTTGACTAATATTAGTCTGATCCACTGCTAAATTACCTATTTGAATGGGTTGATTTTAAGCAAACAAACTGTACAGTCTCTTATTTTAGCAACATATTCTGCAAGATTAATTATATATTTGCAATAGTATATTTACAGGCAATTCAGTGTTTCTCATTTGCATTTTTCCCTTTAGACACATCACAGTGAAAACCCAATGTCTGAAGCAAATCTATTTTTTTTTTAAATCAACCCTTGCACAATATGACAATGTGTTGACTCACCCATACCAAAACAATTACTTCATATGACCTGGCTTCACATGCATATTTATGTGGCCAGAGGATTTTCTACAAATGTACCTAATATCAAGAGCTAAAATTGTAAACCTGATTTTCAGTGAGACAAATAAAGCTGCTGTTGATCTTATGGAACAAATTGAAGCAAACTTCGGAAAGTATTTTATGTTGCAAGACAAATTACCTTTATGAGCTTTCTGAAAATCTTAATGGTATTTTATTTTAAATGCAAAAGAAGTGTGTAGATCTCTAAAAGATAAAACATCAAACTAGTACAATAACAAGTCTTGCCGTAGGCGAAAACTCTGCTCTGCTTAGTTTATCATTATCTCACAAGTAAAGATCTCCAAATGCCCCATTGTTGCTAACGTATATAGAGGCTTGAAAGGATTCATTTTTATTTTTTCATTAGGTTTGATGGACAGTGGTTTTTACACAGAAGAAGTTCTTTAGCGTTAATTGACATTGATATTGCAGGAATTTAAAAATATTCAGATACTATTTCAAATTTTGAGTAAATAAGAATGACCATGTAAAAATCAACTCTGTAATAAAATCAGGAATAAAACATGTATTATTTTATATTATTTTCTCACTAATTCCCTGATAGCATTGGCAGCAAAATGTGCGCCCATTGTATAAAATGCAACAATTTGATATTTTTCCAATACTTCTTTAACGTGAATTTGGATTATTAATAAAAGACATTTTTCATCTGTTTTTGGGTGGAGAGAAAAATCAGCAAGTATTGATGTTGACTGATTTAAATCAAACTCTTTTGAAGCCTATATCTAAAAGCTATTTTTAAAATGCTGAATAATTATATCCAATCAATGTTATTTCTGGATGAATGTGAGAAATAGATTTTCTGATATTTCCATTATTATTTTTGTTAGGTCATGATGGTGCAGTTAACTCTGTTGGCTGGAGTCATGACAAGAAGTGGTTAGTTTCTGCATCAGAAGACAGAACATTAAGGATCTGGTCAGTCCGCAATACAGAACCTGCCCTATTTCTGGTAATGAATAACTCATGTCAGTTAGACACATAGTAGGTCCTGTTCTGCATATTATCAGTACCCAAAGCTCTCTTGTTGGGAGCCCAGCTTAGGACACACAGTTCTTGACTCAGTATTACCAGCTTCAAGAGATGAAAAATCATGAGACAGACCACCAAAAATCATCAGATTAGGCCGCCCCCCCCCCCCGCCAGAAAAGATCTTTTTTAAAAAAGAAGATATTGGGTTTTTTAGGTTAGTCTCTGGATTTTTGAACTCCCCCGTCCATCCCCAGGGTGTGTGCCTGTGACAATTAGTGTTGCCATTCTCCCACATGTACTGGATAAAGTGATTTTGTCCCCTTTGCAGGAGCTCTCACCCCCACATCTGCCACTCTCCTGACCAGCAATTAATCCAGCCCCATCTCGGGTCAGTTCCCTAGCCTCCATCATCATCACCCCATCAGTTCAGGCCCCCTGCTCCACCAACCTCAGTTCACCATCCCAGCACTCACCCCATCTGCCCAGAACCCACCATCAATACAGCCTCCTCACCTCATCAGCCCCCATCCTCTTCACTTCAGCCCCCATACAGCTCCCAGGCCATAGTTCAGCCCTTCCAGCCTCACTTCTGGTCGTCTTAGGGTTCTTCACCCTCCTCAGGCCTGGGGTGGCTGTAGTGGGGTCCCCTCTCCCACTTCCCAGGCTGGCAGGGGAGCAGCTTCCCGGGGCAGACTGTCACTCATTTCTAAGTAAAATTAAGCCTCACTTAAGATCTTGGTGATAGAGCTCTACATCAGGATTTTTTTTCCAGCCGTGGCTGAGAATGAGAGGGGCTTAATTTTACTTAGAAAGCATGTCTCTCGGGATAAATTTGTGAGAGTTGGCATGTTGTCTGACTTTGAGTTGCTGAGTACTTACTGCTCTGACACCAGTGAGAATGATGGGCACACAGCACCTTTGCAAGTCAGGCCTTGCATGTTTCAAGTTATATAACCAAAAATTGAGGCACCCAAACTTCTGAAAGTTCTGGCTTTACTCACTATATAATTCTTCATACTTTTATTGGCTCTAGTCTGTAACACCATGTTTAATTTCAGTCTATCCCTGAATTCTGATCTTAAAAAATGGAAGTTTAGTATGTTAAACCAGATTATATTAGATTTAACTGAATACAGATGTTATTAACGTGGTGCCAACTAATTTAAACAAACAAACCAAAAAAAGTAGACCTTGGGATGAGTAAGTATTGAGAACGAAAAAGGCATATCTTTACTCAGCTAGCCTGTTATATCTTAGTGCTATATATTTCCTGGAAAAAAATATATAGTATATATTATATAGATTCTACTAATAATTATTCACTTTGCATTTCAGGGCAAGGAGATGTTCCATAAATCTATACGCTTTGCACAGTTTTATTACATAGATACATTTATATTGCTGTGTTGTGGAGCTGAATTTCATCTATTAAGTTACTATCTTGACACAAGCAAGGATGACCTAAAACGGTTGGTAAACATTTCCATTAATGGAACAGTGGAAGTATTCTATCATTTGGTGCTTTTTATTATTTTAACAAAAGTAATCTTACATATATCTTTGTCCAGGCATCACAGAATGAAAATGAATCATGTCCCAAAATTCATGTCCCAAGAATGTATTGTCAGAGGCAAAGGTTACTACTACTGTCGTCATTAAACTCCTGAAACTGCTCCTTACATTCTGTTGCCTCTGTTGAAATATGTATTTATGCCTTAATTACTTCTCTTTACAGTTATTGCAACTAACTTTTTTATGCTCTTCCTAAATATTTTTTGAACTTCAGAGGCAGCCAAAATTCATTTGCCAGAGCAGGAGAGCAACCATATCACTTCCATCACTTTCAGTGGCTTTCTGTCAACACATACAATTCAAATATTGTTTTTAGGCCTGGTCTACACTACGCGTTTAAACTGATTTTAGCAGCGTTAAACCAATTTGACGGCACACCCATCCATACTGAGGCCCTTTATATCGATATAAAGGGCTCTTTAAATCGGTTTCTGTACTCCTCCCCAACGAGAGGAGTAGCGCTAAAATCGGTATTACCATATCGGATTAGGGTTAGTGTGATCGCAAATCGATGGTATTGGCCTCTGGGCGGTATCCCACAGTGCACCACTGTGACTGCTCTGGATAGCAATCTGAACTCGGTTGCAGTGGCCAGGTAAACAGGAAAAGCCCTGTGAACTTTTGAATTACATTTCCTGTTTGCCCAGCGTGGAGCTCTGATCAGCACTGGTGGCGATGCAGTCCCAAATCCAAAAAGAGCTCTAGCATGGACCATACGGGAGATACTGGATCTGATCGCTGTATGGGGAGACAAATCTGTTCTATCAGAGCTCCGTTACAGAAGACAAAATGCCAAAGCGTTTGAAAAAAATCTCCAGGCTACACAGTGCTGCGTGACAAGCGTAACGGAAAGCCAAAGAATCAAATGGACGCTCATGGAGGGAGGGAGGGGGTACTGAGGACTCCAGCTATCCCACAGTCCCCAGCAGTCTCCGAAAAGTATTTGCATTCTTGGCTGAGCTCCCAATGCCTGTAGGTTCAAACACATTGTCGGGTGGTTCAGGGTATAGCTCGTCAATTTACTCCCTCTCCCTCCCCCCCCACGTGAAAGAAAAGGGAAAGAAATCCTTTCTTGACATTTTTCAATGTCACCCTATGTCTACTGAATGCTGGTGGTAGACGCGATGCTGCAGCAGTGAAGAGCAGTATCCTCTCTTCTCCCCTTCCCAGTGGCAGACGGTACAATATGACTGCTATCCGTTGTCACCATCAGCCAGTGAGTGCTCCTGGCTGGCCTCAGGTGAGGCTGGCCGGGGGCGCCTGGGTAAAAATAGGAATGATTCCCTGTCATTCCCAGTAGATGGTACAGAACGGCTGGTAACCGTCCTCATCATAGCAACTAGGGGCTGAGCTCCATCAGCCCCCTCCCTCTCCTGTATAAAGAAAAGATTCTGTAATGCCTGGACTATCATAGCAGCGGGATGCTAGGCTCCTCTCCTCCGCACCGCTAAATGTCCTGCCTGGACTGTCATAGCAGCGGGAGGCTGCCTCCCCCTCATTTTATCTCACTAACAAGTCACTGTTTCTTATTCCTGCATTCTTTATAACTTCATGACACAAACGAGGGGGACACTGCCACGGTAGCCCAAGAAGGTTGGGGGCGGAGGGAAGCAACAGGTGGGGTTGTTGCAGGGGTACCCCCCATGAATGGCATGCAGCTCATCATTTCTGCGGGATCTGACATGGAGCAGCTGTGCTCTCTGATACACTGGTTCTCTAGTATACTTGCCCCATATTCTAGGCAGGACTGACTCTATTTTTAGAAACCATAAAGGAGGGATTGACTCAGGGAGTCATTCCCAGTTTTGCCGACCTCAGCCAGGGGCACCCATGATAGCAGCAGACGGTACAGAACGACTGATAACCGTCTCTGCTATCATGCAAAAGCAAACAAATGCTGCTGTGTAGCGCTGCAGTAACGCCTCTGTTAGCGGCATCCAGTACACATACGGTGACAGTGGGGGAGAAAAAAAAAAAAGCTGAATGGACCCAATGGTTGCCATGCTATGGCGTCTGCCAGGGCAATCCACGGAAAAAGGACGCGAAATGACTGTCTGCCGTTGTTTTCCCGGAGGAAGGAATGAGTGACGACACTTACCCAGCACCACCCGCGACAATGATTTTTGCCCCATCAGGCACTGGTATCTCAACCCAGAATTCCAAGGGGCGGGGGAGACTGCGGGAACTATGGGATAGCTACAGAATAGCTACCCACAGTGCAACGCTCAGGAAATCGACGCTAGCCTCGGACCATGGACGGACACCGCCGAATTAATGTGCTTAGTGTGGCCGCGTGCACTCGACTTTATACAATCTGTTTTACAAAACCGGTTTATGTAAAATCGGAATAATCCCGTAGTGTAGATGTACCCTTAGTCTTGAAACTTCTGCATGGATTTCCTCCATTCTGTGTAGGCCTGTTCTACTGTATATACCTACTCCTCCCCCAGTTTTTCTAGTTCTTGCCTTCTCTTTGTCCGTTTCCCAAGTCTCCCTACTGTTACAGGTCATTCTCTCACTTGAACTGACCCAATTATATGAAAATGCCACTGACTTCCTGTTAATCTTTTAATTTACAACCGAAAGTTCACACCCTCCCAATCTCCCATTACTGCATGTTTCTGTTTTCTGTTCACTGTTGCTAGTTTACAGCAATACCTTTGTGCATCTGTATAATTCTAAAATTTCATCTTTTGATCTTTATGGTTTTTATACCACCACTATTCTGCAATTTCCTTTCTATTATTTTTCCTTTCTATTTTTTTAAACTTTTAAAAAAAATTTAGGCATACTGCTCTTCTTTAAAAAAAAAAAAAAAAAAAAAAAAAAAGCTTTAAGGTAATTTATAGTGGTACTGTAGATTTTGGGACAGGGATAGGAAAGAATTAAGGGCAAAAGAGTATGGATATAGTGCTTACTACTGTGAGATAATAGTAAGGACGTAAGCTCCTAAATTGAGGAAACTGTCATAACTTCATTGGCCCTGTGGCCTTTCTGTAAAATGGGGGTAATACTCCTTACCTACCTTTTGTAAGTCCATTTTTTGATCCTAACATGAGATGCTATAGAAATTCCAATCCTGATGTTTCAGATCCAAATGACTACAGCTTTATTTTCTAATTCTAAGCTTGTTTAATGAATTGATTTTCTTATTATTTTTGTGGACTTACTCAGACGCTACAAAGCAATTATGTTGTAGGATAACTGTACGATAGCTAATATCTCTATTTTTGTTCAAATATTTTCCTCTTGATGCTCAGGTATCCATTAAATCAGTATCACTTAACAGCCAACTCCCAGCACCATGCCATTAGTTTCCTTGGGTTATTTTTTGTAGTGCTAAAAAGGACAAACTTGAAATTGTTGACATTATATTAAAAAACCCTAAAATTATTCTGAGGGCCAGTTGTTGTTGTTGTTGTTGTTGTTTTTAAAAAGGTATTTTAAAGAAGTTTAATTTGCTTTGACGTTTTCTTTATGGTTTCCCTCCAGTCCATTTTCTGGCATTTTTAGTTTGATAAAGCACAGTGTCACTTCTTTTGTTTCTCACAACTCTCACTCCATTAGTTTGGAAAAATGCTTGTTGGATCAGATTCAAGTCTAGAAGGAACCATAAAGAAAGGATTAAAGCATTAATTAGAAGAGCATGGTAATGCAGTCTGGATGGCCAATGGATTCTCTTTTTTTTTTTTTAGAGGTGAAGACAATACAATAATAAATAGTAATAACAATCTTAATACTTTTTCCCATTCTGTGGGACCTTCCAAACAAGGGTGTCAAAGAGTTCTGTAAGCGTTAAAGAATAAATATCACAATATCCCTGTGAAGTGGGTAAGTATTTTTTAAATATGAGAAGTGAGGGAGAGAGAGCCTTCTTTGCAAATGTCACACAAGAGGTTTGTTGCAGTCCTAGGAGTAGAATCCAGATGACCTGACTACTGCATCTAAATGATTAAATGCAATATCATCCTTTTTATCAACAACTTCCTTTACACACTCATGTTACCATTTAGTTAAATTTCCTCATGTCAGCATACATAACTGCTGATAAAAGCAGTGAAAATTCACTATCTGCCATTAATTTTAATTTGTTTTCAGATTGTGATGCTTCACATCCTTATGTGCATTCAGTCCATTTAAAGAACGTGAAGCAGACAAAACTCATTTTTTCCCCCAATTTTGCAGTCAGCCTGACATACTTGTTTGACAAGGGAATCAACAGTATGTAAGGAATTTAAAATGAAATAAAAACACTATTCAAATGACTGTGAACTATTAATTTGTTTATCAATTTTTTTAGCACTTATTCATAGTAACAGTATGTACCTAATAAGTGAACAAACTATGGAACATGTTCTCTGACATTTTAAAATGTCAAGCTGTACTAGAGAGAAGGTGGCTGAGGTAATATCTTTTACTGGACCAACTTCTGTTGGTGGAAGAGACAAGCTTTTGAGCTTCACAAACTTATCAGAAGTTCATCCAGTAAAAGATATTATCTCACCCACTTTGTCTCTCTCGTTCTGGGACCAACATGATTACAACAACACTGAAAACAAGCTATACCAGCACATGCTGTACGTGGATGGGCAGAATTCCATACTAAGTGTTTCAAGCTAAAAAAAGTCCTTAAAATGCTGATAAATAGCAAAATGTTGAGTTCAGGTATGTCAGAAGAGTTTTATGTTCAACAGGATACCCAGGGGATGACGTGGAGTCTTACTGCACAAAAATAAGCTTGTTCTAGCTCTCTATGCAGTGCTTATTAGGGTTTGTTGTTATCCAGTACATCAGATTTCTGACTAGCTTGGTAATAGTGCTTAATATTGGTAAATCCAATCCTCCCTTTTGTCATGGCCTTTGTAAAGTTGATTGCTTAACCCTGGATTCCTTTTTTCCCCAAGTGAATTTTACTATGGATTGCCATTGATTGGATTGGCAAGAGACTTCCTGAAACTAAAACTGAAAGTGTTTGAAAGATGCAGTTGTAAAAAATCTAAGCAGTCATCCATGCTAGTAGATAATGCAACATCAAACAGAAAGAATTTAAAACTAGAAGGGCCAAGCAAGTCACTAAAGTGAATATGCAGAGAGATAGCTAAGAATGTATCCCTCTAGCACAGAGATATGCAGGGCTCTGTTACTAGTCATGTAGGTAATGAAACAGAAGATACTGAAAGGAAAATCTCTCTTGAGTTAATGGAACATTCAAAAGAAGTCTCTGCATGTTCATTTGATGACATTTCAGATCATATCACCAGGAAGCCTGTACCTGATAAAAATATTGAGAGTTTCACATCTGCTGAAAATGGAGAGGGCCTACAGTTGTATTCAAAAATGAACAGCAAAACTCTGTGGGTGCTGGGTCTAATGATGTAAACCACACGGCACCCAAGAAGTGATGGCAGTGTTTTAATCAAAGCAGTGCTAGACCCAGTCACATGCTGAGAGATCTCGGGAAGAAGAGAGCTCCACAAGTGCCTTTGGGGACGTGAATTGCAGTGCCTTTTTTCACTGTAGGGAAATGAGTGTGTGGAGCACAGGCCTCCCACCCTCTCCAAGGTGCTTGAGGGTGAGACCTAACAAACCAAGACTGTGAGATTCAGTTAGACTTAGTTGTGAAATATCTGAATGTAAGTGATAGGACAAACTATGAAGTGATGCACACAGACACAGAGCTTTTCTGTTTTACACCCCAGTCTGAGTTCTCTTCACAAGATAAGGAGTTCAATTTACGTGTGTGTGTGGTGTGTAAAATCCTTTAAATATATAAAACATCATGTTATTGACTGGGCTAGTTTGAATATGGCTGTCATCTAACCACAGATAGTGTGTGATGATGTGTTCATGGGCATCTCCAAAATAAAGTTTGAAGCAGAGAGGAGGTTGTAAAACGAATTATTATGTAATCAAACATTTTGGTCTAAAAGCTGAAATATACTGCTCAAATATTCACTGAAATGCAAGTACAATATTTATATTCCAATTGATTTATAATTATATGGTAAAAATGAGAAAGTAAGACATTTTTCAGTAACAATGTGCTGTGACACTTTTGTATTTTTTATTTTCTGATTTTATAAGCAAGTAGTTTTTAAGTGAGGTGAGACTGGGCGTATGCAAGACAAATGAGACTCCTGAAAGGGGTACAGTAGTCTGGAAAGGCTGAGAGCCACTGGTCTACACTACACAGGCTGACATAATGCAGCTTATGTTGACCTAATTATGTTAGTGTCTACACTACAGCCTTCCTCTCCCCAATGTAAGAGCCCTACTACACTGACATAACTCCACCTCCATGAGAGGTGTAAGGCTTACGTTGGTGTAGTTAGGATTATACAGTGTCTGTGTAGATACTGCATTCCTTACATTGGCTGTTGGCAGGAGACGTGAAAGTGATAAGAAAGCCGGACATCTAAATCCCAGCTGTCCCCCACTCCTCTGGAGAGCTGGGTGGTTGGATCCCGCGCCTGGTTGGAGCCGGGGCAAGAATGGACCCTGCTGGGAGCTGGGGCAAGAAGCCCAGGCAGCTGGACCCGACCCTTGGCTGGGAACCCAGACAAGAATGGACCCTGCTCTCAGCTAGGAGTCAGTGTGAGACGTCTGGGCAGCTGGACCCCTCTCCCAGCAGGGAACGGGAAGTAGAGGGGGAGGGCAGCCTGCCGGGAGCCTGTGGAGTAGCCAGGCTTCCATCAGGAAGCTGCCAGAGGAGCTGAGAGACTGGGCTCTCAATTCCCCACTCTGCCCCTTGTAGGTTAGTGGAAATGCTCCTGGTGAAGATGTGCACCACTGACCCAAGGAGGGTAGGGTGGACATACATCACCGCAGTAATTACTGCAGTGGCTGTAAGTTCACCTAATATAGATCAACTTATGTTTCTAGTGTAGACATACCCTAAGAGGCTGGGGTATGTGGTGGCAGTAAGCTTTAAGCCATGTTTGCGTCATCCTAATCCTAGGCTGCTCTGAGAGGACCATGGTGGCATAATTTAGACCAGTCCTGGGGGGTCAATTTAAATTATGACAGCAACCCAGGTTGCCTTAAGGGCTGCAGCATTGTGTGCTTGTGATGTGGCTTCTGGCTGTCTTCCACAGTGCCTCCAACAGGTGTGTCCTCCCTAAACTTCAACCAGGGCTTTTTGGGCTCCTTTACACCTCTGTGACTGTTTGACCAAACACAAAGTGAGCAGAGTGGTGGGAGGTTCTTACTGTTGGACTTAGTTTTAATTTCCTCTGCTCAGTTGTGATGCTGAAACACAAATATTTTTTCTTTTCTTTTAATTAATTCTTATCCTGCTCTAGGATTATCAGGTGAATAAATTTTTAAATAAAAACACAAAACATTTTGTTCCAAATAAAATATGTATCACTTCCAGAATACCCCTTACTTTATGCAAGGAATACTAAGCTCCTGTGGATCCTTTCTATCTGCTAAGTGCAGTCAGTTTTCTGAAGTCACTTCCTCTTTCGTAGTCATATCCCTCATTTTGTATAATCTTCCTTTCCATCTGCAGTCAAGCACTAAAAGGTTTCCTTTTCTCTACTCCTCACAATTGCACTCTGTCATTCCAACCTCCTCATCCCTCCAATCAGTGCTCTGGCTAACGCTCCACAAAATCCTATACACCATCACAGCCATTCTTCCCAGAGCAAAGCTAGCATTCTGTCCCTGAAAGTGGAGAGGAAAAAAATTATATATGGTTCTTCTGTCTGACCACAGTGCCTCCTGAATGTGCTTGGGCCTCTCATTTGGGATGGATTCTTTTCTTTTCAATTAACTTCTGTTGCTTTCCCTTCCAGTTGTTGGGGAAAGAGTATTCTACTCTTCGAGCCTGATCCAATTCTCATTGGAGTTAAGAGAGAGACTCCCATTGACTTTCAGTGGGATTTGGAACAGGTCCTTTATCTATTGTTCATGTGTGTTGGGGACGGAAGGTATCTGTGCCTGTTTCTCCAGACTCAGCTCATGGGGTTGGTTTGCTTCATGTTTACCACTCTGTCTCATGGAGTACTGAATTCACCTGTGAGCAGTTTTTTACCTGAACCATGGCAGAGCAAACAGAGTGCCTGTTGCTAAAACTTGAAATCTTTGTCTTAACCCAGTCTGCATTTGGATACATTATGAGGCCTCAACCAAATTTTTTTAAAAAACGTTTCAGAATAGATTTCTAGTACCGTGCTGGGGGTCAAACAAGATAGGGTTTGTTTGTTTTTTCATCCATTTTCTCTTCTCCCTCATACGCAGCATGTGAAATGCAGCACCATACCTAGTGATATTTCTACTTTCATAATCATTATAATTGGAAGATTTACTCTTAACACCTTCTGGATGGAAGGCTGAATTATTTTGATTTTAAGTAGGTGGAAAGTTGAACATCAGTCCATTAGATCAAAAAGTACTCATGCCTATGTTACGTGTATACATGTTTTTTCCTACTGTGAGTCTTCCAACTAAATTGTTTTTTACTGGAACCTTTATATTACTGTGGCTTTGTCTGGTAATAAAAAGGGGATCTTGGCTTCCAGCTGTTTCACTAGAAGTTTACTTTTAGTCACAAATTATGACTTTTTTTGCTAAATACTTCATTAATTTCGTATTTTTGCAGATATAAACAGAAGAGCATTTGCAAATCAGTACAGAAATTCCCCATGGCTTCTACTGTGGAGATTACCAGCCTTTCAGCAATAAATGATTTCTACTCTTGTATCCTGGGTCCTGGATAATTATTGTTTCTGTACAGTATTTTAGGCTGAATGGCATGGAAATATTCAAAATAAAAAATTGACATGAACTCTATAGCTAGTGTCTTTTTCTACAATTATAATACTAATGTAATTGTTTTCATAGTAGTCTTGTTGGACTCCAGCCTAGCATATTAATGTATTTAAATTGTAAATTCTTTGAGGCAGGGACTGTTTTATAATAATATATGTATATGGCAACTAGCACAGTGAGGCCCTGCTCCATGACTGGAATCCCTAGGAATGACCATCAAATAAATCAATAATACTTTGAGTAAAATTATTTTTATATTTTTATGAAAGAATTGTTGCCTTAAAAATGTCAGATTCCAGGGCCACAAGGGACCTCTATGAGCATCCAATCTGACCTCCTGTATAACACAGGCCATAGAACTTCCCCATAATAATTCTTAGAGCAGATCTTTTAGAAATATATCCAATCTTGATTCAAAAATTGTCAGTGATTGATAATCCACCATGACCCTTGGTAAATTATTTCACTGGTTAATTACCCTTAATTTATGTGGACTCAGGAATATTTTACTTATAGTCTGATTTCTGACACTGACCTTGCTTAAATCACTTCATGACTGCTTCAGCTTTCCCATCTGTAAAATGGCAATAGTAATACTTCACTACCTCACTGTGCTATTGTGAGAATTAATTTGATGTTTTAAAAATGTTTGGAGACAACTTCCCTTCCCCCAAAATACTATATAAATGATGCTGTTATATATGCCTATATAGTGATGTATTCTGCAGATCCTAGTAGCAAGAATTTAGGACGACCATTTTATGCTTGGTAAAGACACAAGTGAATAATCCTATTCCACACACATGTAGTACTGTATTTTAAAAAATCAATTTTCTTGCAGGCTGCTGACATACTTTGGCCTATTTGCTAGTAAGAATCTGGCTGTTGAAATAGTTAAGGAGTTTGTTTCAATTGAAGTATGTATATTTTTGTGCCTATTTTTGATCAGTACAAGTATCCTGGTTATGGAAATTTAGTATACTTGATTCATAAATGTAATTTATAAACTAGATCTTGTTAAAACATAGGGTTTTTTTTGCTCTTGTCTCCATTGGATCTGTTTGTGTTGTTTGAACTTTAACTCACAGAGGTTACAGATATTATTCTTGCAGCTGGTAGCAACCGAACCTTAGAAGTTTTTGACCTCAATGCAGGCTGCAGTGCAGCAGTGATACCAGATGCTCATTCTAGATCAGTCCACCAGATCTGTCAAAATAAGGTAGGTATTTTATTGATTTTTTTTTAATATTAACATACTCAATAAGGAGCATTCAGAAAACATTAGGTGATTTAAAAAACTTGCCATCTCTCCTGTGCAATGTATTTAGTGTACAATAAGATCGAAAGGCTAGATCGTCACAGCCTTTACTTAGCCGAGTAAGCAAAATATTCTCTTGCTTCATGCTCAGCCCTGCTCAGGTGCACGACAGTGCTCCTCTTCTTACTCAAGGTAGATTGTAACATTACAGTCTAGTCTCAGATGAGCTATTTACAGCAACCAAACTCCAAAATACATTTTCGACATCACAATGGTTTTATAGCTTTCTATTATCCCTATTTGATTTTGTCGTTTAGCTTTGCAATACCCTGTTCAAGCTTCTTAAGAGTCTTCCAAGTCTATTTATTTCAAAACATTTTAATGCAGATGGATTACATTTACATTGGTTATTTTTTATGAGACCCAGATAGATTTTGTGATAGAGAGAACAACTTGAATTAATAGTCTTTTGCTAAGGACAGTGAAGATAGGTCTGAGTTTCCCATCATTTTCCTGATTATTTGTGCATCCTTAAAATCTATGCTGCCCCGAGCCAAAGAGGTCAGTGAGTTGTAATGAAAGGTACTCCCTACCTCTAGGGCTAAGTATCCTTCCAATTTCCTGCTGCCAACACAGGACTGAGTTAGGCTATATACACACTACAGCTTAAGTTGGTGTACACACTACAGCTTAAGTTGGTGTAAATTATGTCACTCAGGGGAGTGAATAAGCCTCCTTTCGAGTGACATAAATTTCACCAACCTAAGTGCCGGTGTGGACAGGGCTACGTGAGTGTGAGAGCTTCAGCCACCGACATAGCCTCCACAGCTTGCGGGGGCTAGAGTAATTAAGTACACAGGAGAGTTCTCTCCCATCGGCTTAGAGCGTATGCACTAGTAGTGCTACAGTGGTGCAGCTGCAAGCTCTGCAGTATATTTAGCCTTAGTCTCTGCTCTGCTCCTCTCTGTACTAATCTGCTGTTGTGAATACTGGGCCAGCTAAAAGCTTCAACTAAATGTTCGCTTAAATAATAGAAGATTATTACTTTTTTAAAGGTCCAAGCAGGAGTGAAAGTAACTTAAGGACTCCGGAGTACCGGTAAGTCCTTTAGGAGGGGCAGGACCTCAGCCGGAAGAAGTGTGGCCTCAACCGGAAGAGACGAGGCCTTTAAATCCCCAGGCCCTTTAAATCAGGGGCTGTGGTAGCAGTAGCTGGGAGCCCTGGGCCCTTTAAATCACCCCCAGAGCTACCAGCTGCAGAGCTACCAGCTGCAGAGGTGGCTGAGAGCCCTGGGGGTGATTTAAAGGGCCCGGGGCTCCAGCTGCTGCTACCACACCGGAGCCCCAGGTCCTTTAAATCACCATGGGAGGGGGCTCCCGGCTTTCTGCTATCCTGGGGCCTCGGCCTCTGGCGGAGCTTTAAAGGGCCCGGGGCTCTGCTGCAGTAGTTGCAGTCAGGAGCCCCTGGCCCTTTAAATCACCGCCAGAGCCCCACTGCCGCTACCCCAGGGCTCCAGCAGTGGGGCTCGGCTGGCGATTTAAAGGGCCCTGGAGGGTAGCGTCAGTGGGAGCCCCAAGCCCTTTAAATTGCTGCCAGGGGAAGCCCATCTGCCCCGGTACAGTGCACCGATTCTTGCCAGTACCCCATACTGGGGCGTACCTGCTTACTTTTACCTCTGGGTCCAAGCTTTTTGTTATTTTGAAGAGTTCTTGTAACAAAACACAACTGCCCACTTCTACAGATACAATAGTTGTCAGTGAGGTTTGAACCATAGACCTTCAGTGCCAAAAGCACCACTTGAGCTAAAGGAGAACTTACCCAGGAGACAGTAATAGGCTGTCTGGCACTGGTCACCAAAGCCATCACGTACACTGAAGTGATTATATACACAGACCTCCTACGCTCTGCTGGCTCCCTGTTCTATTATGGGTTCAGTTCAAGTGCCTGATCCTCATTTTCAGAGCCCTTACACAAAGGCAATTAGTCTATCTATTGGATAGGAAGATGTGGCCCTTCAGGGATACTTCTCTGGGGCCAGAGCAGAGCAGTTTCATTGCAGGTAGTCTGTGATAGTGGAACCCCTTACTACAAGAAATCTGGATATGCCTGACATTTGGAAAAATGCAAAACCCATCTTTTGGGGGAAGGCCTTCCTCCAGTGATGCGGAAAGAATGACCCAGTGACATTTAGTTACCTGTTTAAAAGATGTCATAATCTATTCCCAGATTTGGACCTTAGCGTCCAAAATATGGGGGTTAGCATGAAAACCTCCAAGCTTAGTTACCAGCTTGGACCTGGTAAAGCTGCCACCACCCAAAAAATTAGAGTGTTTTGGGGCACTCTGGTGCCCCCAAAAACCTTCCCTAGGGACCCCAAGACCCAAATCCCTTGAGTCTCACAACAAAGGGAAATAAACCTTTTCCCTTCCCCCCTCCAGGTGTTCCTGGAGAGATACACAGAAGCAAGCTCCGTGAATCTAAACAGAGGGATTCCACCCTCTCTATTTCCAGTCCTGGAAACAGAAGTACTTCCCTCTTCACCCAGAGGGTATGCAAAGTCAGGCTAGTAAATCTAACACACACAGATTTCCCCCTGACTTCTTCCTCCCACCAATTCCCTGGTGAGCACAGACTCAATCCCCTGGAGTCCCCCACTAAAGAAAAACTCCAACAGGTCTTAAAAAGAAAGCTTTATGTAAAAAGAAAGAAAAAGTACATAAAAATGGTCTCTCTGTATTAAGGTGACAAATACAGGGTCAATTGCTTAAAAGAAATATGAATAAACAGCCTTATTCAAAAAGAATACAATTCAAAACACTCCAGCAACTACACACATGTAACTACAAAAAAACAAACCTATCTTTTTGTACTTACAACTGGGAAACAGAAGATTAGAAAGCAGGAAATAGAAAAATCCTTCCCATAGCCGAGAGGGACAGATACAAGACAAAGAACAAAGGACTCACACACAAACTTCCCTCCACCCAGATTTGAAAAAGTTTTGTTTCCTGATTGGTCCTCTGGTCAGGTGTTTCAGGTTACTTCTTTCCAGGTGAAAGAGACATTAACCCTTAGCTATCTGTTTATGACAAAAGCAAAACCCGAACCAACCTAAAATCCGTCTGTTTGTGAATAGAGATAGCTGCAGAAGCAGACATGTCAGTGGAGGTGTCTGCAAACTGCGTATGTGTGGGAGCTGAACTAGTGCCTTGTTCGGTTTCTTGTCCTAAGAAACCGAGTTTAGTTGGGAGTTGGTGGATGGAGGCAAGTAAGTGAGGGAACAGAGCTTTGGAGACTAAGGAAACACTAATCCTCATCTGCTCTTCCCTCACTGTGAGCTCAGCAGCACTTTTGGGACACCTGCAGACCTCACTGTCCATTACAAAGTTTTTTTTCCAATTTAGTTTTTGTAATGGAAAGTAGTCATTGGATCACAAACTGCATCAGAAAGTCAACTGGGTTCATGGAGACTGGAGAAGAGAAAAGGGACCTTACAGGTCCTGGGAACATGAAGAGAAGGAAGTGTTTGACTTTTTTTTTTTTTAATTTATTTACAATATGTATAGCCAAAATTGGGGAGAGAAGATGGTAATTTTCTTTTCCCTACTTTCTCTTCTTTCTTCTAGGAAATACTTTTCCTAGTGGAAGGATATTTTAAATAATGCCTCTCCCTCAAGTTGTTGTTTAAAACAATTTTTTATAATAATGAAATGCAGAATAACTGAGACATAGTCTAATAAAAGTAATCAAGTTTGGGGTGTATATTTAGTAGGCTATTGGCGTAATTCTCCAATGATTGAATGCAGAGTGACTATAATCAGTCTACCACCACACAATCCAATCAAGTCACACACTGATGATGATGATAATTCACGCAATAGAGTAGCTTATTTCTACATTAGGCTCCAACTTCTCATTTGCATTTATGCTTCAGCACATGGACTTTCAGATTTATAGTTGGATCAGAGGATTTGGGATTTTTCATTTTTTTTAAGTTTTGATTCCCTTATAAAACTACAAAGTTTCCTATGTAATCTAACTGAGCATCTTATTGTATTACACTTCAGCGTTTAGAATATTGTTCAGCTGTAATCACTTGATATATATATTTTTCAACTGTTTTGGTTGTCAGACTGAAAAATCTACATTACACATTATTTTGAATGACTTCATGAATATTTTGTCAGATAACTAAAACCAGGCATGAGCAATGTTGTGAATAAGAGTTTACTAATGTTTTTCCTTAATTTTCTTCCAGAAGTGAGTGATTTAATAAACCAAAGATAATTTGAAATTAATATAGCCCTCCTTCAGTGCTGTGAGTTAATAGTTTAGTACATGTTCTCTGCCATGTGCAGCTGGTGTTTGTTTGTCAATATTATGAATTAAACATTTTTTCAAGGATTCCTCTTGTGTGACTTGATACTGCTTATTGGATTTAGGATCATTACAGCCCAAATGTAGTTACCATAGTGGAAAATAGTTTCAGTAATTTTATTACAAACCCCACTCTTCCAGTTTTCCTCTATTACTTATAACTAAAGCTGCGTTCTAGTTGTGAGTATTTAGTAAAAGTCATTGACAGGTCACGGGCAGTAAAAAAAAAAAAAATTCATGTCCGTGACCTATCCATGACTTTTACTATATACCCCTGTCATAGCATTCCCTCTCAGATCTGAACCTTAGAGTTCAGAAAATGAGATACTAGCACCTGAATCCTCTAAGCTTAATTACCAGCTTAGATCTGATAGCACTGCCACCACCCAAAAATATAGTGTTTTGGGGCACTCTGACCTCGCCAACCTTCCCTGGGGACCCCAAGAACCCAGATCCCTTGGGTTCTTAAAACAAGGAGAAATAAACCATTCCCCCACCTTTCCCTCTCCCAGAATTTCCCTCCCTGGGCTATCCTGAGAGATACTGATCCAACCTCTTAAATCACCATACAGAGAAGCATCTCCCTTCCCTTCCACAAAGAGGCAAACAGAATCTCTCTCTGTTTTCCTTGAATCTATCTCTCCCCCCTCCCATCTCCCCCACCCGTCCTGGTGAGTTATCCCAATCCCCTGGAATAAAACAAGGGAAACAAGAAAAAAAAATCAATCAGGTCCTCTAAAAAGAAATCTTTTAATAAAAGAAAGGAAAAAGTAAAGAATTATCTCTGTAACTTCAAGATGTAAATATTACAGGGTCCTATAGCTTACAGACACCAGAAAGAGACTTGCCCCCAGTACCAATACAAATCAAAATATTCCCAGCAACTACACATATAAAAGTTACCCAGCCAGATCCACAATTGCAAATAGAGTAAAACAATCAAAAAGCCTAAACCACCTGTTTTTACTTACTATTTGAAAAGAAATTTAGAGAGCCTGTAGTAATGTCTGGTCTCTCTCAGACCCTCCGAGAGAAGAACACACAACGGACAAAGAACACACACAAAAGCTTCCTTCCACCCAAATTTAAAAGTATCTTGTCTTCTGATTGGTCTTCTGGTCAGGTGTCCAGTTCCCTGCTTGTAACCCTTTACAGGTAGAAGAGACATTAACCCTTAACAATCCGTTTATGACAACCCCTAACTGAAACTTGGGCTGGGGCACCATGGGGTGGGGCAGGTGGCGGCGCCCAACCCCTGACCTCTATTGGTACTGGAGGATGGGGGGGTGGGTGGCGCTTGGCCTGGGACCCCCGCTGGTGCTGCGGGGTGTGCACGGCGGGACTGTCAGGTTCCCCACCCAGCTCTGATTTGCATTTCCCTGCAGCTCCTAAGGGAGGGGCGGTCAGGGGGGCTCTATGCGCTGCTTCTGCCACAAGTGCCAGCTCCACACCTCCCATTGGCTGAGAAGCACAGCCAATGGGACTTACGGGGGGGTTGCCAGCTCCACACCTCCCATTGGCTGAGAAGCACAGCCAATGGGACTTACGGGGGGTGTCACCTGTGGCTGTAGGCAGTGTTTGGAGCCTGTTGGCCCCTCCACCTAGTAGCTGCAAGGACATGCAAGTGGGAGACAGGGAGCCCCTCCCCAGGTAAGTGCTGCCCCACACCCCAACCCTCTGCCCCAACCTTGAGCCCCCTCCCACACATCCAAACTGCTGCTGCTGACCAAGGGGCTGCTGACCTCGGGCAGTTCCTGATCTAGCACTAGCCACTGCAGAAGTCATGGAGATTGTGGAAAGTTATGGAATCTGTAACTTCGGTGACAGCCTCGCAGCCTTACTTATAACACAAGTATAAGAACTGATCTTGGTCTGAAACTTCACATGGAAGAGTCAGAGGAGAAAAATGTTTTCAAATTTGATTTAAATAAATTCAGCTGTTTGTTTCTGTGCTAAAGTTGTTTTTTATGGTTTCTGGTTTTTTGCACTCCCATAAATCACCATTTTAAAATGAAATTTTATAAGCAATTACTCCATAATCTGGATTTACAAGATTTTTTTATTTTATAGTATTTAAAAACAGTGACATAGGACTAGATTATCCTCTCATATGTTTCCTACAGGGAGAATTCAGGCATCGTAAATCACACTGGAAGGGCCCAGAATCTGTCAGATGAAGGGAAATTTGTCTGCTAAATAGCATCATTCTTTAAACTCTGAAGTCCGCTGTCATGATTACAGGGCTAGTTGCACTTCTGTGCCCTTTGTGGTCTGAGTGCACAAGTATTAGGACTTTCTTGTCTTTTATTTCCCCTGGGGTTGAATTTTCATAATTCTCCCACTCTTAAACCTGGGCTATGGTATCCTGTG
Source organism: Gopherus flavomarginatus (assembly GCF_025201925.1). Classification (NCBI taxonomy): domain Eukaryota; kingdom Metazoa; phylum Chordata; order Testudines; family Testudinidae; genus Gopherus; species Gopherus flavomarginatus. Next base: position 87,195,130 of record NC_066620.1, read on the forward strand.
GAAAGAACAGGAAAAAAAATTTATGCCCAAAAAAATGTTAGTCTCTAAGGTGCCACAAGTTCTCTTACTCTTTTTGCGGATACAGACTAACACGGCTGCTACTCTGAAACCTGTCAGTAGCCTGTGGGTCAACCAGGCTTATTTGGAAAGTTAGACTGAGTTCTGGCATCTAAAGTTCTTCCCATCATGAGTATGTGGCCAGTGATGTACAGGGACAAAACAGTCTCCTTATAACCAAACTATTGTTTATTTTGCAGGCAGAACAAATCTTTGAGAGAAAAAGGGTTTTAAAACTACAAAGAATCTATATGCATATCTGTCTTACCTAAAGCCTTAACATCTTCTGGTCATGACCTAGCTTCTTCAGACACTCCCATCAAGGTCCTTTGTCTCAGCCTACTGTTACCTTACTTGAACAAGAGTGTCCTTTTTAACATGCTTCTTCTGTATTCCCAGGCTTTGACCCTTCTGGTCAAAACTAGTCCTGTAGGCCTAGCAGGAAATCAAGCAGGGTCTTCAGAGCCAATGGATTGTCCCTTAGCAAATTTCAAATGTGTGCTGCGTGGTGGCTTATTTTGAGTCATTCTGTTTTCCCAGGCAGCTCTATTGACTTGACTTACATCCCAGTAACCAGGTCCATATACAGTATTGATAAATTGTCACAGAGAAGCTCCAAATCAGTGAGATTCTTCCACATTAACTTGGCATTTGGGATCTACAATTTTAGGAGGGTTTCACTGAGTAGGGGTAGTGCTTAGGTGTGGCATGACCAAGATACATTGGATCATCATAACCTGGCAAACTTGCAGGGAAGCATCAGCAGGAAAAATATCATTCTTATAGATTCATATTCTTTGCTGGCAAGCTCCCATGGAAGGGTATTAAAGGCGAAGAGCTGTACCATGGGTTAATGTGGAGGAACCCATCCCTTCCTGTAAATGTTTTTCAGACTTTTTTCCAGCCCTCAGATTTTCAGGATCTCTCCATGGAGTTTAGGTCAGTTTTGGGGCTGCAAGGTAACACTCATTGTTCACTCCATAGACAGCAAATTCTGCCCACACCCCTTACTGGATGATTTTTTAGAAATGTATGGAATTTTCACAGTCTGTCTTGCGGTGAAGGGGGATTCCTCAGAAGGGAATGATTCTGACCCTAAAATACTTATTTTAGGAAAATATCAAAAATCCTTTTACAGTGTTTTTGATCATGGTGTTAGTGCTTGAATACAGCAACCAAAGTGTTAAGGAGAATCTGAATCTTACAGCCGAATCTACAAAAAATATTTTGTAGTCAGACTTGATAGAGAAGCTGACTTCTTACGTCAACAGTCCCTAGATGGATGAAAACTGGACTCTGAAATGAACTCAGTTATACTGAGAATCAACAAATTATGGTTTTTTAAATTTTTTTTATCAATCTCATGAGCTCTTATTTAAATTCACATAAGTAAGTGTGTTAAAGAAACTCATGTGTAATCCTCCCTATTATTGGAAGGTTGAGTTAAATGATGGATGAGCTTATGTACTAGACATGCTGCAATGTCTAACACATTTGGGGTAGATTAAGGATGGCTTTTCATCTTTATTTCTGAATTTCTTTGCTTCTGTGGGTTTAAAATAGTTCCTCAGTGCTACTTTCACATAACTTTTTGTGATTATCTGGAGATGTGGTCTGGTAAAACCCTTAAGTATGCTAAACTCCTTCAGTATTATTTGTAACACATACATGCTTAGACTTTTTCTGGCTTCTCTTTTTGCCCTGTCAGCTGAGTGTCTTCAGGTTACTTCAGCAAAGAACACTTTAAAGCTGTGGACAAGTATTCATTTGGGAGAAAAATTAGAGGCACAAAGGCAGACTGTGGTATAGCAAAGAAAACTGATCTTGTTTTATGGAAAACTGTAAATGAAGCTTCTAAATCAACTTTTTCAGTTACATAAAATACATTAATCCTTAAAACTAAACAACTCAGTGGAAAAAGAAGTTATGAAGTCAACTATTTAGTTATTGATGTGTATATATTAGGGAAAAGCTCTTATAAGAGAGGAATCCTGCACTCGGGAAAATAGCAGGGACCAGGAAATCTCTGAAGAAGGTTTTTTTTGGTAGTGTGCCTACTACCATGTGCATGTTTGCTTATTTATTGTTATGTAGATGCATCACATTATTTTTATGGTTCTGGACCAATGTAGATGAGGAGCTATTCAGAGTTTGATAGACAGAGCCCTTAAGTTCTAGCTGACTACATTAAAATTTATCTAGCTCAGAAATAGTGGCCCTCTTGAGTGAAGTGAGTTGCAGGTTGTTGTCTAAGTAGACTGACTACTCGTGCGCCTTTCTGCCTGAAAATTGCTCAGGAAATAAATGAACCTTTTGTCTCTCTCAGAAGGTTGTCGGGTATGTCAGGTAATACTGTCTAGTGGGGGGAGCCCTATTTATTATGTGCTTAGAAGAAATGAGGGCTGATGTGCAGAGAGCAATAGGATACACCCCTCAGCTGTTCTCCAAAGCTCCTTGCCTGCAAGCAGGAAAAAGGAGCAGTAGCAGTTAGAAATCTTCTAGTTTTGCCTCCTCCTAAGGGCCATACGGCAGGTTCAGATAACTCTTTTGCATAGTCATCAGAATAATAGTGTGGCTTATTGGATAGAGCACTGCACTGGGATTCAGGACATCTGGGTTCTATTTCTGGCTCTGTCACTAGCCTTCTGGGTGACCTTGGGCAAGTCACTTCACCTCTCCGTGTGTGTTTCCCCATCTCTAAAATTGGGATAATCTCAAAGAGCTTTACTGATGAAAAGTTCTGTATAAAAACTGTATAATGGGGTTCACTCACCACTCTGGCACCTCCTGCTGGCTGTCTTGGGAATTAGCTCTGAGTGTTAGTGCATCCTCTGCCTCACCACCATCACTCCTGCTCTAGGACCTACGTCTCTCCAAGGACTGTGGCATCCTCTTCACTGACACAACCCTCCGGCCATGCCACACCCTGTGCTCCCCCTGTCATGGTACAATTCCCCACTCTGAACCTTAGCGTCCAAAAGATGCGGTACCAGCATGAATTCCTCTAAGCTCAATTACCAGCTTAGAACCTGTAGCACTGCCACCAACCAGGAATTCCAGTGCCTGGTACACTCTGGTCCCCCCAAAACCTTGCCCGGGGATGACCTAGACCCTCTGGATCTTAACACAAGGAAAGTAAACCCTTTCCCTCACCATTGCCTCTCCCAGGCTTCCCCTCCCTGGGTTACCCTGGAAGATCACTGTGTGATTCAAACTCCTTGAATCTTAAAACAGAGAGGAAAATCCACCTTCCCCTCCTCCTTCTCTCTCCCCTTCCCAGACTATCCCTGAGAGAGACAGTAATCCTAACACAGAAAGAAATTAGCCTCTCTTTCTCCCTACCAATTCCCTGGTGGATCCAGACCCAGTCCCCTGGGGTCTCACCAGAAATAAAAAAAACAATCAGGTTCTTAAACAAGAAAAGTTTTTAATTAAAGAGAGAAAAACAGTAAAAATTATCTTTGTAAATTTAAAAAAATGGAATAGGTACAGGGTCTTTCAGCTATAGACACTGGGAATACCCTCCCAGCCTAAGTATACAAGTACAAATTAGAATCTTTTCAGCAAAATACCAATTTGAACTCCTTTCAGCCAAATACACATTTGCAAATAAAGAAAACAAACATAAGCCTAACTCGCTTTATCTACCTAGTACTCACTATTCTGAACTTATAAGAGTCTGTATCAGAGAGATTGGAGAGAAACCTGGTTGCACATCTGGTCCCTCAGAGCCCCCAGAGTGAACAACCACCAAAATCTAACAGCACACACAAAACTTCCCTCCCTCAAGATTTGAAAGTATCCTGCCCCCTGATTGGTCCTCTGGTCAGGTGACAGCCGGGCTCACTGTTCTTGTTAACCCTTTCCAGTCAAAGAGATATGAAGCACTTTTGTTCTATTAACTCTTACTTATCTGTTTATGACACCCCCCTTCCAGGGGAACTGCAGTCTGTTGTTAAGCCACTTCCCTTAGTGGCTACTGCAACAAATTGTCTGGCCACTTCCTTGTGGCCCCAGCATCCTCTTTGCCCTTGCCTCATGGCCTCAGCCTGCAAACCCTAGCAGCCAGCTCCCTGCTCTGCTCTGTCCAGGGTGCTGGCAGGTGTCTCAGCCCTCCAGAGACATAGTCCTTCATCCCTGGGCTCCTAGCAGAGAACTGCCTTCCTCTGCCCTCCACCTCCCTTTTTATATGGACAGCTTGGCCCTGACTGGCTGCCTCCTTCAGCCCTTCTCTGAGTGGCTACCTCTGGTGCAACCTCCCTAGGGCTCTATCAACCGCTTAGAGCCCAGTGTGGGGCAGGTACCCCATAACAAACTGTGTATTATATTACTATTATGATTCTTGAGGCACTTGTTCCAAGTGAAGGAGGCATGGAAGTTTGTTCCATTACTTCAGAGAGTTGTGCCGGGGAGGAGTGCGTGATCGCTCTTGCGGCTTCCCTTTGCTTTCGTGTCAGAAGGCATTTTTCTGCAGGGAAACAAATCCGCAGGGGACATGAATTCTGCATGTGTGCAGTGGTGCAGAATTCCCCTAGGAGTAATTATATGCCAAACAAATAGACTCCACAGGATTTTGCATTTGTGTGGATTATTGAGAAGATCATAGTCATGAGGACAAACGTGGTTTCTGCAAATAAATGCTCCTGCATGGAAAGAGGACATGTACTATGCTTGAAAGAATCCAAACCAAGGGGATAGTGCAGACAATTTTATATCCTGGGCCCCTACTTTGGTCAGAAGTGAGGCATTTGAGCACTGTTTTTTGGGGTTTTGTGTTTTGTTTTTTTTAAACACCTAATAGCATTTCATATTTCACTCTTGGACAAAAACAAATACTTTAAAAATTATTCTGCTGAGATGAATGGGCAAATACAATTTTGCATGTCTGAGCTATAAATTTGTAACTACATTAAAAGATGTTAAGGCCCTGTAAAGAGAGAATCTAGGAAACATCAAAATTAAAGTGGAAATTTAATTCAGTATCTCTTCTTATACAGCAACATTATGGTAGTTTCTAATTAAAGTATCAGAGAGGTAGCCGTGTTAGTCTGGATCTGTAAAAGCAGCAAAGAATCCTGTGGCACCTTATAGACTAACAGACGTTTTGGAGCATGAGCTTTCGTGGGTGAATACCCACTTCGTCAGATGCACCCACAAAAGCTCATGCTCCAAAACGTCCGTTAGTCTATAAGGTGCCACAGGATTCTTTGCTCTAATTAAAGTATCACATACTCTGTCTAAAGTTTAGAACTATCCCGTAAGGTGCTGAGGTGCCTTCTGAGAGACATCAATTTCACTGGGATTTTAGGGCACTCAGCATTTGTCAGGTCCCTCAGTGCACTGGTTGGACAGTGTCCATGTGCATTGAATGGAATGAAATGTAGTGAACAAGATAGGGACCATAGAATATCAGGGTTGGAAGGAACCTCGGGAGGTCATCTAGTCCAACCCCCTGCTCAAAGCAGGACCAATCCCCAACTAAATCGTCCCAGCCAGGGGTCAAGCCTGACCTTAAAAACCTGTAAGGAAGGAGATTCCACCACCTCCCTAGGTAATACATTTCAGTGCTTCACCACCCTCCTAGTGAAAAAGTTTTTCCTAATATCCAACCTAAACCTCCCCCCCCCGCAACTTGAGATCATTATTCCTTGTTCTGTCATCTGCTACCACTGAGAACAGTCTAGATCCATCCTCTTTGGAACCTCCTTTCAAGTAATTGAAAGCAGCTATCAAATCCCACCTCATTCTTTTCTTCTGCAGACTAAACAATCTCAGTTCCCTCAGCCTTGCCTCATAAGTCATGTGCTCCAGCCCCCGAATAATTTTATTGCCCTCCACTGGACACTTCCCAATTTTTCCACATCCTTCTTGTAGTGTGTGGCAAAAAACTGGACGCAGTACTCCAGATGAGGCCTCACCAATGTTGAATAGAGGGGAATGATCATGTCCCTCAGTCTGCTGGCAATGCTCCTACTTATACAGCCCAAAATGCCGTTAGCCTTCTTGGCAACAAGAGCACACTGTTGACTCATATCTAGCTTCTTGTCCACTGTAACCCTTAGGTCCTTTTCTGCAGAACTGCTGCCTAGCCATTTGGTTCCTAATCTGTAACAGTGAATGGGATTCTTCCATCCTAAGTGCAAGACTCTGCACTTGTCCTTGTTGAACCTCATCAGGTTTCTTTTGGCCCAATCCTCTAATTTGTCTAGGCCTCTCTGTATCCTATCCCTACCCTCCAGTGTATCTACCACTCCTCCCAGTTTAGTGTCATCTGCAGACTTGCTGAGAGTGCAGTCCACGCCATTCTCCTCATCAAAAATGAAGGACCAACCCTTACGGCACTCTGCTTGAAATCGACTGCCAACTAGACATGGAGCCATTGATCACTACCATTGAGCCTGAAGATCTAGCCAGCTTTCTATCCACCTTATAGTCCATTCATCCAGTCCATACTTCTTTAACTTGCCGGCAAGAATACTGTGGGAGACTGTATAAAAAGCTTTGCTAAAGTCAAGGAATAACACATCCACTGCTTTCCCCTCATCCACAGAGCCAGTTATCTCCTCATAGAAGGCAGTTAGGTTAGTCAGGCGAGACTTACCCTTGGTGAATTCATGCTGACTGTTCCTGATCACTTTCCTCTCCTCTAAGTGCTTCAGAATTGATTCCTTGAGGATCTGCTTCATGATTTTTCCAGAGACTGAGGTGAGGCTGACTGTCCTCTAGTTCCCTGGATCCTCCTCCTTCCCTTTTTTAAAGATAAGCACTACATTAGCCTTTTTCCAGTCATCCGGGACCTCCCCCGATCACCATGAGTTTTCAAAGATAATGACCAATGGCTCTGCAATTACATCTGCCAACTCCTTTAGCACCCTCGGATGCAGTCCATCTGGCCCCATGGACTTGTGCTTGTCCAGCTTTTCTAAATAGCCCTGAACCACTTCTTTCTCCACAGAGGGCTGGTCACCTCCTCGCCATGCTGTGCTGCCCAGTGCAGTAGTCTGGCAGCTGACTCTGTTCGTGAAGACAGAGGCAAAAGAAGCATTGAGTACATTAGCTTTTGCACATCCTCTGTCACTAGGTTGCCTCCCTCATTCAGTAAGGGGCCCACACTTTTCTTGACTTTCTTCTTGTTGCTAACATACCTGAAGAAACCCTTCTTGTTACTCTTAACATCTCTTGCTAGCTGCAACTTCAAGTGTGATTTGGCCTTCTGATTTCACTCCTGCATGCCTGAGCAATATTTTTATACTCCTCCCTGATCATTTGTCCAATCTTCCACTTCTTGTAAGCTTCTTTTTTGTGTTTAAGATCAGCAAGGATTTCACTGTTAAGCCAAGCTGGTCACCTGCCATATTTACTATTCTTTCTACACATAGGGATGGTTTATTCCTGCAACCTCAATAAGGATTCTATAAAATACAGCCAGCTCTCCTGGACTCCTTTCCCCCTCATGTTGTTCTCCCTGGGGATCCTGTTCCCTGAAGGAGTCAAAGTCTGCTTTTCTGAAGTCCAGGGTCCGTATTCTGCTGTTCTCCTTTCTTCCTTGTGTCAGGATCCTGAACTCGACCATCTCATAGTCACTGCCTCCCAGGTTCCCATCCACTTTTCTTCCCCTACTAATTCCTCCCGGTTTGTGAGCAGCTGGTCAAGAAGAGCCTCTAGTTGGTTCCTTCAGCACTTGCACCAGGAAATTGTCCCCTACACTTTCCAAAAACTTCCTTCAAATCCGTGCCTTATTTGGGGCCAAACTTTATTTAGCAACAGCAGTATGAATAGACTGGAGTAGAGTGAATTTAGCATCTAAAAAGACCTGAGTAGAGAAGATTATTAGGGAAATTTGGGGCATCATTCTTACTTTCCAGAGAAAGTAAGAACGATGCCCCAAATTGGTAACACATACTGTCATGTGGTACCTTTCTTGCCTACTCTATTCTTGTAATATTTCTAAATCCTTTAACTTGCACTTGAAAAGTTAGTCTCAAAAGATTGAGCAAATTTATTATGTCTTAATTCTTTTAAGAAACCATAATTATAAGTGGGGAGTCTATATTCTGTGAAAATCAGAATGCATAGACACAGTGGTTATGTTGAATAACATCGAATACATTCTCTCGAATGGGCATTCAAGTGTAACAAGAAAAATGTAGCTAAAATAATAGAATTGACTGGGAAGTCACTATTTTAAAGATTTGTTAAATAATCCTAAATTGGTTTGCTTCCCTAGTTGAATAAAATCATTGTACAAGGTAAAATGGACTTGTACAGCACTTTGTAGAATGCCAGAAATGAAGATATAAGCATTATTTGAATAGTATTCAGAAAAAATATTCCGCATGTCTATCATATTGTGCATTGTGGCTGTTTACTGGAACAATAAATGATTAATAGAAATTTCAGAACTGAAAATAAACATCAGAAATGTGTAAGGATGGGTGACCTGTAATCTTTTTAGACTTTACCTATATCTTGTTTTGTTTTTCTAACAAATATTCCATTCTTTCATTTTTAAAAAATCATTGTTGTACAGAGAATGTGAAAGTATTTAGACCTTGGATGTTGCACAAGAACTTGCAAGATGAATAGCAAGCACAAGTGAAGGCTAGATATGAGCTCAAGTACAGTTAAGAGTATAGAAAATAAAACTGGAAAGAACTTCCTTGGTCATCAAATCCAGTCCCTTGCTACTGCAGGCAACTTCATCACATAATCCCATTCATAAATTTATCAAACTCTGTTTTAAAAATAATTAGGTTATTTGTCACCATTGCTTCTATTAGAAGTTATTTCTATAACTTCACTCCTCTGTTGGTTAGCAACTTTCTAAATTAAGCACTAGTGACCTGCTTCAATATTGATTGAAGTTGGTGGGTACTGGAGCAGGGTGTGGTTTTAGTCCTCTACACCTAGAAGTAATATTCAAGCCTCTTCTTCTCCCTTACACTCATGAGCAGAGGATTAGCAAGGTGTGGTATGCATGTGGAAAGTAAGCATGAATGAGGAGACATGAGTTCAAATTCATTTCTCAGCATGCAAATAAAGCATTTGTCTATGCATTCCCATTTTTGGCCTTACTCCTAGTTACTAGGTGGGACTAACCGTGTAACCACATAAAAGTACTTTCAAAAATACAAGGTCAGATAATTCCCCTGTGTTCCGTATCTTACACATCAATTTTTGACATGCTGTTATGTGCATCACTTAACATGTGCTGTGCAATATTCAGCATTTTGGTCCCAATTCAACACAGTTCTTACACACAGGTGTAACTTTAAGTATGTGAGAAGTCCCTCTGAAGTCAATGGGCCCTATAGCCTCATGGGGACTGTACTATCACATGAACAAACACATGAAAAATGCAGTTCACAGTAATGTGCCCAAATATAATAGTGCCAGTAAATGTGAAAGTAGATCATTTTTAATCATTGGCTAAATAGATTTTCCTGGCTGGACTTTTGCATTCTTCTGTGCAGATCTAAGAGTGTTAATTCATGGAAGCAATATATTCTGATAGAGAACTCCAGTTACTGGTAGGTAAGCTAGCATTCTTTGATTAGACACAGGCACCTGGATGTAGTGTTTCCTTTAAAAAAAATGCAATGCAAAATTATTTTTGTATAGTGTCTTTAGAAAATACTTCACACAGGCTTACAGCTTGAAAATATAAGCAGCATATGCAGGACTTTATTCAGCAGTGGTAGTGTCAACATCTAATAATGGCTGGACATCATAATTCTGTGTCAAGGACAATAGAATATTGGAGAATAGAGAAAAGTTTAAGAGAGTTAGGAGTTAGATTTAAAGGGACATAGTGTTAACAAGCCGTAGAGAAGAGAGAGGGTTTGAAAAGGGCTTGTCTGATATTTTTTTCCCTACCTTGCACATTATGAAATCATTTACACCTATGTAAAGTAAGTGTGAATTGGGTGTAATACACTACCAAATGACTATATAAGATGCAAGGCAACGGAAAATATAAGGTCTCGTGTGTCTGCCCTGAATTATGGACAGGGGTGAGAGCTTGAACCTAAAATCAATTACCCAGGTTCAGAAATGGAAGGAGGACAGAATTAAAACTAGTGGAATTCAGTGAGTTCAGTGAATAGTCTAGAGAATAGGAAGAGATGAGACTGAAGCACAAGGGACATGATGCTTAAAAGGCCCTTGAAGGCTACCAGGGAGATTTTGCAATGAGTACAGAAATGGACAAGAAGTTAGTGAAGATTTGAGGAGAGGGTTGTGGGACAGGGTGGAACTGGATTTTCCTGTTTCCAGTTATCAGTTGAAAAGAGCTGATTGTATTTTGGCCATATTGCAATTTGGAGATATGAAATAATGTTACAACACCCAAGACAATTGTTGGCTCCATACTCCAGTTGACTTGTGTAATACTGTTAAATCAGCAGCATAGTGCAGGTTGGAGCATCCTATGAAGCAGGAGATGGGGATTCTCAATTTAAGGAGAATTGTACAAGAGAGAGAAGGTGGGGAGGCAATTACAAGTCTATTAAGTGAATGCTGGATGCCTCATTTAACCTTGCCATTTGGGGAATTAATTTGTATTTCTAGAGTTGTTATCATTACTCTACCTGGAGATCACTTTTATGGCAGTGCTCAGTATCCATTGACTAAATATTGGAGTATTTCCCAGTTGTACTCCAGCTCTTGTGAAGAACAGAAGATTCTTGGCAGCAGAGCACCAATTGCGGGAAATGACCTTGAGGTTTCTGTTGTATGCAGCCAATTCAAGAACTTGAATAGGTGGTGAGGGGAGTTGCACTGTTTAGTTTTAGTTTCCCGGTAACAAGATTTGTAGCTAGCAAAAAAAGACGAAGGTTTGTCAATATGGATGTTTACAAATGAGAGGAGTTAGACTGGATTTAATTATTTAAAGACATGAAGCCAAATTCAGTCCTGGTGTGAACGAGTGTAACTTCTATTAAAGGCAATGGAAATTACACCAATTTATGCCAGGGCTGAGTTTGGTCCATTGTTTGGTATTGTCCTATCCCTGTATTATAGGGTTTAGCTCTGTAGAGGTGGTTAATCCCTGCATTTTATTTTTTATTCTATTTATTTGTTTGCATGTTGATGTAAGTTCTATTTATAACCCCAAACAAACACCATAACTAAGTTGAAAGTTGCTAAGATATTCCTTGCTTGTTTTGCCTTTATATAAAAACATATTTATTCATTCTATGGTTGTTACACTCTTAGATGGATTATACTTTGGTGGAGAATATTAACATATGTCACCTTTGTATAATTGACCCATCTACAGTGTTTCTCTGAGACAGAATGTAAAGTATTCAACCCAAGGGCTTGGCAACATGATAATTCCTTGTGGAAGGGAGCAGAGAGGAGGGAATTTTATAGTTTGCTGACCCCTACTATGTATAAAGTTTTTGTGGAAAAAGGAAAATATGGTCTGAACCTCTCAATAAGGCAGTGTGAGATGCAAAAGCATTCCTGTTCTCACTGCCAGCAGCTGGTATGCTGATCATGTATTCCATAATTCTTAGCAAGGTAGTTAGAGAGCCAAGAGGGGTTCTCTAATGGCTACACACTCAGTGGGGTGTTCCATAATTTCTAGAATGAGCTGTTGCTAAGGAACCTCAAGTGTTTCCTTAGCTTCTTTATTATAAGTTCTTTTGCTCAGTGTGTCAGTTCCTGCCAATGAGAGTAGCTGTTTCCCTGTTCTTGTTGCCTTATTAAGGGCTGTTGGTCAGGCTGCAACCTATCTCTTTGTGTGAAGACTTTGGAAGGACTGTAGTATGGATTTGCTTACAACAGATAGTTCCTCCAGCAAAGAGTTCTAAATTTAGCAAAGGGGTACATTACAGGAAGAGGGTTTTAGAGACGTGGTCTTGAAGGTTCATGTTCTGAAGAACCTGAAGAGTATGGTGTGTGGCAAACTCATGTGAAGTACATACAAATTGAACCCTGACGGTATTGCAAAGCCCCAGTTTTATATTTCAGCTCAAGGTAGGTAATGTCTGTGTAGATTTTAACTGAATGCATGAAATCTCTAAACACCTGAAATGCTGCCATCTGAAAGAAATTTCTTATGTTACAGGGATCAGCTTTTAGCACTCAGCCGCTTGAAGCTTACAATCTTTTCATGACCACAGCCACTGGTGATGGCATCAAACTGTGGGATTTGAGAACACTGAGGTAAGGCCGGATTACTTACATTAGAACTAAAGTCAGATATTATCCTTATTCAGAGTCTTCATACTTTCTTAAATAAGTGAGGTATTATTCTTTAATATCTGTACTATGCTCTGAACATATCAGGCACATGCTTACTATTTTATGAAGAAAATGGCTAGCCAGCAGTAGCTACAGTAAACTCAAAAGTAGTTTTTTTTTCTTTATAGTAAATATGCAGGACCTGATGTGTCTCTTCGTTACACAAGTGGTTTTTCTACTATTCCAGTATAAAACTAGTATAATGGAGATCGGAATCAGGCTTGCAATCTTGAGCTTTTTTTTTTCTTTTTAAAGGATAATCTCAGATCGTTTGTTTAGAATATTAACTGTTTTTATACAAAATAAAAGTTACATTTTAGCCCTTGGTTGCCCAGGGAAAGCTCACTAAAGTAGAAGCCATTGAACAGTCAACATTTGTCAACTATTGCCACATATTTACCTCAGATATCACTAATTTCAAATATAAAATAGTATGTTGTGCTATGGCAATGACAGTGTTTCCAAAACATCGTGCCAGCCTACCTGTTGTAACAGATCCACCATATGAGCTAGTGTTTAAAATGGGAATGGACTTTTATGTAACTAAATTATTGTTATGAATCATGTGTATTCAGCCAGAAATGTATGTGGTGCTTTCTAAAACCAGACTTCCCCTCCTCAAAAATACAATCTAGCACAAGAAAAGATCTCCCGCTGCATCTCCCACAAAAAAACTCCCAAACCAAAAAAAAAAAGAGGAGGAACAGCTGTTCAGAAATGGGAAGATTTGGGGAGATCTCTGTTGAGGAGGGTTAGGTAGGAAATATTTCTAAAAGAAAAGGGTTTTAGAGAACTGATTTGAAAGAGAGGGGAGGTACATTGGTTTCAAGTGATATTCTTGGGTTTCTTGTTTGTTTTTATTAAATGTAATGTATGCTTTATTAGTTTGGTTTTTTGGATTAAGGAATACTTGATGTTGTTTTCAGTTATTTTCACTGTTTTTGTTTGTAAAAGATCTGTTAAGCCCATAGAAGGGCATGTAAGGTCTTGCCAAAGTATGGCGCCTTATTACCTACACCAATGTCAAAAAGTAGTAAAACTGGAAATTTCTGTGGTTGGAAACTATTATGTTCCTATGTTTTTGTAATCAGCTGGTCTAACTACTATTCTAGAAGAGTAATAAATGAGTTGAGAACTTTTCACAGATCACTTACCTGCCTTTTCCTTTTTAAAATATTAATATAAGCAAAGCTGGTGAATGGTAAAGTAGTTAAAAGTAAAAGCTGGGTAGTCAATTAAATGTGTCCTGGGGGGAAGGGAATAATTTATTTATGTTCTTGCTGCTCGTTTAGTTTGGCAAGGTCATTATATTCACTGAGTTCAGATGGCTAAATTAAAAAAAATTAAAGCAAGTCATTTGTGGCCCATATTTAAAGTACCTGTCTGTAAATATGAACTATAATGCTCACTGGCAGTGACTGTTGTAGTGAAGTTGCCAAAAAGATTGTTATATCCGCAACTTTTCACTAGCTTATAACTTTCTAAAATGTTCTCCTGTTCAGATGACATTTTCTGTCCTTGCTCTACTCACAAATGGAATTTTCTGGAAAAATTGACTTTTTTTCGTCCTTTTTTTTAGTTCACGCAAGGAAGAAAATAGTTTACTCTCCCCTTTTCACCTACTCCAGTAGGTGTTATTCACATAAAGAATTAAAAAATGGCTGAGTTTCAAGAATTCTGATTTATCATGGAAGAAGTCTGCGGTAAAGGGGCATTGAATAGTTATGCACTTTACAAATTTTTGGTTTTATGTCCCTAAAGCTCGTAGTACACAAAACACATGGATCTCCCTCACTTTTTTGTGTATGGGTGTTACTTTGAACATGTCTCTAACATATACATTCTTGACCTGGTTTTTCTTGCTTACGCCACTAATCCATCTCAACATTTGCATTCCTTTGGAAGAGATCATTTACTCAAAGTTTCTTCTTTGTTGCTCAACACTCAATGCAATACATTAAAACTGAATGTATCACTGTTTTATAGATTTTCCTCTTTTAATCCTACTGGTATTTTCTGTCATACTTTTTGGTGGTCAAAAAGTATTTTAAAGACATCCTGAAAGCCAGCATGAAGAACATTGATAATAAAACTCATGGGAAACTCAAGCCCTCAACTGATCAAAATGGAAAAGGACCTTGTGGCAAGGATCTCAGTATTTCAAGATCCAAGGCAGACAACAGGAAACGGTGAAATGGAAAAGGAGGAGAGAATGCATTGCAGCCTGAGTAAACGATCCAGGTCTACCCTTTACACCGGGAAATGTCTGCCTTCACAGTGAAAAGATCTGTAGATCCTGAATTGGTCTCATTAGCCACCTCTGGATCTGCCAGTGATAACTGGCTATCATTTTATGGAAGACAATCATCAAACTCCGAGGGATTGCCAACAATTTTCCTGACACATATTATACCACTTAACATCTCTCCGTTTGAGCCCAGCATTAATTATCCTAGCTCTAATTTCATCCTCCATTACCCCAGATTCTGGAACCCAGATACTTGAAACTTTTTTGCATTTTCAGTATTTATCTGCCCTTCTAGTTTCAAGGATAATTTTTCAGTGTTCACATTATTGAAATGCCATACCATATACTATTTTTTCTCTGTTTATTTTGACCCGATGTCTCTCCAACACATCTCTCCATTTTTCAAGATCCTCTTCTAGACTGTCTGCTCACTGCATAGAATAACATCTGAAGACAGCATCCACCAAGGTGCCTCTTTCTGTATGTTCCTTGTCAGAGTATCCAGGACAAGGATAAAGAAGAAAGGCTCATTGCTGATCTCTGATGCATGCCCATCTTTACTAGTAGTTCATCTGTTTCACCACTAGAAGTTCTCACTATTGACATTGCATCTACATGCATGGCTTGAACAAGCCACACTTAAAAGTTTTGGTACCACTTTCTCCCTCAGACACCACCATATGACTTCTGGTGGAACCAGGGGCGGCTCTAGGCATTTTGCCGCTCCAAGCACAGCAGGCAGGCAAGCCGCCGAAGGCAGCCTGCCTGCTGCCCTCGCAGTGCTGGCAGAGTGCCCCCCGCGACTTGCCACCCCAAGCACGCACTTGGCATGCTGGGGCCTGGAGCCGCTCCTGGGTGGAACTCAGTCAAAGATCTTTTCCAAATCAATGAGCACCATGTGAATATTTTTCCTTTTCTCTCTAAATTTTTCCACTAACTGCTTCAGTGCAAAAATAGCATGTAAATGGGGAAGTATACTGTAAGTCTTCATCAGTAAGAATTGTGTACAGGAAATGCAGTAATAATTAACTCAACAATAGATCTTTCACTACCACTCATTTTTGCTTTGTCTGATAGATTTTAAGCATCTATATATTATATGTTCACAAATCATTGTGAAATGTATGCCATGATGTATATCCAAAATCCCAATGAGAAGAAGAATTCTGCTATTGTGCATAAACTAAATTGGTACTCTGCATACAGAAAGTTTCTTCATAAGAATGTTTTAATGCCAGTACATTGTTTTGGTGATTCTAGAGGCTACAGCTTACTGTGAAGACCACAGACTTAATCTTGGCACATAATAGATTTCAAAAAGATGTACCATTTTATTCTGTACAAAGATATCTGGAAAGTCCATATAATTGAAAATGTTTATAATATAGTGCAGTAATATTTCAAAAACGTCATTCAAGCTGAATTTAGACATATCAAGTTTAAAAGCAATTCCCAAATAAATAGTTAAGGTAGGAAAGTGCAGTCCATTGACTTTGCTGTTTCGACATACAGTAGTTGTAGAGAACTATACACTGCATGTTGTGAAGTAGCAGTACAGAAATTGGCACACAGTGTCCAGAACTCACATAAGAGAGAGAGGAGTTTTGGAGCTGCCTGAGTCAAATGAAGTTGGACCCTTTATGTGTATTAACATTAGCAGAGAATTTTTAAGTACTGGGCTTGAGAGTCAAATTGGTCTACTAAACTATGGCTGGAATATTTGCTGATTGGGTGATCCCAGATTTAAATTTACAGGACTGTTTTTGTCTCTAGCCCAGAAAATTAAAATCTCAGATGGAAAAATTCGAGTTGGTAACTTTACATTCTAACTTTCCAGTGTTTCAAATTTATTTTAGTAGATTATTATATTCCTTTAACATCAATTACTCCTATCCGCCTGCAAAAATGATATTGAAGATTTAATTTCTAGTACTGTACTGTTAACTAGGCAGATATTGATCTGAATTTAGCAAAACTTAAAATAAGTGATAGTAACTACCAACTCTGCAGCTAGTTTAAAAAACTGCTTTTTAGCCAGCGTTAATTCAGTTTATTTTAATTCCCTTAAAGGTGTGAACGTCGATTTGAAGGACATATTAATCGCTGCTACCCATGTGGAATAGCTGTCACTCCCTGTGGGCAATTCATAGCCTGTGGATCAGAAGATAAAAGCGTGCGTAATAATATTTTATGACTTTTATTGCAAACTATAGAGCTGCTTCTAATATATGCACAAAAAGTGTCCTTTCATGCATTCTTCTGGGGCCTTAGATAAAAAGAGCAGAAAAACTGAGATCTTGTGTGCTCTCTTTGAATACCAGGGATCCTATTTCACATTGGTAAGACTCTGGGCTTCCCCTCATGGTGTAGGCCAAAATGTCATCGTCTTTTTACTGTTATGTAATGCGCTGTATGTCTGTTGGCTGCATTTTCATTGGGGGCGGGGGGAGAGAGAGAGAATGTGTTAGTTTGAGCACTTTGAGCCTTTGAGATAAACTTTTACTTACCTTTGAAAAATAGTAGATATGTTTTGGATTCCAAAAACCTGAAAGAGCATACATATCTGATTCTTGACATCACAAAGATGTATGCATTGCCTCTGACATACCGTGCATTTTCTTGCTTGGCAGAGAAAATAATTTTCTTTTAAATAGTTCACATTCCATCATTTCTCCTTGAAAATGCAACAGACTCTCAGAATTCAGAACAGTTTTTAAAGGCTAATTTATTACATTTTATGCAATGCATGATTCAGAGTTCTCACTACCACTAACAGTGGATGGTACATAGTGTCAGTTATGGCAATTGCTGTGATGTGCATATCTGAACAATAGGAACTGTGTAGAAATTACTAACTCATTTTGCGTAGATTGCCAAACTGCCTTCCAGTGGTGATGACTTTTATTAATGGGCTGGAGATGAATCAGTGACCTAGATGAAAAATGAGAAGGCGTTTAGCTGCACTTAGATCCTGCTGGAAATGAATCCCAATGGTACAAGTTCAGTTGAGTGTGTTCTTGTTTAAAGATGGTTTCTCTTTTCTCATTGGCTGGTACCATCAGACCCTGCTGTCACCTATAATTACTTCTGGTATGTGTGCATTTATTTTAGAGTAGCAGACACGCTCAAATAAAAGCAGACTATAATTTGTACAAGTATTCAAATAATGTAAATTTTGATAGGCTATGCATTTCTTTGCATAATTTTGACTATACCGTTACGCTTGATAGCAGCCTTTGCTCCATTTCTTCACTGATTCACTAGAGGGTAGTTATTTTCCTGGCTGGTGATATATACTTTGGGTACTCTGCACCGTGTGGGATCAGGTTTCTATTGAACATAAATCTCTTCAAAGCATTTTGGTAGGGAATCTGTTTTACTTTCATCTATGCTCTATAAAAAGCGACAAAAAGTCCTGGGGTTAGTCTAAGGTGCCACAGGACTCTGTCGCTTTTCGCAGATCCAGACTAACACGGCTACCCCTCTGATACTGTACTTTTTATAGTTAACTCTTTAAGGCTATATGAGTAGGATGAACAAACATTGATCTTAAATTCAGAAGCGAAAGTAACTGCAATAGCAGACTGTTGTTGAAAACCTGGCTCCTAACACCATATGCAGGCAAGTGTTTTGGTGCCTGGAAGATCTGTAGTAATTAAGGTTCTGTTGATATTTCTGTTGTCTGAATGCTGGAAATCTGCTTTTCAAAATGTTCTTCGAAAAAAAGTCATTTTCAGAAGAGAGGGTTTTTTTCGCTTTAAGGTGAAATATAATTTAAATTGGTGCTTTGAAGTTTCAACGGTATGCTCTTGATTTATATATGATATGTAAATTATTCATTGAGATTGATAACTAAGGCCCATGATAGGTAGTATAAAAATACATGTGACCAGATTGTAAACCCTGTTCTGCTCCCTTTCTGCCTCAAGTCCTGTTGGGATACTGCTGATATGGGAGAGTCCCCAGTAGGTGTGGAGTCAGCTGAGTTAGCTTCTATGCCTCTCTCCTCACCTTTTGGTGCTAGGGAGGATTTGTTGTGGGTGGTGAGTAAAAGTGGTTAGAGCATGATGCATTATTCATTCCAGCTACCACAGCTAGCATATGGTCTTTATGAGGCTCTGCCAGCTAGTGCATTTCAGTGCAGCTCCTGGGTTGCTCTAATTTGCATCTGGCTCTGGACAGAGAATCATTGAGCTGTTTAGCTTGTTGTCTTTCAACTGGCACTCCTACTCCTATGGTTCTGCTTTACTCATAGGCCAATTGCTAAGATGTCTTGAACAGGTCAGGAGTCATGAATACAGTGATACAGCATGCTTTCTCAAGTATAATTTGATATGCGGAAACCTGAATCATTACGTCAAGTTTTTTAAAAAATCATTCATCATATTCTAGGAGTAACAGCAAATGTTTGATGTGCACCTTATTCCTTAACTTTATTATAACCCACTGTTTACTGCAACTGGCATTGTTAACAACATAGATCATTGGACAGTGGGATATAAATACTATATATGATGATTGGCACATTACAGAAACTTGTTAATATCTGTGTGCTTAAGACTGAAAATAAATTAGGGGCTAATCAGTGAAATCTGCAAAAACACTTCAGCTTTTAGCACTCTTTGTTCATTGTCTGTACATTTATACTTCTATGTTTGACTTAAATCAGTCCCAGCACTGGAATTTTGGATATTAATATTATTGCATTATGTGGGTTTAGATATCATTCATCATTTTTTGTTGAACCAGTTTTTCTTGACCATTCGGAAAGTTTAGAACTCCATTATTTGATTTTTACCAAAGGATCTGAAACTATCTGGTCTAGTAGGATAATATTTTAGTTTTTATCCTTTTAGGAGGACTTCTTTAAAATGTTGAAAGTTAATAAACTTTATAATTTGTACTGTTCTTTTTAAATTTAAAAACAAATCAAAGCACTTGACATTCCAGACATATTGTCAAAGCTAATAACATCCCGACAGTTGTATCGAGCAGTAACTGAAACAGTTTTTCAGAGTATGTAAAGCCAGCTACTTTTATAGTCCATATTCTATACTTGAGCATCTGCAGAAGCTGAGGAAATTTTTGTAAGGGTGTAAGAAATACAGCAACATGGGCAAAGACCTTATCTTCAAGCCCTGGATTCTGGAAAGAAGTTTATGTAACTTTTTTCTCTGCCCAACAAGTCAGTAATGATGATGTATCTTAAAGCCATCTGTGATTCCATTTATCAAGCACAGTGCTTGCACCTCTTCTTTAAACAAATGTGAACTGAATTTGAAACCAAACGAGCCACTACTGTAATATAATTGAGACATTAATCTTAAACTGTCTTTGTATTCACTTTAAGAGAAGTGTTTAACAAGGAAGAAAATGTGTTGGCAACATTGATTAAAAGCAAAATTGAAACCATATTTCCACAGGGTGCGGAAACAGATCACTGAACCATGTTACTATAAACAAAGAATTGCAGATGCTATCCTCCTTTCCCCCTTCTTATGAAGTATGTTAGACCTATTTTTTGGTAAGAACAACTCACCACAGCTCCTGTTTGGTTTGAGCAAGAGCTATGTTTCCTTTTGACTCACTTGGCAGAACTATTACTAGTTAATGATGAGGATTCCAGTGCAGTGGTGTGGAAGCTGTACATACAGGAGGTCCAGCCCATGGGATGAGGGCCTCTGCTAATTGACCATGTCCTGACAGAATAAATGCTCTCTGGTGTCAGACAGCAGTTGATAGTGAAGGCAGGATCAGTTCTAACAGTTTCCATAGCGTGAATTTAGTTAGAATCATGTCCAGTGATTACAGAGCACGTTAAACCAGAAATGTTAATTTTAAAACAGCCTTTTTACTTATGGCTATCAATTTGATTTTTGTAAATAAATAAATGGATGTGGTAATAATTTCTTTCAGACCAATCAAATGGATCATTGCAAGTCTCTAAACAGAAAACAAGGGTATGAACCAAAAGCTCCAACCAGTATCAGTGCTCCATTTTGCTGAACTCTGTATAAAAACATTTGCAGAAATGTTTGGTGCCCAAAGAGTTCACAATCTAAAAGAAGAAGAAAAATCTGATGTGTTTGGAAAATAACTATTTTAAGCACACATTTCTGAATGCATGTGTGTCTTGGCTTCATTTTTCTATACTGTATTTAATGAGGTTTTAGTTAGCTGACTGGTTTAATTATACAAGAAATTATTTCCTTCAGGTTTCTTTTTCTTTGAATACCTTTTAGTAAATTCCAAGATTGCAGAAATAGAGTGGGGAATGTAGATGTAAAGATTTAGGTCTTTAATGATATTTAGATTCATTTTTTCCAGGTCTCTTTGAACTATAGAATTTAAGAGGCACAATTTGGCCTCAGTCCTGAAATGCAGCTTGGTAGCATGCACCCCTGTGCCCGCATGGAGTCTCAGACTCCAGTGTGACTTTGCCTGATTGCAGTGGTTTACATTGACTGCATTGAAGGACTGGAGCTGTTTTTTAGCATGAATGGTTTCAACCTTAATGACCATTATAATTATGTACATGTTGTGTGTAAAGTTCTAGTTGCTTTTTGCATTTTCACTGTGTATTTCACTGTGATAAAGGATTGCTTATGGTAATGTATTTTTAAACTTGTTCCAAGCAGAGAATCAAATTTTGGATGCTCCAGAGTTGAGCGTGCAAAATTGGAGAGTATGTGGAGCCTGTTCTTCCCACTCCAGCGATCATGAACAGGAGGCAGTCATAATACAGCTGCCCACACACCTTGTTCTAGCATCACTATCAGCATGCAGCAGTCCCGACAGAGGGAATTTGTTCAGACTGCTGGTGTAAACATATTTATTATCCCAACACCTTTCCCATCAGCTTGTGGTTGGAGGGCTGTGGTAATGGGAGTGCAAGTGATGCTGGAGCCATTATCCCTGTTCTTGGTCTTTATGGGCATAATGCCTCCAGCCACTACCGTGCCTGTAACACACTTCTTCCCACCACCTAATGTAAGCCTGGCTCTAAGAGTCATAACTTTAGCCAAATTTGTTTCAGACATAAAATTCTGGCTTTGGCATAACATAAAATCTATAGTTTCTTGAAAGCTGACATGTTTAAGCCTAAATAACTACTGAAGTTGCTATTTTATAGAACTTTAATTCTAACAACCTGTACATTTAGTGATGTGCCAACACACATTTACGTGGTTATAATCCTTTCACCCAGCTATAAATCAGGTGCTGTCTCAAAGGTTTTCCCAAATGGATTACCTTCAAACTGGTAACATAAATTCATTAGTGTTATTGTGTGATGTTTGCTATCTTTGTCTTATGTAATAGAATTCCAAAACAGTTTTATTTTTGTATGCTCTTTCACCAAAGTGTATAACTTTCTAGATATGTATTACTTATATTATCAGTACGTCTTTGTGAAACAATATAATGCTGACAGACTGCTAATTTCATCATCTACTTGACCATATGGTAGCAGTATTTTGGTTCTAAGAATACATACTCTAAAGAACTCTTTCATTTTGAATAGTTTTTAAATTACTTTTCTTGTATTTCCTCCTTCCACCCCTAATTTTTGTTAACTGATTTTATTGGATTTGACATTTACAATAAGTGGCTATTTTAATAATTCTTCATTCAACTTGGGGAACGAATTTTAGCTGTAATAAAGTGTTGAGTGCTATTCAGCATCTATCTCCTGAGACTGTCTCCTTGTGAGGAAGGATGGTCCACTGGTTAGAGCACTAGCTTGAGCAATAGAATATCTGGGTTCAATTTTTGCTGTGCCACAAGCAGCCTGTGTGACCCTAGGCAAATCACTTAATCTATCTGTGCTTCTTCCCCATCTGTACAATGGGAATAATACCTGGGCTAAAAACATTCTATAGCGTGTGAGTGACTTATACTACTGTGATACCTAATGCATATAGAACACCACTCCTATGCATCCATTTAAAGCAGGGGTTCTCAAACTGGGGGTTGGGACCACTCGGGGTTGTGAGGTTATTACATGGGGGGGGTCGCCAGCTGTCAGCGTCCACAAAAAACCCTGTGTTTCATCCAGCATTTATAATGGGGTGTTAAATATATAAAAATGTATTTTTAATTTATAAGAGAGGCAGGTCTGCACTCAGAGGCTTGCTATGTAAAAGGGGTCACCAGTACAAAAGTTTGAGAACCACTGATTTAAAGTATATGTGTACTTTCTGCCAGGTGGTGACTGCAGCAACAAGGGTCAATATCCAGGGGTTTATCTTAATATTACAAAACAGAACTGTCTTGAGCCCCAATCTAGAAAAACTAAACACTACACCGGGGACTTATAAAAGGCAATACTTCCCTACCCTCAAGCACTGAATCTGTGTATAACAAAAGAAAACTTTTATTAAGAGGAGAGGTAACACAGCATTAATTTGGGAGAACACAACAATGATTCAAAAGCATGTACACAATAAGTAAACACCTACCCCCACAGAATCTTGGGCACTACTTTGCCTTAGTTTCCCACCTTGCAATATGAAAGTCCAGTGGACAAGTGTCCCTTCAGTATGCCACATTCCTTTTCCCTCTGTTGTACCCTGCTTATGGTTTGTTAGTTTAGGGTCTAGGTGTGCATTCGAGTGGGTTCAGCTCCAACTCCTGAGGGGAAGTGTGTGTGCTCAAGTGATGTTTCCAGCTCTGTTCACTGCTGTCGTTGCTGCTGTTGGCTGCAGTGCTATGTTCTGAGGTTCCACCACCTAACCCAGTTCTTAGTGATTTCACTAGTTAGCAGGGAACCTCACTGCTGCAGCCTCCTCTTCATTTGTTCATCATAATCCTGTCCCCACACCAAGACTAAGACTCAGCCCCCTAGATCAGCTTATCAGTGATTACACCTCTAGTCATCATTAACAAGAAACGAGGACTCTCAATTGAGCCTAATCAACTGTTTGTAAACGCTGGAGAGAAAGGGTCCTATGGCATTTAGGACCCTTTAAACAGAGTTCACACCACCATGTAGAAACACCTATTCCCATCCTTTCTGTTGTTCAGATGGGACTGGCATCACTCCCACCCCCGCTCAGTGAGTGAGGATCAATTGAGGGTGACTTTGTCAATTAGGGCATATTAAGTACAATTCTTCTGCCCTTTAGTCATACAGTAAAAATAACAAGATTGTATTATCCCTGTATCCAAGACTTAGGTGAATTTTAACCCAAAACAGTCAAAATTGATCACTTTGGCAAAGCAGGTCTGTCTGTTGATCACCTAGAAAAAACAATAGGTATGTCTATGCAAATGTGGTCTGTTCCTGAGGTCTTTTTCCCCAGTTCATCAATAGATAGCAGGAGAGTGCTCATTCAGACCACTGGCTTACTGAAGACATACAATATTGTCTGACTATATAATGGCTCCTTAAGAACCCAGATGGCCTTCCCGTGGACTGCAGAGACATGAGAAATGACTTTTTTCTTCATGAAGTCCCTTGTCACTAAGATGGAGAAACCCTTGGCACAGATCTCTACGATAGATAGCCTGTAAGTGCCAGAAGCAATTCAGCTTGCTTTTTTTGGGGGGGGGGGCGGGGGATGAAGTGCATCTAAAATATTTCCTGTTAACGTAAGGTCTAAAATTAATTTATTTTTATTGGCTAAATACCTACTCATGTTGTCTCTTACACACTTGAGTTGTTGCTACCATGTAGGTGACACTGGTGAATACAAACATCTGTTTTTAGTAGCCATCTCTTTCATTTAAGATTGAAATGTTTCTTTAGTAATTTGGAGTTCTGATATCTGAGGTAATCATTTTAATCACCACCTCAGCTCCTTCATGATGACAGAATATGAATGGACAGAAGTGTCAGAATAGTTGTGAATATCACGCTGTAGATTGGATCCCCAACACTAAAATCTTTGGAACAAGAAACAAAAGCCCGAGTTCATCAAAGGCATACCATCCAGATTCTTTTCATTTTTCCATCTCTAACAAAATAATTGCAGAGAAAGGATGGTCTTGTCGGTACAGCACTGCATTGAGACTTGAGAGATTTGGGTTAGTTTCCTGGCTCTTCTATAGACTTCCTGTGTCATGTTGGGAAAGCTAGTTAATTTCTCTGTGCTTTAGTTCCCATGTGTAATATTGAGATAATGATACTTCTTCTCTTTTACCCCTTGTCCATCTTATCTGTTTAGATTGTAAATTCTTAGACGTAGGGTCTGTCTCCTACTAAATGTTACCATGGTGCTAAGCACAGTGAGACCCCAGTCTCAGTCGGAGTGTCTAAACACAATCATAATACAAAGTAACTGGCCAAATAAAGTTAGGCCAAACCCTCAGCTTGATGGCATTTCTCTATTTCTCTGTCTGTAACATGATAATTTTTGAAGACTACATCTGATCAATTCCAAAATGTCAAGGAATGTTCTAGCTGTCTGGAAAGAACCTTATTGATTTGGTGATCATCAAAAAAACATGATTTCCACTAAAATCAGAAAAGAGTTAATGGAAAATTTGCAAGCAGCTCTACCCTAATCCCTAATCTTCACCCTGTATCCCACACTCCCATCGGCCACTCCTAAACCTCTTGGCTGTTCCACTTTTCCTCCCCCACCAGCCTGGAGCTCTGCCCCCCATTTCTCCCCTACCAAGGTCCTCCATTCTTCCCTCTTTTGTTCTTCTGGTGATCCCATATGTCAACATATTTTTCACTAGGAGGGTGGTGAAGCACTGGAATGGGTTACCTAGAGAGCTGGCGGAATCTCCATTCTTAGAGGTTTTTAAATCCCAGCTTGACAAAGCCCTGGCTGGGATGATTTAGTGGATGTTGGTCTTGCTTTGAGCAGGGGATTGGACTAGATGACCTCCTGAGGTCTCTTCCAACCCTAATATTCTATGATTCCATGAGCACTGCACTGCTCTTTGTGTCCCCCAAACTCCCTCTTTTTAACACCAAGAAGCTGCCCAGTTGAAAGACCTTACATCTGTATTTCCTAATTTTTTGACCTTGCCAGTTACAGTCCTGTCTTGAACCTTTTCAATTCAGGGTAATGTTTTTTTTTTTAAAGAAGTTTGCATTGGGACAACTCCAGCTTCCTCTAGATCTCTCTGGTTTCTTGGATCCCTATCCATTTGGGTTTGGACATCATTTGTGGTACAGAGATGGCATTAATACCCTTGATTGCTATATTTCTGGTGATTGACAGAAGTCAAATGTCTATAAGAATTTTATTTGCACTATTAGAAGTTGACTTAATACTTTTGACTTTCATGCAGGATTTGGCAGAGTTAGGTGGGATTTTTCTTTGGGGCAAAATTCCTTTCTTTCAAAAAAAAAATCTGGGGGTGATACTATGGAATTGTTCTTTGGCCTAAAGTCCTCTCATCTGGAGTCCCTCAGAGTTCCATTCTATCACTCTTCCAGTATAATGTGTATGGGAGGCTGCTGTAGAGAATCTGAGGAATTTTGGGTTGCAGTGTTATGGGTATGCCAATGATACTCTGACTATAAATGCAGTCTAGGAAGTGCAGATTTTGTGCCTTTTTTCAGTGAATATTACACAGAGATCTGGATAAAAATGAGATTGTTGAGGATTACCATGGAAAGGATGGTGATACTAGTTGATAGAAGGAAGAACTGAAGGGGACTGTGATGGCTCCATTCCATATATTGGTACAGTAAATCTGTTTCTTGCAAAGGAAGGATCACATGCTTGGTTTACTTTTCTACTCCTGACTCTTTGGTTTCCCAGAGAGCAGTGATGGTTTCTAGTACTTTTATGCATCTGGGGTTAGTTAAGAGATTGCTATGTTTCCTTACTAATATGAACCAGGCCTTTGCCACCTCCACATAGAGTTTAGAAGCAGCACAATCTTTTATGATGACTCAAATCTTCAGTTAATTCAGAATGCAGTGGTTCACTTGCTCAGTGGAAATGGGTGAGCAGAAGCACAATACACCTGTGCTGCCTGGCTTACTGTTTGATTCTAGGTCAGTTCAAGTTTTTGGCTTAATCTGTGATGCTTTCTGCAGTTGAGGCCTGGCCACCATGGACACTGCACCTTGTTGCATACACTATGATAGCTGAGAAGTTCGTGTTGGCGGAAAGAAGGCTGTACTTCCCTAGCTAATGTGGAAATTCCCTTTTCTGGTGGTCCCACAGGATATGTCTATGCTGCACCACAGCTGGCTTATGCCAGCTGACTCAGGCTAAGGGGCTCTTTAATTGCCATGTAGACATTTGGGCTTGGGCTGGAGTCCAGGTTCTAGGACTGTGCAAAGTAAGAGAGTCCCAGAGCTCGTGCTGCAGCCAGAGCCCAAAGGTCTACACTGCAATTAAACAGTACCTTAGCGTGAGTGCTAGTCATCTGGCATGGGCCAGCCACAGGTGTCTAATTACAGTGTAGACCAGGGCTCAGCAACCTTTCAGAAGTGCTCTGCCGAGTCTTCAGTTATTCACTCTGATTTAAGGTTTCGTGTGCCAGTAATATATTTTAACGTTTTTAGAAGGTCTCTTTGTATAAGTCTATAATATATAATTAAACTATTATATGTAAAGTAAATGTTTTTTAAATGTTTAAGAAGCTTCATTTAAAATTAAATTAAAATGCAGAGCCCCCCAGACTGGTGGCCAGGACTCGGTCAGTGTGAGTGCCAGTGAAAATCAGCTTGCATGCCGCCTTTTGCACATATGCCATAGGTTACCTACCCCTGGTGTAGACATACCTTCAGAGCTCGAGTTTGTGAGTCAGCAGATCACAAAACAAAGGCTAACTTTTAAGCATTAAATAATTGTAAAAGTTTGGCTGAAAAGTATATACAACTCATCTCTTAACTAAGGAATCTTTCTTACAGAGAAAGAGCCCAGTTTCAATTTGGACACAGTGGGTATCATATCAGCACTTATACATGTTAAATGGTTATGCACATAATTACCCATTTTTAATGCCAAGTTATATTATTATTTGGACACTTTTTCATTTGAAAATAAAGCTTAAGTTTGCAGACTGTGTTAAAAAAGAAACATCAGATATTATGTTTACCTTAAAGAGCTATGTCATCAGTTGCAGAATTTTATTCAGTTCCATTACTAGGTATCATCTGTATTTCTAATAATAAACTGCATTATAGTCTCAAACATATTGTGGAAAGGGAAAATCCTGATTTTGTAGCTTTCCTAGGGCAAATTCTTTTCTCTGTATTAGATTTAAAAGTGTAAGGTGACTCTATATACGTTGTTAAGTGTTCTAGGGTTCCTGTTACTGAGTCAACTTCAGTATACAAAACAGGAAATAGAATTACTGTATTACTACAATTTTATATTATGGAAAACGAGAGAGAATCTCAGCAGCAGCCAGGAAAGAGGCTTTAGCAGGAAACAAAATTTAAAATTTCTTAGATCTTAGCCTAACCACGTAGTCCCTCAGGAGAGAGACGGTGGACTTGAGGAGAATTTTCTGAGAAGAAAACGTTAAAGCATTAGTTCTGTACTTTGTCAAGCTTAGGAAATATTATAAAAGTAAAACATTTATACTTTTAAAACCACTGCCTAGATACAGCAGTGATTGGTGCAATATAATTCGTATAGGCAGACAGATAAAACTTTTATTTGAGGCCTCAAAATTGGCTATCGACTGCTAACTAAAGTAAGGGAAGAAAATGAATCATAAGCTTCTGAGAAAGGAGATTTACAGAAACAAAACTGGAGTTTGATTAAGACTTCTGCTTATAAATTTTTATTCTCTTGGAAATTTTGAAAAAACTTTAGCTAGAAATGTATGCTGTGCTGCTCACTTAAGGTATGTTGTGGTTTTAGAGATGTTACTGGTTTTGGTGGTATTCTTCAGTTATAAGGGGTAGCAGAGCTCAAGCAAGGATTAGGGGTTAGGGTGACCAGACAGCAAATGTGAAGAATGGGGATGGGGGTGGGTGGGTGGTAATAGGAGCCTATATAAGAAAAAGACCCCAAAATCAGAACAGTCCCTATAAAATCGGAACGTCTGGTCACCCTAATTAGGGTCCCTTTGTAGGAGGCATTAGTTTAGCAAATAACACAAAGACAGGCTCTGCACTTAACACCTCTAAAACTGTAAGGGATTTTTAAAGCATACCTACTCTATATGGTCAGTGTTCTGGTGACATGTCTGATTAGATTGACACTTCCCTCGCCACACCAAAATGTGGACATGTATATAGGAGATCTGGGAACTACAGAATATGAAGCTATGCTTATATAGGGTGACCAGATAGCAACTGTGAAAAAATGGGATGGGGGGGTGTAATAGGTGCCCGTATAAGAAAAAGTCCCCAAAAATGGGATTGTCCCTTTAAAAACGGGACATCTAGTCACCCTATTCTTATAGATACTGATGAAATTTGTTTTATTATACATGGAGCTGGCAGTGACACTTATGATTAAGATTGCTGAACACTTTCAATTATAACCCCTATAAGGGTCTGGAACCTGGGGTTGTGGTAACTGTTGCCTCTATGTCACCAGTGGGAGCCAAGTGAAGCAGCATCCAGTGTTTACTGCAGCAGTAGGCACTACAGGAAATACCACCTAAAGAGGCCAGAGTGACAGAACCACGGGATGCCTGATTGGGCCACACCAACAACTGAAACCAGGAAGGTGCCCCAGGGAGCCATCTGAGCAACAGTGCAGATGCTGGCTTGCTACAGACCTTGTCTTTTGCCACATCTTACTCCTGACTTCAACCCTGGCCCGGCTTGACCTTGGTACCTGTTTCCTGACTTGAGTTGGTAACTTGTCTCAACTCCTGCCTTTGACCCCAGCCCAAGGGACACTACCGGCCTGGTTATCTCCCTGCTGGCCTTTATGAGCCCCTTTTCAGAAGCTGATAAATTTGTCAAACCTTAACTGCTTGGTTGAAATTTGTTGTCTGCATCAGGCTGATTTCTTTTTCTTTTTTATAATTTCATCTGAAGTGGTTCAACTGTTTCTGAGAATGAGATTTAGAGAAAACCCATTCTTTTGCTAATGTTAAAAAAATCCTTACAGCCATTCGGAGAAGCTCTTTCATCTCCATTCTTTGCAGCAGATTTGAAATTTGGACTTTGAAATTGGCTGGGGAGGGAGGGGGTTGCCCGAGGTCAGAGAGATGCCTATTATTATCATGAAAATCCACCAAGCTTTCAGAAAATTGTTATTTGGTAGAGGCTTACAACTAATTTTTTCAGAATCCGTCCGCACTTAGCAGGGCAGCTGGGGAGACGCAGGACTTTTCCTACAGTTGCTGCTTGCTCTGTGGCATTGAGCACCAGAGCTCAATTAAGGGTATGGCTACACTTGCACTTAAAAGCACTGCCGTGGCAGCGCTTTGAAGTTTTGATTGTGGTCGCAGCGCCAGCGCTGGGAGAGAGCTCTCCCAGCGCTGCACGTACTCCACATCCTCTATGGGTGTAGCTTGCAGCGCTGGGAGCTGTGCTCCCAGCACTGCGGCACTGTTTACACTGAGGCTTTACAGCGCTATATCTTGCAGCGCTCAGGGGTGTTTTTTTCACACCTCTGAGCGCGAAAGTTGCAGCGCTGTAAAGCGCCAGTGTAGCCATGGCCTAATAAGAGAGTTTCTGTCTTGTGCTTTCAGGCAGCATGGAGGAAAGGAGGAAGCAGCTTGATTCAAAGGGAGAGGAATGAGAAGCAGGGTAGACAGCAAAGACAAGAGGGACAAAGCCAAGCTAGGAGCAGTAGGAACAGAGCAGCAGAGGGTCAGTTTGAAAGCACAGAATGTAAGAAATCAAAGTGTACAGAAGCTCTTTTCAAACAAAGGTTTAGCCTATTCAGCACAGTCTTCAACCCTCCTAGCCCAGAAATATTAAGTAATTTCCCATTTGAATAAACCTGCTTCTCCTCAAAAAAGAACCTTCACCATTTTCCCTCTTTCTCTTGCTGTCTTCACATACAGCCTTAGAGAAGAAAGGACCGATACACATACATTAAGTGCACCCATACCCTTTCACACTCCAGTTTTACTGAAAGTATTCTGCAAACCTAAAGTAAAAGAAAACACAAATAGGTGTGTGGTTATGGGTGCAGGAAACTTGTTTGGAAACTAATGGCACTAATGATTTTTACTTTTGGCTGACCCTTGAACAAAGATGGAAAGGAAATATCAATATCTACTGAATCAGTATTTTTATTACAAGAAATTAGTTCTAATATGAAAAAAGGGATTGACTTTGGCTAGAGTCTGTAGCAGACTATATGCACACATGCATTTTGGGTATTTTGGAATACTTCCTTGCCTGCTCCGATTTCTATTTTATGACATTGGGTTTGCAGAAAATCTGTTCCATTTCTATAGTTGAATTCATATTCAACACTTTTCACAGTCATTGGTGTTATGGTATCATTTATTATTCATTTACTTTTTCTAAAAAAAAGTGTGTTAAAATCACCTATAGTAAGTAAGGATAGAGTATTAAAACAGTTTGTGACTTTGAAACTGTAGTAAAACTAGAATTGTGGCAGACTCAAATAGAATTTATTGATGTTGGATTTACTCCATTCTTAGCAGTGCCTGAATGCAGCTTGTTTAAAAATAAAGGAAATCATATTTAATAATTAAAGTTAAAAATAACTTACTGAAAGGTTCTTCGTGGATCTCACACGAAGTTGAGGGTTTGATTCAAAAGTTCATTGAAAAATTGGAAGCTGTTTCTGTGCATTATGTTTGTCCTGGTAATGTGTTTTCTTATTTGTGACAAACTTATTGTGCACGTGCTGTAATATTCCTGGTAAAATATATCCCAGTACTTAATATTGGCTGCATGGACACTAAGACAGCGCCACATGTTGTAATGGCTTCCATGTTGAAACAATTAGTGACTTGCTTCAAAAACTGCCTCAATATTAGACACAAGCTATAACCTTCTGTAAAAGCTTACTGCATAATAATAGTCTCATGCAGAAAATCCATAAATGGTCTGCAGACTCCAAAAGTGGGTGGCAGAGGAGAAAAGTATTGTCTAGAGAAATTCAAGAGGAGTCAGGGCAAGGGCAAATTAATACATACACTATTGTGGAAAAGCAAAGTAAGTTGCTACTGAAACCTTAAAGTTGCATTAACTTACAATCAGCAAATCTTCGCTGTGTTGCAGCAAAATAAAAATGTATTATTGCTGTTTAAGCACAAAGCATACAGGGGTCTTCTGCAGAAAGGGGCGTGTGCATGTTTGAG
This sequence comes from Gopherus flavomarginatus, assembly GCF_025201925.1. Lineage (NCBI taxonomy): Eukaryota > Metazoa > Chordata > Testudines > Testudinidae > Gopherus > Gopherus flavomarginatus. The sequence goes on from NC_066620.1 coordinate 87,226,859, forward strand.
TGGAGTGGGGTTGGACACAATGGGCTTGAGAGAGTTTGCTGCATGTTTCCATGTGCCATGTCTCCTTTCTGCAGATTCTCCTATATATGTAGCAGTGCAGTGCTTCAGAGATTCCTTAGTGTAGGGATCAATTGCACCTTCCTGTTGGAAGACCTTCAGTGGGAGCCTAAAAGGGAGAACACCAATGCAAAAATTCAGCTCACTCAGTTCTATCCCCAGCTGATCTGTTGGACTGGGTCAGGATTTTCTTTATAGAACAGACTAGAGAAGCAGCACCCCCATCCCATCCCTTCAGTTCCTGGGATATGTCCTGATTCCGGGATATGAATGAGAGGCCCTATGCATCAACACCATCTCTGTATCTATGGCAGCCAGCCCTTTGCTATGTCATTTTATTTAGCTGCTTAACTTTAAGCACCCTCATTTGAAAATTTGTGTTAAGCTCTCTTTTCCATTTGTAAAAGGGAGATAATATGCACCTTTGTAGAGAATGATTTGTGATTTTTGCAGGGGAAGAAAAATGCTAAATAAGCACTAAATATTAGGTCTGTCAATTAATCGCCATTAACTCACGCAATTAACTAAAAAAAATTACAATTAATCGCACTGTTAAACAATAGAAAATCAATTGAAATTTATTAAATATCTTTGGATGTTTCCTACATTTTCAAATATGTTGATTTCAGTTACAACACAGAATACAAAGTGTACAGTGCTTACTTTATATTTTTTATTACACATTTGTACTGTAAAAAACCAAAAGAATTAGTATTTTTCAATTTAGTACAAGTACTGGTAGTGCAATCTCTTTATCATGAAAGTTGAAATTACAAATGTAGAATTATGTACAAAAAAACCTGCATTCAAAAATAAAACAATGTAAAACTTTAGAGCCTACAAATCCACTTAATCCGATTACAGGCAATCGCTCAGACAAACAAGTTTGTTTACATTGACGGGAGATTTTGCTGCCCGCTTCTTGTTTATGATGTCACCTGAAAGTGAGAACAGGCATTCGCATGGCACTTTTGTAGCCAGTATTGCAAGGTATTTACATGTCAGATATGCTAAACATTCGTGTGCCCCTTCATTCTTTACCCACCATTCCAGAGGACATGCTTCCGTGCTGATGACACTTGTTTAAAAAAAAATGCTTTAATTACGTTTGTGACTGAACCTCTTGGGGGAGAATTGTATGTCTCCAGTTCTGTTTTACCTGCATTCTGCCATATATTTCGTCTCGGATGATGGCCTAGCACATGTTTGTTTTAAGAACATTTTCACAGCAGATTTGACAAAATACAAAGAAGGTACCAATGTGCGAATTTCTAAAAATAGCTACAGCACTCGACCCAAGGTTTAAGAATCTGAAGTGCCATCCAAAATCTGAGAGGGATGAGGTGTGTGGAGCATGCTTTCAGAAGACTTAAAAGAGCAACACTCAGATACAGAAACTACAGAACCCGAACCACCAAAAAAGAAAATCAACTTCTGCTGGTGGCATCTAATTCAGATGATGAAAATGAACGTGCGTCAGTCTGCTTTGCTTTGGATCGTTATCGAGCAGAACTCATCATCAGCGTGGACGCATGTTCTCTGGAATGGTGCTTGAAGCATGAAAGGACATATGAATCTTTAGTGCATCTGGCACGTAAATATCTTGCTGCGCTGGTTACAACAGTGCCATATGAACGCCTGTTTTCACTTTCAGGTGACATTGTAAACAAGAAATCCGCTGCATTATCTCCTGCAAATTGTAACCAAACTTTGTCTGGGTGATTGGCTGAAGTAGGACTGAGTGGACTTGCAGGCTCTAAAATTTTAAACTGTTTTATTTTTTAATGCAGTTTGTTTGTACATAATTCTACATTTGTAAGTTCAACTTTCACAATAAAGAGATTGCATAACAATCTGTATTAAGTGAATTGAAAAATACTTTCTTTTTTTTTTACAGTGCAAAAACTTGTGTTGTAATTGGAATCAATATATTTGAAAATGTAGAAAACATCCAAATATGTTTAAATAAATGGTGTTCTATTATTGTTTAACAGTGCGATTAATTGCAATTAAGTTTTAATTGCTTGACAGCCCTAGTAAATATATATTATACTTTCAGTTCTGCATAAACAAGAGACACTAAGTTCTACACTGGTTTACCCTGTGCAAACATTTTAAACAATGAGGTTAACAAGGTGTAGCACAGAATCTAGTCCAGAAAAGTCTCAAACAATGTATATCTTTCTTGAATTCAACTATGAAAGGCACTGCATGTCAAAGTAATGTATTTGTATAGTTGAAAGGGCTATACATTTACTGGTTAGCACCAGTCCATAGGATTCAAGGAGGTCAACTACCAACTGATTTATTTATTTCTAGAATATTTAGAAGTAAAATAAACCTGCCAGTGTTACTTTTAATACTAACTTTGTCCCTACCCCACCCCCAATCCTCAGGATGAAATTGACAGGTGTTTTAACAAAAAACAGTTCTGCTGGTTTTAAGATTTAAAACAAATCTTTACTTCACTTTTGCACTATAGGAAAAGAGTTATAATTATGTACAACTTTCTGACTGCCAGAATATATAATTTCCCTTCCAGGTTGATGATTAGCTGCAGATATTAAAATATACACCAATTAGGACATAAATGAAGGATAGCCATTAAATATCATCAGTGGCCATATTTTCAACTTCTGCTTTTGAAACCACAAGATAAATGTGAAAATAAATGCATTTAATAGTTGGATTGCAGGATCCTTTTGTGAAATTTCTGGTTTTGGTAAATTAAGGATTTTAAAACTGAAAAGTCTATATGATCTGTTTTACTCTGCTTACCTGTTATTTATGAAGGAAAGGAGTATCTGCACAGCACAGAAAGTATGGGGAGAAAAGACATCTTAAGATGACAACTTCCACAACATAAAATGTAGCTTCATACTGAAGATGTTCTCTGAAAAGCCTGATCTTTGTTACTTATGGAAGCTTTGGATAGTCCCAGTCCGATGAATTCGTGAAAACTAGGCTTGAAAGAATTACAGTAGAACCTCAGAGTTACGAACACCTCGAGAATGGAAGTTGTTTGTAGCTCTGAACAAAATGTTATGGTTGTTCTTTCAAAAGTTTACTACTGAACATTGACTTAATAAACTTTGAAACGTTACTGTGTAGAAGTAAAATGCTATTTTCCCTTTTGTTTTTTTAGTAGTTTATGTTTAACGCAGTACTGTACTGTATTTGCTGCTGCTTTTTTTTTTTTTTTTTTTTTTTTTTTTTTTTAATTTTGTCTCTGCTCCTGCCTGATTGTGTACTTCAGGTTCCAAATGAGGTGTGTGGTTGACTGGTCAGTTCCAAACTCTTGTTCTCATAACTCTGAGGTTCTACTGTAGATTTTTATCTGGAAGTGTCGGTAAATGTCAGTTTTACCATACATACAAACTGACATATTACCATTGATAACAATTGAAATTTACAGATAGGCAAAGAAAAAAATGCTGCTGGAGAACTTGAGTCAAAATCCAGTGATTTAGACTTTTGAGTTAGTCTTGTTACAAATGGACTAGTGAATGAATAATAAAAACAGGTCTGATTTGTTAATTTAAGGATATTTACGTTATATATTTTGACAGGTGATGTTGACAGTTTGTGTTTAATGGTTTATAAAGTTGTTGACTCTGTCATTAAACAATGATTTACCCCCATAATTTCCCACAACTGTGAAAAATCAAAACAATAAAACGAAAAATTGCTTAAAAGTAAACATTGACATCAGTAAAAATTCTAAAAAATGAATTCTGCCAGGCCTGGTCATAACTTACTGTAAGTCAAATTCTGCCACCCTCACTCACGCTCAGTAGCACCTTGTTCTATAAATAGTCCCATTGAGTTAAATGGGATTACTCATGGACTTTGTGCCCTTAATTCAACCCTCCTTTGCATATATACTATGAGACCATCTTTAATGATAACATATTAGTGGCCCCGTGTGTTAATTTTCTGCAAACCATCCAAACCGTGTGGTGAGTACAGAATATATCACTTCCCTGGGGGCTTTCCTATGGCATTCATCACTGTAGTATCTGAGTGCTTCTCAACCATTAATGAATTTAATGAGGTGATATTATTATTTCCCTTTTACAGAGGGTAATTGAGGTATGGTGCGATTAAGCCTGAAATTATCAAGTATCAGCTAATTGGGGTGTTCAAGCTGAAACTTTCCAAAAGAAATAAATTCCAACCCGAGGCAGGAGCCTGGCATGGAAAATTTCATCTCTAATGGCTGCAGTTGGACAAAGTTATAAACCACTCAAGACAGGGATTTATGATAGTTAAGGTTGCCTAACACTACCCGTGCGCATCACTGCCAGCTCTCTCTCTAATACGTTCATGTATTTTAAATGAAGTAGTATGTTCCTTCTTAGCTCAAATCCTGTGAAAGGTTGATTTATATGCTGTACAGTGGAATTAGTATCTATTCTTGTAATGATGTTTATTAATACAAAGAAAGCTAATGTACAGGATTAACAGCCAGTAGTTAAATACATTATTGGACAATGTTAATGCTTCTATATTTATGGTAAGGACTCATAGACTTTAAGGTCAGAAGGGACCATTGATCATCTAGTCTATCCTCCTGAACATTGCAGGCCACAGAACCTTACCCACTCCTGAAATAGCCCCCTAACCTCTGGCTGAGATACTGAAGTCCTAAAATCATGGTTTAAAGACTTCAAGCTACAGAGAACTCACCATTTACACTAGTTTAAACCCGCAAGTGACCTGTGCCCCATGCTGCAGAGGAAGACAACCTTTCCTCCCCCCACCGGGTCTCAGCCAATCTGACCCAGGAGGAAATTCCTTTCCGACCCCAAATATAGTGATCAGTTAGACACTGAGCATGTGGGCAACACCCACCAGGCAGATACCTGGGAAAGAATTATTTGTAATAACTCAGAGCCCTCCCCATCTAGTGTCCTGTCACCAGCAGTTTGGGGATTTTTACAAATTTTTCAGCCAGAGAAGTGACATTTCGCGTAAGTGAAACATTGGTGCTGCACTGGGGACTGGAGAATAGAGAAGCTGCTCACAGGAATTCCAGATCCCCTGGATGATGCAGCTCTAAGCTCCATTGTAGCTACATGGGAGTGCAGGGCAGTTGTGGGCTGATGCTGAGGGGAGTTTATTGCATGAATATACTGAACCACAGCCCCATGTAAAGGGAATGTAGAAGAATAGGATGCATAGATGCTGCAGGCTCTATACCTGAATTTGGGTGAGGATTTTATTCTCACCAGCATTTCTGTATTTTCCACATGCAAAGACCTTTTACTCTGGCTTTGAGGGACCATAATTTTCCTGTGTCTCTACCTAAAAGAGTCTAAATTTGATGATATAATGTCTTTTAAAAAATAAAGTATTGTTACAACAAAGTCTTCCTATTCAGGAAGACTTTCTTATCCTAGGCTCCGAAATGCTTTCATGAGTTCCATGTTCATCAGCACAACCGCAGAGACATAGTGAAAAAGGAACATTCAGTTTTTGGAATTACTATAAAACCTACTCAGATTGCTGTTTCCCTCATACAGTGTTTTCTCAGATACCATTACAATGTATTTTCTTCTACATTTTCTTTGCTGTATGCTAAATCAGTTTTACTCAATGTTCTGTGTATTCGTTATGCATTGTCTTTTTATGTGCTTTGAATATAAATACCAGACAACTGTATGCCACATCTACTTCCTTTCTTCTTACCAGCTGAATGGTACAGTAGAGCAGAATCGTACGTTGGCATCTGATTCCTTAAAATTGTTCTGCATACAAAAATACAGGATTTATTTTCAATACATTTAACTCAATTAAGCAAAACAAAAGAACGAATGTTAGAAATTTAAGAGCCTGATCCAAATCCCTTTGATGTCAGTCGGCTTTAGATTCTGCCCTTAGTGCATTTCTGCTTTGGTACCATTTCATCAGTTAAAAGCTTGCAAACAGTAATTTTTTTTCCTACTAAATCTACCTTCACATGTTTGGCTGACATACATTTATTTCCCTTCCCCACACACTCTCCTGAAACTTTTTTTTTGTCAATTCCTCATCAGTGTATCTGTGTCACTAATTATTTAGCCATTCCACATTTTTGAGAACAGTGTGTCAGTTGACAGCTGCTAAGAACCATTAACAAAGAGAAGACAATATTGTTTTAATGTGGCTGAAAAACAAATAGCAGTTTTTTAATCATAGACGTTAAGATGGTAGGGCTTTTTAACACTTTTTTATGCAAAAAGTAGATATTTAGATTTTGAAGAACATCTTTATAGCAAAATAACCTTTTTAAGAAAGGTCATACTTGGCATGATTTCAGTGTCTACTTGAAACACATCCATAGACCATTTTCCCTCCCAAGGAAAAAGTTAGAATTGCTCTTTTTCTAACCATTTGTCCATTAGGATACTTTAAAAGTTAACATTTGCTAAATCTTTCTTGGTATTATAAAATGTCACATCTATAGAATGTCAGATCTATAGAATTTGTATCTGTCTGACTATTGTGAAGTATTTACTATAGCTAAAACTTGTGAGCCAGAATGCGAATTCCTATCAAGCTATACTTTAAAGTGTTCAGTAGAAGCCTTTTTAAAATGAAAATTTAAACTCTTGTTGTCTTTTAGGCTTACATATATGAGATGCGTTCGAGTACCTTTTCCCATAAATTGGCAGGACACACGGAATCAGTGATCAATGTGGCTTTTAGTCCCTCGTCTCCACAGGTACACTTTTTCCCCCTTTCTTTCTTGTTGTCATTTAAATGTATACAAGCGTCATGCAGGAGCGGCGTCAGGGTTTTTGGCACCCTAGGCGGGGGTCCTTCCGCGCTCCCGGTCGTTGGTAGCAATTCTGCGACGGGGGGCTCCTTCCGCGTTCCCGGTCTTCAGGGCACTTCAGCAGCGTGTCCTGGAGCAAGTGAAGGACCCGCCGCAGAATTGCCGACAATGACCCAGAGCGCGGAAGGACCCCCCGCAGCCGAATTGCCACCGAGGTCGGCAAAATGCCACCCTCCCAAATCCTGGCGCCCTAGGCGACTGCCTAGATTGCCTAAATGGAAGCGCCAACCCTGGCTTCATGGTAAACGCCCTTGATGGCAGTGAAACATTCTCTCTCCCTTGTCCATCTGTATGATCTGAGTGACATACAATGGATTGTAATTATTATTATGAGTGTTCACATTTATCTTTGTTATACACTAGCATTCATAATGAATTGAGTCTCTCATATAAATAATTTAAACTGATTTGGAAAGAGCTCATCTTCTGTATAGTTTACTTGAATTCAACCTGCCTTCCAGCATCAGTTTATGTAGTCTGAAATGTATTGGTGCTTGGAGTCGAAAAGATGGCAGAGGAGACAAGATTGAGGCTACTGTTGGCTCTCAGCTTCTCTCTATCCACAGCTTTCCAATAAGCGTTCTCCCTATGTCAATCCTGCTGCTGTTCTTAGCTGTCTTCCACCTGTGTTTCCTGGGTCAGAGGTAAATGAGGGCGAACCATTAAAGAATTTATGCTTCCCCAGTATTGCTGCTGCTTGTTTTGAGGAGAGATTTTTTTGAGAAACAAGTTTTGCGAGGCTGAAGGCTATTTTTATTAGCCTTAGAGAACATAACTCATGTGATGTGTCAGCAGAACATTTTTAATTCACATTTTTTAATTATTCCTGGGTAGGTGCTTGAGGTTGGCAAAGTTCAAGTGGTGGTACTAAACTCCTCCTCCCCCAGATATCAGTTTAAATAGATCTCCTATGCTTAATATGTACAGTATTCCCTTGTACTTTCCTTTACTTACTGTAGGCAATATACTGAAATTAAAAAATGGCAACTTTTACTTAGTTATCTACAGCAAATGTCAAGTTAAGAACTGTAGCTGAAGATACTTTTCTAGAGTACTTGCTTTGCAGGTTTTCCATTTCTCATCCTCTTTTCTTCTTTCCTCCTTTTACAGAAGGAGAAATACTGTTTGAAATCTCATTGTAAAAGAAGTGACCTTTGAATAGTTTATAGATGGATTAAAATAGAGAGACAAAAAGTGAGCATCCTAGGGGGGGGTTCTAGCTACATTTGTTTCCAGTAATGAGCAGATGCAATAGCAGAGAGAGAAGGGATTTCTTGGAAGAGGTGATTCCATGCACAGACATCCTTAAAATTGGTTCTAACCATATTGCCGTCCCCCAGTAATATGCTTGCAAAATGTCTTTGTCAGATGTTGTGACTCCTTATCCACAACAAACAAAACACACACACACCTTTTATCTGGTTACATTTTGCCTTTGCAATGTTTAAAAAAAAACCAACCCCCCCCCAACCAAATATTTGTTACAGCAAAGCTAAAGCTTAGTTACAATAACAAACTCCAAGATTTATGAAAAGATGGTGCAGCCAAGTCTAGGTTATGTCAGGATGAAAATAATACTAATGAATTCAATAATACCTGAATTGTACATTTTAATAATTCTGGTAGCATGTTATCCTTCACCAGTTTATCTATGGCGGCAGTTCTCAAACTGTGTGGCGGGACCCCAAAGTGGGTCATGACCCTGTTTTAACGGGGTCACTGGGGCTGGCGTTAGACTTGCTGGGGTTATGTAATCATTTTTGTTGTCAGAAGGGGGTTGCGGTGCATTGAAGTTTGCGAAACCCTGATCTATGATTATGCTCTTAATATATGAGAAATTTGCATTAGAAGAAATTCAATTTGTTTCTGGACTTATTTTCAAGGATTAAAATTGTCCTTTAAACTAAGTGTTTTTGCGGTGCCTAGCATAATGGAGTTTTGATCCTGATTTGGCAAGTGCTATATTAATACAAACTGCTAATGTCTACGGTTAATCTTTGATGGATTGTCTCATTTTTATGTTTAATCCTTTCTATGGAATTTATTGGACTATTTAATGGAGTAATTGTTTAACACTTTCCATTTTTTCTATATACAAATAAATGACTGCAATTCTTATATAGCTAGCCTTGTTCTTTATACTGTACCGCATCAATACTTAGATATCCTTTTTCTGGGACTCCAGATATCTGGGTTTTGTCCTATTTCCAGCTCTGCCACAGACTTCCTGGGAGATCTCAGGCAATTTACATACTTGCTTTGTATGCCTCAGTTACCCGTCATTGAAATGGGAATAATACATCAATCTCTGAGCAGTGTTTCTAGAAAAGTGCTAGTATTTGAGTGCTAGAACAAAGTTAGAAAAATATTAGGGTTGTGGATTTTACTTTCTTTATTTTATAATCTGAAGGGGCAAAAAAGATTTACCTGCTAATGTCTGACTTAAAGTGCAGGTATAATTGCTATGAATAATTCTGTAATAGATGTAAAGGTGATATCTGTAGATGAATGTATTATGAAAACAGGTGTCATCACACTTGATGTCTCACCAGTCCATACACTATGCGTTTTTGCGTTCTTGAATATGCATGTGCTTCAGTTGTAATATGGCTATGATGCTTATGATGTAACCTATGGTACAGAGGCTGTTAGGTGGATTTATTATTAATTTTGTGTTTAATTCAAACTGTAGTATACAGTAGGAAAAGTGGTACCCTGTAAACTGTTTGGACCAACTTCAGATTTGCAATAAATGGGTGAATGGCCAAGTTATATAAGCCTTTGAGTAAAGTTGGAACATGCTGACAGAGTCTTAGATTTTAGCAGCTAAATTACCCAAAGATTCTGTCCACACAGCATACTCCAGCTTGGCGTTGAGCTGGACTTTCCCTGCAATTGCAGCTCTGGGTTACTGTGGGTTATACTGAGTCTAGTCCAGTTAACAGCATGTGAACTAAGTGTAGGGACCCTGTCACTTCTGTGTTCTCAGACTCCCTTCTCACAGGAGCCATAGAAAGCATCATATCAACTTTCTGCTGACCTGCATGCATGAAGTTATCCATACAGCTGCCAGTTGGGAGACTTGCTTGTGGATTTCTCATATAGTTGAAGTTAGCATTAAAATCACCATACTATTCAGAACTGGCTACAGATAACTTTGGATGTATCTGAAAAAATGAATTATCCTTTACTAGCTTCTACCACAGTATATTTTTCCTGATGGTCACATCTGGAGATTTCAATTTAGAAAAAAAATCCGTGTGAGAAGTCCATTCTTCTGCTGTACTGGGTCACCAGTGACTGTTCACTTAATCATCAAGTACATGTCATTTTCCCACAAGCAAGCCAGTTTTTGTAAAGTCAGGGAAAATTCTTTTTCAGATTTTTATTTACTGATTTTGGCTTTGATTGGTGTTAAATCAGTCTTAGGTTATCCTTTTATAGACTGCATTTTTTCCAATATCATAAATAGCACTTTGAGACTCTGCAGTAGCTTGTCAGAGCTTGAATTATGTGGTTTTAGGACATGGGGCCAAATTAATATCTGTGATCCCATTGAAGTGAGTTGAGTTGCACCAGAGAGGTCTTTGACTCAGAATGGTTTCTCTCTCTGCGGCCAGTTCAGTTGTCTGCACTAATTTACCAACATATCAAAACTAGAAGGATGCGTGGTTCATTAGTTTTGAGACAGTTACTCTTTAACCCTTTAAAGAAAAACATACTTTGTGTCTGAGGGGGATACTTGTCCACTTGCTATTTACTTTAAACTTCTTTCCCAAGAGACTAAACTTCAAAGAGTAAAAAGTGCCACTGAGTTGTAAAAATCCTTTTACAGAGATTAGACTCCTAGACTCTAAGGCTGGAAGGGACCATCATGATCATCTAGTCTATCCTCCTACCCATATCAGGCCACAAAACCTCACTTACCCACTCCTGTAATAGACCATAACCTCTGGCTAAGTTACTGAAGTCTTCAAATCATGATTTAAAGACTTCATGTTACGGAGAATTTACCATTTACACTAGTTTAACCCTGCAAGTGACCCATGCCTCATGCTGCTGATGGAGATGATCTCCCCGATCCCCAGGATCTCTGCCACTAGTAACCTCCTTCCAGCCTGACAGCTCACCTTCCAGTATGACTCATTGTAGTCTCCCCTTTAACTAATTCCTCATCCACCTTTCAATTCTAATACGAATCCCCGTCTTCTCCAATTTAACTAACAATTTCCCATTTGGAACTGTATCAAATGCCATACTGATATCCAGGTAGATTAGATCTACTGCATTTCCTTTGTCTAAAAATCAGTTATCAAAGAAGGAGATCAGGTTGATTTGGCACAATCTATCTTTTGTATTTTATCCCAATCACTGCACACCTCTATGTCCTTAGCTACTTTCTCTTTCAAAAATGGTTTCAGCACCAGTAGTTCTGGTTCTTCCATTTTGGAACAGCGAGACATCAAGATGATATGGAAAATTCTTGTGTAGATATTCCATTGTCACCTGAATGGCCAAAGATAGATGCAGACTTACAAAAACATGCTTTTTAAGAAACAGAGAGAATATAATAAGTTCTGTGCACCTATTCATCCATTCTAGAACCTTCTATAGCTTAGTTTTTCCCAATAACGTGAGCTTCATATTCCAGTTCAGCTGTTAACATTGGCTGATGAACCAGAGAAGGCTGAGAGAGAGACCATTACATGTTTCTCCCAACCTGGTCTGTCTTTTATGCAAAGTCTCCAATTCTTCATCCACAATGATTTGAGATCTGTCAAACTCAGCCTTTTTATATCTACTACTTTAGCTGGAGAAGAAGTTGTTTCAGCAGCCCGTAGGTCTTTGAAACAGATAGTTTGAAATGGTACTCTATCTTTGTTAGGAAATGTGGGTCTTAGCCAAAGCTTATGTTGCAATTCGGTCAAGAGAGATGCTACCACCTCTGCCTTACTGAATCCAAAGAAGACAGCCGCATTAAAAAGAAAGACCTATTGTTAAACTTGCATATGACATGCCATTCAAGGTTCAGTATGTTCTCTTCTCATGACATTGGGCTAAATTCTTCCCTCCCACCTATGCAATCCCATAGACTTCAATGGGGCTTCACTGGTGCATGTAAGAGCAGACTTTGGCCCAGTGTGTCTCTAGACTAGATGTGTACTTCAGCCCAAGTCCTTCTGTCCAGTGTAGTCAAATGCAAATCGATACTTTTAATCTTGTTAGTAAAGTTTTATTTAAATATAGTAATAATAAAAGAAAATATAGCTTATAAAAGTAAACTTATAGAATCATAACTGTCCAATTCCCAACTATTAAATGAATTCAGAGATCTAGCCAAAGCCTAACCATATAAATACAACCTGTACTATGCTCTGAATTTTGCCAAATGTAGGCCAACATTCAAAAGGACGACTCGCCTGACTTTCAAGGCCTGGTTCCTCAATACTTTCTGGAAATCAGGCCCCAGACAGATGTGAAGTTGGGCATCCAAAACTCGGTGGCTACTTTTGAATATCTTGGCTTTGTGCTTTCTTGAACTACTGGAGGGAGCAGACTTCAGAACTGCAGGCCCTGTCCTGCTGATGGTGCCAGGGACTTGGACCTCAAGAACCAATAGTTGGAATGACCCAGCCGATTGGAACTTCCTCAGTGAGACACAGGGAAAGAGGGATTCTCTCCGTTAATTCATTACCAAGCATCTTTATTTGCATATGTCTTTTTTATCTGTTTCTCTACATCAGGGGTTGTCAAATTTAATTGCACCCCGACCTCCTTCTTACAACAAAAATTACTACATGACCTGAGGAGGGGGGACTGAAGTCTTAGCTCGCCCAAGCCCTGCTACCCTGGAGGGGAGGCAAAGCTGAAGTCCCAGGGCCTTAGCTCTATACAGGGGGGCTGTAACCTGAACCCTGCCACCCAGGGCTGAAGCCCTCGGGCTTCGATTTTGGCCCCTGGCGGTCGTACTTGGGCTTCAGCCCTGGGCCCCAGCAAGTCTTATCGCGCCCTGGTGACCCCATTATAATGGGGTCGTGACTCACTTTGGGGTCCTGATCCACAGTTTGAGAAACACTGCTCTACATCTATCAGGCACACAAACCAGTGAGAGAACACAATCTTCTTTTACAGAGTCTAATAGAAAGCACCGACATTGTAGCTCAGTTTGTGTAGGACTTCACATTCTGCAGAAGATAAACTTGTTTATGCCAGTGGAACTACTCTAAGCACACATGACAGCTGTGAAAAGGTGGGGGGTGATTTTTTTTTTTAAAAAGCTTTCTGTAAGTGAACAAAGCTACACAAGGACAACTTAGTTTAATCAAGGGCCTCTGCAATATTACATGTGTTGCCAGCAAGCCACAGCTGCACACCACATGAGTATGGCTAAATGTGATTGCTGCTATCAGGGATGTGTAGAAGTTTCTCATTCCATAGCACATTAATAATAAAGTACTTTAGTGTATTTCTTACAAGTTTAGCTATTATATTGAATAGTGTTGTAGTTTTAGAAATATTTACTTTGTAGTGGTGAGGGAGAATACTATACACTAGACTACACAACTGTTCAGCTTTATAGTGAAAATCTACTTACAAAGACTCCTGACCCATAGAGAGGCAGGTCACTAGTGGATTGAGGAAGGTGAGGGTTGACTGGACAAAAGGGAGGGAAGTTTCTAACAGAAGTTAGAGATGTAGGAATAGGATTTGTTGGGTTCACTGCAGGAAAGGCAGTTGTGGAGAGTGGGGAATCACACACCTGGCAAGCTGGAGAGAGGGAAGCAATCACAGGGGGAATGCTGTAGAGAGGACTAAACTAACTAAAGGAACTGGAGAGAAAGTACCCACAAATGTGCAGGAAAATAAGAGACTATATTGACTAAGGGATGGAAAATTCTGGTCTTTACAACAGCTTGTAAAATAATGTGACACAGTTTGATAAAAATGTGACATCCCTCCCGTCTCTCTCTCTCTCTCTCACACACATACACAATTCAAAACACCATCTATTTAAAATCTTAACAGTAGCTATTAAGGAATGTATCACAAAGAAAAGTCCTGCAATTAAAATAAGGCTAGACCAAATACAACGAGTACGAGATGGAATAAATCACAACCCATATCTTACAGTCCTTGGAACAGCTCAGAGAAATCTGGGTCTTAGCAAACAGCAGATAAATTATTAAAAGAAAAGACAGACAACTTCTGTGTCAAATTAAAATATCAACAGAAAAGGATTCCAACCTTCCAGAAGAGTATCATATAGTCATATAGAACATCTTGGTCCAGCTGCTGGGACACGTCTGAGCTGTGCTCAGCACAGTATGGGAGACGAAGCAAATGTACTGTTAAGTCATCTTTTATGCCTCCTTCCCTACAATCTTCCAATCCCCAGCATAAAGTAAAGTGGCCTTAGGATTGCTATACTTCTGTGCCAGCTACCAACAGCCCCCAAGTGCTGACTTGGCAGCCAGGGATGCCTCAGCCATGCCCTTTTTTCTTCCAGACAAATCCCTTTTTATATGGGAGGCTGAGAAGAGTATATGCTGATATTGTGACTGTCAGCCAATAATGCCCCCATGACAGGAAAATGCTCACAGGGGCATGTTTCTAGCTGTTTTATTTCTGCAGAGTAGACACCAAGATCTGTCCATATCCATACCTATTCATGTATAATGATGCCATACCAACCTCAGGAGACTGATTCATCTGCAGGTTTGCTCACAATTAACCAAACCCCAGCTTGACTTTCTACTACCATTGTTAATGTCACATTGTTATTTTCTATGTTTCATCATTTACCTTTAGAATAGAGATGTCTGGTTCATGACCCTAGGCCAGGAGGTTTTGGCTTATACTCACATCTGAGCCTTTGCTCTTAAGGGAGGCATTTCAGAATTTCACTCCTGATTTCCAGTAAGAGCAATATAGCGGTCTGGCCCATGGCCTATTTGTATAGGGGTATGAATGGATCTGTAAGAGAATTAAGTAGGAAGAGAATGAGAAACAGACAAATTCTATGAAGTAACTTCTGCCTGAGTAGGAAATAACCTGAGCCAAAAATAAGCTTGTGATTTTTTTTTGTACATTTCAGCCTAAACTTTATTGTAAATTACAGAATATTTTTAGTTAATTTTGTTAAAGCAACAAAAGACCTTACCCACAAATTAGGTTTTATTATCATTATTTGTTGTATTACAGATTTAATTTTATTCCATTAACTATCAGTGTGTCAAGAAGCAGGAAGCAATAGCTAAAATGTAATAAACTCTAATATTTAGTCTAGACAACATCCGTCACAGAGTAATTTCAAATATCTATTTAAAGGAAACCATATCTGGGAAGTAAAAGAATCCAGGAGTTGAGCACTGCTTCTTTATTTCTTCCTCCCCTCCCCCCCCAAAGTACTTCTCACAGCTTGGTTGGGGGGCTAAAAATAGCAGTGTAGATGTTTGGGCTGCAGCTGAAGCCTGGGCTCTGAGACCCACACTGGGATCTCAGAACCTGGGCTCCAGTGTGAGCCCAAATGTCTACCGTACAATTTTATAGCCCTATCAGCTGACCTGGGCCAGGTGCAGATCTTTTATTGCAGTGTAGACATACCCACAGAGACCATGCACTCCTACTGTAAGTTAAATTAACCCCCAGCCTTCTCTTGCTCATACTGGAGCTGGTATAAATCAACCCACAAGATCAGGGAGCTTCCTCCAGTTCCCTGAATCTCCCCACACTCTTCTTCACTGACAGAACTCAGACTCAGAGGAGAATCTATGTTGCATTAACGGTGACTTTTTACATTATATTTGATATAGTCATAATGAAACACATTGTTTCCTCTACAGTCCAACTGAGGAACAGTTTTTCACATGAGTAGTGTCACTGAAATCGGTGGAATTACTCACATGAGTAACAGATCATCAGCTGGGAGCAAGGGGATCACAGACTAGACCAGTATGTCTAAGAATCCTTGTTGATAAAAACTTTCCATTTTCTTAACAGCAGTAATTTTTCTCTGTGTGTCAGGTAGCAAGATCAAGTTCACCAATAGTGAACATTGCTCTCAGCAGTACCAAAGTTAATGACATCATGTAGTAATTTCCTTCCTAAATCTCTTTTGTTTCCTAATCCTAGCTGGCACTGAGCTCTCAGTTCTTTGGTTATGTATCTTTTAAGGGGAACTACTTTCCCACGTATTATTGAACTTTCAAAGAAATCTGGAAGTCCTTTCATTGGATCCTCAACCTGAAACACTTTAGTCATATTACATCTGAATTACACATGGAATTTTACTGGTTTGAACTTCGAGCTGGCCCTCCTAACTCCAGTAGTAGCTGGCCAGATACAGTAACACTCAATTATGGAATATTCCTTCTAATGTTAGCTATTTAGGAAAACCTCTGTCACTGTCCCCCTTTTACCACTATATTTCTATTTATGCATTCTCTTAATCCAGCATATTTTTCATTAATCATATTCCAGATTGAATCAAACTTTAAAAATAATCATGCACTTCACTGATACCTCAAATATCTAAGTTAGGCAAATTTTGCTTCCAGTGCTGCCTAGTATGTTATCTCTGAAGTGCAAACATGCTTATCCAATATTGGCACTTTAAAAGAATGTTGACAGATTGTGCCACAACAAGGAGAATCAGAATCAGTAAAGATGATGAAAGGGTATGTGGTGAAGATGACCATGAAGCAAATGAGGTATGAGGCTACTATTAGTTGGACCTTTTTTACACACTTAACTTAAGAAAAATATTAATGTATGACTATACAATATAGAAAGCAAATGGTTATATTCATATAATTTAGGTGATTAAAATATTCTAAGTAATTAGGGCCAGACTGTTGTTAAACCACCATTATGCCTAAGTAACAACATTAATTTCAATAGAATTACTCCATTTTTCTGTATACGCGTAATGAAGAACATGACCCGGGCCTTAGTGTTTCTAAGTGGTTCTGCATCAGAAAAAAGTAGTGAATTCAAGATGTTAATATTCTTGGTAGTCAACCATGGAAAAGGGTTAGTCTGGATCTGTAAAAGCAGCAAAGAATCCTGTGGCACCTTATAGACTAACAGACGTTTTGGAGCATGAGCTTTCGTGGGTGAATACCCACTTCCTCAGATGCATGACATGCATCTGAGGAAGTGGGTATTCACCCACGAAAGCTCATGCTCCAAAACGTCTGTTAGTCTATAAGGTGCCACAGGATTCTTTGCAACCATGGAAAAGTTTTGCATTGTATAGACACATTTTGAAAATGTAAAGGATCTCAATCTAAGTTTGGGAGATAGGATTGATTAAAAGTTTCTAAAAAAATGTATACACTAAGTTGCCGAAAGTTAAAATGATGGCTTTAGCGTGCAGCTTTTTGTGAGAGCCATTGGTAAAACAAATAGTCTTGTATTTTTTATAAAAACATATTAGTAATGAGGAGTTGGGGGAAAATGTTCAGTTAGAATTATTATATGTATGGGAAAACAGAAGAAAACTAAATTTAGCTTACTATAATATTATTTACATTATCACTTAGATGCATAACATGGTCAAAAATCATGTCCTAGATTTGAGATGGAATGTGTGTGTATATATACATAATATATACATATTTTATATTTAAATATATGATAAATTTGACTAAGATGCGACAACTGTGAGTGTCTCGCAAATTACTGTTTTACAAACAGAAGATCTGGTCTTCACTTTGACCATTTAAAACTTTTGGTCTACAAGATCAAAGGAGTCAAATTTTTGTAATGCTTTGTAATCTGCAGTGTTCTTTCCAAACAAAACACCCAAATGTAAATACTGAGGTACGGTATCTGAAGATAAAGCTTAAATCCAGCTGGTACAGTGAGGCCATATTCCTTTGAGATTTTGACTACATAGACAGGAAGTTGTGGATTAGGCTGTAGTGAGCTATTGCCAAGAAACACTGAGCATATTTTACTTATCTTGAAAATACATTTTGCATCAGATGAGCTGTTATTTTCAGCAACGTTCAGTTAATGTTAAAATATGAACTAGTTTGCTAACAGTTTCTCATCACCCAAGTTCCAGAGTGGCAGATAATGCATTAATTTTGTTTAGGAAGACTGGGCATACTAGTGTTCATAAAACATATTTACATGATGCTGTCAGAGTGACCCATCTGTTACTCATGTTTATCTCAAATATACTGTTACCCCTTTTGATCCAAGCAGTTAGCCAATATTTGGGGTCTTATGAGTTGTTCCATTAGGGAGAGAAATTGATGATGGAGTCAAGTATGTCTTTGACACAGTCCTCTTTATTTATAAAGAATGAATTAAAGTCCTGTGTCCCTGTCAAACAACTGGTGATCGTTTCTTTGCTGCTTCTTTGAGTGGTGATCACCTACATGTATTCCACTGAGGGTGTGCATGACCTCCATGTGCCTGAGACCAGAAGATTTTTCACTAGCAGTGTCCATTGGTCCATACCTGCACCTTGTGCCTCCTCGTGTGCCAAACCGAGGGCATAAGGGGAAGTGCAGACCTATTTCCTTTCTGCCGACCACGGTCTGAGACAGACCCCCTCAGCATTCCTGCTTCTAAATCAGTTTTTTTGGCAAACAGTTATACTCTCTTCTAGGTAGATAGTTTTAGTACTTAGTAAGATAAGTGTTTTTGGAATCAGAGGGGCATTCCTCCTCTGTTACCCCTCTCTTTTGGGGTACTTAATATGCCTAAGATCTCTGGCTTGAAGTCCTGCATGGCCTGCCCCCACAGGTCTTCCCAGGGAGTGACTTATACAACTCTTGAGTATGTTGCCTTGAGGAGCCGTACATCCCCTCCACAGCAATATATATATTTTTTGCATTCCTTCTTTTCTACCCTGAACCCAGCCATTTTGTGTATTCTGGCTCTGAAGACACCTGAGGGAGTGGTTGATGAGCCCCAGTCTGTCCTCCCTGCACATTGGCTAGAGGCACCTAGTGGGTGTCCCTCCTGGTCTGACGCACTCTGGCTCTGGACCATCAGATACCAGACCTAAGGATTATAACAGGCAAAGATGGGAGAGGAGGTAAGATCAAACACCCCCATAAGAAGCACGGAAATCCCCATCCCAAAGCTCCTAAGAAGAGAACTGCCTCCCCTATGCCCTCCAAATTTAGTGAGACTCTGCACCTCAATATGTGAGTGTTAGGAGCTCACAGGGAGCATGTATCCCCTACAGACTAGGGACCAAGAGGCTAGGCAACAGTTCTGTAGAAAAAGACCTAAGGGTTACAGTGGACGAGAAGCTGGATATGAGTCAACGGTGTGTCTTTGTTGCCAAGAAGGTTAATGGCATTTTGGGCTGTATAAGTAGGAGCATTGCCAGCAGATCGAGGGACGTGATCATTCCCCTCTATTTGGCATTGGTGAGGCCTCATCTGGAGTACTGTGTCCAGTTTTGGGCCACACATTACAAGAGAGATGTGGAAAAATTTGAGAGAGTCCAGCGGAGGGCAGCAAAAATGATTTGGGGGCTGGAGTACGTGACTTATGAGGAGAGGCTGAGGGAACTGGGATTATTTAGTCTGCAGAAGAAAAGAATGAGGGGGGATTTGATAGCTGCTTTCAACTACCTAAAAGGGGGTTCCAAACAGGATGAATCTAGACTGTTCTCAGTGGTGCCAGATGACAGAACAAGGACTAATGGTCTCAAGTTGCAGTGGGGGAAGTTTAGGTTGGCTATTAGGAAAAACTTTTTCACTAGGAGAGTGGTGAAGCACTGGAATGGGTTACTTAGGGAGGTGGTGGAACCTACATCCTTAGAGGTTTTTAAGGTCAGGTTTGACAAAGCGCTGGCTGGGATGATTTAGTTGGGGATTGGTCCTGCTTTGAGCAGGGGGTTGGACTAGATGACCTCCTGAGGTCCCTTCTAACCCTAATCTTCTATGATTCTATGATCCATACCACCAGTCCTGAGATCTCTGAGTGTCCCAAAACTGCTGACCTCAGAAGAGATGGGATTCTGAGACTGATCCCTGTACCAGCAAAGGAGCAGTTGTCGACTGGACCAATGGTACTGTACCACAGCAAGATAAAAGACTTGGTACTGGCACTCACCATTCAACCTAACTCAGCATCATTGGCTCCATCAAGAGGCAGAAGTTCCTCCTTATCCCCATCCATTAGCTCCAAATATACTGTCCTTGATGGCCTGGTTGTTTGTTCAGACCCAGACTCACTGATACTCTCAAAAAATCTAGGTAGAGACCCACACTATCACTGCACCAGAAGAGTCCATTTTAGTTTCAACACAAATTATAAAATTCATTGAAGTGATTCCAAAGTTTATTGCAGCCAAAACATTCTTCTGCCAGGACATATTCCACATGATGAGAGACTTCATTGCCCAGCTTCAACTGAGCCCTCAGACTATAGTTCTATCCTGCCCAGTCCTTCTAGGCCAGTAGCTCTCAATCTTTCCAGATTATTATACCCCTCTCAGGAGTCTGATTTGTCTTGTGTAACCCAAGTTTCACTTCACTTAAAAACTACTTGCTTATAAAATCAGACATAAAAATACAAAGGTGTCACAGCACACTGTGGCTAAAAATTGCTTACTTTCTAATTTTGACCATATAATTGTAAAACAAATAGATTGGAATATAAATATTGTACTTACATTTCAGTGTGATATTTGAGCCTGTTTTTCACTTTTGAGCCTTGTCTGAAGCCTGAGCCACAGGCAACAGGGCTGAAGCCTGAGCCCCAGGTGGTGGGGCTGAAGCATGTAACTTAGCTTTGTGGGTCTCCCTGTGGCACTGGGGCCCTGGGCGATTGCCCTGCTTGCCACCTCCTAATGCTGGCCCTGTGTATCTGAGGTGTTGGGGGCATGGGGAATGGTGGCTTTCAGAAAATCAAAGTGTGCTCATGATGCCACTCTGTGAGGTGCTTGTCAATTCTGATGCACAATTCAATCAAATTGTCCAAACCTAATGGAGGCTTCCCCCGTGAAAGCTCATCCTTCATCTCCTCATTTAACCCCTGGCAGAAATGGTGGTGCTGTGCCGCCTCATTTCATTTGGTGTCACAAACCAAACAACAAAATTCAGCAGTGTACTTGGTTACAGGCTGGCTTCCCTGCTATAAGGTCTGAAGGGTTGCTTCAGCGGTCCACACACAGTTGGGGTCACCAGAGATAATGGACATAGCCTGTATGAATTTCTCTAACTATTACAAGAGGGGGATGGACTATTCCAGGGGCAGAGACGCCCCAGTCAACGCCTTCCCAGTCAACAACTGTAAGATGAGACCCAGATGGGCCAGGTCCATGGGGAATGAATAGGAGCATAGGAGGAACAGGAGCCAACATTGGTTCAGGAACCCCTGAAACTTGTCCCAATCACTGTCAGATTTGTTGGGCAGGGGAATCTTCATCTTCAGGAGGAGCAGAATAGGAGGAGCCAGCAGAGCAACCTGTACCTGCAGGGCCACATTCTGTGATTGCAGGGCAGTTACTTGCACTTGCAGGTTCTGGATGGCATCTGTCAGTTCCACTGGGGCCTTAGAAGGGTCCACGCTAGCATGGAGAGCCCCAGCCTCAATTTTAAAGGCTTCTCAATTTGTCAGTTGACCAGGATGAGGGTGGTCTGGGCAGCAGACCTAATGATTGGGATCAGAGCCGTGGTCAGGAGCCAAAGCCATGGATCAAACCAGAAGGCATAAACCAAATACCAGAACCAAAGGTTGAGCCAAAGTCCCTAATCAGAAACCAGAGCCAAGAGTCAAACCAGAGGGCAGGATCTTGAGCGAGAAGGGCATCGGGCAAGGAGCAGTTCAAGGCAGAGGCAGGACAGAGGCAAGACTGTGGAAGACAGGAGCAGTAGGAACCAGGTAATGCAGGAGTAGGCACAGTGGTGTGTCTGAGCTGGAGCTGTCCAGCACGGCGCTTCGGTAAATATTTTCAACCCCCGTGAGTTTTTATAGAATGTTTGGGGGTGGGGGGTTGAAGGTCGTGAAGGGCTCCAGAAAATACTCCATAGAATTTAAACTCTGGGTGTGAGTACTGAGAAGCCAACAAGCTGCTGCTACTGCTGGCTTAAGAGCCAGCCTGCTGGCCTCTCCAGCCAATCAGGTTGTGTGGCTAATTAGGCAGCCTGCTGCAGGCCAGCTGTATTGATGAGACTACCTGGAGACTAGCTCTGCTGCAGACCCTGATTCCTGACATGTCATTACAATATAGTAGGTATTGTTATGCTGGAGATTGAGTGAAAGCTCGTTGAAGCTCCAATAGGAATAGAGAGGTTATTCTACCTCTGTATTTATCACTGGTGTGACTGCTGCTGGAATATGGTGTCCTGTCTGGTGTCTGCAATTCAAGAAGGATGTTGATAATTTGGAGAGGATTCACAGAAGAGCCATGAGAAATATTTAAGGATTAGAAAACATGCCTTACAGTGGCAGATGCTGACAGCTCAATCTGTTTATCTTAAAGAGAAGACAAATGAGTGACTTGATTACAGGCTATAAATACCTACATAGGGAACAAATATTTGACAATGGGATTTTAATTTTCAGAGAAAGTTGCAAAATGATACAGTGGCTGGAGGCTAGGCAAATTAAGACTGGAAATAAGGGGCACATTTTAAACAGGGAGGGTAATTAACTATTGGAACAATTTACCCAGGGTAGTGGTGGGTTCTCTATAATTTAAAAATTGCCAATCCAAGACTGTTTAAAAGATATATTCTAGGAATTTTTCCAAGGAAGTTCTCTGGCCTGTGTTATACAGGAAGTCAGACTAGATGATCACCATGGTTCCTTCTGGACTTTGAATCTATAAGCTGGTGGCTACAACAGCAGTTCATTTAAGAAAAATGTAAAAAGCAGTTAAGCTCCTTTATGGAATACACAACTGAATCAATAGAAACCACTGCCCAAAACACATGCCATATGCAAGGCTGGAGTGGGAGTTGAGTCATGTGATCTGAAGGCTGTTCCCTAAAGGCATGTGTGACAGGGAAGGACAGCATTGCCACAGAAATCACACAAAGAAGGCAGCAATGAGGCCCCAGAGACAGCCAGAAGCATTTATAATAAGACCCTTAGAAAAAGCTAAGGAAGATCATTTTAGGCCAAGTGGTAGCTAGAAGGAGGAGCTGGCTTGGAACTGTAAAAGGAGGTTACTTACATTAAGCAACTGGAATTCTTGCCTGATACCCTGCTCACTCCAGTTCCTGACCTCGAATTTGGCCATTGGCTCTGACTACAGTCTCCAGCTCAACCTTTGGCTCTGGTATCCAGTTCCTGGCCTCCTGTTTGACCCTTGGCTCTGGTTTTTGACTAAAGAGTCCAGCTTGACTGTCAACTCTGATATCTGGTTTCTGCCTTCTGGTTTGACCTTTGATCCTGGCTTCTGTCTACTGACTATGGCTCTGACCCCAACCAAGATGCCTGCCGACTACTCTGGCCTCTAGGCTAGACTGCTCTTGTTCCGGTTGGCTCACATGCCATTGGTACTCTTTGGATTTGGAATACCACTGATTTAGTGTTTCAGGTTCAGAGAAATATTGCTTTACCCCCTAATTAAGAAAAGTTGCATGTCACCTAGGAGCTAAGTATTCAGACACACCAAACAAATCATTGGGGATATCTTCCAAGATTATATCCTATCAAAAATACTGTAATTATATCTTTTTTAACCACTGACATTAAACCATCTGTGCAATCAGAAAGAAATGGAAACCACAATGTATTTTGCACTTCGAAAAGGAAATTACTTTGCAAATATTTCATTACTTGAACAACTGCTTTCTGCTGTGATTTTTCAGGGTTTTTTTTAAAATGTGAAGTATTTTAATAATTTTGTATACTGACTTTGCTTCAGAAGTTTTAACACCAAAATTTGTGCTTTTTCTCTTTAAATCAGGTAACGATGGCATGATTTTATATTCCTACTATTACCAAAAAGAGAAAAAATGCAGCATTTTGGTTACATTTAAAGAATTAAAACTAGTTCATTGCATGTCTTTATGGATCCTAGTAATGGGTGAAATAATTCAGATAAAAGAATAGCCCCCAAAGCTTCAAACATTTTTAAAACTAAAATTTTAAGGTTTTGAAATGTTTGGATATATTTTTTTCACTTCTAGTTTCCATCTGTGATCAAAGCCAACCAGTAGTGTTGGAATACCCCCTAACACTAGCTGTATTTTGGTGGGAGAAATGTCAATATTTTGTCCAATTTTGGATACTTGTGAGGTTTAATTTTTTTGTTTAAGTTTAGAAGAACAATGCAAAATGTTAGGTTTTTATATAAACCCAAACCTTTGAGCTTCACCTACCAATGATTGGTACAATTAATACAAAAATTAAAAAACATTCTGGACCAGAACATTATTAGATAAAATCACATGACAATTTAAAATACACAATATTCTATTATTATAGACTCCTTTTACAAAAAAGTAAAAATGTTTCATTAACCTTCTAAAAAAACATTAAAATTCTATTAGCTGTATGTTTATTGACAGATGTAAAAATCACACTGATTGACAAAAACCATTCATGACTTTAGTTCTGAATTTAGAGAGCAGAAAACATCCCCAAATTTTTCAAAGACCATGTGATATTTTGTTTGAGTAAATTCATAAATGTGTTTTTATTCTATTATATCACAAAGAAAACAACTCAAGTTTCACTCATGTAGTTATGATTTCATCAAAAGACCTTCATGTTGTACATACGTATCTTGCAGTCATCTAGTGTAATAGCCCCACCACCTGCTCTCTTTAAACAAGACTGCATAAAAGTTTGCCATCAACTACTTCTTTCCCTTTCTCTACTCCACATCTGTCTCCTGTTCCACCTTACTAAAAATTTAATTCACTGTTGCCTGCTGTGAATATATACACCATTGTCCGATAAGGTGAATGGACAGCATAATCTCTGGTTTTATACATCAATAGGACGTATGGTTACTTTTAAGAGCCAGGACTACCTAGTTTCAGAGACTGTTCCTATCAGTTTTACAGCAGTTAGTGCTTTGTCCTCGTTTTTGTAAACCCGAATGGTGTGGTCACCTGAAGGATCCTACTGGCCATCTGAGCTGGTGAAATTGATGAAGAACTAACCGTATGTGTCATACAACAAAGGTGCCAAAATGCCCTTCCTGGAGCATTCCTTTGAGCACTCTGAGCTAGACCTCCTCCCACCAACTCTGGTGCAGCTCCACCAGTAGCAGCAACACAGAAACATTTGTGTTCACAGAACTCTTGTGTGCACCCATCAACATTTTGACTACAGTGTTTCCTAACCCTGCTCAAAGCCAATCTAGATGCCATGTTTGTTAGAACAACAGCAACTACAAGCACTTTGTCTATGCTAGTATTTCTGACATTATTACCATTGTTGCAAATTTTAGGGGGGAAATATGGTGAAGAAAATGCAGTAGAATCAGGTCCATATAGAAAGACATTGATTGCTGCTACCCTAAAGTAAACTTTTTAAAAGGTGAGATGCTAACCCAAACAGTGGTAGCATTGAATAATTGTTCTGTTTGTATTGTTGGAAGCAAAGAATCTGGAGGCTTTGTGTGGCTTGGTATGTATGTACAGTAGGTTTCAAATGAATCAATAATCCCCTTCTGTCAATAAGATTTTAGCCACATTTTATGATGAACTATAATTCTGTTACACTGACATGAAATACTAATTTATGGGTTTAATAGAACATTTTAGGATGAGAATCTGTAATTTTAACAGTAAACTATGATTACTGCATCTACGATATGTCTTAAGAATTTAGTAAAACCCACATTCATTAGAGGTTTATATGTAGAAAAAATGTCTCGTTGGGAAAGCTTGTTGTTGTCACTTACTTGCCCCTATAGTTCATGCAGTGGATGTTGAGTTTGACTCCTCTATTGTTTTGTATTAAACTTTACTGAGATGTTTTTCTGCCCCACTTTCATCTGCCACCACAGTTCATTAGGATTTCTCCATTATCTTTTGACAATCACCGAGGCCCAGTTTTTCAAAGGTGTTTAGGTGCCTACCTCCCACTGAAATCAGTTAGGCACTTAAATACCTTTGGGGATCTGGGCCTGAGTCTTTCATTTTATCCCTCTTCCTTAATGCCTGGCAAATCAATTAAGACGTTAATTATGCTATGGTGCATCAGGAGGTACAGCTGGCTAATGTTTTAAAGAAGATGTGCACCAGCATATTATTTTCCATACACATTTATTCCTCTAGCTCATTTTTATCTCCAAGAATTTAGATTCATGACCTTCACAAGCTCACAATATTCTCATACAGCCACAGATACATCAGATAGATAGCTCCATTAGACGTTACTGTCACTGAAGTCAATGAGGATTTTGCCATTGCTATAAATAGGAGCAGAATCCCTGGATCTTTGAGCCAGATTCCCCACCTGTCTGCAACAGAGGGGACCAGTACTGCTGAAAGCATCATATTTTTACTTGAAAATATGTGGGCTTAGTAGGATACAATGCCAAGGAGCATGATTGTTGCCCTGCTCTACTCTTTCCAGCTCCACTCCAAAATCCCATGAATTATTGACCCTCCAAAGCTCCAAGAGAGGAGCTTCCATAAGATTGCAGGATTGGAAGGGATGAGGTGCAGAGGTGGCATTCCCTCCTTTCCTTATATGACTAGTAGAAGAGCTCTGCTGGAACAGAGTCATTTCCACTTGTGGAAGCAAAGGGGGAAGATCTAGGCTTCCGATTGTGAGCTCCCTAGATCAGGGATGTGTCTTGTAAAATTCCAAACAAACAGATAACTATTACTAATAACTTTTTCCTTCTGCTGTAATTTAGCCAAAAATTATAGACGGATTTATATAGTTTTCAATATTCCCACTAATTTATTTCTATTACTGCAAATTACTGTGAAGTTCAATAGTAGGCAGTACTTGTTCTGTGACCATATAATATATTTTAAAACTTTCAATTAACATTAATAAAGAACAGTTTTAGCATTATAAAATGACACATTTATAACCATTAGCTGATATGTATGGGACTGATGTTAGAGCTGGTCAAAAATTTCCCACTGAAGCTTTTCTGACAGAAAATTGGGTTTTTGAGAAAATATGATTTTTCACAAGAAGTGTTTACTTTCTTTGGAAAATCGATATTTTGTCAAAAAACTCAACTGAAAACCAAACATGTTTTTGGATTTTGGCCAAAACCTGAAATATTTAGATTCAAAATGGTGGTGTGATCATAGGTGCTAGAACTAGAGTGTGTGTGTGGGCGGGGGGTGCAGCACCCCCTGGCTTGAAGTGGTTTCCAGTATCTATGGGGTTTATAGTTTGGTTCAATGGCTCTCAGCACCCCTGGTTGCGATGCATCATGGTAGTTTTAATTTGGGTGCCTTATGCTCCTTTTCTCCCTTGTGGGCTGGGCTGGGCTCTCTGGCCAGACTATATCTCCCATGAGGAACTATGGCCTGGGACTCCTTCTACACTTCTTCCTTTCATCAGAAGGGATGAAAGGGTGTTTCTGTATCCAGGTAAACTTCCATTAACTTAATTGTAATTTGTGGATGATCTGTACCTCTGAATATTGAGTCATTAGGTCAGAAAAAGACTCGGGCAAAAACCCGCAAATGCTCCCACAAACTTTTTGAACTGTTCTAAGAACATGCATTACAAGCATAGTAAGGAGAAATTTTTAAGGAATACAAATTGTCTGCACTTTTTTTAGTAAAAAAGCCAGAACCTTGGGTACTTCTGGTTTTTAGATTCAAATTTGACTTTGTCAATATGTTCAAAGATTTTGGAAGTCTCTTTTTCAATCAAGTCAAATATATGGTCTTATCAAAGACCTTTTTGTGGACTCAGCATCTCTAAATTGTATTCTGGAACACTTGAATTTCTTGCCTAGATTGGAAATATATTGTAAAAAACTTCAGCCTTTTAAAAAAATATATTTTTAACCGCTTCTGAAGATTGTGAGTTGGGTAGAGGGTTCAAACCTGTTACTCTAAACAGCTGGGTTGTGTGTTTCTCTTGTGATAAAGCAAGTCCACTACACTGTTTATAGTGACTTACTGAAAGTTGGGCATTGGTTTTGCAGCAAAAAATGGTTGTGTGAGTAGAGAGAAAGTGGGTATTCACCCACGAAAGCTCATGCTCCAAAACGTCTGTTAGTCTATAAGGACTAAGCCACAGGACTCTTTGCTGCTTTTACAGATCCAGACTAACACGGCTACCCCTCTGATACTTATATGATAAAGACTTGTGTGGCAAAATGCGGGTTTTAACTTAGTCTTGAAGGAGCCTGGAAAGCTGGGCTGCCATCTTGAAGAGACATCCAGCTCCCCTTTTGAAGAAAGGAGAATTACTGTGATGTGGAGCTTGTGAAAGTAGGGAAAGAAACAAGGAATCATAAAGGAATACCTTATCTGATTTTATGCAATGTTGTAGCCACGTGGGTCCTAGGATGTTAGAGATAAGGTGGGTAAGGTAATATCTTTTATTGGACCAAAGAAGTTGACCATATATATATAACTCCAAATATGCTGAACAACTCTGCAGAGGACTTCAGAAAAACTGAGGAACCACTTGTTGCACTTCACACATTCCAGAAGTGACATCTCAGATAGGACATCACCACATGCTCCCACACACTGGAAGAAAAACAATCAGGAAACTTACCTGGAAATCATGTTAGAAACTCAAAAGAACTATTTAAAAAAAAACTGATGACAGGCATCCAACACTAAAGAAAATATTACCTCAATCACCTCGTCTCTTATATGATTGTATACATATATTTGTGTATGTGTGTGTACACATGTATATAATCTACAGGTAACAAATTTAAAACTAACATATCGTGAAGCTTTTTTCTATTCAGAAATTTGTAAAAGCTGTGAAATAATCCACCATTCAAAGCTGTTGATTCCAAAACACAAGCTTTCCAAAAACAACTTAGATGACCATTTCACATCTCCAGAGACTGAGACTTGATTGGGTAGAGAGGTCTTATTAATTTATCAAAAATGCCTTATATTCACTGCTGCCAAATGTTCTAACTTGATAGAATTACTTTTTTTTTTAAATACTGCAGCAAATGAGAGCGAACCTCATGCCTTATCTCAGACTGCAGATGGTCCTTTTTTAACTCACACAGGCCTCATAACTGACAAGCCAGATAACAATCTGGCTTCTCAATTATTTTAAGCTAAACTTCAGGGGGCATATGTCTTATCTTATGCTGTTTGTGGTATATCAAAGAAGGGCTGATGCAATGTGAACACAGTTCTAAGTCTCAATTTATTAATGTGTTCATTCAGCAGAAATTTAGATACACACCAAATGGATAACTTCTTTTTCGCTTACACTCAGACAGCATCATCTGTGGCCTTAAAATAGCTACCTGATCCTCATCCTTATCAATAAAACAGTATACATATTTGGGGTATTCCGTATACTTGCATGTTTGTGATATAGATTTTCTTGAGTCCCATTGCAGGCCACTTAAGCTGTTGGTCATGGCACCAACCATGAAGATGAATGGAGGTATTATTATCTCCCCTTCACACGCTCTTTCTCCAAGTCCTCTGTCTGTCTCCCCACTTCTCTTTCACCTCTCCCACCCACTTTCAGTTCTTCTCCCCTTAATCAGATAAAAAAATGGAACCTCTAAGTATCTCATATACAAGAATACTGCAAGAAAAAACCACTACGGTACAAAAACATTATAGGGGAAGTGAAAACCATTCTAGTGGCATCCCTGGATTGTCAATCCAGCCATTTCCATCAATATTAAAGTTAACTTTAAAGTATATTTTAAAAAGCTGTCACAGTCCCCATATTCAGAGAGCCTTTTTGTGGTGGTTGAATTAAAAAAAAAAGAAAACTAAAAATGTCACCATGATGGAATATTGTACATGATGGGGTGATGGAAACTACAAAGGAAATGATCACCACATTTTTACTACGGTATGTTTTTTTTCTTTACCTTAATAAATCTCTACAAATTAACTCAAAATGTAAAAAAAGGTCCAATAATCCTTATGTAAAAACTAAGTTTTTGTGTTATAATGCAGTTGGAAAAAGTTGTGTTTTATTAGAGCGAGTTATCAATGACAAGAGGAAAAAGTTAACTAATGCTTTAGTGTGAAAAGCTTAGTTTATATGAAAATCCTACATTTGTATGATTACCATACATTTGCATTAAAGAAAACGGGATGGAGTACACAAACCCCACCCTGTGCCCCTAGGGGTTAAAAGGCAATAATGAGGCCAGGAAGCCCTGCCCTTACAAGCCTGCTGAGCATGCTCCAGCAGGAGGAGCAGGTTCAGAGGAGCTCAGAAGTTCAGGTGAGGGGTGGTGATCAGACTGCAGGAGAGAAGAATCCTTCTCCAGGAAGCCAGTGAGAAGGTAAAGCCTGAGAGAGACCGCAGAGCAGGTAAGGCCTTCTCCTTCAAGAAGCAGCAGGTCTCGCAGGGCCCTGCTTGTTTGGGACTGTGTGAAGCTATTGAGTGTTTGGACTATAGGAGTCACACCCCAAAGTAGAAGTACACATAGGTAGGAAGTAGCCCCAGATGGCACATTTAGGTTCTCTAGAGGGAGGAACCTGCCATTGTTACTTCCCACTGGACCCTGAGGTGGGGCCTGGGTCCCCGTATGATACCCCACTTAAGGGCAAAGGCCCCAGATGCAGTGGGGAGGCCCAAATGTTCCCAGCCTGAGGGCAGGGGCCAGGCACTGTTACTGCCCCTTAAGAAGGGGTTGGAGGTCAGATGTACTGACCACTAGGCCACCTGGCCCTCCAAGCACCCTATCACAATATGGGTCACTAAAATAGTTTAATTAGATTTATGACTGATCAACACATTCTTTGTAATGATAAACAGTGGAATTTTGAAGCAAGATTGCACAAAGGGTCCAGATTTTAAAACTCAGTTAGTTTAAAAAAAAAAGTGAGTGAATCAACACCTCTCTAAAAAGAAACCAGTGACAAAAACCACACATACGGGATGTCATTCAAATGTCCAGATTTGCTTTTGCTGACACAGGTACCACACTGCACTAAGATCTCTTTGTAACAAGACAGCAGTATTACCTTGCAAAAGCTCATCAAGGTGATGATCTTACTGGAAAATACTGTGCCTGTTGCTGATTCATTGTTGCAGCTGGATAAAAGGAGAGTTGGAGTGGCTGTTTACAGTGAGAGGATCTAGCATGTGGGTGGAGTAGTTTGTGAGGCAAGTACTATAGCATTGCCCAGATCTTTTATTGTTTATTTCTATCTTAATAAAGCCAAACCTCAGGAATGAGATCAGTTTTAGACCTTACACTGCTTAAGGTAGCTGCTAAGGAGTCCTCTAGTGTAGATGAAGTACTAGTTCTGTCAGCCAATTCTACCCTCTTCCCCAGCAGGAAGGGGCATTCCTGGATGGGGGTTGAGTTGGGACCAAAGTACAAGGTGTTCCAGTGCTCCTGGCCAGTAGAGTGATCCTGTGAAGGCCAATATCTGATAGCAAAAGTTAGAGCAGAACTAAGGTTGCTGTTAACTTGTACTAGGGTTTTTTTGGGACTGCCAGTATTTGGAAGAATGTTAAGGCACTTACCCTATACCCTATGGAGGATAGAGTCCAATATTTTCCATAATCTCTCATTTAAATCCCCATCTCCCAGTATATGTCTTTCCTTTGTTTAGAACTGATTTTTCTAATTTAAGTTTGTTTAGCTTCATGGTTTGATAAGTGATGCAGAACTGAGGAACCGCTTTTCTTCTTCCTTTGGACACTTCATCACATACTTGCAAATTTTACACCCTGGATGAGGTTTGAGTGGGTTTGGATCACACATTAACTTTGGGATCTTCTTTGTACCTTTGAAATGGAATGAATAGCTTGTTTAGAAGTCCTGTATCTGGAGAAGTTGGGAAAAAATTAAAGAAGGGCATTGGTTAGTTTGGGTTTTTGTTTTTTTCTTTTTAAATGGTTTTTTAAACACGCTTGTCTGTATTCAGTTTCTCTTATGTAAATCATAGTTTTGTTCTAAATTGGTTATATTGTAGTAGAGACTTTTTTGACAACCTAAAAGCAGCAAAGAGTTCTGTGACACCTTATAGACTAACAGACATACTGGAGCAGGAGCTTTCATGGGTGAATACCCACTTCGTCGGACGCATGTCATGTCACATGCATCCGACAAAGTGGATATTCACCCACGGAAGCTCATGCTTCAATACGTCTGTTAGTCTATACGGTGCCACAGAACTCTTTGCTGCTTTTACAGATCCAGACTAACACGGCTACCCCTCTGATTTTTGACAACCTGTTTCTCTAACTTGATTCTCCCATTCATTTAAAACTGTATGAAATGTGGATGTATTTAAACATTTACCTCTAAATGACCTTGACCTCCCCAGGAAGTATTAACAGCATAATTTCATCAGTGTTTTTTTGGTGCTAACTTCTATTGGTCACTGTTGTCTTTAATATTTAACCTATTTAAAAATTGAATTTTGTTTTAAGAAAGAAGACTTGCTCTTGTACTCCTTAGATAGGGGAAACTCCCATTAACTTGTGACAAAGATACGATGTTCTAGCTTTCAAATTCATATGTTGTTTATCAATTTGATAGTACAGTATGGACTCAGCTTAATTAATTCTTTTACTACCATATATAGTCTTACTGAGAAGGTGTTCAGTAGAAATTTGAGGGAAATGTTTTCTACAGTTGTCTTGTAATAACCGAGGTCTTCAAAGTGTATATTATCATACCATATGGCCAACTTTGCTGAGACATTAGAATCCCTTTATTGGTAATTGTTTCACATGGATAATATTGTCAATTACTACCTGCTTGTACATTGCCTACCACAATGAGTGTCCTGATCCTGATTGGGCCTTTAAGGCTTGACCTTAGTGCAGATGATATAATAATAGTATAGCCTGATGTGTTAGGTATTCCTGTTTCAACTTCAGATGATAATGGAATGATCAGCAACAAAATTGGGTATCCAATAACTTGTCATTTGTAATTAAATGTACACTGCAATATATTGTGCGCTTCTATATGTTTATCTAAATGACAATAATTCTTTAATGTTTAGCATTCTTTTAGAGATGATCACTGTGAGATCAACAACCTCAGCCATTCTAGAAAATAATGGTGTAGCAGGGTGGACCACTGCTCCGGCCCTGAAAGGGTTAAAACAGCCCTGGATAGGGCTGGGGCTGGAGAAAGCAGCCTTTTAGGCTGGCCTGATTGGGGGAAGTGGCTTCAGCTGGGGCCATGTCCCAAACTGAGCAACAGGCCCTTATATAAAGCAGAGAAGCCAGGAGCACAAAGAGTCTCCCTCTGCCTGTAGAGGGAGAAGGGCCTGGCTGCAGGGAGCTAGTACTGGGGGTTGCAAAGTGCAGCCCAGGGGTAGGCCAAGGCAGCAGGTCCAAACCCTCCTTGTCAGTGATGAGTTGGCTGATACTGCAGTCTGCCCCAGGGTGTGGGGCTAGACAATGACTGGCAGTAGCCATACACTGAGGCAAGGTGGGAATAGAGGGCAGGGGTTCCCTAGGGAGGGGAGACCCTGAGAACAAGGGGTCACTGCCAGGGGGCAGCACCCTATGTAAAAGGGCACTGGGTCCAGGGAGGGACATGGGGCCAGTAGCTGGAAAGGCTGATCACCAGCCTGCAGAGGGCACTCCGAGCTGGAATATTGAGCTAATTCCCAAGGACGACCAGTAGGGGGTGCCGCGGGGGTGAGTCCGCCTGGTTACAAATGGATTTAGAACATTCAGAATTTCATTAAAATGAAAGGATTCAGATTATATTCATAATGGACCCAGTGATTACATCCTTATTCAGTCCTTGTTTGGACAAAACACATTATTATTGTTATTTATTACCTAATTCTTATACATACACACACATTAATGTCATTGGGCCAGATTTACAAAGATATTTATATGTCTAAAGATGCAGATAGGCACCTAGTGAGATTTCCACATCTGCATCTTTAGACATATAAATATCTTTGTAAATCTGGCCCGTTGTCCTTAGTTGTGTGTTTGAACTGAGTATTGGGCATTATATACTTTATAGCCTTTACTAACTAGTCAATAGATGTACTTTTATTAGGAGGAACAGCTTCATTTAAAATAAATATAGAACAATTATATAAAAACATAAGGAAAATAGGTTAAGGTACTCCATGCCACAGACTTTTATAAATCATACATGTCTATCGCAGCATATAATCCTTTGTACTATGCCTTGAAAACAAATTTTGTATCTGATCAAATGTTTGAGTATTCCTTATTAGATACAAGTTGGGACAAAAGGCACAAATTCAGCAACGTCCTTCAAAATTTATGACAGGTAGTCATTCTGGCTTGTGAAGTAAATTAGAAAAACTACTTGGACTGAGATTAAGATTAATGAGAAAATAAATCTGAGTCCAACTGAAACTGTATGAACAAGCTAGAAAGGAAAAATTCCATTTGTGGGATCTGACCAGGGCTGCCCAGAGGTGGGGGCAAGAGGGGCAATTTGCCCCAGGTCTCGCAGGGGCCCTGTAGCAGAGTGGGTCTCTGCTCCTGCCCGGAAGGGGTTAAAACAGCCCTGGATAAGGGCTGGGGCTGGAGAAAGCAGCCTTTTAGGCTAGGCTGATTGGGGAAGTGACAGCAGCTGGGACCATGGCCCAAACTGAGCAACAGGCCCTTATATAAGGGCAGGGAAGCCAGGAGCCCAGACAGTCTTTCTCTGCCTGTAGAGGGAGAAGGGTCTAGCTGCATAGAACTGACAAGGTACCTAGAGTAAAGCAGGGCTGGGGAAAGGCAGTGGAGCTGAGGAGCTCCTGCCTGGAAAGCCCTAGGCTGTGGCCTAGAATTAGGCCAGGAGGTACTGGGGTTGTAGGGTGCAACCTAGGGGTAGGCCATGGCAGCAGGTCCAAAACCCTTTGATGATGAGTGGTGGATACAGCAGTCTGCCCCAGGGCGTGGGGCTAGACAATGACTGGCAGTAGCCTACACTGAAACAAAGTGGAGATAGAGGGTGGGGGGTTCCCAGGGAGCGGAAACCCCTAAGGAAAAGGGGTTGCTGCCAGGAGGCAGAACCTCACGTAAAAGGGGCACCGGGGTCCAGGGAGGGACGCGGGGCCTGTAGCAGGAAACAAGGCAGATCACCAGCCTGCAGAGGGCGCTCCACTGGAACCTGGGCTAATTCCCAGGACAACCAGCAGGAGGCGCCGTGGGGGTGAGTCTGCCCCTCTACAGGCCCCCACGAGAGTTTTTCGGGGCCCCTGGAGCAGGGCCCTTCACTCGCTCTGCGGGGCCCAGAAAACTCTTGAGGGGCCTGGGCCCCTGGAGCTTCTTCTGCTCCTGGTCTTTGCCAGCGGGGGGGGGTCCTTCCACCCCGGAGCGGAAGGACCCCCCCCAGCGGCAAATTATTCGGCAGTGAGGGGCCCTTCTGTTCCGGGACCTGCTGCCGAAGTGCCCCGAAGACCCGCGGCGGGGCCCCCCGCCACCGAATTACCACCGAAGATGCGGCTGCACTTCGGCGGCGGGTCCCGCTTCGGTGGCAATTCGGCGGCGGAGGGCTCCCGCCGCAGGTCTTCGGGGCACTTCGGAAGTGGGTCCCGGAACAGAAGGGCCTCCCGCCTCTCAATTACTGCCAAAGCTGGGGCCCCCCACCTTTGAAGACCCCAAGCACCAGGAATCCTCTGAGCGGCCCTGGATCTGACAGAACTTCCACCCATAATCTTCCAGCAATGTTACATTATAAGCATTATACCAAAACAGACCTATTGACTGATCATAACTTTTTGGTGTAACACTATTACTGTCTGTTTGTGGAGGCAGTTGCCTTGTGGAAATCAATCTGTTAATTTCGCATACCTCATTAAACACACATTTTTGTAGTCACACAGAAAGAAAGCACAATCTTTTTAAAACTATGGCAGAGTTCTACCATGCATGGTGATCAGGCCAGATATCACAGACATTTTGGAAACCAATTCAACATCTTAGAAAAGAGATCACCAGACTAGATGCATTTCTAATCCAAGCACTTTGCTGTTAAGTATTTTCCTCAAACATCCCCAGAAGATTATGCTCCCACCTATTCATGGCCACTAAAAGTGATAGGCAGCCAGTGGAAGTAGAGTGTCTTAGTTGAAAAATGAAACTAACGTGTTGGAAATTTCCTATGGTAGTACTAATCAAATGTCTGTAAAACATATTTAAACACTTCAGGGTAAAAAAGTAAAGGCTGTTAGTGCACTGAATTTTTTTCATAAAGTCTGCACAAAATAAAAGTAAACATGTATGACAGACACTGAGAAATAAACCCATCAGAAATGACTTCCATTGGAATGCTGTAAATGTCAATTCAATGTTCGCTTCATATTCTTTTTCTGTACAGCATGAACTAATTTTTCAAGTATTTAAAGATAATAAAATAAGATAATATAACCCATGAAACAATAATGTATCTAGTTGTGTGACCCCATCACAAAAGTATCTGAATATTAATTTTATTGTATCAATCTTGCATGTATGTGAGTAGTCCTTTTCAGTCTAAAATATCTCAAAATGCTGCATACACACACACAGAGAATATAAAGCTGGAGTTCAGGAATGTTAGTGCCTCAATTAAGTGATCAGACACTATGGTGATGACGACAGTATAAAAGCCTATATAGAATAGCATAATCAGAATTTAATTAACCAAATTTGAATTTAGACAGGAGAGTGTGTATGCAAGAACCCTGATCTTGAGAAAGTTCTGTGAGATTTTAATGATCAGATTTTGGCTAACTTTCCTATCTGTAAATGTAAAATACCAAATGAAGAAATCACAGGGCTGTGTTCTAAGTGATGGTATAAAATGGGACTATAGATCATATAAACTTCGGGGGAGTATGATATTAAATATTATTCTTTCACCTGAACAAGTTTGTTAGGATTCCATAGATACGTGTTAGAAGGGACTAGAGAATTTGTACTGTAAACCAAATGATAGGTTAGGTCTGGCAGTATTTTGTTATATCTGGGGCATGTAACTAATTCCTTTTGGTGCTTGTAAGTAGAGCTAATATTTCTTGCTATTACCTTTTCAACTTCATATAAAATTTATAAATTTCTCTTTACTAATGACATGGCCTAATATCCAAGGTGAAAACATATTGCAAAAACGTATTTTAGTTGGGGGGGAAAATGCCCACAAGTCTCAGTTACCATTTGCAGATTGGCTGATAATATCAGAACAAATGTGGTGCTGTTTAAGTGCTAATATATTTTTCCAGTAGGCTGTACTGTCTGCTTTAGTTAAGTATCTGTCAAGTTTCAGCCTTTTTTTTGGAGAGAGAGAGAAAATGAAGGGCAGCTCAGTTCTGTCTCCCATAATAAATTCATGAGGATTTCCAACCTCCTTTGGCCTCTCTGATGTAGTGTCTGTGGTTTTTTAATGTGAAGTATGAACTATTGCTTTTTTCTTATAAAGCACACATGAATCCAGAGACGACAAATTGCAGTTATGTGAAAATTTGATGTTCTCTTAAATGAAACTTTTGAGAGTCTTCCATCAATATTGTATGTATTT
This sequence comes from Gopherus flavomarginatus, assembly GCF_025201925.1. Taxonomy (NCBI): domain Eukaryota; kingdom Metazoa; phylum Chordata; order Testudines; family Testudinidae; genus Gopherus; species Gopherus flavomarginatus. The sequence goes on from NC_066620.1 coordinate 87,264,292, forward strand.
AGATAGACAATAGTTTAGTCAACTGAAGTATTCCCCCCCCCCCCAGTACGTGCTTGTTCCAAATTTTGAATCCAAATTATCTTTATAGTTGAAGACTGGAACAAATTCTGTCTGCAAATGACTCAACTTCAAAATGTTTTGTTTTCATTGCAGAATATGATACACTCTCCATTGGAAAGCTGCTAGTCTGGCTGGCTTACCTAATTTCCCCACTTACTTAGCAGGCATTATGCAGCAGTACAGAAGAACGGACATACTGGGTCAGACCAGCATTATGCAGCAGTACATAAGAACGGACATACTGGGTCAGACCAAAGGTCCATCTAGCCCAGTATTCTGTCTTCCAACAGTGGCCAATGCCACGTACCCCAGAGGGTATGAACAGAACAGGCAATCACCAAGTGATCCATTCCCTGACACCCACTCCCAGTGTGTGTCAACCAAAGGCTAGGGACACCATCCCTGCCCATGCTGGCTAAATAGCCATGAATGGACCTATCCTCCATGAATTTATCTAGCTCTTTTTTTAACCCTGTTACAGTCTTGGCCTTCACAATATCCTCTGACAAAGAGTTCCACAGGTTGTTGACAGTACGTTGTGTGAAGAAATATTGCCTATTAATTTCATTTGGTGACCCCTAGTTCTTGTGTTATGAGAAGGAGTAAACACTTTCTTATTTACTTTCCAGTCATGATTTTACAGACCTCTATCATATCCCCCCTTAGTTGTCTCTTTTCCAAGCTGAAAAGTCCCAGTCTTATTAATCTCTCCTCATACAGAAACTGTTCCATACCCCTCATCATTTTTGTTGCCCTTTTCTGTATCTTTTCTAATTCCAATATATCTTTTCTGAGATGGGGCGATGACTTCTGCACACAGTATTCAAGATGTGGGTGTACCAGGGATTTATATAGAGGCAATATGATATTTTCTGGCTCATTATCTATCCTTTTCTTAATGATTCCCAATATTCTGTTTGCTTTTTTGACTGCCACTGCACACTGAGTGGATGTTTCAGAGAACTATCCACAATGACTCCAAGATCTCTTCCTTGAGTAGTAACAGTTAATTTAGTACCCATCATTTTATATGTATAGTTGGGATTATGTTTTCCAATGTGCATTACTTTACATTTATCAACATTGAATTTCATCTGCCATTTTGTTGCCCATTCACCCAGATTTGTGAGTTCCCTTTAACTCTTCACAGTCTGCTTTGGACCTAACTATCTTGAGTAGTATCTTAATTGTTTTAAGTATCTTGAGTATTATCCCATGCTTGCACAGCTTGTTGCTCTTAGATTCTGAAAGATAGCTCTTTAAAAGTTATTGTAAAAATGTTAATAGTATCCCTCAGTTAATTTAAGTTCATTGTTTCATTATTCCAATAAGGTCTGCATAGATAAAAACCTGTGATAAAGATCTCTGCATAGAATAAATCTCATATGTAATTAAGCAGGAGATATATAAATGTATTTTAATAGAGTATCCTTTCCTCTTGAAAATATTGAAGACATTCTGTGTCATTTAAGACTGTTGACTTTGCTCTGATCTGCAAAATGTTTTCCTTAGAGGAACGTAGATTAATCAATAGTAAAATAAACTTTCAGGCTGTGGGGAAAATGAGACAGAAAGAATCTAGAAATAAGACATTCTTGAGCTCCAGCATATTGTATTTGAATGGTCCCATGCTTTCACACTTTCTGCAGTTGAGAGATTTGGTGTATAACACACTAAAGTATAATAATGAATCAATGCCAAACAGCAACAAAAAAGTGTTATCTATTCCTTTCCAGTGGGCCAGCAAGTTACTGCATGGACAAACATATATGCAAGAAAATTTCAGATCTGACAGGAGTACTTAAAAACAGCTTTATTTTAAAGCAGGGAAGTCATTAACTCTTGATGGTACTGTTCTGATTTTACAGTCAACACTTGAATAAAGAGGTGAAGTTGTGCAATAGAAAGACCCACATTACTGCCTGCAATGAAGTAGGGAATTCCCTAGTAATGCTAACAATCCTGACCTCCTCCAACAGGGAATGTAAACTAGAAAGCATGATGGAGCCAGGAAGATAAGAAGCTGCTCTCTTACTCTGAAGGAGTGAGGGTGGCTTCCCATCTGAAGAAAACCAATTTCATCTATAATTCCAGATTTGGACTAGGGAAGAGAGGCTTTTTTACATAGGTGCTTTGGATGGAGGAACCTTAAAGAGGCAAGAGATTTGTTTATTTCTTCATCTACTCTTGTAAATAAGCAGAATAATAAGCTGGTACCCACTGTGGCTATCTGGCCTGTCATAGTGCCTTATTGCAGAAGTGAAAAATATTAATAATCCTGAAGCTCCCAATTCTGTAACCACTGCCTGTTCCATTGAGTTATTTTAGGAGTTTTAATGTACAGTGATGCCAAAGAAGCGGTGCCAAAGAAGAGAATATAAAAGGCAATGTTGAAAATCCATTTATTTTAGGTTAGCAGAATACTATACATTGGATGGCAAGCTGGTTTAGAAGAGATCATGAAAAATTAAGGATTTGCAGTTGTCATTGGAATTATATTATTTTAATTGTATGTATGATGGATTAGAATACCTTTAAAAATAGAAGACAAAAAGAGATGAAATCTAGGGAAATTATACACATCTCCAAGGAAATGTTTGTTTTTCATTTTGAATCTTGTGATAGACTAGTACTTAAAAATGATGCATGAACATTGAGGTGTTGGTAGAAACACCATAGTTAAAGTTGCACAGAGACTTGAATTTAGTGTGGGTTGCATTCTTTTATTATGTTTAAAAAAATTTGTAGCACATCAAACTTGCAATACTACTTGAGATAAAGGTGGAATTTTTAGGAAACTTAGAAGTAAAGCTGTTAATTAGTTTTGGTGTTAGAAGCATTTAGAAAATTTTCAAAAGGGGAACTGGCTGGGCTTGGAGAGGAGAGATGTTATGAAGCGGGGAGAGTTTACAAGCCTGAGGAGCTAGGATGAAGGGCTGAGTAAGCATGGACATTAGCTTGCTTCCCCTATTCATCCTGCTTTTCCATCTGTGCTGCTCTGCCTTGCCCTTGGCTGCCATACCCAGCTTGTCTCCCCAGTATCACAATGCATCTTCTGTTCTCTGCTCCCCTGCATTCATAAATACATAACTATGTATATGTTTACAAGAGGAATGTGGAAAAGGGGGCATAGAGGGGAAGTATTGAAAGGATTAAGGAAAGGTGGTGCCAGTAAGCAGGAGGCCATGAAGCAGATGCAAGGGCCAAAGGTGCTGTAGTGAATGAGAGATGTTCTAGAAGTATGGAGTGACTCGTGGGACGATGCATGTGGAGAGGGCATTTAGGGGATGAGGGTGCCATTTTATGGTGGGAGCGGAGTAGTCCAGGGTGAAGAGGTAGATTTCAGGGGATGAGCATAAACTCACACACTATGTTAATGTGGTTTATTTCTTCCCTCCTGGTCTCTTCCACATAGGAGGTTCATGTGTCTGCTACAGTTGCCAGCTAGAGGATTGACCATAAGTGGGAGGCTTCCCCCCCCCCCAGCTAACAAACGAAACAAATAAACCAGCCATGTCCCCTTTAAGAAAGTGCCCAAACCAACTCCAGGTAGCAGAGTTCCTAGTTATCTTATTGTTCTTTGAAGCAGGCAGGCTTTCTCCCTTTCCCTTACATGTTAGCTCAGGGAAGAGTCACTTAGCCCAATCCATAAGATCCTTCCCTCAGAGCTCTGAGTCAGAGCAACCAAACATATAATTAGAAAACAAAGTTTAAGGCCCAGGTCAGACTAGTATTCTGAAGCCCAGGAGAATCCAGCATGGCTTCTGGTCCCCTCTCTTCTACTCAGCTTCTTTTTCCTATTTGTTTATATCCCCAGGGCAGGGCAGAGTACTCCTTGATTGGGCCCTGGCCATAACCTCCTGATTATTCCTCAAAGGGGTAGTACACCCTGCCAGAAGAAGTAAACATCAGATTTTTAAAAATACCTGAGTAATTTAGCCTCATAAATGCCTAAATTTATTTTTTAAATGGGACTTAGCTTCTTAATTCATTTAGGAGATTTTGAAAATTTTACCTATAGGGCCCTTTAGCTCAAGCAGTGGAAGCCTTAGTTGTCATGTGACAAGTCTGGAATTCCATCCCTCCTGATGATTCGTGATGGATGGCCATAAGTGGCAGGGAATAGTTTGCTTCCTGGTCTAGAGGCAGCTGGGATAATGAGCTTGGCCAGGAGGAGGTGAGCAGTCTCTCTTTATTTGCTGTCTCCTCCCCTGTGCAACCCTGCCTAGTGTGGCTAGCCTTGTGACAGCCAGCCTACTGGGAGGGGTGAAAGATGTAGTAGGAATATAGGATTGTATGCACACGCTCTGAATATAAAATTGTTTCCTGAGTCAATCACATTAAGACATTTTTAGTTAACTTAATTTCTGTTGTTTCTATGTTAAAACTGCTTAAATACAGCTATAAGATTTGACAAAGGCAGGTATTGTTCCTGGAATGTGGTGAACCGCTGAGAAATCAGGATGACTGAACTCACATCTCTGTACATCATCTTTTTGATTAGATAAGTTCCTTTTTTGATTAGTATATTTACATGCTTTTAAAATAAATCATAAAGCTTTTCTTTGTAATACTGTATGCATTTGCACTCATCCACTGCTCTGTACTGCCAAACCACACATTTCTTCTAGACCTTGAGGTCTGAGGGGAACAGGTACATTGAACTGTTAAAGGAGACCAAGCATTTAGAGTTATATTTGCTTAGTATGGGATTTAATCTGTTTGATAACCTTACTGTTGTATCATAATTCCATTTTTGTTAGTTGATTGCTTAAGATAACAGTCTCCATTGATAGCTTACATTTGTTTATATAAAACATTAGCATTACTGCTAATAGCACTGGTCTACAATTTTTGAGAAGTCGTCTGCTTCAGAGATAAAATGTGATATTTTATTATGTATTTTGATGTGCTGAATTCAAATATGACAATTAAAACAACTGATTGGCTACTGTTTCTAAGATATTTAAGTTTTTACATTTTATGTCTATGTATATTGTGTAGATAGTAGAGTTTTAATCATAAATTGTAAACCTAGGTCTTTTCATGTGTTTATGGTTGCTTTACATGATAAATTTCACCTGTCCTTTTTATGTAACACTTTAAAAATCAGCAAAAGGGTTATATAAATAAAATTTATTATGAAACAAAAGGCAAACTATTATGTACATAGTTTAGTCCTATTCAGTGTCTACTCGGCGCTTCTTGGCTTGTCTCTTGTATTCATTAAATGGAGCATCTCTTGTCACTGTCCAGCAATAGTCTGCAAGCATTGATGGGCTCCATTTGCCCTGATAGCCTGCCAGGAGATTCCACTGCTGTCGTCTGGAGCCCAACAGCTCTGCCTTACTCTTGGGTAGTTCCAAATCCCTGACAAGGTCATTCAGTTCACCTTGTGTTATAAGGTGTGGTTCAGAGGAGGAGGATGGGAGAAAATGTGGGTCCTGTGACATTGATGGTTCAGGACCAGAAGTTTCATCCTCTTCCTCTTCCTCGTCTGACTCAAGTGAGAATGATTCTGGAACCGGCAGTCCTTCTCCGTGGGGTACTGGGCGTATAGCTGATGGAATGTTTGGAGAATGCACAGTCCACTTTTTCTTCTTTGACACACCTTTCCCTACTAGAGGCACCATGCAGAAGTAACAATTGCTGGTATGATCTGTTGGCTCTCTCCAAATCATTGGCACTGCAAAAGGCATAGATTTCCATTTCCTGTTCAACCACTGGCGAAGATTTGTTACACAAGTGTTGCAGCATATGTGTGGGGCCCACCTCTTGTCCTGATCTCCAATTTTGCAGCCAAAATAAAGGTGATAGGCTTTCTTAACCATAGTGGTTATACTGCACTTTTGTGATGCAAAAGTCACTTCACCACAAACATAGCAGAAGTTACCTGCACTGTTCACACAAGTACAAGGCATCTCCGCTCACTTTGGCTAAACAGAAATGTGTCCCTTTGCAAAATCAAACACTGACAAATAAGAGAGCACGACACTGTATGATTTCTAGAGCTGATATAGGGCAATTTGTTCAGCAGAATGACGTAAGCTTTGTTATGATTGCATCATCCATGACTTCTAGGAATAACATGATGCAATTCATATAATGTATGACGCAATACCAGCGTCAGATTGCATCATTCATTGTTTTGCCTGAAAAGCAAGTACTGTCCAAACCCAGTCATAGATTTATTCATAGATCCAGTCAAAGATGTATTTTAGTCATTTCTGGTTTAAATTGAGATCCCTTCCCTTTATAACTCACTTATCCTCCGCCATTTCCAAGTCAAGGGTCGTATATACTGACCCAATAGCATATCTTGAAAACTAGAGCCAATCAACAATTTTAAGCATCATTTTCGTTCTCAGTGACCCAGAATTAGTAAAGTTGGACTACATTTATTTCAGAAGCATTTTGACTGTAGAGTAGTGTAGTGGTTACAATGACTTCCATGTCTTTCTCAGTCAGCCAGTATACTTAGTTATTCTTAGTGGTTTATATTAGCAAATGCTTAACATGTTAGAGAAGATCTACCCATGATAAAACTGTATGAAAACAGCCATTTTACTCCTTCCAGTGGTCTGGATCATACTACATGAGTCCATTGTGCATTGTCTAGTTTTGTGTCTGTGTTAATAAAATGCCAACACCACCATAGCAGATAGAGATGGGTTTGAGAAACCAAAGTGATAAATAATCAGTCAAAATATAATGTTGTAGAAAGTTGTTAGAACCGGATCATTAACATTGACAGTTTCCATTTTCAAATGTGTTGGTCATCTATTAATTTCTCAAACTTTCACCCTTTAGGCTAAAATTTTCCAGATCTAGTCTTATCCAAAGTGATGTCTTTCTTTCCAAATTAAAAAAGAAATGTTCAGCCACTTTCAAGTAGGGAGTGAGTGAAAAGAGCTGCTTTACTGTTTGTTTAGTTTGCTTGTTTTTGGCTTATCTTGAACAGCTCAAGTACCTCAGCAGTGTGTGGTAGAAGCTTGAAATTTGACAGGCACATAGTCCTTAGGTTGCACATGTGCCTTTAATTGATCTAGTGAAAATCTATTTTGACTTTGTCAAATGAGGAAGGTTTAAATAAAAATACTACGTATACATGCATTAAACCCCACCTCCTTCATTTCCAAAGTAGGATATTTGTGGAGAAAGTGAGCTGGGGTCCTTGTCACTTGTGCCTCATGTGTTGGTGTGCAGTTAAATTAAATGGGAGCCTGTGGCAGGGCAGTTGACTCACCAGTGCAGCACCTCCTGCTGGTTGTATCAGGAATTAGTTCTTCCAGCCCAGAGCGCCCTCTGCAGGCTCCTGTCTCGCCTGCCACTGGCCCCCCATGTCCCTCCCGGACCCCAGTGCCCTTCTCAATCAGGGTTCCGCCCCCAGCAGTAACCCCTAATCTCAGTCTTCCCACCTAGGGGAATCCACAACCCTCTAGCCACACCTTGCCTCAGTGGTTATTGCCAGTCATCATTTAGCCTTGCTCCTCAGGGCAGACTGCACTTTGTAAGCCACTCATCATCAACAAGGGGGGGTTGGACCAGCTGCCTCTGCCTCTACCTATATCTGGGCTGCCCCTCTGCAGCCCTAGTACCTTTTTGTAGGCCCTTAGCTTGGCCTGCAGCCTGGGCTTTGCTAGGTTGGAGCTCCCTAGCCCTTCCCCAGCACTGCCCCACCCTAGGTACACTCCTCAGCTTCCTAGGCAGTCAGACCCTTCTATCTCATGAAGCTAGAGAAAGCATCTGTCTCTTGAGCACCTGGCTCACAGCCCTTTTGTAGGGCCAGCTGTGGCTGATTTCCCAATCAGCCTTTCCCCAGCCACAGCCCTCTCCAGAGCTGCTTTTAACCCCTCTGGGCAGGAGTAGGGTGACTACCCCACTCCAGGACCTAACATTGAAAAGTAAAGATAAAAATAAATGTTGAACACCAGTTTCATTCACTTTTCACCTTCCAGTCTGCATGCTGAATAAGGCATGCTGGAATATAGGTTAATAGACAAGGCAGCAGAGGTTCTCCAAGAGCAAGGTAGACAGCCCTCACCGTATTGACTTTGCAACTATGGGGCAACGTTCTGCTGTGGAGTTGAGAAGTCTTTGGGAATTTTGCTTGATTAAAGATGCCCTTGGTTTCTTTTGACCCATGGAGTCACTGAATGTAGTCTTGACTCAGACTTTGCCACATAGCAGGGCAGTGTCTTTCTAGAATGGCACTGTTCGTATTTATATAAGTCTTTGGAAGAGAGTAAACTTTTCCTTTTTAATTTTCAATGCAGATTATTGTGGTTTAGTACACTAAGTGTGAGTTGGTACACTTTCCTTATATACACACCATTCAAAGAGTGCATTCATTAGATAACTATTTTTAAAATCCAAGTATTTGTCATCATATTTTGAAGAAAACTTCAGTTCTAACTAACAGTGTCAAATGTAAGAGCAGCAAGTAATGCCAAATATCATTAGTATTTCCAACCACATTCAGAAGTGATTAGATGGCTTTATAATAAAATGTTTCTATTCAGCAAGAGTATTTATCTCAGCTTGAAACTGTTAAAGTTTAGGAAGGTGGGAAAGTAGGATGCCGTCGAATATCTGAAAATGAACTTGTTGAAATTTAGTCAATTAACATTTTAAATGTGAGGAAAGTTTCTGGTATGCAGGGAAAATATAGCTGCTTCTCAACTCTGGTTTGGAAAACTCATTGAACATGCAGTTCCACTCCAGTTTCCGTTTCTGTATATGAAGCGCAGGATGCTTTATGGCAAAAGCATCTGCCTAAAGGAATTCTAGCATGTCAATAATACAGAAATTCTATTTTCTATGCCTCTAACTTCTTGCTGCTAGCGCTCCTGTGTAGTTGTTCTCATTATAACCATGGCATTGCTGTGTTCTAGCTGGTGCTACCTTTAAATGGGGAGTGAGGAGAGTGTTCTTCATAGTGCTGTTCTGGGAACATGTATTTTTAAAACATTAAATTAGTACAGTTCCCTGAATAAAAACACACAATCTGACATACCACTGTAGAGAGAGCTTACAGGCCACTACAATAAGTCAGTATTCTACTGGTGTTTTTTACATGTATTATAACATGTCATTGCCAGGTGAGAAGTTAATTTAGTCCCAGTTGTTTCCTGTCGATAGAGCTGAGTAAACATCTTTCCATACCTAGATACCATGTATGATCTGATACCATAAGAGGTTAGGACACAGGTAGCTAGATCTGGCATGACACTCTGGCAGTGGAATGGTGAGGGTCAGCAATGAGAGATGGTAACATAGGAGAGAAAGCAATATGGAGAAGCATGCAGATGAGAATGCATTGGATAGAGGCAGGGAGAGAAGCCCTCCTTGCTGAAAGAAAGTGGGGAAAAATCTGAAGAATAGAAGAGAAGTAAGCACCACTGGAAGCTTACCCACACGTTAGTCAAATTCCAAGCACCTACACAAGGATGTTTCTTGGCGGCCACATCCAACCAGTTTATTACTTCTTCTGACACTGGAGTGCCACACAGTAGCTAGAACATGGCCATGAATTGGGCCCATTATGTCTGTTTACAAGTTTGAACAAATTATTTTCCTCTGAGTTCTCTTGGGGCCTGGGCCACAAAATAAGAGGGTGGAGGTTTTTCGTGTTTTGTTTTGTCTTAAATAGTAACTCCCCTACATGTGGATCTGCTGGGCTGATGAACTTTTCTGTGATTAAAAAGGGGTTACAGACTTTGTGAAACCGCAGCATTTAGCTAAAAACCTCACTTCTCCGGCTCTCCTTTATAGATTGGCTTCATGCTATAGACTAGGGCTCGGCAACCTTTCAGCAGTGGTGTGCCGAGTCTTCATTTATTCACTCTAATTTAAGGTTTCATGTGCCAGTAATACATTTTAACGTTTTTAGAAAGTCTCTTTCTAGAAGTCTGTAATATATAACTAAACTATTGTTGTATGTAAAGTAAATAAGGTTTTTAAAATGTTTAAGAAGCTTCATATTAAATTAAAATGCAGAGCCCCCCTGGACCAGTGGCCAGGACCCGGGCAGTGTGAGTGCCACCGAAAATCAGCTTGTGTGCTTCCTTGGCACGCGTGCCATAGGTTGCCTGCCCCTGCTGTAGACTGATTCCCTGGTTGATGTGAGGTCATCTGTGTAGTGAGTGTTAGAATGTCACATCAGAGTAGCAATCAGCAATCCCTAGGCAAAGCTGGATGGACTCAAGAAAAATAAATGTTTTAAATTAACATTTTGCTGAATGCCCATGGAGGCATACAGTTGCATATTGCTGTAGTTGAAGTAATTTGATCAAAATAATTTATGGGTTATAGGTTACTTTAAAAGAAATATATAAATATATAAAATCTGCAGAGCAGTTGCTGTGACATCAATAAGTCATCCAAACAAAATATTAAGCCCTGAATATGTGAAACTTAAAGAGATGACAGAATTAAAGAATAATAGCTGTCTGCAGCTATGGTCTGCATCCATCAGTGTGTCTTTTCCAACTTGTAGATCTGTGCTGACCATGCTGCTTTGGGGATAAACAAATAATGATTTCTCCAGGCTTCTCCTTCTCTGAGTCTGAGCAGGAGACAAAATTTTTTGGCTGTGTTATTAAACAACTTTATTCAACATTGACATATTTCATTAGTAACCTTCAAGAATTAATGCTCAGATTGTTTGTTTAAGCTAGAAATATACCTTACATGTATTAATGCAAATAATGCCTCACAGGTACTACCATTATAATGCCCTGTAAGCATTTTAGAAAGATTAAAGTTCTTGCTGCTCTTGCTTTTCTATAGTTATTTCCATTATAATTCAAACATCATTGTTTTCACTTCCCCTTCCACATTTACACATTTAGTTTTGCAGCAATGGAAATGACTTTGTGACAAGATTCCCGGGGTGCAGCCTGGGACTGTGGGACCGCTGTGCCCCTTTATCTCTCCAGCTTGGGCTGTCTCTCACAATGCTTTGCTGTTGACAAGCAGCAAGCCTCTCCAGGCACTGTTATCACTCAGCACAACAGCATGTGGAGCCCCACACCCAGCTAGATTGCATGAGCCACTCATGAATCACACAGAGAAAGACACCACCCAAATCCCCCCAGCGCCCAGCCTGGTACCTCAGGAATATACCATCTTGCACTGCTCACGATGAGCAGTGCAAATTTATTAATTGGTTCACCACTTCATTAATGGAAAGTGGATGTGTACATAAGCCTTTGAAAATCTGAGCAACCACCCTTACCAAACACTTCAGTCAAATTCACTGGTAAAGATAAACAGTTAAATTTATTGACTACAAAAGATAGATTTTAAGTCCTTATAAGTTATAGGCAAAAAGTCAGAGTTAGTTACCAAAATAAATAAAATATAAGCATGCAGTCTAAACTCTCAACCCTATTAGACTGAGCAACATCTAGATTAAGCAGTTTTTCTCACCCCACTGGATGTTTGGTAGTACACAGGTTTCACCCTTGAAACCTGGGCCAGTCTCCTCAGTTGGTGTCTTAAGTCTTCTCTGAGTGTGCTTGCTGCTTGCAGCATAGGTGGCAGCAGGAGAAAGGTGAAGCATGGGCCCCCTGTGTTCTGTTTTATGCCCTCAGTCCCATGTGCTTGGAGAACACACATCCAGGTGTGTCTGCTTGGCATTGCTGAGTCCCCAGGCGAAGCTGAGAAATTCTCCTGGTGTGGCCTTATGCACGTGAGTCATTGAATTGTAGCTCTTCCCTTGCTGGACACTGGCTGTTGGTTGTTTGACACTCGGCCTGGGCGTTGGTTACTTTCCTTGCTGTTGTCTCTGGGGAGCTAATATCTAGCTGATTCCCCAACTGTACAGCATATTTTAGTGACAGCCATACAACATAATCTCATAACTTCATATGCACTAATGATATGCATATTTAGATAGAACAGTGACTTTCAGCAGATTATAACCTTTCCCCTGGTACCTCACATGCCATGCTTATATGCAATATCACAGTTATATACAGATGAGGAATATGGGGGTTACAAAACACTCCCCCAAGGTGTAGTATGTCACAGACTTCTGAATGTGACCATCAAAGTACCTGGGTGAAGAGCCTAGGTGATATCTGCAGCATTTTGCAAACGTCCCAAATACTTTAGCTGTATGCATTCATCTGGAAAGGCAAGTTCATTACTTATGAATGGCACAAATATGTATGGATAATGAGACCAGACAGAATGATTGTAGATCATGGATGGGCAAACTTTTTGGCCCGAGGTCCACATCAGGGTATGGAAATTGTATGGCAGACCATGAATGCTCATGAAATTGGGGGTTGCGGTGCAGGAGGGGATAAGGACTCTGGCTTGGGGTGCGAGCTCTGGGGTGGGGCTGGGGATGAGGGGTTGGGGGTGCAGGAGGGTGCTCTGGGCTGGGAATAAGGGGTTTAGAGGGTGGGAGGGGGATCAGGGCTGAGGCAGGGGATTGGGGCATTGGAGGGAGTCAGAAGTGCGGGCTTCTAGTGGCGCTTACCAGAAGCAGTGGCAAGTCCCCTCTCCGGCTCCTATGTGGAGGTGTGGCCAGGCAGCTCTGTGTGCTGCCCTATCTGCAGGTGCTGCCCCTGCAGCTTCCATTGGCCACAGTTCCCAGCCTGTTAGCATCATCTTACTCCAAGTTTCTTATATTTGGAATGAATTTTTGATGCAGTTGTTTGTATTTACTGATACAGAATACTTTGACAGGTAAAGAGTTCTTTACATAAAGTTCCTAAGCTTTTTGTACAGTTTAATGTTAGTGAATTAATATGAGCTTTTTTTTTTTTTTAAACTGCACCATTTGCAAAGTGTACATGTTTCAGGGACAGCTGCTGATAGTTTAAAAGCCTTGCAATCTGTCTGTCGATATAGAAAGGAATAAATTGAGTATGGATGAAATGTTTGGTGTTGGGAATATTTGTAATTCAGAAATAATTTCATATATAAATCAATCTCCCATGGAGGTGCTCAGAGCACTAGCACATCCGTGCACAAATCATAAAAACACAAATAAAATCATCATAATTAAAAACTTTTAAACAAGAAAAGCACATAGAGGGGATGCTTGCAAGTAATAAATAAGCATGGTCATGATTTCATTTGCAGAAACCACTTTTTTAACTTTTTTTTTTTTTTAAGTGGGGAGGGAGTGGGTAAGATTGATATCAGGTGTTATATAAAATGAGATGAATGGGAAAATATCAAGGAACAACAAAATTGAAAACGTTTTATTTTTATAGATCCTTGAGGAAACTGGGGATGGGTGGGAGAGACAGACATTCTGCACTAACAAAACAATGGAATTAGTATTAGTAATACTGCACCAAATATGATTTAAAAAATTAAGTTGCTTTGCTGTCATAACCATATGGAAGTATGCTTATGTTTACTGAACTGTGGATTCCCATGCCGTTTTTGTTGTTTGCATATCAACTACCAGTGTATGGTTTGGATTACTACACAAAACGTTGGAGTGTAAATAACAATATCAAATATCTTTTAGACACTGGCTCCAATTTTTGTTTACAATATGTCAGTATAAAGTCCAGCGTTCTGTTTTAATAAGTGAAAATAAATGTAAAAATAAAAAGCATGTTACTGATGTATTAAAACACAATTCTAATGTAAGTTATGGTTGAGGAAAAAACAGGAAAATAATATACTTAATTATCTATGTAATTTTTGTTTTTCAGAATAGCAACTGCTTTTACCAGAATGAAAACTCTGGCTTCAAGAAATTGGTTTTCTGAATGATTATAATAGACTATTAATATTTGCTCTAGAGTCTGCTTTTCAGGCCAGGAACTTGTGGGTTGATATCTCCAAATAGGGGGTTATAGAATGTATGTTGAAAAAACCCAAATTTTTTGGGAGGGGCAATCGCTTTCTAAACACACACATTTATTTAAAACTCCGTCCTTCTAAATATGCATCATTTTAAACACTAATTTTTAATGTTCACATATAGGCAAAGGTTTTCTTGCACTCAGTCAATGATAGGATCAGAGCCATAGGGCTTAAACTTGCTTTGAATGAAGTAAGTGGAAATGTTGCCATCCTCTTCAATGGGAGCAGTATTGGAGCCAGAGTTTCCACTGAATTCTTACAATGAGTTGTAGTAGTATTAAACATTTATATTACAATATACCTAAGGCTCCTGATCAGGATTGGGACACCATTGTGTTAGATGCTGGACAAACACATAAGATCATTTTTTTTTGTTTCATGGAGGAGTTTAAGCTGCTGTTGACTTGTTTTCTTAATTTTCTCAAGAAAACATTAGAAACAAATCTGATGCTATAAACTCAAAGGTATGAAGAAGCAAATATGGCATTTAGGCTCCAGTCCTGCAATTGACCCTTGCAATCATACGAAGTCCCATTGGTTTCAGTAGGGTTTCTCCACATGCTTTATTGGACCGTGGGTTTAGGAATAAAATTGGTCCCCGATCCTGCAGTCGTTACTCAAGAAAAGCTCCCATTGTTATGAGCAAGGCTGAAGAACTGTACCCTAACTTGCATATCTTTTGGTTCTTGGTATTTTGCAGGGTTATTAGAGTGTAGAATTAAAAATATTTTCTTTCGTATTCATAAGCAGAATTGTGGTGATCTTAGGTCAAATTTAATGCTTGCTTAAATGCTTAATCAAATAACTTAGAGGAACCTTTCTAATGGAAATGTCCTTGTTCATGTAACCAATGTACTGCACACTGAGCGTGTTACTTGTCATGTTGCATTTAAAGGTTTTGCCTGGCAATACAAACAGTGCGCTCTTCAGGGAAATACATTTTAAGAAAGCTATAATCTCATTTTGCTGTCTGTTTTCCTTTTATGGGCTATGACATTCCAGGAAAATAAGACTGTTCAATGTAAGTTTTTCTCACCTCTGAGTATTTTGTGAAATATATAGTATTGATGTAAAAAAATCAGTTTGCCTCCAACTTCAATGACGCAACTTAATGTTTCCTGCCAAATATTATCCATATTGTGACGATTTGGGGAATCTATCTGTGCACAGCTTATGAATCCTGTTTGATATTGGGGATTCTCTGTGTATATGTCAGACTGCAAATTCCAGTTTGAATTCTCTGGTGTCTTTTGTCTCCATGTAGAGTTAAAATGTACAGGAGATAATGGAAATTGTTGCACCTGGCACAGCACTAACAATGAAAGGTTGATGAACTGTGATCATCCATTCAAATGAAGTATCCTTGGACAAAGAGATGCTACTACCCAGGGCAAATGAGTTTTTCAAGTCTGAACTCCAGGCGGGAGGTAACTAAGCAGCAGATCATTTGGTGGGGGACTTTGATCACCTGAAGAGGCTGAACAGGGAATTACCTGACAAAGGGGATTGGAAGTAAGAGAGAGAGGGTTTTTGCAGGGCATTTTAGAGAGTGGTTGGGCACTGATTGCAGTGATCAGAGGCAGAGAGATTCCATGATTAGGGAGAGAAGGCATGTGCGAGACAGGAAGGATCCTGAACATCCTAAAGGACTCTGACTTAAACTCAAGGAACACCTGAAAGAGAGGATACTTAGGCAGGGAAATGCGTACAGGTGTTTTATTGTTTTCTTCAGACCTTTATATGTCTTGTGCTGTCTACAGTGACTTTTTAACCTTTCACAATGCCTGGTGTTTCTGTTTGCTTCCACTGTCATGTGTCCCTGAAGAGGTGAACTGTAATCCAGAGTACCCATGAATGGGAATGGTGGGAAAGGGTGTATTAAAGCAATAGAGGTGTGTGGGGGGGGGAAGGTTCATCACTGGTTGTGGAGGCCTAGGGCAGCTGGATCACAAGATCCTATTTCCATGAAGGTTTAACAGACAGAACCTAAGGAAAGAGACAGTGCTGGAGCCCAATGAAACTTGGGAAGCTTATACCACATGGATCTAGTGTTGTGGGACCCAAGTGTAGCAGCCTGGCAAGTGTCCTGCAGGGTGAGCTTGACCAGGGCTGTGACAAATAGTTTTACTTATTTCTACTGCTTTCTGGTTCAAAGTGTAAGTTTCTGTACATTCAACATCCAAAATAACAGTGTTGGGAATGGATGCTTTAACAAAAAGGTTGTGGTCATGGAGGCTGAGTTAAATATACGGTTTGGGGTGTGTAAGATAGCTGTGGTGGTAGTGTTAGTAGTAAGGTTTGTGGTGGAGAAAGTATGGAGGGTATGAATTGCAAGATAGCTCACCATTTCTTTTCTTGTGATGTCTTCCACAGGTATGTTGTGTGGGTATTGACTGTAACTGTTTCACAGCAAAGTTATATTCTATTCCCCATCCTTGTTTATCTTATAAGCAACTCATTATTCCTAAGCCTTACACACTGGTAGAGCAGAAAAATAATGCTCTACACTTAAAATCTTAGCTTGGAAAGAACTGAAAACTATAGAAAATGAGGGGAAAACTCTAAAAACCCACAAAGATAAAATTGCACACAGTGAGCCAAATTCATTGTTTATGTAACTCTACTAATTTCAGTGGGGTTACTTCAGGGATGAATATAGCCCAATATGTTAAATAACAGAGGGTTTTTTGGCCTGATATTGAATGTCAGCAGTTTTAAATTAAAAGTATATCATACAGTCAGTTGTTAAATATATTTTACAAATAAGCCAATCTGATATAAATTATTAGATTCTCAGTGACACTTTTGCAACTGTTTGTATTGAAGCTCATGTGCTTTCATCATGGAAGATGGTTCAGATTGTAGCTAATAACTGTAGATCTAATATCTGGCTAGTAAAAGCTATTTGTTCGTAACAGTCTCACAATCCACTCAGCTCTTCATATGGACACTGTGGAGATCTCCAACATTGTTCATATTGTGGTCATACCTAAGGAATGTGTCAATCTAGTTTATATAGCTGGGTGGTAACGTGTGTTCCGTTCATTTTCTTTGTGTGATTTATAAACCCAATTTATAGAACCTTGTCCTAGGACATGGTTGCCCTGTAATGTCAACCCTACTCAAGCATGGCACTGCTGATGCTGCCTGCATTAGTTTCTTTCTCTGAAGTGGGGAGGGATAGCTCAGTGGTGTGAGCACTGGCCTGCTAAAACCAGGGTTGTGAGTTCAATCCTTGAGGGGGCCATTTAGGGATCTAGGGCAAAAATCTAGCAGGGGGTTGGACTAGATGACCTCCCAAGGTCCCTTCCAACCCTGATATTCTATGATACAACACACAAATCAGTGCCAGAGATATAGGTTGGCCCTCCAGCCATGTTGCAAACAACCTTCACTCCTTCCAGGGTTAAAAAAAAAGGTTCTTCTGCAATTCATGGTCTTCTCTTCAGCCTGCCCTTTGGGTCCCATTCTCAGCTGTTTTATGGGCTGCCTTTTGAGTCTGTCCCCTGCTCCAGTATCCTGTACTCAGCCCCTAGGCTGGATCCCCTGGAGTACCATTCTCAGCCCCTTCTGGGCTCTGTTTCTTGCATCTTTCCCTGCTTTGGTACAGAGCACTGGTGCCGAGGCTGGTTCTCCTAGAGTACCTGGCCTCCAGCAGACCCTGACTCAGCTAACCCACAGGAGTCTGCTTGCTCCCTGGGGTTCCACATTCCTGACTGATCTTTTTCAGCCTTTCTTCTGAGGCCCAACTGATCCCCTTAGTCTCATTCCATCAGGCTGGGAAGCAGCCAATTAATTCTGCCACAGCTAGGGCTGACTCTATCTTCCCTCAAAAGGAGTCCTTCTTTTCTAAATACATTCTTAAAGTGCTCCATCAGCCTGCCTCAGGCTTTCTACATGACCCACCACAAATCACTATCGAGGGACAGACTTTGGAGACATTTGAGCACTTCTGCTCCTCAGTAGCCAACTTTCTCAAAATGTAAAAATCGACAGTGAGATACAGCATGGGATCCAGTGTGCAAGTGCTTCCTTTGGGAAATTGATTAGGTGCGTTTTCACAGACCGTGACCTACGCAGGAAACCAAGATAGTTATTACTATACTCCTTTATGGATGCAAAACCTGGGTGACCTATTGACAGCATAAAAATGGCCATACTGGGTCAGACCAAGGGACCATCTAGGCTAGTATCCTGCCTTCCAACAGTGGCCAGTGCCTGGTGCTCCAGAGGGAATGAACGGAGCGGGTATTCATCAAGTAATCCATCCCCTGTCACCCATTCCCAGCTTCTGGCAAACAGAAGCTAGGGCAGGGGTTGACAAACTATGGCCCGAGGGCCGCATCCAGCCCTCCAGATGTTTTAATCCAGCCCTTGAGGGTCGGGGGATTGCCCTGCTCTGCGTGGCTCCTGGAAGCAGCGGCATGTCCCACCTCTAGCTCCTACGCATAAGGGCAGCCAGGGGGCTCTGCGTACTGCTCCCACCCCAAGTGCAGCCCCCGCAGCTCCCTTTGGCCGGGAACTGTGGCCAATGGGAGATGCAGGTGTGGTGTCTGCAGACAGGGCAGCACGCAGAGCTGCCTGGCCGCGCCTCTGGATAGAAGCCAGAGCGGGGGACATGCCAATGCTGGGAGCTACTTTAGATAAGTGCTGTCCGGAACCTGCAACCCTGACCCCTCCCTCACTCCAATCCCCTGCCCCAGCCCTGATCCCCCTCTCGCTCTCTGAACCTCTCAATCCCAGCCCAGAGCTGGACCCCCAACCCCCATCCCTAGAGCCCACACCCCCAACTGGAGCCCTCACCCCCTCCTGCACCCCAGCCCCCAATTTTATGCACATTCATGTTCCGCCATACAATTTCCATACCCAGATGTGGCCCTTATGCCAAAAAGTTTGCCCACCCAGAGCTAGGGACACCGTCCCTGCCCATCCTGGCTAATAGCCATTGATGGACCTATCCTCCATGAACTTATTTAGTTCATTTTTGAACCCTGTTATAATCTTGGCCTTCACAACATCCTCTGGCAAAGAGTTCCACACACTGACTGTGTGTTGTGAGAAGTAATACATTCAGAAATGGCAGCTTCATACTTTCAGTAAGTGGTGCTTGTCAAGTTTTAGAGGCAGGAGAAGCACTCAAGCACACGTAG
The DNA here is from genome assembly GCF_025201925.1 of Gopherus flavomarginatus. Classification (NCBI taxonomy): domain Eukaryota; kingdom Metazoa; phylum Chordata; order Testudines; family Testudinidae; genus Gopherus; species Gopherus flavomarginatus. Next base: position 87,283,344 of record NC_066620.1, read on the forward strand.
AGCTGATCTATGCTGAATGTTTTTTAACCGATCAGATTCCATGTGACAAAAGCACATGACTCCAAGAGCATGGATCTGTGAAAGCAATAAAAACAGCGCTCCAATTGCTGATAAGTAGTGTAACCTGACTTTTTTTTTTCTTATTCAGAGTGCTTTGAAGTTCTCATTTTGGCCTCAAAATAAATATTCTTCTGTCATTAAGTAGCTTGATGTTTTGTTTTATATCCCAACTGTAATTTGCTTCTGCTCTTATTTATTGCAAAGTACAATACTTCATTATATCTAAGAAAAGCTGAAGTTAAACTGTAAGAATCAGTTCAGAATAAACTGTGGAGTTTAGTAGTACTTTTGATTCAATGCGATTTCCCTTAACATGTTTCTTCAAGAATGTAGTGATCTAAGTCCTGTGTAATGATTTCTTGTGAAATTATACTTCCATAACTTTGATCATGGAGCTGCAGTAGCAACTTCCTAGTTGAGGTTATAATTCTTCCCCCACCCTCTAAACTAGATTTTGTAACAAGCACACATTTTGGGAAAACTGCACAAAACCACCTCCTTTTTACGTGAAAGTTTGCATGTTTAGCCTTATCTCAGAGGAAAATATCCTGAGGATGTTTGAGATCAGTTAAACCATATTCAATTTGTGTGTCCTAGAGCAAATAATATACTTCCCTTTTTAAAAAGTCTTTCTAAATTAAGTCAGCAACACATGTTTTCAAATTTTAATCAAAGTTATTGACGAGTGCGTATGAAAACATAGTATGGAGGATCATGCAACAGTGTTTAAAGTTGTTCAAAGCTTTTACTATGTATTCCTAGACTTTCAAACATTTTTATCATATTTCATATAGTTTTTTAGCAGAAATTATTGGTGTCTTTACAGCCTTATCAGTCTTAACAAAGGTGTTTGGAGATTATATTATGGTTTCTAACTGATCATGGTTTATTTCTATTACTTGAAGTTATGGCAAAAGTCAATAAGAAGGAACACAACGCTAGGAGTGTCCCTCTTATTTGTAGTCTCATCTCCTAGCTTTGGAGGTGGTACCTTTTTTCCTTCAAATTTTTCCTTTAAAATCAATCCATTGTCCTCATTCTAGTTGTCTGGAAACTATTCCCAGTCACTTGTTGTAAGTGCTTTATACAAGATATAGTTCCTGTCCCAAAGAATTTACAGTCTGGATTTTAGATGTGAAGTGAATGTGGGTGTGTCACAAATCTGTCCATGATAGAGTGCCTCCTGTATGAGCTACATGGGGAGCGCACACCAGTCCAATTATCTCCTGCCCTAGCAAGTATTACAGGGCATCTGTCTAGTGGGCTGGCAATCAACCCTCCAGCTGAGTCTTATCCCCTGTTGGAGTCCCAGGCAAAACAACAAAACCGTCTGCAGGCAGTAAACAGGGTTAAAAAAAAGGAAGGAAAAGAGAAACCTGTAAGCAGCTCCCTCCAGAATACGGGTCTCTCTTACTCCAGAGTGGGCTCTAGGAGTATCACTATCCACTTCAGAGTCCACTTGGGTTCCAGTGGAAGTATGCTCCCTCCCTTCTGCTCAGGATACAGGGTGACCAGACAGCAAATGTGAAAAATAGGACTGTCTCTATAAAATCAGGACATCTGCTCACCCTGTCAGGGGCCCTGCACCTTCCTTCTGTGAGGGCAGGGACTCTGCAGCCTGTCAGTCATCTCTTAGGGGCTGGAGAGGCTCAACAGTCTGCTCCCTACCCAGGGTTGCCCCGGTCTGAGAGGAGTTCCCTCTCTTTTGACTTTTGTCTCCTTTCCTGGCATGATTTATAGGTGTAGAGGGACATCTGAACCCAAAGCAGCTCCTTAACCCCTTCCAAGCTAGTGTGGGGTTTATATACCCCATCACAGAGTGACGACGAGTATAAAGAGGATGGGACAAGGAAGGAAAGGGATCACAGCACAAAGCTGAGGGTTACAGCAATAGCCCATATGGTGTGTGAGAATTGTGCTGCAGTTCTAATGAGGAACTGAAAGTTTATGAAGCAGTGCAGTTAGTACCAAACTCAGGTCTAAAATATTCAAAATGTGGAAATCCTTACAGGGATGTAAGACACTTTAGATTGCATTCAACTCATGCTGAGTTACAGCTTTTACTTTTGATTGGAAAGTGGCTCGCATGTATTGGTACAGACAAATACTTAATCTAGTATGATGGTACAGTTATCAGATTAGATGAAGATACCCTGTTAAAGAGAATTAAAAAACACGTGAAACAAAATGTTCAAACTTGGGTATCTAAATTTAGACGTCTTAATCCACATTTAGTCACATAGATATGTGACCTGTTTTCAGAGGGGTGGAGCACTGCAACTTGCAGTCAAACGAAGTCAACAGGAGTTGTGAGTGGTCAGCACACCAATTAGGCACTTATTTAGGTGACCTGACTCTGGATCTACATGCCTGACTTTTAGGCACTCAATTTTGACAGCTTTGGTTAGAAGGCACAACAAAACCTATAAACTCTCACCTGTTAATGATACTATGACTGTCATTCCCTTAAAAGTAATTAAGGGCTATTGATAGCTGTACTGGTCCTGGAGACCATTGCCAGCTATTGGAAAGAGATGTAATGTAGACACAGGATGATGCAGTTAAAATATTTTAAAATGTCTTTAGTCTAAAAATTGTTTTGTTTTTCATACCCATAAGAAATAAAACACTAAAGAAGACAAAACACTGACATTTTTATTTCAGTAACAATACTTTTAGGACTTATTGTCTGATGTACACGTTTTGTGAATATTGATACCTTAGGTAGTAATCCTAACTGACAACAGCATCATTAGTGGTTTAAGGGCAGAATAAATCAATTATACATTTCTCTGCACTTCCATTTTTAAAACAAGCTATGCGTGATTTAAGTATCTTAAAAATACATACATCTTTCTGAACACACAGAAACTTTATGGGTCACTCTTACTCTTTAAGAAGATGGGCTTGATTCTCTGTTCACTTACACTCATTTTTCACTGATGTAACTCTTCTGATTTCTGTGGAGTTACTTTTGATTTATCCTTATGTTCCTAAGAAGAGAGTCAAGCACCAAAACCTTACTATTAATTCTGATAGATGTGACTTGGTTCCCATTATGGCATTCCTTCAAAAACAAGCTGCATTGTATCTGTGCCAGAAATTGATATGATGTTAGTACATCCAATGCAATGTCAAACACATTGAAAGTTTGACTAAAATATGAGCAGCATATGCTAATGCTCTAATACACATGTCATAGTGCTAACCATTTAAAAATGAGGGCGGAAGGGTCTGAACATAAGAGTACTATCAAATTTTATAGTAGGAAAATAATTTCTTCATAATGGACTTGATTTAGATTTCACTTAAACCAAAGTTAGTTAGGAGTAACAATATAGAAGCCAATGGAGTTATAAGAGTTGAAAACTGGTCTGAGATCAGAATCAATGCCAATGACAATCATGGAATTCAAATGACTTTTATTGCATGCATATATCATATATACTTCCAATCTGTTTGGACTTTTTCATCAGAGGGCTATTTACCATTATGTAAGAGTATGAACCTCTCAAAGTTCCTGGCAGTATGTTCAAAATGCATGTTGCAGTGTTAGGTGATCTAAAGCAGGAATAGCAGCCTTTATAGCTAGAACACACCACAAAACTCTTGGGTTGAAATCCTGGCTCCATTGTTGTCACTAGCAAAACTCCTTTTGACTTTAGTGGGGCCAGGATTTCACCCATGAAGTCTGACAGACCCCAGCTTTATACTAGAAGTAAAATTCAGCATCCAAGTTGTTATGAACCCTGTAAAAGATGGAGTTTCACATTAAAATGCTGACAGGGTGTTAATTATAGTTATTTCCAGGCAATACTATAACTTAAGATGCATTATTCAAACAATTGAAAGCCGTAACAGTTGCACTCCTCTTCAGTGGATGAAACATAAAAGCAAGACATTTTTAGTTCATTGATTTATAATACCCTGAAGAACAGCTGTATATTTACTGTGTGCTACATTTTGTATCACTAAATTGTAAAGAAACAGTACTGATTTGCACTCTTGGTTTTTAGTACAAATTGGTGCACTACTTTGGATTAAATAGATCCAGACGGATTCTTTTTTTCAACTGAACACAGCCTGGCCCATTTCTGACATTCAAGAAAGTTTGTTTTAATTTAAAAAAAATGGCATGGCTCTGCTCCTCCTGGTTTTCTGTTGGGACTGAAACAGAACAACCATGAGAAGGGATACTTTCACAGTATGTTCTGTTCTACCAAAACCAGGAAGTCCTGGAAATCTAATGGAAAATCTATTTTTGCTGGATTTCCAAACCAAATAAAATAAACACAAAATCAAAATCAGACCTTTTTCAGTTCTGCTTGCTACTTCTCTTTTCTAGAGAGCAGACAACAGAAGTAATTTGTTTCAAGCATATATGTTGGCAAAATGAATCTCAAAATCAGATGATGGTGGCATTTTTTTAAATGCTAAAACCTAAAAGTAAATCAGGTGTTGTCTGCCAATTGGAAGCAAAATATTCGAGCAGGCTTAATCACCAAGGCCTGGTTCTGGCACCCTTACTCTGAGTAGTATCATTGATTTTAATGGGACTACTCACAGCTATTCATGTTCAGTAGTACCTTAATCAGTAAAACTGTGGTAAACTCATTTACAGAATTGTGTGTGTGTGTATTGCTGAAACATGAACCATATCCCTGACGGTCCATAGGAAACAACTATATAAAATGAGGCTAAAGGGGAACTCTTCCTGGACAGGCTCAGAAAGGGCTCTAAAAAGCTTGTCTCAGCTGGAAGTAGCTCCAAGTATTTTACAGAGTATAATTATTCTAAGTTTGTCAAAGAAAATGACCTGAACTGGTGGAATAGTGATACTTTCTTCAAGTACTTGTCTGTATATATTTCACTGACAATGCACATGCTCCTTGTGTACTCAAGTTTAGATTCTTTTGGCCAGAAGTGTGCTCTGGGGCCACACCTGGGCCCTGAGTGTCCTTATGCCTACAACCTGGCCATAAAGGGTGGCGTGAGGCCAAACTCTCCTCAGTTCATTCTCATTGCCAGTGGTTACAAGTTGGAACTGCAGTGTCACAGTTTCTTTGCTTGCTGTGCAGTTTACCCATTACTTTGTAGATAGATGGGTACTTAGCAGTTAGTCATAATGTTAGTTTTAGATAGTTTGATAATGTTTCCTTTCTTATTTAGAGGAAGAGAACCTGTTTGCCTTTTTGCCTGGGAATCTGCCTCAGTACTGGGATCATCATTATGACTGAACACAGATCTCCAAGCTTTAAAAACTGCCCATCATAAGAGACAGTACTGCCTCTTAACAACTGGCACATAAAATGTATGTGTTTGGGTGAGAGGTACATAACAGATGATTTTTTTTTTAAAAAAAAAAAGATCCCAAATTGCTAGGGAGTCTTATAGAAGATGTTCCTTCTGGAGAGGTCAATGCATCACTGTCCAGGCCCTTCAGTAGCTGTGGCAGATTTTCCTGAGCATCCATCTTCAAAAAGTGCTCCTGCTGGGCCCCTCTGCTCATATATCTGAGACAACCATTCCTGAAGATCCATCCTCCGTAACTGGTAAAATCTGAGGGTGTGGGGAGAAAAGAGCACCAGGCCACCAAAGTGAAGAGATCCAGGTCTCCTTCATGTTCATATAGTGTTCTTCTATGAATAAAGGTATATAGCTGTTACCACCCCACATCAGTACTATCTAGGATAAAAAGACATAATAAATAGTTATTTAAGTCTATTTAAAAAGCTTTGCATCAATGATTTATTTCCCATGAATATTTACTGAAAATTATGATAAACAATATCAATCACTTGTATGTTACAGTTACTTTACAATAAAGTAAACACTTGACTCCCAAAACAAAACTATTCCAATTTTTCCCTTTTGTAAATTAATTAACTTTATTAATAAAAAGGAATTTTTTTTAAATTTGGCAAATTTTTCACTGTTGTTCCAGGTATCTGAACCAGAAGGATAAAAACACCCTTAAATAGGAAAAACTATCACTGCTGACAAAGGTGAAATTTTCAAGAGAGGAAAAAGAGAAAATAGTTTCTTGAAGGGGACTAGGTCACTTTCCATCTCCATGGATTGTGGGTTTTGTTTTTTTGTTGTTTTTTTTTTGTTTGGTCGTCTAGAACAGACATAAGTGACTAACAGAAAGGTATACTTGTTGGTATACTTGTTTTTAATACCTGTCACACTACCTGGAGTAGCTCACAACTGAGAGTGCCGATCTCAGGTCAGACAGTCAGAAAACACGGCAGGCACCCAAACTGGTGGTGTATTCTATAACTAGATTCCACCAAACTAATAACAAGCATGCACTCCTGAATTACTATATTAGTCTTGCCATGGAGGCACAGGCAGTCCACTTAAACTCTCCAGCACATCTTGCCACACAGATAGACTGGACTTTGATGAAAGTTACTAAAACCAAAAATCACCACAGATTAGGTCATTCCCAACCCCAAAGGACCAATCACTTACCCCAGGTCAATGGATGCTCTTGATCTCATGCCAAAGACAATGCTATAGTCAATTTCTCTAGTAAACTAATTAAAGATTTATTAGCTAAGGAAAAGGAAAGAGTTATTGAGAGGGTAAAGCAGGTAAAATACATTAATAGGTGAGTCAGAGTTTGTAGGGCTAAATGATTGCAGAGGTGCAGTAATCTGCTAGTTTTCCGTAAATCTTTCAGGGATACCCAAACTGCCTTTGGGGATCTCTGTCCAATCACTCAGAACTCCCCCTGTCAGAATCCATCAGTCCAGAGATACAGGGTCACTCCCACTGTTCATTCTTATTTCATTTCAGCCACATGGCGCTTACCTCTTCCTCCTGTGGGTATATTGTCATTATAAGTGCTATGGCATTTGTGATAGTGGATGCTATTGGGAATCTCCAGACACTCTATGCTGGTGCTCCTCACAACTTTGTGATTTCACTGGTCACTTCTGCCTGTTCAAGTGTGACAGAAGAAAAAAACTTAAAGACTGACTGCATCCACAGAAGAAATACTATTTACAGGTCAAAATAATATGTTCCTGGCTTGTAATATTCATTTGTCCCTCTAATATCTGTATGACTAGTATTGGTTAACAACCTGGGAATTAGTAATATGATGTGAGGATGTGTAAAACACTAATTAGTAGGTCTGTCGATTAATTGCAGTTAGCTCACGTGATTAACTAAAAAAAATTAATAACAATCGCACTGTTAAATAATAGAATACCAATTGAAATGTATTCAATATTTTTGGATGTTTTTCTACATTTTCAAATATTTTGACTTCTATTACAACACAGAATACAAAGTGTACAGTGCTTGCTTTATATTTTTTTATTACAAATATTTGCACTCTAAAAATGATAAAACAAAAGAAATAGTATTTTTCAATTCACTTTGTACAAGTACTGTAGTGCAGTCTCTTTATCGTGAAAGTGTAACTTACAAATGTAGATTTTTTGTTACATAACAGCACTCAAAAACAAAACAATGTAAAACATTAGAACCTACAAGACCACTCAGTCCTGCTTCTTGTTCTGCAAATCGCTAAGATAAACAAGTTTGTTTATATTTACGGGAGATATTGCTGCCTGCATCTCATTTATATCACCTGAAACTGAGAACAGGCCTTCACATGGCACTTTTGTAGCTGGCATTGCAAGGTATTTACATGCCAGATATACGAAATATTCATATGCCCTTCCATGCTTCGGCCACCATTCCAGAGGACCGGCTACCATGCTGATGCTCATTTAAAAAAAAATAATGCATTCATTAAATTTGTGACTGAACTCCTAGGGGGAGAATTGTATGTCTCCTGTTCTTTTTTACCAGCATTCTACCATATATTTCATGTTATAGCAGTCTCGGATGATGACCCAGCACATGTTCATTTTAAGAACACTTTCACAGCAAATTTGACATACAATGTGAGATTTCTAAAAATTGCTACAGCACTGGACCCAAGGTTTAAAAATCTGAAGTGCCGTCCAAAATCTGAGAGGGACAAGGTGTGGAGCATGCTTTCAGAAGACTTAAAAGAGCAGCACTCAGATGGGGAAACTACAGAATCTGAACCACCAAACAAAGAAAATCAACCGTCTGCTGGTGGCATCTGACTCAGATGATGAAAATGAACACGCATTGGTCTGTTCTGCTTTGGATCGTTATCGAGCAGAACTGATCATCAGCATGGACACGTCCTCTGGAATGGTAGTTGAAGCATGAAGGGACATATGAATCTTTAGCACAGCTGGCATGTAAATATCTTGCGATGCTGGCAACAACAGTGCTATAAGAACACCTGATCTCACTTTCAGGTGATATTGTAAAGAACAAGTGGGCAGCATTATCTCCTGCAAATGTAAACAAACTTGTTTTCCGAACCACTGGCTGATTGGACTTGTGGGCTGTAAAGTTTTACATTGTTTTGTTTTTGAATGCAGTTATTTCTTTGTACGTAATTCTACATTTGTAAATTCAACTCTCATGATAAAGAGATTACACTACAGTACTTGGATTAGGTGAATTGAAAAATACAATTTCTTTTGTTTTTTACAGTGCAAATATTTGTAATAAAAATACAAACTGAGCACTGTACACTTTATATTCTGTGTTGTAATTGAAATCGATATATTTGAAAAATGTAGAAAACATCCAAATATATTTAAATAAATGGTATTCTATTATTGTTTAACAATGCGATTAATTGTGATTAATTTTTAATAGCCTAAAATTTAAAAGGGAGGGAGCAATCCTAATATATAAGTTATTAACAACTTCATTTCCGATGCTAAACCAGTCAAAAATGAGTTAGCTTCAAATTAGAAGCTTTAAAGAAAGCTTGGCACCTAGGGATTTCCATTGGCATTTAAGGATAATAGTTTTGAAAATAAAAACAGTGGTCAACCTACTGTGGGATTTACAGCACCAACTTGGAATGTGGCCTACTGCCAAGGGTCTGAGTTCTGTATTTATAGCATCAGATGATGATGCCAATATACTATAGTATGGGCAGTAACGGTTGTTGATTTTATTTGCACACTACATTTGGTACACAGTTTAAACTTATTGAGCAGTGACTTTTCAGGTCTGATAACTGCAGCATTAAGGGCAATGTAGTCCAGAATTTTCTAATTGGGTGCTGTTACATCTGAAGATATGCTCATACAGCAGAATAGAGGTGCATTCTATCCCTATTTTATCTGAGCGTCTGATTCTTTCCAGGTTTAGTTTCCAGCTGGCGCTTCACCAAGCGGATATTTGGTTGTTCCCATGTGTGTGGAGTTCCGACTTGGAAGGTACACTGAGAGGACGTTTGGTGTTTCGTTGTGCAGAGCAGTGAAAAGAGCTAATAAATTCTGTGACGTTCTGAATAGCCTAAAGGAGGCTGGAGTCTTTAGCAAATGCTCTCCTTTCTGAGCTAGCTGAAAAATTTAGAGAGAAGCGGTGGAATTTACCTAAAAAGAGTCTGAAAATAAACACACACATTTCTGTGACAGATTGTTTATAATACTTCTTGAAGTGGCTGTAAATAGTAACTAATTATTCTGGATTTGGATAATGGCTTTTTTGACTTTTATTGTTCCTTTATATAGATTGTGAACAGAAAGGGGAAAAACATGAATTTTAATTATGTCCACAAACAACTGTTGTGTTTTATATTGTTTTAATCCCATTCCCTCTCTCCCTTTTGTCTGCTATTCATAACTACACAGAATAATAATTAAGGAAGTGGGGAAGCAGTCCTATATGTCCAGCTTCAAAACATGCTGCTATCGAAGCATGGAATGATCAAGGAGGTTCTTTTAAGCACTGTACATATGCAAAACAAATATTGTATTTGGTAGCAGTGTCATTTATTAATATTCCCCTTGAAAAGTAAAATACCAAATTTTCTTGTTACACTAAGATTTCAGGTCTGCAAGGGCTAGCCATGACAAACCTCTGTAGCAGTGGAATCTCTTAAACGAAGGTCTATGGCATAAAAATGTCAATAAGCTATTCTAAAGCAGGGATGTAAAATGTAAGGGTCACATTCAAAAGTGGTGCTAGACATCTTGGTATATATGTTATGCCGCTTGAGTCACAATGGAATTCAGGAAGATTCTAAATTTGCTGTGTCGATAGTTTTGAATTTTAATTGCTGTCTAAATGGCATATTGGTTGTGTACAAGTATCCCAGTAAGACCACCAAAATGCTAATATAAGGCCATGTGGTGATGGCAAACAGAAAATGGTCACTGTAAATGGCAGCAAATTCTGAAAGTTATTCTGTGCATGGCACAACTAGCACTAATGGTTTTAATTGTACCTTTCAGTGTCAATCTCAGACCACATGTCTATTTTCAGTACTTTGTATAGTGCCCATTACTGTGGTATCTGAGCACCTCATCTTCTTTAATATATTTAGCCTCACAGCACCTCTGAGATAGGGCAGTGCTATTATCCCCACATTACAGATGAGTAGGGCCCTTTGGTTTTGACCAGAAATTCTGTGGATTGCAGTGTAGCCTAAAATAGGGACATAGGTGCCCTAAATCTGGGGATTAGGCACTTAAATCCCTTTATGGATCTGGGCCCAAGTTTTAGGGCTAAATATAGGACTGGTGGTGCATGAAGCAACAGACATCTACTCCTGCAGTAGGAGTTGCAAACAATGGCATAGTTCAGAACTCCCGCAAGAAGATGGTCTGAAGAAGAAGAGGCAGTTTAACTTGAGTTTGTTTGCTTTCAGCATGTGTAAGAAACAGCATAACATTGATTCACAGCAGCAGCCAGCAGGCATATGCAGGAAGGCCTAGTCTGCCACTGCATTGTCACAAAAGCATAAAGACATTTTTCAAAGAGAAGTGAGCAAGTGCTGCTGCATTTAGACCGTGCAACGTATTAAAATTAAGAGGAGTGATCAATGTAGCACATAGAAGCCAGGCAAATATTTGTTGTGGTGTTATGGTAACTGGTCTGTTCAAATTCCTTGAATATATTTTTCTCAGACACCTATCACGCTGTGATCTGCTCAGAGCTTTAGGGTTTCTTCTATTTTTGTCTAAGAAGAATGGTCCAATGACTAGGGCGTTAGCCTAGGACTTGAGACACCTGGGTTCAAGTCTGTGTTACCCCAAAGACTTCCTGTATGACCTGAGGCAAGTCACTGTGTCTCTCGGTGCCTCAGTTCCTCATTTGTAAGGCCCTTCATTTTCAGTTTACACTAACTTTTACCCAAAAAATCCTGGGTTTTACAAAAAGTATTTTTTTTCTGATTTTCACCCTATTTTTGTATCATTCACATATATAAAAAATAACTTGTACTAGGAAAATACAGTACATTGCATGAGACATAAGTATTACGATAATACATTCGTCTGTGTGTATATACAAAGCTATCTGTTGAAGTAAGGCTATGTATTAGTCTAGAAGATACACACAATAAACCAGGGGTTCTCAAATTGAGGGTCGGGACCCCTCAGGGGGTCGTGAGGTTATTACATGGGGGGGTCGCAAGCAGTCAACCTCCACCCCAAACCCAGCTTTGCATCCAGCATTTATAATGTTGTTAATTTATAAGAGGGGTCGCACTCAGAGGCTTGCTATCTGAAAGGGGTCACCAGTACAAAAGTTTGAGAACAAATACGCGCACACGCAAGCTCTGAACTATCTGTGCATCTGAGTATACTGATGAATCTCACGCCCATCACAAACACATTTCATAGACTTTAGGGTCAGAAGGGACCAATATGATCATCTAGTCTGACCTCCTGCACAAAGCAGGCCACAGAACCCTACCCATCCACTTCTATAACAAACCCCTAATCTATGCCTGAGTTATTGAAGTTTTCAAATTTCGTTTGAAGACCTCAAGCTGCAGAGAGTCCAGCAGCAAGTGACCCATACCCCACGCTGCAGAGGAAGGCGAAAAACCTCCAGGGCCTCTGCCAATCTGCCCCAGAGGAAAATTCCTTCCCTACCCCAAATATGGCGATCAGATAAACCCTGAGCATGTGGGCAAGACTCACCAGCCAGCACTCAGGAAAGAATTCTCTGCAGCAACTCAGGTCCCATCCCATCACAGACCACTGGGCATACTTACCTGCTGATGATCAAAGATCAATTGCCAAAATTAAGCTATCCCATCATACCATCCCTTCCATAAACTTATCAAGCTTAGTCTTAAAGCCAGATATGTCTTTTGCCCCCACTACTCCCCTTGGAAGGCTGTTCCAGAACTTCACTCCTCTAATGGTTAGAAACCTTCATCTAATTTCAAGTCTAAACTTCCTAGTGTCCAGTTTATACCCATTTGTTCTTGTGTCTACATTGGTACTAAGCTTAAATAATTCCTCTCCCTCCCTAATATTAATCCCTCTGATATATTTATAAAGAGCAAGCATATCCCCGCTCAGCCTTCTTTTGGTTAGGCTAAACAAGCCAAGCTCTTTGAGTCTCATTTCATAAGACAGGTTTTTCATTCCTCGGATCATCCTAGTAGCCCGTCTCTGAACCTGTTCCAGTTTGAATTCATCCTTCTTAAACATGGGAGACCAGAACTGCACACAGTATTCCAGATGAGGTCTCACCAGTGCCTTATATAACGGTACTAACACCTCCTTATCTTTGCTGGAAATACCTTGCCTGAAGCATCCTAAAACTGCATTAGCTTTTTTAATGGCCATATCACATTGGCGGCTCATAGTCATCCTGTGATCTACCAATACCCCAAGCTCCTTCTCCTCCTCTGTTGCTTCCAACTGATGTGTCCCCAATGTATAACTAAAATTCTTATTATTAATCCCTAAATGCATGACCTTGCACTTTTCACTATTAAATTTCATCCTATTACTATTACTCCAGTTTACAAGGTCATCCAGATCTTCCTATATGATATCCCAGTCCTTCTCTCTGTTAACAATACCTCCCAGCTTTCTGTCATCCACAAACTTTATTAGCACGTTCCCGCTTTTTGTGCCAAGGTCAGTAATAAAAAGGTTAAATAAGATTGGTCCCAAAACTGATCCTTGAGGAACTCCACTAGTAATCTCCTTCCAGCCTGACAGTTCACCCTTCAGTACGACCCGTTGGAGTCTCCCCTTTAACCAGTTCCTTATCCACCTTTCAGTTTTCATATTGATCCCCATCTTTTCCAATTTAACTAATAGTTCCCCATGTGGAACCATGTCAAATGCCTTACTGAAATCGAGGTAAATTAGATCTACTGCATTTCCTTTGTCTAAATAATCTGTCACCTTCTCAAAGAAGGAGATCAGGTTGGTTTGGCATTATCTACCTGTAGTAAAACCATGTTGTAATTTGTCCCAATTACCATTGATCTCAATGTCCTTAACTACTTTTTCCTTCAAAATTTTTTCCAAGACCTTACATACTACAGATGTCAAACTAACAGGCCTGTAGTTACTCGTATCACCTTTTTTCCCTAAGTGCCTAAGTTTTTGCAGTAAAAGTTCCCTAGGTGCCTACGTTTCTACCTCCTAGACATGCACACTGCTGCTTCTCCCTAGGCATCCAGACACCTATCTCTCACCTAAGATCCAGAGAGATCCACAAACCAGGGGAAGATAGGTGCTCCTCTGCCTAACTTGTATGCTCATAGACCACGTACTGGACTAAGCCCCATTCAAAATCTGGCCCGTGATGGTGGTCCCAGTGCCCACCTTATAACTTTTAACCCAGAGGTTAAGATACTTTCCTGGGATGTGGGAGACCAGCCTTCAAATTCCCCCCTCTGCCTGAAGTAGGGAGAGAAGATTTGAACAGGGGTCTTCTACCTCTGAGTGCTCCAACCATTAAGCTATGGGATACTTTGAAGTGGGGCTCCCTCAGTCTTGCCTGTTGAAGCTGTCCCACTGTGAATAAATAAAGAGTCATTGGAATAGGGGGGCTGGACACAGGGTCTCCTACCTCGGTGCCCTGACCACCAGGCTATAGAATCATTCTAGCATGCACACACTGTCTTTTTCTCTCTCTCTCTCTTTGTCCCAGTGACTCTCAAGTATTTGTACACAGTAGAACAGCTTCAACAAAAGAGATTGAGACTCACACCAGAATAGCTTAGTGCTCAGCACACTTTCCTGAGAGATGGGAGACCCTATTCAAATTCTCCACCACCACCTTGCCCCCAGACAGAGCAAGGAATTGAATCCAGGTTTCCTGCATCCCAGGTAAGTTGCACTTACTGTTGAGCTCCCTCACTACCTGCCTGTTTGTGTGCGATGAGACAGGTGCCTCACTCATTCTCACAAAAAATGACTTAGCCACTTGATTCCAGGAGAGGGGTTCTGGTTGTGGATTGCTAGCAGAGATAGGCACCTCCCTGCAGCCTGGATTTAGGTGCCTAATTCTGTGAGAGGGGTGTGGCTTAAGGACACACCCCTCATTAACATTCCCCATTGGCTAGCTTAGGTGGGGAGTTGCCTAGCGTGCTGGTTTTTGTGGATTATATTCTAAGGTACTTTTCTCTCTCCATTGTATAGGAGCCTAGACACCTAACTTAGGTGTTGTAGATTGCAGTGTTCTGTGATTTTCTAGGTATCTAAAAGGTAGGAGTTGCAATGCTCAGCACCTAAGTTGTAGCACCTAAGTTCCTTTGTGGATCCAGGCCTCGGTGTTTGTAATTTTTGATTTTATGCAAAATATGCCAAGTGTTGATTGCATGGGAAGAGGATGTGACTTAAAATATCTAGCAAGGTAAATAAACACTATGATAACAGGCAGGCTGGGTTTCTGTAGGGGTTTTTAAACATATACTGTGCCATAGGAGAGCAGAAGCTAGAATCAACTAACTTCTACGGAGTTTTGACCACTTACACCAGCAAAGAATTTGGTTTTAAAATCCTTAACTTACAGGAATGCACTCTGTAAGAATCATGCAAAGCTGAAAGACCAAACAGGTGACTTAAATGATGGTGTAAATTATGCCTCATATGTTGGTATATGTGAATGCAAGTTGACATAAATTATGTATTGAAAAAGCAGAGTATAGGGTAGTAGTCATCATAAAAGCAACCAAGAGGAAGGTGTGTGAAAGAAAGAGGACGTTGTCAGATAAGGTCACGTTTGCCAAGGTATTTTTCTGAAAGCAGTCCTTTTCCTTACTGTATGGGGAAATATTTTCCTTCTGGTTCAGGAATTCCTGCAACCTTATCTGGATTTGGTTTTGATTGACGCTTTAGTTACGGCATATTGCACAAATGTTGTAGCATTCTTGGGTGCATTGGATCACTTTTCCATGGGCAACCACACAGGTATGTCCAAACTCCTGAAATCATAGAAAAATTGAAACTGTCCCTCCTTTAAAATTAGGTTTGCAGTGTTCTCACAGCATCTCCCTATGAGCCTCTCAAAATAATGTCTGTTTACTGTACCTGATGATCCTATTTCTTGTTGCAATATCTTCTGCCAGAAAATTCAGGGAGCTGCGTACTCTTGTTCTGTGAAGTACAAGGACCACCTAGATTATCCCCTGAACTTTGTAATCCTCATGATGCTGCCTGAAGTCAGATTGAAGTTGATTTCTACATTTAATTTGAACCAGGAAATACTGTTGCCTTCTATTTTGTCCTAATCCGCAAAATTGCATCTGGACTGTTCTAGAAAACCTTGTAAAAAGGAAACGAATAAATAAGGAAGTTCCATTTTATGCATAGACATCTGGAACGACAAACAGCTATGACTATGATGGAAATTAAGGTTCAGAAAGATATACTGTACATACCTTTGCCACCTGGAATCCTGTTGCCTGCTTATCATTCCCTGTTTGAATTGGTTGCTTGGGACGTCACCAGGATGATCCATGCTAATAACTTAATGTTGTCATTTGTCTGGTATTTGTTCCTCTTTCCTTGAACAAAGACAGATAGAATCTAATCGAGAGAGTACTGCAGTAGATTGACAGGCAATGAGCAGAGCCTACCAGTGGAATTTCTATGCAGTAATTGTAGATACTGTGTTTGGAGGTAAAGAGACTTGAGGAGTTCTGTGTGATCTGTTTGTCTATTGGCTAGATTTCAGCAAGGGCTGTGTGGCTGTTAGGGCACCTGAGCAGGTTAGGTGAAAGCAGTTCTTTTCTGGAGTCTCTGTGATGGGGCAGCACTGACCAGTGAATCCAAGAATATAAATCATTGTCAAGTGAAATCCTAAGCAGGCAAACAGAAGAGGCGAACAGGTAAGTTTCTGAGGGAGTTTGCAAGCTAAACTGTAGGGAAAAAATTTCCTGCATGTATACCTCTACATACCCAGCAATGGAAAAGTTATTGTAACCTGCAAGGGCTATGCCATGTTCTATTTCTTGTCTGAAGATAGAGACTTCCTATGCACAAAGTACAAATTGATGGCTGTATTGGAAGAAAAAATCTGAGGTCTCAAGGGCAGTGATTGACCTTGTATAGCATCAGACAGACAGAAGAGTTCTTGGACAACGAGCTATGGGCATCACCTCCACGGATACAGCTGGAGAATGAATTGGTTTCAAGAGAACAAGAGAATGGAAAACAGAGGAGAACTGGCAGTTTGTGACAAAATAAGGAAATGGAAGCAGGAGACATTCGGTACAGCCAGAAGTAGAAGATGGACAGTCTGAGACTGCTGGAGGAAAGAGGACCAGGAGAAATTCACCTCAGGTAGCAATATCTAATCACTTTCAGGTACTCAGTGCAGAAGCTGCTTATCATGCACAAGAAGATTCCAGTTGAGAGGAGGAGCAGGGATCTCCCCAGGATACACTTGAGGATGGATGCTCAGCCTAATCCTTGAGGACATCAAAGATGCTCAAAAGAAGACTGCAGACAGTCTTCATCGGGGACTCAAAGTTACTGAGAGTGGATAAAATGTTCAGTAGGAGGCAAAAGAACAGCAGGATGTGGGCTGTCTTTCTGAAGCAAAGACAATACACATCACTGAGGGACTGAATCCTGTGGACAAGGATCTGTTGGTTATGAAAGATACTGGCATGATTGACGCTGCTCTAGAAGACATTTTGCAGATCATTAAAAGCTTCAGGGATCTCAGAAGGGAGCTGAAGGACAGGAAAGTACAGGTGATCTTGGAAGTAGTTCCTAGTCCACATTTCAGAGACAATAGCACAAGATATCAGAGGTAAAAAATTGGCTAGATAAGTGCTGTAAGATTAGGGAGTTTTGCTGGGGGGCTTTGTGGAACATTGGGCCACCTTCTCTGGTGAAAGGAGAATGTATGGCTTGTACTGCTTTGATCTCAATGCTCAGTCTTCAGGGTAACCAACTGGAATAACTGACAGCTGAAATTGGTAAAATTGCTGAATACACCCTACTAAAGAAAGATAAAGTGTGTAGAAGAGGTGTGGAGTACAAATTCCTAGCAATGGTTACAGATCTAGTACAAGGCAAGGATCTAAAAATTATGTTGCATTCAGAAAAGACAGATGTATTCAATAAATATTTCTGCTCTGTATTCAGAAAGGAAGATGTAATTTCATAGATAGGAAGACATGTTTGGCTGATAAAGGTAACATTGTTGACCTTATAGCCTTCTTCTGTAGTGCATTTGATTTAGTCCTGCATGACATTCATTTTTTTTAAATTAGCATTGTATAAAATCTGCATCACATATGAAATGAAGTAAGAAGTGGTTGACTGATAGACCTGAAAAAGCAATTGTAAATGGGGAATCATCATCCAATAGACGTATTTCTAGTGGGGTCTTGCAGGGATCTGTTCTTGGTCCAATGTTATTCATATCTGTATAAATGATCTGGAAGAAAATATTAAATCATTGCTAGTAATGTTTGCACATGCCACAAAAATTGGTGGAGCAGTAAATAGTGACAGGTCAGTCATACAGTTTGAACTCAACTGCTTAGTATATTGGGCTCATTTGAACACAGCCATGTGCAAGCTCATGCATCTAGAAACAAAGGATGTAGATTATAAAAGATGGAGGTTATATCCTGGAATGTAGGATGAATGAAAAGGACTTAAGGGTCATCACAGATAACCAATAGAGCATGAGTTTCCAATGCAATGTTGTAGTTAGGAGGCTTGAGTACCTGATTAGTGTTCTTACCCAGGTTAGAATGTGTAATTCCCTCCTAAGCAGTGGAATATCTAGAAGGAATAGAAAGATGGTATTCCATCTGTATACAGCCATTACTTAGTGACACAGGCTACTGGAATACGGTATCCAATTCTGGTGTCCACATGTCAAAAAAGATGTTAAAAATTGGAATGGGTTCATAAAAGAGGCACAAGGGTTATATGAGGTCTGGAAAACATATCTTATAGGAATATTCTTAAGAAGCTCATTCTATTTAGTTTATCCAAGAGAAAGTTAAGAGTTTGACTTGATCATGATCAACAAGTACCTCTAGGGGAGAGAGTTATGACAGCAGACAGCTCTTTAATCTAGCGGAAAATGACATAATGAAATCCAGTGTTCAGATGCAAGACAAATTTAAACTGGAAATAAGGCACAGAGTTTTAACAGTGAGAGTAATTAATGATTGGAACAAATTATCTGGGGATGGTGAATACCCATCACTTAACAGTTTTTAAGTGAAGATTAGCTGTCTTTTAAAAATATATGCCAAAGCTCAAACAAACAGTTGTCTTAATGCAGAAATTACTGTGTAACGTTCTTTGTCCTGTGTTTATGATGGAGGTCAGATGAGGTGATCCTAACAGTCCTTTCTGGCCTTAAAATTTATGAATCTGTAAGACCTAGCTTTCAAGTTGTCTGCAGATTTCAGAACAAGTGAAATGTTTGTCCTGAGAAGAATATATTTTGGCAGTACTGCTTGAGTCATATTTCAAAGACAGAATTGAATACATACTTCACGTTCATCCAGCACAGACATTAATCACTGGCAGGATGTCCTTTGAAATAAAGTGCCTCAGGCAATGTCATCTTTGTCATTTACTCTCCCCCCATTCCCATATGTAGCCCTAGTGTATAATAAATAACACAGTATGCCACACTTTTATATTGTTCCTTTAATTGCTTTAGTTACCACAATGATGGACACTGTATAAGAGTCTGAAAAGAATAGACTAGAAAATGACGTATTCAAAATTTATTTGCAAATCTAAACTAATGTACAAATTACACAGAGAGAATTACTACTTCAGAAACAGAAATGTGGTCACCTGTAGAGTGAACTGCAGCAACTGTTTTAATAATTCTCATTAGTTCTGTGCAGCAGGTTAGGATAGGAAGTGAAGAGTTATTGATCTGTATGAAGCTTCAGGGATCATTTAGGGAGACATCATGGGCCAGATCCTCAGTTGGTGTAAGTCAGTGTAGCTCAGTTGAAATCAATGGAGTCAGGCCATTGTACACTAGCTGAGTACCTGGCTAGTGTTCTTACCTAAGTTATATATATACCTGCCTCTGGAAATTTCCACTGCATGCCTCCGACGAAGTGGGTATTCACCCACGAAAGCTCATGCTCCAACACGTCTGTTAGTCTATAAGGTGCCACAGTCTGGATCTGTAAAAGCAGCAAAGAATCTAACACGGCTACCCCTCTGAGGGTACGTCTACACTACAGGATTATTCAGATTTTACATAAACCAGTTTTGTAAAACAGATTGTATAAAGTCGAGTGCACGTGGCCACACTAAGCACATTAATTCGGTGGTGTTCATCCCTGGTCCAAGCTAGTGTGAATTTCTGGAGTGTTGCACTGTGGGTAGCTATCCCATAGCTATCCCATAGTTCCCGCAGTCTCCCTCGCCCATTGGAATTCTGGGTTGAAACCCCAGTGCGTGATGGTGCAAAAACAGTGTTGCAGGTGATTCTGGGTAAATATCATCACTCATTCCTTCCTCCGTGAAAGCAACGGCAGACGATCATTTCGCGCTCTTTTTCCTGGATTGCCCTGGCAGACGCCATAGCATGGCAACCATGGAGCCTGTTTTGCCTTTTGTCACTGTCACAGTATGTGTACTGGATGCCGCTGACAGAGGCGGTACTGCAGCGCTACACAGCAGCATTCATTTGCCTTTGCAAGATAGCAGAGACGGTTATCAGTTGTTCTGTACCGTCTGCTGCTGTCATGGGTGCCCCTGGCTGAGGTCGGCCGGGGGCGCAAAGACAAAAATGGGAATGACTTCCCGAGTCAATCCCTCCTTTATGTTGTATCTAAAAATAGAGTCAGTCCTGCCTAGAATATGGGGCAAGTGTACTAGAGAACCAATGTATCAGAGAGCACAGCTGCTCCGTGTCAGATCTCGCAGAAATGATGAGCTACATGCCATTCTAGGGGGTGTCCCTGCAGCAACCCCACCCATTGCTTCCATTCTCCCCCAACCCTCCTGGGCTACCATTCCAGTGTCCCCCCATTTGTGTGATGAAGTAATAAAGAATGCAGGAATAAGAAACACTGACTTGTTAGTGAGATAAAATGAGGGGGAGGCAGCCTCCTGCTGCTATGATAGTCCAGGCAGGACAGAATCTTTTCTTTACACATGAAAGGGAGGGGGCTGATGAAGCTCAGCCCCCGGTTGCTATGATGAAGACGGTTACCAGCCATTCTGTACCATCTACTGGGAATGACCGGGAATCATTCCTATTTTTACCCAGGTGCCCCGGCTGACCTCACCTGAGGCCAGCCAGGAGCACTCACGGGCTGATGATGATGACGGATAGCAGTCATATTGTACCGTCTGCCACTGGGGAGGGGAGGGGAGAGGATACTGCTGTTCACTGCCGCAGCATCGCGTCTACCAGCAGCATTCAGTAGACATAGAGTGACATTGAAAAAAGTCAAGAAACGATTTTTCCCCTTTTCTTTCACAGGGGTGGAGGGGGGGTAAATTGACAAGCTATACCCTGAACCACCCTGGACAATGAGTTTGACCCTACAGGCATTGGGAGCTCAGCCAAGAATGCAAATACTTTTCAGAGACTGCTGGGGACTGTGGGCTAGCTGGAGTCCTCAGTACCCCCTCCCTCCCTCCATGAGTGTCCATTTGATTCTTTGGCTTTCCGTTACGCTTGTCACACAACACTGTGCTGTGGACTCTGTATCATAGCCTGGAGATTTTTTTCAAATGCTTTGGCATTTCGTCTTCTGTAACGGAGCTCTGATAGAACAGATTTGTCTCCTCATACAGCGATCGCGATACAGCGATCAGATCCAGTATCTCCCGTACGGTCCATGCTGGATTTGGGACTGCATCGCCACCCGTGCTGATCAGAGCGCCACGCTGGGCAAACAGTAAATGAAATTCCAAAGTTTGCGGGGCTTTTCCTGTCTACCTGGCCACTGCATCTGAGTTCAGATTGCTGTCCAGAGTGGTTACAATGGTGCACTGTGGGATACCGCCCGGAGGCCAATACCGTCGATTTGCGGCCACACTAACCCTAATCTGATATGGTAATACCGATTTCAGCGCTACTCCTCTCGTTGGGGAGGAGTACAGAAACCGATTTAAAGAGTCCTTTATATCGATTATAAAGGGCCTCGTTGTGTGGACGGGTGCAGTGTTAAATTGGTTTAATGCTGCTAAAATCGGTTTAAATGCATAGTGTAGACCAGGCCTGATACTTACCTAAGTTAGAATGTCTGATTCCTTCTCACTGCTTTATCATGGAGAGAGTGACTAGGGAAGTGTTATTTATCCTTTCACAGAACACAGGAACTAGGGATCACTCAAATTAATAGGCAACAGGTTTAAAACAAACAAAAGAAATAATTGGGTTCAAAAAAGAATTAGACAAGTTAATGGAATATAGCTCCATCAGAGGCTATTAGCCAAGATGATCAGGGATGCAACCTCCATGCTCTGGATGTCCCTACTGGAATGTCTACACTTCAATTAAACATAGATGGCCAGCCTGTGTCAGCTGACTCAGGGCTCGGGTTGCGGGGCTATTTAATTATGGTGTAGATATTCAGGCTTAGGCTTGAATATGTGTGTTTGTGTTTGTAATGAAGAAATAATCCAAATAAAAGCAATTCTGAATAATTTCAGAAGTACACCGTAGCTCCCTAATTTATAGCACACACAATGAGCCTGTCAAGTGTGAAATATCAAAAATAAAATCTGTATTATGCATACCTTCATCTAAAGTCAAACAGCTGGAACTTTCTAAAGCCACAAACTTCGAACTTACAGCATCTCCTTTGATGTGGCATCACTACAGAAGGATATTTCTCAAAACCAAAAATGTGGTAACACTGAGCTTCCTTTGCAAACTGCATACTGTATTAGGAAGAATTCCAAGAAAAGTCTCTGAGCCTTGCAATTTAATCTCATGATCACCTTATTTTTTCCAAAATAAAGGACAATTAACATCCTTCCACCATTATGTTCCATCTTTAGCTTTCTTTACTTTAATACGACCCCTCCATTATAGCCCATCAGTGCTGCTGTCAATATCCTGGTTTACTGTACTTCAGTCTGGCCACTATAATCAAATAAGCAGAGGAGGATTATGCTTAATTAAGGCTTCTGTGTTTAGGATAAGAAGAGATTAAATGTTTTCTCCCTAAACTATTTGTTTTGTGTAATCTTGAATACAAGTGATTCCTATTTATCTGCTGTAGCTCTTCTTTCAAGTTCTTTCAGGTAAACCTTTTTTTGCTGAGAAGGGCAATGTTCTGTACTGATTGTATTTATATAGAATGATTTTAATGTAAATGAAATATACAGTGAATACAAAGAAAGGTATCTTTAATGGTTACTGGAGGAAGTGATCTGTCAGTGGATTGCCCCAGATCCCACTGCTTGCCTGTTGAGGAGATTAAAGTCTATTGCAGTTTTCACTGAAAATCTTGCTAGTTCAGTGGAGGAATCAAGGTGCTGGAAGCACCCCTCTTAAGATCTTCTTGTGTTAGAGGAGACTATACCGATCATCTGCTGATCCACTGGCATAAGCAGGCTTTTCTGGATATCTTTTTCTAAAAGATGCAGTTATCACACATGTGCCATGCCACTCGTGCACCTCATGTTCAGCATTCTCTGGCAAGTCTGTGTTGGTTAGTTTTCCTCCCAGCCATCCACCAAATCTGAACTCAGGTAATTACTGTCACAGTTGCCTTCTGAACTTTGGGGCCCCTCTTTTGAATGCGGAAGTCCCAGGATGCACAAATTTGAACCAAAACTCTGCACCTGCGCCCAGCAATGAGGTTGTAGAACTAAGGGCTTGTCTACATCAGAAAGTTGCAGCGCTGGTGAGGGAGTTACAGCGCTGCAACTTAGGAGGTGTACACATCTGCAGGGCACCACCAGCGCTGCAACTCCCTGTTTGCAGCGCTGGCCGTACTCCCGTTTTGTCTCGGGTGTAGAGGATCCAGCGCTGGTGATCCAGCGCTGGTAATCAAGTATAGACGCTTACCAGCGCTTTTCTTGACCTCCGTGGAATAAGCAGGTATCCCAGCATACCTGAGGAAGCCTCTGGTAATCAAGCTGGTCTCCTTCCCCGGCTTGCTCTCGCGTTCCCCGAACCCCGAGCAAGCAGGTCTCCTTCCCTGAGGTTTGCTGGGTGGTTCCGGGAACGCGAGAGCAAACCGGGAAAGGAGACCAGCTTCGCCGCGGTTTGCTCTCGCGTTCCCCGAACCCCGAGCAAGCAGGTCTCCTTCCCTGAGGTTTGCTGGGTGGTTCCGGGAACGCGAGAGCAAACCGCGGCGAAGCTGGTCTCCTTTCCCGGTTTGCTCTCGCGTTCCCGGAACCACCCAGCAAACCTCAGGGAAGGAGACCTGCTTGCTCGGGGTTCGGGGAACGCGAGAGCAAACCGCGGCGAAGCTGGTCTCCTTTCCCGGTTTGCTCTCGCGTTCCCGGAACCACCCAGCAAACCTCAGGGAAGGAGACCTGCTTGTTCGGGGAACGCGAGAGCAAACCGCGGCGAAGCTGGTCTCCTTTCCCGGGTTTGCTCTCGCGTTCCCCGAACCACCCTGCAAACCGCAGGGAAGGAGACCTGCTTGTTCGGGGGTTCGGGGAACGAGAGTGCAAACCGGGAAAGGAGACCAGCTTCGCCGCGGTTTGCTCTCGCGTTCCCCGAACCTCCCTTGAAGCCGCCCAACAGCGCTGCAGTGTGGCCACATCTAACACCACTTGCAGCGCTGGTTGCTGTAAGTGTGGCCACTCTGCAGCGCTGGCCCTATACAGCTGTACTAATACAGCTGTAACAACCAGCGCTGCAAAATTTTAGATGTAGACATGGCCTCAGAAGATTACCAATGGAGTCTTGCAAGACTGGGTGATGCCATGAGCATGGGTAATATGGGAGAGTGGGAATGCAGAGGAGGCTATGGGGTGGTGGCATTGGGAGGAAGGAAATGAACAGGCTTTAGTGGTCATGGTGATGGGAAGTGAGAGAATTCGAATAGGTCTGGATAAGCATCCAGTCTTTCCTATACTTCCCCAAGCAAAACCTCTGCTGCACCAATTGAAGTTCTCTCCCCTCATTAATCACATACTATAGATTAGAGAGACAACATGGGTGAGGTAATATCTTTTTATTGGACCAACTTCTGTTGATGTGAGACAAGCTCTAGAGCTTACACAGAGCTCTTCTTTAGGTCTGGGAAACTAATTCAAAGTGTCACTGTTATATAAAAGATTTGAATAGATTGGTTAGCATATGTAGTTAACACATAAAAGGGACTATTCAAGGTGAAGTGGCCCGTTAACATGCCTCCAGTCATGGGCAGAGGGAGAAAAGTTGCTGGGGGGTTGGGGGGAAGGTATTAGTGATGTACCAATTATTGTAATAAGCCATAAATTCAATATCTCTTATTTTGTGTTTAGCAAAGTTATGAATTTAAGTTCCCAGGCCTGTCTTTTGAAAGTTTTGTGCAGGTTTCCTTTGAGGATGAGAACTGGTAAGTCAGATATAGAGTGATCACTTTGTGAAAAATGTTCACCCACAGATGATAGGGTATTTTGGTCTTTTATCTTTGTCTTTTCTGTGTGACTTCGTTCATTCATTACTTGAGACCAATGGATCACCAATAACGAGATCCTTCAGAAGACTGTTCTATAGTCTATGCGGACTACGCAGGACATTTGCAGGCTTCACTGGTTGGGACATGAGCACATGTCTCAATATTGTCTGCCAAAGGCAGTGCTCTATAGCCAACTTAAAAACCGCCTCAACTCAGAGGAAAGACAAAGCTCCGATATAGCGACAAGGTCAAGCAAGGCCTCAAGAAATTCAGCATTCCCACTGACAATTTGGAAAATTCTGCCCACAATCACTCAGTTTGGAGTAGCCAGGATAAGGCTGGTGCAGTTACCACGGAGAGCCATCAGAGAACCTAGTCTGAGGCCCACAGGTGAGCCAAGAAGCAGAGTATGCTCCAACCTCTGTCTGGCAAGTGGACCTGTAGCCATTGTGGAAAGGTTTACCACTCGCATATCAGGTTCTTTTCCCATACCATTGGTAAGCACCACTGAGGGACCAACTTTGTCATGTCTCCTTTCATCTGTCAAGATGTTGGACAGCCAATGATCATCCAAGAGTGTCGGATTTGTCTGGTTTCACCCACATATTTGCTATTGGGACATTTAGTGCACTGGAAAAGGTACACCACATGTTGCGATAGGTCTGTGTAGGACCCAGGGATCTTGAAAGGTGTGTTATGGGGCATGCATTGGTGTATGAAACAATTTTTGTAATGGGGCTGCTGAAAGCCATTGAACAAAACTGTAAACTCTGTAGATGGTAGAAACCACTTTAAGCTGTGGGTGCAGCAGCACCCCTATTTCTAGTATCCCGAGGCAGTTTTGATCATTCTAGCAATGGAGATATGTCTGCAGATCCTGCCAGAACAACAGATGCAAAACCAGTCATCTCACTGTACCAAATGAGTTTACATCATATCGAAGGACATTGCACATTTGAGTTGCAGGGTTACCTACATTCCACACAAATTTGATATCACCTCACTTTTATTGTTGAAAAACATTTGCATAATCATGAAACTGAAGTGTTAGTTATTTACATTAAAGGTATGAATCACACACCATTTTAAGTTTTGTGTGTGTGTAGATTGTGCCCCTCATTTGGGTCTGTCACACTTTGTGAGCCTTAACGGGTTGAGAAATATGCCTCTGAATCTTTCCAGACACCTTCAGTTTTTCAGTCCTTATCTTGCCACTTTTCTTCCTGTTAGTGCTCCCATTGCTACTTTCTTGTTCTGTTCTTTGTTACTGTTACATTTCTGTGCTGACTGCACATGCCAGAATAATGGGAAGTACTCTCTGATCCTCTGTCTACTGAAAGATTTTTGCTAAAGTAGCTTAAGTGTACCTAGAAACCACACACCGGTATAAATTTGAAGAAGTTTTGTTCACAGAACATTCAAGCAAAAAAATCAATGTTTTGTTCAAAATTTTGAATGGATTCTAAATATACTTGAGTGTGTTCTCTCATCCCTAATTTTAATAGTGCCAGTGTCTGGATTCAGAACCATCCAAGGAGCTGTGGCTTGACCACTCAGTAGCCTCCATGATCTATATTAGTACAAACTGCAATTAACTGTACCAAAATTTAATGAGGTATTTTATTAATTAAAATGTAGGTATACTCTGAAAAAAGAAACATTTTGTCAAAATGTCATCCTGGGCTCCTGTGTCTTTCAGTGATTTCCACAACAAATGTGCTCATTTTACAGTTACTTTTTTTTCTAACTTCTAGCTGTGTAATCTCATCATGGAGTCTGAAAGTCAAGATGGGCTCTTTCTGACACACACATGAATCTTCAGTGAATCTGCACTTTTAATTTAATTACAAATCCGTCGATAGAATCCAGGATACACACTTGTAGCTATATTTTCTGCCTATCCTATGCTTCTAGCAATAAAAAGTGGCAAAAGTATATATTGATCAGGAAAGTTAACAGAGTAGAGTCTCAATACTCACAAATAGTAGGTCTTTTGAGTAAGGTGTCATTTGTAATATACTGTCTTTTCAGAGTAGAACCATACTTTATGATTTCACTATGTGACCTTATGGTAAAATTTGACTTAGGATAAATTTTTCAAAAGTGTTTAAGTGACTTAAGCTTCTAAGTCCCATTTTCATGAGACCTATTGACTTCTAATTAGACTCAGGCTCCTGTATCATTTAGATGCTTTTGAAAATTCTACCCTTAATCCTACTACTGTAATACTAGCCAACTTTTTATGAGATTTGATAGAGTACTTTGTATAACTTAAAAAAAAAAAACCATTTCCATGCACCAGCCTGGAAGCAGAAAATGGTGAAAATTTCACAAGAAATCATTCTTTTGTGATTTCTGGAACAATGTCCAGCTCAGTAAGTTGCTGGGCACGACAATGAGTGGTACCTTTATAGAACTACCTGAAACAGACAAGAAAATATTGCAGACTTAAGGGGTTTGGATGAGTTACAATTAATCATGTGGACTTCTGAGTGCCTACCTGAACTAAACCTCCAAACATGCTGTGGTTTCCTCATTCACTTCTCTTAAAAGGTGCTGTATTGACAGACTTTGGATACTGAAATCTGCTTTTTATCAACAGTCCTGGGAGGAGACACACAAAGCAGTGTGAAACATTGACATAAATTGTGCCCCAGATACCCCAGTGGTGGTTGAGGCTTGTGAAGCTACAGAGTCCTACAAGAGCCACAGTGGGCAGTGTCATATTGTAAGAATTGCCCCTTCCTTTGCTACTGATTGGCCTGTGGAAGGAACGGGTGGAGGAGAAGCAACTGAGGCCTGGTCTACACTGAGGGGGGCAGTGTCGATGTAAGATATGCAACTTCAGCTATGAGAATAGCGTAGCTGAAGTCAACATATCTTATTTCAACTTACCTCCCATCCTTACGGCACGGGATCGACAGCTGCGGCCCCCCACGTTGACTCTGCTTCTGCCTCTCGCCCTCGTAGAGTTCCAGAGTCGATGGGAGCGCATTTGGGGATCGATATATCGCGTCTAGTTGTGATGCGATATATCGATCCCCGACAGATCAATCGCTACCTGCCGATCTGGGGGGTAGTCTGGACATACCCTGGAAGTGTCAAAAGGGAAATCAGAGGATCATCAGGCATCAGGCAAGGAAGCCGAACACCTGTCTTCTCTGCAGGAAGCTCCTTTGGCAGCCACTGACTTCTTTTAAAGCTTCTTGTGGACCTAAACTGTCTTCCCACTGCATCTCCTAAAACAAGTGGTGGCAGTACATGTGAAGAGGCAACTATCCACCTAGGGGAGTAGCAGAAGTTGGGGGAAGCCTTTTTTAATCTACAGCCAGCGTAAGTGAGTTGAGAAACCAAGGGACCACTAAGGAGAAGGCAGAGCCATCAAGGACTTGGGAATGATAGCAGTAAGGAAAAGAGACAGTGTTGTTAGAGGTATAGGGGGAAGAGGCAAAATGGGTTAGGATGCGAATTTTTGATGAGTGATGAAAAGAGTAGAGCATGGAAAGAGGAGATGTCAAGTCATGTAGGAAGGAGGATTAGATTCAAACCAGTGAGTAGTGTCTCCAGATCCCCTTTCCAGTTCTTGTGTCAGCCAGTCCCTGCCTACCAGTTATGCTAATGTACACCAGCTGAGTGGAAATGCCAGTTTTGCGGTAGTTTATCTAAATTAATTCTCTTATGAAAATTAACCAGATCTCACTCAAACATAACTCATGAATACAGACTCCTGATCTCGCTCCAACCCTGTACATTCTTTTTCCATCCCCGTACAAATCTTCTTTCAGCTGCTGGCTCAAACTTGGTAGCTCTGTAGTAAACAGTGTTGCATTTTTAGTCATTGTTTATGAAACTATAAGGATTACATGGTGTGGGAGGTGAGGAGGGGTGGAAAGGGGAGTGCACACGTGGAAAAATAATTTTCTTGTTGACATGTGGAAATGCCTGCAGAAGCTTAAACCAAGCAATACTTTTTTTCATCTAAGCTGCACAAAATTTAGCCTCACTGGGGAATTTTGAGAACTAGTCTCTAATTCTTTTAAGATCGTTCACATGCTGGGATGAAATTCTCCATCACTGGCTTGTCATATCCTTCAGCAATGGAATGTAAAACTGGAAAACAGCTCAGTTGGATGGCAGGCTCAACCTATAGGACATATTTTTCAGCCCTGTTTTTGCAAATAAGTCATTTTGCTGCATAAGTAAACATCAGTGTTGATTGAAAGAAACTGTTGGAATTTCAAAATCCTTTTAATCTCAAAAGCTGTGTGGTTTTTGTCAATGAAAGTAGAGGAGGTTTATAGAAAGAGTATCAATTCTTTGAAACTGATCAATCCTTCCAGTTTAGGTATACCCTGCAAAATTATTGTAAAGCTGTATTATGATGTTTCTTGTTTATTGTCTTTGAATAATTCAGTATCAAGTTCAGTTAGTTTGAAATTGTCTAGCTGCTGGTCTTGAAAGTGAAACTGGATTCTTTCCGGTTCATACATCATCGCCAGCAATAAGAATTCTTCAGTTAGATTCTTTTCTACTGAATGGTTATCTTCTGTCTCACACTCCGGGAGCTGAGTTGGTTCTGCAATGCTGACAAGAATAAATTATAATAAAAGCATATTGTATTATTGTCCTACATCATATAGCACCATACTATTATCACATTCATTACCATAGTACCTAGGAGCCACAGTTACGGCACATAAGGAGCAGAACACCATGGTGCTAGGCACTAGACAAACGCAGAACAAAAAGATACTCCCTTCCCCAAAGAGCTTATAATCAAAGTATAAGACAAGAAATAACAGATGGCTACAGACAGATGGAGAACAGTGAGACATATTGGTCAATGCCATAGGCAGTGGAATGCATTATGTATATAAAAAAAAATGAGGTCTCCGCCCTGAGGATTTTACAATTTATATTCAACATATGACAACATGAGAGGGTAAAAGGATATGTGGGAGGAGGAGGGCTAGAACAAGTACACTTGTCATCGTTCCAATATTCAGATACAGAAGTAGAGAGGGAACCAATGGGGACTTTCAGAAGGGGATGACATTGCTGGAGTGGCAGGTAAAGAATATGATTTTAGAAGCAGCATGCTGCATAGATTTAAATGGTGTGGTGTGTTTTGAGGTTGCAGCAGTGAAGATGACAGATTAGGGCAGTAGGCATGGAGACAAGGTGTCATAACATATTCCCAGATTTGGACCTTAGCATCCAAAATATGGGTGTTAGCGTGAAAACCTCCAAGCTTAGTTACCAGCTTGGACCTGGTAAAGCTGCCACCACCCAAAAAATTAGAGTGTTTTGGGGCACTCTGGTCCCCCCAACAACCTTCCCTGGGGACCCCAAGACCCAAATTCCTTGAGTCTTACCACAAAGGGGAATAAACCATTTCCCCCCCCTTCTCCCTTCCAGTGTTCCCTCCCTGGGTTCCTGGAGAGATACATGGAAGCAAGCTCTGTGAATCTAAACAGAGGGATTCCACCCTCCCTGTTTCCAGTTCTGGAAAACACAAGTACAGAGATAGCTAATCTCTCTTCCCCCTTTACCCAGAGGGCATGCAAAGTCAGGCTTAGTAAATCTTAGTAAATTTTCCCCCTGACTTCTTCCTCCCACCAATTCCCTGGTGAGCTACAGACTCAATTCCCTGGAGTCCCCCTCTAAAGAAAAACTCCAACAGGTCTTAAAAAGAAAGAAAAATACATAAAAATGGTCTCTCTGTATTAAGGTGACAAATACAGGTTCAATTGCTTAAAAGAAATATGAATAAACAGCCTTATTCAAAAAGAACACAATTCAAAACACTCCAGCAACTACACACATGTAAATACCAAAAAAAAAACCACATATAAATCACTGTCTTATCTTTTTGTACTTACAACTGGGAAACAGAAGATTAGAAAGGCAGGAGACAGAAAAAATCACTCTCATAGCCGAGAGTGCCAGACACCAGACAAAGAACAAAGAACTCACACACAAACTTCCCTCCACCCAGATTTGAAAAATTCTTGTTTCCTGATTGGTCCTCTGGTCAGGTGTTTCAGGTTACTGGTGTTACCCCTTTACAGGTAAAAGAACATTAACCCTTAGCTATCTGTTTATGACACAACGGCATATTTTGGCCATGTTATAAGGGAAGACATAGCAAGAGTTAGCAATAGACGGTATAGAAAGAAAAGGATAGATTGAGGTCAAATCACAACAAAGATGTGAACTTGGATGACAAAAATAGTGAAATTATTGATGGTGATTGAAGAGGAAGAGAAAAGTGAGGATTTCCAGAAGACATTTTATGTTCACCATGTTTGGTTTGACATTTCACGGTGATGCAATAGAGAGTAGGTCACAGATGAGGAAACGAACAGAAAAAGGGAGGGATGTAGAATAGATAAGGGAGTCTTAGCATAGAGGTAGTGGTTGAAATCATGATAGTGGAAAAGGATGCTGAAGGACAGGGAGAAGAGAAGACAACCAAAGTCAGAGCCTTGAGCCATGTCAGTTGTCCAACCGTGAGACAATAGTGACCTTGGAGAGAGCAATCTTGATGGATTGCTTAGAGCACAATCTGCAGTGCGGATTACAGGCTATTAGATGTTCGTCATTCAAATGAGCAGATCTGACTCTGGATACACACATGGTGTAGATCTCTTGAATACCAAGTGCCATTTGTACATCACTTTTCTGACCGCAGCTGCACTT
The DNA here is from genome assembly GCF_025201925.1 of Gopherus flavomarginatus. NCBI lineage: Eukaryota > Metazoa > Chordata > Testudines > Testudinidae > Gopherus > Gopherus flavomarginatus. The sequence goes on from NC_066620.1 coordinate 87,314,980, forward strand.
CAAGGTTTTGTTTATGCAATTGTAGAATGTGCTGTGTACTCTGGTTTTATTACCAAGGAGAGGATGATGGTGAGGAATAAATATAATATAGAGTTCTGAAATGCACATCTTTAAAGTATCTCTTTTTTTTAACAGAAGTTTGTTCCTTTTTCAGTGTTCTTTCACTCAGAGGAAATCCTTATACTGTATTTAACATCAGTGAAAATTAGTTCATGTGCAAAACATATTTGTTCATATGTACCTTTACTAATAATGAATGCTTTCCTTTTGTCATTTGTTACAACTTTTTCATTCACCCACACCCCCTACCTGTTTGATTTTCTGCATGGTTTATATATATAATTTGGTTTTCCAACTGTTCATGTGGTAACTGATTTTGCACCAAACTTGAAAATAGCCAATAGGTGAAAAATTCAAATAAAACTGGAATTTTTGGATTAATTAAACCTGTATCTTAAACTGTTTTAAAAATGAAATCTGGACCTCTAGATATTGGAGTAGCTTAAATACATCCTAAATTCATTTAATTCATGTCAGTGCTCATCTAAGCAAACTTCACTCACTGAAAAGAACTCCATTGAAACCATGTGTTCTTTTCTTTTTGAACTACAGCTCACCACAGCCACCTTGGATGGCAAACTCCAGTTGTTTCTACCTTGATGCTTGCCAGCCTGTGGAACGCTGGCCTTGGTGCTCTGGAAATAACAGCTTGCTGAGAGAAAGGAGATTGGCAACTGTGCAAGCCGCAAAATATTCCTTTTTAAATTACAGTTGCAGAAATAATGTCACTTACATTGGAAAAATAAGGACAAGGTACAGTGTGGTACAATTGTACTCATTCAGGCCTCAGTACAGCAAAGGCTTAAGGATTTATGTCAATGGGGCTACTCACATGCTTAATGGTAAGCATGTGCTGCAGTGCTTGGCTCTATTGAAGTCTCTTATCTGTAGATTGGTGACACAGTTAAAATAGAAAGTGATCCAGGTTTAAAGCTAAAATTTCTGCCTATAACTAAAGACTTGAAATGCTCCTTTTTTTTTTTTTTAAAAGGTGAGTTCCTCATTCTTAATGAAATGACATTAGGAGTCATATTGGTCCCTTGTTTATATCTATGCAACTCCCATGAGGTTACTGGAAGTAACTTGGGCATAGCAGAATTTGGTCCTCATTACTGAGACAATCTGATTTACAGCCATTTTATTGCATTCTGTTATCCGTTGTACCCATTCTGCTAAGTTATTAGGGATGGGGGAAAGACTTTTATTTTAAAGCCTTTGTCTTCACAGAGCTAACTTGATATTTTAGTTTGGTAATTTACTTATGTTTAGTTTTATTGTGACAGTAGGGGTGTGCCCCATTTCTAGAAATAGAAAATTTGAAAAGTATTGAAGTAGAAAATTAGTTCTGGGAGAAAGCTTTTGGGGTTTTATTTTATTTATTTTTACAATCTCTAACTATGTTTGCCCCTAATCTTTGAAAATTCTGATGTTGGATGTTTTGAATAATAAATAATAAACAGATGTTCATACCATTCATCATCTGTCTGTCTGTTTAAAAATGGGGAACATCTAAGACTGTGGCCTATGTTAATCTGAATTGTGTGATGCTGAGAAAACTTTACCCTTTTATATGGACTGTGGTGCCAAGCTGTCATAAACAGATAGCTAAGGGTTAATGTCTCTTTCACCTGAAGCACCTGACCAGAGGACCAATCAGGAAACCGGATTTTTTCAACTTTGGGTGGAGGGAATTGAGTGTCTCTGAGTCTTTGTCTGGCTGCCTGCTTTCTCTGAGCTTTGGAGAAGTAGTTCTACTTTCTAGTCTTCTGTTTCTAAATGTAAGGACAAAGAGATCAGATAGTAAGTTATATGGTTTCTTTTCTTTGGTATTTGCATGAATATAAGTGCTGGAGTGCTTTGATTTGTATTCTTTTTGAATAAGGCTGTTTATTCAATATTCTTTTAAGCAATTGACCTGTATTGTATCATCTTAATACAGAGAGAACATTTGTACTTATTTTTCTTTCTTTTATATAAAGCTTTCTTTTAAGACCTGTTGGAGTTTTTCTTTACTTCAGGGAAATTGAGTCTGTACTCACCAGGGAATTGGTGGGAGGAAGAAATCAAGGGGAGATTTGTGTGTTGGATTGCTAGCCTGACCTTGCATTCCCTCTGGGGGAATAGGAAAGTACTTTTTGTTTCCAGGATTGGGAACAGAGAGGGAGATTCACTCTGTTTGGGTTCACAGAGCTTGTGTCTGTGTATCTCTCCAGGAGCACCTGGAGGGGGGAAGGGAAAAAGGATTATTTCCCTTTGTTGTGAGACTCAAGGGATTTGGGTCTTGGGGTCCCCAGGGAAGGTTTTTCAGGGGGACCAGAGTGCCCCAAAACACTCTAATTTTTTGGGTGGTGGCAGCAGGTACCAGGTCCAAGCTGGTAACTAAGCTTGGAGGTTTTCATGCTAACCCCCATATTTTGGACGCTAAGGTCCAAATCTGGGACTAAGGTTATTACATGGTGTGCAGCTGGTGGGACTAGAATCCAGAAGCCAGTAGAAATATTATATTTTTCTTTTCTCTGCTAAGGGCTTTTTAGCAGAGAGAAGCAGTTGGTTTTTTAAGGGAACCAGAGAGAATTTTTTTTTCTGCTCTCTCTGGCAGTTTGTGGCTTGCATGTTAAGGGTCTTTTGTCATGCAATAGCCCTCCCATTAGGAGTCAAGTACCAGCACTTATAGGCATGCAAATAAAGTGGTTTTTCTGGTTTCCCTTCATTGAACATTAGCTAGAGAGAGAAAGGGAAAAAAGCACTGTTGCTAGGCAGACTTCAGGAGGCAACAGAGAACCTGCAGTTCAGAAGATAAACACCGGAGGGCACCCCAACACAAGAAAACAGGAATCATGACTTCTAAGGCAAAAATTGAGGCCCAAGAGCAAGTCAGAGAAGCTGAACACAGGCGACAACTGGAAATAAAACAAACAGAGATGGAAATAAGAGAAAGAGAAAGAGAGGCGGCCCACCGCCGAGAAATGGAAAAGCACCAAAAAGAAATGGAAAAACAACAAAAAGAGAATGAAGAGAAGGAAAAACAGAGAAAACATGAACTGGAGTTGGCAAAAGCTGGGCTGCATGTGCCAGCCAACCCTAACAACCCGGCGCCAAATATTGCTCCACAGCACAGGAAATTTCCCACCTACAAGGCAGGTGATGACACCGAGGCCTTCTTGGAAAATTTTGAAAGAGCCTGTCTTGGGTACAGCATTCCCGAAGACCAGTACATGGTAGAATTGAGGTCACAGCTCAGTGGACCTTTAGCAGAGGTGGCAGCTGAAATGCCTAAGCACCAAATGAATGACTATAAACTTTTTCTAACCAAGGCCAGATACAGGATGGGGATAACCCCAGATCATGCCCGTCGGCGTTTCAGAAACCAAAAGTGGAAACCAGAGGAGTCATTTCCCAAACACGCCTACTACATTGCAAAAAACTATGAGGCCTGGCTAACAGGAAACAACATTCAAACCTTGGAAGAACTGAACCTCCTCATACAAATGGAGCAGTTCTTGGATGGTGTTCCTGAAGACATCACACGGTACATACAAGATGGACACCCCAAGAATATCGCTGAGGCGGGGGAGATTGGAGCCAAATGGATGGAACTGGCAGAAAGCAAAAAAGCTACTGTCAAGGGGAACGATTACCCCAGGGGGCACACAGACCATAAACCCTACAACCGAGGACAGCCAAAGACCCCACATACCACCCAAGTAAAGCCACAGATACCCTACCCTTCAACCTCACCAGTCTCCAGTAACTCACCTCGGCCCAGTGACCCATCAGATGGAAGATGCTTTAAGTGTAATGAACTGGGACATATCAAGGCCAAGTGTCCCAAGAACACCATGCGAGTGCAATTCATTACACCACCATCACACCAAAGATCCCCAGGCCCGGATGCCTCTCAAATACCCTTGGAGCGAAGGGAAAATTTGAGAGTGGGCGGAAAGAAGGTTACTGCGTGGAGAGACACGGGGGCACAAGTGTCAGCTATCCACCAATCCTTCGTTGACCCCAAATTCATCAACCCAAAGGCCAAAGTTACAATTTACCCCTTCATGTCACAAGCTGTAGACTTGCCTACAGCTCAACTGCCTGTCCAGTACAAAGGCTGGTCAGGAATGTGGACTTTTGCAGTCTATGACAATTATCCTATCCCCATGCTACTGGGGGAAGACTTGGCCAACCAGGTGAGGCGGGCCAAGAGAGTGGGAATGGTTACACGTAGCCAAACCAGGCAAGCTTCCAGACCCATTCCTGTTCCTGAACCGTCCACAGAGGCCCCGTCTGTGTTACCAGAGACCCAGACAGAGGTAGTGGACCCGGATTCCATGCCTACCACTGAAACAGCCACAGCATCTCCAGTCCCAGGCCCGGAACTGGAACAGCAACCAGCACCAGCGATTGCAATCCCCTCTTCAAACTCAACGCCAGAGGGCGCCAGCGAGCCAAAACTGGCAGAAGCAACAGACCGCCATACCCAAAAGGCTCAGCCAGAGCCTGAAATACCCTCAGGTGCACCAGCGGAGAGCGGTTCACCAGCACTGGAAACAACCCCATCACCTACATCGCTTCCAGAGGGACCAAGCCCAAGTCCACAGTCTGAGGAAGAACTGGTGACCCCAGCCTCAAGGGAACAGTTCCAGGCTGAGCAGGAAGCGGATGACAGCCTTCAGAAAGCATGGGCGGCGGCACGGAGCACCCCACCGCCTCTCAGCTCTTCTAATCGATCCCGGTTTGTTATAGACCAAGGACTTTTATACAAGGAAATTCTTTCTGGTGGACACCGGGAAGAATGGCAGCCGCAAAAACAGTTGGTGGTTCCAACTAAGTACCGGGGGAAGCTCTTAAGCTTAGCCCATGATCATCCCAGTGGCCATGCTGGGGTGAACAGAACCAAGGACCGGTTGGGGAAGTCCTTCCACTGGGAGGGGATGGGCAAGGACGTTGCCAAGTATGTCCGGTCTTGTGAGGTATGCCAAAGAGTGGGAAAGCCTCAAGACCAGGTCAAGGCCCCTCTCCAGCCACTCCCCATAATTGAGGTCCCATTTCAGCGAGTAGCTGTGGATATTCTGGGCCCTTTCCCAAAAAAGACGCCCAGAGGAAAGCAGTACGTACTGACTTTAGTGGACTTTGCTACCCGATGGCCAGAAGCAGTCGCTCTAGGCAACACCAGGGCTAACACTGTGTGCCTGGCCCTAACAGACATCTTTGCCAGGGTAGGTTGGCCCTCCGACATCCTTACAGATTCAGGGTCTAATTTCCTGGCAGGGACCATGGAAAAACTCGGAAACTCATGGGGTGAATCACTTGGTTGCCACCCCATACCACCATCAAACCAATGGCCTGGTGGAAAGGTTCAATGGAACTTTGGGGGCCATGATACGAAAATTCATCAACGAATTCTCCAATAATTGGGACCTAGTGTTGCAGCAGTTGCTGTTTGCCTACAGGGCTGTACCACATCCCAGTTTAGGGTTTTCACCATTTGAACTTGTGTATGGTCACGAGGTTAAGGGGCCATTACAGTTGGTGAAGCAGCAATGGGAGGGGTTTACGCCTTCTCCAGGAACTAACATTCTGGACTTTGTAAGCAACCTACAAAGCACCCTCCGACACTCTTTAGCCCTTGCTAAAGAGAACCTAAAGGATGCTCAAGAAGAGCAAAAGGCCTGGTATGACAGACATGCCAGAGATCGGTCCTTCAAGGTAGGAGACCAGGTTATGGTCTTGAAGGCGCAACAGGCCCATAAGATGGAAGCATCATGGGAAGGGCCCTTCACGGTCCAAGAGCGCCTGGGAGCTGTAAACTACCTCATAGCATTTCCCAATTCCTCACTAAAGCCTAAAGTGTACCATGTTAATTCTCTCAAGCCTTTCTATTCCAGAGACTTACAGGTTTGTCAGTTTACAGTCCAGGGAGAGGATGCTGAGTGGCCTGACGGTGTCTACTACGACGGGAAAAAAGACGGTGGCGTGGAAGAGGTCAACCTCTCAACCACCCTGGAACGTCTGCAGCGGCAACAAATCAAGGAGCTGTGCACTAGCTTCGCCCCATTGTTCTCAGCCACCCCAGGACGGACTGAACGGGCATACCACTCCATTGATACAGGTAATGCTCACCCAATCAGAACCCCACCCTACCGAGTGTCTCCTCATGCCCAAGCTGCTATAGAACGGGAGATCCAGAACGCTACAGATGGGTATAATCCGCTCATCTACCAGTGCATGGGCATCTCCAGTGGTTCTGGTACCCAAACCAGATGGGGAAATACGCTTTTGCGTGGACTACCGTAAGCTCAATGCTGTAACTCGTCCGGACAACTATCCAATGCCACGTACCGATGAGCTATTGGAAAAGTTGGGACGTGCCCAGTTCATCTCTACAATAGACTTAACCAAGGGGTACTGGCAAGTACCGCTAGATGAACCTACCAAGGAGAGGTCAGCATTCGTCACCCATGCGGGGGTGTATGAATTCAATGTCCTTCCTTTCGGCCTTCGAAATGCACCCGCCACCTTCCAGAGGCTGGTAGATGGTCTACTAGCTGGACTGGGAGAATTTGCAGTTGCCTACCTCGATGATGTGGCCATTTTTTCAGACTCCTGGCCCGAACACCTACTACACCTGGAAAAGGTCTTTGAGCGCATCAGGCAGGCAGGACTAACTGTTAAGGCCAAAAAGTGTCAAATAGGCCAAAACAGAGTGACTTACCTGGGGCACCAGGTGGGTCGAGGAACCATAAACCCCCTACAGGCCAAGGTGGATGCTATCCAAAAGTGGCCTGTCCCACGGTCCAAGAAGCAGGTCCAATCCTTCTTAGGCTTGGCCGGATACTACAGGCGATTTGTACCACACTACAGCCAAATCGCTGCCCCACTGACCGACCTGACCAAAAAGACCCAGCCAAATGCAGTTAAGTGGACTGATGAGTGTCAAAAGGCCTTTACCCAACTTAAGGCAACGCTCATGTCGGACCCTGTGCTCAGGGCCCCGGATTTTGACAAGCCATTCCTAGTAACCACAGATGCATCTGAGCGTGGTATAGGAGCAGTGCTCATGCAGGAAGCAACAGATCACAACTTCCATCCTGTCGTGTTTCTCAGCAAGAAACTGTCTGAGAGGGAAAGTCACTGGTCAGTCAGTGAAAAGGAATGCTATGCCATTGTGTACGCCCTGGAAAAGCTACGCCCATATGTTTGGGGACGGCGGTTCCAACTACAAACTGACCATGCTGCACTAAAGTGGCTTCATACTGCCAAGGGGAACAACAAGAAACTTCTTCGTTGGAGTTTAGCTCTCCAAGATTTTGATTTTAAAATTCAACACATCACAGGAGCTTCTAATAAAGTTGCTGATGCACTCTCCCGTGAGAGTTTCCCAGAATTCAGTAGTTAAAAAGTGTTCTTAAAATGTAGAAGTCTGTTAGTTATATACTTAGGAGTATATGTAAAGGTGTATGTGTTGTATTAATCTGTTTATTTTCAAGTTCTAGAAGGAAATCGCCGCCAGTGAGCTTCCCCACTGTCTGCAATTTGGGGGGCGTGTCATAAACAGATAGCTAAGGGTTAATGTCTCTTTCACCTGAAGCACCTGACCAGAGGACCAATCAGGAAACCGGATTTTTTCAACTTTGGGTGGAGGGAATTGAGTGTCTCTGAGTCTTTGTCTGGCTGCCTGCTTTCTCTGAGCTTTGGAGAAGTAGTTCTACTTTCTAGTCTTCTGTTTCTAAGTGTAAGGACAAAGAGATCAGATAGTAAGTTATATGGTTTCTTTTCTTTGGTATTTGCATGAATATAAGTGCTGGAGTGCTTTGATTTGTATTCTTTTTGAATAAGGCTGTTTATTCAATATTCTTTTAAGCAATTGACCTGTATTGTATCATCTTAATACAGAGAGAACATTTGTACTTATTTTTCTTTCTTTTTATATAAAGCTTTCTTTTAAGACCTGTTGGAGTTTTTCTTTACTTCAGGGAAATTGAGTCTGTACTCACCAGGGAATTGGTGGGAGGAAGAAATCAAGGGGAGATTTGTGTGTTGGATTGCTAGCCTGACCTTGCATTCCCTCTGGGGGAATAGGAAAGTACTTTTTGTTTCCAGGATTGGGAACAGAGAGGGAGATTCACTCTGTTTGGGTTCACAGAGCTTGTGTCTGTGTATCTCTCCAGGAGCACCTGGAGGGGGGAAGGGAAAAAGGATTATTTCCCTTTGTTGTGAGACTCAAGGGATTTGGGTCTTGGGGTCCCCAGGGAAGGTTTTTCAGGGGGACCAGAGTGCCCCAAAAACACTCTAATTTTTTGGGTGGTGGCAGCAGGTACCAGGTCCAAGCTGGTAACTAAGCTTGGAGGTTTTCATGCTAACCCCCATATTTTGGACGCTAAGGTCCAAATCTGGGACTAAGGTTATTACACAAGCCAAACAAACTTACCAGGACAAAGGATCATTAAGTCTTATAAAACTCCTTTACTCTTGTCAGCTCAACTGTCTTTAGCTGGCCAATTACATACAACTGAACTTGCTTCTCAGACCTTTTCCTACAGAGCCACAAGGGAAAAAAATGGGATTTCTCCACTGCCTACACAGATTAATAAAACTCAGCAATGTGACAGATGCACCTTTTTGCAGTAAGCTTTTTAAATACCACAAGATAATTGAATTTAAAAAGTGGATGATACCCCCTTGGTTATATGCACAACACTTATGTTCATTTAGTATAAGAAGGTTGATGTTTTAATTACACAGAAGTCAAGATTCTTTTAAGGTTTCTAGATTCCATTAATTCTGTGCTCTTGCATATAAGCTTTAGCTGCTTCTTGCAGAGCTAAGCCATACACTTACTGTATGTTAGATTCTGACACCTTCACTCTCTCAAGTAGTCTCACCGAAGTCAACAGGACTGCTTGTGGAACAAAGTGCTATTCATCATGATTTAGAGTATCAGAATTGGTCCCCATGTTATCTCACATTATATGTGCAATAGTATATTGTAGGCTGCTGGACCTGATCACTAGCCTAGGAAAAACAATTGGCCACACCCAATTCCATTTGTATCCCTTTCTTTGGGGTTCAGTTTGTTTTTAATACACAAATGCAAGGAAACGTGGAACAATAACAAGAAGCAACAGTCCTGTTCTTGACAGAAATTGTGGGGCGCTCTGGTAGCTTAAGGGGCTTGTCCTCTGCCAGCTTGTCCTCTTGTAGCCTTCTGCTGCAGCCACAGAAGAATGTACTCTCAGCTCTCTCTGGAGCTAGGGACCTCACTTATATCCTCCAGCTGGGAATCAGACCTAATCACTAGATACTTTCCAGCTAGGTTGGCTGATTCCCAGCACCTGGCTGTTGGGCTTCTCTCTAGAACAGTGCTGGTTGACCCCTGGCCCTAAAAGTGACAGACAGCCCTGTTATATACATAATGATGTGTACAGTGGGCTAGGTTCGTTCCAGGGTCTACCAAAGATGACATTAACCAAGGCTTTAGCTGTGGAAACTCCAGGAGGGGATGAAATTCCATTGGCACAAAGCAGCTACAATCTCCTCTTTACTGGAGGAGCCATAGCCAGGAGCCGCGCCAGGGTTTTTGGCACTCTAGGCGCAGGGCCGGCTCGACGGTCCCGCGGCTCCGTTGGACTGCAGGAGGTCCACCAGAGCAGTCTGCCGCCCTCCCAAATCCTGGCACCCTAGGCAACTGCCTTGGTCGCCTAAATGGAAGCGCCGGCCCTGGCCATAGCTTGCCTGTACAACTCAGAAGGTTGGTGCTTCTATCTAGGAAGAGTGCGTGGCCAGGGCAGGCAAGGAGTGCTCTAATTCAATGGCTTCTGCAGGTGGAACTTCTTCAGAGTTCTGTTGCTACTTAAAACTGACTCACATAGCAAATACTGTTAGGGTGGTCTTCTTCATTACCTAGAATAAATTTCCCTGATGTGCAAGGATCTTAAATGACACAGAGCCTTCCTGCACTAACTTTACTGAATCCAGCATAGGACAGATAAAAGGGTTACCAACATTTTTCAGTATAGGCTAATCAATTATTTTTCCCCAGCCTTGTTCTCAGAAATGGTTGAACTGTTTTGGCTGAAATTTACTAAAAAATACCTCAGCCTGAGGCAGGCATTCAGCATGCAAAATGTCAGCCCACACAGTTGAAGTTTTGTAAATTTATAAGCACCTGAAAATAAGATCTTTATAATACGATGTGTCAGCCAACTTTAATAATAGGCAGCACTGGCAAACTATCCCATGAGTGGGAGTATGCAGAAGACACACAAAGAAGAAATGAAGATTACTTACCTGTAACTGGAGTTCTTTAATGGGGACTCTGCATACTCATGCTCCCTGCCCTCCTAACCTGCTCCTTATGGAATCCTGATTCTGTAGTTTGATAATCCACTTTAGTGGTTGGAAGGACCTGACAAGTGGTGCCAACTCCCCTTCTATGGCCATGTCCCTTGAGCATGCTCAAGCACTGGGCAGGAGGGAAGGAGAGGGTTAAGGTGCTCCTAAGGGGCACTACTACTAGAAGATTCCACTGACCTGCAGCACCCAGTTGGCACAAGCCATGAGTGTGAGTATGCAGAGTCCATCTCAAAGAACTCCAGTTACAAGTAAGTAACCTTAATTTTTCCAGTCCAGCAAGTTCTGCTGAATGCCACAGAGATCCTCTGTTGTTCAGCATTTTTTACATACTTTGGTCCTGGTCTTGCAATTGGATCCACATGGGCAGACCCTTCTTCCTGAATGGCTGTCCAAGCGCACATGATTGGAGTCTTTGGAACTAATTCTGATCCTACTTACACCATTAGTTCAGTGGAATTGCACCTATGTATACGCGATCAGAGACAGGTCATTAGGTTTCAGTCCTGCTCCTGTTGAATTCAGGAGGCCATTGATATGACGACAGCTGGGTGGGCCTTGAATACCATTATAATATGTTCCATACAACTGATGTCTTAAACCAAGAAAGACACACACACACACACAGTCTGGCATTTGTTCTTCCATAAAAAATAACAGTGCTCCTCTTGTGCTCTCATTTGGCTATAACAACAAGGTAGGGAGCCAAAGGGAAAGTACACAGCTACAATTAGTCTACTTAATATTGCACAACTATACATTACAGGATTTTTCTTTTCACCCTCTGATAAGAATGACTGATTTTTAAATATGGTGACTTTCCTGTTCTGGTGTAGTTTTGTAGTAAATAAAATATTTTAAGAGAATTATTCTGGATTCTTTAAATATTAATAGTTATTAAGTTTTGTTCTCTGGGTTTACTTTATACTTTTTTTTTGGCTCTTCCAAGCAGATGAGGACCTGATGTTTTGTCTCTTGACCCACACTTTCCAGTGCCATGGCCACCATCTTTCCAGTTGAGGAGGATTAGTACTTTTGGAGGACATCAGTCTTGCACCTCAACTGGCTGGAGGAACTGTTGTGAAATAGTAATAGTCTTAGGATTATTTATTATTTGCATTACCATAGCACCTTGATGCCCTAGTCATGGACCAGAAATCTATTGTGGTACTGTACAAACAGAACAAAAAGATGCTCCCTGCCCCAGAGAAATTACAGTCTAAGCATAGGACAGTACACAGCAGATGGACCCAGACAGATTCAGTAGAAGGTAACAATGAGACAATATTGGTTAGCAAGAGAGGCAGTGGTCTCAGCACACCAGCACTCTAATCATTGTCAGGTGTTTTGTAGGCATCACAGAAAATAAGAGTTTTAAGAACATAAGAACAGCCATATTTAGTCAGACCAAAGGTCCATCTAGCCCAGTATCCTGTCTTTTGACAGTGGCCAGTGCCAGGTGCTTCAGAGGGAATGAACAAAACAGGTAATTATCAAGTGATCCATTCCCTGTTGCCCATTCCCAGCTTCTGGCAAACAGAGGCTAGGGACACCTCGAAGGGATTTGAAGGATGATAATGCTGTAGTCTTTATGTGGCCCAATGATTTTAACATCTTTCAAAGGACAATAACATATCTCATATTGGTCATGTGCTTTGTTTTTGTTTTTGTTTTTGTCAAATGAACCATGGATACCCCTACAACAGGGATTACACCTAGGGAGTTATATATTACAACAGTGTCATGCCAACTGCTGCACATCAGTGTTAAATCACTAAATATTCAACATGAGTATCTTGTATTTACTAGAAGCAGATATTTCAGTCCACAAGGTGAAGTTTAACTGTAGGTCATTTTTGCAGGTTTGCTTCATTTTTCATGAAAGTAATTTGTTGCTAAGGAGAAGATGCTTAACCCCACACCTGCACTTACTTGGCAGTGGGGTAAGGCAGGGTTGTGGTCGGTTATTGGTTGTTTTAAGGGATACACTGCTGCTCTGAATGTGAGGTTGCTGTGAGACCTTCAGAAGAGTGGAGCAGCTCAGTCCCATGCTGACTTGACTTGACACATGGGCCATGTCTTCACTGCCAAAAAAGGTGGAGTTTTTTGCAGTGGGATAATGAACATGCATTAGTTATGTCACTGTAAAATCCTAGTGGTTCTGTAATTTTTATGTCTATGTAGGTAGGTGAGGTCAACCATAGGCAAGGGATATAGTGTTAACCTTGCTGTAAAAGCTAATTGCAAGTTGTCTCCACGATGGTTTTGCTAACACACGTTAGTTATCCTGCTGTAAAAAAACAAACACACACCACCACCTGTTTTGGGCAATGAAAACATGGCCTTGGGTACAAACCCTGTTTGCCTGACTCAGCTGCTAACTTCAGTGATGCTCTGCACATGAGAAAAAGGAGCAGGAGTTGGCGATTAAATTGGACACATTAGTTAGCATCCAGCAGTTAATCTCAGGTCAATTTGGCACCCATGTGTCGCTGTTGACTTCAGTAGAGCTGTCAAGGCTGATTTCCCACTCTGGCACTTCGAGTGCGGAAGGTGGGGGCCCCGCAAGGATTCTAAAAATTAATACTGGCCACTCAAGGCTTGTATTAAACTCCCAAGGTTACAGCTTCTCTCTGACCTTGGATGGGTAGATGCTGCCACCACCCAAAAGCAAAAAAAATTCTTTCTTTTGGGGTATCCTCAAGCCCTTTCACCCCTCGTCCGGGGAAGAGCTGAGAAAGAAAACAGGAAATTAGCTGTTGCCCCCAGCTAATTAAACAACATGCACAAACCTCTTAGGACACCAAAAATTCAATCCTGTTCTTAAAAAGGGTAAATTTTATTAAAAACAAAAAGAAAATACGTCTGGAACTTAGGCTTTTGCTAGATTTAAAAAACCACTTACAAAAATTAAACATCAAGAATAACCTCCTAGAGGTCCATCTTAAAGGTTACAAGCAAAACAAAAAGCATTTGGGGTAGCACAGAGGAGTCCACAAGCCAATAAGAGACAAACCTAATCACATCTTTCTAAACATTTTCTGATTTATGAGTAGGATTTAGGTATGATCTGATGATTTCCATACCTGACAAAAAGCGTTTTACAGAATTGTCCCAGCCCTGTCTCTGCTCTGTCTTCTCTCTGGAGAACAACAGCAAAACAGACCAAGGGAAGTTTTTCCCAATTTTAAAAAGTTCTAGCCTTCCCATTGGCTCTTTTTTGGTCAGGTGCCCACTCCTTTCCTTTTACTTGTGGCCTTTTTAACCCTTTACAGGTAAAGCAAGCAGAAAACGTCTACCAAGAGGGATTTTATAGACAACTGACTTGGTGGGTGTCCATAAAAGGGAGCTACCCCCACCCTTCATTTATCACAACAGCTATTCCTGCTCTGCACTAGTATTAGTGAAGAGAATCAGACCCCTGATATTTTCAAAATGCCATCTAATCCAGCTGCCCCAACAGCACAATTTGTTCTATGTTTATTCACTCTCATGGGATTTGCTGTTTACAGAACGGATAAGGAAGAAATAGATTTCTGTTTTCTTCTCAGAGGTGGCATTTTCTCTGTTGCTGGATATTTATGAGCCTTTCATGAAACGGTAACAACATTCTACTACAAAGGCAGGCAATTCCAGCGGAGCTGCTTCCAGGTTCCCAATTGCTGTTTCTCTCGTTAGCTCTGGCAAATGTGGGGAGCTAGCTATATTCTTCCAAATAGTTCCCGGAACAGTTGAATTAATACAAGAAAACAATTACCACAATTCATCAAGAACACAGGACATGCTTCATTCTTCTACGTGTGCATATCTGAAGTGAACATTGCTTCCATTGTTTCGGACTGCAGAGGAGCCATATAATAACAATAAAAATGAAGTGTGAGGGTGAACCTGACTTCGCTATGTCTTGTTTTAATTTTAAAACAATGCAGAATTTCCATGTTCTGAACATTATTAGCCTTCAGTTCTTGTTAATTCAACTACTTTCTTCTTTGTCAATCAGCCTCTTTCATGGAAAAATATGTGCCGGGTCAACTTGATCCCATACAATCATGATTGAAGTTAATGGGATTTTAGCCTGCCCCCAATGCCGCTCAGACTGGGCAAAGCTGGAGGCTTTCCACACAAAATGCCAGCATCATATATTGGGCTTAAAGTGGAACAACTTCATTGGTAACACAGATGTTTGTGGTTGCTCTGGTCTATACACTATTGGGGTCTTTGTCTGCAGCCGGCCTCCTATGCTTTTCAGACATGTCACCAGAATGCCGCAAGATGTTCTGGCGAATGCCGTTCTCTGGGTGGGCTGGTCTACACTTGGGGAGGGGGGTTGATGTAAGATATGCAACTTCAGCTATGAGAATAGCATAGCTGAAGTCAACGTATCTTATTTCGACTTACCTCCCGTCCTCACGGCGTGGGATCAATGGCCACAGCTCCCCCACCAACTCCGCTTCCTCCTCTTGCCCTGGTGGAGTTATGGAGTCGATGGAGAGCCTGGCGGGGATTGATTTATCATGTCTAGATGAGATGCGATAAATCGATCCCTGATAGATTGATCGCTATGCGCCGATCTGGCAGGTAGTGTGGATGTACCTTGGGTGGCTTGTAACATCTGGGATAAAATTCCACCAGTTGAGTGTTGGAGGCAGCTCAGAGGCAGACCCCCCTACTACATGGGTGCATTAAATTTGTTCTGACATTGGACTTTCAGCCTGTTAAGCCTTGTGGCTGCAGAGAAACTGACCAAATGGTGAACAATTGCTACGGCCGATCGTTCGGCTAAGCACTAAGAAGAGGAAGAAGAAGCATAAGGCTCAAGCAATCTGATCCCAGTTCTGCACTTACGTGGAAGACTCTCTGATGAAGTCAGAGCAAGTTGTCTATTCGGTTTTTTTAGTCACAATGAGATGCCATGAATGAAGAGGGGAAAATGGATTAAATATAGCCCCAGCTGTAGCGTTAGCTAGTGGATTGATTCAACACTTTCCATTCATTTCTGGGTCTGCAAGCCCCTTCCAGAGCCTGTTTATAACTAGAGCTGCAAAAAGTAAAGGTGCTTAATAATACGGTTGAAATCTTGCTACCATGAGATGCAGAGAGCTGCCAAAATGTTTTGATTGAATGCTTTTTGCTTTCCCAGGGCAGCACCTGCCCCTTAATGTGCCATTTAAGCTCTCTTTTTGGAAGACAAAAATTCTTGCAGGAAGCTTCCATTTCCACAATGCTCAGAGGTGTCTCATTTCACCTGTGTGTGGGCCTAGCTTGGATGCACAGGCAGCTACCAGTTGCTGGGCAGAAACTGTTGACTCTTGGCTATGCTTGCTGCTTGGCTGACCAAAAAGCCACATCCCATGGGAGGATGTTGGTGTCAGGTGGTAAAGGTTCTAGAAAGGCACTGAAAGTATCCTCGGGATAACTCCAAAAACTTATATAGAGTTACTCTGGAGGGAGTTTGGCCCAATAGTCCACAACTGTAGATAAGAAGGCAACCTGAGGAAAGGAAATAGCTACGTGATCTAATAAATCTACTCCAGCATACGTGATTTTATACTGCAGAAAGTGCGGTCAGAAAAAAATTAAGGTTCTTCCCCCTCCCCCCCCCCCCCCCCCCCCCCCCCCGCAGCTGCAGTCTCCTTGAATAGTGCTCTACATTGTGGTATGTTTCTCTGCTCCACCTTCCACATTCCCTCACATCCATGAAGTCATACCAGTGTGTATATCTCAGAGGACTTAAATAAATGGACCAAACACAATGTAAATGTTGTAACAGGAGGATCTAGTTAATACGGATTATCACCTTCTGTCCTCACAAAGCATTACATTTAAGGTTTCTGTTTAGTTATCTAAAGTCTTTTTTGGTCTATACTGCACTCTGAATTCATTATGCTAAAAGCCATTGAACTGTCTAGAAAATGGAATGTGTATAGTAAGAGGTTTGTAAAAATGTCATTTGAAGCATCATTTGTCAATCACTCTGGCAAAGTATGTAATTTATTCATGCTTGTTTGTCAGCCATTTGAACTCTTTTCCAGGCTACTAGCTTGTATCTTAATTACAATAAGGATAATAATTATTTCATTTTTCAGCACCCCCTGCAGAGCTCTGTACCATCAGGATAAAATAAGATTCATATGGAACCCAAAGTGGTGATGTGAAAAAGTAAATTTTGGATGGAGGTGACTGGAAATCTAAGGCACTTTTTTAAAAGCGAGGAGAGAGGGACTGAGACAGATGTCAAGGATGAAGTAGCTTCCCCACCCCCCATCATAGAGTATGTGTGTACACACACACACACACACACAATATTATTTTTCACAGTCACCTGGTGGGCAAGCTGGATAATGTTTTAAAGTTAATAAATGCCAGAGCTGGACTGGAGCTAATATACAGACATTGTTGTGTATATTTAATGTAATTAATTAATATTAAATAATACAGCAACTATAAAAAAGTAATTAGGCAGGAGAGTAACCCCCTCCTCTGGGAAAAAGCATGCAGGAAGGTTGGAGATTCCCTCTTGTGTAGTTTTCTCGAAATTCTTCCATTGTAGGTTGCCAAATCCTGTGCAAGAAGCAAGGGATTCAGTCCCCAAGCTCCACAGATCCCCTCTGTTTCCCTATGGACATAAGGTCCCTGTCCCCTCCCTTCCTGGTACTGGGAGCTGTGCATCCTCAGCACCCTTAAAAATTTGATCAGATATTTTTAGGTGCATAAATATGAGCTTAGGTGTCTAATATTAGGCATCTAAACTTGAAAATTTTGTTCTAACTTACCATCCCAACGTCACAAAGTGTGTCAGAGGCTAGAATTCCAGACTACATAATT
This sequence comes from Gopherus flavomarginatus, assembly GCF_025201925.1. Classification (NCBI taxonomy): domain Eukaryota; kingdom Metazoa; phylum Chordata; order Testudines; family Testudinidae; genus Gopherus; species Gopherus flavomarginatus. The sequence continues at coordinate 87,332,212 of NC_066620.1, forward strand.
GTAGTTCCATATTCTCACCACTGGAGACACCTATCTTTCTTTGTAGTACTCCTCCTTTCTCTGGTGGGTAGAGAAGCTTGGATGTTGGAAAGATAAAGGTATTTGTATAGAAGGGATAATTATAATGGAATGAATTGTTTATAAACAGCCCAAATGTGTCCTTGAACTCTTCATTAACATTCTGTAGAAATAAGTCTTAAAATTAAAATCTGTATTTAAAAGCAGGGTTGGAAGAAAGAATATTGTTATCTCTGGGCACTTCCATTCACCTCAGTCTCCTTCTTATTCTCTCAGCCATTCCCCTTGATGAGTATCTGCTTCTGCTTTTGCAATTTTCCCTTTATTGGAAAAAGGACTCTCCTGTGCTCGACCTCGGACACCGGACTAGAGTGGGGTGTCCCAGGCTCCATCCTTGCAGATCCCCTATTGTGAGATCACCTCACCTCAGGCAATGGAACTGTGTGGAAATTCCAAGCTTACAACCAAATTCTTTGTAAAGTCAGGTTCTTATCTGAAGATAGAGAACAAAGATTTTAAACAAAACAAAATATAATTTTCTGATCATATCTAGATTTTACTTTTCTTGACAGTTAATCAGGTTGGCTATCGTAGTTACAGTAACAGTAAGCAATGCTAAAACAAACATATCTTCAGACAGAAATACTTGAGTCTGGCCCGCTTTATCTGACCTGGCAGCATTCACCCTCCTTTGTTGAGGGGTTTGCTGGGACACTCAACAGAGGAGGGGGACAACCTGCGTTTCCCCAGTTGATTTTCTTAACATATTTCCCTATACCCCAAAACAGCTCAATCAGGTCTGGGCAAATTCCATTCTGGGCTATCAAAAGTGAACAGGCTGAAAGTGACGGCTGTTCCACTGATTGGATGGTTGGACTATCGTGTCTCAATAGCCATACTCATGACCAGGAAAGGTATTTTCTTCTCTCAGAGGGCTTTGTTTGTCTGAGAGTAGTTCTGGTCCCTTAACCCTCCCTTTGTCTATGTGTATTAAAATAGAAACGTATCTGTTACACATCTAAAATATATTTAGTAAATGGTAACAGTAGAGCTGTCCAGAAAATGAAAATCTCTTCCCATGAAAATATCAGCATAAAAAAAAACACTTTTGAAAGTCAATACTGTAATATTTTTCATAGAAAGGGATTTCCATAAAAATTCCATTTCAGGAGAAACAACATGGGTTTTTTTGTGTGTAGCTTGCTGGCTGCCCACCTGGTGATCAGGGTGGCCAGCTGTTTTCCTGGCTTTCTGGGGAGCTAGACGCTCAGGAACACCAGGGGAATGGACTAACTGCGGAGTGGCCTGCCAGAGACTGTGGAAACCCAAGGAGCGTGGAAGTCAGGATGCTGAGGAGCCTGGGAACTGACTAGTTGGGGAGTGGCCACTAGGCTTCCCGAGTAGCCCAGCAGGCAGGCTGGTGCAGAGCTGGGGAGCCTGTAAATCATTAGAGCCTAGGAGCTTTGCATTGAGTTGCCAGCCAAGCTAAGGAGGTAAGTGGGAGAGCTAGCAAGGCATCAGAGAGGTTCTATCAAAAACTGCCTGGTTTTCACCACAAATTTTGATGGAATTGATGCATTCTTGTGGAAGCTTTTGATTGTGTCAAATCAGCATTTTCTGATGGGAAATTCGAAGCCAGTTGTAGTGACATATCATGACATCTCAGCAAGCTCAGAAATGTGCAGACCTGCTTTCAGAGCAGCCAAGCATCTACAACAGGGGTAGGCAACCTATGGCACACGTGCCGAAGGTGGCACGCAAATTGATTTTCAGTGGCACTCATAGTGCTCAGGTCCTGGCCACCGGTTCAGGGGGCTCTGCATTTTAATTTAATTTTAAATGAAGCTTCTTAAACATTTAAAAACCTTATTTACTTTACATACAACAATAGTTTAGTTATATATTATAGACTTAAAGAAAGAGACCTTCTAAAAACTTTCAAATATATTACTGGCACTCAAAACCTTAAATTAGAGTGAATAAATGAAGACTCGGCACACCACTTCTGAAAGGTTGCCCACCCCGATCTACAACATCCCTTCACTTCAAAATGAGAGTTGTGGCTGCTCTTCACCTCTGATCATCAGGCCCAGATGTGACTCATGCAATTTGCAACTCTAGCTCCTCGAAGCAACAAATTACCCAAACAAAGCTGCTACCCTAGCTCCTATCTAACCAGCACATTTGCTGTTCTAACCAGTGCATTATCTCCTGTTCCAGTGGTGCTTTAATAGCTTGTCAAAAGTTTGAAGAAACTGGATGTTCACAGGTTGGGATCCAGTCAGTCCATTTTTACTTGAATGTGATATTTTGAAGGACGAGGAAAAGATTGCATTCTTCACATTTTATGCCACATAAATCATCATCTGTTAAATGATTTTCCATTTTTTTAATCAAATGCTGCAATCACAAGATGAGGTTATGACTAGACTTGTTGGCAGAAACCCAACACTAGTATATTCAGATTTCTTCCTGGTGCACAATAATCATACAGGATTTTAGGGTGAGTTTAGAAACAGACTGTGAAAAGTAAATTTGCTCAGTGCAAACTACTGTAGAACTGCCAGACATGGTAGATCGCTTTGTGTCGAGGCTGCCTAAAGTTAATAGCAGAACCACATCTTCAAATCATATTTACTTTGCTATGCTAAATAAACCAGAAAGCTGGCGTGTTTCCCCTTGATTTCAACTAAAGTTTCAAAGTCAATGACCTATTCTTTAGGTCTGTTGATCATTTGTGTTATTGCAGTATCCCTTTATAATCCAGTAAAGTCACTCCCATGCTGAAAGTAATGTTCTGCTTCAAAATAAGGGATTCTTTTCTAAGGAGGGGAAAAAAAAACTTGGGTTGTTAGGGCCTAAAATTTGTCCTGCTTTAAAACTAGTATAAGTTGATGGAGAATGTCTTTAAAATTGTTATAGCAGGGCAGCTATGTTAAGGTTGTGAAATGTTTTCCATTTTGAAATAAGTGATCCCATCAGAGACATCAACATCTTTCTCACAGTACAGTTAGACTTATCTGATTCCATGCTTTCTAGAGACTTTGTTCAGATGAAAATTAAAAATCAGCATGCAAAAAGACTCATTTTTGTCTGGTTTGATCATTTCTCCCACCAAAGAAGCAATATCGGCAGAGATCAATTGGTACTGACGCACATATGGTATGCAGAAGGTTTCTGACAGCACAAGCACGGATGATGTTTCCTGCATACCATTATGAAGGACTCTGTGTTGCATTTCCAGTGCTGAGTAACTCAGTGGGTGGCTGACAATAATTTGTTTATATCCCAGAAATAGATAATGAAGTTAGGTTTGACAATTAGTGTTTTGTTTTTTATTTTGTTGGGGGTGGATTTTGTGTTTCAGGGATATGAAGCCAAATGTGTGAATAACTCTGGCAGTCAAACAGAGGAGTGGATTTTCCTTATCCTTGGCTGTGCCTTGAAATAAAAAGAATTAACAATATTTCATGCGTTTCCATCTTCAATGGGGTGTACTCTCTTTTTAAGCCTAAGGGGGCGGAGCAGAAGACCCTTTTCCAGGGATATTGGTGCGAGCACAAGCCAAAACTAGAAGAGAGGATATGGTCCCAGGGAATTAGCAGTGATCTTCCCAGGACACTGTCATCTTAAGGCCTGGGGTTAGGAGCCCTGTAATACAGAGTGAACAGGACTCTCCTCTCTCCAGGCCAATCAGGATGAGCTCTCAAGGAGAGAAGAGTATATGGGTATGTCTACATTACAGGATTATTCCGATTTTACATAACCCAGTTTTGTAAAACAGATTGTATAAAGTCGAGTGCACGTGGCCACACTAAGCACATTAATTCGGCGGTTTGCGTCCATGTACCGAGGCTAGCATGAATTTCCGGAGCGTTGCACTGTGGGTAGCTATCCCGTAGCTATCCCTTAGTTCCCACAGTCTCCCCCACCCCTTGGAATTCTGGGTTGAGATCCCAGTGCCTGATGGCGCAAAAAACATTGTCGTGGGTGGTTCTGGGTACAGCCTCACCCCTCCCTCCATGAAAGCAGCAGACAACCGTTTCATCTCTTTTTTCCTGGGTGAACTGTGCAAACGCCATAGCACAGCAAGCATGGACTCTGCTCAGATCAAGACCGCAATCGTGGACATTGTAAACACCTTGCGCATTCTCATGCAGTCTATGCTGAACCAGGACCTGCAAAGCCAGGCGAGGAGGAGGCAGCTACGGTAGCGCGGCAACGAGAGTGATGAGGACATGGACACAGAATTCTCTCAAACCGCGAGCCCCTGCGCTTTGGAGATCTTGCTGGTAATGGGGCAGGTTCTAGCCATTGAACGCTGATTTTGGGCCCGGGAAACAAGCACAGACTGGTGGGACTGCATAGTTTTGCAGGTTTGGGATGATTCTCAGTGGCTGCGAAACTTTTGCATGCATAAGGGCACTTTCATAAAACTTTGTGACTTGCTTTCCGCTGCCCTGAAATGCCAGAATACCAAGATGAGAGCAGCCCTCACAGTTGAGAAGCGAGTGGCAATAACCCTCTGGAAGCTTGCAATGCTAGACAGCTACTGGTCAGTCGGGAATCAATTTGGAGTAGGAAAATCTACTGTGGGGGCTGCTGTGATGCAAGTAGCCAAAGCAATCATTAAGCTGCTGCTACGAAAGGTTTTGACTCTGGGAAATGTGCAGGTCATAGTGGATGGCTTTGCTGCAATGAGATTCCCTAACTGTTGTGGGGCAATAGATGGAACCCATATCCCTATCTTGGCACCGGAGCACCAGGGCACCCAGTACGTAAACCGCAAGGGATACTTTTCAATGGTGCTGCAAGCACTGGTGGATCACAAGGGACATTTCACCAACATCCACGTGGGATGGCCATTAAGCGTTCATGACGCTCGTGTCTTCAGGAACACTACTCTGTTTAAACTGCTGCAGCAAGTAAATTACTTCCCGGACCAGAAAATAACAGTTGGGGATGTTGAAATGCCTGTCATTATCCTGGAGGACCCAGCCTACCCCTTGATGCCATGGCTCATGAAGCCATACACAGGCAGCCTGGACAGTAGTCAGGATCTGTTCAACTACAGGCTGAGCAAGTGCAGATTGGTGGTAGAATGTGCATTTGGCCGTTTAAAGGCGTGCTGGCGCACATTACTAACTCGCTCAGACCTCAGCCAAACCAATGTCCCCATTGTTATTGCAGCTTGCTGTGTGCTCCACACTCTCTGTGAGAGTAAGGGGGAAACCTTTATGGCAGGGTGGGAGGCTGAGGCAAATTACCTGGCCACTGATTACGCGCAGCCAGACACCAGGGCGATTAGAAGAGCACATCAGGAAGCAGTGCGCATCAGAGAAACTTTGAAAACGAGTTTCATCACGGGCCAGGGTACGGTGTGATTGCTGTGTGTGTTTCCCCTTGATGAATGCCCCCTCGATTGACTCATTCCCTGTAAGCAACCCACCCTCCCCCTTCGATTACAGCTTGCTTAAGCAAATAAATTCACTATCGTTTAAAAATCATGTATTCTTTATTAATTCATTATAAAAAGATGGAGAGATCTGACAAAGTATCCCGGGTGTGGTTTGGGAGGATGATAGGAGGGAAGGAAAAGGCGACTAAAAAACATTTCAGAGTAATGACAGCCTTTTGGTTGGGCTGTCCACGGGGGTGGAGTGGGCGGGTGCACGGAGCCTCCCCCACGCATTCTTACACGTCTGGGTGAGGAGGGTATGGAACATGGTGAGGGTGATTACACAGGGGCTGCAGCGTTACTCTGTGACCCTGTTGTGTTCCTGAAGCTCCACCAGACGCCGGAGCATGTCAGTTTGATCATGCAGCAGCCCCAGAGTTGCATCCCATCACCGCTGATCTTCCTGCCTACACCTCTGATCTTCCTGCCCCCACCTCTCATCTCGAGCATCTCTGCTCTCCTCACGTTTGTCCCTCCTCTCCTCATGTTCTTCCCTCCTGTCCTCACGTTCACAGGCATCTTTCCTGTAACTTGATACTATGTCCTTCCACTCATTCAGATGAGCTCTTTCATTGTGGGTCACTTCCATGATTTCCGAGAACATTTCATCTCGCGTCTTTTTTTTCCGCTGCCTTATCTGAGATAGTCTTCAGGAGGGAGGCTTGAAAAATTTGCAGCTGCATGAAGGAGGGAGAAAAGGGAGAGAAGTATTTAAAAAGATACATTGTACAGAACAATGCTTATACTCTTTCACGGCGAACAACACTATTCACCTTACATAGCACATGTGATTTCACTACAAGGTCGCATTTTGCATCTTAATATTGAGTGCCTGCGGCTCTGGTGTTAGAGATCTCACAGATGCAGGTCCAGGCAGCAGAATTTGGCTTGCATGCGGCCATGGTAAGCCATTGTCTTTCGGCTTCTGCAGCCTTCATATACACAGTGCCCTTCTTTCCCAAATACCAAGCAAATCCCGTTCAGTGCTGCTTCTTTCCTGTTAACATGCAGCAGCAGAAACCACGCCCCCATCCATTCTCTGGGATGACCACTTTACCCTTCCCCCCACCGCGTGGCTGGTATCTTGGAAGATCACTGCTAATCACCCCCCTTACCCCCCACCTCGTGGTTGGTAGCAGGGAAGATCCCTGCTAGCCAAACGCGAAAAAGCTCAGCGCCATTTCCCCTCCCGCTGCATGGCTACCTGCAAGGAAGGATTTCTTTTAAGCAACAGGCAAACAGCCCAGTAGGAATGACCATTTCTGTCTCCTTAATTAAATTCCTGAATTTCAACCAGGTTACCATGAACGATATCACTCTCCTGAGGATAACACAGCAAGATAAAGAACAGATGTTGCTTGAATGCCAGCAATCACCAGGACCATACGCAGCTAGGCTTTGTCATGCAATGATACCAGATTACTTGCTACATGCATGGCTTGGTCAAGTGTCCTATCATGGAGGATGGAATAAGGCTGCACTGCCCAGAAACCTTCTGCAAAGGCTTTTGGAGTACCTCCAGGAAAGCTTCATGGAGATGTCCCTGGAGGATTTCCACTCCATCCTCAGACATGGTAACAGACTTTTCCAATAACTGTACTGGCCGTGAATGCATCCCAAGTCCTCAGGGCAAATTAATCATTAAAAAATGCTTGCTTTTAAACCATGTTTTATATTTACAAAGGTACACTCACCAGAGGTCGCTTCCATGGCTTCACTGTCTGGGCTAGTGGCTTGGGAGGGTAATTCCGTCTGGGTGAGAAAAAGCTCCTGGCTGTTGGGGAGAATGGAGTGCTGTGTGCTCTCCGCAAGCTCGTCCTCCTCTTCCTCATCTTCCCCGTCCGCAGAATCCTCAGCCATGGCTGAGATTACCACCCTCACCTCGGAATCCACGGACAGATGTGGGGAACTGGTGGCGGATCCCCCTAGAATTGCATGCAGCTCAGCGTAGAAGCGGCATGTTCCTGGACCTTCCGTTTGCTTCTTTGGTTTTCTGGTAGGCTTGTCTGAGCTCCTTAACTTTCACACAGCACTGCACTGAGTCCCTGGTGTGGCCTTTCTCCATCATGGCCTTGGAAATTTTTTCAAATGTTTTTTCATTTCATCTTTTGGAACGGAGTTCTGTTAGCACGGAATCCTCTCCCCATATAGCAGTCAGATCCAGTACCTCCCGTGCGGTCCATGCTGGAGCTCTTTTTCGATTCTCAGGAGACTGCATTGTTACCTGTGCTGATGGGCTCTGTGTGGTCACCTGTGCTGGTGAGCTTTCCACGCTGGCCAAACAGGAAATGAAATTCAAAAGTTAGCGGGGCTTTTCCTGTCTACCTGGCCAGTGCATCCGAGTTCAGATTGCTTTCCAGAGCGGTCACAGTGATGCACTGTGGGATACTGCCCGGAGGCCAATACCCATCGATTTGCGGCCACACTAACCCTAATCTGACATTGCAATACCAGTTTCAGCGCTACTCCTCTCGTCGGGGAGGAGTACAGAAACCAGTTTAAAGAGCCCTTTATATCGATATAAAGGGCCTCGTGTGGACGGGTGCAGGGTTAAATCGGTTTAACACTGCTAAATTTGGTTTGAATGTATAGTGTAGACCAGGCCTATGTGACCTTCCCTTACAGAACAGAAAGTGTGCTGACAGAGGAAAGAAGCCTGAACCAGAAGACCAGGCTTCTGCTGAGCAGGATAAGGGCTCTGTGGAGTGCAGGACATTGGAGATGGGTATGAACTATGGGGTTACTGTGATGAACCTTGCATTCGGGTCACTGAGGTCTATTTTGAATTTCAGGGAAGGGCTGGTAATAGCCTGAGAAAGGCTAAAAGGTGTTCCTAAGGCTTTTTTCAAAAGAGGGATGGCACTGCAGAAACAACAGGGGAACATCTGGCAAATAGCAACCCTGCTGTGCTAGCCCATTATTTTACAGCACTTTCTTCCTGGAGTGGTGAAAACCTCTTTAATGCCCCTTAAAATGTATGGTGTACAAGATGTACAACTGAAGTCCAATCCCCTGCACTCATGGCAGGACTAAATATTATTTAGATCATTCCTGACTGGTGTCCATAATCTCTATGGATAGAAATTCCATGCTTCAATAATAAGTATATAGTAGTAAGTCACCAGGATGGTGACAGTGACTGTGAAATGCTCTGAGAGATCAGAGAGGCTATAAAAATAGAAAACTCAGTAATAATGGGGGATTTCAACTATCTCCATATTGACTAGGTACATGTCATCTCAGGACAGGATGCAGAGATAAAGTTTCTTGACCGCATAAATAACTGCTTCTTGGAGCAGCTAGTCCTAGAACCCACCAGAGAAGAGGTAATTCTGATTTAGTCCCAAGTGGAGCACAGGATCTGATCCAAGAAGTGAATATAGCTCAACTGATTGGTAATAGTGAAGATAATATAATGAAATTTAACATCTGGGGGCGGGGAGGGGACACAGCAAAGAAGCCCACACTGTAGCATTTAACTTCAGAAAGGGGAACTACATAAAAATGAGGAAGCTAGTTAAATGGAAATTGAAAGGTACGGTCACAAAAATGAGATGCCTGCAAGCTGCATGGAAATTTTAAAGGCGCCATAATAGAACTCAAATTAAATATATACCCCAAATTAAAAAAAAAACACACAATAAGAGGACCAACAAAGTGCCAGCATAGCTAAACAACAAAGTAAAATAAGCAGTTAGAGGCAAAAAGGCATCCTTTAAAAATTGGAAATTAAATCCTACTGAGGAAAACAGAAAGGAGCATAAACTCTGGTACTCATTCTGTGACAGGGTGCTATCAGCAACATCCTGATCGCTGACCCTGCTGCAGCCTGGAGATGTAACCAATATCATGGTTGAACCATGACTGGGATTTGCGGCTTGTCTGTCTGATTTTTATGTTCTTAGATAATTTGGCTTTCTGAATGACACCGATGTGGTGTGTGGCTACAGTAGCATATGTATCTATGCCATGCTAAGAGTCCTAGACTCTTGTGATATTGTTTGGAGCTGCTAACTGCTAGCGGAATACAAATAATAATAATTAATGAATAATATGTGAAAATAGATATGCAGATTATTTCAGTGATGTAGTTGCTGATTATAGCACAGGCAAATGGAGAGCTAAAGTGGGTTCAATCCTGTCAGTGTGGAAGTCAATGGCAAAACTCCCACTGATGTTTATAGGGGTCAGGATTTCACCCAGAGTCTAGTATTTGCTGTTGCCACGTGCAACTGATGTGTGAAATATTTTTTGCACACTGTTCTGTTGATTGTTCCCATTCTTTACCTTTAAATCAGTCCAAGCCTCTATCCCAGCAAGTTTCAAGTGATTAAAAGCCAAATCTTTCAGAAATATTTTTAGGTGAGCAGGTAGAGCCTATGGAGAGGTAGCTGAGTTTCATGGTGGCTGAAGAATTGTATGCACTGCTTCTATATAAAGCCAAGTCACCTCCCTCGCCTCATTCAGATCGCACCTGAACCCTCATTTCTGTTGCCTCATCAAGGAGAAGTCAGTTAGGAAACAAACTAATTTAATGGCACCAGGAAGGCATATGCCTTATTGAGTATCCCTCTGAGGTAACTGATGAAACACTAGTCATTTCTCTACCTTACACTCCCTTTGGTCTGTCACCTTCAGTATGGCATTGTGTCCAGTTTAGACTATAAGCGTTTTGGGACAGGGATTATGTCTTCAGTAGTTTCTTTCAGGCATCTAGCAAACTTTTGGGCATGCAGAATGAATGAACAACAACAACTGTAATATCCTTAGGGTGAAATTCACCCTTGGTGTGTTGAGCTGATGCAAGGCTCAGGGATCCTCTAATTTATGCCAGTTGCAAGTGGACACAAGGGCAGAAAACATAGCCATTGATTAGTGTTGCATATGGGCATCCTGACCATTCTCCTCTCCTTTCCCCGTGTATCCTAGCAGCAAGGGGTGAGAATGGTGGAAGAGCCCTTCTATCAATTCTGTCACTCACTGTCAGATCACTCTTATGATGGGGTGATCACATGTCCCTTTCCCCGTGTATCCTAGCAGCAAGGGGTGAGAATGGTGGAAGAGCCCTTCTATCAATTCTGTCACTCACTGTCAGATCACTCTTATGATGGGGTGATCACACTGGCTATATAGAGCTTGAACATGCCTGAGGTGCAGCTGAGAGTGACAACACCATACCAGGAGGTCTCGTTCATTAGGGCATGCAGTACATGCCGTGGCCTACTACCAATGCAGGATTATCCCTTATTCTTGTCAACATATTTCCTCATCACTGGAATAGTGGGATTCTCACCATTTCCCTGACTATTTTCCTCAATGGACATCATTTGTCATACAAATCCCATCCAGTCTACCTTGGAGTAACCCTAGATAGATCTCACATATCTTAGCCACAGTTTTCCTTAGGTGGTTAAGGTGAGGATGCCTAACAACCTTCTAAGCAAATTGGCCAGTACTTCATAGGGAACAAATGCTCAAACACGCCAATTGTCTAATTTAGCCCTCTGTTACTCTGCAGCAGAATACTGTGCTCCAGTCTGGCTCCATTCCTCTCACGTTCAATTAGTTGACACATAACTACATTCAATAATTTGCATTGTAACTGGGATGATTTGACCCACACCTGTACATTTGCTCCCTGTTTTAAACAACATCACTCTTTCCCACATCTGTCTTGATGACCCTACAGCCAGAATGGCTGGGAAGATCAAAGCAAACCCAAGTCTAGTACTATACACTGTCCTATTCCACCACCCAAGCGCATGCTTGTCATCAAGGCACCCATTCTGGGCCCACTTGCCCCACCCAGAATTCTCTGCAGTGTGGATGTGGCATGAAGAATGGTTTGCAGCTGACATCAGAAACCTGTCTTTCATAATTGACACAATTATGCATGTATCCAGCTTTGATGTGCCACACTGGACTGCTCATGGGCCCTTCTGAATTGATTTCAGACTGGCCAGGGTCTGAAATACTTTCCCACCTGGGGCCAATGAGGATCCCACATGCGGCTGTTTCCAAAGACTGACAATGCCATACATCACTGATGACTTCTCTGACCAAATTTGAAGGTGGTTGAGGGCGTCACTCTTTTCTGACGAGGCTGCTGCAAATTGGCTTGGCAAGCTCCACCTCCGATAAGGACAATTTCCTGTGAAAGAATATCCTACAATCTAAGAGTTCAATCCTGTACCAGTAGAGAGAACAGCACCTGCCATGTCTTTGTGAGTACAAAATCTTGAAGATTTGAAATGCCAAAATGGAATGCGTGCAAGGGAAAAGTCACCTCCACTTCCATATATGAAGGGTAGTGATGAAATTCACGTAACATATAGCAAATGCTAATGCTTTGTTTAGCTACTGGGCTTGAGACAAATCCTGTGGTGCATGCTATGCAAACTATGCTCGGTTGATCCATCAAAACAAAATTATGACTATAGTAGTAATGATTAAACACTTCTTCTCCATGATCACATAATATGAAGCAGGATCAATTTAGGCATTTGGTTTGCCTTGTGCCAGAACATACATAATCCCAAAGGACATTATTTGAACATAAAGGATTGTTGACTCACAATTCCCTCATTGGAGTCCTCTTGCAACATCTCTTCAAAAGCAGATACACATACACAAAAACTGGGACTCCGCTGTGATTTATTTTATCTCCATTTTAATGTGTTACTGACAGCTGCATATGGAATCTTTATTAGCACAAGCATATTGCTAAGAATAAACTCCACGTAGGATTTATGATCTCAGAGTCTCGGCCAAAACAAATAATCCTCCTGTGCTGAGTGGTGTTTTAGGTTTTTCTTTTTTGCATTCTGGTTTGTATTATGCTGAATATCTGATATGATTTCCTATCACTAGATCATACATAAAGGTGAGATGAATTCACCTTTTTGCTTAGTCAGTGACCACCATGCTCCTTGTTTTGCTTAATACTAGTAAATATATCTATGTAATACTGAATATGAATCCAAACATCACTATTCTTTGGGCCTCTATGCCATCTTTGCGCCTTCCTTCAGGCCTGCTCCATATTCCCCACTTGCCTTCTTTCTGCTGCAGCTTTCCAGTTCCTCTTTGCCCAGCTATCCATGTCATATTGTCAGCCTCTGACTAGACCCATTATTTTCCCCTCAGGTTGGAGACTTCCAGCAGCTTTCCCTTCCTGCTTCCTCTGTCATGACAACCCTTCTTCATGGATTTTGACCAGAAAAGATGCATGTCCTGCTCCTTTTGATTATAAGGGAAGTGCTCAGATACTGCAGTGCTGGATGCCATTATAAGACTCTCGGTGGATCTGTGGGCTTGCTTAGGACACCTATGTTGGCCACAGGGAGAGGGCAAAATGGGAGAGGACATTTGGGGACATGGGGGAGTGGCAGGCAGGACCTGGCAAACAGGTTATTAATAGGCATACCGAGCTACTTTAACCCCATCTGGTTCCAGAAGGGATGATATGGGCCAAAGATCTTTTTTCAGATGGTTGAAGTAACTGGCTGAATGGCTAAACAAGAGATCGGAGGGACCCCATTGCAGTACATTACCAATGATGTGTTTGGAAGCTCACTATGTAGACAGAATTCACCTTCCTACTTACACAGAAAATTGCTCTGTCTCTAGTTATTCTTTCATGCTGATGACATATTTAAGTGCAATATAAAACTACTGGACATAATGCTGCCAGGTGCTTTATAATAAAACCTGGGTGAGCTATTTGTAATGAATAATTTATCTAACTAACCTTGCCCTTTTTTTGGTTAATTACCTTATAAATTTGTTCATAGGCCAAATATTTTTGGTAAAAAAGTGACGCATTGGCTTATAAACGGGTCTACACCAAAATTTGATGATTTTAAACTCTATGGAATCATTTAATTGAATATCTAATACATTGTTGTTTTGTTTACCTGGAGCGTTTGCAGGCAAGGAGCCCTTCAGCTCTCTGTGGCTGCGGTTTGCCGTTCCCAGCCAATGGGAGCTGCGTTAAGTGGCGCACCACTTCCCACAGCTCCCATTGGCTGGGAACAGCAAACCGCGGCCACTGGGAGCTGAGAGGCTCCGTGCCTGTGAACACTCCATGTAAACAAAACGTCCCAGCCCACTAGAGACTTACCCTAATTGGCCAGGAGCCAAAGTTTGCCAACCCCTGAAATATAGGGTCGGCTTATGAAAGGATCATACAGTTTTTGCTATTTTTACCTAACCATCTTGAGGGGTCAGCTTATAAACAAATGGGCTAATGAATGCGTGTAAACGGTAGCCACACAGATTTGGCTCTTCTTCAATCTATTAATTATGTGTAATTCTCAACAAACATTTTATGCAAGCATATTTTATGCTACAGTTTGTTTGCAAACAGTTTGCTGGGATCATATCTTTGAGTATTTGTTATTTGAGGTGTTTGACCAATAACATGGGTCACATGGTATTGTTTCGACCCTATGATTGGATGAAAAACTCAGTACAAGAAGTAGGCAGCTTCGGGTACAAATAGTGAATGCCTGTAATCATGATCAATCTCTTTGTTTGGATATGGTATCTGCATGCAGAACAACCATACACTTATATCTCTGTGAGCAAAAACCTGTTTGCGAGACTTCACTAAGTGAACATGAAGGAATGTGAAGATAGCTAAATGAGAAAAAATCAAAATTGACAAAAATGTTCCTGAATAAGTTCTTACTGCTGGAGCATCTCTAACTAGAATACTATTACTTTGCCCTCTACAATGTGTTCTGGTCCATTCTCTGATGTCGAAGTGATTTACAAACCTCAATTAAGCTTTGTACTGCCCTTAAGAGAGAGGTATTAACATAGCTGTTTTACAGATAGGTAATCTGAGGTCCCGAGAAGTTAAAGTCATAAAGCAAATCAGTGGAAGTCTGGACTAGACTCCAAAATTCCTGATTCTTGCTCCAACCACTACACAAACTACCTTCCTTTATCATCATTATCCAGGAGGCAGGCTTATGAACTACGAAAGAAGGATGCCATTGGGAGCAAAACATGAAAGGACTTAAAAATCCAACCCTCTGCAAGAGTGGATATTGTACACCATGAGCCAGATTTAGGCAACATGTCAGTAGTTGACAAAAAGCATATTTTGTTCCTTCCTTTTTCCATTCATCTAAAGCTGGAAACGCAGAAAGTTGTGTAACATTTCTGAAGTTATTTGGAGCTGGCTGCAGCTGTTTATCATACTGAATAATTATAAACATTTGATTGTCTGACAAGAATTGCACAGGCAGCTTGCTCCCCGTTGTGAACAGCACTATTGCTGAACCCCCAACAATACTGTACCATGTGTGCTGGGGCCTGCTTTTCATTTAGAGCTAGCAGATGATGAGCAGGAATCCAAGACCATGTTTTGGTTCTGACATTAAAATCAAGCCTATGGATGAGACTGTGGATTAATTTGCCCAGAATTCCAGGCAAAGTCTGGAGATCTCCATTTCAGTGTAAAATGTTCAAGTGCTAAGACACAGGGCTGATCGACACTAAAACTGTAAGTCGACCTAAGTTACACTACTTGAGTTACGTAACTGAAGTTGACATAACTTAGGTCAGCTTACAGTAGTGTCTACACCACGCTGTGTCAGTGGGAGACTCTCCCGCCAACTTACCTTATGTTTCTCGGGGAGCTGGAGTACAGATGTAGATGGGAATGTGCTCTCCCAGCAATTTAGTGGATCTTCTCCAGACCCGCTACATCAACACCGCTGCATCGATCGCAGCAGTGCTGATTTAGCCATAAGTATAGATAAGCCCATAGTCATGTATAAAGTGTAGACTTCTATTGGCAGGCTCTAATACAGTGGCTCTCAAACTTTTGTACTGGTGACCCCTTTCACATAGCAAGCCTCTGAGTTTGACCCCCCTTATAAATTAAACACACTTTTTAATATATTTAACACCATTATAAATGTTGGCTGCAAAGCAGGGTTGGGATGGAGGCTGACAGCTCACGCCCCCCATGTAATAACCTTGTGACCCCCTGAGGGATCCCGACCCCCAGTTTGAGAATCCCTGCTCTAATAACAGACAGGCCGGGTCAGGGATTTATAATAATCTTTGCAATGATTTAAGTCACTGGCAACCTATAGTAACAAAGCAGGTTGTAAACTCTGTAGGTTTCCAAACCCTGTGGAGGGCTGGCATTTGCAAAATATTAAAAAAAAAATCATACAATTAGCCAAAGAGAGAAGAACACAAGAGTGCTTTATTTAAGATAACAACAAGGTAGACTACCTGCCACTTCTTAGGTGTAAAATAAAGAAGCTTTGTCATTGATCACACACAATATTGTATCTACAGCCATCTGTTCCATTAGCTGAATCCTGCCTTTACCTGCTAGAGATGTGATAGGTGATGGCTGTGAGGTGACTGCCAGAATCATCCTGCTGGAACAGAGCAGGGTGGTTGGGAGGAATGTGTGGTGATCATTATAAAAGCGCACAGATCTACTGGGTTGGGGCCCAACACAGTAGGCTAATGGGTGTCCAGTAGGGTGTACTTTTACCAGGGCTGTAACTAGAGCTGAGTGAACAACTGTTTTTTCAGTGTGGCCAGAAAACCGAAGAATTGGGGGAAATGTTCGGTTTAGGTTCTGAAAATGTACAGATTTTGATGACAAAGTGGAGAGGGAGAGACAGACACACACACTCCACCTCACCCCATCACTGTCTCTTTAGCCCATTGGTTAAGGCAGTTGCTTGGGATGTGGGAGACGCAGATTTGAATGTCCACGCTGAAGCAGGGACTTGAATTCAGCTTTCCCTCCTCCTAGCTGAGTGCCCTAATAGCCTATAGTCTGGTGGCTGTTCTGAGCTGGGTTGCTCTCATGCTGTCCCACTTTGTAGAAATATGTAACTGTTCATTGTTTCATGGAGAGAGAGAGTGAGAATGACTGTATACCTGGTGATTAAGGCCGGCCCTTGGAAGGTAGAAGTAGCTTCAAATCCCTCCTCTGTACCAGGCAGTGAGGAGATTTGAATCCACTGAGTGAGTGTGTTACAGATGCATACACGGTGACCTGAAATGAACATTTCCAATGTGCTAACAAGTTCCAAACAGTTCTGGATCCAAGTATTTCACCTGATTTTTCAGTTTGATGGCTGAACCAAAAACATCAATTATTTGCACCATTCTATGTGACACCTACTTTAGCTTTAAAGAAGTGCATGTGTTTTGGGGTGACTGGTTTTGTGGTCAAGAGAAGCTGGCAACTTTCATGGCTGAGTGGGACCATTCCAGAGGCAAATTAAGCCAGGATGGGTAAATGGCTTCAGGGATGCCTTTGATACAGCATGACTTCTTTTATTGTGGTGGTCTCAGTTCTTGGCACTGTGTTTTATTGTACTTTGCTGAACATGTTATTGTTTATAGCAGTTTACTGTACTGGGGATTTTTTCTTCCCCTTATTTGTAACTTTTTGGCATGATCATTAGTTTGTTCTAGTTGGTTTCTTTCACTCTTTCTTTGAAGTGGATTTCAGCTATGCTGTTGACAGTATCTTTGTGATTCAACACCCTCAGCATATACATTTTTTATTTCCTTTGTGCCACTGGCAGCTCCATTACAGGGATGCAGTTGGTATCACTTAGTGGGGTTCTGAGTCATGCACGAATTAAATGATTCCTTTGTCTTTGGAGTTTCTTTCCATTCTGAGCTGTCTGTGTGAATTCCTCCCATGTTGCTGATTGGTTGCAAATGCATGTTTGCCTTAATGGGAATTTCTGTTGTTGTTTTCCTGTCATGATTCAAGGCATATGTTGATCTCTTCTGGACCCTTTATGGAACAGAATTCTCAAAGTATGCAGGAGAAGAAGTTTAATTTTACTTTGTACTGATCAACACTGAATTTCATCTGCCATTTCGTTGCCCAGTCACCCTGTTTTGTGAGATCCTTTTGTAACTCTTCAGTGTCAGCTTTGGACCTAACTATTATTTCATGTTCATTTTCACTCAGATCACCTTCCAGCCTCATCCCAGCATGCAGGAGGTGCTGGGAGGGAGGGAGAGGAGTTGATCAATGGGGCTTACAGACCCCCTAGAGTACCCTCCCGGACACCAGTTTGAGAAATGCTGGCCTACGTGACATGAATTGGGTGAGGTAATGGAATCAACTATATAGCTGACTGAGCCAAGGGGAAATACTATTATTTAGGAGCACAACAAGGGTAGTGTTAATTTACCTAGGTCTTTATGGACTTAGGAGAACTGGTCTTCTTAGGAGCTTTCCAGTATTTATGGTTCCAGATTGTCTGTTCTTATGATATTTCCAACATTTTGTAGTATTTTGGCACTTCCACAATAAGTCATAACCAGAAAATGCAGAGGGGCTCTTTGCACAGACCTCCCCACAACACTGCTGGTCGAGTGGTCCAACAGCACCTCCCTGGAGTTGGATAATCATCATGTCTCCCCATTCTAATTTTTAAGAAAAGGCATAGGTGTTGTAAAATGGAGTTGAGAGAACATGGTTCTTTTAGCCAGAATTTTATGTTTCTGACCCTTTTGTTGTATGGTCCTCACACCATTGCATTATTTCAGTTTTGTGCTTGTATAATCCGTTCAAATCAAATCAGAGTAATGGAGTGGTGAATCTTACCGATGAGTTCATTACAAATGCCTAGACATGATGATAATTGTTAAGTCAAAATCTAGAGGGCTTGACTTTATACCTATTAAAATAAATGAAAAAATTCCACTTGATTTAATGTAAGGAAGATCAGGCCCTGAGTTCCCATATTTCACAGAGTTTAAGGACAGAAAGGACCACTGATCATCTAGTTGGACGTCATGTATATTAGAGTCCATTGTATTTCACCTAGTAATTCCTTCATTGTGCCCAGCAACTTGTGGTTGAGCTATACTGTATCTCCTAGAAACAGATCCAGTCTTGACTTAAGGGTTCCAAATGGAGGATCCACCACATACCTTGGTTATCTACTTCAATTGCTAATTACTGATACCATAGAAGATTTGAGTACTATTTCCAGCTTGAATTTTGCCAACTTTCAGTCATTTTTTCTATGCCTAGAAGAGGAACTAATTGTTGTATTTATGATACTCACAGATATCACAGAAGAGTAAGTGTTGACTTTTTAAAATAGCAACCTAGGTGGATAAATACATGGTTAACTTTCACTTTCATATTTCTATGTTTGCATGTTTCCAAGTATTTTCTGACTTTCAAGCAAGGTTACTGTGGGTTTGGTTATAAAAATGGACAAAAATATCAGGGAGACATCGTCCCAGACTGGCTTGCCCCGCTCAAATTGTTACCCCTTATTTAAGTAGGAGAGTGACCCTCTGTCATTTCAATATAGTCCTGCCCAAAGCCATGGTTGGTTATATTTCTCTCATAAAAGTTCTAAGGGTAAAAATCCTTTATAAAACAACAACTTAAAATGGAAATTCAAGCCTATTAAAAATCATATTCACACTATTCAGGATGTATTTCCTCAACAGCACAGAAGTCCAGTCTTGTCTGATTCAGTCTCTTATTTCCACCATCTTCATTT
Source organism: Gopherus flavomarginatus (assembly GCF_025201925.1). Lineage (NCBI taxonomy): Eukaryota > Metazoa > Chordata > Testudines > Testudinidae > Gopherus > Gopherus flavomarginatus. The sequence continues at coordinate 87,351,223 of NC_066620.1, forward strand.
AAAATCCTTCCATCCTGGATTTTATGTTTAAGGAGCCAAGTAAGTAAGTGGATGACTTGTTGCCAAATTCAAGAGCTCTGAATGGCAAAAGTCTTTGAAATCACTACTTTATATCCATTTTCAGATCTCTTACAAATGGTTTTTATGTGAATTGGAAGGAAACTTGAAAATGTCTCATACAACCCCCAAAGGCCAGGATTACAAGCCAACATTTCAACTGATGACTATTCAGGCAGGTCAATTCACCTTTTTACAAAGAATAAAATGATGTATCCCTGGAATAATATTTAATGTGAACAAATTCTTACCTCAGAAAAATTTCAGTGCAACATTTTGAGATTTGTTTAATTTAAGAGGAGAATTTCTGAAGCATTCAGGTATGTGGCTTCCTCAAATTTCAGTACTGATTGAAACACAGTTGTTAAAGAGTTAGCTAGGCTCTGCTAGAAAATCATTCCCTGTCTCGACATTAAACCCTTCCCCCCTTTCACTTCACAAGTATTTAAATAGTTACAAACCAGCCTTCCTATACAAACGAAAACAACATACTAGAAACCTCTCTGGAACAGTGCAAAACCCAAGGTTCATACAAATACCAGAATGAAAGGAGAACTGAAGGCAAAATTAAGGAAAAACATGAATTAACGGAGGTAAATTGTAAATCTTAAAAAACCCACCAAAAACTGTGAATAGTCCTAAACACCACAACACAACTAACATCCCAACAATAACAGCAGCATCTTTCATAGATTCTAGACAAGCAAAATCCAAGCCAACAAAGTGCTTTCCAGTTTGTAAAAGTTTTAAAATCTGCCAAGGGAGATGTTCTGGCCTTCCGAGCAATGGAGCAAGAGTAAGCTCCAGCAAATCACATGTAAAAAACATAAGAGAAGCAGATTTTCCAGGCACTCATTCAGGACAAGAGAGGTCTCCCTTCCAATATCACACAGCATTGAGGGGTGGGAATTGCAGGGGCTCTCCTTTCAAATATCAATGAGCCCAAATGGAGGGGAGAGTTCTCCTTTCTCTAATATCAATTCATTAAATAGAAACTAATGGATATAAAGAACATCATTGTTTTTTACTAGTGGGGGAAGATTCTGGAATATTTGCTCTAAGCACTTTTGCACACAGCCCATATAGAAAAACTCCTATAATCTTTCTATAGAATTTTTAAATCGGTTTATAGAAATGTGTAGCAGGGATAGAATTCTTTCCTGGTTAACGTAATTTCTATTGGTCCCTATTGGTTTAATTTGCATTGCATTCCATAGATTTTTTCCATAAGGGAGTAAATTTTAAATGCAGTGTACTTGATGGGTCCTTAATTTACTCCTTGAAATAACTGACTGGGGTTAATAAATGTCTAAGTGATTTTTTTAAAATGTAGCAGTTGCTTCCATACAGGTTTGGTTTGACCGATTAGCACAGTGTTCATGTATCTGCGGATTTTTGCTATGCTGTTTTTGTTTGAATTTGTTATCCAGTTTGAAAAAGCCACACAAATCAATTAATTTTCAAAAATGTCTACACTTGTTCTTTCTACTTTCTGGGATACCCCTCCTTCCCTTTTCCTCATGTTACACATTCTGTTCTTCCCCATTCTTCCCTTCTGGAGGCTTTGGGAAGTTTGATAGATGCTACTCAGTTTGAGTAAAAGGTTTCTTCTCATGAGACACTATTCAAAACAAGTAAGAGTATCAGAATCCAGGTGGAGCTTTTTAAGGCACCAAGGAGAGCTAGGTGCCCAAATCCCAGTGGCTTTCTAGGGAAGTGGGTACCTAACTCCACTTGTCGATTGGAAATTTTTTCCCCTCCCTCATGCCTTTTGGGCCAGAGATATGACTTCCCCTCTGACTAATTTGTGACACTTAGCTCCTATCTTTGCCCATAATGCATTTATTTTTTTCTGTATTTCCTTATGAGTTATCTTGACCTATACAACTGTTTCTGCTTCTACTATTTCTTATGAGATAGTGGTTGGCAGTGACTTAACTATATGTTGTACGGTGTCATGGGAAATGTGATGCAACTTCATTGCTCTGGTGTCCTTTGTAAAGGCTTTGTCTGTTATCTAGTTAGATTATAAGGTCTTCAGGGGAGAGCAGTCTCTAAGTACGTGTTTGCGCTATGCCCAGCACAACTGTGTTTTGACTGCATCTGCGGTCTCTAAAGTGATGCCATAAGACAGCTTTCTAAGGAGTTATTTATTTATGTAGTATTACAGGGTCAATAGCAATGTGAAAAGAACTCTTCAGTCGCAACCCTTTAAAAAAACAAAAGCAGTAACAGCAAGAAGATAAATGCTCTAGTGAAGGGTTATTACCCATGTTGTTCCATGTGTTCCTGGAAAAATACTCATGCATGTAGCTGAAACTCTGGCCTGTGGTGTCATACCCAGAATTGTTACTTAGACACATTCATCTAGAAAAGAAGTTACAAAACCAGTGGTCTTGCTAATATAATGGCATCTTCATCAGCCATAATAATATAAGGGCACCACAGATGTGTTTAAAAACTAACCTATCCCAACAACAGATGTGCAACGGTTCTTTGTGCAGAGACATCTGACTCTCTTAATTATCTTTAAATTAGTTGTTACCTCTGAACTCTTTATGCCAGCAGACAACAGGATTTCAATCAACTGCTCCATCCCCATTGGTTGCCAGGGCCGCCTCATTTCCAACAAGAACAAGTAAAAGTTGACAGTTCAGAGTCTCTATAACCTGGAATATTGCTTGATGTTAGTAAGGATCTTTGCACAGGCAGTAAGCCCGAGAGTGCATTGTTATGAACAGAAGGAAGGAAGGTGGGTAACGAACCTCATAAATAAGACAATGCCCAGTACTGCCAAAGGTCAGCACTCTGCCAATCCCAGTGACGTTACCTTGAAGATGAATCTGAAAACGAGCAGTTGGCAAGCCCGTGGGTCACTGCCATTGACTTTAGAAGCATTCTCCATCAGTTCTGTGCTTTGGCTCAGCAATTAGGCCAATGTTTCTGCTGTTAACAATCAGCTGATTTGAGTTGAATGATCCTTCCCCTACACTGTGTTTTATATTACTGGACACAATGAGTGACTTGTATATGCTAGTCCGTAGCCTTCTTTTCAACTTAGCAAAATGGCTAAGTGAATTAAATTATTTCTTTCCTTTTGTTGCTTTCATTTTTCCTTCCTGTTTGGCCTTGTTTTCCATTAAAACTTCTATAGTGAGCCCTATTGGCTATGGTCATGTTCTAGATAACTTATTAACTGCAGGCTTCCAGCTGTTGAACTCCAAGCCAGCAACCAGCTGCCGAGCATGATTGCAGCGCAATGTGTTTATCTTTTCCAGGCCGCTGAACAAATCAGAATACAATTCAGTGCTTGGGGGTGTGGGTATTTATGTTTTACCTCCTGTTGCTCAGTGACAGACTCTTCTTCATTGTAGTCTGCTTCCTTTTGTTTTGTAAAAGCTTCAGGAATAAAGACGGAGAAATCCAACTGAAGTTCTAGTGTGGGCCTTCGTGGCAATGATCCTCTTGATTGCAAGAAAAAGCTTCCATTTCCAGGCAACACTGAGGCTGAGAGCCCTCATTTTCCCTATGACCAGTGAATAGAGAGCCCAGGAAAGAACTGGCTTTCCTCCCCATCGGAAAAAGCATTCATTCCCTTTTATCATGAAATGTCCAGTGCTTGGCTTTCCGTCCTCTCTTGATATCTCCATCTAGGTGAGAACATCAGGCTGTGCACTCCTATTTTCCTCTTCTCAAGGAATGAGGGATGTCCACAATGAACACTAGCCCCTCTGGAAAAAAGAGATGCAGGTGTAAACATGAGTTGCGTGTGTAGATCCTTTAAGGGTAAGAAGATATTGATATCACTGCTAGGTGGGTTCTTAGGCTCCTGGGATGCACAAGTGCCAGGCTGGGAGGAATGGTGGGCAGCCACAGCAGAATCAAGATCACTGAGACAGAAATCAGACTTGGCTGAGTGACTTTAACCAGCACTCACTGATTTCTTTTGTGTCTAACTGAAAACAGTGTTGATTTTGTTTTTTCTTTTGGTAAAAGGTTCATCCCTTTCAAAAAAGGAGAATTCTTGGCGCTTCACTTGAGTTTGGAGGTCTTATTATGGAAATTTTTTCAGTTACATCTGAACTTGATAAACTTGGCAAAGGTTGGGGGCACTCAAATGGGGATTGCATTGTTCAGTTTTGCTGTTTTCTGTTTTAGGGTTAATGTTTTTGCCCTATTTTGGGGGGCTGCTTAGTCAGCTCTTTAAATAAAAAGTCCATGAATATCTTGGAAGCTGCCTGTGATTTATGCATGTTCTCTCAATTAAGGGAAGGATTACCAGTCCTCTTGTCCACCTTCCTCCCTCCCTGCTCCAGATTGAGAAATGTTCCTCATTCTCTTTTTCTTGTTTGAATATGGATAAGATTGTTCCCTCTGCCCTACTGCCTACTGCCAACCCATCAATCCAGTTGAAACTAGAGCTGGTCGGAAAATAAATTAAAATGTTTTCTTAAAAAAATCCTCTAAAATATGTTGGCTTTTCATTGGAAACCAAAAGGTTTTGAAACTATAAATCTTCCATGAAAACTTTAGTTTGCAAAAAAAAGTGCCATTTTTTGTCAAATATTTTGAACAACAAATTTTTAGCCTCTCTTGTTGAAACATGATTTTTACAGCTTCAAACTGCAAATAACTCCATTGTCATGTGAATTTACCTCAACTACAATAAAAAACTTCACACCTGTGGCATGATCTTAGGACAGGGCAAACTCAAAAGATTTGGAAGGCGAATTCAGGTAAGCCCCTAAAGTTTGGATGCTCATTTCAACTATAGCTGCACTGTCCAAACTACTAGAGTCTGCACAAATGGGTGAGTGATCTTGTAAGAACAGAGTTTCTTGAAAGATTTCTGGTATTTCCTGCTTTTGGTCAGGCTGGAAAAAACAGGAGCACAAGAACAGCTAGAACTCCAGGTAGATCCTGGTGAAACCTAATTGATGAAAGCTGCTGGTTCTTGTATGTAATAATTGAAAGTCTCAGATTTGTGTCTGCTTTCTTTTCATGGATGGAGACAACATTGTCTTCCAAACAGAGCTAGCCTCTGGAGTCCATCCCAGGATTTGGGACCACAGCAAGGGTCAGTGCTAATTTCCGCTTTATTAGACCTGCAGGTATGTAATGGTAGTTTCTACTCTTCTTTTTATAATGGAGACAACGTGCAAAAATGTAACAGGGTTGGAAGACTGTCACTGGAATTTTTGCTAGAAACAATTAGCTATCCCCAGTCCTGCTACAGCTGCCCAGGATCAGCATTTGGGATCCATAAATTCCATGGCCATGTGTCCCACCTGCTTTAGAAGAAAGATATCTGACTGCTTGGTGGCTGTGGAGAGGCTGCAGTATGTAATAATACCTATGGATTTGTGTTCCCAGGGTTTCCTCTGCCAGCGGATGCTCCTGGAATCAGCCCTCAAGGGTGCGGGGTGGTAGGAGTGCCCCAGAACAGAGGGGTACTTAGTGTGCAAAAGTTACTGCTGACATAGGCTGCATTAAAACTTGGGAATGATTTACCCTTGGTTGCTGGGGTGGGGTGGAGTGGAGTTTGGGTGCGGTGCACCCCTCATGGTCCAATCCCTGGTTTTCTGATGTAAGCAATGGGAAGTGAGGGAGAGAATGTGCTGTGGGGGCAGATGACCTCACCACTGTACAGACAAGGGTTAGATTTGTGTTAATTTAAAATCAGTCTCTTTAAGCACTGAATGGTGCCATCAGTTGCCTATTTACTGGATTTCTTGAAACAGAAATGTGGTGGTTATTGCTCAGAGTTTGTTCAATCTGTGCTTGAATTTTAACAGTCAATGAGAATGTCCATTTACTGTATTGGTTGTAAGAGTTATTCTGTCAAATGCAGCCCAAGCTGCTGTTTTAAGGCTTTTCAGCGGGTCCCCCGAGGTCACAGCCAACCAGGGCACAAGAGGAGTAAGTGAAAGTGCATGTAGTGTCCAAGATGTGCCAATATCAAGATGTGGATGCAAGTTGCAGGAGACAGTATTTATTTTAGAGAAGGGAAGGTATTAAAGAATATTGCCTTCTATTACAACTAGAGGTTGGGACTGCAAACTGATGGCCTTGTAACCCCGGGAAATGCAAGTCAAAGAGCCAAATCCTTTCCTAATTGGCACTGCAAGTGGGAGCGTAGTCTCTAGCAATTGCACCTGTTCTCTCTTGCAGGAATCCTACAGGCCAGGACAAGAGCCCATTGTGCGAGAACTGGGGAAATAAAAGTGGAGACTCACTCTGCTGATACTGTAAACGGGAGCTGTATGCTGTTGATTGCAGCATTTGTGCAAACTGGGATTAATTGTGGTTTCTAGCCAATAATCCATACCCCCTTGCAGAGATGGCTACCGGGAAAAAACATTTGTTGGCCTTGTCTTCTAGATCATTCTTGAGCACTGTGGAGAGATTCTGTCCTGCTTATTTTTTCAGGGTAGAGATGGGGAGAGCAGTCTGCTCTGCCTTTTCTTTCCATCATCACTCTAAGCACATCTGGGATAAAATCTAGTCCCCAGGTTTGACCTGTGGTTAGAGCTGCTCAACACGTTTCAAACTTTGAAATGTATCTGAGAAACGGACTCATTGTTCACAAAATCTCATGACACGTTTCCGCTCTCTTTTTTCATAACAGCTCGACCTGTGGTCCTTACACTAGACATTTCCTATGAAAAATAGAGGGTTGATAGAAAAGCAAATACCTAAGCAAGCATGTATGGCCAGCTTATCCTTTCTGCTAACTCTCGTTGAACTGCAGGCAGGAGGAGCTGTGAAATTCTTTAATCAGTGTATTAACTGGAGCTATGCAAATAATATTTACTCATTGAACTTCATTCTTTTTTGTATGCATGCAAACTGTGAAATTCCTGACTCTATTCATTAGCTGAAATAAGCTGCAAATTTCTTAATGAAATTTCCATCAGCAACAAGAATAGCTTGTGAAATGTTTGTTGCAGACATTCAACGTACAGTGGAGCAGCCACATTTGCTTTTTATTGCTGTTGAAAAGATCGGTATTTAAAACATAAGCCTTCCTTTAAAAGCAAAGGGTCTGCAGTTAATATGACAATGGGCTGTATCCTCAGCTGGTTCAAATTACTAAGCATGCCTTGATTTACACCAACTGAGGATCTGACCCAGTTAGAGGTTCTCCGCTCCATGCTCCTCTAACACAGGTTATGTTTCTTTTTTAGTTTGGGTAGTGGGGCATGTTTGTAGTTACAATCCATAGAGCTCCTGGAATCTCAGTATTCTGGGTGGGGGAATGATGAAATTATAGTCCCCGGGACCACACCTTATTTGGCTGAAGAATCATTAAAATTCCTTCCAAATTCAGAGTTCTACTTTTTGGTCCTCAAGTTTAATTTTTAAATCTTTATATTAATTTAGATAGAGCTGCATTAAAATACTCTGCTGTATCAATGGAAAAAACTATGGTGAGTTTAGGAACTCAAGGACAGGGACAGAGAGTTAGGGTGATTGGTGATGAAACACTGGTAATCTTCCTATGAAAGCAGATCAAACTCCCTTTATTTGTATTATTTACAAACATCAATTGGAATTGTTTATGGCCAGTGGAATGAAGCAGAAGGGAAGACAGCTTCCTTGGCTGGCCTTTCACAGAGTTTAACAGATTCATGAATCACAAAGGAATAAACACACTCAAGTTCTTAGTCCTGTACTTGTTTCTGAAGACTGTGTCATCAAATTGGCCACTGTGGTTAATTGGACACACTGCTTTATATGCATATATTTCAGCTAATATCTATCTGTTTCTGTGGTTTTGCTTTGGGGTTTGTTTGAGTGTTTTCACTTTTCTTTTAATCTTAAGTTTTTGAAGACTCTGAGCTAAGAGTGTGAAGGAAACTGTCTGTAGTTTTCACATGGTACCATTTGGAGGCACAGGAGAGCTGAAAAAATGATTGAGACGCCCAAGCCTAGACCTTCTGTGAAATTCCACATTACAAAAAAAAAGAGAAAAAGATATTAAAATCTGATTCACTGCAACAGGAGGGAAGAGAGCTTCTCTCCATTACAGCTTCTGTTCTTTAGGACTGTCATAAACAGATAGCTAAGGGTTAATGTCTCTTTCACCTGAAGCACCTGACCAGAGGACCAATCAGGAAACCGGATTTTTTCAACTTTGGGTGGAGGGAATTGAGTGTCTGAGTCTTTTGTCTTTGCCTGCCTGCCTGCTTTCTCTGAGCTTTGGAGAAGTAGTTCTACTTTCTAATTTTCTGTTTCTAAGTGTAAGGACAAAGAGATCAGATAGTAAGTTCTATGGTTTCTTTTCTTTGGTATTTGCATGAATATAAGTGCTGGAGTGCTTTGATTTGTATTCTTTTTGAATAAGGCTGTTTATTCAATATTCTTTTAAGCAATCAACCCTGTATTGTATCATCTAATACAGAGAGAACATTTGTATTTTTTCTTTTTTTTATATAAAGCTTTCTTTTAAGACCTGTTGGAGTTTTTCTTTACTTCAGGGAAATTGAGTCTGTACTCACAGGGAATTGGTGGGAGGAAGAAATCAGGGGAGATCTGTGTGTGGGTTGGATTTGCTAGCCTGATTTTGCATTCCCTCTGGGGGAATAGGAAAGTTCTTTTTGTTTCCAGGATTGGGAACAGAGAGGGAGATTCACTCTGTTTGGATTCACAGAGCTTGTGTCTGTGTATCTCTCCAGGAGCACCTGGAGGGGGGAAGGGAAAAAGGATTATTTCCCTTTGTTGTGAGACTCAAGGGATTTGGGTCTTGGGGTCCCCAGGGAAGGTTTTTCAGGGGGACCAGAGTGCCCCAAAACACTCTAATTTTTTGGGTGGTGGCAGCAGGTACCAGGTCCAAGCTGGTAACTAAGCTTGGAGGTTTTCATGCTAACCCCCATATTTTGGACGCTAAGGTCCAAATCTGGGACTAAGGTTATTACATGGTGGCAGCGGTGGGATATAGATAGAATCCAGAAGCCAGTAGGAATATTATATTTTTCTTTTCTCTGCTAAGGGCTTTTTAGCAGAGAGAAACAGTTTGGTTTTAAAAGGGAACCAGAGAGAAATTTTTTTTTCTGCTCTCTCTGGCAGTTTGTGGCTTGCATGTTAAGCAGAAGTCGTTAAGGACTATTAACAGTCTTTTGTCACACAATAGCACTCCCATTGAGAGTCATACCAGCACTATATGAATGCAAATAAAGTGGTTTTTCTGGTTTCCCTTCATTGAACATTAGCTAGAGAGAGAAAAAGAAAAAAGCACTGTTGCTAGGCAGACTCCAGGAGGGAACAGAGCCTGCAGTTCAGAAGATAAACACCGGAGGGCACCCCAACACAAGAAAACAGGAACCATGACTTCTAAGGCAAAAATTAAGGCCGAAGAGCAATTCAAAGAAGCTGAACACAGGCGACAAATGGAGATGAAAGAAAGAGAAGAACAAATCAAAGAGGCAGCACACAAAAGAAAAATAGAAGAAGAAGAGGTGGCCCACCGAAGGAAGCAAGCAGAAGAAGAGTTGGCCCACAGAAGGAAGCAAGAAGAAGAAGAGGTGGCCCATAGAAGGAAGCAAGCAGAAGAAGAGGCAGCCCACAGGAGACAGATAGAACTCCAGAGGGAAGCCCACCAACAGGCCATGGAATTAGAAAAGGCTAAGCAACAGACTCCAGCCAATCCTAACAACCCATCGCCCATTATTGCTCCACAGCACAGGAAATTTCCCACCTACAAGGCAGGTGATGACACCGAGGCCTTCTTGGAAAATTTTGAAAGAGCCTGTCTTGGGTACAGCATTCCCGAAGACCAGTACATGGTAGAATTGAGGTCACAGCTCAGTGGACCTTTAGCAGAGGTGGCAGCTGAAATGCCTAAGCACCAAATGAATGACTATAAACTTTTCCTAACCAAGGCCAGATACAGGATGGGGATAACCCCAGATCATGCCCGTCGGCGCTTCAGAACCCAAAAGTGGAAACCAGAGGTGTCATTTCCCAAACACGCCTACTACATTGCAAAAAACTATGAGGCCTGGCTAACAGGAAACAACATTCAAACCTTGGAAGAACTAAACCTCCTCATACAAATGGAACAGTTCTTGGATGGTGTTCCTGAAGACATCACACGGTACATACAAGATGGAAATCCCAAAGATATCGCTGAGGCGGGGGAGATTGGAGCCAAATGGATGGAACTGGCAGAAAGCAAGAAAGCTACTGTCAAGGGGAACGATTACCCCCGGGGGCACACAGACCATAAACCCTACAACCGAGGACAGCCAAAGACCCCACATACCACCCAAGTAAAGCCACAGATACCCTACCCTTCAACCTCACCAGTCTCCAGTAACTCACCTCGGCCCAGTGACCCATCAGATGGAAGATGCTTTAAGTGTAATGAACTGGGACATATCAAGGCCAAGTGTCCCAAGAACACCATGCAAGTGCAATTCATTACACCACCATCACACCAAAGATCCCCAGGCCCGGATGCCTCTCAAATACCCTTGGAGCGAAGGGAAAATTTGAGAGTGGGCGGAAAGAAGGTTACTGCGTGGAGAGACACGGGGGCACAAGTGTCAGCTATCCACCAATCCTTCGTTGACCCCAAATTCATCAACCCAAAGGCCAAAGTTACAATTTACCCCTTCATGTCACAAGCTGTAGACTTGCCTACAGCTCAACTGCCTGTCCAGTACAAAGGCTGGTCAGGAATGTGGACTTTTGCAGTCTATGACAATTATCCTATCCCCATGCTACTGGGGGAAGACTTGGCCAACCAGGTGAGGCGGGCCAAGAGAGTGGGAATGGTTACACGTAGCCAAACCAGGCAAGCTTCCAGACCCATTCCTGTTCCTGAACCGTCCACAGAGGCCCCGTCTGTGTTACCAGAGACCCAGACAGAGGTAGTGGACCCGGATTCCATGCCTACCACTGAAACAGCCACAGCATCTCCAGTCCCAGGCCCGGAACTGGAACAGCAACCAGCACCAGCAAGTGCAACCCCATCTTCAAACTCAACGCCAGAGGGCGCCAGCGAGCCAAAACTGGCAGAAGCAACAGACAGCCATACCCAAAAGGCTCAGCCAGAGCCTGAAATACCCTCAGGTGCACCAGCGGAGAGCGGTTCACCAGCAACGGAAACAACCCCATCACCTACATTGCTTCCAGAGGGACCAAGCCCAAGTCCACAGTCTGAGGAAGAACTGGTGACCCCAGCCTCAAGGGAACAGTTCCAGACTGAGCAGGAAGCGGATGACAGCCTTCAGAAAGCTTGGGCGGTGGCACGGAGCACCCCACCGCCTCTCAGCTCTTCTAATCGATCCCGGTTTGTTATAGGCCAAGGACTTTTATACAAGGAAATTCTTTCTGGTGGACACCGGGAAGAATGGCAGCCGCAAAAACAGTTGGTGGTTCCAACTAAGTACCGGGAGAAGCTCTTAAGCTTAGCCCATGATCATCCCAGTGGCCATGCTGGGGTGAACAGAACCAAGGACCGGTTGGGGAAGTCCTTCCACTGGGAGGGGATGGGCAAGGATGTTGCCAAGTATGTCCGGTCTTGTGAGGTATGCCAAAGAGTGGGAAAGCCTCAAGACCAGGTCAAGGCCCCTCTCCAGCCACTCCCCATAATTGAGGTCCCATTTCAGCGAGTAGCTGTGGATATTCTGGGCCCTTTCCCAAAAAAGACGCCCAGAGGAAAGCAGTACGTACTGACTTTAGTGGACTTTGCTACCCGATGGCCAGAAGCAGTCGCTCTAGGCAACACCAGGGCTAACACTGTGTGCCTGGCCCTAACAGACATCTTTGCCAAGGTAGGTTGGCCCTCTGACATCCTTACAGATTCAGGGTCTAATTTCCTGGCAGGGACCATGGAAAAACTGTGGGAAACTCATGGGGTGAATCACTTGGTTGCCACCCCATACCACCATCAAACCAATGGCCTGGTGGAAAGGTTCAATGGAACTTTGGGGGCCATGATACGAAAATTCATCAACGAATTCTCCAATAATTGGGACCTAGTGTTGCAGCAGTTGCTGTTTGCCTACAGGGCTGTACCACATCCCAGTTTAGGGTTTTCACCATTTGAACTTGTGTATGGTCACGAGGTTAAGGGGCCATTACAGTTGGTGAAGCAGCAATGGGAGGGGTTTACGCCTTCTCCAGGAACTAACATTCTGGACTTTGTAAGCAACCTACAAAGCACCCTCCGACACTCTTTAGCCCTTGCTAGAGAGAACCTAAAGGATGCTCAAGAAGAGCAAAAGGCCTGGTATGACAGACATGCCAGAGAACGTTCCTTCAAGGTAGGAGACCAGGTTATGGTCTTGAAGGCGCAACAGGCCCATAAGATGGAAGCATCATGGGAAGGGCCATTCACGGTCCAAGAGCGCCTGGGAGCTGTAAACTACCTCATAGCATTTCCCAATTCCTCACTAAAGCCTAAAGTGTACCATGTTAATTCTCTCAAGCCTTTCTATTCCAGAGACTTACAGGTTTGTCAGTTTACAGTCCAGGGAGAGGATGCTGAGTGGCCTGACGGTGTCTACTATGACGGGAAAAAAAGACGGTGGCGTGGAAGAGGTGAACCTCTCAACCACCCTGGAACGTCTGCAGCTGCAACAAATTAAGGAGCTGTGCACTAGCTTCGCCCCATTGTTCTCAGCCACCCCAGGACGGACTGAACGGGCATACCACTCCATTGATACAGGTAATGCTCACCCAATCAGAACCCCACCCTACCGAGTGTCTCCTCATGCCCAAGCTGCTATAGAACGGGAGATCCAGAACATGCTACAGATGGGTATAATCCGCTCATCTACCAGTGCATGGGCATCTCCAGTGGTTCTGGTACCCAAACCAGATGGGGAAATACGCTTTTGCGTGGACTACCGTAAGCTAAATGCTGTAACTCGTCCGGACAACTATCCAATGCCACGCACCGATGAGCTATTGGAAAAGTTGGGACGTGCCCAGTTCATCTCTACAATAGACTTAACCAAGGGGTACTGGCAAGTACCGCTAGATGAACCTGCCAAGGAGAGGTCAGCATTCGTCACCCATGCGGGGGTGTATGAATTCAATGTCCTTCCTTTCGGCCTTCGAAATGCACCCGCCACCTTCCAGAGGCTGGTAGATGGTCTACTAGCTGGACTGGGAGAATTTGCAGTTGCCTACCTCGATGATGTGGCCATTTTTTCAGACTCCTGGCCCGAACACCTACTACACCTGGAAAAGGTCTTTGAGCGCATCAGGCAGGCAGGACTAACTGTTAAGGCCAAAAAGTGTCAAATAGGCCAAAACAGAGTGACTTACCTGGGGCACCAGGTGGGTCGAGGAACCATAAACCCCCTACAGGCCAAGGTGGATGCTATCCAAAAGTGGCCTGTCCCAAAGTCAAAGAAGCAGGTCCAATCCTTCTTAGGCTTGGCCGGATACTACAGGCGATTTGTACCACACTACAGCCAAATCGCTGCCCCACTGACCGACCTGACCAAAAAGACCCAGCCAAATGCAGTTAAGTGGACTGATGAGTGTCAAAAGGCCTTTACCCAACTTAAGGCAACGCTCATGTCTGACCCTGTGCTCAGGGCCCCGGACTTTGACAAGCCATTCCTAGTAACCACGGATGCATCTGAGCGTGGTATAGGAGCGGTGCTCATGCAGGAAGCAACAGATCACAACTTCCATCCTGTCGTGTTTCTCAGCAAGAAACTGTCTGAGAGGGAAAGTCACTGGTCAGTCAGTGAAAAGGAATGCTATGCCATTGTGTACGCCCTGGAAAAGCTACGCCCATATGTTTGGGGACGGCGGTTCCAACTACAAACTGACCATGCTGCACTAAAGTGGCTTCATACTGCCAAGGGGAACAACAAGAAACTTCTTCGTTGGAGTTTAGCTCTCCAAGATTTTGATTTTGAAATTCAGCACATCACAGGAGCTTCTAACAAAGTCGCTGATGCACTCTCCCGTGAGAGTTTCCCAGAATTCAGTAGTTAAAAAGTGTTCTTAAAATGTAGAAGTCTGTTAGTTATATACTTAGGAGTATAGGTAAAGGTGTATGTGTTGTATTAATCTGTTTATTTTCAAGTTCTAGAAGGAAATCGCCGCCAGTGAGCTTCCCCACTGTCTGCAATTTGGGGGGCGTGTCATAAACAGATAGCTAAGGGTTAATGTCTCTTTCACCTGAAGCACCTGACCAGAGGACCAATCAGGAAACCGGATTTTTTCAACTTTGGGTGGAGGGAATTGAGTGTCTGAGTCTTTTGTCTTTGCCTGCCTGCCTGCTTTCTCTGAGCTTTGGAGAAGTAGTTCTACTTTCTAATTTTCTGTTTCTAAGTGTAAGGACAAAGAGATCAGATAGTAAGTTCTATGGTTTCTTTTCTTTGGTATTTGCATGAATATAAGTGCTGGAGTGCTTTGATTTGTATTCTTTTTGAATAAGGCTGTTTATTCAATATTCTTTTAAGCAATCAACCCTGTATTGTATCATCTAATACAGAGAGAACATTTGTATTTTTTCTTTCTTTTTTATATAAAGCTTTCTTTTAAGACCTGTTGGAGTTTTTCTTTACTTCAGGGAAATTGAGTCTGTACTCACAGGGAATTGGTGGGAGGAAGAAATCAGGGGAGATCTGTGTGTGGGTTGGATTTGCTAGCCTGATTTTGCATTCCCTCTGGGGGAATAGGAAAGTTCTTTTTGTTTCCAGGATTGGGAACAGAGAGGGAGATTCACTCTGTTTGGATTCACAGAGCTTGTGTCTGTGTATCTCTCCAGGAGCACCTGGAGGGGGGAAGGGAAAAAGGATTATTTCCCTTTGTTGTGAGACTCAAGGGATTTGGGTCTTGGGGTCCCCAGGGAAGGTTTTTCAGGGGGACCAGAGTGCCCCAAAACACTCTAATTTTTTGGGTGGTGGCAGCAGGTACCAGGTCCAAGCTGGTAACTAAGCTTGGAGGTTTTCATGCTAACCCCCATATTTTGGACGCTAAGGTCCAAATCTGGGACTAAGGTTATTACAAGGACTGTAACAGGTATTTTACTTCATGGCATGCAGGAAGGGATGAGAGTTTCTGGAAGAGAAAACAGACACCTAGGGGAAGTGCTGCTTAAGCTGTCAACATCTGATAGCTGCATTTCAACATCTGACCACACTGTGCCCCAACTCGCTTGGGATGGATAAAGCAAATTCTGCAGCAGTGAGAATGAGAAAAAGGTTGAATCTGGGTAATCCACCCTCTAGCTAAAGAGTTGAAATGAATTGCCTTTGCTACTCCTCGTGTATGACAGTTCCATAGGTTAGGAGGGTCCCAGACTCAGAGGGAAGTGTACGATAGACAGGAACCTGCACAAAGGGAGTTTTAATGATATTCTAATGTTTGATCTGCTTGTTTGGGTAGAAAATGAAGGCAGCCATTAGAGTTAAGAAAATGATTGTCAGGGAACATGCCTTACTGGTGTTATACTCAGCACCTGAAAAGAACATCATTGCAGTGGCCAATAAACATTCCTTCAAGATGTAAATCTGACATTTTTGCATAAGCATGCTTTAGAATGTCCTCTGATTGTTACCTGGTGACTTTCAATAGTCTTCTAATAAAGATGCAGTAATTTCTCAAGTTTCCTATTAACATATACAGTACTTGGAATTTTCTCTAACAAATATTCCTGACCATGGCCCTTCAGAGATGAAGGATGATTTGTGGGTAAATCCTCTCTTAGATGGTGCCTCTTTGAGCTATTGTAAAAAAATAAATATTGACGTAAGAAATTATCATAAATTCACTCCCCAAGGTGGTTTTACCACCCTGGGAGAATGAGGAACAGCAGATTGTCACTGTCTTTTGGATGTTTTTTCCCCATGCATGTTAGAAACAAAGATTGAGGTGTTTTCAGTGGGTTGGCAGAGCTTGCTAGTTGAACAACAGAGTCTTCTGGACTAGCAATAGAAATTTTTGAGTCCCAAACAGAACCAAGCCAATTAACATTTTCTGATTTGACAAATGTCTGTGATTAAGCCTTAAACATTGCTTCATTGTCCATCTATAATAGATAGCAGCATGGTAGGCTTTGAGAGGCCTATCTTGCTATTGACTGATGATTTTGAATGAACAACCCTCTGTCTTTTCTGGAAGAGAATAAAGTTTTAACAGCCCTGTTGTAATCTTAAATGTTACTTGAGCTGTAACTTGATTTCATGCTATGGGAAGAAGTAAAGAAAATTAGTATTACACCTTATAATGAAAACTCTTTGGGTGGGACCAGAGTTCAGGCATCTTTCAAGTGTATTAATATTACCCCAACACACTGCCATAGACAACATGTCTCCAGTGTGGTAGTCTGGTGTAACATGATATCTTGTAGACTTTATTAAAAACAAGGCACCAACTGGAGGATAGCTAATGTGACACCAATTTTTAAAAAGGGCTCCAGAGGTGATCCCAGCAATTACAGGCCTGTAAGCCTGACTTCAGTACCTGGCAAACTGTGGGAGTATAATAAAGAACAATATTATTGGACATATAAATGAATATAATTTGTTGAGGAACAGTCAACATGGTTTTAATAAAGGGAAATCATGCCTCACCAATCTACTCAAATTCTTTGAGGGGGTCAACAAGCATATGGATCCAGGGGATCCAGTAGATATAGTGTACTTAGATTTTCAGAAAGCCTTTGACAAGGTCCCTCACCAAAGGCTCTTATGCAAAGTAAGCTGCCACGGGATAAGAGGGAAGGTGCTCTCATGAATTGGTAACTGGTTAAAAGATAGGAAACAAAGGGTAGATATAAATGGTCAGTTTTCAGAATGGAGAGAGGTAAATAGTGGTGTTCCCCAGGGGTCTGTTCTGGGGCCAGTCCTATTCAACATGCTAATAAATGATCTGGAAAAAGGGATAAACAGTGAGGTAGCAAAATTTGCAGATGATACAAAATTACTAAAGATAGTTAAGATCCAGGAAGAATGCGAAGAGCTACAAAAGAATCTCTCAAAACTGGATGACTGGGCAACAAAATGGCAGATGAAATTTAATGTTGATAAATGCAAAGTAATGCACATTGGAAAACATAATTCCAGCTATACATATAAAATGATGGGGTCTAAATTCACTGTTACCACTCAAGAAAGATCTTGGAGTCATTGTGAATAGTTCTCTGAAAACATCCACTCAATGTGCAGCTGCAGTCAAAAAAGCTAACAATGCTGGGAATAATTAAGAAAGGGATAGATAATAGGACAGAAAATATCATGTTGCCTCTATATAAATCCATGGTACACCCACATTTTGAATACTGTGTGCAGATGTGGTAACCCCATCTCAAAAAAGATATATTGGAATTGGAAGAGGTTCAGAAAAGGGCAACAAAAATGATTAGGGGTATGGAACAGTTTCTGTATGAGGAGAGATTAATAAGACTGGGACTTTTCCACTTGGAAAAGAGATGGCTAAAGGGAGATATGATTGAGGTCTATAAAATCATGACCGGTGTAGAGAAAGTAGATAAGGAAGTATTGTTTACTACTTCTCATAACACGAGAACTAGAGGTCAACAAATGAAATTAATAGGCAGCAGGTTTAAAACAAATAAAAGGAAGTATTTCTTCACACAAGACACAGTCAACCTGTGGAACTCTTTGTCAGAGGACACTGTGAAGCCCAAGACCATAACAGAGTTCAAAAAAGAACTAGATAAATTCATGGAGGATAGGTCTATCAATGGCTATAAGACAGGATGGGCAGGAATAGTGTCTCTAGCTTCTGCTTGCCAGAAGCTGGGAATGAGCGACAGGGGATGGATCACTTGATTTCCTGTTCTGTTCATTTTTTCTGGGGCACCTGGCACTGGCCATTGTTGGAAGACAGGATGCTGGGCTAGATGGACCTTTGGTCTGACCCAGTAGTGACCTTCTTATGTTCTTATGTGAGCAAGATTTTAAACAGTATTTTAAAATTGCTTAACATTTAGTGAACCCTGAAAGGGAGAATGGAGTAAATGTATTGTGACAAAGAACTGTGTGTGCAGTGCATGCCTTGCTAAAGTCTGAGACACAGAAATGCCTAATTTGTCATAACTCTGCCAACAGCTATGCAACAGGAACTCCACTGAAGTCAATGGCATGATTCTGGATTGACACTGACGTCAAAGACATCAGAATTTCCCCTCTCCATTATGATCTCTTTACTCTGGTATTCTGTTTTAAACTGTTGCTATTATGTGATGCTTCAGAGGAAGAAACAAACAAATCTCTAATAAATCAGATCAATAACAAATCATTGTACAACAGCTGTATGCAGTAGCAAATCCCTTCCTGACATCTCGGTGCCAATCAACGTATACTATGAAGCATCAAGGTTGGTTAGCCTTTCCAAGGTGCCAAGTTCCAGCCAGAGGATGGAGAGTGACAGGACTTGGTCGGGAGCTGGATTTTGTTTCTCTCACTTTGCTTTGTCTCCTCCTAATCTGTTCATCTCTCCCATTTCCCACCTCCTTCCAGCCTTGCAGGTGGCATGGGAGCACTAACCACTTGGAAAGAGCCAGCCCACTTGTTGCCCTCTGTCAGTCTAGTCATAGGATCTCTCAGTGCTACAGTAGCTGGTGTGGAGGCTGCGTACTCACCAGGGGAGTGTTGATGTGTTAAACAGAGCAAGGAACATTTAGGGGAGCAGGAGAATGGTCTCAAATGCACGATACTCCTACTTCAGACAGGAGTCTTGGCTGTTCTGCCTGTTTCATTTGTAGCTGAAATATATTACTAGCAGTAATAAAATTATGCACCCCCTTAGAAATCCAGCCACTGGGGCTTTGCTCCCCTTTGCAATAAAAAGATGGAAGGGCTAGAATCCTCAAAACATTACTACACAAATTAACTGCATAAACTAATATATACCAGTCATGAGAGAAGAATGTTTGTGGTGATTAGCTGTGGGTGTAGCTAGAAAAGCGTATTGAAGAGCTTTTTTTTTAAAAAAAGAAACCACATAAAACAGTGGCTATTATGGGCCAGATTCTTATCTCATTTATACCAGTAAACTTGGAGTGACCTCAGTGGAGGAACTTTTACAGCCATGTGTAAATGAGATCAGAACTCGGTCCTGTGCTGGGGAAGATCAGAAACACTGCTCTACTGACCCTCTGACAAAATCTGTAGGGCAAGGCAGGATTGTAAGGAAATAGGCAGTAAAATTCTCATAACCCTTTGCAATCAGACATGAGACATCTCTTTCCCATTGTTTGCAGATGGCTCCTATGCTGAGACATCCACTGAAAAGTGTATATAATATCATGCTGTGGTGCAGCTTGCATCTGATAACTCAGAGTTACTTTAACTTCCTATCCAGATTCTGCAGTAACTTTGTTTTGCTAAAGAGGCGTGCAAAGTGCTCTGGCTTTGGCTCGACTCATCTTTCGCGTGTGACCACTCTTGTGGAGTGTAAGCGGATACATGGTGAGAGGAGTTTTTAGCTCATGTGTAGGACTGTCAGGTGGGTTTTCAAGCTGCCCTATTCTCCATAAGATTGGATTTACCTTGATTTGTATTTGAAACACACAGAAAAGGGACAGCAAAGTTGAACCAAGGGGGAGCTTCAAAGTACAAATGTAAAATGTACTGGGGGTTACAAAGAATGAGAATAATGACTCCAACGCTGATGGTTAAAACTTGGCGATAGGAAAATGACTAAATATGTGGCCAGAATAGGAATAGCAATTAGAATGTAAAAGCCTGAAGTAAATATTCACCAAGGAGCAAATTCTGTCTCTGCAGCAATGGAGAGCTCTCTGGAAGGGGGAAGCAGTACAGTTGCACTGCATGAAAGGGGAACACTCACCTGCCCTTGCATGGGGTGAGCCTGGAAGACCCTCCACTGCTTGAAAGGCTTTGTTACGGTCCTGAGAGTGGGATTGGGGCTACTGACTCCTTACAGCTGCTGTACTGATGGTGGAACAATTCTGCAGTCATTGTGGGATTCTCCTTAACTCCTTTCCTATTATGCATCTTCCCAGTCAGGAGCAGCGCCAGAGTTTTTGGTGCCCTAGGCGGGGGTCCTTCTGCGCTCCCAGTCGGCGGCAATTCGGCAGCGGGGGGGTCCTTCTGTGTTCCCGGTCTTCGGGGCACTTCAGCATCGGATCCCGGAGCGAGTGAAGGACCCGCCGCCGAATTGCCACAGAAGACCCGGAGCGCGGACAAACCCCCCACCGCCGAATTGCCGCCGAAGACCCGGAGCTTGGAAGGACCCCCCACGGCTGAATTGCCGCCGAGGGCGGCAAAATGCCACCCCCCCAAATCCTGGCGCCATAGGCGACCACCTAGGTCGCCTAAATGGAAGCGCCGGCCCTGTCCCCAGTCCATCTACTCCAACTGAATGCTGGACTGCGGTTTTGCCCCCAAATGATTAGGGCAAATGGTAGGTGCAGTCTGTCAAACCAGTCAGGGAAGCGTATTCTGATGCCTTATGGGGAAGAGAAGGACCTTTCCAGCTAAACAAACTGTTGCTGTGTTAATCTGTTTCTTTTCTCCTTTCAGAGAAAAAAGAAACAGATATGTGAACTCTCAGCACTTGTGACAAATCCAGCAGCTGGACGCTGAAAACTTTGCTGAACATAAATCACTGCTCAGACGGATTATGTTTTTAATGAAAACTCTCTACTAGTTAGACAAATTATGAAGTGCAAATTATTTGTAGCGCTCTTTGCGATTCCTATTGTTTCTGTGCCAGTTGACTGAGGCACTTTGCATGGACATGGAAGCCTGTTAAAACAAGTGGCAGAGGAAAAATACCCCTATTGCTTAGATAGAAATGGATCCATCATATAAAACAAGCCTAGATAATTATGGCCTAATCCCCAGTTTTGCTAAGAAAAAAAAAAAAAAAAGAAGAAGAATCATGCCCCTCTCCCCCATGCCACTTTGCTTATTTCTAGTCTCATGGAATGTGCTGTGCAACAGACCAAAGCGCATTTTGTTTAGCTGATGCTTGCCACGGATGACAGTGTGCTCCAAGCTGGCAGTACTGCCTAGTGGTAATACTCTAGACCGTGTCACCTAATGACGAGAGTCCAAGGGTCACTGTGCCTAGTGGTTACAGCCCACAGTAACATCACCCAACAACAAACATCGCAGACCTGGAGGGTCAGGGAGAGAAGGGAACTCAGGCCCACGCTGCTTTCATGGGTTCCAACGCAGGGCTCTTCAAAACAGTAGTCCATATATGGGGTCTAGGGTCTGGTGCCCTTACTCATATTCCCTGGGTCACTTCCTATGTCTGTTGCTATACCTCCATCGGTGTCATGGCTCTGTCTTGAGATCACTCCTGGCTTCCTCCCAGGTTTATCTCTGGAGCCCCTTGCCCTGGTACCAGTAAGCCACCACTCTTGGATCCTGCAGTTAAAGGGCTTCCCGTGGCTTAGCTATAAGGCTTGGTCCCAGCAGGTTGGAGTCTTAGTGGCTTCTTGTCAGGAGGTTGATGCACCTAACTACTCCCTTCCTCAATAAGTCGAGACTGAGCTGAGCTGCTCCCTGCATGCCCAGCAGAGGCGAAGGGGCATGGTTTTCTGCATCCACAGTAGCTCCTTAACCCTTGCATCAACACTTCAGAGTGGATACACCTTGTCACAAGACTCAAATGTATGCATCACAGAAAGATGGGAAAAGCTAGGGCTGATGGTCGAAGTACCTGCTTCTAGCTAGGTGTTTGCTATTGGAATCTCCTACTGATCATCAGTGCTGGTCCTTGGAATGGGGAAAGCTTGGCGTGGTTAGTGCTAGGAGTTTGGGGGCCACCTGCAAAGTTAGTGCTTGAGGATGGAAGGAATGGTGGAAGATTTGTCAGTACATCCTGATGCTGTCATTATCAGGAAACATTATTGAATTGTTGATGCACCATCTTATATTGTTAATGTCAAATACAAAATCACAGTGCTGTGCTACCCTGAAAACCTTCAGAATGAGTAGTCCTGAAAGCTGGATTTGCTCAATGTAGAGTAGATCTAAGAGAATGAATACTGTTCTGGGTGGTGTTCCTTCCCCGATTAACAAGGCAAGGCAAGGGAAAGAACACAATTAGCTATGCTCTCCACACATGGGAGGTGATGAACCGATTGTCTCCTGCCCAGAGGAGGTGGAGCTAAGCCGTATAAGTAGCCTGAAGGAGCTCATTTGGAGGGAGACAGATCTTTCAGACACCCTGGGGTAAGGGTTAACAGGCTGGCTACACTAGAGGAAGAACACTACAGGAGTAAGTTAGGCTCCTGCAGGGGAAGCTCTGAGGAAGGGCCAGCACAGGAACTACTGTGAAGCCTGCATGAGGTAGAAGTATTATTAGTCTGAAGATTTTGTTTTATTTCAATTTATGTCACCCTGGAAGGAATTTAGGCTTTTATATGACTTGGCTGGAGGACCAAGCCACAGAACAACCCAGAGATGGAGGTGGGAAAAGACACAGGCTGAGAAGGGCCATTGCAGGCCAAGGAAGTTATCACCAGGGATGCGCGAAAGATGGAATCCTCTACAATGCTGTGTCTAGGCATGAGGGGGTGCCCTAGAGGTAGGGTGACCAGATGTCCTGATATTATCAGGATTGCTGAGATATCAGGGGTTTTGTCTTACATAGGAAACTATACCCCCTCCCACCCCCGTCCCCCTACGAAAAAGGTGTCCTGATTTTTTCATACCTACTATCTCGTCACTCTACTTAGAGGTGAAGATACACACGTACACAAGGGATCACTCCAGATGTGGAGATTGCAGTTGCCTGAATGTAGGAATTGCCAGACTGGATCAGACCTGAGCATCCATCTGACCCAGTATCTTGTTTCTCGCACTGGTCAGTACTAGATGCTTTAGAGGAAGGTGCAGGAAACTTGGCAGGAGGCAGATGTGGGATAATCTGCCCAACAGGAATGTCTCATCCTAATCCTTAAATGTTAGTTTGGTTTGAGGCCTGAAGCATGAGGTTTTATATCCCTTCCAATTTTTTTGGATACAGTAGTTATAAATATCCAGTCTCCATTTGAATCTTGCTAAGCTCTTGTCACTGGAACACTAAGAAAGAACAAGAGGAGCATGCACAGGCACATAAGGCCAAATTCTGCTCCCAAAGAAGTCAAAGCAAAACTGGCACCAATTTCCCTAGGAGCAGGAGTGGGGACTTAGAAGGAAAAATTGGGATATCACCAATAATGACAGGTCACAAAATGCGAAAAGACTTAGGCTGAGGACTAGGATTCTCTCTCTGGCATTCCAATGGGATGCAATGCTCATTTGTAGCATTATCAGGTTGCAAGATATTGAACTTTAAAAGCATGACACTGATTCATGGAAAACTCTATTTTAGCTCTTTTTTTTTAGAAGGCTCAAAATGGTCATCATTCTACTCCCTCCCCCAGAACTCATAGTGCTAAGTCAACGTGGCTTTTCAGGTGGAGGGATAAGTAAAAGTATCCATGCAATTTTAAAAATTCATTTCCCCCCTGCAACATATGGAACATAAACAAAACACCAGCTCCTTCTGTAACAAACCAGAACTGTATGCACAAACACTAGTTGTCGCAACGATCAACCCCAGAGCCTTTAGCATCAGAAAACACACACTTCTACCACTTGAGCAAAAGGAGATCGAGTAAGAGGGTGGATCGGTGCTGTGGCCAGCCACTAGAAAGTCATAATTATGCCTTCTAGTCTAGTGTATAACAGTTTGAGTGCCACTAAAATGTTTATACCAGAATTGTGATTAGCTCATGTGTCTCTTTCAAGGTCCTGATACTGGCTCTTGGTCCAGCAGTCTAAAGTTGCTGGAAAGCTGTTGGTTGACTTTCTAGGAATACCCCTTATTTTAAAGGGAATCTGTGGAATGTGTACAGCCTTCAGCCTGCTCCAGATCATACCAGGGAACACAAAGGTACACACAGTTACTTCTCTGCTCGGGAGGGGAGAGGGGGTCAGAATTAGGCCCACAGTATAGTGTATTATTTGCCACTTGGGGGATATGTTCATTCCAAACTCATGCTAATGAAATGATAACACCACGTGCTAAGGGCTTCCTTTTCTACATATTGTGTTAAAAACACTCTATTTAGATAATGTTTTTTAGAAGCCAAAGTCAAGTCCTCAAAGTTGGAGAATGCCAGACTTACAGTTGCTCACATGACCTTAATTCTGCCCCCTTTGCATCCATTCTGTGCACTGGATGAGGCAAGGGATCATGTGGGAAAATAGTATGTGATCATATAATTCCTATATCATAATTCAGCCCCCTTGTTTGAATGTGGTAAGATTGCACAGGCACCCTCAGCGGTGGCATTTCCTAGCTTTTGAGTTCTTGACTCTGCAACCTAAGTAATGTTCTTTTAATGTCATTTTTTACATGAAATCTCTTAGGTTTAAAAAACAATTGTTAAACTGTAAGGCTCCCCTCTCAAGCATCATGCTCAGGCTTAAATCCTGAACTTCTAACATTGCAGCACAGACTGCTACGGCTTGAGCTGCAGGACTAACTACAGTAGTTAGTAGCAAGAAAAAGATGTTGTCCTTGGAGAGGAAATGGGTCACTGGTGCCACACATTGGGTTTTGGTGATTGTCAGGGGGAGCCAACTGGGCGTGCACTCTCCTCTGTGTCCAGGAAGTGGGTAGCTCCTGCCTCATATGGTTTCCCCCAGAAAAGGCTGCTGGGGGCCATGTGGAAACCCCAATGACAACTTCTGCCCCTCATTTATGTCCCAGAGGGGGGACTAGGAGCTGTGACAGGTGTGCCAAGTCCCAGGGGTGTGGTCAAAGGGGGAAACTATCTCTCTTTTACTGGGGGGAGGGATAGCTCAATGGTTTGAATATTGGCCTCCTAAACCCAGGGTTGTGAGCTCAATCCTTGAGGGGTCCATTTAGGGAACTGGGATAAAAAAATCTGTCTGGGTATTGGTCCTGCTTTGAGCAGCAGGTCAGACTAGATAACCTTTTGAGGTCTCTTCCAACCCTGATATTCCATGAATCTATTAAACTCTGCTACTACAGTTACTCTGGCAGCTCCCAGGCATTTCCAATACAGCACATGCTGCTGCCACTATCTTGGGAGCAATGCAGGGCCCAGCTCTTCAGAACATTCATGAGGGGTTGTTATTTTGGCATGCTGTCAAGATCTTCCCAAGTAATACAAGCAAGAGAAGGGAAATAATAACTTTTTAAGAGTTTATCTCTCTCATACCTCAGCCAAATCTGAACAGAATCTCATGGGAGAAGCAAAAGGCACCAGGGCTCTGACCCTGCTGAATTTCAAAGGCATGCTGTAATCAATGGACATGTTGGACCAAAATCACATTATTGGTTAACATAAACATTAAATCATGGGCTGACTGAACTGCAAAATATACCAGAGTTAGAATCGGCTCTGCTCTATTGTTCTCTAGTGGGAGACAAATTGTTCCCTTTGTACCACTCAGCAAGCAGATGGTAGCATTTTTGGATTTTCAAAAGCAAGAAGTTAGTGTCAAATCTAAAGCTAGAATAATAACAGGAAGTTATGTCCACTTGGCGTAAGACACTTTTGTTTATGCCAGGCTGGGAGAAATGATTGAACTTGTGTCCGCTGAACATTTTGCATATTAGAGTTTTATTAGGGCTACATATATCACCAAAAAGCTAGCAGAGACAACTTGTAACATACTAGCAATGCTATCTGCGCTTTTTCTTTCAGACTATTTTGTGACGCTCTGATACTGGTAGTATTTTCTCCCCCCTTCTTTCTACTTGCTTCCAATGTAGGTTTCTGGCAACACTCTTGGAGTGTGGGAAGGGGTGGGGGCAGGAAGGCAGATTGTGTAACTCCAAGTAAAGAGTTAACAAAGTCACTGGGATTACTCCAGTGGTAGTTGCAATAATACAGCCTTTTGTGACCACCCTCATTTTTTTTAGACTTTTATCCATACTACGACTAGGAAGTGACAAGATTTGAAATTGGAGAATGCTCTCTCTCTTTCTCCCCTTCCCCCTATTTCTAGAGAGAGGCTTTCTGCAATAGAGGCACTTCAGTTCTCTCTCTCTCTTTCCCTTTCTACATTGAGGGCTCAAATGTGCAGCAAACACTTACTGGTGTTCTACACTTGCCAGGATGCTGTCTCTGATCTTGATGATGAATGGAAGTTTTACTGAACCTTTGTATCCATAGTATCGTTTCACTTGCAGTATCTCTGTGAGGAATCCCCATAAATAATCCATAAGAAGATGTTTCCGTAGCTCTCACTTGCCAAGCTCTGCAAAGTAGGTTATTTAATTAGAGATGCTGAGAGATCCAGTAGAGAGACTTCCTTTTGACAACTGACACTTTGAGCAGGCTTGCCTTGAAACTGAGAGTTGACAGCTACACGCTTAAGAACTGGGGATGGGTACTGGAGGGAAGAGAGACTGACCTGAGAAAATAACAAATCTGAGCTGCTGTTTAGGCTGGAAGTTGTGGGAAAATGTTAGTAAGTGTTTGTCTTGAATTATTTCTCCACTTGGAAAAATGCCTTAAAATCTTAAGGCTTTAACTTAGAAGTTTTAAGGTGGGTCCCAACTAAGAATACAGTAATGCCTAAGAATTCAGGGCCACTTATAGAACTGTCTTTCAGAGTTAAATCTGTACAATCAGTCACTTGCTCTGCTTTGGTAACAAATGCCTCCTACTGCCATTTGAAAATGAAGTTACCCTTCTAGCTCAAGTAACAGCAGGCTCACATGATTGTGTGCTGAAAGTTTTGGGTTCAATTCTTGCAGACAAGTTGTGGTTATTCTGTTCTCTGCAAGCGAAAGTTACCACGCTTTTGCTCACTCTGCAGATTCCCTCTTCATAATCTTAAATTGTGGGACTAGCCCTTTCACAATATAGACCAATCAAGAATTTAGAAACTGCTGCTAGATGCTGACATCTACTATATGCACATGTAGATATGCGAGGGAAGCCAGAAAGAAAAGAAATACACGTGGCTTGTGTCAAGTAGAAGTAGCTATTAAACTCGACCTTCCATGTTTGTGGTGAACTGTTTTAGCAGCCTATCCATACTGCAGTAATAAGATCTTGGGCTCCAGCTTCCATCTGCAGACAATCAAAAAACCACTTAAAAGCTCCAGGTCAGCAGTGCAGGGAGAAGCATACTCATGCAAGGTGATGCACTTTCTCTGCAAGTCACAGAGATTTCAGTCTCTACTGCTTGAGCAGAATGGGGATTGAGGACAAATCAGGAGCATGGCCAATGGGTCCATGCATTACAAAAGGTCCTCAACTTCATGTGGTATTGGTGGGAGCAGATAGCTGTATCCTTTACTTCTCCTCATGCCTATGTCTACACTATAAGCTGGGGTGTGACTTGTGTATCCATACATTAGCTGTCATTGAGTTAGTGTGAGTAGAAATAACAACATTGCTGCCGTAGCATCAGTAGTGACAGTGGAGGCATGGCTGAGCTGTGCTGAGTACAAACCTGCCTGAAACCGATAGTATGTACTCAGCATGGGTCAGCCATACTTCCACTGCCACTACCCATGCTACCACGACTACATTGCTATTTATACTCATGCTAACTTGGTGAGAGCTAGCACAAGTACATGTATGTGAACAGGAGAATCATTCCCCTGTCTTGTACTACAGCCTAGTCAGAGAGGTATCCTGGTCATTTGGGGATGAAGATTTTATTTCTCTTCCAAAAGCTTTATCCATTTTCCCCAGGATTTCTATGAAGCAAAGTCTTCAGAGTGTTTTAATGCCATGCTAGAATTCTTTTCAAATGTCACAAATTCCCCAAAACCCAAACCATCCAATTATCTTGGGAAGAGAGCCTTTATAAATATACCCAACAAGCTGAATCCATCAGGGAGAGGAACATTACTGATGTGCCATGGAGACGTGCCCTTGAATGGAATAAACTTTTATATTGTTAGCTAATGTTTCAAATGATTGGGTTAGCATTCATTCCTCTCCACTAAATAACTTGGATTCCGGAAGCTTCTTTGGAATAGAACACAGTAATTCTAGTAACTGTATATTATGTAGTGTGAATATTGAAAAGCCAGCCATGCCGGATGGAAAATACCCCATGAGTTTATTGTGGCTTTTCTCCCACTCAGATTTTTTTCCTTTTGTTACTTGTGTGGAGACTCGGATCCTACCCTTATTGACCTGAAAACAGAGTGAATGTGCTATTCTTTCAGGTGTTTGGAAGTAGTAATTCAGGGCAGTAAGATGCAAACAAGACTGTCTGCTACTTTGTTCAATCACTGCTTTGCATCTCAGTCCAAACAAAATGGAAAATGAGGTATAGAATATTTTGAACTAAGAGATTTTTTTCCCAATAACAGGATTTTTATTAAATGTTGGTTTACATGTAGCCACACTTACTAGTACGATAACTCTTTGCATAATAAAACGTCATGAAAGTCTCAGTGGATTAGACCATCTCTGGTTTGAAGAATATGGCTGTGAGAGTGAATGTGAAAGTGTAAACAAGCAAAACAGGCAGAAAACTACATACTACAAGTCTCTTTGTGTGTCTGAGGAGTAGATACCCTCCAGAGAGACTGGACTTATGACACATCTCTGTGCCTTAATTCATTGTAGGTATCCTGGATGGAGTAGTTCATAGTCTTGGGGTTTTATTAGTATAAGTCGTTACTTAGCCATGTTGCTAGATGGGAGGATATAATGAAAAGTCTGTTCATATATTGTTTGGTGGTGATCTCTTGAGAGCCCATCTTCTGTGATTTTATGTGCCTCCATCTTAGCTCTGAGAATAAAAGTGGTTTCTACTAGGCAGATGTGAGCAAGGTAGGGATGGAGTTTCTCCTCCTCTGGAACCTCAACAGATTTATAAATTTTTAAAGCCACAAGGGACTGTTGCAATCATCTCGTCTGATCTCCTATTTAGCAGAGACCAAATAAATGTTTGTTTTGTAACCTTGCCCTGGATTTGCTTTGTGTCTGTTTCCCTGCTGACATAGCAATCCACATAAATTCCGTAAGAAGTTTAGTTGAATAATGTGAGGGAGATTCTCAGCCTTTGCTCCACTAAAGGGGCAACCAAAGTTTTTCCTGTAAGAGGGGAATTCTCTACAACACCCAATACCCTCCTCACTCTGCACTGGGGTTTAATCAGGACTGGCACAACCCATTAGGTGACCTAGGCAGTCGCCTAGGGTGCTAACATTTGGGGGGCAGCAACCGAATCTTCGGCTACCCTGGTCATCAGTGGTATTTCGGGGGTGGGACCTTCCAACACCTCTGTCAGGGTGGCATTTTGGGAGAAGGACCTTCCGCCGCCTCTGTCGGGGGTGGCATTTCAGGGGCAGGACCTTCCGCCACCTAGGGCGCCAAAAAAGCTGGCGGAGCTCCTGGGTTTAGTTGAGAACAAGCTGAGCATATAGTATTCTGCCAGTGCCTCAGCCCATACAGTGGTCCCCATGGAACTGCTCCAAGTGGTGCAACCTAGAGCAATTCTTAGGTGGCTCTAAAGTTATGCCAGGAAATCACCCAGTCTGGGATTGGAGGAGTAGAAAATTGGTTTAGAGCTCTCCTTCCCACCCCGTCTCTTCAGCTGCAGTGAGTGTAAACATAGCATAGTTGAGGATCTGACTTGACAGGACTTCCTTCTGCATTCCAAATACACCTTTTCTGATACCTCAAATAATTCGTCCTAGATTTTTGTTTCTTTCCATTGGGTGAATGAAAAGGCAGTCTAGCTTTACTGTTCAGGACAAACGTTGGCTCAAAATATGTAAACATAGTTACTAACTCTACATTTTCATGTCCCATTTAATCTCCTAGTATTGGATTTCAGAGTGGTTTCGTATCAGTCCAACCAGTCTCTACAAGATGAATTATCTAACTAACGTTGATGGGAAATCTAGTAAGGGGGCTTTCAGAGTCAGAAGGTAGCCCCATTTATGATAATATTTTACACTTTTCTTACCCTCTCCAGAAGCCTATGGAAAGTATGATCTGTTCCTATACAGTATGTCCATTTTGTATTACTTGCCTACAGTGTGTCAGAATTGTGCCATGTGACTTTGTGAGTAATGCTTACCTCTACCTCCTGGTCTTACAGGTTCTTATGAACTCCTCATCCTGGTGATGATATAGGTAGCCTATGTATTTGCTTTATAAGGCTTTAACACTTTCAGAGTCTTTGCCTTTGGTTGACCAATAATCTCCAGCCATTGTAGCTTTCTGCATCACATGACCAGGTAGATAACAAATCTTTCTACCATTCATTAACTATTAAATATTTTTACATTGCTACAGGTTTCTTCAAACAGTTGACTCTAAGAACTCCCAGACCTTCATTTAAAGAAAAGAAACAAATAGTTCCCCAAATTTCTATAGGGAATTCCTTCAGGAAGGTGCCTTATGTTGCCATTAGGTGTCTGCAGTTACTTAAACATCACCTTTCTATTTGAGTCATGTAGTACTGGGCCTCTTGAATGTTTTTTTATTTCTATGTCAACTCTATTCCTGCTTACTTCATCATATTTCTTTGTTTTAGAATATCTTAACACATTTGTGGTACTGTAGCCATGTTGGCCACAGGATATTACACAAAGTGGATGAGGGTAATATTTTTTTTATTGGACCAACTTCTGTTGGTGAGAGACAAGATTTCCAGCTACACAGATCTCCTCTAGGTCTGAGAAAGGTATTTAGTGTCACAGCTAAATACAAGGTGAAAGTTATTTAGCATAAGTAATTAATGCATATTGTAAGAGACCATTCAAGATGACCATTCTGTAGTCACAGGACACGAAAAGGGGGGTTAATGGGTTATAGATTGTTGTAATAAATAAAAAATCCAGTATGTCTGTTCAGTCCGTGAATTTTAGTGTCTAGCAAGGTTATGAATTTAAGATCCCAGTCTCGTTTTTTGAAGGTGTTGTGCAAGATGAGGACTGAGAGGTCAGCTACGGAGTGATCACTTTGTGTAAGTGTTCACCCACAAGTGAAAGGCTGTTCTTGTCTTTTATCATTTTGATTTGTGAGTTCATTTGAGAACCACAGTTTCATTAAGATACAAATTTGAAAGGGATTTAAACACTTGTTCTTCAAGGAATATGGTAGCCACTGAATGAGAAGAATATAGGGAATGGCTTCTAAGTTAGTCCACAATTGTCCAGTATGAAGTTTCTTGCACCCACCTCTGAGTCATCTGGTACTGGCTATTGTCAGACAGGATACCTTATAATGGGGACCATTGATAAGATCAAGGGTCATAAATTCTTTGTTACTATAAGTTTAGGAAGAGCTAGTCAAAGGCACACAAAGGTGTGCACATAGTTTTTTCTACCAATTTAACTATTTCAGTAGAAAAATCACGTCCCTAACTGAAATAGTTAAATTAGTGCAACCCTTAATATGGCACAGTGGTACAAACACATTTATCTTGATATTACTGTATCCATGTTAAGTGAGTTGTACTATTTTTAACTGTAATGCCTTATCTGGGTGGATTTTTCATGGGGATGGCAAAAGGCACATCCTGGACACAAACACCACCCCAGCCAAATTTAAACCCCTGCTCTAAAGCACGGGGGTGTAGAGCTCTACAAATGCAAGGTCACTAGAATTTTTTATCATGGACAAAATGTATTTTTCCCTCACCTCATTATTGGAAATGGTCAAAGGGTTTTGGCTAAAATTTTCCAGAATAATTCAGTCTGAGGCATATACCTTATTTTGAAAACTTCAGCCCATATGATTAAACTTTTCAAAGCTATAAGCAACTGAAAACAGACTCCTATAATGGGAAGAGTCAGGCAACCTTAATAATAGGAGATGCTACTATCAATATGGTAAGTACCTGTTGATGCTGCATAGGAAAACATTTTTTAAAATTCTGTTTAGACCCTATTGTGATTTTTTGCATCCCCTCGCCACCTTTTTTAAAAGCTAGTTTGCTCCTGCTAGCTCTTCTTTGTGAAGTCATATATAATTATGAGCAATGCCACAGTGGGTTGCTGCAGCAATGATCACAAAGTCACAAGCAAGACAGTGACTTCATAGTAGAACTAAGCAGCAGGAACTGATGGACTCTAAAGACCATTGGATGACATTTTTATTCAAATGGTTCATTCAATGTAAAAATATTATATCCTTTCCCTTCTCTTCTTCACCCAGATAAATAGAATGTGTTGTGGGAAATAGTGGAAAAACATCATCTACCAATTTACTTGCACATACTTCCTCAGAATATGCAAAATACTTGACTTTCCTACACTTCATGGGTCAACTCTGTTAAAATGTGCACTTCACCATCACTAGATGGTGATACAGAACAGTTTGGTTTTAGTTTAGGGGCCGTGTAATACTTGCAGTGGTTTAAGATTATTTTATTTGTGAGTTTTATGTGACATTAATTGAAAGTTCAGTTTAAAGTTGGTGTAGCTTAGGTGTAAGTGAACCAGAGCATTTTCTGTGCTGTTTGGAGGTGAAAATAACACATCCTAACCTGAAAACTGGACTGGAAAGAGAACTCTTCAGTAGATTACAAAATACTAAGAGCTGAAGACCCCTTCATTAGGAAACAGATAGTATCCAGCATTTGGGACTGAGAAGTACAGGAACTGGAGTATACTGAGACTGTAAGATTGAGGACATCTGCATTCTGGCGGGACTGCATGGCTGCAAGGAAAAAATGAAATCTTGGTTGGGAACAGGCCCAGTGGCACTGGCTGCTATGTGGCCCCCTGAGCCTTTCCTCTGAGGGACCTGCTATGCTATTTTTTATGGAAGTGGGAATGTTGGGAGAGGCAGTGCATAGTACCCAGCATGGGGCAGGGGATGATATTTCCCCCACTGCATGAGAGCTGGGGAGCTAGCGAAGGGGCTGAGTCTCTCACCCTGAAGAGCTGTCTGACACTCTGAAATTGAGCTGTCAGAAGGAAAGTAGGGGAGCATCAGGTCAATGCTCAATCCCTTCACCAGAGTAATCAGAGGGCAGGTGGGAATGGCAAAGTATCCCATGAGAGAGGTACAGGACATATAGGGCCATTGGGGGAGGAAGGGGATGTCATTTGCATGAGTTCCACGCCCATTTTCATTGCTTTGTCTCAACTGTGGAGACTGCATAGCCATCAGCTTCTCCCTCCATGCTGGCCTCATCATCTAGGCATATTTGGGGCTGCTGTGAAGCTTTTATACACAGAAATAAAAGGATAATATGACTTGCTCTCGTGAAAGAGGTGGTCCAGTTTTGGTTCTATGGCTTTATACATTAATTAATTTGCAATCACTTATATATAGCAATCTATATCTTACTGGTGATTTTCTTAATTTATTTTATTTTGTGGCCTGACAGCATGAAGTAATCTGAACTAATGTAGTCTGTGAGCCAGACTTCAGATTAATCAGCTGGTTTCAACTCCTACAGGCAGAGGAAGTGGTTTCTGTAGCAATAGGAACCAGGTGACAGCTCCTTTAAAATATTTCCTTTCTTGTTCCAGTCTTTTTTGTTACTTAGGATTCCTTACATTTTAGCCTACCTCACCAAACCTGTAAGATGTGTTCTGGAGTGCATCATAAGCCAGGGGAAAATAGAGTAAATTATCATGGAACGTTACCACAGTAAATCAGTATTTTTTGCGGAAACACAAATATTATTTACTACAGTTAACTTACTATAGTAAGCTCACTACTGGTCAATTCTGGAAGGTCCTATTCAATCTTTACTCAAGCAAAACTTATACGGCTGCACAAGGGTGTTGACAATCTAGCCCTGTTCGAGCCCAGTTAATGTATAAAACAATGTAGTATGTATCAGAGACAGTACTAGCTTAGTGGCTGTGGTTTTTTTTTATTTCTGTAAGTGCTATAAAATTTCAAATATTATATATTGGCATCCCTCTTCTGAGTAATAGCAGATGCAGGTTGGTTTCCTGTTGGAGGAGGACACGATAGCTTAAGAATAACTAGTTTTATTTATACTATAGACACCAGTCCTTGAAAAAGGTGGTCAAACAGCATGTACACAAATCCCTCTTTCAGGAATCTCAGCCAAACCACTACTGCCTGGTTCTCAGGAAGCCCTAAGAATTGACTATGCTTAGAGAGAATAAAGCAGAAGGGAACCTCTTCTGCTGCTTGCAATGGCTCTCCCAAAAGAAATCTGTATCACAGAATGAACAGCAATGCAGCACTTCTTCAAATTCTGAACAGTGATTATATCCTAAGAAAAAGAACCTGTAAAACTATGTAACAGCACCACTGGTAACTTTGCCATAACAGCATAATGGCATCAGCTTTAAAGCTGAAATATGTACTACTGGGTATATTGCATTAAAGTTTAAGCTGACTGTAATAATTTGAATCATTCTCCCTTTGGGGACAGATCTGACATTCTTATTCATGGTATAGGCTCTGCCAATTAATTGGGATGTGATCTTGGATAAATCACTTAATCTCTCTGGGTCAATTTTCTGTTCTGTAAGTTTGGGATAATACTTACCAACCTCAGAGGGAAACAGGATACAATAATTAGTTTGCCATTCAAAGCACTTTACAAGGGTTGGAGTTTTGAAAAATACTCAGCACTGACCTAACTCTGCTTCCATTGAAGTCAATGGGTGCAAGTCATTTATAGCACAGGGAGCAAAGTTAGGTCAATGCCAAGCACTTTTACAACCCCCCCGCCCCAAATATGAAAAAAATGCTAAGTATTTTTCAAGGTTTCTCCTTTCGTTCATATGGTTTCTATACTCTCACATGCAGGATCGGAACAAACTGGCCTCTTGTATCTGACAGACAGAACTATCATTTTTGACACCCAAATACACTGATGGTAGGGGTGAGGGGTGTTAAATACATGATTAGATTTTGAAATCTGAGTTCCGCCCTATGTACTAGTTGATTTTTGAATAGAAGGGCTTCGAAGTAGAGTTTGGTTGCACTAACCAGAGGAAACTGTTTTAATGCAATACACAAAAGTATGTCCCCGTTGCTCTAATTGACCGTCCCCAAAAGCCTGTGAAGTATTTGAAACTAAATGAGGCTTTTGAAGAAGTTGCAATTGACTCAAGAAGGGCAACCTTTTCTGCCCACGTGGAGCCCTATTGAAGTCAGTGGGGTGCTGGGCTGGTGCAAGACTCTGCAGTCAGTTGCAGCTTATGAGCACACACCAGCCAGCAGAGCCATACATTCCTGTTCTGGTTTTCTACCAGAATGTCAAGATGGCTGCTACCATCCGACAACGTTTTTAAGTGAACTATTCTGGTGGCCTGTTCCAACTATGGAAAACCACCCAGACTACCAGGCATAAAAGTCTTCTTAAGGAGCATTATTATTTCTTTATTTTATCATGCTGAAATTGTGCCTGGCATTTATCATGTACCACGCTGCTTACAAGTTTATTTCAGGCCCATAGCAGAAGTTCCTGCTTCAATCTTCAGTTACTTCTCAGGGATGAAGTGGATTCTTAAAGTGCTTGTACAGAAGTCTGAGATGCCAGTTCAATAGTGAGATATGCAGGAGGGCAGAACGCGTGTCCTCAAGAGTGAGGAAAAAATGCAGGACTTCAAGTGAGAAAAATGGTAGATCAGCTGATCCATATCCAGTACCGGGGTATGTTTTGGCTGTTGTATCAATATGCATCACCCATCTATGCAGAACTTTCTATGGTTTGTATTAGTACAAAAGGAGCTAGCTAGTAGGGCATGGTGCTGGGCGTCCGAGCTCATATATCATATCCCTGATGTCAGTGGGGCAGCTAGTGGAGGAAGGTTCAATTCATTCCAAGGGCATCAGAATCTTGCCCAATACTGGGATGTGAGATTCAATAGCAGTGGATCAGCCTGAGCCCAAGTCTAGCTGCCATCAGGATAGGATGTAAGACTTCATTTTTAGTAGTCATTCCTCTCACAACTATGCAATAGGATGAGCCAGACAATATGTTGCTGGAAGCAACCAACTAAAAACTACTCATAAGGCTTAAAAATGAGGGGAAGAGTACATGTTCCTTCTATTGAATAAAGGTTGATAAGTCTCAAGTATACTTCTGCCTGGATACTATTTTTTTATTATTTGTATTACCTTAGCACTTAGGAGTCATAACTGCATTAGAAATGCCTAGAATTATAATAAATAAAGTAATTGGAGTGTTGTTTTTTCCTGTACTTACTTCAGCAACACACTCTCCTTCCAGGTCAAAGCATGGTCTGCTGTATAAAACCAAAGTTTGTACAGTGATCTGTGACTGCTATCCCTACACCACTCCTGAAAAGGGGGTTGGGCCTGGCCAGCGGATCAACATAGTCATGTGTGCATTGGCCACCTGGCTATAACCCCCAGCCCAACCTAATTGTTGCGTGTCTCTTTCTCTGAGGAAAAAAGTTCTACCATAGAAAAAATCTCTTGTAGGGCCTCTTTGGGTATGTCTGTGCAGCACACGACAGCAAGTTTCACCATGTGGGTTGACAGACTCGGACATGCTCTAGAAAAAGCTATGCAGACATTGTGGCTCGTCCTATAACTCTAGCTCTGAAGCCCGCCCTCTCTCCCTAAGATTTGGAGACCAAATGTCTACATAGCTATTTTTAGCAGTGTAACCTAAGCCCGAATCTGTCAACCTGGGCTCTGAGACTCTGCCATGGGTTGCTGCTTGCTGTGTAGACATGCCAGTGTCATGTGTCATGTGTCTTACCGTGTGTCTTGCCATGTGTCTTGCCTTTTATCCTTCTTAGATACCTGTTTGGCCCACATCACTATAATATCTGAGCACCTCAGAACTTTTACTGTATTTATCCTCATAGCTTTCCTGTAAGGCAGGAAGTGTTGTGATCTCTGGTTCACATATCGGGAACGGAGACAAAATAAATGGCTTGTCTAAGGTCACACAGGGAGTCTGTGGCAAAGCTGGGATTTTGAAACCAGGTCTCCCAGCTTCTAGGCTTATATCCTAAGCATTGGACCATCCTCCTGCCCCTCATCTTCCACTAGAAATATTCATTATGTCTATATCTATTACTTATCTATTACCATGACTGTTAGCCAGAAGCTGGGAGTGGGCAACAGGAGAGGATCACCTGATGATTACCTGTGTTCTGTTCATTCCCTCTGAAGCACCTGGCATTGGCCACTGTCAGAAGACAGGATACTGGGCTAGATAGACCTTTGGTCTGATCCTGTACGGCCATTCTTATGACTGCTGAGTGATTGGTAGTGCTGCAAAGGGTATTGATGGATGAATGAATAAAGCCAGGGCTGGCCCTAGACCAAAAGGCGCCTCGTCAGCCCTCTGACTTTGATTCTGCACATGAGTGACTTTATGCATTTGAGTAGTGCCATTGAACAGGGCTGCTCCAGGTTGCAGGACTGGGACCTTTAGTTATTTTTAAACTAAATCTCTTCATCCATCACTGGGGACTACATCCAGGCCAAGGCTTATTTTTAAAAAGAAACCATTTATGAATTATCCTGGCATATATGAAAAATTCTTACGTGGTAAAGAAAACTAGACTCTCACCAGCATGACTAAAAAGCGCACACAATTTTTCCAAACATTTTTTTTAAAAAGTACTTTTGAGCTGACAAATGTGCCAAATCCTGAGAATAAGCATTAAAGTGTCTCTTTCACCACTACACTATGGTGTAAAGTTTCTACTGTGAAGTAAAGGTGGATGTGACAATGAATCATCCATGCTGGTGACAACACTTTAGTGAAATGCTGGGGCTTGAACTGGTGGGGGTGTTACATAATGCATTTAAAGTCAGAGCTTGTTCTTGGTGCACGGGCTGAGCAATGGGGAAGCTCTGTGTGGGCAGGGCATTGGTGCGGGGGCGGGGAAGAAATTCTCGCTAGGCAATGGGACAGGAGTGAAGTGTTGTCAGAAGGGGGGATGGCTGGGATTTCTATAGTGGTAGATCCAGTTGCTTCATCTCTGTTTTCCCTCAACCTGCTCTGTGCCCCCAAAGCCTCTGCCTACTAGGGCTTAGTGAGCCCCCACGGAGCACAACACAGTGGTGCCCAGAAGGTGCAGACCTATGTGTTGGGTTGCAGTATCCTGCTCTCCACTCTCCTTAAATTGCAGTGGTCCCTCTTGCAGCTGTGTGTGTGTGGCGGGAAGGGGGGGTGGATTTCATCCCTGGTGTGTGAATATATATGAGCAAGTATTTACTGCTCACTTTTTTAAAGGTACCTCATATTTTTTCCAATACTTCATGTATAGTGTGTTATACTATGGGGGAACTATTTGGACCTTTGACTGACCCACTGCACTGTGTAATCACCAAGTCCGGCTGGGGAAAAGAGCTGTGTAAGGTAACAGCTGATAAAGCAAGGGTTTACTAAACATTCAAAATGACAGATAGGGTGTAAAAGACCATTTTATTTAGGGCACCGTAAGATAGCGGGCAGAGTCTGAATCCCTGTATGTCTTTCAGATTTATTATGTTGAGGTTGGCAGGGAGATGGCATGCTTTGTTTTTGTGTTTGAGATCATTTGTGTCAACACAACGAGGAGGCAACTAAATACAAAGCATAAAAACTCAGAACCAGGGAAATCTTATCACCTACCTCACTAGGCAGACAGGACAGACCCAGAAGGGGAAATAGCTGCACTGGCAAAACAAGTGCCTATGTTCTTACATATTGTCTTTACTTTTAAATGTAAATAAGCTGCAGAAGAATGAAAGCAAATTAACTCCACTGCTGCTCCCAGCTTCTCAGCATGAACTCTCACCCACACTGTGTATCCAGCATCCGCCTTTCGGCTGTAACACTGTAGAACAGAACTAACAGAAATCACCCTTTGTACCCAGGGACCCCAAGCCAAGGCTCCTCCTCCAGAACTCTCCTAAGCTAGGAAAGGAAAGCTTTTCTGACTGCAGCAGCTAAGCAGCCTATCCTGAAATGTCGTAAGTCAATTACATATAACGTACCTGCTGCACCCACGTAGGTTCCAAATACTAATTTCATTTGCCCTATAATTGATGTTCTGGAGAAGCAACACAGGTAAAGATTCTCTCCTTTCACACGGTCTAATCATCATAATGCAGTCTCTCTTCCTAGCTAACTTCATTTTGCAGCTAGAGACCCTAATCCAGATCTCCCTTACACCTGTGTGAGTTGGTACTAACTCCATTGCTGTAAAAGGACATAAACCATTGTAAAACCAGTGTGGGGGTCAGCATCTCCTTTATATTCTAAAAACAAGATTGTCGCTGTTTCATTTTTTTTGCTATCTCCTCATTTTACATCAGTGTAAATGACAACAGAATCAGGCCCAATATCTATCATATCAGCAGGGTCAGTGTAATAGAGTTAGTGGCTTACTTTTGTGCCATTTGGGACAGCCTACAGTCAGGGGTACAGAGCCACAGCTCTCCAGGGGAAGCATTGGGGAACATTCTGCCTTCGGGAGGAGGCAGAACGTGTCCCGGAGTTCTGGGCTCAGAGAGGCTGCATGCCCACTATTGTACTCCTTTGAGGGGGGGTGAAGCTGTACTCGACAAAGCCAGGACTGCCTGTCCTCTGTGCTGTGCATCCGCAGGGGATAAGGGACAGAGCAGCCCCTGTGCTCACAAGAACTCTCCCTGACTCTTACACAGGCCATGCAAGGAATATGGAGGGGATAGGGTGAGTGAGGAAAGGTTCCTTGTATCACTGCCCCAACACAAACTGTGGACCCACATAAAGGCAAGGCAGAATCTGGCCCTTAGTGAATAAGTTCCTTGGGGATGAAAGGCGCTATATAAATGAGAGGGAAATAAGCAAAACCTTTGTTTCTCTTTTTTCCTTTCCCTTAATCCTTTGTTGATGTGGCTAACTGGATTTTTGCTGTGACTCAGAATTCGGAGATTTAGCAGCAATGAATTTCTCACTGCTACTGCTATGGCCCTAATAGCAAACAGCTGAGTGAAGAACGAGGTCCCAGCTGAAAAACAAGCAGAGCATTCCCTCCCCCTGCTTGGGCTGTTACTGCAGCAGCAGCAGCAGCAGCAGCTTCAGTGTTATTGTAAGCCCCTGCTGTTGGAAGCCAGTTCTGGGACTGTAAGCCTGGTTATGTTTAGACTCCTGCCTCTGTCATTGGGGAATGGCTCGTACCATTCTCCCTTTCTGTTGCAAGACTAAAGTGTGAGACTCAAGCTGGCCAGATTCAAACTACAGTTTAAAGTGCAGTGTCCGACACTTCACTTTACTTAGTACCCAAACTATGTGGCACAAACAAAGCAAAGTAGGCCCAGGTGCAAAGCAGATTTTTTATAAGCGGTGGCTTTCTGAATAAGTCAGGGCATTTTTTTAAAACAGTCAAATGCTTTACCGTGACTTCCCGTATTTGAACAGAGTGAAAGTTGGCAGGAGCACTTTAAATTCCCAGCCTTATGGTCTTTTGAGCTGCTATATAGTAGTTGAAGTTGTGCCAGCCTTTCCATTATAACACCCCTTCTATAACATCTCTTCTCTTTTTCAGAGATTTCAAACATGCTATAAAAATTTGCTACAGGCTAAAATCTTGGCACGTGAAATCCCAGCCCAGGTGTGACTTTTGAAAATGACTATGGGCCAAATCCTGAAGTCTGTTTAGGTCTTGTCTACACTCCCGGGAGTGGGGGGGGGGAGATCGATCTAAGTTATACAACTTCAGCGACATGAATAATGTAGCTGAAGTCATGTAACTTAGATCTACCTACCGGAGGGTCCACATTACACAATGTCGACTGGAGACACTCTCTCGTTGACTCCCATTGAACTTCTCGTTGAGGTGGAGTACAGGAGTTGCCAGGAGAGCAAACAACAGTCGATTTCACAGCTCAAGGACCCGCGAAATCGAGTGCCGATGCATCGATCACTGTGCGTCAACCCCCTGGGTAAGTATAGACAAGTCACTCAGGCAGCACTTGTATTTACTTCAGGAGGAGTTTTTGCATGAGTAAGGACTGGGTAGGGACCAAGGAAAGATGTGAGGATTTGCCAAGCTAGTCACAGCTAATATGTGAATGTGTTTGAGATCTATTTGAATGATATTGAAAATTTGTGTCCAAATTTTCAAAAGGGCCATTGATTTTTTTGGCTGCCTCAATTTGAGGCATTTTGGACAGGGCCCCTCAGATTAATGGCCACATTTGAAAGTTTGGGTCAGACTGTCTGTGCATCTATGTGATCAAGATTTTTTAAAGTGTGAGATTTTTCCAAGAGAACTAGAGGATTTAGCCAGACAGCTCTCATGGAAATAACAATTAAAATGCTTTAAACATCTCAATCTGAATGTCCCAAGTTTGATGCCTAAATATGGATTCAGGAGCCTACACAAGTAGCCTGATTTTCAAAAGTGCTCAGCACTTAAGAGCTCAATTTTAAGCATTTAGGGTGAAATCCTGGTCTCACTGAAATCTCTGTACATCAGAGAGACCAGAATTTCACTCCAGCATGTGTGAGTTTGTGTTTTCTAATAT
This sequence comes from Gopherus flavomarginatus, assembly GCF_025201925.1. Taxonomy (NCBI): domain Eukaryota; kingdom Metazoa; phylum Chordata; order Testudines; family Testudinidae; genus Gopherus; species Gopherus flavomarginatus. The sequence continues at coordinate 87,392,636 of NC_066620.1, forward strand.
AATTTTCTTTTAATGATTTTGATTCCTAAAAGAAACAACATACTTTAAAAGTTTTGTTGCCTTACACTTCGACACTAATTTTCTTTTGTAGTGCAAATTTTTGAAACCATAAGTACTATAAAAAGCCTAGAATGTGAAGTCTGTAACATAGGCCCTTACAGGTGAATGAAATCTAAGGAGCTGACTTAGATGATTTTGTTTTAAAGTGATTGTATAGGAGTGGCAACATTTTAACTGCGTCAAGAAAATGTTCTTAAACATGGGCTCAGTGCATTGTGCTCATCAATGTTTAACATTCTAATAACAGTCTGTTTCTATTCTTTTCCCTCAGTCCATTGACTCATCTAGTACTGGCCTCCTCCCTGTCCTTTCACACAGATTTTCCACTATGAGGAGAGACCCAACTTCACTGCACTTCCTGCTACTTGTGAGAGTCTTGCAGTATCTCTGCTTCAGATGTCCCCCTCTTCAAAGAATCTAAAATCTTCTTTCCTCACTTATTCAGTTTCTCTCTTCCTCTTTTGATTTGTCTCTCCAGTTGTATTTAAATCTATAAAGAATTTTGGAATGCAGTTTGTGGCAGATGCTATACAAGATTAGATACTGTATTGCATTACAGACTGTCAACTACATCGTCTGCTGGTGGTTCCCAGTTGTATTTTAATAGGATGAGACATTCTGTCTATCCAGTTGATTTTAAGGTGGTGCAGTCGTAAGAAATGTAGCTACTCAAAAGCTTCTTTAAGAAAGCAAACAAAGAAAAAAGTAATTCCCATTTAGAAGTGGGATGTGCCTCATGACTTATCTTCCATGCTTTAAGGCATAAAGAGATCCCTCTGGCTCCTTTAACCCTCTATATTTGTATGTCTCACTGTATAAATCTATAGCCACACAAGTTTCCTAAAGATTAACTCACTTTTTCAGCTCTTAGTGCCTAGGTAGTTGAAGGACACAGGTTTCCTCTCTAACTAGTGAATTTACTTCTGTTGATGGTTTTCAGTGAGTTGTTGGGAATATAATACATAGGATTAAATAAGGGAAGGAAAGCCTGTGCTGTGGGACAGTGGTCAAAAGTGTTTAAAAATAACCAAGCGGGAGTTCCAAAAATATTTATCTTTTGAGAAGAAAAATGAAATAGCAAGTGATGTAATTACAAGGGAGAGATGGAGGACCAGCTCCGTGTTGCTTTTGTGCTTCTGTTCCAAATAATCACTTTGGAATACGTCAGAGGAACAACTGTCGGTTGCTGTAGCCCAGAAATGTTTGTCAAACATTCTCCTCGGGGGAGGAGAACTCCAATGAACACAGACCCTTTTGCTCTAAGAATTGCAATTATGCCTATCAAACCTTTGTACTTTAAAGTTGCTATAACTGGAACAGGTCAGAGTGACTTTGGATCTATGGCATGTAACCTGTGTAAACATATCAATGTTTTATATCACCTGCTAAAGCTTGTCTGTAACGTCATCGTTTCCATAGTTGTCCCTTCCTTGAGGAAAAAGAAATCTCTTCCTCCTCCCACATCACTACCACGTGTGCCAGCTGGCACCTGATGCTGCTGTTTCTAGTTTCACTGAAGAATGGCATAAAGCAAAAGATCTAATGCGGTACACCAAAGCAGTGCTGTTCCAAATTACTGAGAAGTACGAATATTGTTAGAGGGAAAAACCTCCTTTTCCAACCACTTTTTCACAAGGCATTCAAACTCACTTTTTATACATGACCTGGTAGTAGTAGTTTCTACAATTCAATAGGGGTAAAAAGTGCAGCAGAGGGAGGTGGGAGAAGTGTTTGGTATTTGTCCCTCTTGCACCTAGAAGACTTTTGAGCATTCAGTGAAAATATAATGGTCGTAAATTGCACCGAAGGCAGAGAGAGGTTTTAAATATAAGATCGATAATTTTCTGAGTTTTGAAATATAAGCCTCTCTACTCTCTTTGCAGGTTTCTGTTACTAATTTCTTTAACTTTGAATTTGCCTTGGTCACACCTTCCCTCCCATTCATGATCATGCGGACCATCTCCCTTCCCATTGATGATTTTATAGGGCCTGAGCAGTGACGTCTACAGCAATTGCTTACTCAGAAATGTTTTTTTTGGAAAGGAGTTGTAGTTCAGCTGGTGGCACTCCTTCTGGAAGGTGACTCTTGTTTTTTCTCCTTGTCTCTTAGGCAGCAGTGGCTATTCGTGGCAGTAGCTAGTTTCCTCCTCCTCCTCCAGCAGTTGCTTTTAGTTGGATCCAGGCTCTTCTGCTCTGGGTTGCACTATGTTAACCCAGCTCCCCGCATCCCCAAGGGACTGTTCTGGCAACTAGGGACTGCTAGGTCATCGAGATGCTCTGGCCTCATCATCCCCAGGCCATGCCCCCTACTTTGAGGGGGAGAGCAGAGCAGATGCTGCTATATGGCTCTATCCCATTCATGGATAGGCCCATATCAGGGAGAATCTGCACGCTGCCAGATCCACTCTATGCCAGCATACATGCCACAGCATACAACGGGGGCCAAATCTGGCCTTTGATATGAAATTATTGCCTCTTAGGTCGTGTATAAACATAAGTTTTACCAATTGAAAGGAATCCATTTAGAAACTGACATAAAATCAGAGTAATCCCCTTGTGTACACACTCTTCAATTGGTTTAAGAGAGTCTTGTATCACTTTAACTAAACCCAGTAAGGAATCAAACTAAACTAAATTAAATTAATATAAGGCATTCAAACACATGTAAAAGTGTCCATGCTGATTTGGTTGAATCACTACAACTTTTGTATGTAGACAAGGTTGATTTATTTTAAAGAATTCTTCCCTATCATGGTGTGAAGGTATTTAAGTTACTACAGTCTACATGTGTCTGACGAAGTGGGTATTCGCCCATGAAAGCTTATGCTCTAATACTTCTGTTAGTCTATAAGGTGCCACAGGACTCTTTGTCGCTTTTCACAGTCTAGTGGTTAAGGCTGTTACTCAATGGCTAATTTAAGTTTGGAATTATCAATTCAGTACTAATTGACGAGAAGCTGTCATCTTTGCTATAATGTATGAACCCACTCTTCTGTATAATTGACTGTCTTTACCCACTTTCATTGTAAAGTTCTTCAGACTTAAATAGAATGTAAAGGGAAACAAATTGTACATTTGGCCAAACATCCACAGTAGGAAAAATACACAAAAAGGAAAGGCTTATAGAGATGGGTCTGAGAATCTGGCCCTAACTCTGCCTGCTTTGTGTTACCTCAGTGCTGCAGCTAGAATAATTTAAAGCATATGTATAAGGTTCTGCTATTTTGCTGGGGCTGTTCCAGCACCCATCTGCCTCAGAATCAGATCAGTGTGGTGGAAAGATGGCTTTGAGTCAATTTGCTTCCTGTTCCTCCTTCGTGGTGCCTAATCTGGCTCATGAAATTCATTAGAATGATACATTGGAGTCACACTGATATAAATTGGCATTTAACACATTTCAGAAATATTATCCAGCTATTTTATCTGGACTATACTGTGAGCTGCTTTCAATTCTATTATTTCTTCAGTGCTTAAAATGATTCTATGGCTGACTGGAAAACTGATAGGATGATGCCATCAGACATACCGTGCAACAGAAATTCAACTGGCTGAGAGGAAAGAGTTTTTAATATATATATGTAGGACCGTTTTTTTCAAACTCTGTTGTTGTTAAGCTGAAATTCCTGAAAACACGGTGGGAGGAAAGCTGTCCTTGGTAAAGATTCAAGAGACCCACACTGCCCCCTTTAAATACTTCAGCAAAACTAGGGGAAACCAGACTTGCCACTTCTGTTATTTCTAAGATAAGGAACCTTTTCTTAAAGATAAATCAAACAAGAACCAAACCCTTTCAAGCCTTCAGTTTATGCCATAAATAAGAATACACACCAATTTTCTCCTTTATAAGTCAGCTGAGCTTATTTCTTGTTGCAATGTTTCAAAATATTGAGCAAGATTTTAAAAAATGGCTGCCCAAAGTTAGGCTTTCAAGTCTGTTCCCCATGAGCTGAGATGGGTGAGTGGGAGGGAGGCGAGACTGGAGGGGGCAGTATATGGCCCAGTATCCCTATCATCTTGCCATACCGGAATAGTTTGGCTTGATATAATAATGGCATCTTTGTCGACATAATTTGAGTTTTTCGTGGCTGGTTGGAAGAATGCAACCCTTTCCATGTACAGTTTATTCCATGAATGAAGAATCATTTGCTCTGGGCAAATAACTTGAGGATTTTCTTGTTCAAACTAGACACTAGAAAGCTGCAGATGCCCTTTTATAGGCAATATATGAAATGTAGTAATAAATTCAAAGAAGCCAAGATAACCTCAACCAGAAGCCAATACATATTGCACATATTATACATTCAGAACATGCATTAAATGCTAACAATACTAATAACATTACAAAAATAACTCTTGAGAAGGAACAGAAAATCTGTTTCGAAAGACAGCTCTTTCAGGAAAAGAAACATTCCTTTGGCAGTCTCCTCATCCCAGTCCATGGTAGACACACACAATCTGGCATGATTGGCAGTCTCCTCAGGAATGGAATAAAAGAAGAGTTGTGTCGCTCAGGATGTAGGTGCTATGGTGGAGCTGTATTCTGGGAAAGTTTGCACAGCACCTGCCTCATCTATGGAAGTTCTTGTGCAAATTGTGAGGTTTCTCATTTCAAGAGGATCTTTAAATCACCACCAAAAATGTAAACACAACCGCATTTCTCTCATAGGTGAAGGATATTGTTAGACTTTAAGTTAAAAAATAATAGCAGTCATTTCAGCTGAGCCTCAGGTAGACAGAATACAACTATCAAAGGTGATGCAAAGATTTTGCTGAATTGATTTCTTACCTTTAAGTTTGAACACATCTGTGAATTTTACTTCTCTGTGTTTCTCATAGAATGACACTCTGTTTCAGCAGACTCTTCTAAAGAAAGAAATGGCAGTCACACACACCCTGGATCTGTCTGAAACTCACAGGTTGACACCCCATATACCTCATTGTATAACATTTTATTGAATAATTCATTCACATGTTGTGCTGGCATGTGGACACTGGAGAAGGGTTCCATTCACTGGAGGTGTGCTTTCTTGTGAATAAGCCTGGGACTTAGCTCTCACCCCATCTGGCCCCCATTTCTGTAAATTGCTTGCACTGTAGACCCTTTCTCCCTCCATGGCTCAGGATATGCCTTCTTCATGTCTCAGCCCTCTGGCCAGATCACTATATAGTCCCCATCACCTCTCCAATCCAGGGTACAAAAGTCCTTCTGCACAAGATGTCCTTATGCAGTCTCAGGCAGTCTTCTGTTCCAACCCCAGGTCCTGTGCCACCTTGCTAGTGGCTGAATAGGGGAGCCCAGGCCCATCTACTACTCTAGGTTTCAGCTCAGGGACCCAGTGACTAGCAACCTGAAAGGCATCCCATGTAGATTTGAAGACACCTAGATGGGGGTATCTACCATTTCTCTTGGTAACTTGTTCCAATTCTTAATCACCCTTACTGTTAAATTTGTGTCTTATTTCTAATTTGAATATTTCTGGCTTCAGCTTCTAGCCACTTCTTGCTCTGCCTTTCTCCGCTAGATTAAAGAGGCCCTTTAGTACGCAGTATTTTCTCCCCTGTGAAAGTGCTTCTGCATTGTCATCAACTCACCTCTCAATCTTCTTTGTGTTAAACTGAACAGATTCAGTGCTCTATTGCTCTCTCACTCATTTTCTCCTGCTCTCAAATCATTTGTGTGGCTCTTTTCTGCACCCTATCCAATTTTTCAACATCTTTTTAAAAAGTGAACACAATAAGTGTATGCGCTATTCCAGTATATGTCTCACCTCCCTATTCTTGCTCCTTTGTTCATAGATCCAAGGACTGCATTAGTTCTTTTTGCCACAATATCACACTGGGACCTTGTGTTCAGTTGCTTGTCTACTACGGCTCCTAAGTCCTTCTCAGAGTTACTGCTTTCCAGGATATAGTTCCCCATTCTACAGGTAAGGCCTGGATTCCTTGTTCCAAGGCGTATAACTTTACATTTGGCTGTATTAAAACACATTTTGTTTGCATGGGCCCAGTTTACTCTGCATGACTGCTCTGTCATCATAATTTACCACTCCATTAATCTTTGTGACTTCTGCAAATTTTAACTGCAGTGATTTTTTATTAACTTCCTGACCATTGATGAAAATGTTGAATAGCATCAGACCTAGAACTGATTCCTTTGGAAACCAACACACTCATTCAATGATGACTCCCCAACGACAACTATTTTTTTAGATCTGTTCCTCATTCCATTTAAAATGTGCTTTATTGATATTGTATAATGCTAATTTTTTAATCAGAATATTGTGTGGTATAAAATCAAATGCCTTTCAAAAGTCTTTCACATCTGCATAGTTATCTTCATCATCAAACATGTAATCTCAGCAAAGAAGGAAATCAGGTTTGTTGGACAGGACCTATGTTCCATAAAACCATGTTGATTGGCATTGTTATTTCTATCCTTTAACGCTTTAACAGTTGAATCCCATATTAGTTTTTCCTTTGTTTTGCTTTTGCCCAGGGTTGATGTCAGGTTAACAACCCTATAGGCACTTGGGTCATCCCACTTGCCCTTTTTGAATATAAGCACCACATTAGAACTTTTCTAGTCTTCTGGAATTTCCTTAGAAATTAAGTCATGTCAAGATCACAGTTAATCACGGTTTCGCCACAAACTTCGGTCTGGTGGAGGATTTAAATGGAGACTTTTTTCTGAGTAGTGACTGTCTTCAGAAAGAAATCATTTCTTAAGCAGCATAATATTTTTAGTGAAACTACCTTTCTCTTCACTATTTATCTAGATTTTAATACAGGTCCCTGTCTGTAATTGGTCACAGCAAAATGCTGGATCCAAGTACTCCCTAAATATCCAGAGACTTGAATCAGAACTTTGTTGCTCAGGTACATCTTTGCTAAAAAGGTCCAACTTGAATACTATTGGGCCAAAATCTGTAGTCCTTGCTTTTATCCAACTCTACGAGTCACACAAGGTGACCTTCAGGAGAGGATTACATGAGTTGACACCAGATTTGCATTATTAATTTACTGGACATTTGAATCTGCTTTTGTGTTTGCCATGTGCTCCATTATTTCATTTCTGTGTACTGGAGCAAGGTTAAAGAGAATTAGACCAATACATCCATAATTACCTAGTGATGTGGTGGATTCTCTGTCACTTGAAGTGTTTAAATGAAAACCAGATGTATTTTTGAAAGAGATGCTATCGCTTAAGTCAAATAGAAGTGATGGGTTTGATGCAGAAATTACTGGGTGAGGGTCTATTCCCTTTATTATAAAGGAGGCCAGACTAGATTATCATAATTGTTCTTTCTGGCCTTGGAATCTCTGAATCGTGTTCTGTGTAATAACACGTCTTTCCCAGAAAATATTACTAGTACAGCAAGGCTTCATAGACAATGCACCAAATTCTGCTTTCCAAAACATTGGTGTAAATAAGGAGTAACCTCTTTTAAGAAAATGGAATTTGTCCTAGGTTACATCAGTGTCACTGAGGGCAGAATTTGGTTCATAGTCACTTATGCCTTTAAGTACTGTTGTTTGTAAATCTTTCACATGCAAATATAACTATGGCAAAGAGTCCAGATTATTTTGGAGAGAAGTCTTTGGAGTACAGTGCCAGCAAGCTGTTTTCTTTCTGTCACTTTTGGTCTGCCAAAGGAACAATGGGAGCAAGACCTCTCATGACAGCAAATAGTTTTGAAATTTAATATCATCAACCTGATATTGCCTAGAGGAAAAAGGAAAATAAATGTTTGTACCCAGAAGCTAAGTGATGTGTCAGCAGTCTGCTGGAGTAGGTAACAGATTAGGCATATACCACTGTGTCTCTCCAAACATTCAACCCACTACCCCCTTTAAAAAAAAGAATACTGCTGACCTAGTAAGAAAAGTCTAATTTATGGTATCCAGTTTTTGTATTGTTTTAACCTCTAAAAGTAAATAACAGGCCACCAGACCACTGCTGGGAATTTGAGGTTTAGTACATAAGCTGTGCCCCCAAAAGGAATGTGTGCTCACACAAATAGGTGACTGCACCTATAAGACACCAATGCTCATGCAAAGGGAGGAACTGCGTGCAGATAACTGGTAATGGCATGCACATGCACCCACCTGTCTGTGCTGTAACGTATTTTGCAGGTGCAAGTATGCTTTTACATGCAGTGACCTGTTTGTGTGCACATGCATATTTTGCAGGCACTGATTCCTTGAAAATTTCTTTTAGAATAAGAATAAAAACAAAACGTTAAATTCTAGCAGTCTAATCTCCCCCAGCCTGCCTTCTTAGTTTGACAGCAGCATTAGAATAAACTACTCTGGGGAGTTATAAAGGGCCTGATGTTTAAAAATGTCAAGTATCCAACAATGTCTTTACTGACGTTAGATCCTCAGTACCTTTAATGCAACACAGTTGTATGGTTATATACAGTCTGTCTTTCTTGGTGTCTTGTACTTAAGCAGAACAAAGGGCTCCAGCAGCTGCATCTCCATGTTGTTCTGTTCATAAATACGCTAAGGAAAACAAAATAATTCTGTAGGGTTGCTAAAAATAAATTGCCATTCCAAAGCAGACATTACACTCAATGAAGTAAATATATTTCATGCAGCCCACTGAAATGGGAGCTTTTCAGAAGCCGCAGCATACTGGATGTAACCAGAGCTCCCAGATGTTAAGCATTAGATGGGATGTGCCTCAATTTCCCCGCCAAACCTCCCTGTGTTTTTCTGTGTAGCTTTGGACCAAGAGGGTCCACTTCCTGACCTCCCACCTCCTCCTGCTTCCCGATCTTTCTCCTAGAGACTCAATTATTTGCAGCATTACAGGGAAGTTTTGCTGCCTTTTTGCTTCCATAGCTGAAGAAATTCTGAGATTCTATAAAACTGCAGAGTATCTAATTTTCTGTCTGCTTTTTCCAGTCAAGATGTTCACTATACTTTTAACTGGGTAATTGAGTACAGTTTTCTTGGCTTATGACATTTTTCTGTCTGATTTTTTGTAATCAAAGGATACTTGGCCAATATTGTGCCTACTGTCCCCACAAATGTCCTGAGTTTTGCCATTTCCCTCCTCCTCAGGCCAAGCTGATTTACACCTGTGGCAAGTGATGTTTGTCATCAGTCAGTAACAAGATATGCTGCTTCTGGACAAACAAATCAGCAGCCCTAGATTGGGGCTGAAGAGAAGTAGTTTTGGCACAAAGCTGTCTTTACATCTGACCAAGAAATAAGAAAAAGATCAAGAGGGGAAAAAAGAACAGTGTAGAAACAGAAGTGATAGAGCTGTACACAAACCCCAATATCCAATAACCCAATTAATGTGTATTCAGAACTCTGGACTCTTTAGTCAATAGCTATGTCAGTGAATCTTTGGATTCAAATGAAGTTCCTCCTCTTACCACATCCCCTCAGAAAGGCCCCTTATTTCATTATGTTATCAATCCCTATCCACTACTTTATTGGTTCCTTATTCAGTAACAACCCTACCAGCCTCTTTTATCTGTAAGAAAACTAAAACTCAAGGCCTGGCAACTTGTCTGTGTGCTAGGACCACCTGATTGATCTGTCCAAAGTGCACATAGGGCTTCTTTATCAAACACACCTCAGCGTGCCTTGAACGTCTGATCAGGATGCCTCTAAAACACATTCACTGTACATGGAACAGCTGGTTTCTTGTTCCTTTGGTGAAGTTTTCTCAAAGGGAAATCAACCTGAAATGGAGTGATTAGGGTGCACGAAGAGGAAAATCACTCAAGTCTGAGCCTGTTGAGGAAGAAGAAGGCACTTTCTGCAAAATGTTGTGCTCTTTGCTTGCACCTACTTAAAACTTGGCACGGCTCCTCCTCCAAACTTGATCTGTTTTGGGGTTTGGCAAAAGGAGACAACTGCAGTGGGGAGAGGGGGCAAATGAAATGCAGAAAACTGAAGAGAATGGAAGGAGCCATAATTATACTGAAGACATTGAAGAAGCATAACTAGTTGTTTCTAGTGCCTCCCCAATAAATTTAGTTCTGTAGTCCACAGGTCTGTGCTAAATAAGCAGGGTGAATTGCTCAGACGTTAAAGAGATTTCTTATGCCAGAAATGCAGCTGACTGAGAAACTGAATATTTATCTTATCTCTGAAATGCTAGTCATATACTGTCTGCTTCGAGTGCTTTTGTATGAAAGGGATATTTAGACATATAGCCAATTATGTTAAAGCCTTAGACTGAACTCCAATCTGTTGGTAGGAATTCACTTAGTCATGCCTTGGAGGAGCTTATGTGCAGAGATAGCAGTTCTGTTTAGAAGCTGTAGCTATTTGGCATGGTTTTACTGTTTTTAGGTTAAGGGCCAGATTCTGATTTCATTTATACCCCTGTAAATCCCTGACTCAGATGTAAACTAGTATAATAAAGATCAGAAATTGGCCTATCAAGTATAAAATATATTAAAAAATGTCTTTCTTGCAGTTAAAAGAACAGGAGTACTTGTGACACCTTAGAGACTAACACATTTATTTGAGCATAAGCTTTTGTGGGCTACAGCTCACTTCATCGGATGCATGCAATGGAAAATACAGTAGGAAGATAAGTAGGAGTTAAATTTCATAGCTCCATTCTGATAGGTGAAGAACATACTTCATGTGTTGATGCTCTTTTATTACTTAACCCCACTTTATAGACAACTCCAGACAGTGTTAAAAGAAACACAATATGGTACTTTGTGAAACTCCTTGTTAGTTTTTAATGCCTCTTGGTGTTCATGAAAGGTTCCGGCATGACAGTCCTGCAGAATATATGTCCACAGAACAGGGTTCAGCTCCAGCAGCACCAGTGCAATTTTCCCTGCACTGCATTGCCAATGCACCCTAATCTTGCTCTAGAAGGACCAGCTCAAGGAATGAGAGAGACTTTCAGTCCTGCCAGGTTCCTTGGCTTCTTTTCTGAGAATTCCAAAAAGGGTGCCAGTTGTGAGGGTGGTTTTGCTCCTTGTACTCTGTGCTGCATATTAGAACTGGAATGCCCATCAATCCATTACTTAGTGATCTACAATAATCTTGGTTCCCAGGTGTTCTTGGTTACCTAAATGGATTTTTTTTTGTCTTTACCTGCTACTATGATATCTCAGTGCAACTCTCAACGCAGTCCTAACTGTGGGTCTGCTGTGATGCCTCCATGATAATAATAAAGACTAGAATAATCTGAATTCTATTAAGCACAATGGGCTTCTTGACTGTGCAGCAGCATTCTCTGTGAGATGTAATAGACGTACTCTGGGTGATATACAATGGGAAAACAGCATCTCCCAAACGAAAGGGACACCTTTAATCAAAGCCAATTGCATGCCAGATTTTGGTATTAGAGGGAAACATGGGTCTGAAACATGCTACAAATGTCTCCTTTCTGCCTGTGGAATTGCATTTCAAAAGTATTAGACAGTTAGTCATCTGCTGGGGAGTTTTCCTTTGCAACACAGACCCCGCTAAATGCTAATTGTTTAGAAGTTTAGATCTAGCAAATCATCACATCATACATCTGCTGAAATTTTAGTTAAATTGTAAACTTTTTGAAGCATTGTGAAACAAAGTTGTTTGAAACTTTAATTAGCTGAATGGTACATTAAATTTACTCCTAATTGGTATGTAACCTATTGCCTAAATTAGCCTCTGTATCAGATGACTGGAGGATAGCTAATGTAATACCTATTTTTAAAAGAATGCTCCAAGGTCCATCTTGGGAATTACAGACTGGTAAGCCTAATTTAAGTAACAGGCAGATTGATTGGAATTATAGTAAAGAACAAAATTATCTGACACGTAAATGAACACAATTTATTGGAGAAGAGTCAATATAGCTTTTGTAAATGGATATCACATCTCACCAATCTATTAGAATTCTTTGAGGGGGTCAACAAACGCGGACATGTGGCTGCAGTGTATCTGGACTGTCACAGGGTCCCTCACCAAAGTCTCTTAAGCAAAGTAAGGAGTCATAGGATAAGAAAGAAACTCCTTTCATGGACTGGTTAAAAGATAGGAACTGGTTAAAAGATAGGAAGCAAAGTGTAGGAATAAATGGTCAGTTCTCACAATGGAGAGAAGTAAATAGCTGGGTTCCCCAAGAATCTGTACAGGGACCTGTGCTATTCAGCATATCCATAAATGATCTGGAAAAGGAGCTGAACAGTGAGGTGGCAACATTTGCAGACGATGATATAAAATTACTCAAGATAGTTAAAATCAAATCTGACTGTGAAGATTTACCACGGGATCTCGGTAAACCAGGTGACAGAATTTCATCTGCCATTTTCTTGCCCAGTGTTGATAAATGCAAAGTAACATACATGTGAAGAAAATAATCCCAACTATACATACAAAATGATGGGATATAAGTTAGCTGCTACCATTCAAGTAAGAGATCTTGGAGTCATTGTGGATAATTCTCTGAAACATCTGCTCAATGTGCAGCCACAGTCAAAAAACCTCACAGAATATTAGGAACCATTAGGAAAGGGCTAGATAATATGACAATAAATCTCATAATGCCTCTGTATAAAGCCATAGTATGCCCACACCTTGAATACTACATGCAGTTCTGGTTGCCTCATATCAAAAAAGATATATTAGAATTGAAAAAGGTGCAGAGAAGGACAACAAAACTGATGAGGGGTATGGAATAGCTTCCATGGGAGGAAAGATTAAAAAGACTGGTACTGTTCAGTAGAAAAGAAACGACAAGAGGCAATAAGGTAGAGGACTATGAAATTATGAATGGGTGTGGAGAAAGTGAATAAGGAAGTGTTATTTACCCTTTCACTTAACACAAGAACTAGGGGTCACCAGATTAAATTAATAGGCAGCAGGTTTAAAACAAACAAAAGGCAGTGCTTCACACAGTGCACAGTCAACCTGTGGTATTCATTGCCAGGGGATGTTCTGATGGCCAAAAGTATAAGTGAGTTCACAAAAGAATTAGATAAGTTCATGGATGATAGCTCCATCTGTGGCCCAAGGTGGTCCGGGATAAACCTCATTCTTCGAATGTCCCTAAACCTCTGGCTGCCAGAAGCTAGGACTGGACAAGAGACGGATCACTCGATAATTGCCCTATTCTGTTCATTCCTTCTGAAGCATTTGGTGCTGGCCACAGTCAGAGACAGGAACCTGAACTAGATGGACCATTGATCTCACCCAGTATGGCTGTTCTTATGTTACATGGGTATTTAATAACTTGCGTTCCACTGGGATTCAGAATATGAATGAGGAATTATTAATTTTGCAAATACCAGGCTATAGGTGCTCAGGCCACACATTAAATTATCCTAATGATTTTACATATTAAAAGTAGAAAATATTTAACTCATTCACAGAAAATGCAGCACAGCAAACCAGACAGATACTAGAATAGTCTGGCTTCTGTGATTTCCCCCTCCCACCCCATGCCATAGTTTTTCCTAGCTTAATGCTAAATGTGTTACCTCTTGCTATAGTATCTGTGAAGTTGCACTCCATATGCTTTATGAAAATATGCTTGGAATGTGAATATGATGTAACTTGAATATGCTTTATGCAAAAGGTCTCTTGTATGGTATCATTACTTATTACAAGCTTATAATCTACTGACTGTGTTCATCCTGTTTGTATGTGTGTATCATTCTTGTATCTAAAACTAGAAATATGAAGTTAACTCTGAGGTCCTATTGTAATTATGCAAAGTGTAGGACATTAATGGTGGTTTAGAATCTTGATGGCTCCCATTAACCAGGAAAATTGGTTGTAAATGGCTCTGTTTACTTGTATGCCTTCTTGTGGTGTTGTGAGTCAGGATGGAAAGAATGGAGGTTTGGAGTCTCACAGGACATGTGACCATGTCACCTGGTACTGGAATCCATCTTAAACCTGGTGCTTTTCCATTTAGAAGAAAGGATGGGAACCCAGAGAGAGACAAAGGATTCCTGCCTTGTACCAAAGCTATAAAAGGGGGTGGAACAGAACAAAGGGGCCTGCCGTCATGAGAAATCCCCTAATTACCACCTGAGCTGGCACTAACAAGAACTGTACCAGGGGAAAGGATTGAGCCCAGACTAAGAAGGAGTCTAGTCTGTGAAGGAATCTTTTTGGAACATCTCTGAGGGTGAGATTTACCTTTATTCAGTTTCTTTGATGTATTAGGCTTATACTTGCATGTTTTGTTTTATTTTGCTTGGTAACTTATTTTGTTCTGTCTGCTATCGCTTAAAACCACTTAAATCCTACTTTTTATACTTAATAAAATCACTTTTGTTTATTATTAAACCCAGAGTAAGTGATTAATGCCTGGCGGGGCAAACAGCTGTGCATATCGCTCTATCAGTGTTATAGGGGGCAGACAATTTATGAGTTTACCCTGTATAAGCTTTATACAAAGTAAAATGGATTATTTGTGGGTTTGGATCCCATTGGGAGTTGAGTGTCTGTGGCTGCTGAAAATAGGAAACCTGTTGAGCAGTTTTGGTTAAAGCGTACAGCCTTAGGGGTGTGGTTCAGACCCTGGGTCTGTGTTGCAATGGAGTAGCATGCCTGGCTTAACAAAACAGAGTTCTGGAGTCCCAAGCTGGCAGGGAAAATGGGCTCAGAGGTAGTTTCAGCACGTCAGGTGACAGTCCCAAGGGGGCCGCTGTGACTGAACCCATCACAGTGTCTTCCCAGCATCCTTTAATAGTTATACATCTTTGGCAGCAATTCCTGCTGTCCATGATGGGAGCAACCCCCCAAAAGAAGAGATTGTAGAGGATTTCATGTACAGTGACTCCCCCTTAGTTCTAGTGCTAATGCAGCTGTTCTCAATCAGTCGCAGTATGCCCTATGTCAAATCCTGCACATATCAGATGTGACCTCGATGTGGTTCTGATGGGCATTAACACCTTGAAGCCAGAAATGAGGATTCCCTGGTGCTTCTCTTGTTACTGACAAAATGGCAAGTTTCATAACTAGCACCAACATTGAAGTATGCTGCCATCTTTCAAATTATCCAAAATTTCAATGTGCTATTTGTGCATTGATGGATGTACAGTTATAGCTGTTGAAAAAGAAGTTACATGGAATATAAATAGCTATTCAAGACAAAAGCTACTGTATAGCCTGAGGTCTACCAGCTGCTGGACAATATGAAGTTAAATATGTACAAAATATAATGACATAGCTAGTCTCTGCTAGGTTAAAATTAATGAGGTGCGAGCATCAAATATGGTCCCAAAATTGAATATGATAAATGATTTTGACTTTCAGGGAAACGTGTTTTTGACTTTTCTAGTGACATGCCCCAGTCTTACCTACGCTTTCTGTTTGGCTGGATATAAATGGCACACTGATGCTTTGAACTGTAGGTGATGGATTAGATACTCTTCCCAAAATACCATGTTTTTCTGTGAAGAATGTAGCTTTCCAGTCTGGAATATGCAGTATAGCATAGTGAGCCTTGAAAAGTGTATTATGCTAATTGCCTTAGTGTGCACTCATATATATCTTTATCTAGTTCTGAAATGTAACAGTTCTTGCTCCAGGGGACTGGTTAGGATTAGGTTTTAGCCAATGGGTCCAGCAGTACCTTGCTTCTAAAGCGAATGTATAATATTTTCTCCCTTCTGAGCTATCTGGCATGCAAGAGGCTTGCAAATTAGTGAGGTCTATCATGAGTTTCGGAATCTCTTATGGGAGAAATATTATGGAAAAAGAAAAGCTAAAATTTGCAGCTGTTTTTATCACCTTGGTTTTGGTAGATTGTTGCTAAATGCAACAGTGAAAACTGTTTGGGGGACTTGCAAATCTGCCATTGCTTAAAGCTACAGAAAACCTAGGCTTGTTTCATTGTAATGGAAAAAATTAAATGTCATCTTGCAGTTCTTCCTGCATTTATTTATTTATTTTTACTCCATGACCATCAATGCACTAGAACTACTTGTCTGATGCTGGTATCTAGTTGCTACTATGGGTAACTGCGTTTGCTCCTGATCTTTAAAAATAATGTTGGTATTGTTGATATAAACTTGGATGAGTCCTGTACACTTTTTGTAACCTTTAACAGCCTTGTGGGTGGGGCCTGCCCAGTTGCCCAATGTACTTCTCCCACTGGCCTACCATGGATTCTGCTTCTCTGTCTTCCACCATGCAGTGACTGTAGAGGTTATTGCAGTATTTCCTGCGGAGCAGTTTGCCATGAGGAGATAGGGGAGCTCAGCAATGGGGGATATGAACTCTGGGGGAACTGGACGCAGAACATTTTCAGAACATTTTTTCATTTGGGGTGGGGAATTAGGAGTTCAGAAAATCAGGGAGTTCATGAGAACAGGGATAGAAGTTGGTAGTTCATAAGAAAATGAGATCTGGGGAATTGAGAAAGTGTGGCTGCCAAACAGGAGTTCTACTATAGTATTCCCATTTTACAGCTAGGGGAGACTGAGGAAGAGATGCTAGTGTAACTTGCCAAAGGCCAGAGGGGTACCCAATGTGAGATTTATTACTTGAGAGTGTCATAGTTCAGGGGAGCTGCACCTGTACACCCAGCAAGGCTTCCAACTCCCCAGCTGCTGCCTTTCTTGTACAGAGACCTGCATCTCTCTCCCTTCTGAGGGGGATATTTCCAAGCTGCACAGTTCCCTGCCTCTACTTGCTTTCTCTTCAGAGATGGTTAATAGTGTGACTGCCCCCAGCTAGAGATACCATGGAGCTCTTTCTCTGCAAGACTATTTTATTCTTAAGATAAAATGCTGCAGAGAAAACTTTAAGAACAAGAGAAGAACTTACACAAGTAAGTTACAAGTAAGTAATAAGCTTACTAGAGATCACCCCAACTCTAACCTGGGCCCTGGCAGGAGCAGTCCTTCAACACCCCATCCCAGGGGTTTCCTTGTCATTTCCACTTTTATGACAGCTTCAGCTCAGAACAAACACATAGTTGTATGGGGCCCCAGTAGGCTCAGCCCTTCCAATACTTCCTTAAGGATTTTGGGACCTCCCTGGACCAGAGGTCCATTTCCATCGCTGGATCAGGAAGAAGGCCCTGAGCCGCTTAAAAACCAGGCTATTTATCCACAAATCCTTTCTTTGTCTGTTGATCCCTGGAGAATCCAGTTTGAAACTAGTGTGTGGACAGCTCTCCAGTGGGGTGGCTTCAAAGAGCTGATAATCGTGTGTGTGTGGGTATGTCTACACTAAGGGGTTATTCCGATTTTACCGAAACCAGTTTTTTAAAACAGATTTTATAAAGTCGAGTGCATATGGCCACACTAAGCACATTAATTCGGTGGTGTGCGTCCATGTACCGAGGCTAGCGTTGATTTCCGGAGCATTGCACTATGGGTAGCTATCTCATAGTTCCCGCAGTCTCCCCCGCCCACTGGAATTCTGGGTTGAGATCCCAATGCATGATGCGGCCAAAACAGTGTTGCAGGTGATTCTGGGTAAATGTCGTCACTCAATCCTTCCTCCGTGAAAGCAACAGCAGGCAATCATTTTGCGCCCCTTTTCCCTGGATTGCCCTGGCAGACGCCATAGCATGGCAACCATGGAGCCTGTTTAGCCTTTTGTCACTGTCACCGTATGTGTACTGGATGCTGCTGACAGATGCGGTACTGCAGTGCTAAACAGCGGTATTCATTCACCTTTGCAAGGTAGCAGAGATGGTTACCAGCCCTATATCATCATCTGCAATTGGAAATTGGCGATGACAGTTATCAATCCTTTTGTACCATCTGCTGCTGTCATGGGTGCTCTTGGCTGGCCTCGCTGAGGTCAGCCAGGGGCGCATGAACAAAAATGGGAATGACTCCCCAGGTCATTCCCTTCTTTATGTTTTGTCTAAAAATAGTCAGTCCTGCCTAGAATATGGGGCAAGTCTACTAGAGAACCAGAGAGTACAGCCGCTCTGGGTCAGAGCCCCAGAGATCCCACAGAAATGATGAGCTGCATGCCATTCTAGGGGGTGCCCCTGCAACAACCCCACCCATTGCTTCCATTCTCCCCCAACCCTCCTGGACTACCGTGGCAGTGTCCCCCTGTTTGTGTGATGAAATAATAAAGAATGCAGGAATAAGAAACACTGACTTTTTAGTGAGATAAAATGAGGGGGAGGCAGCCTCCCGCTGCTATGATAGTCCAGGCAGGACAGAATCTTCATTAGACATGAAAGGGGGAAGAGGATGAGGTGCTCAGCCTCCAGTTGCTATGATGAGGATGGTTTTCAATCCTTTTGTACCATCTTCCAGGAATGACAGGGAGTCATTCCCATTTTTGCCCAGGTGCCCCCGGCCGACCTCACCGAGGCCAGCCAGGAGCACTCAGGGGATGATGAGGATGGTTTCCAAGCCTTTTGTACCTGTAAGCAGAGTCAGGATAAGCTCTACACTGACATCTGGTGGAAAGAATTTCAGAGAGTGTATTTGCATAGGCACGCCTACCCTATCCCAGACTGCCAAGCTGTGGGACTGCTTGGTGACAAATTGCTCACCCTCAGTTGGGTGGTACTGGCTAGACATGAGACATGGGTTCCAAAACCCAGAGAATTGAGAGAGAGGCTGGGGACAGATATTTGTGCCTGGGGGTGCAGTCTCCTTGTGGAGCCAGAAGCACCAGTTGCACCCCCTCCTCTCTCCACTGTGGAATGTCAGAGTTGATTTTTTTATTCCCTTAAGAATTTAAATACAGGTTACTGAGCTGAAATCACTTTGGGCTAATGGTGCACTAGCACTGGGGCTCCCCTACTATGAGCTGGAATCACTAAGAGCTGAAAATCACTAAAAAGCTAAAATCACTGAGCTGAGAGCACTGAGTACGGTGCTAACTAGTGGGGAGCCCAAAGCTATACTGTGGAACAGAGCTGCTGGCGGAGTGGAGCAGTTTGTGGGGACGGCTGGAGCGGATCACGGGACAGCTGGTGGCAGCAGAGCGGCTGACAGAGCGGAGTAGCTGTGGGACGGGTGGAGCGGCCCACAGAGTGAGCAGAGCCGAGCAGTTTGCAGGGAGAACTGGAGCAGCTCATGGAGCAGAGCAGCTGGTGGAGCGGAGCAGTTTCTGAGGACGGCTGGAGGAGCAGAGTGGAGCGGCTGGTAAAGCGGAGCAGTTCGTGGAGAAGGCGGAAGCAGAACCCACGGAGAGGCAGGGCAGTTGGCCCCGGACCACATAAGGTGCCCCTTTCTACCCAGGCTGGGGGGAGGGACCTCTACAGATAAACTCTCGAACTCTGGGGTGGCATTGACCAGAGACTTTTGGGTTGTTGGACTTTGGGGTGATTGGACTTAAAACCCTAAGGGGAAAAAGGACAGTGCCAAACGTACTTGGAGGTGGGTTTTTGTTTATGGTTTGTGTTATAACCCTGTTTGTGGTGTTTCTCCAACGGGATGACGCATTAATTCCTTCCTTTATTAAAAAGATTTTGCTACACTCAGACTCCGTGCTTGCGAGAGGGGAAGTATTGCCTCCTAGAGGCGCCCAGGGGGGTGTGGTATGTGAGTGTCCCAGGTCACTGGGTGGGGGCTCGAGCCGGTTATGCATTGTGTTACTGAAACGGAACCCCTGGATACTGAACCCGGCCCTTGTTGCTGCCAACTCAGAGGGGCAGAAGGGTTACATACCATCTGCCATCGGGAAGGAAAGGGAAGGGGATGCTGTTGTACAGCGCCGCAGCACCGCATCTACCAGCAGCCTGCAGTAGACTTATGGTGACATTGAAAAAAGGCGAGAAACAATTTTTTTCTCTTTTCTTTCATGGGAGGAGGCGGGGGCTAAATTGACGACATATACACTGAACCACCCGGGACAATGCTTTTGACCCTTCAGGCATTGGGTGCTCAGCCAAGAGTGCAAATGCTTTTCAGAGACTGCAGGGACTGTGGGATAGCTGGAGTCCTCAGCCCCCCCACCCCTCCATGAATGTCCATTTGATTCTTTGGCTTTCCGTTACGCTTGTCACGCAGCACTGTGTTGAGTCCCTGCTGTGGCCTCTGTCTGGAGATTTTTTCAAATGCTTTGGCATTTCATCTTCTGGAATGGAGCTCTGATAGAACAGATTTGTCTCCCCATAAAGCAATCAGATCCAGTATCTCCTGTACAGTCCATACTGATCAGTGCTCCATGCTGGGCAAACAGGAAATGAAATTCAAAAGTTCACGGGGCTTTTCCTGTCTACCTGGCCAGTGCATCTGACTCTAGATTGCTGTCCAGAGCAGTCACAATGGTGCACTGTGGGATAGCTCCCGGAGGCCAATACCATCGAATTGTGGCCACACTAACCCTAATCCGAAATGGCAATACCGATTTGAGCGCTACTCCCCTCGTCAGGGAGGAGTACAGATATCGATATTAAGAGCCCTTTATATTGAAATAAAGGGCTTCGTTGTGTGGACAGGTGCAGGGTTAATTCGGTTTAATGCTGCTCAATTTGGTATAAATACATAGTGTAGACCAGGCCTGAGTGTGTTACACTTAGGCCTGGTCTACACTATGCGTTTATACTGAATTCAGCAGAGTTAAACCAATTTAACCCTGCACCCGTCCGCACAACGAAGCCCTTTGTATCGATATAAAGGGCTTTTTAAACTGATTTCTGTACTCCTCCCCAATGAGGGGAGTAGCGCTGAAATCAGTATTGTCATGTCGGATTAAGGTTAGTGTGGCTGCAATTCGATGGTATTGGCCTCCGGGCGGTATCCCACAGTGCACCACTGTGACCACTCTGGAAAGCCATCTGAACTCGGGTGCACTGGCCAGGTAGACAGGAAAAGCCCTGCAAACTTTTGAATTTCATTTCCTGTTTGGCCAGCATGGAGAGCTCACCAGCACAGGTGACCATGCAGAGCTCATCAGCACAAGTAACAATGCAGTCTTCTGAGAATCGAAAAAGAGCTCCAGCATGGACTGCACGGGAGGTACTGGATCTTATCGCTGTATGGGGAGAGGATTCCATGCTAACAGAACCCTGTTCCAAAAGATGAAATGAAAAAAAATTTGAAAAAAATTCCAAGGCCATAATGCAGAGAGGCCACACCAGGGACTGAGTACAGTGCCATGTGAAAGTTAAGGAGCTCAGACATGCCTACCAGAAAACCAAAGAAGCAACCGGAAGATCCGGGGCAGGGCCGAGAACATGCCGCTTCTATGCATGCAATTCTAGAGGGGTCCACCACCACTACCCCACCCCTGTCCCTGGATTCCGAGGTGGGGGTGGTAATCTCAGCCATGGCTGAGGATTCTGCGGACGGGGAAGATGAGGAGGAGGATGAGCTTGCAGAGAGCACATAGCACTCCGTTCTCCCCAACAGCCACGAACTTTTTCTCACCCTGACGGAATTACCCTCCCAGCCCTCCCAAGTCACTATCCCATACAATGAAGCCATGGAAGGGACCTCTGGTGAGTGTACCTTTGTAAATATAAAACATGGTTTAAAAGCAAGCGTTTTTTAATGATTTTCCCTGAGGACTTGGGATGCATTCGCGGCCAGTACAGTTACTGGAAAAGTCTGTTAACATGTCTGGGGATGGAGCGGAAATCCTCCAGGGACATCTCCATGAAGCTCTCCTGGAGGTACTCCAAAAGCCTTTGCAGAAGGTTTCTGGGCAGTGCAGCCTTATTCCGTCCTCCATGGTAGGACACTTGACCAAGCCATGCATGTAGCAAGTAATCTGGTATCATTGCATGACAAAGCCTAGCTGTGTATGGTCGCAGTGTTTGCTGGCATTCAAGCAACATCCGTTCTTTATCTTGCTGTGTTATCCTCAGCAGAGTGATATCGTTCATGGGAATCTGGTTGAAATTCAGGAATTTAATTAAAGGGACAGAGATGGTCATTCCTACTGGGCTGTTTGCCTGCTGCTTGAAAGAAATTCCTCCTTGCAGGTAGCCAAGCAGGGGAAAGGGGGAGGTGATTGGCACTGAGCTTTTTCGCGTTTGGCTAGCAGGGATCTTCCCTGCTACCAGCCACGCGGTGGGGGAAGGGGGTGTTTAGCAGTGATCTTCCATGATACTAGTCATGCAGTGGGGGGAGGGGTAAAGCGATCATCCCAGAGAATTGGGTGGGGGGCTGGTTTCTGCTGCTGCATATTAACAGGAAAGAAGGAGCACTCAACGGGCTTTGCTTGATATTTGGGAAAGGAGGGCGCTGGATATATGAAGGCTGCAGAAGCCGAAAGACAATGGCTTACCATGGCCGCATGCAAGCCAAATTCTGCTGCTCGGACCTGCATCTGTGAGATCTCTAACACCAGAGCCGCAGGCACTCAATATTAAGATGCAAAATGCAACCTTGTAGTGAAATCACATGTGCTATGTAAGGTGAATAGTGTTGTTCACCGTGAAAGAGTATAAGCATTGTTCTGTAAAATTTATCTTTTTAAATACTTCTCTCCCTTTTTTCCCTCCCTTATGCAGCTGCAAATTTTTCAAGCCTCCCTACTCCATCCTGAAGGCTATCTCAGAGAAGGTGGTGGAAAAAAAAGACATGAGACGAAATGTTCTCGGAAATCATAGAAGTGACCCACAATGAAAGAGCTCATCTGAATGAGTGGAAGGACATGGTATCAAATTACAGGAAAGATGCCAGTGAACGTGAGGACAGGAGGGATGCTCGAGATGAGAGGTGGCGGCAGGAAGATCAGAGGTGTAGGCAGGAAGATCAGTGGTGGTGGGATGCAACTCTGGGGCTGCTGTGTGATCAAACTGACATGCTCCGGCGTCTGGTGGAGCTTCAGGAACAGCAGCAGGGTCACAGAGTGCCATTGCAGCCCCTGTATAACCACCCTCACCCCTCACCATGTTCCACATCCTCCTCACTCAGACGTGTAAGAACGTGTGGGGGGAGGCTCCGTGCACCCGTCCACCCCACCCCCGTGGACAGCCCAACCAAAAGGCTGTCATTACTTTGAAATTTTTTTAGTGGCCTTTTCCTTCCCTCCTATCCTCCTCCCAAACCACACCTGGGCTACCTTGTCAGTTCTCTCCCTCTTTTTATAATGAATTAATAAAGAATACATGATTTTTAAACAATAGTGACTTTATTTCCTTAAGCAAGCTGTAATCGAAGGGGGAGGGTGGGTTGTTTACAGGGAATGAGTCAATCAAGGGGGCATTCATCAAGGGGAAACACACACAGCAATCACACCGTACCTTGGCCCGTGATGAAACTCATTTTCAAAGCTTTTCTGATGCGCACCGCTTCGTGGTGTGCTCTTCTAATCGCCCTGGTGTCTGGCTGCACATAATCAGTGGCCAGGTGATTTGCCTCAGCCTCCCACCCTGCCATAAAGGTCTCCCCCTTGCTCTCACAGAGATTGTGGAGCACACAGCAAGCAGCAATAACAATGGGGACATTGGTTTGGCTGAGGTCTGAGCGAATCAGTAATGTGTGCCAGCGGGCCTTTAAACGGCCAAATGCACATTCTACCACCATTCTGCACTTGCTCAGCCTGTAGTTGAACAACTCCTGACTACTGTCCAGGCTGCCTGTGTATGGCTTCATGAGCCATGGCATCAAGGGGTAGGCTGGGTCCTCCAGGATAACGACAGGCATTTCAACATCCCCAACTGTTATTTTCTGGTCTGGGACATAATTTCCTTGCTGCAGCAGTTTAAACAGAGTAGTGTTCCTGAAGACGCGAGTGTCATGAACCCTTCCTGGCCATCCCACGTGGATGTTGGTGAAACGTCCCTTGCGATCCACCAGTGCTTGCAGCACCATTGAAAAGTACCCCTTGCGGTTTACGTACTGGGTGCCCTGGTGCTCAGGTGCCAAGATAGGGATATGGGTTCCATCTAGCGTCCCACCACAGTTAGGGAATCCCATTGCAGCAAAGCCATCCACTATCACCTGCACATTTCCCAGAGTCACAACCTTTCGTAGCAGCAGCTTAATGATTGCTTTGGCTACTTGCATTACAGCAGCCCCTACAGTAGATTTTCCCACTGCAAATTGGTTCCCGACTGACCGGTAGCTGTCTGGCGTTGCAAGCTTCCAGAGGGCTATTGCCACTCGCTTCTCAACTGTGAGGGCTGCTCTCATCTTGGTATTCTGGCGTTTCAGGGCAGGGGAAAGCAAGTCACAAAGTTCCATGAAAGTGCCCTTACGCATGCAAAAGTTTCGCAGCCACTGAGAATCATCCCAAACCTGCAAAACTATGCAGTCCCACCAGTCTGTGCTTGTTTCCCGGGCCCAAAATCGGCGTTCAATGGCTAGAACCTGCCCCATTACCAGCAGGATCTCCAAAGCGCAGGGGCTCGCGGTTTGAGAGAATTCTGTGTCCATGTCCTCATCACTCTCGTTGCCGCGCTACCGTAGCTGCCTCCTCCTCGCTCCTGGTTCAGCATAGACTGCATGAGAATGCGCAAGGTGTTTACAATGTCCACGATTGCGGTCTTGATCTGAGCAGAGTCCATGCTTGCTGTGCTATGGCGTTTGCACAGTTCACCCAGGAAAAAGGGCACGAAACAGTTGTCTGCTGCTTTCACGGAGAGAGGGGTGAGGCTGTACCCAGAACCACCCGCGACAATGTTTTTTGCCCCTTCAGACGCTGGGATCTCAACCCAGAATTCCAAGGGGTGGGGGAGACTGCGGGAACTATGGGATAGCTATGGGATAGCTACCCACAGTGCAATGCTCTGGAAATTGACACCAGCCTCGGTACACTGACGCACCCCGCCGAATTAATGTGCTTAGTGTGGCCACGTGCACTCGACTTTATACAATCTGTTTTACAAAACCGGTTTCTGTAAAATCGGAATAATCCCATAGTGTAGACATACACTTACAGCCCCCTCCTACTAGAGTAGTTACATACAATGCCACAAAAATACATACACAATTGCGTACTTAATACAATGGATCCAAAGGTACCAAACCTAACTTAGTGAGGTTTAACTTAATTCAACAAAGTTTCTTAATTGCACAAGGTTTGTCCAGGATGTTGCAGGATCTTATCAGTCTGTCACACAGTTCCTGCCTTCCAGTACTATACTCAGACCTCTGGGCCAGGCTTCTGAATTCTTGACAAAACTCCTTCCTTAAAATGGAAAGGGAAGTATTTCCTTTATGAATTTGGGGAGTAACTCAAAGGAAACTGAAGTAATAAATGGCACTTTGCACGGGAGTGAATTTTACCCTTAGCCCAGAACTGCAAATTGTCTTCAGTACCTTGAAAGCAAACAGTGACAAAAATCCTCAGTAGCACTGGAAGAGATCTAGGACTGGACCACTGATTCCCATAGTCTGATCCGAGACTCTCTTTGCCATTCCTTGGGTTGAAAACAATTGTGATTTATAGTGGAAATAAAAGCTGCTACTGGAAGATGCAGTCTATCTCTATGTAAATGTCTTAGGAATTTGGGGGGGTTGGTTTGGCTCATTGTAAGGAGCAGATGTGAAGCTGTGATCTAGACCGGGATCCCAGGCCCTCCATAGTTTGAGAGTGTTGTTCAGTTCCAGAGTTTGTCTTAGTCAACTGTCTGATGTCTGTGTTTTGAGAGAAGGGTTCCTGTCTGAAAAACAACAACACGGACATTTCAGTGTGCATTAGGGAGCAGAGTTTTGGGAACGTTGTGGCATTACTGAACAGCTGTAAGAACATTTTGTTCAAGCCAACTCAGATGATTGTTAGAGTTAATAGCAGAGCAGAAGATTGATGGCTTCGGAATTATCAAACAAAGCAAATTAAAGTACTCACAACATTTTCTTTTGCTTCATATTGCCGTACACATCTGCACGTGTTTCACAGACTCTTTGCAGGGGAGCAATCTCAGATATGGTAACTCTGTCTAAAAACTTACCCGTGAGTCTTCAGTACACTAAAATGAAACTGTTTAACAGGAATACCTTGGACTAATGCAATTTTTGTTTTCATCATCCCCCAAAACTTAAATGTAAGGTTAGTAAACTGTGCCACACTGTTAAAAATAACGGGAAGAAGTGGATGTGTCATAAAGCAATGGTAGGAGCTAGAAGCAGAAGACTAAGGAGGGAACAAGACAATGAGCACTGTTGAGTATAATAGTCCAAAATATTATTCATTTCAACAATGCTATGGAAGGGATTATTATCTAGCAAGCGACAAAGGAGAAAGTCTGGTGGTATTTGTGCAGAGGAGAAGATGGCATAAAAAAAATCAATCCAAGCTCCCCCGACTCATAAAACATTTCTACCATTTGGGCCCACACCAATATTAAACACCTCTTAAAGTTTTCTAAGTTTGATTTAGAATAAGCATCTGAAAAGTTTAGAAGCTGATGCTGACCTTCTCCAGATGGGTTGGTTCTGCAAAACTGGGGTGGAAATCTTGCAGGAACAAGGTATAAATACATAGGATTTCAAGCACTTGCAAATATACGTCCAGCTAGAACACAGAGTATAGAAGCATGGGAAAAGAAAGAAAAACAGTCAAAATAGGATAATAGTCATTTAAAGATGTATGTAAACCCTTATTTGAATCATACCCGTTCCCTTATTCTTAGAAACTTCAAGAGATGAGTAGGACACATAGCCATTGTTCTTATTCACTGCTGATGTGTCACTCACTGCATAGTAGCTGCTTTAAATGTAGTCAGATGTGTAGGAAGATCAAAAACTAAGCAAATGGACTGGGTGCCATAACATTCACCCTTACAAACATAATGTAGTCCAAGTTCCACCATTATGTCATCAACTGTAAACCCAGACAGCCAAAGCAAATAGATGACATATCAACTGATAATGTTAGGCTAAATTATAGTCAGGAAGAGTTGTTCCAGGCCAGCACACTAATCTAAAATATATTCATTATTTATGTAACGTCAACCAAATATTTGTTCTGTACTGTCTCTCATGTTAGCTTGTAGGTCTGCAGTTATCAGCTTCTTCCCATTTTCCATTGACTATTACGTTACTTTGCAATTATACAAATTTCAGCCTTATTTCTCTTGAGCTTTAGCAGTGATTGTTTTAACATACTGTATTGGACTGAATCAGCTCTCCAATACCCCACAACAATCTGTCTTTACACTAGTAAAAATGAGATCAAATTTGGTCTGGAGGACTTAAAAAAAATATTTTGACTTCTAACTCCCAATATATCTATTTTGTACCAGAATGTTAGGTTTCATCTGTCTTCATCACCATTCTTTTACAAAACAGTTTTAAGAAGCTCTTCAGTTGGGTATTCCACATTGTAACATGGCTGTACTAAATCAAGAACCAGGAAGACGGCCAAGCATGTGCACCTCACTTCCGATATCTTTGTCCCTCCCTTAAATTGTGAAAAGATTTTTTTTAATTAAAATTACAGCTGTTGGATCCAGTTTTGGTGTACGTTATCTGGACATTACTGCCATTTGGCCAAATGCTGATCTACTTTACACTGCTCTGACTTCATTACAGTCCAGTGTGTTTGTACCGGTGTAACAGCAAGAAGAATTTGTTTCATTGTCTTTAATTGCACATTTGGTAATAGTAATAGGACTTCTCAGGATGGACAATTTGGTTAATAACTCTCAGTACCACATAAAATGACAGCTTGCATCTTACAAGACACCCTATATAACAGGCACATAGCTTGTTTTCTCTTCTCACTTAATCCTGTAGAATGGGTTCAACGGCTCTGAAGTTGGTAGCTGAAGCTAATTGGTAAAAGCTGAGGTTTCTGATGATCATATAAAGGAAATGATGGAAATCGATGGCTAAGTAAAGGAAATTTTATGATAACAAAATGGCAGTTGAAAGGCGTGACTGGAATAAGGACAAACAATTAGTGGCAGTTTGTGGGTTTGGCACCAACTAATGGATTTTTAATGTTCACTTATATCCACATCGTATTCTAGCCCCTAAGAATTATTAGAGTGAGGACGGAAATTATGTGTGAGCTTGAGTGACTGCTTTGAAGTTATTCTAAAGAAACTAGCTTCTTATTAGCCATGAGTTTAATTCTTCTGACACAGCTGATTTTTGACCCAGAGATGACACTGTGGAAAGGCATAAACAACATTGACTGGCAACTTTGTTTGCATTCTCACAAGAAAGATCCATGATGACATGGAAATAGAGACTGAACTACCCTCTTACCAGTAGACATTAGCATTAGTATCTCATTAGCTGGGAGGTGAAGGGAAGGTCGCTCTGCTGGTGACCATGTTTTATTTAGAAGACTTCAGTCTCTAGGGATCGCAACAGCACTCAATTAGCTTAGAAAAATAAAAACCACATTATCCATTGGTAACAAAGAATGGAAAATATTGATGGAGTGACCATAAGGCCAGAGTTCGTTTTGCAGACTCGACCAAGAACATGTGGCTGTATCTGTTTTCATGGCACCACTATAAGCGATCCTGACATAAAATGCCTAAGACAGCTGGATGGTGCTTTGTCATATGAAACTAATGTCCCCTCACTTCATACCTTACAATGGGGCAACAAATGGGTTTGGGGGGCAGGGCATGAAGACAGGAAGTGTGATGGGATGTGCATATGTGTGCAGATATCACTTGGGCAGCAAGTGAAAATGAAACGGGAGAGGAAGCAGTGAATTAAATGATTGGGTGGATGGAACACTCTAGGTGCAAACTGGCTGATGAAAATTAGACAAGTTCATTATAAAATGGAGAAGTTTCAATCCTCGGTCCAGAGACTCCTTGTGAAGGTTATCCAGTGTCAAGGTAGAACTCCCTTACTCCCTGCAGGCAGGAATGTTTCCTGACCCAGGTGCCACAACGTACAGGTGGGCCTAGAACACAGATACTAGTACTCAGAATTTAAAGTACCTCCTGCTAGAATGCTGGGATTTGTCTGTACTCACACTGCAAAAGTGTAAGCTTTATTTAGCCATCATTTGTTTTCTGGCTAACTAATGTTTGTTTCCAACCAAATTTCTCTTCCCTGGTTGAAAAGCTGTGCCCCAAAATCTTGCTTTGGCTGGTAGCAAAGCTAACTTGTGTAGCCGACATCTGGCATGGATTTTAGGGACAATTAGTGGGTTGGGTATTTATAAGTAGATTTTGGTATTTGTGATGAGTATAGTTTGCTATACATGAGATTTCAGTGCATCTTCACTTATGGGACACTGGCAGACTTGTGCCTGGTGGCTTTCTAAGGATGTGGTTATTTAGTATCAACCAAGAAAGATAATTCATAGTTCTGTGGTGCTTTTCAAAGCAATAATTGCCCAAAATTGCTTAAACAAATCAAAACTGTAGAACTATTATGGAACGTCTACTTTCCAACTCAGAGAAGGCACTGGAGTATATAGGGGTACAGACATCCCCTGGGTTCACCAAAAGAATGTCATATAAGATCTCTAATGAAAACCTGTATCACACTGGTCATCATAACCATGGCGAGATGTACGTATGGAGAATGTGTGACGAGTTATGTGTATCTACACTACACATTATAGTCTATAATTAAAAACAGGTCACCCAAAGATAGCATGTCCTGAGACAAAGTCTTCCAGATGGGAGGAGTTGGGGTAGGAGACACTTATCTCTGGAGGGACCATCGTATATTGTATGTCTATTAACATTATAAGTCAAATGGTAATGAAGAGCTGGAAGAGACTTCGGAATAAAAATAACAGGAAGAGGTAAAGAGCTGGTGGGAAGGGGAGGATGGAGCCCTGTCTGGAGGTGAACATCAAAGATCTGTTCTGCTATATTTGAGGGTGTAAAAAGACTCCCTGGCATCCTTCATCTTGGAAGTAAACTGACAGCAAGTTTGCTTCATGAAAAAGGGTTCTCAACCAGGCTTGGTTGAAAACACTGAAGAGAACTTTGGGTGAGGAAAACTTCTTTAGAGAAGAGAATAACTGGTTGCTTAAATTTAAACTTTAAAAATGCATGTTATGATGTTGTTTTATATGTAACCATTTGTTCCCATCTCTTAAATATCTCTTAAATTCAGTGCATCTGAATCTCTAGCCTTTCTTAAATAAATTTCCTTTTATAGCTGAACTCAAGTGCTATGCATAATACAGGAGTGGGGATTTAAGGTGAAATTGGTAAGCTGTGGTTTGCTGCTCCTTTGAGAACAGAGGATCTGGGATTTCTGTGAGTATCTGGTGATCAGGGACTGGATACTATGGGGGAATATTTTGAAGGGATCCAGGGCTGGGATGCATCTGTTGTCAATCTGCAAGGCAAACCCATGGCTGGCATAGCCCAGGGGAGAGTAGTTGAGCAGGCTGGTGGTGCTAGGGAGCTCACAAGGTGATAACAAGGTGACTCACAGCCCTGGGTGCCCTGAGAAGTGTTGCATTTCTCTGGTGCTTTTCAAATTATAATCATCCCAAATGCCATACACTAATCAAAACTGTAGAGTTGTTGTTCTGGGGTAAAATTTTCTCCCTTAAAAAAAGAAAAGATGAATTATCTTGTAATATGGTAGCACCTGAAAGCCTCAGCGGAGACTGGGACCCCATTGTGATAGGCAGAGTACAATCACATAGCAAGAGAGAGTTCCTGTCTCAAAGAACTTAAGTCTAAGAGCCTGTCATAAACAGATAGCTAAGGGTTAATGTTCTTTTACCTGTAAAGGGTTAACACAGGGAACCAAAAACCTGACCAGAGGACCAATCAGGAAACAAGACTTTTTCAAATCTGGGTGGAGGGAAGTTTTGGGTGTGAGTTCTTTGTTCTTTGTCTTGAGTCTGTGCCCTCTCGGCTCTGAGAGTGATTTTTCTATCTCCTGGTTTTCTATCTTCTGTTTCCAAGTTGTAAGTACAAGGATAGTAAGACAATAGGTTTATATTGGTTTTTTTTGTATTTACATGTGTGTAGTTGCTGGCATGTGTTAAATTGTATTCTTTTGGAATAAGGCTGTTTATTCACTTTTTTTCTTAAGCAATTGACCCTGTATATTGTCACCGTTATACAGAGACTATTTTTAATGTCTTTTTTCTTTCTTTTTTATATAAAGCTTTCTTTTGAAGACCTTTTGGAGTTTTTCTTTAGTGGGGACTCCAGGAAATTGAGTCTGCAGCTCACCAGGGAATTGGTGGGAGGAAGATGTCAGATCTGTTCTGTAGCAAATTACTTCTTGGAACATAACTTTGGAAAGAGGAATAGAAAGATGAAGGAGAACATTCACCTAGAGGTGAGGGAGGGGAGGAAAAGGAATGAAAGATCATGTAGGATGTAAAACATGTAAAAAAGAGTGGAAGGAGGAGGGCTGGAGAAAGAAATGTACAAAGAAAGCAGAATGCAGGAAACAAGAGATGGCGTCTTACTTTAAGCCCATTGAAGGGTATAGAAAGACTCTCATTTCTGTAGCCTTTGAGTCAGGCCAATACTGATTGTCAGCATGCAATGGTAGAGAAAATGTCTGATCCAAAATGCTACAGAGCTTGCATATATATTTATTTTTTACTTTGGATGAAGAAAATATTTCTTTTTTATCTAATGCTAAAAAAATGTTTTACTGCTATATTGATGCAAGTTTTGGAATTCTCCCACACAAATATGACTGCAGCCGTGCCCCTGATATAACGAATAGGGTGTCTCAATCTGGATTACAATCCTCACCAGTCTGCCTAGATTTAAGAAAAATATTTGTGTGGTTGGTAGAGTTTTCATTATTTGGTTTGTTACAGACCTGCGATAGCCATTTAGCAAATTCAATATAAAACTTTTAATTTTATTGTTGCTACCTAAGCAATAGCAGTTAAAGCCTCCAGAGGTGTTTGAACATTAATCTCCAAGCTGTTGTGATCATTACATAGTACTTACATAATAGCAGCAGAGAACTGGAACAAGTAGGCAGAGAATGCTATTTCACAATGTTCTTGTCTGTATGAAATCTCTGGAAGAGTCCAGTTCTAAGAAAACATTCATCTCTTTGTCTATTGGCTTGGCAACTTAATTCTGCACTAACTGCTGTATTACACATAATGATCTCCCACTCTGTCATGTTATGTGGGAAGGAACGTAAGGTCAGCCCCCATTGGTTTTTGGATTGCCTCATTTGGTTATTACTACCGCTTCTTCCCCAGAGAACACTGTCGCTGTCACTGATACAGTTCCTACAAAGCTGAATATGTTTACTTGTAGTAAAAGTATCATATCAGTCTTGTTGTTCAGTGTAATACAATTGTTTGCACCATTACTGCTGGTGGTTTGCTATTTGAATATCTCAGTTTGGAGAATGCAAATAGATGAGTCAGATTCGCTGTTTTACTCATCATTAGATTTGGTCTACACAGAAAAGTTAGACCAACATAGCTACAGTG
This sequence comes from Gopherus flavomarginatus, assembly GCF_025201925.1. Classification (NCBI taxonomy): domain Eukaryota; kingdom Metazoa; phylum Chordata; order Testudines; family Testudinidae; genus Gopherus; species Gopherus flavomarginatus. The sequence continues at coordinate 87,424,871 of NC_066620.1, forward strand.
GTAAGGAGTGTGCAAAAACCATATCCCTGACTGACACAGCTGTGCTGACCTAAACCCCCGTGTAGTTGCAGCTATATCGATGGAAGAAAGCTACATCTATGGAAGCAAACTTCATTCAGAGAGGTGGTGTTCCTACACTGATGGGGAAAACCTTCCATTGCTGTTGGCTGTGTCTGCACTACAGGTTTATGCCGGCATAGTTCTGGAGTGTAGGTCTAAGTCTGTAGACTGTAGTAAGTTTTGTTTTCTGTGTGTATGTCTGCACTACGGAGGATATACCAGTATAGCTAGATTCCTGTAGCTAGGCTGTCATAACCCTGTTGTGCAGTCTGTAGCGTATACTGATGGAAGGGATATTTTTGTTGGTGTAGGACCACTACCTCCCCAAGTGATGGTATCTAAGTTGACAGATGCATTCTCCTGTTGACATAGCTTTGTCTACTCTGGGACTAGATAGGTATGGCACTCGGGGATGTTTTTTCACAACCCTGACATAACTATCTCAATCTAACTTTTAGGTGTAGACCAGTATGGTGCTGCATGATTGAAATAGTACCATTTATATCAATGATATTGCCACTGTTAGACAATTGCAAGAGATCTTGTTCGAAGTATGTCATGTAAGTTGTCAATGGAAAAGTTATGATTTGCTAAGTATGATTATCCTGTTTATACGCTTGTATCATTTTTGTTTCTGAAGTTATGAATATTGGCTATGTACTTGTATCACTATTGTGTTTGTTTCTAGAATAACACTCACAAGATATTTTAAATCCAGTCTTGCTAGCACTGTGTGAATGGATTATTCAAGCTTGATTGCCCATAAGGACACTTCACTTTCACAATGGACCATAGAAGAAACTAATTGGTTTGTGCAAGTCAGCAGTCTATAACATCACTGTTACAAACCTGAGAAAAGAACATTGCCATTATTGAGTGTATATGATCTATGAACTATGTTATCTCTCTTCTTCTTTTCTTTATTAATAAACCTTTAGATTTTAGTTACTAGAGGATTGGCAGCAGAGTATGCATTGGATAAGATCTGAGTTATATATTGACCTGGCTATGTGGCTGATCTCATGAGATTAGGAGAACTCTTTATTTGATTAAACTGATTTTCAGCAATCACGCATCATAAAGTCGAGTGTCTGGGTGGTGAAATAAGGGCTGGAATGGCTAAGGAGACTGCATTTTTTACTTCTTATTAACCAGTGTGGTGAGACAGAAATTTACTTTTGTTATTGGCTTGATAAATCTAATAATAGATAACCACCAGTCTGGGTAGAGTCTGCCCTGCTTTTCAGCAGTTTGTCCTGAATCTGGCATCCTCGGCTGTGTCTACATTGCCACTTTCAGTGCTAAAACTTTAGTTGTTCAGGGGTGTGAAAAAACACCCCCCTGAGTGACAAAAGTTTTAGCACTGAAAAGCATCAGTATAGACAGTGCTTTATTGCTGGAAGCCGTGCTCCCAGCAATAAAGCTACCACCCCTCGTTAAGCGTGGTTATTTTTTATCGCCAGGAGAGCTCTCCCCTGGCAATAAAGCTGGAATACATTGCCCATGCCAAAGCGCTGCCGCAGCTGCGGCTGTAACCTGGGCAGTGTAGACGTACTCCTACTGAGGCATGGAGACACAGGACTGTCTCATATGCACCTGACTTGACAGTGTCCCTTGAAAACACGAATGTAGTATACTTTAAATGCACCCAGCATATGGTATTCAGTGAAAGGCTTCACATGTTACATATTTGTTTCTAATATATTTATAGAAATTTTGGACATTCAGCTGGGAGAAACTACACTGCAGTTTTGACTTTCAAAAATGCTAGAGAAGGCATAAAACATTGGCACAAAATGCAGAAAATATAGGTACATGCAGACTTCTCTTTACATCTAAATCTTCTCAGTGTTTTTCTGAGGTGTCAGCTTCTGTTTAAAGCTGACCAGTCTGGAAAATGTTCAATTAACCCTAGATATAGTGTTTATTAGTATCTATTGTACTAAGGTAGCACCTAAAGGCCTTGGAAGTCAGTAGGCAGATATACCAGCTGGGGATGGTAAAATAAAGCCCCAAATTAGACTATGTCAAGTCCCTTTCCTCAAGGCTGGCTTTATTAACACAATGCTATTTTGAAACAAGAGCAAAGGAACTCAGAATCAGTGTTGCAGACTCTCACAATTTCATCACTAGTCTTATTTTTTTCTTAATGCTCCAGCTCTTGGAGTCATGTGATTTATAGGAGACTCTGTTTTCATTTTATTATAAGGATTCTAGCGCTTGTTGAAGAAGGCTCAAAAATCAGACGGCAAATAAAAAGAACCGATAATGTATTTTAAAAATCTCAGGCAAGACAGACAAAAGGAGGGAGAAAGAAATACAACCTAAAAGCAGCAGACATGGAAGAAAGACATGGACACATTAATTTACTCGCCCAAGCTCAGACACAAAGTCTGTGGCAGAGTTAGGAATTGAGTCCAGATCACTAGAGTCCCAGTCCAATGTCTTAACTGCAAAACCCTTCTAAGGTTTGATTGAGGCCTAGCCTTGCCTATATTTGTAAGGTGTGAAGAGAAGGTGCAAGGAGCATTGCCCTCCCCTTTGTGTTCCTGTGTAAGGGGCAGCCCTTTCCTTATACTCCTGAGGAGCAAGGATTTAGGGTGATAGGTAGCCTAGCACTGACAGTGGCACTAGATATGCCAGAGGCTGTAGCAATGGATTCAGTGAAGGTGTGGCCATTGCCCTGTCCCCTCCTTTGCTCATCACCCTCTAGAGCTGGGTCAGTGTATGGAGTGCATACAACATTATTTGCTAATCATAGAATATCACGGTTGGAAGGGACCTCAGGAGGTCATCTAGTCCAACTCCCTGCTCAAAGCAGGACCAATCCCCAGACAGATTTTTGCCCCGGATCCCTAAATGGTCCCCTCAAGGACTGAACTCACAACCCTGGGTTTAGCAGCAATGTATCTGCCTCAAGCACAGTGCCTCAGACTGAGCCTTTATCAGGGACTTCACTTACTACACTTGGAATTGTTGCAAGTGCATAGACCCTCATAAAATCCTTTTCCCTGGCTACTGTGGAACTCCCTCCAGCACAGCCCTGTTACCCAGGTTCTATGTGTGGAGACAGATTTAGACCTTCAGGTAGCACGGTAATACACTCATTCTTCTGACCACATTAACATCAATACAATAACAACCCGTTATTTATAAAGAGCTTGGATCAGCCATAACGCTATGCTTTGCTTCTGCAAGGCCTGAATCCGTGAAAGCCAACCTTAGTAAGGCTTCCACAAAACAGGAATGCAATGTGTTTTTCCCAAGTGGGGGCTAAAGCTATCAAGAGATAACATGAATTATTGTTGCTCATATCTTAAAAGCCCAAGGTGAGACTTCTCCCACCCTTCTCCACCAAATTTTGGAATATTTTCTCCTCCTCCCGTGTTATCATAAGATTTGAATATATTTCATATGAATTTGTATTTCCCCTCTTTTCTAGCAATACTTTATAAGCATGGCTACTACCTGGCACTCTTTGGAGGAATCATGGTAGGCCCACAAGTTGCTCAGCTTCCTGGAACTCAAGTAATCTGAGGATGGCGAAAAAAGTTCCTAAAATGTGCGGTTAATATTAATCATTAGCTGCATTTTTTCCAACATGACTAATAATCTGTTCAGCCAGCCTTGCATTCTTGCTCACCTAATCCAGACAATGACATTGTGTAATAATTCAAAGTGAATGGACTGTGCTTTATAGGTGATCAACACTTCACTGTTCCTAAGCCCCGTCAAATCATCATTTATTTGTGCAGAAAAATGGCATTCCCTTTGCTAATTTCCTTTGACTATGCATATCTCATAAAGCATGTGTTAAAGTGCTCTCAGAGACATACAAGGTCTTCTCTGTCCTCATCAATCATTATGGCTGTAACAATTTTTGGTCTGCACAGTTTTGTTTAAAGACTTTTATAATGCTGCTGATTCCTTGTAGGGAGATGGGGTGGGGGTAAGGAAGTGTTTTTTTAACAATAGATGGCAGAAATAGTGTGAATAGCCAGGTGAAATGGGCTGAATTTGCCAATCAGGGACTGTTGCAAGCCTAGCCAAAGATAGGCATAGAGTAGAAACACAGCTAAGTCTGAGAGGGGGTGCCCTGATTAACAAAATTGCAAGTCTAAACCTAAGATTTCATACAATATTACTATTTCTGCAGTGCAAGGAGTGTGCATGGAACTTTACAGACAAAGACAGTAGGGCGAATTTAGATGTGCTATATAAGGGGGTGCAAGTTACACAACAGGTCAGTGGATCTAAGGGAATACAAGGGAAGCTCGAAACTATCATTCTAAGGGATGGAAGAGGCTACAGGTCACATCACCCCATATTCCCTCTAACTTTATCTCTGTATCTGGTCTATGGTTTTTGCCCAAAAGGGCTTAAAGTCTAATATCCCACTACTGTGAGGGGCTGAATGCCTAAATTCAGGAGTTGCTCAGTGCCTTGCAGGATCAGTGTCAGTTAGATCAGACACCATGTGTCAAGGGAAAGATGACAATTGACATGGATGTAAGAATGAGAGGGAGGCATAAACATTGTAAGATAATGAAGTCACCTGCATTTTTACTGAATGTGGAACCATGCGATTAGAAGGGCCCGCAAGGGTCATATAGGCTACCAAGATGCAGAGTTTGTTGTGTCCAGCCTCCTTTTGAAAACCTAGTATGTGAGTTTCTTTATTAAAAGATAAATGTACTGTAATTGAGGTGACGTGACACAATGGGGGGTGGGAGAGATGAGTGAAGAAAAGGTATTTGAAAGGAGTAGGCTTTGAGGTGAGATTTGAAAGAGGAGAGGGAAGTTACATGGTGTACAGGATAGTCAAATCAAAATGCACAGCAAAATAATTCAGATGATTTATTACCAACTTCCCAAGCAGACAAAACACATGCTCACTGCATGCTCCTCTGCATTAGGACTCAATTACAATTGTCACTCCGTCCTGAAAGAATCAGAAAATTAAAACACCCAGAATGGTGTGGATATTGTCAATACTACACTCCTTTTTTGCTAATGTCATTGCTTTCTCACCAACAACAAGTTCCCTTCAAGTCCATGTAGTGACAATTCCTCTCCTGGCTATACCTGGGCCATCCAGCCCAACTTAATCCTTGTGGCTAAATGTTTCCACCTACTGAAGTTTTACTGCTTATTGTTTTCTCAAAAAGTAGTTGTCAATGGGGAATCATCATTGATTGGGGGTGTTTCTAGTGGCATTCCTTAGTGATCAATGCTAGACCTAACACTATTCTGTATTTTCTTCTGTGATCTGGATGGAAATATAAAATCGCATACAGGCTATGTCTACATTCGGACGCTGGGATTCCCAGCTCCAGTAGAGATACTCGCACCAGCTCTCATCAAACTAGTGCACTAAATATCATAATGTAGCCGTGGTTGCATAGGCAGCAGTGAGTAGTGGCACAGGTTAGCTGCCTAATCAACTTTCCTATGGGGATCTGGGCGGTTTTGTTCCTGGGGCACCTAGCCCCTACTGTCACTCGCTCTTGCCTGTGTTACTGCAGCTACACTACTATTTTTAGCATGCTACCACAAGTATGTCTACTTGAGCTGGGAATCAAACCTCCAGCTCCAAGTGTAGATGTAGCCACAGAGTGATCTGGACCACTTGAAAAGCTGGACTCGTTCAAACAAAATATGTTTTAATGCAGTCATATGCAAAGGTATATACATCTAGGAGCAAGGAATGCAGGCCACACCTAAAGCAGGGAGTTTCAAAAGGATCTAGAGGTCATAGTGGATATGCACCTGAACATGAGCTCCTAGTGGGATGCTGTGGCCAAAAAGGCTAATGCAATCCTTGGATGTGTAAGCAGGGGAGAAATGTGTAGGAGTAGGGAGGTGATTTTGCCTTTGTATATGATACTGGTGAGACCAATACTGTAATACTGCATCCATTTCTGGTGTCCACATTTTAAAAAGGATATTGAAAAATTGGCAAGGTTACAGAAAAGAACCACAAAAATTATCTGGAGGCTGGAGAAAATGCCTTGAGGAGACAGACTTAAGGAACCCAATATGTTTAGCTTATCAAAAAGAAGACTGAGGGATGACTTGATTACAGTGTGTAAATACCATCTTGGGGAGAAAATACAGGGTACTAAAGGGCCCTTTAGTCTAGCAGAGAAAGGCATAACAAGAACTAATGGCTAGAAACTGAATCCAGACAAACTCAAATTAGAAATAAGGTACAATTTTTTTAACAGAGGGTGATTAATCATTGGAACAAACTGTGAGGAAAGTGGAGAATTCTCCATCTCTTGGTGTCTTCAAGACCGGATGCCTTTCTGGAAAATATGCTTTAGCTAAATACAAGTTACTGGGCTCAAGACAGGGGTAAATGAGAGAAATGTAATGGTCTATGATATGCATGAGGTCAGACTAGACGATCTAAAGGTCCTTTCTGGGCTTAAACTTTATGAATGTATTCATCTTTTTTTTGATATGCAATGAAATATTGGGTTTAGAGGTACTTTTGCCACCACACACAACTAAATGCAGTCCCTAGTTCTTGCCAAGTCCTTGACTATGTCTGTGAAAGAGATGCATCTCTTCCTGGTACTTAGAACTCCTCATTAAATCAACATAAAACACATTTGGGTAGGGAAAGAAAAGACTGTAACTTTAAGATGCAGTCTACCTGAATTAATCATTGTTACATGAGACTGAATCAACAGATTTTTTTAAGCTTAATATTTTGATCCACATTGAGTTATTTATTGCATAAAATGGGCTAAAACTAAGCCAACCAATCCTAGTTAGTCATAGGGAAATATCAGTAATTTTTAAGCAAATGAACATTTATAAGAATAAAAGGCCATTCAGCAAACATACTTGGCCACCAAGGACAGGGTTGCCTTGCTCCTTTCTGAGGATAAGGTGTTCACTACAAGACTCTCTTACTATCTCAGGTAAACTTTGTAGATTAAAAATTGGTCAACAGCACAACTTTATTTCTTGCCTTGTAGTTTTTTTTCTCTTATAGTGGGACCTTATTGGCAGCTTTTCAAAATCCACATAAATTATGTCCTCTGGGTTACTTTTTCCTAGTGTTCTATAAACTTAAGAAAGAATGTTATATGAACAGAATTTTCTTGTACAGAAACAGTGTTTTTATCTCTCTCTCTAACAGGTGTGTGTGTAATTTTTCTTAAATAACACAGAAATGCACTTTCTAAAAACAAACATTAGATTAAACAATATTCATTCCTAAGTGAATCAAAAGTCCTATAAAGAACTGTAATAATAATAACAACAATAATATAATGATATATATTACCATATATCACATTTCTGTATATCAAAATTAAACTCATATGGTTCCTATGTTCACTTAAAATTTTCTGGGTGATCTCTGGATTGATAAATACTAAATTCTAATGGGATACTTTCAGGCATAAACTTTATCCATTTGAACAGTGAAAGTATGTATTCCTTTGTTCAATATCTCATTGCTTGGAATTTGACCCTATACAGTTATACTGTACTTAGCTAAATATAATTGCATTCTGTCTTAAATTAGATTCAAACAGTTGCCTGGTACAAAGGTGACTGTCACCAGGCAGTAACTTCCAGGATCACCTGTGGCTCTTAAAAAAATAAAATAAAAACAAAATAGGCATCTCAGTGGTGATATCCTAATCTATGGACCTGATCCTGTGACATGCTGAGCATCTGCTACTCTCTCTGAAGAAAATCAGAGTTAAAAGAATTGTTAACTCCTCAGAAGCTCACTGGATTGTGTCTCCAGGAATAGTTGCTCTGTTTAGAGATAGGTTACAGTATGGAGCTTTCTCAATAATTCAGCCATTTCACTCCTTATTTCCTTTAGGAGTCTCAGATGAATATCACTGGTCTCTGCCTATCTTAGATTTTTCAGTAGTAACCCATCTCTGTCAGGTTTAAAACATATCCTGTTGTTTACGGACAAGTTATGTGCTTGGTGCAGGAGCTAATACGTAAAAATGTATGGCCTGTGTTTTGCAAGAGGTCAAATTAGGTTATTGTAATGGCCTTTTTTGGCCTTAAAGTCTGCAAATCTACGAGTATCTAAGTATCATCAGTTATTTACTGCATTTGAAATTCTCAAGTTACTCCAAAATTTCCAATGCAGAAACTTTAATTTCTGTTGAGTCCTTTTAATGTCTTCCCCTAAAAAGTCCCCCATTATCCACAGGAAATAACAATGTAAAAAATAACTTATCTGACACATAAAGAAGATGATCAAGACCCTGGTTCAGGAAAATATCCGTATTCGGGAAAGCATTTAAACCCATGCTTAACTGCAAGCACTTGCTTAGGGGTTAAGCTTGTGGTTAAGTGCTTTTCTAATTCAGAGTCTAATTGCCTTTCCTCTCATGTGGTGGTTAGGAGGATTCACCATTACATATACATATTCTTTCTGCTAATGTTAATGACTTTTATTTTGTTAAACTAATTTGCAAAGGGCCATCGTACACCAGATTTTCATCTGGTGTAAACCAGACTAGCTGTCTGCAGCTATGGCAATAGATACCATTGAACGCTCGGGCCCATCATATGTGCATGAAGCTGAATGGCTTATCACAGCCTAGCAATGCAGGTGAATATGGTTCCCTCTTGAGGAGCCCTCTGAAGGTGGCATAGATTAGATCACAAGGATTCAAAAGCTCAGTAAGAGATGTAAAAGTTGAAACGAAAAAAAAATTACCTCACTAGCGCCAGTCAAAATATGAAGAAAATATTGCAATTCAGTAACCACCTATGAAAAAGATAAAGAAATGTTTAAGAATAGGGAAGGAAGGGTTAAATAGCTACTGTCATTAATGATTGTTCCATTTGTGTAGAATATTGAGATGGGTGTATCTGGCATATTAAACAGCAGGACAAATGTATTCTGCTTGAAGACATCTGAAAAGTTTTGTTGCATTCCAGCAATTAAGCATGAAAATAAATATGATGTTGCACAATATAGCTTCATTCTGGGGCAAACCATCAGAGAGATCCAGGATCATCTCAATTGGGGCTGGATGAAGTGTCTAAGAAAACTCATACTCTGTTTATCAGCTCATTTTGTACTGTACAAGCTAGACCCAGTGGGTAATAGTTCCATGATTCTGTTTAGAATCTCAGAAATTACTGGCCTCTTACAGTTTCCTTGAGATAATGCAGGCATTTTTGCCTTGGTGTATGGTAATATAATGTGTTTATGTAGTAAGGTGATGTGCTGACCTAATGGCCATGAAACATTGGGAGTGTAAGGGGAACAAAGAGAATTGCACCTTAGGGTATGTGTACACTGCAGTTAGACACCTGTGACTGGCCCATGCCAGCTGAGATGGGCTCAAAGGGCTGTTTAATTGTAGTGTAGGTGGTCATGCTCAACCTGCAGCCCAAGCTCTGGGACTCTGCCACCTTGCAGGCTACACTTGTGGCTACAGTTCAATTTTTAGTGTGTTGGCTCAGATGAGAGTTAGCATGTGTATGTGTACCGGAGTTGTGAATCACATCCTTACCTCACAGTGTAGACGAAGTCTTTGAGTACTTTACTCCCTGAGTAGTCTCATTGAAATGTAATTCTTGGATGCGTAAATAGGGGAATGTTGAGTCAGAGTAGAGAGATTGTTTTACCTCTGTACTTGGCACTGGTGCGACTGTTGTTGAAATAATGTGTCCAGTTCTGGTGTCCACAATTCAAGAAGAATGTTGGAATACTGGAGAGGGGTCAGAGAAGATCCAAGAGACTGATTAAAGGATTTGAAAACATGCCTTGGGGTGTTTTTCACCTTTTTTTTTTAATTGTCCAAAAGTCAATTTGAAATACCATTTCAAATTGAAAAGTCAAAACATTTCAACATTTTCTAAATGAAATGTGTTGAAACAAAACAGCTGAATTTAAATGTTTGAAAATAGTTGAAATGAAAAGTTTTGACTCTTTCAAAAAGAAGTTCAACCAAAACCTTTTGCTGAATTTGACCCTAATTTGACTAATAATTTTATTACCTGAAAAATGCTTTTTTCAACAACAAAAGAATACTTTATGAAAAAAATTCACCCAGCTCTCCTCTCAACCCCCCGATATGTACCTGTAACCTCGACTTTCCCTTAAATTTTTTTGTGTAGGGAATATACTCTGAATTTTCTCTGTATTTACACATCCTTTCAGATCTGAAGAATTAAACCTTCCTTCTCTCAGATCAAAATTTTACTGAGTGTTGGTGACCCCAGCTCTCTACTCCAGGTGTGCATGTGTTGGGACATAAATAATATCCCCTTTGGGAAGCAGCTGCCTATCCAAACTTGGATGCATGAATGCCTGGAGATGTCAAATATCTTCAAATTTCGAAGCATGATAATTTAAGGGGGAAAAACTTGCTTCACAAATTCCTTTAAATCAAGTATCATATCTGGCTAGTGGGCAGACATGAGATGTTTGGAAATGGCATAGATATTACTGTCTCACTCCTTAGGAAATGTTAGCAGCATATTGAGAGATTTATGTTTAAAAATACACATTAATAAGTGAAAGACAGTAGCTATAACTGTCATTATGGCTCACTAATTAAGGCCTTGCTTCAGCAAAGCACTTAAGCCCATGCTAAAGTTTAAGCACATATGTAGTCCAGTGGAAACCAATGGACTTACTCACACACAGGGCTGGCTTTATGAACTGCGGGGACCGATTCGAATACCCGGCGGCTGTCCGGGGCTTTGGCAGCACTCTGGGTCTTTCACGGCACAGAAGGACCCTCTGCCACTGAAATGCTGCCAAAGACCCCCGGAGTGGACTCCCCACTGCCAAAATGCTGCTGAAAACCCCCGGAGCGGACTGCTGCAGAGTGAGTAAAAAAAAAATTAAAAAGGTGCCTAAGGTGTGGGGCCCTCTTAGGCGCGGGGCCCGATTCTGGAGAATCGGGGGAATTGGCCTGAAGCCAGCCCTGCTCACATATTTATATTTAAGCATGTGCTTATGTGTTTTGCTGAACTGGAGCCCGAGAGGAAGTATTTGGGGGCATGAAGATCTGGTTTAATTAAACTAACCTATACGCATTACTTTTCTACTTTCATGTTGCTGTAGTTAGTCATGTAACCAGATTATGGAATGTATTCCTATTAACATGAAAGATCATGTAAAAATAAGGCCAATTTTTCAAAAACTGGTTTGTGGGCTCCATGCTGCCACCATGCAGCCACCTCTGGAGTGGAATGTGGCAGCACTACAGTACTAAATGGAACGTTTTTGGAAGTGAAATAAGGAAAAAATGACGAAAACATCCATTTAAAACCAGAGGGGGAACTGGGAGAGCTGTTCTTCCAAAGCTGTTTCCACTTGGAATATTTAACGCACACATTTAAAGAGTGAGTAAAGCTTGACAAATATTTTCCTACAATGACAAAATATAAAAAATAAGAAACAATAGAATGATATATGGGGAGAGCATATTAAAAAACTTGAAAGGGAAGACCAGATCTGTGATTCCCAGGTCCTGATATTTTTCACCATAGCTTTCTCTCTGGGAGACAGGACTGGTAACAGAATGGAATGGAGTGTGTGTGACCCTCAGGGTGTCTCTGCATGGGGAAGTTATCCCAGAGTAAGGTAGGCTGTGGGTTTAAAGCAAAATGACTATTATGGAATAAGTGTGTCCACATGGGGAACTAAATTTTCCTGTGTAGACAAGCCCCCAGTTTTATGGATCATACAGAGCTGCAGGAATAATAGTCTTTTCCCACAGCTCTCAGGGCATGTCTACACAACATGCATTACAGCAGCATAGCTGTAGTGCTGCAGCTACACTATTACAGCATAGATACTGGTTACAATGATGGAAGGGGTTTTTTTTCCATCATTGTAGTAAATCCACCTCCTGGAGAGATGGTAGCTATGGTTCTTATGCCAATCTAGGTGCAAATACTTCAGGGGTTAAGAGAACCTAACTATGTTGCAAAGGGCGTGAAATTTTTCACAGCCCTGAGTGATGTAGCTAGATCAACCTAAATTTTAGGTGTAGAACAGGCCAAAGTCTGATCAGACAATAGGCATCACCATCAGGATGGCTATTGTCCCTGGCCATGTGCCCACATTCTACAGTTTGTAAAGGCAGAGAGGTCAGCAATGACTTAGGATGCAATTTGCATGGTATGTTCCACTGCTCTCAGAGAGGAACATTTTGCATACCGTTGCTGTCCTTCGGCTCTTCCACAATTCTCCACATTCTCTTTGTTGCATGGAGCAGTGCTCAGCGAGTAGTGGCCGTGCTGGGGAGAGAGGCAGCTACTTGGTGGTGGTGGGGTGATATTACCATATAGCTTCTTATGCCATTGGTATGTTTAATTCAGCCTCATTTCTGTGGATTTGTCTCCTGCACAGAGAAGAGTTCTGTATACCCTGTACTGTAACCAAGGAAGTTTTTGGTTTATATTTTTAAAGCAATAAAATTAGTCTGCAATGTGTAATTTAGGAAATCACTTTGCCCTATGGAGATTCTCAGAGCCTGGACTTCTCAGGTTATTTTCCAACCATGGTGTTGACTGTAGGGCAGTTTGAAGGGAAGATGCATTCCATCTTCAGGAAAAATCAGTAGCTTTAATGTGCAGCCTGAGCTGGACAAAGCAAAGGCAGGTGCTCTGGTGGGAGGCAGAGGGTGGGGAGAGGAATGGGGTGGAGGGAGATGATGATTTACACTCAGAAAGGTTAAACACTTTTCTCCAGACTTAGGAATGTTCTATTTTGTTTTTAGCAATAGACTTCTGAGGGGGAAGATGTGTGATGCAAGACGATTGTTTCCCCAGGCGTGTTATTGGGAAAATATGCCTATTTTGTCTCTCCAAAACTTTTTTAACAAAACTAAAAATATTTTGCAGCGTTTTCAGGACCTCTGCTTTCCACACTTGCTCTCTTTTTATGGCCTTTTCTCGCTGCTTAAGTATTTCATGCTGCCTTCTATTTCCCAGCAATTGTAAGTAGCCATGTAAGTAAAGGAAGCACTGGCCAAAGTAACATTAGCTTCTCCTCTTCATGAAATTGCTTGTGCCCTTATTTACATGTGTTTGGTTGCCTGTGGTGAACACCTGACTGTTGTTGCGTCTTTCTTCTAAGCATGTGGATTTTATTTTTTTTAAAATGTAAACAGTAAAACCATAACTTTCTCCATAAGTTTTTTAAATTAATTTTTATATATTTTTTATTTTTCTAATTATATAAGTGACTATTTCTCTAATGTTTAGTCTACTCTAGACTGACATAATAAGAAAAATGACATAAAACTCTGGCCTCTGATGTACACACCCACTTAACCTGCTCCATTAGGAAAGGCTGGATTGGCTTTGCAGCATGCTCTGATTGTTGGTCTATTTAGATTCTTTCATGGATGCCATCACTGCATCAATGCAGGCTCTGTTGAACCAAAAGGAGAAAGCAAGTTCCAAAGTTAAGGGAGCTTCACCCAAAGCACCATGTAAACAGCTCCCAGAAGTGCAAACTGAGGGACTGTCAACCTTAACACCTCAGCACCCCTACCTTGTTGGGCTTATTTGATGGCCAAACTTCTGGAGTCTCTCGCTCAACACCTGTCATTAGCAGGATTGATGCCAAGGCACAGATTTTGTTGAGGATACTGACACAGCAGTTCTAATTTTCTGGGCTAATGTGAAGGCAAAGATCTGTACTATGTCACAGGCTCAGGATGAGAGGAATAATTGCCAGCAAGTCTTAATGCTACACATCAAAGCTGGGGAATACTCCATTATATAATGAAGAGTATCATTCGTATTCACAATGGCGTGGCATTATTCAACCAGAATATAAGGCAACCTATGGCACGCGTGCCCAAGGCAGCACACAAGCTGATTTTCAGTGGCACTCACACTGCCTGGGTCCTGGCCATCGGTCTGGGGGGCTCTGCATTTTAATTTAATTTTAAATGAAGCTTCTTAAACATTTTAAAAACCTTATTTACTTTACATATAACAATAGTTTAGTTATATATTATAGACTTATAGAAAGAGACCTTCTAAAAACATTAAAATGTATTACTGGCACGCGAAACCTTAAATTAGAGTGAATAAATGAAGACTCGGCACACCACTTCCGAAAGGTTGCCGACCCCTGATATAAGCAATCCTTTCCTACTGGCCAAACAAGAATTTTTCACTGAGAAAAAAGGGGATTTACCAAAGGTCCTATAGGTAAGATCCCTTTTCCCATCTGCTCCATGAAGAGTCATCATTTCAGGAAATCCCAGGCCCACTTGCTCTGCTTTTTAGCTGATCCGTGTCACTTGGCCTACAGCATCCAACCAGGATCTATCAACATGAGTAATTTTAAAAAGCAAACAAACGTAGTCAAAGATATTCTAAAAACAGTGCCATAGGAAGGCTCCCTAGGCTAGCAAAAAATATCTCACCACCACCGTTTGGTTTAGAAGCAGCCAATACACCTAAAGACAGATACAATAAAAAAATATGTCCTGATTTAGTCATTTTCAGCTGTGCAAAGTATGGTAGTGTTTATACACACTTGTTACTCATTATGCAGCTGTTAATGACTACAATCGGGAGAAGATAGGGAAGCATCCCACAAAAATCCCCATGCCCCCACCCCTTGGCAAATAGTGGCATGGACCTAATGGAAATATTCTCGTGGTTGGAGAGCAGATGAGACTTAGGGCTGTGTTGAAAATGTTTGTGAAATTCTACTACCACCAAATGTTTGTATTTTTATTACATTTTTCCCAAACTGTATTTTGGCTACGAGCAACATGCAAAACAAGAAAATAGCATTGCTGAAGAATGACCTAAATTTCTGGTTCTAAATGGTTCCATATCAGCACAAAACCTTTGTAAAAACAGAACCAATTTTGAATGTTCGATGAATTGCAGAAGTGGTCACATTTCATGGTTTTTAACATTTTCAAACTCCTCTTTTGAAAAGGGTGCCAGGAGAGAAAGTGGACAGATTGGAAAAGCATGAACTATATAGCCAGTAGTGCCTGATCCTTACCATACTTCCCCAGAGCACAATATCTACTTCCTTTTCCCTCCTGTCCTGCATTTTATGCTGATGTTCAAGGGGTATCTTACCTTAAAATAAACTTCTGTGTGACACAGATGTAGCAGGTTCACTCACTGGCAAAAGAGAACTAAATTCTTCTCCATTAATATAATTCCAGCTTTACACCAGTGTTACTGAAAAGACTTTGGCCCAGAATCTCCAGAGTAGTACATATCCCACAGCATAGCTATTGGGGAGGGAAAGTGGTAGAAAATGAAGAAAAAGGAATCGTTTACCTGGGAACCAAGTAATCCAGGGAAACTTGGTCTCCAGAATATTCTCTATTATGGAAAAACAAAATACTGAATAATAATTTGCAGGGAGAATTTAAGTTGGCACAGTTTAAAAGTTTCTTCTGGTTGCACAGATATTACAGCTTGTATTCAGTTATAAGCAAGAATGCCAAGAACCAATATTATATATAAAACTGGAAGGAACTTTTTGAGTGGACCAGCTTCAGGTAGAAAATTGCATTCAAATTGGAATTGGCTATACATCAGGGTTAACATATATTCTTAAAAACAGTACCATGGAGTATGTAACAATAGGATATGATCAGACTCTCAGTTCAGACATTTCACCTGATTGTAGATATTTTCAGTGTCCACTAGCATCATGTTCAGGCATTGGTTATTTTTTATGAAAAATACACTGGCAATGGTAAGTAGTTAAAATTAGAAGTTTGTGGTTCATTTGGGTTAGGTATTAAGGCAGCAGTGTGAACAGCTCATTGGTGGAGTAGCTTTTGTTGAGAAACAGCTCCGTGTAATAACATGATTTCAGCAGTGTGTTTATCTGAGCCAGTAAGAGAAAGAGGGTCTTATTTCATTCAACAAAAATCTGAATGGAAAGAATGACATTTAGAACTTCCTTTCCAAGTCTGCACAAATGAAATATAGCATCTTGATTTCTTACACCTGGTATTTCTCAAATCATAGCAAATAGTTGTTGGGATTATAGTACATACCAGGTTGACTCAGGTGGAATATCAGATTCATCCAAAAATGACATTGCTTTTCCCATGGGTCAAAGAAATATATTCCTTGAATAGTACATAGCAAAAGAAATTCTGGCAACCATAAGGCGTTCCTGTTCTTATACCCGTTGTCTTATTAATGTTCTCTTCACTTCCAATGACTTAACTTGTCTGATATGCTTGCACCTCTCGCCTGTCCCTCCCCTCCATCATCCTCTCTTTTGCTAGGAACAAATCCACTCTTTAGAATTGCTAAGGTAGATCCGCAATCTTGGGGCTGTGTCTGTGCCCTTGGCGCTGAGCCAGCAATCCCTAGAACAGGGGTTTGCAACATTTTCAATATTATGGACCACATGGAGATACAGAGAGAGACCGTCTCCCATCACACTCTGGGCATTCCAGCCTTTGTTATGTCACTGGCTGAGCACCTCTATCTGATTGGTCTGATGGCCAGGCATAGGAGACCCTGAGGTTACTGGCTTAGGACTTGAGTTTACTAACATGGGGCTGTAGTACCTACCAGAGTAGCTAACACGGAAAAACACTGGGGAAGTATTCATATTTTTAATTATTTTAATGAAATATGTGTTTTGTCTCTTAAGATAGTGTGTGTGTGTGTGTGTATGTGTGTGTGTGTATGTATGTGTCAGGTGGAAGAACAGTTTCCCTTTCCCATCTGTACTTTCTCTCTCCCTAAATTCCCCATCTCTCCCCTGGATATGCTTCTCTCTGCCCTGGTCCTCCTTTCTCCTTCATAATCTTCTCTCACTAGAGGCTTCAGTCCTTGAGAGTGCCTCATACTTCTTCAATTCCTCCCCTTTTGTAGGTTCAGCCCCTAACAGAGGCAGCTTCTTTGTAATGAAGACCTAAGATATATGTAAAAGGAATTCGAAATGAGGAGGTATCACCATATGAGCAGCCAGTTCTCCTCAGAGCACCGACAAGAGCTTTGGGCACCACAGTCTGAGGATGGCTGCCCTAGAAAGCAGTGACTATTGGGTCTGTGCATATGCTCCTGTGGATCTTAACATTTAGAATACGGTTACATTAAAGACCAGGGCTTCTTCAACCTTCTTCAAAGTCTTAGGCTGCTCTTCAAGCCCATCGACGAACAACAGTTAACCTACCTCTCGCTCTGTGAGCCTCCTTGAACCTGGGAAGGAAGAAGCAGAGAATCAGGTCCCCTGTAGACCACTCCTACACATTAGTAACATTTTGGAAGGTGCTAGGGTAGTTTGATAAATACTGCATAAGAACTTTAGAATAGACACTGTGGTGGCACTTCTGTGATGGCATATTTAGGGTTGTGGTCTGTTTTGCACTTAAGGCAATCTCTTGTTTTTTATGAAAAATACAGTGGATCAGATCTTTACCCGGTGTAAATCAGTGGTTCTACTAAAGTAATTGGAACTATGCCAGTTTACACTAGCTGAGAATCTGAATTATTAAGGTCCAAATTTTCATAATTGTTTACATGTGCAAATATATGTGCTTGCACTCCTTGTGATTTAAAAAACAATTACAGTGATCAAATGTGCACATGCCCATTTAGACATCTAACTGCCCAGTCTAAATGTTAATTTTTAGTTATCAGTTGCTCACAATGATTGGCTTTTTCTGAACAGTCTCAGGGTTGTCCAGTAGGACTTGTTCATATATTTTACATTTGTTCTAACAGAGGGCAGCCCTGCATCTGCCAACTTTAAGAAAGTCAAGGTATTTTTAAAAAACCTGAACTACTTTCTCTTAAGAGGGCGTCCAGGGTTTAGACAGAATCAGTTACTTCCTAACTGAATTCCAATGTTCAGCTTCAGCATAATGTTAATTGAATCATTGAACTGCAGTTCACTCACAAACAGATTTTTTTTAATAGTCCCATATACTGTCAGCCCTAAGGCTGTGGGATTCTGCACTGATGTGATACTTGCACTCCTGTCATAAAATAGTGTTTGCTGAAGTGAAACACATTGTGCCGGGTCATGTAAAGCGGAAGCTCTTATTTTCTTCAGAGACAATGAGATCTGGAATCCCAGCCTCTCGCATTATTGTGAGAAGAGTCTCATCTGGGGAAAGCAGAGAAGTTTGTGAGTGTCATTTCTATGTTTCATCATCTTCCCAGCAACGGAATCCTCTCAAAAGTCAAACAACTCACTTCACAAACTGACATGTTTAATGAGAAATAAAATAAACTCGAGGCAGCAGATGCGCTGGTTTGAAAGAACATATTTTATTTTATAGGAGATATATCTCTTAAATTCCAAGCACTTATCCAGATCCATCATCATATCACATGGATCTAGAAGGGGAAATGGAATGAAAGGCAGTTGGGACCAAAGGTGGAGGGAACATAACAAAACCAATCAGAGCCCTACAGTCAGCACGGAAACTGCTCAACCAGTCCTAAATTACTTTGTTGGGTTGAGGGTTTCTTTGTAAACAAAGTACACTAGCAACTTGGGCCCAGATCCTCAAAGGTATTTAGACCCAGTGGGAGATAGGCACCTCAATACCTTTAAGGATCTGGGCTTTGGTAAGTATAAATAATAAAACAAAGGGTGAACAGATAAACCACACAGGGTTACAGTAATGACAGGTTCTGTATTCTTGGATGTAAAGCTAGGAGGGGAACTAAAGGAGGTTCTGTTCTATTAATACACAAAACACTATGTGTCAGTCAAGGTTACTGTATACACAAAACCTAAAAAGCAAGGAAATGAAAAAAGCCTAGTAACAGTACACACCCTCTGCTCCCTCACCAAGAGACATGCACATAACCATTCACTTATCTATTAATCTACAGATATGCTCTTAGAATGTTTGCAGAGAAGTTCTACAGCATGTGTTATACAGGGGGTGAGGCTCAGTGGTCACAGTGGTCCCTTCTGTCCTTGGAATCTACGAATTTATGAAGACCATTAACATAAGCACTACACACCACAGAGAATGCACCGCAACTTTAACTCTGCCCCAGCCTTCCAGTACTCTCTGCCTCAAACCTGAGCATGTGTAGTTTCACAGAACTGGATAGAATGAACAGTGTGTGTGTGTGTGTGTGTGTGTGTGTGTGTGTGTGTGTGTGTGTGTGTGTGTGTGTGTGTGTGTGTGTGTGTGTGTGTGTGTGTGTGTGTGTGGTGGGAGAAGAGTCTGTTCTGTTTTTGTAAGTGGAATTGGGGAAGGGATGAAGGAAGACTAGCAGTGGGGCAGAATTAAGGTTGTGATGCATTCCCAATTGTGTGGTGTTCTCTTAGTTGTTATGTATATGTGGTTGGGGGAGTATAGGGTATGTTAGGTTGGTAGCCTTAACTTTTTCGTTCCTTGCTTTTTAGGTTTTGTGTTAGGTGTAGAGCCACCTTAACTGACTCAAAATGCAGGGATTTTTGTGCATAAATTTCCAAGATGTTTTAAACAGGATCTTCCAGAAAGTAATGGAGCTTCTTGCGATGGGGTATACTCTCATGACACTTGTAAACCTCTGTCTGTTCACCCCTACTTCTAACCTTTACCTGCAGTTAGGGACACACGCTCACAAAGATCTGGTTGCTAAATATTTTCCAGTTGCTATCGGAAATCTTTTCACTTGCTGAACAGAGATACTAATTGTGCTGTTTAACAAATGTTCTATCATTTTCCAAATGTCTAGTAAGTATTTGCTTTGCAGGGAAATTTGAATCTGTTTTCATGTAAAATAATGCCAAGAGATTGCTAATTAGCTAGCAAAATATAGGGCATGTTTTGCCATCCTTATTCAAGTGAGTAATCTTTATTCAGACAATTACTTCCATTTAGGTTGACTATACATATGAGATCAGAGTCAACCTGTGCCTGCAACACCTCACACTCCCCCTTGATAATATGGATCATAATAAATAACAATGACTGGCATCTTGGATGAGTCACTGGGAGTGAAGTGAACCCATCCACTAACAGTGAGCTCAGCACCCGGAGTGAGGAGCTGCCTGTGCAGGTGCAGGAACAGCAGTCTGAGGTGGCTCAGCCTCCTGGGCTGGGGAGGAGTGGAGTACCTGCTGGGAGTCTGTGCTACTGAGGGAATAAGCAACAGCTTCCTCGATGTGGTAGTGTTGCTTTGTGGCCTTGGAGAGTCTGGAGACTTGAAAGAAGTGGTAGGTGCAGTGGGCCTCAATCTGATACAGGGGTGAAGACTGTGGAAATGAGAGTTTTAGCAGGGAGCTGTCTTCCCTGGGAGCTGTGAAAGGTGGTAGTATCATCTATGTAGGACAGAGGCCTGACTGGTGTGGAGTCTTCCTCCCTGACAGGAATTTGTGAAGCTTAAATAGAACTTTTAAATCAACGGTTGGCATTAATTGATTTGGAGAGGAGCTCACCCTTTCCCCTCCATAGGGGGTAGCAATATCACAATGGTGATTGCTGAGTGGTGACTGAGCTGGAGCAAGCTGGGAAGGAGACCATTCTCCCACTCTGTTGGGAATAGCGAGATGGCCCTAATTTGAAGGCTGAGAGGTCTATTCTACTCTTCCCCAGTTGTGAGAGGTCTTGAAGTTGTAGGCATTTGCCTTAGAGATTGTTTGCTTCCCGCCAGCTTGACCTGTGTATCCTCATCTATTACAATTAACTGAATTCTTCAAGAAGCAAACTCTCTTCCTCACCACCAAGAGTTTGGCACATGCTAGTTCTGTTTTCCTGCTACTTTGAAGTCTAGGGGAAGGAACCCCCTGGAAGTATCTTTATCGACTGAGTATCTTTATAGACTAAGGCTCTTATAGACTTAGAACTTATGAATAGTAGAAGCAATATCTACTAACCTGTATCATCACAGTCAATGGACTATAATTCTCCTTTTCATGATTCCCAGTTCCCATTGGTTTTATCTTTGTTGAAATCTCTTGTGGAGGAGTTAGAGGGTATTAAGAACTCTCTTTGAATTTAAAATTCTGTTGGGTGGATTACAGGAGGATTGATCTAACTGGAAAGCTAGATTCCCTCCCGCACTGCAGCCCCCCACACAGCTAAATCTAATCTGGAGATAGAAAAAATCTAAAATTATAGATAAATTTGACTCAAGGTGGGAATATACAGAACTTTATTAATGTTCCTAAAGCCAATTGAAGAGAAATTCACTCCTCCTCTTATTGGTTTACCATAGACAGGATCTCCGAGGTTTCAAAAATCCTGTCTCTTGATTTAAATACTTCCAGGAATAATTCTCCCTCTCTTAGCAATCCTTCAAATATCTGTCTTAGAAAAAGCTGAAAATTTGGCCCTCTGATGCTTGACATAATTGAGTCTCTGTGCTGATTTTTTAGGTTTTCAAGGGGACTGTATTCAGACAAATAGACCCTTACAGATTTTGATCTAAACCAGTTATTGGTTGATAAGGTTAGTTACCATTTAACTGTTAAGTTCAAGAGGCACCTTTATTCTCAATATGTGCATGAGAGTTGGAGCGTAGAATTTTCTTATTAGCATATAGTTTCTAGAATTTGGAAATAGTTAAGGTCCCAAAGCTCTGAAACATTTAAGGCTTCATTTCTAGAGTAGGAACCACTCTTGCAATATCCTTACTCTAGTCTACAGCACATTCTCAAATAATGTAAAATATAATTCTTTGGGTCTGCAAGAAGAGGTTCTTATTATTTAACTTATGAGAATATATTTTAGGGTTTACATCCTCTTTTTCTCAGATACATTCTAGTTCTTTTTGTAATATTGATTTAACTGGGTCTCCCATGTTGGATCCTTTGATCTCTTATTCTAGGCCCAATAGCTTTACCATTTCCCCTTCCCCCAAATGATGTTATCTTTTATAGGAGCCTTGAGATAGAATTTCAAGAGGATTCCCCTCCACCATTATGTTCACAATCTCCATGTAGATTACTCATCAGAATATTGTGGTATTTGGAGATTAATCAAATTCTCACAATCAGGCAGTTGGATTCATTATTTATATTTGACTAAATTGTCCAATTCCTTTGCCTCCATCCAGAAAGGGTTTTTGCAAGCACAATTTATGTGCTTTATCCTCAAATTTATCTGAGTATAAAAATAAGATGAACACTACAGGGTTTTTTTTAAATGTTTGGAAACTTGTGATTTGATTCTTTTACAAGACACATGGTTAGCTGACTCTGAAATCATTCCAGGTTTTTTATTATTTCTCTAAGGAGGAAGTTGATTGTCAAGAAGGAGTTGTACTTCAGGAGGACTTGGCACCTTGGTTTCTTTACACTTGAAAGCCCAAAGTGTTTGGACATTCCGACTATATTTTAAATTTTTTCTCCTGATATCCAAATTTTAGTATTAAATGTTTATTTTCCCTCCATATCCTCCCCCTTTTCATTCTGAGTCATTGTGGGAGTGCCAGAATGAGCAAAATGATATAGTGGGACTTCAATTTCCAATGCCATGTCTAATTATTGTGGAAGACTTTGACGCTGAACAGGTCCTCCAACTAACTATCAGGGAAAGAAAATATTGAAGAGGTTTTTTAACTTCCCCCTCAAAACTCTAGAGGTCAGGTGGTTAACATCTCTGGACAAAAATTAAAGGCTTTTTTAGATAAGTTTAATCTGATACCTGTAAATGGAAGAAGTGAGGGAGATAGAGAAGAGTATTTTACTTATATTACATGGTGATAGTATTATTGATTATATTGTTATCTCTGTAATGAACTTCTATAGGGATTTCTCTATATTTTCTTGGCTAGATGGTGACCTCTCACTATAATTATGGATGAAGTGCCCTTTTCAGAAAGCATTTTATTTCTGCTAGGTGACGATGCCTTAATTATCCCTTTGGACCAATGTGGTTGTAAAAAACTAAAATGGATCTCAGCCAGTCAGAACAAATTCTCAAAGTGATTGCAGGACTCTGCTGTTAGATTTTTCAGAGACCTAATTATTAATTATAAGAATTCCTCTCAAATTTGTGAATCATATATGTTGCTGGGAAGATCTTAAAACCACTTGTCTCTAAACAAATTTTGTTTTTAATTATTCCAAAAATGCTTTCAAATATAAGCACACTTGGTGTGATGTGGACTTGATGGAGAAGTCTGTTCTAGTGCACACAGCTACTAGGGTAAAACACAATCCCACTTCTTATTTAGTTCAGAATTTAGTAGCTACCAGAAGAAGATATAAGGGTATATTATATATAAAACCTGAGACTGTCTTAGTTCCTTGTGGAAGGATTTTGAAGTAGCAATTAAAACTAAAAAATCTTCCATGTTTTGGAAGTTGATGGCCTTGGGTTTTGGTAGATATACTCCAGTTGAGGAACTGCATATTAATGATGAAGCCTGGATAGCACATTTTGGCTAGGTTTTTAATAATTCCCCTCAATCAGTTTTTTAAAAATATAATTCTACCACAGTTAATGAAGTGAGGAATTCTTTCTTTGATTGACCATTCTGGTCTTCATTACTGGACATTTATTTTAGCCCCATGACTGAAAAAAAAATATCCCAGGGAATGATTATTTCCCTGCTGAAATTTTTCAGGGAAATCTTGGTTGGTGGTCTCCAGTCTCTACTAAATTGTTTACTGCCATCAATTATACTGGATAGATTTTGTGTGGCTGGAAGTCTAGTGTGATAGCTCCTATTTTTAAAAAAAGAGGACAGAAAGAATCCTACTTCATACAGACCTATTAATTTGTTAGATGTGGCAGAGAAAATTCCTTCAGATTTTTACTATCTGAACTTGAAATATGGGCTTTAGAGGCTAATTTACTACATGAAGAGGAGTCTGGCTTTAGGGCTGGTAGAGTCACAAATTATAGTTATTTTATTTTATTCTATATAATTTATAAATATACTGTGGTTAAGGGTACTAGATTGTATGGTGCTTTCATAGATCTAAAGATGTCATCTGATTCTATTAACCAAGACAAACTTTGGGTGAAATTAAGAAACCTGGATATCCAGCTAAGCGTTTTGTATATTTTGGAGGCTTTATGCCATGGCAATATGGCTAGGGTAAGATCTAAAGTCGGTGGAGAATGTGCTGTTTTCCCTACCTCTAGGGAAGTACACCAGGGAAGCCTTCTAGTGCCTCTTCTTTTTAATTTATATTTAATTTAATGGATATTTTAAAGAAAGAAAATTTGGCCTTAGAAGTCATTAAAAGAAAATTTTGAGGAGACTTTTTATTCTTCCAAATTCTATCCCTATCTTGTCTTTATGTGCCAAGGTAAGAGGCTTTTTCTGTTGGTAGTAGATCTTGTATTGCTTTTCTTAAATTATGGTCTAATATCTGTATTGTTCCAGCGTATAGATTGCCCCTCTTTGCCTTCAGGAGATGGAGGAGCAATCTGTGTACACCTTATTTCCAAGATATAAGACCCTCCAATTTATTATAGCTAGGTTGGGTTTTTCTATTACTCACTTATTGTTGATATCTTTTAATCAATGTAATGAATTACTTAAACAGAGAATGACCGATATTACCCAACCAGAACATCTGGCTATGACTCATTATTCTAAGTTTGCCTGGTGGTTTTCTACTTTGAAGACAACACGTGTTTTTGAAGTATTTGAATGAGTTATCAAATCCTCATTTACGTAAGGCATATACTCAGTTAAGATTCCAAACCATGGAAACTGCTGTTCTTAAAGGTAAATATGGAAAATTATTTTACATCTTTGTTTTTCCTGATGTAAATTTGGAGCATTGATAGATCTACCTCATTAGCTTTTGAACTGCAGAATTTTCCAGCTTCTGACAGCATGCTGGATTTTACCTTTCTTGTATAAAAAGAATTTTTATTACCATCTCAAAATAGAATGTTTTAAGTATTTTCTCAAATCTCCTGTAGTAAATAAATTGGTGGCAATTTTTGCCCTTTTAGTATTGTGCTGAAGAAAAGAATTTTTATTAAATCATGATTGACATTTAAATGTATTATGTGAATGTTGCTGTTGTCTTAGATTGTGTATGTTTTTCTTTTGGTATTTACAAAGGACACATCACATGTGATCTAATAATACTGAATTAAATACAAAAGCATTTTATACACATTTATGAACTAAGGAGCAGAATAGCCCTATCAGGGAGGGAAGAATTATTGAAAGTAATAAATTATCTTATGTAATAGAGAGGAGTAGAGCTGGTCAAAAATAGGATATTTTTTTTGTGTGAAAATATTCTCAATTTTTACTTTTATTTTTTTATAAAAATCACAATAAAAATTAAGTAAAATGGTAAATTTTGAAAATTTTCAACCAGTTCTAGAGCAGAGCTTCAGACGTTCTATGAAAATGCAATTAAGACAGCCATTAAGAGTTTCTGGAGCAACTGAAAAATCATCCTCTTTCATTTATGAAGTACCATTGTCTGATGATTTTTGAATGGCATATTCGTCATAGATCTCAAGAAATAATTATAAATTGGGAATCATCATCATCATGTCTAGTGTGGTCCCACCTGGGTCCTTACTTGGCCTAATGCTATTTAATGTTTTTATCAATGATGTGGAAGAAAATATAAAATAATTGTTGGTTAAGTTCGTGGATGTCACAAAATGGTGGCATAATAAGCAATGATAAGGATAGAACAGTTCTACAGATGGTCTGGACTGTTTGGTAAGCGGGGCTTTCTTGAACAACATGTATTGTAATTCAGCCAAATGAATGGTCATACATCTAGGAACTAAGAATATGGGTCACACTTACAAAATAGGAGACTATTCTGGAAAGTACTGGCTCTGAAAAGGACTTAAGGGTTAAGATGGGATAACCAACTGAATGTGAGCTCCTATGCAGTGATTCAGAGAGCTAGCATGAATCTTGAATATATAAACAGGGGAATATAGAGTAGAAACAGAGAGGTGGTATTATTACCTCTCTCTATAGCACTATATAGATCATTACTGGAATACTGTGTTCAGTTCTGGTGTCTGCACTTCAAAAAGTATGTTAAAAAATTGAGAAGAGTTCAGTAAAGAGCTACAAGAATGATTCAAGATCTGGAAAACATGTTCTACAGTGAGAGAGTTAAGCAGGTCAATCTATTTATTTTGTCCAAAAGAAGGTTCAGAGATGACACGATCATAATTAGGAAGAAGCTTTCTGATGGTAGAGGGATCTTTAATTTAGCAGACAGAGGCATAACAAGACATAATGGCTAAGCACTGAAGCTAGACAAATTCAGATTGGAAAGAAAGTGCACAAGCAAGAGTAATTAACAATTCAAACAATTTACTGGGGTGCAGTGGGTTATCTGTTCCTTGGAAACTTTAAATCAGAAGACTGGATGACATTCTAAAAGACAGGGTCTAGCTCAATCAGAAGGTATTGGACTTGATGCAGGAATTTCTGGGTGAAATTCTATGACCTGTGTTATGCAGGAGGTTTGACTGGGTGATCATAAGGTCCTTTCTGGCCTTGGAATCGGAGTCTGACTCAGTCCTCAGTGCAATTTAGAGCAGCTGCAGGCCTGTTCCAAGTTGCCTCTGACTGCAGGTCCCCAATATGCTGTTCCAGCAGCTGAGGATCACCAAATCTCATTAGCTCCTTGGCCACATTCCTCATTCAACCATTCTCCAGGCACACCACCTTCCCTGGGGATTGAGAGTGGGAGATGACGGGCCAGCTGTATACCATATTGCCACATGGGGATTCCCCATACAGTATGGAATCTTCAAGTAGCTGCTTATGTGGACTTTCTGACTGCTGACCAAGGATCTGGCACCATGTTTGATTTGATGCCAAAGGTTTAATGGGCAAGGAGCTTGAACTATCCCTAAAAATGTCCCCTCCCAATCAGAATTGAGGTTTGGTGCCAGGTCAGTATGCAGAAGTTGGCTCTCCTCCCATCTGTGCCTTAAACAGTGACTGCAACAGTAAATGTCAGCTGCCAGGGGCATCAGTCTGGCACCTTTAATGAGCACTAAATGTACATTTATGCCTATATGAATCAATAGTGCTCAATAAAACAATCTCCTATATCTGTGCCATATTTTACTGTGTTTTTTGTGGTGTCCTAGACAAAATACAACTGTGAACATAAAGCTCACTGGATGCGTGTATCACTGCCAAGGTTATCTGCTAATCCCTAAGGATAAATAAATAATTTTCTGTCTCTGGCTAATGTTCAGATTTCTTTTATTTTCATTGGCTAGCCAACACCAATGAGCGTGTGAGGATTAGCTACATTACATTACCAGCCAGGTCTCTCAGAAGCAGTGCGACTGCAAAAATGGTACATGTTTCCATTTATCCATTGCATGTCTGTGACTTGCATTCACCCTGCAACATGCTTCCACTCATTAAAGAAAAGCTGTCAAGCTCCTCTCCCTTTTTAGAACACAAATGGAGCCACTCTCATGCAGTTTTTGGCTTCAGATCAGCCCTCTTATAAATTATAAGGGTGGAGCATTCCTCCGGGTTTTTAAATGGTGATTTAGAACCCGTTAACTCACCATCACAAAGATGTTTCTAAAACAGGAAAATGAAACAGCCATAACTTTTATTTGCCCCCATAAAATGACAATTTACAAGCTCCCACTGCTTACCAACAACTGTGGTTTCTCGAGCAATGCTCCCTTGGTTGATGATATGAAGTAAGTTAAGATTCTTTGGGCCAGATTCACTGTTGCTGGTGCAAGAAGGTGTAATTTATATCTCCCTTCACCAGTCTTGCCCCTGGCGCTGTAGGGGGCATTCACCCTAAGGGAAGGCAGGCAGTGGTAACCACCTTAAATTGTGATTAGAACAGTGGTGGAAGCTGTCAGGCGCATGGGCGGTTTTCATCCTCGACTTCCTTGGCTATATCTCTGATCCAGCCAGTGCAGCTCATTTTATGCTCTGTGATAGCCTCCTGTAACTCCACTCTTGATAGAGGTGAGGTTATGGGCATGTTCCATTGTTCTGTACCCTGCCTTGGGATTGCTAGAGCACACTGGACTCCATCCATGTCTCCAATACTCTCCTAGACAAGAGGCTGCTGCAGGGGAGGGGACTGATGTTAAAGCCATCCCTGCCATCTTTCCTCCAACTCTGCTACATTGTGAACAAAGTATGGGCTTTCTGCTCCCTTTGCATTCCAGGAAGGTTACAAATGAAACAGAATTGACCTGAGAATGTTGCCCAATAATTTCACACAGATATGATCATAAATACTCTGTAAGATGACAAAAGTGGTTCAGAAAGCCCTCATGTCAAAATGAGAGGTCAAACATTTCCCACAGAAGAAGAACAAACTTGAAGGAATGCACCCGCTGAGAGAGTCAGAGTAATTGCATAGATTAATCAGTGGGATTGCCAGAAATGGTGCATACATTCCTGCCTGTTTCCATAAACTAAATGTACAGCTTTTATTTAGAAGGATGGCCTGCCTCTTTTTCTGTCTTTTTGCACATTTGGACCATGATGAGATTTTTGTAAGACCTTGGGGCTCCAAAGGAGTCCTGTTGTCATTGTTTAATTGAAGCATTAACCTCTCTTCACTTTTTCAGTTTAATATATCTTGAATGACCTGGGCTCCCTCTCGAGTTGTGTTACTCTGTTTGACTGCTAGATAATTAGTGCAGTGGATTGTTTTCCTGGCTGTTGTCCTATTGGCTGGGATAGAGTCTGTTGCTCAGATGCTGTGGCTTATTGCCCATACATTGGAATATCACTTGGAAAGACTCTCCTTGTCTGACCCAAGATTTTAGCTAGCAATTTGAAAACATACTGATTGATTTATTGTCCTCTTCTTGAAGTGTACCTATAATCTTCAGGGCACATATGCCATTATACACAATACGATCAATATCCCAGTTGGTGCAGTTGGTGTGACCTAGCAGCAATAAAGGCCAAGTATTTATATGGCTGCTCACAGAGAAACAGGTGCATGAACTTGAGAGTGGCAAGGGCTGACCCCATCACCTCTGTGTGGCAGTGTGGTGCCACACTTGGGCATTTGACTTGAATCTCTGACTGTCAAAATAGCTCATAATCTGATGAATTGCATACTTGGTTATTCCCTTTCCATTGAATTGATCTCCTATCTAATCAACTGAGTGATACTTAAAGTGAAAACAACCTCTAACCCTTTTTCCAGATTCTGGCTATTCTCTTGTTAATTAAAACCATCCCTACTTCAGCTTAATTTTTCCTAACTTCAAGGCTGCAGTAAGTTCCAAACTTCTCTGTTTTCCCCCCTGTGAAAGCTAACATTTCCTGTACTGAGGCCATGCCTTCCTTTTCTTTTCCTTATTCAGTATCTCTACTGCAATTTTTCATACCATGTGCATATGATCTGTGGGAGAGCCATTATCAAAAGTACTTGTTTCCTTTTAACTCTCTAACAGCAGAGAGAAAAGAGAGAAGTGCAAACAACAATTTAAACTATAGTTTATTCTATGAAGAATTTGCAACTGGGAATGAAAAATTGAAGCTAATTCAAACAGGTAGAGGCCTATATCTAAATTTATTTATAAAGGAGAGCACTTAACTCATAGTGTTGCTAACCTAGAGTTTCTGTCCTGTAGAGGAGAGCAGTAGGCACTCGTGAAATGAAAGGAATAGTTTTGGGGGTTTTGCAGAAGGATGAGCTAGAACCAGATTAAAGAGGTATAAACATATGTAAAAGGTAGAAGATGGAAGGATTAACATGGTACAAGATTAAGCAATATGAATATAAATAAAGTTACACATTCTTAGACCTTAAGTGAGTGGACACTTCGGATCAGGTGTTCAGCTACATTAAACTGGTGTATCTCAGTTGAATTCAACGGTTGGAATAGTGATGGACAAACCCAGAAACTGTTACACACACACACACATACACACATGCTTACACAAATGTGTTTGCATGAGAACATGTCTAGACCATCAACATGAACCCTTGCCCCAAATAGCCACACACCTACCATATAAGCTTTCATACCCAGTTGCAAACAAACTATCCTACACCCAATGCATTCTTTCTTAATTTGATGATCTATCAATGAAAATTCAAGGCAAGTGACATACTGAACTGAGGAAAAGAAGGAAACAAAACAGAAACCAGGATTTATTCAACACACATTTTCTTAATATAGATCCCACCCTATTCTTATACAATTGCCTATTATGCAAAGTTTTGTTTCCAAAACATGAACATCCATCTTGATATGATTTCTTCCTTCCACGACCTCCCATTTTAGCACATTAGTGTTGGTCCGTGTGCAACAGGAAAGTGGAGTGATGACTGAAGTGATGTCATTAGTAAGGAATGTCATCATTTGCCATGATATACAATCCCAGTAGAACACTGAGTAAATGGCCAGATTATTAATATCAATAAAACGTGTGTAACTAGTATTATGTCACTGTATATCAGTGTAACATCTAAAAAAAGAACACATGGATAATAATGCGTGTGAGAAAAAAACATATTTGCAGTCTCCTGATAGTCTTGACTGATCCAAAGTCAGTAAGATCTCGAATGGGGTAGAACGCAGAATCAACTGCAAAGTTAAAGAATGGTCAATAGCTTACAAGAAATGGTAAAGTTCTTATGTGTCATAGTGGAAGCTTTATAAAGAAACATAATAAATCAGGCGCAGCAAAAGGGTCAAACTGTAAAAAGTGGAGGCTCAGAAACCAAACACTGAGGAAAAGTCATTAAGATAAAGTTATCTCCTTATTACTTACAACTCAGCCAAAGAGGTTTTTCTAGTTTTCACAGTTTTCCCAATGTCTCATCATGTTGCTTTACTAAATTAGTGAGGTAGAGGTTACAATGAAATTAAAATCCTTTCTGGCTGCTTTTCATGAGGGCCCAATAGTCGTTGCAGCAGCGTCAGATCAGGAGGAATAATGCAGATTGTCAGCAAATAGTTCTTCAAGTTTTGAAACATCTTCACTCTTTGCCATGGCTTTTGTGTTTTGTGAGCAGTGTGTCACTGAGGTTTCCTTACACCAGGGATCGGCAACCTTTGGCCCGTGGTCCACCAGCCCCCCCTGGCCGTCCCAGGCCAGTGAAAGCAGCGATCAGCCGCACCTTCAGATGCGGCAGGTAAGCAAACCTGCCCGGCCCGCCAGGGTGTTTACCCTGGAGGGATGTGTGCCAAAGGTTGCTGATCCCTATCTTACACAAATGTTTGCAGAAAGCAAATTACCAAGTTGGATGCATGAAAATTGTCAAATACTTATATACACAAACTTTTAATTTGTGTATATAAGTATTTGAGAGGGAAGTGCTTGCTTGTTCATCCAATCAGGGAACAGAAACAGATCCATGTGATTTATCTGACCACTCAGAACTAAGTAATAGAGCTTCAACTTTTGTGATCAATACAAAGAAAAGAATTGCAAATGCATTCAAGTAATGAATAAATTAGAGGACATTATGATCTGCTTGTGGATGTTCTGGGTGCCGAAAAAGAGACAAGCAATTAGAGTAAAACAAATTATTTGCATTTGCTCAACTTTAATCACATAATCATTATCAAGTCACAGCTGGATGAAGACCTTTCTCCTATTCGGGGTTCCATATCCATCTGTAATAGTCTCTTGAATTTCCTTCTTTTATCTCTGTGTCCAGCCTTTGGGATATGTTTCTCTCTCTTTCTCTCTGGGAGTTCTGTGCATATGGGTAGAAACTAGGTCCTTTGGCTGCTTTTTGTGGTCTTTCCATGTTTTGGAAATTTTTTCAATTCTTAGCGCAAGGAAAACATTCTATTAATACTGCCCTCCCTTCAGTCAATTGTCCCTCTGGATTTTTTTTTCAAAGATGTGAATCCTCTATCTTATCAGTGCTCCATACCTGTTGGGACAGTGGAGTGCCACACTTCCCCAGGACATCCTCTGGGGTGCACAATATACCCTCCTGCATGCACACTAAAATGTGTAGGCCAGGGCAGTGACTTGGTCCTGAGCCTCTGGAGTTAAGTGCACTCCTGGCAGACATATTGGAAGTACTCTTTTGTCCCCTGGACTCAGGCTCTGCAATTCTGACAGGTCCTTCCATGGAGTGCACACGAGAGAGGCTCCTTTCAAACTCCCTCCCCTTGTGCACCCATATAAAGTCACTGCAGAATCTATCCCTGTATAACTAAATACATGCAGTACAGTTAGGTCTACAGATGGGGTATCCTATCTCAAGAGTAATATGGGTAAGTAATCTGTTCATTATTTTAATATATTACACATACAAAGTGAGACTAGGGGTTTGTCTAGACAGCAAGTTACTATGTGACAAACTAGGATGTGAATCTATAGCACGCCAGCTTGCTGCGAAGTAATGCTCCATGCGGACAGAGCTATATCTCACTGAAAGTCCTGGAGTACTGCCCTCTGTGTAATCAAAAGCTATTTTCACAGTAAGATTATCCAAATCTCATTTCTTATTGGTTTTTGTTTCCAATGGATGACTTATCAGTTATTGCACATAGTGGAAAGGACGAACTTC
Source organism: Gopherus flavomarginatus (assembly GCF_025201925.1). Lineage (NCBI taxonomy): Eukaryota > Metazoa > Chordata > Testudines > Testudinidae > Gopherus > Gopherus flavomarginatus. The sequence continues at coordinate 87,457,317 of NC_066620.1, forward strand.
CTGGGCCATGTATTGAAATTCTCACTTAGTTGTCCTCAGTCGTTATCCAGGTAAAACTCCAATTTACCTCAATAAGTTTTGCCTGAGAGTAAGGATTGAATATAACTGGTAAGGATGTAGGTCATTTGGTTAAAGCAGCAAAGAATCCTGTAGCACCTTATAGACTAACAGACGTTTTGGAGCATGAGCTTTCGTGGGTGAATACGCACTTCCTCAGATGCATGTAGTGGAAATTTCTAGGGGCAGGTATATATATGCTAGCAAGCAAGCTAGAGATAACGAGGTCAGTTCAATCAGGGAGGATGAGGCCCTGTTCTAGCAGTTGAGGTGTGAAAACCAAGAGAGGAGAAACTGGTTCTGTAGTTGGCAAGCCATTCACAGTCTTTGTTTAATCCTGAGCTGATGGTGTCAAATTTGCAGATGAACTGAAGCTCAGCAGTTTCTCTTTGAAGTCTGGTCCTGAAGTTTTTTTGCTGCAGGATGGCCACCTTAAGGTCTGCTATAGTGTGGCCATGGAGGTTGAAGTGCTCTCCTACAGGTTTTTGTATATTGCCATTCCTAATGTCTGATTTGTGTCCATTTATCCTTTTCCGTAGAAACTGTCCAGTTTGGCCGATGTACATAGCAGAGGGGCATTGCTGGCATATGATGGCGTATATTACATTGGTGGATGTGCAGGTGAATGAACCAGTGATGGTGTGGCTGATCTGGTTAGGTCCTGTGATGGTGTCGCTGGTGTAGATATGTGGGCAGAGTTGGCATCGAGGTTTGTTGCATGGATTGGTTCCTGAGCTAGAGTTATTATGGTGTGGTGTGCAGTTACTGGTGAGAATATGTTTCAGGTTGGCAGGTTGTCTGTAGGCAAGGACTGGCCTGCCACCCAAGGCCTGTGAAAGTGTGGGATCATTGTCCAGGATGGGTTGTAGATCCTTGATGATGCATTGGAGGGGTTTTAGCTGGGGGTGTATGGGATGGCCAGTGGAGTCCTGTTGGTTTCTTTCTTGGGTTTGTCTTGCAGTACGAGGCTTCTGGGTACACATCTGGCTCTGTTGATCTGTTTCCTTATTTCCTCGTGCAGGTATTGTAGTTTTCAGAATGCTTGGTGGAGTTTTTGTAGGTGTTGGTCTCTGTCTGAGGGATTAGAGCAGATGCGGTTGTACCTCAGTGCTTGGCTGTAGACAATGGATCGTGTGATGTGTCCGGGATGGAAGCTGGAGGCATGAAGGTAGGCATAGCGGTCGGTAGGTTTTCGATATAGGGTGGTGTTAATGTGACCATCACTTATTTGCACCGTGGTGTCAAGAAAGTGGACCTCCCGTGTAGATTGGTCCAGGCTGAGGTTGATGGTGGGGTGGAAGCTGTTGAAATCGTGGTGGAATTTTTCCAGAGTCTCCTTCCCATGGGTCCAGATGATGAAGATGTCATCAATGTAGCGTAGATAGAGAAGGGGCGTGAGTGGACGAGAGCTGAGGAAGCGTTGTTCCAGGTCGACCATAAAGATATTGGCATATTGTGGGGCCATGCGAGTGCCCATAGCAGTGCCACTGATCTGGAGATATATATTGTCATCAAATTTGAAATAGTTGTGTGTAAGTATAAAGGCACAGTCTGGATATATGGACTCTCTACTCAGACCCTATGCCACCAGCACTCCCAGCTATCTCTGTGACACCATTGATTTCCTGAGGAAACTACAATGCATTGGTCACCACCCAGAAAACACCATCCTAGCCACCATGGATGTAGAGGCTCTCTATACAAACATCCCACACACAGATGGAATACAAGCTGTCAGGAACACTATCCCTGATGATGCCACAGCACAACTGGCTGCTGAGATCTGTGCCTTTATACTTACACAAACTGGACAGTCTCTACGGAAAAGGATAAATGGACACAAATCAGACATTAGGAATGGCAATATACAAAAACCTGTAGGAGAGCACTTCAACCTCCATGGCCACACTATAGCAGACCTTAAGGTGGCCATCCTGCAGCAAAAAAACTTCAGGACCAGACTTCAAAGAGAAACTGCTGAGCTTCAGCTCATCTGCAAATTTGACACCATCAGCTCAGGATTGAACAAAGACTGTGAATGGCTTGCCAACTACAGAACCAGTTTCTCCTCTCTTGGTTTTCACACCTCAACTGCTAGAACAGGGCCTCATCCTCCCTGATTGAACTGACCTCGTTATCTCTAGCTTGCTTGCTAGCATATATATACCTGCCCCTGGAAATTTCCACTACATGCATCTGTGGAAGTGGGTATTCACTCATGAAAGCTCATGCTCCAAAACGTCTGTTAGTCTATAAGGTGCCACAGGATTCTTTGCTGCTTTTACAGATCCAGACTAACACGGCTACCCCTCTGATACTGGTCATTTGGTTTTTACACATAATTATAATATGATTAAATTCTATTTGAGATAGAAAAAGTCAACTAAGTGCTAGAATGAAAACAAAATTAAGATTATGGCTTGAATACTGTATAATGAAGATAGTCTTGTGCATTTCAAAGACTACACTATAGTAATGGACACTGCCATCAACGATTATAATTGAATACAGCACACTGTCTTAATGGTAGAGTGAAGACCTATGTAGCAAAAGTATAATAGAAATCTGAATTGGAATAATAAAACCACTCAAACTAATGGAAAATATGTTGTAGAATCCACAGCAACAATGTGGGATCCATTGAGCCTTTCCAATACACACATGCATAGCATGCTCTCTCAGCGGGGGAGTATTCCTTATTGTATGCTGAAAATTTTTGGCATCCCGGCTGTGTTTTGTGGTGCAGACTTGGTGGAAAAAAAATATGAAAAATCCAGCAAAGAGGATAAGAAAATATTTAACTATTTGTTTGTGGATAAATATTCATTATTATATGTACTTTAAGGAAAAGAGACAGGATAGTCTGGACGTTAAAGCATGGGCTTTGGAGTTGGGTGTTCTGAGCTCTGTTCCTGGCTCCTCCAATGACTCATTGTGTGATCTTAGTCAAGACACTTATGGCTAAATACCCAAAGGAGACTTAGTCTCTACATTGCAACACTTAACATTTAGGTCCAGTGGAATTCACAGTGCTGAATTCCCTAAACAATGCATGGGGAAAGTTCGGTGCTTAAGAAAGGGATTCACAGAAACCAGCGAAGTGAGCAGAGAGCTGTTGAAGTTAGCCAGTAGGAAATTCTGAGGTGATGGGTGATGCCTCAAAGGGGATTAGGCACCTAATTCTGGGCCAGAGGGTGCTGCCTATCTCTAGTCCAGAGTCACAGCCATAAAACCTATGTTGGAGTTAGGTGCGTAAGCCAGATCAGCCTTTCCTTGCGAAAAGCCAAGGTGTGTCCTCCTTTTAAAATACTTATTCATTGGGCCCAAGAGAGAGTGAGAGTGATAGCTCAGTGGTTAGCATATGTATCTGAGTGACCTAGGTTCCAGTTTCTGCTCTATTGGCTCATTAGGTATTTTATATGAAGTGGAACAGCTCCAACAGGAGAGATTGAGAAAGACTCATTGCAGAGTACTCCATAAACTAGTGGTTAGGGCACTCAGGTGGGAGATGGGAAACCTATGTTATAATCTTTGCTTCAGCTCAGGTAGAGTAAGGAATGGAACCTGGGTCTTCTACATGTTTGGTGAGTGCTCTAGCCACTAGGTTATTGGGTATAACATAATAAGATGGTGTGTGGGCTAGACATGCTCAGAGAAGGCCCACTAGGTGGGACTCTACAGATGAGATAGGCAGGGGAGCACATCATTTGTGAACTGGCTGCCAAGCAGTTTGGTGGTGTCAGGACTTAGGTGGCTTTGTGTATGCCCACCAGCAGAAATGTAGGCATGGGGACTTTACTGGCAATTACCTTGGTGCCTAAGTGATTTATGTACCTACAGAGTTAGGCAGCAGCTGAGGAGGGGTTTTGAAGACTAGATTTTGGACTTAGGTGCCTAAAGTGACAATTAGGTACCTAAATCCCTTTGTGTCTAGCCTTTAGGTCCCCCACCCCCGGTCCAGCAAAGCACTCAGGCATGTGCTTAATTTTAAGCACATGAGCAGTCTTGTTGACTTCGATGACATTACTTATGCGCTTAAGTGTTTGTTGGATCGAGGCCTTGATCTGTCTCTGACCCAATTTTCTCATTTGTAAAACGGGAGTAATATGATTTCTTGCTGGCAAGGGTATGGTTAGGATATGCTAGCTGATGTTTGTAAAGCACATTGTGATCTTCTGCTGGAAGGTGTTATACAAATTCACAGTATTACTATTTTAACTCATGAGAGGATACATTTAGCTTTCAGAAATAGTTTAGGGACAGTTGGAAATGGAATACTTCTCCCTATGTGTCAAAGAAAGACAAACATGGAAATCTGCTTAGGTTTGTGACGTTTAGCCTCCCCCTGCTCCTCCGGTACCAGAGGGTAAATTATTCATATACCACACTTTAGTAAAAACAACTTTGATCCTCATCAAGGGAAAAGATCCCTATCATGTAAAATAATCTATTCCAGTAATCCAAAATCCACATTCATCTTTTAACTGGAGTAGCTGCAGAGGGATGTCTGAAGAACACCTCCCCTGCCCCTCAGATATTGCTGGATAGCAGCACAAACTAATTCAGAAACTGTATAGCTGTGCCACAGTCTGCTCTGTAGTCAGCAATCTTAGTTTTGTGGCCCAGATTGACACTGGACTGTGGAAATTAAATCTCACTTGACAATCGCCTTCTCCCACATTTTATCTAGTTTATTTGTTCTTATTTTGTAAAGCCAGACAAATTAACATTTTAACACCTAAGCCCCAGATCTGAAATGTGGCAGTGACACTAAAGCATAAATACTCAGCTGTTGCTGTACCATTTGGAGAGGATGTTTCATATATTAGTAGATTTTTAAAGCCAGAAGGGACCATTAGATCATCTAGTCTGATTTGACAGGCCATACAATTTTACTCAGTTACCAATGTATTGAGTTCAGTTATTTGTTTTTCTGAAATGACCAACAGCTCCAAAGACAATACTTCAATAACCTTTGATCTGATGAGGATCAAATTGCATGAGCCAGATTAATTCTTGGTATAACAATATGGGACATCAGCGGTATTACACTCTGGATTAATCTCATCCAGGCTGCAGAAGGTTCATGTTTACCATACCAGGCAGCTCATGCCCTTTAAGATCAATACTAGGAGAGCTGGTGTAGAAGCAGCTCTTTTAAACCTGCTCAGAGCATGTCTAGATGAGATGGTGGTAAAAACACCTCTGCCAAATCTAGAGTAATGCTGTTACTGTTGTTACCTATGGTAGAACTGCAATGGTGAGAGATTTCTCAAAAACCTGTGGTTGCGGACAAGGCTAAAGTCTCAGCCAGTGGATGTTGTGAAGGCCAAGACTATACTACAGTTCAAAAAAGAACTAGATAAGTTCATGGAGGATAGGTCCATCAATGACTAATAGCCAGGAGGGACAGGGATGGTGTCCCTCGCCTCTGTTTGCCAGAAGCTGGGAATAGGCAACCGGGGATGGATCATTTGATGATTACCTGTTCTGTTAATTCCCTCTGAAGCACCGGGCATTGGCCACTGTCAAAGACAAGATACTGGGCTAGATGGACCTTTGGTCTGACCCAGTATGGCAGGAGTAGGCAACCTATGCCACGCATGTCGAAGGTGGCACACAAGCTGATTTTCAGTGGCACTCATGCTGCCCGGGTCCTGGCCACCAGTCTGGGGAGCTCTGCATTTTAGTTTAATTTTAAATGAAGCTTCTTAAACATTTTAAAAACCTTGTTTATTTTAAATACAATAGGTTAGTTATATATTATAGACTTATAGAAAAGACCTTCTAAAAATGTTAAAATGTATTACCAGCACACAAAACCTTAAAGTAGCAATAATAAATGAAGAATTGGCACACCACTTCTGAAAGGTTGCCAACCCCGGCAGTATGGCCATTTTTATGTTGTGTTAAATTGTCTCTGTGGGCATGTTATTGCATAATTGTCCTTTTTATGGAAGTTTTGCATCCTCCCTTGAAGCATCTGGTATGGACAAATGTTGGAGACTGATGTGGGACTGTGATATAACATGAGGGAATGCAATGTGGTGCAGTCAACAGAGCACTGGCCTGGGACTCAGGAAACTTGCATTCTGTTCCTAGCACAGCCACAACTTTATAGGTGACTTGGGCAAGCTGTTTTAACCTCTCTGTATCTCAGTTTTACCATATGTAAAATGAAGATAATGATTCTGGCTTCCTCTGTAAGCACTTTGAGTACTAAAGATAAAAAAAGGCTATATAAGAGCTAGGTTTTGTTGTTCTGTGGTTATTTTTTGTTTGTTATATGTCAGATCAATTGTGGCCAATTCCTATCTTTTATGTATTAAGCATGATGCTGAAAAGCAAGTAAAGTAACCATTGTACCACAAGAACTCCTATGAAATGTATTGTTTCTGCTTAATACTGGGTCCAATTCTGCAACTTTTACTCAGAAAAGGAGTCCCACTGAAGCCAAAGGAATTACTTTGTGAGTAAGTCCTAATTCATATGAGTAAAGGTTGCAGAATCAAACTCACCGTTATTATGAATTTGTGGTGTGCAGTAAAAAATAAGGTGGAGTGAGACCTGTTTATTCCCTTGGCATGCTAACCATAAGCATAATGTCACTGACAGCTAATTAAAAAGCTCTACTTGGATCCAGCGCACTAATGCCATTTCATAATAATGCATTTCACAATGGGCAATATCCTGACTTCACTGAAGTCACTGGGAAAACTGCCATTGGCTTCAGTTGGCCAGGATCTTTATTCACTAATTTTCATGAATATTTTCTGAGGTTGAGGAGTCTAGAATCTAGTCTTAAATTTGCACCTATAGCATCCAGTCCGGTAAGCCCTCCCTATCTGTATTTCCCATATGTAACAGGTTTTCCCTTCACATTCTTAGGGCCTGATCCAATGATCACTGAAGTCAGTGCAGGAGCCGAAGTATTTTTCTATTCCATTTTCCACCAATCTTTCCATTTTATTTCTATGCTCACAAAACTCCTAAATTGTTAAAAGACCTTGATTTTGTTGCACATCACATTGTTGCTTGTGTTTTTATTTGTTGTAACCCACTACTATGTATACTTTCTAATAGGATAACCTTATAAGCATGATGAAGCAACTCAAGGGATCTGTCATGGAAAATATTTATTGACCAAATCATTATAAAAATTATCCCCAAAAGAGGAACAAAAATAGCCGAGACACAATAACCACCAAAATGACCTTTAATTGTAATTTATTTTAGACTTACGTATTGATTAATTTATTCAATGATAACAATAGCTGATTCCATCTGGAAAGCAGGAAGACATCCAACATAGTGGGAGATGCAGTTTTGCCTAAAAGAAAATACCATGTAATACTGAAATAGATTTAGGATGTAGAAATCAAAATTATTAACTGAATTGGTAGGGCCTTGATTTTTAAAATTGACTAGTTATTTGTAGTGCCTCAATTCACATCTCAAAGGGGTCTGATTTTCAGAGAGCAAGTGCTCAGTGCTCCTGTCTCCCTTTCTTGCTATGAGCATAGGGACTGCATTGTAGAGCCCTTGTACATGACACACAAGGGGACTGGCTTCCTTTAGCACTCGTCCACGTGCACTTCCACATAAGTACCTGTCACAACATGGCCCATGATGAGCCAGCCTGAGCAGGATGTAGAGTTTACTTTCTGTGCCTATAGAGCTAACTTCAGCTAACTTCATTTTCATACTCACCATCTTAAGCATTGTTTAATCTTCCATACTCTTTGTCCTTCTGAGTCAGTGCAGGACCAGGGCCCCAGCATAGCCCAGTGCACGTCTCTGTGATACCCTACGGTGATTTGCAGTAATCCATTCTGAATGTCATGATTCTTACCTGATCCAAAATGAAAACGCTCTAATTCTTGGCTGAGCAGAACAAACAAACATAAAACAACCAATAGAAATAGACAAAGATTGAAAGAGATAGAAGACCACCGACTATTCACTCTGTTGTTTGAGAATCAACGTGGATGGTGAGGTGTCTAATAACAAAACTGTTGCTTAAAGCATGGAGTCTTCTAATCAAAGTAGAGTAGAATAGTAGTCATTGTTTGGAGACCACTTTGAGTTGGTCTTTCAAAACAGAAGGTTGCCTAGGAAGGTTAATCTGTGTACAGATTTTAACTTTCCTGTGAGAGACCCACTTTCAGGGGTGGGTTTAATTAAAAAAGCAGATGATGCCTCCATAATGATAATACGAGACTGGTTGTTGTTGACTTAAATGGGAGCAGGAGCAGGGCAACTACACTGGAGTTGGACTCAGGCTCACATAAGGCAGTGTAGACACTGGAGTGCCAGGTTGAGACTCAAGAGTTTAGCAGTTACAGGTGAGTGTAGAGGCTGGGTCTGCTAATTGGAATTCTGCTAACCCATGGCTTACACTACAGGACAGACATACCCTGGATAGCTTAGGAGGTTGTTGACGCAATGGTCTTCAGCAGTGGAGAAGATTCCTCTATATCCAATGTCTTGAAAAGTATCACAGTGCCTCTGAAAAGAGGAATCAATCACTAGCAGCATCAAAGGTAAACAATGGCAAAAGGAAAGGTGAATTCCTCTGCCACATTATTCAAGGTGCTCAGCTTCATAAAATCAACCAAAAATTGTTACTGGAGGTGGGAGGAGAGAAAGTGAAGAATTTCCTGCCCGCAGCTCCCCCCATGTCCCGGGGAGCATGACTGTGTTTGCACGTTGAGGTATTTTCCCTGGCTTTGTCTCGGCGCTGGATCATGAGCTCGCTGGTGTCACATTGCTCTGCAACTTCCCGGAACGTTCCTGTGTTTCCAGGAGTGAAACATACATCCCCCTACCACCCCTTTCTTTGACCCCCATCCACAGCCTGACACTGAAGTTGGAGAGCTGCTGCTGCTGCTGCTGGCTGGCCTCCAGCCATCCACCGACCCAGCTAATGAGGGCCAGGTTTATTCCGCTAGCACGGCTGCCAAGGAGACAATGTAGCTAGGAGGAGGAAAAGAATTTCACGTCAGACACGACTTTCTCTTTCTTTCTTTTTTTTTTTTTTAAAGTGCATACATTTGGGGGATGTGTGTGTGTGAGACAGAGAGAGATCTGCTGGGGTACATGCACTATGTAATCATAAATAGCAGTGCAAGCAATTAATCTGAATATACTAAGTTATCTCAGACCGGGCTCTCTAACACACATAGCTATGTGCAGTGTGTGGATAATTACACTGCATATGCGCAGCAGATTCATATACTAGACAAAATACTTTAGCCATCTAACCGTTTTCTCTGGAAACACACAACCCACTGCTTCAGTCATTCATACCTAGCGCTCATCTTCTCGTAGATCCGGAAAACAAAGGCACCCGCGTGTGAGGGGACAGGACTGAGGTGTGATGAAAATAAAACGCCGGGCAGCCGTCAATGGATGTACAACCAGAAAGGCCCCCTTAACCTCGCTCCCTCCCCCCCCCCCGTTTTTTTCAAGGAGGCGAGAGCAGATTCAGTTCCTCGAGTTCTGTCTTTCTTGCCTTCTGTTTCCGAACAGTCCTTTCTCCAGATCAGTTTCAAGTGCATTTTAAATGACTGAAGGGCACCCAGCTTTTGCAATGCTCTGAGTCCCCCCCCCCCGCCACCTCTTTAGAGACGTGTGTTTACAAATGAATGTTCCGGGTAATACAAAGAAAGGGGGTATTGCCTGGGTGGGAGAGAAGTGTGATTATTGCACGGGGCGATTCGAGGGGCATTGCAGTGCCAGGCTCATTTCTGGCCGGACTGAGAGAGTTTGAGCTAACCGAGGGATGCTCTTTAGTGCAGGGCTAAAGACGATTAGGGGTGATCAGGGTGCAGGATGCTGGATAATAGGGGCAGGGCTTTGGGTTCTGGTGTCTGCTCCTGTTCATCACATCTGATGCGGCTACAGCTACACTCCGTATTCATCACGTTCACACTCATCAGAGCCGGGGCTGGAGGCGCTGGACTCCTCTTCCCAGCAGAGGAGGGAAAGGCAGGGCGCTTCTTGTCCTGACAGAAGACTAGTGACATCCCTTTTGCTTTGTCTTGCTCCTCCTATGCCCCAGTTTAGGAGCGTCCCTTGTAGAAAAAGGAGAGGGGCGGGGCGGGATGGTTCTAGGGGGCTGGAGTTGGGGTCGCCTTCCAGGTAGATGAGAGCAAATTGTCGGATCAGAAACGGGAATTATGTCATTCCTACGGAGGAATGAATTGAAAAGCGCTTCCCTTGTGTGGCTGATTGACAGCAGTACACGCGAGGGAGAGTATATAAAAGCAGAGAGCAGCCCTTCGCAAGCCACTGGAAGGAATCTCAGCCAGACTACAGCAGATTCCGCAGCCCCGAGGACGCTTGGAGTTTGCACTTCGCTTTTTAAAACAACTACCGCTCTCTTTCTTTTTGGATTTGGTTTGGAGCGTTAACAATAAAAGAGCAGCAGCAGATCCTTTTATGCCGGGTAAGAGGGGACAGACACCTTTTAAGATTTCACAATGCCGGGATTGGCAGAAAACTGCTATTATGAGCTGTGGGTGATGGATTTGTCTGTCTGCTTATCTGTCTGTCCTCCATCTCCTCTCAGGTCTGCTTAGCTCAGTAGCAGGGCATCTGTTATTCAATCCATCTTTCTTTTGGACGACTAACTTTTCAGCTGTAACGATAGCTGGGAATTTTGTCTCCTAAATACTTCGTGTTAACAAGTATTCATGGATTGTGCACATACAGTACAAGTTTATTTTTTGCACAGATTATAGGACATTTTTCCTGGTGATGGCTAGTTAGGTAGATATGATTACAGAAGCAGCATTTAGAAATGGGGTGTAAACACGTTTGTTATGCTGCTGGTCATTGCATCCTATCTACCATTATATGTACATTAGATAGAAAAGGAAATATTTGTAAATGGCTGGTGTTGCATCTGTCAAAATGTACTTGAAGTAGGATTTTTAGCTAACCACCCCAGATTTGCAGATAAATAGTTTTGTAATAATGTCCTGAGCAGTAAACACTTATAGTTTTATATTGAAAGTTTGACTTTGTGTAAAAGATAATGTCCCTGAGGTTGTTTGGATATTTAGGTTAGACATTTTTTACAGTATCAAGGTAGCATACTGGTATCTTGAAATGTTTGTGTCTATACAGTGCGGCTGGCAAACTGAGGTTGCACTATTTAACAGACATGCATACACATACGCAAGTTTAGATGAAAATGCAGATAATCTGCTTACACATCTATATAACCATACAGGAATACCTAAATGGAATGCTATCTACTTAAAAGTCAGCATTGAAATAAATACTATGTATGTAACTTTCTATAGTGGCATGTTTAAAAGTTGAATAGAGCTCATGAAATTCTATTATCTTGCAAAGAATTCAGCTATATGTTGTGATTCAAAGTGGAGTTAAGATGGAACAACTATTATACTGGCTAGCCTGTCACTTAAAGCCTTGATGATGTCTCATGGAAAAACCTTGAAGAAAATTCTGCTTACATAGCATAGATTTTTCTGTATATCTTTCATTTTTTAATGTTAAGGATATGTGCATGAATACAGGATCTTTATTTTTAAGAATTCACTTGAAATCATCATGCTCTGCATTTGATGTCAAAAATCAAGTCCAGAGCATGCAGCTGTGATGTCAGAAATGTAAGAGCATGACCACATGTAAGGGATAGGCAGCAGAACTCTTAATCACAAATATCCTGTGTCATCTTAAAATGAACCAACAAGAAAACCACAAACAGGATGAAAAATACTGTGAATATGTCCTGTTGCATATAAACAGAATTGTTTATGGTCACAGTTTTTTTTTTTTCAGTACAGTCCATGAGGCATCTGAAGGTCTTATTGACAAAGACCATTTTCCTAACTGATTTTTTTTTGTTTATTCATAGGAGTTATGCTACAGAAGAGCAGGCTGTTGTGGCTAATTGTCTTGCTAACTTTGTGGGCTACTTCAAATGCTCAGGGTAAGTCCTGAAACTTCTTAACTTCCTGAAGCTTGAGGCATTTGAAAGCAAGCAGAAATTACAGTAGTTTGCAAAGCTAAATGTTGACTTTTAAAAATGAGATAGCTAAACCACTGGAGACAATACAGTGATAGCATAATCTAAGGAAAACCTGATTAAAATAAACAAAGTAAGACAAAAACTTTAAGATAAGTCTTATTACTACTGGCACATTTGAATGATTACATTTACCTATTACTGACAAAAGAAATAAATATATACAAGTAGTTTTCTCCTACTGAACATTGACCTAAATTTACCTATTCTTAATTGCTAAATGATTCCCTTCTGTAATGTGTATGTAATATGAGACTTAAATGGACTGGGTGGACGGGAGCTGCTTTGTCAGAAATTTAGAGAGAAGAAAATCTCTATGGATCAAATTCAGGCTGGGTATAAAAGGGCACAATGCCAGATATTCATTTCCATGTGGCCTCCTGGACCAAATTCCTATCTGGTGTAACTCTACCCTCTTCTTGAGAGTTAACCTCTTGTAACGTGGTGTTCATAATTTGATTCTTCTTCGCTGAGAGTTAGAGTAAGTAGCTTGAAATCCTGTCCTTGTAAAAAATAAGCATGGTTATGTATATGGAATTTTGTTCACTTTCACTAAGGATTTTTTTTTTACATATAAAGTTGCCAAATAGATGAAAGTGCTAAGTAGACGTAAATGCTGTTTATTGTGCCATGCCAAATATAGCACATGTGCTTCTATCTTCCAAGCAGATGGAAGTAATGGGTTTATTGTGCCAAACAGGTAATAAATCATTAGAATTATTGGGTGTACTATGCATACTTATTTTCCCTTATGCCCATTTTTGTATTCACATTGCTACATGCCGTTGACTTTTGCAGATGGTAACAAGGAAGATGAGACTACGTTTGACTTATTTCAAATCAGTAACATAAACCGAAAGACAATTGGAGCAAAATTATTTCGGGGTCCAAATCCCACCGTCCCGGCCTATCGTTTCATCCGATTTGACCATATACCTCCATTTAATCCAGAGAAATTCAAACAGATTCTCAAACTCATCCGGAAAAATGAGGGCTTTATTCTTTCAGCCACCCTAAGGCAGGACAGGGAATCCAGAGGTACTATCATTGCTTTAGAGGGTCCTGGCATCTCTCAAAGACAGTTTGAGATTATTTCCAATGGCCGAGCCAATACCCTGGACCTTATCTACTGGGCAGATGGCTCCCAGAATGTGATTTCCTTGGAAGATGTGGACCTAGCAGACTCACAATGGAAGAACCTCACCGTGCAAGTGACAGGGGAGAACTACAGCCTCTATGTTGGTTGTGACCTTATTGACAGCTTCATCCTGGAGGAGCCTTTCTACGAGCAGCTGAAAGAAGAGAACAGTAGAATGTATGTGACAAAGGGGTCCATTCGAGAGAACCATTTCAGGGTAGGTAATGTGAAAGCATTAGGGTCTGTGATGAGGTAAAGAATTTAGCTACATTTAATATTAGCAGACAATGGGCCCAACTGTACTTTCACACGTACTCCAAAGTCAATGGGGAAGCATGGATAAAAGAACAGAATTTCCTCCAATACATCTTTTAGTTGATTGCTTGGAGTGAATTATATGAATCTTAGTGCTCATGAAAGTGAAGGACTGATACAGCACAGTCAAGAGCCATGCAAAATGCACTCCATCTCTGTATAGGTTTCCCCATGTAACATGTTAACATTCAACAGCCCTTTTTCCCATTTCATAGATTCATAGATTCATAGATTCTAGGGTCAGAAGGAACCAATGTGATCATCTAGTCCGACCCCCTACACAAAGCAGGCCAAAGAACCCTACCCATCCACTTCTATAACAAACCCCTAACCTATGTCCAAGTTATTGAAGTCTTCAAATTGTGGTCTGAAGACCTCAAGCTGCAGAGAATCCACCAGCAAGTGACCCACGTCCCACGCTGCAGGGGAAGGCGAAAAACCTCCAGGGCCTCTGCCAATCTGCCCTGGAGGAAAATTCCTTCCTGACCCCAAATATGGCGATCAGATAAACCCTGAGCATGTGGGCAAGACTCACCAGCCAGCACTCAGGAAAGAATTCTCTGCAGTAACTCAGATCCCATCCCATCCAACATCCCATCACCGACCACTGGGCATACTTATCTGGAGATAATCAAAGATCAGTTGCCAAAATTAGGCTCTCCCATCATACCATCCCTTCCATAAACTTATCAAGCTTAATCTTAAAGCCAGATATATCTTTTGCCCCCACTACTCCCCTTGGAAGGCTGTTCCAGAGCATTTGTGAGGCTTCCCATAGCAGAGTCCCATATTTTGCGGTGAATTTTAGAGGTGATCAAAAATTTTGCAAGAGAACATTTTCTGTGAGAAAACACCGTATCAGCGAAGGTGAAACGTTTCATGGTAATTTGTCAATTTTAAGGAAATTTAATTTCAAAAGAAAAAATTTAAAAAACATTTAGACAAGGTTGAAACATTCTATTTCAAACTTTTCAGAACAGGACATTTTGATTTTCTAGTTTTAAGTGACTTTGTTTCAATTTTTTAAAATTTATTTGATATAAAATAAAATTTTAAAAGTCAAAATTGGAATGAAACATTTTGATTGATCCAAGATTTATTTGTGTGTGTGTGTGGGGTGGGATTTTGTTTCAAGGAAAATTCCAATTTTTTTGATTTTGTTCCATTTCAGAATGGAAAACATTCTGAAATTGTGGATTTTCCTGCAAAATGAAAAATCTAGCTCCTGTCCTGCTCTAGTGATTTGTACAAAGTTCTTCAGGGGCTAGGTTGAGCCACCCAATTCTTTATGCCTGAAATCAAACATGAAATCTTTTCTCTGGAGTTGAAAAGCCAGTGCCTTGCAACCCACTGCGCTACACAGCCTCTGCTCTGATAATTGGATCTCTAATTGAACTGTATGGAAATAGAGATTTGAACTCACAACCAAACAGCAGCATGAAAACAGCTCATCAAATATTACTTTATCATGACTCATTCTGAAAAAAAACCTTGCTTTTGCACTTCATTAGTATAATAAATAATAATGTAGCCAAGTTATCAAAGTTAACTTTTAGTATGTATTTCTCATGGCTTGTCTCCTACATTACTTTTGAGTATTTACCTGTGATTAAATCAAACCAATAAACTGGGGAAGTTGATAGGTGAAGGAGAATACATACAAAAACCTCAATGATATAAATTTAATGCTGAATTGATCTGAAAGTTGTTTTCTTTGATTACAGGGTCTAATTCAAAATATTTATTTAATTTTTGATACTTCAGTAGAGGATGTTCTGCGTAACAAAGGATGTCAGAGAAGCCAGACAAGTACGTATATTTTTTCACACTATCATTGTTCAATTGAATCTGAAAATGAAGAAGCCCAGCGTCCATATATTAACCTCAAACCATGGCATAGCTCCCATTGAAGCCAGTATGAATTGGGGCAGAGGTAGAACAAGTCTCTGGAAGGTTTGGAATTGTTGACAAGCTACTTATGAACATTTTTGGGGAGTGACAAACAATGCAGATTGTTGTAAACAATTAAAATATTGCTGAATAGACATAATCAAAATATTGCTTCCACCAGATAATCTGATTTTTTTTATCCCTGCTGCTCAGATTTAAAATTTTGTTTCTTTGTGTGGGTTGGGGAAAAGCTAATTACCAAGGAGAAAGTTACTGAAAGTTGGAAAGAAAATTTAATATGTGAAAATATCCATACACTTCCATGAAGGAATGTTCTCAAATGATTAGAGCAAGGGAAATGTCTACATTACAAATTACTTTATACCTCTGATTGACATAAATTATGCTGACCTAAGCACCGGTGTGGACAGTGCTATGCTCTCCCGCCGACATAGCTACCACCTCTTCTGGAGGCAGGAGTTGTTAAACTGACAGCAGAGCTCTCTCTCATCAGCTTAGTGCAGGTATTGGCAACCTGTGGCACTTGGCCCCTCAGGGAAATCCACTGGTGGGCTGGGACAGTTTGTTTACCTGCAACATCTGCAGGTTTGGCCGATTGCAGCTCCCACTGGCCGCAGTTCGCCATTCCAGGACAATGGGGGCTGTGGGAAGTGGCATGGGCCAAGGGATGTGCTGGCCGCCCTTCCTGCAGCCCCTATTGGCCTGGAACGGCGAACCGCAGCCAGTGGGAGCTGTGATCAGCCAGACCTGCAGACGCTGCGGGTAAATAAACTGTGCTGGCCCGCCAGCGGAGTTCCCTGATGGGCCACGTGCCAAAGGTTGCCGATCCCTGGCTTAGAGCATCTTCACCAATTGTGTAGCTGCATTGGTGCTGCTGTAGCACAGACACAGCCGAGCAGTCATATGTCAGGGTTCTAATCCTGACTACTTGACCTGCTCACTGTGCGACCTTAGACAAGCTTTAAAAAAGTGAAATTGTTAGGTGCCAAATCTATTAGTGATATCATTGAAAGGGGCTTTGTGACTGAATCCTTGTAGGTTATGATTAAAAAAAAAGAATGTATTGGGCTGTAGAGTGAGTGTGAATAATACTTTAGTCCAGTCAGTAGGGCACTTAGACTCTGTCCTGCTCTTATGTCGGTATAACTCTGTCACTTAGGAGTGTCCCCTTACACCAATGAATATTTAGTTATTTATATGTGGTGGAAGAGTTCTATCAAAAGAGGCTGAGAAAGTCCTGCCTTAGAATACCTAGTGGTTAAAGCACTGTGTTGAGAGGGGAGAGACCAAAGTTCAAATCCCTATTCTATATCAGGCAGAGGTGAGAATTGAACCCACATGCTGGGTGAGTGCTCTAACCACTAGGCTAAAAGTTATGAAGTGGGCACCAACTCTTCCTGTAGCCACTTTGTGTGCGGTTAGGTATGTTCCTAGGATGCCTAGCTGATTGAACTTGCATGCACCTCGTGAATTTTTGAAACATTTTATTAAGGCAAACTTATGAAAAAATGTTAACGGTACATCATACATTACTTATTAAGGATTAGGTTAATATTCAAAGAATCTGGCTAAGGATTTTGGCTTCCTGGCTGGGGATACCTCATGCACTGAGTACTCTAAAAAAGGTGACCAAATGTCTAAATACTTATCCTCTTTTGGCAATTCTCTTGGGTATGAACTTGGTATGAAACTTTTCTACTGCAGAGACACTCCATATTTGATTCATTCCACAGGAGAAGTCAAATTTTTCCAATAATGTACAATTCAAAGTCTTCATGCTGACAATAAAAAAATGAAATTAATTTGTCATTCTGTTTATAAGAGAGATTTTGTATTGGAGCATTAAGTAAGAAGCCCAGGGTATTTCTAGGAAGACAGCATTTTGTCATAAGATTAATCTTTTAAATTTCCTCCCTAAACTCTCTAATTCCTGTACATAACCACCATGTGTACAAGTATGTTCCCTCTTCCCCACAACCCCTCTAACAGAGCGTCTCCCTAGCAGCAAAAATCTGATAGTTCCTAACTGGAGTCAAAATGCCATTTATACAATAATTTATTAAAATGTTCTTTATGAACCACACAAATTGAAGATATATATCCCCTTTCTCATACAGATACCTGCTCATCCACATCAATTTCTTTGTTCATCTTTCCTCTGGGTTGTTTTCTCATCAACATCTTTTTCAATTAGAATTGTATGTATCTTAGAAATTAAAGCTTTTGTTCCAACTTGCTTCTGCATCAGCTCCTCAAATATGGTTGAAAGACTAGATAGAGTTGTCTTGTGTCCAGATTTACAATAAAATATTTGGTTTGTAAATAATGAAAATACCAACTGTTTATATTATTTACATCACATCTGTTGGTATCATTCAAATCAGTATCCTGAAACAGCCGTCCAAATTGAGTAATCTCAGCAGTTACCCACAACAAATAGCCACTTTGAAATTTCCTAAGGATACATTCCTGATTATTAATGAAAGTAGCTAAGGGAGAGGACCTCAGCAACAGGAATTTTAAAAAATCGTCCAAAGTTGCGGTGGTTTGGATGAACTGGTGATATTTCTTTTTAACGCAACAATTACTGTGAATAGCTATATTTGTCTGCCAGCTTGTTTAAGTTTTACCCTGTGTTTCAATGGTCTGTTGTTAACCCAATCAATCGCATCTTTTAATTTCAATCCATAATGATAATAAACCAAACTGAGGAACGCTAGTCCACCCCACTTTGTAGGCTTACACAGAACTATAGCACTCACCCTTTGGGTTTTCCATTTCCATATACATTTTAATAGTGTATCCAGCCATGTTTTTAATGTCACGTCAGGGATACCGGTAGGGATGCACTGAAACAAAAATAGTAACTTTATGAGGATGTCATTTTTTACCTGTTTAGGTAAGAGATTTCGTATTTGTTCCATTCCTCCAAGTCTTTTATTTCTGTATTCCACAGGGAAGATAATTTGCCTTAAAAAGATTTTTATGTTTCTCCACTATATTTATTCCTAAATATTTTAACAGTTCCTTTGCCTCTTTAAATTTATGTAGCTGACAACAGTTTGTTTTGACCCTCTGGAGAATATTAATTCCTAAAATTTCAGATTGATTGTAGATTATTCTGAAGCCTGATACCTGCCCAAATTCTGGAGTCAATTGTTCTTTAAATTTTAATGAGGCTTCTGGATCCTGCAAATACAACAAGGCTTCATCAGCATACAAAGCTATCTTGTGTTCTAATTCAGAATGCATTTTAATGTCCTTTACCAAGGGGCTGTTTCTTCATCGTTGTTGCAAATGGTTTCATTGCCAAAGCAAACAACAAAGGGAATAAGGAGCAGCCCCCAAGGAAATTGTAATGGTGGAAATTTAGGTGCCATGGGGCTTTGGCAATCTACAGAGCTAGGTGGCAGCTGAGCAGGGTTTTTAAAGGACCTCAGTGGTGACAAAAGTGGCAGCTAGGTACCTAAATCCATTTGTGGATCTAGCTTTTAGATACTGTACTGATGGGTGTTTTAAACATTTGTAGGCTTGATAGTTGAGTGTCTTACTTTAGGCAGCATAGGCATCAAGGCATACCCTTCTATGGTTTTGGCACATTTCATTTAAGCAGGTTCCTTTGCTCAGGTTAAGTGAGAACTCTACATAAGTCATATCTACACTTCCTACCATTGCTCAATGGCAAAATGGAAGAGGGAGTAGAAGGGGAAACATCTCATTGCTAATGTTTCCATTCTGAGTAGAGAGCAAATCCAAACGTGTGATCAGTTTTATCTGTGGTTCCTTTGTTAGTGGCAGGATGTGTGTGGGTGAAGGGACAGGTATGAGAAAGTGTAAATCTTGTTTTGGTTTATGCCATGGTACATTCAGAGTAAAGCAGAAGGCTGGCATCCAGGATGCCAGTGTTCAGGCATCACTTCCCTCATTCCCTGGCAAAGAGTGAGCTTTGTAAATATCAAGCCCATGTAGATACGAAGTACCACATTAACCCATCTGATCCACAAGGCAGAGCTTTGAAATCTAGAGTAACTGATGTAATAAAAAGACTGACAGAACTCTCTTCGCCTAGATGAGGATATAATGGCATGATCTGTTGTGCCAATACAGAGCAGATCTCCAGATCTTCTCTATTTGTGTTGGAAGATTACCAGGAAGGGAAATAGTGTCAGCAAAAGTAGATTGGATCATGCCAAAACCCATGGAACCATACTGTAAAGAGAAAGTAGAAGGAAAATTATGACAGTAGTGCCTGCTGATACTAACCTTAGCTGGAATACCTTGCATACTTCAGCATCTGCAGTTGTATAGTCAACTAGGGAGTTGTTTTGCTACAGGTGTTCCCCCTTCCCCCCAAACCATATCTATCAGCTATGTCTGGGGTCCAAACACAAGAGCTACAAATCAGGTACATTACACAGTTTTGTTTTTTTCACCCTGTCCGGAAGAAGGCAGGTCAATAGACCAATTAATAATGTTCTTTTCTTTTTTTTACAACACTAAATTGAACACAATGGAATGGAAATTCCTCATTCAAATATGTGAGGTGGAGTCGCATCATTTTTGTGGCATGCATGTGAGCAACATGAGACATGCCACACACATAGTTGCAGTTTGCAGCTTCATGGTGCTGCCCATGTAGCTTAATTACCACAGTAGAAAAGCCATTGGTGATGTACTGCTCACTTGGCTAACAAGTTTAATACATATCACACTGTGCTGCATTCCTTAATACACTGCAACGTATTAATGGGAATGTGTGACATTCTGTATTTCAAATCATCCTAATGATCTGATGTTGAGTAAAGACATGAAAGGGAACACTGGATTGCTAATGAGGCTAAGCCTGTATATGCCTCTTCCAGTTTAAGGTACACCTCTACCCCGATATAATGCTGTCCTCGGGAGCCAAAAAATCTTACCATATTATAGGTGAAACCGCATTATATCAAACTTGCTTTGATCCACCAGAGTGCGCAGCCGGAGCACTGCTTTACTGTGTTATATCCGAATTCATGTTATATCAGGTCACATTATATCGGGGTAGAGGTGTATATATTGCTGTTCTGAACCTATTATTATAGGGGCATAGGCCATCTTCCCAATGTGAACTTTTGGCTCATATTTGTGACAGGAAGTGATTGTTTCTGCGATAATTCTGGGTTAAGACCTCTCACTGATACTGGCAGGGAATTCTGCAAATGTGCAGGGAGCTGCCTGCAAGCTCAGCAGCACTGTTTCTATCCAGGCTGGCTTGTGCTCCTGCCCTTCCCCTTGGCTGGATTTCACCTTTCCATTGGAGGTTTGTGAAAGAACAAGGCTTGGGCTTTAACTGAGCATGGTGATGCTAAACACTAGAAGTATTTGGTCAAGTTTGGCAGGTTCAAAACTTGTTTGGGGACAATTTAACCTTTTATTTGAAAATTGCTTAAAATACAGGTGGGAGAACTGAGAGGGTTGGGAAGTGGGAAAGTTGAGGGATGTTTTCCTGGAGCCTGGAGGGAGGCAGGAATGCTTGTTAATCACTTGGACTCTGGAGAGAGGCAGGAGGTGTAGGACATTGGACCAACATGTCTATGGGAACACTGAGCAGGCAGGAATATAGAATGGCCCTGCTGCTTCCAGGGACTGTTCTGTGTACCCAGGGGCCCTATATTAGCAGTTCTTGTTGCTTCTTGTGTGGAACTACCATGAAGATAGTCTCATCCTTTGTGACCTGTGACATTCTTGCAAAACACTTTCTGGGATCTATGAAAAATCATCATGGAGCAAGCTTTCAGATTATACTTCAGCACTTTGGTATTTCAGCACAAATCTAAATAAGGCTATTCTCTATTTAGACAATCACTGTACTTTCAGATGAGAAAACAATTATGGTAGTTAATCCTTGGTATGGTTTGATGCCAAGACAAATGACTTTAAATTAACAACACACACCTTGATCAAGCCCCAGATGCTAGTCTAGCTGAACATTGACCAAATGTGACTGAAGTATGGATCTGCACTGGGTCTTTTTGGAATCTTAGTTGTCTCTAGATATTCAGATATCAGCAGTGACCAAGAAATCTTTGTCCCATCTACACTTGATTAGCTTGCAACCTATTCTGTAGAATTTGGACAGTGAATTGCCACAGGTATTCATGCCTGTGTTACTTCCAGATTGGATTACTGCAATCTACACTACTGGATGCAATATCTAGTGAGCTCTAGCAAACTTCAGCGGCTGTAGATGTGGATGTCCACTTACTAGGAGGAGTTTCTAGCTGGGAGTGGGTGGCAATGTCTTCCACTTTATTCCTGGGTGCAATTCAAGGAATTAGTTTTGGTCTATGAAATATTTAATAGCTAGAGACCTCTATTTTTATTTTTATTATTATTTGTATTATGGTGGCATCTAGGGGATCCAACCCAGTTCAGGTCTCTATTGTGCTAGGTGCTGTACAAGCACATAGGAAGAGAGAATCCATGCTCCCATCTAAATAGACAAGACAGACAAAGGGTAGGAGAAAGGGAATGTGATTATCTCCATTTTACAAGAAGGGAACAGAGTCACAAATAGATTAAATGATTTGCCCAAGAAAGTCTGTGGCAGGGCTAGGATTTTAATCCAGATCTCTCAGGCTTTAGGACAATGCATGAAACACCAAGCTGTCCTTCCTTTATCCTTTGCTGATTACATGGCAGCTGAGCTGAGGTGTCTGAGCTAACTGACTCTAGATTTAAATGTGAGAGGCCGGGGGTGGAGGGTGGGGGGCAGGGCAGGCATTGTCAATGAAATCCCCTCAACTCTGGGATTACTCCTGTTTCTTTTCTGACAGGGACCTGAATTTGTTGACTTTCAGGGCACAGTGCAACCCTTTCTGAGAGGTAGGCTGACGAGAGAGATGATCCAGGAAGGAGCTGTTGGATTGATGGGTGACGGAGTCTCACTATAATGTGATCATTGTGTGCATTTTAAAAAATGACATACATATGCACAGAGATTTGGAGAGGCATGTTTTAAAAAGCTAAATAAATACATAAAATAAAATCCCACCCACGGCCAGCTCAGAGGAATGAGAGTTGTGTTTGGGAAAAGATTCACATTTTTACCTTTATATCAACATTTACAGTTTCAGCACCTTTTCCTTCCAAAGCGAGTCATCTAGTCCTTAAGAAATGAGCAGGAAGCCAGCCATATAGAACTGCCTCCCCAGAAATCCCCAGGTGTCTTCTTTTGCTGATTGCCAAGAGGGAGTAGGGAGTATAGATGTAATGCTTCTAACATCGTTTAGGACTGAACTCTGTTGAGATTGCAGATTTAATAATGTTCTTAAAATGCTCAGGTCAAGTCAAATTTCTACATTGACTTGACAGTATGAAATTAATGGTCTGAAAAGTATTACATGGGGAATCAGAGAAGCCTAATGTTTCCACATACTAAGAAAATGGCATTCATTTCAAGGAATCAAAAGGCAATTGAACTAAGGGGAGTCACACCACAGATGATTCTGGCCCATGATGCCACGTATGTAGATTCTTTCTGTCCTAGTCGCTAAGATACCAATTTCTTTAAATTTGATAACTGGAAACAATTCGGTGTAGACTATGTTGCAAGGTATTCACAAACCATGGGGTAACTAAGAATAAAATCAGTCTCCCCTCCCCATTTTTTAAATTCCTTTCACCTCTTGTGGCTATTGAGCTGATACATTTGTGATGATATGCTGTATTGCAATCATGGGCTGCATTTCTCCTTTGGAACATTTAAGAAAGAGCAGAGTGGTCAAATCAGTCTATCTAAGCTACTTTAGACTCTAGTTCACCTTACTAGATTGAGGTACTGTATTGACACTAAATATGGTGAATGAATCTTTACTGAAAGGCAGGGAAGTAAAGCTTCCCATAAAGCTGAGATCAATATTTGGCTACATCCTGTAGCTGTTACTCACACAAAGCTCCCTTTGAAGTCAAAAGGAGCTTTACCAATGTAAGGAGCGAGTAGACACAGTAAGGACCTCAATGGCACAGATCAGGATTTTAGTCCCCATTTATTATCATTATTATTTGTTAAAAAAACTAGTTTCATTAAATACAATCTTTTGGCAGAAAATAAGTCCTCTTGCTTCAAAATGTTTGGAAGAATTATTGCTGCTGTTTTCTGTCATACTGAACTCCAGCAATTTGCTATGTATAGGGAGAACTTTTAAACTGTGACTTCAGAACTCTTCCCAAGCATGTTCAATTATCCCTACATAATGCTTCATCGAGTGCATTTTGTAGAACATCTGCCTTCTTGGGGGACATTTGAAGTGCCCGGAGCCAATGTATAGCCTGGCCTTAGCTGGGTATACAGTTCACTCCAGCATTTCCATGTCAATGTAACAGCTCCTATGAGGGCTGTCACCAGCCATTGCAACTTAGGCTATGGCTACTCTACAGAGCTTACAGCAGCTCTGTGCCGCTGTAATGCTGCTAATGCAGATGCTCTAAGCCGACAGGAGAGAGCTCTTCCGTTGTCTTAATTACTCCAGCCCCCATAAGTGGCAATACCTATGTCAGTGGGAGCCCCCACACACCCCATGCCCTGACTCTTGCACCCCCCACATCCCCACCCCCACCCTGAGCTCCAAATGGGAGCTCCTGCACCGTCCTCCCCACCATTCCCACTTGCACCCCTCGCACCAAATGGGAGCTGCTCAGGTAAGCACTCCACACCCAAACCTTCTCCCCAATCCTGAGCTCCCTCCTTCATTTTAGCTCCTGGCCAGACCCTACACCCCAACCCCCAGCCTGCTCCTTCACCCCTAGCCCTGTGCTCAGTGCACTCCCACCATATGCATAAGATTAGCATTTTAATTTAATTTTAAATGAAGCTTCTTAAACATTTTGAAAACCTTGTTTACTTTACATATGACAATAGTTTAGTTATATAATATAGACAGAGACCTTCTAAAAAACATTAAAATGTATTACTGGCACGCGAAACTTTAAATTAGAGTGAATAAATGAAGAATTGGCACACCACTTCTGAAAGGTTGCTGACCCCTGCCCTAACCCTTTCAGTAATTTGAGAAGTAAACTGTAATTGGAAGATATCCTTGGGTTCGATTCAGTATGGGACCATGTTGTTTCCTCATTTACTCAGAGGGGGGAATAAAAAATGCCTGATTTTGCAGTCCTCACACTGGCAAAACCCCAGGTGACTTAAATGGGATTTTTTTTTGCACAAGAACTGTAGGATTATGGCAAAAGCCAGTTTTTGCTGTTGATTTTCAGTGATGATATTTAGCTGTCTCCTTTGCTTCTGCCATAATTTTCACTGCAGGTTAATAACCAAGCCTTAGGTTACTTAGACCTCACACTAAGGGATATGTGTACACTAGCTGAGGGACCTTGGGATGCTCTGACTATCACTGGCGGAATGAGTAGAAGAACAGAGTATTCACTGCCACCCATTTGTTAATGTTGCAGCTCAGCTGGTGTCTTAATGTATTTGGCAGTTTCACCTTATGCCTGGTTTCACGGATGAAACTTTGAATAAGCTTCTTTCTAGCAAAACAAAACCTCTCAGTCGCACAAATACACAAAGCTGATTGCCATTACAGAGACTAAGGAGAAAAAGAATTAGAGTCAAACTCTGCTCCAGCTGAAGATAATGAGAGTTTTGTCATTCTCTTCCACAGAAACAGGCAAGGACGCATACAGTACATCTACTTTGTCACTGGGAGCATGCTTCCCGGCATGGATAGACGGATGCACTAGCTCTGCGCTAGCTAGTGCATTCAAAGTAGCAGTGCAGCTGGGCTAGCGGCTTGGTTGCAAACCCACCTGGGCTCCCTGGGTCTGTACTAGCCCAAGCTGCCACCCATGTTATCCCAGCTACGCTGCTATTTTCAGTGAACTAGCTAGACCTGAGTTAGTGCATGTCGGTCTACCTGTGCTGGGAAACATGCTTCCAGCTGCAGTGTAGATGTGCCCTAAGGGTCCTTGCCTGTTTCTGTTGAAGAGAATGGCAAAACTTCTAACTTCAGTGGGAGCAGTGTTTGGCCTGAATTATTTTTCTCCATAGTTTTTGTAGTAAAGGAGTTTATTCTAAGTTTCACCCATAGAACCAGCCATAAGGTGAAGCTGCAAAAACCGCTAATACTACATGAGCTGCAGCATTAACTAACGAATGGCAGTGAACACTCTCTGGTCTTCCACTTATTCCACCAGTGATAGTTGTGGTATCTGGACTCTCTTAGCTAGTTGATGTCTTAGGAGAACAGAGCATGGAAAAGAGAGTTGATTGGAGGATATCTATCTGACGCTACAGGTAGCCCATTTAATCAGCACTGTATCAAAGGGAGCTGCATGGTTTAAGGGATTTTTGATGGGTTATGCAGCTACTTGCTGATTGTAACTGTAAGCTGCTGTATTCTGACAGCTCTCTGGTTGCCTGTCTGGAATTGTTTTTGGTCTAAGTTTATTTCCAGTGGATAGTCAAACACCACAATTTTCACCTTTGTTTTCAGTCTCACCAGAGAGTCCGTAAAGGTCAGAGTTTAAATTACTTTTTCAGCCTTAGGTAATGTCCTTCCAGATGATTACTGAAGAACATCAGCAGGTCAGTGTGGGAGAAACACTCACCATATTGTAGGTATTCAGTAGATAAATAGAGGTCTGGTGCCACAAAGGGGCTGGAAAAGTTACCCAAGCAGAGAAACTATCCAAGTTATCCAAGCAGTATTTCCTTGATGTTGGAGCTGGGATGAATTCCTGGCTAGTACAGTCGGCTATACTTCTCCTCTGGATGTAGAGGATTGTACCAGTGGGGAGAGAGGGTTGACTGGACCACTGTGCTTTTTGGTGATTCGGTGGTACAGAAGTGCCACTAAGGATCTGTCTACACTGCAATTAAGCAGTTACAGCTAGTCCATGTCAGCTGAATCGGGCTTCCGGAACTTGGGCTATGGGGTTGTTTAATTGTAGTATAGACATTTGGGCTCAGGCTGGACCCCAGGCTCTGGGACCCCCTGTGTGTGTGGGGTGGGTCCCAGAGTCTTGTGTCCAGGTTCTAGCCTGGTCTTGACAGTCTACGCTGCAATGAAACATGCCCATAGCCCGAGCCCCTTGAGCCCAAGGCAGCTGACACCATCCAGCTGCAAGTGTTTACGTGCAGTGTACACATACCATAAGAAGCTGTTACCATTCGGTTTAATTTAGAAGAGCCACAAGGCTGCTATGAGATGTGCATGGGGCTGAAGAAGGTCTTGGCTATCCCAGAAATTGGGGGAGCACAAATGTGGCTTAAAAGCCACCTTGGCCTCTTAGTGGTGGCCTCATTAGTAGAAGATTCCTGTCTCTGTGACCCAAATGAAAAGGATAGCCCTTGTCGTGTCATGAAAAATGCAAAACTTTTCATGGCCTTGAGAGGACTTAATGTGTATGTTTTTATGACGTTCTATGTTTTTATTATCTTTTTTCGTAAATGTGTGTTTTACGTTGCCAATAGTGCCTTTAAATGATGACTATGTGAGATGAGCTGGGCTCTTAATTTTGAAAGGGAATGTCTATAATTGGAAGCAGCTGACATTCAACCCCTCTCTTTTATTCTTGGGTATAATTTAGCATGAAGCTGTTCCAAAAGAGCTGCAGTTAAACCCTACCTACAGGTGCCAGTCTATAATTCCAGCCGTAAGCTGTAATCAGCAGAAGACTTGTATACACAACTGTTTTTTCCCCTCTCTCCCTACCAGCTGAAGTGAACACTATCAATGAGAGTACTGAAATCCTTCACCTTAACCCTGCTGTCACCACGGAGTATGTTGGCGAACAGACAGAGAAGAAGATGGAGTTCTGTGACCGCTCCTGTGAAGAGCTGGGAACTGTGTTCACTGAGCTCACTGGGTTGCGCATTGTTGTTAACAATTTAGTGGATAATCTTCAAAAAGTGGTAAGTATCTCTGGACTTAAGAATCAAAAGATACAAAACGTCAATTATAGAATGTTGTTTTCTCTGTCTCCCTCTATCATTTTGCATCAACATCTATAAAGATGGCTAGGTTGTTGGGGGAAGGGAATCCTACATTTTCAAAAGTGACGACAAATGATTTTGCGTGCTCGACTATGACACTTCACTTGGGCATGATTTTCAAAGGACAGGTTTAGAACAACATTTCTGAAAATCAGGCCTTTTAAAAATATTTCCCATATGGTAATCAAAATTCAAAGCACTCAAAATCACTAGTCAAATTTGGCCATATGTGTACTGTATATACATATGTCTGTATGTGCATATCTATGCATGTGTGTGTTATATATAAATATATAATGTTTATATTTATAATGGCCACATATTATAGCTAAGGGGGAAATGAATGCATGTGAATTTTATCTTTTTGTCTTTCATCACTGCAATATGATGAAGTGTGTAGCTACTTAAAGCCCTAGTTGTGAATCATGTTCATACTTTGTAAACAAAGTTTTAATAAGTTACTGCATGTCACAAGATTAGAATTATTTTCTCTTCTGAAGATGAACTACATTGGAGGGGAAAAAAAAGCCTTCTACAGTAGATTTTATTGAGCACTAGGTAATTATGATCACAATATTAGCTTAAAGAATTGCACTCTGTGGTACAGTAACTGAGTTGTGTTTTTCTTCTTGGCTAAAGTACACGAATGCATAAAAATGTAAGTTTTCAATCATATATTAAAGTCAGGTGATTGAGTGATAGTTTCTCTGGTTTTTGTTTTAAGGCTCTTTAGTTATATAATTTATTTGTTTAATCTTTCAGTCTGAGGAGAACCAAATTATGTGGGAATTGATTGGGCCTAACAAAACTCTAAAGAACCAATCAGTCTGCTGGCAGGATGGTCGTGCCTTTGCAGATAATGAAAACTGGGTTGTGGATAGCTGCACCAAATGTACCTGTGAGGTAAGACTATGGAAGGATTCACCCTATTTCCAAAATGGACAATGGACTGAATTCAGTTTGGCTACTCAATCCTGTTCCAGCATCCAACATTTTATTCAGGGCTTGATCGAAAGCTCACTGAAATCAATAAATAGACTCCCCATTGTCTTTGAGGGGTTTTGGATTAGGTCCTCAGTTTCTAATGGACAATACTGCAGACTTATACTGGTAACTTGCTTGGTTTAAAAATATTTCCTTTTATAAAGATCCAATCTCATTAAACAAAATATTTTTGTCTTTTAAAATGATGACAAGCAAAATCTCTTCAATATATGGGTAGAATTTTCCCTGGATACACAGATTTGCCTGTATTTGAACATATAGACGAGCCAATATGTTGCTTTCTTTGTATGTAGAATTCTAAAACCGTGTGCCATCAAATCACTTGCCCAGCGGTGTTTTGTGCCAATCCATCGTTTATTGAAGGTGAATGCTGTCCTGTCTGCTTTCATTGTAAGTATTTAACAAACGGAAAATCCACCTGTTTGGCAGTTTTTAAAAAACCTACTTTATTTAAGGGGTAGTAAAGGAAGAGTTGAAAACCAACTGAGCCAAAGAAAAATCATTATTTAAGCATCAGATAGTGAGGTTTAACTGCATTTTCCCTGGCTGCACATTCCAATTTCCCATTGTGTATTCTTTGCTTTTCTTTCTCTTTTTTTACTATCTGGTTAAAGTAGACTGCAGTCAGAGTGGATTAGTGTGCCTGCCATTCCCCTATAGAATGTGTTTGGATTCTAGAGTAAAATGGGAATTTCCGGTTGTCAGTAACCTAGTCCCAGTTTTGGACCTTAGCGTCCAAAATATGGGGGTTAGCATGAAAACCTCCAAGCTTAGTTACCAGCTTGGACCTGGTACTGCTGCCACCACCCAAAAAATTAGAGTGTTTTGGGGCACTCTGGTCCCCCCAAAAACCTTCCCTGGGGACCCCCAAACCCAAATCCCTTGAGTCTCACAACAAAGGGAAATAAACCTTTTCCCTTCCCCCTCCTCCAGGTGTTCCTGGAGAGATACACAGAAGCAACCTCCGTGAATCTAAACAGAGGGATTCCGCCCTCCCCGTTCCCAGCCTGGAGAACAGAATTACCGAGAGTCAATCTCTCTTCCCCCCTCACCCAGAGTGAATGCAAAGTCAGGCTAGTACATCTAACACACACAGGTTTTCCCCTGACTTCTTCCTCCCACCAATTCCCTGGTGAGCTGCAGACCCAATTCCCTGGAGTTCCTCACTAAAGAAAAACTCCAACAGGTCTTAAAAGAAAGCTTTATATAAAAAAGAAAGAAAAATACATACAAATGGTCTCTCTGTATTAAGGTGACAAATACAGGGTCAATTGCTTAAAAGAAATATTGAATAAACAGCCTTATTCAAAAAGAATACAATTTAAAGCACTCCAGCAACTATAGACATGTAAATACAAAAGAACATAAAAATCCCCTATCTGATCTTTGGTACTTACAACTGGGAAACAGAAGATTAGAAAGCAGGAAATAGAAAAATCCTTCTCTAGCTGAGAGAGATTCAGGCAGAAGACAAAGAACTCAGACACAAACTTCCCTCCACCCAGAGTTGAAAAAAGTCTGGTTTCCTGATTGGTCCTCTGGTCAGGCGTTTCAGGATACTTTTTTTTTTTCAGGTGAAAGAGACATTAACCCTTAGCTATCTGTTTATGACACCGGTATTTCAGTATAACAATCATTGGAAAGGCAAAAAAGTCTCACAAATTTCTTTTCTCCTTCTGTTGTTTTGAATTTTACAATACTTCACTTATATGGAACAGAATAACAAAAGGATTCTTCCAAGATAGCACTGCAGTTTGTGGCTTGCATTTGTAGTAAGAATAGTTTTGGAAATATATCTTGTTCTGGGCTGGACAGGTCTATTGCAGAAAAACAAATTGCAAGACATTTTTAATAGTTTCAGTTTTCTGAAGTGTAATATTTATTGCATCATATTCAGGTTTCTTGCCTATTCATATTATATACAGCACATATTTTCATTGTGCTCTCAATCACATTTATGGTTATGTTGTGTTCAGGGATGGGTCCAAGCCTCACATTTTGTATCTGGGTTCCAAAATGTGTAGATATCTGCCTGCCCCAGATCTAAATTTATAAAATGTGAGGGTGTTCAGATCCAGGTATCTGAGGTGGGCCAATCTTTAACTATGTTTTCTTTTTAAATAAAGTTCTCTATCTTTTCTGTGATAGATTAAAATAAAAATCAGAACCAGAGATCTAACTAGCACAGGATAAGTTCTAACAAAAAGACATGTGAGAACAAAAATCTTATGACAAAGGAATTAACAGTGTTAAGCAGTTTTTGCTTCTTCTGCAGCCAAAGACAGTGAAGATGGTTGGTCTCCATGGTCTGAGTGGACAGAGTGCTCAGTGACATGTGGCTCTGGAACACAACAGAGAGGAAGATCATGTGATGTCACCAGCAACACTTGTGTAGGCCCTTCCATCCAGACAAGAACGTGTAGTCTTGGCAAATGTGACAATCGCAGTGAGTGCTGACATCTCTCTCTCCTTATTCATGTTCTCTCTGCTTCTCCCTTTCTAACCATGAAGCAAAAGGAATCCTAGCCTGAATTTCCTATGCACATTTTGATAGAACTGTATATATTTTAACACTATTTTATGCATTAGTACACTAGTTATCAAGACATACTGTATTTTTGTTCCTTTACTCACCCATCTAATATTCCTCACCTTTAGTATCAATCTAATATGCATGTGTACTGGCCAGTCTAGTTTTTGCTCTGTAAAAGGAAAGATACTAACAAGTAGGGCCTTTTGCCTTGAGTCAGCATATATGCAGCACTGGCTACTCTGCCAGGGCAGCTAATAGCTTGTGTGTCATTGAGGCATGATTCTCAGCACAGTCCGTAAGCACAGAAGTGTTTAGGATATGGGGAAGAAATACCTGCATTAAGTAGTTATAGAAAACTTTTGTAAAATAGTAAGTGATCTTATATTTATTGTACTTACAAGGCAGACTAAAGGAACACTGGTCATGATCACTTTCAATGACTCCTGAACAATTATTTAAGACAAGTATTTTCTTATGTACTTACAATACATTTTTTTTAATGATCTGTCCTCTGAACTGAGCTACTCTAACGTCCCCATCAGTCCTGTGTTGGTGGTTGTGTTTCATATGTAAGATAGTCTCTGATGTCTGAACCCAAATGTTGGCTTTTGTAACAGATAGTAATAAAAGGTGGGACACCTATTGTAAAATGGAGAAAGCTCTGTTGCAGGGCTAGGTTCATGAGAGAATTTCTATTATGCTCCCAGATGGAACAAGCACTTCCTTATGTTGTGTGGGGTTTTTTTTCCCTCTGTCAGTACGTCAAGATGGTGGCTGGAGTCACTGGTCTCCTTGGTCTTCCTGTTCTGTGACCTGTGGAGTAGGCAACATCACTCGCATCCGTCTCTGCAATTCCCCCATCCCACAGATGGGTGGGAAAATTTGTAAAGGAAGTGGTCGTGAAACGAAAGAATGTGAGGGAGTCCCATGTCCAAGTAAGTTTGTGGGTTTAACCTCAAATTGAAAGTCAAATAGAACTGTATTGTGTGTTCTAAGAAGCCAGGTTCTAAATCAGGGGTTCTCAATCTTTTTCTTTCTGAAGCCCCCCAACATGCTAGAAAAACTCCATGGCCTACCTGTGCCACAACAACTGTTTTTCTGAATATAAAACCAGGGCCGATGTTAGGGGGTAGCAAGCAGCTGGGGCCCCACACCATAGGGGTCCACATGAAGCTACATTTTTCAGGTTTTGGGTTCAGCCCCAGGTGGCAGGGCTTAGGACCTCAGGCTTCAGCCCCATGCAGTGGGGCTTTGGCTTTCTACCCTGGGTCCCAGCAAGTATAATGTTGGCCCGGCTTGGAGGCCCCCTGAAACCTGCTCTTAGCCCCCTGGGGGGCCCTGGGCCCCTGGTTGAGAACCATTGCTCTAAATTATAATGATAGTGATTCAGGGTCTAACATGTAGCTTTGGAGATGGATTAGTATAAGCCTATGGTATGTGATCACTTGGCTCTGTTCCTTCGCTTTGTGTTTTGGGACTGTGGCATTGGATTCAGAAAAGAACGTTCAGAAGCAGTATGGTCTTGTGGGTTAATCTTGCTGGAGGATTCTCTGCAGCTTGAGGTCTTCAAACCACAATTTGAGGACTTCAATAACTCAGACATAGGTTAGGGGTTTGGTACAGTAGTGGGTGGGTGAGATTCTGTGGCCTGCATTGTGCAGGAAGTCAGACTAGATGATCGTAATGGTCCCTTCTGACCTTAAAGTCTATGAGTTAATCAGGGGAATGGAAATTGGACATCTAGGGTTCTACTTGTGCCCTTACCACTGACTCAGTATGTGGCCTTTTGCAAGTCACGTTGTCTCTCAGTGCCTTGGTTTCCTTATTATTATGCTTACCTAGCTCACAGGAATATTTTAAGAAGAGATGAGTGGCAATAGTGTTGTCTGAGGCTTTGCAAGCTTCTTAAATTGTTATTGGGTTTAAAAAATTAAAGTTTGGGAATCTTTCCTTCCTGTAACTTAAAGACATAGTTTCCAAGGATAATTCAAATATACAATAACAAACAAATAAACATGTTTTCTATCTAAAGGGAAACCTGTGCTATGTATTAGGAACTGAAGTAGTATCCCCCTAAAGCTGGCATAATTATATGCCTTATATATAGTATACATGCATAATTTATATTTAAAAAAAAATCTTTACCCTCATTTCTTTTTTTTCTCACAGTCAGTTTAGATTTGTTTTTCATTCTGCCCACTTGATGCTCAATTTCATCCTATTTTTTACAGTATTTTCTCTCTCTGCTCACAGTCTCGCAAGTCTATCATGGCATGTGAATCCAATTATATTAAAGTGAAGGTTGAACTTCTGAATCCACTGTATATTTGAGTGGATTGAAAAACAGGCAAAATTAATTTACTCCTCTCTACCTATGAGGCCAAATTACTACAAGTCCTAGGTGTTTTTTATTTATTGAGAGCCATCAGTGTGCTTGGTGCTGTACAAAGCATATGGGAAAAAACAATCTGTATTCTGGGAAGTTAGGTCCAGATTCTGTTCTTATACTAATGTAATCCTGGAATAACTATACCAAAATCATTGAAGTTGCACTAGCATAAAATGTGCATGAAATCAAAATCAGGCCCTTATAGCCTGAGTTAGCTAGGCAGTGCAGTTTGGAATACGAAATGAGAGGGAAATCTGTGGGTGGTGTATATGTCATGTTACTGTAAAAATGTTGTGTAAGTTAGCAGACTTACTTTCAAGTTTTGATAGAAGTAGTTTCCTTAAAAAGGGATTTGAATGTAAAACATTGAGGTCATTTGCCAACTATAGAAGGAGATCCCAGAAGGAGATCCCAGAATGCAGTTAAATGCATTGAGCTAGATCTTCATCACCAAATATAAACAAAAGAGTCTCAGCACCAAGTGCAAGCTGAGGGTTTTTTCAGCTGTAAGTTCTGATTAGAAACAGCTGGTTCAGATTGGCTACTAACAAAATGACTTCTCAGGACACCTTAATCATGGAAGAAGTCACAGAGCTCAGAGTTATGCAGGTCATATGCTTGGTGTTCTCCTATGTCATATTTCCATAACAGAAGTTGTTTTAATAACAATCTCATCAGTGAATGTTGAAAATCCAGATGCATCAGCCAACATAAACTGCTTCTGATCACTTTAATTGAAAATATACCATATGAAAAGGTGTTGCATGCTGTTATGAGTTGTCAACAATAACTAAAATGGCTGAAAAATCCATGTATTTACCTGGAAATATTGTAATTTCAGTTTTCAGTTGTTCAGTTTCATTTTTTCCTCTGGGTACAGTCACAAACTGTTTATAGAGCTATCAGAAGGAAGAGTTACCTTTATAGTACTGAATGTTGTCTGCAGTATGTTGCTCATGTTAATTTTCCCCTTTGTCCTGCATGTTCCAGTTAATGGTAGATGGGGTCCCTGGTCTCCATGGTCCGCATGCTCTGTCACCTGTGGAGGAGGGATCCGTGAGAGGTCTCGTCTCTGTAACAGCCCAGAGCCACAATATGGAGGAAAGAAATGTGTGGGAGATGTCCAGCAACATGATATATGCAACAAGAATGATTGCCCGATTGGTGTGTATGCATTGAGTGACCAATAGAGAGCTATACAGCTTGCAAACTTTGTTATTGTTAGTTATTTATCTCCTGTCACATGGATAACAATACTAATTGATATTAGAGAGTCTACATGTATGAAATACACTAATTCAGTCCCTGTTTCAGAAAAGCACTTACATAAATGCTTAAGTCTAATTCACTTCAGTGAAACACTATGCATGTGCAGATTGTTAAGTGTTATCTGGAATAAGAAGATTTCCTGCATCAGGGTCTCAGTATACTATTAATATAGTCAACTGTTTGTAGCAGTCCATGAACCAAAAAGGAAATGCATTCATATACAGTTGAATGTTCAAATATTTTTAATTGTCAGCATTCCATCATTTTTATCTATTTCAATGAGTGGAGAATGTTTTTCTTTAACACGGGTTACAGTTCTTTACTTTCTGCACTACTCCCCTTATTTACATTTTTGCTTGTGTTTTGACAGATGGGTGTTTGTCAAATCCATGCTTTCTTGGAGCAGAATGCAGCAGTTATCCTGATGGGTCTTGGTCATGTGGCCCATGTCCAGCTGGGTACCTTGGTAATGGAACAGTGTGTGAGGATCTTGATGAGGTATGCATTGTTTCAGTTGTCAATCAACATGAAACATTTCCTTGAGGCTATTTATAAAGATTGTATGGTGACTATACAACAGGCTAACTTGGTTCTTTCATTTTGCTTCTTTGTTTTTCCATAGTGTATAGCTGTGCCAGATGTTTGTTTTAAGGTGAATCATGTCCATCGCTGTGTGAACGTGAATCCAGGGTTCCACTGCCTGCCCTGCCCTCCACGCTACAAAGGAAATCAGCCTTTTGGGGTGGGCCTGGAGGCTGCCAAGGCAGAAAAGCAAGTAAGTGATGTTGAAGAGGGGTCAATGGTTAGGAATGTGATGGAAACTGAAACCTATCTAAGCATTCTCCATAAAAAACAAATTGTGAAAGAATATTTCATAAATTTGGGCAACAAACAAATATAGCCACAAATAGCTAAGCACCAGATTTTCAAATGTACATAAGCAGCTACAGATATAGATAGACACCTAGTGGGATTTTCAGAAGCTCGTAGGTGACTAACTCTCATTGAAATCAATGGGAGTTAGGCGCCAGGGTGCTTTTGAAAAATCACAGTAGGCATCTATCTCTTTTGTAGGTGCCTAAAATACCTTTAAAAATACAGTCCTAAATGTGGATGCAACTTTTCTACTAATATGATGGTGCATTGGGCCTGATTATCCACTGCTCGTCACCTTGTGTAGTCATTTCTACCTGTGTGAAATGAGTGCAAAATGCTACAAGGCCAGAATGGTAGCCTTTTAAACCCAGAGTTTGCAATCCCTTTTCACAGGTGTAAAAGACTGCATAAGAGGCAGTGCAGTGGAAAGGTAGGATGATTATCTTGATAAATACACCAAAGTAAGTCATCAAACATCTGTCTGAAGATCTCACTTTTCTAAATGCCAGTAGGTCAAGATGTTTGTGTGTGGGGAGGGGTGGGGCAAAGGAGAGGAAATGACACAGAGGAATGTTATCTCATAGAAAACTAAGGCAACTTCTTTAAAACAGTTGCCATGAGACTTCATCAGTCTCTTCTTTTTGAGCCATGCTGTAGTTAGCTCAACATGTGAAGTCTAAATGTACAACACCTGTTAAAATTAAGCCACTCAAAACTTACCAGGAAAAACAAAAGAAATAAGAGGAAAGTGACAGTAAACTTGCTGACAGGATATTTGTTTGTCTCTCTGGTTTAAGAAAAAAATGACTACACACCAGCTGGTAGACTTAGAGCATTATATCCTGAAGACCAGTACTCTAAAGGAAATGGGTGTGTGCAGTTTTTCCTGTCCATAATGAGAATTAATGGCTCCTAGGGGAATGCAGACGTAATTCCAAAAAACGTAAACTAATTGTTTAAATTTATTTATTGAGTAATGTCCATTTGTACCTGTGGTTATGCTTTTTTTTTTTTTTTTGTATTGCCAGTTATCTACAATTGTGAACTGACAAAATAAACTGTATGGCTTAGACCAACATTTTTTTTAAAAAGTGCCTAAATTGAGACATCTAAATAAGTGGTCTGGGTTTCAAAAGTGCTGAGGACTTAGAAGCTCCTACTGATGTCATTAAGTTTGAATGAGTGTGATCTGTTCTTGTAGGAGTGTGAACCTGAAAATCCATGCCTAGATATGACACACAGCTGCCACAAATCTGCAGAGTGCATCTACCTGGGCCATTTCAGTGACCCTATGTACAAGTGTGAATGTAGAACAGGATATGCCGGTGATGGACGCATCTGCGGTGAAGATTCTGACCTGGATGGTTGGCCCAATAGCAACCTGGTCTGTGCTGCCAATGCTACTTACCATTGCATGAAGGTAAGCAGGAAGGGGCAATAAAAAGATGTTGTGTCACAACCAATTTTATTTTTTTAATAGCTAAGGATATTTCTTTTCATTATAAAACTGGTGATGGTTTCTATGCAGACTTGAACTGTTAAGGTATCCAGTCTTTCTATGAGATAGTATTGAATGTATATTCACTAACAC
The DNA here is from genome assembly GCF_025201925.1 of Gopherus flavomarginatus. NCBI lineage: Eukaryota > Metazoa > Chordata > Testudines > Testudinidae > Gopherus > Gopherus flavomarginatus. Next base: position 87,494,457 of record NC_066620.1, read on the forward strand.
CTTAATGGAATCCTGTATTTCACTGGCTCACAATTATCCTATTCTGTAAATAGGAAAAAGAGGGATCACTCCTGGATCACTTCTTATCCCAAACTGTCAGTCCCCTTCCCTTTGTAGCAGAATTCTGTTTCTGTTCTGGGAGGTCTTCTGGGGACCACTAAGAGGAGTTCCATGGACCATCATTTGAGAATCGCTCAAGCATTACTTGCATGAAAAGCTTTTCTCTAAAGAGTTATCTAAGAAGACTGAAACTATGCAGTCACCAAGATTCAGCAGGAGCTTGTGCACTGGTAGCCAGATATTAATAATGTTCTATGACAGAATGCTGGTTCTGTGGGGTATTATGCCAAAAGTGTTCAGCCCCATGCAACTTCATCCCCACTTGTGACCTAGCACACCTCACTCCACAACAAAGGAGGCAATAGGATTATAATGCTCTGGTATTGCTGATTGAGGGGCAGATGGAGCAGGGCTGCTGAGATAGTAGAGAAAGGGTAGATGGTGGTTAGGATAAATGTGTCTGGGACCATGGGTGAACTTGGCCTCAGCTCAGAAAGGTCCTTAAGCATGTACTCAACTTCAAGCACCTGAGCAGTCCCACTGAAATCACTGCACTATTGACATGCTTACTGTTAGGCATGTGCTTAAGCACTTCGCTGAGTTAGTCTTTATGCAACGACATTGGCTGCATAGGCCTACAGATGGCACTGTTTTCTTCTGATTGCTCTTTTTCAGTTCTAAACACGACCTGCTTAGATTTCTGTTTCTGTCCCATATTAAAAACAGCAAAGGTCCTTAATTTACTTGAGAATGCAACCAACCTGTCCCAAGCAATGGCATCCTCTTCATTTGGTTTTGTTGCCACTGTCAGAGTGCTAGAATCGTGTCAAATTCTGAACTAGCGTAATGGGCAAACAAATGAGAAACTTTACACAGAGACTAACAGTGTTTAAGCTAAGAGTGTTAAATGGGGCAAAAAGTCATCCAGGTGTAACTACATTAAAGTCAATGGCATTACATCAGGAATGAATTTGAGCCAATGCCTTATTAACAGAAAGGGTGTATTAGATAGACCCTTGCTGAACACTAGTCTCAGATGCTGAACTTTCTCACGCTGCCTGCTGTCGGCTCATTGTAGATTTGGCCAACTCAGCATTTGCAGTTCATATATTCTTTTTGGTTGCTGTCATCAGGACATGCAACATGTTGACTCAAGATGCAACACAAAAGATCCGCTTTCATTAAGAACATAACATGTTGAACACATTTAGAGGAGACTGTTCCCAAAGGTTCAGTCCTGTCTTTCTGTAAGACATACATTAATTTTATAGAAACAAATGTTTGACTAAAAAGGTCTAGTTAAAAAATAGAAAATATTCTCAGGCAGTAGCACTCATTAGAAATTATTCTAGTTTAGTAATTTTCTAAAAAAAAAAAAAAGAAAGATATCCTTCCCCTACTCTGTGAAAGTGATTGAAAAATAACTTCTTGTCTAAATAAATTTAATATATTGAATTTAAATTTACTTTTAGTTCTCTCAAAATTTTCAGGTATAGACATTTTTTCCTCCAGAATTCCTGTACTGAAGAAATGAAACATTAGCCTAAATATGATACTTTGGAGTCTAACATTGGGTCAGGCATTAAGGGTTCATCTGTATATACAAAAAAAAAAGGAGTCCTAAAAGTTCATTTTGAGTCCTAAAGAGGTTCATTTTGATTTTGGTAATTATCCAAAAACTATAATGCTTTTTCCTCAGCTTATCTAGATGAACAGAATCTCTTGAGCTTGAAAATTTGGGCTGGAAATGTCATGAGAATAGATTTTCCTGAGATTTCAACATTTTCTTTGCTGATCCTGGACTCAAATATATGTGCTATAAGAACAATATTTCTGCAGTGCTTTGGCATGTCCAGTTTTGGTTTCAAGCAGAAGTGGAAAGGTGAAAATAAGTGAAAACAGCAGTGAGAACAACTTATAACCCCAGAAAAGGTTTGGTGTAGGAAATAAACAATGGTTTGAGTGTCTTTTTACGTTTTCACCCATTCTTTATCCCAAGGCAGAATGATGACCCAAGGTAAGGCATAAATTTGTAATAGTGAGAGTAATTAACCATTGGAACAATTTACCAAGTATTGTGGTGGATTCTCCATCACTGACAATTAGATGCTTTTCTAAATGATCTGTTCTAGTAATTATTCTGGGGAATTTCTATGGCCTGTGTTATACAGAAGGTCTGACTAGATCATCACAATGGTCCCTTCTGGCCTTGGAATCTATGAATCTATTTTTCAACTAACTATACTATTTTAAAAGAAAATAGTAGTTAAAATGTTGGATCATTGTTTCACTTTTTGATATTTATATTTCCAATTTAGAAAGCCCACATAGTTATTGTAAGAGATATTAGATCCTTCAGTCACCAAATCCTGCTCTTCTTTGCACCATTTTGATGCCATTGGGGTACATTCATGCAACCTCACTGAATTAAATGGGATTCTATGACTGTAAATGAGAATAGAATTTGCCTCCATGTGTTAATCAGAGTAATTGCTTTCTTGAACCAAAGTTTTTGAAAATCTGTACTTATTTTTTTTGCCTAATCCAGAAAGCAGTTCACTTGGAATAATCACCCTTTCCTCAGTTCTGATCTTCAATGTGAAATAAAAAAAGGATACATTTGCCTTTTATTTTCAAAAGTCTTGGAAATTTAACAGTGTAAAAGGACACATGTCTCAAAACTACAGCCCCATGTCTGTCTTTGTTGCATTAACTTTCCATATGGCAGATTACAGCTGAAGATCATCCTTTTAGTTTTCAACTTCATTCTTCTGGTTAAAGGCAGCCAAAGCCAGCCACATTACGTTGCAGTCTTCAAAGTTCCTTCATGAGCTGTCCAAAAGGAGCTGACACTGTGTGTGTGTGGTTTTTTTCCTATCAGATGCTCTCAGTTAAAATACACTCCAAACATTTCTTCTAACAGAAGGAAGTTGGGGAACGTGATTTGTAACTTTATTTAATTTATTTTACAGCATGAAAACTGGATGAACTAATATTTTTGGCAACAAACAAACACAGAGTCTTTAAAAAGTACCTGTGACTGATTTTCTCAGCTTTGTGTTTGTAGCCTCTTGTGGGCTATATAGTCTTCAAGCCCATGTAACGAGCCTGTAACATAACATAAATATAATGTACTGATTTTTCTGGACAGGATAACTGCCCCCATCTGCCTAATTCTGGACAGGAAGACTTTGATAAGGATGGCAAAGGTGATGCCTGTGATGAAGATGATGACAATGATGGGGTAGAGGATGACAAAGTATGCGATTTTATTTAATGGTTGATTTTTAAAAAATATCTTTTATCATTTTAATGCAACTCCCTGTAATGGGGTGGGAGGTCCCTGTCCAGTGCGGGGTGAGTACACCCTGTCTCTCAAGCTGCATTATGCCTCTAGGCAGTGAGGCCTAAGAGCTTAAGTCCACCAACTGGCTCTTTGCTGTAGGGCTGTGCAGCCTAGGAGTCAGGGTCTATAGCAGCCCCCTGACTCCCTGGCGTGTAAGGCCTAGATGCCAGAGTCACTAACAATACCCTGGCTCTCAGGGAAGTGATGCTTAGAGGCCAGCGTCAATAGGATTGGGCTGCCTATCAGGGGGGTAGTGGCCAGGGTAGGGAGTCCCTGGCCCTCCCTGATCCACCAAGTCTCAGCCCAAGGCCCTGGTAGTGATGAATAGACTCGCCACTTAGTCAGCAAGGATCCGCCTGAAACACTCTGACTGCTGTAGGGACAATGGCTAGTCTCTCCCTGGCCTACTTCCTGCTGTGACTCCTGCAGTCCTGGCCTATGTGTCTTCGGGGTCTCTGTCCTTGGGTTGTGCTGATCCTGGGGGCTCCAAACTCCAATTGGCATCCTCAGGTACCTGGGTGCCTGCCTGAGTCTCAGTGTCTCCTGCTCCCACAGTGTGGGGCCCCAGCAGCTCTTGGGCTGGAGCCTGCAGCATGCATCCTTCCTCTCCAGCAGCTAGCCCAGACTGAGCTGGGCTGCTCCCTCTTATACTGGTGTTACACTTTGAGCATGTCCAGAAGGGACATGGGGGCTTGGCTTAGCCCACAGTCAGGAGTTAAGCCTTCCCTGTCCATTGCGGGGTATATGGACCCTGTCACACTCCCTTACAAGAAATAATTAAGGACTTTGTGGATCAGATCCTCAGTTGCATTAGGGTAGCTTTGAACCTCCCTGTCCTATCTCAATTACCCTTGGGGGGTACAGCCTAGTGCAGAGCAGAGTAGGATTGCAGGAGCTCAAAGAGGACCTAATGCCCCTTTCAAGTCTCCACCCTATCCCGTACTGTGCTGAGTGCTCTGTGGCATCATCTTAGGGTTTTGGTATATTGACTAGAGCAGGAGCTGGTCTTCTGGTTTAAATAAAAAGTGCCATTTGATTGCTCTGTCTGCACTGGGGAGAATGTAACAACAAAAGGGAAAAATGAGGTGTAGTCTGCGGTGTGCTTTCATGTTCTGGATCTGACCCATGCAGTCTGTATTTGGAAACTTTAAAAAAAAAAGTTGAACAAGCATTTAATCAATAACATTTATTTTGCATGTGCAGTTACAGAAATTATTGCCTTCAGTTACATTGTCCAGTTAGGTGACACTGAAGTGAGTAGCCTTCTCCTTCAGGCACATTTATTTTTTTGTTACCATATGGCAGTATTTGATAAAATAGGACATATTTTGCCTTTCCTTTATATCTTTTCCTAGAATGTCCAAAATAGTGAAGTCTGGCTTTTGCATTAAGACAGTAATTTGTCTTTATGGAAAATGCTCGCACAACAACAAAATAGTGCAGAATATTCTCCAGTGACTTTTCTTAAGGTTCTGAGAGACCTAGTTTCCTCTCCACACACACATGTTGGACCTGATCCTCCACTGCCTTGCGCATTAGGTAGTCATTTACATTTGTACAAAATGGGTGTAATATGCCTACCAATCTGCATTAGTATTTTGCACCCGCTTTGCAGAGGTGTAAATAGCTACACAAGGGAAAAGGCTAAGCTCATCAGTGGAAGGCACACTTGTACTTCAATTTATACGTCTTAGTTTCATTTTCACTTTCGTTTCTTCCTAAGTGGAATATGAGGGATGGGAGGATGGGGAAATACTTCTTGATAAATGAAATAGTGCCTCAAACCAAGCTGTGATTTATATTCTTAAATCCTTTGCTTCTGCTTGCTAGGACAATTGCCCCCTTCTCTTCAACCCCCGTCAGCTTGATTATGACAAGGATGAAGTTGGTGACCGCTGTGATAATTGCCCGTATGTGCACAACCCTGCTCAGATTGACACTGATAATAATGGAGAGGGTGACTCATGTGCTGTGGATATTGATGGTGATGGTATGTTCTTTTTCGCTAAATCAAACAGCAACTGGTTACTATTCCAGACCTAATACTTATGGACAGTGGGTGGGCTGGTTGAATTTGTATGTAAGATAAAATCAGTCCCATCTTATATTTTACCGTCGGAAATATAGAAAAAGAAAGGGAAGACCAAGGTCCATCAATCCCCAGGCTCTGCATTGAACACAGGACATTGATTATAGGCTCATAGACTTTAAAGACAGAAGGGACCATCATGATCATCTTGTCTGACTTCCTGCACATTGCAGGCCACAGGACCTCACCCACCATTCCTGTAATAGGCCCATAACCTTGGCTTGTGTTGCTGAAGTCCTCAAATCTTATGTGAAAATAATGTGAAATGTACCCACATGAATGTAATAGATCACCCATGTTCAATGTTCTAGATAAATCACACTTCCCCAGCCCATTCTAAGGCTCGTGCAAATATCTCTCAGAGGAGAAGAATTTCTTCCTGACTCCAAAATAATCAGGATGCAATATTCTACTTTTGTTTCCTGTTTGTATACTAGAGAAGAAAAAAGATATCAGTTAAGGCAATATGTAGAGAATATTAATCTGGGCCAGTTAAAATCAGAATTGACCTGGATAATCATACAAAGCTCAAGCCAATCCAAACTCAAACATCCTCTGAGTTTTGAAAAAGAGAGTTTTAATTTGCTTATTTCTACACACCTCTCTAGTCTTGGTTTTGGCTAGAAATGGAAACAAAAACATTGAAATATCTTTGGAAAGCTTGTTCTTGAAGCATTTCTAACATGGTTGAAACCCAGAAATGTTAGAAATAATAGAAAAAAGTCTGGTCTTGGATTTGCTTCAGTAATCATGCAACTTTTGGACACTTTTCTGAATTGAACCTCTGAACCTCTTGAAGTTCTCCCATCACTCACAACATCGGATTCTTATGAGAGCTCATGGGACTTCTGCATGTGCAATGAGTGAAAAACATAACCCTGTATCTTTGGCTGAGACTCCGTATTTCAAAGTTTATATAAAGCTCCAGAAACCATATAATTGAAGAGATGATCCTAGTGTTATCTTCTGGCACTTGTGCCAACATTGTCTTAACTTTTTTTTGTCATCATGATATAATTTTGGAAGTAGAGGACAATTTGTTGCAAAATGAGAAGGAAGGGTGTCTGTTGAATATTTGGCAACACTGTACAATTAATTATATATATGTTATAATAAGATTAGCTCATTTAGTACTAAAGCATATGCTCATGCAATATATTGCTATATCACAATGGAATTCCTGAGGAATTCTATATAGTATTTATTGCAGAGCATTACTCAAAAATTCTGGGTAGGTAGTTCCAACTCTAAGCAATAAAAATCCAAGTAATTTAAAATGAAAAACTTTTTTTCAACTCTTTTAGCAATACACATTTTCTTTAGGCTCACAAATATAAAAGGCCAAATTCTTCGAAGCCCATGCAGTCCTTACATAAGCAAAACTTCCATTGAAATATATCTGGGAGTTGTTACATTAGTAAGGAAAGCAGGATTTGGCCCACAGTATGAAATTACAGTAGAACCTCAGAGTTCTGAGCACATCAGGAATGGAGGTTGTTCATATGAACAAAACATTATAGTTGTTCTTTCAAAAGTTTACAACTGAACATTGACTTACTACAGCTTTGAAACTTTACTATGAAGAAGAAAAATGCCATGGTTAATCACCTTAATTTAAACGAAACAAGCATAGAGACAGTTTCCTTACCTGTCAAATCTTTTTTTAACATTCCTTTTATTTTTTTAGGTTTCAGAGTAGCAGCCATGTTAGTCTGCATCCGCAAAAGGAACAGGAGTACTTGTGGCACCTTAGAGACTAACAAATTTATTTCAGCATGAGCTTTCATGAGCTACAGCTCACTTCTTTGGATGCATGCGGATGCATGCGGAAGTGAGCTGTAGCTCACGAAAGCTCATTCTGAAATAAATTTGTTAGTCTCTAAGGTGCCACAAGTACTCCTGTTTATTTTTTTAGTAGTTTATGTTTAACAGAGTACAGTACTGTATTTGCTTTTTTAATTTTTGGTCTCTGCTGCCTCCTGATTGCATGCTTCTGATTCCAAATTAGGTGTGCAGTTGACCCGTCAGTTTGTAACTCTGGGGTTTGTAACTTTGAGGTTCCACTGTACACCAGTTCCTCATTGGCTCTTTCATTTCTTATTGTGATGTGGTAGTATAATAAAACTGAAGCAGCTTTAATGGAATGGCATGAATAAAACTCACTTCTGACAGAGGATCAGCATAGGGCTATGAACCTCTTAAGAGCCACTTAAACCCTCAAAATAGGGCTTCAATGGAATTTAAGTGGGGGCCTGCAATGGTATATCTTACTGTATGTGAACCAGCTATGCTAGATTTCTTATCTGCTTTAGTCACATTATTTTTTTTACCCTCGCAGACATTTTTAATGAACGAGATAACTGTCCGTATGTTTACAACACTGACCAGAGAGATACAGATGGGGATGGAGTAGGTGATCATTGTGATAACTGTCCATTGGTGCACAATCCTGATCAGGTAAACACTAAGCTCATTTGTGTGAGGAGCGATGGGGTGGGAGGATTTGCTCTTGATAAGGGAAATCTGAAAGCAACCTTCTAATTGCTTGTATTAATGCTGACCTCAGAGTAGGAGAGAAAGAGAGAGAAAATGTTTAAGGAACTAAACAAATTATTATTATTATTATTATTATTATTATGATAATTTGCATTAGAGTGAAGCACAGAGATCTCTACCAAGATCAGGGCCCCATTGAGCTAAGCACTGTACAGACACATAGTAAAGGGCAGTCCCTACCTCAGAGAATGTATCACTTAAATAGACAAGAGGTGGGAGGGGAAAGAGTGACAGAGAAGCTAATTAACTCGCCCAAGAACTCAGATCAGCAACAGAAACAGAAATGGAGTCCAGGTCTCCTGACTCTCAATCCAGTGCCTGGCCCATTAGACCATCTTGCCCCCCTTTATGGTCTCTAGCTAGCTGATTGCTCTGTGGGGGTGTGGGAGATACAGAACAGACTCATTAGGTAAAAGACCAGGAAGCTCTTCTGTTATCACAGGACACAGAATAATTTAAATGATATAATTTTAAAAGTCTGATATCCCACAAATCACCAGTGCAAAATGCAGCCTAAATTCACTTCTGAACTGGAGGGGCCCATTTCTCCTATCACAGGACATCAGTAACTGGGATTGATTTCAGTGACAGTTACTCCGACCTGTGGTAGGAGAATCATGCCCCTTCCTTCACAGAAGAGACATATTAATGCATGGAAAAGAAAAGGCCATATTTTGCCTATTTTTTGTTTCCACGTAAAACATAAAGGCCCATTATGGCAATCATACACTCTGTTTAGTGACAATTCTCTTCTGCCTGCAATCCACCCACTTTACATGAAAAGAAAACTGCCCTGATTGGCAACATAATATATGAACAGCTCTTTTATGATATTCATGGTAAATTGCAGGTTCTGGTATGAACTGAAAGCAAAAGTTATGAAAAATAGTTTTGCAAGTTTTCAATGATCTAACACTGAATATTGCCTTGGATCAGGTGAATGCCTTGGAATTTATAATTATGCAAAGTTATTGCACTTAGCTTCACCTCAGGGCTTATAATAACTAAACTTAATTGAGACCAATAGCAGCCACTCATACCTTAAGAACCTTGTCTGGGCAAGACAGTTCACATGAGCGCTACACAGCTTGCACAGACTTCAATAATATGAGGTAACACACTCTCATGAGGGGCTATCAGGCCAGCTGAAATACATGATATCATATATGCATCTATTTTGTGCTTAAAATGTTAATTATGTTCCAGGAAAGAATTTTATCATATTGCACTGTTTTATTAAATTATTACATCTGATTTTTGTCCTGCAATGTATCTAATGAATACTCTAGTGTCCATTCCAGATTTTTAAATTGTTATAACAGTTGCAGTCAAACCCCAAACAGCTGGCTTTAGAGTGAAAAGTTAGATCTGAATTGTTCATCCTTCTTATGGATCTTTAACATTTTATATATATATAAAAAACCCTCCTCTTCAATGTAGGTATTAAACTTCCTTATATGTGAAAAACCCACAGCCCTGATTTTCAGGTCTGGCCAAGTGCTGCTCTGTGCAGAGCCTGAGGGATTTGAGGCAAAGATGTCTTTAACCCCACCTTCGCACTCCTTGTATTCCTGTGCTATTTGGAGAACAATTTGGCTCCCACTGCAAGTTAGAGAAGCCTTAGGTCTGCTTTGAACTTCACTTGGCTTTCCATGGCTCCAAGGGCCCATGTGGCAACAAAAATTGCCAGAATGCAGTGGCACTCCAGGCAAACCTCCTATCCTGGCCACACCCCTTATGATGCAGGCAGTGAAGACTCTATGGGTATGTCTACAATGCACTTAAAACTCCTCAGTTGGCCCATGCTCTGTGAGGGTTCTTGAACCTGGACTCCAGCCTGAACCCAAACATCTACACCGCAGCTAACCAGTCCCTTAGCCCAAGCCCTGCAAGCCAGAGTCAGCTGGCATGGGCTAGTCATGGGTTTTTAATTGCAGTGTAGACATACTCTATGATGCACAGAGAACTCCTTTGCATCAGGGTTATTTCCTGTGGACTAGATCTGAACAAGGTACAGCAGTGTAAAGGGAAGGTATCAGACCTGTGAATTAGGACCAGTAGGTTCCAGCCAACAATCATAAGCTAAGAGGCATGTAGGAAAATCTTTGCCCCTGTTTTGGTAGGAGCTTCATTGACATTCTTCATATTAGAGTGAAAAAAAATGAAATTTTATTACCTTTCTACTTCATAGAAATTTGTCACCACAATATAGGAGCTCTTCAGGAAGTTACTGAAAGAGAAATGTAGAGAATAAGGAAACATGTCATCTCAATTTTGTGCTTTGTAACAATCAAGATGCCAATGTTATTATCTGTGTTTTTTTCTATAGACTGACATAGATAACGACCTAGTTGGTGACCAGTGTGACAATAATGAGGACATAGATGAAGATGGTCACCAGAACAACCAAGATAACTGCCCCTACATCCCCAATTCTAACCAGGCTGACCATGATAAGGATGGCAAAGGGGATGCATGTGATTCTGACGATGACAATGATGGTGTTCCTGATGACAGGGACAATTGTCGGCTCATGTTCAACCCTGACCAAAAGGACTCTGATGGTAAGAACCAAGTAGCATGGGTTTGATTCAGTTTTAAGTACATGAAGAACTGGTGCATGTATGGAGCAATGTGAAGGATACTTTTCCTCATGGATAAAAGAAATAAGACATTGCAGCCCAAATTGAGCCCAGAGGTAACGGGCCTGATATCATTGACCTCAATGAAGTTTCTCCTGCTTATGCCATGTCTGAACTTGGAACATTGTATTAATACATTAAAGGGCATCAAACTAGAACTGGTCAAACATATAATATAATTTTGATTAAAAATTTGATTGTTATTTAAAAAAATTTTCTGGGACATTGTTTGTTTCCTTTTCAAATGTTAATTTTTTGATGAAATATTAAACTAGAATTTTTTAATTAAAATCTGTTTTGGTTTTTGAAAACCAACACAACTGAAAATTTTGGTATTCAATTTCAGTTTTTTATTGAAAGAGCCAAAATATTCCATAACATTTAAAAAAATGAGAAATATTCATTTATTTGTAAATATATATGGACAATATTTGCCATTTTTCAACCAACTCTACTAAAAATTGTTTCACAGAGGAAACACTTCAGGTATTTGTTGATCATGTGCCTAGACAGTTACATAAATGGATGCAGTATTTTCCTTCATTTCATGCGCTGAATTACTGCACTGTAGTCCTGGTCACTGTTAAACAGCTGTAATGGTCTACCTCATAGATGGTTGCAGTTCAGTGGTTAATGAAGTGTTACCAATATATATATAAAACATTTTTGTGATCCTTTAGGATAAAAACTGGTATATATGTTTGATATATCTATGAGTAATGACCCACAAAATAAATACATATGAGCAATTTCTTAGTTACACAAGTGTAAATGAAATTGCTGGAGTTATTCCACATTGATGCTGGTGTAACTGAAAGCAAAATTTAGTTCATATGTTCATAGTGACAATACTTTTACAGTGGACCAGTTCTCGATTGCTGCTCTGGTTACTTTGCACTGTATAGCTGTCAGTTATAGCCTCCTGGGGATTCTAACTGCACTGGGAAATCCTTGGGTGATAAAGAACAGTGATAGCAGTTCCCACACCACTTCTCCTCCCAGTATCCTGGTGTAAGGGAGGCATGGCTAGGGTAAAGAGGGAATGATTTATACAACTCTGTGCCCTGCCAATCTCTATAATTGCTCCATAGCCCTTGGACTGCTGTAACTTCTATGAGGACCTCTGTAGTCCAAAGGTGACTTGGGGATCTGGGCAGTATAGTTCCGTTAAAGCCAGCTTTTGCTCCTCCTGGTCTTGTGCCAAGCGTAGCGCAGCTGGGCTATGGAGGTCTAGGCCAGCATATGTGTGAATGCACTTCTGTGAAGACTGTCCAACAGACTCAGTAGTACAGGTTGACTTGCTCTTCATCATCATCAATGGCAGAAGAAATGTTGTTCGACTTTGGCAAAAGCCAGACTATAACTAAAACCAAAAGATGTTCATGTGCTCTCAAGTATGTGAGCCACACAGTTTTAAGTTGCAGACCTGGATAGAGTTTGTGGACGACATGGCTGGTTGGACAAATGCTTTCAATATCGTTTGAAACAAAATCAACTCTGTCAGCAGTCAGGACCACTGGGAACTTCAGCAACATATGCAATGAATAATTAAAATCCTCGTATGGATTCAAGAATTGCTTCTTTGATATTGGCAAAAGGAATAATGTTGGAAATGCATAGTTTTTATCTTAAGAGTTAAGATAAACAAGTGCAGGAGTGCACAGCTGGTCAGAATTTGGAATTCTACTTGGCTGTCAGACAGTGGAATGTGGAACCATTTTCCCACCAAGCTGAACTGCAGAAAGTCTTTGAGTCTTTAGTTGTTTCCTAAGGTTCATTCTCCTTCTTTCTATCAGAAAGCTTGAAGAATATACTGGTGATCAAGTGCACTAAAGACATTTTACATCTGCCTCTGATGTAAGTTCTTGTTGGTGGCAGGATGGTACACTACATAGGCTACTGGTCTTTTCCTGTGTTTTAATTCCTATGTGAATAGCTGTTGACTTATATAAATAGAGAAGGAGAGAGGTACAAAATGCTAACAATTTTTGCCTGTGTATGTGTTCTGCTTGTAGGTGATGGCAGAGGTGATATCTGCAAAGATGATTTTGACAATGACAGTGTACCAGATATTTATGACGTGTGCCCCGAAAATATTGACATCAGTGAAACTGACTTCAGAAAGTTCCAGATGGTCCCCCTGGATCCAAAGGGAACAGCTCAAATTGACCCCAATTGGGTTATTCGCCACCAGGGCAAAGAACTGGTGCAGACTGCCAACTCTGATCCTGGCATAGCAGTAGGTGAGTATCAAAAGAGAAAAGAATTATCTGGATTCTTTGGAACAGTGCTGGCTGAAACACATACAGAATAATACACAGACCCAGACCTTATGACAGATATAGTGCTGTTTATCTTCAGAGCACTTTACTTTAACTACAACACTCTCTTCAACACCCCATTAGTTAGGTAAGTATAATTATTCCCATTTTACAGATAGGGAAAATGAGACACAAGGTTTAAAATACACAGAGTCACTGTCAGAGCTGGGATTAGGACTCTGAATTTTTCATAGTGACCTGAGTGTTCAAGCTGCTAGACCACACTTCTATTATACTTTCTGTAGCACATCAAACAGCTGCATAGTCTTGTTTCTCTTTTCATATAGAAGCCCAAAATAGCCTAGATTTGTTCATTTACTCAGATGGGAGTGTATATCCTGAGTGTCTGAGAGTGCCTGTGTGTATACACTTGTCAGAGTTTTTTTCCTATTGTTGTTGGCACAACTCACTGCTCAGCTGATGAAGAAAAAGGATTCTGTATTGAGGTTGTATATGAGAGAAAAAAGCCTATTGAGCTACTTGATTCCATTTCCTTTTGGAATGTCAGCTGCTTTATGTTAGACCTACCTACAATAACCCCCACGTGCATTTTTATAGCGTTAATTCTGATAGGTAAGAGGGAACCAGGGCTGGCTCCAGGTCCCAGCACACCAAGTGTGTGCTTGGGGTGGCATGCCACAGGGGGCGCTCTGCGGTTGCTGGCAGGGCGGCAGGCGGCTCTGGTGGACCTCCCGCAGGCATCCCTGCGGAGGGTCTGCTGGTCCCGCGGCTCCGGTGGAGCATCCGCAGACACGCCTGTGGGAGATCCACTGGAGCCGCGGGACCGGCGAGCAGCAGAGTGCCCCCCGCAGCGTGCTGCAGTGCTTGGGGCGGCGAAATGGCTAGAGCTGGCCCTGGAGGGAACATAGTTGTTTCACTGATCTGAATAAATCAGAACTGAAGAAGGCTTGCAGATGTACATCACATTAGTTGTTCTTCCTGCCAAATGCCTCCTCCTTGCTCCCAATTGGTATAGTAAGGGGATCCTAATGTAAGACACTATGAAACGTAGTTTTTTCTTTAAAAGGGCTATCAAGTCGTGTTGTTTCTGTAACAGCAATATTACAAGAGGGAAAGGGACAGAGAAACTCAAAGACTACACAGAAACAAAGGTAAAAAGAGAGGACGATATCATCTTATCCTCATCCTGGTTTAAGGAATGAGATAGAACAAATATATAAGTACTATATAAACAGTACATATGACTTCATTCTCTCTCTCTCAACCCTTTACCCCCACCCCCACCTCCCAAAAAAATCTCTAGAAAGCCCAAAGCAACAGAAATGGTATAACAGTCTGCTTTCAAGCATTCTGAATTTGCACCACATGGAGTAACTTAATATCTTGCATATTTAATCCTCTACCAGGTTTCGATGAGTTCACCTCTGTTGACTTCAGTGGCACATTCTATGTTAACACAGACCGTGATGACGATTATGCCGGGTTTGTGTTTGGTTATCAGTCCAGCAGTCGATTTTATGTCCTGATGTGGAAGCAAGTCACACAGACCTACTGGGAGGACAAGCCCACCAGGGCTTATGGTTATTCAGGGGTATCACTCAAAGTAGTGAACTCCACGACTGGCACTGGTGAGCACTTGAGAAATGCTCTCTGGCACACTGGAAACACGCCTGGACAGGTAAGAGAATCAAGTCTTCATATCACTGAAGGGTGACCAATATGGTAAAAAGGGGGCTGATGCAAAAACCAGTTGCCAGTTAAAAAAGGGCACTGAGGCTCAGTATGCCAATAAGAGTAGGGAAAATAGTAAATGACTTTTCAATGTTATTTTAATTTTTGGATGAAATTGCCAGTCTTTTTAGATGGTTTTGTTATTTATTTGTACTGTTTTCAAAGTAATGCAAAATATACATAGATAAAAGAGAACGTACAAAGTAGTTAAAAAGAACCTGCAAAATCAAAGACAAGGAGTACAGGTAATTCTTCCAGCTTGGAGATTGTATTGGTGTTACAATGGGCTTTATTCTCTTAAGGGAGGTGTTTAAACACCTACCTTTGGGGCATCACATATATTTGATGTTTATATTTCTGAACGTGGCTGTGTTCAGAAAGTTTGCCACAAACTCCCAAGTCTTGCAATAACTTTACACGGTGGCCCTCGTGACCCCAAAGAAGCCCACTGAAGTCAGTGGGGCACGACACAAACACAGGGATCCAACTGCATACAGTTCACACCAGGGTCTGGGCCTTCCTGGAGAGTTTTATTGTGCCAGAGATTTGGAACAATATACAATAAATATTGGGCCAGTCTTGCAGTAGCACTTACTCAGCTAATTAGTCCCATTTCTTTCAATGTAGCTACTCAAATAGGTAAGTGTAGCAGGATCAGTTCTGTAGGGTGAACGTTGTGTGTGAGTTTGTGTGTCTGAACATGTACAGAACTCAAAGAAAATATATTCCCAGATCTCCACTCTCTTTTACTTTCCTTGCACTTTTTCATCAATTATCAACATTTTCGTCAAGTGGTCTGGAAATAAATATAAAATTACTGCTGATAAAATTTTTGGATGACACAAGGCTTATCAGAGTGGTAAATAATGATGAAGACAGGTCAGTCATATAGCGTGATCTGGATCGCTTGATAAGCTGTGCCCATTCAAAAAAGAAATGTAGGCCATACTTACAGAATGGCACCTATATTCTGGAAAGCAGTGATTCTGAAAAGGATCTAGGACTCAGAGTGGACAAGCAACAGAACATGAGCTCTTAGTGTGATGCTGTGACAAAAAGAGCTCATGTGCTCCTTGGATGTATAAACAGGGAAATAGTGAATAGAAGGAGGGAGGTTACATCCGTATGCACAGGGTCAGCTCCAGACATCAGCATTCCAAGCTGGTGCTTGGGGCGGCATCCTGCAACGGGTGGTAGTCCCTGTTGTTTTGACCCCAAGCAGCGTGCCGAATTGCTGCCATGGGCTGTGGGGGCAGTCCCTGTGCCCTTAGGGCGGCAGGTGCGTTTCCGCGGTGAGGGCAATTCAGCAGCAGCTTCTATGTTTAGCTGTCCGGGGCGGCTTCAGCTAAACATAGAAGCTGCCACCGAATTGCCGCCGCCGCGGAAACACGCCTGCCTCCCTAAGGGCACAAGGACTGCCCCCGCCGCCCATAGCGGCAATTCGGCGCACTGCTTGGGGTGGCGAAAACTGTAGAGCTGGCCCTGCGTATGCAGCATTGGTGAGACTTGTTCTGGAATGCTGCTTCCAGTTCTAGTGCCCATATTTCAAAAAGGACACTGAAAAATTAGAGGGTGTAGTAAAGAGCCAAAAATGTTTTGAATAATAAATAAAATGCCTTGGAGGGAGAGACTTAAAGAGCTCAATCTGTTTAATTTATCCAAGAGAAGACTAAGAGATGACTTGATTACAGCGTCGAATACCTTCATGGGGAAGGTTGGAGGGAATTCTATGCACTAAAGGATTGTTTAATCTAGCAGAGAAAGGCCTAACAAGAACCAATGGCTAGAAGTTGAAGCCAGACAAATTCATATGAGAAATTAGGTATAAATTTTTTGACAGTGAAACAAACTAGCAAGGGAAGTGGTGGATTCTCCATCTCTAATATCATCACATCTTTCCGGGAAGATATTCTTTAGCACAAGATATTCTTTAACACAAGTTATTGGGCTCAATACAGTGGTAACTGGGTGAAATTTTATGGCCTCTGATATACAGGAGGTCAAACTAGAAGATCTAATTGTCCCTTCTGGCCTTAAAGTCTATGAATCTATGAATTAATCTATTTGTTTGAGAGTAACTGATGTTTAACCGAAGATGGCAATTTTCATGTTGCTTAATATAGGTGACCAGAGTGTGGGGGGAATGTCATTCAGTATCACTAAATGTTCAAGTGATTTTTAGTTTGGTGTTACAAAGAAAATAGGCTGTGATCAGATATCCAGTTGCTGTAGTACAAACCTTTTCTAATGAAGCATTTGTATTCCTACTATAGGTACGTACCTTGTGGCATGACCCCAAGAATGTTGGCTGGAAAGATTATACTGCCTACAGGTGGCAGTTGATTCACAGGCCTAAAACAGGATTAATAAAGTAAGTGGTATTTGAATGCCTACAAATTTCCTAATAATATAGCTTTCATTTCTGATGAAGTAGTGGCTTTTAATGGTTTGTTTGTTAATTCCAGTGCTGATGATTCATTCATGGCAGAGTGTTATCTATTTTTGAAACATTTTATTAGATTTTAAATAACTTCTCTCTCTCCTCACACACACACATCAGATGTGTTCAATTTCATTACGACTGTTCAGTATTTACATAAACTAAATATTATTAAATAAAAATATCTTGAATTCTTACTAAATAACTGTTTTGTAAAGTAGCCAAGAAAGAGAAATTCCAAAACAATACTCAAAGTAAGATTAAAACTTGACATTTTTTTCCTATCTAGTTCAGCATTCTGTCTCTGACAGTGACTTACACCAGGTACTCCAGAAACATCTGTAAACACCTCTGTAATGCACACAAAATTGCACTGCTATGTATTACATTATGAAGGATATATTTTCCTAACCCTAATTGGTTATCTTATGCCTTTTAAACATGAGAATTGACAGTGCAGATAATTTTTAACCTGCAGTAAATACTGTAACTGTATATTACATTTTTATTGGGGAAATTATCTCTTGCCTCTTTAGACCTGAATAGCCCAGGACTCACCAGGACTAATACAGTTTTGTTCTGTTGCATGATGTAAGGAGTAGAAAGGATTTGGGGACCACATGGGTCATCCATTACATTAGAAAGAATAAAAGACAGTTTATCTATGTAATATAAGCCATCCTGCTTTAGAGCATAGGCCAGCGATTAATTGACAAGGGATAGAAAGATACTCCTGTTATGGGCTGGTTATTTCACAGTTGTGCACTCACTATGGTGTTTCTTGCACTTTCCTCTGAAGCAGCTGGTACTGGCCACTGTCAGACAGGATACTGCTCTAGTGGGCCCATTGCCCTAATCTAATGTGGCAGGTCCTATGGTCCTTGTACATGAAGCTCCTTCATCCTACTGGGAATTCTAATAGAAAAAGAAAAATTAACTAGGTTTTTGAATAGTCATTAAAATATATTTATTTGTGAGGAGGTAACAGACTTACCGTGAGTCAATTAAATGATGTATATATTTCTCAAGCTAACTTCTGAGCATAAAGAGGCATGTGGCTAATCAACATTAAGAACATGACACTCCCTCTTGACAGTCCAGAAGACTTAGCTGTAATAACACAAGGATTTGGGAAATTCTTTGCAGATGATGTTCATCCAATTACTCATGGAACAGCACCAGGGTTTCCAATAAATGGGCTAAGACTACCAGACAGACTCAGGGGAAGTATAACAGAGGAATGACCCATGTAATAAACTTGTACTACATGGCACCTCGTGTTAGAATTCAACATCATATCATCACCTGACAGCTGCTATTACATGTCTCAACCTTGAAAAGTTCTGTTGATTCACTATACTAATCTAAAACATATCTTTCTTTACAGAGTTTTAGTATATGAAGGAAAACAGGTCATGGTAGACTCTGGACCAATCTATGATAAGACCTTTGCTGGTGGACGATTAGGTCTTTTTGTCTTCTCTCAAGAAATGGTCTACTTCTCTGACCTCAAATATGAATGCAGAGGTTAGTTTTTTCAGTGAACTAGGCAATTATGAAAGTTTTATTTATGCCCCAATTACTTCAATCTCCCAGCTAAACATGAGGGCAGTGGTTTTCAAAACGTGGGTCATGACTCAGAAGTGGGTTGCAAAACGTAAAGCACAGGGTTGCGGTGGCTCTGGTCAGCACCACTAAACGGGCCATTAGAAGTCCCGTTGATGGTGCTGCCCTGATAAGGCAGGCTAGTCCCTACCTGTTCTGAAACTGTGCTGCATCCTGGAAGCGGCGAGTAGCAGGTCCGGGAACTGGCCAATGGGAGCTTGGGGGGGGCGGTGCCTGTAGGTGAGAGCTGCGTGGAACCACTTGCATGTGTCCGCCTAGGAGCCGGACCTGCTGCTGGCCACTTTCGGGGCGCAGCATGGTCCTCTGTGCCAGGACAGGCAGGAAGTCTGCCTCTGCACCCCCGTTGCGCCGCTGACTGGGAGCCGCCCAAGATAAGCCCAGGTGGCAATCCCCTGCCCCAGCCCTGAGCCCTCCAAACCTGGAGCCCTTTCCTGCACCCCATGCCCTTCAACCCTGTACCCACCCCAGAGCCTTCACCCCCAGTCCACAGCCCTGACCCTCAACCCCCTGATACAGCCCTGAACCCCTCCCATACCCCAAACCCCTCATCCTCAGCTCCATTGCATTGCAGGCATCAACAATTTTCTTCGACTGGCTCACCAGAAAAAAAGTTTGAAAACCACTGCGCTAGGGAGAAAAGATGGAAATAGAAAGTATCTTCCAGTTGTTGAATGGAATCTTTAATCTGTCAATCATTCTGAAATAACTCAATCAATCCTTAACTATGAATGAAACAAGAGGGAGTTAATTTTGAGTTGATCAACATGCTGTCCTGAAACAAGTGGACTTAAGCATGTGCTTAACTGCTTTCCTGAATCAGGGCATGACTGTATAACATACAGCAATAATCTCGATAAATTTCAGCCAGAAGGTATGTTCCAAAGCCATAAGGGACCACAGCATAATTTAGACACTGATTCATTGAAATAGCTTGGATCCCACTAGTCTTAATGTAAATCTGAATAACCACAAACACATGTTTAATACAATCTGCCTGGAAAAAAAAAGATGGAATTATCTGAGGGAGAGAATTGTTTGGAACTGTGTGTGTATATCCAGCACATTAGTGTGTGTTGCATGCGTGATGGTCACCTTCATGCCTGACACACTGGGAGTGAAGCTCTAGCGCTAAAAGTGTGAACTGCTACAGCTTGAGCTAAAGAGCCAATGTTACCTAGCTAGGAGATGTAACAACTCATATCTTCAGTTGATCAGAGCAGGACTTGTAACATGTATTCAGTAGTGGGTTACTCATGCACTTGCAGACTTATTGGTAGCCCTTCTTTAAGGAGGCATTAAGGATTCAGTGGCTATTTTCAATTCTCATTTTATAGAAGTGTAGGACTCAAGGGGATCTCAATAGGTCATCTTGTCCAGTCCCCTGGACTCAAGGCAGGACAAAGTAATAACTAGAGCATTCCTCACAGGTGTTTGCCTAACCTATTCTTAAAAATCTCCAAATATGATGATTCATGCATTCTCCATTAAAAAAAATACATATGTAATGAAACCATCCACAATGTTTTTAATAGTACTATATTTTCACATTTATAAGAACAGGAAAAGTCATCTTTGTATTATGCAGGCTGCTTCCCTTTTACTATAGCACATTTGAGCTCTCGTTTCATTTTTACTGTATTCCAAACCAAATATGCCTCTGCACCTATTAATATCCGTTTCTCTTTTACTTTAGATTTCTGAGCTATGGTTGCTACATTACCAGCAAAGTACTGTAGATGCTGTGCAACCTAGACACCTCAGTACATCCTGGTACTCCCAACTTCTCTTTCTGTGTACCTCCTCCTCCTCCGGCCTTCTGTTCAACTGACCTTGTACCTCCCTGCTGCCAAGAGTGACTTAGCCAATCCTACGCTCAAGTGCCTTCTGAAAACTAGGACTAATGGGACCTAAATGTGAGCGTCCAACCCACCACTGAAGCAAAAGCAGATTGATACATTAGAACATTTTTGTAGAGTGAAAACTTAGCAAGACTTGTTTGTTTTTTTACAAAGGAATGACGTTTACATATAAAGTGTAATTACTTAATGTATTTATATATATATGGAGAAAAAGGGGATGAGTATCATCCATTGTCTTAAACTAAGTGGAAAAAAAAGTGTTAAAACCACTTTTTTATGCCTAGGGTTGACAATTCCCTTGCTCCGATCAGGGCTGGACCTCAGTAACACAAAGCCTCTGAGCCTAATTTCAGTAAAATAACAAAGGGACCACACCAACAATATCTAGTCTAATAATGAAGCCATTGGAGAATAAAGTGAAGGCCACATTATATGAAGATGGCTTGATGCAAAAAGATCTTTCAGCTGATAAGGATGCTTTTACTAACTCTTCAAAAATACCCTTTAAGATTAGAAGTTGCTGAAACTTCAGATTTTTAGTTTCAAATAATGTCTAACTAGAAATAACAATGCATGTTATTTGTATGGACTTAAATCAGGACAAATACAATTGAACCAGCACTTAAACTTGAACATAAGAAAGCATAGCAATTCAGTTAAGCACATAAGACCATCCACTGTGGCTTTTATAAAATGGTTTCCAGTTGGCCAGTGTACATCTTTTTTTGCATTCCCTCTTGCTAAACATATTTCATGACCGTCTGGAACAAGTTGAATCTGAACCACTTTTCCATCTCTGCTGCAAAAAGCACTTTGACATCCTGAATCCTGATCTAGGATTATGAAAAAGTAGTCACGCTACCATTACCTAATTTGGTAATTTGGAAATTAAGGTTCCAGTTATAAATATTTTGTGAATATTTATCATGATTACACATACTGCTACCTTCTCTGATAATTTATTTTTGAAGTATCTCATACAGTGCATTAGTAATGCAATATTAGCAAATAATGCTAGAACAATCTGTTGAAGCATATCACAACATGAAGATATCATTGAAGCAATGTGCACATTTGTTTAAACATGCGGTTTTATGTCATTACAATCCAGCATGCTCTAAAGTAGCACATGATTAAATAAGTAATAACGAGGAATTTATAAATGGAACCTTAATATATATATACTGTTATCCTAATTTTAGTATTTTGTATTGTTACCTAAGTCTGCTGTATATAGAACTGTTTTATTTTTTAAATAGTGCTGAAGGGATACCAGTGTTTATTCTAACCAGATACAACAGTTATTCAGTTATACAATAGTATGCAAGTATTTAACACTTTTTTGTTTTGTTTAAGATGTATGAGCTTTGTTCACAAAAAAACTCTTGCTGGTGTAATTTTAATCACAGACGAGGTTTACTAAGGGAATAATACAGTATCTCTTGCCTTATCATAGGGCATGGTGAGCCAAATGTTGACTCAGCTCTTTTTTTTCCTTTTAAATAGATTTTACTACTATATTCATTAGAAAGAATTCACAGTTTGGGGCTTTATTGCACATTTTACAATCTCTTCATATTAACAAATCCTTTTTTTTTAAAAAAAAATCCTCCTTATGAGGTTTTTTGTGTTTGTTGCAATTCATACTTCTGTTGTTTCAAATTGTATCCCCAAGTCCCAGTGAGAAAATGGGGAGACTTCATTAAATGTAATGATTGTGATGGACGTGTAGGGTTTTTTGGTTTGGTTTTGTGAAAGCATGACATCAGTGTGGGGATGAAGATGTTAATATTTAGATTGTACCATAATTTTCCTATTCTATGTAAATTATTTATGAAGATTTTCTTTTTTCTTTTTCTTTTTTTCTTTGCAAGGGTGTGTGTGCATGTGAGAGAAAAAAGGAGGGAGAGAATGAAATCAATGAAACTTCACTTTGTCTTGCCAAAGATTGTAAATAATTATTTATTTGTTTACACAGACAAAATTCACCATTTAACATCCTGCTTCATTTAGTCAGATCATAATTTTTTATATTTTAACAATTAATGATAGGAAATAAACTGTAAAACGGTTTTATAAAAAAAAATCTCTTTACCTTTTTTATAGTTAAAAATGTTTCTTAAAAAAGAAAGAGAGCTACCAGGCCCTGAAACTCTCTAGTATCTAAACAAACCTGCTGCTTGGTTATAAATCATTTCATGTCAAATGGACCTGTTGGTTAGTTACAAATCATTGAGTATATTTTAAGGATGTAACAGCAGGCTTCCTGGTCTCATTGAAAAGGGCCATAATTCTACTTGAGCCACTTAATCTCTTGGTGAACCACCCAAAATTGTTTTATTTCTGACACTATAATTGAGAAATTCACTCCTGCTTCTTGTCCTTGCCAGACAAATGCACAGGTTTCTGCTTTGGATCTTGGCCAGCGTAACTGAACAGATGTATAGTCTGGTCCTGTAATCCTTACTCCCGCACATCCTATTGAAGTCAATGGGATATATTAGTGTGAATAACGATTACCCACACAATCAAGGGTTTCAGGAATGAGCACTTTGGGATGGTTCACACAGAACAAGAAATGAGAAAAAAATTCTCAAAACAACATGACAATGCTTTGGTAGCTGATAAGCTGCAATCATTTGGAGATGGGGCAGGTGAATTGGTTTAGGAAAAACAAGAACACCCATCATGCCAAAACTTTGTGAAATGAACCTGAACCAAACATTTCTTTAAATGTCCTAATAGGCCTGAACACCCTCAACTTTAATTTTCATGTGCCTTTCCAATTTGGTGTTCCAATGGGGATTGGAAACAAAAGTTTGTTCAGGTGACACTTCTAGATATGATCTGAAGCAGGGCCAGCTCTGGCTTTTTTGCTGCCCCAAGCCAAAAAACAAACAAACAAACAAACCGTGGGGCGGCCGGATCCAGGGTGCAAACTTTCAGCTAGCAGGACTCCCTGCGCTGCAGACCTGCCCCGGGCACTGGAGTGTGTGCCTCGGCTAGCAGGGGGGAGGGGCAGGGAGTGGGAGGGGAGAGAGAGAAGGGGGGTGGCCAAGACTTCCTTCAGCCAGGGTGCTCACCACTTGGCCCCTCTCGCCGCGCCGCCTGCCAGGAGGGCTCCGTGCTGCTCCAGTTGGTGGGGAGGGAAGGACGCGGGCTGCCAGGCTTGCTGCAGACCTGGCACGGGCTGGGGCACGCAGAGCGCGCAGCAGGCTCCCAGCAGGGCACTCCCCTCCTCCACGCCGCCACCCGCTACAGGGCGGCCAGAGCAACAAATGAGAAAAAAAAAAGGGTGGTCATGCCACTCTGGGATTGGACGGAATGCTGCCCCTTAGAATCTGCCCCCCCAAGCACGAGCTTGCTTGGCTGGTGCCTGGAGCCGGCCCTGATCTGAAGTATGAGAAACATCACACAAGAAAGCCATAGAATCTTTTGCTAAAAACCCCAAACGTTTCGAAAGCATATCTGAACTGATTCCGAACTCCAGGCTTGTGGAGAGTTATCCACCATTAGCTTTGGCTGCCATTTGGGCTGCAGAGGCAAAGGCTGTTTTGATATACTGTGGCAGATAGGCTCAGAGAAAGGAAAAGTCAAATAACGACAGCATGGCAAAAATACTGGGTCTCTGAAGAAAATAGAGATGAAAATGTCTGAAAAGAAGGTACTGCTATGAGGTAATGCGTTCATAAAAACAATAACATACTCTAACCTTTTTTAGTATTTTTAGCAAAATTAGAACTGAGGATCTTGAAGAAGTTCAGAAACATTTGGTTAACATTTGAAAAAAACCCAATTTAATTTTTGCAGCATCTGAACTTCTTTTTTCAAGACGCAAACGGAAAGAAGTGTTGAAAGAGACTAAAAGGCAAACTATTTCTTCAGTGTGGGGAGCAGTGGGCCAGTGAGTAGACTTGAGTTCTGGCTCTGCCACTGATTTGTTTTGTCCAATGTCACACATCACTTACAGGCTCTGGGACTCAGTTGCCCTGTGTATAGAACAGGAATGATAAAATTTGCCCTTCATTGCAAAGTGCTTTGAGATCTGTGGGTGAAAAGTGCTATATAAGTGCCATGTATTATTATTTCTGGACCAACCAAACCAATCAATACTGAAAATCCCATGAAAGCAAGTTGTGACATAATTTCCAGTCCAATTTTGCAGCAGTTTAGCTATTTTAGATAAGCTTCAACCAGGCCTCTGAATTTTAGCTTGTTTATCTGAACCAAGCTTCTGAGTCTTTAAAGGTTTGTCCAGCACCAGGTTAAAATATCTACAAGGGTTTTCATCTTGAGGAAGACAAAAGCAAGAGTCAGATCTGTGAACTCTTATGTTAAACAGCCTGAAAAGTAGCATAAGTAAAGTTAAATCTGTGTCTACCATAGGTATTGGGTGCTGGAGGTGCTACCGCATCCCCTGGCTTGAAGTGGTTTCCCTCATATACAGAGTTTTCAGTTTGGTTCAATGGCTCTCAGCACCCTCACTATATAAATTGTTCCAGCACCCCTGATGTCTAGTGCTTGCTAGTTTCATGCTGGGACAGCAGTTGAACAGAATGTAAGTTAGTGAGCCAAATCCTGATTTTGGTGAACTCAGTCGGAATTTTGTCATTAAATTCAATGGGATCTGGGTTAGATTTAGTGTTCAATTTGCACAGCAAAAGTCAGTAAAAGAAAAGCTAATGCTCACATGGGAACATCTGCTGTACAAAGCCATTTGAAAAATAAATGACTGTAATAACTTGGCAGAGATTTGTTCCCAGCGTGGAGGGGACCACCCCGGTAGAGCAGGAAGGGAGGCCTTGAAACAAATGGAGCATAGAACCATTCAAACCAAAGGGTCATCTGATTCAGTATCCTGTCTCTTGACAGGGCCCAAAATCAAATACTTCAGCAAAAGGTGTAAAACCCATATGATTAAAAATTATACATTAAGATGCCTATGGAGGAAACATTCTTCCTAGCCCCATGCATTAAAGGCTATTGGCTGGCTTATGTCCTGAAGCATGAGTGTTGTTTACTTTAGCAAGCTAATATAATTGCAGATAGTCTTATTATTCCTGTTCATGTCTAATTTATTTGAATGCCACTTCTTGGCCTCAATAAACTCCAACAGTGAGTCCTACAGTTTGATCATGCATGACATAAAATATATATTTCCTCTTATCAGTTGTAATTGTATTATCTTTTCCTTTCATTGGATGGCCTTTTTCCTTGCCTTATGAGAGAGGGTAAATAATACATACCTTTATCATGTCAGTACTGATTTGTTTCCTTCCCAAACCAATTTGTTCTTTATAAAGCCATGTAACTGGAAGGAGATGCTATCATTCTTTGTGTGTGTGTGTTGTAGGGGGGGCAACCTGCCTGCTGATGAGGGGAAAGCTTTACAACAGCTGCCATTTTGGATTTCAGCACAGATACAGAGACGCTCACTGTAGTCATCCTCTCACTCTCACATGGAGACTCTGTAGTTTGTCGTTTTTCTTAATCTGAAATAAATCATCTAGACTGAAAAATACTTGTTTTATCTGCCCCCAATATTGTTTCCTCCTAATTTCTATCTGGTAGCGATTGGCTTAATCCCTGCAACATGAGGCTTAATATCCCTTCCATAGTTTATTGGCATTAAGTATAGCAGCACTAGATATTCTTGTTATTTGTATAAATGTCCTATCCCTTGTTTGGCCTCAATGGCATTTTGTAGTAGTGAGGTCAATACTCTAATTATATGTTATTTGGAAAAATTATTTCCTATCAGTTTTGAATTTGCCACCTTTTAATTTGACTACCCATTTGTTTTTGTATTGGGAGACACAGAGAACAGAAGGTTCCACTCTACCTTTGCTGTCCCATTCAGTATATTATAAACTTTTATCATGTCCCTCCTTATTTTTCTCCTTTCTTCCTCCAATAACTTTTCTATGCCTCTAATCATTTTATTACCCTTATCTGAATCCATTCTATTTCAGCAACTTTCTTTCGGGGGGTTGGTGCACATAATATTCTAGATGAGACAATATTATTGATATATCTAATGGTAATATAATGTTATTTTCCATCCTGTCCTTATACATCATACTTCTTATTTGCTTTCCAGACTGCAGCTGCACATTGAGCAGACATCTTCATTCAGTCATGTACAATTTTGCCCTTTCCTGAATTGATACAGTTAATTTAGAACCCTGTAAGGCAGGGCTAGGCAATGGGAATGGGTGCTGAAGGTGGCACGTGAGCTGATTTTCAATGGCATTCACACTGCCCAGGTCTTGGCCACCAGTCCAGAGGGCTCTGCATTTTAATTTAATTTTAAATTAAGCTTCTTAAACATTTTAAAAACCTTATTTACTTTACATACAATAATAGTTTAGTTATATATTATAGACTTATAGAAAGAGACCTAAAAACATTAAAATGTATTACTGGCACGCGAAACCTTAAATTAGAGTGAATAAATGAAGACTCGGCACACCACTTCTGAAAAGTTGCCGACCCCTGCTGTAAGGTGTATGAGTCATATAAATGTTTCTTTCCAATGTCTATTGCATGTGGGAGTGGGGTCATAGTGCAGGGTGGGGCCACAGGGGCAGAGTTACATGGGGCCTTATGTCACAGTGTGCATAGGGATTGCCTTACTTCACCCTTGAAATATTTGTTCTAGTGAGGTCCTTTCCTATTGCTGGGAATTCAAGCTCAGCTATCTTTGCCTTTAATCTTCTTGTACTAGCACATAGACATGTGTAGACTTTATTCCTGGGTGTACTTTCTTAATATAACATGCTTATCTGCACCATTATCATTTTGAATTGTACCTCAATGACTTCAACTTCTGCTTCCTGCAGTGCTGTTGTAATTCTTTCCTCTACTGCTAGATGCATAGTTTCTCATGTTACTGACATCCCTAGCAGATGTCTTTGTCTGACCTAAATGCTTCTCAGAACCCGTCAGCCTTTTCCTTACCATCTAGTTTAAATAACCCCCAAAATCTTCCCAATTTTCTGTGCCAGTAATCTGGCTCCACTTTGTTTAAAACAGAGTCCACTCTTTCTGTAAAGAATCTTCCTCAAAGGATTCCCCAGTGCCTCATAAATTTGCATCCCTCTCTCCTAAACCATCTTCTTATCCATAGATTGAGACCCTGTAGTTGCACCTGTTCTCTGCATGAAGCCAGAAGCATTTCAGGGGAAAGCGACCCAAGAAAAAGAAAGGGGCAACTAGAATGTGATAAATAAGAATGGGAGAGAGACTGTAAGAAAAAGATGAATGCTATAATTTCCCTGTATTAAAGTGGTGATATGCAACAGGCAGAAACAACCACTTCTCGGGAACACTGTCCTTTGCATTTGCATGGTCTCTGCTAAGCCTCCTTAGTGCAAAGTTTCCCTCTTACAAGAACTTTTCCCCCCAGCATGGCTTTCTTTAGCTGGCCCTTTAAATTTGGCAGAGCCAAACAGCTGCATCCTAATACGACCATTTTTTAACTGGCTGCTGCTTGTGGCATCTTTCTCCCTTCCAGCTAATAAATATTTTTAACTCCTATAATGTTTTGCCCTTTTTTCCCCTATGGAAAAAAAATCAAATTTCTCCAAAAATTTGAGGCACGAATGAAAAATATTATTACTGTAAGCCTATATGGAATAGGAGTTTTTGCTTTGGTGAAAAATTCCCTCCTCCCCTGCTAATGAAATACAATGAGCTCAAAGAGTGGGATCCTTGAGTCCCAATACCTGGGGCCATATTATCCCTGGCCCTTGAGTGGGTCTGCTGAAGACCAAAAGAAAGGGAGTCTTTCATGCTGCTGAGCACCTGCTCAACAACCAGGGACAATGCCGTAGCCTCTACCCATCAGGGAGCATGGGAAGCTGAGGGTCATATAGCTTCTCAAAAGGTGGGGGGAGGGGAAGAGAGGAGGCAGAACCATGGTCCACTCCTCTCCTGTCCTCCTTTTACTGGCCTACAGAGTGCCTGGCATACACTGTGCAGAGCAGGCTGGATCATCCTAGTAAGATGGAGTAATGTATGTGTACCCTTCCCTACAATCTCTCACCAAACCCTTCCCGAAGAAATGCAGTTCCTAATTCCCCTCCCTCGCCTGCCTTTCAGGGCTGTGACTGGTACTACACAGCCAACCCCCCAATGTGGGTGACAACACAGATTATCTTAAATGAGGTGTAAAACTAAACAGTTGTACAGGTTTTCCCTTGAAATTGGGTGGGTTGGCAATTTGAATTAAATAAATAAAAGCTGTGAAACTTACAGCAAATGGAGACACAGTCAGGAATAAATTCTTGTAAAGTCTCTCCCTCCCCCCAAAAGTTGCCTAAATGTGTGCTGGTTTATTGCATGAGTGCCATTTTTCTTAACTGTACCTTTTTCTCCTAAGGAAGAACTACATGCTGCAATGCATCCATATAGAAAGTACATAAACCCAGAAACCCCCACACCTTATGGGTCAGACTCTGTCTGAATAAGTCCCATGAAATCCCAAGGAACTCCAGTGATTTCAATGGACTCAGATGACAACCATATCAGTGCAACTAAGATCAGAATCTGGCTCATAAAATCCAGAAGTTTCTGCTTTACTGTATAAAACCAAACCATCCATGTTGGTACATGGTATATTGTGGAGCAGTACCCAGGCAATACTTTTTAGTTGTCATGGGGCTTCTGTAATGCCTTTTCTTCTTCAGTGAGAAAAAGGAGAGAAGTTCTTATCTACTATAGCTGTCTGTTCTCTGTAGCTGCCCTGTTCTCCAAGGATGCTTCTCTCTGCCTATCAAGCCAGAGCCTGCTATTTTATTAAGTGAAGTGGGGTGGGTACTGTATAATGTATCAGAAACTAGTGCTCATATTTGTCACATCAGTGTGTTGCAATCACCAATAATCTGGGTGGAAAGTGGCTTTTCTTTCCCAATCCTCCCCCACCCCCAAGTCAAGATTTTGAAAAATGTTCCTGTCTGCAATCAGGACAAAACGTTGAAATCTCAAAGATTTTCACAAATAAAAAGACCTGGGTGGGGGAGGAAGGTGAGGAAAGAAAGAAAAGACAGGTTTGGATCACTCAAACATTTAATTTAGATAATTGTACAATGTTTCATTTCAGTTTTGACCTTAAATTTACATTGTTTTTTTAACTATTAATTAACTTCCATTTCACAACAAAAAGTCATTTGAACCAATTTCAAAAATTGTCTTTAAACAATTTTCAAAACAGGAAATTTGTCTAAACTGACCCTTCTCTACAAAAGAGTTTTGATTTTGACAAATTGACATTTTGTGCCCTCTGACCCTCCAAAAAACCCAAAACAAACCCAAAGTTTTGCTGAAAAATTCCCTCCCATCTCTAATTAGAAACACATAACAAAGCCATTATTAGGTTTTATCAAAATCTGCTGTGACATACTTTGACCTTGTAATAATAGCCTAATGCATGGTGGGTGACTCCATTTAGGTGAAGAAGAACTAAGTCTTTAGAAACATTTACAGCTTAAGCTGCAGTATACTTTTCAGCCAACCAACCAACCAGTCTATCTATCTATCTACTTGTATATATCCCTGTAGTATCCATAAACAAAAATGATTATCTTCACTTTATAAACACCTTAGTCTCTTTCCAACATCTGTGGGGTATTCTTGAGCTATCTTCATCTTTGCTGAACCCATCTGTGTCACAATAGGATACTGGAGATTCACACACTGCAAATCACACTTTAAATCTTAGTAACAGCTGTAACAGTGTGTCTCGGAAATTGTTTATAGTCATTTAGATTATGTACTCACTGAGTGACTTCTAATAGATACATTCTGAGCACTCCCTTTGCGAGTCAATTTCCGTTCTTTAAATCATACTGACATAAGGAAAAATTAAGATGGCTTGTGTGGGACGCAGAAATCAGCAGTCACATCAGTTCCTGACATGGATATTTTGACCAAATGTCTTTTTCAAATCTTTGGAGAAAACAAAATGAAATATTTTCCTGAACTGAGGACTGTTATTCATAACATCATCTGTCTCTAGAGGGCTTCCATTTCAGTTGTAGGCCATGGATCTCACTGAGCCCATCTCCTAACTGTATAGTGAACACAATTGTCTGTCCAGTCTTTAAAGAGGCATCAAACATCAATCAAGATGAAGAGGGTGGAGAAGAATCTTCCTATCATTAATAAAGAATAATTCTTAGAAAGAAGCAGAACAAACTCAGTATGCTTTCATGTAACATTCTAGAACACACTAATCATTCATTCATGTGTTTAAAGAGCTAGGTATCTAACTTTTTATAAGCTGATTAGGCAAAGGGGAAAACAACACATGATTTATTATGATAACAATTAGCATTGAGATGGGCAGGCACACAAAGAGTCTGAAGAGAACACTAAAAAGAAAAAGACATAACAATAGAAGAGAATGATTTTTAGTGGGGAAAAATGAGAAAAATCAAGACAACACTTAATCTTTATTAAATATTTATAATCAATATATCACAACAGAGTTCACACCTACCTTGCTAGGAAGTTTCATCTATTATAAATGG
Source organism: Gopherus flavomarginatus (assembly GCF_025201925.1). Classification (NCBI taxonomy): domain Eukaryota; kingdom Metazoa; phylum Chordata; order Testudines; family Testudinidae; genus Gopherus; species Gopherus flavomarginatus. Next base: position 87,525,620 of record NC_066620.1, read on the forward strand.
AGGATGATCTAACAGGATTGTTATTTACACAGTCCACAACCCATTATTTATTCAACAGAGTCCAATTTCTTGACTTCATTTACAGATGTTATTTATACTTTTCTGGATTGCTTCAAGAATATTAAAACACTCAGGTGTAAATATAATCCTTATTCTCTCAGGGAGGTCACCTGATATCCTCTCTCCCATTGAAAGTGATGCCTGTCACTTAAAATATACATGATACCAACATTCTTAATTAAACGGAAAGAAACAAGGTCATTCTCACTTATAGCCAAGACGGTTAAAGTTCTCTATTCTATCTAAACCCTTATATATGCCCCGTCAGTGTAGGATGTGAAAACCTTACAGTCACTTGGGTATTTATTCTCACAATACTCTGAGGTAGGAAAGTGCTATTATCTCCAGTTTACACATGGGAACTGCAGCAGAGCATGACTCAATCACTTGCCCCAGGTTACAGAGCAAATGAATGGCTGACAGAAATTGAAAAAAGCTTCCTGAACTCCAGGCCAGTGTCTTTACTACAAGGCCATCATTTCAAAGCAAAGAGCCACAAACCCTCTCACTGGGTGTGACAAAGTACTGAGAGATGGAGCTTAAGCCAGCACTCTGGTCACTATTAGCAGCCATTAGGTCCCCTCAGAGAAGGCCTAATTGGTCATGGGATGTATCTGGCTTAGGAAGTTAATGAGCTAATTAGTGCATTAATGGGCAAGTGGTTAAAAAGAACATAGGTAGGAATGAGGAGAGAAAAAAGAGGTGCTAAGAGTGCCTGACAAGGGGTGGGTCTGTGAGCAGAGACTCCTCAACTCACTTTCTTCCCCCTGGGAGAAGGGACAAGAAAGCTGGAAAACAGTGCAATGGGGTGGATGCAGTGATATGTATTTGTGGAGGGACTGGGACACTGCAAATAAAGTACATGCTGGTGTTCTCAAGTAAGAGCTGAATGTGTGTGTGTAAGCGATTATGGAATGTTAGGTGTGCCCTTTCACACTGGGGTAATATGAAAGGTTTATTTCCCCTATATTCCCCCCCTAGAAATGAATTCAATCCTCATGAAATGATTGCTGATGGATACCCAGTCTCAAAATTGATCTTCTTTGAGCACCTCTAGGTTTCCTTAATCTCATATTGGGTTAGTCAGCCAACCACAGGAGCCTCATGTAAAGCTAGGTCAAAAGGACAACATGTTGGACTCTGTTCCTCTCCCAGTGAAGTTAATGGCAAAGCTCCCATTAACTTCAATAAGAACAGGACTGTACCCAATACAATTTGTATGACCCACCCTTTCAAAATCAGTCTCTAATTTTGGGACACCGTGAATTAGAGACATCCCTAAATAAGAGACTACTTAAAAAAAAATCTGCCTGCATACATCCTACATTGTCTGTGATTATCACTAAGAAAAATACTCTCATTTTTCACTTATTTTGCTAAAGCAGGTGAGGGGGGGGTACATTACATTTACTATATTTCATGTTACAATAAAGTTGGGTGAATAGTGAGGGAAATTATGCAGAATAACTTGACGAGTATAGGAATATCTGTCAACTTATTTGGTGACTATTATTCATCTACCTCCAGTGGTAATAGTTAATTTAGTGAAGTTTCCGGCAATAATCTCCCCTCCTGTGCCATTAACTTAACAGTATTCTATATAAAATCATTTTATCTATATTTTTGCTTCATTTCCTTTCCTGGTAATAAATTTTCTAAATTAAAAGCTGAAATTATTCTGAATTGGATAGAGGAGCTAAAGTGTTCCCATGTTTTTATTATAGTTATGTAGCTTATAAGTGAAGGTTCTAAACTGAACCTGGTGGTTTTTAGAGTATTAACAAGAACGGTCATCACTTTGACATAGTGCTGTTTTGTAGCTACCTACCATTTTCCTCAGCAAACTTCTGTAGGCAAACTCCCTTCACAGTTTCTCACTAGCCCATCCTTTGTCCTGCATCATTAACATTTGCTTTCTATTGGGTATTTGATTATGATTCTGACCACTCCAGCTCAGTTCCACTCACAAAGGATTTAAGAAAATGAAATCAAAAGCAAAAAAAAATCCTCACTGCACAATCTCAATCAGCAAAAATACAGCCTCTGGTGTTTCATTTTATTCAAAAGTTCTGTGTAAAAACTCAGTACATCATGCATTAGTCCATCTGCAATACATGGCTAATAGGTTGTCATGGGCTACAGCTCTGAGAGCCATTCACCCTTTGTTGTGCAACATAGAATAGAAAATATCAAAGTTAGCATTATTTTGCTAGAGCTATTGGAAAGCCAGGCAGCAATCTACCCCATGGTGTCATGTAACATAGCATACGTGGACTAGTGGAACTACTATATTAAAAACCAAACCAAACCATAGCAATCTTGTTCAAAGTTCATTCCAAGGCTCAGTCTTTGCTAAAACTTAGAGCCTAATTGTATGCAGAGATCACCAACCATGATCAGAACTATCTAAGATGCCTGGCACACTCCTCTACAGGGCTTCTGTTCAATGCATCAGATTCCAGGTGTTAGCCTTTCATTTTTACTGCATATTCTTAAATTAGATGATTAAAACAGAAGACCAAGTTCCTGTTTCATTTGTGCAGAGGCTTTAATGTCAGGCTAAAAAGGCTACACACACATACACACACACACACATACAAAATTACATAAGTGCAGACATGGGAGGAAGCTTTTATAAAAGCAGTTCTCGTTTTCCTGCTTTTCTTGGTATGTTTTATTTCAAATGATCATCTCATTGGAAAGAAATCAGGTAATTGGTGTATGTTCAAACTTTTGAAATTCCATGGGCTTTGCTACAGTACAGAGACCTGCTGCTGTGGCAGATCACTGGAAAGCATTGCCTCCTCACTGCAGGCAGCTGAGTTGGTTTCCGGAAAAGGAGGGTTTTTTCAGCTCCTTGCTTCTCTGGCCTTCCGCTGTTAATGAATGGTGCAGTTGGCTCCCTTGATATTTTGCTTTCAATAACTTGCCATGGAATAAAGCATGGAAAGGTGGCCACTGCTCTGCTTAATAGCATCAGAGCTTCCTTCTACAATGATTAATACCGCAATTTGTGGCAGTTAGATAGGCTCTATGAAGATATTTCCTCAAGGAGAGAAAGGGGATACCGCTAAGTGAGTAGAGTGTGCAGACAGAGCTATGCAACGTATGCAGTAATTACACTGTTGGCTGTAGTGGAAGAAAGTTTGGCCTGAGATCTCACTACTGCTTTCCCCCAATAGTTCCAAACTCAGATGGAGCCTGATTTTTATGGTTAACCTCCCTATCTCTCTAAATGGATCAAGCTGTAACCTTGGAGCTTGACACTCCAATGTGTCAAAATGTGACATACACACATTTTTCAACCCAGGCACATCTCTCTGATGATTGTTATTACTGAGCATTTGTATAGCACAGATGTTGTGTGTGATACCTATAATAAATTGTGGGTGCAAAAGTATGGGCCCATTTTATAATTGGTGCCAAATTACCCCTGCAAAAAAGGAGGCTGGCACTGAAAAAGTGACTCTATGTAACCATCCTGGGTCCTGCTGGACTTTCTGAAACACACATAGACTCTGTAGTTAAGGAGCTGGGGCATGCACTGTCAAGGTGTTCTTCAGCGCTTCCACATATAGCTTATCAGTCCTCTACCACACATACCTGCACAAACAAAATCCAGATTTGTGTGGAGTTTGGAGTTCCTAAGCCTTACAGGGCCTCCTTTGGAGCCTTGGCAGAACCAGCTGGGTTCAAGGATTTTCAGGATTCCACACGCTTTGTTTCCATAGATTTCCTGAAGCATGAATTTTTCTTCAAGTCACAAGATGAACTAATTATACTGAAAAATTAAGAAGTCTGACTTTGAAGAAACTTTGGTGCAGTCAGGAAACCAAGATAAGATAACTAGGACACCTGCAGTATAGGATGTAATCTAATCCACATATTTCGTGGAGAATAAATAGTTCCATGCGGCACTAAGGAAATTTCTAGACAATGGAGTCATAGATGCAAACTTACTGGAAAAAGAAAAACTGACAGAGAATCTTGGGTGTCACCTGTATATTTCTGGTCCAAAGATACACAAAGTTCTGTGCCAACAGCTTGACTTCCTCACAGCTGTGAAACAGAATGCATTTTGTGAGAGGCCCCCTTCCATGAGGGATGGACATGATGAGGAGCCAGGCTGCTGCCAAACACAAGGTGGGATGGTGCGGCAAGGAAAGACTATGTAGGTTCCCTGCCTTTTCCACTTAGGGAGCAGCAATAAGGCATCCTCCCTCCACAATCCCTGGGAGGGTGGAAATGGCTGAGAACACATCACCAGACATTCCCCCCCCCCCCAAATTCTTACAGCTAGAATGAGGCTGCATGCTTTCATGTTGGAGTGGGTAAGGTGGAAGGAAGGCACTTAGTGGGAATAAGGGCTGTGAAGGAAGTTGATTGGCAGATGGAGATAGGAGAGGGAGCTGGTTGTTATGGGAGTGGAAAGTGGGGAGAAATTGTCCTGTCTGTATCCGTTTGCTTGTCTTGTCTGTAGCTTTAATCTCTTCTGAGCAGGGGCTATCATTGTACCTAGCCTAATGGGGCCTTGGCCCCAGTTCAGGCATTTAGGATGTCACTATCGGTGTGTTGCTACCAGAATACAAATGTCAATTAATAATAATAATAAGTAATAACTTTAGGGATGCTTCCTTCAACTCCAGGAAGGAAGGAGGGACATAAAGTTGTCAGGCTTTGACCCAGGCTTTAGAAATGTGTTACCTTTTATATCCACTTTCTTATATATTACATTAAGGGCCAGATTAATCAATTGACCTGAAATAACCAAGACAGGGAGAGTTTTAAAAATATTTTGTGACTGTTTGGCATCAACTATTCCTAACCCTAATCCATCCCCTGCCATAATGCAGGCTTTTTTCCAACTGCATATTCTCAATGGCTTTGCCATGTCTCAGTTGAAATTATTTAAACAAAAGGGTTTCTATCACTTACCATGGGAGATGATTACAAAGTCTATTAGAGCTCACTTTTAGGACTTTCCCCCTGCTATTTAGCCTTAACTTTATTTGGTTCATGTTCATCCCATTACTTCTATTTTCATCACCTTGAACCACCCTAATATTTTATTTCCCTCTTTAGTGTTTAACTCAGAAAAGGAGACTCTGGAAAAAACAAACCAGAAAATTGTTGATGATTTTGAAATTATATAACTATGATTTCTGGGGTTTTTTCCACTTTACTGGTAGGAAAAGATTTTAAATTTAAAGCAAAGAAACTACTCTGTTTATTTCTGGAGAGTTTGGACTTATCCGAAGTCCTGCTTTTGGAACAGATTTACCTAAAAATATTATAAAAAGCTGACAAGGGAAAGACTCTGTCTACTCGATACATATTTGTTGATCCTACCCTGGCATTTAAATACACTGGAATTTAATCTCTGAGCAATACTTTCTGATATTGGGTAAAAGGCTAGTTGTGTCACAAATTAGCACTTGTTATGGCTAAAAGGCATAATGGAATTTCTCAGATATTGACACATGGGTGGCTAAAGAGTAAACATGCCCCCTTTTGTTTCATAAGATTATTGCCAAGAAGCTGATGATGCATTCTGGAGTCTCATTTTATATAACTGTTTTAGTCTTCCATGGTGGTTTGTTTTTGACTGTAATTAGGGTTGAGTTTGAACCAAAGCCCTAGATCTGAACATTCCACTGTTCAAACACATTCAGAAATATTGACGCTCATCTTGTTAGTGCCAACATTTTAGCTGGGATTTTTGTTATTGATGGGGAAAGGAAATCAGATGTCTGGTTTGTAAAAATGTCCCATTGGGAAGGACTGAGTTTTGTAGACTTGATAGAAGTATATTTTACAGAAGAGATTTAAAGGAGGAGAAGGTTGAGGCATGGTGGACAGGGTTGAGGAGCTGGTCCCAAACCAAAAGACTCCGTGAAAGAAGGCATTGAGGTTGGAGAGGGAAAAAGTCCTGAAGGTGGCAGAGAAGCAGGTTGTTTGGGCAGTTGTGTGTGCAAGCAGGGGAGCAGAGATAAGCAAGACAGAGGGAGTGAGGCCAGGTTGTACAGAATCATTGAAGTGAGGACAAAGACCTTGAACTGAATGTGGTAAGTGCAAGGAGGTCAATAGAGGGATTTTGAGTGAGGCTATCGAGTCAACTTTACTATAATAGAGTAAAAAAATGAAATAATAGCCTCTGCGTGTTGTTCAGTGAAGATATCTGTGGGGTATGATGAACCTAGTCTTGTACCTCTGAGCTTTTTTTCATCTGAATCAAGTCCAATACTGCTGATGAAATGTGGTTGAAGGGAATTGTTTAGCAAAAAAAACAATGGGATTTGTATTCACTGGATAAATTGTGGCAACCTCCCTACTATGTGCTTAAAGTTCAAGTTAAGCGTAATTGTCGCTAAGCAAACCATAAATACATTGAGTTGGAGTTCCAGCTATGTTAGGGATGTCACCGTGAATTCCCCAGTTTAGTATCTGATAAATTTATTCCTGATTATGAGTGAAAAACAATATGTTTGATCTGTGACTAGAGACCATTATTTCCCCTGCCCTCTTCCACTGTCCTCCCATTCTTTTCACATCTCACGGGACTGCATCTTCTACAGTCTGGGTATGGCGTAGGCCAATTCCGATGCTGTCAATAGGACTCCATTGAGCAGGTGATGTGTCACTAAAGTACTGTTACTCAGAAGGGAAATTTTCTGGACTGGAGGTTAGAATTAGTGCTGTCTGCCAACCTCAGAGGAAAAAGTTCTGCTAATAAGCTCGGCTGAATGGCACTGGCAGCCTGTCCATCGTTTCATTAAATCAATCAGGCACCAAGAAACAGTTCCAGCAAAATGATCCAAAGAAAACATTATGATTTTAAGAGGGATAAATGACACAAGAAGCCAAAGAAGTTCTTGAAGAAACAGAGCTGCTATACAGACCACCTAGCATACCAGTTAAACAGCTGCATTATGTACAAGCTGAAGGTGATGATGTCATGAAGAGTAGACGAGCCCAGCAGGAAAAGAGTTGCCATATTCTTAAACCTGACTTCAAAAAGAAATGAAATGGGATTTCAGAAATTTTGGCCCACATAATATATAAAATAAAAATTCTTAGGCAAAATTACCAAAAGAGGATTTTTTAAAAAGGATTATTTTATTGTGATGTATATTGAATCTTATCTATTTTCATTGTATAACAGACAAGTATTTCTGTACTGCATGCAGAACTGAGGTTTAGTATATGTTTTATAATGTGTATAGAGAAAGTTAGATAAATAAATATGGCTCATTAGTGTAGTATATTTTAAGTTTAGTGAAATCAGCCATATTGTTTAAATTTGTATCCAAATCACCCGCTAAAGTGAAGGTTAGGTTTTTAATATTCCTCTTTTCTCTCTCTCTCACACACACATGCACATGCATACGTGGAATTTCATTGGATTCAGGAAAGTCTCGTCAAGTTCAGGGCTGTCCTGCAAATTTCTTTCTCACCTTTAAGTCATGTAGATCTCAGGCGACCTGCAGCTTCTTTATTGTTAAGATTCCATATTAATTTTTAAAGAAAAAATGCACAGGAAAGCAAACAAAATACAAGACAATGAGCAAGACATTTAAATTAATACAACAATTGTTATTACTGACAGCAGGAGTAAGGCGCAGTCCTGCAGTTGCCAGCCGACCCCTCTGCTTTCCCTTTCACTGCTGCTTTTGCTGGATCTAAAAAAGGAAGGAGGAACAAGGAGGAGGAAGCAGAGGTGAGGCCAGAAGGTGACGGGGAGGGCCAGTACTGTCCCCAGTCAGTCCCCCCAACACTACTATATAGCAACCTCAAGGTCCTTTGAGGACCAAACTACCCTCAAACAGCACCCACCCGTACTAGACACCCTAGCATTCTCAGAGATCTTCCATTATCTCCCCCCTATGCCACAGGCCTTTAGCACCTACCATTCCAAGAGCCCAGACAAACCCTAGCACCCAACTATTGACCCCAGGCACCCCAGTATTCATATGCCCCAGCAACCCTATACAGTAGTATATGTCAGGTTGTCCACCATGGCTATACAGCCTCTAGCACACACCTACCACAGCACAACTGCCAAGTTTTGTGCAGTTCTGTGTCTTGTTGTGACAACTAGGCCTACACATTCACCCAAATTGTGAGCTTAACTGTAAAAAAGTATGTAAACCCACATAAGATGTTACAATAACCTAGCATAATAAATATTGATGGGAAAAGGTACGAAAGGGAGACGAGGAACTGAATTAGTCTAAACAAAAAAGGCAAACGATATGATTCAAGGACTGTGCTGAAATTATGCTTGTTAAAAACAGAGGAGATATGCAGCTTGAAGTTAGTGAGCCAAAATTGGTATGTCAGATATTTGGCCTAACTGGTGGACGAAATAATGAAGGGATGGGCTAGTGAAGTGGTTCTCAAACTTGGGCTGCCGCTTGTTCAGGGAAAGCCCCTGGTGGTCTAGGCTGGTTTGTTTACCTGCCACGTCTGCAGGTTTGGCTGCCACGGTTAGCCACTCCAGGCCAATGGGGGCTGCAGGAAGGGTGATCAGCACATCCCTTGGCCAGTGGGAGCCGCGATTGGACGAACCTGCGGACACAGCAGGTAAACAAACCGGCCTGGCCCACCAGGGGCTTTCCCTACACAAGTGGTGGCCCTAGTTTGAGAACCACTGGGCTAGTCCGCCTGTCACTCCCTTTTTGGATCCTTAATCAAAAGAGTGTTTTGTGGGGAAAGTACAAAAGAATGAAAAGATGAACACACAGAAAGAGGCTACTGGAAAGATTTTCACCATCTTGGCTGCCAACCCCCACCATTTCATGGGACCTCAGGCTTTTACTATCCTGATCCTGAGAAATGTTCTGACCAGAACAAGGCAGAGAGACAGGGATCAAGTTGACATTGCCACCTCTGCTGGCTCCAATTGAATCCCAAACACCAAACAGTTATTACCATCTAAGAGACTGCCAAATAAGAGGGCTTCGCCTTCTAAGATTGGAGTTAACTACAGCAGCAATGACATCTTCCAGAGCTTGGGATCCAGCCTGAGCCAGAACATCTACACTGCAATTAAACAGCCTTGTAGCCTATGCTCAGCGAGCCTGAGTCAGCTGACATGGGCCAGCTATGGATGTTTAACTGCAGAGCAGACATAACTCATATGTAGCATAAGCCCTCTCTATTAAGTCCTCATACTTAAAGAAGGAGATAATCTCTTGGGGTTCCTCATGGAAATTATAGTAGCATAAATGAAAAAGGTTGCAGACCAGTTCTCAAGAGTTTGAGGCACTTTTGGTCTGTGGGGTTTGGCCTCCTCTTTTTTATCCTTTTCCATCCCTTCCTCTGTCTGCTTTTCCCTGAACAGCAAGGTAAATAAATCCACAATTTCCTCTTTCGACAGATGTTTTCTGAATATGTGATCGGATCTCACACAAACTCTAGTGGCATTAGTTGTCATGTCTCCAGCCTGAGTTTTGGCAGGAATGCTGCCACCTGGAGATGGGGGGTGTGTGTGTGTACTTCCCTAATTGTGCCATATTCTATAGCAGGATATCAACCTTATACTAAACCTATGACCCAAGCTTTATTCCCTTGTCTGACGGGGCCAGTCCTGCCCAACCTATGTCACTGATTTTTCCAGATCACTCTGTATCTCTTGAAAGGGGTGTCACAGGGAGATGTGACCCTGGGCCACCACCCTTGCATATCAACATTCGCAATCCCGCACTTCATTATCTGTGCACTGCTGGTAAATCCCCTACCCCCTAGCATGCCTACTATTGGAGTAGAAGTCCCCTTAGGGAAAGGGGCTCTGGAATCCTTAGTTGTTCAATTCCTTTGCATCTTGACATTGTGGTCTGAAGATGTGAGTAACTCTGCTGGAACAGAGCCAAAAGAGGGTCCACATGGGCTCTCCTCCTTCCAGGTTAAATCCTGGGACCTGGGGAATGCCAGCCAATTAGCGTCCCATGCCAGCCAGCTGGCCAATGTGTATCAGAGACTTCAGTGTAGGAGGAGCTACTTGATACCCCTAGTGTTCCCACACTTGCTGCTGGGACTCATCACCGGCCCCATCAAGTTTCTCCACCCATTGAGGTAGGTGGGTGGCATACCTAAAGAAACACAGTTGGCCAATCATAATAGATTAAAAAAAAGTCTACTACTGAAACCAAATCAACCCAAATTTCACACTACTCTTGTCTAAATAAACAAGACAGGCAGCTAGGTTCAGAATTTGCCCAAACCTTACTCTGAATACCTTTGGTCAGGAAATCGTGCATGAAGTAACTCTTAGGATTTCTGGTATTTCATGGTTTCAGCTATGTTATATAGTTCGATTGTATTATAGCACAGTACAGCATTTTGGGCAAAACCAGGATGCTCACAGCTACATGGATGGTGTGAAATTTTTAAGACATTTCAAATCTCAGAGATCAATTCAAGGCAAGAATGAAGATTCATATCAATGCTTATTAGCAGTTTGAACCAATTAGGTTTTCCTAACTCTGAGTTTAAGACAGAAGAACCTCTCTATTCTCTAAAATCTAAAATCACTTCTTTTCCAACCCTACTCTGGCTCAGTATTATGAATTTTTTCTAGCTAGAGAAAAAGCAATACTGCTGGATGAGTTTCTACTACTTATTGGCCAGGTATTAAACCGACCCACACTATGCTGAAGTTCAGCTTTAACTCTGCTGACTCCCATTGGAAAGGGCTTTAGATCCTTTAAGACTAACTGCTAATCAAACCTGCCAATTCCTGCAACTTCCCATTCCTTTTCTTTTTTGGTAGTTCAGTTCTCTCATGTAGTAATACCAACTTTTCATTTAACCAGTCATTACTAACTCCCTTTCCTCCAGCTCCTTTAAACCTTACTGTCTCCCAAGTGCACAGCATCAGCAAATAAAGGCCTCGATCCTGCAACTACATCCGCCTGCACAGACCCCCATGCACCTGTGCTGAGCTCTACTGAAGGGGTTCTGTGTGAAAACAGGACTCTGTCTATCTGAATGCAGCTGTAGGATCATGGACTAATTCAGGGGTTCTCACAACAAATTTTTTGGTGGTCACTCTGACAAACCTGTTGCTCTGTCCCTGTCTCCTGTGGCCCTTCAGCGAGAACCTGCCCTGGGGATGGTGGGTTGGGAACTCACTGGCTACCTGTGATGTCCCTGGTTCCCAGTGCCCCAGCCAGGTGGAGCAGTAGAGAAGCCTAGAGGAGCACCACAGTGGCTGAATGCAGCAGCCACCTCAACTGACAAGAGCTGCCTGCAGCACTGGGCACACTAGCCCCATGTGTCTCCAGAGGCGCTGCAGGTAGGGCCGGCGCTACCATTTAGGTGACCTAGGCAATAGCCTAGGGTGCCAGAATTTTTGGGGGGCGCTATTTTGCAGGGGGGGAGGCACACAGGTCCGGTGGACCTACCGCAGTCATGCCGGCGGACGGTCCGCTGCTGGGAAGGCTCCGGTGGAGCTGCCGCAGTCTTTTCAGCGGATGGTGCACTGGTCTAAAGGCTCCGGCGGACCTACCGCAGTCATGCCTGCAGCAGGTCCACTGGAGCCTTTAGATCAGCGGACCGCCCTCCGGCATCACTGCGGCAGCTCCACCGGAGCCTTTCCAGCAGCGGACCATCCACCGGCATGACTGCGGTAGGTCCACCGGACCCGCAGGGGGTGGCGAAATGGCCTTTCGCCTAGGGCGTCAGAAACCCTGGCGCCGCTCCTGGCTACAGGGAGTCCCTGAAGAGGCTGCACAGTGCAGTGCACCGATCCCTGCTGGCGGTGCTGGCGCAAACACCAAGGCAGTGCATGTTGCTGCCCTTGGTAACAGCTATTCAGGAGCAACAGCTGGGCGCTGCAGAGAAGGGCTGCTGCTTTGTCCTCCACCAATCTCTGCCCATGCTTTGGAGGCTGTCATGGCCACAAAAAAATCAGTTGCTGGCCGCATTTGAGAAACGCTGGCCTAATTTAACCATGTAAGTGTAAATGTTTCTGAAATAGTAGTGGACAAAAACGTATATTTCACTTGGTATGTATTTTTCACATATTTCAATAAATTCTCAGGTAACCAATGACATAACAGGTCTCTTCTAACTAACTTTTATGATTCTGGTCTAAATTATTAATAATTACATTTATTACTTTACAAAGCTTTTCAGCCTTATTGCTTGCATTGCTTCCTCTTGATATAGCAGTGAAGGCATAATGCTCAATATGGAACTTTGCAATCATTTCCATGGCATGAGGCTGTGATGTCAGAACAATAGGGTTATGCCATTACTGAAGAATTAGGGAGAAGGAGAAGCTAGTCTGCAAGAGAGACAAATCTTGTGAAACAACAGATTTAAATAGTTAAATAATAAACATGTGAAAGGTGAATTCAATGACAGCAATGGGAAATGTAAAATTACTACCCAGTAGTATATTGCATTCTGGGAGGCACTCATTTTTTCCACCCCGGGTCATTATATTTTAAACTGTTGTTATAGGCAAAAAAATGAATCTTAGGAATGACAATTGTGGCCTTCCACATGGCTCGTCTTAGTAACTTCCATATCAAATCATTTTAAATACAAACCCAAAGGTCATTTTTTTATTTGCCTTCAGTTCTAACCCAGCCTGTTTTTAGAAAATTAACCTGTTCCTGCTGTCTCTTAACCACAGTTTGCATTTTACAGCTTTAAGTACACTGCACAAACATCAGGCAAGCAGTCTTTACAACACCCCCATGAGGTAGGTGGATAGGTATTTATTATTATCCACATTCTTAGAGATGGGGAAAAGGTAAGTCAATTATCAAAAAATGGTTCATTAGCAGAGTCAAGATTAGAAATCAGGTGTTCTTGATTAGTTGGATCTTAGTCAGTTTAGTAGAAAGCTACACTATATCACTGTAATGAATATTCAGGAATCAAAAATATTGATTTCTTGTAATTTGATTGTACGTGGCTATCACATCCCTCAGATGCTTATATAAAAGCTTAAGAATATATACAAATAAAATTCCAAAATACAGAATGCAAACTACCTGCACTTTTGTACAATCAGTAAATAACATCAACCTAATCCCAATAATACAACATCTGTTCTCCATCCCTCAGCCCTTCCTCGCTTCAACTGCTTGCCAAAAATGTCACATGATCCAATATGCTCATGATGGAGTTTGTAGCACTTAGCATGGTCATGTCAATGTTACAAGGAAGTTCGGGCCAGCAGTGAGTCCAAGAGCTGTATCAACTACTCTGCAGTGCTAATAATAATAAAAGTTTAATTTTGTCAGTAAAGTAAGCAGAGGTAATGCAAAGACACACAAGAAACTGGCATGTTGCATAGGAGAGGGATGCATTATAAACACATTTTAAATTGTGTTCTTTATCAAGCAAATAGCAAAATGGTTCTGTTTTCCACAGGTCCCTGGTCTAGTTAGTGTAAGCTTTAACCCTGGTCCCATTTTCTTATCATAGAAAAGACAGCCTATCTTATTCCACAGCACACCATTTTCAGTAAGGCGTGCAACTGCATTCTCTCCTGTGTTAGAAATATGCTTGGCACAATGATGCCAGGGAGCCAGGTTTGCTCCCAGTGGCACTTAAAGTAACTGTTGTGTAAGATCTTTAATAGACTCTATACAGACTGGAGAATTAGTGTAGCAGAATTCCACCACCCCTCCAACTCCCAACATGGGAGGCACAGAGCTCTGCTGGGCAGTTGCTCCCAGCAGGGAGTTCCCTTCTGACAGAAAATGCTCTGTGGGGCATTTGTGGCCAGATTATGGGCCTTTTATACCACCTCAGTGTGTCAAAGAATCTATAACTGACTGGAGAATCTGGGCCATAGCCTTCATGATGAAGAAAATAAGAGCACTGACCATTAATTAATTTCAAGGCCACGTTAAATGAAGCACATAGCTATATACTTTATCTTTGCTATCTTAGGAATTGTACACAATATGATCCTTTTAACATTTCATAGCTATATACATTCATGACAAAAGAGGATCAAATAAATTACAGTCAGACTGTTCTATCAATCTATCTATCTAATCTATCATTTGTTTTATTTACTTATTTTTTAATTCACTTCTGATGAACCTTTCAGAATGAAATAGTATTGTGGGGTTTTTTTAAATGCAAGGATGTGGAAAGAGGCAAGAATGTTTATAGCTCACATATTTCTGTAATTGTTTTGTCTGGGTCAAAATGATCCACCTAAGAGTGGGAGAAAAATTCCTTAGCAATGAAAACTGTAATGAAAGTTTTGAGTTAAGTGTGATTGTGTTTTTGCAAAATCGCACGGAAGAGATGAAGATAAATATCTTGATTCCCCAATCTGATATCTCAGTTTTAATGACTGATTATTATTACTTGTATAATGGTAGCATCTAGAGGCTCCAATCAAGATCAGGATTGCACTGACAGAGGCATAGCATGCAAGTCATGGAAAGTGATAGAACCACACTAGTCAGTGCTGGTTAGGCCTCAGCTGGCATACTGTGTCCAGTTTTGATCACCAATGTATAGAAAGGATGTAGAGAAACTGGAAAGGATCCAGCAGCAAGTGACAAAGATGATCAGAGGGATGGAATGCAAGTCATATGAGCAAAGGCTGAAGGAACTGGATAAGTTTAGCTTATAAAATAAGAAATTAAGGGGAAACATGATAGCAGTCTTCAAATACTTGAAAGGCTGCCATAAAAATGATGGAGAAAAGTTGTTCTCTCCTGCCACAGAGGGCAGGACAAGAGGCAATGGGTTCAAACTACAGCACAGCAGATTTGGATTAAATCTCAGGAAAAACGTCCTAACTGTAAGAACAATAGGCCAATGGATTAAACTGCCTAGGGAAGCAGTGGAGGCTGCTTCACTAGAGGTTTTCAAAAAGAGGCTGGATAGCCATCTATCTTGGATGGTTTAGACACAACAAATCCTGTATCATGGCAGAGGGTTAGACCAGATGATCCTTGTGGTCCTGTCTAACCCTACGACTCTATGATTTCATGATTGTGTAAGGGCCCATGTAAACAGGGGGAATAGCTCAGTGGTTTGAGCATTGGCCTGCTAAACCCAGGTTTATAAGCTCAATCCTTGATGAGGCCATTTGGGGTAAAATCAGTACTTGGTCCTGCTAGTGAAGGCAGGGGACTGGACTCAATGACCTTTTAATGTCCCTCCCAGCTCTATGAGATATATATTCACATAGCAAGAGCCAGCCCTTGCTGTGCAGAGTCTGCATCTTAAACACACAAGACAGGCATAGGGGGGAAGAAGAAAGGAATACAACACACAATCAGAGTGATGGTTTGTAAGCATGTTATTTCCAAATGATTTGGGCTTTTCTTTCTATTTGGGATGGGTTTATTTACTTTATATGTCTATATAGATATTAAATGTAGCATAGGGCAAAAGCAGGTGAGGAGGGAAGATAGGAAGGGATTAGCTAAAAGGAAGGGATAGGAGACAACTGAAGCAAGGATGGAGGAACATGGCAAGGAAGTAGAATGAGGCTGAAATGAAGAGACTGAGGGAGGAGGTAGGAAGAGGTTGGAACCAGCAGCCAATCAGCAGAGGGGAAAGAATATTTACAGCAAACACTGTAGAATGCATAATCTGATGACATCACCTGTTTATGAAGATCCCTGTTAAAGCTCCTTCTGCAGTATTTCCAGCCAGGTTGAACCTTTAGCTGGTTCCATCCTGGAGTTTCTCTTTTCCCGAAGCCCATATAGCTGAAGGGAATGGTGGGGCCAGACAGGTCTCTGTGTTCACAAATGGAGTCAGTCTTGCCTGCATGCCTTTATATTTCCCCATTTTGGAAGTGAAAATACTGATATAATATATAATTATCGCTGTGAGAGCTAAAGAAGTCTCACAAGAAAGTATGTTCATAGCAGCTTTCAAGTCCAACTTTTAAACAAAAATATTCAAATCAACTTCATGGGTAAATTCTTGTCCTCCTTGAAGTTGATAGCAAAAGACCCATTGGCTTCAGTGGGGCCAGGATTTCATCCCAGAGCCTTATCTGAATTGATCTTTCAAAACTTTGGGGTTTTACCTATGTCTTATCTATTGATCCAATAATTTGTCTGTTTTTTTACTGTTAGGTATTGTAATGACTCTGTCTATCCCCCCTAAGGCTATAAAGAGGATTTGGGAGAGCTGAGAATCACCCCACACTCATAACTATAACTATCAGTATCAGAGAAATCCTGTATGTTTAGGGGAAAGCTCTTGGACAACAAACAAAACTGTCCCTAGCATCTTGCTCAACTGGAAAAAAAAAGATGCTTCCTTATAAATGTCCATTTTAGCAAGGGAGTTGCATGATTTCTATTATGTGCATTGAGAGATTTTTGTACAAGATACAGTAGTAACTAAATATAAAATGGATTACTGTTTTATCCTGTTGTGCCAAAATACTTTGGCCCAAACCGTTGGAGCAGGGCTCAAATGGTAAATCCTGAACATGTGAAATTTCCCTTATTCTTCTGTTTCTCTTTCTCCCCTTTGGTAAGTATGGGTGCTTAATCTACTGAAATCAAATCTTAGGTGATAAGTTATTGTTTTCAGTGCAGTACTTATTATCTATTTTATTAATCAAGAAAGATTTTTGTTTCAGGTTTGGTCAAGCCTGGGAAAACACAGCAAGTTTTCTTTTTTTTTTTAAAGGAAACCTGTCAAAAGCACTTTCTTAGATTACATTTATATATTTACTGGAGCTCACAAAATGTAAATCAAAATATAAAATTATTAGCTAGTTGTGGAATTTGTTCGATTATTTAAACTACACTATCAAGGAAACTGGAAACCCTTAAAAAGGGTGGGGGCAAATCAGCCCTGGTGTAGGAGGTCTACAACTCGATTAACTTAAAAAGAAATGCAGGTGCTGAGGTCTAAATTCTCCCTGCCATTCTTAAATAAAACCAATCAGCCACCAATCTACCATATGCCTCACCCACAATGGCCACTCCACTAGCCTTGCCTGGGGTGATACCAAAATGTAATACTGTGGGAAGGCTAAGATGGACTGTTCATCCTAAGATGTTATCTTGTGGGGTCTTTATTTAACAGAATTCACATTTTGGAAATAGGTTTTTAAATTAGAGATGGTCCTACCTTTCCGCAGTTCAAAAGGGGTTCGAATTTGTCATTCACATTTAGGCCCATCTCTACCTTTAATCGTCTCAAGAATGCAGACAAATAATTGGATACAGAATTGGAAGTGCACTAAAGAGAGACCTCCAAAGGCAAAATACTACTCTCTGCTTTGTGGGTGCAGTAATGAGGTAAAGGAGCCTCACAGGGTTGAAATCTAATGCTCAAGAAGATCTAAGCTAATGCCTTGATACGACACTTGCAGTTGCATCATTGCCAAAAAAAGGGCATGGTCTCCTGGTTGGAGGACATGGGCAAGCACCAACTGCCTGTCACAAATGCTGTGTTGTACAGCACATTCTAGGCAGGGTCTCAACAGGCAGCTCCTTTCTGAAGCAGCTAAGATGTCCCTTGCCATGCATTCCTTGGCCCACCTGAGGCTTCCTGTCAGCAGCCTGGGTCTTGAACTGTGAGACTGGCAGTTTTCCACTTTCCTTTCCCGCTCCTACTGCTCAGAGAATGTAAGGTTTGCCCCCCACTCCTTCAGTTCACTTATTTCCCCCCCTTAAAGAAACTAATAAATGTGAAGGTGGACAGAAACAGTATTGCAAACTCCCTCCCTAAAAAAGCCAAGTGGCTCAGACTAAAATCATAATCCTGTAAGGAGTCTTTAAAGCAAACCTTTAGTTTATCTTTACTTTTAAATTGGTAGCCCCCTGAAATTGCTGCTGCATTGGAAGCTGCTAGCATGCATGGGACTGGTGGCAGCTATAACAGTGAAGAGCAGAACATGACACCAGTCCAATAAATGATTTATTTTCCAACTAGATTTCAAAGTAGTACACATTTCTTCACCTGTCAAATACCTGTATCCATTTCCAGGGCGGTGCATGACAACCAGGGGAAAACTGCACATGGCCTTGTCTTTGTATGCTTTAAATTTCTGGATCTGAAATACATGTAAAAGAAAAGTCTTATAAGGACTTTGTTCCTCACTGGGTGGGATTCTATTGTTGTTGACTCCTACTTTGTTCAGGAGAGAGCTGACTTCAAATCCTAACAAGAGATGCCTTATTTAATTATGGTAAGTTATTTAAATAAGTATACCACAGATAATAGAATATCAGGGTTGGAAGCTTACCTAGTCTAATCCCCTGCTCAAAGTAGGGCCAATCCTCAGAGAGATTTTTGCCCCAAATCTCTCTCTCAAGAATTGAACTCACACTCATGGGTTTAGCAGGACAGTGCTTAAACCACTGACCTATCCCTTCCCTATCTTTTCTTGTAGAATTGGAGCTCAGATGCTGTGTGGCACCATGTTTCTTATGTAGGCTGCATGTGATCCAGGTACAGGCTGGGGGTGGGGTAGGAGACAAGACATGCTAGAGAGAGGATGGGGTTGATCAACTGCCATGTTTGGGGGTGGTGTTCAGGAAATGAATATTGATTCTCTTTGTCCTCATGGAAATTAGTGAGAGAAGTCAATGTATGATAGAACTAACCTGAGTAGCTATATGATTTTTATGTATAAATGTTTTTCTGTTCTAATCTTTAATTCATAGGTGCTGGAACTAGGGGTGCTGAGGGGGTGGCAGCTCCCCCTGGCTTGAAGTGGTTTCCATTATATACAGGGTTCGCAGTTTTGTTCAATGCCTTTCAACACCCCCACTACAAAAACGGTTCCAGAACCCCTGCTTTAACTACCATGTTGCTTCCATTTCTATAGTGGAAACTCTCCACATCAAACTCAGATGATCTTATGGGTCTTTCTGCTGCCATGCACTGTGCAAGACTTGGCAAGAAAGCCCTGAATCCTCAGTCTGCTGGCTTGTGTCCCACAGCTGCAGGAAGTCTCAGATTTTTACACAGACAAGAATTTTTGACTGAAATGATTTCCAGGAGCTACAGTATGGGAACTGTGTAACAGAGAAAAAATCAAAAGGGATAAGTTAAACCAGCTACACTGTACATGGTCACAGTCAGTATTGCAATAGAAAAACAAGTATTTTCTTTCCTAGCACTAGTTACTCCAGGTATGGAGACAGAAATCATTCCCTCCACTGTAAATCTTTGTGTAACTTAACACCATTTTCCTTGGTAAAGGCTTAGCCTTTCTGAAAGGTTCTACAAGAGCAACCTGAAGCAAGCAAGGCAGGGAGCTGTTTGTAGCTTCACACTTTTGAGAGGTCTAACATTAGACTAAAAGAGTGCATCAGTACGCCCACAGAGCATCAGCAACACATGGCCTGATTCTTGGTTTTGCCAGTGGTAAAGGATGGAAGGTAATTCACTAGACACACATACCACATAAACAAAATGATACAGGGCATAGGTCCAAGGCTTTAGCCTCCAATATGCATCTATTATTTTTCAGCATTTGACCTAAACTCTTGTTTGAAGCCCCTCCTATTATAGGGATGGCACTGCAAAGTTGTCAGTGAGTCCAGTAGAGCCAGCAGCAACCCCCAGAGAAGCTATTATTATTTTCCATGTAGAAGCACTGCCTTTTTTGGTCGGTGGGATTTTTGGGGGAAGTTATCCAAGTCTGTCTTGAAATTCAGAGGATCCCTTATTTTTTCTCCTTTTGCTCTCTCTGCCCAAAGAGGCCTGGACATAGCACCCAATAGGGACCATGAATTATTCCTTGTGGCAGTCAGAGGCCTGGTCTACACTGGATCGATCTAAGATGCAACTTCAGCTACAAGACTAGCATAGCTGAAGTCGATATATCTTAGATCAACTTAGATTGACTTACTTTGCATCCTCACGGCGTGGGATCGATGGCTGCCGCTCCCCCATTGACTCTGCTTCCGCCTCTTGCCCTGGTGGAGTTCCGGAGTCGATGGGGAGCACATTCAAGGATTGATTTATTGCGTCTAGATGAGACGGGATACATTGATCCCCGCTAGATCGATCACTACCCGCCGATCCGGCAGGTAGTGTAGATATACCCAGAGAAAGTATGAAAGCCACAGACTGGGGATGAGAACTGGACTTCAAAAACTAGTGCAGAGCCTCCAGGATGATAATGAATAGGTGGCCTATAAAAATATTTGAGAATGGAGAGTAAATACATAGGAGCAATAGAGAAATGCTCATAATTTGGGGATAATACTTCTATTAATTTTATAATGTTCCATGTTCAAAAGCCCGTGGGTGTCATAAAAATAGAACTAAAAACAAGTCCTGAAAAGCCAAATGCAGCATGTGCTAATGAAACAAACAGCAAAACTAACGGAATCAAGTGCCAAAATACCCCACACAATGCATCCTCAATTATAAAATCAATAACATTCTATTGTATGTTCCCAGTACCACTCATGCAACTCAGATACAAATTTGGCAACACATCTTCCCTGTATTCCTATTGTAACATTTCTCAGTGATTCTTAGATTAAATCTCATAATATTTAAGTCAATACATGTCTCACTGGTCTCTGAGACAAGCAAAACTGATGGATTTAATAAATGTTCAAATCGCAGAGCGAGAGATCCATCTTTAGGAAGAAAGAGAAATAAGGAAGAATTCTGAAGTATGACATGACTGAATAAGTAAATGAGAAGCAGTTCAAAGAAAGTATGAGATGGATATAGTTACAGACACATACAGAGAAGCAAATGGAGAATTTAGTGTGGAACAATATTAATATGCACAAAACATGTAAATTATACCACAATCAGACAAAAATACAATCCATTACTCAAGAAACATAATGTGCTAGATCTTTCTAATGACCAGTGAGTGCAGACATGTAGAATTTACTGTACTCCTTATAATTGTAAAATGCTGGCATGCTGTGCCTGGGGATATTAAAGTGCTTCCGGGTGAAAATGACTGCTGCACACACAAGCGGGATGTTGTGAACGGATAAATGGCACTGTGGCATGCTCTCCATAAGATATGCATCCGTTAGGGGTATCAGGGTCCTATATTAAAGCAACTATAGGAAGCTTGAAAGAATACAATCAGTGCAAACAGCAGATACAATGCGAGGAAGGGACATGGGAGGCAAGGACAGAGGGGACTTCCCTTCATCTATTGTGTGCTCATTTGCATTCAGTTTCTCATTCTAATGGTGTTAGGGTGACCGGATCACAAGAGTGAAATATCAGGACACATTGGGCGAGTGGGGAGGGAGGGGTGAGACAGACAGACACAGGTGCACAACCCCAACCGGAGCCAGAGGCACACTGGTCCACCTGGCCCTGTGCTACCAGCATACGCCTTTCTGTTGGGGGTGGGCCCATGCTGTGCCACACAGCTCCCCTGCCCGGCACCCCCTGGATCCACTATGCCCAGAGCCCCCCACAGCCCTTCCACCACAAATGCATAGTGCTGTGCACACACACACCGCCCAGAGCACCCCTGCCCACAGCCCCACCACAGATGCCCAGCACCTCAAACAGAACCTCCCACTCGCTAGTTTTCCAATACACACAGATTTCCCCTCCCTCCCTCCCAGTGCCCTTCCCCACAGCCCCACCACCAAAACTACACAATGCCCCACACAAATCCGCACTGTCCAGTGCCCTGACACACACAGATCTCCCCCACTGCCCAGCACCCCTCAACAGGCCCGCACTGTCTAGCACCCCAAAACACACAAAACTCCCCCCATGCCCAGCACCCTCCACACCCTCACAGCCCAGCACCCTTCACACACACACTCTATCATGCCCTGCCCCCTTCCCTGGCTGCACTCACCAGCCCTGCTGGGAGGTCTCTGGCTCCTAGGGTCAGAACAGCTAGGGGGGTCTCCAGACTCTCCACATGCTGCGCCTGCCACAAGTACAAAGTCCTTGGCTCCCGTTGGCCAGGAAAAGCATTTGGTAAATAGATGCTGACCCAGCAATATATATATTTCATATTCTAACTCCATAATCTTTCTGTTACTAACTACTTTATCTATGTGGTAGCTAGCCATGTGCAGTGTGGACTAGTTCTCTATGTCAGATGTTCTATTTAGACATCTCTTTACTGTGACCTAGGTATTGCATGGCTTATTGCAGGCTGCTCCATCTATCCAATCCTGGATCTGGCATACTGGACAAAGACAGTACATGAGATGGGGTGCATCCCATGGCTGCCATTCAACTGCTGAAACTCCCTGCTGGGTCTGGCATAACCACTAACTCCCAGCTGGCTGTCCTGGTAACCAGGGTAGCCTAAAATTGTTACCCCTATTAGCCAAAATCAGAGTAGCCAAAATCCAAGGTCCTGCAGGTTGTTTCTGCTAGGAGAGTAAAATGAAGATGAAGGCAAGTATCTTTGATGCAACCCTGTCTATTTATATAGAATGCACAAAGTGCTGTCTCCCTGAACACAGAAGGAATTAAACAGCAGAAGACTGTTGCTTTGCTCACTGCTTCAAGCCCCTTTTTAGCCAGCACTCAGCACCAAAGTTCTTTCTCAGCAGTTTTCTTTCAGGGCCAGTGTGTCTGCATCTGTGTCTGGTGCTTCTTTCCTGCCATTTCTCCCAAGGTCTCTCTCTCTTTCTCTCTCACACACACACACACCCCTCCACAAAACAAAACCAAGTGAAACTTCTCCACCCACAGGTGTCTTAGTTTGGGTGGTGACATGTGCCTGTGTTGTGGGTGGAGGCTGCTACTGTTTCAGTTACCTGGTTGCATAAAGGAGCTTAACCATTCTTACCTTTATCCATAATGAAGGGTGATTGTTACACTCACTAGTTTCAATGAGGCTTAACTCAACCCATAATATCACCTCATCTCCACCCATCATCTTAATGGAGCCAAAATGCTGACACCCTAACCAACCAATCCCAGACAGAAAGAAAAGAAAATTTAACTGCTGACATGCTGAGACCAGTCCCTATCATGCTGACCAGTACAGCCTTATTAGAAATGTCCACACTTCAAGCTGGGGGGGGGAGTGTAATTCCCAGCTTGAGAAGGAAATTGCATTATTTATCAAATTTGCTTTTTGCCAAAAAAAAAAAAATCACCTGTCTCTAGTACCTGTCCCAATGAGCTTACAGTCTAAGTATGAGACAAGAGATAACAGATGGATACAGACAGATTGATGGTGGAGTACAAGGAAACAATGACTATGTTTACATTTGGAGCTGGGAGTGTAAAGACCTGTGCATTTATGAAACAGGCGTATGTCATAATGAAATCCCAACCTCTTATTAGCTCACCCACTAGCTTGGCTATACAGATCTTTTATTCAAATTCCCAATATCTAATTTTCAAACCCAATTTTCCAATGGGTGGAAGTTCCTCAGTCACTCTCTCCATTTGAGATCAATTAGGATTCCCTACTCCCTTTTAGCATATCTGTTCTAATAACTGTAATGTCTGAGTCAGTAGCTAGTATTCTTGTGCCAGTCACATATCCTATTACCTGTTCAATAGCTAACCTCTCATTATTATTGTTTAACTGTCCCTTACCTATTCAAAAACTGTAGGGCTGATCCTTGTACCTCTGAGCTTTGCCCCCTCAACTCCTGAACTAGGAGAGGGACCTTCATTATGCATTTATGATGCTTTTTGCTGGCCAGCTTTATATTTATAATAATCCTTCTTTTAGTAGCCATTTTTTTCACAGTGCCAGCATTTCCTGGTCTGCTTTCCTTATTTTTTGCATTATTGCCAGTTTCTCTTTTTTTTCAAACTGAATTTATCACTTTTTCTAATTGTTCTGAAATATCATGTGCCCGATTAGAATCCTCTTTTTTATCATACTGTCTCCCAGACCCAGTTGTACTTCCTGGGTGCCTCATCCAAACTCTGTGCTTCACCACCTGACTCCTTATCCTAGTCTCTTTGTCCAGCCAGTCCCAGTTTTCCTCCCACACACTGGGTCCTCATCAGATCTGTCTTATCACACCCCACCTCACCTCTATCCCACCACCCCACTGGTTCTCAGTCCCAGTCTTCTTGTCCTGCCAGTCCCAGTCTCCCTCAGCCCCTCATCTACAGGCTTCCACTCCTCTCTATCTCATTTTTCTCCCTGACTTACAGTACCAGGCTCCACCATATCCCAATTCCCAGTCCCAGTTTCCCTCTCCCTCCCTGCCTGGTGCCAGTTCAATTTTTTGCACAGGTACACACCCAGGTTCCTAGTCCTAATCTATTCTCTTCTCCACATGCAAGTGTGCCTCTTTTCTCCTCTGCCTTCAGATCAAGCAGCTCCCACCTCCAGGCTGTGTAGGCACAGCAAGGATGTAACTGACGGCAAAAAGAGACTGGCTCTTGCCTCTCAGTTCAGGTGCCTGGACCTAGCATGGCCCACAGCAGCCCAGATCTGCAATTGCAGGGAAAGTCCTGCTCTATCCTAGGCTTCAGCCTGTTGTGTGAAGACAGAATCTTTGGAGAATTTAGCTGCTAAAATCTAAGATGTCTCTATTAAGCATGTGTGAACTTTTAAAGGGCATATAACTTGGTCGAATCTGGGTGGATTTTCATGGGGATGGCAAAAGGCACATCGCTGGCATAGAAGTGATGCCTACCCCTACCAAATTTCAAGTTCTTGCTCCAAAGTATGGTGGTGCTAGATCTTTTTAAAGAAAAGGTCACCAGAATTTTTTGACATGGGAAAAACAACATATTTTCCCCTTGCCTCATTCTCAGAAATAGTTGAACTGTTTTGGCTGAAATTTTCCAGAAAAATTCAGCCTGAGGCAGATACCCAGAGTGGAAAGTTTCAGCCTGAGTGGTTAAAGTCTGGAAAAGTTATAAGCAACTGAAACCAGAATCTTATAATGGGCAATGTCAGGAAACTTTAATAATAGGCAGCTCTGCCAGCCCCACCCATAATCTGGGGAGTCTGAACAATGAACTGGACTTCAACTCCATTTGGACTATAGAATTGAAGATCATGCCATAGGTCTTTGGAAAATTAATTTTCTATAGATTTTAATAGCCTTGGATTTGATGATCTCAGTGTCACATCACAGGGAGTTTGGTTCTCTATAAAGGCAATATGTAGGCAAGAACATATTTTTTAACATTGGCTAAAACATTATTAATTTACAGAAGAAAATGTAATTTTATATAAATTGTTCTTATCTATATTATATAGACTAATGTATTGGGTAAGATATCTTTGATACTTTAAGAGCTATAAATCAAATGAAGGCTACTGAAGTGATTTCTTATGCTAATAAACTCTCTACATCCCTGAGCCACTGTAAGTATATATAATAAAGTATGAATAATCTTCAAAGAAGATGGTTAATTTAAGAAACAGGAAAAGATTGCTTGCTGTTATGATGACGAAGTTGTCTTTGTTATTTAATTGCAAAAGAAAAACCAAAAACGTTTAAATAATGTCTTTGATGGAACATATGACTCGTCTTAATTTTAAATGAAACAAATAATCCTTTGGCTAGCTATTTAATGATCTCCTGTTTATACAGTGTACTTTGCTGTTTTCCACCTCGTATAGTGAAGAAGTAGTTTGTTTATCTTTTTACATGCTGTACTCGTTAAGTGGGATGTGTTTTGCTGTGCACAAAAATTAGACTGATTTTGTCATTGTCCCCGCTTCAGAGCTGTTTTAAATCACTCAGAATATTTATTATTATCTGCATGGGTAAAGTATTTCCACTTTTGCAACAACAAAAATTCCAGTATTTCAGGCCGTGCACAATGTGAATCTGAACTATATTTTGCTATGTATCAGTAGAGCCAGTGGACTACTAAAATGTTACTAGTGGGGTCATAGAGATTTTGACAAGCGCTACATAGTCAGAAAATTATTAATGAAATAGAAAAATGTAATAAATTTTGTCATAAGTAATAATTTGTCTGAAAATTCATACTGGAGGCACATTATTCATTGTTTGCTCTTCATTACTGGCTTATTCTCCTCTTTAAATAGTTTCAGTTATCCAGTCAGGGAGCAGAAACAGCACCATTTGATTTATGGGATCAGCCACACAACATGAATAGTAAACAGATGAAGCAACCAATTTCTGGGTAACCCAGAGTTTGAAAATTATTCTATTTTCATACCCAGTTCACATGAATCTTAGGGCATTCACTGGCGGCCAGGTCCATCCAAAGAGAGGCTCTGTGCCTCAGCACTGTTTCCGGAGACAAGTGCATCCCTACTCTGGAACACTCCACAAACAAAAGTAGCACACCCTATATAAATTTTCTGGGGATTACCCACATGGCTGGTGGGGAGACAATACATGATTCTCCCACCCCAACTTTCTTCTCCTGCCCTCAGCCTGCCTCCTTCCCACAGGTAAATTTCCAATCAGCAGTCAATGGAATGATGTCGCAAACAGCTGGTTCTCATCTTCCCCTTGGACAGGAGAAGACTGACACACAGAAGTTTCCTTTGCATATGGATCACTAGGACACAACCCGGCTGAGGAGTTCTAAATAAAAAGTGAAATAAAAAGTTTCCCTAAATGCTCAGCAACATCAATTCTGTTGTTGAAGAGAAACTGCTAATTTACTTTAGTAATACTGTTCCTTTTCCAAATTGAAAAATAAACTAAAATATGAACTATTGCATGTGTGGAGAAATGAAGTCGGTTTACAGAATCTGGAATTAAAATAACAGCTGCAGTGGGCACATGGACTTTATTTACCAACCAATCTGAGAACTGTGCAAAAAGTCCTGATAACAGGGTCTCATAAATGGAAGATGTGGCACCACTTTGTCTTTTTCCAGAACACTTCAAGGCCTTTAGTGATCATTCATGCAGTACAAATATAATTTTCCAGAAAACCATAGGATTCCCCTTTTGTTGATCAAAGTCCTGGGTGCTGGGGACATAGGTGGGGGATTCTGGGTACTGATGGGAAGCATTAAGGCTGGTAGGTCTTGGATTGGAAGTAATAGGTAGAGTTACTGGAGCTTTGTTGAAGGGTTTGTGATAATGCTGGGGGCTGGATGTGGAGCTGGTAGGAAGCGAGGGATGTGATGGAACTGCTGGATGGGATGCTGGTAGAGCTTCAAAATGTAGGAGGGTGCTGGAGGATAATATGGAATTTAGTGAGGGACTGGAAAGGGAATTGATGGAGAAGTTGGGTAGAGGAGAAATCTAATATGAGAAATATGGGCATGCTTCCTAGATACAAGCAGGAGGAAGTTATCCACCAAAGCAAGAAGTGCTGTCTCTATGCCATACCCTGGCCTGAAGCTTATTTGGGGGAGATCCAGGCGGCAGAGTGTTGGCACTAAAGACTAATTTTAGATAGCTTTTCAAGTTAGCTTGTTTAGGAAAGGGAGGTTGGAAACAGTAGTAGTTTGTGACACTGCTAGCATTGTCCAATAGTTTTTTTAGTATTGGTCAGACTACTGCATATTGTAGGGAATGGGGTTGAATTTCTTTTTCTTTCTTTTTTGTGATTAATTTTTAAATTAATTTTCATAAGGAAACAAACAGTAAAAAAAAAATACAAAAAGGTAAATGACCTATAGCTTTTTATATGTTACCAAATACTGCAAATTTCACAAGATATCCAATAAAATTATGCTATTGTGCACCTTGACAACTTGTCAAAGCTGCAAAACCAGACAGTACAAAACAAACAATATTACACAGACATAACATGTTAAGGTGGGAGTAACAATTAAAAAAAAGATAGATACTAATAGGCAAATAAAGGAAGGAGAGCACCAGAGTGGTGAGGAGGAGAGGAAGGGAAAAAGCAGAGAGGTCAGGTGGAATGGAGGTCTGGCACTATATGAGGTGCCTCCTCATTCTTTATCCAAATGTATCAAGAAAGGAGGGACCAAATTTCTTCAAATTAATATAATTTTTCTCTGTATCAATAAGCTAGTCTTTCTTTCATTAGTAACTCAGACAGGTCCGAATACCACTGCTCTGTTCTGGGCATAACACTACTTTTCCATTTTTGTGAAATCATGCAACTGGTAATCATTGCAGCCCTCAAGAATCGGATCTACATGGTAGACTTAAATCCAGCATAGTAGGTACTTTACCTAGGATATAATATTTTGCACATCTCTATTAATCGACTTCCCCATGGTTTTAAAATACAATAATCATTGGGGCACGTTGTATTCTTTTACTTTTTCCAAATTTCATTACAATTTTAACAATCGATAGCATTGCCATTACAGTTTTAATATCTCATTATCTGTGCCATTCTGCTTGGATAGAAATGCATGAGGAGGTAATGGAAGGCACTCAGAAGTATACAAGTAGACTCAGTAGCTGGTAAAACTAACTTTGTACTCACTCTACTCAGCATTTGTCACTGACATTCAGTCACATTGAAACCACATGAAAGCCGAATGTGATAGCTCTACAATTCATCTAGTACACACAGGGTGAAAGTTCTGTTGTTCTGCACAGTCAGTGCATCCCTTGTAAGATAAAGTAATAACAAACTATAGACTAGGGATCAAAGACAGAAAGCTTGGAAAAGAATCCAGTGCAACAGGGTTTCTCAGCAGCATATTTCTCTTTATCATTGTTTACAACTCACTTCTTGCAATCTCACTGTTATTTGGGAGGCACAAAAAGTTTCTCCTTCGACACTAGATTACATATGAAGCAGGAATTATAAATAAAAGATTGGAATAGACTCACTGCTGCCAATTGCACTACTCACTGCATGCTGTAACCACATTCTCCAAGGCTCCAATGAAAGGACTCAGTCCTGTAGCTCTTATACAGGAAATATCCCACAAAAACCACCAGGCTTTTTTCCTGTAGAATGGTTGGTCCCTTAAAGGTGGATCTCCCCACCTCTCTTCCAAAAATACATATGACTCTCAATAGTTAAGGATGGAACCAGCTTTCTCTTCCACAATATATTAGTCCCTTTTATATTCCTCTAAGAGATTCTTTGCACTTAAAATGTGGGATATGCAGTCTTACACAGTGGTTTTTTAATCTTTAGGGTGCATTCAGGTCACGTTTTCAAGCTTTACTCTACAACTATGAAGGCTAGAAACTTTATTTTGTTTTTAATGAAAGCTGAGATTCTCACAAAATGACATGACTCCAGGAGTTGAAGCTTTGAGAAAAAGACCAAATATCAGGAGACTCATGAGAGGTGGCAACACTGCTCAATCAGTATTTGCAAAGAATCCTGAGGTCCTTTGACGAAAGACTCTATGCAATGTGTATTTTAGTAGGTTTAATTAAAAGCAATATAACTCTTGTACTTGCCACTCAACTTGCAAATAGCTTGTTGGGTTAGGTTTTCAAAAGCACCTCAGGAAATAGACAGTCAGTTATCACTGAAATTAGTGACACTTTCAATTCCCTCAGGCAGTTTAAAAAATCCTTTCAACTTTTCATAGGAAATATGTACTTACACAGTATCATTTCACTGACAAGACACACAAGAATGAAATACAAACTTGAAAAACGTTATGAACAACAATATTTCTAAGCCAGTCGTGTGCTTTGGCAGAAATATTTTAGGGGAGTCTGAGTTACAGTATTATGGGAATGGTGATGTTGAACAATGAATGGCTGCAAAATTATTTGTTCCCAAATGCTTTCTTTGAAAATACTCTAGTGTTAAATGAGTGACATCTGCAGCATTTATAAAAATTAAAGGTCTTTTTAAATTCCTCCTTCAGTACTGTATGGTTCTTCATTATTATTTAGTTATTTCAGTTTGTACATAAAGCACAAAATACTTTCGCCAGTGTTCCAGTTATCCTTAACAAAACATTTAAAAATATGATTCTTATAAATTATATATCCAGCAAATGTGCATTGGCAGGCTGTCAGCCTCATCACTTGAGAATTTAATTACATTTCTGTTACATAAGTACTTTCCTCTGTCTTTCTTCCTAGGCTTTTTGTTGAGGATTCCTCTGCACATATGTGTATCCATCTGCCCAACCGCATCCTAAGGGACCCAGCGAGAGTGAGAGTGAGACTGTTTTATGTCTGTGTAAGCAGTTGTTCCACATCTACTCGTCTCTGAACCACAGTGTAACTAAAAACCTATTAATTTAAGTTTTAAAGTATGTATTTCATTAGGAATGCATTCCACCCTCCCCTTTTGACCACATACTTATAGGGCTATTGAAGCTTGAGCACAAAGTTCAACTTTTGGCAGCTCACCCCCTCTCCGAGGCCTGCATACTCTATACATTTGGGTTCTTTTGTGCTGATCCACGCAGAGTCTGCTGGGATGTTCGCGAAAGGACAGATGAGCCCTAATGTTGCTAAGGACAGTCTCCATTTCAAAGCTTAAAGGTGACAAAAAGGGTAAAGATGAAATTGGTCCAGAAAGGTTTTAAGGAGCAAACTATAAATGGTACATTTTTTCCATTCCCTCTCCTCCAACCCCCGACCTCCCCAAAAGGGAAAAGAAGTTTCTAGTAAAAGCTAAATTTGGCTCTAGAAATTGGCTTCTTTCTTTTCATATTTTTAAAACTTGTGAATGCTTCACTGCTAAATAGGACCCCTAGTGCTCTTGTCAGATTTCATCTCTTTCTGGTGTATGTATCATATATTAGCAGTATAGGGACAAATTCGCCCCGCTGATGCAATGACTTACAATCTGCACCCACCCCATGCTGGGGGTGGGAGTGAGGAGGTGGTTGTATTGCAGGAGATAATTATTCCTGGGAAGTCAGCTTTGACATCTAGTCAAGATTCCACAAAAACCCTACCACTAAAGACTACCCAGGACAAAATGCAAATACAATATAATGCAAATCTGGTACCAATTGTCCAATACTGCATTCTGACTGGGTACTTTCAGTGATGTTACATTTCTATGCCATCTTACAAGAATTCACAGCTGGAACACACACACACACACAAAAAATCCCTCTGCATGTTCTGCTCAATGGTGGGACAATATTCATGTGAGGGACATAGATAAGGCACCTTGGGGGTACAAGGTGTAAAGAAAGGCAGTCATAAGGAGTAGGGAGTGAGGGGAGGGAAGGGCTGAAGGAAAAAAAATAGACATTTTAAACTGCCCCTTCCTTCAAAATGTCAAGAAACCCTTTTCGACAGCAATATTTGGCCCTTTCGGGTTTTTTTCCACCCACTTTCCAATTTAAAAGCTAAACTGGGATCTGTTCAACAGTCCAAAATTTTTTTTAATAAAAGAAGGTGAGTTGAAAGTGACTGTTAGGCTAAAAATTGCTGTAGAAAGAGAACCTTCATCAAAGAGAAAAAGAGTTAGAAAAAATAGCAAGGGATAAATATTTTTAAAATATCTGATATAAAGGGTTTATAATCTTTTTGCTACTATTCCCTCTCATTGTTTTACTATGAAATACTTTTTCATAGGGGAAGGATTGATAATGTAAACCAGCACAAAACATTTATATATATACACACACCTCTACCCCAATGTAACACGACCCGATATAACATGAATTTGGATATAACGCAGTAAAGCAGCACTCTGGAGGGGCGGGACTGTGTGCTTCGGCAGATCAAAGCAAATTCGATATAACATGGTTTCACTTATAACATGGTAAAATTTTTTGGCTCCCGAGGACAGCGTTTTATCAGGGTAGAGTTGTAATATATATATGTAATGAGCCATACATTGGGGGGAGGGATAGCTCAGGGGTTTGAGCATTGGCCTACTAAACCCAGGGTTGTGAGTTCAATCCCTGAGGGGGCCACTAAGGGAACTGGGTTAAAAATCTGGGGATTGGTCCTGCTTGGAGCAGGGGGTTGGACTAGATGACCTCCTGGGGTCCCTTCCAACCCTAATAGTCTATGATACTCTGATATAAGCCACTCCAGTTCATTGGCAATGTAGCCTAGAGAGATGATGCTTGCCTATGTTATGTTGAAATGTAAGTAGGCCCAAAATTTTATTGCCTAAAAATAGGTCTGACAATAGTCAAGCAAGGCCTGGTAAAATATAAATATAAATATAAGTGAAGTGAGACAATTCAGAGACAAGTTAGAGATAAGTTATGGCATCACCGCAGGTCACGTTGTAAACATGTTTTAGTCCTAACTGGTTTTTATAAATGTTTTAGATAAAATGTTAATGTTTTGGGAAACGCTATTGCTATTCAAGTTATTGGTGTGGCATTTATGCAGATATTTATTAATGTGATGCTTTATAGTACATAGCCAATGAGAAAATATTTAATTATGATAGCGGAAATATAGATAAGGTAAAAGGTGGATTTAATGTTAGTTAGTTAATGGATTTTATTATAATTGACTATACCAAGGGTAGCATGCTAAGTTTAGATTAGGAGTGCCCATCCACCATCAAATACTGCTAGAGAAAGGATGATACCTTTTCTTCCCATCAAGGGGCTGATCACCCCTGGATGCAACATTTCATCTTAGAATGTGAGTATCAGCACAATGTGTGGTTATATTGCAGCACCTGTTTGCTTTAACCACTTTATTTTAAATAAAGTTTTTAATTTTATCATTCGTTGTATCATTCACAGTCCTCCATTAAATTAAATTAAATTAAATTATGTGTAACTGCCCTGGAGGCTCAAACCATAAAGAATTCAATTAGTTTTATTCCTTGTCTTTAGAGTACTAATTGGGAATACATAAACCAAAGGTTACAGTGAAATATCTGTGCACTTCTTGCATGGCTGAAGAGCTTCGCAATTGCAACCGAGGGACATTTTTCATGAGAAGCCTTTTTTCACAAAAAAATGCAGGTTTGGGTTGAATGAAAATGCGTGTATTCGGGTGGATTTTGGTGAATTGTTTCAGTCAAAAAAGGTGGTTTTTTTTCAGAAATCTCAAAAAGGTTTTATTTTTTCAAATGGTTCAATTTTACTGAAAAAACAAACACTTGAAATATTTTTAAAATTTCAAAAGTGAAACAAAACATTTCATTTTGTGTCAACTAAAACTTTTTTTGAATTTCACCTAGAGCATAGGACTGCACTAAAGGGGCAAGGTGTAGGTATAACTTAGGCCATGTCCCCGTCCAGAGTTTAGGAACTTAAACTCATCTCAGTCAAATTGAAATATTTAATATTTCAAGATATATTCTTAGCATTTGAGGCCTCATCCTTCCCCTTTGAAGTTAATGACAACTTTGCTTTTGACATCAATAAGAGAAGAATTGGGCTCTTCACAGTTTGTGCCAGTAATTTCATCTATCAAATGCAAACAAGAGAGTCAAATTTCATTGTAACTCCAGTGTAACTCCACTGATCTCAACAGGGTAACATCAAGAATAAATTTAACTCACTACTGTATATTTCACCTCCTACTGTGTTTGCTATCAAGGTGATGTGAGAGGTTTGGCTATCCCATTTAAAAAACAGAAGGATTATATAAATTCTCCACTTTAATTTAATAAATAAAAAGTAAAATATATATAGTAAACTTAAAATACATAATAATCTGCTACTGCCCAGTTTTTACAAGTTAGCTGCTAATTTACACCACACTCAAGCATTAAAAATCCTGTCTTGGAGCTCATTTCTAAAGCTCTCCTAAAACAGGCCTCTCTCTGATTGCACAGATCAGACTTCTTTATAGTGTGGTAGCAGATAATCCAACATCTCCTTGCCTAAAATAATGAAATTGTTCCTCTCCATTCAAAACGTTAACAGTTAACTAATACCTGCTGTGAAAGAAGAGGGGAGTTAGCTAAATTCTTTAATACAAAAATTCCCTTAGTAAAAACATGTGGTTTTGTTTAACCAATCACACCACAACCATCTAGTTACTAACCTATTTTTTTCCCCCATATGACAGGCCTAAGTTCAAATTTCACAATACCCTCCATGGTGTAAGACACCTTGGTTTTGGGGCCTGCTTCTACTTTTAGAAATTCCATGCTGCAAGTATTCCCATTAAGCAGCAGCTCCTTAATACACTAGCCATATCATTTCAAAGCAAACACACACCAACAATGAACAAACAATTAGAGAAGGTAGCTGTAACAATGCATCAGCCATTGCAATATTAGCCGCTTTGCTCTTTGGGTAATATCATGAATTATTCAGTTACTCTTATTCAAAAAGAACAAACCATTCCTTCTAAGCTCTTTAAGAACCAGATCCTTGTACACATCCCTTTTACCCAAAAGGCTTTGTCAGAGCATAAGACTTGCACATTTCAGGATTAGTGTAGGACATAACAAACAAAGAAAAAAAGTCTTTTGGCCTAGCAAAAGCAATGAACAAAAACCTTTCACGCAGATGGCTTTGTATTTGCCACACATGTATTTACAGTGACCTGCATTTTCTAGCACGTGAATTTTTACAGTTCCTTCTCCCACTTGACAGGCTGATCACAATATTTAAAGCCAGTATTGAGAGCAGAAACACCTGGCATCTGGCTACGGTTGCTGGATAGAGTTCCTGTGCCTCAGAGGTAATTAACTCATTATTAATATATCTTTATTCAGACTGTAGTAAGTAAATTGAGTGACTTAAATTTTAGCAAATTCAGGAAGTAGTGGAATGGAATTTCTTATTGAGATGAACGGCGCTCACATCCTACAAAAAAATGGTGTTGAAAATTTGATTTATCACTCTATTAACCTTTCATATTATTATTATTGCCTACATTGAATAGTGCAGTTGCGAAATGCAAAATGTAATTGAGTAGTAAGACAATTACTGACCCACATTCAAACTTTTACCAGGGCCCCATTTTGTCATTCACTCTATAAAAGACTCATATTTTGGGCTTCAGTAGGATTGGGACCAGTTGTTACGTACTAGTCCAAAAATATAAAGTAAGATAAGTGGCATTCACCACAGAACTATATTAAAGGCATTGATAATATGTTTTCAAACAAGTTCATGGGTTTTGTTTTATAAATTTGAACATGTTTAATTGAAGTCATATGATGTAAGCGTATGCTTAAAGTTAAGCAGCAGATTGTTTTCCAGAAAAGAGGCCTAAATCACTGAAAAGAGGTTACTGTTATTGTTGATTCTTTCAAATTTACGTAACTGTGTATATATATACAGTATAAAAACCCTTGAGATATGAATTAAAGCAGGAAGTCATATTGTAAGCCTGATAATATGTATCAAGGCAAAGATCTGACACAGGAAGCTGCATGAGAGCTCTGGAGAACAGTAAGAGGTTTTCAAAGATCTTGATTAAAATACAGAATGTAGCTATCCATACAGTGCAAATCTGCCACTGTTCATGACCAGCTGCAGATCTAATCCTGTTTTCAGATATGTCATCTAGTTGCACATCCTGCTGGAATTACCAGCAAAACAGCTACCACCAAGGATTATACAGCTTCCTGATTCAATGGAATTGAGTGTTTGAACCATTGCTAAGTATTTTAAAAATACTCTTTTTTGTTGTTAATTTCCTTGTGAATGTTTCTTTCATCATCCACGACGCTATAGCAAAAATCACTACTGGTTTCCTTTAAATGTGAACCACCTCAGAGCTAGTCTTATGTCTGAGACATGAGTTCCTCCATTTAATCTGGCAAGAATGGCACTAAACATCTATGTGAGATGTGGATAATCAATACCTACCTCACTGAGGATTAATTAGTTTGTGTAGTGCTCAGTGAAAACATACCATATGTGCTAAACTTTATTAAAGAGACCAATTCATGGGTGAAATTTCACCCATGTGAGGGAGCCTGGCCAAGACTCTCCTCACCACTTATATCCCACATTCCCTGTGAGTGGAGGGATGATGGGTGAGAAATAGCTCTGCATACGGCCTTCATGCCACCAAGTGGAAATCTGCACTGTCCTTAAACACGACGGAGCGGTGAGTCCTGTTGGTGTGGGGCTACTGAGGGCACATTTCTATGGATCCAGTGCCCTGAACCCAGGCACAGAAGTATTGAAGCAACTATTTCTGCTCTGTGTAATGTGGTATGGAGGAATAGGCACAATTTGAGGAGTCAGGAGCCCTATATTCTTCCCCTAGCACTGCCAGTGACTTAGTATGTCCTTGGGTAAGTCATTGCCTCTTTCTGTCTTGGCTTTCTTATCTGTAAAATATGGATAATATTTACTCACCTATCTCACATGGC
The DNA here is from genome assembly GCF_025201925.1 of Gopherus flavomarginatus. Classification (NCBI taxonomy): domain Eukaryota; kingdom Metazoa; phylum Chordata; order Testudines; family Testudinidae; genus Gopherus; species Gopherus flavomarginatus. The sequence goes on from NC_066620.1 coordinate 87,561,668, forward strand.
CTTGAAGATTAGTTATTGTCTGTACAGTGTTTTAGAAAAATACTAAGTATTGTTATAACAATGTAGCCAGAAGAGAATTTCACTCTTACGGTCAGATTTTGAAAGGTATTTAGGCACATAAAGATGTAGTTAAGTGCTTAGTGGAATTTTCAAAAGAACCTCAGCAGGCTAGGCAACAAACTGCCATTGATTTTGCTAAGAGATATCACTCAGATCTGGGTTGAGATGCCTAACTCACCTAGGTTCTTTTGGAAATCCCATTAGGCACCTATCTGAGGCTTAAGCTCCTAAATACCTTTGAAAATACGGCCCTTTGTCTTGGTTTTTATTCTGTTTTTCACCATTGGTTACATTAATGTCAAAATACAAATTTTTATAGGTCTGGGCTGAAGAAAATTAGCCTATCCATCTCTGGATACTAGCTGGCAGATAGGGAGGCAATGATTTAATTTGCTTATCAGATGCATGATTTCTTATATGCTATGGAACTGCAAATAGATTGGGTAATTTTTGACCAGTAATATTAGTAGCAACACCATGCCTAACTAGGAATGAATTCATATTTCAGGGCATAAAATCTTTGCTTCAGGAATCATTAAAGAATTTTACCCCATTATTAATTATTATAGACTGTGTGCCAACAATCTGTGGAAAGCTGTGAAGGTTATAGATAAATATCCTGTCCCAGTCTGAAAGAGATAGATGCCTTATGGGTATTTTTAGCTTACTCCAAAATAATAGGTAATAACTATTGTTAGAGGCAGGGCTCCTGATTTAATGGACAGATTATCAAATCTGGTGTGGCAAATTCTATGTTCCTAAGTAATTTCTTTTAGCATGTTTCATCTGAACTGTTGGACAGTTTGGTTTCAATTACTGTGTCACATTTCCTTTTCCCTTTTCTTTGTTCAAAAGTCAGATCCGTTAACCATTTGATCTGTTTTCCATAAAACCTCCTTAACTTTAAGCATGGGTATTCTTTTTTACATGTATGAGGTTACACTGCACTGGAAACTATGGAACTGGTACTGTCACTTTGCAAACACACCTTAAGCCTACTACAGTATTTGAAGATATATTTAGTGAGAGGAGAGAAAATGGTACTTTGCGGAGTGCTGTAATATGCAGTAATATTTTCAGCTGGCAGAACTAGACATAGCCTGATGAAAACACATCATTCCATGAACCTTACCCAGACCACAGAAAAGATCAACTTCAGACAGCAAAGCCTGAAATCTAAAACCTGAAACAGTAATATAAATGATCTGAAAAAGACACGGCATAAAAGCAAACATCTTTCATTTTCAGACTAGTCAGTCCATGGTTTTGGACAGATTAAAATGTTTCAAATCTTTCCTGGAATGCAAGGGAGAGAGTGGACAGGAAGAGGGTGAAGCGGAACAGAAGCTGCTATCAATATAATGAACATTTGCCGATCAAAACATTGTGTAATTTATAAAATTAAAGTCATATGGTTTTTGTCCTTTGCCTATAGTGTGCATGGTTTTTCAATGTGATCACTAAGTTCCCATTTTTGAAAACCCAAATGCTTTCTCTGTGTTTTTCACATTAACTCATTTTACTTTCCACTGACACTTTGCAATTTCTATGGATTATTTTCCAATCAGATTTTTTTTCTGTAAGCCACTTCTTTCTGAATTTCTGAAGCCCTTTTTTACATTTCATCCCATAGGAGTTTAAGATTTCCAGATGTCAGAAATTTTTAAATGTACAGTGACCTGTTCAATGTTTTAGTAGTAGTGTAGAAACATTGACATAAGATGTAATGTATACAGTATGTGGATAGAGAGAATACAGGATGGCATGTGGAGATATAAAATTTTATCAGCATTAGGTTGTGCTGGCTGCATTACCCACATGTGCTGAAGCCATGAGTGTGTTGTTATCATTACTTATTAACATAGTACCAAGAATGTGCTCTGCACCTTGTTATGAATACAAAGAAACCTTTATACAATACACGTTATCATGTATTTACATTAGGACCCATTCTGAGATGATATTTCAGAACATATTTTGGAGTTTTATAGTTGTATTTGTTTTATTTTTAAGTTCCCTACATTCTAGTTGCCTTATTTACAAAGCACTGGCTTCAGTTTTCCAATTTTAATCTCCAGGATCTTGTGATTTGCCTGGGGTGCTCGGGGATGCTATACCTCTTTCTCGAAAGCTGGAATTCCTAGCCATCCAATAGGATGTAGCAAGTGTTTCTAGCCCTTAAACACATCATTAGTCCAGAACTGAATTTTCTAGTCCTGGACATCAGAGTTGTATGTAATTTTCATTCCCTATTTTTAGGTAATCTGGAAAGAAGGAAAAGAAATTGAGGCACTCGCTTTGTCTTTTTCAAAGCAGATGTCCTTTGCTGTAGGGACAAGATCATACATTTGTCTCAGACTGTGTCATGGTTTGCATGAGCAGTGCTTGAAAATGTACTGTTTATATGGTTCTTAGTAGCACTTTACTGGAATGAATCATAGGAGATGAGGCAAGAAGTAAAGGACATCCCTTAAAATACAGGATGAATAATCACCTTAGCCTAGGTTTGTTTGTGATTTCAGAATCAATTCCCAATTGTACAGATTTGGAAACTCATCCCTGAAAAAAAAAATCCCTTACATGTATTATCTTAAATAGATTTCTTTTAAAAAGGAAAGTGTTAGGGTGGGGTGCTTTTTTAGCTTTAAACAAACAAACAAACAAACAAAATGAAAAAGCCCAAAAGCAACCAAAAAACATAATATGCAGGCATTTTTCTCTTAAAATAGCCAGGATTAAGCTGCCAGTGACTAAAATTAACAATTTAAAAAATCCCCCCCAAGACCTATTGGCATATGTATATATGCATTTGCACACGCAGTTCAAAGGCCAAATTGCCCCATTCCGTGGGAAGGAGATAATAAGAAGGAGATGTCCACAGAGGTCCACCCTGGGAATTTCCCCCCCTATTGTTCTACCTCAAGGTTAAGCGAGATTTGTCCCCTGAAGACTGGGCCATTAGAGCTACCCTCAAACCTGGAGAACCCCCAGGGATCAGCACACAGCCAGACAAGGCCATCTCACATAAGAGCTGCTGTGCACTGTTCTGGCCTCTGGCTGCCCCAGGCTGCAATGCCTGGTAGCAGTGTGCTACCTGGCTGCCCCTGGCTCCAACTGTTCCTGGAATGAGGGATGCCACAGAAAAAAGTAGCAGTCCCAGGCTGCTTTTCCTGGGATACTCTGTGTGACTGGAGGGAAGATGATATAACACCTCTAGGGCCCCAATCCTAGTCTGTCCACTTCTTCCAGCAATGTAAACACCAGACTCAAAGAAAAATGGTGCTCCAGAGTTGGCTGAGTTCCACTTCCTTGCGAGAGGGAGGAGATCCAGACAGAGTTCTCACTGTGGAGAGTGACAGGATGGTCTCACCATTGGTAATTAGAAATGCAAGTGCATGTTTTGCATAGAAGTGCCACCTTCCTCACATATGTGCAGTTATTCTTTACACAGTTTTTGCAGGTACTATTTAGGCAGCCAATTTTGAAATGATGACCCTCATTGTACCTTTCTGATAGCTATACACTGGACTTCATTTTTTATTTTGTTTCATAGCAATGTTAAGGAAGAAGTTGATGCTATTAACTATACCAATATTTATCATGCAACTGTATCAACTTGAAGCAATATCTGAAAATAGTGATTTATAATGAAAGTGTGATCTTAGCCTTCACTACAGAAGCCACATCCTGTCTATGCCATAAGCATTGGTTAACACTGAGATGCCACCACTACTAAGCAAGTGCACCCCAACACCAGCCACTGGCATAAGGGATCAGGCTCCCCTAAACCTCCAATGATTCCTGGCTGCTGGGTTAGCCCTTGGGCGCGTGGTGTCAGGTGTAGAGTAGAGTGGCTGGAGTGTACCAGAATTAGGAGAAAGGAAAGGTATCTTAATGTGACCTTTCTCCAACCCCAGTGTGGAGGGATGTGGGTGTGGCTACAAAGATCAAAGACCATTTTGGAAAGCAAGGTTCTGGAGGACAAGGAGCTATAGGCTACTGCCAACACCAAGCTGTGTCTGCTGCTGCTAGGGTTACATAATATTTAAATAAAAATAATGCAAGTGTTAAGTACAAGCTCTCTGTTCCCTAAAAAGAAGAAAAGTACATGAAACCAGGACTGGTAGAATTTTCACAGTAATTCCAGATGCCTGAATTATACCTACACAGCCAGTAAGTGTGGAGGGTCTGAGACCACTACCTGAATTAAGGTTTGGGGACAATGTGGAGAAAATGAGGAAGTGGTTCAAACAGAAGTTTTTCCTGTATACAACTCCAGTGAATGCAGACACCATTAGTGGTACCAGGAAAGTGACCTTATTATTAAGGTGGAGTTCCTGAAGAATCAGGCTTGGGACCAATCTTATTCAGTATTTTTATTAATTACCTTGGCACAAGAAGCAGGAGCATGCTAATGAAATTTGCTGCTGATACAAAGTTGGAAGGCATCATGAAGGCATAAGAGGGTCAGAATATGAGACAAGAAATTCTGGGTGATCTCGAAGACAAGAGTGCCAAAAATGGGGTGAAAAATCAAGAGTACAAAATGCAAGATCATGCACTTAGGATATAATAATAATAATTTCTGCTAGAAACTGTGAGTTCATCAGTTGCAAGCAACAGAGAAAGAGAGAAAGCTAGGTGTGTGGATTGATCACAGGATGACTATGAGCCACCAATGCAATGCCTCTGTGAAAAAGACAAGTGAGATTCTAAAACGTATTAGATGAGGATTTGCCATTAAAGAGAGAGAATTAATGCCATCGAACAACACACTCAAAAGACCTCATCTGGAATATTTTGTTCAATTCTGGTCACCCAAGTTCAAGGAAGATTAATTTAAATTGGAACAGGTGCAGAGAAGAGCTACTAGGACGAACTGGGGAACAACTTAACTATTTTTAAGAGAGAGCTGGACAAATGTATGAGTGCAATTGTATGATGGGATTACTTGTGACTGTTGGGGACAGGACTCAACAGCCCTGGGGCTCACTTCTGATTTATGTCTTATGTTCCTAAAAGCTCATGCTTCAGCGTTTCAGCTGGCCACCTGCAGGAGTCAGGAAAGTATACCTCCCCCTCCCCCACAATACATTGTGGGAGAGTTTCTTAACCTCCTTCCTCTGAAGCATCAGGGATGGCCACAGCTGGAGATGGAACATTGGCTGAGGTGGGCCAGGGCTCTGAGGTGGCATCAAGCAGTTTCTCTCATGGTTCTTGCTCACATCCTTAGGGTCTAACTGATCACCATGTTTGGGATCAGGAAGGATAGGCACTGACCTGGGATTTTTTTTGCCTTCTTCTGCAGTGTGTGGGTGTGAGTCACTTGCCAGGATTATCTGATTATATCTCACTTAATCATTTCACTGACATGGCAGGGGCCTCAGGCAGTGGTGCATCTCGGTCTCTCTGCCTTTGGCACATGATAATCTAATCTTCTGTTGTCTGTAATACTTTGGTCTAATTTCAGTGTGTGGATGCTGGATGGTGTTGGTGCCCTGTGATATACCGAAGGCCAGACTAAATGATATAGGGGTCCCTCTTGGCCTTAAACTCTATGACTCTATGACTAACTGTAGCTGATGCAGAGGCCCTAGATATTTTTAATAGTTTCCAGCTAACAACCTTTCACAACACTAATTTTTGATAAGGGTCTTAGTACTGTTTGAAGCTTTGGTTATCTACAAAAAAAGAAGAAAGTCTACAAAAGATTCCTCTTTCACACAAGAATGTAAAAGGCATGGAAAAGTATTGTGAAATGCTATAGACTTGAAGTTCAAGAGCCAGTATTTCAATTTTGGCCCCATAAGAGATCCTTTGATTCTAGATTGACTGGTGGTGGGCTGCCAGCATGGAAAGCTGTGTGACCATTTGCAGAGATATTGCGAATTGACTTTTTTTTTTTTTTAAAGAAAAAGACACAGAAATTTGCAAACCAGCAGAACAGGCAAAATTGCACGTGGAGACCCTAAGTAAGGAGAGTCAAGAAGCCTGCATGAGGTTATCATGCAGTGGAATTTGAATGATGGGTATGAGACGAAAACATGCAAGGAAATTAGGCAAGAAGCGGCATCTAATATCACATCAAACAGCCCAGGGTTAGTCTACACTGGAAGCACTACAATGGCATAGCTGCATCAATACAGCTGGGTGCTGTAGCATGTCTGGTGAAGACGCTCTCTGCTGATGGGAGAGTGCTCTCCTATCTGTATAATAAAACCACCTCCACGAGAAATGGTAGCTATGTTGCTGGGAGAAGCTCTCTCACCGACACAGAGCTGTCCACACCTGCGCTTAGGTCAGTGTAACTTATGTCACTTGGTATGTGTGTGTGTGGCTTATTCACATCCCTGAGTGACATAAATTATAATGACATAAGTGGTAGTCTGTACAAGCCCCCAGATGACTGTGTGGGAGATGAGGTTGAGAACATGCATATACAGATCATTCACTATGTGGGCAAAAGTCTGCCTTAAGTACTTCTATTTTGCTAGACAATGCTGGGAAAAGAAAACTGTGGATACAGTGATAGCTCTGGTGATGAGCCATTGTACATTGATTCCACAGAGCAACTGTCAGAGGTCCTGGTAAATGGGGAGGAAATCACAGCACCCTCAGCTGTGTGGAATGTAGATAATGGCTGTCAGACTCCAGTGAACTGAGTGCCACAGAGTCTACAGGTATCTTCTGAATTTGAGCTTGAAGGAGACACATAAAACTCATCACTAGATGGTAATGAAGCCCTTTCCAAGAGATAAATTTAAATTCTTATTACAAAATGAGCCAGATGGTAGCAGAAAGAGGAGGAACATCATTCCAAATAATATCCTGCTATTTCTGAGGGAACTGGACACAGAGTGACTAGAAATCATTCACCAGACAGTTGGGAACAGTCTGATATAAAAAGGAGCTTCAGGAGAAGCAATAATGACCATTAAAGAATTCTCTAAAGTATTATCTCATACCAACCAGATTTCCAGCACTATTTCAATCAACAGTGTCATATTTTTAGGTTTTTGCATGATGAAGAAAATTTCTTTGAGTGCCTCTAAAGGTAGACTTGGTGGGCTACTGTTGGAAAGAACACACTGCAGCTGGAGAGAACTGCAGGATACATGTCCAGAGCCTTCACAGACACAAGTTTAAATTTGATTTTTAGAGAGAGAGAGAATGTGTGGTGTACCTGTCTCTGTGGAAGGATCATTGTCTAAGGGCAGTTATCATCCATTTTGGAAGATGGAGTTCTAGACAGCAGGGAACGGTAGGCTGCGGTCAAATCCAGGCTCAGGTTTCTTCTGTGTTAATCTTAATCAAATGTTAAATAAAAAAAATTAAGTTTTAAATATAGGCTTTTCATGCCTTAATAAGAGCAATACCTCTCTCTCCCTCACCTTCAGCTGTGCAGAGCATTCCACAGCTGTAATTGAAGACTTGGGCCTCAGTATTCAAATGGTAAAAAGTCTGGAGAACAGGCTTATAATAAGCATCCCTATCCTCCTGTTTTTAACTCCCGGATTTGACAGTGATTATGTATTTTTAGCCATACCGTATTCTGTCAGAAGTCTCTGCTAAGCATACCCCAAATGACTCCCAAAGCCCTCTATGTACAAAATACCCACTTACTTCAGTGGGAGTTCAGAATATATGGGGTTTTCAGGATAAGGCCATAATATCTGTAAAGATCCTGCTATTGGCAATTTGCTGCTTCAGTAATGCAGTAGCTTTTTTCTATGGCTTGGCAAGTTGTTTGATGCTTTGGGGGTAATTTAGAATACATTGAACAGAGGCGCCTGACAGCTATGGTATGGCAAAAGTACAGCTACTCAGAAAAAGTATTCCTTGTCAGCAAAGTTGGGTGTTTTTGTTTTCTTTTTAAATTTGCTTTTCACCAGCAAAGTGACCTTTGCAAACCCATTTAGCGTATTCGCTTCTATTTGTCAAACCTTTTTAGCTATGTTACCAAACAGACACAAACCACCTTTCATCTTCATGAATACCCCTTCCCCATTCCAAGTGCTTTCGGTTGGTGAAAATGGATCTGATTAAAAAGGATCTGATTAAATCTGATACCAAACAATACAACATTAACTTTAAACTTTCATTAAAAATATATTTTAAAAAAATCATTGCACTTGACATTGGCCAAAATGTTCTTTATTTTAATGAAAAAAAAAAGATTGGCCTCATCTGAGTGATGCTTCTTCAGTGATTTTGTGGTGTGAACAAAATACATGATAATATGTTCTCTTTCACTCTCCAGCTACATGAATATTCCTAAGCTCCTGTCAATATTATAAGTAAGAGATGAGGTAGTTCTCAGTGGTGCAGGTCACTTATCTAGCAAATTTTGGCACTTGCTTCTATTTTAAATATTAGCAGCAGTGGCCACTTCTGAAATATTGGGTAAGTGCTGACCCACTGTCTTTTAAATTGTGTGCGCCGAAGAGGCATACTAATTACAATAATAAGCTATTCAACACTGCTAACTATGCGTGCGGTGCTCATCTCTAGAGGAGCCAGGACATAATGCATCATCTGAAAGGACTCACACAGTTTATTGACTTCTATTTTGCTGGTTGAGGTTCCAGTTAAGCAAGCAGGAAATCATTCTTATTGGATTATGAAAAAATATTGCACAGTGTGATTCATGTGTGGAAAATATGCTTGTTCTCTCAATTGCTTCACGTCTTCGTTGTTATGAAACAAGCATCTGTGCAGTTGATTGATAAGCCTGTCTGCTCAAGGTCTGCCTGTTTCTTAGACTTGCTCAGGAATGTGCTTGGTGGTCATATTTATTGGCAGGATGGAATACACTACTTTTGGCAATACATTGCATTTGTGTTTGTTTGTGTTTGTTCATTTTTGAAATACAGTGCACATCTGATGGGCTGAAAGATGCTCTGTTTTGCAGCCTCTTCTGCTAAAAGGCCACTGACTTGAGGCCTACAGACACGGTAGAGGGCAGATCCCTTTGCTGGGCTTTGAATAAGTCCCAAGGAAAGATAATACAAACAAAACCAAGTATGCCATTCTAGGTGGGAACTTCCATAGTGCACTAAACAGCATTTAAAGAAAGTCTGTCAATCACATTGGACCTTCTCATTGTGTGTAATATATCCATAGTGTCACTTGACAATGGATAGTACTTTAATTTCTTGAGTTAGTTTACAGCATCAGGCTGAAGGATTAAAGGCAGGCCTGAAATGGAATGCTGGATGTGGACCACTGCCAACAAACTTTGAGGAAGTTTGGAAGTAGATTTATATTCACACTGAGGTCAATTTACCAGCTTGATTCTATTTCTAAAATAGGCATACTGGAAACCCCAACACTCTGTCACCCCATGCACACCCATTTTAAACTATGGGGAAATTCAGATTTTGATTTAAATCAAGATATGAACTTTGCAGACTGGATCCATGTCTAATGAAGGCCAAGTGCCTTTAACGACCTGAGAAATGTGGTCACAGTATTAGCATTTTTTTTAAGTGTGTTGCTTACCACTAATAAAATGTTATTACATTTTTGTAATAACTGGCTAATAATACCTTGCCATACCATGTACTTACATTTTCATCAGTCAGACCATTAATCAGAACCTTTCTGATTTGGAGTCAAAGTGGTCAAGGTTGAATCCAGGGTACACTTTTGGAACCATTTAACTTGAATAGAATAATCAGAAATACTCTCATCTTATTTCTAGCCATTATTTCTTCATTCTGACTCTTAATTCTGCTGAAGTTCATTATCATCCCCCTAGATTAAGCAATGTCATTAACAATAGTTGATTGGGTTAAGGGACTATATCAAAGCTGCATTTTTTGAAACACTAAAATTATAGTAATGATGATGGTTGCAAAGCAAGGCTCTATAAACTGTTCTGCCAATGTACTTAGCTCTTACCAGACCATCCAACCCTTCTTTGTATGCTCGCTAGCTTGTGTCCTGCTGCCTCAGGGAATCACTGGTAGAAATCCACAGCTCAGTTCTTAGGAGATGAGGAATCATCAGTAAGTTTACCTAGAGTTGATTCACTTGGGGTTGAATGCAAAGGTTGTCTTTGTCAGTAAGGGAATAGTTTCATTTCAGCAGGCTGGGAGATAATTAAAAGCAAGTCCCACGTAGCAGATATATTTGTAATGATGATGTAGGTGTGGAAATGGTGGAGAGTGGGGTCTGAAAAGGGTGGAAGTGTATGTGCAATCATATTTATTTGTGGAGTGGAAAACTTGAAAAAGTCAACATTTGCCAATGGTTAGCCCATATTCTCCACAGGTACCTCTGATTTAGTGTACTGTGTTGGAGTGTCTCAAATGCATCATTGTGGCAATCATTGACTAATTATGACTGTTCATGTTGACTATTACAGATACATAATATCAACAAAATTCTGAAGGTCTTACTCAGTTTTTACTCCATTCTCACTCTAACAAGTTTCCTTTGACTTTAGCAAGTGATTGCCTAGGACTAAATAAAAAGGACTTCAGAGCCTGGCTAGTGGTGCAGCAACCGAGGCCCCTTCCACTTTTTGAAAGTTCTGAAAGTCCTGATTCTGAAAGTCCACTTTTTGCTGGGGTGGACCCTGCCCCTTCCCCTCCTCTTCCCCCCTGAGGCCCCACCCCCTTGTCAAGCCAGCATGGATTCCACCTGGGAAGGGGAGCCCAGGAAGTTGTGAGAGCAGCCCCCAGCCTGTGTCCCTGCTCCCCAGATTCCCTGCCCAGCCCAAGGCAGGTGGAGGGTCTGTGACTCTGCGCCAGCTCCCACAGCTGCCCAAGTGGCTCTGTCTCTGAACTGACTCTGGCCTCAGAGCCACAGTCTGGCCTTGGTAAGAGCTGTGCAGGCAGATGCAGGGAGCCATGGACCCTTCACCTGCTCTGGGCAGGCAGTCTGGGGGGCAGGGACATGGGTGTGGGGCTGCTTTCGGGGTGGGAGCACCTTCCAGGTGGGGGGGGGGCCAGCTCCCTAGCCCTGCTCTGGCTTTGGGCTTGGCTGGGGGCGAGGCCTTGGGGGGAAAAAGAAGGGTGGGGTGGGATCTCAAGGGAGACAGAGGCCCCTGCCCACTCCACTTTTGGGAAGGTTCTGACACCCTTGAATCTGGCCCCCATATTTGGTAAACTGGGGTTCTGTAGTGTGTGGATAAAGATTTCATTTTTCTTGTAAACACATTTTTCAGTGTTTCTAGTGCAAAACGTCACCTTCAATGTCTCCATTATTAATAGCAAACCATTCTTTCCTGTAATTTCCTGCTGTTTCGGCAATACCTCTGTTATAGATCATAAGTGCTCTAGCTGACTTGGCTTTTACTGAAACAATTATTCTTCTGTGCTAACTTAATTGCTTTTATTTTGGGGAAGAAATAAACGCTAATAAAATTCATGCGACAAGGTGGGTGAGATAATACCGTTTATTGGAACAGCATCTGTTGGTGAGAGAGACAAGCTTTCGAGCCACACAAAGACAAAGCACTACTACAGGTCTGGGAATGGTACTCCAAGCATCACAGTTAAATACAAGGTGGAACAAATTGTTTAGCATAAGTAGTTAGCACATATTGTAAGAGTCCGTTCAAGGTAGAGTGACCCGTCAACACCTCTGCAGTCACAAGGCAAAAAGGGGGTTAGTAGGTTACAAATTGTTGTAATAAGCATAAAGTCAGTGTCTCTATTCAGTCCATGGTTTTAGTATCTAGCAGAATTATGAATGTAAGCAACCAGGCTTGTCTTTTGAAGGTGTTGTGTTAGGTTGCCTTTGAGGATAAGGACTGAGAGACAAATATAGCTCAATTGCAGGTAATCAGGTATTTTTTTCTTTTATCATTTTCCTGTATGAATTTATTCAAGAATATAGTGGTTGCCTGGCTTCACCCACATAGTTGTTGTTGGGGCACTCCGTGCACTGGCTGAGCTGTACCACATGTTGTGATAGGCATGTGTAGGATCCTTGGAAAATTGTGTTGTGGAGGGTGTTGGTAATTGTAGCAGTGGAAATATATCTGTAGGTTTTGCACCTGTTGGTCTGGCAGGGTCTGGCACACTTTAAGTTGGTGTGACTTGGTCTGTGGGGAGCTTGCTTCTAATGATGAGCTTGGAGAGGCTGGGGAGTTGTTTGAAGGCCAGAAGTGGGGGCCCAGGAAAGATTTTTTTTGGAATGGCATCCCCATTGAGTATGCATTGTCGTTTTTTGATGATACCCGTTAATGGGCCACTATATCTTGAATGGTCCCTTAATATGTTCTAACCACTTAGATAAACAATCTCTTCCATCTTGCATTTAGCTGCGAGTACCTTTTCTAGACCTGATGAAGAGCTCTCTGTGGTTCAAAAGTCTGTCTCTCTCACCAACAGAAATTGGTCCAGTAAACAATATTACCTCACCTACCTTGTCTTTCTAATACCCTAGGACTGACATGGCTACAACTACACTGCAGATAATAAAATTTATATCTATCTTTTCATTTACGGATGTGTAATCACATTGTTAAATCCTCTTGATAGTTAATAATAGTTGTGAGAAAGTTACAATGTGTATTCCAGTTTCTTCATTTCGGACTCCAATTTCTCCTTTACATCATCACTTTTGTGTGCATTCTTTTTTCACATGAACATATTTGGAGTAAGGTTTTCAGAGAAATCTTTCATCCAGTTCTGCTTTCAGGGCCTGAGCTCTAGTGAAATGAGCTCTAATGTGACTTAGTGGATCTAACTTAGCTCATTCATAAAATGTTCTTTCACAGTTGTGTAAGCAGAGTCAGGATAAGCTCTACCCTGACATCTGGTGGAAAGAATTTCAGAGAGTGTATTTGCATAGGCACGCCTACCCTATCCCAGACTGCTGAGCTGTGGGACTGCTCGGTGACAAATGACTCACCCTCAGTTGGGTGGTACTTGCTAGACAAGGGACATGGGTTCCAAACCCAGTGAATTGAGAGAGAGAGAGGCTGGGGACAGGTATCTGTGCCTGGTGGTGCAGTCTCCTTGTAGAGCCAGAAGCACCAGTTCCACCCCCTTCTCTCTCCACTGTGGAATGTCAGAGTTGATTTTTTTATTCCCTCAAGAATCTAAATACAGGTTACTGAGCTGAATTCACTTTGGGCTAATGGTGCACTAGCACTGGGGCTCCCCTACTAAGAGCTGAGATCACTAAGAGCTGAAATTACTAAAGAGCTGAAATTACTGAGCTGAGAGCGCTGAGTACTGTGCTAACTAGTGGGGGAGCCTGAAGATATGCTGTGGAACAGAGCGGCTGGCAGAGTGGAGCAGTTTGTGGGGACAGCTGGAGCGGATCACGGGCCAGCTGGTGGCAGCGGAGCGGCTGGCAGAGCGGAGTAGCTGTGGGATGGGTGGAGCAGCCCACAGAGTGAGCAGAGCCGAGCAGTTTGCAGGGAGAACTGGAGCAGCTCATGGAGCAGAGCAGCTGGTGGAGAGGAGCAGTTTCTGAGGACGGCTGGAGGAGCAGAGTGGAGCGGCTGGTGAAGCGGAGCAGTTCGTGGAGAAGGCGGAAGCAGAACCCACGGAGAGGCAGAGCAGTTGGCCCTGGACCACGTAAGGTGCCCCTTTCTACCCAGGCTGGGGGGAGGGACCTCTACAGATAAACTCTCGAACTCTGGGGTGGCATTGACCAGAGAGTTTTGGGTTGTTGGACTTTGGGGTGATTGGACTTAAAACCCTAAGAGGAAAAAGGACAGTGCCAAACGTACTTGGAGATGGGTTTTTGTTTATGGTTTGTGTTATAACCCTGTTTGTGGTGTTTCTCCAATGGGATGCCGCATTGATTCCTTCCTTTATTTAAAAGATTTTGCCACACTCAGACTCCGTGCTTGCGAGAGGGGAAGTATTGCCTCCTAGAGGCGCCCAGGGGGGTGTGATATGTGGGTGTCCCAGGTCACTGGGTGGGGGCTCGAGCCGGTTATGCATTGTGTTACTGAAACGGAACCCCTGGATACTGAACCCGGCCCTTGTTGCTGCCAACTCAGAGGAGCAGAAGGGTTACAGTTGTAAACACATTTTGATAAATTCCATGAGGATATTACCTGACCCAAACCCTATCAGCAAAGATCATGAAATATAGATGTGTTCCTGAATTATTTTTCCTGTTAAGGTAATACAGCAATGCACTTACTACATCAGGTGTATGAAGTTTAGCTTCCTCTGGGGTTTGGAGAGACACGAGGAAGAACTCTGGCAGATGAATGGATTGGGTTCACATGGACAGGAACTTGGGATGAGTTCTCAGACTGACACAGTCCTTATGAAACATTGTATAAGATGGATATGCCCTGAGGGCCTGAATCTGCCCTATTCTTTGAGCTGATGTGATGGCTATTAAAAAGGCAAGCTTCATCAATAGGTGGTATAGGGAACAGGCTGCTAAGAGCTCAAAGAGGGTGGCCATCAATCCAGTTAATAGTCATATAGTTAATAGTCAGAGATGTGCCCTTTACCTAAACAAAAAAGCACTCGGAGCACCCATTGTTAGATGGCATAGAATCATCACAGAAAGGGCATATTGTAAACCCTGGTGATTTAGCATCTGCCATAACAACATGAGTCCCAGTACCACGGGGGCACTAAAAGTTAACTAACTCCCTAACTACTATATTAATTAACTAATTCTTAGCACTAACATCAACAGAGTTGCAGAGAAGCAGATGGATACTGCAGGGGTTCTATCTTGCTGCCACAAAGTGTTAGATAGGAACTGAAGGATGGTTGGGTCCACTCTGTCCTTTGTGCATTGGGCAGGCGTGCATGAGGACATCTACGATGGAGGCACAGCCCCAACTGACACTACTAGCCAAAAGAATCCAGTCTCACATGCCTGTGCACCAACCACTTGAAGAAGGGTGGTTTTGGCCTGAGTACATTTTATATACAATTGAAAACAGTATGTGAGTAGCAATGAAAGTCAGAGAGAAAAACAACTTTGATATGGGAACTTGAACTTCCTGATATCCTTGCTCAGATTTTTACCCAGGCTGGATCATGGCAAACACTCACCAAAATCAGATTAACCAAGGCAAGACTTCAGGATTAGGACTACTTTGAATAAAATAGACCAAGGAGCATATCCAGCATATTCACCCATTTTTCCTCCATCAAGGAATGAACCCACCCAGGTGTCTGACTCTCCTTTCATTTACGCTGGTGTAAGTCACAAGTAACCTAGCTGAAGTTAATGGGATTAAGTTCATGTCAGTAAAATCAGAATGAAGTTCCATATGTCAAAATCTTTCTTTGATAGCTCAGAATGTGGGACAGGATGTTACTCCATCTTTAGCATTTTAATATTATGGTATTGCAGTCCATTCTTAGGCAGTGCTTTCTTGAAAAAAAGTGGAATGGTTGACATAATCATGGTAAATCTAGCTCTAATAACTCCATGCACTTTTGTCACATTATTTCTCAGCCTTTACATTGTTTTCTAATGATTCCTTTATTGAATTTACATTTTCTTTTTCCTACATATTTGACATAGGCACTGACTCTGTGGGTGCTCTGGGGCTGGAGCGCCTCCGATCAGCTCCTCTCCCTCCCCCCAGCACCTTCCGCCTGCTGGCGGGCCCAGCTGATTGGTGCCTCCGCCTCCCTCCCAGCACCTCCCACCCACCATGATCAGCTGTTCCATGGCATGTAGGAAGTGTTGGGGGAGTGCAGGAGGAGTGAGGGCAGGGCAAGGCATGCTTGGGGGAGGGGGTGAAAGATGGCAGGAAGATGAGGGGTGGGGGTGGGAAGAGGTGAGGCAGGGGCAGGAAGAGGTGGGGCACAAGGGAAGAGGTGGAGTAGAGGCGGGCCTTGGGACAGCGCGGGGGTCGAGCACTCCCCGGCACAATAGATAGTCAACGTCTCTGATATTTGGTAGAAATATTTTTTAAATCTTCTGTTGAAATGATTGAGGTATGTTTAAAGGGCATGTCCATCCAGTCAAACCTCTTCTGCGGAGACCAGTACATCAGGAGCAGCACATCACTGAAAATCTCTTTTTCCTTTCCAGTGTCATAACTAGAGATGGGACTAAACCAAGCCTCTGGATCGGAACATGTCCGAACTCTGGGGGAATCAAAGGGGCTCAGAATCTGAATCTGGATCCAGACTGGAATTTTGTCACTGGACCCTATAATGGGCTAAACCAAACCCCTGGATCTGAACATCCTCAGGCTTTAAGTATGAGATTTTCAAAAGCACTTCAGCTTTAGCTTAACACCTCTTCCATTGAACACAGTGATAAAACTGCTACTGAAGTAAAGAGTTAGGTCAATGCTGAGGGCTTTTGAAAATCACCACCTAAAAATCTGGAGCAGCCCACAAAATATGTAGTTCCAGTCCATCTCTAACCATAATAGTTTTAGGCAAATTGTGTCTTACCTGAAAGAGTTGTAGATAAAATGTTCAAAAGCACTTAAGTATTTTAGGAATGTAAAGATACACTTTTCAAAATCCTAAAATGATTTAGAGGTCTGTTTCATTTCCAAAAGTAACTTATGAATTTAGGAGTCAGCTGGTTTTGGGTATTTTTTGTGAATAGTTTTGGTCAACCCAATACTATTTGCAAATTAATGGAAGAGTTTTGACCGCACTGAAAAATCTGATTTGGGGGGGATTTTTGAAGCAAAACCTTAAATTTTGGCCCAGCTCAACATTTTTTGACTTTGTGATTTGCCAAAAAATTCAAAACATTTGTTTTTGGGTCAACCACTGAAGTCCCACAGTCACCTAAATTTCAGCAGCTGGTCATGTGCCCAGTCACCTAAACATACTTAAATATTCACTGTGCCAGAGAGATAGTGAGAATGACTCTATAGTCCAATGGTTAGAGCACCTAAGAGGTGTAAGCCCCAGGCATCTGTTCCCCTGCTCCAAGGAATATTTAATTATTTATAAAAAGTGGAACAACTCCAAAAGGAGACACTAGGAAATCCCTACCCTAGAGTACCTTATAGGCCAATGCTTTGGGCATGCTCCTAGGATGTTAAAAACCAAAGTTCAAGTCACGGCTCCACACCAAGCAGAACAGGGTTTTTAAGCTCCCATATCCTGGGTGAGTGGTCCCGACTGGGCTAAAGCCAGAGAGAGACACTTATCTCTCTTTGAGAAATAGGGCTTAGAGGCTATACCCCTCTCCTCAGCATTCCCCATTGATTAGTTTAGATGGCTCCCTGCTGAGCATCCTGGTTTTTGTGGATCCCATTCTTAGGCATCTATCTCTCCCCATGCATTATATAGGGAGATCAAGCACCTAACTGTTGTGAATTCCTTAGTTACAGTTTAAAGTTAAGTTAAAGGGTACTTTACGTCTGTCTCTTTTTCTCGTTTTCTACAAACATCTAGAGTCCAGCTGGTTTGGGATTATGGGTTGTTTTTTTTAAACCTAACTCTTTGGAGGACAGATGGAAGGAAGGGAAGGCAAGAGAACACTGACACACATTAAATGCCAATAGCTCTTAAGATGTGGTGGAAAGGGTTGCCCTTTGCTACTTTCTTGCTATAATTTAATACAGCTGGTGTTTGCTTCCATTTCTCTGCCACCCCAGAATGTTAACTTCTGTGTGTCTGTCACTTTGTTTTCATCCTTCTGCCAGACATTGGCTAATGTGTAATTTATTGTAATTGTATAGAGAATATTTAGTGAAAGCCACCTCAACAGCCTTTCCATTTTGCTTTTCTAGGCTACAAATTAGTTTCAAGGCACTTCTTACAGTAACCTTCACAAGTCCTACTTGTAAGTAAAAGTTATAGTTGGATTACAAATATATTTTGTTTGCATTGCCTGGAGGCTTCAGTATACATTGGTGGCCCATTTTGCTAGGTGCTCTAAAAACACATGTGACACAATTTTGCCCTGAGCATCTTTCTATCAAACAGAGTATTGGATTTTAAGGACCAATCTTGAGTGTTACCATTAATTTGCATTGATCTCAAAGGGAGTTGAGAGAGTTTAGCACCTTGCAGGATCAGCATCTATCTATCTATCTATCTATCTATCTATCTATCTTATGTGTGTGATCCCAGAAAATGAAGGCTTTGTAAATTATTAGAGAGATTATTGTAGTCTTAAACTCTGGATCATCAGAGAGATTAGTGTAAAAGATGGAAGGATACCCTTCTTCGGACAGAATAGTTTACACATACAATATGATTTAAATGGCACTGTTATGGAAGTGAAAGGATTTGTAATTTTTCATGACATGAGAATATATTTAGAAATGATTTGATTTATTTGAAAATAGGCTCAGACTCTTTGCCACAGTGAGAAAAATGTTATGCAATATATGGAATTATGCTCTTCTGCATATTTTCAAATGCTAGAGGCTTGACATTTATTTATTTAACAAATAATTGCTATATGAATGAGCCAGACCACACTGAAAATGTACTGATTTTTATTGCTTGTAAAATATGCCGGATTAACTGCTCTGGAAAATGAAATTCTTTTGCCTTAAAATAAGAAAAGCATGGAGAACTGGCACTATAACTATAGAGTGATGTAAAAGAGCATATACATAAATGAGAATCAGGGCCTTAAGCTCTAGCTGCTATGGTCATGGAGAAAACCTTCAAAATGTGACCCTAGTGGAAGCACAGTAGTAATGTCTACCCAAGTTTGCAGAGAGCCTGAAACAATAGCTCAAGGGTATAAACTGCCCCGTTCATTTTAATAGCAACAAAGAGTCCTGTGGCACCTTATAGACTAACATACTTATTGGTGCATGAGGTTTCGTGGGTGAATACCCACTTCATCGGATGCATGTCATGTCACATGCATCCGATGAAGTGGGTATTCACCCACGAAAGCTCATGCTCCAATACGTCTGTTAGTCTATAAGGTGCCACAGAACTCTTTGCTGCTTTTACAGATCCAGACTAACATGGCTACCCCTCTGATACGATTTATTTTAACAAGTGCTAACTTAATTGCCAACCATGATCTGTTAAAAATGTGTATTGTTAACCAGTTCGTTGCTCTTCACAGAATGTAATAAGGAGAGAGGAACTACACTAATCTTTCCCTTTGGAATGGCTCCCCAGAGGACTAGCTGGAGTAGGGAAGGCATTGAAAATGTATGAAGTAAGAGGGATAGGCTTTGAACATCACATGGTGGAGTTGCAGGGTGATTGTGATTTATTTCCTTTTATTCAACTGGTGCTCAGTTTTCAAAAGTTTGGGTAAAACTTCTTTACCTCTCAGCTTTCCCTTCAATTCATTGGGTAGAAAATCATGGACTGGGAAAGGCAGACTGAGAATTCAAGTCCCCTTGCACATACTATATCCCATTAGCTGACAATGGTAGTAGATTTTGTAGCTAAATGTCTTTTGCATATGCAGCATGTGGATTTGATCTTCCATCCTTCAGTTCCATGTAGTGCTGCCAACTTAACCAGTTGAGTGGACTGATAAATATATTTGTGCGTGTCTGCCATTCCAGCTAGTAGATGGCTGTGGCACACATTCTAACTAATGTGTGCTTTGGACCTATAAAATATTGGGAATCTTATGTCTTTCCTGTGTCATACTGAACTCTACCCTCTGGCTAATGTGGGATTAGTAACCTGCAGGAATTGAGCCTACCTGTGGGCAGAAGATGTTGGGCAGTTTTTGCTCAGCCTTGCTTGAAGTACACTATTGTTCTTTGTGTTTCTTGCAAGGTGGTTCTGTTCAGCTGTTTGGTTATTACTGAATGATGAATGCAATAAGCTCTGTGGAATCTTAATTCATTACTACAGGAATCTGAAACTAAAGAAGAAATTGTTTCTTGGCATGTATTTTTGCAGCAGTCAGGATATGCTCCAGATAACAAGCTCTAACTATGTAGAAGTGAAGACCAACTTTTCATTCCTTGGCCATCTGCTCATACTTCAGTCAAGTTTCAAAGTGTGATCATTTAAATTGCACATTGAAATAAACATACAGAGGACAGTGGAACAATCTCCTAAGGGAAGTGGTGGAAGACCCATCATTTAAATAGTTTAAAATTGGTGTATATAAAGAGCTCAAGAATATATTACAGGGAAGAGTCATGCATTGGCCAGGGAATGGACAAGATGACCTAAGAAGTCTTTCATCTATAATTAGATGTTTATGTTCCCAATGGTCTACCATTGTTCAGTAACAAGAAAAATATGTAGTTGGATTTGCTGTCTAAAATGACCTTCAAAACTATTGAAAATTATGTAGATGTGCATAATAATTTACAGTAAGTTATATCAGGGCTAATACTCATTTTATCCAGAAATACAGGTATCTAAGGGCCAAAATACATACATACATTATTTATGCCAAGTTACAGTGTGTATACATATACACAGTACTGTTCTTTGAGAGGCTGAGCCTGTGAACTGGTGAGCACTCCGTTTTTGAAATCTAGAGATCTTTCCAATAAAACCCAGATGATCTTATATTTACAATACTTTTAACAGAAGTAACAAAAAGAACGTGACAAAAATGTCTTGTTTCTAGTGTTGTTGTAGCTGTGTTGGTCCCAGGATATTAGAGAGAAGAGGTGGGTGAAGTTAATGTCTTTTGTGGACCAACTGCTGTTGGTGAAAGGGATAAGCATACATAGAGCTCTTTTTCAGGTCAGGGAAAGGTATACAGAGTCACAGCCGTAAATAAGGAGTTATCACTTGTTGCAAGAGACCATTCAAGACAAAAGGGGCAGTTAACACCTCTACCGTCCTAGGATAAAGAAGGGTCAGTGGATTATAGGTTGTTGTAATGAGCCATAAATCCAGTGTCTTCTTTAAGTCCATGATTTTTGGTGTCTAGGGGAGTTATGAATTTAAGTTTAAGTGTTGTGTAGGTTTCTTTTGAGGTCGAAGACTGAGAGGCCAGATACAGGGTGCTCATTTTCATAGGCGCCGACTCCGTGGGTGCTCCGGGACTGGAACACCCCTGGGGAAAAATTAGTGGGTGCTCTGCACCCACCAGCAGCCAAGCTCCCCGCCCTGCCCCATCTCACCTCTTCCTCTGCCTCTTCCCCTGAGTGTGCAGCCTCCCAGCTCCTCCTCCTCCCTCCCAGCGCTTGCCGCCGCCAAACAGCTGTAGCAAGCTCCAGGAGGGAGTGGGGAGGAGCGGGAAAGTGGCACGCTCAGGGGAGGAGGTGGGGCCAGGGCAGGGATTTGGGGAAGGAGTCAAATAGGGGAAGAGAGGGGGCAGAGTTGGGATGGGGACTTTGGGGAATTGGTTGGAGGGGGCAGGGCTGGAGTGGAGTGGAATCGGGGCAAGGTCAGGGGCAGAGGGGGGTCGAGCACCCACTGGCGCCATTAGAAGTCAGTGCCTATGCTCATTTCAGAAAAAGTGTTTGCTCAGGGATGATAGGGTGTTTTTGTCTTATAATTTTTCTGTCTGAGTTCATTTGAGAGCATTATGATTGTCTGGTGCCACCTACGTAGTTGTTGGGGCATTTGATGCATTGGATGAGAACATCACATGTGGTGATAGGCATGTGTAGGACCCATAGTTCTTGAAAGGTGAGTTGTGGAGGGATATTGATCTTCGTAGTAGTGGAGATATGTCTGCAAGCGTGGCATCTGTTATTATGGTAGGGTCTGGTCCTCCTTTGAGTTGATGTATCCTGGTCTGTGGTGAGCTTGCTTCTGATGAAATTGTCAAGATGGGGGTGTTGGTTGAAGGCCAAAAGAGGGGGTTCAGGAAGGATTTCTTTCAGGATGTGGTCCCAGTTGAATATGGGTTGTAATTGTTTAATAATTCCCCATATGGGTTCCAGTGCGGGATAGTAGGTGACAACTAGGGCTCTGCCACAGGTTTTTTCCCCCTGTATTGAAGCAGATTCTCTCAGGATGTTGGGTTGGCCTATTCCATGATGTGAGCTAGTTCTCTGCTGGACTGTGCTTGTTAGGTGAAGGTGGCTTTAAGTATGTATCCTGGACTTTCTCCTTGTAGCATAACTGGTGTTATCTGAGTGCCTGGCTGTAGATAACATATTTCTTGGAGTATTTTGCGTGGTTACTGGATCTGTAAAAATAAGCATGGTGATGCATGACTTTCTTATATATAGTTGTCTGTCAGATTCTGCTGATCATGTCCAGGAAGCTGATGTTGTAGTAGGAGTGTTCTAGAGATAATTTGAGATGACTAGATGATAGAACACATTTGGAAAGAAAATATAAATTACTGCATTTTAGGCTTCAAGAATTTGATATTGCTTTAGTTCTGTATTAAAAACATGTCTCTAGATTCTGGCACTATAGCAACTGCATATTATATATTTTATCCTTTCAGGTAAAGGATTATGGCTAATGTATATTGACATCAGCCCATCCTACTTGTGTGAATTGGAATAAACCTGGCAAATCAGGACATGGGAGGAAGGATGTTCATTTACTCTTATGGAAGAAGGTGTGTATATTGCATATTCTAAAAAAATTATACATTTCTGCTCGCTTTCTCTTGCTCTCTCAAAGAAATACACCTACAAAACTCAAAATATTAGATGCAGCACTGTGCACTATAAGGATTACTGAACTTACACCATATATTGGCCATATGTTTCAGCAAATTGGTGTGTGGATCTAGCTCTGGGCTGGATTTAAATAATCTATATTTCTGCCAGGCATGATCAGCATTCTGTCTATACTCATAGATCCTCACACATATGTATATCTTGGTCTTCCTCTTCCTGAGATGCTGCTGTCACTTATGGGAGTCCAGCAGTCACATAGAAGAGAATGGGGACGTGATAGACTAGAAACAACTGCCATGAGACACCTTGGAACAATTTATCAAGAGTCCTGGTGGATTCGTCATCACTGACAATCTTTAAATCAAGATTGGATGTTTTTCTAAAAGATCTGCTTTAGAAATTATTTGGGGGAGTGTTACAGCCTGTGTTACATAGGAAGTCAGACTAGATTGCCACAATAGCTCTTTCTGGCCTTGGAATCTATGCCAGCATTTCCAAACCTGAAATTTCTGGGTTTTCTATGAAAACCTTTTTGTTTTTCAGGGGTTGCTTTTTTCCTTTTTGGACAAAAGGTCAAAATTTCAAAAGGTAAGTAGATTTTTTGGTGAAAAAAAATTGTCTAGTTAAAACCCCAATTTTCCATCAAAAGCAGATTGGACAAGAAATTTTTGACCAGCCCCAGATACAACCTTTTTACTCATTGCTCAAAAAGCTGAAGATTCAAAAAGTCCTTTTCATTTCACTGAGAGGCAGGCAGCATGCTAGAAAATGCTACAAAGCCTCATCTGACACTTTGTATTCATAAGCAATGGCTCGTGTTGAATTATTGCATACACCTGGCAGCCAAAACAATTACACATGTAAGGCTTCAGTTTATTTGTATTATGTATTTTTTATTACTACTGTAATGAATAATGTATATGTACATTACTAACTACGGAAATATACATTGCAATGAGTAATCTTTGTAATGTTCCCTAGTGGACTTTAATGCAGTACAGTGCCATGTTAAAGTGACTCAAGAACTTTTAGTGAACAGTAGCAGGGTCAACTATATGGGACCAATTTATGCACAATGTGTTAGTGTGCTTTAGAAATCACACCCTTGTAGTCTACATTACTGCTGTGGAAATAAGCCCTTACTAACCATTTCTGGCATTTTTGGATAAAGATAATTTATTTATTTAGGAACCAGGTATTTTGTCAGTGTTTATCAATTAAAACCTAACATCAGACGCCCTGTGAAAGCACGGTCTGTCTACCTTCTGGCTCCTTTTGCAATTTCCTTAGCCAATACCTCCTGAGGTATTCACTTTTTAGATTTTTTCATAGCACAGGACAATGCTTACGCTATGTCTACACTAAGCAGCTTTTGGCGACAGGGCTGTTTGTTGCCATTGTTTGTCGGCAGCAGAGCGCTGCCAACAAACAGCAAAAGCATTGTGAGCAGCAGAGCACTGCTGCCAACAAACATCTTCCACCCCCAACAAAGGGCGTTAGCGTTGTCAGCAGCAGAGCGCGCCTGCTGACAAAGAGCTGTTCACGCCAATGCTTGTTGTCAGCATAACTTTTGTCTTTCAGGGTGTGTTTTTTAAACACCTCCGAAAGACAAAACTTTTGTTGTTCAGTTGCCAGTGTAGACATCACCTTAGTTTATAAACTTCATAGAGACAAGCACTGAAGCAAATTTTTCATATGTTTGAGGAGGAAGGAGGAGGAACAGGAAGCATCTCTCAGGAGTTTTACAGGTATTGTATATTCAGAGGAGTCATTTAGACATATCTGTCATTGGTCAGCTAAGCACCATTACATTTTTATATTTAAAACAAAAATCACATCCCCCCATCACATCTATAATTACACCAACTTGCTTTTTCACATGCCTGACAGTTTCCAGATCATTTCATCAGCTAATGCAGACTCAAATTCTTTTATTATTACAGTCAATGAGAGTTTTGCCATTGACTTTAGCAAAAACCAGGACTTGGTACGCAATGCAAATCAATTACTGTGATAAACAGTCTCCTTAATTGTTCTTTAAGTCATTGCCTAGCAATTTCCCTAACTTTTTATGTACATTGTTACTATCAGTGAATGCCAACTGCTCTGTATTTCAGTGTTTATATTTCCATAGAATGGGATAATGAATATTTTAAGACTGACAATAGTCTTGGTTTAACCAAAATCAACAAGCCTTTGCCAGATTTGCAGACATTTGTTGTTGGTGGAACCATTCATAAGTATGATTAAATTATTATTTGGAAGAGAAATTGTGACAGGATTCCCAGGGTGCAGCCTGGGACTGTGGGACCGCAGTTCACCCTTAACTCACTAATCTGTGTTGTCTCTCACAAAGCTTTGCTAGTGACCAGCAGCAAACGCCTCCAGGTGCTGTTATCACTCAGCACAACAGCATGTGGAGCCCCATACCCAGCTAGATTGCATGAGCCACTCATGAATCACACAGAGAAAGGCACCAGCCAAATGGCAGCTCCCAGCCTGGTACCTCAGGAATATACCATCTTGCACTGCTCGAGACGAGCAGTGCAAATTTATTAATTGGTTCACCACTTCATTAATGGAAAGTGGATATACACTAGTGTCATAAACAGATAAGAAAAGTTAATATCACAGAAGTACTTTATATCTCTTTGACTGTAAAGGGTTAACAAGTTCAGTAAGCCTGGCTGTCACCTGACCAGAGGACCAATCAGAGGACAGGATACTTTCAAATCTTGAGGGAGGGAAGTTTTTGTGCTGTGCTGTTAGTTTTGGTTGTTGTTCATTCTGGGGGCTCAGAGGGACCGGACGTGCAACCAGGTTTCTCTCCAATCTCTCCAATACAGGCTCTTTTAAGTTGAGAATAGTGAGTACTAGGTAGATAAAGCGAATTAGGCTTATGGTTGTTTTCTTTATTTGCAAATGTGTATTTGGTTGGAAGGAGTTCAAATTGGTATTTTGCTGAAAAGATTTTAATTTGTACTTGTATACTTAGGCTGGGAGAGTATTCCCAGTGCCTATAGCTAAAAAACCCTGTACCTATTCCATCTTAAATTTACAAGATCATTTTTACTGTTTTTTCTTTCTCTAATTAAAAGCTTTTCTTGTTTAAGAACCTAATTGTTTTTTTATTCTAGTGAGACCCCAGGGGACTGGGTCTGGATTCACCAGGGAATTGGTGGGGAGAAAGGAGGGAAGAGGGAGAGAGAGGCTGATTTCTCTCTGTGCCAGGATTACTTTCTCTCAGGAAGAGTCTGGGAGGGGGAAAGAGAAGGAGGGAGGAAGGTGAATTGGCCTCTCTGTTTTGTGATTCAAGGAGTTTGAATCACACAGTGATCTTCCAGGGTAACCCAGGGAGGGGAAGACTGGGAGAGGCAATGGTGAGGGAAAGAGTTTATTTTCCTTGTGTTAAGATCCAGAGGGTCTGGGTCTTGGGGGTCCCCGGGCAAGGTTTTGTGGGGACCAGAGTGTACCAGGCACTGGAATTCTTGGTTGGTGTCAGCGCTACAGGTTCTAAGCTGGTAATTAAGCTTAGAGGAATTCATGTGGTACCCCATCTTTTGGACGCTAAGGTTCAGAGTGGGGAATTGTACCATGACAACTAGCCTTTGTAAACTTGAGCAGATTTACCAAACACTTCAGGAAAACTCACTGGTAAAGATAAACAATTAAACAAATTTACTGACTACAAAACATAGATTTTATGTGATTATAAGGAGGGCTGTCAATTAATCTCAGTTAACTCATGTGATTAACTCAAAAAAATTAATCGCGATTAATCGTACTTATAACAATAGAATACCAATTGAAATTTTAAAAATATTTTTGGATGTTTTTCTACATTTTATATATTGATTTCAATAACAACGCAGAATACAAAGTGCACAGTGCTTACTTTATATTTTTATTTTTAATTACAAGTATATGCACTGTAAAAATGACAAACAAAAGAAATAGTATTTTTCAATTTACCTCATAAAAGTACTTAAGTGCGATCTCTTTATCATGAAAATGTAACATAAAAATACAGATTTTGTTTTGGTTATACTGTATAACTGCACACAAAAACAAAACAGTGTAAAACTTTAGAGCCTACAAGTCCACTCAGTCCTAATTCTGATTCTGCCAATCGCTAAGACAAACAAGTTTGTTACATTGATGGAAGATACTGCTGCCTGCTTCTTATTTACAATATCACCTGAAAGTGAGAACAGGTGTTTGCATGTCACTTTTGTAGCCAGCGTTGCAAGGTATTTACATGCCAGATATGCTAAACATTTGTATGCCCCTTCATGCTTCGGCCACCATTCCAAGGACATGCTTTCATGCTGATGATGCTCGTTAAAAAAATAATGTGTCAATTAAATTTGTGACTATACTACTTGGGGAGAGAATTGTATGTCTCCTGCTCTGTTTTACCTGCATTCTGCATATTTTTTGTATTAAAGCAGTCTCAGATGAAGACCCAGGACATGTTCGTTTTAAGAACACTTTCACAGCAGATTTGACAAAACGCAAAGAAGGTACCAACGTTAGATTTCTAAAAATAGCTACAGCACTTGACCCAAGGTTTAAGAATCTGAAGTGCCTTCCAAAATCTGAGAGGGACGAGGGGTGAAGCATGCTTTTAGAAGTCTTAAAAGAACAACACTCTGATGTGGAAATTACAGAACCCAAACTACCAAAAAAGAAAATCAATCTTCTGCTGGTGGCATCTGACTCAGATAATGAAAATGAACATGCATCAGTCCACACTGCTTTGGATAGTTATCAAATAGAACCCATCATCAGCATGGAAGCATGGCCTCTGGAAATGTGGTTAAAGCATGAAGGGACATATGAATCTTTATTGCATCTGGCACGTAAATATCTTACAATGCCAGCTACAACAGTGCCATGTGACTGCCTATTCTCGCTTTCAGGTGACATTGTAACCAAGAAGCGGGCAACATTATATCCTGCAAATTGTAACCAACCTTGTTTGTCTGAGTGATTGGCTGACCAAGAAGTAGGACTGAGTGGACATGTAGGCTCTAAAGTTTTACATTGTTTTGTTTTTTAATGCAGTTTTTTGTACATAATTCTACATTTGTATGTTAAACTTTCATGATAAAGAGATTGCACTATAGTACTTGTATGAGGTGAATTGAAAAATATATTTTTTTGTTTTTTACAGTGCAAATATTTGTAATAAAAATAAATATAAAATGAGCACTGTACACTTTGTATTCTGTGTTGTAATTGAAATTAATATATTTGAAAAATGTATTAAACATCCAGCAATATTTAAAATAAATGGTATTCTATTGTTTAACAACGCTATTAATCACGATTAATTTTTTTAATCACTTGACAGCCCTAATTATAAGTGAAAGGCAAAAAGTCAGAGTACTTACCAAAGGAAAACAAAATATAAACACACAGTCTAAACTCTCGACCCTATTAGACTGGGCAACATCTAGATGAAGCAGTTTTTCTGACCTTACTGGATATGGCAGTCCTTAATATACAGGTTTGTCCCTTAAAACTAGGCCAGTCACCTCTGTTGGACTCTTCAGTCTTCTGAGCGTCCTTGTTGCTTGCAGCATAGGTCAGGGTAGGAGAAAGATTGAGCCTGGGGCTCCTGTGTTCTGTTTTATACCCTCAGTCCCACGTGCTTGGAGAACACAAGTCCAGGCACGTCTGGTGGGCATTGCTGAGTCCCCAAGCAAGGTTTAGCAATTCCCCTGGTGTGGTCTTATGCAAGTGAGTTATTGAATTGTAGCTCCCTTGCTGGATAATGGTTGTTGATGGTTGTTTGGCACTTGGATGGGCATTGGTTACTTTCCTTGGCATTGTCTCTGGAGAGCTAATATCTGGGCACTTCCCAAACCCACAGCATATTTTAGTGACAACCATACAACACAATTCTCATAACTTCATATGCATTAACAATATACATATTTAGATAGAACAGTGACTTTCAGCACATCATAACCTTTCCTCTGATACTTCATACAGCCTGTTTTATATGTAATATCAAAATTATATATAAATGAGGAATATGGGAGTTACAGGATACTCCCTCAAGGTATAGAATGTCACAGAAATGAACACCCAATTAGCTCACTAACTTGTTTAGAAACTGCATCAACTAACATATACCATTCATTAAATACCTGCAGGGCAAGGTTTTACTGCTTTTTCAATGCAAAACAGAACAGATGCGGTTAGTTTGCTGCCAACTTACACTCTTGCTTTAAGAATTATGCAAGTGCAGCAATTAGACTTAATTGAAAGGACCAGATCGAAAAATTAACTTTTGTGTTTGACATGGCATCTTTCCTGAATGAGATAAATTTATTTTTCAAATGAGCTGCAACATGCATAAACAACCTTGCTTTGGCTACTTCAAAAGTTGCACTTATAGTATTCAGTGTGTTTTCACTACTCAAATCCAAGGGAAGCTGAGACAGTGTTAAAAGATAATCCTGCATTTATATACATCTGACTTTACTAACAGAAACAAAGGCACCATTTCCCACAATAAACAAATGCTCTAATCATCACAGAAATCAGACCTCTGGAATGTGCTCCTTCCATTTTGAAGCTTGATCCTCAATCATCTGATAGACATTTTCTAGCAGATGTAGAAACATTGCATTTAGAAGCTCTTAAAAATGTATCCTATGTATAAACTATTGCTGTAAATTGTGGAACCTCTGTTTATATATGAGAGTCCAATGTATCGCCTCACATTTAGCTTGATAAATAAAATTCCTCAGTAAAGAAATTATTAAAACACAAACAGCTTTTGAACCTGTTTGCCAGATTTTGCTTTTTTGTTTGGGGTTTTTTTTGTTTACATGGTCTTTAGTTCCAAATACCCAGATTTTCCTCCTACATAGTACATGAATCATCAGGCATATGAAACCTATTCTTTGTATTTATTTACTGTAAACTGCTGTCCCTTATATTTATATGGAGAGCAGGAGATATTCCAGGGATTTTGGAGCCTATATTCTTAATTCACATTGATATCAATGAGAGTATGGACTGCCTTAAGGATCAGGTCTTTAGTGGGGTGCATTAAGTCCCCCTCCCCCCATGCCCATTCCTCTAAAGGACAGGGAATTGATACTACTTGAAGACTTGTACTGAACTTGATGAATTAAAATTTATAGTTACATTGTCGAGACACCACCATATTTTTTTAAATTTAAAATATATATTTCTCTTTTGTTTTAAGGCTGAACTAACTCCCCAGCTATGAACACCCTCATATGTTAGGGAAATATGGATCCATATTTGAACAGTTTCTGCTTCATTGTTCCTTTGAGGGATGGGGATTACAGTCACACCACCACCAGCACAACAGGAAGAATGAGTTGGAGGTTTCCCCTTCTAAATATGCACATGGATGTTGGAACAGCCAGAAGACAGGATTCCCCATTTCTCATGGTAGCACAGCTCCTTCAGACATTCTGTTGTGACGGTGCCCAATCAGCCTGTGTTCCCAAAACACTTTTGTGGAGGGATTATTTCATAAGGCAAAGGGGGAACCTTGGACTCACCAACTCTACCAAATTCCAAAGACTGCTAAATGGCAACAGCACCCACCCACTGGACGAGGAGCCAGTGAATCATTACCATTCTACACTTGGCCATTGACACTCTAGCTCCCAAATGGCTCATTCCTCCCCATCACCCACACAGATCTCCTTGGTTTTCTGACATGCTGTGGCAGATGAAGAGAGGGGGTGGAAACTCAACTGCTCATGGAGGAAAACAAAGGCTGATTCAGATAGGATGAAACATAATGAATTCCTCAAAATCTATGCTAAGGTTATATTACAGGCCAAAAGAGAACCTTTCTATCAGCCTTTACTGAAGCTGCCAAATCTGACCTCAAGGAGTTATCCTAGTGCTAAACCATTTCATTAATCCTAAATGCCTTCAACCTGCATCATTGCTGAGCTCCAAGTGCTGCGACGAATAATCATCCTACTTTGCTAAAGAGATCCTTCACATTTGGGAAGGCTTCTCAAACTGCATGGATACGCTCTTCTTGTACTCCCCAACCAACAGCCCACCAGCATTGCCAGACTTCAGTACACTCACTCAGGACTTGTGAATCTGATACATGCCTTTCCTGGCTTGTGAAAGAGTCATGAATGACTGGTGCCACTCCTGACTTAAATAGTCAATGCCTCATACAGAGAATGACTCCAGAAGCTGAGAATGAGTGACAGGGGATGGATCACTTGATGATTACCTGTTCTGTTCATTCCCTCTGAGATACCTGGCATTGGCCACTGTTGGAAGGCAGGATACTGGGCTAGATGGATCTTTGGTCTGACCCAGTATGGTCTTTCTTATGTTTTTATGAATCTTCTCTTCCTCCTTCAAACACAGAATAATCCAACCAATACTGAAGAAACTCACTAAGAAACCCACTACTTCTACTCTAGCCAACTACCAACCAGGGTCAAACCTACATTGCTGAGCAAGCTCAAAGAAGCTAGAAAAAGGCCGACTACCAGGTCTTCTAACTGATGCTAACAGTCTATGCCTAGCACCGTATGGATTCAGGCCAGGACACAGAGCCAAAATTGCCTTAGTAGCACTGATGGATGATCTCCTTCTGTCAATGAATAGAGGAGAGACATAGATTCTTACCCTCCTAAACCCCTCTGCAGCATTTCATACTGTTGATCATGAGATTCTGTTGTCTTGCCTGACATATGTGGCAGGGGTCCAGGGTAATGCACTAAAATGGTTTGAATCCTTCTCAGATGGATTTACCTAACAAGTAGTGATGGGAAATTGCTCCTCCACCACTAGACCCTCATTTGTGACGTTCCACAAGGATCAATTCTCTATTCAGTCCTAATTAAAATCTACATGCAGCCACTAGATGAACTGCTCAGATTACATGGATTCAGGTCCCAGCAATAAGCAGAGGATACACAGTTCTACCCATCCTTCACCACATATGATCATACCAGAATTACCAAGATGGCCGAGTGCTTCAATGAGATCAATTCCTGGATGAGGAACAGCCAATTGAACAAGATAGAGGTGATGCTGGTGGGTACAGGAAAGTGAAGAGCTGGCAGCCATAGTGCAGTCTCCATTGGCTGAAGACACAATTGGTCAATTCAGTCCATATTCTAGGGGTACTCATGGATTCCTCACTGACTATGAGTTAGGTTAAGTTTCTGACATGGATATTTTTAGTAAAAGTCAGGGACAGGTCATGGGCAATAAAAAATATTCAGGGAAGCCTGCGACCTGTTCCTGACTTTTATTAAGAATACCTTGAGGGAGGGGGAGACACAAACAGAACGCTGCTGTGGGCTTGAGACAGCTCCAGCCTCACTGCTGCTCCTGCAGTGGGCTGGACTGCTGCTGCTCCAGCCCCAGGGGGATTGATCGAACCCCAGCCACTGCTCAGATGGGCCAAGGAGTGCTGCTCCAGGGCTGGGCCATAGTCAGCTGTTCAGTGGCCCCGGAGCTGGCTGTTGCTCCCTTGCCACGAGGCTGGCTGCTCGTCAGCTGTTCTGGCAACCATTACTCCAGCAGCTCTGGGGCTGATAGCTGTTCCAGCCCTGCCCCAGAAAAAGTCACAGACGTCCCAGAAAGTCATGGAATCTGTGACCTTTGTGACAGAATCATATCCTTAACTATGAGCATTCACATAGCAACATCTGCACTTAACACTTTTCACTGTCTTTGTTTGTCTAGGAAACTCCATCCCGTCCTGCCCGATGAAGACCTGGCCTCAGTTATTCATGCCTTCATCACTTCTTGGCTGGATTACAGCAATGTAATATACCTGGGCATGATGATTAACACTTAGGAAACTCCATCTAGTTCAGAATACTACAGCACATCTCGTCAGCAACACAGGCTACTGCAAAAATATCTAATCTGTCCTCCACTCTCTACACTGGCTTCCCATAGAATTTTGAATCAAGTTCAAGGTCTCAGTCCTTCTTTTCAAAGTGTTCCATGTACTGGGCCCACAATATCTAAAAGACCATCTAAAGCTCTGGGACAAAGACCATGGTTGACAACTATGGATTCCTCTGGTACAATGGAACTGAAAACTATAAGAGAGAAGCTCCTCTGTGAGGGAGACTGAGCTTTCTCCAGGGGTGGTCAAAGACTCTGGAATGAGCTCCCCAGGAATTTAGGACCATCACAAATCTCACCACTTTCTGCTCCAAATGCAAAGTGTATTTATTTGACCTTGCCTTTTCTTACAGTAACACATAGCAAAAGGTATATTTATATTTAATTACAAAAATAAACAATGCACATCCTACCCAGACACTCCACTGAACATGCTTCTTCTTCTAGGGAGAGGATGAGAACGCAAACATGTGATAAATGTAGTCATGTTGCTTAAAGTCCTGCTGGAAGGCACCCAGATACTGTGGTGATAAGCATGGTATAAAAACCTATATAGAACCGAATCTCCATTGACATAAGGTTAAGCTGGGTGATCATTATTGCCGCTCAGCATTTATGCATAAAAACATTTTTTCAGATGCAAAATGGCTTTTTGACCAATATGAAAATGTTCACCCTTTCGCTTGTAGAAGTGGAGATAATGAGTTAGCTCTTTATTAGCCATTAGTTCATGAGTATTTGGGGCAAGAGAACCAATATTATCCAAATTGTTTGATATAATATGGTCATGAACAAAACAATTTCACCAAGATATTTATCACCTTATATCAAACTCAAATGTTTAGAAAATTGGCTATTTACACTATTTTTCCATTCAACAGATTATTACTAGAACTATTATTCTATGATAATCTGATGTTAAAGCATGATTTAAAAAGAAACTAAGAAAAATTTTAAATAGCAAAAGGCACCAAGCCAACACTAAGGATTAAAGTGTTTGCAAACTTTCAGTTCTGAAAAAAATCAAGCTGATTTTTATCTAGAGCATGACATAAAATAAAACCACAAAAAATACCCAAAAACATAGCCAGCATAAGCCATTTCTTTTATAAATGTAAAAAATTGTATCTGGGTTGACAGCATATATTCCATTCATGCTTTATGGAATTGGAAATAGTTGTGTTGTAAGCCCTTTAGAAAAAAGGTGTTTATAATGGAAATTCTGACAGACTTGGAATTATTGTGATGCTACTGGGTGCTGCTTTAACACTGCTTTATATCATACTGTATACCAGGCATGTTAGACAATGGGATTTATCCTCTTTCACCAGATGCTTAATATCATGAGTGTCTGCTGAATATTTTCTTTGTGTGATTTTTAAAAGATGTTCACATAACTATACATCTTTGTCCTCATTTTAAAACTTGTATTTATTGATATTCTGGGTATCTTATTATGGCCTGATTCTGCAAACAGTTGTGTTGAAGCCTTTGTGACTATTGATGTGAATGGACTTTTCCTCTGAATAAGGGTGTGCATGATCTGGCTTTTACATTTGAAATGAGACCTTGATGCTTTTTCTGAAAGGAAACAGATTCCACTTGGGGACTGAGACTATTTTTCACCAGGAATGATAGTTCTTTGTCTTCTCCTTCAAGGCCTGCTCCTGACTACTTTTCCATACTTGTCTCTTCCTGTTGCCCTCCTTGCTTGCTTTGCTATTTTAAAGTAACAACTAACAGCCCCTCAAAATTGATGAGGGGAAGAGGAAGGAAAGGAAATAGTAATGGAAACTGGTCAACGGAATTTAGGATGACCTTTTTGTAAAGTATACACCTTGCATTGAATTATACTGCTTACGTAAATCCCAATTCAGCAGTCTATCCCTATTCAGAAAAATGCTTATGCACTTGCCTTTAAGTATGGGCTTAAGTTCCACTGACATTTATGAGCTATAAACACATACTTGACGCTAAGCAGGTGCTTTTCTGAATAGGGATGGATTTAAGCATGTATTTAAATCTTTGCTGAATGGGGCCATAGAACTTCACAATTTGTTTACATAAACTAATTAATTCACTAAGCAGCTCTGTAAGCTCCAGGCCAATGGGGGCTGCAGGAAGCGGTGAGGGCCAAGGGACGTAGTGGCCGCAGATTCCCACAGCCCCCATTGGACTGGAGCAGCAAACCGCAGCCACTGGGAGCTGCAATCGGCCGAACCTGCAGATGCAGCAGGTAAACAAACCGGCCTGGCCCGCCAGGGGCTTTCCCTGAACAAGTGGTGGCCCTAGTTTGAGAACCACTGTCCTAAATGGCAGGTTCTTAGATTTGGAACCACTTTAATACCTGAAGTTTGGCAGATACATTTAGAACCATTCTATCAGTTTTCATCTGTTAACATGAAGGAAATTCCAAATAATTTTGTCCACAGTTCTTATTCCTCCACCAATCCTGTGTTAATTTGAGCAATTTGCAGTCTAAAACATGATCAAAATGTATCTTGCACAGAGGTGCAATTTACCATTATGTCTGAAACTGTAGTTGTCCCAGTTTTTTTATTTCAGGTCTGTAATTTTTTGTCTACAGCAGCAAGAGTGAAATAATTTGACCCATTAGCATGTCTGTTTTTACCAGCTTGTCTGGATGAATAAACCAACTCAGTAGTTACTGTCCAATGATTTATGTATAGCACAGGAAATTTTACTTCTATATTTGACTCCAAACAGTTCTGACACTGGATTTTTTTATGTTGTCACTCTGTTATGTGGTTTCAGAAATTAGACATCATTATGGAAGTCTAACTAAAGGAACGTCAGAAGTGGTAATTCTGTCTGTTGGGCTAACATTTTATATTCTGATCCTTTAAGAAGGACTTCACACATTTTTTGAGAGGATATTTTGATTTTTCTTTAAAAACCACCAGAAGTTCCTGTTATCTATCCCTGTGCTCAGTTCATTAGAATGTGCCCTTCAGACAAATGTAATCCTAGACACTCCGGCACAGCCAAATTACTGTAATCAGGGAAGAAAAGTTTAAAAATGAAAATTTTAGTAATTAAAAAAGAATTTTACTACTCTGGAGACTTTAATGGTTAGAGAATACCACTCTAGAATTATTTGAAATGCAGACCGAGCTGCAGGAGGCCAGGGTACAGAGCATGGAGTATCTGAATTATTCAATACTGACAGGAATACCTACTGAAAGTGAAATCTCTTATCCACATCTAAATTACCTAACACTTTTTCTTACCCAAAATAGGATCATGTATATTGATATTTTATGAATTACACTGAAAGTACTTCTAATTATTTTAGATTATTCAGTGGCTCCAATTACATTCAGCTAATTGCTGTAGTGTGTATGAAAAAAATTGTGAATATAAAACTGTCCTAAGTGGTGCTGCTTCAGAACACCATTTGCTGAACAGCTTGTACAGAAACCAAATCCTATGAAAGAAACAGGTGTGGCGTTGCAAACAAATAAATTTGCAAGAATTTCAGATCAGGAGCAAAAAAAAATAAGGTTAAACTGAAGTAATACTCTATGGAAACGCTAAAAAAAAACAAACAAAAAAACAAACCACTGGGAAAGTTTTGCACTTGATGATAAAGGCAGGACCCTTGAAAACTGGGTTCTGCAATGGAAGGTAACCCTGAAGATGTATTGAGTCAATGAATGACAGGCAAAACTGCATAGAGATAATTGGTGCTCTCTACCCACTTGTTACTGACATAGTATCCAGAATGGAGATGCAAACTGGGCCTACAAGTATCTCCTGCAGTTACTTGACTCATGTAACAACATGATGCCCAGGGGTGGAATAGAATTCTGATTTGAAGAATGTACATGACAACACAGATCTGGCAATAGCACGTTGGAGGTGTGTAGCTCTGACTTGGCAGGACGGCATGTAACATACACTGCCAGATGGCTGCCAGGGTGGGGATTGTAGGGAGAAGCCAAAGTTTCGGTGGACCTGAGCCCAGTACAGTCTTAATCCTCTGCCGCTGAACAATAACAGTGACACTGGGATTTAACATTAAAGTGAAAAAGCAGGCGGATCTGCCCACTGAAGAAAGTGAGCAGGCAGCAAATTAAAACAATGAAGCGATGAGAAGAAACTGAAGTTGACTAGGGAATATCAGAGAGTATTTTCATTAACAATGCAAGGTTCTAAAAATATGTTTGCATTATAAGAACATAAGATAAAATTTGACGAAGTGGATCTGACAAGGTCTACTAGACTAGATGCATATCTATGACAGTGGCCAGCAGCAGATGTTTCAGAGGAAGTTGTAACAATCCTACTGTTTGTAAGTGATCTCTTTATAAAGATATAGAAATACATTAGTAATGGTAACAGATCTTAGGGAAGAGAAATGGCAGATGTAGCAATCAAATATCTCTTTATGTCTATATTATGACATATTTTCCATCCTTTTATTAATTTTTGTTGTATAGTAAACATCTCTGGTGCATTTCCACTGGAGTGAATGGAATGACAGGGATGTATCTGGCTCCTTATATGCATAGAGTTCTGAAATAGACAAATCTGTGGTCTCACTCTTCTCAAATTACAGAAAAAATGCAGAACAATTGCTTTTTGGAAAAAGTCAGTCATACATAGGTATGGAGTCAACTGAAGTATAAGCCTGGGGGAATCTTATTTCAGAGCAATCATGTCTGCTTTCCTAATGACCTTTGGCATCTAGTTCCAGCTAGCAGCTGAAAAGCAGAGTTAGTTCAGTTCCCCTATTTCTTAGCTTTTAGATAGGGAAACAAGGAACAGGATCCAAGCACAATAAAGGGGAAATTATTCTAAGCCTCCCAAATACTTGACATTCATTTTGCCAAATAGTTTCCCCAGTCCTGAAAACTTGTCCCTGATTGAAAGCTCTCAATTTTAATGTCTTTGAGATGAATTTTCAAATGAGTTTTAGGTTTAGTTTTTAAGGATTAGAGAGACAAAGTCAGCAGAGATATGAAAAGCAGACACAGTGACACTGAAAACAATACAATTATATTTGTTTACACCAGAGCTGAATTTAGTGTGGCAGAGCTACACATGTAATTCAGGTACTTCTGGCAGCTTTCTTCTGTTCCGTAGGCTAGCAATCAATTTCTATAGGATCTCCTTTTCCTCTCAGGTGTGAAATGACTGACTTCAGTCTCATGGCAGCTCCTGTGCAGGCTAGACCTATAGAAGTTAGCATGCAGATTTAGGAAATTTCAATTTAAAAAGATTAACTTCAGGATCACATATTTACACAAAAGGGTCAGGGGAGCAAGTTGCATGAATTCTCTTGTCACAGATGTCATACAGTTGTGTTAATTGTACCAATAGAACTATTTTTCCTCCTTCAGGTTTTGTTCCAGTGTGTGTGAGTGAGGGTGTGTGTGTGTGGGTGTGTGTGTGTGGGGGGGGGAGGTGTGTGAATGTAGGCAGTGTTTATAGTTTTTTAGGGGCACATATAAAAAGGCAATAAAAAAGTCTAAGACAATGGAATGACTTACATTGGCTATTACTATGGTCTGATCCCAATTGGAAAACCTAATTTACTATATCAATTCAGCTGAGATTTCCCTCCAATATTTGTGATAAGGAAGTGAGTCATTATCCAAACGAAACATTATTTTTGTCTACACTGATTAATGCGTGGTAATTATTAGGATTATTAGATCATTGTTTGTATTACTCCTCTCAGTCATATTTAATATGAGATATTATTTGGCTCTGATCTGGATTATGTCCTGCTGCCCCTTTCACACCCTTCTCTTCCACCTTGTTTCAGAAGATACAAGCCTTCAAAAGACTAGCTGAAATGAATTTCAAAAACCATCAATTCACCATATCACATCTGATTAGGAAATCACCAAAACATTGTCAATATACAACACAAGATTCTGCGGGATGCCTTTCTCTTTAAAAATATAGATTTCCTTCTGGGTTCCACCACTTGCTAGTGAGTCTTAATATCATTATGGATATAGGAAAGTTTCATGGAAAATATGGAGAAATACAGCATTAACACTACACTTTAAAAAAAAAGGCACCTTAAATGAATTACAAATAGGCTCAAAGTTTCAATTTATCACATGAAAAATGCAAAGAAGAGGTAGACTCTACATACACAGATATTCAGTCTTTTCCTAATCCATGTTCTGCTGCACACACTCTGGTGGTGGGGCCAATAACACCAGAAATGCCCAAATGCTGAAGCAGGCTAGGAACACTCCTGAGCCATGGTCAAGTGGCACACAGGTAGTCTGATAGCCAGGAGATCAAATCCAAGGGGGCAAGTTGGCAGGATAGGTAGACAAGTTTGGGCATAGTGGCAAGGCAGGGTCAGGCGAGACAGCAAGGCAAGGTCAGGCAAAGCAGCAGGGCAAGAAGAAAGGTTAGATGAAAAAGCAAGGCAGTTTAGGCAGCAACCGTCAGGTAATGGCCTGTTGCTCAGACGGCTTCCTGATGTGGTTTTTATATAGCCAAGGTACCCAATGAGAAGGCTGCTGGTCAGGGCACTTGCTCAGCACATTAATGTGATGCAGAGGCTAAGATGCTGTCCAAGGACCTGGCAGGTTTGGGTTCAATAGTGGGGACCTGATGAACAATGGAATGGGGTAACCATTTTATGGAAGACTGAGATCCACAGCAACAGTGCTCTGCATCCCAGATTTTGGCCCTCATTATTATTATTATTATGTATTTTTATTTATCTGTTTTCCCAAAGTGTCTAGGAGCCCTGGTCATGGACCAGGATCCCACTGTGCTAGGCACTGTACAAATACAGAACAAAAAGACAGTCCCTGCCCCGATCTAAGTACAAGAAAAGAGATAACAGATGGATACAGGCAGATGGTAAATCAGAAGTAAACAATGAGACAATATTGGTCAGCCTGATAGGCAGTGGTCTCAATACCTCAGTTGTCTAATTGTCAAAAAAAATTGTAGGCATCACAGCAAAGGAGAGTTTTAAGGAAGGATTTAAAAGAAGATAATGAGGTAACTTTGCAGATATTTATGGGGAACCCCTTCCAACAGTGATGGACAAAATGGAAGAAAGCACAAAGATGGTTGTTTGAAAATTTAACAAGTGGGTGATGGAGGCTGGCATCATGGCTGACTGAAGGTGGGAGCTGACATCTTGAAATGAGTGAGGGATGATAGATAGGGTGGGGATAGGTTGAGAAGGGCCTTGTAAGTGAAGACAATCAGCTTATGTTTGATGCAATAGAGAAGATGACACCAACTGATAGATGAAAAAAGCAGGGTGACGTGGTGTGATTGGGGTGATAGTGCCAGGGGTTCCTGCCCAGTGGCTACAATTCAATGTGGCAACAGTTCTGCTACTTCTTCTCCTGTCCATAGCCTATCTGGCCACTGTCCATCTCTGGGGAACATCGCCTTCTGGGCTTCTAGTGCACGTCTCCGCTGTGAAGTGTTGTGGTTCCCTTGCACCTGGTCCTCCCCAGGGGCACCCAGGGTACATCCTCTTCTTTGGCTTGTCAGCCCTAGACTGAGCTGCTTGCTGGTTTTTAAACCCTGCCTCATAGAATATCAGGGTTGGAAGGGACCTCAGGAGGTCATCTAGTCCCACCCCCTTCTTAAAGCAGGCCTCCAGCCTGAGCATGCTTGGCAGGGGTTTAGGAGTGGGGCCTCCTCAGCCCGCAAATGTTCCTTAACCTCCTCCTGGCCAGTGAAGTGTTTATACATCCTGTTACACAAGGTCAAAGCAACAAACTGGGAGCAGCCTTGAGAATGAATATGAGTGTGACGAGATTGCATTTGTCAAGGCCAGAGAAAAGGATGTTGCAGTCATTGAGATGCAAAATGATGCGAGCCTGGACGAGAGTTTTAGCTGCATGGGTAGGAAAGGCCATATCTTAGAGATGTTGTGCAGAAAGTATTGTCTATATTTAGACATAGCCTGGATGTGAGGACCTAGAAAGAGGTCTGAGTTGAAGATTGTGCCCAGGTTCTTGGCTTGAGTGGCAGTCAGGCTGATGATGTTGTCCAAAGTGACCAAGAAATCAGGTGGCAGATGCTTTGAAGTGGAAAATTAAGCACTCTCTTCTCATTTTTCTTGGCTTCTCCTGACCACCTATTACACTGGCAGCATGTCAGCCTGTCCTGTTGTGTTGTCATTGGCTAACATTCCACCAAACCAGCTATACCTGCTCCATCAATAATAAGTGAGAGCCATAGTAAGTTGCTGCCTCTGAGGAATGATTAATATACCGTGATGTACGTCAGGTGGTACAGCTTCATGTCATCCATTACAGAATGTAGACTGTAAATGCACAATCCAGCCCTCGGCTGCTGTCAGTTTTCTGTAAACTTTGATGATTGTAAACTCTTTTCCTTTGTCTCTCTGTGGCTTCCCAATGTATATATATATATTTTGTAGATGTTTGGAAACCAGTTCCAAACACAGAGAAAAGGGTTGTTAGATGTGGCCTTAAAAATAAAGCATCAATATCAAAGTGGCTGTGAGTATAATTAACCTTTTAAATAACATTGGATCTTCCAAGCCTATGTCACGATGGAACAGCTTCTGCCACTCTACTAACTCTGAATAGTAACTTACTCCATGAGTAGCCCATTAAAATCCCTTTGGCTACTTGCAAAGGGAGGTACTACTCAATGCGATCCATGGGGAAGAATCTGGCCGTTGTAATAAGAAGTGTCTTATATTGTTGAGAAGTGATGTAAGGGCGGTTTGAATTAGGTTTATGAGAATTTGAAGAACTTTAGCAATATAGCTGTCTGCTTTCTATTAAAGTTTTGTATGGAACAAAAATATATCCATGGATAACAGACTGGAAAATTTATGCATGCAGACTGAACAGTTCTAGTGTTTGTATTTTAAACTTGCTGTTTTCTAGTGAGCACAAAGTAGAAAAAAATCTCATGAAGATACCATACTTTTCTTTTTCAGGCAATTTGTGCACCACTTATTTTATATGAGAGACAGATGGGCCCAAAGTAAAACCAATCCCTGTTTCCCAGGCCCCCTAAATGGTAGGAAGTTCAGAGTTTGATCTCTATTTGGATCCAATTTTGACTTTCACCATTATTAACAATTAATATTTATGTATTTAATTGTACAGCAGTAAAGCCTAGAGGCCCTGATCAGGGATCATGGTCCCAGTGTGCTACGTGTACAAAAAAGACAAAGATGATCCCTTTCCTCAAGAGTTTATATACTAAAGTGGGATTTTCAAAAGTGATCAATTTGACCTAACTCTGCTCCTACTGAAGTCAATGATACAACTCTCATTTGGTATAGCTACTCTGCAATCAGAGGTGTATGCAGCATGTGTGGACATAACTGAGCTAGCTTTACTCAAGCTAGTTTGAATGACAATAGCAGTGAAGCCCAGTCAGCATGGGCTAGCCACTCGAGTACATACCCAAGATCCAGGACAGTGTTGTTTTGCCCATGCTACCATCTGTGCCACTGCAGCTTCATTGCTCCTGTCATTGCTAGGTTGAAGCTAGCTCAGGCACGTCTACAAGTGCTGCAGTCACACCTCTGACTGTAGTGTAAAAGTACCCACTGATTTCAGTGGGAGCAGAATTAGGCCAATGCTGAGTGCTTTTGAAAATCCTGCCCTAAGTAAGGGTTTATAAAGGCCAAACTGCAGCTCAAGCTGAGCCCTCTTGAACTTTCAGAAGCTTGGACTTGGATCCCATACTGGACCTAAGCGTCAGAACTTAACCTTCTCTCCCTTCTAAATTTACCAGCACCATAGTTGCATGGCAGTTTGCATGGCAATGAAATAATTCTGTAGCTTATATACTGTATATTTTGGTATTTCTGCAGTGAAGATGTATGCCACTCCTGGTTATAGAATGACAAGGAACCTGGAAACAACTGACAATGTGGTTCTAAGGAATTGGAGGACAGAGAATGTCTTTAAAAACATATGGAGAACAGTAGCTCTCTGTTTTTGCAGTTATAGTCACTAAAGCTGTGTAGAAAAGTTTCTCACTGTTGGTATAAACTGATCAAAAAGCTATAGTTCTACATTCCTGCCCATAGTTTTTGAAGTCTTAAAAAAAGTCATTTCCACACGAGTGCTCATAAAGCAAAAAATGGTATAATTGTACAAGTCTGCAAGTCACAGGTAGGAAAATTTGTAGAAGTTTTCTTCATTTATCCCTGTAAACAGATGATAACAAAGAAAATACTTGTGGTCATTAAGTTCCACAGATTTAGCTCTTGGAGAGCTAATAAAATTATTATTATGATATTATGAGACAGCACATATTGATTATACAGATATTTACAACCTTATCTGTAACAGGATTGGGGCTTGGACAGGGAGATGAAGATACTTAGTACCTTACAGAAAGTATGTCAAACCTTATAGGTTTGGGGCCTAAAAGACAGACAAACAAACAATAGTTAAAACATATTGGGTAACCGGTAGATGGATTTATCACATGGTAGTGCATATTTAAACAAAACAACAATAATATAACTATAAATGCCAATTTTTCATTTTCAGTCTTTGCCCAACACAGATGTTGCAGGTATCCTGGTGTTCTTTCTTGGTGGTTTGTTCTGTGAGGTATGTGGTTTCTTCACATGTTAATGCTTGAAACTGGTTGTAAACTCTAACCTAGATGAATGTATACACTGTGGCTTTCTTCTTGAATATCTATATTTCTCCCTCAGCCAATGCTGTGTCAATTCAAATACTTTAAAGCAGGAAAAAATGTAATTGAAACATAGATGATACACCAAGATATACTATGGAAAATGACTGGAATGCAGTGGATACTAGAATTCCTATATGTGTGAAGGACATACCATGGGAAGTTAGAAAGTTTAGGCATATGAGGTCAAATCTGAAGATGGGAGGAGTGGGGGAACAGTTGGGAATAGCGTATTCACTTTTATAGCCCAGTTTAAAATAAGTTGAGATTGCAGGTGATTTTGTCAAGAATTTTATAGCTCTTGTGTGGATTTTTGTGGGCAAACCTGTGCGTAGGGTATGAGAAACAATAAAGGTTAAAAACTGTGGAAGATATTATCCTATGTAATATGGTGACTTTTTTTAAAATAACAGATCCTACTTCTTTGATAGATGTCTTGGTAAGGTCTCTTGGAAAGAGGTCTTCCTGCAGAAACGACATCCAGTGAAATAGTTTATACAAATAATTCTTTAGTGAAGTGACTTTTTTCTATTACAGTAATGAATGATTCATAAGTGGTATGACTTGGAAAATAATGATTGCACATCTAAGTGGAAGTTTGGGAAAGCCGGATGGAACCATTCAGGAGAATTTAGATTTATGATGATTACACAGAATGCAACCAGAAA
Organism: Gopherus flavomarginatus; assembly: GCF_025201925.1. Classification (NCBI taxonomy): domain Eukaryota; kingdom Metazoa; phylum Chordata; order Testudines; family Testudinidae; genus Gopherus; species Gopherus flavomarginatus. The sequence goes on from NC_066620.1 coordinate 87,605,378, forward strand.
TGTAAGTTTGTGATTATAATTCTTCTCCAAGTGCAGTCAACAAATCCTGCTCATAAAAGTATCAACAAAGTAACCTGATGCAAAGAAGTTTATGATTTAAGACTTATGAGCCTTATGAGTCTTAGTGATTTGCCAAAATTTAGACTGTAGCGTGACAACTTTTTGCAGCTTTCAAAAATAAAATAAAAAATAATGAAATTAAGCTTTGCATCACTCTTGATAAAACTAGTGATGTTGAACCTCGAAAGGTTGTTCCAAATGTTGCAGACCCTCACATTAACAGTGGCAAGACTGTGGGGGAAACGACAGAGGAAGCACGTGCAAGAATAAATAGATGAAATGGATAGTGTAAAGAGACAAAGCCTGTGAAATACCATGGACCATCATTAGTGTAAATTAAATATATCCACCTAGCACTTTTGTAATTCAAACATTTCATGCAACTTGGTCATTAGCTCACTGATCAGCAATGGAGTTTCCATTCTCAAAAATATGTGGAAATAGCACCACTGAGGAGACAATACACGAGTGAAGCAATAATATCAGAGCCCTTCTCAGATCTTTTGTGATCATTTTATGACTTTAGTTTTTCTACTGGTTTATATTTGGATTTAATTCACATTTATGATACTCCTCTGAGACACTTTTGATTCCTGGAAAATTAGGAGAAAAATCCACCTACATTGAGATGTTTTTGTCTTCAGAACTGAAAAAGAAATTCTGTCTTATGTAGCATATATCTTTGAACATCTTCTGCCTTATGTACTTGGTTTCTCAGCAAGGCCAGCAGGTGCAATTATTTGGTATGTCCTTGGCATCATTTTGAAGCAATTAGAGCTAGAGTGTTCAGTAATTATCTACATCTGGGGAATCATCTTCCCCAGGAAACCCATAAAACTGAATCTGTTCTGGTCTTGAAGTCAAGAATAAATATATATTTCCTGCTTTTAACTGTAAAATACCCTGAAATCATAGAGAGAGGAGTCCATGTACATGTGGTCACGAGCTCAGTTAGTGTAAAAATGGCATAGTTCTAATGAGGTCAATAGTGCTACAAAGATTAATACCAGCTAAGGCCCCTCAAAGTTATTGTTCATTAGGAACTAGACTATTAACAATACATTTTTTCATTCTGTAAAAGATTTTGTGACTATTTGTAGTTCAGACTCTGATTTTCTGTGCTAATATGTAGGTCCCTACTACTTGAGTCGAAGAAGAGTTTGATAGCTCTCATACTCTAGGTCTTACACACCACCATTAAACCAACCACTAAGCAGGGACATAATCATGCAGATGAGCAGGTGTGACATTCTATCTAGCAGAAAGCAATTGACACATATGCTTAAACAGTATATGTCAAAATGCTAAGATGGAAACAACTTTTGGTCATTTCTAACATAGGTTAGATTCAAATTAGTAATCTAGAAGTAAGAAATGAACTCTACGCCAAACCCTTGAGCAATCTGCTCCAGTAAACAGGGATTCCCTCCAAAAAATTTGAACTCTCTGAGCCCAACTTCTTAGATAGTAACATTTGAAATAAAAATCCATCTTCATTTTAGACTGAATTAAACCACTCTATCTGCAATGCTTCTATTTAAAGAACAGATTTCTGTTTCACATTCTACATTCACTCCTTGGGCAACGAACTTCCATAGACATCTGAAGATGTGTAGTTCTTCTATTACCATTATTTAACATTAATATTGCAGTGGTGCCTAGAAGTCACAACAAGGCTGCATCTCAGTGTGCTAGGCACTGCAAACAAGCATAGACTATGCAAGAGAGATGCACAGAGCACATCAGAGAGGTCAATAATTCCAGAGAATTATGTATTTTACTATGACATAATATGTGTTTTTTGCATCTGTGGATGATGTACAAAATAAAATATGAACCACTCCTCTGTAATATGCAAGGAATATGGCCATTGCTGTACTGTGCAATCTGCTCTGTGTATTGCATACAGCCTGTTCTGTGCAGTTTGCTAGTAGAATTTGTATATACAATTTTTTAAAAACAAAATAAATCACTTACATATGCTAGTTTATATTTGGTTAGCACTGCATCAAAGTCTGCTTTCTTCCTCTTGACTGCTGAGAGAAATAATAATCCAATATCTTTAAGAAATAAATATATAAAAGGAATATTTTGGGACTTGGTCCATGATCCCTCTCCACCTTTCTCATTATTTTTCTGGTCTCAAGCTGCATGTCCTATTAAGTTCATACTCTCTCCTTTTCCTCTTCCCATTCTCTTTTTCCTCTTTACCCTGACTCATCTATTGCTCCCATCAGGTCTCTTCAGTCAGACCCTTTCCTTATGTCCCATCCCTTCTTGTCTCCAAAAACTCACGTCCCATCTCCTCTTCCTCTTTTCCTTTGACAAATATTTGTCTCTGCACTCACCTGCACCCCACCCTCTCTACCCCCATACATCTCTCCCCATTGTCACCTCTGCCCCCGCAACCTCTCCTTTTCAAATCCCACATCTGTCCCCACACTTCCTATGACCCTTTGTCCTGCTCCCTCTGGAATGCTTGCTACATCTCTAAAAGGATCATCACCATCTTTAGTCTTTCACTTTCTCCATCTCCTGGCACTTAGAGAAACTTGGAGCTTCCTCATTAACATTGCCTCTGCAGCTGCTCTCTCTTATGCTGGCCCTTTCTTCTCTTGTATGCCTCACCACTCATTGCCCTAAAGAAACATGCTGGAGATGTGGGGCTTTTTCTCTCCCATTGATTCCAACCCATTTGTCTTCTCCCTCCTTCTTCTTTGAACACCATTTCTTGTGACTTTTCTCTTCTCCTTGCCCTCTCCTCCTTTACCCTCCTGTAGCTATCATCCATCAGCAACCTTACTTCTCCACAAACAACTGTCAGGAATCAGGGCCTGCAGCAGAGCTAATTTCCAGGCAGTCTCATCAGTAAGGCTGGCCTGCAGGAGACTGACTGGCCACACAAACTTGATTGGCTGGAAGGGCTAGCAGGGCATCTCTTAAGCCAGCATCAGTTTGCTAGCTGCTCAGTGCTCATGCCTATCACTGTGCCTTCTCCTGCCTTGCACCCAGCCTCGCCTCTGTCTTGCCCCTGTCTGAACTCCTCCTTATCTCATACCCAGTTCACTCCAGTTCCTGCCCTCCAGTTTGACACTTGGTTCTTGCTACTGACTACTGACTCCAGCTTGATTCTCGACTCTGGTATCCAGTTCCTGCCTTCCAGTTAGGATCTAGCTTCTGACTACTGATTACTGACCCAAATCCCAGGGCCTCTCATCAGTCCTTACCTCCCTTGACCTTGCTGTAGCTTTTGACGCTGTTGGTCACAACCTTTTTTGAAATCTTGTGCTCCCTTGGCCTTTGTGATTCCTTCTTTTCCTGGCTCTCCTCTTGCCATTCTGATATCTTCAGTGTCTTGTTCAGTGGGTCCACTTCCCCTCTCCCCCTTTCACTGGGGTTTGGCAGGGATTCAGCATTGGCCTTCTCCTCTCCCTTTTACATCTCTGGATCATGTCATCTTCTCAGAGTTTCAGCTGCCATCTTCATGTCAATAACTCACAAGTCTTCCTTTGCACTTCTGACTGGCTCCCTCCACCCAATCCTACATCTCTGTCTCTCCAACATCTCCTCCTGGATGTCCTGTCATAAATTTAACATTGCTAAAACTCAACCTGCCTTTTTTTCCCCTCTGAAACCTTTAGTCCTTCCATTCCATTGACACCATCATCTGGCCTGTCATCCAAGCCCACACCCAAGGGTTTTTTTCTATTCCTTCCACACTCTCTCATCCTGCCTATCCAGGCTTTATCTACATTTTGCATCTCCTTTATCCATAAAATTCGCATGCAGGCTGTTATCATTTTATCTTGATTACTGTAATTTCTTCTCTGGCTTCCCTAATACTCACTTCATCACTTTTGGTCCATACAAAACAAGATTGGTTAAGATCACTGTCCTTGCCCATCACTCTGATCACATCACTTTTCTTTTTTGAATTCCTCCACTGATTTCCTCTGTTTTACTACATCAAGTTTAAGTTTCGTGTCCTCACATTAAGGCCCTGCACAACTCTGCATCACCAGGCCTGTCCACTTTCACCTGTTGCTGTCCTCCCCTCCACCTTCCTCTGCTTTGCCAGTCTTTTCCATCTATTTGTAAGTCTCTTACACAGACATCTCCTGGCCTTCTTCCAAGCTGCCCCTTACTCACGGATTGTCCCAGTTGAACTTGTTTTAATCTTTATTGTCCCACATTCCTTAAGTATTAAACAATCGGCTGAAGTGACATATAAAATTTTCCACCCTAACTCCAGCTAAGTAGCCTTTAAAATACACAAAGTTAGAATCTTAAAACCCCTGCAGCTTTCAGAAGAAGTAAAATAGCTTTTCAATTACTTAAATTACTTCCTTTTTGAAGCACTTCGAGATCTAAAAGCATAATATAAGAACTAAGTATTGGTAGTAATAATAATAATAAAATAAGAAACTTGTGCTTTGGTTGAGCCCATTATTTCCCTAACTGACGATGAATGCTGTTAACTGAATGAAATGTGAAATGCTCCATAATCTGGAATTTTGGTCGGCTTTGTAGTGGTGTTGAAATGAACTTAAACAGCAAAAACTATAGTCATAGTCAGCAATGTTTCTGGAACTGTGCAAAAAATGACTTTCATTTTGGGTACCATTGTTTCACCTCATCAACAGGCTTATGGCACCGTATTATACCTCATCTAAATGTACATAAAATACATTTTCAAGTGATATATGATTAGAGTGTGTGTAAGGTGGGTATATTAAACTCCAAAAATATGGCCCTTTTTGGAGAACTGCCACATGCCTAAGTGGTTTTGGAGACTTTGGCAAAGTCTGCATGCTATGTGCATCAACTATCACGTGTCCCTGGAGAGGGGAACAGTACACCACAGTGCCTAAAAGGTTGGCGCTCTGGAAAAGGATGTGCTTAAGCAACTGAGGAGTGGGGGAGCCACCACTAACCAGAGGTCCTAGGCAGGTGACTCACATCAGCTCTGATAAGAAGGTGCTAGATGGAGGATCTGCATCCCAAAAGCCTGCCTGGATAACCAAAGCCAGAGAGAGTCCCAGGGCTTTGCTCAGATTTATAAAACTTAAAAACCCACAGGTCCACCATGTTGGGACCCAAACACAGCAGTAATCTGTCCACCCCCAATTCCATCCTGGGCCTGAGAAGCCTTCCTATCAAAACCAGATCTGTTTCTGCCAGAAGTTTTGATTTTGGTGAATCAGCCATTTCTGAAGATGCTTTTCATGTTGATGAAAAGTTCCCAATCAACTCTACTCTCAACACCTCCTGAACTTCAGCAAGAGCCAATAGGCTAAACTCAGCCAGGGCAAGACAGTGCTTATCTCCTCCAGATCCCATGCTGTAACCCATCTGAAGCACAGGAGGAAGCATATGCAGGACAGCGCAAGATGGGGGGAGTCCTGCCTCATACTGAGAAAGCAGGATGATCAGCGAGTTATCTTAAGTGCCTATACACAAATGCAAGAAGCCTGGAAAACAAGCAGGGAGAACTGAAACTCCTGGCACAGTCAACGAATTATGATGTGATTGGAATAACAGAGACTTGGTGGGATAAATCACATGACTGGAGTACTGTCACAGATGGATATAAACTGTTCAGGAAGGACAGGCAGGGCAGAAAAGGTGTGGGAGTTGCATTGTATGTAAGAGAGCAGTATGACTCCAGTATGAAACTGCAGAAAAACCTGACAGGTTTCAGAGTAGCAGCTGTGTTAGTCTGTGTCTGCAAAAAGAACAGGAGTACTTGTGGCACCTTAGAGACTAACAAATTTATTTGAGCATAAGCTTTCGTGGGCTACAGCCCACTTCATCTGATGCATGTAGTGGAAAATACAGTAGGAAGATATATATATATATATATATACACAGAGAACATGAAACAATGGGTGTTACCATACACACTATAGGGAGAGTGATCAGTTAAGGTGAGCTATTATCAGCTGGAGAGAAAAAGAACTGTTTGTAGTGGTAATGAAAATGGCCCATTTCCAGCAATTGACAAGGAGATGTAAGGAACTGTAGGGAGGAAAAAGAAACACGAGGAAAATAATTTTACTTTGTGTAATGGCCAATCCACTCCCAGTCTTTACTCAAGCCTAATTTGATGGTGTCCAATTTGCAAATTAATTCCAATTCAGCAGTCTCTCGTTGGAGTCTGTTTTTGAAGTTTTTTTGTTGTAATATTGAGACTTTTAGGTCTGTAATCAAGAGGCCAGGGAGATTGAAGTGTTCTCCAACTGGTTTTTAAATGTTATAATTCTTGACATCTGATTTGTGTCCATTTATTCTTTTATGTAGAGACTGTCCGGTTTGACCAATATCTCTGGATTAAGTTTAGAAGTGTGAGCAACAAGGGTGATGTCGTGGGTGAAGTCTGCTATAGACCACCAGACCAGGCGGATGAGGCGGATGAGGCTTTCTTCCGGCAACTAACAGATGTTACTAGATTACAGGCCCTGGTTCTCATGGGGAACATCAATCACTCCAATATCTACTGGGAGAGCAATACAGCGGTGCACAGACAATCCAGGAAGTTTTTGGAAAGTGTAGGGGACAATTTCCTGGAGCAAGTGCTGGAGGAACCAACTAGGGGAAGAGCTCTTCTTGATCTGCTGCTTATAGACTGGGAAGAATTAGTAGGGGAAGAAAAACGTGGATGGGAACCTGGGAGGCAGTGACCATGAGATGGTCAAGTTCAGGATCCTGACACAAGGAAGAAAGGAGATCAGCAGAATACGGACCCTGGACTTTAGAAAAGCAGACTTTGACTCCCTCAGGGAAATGATAGTCAGGATCCCCTGGGAGAATAACATGAGGGGGAAAGGAGTTCAGGAGAGCTGGCTGTATTTTAAAGAATCCTTACTGAGGTTGCAGGAACAAATCATCCTGATGTGTAGAAAGAATAGTAAATATGGCAGGTGACCAGCTTGGCTTAACAGTGAAAACCTTGCTGATCTTAAATGCAAAATAGAAGCTTACAAGAAGTGGAAGATTGGACAGATGACCAGGGAGATGTGTAAAAATATTGCTCAGGCATGCAGGAGTGATATCAGGAAGGCCAAATCACACTTGGAGTTGCAGCTAGCAAGAGTTGTTAAGAGTAACAAAAAGGGTTTCTTCAGGTATGTTAGCAACAAGAAGAAAGTCAAGGAAAGTGTGGGCCTTTTACTGAATGAGGGAGGCAACCTAGTGACAGAGGATGTGGGAAAAGCTCATGTACTCAATGCTTCTTTTGCCTCTGTCTTCATAAACAAGGTCAGTTCCCACATTGCTGCACTGGGCAGCACAGCATGGGGAGGAGGTGACCAGCCCTCTGTGAAGAAAGAAGTGGTTCAGAACTATTTAGAAAAGCTGGATGAGCACAAGTTCATGGGGCCGGATGCACCGCATCTGAGGGTGCTAAAGGAGTTGGTGGATGTGATTGCAGAGCCATTGGCCATTATCTTTGAAAACTCATGGTGATCGGGAGAGGTCCCGGATGACTGAAAAAAGGTTAATGTAGTGCCCATCTTTTAAAAAGGGAAGGAGGAGGATCTGGGGAACTACAGGCCAGTCAGCCTCATCTCAGTCCCTGGAAAAATCATGGAGCAGGTCCTCAAGGAATCAATTCTGAAGCACTTAGAGGAAAGTGATCAGGAACAGTCAGCATGGATTCACCAAGGGTAAGTCATGCCTGACTAACTTAATTGCCTTTTATGACAAGATAACTGGCTCTGTGGATGAGGGGAAAGCAGTGGACATGTTATTCCTTGACTTTAGCAAAGCTTTTGATATGCTCTCCCACAGTATTCTTGCCAGCAAATTAAAGAAGTATGGGCTGGATGAATGGACTCTAAGGTGGATAGAAAGGTGGCTAAATCATCGGGCTCACCTGGTAGTGATCAATGGCTCCATGTCTAGTTGGAAGCTGGTATCAAGTGAAGTGCCCCAAGGGTCGGTCCTGGGGCCAGTTTTGTTCAATATCTTCATTAATGATTTGGAGGATGGTGTGGACTGCACCTTCAGCAAGTTTGCAGATGACACTAAACTGGGAGGAGTGGTAGATATGCTGGATGGTAGAGATAGGATATAGAGGGACCTAGACAAATTAGAGGATTGAGCCAAAAGAAATCTGCTGAGGTTCAACAAGGACAAGTGCAGAGTCTTGCACTTAGGATGGAAGAATCCCATGCATTGCTACAGACTAGGGACCCAGTGGCTAGGCAGCAGTTCTGCAGAAAAAGACCTGGCGGTTACAGTGGATGAGAAGCTGGATATGAGTCAACAGTGTGCCCGTGTTGCCAAGAAGGCTAATGGCATTTTGGACTGTATTAAGTAGGAGCATTTTAAGCAGATCAAGGGAAATGATCATTCCCCTCTATTCTGCATTGGTGAGGCCTCATCTGGAGTACTGTGTCCAGTTCTGGGCCCCACACTACAAGAAGGATGTGGAAAAATTAGAAAGAGTCCAGCGGAGGGCAACAAAAATGATTAGGGGGCTGGAGCACATGATTTAGGAGGAGAGACTGAGGGAACTGGGATTGTTTAGTCTGCAAAAGAGAAGAATGAGGGGGGGATTTGATAGCTGCTTTCAACTACCTGAAAAGGGGTTCCAAAGAGGATGTATCTAGACTGTTCTCAGTGGTACCAGATGACAGAACAAGGAGTAATGGTTTCAAGTTGCAGTGCGAGAGGTTTAGGTTGGATATTAGGAAAAACTTTTTCACTAGGAGGGTGGTGAAGCACTGGAATGGGTTACCTAGGGAGGTGGTGGAATCTCCTTCCTTAGAGGTTTTTAAGGTTAGGCTTGACAAAGCCCTGGCTAGGATGATTTAGTTGGGGATTGGTCCTGCTTTGAGCAGGGGGTTGGACTAGATGACCCTCCTGAGGTCCCTTCCAACCCTGATATTCTATGATTCTATGATATATAACTACAGAATAGTAGTGTTGTGATATAACCTTCCTTCTTTTTGATCTTTTGCTTTTAATAGGTTGTAATAAAATTAGACTTAAGTTTACTATGTAGATGGAGTCCTGAGTCCTCTGTCTTAGTCTACAACAAATGCTAATTAATTTGTTGGGTTTTTTTCAATGGGAAAAGTCAGCCTTCTTTTCAAAAGCTGAAGATTTGCTTAACTTAAGTTACTAATAGTCTGTAGAATTTCTGAGATGAAAAAAGCCACATTATCACACAGAGAAAATTAAAAATAGGAAAATAGACTGTTTTATAGTAGAACAGCTGAAAATAAGTTAACACACAAGCAGTGGTGTAGTTCTCAATCTCAAGGTACCATAATCGCGTGGGTCCACTGATGTGACCTGATATGCACTGTGTGTGTGAAATCGTGCTGCACGGTGCTGGAACATGTCAGTACTTCAAGGTTGCCAAGGTATGCCTGCATGCACCACACAGAGGACACCATTTTGCAAAGCATCCCAACCTGCCTGCACTGGCATGCCCAGGCACACGCCGTTCGTGCAAGTTCACACCAGCATGGGTGGAGCTGCATGGTTTGCAAAATGGTGTCCTCTGTGTGGCACATGGGGACCCTGACTTTGACAACCTTGCAGTAGTACTGAAATTGTGTTCTGGCTCCACTGTACTCAAGTATAAATTCATGGTTTTTTTTTATTGTACTGCAAACATCTGTGACCTAAAACCAAGATGTAGGTTTTATGCAGCCAGTGGAAATGCACACTTCTCATGTGGGCTGGTCTAAGACTACAGACTACAGAAATGTCTATGTTGATTCTGTGCAGTTGTAATGTTGGTCCCACAATCTGAAGAGCAGCTCTGTGTAAGCTCCAGTGTGTCTTTCTCACTAACAGAAGCTGGTCCAATAAATGATATTACCTCACCCACCTTGTCTCTTTATGTTGGTTCTGTGCAGAGCTGGTTGGATTTTCTGACAAAATGACTTTTCATCAGAAAATGCCAATTCCTCAAAATAAAAACTGTTTATGGGAAAGAGTTGATTTTGATGAATCTCTCAATTTGGAAAAAAAATTGAAATGAAAAACTTCAAATTCATCAAACAAAACATTTCAATTTGCCCAGTCTGATTTTTTTTTTGGATTATTGGTTTACGAAAATTTTCAAGATTTCGTTCCTATTTGGGATGGATTTATTTTCAAATCTTGAAAATTCTCAGAGGACAGAAAAATTGTTTCCTGTCCAACTCTAGTGTTATGAACGTCTTTCTGTATTTCATGGATGTTATGCTATTTTTAAAATAATAGAGTAAAATCCTGTCACAGTGCCCCCCTTGCAAGTGAGAGTTTTGCTTCTGCTAAGCTGTGTGTCAGCTTCCTGATACATCAGCTACTCCACCATGCCAGCAAACTCTTCAAGACTCTACCAGTCTAAACCTTGCTTTTCAGGTAACAATCAGTGAACCTCAGCTCCTGAATTCCCCAGAGATGTCCCCTTGCAGTGTCCAGTCCCTCTCTTGTGACACTCACAGATATTATTAAGTTTGCTGCCTCCAAAGAGACAGTGTATATGCCAGAGTGTTAGGTTAGCTGAAGACTCACATTTCATATTAATACACAACATTGAGACGTTTTTTGTAATAAAACAAGTATGAATTTACTAATAAAGAACAGAGGTTTAAGTACTACTAAGCAAGAGAAAAAGAGACAGACATGGTTACAAACAAAACAAAACACACATTCTAGTCACTAAAACTTAATTCTAGCAAGATAAATCTTTGGCTATAACAGTTTCTCATTTACAGCAAGTTATAGCAGCTCCTGCCCTCGGCCCAAGAGGATCCACCTTTCACAGGGTGTTGATCCCTGTCTGCCCTAAGTGATGGATAACTAAGATGCCTTCTTGCTCCCCTTACGCGACCCAAAGTCAGTTCTCTACCACCAGAGCCTGGAAGGTGTCCTGGGGTGCAGATTCTGTCCCTTGGTGAGCTCACCAAGCTCTTCCTTCCATTTATTAGCTTGATGGCTTTGTTTACCTTATATGTAGACATATTTTCATTATCCTCTGTCTGCAATCAAGCCAGTCGGACAGGCAAAATCCACATTTCTTTGTTTAGGCTTTTTCAGACTTTGTGTGTGTACAACCTTCCAAACGCACTGCAAGAACATATTCCCAGCTCACACACAATGATTTTTGGGACCAACATGTCACCCATTTACATATGATACCTTACATGACACCTTTCAGATACATATTATGACAATAGTCTGTTGGGGATAGTGAGTGTGTCAAGCCTTATATGAGTTATAGTATCATGGACCCTCTGCCAGGTGTCCTTGAGGGGCTTCCAGGGTCACAAACATATAAACATCAGTATCTCTAATATTTCACAATGAAAACTCTCAAGGGCAGGACTGTGCTTACCAGACAGTGGACTCTACTGGAAACAAATAATAAACTATAATTATTTACCCAAATGTCATAATATAAATTGGAATGAGAATCCATGCACCTTTCTATTCCCTTCCAGTATAGCAGCCCATATTTATCATATGCTATTAACTCTATATTTTGGGGATATTTACCTGCCTATGTACAACCATCTTTAGCTAATCAAATACCCCTTTCTGTCCATAATAGCCAACTAAAATCCTTCCAAAGAATGATCATTTCAATAGGCATGCATATATACAGATATTTGAAAGCATGTGAGAGAGAGAAGTATTCTCTTTGTTTCTGTATTTCCATTTGGCAAATGGAGCAAACTGGCAAGTAGATTAGTCTAAGGAAAACTAAATTAGATTTCCCTGATCATCTGCCATTTTGTTCCAGTTTAAAAACTGATAGCTGTCCAGCAGACAAACCCTCATATTCTTTAAGTTATTTGGAGACCAATTTAATGTGTTGCAGGCCACTGAGCAATGGGATGCGTATATAGCTTGTTTTTGTACATAAATGATTATTGGTTTCTTGGTCTGAATCTAAAATATACTGGAAACCTTTTTCACATTCAAAGCTTTAATGAAGCAGAAGAGAGAAAAAAATCAACCCAAATTAGGAAATGTTCCATGTCAAACAGTACTCATTCTATATGTATGAAAAAAATATATAACAAGGCTTAAGCAGTTCTATAGACCCAGAATACCTTGGGACTCATAGGGTGGGAGTTTATTGGGAGTAGCAGGTGCAGCTATCTGTGACCACAGAAGAATCTCCAGGATCCATGGTGAGACAAATTAAGACTCAGTATGTCTCATTTTGGGACTATTGAGGAAACTGTTATGTTTCATATAGATATATTTTAAAACCAAATTTTCAGAATGAACATATGTTAAACAAAACTCTAATGAATACAAGGAAAAAGATCCCTTGTGTCTTTTGGTAGTACTGGTGAGAATGAAAATGAGAGAACGAGAAAATTCCAGAGTCCAATGTTAATGAGAAAGACCATGAACTGCATCTCTGAGACTATTTTTGGCGAAAGTTATTAATTTATTCCAAGACTACAAATGGACTTGTAAATCTTGTATAGTGGGGAATATTCTCACTTGAATGCATTGATTAATGTCTCCAATTTCCATTAATGGAAATATTAAACATCTCTGGCTCCTTCCACCATTCCAGGAAGGAGAGGTCTAGTGGAGGCATATCCAATTGAAGTTGGATAGGGATGTACAGTGATCTTAACCAGCCCTGCATGTACAATAGGTGCAGACTGGCACACAGTGTTACAAAAGTGCCTGAAGCCACATATCTGAGCAGGGCGATACAAGCCCTTACTGTAGTATTTGGGGTTTACTCTAATTGGGCTATTAAGACAGACATGTTCTTGAACTTGCCCTGAAGTAGATAGGTCTGATGTCTAACATGTTTTCTTTTAGGTGCCAGAGAGTAGACCTTGAGGGATCTACATGTAGCTTTAGTATCCCTCAATATATGAAAAGCATCGTCTGTCTGACAGCTAAATAGTCTGACACTTCAAAGAGCAAGTCTTACAGCATCAACTGAACCTTCTGAGGGAAGTCAGAGCCCCAAAGTAATGAGGCTCATCTTATTAGCATGCTGAGGCCATTGACCTTGAAGCAATGTCCACCACATCCAGAGCAACTTGTAGGCTGATTTTGGCAACTAACTGACCTTCAGCCACCAGTGAAAAGAATTCTTACCTCATACCAGAAAGCAGCTTGTCTGAAAATGCTGAAGACTTTTTGTAGTTAACAGGACCATACCTGAACAATAATGCCTGATAATTAGCCACTCTGAATTGCAAACTAGCCAATGAATAAGATTTACAGCCTAATAAATCAAGTAATTTAGCCTCAGATTCCTTTGATGTGGTTTATTTTCTTGTCATGACATCTCATTAGCAGCTGTCACTACTAAAGAAGATGACACAGGATGACTGTAAAAGAATTCAACCCTCCCTTGATGGATCTGGCATTTCTTGTCTGCCTTCTGAGAGGTAGTCTCTGCTGTGGCCAGAGTCTCCCAAAAACTTTTTCTGGGTCCATAATAGACTCATTAATGAGAAGCACTATTTTACAAGATATAGAAGTTTGTAGGATATCAATCATTCTGTAGGTGGGCTCCTGAATATCTTCAAAAGGAATTTACAAAGAGCTTGAGACCCTCTTGAGCAGATCCTGAAACTCCTTAAAATGAACCAGCTGCTGTATACTAGGCAGGCCCACAGCTTCATAAGACCGTGATGATGAATAAACAATGGGACCCAACAAATCAGTAGCATGAGATGGGATCTCCTCACGTAAATCATCAGGCTCAGGAGAAGGCTGAGTGGATTTTTATTCAGGAGTGGCCTGGGTAGCTGATGCTGTAGAACAAGAAGTCTTGTGAGTCTGAAGCCTGTCAGAATATCACTCCTAACTATAAAAGGCCCATGGTCACCAGTAAGTCCACAAAGGCATACCTGAGTAAGAACTTGGCAGCTGTAGACTAGGGAACCACGGTCCATGCCCAGAGAGATGCTCTCCATAAAAGCAGAAGTCTCTGGCTTCCTTGTGTGAGGTAGAAGACACAGAAGGAGATGTCCTTGGGGAATATATGTGTGATTACATCACATTACAATCAGAAGCCATTGAAGATGATGATGACAATGAATGTTCTAAATCAAATGGTAGGGCAGTAGTCAGACGTGTCATTGACAACATAGGACACTGTGATACTGACATATGAGACATAGATGGTATCAAAGAAGCAGACTGAAAGGCTGATGGTACCAAGCTTTGAGATGGAGAAGGAGCTTGAGGTGGTATCATGCACATTAGGTCCTTAGCATGTCATTTTGACGCCGAAGTCTCTGTACCAATATGAGATCAAGCTTTGTGGTAACTGTACAGGGCTGCAAAATCTCTCCAGAGATAGAACAGTTTGGGGAAGCTATTCTTTTCTTCGGGACCCTCATCAGGGATTTGACTCTGGATTCCTCCATGCCCCATATGTTTCTTGCAGACAGCTTCTTGTCAGGCCTGAAAGACTTTGAAGCTGGAAATGTTGCTGATGGGACCTGAGAAGCTATATACCCAATGCTAACAGGAGCACTCTTGGAAATAGTAAAATAATTTAAAGGTCACGTGACCCACAGTCTCCAGCCACTCTCATAGATTTGTCCATCAAGTAAATTTGGAGCCAGACTTCTCTGGATTTATGAGTCCTGCGTGTGAAGGACATTTTCTGGGGATAGCTGATTTCCTCAAACAAAACAAACATTTTAAGTGCCTATCATTAGTGAGTATAGGACTCTTGTATAAAGATCAGTGCTTAAATCTGGGTGACACAGAAGAAGCCATGCTAGTGTCAGGAGGAAAATAATGATTTTGTAGTAAAATAATGAAACTTGCTCCTAAGAAACTAAGTGCCAACAGGTAAACTAACAATTTCTTATTAAATATATTATTTACAAAATTGAGAAGACCCAGAGGTTGTTTAACAACAGTCAGTGAGCAGCTCAGTCTTGAAGTAAGGGGGCAGTGACAGTAACTGAATCGTGATTGGCCCGCTCTGCCCTTTCCTGTCCTCCGAGCAGGGCATAAGGATATTCAGGCTGAATGTATGGCCACAGTGGACACTGCTGACCAAAAGACTGTGATCTCTGACACATGGGGAGCATGCATGTTGTAAGTGGAATGCACATATGGACAATCACCTAACAGAGAATTTACTTTTCCTTTAGATATTGCTTTCAAAATATTACATTTGATAATTTTTGCTTTCTAGAGGAGACCTTCCACAACACATATTTTTTGCTTTAGTGTACTTCATTCTGACTTAGTACACTTACTACTAGTTCATCTGCTGTTATTTCCTATTCATTATGACTGGTGAAACTTCAGGAACAATACAGGCAAATAGCAGAAACACTCTTAGCTTTCCTCTCCCCCCTTAGACCACCCTAGAAAATGAAATATAGGTGTTTCTGGGTCCTGATTTAAGTTTGTTTCATGGAGCGATATGAATATAAGAGAACATCTGTTCTGATTAATATTTTTAGGCTGGCAAATCAACCAAATTAGAAAGGCAATTGCTGACATCCTGGACTGCAGGTGTTGACACTGGAGAAGTTTTGCTTGGTGTTCCCATTAACCTCATGAATCAGCATCATTGTAGGTAATTCAAAGTTCACACAGCTTGTTGTTTTTTTTAAAAGAACTTCACTTTCCCCTGTTAAGGGCCACTGGGGACATCTATAGTGGACATCGAGTAATGTTTGCTATGCTTGAGCTGAGTGTGAATTTCTTGGCTTCCAGATACCTGCCTAAAATGTTCACTGCATTGGTTTTGATGACCTATTGTGAACTTAAACGGTTATCGAAATCCATTAAATGGATTAAGTAAACAAAGTTATATTGTTTTGGTTAATTAGATTTAAGAATTGAACTCCTGGCTTTTCTGTTTGTGAAAATACTGGACTGTTTTACATAGCATCTGCTATGAATTAAATATATGTTTTCAACCCCTTTTTCACAAATTCTTATTTTTTTTAATAGCAAACAAATACAGAATGTTCTGAAGTTGTGGAAACCCGCAGCTGTTTATATTATATATAGAGAAAGATATGTGCCGACTCTTGCTCATATAAGAAAAAAGATTTGGGTTCAGAATGTTGATAAATGTAAAAATGGTAATATTCCAAGGTATTGCGGTTGTGACAGAGACCGTTTGTTAAATATATCAAAGTGTACCACACATGACAGCTGAATGAAGCTGGATAATTCAGAACTTGAATTGGTTGAAAAGAGGCTTTAGTTACTTGAAATTTAACTCCAGCAGTACATACTCAACCCAAATATTTGCACATTTTATAAAATGGAACTCAACATAGTGATAGGCAGGAAAAAAGATACTTCAGAAATGATGCAGAATAATTACATAAGATCTCATTTGTATTTAATTGTAGTGACATACTCATGACAGCAAAGTATGTCTTGCTCAAAATATTATTCTCCTTCTATACAAACAATCAGAATACTGTTCTTGCCTGAAACGTGAACAAGTGACAGGGTTAGTTGAGTGACATCCCAGCCTCAAATAATCTTGTGCATTTGGATCACAGAAGTTATGATGCAGCTGCACTGATTGATCTAAGCACTGCTATGAAATAAGGTGTACGATAATCAGTATCTTGGAGAATCCTGAAAAATAACTTGATATCCAGGCAGAAGAGAGATTAAACCTTTTATCTTAAGTATCTAGTGCCCATTTCTGATCTCACTGAAGTCATTCAGAGTTTTAACATTGACTTAAATAGGATCAATATTTAGCTCTCAGACTACAAGCCATGCAACCTTTGGGATTTGAACATTTTGTATTGGAAGATTACTCTTTTTAACCCTTTGAATTGCTATCCTAATACTTTTGTAAAGAAAGACTCTGGGAGTAGAGAGGTTGACTGAGGCAATCATAAAGCTATAAGGAGAGGGCAAAGATGGAACACCACCTAGGCATGGTGTTCCAAGTTAGAGGTCCGAAAGGTGTAAGTGATTCTATAGATCCAGATACAGCCATGCATAACGTATTGGCTAATGAATGTGGAGGGCAACATTATGAGAACCTAACAGCTCAGAAAATTCCACACAGATCTCTGTATCTATATCCCTATAAGCATTAAAATAATGTTTGAACTCATCAAACCCTGGCATTGATTTATGGAGAGCTTCCACGATGTATGCCAAAACTCAGAAAAAAAGCTAATTTGAGAGGCATGGCTTCATATAAAAATAACAATGATTTAAAGAAATATTTGTACAATCTTAAAAGCCGCAAGCCCCCAAAAAGTCTGAAGACTGTCTGACAAAGTCATAAGACAGCCATGACTTCCTGTTGTCTTTCGACCACTGGAATTATTAGGAGTCCAGAGGCCAGTTACAAAAAAACAACTTCAGTTATATAGACCTTAACTGAACTGCACATGGAAGAGAGAAATTTCTAGGAGTATGCACAAAAATTGATGATAAAAACATTCCATCAACATATCATGTGAGAAAAGAATCAACCCACAGAAAGCTAAGTTAGGTTCATGACATAATCAGAATAAATGTTCATTGGCTTATCATACCATAAGGGAATTACACTTTTTCTATAAACTTCTAAAAACAGTCTTTTCCTAAATGAAATTTTAATGGATACCACATATTCCACAGGCCCTAGAATGATGAGCACCTTTGAAAATCATTGAAGGGAAAGTCAAGGAAACTTGTAGCCTGTGGCATGGCACTACGGATAAATCTAATGGTTACCACTAATTTTTATTGCCATAATCCAAACAAGTTTAAATTTGAGTTTTATCCACAGCTAGATGAGTAAAACCATTCTGGATACCAAGGGTAAAATCCTAGCCCCAGTGAAGTCAATGGCAAATTCCCATTGACTTCAGTGGAGCCAGGATTTTATCTAAAAGGTTCACACTTAAATCAACAACAGCATTCACAAGTAATAGAATTACTTCCATCAAGAGTTAACAAAAATTCCCCCCCATTGTATTTAAGATAAAGTTCCACTTTACCGTACATTCTACTCCTTTTTTTCAGTTGCTCAGAATTTTCTCAGAAAAATTCCTTCTAGGCTGATATCTTGATTTGTCTCAGCCTACAAATTATTTTTTTATTATTTATTTTTGTCATTGACTGAACATATTTCTTTCTGTGTTTTTGTAATAGGAATACTGATATTCACATACAAAATTCCTCAGATAACTCAGATGAATAAAGCTAGGAAATTTAAACATCATTTGTTTTGTAGATATCACTGAGGCTTAAATTCATGTCAATTTAGAAAAAAATGGAATTAGCAATTTTATGGCTTAGTAAAAATAGTAGTTTTAAAATTAAGATTGTTTAAATGTGACAATTTCTTAACAAAAGCATAATTAACTGGGGCATCCATTATCAAATGTATTACAAATAGAACCATGCTCATAAGTGCAAAAATTGTCATCATTAAATAATACTTTTAAAATTAATTTTCTCTGGAGTGTTCTCAATTTTTATTATGGTATATGCTGTATTATATATTGTATTATTTGTCAAATAATGTATAATATAGACCATAATTTAAGATAATTACACAAATGGGCATTGTTAATTAAAATTGAACTTTCACCCTTCACTTTTATAACATCCTGATTCTGAGTGCTTAATTTCTCAACTCTATCACTGTTATTATATTAAGTGGCAAAAAGGTTAATGTAAAGAAATATCAGATTAATCCTGTTGTTATAGTGGAGGCATAGGTGTGCTTTCTTCAGCAACTAGATTTCCTCTATCAAAAGTTTTTCTTCCAAAAGAGAGTTGCATAAGTGATGGGCATGTCTAAGCAGATTTGATCAGTCTGTTAAGATATGTGTGAGCCTTCAAAATAATCGCATCTCCCTCCACACCCCCCTTTTTTTAACCAAGAATATTTACTGAGTGCAGCACTGTTTACCTCAAGCATTCAAAAATCATGAGTCAGCCCTGACGCCTAAAAATCATGAGATCGGCTTAGAAATCATGAGGTTTTTTTAAAAATAATATATTTTTGGTTCTATTTATTTACATTCTGGTTTCTGAGCTTTCAGGTTGCACTCACTTCATGTTTTCAAGCTCTTCTACGCAACTGTAAAGGACTGAAACTTACTTTGAAAAAAGAAAGTCGAGATTCTCATGCAATCTCTTGATTCTAGAATGTTGTGCTTTAAGAAATACACCAGTGATTGCACAAATCCTGATAGATGACAACACAGTGAGTGCTACTATCTAGAAATGTGCCAAGGACCTCCTCCAGGTCTCTGTCAGGCTCATTTCCAAACTGAAGGATTCAGAATGCTTCATTTGAACCATCTTTGCAAAAAAAATCTGACACACAAAGTGCTGGGGAAAAAATCTGGTCTTTATTTCCAGGCCATCATCAGATGACCTGGGTTCACCACTGTTATATGACAATGATCAGCATTCACTAACTCACGTGGTTAGTGTTATACAATACCAACCTGAGGCCCCATGTAGCCCCAGGTTGTGCAACCTGCTAGAACTATCCCTACTTCCTGTCTTCCTGGTGTATGATTCCCTGGGGGTAGTCACCCAACCTTGTTCTTTACCCTTTTTCAGAGAAGAAGGCAATTTGCCTGATAAAGACCAGGTGCCTTAGCTGCTCCTTTGCTGGATTCTGCTGTGCTGGAATTAAACAACAGATCATTCCATGTCCCAGAACAGAAGAGCTTTTAACTAACTGATATTGGTGCCTAGCAAGTCAACTAGCAGTTGTGCTGGCTTGTACTGAGGTGAAGGGAGGGCATAGTTAAATGGTAAATTTTGGGTTGGTATCTTATCATCTGAATTGGTTTTCCTGTTTGAGCCAAGTTCGCAGAAGCACAAAGAAAGCAGAGCAGAGTCAGGGCACACTCCTGTGAAGTTCTTGCAGATGTAAAAAAAAAAGGGGGGAAGCAAACACATTTCTTACAGAAGTAAAACCACTTTGTTTCACTTGCTCTCAGAATGCAATGAAAAATGAAAATAAGTTTCTAAATCAATCTCAGATAGAGCTTTCTACTAGTCACTTTTCTGACAGCATTCTCATAAACATAGCCAAAAGCTTACTCAGGAAATAGTTAGTTATATTTCTTACAACAATTAAGCCACTCAGTTGTTCTTCCAATTTCAAAATTTAGTCAGAAGCTGGGGGATGGGGGCAAAACCCCTCACAGACCCCAAATCAATTCCAGGACAAGCAAACATAAGGCTGTGTTAAACTCCAGCCACATAAGAAAGATAGATCCGCAGAGAAAGAATCCCTGCTGAGATGAAGATATACAGTAGAACAGACATTGCAGAATTTCTAGGGGGAAAACATGTAAGCAAGTGGCAGATACATTTTAAAATCAAATCTGGCACAGAGTAAGTCTGTTTCTACAACAATTTTGATCCAAAATTATATAAATAAATTCCATCCAAGCAAAATCTAGATGAAAACAGGAAGCCCAAAGTTCTCACACAGACTACAAATTATTTATCTGCTTTTCTCCTTTCTCTGTTAACAATTCAGTTGGTGGTAGATGAGAACAGCTTGTACAGCACAAGCTAAGGAATATGTGACAGCAGTATGATTCCACAAGATCTTGATGCATCAGTCAAAACTGCAACTGTTTATCTAAAAACACTCTCCTCTTGTTGGGGATTCAGTTGGAGGGGGAACCAATGCCTGTTGATTTTCCTATCAACATCCCAACCAACAAGGCTTTGCAGAGCCAACATCATGTTCAGTTTTACTATATCTTGTCATGAAACAGAGAGAGTAAATCTGGAGCCATTTATCCATAACCTCTTCATTCCACACTTTGGGGGTTCAGATTAAATGAGACCTCTTCCACTGATTTCAGTTTTGCAACACCAAAGATCAACTGAGAATGGCAAAACTAAAATCATGCAAAGGTTTGCCATTTCTAGACACAACACTCTCCTTGTGCTCTACCAAAAAAGAAAAAAATGTATAAAATTTCATGTAAAGTTCAAGCTTCTAGAATTTTTCAAATTCTGAGGTAGAGGATGGCACTAAAAATAACTTGAGAATTTTCCTTCTCTGTGCTTAAACTCAGTCTTAGTTAACATACTACATGTTACCTAATTAGATTACAGACACCCTCCGGGTTATGCAAACCTGATTTATGCAAATCCACACTTACAGGAAAAATTTCCGTAAGCTAGAAATAAGGGGTGGGTTGGTTTGTTGGTTTTTTTTTTTTGCACAATGTTTGGGTATACGTGTCATAAACAGATAGCTAAGGGTTAATGTCTCTTTCACCTGAAGCACCTGACCAGAGGACCAATCAGGAAACCGGATTTTTTCAACTCTGGGTGGAGGGAAGTTTGTGTCTGAGTCTTTGTTTTCTGTCTGCCTGCTTTCTCTGAGCTTTTGGAGAAGTAGTTCTGCTTTCTAATCTTCTGTTTCTAAGCGTAAGGACAAAGAGATCAGATAGTAAGTTATATGGTTTCTTTTCTTTGGTATTTGCATGAATATAAGTGCTGGAGTGCTTTAATTTGTATTCTTTTTGAATAAGGCTGTTTATTCAATATTTTTTAAAGCAATTAACCCTGTATTGTGTCACCTTAATACAGAGAGACCATTTGTATGTATTTTTCTTTCTTTTTTATATAAAGCTTTCTTTTAAGACCTGTTAAAGTTTTCTTTACTGGGAAATTGAGTCTGTACTCACCAGGGAATTGGTGGGAGGAAGAAATCAGGGGGGAGATCTGTGTGTGATGAATTTGCTAGCCTAATTTTACATTCCCTCTGGGTGAAGAGGAAAGTACTTTTTGTTTCCAGGACTGGGAACAGAGAGGGGGAGTCACTCTGTGTAATTTCACAGAGCTTGTGTCTGTGTATCTCTCCAGGAGCACCTGGAGGGGGGAAGGGAAAAAGGATTATTTCCCTTTGTTGTGAGACTCAAGGGATTTGGGTCTTGGCGTCCCCAGGGAAGGTTTTTCAGGGGGACCAGAGTGCCCCAAAACACTCTAATTTTTTGGGTGGTGGCAGCAAGTACCTGGTCCAAGCTGGTAACTAAGCTTGGAGGTTTTCATGCTAACCCCCATATTTTGGACGCTAAGGTCCAAATCTGGGACTAAGGTTATGACATGGTGTAGCAGCGGGTGGGATATAGACAGAATCCAGAAGCCAGTAGGAATATTATATTTTTCTTTTCTCTGCTAAGGGCTTTTTAGCAGAGAGAAACAGTTTGGTTTTAAAAGGGAACCAGAGAGAATTTTTTTTTCTGCTCTCTCTGGCAGTTTGTGGCTTGCATCATAAGCAAGAAACCATTAAGGTGCTATTAAGAGTCTTTTGTCACACAATAGCACTCCCATTGAGAGTCATTACCAGCACTATATAAATGCAAATAAAGTGGTTTTTCAGGTTTACTTAACATTGAAGATTAGCTAAAGGCACTGTTGCTAGGCAGACTCCAGGAGGCAACAGAGCCTGCAGTTCAGAAGATAAACACCGGAGGGCACCCCAACACAGGAAAACAGGAACCATGACTTCTAAGGCAAAAATTGAGGCCGAAGAACAATTCAGAGAAGCTGAACACAGGCGACAACTGGAAATAAAACAAAAAGAGATGGAGATGAAAGAAAGAGAAGAACGGATCAGAGAGGCAGCCTACCAAAGAGAACAGGCAGCCAAAGAGGCAGCACACAAAAGAAAACTAGAAGAAGAAGAGGTGGCCTACCGAAGGAAACAAGCATAAGAAGAGTTGGCCCACCACCGAGACATGGAAAAACAACAAAAAGAAATGGAAAAACAACAAAAAGAGAATGAAGAGAAGGAAAAACAGAAAAAACATGAACTGGACTTGGCAAAAGCTGGGCTGCATGTGCCAGCCAACCCTAACAACCCGGCGCCAATTATTGCTCCACAGCACAGGAAATTTCCCACCTACAAGGCAGGGGATGACACCGAGGCCTTCTTGGAAAATTTTGAAAGAGCCTGTCTTGGGTACAACATCCCCGAAGACCAGTACATGGTAGAATTAAGGTCACAGCTCAGTGGACCTTTAGCAGAGGTGGCAGCTGAAATGCCTAAGCAGCAAATGAATGACTATAAACTTTTTCAAACCAAGGCCAGATACCGAATGGGGATAACCCCAGATCATGCCCGTCGGCGCTTCAGAACCCAAAAGTGGAAACCAGAGGTGTCATTTCCCAAACACGCCTACTACATTGCAAAAAACTATGAGGCCTGGATAACAGGAAACAACGTTCAAACCTTGGAAGAACTGCACCTCCTCATACAAATGGAGCAGTTCTTGGATGGTGTTCCTGAAGACATCACACGGTACATACAAGATGGAAAACCCAAAGATATCGCTGAGGCGGGGGAGATTGGAGCCAAATGGATGGAACTGGCAGAAAGCAAGAAAGCTACTGTCAAGGGGAACGATTACCCCAGGGGGCACACAGACCATAAACCCTACAACCGAGGACAGCCAAAGACCCCACATACCACCCAAGTAAAGCCACAGACACCCTACTCTTCCACCTCACCAGTCTCCAGTAACTCACCTCGGCCCAGTGACCCATCAGATGGAAGATGCTTTAAGTGTAATGAACTGGGACATATCAAGGCCAACTGTCCAAAGAACACCATGCAAGTGCAATTCATTACACCACCATCACACCAAAGATCCCCAGGCCCGGATGCCTCTCAAATACCCTTGGAGCGAAGGGAAAATTTGAGAGTGGGCGGAAAGAAGGTTACTGCGTGGAGAGACACGGGGGCACAAGTGTCAGCTATCCACCAATCCTTTGTTGACCCCAAATTCATCAACCCAAAGGCCAAAGTTACAATTTACCCCTTCATGTCACAAGCTGTAGACTTGCCTACAGCTCAACTGCCTGTCCAGTACAAAGGCTGGTCAGGAATGTGGACTTTTGCAGTCTATGACAATTATCCTATCCCCATGCTACTGGGGGAAGACTTGGCCAACCAGGTGAGGCGGGCCAAGAGAGTGGAAATGGTTACACGTAGCCAAACCAGGCAAGCTTCCAGACCCATTCCTGTTCCTGAGCCGTCCACAGAGGCCCCGTCTGGGTTACCAGAGACCCAGACAGAGGTAGTGGATCCAGATTCCATGCCAACCACTGAAACAGCCACAGCACCTCCAGTCCCAGGCCCGGAACTGGAACAGCAACCAGCACCAGCGATTGCAACCCCATCTTCAAACTCAACACCAGTGGGCGCCAGCGAGCCACAACTGGCAAAAGCAACAGACAGCCATACCCAAAAGGCTCAGCCAGAGCCTGAAATACCCTCAGGTGCACCAGCGGAGAGCGGTTCACCAGCAACGGAAACAACCCCATCACCTACATCGCTTCCAGAGGAACCAAGCCCAAGTCCACAGTCTGAGGAAAAACTGGTGACCCCAGCCTCAAGGGAACAGTTCCAAACTGAGCAGGAAGCAGATGACAGCCTTCAGAAAGCTTGGGCGGCGGCACGGAGCACCCCACCGCCTCTCCGCTCTTCTAATCAATCCCGGTTTGTTATAAACCAAGGACTTTTATACAAGAAAATTCTTTCTGGTGGACACTGGGAAGAATGGCAGCCGCAAAAACAGTTGGTGGTTCCAACTAAGTACCGGAAAAAGCTCTTAAGCTTAGCCCATAATCATCCCAGTGGCCATGCTGGGGTAAACAGAACCAAGGACCGGTTGGGGAAGTCCTTCCACTGGGAGGGGATGGGCAAGGACGTTGCCAAGTATGTCCGGTCTTGTAAGGTATGCCAAAGAGTGGAAAAGCCTCAAGACCAGGTCAAGGCCCCTCTCCAGCCACTCCCCATAATTAAGGTCCCATTTCAGCAAGTAGCTGTGAATATTCTGGGTCCTTTCCCAAAAAAAACCCCCAGAGGAAAGCAGTACGTACTAACTTTAGTAAACTTTGCTACCCGATGGCCGGAAGCAGTAGCTCTAGGCAACACCAGGGCTAACACTGTGTGCCTGGCCTTAACAGACATCTTTGCCAGGGTAGGTTGGCCCTCCGACATCCTTACAGATTCAGGGTCTAATTTCCTGGCAGGGACCATGGAAAAACTGTGGGAAACTCATGGGGTAAATCACTTGGTTGCCACCCCGTACCACCATCACACCAATGGCCTGGTGGAAAGGTTCAATGGAACTTTGGGGGCCATAATACAAAAATTCATCAACAAATTCTCCAATAATTGGGACCTAGTGTTGCAGCAGTTGCTGTTTGCCTACAGGGCTGTACCACATCCCAGTTTACGGTTTTCACCATTTGAACTTGTGTATGGTCACGAGGTTAAGGGGCCATTACAGTTGGTAAAGCAGCAATGGGAGGGTTTTACGCCTTCTCCAGGAACTAACATTCTGAACTTTGTAAGCAACCTACAAAGCACCCTCCAACACTCTTTAGCCCTTGCTAAAGAGAACCTAAAGGATGCTCAGAAAGAGCAAAAGGCCTGGTATAACAAACATGCCAAAGAACGTTCCTTCAAGGTAGGAGACCAGGTTATGGTCTTGAAGGCGCAACAGGCCCATAAAATGGAAGCATCATGGGAAGGGCCATTCACGGTCCAAAAGCGCCTGGGAGCTTTAAACTACCTCATAGCATTTCCCAATTCCTCACTAAAGCCTAAAGTGTACCATATTAATTCTCTCAAGCCTTTCTATTCCAGAAACTTACAGGTTTGTCAGTTTACAGTCCAGGGAGATGATGCTGAGTGGCCTGACGGTGTCTACTACAACGGGAAAAAAGACGGTGGCGTGAAAGAGGTGAACCTCTCAACCACCCTGGAACGTCTGCAGCGGCGACAAATCAAGGAGCTGTGCACTAGCTTCGCCCCATTGTTCTCAGCCATCCCAGGACGGACTGAATGGGCATACCACTCCATTGATACAGGTAATGCTCACCCAATCAGAACCCCACCCTACCAGGTGTCTCCTCATGCCCAAGCTGCTATAGAACGGGAGATCCAGAACATGCTACAGATGGGTATAATCCGCTCATCTACCAGTGCATGGGCATCTCCAGTGGTTCTGGTACCCAAACCAGATGGGGAAATACGCTTTTGCGTGGACTACCGTAAGCTAAATGCGGTAACTCGTCCGGACAACTATCCAATGCCACGCACCGACGAGCTATTGGAAAAGTTGGGAAGTGCCCAGTTCATCTCTACAATAGACTTAACCAAGGGGTACTGGCAAGTACCGCTAGATGAACCTGCCAAGGAGAGGTCAGCATTCGTCACCCATGCGGGGGTGTATAAATTCAATGTCCTTCCTTTCGGCCTTCGAAATGCACCCGCCACCTTCCAGAGGCTGGTAGATGGTCTACTAGCTGGACTGGGAGAATTTGCAGTTGCCTACCTCGATGATGTGGCCATTTTTTCAGACTCCTGGCCCGAACACCTACTACACCTGGAAAAGGTTTCTGAGCACATCAGGCAGGCAGGACTAACTGTTAAGGCCAAAAAGTGTCAAATAGGCCAAAACAGAGTGACTTACCTGGGGCACCAGGTGGGTCGAAAAACCATAAACCCCCTACAGGCCAAGGTGGATGCTATCCAAAAGTGGCCTGTCCCACGGTCCAAGAAGCAGGTCCAATCCTTCTTAGGCTTGGCCGAATACTACAGGCGATTTGTACCACACTACAGCCAAATCGCTGCCCCATTGACCGACCTGACCAAAAAGACCCAGCCAAATGCAGTTAAGTGAACTGATGAGTGTCAAAAGGCCTTTACCCAACTTAAGGCAATGCTCATGTCTGACCCTGTGCTCAGGGCCCCGGACTTTGACAAGCCATTCCTAGTAACCACAGATGCATCTGAGCGTGGTATAGGAGCAGTGCTCATGCAGGAAGCAACAGATCACAACTTCCATCCTGTCGTGTTTCTCAGCAAGAAACTGTCTGAGAGGGAAAGTCACTGGTCAGTCAGTAAAAAGGAATGCTATGCCATTGTGTACGCCCTGAAAAAGCTAAGCCCATATGTTTGGGGACGGCGGTTCCAACTACAAACTGACCATGCTGCACTAAAGTGGCTTCATACTGCCAAGGGGAACAACAAGAAACTTCTTCGTTAAAGTTTAGCTCTCCAAAATTTTGATTTTAAAATTCAGCACATCACAGGAGCTTCTAACAAAGTAGCTAATGCACTCTCCCGTGAGAGTTTCCCAGAATTCAGTAGTTAAAAAGTGTTCTTAAAATGTAAAAGTCTGTTAGTTATATACTTAGGGGTATATGTAAAGGTGCATGTGTTGTATTAATCTGTTTATTTTAAAGTTCTAGAAGGAAATCGCCGCCAGTGAGCTTCCCCACTGTCTGCAATTTGGGGGGCGTGTCATAAACAGATAGCTAAGGGTTAATGTCTCTTTCACCTGAAGCACCTGACCAGAGGACCAATCAGGAAACCGGATTTTTTCAACTCTGGGTGGAGGGAAGTTTGTGTCTGAGTCTTTGTTTTCTGTCTGCCTGCTTTCTCTGAGCTTTTGGAGAAGTAGTTCTGCTTTCTAATCTTCTGTTTCTAAGTGTAAGGACAAAGAAATCAGATAGTAAGTTATATGGTTTCTTTTCTTTGGTATTTGCATGAATATAAGTGCTGGAGTGCTTTAATCTGTATTCTTTTTGAATAAGGCTGTTTATTCAATATTTTTTAAGCAATTAACCCTGTATTGTGTCACCTTAATACAGAGAGACCATTTGTATGTATTTTTCTTTCTTTTTTATATAAAGCTTTCTTTTAAGACCTGTTAAAGTTTTCTTTACTGGAAAATTAAGTCTGTACTCACCAGGGAATTGGTGGGAGGAAGAAATCAGGGGGGAGATCTGTGTGTGTTGAATTTGCTAGCCTAATTTTACATTCCCTCTGGGTGAAGAGGAAAGTACTTTTTGTTTCCAGGACTGGGAACAGAGAGGGGGAGTCACTCTGTGTAATTTCACAGAGCCTGTGTCTGTGTATCTCTCCAGGAGCACCTGGAGGGGGGAAGGGAAAAAGGTTTTCCCTTTGTTGTGAGACTCAAGGGATTTGGGTCTTGGGGTCCCCAGGGAAGGTTTTTCAGGGGGACCAGAGTGCCCCAAAACACTCTAATTTTTTGGGTGGTGGCAGCAAGTACCTGGTCGAAGCTGGTAACTAAGCTTGGAGGTTTTCATGCTAACCCCCATGTTACCGACTTATGCAAAATTCGAGTTACACAAGGCATTCTGGAATAGAATGCTTGTGTAAGTTGGGGAGCGTCTGTGTAAGAACCTCAACTGATGGCCTTTTAGATTGGGAGCTCCTTGAAGCAAGGAGTGCAACTTACTTTTATGTTCTGTAAGGCACTGAACAGATTGTTGATGCTCACAAAATAATAATAGATAAGGAACATCAGTAAAGCATCGGATAGTGTTGCAATTTGGAATTTGCTACCATTGTCTTTTATTCAGAAATGTTTCTATGTAGGAAAAATGTTATTGCTAGCAGCCTCTCAACTCTTACATTACTTCTAGACATCTTGCAGTGCATGCTAGCAGGACTGGGACATTTTTCACCACAAAGGTTTTAAGTCTCTTTTAATTGTTTTAGTTGTGCTCCATAAAATAAATGCATATGTCTCTTATGGTTTCCATTAACATTCAGGGAACTTTTGATGTCAGACATTTACTAGTGTCTTCTTTAATTTTTGGAAAGGAAACCTCTGCCTGTGTTTACTACTGATACATATGCAGGTTTTCAGTTTTTGAAGTTCTATCATTTTGTCAAATGTCAGTCTTGCACAATAATCTAACTGCATTTAGATTGTGTGTTGAGGGTCAAATGAGTTAGAATCATGGATGAGGCCTATCAGTCTGGCCCAGGAAAGGCTGGTAATGTGGTGGATGTGACCAACATATGCCACTTTATCAGCAAATTCTGTTGGTCACTAATTAATCTGGGTAGGCTGTGAGATGAAATAACCTGTATTTTTCCTGACAAAGGACACATTTATCTCATTAAAGGAATTCTCTCCTTATAGTCTCCAGCATTTTTCTTTTGAGCCCTCTGAAAGGAAGCAGAAAATCCTCTGTTCAACTTTGTAATCCACGAAAGGGCTACCACAACATAGTTTGGCATGATGTGAGCCATTTGCATTTTGCAATGTTGAAAGAGTATTACAACACAAGTACCAGTGCATCAGTGCAAATGTCTGCCAAACCAAAACCTTCACTGTTGAACCCAACTCTCAGCACATTTATTTCCACAAACACACATGCCCTGTGGGAATGGCTCAAATATTTCTCCCAACTATTCACTAACCACTACTTACTCATCAGTAGTGTTCCATGATGAGTTGTACTGCTGTAGGTAGTCTGGGTTGGGGTACAGGAGGTCCTTTGGACACTTCTTCTCACAGGACTGTTGGAATTTAGAGCCATGATGGAGAGGATGGGTTTGGGGCCCAGGAGAGTCATGGCTGCTCAGTATGAGTCACCTTTGATCCATGGAGCAGCAATGGTAATAACCTTCAAGAAGGCTGCTTACTTATACTCTTGACTATAGGATGAGAAAAATAATTGTAATTTAGCTCTTAAAAATGGAAGAGGAAAGATGAATAATTTAAAATTAGTGTTAATCTGCTAGAACCATAAGAAGATGAATACCATTACTAGAGTAGAATATTGAACACTGGGATCACATTGCTTTAGATGGTGTTTTGTTTTGCATTCAGTCAGTGTCATGTTAGCCTATGGAAGACAGAAATCATTGCTTATATGGAAAATTATAGCATCCAGGAACAAGTGCTTGTGTCCTCAGCAATTTGTCACAATGGCATATTAGCAGCTCAACTCTGCAAACACGTGCATAGCCCCAATGACTTCAAAAGTGTAGCTTAGCACCTCATGCTGGTTGATGCAGAAGTTCCATGTTCAATCCGTATTGCTGGCAACCCATCCAGGGCCTTTGTGCTACAAGTGATTTCAGAAGAAGGCTCTAAATGAGGAATTTCTTCTTTAAGAACAACTAGAATAGGTATAATTTAAAGGTTTACAACATTAAATTCTAAGCAAAACTGGTCAAAAATTTTCTGTCAATTTTTTTCTGTTTATTTTTAATGGTTATTTTATTGAAAGGTAAATTTCTGCAGGAAATGTCCATTTCTGACTAAATGGTTCAGTAAAACCAAAAATAAGTAGCAGCTTCTCTTAACAATTTTAGAAATAAAATCACATAAAATATTATGTCATGTTAATTGACCTATGAGAGGCAGTAGTGCATATTAGGCAGGAACAACCAAACAATAGAGCTGGTCTCATATTATACTCTACTACTATGGACATGCCATGAAATAATATAAAAACAATAAAACTACTGCAATAATAATAATTAAAAAAGAAATAAAATCAATTTTAATTGAAATTTTAAAATTCTAAAACACAACTTTGAAATTTTCCAAAATTCAATTTTTCCAGAACAAAAAACAATTCCTTTTGAAAATTTTCTTTCACAGCATATTTTGTCAAAGTTGATACATTTTTGTAAAATAATTCATTTTTGTTGAAAGAGGGTTTTTTTCTGAGAAAAAACAGTTTAGGCAATTTTTTTCTGACCATCTCTCCTTAAAAAGCATTGTGCTGATTTCTGAGGCAGCTTTTCTGAAGCATCATAGTAATTGCTGTAAAAGATTCTGAGGCACATAGACTCATAGACTCATAGACTCTAGGACTGGAAGGGACCTCGAGAGGTCATCGAGTTCAGTCCCCTGCCATCATGGCAGGACCAAATACTGTCTAGACCATCCCTGATAGACATTTATCTAACCTACTCTTAAATATCTCCAGAGATGGAGATTCCACAACTTCCCTAGGCAATCTATTCCAGTGTTTAACTACCCTGACAGTTAGGAACTTTTTCCTAATGTCCAACCTAAATCTCCCTTGCTGCAGTTTAAGCCCATTGCTTCTTGTTCTATCATTGGAGGCTAAGGTGAACAAGTTTTCTCCCTCCTCCTGATGACACCCTTTTAGATACCTGAAAACTGCTATCATGTCCCCTCTCAGTCTTCTCTTTTCCAAACTAAACAAACCCAATTCCTTCAGCCTTCCTTCATAGGTCATGTTCTCAAGACCTTTAATCATTCTCGTTGCTCTTCTCTGGACCCTCTCCAATTTCTCCACATCTTTCTTGAAATGCGGTGCCCAGAACTGGACACAATACTCCAGTTGAGGCCTAACCAGCGCAGAGTAAAGCGGAAGAATGACTTCTCGTGTCTTGTTTACAACACACCTGTTAATGCATCCCAGAATCACGTTTGCTTTTTTTGCAACAGTATCACACTGTTGACTCATATTAAGCTTGTGGTCCACTACGACCCCTAGATCTCTTTCTGCCATACTCCTTCCTAGACAGTCTCTTCCCATTCTGTATGTGTGAAACTGATTGTTCCTTCCTAAGTGGAGCACTTTGCATTTATCTTTATTGAACTTCATCCTGTTTACCTCAGACCATTTCTCCAACTTGTCCAGATCATTTTGAATTTTGACCCTGTCCTCCAAAGCAGTTGCAATCCCTCCCAGTTTGGTATCGTCCGCAAACTTAATAAGCGTACTTTCTATGCCAACATCTAAATCGTTGATGAAGATATTGAACAGAACCGGTCCCAAAACAGAACCCTGCAGAACCCCACTTGTTATACCTTTCCAGCAGGATTGGGAGCCATTAACAACTACTCTCTGAGTACGGTTATCCAGCCAGTTATGCACCCACCTTATAGTAGCCCCATCTAAATTGTACTTTCCTAGCTTATCTATAAGAATATCATGTAAGAAGAGGAGTTATGACTGGCTGAATGAGGGGTTTGGTATGAACAGAGTTGAGAATCCCTGGTCTAAAATTTCATTATTAGCAATTTGTTATAGCTTTACTGTAGCAAAGGTTCCACCTACATGAAGAGGAAAAGACAATTATGAAAATACTGATGTCAGCGTACTTTTGTCTATCTAAGGAATGCAGGATTTGGCTCTTTGTGTAAGGAAAACTGTCAATTATTTTAGTGTGTCTTGCCTGTATAAAGACTGCAGGATTGGGTAAATGGAAACAGTGTTGTGGGAGGTCATACAAGGTATACAATGTATCCCTCTCATCCCTATTGAATTCAGTGAACCTTCACCAAGAATGACTTTGGCCAATTACAAAGAGTACATATACATAAGAAAACAATATTACTTCTGTGTGCTGGAAAAGCCCTTCTGATCAGTTTTCTCAGAAAATCCTTGCCTTCACTGTCAGGAAAAATTGGCTATGAAGATTACTGCTTTTTATTCAGTTCTGCTTAAAGGATTAATGACATGAGGTGTGTACAGGGTTTGCTGAGAACTCTGGCTATCTATAGCCCACAAAAGTAGGTGCAGCTGCAACAGTAAAGGAACAGAGAATATCCATAAAAATATGTTGAAAAAATCAGCAAAGATGTCCCAGGGCTGCTGAATATTAAAAAGCACTAATTTATTTTCCAGACCAATTGGTTTTCTTAATTATATTTTTCCTGGGAAGGAGTTAAGCAAATGCTTAATGGAGTATGCGGTGAACATCCCAAATGTAAAAAGGGATATTTATTAGAAAGAGTGGGGGAATTTCTGCTAAGCAAGATGTGGTTGTGATGATACAAAACCAATTTGGCATTTACCTGCAACTGACACGGAGGAAAGTGATCACTGATTATTCCATTTGAGTTATATCACTAGAGAAGTAACCTACACTCTTCAGATAAGTAAACTTTTTACCTAAATACTATTAACCTGTGAGATATTATTAGTGCCAGTGTTTATGAAGAGTGATGGCTTTAGAAGTGCTGTTTTAAATACAGGTTGGCCTCTACAGTTAAAAAGGGCACAAAACTTAAATCTGGACCAAAGTTAGATCTTTTAAAAAGAAGATTTTGGGAAACCAAAGACCAATAGAAATATTTACATATTTTAAAATTCCAGTTGGAACTGATGTTTAGGAACACGTAAACACTCCCCTTTGCTGTCTGCAGCCCAGATATTGGAGCATAGAGAACCTGAAAGTGAAACCCAACTGGGACAAAAAAGCAGCTAGTGTGTTGTTACTTGACATATCTTGAATTTACAGGACTGCACAGACACTACAGTCCAGACACTTATGTAGAAGAGTGAGACTGGTGTTCATTCACACAGGATAAATGACCCTCTTCAGCATTACAGGTGATCAGATCCCATCATTTTCTATCAGTAGTTCAGATCTCACGTAGATATGGATTGGATTTTCCGGTCTCCCATTGCAAATGGAAAATGATCCCAGAATCCATGTTCCCAGCACCAGAAAAATAATATATTCCACAGAGCACTCAGCACTACATTCCTGACATACACCCATAGGAACAATGGTCATACACTGAAAGTCTGTTGACACTGATGAGCCTCTGTATTTCACACCTGAACTAGACAATTCACTCCCAGGACTCCCCAAAAGAGGGAATTTAAATCAAGATGGTCTGCCAAGTCAGGGAAACCTGTACTCTGTCCTCACACAATTGTCAGGCAAAGACCCCAGGGGTCTTTAGGAGGGTACACACTGATTTCCCTCTCAAACATAGTATTTATTTGGAATTAAGGAGAGGAGTTCCTGATTACCGGATCAGATTGGGGCTTGGTAGCTAATGAGCTAATTAGCCCATTAACAAGGAAACTGGATAAAAAAGCCCAGGCAGGAAGACACAGCCTGACAAAAGGGAGTTCTCTATTGAGACACCTTTTCTTCCCCTCATCTTTCAAGAAGGGGTAGTGACACTGGAAGACATTGTAAATACTGTGGTTACACTAGTATGTAGAAAGTGATGGAGTGAAACACTGTACATAAATGGTACAGTAGTGTTTCCATGAAATAAGGTATCTGAGTGGTCTATGTGAAGCAAAGAGGATAGGAGCAGTGGGTGCCCATCACACTCCTTTATATTTGATTAAAAGAATTTTTCTCCATGGTTAATCTGGAGTATAACTTTAGTGCATGAAGTAGACGATGGTGGATTGGTGTCATTTGTTCACTTGTCAAATCAAATTCCAGACCATCAGAGATGCTACTTTTCAAATAATCAGTCTGTCAGATGGCAGGATGCCTCTCCTCCTCATTGCAGGTGTATTCATTGCAAACATCTTGACTTTTGTTTTTACTCTTAGGTGGATGATTCCATTATCTTAAGTGGTGTGGGGCTTGTTGAACACCAGTGGATTTGATGGGCATGTGAACAAGACACACCATTATACACATTACTACAAAAATAGACAAAAATCAACTAATCAGAAGCTAAGATTACATCACCAATTCTAACACCAATTTTAACACCTAATTCATACAACAACACACCAATAAAAAGCAAATTTCTCACTGACTAGGATATTAGGCACCCATCATGCTCTCCCCTCTGATTATAAATGGGTAGAGAACACACTAGTGCTCACTTCTCCATCCTTTCTTAGCAGGCTCATATGCCTGTGCTAAAAGAGGATCTTTGCTAGTTGCTGTCTTCAACATCGTACGTATCGCTGGGAAGGTCTCCATTTGAGATTTATTAAATATGTCCATTATGTCTGCTCTGGAAGTCATTTCCCCAGGCTTAGTAAGGACTGTCCTGCATGCTATTGCTTTGTTGTTTTTCTGTGTTATATTTTGTACTGGTACCCACTAAGACACGTGTGCAAAGCCCTCTTGAACCTTCTCTAGTAACAACAAGCAGGAGGAACAATACACTAGAGCACCTTAACATACATAATAACACCATGAGATGAGGGGAAGCTTCAATATGCGTGCCAATGTACTGCAATTTTGCATTTTTCTCTCGTGTTAAATACTCATGAAATGATCTGCTTGTAAGAGTTACTGTCAATTTTGAATATATTTATATTAAAATCTATTCTGACACATTTTAAAACAGACTGTGACTTTTAAGACTGTACCTTAGTTTAAAGAATATTTTAAAGAAGTTGTTATATGGTATTTGGAATTCTTTATTTCTCCAGCTTGTAGAAATACTTGTAACCAGTCTGGCTGTCTGTTTACATATTTAAGGCCTAAGTCTACTGCAATAGAATGCAATGGCAGAATTGTCAACTCAATCGACTTCATTGAAAGCAGAGTCAAAGCCTCTGTGGGATATCTTATGTTAATTTTTTGGGCATAGATCTACATAAGTTTTTTTAAAAAGCTAAATGTATGCCTCCCAAAGTCTTAAATAGGTGTTATGGAAATCAAAGATGGCACAAACCTCATGCTAACCCAAATAGTTCTAAAAAAAATTTTTTTCTGGCTCATGAATTTACTATAGCCAATCAGTCCTTTCCAGGCATCACTGGGGTCACCAGCACAGAGGTTTTAACATATGAAAAGAAGTTTCATTTTTCAACCACCCACAGATAGAAAAGGTTGAAAGAAATCCCAGTAAAAACATTCTGTGCTAACTGTGGGAGCTTTTACAGAGATTCAGTCTAGCTCTGATCCCTGTGGCCTTTAAGAATTACTAAATTTTTGTTAAAGCCAGCAAAGCCTTTACAATAATGTTTAATTTTAACTTCTTTTAAACTAGGATTTGAATATGATTAAAGTCAGGAGCAGTGGGTTGCCGCATATGCCCCATATAAGACTGTTTTCACAGCATGTTATTTGACAAACTAGCTGGGTAGTCATGGAAAATGATTTCCCATTCCCATTCTTTGTTGTGTTGTGGATTAGACCTGATATACAGACATGTTTTTGGATTCAATTACTATACAGTAACTCCTCACTTAAAGTTGTCCCAGTTAATGTTGTTTCGCTGTTTGTTGCTGATCAATTAGAGAACTTGCTCGTTTACAGTTGCACAATGCTCCCTTGTAACATTGTTTGGCAGTTGCCTGCTATGTCCACTGCTTGCAGGAAGAGCAGCCCTTGGAGCTAGCTGGTGGGGGCTTGTCACCAGGGTGGACCGGCAACCCCCATATCACCTCCCCATTCCCCTAAGTTCCTTGTGCAGCAGCTGCCCAGCAGGCTATCGATTGCCGGCAGTTCAGCTGTCCCTCCCCGCACTGCCATGTGCTGCTCCTGCCCTCTACCTTGGAGCTGCTCTCAGGAGCCTCTTGCTTGCTGTGTATGGGGCGGGGGAGGGAGGAAGAGGGGAGCTAATGTCAGGGTGTCCCCCTCCCCCCTGCTACTGCACCCCACTTACCCCATTTCCATAGAGTGGGGGGATGTGAGGAGGGATACGACAGGGTTTAGGATGGAGGGAGCTTCCTGGCAGCAGCTTCTGTCTCAACTTGCTGATCTACTTAAAAAGGCAATGTACTCAGAATGGGATCAGCGTACTTAAAAGGGCAATGCACATCTCCCTCTCACACACACAGTGTGTGTCTCTGTCTCTATCTTCCATGCATTCTCCCCTCCCTCTATCAGTGCTGCCTTGTAGAGTGTGAGGCTACATTAACAACAATGGGTTAACCCTTGAAGGCTCAGATGATTTCTAGTTCATCATTTAGCAGTAAGGCATTCCCTGGGAAATATCCCATCCTCTTACTTCACCACTTCAACCAAGCTTCACAATCATCATCACTGTGTACCAGTATTAAAGTGTTTGTTTAAAACTTATACAGTGTGTGTATATATATATATAATATAGTCTTTTGTCTGGTGAAAAACATTTCCCTGGAACCTAACCCCCCCATTTACATTAATTCTTATGGGGAAATTGGATTCACTTAACATCATTTCGCTTAAAGTTGCATTTTTCAGGAACATAACTACAACATTAAGTGAGGAGTTACTTTATTTGTACTGATCTACAGTACATTGGAATACTGCTAGAACATGTACAGTACATAAACAAAGTAATTGTAATTTTAGGTTTGGATGTTGAGCAAAATATTGTGATTAGATGGCATGCAAACTTCCAAAAAGAAAGCAGAAATAGTTTGATTTGCTTTTTATATACAGAGGTGTTTTCTCTTTTGTAGAGAAAGATTAACGTGGTACTGTCATCAACTCAGATCTTGGCAGCTGAAAAAAAACCTCTATCTGGACTGTAGAAATGAGTTCTGACTATTAAAGAATCTGCACAGTCCCCTACCACATAATTCAGTGATTTAAACTATTAATATAAGTGTGAAGGAAATTTTGTAATTTATCAAACACATATGTCAACCAAATTGAGGGGGAGCAACTGTTCTCAGGAAGTCTGCATGTTTTATGACAAGTGATAGAAGATGGAAAGCTTTGATTGTTGCTGATACCTTTGAGTTCTAGAAAGATTGTCACTGACCAGTTGTCAAAATAGTCTGGCATGAAGGCAGTGGGAGTACTCACATGAGTAATGGTTGCAAGATCAGGTCCCTTATCTTGAGAAATTATAAATAAAGGTTTCTAAGATTGACTGGAGTCAGAGTGAAAGCTGAGGATTTAGTGTGAGCAGAACCCCACAATAAAAAGAGTGGATGGGAACCGACATAAAGGCAGCTGAGAGGATACTATAGTGTGACTAGAATTGATCTATAACAGTTTATATTATAGGAACTATCTGGCTAATCAATTAGAAACAACATTTTCGAATGAGTGACTCTTGATCACTTCGCTCCTGGACCCATGGGTCATATATTTTAAAGAAAGATTTTAAATTTACAGATGAGAAAACTTTAATATGGAAGAATTGAAGGCAAAGCTCATTTACAAACCCTGATGTCTGTGTGAACCTGAAAATTTCCTATTCTCTATGCCATTAAATATTTTGCAAATTCTCACAGTGGTTCAGCTCAGGGATTTAACAGAGGCGTTACTATAATTGTGATTTATTGGTAAGACTGAAAGAACCTAATACCCTCAGCCTCACACTTCCACATGTGTAAAATGGTGGTGTAATGTTAATATATTTATGTAAGGCACATTGGAATGCCTGGTGACTTGAGACCAGCCAAAGATTTCTTTTCCTTCCACTCTCTGTGTGTCATTATTTGACTAGCCATATTTCTTTGTCTCAGCATTTTTATTTAACACATTTATGAAACGGGGTGAAATGAGTTTTCAAGTTGCATCTGCTATAAATTAACAAGCACAATGAAGAATTTGCACAAGGTTCGGTGGAAAAACCTCAAACGCATGTGGAAACAAAGGGAGTCTCATTGTTTTCTCATGCTGGTGTAAATCAGAAGTAACTCTGTTGAAGTCAATGGAGTTATACGGGTGTAAAACTGAGAAGAGAACCAGGCCCAGGGTGCTAGCGGAAGATGCTGCATTAATAGTGCAGGTGACAAAAATCTTTTTATTCATAGATCAGGCCCAGAATTGGAAGTGGCTGCAGTACTAGCCTCTCTATCCCACCACTGTCTCAATGCAGAGAGACAACTTTGCATATGGAGTGATTAGTTCAGTATGCACATCCATTTCATTTTTGAATTACCCTTTTTTTATTCCCTACCCCTTTCTAATGTGCAATGTTTTTATTTAGACAACTCCAAATGCTCTGACTTTCAAACAACTATCTATTGCCTATATCAGTCTGATGGATAGTGTTCTACGATCAATGCTTAAAATCTTCAATGTGTCTTCATTATTTGTTTGTGCTGGGGTTAGGTATATATTTTTACAAAAAGATTGTATTTGTTTAGGGTAGCAGATTTCTTCCACCAACTCAGCTCAGTTAGCTGGCACACTGAGGGATGCAGACAAACCTCCTCCCACCAGAGTTCGATGGGAAGAAGTGGCTGTATGGAGACTTCTCACCCCCTTGCTCTGTGACCTGTGATGCAGGCAGCTAGTGCATGTGAGTAAGGGGATGCTTGTTACTGAAAGGGGCAATGGCAATCCTGCCCTTAAACAGTGAGTTAATTTACAGCCAAGTATGCACTTAACTGCATTTCACTGTGTTATAAAATGAATTAAAATATTACATCCCATTCCAATGGCGAACCCAGTACTGTAGTATTTGCTCAGGCAAAACTCTGATTGACTTCCTGATGTCATTGGAAAGGACTCCAGGAAGGCAGTTTATGTGTCTATCATTAAATCAAACCAAACTGGGAGAGGAGGAGAGACAAACAGACAGAGAGGGTAGGGAAACAAATCATCCTCTAAGTGATGAGGATTAGGAAGAAACTTTCTCTAAATATGGAAACTTGCACCTTTCTCTAGCACTGGTCATTGTCAGAGACAGGATATTGGACTAGAAGAACCATTGGTCTGATCTGGGATGGCAATTTCTATATTTCCAAGTGGTAGAGCAATTTAAGGATGAGAAATTGAACCTTCAAACATTAGGAGGCTCCAAAAGTTAAGACTGAAACTATTCTCTACCCTCTGTGGAATATTTCTGAATATATGGTATTTTTGAAATACTGGTATTGTTTATAGTCCTGGTTCTTGAAAATACCTCCTGAATGATTTGCTTTTTAAAAATAAAACCAGACATACCAAAACACTAAAGGGGAAAAAAAGACATTTCCCTTTTTTTAATAGGACTAGGATTGAATATAGCATCATAAATGTGTGTGGTGCTGAACAGACATGAGAAACATGAGGCTTGATCTTTTGGTTTGCTAAGTCTACATTGCACTGGTTGCCTGGTGCAAATCAGACATAAATCCAGTCAATCCTGTCTGATGAAGTCGAGGCTGAATTTGATCCTCTATATTCATTTGGTATTAATTATTTACCATGGGCTTGATCCTTCATTCCTTATTCAGAGAACACTCCCATTGACTTAATAGTGAATTTTGTTTGAATGGGAACTACAGGATTGGGTCTGATATGACCTGAAGGAGAGCTCTGTGTGGCTTGAAAGCTTGTCTCTCTCACCAACAGAAGTTGATCCAATAAAAGATATTACCTCATTCACCTTGTCTTCTGGGACCAACTGCACTGCATACATGAGTTATCTTTAATCATTTAATAGTGTTTTCCTCCTGTAATATGTGTAAATAGTTCTTTCACCTGATTATCATATACGTCTGCTGTGGTTTTTACATATATCAGTTTGGTGTTTTGCTTGCAACAATGGTGACTACCCAATGCTTCAAAAGAAGATGAAAATATCAGCATGCACCTGCCTAATAGAATTATTCTACACATTTTGGATGTGGTGGAGGAAATCTTCATGGACAGCAGCGGGTGATGAATTTCTCCCCTGCAGCATGAGTTCAGATTTTCTTCTTATTTTAAGTTGCACAGGATTAGGAATAGTCTCACAAATACCAACATCCTAGCACAGGACTGCTAAGAAGCAGCTGTCACAATAACATCTTAATTCTTTATGCTGCCATGCTTTCATAAACAGCAGCTACCGTAGAGTCTGCTTGGCACACTGGGAAAAACTGATTTAATTCCCTACCGGACTGGCCCTGTCAGAGGCTCATTTTACATTTGCCCGTTGACATGTGCAAACAGACTGAGTATAATCACAACACGGCAACATACTGAGTGGACTGGAAAGTAGTTGAAATACTGAGCCACATGATGTATGTTTTTATTATGATTAAAAGGAAAAGACAGGAGAAAAACCCCACTAATTGATTTCCTAACAATGTGACAGCAGGCAGGCTAAAATCGCTGTCACTCCCCGTACCCCCTGAAGCACCAGGCATCCTGAAAGATACTCTGTTAATCCTCTGATCCTCCCCCTTGATCCAAAGGTGAAGATTGCCCCTCTTCTCTGCTCCTTTTAAGATTTGCCCCATGGGTACTATCCTGCACTGGGAGCTGCTAACATAGAGAGCAGAGCCTGATTGACTTCAGATGGTTCATCACAAAGGAGTAGTGCTATGATGAAACACAGGTGATCAAGAGTGCAGATCTTCTTTAATTAACTATTTTCCCTATGCTCCCACCACATCCCTCTGCCCTGCCTCTGGATCTCCCCTGTGCTTCATCAGACATCTCTGTTCTCTTTTCACCTCCATACACTTTTGCCTCTTTGCTCAAGTGGAGTTCTTGTATGGTGTAGTGGGGGATCTAAGGGCAAGGGAAGTAAGCAGTGGAGTTAGGGCACAAAAGGGGTGATTGAGGGTGGTGGGACCCAGGATGTGATTGGTACCATCACTAGTTGTTCTGGAAGACAAAAGTGCACCTTGGTTTCTTAATGAAAGAATACATTGCAGTGTTAAGTACACTATTTCTATATACCTGGAAAAAAAAAGTCCACAATGATCAGGTAATGTCCTCTGAATTTCAGTAAAATTTCAGCTAGTCTTTTCCAAAGTCTGTCTGATAGAGGTGTTGTTATTAAAGGTTCTTTGTGTTGTATTGGTCTGTTAGTTCTGAAATGTTCACAGGCAGATACTTTACTCTGTATGTTCTCGCTGATGCCTGAACACTACACTGGTTGGCCCGTTCACAAAATTTCAGTAATCCTTGATGTCCTGCATGAACAAAGTTTAGGATTTCTCCTCTCATTTTGTTTGGAATTATGATGCAATTACCTTTAATCATGAGTCTATTTGACTTGCTTAGTTGTCCACACACTGCAAAGTAGTCTCTTGTCACTTCCTTAGTGTTCTTTAGATACTTGGATCAGTCACCCATAATGTAACTTAGAACTTCTTGAAGTTACATGTCTGTTGAGGTTACTTTTTGTAGCTGAAGGAGTCTTTCCTGACACTGGTCTGTATGGGTCCACAGCTCCATGTATGCCTGTCACCTTCAAGCTCAAAGGTAGCAGAGTGAGATGCTGAACTCTGTGACAACATGTTTTCTACTAACAGATTTTTCCCAAGAACATACTTAGCAACTGGGTTAAATCACATTAACTTTAGCAATAGATGTTAGCACCTCAGCAATGCTTGATTAGGTCTTTTCCATTGATGAGGGTTACAAATGGTTTATGGTCTGATTAGTGTAAACCATTCCAGTCCACATAGATATCTGTAAAAGTTCTTATGTGCACTTGGCAGACACTCATTTTCAATCTCTGCATATCATTTTTCTGTATTCTGTGCAAGAACAAACTGCCACTGGCTTCTGCTTAGAACCATGTTGTTGCAACAGTATACTTCCTAGGCCATAGCTACTTGTGTCTGCACCAACCACTGTGGTTTTACTCACATTGTAGTACTTGAGAACTTGAGCTGCTGAGATAATTTATTTTACCTTTTTAAAGGCAATTTCTTAATTTGGCCCCCAAAGACAAGGTGAGTTGGACTTTAACAGTTCATTCAGTGATTTTGTCACTGTAGGAAAGCCTTTCAGCCATCAACTACAGTAGTTTACCACTCCCAGTATAAGTCTCAGCAATGGTATATTAGTTGGTGCATTCAATTCTTGAATTTCTTTTACTTTCTCAGGGCTAGGACTGATTATATCTTTGTTGTCTGTCTCAAAAACTCCATTTGGGGTAGATGGAAAGCACACTTTTCCTTGTTTAGCTTTGGTCCAGACTGGCCAATTAGGCTTAAGCGTCTGTTGAAGATTTTGTTGTGTTTTGCCATCAAATATCCATATATCAAATATCTTCCATGAAAACCACAACTCCATTTGTGTTAGTTAAAAATTCTCCATCTTTCTTTGGAAAATTTCAGGTTCAATGGTAATCCCAAAAGGTAATCTTCAAAAACAAAATCTTCCCAAGGTTGTGATAAATGTATGTGATAAATATAAAAATCCCATTGAGTTCTTCCACCTTTCTCACTAGGTCATCTTGGCTTCTCCATTGCAGCGGAGAAGGCTGTTGGTCTGTGGTCCTTTGATTATCTACATTCCCTACATTTTGTCTTAGTAAGTTGTTTCTGTAGAGAAGTGGCCCATACAGTTCAGAATAGCTCTAGGGCTACTCAGATCTGTGTCAGGTGATTTCAGCTCTGGGAGGGGTTGAAGGTGATTGTAAATCCTTCTGAGAGGATTATGATGTCAGCTTCTGAGTCAGTTTTAGGCCTGGTCTACACTAGATAATCCACATCCCAAGTGACAGTTTAACCAACCTAAACCCCAGTATAGACAGGAGAATTCTTCTGTCAACCTAGCTACTGCCTCTTGGGGAGGTGGAGTACCTATGCCGCCAGGAGAATCCCTCCTATTGGCATAGGTAACGTCTTCACTGAAGTACTACAGCAGCAGCATTGGAGTATTTTAAGTGTAAACAAGCCCTTAAAATCAATAGTCTTGCCATGAATTTTCAGTTTGTCTACAGATCCCAAAAACACTAGCTTTTGACTATCTGTAATATATGAGTCAACTCCTTGACTGCTTTGTTGCATAAAACAACTGCTAAGTGTTTATATTTCATGCATTTATTACACAGTGCACCACTGGTTGGGTGTGCATCATTTCTTGGGATATGAGTGTTTCCTACACATTGTGCATGTAGGCTGGAATTTGTCTCTCATAGCCTGGGAATTCTTTCCCCTTGCCTTAAGGGTTTTATGATAATGACTTTTAACACTCAAGTGTCTGTTTATAGCTTCCAAGCTAGTTTCAGGTTTTTAAAGTTGCTCCTGCCTTTTGTTCAACTAATTCTGACAG
Organism: Gopherus flavomarginatus; assembly: GCF_025201925.1. Lineage (NCBI taxonomy): Eukaryota > Metazoa > Chordata > Testudines > Testudinidae > Gopherus > Gopherus flavomarginatus. The sequence goes on from NC_066620.1 coordinate 87,648,786, forward strand.
CTTTGCTATCTGTATAGTTGTGGATAGATTTAAATCTCTTCAGTTGTAGCTACTGTGAAAGGTTTTTATCTGTTAACCCAATAACTGATCCGTCTGATATTTTCATGTTTTGCATTCCCCCTAAAAAATTCAGTTTTTGGTCAATGTATGCAGAGCTCTTATAAAACATTCAATATTTCCTCTGATTCTTGAATTCTCTGGTGAAAACATGCTCTTTCATAAAATACTTTTTTCTGAGGTATAATGTATGGATCATACATAGCCAGAACCATTTCATAGTCATCTTTGTGCCAGTCATTAGGAAAGTCAAAGGATTCAAAGATATGCTTTGCCTGCTTCCCCACAGCATAAACTAAATATACCTGTATATCTCCAGTTTTTTTGTGGCATTTGTTTGCAATTCAAAATTGTGCAAAACACTGTTTCCAGTCTGTCCATTATGAAGGGTTGCCAAGGCTGAAGTTCTCCAGGGCATTCAAGAGTGGCATGTTGATGAGATTTCACAACTTTGTTGCTTTGCTCCTTCTGTTTCTGTTTGTACTTTATTCCTGACACCACATCATGTTCCTCTGTACCAGATACGGACTGGTCACAGAGCTTGCTTATACACACCAGATGTGTTCATCATAAGATCCTTTAATGCTTTGCCAAGTATGTCTGAGGTTCATTTAACTATGGTATTTTTATATAGCACCACATAATGGCTGAATAGCCTAATAGAGTTAACCATGCTATTACAGGAATCACTGTTTTAATGTAGCTTACTATTCTTACATCTCTTTTCTGAACTCTTTCCAATTAGAGCACATCTTGTTAAGAGTTTGATACTAGAAGTGGACATGGTATTGCAGTAAAAAAGTTCTCACCAATATTATATGCAATAGTGATACCACCTTTCATTCTGCTTGACATTCCTCTCTTTATATATGAAAAAACAGTATTAACTGTCAGCCACAGCATTGTACTGGGAGCTCACTAGGTTATCCACCATGACCCAAAGCACCTTTCAAAGTTACTGCTTTCTAAACACAGTCCCTCATCTTGTAAGTGTGACCCTGCATTGTTCCTACCTGTATGGGTTTGCCTTTTTAGGTTGAATGTTGCTCAAATGAGCCTAGCTTACCAAATGATCCAGACCATTCTGCAGAACTCATCTGCCCCTATAATTTATCATTCCAATTTGTGTCATATGCAAACTTTACCAGCAATCATTTTATAGTCTTTCAGATAATTGATAAAGATATTTAATAACATTGGGCCAGGAACAGATCCCTCTGGGATGCCACTAGAAGACCTGCATTGGATGGAGATTCCCCATTTACAACTGCTAAAGAAGAAGACTGAAGTAATAAGACAAGAAATCATTCATGATCATTTCAAGTTTTAGAAAATATGGTAGCTGGACCTCTTTACATTCTGGAAATCACACTGAAAAAATATCCTAGAACAATGAAAATAAGGTAATTTAACATTTTATAACATGCATGTAACGGCAAAAAAAAATCTGTCATTCAAGAAAAGGCTTTTGGGTGGATGAGAAAGAGGATTAGAGAAAAGAAAAGGAAACCATTTCAATTAGTAAGTCCCCCCTGAAGAAAAACCTTCAGAATTTCATGGAAAAAACAACATTAGGTCAAATAAGCCATTTTAAGTAAAGTTAGTGCTTTGAAAACACCAGATTGACAGCTGAAGTTCATTATTGATCCACTGATAACTATGGACAGCAACAATGCAAACCTCATCATCCTTTCTTAGCAATATGCCTCATATTGGACCTGGAGGGGCTATAGTAGAGTGGACAGGGTAATTACTTCTCCATGTCCATTTAGTTTATCAACAAGAGTTCCAAATAATACTAAGTGTGGTGATGATTTTTTGTAATGCTGACACCTGTCCACTAGGAACCAGCTGAGAACAGCCAATCTATGTCACATGGACCACCAAAAAGCCCATCCTATAAATCAGGGATCAGCAACCTTTGGCCTGTGGCCTGCCAGGGTAAGCCCACTGGTGGGTTGGGCTGGTTTGTTTACCTGCCGCGTCCACAGGTTCTGCCGATTGCAGCTCCCACAGGCCACGGTTCGCTGCTCCAGGCCAATGGGGGCTGCGGGAAGTGGCAGCCAGCACATCGCCTCCACTTTGGGCTTACTGACAGCCATTTTGCTCCCTTGAGGAGCAATCAAGATGCTGCTGGTAAAATAATCTTCACGGCCTGTTATTCTGACCATGTCCTGCCCTCTTTGGATTTGATCTTGTGCTCACTCATGTCAATAGTAAAACTCCCAGTAACTTCAATTGCATAGTATTAGGCCTTCTGCGTCATCCACTGGCTCCCACTGGTGCGCTGCATCCAATATGAGCTTCTGATCCTTCCCTTTAAGGTTGTTCACAACTTAGTCATTCCCTGCTTAGCCACTCTTGCCTCTTGTTATGTTTCCCATTGTCCCATTTACTCTGCCAATGATGGCAACTTCCACCTACAATTTCTCCATTTCTCCTAAATGCATCTTCTAGCTTCCTTTTTCAAGCTGCCCCTGTAGACAGCACATCCTCTTCAAAAGTAGTCCAAAAACCCTGTCCTCAAGATCCACTTCTACTGTAATGCTGCAGAGGATGGCTCTGTAGATATCCAGACAGACTTCTGGTATCTATCTTAATTACAGCACATAATTTATTAAAAACCTCATATCAACTCAAAACCATCTATCTGGGTAAACAGCTGGTCTATGTAAATATGTAATTACTGTTTTCCTTGTCTTTCCTTCCCTATTCGTACCAACTGTTTGTTATGCCAACTTGATGTGTCCTGGCTTAGATTGTAAACTTTTCAGAACAGGGTCTCAAAACACTACCATATTTATTTATATATTAATACTATATCATCAAATGATCTTCATGATAAAGCCACTAAAGTTGCTTAAATGCAGCTATCTATGACACAATAATCCAGAGCAAAGTCAATGAACTGTCATACTGACACCCTTATCTACCTAAATGTCATCCTCCCCCTCAAAAACAAACAAGTAAACCAAGAGACAAAATAAAACCCTAAAACAATCTAAAACAATCCCTACCAGAGCGTTTATTATCCCAAAAAAGGAAGAGCCCTGACTTCAGGAACTCTGCTAGAAGTTCATTATTGCTGTCGATTTTACATGGAAAATGCTAAGATATTCCTGTGATGGGCATCAGTGTAGGATGGATGATGGCAATTCCAGTCCCTTTTGCTTTAGTAACTACAGCATAGCAACTTTGTTAAGTAGCCTTAGACATTGCCAACCCCAATATCCAAAAATGAGTGTGATCCCAAAAATTATGAGATGGCCTTTAAAATCATTAGGTTTAAAATAATTATTTGCTTTTCAGCTTTTGAGCCATTAGGATACAAAGTTGGGACATGTTTTCAAGCTTTTCTCTTCAACCATGAGGGCTACAAACTTATGAAATCCCAGGACTCCAGGTGCTGGGGCTTTAAAGAAAACAAATATTTTGAGAAAAGCGTCAAAAAGTCCTGTGGCGCCTTATAGACATATTGGAGCATAAGCTTCCGTGGGTGAATATCCACTTCGTTGGATGCATGTAGTGGAAATTTCCAGAGGCAGGTATAAATATGCAGGCAAGAATCAGTCTAGAGATAAAGAGGTTAATTCAATCAGGGAGGATGAGGCCCTCTTCTAGCAGTTGAGGTATGAACACCAAAGGAGGAGAAACTGCTTTTGTAGTTGGCTAGCTATTCACAGTCTCTGTTTAATCCTGAGCTGATGGTGTCAAATTTGCAAAAGAACTGAAGCTTAGCAGTTTCTCTTTGGAGTCTGGTCCTTAAGTTTTTTTGCTGCAGGATGGCTGTCTTTAAATCTGCTATTGTGTGTCCAGGGAGATTGAAATGTTCGCCTACAGGTTTTAGTATATTGCCATTCCTAATATCTGACTTGTGTCCATTTATCCTTTTACGTAGTGACTGTCCAGTTTGGCCGATGTACATAGCAGAGAGGCATTGCTGGCACATATTTTGAGATTTGAAATAGAATAATCAGCAACACTGGTATTATAACAAACCCCTCTGCAGGTTGTCCATGAGTTCTACAGTACACCAGGCTCATCTAAGTGCCTGGCAGCATGTGCTGTATACCACAAGATTTGAAGCAAGTATTGTAAATGCTCCAAACTCTAGATTGTATGGGCTCTAGCCTAGGTGAGTCCCTGTCAAAAAGGCTCACACTTCAAGTCAGCGACATCAGAGTGTTACTAGGGCTGAAAAAATAAGGATACAAATACCCTAAGCACAATGGCTTTTACAATAAAGCAGCCTAACAATACCTAACTCATCTTCTAAGGGCAGCCCAGGAAAAGGTATAGAGTCATCTTCTTGCTTTCACATGAGCAGTTGTGCCCATGTCTATATCCTGCTTCTGCTCCTGTGGTCCTATGCTAGGAATAGGCTGCTACCCTGCTTGCCTGTCCACCTTTCAGCTGTCAGGCTGCCTGGCCTTCCCCCCCGCAACCAGCCCCCAGTATGTTGTTCCTGCTAGCATACAGTATCTTTCTCACCCGTGCTTAATCCCTCCTCCCTCTAACTTCAGGATATTGCTTCCTTTTACTGTACTCTATGGATTAAGGCGCCCTCTACTGGCTGTATGTTGAACTGTGCACACAATGCCCTACACTTGGTATATCCAGCTGTGGTGGAAGGAAGGTACCTAGTAATGAGCCGGCAAGTTCATTATGGCATTAGCAGGGGTGGGGGGGAATATTGAACTGAAATTATTCCACCACTTACCAAGAAATATTTAATTGCTCTTAGATGTGGAGTTTTGAGACATCTGGCTTCCATTAGCTAGGAACAACAGATCAAATTCAGGTCTTATGTGACTGCAACACTACTGACTTCAGTAGAGCATCCTTTCCTCTCCATTCATACAGCTAAGACACTTATCCAGGCCTCACATCGTCTTGTCTCTCAACCAGTGCAGACTCCTTGCAAATGCAATCTTGCCTGACTTATATTTTATCTAATTGCTGCTGGAGAAGTCATTTTCCTGGCTCATTGTTTCAGCCATATCATCCCTGTCTTTCCACCCCTCCTCTGGCTTCCCCCTCACCATCACATCAAACACAAACTACTCCGGTTCATTTTCAAGGTCATTCACAACCTATTTGCTGTTGATACTTACCTCCACTCAGGGGCATGAGCAGGAATTTAAATGTCACTGCTTTGAGGGGGGGGCATGCAGAGGAGTTCTGTGCCCTCACCGATTATTAGAGGGTCTATGGCCCTGCTTGACCACCCTTGTGCATGCATTGTCCCTACTTCTACTCTTCATTTCCCCATTTGTTCAGTGTTCAAACGATATCTCTGTGCTGTCTTCCATGATGCCCTTCATGCATGAGTGTAGCTCCGAATCTTCAAACATTAACAAAATCCCATCATCTTTTGCCAAATCCCTCCTTGAAATTCTGCTCCGTGGTGATGCCTACAAAAAACTTGACAACATCTAGGCTGCTGGTGTGTTGTGACCACTGCTTTTCATGCTCACTAGTACTGTCTCATTGAATGCTTGTGCTCCCTCAGGCTGTTTATTGTATCCATCTATTATTTTGTCTTATACTTGAACTGTAAGCTCTTTGGGGCAAGGATAGTCTTTGCTATGCAGCTACATAGGGGCCCTGGGGCATGTCTGGGGCCCCTAGGTGCTACTGCAATGCTAGTAGTAGTACTAAAACGGGCAACCCACTTCTTTCCCTTATTCCATCAACTGGGGTTGGGTTGCTGTGCAAGCATCCACCATCTTAGATTGTCTGAGGTGGCACTAAGGTCCCCCTGCGTGCCATCTTCTTTGCTGTAATCCATCCATTGCTTCCTTTCCTACCATGGTATCTTCACCAGGTCCCCATCATTGTTCTTCTGCATGTGTCCAAACTAGCGAAGTTACCCTTCCTGGATTTTCTCAGCCACACTACAGGCTTTGACTTCTATTGTAATGCTTTCATTTCAAAATCTGTAATAAGTGCAACCTACATACCCAGAAAACCTCTTATTTTACTTTTCAGGGCCATGGTTAGGTAATTTCACATTTTGGTATTAAGCTCTCTATTAAACAATTTTAAATAATTCAGTGTTTGTCTGAATCTATTCTTTTTTCACTCCTTTTTTTCTTTCAACCAACTACATATCTTGAGCTGCCTTTTTCTCCTTATTTTTCTATCCTCCAACCCTCAACTCATTTTCCTATAGTTTATATTTTTTTCACCTAAATCTCTCGGAACCATTGCAGCGCCAAGTGATGGAGTTCATTTCATGTATTCAGTAATTTTGACTGATGCATTTTTATGTAAGTTCTTTGTATAAGGTTTTCCTTATTGCTTTTCCAAATTGTTTTAAATGACAGAGTGCCAGTATATTATGGCCCTAATCATTTAGCACTAGCTTGTGCTTATTAAGCTCAGCCCAGAGGGAGCATGTGGAACTGAAACAACCTTTGGGGTGCATTCTGCCTCAGTAAAACAGAATTCCTCGTCACTTCCCAGCACACAGGGGGAACACCTGCTACTGTTCCTTTTATGGGGTGAAGCCTGCTCCCCACTGCATGCTGGTCCCACTGAGGGCTGGAGTTTAAGGTCATGAGGCCCGTCCTTGCTCCTAAAGTGCACCCCTGGCGGACAAGGTGCAGAACAGTCCCTGTTCTCCCTTGAGTTAAGGGCTTGGTGAAATTGCAGTCCCTTATGTGGGAGGCATAAATAGGAACGGATGACAAGCAAACCTTCTCCTTCACTACCACTGTGTGCCTGGACCTTAATAAGCATATATATATGCTGATTTATGTAACTTTTTGCAACTCAAGCAATTGAGCATGGCAAACTGGAGCAAGTGATATTCAGACTAGCTACTGACAAAAAAAATGCAAGGGACAAAACTGCTAAATACTTTTCAGATTTCCCCTGGAATTGTTTTTCCTCTCTTCTGTGGGAAAAAAAAAAGCTTTCCATATGAACATGCCAGTCTGAGATACATCTGGATTACATCATACAGTCTCCACACTGTGGACTTGGCTCATCTGAGATATTCTTACCTTCATTTTGTGAAACATTTCCAGACAGCATCTTTCACTCTCTCAGGGGTTATATCAACTGAACATTTTAAGGCTTCTTTCAATGCTACTCCTCTGTGACCTTAATATAAAGGGATTCCTGCCACTTTCCTCAAGTGAAAGGCAATGGAAGAGGAGAACAAACCTGTCTTTCAGAGGAGACAAAACTGAAGTCCTGAAGACAGGTAATCTTCAAAGATCCCATTGCACATTTCTCAAGAGTTAGGGATGATTAACATTGGTGTCTTGGACAGATTCCAAACTGGCTAATTCTATTCTATTTAGACAACTTTTCCTCAGAAATGGAAAATAGCTAGAAGTCTGTACTTCCTTTCCTGCACACTACTTTGTGGCATCACTCATGCACAAGACCTGTTGTGTTCTACTTCAAAGGGATCTGAGTGGATAAAGAACATAGAGATACAAACAACTGCTCCATCGCACAGCCTGAATAACTTAGTTGGATATGGGGGAACTTCAGAGGGCAAGAGCCCAGGGAGAAATCTTTCATCGGCTGTGGAGACACAGCTAGCGTCAGCAATACTAACAGCTCCCTGTCAGAGCCCTTCTACCCTGAGTCCATTGACTTGGGCTGGAAGGCTCTCTCCTGCTCACTCCACAGCGTGAGTAGACATACTCCTAGAGGGTCACACTCTTTGTTGTTTATATAGGCCAAGCTGTATGCCGGCATAGCTCCTTATCCCCAAACCCAGGGACAGGGGTTTGGATGGGAGGGGCTGGCCACAGCGGGGAGACAAGAGGCTACCATATGCTTGATTTGGCCCTGGAGGCACAGAAAGTGCTCTGGTGCCCTAACTCTAATCTCCAATCCTAACCCCTAACCCTCACCCTAAATTAAATCCTAATTTTCACCCTCATGCTGAGCTCAGTGCCTCACCCCTATAGCCAAAGTGCATCACTGCTCTGCCACAGGCCTCTGAGCTCACTGCCTCACCCCTGTAGTCAACCTATCTAATCACACCAGTTGGATTAGTAGCAATCAGGCTTTTCTGGTTTTCCAGTTTCCATCCAAATCAGTAGGGTTCAGCCTACTGATACCTGGAATATTCTGTGAAAGACAGCCAGCCAAATAGAGAAATCCCATCAAGTGGAGTGTTCATCTTTGCTTTCCTAGGCCAATAAAACTTTAAGAAGATTGGATTAGTAAGGGATCCTCTTGCCTTCCCACCGCCTTCCAAATGTGGCAATGCACTCCTGTGGAGTGGAAGTGATCTCCTGGGAAGGCTGCACAGCCATGATCAGAAAGATGGGCTGTGAACATACAAAGTAAGAAGGCCTGCTATTTCTCTCTTATGTCAGCTAAAACTGGAGTCGTCCTTGATTTACATTAGTATATACACAAGCAAAATTAGGCATATCTCATTCAAAGGGTAAGTATCTCGACACAGCCTTTAACACATTTAGAAACATAGTTTTGCCCACTCTCCATTCTCCCTGGATAGAGAATAAGTAATCAGTTGCCCTTCCTCTACAAGTGAACCCTTTCTTTCCCCAACTTCAAAAAAATTTAGTGATACTCTCCTTCTCCCTCCCTCACCCTCGAAGATTACAAAAAGTCCCTCCATCCAAGAAAACTGATTTTGATGAGAATCAGTTTAAAATATTTATCTTGGACTCTGTAGAAGTCAGGAATGTTCTAATCCAATATAAACACTGAGTTAATACTGCCATCCAGTTCAAACACTGAGTTGACAAAGATTAGAAAAAGAAGAGGAATTAATAATTTGGTATCTCTTTTGTGCTTTTTTCCCTATTCCTTTGATGTCTGAGCTTTTGAAATTTCATCCAGAGAATTTTGCGTTTGTTGGTGTCAATGGGTTTTCTCAAATTCATTTGTCTTTTATCTGATTTTGCAATGTAATAGACCTTTATTAAAACAATTTGAATATGATGTCATTCATAAATTTGTTTTTGATTGTTAGAACAGCACCTATTTTGGTAATGAAAGCCATCCTATTTAAAACAAAAAAAACAACCCTTTATTGTAGTACTTGCTAGCACCACTGTAGTTATGAGTTTTGTGTTTTCATTGTGAACCTAATTTTCAGAGATCTAAACCACAACACTGAAATTATAATGTTCAGACATTCTCCTGCATCCAAACAGCCCCAATAAAGTCACTGATACACTGTAAATTGGAGGACTGAGGCCTTACACAGTAGTGCCAACATAAAGAAGTTGTTGGGCTGAGATACATTTTCATGCTGAAAAGAGACTAAAGACATTGCACTTGGCTGCTGACAGACCCTCAACATTAAGCTGAAGAATTCAAAGCGCTGGTCCAATGGCTCGAAAGTCCAAGGATGGCGATAAATTGGGATCATAGTCAGATGGCATGTGACCAAGATTTGTCACAAAATTTGCTCTGCTGGCTGGATCATTAGCTTCCTCGGTCCAGGCTGGGTATTGATGGGGAATGTAATGTGAACGCTGATCCACTGTTCTCCATGAGGTTCTCCATGAGAACAGTGATTTAACTCTATACTCAGACCTCTTCAACCACCTGTCAGTTCGCCTGTCTTTTAGATGCCCTTTTATGGTCAATTATGCCACCACAGGACATGACAGTGGAATCTGCTTGGTGTAAAGAATGATCAGCAATGACAGTCATTACTCATTCTCTTGTCACTGACCCAACCATCTTCCCACCAGGTTTTGACCTGCCAAGGCACCTGTGGTCATCCCTGAACCAGTTTCGAACAGGACAGGATAATTGTGTGGCCAATCTCTTCAAATGGTGTTTCTTTAATGACCCACGATGTAAATGTGGTCAACTTCAATTGTAAGGCCAGAAAGGACCATTTATATTTACATCAGTTAGCCAGCTTTTAATCCATTTAATGTGTGCCATGTTAATTTAATGTCAATCTAGTTTTTAATCAAATTATCGTGCAGTACTAAATCATACACCTTACAGAAATCTAAGTGTATTATATCAACACTATTACCTTTATCAACCTTTGTAATCTAAAAAAAAGATATCAAGTTAGTTTAACGGGCTCTATTTTCCATAAATCCATGCTGGTTTGCATTACTTATATTCCCTTCCTTTAGTTCTTTATTAATTAAGTTCGACATCAGCCATTCCATTATCTTGCTCAGGATCAGTGTCAGGCTGACAGGTTTATAATTACCTGGATCATCCCCTTCACCCTTTTTAAAAATTGCACATTAGATTTCCTTCATGCTTCTTGAACTTCTCCATTGCTCCAAGACTTATAGAAAAATCAACATTAACAATCCAGCAAACTCCTCTAACAGCTCTTTTAAAATTCTTGGATGTAAGTTATCTTGACCTGCTGATTTAAAAATGTCTAACTTTAGTTTCTTCTTTTTAATACCCTCTAGAGATATTAGTGGAATAGAAAGAGTGTCATCACCATATGGTGAGACTATATAATCTATTTTTCCCCTGATAGAGAATAGAAGTATTTACTGAATACTACTGCCTTTTCTGCATTACTATTGATAGTTCTATCTCTTCCAACTAGTAATGAACCAATAGCATTGGAAGGATTCTTTTTGTTCCTAATATATTTTAAAGGCTCCTTATTGTCCTTAAATCTGTTGGCCATCAATTTCTCCTTGTCTCTTGGCTTCCCTTACCTACTTTCTACAATTCTTAACTTCTGATATATGCTAATTACTATCAGCTTCCCCTTTATTCCAATTGTTGTGTGTGTGTATATATATATATATATATACATTGGGAATAATTTAAGAACACCTTATTAGATGCCCAAAAAGCCACAATTAAGGAAGAAGGCTGTGCTGGTTAAAAAAAACAACCTAGTTTAAAGGAGAAGTGAAGTCAGCTGTAAAAAATAATATATATATGTGTGTGTGTGTGTATATATATATATTATTTTTTACAGCTGACTTCACTTCCCCTTTAAACCAGATTGTTTTTTCTAACCAGCACAGCCTTCTTCCTTAATTGTGGCTTTTTGGGCATCTAATAAGGTGTTCTTAAATTATTCCCAGTTATCATTCACATTTTTCTGATTAAAGTCTTCCTCCTGTCTGATTTGGCTCATAATTATTTTCAGCTTTCTGAAATCGGCCCTATTAAAGCACCAACCATATATATTACTGGTCTGGATTTTATTTTGCTTCCACATTATAAAGTGATGATCACTTGTACCTAAGCTATCATTAAGTTTTAGTTCAGTTCCTCTTTACCTGTTAGGACAAGGTCTAACATAGAATTCCCTAGTGTTGGTTGCAACACTTTTTGAGTTAGGAAATTGTCGTCCATTATCTTTAGAAAATCCAAAGTTGTGTTAGTACTGGCAGCATGAGACCTCCAGCGAATGTCACTTAACTTCAAGTGCCCCATGATCATTCAGATTTTTTTCCTCACACAGTGTAGAGAGGTGCATAAGGAAGTGGTCATCTTGTTCCTTTGAGTATTTGGAGATCTGTAGCAGACACCAACTAGTACTCCATTTTTGTTTTAGTTGTTAAGACACTGATTCGTAAACATTCAAGACCTTTTTTTTTCTGAGTTCAGTGACTCAGAAACTGGAAATGTCATTTTCAACAGAGTGCCACTCCCCTCCTCTATTGCCCACTTGATCCTTCCTAAATAGTTTATAACCATTGATTATAACATTCCAATTGTGTGAATCATCCCACAAGGTTTCAGAAATACAAATAGGCTGAATTTATGCTAATAAACGAGCAATTCCAATACCTCTTATTTATTACCCAGGCATTGCTGTAGAGTCAATTAAAGAATTTATTCTCTTCATGTCCTTTGGTTCCTTGATTAATTTTTTCCCAACATCTCTATTTTATGTTGAGTGCTCATCCCTTCTCTCTTTTTACCTTTTCCTTTGGTTGTTAGTTTAACCTCCTCCTGACTACTCTAATCAGACTGTCCCTGAGGAGATTGGTCCCCCTTCTACTGAAGTAGAGGCCATCCAGACTGTACGGTCCCCTCTCCCCATAGAAGGTGGACCAATGTTCCATAAAACCAAAGCTCTCAATCATACAGCAGTTACTCAGCCAGCAATGTACTTCCAGAATCTTCTGCCTTCTGTTTTTCTTTGCTCAAGGAACAAGAATGATCTCAGAGAAGATTATTTGGACATTCTTATTTAGCATACTTCTAAGTGTCCTGATATCATCTACTGCAAGATATTCCATGGCACTGTGTCATTTGTGCCATTATGAAGTGTCACCAATGGATCCTTGCCCATCATTTTCAGAAGCCTATCTAATATTAGAGTGACATCCCATGTTTTGCCTCTAGGAATGCAGCACCCCATCCTGCTGTCTGCTTGTCCCTTTCAGCATGTTATTTCAATTCCTCTGAGTATTGAATCTCCAACTAGGATCATCTATCTGCCTTGGACTACTGGAGAACTCTTTGCAGGTAAGAATTATTTTCTTACAGGTTGAGCCGAGCTGCCATCCTCAGGTGTGTCTCATACATCTTTCCATTCCCTTGAACCTACTGGATCTTGAGAGATATTTTCCATCTTTCCATACTAGGGACCCTGTATTGATTCAAAACTTCTAGCTGTGTGAAATTTCTCCTGCTTCTCTTCTTTGGTGACCACAGCCTGCCCAGTTGGGAAAACTGATTGGAGAAAATAGGAACTGACTCAAAGCTTCATTGAAAAGCTGAGTTGAACCTGCACTAGAATTTTTTCAGAGATTTGGAAAAGTTTCGTTACCCTTTAAAAACATACTTTTCATTTCAGTGTACCTCTGCACTTCCAAGCTGCATTTGAGAGCAGAAGCAGAGGTGCCAAAAGATTACAAGAAAGACTTCTCATAGTATTGTCAACTTTACTGTGGAAGAACAAGAAATCTGTTTTGTAAAAAGGAACATATTTTGGTAGGATTTTCAGGCCATTTTTGTAGACTTAAGAGGTTTGTAAAGTTTGTTTATCAACCATCCAAACTTTACAAATCAAATAAGTATCCAGTGATCTGAATACCTCTCCAAACCAAATCTCTGAGCTTTAGAGTTTTACCCACATCACTAGAACTACACACGTGGAAACTACTCCAATCAATTTCCATTCAAATAGTAATGAAAAAAATCTATTATTTTTCTCTAAAGTTAGATTACATCACAGTGCGTGCTGAGAGAGGAAAAGAATGTAACTGTCCTATGTATGTGATAATTGATTCCATTCATATTTTTCAATATTCCAAATTGTGAATACATTCTTGATACATATTAGCCACAGTTGGATTAAATGCAAAAATATACAACAATGTTAATGCAGTGTTATAACAGATTTTAAATACAAAGATGTCAGGGTTCCCTCCCCACTCTGAACTCTGGAGTGTAGAGGTGGGGAACTGCATGAAACCCCGCCCCCCCAAGCTTATTCTACCAGCTTAGGTTTAAAATTTTCCCAAGGCACAAATTCCTTCCTTGCCCTTGGTATTACTGCCACCACCAAGTGATTTAAGCAAACATTCAGGGAGGGCCACTTGGAGCCCTACCTCCCCCAAAATATTCCCCCAAGCCCTTACACTCCCTTTCCTGGGGAGGCTTGAGAATAATATCCTAACCAATTGGTTACAAAGTGAGCACAGATCAACACCCCTGGGCCTTTGGGACACTGAAAAACAGTCAGGTTCTTAAACAAGTTTATTTTTTTAAAAAAAAAAGATAAAAGAATCACCTCTGTAAAATCAGGATGGAAGATAACTCTACAGGGTAACAAAAAGATTCAAAACACAGAGGATTTCCCCTCTAGGCAAAACTTCAAAGTTACAAAAACAGGAATAAACCTCCCTCTTAGCACAGGGGAAATTCACAAGCTAAAAAAAAAAAGATAATTTAACACATTTCCTTGCTAGTACTTACTATTTCACATATGACTTAGGACGATGTATTTTCCCTGCCCTGGTTCCTCGGTGACCCAAAGAGAACAAAGGAACACATACACACACACACCCCAAAAATAAAACCTTCCTTCACAGATTTGAAAGTATCTTCTCCCCTTATTGGTCCATTTGGTCAGGTGCCAAACAGGTTATTTGAGCTTCTTAACCCTTTAGAGGTAAAGGAATGATTAACCCTTTACAGGATAAGGAGGGATTTTATGCTACCCTTAGTTGTATGTTTATGACAAAAGAAATCAAAATTATAGTTTTCAAAGCACCCAGAAATTATAGTATACACATCTGAGCCTTACAATATAAACTTAAATGGCTGGATTTTAATTATTTGGAGAGCGTAACTTTGTACTGTCTTAAACTCTATGAATCTTTGAATAAATGTAATGCCAGAAGGGACCATTAGATAATCTAGTCTGATTTCCTGCATAACATAGGCAACAGAATTTGACTCAGCTACCACTGTATTGATTCCAGTACCTTGTGTTTGACTAAAGCATAACTTATGTTGGCTAAAGCATATCTTCCAAAGATGCATCCAATCTTGATCTGAAGACATCAAGACATGGAGAATATACTGCTTCCCTTGAGTAGCAGGGTGGTTTATTCAGTCAGCAGGCCTACTGGTCTGGGCCCAACTCCAGTCCTTCTATCAGTCCGTAAGGATTGGTTTGGACTATCAGCAAGCGTCCAACTCCAGCCGTTCTGTTAGCTCAGGGTGTTCCTGTCCTCTGGGTAAGGTCTTAGCTGGACTACCTCTTGTAGCCAGGAGCATGGCTCTGAGGTGGGTAGGGGACCTGTGTCATCCCTCTCCAATGGGTCCCATCCCAGAGCCCTGAAAGTGAAGCATCATGCATTGGCCTAAGTTCAGCCAGCCCAACTGCTCGTCTTCCCCTGAGTTGCTTCCTACCACCACTGCATCACAGTTTGCAGCATGGTCACCAGGGCCAGCTTTATTAACTGCGGGGCCTGATTCAATGGAGACTGTAAACTATTTAAGGCTCAAAAGTGCCCTCTGTTTCATATGTGTAACTCTTGTGGAAATAAATTGGGGTTACCTCTATGCAGAGGAATGCCATAAAGAGACTTTAAATTGTCAGATCTTTGAGGCAGGGACCATGAGGCAACTTCTGCTCTCTTACAGTGGTGTATATTCAGAGTAGATTGACAGAGGTCAGTGGAGTTACTCCAGATTAAGCTAAATGAAAACAGAAATTGTCCTAGTGTGTTATCCAAATGTTATCCATATGTGGTCTCCATATGAGACCACATACTCATTGCATTAGATTATGATTAGATGTGGCTAGATTGTGACTAGACCTATGATGATCTGCAAAAGAGTTGGAGGAGCAGATTAGTTTCTGTCCCTCATGAACTCACACACAAGGATTAGTCTCGCTCCTAATGGTTGCGTGCCCTGAGTACAAGGACTACTTTTCAGGTAGACACTGACAGCAGCACGAGCTTCTGTAAGGCAGGGATAGGTGAAAGTAGGACCCTGTATAAAGTGAGCTGGGCTGGCACATGGAGGATTGCATGCTGTACCCTCTCAAACTGTAGCAGGGGCCACTTTGGCCTGTGTTCTCCATGTAGTCCACAGGTATTGAGTCTGATTAGACACAGTCCCTCCAGGAACCCTAGCCTGGGGCTGTTCATTTCAGTACTCTCCCCACATACCCATTGCAGGCAATGCCTGAAAAGCCATAATCTTGTCTTTAAATTAGATGTATGAGATTAAAATATATACAGTGATTCTCTTACCCAGGGCTTCCTTTAAGTCAATGGATATGTTGCAATGCTCAATTTTTATGAGAATGTGAGTTTTCAGAATACTTAGTTGAGCAAAAATGGATGCCGCATTTTTTGATGTATAAGAGAAGACAGAGGAAGATGTGCTGCGGGACAAGAGAAGAGGGTATAGTGAGCTGAAAAAGGATTTTACTCTTCTGAAGGAGATAAGAGAAACAAGGATTAATTTAAAAAGGATGAAACTGAAAGCAAGGAGATAGTTCATGCAAAGATTTTCAAGTAAATAGCACTGAACATATGGAATAAATTACCAAAAACATAAATATGCTTAACAGAGAACTGGTTGAGTTTAAAAAAAACAGATGATAGAGACACAGAAAATAACACAGAAATGAGACCCACCTTTTGCTGATCCTTTCCCACAGGCTTTTAACTTGTTCTTTATGGTCACCTACTTCGCAGATATCTTTGTATCCATCACCTAATGTAGAAAATGTATGTACAAAAAAGAGCCTTCCTAGGCCACATAAATGAACCCATCTATTTGAAAAATGATTTCTAAACAAAACTCGAGCTGAGGAAAAATACCACAAGCTTTCAGTTTAATTTTTGTTACTGCAACAGCAAAGCCAACAGTAGTGAGGAATCTTGTGGCATAGCTGCTCTTTCTTCAAAATTCTAAGTGGATTTAGTGCCTTTGGAGATGTTGTATTGACAGATCTGGGAATTTCATTCCTCCTCACTATGCTGCTCTTTCTCAAGAAAAGAAAGTAGACATCTGCTTGGTTGACATTTCTCATTTGCACATTGAGTCATTTACTTTAATGTCAAATTGTCATTTGTGTCAAATTTTGCTCATAGTGACACCCATTCAATCCTACTGGAATCATTGGGCTTATGAGAGTGTAAACGAGGGCAAAATATAGGCCAGTGACCAGTATTTAAGAAGGAGCGCTATACATTGGTTGACAAATATAATTTGCAAATGTGCGGAATCCTAGATAGGACATCAATTGTCTAAAACCATAATCTTGACTTCACCACAAAACAGACTGTGCAGTAACTAATGATGTCTTGTGTCACACTTGCAAGGCACTGATAAAACATAATGGCTCACTCAGTTGAAGTTTGGGCCCAATGTATTATTTAATTAACAACTACTGTGGAGAATGTCTTTGGAATTTTAAATACTATCTAAAATTGAAAAATAAAACAATAACAAAGCAAACAAGCAACGCACATCTACTAGTCTATTGTTGAGAAATTAAAAACTAACAGCAACCAGTTAGCTAAAATCTAGGGAAAAGCAATATTTTGTGCTTTTCCTCTTACTCTGCATGCTCTGAAGCAGCCGGTATCCTAACCAATGTCTACTTCCAGAGCTGCTGATTCAATGGATATTGTCAGGGTATCTCTGAAGTGTCACCTTGTGTTCAACGTCAGCTATATAGACTAAAATCTAAGGACTCTTCCAGAAAGTTGCTCAAACAGTTGAGAAAACTGACAATGGAAATCAAGCCTCTTTTCTTATCCACAGGCCTAGTGTAGGATAAAAATGGAAACAATACTATGGATATAAAGGTATAAAATTAAGCAAAGGAAAATTTTGCTGAATATCAAGAAAAAAAAATCCTTGCAAAGATGTATTCCATAGTGACATAGACTTCCAAGGGAAGAAGTAGAAGCCCCATAACTTTGGTTATATAAAACTGGACTTGCCAAAGTGCTAGAAAATATATAATAGGGAGCAATCCTACAGTGGGAAGGGTATAGATTTTTTGATTTACTAGGTCTTTCCCAGATGTAATTTATCTAAATCTATGAAGCGGTACACGTGTAGTATGTGGTGGTAATGATGATATATTTTGCTTTAGGATATATTTTGGTTGGGAAAAAAATCTTGACACAGTTATTTTTTGAGATATGGACTGCCCTAATATCCCATAATATCCTTCAGCACAATATGCTCTTCACATGTTCCACTCTGGTCCTCAATTTGGATACAGAAATTAGCTATATTTCAATTTTCATATGTCACTGGACCTGAGTTTTGTTTTGTTTTTAGAGATCAGTCAGGCCTATACACAGAGGTGATGGTAGTAAGAAGGGAGTTAAGATAACAGACTGCTTATTTACATTTTATTCTCCACTCCCCTACTCTAGATGGGATTGCTAACCAACCTTAGAGGAGCCTCATTGTTGCTGCTTAAGTAAAGCCTGTGGTTATCAGCATCTTCCAGGAGCATAAGAAATAAGTAATTGTCAGAGACTCTTTGACACCCAGAGCATCGAGCAGCTAGTCAAAGGACTTCTCCTAGAGTTGAGATTTTACTCTCCCAGCTCCTGCTAACCTGATGAGAGAAGTACCAGGTTTAGCATTTAAACTTCATTCCTCCAAATTATCGTGCTCTCCTGTCCATAAACCACAAGACTAGCCCAGCCCTGGGCTTTGTGATTGAAAACTATTCCAAACAGTGCATGTTGTTGCATGTGAATTTTTATTACCAGTGGGAAATGAGATATATACTAGAGTTGCTTGTCTACAGAAATTTAGAATAATGTACAAGGCTTACATTTTTTTTGCTAGAGCAAAACATTTCATGTACTAATTTGTAATGTTAACTGAATAATTTGCAAAATCGTATTTGATAAATTTCATCTTCATCTTTTTTCCCTTAGTGAAATTTCTGTCTTTAATCAAATTTCTTCAGCAAATAGTTGTGATCAGCAAATCATTCAAGTTGCAAATATCACAATATAACTAAATATACAATTCACAATTGTTCTGAAACTTATTACTATCTTTATGAACCAGTAAATTATTAAACAAACGTGTAACTAATGGAGTTAGTAATGGAGCATTAATTCCTAATTGTACATATGATTGTAGCATGTATAATTTACACTGTGTTGATTAGTTAGACAAGTTAATCCAATGGCAGAAGAGAAACTATACTGTACGACTTGTGTAACTAACTATTTGAATCTGACTCTGCGGCTGTGGAAATACAATTTTAACACTAAATTTCCTAGATTTCCAGCTTTTTAAAAAAAACTAACATTCTTGAGAGGTAAAATACATGAATAAATGAAACAATGACATATAACTGCATCATTAACATCATAAAGATGTTTGGTGGGTAGCCATTTGTTTTTTTGTTAACAAAACATGTAGTAGGATAATTCAGCTCTCTGCCTTAGGAGACAGAAACATTTCTCTTTCTTCCCGTATCCTATAAAGGCAAATAGGGAACAAAAAAAATTATTGATGCAGGCCAATCCTGAATAGAGCTGGGTGAATATATATATTTAAAAAGGTTGTAAACAATCATTTGAATTAAAAACAAATTTGTTTCAATTAATTTTCCAACATTTTTATTCATTTTCAGCAAATATCTTGTTAGCATTTTGTTTGCAAAGAGTGAGTCTTGTGAATATAAATTTTCCTGAATATTTGTGCCTTCTCTCTGTAAAAGTTCTTACATCCAGTCAGAAAGTAGAAGCAATATCACGTGATTTAGCTGACCAATCAGACAACGCAAAAATGAGCAGCAAACAGACAAAGGTATAGTGCAAGAGCTTGTCTACATGGTGGGGTAATGCACACTTTGGGGATATGATTTCTAAAATGCACAGATGTGTTAAGCATAAATTGGTTTGTGTAGAGCCTGTTGGCCAATGGGAGCTCCCTGGCAGTGCCTACATGCGGAGCTCCCTGGCCACCCCTGCACCTAGGGGCTGCAGGGACATGCCAGCCACTTCCAAGAGCTGCTTGAGATAAGTGCTGCCCAGACCCCACACACCCTCTCACACCCAAACTCCCTTTCAGAGCCCGCACCTCTTCCCACACTCCAAACCCCTCATCCACAGCCCCACCCCAGAGCCAGCACCCCCAGCTGGAACCCTCAGCCCCCTGCACCCCAACCCCATGCCCCAGCCTGGTGAAAATGAGAGAGTGAGCAAGGGTAGGGGAAAGCAAGCAATGGAGGAGGGGGGATGGAGTGAGTGAGGAGCAGGGGCCTCAGAGGAAGGGCGGGCAGGGGGCTGGGCAAGGGTGTTTGTTTTCCTGCAATCAGAAAGTTGGCAACCCTCCTAATGGTGTTACTCTCAGTAGCATTTCATGTGAATGAGACTCCTCACATGGGTAAGGATTTGCAGGAATGAGTATTTGGTTTGTAATACTCTAAGGCTTTATTACAGTACATCACCTAATTTTGACAGTGACCCTGATGTTGTGGAAACTTTAATACCTGCTGACTCACCATCTTTTCCTCTCCTGTGGGCTCATCCCACAAACCTTAATTATATGAATAGTCCTGAGTGGAGTTGGTCAGCAAGTACCAATTTTATTTGTTTCTTTCTTTCTTTTGGGCAGGTGGGGTGGGGGGGGGTTCAAGGTAATTTACAAAAAAAAATCATTTAAACAATTTTTTTCTGTGAAAACTTCTCATTTTTTTTAAAGTTAAACCAAAAAAGGAAAATTTTCAGGATTTCATTTTGTTTGTGTGTTTTTTTCCCCTCTTGTTCTCCCTTTTTTCTCTTCCTTTTCCAGGAGCAAAATAGAAATAGGAAAAAGGGCAATACAAGGAAAAAAGAGAGAGAAAGAGGTAAGAGGGGAAATGAAAAAAAAAGTTGGTTTTGGTTTTCAAAAGATGTTGAAAACCCAAGAAGCTTAAAAAGAAATGAAAAATGTCCACAAAACCTTTTGTTTAGGAGGGGAAAAAACTTCTTTTTTGTTGACAGAGTTTTGCAATGAACATTTTTTCAACCAGCTATAGTCCTGAGTTTCATGAGACTACTCGTGTGAATAAGGAGTGCCCATGTGAGTAAGGGTTTGTTGGATCATTTTCTTAGGTTGCTGATATTGTAGGATCTCAATGTAACATCTTAATTTAAACTACAGGGCTAATCTGAGGCTATGGCTACATGAGAGAGCTTACAGCAGCACAGCTGCACCACTGCAAGCAATCTTGTATAGCTACTCTATGCTAACGGAAGAGAGCTCTGCCGTGAGATGCTTTCTTACTACTCAGCACTGTCCACATCAGTGCTTAGGTCAGTGTAACTTACACCGCTCAGGGAGGTGGCTTAATCGTACCTTGGAGTGACATAAATTATGCCGACATAAGTGGCAATGTAGACATAACCTCAGTCTCTTAAGAAATAAGTGAGTCCTGTCTCATTCTTTTTTTCTGCCGTCTGTTTCCTCGAAAGCAAACCATCTTCATTTTATAGCCTTTCATGGTTCCAAAGTAGCCAATGATGATATTAAGGCTGAAACCACTGTGGCCTGCCAATTTGAGACTAAATGCTGTTGAAAATGCTCTAGCACAGCAAAATTATATAATGACAATAAAAATGTTTCTTAGTGAGTGAGTCTTCAGTGAATGCCATTGGGGGCGGAGGAGAACAGCAACCCAGTCTCCATAAATATCAACTGTAATAAAAAGCACTTCTAGTAAGTAGTATTCCAAGAAGTCTTATAACATCCATTTTTAGGAAAGAGTGATTATATATGGCAGCATAGAGAAGGCACATTGAAATAAATACTCATGAAATCTTTGGAAAAAGTACACATTTCATGTGTGAAGTTTTCCCACTATAGAACTTTTGGAAGGAGAATGAGTCTGAACATTCCAGTAAGTTTTGCACTCTCTTTCTGTTCAAAAAACCACATATGTCTCCTTGTCACCAAGATTTATGAGATTAATGAAATACAGTTTGAGCTAAAGAAACATTCAAGTCATTGTTATGTCCACTGGGCAGATGCTGGAAAAAGTTTAAATATAAGTAAACTATAGTTTAAGCACTGAAATGACTACCCTTCTGAAATGCAACATAGTTTAACTGTTGGTCACAAATGTATTACACATGTTCACAAAGGAAAGTAATACAAAAATTTGAGAAGCTTTAAATAAAACATCAGTCTATTAAATATTTTAATTTAATTGGCTTCTCCTTTCTGACATTTTCCCCTAAACAAACAATATAGAGTTATGATTCTAAATTTGTGTGGTCTGCAATGAAACCTGGATCCAGAAATTACATCTGATGAGAGTGGCAAAGATGAATCTCTTGCATTGTGTAAGAACCTGGAGCCATGAGGTGTGGAGGAGGAAGAATCTGGGTTGCTGGTGCCTCTGCATCATTGCTAGAAGCTTAGGCTGGTTATTCATGGAAGGACTATGTGAAGAATGGTTCGGCAGGAAGTACCACCCCTGCAAGGTATGAGTCACAGCCCCTTGCAGCCCACTGATTGACTGATACCAGTATATAAACCAGGAAGCCTTGATGATCAGCTGTTTGAGCAACAGCACAGTCTGGCTGCTTGTGCTTTAGCGTCTCCAACTATAGACTCTAGACTCTGGCTCCCGACCTTGGTTTATCCTTAACTTTGCTATTCGATTGCTGTTTGTAACCCAGCACCTCACCCTGACTTCCTGGTATCCTGAGCCAGTAGGATTGCCAGTTTTGGTTGGATGTATTCCTTGAGGTTTCATCACATGACATATTTAATTAAAGATTAATCTTTAATTCCTGGAGATCCAGGGCAATCCTGAAGGCTTGGCAACCCTGTGAGCCAGCTTGACTCTGACCTTGTTATCTGCCTGCTGCCTACAACTTGGTGCCCAACCCTGACTTTGTGCATCCTGACCTGACTTGCTCCTGATCCTCCTACTTCTCTCCTGATCACAGCTTAGCAGCTGACTGGGGTACAATGGCTGCCCCTGGCCCAGTCCTGACACACTGAAAGACTAAGGTGAAAATATTATTTCTGTCTCTCCACATTAGTAATGCAATGCCCCAGGTCTTGGGTGAGTTCTTAGTGATAGTGATTGAACCTAAGGCCTGTGTCATGTGAGATTGAGTGTTGAAATCTGTACCACTAATAATTGAAGAATGAGGCAACAATATTGTGTGTGAATGTTAAATTATCATTGTTTGGTAAAGAGGCTACAAGCTCTTAAATCACTCAGTCCTGGAACTGGATCCAGGTGTGCACAGGAGTCCATCTAATTGCAGGTTCAGGGCCCAACATTATATGTGTGCATATGTAAAATGTGCATGTGCATATAGGCAGTATTACATATATATTTTGTATAAAACATACACATTGTAATGTTGCAATTCTGACACGATCAGGGACACTGTGATTGGGTTGACTCGCTGTTAGCACCTCATTATAGCCAGATGTGGTATAGCAGCTCTCTCCCTGTTATATACCCTGTGGCAAAAGTCACTTGCAATGATCTGTCTCTTCGTCTGACTTGATCCTCCAGCCAGGTCACATTAAAGTGTCTTCCCTTCCAGGGTAGCCAAACAAACAAACAAGGGATTAATGCAAAACACCTGAGTTCACAGGTAATAGAGCGTAATGGTTCCTTCTCAAAGTGAGTCAGCATCTGGCCTTCCCTTTCCTCCGGTGGTGTGGGGGGCGCCATTGGGTAGTGAGGGAGCTCCTGCTTTAGTCAGCCTTCTTTTCAGGAACTGAAGGTCTGCTCTCCTTTCTGGTCTACCATAAAATGAGCAGGGGCTCTCCCTCTTAAGCTCCTCCCTCCAATCCTGATATTTCTCATAGGTGCAGCGAGGTGGAGCCACCTGAGCTCATGTTAGCTCATTCATTTTACTTAGCAGTAACACAAGGAACCTATGGACCTGTATCCTGTAAGACATTGGCTTAAGCAAGTTATCATAAGTAGAGTAGGCCTATGACCCTTAGTGTAACTGTCAGACCATTTTATATACCCTAGATTTTGGGGCACTGGGAATAACATGCTCAAGAAAGGGAGTTGGTACATAATGATATCATGAGCTAATACTGGGCTTAGATATTTTAGGATAGAATCATTGGCAAGTGTTTAACCATGAATTTGCTTTAGCAATAGTTGATGTATATGGTAATGCGCTCAAGGGCATTAATATGTTAACCTATAGAATAAATGCACCCCAATATTATAAGGGTGAGGAAGCTGGATATGGACATGGGAGGCTGGACATCTGAATGAATATTCATGATAGTACCCAGGCCCTATAATAGGCCAACCCACAATATAGCAAGGGTTAGCTTTTCATCACTGACCCTTCAGCTCTTCATTGTTGTTATGTACCACTGATCTGTGGGCATTGAGAGTCTGGACCATCAGTCTCATTTGGCATGCCAGGGGAAGGGCTGGTCCTTTATCTCTTACCACCAAGTTCCCCAGGAAGCATATGAGCATATGCAAGGGATGACATCAAAGATGCTGTTTGTTTATGTGGTTTGGAACTTTCTTGTCTTTATTGTGTCAATAAAAGTGGCTAAGACTTTGCTTTGCCCTCAGTGTGAGTGTCTTTGCCATATATGATAAGGTTGTCTACAAGATATTGAACTTGTTAGTTTTAATTTTGTTGTCTGATTTTGAGACTAGAACTCTATTACCCCCCCCCAGCTCATTAAATTAGTATCAATTGCCAACCACTACAATTATTAATCATTAAAGAATCAGGCTACACTCATCACAGACAGCTACATGATAACATATGTTCCCTCTATTAATAGTAGTCACAATATTGCATCTGCAATTGCTTGCAGACACAAAATTGCTGTCATAAAAATAGACCATATTTTAAAATCAAGCTTATTGTGTGTAATGATGATGAGCTTCTGGAGACCTAGTAACACCTCTTCCAAACCAAAAATGTCTAACATTTATACAGAATTGTCACACTTGGACATCATTGGCTGGTACAGATCTAGTGGCCAGATCCTGAATTATTGCTTAGCTAGTTCCCCCTTTGAAGCCAAAGGGTCTCTGGCCCTGGAGAATACAGTATCAGGTTCTAAGAACAGAAATCTTTTTCTACAGATCATATTAGAAAATCAAGTTTTGTTCTCTCAAACTATGACATTGAAAATCAAAACCAATATGTGGATTAATCTTCCACTGAAGTTAGTAATAAAATTCCCATTGATTTCACCAGGAGCAAGATCAGGTCCCAAGTTAGTATGTTTGAAAAGTAAAACACACTTTGATTTTTGTCCATATTATACATTATTTCATTTGTAAGGTACAGTTGAGTTACAAATGCAGCCTTATGAATTTCTCTCTCAAAAAAAAAACCCTGGATGCCATAAAAAAAACACTTAATGGAATAATTTATATTCAATGAGTTTTCCATTTTCGTATGACTGATTACACTGACATGTCTTAAAATTAATAAGATACATGGCTTTAGAAGACATCTAAAGTTACAAAATTCTTTCACGTTGGCAGAGAGAAGTCATTAATAATTTGAAAATTGAGTCACTCAGCAGAATACTTGTTAATTTTGCCAGCTCCTGAGAATTTACACTTTGTCTGCCTTGTTTGACTTGTACATTGAGCAAAATGCTACATTTCAGTCAGTGAACCAGTTCCACAAAGGTTTTAAAGTTATATTTAAGAATGGGAGAAAGATCGGATGGTAAATTGGTGGTTCCAAATTAAGGATAGATTAATTTATTTTAGAAACCGAATAAGCTACCTAAAAACTATCCCAGGTTGTTACTGAGCCATAGAAGAGACTGACTTTGAACTTCACAATTTCAGTAACTTAAACCCAATCTGTTTTAATATGTTGGCTTCATTTAAGATCCTTTTTCACAGCAAGATGCTCCATTTCAAATACTATGGAAAGCCAATCAAGTACTTTAAGTAGATATTAATTGGACTAAGTACTTGTCACAAGCCTACCTATTCTTTGACCATTGAAGATAGTCCCATTCCAGTAAAAGTATAAAGACAACCTCTGGATGATACCAACATGGAAGGATCGTTCATAACCTATGTGCTTAACTAGTTGTGATCCTTGCATATTCCTTGCATTAAGCCTTGAATAACTGAACCTTGCATCATTCATATGTGATCCTTCCACTTCTGCCTGTAAAGGACAGTTGAAATGGACCACAAATATTGAGGCATATACTGAATAATGTTAGGCAGGAAGCACAGCTGTCTGTTGTGTACATGGCTAATATAAGGCCATTTCAACCAGGGGAGACCATCTAGAGGATAAATCTAAAATGGTGGGGGAATGAGAGGAGAAGGAGAAAATCCCAGGAAAAAAGGGAATAATATTATTTGAATTCATTTTGGGTAACATGTAATTAATGAATCCAGTTGATCATCTGTACTATCTCTTGCGCTGTAATAGAGCTTCTCACAACAAACCTCTTTTAAGGACTGATCTAATTATTCATGAGTCC
Source organism: Gopherus flavomarginatus (assembly GCF_025201925.1). Taxonomy (NCBI): domain Eukaryota; kingdom Metazoa; phylum Chordata; order Testudines; family Testudinidae; genus Gopherus; species Gopherus flavomarginatus. The sequence goes on from NC_066620.1 coordinate 87,674,733, forward strand.
TTGACAATGAAAAATATGAGCTCAAAGATCATTCAGTATCTTCAGAAGTTTGAATTACAGCATATTTATATTTATTTATCTTATTCTAAGCTTAGCATTCTGGGTAGCCTCAGAACCAACATTTATTTTAATATATCTGAAATATTAGCTATTTATTTTAAAGAATTAGTATGAATGTGCAGGAATATTATTTAGTATACCAAGCTGAACATATTTGTGTAATGTAAACTATTATTAATTAATTATTGTTAGATATTTATTTGTATTGTTTTCCTTTGTACTATGCTATTTGTGACAATTGATGTAAAGCCTTTCACCCATTTATTTCAGCTAAAATTAACATTGATTAAGTTTCCAGGCAGGGCCGGCTCCAGCTTTTTTGCCACCCTAAGCGGTGAAGAGAAAAAAAGATAAAGCCGTGATTGGCAGCATTTCAGCGGCTGTTCTACCGTGCCACGTCATTCTTTGGCAGCAATTTGGCGATTGGTCCTTCCCTCTGAGAGGGACTGAGGGACCTGCCGTCGAATTGCTGTCGAAGACTCGGAGAAGCTGCCCCTTTCCATTGGCCACCCTAAGCACCTGCTTCCTGTGCTGGTGCCTGGAGTCGGCCCCGTTTCCAGGGGTGAAGTGGAAAAGCTATTAGGAGAGTTGATGCTGTGCCATATTAGTTGATGTAAACAAGGCAACATATGAATAAGGTCTATTGGCTAGTAGCTTGATTCTGTAAAAAAAATTATATTGTTCAAGTCACTGCAGGAGAAACAGGCAGCTTTCTCCTGAGCCTAAACAAAGAGCTCCAGTAGCCCCACTCTTATGTCTCTAAAACAACATCCCCTTATTCATTACAAAAATATTAAATCATTCTGGCAGTTTTTGGGATACAGTTCTTGTGGTTAGTGTCTTTTCAAGATGTTAACTTCTTGCATGACATATGCTACAGGTGACCCATGCCACGGGCAACTGCCCAATGAGATGAAACAAGTACTGCAGACAATTCCAGCCTCAATAATTCTCTAAAACAACCACACACTATTGTTTATCAACATCATACATATGGGCCAAATTGTACCTTCTGATATGACTATACAACTCCCCTGGAATACAATGGGAGTGAGGAAGGCACAACTGAGAACAGTTTTATTCTTCCTATATACTTTTGTCCGATTACAAAATGTATATATAGAAAGAGAAACTGACCAAAGAAATGAACCAGTGAATTTATTTCCCTTCTACTAAACTCTCCAATCTGGGGTTTCATTTTAAATTTTATAGTAGTTTATAACATTATTTCTCCTTTATTGCCCAAACACAGTATCATAATTCCCACTGCATAATGAAATAACCAAATTATTATTAATTATTATGACTGAAACGACACACAAGCAGTTCATTATTAATTTAGCTGTAAATTGGAATGTGGAATTCTCTAAAATATCTGACTGAATATGCAATTTCCATGCCTTGCAACAATAACATAACATAAGAACGGCCATACCGGGTCAGACCAAAGGTCCATCTAGCCCAGTATCTGTCTACCAATAGTGGCCAATGCCAGGTGCCCCAGAGGGAGTGAACCTAACAAGCAATGATCAAGTGATCTCTCTCCTGCCATCCATCTCCATCCTCTGACGAACAGAGGCTAGGAACACCATTCTTTACCCATCCTGGCTAATAGCCATTTATGGACTTAACCACCATGAATTTATCCAGTTCTCTTTTAAACACTGTTATAGTCCTAGCCTTCACAACCTCCTCAGGTAAGGAGTTCCACAAGTTGACTGTACGCTACATGAAGAAGAACTTCCTTTTATTTGTTTTAAACCTGCTGCCTATTAATTTCATTTGGTGACCCCTAGTTCTTGTATTATGGGAATAAGTAAATAACTTTTCCTTATCCACTTTCTCAACATCACTCATCACCCTTAGTCTCCTCTTTTCCAAGCTGAAGAGTCCTAGCCTCTTTAATCTTTCCTCATATGGGACTCTCTGCAAACCCTTAATCATTTTAGTTGCCCTTTTCTGAACCTTTTCTAGTGCTTGAATATCTTTTTTGAGGTGAGGAGACCACATCTGTACACAGTATTCAAGATGTGGGCGTACCATGGATTTATATAAGGGCAATAATATATTCTCAGTCTTATTCTCTATCCCCTTTTTAATGATTCCTAACATCCTGTTTGCTTTTTTGACCGCCTCTGCACACTGCATGGACATCTTCAGAGAACTATCCACGATGAGTCCAAGATCTTTTTCCTGACTCGTTGTAGCTAAATTAGCCCCCATCATATTGTATGTATAATTGGGGTTATTTTTTCCAATGTGCATTACTTTACTTTATCCACATTAAATTTCATTTGCCATTTTGTTGCCCAATCACTTAGTTTTGTGAGATCTTTTTGAAGTTCTTCACAATCTGCTTTGGTATTAACTATCTTGAGTAGTTTAGTATCATCTGCAAACTTTGCCACCTCACTGTTTACCCCTTTCTCCAGATCATTTATGAATAAATTGAATAGGATTGGTCCTAGGACTGACCCTCGGGGAACACCACTAGTTACCCTTCTCCATTCTGAGAATTTACGATTAATTCCTACCCTTTGTTCCCTGTCTTTTAACCAGTTCTCAGTCCATGAAAGGACCTTCTCTTTTACCCCATGTCAGCTTAATTTACGTAAGAGCCTTTGGTGAGGGACCTTAGATTTCTGGAAATCTAAGTACACTATGTCCACTGGATCCCCCTTGTCCACATGTTTGTTGACCCCTTCAAAGAACTCTAATAGATTAGTAAGACACAATTTCCCTTTACAGAAGCCATGTTGACTATTGCTCAACAGTTTATGTTTTTCTATGTGTCTGACAATTTTATTCTTAACTATTGTTTCGACTAATTTGCCCGGTACTGACGTTAGACTTACCGGTCTGTAATTGCTGGGATCACCTCTAGAGCCTTTTTTAAATATTGGCATTACATTAGCTAACTTCCAGTCATTGGGTACCGAAGCAGATTTAAAGGACAGGTTACAAACCTTAGTTAATAGTTTCACAACTTCACATTTGAGCTCTTTCTGAACTCTTGGGTGAATGCAATCGGGTCCCGGTAACTTATTAATGTTGAATTTATCAATTAATTCCAATACCTCCTCTAGTGACACTTCAATCTGTGACAGTTCCTCAGATTTGTCACCTACAAAAGCCAGCTCAGGTTTGGGAATCTCCCTAACATCCTCAGCCGTGAAGACTGAAGCAAAGAATCCATTTAGTTTCTCCGCAATGACTTTATTATCTTTAAGCGCTCCTTTTGTATTTCGATCGTCAAGGGGCCCCACTGGTTGTTTAGCAGGCTTCCTGCTTCTGATGTACTTAAAACACATTTTGTTAATACCTTCAAATTCCTCTTTCCTTCTTCTTATTACACTCTTGCACTTAATTTGGCAGTGTTTATGCTCTTTTCTATTTGCCTCACTAGGATTTGACTTCCACTTTTTAAAGGAAGTCTTTTTATCTCTCACTGCTTCTTTCACATGGTTGTTAAGCCACGGTGGCTCTTTTTTAGTTCTTTTACTGTGTTTCTTAATTTGGGGTATACATTGAAGTTGGGCCTCCTATTATGGTGTCTTTAAAAAGTGCCCATGCAGATTGCAGGGAGTTCACCTTAGTCACTGTACCTTTTAACTTTTGTTTAACTAACCCCCTCATTTTTGTATAGTCCCCTCTTTTGAAATTAAATGCCACAGTGTTGGGCTGTTGAGATGTTCTTCCCACCACAGGCATGTTAAATGTTATTATACTATGGTCACTATTTGCAAGTGGTCCTGCTATAGTTACCTCTTAGACCAGCTCCTGCGCTCCACTCAGGATTAAATCTAGAGTTTCCTCACCCCTTGTGGGTTCCCATACCAGCTGCTCCATGAAGCAGTCATTTAAAGTATTGAGAAATTTTATCTCTGCATTTCGTCCTGAAGTGAAATGTTCCCAGTCAATATGGGGATAATTGAAATCCCCCACTATTATTGGGTTCTTAATTTTGATAGCCTCTCTAATTTCCCTTAGCATTTCATCATCACTATTACTGTCCTGGTCAGGTGGTCGATAATAGATTTCTAATGTTATATTTTTATTAGAGCATGACATTTCTATCCATAGAGATTCTATGGAACATGTGGATTCACTTAAGATTTTTACTTCATTTGAATCTACATTTTCTTTCACATATAGTGCCACTCCTCCCCCTGCACGACCTGTTCTGTCCTTCCAATATATTTTGTACCCCGGAATGATTGTGTCCCATGATTGCTCTCAGTCTGCCAGTTTCTGTGATGCCTATTATATCAATATCCTCCTTCATCACAAGGCACTCTAGTTCACCCATCTTATTATTTAGACTTCTAGCATTTGAGTACAAGCACTTTAAAAACTTGTCCCTGTTTATTTGTCTACCCTTTTCTGATGTGCCAGATTCTTTTTTATGTGACTGTTTATCATCTGATCTGGCCCTTACATTATCCTCTCCCGTCCTCTGCTCCTGAATATAACCTGGAGATTCCCTATCATCAGATTCTCCCCTAAGAGAAGTCTGTGTCCGAGCCACATGCTCCTTTGCAGCAGTTGACTTTGCCCCATCTCCTAGTTTAAAAACTGCTCTACAACCTTTTTAATGTTTAGTGCCAGCAGTCTGGTTCCACTTTGATTTAGGTGGAGCCCATCTCTCTTGTATAGACTCCCCCCATCCCAAAAATTTCCCCAGTTCCTAATGAACGTAAATCCCTCCTCTCTACACCATCATCTCATCCATGCATTGAGACTCTGAAGCTCTGCTTGCCTACCTGGCACTGCGCATGGAACTGGGATCATTTCTGAGAATGCCACCATAGAGGTCCTAAATTTGGCTTCCAGGACATCTCTCCTACCCTTCCCTATGTCAGTGGTACCTACATGTACTACAACCACCAGCTCCTCCCCAGCACTACACATAAGTCTGTCTAGATGCCTTGAGAGATCCACAACGTTCGCACCAGGCAGGCAAGTCACCATACGCTTCTCCCGGTCATCACAAATCCAGCTATCTACTTTTCTAATGATCAAATCTCCCATTAATAACACCTGCCTTTTCCTAGAAACTGGAGTTTCCTCCACCTGGGCTGTCTGACTGGAGGTGGGACAATTCTACAGTATCCTGAAAGCCTCATCAACATACCTCTCTGCCTCTCTTAGCTCCTCCAGTTCCACCACCCTGGCCTCCAAAGTCCGTACGTGGTCTCTGAGGGCCAGGAGCTCCTTGCACCAACTGCACACATATGCCACCCGTCCACAGGGCAGGTAATCATACATGCTACACTCAGTGCAATAAACTGGATAGCCCCCACTCTGCTGCTGGGCTTCTGCCTGCATTGTCTCCTAGTTAATGAAAGGGTGGTTTAAAGAAAGAGGTTTTGAATGTAGTTTGGTTTATAGGTTTTAAGGGGACTAAAGGGGCACAGATAGGACCGACAAGGAACCCCCACTCCCTACTCTCTTCTCTTCTAAACTCCCTTGCGAAACTCCCTGTTCGCAAAGCTCCCTGGTTGCTTGTGCGCGGCTTTATAAAGCCCTGGCCTGAGTGAATTCCCTGCCCACTGATTAAGGCTCAGCCAATTACCAGAGGCTTCTTGCTTTCAAACCTTCCTTTGAAGCTCACAGCCTAAAACTGCCAGCCACAGCACACAGTCCTTCAAACAAATAAACAGACTGACAAACACAAGCTCAGCACACAGCAAGTAACCCCCAAACACAAACAAACACACACTACAGACAGTCACTTACCCCACAGATGCTGTATTTGCTCCTCCTTCACCTGGAGAACTCCCTTGCGAAACTCCCTGTTACCATTCTCATCCCCCCAGTGCAACTTAGAACAGCCTGAAACCTGGCTATCACCAGCTCCAAGAGGATATTACTGCAACTGGCAATGCCCAGGACAGTAGATTCTGTTATGAATGAGCTATTAAAGAAGCTCTGTGCAACCAGATGCCTGCTCTGGGGTGATTTTCCCGTGGTTGGTGTGACAAAGTTCCTCCTCTACCTTGCTGGGTCTTGCACTTATTGGCAGATTTGATTGCCTCATAGATTCACCCTATGGGTCGGGAAACAGCCCAGAGACCTTCCCCTCTGGCAGAAGCCACAGTCCAGGTCAGTTCCTCCTGTGTTTGATCAGGAGCTGGGAGGTTTGGGGGGAACCCAGGCCCACCCTCTATGTAGTGGGACTTGCTGCTTTCTTTGCTAATGTTTTAAATCCAATTTGATAGAATCATTTCTTGTATAGATTAATTGCAGTGTGGAAGAATTAAGAGTACAAGGTTATGTTTTCCTTTTGAATTGTGTCAGTAGTTCCATAATTTCTCCAAGTCTGTTGCTCTGACTTCAGATGAATGTACTGAATCTAGCACAACTTGCTCTGGATCTTGGTTTTAACCTCTAGGTGGTACATAATACAAACAATAACACCTATGCAAAATTATTTAAATAACGTTCTAGAAAGTGGCAAAAGGGGGTTTAGAGATTCATCATCTGGAATTCCATGACTTTTAATCAAGTCATTAAGATTCAACACTTAATTATTTTTTTTAGTATTATAGTCATTTCCTCATCTCCATAAATGCTCTTTTAATTTCAATTCAGATATTGTTTCTACTTTGGGCAGTGCTTAAAGTGAGTCAGTGTCATTTTCCTTTGAGCTGTTCTTTTAAACTTTATTGTTAGGCGTGTTTTTAAAAGATGGACATTTTACTCATCCAAACATATTTTGGTCTATTTTAAATGCAATCCGTTCCTTAAAGTTAGTTTTATATTATGGGCCAGATTTTGGCTGACCGTCTGTAGGCGTACAAATACAATATGCGCACATGCAACTGACTACTTCTGCGTGCATTCATGGTAATTATTTGGATACATTTTAAGTATGTAATTGTATGGGCTTTTTTGTGGGCTGAACTGAGGATCCTTTTTTTAGCCCTTATATTCATAGGAAATAAACATATGGTTTTACTTTATTCCTTAGTTCAGCATCAAATACATAAATATACTGTAAACTATGAAAGTAAATGTGTAACCTGTGGGAGGGCTAGAATTTACTTTATTGCCCCTCCTCTAGTGCTTGAACACAATTCCCATAGAAAAGCACATGGAGACCTGGAATTCAGTCATTGAGGATTACAGAACAAAAGGAATTAACTTTATTCTTCAGTATTACTTTATGAAATTTTTAACGATCAAGAAACATAATAAAAATAGATTAATCTGTCCGAAGGGACCAAGGCCTGCCAGACCAGATTTCTAGCTCCAGTCAGGGGCTGACAAGGAGTGGTCCCCCTCCTCCACCTCATTGCACCCCTGGCCTTGTGTGAGAGCAAAGAATGGTTTTAAGACAGCATGCTGGGATTGCTCTGCACCATTCTTGTGCCCCCAATGCAACTTAGAACAGTCTGAAACCTGGCTATCACTAGCTCCAAGGGGGTATTACTGCAACTGGCAATGCCCAGGACAGTAGACTCTGTTATGAATGACCTATTACACAAGTTCTGTGCAACCAGATGCCTGCTCTGGCGTGATTTTCCCATGGTTGGTGTGACAAAGTTCCTCCTCTACCTTGCTGGGTCCTGCACTTATTGGCAGATTTGATTGCCTCATAGATTCACCCTATGGGTCAGGAAACAGCCCAGAGACCTTCCCCTCTGGCAGAAGCCACAGTCCAGGTCAGTTCCTCCTGTGTTTGATCAGGAGTTGGGAGATTTGGGCAGAACCTGGGCCCACCCTCTACTCCAGGTTCCAGCCCAGGGCCCGGGGACTGCAGCTGTCTAGAGTGCCTCCTGGTACAGTTGCATGACAACTACAACTCCCTGGGCTACTTCCCAATGGCCTCCTCCCAACACTTTCTTTGTCCTCACCACCAAACCTTCCTCTTGATGTCTGATAATGCTTGTACTTCTCAGTCCTCCAGCAGTATGCCTACTCACTCTCAGCTTCTTGCTCCCAACTCCTCACACATACTTCCTCTCCTCTGGCTCCCTTTGGCCTGACTGGAGTGAGCCCTTTTATAGCATCAGAGGGGACTTAATTAGAGTTGGGTGCTTAACAGCCTCACCTGACTCTTAGCAGGTTAATTGGAGTTAGATGTTCTCTTTAGCCTGGAGCAGTCCCTGCTCTGGTCACTCAGGGAACAGAAAACCGCTTATACTGCCAGTATATCTCCCTTCTACTACTCTGCTGTTCCCAATTGGTCTGGGTCTATCAAATTGGCTAACTTGGCTGTAGGGAAGTTTTGCACTAGCAAAGCCCTGCAAATCTGTCTTCATGGAGGGAATCTGATGGTTCCATCTGTCTCAAATAACTGCAGCTGGTCAGATTGTAGCAGTTAAGTTGTGCTCCAGCCTGGGGGCAGCACATAGGCTCACTGACTCTTATGCATCCTAGAAATGACTGTGACTTAGGATGTGTAATTACCCCCTACACACACACACACACACACACACACACACACACACACACACACACACACACACGCACACAGGACGAATGCACAGTGCGGCCTATTCCCCTCCCTGAAGATGTCCAGCTCAGTGGGCCAAGTATTCAAGAAGGATATGGCTCTGTATCCTCTCTCGCCCCAATGGGATTAACAGGGTGGGAGCAATCCCTACGCACACCCCTAGCCGTTGTGCAGTGATCACAGGATAGGACAGGCAGGGATGGAAAGGATACTTCTTGTGACTTCTCTGCACAGCCACATGAGGTTGACTGAGGTTATCTGACTCAAAAAATTCCAACTAGCATAGTATATGCATCTCCTCAGTAGCATGGGCTACTATAAATACATCAGATGTGTCCTGTACACTGCTAGGTTTAGGGTTAAGGTTTAGAGGCTCTGCCTCTGCTATCTAGGTTGGTTTTCCATAGAATGTCAAGCTCAAGGACTTGAACCATATTTTAAATATGCTCAGTACCTGGGCCCAGGAAATCTAAAAGATTGTCTAAAGCTCTGAGACAATGACCAGAGTCAACATCTCCATTTGTCAGGCACTGTCCACAGCAAGGAAAAAGCTCATCTGTGCCGGAGGCAAAACTTTCTCAGGACTGGTCCAAGACTATGGAATGAACTCCCACAGGAACTAAGGACCCTCACAAACTTTACCACCTTCTGCTCCACATGCAATGCATGTCAATCTTGCTTCCGCCAACATAAATACATAGCAGTGTGTACATCTAATATGTTAAATGATTAAATACACATACAATTTCCTTTGGGAGAAAAGAAGAGAAAAAGTAAGAACCACATCTGGCAGATGGTATCATGTTGCTCAATTGAAAGATGCTCAGCTATTATGGTGAAAAGAACTAGAGTAGAATAGGCTTGTTGGTCCCACTGCATCTCCTGGTCCAGTCTTCCAGCATCCGGAAATATAGTGAGGCCTTTTCTTATGGTATTTTTTCACTTTCAGTTGCAGTGCTACCTGGAAATAGGAAAGTAATAACGCTTATGCAAACATCCTAATAGCTCAACAAATGGCTTGGTTCAAGTATGGTAATAAACTGAGTGAAGACTTGGACTCTTATTTTAGTCAAATTGGCTTGTCCTTCCTTACCATTTAGGTATCACTTGTCATGTAGTTATCTGCCACTGGGAACTTGATTGAGACCACCAACTCATTTCATAAATGCTACTCACTGAACAATTAATGGATGATAATGATTCCTGTGAAGTATTAAACTGAGACAAATTTGAACCAGTGACCTAAATGTGAAAAACACTAAAACCAATTACCAAGCCAGTGAGCCATCCAGTTTCTTAAAGCTCTGCTTTAGCTTCATTTCTTGACTTCAAAGTGCACTGATAACCACCTGTTTACTCAATAAAAATAAGCTAGGCATTCTTTGGACCCACCCAGAGAGTGTAAACCGTCAGTAATTTACACATCAATTGATCATAATTTGTCAAGGAGTCCTAACAGTGCAGATCATGATCAGTTTTTGGTACAAACTTAAATGTGTACCGTAACACTTCTGAATAGAATCAGAAATGAGTGAGGGAGAAGGGTCTTTGCTCATAGTATGTGTATGTGTGATTTTTCTAAGAGCTTTCCAACATGATAAAGGCTAGAAACTGCTATTAGTGAACTTTGCCCCTTCCGCTTGACGACATTAGAAACCATCTCTATCCTGTATATTCTGAATTAATAAAAAAGGTAATCCCTTTTTGGTGTGTGTAGTTTATTGTCTGAGTATAAGGTATGGTATTTATTGGCTTTGACATCTGTGCTGGCGTTTTGTTTGGAGCAAGTTTCATTCTTTTCCTTAAAATATTTCAAAACCTTAGTTCTAAATCAAAGTAGATGAAAGTTCATGAATAGGCATTGATGAAATAGGCATGTTGTTTTATCTTGGGCGCAGCCCATCATCATTTCCTTTCCACTGCAGCTGGCCAAGTTGCTGATATAATTATTTATTTTTTCATCTAACCCAAAAGAAAGAAATCTATGAAAAGAAACGGGTGGTCAGAGAATCTCTTTCTAAAGCTAATGGAATGAAATGGGTTGTTTTCAAATGTGAGTATGATGATATAGCTTTAATGCATAATGCTGAAAATGCAGAATAAAAATATAAAAACCTCTCAAAATAAAATATAAAACCTTCCTTGACAAGCGGGTGGAGCTAATTCAGGGAGAACCAGGGCTTAAAACACCAGCTCTTCAGCAACTAGAGGAGCTAGTGAATAGGGGAGTTTTACAAGGGCATTTAGAAAGAGACTGTGGGAGTCAGATACACCTAATAAACATTCTCTAAACTTAGGCCAATAACCACCGCACCATAACAGAAAAAACATACACAAACAACAACAAAAAAAAGCTCCTGCAAGAGTAAAAATAATGCGGCCAGAAGTTCAGCAGCAGAGTAGAGGTTATCCAGTTTATTGCACTGAATGCATTATGCATGATTACCTTGCCTGGGGCAGGTGATGTATGTGTGCATTTGGTTCAAGGAGCTCCTGGTCCTCAGAGAGACTGAGTACAGGCTCTTGAGACCAGAGTAGCTGAACTGGAGGAGCTATGGGAGACAGAGAAGTACATAGATGAGACTTTCCAGGATACAGTAGAGCAGTCCCATCCGCAGTCTGACAGCCTCTCTGATGTTGAGGAGGATGAAGGTCTCGGAGAAGGAGAATATCAACCTGGAGTGGAGGGAAATGATCCCATAGTTGGGACCCTCCTTCCAGTTGATGTCATGGTATCCTCTCACACTGAAGACACCTCTCCAGATGAGGGTACCCCAGTTATTAGGAAGAAACAGGTAATAGTAATGGAGGATTCAATTATTAGAAATATAGATAGCTGGGTTTGTGATGACCAGAGAACTGCATGGTGAATTGTCTGCTAGGTGCAAAAGTTGCAGACCTCTCAAGTTATCTAGACAGACTTATGTGCGATGCTGGGGAGGAGCTGGCCGTTGTGGTACATTTAGGTACCAAAGACATAAAGAAAGGTAGGAGGAGATTCTGGAACCTAAATTTGGCCTGTTAGTTAAGAGACTGACACCCAGGACCTCCAGGGTATCATTTTCTGAAATGTAAGGCCAGTTAGACAGGCAGAACTGCAGGGTCTTAATGAGTGGATGAGATGATAGTGTTTGGAGTAGAGGATTAGGTTTATTAGGAATTGAGAGACCTTTGGGAAAAGGAGGAGCCTATACAGGAAGGATGGGATTCACCTAAACCAAAAAGGAACCAGATTACTGTTGTGAAAAATTAAAAATGTCAGAGGATTTTTTAAATTAAGGACTGAGGGAAAGCTGACAAATGCAGAGGAGCACATGGTTCAGACTGACACAACCCTTAGGGGAGGATTTATTAAAGGAAATACTCTATATCCTACTAAAGAGGAGAGGATAGAAGTTGATAAAGTAGAGGTAGAAACTGAAGAGACTCAGTCAAACAAAAAAGAGTCCTATTCAATTATATCACAAGAAGGCAGGCAATTAAATATTGACAAATGTTATAAGTGCTTGTATACAAATGCAAGAAGTCTAAATACTGAAATAAGTGAACTTCAATGCCTGGTATTAAATGAGGACACTGATATAATAGGGAACACAGAAACTTGGTGGAATGATGATAATCAATGGGACATGGTAGTACCAGGGTACAAAATATATAGGAATGACAGAGTAGGTCATACTGGTGAGGGAGTGGCATTATACTGTCAAATATAGTAAAAATCTTAATGGATAGACGTTTCATGCTTGAATAATAAGAATATGGCAGTAGCAATATACCACTAGCCACCTGACCAGGATAGTAATGGTGATTGTGAAATGCTCAGGGAGATTAGAGAGACTAAAAAAACAGAAAACCCAATAATAATGGGAGATTTCAACTATTGCCATATTGACTGGTAACATGTTGCCTCAGGATGGGTGCAGAGAGACAATTTCTAGCTATTATTAATGACTGCCTCTTTGGAGCTGCTAGTCCTGGAACCTACAAAGGGAAAGGCGGTTATCGATTTAATTCTAAATAGAACACAGGATCTGATCCAAGAGGTGAATACAGCCAAAGTGCTTGGTAATAGCAACCATAACCCAAGATTTAACATTCATGGGTGGGGTGGGGGGGTGTCATAACATTTTTCCCAGATCTGGACCTTAGCGTCCAAAATATGGGTGTTAGCATGAAAACCTCCAAGCTTAGTTACCAGCTTGGACCTGGTAAAGCTGCCACCAGCCAGGAATCTATACAGTGCCTGGTGCACTGTGGTCTCCCCAAAACCTTCCCTGAGGGACCCCCAGACTCAGATTCCTTGAGTCTCACAACAAAGGGGAATAAACCATTTCCCTTCCCCCTTCCAGGTGTTCCCTCCCTGGGTTCCTGGAGAGATATACAGAAGCAAGCTCCATGAATCTAAACAGAGGGACTCCACCCTCCCTGTTTCCAGTCCTGGAAAACACAAGTACTTCCCCCCCTCACCCAGAGGGTATGCAAAGTCAGGCTTAGTAAATCTAACACAAAAAGAGATTTTCCCCCTGACTTCTTCCTCCCACCAATTCCCTGGTGAGCTGCAGACTCAATTCCCTAGAGTCCGCACTAAAGAAAAACTCCAACAGGTCTTAAAAAGAAAGCTTTATATAAAAAGAAAGAAAAGGACATAAAAATGGTCTCTCTGTATTAAGGTGACAAATACAGGGTCATTTGCTTAAAAGAAAAAAATGAATAAACAGCCTTATCCAAAATGAATACAATTTAACACATTCCAGCAACTACACACATGTAAATACAAAACAAAACAATATAAACCTTATTGTCTTACTATCTTTGTACTTACAACTTGGAAACAGAAGATTAGAAAGCTTGGAGATAGAGAGAGATCACTCTCATAGCCGAGAGGGCACAGACACAAGACAAAGAACAAAGAACTCACACCCAAAACTTCCCTCCACCCAGATTTGAAAAAGTCTTGTTTCCTGATTGGTCCTCTGGTCAGGTGTTTCAGGTTACTCCTTTCCAGCTGAAAGAGACATTAACCCTTAGCTATCTGTTTATGACAGGGGGAGAAAGAATACCAAAAAAACTCATCACAGACACATTTAACTTTAGAAAGGGAAGCTATACAAAAAAAGAAAGAAAAGTTAAATGGAAATTAAAAGAAAGATCACAAGAGTGAAATGCCGGCAAGCTGCATGGAAACTTTTAAAAACACCATAATACAGGCTCAAACTATATGTAAGCCCCCAAAATAACAAAAAAAATCTGACCCAGTATGGCCATTCTTATGTTATGGTCTCAAAACTACAAATGATCTCCTCTGTGGGATTTTTTAAAGTAGACTAGAGGTGAAAGGATAGTATTTTAGCCTACTTTAAGTGTTTGCCTTGGATAGGCAATGTATTAATTTAGAATAAGATTAGCTGAGCCACTGTAGATAAAAGAAGAATTAACCTGATATTTAATTCATAATTCAGTGAATCATAGCCATGTCTTTTTGAGGTTTGAAAATGTTTGTTCACCTTTTATTTTCATTTTAGCACTTCCTACCATGAACACTCAAGTACCATGGAGATGATCATCATATAAAACCTAGATAGATAGGTGCTGTTCTTGTGGCATTTTCATCCATCCATAATCAGAAGCTTGGGAAATCTCATAAGAAAGACCATTCTTGTTAAATTTTTGGTTCAGTTTCCAGACCAAAGAGGTTCAAATGTATGTTTGTACAATACCTAGTAGACTGGGGCTCTGTTCCTTATCACAGAATAATAATAATTAATACTACCTTTGATTATGAGGAAAATCTATGCTATAAATTAGTTGAAAAGTATCTCTCCAGTAACACCATTACCCCCTGCATGTCCCTTGTCCTCCTTTTCTTTATTGGCTGGACATTTCCAGAAGTGCAGCTTTGCAACTTAAATGCCTACTTGTGGATATGAATGTGGCTGAATATTTTTTGGAGCTACCCTAATAAAACTTAAGTGTGGAATTTTGTTAGAGGAGACAGTCTGGGGAAAAACAAGTAGGCAAATTTCTAGATACCCTTGATTTAGACAAGCCCTTATCTCTTAGTCACTGACTGTGAGGAAATGTGGCCTACGGAGTATACATCAAGGATGAGATCACAAAGAGTAATGGAGATGTACAAGTAATGGAGATGCCCACTCCCCCATCTCTCTGCCACTATATACAGGAGGAGAATGTTCTAGAGCCATAAGAATTAGAAAGGGAAGAGACTCCTTTGGTCATTTAAAATCTGATCCAAAGCCCACTGAAGTCAGTGGAAAGACACACATTGACTTCAGTTCTAGTCCTTACTTCTGTATCCAAAGCTCAGATGGTCTTTACAGTGTATTCTCCAATTCTTTGCCCAATCCATGTTTAAATAGCTTGGATGTCCTGGTAATAATATCACAAGAAGAGTCTAATATGTAAAGACATGAATATCTTAACCTAAGCAAATTGAAATCCATTCAGTTTTCATCACTGATGCCCCATGCAGAGAAACATGCCCTAGAGTAAAAAAGAAGAAGAGGTTTCACCTGGAAATGATTAGAAAAAAACATGCTTTTCTTATAAGATTCTTAAGATAGCCAGTTAGTTAAAGCACAGGGAAGAAAATCCCAAGCTGCTTGCCTCTACGAAGCTCAGTGTGACACTGGGGTAAGAAGCTTCAACAGTAGCTGCCAACTGGGCTAAGATCCCTACAGCTTTCTCCAGAGATCAGTACTTTGACAGGTCACATCCTATGTCTGGCACCATTACTCCCCACTTTCATTAGGCCTTTCTTTTCCAATTTTTTTCTTCTTACTTGAGCCAAAAGAAACAAGAGGTCAGTGAAGAACAGTTTTAGCTAAATATGATTTTTATCGTTTTACCACTGCATTACACCACTTACCAAATATTTAGGTTCTGATCTGCTAGGGAAAAAATGTACGTGTCAGGATTTAGATGAAGGCTGCTTTAGGCTTTAGTGCCTAGACTATAAAATGTATATGTGAATTATTATTACTGTATTATAAGCAAATCCATATGACATGGTGTCTTCATGTAGCCTTCGCCAGTCTCTCACACAACTGTCAGATGAGAACATCACGTTTTCAAACAATGTCCAGGGAGGAAGCAGGGGTCTGAACAGACAGACTTTTCTTGCTTATTACAAGGCCCTGGGCTGGAGCCCCTCGGAGAGGGAGGACCTGGGTTCCATTACAGGCCTCTGAGAAAGGTGGTGCAAAGACCCTAGAGACTAGGGGTGGAATGACCAGTGAGTCAAGATTCAGATCAAAGAATCAAATTGAGGCTGTTGGTTGTTTGTTGGATGGTGCAGGGTGGGTGTATACGTGACCTGGCTGGAGGGCTGGGTCACAACAGCAGGGAAAAGCAGCTGTCAGTGGGCTCTCCTCATCCAGCACTCCCTGCCACACCATGCCACATGGGGGCGTGCCAGATGTCACTCCACTCTTCAGCAGTTTCCTTAGTTACCTGTGCATCCACCTAGGGATAGGCTAAAATCTAGTTATGACAGGGCCACTCACGTCAAATGAGTGCCCCTGTTGGCCAGATGTGTCTGCTCCTGCACTCTCTCACTTTTGCTCTGCTTGCAGTGACCCCTGTTGATAGTTAAACTTCTCAAGCAGGTTTTCAGTGACCTGGCCCTCCATCTGAGTCACACACAGTCTGTAGGTGCACAAACAAAATAGACCTTTTCCAAGGTACAAATCCAACAGGGCCTCTAACGGTAACATCCTGGTCCATAACCCTTTCTCTGGGCTTGGTTCTCAGTCAGTCTAACAGGACCTATCACAGTACCCTGATTAGCCTTGACCCCTCCTGGGCTAGCTTCCAGTGGTACCTGCTCTGTTATGGACCAGTGACTCTCTGCTCTGTAGCGAGCCTCCCTGACCCCAGCTCTCCAGTTGAGTCACTAGTTCAGTTCAATCCCCTTCAGGGGTTAAAAACTTCAATTAAAACCTGACCCTCTTTGGGGTCTTCTTCCCCCTTCTCTGGGCTTAGGCCATTTAGTCAAGATGAGCCTAGTATAGAATTCCCCCATGTTGCTTTTTGAATTCCTTCATGTAGGAATTCCTTCATGCATCCAACGAAGTGGGTATTCACCCATGAAAGCTTATGCTCCAATATGTCTGTTAGTCTATAAGGTGCCACAGGACTCTTTGTCACTTTTTACAGATCCAGACTAACACAGCTATCTCTCGGATACTTGAGTTCATGTAGGATGTAACTCTACTGTTACTCCACTGATCATAATGGGTCTCTATATCACCAGTGTAACTTAATTCAGAATTTGGCTCACTGATGTTCATGGATGGTATCATTATGAATCAGCTGAAAGTAATCCAATTCCTGCGGAAGAAGATTATGGTTTTAAGTCCACATTAGGAACTGGACTGATATGCCATAATAACAATCCACTATGGGAGGGGATTAGTTTAGACATTCCTTATTTTGCAGGTCTTTCTTTGATTAAGGCAACTTAAGTGCTGCACATGTGATTTATATTAGTTTGCTAAATCAGTTGTCTAAGTTAGAAAACTTGGATAATTTCATAATTTACTGATTCAAGCAAAATTATGATTCAGTGGCTTAGCTTTTCATAGCTGGGGTTGCTACATTTGTGATGGAGGAATTTCAGAAGGTTTGAAAGTTTGAGGCAGAATCCACCCCAGGTTTGAATTGTCTGAATTTAACCATCTGAACCTCTTGAGTCTGTACATTTGGATTGGAAATCTCAAGAGAACAGTGTTTTGTTTGTTACAAGTTTCTTCAGCACTGCTTGCTACTGGTTGAGCTGAGAACACCCTAAGAACTGCCTCTCTTTTAATATTGTCACACTTACACTTTCCATCCTAGCCAGAGACTGGAAATGAAAACATGAAAAATAATTGGAAAATAAAAAAAATATATATATCTGAACTATTTTAAATATCAACAGTTTTGATCAAGATTTTGTGAGGAGGTTTGGGTTAGTTGCATATCCCCACTATCTATGCCACACACATAATGATCATATTTTGTACTTCTGTAGTTCCTGTCATGTGAGGATCTCAGTCTCATTCATGAACCAAGTCCTGTGATATCTCTCATGGTGCTTACAGGGCATCACAGCTGAGAATGTCCAAACTCAGGACAGGTTGCCAGAAAATAGGGCAGACCCCCCAAACTGGTGGTATATTCTATCATTAGATTTCACCAAGCCAGTAATAAAAGGACACTCTTGGATCACTATACTAGTTTACCACAGAGCGCAGACAGTCCCCTTGGCATGCCACCCAGACAAACTGAACTTTATGATGTACGGTTATTAAAACCAAAACCCCCACACATGAGGTTCTTCCAACCCCAAAGGGTTGATCACTCACCCCAAGTCACTGGATACTTCAGGATCTCACAAAAAATAATGTT
This sequence comes from Gopherus flavomarginatus, assembly GCF_025201925.1. Taxonomy (NCBI): domain Eukaryota; kingdom Metazoa; phylum Chordata; order Testudines; family Testudinidae; genus Gopherus; species Gopherus flavomarginatus. The sequence continues at coordinate 87,692,662 of NC_066620.1, forward strand.
GTTAGTCAATCCTTGGTAAACTAACTAAGGATGTATTAATTAAGAAAAAAGAAATGAGAATTATAAAAGTTACAAGCAGATAAAATACAATACAATTGAATCAGAATACATGAGTCCAGTTGTTGGCAGAGATATCATGTCTGCTAATTCTCCATAAGTCTCTTAGAGTCCTTCCATGAATCTTACAAGGTGTCCCAAAATGATTTTTTTGGGATCTCAGTCCAATGGCTCAAAATCTCCCTGTTTAGAGTTCAGCATATCAGAGATGGCAGGATCATGCCCAAGGCTTCTCTTTTATAATTGAAAAAGGCTAACGAGCTGACCTGCATCATCACAGAAAGCAGCAACAGAGATAGTCTGAATTCCCATTGCTAAGTGCAATGGCCCATGCTTGTCTTTGATGGGCCATTCAATTAATTAAGCCATTCAAACTACCAAGATAGTTTACAGATGGTTCTTCAATGTAAATCAACAAGTTTCAGATAGACTAAGACAATAACATTCCCACTTTAGTAAACTTCATCTAAATGCTAAATACAGGCGTTTTGATCTAAAGACAATTGAGTATAGTTGCATATGCTACAACAACCCTGTGAGACAGGTAATAAATGAATGGCAGCCATTTAGAAACTAGCAAGGAGGAACAAAATCAGCCTGCTTTATGCAAGCTCAATTCCAAGTCTGAATTTGGCTTTGAGCTGGTAAATTACTTGTCAAGAACCCTAAGACAGTCAGAACCAAATCTAGATCTCCTGGCTTGTGCTTCAGCCAAAAGACTGTCCTTGCATTAATAAGAAAACAATGCTGATTTGATTACAACTCTGAAAAAAACTGCTGAAAATATTTCCAAAACCTTCTTTTAATCCATACAGTTTTTCCTCCCTCATGTTGCCTGATAGACTACCTTGATCTAGAATAATAGTATATTTCTTTAATATTTTTCTTAAATTAGATTCAAAAGAGCACTAATACATAACAGTTGCATTGCCTTAATAGCTAACAACTAAGTAACTGGATTGTGTTTGGAAAACATCAGTAACCCAGACATGCCTATTTGACTTAAATGAAATATAGCATCTGAAAAAAACTGCTACATGTATTATCTTACTCCTAAATGTAAGGGTGAAATCTGTCAGAAATATGTTTTATACAAGCAGAAAGGAGTTCATGTAAGTTTATAAATTGCATCTAAAATTACCTTTTCTGGAATTATAAGACATCTCATGAGCCATTCTGACATCTGTGTATAGAACAGTCAGGAGAAGCTAACTAGTCCCATACAGACCCTGTCAGAAATGGGTAGGAGGCACTTATTAATTTAAAAGAAGATGAACATCAGTGGCATTTATATGTTTATTTTACTGCATGAGTATGAAATATTATTCATTGGTCAGAAGACTGAAAAAGTGCAGCAAGCCAATTTTATTTACATTTAAATTAACCATCACTCCCCCCTCAAGTAACAAAATGGAACAGTCCTCTTACTGCAATAATTACGTCTATTTGAAGGTCTGATCCAAAGTCTACTAAAATCAATTAAACTTTTCCATTGATGAATGGCATAAAGGCTCCAATTGCTTCCATTGAAGCTTCTATTGACTGCAGTGGGCTACTCCAATGACACGAATATACGTGAGTGTGGGGAAGTGCAGACCATTGAGCACCTGCTTGTTTGTCGACTCTTTGGAGAGACCTGTACGAAGGTATATCTTGCTGCAGCAATAGAAAGAGCCATCACTTGTGCACAATTCTGGAAAAAGACACATCTAGTTTGTGACAAGGACACAAGAAGAAGAAGACTGCAGTGGGAGCAGGACTGGCCCTCAAGAACAGTTGCAAAAGTAAGAATCAGCATCAGCATAGCATGGCCTATTGAACATAAGAGAAGAAGAGGAATGGGAGAATCCTGCTGAAGCCTGGGGTCTGTTCTTCACCATATGCTACCCTCTCTAGCACACAGATTTCTAGAAGAAATTTATGAGATGGTTCCTGATCATAGAACTAGGCTGACCAGATGTGACAATTTTATAGGGACACTCCCAGTATTCGGGGCTTTGTCTTATATAGGAGCCTATTACTCCCTACCCCGTCCTGATTTTTCATACTTGCTATCTGGTCACCCTACAGAGAACTAGCACTAGCTGTTCCCCACAACTTCAGCCCTCATTGAAGAGGGAAATTAATGAGGAAAAAGAATGGCTGCATGACTCCTAATAACTCTCTTCAATACCTCTTGGAACAGATTGTGAGCGACAGCTGGTTTTGGGTCCTGGACTAAGGAAAAGCTTGTCATCTTGGCCTAGTGCGTGGGGAGTCTCAGAACTCATCACCTTCAGTATGTCACATGGCACACCCACGGGCATATTTGCACACTGGACATGCATGGTCCCTAAGTGAGGAAATTAGAGCTAGTTGAAAAATGCTATGTGTTTTCCATTCACATTTTCAAACAAAATTAAAAAAAACATTTTGTTTAATTTTTTTGTGGTGGTCTTGGTTTTTTAAGTAAAGAAAAGACATTTTTGTTTTGGTCTTCCTAAACCAAAAAAATCTGTTTTTATTTTTTCATTCCCTTCTACTCAATATTTTCCTTTTTTATGAAAAAGGAGGTAAAAGAAGGAGTTGGCGAGAAAGAAAGTAGGGAACAAAAAATGAAACCTTTTTGATTTTTGAAAATTAAAAACTGAACAATTTTCCATTTTTGTTTGCCAAAAACAGAAATTTAGGATGCAAATGAGAAGTTTTGTTTCAAAGTCAATATTTGTCTAAAGAATTTTTTATGAAAACTTTTAACGTGCTGTAGAAGTCATGGGAAAAGGGGGAAGAGGGCACAGGAAGACACAAAATCTTGCATCCTGCCACTTAATATTAATCGATTCCTGCCTAATGTATCAGAATGGGCTCTTCTTAAGCCTGCTGCAAAGAAATCCAGCAGGCAACATATAGCTTAAATTTGCTTCAGACAAGAGACAAATCCCAAATAGTATCCTTTAAGAGGTAAATAGTCCTTTAGTTTCCCAATACCTCCATGCTTAGGGTGACCAGATGTCTCATTTTTAAAGGGACAGTCCCATTTTTTGGGACTTTTTCTTATATAGGCACCTATTACCCTCCACCCCCAGTCCCATTTTTCCACAGTTGCTATCTGGTCACCCTCTCCATGCTGGGCTGGGCTGGATGGTGCTGTGGAGGACAAGCACTTCTTAGTTTTTTTCTCTCAGAGCCTCTTCCTTCGCTCGTACTCTTCCCTTCTTAAACACTGCTTTAAAGACCCTCTACTTATGCCCTCTCCTGCCTACCCTAGTGTGTGGTAACTTGAGATTTTTAATGCTATATATAATCTCCATATCCCTCTATAAACACCACCAGCACCAAAAGCACTTATCCCACAGCAAGCCCAACAAAAGCTGGAAGAAATCTGGAGTTTCTAGGCCAAGTTATTTTGGAGAGACAGATTCTTACCTAGTTTACAAGGGGAAGCTAGATCAGTTTATACCAGCTGAAGTCTGCCCTCTAAAAAGTCAAAATAGTTAGAAAATGTTTCAAAAGTAAATGTTCAATACACAGTAACTTTAATACTCCTCTGCCAATTTTTGCCAGGCTTCACAGAAAAACCCTGCTCTGAGAGAAAATGTAGTATCGAAAATTTCAGAAAAATCAGGCAGGTTTCTTTGAGCCACTATAGGGAGGAGATAGTTAAGGCTGAAGCTACCTTTCCTATGAGGTTGGTATCACTGCTCTTTTATAATTATGGAGGAGCTGCTGCTGCTCTATACTAAAAGAATTCCAAAAAGAATATGAATTTCAGATATAATTCTGGAAGTACAGTACACCAATTCAATATGAACCTGGAGTATAAAATACATAGTCTGAGTTTAAATCCAGTCTGTATACATGAAACAAAAAGTTGCTATGCAATATATAGTTCATTCTATCAAACTGCTCAAAACATTGTATTTGGGAATGGAGTGGAGAAGGCAGACTGGATAACTGGAGGGTTCGTTTTGTTAGACAAACTTGGTCCTGGGTGGTACTCTCTGAGGTGAAGGGAGAAGGATATAGGACTGCATTGCGTGTGCTCTATGCTTTGCCTGTTTAAAATTAAAGCTAATAGGTGTTCTGATTTATAAACCCAAATTTCTTTGTGAATTTATTATAGGACTGTTTTACAGCTATTCAGTCCTAATTTAATTTGGATACTTTGGTCTACCCTAGTGCTTGGTAACATGGCAGTCAGTTAAATGGCTTTTATTAGTTCTTTTGTCCTTTCCTTCTTAACAAGAACACGGACCAAAACCCAGGTCTGATCAGAGTTTGCGAACAGCCACTACATGGCCATACTTCAGGCCAACGGATCTCTGAAGCTACTTTCTTATTCCCCAGAATAGCAGCTTTCATTTCAGTTGTTATGGTCACTGTCATAAACAGATAGCTAAGGGTTAATGTCTCTTTCACCTGAAGCACCTGACCAGAGGACCAATCAGGAAACCGGATTTTTTCAACTTTGGGTGGAGGGATTTGAGTGTCTGAGTCTTTGTTTTCTGGCTGCCTGCTTTCTCTGAGCTTTGGAGAAGTAGTTCTACTTTCTAGTCTTCTGTTTCTAAGTGTAAGGACAAAGAGATCAGATAGTAAGTTATATGGTTTCTTTTCTTTGGTATTTGCATGAATATAAGTGCTGGAGTGCTTTGATTTGTATTCTTTTGGAATAAGGCTGTTTATTCAATATTCTTTTAAGCAATTGACCCTGTGTTGTATCATCTTAATACAGAGAGAACATTTGTACTTATTTTTCTTTCTTTTTATATAAAGCTTTCTTTTAAGACCTGTGGGAGTTTTTCTTTACTTCAGGGAAATTGAGTCTGTACTCACCAGGGAATTGGTGGGAGGAAGGAATCGGGGAGATCTGTGTGTTGGATTGCTAGCCTGATTTTTGCATTCCCTCTGGGGGAATAGGAAAGTACTTTTTGTTTCCAGGATTGGGAACAGAGAGGGAGATTCACTCTGTTTGGGTTCACAGAGCTTGTGTCTGTGTATCTCTCCAGGAGCACCTGGAGGGGGGAAGGGAAAAAGGATTATTTCCCTTTGTTGTGAGACTCAAGGGATTTGGGTCTTGGGGTCCCCAGGGAAGGTTTTTCAGGGGGACCAGAGTGCCCCAAAACACTCTAATTTTTTGGGTGGTGGCAGCAAGTACCAGGTCCAAGCTGGTAACTAAGCTTGGAGGTTTTCATGCTAACCCCCATATCTTGGACGCTAAGGTCCAAATCTGGGACTAAGGTTAATACATGGTGGCAGCTGGTGGGAGATAGACAGAATCCAGAAGCCAGTAGAAATATTATATTTTTCTTTTCTCTGCTAAGGGCTTTTTAGCAGAGAGAAGCAGTTGGTTTTAAAAGGGAACCAGAGAGAATTTTTTTTTCTGCTCTCTCTCGCAGTTTGTGGCTTGCATGTTAAGGGTCTTTTGTCATGCAATAGCCCTCCCATTAGGAGGCAAGTACCAGCACTTATAGGCATGCAAATAAAGTGGTTTTTCTGGTTTCCCTTCATTGAACATTAGCTAGAGAGAGAAAAGGAAAATTAGCTAAAGGCACTGTTGCTAGGCAGACTTCAGGAGGCAACAGAGAACCTGCAGTTCAGAAGATAAACACCGGAGGGCACCCCAACACAAGAAAACAGGAACCATGACTTCTAAGGCAAAAATTGAGGCCGAAGAACAAATCAAAGAAGCTGAACACAGGCGACAACTGGAAATAAAACAAAAAGAGATGGAGATGAAAGAAAGAGAAGAACAGATCAAAGAGGCAGCCTACCAAAGAGAACAGGCAGCCAAAGAGGCAGCCAAGGAGGCAGCACACAAAAGAAAACTAGAAGAAGAAGAGGTGGCCTACCGAAGGAAACAAGCAGAAGAAGAGTTGGCCCACCGCCGAGAAATGGAAAAGCACCAAAAAGAAATGGAAAAACAACAAAAAGAGAATGAAGAGAAGGAAAAACAGAGAAAACATGAACTGGAGTTGGCAAAAGCTGGGCTGCATGTGCCAGCCAACCCTAACAACCCGGCGCCAATTATTGCTCCACAGCACAGGAAATTTCCCACCTACAAGGCAGGTGATGACACCGAGGCCTTCTTGGAAAATTTTGAAAGAGCCTGTCTTGGGTACAGCATTCCCGAAGACCAGTACATGGTAGAATTGAGGTCACAGCTCAGTGGACCTTTAGCAGAGGTGGCAGCTGAAATGCCTAAGCACCAAATGAATGAATATAAACTTTTTCTAACCAAGGCCAGATACAGGATGGGGATAACCCCAGATCATGCCCGTCGGCGCTTCAGAACCCAAAAGTGGAAACCAGAGGTGTCATTTCCCAAACACGCCTACTACATTGCAAAAAACTATGAGGCCTGGCTAACAGGAAACAACATTCAAACCTTGGAAGAACTGAACCTCCTCATACAAATGGAGCAGTTCTTGGATGGTGTTCCTGAAGACATCACGCGGTACATACAAGATGGAAACCCCAAGAATATCGCTGAGGCGGGGGAGATTGGAGCCAAATGGATGGAACTGGCAGAAAGCAAGAAAGCTACTGTCAAGGGGAACGATTACCCCAGGGGGCACACAGACCATAAACCCTACAACCGAGGACAGCCAAAGACCCCACATACCACCCAAGTAAAGCCACAGATACCCTAACCTTCAACCTCACCAGTCTCCAGTAACTCACCTCGGCCCAGTGACCCATCAGATGGAAGATGCTTTAAGTGTAATGAACTGGGACATATCAAGGCCAAGTGTCCCAAGAACACCATGCGAGTGCAATTCATTATACCACCATCACACCAAAGATCCCCAGGCCCGGATGCCTCTCAAATACCCTTGGAGCGAAGGGAAAATTTGAGAGTGGGCGGAAAGAAGGTTACTGCGTGGAGAGACACGGGGGCACAAGTGTCAGCTATCCACCAATCCTTCGTTGACCCCAAATTCATCAACCCAAAGGCCAAAGTTACAATTTACCCCTTCATGTCACAAGCTGTAGACTTGCCTACAGCTCAACTGCCTGTCCAGTACAAAGGCTGGTCAGGAATGTGGACTTTTGCAGTCTATGACAATTATCCTATCCCCATGCTACTGGGGGAAGACTTGGCCAACCAGGTGAGGCGGGCCAAGAGAGTGGGAATGGTTACACGTAGCCAAACCAGGCAAGCTTCCAGACCCATTCCTGTTCCTGAACCGTCCACAGAGGCCCCGTCTGTGTTACCAGAGACCCAGACAGAGGTAGAGGACCCGGATTCCATGCCTACCACTGAAACAGCCACAGCATCTCCAGTCCCAGGCCCGGAACTGGAACAGCAACCAGCACCAGCAAGTGCAACTACATCTTCAAACTCAACGCCAGAGGGCGCCAGCGAGCCAAAACTGGCAGAAGCAACAGACAGCCATACCCAAAAGGCTCAGCCAGAGCCTGAAATACCCTCAGGTGCACCAGCGGAGAGCGGTTCACCAGCAACGGAAACAACCCCATCACCTACCATGCTATAACCTTAGTCCCAGATTTGGACCTTAGCGTCCAAGATATGGGGGTTAGCATGAAAACCTCCAAGCTTAGTTACCAGCTTGGACCTGGTACTTGCTGCCACCACCCAAAAAATTAGAGTGTTTTGGGGCACTCTGGTCCCCCTGAAAAACCTTCCCTGGGGACCCCAAGACCCAAATCCCTTGAGTCTCACAACAAAGGGAAATAATCCTTTTTCCCTTCCCCCCTCCAGGTGCTCCTGGAGAGATACACAGACACAAGCTCTGTGAACCCAAACAGAGTGAATCTCCCTCTCTGTTCCCAATCCTGGAAACAAAAAGTACTTTCCTATTCCCCCAGAGGGAATGCAAAAATCAGGCTAGCAATCCAACACACAGATCTCCCCGATTCCTTCCTCCCACCAATTCCCTGGTGAGTACAGACTCAATTTCCCTGAAGTAAAGAAAAACTCCCACAGGTCTTAAAAGAAAGCTTTATATAAAAAGAAAGAAAAATAAGTACAAATGTTCTCTCTGTATTAAGATGATACAACACAGGGTCAATTGCTTAAAAGAATATTGAATAAACAGCCTTATTCCAAAAGAATACAAATCAAAGCACTCCAGCACTTATATTCATGCAAATACCAAAGAAAAGAAACCATATAACTTACTATCTGATCTCTTTGTCCTTACACTTAGAAACAGAAGACTAGAAAGTAGAACTACTTCTCCAAAGCTCAGAGAAAGCAGGCAGCCAGAAAACAAAGACTCAGACACTCAAATCCCTCCACCCAAAGTTGAAAAAATCCGGTTTCCTGATTGGTCCTCTGGTCAGGTGCTTCAGGTGAAAGAGACATTAACCCTTAGCTATCTGTTTATGACAGTCACACATAAAAGTGTGAATGTAACCCATGCACCCATGTAATCTGCTGTGTCAGAAGTAGATGTTCACTTCTGACAAATTAAACAGAGATGTCCTATTTTAAATCTTCAGAGAGCCTGAAACAATAGCTGTGAGAGGTGTGAACTGGCTCATTCATCTCAGTGTGGGGTTAACCAAGATGCCCAGTGATAATTTAAATGCCAATATTGTTAACTATTTCATTGCCAATGTAAGAACGGAGAGGGAAGGTCACAGATCTGCAGAATTTATTTCTAGTGATGTCTCATTTTAGTGCTGTAAGTAGTGTGCAATTGAGAGATATCACCACTTATTTATTCCCCGAGCAAGAAAGAGCCAAACTCAAGGAGTTCAGCAGAGCCCCTAAGCATATTCAAGCCTCACTGATAAGCAGCCAAGCTCATGGAACCCAGTGCAGCTCAGAGAGCTGCATGATCATATTTTGAATAGCTGCGCAACCTTCTTTAAGAATCATCTGGTGACTCACAGGGGTGGAGCTTATTTTGTGGTGGACCTTGGAAAAGTACCCCCCTACACACATTTTTTCTAATCCCACTTTAGTTCTAATTTTATTATAAAATTCTATTATTGCGTTCTTCCATTACATGGATAGGCCTCAATCCTGCAAAAACATACCTCAAGGCACTGGAGTAGCTCCAATAATGTCAATAGATTTCTTCACACACTTAAAGTTAAGCAAGTACATAACTGTTTACAAGAATCTGGGTATGGGGCGAAAGACTAATCTATAAAGGGTCGTCGGACAAATTCTACCATTTAAGCATGTTTTCAGTGAAAAAGCAGTAAGAATGCATATAAGAAGTATATGTGAAAAAAATTCAGTAAGTGATATATCATGTGGTTATCTGAATGAGTGCCAAAGACTATAGCTACTGTTAAGATTTCAATAATGACCCATCTGTGGAATATAAAACAAAACAACACATACACAAAAAAAACCCTATGTGGAAAAGGCACTTCTAGTTCTGACTATCTTGGACAATGATAGGAAGTGTTTATTGCTATTCATGGAAAATCAGTACTCATTCACCAGCCAAAAATCATACTGATTGCTGCCAAAAAGCCTTATTTTTCAGCTGTCGATGTAGCTCTTCCATGACTTTGCTTATGAAAAATTATTTGGATGATTCTTTATCTATAGAGAGAAAACTACAACTAGCTTGAGTTATTGTAAAGCCATTGCAATGTGAAGAAACCTTAACCTCAGCATTAACAGATCTACAGAGAGTGTTTTATACCTACTTTTCCTTTTCTCTTTGTTGAGCAGTTTTCAGTTGCTGCATTTTAACTAATTGATCTCCAAACACAAGAAGTCAAATTTTACTTTAATATATTTAGTTAGAACCCCCACATCTGTTTTTAAAAAATATTTAGTGAAGCTGATCTTTTCCTTAGTTTTACCATAGCTTGGAGCAACCTCTACTGGTTTTATATATACAAAATTTAACATGCTAGTACACTGTTTAATATAGTTTTTATTTATACTGTTATATTGTAGAATGATCAACCACATTGCTAGAAAGTTAAAAACAAGTATTAAAATACAAAAATCACCAGTTTATCAGGCCGTTTAAGATTTTTCACTATACACTAACTGAATTCTTGCTTCAGTTCCTGCAAAATCTTCTTCTCCACTATTGCACGTAGGGCCTGATATGAAGACCATTCAAAACAATGAAAAAAAATCCTTTTGACTTCAATAAACTTTGGAACAGGCCCATAGAGCAACCAGATGGGGTGAATATACCACAGTAGAAAATGTTCCAGTTTTTAGAGGAGTTTTTTGGGGTTTGTTATTTTATTGAAAAAAAAAATCCAGGAATAATTTTTTTCCAAATTAGTTCATGGAAAATATCATTTTCCAACAAGCTTTATTTGGAAGCAATGAAATTACATAGCCCCATGGGATAAAACTGCACAGTAATAGTAAACAGGAGATAGTATGAGTATGTGGATATGCAGGTATACATTCTGTAGTATCTCTACCTTACTGAGCAGGAGTGTTTGTGACCGTGCTAAATGTCTTAAGCTATATTTGTAAATATAAAAGAGTTCCTATTGTGTGAGTGTTGCAGCTATGCACATAGGGGTTCCCAACTATATAATAATTTAAATAATACTGGGCTTGATCTTGCAGCAAGAATCTGTCAACCATCAAAGTGATACCTGAGGATTCCTTAAGTAATCAATATAATTAATACATAATCTAAATATTGGGCAACATAAGCAGGAAACATTGATTTAAATAATCTATTTTAATCTTGTTTGTTATTTTTATAATTTTTAGCTATTTTTGTAAAGAACGTTTGGTTCTCAATAGTTGGTATAATTTGGTACCTATTTTTGTTAACCAAAAGGATACACAATATCTAAACACATTTATTTAAGAAATTATATAGTTGCACACCCAGTTATTCAGATTTTTAATTTTTACATTTTTTATGTTTAGAAAATGGTGACCACCACATTTCTTATGTACTAGATCATTAATTTTTTTACTTGAGATTTGTGTCAAGCTCCATTTGGCTGGAAATTGGAATTCAATTAAAATTCACACAAACCAGCATTTTAAAATTGTTTCTATTACTTAAATAAAACTACCTTAAATGTGCTGGATACATAAGAAAAACAAAGTTTATCAAAACATATTACATTTAAAACAAAGGAAGTATGACCTATACTTAGTGATTGAACTGATTGGTCCTGGTCACTATGTCCTTCAAGGTATTAGAAATATGAGATTTCCTCCTCAGACCAGTTTTTATTCACAGATGAACTAGTCACTGAACTGATCTGGTTGAATGAATTGAAATGACAATGTTCTCTCTGTACCTGCAAAAGAGGCTATCACTGTCAAAGGCTGAGGGTTGAGCACTTCAACAAACTCTGGTTTCAGAAATTTAGCCAGTGACTTCCAAGAGTTGAGTGGTGTGACTTTCTTTAAAATGTTAGCAGCAAAAATTTACTGCTTGAATACTATTTTTTTTAAATTACATTTAAATTATCGTAATATGTTTTAGTAAGTCCAGGCCTTAACATATACTACCATAATTTCAAATTTAATTGTAAATAGGTTTATTTTTAAAAAGAAAATTGGATGTAATTTAATGTAAATAACAAATCTGATTTTAAATTTTCAAAAAATCATTAACTACCCTGCGTGCAATGCAAGAGAGTATTCACAACACTTCACAGGAAAAGAGGGCTCACAACACCTTATAGGATGAAGCCACAAATGTCCTCTATCTTTTAGGTGCTATCATTGACTTTGAAAAGGACAACAAACACAATATAGGAAATTTGCAGGACATAGATGTTGGTTGATTCTTTTTGCCTCCAGCATTTAAATACCTCTTGAATGTTGATATATGTTGGGTCAGCCACCAGACTCCCTTGTCAAACTAGATCTCTCAAGGACTGGCTGCATCCAGAGCTTCTTCCTCTATTAGTCTACCCATGGCTATGGGAGGCGGAGCCACATATGGATTGTCGTGCCCTGGCTCATTGCACCAGGCAAATGGAAGAGTTGTCACTCTGGTACTGCTTTGCTACCTTGGCTTCCAGGTCCTATGTCCCATGCAGCCGCATAGGACCAAGCCAAAATCTAACTTATGGTGATCCCTGCTCTAAGCAACAGAACTGACAGTTACAACGGAATATTTGTTAGTAGGATTCAACATAAAGCATTGATTAATAATCCATCAACATAATGTCAGCAAGTGTTAGTGACTGAGGAATTTTGCATGGAAGAAACAAAGTGAAGAACAGAGAACTGTAAGAGATAAGAACAGTGAGGACTGAATGTATGGCCCTGCAATGCTGGGCCAACCAACTACCATGCCCTCTAACAGCCAGATTAATTTTCCTGTTTTGATTTCTTATTTGGGAGGAAAAAAATTCCAGGAATTTTCAATCTTCATAAAATGACTTGCTAAATAACAGGGTTGGTATGTTTCTTTTCATACAGAAAAGTGTGACTGAAAATGGTATTTGCCTCTAACAGGTGCAGGAATGGACTGAGTTATCTTTTCAGACATTTTGAAAAGCACTTATGGTATCTTATATGTTGCAATAAGTCAGGCCAATTGGCCAGTGATATTTCTCTTCCAACCCTACCAGTCTGGTAAACAAGAGAAAGTCCTAAGCACTGGATCATGTAAATAGGTGGATGGATATGAGTCCACACAGCTGCAACCACCACTCCTACCTGTTTTCTTTCTACTGACTTCAAAGAAAATAAATCAGGTTTAAAATTTTATAAAATCACTGCTGTGTAGTACTGTGCCTTATGCCAGAACTATTTGGGGGAAAACAATGAAGGAGAAATTCACCTATACATGGTTACATAAGAATGGCTATACTGTGTCAGACCAATGGTTCATCTAGCCCAGTATCTTGTCTCTGACAGTGTCCTCTCTTCTCTCACTGCACATTTCAGCCCTGTGAAAATTAGAGAATTGTCACTCAAAACTAGATACCACTGCTGTACTAATTTCTACATACGTAAATGAGCTGATAGCACTAAATGAACATCAGCATTAACATGAAGAAGTGGGCAGTTCTGACTGTAGTCCTGTTATTTCCTCATGATAAGTCTAGGAAAGAACAATGTGAAGAAGCAGATAAAAGAGACAACACTGGGGGAAAAATACCAGAAGATAGAAATTGCCATAATATTGTAGCTCAATAGTCTATTTTAGCATTCTATTTCCAAAAGTGCTTAAGGCTTCATGCTTTAGAGGAAGGCATAAAAATCCCCTGTAATGAACTGAAATGGTTGATAGCGTGAGTACAAAACTCAGAAATTTCTTCCTGCTTCCAGATGCCAATTAGATTCTCTCCTGGATCATAAGGATTAGTATCCCTTTTCATTTTATCCTAGCTAGGTAACTCCACATATGCTAAATCTACAGAGGAGTGAAGTTCTGGAACAGCCTTCCAAGGGGAGCAGTGGAGGCAAAAGACATATCTGGCTTCAAGACTAAGCTTGAGAAGTTTATGGAAGAGATGGTATGATGGGATAGCCTAATTTTGGCAATTAATTGATCTGTGACTATGGGATGTTAGATGGGGCGGGATCTGAGTTACTACAGAGAATTCTTTCCTGAGTGATGACTGATGAATCTTGCCCACATACTCAGGGTTTAGCTGATCGCCATATTTGAGGTCGGGAAGGAATTTTCCTCCAGGGCAGATTGGCAGAGGCCCTGGGGGGGTTTCACCTTCCTCTGCAGTGTGGGGCATGGGTCATTTGATGGAGGATTCTCTACATCTTGAAGTCTTTAAACCACAAGTTGAGGACTTCAATAGCTCAGACATAGGTCATGGGTTTGTTACAGGCGTGGATGGGTGAAATTATGTGGCCTGCATTGTGCAGGAGGTCAGACTAGAAGATCATAATGGTCCCTTCTGACCTTAAAATCTGTGAGTCTATGAATCTATCTATAAATAAATTTCCAATAATTGTAAAAAATGTACTAAACTTTTGGCCTCAACAATATTATGTGACAATGAGTCCAGCAAGTTAACTATGATGAAGCTTGCACTGAAAAATCATTTTCATTTGTTTCAAATGTATTGTCCTTGTCATTAAGTTCTCCCTTGTTCTTGTTTTATGGAAAAGGGGAAATTAGTGTACATAAATGAGCTTTTGTGTACCTCTGTACTATCTCTTCTTATCTTCTCATCAGCCCTGCCCTAAAGGGACTTCCTAGAGAAGGAAGCAAGTTAGAACAAAGCATTCCATCAGTTCTATCCAATAAACAGCTCCATTTGTGAATTATTCTTCAAAATCTGTGGCCCCTAAATTTCCTAGTAACTGAAATTGGTCCCAGCAGCAATTTAGTAAATAAAAGATGTGTGTTCTGGGAGGAAGAAAAGATCTGTTTTCATTACAAAATATCAGAGAAAAGTTATGGACACTAAAGATCATATAAAACTATGGTAATAAAGCTTCTTCTTTCTTCAGTGTGTTTAGTTTACAGTTTATCATAGATATTTCTAACATTAATATAAATTCTACAATTATTGATAAATACATTATGTGGTGTTTGTTTTGTATAGTCCAAAATTTTGCACATTTCTGTGATTTGCCTTTTAAAGACCTTGTGGGAGGAATAAGTCTTGTGGCATTTAATTCTCTTCCAGCAACTGATAGCATATGGTGTTCATTATTCACATTTTTCTAAAATATTTGCGAAACTAGTTGAGCACAAGAACTAAAATAATAAAACTCGCTCAACTTTCCCCAATCAAACCAGGGTCTCTGTATCACATTTTCCTGCTTTTCTATGAGTAAATGTATGGGATAATTTATATTAATCCCTTAACCATTGTGTTCAAAGGAAGCCATATATATTCTATTATTGTTTGATCTTCATGTATTTTTGGGAGTATAGCTTCAAATTCAAATAGACGAGGACATTAGGCTACAAGACAGAATGGTGGCTACTTCTCAACTTTGTAAAAGTTCAAGAAATACTGAACATGCATCCGGCGAAGTGGGTTTTCACCCATGAAAGCTCATGCTCCAATACATCTGTTAGTCTATAAGGTGCCACAGGACTCTTTGATGCTTTTACAGATCCAGCTAACACGGCTACCCCTCTGATACTAAGAAATATTGTGACTCTTAAGAGCATGTTACCTGACATCTGTCCTCTCCTGAATATAAAATGTCTTAGGCATGCAGAAAAGCATGGCCTAGTGATTAGGCCACAGACTTGGCATCACATCTCAGTTTTCTTCCTGGCTTTGCCCAAAGTCTTGCTGTGTGACCTTGGGTACTTAGAACCTCCTGTCTCAAATTCCCTATCCTACAAACCAAGGATATTTATAGCTCCCTTCTTCCCATGGATGCTGTGAGTTTTAATTCAGTTATTAAGTTTTGTCAGGCTCTTTAAGATACATAGCTGTAAGGTGCTATAAGAGTACAAAGTATTATTAGCAATAGTGTTATCCATATAGACAGATAGATAGAAGCTTGTATTAGGAAGAGTCTTGATACCTTAATTACTTCTAAATCTCTCCTGAATTCTTCTTTCATAGAACTGAAGGTTATTACCATTTTAAAAGGTCTATTAAATATTAAAGTACAACAGTGAAAAATGTTTGACTCTAGTCATAAAAGTTCTCCAGACCAGCCTGGGTTAGTGCTCAACCTGTGCTGACAAACCAGGTATAGTGTCCTTGCTCTCTACATAACATTAAGAATATGGGGAAACTACACTGGGCACAGTTCAATTCCAAATAACAGGGCTTTTTAACTATGTACAAATGTACCAGTCCTAGATACCTATGTACACTGCTGCTCTAGCAGGGTTCTAAATGTCTTCTGCAATAGAAGATAGGGAGGCCCAGTAGAGGGCTTCCAAACTATTAAGGGATACTACCCTAATTCCTCTGTACTACATATTTCTCCTCCTTAGTGTGAAATGACAGACAATGAACTACCAACATTTTACTATCAAAACTACAATCAATAACACACAATGTACTACAAATTGAGTCTAAGAGGTGGCTTATGACTTCTCCCTGGATAACATGATTTGGCATCACAACAGCATCTGGAATAGTATTTGTACTTTCTGGTGTAGATGTATCAGCAACATCTTCCTGCTCTGTAACAATAAGGTCACTTGTAATAGAAACAGGGACATACGGCTCACTGCTACTATCACAAATCATTGTCTGTGGCTGCCTTGTAGGCTTGGTATTTTCAATAGGCATTGCTAGTGGAGAAGCTACTGCTGAATTTGTGCTCAAAAGCTGGTTTATGTGTCTTCTTCATGAACTGTTCAGTGCTACTTCTGCCCAATAAGCCAGAATAGCTGTCTGATGTAATAAATCTCGGTTTCCATGAAATATCTGGATGGTATCTTACTGAGGCCTGATCTACACCTAAAACGTGGGTCAACCTAGCTACGTCACTCAGGACTGTGAAAAACTTCATGCCCTGAGCACTGTAGTTAGGTCAATCTAATCCCCGGTGTAGACATGGCTAGGTCAACAGAAAGATTCTTCCGTTGACCTAGTTACCAACTCTTGGAGAGGTGGATTATCTACATCCATGGAAAAAACCCTTCTATTGATGAAGGAAGCATCTACACTACAGTGACATAGCTGGAGTGCCAGCTCCATAGCCTAAGAATTTTCTGCCATGTGAAAACTGAGTTGGATCGGACTATTTGCAGTCATTTGATTACACTCTTTCCTTCCAATGTCTCTGCGTAGATTGGTCTTGAACAAGTCCAGGCAAGACCTAAATTTATGTCCTGTAAACAAACATCGCTCATGTACTGCATTCCTATAGGCCAATAAAGAATTCACAATCTTGTGTCGTAAGCTACCTTTATCTGTAGTTGCAGCACAAATCACTTGCTTAAATGTCTGAATAAAGCTTTCCACTACTCCTTCTTGTCAGGATAGTAACCAGCTGACATGACATATTGGATACCATTTCTTTTAATGAAGAACTCGAATTCTTTGGACCTGAATTGAGTTCCATTGTCACTTAAAATCTGTTCAGGGACGCCCCTCCTTGAAAACAAGTCTTAACTTGTCCACCATCTGCACTGAAGTAACTGAATTCAGACATAACACTTCAGTCCATTTAGAATGAGTGTGTACTACAACCAAAACCATATGCTCCATAAATGGTCCAGAGTAGTCTGTGTGGATTCACAACCCCTGGGTGGCTGGCCACTTCCAAGCATGCACTGGAGCATGTTTATGCATTGTAACATGCTGCTGGGGAGACCCAGAGCTGTGAGCCACTGTGTTCAGGGCCAGATTAATGCAGGGGCTTTAGGAGCTGAAGCCCAGGGCCCCGGCTCAAGTGGGGCCCTACAAAAATAAATCATAGGCAGCAATCTCCAGGCTGCTAAAAGGGGCCCTCAGGCAGGCTGTCTGCATGCTGTGGCCCCATGCTGTTACCAGAAGTGGCTAGCTGCTGGCAAGTCTCTACGGCCCCTGGTGGTGGTGGAGGGAAGCAGCTCCGCACACTGCCCCTACCCCCAGCACTGTCCCCGTAGCTCCCATTGGCTGGGAACTGGCCAATGGGAGCTACAGGGGTGGCGCTTGCGGGCACATGCAGCAGACAGAGACTTGCTGCTCCCCTCCCACAAGGGCTGCAGAGACATGCTAGCACCCAGCCACTTCCAGGAGAGGTGTGGGGCTATGGCAAACAGGCAGGCAGCCTGAGCCCTGCTGCACCGCTGGCTGGGAGCCGCCTGTGATAAGCACCTCCCGGCTGAAGCCTGCACCTCATACCCCCTTCTGAACCCCAACTCCCTGCTCCACATCAGAGTCCCCTTCTGCAAGCAAACTCCCTCCCAGACCCCACACTCCCTTCTGCATCCCAACCCCCTACCCCAGGTCAGAATCCCCTCTTGCACCGAAACTCCCTCTCAGACTCCGCACCCCCTCCGGCACCCCAATCTCCTGCCCAGGCGCCCTCCTGCACCAAACTCTCTCCCAGAAAAAAGACTTGTATACAGGGGCTCCACAAAATCTAATAGCCCCGGGCCCACAGGAGAGTTAATCCAGCCCTGACTGTGTTAACTCTCTGCCATACCAAGAGTGAGTTTTGCTGGTCATTAGACTGTGTGTCACTCGTCATAATGTCACACACTTTGACACTGGATCATTTTTAGTTTTGCAGTGTCCCATCACATTTGTCAGTGGCAAGGGCTCAATTTGTGCCATAGAAAATATATCAACGGTTTTTAGGTCCACTTCAATATCTTTACTGCCGCTTCCAGTGACAGACGTGACAAGCAACCTGCTTTTGCATGTTGACTGGAACTTTTGAACTCAATATCATAACAGTAAGTGCACATGAATACTGTCCATCTCTGTCACTATGGTGAACCCATTGCTGGTACTTCTTTCTTTGGTTAAAAATTGAAACTAGCACTTGATAATCTGTAACCTGAGTACATAATTTCCCATAGAGATATATCAGTGAAACTTTTTAACTCCTCAGACCAAACTTAGTGATTCTCTATCAATTTGGGTATAGTTATGTTCTAACAAGGTAAGAGATCTAGAAGCAAAGCCTTTCAATACAATCTTCCATCTCATGAAATTAGTGCTTCTATCCCATATGGGGAAGTGTCACAAGCCAACTTCAAAGACAAAGATGCATTGTGTGTAAGAATATTTTCAGATTACATGAGCTTCTTGGCTTCATCAAAAGTCTCTGTGCTCTCTGTGGACCAATACTGTTTCTGTTCATTGTGTAAAAATTAATTCAGTGAATGGAACACTCTGGCTAGATTAGGTTGGAACCTAGGATAATAACTGACCAACCTCAGAAAGGAGTGTAATAGTGACACATTTTGTCGCTGGATTGTCATAAGGATAGTTTCAACTTTCTCTTATGATTTATGCAAAGCATGTTTGTCAATAGTGTGGCCCTAGTAGGTAATTGAATCTTTGATAAATTCACATTTTTATTTCTTTGCTCTAAACCCATACTCAGACAACCTTTCAAATATGTTTTGGATGTTCTCAAGATGTTGTTCATCACTAGCTCCCATGATGAGTATATCATCAAGTCACACAGAGTACCAGGAATGCCCAGTATTAACTGGTCCATGGTTTGCTGACAAATAGTGGGTGTGGATGCTCTTCCAAACACTAGCCTCTTATATTGAAATAAACCCTTGTGTGTGTGAATTGTGAGATACTTTCTTTTCACTTTCTTCCATCTCTATTTGTAGATAGGTTTAGGCTATCGAGATCTATCATGGACAAATGCTTACCTCCAACTAATGAGGCAAATATATCCTCTATTCTAGGCAAAGGATACTGATTTTCACATAATACTGGGTTAATGATCATTTTAAAATCAACACAGATACAGACAGTTCCATTATTTTTAATCACAGACAGTATAGGGATGCTCCATTTAATCTTGATATAAGTCCAGAGTCCCATAATTGCTGAAGTTCTGCCTCTCACTTTGGCTGTATCATGAAAAAGTACTGCATGAATTCTGCAAAATTTAGGACTTGTTCCCTTTTCAAGCATAATTTTTGCTTTCATATATTTTAAGGTTCTGATACCATTCTGGCAGACATCAGTTCTCCAAAAATTCTGCTAGTTTTTGTTTTGAGTGGGAGTTCATCATTTTTTAAGCCTGCAGATGCTTTATGCTTTTCCAATTAGCTGAATCTGTCTTTCTATAAGTAATGCATGACCCGCTTGCTGTACAACAAAGATGTCTGCCATCTGCTGTGTATGTCACTGTGATGAGGTGAAACCATATCATGGGCTAGAAAGAGTTAAAAGCCAGTCAGTTGCATTAATTACACCTATGCTGTAATTAATTTGTTGCTTCGCAGCTAGAGGGGGCACAACTAAGGCCTGGTCTACACTACGCGTTTATACCGATTTTAGCAGCGTTAAACCGATTTAACGCTGCACCCGTCCACACAACAAGGCCCTTTATATCAATATAAAAGGCTCTTTAAACTGGTTTCTGTACTCCCCCCCGACGAGAGGAGTAGCGCTGAAATCGGTATTACCATATCGGATTAGGGTTAGTGTGGCCACAAATCGACGGTATTGGCCTCCGGGCGGTATCCCACAGTGCACCACTGTGACCACTCTGGAAAGCAATCTGAACTCGGATGCACTGGCCAGGTAGACAGGAAAATCCCCATGAACTTTTGAATTGCATTTCCTGTTTGCCCAGCACGGAGCTCTGATCAGCACGGGTGGCAATGCAGTCCCAAATCCAAAAAGAGCTCCAACATGGATCGTATGGGAGATACTGGATCTGATCGCTGTATGGGGAGACAAATCTGTTCTATCAGAGCTCCGTTACAGAAGACGAAATGCCAAAGCATTTGAAAAAAATCTCCAGGCTATGATACAGAGTCCACAGCACAGTGCTGTGTGACAAGCGTAATGGAAAGCCAAAGAATTAAATGGACGCTCATGGAGGAAGGGAGGGGAGACTGAGAACTCCAGCAATCCCACAGACCCGCAGCCTCCGAAAAGTATTTGCATTCTTGGCTGAGTTCCCAGTGCCTGTAGGGTCAAACACATTGTCCGGGGTAGTTCAGGGTATATCTCATCAATTTACTCCCCCTCCCTCCCCCGTGAAAGAAAAGGGGAAAAAAGCGTTTCTTGACTTTTTTCCATGTCACCGTATGTCTACTGCATGCTGCTGGTAGACATGGTACTGGGGCAATGAACAGCAGCATCCTCTCCCCTCCCTTCCCCAGTAGCAGACGGTACAGTGCAGTAGGACTGGTAGTTGTCCTCGTCATCAGCCTGTGAGTGCTCCTGGCTGGCCTCAGGTGAGGTCGGCCGGGGGCGCCTGGGTAAAAATCGGAAATGACTCCCGGTTATTCCCGGCAGATGGTACAGAACGGCTGGTAACCGTCCTCATCATAGCAACTGGGGGCTGAACTCCATCAGCCCCCCCCCTTCATGTCTTAAGAAAAGATTCTGTACTGCCTGGACTATCATAGCTGCAGGATGCTGCGCTCCTCTCCCCTCCACTGTTTAATGTCCTGCCTGGACTATCATAGCAGCTGGAGGCTGCCTCCCCCTCATTTTATCTCACTAAAAAGTCAGTGTTTCTTATTCCTGCATTCTTTATTACTTCATCACACAAATGGGGGGACCCTGCAACGGTAGCCCAGAAGGGTTGGGGGAGGAGGGAAGCAACGGGTGGGGTTGTTGCAGGGACACCCCTTAGAATGGCATGCAGCTCATCATTTCTTTGGGATCTGACATGGAGCGGCTGTGTTCTTTGGTTCTCTGATACACTGGTTCTCTAATTTTCCCCATATTCTAGGCAGGACTGACTCTATTTTTAGATACAACATAAAGGAGGGAATGACCCAGGGGGTCATTCCCATTTTTGTTTTTACGCCCCTGGCCGACCTCAGCGAAGGTCAGCCAGGAGCACCCATGACAGCAGCAGACGGTACAGAATGACTGATAACCGTCATCTCATCGCCAATTTACAATGGCACAGCAGATGGTACAGAACGACTGGTAACCGTCTCTGCTACCTTGCAAAGGCAAATAAATGCTGCTGTGTAGCGCTGCAGTACCGCCTCTGTCAGCGGCATCCAGTACACATACGGTGACAGTGACAAAAGGCAAAATGGGCTCCATGGTTGCCATGCTATGGCATCTGCCAGTGCAATCCAGGGAAAAAGGGCGCGAAATGATTGTCTGTCGTTGCTTTCATGGAGGAAGGAATGAGTGACGACATTTACCCAGAATCACTTGCGACACTGTTTTTGCACCATCATGCATTGGGATCTCAACCCAGAATTCCAGTGGGCGGGAGCGACTGCGGGAACTATGGGATAGCTATGGGATAACTAGCCACAGTGCAACACTCCAGAAATCAACGCTTGCATCAATGGATGCACATCACCGAATTATAGTGCTTTGTGTGGCCGCATGCACTCCACTTTATACAATCTGTTTTACAAAACCAGTTTATGTAAAATTGGAATAATCCCGTAGTGTAGATGTACCCTAAGAGGAATCAGGGTGATAACTTAATGAACACCTGGGCCCCATGAAAGGCTGAGAAAGGTCAGTCTTCTGGAAGAAATCACAGAGAGTCTGCAGGAGAACAGATCTCTCAGAAAGATTCAGTCTGAAGGGTTAGTGCTAAATGTGAGAACTGAGACGAATACTCTAGAACAGACCAGAAAGGGAAATGAAGATAGAGCCCAGAGAAAAGGCTGATTTGTTGACTGACTTTGGATGTCACTTTGACCTTTTCTTACCCTGAAAGGGATCTGAACTAGCTGCTTCTCAGTGGAGGGCTGAATTTTGTACAAAGGCACATAGGTGAGAATACCTGCAAGGAGAAGCTCTGATGATAGGGAGTGCTATGGTGATAAGTACAACCTCTATCAGTCTCTTTTGCTGTAATGATACCCCAGGAGTGAGGATTTCTCCTCTGTGTGTTTTGAAAGGCTTTCTGCAATGTCACCCTTTCACTTATTCTCTGACCATACAGGATCTGCTGTTTCACAGCTGGATCAAGCTCCATTTTAATTCTTGTTCATTCAACTTGTAAAATAATTCATATTTTTGTTATCTTCTAAATTCTACAGCTGTATAGATGGTGCAGTGTTCTTCATGGACTCCATGTTGTCCAGCTGCAAACTGTGAAAAATGAAATTCTCTGGTGGTGTCCTTGCAAGGTGGTGGCTGTACTTTTTGCACTGACCTATACATCTTGTGTGTATCCCAATTTCTTGCTATTTCTACAGGGTTTGTCTCTGAATCAAAAGCTGGCATTGTGAGACTCTTTCCCACAGTTTTTGAATTTTCTTCATGTTGTGCTATCTGCTTGACTCTGTTTATTTGCTGCAGACTTTGGGATGCTGTTGCAACACTCTGGCATCCTGAGTAGTGGTCTCTAAATCCTAAAATATGCACTGGAAAATGCTGTTTCAATAATCACCCTTAGTCAATAACTGTTTTTGGATTGCTTCATTTTGTACTCCACACTAACAGGTCCCCCCAGTATGTCATTTAACTCTCTCCATGCTGGTAGTACTGTCAGTTTCCTCATTGCAGCCATATATTCAGGAGTTGTTTAATTTACTCTTTGGTTTGTCTGGAAAACCAGAAATGTTCTGTGATCACTAGTGGCTTTGGAGAGAGAGAATGTTTTTTTGGGTAGAAATTCCACAATCTCAGCAAATGTCTTGTCTGTTGGTTTAACAGGAGTTAGGCTTCATAGCATGGGTTTTAGTGCCTATTATACTCAGTAAAACCACCCTCTTTTTCTTATCACTGACCTCATTAACTATTACATACTGTTCCAGTCTCTACATATAAGTGTCCCAGGCCTCAACTGAGCTATTTAACAAGTCCACTTTCCCCAAAGATTCAGACACTGTGAACCCTTTACCTTTCTATGGCTACACTATGAGCTAGAGGTATGATTCCCCCCCGCTTGTGTTCATGTATTCGCACTAGCTCTTATTGAGCTAGGACAAGTATAAGTAGCAGTGTATCTGCAGTAGCACTTGCAGTGGCAGCAGAGGCATGGGTGTGCTGTATTCAGTATATACTCGCTTGAAACCAGTGAGCTTGTACTTGGCATGGATCACCCATGCCCTCATCTGCAGTAGTACTTGTAGTGGCAGCAACACTGCTATTTATACTTGCCCTCACTCAATGAGAGTTAGGGCCACTCTATGCACAAAAGCAAGGGAATCCCACCCCTAGCTCATAGTATTTGAACAAGTAGTAATTGACTCTTTACCTAGAGACCAAATTATAAAGGATTAAAAAAAACTGAAGGCCTACAAGATTATGTTGGCAGCATTTAAAAATTGTTGGGTGGTTAAGATCTCAGACTCAGATCTTAATTTCAGAGGCTATAGGATAGAGCAGGTTAAAAGGGGACCAGACTGGGAATGATGATTACTTGAACTGCTTTCCCCTGACCTTACACTGGGGTTGTATCTTAAAAGAAAGGACAGAGACTCTTCCAAAAATTCTGTTCACCTTTATCCTGTGCCAGAGGTGCACACAGCTGGTTGGGCCCTACATTCTAAGAGGAGTTAACAGATAATCAAAGGATTGAACAGAAAGAGTCAAGAGAATTAATTATAACTGTCAACGCAATGGGGTGATGACATAATGGGTCACTTCACTTACATCTATTTGGGGGGGAGGGGAACAGAGTGTGACTGACTGTATGGCAGTTTCTATTTTAAGTTTGCTTTTGGGGGGGGTATTTTTTACGCTTTTTTTCCTCAGTGGCCCTTTAATCTGATAGTGACTATAAAATCCTCCAGATTAATTTTTGGCCCCCCAGTCCCATTACACCAGTTGATCCTTGCTGGATGGCATTTCACTTCTAGTTTTGAAGCCTTAGATGCAAGGCAAATCAAGTGGAATCCATTGCTTAAATCTAAAATTTAAGAGAATCTCTCCTCCAATTATCTGCTAAGGCGCAAAAAAAGTCAGGTTTCAGCTCTTAGTGATGCAAGTGTATCCCTTAATGTATTGTATGTAAATTACAGGTTGATCTTACTACCAAAAAAACCCTATTCTTTCCCTTTTGAAAGATAACATTTAGTATGATACAGATTTTTTTCATCATAAGAAAAAACAAAACAAAAACCTTACAGATTATGGTACTGGAGGTTGGGAAAGATAGTGCACAGGATTCCATCCAAAGGTAGTTATATTTTAGAAAGCCTGCTAAAAGATTGCTGAAAGGAAAAGAGTTGGAACATCACATGACATTGTGGAAGGAATTTGAGTTTGCTGCCAAAAAGAGAAATTCTGTATTTTATTGGAAATGGGTAGCAATGGGTTCTAAGAAGATCTGGAGTAATATTGAAGCTCTGATCTCCAAGCATATTGGGTAGAAGTGTTTTTCTGAGTTTATAATGATAAGCCATGTATTAAACTTTTTGGCACACTTAGATCTGGTAGCCTCCATTTTCCTATTCCTCTCCAAACTGGCCTGCAGTATCCAGTCAAAAAGCTAAATTTTAAATCGATCAACAATGCTGCAATAAAGCTGCAGGGAAGGATTTAATCACTGTGGAAGTATTTAAAAGGAGCATATTGAATAGTGAGCACGTGTGGGTTTTTTTGTTTGTTTGTTTGTTTGTTCCCCCCCCCCTTTCAGTTTGGTCTACCAATATTACCATTCCATTTTGTTTTTAAAGGAGGGGGATATACATCCTGCAGGGCCAGCTCCAGGCACCAGCGGAGGAAGAACATGCCTGGGGCAGCACATGCTAAGGGTCAGCATTCCATACATTCTTGGGGTGGCACAGTCCAGGTGGCTTTTTTTTCCGCTTGGGACAGCAAAAATGGTAGAGCCAGCCCTGACATCCTGGAAACTAACTGGGCTGTTGCTTTAAAAATTTTCACTAGATACGTCTTGGGGAGATTAGAGGACTGAGCAAGAAACAAACTTATTTGCAGAGGAACAAGCTTTATTCCATAGTGGCCATTCCACTACAGATAACTTATATTCTTTCTTATTTGATCCATAAATATGTGCTTTCTAAGAGGAGCAGGGGATAATATGCAGCTTTTATTGATCTAAAATCAGCCTTTGATTGTATTAAGAGGGACCTCATGTAGGGCAAATTGCAGATCACAGAAATGGACTAGATCCTTGTTTACTTTCTTTTATTTTAAGAGCTCTTCAGACAAAGAGTGGCTAAGATGAGGATGGGAGAATTAACTGATTCCACTCCAATTACAAAGCATGGTTCCACAGAGCTGTCTTTTAGCCTCTCTTCTCTTTAACTTTTATATCCATGATGTTTTAGCATTAAAAGGGATAAGTATTTCCCCCCTAAAATTAAGGATCACTCTATCCCTCTTGTATGCAGATGACATGGTTCCACTGTCCAATTAGGACTGAAATATTTATTTAAATGCATTTTGTTTATATTGTCAGTAGGAGGGTTGATTTATTCCAAAACTAAAGTCATTGTCTGTCTTCAGAGATGGAAGCTGCATAAATGGAGAATCAATGTTCAATATATAGAACGAGTTAACTGTATACCCAGGTATAGGAAAGAGCTAACAAAATGGCTTGTGGGATAAATGTATTCAGATAACAGAAAAGACCTCACATTCAGTGCAAACTGTTCTGTTTTCCTGAACTCACGGGGGTTACTTAATTGCACCAACTCTTAGTGTCTGAGGCCAAGGGATGTGCACAAATATTGTATGATGCAGAAATATGGAGCTGGAATGATCCCATGGGACTAGAAATGATTCAAAACAAATTTCTTAGTCTCCCAGACATAACAAAGTAATCCCTCCTTTAATCATAAGGACAAGGACTCAAATACTTCTCTCAACGATTTAATGTGATCTGTTGGTAGTGAATGACCGCTGTTTCATGTATTCTCTTGCTAGCTTCTGTCTAATGTTTCTGCTATGGTGTGGGAGTGGAGGGATGAAATGATCTTTCTGTATATCCTGACTCTAAAGTGTGAAACATCTCTGCATGTACAAAAAAAGTGTCTGCTCTGAAATATTGGTATAAAGGCTGAAAGGGGAAAAGGACACAGTAGGAAATTGAAGTCCCTGTCAGTCCCACCAGGGATATCTCTTCTAGAGTTCTGGACCTGGTAAGAAAAGAAGATCCCTTGCTAGTGAAGGCATGAATTACTCATAGGCCAATAGGCTCAGCAAGCCTCATCTTCTCTGAGCTTTTGTAACAGGGTTCATTGCTGGCGTCCTTTTTGAGCATGGAGGTTTAGCATTGGCATATTATCTTCATTCATCTTTTGTCCCATGTGAAGGCTCCATGGAAATCAGGATACCTAATCTGTTTTCCCCCTCCCTCCTTGACCATGTGGATCTTAGTCCTATATTCTGAGTACACTTTCTATTGATTTGATTTTTATTTATTTATTTAGAGTAATACATGCTGAACGTCTCCTTTGCAGTCTACATCAATACTTTCTGTTGACACCTTTTGGCTTTTCAGTTTACTTCATTACTTTCTCCTCTTGCAATGTGCACATGGAATTCAGTGTTTTATGAAGTATCAAAGAGAGAGTACCTGTTGGAGTATAGACAATAATGAGGGACAAAAAACTGATCTCACTTATTCCACTATAAATCAGGAGCAACTCCATTGAAGCCAATGGAGTCTCTCCTGATTTACACTAGAGTAACTGGAAAAATGGATCACAGCTTGAGAATCAAGTAGCCACAATACAGAAGAAATATTAAAGCATTACTGTTACCATCTTAACAAACTGATCCATGATAACCCAAAGCACAATTAGAATCAACTTTTCTATCATGCTTAACTATCTGCTTTCATAACCAAGCACAAGAATTCTCACTGAAAAGAAAGGGGGGCTAGTGAATTCTCTCAATCATCTAAATGGCTAGCCTTTGGTGGTTCTTGTAGATCTGTCATTATGGGGCACTTTTTCTAGCTTGTCACTTTTTTTACTGTTACACAGCTAGTCCATTAAAACCTAAAAGCTAAGAAAGTGCATGTTCACCTGAATTTAGAACTCTCTGGTGAATAGCTCACTTTTTAGATCACACGCACACACACACTGGCAGGAACTCTTAAAACTAACAATACAGTTTACTAGCACCCTCTGGTGGATGGACTTGGTTTCTAGTACAAACCAGACATGGGTACACTAACTCTACTAATTCAAAGGTACAGCACACCATATACTAAGGAAAGACAGACATTTCAAAAAATAGATTATGATCAGAAAGGTGTATTATGTCTAGGACTTGTCTAATATTGTTCTATATGTTTAAAATAAATGTAAAACAAATACACTAGTACTCCCTTCACAAACATCTAGGTGGAGGGGGCGGGGAGGAAAAAAAGAAATCTAGCAGCCAAGTAAATCTCTGTTAAACTGCTATAAAATTGATTAGGAAGAATACAAAATTTCTATATGAAATCAACCATGTGGCCCCTCAGCAGGGATGTAGTAAAACATTTTTGGCTTAGATCCCCAAAGGACCAATCAATGGGAGTTAGGTGCCTAAATACCTTTGAGGATCTGGGCCTTAAATACTACCCCTTCCACTGCTGCATCCCCAAATTGCATAAAATGTTATACAAGTTAAATATCAAAAGAAGAAACACACTGAATATCTACCCATGACTGTTCTCCAGCTGGGTATGAAGTCTAAGAGGATAATGGGGCTGTGCAGCAATATTATGTTGGTTGCCCTATTACTGGCGTGTGTGTGGGAGGGGGCATCATAAATTACTTCAGGGTACTTTCCATGACTGGTGAGTAAGGGGTTCTCTGTTTGCCAAATGCTGACCAGCTGTGTGTAGTGACAGACCTGGTGCCTCCTTCAAAACAAGTCTTAGTGTCCTGAACTATAGAACAAGCTGTTCAGTGACAGGACTGTCAGCATGAGAAAGTAGCCTGCATTTTTGTGAGGCTCATGGCCTAGAGCAAATCTTTTTGCCTACATACACTCAGTGAGCTGGTGATATAGATATGATGCTGCTGTATCTTGAATCCCCAAAGTAGCAACTTTACTGATATTAAAATAGCTGGTTACTAGTACTGAAAAGCAAATAGTAGAGGAAGGTGTCCAGAAACTGAAAGTTAGCAGAGCTCAAATCTTTCCCTCAGAATACAGATCTAAAATTAGATGAGAAGACAAACATCTGATTTCTGGCTTAAACACTGTCCAGAATGCTCTGGGAATATAGGTTCCATTTCCATTAGGGTTGGCTGAACTTATTCAAATTAAATAACAGTCCCAACTGCCAAACATAGACCTAACCTTTTTCTGAGTTTAAAATATCAATTGTTTTCTGTGCATTGCTGTACTTTTGGCTTCTATCCAGACCTGCAGAAGGAAGGTGCAAAATGTTGCCCCAAAATGTTGCTCACTTTATTTCTGGCCCAAAAAAGCTAGAAGCCATGGAAATTTTTCAAGAATGTCATTGTCCTGAGATTTCCAACCCAGGTTTGCAAACCCTGGAGGTTTGGATAGAAAAGCATCTGAGTTTTTAGGATCTTATCCAAACTCACTTTCTGAGATTCCTCCCCCCCCCCTTCCCTGAGACTCACTTTTGCTCATCACAATTTCTCATCTTGATGTGAGCTATACAGAGCCATCCATTTCCACCCTACACAAAGATACTGTATACCACAAAATGCTAGTGTGACATATCACAGGTACAATTCAAACTAGTGTAACCTCCTGCTGTGCAATCCTGGGGTGCCTTACAATGCCTTGCTGTAGTAGCTTCCCAGTGGGCCGCTCACAAACATCCTTCCACCATGCAAGACACTGCCTGAGAGTCTGTAAGTGCAGTCTGCCAGCTACACCCTGGCTCTCCCTAGCCTTGTCTGTACTGCAGGGTGACCCCAACACCAGTCCTGGATCTTCCTCCAGAAACGTATGTCTTGTACTGCCCAACCTCTCCAGGACAGTTCAAATATATTGTTATTCCTTTCAAAGAATAACATACCAGAAATCAGGTCCACCTGGGGGGGCAAGTGGGGCTACTTGCCCTGGGACCCGCGAGCCCTGGCCAAGAATCCTTTCCCTGGCAACACACCCGGTGGCAGCCCAGGTCTTCGGCAGCGGGTCCTTCAGTGCTGCCGAAGACACTGAGCGAGTGAAGGACCCGCCACCGCCGCAGACTCAGAGCGCTGCCCAGTGAGTACAAGCACCGCAGTGGGTGGTGCCTTTTTTTATGTCCACTCCCCCGCTTTGCCCCAGACCCCTTGAATCCTCTGGGCAGCCCTGGTTTATTCCCTTAAATAGTTGCCCAGGGACTTCAACTTAAACATCTTTGTAGTTAATCAACTTGTTTTATCTAATCCACTGTGTTTAAGTGAATAAATAATGAAGCATAAACATCATAACGGTTACAAGAGAAACTAAGTAGATACCAGTAAGCATTTTATCTTAAAGTACGGTAGCTGCAAAGCAAACTTTCTTACCGCATGCTCCAGCAGATTACTGACCAATATTTCAGGTCAGCACCCCTTGTCATAAACAGATAGTTAAGGGTTAATGTCTCTTTTACCTATAAAGGGTTAACAAACAGGGAACCAAACACCTGACCAGGGGACCAACCAGGAGACAAGATACTTTCAAATCTCGGTGGAGGGAAGCCTTTGTTTGTGTTTTTTTGGGTTTGGTTTTGTTCTCTCTGGGCTCTGAGAGTGACCACACGTACCTACAGGCTCTCTAATCTTCTATTCCAATTTTGTAAGTACAAAGGTAGAAAGGCGGTATAGTCTTTTTATTTGTTTTTTCTTTATTTGCAAATGTGTATTTGGCTGAAAGTAATTTAAATTGTATTTCTAGAAGCTGACAGACCCTGTAATATTCCATCTTGAATTTACAGTGATTTTCTTTATTCTTTCTTTTCTTTTATTAAAAATTTTGCTTTTAAGACCTGTCTGATTTTTCCCCTTGTTGAGGCTCAAGGGAATTGAGTCTGTTCTTAACAGGGAAGGAGAAGGGAGGGGGAGAGAAGGGGGGGGAACCCACCTGATTTCTCTGTGTTGTGATTCAAGGAGTTTGAATCACGGTGATCTCCTAATTTACCCAGGGCGGGAAAGATCTGGGAGGAAGAAAGGAGAAGGGGGAATCCCTTTGTTTAGATTCACGGAGCTTGAATCTGTATATCTCTTCAGGAGCCCAGGGAGGGAACACCTGGAGGAGGGAGGGGGAAGGGAAATGGTTCATTCCCCTTTGTTGTGAAACTCAAGGAATTTGGGTCTCGGGGGTCCCCAGGGAAGGTTTTGGGGAGACCAGAGTTTATCAGGCACTCTACTCTAAGTCCTGATTGGTGGCAGCACTACAGGATCTAAGATGGTAATTAAGCTTAGAGGAATTCATGCTAGTACCCATATTTTGGATGCTAAGGTTCAGAATTGGGAATTATACTATGACAGGTAGCTGCAAAGCAAACTTTCTTACCGCATGCTCCAGCAGATTACTGACCAATATTTCAGGTCAGCACCCCTTCCACCAAAGTCCAATGGCTGTGTTCTTGTCTTCTCAGGTGCAGACAATGAGGTGATCGGGGCAGAGTGGGGTCCCCTTGGGTGTTTGTACCTCCTTATTTTTTTTAAGAGGAGTACTGAAACACTTCCACCTGAGGGGCAGGCCAGGGCTGTGGTGTTTGAAACATCTGTATGATGTTGTCAACACTGTAATCTCTTAACATATAATGTTGCCACACATTTTTCCAAGACAATACTGACCAGCAAATGGGTTTCCAAATGATACTTTTATAACGTATACTTTGTATAAAGATTATTACAATAGTGAATAGCCTGTGAAAACAGGGGTGTATTCTGTCAGGGTGTGCCATCATTTTTACAAGTGTAATGCCTTTGAAGTCAATAAAAGTAGGATAGGGCCTCAAACTGTTCAAGTGCTATAGGTAATCTGTTTGGGTTGCTATCACTTTTTTATATATATATATAATTCTCCATTGCCAATATCTCTCCTAATTCTGTTAGAAGCATGTGATAAATCTCATTCCTAACTATTAAAATTCTTCTGGTTCATGTTCTGTGACTACAGAAGCCATATCTCAAATATTCAGTGAATCTAAGAAAATGGAATATTATTATTCTTATGCATATCCCTTGGCAATCCTAACTCTGAAGATTAATGCCTTCCTTTGTGGATAATGTGTAGTCGTATGCTAATAATGTCACTGCTTTAAAATCATCTCTCCCCCACCATGCATTAGTATGCCTAGAATGTTACAATTATCACTTACTGTACATGTGGTAGGAATAGGTGCATTGCTTTATTGCCTGTCACTAATCTTTCAGAATAACTCCCTCTAGTAGACTGAACTAATACAATACTATTTTCTTTCCAATAATATTTCTAATCACTAGTGTATTTTCTAAACTAAGCATGAGTGAAATAAGGGGTGGGACTGTATCCTGCAGATCTGACTTAAAAAAAAAAGTAGTCAAAGATTAAAAATTGTGATGAAATGATGCTTATTTGCCATTGATGAGTGCATAAAGTTGCAATGCTTCAGGTGATCTACAAGTATAATCTTTTATCAGCAAGGCCAGGTTCTTTCCCACCCTGCTGTCAATTTGGGCTAGATTCACAAAGAGAACTTAAATGTTGCTATGCTGGGCATTGCAATGCCTAATTCCTGTGTGCCCTGCCACCTAGTGGAATTCACAGCCCTAAATTTAGGCACCTAAGATCCCCACCCATTGTATGGGGAGAGTAAGATATTGAAGAAAGGAATTCACAGAAGCCAGCAAACTAGGGTGACCAGATGTCCCAATTTCATAGGGACAGTCCCAATATTCAGGAATTTTTCTTATATAGGGACCTATTACCCCGCCCCATCCTGATTTTTCACACTTGCTAGCTAGTCACCCTACATCAAACTGAATGAGGGAGATGCCTAAACTCACCAGGAGTAAAATGCAGAGGAAAGGGGTAAGGCTTAGGCCCTAGATCCACATAAGGATTTATATGCCTAACTTCATGGATCTGGGCCTTAGGTGCCTGCCAGACAGACAGGCTGGAGATTCTCAGCCATAACTCATTTCCTGGAGTTAAGGCATGCTAGCCCTTTTGCATGAGTAGGGGGAAGGGAACACAAAAAGACCAATCCTATCAAACCCAAAGGTCCAGGAGTTAGGATGTTCTCATGGGAGGTGGGAGACCTGGGTTCAAAGTCCCTGATCCAAATGAGGCAGAGTAGGCGTTGGAAAACACATCTCTCTACCCCAGGAAAGTGCCCTAAACATTAGGTGCATACACCTCCTCGGTTGCTCACCCTCAGCTGTCTTTTTTTGTATGGGTAGGTGTGCTCAGAGCCACTCTCCAGAGTGGGCCCCATAGGCAACCTAGCCAACTCTCTATTCTGAGATTCCCATCAGGGCTCAGGGATGAGCTGCAGCTCAGCAGCATCAGGAGTTAACGTGAATTTAGATGCCTGTGGGGATTCAGGGCCAACAGAAACCATTGCTCATCCATCACCTGACCCTATATGTCTGTAAAAAGCCAAATAGGCACCCAAGTCCTTCTGTGAAGCTAGCCCTATACACTCCATCGCAAGGGTCTATGACCAACACTGGTTCTCTGGGCCTGACTGGCTTAATCTAGACCTCTCGGAACCAGCGTGGGGAGTACACTCCGTAACGGGCATAAAAGTCTAGCTTCACAAATCAGACATCTACGCAGCAAATGAGTGAGAGGGTGAGTGGAGAGCCTTGGTCGAGGGAAGCTCGCCTGAGCAGAGGCGGGTGGGGCAAGTATAACCCCAGAAGGCTGCCAGGAGGAAATTTGTGATCACCATCTGTTTAGTAGCGGGAACACAGGGAAAGAGTAGGACCTTGGTGGGCTGGCCCTGAGGGAAGGGCATACCCCAAAGAGATTAGGGTGGAGAAAAGGGCCTGTGGGATGCAGGGGAGGAAGCAGCAGGTTGAGGACTCAACAGACCTTGGCTGCATGTTGTAGGGGTCCCTGGGCTGGAACTCAGTAAAGGGTGGACGCAGGTTCCCCTACCAGCCACTGGGGGAGCGCTACAAGGAAGCAGTGAAAGGGAAGACTACCTGAGACTGCTGGTGAGAAGGGACCTTGATTCATCGTGGAAGGGGAAACCACATAGTGATCTGTGTGGCGGGCTAAGTAACAAAGAAGGCTGCAGTTCCTGGAATGAGACGGACAAGGTACAGAGAGGGAATACCATGATGGAATGTAACCATTGGAAGGGGGTGTCAGGCTGGCAGAGCTAATTGCCAGGACATAGTGCCATCCTGTGGCAAGTAGAGTCCCCTGTGACAGTCCCTCTGGTTTAAAGGAGCTATAAATGAGAAAAATACTTCTGTTGCAGGGGCCATCCTTGCCTGATGTAGAGCTGATGAAACATTTCTATGCTGGCCCCTCTTAATGCCTCCAGCATAAGTGGTGGGGTGAGGGGGAGAAAGCTTGCTGGAGAACCCTGTACTAGCATAACAGCCCTCAGAGTGCCATTGCAAACCAATGCAACTTAAAGTTGCCTTGGAGCAGGGCCAGAATTAGGGAGGCTCAGCACAGAACCAGAGGGATGGAAAATGTAGTCCTTCATTCTTAGCATTTAGTTCTTGGCGGGAGGCAGAAGGAGAGGAAGGCATTTTGCATATCTGTTTATCACATCATGTATCACTTCCTAGGGTGACTTCACATGCTTGCTTTTTGCTATTGTTGATCTCTGTGCCACTCTCCCTATTGTGAAGTAGCATGAGGTGTGCTCCAGTGATGAGCCGCTAAAATCTTAACTGGTTCCCTATAAAAAGTTCTGATTTAAGGGATGTGCCACAGTATGTATTTTTTGTACCAATAGGGTTACGATACATCCATATTTTCCCGGGAGGACAGCAATTTTAAGCTCAGACAGCGATTTAAGGACAAAAAAGCCTGACATGTCCAGGAAAATACAGATGTAAGTTAACCCTACCTAAAGTTCTTTTTTAAAATATGGGCTTGAACTAGAAATGAGCTCCATTTCACATGTGTGGGTCCCCGCCATTCCCTTGAGGTGTGCTAGGGTGTCCAGATGTCCCAATTTTATAGGGACAATCTCAATTTTTGGGTCTTTTTCTTATATAGGCTCCTATTACCCCTCACCCCCGTCCCGATTTTTCACATCTGCTGTCTGGTTACCCTAGGGTGTGCACATGTGTGGGTCCCAGCTGCTCCCTGCCCCCTCCCCCCCATTGAAGCAGGTGTGCAGGGTTACGGCCCTGAGAACTGCAGGGCACCAGTGGACATGGGGATGGCTGCAGACAGGGGCGTGGGACAGGGCTAGCTGGAGGCAGGGAGTGTGACATGGGCTGGCTGTGGGTAGGGGCTGGCTGTGGGCAGGGATGCAGGTACTCACACGGGGAAAGTGGCTGGGAGCAGCCCGAGCAGCAGGACACAGCCGGGGACCCACCAGGCAGCAGCAGGAGCCCCATGGCCAGAGGTCCAAGGAGCAGCAGCAGCAACAGGGCCAGGAGGCAGCCCACATGGCTTCTGCAGCACAGCGCCGCCTGATGGTCGGAAGTAGAAATTAGATGCTTCCCGGCCAGAGGCCATATCAAAGCTTCCCTAGCAGGGAAGCCAGTTAGCAAGTGGTTCTAAAACCGCTTCTAAATTTAACAATCAGTTCGTGCGAACCGACTCCGGCTCACCCCTGGTGTGCTCATGAAGGAGATTAGTACTGTAGGACAGATGGAGTGCAAAATGACTTTTAAAACATTTACATGCAGGTACTGAGTAAAAGTACTAGCCACTTTCCCTTTCTGCACCTCCTGGGGGTTAAATTCCGCCCCCCCCATACCCACTCTTTGGCTAAGGGGAGGAAACTTTTCTTTTTCTTTTCTATTGAGGAATCTCTTGTGTAGCTTACAACAATCATTCCTTTGGGCTGGGGCTTGAATGCCTGCAGCATGAGCCATTGAGGATTCCCCATCAACCATACAGATCTGCCAGTGTCTGCAAAAGGCCTGGACTATAGAAGTGGAGGGCCAGTACCCCTGCACCAATTCTAGAGTATCCATGTCACCTCATTCACTGTCAATGCAGCTCCAAAAGACCAGCTCCAAAAGACCTCTGACTTGGTCTTCTCCTGGCAGACTTCCCCACACAGAAGGGGTTCCATAGGAAAGGAAATAGAATTTAGGGCTGTATTAGCTTTCCTGAGTGATCTCTATGGAGCTGGTAAAGACATGCTGCACATGATTTCAGCCAATACAGGGAAGCTTAAATTCCACCTCTCCAAGCCCCGCACTATGCAGATGCTTGCACTGCAGAATGCTTTCTGGGGGAGGAGGAGATGCTACCAAAGAGGCAGCTGACCCAGTTCCCTTCTACATGGAAGGGGGAAATCCACATGCATGCAGAAGTTCCCCTCCACATGAAGATTGGAATGGGACACAATATCATGCCATGGCTAGGAGTGATGCCAGCAATTCTTTAGATGGGAATAGGAGGCTGTCATCTGAAAAAACACCTACTACTACTACTACAGTACATCTGCAGTTCTATTTCACCAGGCATTCAATAGCAAATATTAGCTTTAACCTTAAACCCCTGAATTGTGTGTATACCAGGGGAAATTAACAGGATTAAAACTGCCATGGAGTGAAGCCATCCTTTTTTTTTGCTAGCTTGAGTCAGCAGAAATCCTACTATATTTGGCCAGCCATTTGCTAAATGGGTCCAGAGACCATTTGAAAGGCCTATAACCTTGAGGAAAAACAGACTGCAAAGTAGCCCCAAAAGTAGGGTCTGGATGGAATTTGTTTCAAATTGGAGCACAGACAATTTGTGGCTTTTTTTTTCGGAACTCCCCCTCCCCTTTTTTCCCTACCTCCAAATGTGCCTCTTGCTCAAAAGCTGACTCTTCCTGGAGAAAACATTTTCAAATTCTGTAGCTTTTGAAAGCCTGTGATTATACTTTGGAAATTTCAGTGGTCTCAGGAGCACAAGAGAAGATGGCTGATGCAGCTGCCTTTCTACTGCTTGAGTAGAAACAAAACACAACTCTTCTCCCCTCATGCCCTCTTCCCTCCGCACACAAAAAAAAAAACACCCCAAACCAAGAGAAAAATCCACAAATCTGAATTTAAAAATGGAAAACTAGCCACCTCTGTAACAGAGTGGAGAGCGCCACTATTCTTGCTGATTTGAGAGCAGAAAGATACTCTGTGTTGCATTTATCTTATAAAATCAGCTGCCTCTTCTACTTAATCGCTTTTAAAATAATTCTTATAATCGGAAAATAAATCAGAACAGAAGCCATGGAGTAAGAAGACCACCAGTAGGTGGCAGAATTCACTCAGATCAACCATCCTAAGCTCTTCTCATTTTGAGAATTCTAACCTTATAAGTATATTTGGGCTACACTCCACACCATGGGTCTGACTGATGGGTGCACATTGATTCATATTGGGAAATGTTATTAACCAAAAGCTGAGAAATTAACTTGAAAGCTACTTTTTGACAGAAAAATCACGTATTTCAGGCTATTTCTAGGTGGTATGAATTTCATTCTTTGTAAAATGATTTTGTTTTAGATCAGTGCAAAGGTGGAAGCACTATGACCAGTGAAATTGTGATCTTTTAGGAAGTGTTTAATTTTGTTTTTAAATTGAACTGTGTGAAATTAATTTGATCAGAAGTGCAATACAAGGCCTGTGCACCACCTAAATACCTCTTACATCCAAAGTTAGAAATCAGGCAAAATGAGATTCTCTTTGATTTTCATCAAGGATTAAGTTCACCTTTTGCAGAAGGCCAGCACAAAGTCCTTAAAACAGTATATTTACATTTATTATTCTTGATTCATTATATTGATTTTTAAATGAGTTTATATCTTGACTGGCAGTTGATTCCTTCTGATGACTTTCTACTATATCACTGGCCCTGGTCAAACCCTCCTTTGGAGCAACCAATCACACGGGACTAAGGGGAGAAAAATCCATGAGAGTTCCCTTCTGAACCATTCTGTGACTATTGGAGAGAGGGATAAGGTTTGTTCTGCCCCAAGAAATGGGCCGTGGTTCCATCCCACAGAGAGCTTCTGTATCTCTGTGCTAGCTCCAGGACCCCTGGCACCCTCTTCCTCTTTCCCTACAAGCGTATCTCCAAGATGGCCATGCTATCATGGCCTTCCCTGGCCTCCATTACCCTACGGATCTCAATTCAAAGGTAATTCCCAAATGTTGCAAGAGGTTGCAGAAAAGGAAGGAATCTCTCAAGAATCTCCACTGGGCCAGTGAGGCCCTTTCAAACTCCTCACACTCATAGATTTCAACCCACAAGAGCCATCTGAGGCAGTGGTGTAGCTAGGAGTGGAAACTTGGGTGGTCCCTGACTTTTAGGTGGACCAGCAATGCTAGCTCAGCTTCTCCCCCTGATGCCACGCTCTCTCCCTAGCCCTGGTGCCCCCAGACACAGACCTTGACCTGCCGAACTGGGCACAAGCATGAGGCAGCTCAGAAAATGGCAAGGCAGAGAGCTGCAGGAGACTAGCTTTCTGAAGGGCGGGTGCATATCTCCATCCTGGATTTCAGGTGCCCAAGTGATGCTCTGGCCCAGTGTGGCAGTACTACACCTCTGCTCAGATTTGGGTGGGCCTGGATGCTAAATGGATGGGCTGCAGCCCACTCAGGCCCCCCCCTGGATAAGCCCCTGCTATAAGGCCCCACAGAAACAAGGGGCATAGGGCAGTGGAGGCAGCTGATTTTTTCCCTTCTGTGCAGGACAGTGAAGATCCACATACAGGTATCTCTAGCAAGAGCTGGGGTACAGGCCTCTGACCTTTTCCATTGAGTGGCTGAGTTGGTTCATACAAATAAGTATTTGAACATAACTAGTACCAATGGATATATATCCTGTTCTCTCCAAGGCATTTCTCCAACTCAAATCTATCCCCGTTAACAGTTTGGAAGTACAACAGCAGAATACTGAACAGCTGCACGTATGCACGGAGATGACAATCCACTATAAAGTACCCCATGTGCCAGGTTACTTTATTTCAGCAGAATGGAGGGATAGAAATCCTTTAGAAAGAAAATCCACCACAAAATTAAGGAGCTCGTATAAAAGGAAATTTAGTGCACCTGAAATTTTGTTTTTTCTTCCCTAATATTTACTTTAATTAGGACCTTCTAGACTTTTACAGCTGCCAAAACTGAAAAAGGTGAGCTTAATTGTGAGCCCCATGGGTCTCTCCAAACTAGAGTCTGTTAGTTAGCCAGATGTGAATTTACAACTGAGTAAAAATTTAAATACATGTGCTGTAGGGACACCAAGAGACAGTAGGACAGATTCTGCTCTCTGGAAACCTGTCTACAATAGAGTAAATCTGGAGTAATTCCATTT
Organism: Gopherus flavomarginatus; assembly: GCF_025201925.1. Classification (NCBI taxonomy): domain Eukaryota; kingdom Metazoa; phylum Chordata; order Testudines; family Testudinidae; genus Gopherus; species Gopherus flavomarginatus. The sequence goes on from NC_066620.1 coordinate 87,731,452, forward strand.
TAGAGATCAGACCATTATCTCACTTCACCTAAATGTTTAAGATCTGATTCTCCACTAGCCTGCACTGTGTAGCCATTTACACCAGTGCAAAGTAGTAGCATTTTGTATCAATTCTCATTGGGTAGTGTTTGTCACTCACTTTCTAGTGCTTTTCACGGAGGTACGTGGCTACATACAATTGCAAGGCATGGGAGAATTGGGTCCGCTCAGTCTTTCTAGGGGAGTTTAGCCTCACTTTGGGACTTCTGGGGGAAATAAGTTTACTTTTATCAATGGCTAACTAAAAATGAAGCATTGTGCTAGCCTCTAAGCTGTTACCTTCAAAGCAAAATGATGTTTTTTTTTGTTTCATATTCCTGTATGATGATGGCCTTATAAATGTAGCCCCTATACTCAAAATCAACCAAATAAAATTCTCCACTTTCTTTCACTTTTCAATATTGGAAAAGTAGGTCTATTAAGACCAGATTTCCTCTGTCATAGGGGCCATTGGACGACTAAGTAAGACATTACAAGAGACTAAGGCTAAAATTTTCAAAAGTGCCTAAGTGACTTAGGCATTTTGGAGACACTTTTGAAAGTGAGACTGCACCAGAATCATAAAGGTATTTAAACACTTAACTCCCATTTAAATCCAGTTAAGCACCTTAATACCTTTAAAAATCTGATGCTTAGGAGCTCTTATAAATTTTTACTTTAAAACCTGGGGCCTGATGCAATGTTTATATGTCAATGGAAAGACTCTCACCGCGTCAATCGTGTTTGGATCAGGCCCTTGGTCCCCCAGTTAAAGAAGATGAGGATTTTGAATTGCTATTCAGTCTCAGCTTCTCATGCTGTCATGTTCCAGCTCCTGCAAAGATTGCTGACATCCTCCTGCACAGTGCGGGGATTTGGGCTGTGAAAAGTCATCAGAAAAACACTTGAAATAATAAAAATGTCCTTGATGTATCAAATGTGAAATAGACTACATGTATTTGTCTACAATTCTTTAAACTTGACCTGCATTAGGAAAAGAAATGAATCTATGAATTATTTTGCTGCTTCATGATATATAAGAAGCCTGAATGCTATGGGGGATGGGTGAGCACGTGGGTTTTTTTCATGTTTGTATTGTTTTTTAAATAATGTATGAGGGAGAGAGGATCTTTCTTCCTGCTTGTTTTGATATTAGAAATTCAGTTCCTGTCTAACTTGGAAAACTCTGATTGGAGAACTATTAAATAGATTAGACATTTCAAGAGAACGAAATCTTGGAAACTGGGGTGGGGGGGAGTTTTAGTCAGACTATGTAAAATGCATGATTAAAACATACTACACATCTACCCCGGTATAGCGCTGTCCTTGGGAGCCAAAAAATCTTACTGTGTTATAGTTGAAACAGTGTTTTTATATTGAATGTGCTTTGATCCGCCGGAGTACGCAAGCCCTCCCCCACCCCCCCGTCCCCCAAGCACTGCTTTACCACGTTATATCAGAATTTGTGTTCTATTGGGTTGCATTATATCTGGGTAGAGGTGTAGCATCTACTCCAATGATTAACTTAACGTTTTGGAGAAAGGATACATTTATGAAAGGTACAGCAAACCCTATCCTATTAATACAAGCGTGAGAACAAATGATAGACATCTCAGGTTCTAACAGGTCTTTTAATAAAATCAGGGAAGACTAGGTGGAAAAACAAACAAGAAAACTTTTTTTTTAATACATATTGAAAAAGCAAAAAATGCCACAAGCCCCATTTAAATAAAAAGTCAAACATTGCAGGACACAGTCAACTCTTGATTCAACCAGCAATATATGTCCTGCTTCTACACATTGTTTGTGGTGTGTGTGTGTGTGTGTGTGTGTGTGTGTGTGTTTTGTTTTTTTTACAATGCAAGGCCACAGGGGCCGCATTGCTATTAAACAATCCTAACATTCCTGGCAATGATTTTTCGGGGAAAAAACAAAATAGCTCCCGTGACTGTAAGAACATCCTAGTGCCAGAGGCCAAGGAGCTCCCTGTGTCTAGCAGTAAGTCTCAGCTGGCCACACCAGCTGAGTGTACCCCAAGTCATTGTCATATCTGATACCAGTTTGTATATATATCTAAAAAGTGTCAAGTAAGGTAACAGGTTGGCCATTAATACTGTCTGGGGTATGTACAGATATATATGAAAAATTATACATGTGCTGGAAATACATTCTTAAATCATGTTTGGCAGGAGTTCCTAAGTCATCCAGTCTTAGATAAAGGAATGTGGTTCCACCTGCTTGAACATGTCTCCAAAGTAAACTGAGCAAGGAGAGACTATGACATTTGCCTGCTGGCTTTGTTTACCTTACATGTAAACCAGTGTGGCGAAAGGCCACTTAACACTCTCACTGGGGGCAGAAGCTGCAGCTTCAGGAAATCTTCCTGCCTCCAGAAGCAAGGTTATTGAACTTTGGAAGATATAAGCACAGAGAGCTCTTCTGGCATCCTGAAGAGACACAAACGAAGCACTGAACTCTGGGTTGGATTCTGGCTAAGAACTGGCCAGCCATGCTGGAAGATCAACTGTGGTGAGAAAATTACCATGAACAAAAGACTCTCTAGTTTGTAAAGTTAGATTTTAGCTCTAGAAGCATATGTGACACTGCACCCCATATTCTTCATAGATATTGACATCATAATGTGTTATGCAAGATAAGTCATGTGAGGTGTCATTGGAAAGGTTATGATTTACTGAATGATTATCCTATTTGTAAGCATGTATCATTTTTGCATTTGAAATTAGTCAATATTGACTAAATCTGTATTACAAATGTGTTTACATCTGGGGAATGTCTACTAGGCAAAAGGCTCTCAGTCTAGATGACTGTCTGGAAAGGGCCCATTCAAGTTAATGAACCATTAGGGAAAACAGTTGGCCTTGGAAGAAGCTTATTTCCCACCTAGGGGGACTTCCTGAGGGTGCCACAAACAGCCCAGGACTCATGGCTGTTGTGAACTACAGGGACATGTGACCAGGTCACTTAGTGCTGGACTCCATCTTGGGATATTAGTGTTTTTCTGCTGGCTGGCATGGGAACCAAGCCTTGAAACAAAGGGTTCCTGCCATATGCAAAGGCTGTTTAAGGGAGGGGAGTGACATTGTGGTTCTTCACTGACTCCCCACCCAAAGAGACTGTCGTAAACACCTAAGGAACAGAGACTGAACTGGGGGAAGTGCTGGACCCAGACCAAAGGGATTTTTAGCCTGTGAATGGAACACCTGGGAATTTTAAGCTGTAAGCAAGTACAGCTGGCCCCTTAAGAACGTGCATCCTGCTTGTACTATCGCTTATGGTGAGGATCTGCTATTCATGTACAATCTCTTTAGTATATTAAGCTGAAATTACATTTGTTTGTTCTCTAGGTAATCTGCTTTGATCTGTTTGCTATCCCTTATCACTTAAAATCTGTCTTCTGTAGTTAAACTTATTTTTGCTTTGTCTAAAACCAGTGTGTGGGAGTCATAACTCAGGGCAGAAAGTTGTTTCTCTCTCTCCACAGTGAGGGCGGGGGCGAATTTCATGCTGTATAGTTCCCTGTGCAAGATGGCATAATTTTGGGTTTACACTCCACAGGGGGGTACATGCTTGAGTAGCTGGGAAGTTCCTTAGCTGGAGTCTCCCCATGCAGAGCTGATCAGTGTCTGCATGTTACTGCAGCTGGGTATGTCCCCACCTGTATGCATGCTGGCAAAAGAATCAGACCTGGTGTAAATGCTGCTTCAGTTGTCCCTGGGAACCCACAGGCGTCTGTACTGTCATAGATAAAAATCAGGCTTCAAGAAACTTTCTGCAAGTCGCTTGTTAGGGAAGTGGACAAGGAAAAAACAGCAAGATGAGGTCAGCAGAGAACCATCTAGAGTGGCTGAAGCTATTAAATACTTGCCATTACTGAAGGAAGCTCCTGCTGCTGTCAGAAAGCAGAGAAAGGAGCTGGTTGGTCCTTATGAAGCTGCTTTCCTGCTCAGCTGGTTGCCTGCTGTTCCTTGAACTCCTACAATAGATGTAGCAGGAGGGGAGCGCATGCTGAAAGGCAGCTAATAGCTAGCACACAGGGCAGTAGTGAGTAGAAATGATGACCTCTTATGCCAACCACACAAGTTGTGGCCAAGCCACTGGGAATTGGGGTGAGAGTGATCAGAGGAACTGAGTCTCAGGGACTTGGGAGGGATGCCTGAAGCATACATTAAAAATGGATATGTTTTGAGTGGGAGGCAAAATGAGGGGACGGCATGGGGTTGGCAACTTTTGAATCTATAGTAGAGTCCTCTGAATTGGTCTTAGGTGGAACAGTGTGTATGTTACATCCCTGCTTGTGGGTTCTATACTGGGTCCGGTGTGCTGAGACAGCACACCACACATGTATAAACTCAGGGTTGTGCATGACCAGTAGGATGTGCATGCTGCTCCTGAATTTGTACAAGCATATCAGGCTTTCAGAAATATGTTCCCTAGACTATTAATGACTCCTAGTAACCTGGGACACAACAGACCTCACCCCGAGAAGTATTTTCAGGATTTCTGTAGCCTTATACCAAAAGTGGTGTGTGTATTTATTTATTGATTGATTTTATTTTAAATAGATACTCATAAGTGAGAAAGAAAAGGTTATCTGAGTCATTCTGTCAACATTTCATTTGCTTGTGGAAAACAACTCTTGAATCTGAATTTATTCAGGTTATTTATGGATCCACTGTAATACCATGTGGTAGATCTAATGGGGAGAAAAGTAGAATTGGCTCCATTTACTCTTTAGGAATGGCCCTAAAGGTAAATCTTGAAAGTGAATAGCCAGACTTACCAATGTGGTGCGAAGGATGGAGCGACTGAGCTGCTGCCACAAAAAATGTCAGTGTGCATGATTCACTAGCAGTGGGGGCAACCATGTCTTAACCACTAATTTATGAGGTGCCAATAAACACCTGAACAGTGTGACCGTGCCTGTGTCCTGGCAGACTCTTGCTGGAAATACAAGAGTTGCATTTTGGGTCAATTACAGAGTAATCCATAAATAACAGTAACCATAAATGTGTTTTGCTATTTACAGTAAATGATATTTTCCTCTGCAAATGATCAATCTGGACATTCCAATCAACAGCATCTTTGTTACTTCATTTCTGGCTATGGTAGCTGAGTAAATGTCGTAGTGTAATGCGACGTAATAAAGTGCCATAAATATAATACTATTAATCATGTATTAAAAACAGCATGGTAGAATTGCTGGCAGAGAACTTTCTCAGTGGGATCAGTGTGCTCTTTGTTACTGAAAAATGGCAAGCTGTCTCCTGAAAGAAGAGCGTAGGTTAATTCCACCACCTTGAAAACAAAGATGCTGTTGGCTACATTGGAATAAATGTGCTGTTCAGGTGGCAGGCTCCTGCACAAATATAAGAATGTACAGTAACTGGGTATCTCTGTAAAAATCAAGAAAGGGTTGCCTATTTATATGCACAAAAGAAATGATCTAAAATGACTCTTTCCAGATGGAGGAAAAGAACAGAAGTGAGGCAGTTAGGACAGAGCATGGTGCATGTACATGTGTCCAGAAGCTATTCTGAAAACAAAATGGCTGCTAAAGTCTGTACACACAGACAATACCTAGACCTGGATAGTAAAGGAGCAGTAAATAGTTAAAATGATGACATTTGTGGTTTGAAATGGTGACCTCTTTTGTTTTCTAAGCTGTGTTTGATGCCTCTCCCATTAAGCACTAATGGACAACATATTCACAGATGAGTGAGCTAATAAACTATAGCAATTATTAAAACTGGGGAACCAGAACCAAATATGAACAGGTCATTTGTATGTGGGGAACATGTCAACCTACAACTCTACCCTACATCCCACCATCAGGGCAACCCATACCTGCTGCCAAGGCCTGGGTGTTGAAATACCTATTGTGATACTGTGTTGGTTCAGTTGGTTTGTCTGTAGCTCAAATAACTGAGACCACACATGCAGAGAGCAAAATGCACAGTTTAAGAAATAACCAGTTATTCAGCTATGGCCCAGCTGACTGACCAAATAGTGCAGCAGCAGCCCATCTCAGGTTCTCTGGTGCTAAAGATCTTCATGTTTTTAATCATCAGACATATGGATTTTTAGCTGGAGTGCTGTTGAGTAACCATTCCCCATGCAGCTGTGCCACAAAGGGACTCAGAGAGGGGATCCAGTCCTCAAGGGGTTATGAAGCAGACGTCCTGTCACCACCATCTGTGGCATGTGTATAGGGCTCCCATTACTGTAAAACCATCTGCTTCTTATATCTGTATGTATTTAGCCTCACACTATCCCTTTGGCTCACACTATTATCTCCATTTCACAGTTTTGAATTTGCTCCCTTTCAAGGGCTGGAGCAGAGGGAGAATGTACTGAAAATTACAGGTGTCAAAGATGAACGTGAGACTGCTTGGACAGGTTGAAGGAAGAAGAAAAATATCTGGAATCTCCCATTTTTGAGGCCTTTCAGCTTCTGTCTCCTTTACTAAAATGATTTCTGCCTTTCACAGCAGTACAGGTGGGCCAGGAGCAGCTATGAAGCAAGTTCACAAAACACAGGAAGAGAATTTATTTTTGGAAAGCAGACTGAAATTGTTTTCTGATGTACATTCCCACCCTACTTGGGAAGGAGAGGACAGGTTGCTGAGGGTCATATACAGTGGAGCCCACTGCTAGTTTCACTATCTACAGTTCTGGCTCCCCAAGGAGCCTTGTTTGCAGGCATTACAAAAACAACAAAACACAATTTTTGTGTAAAGCTCCCAGGAATGCTGGTTCATGTCCTGAAAACTAGAATTCCTGAGTTTTAGGAATGTGGTCATGTAGGCACCTGCGCCTCCCTGGGTTAGTTTTCCAGCCACAGTACTTACATAGTCCTTTCCCTGCCACCACCCCCTCTTCCTTTCTGGCCTGTTGAGTTGGGCCTTCTCCACAGTGCCCATAGGGTTCAACAAAACCACTGTAAAGCCACTATTTCCTTTTTCCCCTCTCTTCCCCCCCATAAGTGGTGCAGAGGGCTTTGCACAGAGCCTTGAGAGTAATGATCCAAGTCTATTGATGTCAAAGGAGACAGATCCAAGTGAATTTAACCAGACATCACAATCCAGTGCACATGGATACAAAAAAGTACAACATTAATTAACGTAAGGCCATATTCTCTCTGACTAAAGCTGTTCATGCTGAAACTACATACATGCACAGCAGTTCCACGGTCACTGTTCCAACTCATGCTACCAGGGAATATGGCTCCCATGGGGCCAGGACTGCTTCATTTTCTCCTGGCTCTGGACTTCCCACCCGCACAAACCTGTAAAGATAGTTCTACAGCATTGAGAAAGTTCAACTGAATAGCTAGTACAGCACTCAACATTTGCTTTTATCTACTTTTAAAATCTTTAGCTCTGAGAGGTTTTCTACATATTGATTTTTTTTTTAAATCCTTCACTTTTATTGTGGGGGGTGGGGGCAGGGAGAGATTAAAAGCAAGCAGTATCCAATACTTGTCAGATGTACATAAACAATGCCTTGCTCTCGTAATAGCTAAGCAACAAGAACTAGTCCAACTGCTGGGCTGATGTATTAAGAGGTACAGTGCATCACTAAAGTCTAAATCTTGCACTTTGCTTGTGTCGGAAAAGTGGGGGTGGTGATGGAAAAGGGTGCAGTTATTCTCCCCATCCCTTCCCATTGTCCGCTGCAAGGCAGGACTTTTCATTAGCACTTAGAGGTTCAGCTGTCAAAGGTGATGCCCTCTGAACTGTATCCCCAAGAGAGTATAGCCTGTGGTTAGGGGTCAAGTGTAGCCCCACAGCCAGTTAGTATGCTGTGGTCAAAGCAAGAGCTTTAGTGAGGGATACATGCTCCTCCAGTTCAGAGGAGCAGTACATGTATATCACAGAGCATCCACTCTGCCTGCCATCAGGAATACTGTCCTAACTACAGGGACTCTTGTTGCAGAGGCTGCAACAGGCAGTGTGGTTGTTTAGTCCTAAAGAAGTAAACCGGTTATGTTAATTTCCACTCTGTTGCTCTTGCCCTTTGTTTCTAATGTATGCCTCCTGGAAGAAAGCAAAATTTAGTACGGAAAGACTCAGAGAAGCAGCCGTGTTAATCTGTATCTGTTAGATGCATCTGAAGTGGGTGTTTTACCCATGAAAGCTTATGCCCAAATAAATCTGTTAGTCTTTAAGGTGCCATCAGACACCTCCTTGTTTTTTATGGAGAGACTGTTGAATGTCAAACTTATAGAAAGGAGTGATATATTCTGAAAATTGACTAAAGCTATAGAAAGTACAAAGCAATGTTCCCTTTAAACACTGTAATGAGTTAATTTTAGAGTTGTGCTGATGGACTTAGTTATTGTATGAAAATCCAACTTTTGTCCAAGAGAAAATGACGTACAAAGAACACCAGAGGGCACTGTTTTATTGAAAAAGATTTGCTTGAAAAAACCATGAAAAAATAAAAAGGTACTGGGATTTTTTAAAACGTGTCTATTATTAATATCTGAACATAACAACCAGAAGTTGTGCATTTCATAGGCAAAAAACAACCTAGATATACTGAGCTTTTTATACTATTCTATATAGTTGTGCTTTCACTAAATGAACTTAATGTTTTAAATAGACTTATTAAAAACAGATTTTGGGACTGATCCAGCAGTCCTTGCTCAGGCAAACCAACCTTTGATGAGCAGCAGCATCTTGCTCAAGATTCTCTATAGCTCAAGTGTAGAGACTTGTGATTTAGGACTAAAGAACTAGGGTTTTCGTCACAGCTTTCCTGGTGCTTGTGAAAATGGTATAGCAATCGTATATGTTTGCAGTACATGGATTCATCAAATCGTGACTGAAAGATCAGATGCAGTGTGCTGATCTTCTCTTCCCCCGTATTTACAATGTTTAACAATGAAATTAATGCACACTGAAGATTTGTCAGATTAATTTCAATATGATGTTTGTACGTTAATAAAAATTACTGACAGTTATTACAATCAGTGTCTCTCAATCGAAGTATTTAAAAATATTACGGATAAATTTCCATTGTGGGTACCTGAGCTGAGCCTTAAATATGAATATACATACTATATATATAAAAAATGAGTAATTGTCCTCCTAAAAGCCTCATTGCATATATAATTCCCAATTTGCATGTTCAATGGGCATGAATGCATAGTTGCAACTTGGGCCACAAATCTGAAATGTCCTTAAAGCCTGATGTAGATCTAGGGATATAGGAACAAGTTTGGGTAAATAGGAGCCAATATAAAAACCACACAACACAACTCAAACCAAACCAGAAGATTGTTTGTTTTATTTAAAATAAGCATTTTACAGAAGTAACTGGACTGATCAGAATTTGTTTCTAGAGCAAAGATGTTCAAGAAATTTCACATAAGCTTTGACTGTTCATGGGAGATTGCCAGAGTTGTATCTGCTTATCTGAATTGAATCTTAGGAACTTCTGAGGTTTTCCCATCACTGTTCTGAACTCAGTTTTTAATATTACTAGGCCTCATGGCAGCATGCACATTGTACTGTAGCTAAAACTGAAGTATTAAGGTTATTTGGTCCTGTCCTAAAGTGTGCGTGTGTGTGTGTGTATATATATATATAGTATGAATACCTAGATCATCCCTGACAGGTATTTGTCTAACCTATTCTTAAAAGCCACCCATGATGGGGATTCCACAGTCTTCCTTGATACATGTTTCAGTGCTTCATATATTGGAAAAAGTGTTGAACTGGGACTAAGTAGCCACTTCCCACAGCTCCCATTGGCTGGGAACGGCAAACCATGGCCACAGGGAGCCGAGGGGCTCCATGCCTGCAGATGGTCAAGGTAAACAAAACAATAATGTATTAGATATTCAATTCAATGATTCCATAGAGTTTAAAATCATCAAATTTTGGTGTAGACCTGTTTATAAGCCAATCTCCGCTCTTTGATGCGTCATTTTTAACCAAAAATATTCGGCTTATGAACAAGTGTATACGGTAATTATAAAAATCAATTGGAATATAAACATTGTATTTACATTTCAGTGTATAGTATATAGAGCAGTATAAAGTCATTGTCTGTCTGCATGAAATTTTAGTTTGTACTGACTTTTCTAATACTTTTATGTAGCCAGTTATAAAACTAGGCATATATCTAGATGGGTTGATGTACTCTCTAAAAGAAGTACACCTGGTTGAGAACCACTGCCATAGGCTTTAACAAATTCTGTGATTCTCTTTTATCTAAGACAAATTTGAAGACAGCTATGAGCAACTTTCAGCATAGCAATATAAAAATGTTTATTCCACTATTCACTTTTTCTACTACTAAGTATTTCTGCCCTCAAAAAAAGTTTTATAAGGAGGATAATGTACTTAAAAGTGAATTAGTAATATTTACAGCTGTTTAGAAGCTAATGTTCCCATTTGTATAGTATTTTAATAAATCTCTGATAATTTAATATAGTATTTATAATGTTCCTGGTTGACAGGAAACTGGTAGGGCCCTATTCGGTGCCACTTAATTATTCCCTTCACACTGGATGTTAGAAAACCCAAGGAAGAGGAAAGATGGTATGTCTGGAGATGAGCCTTATTTTCAGAACAGGTATAGTTAGAGCTATGCAGCTCTTCTACACTAGAATTATCCACATGCTGTCCTGATGTACCTCACTCTTTACCAGGAGCTGATTTAAAGCCTACTGAATTTGAAATATTTTTTTCCAATGGTTTCATTGGGGTTTGGATCAGACCCCCAGAGAAAGTAGCTGTAGGAGTGAGAGGGAAGATCAGTCTATGTTCTTGTTCTGTACTGGTTTCTTTTCTTTTTTTGGCAACAAAAATGCCAATTAGTCTGAATTACAATTTTTTGTCTATGATGTGGACACCTCCACTAGGAACGACCCTTTGACCACCCACTCTTTTCCCATCATCCATTGAAATGCTATCAAATATTAGCCAAATTTTGTTACTATAAACCTGGGCCAAATTCAAAGTAACTTAGAGACAAGAGGGTCCAATAACTCTACTCTGTCCCTTCAGCCATTGTATCCCTACAGAGCACCATGAAACCTGATTCTCCTCCTCCCTCCCCCCCATATTGGATGAAATGTATCCCTGCCTCCCAGGAGGCCTATGTATCTCTCAAGTCCCACTTACCCAGCATATCAAGGGTTTAACTAGGACTCAAGTGGTTGCATAGGACTTGTACTGCCCTTTGCGCAGGGGTGAATTTCATCCAATGTAGCTTGCTGTATAATAGAAATATCCCTATTGCCTAGTCCTAACAAATAGCCTTTGAAATTGATTAAATGTCCCTGTTTCACTTCAGCTATTAATCACTTACAGAATTGATTTATTTATTTTATACACTACAAAGCAGTAGAGATTATTCCATGAGTAACCACAATACCATATGCCAATTATAATTCCAAGGAACACTAGCATCGCCATTAACAGTAGTGTCCTTTTTTTGGTTCAAATCTGGAATCAAGTACCTACTTGAGAAATAAGACTTCAAAGTGGATCACAGGCTCACTTTTGCCCTGCAGGGTGTTTTTTGTCTGTGAAAAAGTGATTTCTGTGGCCACATCTGGATTTTAAATTCCTTTATAGCTTAGTTTAAATTATACAGAATCATACGATATACTTATTCTAGTTTACACAAGTAATATGTGCTTTAAAAAATGATTTTTCTCTCCCTGTTAGTTGTTTGTCTTCCTGTTTTCACAACTGCAACAAATCTAATAAAGAGAAATCTTCAGTGCTGGAAGGATCAATGTGTTGCTGCACTGGCACTGATGTAGAGACTGAGAGCACTAGAGATAAGAATTACTTCCAGATATTACAACAATAAAACCTTTCTTTGATGATAAGGTAACAAGTTCATATTTATATAAAGCAAATCAGAGGCTGAAATGAAATACCGAGTCAAATCAAATTTCAGCATATAGGATTTCCTTTTTTGTAAATGCTCAAGACTTTGTCTTGTATCTTTAATCTAATCAAAACCATTTTCTTATTGTAAAATAAGCTAGACTTATGATTGATATTTCTACCTTGGTTCATTTACCACATGTTGTACAGAAACAAGGAGTCATGCAAAATCGCAAACTACCAAAGTGGTATTAAGACAGTTTAGGCAGCGGGGTATGTGATCCCCAAACATTTAGAAGTTCTGGAAGGTCCAGCTACACCTTGGATCCATATCAATTTCACTTCAGTACCAGCAAATGGAAAAAGCCACAGAAGAAAAAAGTGTGTTGTAGACACAACTACAGAGCATGGTGCTTTAGATCAAAACGTAGAGACTCATGCTTTCAGCTCTGAATATCCTACGTTCAAGCCTAGCTGTAAGCCAAGATGGGGACTGCCATATAAGTGGGGTTGGGGGCATTCCTTTGGGATTTGAAGTGGCTGTGGTCTTTGGGACATTTCCTCTGTCCAAAGGAAGTATGTCATCCACTAGTCAGTGCATTACACATCCTGATCTGGGCCTGATCCACAGAGGTTGAAAGTCTGTTAAAGTCTCCAGCTGCAGTGCCTTGCTTTCTAGCTACAAGCTGAAGAGACTCACGCATGTTTATGTCTTGCCAAGAAGGCAGTTACCACGACACAAACATATAGAAAAGGGCAGTATCATCCCCAAGGTGCTTAAACCTAGAAGATTCTTGTCATGCAGCTTCACAAAAACTGGATGAGACTAGTTACAGGGCTGCGCTTACCAGAGATATGACCAACTAGTTAGGTCCCTGAGTCACTGCTCTTCCCCTGTCTTTAGTGTCCCCTGCCAGCTATCACTCCAGCATGGTAGTGCTCGGTCTTCTCTTCCAGTGGATAGTATCTCAGAGGTCATCACTGAAGTCCACCCCTTTAGTCCAATATACCCTAAAAGGGAGTTTCTGGCCCAAACTCCCTGACCCCAAAGGCCTTGCCACCCTTTCTTCTGGGATTGTCATGGTTTTATGCCCTATATCTCAAGGGGACCAGCTATGCCACCCTTGCAGCTGGATGGTGGGAAAGCCCAGGCTCTCCCGGGCTCCAATTCAGGATCATGTGAATGGCAGCCATATCATCAAGCACTCAGGGGTGCTCTGAAGCTACCTCCCTGGGCCACTACTTCCCACTTACTTTCCCAGTCCAGGGCATGGTCAGTCTCTCAAACAATCCAAGAAAAGATAGAGCGAAGGGTGCTTTAATCCTCAAGGACAAGCTAGTCCCTCCTCAGAGGTCTAGGTAGCTGCTGGTTGTGGATCCCCCTTTCCTGCAGCCAGGACTTTCGCTGTGCAGTTACTCAGGAGCTCTTAGGATAGAGGCAAGGAAATACTCCATCTGCCTTCTCTCTCTGTGAGCTGTTTGGCTTTTTTAAACTCCTCCTCCACGTGTAGCAGGCTCTGCAGGTGTGTGGCCACTTGGGCCCAGAACTGTTCCATAACCCCTTCTATCCCAGTGTGGGATTTATATGCCCCATAACACCACCATTGCCAAGGTGCGGATGATTCATGTTTCTAATATCATAACTGATCTCAAAATAGCCCCTGTGCTCTGTTTAATTTCACTTAAAGCTGCAGTTTCCTTTTGTGAAGAGTCTATAATGCAAGAGTGTTTTCTGTTTTCCTCCTATACAACCATCTCAGCCTGGTAACTGTATTTAAGCATTCATATTTTGTGGAGGTACATACAAACCATATATAGAAAGAATGATATGATATGACAGTATAGAGGTTTTATTAGCACTCACCTGCATTACTCCCAAGTATTGAAGCTACAAGTGAGATATATGCAGATTGTACCAAATAAGTGGCAATAAAGTCTTGACACCACAATCCTACTTATTCTCTATATGTCACATTTTGCCAGAGAACTATTATAAAGTTTTTAAATTATGTTGGCACTTTTTATCACTCCCTTTTGTAAAAGAAAACTCACTGAGTACTGAGTCCATCTCTTCCTTCGGTTGCTAGCTCCTTGGAGCAGGAACTCGCCTTCATGAGTGTTTGAAAAAAGGCTAGCACTTGATGTACTTATTTTTCAGTTAGAGCTGTGGCCTCAAACACTGAGGACATTTCTGCTCAGGTGGTGGTTCCCTATCAACATCAGCTGTTTTTGGACTATGGCTCCCGTTGTCAGGTGGGTCGAAGTCAGTCCTGGGGAACAATACCCAGTTCCCACCCAACAGAAAAAGTCTGAGTATAGGGACCCCTGCAGACAACCCCATGCTCTTCTTAAGTGGTGTCTTCCCTCACCCACCCAGCCACACACACGCACCTTCCCCAAGCAGCAACTAAACCATGAGGGTTAGAAACATTTATTTTAAATGAAAGCTGAGATTCAAACTCCAGTATACAATCCCCAGGCACAAGCCTATAGTGCTTATGTCTTAATCTATTCTTGCCCAAGGCCTTGTATCAATTTAAAAACTATAATATTCTCACTCAGAGGTCTTGTATGCCCTAGAGAATTGAATTTTGTGCTTAAGCCGGTTTAATACAGCCAGTTCAACTACAATGATTCTATTAGCCATGCTGAATGGGTTTAAGAATCATTACAGGCTTGCCCCACAACCAACCTACTGTTGTCCAAAATCATTTCAATTGCAATGCCTTCTAGGCAATATCTCTCAGTTTCCAGAAGCACTGCATTCTGGGAGACTTCACAGGGCCACTGATGCACTGCGGGATCATAGTGGGAGGATGGATTGAGCTGTTTCAGCTAGTATATGTCCACAATGGCTTTAAAAGTAGCTTATTTTGAACCACTTCAACCTGAGTAATGTTACTGCTAGAAAATCATAGGTCATGTTTACACTACCAAGTTAAATCATTACTCAACCTGGTCTACAGCAAATGGAACGGAATCAAGCCTGGATATAGGGTAGGAGTAGACAAGGATAAACAGTGTTTACCACCATTTATGCTAATTGTATTTAAAGCCTGTTCAGACTAGGATTTAAAAGAGGAGATCTGCCCACTGCTAGGAAAGCTGTGACTGTCACCTGCTACAAGGTGCTGCTGCAAGACTCATTTGTGTCATGTTTTGCATATTTTATCTTTTACAGTTACCAGCACTGGAGTTTTAACACTCTGCAGGTGCCCTCTACATCTGTCTGCACCTAACAAATCCAGCATTCTCCCCCTCAAAGAAATCCTTCTGCTGAAATGTTGGTTTATACATTCCAAGAGCTCAGGGTTAACATTACAACCCCAAAAGCCTCTCTTCTCCTAAGCTGTAAAAGCAACAAATTAAAATAAACAAACACATTGAAATGAACTATATTTCTGGAGATACTCAAATGTGCTGGTGACTGGAAGAGTAGAAGCTATGCTTCTAAATTAGAACAGGGTGAAAATGGATTTTTTGATAGTTTCAAAAACTCAATTTTGTTTCTGGTTGGATTAAAAATGAATAATGTTTTAAATGTTTTTTGAAAATGGCAAAATGTTTGGGGGTTTTTTTTGTGAATTTTTTTATGCTCTGTTTTTGTTCCCTCCTCTCCCCCAAACAATTTGGCAAATCTGACATGACTTTGCAAAATGTTTGTGTCACCAAACTTTTTTTTTTCTGAGGGGTGGAAAAAGCTTTGATCAAAAAACTTTGCCCTGTTCTATTCTAAATTATCTGTACATTCCTGTGCGAAATGTGTCACATGCCTGTTTCTCTACCTCTTATCTTGTGGTCATTTTAATCATGAGTAAATCCCCAAAGATATAGAAAATTGGTTAACATAAGCATTCATAAATTTATTTGTTCATTTGAATCTTATCCATATCTTTTTGTTCTAGAAATCAAACTGTAAATCTTATAAAAATTAAACTTCCTTGTGGGATTCTGAGGGCATATTTGTTGTCTGGGTTGGAAGTATTATAAAAACTGCCTTTCTTGTGGTATTTTGAGACTTCAAATTTTGGCAAGAATGTTACAGGCTCCCAACACAGATATGGACGCATGTACACAAATCCTTGAGTCCCGGGCTACTCTGAAACTGAAAGCCTAATTCTGCTCTCCTCTGAACTAATGTAAATCCAGAGCAACTCCATCAACTTCAATGGAGCAGCTCTGGATTTACAAAAGCATGACTGAGGGTGTAACTGAGTTAATCTTAAAATAAAACAATAGGTAGAGCCAAATTCTCTGCTCAAAAAAATAAGTAAAACTCCACTGAAGTTGGTAGTTATGTCAATTTATATTAGCAGAGAATTTGGCCCCAAATGTTCCCAGTAGTTCTTTTTGTTTCAAAACTGAAGTACCCCGATGACAAGATGAATACTGTGGTCAGCAATGTCAAAGACCATGCTAAATGACACTAGATTTTTCCTAAGGTAATTGCATGCTATGCTAGATTGAAACATTACCATTCCAAACACCCAGTGTATGAAAGGAAAGTTTCCCCCAGGGAATCTGATTGGAGGAATGTTTTCTTTTAGTGGTGGAAGTTGATTTGTAGTGGCTTGTACTGTGCATGTTTTGAGTGTCCGCAAAATTCTCCAACTGATTATGATATATTTATTTGTGTGGGGTAATTTGAGATTATTTGCTTTTTGCTGTAGAAGGTGGTGAGCCAGTGGTTACACAGAGTCTCCAAATGTTACTTTTTGTTTCTAACTCTGTTTTTTCAGAAAACAATAAGCTGCATTCTGAGAATCCTGTTTGAGGGTAGCAGTGAAAATGCATTAAGATGTTTGGCATGTCCTCTGTCCATATGTTGGGCTTTAATGTCCAAAAAATGAAAGTTATTTGCAAATTACCTGGTGCGTCCTTTGATTGTGAGGAGCAAGGAGCAAAACTTGACAATAGTTAGGCTGCTGGTGTGTACAGACCAGCCGGTCATGCTAAACAATATGGTCTCATTGTTTCCTTGCACTGCCCTGTCAGTCTGTATCTTTTTGTCTTGTATTTAGATTGTAAGATGCTTGGAACATAAACTGCCTTTTGTTCTGTTTGTAGAGTGTATAGCTCAATGCAGGGTCCTGGTCCCGGACCTAGGGGGCCTACGCATTCCAGTAGTACAAACAACAACATGGGAATGTTACAAGATAGCTAATGCTGTAGACAGCATTAGCCACAACATAGTCACATGCACCTGTGCTGAAAACAAGTATGCTAGAAAGGGGAGTGAGAGCTGCTAGTAGGGGGAGGAATCAGATGGCTACACTACATGGCATGCCCTCATCGGTGCTGGAACTAGCGATGCTGCTACACTCCCTGGCTTGAAGTAGTAATGACCCAAATACATGGGTTCTGCCTTCAGCATCCCTACTATAACAATTGTTCCAGCACCACTGCATGCACTCCTCTCCAACCAGCAAATTAATGCAGAAAAATGCTTAAATGAATGCTGGACAGAGCAACATTAACTTTTATAGTATAGAGTGTATGGACCCTACTGGAGTGGTCATGTGGGTGCTGCCAGACAGAGCAGCAAACCAATGGCAGCACAGAAAGGAGGCACTTGAGTTCCTAGTTGTGAAAGAGTATGGGGAGTTGGACTAGATACATGAAGGCAGGGACACTGTGTGCACGAATGATCTGAAGGGTTTGGCTTTGGTTTCCTAAGTGATTGTTCACCCATCTCTCATTTAGCAGGCAAAGGAAATGGTGCTGAGGCCAAAGGAGGATCTGTGCAGGAAGTGGGTTTATAGATAAAGCTGGCAATGTGGGGCTGGCTGACCAGCTAGGAGGGGTCTCCAGTTTCTCAGAGGAGGGGTCGGGGAGAGCCAGGCGTGTGAGTACATTCTTGTTTGGGTTTCATGGAAGAAGGAAGGGGTGCAGTTTCATGGAAGAAGGAAGGGGTGAAGGAAAAATAGAGAAGATGAGCTTATGAAGTTTATAACAGAGGTATCAGATGTATGGATGGTGGGCTGTATCTATCCCACTTGATGTATTTATATGGCCTGCATGACGTGCTCATGTTGCACAGAATCTCCGTTTTCATTTAAGAGTAAGTAAAGTAAGTTTTTACTCTCCTGGTTGTGAAGAAAACCTTCCAAATGAGAACTGAGGGTAAACTAACTCAGTGTCCCTGAGTCTGCAGACAACCTTGAAACAATGGCTCAGAAAGATGAATTCCTCAGTCCCCTAATCTCATTGGAGTGCTAACAAACATGACACTTTAAAGTCAGTATTAACCATTGCATTGATGATTATTTTACTTCTATTATGTTTTATTAAGAATTTTAATGGATGGAATGGGGTGGGAAAGAAGACTGGAGTAGCCAGTTGTTTCAGGGAATGAAATTACAAGGGAATGAATGAGACAAACAGGCTAGGAAGAGGGAGAGAAACAGAGAGAATGGTGGAGAAGGAAGAAAAATAAAGGGTAGAAGTAACAGTGGCTCAAGGGAGGCGGGGGGAGGCGGCAGCATATTTTCATCACTGAATGTGACAATAAGGTACTTTATAGCAACTCAACTTTTAGTAACTGTTCTATATTAAGAGGCCAGACTCAACCTTTAATTTTTTGTGCAAACCTCCCCCTGACACCCATTAGCATTCTGCTGTTAATGGAGGGACATATGCAATCATAAATTTTTGCATTGGTCCACAACTAAAAGTGGAATTTGGCCTTCTGCACCAAAATGAGTTTAGAACAGTTAGCATGAGAATTCAAAATTCCTAAACATTTAACCTGAGAACACTTTATTAAACTCCCTGGTAAAGACGGGAAAAATTGTAATTTATCTTCAGAAATCCAGATGCTTTGCCATCATACTCAAAGCCCAGACTTTTCCAAGCACAAATTTCATCAGCTGTTAAATTACACTGAATTCAAATTTAACTATAAAGCAGGCAAAGATAAGACAAGCCAAGTTTCCAATGATTTACCTTTGAAAACATCCCAGGTTACAATTCCTAGACAAGCTTAAAAGGAAATGGGTCAACTGAGAATTTCCTGTGACCTTTTTATACCGTGGGGAAAATGTTTAAGGGGATGGAGATTTAAAACCAAACTGGTGCGATCATTAGCGTGTTAACATCCAGAATGCTCTGCCTCCTCTCACTATGATGCTATTACTTCAGGCATAACTTTAAAAATAGCAATGTATAATGATTGGGTTTCATTGAATGTAAACATTGAATGTAAAACTTCATATATGAAAATGCTCACAAGTATTAATCTTGTAAGACACAGACTGCAAATAATGGGTAAAATCCCAGAGCATTTCCTGAGGCCAAATTGTGCCCATGAGGTCTAGGCATAGAGGGAGCCCTCTACATGCAGATTAGCACCCCACCCACTTGGAAGAAAGGGTCAGCTACCACTATCGCATAGTTCACCCATAACCAGGCCCCTAAAGCAACCCTTCTGCAGGTCTGGGAAACACCAGGAGGGAGGAGTGAAGACTGGGCAGGCCCATCATGGATAGATCATGTTGTCATCCTTTCCCACCATCAGCCTCAAGTAGATTACCTGGTAAAAATGAGGAGTCCATGTGGCACCTTAGAGACTAACAAATTTATTTGGGCATAAGCTTTCGTGGGCTAGAACCCACTTAATCAGATGCATGGAGTGGAAAATACAGGAGCAGGTATAAATACATGGAAGGATGGGAGTTGTCTTACTAAGTGTGAGGTCAGTCTAACAAGACAATTCAATTAACAGCAGGATACCAAGGGAGGAAAAATAACTTTTGAAATGGCCCATTTCAGACAGTTGACAAGAAGGTGAGAGTAACAGTAGGGGGAAATTACTATTAGGGAAATCAGATTTAGGTTTTGTAATGACCCAACCACTCCCAGTCTTTATTCAGGCCTAATCTGATGGTGTCCAGTTTGCAAATTAATTCCAGTTCCACAGTTTCACGTTGGAGTCTGGTGTGTGTGTTTTGTTTTGTTTTTTAAGAATTGCCACTCCATGCATCTGGTGAAATGGGTTTTAGCCCACGAAAGCTTATGCCCAAATGCATTTGTTAGCCTTTAAGGTGCCACATGGACTCCTTGTTGTTTTTGCTGATACAGACTAACATGGCTACCGCTCTGAAACCTGTTACCTGGTAAAAGTAATACAGTCCTGAACCTTTTCTGCTATGTCCTATGTGGTGACTCCTCCTTCCCCACTCCTCAGCATTTCGGCCCTGGTGGTAGGTAGAGAGTTCAACAAGTGACACAAGCCTCCTGTGGATCAGCAGCGTTTGAGAATATGACCTGTGTCTCTTTCTACATTAGGGAAACCCCACAAAGGGATGCTTACAGAGTCTCTCTCTTCCATAGTCCCATTTCATGAGTTTTACCATGGGAGGGTGCAATATGCTTAGTCCTCACTCCGGCAAAATTCTCACTTAAATCAATAAGACCTTTGCCTCACTGAGGCCTAAAGAAAAATGGAGTTAGGCTCTCAGGAATAATAATAAAGAGCTCAAATGAAATTATCTATATTAAATATTTTACTGTGCCTGAAAAACAAGGGCTATTCCCCTTTGTGCTTTCATGTTACATTTCAGAAATACTTCTTGATTGAAAACACTTTTGTGTAATTACTTTTTTCTTGCTAGAAATGTTCTTAATCAGAGACTTTTTGCTACAAAGAAGTAGAAATTGAGATCTTTTCACTTCTGAGAGTCAGCTGGTTTCATTAGCCAGCTTAATGGGCTGTATTGTTCTCTCTCCTCCTCCTCCCCAGTACAACTCATATTGAGGACATGGTCCTGCAGTTGCAGTGCTGTGTTGATTGATTATACAGCCCTACAAACCTTCATGTAGCTAAGTTATTCCATGCTTTACTGATTTGTATTAACCTTAATAAATCAGCCAAGGAAAGTGAAACTGTGAAATCCTTCGTTTTTATGCTAAACATGTAACCCATCTGCAAACACTGAATCTATTCAAATATAATGAGAAATCTAGGCAGAATTTATATTTTGCCTCTGGAACTTAGCCTCCTGCAAACCAGGATCAGTATGAATGATTAATTCTATAAATATGCAGGTTTCAATTGGTTAACCATCTCTGTTTCACAATGTGCTTTCACTGAAATTGAATGAAAGCACACATGGGAAAACAAATCTTTGTACTCTTTTTATGCCATGTTAAAAACTGAGCTATTCTCTCATTTTAATTTCAAGTGGATTTCTTAGGTTTTTATTTCAATGTAGAAGTTGTTAGACTGGTAATCCTTCCTAGGTTCTAATATGATGGCAAAGCTGCAGCGCTACTGAAGTGTTATGTAGTGCCTTTCACCTGAGGCTCTCCAAGCACTTTACCCACATTAGCTAATTAAACTACAAAGCACTCACAGACAGAGCTGTAGTCTTGCAGGACATGAGGTAGGAGGTGTGCCACTGGCAATGGAGCAAGTGGAGTCATTATGCTGGGATCTTGCATAATGCCTCTGGGACTCCTGGGAATAGTGGGAGGATACTTACCTGTGGAATTTTCTACATGTTCTGCAGAGGGGAGGAAAGGGGCCATGCCCCTACATATTTTGGGGCTTGGAATGCTGCAGTCGTCATGGCCAGCACTTGACATTCAAATTGTTGTTGCTTCAAGTATGGGTGGATAGATGCCAGCGAGCGCTGCCTACTTTCTTTCCCACTGCCTTTTGCACACACCCACGAGAGCCAGCTGAAGCAGGGGCGGCTCCAGGCACCAGCACCCCAAGCGCGTGCTTGGGGTGGCAAGCCACTGGGGGTGCTTTGCCGGTCGCCGCAAGGGCGGCTGGCAGGCTGTCTTTGGCCGCATGCCTGTGGAGGGTCTGCCTGCAGGAGGTCCGCCAAAGCCACAGGACCAGCGGACCTTCCGCAGGCAAGCCACTGAAGGCAGCCTGCCTGAGGTGCTTGGGGCGGCAAAATGCCTAGAGCCGCCCCTGGCTGAAGTTGTCTCTCTAAGGCAGTGGTTTTCAACCTGTCGTCTGCAGTCCCCTGGGGTCCACAGAGTATGCCTAAGATTTCCAAAGGAGTCCACATCTCCATTTGAAAATTTTTAGGGGCCTGGAAATGAAAAAAGGTTGAAAACCACTGCTTTAAGGCATAGCTAATAGTTATTAAACTCCTTTTCCTAATGGGTAAACTGAGACACACAGAACTTAGTTGACTTCTTGAAGGTCACATAGTGAGTGGCATATAGTGAGACAGGAATAGAATGCAAAACAGAATAGAAATTTGTGCTTGGAAAAGTCTGGGCTTTGAGTATGATGGCAAAGCATCTGGATTTTTGAAGATAAATTACAATTTTGCCAGTCTTTACTAGGGAGTTTAATAGGATGTTCTCAGGTTAAACGTTTAGGAATTTTGAATTCTCATGCTAACTGTTCTAAACTCATTTTGGTGCAGAAGGCCAAATTCCACTTTTAGTTGTGGACCAATCCATAAACAGCAGAATGCTAACAGGTGTCAGTGGGAGGTATGCACGACAAGCAAAACCAACTACTAGATGATACTCCCCATGCAGTGTAGGTGCTTTTAGTATATGTTGCTATATTCCAAATAAATTGTACTTGAATATACTGAAAAGATACCGTTTTCATGCTGATGAAATCTCTTCATAGTGCCATCCCAGCATATTCAAAAGTCACTCACCATATTTTAATTAAGTTTGGAGAAAAGGAATCTAAAAATAAAAATGGTTGAGCCAGCACATTAGTCACTCACATCTGATGATGGGGGGAAAAATATGCAAAAGTTGAAGTCAGATATATCCTCCAGCATCTTTGGGAAAGCAACACATCTCTCAATCCTGTTAAATGCTAACAGAGCTTTGTGTGCATGTTTCCCATCTGACATTGGGAGAGGTATTCTGTGAGACTTTGGTTTCACATTCTGTAAGTCCTTTAACCAACCACTTTCCTGGCCCCTGCCAGGTGTCCTGGCCCTGAATATTTTGTTTTCATCCCTTTCAGTTGGCTTCCAAGCAGACGTGCCATCCTTGCAGATGTGTTTTAATTCTTGAGGCCATATCCTAGATCCTTATAATACTTTTAAGGCCTCAATCTGGAAAATCTTAAAAATGTGCATAACATTACTCTGCGTAATCCCATGGAGCTCAATGGGACTGCTAGCATGATCTTAACTATGCAAGGGCATAAGTGTTTGCAGGACCAGGGTCTTAGGCAAACTCACTGAGAGTTTTCCTGAGCAAAAATGGAGTAAAGATCTTAGATTTTGCTCTAGAGTTTCCATCACAAGTCCAATACACTTTTATGGGCTATATTATGGCTGTCCTACATGGGTGTGTCAAGGAGGGGGGATGATGCAGGGAGACCCTTCCCCAGCCCTGAGCACGGATGCAGCAGGCAGCTATAATTTGGTTGCTAGCATTCCAGGGTTAGGGAACAGGAGGTCAGCCTGTGTGGACTGCAGTATCCCAGGCCTCCAAGAAAGTGTACTGGGGCAGTGTAGGGCCACGGCCATGTCTTCATCCCTTTGTATACTAGGCCATGGATGCAGGATGGTGCTTGGAGGGCTCAAACTACATGCATAAATGATGTGAAGCAATTACCATTCATGTGCTCTCGAGACATTGTATATTTTCTTTCTACTGTGCAGGAATGTCCCCAGAACCACTGCTCACAGGCTGCTCATCTTTCATTTCCAAAGCTCATATTTTGGTCTCACACTAGTGGAACCTCCTGATGTTAAGAGTTATTCCTGATTTACCTTGGTGTAACTAAGAACAGAATCAGATCTCTCTGTGGTTCTGGCTCATAGGATTCTGTTGGAGCTCTGTAAGAAGAATTTTCACTAGGATCCATGGCAATCCTTGATTCTAATCAGAATAGCAATATTGTTTTTTCTGTAATATTTTATCAAAGCTTGGATTTTTATATATGTTTGCACAGTTTGAAAGGCTGTAACTTTCATAGATGTCATGCTTGGGAAGTAGTTTTGGAACAGATGCCAGTTCAGAAGTTTTAGAACTTTTAAGCATCTCTCTTTGGGAATATTAAAGCAAAAGGTGGACTTTTGGTTTTTACAGTGGGGGAAACTGGATGATTGCAGCATTTGGAAGTGCAGGTGCTCATTGCCTGGCTGCTGGTTTCATTTTTAAATCGCCCTAGTGAAAATTATGAATGCCATTCAGTGTTGTATCTGAAATGAACTAGTAATCTCTGTCCAGTTCCTGATGACATGCGATCTCCATCACAAGTAGCTCTAATATGGATCATTGGTAGCAAAGAGGCAAAGATTGCGTAAGTATGGAGAATACTACTACTATCCAGTTTATAGAGTCAGTGACTTCAGTGGGAAGAGGACCGAGTCCAGGCCGCTCAGGTCAGAGTTGAGGAACCTTGGTGGGGGTGAGAGAGCTTGTATTGTTGGTGGCCATACTGCTGTTGGATAAATAGGAGACTTCAGACTCCCTCAGGGTTCTCAGCCTGGCACCTTTCACTAGCACTAAATCCATTTAAAAAAAACCCTCTTTTGTGAATGGAGAGATGTTGTCTACAGCTCAGCTGTTGCTGAAGTTCTTTGTTTTAAACGTAGAAAAGAACAACACCTCTCCCCAGCCTCAAAATTCTTGTGGTTTTGTTTTAAAGCAGGCTGACAATTATGTTGGAATTGATTGTCTGCAACTTAATGCAATCAGTGGAGACTTAGGAGGGGGATGGATTTGTAAGAGGCGGCCCTGACTGGAAAAACTTTTAGGTGACTCCCTCAGATCACTTGCAGCTGCAAGAGACCACATCTCTTTTGCACAACTGTCCCGTGGTGAGGATAAGCAGAAGATTTTAAATTACAACTGCTGTATTTTTTAGTATCTGTTTTAAGCCTGAAATGCAGCATATGTGTGTGGCCCGGGAGTGGGCTACCCATTTTTCCTTCCCTCAGGGGTAGTGGTAACCACTCTTTCTTGGCATCAACATGGCCCTCCTGCTTGGCATAATCAAGATCTGGAAATGTACCATGACTAAGTCTCTTTTACATGAAATCCAAACATTCTTGTCAATGCTGGGATTCAAATTGTGGTTTCGATGCCAAAGGTCGGCAGGCTAACTCAGCATTCAGTGTGCTAAGTCATTCCCATAGCAAGAGGGGAAGATGTATTCAGCTTAAAACGCCAATGTACATTTTTGAGCATATGTTCTACGGCTTTAAATAATAGCATTAAAAGAAATTTCTTTTTTGGTCTCTTCTAAAGCAAAGCTCATTGACATAACTTCTCCTTTCAGTAACACAATCTAGCAGATTATCTTGATACATGATGCACACCTTTGCCACCTATGGGAATTCTCTGAGAATCCTCTCATTTACTGGTAGATGGTGCAAACGTTGTGCATGTGGTGGGACATCACTGGCAGTCTGGCACAAAGGGAAGCTGTGGCATCAGACTGTTCAAATGCGAGTGGGGATGTTGCATTGGAATCATTAAGGCAAACTGGAATTCTTTAGAAATAAATAAATGAAAGCAGACATATCCCAGAGCATTATCAAATTACACATACTGATCCCAATGCTATCCTGAGCTTCATGCTTGACCATTTTGCTTCCCTGTCCCATCCCCTGCCTGCCTCTCTGATCCACGGTCTTGGCTTCTCTCTGGGTCTTTGCTAGCTCTTCTCCTGGCCATGCTCTACCAACCACTTCTGGAGGAAGCATTGTGACTTTGGCAACATTCTCTCTACTTTCAGCTCTGCTGTTTCTAAACAAACACCTGGGTTGCTTCTTTGTCACTCACAGTCTTGCTCTGTGCCCATTTTGACTCTTTGCTTGAACTCTCTTCCTCCTCTGCTCCCTCCTTCCTCTCTGGCCAAGACCTTGCTAATTTTTTTTATAGGTAAAACTGTCTTCTTCCAAAAGAAGCTTTCCACCCCCTTTTTTCTCTCTTTCCCCTCATTACTCTTTTGATATTCTTCTCTTTTAATCCTCTGAAGTATTCCAGCATCTCTACAACTTGAGCCCAGTCCCATCCCTTCACTTCTTCCATCCTCCAGTGCCTCCCTTATTTTTCTCTTCTCTTATCATTTGCTCTTTTCCTAGTACATTGATTCATGCTTTCCCCTCTCTCCTAAAGAAATTCTCCAATTCTCTACTATCAGTCCACCACCTCCTCCTCCCATTTATTTCCTTGCTCCCTGAATGGGCAGCTTAAGTTATTAATGACCTCTTGTTTTCAAAATGTGTGTTAGTCTGACTCATACTCCTTGATGTGCCTGCTGCCTGACCACCATCGACTACCCTCTTCTTCTTGAGCTCTTCTCCACCTTGAATTTTTGTGACTGTCCTCTTCCGTCCACACCTTCAGTGTTATATTCAAAGGACCCACTTCCTCCACTAACCCTTTCCTTGTGTCTGTCCTTGGTAGTGGTTAAAGTAGATCAAAATTCTAATGGTTGTATGTTATGTTGTAGTAGTATGATTTTATGTTTGTATTTTATATAACTTAAAATAATAAAACAAAATAATGTAGCATGTATTAAAGGTATTGGTGTATAATTTGATTATATTTTGCCAGCCATCTTTTTCAAATAGCAAAAAGGAATGGCCTAATGGGCCATTGGTAGAATTACATTAGCCAGAATCTGCGTCTGGACTGATTTCAAGGCAGTAACAGACCTTTGAGGGTTACCAATTTGTTGTAGGTTTAGCATTTAAAATAAGTAAAAGAATGCCTTGACTATCTTCTTTTGCACTGCAGCTTAATGTTCCTATTCAAAATGTTCTACGTAAATAAATTCTGTTTTGTGTGTGAATAAGGAATGTATGTGTTAAGAAAAAAGTGTAAAGCCCAACAATTGATTACAGCATGACAGTGCAAAACTCATTGGTCCCAATGAAAGAAAATAACTATGTAAACAGAGTGCCTTGCCATAAACTCTGGGTTCGTCCTGCCAAGACTTCATCAGAGCATCGTGTCGTGACTGACAAAACCTGGCTCCTCCCTACCCATGATCAACCTGTCTGGCCACTAGATTGAGCCCGACTCTGGACTGATAACTATAACATCAACTGGTGGGATTGTGTGTGTGTGTGTGTGTGTGTGTGTGTGTGTGTGTGTGTGTGTGTGTGATTGAATGCATTTGCTAATTGTTGTATCTTCAATAAACGTGGCATATTGCCTTTTCCCCTGAAAAAGATCCCATGTGCTTCTTATAAGCATAGCATTTTTGCTACTACTTGGCAACTCTAGTTTTGCTGGGCTGGTGTTGGTGTATGGTCTGTGAATTTGTGAGCTCAGCAGTTCCAGCCTGTGGGTCTGAGATAAAGGGTGATGGGATAAGTTATGTCCAACTGGTATTACATTCCCCTTTCCTGCACCTCAGTTTAACCTTTTGCTGAAGTTCAGTCCAGAATCCTCTCTTTCCTGGACTCTTTAGAAACATTTGCAGAGAATTAAATGCTGGCGTTATTGCATTCAAAACCCTGCATGTAGATGTTACTAATGGTTTCTAGCTCACTTCAGAGAGAATACTGAACATTTACACAGCAAACATTTACGTGATCTGTTAGAGAGCAACTCTACCAGTGTTTCTTTATAGACTTCCATAATTCTGCTGCTGTTACTAGGCACATTCATGGAATGACAGTTTGGTTTAAACCTTATTGTAGTCTTGATGTGATATAAGCACAATATTTACATGTTTATAGTTTAGCACATCCATTCTTTCCCCTCTGATCATCTTTCTGAGATTTATCTCAGTCTAGAGGGTGGTTCAAAATGTAGTGTCACTTGGACTTCCTCAGAGCTTGAAAGGCAACTGCAGTATCTCAATCCAAATGCATCTGTCTTTTCAGTAAACAAAACAAAACTATGATGGCTCCTTATAGCTAGGAGCCTCCAATCCCTTAGTTAATAGATGGCTTGATTTTTCTCAGTGTGTGTGAGGTCAGATAGGAAATCTATAGCCAACATGGGATAGGTACTAAGTGCCAGTACTAACATCAGACACCTTCTGATCTTCTACCACTCTGCCAGATCCATAGAGCTCTCTTGTATTTTCAAACTCCCCCTGCTCTTGAGCTGTGATTATCTCAGTACTCCAGCTATGGATATTTAATATATATCAGACTGCCTGCCCATAATGGTGGCTTTCTATACGGAGTCAAGGAAAATTTACTGAGCATGCCTGGTAAATACCATACCCATCTTCTTGATCTTTCTAGCTGAACTCCCCTGATTTTGTCTCAGAGACACAGATAGGAACATGGGAATTGCCAGACTAGACCAGACCCAAAGTCCTTCTAGTCCAAGAATTGTTTGGTGGCCAAAACCTACTCCCTAGTAGTTAGAGACTGTGTCTTAAACCCTGAAGCATGAGATTTAATCTTTTCAATCATTTGTAAACTCCAGCTATTTTCATAACTTTAACTATCTATATAAATATCCAAGATGATTAAAACAAATCCATGCCTGATCTCCACTGCTTCACTCCCTTTCTCTAATAAAAAAAAAGGCAAGAAAGGAAAAAATGCTGCAGTATGAAGTATAAGCCTTTGTAGCTCCTAGGTCTCGTGAGGGTTACTGGTTCAGCAGCTGCAGCCTGAAGAGATGATGTCTAAGGTCAGACCTCTGTGACATCACTGGCTCAGCCCCATTAGCTCTGATATCAAGGGGAGGGCTACTGTGACCTCACTGGCTCAGGACCTTCAGCTCGCTGGTGGCTTGTAAAGGCATATGTCTTTGCGAGGTTGCCAGCTTAGCTTCTATAGGTGGCTGGGCTAAATGAAGGCAAGACAGCTCTTGAGGTTACTGACTCAGCTTGCACAGGCCCTAGAGATCACTAGCTAAGCAGCTTTAGCATGCTGGGCTTATGACAGGGTGCACAGACCCAGGGGCGGCTCCAGGCACTAGCGTTCCAAGTGCGTGCCTGGGGCAGCAAGCCACGAGGGGCACTCTGCCAGTCACTGCTAGGGCGGCAGGCAGGGTGCCTTCGGTGGCAGCCTGCGGAGGGTCCGCCGAAGTCATGAGACCAGTGAATCCTCCGTGCTTGGGGCGGCAAAATGTCTAGAGCCACCCCTGCACAGACCTCTGAGAGGTTCCTGGCTCGGCATATCCAGCTTTCTGGATTGATGCCAAGAATCAGGCCCTTGTGAGCTCACTGGTGCAGAATCCCTTACTTGCAGGACTGATATAAAAGCACAGGCCTTTTGTGAGGTTAATCAACATATCTAGTTTATTGGAGTTATGTTAAAATACAGGTCTCTGAAGTTACTGGATCAACTCCTCTAGCCCAAACTTCTAGCTCAGCATCTTTTTGGCTTGCTGGGATGTTGTCAGACAGCAAAACTTTGTTAGTTCACAATCAGCATCACTTGCTGGGCTGATGTGAAAGCACAGATATGTTAATACCTCTACTTGGTCCACTCCCTTTTCCATATACACTTTTCTCCTTGGTAACTTCATCCACTTTCATATTCTCTGACCACAGTGCCTATGCTGTCAACTTCCAATCTAACTTTCCACCCCTCACTTCTTCCTCTTGTTGACGAGCACCACAAGCCACAATAATGGGGACCACACTGATGACAGTGGAATCCAAAGGAGTCTGCAGACCGCACTTGTGGGATTTCAATCTGCCAAATGCACATCCAACCACCATTCTACACCTGCTGAGAATGTAATGAAACCTCCTTCTTCCAGGCCCTCTCAGATCAGGATTGTTTTATAAGCCAAAATCCTGGCACAGTTTGGAAACCCCAGTCTCTCAAAACCAGCAATTGTCTTCAGGAATATTGTTTATGCACTCCACTGTTGATTAAATCACACACTTGATCACCTCAGAAATTTTGCCACCACTTTACCCACAGCTGACTTTCCAACACCAAAAACAGGTTAGCCTGACCTATAATTGTCTGTGGTAGCCAGCTTCCAGACAATTATAGCAATGCTTCTCTGAACTGATCTGGCTGCTCTCCTGCATGTGTTGAGATGCTGGAGGGTCAGGACAAGCTGCTCACAAAGCTCTGGAAATGTAACTTTCTTCATATTGTAGTTCTTGGCCCACTGCTTGTTATCCCAGAGCTGCATGGCAACAGTCTGTGCTTGTGGCCCTGCTCCAGAAGCTCAGGTCTACACAAAGGGCATCAGCGATTGTAATGAGTGTCAGGAGCAGAATCAGCCAGTTTGAGTCTTGTGTCGGTGTCATCGTTGTCGTCATTCTTTTCCATCATTAGCTCCAGCAAGTGACTTCAGTGGGTCAGAAAATGCTGCCAAAATGTCCACTCGCACCTAATGGAAGTTCTGTTCATTTCCTGAAATAGGAGTGAAAGCTCAAGCAAGAGGAACTCTTCAAATAGTGACTCTTCCATGTTGTTGGCTCTAGTTGCCAGGTGCATGCAGACCCAAAACACAGCCTGCCAGGATCTGTTGGAAACTTAGCAGGTGGTTACAACTTCCTGTGATATGTGGAGTGGATGGTCAAGTTTTCCCACACTGCAGCATGAACAAAGGGCTAAAGGAGCCACGTTTCAGGGTTGGGGCAGGGAAGTCTGGAATATGATTGGTGGTGTTCAGCTCTGCATATTGCAGGGTAGGGCCGCAGCTCAAAAATTGTTAACCTACGGTTTATATGTAATATGGATGCTCATACCATGGGTTTTCAAACCCAGGCCCACAGACTTGAGTCATACTAACCTTGGGCTTACATTGCAGTGTAGACATACCCTCAGAAGCCCCTTTTCAAAGTTAGATTTCCCAACTGTTTGACTTTTTTTTCTTTTTTAAAAGTACCAAAATAATGAGACCCAATTGCTCACCAAATTTCATTCTTTTTTTTAAAAAAGAAACCAGAATGATTATGCCATAGAAAATACAGCATATTATATGGATTAAAAAACAACTTTTCATTCCTGGAATGAATTTTGGCCTGGAGCAAATCATGTGGCTAAATTGTATGACATTCTGAAAAGTGGGTGTTATGGTTGGATCTGTTGGTTTTCTTTCATAACTATAGTGCTGCCAAAGACTGTTAATATAGGAGCACCCTTGAAGTCAATGGAAGTTGTGCAACGGGTCTCAATGGGAGCAGGAGCAGGCACATAATGAGTGCGTGGATTTTATTTATGTACCTTAAACACTGAGCAAAGTCCTCTTTCCCCCCACCCCACCCCAATCACTGCCCCAGTGAATAATGGGATGAGTGAGAATCCAATGGACATCTGTGACTCACTCTGGACTAAGTGCATCCTACAGGGCACCTAGAGAGCCATCACAATTAGGAAAATGAGGCAATGTGGTTCTCTAGACAGGGCATACACCTGGCAAGCAGGAAACCTGTGTGCTATTTCCAGCTGTGTCAATGACCTACTGAATGACTTTGGGCAAGCCATCTCACCTCTGTGCCTCCCTTTCTCCATTTGTAGAAGGGAGGTAATGCTTTTTTGGGGGTGCATCAGTTGGAGAACTACCAATGAAAAGTGCTACATAGTTGCTAGGTATTATTATATGGGCTCAGTCCAGTGGATTTTGAAGTTAATGGGAGCCTTTCTGTTGATTTTAGCAAGCATTGGAGCATACTGAATAAGCTAAGCTTTATTATATGTGGTTGGGAAGCATCTGTTCCTTCCCCAGTGAGCTATGCGCATCCCAGTTGTTTCAGTTCCACAAGGTTTCACAAGTCTTAATTGGGGCAGTTGTTCTCAGGGTTTTCAACCCCTAGAATTCTTTCAAGTTGGCGTGGTGGGTCCACGTCAGCCAGAAACTCTAAGGTGACCATGAATAAAACTCAGCAAAGGGCCTCTGAGGCCCAGAGTCCACTTAGCAGAGAAGGCATGTGTGTGTGGTTTTGTAGAAGAGTTTCCCACAGTTCAGCTTTTAACATCTCTTTAAAAATGACTTGAAAATAAATGAAAGGGGGGAAGGACCCACCAAATATATATAAAAAAAAAATTTAAGGAGGCAAGTAGTCTGTGATTCAAAACATGGGACTGCAGCTTTAAATACCATATCAAATTGTTGAAGCCAAGCCAAACTTCAATCATATTTACAGACTTGGGTTTAAATAAACAAAACTGCTGTAGCAAATGGAACACTCTCGCTTCACTGTTTATGTTCCAGAAAAGAAATTAACTTTGGAGGCCAACTCTGTGGTGAGGAATGGTTTCAAATTCATTTTTCTTCCCTTGCTTTATATTTTTTGCATAGAGATAAACCACTACATGTAGTTAGGGCTAAAGTAAGACCTGAAATCCAGTACACGGTGCTAGTCATGCTATGCAACACAACCGAAGTGCTCTGACCAAAAAAGTGCTGCTCAAAAATGATAAAGCTTAAATGAACACATACAAGAGGCTTCGTACACACTAATGTATTCATCCCTGTCATAAACAGATAAGTAAGAGTTAATAGAACAGGAGTACTTCATGTCTCTTTTGACTGTAAAGGGTTAACAAGTTCAGTGAGCCTGGCTGTCACCTGACCAGAGGACCAATCAGGGGACAGGATACTTTCAAATCTTGAGGGAGGGAAGTTTTTGTGTGTGCTGTTAGTTTTTGGTTGTTGTTCTCTCTGGGTTCTGAGAGTGACCAGACGTGCAACCAGGTTTCTCTCCAATCTGCCTGATACAGGTTCTTATAGATTCAAAATAGTAAGTACTAGGTGATAAGGCGAGTTAGGCTTATGTTTGTTTTCTTTATTTGCAAATGTGTATTTGGCTGGGAGGAGTTCAAAAGTGTATTTGACTGGAAGGAGTTCAAATTTGTATTTTGCTGAAAGGATTTTAATTTGTACTTGTATACTTAGGCTGGGAGGGTATTCCCAGTGTCTATAGCTGAAAGACCCTGTAACATATTCCATCTTAAATTTACAAAGATAATTTTTACTGTTTTTCTTTCTTTAATTGAAAGCTTTTCTTGTTTAAGAACCTGATTGTTTTTTTATTCTGGTGAGACCCCAGGGGACTGGGTCTGGAGCCACCAGGGAATTGGTGGGAGGAAGGAGGGAAGGGGGAGAGAGAGGTTATTTTCTCTCTGTGTTAGGATTACTTTCTCTCTCAGGGAGAGTCTGGGAGGGGGAGAGAGAAGGAGGGGGGAAGGTGGATTTTCCTCTCTGTTTCAAGATTCAAGGAGTTTGAATCACAGTGATCTTCCAAGGTAACCCAGGGAGGGGAAGCCTGGGAGAGGCAATGGTGAGGGAAAGGGTTTACTTTCCTTGTATTAAGATCCAGAGGGACTGGGTCTTGGGGGTCCCTGGGCAAGG
Organism: Gopherus flavomarginatus; assembly: GCF_025201925.1. Classification (NCBI taxonomy): domain Eukaryota; kingdom Metazoa; phylum Chordata; order Testudines; family Testudinidae; genus Gopherus; species Gopherus flavomarginatus. The sequence goes on from NC_066620.1 coordinate 87,764,532, forward strand.
TTTTGGGAGGACCAGAGTGTACCAGGCACTGGAATTCCTGGTTGGTGGCAGCGCTACAAGTACTAAGCTGGTAATTGAGCTTAGAGGAATTCATGCTGGTACCCCATCTTTTGGACACTAAGGTTCAGAGTGGGGAATTATACCATGCCAATCCCTTTCACCATGGTTTCACTTCACTATTAACCCCTTTGCTGCTGCCTTCCACTGTAGCAGCACAAAGTCAGGTTCTAATAAAATATTGGCATTCTGTTGGAATGTTGGCATTTAAGAAGCCTCATACCAGGTATGTGGGCAGCACTAATACTACATTTTTATCCACTGAGGCATGTTAGAGAGCTTAAAAATTGTAGAACTTGGACATACCATGGAGGATTTAAGACTAAATGGGTCTTGGATCTGATCCAGCCAAAGGACCCCAACAAATTAAATGTCATCTCACCATGCCCTAAAAAAGTGCTTGTGGTTCTCCTGGTTCTCTATTATGCTCTTGTTTTTTTTCCCCTCTGTCTATAAGACTGGGAAACACTCATGTTGGGCACCCCCACATGAATAGTTGGGACCAAAGTTTGGTATTCCATTAACCTTTCCAAGCACAGGCCTGATGTCAGCAGATCCACTGATCTTGCTTTAATTCGCCCTGCACAGTAAGTTATGGTCAGGATTGCTTACTCTTTTATTGCAATGTACAGAGAATCAGCAACACCATCATGTTGTAAGTGATCCTTTCTTTAGACTAACTTAAAATATTAGAGACCCCAGTCCTTTCTTGTGCTGACTGAATACAAATACCAAAGCTATGAACTTTGCAATATGTAAGATTTGTTTAGTGACACAATTATAATACTAGTATGTAATCTATCTGGTTGTAAAGAAACTAGATCTAGTACTGTGACAAGCCAGAAAGTAGCATTTAGAATCTCCACCTCTGCAATGACCTTGATGACTAGATATTCAAGCAATTGTATTTCAAGTCATTTGGCTAACATATGCATACCGGCTCTACCATTATTCCCGCTCAAACAAATGAAGTATTTTCAAAGGATGTGACAGTCATGAATAGTGATGGCTGAAGTGCTATGTCTCTTCCCACACAAATTTGCACACCTCATATTACTAACCAGGCATTTCCTGTGATCTTGGTTTTTCATGAAATCTTATCTTTCGAGAAGATTTGTAGTAGGCAGCTTAAGTCACACAACCTCAGATCTTATTTTTGTGCTGTTTATGTAGGAGTCGGTTTCTCTGAGGAAATGTTTTACAGTACAGGTACATTTTAGGCACCCCTATTTTTTTCAGTGGGTGATTCAGCCCTGGAACACCCACAGAGTCTGTGCCTATGCAAAGAGCTACATAAACTTGCAGAACACTCTTCCCATGCCATCAATCCCTAGCCACATCTCTACATTTCAGAAGTAGATGACCTAAGTCAGAATACCAAGAAGTTTTAGTTGCAAAGCTAAATGAAGAACATACAACATAGTCCTGGTTTAGCTTTCTAAGCAAAAGTAAAACTCAGAATAAAGCCCATCGACTTGTAAAGTGCAGTAGCCAAACAGAAGCAGCACCAGAGCACTTTTCTTTAAAATTAAACTGACACGCTGTTGCATTTTAATGGGAAATGTGAATTTATGCCAGACAGACCACCTACGTCAATTGAAAGAGCTTTGCAGACAGGGCAGGCCTTACCATGAGGCAAACTGAGGCTGCCACCTCAGGTGCCAGACTGGGCCGGGGGGCGCCACTAGGACTTAGAGTGTAGAAAATTGTGTCTGCTGCTGGTGATATGTATTCTCTCTGCTCTAGATGCACAGAGATGGTGAAGTGCTGTGCTGGAGGAAGGAGGCACAAGAGACATAACAGGCAGGCAGGAGAAAAGGTGAGAGGAAAAGCAGAAAGCAGCAGGAGCTGCAGGAAGAGGGAGGAGGTGCCTCTTATGTACCTCTCTAGCACCCCCAGGAGCCTGGACTGATTAACACCAGATGCTCAGGGAGTTTCCTGTTTCCTGCTGCTTCCCTGAACCCACTTGAGGAGAACAGGCAGTCAACTGAAGTAGGAGCCAGTTAGGCCCTTAAAACGCTGATATCTTCCCTCACTGAGTTTTGAGAGCCACTATAGTTGGCACAGAAAAACAGTCATGAGTGAAAGACAAAAACGCCCCTCTGGGGCAGCATTCAGAAAAAGAAAGAAAGCAAAGGAAGCTTTTCTATCTAAGCAGAAAGGAGCTCTCCTGAGATACATAGACACAAATATCAGAGGGGTAGCAGTGTTAGTCTGGATCTGTAAAAAGCAACAGAGTCCCGTGGCACCTTATAGACTAACAGACGTATTGGAGCGTAAGCTTTTGTGGGTGAATACCCACTTCGTCAGACACTTATGCTCCAATACTTCTGTTAGTCTATAAGGTGCCACAGGACTCTTTGTCGCTTTTTATAGACACAAATCTTCACGGTGAGCCTTCTGGCCCAAGTGAGGATGCGAGTGGTGAGGAGATGCCTGATCTTCCAGTTAGTCAGAGTGCAGGTGACCTAGCAGCTACTGCCACATCCGTATCTCCATCTCAAATACATGTAACCCTGCACATTCCTGAAGAAAAGTGTAGATCAGAGAAGAGTGTGGTGGAGGTGAAAGAAACAGCTGCTGCTGAGTTTAGTTCCTTAAGTCTAGCTGATCCAGGCCTGTGGACCCACTTGAGCAGTAGCCTGAGGGACTTGCACTACATGGGCCACAGCAAGTCAAAAACTTCATGTTCCCCAAAGACAATGAAAATAGAAGTTTCCATCCAACGCATTACTGGTGTGAAATCCCCAGTGGTGACAAAGTGGAGAGGCCATGACTTATGTACTCAAAAACCCAGAATGGTTGCACACTGTTTTTGTTGCAAACTCTTCTGGTCTAATGTTCCAGCCACATTGGGTTCTACAGGAACAAAGGACTGGAAAAATCTGGCTAGAAATCTGACATGCCATGAGAAGGCAGCAAATCACCAGAGAGCATTCCATAGGTGGAAAGAGCTTGAGATGAGACTAAGGCTAAAGGCCACCATAGATGATCAGCATCAAGAGAAGATTGCATCAGTGTCTCTTTACTGGCAAAATGTTCTGAAAAGGCTCATTGCTACTATGAGCATGCTTGCTACCCAAAACCTAGCACTGTGTGACACTTCAGATCAGCTGTATATACCAAACAATGGAAACTTCCTTAAAATTGTGGAGCTGATGCCTGAGTTTGATGCTGTAATTCAGGAGCATCTAAGAAGAGTCACCACCCAAGAAATGTACACACACCACTACCTTGGAAAAACAATTCAAAATGAGATCATACAGTTACTGGCAACAAAAGTTAAACAGAAGATTGTGGCAGATCTGAAGTAAGCAAGATATTACTCTGTTATTCTGGACTGCACACCTGACATCAACCATAGGGAACAAATGACTTTAATGGTGCATTTTGTAACAACAGAACCTAGTGAAAATGTCCCTCCAATGGTGACTGTCAGAGAGCATTTTCTAGAATTTATTAACATTGATGATACTACAGGAGCTGGTATGACAAATGTGCTGCTTAAAAAGCTGGAAGATACGGGAATTGCGATAGCTGACATGAGAGGTCAGGGCTACGATAACTGTGCCAACATGAGAGGAAAGAACAGAGGAGTGCAGACACGGATCCCAGAGTTAAACCCTCGAGCTTTTTTTGTCCCATGCAGTTCTCCTTCATTGAACTTAGTGGTCAGTGATGCAGCATCAGCTTCTAGTGAGGCTGCTGAATTTTTTAATGTAATTCAAAGCATCTATGTATTTTTCTCTGCAACAACTCATCGATGGCAAATTTTGAAACAACATCTGGGAACATCCTCTCTGACACTGAAACACTGAGTGCACATGATGGGAAAGTCGAGTGGAGGCGATAAAGCCTATCAAACACCAAATTGGGAAGACAGATGATGCCATAGTTGCCATTACAGAGGATAATGCTATGACAGGAACTGCTCGTGGGAGAACAGTGGCAGAGGGAAATGGAATCACCAGAAACATACATAACTTCAAATTTCTGTGTGGCTTCGTGTTGTGGCATGACATACTGTTTGAAATAAATGTTGTAAGCAAGAGACTCTAAGGCGTTGATCTTGATATATCTGGAGCAATGGAACAACTGGACAAAGCAAAGTTGTACCTACTATCTTACCGGTCAGATGAGGGATCTCAAAACGTTCTGCAGAGTGCACAGAAGTTGACAGAGGAACTTCACACTGAAACTATTTTCCCACCCATTCAAGAATACAAGAGTCACCGAAGAAGAAGGCATTTGGATTACGTGGCATGGGATAATCCCATAAGAAACCCCAAACAACAATTCAAAGTTGAATTCTTTAACCAGGTGCTAGATTGTGCAATATAGTCAGTTGAAGAACGATTCATGCAGCTCAAGGAACACAGCAGTGTATTTGGGATGTTATATGATATTCCAAAACTCCTCACTATACCTCAAGAAGACCTACACCAGCAATGCAGGGCACTAGAGACAGTGTTGACACATGATGACATGAGCAATATTGATGCGAGTGATTTAGGTGATGAACTGAAAGCTATTTCAAGATACATTTCAGCAGGATCAACTCCAAAGGCTGTTCTGGAATATATGTGCACAAATAAGATGACCACTCTCTTTCCAAATGCTTTTGTTACTCTGTGCATCTTTCTAACACTTTCTGTAACAGTTGCCAGTGGAGAACGCAGCTTCTCCAGCTGAAGTTAATAAAAACACATCTATGTTCCACAATGGCACAGGTGAGGCTGGTCAGCCTTGCAACCATCTCAATAGAGCATGAGCTGGCCCAAACTGTGAACCTTCAGCAGGAAGCAGTTCAAATCTTTGCAACCAAGAAGGCAAGGAAAGCACCACTTTGATTATTCAAACAGATAAAAATGCCAGTGTTTACTATGCAGACAAGAAAAGTTACATTTGCTGTTCAGGTGTTTGAAAGTTAAGTGTTACTTAACATTTTTGAACAAGGCATTTTAAGTTGTTAGTTCTCCTTTATTGGGGTAGGTAGTCGAGCAGTACCATGAGAGGAGCAGAACATGAAGAAGGAAGAATTGAGACCTTTCAAAGTTTTGGCCCAAGTGAGGGGGCATGGGGGGATCATTTAAGCTCCTCACCTCAGGTGCCAAAGTCTTGTGGGCCGGCCCTGTTTGCAGGCCCTAAACTGATTTCAAGTTTTAGGCATTCAAAAAGCTAAATTGAGAGCTGTTGAAACTGTTTTAACTCTCCAAAATTAGCTTTTGTGATTAAAAGGTCAGAGTTGAAAGTGGCGAGTCATAAACTGTTTGTGAAAGTCCAGCTGGGTACATGTGGGATATAAGTAGAAAAGAGGTGTCTGAAAAGTCCAGGGAAATCTATTAAAAACATCAAGTTACACAAAAATAATTTACCAATTAATTCAAAATGGTAGAGAAATAATACATTCATTAGAGGATGTAGGCAGTTTGACGCACACACTTGTGGGGGGCAGGGTGTTAAATTTAGCTTTGGCTGGGGACTCCTGACTTCTGGGAAAAATATAGACATTTGAGAAATATGGAAGGACAGACAGACAATTATCCTTGTGAAAGCAATGTCCCTTTCTAAACATTACTTATAATACAAATATAAAGTTCAATGTTTTATTTCTTTTATCTTTATAGGTACTGATTCAAACATGGAAATCTCTCTTTCTGTCTCTTTTAGGAGAGTGGTAGAAATTGAGTTCATGGTACAGATGGAAAAGATGACTGGAGTGAAAACAAAAATTTCAACTCTCTTGCAATTTTTCATCCAGGCTCTTATTCGTAGAATATGACAGACATAAGCTTCTTGTGATATTGCAATAGATGGATTGTTCATTTCAATACTGTTCTGTCAGACTGCCTTCTTATTACTCACTTTAATAAATGAAGTTAAAAAACTATAAGACATGTAATCTTTTCCCTACTGTCTTTTCTCTTATTCCTCTCAACACAGTTTTTCATAGTGGAAGAATGTGTTGCTTAACACTTGGGAAAAGTTGCATGTTAAGAAATTGGGAGGGGAGGGAATAAATTTAATCAAGAAGCCAATTAAGACATGGACGTGTTTAATGGTCCTTTAATACATGTCCAAAGTGGTTGGAGGATCAAATCTTCAACACACTCTTGGTATTTATTAAGGGCAAAAGAGCCAAATAGAATATTAATAGAATATTCTAAGTATGTTGACCTATCCTATCTGCCTTTAAATAAATCCTAACTAACACAGACAGAAAGTTACATGTAGTATTGAAGATTGTAGAAAAATCAAAGATGAGATATGGAGTAGAGAGGTGCAGAGGAGGAGTGAGCTGAAGGAGTAGGTGGAGCCAAAGGTTGGATTTTTGAGGATGCGGTTTACCAGAGCATACTTTCATCCTGATGGGAAATAGCCTAAGGAGAGGGCAAGGCTGAAGATGTGGGGAAAGAGAATGGATGCCGTAAGAGCAAAGGAAGGCAGCAGTCACTGGGACAGGGTCAAGAGAGCAACTGAAGGGGTTGCAGGTAAAAAGTGAGACAGTTCAGTCAGCCATTGGAATAAAGGAGGCAAAGGTTCGGGGGGGGCGGGGCGGAGGTGGAGGTAGCTTACACTAACGTGTCAATTTTTTTTCTGGAAAAATTCACAGAGAGAAGGGAGTGGAAGGTGGCAAACAGATGTCTGAACTGTAGCTGTAGAACTCCATGAAGGAAGAAATGGTGGTAAAAAGACAAGTGAAGGGAAAAGGATGCATGTGTAGCAGAAGAACAGCACAGTCTGTCTATTCTCCAGGTGTATTCAGTGATTCAGGAAATGGAGCGGGAGTGTGAGCTATGAATCAGGGTTAGTGTGATGGACAGAGAAATGGGAGGCTCCATGGAGTCAAAGGTGGAGTTGAAGAAGTTGTCAGCACATGGATGTTCCTGTCATCTACATGGTTTATTCCTGCGCAGGGGAGGGTGGTGGTTGTGGTAAACTCTTCTACTAGGATTTTCTTTAACTTATTCAGATCCCAATCCTACAAACATTTATGCTCATGCTTAACTTTATAAATGGAAGTACTCCTATTGACCTTAATGGGACTTATTATGAGCCTAAAGCTAAGCACTAACCTAAGAGTTTGCAGGATTGGGGCCTCAAATTGTACAGGGGTAGGATCAATGTTTCCTTAAAATAAATGCCTAACAATTCACTGATAACTTTCTTTAGTTTAGATGACTTCAGTTTAGGAACTGTATTTTTGGCGTGGTTCAAAGCCTACTGACAGACCAGTGGCATTTAGATTTTGTCAAAAAAAATTGTTTAGCAAAACAATCAAAATTTTTTAATAGATGGCTAGATCAATGCTTTAACTTTTCTTGAGTGGAGGAAAAAACCGCCCTTCTCCCTCACAAGCAACATAAGCTTTGCCAGCATAAGTGTTAGTGTGCACAGCACTATGTCAGCAGGAGACACTATTCTGCAGACATAGTTACTGCCACTTGTTGATCTTGTTTTATTATGTCAATGAGGGAGCTCTCTCCTGTTGGCATAATGCAGCTACATGTGCACTTTGCTGATATAGCTGTGCCGTGGTAAGCTTGTAAGTGTAGACATGGCCTAATAGTCTCTTATCCACAGCTCTGCTTTCTTGTGTCTGCTGGAACCAGATACTGGGTTTAGGCCGATATTATAGGCATAATTTTTAGATCTAATGTGAGTCTGTTCATCTACATTTTTAATGCTAGATTACAATGAAATTCAAATGGATATTCATTTAAATCTACTGCATATGCTGTCTGCTCTTTCATGGAATTAGCAAGAGAAATTGCTATCCCTGCATGTGTTTTATCCCACTGGATTTAGAAAACATATCTGAACAGGATGCAACTTAATATCCCTTTACTAAGCTTTAAAATACTGTGATAATTACTGATACTGACTTCAGATCAGTACTCAATATCAAGATCCTATATCTGGAAACATTCATCTGTTTTCCTTTGTGAATAGTCTGAAACATAAAATTAGCTAATAATCATTGGAAGTATTTGACAGAAATGTGACTAATTGGATTTATTTGTATTCTGGCTTAGCTGTCAGTAATATAAGGTGGAATTTTTAAAAACACAACAGATCTCCTTTAGAGGAGCTAACTTTTTTCCCCAGGATCAGGATTTTTTTTTCCTGCTTTGTTTTACAGTAAGAAAACATTAGTGCTGTTTTTGCATTCATAAGAATTGTTGGAGTCAGTTAACTAGTCCAGCTATGTTGCCTGATGCCCTACAGCCTATAATAAATCCTGCTCTTTAGGTGTGTGTCAATTTTGGAAGGATTTTTTTCAGCTTGTTTGCCAGAAATATTTGGCCAGGGTCTTTGAATTTATCAGTGAAATAGGTTACTAGGCTGTGAATAGTTTTTGTAGGTCCTGACCAGGTGGTCTTTATCTTATGGTATGTCCTGGCCTCACATATGGTCTGCGGAAAAGATTAAGTATTTCTTGCCAAGGCAGAACTACCTTGTCTACAAATAGTTTAGAGAAATCTTCTGCATGCCTGACAGGACCTGGGTTGTTGCCCATTTCACCCCATATTTCACAGATTTCAGTTGGGATTTTCAAAGAGGCCTAAGGGAATTAGACATCCAACTCCCTTGAAGTCTTTTGTAAATCCCAGCCTTTATCTTCAGTTTCTGATGACCCTCAAAGGATCATTTCAGAGGCAGATTTTGATCTCCTTTATAAAGATTAACCATGTCTAAAGGTGTTGTATTTGATTGCTTTTCCAGTTAGCTCTTCTTTGTTAAGCTAAGCCTATGCATATTTTACAGTAAACCTCTCCATGCTCCTCTCTGTGTGTCCTAAATCATGGTTACTCTTGCTATATATGCATTTCAATAGAGATTTTATTGGCAAGTGATGGTTTTTGTCTCATTAACTTTGCTGTTAGTCTATTCCCTTGCTTTCCTAAAATTTTAGCTTCAAGAAAATACTAATAAATTGGTACTTGGTTGTAAGGACAGCTTAGGGTTTCTTTAGCTGCCAAGAGTGTCTAGAACTTTATCACCAGAGTTTCTGCAATAATTTTTTCCAGTTCATTCTATTTGGTTTTATTATTTTCTATCATCGATGGAGGGCACTTTTAGGACTGGAGAAACCAGTACAGATAAAATCAGAATTAACCCATACCTTTACCCAATTTCAAAAATAATGGACTTTTTTTTTAATAGAGTTAACTTTTTCTAAAATTAATTTTAGATGCCACTTCTGCACTACCCAGTTTTAATCAGGACTGATGCCAATGTGCTGAAATAATAGAAGAAAAGAATCAGTAATTACCAGAAGACAGTCTGTTTTTATGAGATTTCCACTTCAACATTTTAGAAGCTTGGAGAAGCAGCCAAACTTCTGAATGTTTATCCAAATTAAACCTCTGAATCGTCTGACGTACTCCCATCATGTATCCTTATCCGGAAGTTGATGATCTCACTATGGAGAAAAACTCCTAAATTCACTTAAATGTGAAATATGTGTATAGTCAGTGTAATATAGTATATTGGCTCCTCTCACTCACTTGAAGCTGCTACACAGTGAGGATTAGGGAGTTAGTATTTTCACTTCTAGCTCACCCATTTCTCAGGCCTAGTCTACACTATGCATTTATACCGAATTTAGCAGCGTTAAACCGATGTAACCCTGCACTCGTCCACACAACGAGGCCCTTTATATCGATATAAAGGGTTCTTTAAACCGGTTTCTGCACTCCTCCCTGACGAGAGGAGTAGTGCTGAAATCGGTATTGCCATGTCGGATTAGGGTTAGTGTGGCTGCAAATCGACGGTATTAGCCTCCAGGCGGTATCCCACATTGCACCATTGTGACTGCTCTGGAAAGCAATCCGAACTTGGATGCAGTGGCCAGGTAGACAGGAAAAGGCCCGCCAACTTTTGAATTTCATTTTCTGTTTGCCCAGCATGGAGCTCTGATCAGCACGGGTGGCCATGCAGTCCCAAATCCAAAAAGGGCTCCAGCATGGACCGTGCGGGAGATACTGGATCTGATCGCTGTATGGGGAGATGAATCTGTTCTATCAAAGCTCTGTTACAGAAGACGAAATGACAAAGCATTTGAAAAAATCTCCAGGCTATAGACAGAGGCCACAGCAGGGACTCAGCACAGTGCTGAGTGACAAGCGTAACGGAAAGCCAAAGAATCAAATGGACGCTCATGGAGGAAGGGAGGAGGGACTGAGGACTCCAGCTATCCCACAGTCCCCGCAGTCTCCGAAAAGCATTTGCATTCTTGGCTGAGCTCCCAATGCCTGTAGGGTCAAAAACGTTGTCCGGGGTGGTTCAGAGTATATCTCGTCAATTTACCACCCCTCTCCCCCCGTGAAAGAAAAGGGAAAAAAATTGTTTCTTGCCATTTTTTCATGTCACCGTATGTCTACTGCATGCTGCTGGTAGACGCGGTGCTGCGGCGCTGAACAGCAGCATCCTCTCCCCTTCTTTTCCTGACGGCAGACAGTACAAAATGGTGGAAAACTGTCATCATCGCGTGAGTGCTTCTGGCTGGCCTCGGTGAGGTCGGCTGGGGGTGCCTGGATAAAAATGGGAATGACTCTCTGTCATTCCTGGCAGATGGTGCAAAATGCTGGGTAACCGTCCTCATCATAGCAGCTGGAGCCTGAGCTCCATCAGCCCCCTCCCCCTTTTGTGTCTAAAGAAAAGATTCTGTACTCCCTGGACTATCATAGAAGCTGGAGGCGGCCTCCCCCTCATTTTATCTCGCTAAAAAGTCAGTGTTTCTTATTCCTGCATTCTTTATTACTTCATCACACAAATGGAGGGACACTGCCATGGTAGCCCAGGAGGGGTGTGGGAGGATGGAAGCAACGGGTGGGGTTGCTTCAGGGGCACCCCCTAGAATGGCATGCAGCTCATCATTTCTGCGGGATCTCTGGGGATCTGACCCGGAGCAGCTGTGCTCTCTGGCTCTCTAGCAGACTTGCCCCATATTCTAGGCAGGACTGACTCTATTTTTAGACAAAACATAAAGAAGGGAATGACCTGGGGAGTCATTCCCATTTTTGTCCATGCACCCCCAGCTGACCTCAGCGAGGCCAGCCAGGAGCACCCATGACAGCAGCAGACAGTACAAAATGATTGATAACCATCATCTCATCACCAATTTACAATGGCAGATGGTGCAATAGGGATGGTAACCATCTCTGCTACCTTGCAAAGGCAAATGAATGCTGCTGTGTAGCACTGCAGTACCGCCTCTGTCAGCAGCATCCAGTACACATACGGTGACAGTGACAAAAGGCAAAACAGGCTCCATGGTTGCCATGCTATGGCGTCTGCCAGGGTAATCCAGGGAAAAAGAGCGCAAAATGATTGTCTGCCGTTACTTTCATGGAGGAAGGATTGAGTGACGACATTTACCCAGAATCATCTGCAACACTGTTTTTGCACCATCATGCACTGGGATCTCAACCCAGAATTCCAATGGGCGGGGGAGACTGCGGGAACTATGGGATAGCTACGGGATAGCTAGCCACAGTGCAACACTCCAGAAATCGACACTAGCCTCGGTACATGGATGCACACCACCGAATTAATGTGCTTAGTGTGGCCCTGTGCACTCGACTTTATACAATCTGTTTTACAAAATCGGTTTATGTAAAATCAGAATAATCCCGTAGTGTAGACATACCCTCAGCAAACAAAGGTCCTGGGTTCTCTCTCAGATCCCACAAGGGTGTGGTTTTGCTGACAACCAATATGTCAGTATGCAGGGAGTATATGAAGTTGTTACAAAATGTAACACGACAAACTAATAACACCGCTCTACAGCCAAAATGCTTCTGAAATAAATGTAGTCCAACTTTACTAATTCTGGGTCACTGAGAACGAAAATGATGCTTAAAATTGTTGATTGGCTCTAGTTTTCAAGACATGCTGTTGGGTCAGTATATACGACCCTTGACTTGGGAATGGTGGAGGGTAAGTGAGTTATAAAGGGAAGGGATCTACAATTTAAACCAGAAATGACTAAAATACATCTTTGACTGGATCTATGAATAAATCTATGACTGGGTTTGGACAGTACTTGCTTTTTAGGCAAAACAATGAATGATGCAATCTGAAGCTGGTATTGTGTCATACATGATATGAATTGCATCATGTTATTCGTAGAAGTCATGGATGATGCAATCATAACGAAGTTTACATCACTCTGCTGAACAAATTGCCCTATATCAGCTCTAGAAATCATACAGTGTGGTGCTCTCTTATTTGTCAGTGTTTGATTTTGCAAAGGGACACATTTCTGTTTAGCCAAAGTGAGCAGAGATGCCTCGTAGTTGTGTGAACAGTGCAGATAACTTCTGCTATGTTTGTGGTGAAGTGATTTTTGCATCACAAAAGCGCAGTATAACCACTATGGTTAAGAAAGCCTATCACCTTTATTTTGGCTGCAAAAAATTGGAGATCAGGACAAGAAGTGGGCCCCACACATATGCTGCAACACTTGTGCAACAAATCTTCGCCAGTGGTTGAACAGGAAAAGGAAATCTATGCCTTTTGCCCGTGCCAATGATTTGGAGAGAGCCAACAGATCATACCAGCAATTGTTACTTCTGCATGGTGCCTCCAGTTGGGAAAGGTGTGTCAGAGAAGAAAGAGTGGACTGTGCATTATCCAAACATTCCATCAGCTGTACGCCCAGTACCCCACGGAGAAGAACTGCCGGTTCCTGATGCACCAGAATCATTCTCACTTGAGTCAGACGAGGAAGAGGAAGAGGATGAAACTTCTGGTCCTGAACCATCAATGTCACAGGACCCACATTTTCTCCCATCGTCCTCCTCTGAACCACACCTCATAACCCAAGGTGAACTGAATGTGCTTGTCAGGGATTTGGAACTACCCAAGAGTAAGGCAGAGCTGTTGGGCTCCAGACTCCAGCAGTGGAATCTCCTGGCAGGCTATCAGGGCAAATGGAGCCCATCAATGCTTGCAGACTATTGCTGGACAGTGACAAGAGATGCTCCATTTAATGAATACAAGAGACAAGCCAAGAAGCACCAAGTAGACACTGAATAGGACTAAACTATGTACAGAATAGTTTTTTGCCTTTTGTTTCATAATAAATTTTATTAATATAACCCTTTTGCTGATTTTTAAAGTGTCACATAAACAGGAGAGGTGAAATATTATCGTGTAAAGCAACCATAAACACATGAAAAGACCTAGGTTTACAATTTATGATTAAAACTCTACTATCTACACAATATACATAGACATAAAATGTAAAAACTTAAATATCTTAGAAACAGTAGCCAATCAGTTGTTTTAATTGTCATAATTGAATTCAGCACATCAAAATACATAATAAATATCACATTTTATCTCTGAAGCAGACGACTTCTCAAAAATTGTAGACCAGTGCAATCAAACTAAATAGTGCCCATTTGGCCTATTTTCCTTTCTGAGTGCTCTGATGCTCACACATGTCATAGTCCTTTCCTTCTCCCCCTTAAAGTTTATTTAAGTAAATATTTCTTTTTAACAAAAGAATTCCATTTTGCAATTCTATTACTTTCTCTTTATTTCAAATAATTGCAACATTGTCTTTGCTTTGCTCACTTATCCCCTTAGGGGAATTTTTCTAGCCCTGGCTCCCATTCTAGGAGAGACTGATTATTCCCCCTCCTTTAAATGGTAAGGATTAATGCAAAAAACCTGTTCATCAGCTTATGTGTTTTGAGTTAGTTGTTTCCAGCCAGAGTGTTTTAGGAAGTCTTAGGCCTCCGTTGGCCATTGTAAAGTTGTGGGTTTGGCCTCCATGTAATGTTCTCAGCATCACTTTTGCTTAGCATGGAACTGCCTTCCCTAATTGTGATGTCCATGCATTCCTTTTTTCCTCTGCACTCTTGGGGGCGAATGGAGGAGGTGTTGAGGGGGAAACACACGTGTGCACACGCAGCCTTTTAACTCTCAGAAATTTATAGTTGGTCCCTCATATTATGGATATGTAGAGTAACTGCCTAGGTCAATGTCCTTGTTGTCTGGCCTCCAATTCTATGGATACTCTAATCATGTAATTTTCTATTTTTGTATTTTGTTGCTCATTAGTTTGCAGTGGTGCCTCCCCTGTGATATGTGCTTTCTGGGCATAAAAGAAGGGAGAGTTCTTACCCAGGAATCTCTTACTTGAATAAGAGATCCATCCTTCAAAAAATATGGTAGAATACAACTGCGCTTAACTTCTATGCTTATGGCCAGCCAACAATCCAAATATTCTTGCATTGACTCCTATTTTTGCAGTTTCCAGGCTTCCCCACTACTTATGCAAATCAGATCTCCATGGAATTTTGTCTCCTTTCTCCTACAGAGCAGCCTCTAAGCTGGACATGCTATGATTTTGCTCAATGAACTTGAATTACGAAAATCTGTTTTGTCATTAACTATTTCTTCCCTTCAAGTCTTGCAAGTCCTGCCTCCAAATTCCATCTTTAATTTTGTTACCTGAGGATGTTCTTCCATGATCAATATTCAGTGGTGAGGTACCTCTAAGTGATCAGATCATGAAATAGTTGGATTATTTTTATTTTGTTAAACAGACTTTCAATGGAGACTAAGAATTAGGTGCATGGTTCTCACTGAATATCAGTGAGAGTTGAGTGCCTAACCCAGTTAGGCTCTTTTGAAAATCCCAGCCTATTCTTCTCTGAAAGATGACACTTATGATTTATCAGAATTCACACAGAGCCATCTTTAAGGCCCATCTCCTGCCAGTTGCGGTCTATGGACATATCTTTGTGATGTCAATTTGGTGTTCTAATTAAGGCTTGTATTTAACAGTTAAATAAAAGTAATTTAAGTGGTAATATCATGGCAGTGGCAGCCTGCTGTTAAGTCTCAGCCACCACCGTCTTTTTTGCCCTCTGCAATCCAGAACCTCAGGTTCCTAAATGGAGCATGATCTTTGGTTCCTAGAGCCACACTCCCCATGAACTTAGACTTTAAGGTCCAGAAGTGACAATCTAATCTGACCTCCTGACATCACAGGCCACAGAACATCACCCACTCACTCCTGTAATAGATCCCTAACCTTTGGCTGAGTTACTGAAGTCCTCAAATCATGGCTTAAAGACTTCGCTACAATGCATTCACCATTTACACTAGTTTAAACCTGCAAGTGACTCATGTCCCATGCTGCAGAGGAAAGTGAAAAATCCCTAGGTCTCTGCCAATCTGACCTGGGGGAAAACTCTTTCTTGACCCCAAATATGGCCATCAGTTAGATCCTAAGCATGTGGGCAAAACCCACCCACCTGGGAAAGAATTCTCTGTAGTAATTCAGAGCAGTCCCCATATAGTGTCCCATCTCTGGCCATTGATGATTTTTACTACTGACAGTTGCCAGTGGGCCATAGGCCATTATAGGGAATCCCATCATATCGGCCCCTCCATAAACTTATCAGCTCAGTCTTGAATCCAGTTGTTTTTTCCCCCCGCTGCTTCCCTTGGAAAGCTGTTCCAGGACTTCACTCCTCTGATGGTTAGAAACCTTAGGCTCAAAATTGGACAAAACTTGTTGAGGGCCAGTTTATATCCATTTGTTCTTGCATCCACATTAGCAGTTAAATAACTCCTATGCTTGCCTGGTATTTATCCCTCTGCTGCATTTATACAGAGCAATCATATCTCCCCTCAGCTGCCTTTGGTTAGGCTACACAAGCCAAGGCCTTTAAGTCTCCTTTCTTAAGGTAGTTTTTTCATTCCTCGGATTATCCTGGTAGCCCTTCTCTGCACCTGTTCCAATTTGAATTGATGTCTCTTAAACATGGGATACTAGAATTGTACACTGTATTACAGATGAGCTCTCACCAGACCCTTGTATAATGGTACTAACACTTATCTGTCTCTACTGGAAATACTTTACCTGATGCGTCCTAGGACTGCATTAGCCTTTTTCACAGCTGCATCACACTGACAGCTCATAGTGATCCTGTGATCAACCAGTACACCCAACATCTTTCTCCTCTTCTGATGCTTCCAACTGATAAATCCCAGCTAATAGAAAAAAGCCTAGGTTTGTTCAATTCTTGCTTTCTGCTCACACATTTCCATAAATCTAGCTAGCATATTGACAGCCAAGTGTTTTTTGACCTGTGCGAACATAGTCAAATAAATTATAACTTCTTTGATGCACTACTTTACCTAAATGAAAGCCAGATGTTTCACAGGTGACCTGATAGAATATCACCATTTCCTGATTACCACAAATAAAAGGCAAAGCTGTCCTGACGAGTGAGCAGATATATCATTCCAGCATTCCTGAATATTTAACCCTTGCTATATGACAAAGGAGTGAATATCTGAAAAACCTGCCTTCATTCAAAAATGGTACAGTTAATGATGGTAATATTTCCAAAAATGTCATTCTAAAGAATAAGCTTTTCACTCTCTATCTTTCAATGAGCTTTGCAGACACACCTCTGCACCTACCCAGAGCTCTACTGAAGAGACAATTTTGCCTGCACGGTTGGTCTCAATACTGGAGGAAATGGGCGAAATTGTATGGCCTGTGCTATAGAAGAAATAAGGTTAAATCATCCAATGGTCCCTTATGGCCTTAAACTTTATGAATTTATGAAAACACTTTGGAGGATCACTATTCTAATTGGCTAGTGCAAGTTTTTTGAGGGTACCTACTGTAACTGTGGAACACATTTCCATAGGAGAAGCAGTAGAATAGCTGGGGAGTGAGAGTGTTAATTTGGGGTTCCAAAGCCAGTTGAAGTCAGTGGAAAGACTCCCTTTACTTCAGTGGGCTTAGATGAAGCCCACAGTATCCAAACTACGAAAGAAGCAACTGCCCCAAGAGAATCCACTGCCTGTTTTACACTGAGCCTAGTACATACAGGGATAGGATTTGTGAAGTTTAGTTAGGGCTGTGTGAATACTCATTCATTGCAGACATGATCAATCAATAAGTTATCTACCTCTCTATCAACCCACTGCAGGAGTATTCCAGCCACTGGGGACATAAGAAATCAAGTTGTTCCAGATGTTTTGGGGAGCAATTTTTGTAGTTGCTGTTGCCTCAACGTTTCTGCAAGCTCAGATTTATCAGACACTAGTGTTGGCTTAATAATCCAGCAACAGATATTTGAAAATCTGCCACCAATCAACCCAATGCCAGCTGGGAAACCTTTTATTTCATTTCTAACTTGGCTGATTAACTCTGATTACTTCACATGATGGAGCAGTAGCTGAACAAACAATTCCACCAATTGGGGATAATTTAGTAATTAGAAGGCAAACATAAAGGAGTTACACCATAAAATTTAGGCCATTCCTCTCTTTAACCTGAATAACTTCAATAGCTATAGGTACAAAATGACTACTGACACATTATCAAAGGTTATGTATCAAGGTCATCCCCTTGCTGGGAAGGCAAGTGCCTCACTTACCTCATACATCATTCCCTGGGCAATACCAGTCCAGTCATGGGGTATAGGATATAGCCCTACAACTGTGCCTCTGAGTGCACCCCGTTGCAGGGGGACAGGCAGGTGAGCTGTAAAACACTGCAAAGAAAGAGTAAAATAGTTCTAAGGCCTGCAAGAGGCCAGGCCCCTTTTCCTAATACAAAGAAGTAGTTTTTCAGGCTCTGCAGCTCCCACCCTTCTAGTTGGTTGAAAGCATAGTTAGCCTCTGCAAAAGGTGCAATCCAGTCCTCCTACTCTGAGGGTTCAGGCTAGCACTATGCCCAAGCTGTTCCTCTGCAAGTAAGCCAATGTCTTGGTCTGGGAGCTCTAGCTCCACTCATTTCAGAGTGTCCCCCCCAACTGGCCTGAGTCCCTCCTTCTGAAGGGCCTGTACCTACACCTGACAGGCCACACTAGTGCAGCAGGTTGATTGTGTGACCATAGTTATTTAACCCTTCTTGAGCGATGTGGGTGACTGTTATCTGCCCTACCACGCAGATGCAAAGCCCCAACCCTGCAATGATCAGTTCTGCAACCAAAGGCCCTGCTCCCACCTCTCACTAAAATTCCATGAAGGGTTGAATTGGTCCTGTCAAACAATTCTCTCTCAGCTGCAGACTAGGGTTGAATTACTGCCTCCATCCGTTATAGCCTTAGGGCTAATGGTGTGGTTAGATGCACAAGTTCATTCACGTGTGGATGCACGCAAATACTATGAGTGACTTATCTGAGCTGATCAGGGTTTGTCTGTGTAATGTGATGTCTCCAGGTAGATTGTTAGCAGTGAGGCATGAACCCTGGTCCTGCAGATTTAAAAGCATAAGTTGTCACTGTCTGAGCCATAAAACCAAAACCAAAACTTGCCTCCTTAGCTCAACAGCTGTAGTGGATTCATAAACCTCTATGCATGGCCTAGCCACAAGATGAGGACAAAGACATACTGCATAAGCAGCGGTTACATTTAGTTAATTTTATACTCTCAAATCTCACTTCACTGTCTTGTCTCTCCCAATCTTTGGTTCATGTTCCCCGTTCCAAAACAGTCTTCTCTCTATTCTTTCCCTCCTATTCCAAGTTTATATGTTTCAGTTTGATTTACTATCGAATTCCAACATTAGGTACAAATCTTCAGGGCTGTGCAAATCATAGAAGTTTAATTTTGAAAGGAGTAAGAGTACAATGTTTTCCTCTGCAGTTCCTTGTAGCACCTGACAGTATTTCAATTGATTTACTTGGCTGAGTTTCAAATACTCTCATATGACTGGTCATACTGCTTACAAGTTCTCCTACAGTAACTTTTACAAAAGTATTCTATGAAGGTCGAGGTATTTGCCAAGCAATGATTTATCTTAACTTCACAAAAGACTTTTTCTTTACAGTTTTGTTTTAACCATTAGATCTTTTCCTCAAAAGTCTGCATCTCTATCCTAGTCTTCCTTCCTTGTTGGGGAATATCTGTTAAACAAATTTAGACTCAGAACATAGGTTCCAACGGTCTCATACTGAATATAATTCCACATAATGAGAAAAGGATTGCAGGAATCTCCATATCAGAGTTTCTCAACCCATGGGTCATGACCAAAATTGAGTCATGAAAATGCGTGGAAGGGTCATGGGAGGAGGGGAGCGGCAGGGCTGAGAAGCCCTGAAGGGGGTCTGGTCTTGCCCCAGTGGGTTTGGAGAGCCCATCCTACACTTATCCCGCAATGTCAGATGCTCCAGCTCGAAGCCCTGCTGTGGGCAGTGTAACCTGTTGCACAGGGTCACAGCACTGCTCAGGTTTAGCCTAGCCACCTTTCCCTTATGATGGGGGGTGGGAGGTACAGGAGCCTGGACAGGCCAAATTTGAGTGAGAGGCACATGAGCCAAGTCACAATACTACTGTCAGAATCACCAGGTGGCCAGCTGAGGCAAGAACAGATGCATGTTGGAGCAAGGGCAGTCCATCAAAACTACTAGCCAATGGAAACATTCCCAACAAAGTAAGGACACTGAGCAAACTAGAGAGAGTGTTTCTCTAAGGAGTCTATGTACTTGCCTTGGGACCACCCCTATGGGTCCTTGCCTGTGGTTTGGCTGAACCCTGGTTCAGGGGCATGGGGCCTATCACAAGAGCTGCAGTTAATGCCTCTGAGGAATCATCACACTGTGACTCAGGGATGACTTATAAGGCTCTGAGCAGGCAACTCAGGTTTAGGAAGGCTCAGGCTCAGCGGTATCACAGCCACTCAAACAAATTTGGCCTATCCATTCCCCTGTCAAGGGGTCTGGGCCAAGCCTGAGTGGTGCTGCAAAGGTTGCAAAGCCCAGAGCAGGAAACTGTGCCCAGCTAGCTGCCTGGGACACAGTGTGCTTATTTAGTACTTTTAATGTGTATGTTATATATACATGGGTAAAAAGTATCTAGTAAATCATATGTATTTGCACTAAAGCAAGTTACAGGGGTTATGATAGGCCATGAAGGTTTATAAATGGGTCCTGAGCCCAAAAAGGTTGAGAATTATCGCTTCATAAGGTTCATTTTGTGGAGTTTCAGAGTGAAGAGTGTGGTCAGGAAACCCTACAGGTCCTTAAAGTATACCAAAAAACAAAAAAAGGGCCCATCACCACAGGTACCCATATAGAAACACGTGAAGTGGGGCCATTTATAGGGTTTCATAAATCCCTCTTCTAGCAAGCATGATTCTCTCAGAAGCTATGCAGTCATAGGCTCTGCACCCTCATGTGTGCCCTATTGTCCTACCACTTAGGAACACTAGCAAGTACAAAGGGGTTAGTGCTTAATTAAGAAGCTAATTTCCTGCTATATTGACTGAACAAACTCCTGCCTGCTACACTTCCCCTTTCAGTGAACAAAACTTTCACCACATGAGGTACCTATCACTGGACTTCCTAGGACTCAGGAGGTAGGGACAGTCCTAGTTCTATCCGTTGCTTTCTTCCACACAAGAGGAGGAGAGCATCAGCTGCATACTTCCCCCTTTAAGGCTATGGAGTTCTCTTCTTCTCTGGGCTGGCTATAATGCAGATGCTAACTTTGTTTTCCCTGGGTGTGCTCCAGCCCCGCTCCACCTCAAGGCCTTGCCCCCACTCCACCCCTTACCCCAAGGCTCCACCCCCATCCTGCTTCTTCCTGCCCCTGCTCCTCGACCTCCTGCCCACTGTCAATCAGCTGATCAGTGGCAGGTGGGAGGAGCTGATTGGCAGGGCCTGCCAAACAACTGATTGGTGGGTGCTGAGCACCAGCTATTCTTTTTGTGTGAGTGCTCCAGCGCCTATGGACTATAAATATTTTCAGAGACACATTCTGCCAGAGATTACAGTTCACCAACTCACTCCCTGGTATTGTGCATTCATAAGTCTGCCCTGCCTGATAATCAATCAGGTTGCCTTGTTATGTAACCATTCATAAGACCAATGCTAAATAATACATTGCACAGTGTTGCTATCTTTAAACAAATATTCCTTCTACCCAGTAGTCTAATATTTAGGGTAATATGCAACAAATCATTCACTATCCCATCTGATTTGAATGTCATTACCTAAAGTATGTGTATTAATTTCTCAATGTTTTTCAGATACTTAAAGATGCAATTTCACACCTGACCACTCAATAAAACATATCTGATTTTTTAATTTCTTTAAATTTAAGCCAGGAACCTGGCTTCAGTGGCATTTTCAATTGGGTTTTTAAATATCTCCAAGCCTGTGACATTTGTAGCTGTTCAGATGTTAACACAAACCATTCATCCATTCACCTTGGAAACAGCATACTTTTGGTTTTTATGTGCTGGGCTTAATATCAAAGAACATTGTTGTTTTTTGGTTTTTTTTTTACTGCAGAGATTTTACTAGCCAAGTCTGGATCCATAACAGACCTTGTTCAGCAGCAGCTAAACTGGGTAGGCAGTTTTACTTAGGTATAAAACAGGTGAACTGTGATCAATCAAGCCTTAAATTAAAATCTTCCCCTAGTGCTTGACGGCTAGCAAGAATTTCTCAGCAGAGTTAATGCCTTAGTCTCTGCTGTCTTCACCACGGGTTATCTTCATTTTTCATGTTCCTACTGTGAAAAAACACTTTTTCTGTCTTTTCCCAGTGAGGAGTTTCACAGTATGATTGTCCAAAAGGAACCAGGTTAGTGATGGATACATAGAACAAGCCTCTTTACTGAAGGGTAAATGTCCCATGACCGCCCTATTTGTTAGAGATGTGGTGGGTGGAGTAATATCTTTATTGAACCAACTTCTGTTGGTGGAAGAGACAAGTTTTCAAGATTCACAGAGCTCTTCAAGTCTGGAAAAAGGGAACGAGAGTGTCACAGCTAAATGTAAGGTGAGACAGATTATTAAGCATAAGGTGTTAACACATGTCAGAAGAAACCACTTAAAATGAAGTGGGCCATTAACACCTCTGCAGTCAGAGGACAAAGGAGGGTTGGTAGTGTTTCTGTTGAGGCCATGGTTTTTAGGCTAAATCTATGCTACACACCTATATCAGCATAATTATGTTGATCAAGGGTGTGAAAAATCCACACCCCTAAACCGTGTAGTTATACCAACCTAACCCCCCACCCCCATCCCATGTAGACAGTGCTATCTCAACAGGCGATTTCTCCTCCTGACATAGCTACTGCCTCTTGAGGACCTGGATTATCTAAACTGAGAAGAGAAGCTTTCCTGTCAGTGGAGGTAGTGTCTTCACTAATGCACTGCAATTGTGCAGTTGCACTGGTGCAGCTGTGCCACTGTAGCACTGTATGTGAAGACAAGCCTTTAGTGTCTAGCATTTAAGTTCCCAGACTCATCTTTTGAAGGTGGTGTTCAGATTTCCTTTGAGGATGAGGACTGAGAGGTCACTTTGTGAAAAGTGTTCACGCATGGTGTCATGTTGCCTAAAGTGGCTCATAACTGTGAGCGCCAAATTCAGGGCAGACTGTCAAAAACAGGGCAAATACCTCAACCTGGTGGTATGCTCTATAATTAGATTTCACCAAGCCAGGAACATCTAAGTGGAAATATTGATAATTACCAATGCTTGTTTTGTGCCAGGGCTGAGTCCCAGCACTTCTAGGTTTGGCACTTCATAGCTCCAGCACCTCTGGGCTTGGCGCATCAGTTATGAAAGTTTTTTAAAAAAATTGCTTCAGCCCTGGCATCTTTCGTTACAAATTAAACACTGATAGCTCTCAAAGAATGAAAGTAACTACCGATGAAAAATGCTATACAAGAGCTTAGTATTATTAAAATGCTCCACTGTCAATGTGAAGAGACAGTTATGTTACATGAACATTTCAACTAAATACCACTTACAATTTGATGAAAAATACTACAGAGCCCATAAAACCACCATCAGGAGAACCTTGAGCCTGAAACATTAAACTTCAAAATGCCATTTGTTTAATTTTACTTCAAGGTCGATCTTTTTTCCCCCTCTCTCAGCCATTAATAGTTGTTCCTAAGTCAGATTTTTTTCCCACTAGCCTGCAGTCTCTGGGAAAGTATTTGAGAAACAGAGGTGATAAGCCAAGAATGATTTGAGAATAAAATGTCTGCAGCATATAGGGAAAAGTAACTGGGTTAGAGTTTCTGTATGCATACTGGTTTGGGCTTTACTGCAAACTCATTAAAGCAGGTTGACAGTCCCAATGACAAGTGAGGGAACTCCCAGATGGAACATTTCTCATGGCTAGAAACAGGGCAACAGGTTAACCCACTGCTGAAGGATTAACTGTTCATCCATTATGTGTTGACATGTCTTAAAAACATTTGGCCCCTCTGTCTATGATTCACTTCATTCTGACTTTCCTGCCAGCCCCTTGCAGCCCTGGAACTCCTAAGTTTTTGGTCCTCTCAGAACACCTTTGACATGACAGATTGTTTGAGAAATAGCTGGGCACTGAATTCCTCTATGGGGTTTGCTATGGGGTTTGATAGAACACCCAGTCTCCAAATTAAACTCTTTCACAATGTAGTAGGACACTCATACTCACCTGATGTACAGCTATGTATTTAGACTGATAATTGTTTGGAAGTGCAATATCTCAATCACGATTAACTGAAATATTCAGTGGGTAACCACACCCATACAAATGATGAATTATGTTTCTGAAAGGCAGGACTAGTCAGAATTCTATGTCTGGCCCACAAATGCTATGAAGAGTTGGTGAAAATTAAGCCTCACTCCTGCAAGGCAGAAATAGATGGCTATAAATGCTACTACAAGAAGAGTGAGACACTGCAGTAGGGCTGGCCAGGCAATTTTGGATAAAAACTAATAATGGGAGAAAATTTTATTTTCCTTTCTTCTTTTTCTCCCAATTAAAATCAATTTATAAAAACATTCTTAAAAATTCATATATATCGTTCTTTATGAAAACGTTTTTGATAAAAGCAATACAAGAATTAAATGGAATTACATGATCTTTGTGCCTTACCAAGCAAGTATGATCCCTGAGAAATAACAGCAGTCTCTTATAAGAGGAGATGAGGAAAATAATTGTCTGTATGGCTATAACCAGAAACCTTAACTGCAGTTCATGGGGCAAATATAGATTTCTGTAATTGTCACAGATCAAATTCTGAATTTGGTCCTATGACCAAGGTTTGGGTAGGTGGAGGTGGGTAGAGTTGAGGAATTGCTAAAGAGCTTTTCCACTTCTTACACTGGCCTTTCAAGCCTATGCTCAGCCCTTGATAAATTCTCACGCTTTGGGGTGTCTGCAGGTTCTCACTTACTATGTGAGTGGTGCTCAGATGGGATGGGAGGCCTAGCTAACTGGATAATCAGTGTTTCAGCTTTGTGCCCATACCTGAGAGATATTTGCTGGTTCTGCCCATCCCAGTTGAGTGACATCAGGTGAAGCAGGCTGTTATGCGGCAGGGATGAAGGCAGAAGTGTATCACTCCCATTGCTATTTTTGGAACTGTTGTGGCAAGGTGTGACAGAGCACTATTAGTTGTGCCGTGGTCACTGTGGTTGCTGCAACACTGGGAGGAGTGGAGGCTTAATTGAAGCCAAGTAAACAGTTTCTGTTGAGGATTATTGAAACTTGAGGGCAATTGCTGGGCTAACAAGGTGATTGGCTCATTAATTGGTAGGATATAAGTGGGAGTAACAGGCAGGAGGGGGAAAGCTCAGCCTTCTTTCCTCAGTCTAGACTTCTATTCTATGTGGAAGTCTCCTCCTGCTGCAATAGATTCTGTTATACTATGTAAGTGAAGAATAAATACACAGGTGGTAAAAGGGTGATAACCTGGTGTGTGTTTGTTGGTTAAGAGATCAGTGTGGCACACTGGGTAGTGATGGAGCCAGGGGCAGATCTCTGTTTTTTTCTGCCCCAAGCACGGCAGTCAGGCAGCCTTCTGCGGCATGCCTGTGAGCGGTCCACTGGTCACACAGATTTGGCAGCATATCTATGGGTGATCTGCTGGTTCCACGCCTTTGGCGTACCTGCTGCCGAATTGCCGCCGTGGGACCGGCGGACCTCCTGTAGGCATGCCGCCAAAGGCTGACTGACTGCTGCCCTCATGGCAATCAGTACGCCGACCCCTGTGGCTTGCCGCCCCAGGCACGCTCTTGCTGAGCTGGTGCCTGGAGCCACCCCTGGATGGAGCTGCCCTGTAACATAAGGGAACGCTGACTATAACTAGAGTTTTTACGGAATGAAAGTTAGACTGTTGGGACTCCTCATTTCATCATGTGCCTGGTTCCTGGTCTAAGGGCAGGATGGGAGAGAATAACTTCTTCAGAAGTTGCTCCTGTGAATCATACAAACAAATTGGATTGGTGCATCTAATATGGTTGCTGACCAGTTTAGCAGACAGGTCAGTAAACTTGATCTAATCAGCTGGACTGAAGAATTCTGAGAAAGTGAGCATTGGCATTCAGTCAGGTTTCTAACCTGAGTGGCTGGCTGAGACAAGCACTGGGAATCTCCAAGCTTATAGTGCTTGTCTCAGCAAGCTAATCAGTGAGTACACCATATGGGCTCAATATTTACTTAGATATGCTTTGATCTCCCACCTAGAAAAGGGAAGTGAATCCTTTATAATAGTAACAATTAATTTATGAAACCTATGACTAAGACTCCTTGCTTTCACTGTGCTAGGATGACTGGTGATAGGAGAAGTTGTGTGTATGGTATCTAAGAACTTGATATACTGACACTGTTTGGGGTGAAAAATTTTCTATTCTCTTCCCCGTACATCTCCCCCCCCACACACACACACACTTACATTCAGACTGTATAAGAGCAATGTTTTTCTCACCAAATAAGCACAAAACACATGTCCTCTTCTTCTACAGTTCCTGCACTTAATCTTATTGGGAAAAAAAAACACTTTTATGGTTGATATGATGTTCCTAAATGGTGGAAATATGTATCCCTTAAGAATAATTTATTTAGGCTTTCAAAAGGTCTTAAACTAGGGATCATCTATAGGCAGACTGCCTGCCAAATCCAAGACCTCCCGGATGCTTTCGAACAGACCCTGAATTTTTTTTATTTTTATTATTTTCTCCAGAGTCTTGACTTTGGCTGTGCCTTGACCGAGAAATGTGGATATTGACAAAAAATACTTACCCCTGCCTTACAGAAAGTCCCTCCCGGGAGTCTACTAAAGCAGCTAAGTAGTCATGGTGTAAAAGACAAACTATTGTCATGGATCAAAAATTCAGATAGGCTAAAGAGTACTAATAAATGGGTAACTTTCATCATGGCAAAGGTTAATAATGAGATGCCTCAAGGTTGTACATTAGGTCTAGTAGTGTTTAATATATTTATTAAAGATCTGGAAAAGAGGATGAGGTAACAAAATTTTCAGAAAGTACAGAGTTAGTCCAGAGGGACTTAATCAAAGTAGGTAAATGTGCAACACGATAGCTGTTGCAGTTCAAAGTTAATAAATGAAAATTAATGCACATTGGAGGGGAAAATGTAAAGTACTCACATACCTTATAGGGTTGGTTCTGAAGTGGCTGTATCAGCTAGGAAAGGGACCTTGACAGCTCAATGAAAATCTCTACTCAATGTACAGATGCAATCTAAAAAGCATACAAGATGTTAGGAACACGATGGAGAATGATGTAGAAAATAGGTTTGTAGCAGGCTTTATCCAGGCCTTGCCCCTGTCTGTTTCCTCCTCTTCCCCACTGAATCACACTTCACATTACATGTTTTTCCTCATATTGCTCCCATTTCAGGAGCCAGGTTTATTAACAAAGTTCAAAACAACACATCTTTCACACAACTTTTCTAGCTGGCTCACCACCTTTGGTGCAGAATTGTAGTCCTGTTCCTGCAGAGGTTTTCCTCCTAGGAGGCTTTCACTTCCAAGGCAGTCTGCCTGGGAACACAGAAGAATCTCTGGATGGAGCAGTTCATACATCATCTCTGAGAGTCTCCACTCTGACTGAACCCAGGCTGTCCTCCATATCCCACAGCAGGGTAGCCCTAGTTCCTCCTATAACAAGGCTCTTCTTCCTCCTCATGACAACTTGGCATACAGGCCTTCTCATGTTACCAGAGGCTGTTCTTGGTGGATTCCTACACGAACACTGTACTCACTTGTATTCGCAGGAAAAATTCCCTTTTGCAAATAGTGCTCAGTTGCGTCACTCTCCGTATTGAGGATGGAAATGCAAAATTAACTGGTCCCTGAGGTCGTCTAATAGTTGGTTACCAAAATAAAGCTAGTTAACAAAGCTTGTGGACAGTTTTGTCAGACTAGTCAGGAAATATATATTATCTTCCATCACTTTTGGTTTCTTCAGTGAAATATAACTCTCAGCTGCAAGTTTGTCCTGGGGGACTTTGAAGGGAGCATGCTCTGTTGAGTGGCTGCTACTCTACCTCCTTTCCCATATCACCTAACACGGGTCCCTGAAATCCCACAACAGTCACATCTCACTGAGATGCTGCAAATGAGTTTCTGAAGGCTCATGACAAGGGAAGAATGTAGCATTGGCTCTCCTCCCCTTTCATCCGTACAGATGCCTTCCCACCTGCTTATTCCCCTTCATGGCTCAGCAAAAGTGAGAAAAAAGCCCACGTTGTTTTAATTATGCTGGCAGGGATAGATTGTCCTCAAAGTTCATTGCTGATGGGTCCCTTCTATTTTTTTTCCTATTTACTCTCCTTTCCTACTCTGGTTCATCTTCTATCTTCCTTTCCCTCCACCTCTTCTGCATCTGCTGGCAGAGCCACTCCTTGAGCCTCTCCTACTGTCTCAAATACAACTCATTGTTGGCTGATGGAATTGTGACATCAGAGGTAACTCAACCAATCATCATACAGGCACAGCAGTGTGATGTCCCAGCCACAAAATATACACCTCATGTCATTTACTCGTCTCTAAATTCAGGGTGCAGGTAGAGTCCAGAACAGAGAAAATCTAAAGTGTGAGTAAGAAACTAAACCTATACATTTTAATTTTACTACCTATTCTAAAGTTATTTCTTGTTTTTCAATTTTCTAATGACTTTGTAGACCTAGGGCTCTCAAAAGCAGAACACAGTTGGAGAACACTTTGTTAGCTTCTTGTTTTCAAATGTATTCAGGGTGCATTTTCATGTGTCTTCATGGTTCATGTTTGGAGCTGGATGGAGGGGAACATCAAGAGGGCTTGTTTTTCTCTAAAGAGCTACTTTATGATCCACCTTTATAGCCAACTAGTTGAAGAAAACTTATCCCCATGAAAATAAATATTGGCATACCTGGGTTAAATCACTGTTGAACCAATTGTGTTACCCTGCCTTAGACAGTGGACCCTTGCAGAAGCTTCAGGAAAAGGAAAAACAAAACATCAAAATAATATATCAAGTCAATAACTTGCATGGAAGAAAGATACCACACTGACTTTTTAGGGAGTATCATGATATTTGAATATCTGTATCTCACATACATAGCTACAACTGTTGCTAGTGGCCATGAAATTAAATGATTCTCACCCCTTCAAAAATGCCAGGTACCATACCAGACTAGTGCAGTAATGAATTTCAGAAATTGATTATATACCGCATTAAATAATTAAGTGATGGTCAGTATCTGAAATATCACATTATTTTCCTTCTTTGTGTTATGGCATTTCAGATATCACATGGTAAGATTGTTTTTTTTAAGTGATCACTGTGATTCCTTTTTCAGATAAAAATGTAGAATACCAAGGGAGGAAAAAACTTGTCAGCTGTTTGAAATGGGCCACTCTCACTACCACTACAAAAGTGATTTTTCCTCCCTTGGTATTCTGCTGTTGAGAATAGCCTATTTCCACTTTAATTGAATTGTCTCGTTAGCACTGACCCCCCACACACACTTGGTAAGGCAACTCCTATCTTTCCATGCATCTGATGAAGTGGGTTTTAGCACACAAAAACTTATGCCCAAATAAATTTGTTAGTCACTAAGGTGCCACAAGGACTCCTTCTTGTTTTTGCTGATACAGACTAACACAGCTACTACTCTGAAACCTTCAGAACTAAAATTCATTTGCAAATTTAACACCATTAATTTGGCCTTGAATAGGGACTGGGAGTGGCTGGCTCACTACAAAAGCAACTTTCCCTCTCTTGGTATTGACACCTTCTCATCAACTATTGGGAGTGGATCACATCCAGTCTGATTGAATTGGCCCTGTCAACACTGGTTCTCTACTTGTGAGGTAATTCCCTTCCCTTCATGTGTCAGTATAATGATGCCTGCATCTGTAATTTTCACTCCATGCATCTGAAGAAGTGAGGTTTTCACCCACGAAAGCTTATGCCCAAATAAATCTGTTAGTCCTTAAGGTGCTACCTGGACTCCAAAGACATTAAAGATGCCAAAGATCATTGCCAGAGGCAATGCCAGGAATAAAACCCAGAGATGAAATCCTGGCTTCATTTAAATCAATGGCAAACTTACAATTGGCCTCAGTGAGGACAGAATTTCATCCCAGGTCTCTTGATTCCCAGGCTGGTCCCCTGTCCATTACACTGGCCATGCTTACCCCATAATCTGGTTCAGACATTAAGGAATATTTTTCCAAAGGTCAAAGGCCTAGCCTCCCTATTGGAAGATTCAAAAAATGAATTGTGGGCACACATCTGAATACTTGAGTCTCTAACTTTATGGACATAATTAATTACCTTACAGTAATTACTGCATTGGGGCTTTCCTGCAAGAAACATCCTGTTCAGAGGAATAGGGATCAAAGAGTCTAAATGATATACAATTGCTATTTTCTAGAAATCAATCCTACAACTGAGTTTTGTATCAAGCAACTAAAGGACTTTGCAGTCTTGGAAAATTTGACTTCCAGTGTTCAAGAGAAAAGTGAATACTTTTCAGTAATACATACTGTTGCAGGGTAATAGGACCAAATGGGGGATGGCACTCAGGAAGAGCCCTGATAACGTGTCAGTGAAGTCTGGATGGTTGGTTACAGAACTAGGATTCAGGAGCCTTGAATGCTATGCCTGGCTCTACTATTAACTTGCTTTGTGACCTTCAACAAGTTATTTAAACCTGCTTTATTTCAGTTTTCCCCCTCTGCAGAATGTGGGTAAAGCATATCTGTATCACTGGATTATTGCATTGATTTGATTAATATGTTTTGTGATCAACATATGATGGGTGTTGTAACATTTTATATATTTTTTTAAATAGAAGTGAGTTTCATTCACCTCTCTTACAGACAGGAAAGGTGTTTTGGGGCTTTTCTGTACAGATTTATTTTCTTTCCATATTTAGGTCATTACCTTTGTTCTTGATAAAATAAAGGTGGGGTTTTTTGCTATTTGAGAGAGAGAGAGAGAGAGAGAGAGAAATTGAACTAAGACAAATAAGCTAATGTAGTTAAAATCCCAGAGTGAACTTATTGGGGAAAAATTGCTGAGAAAGAAGCCTTTTCCCAGCTGTGGTTTCTCATGTCAGGTGAATTCACACTCTGGTTTGACTTTAAATGATCGTAAAACATCTTTAATGTAAACAGTATATTTAACAAAGACAGAACAGGCCCCATTAGAAGTGCGGTAGTTTCTCACACCTCATCTGGTTTCAAGAATCTAATTGTGATTCTTCACTGCACATCTGTGGCAGACACATTCCAACCCCCTGATGTCAGCAGCAACTCTCAAAGCTCGGCTATTGTGTGTGGCATTTGTAATATGTCAGAGCTTGTAAGATAAGGAAATAAACGTGTTTTCAGCGGCCAGGAGCTATCCCCCCAATGAGGATTCGTTTGTATCTGGCTCTTGACAGAATCGTTTGAAAATGTATGAAAAATGTGCCTTATGCCAGCAGTGAATTCAATGGGGTTATACCAGTGTAACTGTGAGAATTTGGCCTACAATATTTAACATTTTTCATAAATTCTCAAAAGATTCTTGGCACATCGAAGTGCAAGAAAATCCTCATCTGGAATGGCTACCTTGTGGCTGCTGAAAACATAAGAATATAATGGGCTTGCACCAGTGTAATTGAGTGGAGTTTGGCCTAGTTCCTTAAATAATGAGCTTTGCACTAGGACAGAAAGCATTTTATGTGCTAACAATATTAGGAAAGAAGTAATTTTAAGTCCAAAATAATTGTAATGTTAGCTTAGCCCTTTTTCCATTATGCTAATTAAATGAGATCATGGCTTAACAAATGTGATTGAAAGTGGTGAAAGTCACAATCTCTTTTGTATATAAATTTCTGCATTCAACAATGGGCCATATTTATATTTATTCCATAAAACTTGTTCTGGCCTAGAGTATGTCCTGGATATATCTTGGAAATGTGATTAACTTGTTAACTGTAAGTTCCAGCACAAGTCTTTGATCAATTCAGTTTCTTCTAGTTCTATCTACACAAACCTGTGCTATTTTCCAATTAGCTCTGCGTACAACATGAATAGGTTTGGAAGGATTAGATTTTTAATGGTAAATGTCTGTAAATGAAAATTTCACTGTACACACGCAAACCGACCAAAATTAAATTTCCATTGATGATGTTTGAAATTTACAGATAGAAGAATGTTGCTTGAGAACATATCAGAGTTTAATTTAAGGATATTTACTATTTATATTTTGACATATGTTGATAATTTGTGTTTAAATGGTTATAAAGCTTTAGCTTTCTGAATCTGTATCTACTGTCATTAAATTGTCTGACCCACTACTGTCTGCCCCTTCAAAAAATTTCCCACAACCGTGGAAAAATTAAATTTGTGATAATAAAAATGCTGAAAACCCATAATTTCATGTCACTACAAATGTGTTAAAATATAAAAAATGCTTTAAAATAAACTTATATAATCTGTCAACATTATGAAAAAATAAAATTTGAACTCAGCCAAGCCAAAATGTTAACTTTTGGCATATCTTGATTTTTTTTGGTACTCTGACTTGCAACTTCCTTAGACCCAAATTGTTCCCCTTCAGCAAAGTAGCTGTTCTGAACATGATACTCCCTTTCAATCTCTTCACTGGCTCCCCTTCCCTACTGTATCAAGCTTGGGTTTCTTGTTCTTTTCTTCACGGCTGTGTCCAAAGCTGCATCTTCTTCCATGACAAATGTTTCTTATTGTATCCCCCCATGCTCACTTTTCTCTTAGGCCAATCTCACACTGAACACCACCTCTGTCTCCTGCTCCCTTTATGTGACTTATTGATTCCGGGGACAGAAAGGACTATTGTGATTATCTAGCCTGACCTCCTCTATAATACAGGTTATACAACTTCCCCAAAATAATTTTTAGAGCAGAACTTTTAGAAAAACATTCAATCTTGATTTTAAAAATTGTCAGTGATGGAGAATCCACCAAGGACCCCTAGCAAATGGTTCTAATGGTTAATTATCTTCACTGGGTTTTTTTAAGGGGGGGGGGGGGGAGAAAGCCTTATTTCCAATCTGAATTTATCTAACTTCAACTTCCAGCCATTGTATCTTATTTTACCTTTGTGTGCTAGATTGAAGAGCCTTCTGCTTCCCATGTAGGTTCTAAAACTGTAATCAAGTCTTCTCTGTTAAACTGAGTAGATAGCCTCAAGGAGTTCAATCACTTGGGATGTGTTTCCTTGTATAGCACCAAGCACCTTAGAAGCCCATAATAAATTTGTACTAATTGATGGATCTGTGCTAGACTGGGGTGAATAACACACTTTTTCACTGTAGGTATTTTCTCAAATGTCAAGCTTTCCATGAACTTTGGTGCAATTGAGTTTTATTTGCACAGAGTGATATTTTTTAAAGCTCTTTTGCCTACCACAAGTGAAAGACAGTGAAGCTTCAATTTAAAGTAACTTTTAAAGTTTCCCCGAAAGTGCAGAGAAGAAAGTTTTTTGTAAAATGTTTGCAAATGTTTATGAAAATAACTGCAATTAACAAAATTGAGGGTAATTAACCATTGGCACAATTGACCAAGGTCACGGTGGATTGGATTTTTTTAAAAGATACATTCTAGTTCAAAAGGAATTACTTGGGGGAATATACATGGCTTGTGTTATATAGGAAGTCAAATTAGCTGATCACTTTGGGTCTTTGACTCTATGAACATTATACCAAGTTCTTGAAACTTCATGGGAATTGGCAAAATTTTTCTTTACCCAAAAAGGTATGAAATATTACTAAATCTTGTTTTAATGAAAAATTGTTTTGAAGTGAAATTAACATATTTTCTGTACTGCTACTGCCAGTCAACTCTGGCTGGCTGGTATACATGCAATGTCCGAGTAAGTAATTAATATAGATTATAATGATTACATTATTTATGCTTGTAAAATACCTTATAGGGCAATCCTTGACTGTTTGTTTTGTGCTAATCACTGTACAGACAGAGTATGATAGAGTCCCTATCCTGAAGAGCTTACAATTTAAACAAAGAACACAAACCAAATAGGAGAAAGGAAATATTATTACTGTTGCTCTATAAATGCAGAGCCGAGATACAGAGAGATTAAGTGACTTGCATAAGGTCACAATGGAAGTCTGTGATACCGCTGAGAACTGAATCCAGATCTCAAGAGTCCCAGTCTAGTGCTTTAACCACAAGACCACCCTTCCATTATTGCTTTGCTTCTCTTTTCCCATTCACTGTGTGCACAATTCACAGCAACCTGTTTCTTCCACCTGTTTTTTATTTTGTAGGAAACAACCAACATTTAATATAGAAAATATAAGCTGGACAGGGGAACTGCTAAACCTCTGTCATGTTTGGACTTCCAATATTCAAATCTTCAGACCACAGCATTTTGGATTTTTGCCTTCTAAACTCAAGTCAAAGCACTTCTTATGGTCCTGTTCCCCTCAACACATCCCCAGGCGCAAAGCTCTAAAAAAACCCACCTCCATGAGGGGAGTAGCTACCTGTGCTGGTGCACTGTCTATACTAGTGCTTTACAGCGCTGAAACTTGCTGAGCTCAAGGAGGTGTTTTTTTGCACCCGCTGAGCCAGAAAGTTGCAGCGCTGTAAATTGCCAGTGTAGGCAAGCCCTCACTCTTGTAGCAGACTATCACTCAAAAAAGCAATAGCACAGGAAAGCTCAAGCCGTCACATGCACAGTAGAATACAAGTACAATTTTTCAGGATCTGCGGGGGGTGGCAAAAGTGGGGCCACCTTTGTGCTCCTCCAGTTCTGGGACTGGCAGTAGTTGATTTGTCTTCCAGATCTTCAGATTGCTCTAATTTACACCAATTACAACAGCCCAGGATTACGAGGGCATCTTCTATGAAGGCCATACCCTCCCCATGCCACCACCATCCATTCGAATCCAGTCCAATTCAGTAGTGACCAAAAATGTTGTTTGATAGCTAATAGGTGGATGATGTGAAATAAATTGGTGGGAAAGTGTCCTTATTGGACGTCTCAGCAAAGATGCCAAGGATAGAATGGACATGTGGATTTAGCCTCACTATTAAAGGTAGATCCTTCAGAACAGAACTGAGGCACATTGGTGTGGAAACCTGCAACAGTGCCGTTAATGAGAGAACAATGGTGAGGGAGAAGAAGAGTTTAGTTTTCCCTAATTCCAAACTACAGAGGCCTGAGACTTTGAGCGGCTGGCTTCTTTACAAGCTCTCTCACCTGCATGCATGGCTGTGCCTGCGGGGACAAGGAAAACTCTGTCAGACCCAAAGGAATGTAGAGCTGCTATTTAATCCTGCCAGGGAAAGGGTTTGAGAATGCAGGAAATGGGGAGGCTGCAGAGGGAAAAGCATTTTCTTGATTTATCATGTGTGTTTTTCAAGGGTGCCTGGATAAAGCTCA
Source organism: Gopherus flavomarginatus (assembly GCF_025201925.1). Taxonomy (NCBI): domain Eukaryota; kingdom Metazoa; phylum Chordata; order Testudines; family Testudinidae; genus Gopherus; species Gopherus flavomarginatus. Next base: position 87,799,262 of record NC_066620.1, read on the forward strand.
GTTGTCTATTGGACAGCATATTGATCCTCTGGAGGGGCATAACAATTTTGCACAAGTCATATTTTAGAACATTTCTATTAGGATGATGACAGCTTCTGAGCTGGGACCATTACTTTGTAGATTAAAGATTTGTGTGCATAGGACTGCAATGTTACATGTCCGCCTCTCTGTGCTTCAATAGACTTATTAACCCATCAAACAGGATGCTCTCCAAGAGCTGTTCCTCTATGACGTTTTTTTGTTTTCCTTTATACATGTATTGGTTGTCTGTGATGGATCAATCTTTCATCCTAATGAGTTTATGCAACTCATCAGTGATGCTCCTTTTCTTAGAGCTGGTGGAGGCCTTTACAATTTTCCCCCTTTGTGAGCTTTTTATCCTCTGATTATTCTGTGGGGGTGGGCATTTTAAAATACTTTCTATACAGCTTGGGGGTTACTGATCTGCACAGTGTTGCAGATTAAATTTCAATTGTTAGTAGGAGGTAGTCTTTTAGAGGGCAAGAGAGCACTCTTTATTTAATAGTGTTTCTCCCTTCTTCCCTCTCATCATTTATGAAGTGATTCTGATGGGCTCCTAGTTTGTCACTTTGTTTTCTTTACCCCAAGGGCGATGGGATCAATGATTTTTGAGCTGGTGGTTTTCAAGCATCTCCATTTTAGAAGGGGTACTGTGCACCAAGATAAAAAATATGTTTGTACAAAGAGATCAGATGAGGTTTCACTGCAATCTTTTCTTTCTTTTTTTTTTTTCCTTCCTCTAATGGTTGCCCAGGACAGGCAGTTGTGGACAGAGCGCTACCTGTTACTAACAGACCTTCACCTGGGAAAGTACCCATATGCACAGGCTCTCAGCTGAAGCCTGAGGCAGGTGGATCCTTAGGCAGTTTATTAAAACAGACCTCAGTGGTATCTAATGTTGAAATAGCACACCGTAATAAATCTCTGATTCACTAAACAAAGCAGCAAGTGAGATTAAGTTTGGTAATCTATGCCAATGATATCTAATTTGAATAACTATGCAGTACTCTTTGTCAAGTGGAACAGAAACTATAGCTAATGTACACTATTGTAACTGATCTAGGAACTAAAATGCAGAATGTGCATGACACCACTATGTATTTGTTCAACAATGTGGGTGAGACATGCAGCAAAAATACTTCCTTGTATCCACAAAATGAGTCATAAATTCAGGATAAAGTTTTCCACAGAAGAGGAGTAGAAAATGTTAGAGATGAGTGTGAGTTACTACATTCTGGTCCAGATCTGAACTTTCCAAATGGTCAGTGGTATTTGAATGAGGAATTTTCGTTTAGCTCCTTCCCTAGAAACTAAGGAAAATTCTTAAGAATACAATAATTTGTTTTGTGAATTTCTCTATTAGAGAACTTTGACAGATCATTTCTTGAAATATTCAAGCTACTTCTCCAAGAGATGCTTGACTTTAAAAAGAAAACTTCCTACCTCTGAGACACTTATTATTTTGTGAACATCCCTTCCAATGCTGAGCTATATTGTTCAGCACTGGATTGATTCAGACCCCTCAGATGTCAGTGTAAAGACTCCTACCAACGTCACTGGGCTTTGGATCAGAACCCAAGGGAATTTGTGGATCTTAGATTCCTTTAAGTGATTCATTTTCTTCCCTTTGTAAGACTATTTACTGAAAGTTGATCACTTTCTTTTTTTCCTTTTTTTTTTTTTTTTTGGTTCTTTGGTATAGTCAGACAATGGAGTAAAGTTTCCATGTTCTAAATTCCTGATGTTTGCAGGAAGATGAAAGGAGTAGTCTTCTCCCACCCTAATGCATTTGACTTGTGGGCAGCTACCATTTGGCTGCAGGTGCCAGGAAGAGCAAGCAGGATGGGACAAGCTCCCTGAAAAAAGGCCCAGTAAGCCACTACCTTAGCTTTCTTCAGATTCCTATGTAGGACTCGCCTCTGCCATGATGTCTACAAAAGGGCAGGTAGGAAGCCATTACTAGTGCTTGCTGTGCAAAACTGGATCCTTACACTGCTTTGCCCCTTTTTCCCCAAAGTCCTCATTTGTTTCATCTGCCTGTTTCCTCATGCCATAAACCAATATTTCAAGCTTTTTGGAGCAGGATGCAGTCTTTGTATTTCACTTCTGCCAAGGCCCTAGTACAGTGGAGCTCTGATCCTGACTGCAGACTCTGTGCATTACAAATAAATAATAATGAGGTAGGATGGGGCTAGTGCAGATGAGGCCTGGATGCTGGGTGCCAGGACAGGACAAAGGCAAGTCCATGGCACTGCACCTTTCTACAGTCCAGTAGGATAGTGCTATGGCACCCAGTGGCTGGCTGTACCTGTTCTAAATGTGTAGAACATATCATGGCCCAGTGTGTCTTTCTGGGCAGCGGTGCCAGAACTGGGGCGAGGGAATGGAGACTAGGGCCCTCCCACTTTTTGAAAGTGGATGGGCCTGGTCTGCTCTGGTGAAAAGTGGACTGGCCAGCATGAAGCCCAGTTGCAGAGGGGAGCCCGGGGAGCTCCGGCAGACCCTCCACCTGCCTGGGGGGCTGAGAGCAGCCCCCGGCCTGTGTCACTGCCCCTTGTGCTCCCCACCCGGCTGAGGGCAGGTGAAGGGTCGGTGACTCCACGCTGGTGGATGGTACCCAATTAGGAATTATTTATAAGCTTGCTGTATCTGCATGGAGTAACATATACAATTTGCAGATTATGCAGAATACATTTCTGTCACAGAATTGTTAAAAACATCACCTACTGCAGATGCATTTAGTTTGTTAAATGTAGGAATAGATGAATTAAGCAAAATAAGGTTTTAAAAAATGAACTCAAACATTCGCTCCAAACAAATCAAACTAGAAGTCTGATCCTCAGCAGGTGTAAATTGGAATAACTCCATTCACTTTAATGAAACTATGCTGATATACCGCAGTTGAAGATGTGGCCCCTGAACTTGTTTTGACATTTGAAAAAAAATGACTAACTTGTGTGTGAGTCTGTTTGTGTACTCTGTGTGTGTGTGTGTGTGTGCGCGTGCGTGTGTGTGTGTGTGTGTTATAAAAATGTGTGTGCTAATGCATAGTCGGCCGACCCTCAGCCTGGGAGTGGCCATAGTCTGAGTCTTTTGCCCTGGGTCCCCACTGGAAGTCACAACTCCTGGGCAATCTCTTTATTCCTGGTGGGAGTTCAGCTCACTCCCAGGATCCTTTCTGAATCTTCTGTCTACTCCCTGGTAGAGCTCCCCAGGTCTCACCACTGGTCACTGGCTGGGACAGCCTTCAGGGGCCCTCTCCCATATAAGGCTTTTGGAGTTAGTCTGTCCACACACAAAGGGTGGAGGAGGGGATGGCTAACCTCTGCCTCAAGCTGGGCTTCTCTTGGTACTGGAACTCACTAGCAGTCTCTCCTCCTTCCTGCTGCAGCAAGTTTCACCCTTTTTAAACTCCCCTTCTCCAAGTGGAGCATGTTCTTCAGGTGTGCCTAATTGTGGCTGCCTCAGTACAGAAATGCTCCATATCCTTTCTGTTCTATTGCCAATGGTTCTTTCTACATTCCTGCTACATGTAGCAGAATGCCTGGTTGTGATTTTTTTTTTTTAAAACAAACGAAAAACATAGGTATCTAAAAGGGTGTCATCAGGAGGAGGGAGAAAACTTGTTCACCTTAGCCTCCAATGATAGAACAAGAAGCAATGGGCTTAAACTGCAGCAAGGGAGATTTAGGTTGGACATTAGGAAAAAGTTCCTAACTGTCAGGGTAGTTAAACACTGGAATAGATTGCCTAGGGAAGTTGTGGAATCTCCATCTCTGGAGATATTTAAGAGTAGGTTAGATAAATGTCTATTAGGGATGGTCTAGACAATATTTGGTCCTGCCATGAGGGCAGGCGACTGGACTTGATGATCTCTCGAGGTCCCTTCCAGTCCTGGAGTCTACGAGTCTATGAGTCTATAGGGCCTAATTCCCCTCTGCCTTGTCCCCGGTGTAGTCATTCACATCTGGGTAAAAGGAGTGAAAGCTGTTATAAAATATAACCAGATAAAAAGAGTACCTGCTTTGTACGTGGTTTGCAAAAGTACAAAATAGTGGTTTGCAATGTTATTACAATGTCAAATTAAGAGTAGGTTCATAGAGAAATTGTCTGATTTGAAATTGGGCTTGGTTTTGAGCAAGTCTGCGCTGATTTATGGGTTTGAATCAGTCAGCTAAAACATGTGCATTTGTGCTGTGGAGTAAATCCTACATGCACCTTCCCTTGTGACATGGAAGACCACTAATATAGCTAAACTGCCTGGATGGGACAGGATGTGAGAATCTCTAACAGGGTTTCATCTGTCTTATTGTTTAGGGGATACTGGAGGCACTGCAAAACAGCAAGCAGATCTACAATTACATTGATCTACCAGGTAGGGAGGTTCAGCCTCAGACATTTATATTTTCAGGCTAACATTTACTAGTTGCAATTAACTATAACATCACTAGAATACTTTATATTGAGTGTTGTTAGTTCCTTGCAAACTGTCATAGGTAATGAAGACCACTATATGTATAATCATGCTCACTTTAGGAGATTCGGGTGATAATTTAGTTGCCGGTATGATTTCAAAGTAAAAATTTGGGCTACAGCTATGGTCCATAAAAACCTTGCTACACCTTGCTGAGGTGGGGTGAGGGTGGAGGTGTCTGGAAAAGCTGCAGGGTTTTGGAAAATCTGGAGAGTTTCATTACTGAAATTTGCAGAACTGACGTGTTCACTGTAGTGTAACTATATTAAACCAAATACAGGGATTTTTAAATGACAATAAATTTTGAAATAACTCATTTTGAAGGCCTCTCTAATTTAAGAGACTCTCGTATAAAGTTTATTAGGAAAATACAGAGGGCGAAATCCTACAGTGACTACTTACAAGTTACTCAGGCAAAGCACTCACTGAAAGCAACTAGTTTGAGGGAGGATCTGGCTGAAAGTAAAGGTTACTGAAGCTACTATTTTTGATGAAAAGTGTTGCCAGCATACCTTCTTTGTGGTCTGATGTATTATCTTAGTTTGTACTGCATACTGAGCAAGCAAAGGTCCTACTTTTATCATGGGGGGAAAACAATACTACATTAACCTTTCAGAGCCTGGTGAAGGGCTGCTCGACAAAGCGCATAAAATTCCATGGGCTTTGAATAAGTTTGAGTTTGTGTTTGCAAATCTCCCAAAAGTTCAGTTGTAGAAGAGGCAAAAAGGAGACGAGTTCCTCGTGCCCAGATCATATAAATGCAATTGCTCATGTGAGAAAATTGGCACAGGTTCACGCTTAGAGCAGCTGGGATAGAGACAACAAAGCTTGTGTGTCTAACTAATCCCTTTCAGAGACCTACTCGCATGTGTATTTCTCTAGGAAGATTTTACATATTTTCTTGGCTTATATTTCACCATAGTTTTTGCTTTTGTTACTTATCAATGGGGGATTTCCGTAAGATGGTTGAGTTTATGTCTCATAAGTAAGGCTACATTTATGTCACGCAGGTCACAGAAGTCATGGAATCCATGGCTTCCAGAGACCTTCCTGACATTTTCTGCTTCAGCCAGTGGCTGTGGGACTGAAGCTGGCTGGCAGCCAGCAGGGCCCTGGCAGGGTTTCAGCGAAGGTCGACAGTCTTCTCAGGGTTCCAGTGAGGGGAGACAGCCTCACACAGGGGCGGAGGGGACCTTGAGCGAGTGGCTGGGGTGTTCCATTTTCTCTTTGGGAAATATAGACACCCTCCTGCAGCTCCCAGCCACTGTGGGTGAAGGGGGAACCTTGCAGCTTCCAGCCACCATGGTGGTGGGGGAAACCATGGAGTTGCAGCAGCAAAATTCACAGACAGGTCATGGCTTTTGTTAATTTTTGTTTATTGCCCATGACCCGTCCATGACTTTTACTAAAAATAACCATGACAAAATCTTAGCTTTACTCTAAAGGCCTGATTCTCTTCTCCCTTACATCAGTTTTATTCTAGTGAAATGCCACTAACTTCAGTGGCGCTAGCCCTGCTTTCCACCAATGCAAATGAGAAGAATTAGGCCCCTAGCATCTAACTCTCGTCATGGCAACAGGTAGGAGAATGAAACGGAAAAAATCCTGCTTTTTTTCAGGACACCATCTTCAGGGCTGTGTTTTGATAGGTGGAGCTAGCATTCAAATTCTTTATGGAATGTGATATCTATGCTTGTACTGTGCTGCTTTCACACAGTGTTATTCCCAGTGGTTAGGCTTTGACTGTCTAAGGTAGTTTTAAAAGCAATGGAACTTCTACCACTTCTCTTACGGAGATACATGAACATATTAGTTGGGTTTGTTTTTATTTTCTAGGGACCTTTTTCAGCTATCTTACAGCCCGGATGACCTCCCTTTCACCAGAGACAGTAAAGATGTTTCAACTCAGGCTGGAGTTCCAGCTTGAGAGCCCAATCTCCAGCCTGAGCCATAACTTCTACACAGCTATTTTTAGCATGCTAGTGAAAGCCTCACTGATGCAAATCTATCAACCCCAGACTGAGAAGCTTGCTCCCTGACAGCAGTGTATACATACCCTGTTGGTTTCCACCTAGCAAAGTCTAAAGGGTTAAGTGACACTTCTCCATACACATATTTTTAAATCTCTCTGCTGCCTTTGACCACCCCCTTTGACCACCCCCTTCTCCTTGCAAGTTTCTTCTCCATTGATCTCCATAACTCTGAATGCTTCTCAAGAAAAAGACTATGGAAATAAGGCAGTAGTTTGCAAGGTCATTGGCATCCAAGTAGACTTCTTCAAACTGGCTAGATCATTGCATTGTTTAGGATGAGTAGTACATTTTTCTCTTTGAAGGAAACATTCATTATTTCAATTACCATGGAGGTTAGCTGTTCTTCATTCATGTAAACAATTGATGGTTGGACTGGAATGGCTGAGAGCAGTCAAATCTTTCCATGTTGTTTGTAATGCTCTGAATAAGAAAACTAAAAATCCAAGACAATTACCCACCGTTTAAAACAAAAACAAACAAAAAAACCCAACCACCGCAACCAGAAAAACCTCCAACACATTACTGAAATGAATAGGAGTTTCACATAACTAAGGACTGAGTAAGAACTTCAGGATTTGGCTTAACAGTTCTAAAACTGCTTGGTGATTGTTTCAAACTTAGAATGAACTTGAGATCTCCACAGAGCTACAAAACAAGCCAACTTCTAAAGTTTCTAGCTGAAGTAAATGTCTAGTTAGCCAGAGTACTTAATCCTGGCCACAAGAGTATATTCCCAAGCCACTGTTCAGATCACAGATGGTTTGGAAACAATATGTAGTACATTGTTTTTATCCCCATTTCAATTCAGTTTAAATAGTAGATGGACCATAATCACAATATTCAATGCTCCTAAATGACCTGTATATGTTCAAATAGAGCTGCCAGACTGTGACAAGTTTCCAGGAAACAATGTGGCAGTTCAGTGCTTTTAGAACAGTTTCATAATCTTAAAATGAATGTCTCTGATGCTGTAATATCATCCTCCTTTTCATACTAAAACTTTGTGAAACTTGGAAATTTCCATTCCCAAGGGTGCAATACATTTTTGGGGGTTTTCTGTTTCATTTCATGTGGGTTCACACACCCACTAAGTTTTACTCTGAGTTTTTGGGTTCATACAAATTCAAAAAGTCAAAGCAAAACTCAACCATAATCATGAGTTTTATATGGTTTGGAACAAAACCATAAAACTTTCTGTGGAACTTGGAGGGAGAGAAGATTATACAGAAATTTGCTCCCTACTCTCTAAACCAGGGATGGCTAAACTTACTGACCCTCTGAGCCTCATACAATAATCTTCAGAAGTTCAAGAGCTGGGCACGTCTGCTGGGGCTCAGGGCTTCAGCCCTGTGGGAGGCACCTTCCAAGGCTTGGGGCTTCAGCAGGAGCAGAGCTGAAGCTCTGAGACACCCTTCTGTGCTGGGCAGAAGCCCCTAGCTCCACCACAGGGAAGAAGCTCCAAGCTCCCTCTCCCCCAGTTGTAGGTGGAGAATGTGGGGAGGTATGAAGGGCTCCCCAAGCTGCACTCTAACTGTAAAAGAGCCACATGAAACTCATGAGCCACGGTTTGGCCACCCCTGCTCCAAACTCAGCCCAAGTTCATTTCAAATGTCTGCAAGTCTCAGAGAACCTTTTGACAAACGTGGGACGAGTATCAGGATTTTAACAAAAAACCCACAACAACAACAAATAATCCACCCACAGAAAAATCCAGCACCCTAAATTGGGTGAGTTTCACATGATTTTGACTTTCATAATAAAAAGTGTGCACAATTCTAATTCATATGGGAAAGGCCAGATTCTCTTTTCACTTGCACTGGTTTTACTCTGCTGAATGTCTACTCAATTCAACTAAGAAACTTCTAATTTACACCCTTCTAAATTAGAGGATGATGATTAAGACCAGGAATTATTGTAGTGACAACCAAAGTTTATAAAAAGGCATTGGTCTCAAAATCTTGGAGCCCTTTTGAACCTCTTAAATATAAATCCCAATCTCTAAAATTCAGTCACCCATTTCAAAATCTCCTTTAATTTTAAAAAAAAGTACAGTCTGCCATTATTTATATACTTAATGTTGTTTGATTCAGAAACCACAGTATAAATATTTTCTTTTTAAATTTCTGTATCAAGACCTATATAAATATTCTACAAAAAGCTCAGTGTGCTCTCTCTAGAATCAGTTGTACTGAAAATATTTTACCTGTTTTTTCTAAAAACACTTAAATCATTTGAGGTCTAACTGTCCATACAGTCAAATAGCAACTGCTTTCTGAAGAAATTTCTTTCCAAATATATAACAAATAGAGAGTCTTCACTTAATATTTAGAAATTCCACTGTGGTGCAGGTGTATATGGCTTTCCAAAAAGACTTGGGAAAGAGTATTTTGTCCTAATGACCCCTTCTGTACAGGCATTTATTCTGCTGTTTGCATTATCACAGGAGCACAAAAAATGCTTCCAAGTTCCCAGCTCTTTCCAAGAAACAAAACACTGAAGAATCCACGTCTGTACATTTCTGCCACCTCCATACACTGGCATCCAAAAGGGCTTGTGATCCAAAGAAATCAGATGCAGACACTCCTTTTAAATGCAGGAGATGAAGCTCTAGATTATCAGCATTGAGCTGAAAGCTTGACAGGGTTAAACTGTGTTCAGAGAGCAAGGTCTATCTCATTGCCACTGGAACTGGAACCAGCAGTTGTCAATGTATGCGGGATTAAGGCAGACTTGTAGCACTCTGGCAACATAGCAGGTGCCAGAAAAAAAACATACAAACGAGTCTCTGTTTAGTAATCATTTATTTGGGTCAGCTACTTATTGTGCCACACAGAGTTGAACTTGGCACCTGTTGTTAGAGCTACCTGAATCCTTTAAATGCGGCTTTAGTTTTCACTGGGATGAAACTCTTAGTTCCAGGAACTTCAGCATGTGGGTTGTTTTCTTCCCCTATTCAGTTTTCTCAGAGGTTCATCCTCTGGGAGTGCTCATTCATCCACACTGAAATGTATTAGTCTTTTATATTCTAGATAGTCATTTCAAATCCCTCATTGAGCCAAAGATAAAGAGGAAGGGGCTCTAAGGCCTTGCTCTACACACACACACACACACACACACACACTTTTTAACTAAAGGTGGGATGTTGCACTGATTTAGTTAAATAGATGCAACTTTGTGTGTGGACACACATTGGTTTGAACCTGCTTATAGTGGTTTAGCTTGCACCTAAAACTTACAAGCTAAATCAATACAAGGCATGTTCAAACTTATGAGGAGAGTCCGAACACAGAGTTATGCCCATTGAACTAAATTGGAGAAACTTCGTACCTTTAGCTAAATTGGTGGCGGGGGGGTGTGGACTTAAGTATTTCTTCTTCTTCGAGTGCTGGTCCCTATGTATAATATGCCAGCCATGGGTACACTAACTCTGGAAATTTTCCAAAGCAGTGTCTGTTGACCCGCACTTGTGCACTTATGCTCCCAATTAAGGGTGTAAGATGTAGGGCAGGTCAGTGCCTCTCCAGTTCCTTCTGACTGTCACATGGCGTGAGTCAGAATCGTATCCTCTTTCAGTCCAGGCATAACTTGAAAAGTAAATTTGTTGTAAATAGTTTTTATATCTTATCTTAATAGTTAGTAGGCTTGTTGGCTGATGTTGCAGGTGGTGTTGGAATCCAGGTCCGAGGCTATGCCCAGAGTTCAAGAATTGTGTCTCTTGCCATCATTCCTCCTCTCCCAGTGCTAAGTGTCAAAGATACCTACATTGCCTGGGTGAGGCACGCAAAGTGCAGTATTTGCTGATCCTTCTTCCCAGACCTAGGCCTGGGAGATCCCCCTGTAAATTGGCCTAAACCAACCGGCGGTGTCCCTCCAATCACTAGCCTTGGAGCAGAGTCTTTAGCACCAAAGCTCAAGGATTCTTCTTACAGGGCTCCCCAGGAGATTAAAGAGAACTCTCATGAGCATAAAGATAGTTCCCTGAGGAGGACTGTCCATGAGGACCACTTTTCCTGCCCAAGCCAGTCCTGATTGGGTGAGACATCGCATATGGAACCCAAGGAACAAGATCCACTGAAGAGGGAATGCAAAAAGAGGGATCCGCCAGTTCCAGCAGTGACCATAGGACTGAATTGGAGTGATAGATGCTCGCCAGTCCCATCTACAAGTGCAAGTGCAACCTCATTGTCAGTACCGCCTCATTTATCCAAAGACTAACTGGCTGTGACAGATGAGTCAGCTCCCTCAAGTGTTTCCATGGGAATTCCCTGGATTTTGGGCTATATGGAGATCTTTATAACACCTGAGGATATATTCCTCCCCCTACCCCCAGTCTCTGCTCCATTAGGGCTCTGCCCTCCTGAGAAATGTCCTTACTCCGGAGGAGGAATTATTACTGATGTCTCAGGAGCAGTTCCATCTCCACCCATCTAGCAGGAGTGCCCTGATACTGATGGTACCACTGCTACCCATGGAACCATCCCTGGAATCAGAGGAGATAGCGGCACCAGTATCTCCATGAAGGCACAGGAGGCCCAACAGACAGTTGAGAGGCTATGCTTACCATTCCTTTGGATATGAACCCCTTCCTCGCCCAGTACAGTTGGTACTGATTCCCTTGGGGGCCACCATGACTGATGGAGCCCTTCTGATCTTATTGGGGACCTTGAGAACCCTATGGTAGGCACCCGCATCCTCTCAAGAGTCGTACCACTCCTCTTGCTCTTTTTAGCCGGTCCTGTCAGTGTACGAGGTGAAAGAACTGGAGCAGGTACCAACGGTTCTGACACAGGCTTCCTCATCACCTCTGGATGACTCCATCACTACTTTGTTGCCTTCTCTGCTGGATAGCCACTCTCAATATCAGGAATTGTTGCTAAGGGTTGCTAATGATCTACAGATCCCACTGGAAGAAGTCCAGGACCCTCAACACCAGGAGCTGGTGTTGAGGGTCCTGGACTTCTTCCAGTGGGATCTGTATAGGCTATATTAGAACCAGCCAGCATGGTTAGGCACACACCAGATCTTGTGCCCCTACATCAAAGAGAGACAAAAAATGTTATTTTGTTCCTGCCTAAGGAAATAATTTTTTATTTCTCAATACTGCCCCTAATTCACTAGTGGCTATGGAAAGAACTTGGTCACACTACCAGAAATACAGCCTGGCAGAGAAAGGACCAAAGTCAGTGGACCACCTGAGTAGGAAAGTCTCTTCCTCCACAGGTCTCCAGTTTCATATAGCTAATTACCGAGCATTATTAGCAAAATAAGATTTCAACACCTATGCCAGGCTTCAGAGACAAGCTTCCTGCAGCACAAGCAGCCTCCACAGCATCCTTATCAGACATTTCACCATAGGACATTTGCAGAGTGACAGCTAGGAGCTCTGTCCACACATTTGCAGTGCACTGTGCTCTAACTCAAGCTGCAACCATAGGGATGGCAATACTACAAGAATCTGTGCTACCAGCTTCCTTGCACCTTCCTCCAGTCTGAACACTGCTCACCAGTCAACCATGTGTGGAATACTCAAAGAGACCAGCACTCGAAGGAGAAATGGATGTTACTTACTAGAACTGGAGGTTCTTTGAGATGAGTGGTCCCTATCTGTATTCCACTACTTACACTCTTTTTCCCTTCAAATTTGGATGCTGTTGGATATGGGGTAAGAAGAGGAACTGGAGAGAGATCAACCTACCTTTTAATACCTCAGTTGGGAGTACAAGGAAAACTACTGCACTTGTGCAGGTCAACAGACATTGCTTTTGAAGACACTGGGGAGCATGGCGCACATACATACTCACATGTGGAATACAAATAAGGACCACACTTCTCGAAGAACCTCCAGTTACAGTAAATAACCTCAATTTCCTTTGCACCTCCTTTAGGGAATAAGTTGAATCTCCAGCCCAGGTCAGTGGTGACCGAAAAATCATGGCCACCTCGTTACTGGTCAATGGTCTATGAGAACTAAATGGGTGATTTCAGCTTCTAGGAACCAGGTGTCCACATCACAAAAAAACACTAATAGAATTTGGAATGGGTGGCTGGTGAATCCCTCCTTCTGAAGGCTAGCACCTGGCCCCACCCCTTCTGCCCAAGGCCCGAGGCACCCATCAGAGCCCTGAGACCACCCACGGCCAGAGCCCTGAGACAGACAGACAGACCCAGACACACACACACACACATCCCGGATCCCCCTGTGGCTGGAGGAGCCCTGACCCGCCTGCCCCAAGCCACTGCCCATCTGGCCCCAGCTATGCTGGCTGGTCTGACCCCTGGGCCGGCCTGATCCCTGGGCTGTCAGCTGGCCCAAGCACCAGGTCACTGGCCAGCCTAAGACCGAGCCCATGGCTGCCATCCCAAGCTCCAGGTTCTAGCTGGAGCTGAGCCCCCACCGGCTTCAGAGGAGTGTGTGATTAAGGGCAGGACCTCCGGGCAAAGCATGGGCAGGACCACAGCCTGGGTTAGCGGAGGCTTAGCCTCTCTGGCCTTTGATACCTGCTGCCCATGTAGTCTGTTATTGTTAACTCATACATTCAAAAATCATGAGTTTGGCCCCCCCAAATCAAAAGATTGACTTAAACATTGTGATTTTAAAAAAATGCATTTGGGGTTCCTTTTGTGCCTTCTGGTTTTCAGAGTTCCCTTGGGTTGAATTTTTAACCTTCTCTCCTCTGCCATGAGAGCTAGAAACTTAGTTGTTTAAAAAAATGAAAGCTGAGATTCTCCTGCACCCATGTGTCTCTAGGAACTGGGGTTTTAACTAATTGCACGACTCTCAATACAATCAGGAGTGCTGCCAACACTGCTAATTGTCTCTCTCTGCAGGAAGGCTACAGACTGAATGGGGTTGAAAAATAAACTTTTCTCCCATGCCTAGAAGTGACACTTCTTACTTGGTCATAAGAAAACTGCTATTTGATCCCCCATTTTGCCTCTTGTACTTTTCCAGTATGCCATACCCCATTCAAAATTCAGTAATGAATATAACACAAAAAGGCTTCAAATAAGTCTTGATAGCCAGTAGTTCCTGTGACCGCAGTTTTTCAAGGTGTTTGTGTACATGCCTAACTTTAAACATGTGTATAGTTCCATTGACTTAAACTGACCGCTCATGTGCTTAAAATCAATCACATCCTAAGCACCTTGCTGAATGCATATGTGTACAGAACTCTTTGGACCAGATCATCCATGAGGTGGCAGTCCCTACTGAAAGGTGCTGGGGAATACCACAAGTTTCCCATCTGTTTCTCTGGCATTGGTCCTTTGTGGGATGAAGCTTCAGCCTCCCTCTTCATCTGGTAACTTAATGCTGACATCAGCCTGAATGTACCCTTAAGAGCTATGGAGAGCAACAGTCCCTGTGGACTCAGACCTTTTTCAGTCAAAAGGCTCAAATTCTGTGGAGTGGCTTCTATGGGGGTAGAAGAAATGATGCCACAGGGCAGCACTGCCCTCTTATTTGTCCATACAATAATTCTCTCATTCTTCTCATTGTAGGGATGCAGGGGATGATATGGCTCACAACTGTTAAAAGTCCACAGTAGCCACAGGCCCCACTTTCACAGGAGCTAGGCTAGGCCAGGTCTTCCTCCCAGAGTGCCTAGATATGTGAAATCTCTGAGTTAGACAGTGGGGATAAAAATCAGAGAAGTAATTGTGGACAGTTAGTATCTGTATCTGATATACAACTGCATACATTTGAAAAGGATTGCATTAAACAATTTCTTAAGAGCTTTGCCTCGGACTGTATATATATATGCTCAAGTGGTTATACCAGGAACCAGGTATTTCCTGAACAGGGATTTTTTGAGGTAGTTTTAGTTACACATCTGCTTAGCTGTTGTAAAATATGGCACTATAAAACCTGGCTTTTCATACCATTGTAAAATGTTTCCATGTATAATACATATGCACATATGAAAGAGGAGATTCTGAAAGCAAAGAAAAATGGATGCATATTACAGTAATAACAAATCATATTATAATGCAGTTTGGAAGGAATATTTTTTCCTTTTGTTCCACTGATTTATTCAGGCTTACAAAAATCAGATGCAGTGGGGAAGGGACGCTTTCTAGAATATACTAAGTTCCAGCAAATACTTGTCCTAATCTAAAAAAATAAGTTCAATTTAAATTTCAGATGGAAAAAACTTTCATATATACACACACACACTTTTCTATTTTACAGGGCATAGTACCAAATCTGTTCATATAAAAAAAACTTCTGATCTTTCATTGGCAAAAGAAATTTTTGATAAATAGCAATAATTAAACACTTTGGGCAAAACGTATCCCTGCTATAATTCCACTGAAGTTAATGGAAATTACATGTGGTCCTTTCTTCCTAGAGCTCTTTTAAAGTTCCAGAGAGTAGTTAGCTTTTTTTAGGACTCTTCCTATTGAAGTCAACAGATGTTTTGCCATTTTTCACTGGAAAAAAGATCATGCCTCTTGCTCAATTTCTGAATTCACCTTCATTAGGTTTTCTAGTTGTAAGAGTGAAGTGAAGACCCTGTGGTAACCCTCTATACAGGTGAGAATTTCTCTGGTTAGGTTATGTAGCTCTTTGGTTCCTAAAACTATACAGTACTGTTCCTTTAAATCCAGCTTGTCAGTATAAGCAGGTCAAAGTGTAGATAGTTTTCTAGTGAAAAATCAATTAGACTCATGCTTGGAAAGCTGACTGGCCATTTGGCTTTATGGTTAAAGTTTAGAATATGTAAAAAAAAATAAAAATAAATATTATGAAACATGTTTCAACAATCTTAGTTATGTAACTAGTGAGGAAAACAGACACAGATGCTTGGATTATATCCTGACTGTGGACAGTTTTAACAGATGGCTTGCATATTATCCTAAAATATATTTGGCCAAAGATAGTGAACAAAAACACAGTGACTATTTATCTTTGAATCACTGTTTTATTTGATTTCAGTATTTTTTCATATTTATATGAAAAGCCCTAACCAAGGGACATATATGATCAGTAAAGGACCCTCAACTTCTTTCCATTCTTAGAATACGCAGAAAATTCCCCTTTACTTCAAAAGTGATGTATGATCAAGGTGTGCATCATTTGGCCTGTTGTGACAGCAATTTGGTGTTTACAGTGTGGATCACTAACCTGTAGAGAGCAAGTAAACAATTTCTTAGGAATGTGTTAATTGGATACATGAACACCTGGAATTGAATACAAGACCATCTGGGATCATCATCCAAAACTGACCTTAACTGAGAGTTGAAAAAGTTTGGTTATTTTTCCCAACTATTAATATTATTATTTATATTATAGTACCATATAAAGAGCCAACTAAAATCAGAGCCTCATCATGCTGAGTGCTGTACATAGAGTAATAAGATACAGTCCTGGTCTCAAAAAGTTTGCAATGTAAATAGGCAAGACAGACTAAAGGTGGGAGAAAGAAAGTGTTATTACCTCCATTTATTCCACTTCCACATACCTTGGCAATTTCAGGGTGGGAGTTAGACAGAAACCATAAATGTTGAAATATCATGAGTAAAGCATTTTATACAATGAGTTAATGGATGGTATTAGATGAATCCAGAATCTTGCCATCTTTAGATATCTCTGCAAGACCTTTCCTTTCCACTATAACCAGAATGACATTTACAACAACTGCCCCCTGTTCTGTGCTCCCCCCCCCCCCAAAAAAAAAGCAGTGCCCAGCAGAGTTTACTATAATCTGAAATGGGGTGGGGGAGGGGAAGAGAGAGAGAGAGAGAAGAAGCAGAGACTATGAAGTTCATGAAGGCCTTTGCTAATGCTAATCTGTTTAAAATGGGCAGTGATGGATAGGTGTACAAAAATCTAGATAGAATTTTCTTTGCCTGAGCAGAAACAAGAAGTACTAGAACTCTCAGAAAGTTTCTCCTGGTGACATTTCTAGCTCACTTTTGCAACCAGTTGGAGGTCTCTCCAAAATGAAACTTTTCAGGCTTGTTGATCACATGATCTGATCTGGAAGAGATCAAATTCAGCTTTCTCTATCACTGTTATGTCATGTATCATTGTCATTTGATAATCAAAGTTGTTGTTTTTAAATCTTCAAAGAAATATTTTATAGATAATCGGTACCTTAGAGATTTATAATGGTGACTATCATTGTAGTATCTAAGCACCTTTCAAGTAAATTCAATGTCAATAGGGAAGTCCTTACTGGACTTTGGCAGTGGTGATCCCTCAAGGTAAAGGATGATTCCTTTCACAGGTTTTATTTTTTATGGGTCTTTTGGTGATTGAGGAGTCTGATCCTTGAGCCACAGGCTTGTTGGCAGATGTTGCAGTTGGTGTTGAAAGTCAGGGTTGGGCCATGATTGCTGCGTGACAGTTGTCTGTCCTTTCTTTTCTGCCATTTTTCTGTGACCAGGGCAAGGCAATTTTCTTTAAAAGTTGACCTTCCTTCTCTGACAAGTCTTTGGCAGTTATCCTTATCCTGAATGACTGTCTCCCAGTGTGTGGGGTCTATGCCATATCTCTGGAGGTTTATCTTGAGGGTGTCTTTAAAGTATTTCTTTTGGCCTCCCCATTTCCTTTGATGAGTTGGGTGTACAGCATTTGTTTTGGTAAGCATACATCGGGGATGTATCTGCTCCAACTCATCTGGTGCTGAATAATCAGGGCTTCAATACTGAAGTGTTGGCCTCTGTGAGGCCATTAGTGTGGTGATCCACCCACTTTGTGTTAAGGATCTTCAAAGAAAGTGCTGGTGCTGGCGTTCCTGGTTTTTCAGGTGTTTTCTAGAAGTCACCCAAGTCTCTCAGCTGTAGAGGAGAATCGGGGTTACCACTGCTTTATAAACTAAGTCTAGTGTCTGTTCTGATGTCATGATTGTTAAACAGTACTTTGGATTGTTTATTCAAACTAAATGACAGCCAATGCTAAATGCATTTACAAGAAGAAATATAATAAATCATAGTCATGGCAGCAGTATCGCTGTCACTGTTAAAGGAGTAAGCTTGCAACCATATCTGAAACACAATCAACACCAAAACTAGAAACACATGGTTAATCAGTTACATGGTGTTTAGTTGACTGATGGCCTTAGTTACTTATATTCACCCATGGCTCTTACATACAAACTCAATTTTACATTTAGAATTCAGACTGTTTTCACTTCTCGAATTAGGATTTATTCAATATATATCACCTTCATGCATTAGAGTTTTGGACTGTGGCTTTGCAAAGCAAATTCTGGATGCTTTATACATATTCATGTGGCTGATCTTACTGTACCAACAACAGCTTGTTGACCAGGGCCTTATTCCCTAACAAGTTTTTTAAACAGAATATTACCCACAACTGTTACTGTTGCCTGACTTGCTGAAACATTTTTCTGGTGGACAGTTGGTTTTCTCCTACACATCCCTTCTTGTGAGCAACTGGGATGGAAATGTGTCTCATTTCTCTCCCCCTAGAGCCTGCAAATATACCATCACAAAGTTAATGGATGGAGTGGGGTGTCATTTCAACAAGGAAACGAAATTTCAAAATAAAATTTTCTAGGGCTGTCAAGCAATTAAAAAAAATTATTGCAATTAATTGCAGTTTTAATCGCACTATTCAACAATATTAGAATACCATTTATTTAAATATTTTTG
Organism: Gopherus flavomarginatus; assembly: GCF_025201925.1. Lineage (NCBI taxonomy): Eukaryota > Metazoa > Chordata > Testudines > Testudinidae > Gopherus > Gopherus flavomarginatus. The sequence continues at coordinate 87,817,412 of NC_066620.1, forward strand.
GGGTTTTCTGTATTTTCAAATATAGGGTCATGGCTCAGGACTCTGGGATTCAGCCCCTCTTGGGGCACAGGGATCAAGGCTTCAGCCCCCCTCGGAGAGCGGTGCTCTAGCCCCTCTGCTGCCTGGAAAGCTACAGGCTGGGGCTGCTCCAGCCTTTCTGCCCACAGGTATGTGATTAACATATTTTTAAAAAATTAACACAATTAATTGACAGCCTTAAACATTTCCCGTTTGACCATGACTGGCCACTGACATGATCATTGGCATGAATTTCATAAATATTACATAACCACACATGTGATCTTTAGCTCAGCAATCACCTGGCATGATCCTGCCAAAGTACAGAAGAAAGCAGGCTGGATGCTGTCAAGTTTAACTCTTAAGATACCTAACACATTTTAGAGATAAAATTATGTGGCAGAGTTGTTATTAGCTGTTCTATGCACAGGTGCTAGCTTTCTCATTTCCCTAGGGGTGCTCAACCACCACTCCACCCCAGGCCCTGCCCCCACTCCATCCCTTCCCCCAAGGCCCCACACCTGCTGTGCCTCTTCCCGCCCCATTCTATCCCCTCCCCCCAGTGCCTCCTGCATGCATCTGAACAGCAGTGGCAGGCAGGAGGCACTGGGAGGGAGGAGGAAGAGCTGATCAGCCAGGCCTGCTGGTGAATGCTGAGCACCTACTCTTTTTTTCCAGGGGTGCTCCGGTAGCGGAGCACGCACGGTGTTGGTGCCTATGGTTCTATAGAGATACCTTACACAATTTAACAAGGAGACCTAAAAATAATGCAGATATTTCCCCTTAAAAGTGCCCTCTCATTGAATTCCATCTGCTAGGCCAGAGTGGCACTACACAGCAAATAATAAAGTCCTAGGACTGATAAGAATGTATCCAAAGCCTTACTACAATCCAAAGTCTGATGTCTACTGCTTCCCCTCATCCACTAGGTCAGTAATCCTATCAAAGAAGGAAATTAAGTTTATTTGGCATGATTTGTTCTTGACAAACCTGTGCTGACTACTCTCTGTAAACCTATTATCTTCCAGGTGCTTACACATTGATTGTTTAATAATTTGCTCCAATATCTTACCAGGTATTAAAGCTGAACTTGATTTGCACCTGAAGGGGGTTTTTTGGGTCTTGCTCCTGAATTCACAGTAGATGAATATTGAACTGTACATATACTATGTGACAATGGTACAGCTTGCTTATACTTGTCCTTCACTAAGACCTTCTTCACTGTTGTAGCAAAGATGGCTTACAGACTGCAAATGTCCAGCTTCTGCATCTGACCACACAGGAACAAAAAGCAAATGTCTGGGTTTTGGCAGTAGTGAGAAGAACGCCCACGTATTGTCAGGAGATCACATACCGAGCGTGTGAACACATCCAAAAAAAGTCACTCAGGACTATTAGATCTTTGTCTTTAAGAAACAGAAAATGCATTGAACAAAATGGAATACACAAAGGTGCTGTACTGTGAGGGATACAGTTGCTCTCTCTTGATTCTGTTGCAGTTTGCTAAAGAGAACTGTTGGCGGAAGTTACTTAGACAAACGAGCTCATTTAAAGAAAATGTGTTTATTTGTGCTTTCAATGGGTTCAGAAATAGAACTTCACCTGGTGCAAGCAATGTGTACATACAACAACAACAACCACCTCCTAAAGGAAAACAAGTTTTTTTCCCCCTTCTTTAGGCTCTGTTCTGCTGTCAACAAACAACTCCAAGTCAATAGGAGTTTTGCCTGCACAGAACTACAGCACTAGGCCCTGTGTATAACAGTCACCACTGAAAGGTGAACATCTGATGACGATAACCAGACTGATATCAGAGATGCTGTGGTATTTTCACTATTGTTAGAACAGGAAATCATAGAATATCATAGATAACTATGGGGTCTCAGATACTGTCCTGTGGTAAGTTTTTGATAGCTGCCGATTTTATTTATTTAGATGTGGACCTCTGAAAATGGCTCTATTTAAAAGCTGTTAAAAAGGGGAAGAAACCCCCTCCTCTGCCTTAGTTGTGAATAGCCGACTTATTAACATTGGACCATCTACTGAAAGACGGACTTCAGGATTTGGCTTATGTTATGATGGTGGTTGGTGGTTAAATTTATATTTACATACACAACAGAGCACGTTTCATCTGAAGGTTTGAAAATCTAGCAGTGAAATGTTCTGGTTCTTATCAAAAACTAACCACAGAATACTTCACTGTCTGGAAAGGAGCTGAGGTGAAAGAGGAAATATTGCTTATATAAAAGACTCTGCAGGGTGCTGATGAACCAGAATAAGCTTCTTATGGGATTTCCATGCCTATTAAAACTTGCTGGGGGTGAGTGGGCATGGGTGGTATCTTAAGATGGAGTGCCACTGACCTAGGTGCTAATGAATGTCCTAAGGCTTGTTGGGAGTTCTCAGAAGGTTTACACAGTTGGAGGGCGTTATCTTCCCTCCTAGCTCGAGTCCCCTGCTTTCTTCAGTCTCCCTGGTCGCACACGCTACTGCTGATCTCCTAAAGGTTGGATAAGCCACGGTCGCTTTGTGTTGATCATGGGAGGTGCACAATAGAGAGTGTGTGTGTGCTCGCGCTCAGGCATGCAGGGGTGGGAGCAGAGTAGGAGCTTTGGGAATAATGCACCAGAACAGTGATGCATTTCCATCCAACTCACCCCTCTAGAATATATGAATCTAATAAACTTAATTCAGTTGTCTCCCACTGTCTCTCTCAAGTTAGGATTTAGCTCCTCCCTCTAAAAAAAAAAGGAAACAAAAGAAGAAATGCTGTAAGAATGTTCTAGTTGTAGTGAATACCATTTTTTAATGTGTCTTAATTTGTCTGATTCATTTCAGCTTTGGTGGGAAAGTTCTTCTTATTTTCATTGTCAAGTTTACATTTTGAGGTCAACCTTAGCAAGGAAATAGCTAGACATTTTTTAACTGAAATCTTGGATCTCTTGCAGTTATTTGATGCCATTTGTTAAAATTGTTTGACATGATCCACAAAGACAGTCCTATTTCAAATATTAATATTAAGAACTCTTTAAATTAGAGCTAATAAATCGCTGTTTGCTTTTGAGCTCTGCACGTCAGTTAGAGTCCAGCCTTTTTGTTTTTTGATTAAAGTGGGGAAAATATATTTTGAAGTCTACTGGACACCACTATTTGGTATCATAATTCAGGAACTCCTTGTTCAATTCTGTGTTGGTGGAAAAAACCTGTTTTGGCCCTATGCCTAATTTACTAATTTTGCAGCTATGATTTTTACTGTGGGCTTATTATTGAAACCCAGTTGTACCTTAACTATAGAGTGGCTGCTACTGCTCCATAATAGATTTAATTCTACATATTGCCTACACTAGGCCAAATTCTGCTCTCAGTTACACGGCTGGAATTCATCATAGTCAGCGGAGATGCAGGAGTAATGCTCTTGAAATCTACCATTTGGTTTTAAACTTCCTTTTCCCAGACAAATTCACTGAAAAAAGTGTGGATAATCAAACTCCAACGACACATCAGCTAAAATACTGAGCCCTTCATGACTGGGTTTCAGATTAGATCATGGTGTGAAGATAATCCTGGATGGACTGTTGGATTCTGTTCTTGTGGCTATAGACAAAGGACAAAGTTCATGATGCTCAACATGTGATCAGCTATTGACATACTTCTATCAACCAGAGGTAGGAGAGGATGGAGTGCCACTGAACTAGGTGCTTTCATTCCTCTGAAAAGATCCTAAATGGTCGTGATGGGGGATCCTGCTTATCCTCAATATCTTCACATGTATAGTCCACATAGGATTGATCTATGTCTGTGCCTTTTAAACCTATTCGGGCTCAAATGCTACCAAGGTATTGACAAAACCCAGCTTCACAGCTTTTCCACAGAAGACCTGGGAAGCACCATCACACCTAGATGAAAAGCAGATAGGTCAAGCTAAACCCAGAGAGAATGGAAGTTGTGCTTATAGAAAGCGAGACTCACTGTGAGGCAGGGCCAGCTTCAGGGTTTTTGCCACCCCAAGTGGAGAAAAAAAAAAAAAAGAGACAAAGCCATGATTGCGATCGGCGGCAGCTCCACCATGCTGCTTTCTTCTTCTTTCCTTCCCTCTGATAGGGACCGAGGGACCTGCTGCCAAATTGCCACCGAAGAGCCTGACTTGCCGCCCCTTCCGCTTGGCTGCCCCAAGCACCTACTTGCTGAGCTGGTCCTTAAAGCTGGCCCAGCTCTGAGGAGCTAATCAGGACAGAGGATCAAGATGGTACAAAACCTGGAGTTATTAGATTCTTCATTGCTTCATGAAACTGATAGAAAGAGTAGCAAAACATGACTTCTTGCCAGACAATTACACCTTGGCATCTCAAAAACTTAATCAACATGATCCCTTCCTTTGTCACTTCAGGGCTGGATTACTCAGAACAACTCCTTGACAGTCCTCCCTAGGTGAAAGAACACAAACTCCAAATGGCATAGCAGCATGTGGCAGCTCACCTCTTCAACAGGAAAGGCTGTTTGTTGCATATGATGCCAGTGCTCACTTGCCACCTTTGGCTTCCTGTTAACCTTTCAAATCCAATTCAAGGTTATGATCATAATCTTTAAAGCCCCAATTAGATTGGCAGTAGGTTATATCCTAGACCAGCTCCCTTTTTTTATGACCCACAGAGACAGCAATGCTCATCAGAGAAGCTGGAGCTATTGGGGCTCAAGAGGAAAACTTTAGGAAGCTGGAGACCTCTGTCTGAGAAATTCCCTTCCAAATTAGAGGGGCAACGTAGTCCAGTAGATATAGCACTGGTCTGGGAATTCTATTTCCAGTTCTGCCACTGACCTTCAGCAGATCATTTCACTTCCCTTGTTTCCCCTTTGTCTGTACATTTCAAGTGTCAGTTCTTCAGGGCAGGCACTGGTTTTAACCATGTATGTACAGTGCCTAACAGAATAAGGTTCTCATTTCAGTTGGGTTTCTAGGTGCTACTTTAATTAAAAAATAGATTACATCTAGTAGAGTGCTAGACTATCATCAGGTTCCATTGCCAAACCTTCCTCCTTTGCCTTTCTGGAATCAGAAGAACCATGTGGAAGGGAAGAAAGGGGGTAAAATAAAATAGCTCATGCCGACCTGGCAAAACCTACTTAGAGAAAAAGCAGGGTTGGTATTCAAATATATGCTAGTATAAATTTCTCTACTCTAGTATCCAGATGCTACAATAATGGATACATTATAATTACTATATATTTGGATAGAAAAGAAAGCAGAATTTGGCTTATATGCCATGATATGTGTAATATTTTGATATATACAGTAATTCCTCACTTAACATTGCAGTTATGGTCCTGAAAAATGCTACTTTAAATGAAACGATGTCAAGTGAATCCAATTTCCCCACAAGAATTAATGTAAATGGGGGGGGGGGTTAGGTTCCATGGAAGTTTTCTCCAGACAAGACTATATTACACATTCACTCACTCACACTCTCTCTCTCAAGTTTTAAACAAGCTTGGTTGAGGCGGTGAAGTCAGAGGGTGGGATATTTCCCAGGGAATGCCTTACTGCTAAATGATGAACTAGCACTTGGCTAAGCCCTCAGGGATGGTTAACACATTGTTGTTAATGTAGCCCTGTACTCTATAAGGCAGCATGAATGGAAGGAGGGGAGACAGCGTGGCAAAGAGAGACAAACACACACGCCATGTGAGAGAGAGAGATGCACATTGCCCCTTAAGTATGCTGACCGCACTCTAAGTACAGCAAATTGAGATAGCAGCTTCTGCCAGCAAGCACTCGCCATCCTGAGACCGGTTGTGTCACCCACCCCTCACCCTCTGTGAAGATAGAGTACAGGAGTGGGGGGCATGGGGACACCCTATCATTAGCACCCCTCTTCCCCGCCCCCCTGCACAGCAAGCAGGAGGCTACCAGGACCAGCTCCAAGGCAGAGGGCAGGAGCAGCACATGGCAGTGGTGGGAGGGACAGCTGAACTGCTGGCAATTGATAGCCTGCTGCATGCTGCTGCACAGGGAACTTAGGGGAGTGGGGATCTGATGCAGGGGGCTGCTGGTCCACCCTGGTTCCAAGCCCCCACCAGCCAACTGCAATGGGCGGCTCTTCCTGCAAGCCAGTGGACAAAGCAGGTGGCTGCCAAACAATGTTATAAGGGAGCATTGTGCAAATTTAAATGAGCATGTTCTCTAATTGATCAGCAATGGAACAACAAAACAACCTCAACCGGGACAACTTTAAGTGAGGCGTTACGGTACATTTAAAAATAATTAAATGTTGTCCGTCCTGCAGGAAATTAAAGCTTGTTGTATTATCATAGGCATAAGATGGCATACACTATATATGCTATTATAATATTAGCAATATAAATTAACTCTTTGGTCAAGGCCTGTTCTCACTTGCATCTATGGTGAGATGTCTTATTAACTATAGTGGGGTTGCACAGGTCTAACGGAGTGGAATATTTCTATCAGTAAACTGCTGGTAGGGGCAATGGATAAACAAGTAAGTGAATAATATTCTGACTCCTAACTTTACCTCCTAAATATTTTTAGTTTTACCATAAATGTCTAATATTAGAATCTGATGCTTATGGCCGGAGCATGGTTGGAATTTGTTTTTTAAATTATCTGACATAAAAATATCTTGTTGAGCTTATTACTGCAACATATTAATGAGGGTCATAGAAAGATCATGTATTTATCTGAAGAATAGCAGCATCTGCAATTACTCAAGCTAGGACAAAAAAAATCTCTAGGGCTATTACCCTTCATGCTTCAGGACATAACTGAGCAAGTGACGGAGTCAGGAAGAATTTTCCCCCTATAGGATAAGCATGTTGCACAATTCAGTGCATTATGGGGGCTTGAGGCCTTTGAGGTGTCTGGTTTTGGCTGCTCTTGGAGACAGGATACCAGACTAGATGGGCCACAGATCTGTTCTGGTAAGGCAATTATGATGTGCATACACAAATATAGCCACAATAACATTCCCGGGCTGTGTTAGGCGTCATGTGGGTGTTAAAGTCTGCGTCTTCGTTCTCTATTTTCCATCTGCTTTGGATAGCCTGAAAATTAGTACCAGCTGAGACTGTGGTTGGATCCAGTACCAACAGCTGGCCAAATTGGGAGACTATGGAGGTGCAGCAGACCTTGTAATGAATAAAGATGTACCACAACAGTGTTTACACCTTAGACAGGATTCACTAAGTGGTGACCATCCTCTGTGAGAGACGAAAGATGTCAGCATGGTTTTACCAGAATTTTAGTATCCTTGTCAGCCATTAGGAACATCTCTGTGCTTATCACGATGGAGAACTTCCAGCACTATATTCACCAAAAACAAGGGCGGCAACAACAAAAATCTAGCTGGTGGATATAAGTGACTGGTGAAAACATTCTTTGGGCATGTTTGAATAAAACTGTCAGGCCCTACCCTCTGGCTCTGACTGTCTGGCTCCCTCCTCTCCAGGCCTTCCCCCTATCCTCTCCTCTGTTCTGCTCACTCTCTCCCCCTCCTTGATGGCCCTAGCTCCAGCTGTGCTGAAAAGCACCAGGGAAGGACAGCCAGGGATGGGGCTGACTTACAAGATGCTGGCATGCACAGAACAGACTCTCCCTGTAGCACAATGCCAGGGCCCTATGGACTCACCTTACCATCTGCCGCTGGGCCCTAGGGACTCAACCTCCTGTAGGGTAGCCGGCAGTTCAGCACCAAGCTAGCACCACTGGAGGCAGTGCTTTGCCTGCGTGCAGGATGCTGTGCTCAAGTGGCAGGGCAGGCTCAGATTTGGGCAGGCTGAGTCTTGTCTAGCACTAGTCGTTAATCATGCGGATCACTCAATTGAGTTCAGAGGGATACGCTGCATGAGTAAGAGCTACAGGGTTGGTGCTACTCATTTTGATCTGAGCTGATAATGCAAGGAAATCAGAGAGGAGGATTTCAGTCTGTGCTAGCTTTTTCCTGTTATGCTTAAGCCCCAGAATGCATATCTTAGGATTTTATACTGCCACCTATTACCACAGAAAGGTGCTAGATCTAGATGTGAACTTCAGTCATGTTGTGGGGTGTTTAGATTTTGTTTAGGGTCAAGCAGATCTCTCCCAAATACCTGTGCCTTAGTTTGCTAAATTTAACTTGAGTAACCTCTAAACCAGAGAGATAATTTTAGCTGTAGTCTGCCTTCTTCACCGTCTAACCTGTGCACTGAGGGCATGAGCCAAAGCCCGTTGAAGTCAATTGGAAGATTTCCAATGGTTTAGAATAGTGAAACTGATTTATAGTGAAGTCCTTTTTTTCCACAAAACTTCTTCATTCTAAGTGGATGTTCACTGAGTCTCTGGAAATACTATAAGTGTATTGCAAAGTTTAGGACTTTCAGTAAAATTCACCCTGTTTAGATGTCCATCTAGCTCCAGGACTATTCACCACTTAAACCTTGTTTTGAAGACTTGTGTAGCATGCAGCACTTTTGCCCGCCTGCTCTAGAGAGATGAATTTCAGCTTTGCTGCACAGCCCCATGAATGGATGTAGTAGTGCAGAATGTGTCCACTATTTTTAAAGCTATAGAGTTGACCAGTTTTATGCTATAGATAATTGTTCATAGTGATATATTCCAATTATTGAAAGTGGTCTTCCTGTGATAGAAGACCACAGGAAAGGAAAGCAACATTAAACGAAAAAGGATAGTTGTGAAGAATTTGTATGTTGACTATTTCTTCCCAGTGGCTTCAGTGAATGGAACTTGAAGAGGAATTCAAGAAAATTTTAAATAACCATATAAGCTTTATTGGTCATAAATAAAACCATTCTGCACTTACCATAAATCATTTACTAGTCTTACCAGTAAAGCAGTTATAAGAGTTAAGAAAATAATTTCCTGATTGGTTCAGCATTTTCTAGATTTCCAGTAAATATTTTGTGACAAATAGCTTTTTATTTTTCCCTCAATAATCACTGCAGGAAATGGTTGGTAGTCACTGTCAGTAACCCATAAGATATATTTTAAAGTGATTTATTCCCTATGTTTGGATTTTTTCCCCCTAAATGACAATTGACCCCAAAGCAATGGACACTGTTGCACAAACTGTGGATTTCTCCATATAGTTAGGAGAAAGGATTGAGGAAACATAATTGATGCCTAAAAGGATGTGTGTGCAGTCACCCTCATTCCCTCCATACCCTCAAATGGAGAAGAATTATTTAGAGTGGCACTATCTCAAGTGGCAAGAGGATGAAATTTGAAAAAGGGCAATTTTGGTTCGACAGCTGAGAGTCCTGATAGATTATAGAATTGTTTCCCAAATCAAATGATATGACCACCTCCTGACATTCAAAAATTTGGCCAAGTGGTAAAAGTATATATTATAGATAACAGCCCTGCAGTAGTAGGGACGTGGACTTGGGGATCTAGTAGCTCTTCTCATATCCTGTTTTGATGATACTGTGATGCACAGGGTTTTAGCAAATCTTTCTCAGAATGTGTGCAAAATAATAAAAAATGCACTAAGTTAATTAAATGGCATGCGCAATATTCATACTGATCCTTATGGCAGAGGTCTGGGTGGAATGAGGCCCTTAATTACATTAGTTTTTTATCCATTGCATTGCATGTGAGTAATAAAGAACAGTGTCCCCAAGGAGATGCCTTTGGCTCTTAATATAATTCTAGGAAATTACTAAAACTATGAACTAGCATAGAAAAGTGATCCAATGGAAATCGTAACAAAGGGATTAAAAGAAGGTATTTTCATTTAAGAATTACAATAGATGCACTGTAGATTCACATATTATCTTTTGTGAACTAAAATAGGTTATACGTTGTGACAAAGTTCTGAGCCTGTATTGGTGGGTCCCACGCTTCCAAGCAGACTCAGTGGCCTCAGAAACCCACTAAGGCCCCAGTGTGACCTTCCTTTCACAGTGTAGTGGCAAGAGTCACAGTCTATTGAGTTACTTTCATCACAGGCCAGTTTGGGGGTTGGGAAGGGGAATTACCCCCAGGGCCAGCTCCAGGGGTTTTGCTGCCCTAGGCAGCCAAAAAAAAAAAAGCCACAATCGCTATCTGCGACAATTCAGCGAGAGGGCCTTCGCTCAGAGTGGGAGTCAGGGACCCTCCGCCGAATTGCCACTGAATCCCTGAAAGTGCCACCCCACTCCTGAGTTGCCACCCCAAGCACCTGCTTGATAAGCTGGTGCCTGGAGCCGGTCCTGATTACCCCCACAGTCTCTCTCACTCCATAGAGCACAGTAGGCACAGTTCAGCCTCCTGACTGGTCCAAGGCCTGCTTCCCCACTCAAGGGGATCTCTGTAGAGCATGGGGAGAGGGGGAGGCCCACCTTCTACTCCAGGTTCCAGCCCAGGGATCCTAATGGTAGCAGCTGTTGGTAGATTTCCCTACACCACTGCAGCTGCTTTGATTCCCTGGGCCACTTCCCCCATGGTCCCTTTTCCTAGCTTCACCCTTACCTTCAGCTCCTTTCACCTGGCCCCACTCCCCACCCCCAGGAACTGGAAAGGAGAGCTTTTAAGTAGTATGAGTGAGACCTTGATTGGTTCCAGCTGTCTTCATTAGCCTAACAACCTGAGCTGACCCTTTGCCAGTTAATTGGGGTCAGGTGCCAGCACTAGCCTAATGCCCTTAACTGGTTAAGTGGCATCAGGTGTCTTGATTGGCCTGGAGTAGCCTTTGTTTGGCTATCCAGGGAACAGGAACCTGCTCATTCTAAGGCTGATATACCTGCCGCCTTATCCTTCTGGTCTGAATCTGTCACAGTGTGAAGAACAGTCCTGCTTAAATAAGAGGTGACGATGCAATGTGTAAATAGCACTTCTTTTGTTTGTTTTTTTTTAAATAAAGTTAGCATTTTGTCATTAATTGAACTTTTCAAACCGTGTCAGGCGTCGGGAAAAGAACAAGCAGGGATAACAAACAAACTAGTCAATTCTTTTTTCTTAATATCTTGGGAATATATTGTTTCATCCTGCATTCAGTTTCCATAGTGTCCCGCTCAGCTGTTCTACATTAGCTGCACACCTCTTAACCTTTGCTATTCCCAACATTGGTGTGTGTGTGTGAGAGAGAGTGAGCGAGCATGGGATTGGGATGGTGGCATTCTTAAAAAAAGCAGCACTGCCTGAGATGGGGCAAGAAGCACAAGTTGGAACACATCATAAATCTGTAGAGATAAGAATTTATGAAGCTGTGGGAACAAAGCCTTGATGCACATAAAGTACATTCTGCATGAAGTTTTGCTGTCTAATATCATTGCTTATGTAAAACATGGCATGCAAAAATGAGCCTTACCATGACATTTCACCACTCACTGTTTACATGGAGCACCTTGATTATCATATCCTTCCTGTATTTGTGAGACACACTTAGGTTCTGAAACATCCTAAAATATTAACAGCCCTAGTTTCTACAGCTTTTATTTGCTGTAATAAATTAGTGTTTTGAGACCATCCTGTGTTTATTGCTTTTTATTTTTTATTTATTTCCTAGTTATAAACTCTGAGGCTTAGTGGCAACTCCTTAAAGTGTTTATGCAACTAAATAAAGTACGTAGTATCAGCTGTTCTTATTTATTACTTTGCCATTTTAATGATGAAAGGGGAATACGCCATCAAATAGTTTGGGACCAAAAATGCATATTTTTTCGAAGGGAAAGAATTGTTTTGATAGTAATAACACATATTTCCATGGCTGGCCTTTTTAATAAGATCAATGGAAACTGATTTTAAACATTTCTCAGCCGTGCTGGAAACCCAGATCAAAGAACATTGCACTAATACATGACTGACTCAGGCTATGAACTTGCAGACGCTTACATGCATGCATATGAACTTTAAGCATCTGAGGAGTCCCACTGGCTTCAAATTTAAGCATCTCTGTAAATGTTTGCAGAATAATTTAATTTCAGAAAGGGGAACTACACAAAAATGAGGAACTTAGTTAAAAAAAAATTAAAATGGTACAGTGCCAAAAGTGAAATCCCTGCAAACTGCATGGAAACTTTTTAAAATCACCATAATAGAGGCTCAATTTAAATGTATACCCCAAATTTAAAAAAAAAAACATAGTAAGAGGACCAGAAAAGGGCCACCATGGCTAAACAGCAAAGTAAAAGAAATAGTTAAAAGCAAAAAGTCATCCTTTAAAAAGTGGAAGTTAAATCCTAGTGAGGAAAATAGAAAGGAGCACAAACTCTGGCAAGTGAAATGTAAAAATATAATTAAGAAGGTCAAAAAAGAATATGAAGAACAGCTAGCCAAAGATTCAAAAAGTAATTCCAAAAATTGTTTTAAGTACATCAGAAACCTGTGGGACCACTGACACCGGTGGGACCACGGGGAAATCATGATCCTAAAGGAGCACTTAAGGCAGATAAGGCTACTGCGAAGAAACTAAATCAATTCTTTGCATCAGTTGTCGCAGCTGAGGATGTGAGGGAGATTCCCAAACCTGAGTCATTCTTCTTAGGTGACAAAACTGTGGAACTGTCTCAGATTGAGGTGTCATTAGATGAGGGTTTGGAACAAATTGATAATGTAAAGAGTAATAAGTCACCAGGCCAGATGGTATTCATCCAAGAGTTCCTTCAGAACTCAATGTGAAATTGCAAAACTACTAATTGTGGTATGTATCCTATCATTTAAATCAGTTTCTGTACCAGATGACTGGAAGATAGCTAATGTGATGCCCAAAACTGGGTACATGCTGTGATGCAAGGTACCCCTCTATTCACACCCTACATACTATTGTAATAATCTTTGTAGAAAGTACATCTTATGAGATACAATTTGCTGGTCATTATTGTCCTGGCAAAATATGTGTGGCAACATTGTATGTGAAGTTATAAGATTTCCCTGTGTTGTGGTGTTAACACATGTTCCAAGCCACAGCCTGGCCCAAGCAGAAGTTGGCAAACAGGTCTGTCCTAAAACAAAGATATCTGTGCTCTGCTTAATTTGCATTTAAGCAGTAAACAGGGTCAACAAGCAGGAAGGGGAGACAAAGGAAACAATCACAGGTGGTGGAAAAAACAGCCGAGAATACCCTTTCACATACTCTTTGTCTCCTGAATCTCATCTGGAAATGTTTTTGAAGAGGGGGACTGAAACTATTAAAAAGGAGGCACTCCTCTTGCTGCCCATTGTATTCACAGCATCTGAAGTGACAAAGGAAGTGTTTGTTGGACCCCTTTTCCCAGAATCCTAACCTAAGAAGGCTGGTCAGTAAGACTGCTGAAAGCACGTGGAGACAACTTTGTTTGAAATTTAATATAGTTTGTTAGGCACCAGTTGTGTTTTCTTTTATTCTTGCAACCGTTTCTGACCATTCTGCCGCATCATTTGTACTCACTTAAAATCTCTCTCTTTGTACTTAAAAAAGTTGTTTTATTGTTTTATCTAATCCAGTGTGCTTAAATTGAAGTTTTTTGGAGAAGCTCCACTTAGGTTGACAAGTTGTGTGCATATTATTTCTATTAAAGAAATAACTGATTTTCTATAAAACATGTTTTGTCTAAGAGAGGGTTGTGTAGTACAGGTCATATGTATCTTTGGGGGAAATCTAAGATGGGGTGTGTATTGTGGTCACCCTGCAATATAACCCAGGCTAGTAAGAGCCAAGGTGAGGCTGGCTGACCACAGCACACACCCAGACATACTGGGAGTGACTTGCATGCTGGAGGCTATTTGTGAGCAGTCCAGGCTGGAGGTTACAGTAGCAAAGTATTGTAAAAGGCACACCAGGCTAAAAGGCAGAGGTGACACAACTACTCATTAGTCTGGATTGTACCCTGGTATGTCTTTCACATGTGGTCATGTCAGTTATGAGAGACAGGTTTCTGATGTCAGCTGCAGACCATTCTTCATGCCACATCCACATCATAGAGAAATCTGGGCAGGGCAGTGGGCCCAAAACAGGGGACTCAGTGACAAGCGTGCACTGGGGTGGTTGGAGAGGTCAGTGTATACTGGTAGGATTAAGTTTACCCTCATCTTCTCAACCATTCTGGCTGTAACCTCCTCACAACAGATGTGTGGAGGAATAGTGTTGCTTAACACAGGGCGGCACAGTACTGGCAGGGCCGGCGCTTTCATTAGGCGACCCTAGTCGGTCGCCTAGGGCACCAGGATTCAGGGGGCAGCATTTTGTCCACTCCTCATGGGGCACACAGGAGCTTCTGGTTCTGCTCCTGTCGCGCTGCCGAAGAAGGACCTTCTGCCAACATGCCACGGAAAACAGCGGCAGGCAATTGAGCAGCTCAATGACTGCCACTGTCGCCTGCGGCATTTCGGCGGAGGGTCCTTCTTCATAGACTCATAGACTCATAGGTCAGAAGGGACCAATCTGATCATCTAGTCTGACCTCCTGCACAAGGCAGGCCACAGAACCCCACCCATCCAATTTTGTACAACCCCTATCCCAGGACCGAGTTATTGAAATCCTCAAAAATGGTTTGAAGACCTCAAGCTGCAGAGACACCACCAGCAAGCGACCCGTGCCCCACGCTGCAGGGGAAGGCGAAAAACCTCCAGGGCACCTGCCAATCCACCCTGGAGGAAAATTCCTTCCCGACCCCAAATATGGCGATCAGCTAAACCCTGAGCATGTGGGCAAGAGTCACCAGCCAGCACCCAAGAAGGAGTTCTCCACAGCAACTCAGTACCCATCGCATGCAACATCACCCCGCAGACCATTGAGCAGACCTGTCTGGTGGTAATTCAAGATCAATTGCCCAAATTAACGATCCTATCATAACATCCCCTCCATATACTTATCAAGCTTTGTCTTAAAGCCAGGAAAGTCTTTTGCCCCTACTACTTCCCTCGGAAGGCTATTCCAGAACTTCACTCCCCTAATGGTCAGAAACCTTCGTCTAATTTCAAGTCTAAACTTCCTAATATCCAGTTTATACCCATTCGTCCTCGTGGCTACATTAGTACTAAACTTAAATAATTCCTCTCCCTCCCTAACGTTAACCCCCTTGATATATTTATATAGGGCGAGCATATCCCCCCTCAGCCTTCTTTTGGCCAGGCTAAACAAGCCAAGCTCTTTGAGTCTCCTTTCATAAGGCAGTTTTTCCATTCCTCGGATCATCCTCGTAGCCCGTCTCTGAACCTGTTCCAGTTTGAATTCATCCTTCTTGAACATGGGACACCAGAACTGCACACAGTATTCCAGATGGGGTCTCACCAACGCCGTATACAACGGTACTAACACATCCTTATCCTTGCAGGAAATACCCCGCCTGATGCATCCCAAAATCGCATTTGCTTTTTTAACAGCTGTATCACATTGGCGACTCATAGTCATCCTGCTATCAACCAGTACCCCAAGGTCCTTCTCTTCCTCCGTCGCTTCCAACTGATGCGCCCCCAACGTATATCCAAAATTCTTATTATTAATTCCTAAATGCATGACCTTGCACTTTTCACTATTGTATTTCATCCTATTTCTATTACTCCAGTTTACAAGGTGGTTCAGATCTTCTTGAATAGTATCCCTGTCCTTCTCCGTGTTAGCAATACCCCCCAGCTTCGTGTCATCCGCGAACTTTATTAGCACATTCCCGCTCTTTGTGCCAAGGTCAGTAATAAAAAGGTTAAATAAGATCGGTCCCAAAACCGATCCTTGAGGGACTCCACTGGTGACCTCCTTCCAGTCCGACAGTTCACCTTTCAATACGACCCTCTGGAGTCTCCCCTTTAACCAGTTCCTTATCCACCTTACAACTTTCATATTCACTCCCAGCTTTTCCAATTTAACTAACAGCTCCCCGTGCGGAACCGTGTCGAACGCCTTACTGAAATCTAGGTAAATTATATCTACCGCATTTCCTTTATCTAAGTAATCCGTCACCTTCTCAAAGAAGGAGATCAGATTGGTTTGGCACGATCTACCTTTAGTAAATCCGTGTTGCAATTCGTCCCAATTACCATTGACCTCTATGTCCTTAACTACTTTCTTCCTTAAAATTTTTTCCAAGACCTTACATACTACAGACGTCAAGCTAACAGGCCTATAATTACCCGGATCACTCTTTTTCCCTTTCTTAAAAATAGGAACTACATTAGCAATCCTCCAGTCATACGGCACAACACCCGAGATTATCGGATTATCAGCGGCACGATGGGAGCGGAACTGGAAGCTCCCATGCGCCCCGTGGGAAGCGAACAAAATACCTCCCCCTGAATTCTGCCTAGGGTGCCAGAAACCCTGGCTCCACTCTTGAGAACTGGTGTGGGTCGAATCATCCCAGTTACAGTACATAAGGTTGAATTTAGTGTGTCAGCCACCCTGACATGAGACAAATGAAGCCAGAGTGGATCACAGTATTCTGCTGCAGAGTAACAGAGATCTTACCTGGATGATGGAGAGTTTGACTGTTTGCTCCCCATAAAATGCTGGCTAATTTGCTTAGAAAGTTGTTACATGTCCTCACCTTAGCTGCAGTTTTCCTCAGGTGGTTAAAGTATGTGAGATATCTATCTAGAGTTATTCTGAGATTGCCTGAAACATGAATCCCACTCAGTCTATGTCCACTGAGAAAGATATTCAGTTCTGAGTCTGCTTTAGTGTGGTAAAGATGGAACACACTCGAAACTGTCTTGGTCACACTTGGTTGTAAATGCCACTGCCTACAGTATTCAGCCTTCTTAATCAAGATGACATTTAGTGTGTTTTCAAGTTCTGCGAATGACTATGCTTGGATACCTAAACAAATGTCATCTATATATGTGAACCTGAAGGACTGGATGTGCAGAAGGCCATCTGTGTACAGGTTGAAAAGCATTGGTGCCAGTGCAGAGCCTTGGGGTAGACCATTGGCTTGTCTTCTCCATGCACTAACTCTGTCTCCCATGTGTATTCAGAAACATCTGCTATGGAGGAGGAGGTCAGCAACACTGACTGCCTGTGATGGGAATTCTTTTGACAATTTGACTAAGAGCTCTGTGTGCTAGACCATGTCATATGCTGCTGTCAGACCCAGAAATACTGCTTCCGTCTTCAGTTTTTTCTGAAAACTATTTTTGACTGATGTTGTGAAAACTAGCACTTGATCACTGGTGTTCCAACCTCTTCGAAAGCCTGCTTGCTGGATGCAGAGTATTGACTCCATTCCTGGGGAGATGCACTGAAGAATGAGACACTCCAGCACCTTAAATGGCACATTGAACAGAGAAATTAGTTGATAGTTTGCATCATTATGTAGGTCTTTCCCTGGTTTCAGGAGAGCAATGACTTTTTTTGTGTTTGCCATGTCTTTGGAAGTCACTCTTCATTGACCTCTCACATGAAAAACTATGCCAGACACTGGTGAGCGTGAGTCCTGAGTTGCTCCAAGAACTCTAGAGACATGTTGTCATAACCAGAGGCAGTGGCTGTGTCCAGTGGCTAATACAGTAACCAGCCAGCTTTCATTTAAAAAAATAAAGTTTAATCTTAACAGTAAGGATATGGCAAAGTATAGGAGATACTTTTTTTAACACAAAAGGCTTATACACAAATATCTTTCTTACCTATGTGCCTAGGTAGCTCTAGCTTACCGTAGACACCCTTAACTCCAGGAGTCTATGTTAGTTTACCTCCAACCCCTGTCTCCTTCTTCAGGGAGTGTCTCCCCTTTTAAAACCAACCAAAGTCCTTTGTTCTCTCCTCTGTTTCTTTAGCCTTGTTAAGTCAGTTTGGGTGCTACATCGGAGTCAAAAATAGCCTTTGAAGCTGCTTGTTCTGCCTTGATTCAGGTATTTGTGGATCAGGTGTTATTGAGCCTCTGTCTTCTTTTCTGCAAGTAGGTGCAGTCAGAACCTTCTTGAATTAACTCCTTATACTTATGTAGTGAACAGCTCAATATTTAGACAACCAGAACACATAACATTCATAAGTTTTTGACAGAGGAGCTCCAATAACAATATGCATAGATAGGATGCCGGTTGGGAGTAGTAAGTAAATGGATCAGTTATGGATTTTACTTCGTTATGCCAGAACAGGCATAGGCATATGTCTCATCCGGGACTAGCAGGTGTGTGGGATACAGTAGACCCCTTTCAGCTTTCAGGAAATGAATAAAGTAAAAACATGAGTATAACCTTCACAGTAAAAGTCCTCAGGCTTTTCATATCTGCCTTTTCAAAGAAGGGTTCTTTTCAACGAAGAATCAGACCTTGTCTGTACTACCACATTTAAACCATGCTACGAAAAATTCTCAGCTTAAATTTGTAATGTCTCTAATGGGGTTTACTGCACTATTGCTCTGCAAAGAAGAAGCAGGAGTGTGAGAGAGCTTAGCCACTTTTAAAAATGGTTTCCTATACACTATTCATTATGATACAAATTGTTCTCAAAACCTGTGTCATGTAAACTGTACTCTACACAGTGAAGGATTTTTTCCCCCTAAAAATTGCCCCTGTTGCTCCATCAGTGGCACATCTTCACCAATTATAGCAATCATGGGAACACCAGTGTAAACAAGGCATGGGTACTTTTACCACCATGTTGTCTGCTCTAATCCTGCTTAGAATAAGTCTAGATGATGTAGTGGAAAGAGTGTCAGTGACCACTGTTTCCTTGTATACACCACTGTTCCTACTTGTGCTTTCATTGGCAGAGCTGCACTGGTGATAGTCCAGTGGCAGGTAACTTGAAGAAAAAAACCTCACTGTAGACGTAGCCTTAATAATTTTCTGTCTACCAAAGATCACAATCAGAAATGCTAGCCCTCTAAAAACTAGGGCCAAGCAAATACATCATTCAAACATTTCAGCTATATTTGTACTAGAGATGGTTTGAAACCAAAAGCCTGGGTCTGAGTACCTCCATACTCTGTGAAAGTTTGGATCTGAATCAGATCCAAATGCTGAGGCAGGGCCCTATCTCTATCTTGGACGGAACCAAAATGCTACATTTTAATACATTTTGTTTGGATCATGTTTAGATTCACATCTGAATTTTGCTACTAGGCCCATTTCTTGTTTGTACAGATGAGACAGAAAATCCCATTATGGTGATGGGTTGTATGGGGGAGGGGTGGGGGGAATGTCCATTTATTTCTTGGACTATGCTCCATGGAATAACATGTGGTATGAGGAGGAGGAAAATTGTGTACATATTGATTCTGGGTTGTGGGAATAGTGCGGGGGGGAAAAAGGCAAACTGTACTCTCTTTTAAAACCAACTGGCATAAATTTCACAGTTTCCAGAAGTAATGTAAGTTACTAATGCATAAACATATTGCGAATAGGCCCCACTGTGTTTATTTCTGGTGGAATGATGAAAAACATTGAATGAAGGCCAAATGTCAATCTTACTCAGCCCCTGTGTGGTGAAATAATGCAGTTTGGCTGGTCCTACTGAATCCATCAGTCATTTGTGCCTTCCCAATAATTAAACATTTAATAACCTTTGTTCCTCTGCCACAAAGCGTCTGTGGCAAAGCAAAATTAAGAGGAGCAAAATCACTTGAAATAGAAAAATGTTTTGGGTGATGTTTTGAAAAAAATGAATTCCTTGTTGTTGAGGAGTTGTTTTTTGTTTTTTGCAAAGCTTGATTAAGAAATTTAAGTGTACCAAAACTAGCACCTTCATGCACTTCTGTGCACTGACTACTTTTTCTAAATAAGCACTGTTTGATTGATTATAGCTTCTAAAGGGCTCATAAAGTCTGCATCAAGGATCTGTAGATAGCTTGGACTGTATACTGGGGTGGGGGGAACCTTCCTAAGTAGGAGATCTAGTAGATTATGGGGTAGGGTATCAAGGGAAATGGTGGAAACCCAAGGGCTTGAACTGCCAGAGGGTTCAGAAATGAGAAAGGACAAACGGTCAGAAAATATGCTACATACTTCATGGGTAGGTGTGTAGGATGGTCTATGCTGTTTATTTCCATTTCTAATGTCTGTGATTCTACTACAATGAAAATATCTTCTAGATTTCCATTTGAGATCAAGTCTTCTCCAAAGAAGCCATTATAATCACAGTGGAAGGACTATATATATTATAGACTGAACTTCTATTATAAAAGCAACCCAAATGGAACCCGATAAGAACATCACCTTGAGATCCTCAGATAGAAAAAGGTTCATCTTTTTTGTGCTCCAGGTAGGCACTCCTGTTGCACACTAACTCATATAAATGGGAGAGAACTTCTGTACAAATCATTTTTAATGCAAGGCAGCCTTAAATGGGCCATATTTTCTGGTTTTTCATATGATGCCTTGGTGATCCTAGAGCATTTTCACAACAGCTGAAATGTCCCTGTTTTTCATTTCATCAATCAAAATATTTTGTGCGTGTGTGTTTTTTTTTAAATATATATAACTACAAATTTGTTCTTCAAGAAAACTTGCAACACTGAGTAGTTTGCTCTGTGAGGGGAGGAGGAAGTGAAAGAATTGCAGGTGGATTGAAATCTGGGTTTACTGGAGAGTTGTGTGGGAAAGAACCTGTTAGACAGTTCCAAGTCTGAAAAGTGTTGATAGAAATGAGGGGGCAATGAGAGAATTACACAAAAATAAAGAAACCATAGGAAGAGGAGGGAATCAGGGAGCTGGATTCCTACTTGCAAAAGGTTTGAAGATGAGGTTCCCACTGCAACACCATCCCCTTTATGTGATGGAAAAGAGACCTAAAAGCCACAGTTCCAGCTGTGGAAGGTTTTGCATATCAAAGGCACTGCAGAAGACAGTTGTAAGGCTTCCTTCTGAGGACCCTTTTGTAAACCCTGGGGGCATGCTGGGTCCAGGGGTTGGGACAGGAGAGGCATCTCAGGGACAGGGCTGCAACAGGCTGTGCTGTAGACCTGAGCAGCACTGTGATCCTTAGGATAGCCCTGGGAGGCTGCTGTAATTTAGGCCCCCAGGGCTGTCTAAGTTAAGCTAAAGGCCCCAGAGTAGCCCATGATTGGATGAGCACAAAGGTGACTTACATGTCACCTTAGCCCCCACTCCCAACTGCTGTGAGGTTCTGTGCTGCACCTCTTAAAGCACAGCATGGAATTGCACACCTGGATACAATCTGGAGAATAAATGAAGGTTTCAGATTCTCTCTCTTTTCCAAATGACTTTGCCAGCCTTCATTGGTACCATGGTTTCCTCCAGTGCTCTAAGGGGAAAGTTTCCTCCTTTTTAAAACCTCTTCCCTTTTTCTAACCAGCTGTGGTGAACGTGTGTGAATGGCATAATCACTAACATGCCTCAATGCACTTTGCTCAGCGTTTCTGCCTTAAAGCAATACCAAGCCATCACCACAATCTGAGCAGAATCATTTTATGGCTCACAAATTTCCTATGACTATATGGCTATCACATAGATTGACAGCTCTGGAAATTCAGCAAGAACCCCGTCATCCCTGCAAAACTTCATATTTAGACCACTAGAGCAATGAGGAAAATATACCAAAATACTTCCTCAGCACATTTCCTTTCCTTTTAGGTAACCACATGTGGGTAGATGACTCCTTCACCGCTTTATATTTCAGATTAAACAAAACACATTTATTTCACTTTTTGCCTAATGTAAAGAGTTCTAACTAATTTCTTTCTTTTGGAGCATAGCCAAGATCTATTTCCTAGATTACTTTGTTATCATTTTTCCCTTCCCTCCAGGGCTTGGACTGAGGGCTATGGTACTAACACTAGGAGCCCTAGCTTTATAGGTTGAGACATGGGAAACAGTACTAAATACATTTTTGTCACACTTAAACATTTCTTTTTTTAATGACATAAATAGTGGTTGTGACAGTGGGTGTGATATAAAGTGCTTATTGGTTCTCATTTTAGATTGCCTGTGTAATCTAGCTGATTAAAACCTTTATACTAGGCTACACCATCATGTGTTCTCTCTCTCTGTACACACACACACACACACAGATGTGCACACACACATATGTGTATCCTCATACATACAAGATATAGGTACATACTAAGAGTTTAAAAAATGACTAGAAGTTTTGGGTGTTGAGCTTGATCTCTGCCAGGAGCACCCTTTCTTTAAGGACCCAGGAAGGAGTCACCTGCCATTTTTGAAATTTTTAATCATAGATTATCCAGAAAGAGATGGAGAGACAAAGTGCTCAAGTCCTTTTTGGCTGACTGCAAATAAATGGTGTCAACCTTAGAAATCCATTTAAGTAATTCCAGAGAGGAAAAAGACAAATTCTACTTCTAATATCCCAGTATATAATGATGTAAAAATTGATACTGAAGAGGGATTTCTTAAGTAAATAATTGAAGCTTATGGAATTGTTAAAGTTTCTCTTATACTTTTTTTAAAGCCAATTTAGAAAGCAAAACACTGAGACATACCTAGGCTGAGTGTACATTTCTCTTCCCCTTCAGACACATTTCTTTGCAGGAGAAATGTATCTCACCGGTTTGCATAGACAAAAGCTATTCACCAACTAAGGCCTACTTTTGCTTTGGAAATAGAGCTTGAAAGGGGTCTTAATTAATTCATATGATGTGTTCAGGCCCCTTTGGACTCTAGTAAAGTTCAGCCATGATAAATAGCATATTTTTTCTTCATAGTCTTTCTTCTGTCTAATTTAGGAAATGTTGGTTCATATCCCTCTTCCATCTCCCAGAGGAATGTCTTAATCACTAGGCTATAGTCATTCTCGCTTGCTCTTTGAGCCAAAAAGCATTTAAGTATGTATATAAAATGGAACCATGGAATACCTTATAGCCTGGTGGCTAGCACATTTAACCGAGTTGGGGGAGGCCTGAGTGCAATGTGTGCCAGAGTGGGGATTCAAAAGTGGGTGTCCCACATCCCAAGCAATTGTCCTAATTGGCCTAAAAGTTATAAAGGAGGGGCTGCAGAAAGACCGCTTGCTGGCCTGAAATGGTGACAATTCTAACAAATTCTGAACGCTTTTGCAACCAAGCCAAATATTTCCCCTGACTTTTCAGTTGTCTGGTGAATCAAAAAAATCACTTATTAGTGCAGCTCTCCTGTTGATAACTACTCCCAGTGCAGCCACTGACTACATTAACATCAGAATTGATAAGATACATTAATCATAGAATATAAGGGTTGGAAGGGCCCTGAGGAGATCATCTAGGCCAACCCCCTGCTCAAAAGTAGTTGTCATAAACAGATAGTTAAGGGTTAATAGAACAGAAGTACTTCATGTCTCTTTTGCCTGTAAAGGGTTAACAAGATCAGTGAGCCAGGCTGTCACCTGACCAGAGGACCAATCAGGGGACAGGATACTTTCAAATCTTGAAGGAGAGAAGTTTGTGTGTGCGCTGTTAGTTTTTGGTTGTTGTTCACTCTGGGGGCTCAGAGGAACCAGACATGCAACCAGGTTTCTCTCCAATCTCTCCGATACAGGCTCTTATAAGTTCAGAATAGTAAGTATTAGGTAGATAAGGCGAGCTATGCTTATGTTTGTTTTCTTTATTTGCAAATGTGTGTTTGGCTGGGAGGAGTTCAAATGTGTATTTGGCTGGAAAGAGTTCAAATTTGTATTTTGCTGGAAGGATTTTAATTTGTACTTGTATACTTAGGCTGGGAGGGTATTCCCAGCATCTATAGCTGAAAGGCCCTGTAACATATTCCATCTTAAATTTACAAAGATAATTTTTACTGTTTTTCTTTCTTTAATTAAAAGTTTTTCTTGTTTAAGAACCTGATTATTTTTTTTTATTCTGGAGTGAGATCCCAGGGGACGGGGTCTGGATTCACCAGGGAATTGGTGGGGAGAAAGGAGGGAAGGGGGAGAGAAAGGTTAAATTTCTTTCTGTGTTAGGATTACTTTCTCTCTCAGGGAGAGTCTGGGAGGGGGAGAGAGAGGGAGGGGGGAAAGTGAATTTTCCTCTCTGTTTTAAGATTCAAGGAGTTTGAATCACAGTAATCTTCCAGGGTAACCCAGGGAGGGGAAGCCTGGGAGAGGCAATGGGGGGAAAGGGTTTACTTTCCTTGTGTTAAGATCCAGAGTGTCTTGAGGGTCCCCGGGTAAGGTTTGGGGGGGACCAGAGTGTACACCAGGCACTGGAATTCCTGGTTGGTGGCAGCGCTACAAGTACTAAGCTGGTAATTGAGCTTAGAGGAATTCCTGCTGGTACCCCATCTTTTGGATGCTAAGGTTCAGAGTGGGGAATTATACCATGACAGTAGTTATTAAAAAAAATCAGTTAAAATGACTATTTTTCTAAACATGCATGAAAATCTTCTGACTTTTAATTTTTTTCAGTCGTTTTTTTTGAAAGTTTGGATTTTTTTCTCTTGTTCTTTCCCTTATTCCTGTTTGCCATTAAATTCAACAGACTAAATTGTGTCTGTTTTTTTTAATTTCTCTTCACTTTTTCATTTTACTTTTTTCCTTTTGAAACTTTATAACTTTTCTAAACTTCTTCAGTTTTGGCAAAATTAGAGAATGGAAGAAGGAAACTCTAACTGGCGCTCTGTAACTTTTAGAAAGTTGGAGAAGTTTTGAAATGTAACAGAGTTGCAGCTTAATTGTTCTCCTTGCAACTCTGTAACCTTTGAAAAGTTACAGAACAGTGAAAGGAAAAACGTGAAATATAAAAAGCTTTAACACTTATTTATTGCACTGAGGGGCAAAAAGGAAAAAAAATTGGAGAACATGGAAAAAATTCATTTTTTTTAAAAAATATATTTGAGAGAGAAAATTTCTTCAATTTCAATCCCTGAAAAATGGAAGCCACTTTGAAAATTCAAATTTTTCATATTGTTTTCTTTCCCATATTCAACCATCTTTAGTAAATTTACTTGCTTCCATGATGATATTATCTTTTCCCTTATGTTGAAACAGTTAGATTTCCTAGATATTTTTAAGCTTTCTACCTCTTTTCAGATGTCTTCCTATCCCCTAGATGAGCCAAGTGATATTAACCTAACAGTTTATATCCAGTGAATCAACCCCCCCTTAATACAGGTTTTATACAATGTGCATAATCCATCTGTAGATTGGTAGGCTGCTGGAAATTGGATCCATGCATACCTATGAAAGGGTAACAGTAATGCCAGAAAGGACTGGCTGTTTTCCTTCATGCTCAGTATTAGTTTTTCTTTCACGAGTATGTATACAATAATACTGCCTCTACTGAAACCATTCAATTTCTGCAAGTGGCCCGGATCCTTTCTCAGGTGGTGCCATGATTAACTACACAAAGAGAGACGTTCTTTAGAAACAAAAATGAGCTTGCAGATTTTTCTAATTTCTTGCAGATGTAAAATTTTGTGATTTTGGAGTGGATTTTCCCACCATATTTTCCTAGTTATTTATATGCATTGTGATGGGGCAAGGCCAGATGGCTACAGTAAAGTACTGAGGAACAGGTATGTTAGCCCCAGGCTAAACAAATCCCTAGCACCGTGGTAACCAAATGGCAGTTGCTCCAGGTTAATCAAGGCACCTGGGGCCAATTAATCTTTCTAGAAGGCAGTGGAGATAGTTACTTTGATTAGAACACCTGCAGCCAATCAAGGCAGGCTAATCAGGGCACCTGGGTTTAAAAAGGAGCTCACTCCAGTCAGGCAGGGGGGAGCCAGAGGAGAAGGAGTGTGTGTGAGGAGCTGGGAGCAAGAGGCACAAGGAGCTGAGACTGAGAGGGTGTGGGGGATTGAGGAATTATCAGACAATCAAACATTATCAGACAGCAGGAGGAAGGTCCTGTGGTGAGGATAAAGAAGGTGTTTGGAGGAGGCCATGGGGAAGTAGCCCAGGGAGTTGTAGCTGTTACAGGAGGCACTATAGACAGCTGCAATCCACAGGGCCCTGGGCTGCAACGCAGAGTAGAGGGCGGGCCCGGGTTCCCCCCAAACCTCACAACTCCTGATCAGACACAGGAGGAGTTGACCCAGACTGTGGGTTCCACCAGAGGGGAAGATCACTGAGGTGAGCAAATCTGCCAATAAGCACAGGACCCACCAAGGTAGAGGAGGAACTTTGTCACAACTTGTATATTTTTCATTGTTAATAAAGTGAAGGAAAAGTTACAGGGGATTGAGGAGACTGTGGGTGCTGGAGCAGAACTGCATAAATACATGTATGGTGTTCTGTCTTGTTAACATGGCATAAATGCTATGCTTACTGTGATGGTTGTGATTTTTAATTGATCATTACTACTTACACAACATATTTGTTGTTAGTTGTGTTTTCTTTTAACATCTAGTAAAATGTCAGGTGGATATTCTTATGAGGCTTCCAAGTTGAAAAATGTCTTAATCTTCCATAAATCATCACACACACAAAGACATTTCCTTCACCTATTCAGAGAGTATTAAAGTGTACATAAGATATTGGTCTATTTGGAACGCCCAAAGGGCTGCTGATTCTGCTGTAACTATGGGAGCAGGGTCTATCATTGACTGACTGATTCATCCGAAAGACCACTCACATGTTGTCACAGCAGAGATAATCCATTTCTGTGAATCATGAAAGAGAGATTGGGTTTTGTTTTCAAAGACAACTGCAAAGAAGATGAAAGGAAAACACAAAGTCGAGCTGATTGACAAGGTGACAGTATTTCCTATGCTGTTTGCATAGCAATTCACAGGCTGTAATGTTAATCTTGGAGATGCCAGTGGTATTATACTGTCAGTAGAAATGACAGCAAAATACCAGATACATACCTCGAGTCAGGTGAAACCTGCTGAAGCCAGCCATTCATTTTGTCTATCCTCAACAGCTACTCATTTTTTTCAAATGGATGAGTATCAACATTATACAATGCCTAAATTCTTCAGAGACCATTGTGCGTGTGTACACATACACAAGTAAATCCCCCATCCAATATATATCACAGACAAAAATATCTGGTGGGAAATCTACTTTCAATAATCAAGAGTTATCCAAAGAAAATCTACAGTTCTCCCTATTTCTAACTGTCCTCAAATATACTGTCTGTAAAGTCCTCATTTATGTTGACAATAGGTGGCTTTTAAAACTTATAAAAGAAACAATGTTCTTTATTTTTGAATAATTTATCTCTTCTCCTTCCCCCCCCCCCCCCCCGCAACATGTTGGAATTATTTAGAAAATCCTTCTAATTGTCCAGGCTACATCCATTTATATGGTCATAAATGTAAAGGAAAATGTTTGGAAACAAGAATGGCAAGCCAACGCAAAAGCTTTTGTTCATGTAAAAAGAAATCACATTGGGACAAAAATGTTAAGACAATTATAGAGGTAGATGGGGGGAAGAAAAGAAATATTTTTTTCCTCTATGCTATAACAGTTCCCATGATTCACCAAAATGTTTTTGTCTCCTGCACTGCATACACTGAAACTAATATTCCCCACAAAGTTACAGAAACTGCTAAAAAGCCGGGGTGGTCTAAACCCTGGCACACATGAGTTATTCCAAAAATTTTGAATAAAAGTGAATGCATATGTGTCACTGCTACCACAGCAATTTATATACATTTTATATATTTGTATACAGCATTATGCTGTACTCAGAAGATGATGGATTATTTTAGGAACAGCTAGATCATGCAGCATTTTTGCAATTTGTGAGCAATAGGTAACATAGGAAATTAACAGGTGTCTGTGCAGGCTGAATTCTTCCCATTTGTGTATTCATCTTGGGTACTGAATGAGGCTGGGGTCTTGTGAAAAAAATAGTATACCATCATGTGATTAAAGACTGTATTATAATGCATATACACCAGGGGGCAGGTTTGCTCACACAACTTTAATTCTGGCATTTCTTAACTTTAGAGTTCTTGACTTTGCAACCTAAATAGTGTGGTGTTTTTTAGGAAAAATAGTAAAAATCTAATCAACTGTAACAAGCCATCCTGCATTGTCAGCAGGATTTGAACCTTGTGCCTTCAGCACAGGCTATTACCATGTAAGCTCTAGGACTAACTGTTAGCTAGTATGGTAGCAGGAGAATGCTGTTAGCCCAGAAGTGGGGATAGGCCCCTAATGTTACGTGCTGGGTTCAGGAGGCTGATTGGGGAATCCCAGCCAGCTTTCTCTCTCTTTCACCATCCCCTCCTTGGGAGTATAAGGATGCTCCTACCTGTGGTGCTCAAAGAGGGGGATAGGACCCTGAGACAGCATATAGCATTGCAGGTGTGAGCTGAGATCAATGCTTGCCATCCTTCCACCCCACTCATGCTGCTACAACTGCTCTTGCAGCCCCTTCACCCCCAGGTTTCCTGGTACAGTGTACGCTGAGGCAGAGTAGGCCTAGCTTTAGCATATTTGTGGTGGCGTTTTGGCATGCTACCAAATTTTTGCTGACATAGAATCATAGAAGCTTAGGGTTAGAAGAGACCTCAGGAGGTCATCTAGTACAACCCCCTGCTCAAAGCAGGCCAACACCAACTAAATCAGCCCAGCCAGGGCTTTACATTACAAGTGACAGAAGTGAAGTGGCTTTTTGGAATAGTTTATAGCTCAGTCTGACATGAATGGAATTTCATGGGATAAAGCAAAAAATAATTCTTTAGCCCCAGGACTTTGTCTCTGCTGAATTTCATAGGCCTGATGCAAAAACTGTAGGTATTACAATGCCTTAAAAAATACAAGAACTGTTTTTTTCCTTTTTAATGGAAAGTATTAGGCAACCTGAAGATAGAGGTCTCTACCAGTCTCTCTTCCCTCCCCTACCCAAATATACTTTTTAAAAAATAAGAGTACAAAAATGAGAGTCATGCTGAGGTTTTTAATTGCAACATTTAAAGGAAACTATTATTTTGTCCCCCCATTTTATCCTTCTCCTTATCGTATAATTTACTCCTTGAGAGCCAGTATGAGGGGTTTCTACTTTCTCAGGGCTTACAAGATCCGTATAGATAGCCCATATACACAGGGGCAGCTCTAGGCTTTTTGCCGCCCCAAGCACGGCAGGTAGGCTGCCTTCCACTGCTTGCCTGCGAAGGGTCCGCTGGTCCCGCGGCTTCGGTTCTCCTGTGGAAGGTCCGCTGAAGCTGCGGGACCAGTGGACCCTCCGCAGGCAAACCACCGAGGGCAGCCTGCCTGCAGCCCTCGCGGCACTGGCAGAACGTCCCCCGCGGCTTGCCACCCCAAGCACGCACTTGGCGTGCTGGGGCCTGGAGCTGCCCCTGCATATACAGAGAGTGTATAAAACTTAGTAGCAAATTATGTTCTTTCTAAATATTTGTGTTTTAAACCATTGTACAGCATTTTATTGCGGGGTATAATTCTTTTACATTACAGAGGAGAGTTCCAAAAGCCTCTTCAAAATTTTTAGCTGTCTGTTAAATCATACAGGGACTTTTTCTTAAGGGATTTGATGTGTTCTTATTAAAAAATGTATTTCTACCTTTTTTGTATTCATTTCATACTTGGATTCAGATCATATTCAGGTCTGAAACTGGACCAAGATATTAACTCCCTGAGTAGCCGGACTGAGTGGGAGAGATATGTAGGGAGATCGGCTCAGATTCAAATGCAAAGTACTGATCTAGTAATAGTTCATACTGAAGAATCAGAGATGTCAGAGACAGAAAAGCACTTAGTAGATCATCTAATCCATAGGAATTCACCTAGCCCAGTATTTCACCTCCAGTGCTGACCAATAAATGATGCTGCAGAGGAAGGTGAAAAGCCTTGGCTTAAAACAAACCTCATAGATTAAATAATGTTAGCTTGCAAGACTGACCTGGTTGGCAGACCCAGCATCTCTGGGGATTTACATGGGAGCATTCTTCTTTTTTTTTCTTTTTAGTTTAGCTAACAACTGATTTCTAAACTCAAATGTCTTATCTACTTGCATAAACGTTTTTCTTCACACCATATGCTTTGCCCTGAAATCTGTCTATAGAAACCTCCAGCAGGAACAGACGACCTCAGCAGATGTATTCAATACATAGATGAGTAAATTCAAAGTTGACTTAATTTGCTTCTCCAGGTGTTAATGTCATGTGAACTTCTGTCATTTTCTGGTTGTGTTTCTGTTTCTATCTTGAAGTGCCCTCCAACTACAAAAAAATTGCGGTATCTCATGAAACAGAACATTTACTCTTATCCACCTGTCAGTCCTTTTATTGTTGCAAAACTGAGATGTCTTTTTTTAATCATAGTGAACAATGAACAGACTTTATTTAATTTTTTAAAGACCCACTGCACCTGCCTAAAGGGCCAGATGGCCATAGCAAATTTGTCAGCACAGCATCCTAGAATGCATTCCAGGAGGTTGCTGGCCTCCTAATCCCAGAGTTTAAAAAAAACTGACTAGAGGGGTGAGGAGAGATTTGAAGTAGATGCTTTAAAGGTGCAGCTTTTTTGAATAGTAATGTGCTAAATGATACCATTGAAAACAAAGAAGGTTCCATCTAACCCCAATGTATTCCCACCCTCACCATCTTGTGTCTATGATTTTAATCCATTCAAATCTCCACACCTGTCAATAGAAGTTTTCTCTAAAACCAGCTAAATTGGCTGCCTCTTATAGTCAGGAATTCAAACATAGTTCAGATTTTAATTCATCATATGCTTGCAGATCTTCTGTCAGGGATTGAAATTTACACAATATGGACTGGTCAAATTCTCCATCAATCCTTTTGATTGACAGAAAATTGGATTTTTAATTAAACACATTTTTCAGAAAGTGTCTGTGTTCCACATAAAATTTTGTCTTTTCATTGAAAATCCAAAAAACTTAAAAGTTTCAGTTTAATCCAAAAACATTTTCTATTTTCACCAGGAAGGCAAAAACTTCTGAAGTGGGGGGTGGAGAGGAGGAAGAAACCCATATTCTGAACAACTCCAATATATAAGTAATAAATATTTTCTATTCACAGTAGAGACAGGCAAATCAGTTTAGATAAAATTAGGCATCTCCAAAACCTTCTTGCAAACCATAAACATGAACTAAATTTGATTGAGTTTCAAAATCAATTAATTTTACATATAGACCTAACCCAGTCCTCAGATTCAAACACCACCTATAATGGAAGCCACTGGAATCAAATGCTTCCTGCGAAGACCATTGAGCATTAGCGTGTTTGAGAGCTGGAATCAGTTTTGATGTTTGAGTTCTTCTGTTACTGTTTTTCATTTTCAACTTTCACACTTTGAGATTTTGGTTGGTATCAGAAGAGCTGAAATACCATGGCCTAGGCTGCTCTTGTGATATTTCTGGCCTGAATGGAAGTATTAGTAATCTCACAAAATAACTGGTTCTCATGAGGTTTCCAGCCTAATTTTGAGGACACCAAATATTGCAAGATGTGATAAAACTGCAAGAGTTGGCAACACTGTTAAATGATTGCAGTATCAGAAGTGCTGGTTAAAAGTTGTTGAGGTTGCACACCTCCAGAGGGACCATCTTCTAATAATATATCATAAGGCATGTCGACATAGAGATGTATAATGTTCAGTTATTTTGTGGGTTATTCATGCATTTGCTAAAAGTGGGTCTGATATGACGTAGGGAATGCTTAGCCATGCAAACATAGTTGGAATCTATTTGTAGATAAGATCAGAAGCTGTTAGTACCAGATAGGGCTTTGCTGGTTATTTAAATACCCCACAAAGGATCAGGTATCTGACCATGATCCTAAACCTGCAATTGTATGCGCACAAGTGCAACTCAGTGGGACTTTTCACAGTGATCCAGTAATGCCTGTGCAGTTGCAGGACTGTGGACTAAATATATTGCTGTTTCCTTCTCTGTATTATGTTAGACACTGTCTGTATGTCTTTTGTAACAGTGGATTGCCAACAAGGGGTTAACTAACTTATGTTAAGATATGGTTAGCCGCTGTTACCTTTGATTAATTCTCTCAAACACAGTGGTTTGTAAAATGCCAGTTAGTCTGTCATTTGTTTTCTTTATACCCTTGTTTTTGCTGTGTCTCTGGAGGTTTTTCTTTACACTATACCATCCATATTTGTTTTCTTACTGGTTTCTGCATGTTGTTGTTGCTGGATTGGCTCAAAGGTAGTTTTTTCTGGCAATACGCCCTTTCTTCGGGGACTTGCACTTGTGCTCGTAGGAGATGTTCCTTCATTGCAGGCGATTTCATCTTTGGTTTCTTTGAAAGAAAGAAAATTAATTTGGCTGTGATTAATATATTACTGTTTTGGTATATTTAAAAAAAATACTTTAGCTTTGCTTTTTATGTAAATGAAAATTTTAAACAGTGCTTTTGTTTATTTACTAAGTGTTAGAAAATTTGTTTTGAACACTTTTTAAGTCCAAGGTTTGGTATTACTTAATGGAACCAAATTCTTACAAATTAAGACTGATGAGGAAGGTAAGATTGTAGACATCCTCCTGAAGAATATGAATGCTGAAAATTATCAGTGTTAATTACTGATTCTTCTAGAATTGTAGAACCATATGGTTAGAAGGGATCACAAGGGTCACTAGTCTAACTCCCTGCCAAGATACAGGATTTGTCGTGTCTAAACCATCCAAGACAGATGGCTATTCCTTCTCCTTTTGAAAATCTCCAGTGAAGAAGCTTCCACAACTTCTGAAGGCAGTCTGTTCCATTGTCCTACTTTTTGTATAGTTTTTCCTGAGATTTAATCTAAATCTGCTTTGCTGTACTTTGAACCCATTGCCTCTTGTCCTGCCCTCTTTGGCAAAAGAGAACAACTTTTCTCCATCTTTTTTTATGGCAGCCTTTCAAGTATCTGCTGACTGCTATCACATCTCCCCTTAAATTCCTCTTTTCCAAACTAAACTTATCCAGTTCCTTTAGCCTTTGCTCATCACTTGCTTCTGGATCCTTTCCAGTTTCTCTAATCCTTTCTATACATGAGTGATCAAAATTGGACACAGTACTCCAGCTGAGGCCTAACCCATGCCAAGTAGAGTGGTACTATCACCTTCTGTGACTTTCATGCAATGACTCAGTTAATACAACCGAAAATTGCAGTTTTTTGCAGCATCAGCATCACACTCCACCATAACTCCCAGATCCTGCTCAGCAGTGCTGCTGCCAAGCCAGTTTGCTCCCATTCTGTATTTGTGCATTTGGTTTTAATTCCCTACATGCAGTCTTTGTTGAATTTCATTTTGTTGTTTATAGCCTAGTTCTCTAATTTATTAAGATCCCTCTGAATTTTATCCTCCAAAGTGTTGGCAATCCCCCGCCCCCAGATTTGTGCCATCTGCAAACTTGATCAGCATGCTCTCTATTCCTACATCCAGGTCATTAATAAAGATGATTCTCTGAAGCACATTCTGCAAATCTTTACTTATAAGAGTAGTTCTTCCAATTAATACAGTTGAATAAGTGGTTTTAGTCACATGACTAGGGACTACACTCCTCATCTAAGTAAAGGTTCCTCGGATTGGGACTAGCATTATTACATAATACAGATAATATAACTATTATGTATTGGCAGGGACTATGATGTTATGCCTACAGATAAAGAGTAAAGCGTCTACCAGATTCCCCACCTTTTCCAAAGATTGGTTGATGTCCTAGAGAATAGATTTTATGTGGAACTGTTCAGGGTTATGGATGCACAACAAGCAGTGAACCTTAAAAGGGAGGAGGCCCATCCTACTCGGAGCCCTTGCTCACTTCTATGCTCATTTGTAGAGAGGAGTCTGCACTCTTTAAAGGGAGATGTTTTAACTAGTTTTCATGCTTCCCCTTCCTACTGGGCCGTGCAGAAGCCTCTCTCTGGGTTCTTTGAGGTTCAGCCTCTGTGGACCAGGAAGGAGGTAGGCTGGTGGCAAAGCAGAGGAACCAGCTGAGGCTTTAACAACGTGTGTTGGCTTCTCCATCCATGCTGAGAACCTCCCTTTATGAGACTCGGGGGGAAGGCATATTTAGGGTTGCTCCTGGAAATATACCTCATGCAAGACACCTATTCTTCAGGAGCCATTGGGGCTTGGCAGTTGAGAAAAGGCAAGGAGTACTTGCATTACAGTGGATCTCCAAGCTCCATGGGTGACTCTTCCAGAGCTTCTGGCTTCTTCCACAGAGGGGAAAATCCCAACCACCAACCAACAGGGCCGGCTCCAGACACCAGCCTACCAAGCACATGCTTGGGGTGGCACCTTGGGACGGGGCGGCTCTCGGGGTTTGTTTTTGTTTTTTTTGTTTGGCCAGGTGGGGCTGGGGGGGGCGGGGTCTTGGGCAGCACAATGTTCGGCGGGGGCAGAGACTTGGGCGGGGGCGGCACAACGCTGGGCGGGGGCGGCAAAAAAGTTAGCCGGCCCTGCCAACCAAATCAAGAGGAAACAACAAGTTGAAACTCACACATAGGAGAGAATACAAGGTTTGGAAATTCAGGTTTAGTTGGAAAAAGGGCTGTAAACATTTTTAAATTTAAAGAACCTTTTCTGAGTTATCTAAACCTCTTGTCTGCAGAACTGGGCTGGAGATCTCATCAGAACAAGCTTTCTCATGAGATCCTTCCCAGCACACTCTGGGTATGGCTACACTTGCAGCTGTACAGCGCTGGGAGTTACAGCTGTCTTCGTACAGCTGTGTAGGGAAAGCTCTGCAGTGTGGCCACATTTGCAGCATTTGCAGCACTGTTGGGAGTGGCTGAACAGGCATTCTGGGATATCTCCGAATACCTCTGGAGGCCAATTACAGCGCTTTTGGTGGCCATACTGGTGGAGCAGTGCTGCATCACCAGTGCTGCAATCGTTATACCCCAGGCAGAGCAAGAGTACAGCCAGCGCTGCAGCTAGGGAGATGCAGTGCTGTATATGCCTTGCAAGTGTGGACAGTGGACAGTGGCCTTGCAAATGTGGACAGTAAGTTGCAGCACTGTAAAGCCACCACCAGCGCTGCAACTCTCTAGTGTAGCCAAGCCCTCTGCTTCCCAACAGGCCTGAAAACACCACATGTAGAAGTTTTCTCATGGAACTGCAGCTTTAGTTATATCAACTGCCTTCAAACCTCAACAGTTAAAACTAGATCACCGTGAATTGCCCCTTAGAATGTGTGCTGCTAACTATTTATGACAAACTATCTGTTTGATCTTGTATTTAACTGTGACACTCTGAGAACCTTTCCTAAACCTGAGGAAGAGCTCTGTGTAGCCTGAAAGCTTGTCTCTCTCACGAACAGAAGTTGGTCTAATCAAAGATATTCTACCTCATTCACCTTGTATCTCTAATATCCTGGGATCAACATGGCTGCAACAACACTGCATACAATAGCTATTCTGGTCAATTTCCCTCATCTCAAACCTTAAATCTCAAACTTTAATCTTATTTTAAACTGATTCTTTACCAATTTCAATATCAGAAATAGGGCACTCTTAATCTAAGGTAAGGATCCACAACAGGGGGATGCACAAATTGTTTTCTATTCTGATTTAGTTAAACCAGTTCTCAAACTATGTGTAGACAAGGCCACAGTATGTATCAGGAAACCTGTGTTCTACCTATTTTTCTGCTCTTTGACCTTGGACAATTCACATGATAATTTCTATATGCCTCAGTTTGACCGTCTATAAAATGAGAATAACAGTGTTTCTTTAAGTGCTTTGAGATCCACAGGTGAAAAGTGCTGTATGAGTGCAAGATATAACATGTTATGAGAGTCAGATTTAGTGACAGAGAAACCAGACAGTCTCCAGTGGTAATGTAATGGATTTTTATGGAAGGTTTTGGGAAGGAAGCACAGCATTTGCTTAGTATTGAACAACCTCAGAGTTTCTTCTTCAATGCTACTTTGAAACAGGACAAAGGTGGCTATAAAGCTATGGGTAAATGATACCAGATAGATAAAATGGATTGTAAGTCAGGTGGTGGCAGAAAGATCTGTGGTAAAAATAGGGGGGAGGGAGCAGGGGCTGGGGTTGGGGTTAGACTTGCCCAGAATACTGTATAATCTAAGGCTAGCCACATATGCATTTCTCTACCATGTGTGTGTCATTGGGAAACAAGTTCATGTCATCTCAGTCCACAGTTTCCTGTTGTTTTTTTTTTTTATGTCTTAGCAGAAATGATTTATTTATTATGCAATCAAAGAAATTAGAGAAGGAAAAGAACTATTAGTATGTCTTGACTTCCAGCTGCTGGAGGTTCTCTGCTAACAGTACATTTTTATATTCTTTAACATATGTTCTCTGTGTACATTATTGTACAACTGACAAATAATATACTATACCAAATGGATTTTAATAGACAACTTAAAACATATTATATGTACCATGCTGCACTACTGGGTATATGTATAGTATGGAATTTGCATCTAAGGCAATAAGGAAAATATAGTTTGAAGATGAAAAATGTAGTGTGTCTGTGTTCTGGAATGAAGATGATTTGCCATCCAGGGTTGCGAGTTCAGTCCTTGAAGGGGCCACTTAAGGATCTGGGGCAAAATCAGTACTTGGTCCTCCTAGTGAAGATGGGGCTAGACTCAGTGACCCTTTAGGGTCCCTTCCAGTTCTATGAGACAGGTATATCTCCATATATTATTAGGTAGGTATAGGTAATGCAGTGAGATTTTACTTCTCTTCAAAGTTTTAAAACTGATCAGAAAGAATCATACCATCTTCAAGGGCACCTACAAGCTTGTTAAAGAAACATAGGTGTATAAAATGACTGAGATTTGATATATACATCCATATATAATACTATATAGTAATATATACTACTACTAATAATATAATGGGACTGCCCAGGTCAGTTCTAGACACAGGGAAAATGTTCCAGGTTTCCTGAATCCATCTTGTGCTCTATCCTCTCGACCATGCTACCTCTCTGTAAAGAGTAACTTTCCGAAAACAGTACAGTAAATGTAAACATAGAGAAAATCCATGGTGGTGATTGGTGAACCTTAAATGAAAAAACATCAGGCGTGCTTTGGATAAACAACTACAATTTCAAGGGTGAAATCCTGCCCCAGCTGAAGTCAAAGGCAAAACTCCCATTGACTTCAGTGCGCCTGGATTTCACCCCAGATATTTATCCAAACTAGCCAATATGCAACACGCTGGGGGTTGAAAAACATGCTGAATGAACAGCCTTTCTTGTGGAATTTCAATTGTGCTGGAACTAGGAAACAGGTAAGACAAGAAAAAAAGAAAAGTAGTGTTGGTGGGGTGGGAGAAAGGGGAAAATAACTAAACGTGTAAGCCAAGATTTTTCAAAAGTAGGAGCTCAACACATTATGTTGAAGTGACAAAGATTAAGAAAAGATTTCTCTGCAACCATGAATGTTAAGTATATGTTAAAGTGGCCTGTTCTCGAAAGGATTACAAAGCAGCATTCAATGTAGGATCCCAGAAAGTCAAAAATAGATGTGTTCACAGTGTCCCCTTCATTCTGCAACACTAGAAAAGATGTATGGGAGGTTTTCAGAGCATGAGCATTGCTGAATTCATTAGGTAAACCAAAAGTGTTTGTGATGGCATGGGGGAGGAATTGTTAGCATGGCTAAAGGCTGCAGACTACAGTGATTAAAGTGGAATCTGATCAGCAATTGCTAGAGAGTTATTTGCAAACCCACCCACCCCTCCCCAATCAATTCTCCAGTCCCAAGGCTGTCTGCTGAGAATGAAAAATTATTACCATTTCTCTTTAACACAAATGAACAGCCCTATTTCTTATCAAAAGGTATCTTGGTTACCCTGATGGGCCTCCTCTTTATTCCAGTTTGCAACATGAAAAGACAATTCAGCATGGCAAGAAAAACTAAAATAGATCTTAAAGGAGACCCCCTTATAGTCAAGATTTTGAACTCTTTACTCGCTACCAAAGTGACACTGTTTAGACAGAATACCACCTAAAGCAGCGGCTCTCAACCTTTCCAGACTACTCTATCCCTTTCAGGAGTCTGGTTTGTCTTGCGAACCCCCAGGTTTCACCAAACTTAAAAACTACTTGCTTACAAAATCAGACATAGGAATACAAAAGTGTCACAGCACAGTATTGCTTTCTTATTTTTACCATATAAAATAAATCAAACTGCTTGCTTTCTTATTTTTACCATATAAAATAAATCAATTGGATTATAAATATTGTACTTACATTTTAGTGTATAGTATATAGAATAGTATAAACAAGTCTTTGTATGAAATTTTAGTTTGTACTGACTTCACTAATGCTTTTATGTAGCCTGTTATAAATAAACTAGGCAAATATCTAGATGAGTTGATTTACCCTCTGGAAGATTCTACATACCCCCAGGAGTACATGTACCCCTGGTTGAGAACCACTGACCTAAAGGACATTCTTGAATGTTAAAAAAGTAGCAGTTATCAGCTGTATTAAAGAACAGCTTCATATAATCCACTGAAATGTTCATTAAGGTTATATCTAAACTGCAAAGGAAAACCCATGGCTCCAAGTCTCAGAGCCCAGGTCAATTGACTTGGGCTCATAGGACTCGGGCTGTGGACCTAAAAATAGGGCTTGGGCTCGAAACCCAGCATGTGGGGATGGTCTTGGAGCCCAGACTCCAGCCCCTGTCCAAATGTCTACACTGCTATTTTTACCCACACGGCCCAAGTCCCACAAGCCCAAGTCAATTGATGTGGGCTCTGAGACTTGGCACCACAGGTTTTTCTTTGCAGTGTAGACATATCTTGACAGACAAGGTAGATGAGGTAATATATTTTATTGGATCAACATCTGCTGTTGAAAGAGATCAACTTTTGAGTGCCACAGAGCTCTTTTCCAGGTCTGTGGTGCTCAAAAACTTGTCTCTTTCAACAACAGAAATTGGTTTAATAAAAGATATTACCTCCCCCACCTTGTCTCTCTAATATCCTGGGACCAACATGGCTACAACTACACTGAAATCTTAGTTGGCTGACAGTAATGCCTTTTTGTATTAATATTTGCACAATTGGTTTAGGAGTGTTCTAAAATATTAGAGTTGCTTGAATTCCCCCCACCCCACAGAAAAAACAATTTTGTGTTTTTTTTGTGAAACATTGAAAACTGAAATAAAATATTTTGGTCATAACCCAAAGTATTTTGATTTGGAAGATCTGTTACCCAAATCTCATGGACATGGTAGGATGGGTGTTTTTTATGTCCCCATTCTCCTCTATAGGTCAGATTCCCTGGTTAGACTCCTTCTCCCATGATGCACCATGGTCTTCTCTCTTGGTGAAGGGAAGCAGTGCACCATCAGAGCCCTTTGAGGTTCAGCCCATAGAGGAGAATGAGCATATGAGGCATCCAAACTACAGCTCCCATGAGGCACAGTGGAATTTCAATGTTTTTAAATTGAATTTGAAATTTCAATTTTTGAAAGAACTGTTTCAGGTTTTTTTTACCAAAATCTTTATTTTTCAGTCATTGATTTTTTGATGGAAAATTGAATGTTCCTGCAGAAAGTGGACACATGTTCCCCAAAAACATTAAATTAGTCAAAATCCAAATGTTCTGTCAAAAACCCATTTTAATGGATTTTTTTTTTACTAGCCCTACTAAAAGTGACTTTGGGCAAGATACATGGGCATTGAGGAGGTATTTAACGCACACAATATCATGCTGATGGGGATGGGGTGGTAATGCCCAGTGTGTATTTTTGACATTTTAAATACATTTAGGTAGATAACTAGTGGGATTTTCAAAAGTACCTAGGCACCTATTTCCATCTTTAAGCACCTAAATACCTTTAAAAATCTGGCCCTTAGTACTTTCAAAGGGAAGTATTGACAGCCTTGGAAAAAACAAGTACAAAACAGGTACAAGATGAGCATCAACAATTCAAGGTACCATTTCAGCATGGTTTCCAAGCACATCTCAAAGCTTCCCAACCTGTCTTGCCAATGTGCTTCAGTCCTGACTCAGAGTTATGGATGCAACCATTTGGAGGGGCAAGAGGGACACGTCCCCCAAAACTGTTTACTATATCAATAACGCCCCCTCAAGATTCCCCTCAAGTGACATCAGGACTAAGATTCTTCTCCTGTGTTGCATGGGGCTACAGGTACTTTTGGTAGCTGCTTACAACAGACTCAATGGAAGTCAACAGAACTAAGAGGCAGGAGGGAAGAAATGGGCCTTTTAAAAGGAAAGCAGAAGTCAAATATCAACCTCTAGACCTAGTGGGAACTACTTAGTGTTCTCTTCTGGGGGTTGAGGCAGCATCTCCTCCTGACAGATACTTAGACTATGTCTACACTACCACTTACGTTGGTATGGCTTATGTTGCTCAGGGGTGTGAATAAGCCACCCCACTGAGCCACGTAAGTTACACCGACCTAAGTGCTGGTTTATAAGGCTCCCTTGCATAAGACTAATGAGGGAAATATGTGTGCACCTGAGTAATTCACTCTTATTTTTGGAAACAGACCTCACTCAAATGTAGCTCCCATGTTTCCCAAACCAAATGGGAGTTCTGCAAAGTCAAACCACCACTTCTCAACCATATTAAACTAGCTGAATGTGCCAGCACTATTTTATGTTAAGCCACTGTGCTGGCACAGGTTTCTTAATTCTGGATGGAATTTTCCCAGGCAATTTTGCTGATCTGGATAGGTTCCCAGCACACACAGTCCACATATTAAAATATACTTTGAACAGTTAAGATTTGGGGGGATGAAACTGAAACATGTTCATTTGTCCCAAGTCTTTTCTGGAGTATGTTTTTAAATGAATGACAAATCAAAAGACAGTCTTTATTGTATTTGGGAGAAACATGATATTTTCTCTTCCCCCCCCCCACAAAAGGACTAATTGCAATGAAAAATAGCTATCAAGGAAAATGAAAAGTCAGTAAGTTTGGTAGCAGTGGATATAAACCAAGTACTTTTTCCCCCTTGACATTTCCCACCATTACAATCACTAGTTAGCTCAGCTGAGGCCAGCACCCATGGGAGCAGTGGTGTAGATGATAAGTGGCTGCTGTATTGTCTATCCCTGCTAAGAGGAAGCATAGATGACAGATATTAAAAACACCAGCCAGTGCTGGGGTCCATCCACATTAACACTCCCACAGTTATATCTATAGCAGAAATGAGGAGGAAATTTTAGAGAGAACCTAGTGTTGTAGACTAATTCTTAGCAAGTTTTGCATTGGTGACATTTAGAAGTGATGCTGTGGGTAAAGTCTACAGCACCTATCCTGCAACTGACTCTGAACCCATCCATCCATCTGGAATCAGTTGCAGGACTGGGGGTCTAAATAAGGAAAAATGAATTAGTTCAGATACAGCCAGAACCAGCCTTCACTGCTGTTAAAATTCAGACTTGAACCATAAACATTTTTGAAGTTCCCAAAAGTGTGATTAAAGGGACAGGGTCAATTTGAAATCGAGTCTCATTGAAAATATGAGTTAGAAATACTTTCAGGTATTACACTGAATTCCTCGGCCAAATTTTGTGGGTTTACAATCATATTTTCCTATTGGAAAAGAAGAAAATACCATCAAATTCCTCTCTCTTCTTTCTGATACTGAGTGAAAGACCCACACAAACAAAAGAGGGAAACGACTAATTGACCATTCAGGAGAAACAGTTAAACTGACGTATAAAGTTTTGTCACCTGTGCCATGTAAACAAATAAAAAACACAGGAAAAAAAGCTTAATTTTTTTTTCACTTCACTTAACTGGTGCTGAATTTCTTGTGCTAGGGGACAGGAGAGAATGGGTCACAGTAAAAGTTAAGACATGTCATATGGCAGGTCTTTTGGTTTCAGCCTAAAACGTAACTGAGGCCACATGTGCACAAAAACTTGCACCAGTTTAGTTAACTGGTGCAAACACCTGTATGGATGCTTATTTCAGTTTGAGTGGCTTATTTCAGTTTAGCTTAAATCCATTCCTAAAGTAGAAAAGTCCTAACTGATTGAAGCTAAATTAAAATACTCCTGGTTTAAACAAAAATAGATTCATAGTTTTTAAGGCAAGAAAGGACCATCTCATCACCTGCTGTATAACAAAGGCCATAGAATTTTATCATGAGTAAAGCATATCTCCCAGAAAGGTATCCAGTCTTGATCTGAACACTTCAAAGGGTGGAGAATCCACCACTTGTTTTGGTCATTTGTTCTAGTGGTTAACACACCACTCTTAAAAATATGTGCCTTATTTCTCTGCTTGATTTAAACAGCCTTTTAGTATCTGGTATTTTCTCCCTGGGAAGATAGATACACTCTCTTATCATGTCATACCTCAATCTTCTTTTTGAAGAGTTAAACAGATTGGGCTAGGTAAGTCTCTCACTGTAAGGCATTTTTCCAGCCCTCAAGTCATTTATGTGGCTCTCCAATTTTTCAGTATCTTTTTTAAAATACGGACACCAGAACTGGACACAGTCCTCCAGTTTTGGTCTCGTAGTGCTAAATGCAGATGTAAAATTACCTCACTACTACCCACTTTATGCATTCAAGGATTGCATTAGTCCTTTTTACCACATCATTGCACTGGGAGCTCACGTTCGGTTTGTCCGCTATGAAATAAGTGTCCACATAGCCTTTTGCACTGGTTTAATTAAAGTGGTTTAAAAGTCATATTGTTAGTGAAACAGGCATAAATTGCTGTGTAGTCAAGTCTTGAAACTCCATTTTCAAGCGCCTTTATTCTGATGATGCCTTTGTTAACTTTAATTGAGCTAGCCTGAGGCTCCCAAAATGGCAAACATGGAGAGCTTTTCATTTTTATAAAAATAAGCTGAGATTGTTCCCTTGATTTTTCCATTGTTTATCAACTCTAGTAAATATTTGTGGGTGTCTCTATTCATGAAATATTTTATATTTTCATAGGAGTCTCCCCCACCTCTCCAAAAAGAGAGGGAGGAATATCTGAAACTCCAGCAGCAGCAGCCAATATGCTGAGTCCAGAGCAAACAGTAATATTCATCTTGTGCGGTCTGTTGTTTTTCCTGTCCAACTTCCATTGTCTTTTCTCTACCTCAAGAACAACATTCATAGTTAAGACAAAGCATTGACCATGCAGTTCTGTTTGCAAAGATGATTGCAGTTTACTTACTGAACAGTTGAACGGGAGTAACCCATCTAGTGGGAAGCAGCCAGTCAATCCTTATTAAAGCAGAGATGATAGGAAGGTTTGAGTGGGTTGGGGAACTCAGAATGAGAATACCTTGCTTCTCTTCCTGTCTGTGATATGGACCTCCTTTTTGTGACATTGAACAAATTACTCAGGGCTAAGTTTTCCAATAGTTGCATGCCACATAACTGCACTTTAGTGGACTTTTCACACCCTGAGTATTTCCAAATAAGAGTGCAGTTGCAGCATAAGTGACTTGCTGGTGTTCAGCATTGTATTTGGCATAAGGGGCATTCATTTGGAACATGGCCATGAAAATGCAGCTCATGGATCTTTCAGTAGGGTGCACCTGGCCTGGGTACAAGTGAATAAGGGAGATGGTCCTCCTTCCCCCTTGTTTCAACTGTTTTGTGGGGGGTGGGAGGGGTAAGGCAGCCTCTGAGCACCCCTACCGGATCAGGTTCCCCTATGCGAGTTAAGTGGCTGAACACTTATTTTCCCCCAGTTCATGAACTGGAAGCCAAGACAATTGTCTTCCTGTAGTCCAGTCTTAAGGTCTGTCTACACTAGAAATGCTAGAGCAGCAGAGTGTAGTGCTGTAGTGTAGTCACTTACTAAAGCAACAGAAGAGGCGGTAGTTAGGTCGATTGAAGAAGTTTTCTGTTGACATAGCAGTGTCTGCACCAGGGCTTAGTTCATGTTAATTAGATCATGCAGGTATGAGTGATTTAGTTAAGCTGACCTAACTTTGTAGTGTTGACCAGCCCTTAGGTGCTGACCTCCAAGAGAGGGACAGGGCTTAGCATTCCACCTCTCTGGTCAGCGGCTCCCACTGGCTAACTTAGATGATTCCCACCTTGTGCGCTGGCTTTGTGGAGTGCATTCTAAAGTGCCTTTTCTCCTTATTCATTGTGTCGGGAGTATAGGTGCCTGACTCAGGTTTTGTGGATCTCAGTGGTGTTCCTGTGATTTTCTAGGCACCTTAAAGCTAGGAGTTACAATGCTGAGCATCACAACACCTAAGTCCCTTTTGTGGATCTGGGCCACTGTTCCTATCCTGCAAGAAACGGTGCTTACCCCTTAAAGACGTGGCTCCTGGCTTTTGGTCTAATCTATATGGAAAGTCATACTGTTGCCCAGCAAACCACCAGGCAGCTATGTTTGACAGTGATAAAATTCAATGTTTC
The DNA here is from genome assembly GCF_025201925.1 of Gopherus flavomarginatus. NCBI lineage: Eukaryota > Metazoa > Chordata > Testudines > Testudinidae > Gopherus > Gopherus flavomarginatus. The sequence continues at coordinate 87,861,461 of NC_066620.1, forward strand.
CAATTTAAATGGGGCCACCGAAATCACACCTCTTACAGATGAAAGCAAGCTCCACCTTGCAGCTGCATCAGCCAGCTGTAAAATTTACATCATGACTTGGTCTGCATCCACCCCTCTGATTGTATGGATACATGGACTTAATATGCTATGTGCAAGTGGAAACAAACTAGTCATGAATCAGCCTATTCCATCCTGTGGGATTTTAAGGTCATCAGACATTATTATAGACTGTGTGGCTGAATTAATATGTAACATCTCTTATCACATAAAAACATGGGAACATTCAATGAAAAGCAACAAATTCAAAGAAAATCCTTCTTTACACAAAACTCAATTTACCTGTGGAACTCCCTTCTACAGGATATCTTGGAGGTCAATAGCTTACCAGTACCAAACCAGGATTGAACATTTATATGGATAATGAGAACATCTATAGTTACGTGAGAGAAAATAAAACATTATAAATGTAGAAGGGATATAAATCCTCATATTTCTCAAAATTAGTCAATCACTAACTGTAAGGGCTTTGGAAGAAACTTCTGCTATAGGAAGATAGTTCCATAATTGTCTATTACAGAGTTTCATGCACCTTCCTCTGAAGTATTTTATTCTGACCTCAGTTTGAGACAGGATACTGAATGAGATGGACCATTGGTCTGAACTGGTGTTATAATTCCTAATTACTGCCACATCTTTTGCTTTTGTGATTGTTCAGTTGCTTTCATTCTAATGTATCTTTTATTGTTGAATATTCTGTTCTCCATTCAGAAGTGCCCAGAGTCTAGGGGTGAAATGCTGACTCCGTTGAAGTCAGTAGGAGATATACCCCTGATTTCAGTGTTGCCCAGGATTTCACCTAAGGCAGCTCCCAGATGTCTATGCCAGTCCTGCCCACTAGGACTGCCAAGACTGCGTGCTTTTTTTTTTCCCTCTGTTTCTTTCATTTTTCTCTGTTTCCTATTGCCTTTTTACTTTGTTGTTTTATAACATTATGGGGGATTTGTTGGAACAGGAGTTGAACAGGAAACTCCACACACTCTGTTTACATTTCAATGTTTATTTGTTTTCCGGTGTGCCTGTTTTTTTAATTAAAAGTTTTATTGTGCCATTTTTGTGTCCTATGTGTTTTCCAGAAGTTTCTATAGCATAGGCAATACCAGCCCAGTGAAGGCTGTTATTAGGCCTGTTGACAGGACATAGCTCTGCAGGATATTTGTTAATACAGGAATGTACAGGCCACTTGTCAGCTGGTCCCTGAAATGTGCTTCTCTCAAAGGATCCCTTCTTTTTAACACACAACATTTATTTTCCAGGTCAGCTACTGAATAGTAAATAAATGATTATCACTTATCTTTCTTTCTTAGTTAGCTTAATACCTGTGAGCTCAATATTTCCTGATCAGCATGGTCAGGAGCTCCACATCACCTGCAGGACAGTTGTGGAGATTCCTGTAACATGCTCTGGCTTCTCTGTAGTGTGGCCCCTAACATTATGTGGGCTCATGCCGTCTCCAGTTGCCTGTGGAGTTTTTTAAAAAAATGCTGGTGCTATTGCTTGTGAAGAGTGCAGAGCTATATCCATTTCTAGAACTGATCAGCAACTGGGATTTTTTTCTGTGGAAAATTTTGATGAAATGAAAAAGAATGGTGTTTGTAGAAACTTGCCATGGAAATTTATGATTTATTTATTTATTTATTGGGCCAAAAAATCAGAAATAGAAAATTTTGGTCTGAAAACATTGATTCGGAAATGCCATTATGGTACCTAATTGGAGTTGTAGTTCGGGATGCTTCCTGTCTCTGTCTACTCTATGGGCCGATCTCCATGGCTGAACTCTGTCTGCCATGGTGGCACATGGGCTGCCTTTTTGATAAAGTCACTGTTGTGCATCATGGGAATCCGTAGTCACGGTGCATCAGGGAAGATGTGGGCTGCAAGGAAACCCAAACCCATAGAGTAGAATGGAGACAAAAGGCACCTGAGCTATAACTTTCACAAAGCACCACAGTGGTATTTCCAAATCAGAACTTTAGGTGTTTCAGCCAAAATGTTTAGGTTTTTGATGAAAAGTCTATTTTTTCCATGTTTTAATGTCATTTAGTCAAACCTCAACTCCTTATCTTTTTGTCAAAAAACAGTTTTGAAGGTAAATTTCCTACCAGCCCTACTCATTTACAACTTTTTTCTCTGTTCATTTTTCTCTCTGAATTTTGGTGGCCCTCCTGTGCATCATCATCTTCTTCCTCCCCGTGAAACTGCGAGCAAGCTTACTTATGAGCTTTTCCCATCTGCAAAATGGGCCAAATAACAGCCTTACAGGAGTTAGTGATGCTAAATTAATTAATGTTTGTAAAGTGAACTAGGGTTCTTAGGTGGAAGTTGGTGTATAAATGTAATTTTTTATAATGTATTCACTTAAGGAAACCAACACTGGTAAAAAGCAATGGGCAACATTCCTCTTCAGAGCCAGGAATAAAAACAAGGGTTACTAATTTCCAACATTCCTCTACTGTCTAGCAAATAGTGGTGTAAGGTATTGTCACATCCCCCTCTAGGGGATGGTCCCCATAGAAGATAACAGACTACTACTGGTACCAGTCACTCCTTAGCTCAAGTGGCTGAGGTCTGTGCCGTGGATCTAAGTTCCTGTATTCCATCTCTGCTGATCACCTATTGGGGGGATAAGGAGGGGTCAGCATAGTTCCGCATGATGGTATTTCTGTGTTTTCAATTTGCTTTTAAAAATGTCTAGGAAATTACATATGAAAACTATTACAGATTTGTAAAGTCAAATACAGAGAGGTGAAATGACTAGTCCCCCAGTTACACAGCAAATCAGATTGGGAATGGAACCCAGGCATCCTGGCTGCCACTCCTCTTCTGTGAACATGAAACAACTCTGTTTCTCACCTCTGACTGGACATTTTGTATACTTGGAATGTAAATGAATGTTTTGGTCTATTAGAAAGACAAGGTGAGTCAGGATTAGAAGTTGGTCCAATAAAAGATATTACTTCATCCACGTTGTTTCTCTAACATCCTGGAGCCAACATGGCTAGAACAACCCTGCAAACAATGCTTTGGTGTATGTCTGTTTAGTACATTTTGATTGAGCATAATTGTTTGAAGCAAAAAGTAGTTTTAAAAGAGCTTGAATTCTATTCCTCCTGCATATTTTGTTCCCCTCCAAACTTTTCTCCAAATTCCTAATATTTGTGGCTCGGCAGTTGTCATTCGCTCCTTCTCAGGCTCCCCTGAGATAGCTGTCAATGCAAACAGCCAAACATACTAAACCAGAAACTGTAAGTCCTGTTCTCATAGTGATCCCATTTACCAGCATGTGGTTCTCATTAGGAAAGACTGAGAGGAGCAGTGTTCCCGTAAGAGCTCCAAATAAAAACCATCTACTTGAAGCTAAGAAATAGGCGGAGAGGTGATGTCCTTGGGATTTTTTTCTGCCAGAAATGGTACAAAAAGATGCATTGATTTGCAAGCCTAATCCGCCATAACAGGATGCAGAAGAAGGCTCGTTGCTCACTGCACTCCATGAACATCTGAAGCGTCTCTAAGACTTTATGTCTGAGAGCATTGGCATCAGGGAGTCACTGGGGTCAGGTTGATTGAGTACTCTTAGTGAAAGTGAAATGTATTCAAAGGCTGAGTGTTCTGATGCGCTAATTAAGTATAATATTTCCCAGGTTGCTACCACACATGGAAACACTAAAACTATACTCATCTAATTTAGTGATCTACTGCCAGGAAGCAAGTTACAACCTTGTCTAGGTTTTGGATGTGACTGTAAAATCTTAATTTATTTGTATCATTCCAGTATGCTTGTTTCTGTTTGACTTTACTACATGTACTGTAGACTCCATCATAATTCTGAAAGCTGTTCAGAAATATTGTTTAGTATAAAGGGTCTAAATATATTTCCTGTGCATCTAATGCTAATATAGAATCTAATGCATATTGAGTATATGTGGTCTACATTAAACACATTTTTATTAGTTAGTTTGGGCCTTTAAGTGTTTCAAGTGGCTGGTTTCCTCCTAGGTCACAGGACTTGGAAAGCAGGAATCATGTGACTCAGAGCCACGCCTTTTGGGGTATATAGGGAGCTGTGGCTTTGGATTTGGCTTTGGCTTCTCCTTAAGGAAGCCTGAGAAAGTCAGGGACAAGGCCTAGTGTGGGACTGAAATTGTAGGAAGTAGCCCTGGGAAACAGTAGAGGAAGGTAGTCTTGGTATTAGGATAGATTATTTAGGTTCCCAGGATGGGAGTGTGTAGTGGAGGAATGGTGTGGGCCTCTGCTTTGGTGCCTCCTACAGGTGGTGCTGTGTAATAAAAAGGATTATGGAAACTTTTGCAAGGTAAGAGGAAGGACTTAGTTTAAGGGTAGTGAAAAACAACTAGACCTGTTACAAGGAAAGAAGAGTCCCTGCCCTGTGGGAGAGAACAGACTATAAAGACTTTATGATCCTTCACCCCCAGTAAAATGAATGCAGTCAAGGACTGTTTTTGTTTTCTGCATACAGTAGGATGTACAAATGCCACACAAGCTAACAAAGAGTTGAGGGAGCCTGAAAACCCAATTAGCCCACCTTTTTGCACTTGGAGGGCATGCAGGCGTAATTCAGTTTTAGACCCAGCTGAAGAGGAGCTGGGTGGCTGCCATTAAGGAAGGAGTCCAGAATAGTAGTTGGGAGAAACTGAGGGGAGTGAGGAGACCCTGTGTCCCCACCTAAGGAAAAGGGCTAGGGTAAAGGCAAGGTTGAACTTCTCTTCTGGATGGAGAGGTGGACCCACATAGAGGTGGGAAAATAAGAATAAGCTATGGGAACCAGGTTTAGCTTCTGTGATGGGCCCTAAAGAGGGAGGCAGTACTTAAGGAAATGGCCCTGTGGATTGGTATCCTGATGATAAGACAAAAGACAAAGGGGAACCAGGAAAGATTGAAATATCAAAACTGAAGGGATGGGAGTGTGCTGGGTTTTGCTTTGCTTTGTGTGATGTTACTTGTAGAGAAACTGGAATTAAGTCCCCAGGTAGGGCAGAAGACTTTTGGGTTTGCTACCTGCATTTAATACTCATGAAAGACAATATTTAGGACATTAAGGACACTGATGCTCTGAAAGGGATGGGACTCCAGAGGGATCTGGATAGAGGGCCAAGTACACCACTGCATGAGATGGAAGACGAGCACTCTATGATGGTGAGTTACAACTGAGCCGTAAGGGGGAGCCCCAGTGTGATAAGACCATCACACCACCACCTGCTATTTCTTTTAAAACTCATAGACTTTAAAGTCAAAAGGGATCATCATGACCATCTAGTCTGACCTCCTGTACATCACAGGCCACAGAACCTTACCTACTCACTCCTCTAATAGACCCCTAACCTCTGGCTGAGTTACTGAAGTCCTTAAATCATGTTTTAAATACTTCATGTTACAGAGAATCCACCATTTACACTAGTTTAAACCTGCAAGTGACCTGTGTCCCATGCTGCAGAGGAAGGCAAAAAATCCCTAGGGTCTCTGACAATCTGACCCAGGGGAAAATTCCTTCCCAACTCCAAATATGGCAATTAGTTAGATCCTGAGCATGTAAGCAAGACCCACCAGCCAGACACTTGGAAAGAATTCTCTGTAGTAACTCAGAATCCTACCCATCTAGTGTCCCATCACTCTAAGTCTTCAAATCTTCTCCACCTTCTCCAAAACTTAGAGAGTAGCAAAAGGAAAAATGAAGGATTCTCACTTTGCCACTCTCATCAACATAGTTGTGAAAAAATTCAGATAAATAGGAAAAACTTCAAATGAAAACTTTTCATTGCAATTTTTCATGTGGATAAAAATAAGGTCGGGGGAGCTCTACTGGTGGGCAATACTCTTTAATGACAGTGGAGCACTAGGAATGTGTTATCCCAGTCCTGTTCCTAGTACTCTAACAGAGGCCTAAACTATCCTGCCTTTCTGCTGTTTGGATGAATTTGTAGGGTAGGTGGAAAGAGGTGTCTGCACACCATCTGGGTAAAATTTTTCAACTGAAACTCTTTTTTGGTAAAAAAAAAAAAAAAAATGCAGATTCAGCAACACTGAACCCCTTCCTGAATTTGTGTCACTTTTTTCAAATTGTTTCATTTGAATTGTGGAGGGGGAGGAATCAAAACTTTACTTTGGAATTTTTAAATGAAATGCTTAGCTTTTTTTGTTTGAAATGTCCTTTAATTTTATGTTGTTAATGCATTAATCAATGCTTAAAATCAAAATAGCTTTCTTTACTTTTCAAATCAATCATTTTGAAAATGGTTGTGTTTTGGTTCAACCTGAAATGAAACTTTTTCTCTCTCTTTCTGAAATAGGTAAACCCAAGTATCCATTATTCGCACAGCTCTAGTCTGCATCCTCTTCTCTCTCCCTTCCCAGCACACTCAGAACATTTCACCAGGTTTAACCAAATCTCCTCAGGGAGAGGAGGATAAGGATGTGGGAATGGAGTTCTGTCTGATGTTATACTCTTAGTAATATATTTGTTCGTTTACTGCAGTTCCTTTGGATTTTTGCCTTGTTTCATGTGTTGTGAATGTTTGGATTGTTACACAAGAAATCAATAATGAGAGATTTTTTAAATGCAGCAATGAAGCCATCTTCTTCCATGCTTGAGTTATAATGACATTATCTAGTGTAACATAAGTCTTAAGAATAGGAAGGGGAGTCAGGTGTTATCCTATTTGTAACTAACACTGCCATAACTCACACTAAATACTGTTTCAAGTTGGCTGACTTTTTAAAATATCAAAACACAGAGCAACCTATTTCCTGCAAGTAGGTGTCTTTGTTGGCAAAATTCAGATTTTACTGATCATGAATGTGGGTTCTGTGACTGAAAACCAGCCTGGTTTTGAAATCTCAGCTGTAAACAACGTTGTAAGGTTGAGCACCGCATGTTCATAATATACACTTGGTTATTCCAGGTTTGTGTTCCTCATACAGGCATACTATAAAGACATAACATTTTTTGGCAGAATAAGTCATAAATCAGCACACAGCACATGAATACAACTCAATATATTTTATAGAATCCAGGCTTGAAAATTAAGAGCACACATGATACAATTAGTGTAATTGTATGCTACAATTAGTGTAATAGAAATACCTCTGAGATCCTATAGTCAGCAAAGATAGGAAAAGGTTACCAGTGTTGTCAATGCTTTGACAGGCTCCTTGCGGTCACCAATGCAAACAGGCCTTTCCGTTTTCTGAGCACTAAATTAATCTCATTTCTAGAAGTTGTATTTTAAAAAAATAATTTGGGAATTACCAGAGCTGCTTGATACAAGGTCTGAAAAAAAAGTGTTGAGGCTTGGGAATGAACCATTAAGTTGATTGTTCGCCATCGGCCTCAAAAAATATAAACTTATTATACAATTTCCTGTGGTTTATTTTGGCTGGAAAAGGGGTATATGTGCTATGTCCTCCATAGACTTGTAATGTATCTTTTTGCATTTATTTTCACTTGTGTGTCGTATTTTCTGTGCACAGTACAAAAGCTAACATCACAGCATTAATAACAGTGTATCAAAAACATTGTATATGTGGGGGGACCCCAATTCCAGACAAAATCAAATACCAAAATACATAGTAGAAGTTGATCAAAGGCTATGGAGAGGGTGGCCTAATGGCTAGAGCAAGTAAATGAGAACCAACAATTTAGACCCAACTCTACTGCTTGCAATACCTTAACCTCTTCATTTGTTTACCCATCCATAGTATGTGTGCAATCCTATTTACTTTCCTTAAAGGTGTGTTGTCAAGGGCTTTGAGACCTTGCAGAATTTCAAATCTTATTATACATGTCTAGTGTTCCTACAAGAGGGATGAATAAATAAACAAAAACATAATTCACCCTGCTTAGATGGGCCAATTTTTGGTGTGAGGGGATACACCTCTCAGCGGACTTCAGCAGAGCTATATCTGCTAACACCAGGTCAGAATTTGGTGCATTGTAGGCAGAGACTTTACACTCATTTGGCTGAATTTATTACAAAAATGTGAGCAAAGCATTTTGTGTTTACTTCATAACGGTTCCCCCTCCCTGCTCCTTATAGCACTATGCCAATCATCTTTGTCTGAGGAGGTCTGGTTGTGGCTTATTTCTGAGGCTCATCCGTGCCATGAGTCCTGGGCAAGAGAAGTTTGTCCAAGAATAGTGTTAGTTGCTCTCTCTTCTTCCCTCCCTGAAAGTTGAACATACTTCTCCTCTAAAGCTAAAGACTTGTAGGTTATTGTTAAGATTCCTAAGCCTCCCTTCCACAAGGGAATGAAGCATTGTTCTATTAGGGGAAGGAGGGTTAGGTATGTATCCAGTCTACCTACAGGAAAGCTCCATATCCTGCAGCTCTTCCTTATGCAAAAAGATCCTATTTAAGTGATAGTGACATACAGATATACATACTTTCCTTTGCACTGGAATCTCCCTTGTGCCAGAGGGATACTAGGTGCACAAGCACTTCTCTGTAGCCAGAAGGCCTGGTTGTAGCCATCACAGTTTTGCGAGCTCCCATGATTTTTATCACAACTTTTGTAATGTTGGGATTTTTTTGTAACCTGTCTCATGAAAATATGATGAAAGGTGCCAACTCACAAATTTTCCATTATTCAAAATGGTTGCCATCTCCTATTGCTATCAGTGGGGCTCAAGCTGGTAAGATGGCTGTGGTCCATCTGCATGTGGGAGTGAAACAGCACTTCCTGCCATTGGCTGCCACCTCCTGGGAACCAAGCAGAGGAGAAGCTGTGGGGGGCAACAAGGTAGGGGAGGAGAAGAGTTGAGGTGGTGCTGTTTCTGGGTCCAGGGAAGAGGAGAAATCCCGGGGTGGGGGCCAAGGATTAGGGGTCAAGACAGTAATAGGAAGTGAATGGCAGTTTCCATACCTTAGGGTTCAGGATGGGGTACGTAGAGTCTCCATATGAGCAGCCAGGGAGAAGTGTGCATTTTGTGTGCATTACAGGTTGGTTTTCTCCACCTGAAATCATCTCACACACATGGTTTGAGGTTTTCAAAATCTCCTGATTCGTGGGGGGGTCTGACTCATGATTATTGATCTCTTGAGGTTGGAAATCCTGTCTGCGTGAATGAATCGAGTAAAGGCGAGTGAGCCACCATTCAAATTTAAACAAAAATAAAAACAAAAGATCAGCTCAACATCAGATAAATTGGTATGTAACTGAGCTCAGTAACTTCTGCTGAGTGGAAGGTCATGGATCATTTCAAATGAATAAAACCCTTATGTTGCATTTGTGGGCTGCATCCTTGATTCAGCATCTTTAATTAAAACAGTACCGCTGTAGCTTGTTTGTTTCATTTAATTTAACTAGGCAGCTTCTCTTCGGTTACTGACATAACAGATGGCATTTCATAAACTGTTCAGGGAAAATTTCCATTTTTATTGTAATGTTAAAAAAAATGCTACTTTCAAACTCTTGTTTTTTATTATTGTTAAATGTTTATTGCATTTTCAGTTATGGAAGGGAACCAAATATGCTCAAGCATCACAAGAAACTGCAACAATAGATTAGCACCTGGACGAAGTATGTGCAGGTGAACACAAGAGAAGTGTGCAAAATCTTTTAATAAAAAGCTGTTTGTTAAATGTCATGGCTAGACTGGCAAATACCATGTATAGCCAAAATATGCTCACCTTAGCCATATAAAGTACCCTACTGACTGCATTGCATGAATGCGACAAGTAGGAGTTGGGATCAGATCCAGCTCCCACTGAAATCAGTGGTCAGTCATTGACTTTAATGAGAACAGGATCAGGCCCTTTATCCCACAAGGTGAAACTCCATGATGTGCAGGGGAAAAGCACAAGACCCATTTACCAGTCCCTCTTAATTCTTCAAAATAGGATTTAAATGGTGTATATGTCTTATATTGCTACTCTGAACAGGGTTCAATTTCATCCATAGGGTTCAGAGCCTTGGACGGTGTAAATCAGCATAGCTCCATTGACACCATTTGAGGAGCCGGCTTCATAAAGATTAGGAAAGCTAGGTGTCCAGTTATCTTGAGGTCTAACAGTAGCGCTTGCTTCGTGTTAAAATCATCCACCAATGAGATCTTCCCCACTTTCCAGGGCAAAACCCCTCCTCAGTGTTTGAAAAGGAGTTTCACAAAGCCCTTCAATGTACCATTGGAATGTAGAGATGAGTTTGAAAGTCTGATGAAAGGGTTAAACAAAATTGGGAAGGAATTTGTCACAAATCTAAATTTATAGGTGTATGCATGGAGGTGTTATGTGGTGCAGGGGGAAGGGAAGGATAAATTTTTTTTTAAGTAAAATGATAAGGTACTATATGCTCTACTGTCTTGAAAAAAAATGACAAGCACTTTGAGCTCACCACCATTCAAACAGCAGCAGTGGGGTTTTCTCTTTAAAGATGTCTTCCAGAATTTTCCAAAAGTCATTAGCCATTTTTAAAGAACCCGCTGCAGTTACAGCATCAGCTGAATGTAAAAGAGCCTGCACAGTTTCACTAAAGGTAAACTTTGAGGAACTGCTGTTACCATTTGAACGTTCCACTAACAATTGTATGTTAAACAGTACAGTGTCCTTTTGGGAAATGACACTTAAAACCAATAACTAAAACAATAATCTAAAACACAACAGAATCAGGGTTTGTATGTATTTTATCTATGAAATTCGTATGTGAGAATAAGAGCCTGTGATTGATGGTTCATGTTATGGTCATTAAGACTTTAAAAAAAAAAAGCCATATGCTTTAGCTGGAAGAAGATCCCAGAAGTCAGTATTACTAACTTTGTTATTAGCACTATCTGACTATTTGAGTAATATTATACTGCAGGGGCTGGCAACCTTTCAGAAGTGGCGTGCCAAGTCTCCATTCATTCACTCTAATTTAAGGTTTCACATGCCAGTAATACATTTTAATGTTTTTAGAAGGTCTCTTTCTATAAGTCTATAATATAGAACTAAACTATTGTTGTATGAAAAGTAAATAAGATTTTTAAAATGTTTAAGAGGCTTCATTTAAAATTAAATTAAAATGTAGAGCCCCCCAGACTGGCCAGGACCTGGGTGATTCAAGTGCCACTGAAAACCAGGTCGCGTGCTGCCTTCGGCATCCGTGCCATAGGTTGCCTACCCCGTTATACTGCTACAAAATCAATCAATGAGTTAAGTCTTAGGCCAACATTTTCAAATTTGTGTGCCTAAAGTTAGGCATATACTAAAGGTCTAAATTTAGGGATGCTGAGTAGAGCTGTGCAAATAACCAATTTTTCCACTTGGTGGCCAAGCCAAAAAATTGAAGTAAAGTTTGGTTTGGGGGCAATCAGAAACAAAACCTTGTCACTTTTTCTGGTGGGGGAAAAAAGAGTGGGGGTATGTGTGAAAATGTTTTCGGTTGATTCAAAATGAAATGTTTCATTTTATTTTTGAGGGTTTTTTTAACCTTTTTTTAAAAATATGTTTTTAATAAAATTGTGTGAAATTCTGAAACAAAACAGCCTTCCAAAGTGAAACTTCAGTGTTTCATTTCAGAAGTTCTGAAATAAACTGTTTTGACATTACCATAGTGTTGTTATTTGATTGAAACTATTCACTGAAATTGACCCTAATTAATGAATTGTGTCGGTGGACTTGAATCTGCACTTTTTAGCCAAAAATTATTCATAAGAAAAAAATTCCCCAGCTCTCCAGTGCTGTGTTGTGCCATTAAAGTCAATGAGCAGTGCATATGGTTTAGCCTCTGAATATTGGACTATTTATTGAGGTGCTTAACTTCAGGCACCCAAGTCTGAAAACTTTAGCTTTTGTTCCTTCATGTGCTTATTTTTGCTTTCTTTTTTTCTTTCCCTTTAGTTCTTTCCCTCCCAGTGCTGATCTGAATTCTGTGTTTTATCATAATTTTATCAGTAACATCGTGAAAGTTGTTTCACCTCACTGTCAAATGTCAGGAACATTCTGCATTCAAATGTGGGGAATGGCTAAAGCAAAGGAGTATTACACCGTTGGACCAGATCCTCATCTGGTTTACGCTGGTGTAGCTCCTTTGAGTACAGCTATAGGGCCTGACTAACTTTGAACCATTGGTCTTCCATGTTGACTCAAGCCCTGCTTCAGCAAAGCACTTAAGTAAATGTCTAAAGACCAGATTTTAAAAACTATTTAGGCATTGCTGCCATCACCATCACAACGCCTTCCTGATTTAGGGTTTAAATCTCACTTTCAAAAGGGATTTCGGTATTTAGGAGTCTAATCTCATCACTTGTCTAAATCCCTTTTGAAAATGAGATGTAGGCTCCTAAATCAGTTAGAAGTTGTGATGCTGAGCACAGAAATGCCCGAATAGCTTTAAAATCTGGGCCTAAGCGCTGTGTTGAATTGAGGCCATAGATAGCTACCAGCTAGGCATGGGGGCATCTTCTCGGATGATGAAGAGTATATGTGTTACTGTGTTAAACATAAACTACTAAAAGGAAAACAGCATTTTCCTTCTGCATAGAAAAGTTTCAAAGCTGTGTTAAGTCAATGTTCAGTTGTAAACTTTTGGAAGAACAATCATAACATTTTGTTCAGAGTTACAAACATTTCAGAGTTGGGAACAACCTCTGTTCCCAAGGGGTTCATAACTCTGAAGTGCTACAATAACACATGAAGACATGCAACTGAATATTGACAAAATGTACAAGTGCTTATGTAAACTTCTAGAAGTTTAAATAATAAGATGGGTGAACAAGTGTGCCTGGCATTACATGAGGATATTGATATAATAAGTATCATGGAAATTTGGTGCAATTAGGATAATCAATAGGATGTGGTAATACTAGGGTATACAGGAATGATAGCGTAGGTTGTGCTGGTGGGGGAGTGGCACTGTATGAGAAAGGAAGCATACAGTCAAAGTAAAAGTAAAGTAAAAATCTTAAATTACTCAAACTGTACCATAGAATCTGTATGGATAGAAATTTCTAGGGCTGTCAATTAATCACAGTTAACTCAAGCAATTAGCTCAGAATAAATTACTGTGATTAAAAAAATTAACCATGATTAATCGCAAATTTAATTGCACTGTTAAACAATAACAAAATATAAATTGAAATTTATTATAAATATTTTTGGATGTTTTCTACATTTTCAAATATATTTATTTCAATTACAACACAGAATGCAAAGTGTATAGAGCTCACTTTGTATTTTATTACAAATATTTGCACTGTAAAAAAGAAACAAAAGAAATAGTATTTTTCAATCCACCTCATACAAGTACTGTAGTGCAGTCTCTTTATTGTGAAAGTGCTATATACAAATGTAGATTTTTTTTGTTACTCCTTCACATAACACAAGAACTAGAGGGCACCTGATTAAATTTATAAGCAGGAGGTTTAAAAAAAAAAAACAAAAGAAAGTATTTCTTCACACAGTGCACGTTCAACCTGTGGAATTCATTGCTGTGTGAAGGCCAAAAGTATAACTGGGTTCAAAATAAAATTAAATAAGTTCATGGAGGATAGGTCCATGAATGGCTATTAGCCAAGATGGTCAAGGGTGCGACCGCATGCTCCTGTTTCGTTAAACCTCTGGCTGTCAGACACTGGGACTAGTCAACAGGAGATCGATCATTTGAAAGGGCCCTGTTCTGTTCATTTCCTCTGAAGCATCATGCACTGGCCACTATCAGAAGACAGTATACTGGGCTAGATGGACCATTGGTCTGACCCATAATGGCCATTCTTATATTCCTTGTCTTTGTGCCTTTGGACTCCTGCTTTTTAGCTTGATGGTGAATGCTATTTATTAGATTATGGTAATGATAGAATCACACAATAAGAGAATCTTAGATGTAGAGTTGGAAGGGACCAAAAGAGGTCATCTAGACCATCCCGCATATACTGAGGCAGGACCAAGTAAACCTAAACCAGCTCTGACAGATGCTTGTCTAACCTGTTCTTAAAAACCTCCATTAAGAGAGAGAATGTGCTGACTTTTAATTTTGTTTCACTTTAATTGAAGATCAGAGAAATTTGGATCTGAAATCTAAACTGAGCTCCTATGTCTATCATGGCTTGAACTAAACCCCTGCATACAAATATTTCCCCACCCTCCTTCCCACTCCTCAAAACAAAAACAAAAAACCAAAAAAATCCACTTTGGCAATGTTTGCAGCCAATGGCAGATCTGAACACTAGAGATGGGCTTGATTTGCCATTTAAAATTTCAGCTAAGGGTGCAGTTGAAGCTATTTGCATTAATCCACCTTCCTCCCTCATCTCCTGTGCAAAAGCCATCTTGTATATGTAAAATCTTATTTTAGAATTAATAGATTTTTAAGGCAGAAGGGACCATTATGATCATTTAGTGTGACCTCCTGCATCCCACAGGCCACAGAATTAAATCCAGTAATTCCTGCATCAAACCCATATCTCTGGCTGAGCTAGTGCATAAGAGGGGAAAAAAAAACAATCTTGATGTAAAGAGTGAAATCCTGGTCACATTGAAGAAAATATCCAAGCTCCGCCCCCTACGTACTACCAAAATTGTACCTGTTCCGGGTAAGTTTGCTAAGCTGTTGACTGAGACGAGTTTCAAGTAGTAAAGTTGAGTGTTGCAGAGGTACTCCATGACGTTGTCTGCGTATCTTTGTATTAGGCATCCCGAGCTATGCTGGCTGATGGTGCAGGCACTATACAGACCTTTGAGTAATGCATTATTTAGACAAGAAGTTGCTTCGAACTAAGTGTATGGGCTATAATCTTGGCAGTAACCAACATCTGTTGCTATAATAAAGCAAGAAAGCAAACTGGCTTGGCTGTATGAGGAACAGCTGATTCAGTGTTTTGTAAGTGAGGAGAAAATAGACCTGAAGTGTGTTAGCATACCTTCAAATAAAGTTTGCAGCACATTAGAAGTACATACATACTTTGAAATGAGTACAAAGTACAAAATTTACAGATGGAAATGAGTGGCAATGTAGCCAGGGCTGGCGCTTCCATTAGGCAACCCTAGGCGGTTTCCTAGGGCTTCAGGATTCGGGGGGCGGCATTTTGTGCGTTCCCCACGGGGCACATGGGAGCTTCTGGTTCTGCTCCCGATGCGCCGCTGAAGAAGGACCTTCTGCCGACGTGCCGCGGAAAACAGCGGCAGGCAATTGAGCAGCTCAATGACTGCCGCTGTCACCTGCGGCATTTCGGCGGAGGGTCCTTCTTCGGCGGCGTGATGGGAGTGGAACCGGAAGCTCCCGCGCGACCTGTGGGGAGCGCACAAAATGCCGCCCCCCCCGAATTCTGCCTAGGGCGCCAGAAACTCTGGCGCCGCTCCTGAATGTAGCCTCTGGTAGCATTAATCATTGTGGTTATTATTTGTGTTACGGTAGCATGTTGGGGGGTGGTTGTACTAGGAACTGCACAAGGAGAGTCATAGGCAGTTTCTGTTCCAAAGAGCATACAATCAGAGACATAACAATGGATGGAGAAAAAAAGATAATATGTAAACACCAGGAAGTTCTGCTTAAAAACTGACACAGCCCATGTGGAAAAATAAGATCTGGGGCTGATTCTAAGTGGTATGGAGGCCCATTTACACTGTTCTGGTGGCATAATAGTATCTTCAAGTAGGCATAAATTCCATTCACAGTGTAAAGATGCTTTAGTATAACTGAGGGAAATATTACAGCCTGAATTACCTTCTGAATTACAAATCTGCTGTGATATGAAGGATGGTTTTATACAGAATCACTGGGTTAAAAAGCAAGTCTTATGCCAGGAAAAATGTCTGTCGATCTCTTAGCTAGGATTTCCCTGCTGCAATTGTTTTCCATACACAGCTTGTCCTCTACTTTTCATTTACAATAACAGTGTACTGCAGCTTGCCATCTGTATGGCCATAGATGACTCACTGCTATAGATCTTGCATTAGTCACTATTCAAATGGATGAGCAAAGGATAACAACTTTCCTGCGACATGCATTTCACACACAGGTCAGAACTCTCATTGGCAAGCCCTCAATTTCAAAACTTCTATCTACAACTTCTGTGGGAATCTTGGTTTTGAAGTAAATAAGTAATTAAAATTGAAATCCCTTATAAGTTGATGTACACTAATAATTTCTCTTTACAATTACTGACCATGGGTTTCTGGAACACACACATGCACACCACAGCTTTTTGGTATGAACAATGGGCTTGCCAGAATCTTGCTTTTATAGTCTGTGCTGCCAATCGTGCCCCTTACTGGATACAGGGCTTCAGAAGTCATGGTCAATAAAGGCAAAATTCACTCCCTGTGTGGTGAGCCCACACATGTGTTGCCTATATCTTTTATGGGCTCAGTCACTGCATGGGGTGAATTTTACCCAGTATAGGCAAACATATATTGACTTGTTTAATTCGTATATTTTGGATCTTGAACTTGTTCCTGATTCATCCTTCACAGAATAAGCCAACCTGCTGGCTTTTCACAATATATGGATCCACATTTATTTCCTTCTGATGATAATCTAGACCGTTACATCAGTACTGATGTCTGGATTATGTATCTGAAATTTGATCCTCTCCCTACTCATAGAAAAAATCTCATCATTGAAGTGACTATTGTCTTGCCCTTCAGATCTCTATCTCTAACTTCTTATTTCTCATTCCCCCAAGAAATCAGCTAATAAGCATAACTATATGTACACCTGTATCTGGGGCCAGCTATGTACTTGTCTGGGCTTTAGGTGTAAATCACAGAAGCCTGGTGGTGGTCAACCGCTTGTCTCCACTCTGTTCACAACTTTGAAGTACAGAGTAAGGCCCGTCCATTTGCTCATGCCTCTACCTGACCCAGTCTGGAAGTGAAAAGTTGTTTTATAGGATTGGTACAGATACATGGGCAGATAAATTATTCTAGGGACTGTTCTGATGCTGCCACAATGTCATTACTTTCAATTCTAAATGTGTTTTTTATTGAGGGACATGCACCCAGGATATTAGGGAATGGGACATTTTTATAGATATTTAAATTTACATGTCTTCCTTTGACTATTAACTAAGTCTTAAGATAAATGTAACTTAGTATCATGGGTCCACAGGAAGCTATGCCTCAGCTTTTAAACGGTCTCTTGGAGGAACCCTGTCAGTGTGCCAGACCTCTAAGGGGTCTTACTCTTCTTCAGGGTAGGCCCTGTGGTGTCATCGCCTCCAGAACTGAGCCTCTGGGCTCCAGCACCTCTGGCTTCACACCATGAGCTCTTCCTAGTGAGTCCAGCAGAGATCGATGTCTAGTCAAAGACTTTTGCACTCTTCAGGGACCAATGCACCTCTGCAAAGATTTGCAGTGACACCAAGCAACATATTCAAAACTGCATAGGGATTATTGGTCAATTGGAACACAGCGCTGGATGTCCTGTAGATTAGCATAGATAAACAAGACGTAGTCCATCTGGCCAAGCCAGAGCAATCCACCAACTGAGTTGTAAAGGACTCCATTTCAGGTTTTGTGTCTCTCTGACCTTTAGTCAGTCTCAGGTGAGAACAAGCAGCCTCTTCCAGAAGCCAACCCTTTATCCCCTGCTAGTCACTTCTCAGTCCTTTGCTCTCAAGCTGGCCTGTGCTCAGCTTCTCTGATGAAAGTTGGGAAGAGGGGGGTTGGGAACATTCTGGTCATTGGTCTTCATTATTGATTGCTGGGTGTGAACATTCTGGTCACTGGGCCTTGCCATTGTCTTTTTCAAATTCTGTATTGGTCTGGGTCGCTTTCAGCAGGTTCCAGCCAGTTTCTGAATGACCCATTCATTCCAGCCCAGACTGCTGGGGACACACACCTCTCAATACTCCTGCGCTGCCTCAGGGGTAGACTTGATGCTTTTTCTATCACTGAGTAGCAATGCAAAGTACAGAGGGAACGTGAGGTGCGCATAGGATTCATAACAATATTGCAGGAAGTTCCCACTTTGTCACAATTAGTATGTAAGAACTGCTTTAAAATTGGGGTTTACCCTCATGAACATTATAGCCAAGAATAGCACTGGGCAAAGTATGGCTCTGACACTGAAACTTCCACCTAGACCCATAACACCATTTGTATTCCACTTCTTCGTGTCTTCCAAGCAAAGGCTGCAAGTTATGGCAAATTACCTCATGGTTTTGTGATGCTATGGACAAACGGGGATTAGGATGAAACGAGTAAATTCATTTGCCTTTCCAGACAGGCGCTCTAGTGGTGAAAAGCTAATTTGTGATGTTCCGGAGTACGTCTTAACCACATATTAATCTTCTAGGGCCAAATTTTTTCCACGGAGGTGCATGCAGGGTACTATTAAAGTCAATAGAACTTCACAGGATATGGGTTTTCTAAACACTTCCAAGGCAGAATGTGAACTGTTAGCCTTCCTAGAACAAAGGGAATTCCTTTGGTTTTCCTCTGCCTCTAATTAAAAGAAAGTGATTGTTAAAAACATAATTGAAATTCACTATTATACACGCATGAAGCATAAAATGTGAAAGTACACTCCACAAAGCATTGCCAAAAGTATACAGGAAGGAACAACCCTGCATCTTCAAAGGGATGGATGAAATGACTTAATAGGTTTCTTCCATCTCTGCTTTCTGTTATCCAAAGGAGGAATGGCAGCACTGTTCATTCAGCAGCAACTGGTACAAGTTCAGTATTTCAGAGTGTCACAGGCTCTATTTGGACCCCAGTGGAAAATTGAGGTGGAGTGAGAGAAGTGGGTAGAAGGTAGGGAAAGTTGCACTAATGGATGCCATCAACCAATGCTGTATATGTATCTCCCTTTTGACAATATCTACATTTTCCACTGGAGAACCAATTCAAACTAAAACAAGACATGGAAATATTTCTGGAATTAAGCAGACATCATTGCTGTTTTATTTCTAGCACTCATGCAATACAGGCTGATTTTCTTAAACAAATAACATCCACAATTATGCTAGGATTAAGAAGGAAAATATGATAATACACTTCTTATGCTTGGTGTTGTGTTTCTGTTGCTAGTCAAAGGCAAAGTTGCATTATAAAACAATTTCTGTTGACCTTCTGTGGCCACCTTCTGCAACATTTATTTAATTCTGTTGTAGGAGACATGTGGAATGCATGAACTTGAACTGTGTGTGTTTTCAAATCTCTTAAAAAATACTCTGAAAGCTTCTGATGTATAATAAGAGCCAGGATAGTGTCTGGGTGAGAAATGTATGGAGGGGGGCACTGGCTCAGGCTGGCTGAGGGTCAGTGGCATTTGAGCCAGCTATTCCCAAAGATCTGCTTAGGTGGTGGGGATTGCATGACCTGATCTTTACACAGATCATGGTGCCTCTCACCCTTCCTCACTCGGGGCCAGATGCATAGCCCTGGAAAGGCACACCTGCAACAGATCTCAGCAAAAAAAGTGTGTGTGTAGGAGGCTGAGAAGGATGAAGGTCTATTTGATTTAAGTTCTGATGGACACTTCTATTTTTTCTATTACTGCTTTCTGGTCTTGACTACTGCAACTTTGCTCCCTTCAAGCGTATTCAGAATGCTGCTGCTAAAATAATCTTGGCTTACCGCTCTAATCACATCACCTCTTTATGTCCCCTGCACTTCTGCATAAAAAACAAGTGTCCTGCTTTAAGACCCTTCGTTACTTAGCCCCTTACAGCTAATTGAGTAACCTATTGTGACATTGACCACCGCATCTTCTTTCTGCCAGTATTCCCTGCCTTTACTCGCCACCAGTCAGCTTTTTCCTTAACCAACCCATCCTTTCAGTGCTTAATTTGTAATGAAAGGGGTGTCGGGGCTCAAACACAAATTAAGCAATGCATGGGGGAAACTCCCTGATAACTCAAACAGTTGTCATCTTACTCTCGTTCAGATCTCTCCTAAGGACTCACCTCTGCCATGATGCTTACAAATCCCTGCTGGCTGACCAGCTGAAGAGGTGACAGGTGTGCTGCCTTCTTTTTATTTCCTCCTTACCTCTAGCCCCAAGTAAAATAAACAAACCTAGCCCCACAATACTTGTAATTAACAAAGCTGTCCCACTTTACCATACTCATTCACTTGTGGGTGGTATCCACATCCCTTAATCTCTTTTGATTGGAAAGCACACAATGCAGAGATTGTCTCTGATCTGTGCACACACAGTGTCCAGCACAATAGGCCCTCAATCCAAGCCGGGGCTTTGGGGCATTGCCAGGATATAAATATTTAAGAGGAAAAGCTTCTGGGTTCTAACGGGTACTGTAGATGTTTTCAGCAAGATTTTCAGCTAAACTAATGAGATAAAGTGTCATATGCAGTGGAGTTGTAGCCTGGTTGGTCCTAGGATATTAGGCACACAAGGTGGATGAGGAAATGTCTTGTATTGCACCAGCTTCTTTTGGAGAGAGAGAGATGGTGTAAGCTTGAAAGTTTGTGTCTCTCACCAGCAGAAGTTGGTCCAGTAAAAGATATCACCTCACCCACCTTGTCTCTGAGAGAGTGTTTTTTTCCACAGTGTATCAGAATGCAATTAAAATCTCTCTCCAAATGAAATGTAAGATTGTAAGCCAGCTTGATTGGACTGAGATTTCTAGACAGGATAGCCTCAACTGATGATCTTTAGTGATCTCTCCCTCTTATCCCATCCTTCTTTAAGAAGTGTGTGTCTCTCTCTTTTTCTGCACGTTCTCAGGCCTGCTTTTCCCCTTCCGGCCCTTTCCCAGCTATTTCTGACACACTGGCATCTAACCAACTCCATGTGCTATTTTCATGAGACCTGCATGTGTTGTGTGCTGTGGATCATACACACCTTCCATGGCACTACTGAAAATCTTGAGTGGGAAGCATTTCCTAGTATTAGCTATTTTCATGATCATTTGCATGGTGCCAGCAGCGAAAGGCAATATTACAATGTCCATCTGGTACAATCCAACTATCACAGCATTCAGTGCCTTTCAGGGCGTTCCAGTTGGAGCCTCTGATGCTTTCAAAGTTTCCCTGAACACATTTTGCACACACGCTCTGAACTCACAATCCCTGGATTAGGATGTTGAAAAGTCTTTAAATCATTAGTTTTCAGGCACCCCCAGAGTGAACATAAAGGCAACCACAAACGCCAATGCTCTGTTGTAATCTGTTGCCGTCAATGTGTGGATTAAAGAAAATATTAAACTGTAGGGTATCAGCCAAGCCTTGAGAGGATCTATTGGTACAATGAATTAAATCAAAAAAATCTAATTACATTTTGCGTAAAACTTTACTGCATAAAATATACAAAAGGAAAATCATCTTTGTTGTGGTTTCCTCATCCTGTCCAAATCTGCTCCTAATTTAGAAATATATTTTGGTTTCTGCATTCAGATTTTCATTAAATATTGGTTAGACTTCCTGGATCCAGGGATGGCCTCAGGACTGCCCACGAGTACAAAGGTCTCTTCAGACTAAGAGCCACAGCCAATGTAACACATAGGGTCAACGCTGTCCCTGGTGTATTGACGGTGAAGTCAGTTTGGACCCTTTAGGATAGATCTGGAAGGAGATGTAGGCTGCTGAACACGTTTCTGGACCTAGGAGACGTAAACTCTTGGGATTCAACCCATTCATGTGTGTGTCACTCTCTTTTCCTCTCTTCCTGCTCTCCCCTTCTCTCAGCCTCTATCACTTTCTGTACTTCTCTTGGAGCTCTATTTCTTGCTCTTTCCATGGCCACTTTTTATTCCCTGCCTTGCTCTCCCCTTTACTCTCCCTCCTTGTTTTTCTCTCCCCTCAATTTTCTGCCTTCAGGGCCACTATTTCCCCTGTGATTTGTCTTCTGATCCCCTTTCTTTCTCACCCATTGTCTTTCTAACTCTCTCACACACTTCCTTGGTCTCCACTGTCCTCTTCCACTTGGCTGTGTGTTCTTTTCAGTCTCTGGACTCCACCCTCTTTCTGTCCCTCTGCCTGACTTTTTCTCCTCTTCTCTAAACCTTTCTTCCACCTTTCCCCTGGTTTCTGTTGCTCTCATTCTTTTTGTCATTCACTTTACCCATTGCTCTCTGATTTACTCATTTCACCACCCCCACCAATTCCAAAAACAAAGAGCTCTTTAAAAGGCAGCAGCTCCATGGTTAAGCTGGGTGGTGCTTTAGGCTAGGGAGTGAGCTCCCTCTCCATGCTTTCAGTGCTAGCTCTGTAACACTAGGAAATGTGCAATATAGACAGAAGGGAACAGGGCTCCCAGCTGTGGGATATGAAAAGACCGGTGTTCTATGCTGAAGGTGTTCAAGCAGAGGGTACTGTGAAGACAGGGGATAGCTGTTAGGCTAGTTCAGTGTCTGACACAAGCAGAGTGCATTTGTTGATAGAGCGGCAGAACATACATGGTACCTCTCAACACCCATAGTCTGAGATTTGTATTTACTTCCAATCCATTCAAGCATGGAGATCTGTCACTTCTACTGAAAACCTTGTGGATCGTGCATATGGAGTCACAAAACTCAGAATTTGGACTTTGTCATTTATCCTACAAAACAGTGGCTCGCAAGGTTTTTTCCATGCCATAAGTGCCCATATTACAAAGTATTGGGACCCCACTCCCACCTAGCCACAAAGAAAGGAAGGATGGTTGCAAATCCCTCCCTGCCTCTTCATTGGAGCTATTTGTGATTCCTCTGGGTCACAAGCTCCCACGATGAGAACCCATGCTATGGAGTAATCTCCTGTTTACAGATTCCTGCACTGTTTTCCCTGTGTCCCTTATTGTTGGGTCCCGCATCTGGGCCTCAGTGTAAAGCCCTGGGTACAGAAACACTGCCTGTGGATCAGCTTTGAGTTAACAGGTGTAGAACTGTTCCCTCGTGGTGTGGTCAGACAAGGGTTTGTCAAACAGCAGTCAATAGCCTGGGAAAAGTCTGACTGGAGAGGGGAAAGTTGGCATAGGGCCTCGGGTGTTAGCCTGGACTTCGGAAAACAGGGTTCAATTCCCTACTTCACCACAGAATTCTGTGTGACCTGGGGCAAGTCACATAGTCTCTCTGTGACCCAGTTCCCCATCTGTAAAGGAAGGTAACAGCACTTTCCTATCTCTTGTCAGGGCTGTTATGAGGAAAAATACATTGAAGATAGTGAAGTGATCAGACACAAGAGTAATAGGGGCCATATACATATCTAGGATAGCTAGACAGGCATAATCATGGGTGTACTTTTAATGATGGAGTGGACCTCAGGCTAGTGAGTTAAACCCTTTATTTATAAAATAGTTTAAGAGATACTATTATACTTTTATATGCTGTATACTAGAAATTTTACACTTTAATGAAGTTGCAGCCTTTCCCTTGAAATAGATTAATCTTAATGGGTTGAGTTGTAGGAAAGTTATTTCAGAGTATCCATGGCATGAGGGAGTGGACATTACATCAGAGTGAAGTCATGCAACACACAAAAATCAGTAAGAAATTTTATGTGCAGCACTAATATCAAGAAAAAAAGATGCTCTCCGGTGAAAACAAACCAACAGTTGACTAGTTTACTGGGAAGCATTCCATCGTTCATACACTCACAATGGATTCATCTGTCAATGTAGACTCTTTACATGTGCCGTGTAGTATTTCAGCAGTGCCACTGGCCATAGGACAGGACCTGTGACAAGATGTGGGAGAAGGAACTTGAGAGGGGGGTCATTGTGCAAATATATTTGTTTCTGCTATAGCTAAAAATTGAGGGTTTTTTTCCTGCTCTGTAGTTTGAGGTAGAGAAATATGTTCCTTTGTTTGCTGAATGCTTCCCACATAAATCCTTATTTAAGAAAAAATGCCATCAAATAGTGGAGCTTTTTATAAAAAGGACATATTTTTCACTTGAATTGAAACCATTCAAAAGGACAAAGTATACAATTTTTATCACTAATTTACTGTAATCAGTATAATGCTTCAGACATCAATAAATTTCATTATTTTCCATTTAATGTCAAAGTAAATTACTCCAAAATGACATCAATTTGCCATCTTAGAGAAAACAAAAGTAATAGACCTTTTACTTCCCACATTAAAAAGCCAGACACCCGTTCTTAATATAAAATCTAGTTATATAATACCGTAGTGTAAATATTTTAGATGGACATCTAAATTCTTTGTCAACAAAGATTTCTTAATCTCCACTAATCCACCTCTTATTACCTACCGTTAAAGGAACCCATTAACTAAATAGCTTCTTTTTAATGTCAGACCCTGGACAATTTTACATGTCTCTCACAATGTTTTCCACTAAATGGCCTTTAATATTATTTTGATTCCATCTGCAACTGTCTAGGAATCTCCACCCTCTCCCTTTGCTATTCTCGTTCACTAAGAATATGTCTACATTGCATCTGGGAGCATGCTTCTCAATGTGAGTAGACAGATGTGCTAGCTCTGCTCAACCTACCATGCTAAAAATAGCAGTGTAGCCGTGGCAGTGACTTGGGCTAGCAACCCGAGTATAAGCCCAAACAATCACCTGGGCATGTATGCAGATGGCTAGTGCATGCCACTGTGGTCCCATTGCTATTTTTAACATTGTAATTCAAGCTGGGCTATCGCTCCGAGCTGCAGTGTAGACACATCCTTGCTGTGAAACCCTGGTTCCACTGAAGTTAATGCAAGTTTTGCTGTTCAGTCCAGTGGGGGTAGGATTTCATTCTTCATTTTTAATCTTGTCCTAAAACATCTCTTCCTTCTGCTCCTACTGTTGTGCATTGATGTTTCTCCTCTTGCCTTGTAGCCCAATTTTGCATTTGCTACAGGCATTACCATTCTGAGCAAACATCTAGTCACCAATCCTGAAAAAGGATCCATGCAGGCAGGTTCTTGGGGTCAGCTACACGTTGACTTGGAGGTGTGAATTCCAACTGGAGGAGACATACCCGTCCTATCTTTGACCAAGCTAGTGCTCTACAAATAGGTAGCCACTGCCACCTAAGCACTGGGAGGGGCTAGCCGCCCCAGTACACACTTTGCATCTTGGAAAGATATGTATTCAGTTGCCAGGTGTGAATGGTGAGAGGGACTAGCCTCCTGAGCACATGCCTGGCATCTTGCATGGGTATGTACTTGGGTGGCTAGCTCTGGGGCAGCTGAATAGGTACCCGACCAACAAGCTAGGCATGTACTTGGGAAGCTAGTCCCTCACCCTGGAGAATTACTCTTCTATTTTTAGAGCACAAACTTGATCAGAGGTTGTGCAGGTATGGCTCCTCAAACTGGAAATTACACCTCCAGCTCAAAGTGTAGACATACCGTTAGACCTACATGGAGTCCCAAAGAAGTCACTGGTACTCTGTGTGGGCCTAAGGGTCTATCAACATAGCTCCCTTTGTAGGATCAGGAACATGTCTGGTTACAAAGAGAGGACTCAAGCTTCATCTGCATTTCTCCAATTTGTGGATGTACAAGTTAAGGGTCTAAGCTTGTCTCCAAATAGATATATGGGCCAGCACTGAATTTTCCTGATGATCAGGTATGTTATCCTGGGTTTTGCTTTGTGCTCAGCTCTAAATCCAATTTTAAGAACTATGTATTATTTATAATAGTTCAGTTGCAGGACATTAAAACCAAACCATGGTTGTGGCAGGGGAATATTTACATGACTATAATCCCTAAGATTTTTTAAATAACTTCTGAGGTTTTAGTCATGGAATTTCATAAGAGTCATGTTGTTAGATCCCATACTGCTCTTTGGATGTTTTGGATAATGATCATAACATTTATTTAAGACTTTAAAAGCACCTAAGACTATCCTTCAAACAAGCTGACTCGAATGGCCAGTGAAAAATTCTTACCCCTGTTTTTGAAAAAAGTGTCATGGAAATTTCTGTGGAAGATGGTTCCATTGCATATACATAACGTCTCTTCTGAAGAGCACAGTGATTTAGAGTCAGATTCCTACTTACAAATGCTATTGTTAATCACACTGGGTCCAGTCTTGCTGAGCTTTCTTGAGAGGTGTTGAGTACTTAACACCTTCCAGAACTGAGCCTATTATTTTTACGTATATACCTCAGCTGTGCATTTTACAGACAAGCTGAGGATCTAACCCAAAGTTTCTATCTGGAAGAATTTACAATGTAGAAAAGACATGAACTAATATAAGGTGAGATGACAGTCTGCAAGGAACCCGGAAAAAAAGGTGGTTGAAATGGTATAATGTCCAGTGATTGATTGTAGCCACACCAAACATCATTGTGTTTGTTCTATATTTGTTAAATTATTAAATGTTCCTATTAAGCTGCCTCATGAGGTGTGTGGAAACCAGAGAGATGGGGGCTGTCTAAGAACTTTGATTGGTGGGTACAGAGTGTGGGTGATTGCTGGAAAAGAAGTAGGTTTGGAGGAAAGATTGGAAATGATTTACTTCATTAGCCTCTGTTGTCTCTTAGAGGCTATTCACGTCATAGAATCAAAACAACGAGAACAGGTTTGATAGCATACTAAGCTTTAATCTAAAAAAAGATTAAATTCAAAGTTTAGTATTATAAAAAGATATCAAATTTTGAATAAAAAATGCTTTTACAAAGAAAACACACATTTGTCCCCTCCCCCGAAAAAATCCCCAAAACACCTTAGCATGTTCTTTTTAAAAAAATTCCAATGTATGCACAGTCTCGTAGCAATATTTCAGCATATATTCACATGTGGAATTTAAATGAAACTTTTGTTTCTGTAACAAAGATTTTTCATATGTGAGTCTGAGCCAGGTCATCCTTCTGACTAGCTAATCTACATATTGCTCCTAAGGCAGGTCCTACACAACTGCTGCTCATTGCAACGTGCCCAGCCCTCCATATTATGGTTTTTAGATGCCAGAAGTCCATTTATCACTGCATTGATCAATTCAATTACTTATAATTCATTTTTAAGGTCTGAACCTTTTTTCAAGTTCCCTGCTAGTTCACATCTGCAAGATCCTGTTCCCTTAAGGCACTCCAAAAGAAAGAAAAGAGAGAAAGAGGAAAACATGACAAAAAAGGTATGAAAACTTGTAGGAACTTCTTCCAGAGAGCAAGGAGAATGCCCAAGGCAGGGATTTTTCTGACTACACCTCCTTACGGCAACTATTCATAATTTGTTCTGTGATAGCTTTACTGTCTCATGGACCCTGCGGCACCCCCCAGGAATGGATGGGGGCTCAGCCAGGTGTAGGGAAAACAAAAGACAGACAAGTCTGTTTAGCCTTCTTTGTCTCTTCATAATTAGATTTACAATACTGAACAACTGTGTCCCTTTGCTGCCTTATGCTGACTGCAGGAACATGCTCTAGGACTTGATAGAGGCTAACTTGATGGTACTGCTTTTCAGTTAGTTGCATGACTAATTCAGGCAAAAGGGCATATCCCTCTCCCCATACATGAACCCAAAAACAAACAAACAACAATCTAAGTCAAATTTATAATGGAAGGCACCTCAAATGGATAAAATACATTTTCCTACAAGAGCCCTAACCATAGAATAGCTGTTGGAATCCTTTAGTGGTTGCATTCTCATTGCATTATCTTTGGAAAGCAAAATAATAAAAACAAAATGTTACCAGCGGGGAAATATCCATTCATTTAGAGGCTGCAAAAATGAGTCAACAGCAATTTTCACACTTCCCTTGGACTTGGAAACATAAAATCTCCAACACTGCTTGGACAAAATTGTCAATACAGTAGATCTTAAGCAGTTTTTCAGCATAAGTATGTTTAAATGACTGTATTGGTAAAGAAAAACAAGGCATACTACTGAAACCAAGATACCTAGAGTCAGGTTTCTATATTAATGATTGCAAGAAAGCTGCTTAAAAAAAAAGTTTAAATGCAAACTTTTACATCTCCAACACATACAGATTTCATATGACAAAAGAAGGCACATACATTGTATGTGATAATTTTTTTCAAAACTAGCTGTTACATTTTCACAGATTAAAAAAACAGTCTGTTTAAATATCTCATTTCTACAAGGTGAATTTACATTTTAAAGTACAAAGTGCAAATACTATGGTTTGGTTTTTTTTTATTGCCTTTTGGTGAGGAAATCTCCCACATGTCAAAGAGATCTGGCTTGGATATGTAAGCTGTTCATCCTTGCTTCTTTGAGCTTTGCTGAAAAGATATTTTTGTAAAAGGTTATATTATTAGTCATGCCTGCAAGTAATTTAATGCACATACCAATGCTTATTATTTATATTCCAGTGCTGTCCATAGTCCCCAGTCAAGATAATGGCCCCATTGTGCTGGATGTTGTACAAATACGTAAAAAACAAACCTGGCCCCCCAAAGAGTTAATCTATTTTGCTATCCATGTAGACTGACAAAAGCAACATCTTTACAACCTTCTACCTATGGCATCCTTGGATTCTGAAAAACACACAGTTCTAGATAATAACAGCTGTGATGGGGCAGGACCACGTATATCTAAACCATCTTTGATGGGTGTTTGTAGACTATCCAGTGCTTAATTACCTTTACAGTTGGAAAGTTTTTTCCTAATATCTAACCTAAATCTCCCTTGCTGCAGATTAAGCCCATTACATCTTCTCTTACCCTCAGTGGATGGACATGGAGAACAATTGGTCATGGTCCTCATTATAACAGCCCTTAACATATTTGAAGATTGTTATTAGGTCCGCGCTCAGTCTTCTTTTCCCAAGACTAAATATATCTAGGTTTTTTTTAGCCTTTCCTCATAGGCTGGGTTTTCTAAACTTTCAATCATTTTTATTGCTCTCTTCTGGACTCTCTAAAAATCGGACGCAATACTCCAACTGAGGCCTCCTCAGTGCCGAGTAGAATAGGTCAGTTACCACATCTTACATATGATATCCCTGTTAATATACCCCGGAATATTTGCCGTGTGTGTGTGTGGGGGGGGGTGATGTGTAGCAGGAAGCTGAGTAAAGCAAGTGACATGTGGCTACTAACCTAATTCTTTGAACTCTATTAATGTTTTATTTCAGATTGAAAAGTCACACATGAGACTACATCGATTTTGGTGTATGTGCCTATATCTATATATTCACACAATCTATGTTTCTCAGTGTGGGGTAATGCTTTGTTCACTCTTCCAATTAAAAGAGGAATTACTAAGGAAAATGATCCGGTCCTTCCCATGATGATTCTTGTTCAATTGCCCATCTTCAAAGTGGCTGATTTGACTATTCTCTTTTAGGCAGGTGGTTTCTTCTGAGCAGCTCCTAAACAGATTATTTAATTTCCAATGGCTTCCTTTCAAGTGCAAGCTTTTGTGACGAAAGCCACCTTTTCCATATGAGGGACATTTGTAGCTTTGCATTGTTATAGTGTGTGACTGCCAACAGATGGCTTGCACAGCCAACCTTTTAAGATTCGAGGCTATTGTTTCTCTCCAACAGCTTAAAATAATGGATTCTGAGTCAGCAAAAAAAGTAAAGATTTTTTTAAAAAAAAATAGAAACATTCGGGCTCTTTCATTATAGATGTTGTATGTTAGAATCAGATTACAGGAAAAGGGAAGGGGGGGCATGTTATGCTCTGAGCGTTACACACATGTGCCAATATTTGCTATGATGTAATTAAAATAACCCTTTGAACGTTTTTTGAGTTCCGCCATAGTCATTGTTTTCAGGCTGCCCTGTTTGAAGTGTAAGTGATTTGCGAGCAGGATTTGAAAAGTTAAGACTGTGAACATTAGTTTAAACAAAGGGAAATTTATTACATCTCTGTAGCTGTGAGAACGTTTTACATTCCATCAAAGGCGTGTGTAGGAGAGCTCTGGCAAAACCCACAACAAATGCAGAGCTTGCCTTAGGAAGTGTGCATCGAACATTAAACAAATCAAGAGATAAAATAAATAACAAATTGGCTAGTAGCAATCAAAGACCTTTGCCTTAGCTTTGGGGAATGCTATAGCAATTTCACCCTGTATTTGTTTGTTTGCTTTTTGACAAATTAGGCTCTCCAATAGACAGGAAGTGGTGTTTAATTAACCATAATTATGAACATTCTGTCTGGTTTAATGCTGCTGTTTAATCCCCTGGATTGTTACTTTAAATAATGTATTTTCATTAGTCATTTAAAAGCCAATTCATCACCTTCTTCTGTCTCATGTACATTAATAATGGTTACACGGCAACTGTCTTGTGGTATGCCTGATATAAAAGTAACCAGCAGTTCTATCCATGATGCCCTCCAGAAGTGAATTGTTAATTTAAAATTATATATAAATATAAATCCATGCCAAAATAGCAACCTTCAATCCCTTCCCGTGGCCTTCCCAGTGCATCCTATCTGTTCAACGTCTGTCTTGTTTTGACTGTAATGTCTCCTGGGTAGGGAGTCTATAACTGTGTCCTGTACAGCACCGAGCACACTGACTCTAATAAATAACAATAGAAATCTAGGCCCCATTAATACCCTGACTGGTCTTGTCTTCTCTAGGAAAAAAGTTTTTTCTTGGCATTTGTTATAATCCTACTGAAGAGAAGGCAAATTGTAGTTTTAATGTGTCAGCTAATCAAGGTAAACCCGTGATTGCCAACTAAGGTTTACCTCAACCAGCAAATGTGTTAAAACTACAACAGCTGGGGCTACTTTAGATAGGTTAAAAACACATCTTTGCACTAGTGAAGACAAGCTCTAAATGGGGGATAAGAGGTGCATAGGCTTTGTGTGGGCCCTCTGCATAAGTGAGAATTTCAACCAGTCTGAATAAACAGGCTGTTTGCTGAATATAATGAATCCTTCCACCCAGGTCACAGTGTCAGATGATCCTGGCTAGTATGTGCAGCCTCCAGGATGAAACTATAATAGCTGAAAATACAGCATGAAGAGGCAGAATGGAAAGAGCTCTGTCCAGTACTTACCTGCCTGTTGGACGAAGTGCTTTCAGGATTATTTTTGGGGGCTGGTAGAAGAGAGGAAAAAAAGTCATGAGAATAGCTTGCATGTTGTTTCTGTGCAATACTGAGTATGTTTTTCTTATTGTTAGTGGATAAACGATGTTTCCCTATTACAGAAATAACACCTAAAGTGCTTTCCACTTAAAACCACTACCGTAATATTGTAATCAGCAATGTGCTGCACGTTACTGCAGAATATTGCAATGGTTGCTCGATAAGGACTGGAGAATGCCGCTGAAGTGGAATGGAGATTTTTCTGTGCCATCTGCCTACAGTGTAAAGCAATGTAAATTTGATCAAAGAAAAGTCACCACAGTGTAAAATCTTGTGTCCATGCTGCTTGCTGCCTTTGAAGAATCTAGACCAAATCTGCATTTCTTGTCCACTCCAATGGCACAACTGAAATACAAGAACAGGGCCCACTGACGAAACCAAAATGCAGTGGAATGTCTTATCTAAACTGGCAGCATTGTGAAAATACCCAGTGACACCAACAAAGTGGGTGGGAAGCAGCATCTCCTCAGAGACCCCAGAAAACCTGTGTAGAATCCTTGGTTTTAACTGATAGGAACTGCTGGAAATGGACCCTGGTTCTGGGTATTTATAAGCCATGAGCAATCATTAATGAAATGCTCGGCATCACAAACTTTCCATGAGGCTAGATGGTTGCTTTGCCTACAAGACAGACTTGATCACTGATTTTCTGTTAAGATGGACTTAGACAGAGAGGCAATGTGGTGACAGCGGCAGGGGACACCTGCTTACTAACACCATTGTTACATCAACTCCATGTGACCTTGGACAAATCATCTAGTGTTCTTTAAACAATAGCATCATGTGGTGACTTCTTCTCTTGTCTGCGATACTATGATTAGTGATAAGGTTACATTTAGTTCCAGATATATGGAGATTAGATTAATGAACTTCCATTAGACTAGTTCAATAAGGTTAAATGAAAATGTTTTCCCTTTGGTTTGCCTAGTATATTTTCACTTGTATTGCTTATGGCAATAATAAGAGCATTCTAGAGAACAGGAAGCTCCTAAGAATGACATTTCATGATAGGGGCAATATAACTTAATATTTTTTCAAAGTGAGATCCTCCATTTCAAGCATCTCACTAAAAAGTGCATTTTCTGCTTTCCCCTCCTAATAACAAAGCTGCCTCTTCATTGAAGTGACTTGAAAGCTGAATAACTGGATTCCTTCCCAGTAAATATCTGACATTTGTTCAGTGAGTGTTGTCATCTATTCAATTAATGTTGGACATCTCAAACTCATTTATTTATTGCTCTGGATTTTATTCTAATCTCCCTCAAGAACAAAGAGCATGGAAAACGGATGGCTGTCTGGAGGCGTTTCCTTTTATTTTTAAACACTACCCCACAGCGTATGCCCCACCACCAAGCAAGGATCATTATGATTTAATGTATAAAGGGGAATTTTGTCACTTGCCTGTAAGAGGCTATGAATAAGCATATATACGGATTGCTAATCTGAATGCAGGGAGGAAAGCAGGCTTCATGGAGTCTCAACTCCCACTGCCCTTGGAAGTGACTAGGTGGAGGGGGGGTACGGAGTAGATGGAACCTTAGTTTTGACTCCCAACATGCTGACCAGCAGAGTGAGCTGGTGCAATGGGGGAAGAAACATGTACCCTGTAAATGGCTGCTGGAACTTGCTTCCTGCTGGAGCCAAGGGGAATCAAGGTAGGAATTGTGATTCTCTGGTTTTATATAGAAGAAATGGTGCCCATATGGCATGTGTTGCACCCATTCAAGATTATGGAATCACCTGTACACATCAGGCCTAATTCCCCTCTCTTACACCAGTGTAACTCTGACTTCAGTGAAGTCATGCCCATTTTACACTGAAGTAAGTGAGAGAAGAATCAGGCTTATCAGTCAGGACACGTTCCCCAAATTGTACAAACTAGGAATTTATTTCTTTTTTAAATTTTAAAGGTGAACCTTTAAAAAAAAACACACACACACACACACTAAAAATGATTAGGGATAGTGGGGAACTTGTTTTCCCCGGTAAAAAAATTTCAGTGGCTTTTTTTATTTTTGTCAAATTTTCTTTCACATTTTTGATTTGACAGAAAACCAGCAGTTTCCAGCAACCAAAATCCATTGAGTGGTCCATTGGGCAGAGCATAGGAGACTGAGTAAAGAAAGCTGGATTTCAGTCCAAGTTTTGTCATTGACTTGCTGTGTGTCCAGGGTCAAATCACTTAGGGCTTGTCTTCACATACAGTGCTACAGGGGCGCAGCTGCACTGATGCAGCTGTAGCACTTTAGTGAAGACACTCCTATACTTGGGAGAGTTTCTCCTGTCAATGTAGTTAATTCACTTGCCTGAGAGGTGATAGCTATGTTGACGGGAGAATCTCTCCTGTCGACATACCTGTTTTCACGGGGCTAGGTTAGTATAACTACATCACTCAGGGGTGTGGATTTTTCACCCTGAATGACACAATTATATTGATATAGGTCTGAAATGTAGACCTGGACTTGGGGCCTGGTCCTCATTTAAACTAAGTCTGCTGTGCACTGCCTGGCAGTGCAATGGGGCCTTAAAGTAGATGTAAACGGGTAAATTGTTACATTTGCACCTTTGTACACAGCCAAAGGCATGTACAGCAGCCTTAGTGTAAATGAGAACCAGGCTGTTAACTTTCTATTTTGATCTCTGTTAGGTGGGAATAATGATACTTCTGTACCTTTGCGCAATGATTTTTAGATCTGCTGTATAGGTGAAAAGTACTCAGTATTATTATTATTCAATCCACAGAAAATATGTTGTATTAGATACGTTTTACGAAATCCATTTGTTTGCTAATAACCAGTTTCCTTTATGACTGTAATCTACCACAGTTACCCTATTTTCTCTGACCTACAATGTCTGGTCATGAATAAAAGCTGTATGGGGAACAATTTGTTTTTGACAGAAGTTTCCCAGTCAGCATGTTCTTCTCTTTCCTTATCACACTTGTGATAGTTTTGTTTACTGGTCTTTGACTGGGGTCCCTATTCTATGTTCTTAAAAATATTAAGCAAACTGTACAGCTATTCACCAGTCACATTTTAATTACAGCCTCTTATAATATAAAACAAGTGTATAAACAGAGACTTTGTCTCCCACTTTCCAGCATTCTCAGGGATGATGTGGGTGATTTCCCCAGTGCTCCAAAGATCTTCAATTATTTGACTCCCTCTCCATCAATTCTCAAAGTCTCTGTGTACCGGCAACCATTCTGTCTGCTTAATGGAGGGAGGGACAGTCTTTCTTCAGAGCCATTCAGTGGTGCTCTAGAAATGGCTCGAGTAGCTACTAGAAAGTGAACTTCCTTCCATAGCAAGACACCAAAGAACAAGCAAATGTATCTTCATTGTAGCCAGAACATGTTCTGCTGGAGTGACTTTCTAGTGGAAATTAGTACTAACTTACCCTCTTTGCCTTCCTATCATGCAATAATAACTTCAACAGGTTAGTATTTGGTGATTAGAGAGAGAGGCTATTGCCTTTGTTGGAACTTGAACTGTTGACCATCTGATACAAAAACACCAACCCTACCACTTAAACTAAAGAACCTCTATTAGCTAGTCATAGTTGCCATCACTGTTTTTATACCTTTTGCAGGATTCCCAGAAGCTGTGGCCTATCAACTATAACCTTAATCTCTGCCTGATCAAAAAATCTAGTTAAAAGGATAGTTAGAAAAGGTTCTTACTGTGGCGTTTCTTTGTGTCTGCTTTACCGTCTTCTTTTGTTACGCCCAGACAACCCATTAATTCTTGAACTGATAAGGATTTATCATTGTTCACATCACAGTATTCTACAAACTTCTTCACACATTTTTTGGGCTTTGACTTTTTTCGTAGGAATCTCTTGAACGGCTTGATTTCCTTTTTGCCAATATCGCCACTGGAATTTTTATCAAGTTGTTTGAAATACCAGTGGACCACTCTCTCTTCCAGAGTATGATTTGGATCAGGTTCTGAAAGCCTGCAATGCGAACAGAACATTACACTTTACATTTGATCACACAGTCCTCTATGTTACTTATGAATTGTTAGATTAGTATTAGTAGATAAGGGTATTTTAGTGAGGTAGGGTGACTTGAAAAATCATTTGTGACTAACTTCTGATGTCCTGAGGAGTCCAGTTTTACAAGAACTGAACATGAATACCACTATTATACAGTGATCACACTTAAATATTTTGGTGGCTTGAAAATTTTTAAATGGCGAATCAGTAAAAATGTTCATATTGATGCAAACATTTTATAAATGACCATTATAAATCATACATCCCTACCACTGGTGAGCTGAGACTGGAATTCTGGTTCTGCTGCAAATTCCAAGTCTCTGCCACCTAAACTAAAGAAGACTGTCCACAGACCTAATAGCAGGTCCCTTATATTCTGTGATGCAGCAACTAGAGGGCACCATCGCACAAATACACACAAAGCCAATCATGATTCAAGGATGCTGACATGAGCCAACATCAGAAAGAAAATGCAGGCAGATGAGAATAAAGACAAATATGCATAATTTCCTGTTTCTCTGGGAAAGATGATGATGCTAAAATATCTTCTTGCCATAAAGAAGGGGAAGTACAGGAATTAATAATTCTTGTCTCTGTTATGATTTAAATATACAATCACAGAAGACACATGGTTACCACAGAAAAATATTGAGTGTGTGTGTTGTGGAATCCAGAGGCTAGAAGCCATGGTGTCTTAGAAATAGCTCTGTCTTCTCCAGAGAGAAGAGGAATGGTCACAGCATGATTGCTCTGCTGAAAAACATATACAAGATGTATGAATGGAAGGACATTACGTTGTATTAAAAGAAAGGAAACAGTATTCCATTCGGCATAAAAGCCACTTCTAAGATTTATGAATTGAAACTTCTCATTTACAAACTTTACACTGAGAAATGGAAGTTATTGTTTTCCTTCCCATAGCTTTTTTAAAAATTCCCATTGCAGAGATTCAAATGAGGTGCTTAATTAACTGTCTTTATTGCTTTTGACCATTATATTTTTAGCATCTCCCACTCTCATTGCTATTTCAACATGCTGAATGCTAAATTCTAGACTGAAGATCAGAGTCTTTTTCAGTTACATTTTTGGAAGCCCCGTTGAAATCAATGAGGTAGCCAGAGTATAACCAATAACATAAGAACTGCCATGATGGATCAGACCAATGGTCCATCTAGCCCAGTATCCTGTCTCTGACAGTGGCTAGTGCTGGATGCTTCAGAGGGAATGGAAAGAACAGAGCAATGTCAAATGATCCATCCCCTGTAGTCCAGTCCCAGCTTCTGGCAATCAGAGGTTGAGGGGCACCCAGAGGAGCATGGTGTTGCATCCCTGACCATCTTGGCTACTAGCCATTGATGGACCTATACTCCATGAACTTATCTAATTCATTTTTGAATCCAGTTATAGTTTTGGCCTTCACAACATCCCTTAGCAGCAAGTTTCATAAGTTGGCTCTGCATTTTCTGAAGAAACACTTCCTTATGTTTGTTTTAAACCTTCTGCCTACTAATTACATTGGGTGACCCCTAGTTTTTGTGTTACGTGAAGGGGTAAATAACTCTTCCCTATTCATTTTCTCCACTCCATTTATGATTTTATAGACCTCTATCATATCACCCCTTAGTCATCACTCTTCTAAGATGAACAGTCCCAGTCTTTTTAATCTCCTCTCCTAGGGAAGCTGTCCCATATCACTGCTCATATGTGTTGCCCTTCTGTGTACCTCTTCCAATTCGAATATTTTTTGTGAGGTGGGATAACCAGAACTTCACACAGCATTCAAGGGGTGGGCATACCATGAATTTACATAGTGGCATTATGATATTTTCTGTTTCATCATTTATCCCTTTCTTAATGGTTCCTAACTTTCTGTTAGCTTTTTTGATACTGCACATTGTTTTCAGGGAACTATCCACAACAACTCTAAGTTCTTTTTTGAGTGGAAACAGCTAATTTAGACTGCATCACTTTTTAATTTACAGCTGAGATTATTTCTTCCAACATGGATTACGTTGCGCTTATCAATAGTGAATTTCATCTGCCATTTTTTTTCCCAGTCACCCAGTTTTGTGAGATCCCTTTGTTACTCATCATAATCAGCTTTGGACTCAACTGTCTTGAGTAATTTTGTATTGCATACAAATTTTGCCACTTCAGAATTAAACCTCATTTCCTAATCATTTCCCACTTCCCATTTCCACTATTTACCACTTCCCATTATGAAAACTGACCATTTATTCCTACCCTTTGTTTCCTATCTTTTAACCAATTACTGATCCATGAGAGGACCTTCTCTCTTATCTCATGACTGGCTAGTTTACTTAACAGCCTTTGGTGAACAAAATATGGTCCTAATCCATTAATTTAGTCTAAAGCATATAAAGGAAAATCTGAAGATAGAACTAAATGGGTAAAGGATAGCACCATGGAGAGGAGAAGAACATCAAAACACAATGGCTTACTGGATCAGACCCTCAGTTTAGTTCAGTATCTTGACTCCAGCTGTGACCCATGATGGATATTTTAAAAGAAAGCATAAAATCCCCATAATGTGTTTGAATAGTGCAATACTATAAATTTGTTCCTGACTCCAGGTAGGTAAGCAGCTTGTACCCAGAAGCCTGAAGATTGTTAGTATTTAGGCATTTTAAATCCTACCTACTGTAGCTGCAAAGCCCTATTTTTATAAGAAACAGACAAAATTGAAAGGAAAACAGCCCACTTTCTTCAAGTGAAGTTTAGTAAGAAAACAAAAATTAGGACTGGGGTGATTTATTTGACCTGATTCTGTACTGATGATGAGAATTCAGACACCAAAACAACAACAACAACAAAGGCTTTAAGTTTCTGCCTTGTGGATACAGCCCATGATATTTTTTTCAGGAGACATTCCCTAACAGTTCTAATGGAATCTGTTTTCACTTCATGGAGACAGAAATAAAATTGCTTTTTAAAAGGGTTTTGTTTTGTTTTTAAATTTCCAAATGCAATCAGAACTCTTTTTAAAGGCACACACTACAGATCCATTTCCAATCACCCAAGTAAAACCCACCTGCTGGAAGACAACGATGGATCGGAGACTGCGTGGACCATATCGGTGGAGAGTGCATCCAGAACACTGGTCAGGAACTCATTCTTCTTGGCCCCTGGACAACCTAGGAGGGAAACAGAGTTTCCTTTTTCTTCTGTTGTATTTTCCACATAACAATTTAACTCCAAAAATATTTCTTTGTTAGAAATGGACCTGAATCAGAACACTATATTTAAACCCTCCACACACTTTGGGCAAGTTCACATCCTGGTCTAGGTCGAAATGATGGATCAGAACCAGAACCAGAAAACAGATCCAATGACCCTTGAAGTCAGGGAAGTCTGCATTCAGATCTACTCCCCACGGTTTGGATGCTTCCCCTTTTATCTCAAGATTTTTTTTGTTTTGTTTTTTAACACAAGTTCTCTGTTGGTGTGATACGTTGGAAAAAACCAGTTATTTGCCATTTGTCAATCAGACAGCTTGACAATGCAGGGTACAAGCCAAGTAGCAATACCTTGGTTTTAGATGTCCTCTTTTGCTACTCTTGATCACCACCACTGCGGTCTGCAGTTAATCTCTTTGTGCCTCATTTTGCCATTTGTGAAATGGGGATAATACTTATTTTGTCCCACCTTTTGCCTGTTTCATCTATTTAGATTGTAAATTTCTCAGGGAGGGGGACTGTCTCCTTTACAGCACCTAGCAGAATGGGACCTCTAGGTGCTCCTGTGATACTACCTAATAATAAAAAAGTCACTGCCTCAAGGAGCTAATGCTCTAAAATAGATTGACAGCACAGTTCAGAACTTCAGGTGCATAGTTCACCGGACAAAAATACACTGGAAAATTCAATCTCAAAGCAGTGCATCTGGAGCGTAGGGATTCAGCTGATAATCTGACAGTTGATGGCAGATTGATTTTTCACTTACACAATCCACCTGTTTCATTCCCCAGCCCTCCCCCACTCCCGGGATCTTGATCCAAACTTCATACTTTCTCCTATCTCTGTAAAGGCCTGAACTAATCTCCAGCATGAGCCAAATATCCACATACTTTGCAGAGGAGACAGGGGACTGAAACCCATATTTTGCAACTCAAACCTATCTTTAGTATATTAATGGTAAATACTTCAATGGAGGCCCAGTTACTCCAGTGTTTTTCCACAAAGCAGAAGAGGGGAATGCGTAGAAGGCTTGTGAGGAAGGAAGATGAGTGTATCAGTAGGGATTCATTACTTTATTACACTTCACAATGGCCCCCCAAGAAGAAGGTGGAATTATCTGAGATTGAAAAGCTCAACCTTGTCTGGCAAGTTATTGTCTAATATGTCCTGTGTTGATACAAGGAAGTGAGCTGCTGTTAGATTAGCCCTGAGCAGTGGCACAATCAGAATGGGTTAAGCTGTTTTCCTGTTGTGTGCAGCAGCAGAAGCCACTGTGTATTATGTCTAATACATTTATGCAGTTACAAATTCCCTGTCTTATATATTTCCCCTTGGCACTGGGGCTATTTTATTAATGTAAGATGCATGTAACAGGAATTCACTGAAGCAAGTTGTGTTGTACTAAAGGCACATATCTAAAACCAAATGTGACTCTCTTAGAAGAGTTTCTCTTTGCTTTAGTCATTCTCTACTTTCCACTGAACACAATCTGAGAATGGAGGCAGTGCTTATGGAAAATAAAATCACTAAGGAAGAAAAATTAGCAGAGTAAACAATAGCTTGAGATGACTTGACCTCCGTGTGTCTGTTTTTCTTTCTCTCTCTCTTTCTTTTTGTCTTATTTTTAATATCCAAACTGGTTAATTTAGGAGCTACATTTCAATTTTTTAATGTCACTTTGTAACAACTTTGACACATCAGGAAGAAACAAAGGTTATGGGTAGGAATGTTTTCCAGTAGCTGTCTATCCTGCTGTCAGACACACATAATGTACACACACAAACTGAAAAATCAGATGTTAGCAATTCATATGAGGCAAAGCCAGACAAGAAAATAAATCAAGGTCTTAATTCACAAGAAATCACAAAAACAAAAAACAAACAAAAAAAATCCTCTCATAGTTACAGGCCAGCTACAGGCAATTTTGCTTAAAATGAACTGGGGTTCCTAATTGTGTGTTTCATAAAATTGTGAGAGCAGTTGGACAGTAATCTTTGTAAAGAAAAAACCTTACTGTTAAAACAAACAAATTGTTGCTGTGAAACATTTTCAGTTATAACTCTGCTACTTAACATGAATTGAAACCACACAAAATCCTCACCACTTAAGCACAGAGCAAATATTCAGTTTCTCCCAATTATAACTTTTGCTGATGTGAGGGCAGTTACACAGTAATCACAACATAGTCAAACCTCTGTTCTCTGCAGGTGTTATCAACTCAGAATAATTCTCTGGGGGCCTCATGCTGTGCTTTAATTTCCCACAAGCTTGTGGCTAAAATGGCAGAGCTAGGGGGACGTTTTGTTGGATTGTAATGAATAATTCACTCTCAGTGGACTGCATGCCGAAAGGGGAAGGCTAGTTTGTTTTGAAGGTCTTATGGCTTTTACTATGGTATACTTGTTTTAATTTCTTTTTGTACTGCTGCCTATAGTGTGTGGGTTTGACAGCTTACGTAAATAATTTGTTGTTAAAGGATTGAATTTGAAACCACATGGTGTTATACTCCAAGGTTAGGCCTTGGAGACAAGAGTTCAGAGATGTAACACAGAATTAAGTGTTTACTTTAGGGATAGTTTTAGCCACAATTACGTTCTCCAGTCAAATATAGAATAGTCCTTAGAAACCCTGAACCATCCAATACGTACCACACATGACAGGAACACACAAACACCTCACTTCAGCTAGAAACAACAATATAAAAGCAATTAAACAAAATTAATTTTATATTTATGCATACACGCATGTGTGTGCACACATACACACATCTCTGTATAAATATGTCTCCCCTTAGAATTAGCTCTGTGGAGTATCAGCCTTAGTGAGATAAAGTAGCGTATTCTCAATCTCAAAAGAAAGGCTTCTGCAGCACACTTACAGGAATGAGCAGAAAAGTGTGTTTGTTCAGTGCTGTAAAAATGTCTAAATGGTAAAAAAAAAAGATAATTAGAGAGGGGAGTCATTTGCTGTATTCACACTAACCCTCCTGGTGCATCAGCAGCCGAGGAAATTGTATCTTGAGTTATTTGTCTCAAGTCTGATAGCATTTAACTTGAGCATGAGGATTTTTTATTCCCTTTTGTTTGTTAATATTAACATTGGGCTAAATCTCGTCCCTAGAAGCTAGTACCCGACACTTACTGAAATCCCTTTGAAGATTATAGATGCTTTTCCATGTGACAAGACTTAAACTACGGGCCAAAGGCTCTTATCACTTGTACCTATGTAGCCCCCTTGACTTCAGTGGGTTTGCACAAGTATAACGGAGAGTAAAGTTCGGCAGAGCATGCTTGTAGTTTTGGTAATTTTATATAAAAGATTGGAGGTTTGCTTTTGTTCAGGTAAGTAATGGAAAATTCCGGTCTGTCTAGGAACTCTGCGTGACCTGTATCCATGTGGTATTTGAGCACCTCCTAATTTGTGTGTCTTGGTTCAATGCCTTAACCACAAACCCATCCTTCTTCCCTTTTGGTGCAGTTCACCTGTAGTGCAGAGGGACAGGTGAGGTCATTCTCAGCACTTAAACCCTGCAGAGGGGTCATACTAGAGGTGGGCTGGACACTGTTGAAAGGGTCTCTGTGCCAACCTCATGTGATCCAGTGCATAAGGATCCAGTGAGATAGGATGGGGATGA
Source organism: Gopherus flavomarginatus (assembly GCF_025201925.1). Lineage (NCBI taxonomy): Eukaryota > Metazoa > Chordata > Testudines > Testudinidae > Gopherus > Gopherus flavomarginatus. Next base: position 87,903,199 of record NC_066620.1, read on the forward strand.
GCCAGATGAAGGCTACAGATCCACTATGCTTTAAAATTCAGTTGCCCCAGTATCTCATACACATGGCACAGACAGGCCAGGCTGCTAACCCTGGGCTGGGAGGTAGATTTCAACTCTCTAGTAAACCTATGTGTTTTTGCAGGTTTTATGTGAATTTTCTTTGTCTTAATTTAAGAAAACCAGAGAGAATAGTAAAGCGAGAGGTAGTAAAAGAAATATCTTTTAGGCTCATATATTAAAATCCAAAATATTTAGCGCTTGGAATATATATGTCTAATTTTGTTAGTCCAAGTTCATTAGACAGACTATTATGTTACTTATATAGTTAAATACACTAAAATTAAGGTGTAATGGGAATAACAGAAGAGATGTGCCAATGAATTAGTTTTTGCAAGTGATGAAATGTTGAAGTTGGACAAAGACATTTTTGATAATGGCAAAAGCAGTTTGCTGAGAGTATATTTTAGCACTATTATTATTCTGGTTATGCAATAAAAGAAGAATCATTAAAATACAATATAAAGTAAAGAGCGTGAAAAACTGTTTTCTTGTCTTATATGGTGTTGAAGGTTAGTGATGCAACTGTCTCTGACTTTTCAGGGATGTAATTTTGAGGATAGAGCGTAGGTGAATGGGACTGAAATATAAGAAGTTTCTCAGCTGTCATGTAAAATTCAAAGCAAAACTTGAAAAACTTTGGCTGACTTTATTTGTAATTTTTTTTTTTTGGCGCACTTCTGTTTTCCTGGTTCTAGCTGGAAATTGAAGCAAAAGCACTGACCTATTCAGAGGAAACATTGTTCTTGCTTTACTCTATGCCTGATTGGAAACAGGGTGTTTTAGAAATTGTTTGAGGCAGTGACTTCCTACACAATATCCAGCCCAGTTTTGCAGTTCTCAGGGGTCTGGATTGTTTGATGAAGCATCTGATATTTTGAATGCTTATGTTTAGACAATATGAACCCAAGCTCCTGACATTTTGAGGTTCATCCAGTATTAAATGGAATATAAACTGCAATCCACCCACATGGATCCAATTGCAGGACTGGGACTGCAGTTTATTTTTCTGAAGCTATAGCATGGTGAGTAGGTCAGTAAACAGAGCAAACGTGATACAGAACAATCATAAGGCCCAGGAAAGAAAAATAACTAGGTGCCATTTTTACAGGATTACATTTGTCGGATATACTGTATTTCAAAATCACCTGTCACTGAAGTATGCAAGTGCCATTTCTGATCATAACCACACTTTGTCAAATTCAGTTTAATAAAAGCACCTCAGCTAGCTGATCCTCTGTGTTGTCACTTAGAATGTCAATTGTTAGGAATGTCAATGTTATTTTGGGTGTTGCAATACAGTAACTACATTTCAATTAAAAACAATTTACTACTTTTAAGTTACTTAGACATTTTTGTCAGGTGGCTATTTCCTTTTAGGAGATGAGTACAAAATAACCATAACAATAATAATAAATTACAACAATTTAAATGTCCATCAAGAAAGAAAAGCAATTACAAAACAGTATGTTGTTGTAATTCCGGAAATGACATGAGTAGCAAGGTGCACAGTTCTGTAGGGAAATGGAAAAATGGAAGTGTAAGGAAATGCTTAGTGGGGATGATTTCCACATTAATTAATTAGCTTACGCAGACTACTTCTTGGAAACCTGCAGGAAAAATGTGCCCTTTGCTGCAATGTGATATTGTACTTTTACCTCCCTGGATATCTCTGACTAAGCGAGATGTTTTCCACTGCAGATGTGAGAATCCCAACTGCACCCACCCTTTGCTAACACAAGCCACAAAAGACTGTATTCAGATACTGGTAATCATCTGCCTTTAAACCAACAGGATGGAGGAAGTTCCAAGTAAAGTTCTCAAACTGATTCAGCCCAGAAATATTTGCAAAGCTGGTAGCTTTGCTTCAAGATGTGCTATCTAGAAACGTGTCCTGGGCAACTGCTGAACCCTCCTACTAGACTATGATCCCCATGTGTTGCAGTACAGTACAATGTGGCATGTAAAATCAGCCACTAGTTAAAGAACCTTGAAATACCTCAGCAGTCTGGGGCGGGGGAGGGTGTTTTATGGATGTTTTCAGACCCATATAGGAACTGCCTTTTTTGTGAATGGAAATTGGATATGGGGCAAACCCTGCCCCCACACCACAAATGGGGGGAGTTCCACAGATGCAGCAAAATGGGTGCAATTCTGCTGCTAAAGTGGAAGCAGAAATTTTTGGAACCAGCAAAGAATGTCTTCACACTTTGTGCCATGTGGATTCCAAACACACTGTTGGACAGGAGTAGGGTGAGTTGGTGCAGGAATCGGGGAAATAGATGTGAGACAAGAGGTATATGGTAGTGTCATAAACAGATAGCTAAGGGTTAATGTCTCTTTCACCTGAAGCACCTGACCAGAGGACCAATCAGGAAACCGGATTTTTTCAACTTTGGGTGGAGGGAATTGAGTGTCTGAGTCTTTGTTTTCTGCCTGCCTGCTTTCTTTGGGCTTTGGAGAAGTAGTTCTACTTTCTAATCTTCTGTTTCTAAGTGTAAGGACAAAGAGATCAGATAGTAAGTTCTATGGTTTCTTTTCTTTGGTATTTGCATGAATATAAGTGCTGGAGTGCTTTGATTTGTATTCTTTTTGAATAAGGCTGTTTATTCAATATTCTTTTAAGCAATCGACCCTGTATTGTATCATCTTAATACAGAGAGACCATTGGTATGTATTTTTCTTTCTTTTTTTATATAAAGCTTTCTTTTAAGACCTGTTGGAGTTTTTCTTTACTTCAGGGAAATTGAGTCTGTACTCACCAGGGAATTGGTGGGAGGAAGAAATCAAGGGGAGATCTGTGTGTTGGATTGCTAGCCTGATTTTGCATTCCCTCTGGGGGAATAGGAAAGTACTTTTGTTTCCAGGACTGGGAACAGAGAGGGGGGAAGGGAGAAAGGATTATTTCCCTTTGTTGTGAGACTCAAGGGATTTGGGTCTTGGGGTCCCCAGGGAAGGTTTTTCAGGGGGACCAGAGTGCCCCAAAACACTCTAATTTTTTGGGTGGTGGCAGCAGGTACCAGGTCCAAGCTGGTAACTAAGCTTGGAGGTTTTCATGCTAACCCCCATATTTTGGACGCTAAGGTCCAAATCTGGGACTAAGGTTATGATAGGTAGCCACATGGTGCCCTGGGGGTGGGAGAAGGGAAGGACAGATATCATCCACTTGATAAACTCCAATACCCTGGCCAACTGTCTGTTTAATTTATGTTAAAATGTTTAAAATAGCCAAAGTTATGAATCAATTCCTCAAATTCATGTTTTAAAATTGAAACCATTTCTACGACCAAAAGACATCTGAAACTTATTTCCCACCAGTTTCAATCATAGTACAACTGTGGAGGGACAGGGGAGGAAGGGAGAGACACACTGCTCCCAGGCCAATGAGTTATAGATTGAATTTTACTCCAGAGTGAGTTTTTGCAGCACTAATTAAAACAAGGATTTACAAAATGGAAATGCTGACAGAAACTGAGCTAAAGCAAGAGCTAGAAGGAACCACTAAAATGTTACTTTACCATGGAATGGGCTAATCCTTGGAAATCTGAAGTGATATAGCCTTAGCTTGGAGCTGGCATTTGTGTTACCTTCATGGATACCTGATACTACATTCGACAGCTTGTGGTTTCAGGTCTCAGTGGCTAAACTTTAGTTAAAGAAAAGAAACTGTGAAATGACTAAAACAAAGGAACAAAGAAAAGTCCTACAGTTGCTCAGTGCAGTGGTTTTACAGGATGGGATCTTATGCAGTATTGAGAGTACCTCAACTCCCCCTGGGGTCAAAGAGAGTTGAGGGTGCGTTGGCATGTTGTGGGATCAGGGACTACATCAGTACACAGAATTCATTTGAAAGAAAATGAAGATCAACTAACTAATCAGCATCCAAATAACTACTGCAGGGCACTAACTGAGGTCTGGGTAACTGTGTTGGGCTTTCAAACTAGCCTTTGAAAATCGGCATGTGTGTGGAATGGATCCCTGGAACCAAATGCAATATAGTGTACTTTATTGAACAATAAAGTGATGTTTGCATCACATTGGGTGTCTGACTTTTACCCACAAAAAGCAGGGAAATTCTGAGTTAAATCTGCCACTGTCCTTAGCCTGGCGACTGTGCAATAAGAATTAAATAAATGGATACATACTATTTGGCAGCTAAGATCCTGCAATGACAGAAGCACAATAAGGTAAATTACAAATGGAGATGAATGAAATTGTGGTTCTAAAGTGTATGTCTGCCAGGCTGCAGTGCCGCTGACTTAATGTGAAGTAATTTATGGCGTGCAGTTTATTAAATGTCTCAGATAGTATTACAGTAGGATGATATAATTACATGATGGCAATCCATTACGGATGACTAGGATGCTTTCTCCATTAGACCACTAATCTGTATGTTAGGTTAACTGTGCCTCCTTGCATCTTCTCAGTGGGAATGTCCTTCAGCAAAACTAATTGTTGCATTTATTCCTGCATGTGTGCACAATAGCGCCTTCCCAACATCTTCAGCAACAGTAGCAGTTTTAAAACTGGTGGCACCTTCAAACACAGTGATGCTGGGCAGGTGCAACATTCAACAGTACTGAGGGAAAGGAAGTGAAGAAAGAGAGAAAGGAGAAAACTGAGTTGGGCATACTGTGTGGGAGTGGAGGACAGAGAAATCATGAAAGAGTGGCACACTCATTTCAGTATAAAATGCTTTTCATTTAGTTAACATTGACCCTTTACCAACTTAACTAATGAATATAAAGGCATTTTACACCAAAATAAAAGTAGCCACACAGATTTAAACTGAAATAACTCAGGGTATGAAATTATAACTGATATTTTTGGTTCCATTCAGCAGGTACATAAGCCCTAAATTACAAGTGCATGCTAAACCAATACAAGCCAGGTTTAAATTGCAGTGAATGTTTACACACAAGGTTGTGGAATGTCAAAAGTTAATCTACTCCTTGGTCAAAAACTGAAGGTGCCAGAAGCAACACAGAATCAGCAAAAGCCCCTAAACCTTTAAACATGTTTAAGCCTGACTTGTTTCAGTTTAGCTTGTGCCTGCTAATTACAGGAGATATTTAAGAATAGATATATTCATTGGCACAACTACTGGAGGAGATGAGGGGAACATGTCTCTTCACATTTGTATCATCTTGATTTCCCCCATGGGCTGCTACAGTTCTCAGTACAAGTCCCCATATTTTTTTTGTGCAGATTCAGGTCCCTATTCAAATACATTCATATGGGGGAAGGCAGTTACTGTATCTTACCTAATGTACAGGTAACTAGCTTTGTATGTATTCAGTCCTTTTGCATTAAAGAATTTCTAAAGCTTTATAGAGTCAGGCCCGAACGGTCAAATGTTTCATGAAGTTCAGTCCTGATTTGAAATGCTTTTATTTGAAATCGGGAGTCCAGATGTAATAGACCCATTCAGATAACATTATGATGATAAGAAATACATATTTCTTTTCTCCAGTATACTGTGGTTTTATTCTCTGCTTTCCTGGGGAGATTTTGCATGGTCTGACCTTAGAGAATCAGACCACTGTGCATCTGTTCACATTGCCTCTTCCCCCTCCAACCTTCCACATGAAGTGACTATTAAGTGAAGTCTGCCTGCACGACACTCCACAGCTAGAGATGAATGATAGCTAGCAACAATAAAGCATTCACCCAGATGCTTAGTGAGGTTTCTAAGCTCAAAGCACAAGCAGCTGAGGAATTTGAAAAAACAAGGTTTCACTGTAGAATAAGCAGCCAGTTTTTATTCTCCCAGAACACTCGTGCTTCCCAAATGACCCTGGTTTCACCAAGCCACCTGCCTCTGTCAGGAAAATTAATGAACTTCAAAAGTAAATACAACTTGAGATGAACAGCAAGCCCTGTTTTTATAAACACTGGAAATGCCAGCACCACAGTAGTGCATTTTTTCTTAAACAAGCCATAAAGAGAGCTATAAGTAAAAACATGGCTTCTGGACCTTACATTCACTGCCACTGTATCATCCATTAATCTTTTTTATAGATTCAGCTGCCAAGTTAGCTGTATGTTTGTGCAATACAGGAATGATCCAGCAGTTTCACTCCCATAGAACTGTGTTTACTGTTAATATAGGAGTCAAGATGTGTATTTCAAAAGATTAATTCTTACGGATACTTCAGACAAATAATTTATGTAGTACCTACTGGGTTAAACATTTTGCAAGGACAACGTATTTCCTGAACAAAATCTTCCATATCCAGTGAGCTTAATCTGCACAGCCCTGCCCATAAAACATTTATAGATCCTTTCTAAAACATTCATGTAAATTAGATATGCAGAATGGTAGAAGGTAATGAACTGGCCACGTATGTGAGTTTGATGGCTCTGTTTACCCTAATTCTTAAAAACAAAAAAACAAAAACAAAAAAGCAGCAGCAAGAACAAAGTGAGAAGACAGCTAGGGACAAAAAATTACAACAAAGAACATGTTACCAAAAGAGGAGTATTGCTGATACATAGAAATATATATTTCAACTATTGTCACTACAATTTATTGTCCACAACAAACAGTAAGTAGGTCAACCCCACTGTCTAGAGTGAGAAAACATGTTTCTTTTCTCCTGAAAAAAATTAGGAAGAGAAAAAAGGAATTAAGGGAACAAAAACTGATTTTGGCAGGAAAACCGAGGCATGTATCTTGATTTCCATGGGAGCTGGATCAAGCTGACAATTTGACATCAGGGTTGTATATTTAGTGCTAATTATTTTTATCTGTGACTCTGGTTAAAATCAATATGGCCATGTCAATGCCAGCTAGGGCATGAACTCTCCTTAGGTGCTGTTTATGTAGCTCCGATAATCTCAGTCCCTAGGATTCCAGAGCAGTTATGAAAACTTTTATCCCATTAAATGACTAAAGAAGGACGGTTATAGTTATGAGAAATTCCTAATTAGCTGAGTGCCAAGAGCTTAGTCTGCCCCATGTTGTACGCACACATTCTTTCTTCCAAATGCACAGATTATTATTAGAAGCATCAACTCATATTTTTAGGAAGAGAGGTTCCTGACTTTTAACCAAAAAAAATGTTGGAAAGCCACAGTGATGACTGGAAAGTTAAATTCACCTTCACACTTAAATATGCCAGCCTTTGTTAATTGGTTTCTACCAATCACACTGTACTTTGTGGCGGATAAACACTAATGAGACAGATTCATCCCTGCAGAAACAAGTGCAGAAACATCAGTGTGCACCCAATGGTGCCTACAGGAAAGTTGTGCCTATAGATGATATTCCTATGCCTTCCCTGGTGGGGAAGCATCTTAAATTCCCATCTGCAGCTCCATGGGAGCCCCTTTGGTTGAGGTTCCCAGGAAGATACAGAGATCAGTACGTCTCTCAGACAACCTGGCCTTGCTCACTGCTAGGCTGGCCTTAGCCATATTTGGAGCAAGTGCTGGCTGGCTCTAAGCTCCCTGCTGTAGCAGGAGCTGTGGATGGCTTGTACCTCTATAATCCCACTGCAGGCAGACTTTCCACTGTTAGGGGCCAGCAAGCTGATTTCTGCTCAAACAAGCTGGCAGAACCCACAGAGTGAGTCTGGCCCACTATATTTAAATCTTGGAAAATTCAGTGTAGATATTCCAAACTCCTGCACCACCACTGCAAATAAATAAAATAAAAAATTAGCAGCATTTTCTGAGGCATTGTTTGCTTTGTACCCTTCTAATTCTGGACAAATGGTGCCATTGGAGGTTCACAAAATGATCCCATTTATTCCTGGCCTTCTGTGAGTATTTCACTGTTAAAAATTGATGCAGATACAGTCAATATAACAGAGTCCTCCACTGTTTATAATTGACTCTTTGTCGGGAGGGCTGCATATGCTGGTCCAATTTCTGCTTTCATTTACACTAGTGTAAATCCTGAGCAACTTCACTGACTACAATGGAATTATTCTCAATTCAGAGCAATGTACACAGAAGCAGAATTTAGCCCACACTTTTTACATTTCTATAACTGTGGAAATGAATAAGAAGATTATACAAATGGGGTGGATTATATAAAATAAAAAGCAAGTAGCTACCAACCATTCCAATAAACCCATATCTAGTGAGCTGATTACAAAGCCACTGTTGAGAGAGAGTGTGTATATAGAATATCAGGTTTAGAAGGGATCTCAGAAGTCTAGTCTAGTGATCTAGTCCAACCCCTTGCTCAAAGCAGGACCAATCCCCAGACAGATTTTTGCCCCAGATCCCTAAGTGGCCCCCCTCAAGGATTGAACTCACAACCCGGGTTTAGCAGGCTAATGCTCAAATCAATACACACACGTCTATGTATATTTTATAATCATTTGGATTTAGGGCCTAGCTAAGGTGGTAACAATAAACGGAATTTCTAAGAATTCTGAGGTGATGGTGGATTTGAGATAAGGCAGTGTGCTGAGTCCACTTCTCTCCAGTCCTGGTATGGAGTTAATAAGTAGGACAGTTGCAATACAGAGAAAACTAACGTATACGGATGATCTGGCCCTTTTGGTTGACAGCAAAGAGGAATAGGTAACTATGTTATCTGAGTAGGCATCTGTGTTTGAAGATCATGGTTTAAAGGTAAACACAAAGAAAACTGAACTTGTGCAAATAGAGAGGGTGGAAGAAGAGATCTTGATTAAATCATTAGAATAATAAAAAAAAAGTAGTGCTGGAAGGGGCCTCGAGAGGTCATCAGGTCCAGCCCTCTAGGATCAGGTGAACCTAGACCATTCCTGACAGATGTTTGTCCAGCCTGTTCTTTAAACCTCCAGTGATGGGGATTGCACAATTTCCTTTGGAAGCCTATTCCAGAGCTTAACTTAGGTTAGGTTAGATCAGGGATCGGCTACCTTTAGCACACAGTCCATCGGGGAAAGTCCCTGGTGGACCGGGCCAGTTTGTTTACCTTTAGCGTCCGCAGGTTCGGCCGATCGCAGCTCCCATTATAATAACCTATCAGAGGTATAAAGGAGAAGCCTCTTAAAAGGAACAACATCTTATTGTGTGACTCCCAAGAAATTCTAGCGAGGCTTCAGGGGTCATTTTTTCATAATGATTACCACACTGGTTGATTGAAATATTTGTATTTTTCCCTCAAGCCACATCAGCTTTTCCTGCCATCCTCTATTTGGCAGCAAACATTCAATCTGGACTGCATCATCTTTTTAGCTTTCACTGTTCCCCTCCCCTCACCCATGAATTGCGCCCTAGTTGCCCCTGGTTGTTAGGAGATACCTCTCTCATGTCTTCACTGTACCAGAAATTACAACTGTTTTTCCTGCGTTTCTCAAAGCTTAATAGCTGAGGGGAAAGAGTGTCAAAGTTTGTTCAGTGGGGGGTGTGGAAATATTTTAATCTCTTTTGGGTTCCAGTATGAACCAAGTATGGGTTCTGCACTAGGATTTTATGCCCAGCACAGACAAGACATCAGTATCTACAGTCATATTTCCAAGCAGCTGTTTCTAAGGGTGTCATAAACAGATAGCTAAGGGTTAATGTCTCTTTCACCTGAAGCACCTGACCAGAGGACCAATCAGGAAACCGGATTTTTTCAACTTTGGGTGGAGGGAATTGTGTCTCTGTGTCTTTGTTTTCCGTCTGCCTGCTTGCTCTGAGCTTTGGAGAAGTAGTTCTACTTTCTAGTCTTCTGTTTCTAAGTGTAAGGACAAAGAGATCAGATAGTAAGTTATATGGTTTCTTTTCTTTGGTATTTGCATGAATATAAGTGCTGGAGTGCTTTGATTTGTATTCTTTTGGAATAAGGCTGTTTATTCAATATTCTTTTAAGCAATTGACCCTGTGTTGTATTATCTCAATACAGAGAGAACATTTGTACTTATTTTTCTTTCTTTTTATATAAAGCTTTCTTTTAAGACCTGTTGGAGTTTTTCTTTACTTCAGGGAAATTGAGTCTGAACTCACCAGGGAATTGGTGGGAGGAAGAAATCAAGGGGAGATTTGTGTGTTGAATTGCTAGCCTGACTTTGCATTCCCTCTGGGGGAATAGGAAAGTACTTTTTGTTTCCAGGATTGGGAACAGAGAGGGAGATTCACTCTGTTTGGGTTCACAGAGCTTGTGTCTGTGTATCTCTCCAGGAGCACCTGGAGGGGGGAAGGGAAAAAGGATTATTTCCCTTTGTTGTGAGACTCAAGGGATTTGGGTCTTGGGGTCCCCAGGGAAGGTTTTTCAGGGGGACCAGAGTGCCCCAAAACACTCTAATTTTTTGGGTGGTGGCAGCAGGTACCAGGTCCAGGCTGGTGGCTAAGCTTGGAGGTTTTCATGCTAACCCCCATATTTTGGACGCTAAGGTCCAAATCTGGGACTAAGGTTATTACATGGTGTGCAGCTGGTGGGACTAGAATCCAGAAGCCAGTAGAAATATTATATTTTTCTTTTCTCTGCTAAGGGCTTTTTAGCAGAGAGAAGCAGTTGGTTTTAAAAGGGAACCAGAGAGAATTTTTTTTTCTGCTCTCTCTGGCAGTTTGTGGCTTGCATGTTAAGCGAGAAGCCATTCAGAACCTGTTAAGGGTCTTTTGTCATGCAATAGCCCTCCCATTAGGAGGCAAGACCAGCACTTATAGGCATGCAAATAAAGTGGTTTTTCTGGTTTCCCTTCATTGAACATTAGCTAGAGAGAGAAAAGGACAAAAAACACTGTTGCTAGGCAGACTTCAGGAGGCAACAGAGAACCTGCAGTTCAGAAGATAAACACCGGAGGGCACCCCAACACAAGAAAACAGGAATCATGACTTCTAAGGCAAAAATTGAGGCCCAAGAGCAAGTCAGAGAAGCTGAACACAGGCGACAACTGGAAATAAAACAAACAGAGATGGAAATAAGAGAAAGAGAAAGAGAGGCGGCCCACCGCCGAGAAATGGAAAAGCACCAAAAAGAAATGGAAAAAACAACAAAAAGAGAATGAAGAGAAGGAAAAACAGAGAAAACATGAACTGGAGTTGGCAAAAGCTGGGCTGCATGTGCCAGCCAACCCTAACAACCCGGCGCCAAATATTGCTCCACAGCACAGGAAATTTCCCACCTACAAGGCAGGTGATGACACCGAGGCCTTCTTGGAAAATTTTGAAAGAGCCTGTCTTGGGTACAGCATTCCCGAAGACCAGTACATGGTAGAATTGAGGTCACAGCTCAGTGGACCTTTAGCAGAGGTGGCAGCTGAAATGCCTAAGCACCAAATGAATGACTATAAACTTTTTCAAACCAAGGCCAGATACAGGATGGGGATAACCCCAGATCATGCCCGTCGGCGTTTCAGAAACCAAAAGTGGAAACCAGAGGAGTCATTTCCCAAACACGCCTACTACATTGCAAAAAACTATGAGGCCTGGCTAACAGGAAACAACATTCAAACCTTGGAAGAACTGAACCTCCTCATACAAATGGAGCAGTTCTTGGATGGTGTTCCTGAAGACATCACGCGGTACATACAAGATGGAAACCCCAAGAATATCGCTGAGGCGGGGGAGATTGGAGCCAAATGGATGGAACTGGCAGAAAGCAAGAAAGCTACTGTCAAGGGGAACGATTACCCCAGGGGGCACACAGACCATAAACCCTACAACCGAGGACAGCCAAAGACCCCACATACCACCCAAGTAAAGCCACAGATACCCTACCCTTCAACCTCACCAGTCTCCAGTAACTCACCTCGGCCCAGTGACCCATCAGATGGAAGATGCTTTAAGTGTAATGAACTGGGACATATCAAGGCCAAGTGTCCCAAGAACACCATGCGAGTGCAATTCATTACACCACCATCACACCAAAGATCCCCAGGCCCGGATGCCTCTCAAATACCCTTGGAGCGAAGGGAAAATTTGAGAGTGGGCGGAAAGAAGGTTACTGCGTGGAGAGACACGGGGGCACAAGTGTCAGCTATCCACCAATCCTTCGTTGACCCCAAATTCATCAACCCAAAGGCCAAAGTTACAATTTACCCCTTCATGTCACAAGCTGTAGACTTGCCTACAGCTCAACTGCCTGTCCAGTACAAAGGCTGGTCAGGAATGTGGACTTTTGCAGTCTATGACAATTATCCTATCCCCATGCTACTGGGGGAAGACTTGGCCAACCAGGTGAGGCGGGCCAAGAGAGTGGGAATGGTTACACGTAGCCAAACCAGGCAAGCTTCCAGACCCATTCCTGTTCCTGAGCCGTCCACAGAGGCCCCGTCTGTGTTACCAGAGACCCAGACAGAGGTAGTGGACCCGGATTCCATGCCTACCACTGAAACAGCCACAGCATCTCCAGTCCCAGGCCCGGAACTGGAACAGCAACCAGCACCAGCAAGTGCAACCACATCTTCAAACTCAACACCAGAGGGCGCCAGCGAGCCAGAACTGGCAGAAGCAAAAGACAACCATACCCAAAAGGCTCAGCCAGAGCCTGAAATACCCTCAGGTGCACCAGCGGAGAGCGGTTCACCAGCAACGGAAACAACCCCATCACCTACATCGCTTCCAGAGGGACCAAGCCCAAGTCCACAGTCTGAGGAAGAACTGGTGACCCCAGCCTCAAGGGAACAGTTCCAGGCTGAGCAGGAAGCAGATGACAGCCTTCAGAAAGCTTGGGCGGCGGCACGGAGCACCCCACCGCCTCTCAGCTCTTCTAATCGATCCCGGTTTGTTATAGACCAAGGACTTCTATACAAGGAAATTCTTTCTGGTGGACACCGGGAAGAATGGCAGCCGCAAAAACAGTTGGTGGTCCCAACTAAGTACCGGGGGAAGCTCTTAAGCTTAGCCCATGATCATCCCAGTGGCCATGCTGGGGTGAACAGAACCAAGAACCGGTTGGGGAAGTCCTTCCACTGGGAGGGGATGGGCAAGGACGTTGCCAAGTATGTCCGGTCTTGTGAGGTATGCCAAAGAGTGGGTAAGCCTCAAGACCAGGTCAAGGCCCCTCTCCAGCCACTCCCCATAATTGAGGTCCCATTTCAGCGAGTAGCTGTGGATATTCTGGGCCCTTTCCCAAAAAAGACGCCCAGAGGAAAGCAGTACGTACTGACTTTAGTGGACTTTGCTACCCGATGGCCAGAAGCAGTCGCTCTAGGCAACACCAGGGCTAACACTGTGTGCCTGGCCCTAACAGACATCTTTGCCACGGTAGGTTGGCCCTCTGACATCCTTACAGATTCAGGGTCTAATTTCCTGGCAGGGACCATGGAAAAACTGTGGGAAACTCATGGGGTGAATCACTTGGTTGCCACCCCGTACCACCATCAAACCAATGGCCTGGTTGAAAGGTTCAATGGAACTTTGGGGGCCATGATACGAAAATTCATCAACGAATTCTCCAATAATTGGGACCTAGTGTTGCAGCAGTTGCTGTTTGCCTACAGGGCTGTACCACATCCCAGTTTAGGGTTTTCACCATTTGAACTTGTGTATGGTCACGAGGTTAAGGGGCCATTACAGTTGGTGAAGCAGCAATGGGAGGGGTTTACGCCTTCTCCAGGAACTAACATTCTGGACTTTGTAAGCAACCTACAAAGCACCCTCCAACACTCTTTAGCCCTTGCTAAAGAGAACCTAAAGGATGCTCAAGAAGAGCAAAAGGCCTGGTATGACAGACATGCCAGAGATCGGTCCTTCAAGGTAGGAGACCAGGTTATGGTCTTGAAGGCGCAACAGGCCCATAAGATGGAAGCATCATGGGAAGGGCCCTTCACGGTCCAAGAGCGCCTGGGAGCTGTAAACTACCTCATAGCATTTCCCAATTCCTCACTAAAGCCTAAAGTGTACCATGTTAATTCTCTCAAGCCTTTCTATTCCAGAGACTTACAGGTTTGTCAGTTTACAGTCCAGGGAGAGGATGCTGAGTGGCCTGACGGTGTCTACTACGACGGGAAAAAAGACGGTGGCGTGGAAGAGGTGAACCTCTCAACCACTCTGGAACGTCTGCAGCGGCAGCAAATCAAGGAGCTGTGCACTAGCTTCGCCCCATTGTTCTCAGCCACCCCAGGACGGACTGAACGGGCATACCACTCCATTGATACAGGTAATGCTCACCCAATCAGAACCCCACCCTACCGAGTGTCTCCTCATGCCCAAGCTGCTATAGAACGGGAGATCCAGAACATGCTACAGATGGGTATAATCCGCTCATCTACCAGTGCATGGGCATCTCCAGTGGTTCTGGTACCCAAACCAGATGGGGAAATACGCTTTTGCGTGGACTACCGTAAGCTCAATGCTGTAACTCGTCCGGACAACTATCCAATGCCACGTACCGATGAGCTATTGGAAAAGTTGGGACGTGCCCAGTTCATCTCTACAATAGACTTAACCAAGGGGTACTGGCAAGTACCGCTAGATGAACCTGCCAAGGAGAGGTCAGCATTCGTCACCCATGCGGGGGTGTATGAATTCAATGTCCTTCCTTTCGGCCTTCGAAATGTACCCGCCACCTTCCAGAGGCTGGTAGATGGTCTACTAGCTGGACTGGGAGAATTTGCAGTTGCCTACCTCGATGATGTGGCCATTTTTTCAGACTCCTGGCCCGAACACCTACTACACCTGGAAAAGGTCTTTGAGCGCATCAGGCAGGCAGGACTAACTGTTAAGGCCAAAAAGTGTCAAATAGGCCAAAACAGAGTGACTTACCTGGGGCACCAGGTGGGTCGAGGAACCATAAACCCCCTACAGGCCAAGGTGGATGCTATCCAAAAGTGGCCTGTCCCAAGGTCAAAGAAACAGGTCCAATCCTTCTTAGGCTTGGCCGGATACTACAGGCGATTTGTACCACACTACAGCCAAATCGCTGCCCCACTGACCGACCTGACCAAAAAGACCCAGCCAAATGCAGTTAAGTGGACTGATGAGTGTCAAAAGGCCTTTACCCAACTTAAGGCAACGCTCATGTCTGACCCTGTGCTCAGGGCCCCGGACTTTGACAAGCCATTCCTAGTAACCACAGATGCATCTGAGCGTGGTATAGGAGCAGTGCTCATGCAGGAAGCAACAGATCACAACTTCCATCCTGTCGTGTTTCTCAGTAAGAAACTGTCTGAGAGGGAAAGTCACTGGTCAGTCAGTGAAAAGGAATGCTATGCCATTGTGTACGCCCTGGAAAAGCTACGCCCATATGTTTGGGGACGGCGGTTCCAACTACAAACTGACCATGCTGCACTAAAGTGGCTTCATACTGCCAAGGGGAACAACAAGAAACTTCTTCGTTGGAGTTTAGCTCTCCAAGATTTTGATTTTGAAATTCAACACATCACAGGAGCTTCTAATAAAGTTGCTGATGCACTCTCCCGTGAGAGTTTCCTATAATTCAGTAGTTAAAAAGTGTTCTTAAAATGTAGAAGTCTGTTAGTTATATACTTAGGAGTATATGTAAAGGTGTATGTGTTGTATTAATCTGTTTATTTTCAAGTTCTAGAAGGAAATCGCCGCCAGTGAGCTTCCCCACTGTCTGCAATTTGGGGGGCGTGTCATAAACAGATAGCTAAGGGTTAATGTCTCTTTCACCTGAAGCACCTGACCAGAGGACCAATCAGGAAACCGGATTTTTTCAACTTTGGGTGGAGGGAATTGTGTCTCTGTGTCTTTGTTTTCCGTCTGCCTGCTTGCTCTGAGCTTTGGAGAAGTAGTTCTACTTTCTAGTCTTCTGTTTCTAAGTGTAAGGACAAAGAGATCAGATAGTAAGTTATATGGTTTCTTTTCTTTGGTATTTGCATGAATATAAGTGCTGGAGTGCTTTGATTTGTATTCTTTTGGAATAAGGCTGTTTATTCAATATTCTTTTAAGCAATTGACCCTGTGTTGTATTATCTCAATACAGAGAGAACATTTGTACTTATTTTTCTTTCTTTTTATATAAAGCTTTCTTTTAAGACCTGTTGGAGTTTTTCTTTACTTCAGGGAAATTGAGTCTGAACTCACCAGGGAATTGGTGGGAGGAAGAAATCAAGGGGAGATTTGTGTGTTGAATTGCTAGCCTGACTTTGCATTCCCTCTGGGGGAATAGGAAAGTACTTTTTGTTTCCAGGATTGGGAACAGAGAGGGAGATTCACTCTGTTTGGGTTCACAGAGCTTGTGTCTGTGTATCTCTCCAGGAGCACCTGGAGGGGGGAAGGGAAAAAGGATTATTTCCCTTTGTTGTGAGACTCAAGGGATTTGGGTCTTGGGGTCCCCAGGGAAGGTTTTTCAGGGGGACCAGAGTGCCCCAAAACACTCTAATTTTTTGGGTGGTGGCAGCAGGTACCAGGTCCAGGCTGGTGGCTAAGCTTGGAGGTTTTCATGCTAACCCCCATATTTTGGACGCTAAGGTCCAAATCTGGGACTAAGGTTATTACAAAGGGCTCTGTGGTCCTTTAACTCCCTAATACAGACTTCTTTCAAAAGAAAGCAGCCATCTTGATTTTTCCCATAACCTCCTCTGAGACCTTTTTTCCTTTTTTTTCCTAAATCAAACACATATCTTTCTGCCCTCCCCCTTGGATCCCTTAATAATTTTTAGATTCCCCTATAGAAATGGTATGCAGAATTTCATTTCTCCTTTTCCTGTATTATAGGTAAGTGATGACTAATTTAATGTGCAGGACAAGTGAGGGGCAGATCAGTGTCCTGAATTTTGAAGCTTCTTTGTCTCCAGAGAGATGCAAGTGCTACATGCTTTTAGGCAGCTGAACACTTTTAGGAATCTTTTAAAAAGTCAACAATATTTCTGCAGACTCAATACTTGTCATCAGTAAACAGTGCCAAGTGGGTTCCAAGAAGTGCTGGTTTGGGGGCAGTGAAACCCAAGACTTCATTAGACTAAATGGTACTTGGGGGACATTATTCTTTTTTTTTTTTCTTTTCCCCCATAGCCCTTGTGTAGGCAATATGCTTTTTCTAAAAAGAGTCACAGCTATACTAGTGTATTTTTCCAGTAAACTTTAATGGCTTCTTTAGGTTTACTAGAGGTATTTCTCCACTAAAAAAACCTCATTGGTGAGCTAGCTGTTTACTCTTCTCACTGGACTTCTGCAAGAAGAGACATTGGCTTCAATCCAGCTCCCACTGAGGTTCACTGTTTTCAGTAGGAGAACCATCAGATTCTCTCTTATTTCTTGTGACGTATAGTGACGTTAGTTTTGATGATCTCCTCCTCTAGTGATCATTCAGTTACATAGACTGAAAGTTCCTTTTCACCCCTTTTCAATGGGTGTGGATGTTTCTTTCCTTCTCTTTTTCTTGAATGTCATTTGTTTTTTCATTTGTTTCATGGGTATTTTCAGATCCTTTTGAGTGCTGCTAAGCCGGTAATGTACAATATGGTGCAGCTGTGGGGGTTGCTAGTTACAACCTGTTGTTGTTGACTGACTTGCCATGGCATTATAATGCTTTTATACCATTGTGTGATTTGGATGTTGATGGTAGTGTTCATTCAGATCTAACAATTAAATCAGATTACTCAAACTGATTCTTACAATGTGATTCTTGTGTATGTAAGTAAGCAGCTTCTCAATATGAAGCAGAAATTAACAGAGGAGGTTGGAAAGTTTCAAAAGTTCAAATATCCCCTCCCCCCTCAAATCAGGAAAAACTTGACACCTTTTTCAAACAGCACTAAAAATGGACATCCCCATCCTGTTTTCCAGGAGGATATCATTTTAGATGTGTACAGGCTAACAACAAGAAATCTGTTCCTGTACTGTTTTCTAGTTTCTGGATTTAGTGTATTACATACGCCCAGAAATTTCCCAGAATTATGCTTTGTTGTTTTGGAGGGTGTGTTGTTAGTGGGTTTTTTTGTTGTTGTTTGTTTGTTTGTGTTTGAAGTTATGCTTTGGTTTTATTGCAAAAGAGGCTTCATTTGGTTTAGCCCAGGCTTTTCACCAAGGAAAAATAGTAATATGCTATATATGTTCATTGCAAGACCTTTATCATGGAAGTCCAGAACCACTGAGTCTTCTCTCCCACCCAAAAATGTTAGGAGGTGAAATCCTGGCCTCATTTAACTCAATGGCAAAATTCCCATTGACTTCAGTGGGGCCTGGATTGCTCCTTAGGTCCACATCCTTAATGGCTGTAAATCAGCATAGCTCCATTTACTTCAATGGAGTTTCAGTGATGTCCATTTGGCCCTTTATTTTCCAGGAATAACACACTTTTACTTAACCATAATTTGGGTACTATACCAAAAATACAACCAGAAACTCATTTATCAGAGGGTGGGAGAGAGGATGATGCAAGGGATCACACTTGTAGACTTGCTGTGTACCAGATTTTAAAGGACTTCCATTCTAAGGACAAATAAATGACTGAAGGCTTCCCATCTTAGCACTCATCTGTTTGTAAGGTCACTTTCCCGCAACTATATTAGTTGCCCTCCAGGATAGACACATTAAATATGGAATAAAGCAACACACACTTGGGAAGACTGAAGTATTCAACAGGAGGTCCAGTATGAAAAGCTCTTATGGGAAGGTGGGAGGGCAGAATTTATAAACTTTTCCCTCACGCCATACAAATACAGTTTTTAAAAATATGCTGGAAAGCAAATGCAGTCTGAATTTATTGCTCCCAATTTAGCCCTTTTAAAATTTACATAACATTTAAAAAAAGTTATTAATTGAGCAGTGAAGGAAATGCTGTGGTCAAGCCAGTAATATCACATTTTAATTAGCCAGCTTTTCTCTTTTGCTACCATTGGCACAGCTCTGTCTTCCAATGGTGCTTTACTGCTAGCTGAATTGCTTTTACTGTAAAGTTCACTTAGTATTATTCTGCAAACTGTCGCTAAACTGGAAGCATTAAACAGCTCTGAGTTAGTTAGAGTTTTGGTGATTTTTTTTTAAATAATCAATGAATGTTAATTGTGGTGATATGGCCAGGCCAGCACTGGCTAAGGGGATCAGGACAGGATAGCCAGGAAGCAAGAATACTGAATGAGAGTTACAGAGCCTTGAAAAATAACTACAGGCTTTGGCTTCCTGTATAACCTAAAGCCTAAACACCTAAAGTGTTTTATTGCTATTACAATCCAGGTACTATATCAAAAAATAGTAACACTTTGTTCTATTTTGTTTTGTTGTTGTATTTTCTGTTCTCTCTCTTCTTCAAGTACTCCTCCTTGATCTGCCCATGGTAAGATCAAGAAAATAATGATCAGCTTAATGAGATTAGAGCCAGATCCTCTTCCCAGCACAAAGCCCAGCTAAACAGGCATAGGCTGATGAGGACAGAATCCTCTCCCCTGATTCAGTTGCTCTGGAGCTACTATTGCAGACTCAGAGAATGTAGGGCTTATGGCTGCTTCAGTCCCACACTGTGCTAGGGTGTACAGAGCCTTGCTGAGCAATGCTCAGACTACTCCCCAGGAAGTATGGATGCTCTGTGCAGACTCTCCATGTCCTCCCCACCCTGCGCAGTGAAACATTTATTCTACTGCATTCAGAATTTCCACAGCCCAGAATTTCCACAGCCCTCTGCAACCAAACCACATATATCTTGCCCTATTGTCTTCAGCATTCTAGTCCAAACTCGCTGTTCCTGTGATTTGTACCCAGTTTCAATGCGTGCAAAGGATAGCGTTGTCACTTTGTATCACTACATGCTATAGCTGTGGATTCAACTTTTAAATAAATAGACGGGTCTCAAACAGAGACAGCATTTACCAGTTATGCAAGTTATCGGTTCTTCTCTTGCTAAGAAGATAGGTATAGGTCTCAGGAAGACAAGTATAGAGCTTAGGCAAAACACTCATCAACTTCACTGGCTGTTTTGCCAGGGAACTTGTAGATTGGGCCCCTCAGAGCTTAAGACTTAGTAACAGAAATGGATATTTAAAATATTACCTCAGTCACTAAAAACGTTGGTTACATCATAGAATCATAGAATATGATACAAACATAATCCTCGTACATTCACAATTCAGTGGAGAAAGAAGTGTGCCAGTCGAGCAATTGCCTTGACAATCAGAATCTCATAGGAATATACTCTCTGTTCAGAAATATTCACTTAATTGATGCTTTTAAAAATAAGCAAAGTACTAAGCATTAAAACACTTAAGAATGTGTCTGAAGACTGACTGCCATTCAATACTGGCATCATTCTATGTGGAGAGGAAGTGAAGACTAACTTATCCCTGTGAAACTATGGGATGAAAATGAATTGCCAACAACCAAAAAAATCTGTACTTAGCTATGCCGCATTCCTACAAAACTCAAATCATGAGTTTTGTTCTGCACAGTATAAGCTGTTCAGGGCTAGGACTTGAAACACCACATTAGAACAGTAAAGCCAGTGAAAAATTGTACGCCAAGAGTTGTCTTTTCAATTAATATGGATTACTGTTTTTCGGCCCTCATCAGAACATACTGTTCCCTTGTCCATATTTCACTTCCAAACTGTGAATTCAGAATTTAATCTAAGGGAGAACTTTTAAAAATCTAAGGGAAATTTTACCAGCTCAGATCTCTCTTATGCTGTGACTTTGTATGAACTCCACATATTAAACACTAAACCTTTCAGGTGCTAGTTAATCCACTTATATTGAGAGACAAATATTGATCTTTTCTGAGAAGTGTCATACGATTCTTTCCTCAAACTAATCTGATACTTAATCAGGAGCCAATATTCTAGCAGGAAGCATCTGGAGCTGGTCTTTTAGGAGAGCCAAGGTACAGCCAGGAAGGGTAAAACTATAACAGGTGAAATACTGATTTCATTTAAACCAATAATAATCCAGAATAATTGAAATGAAGTTAGTTGAGCTAGTCTTGATTTCTACTGGTGTAACTGAGATCATCATCTGGCCCTAAGGAAATATTTGGAAATGAAGAATTAGATTAAAATATTAAAGCACAAATCAAAAAGGCACCTTCAGGATTTTTTTAGCACATGGATTTACTACATCTCCATATGAACTCAAACCAGTAGATTGTATCACAGTTTGAGAATTACCCTAACTAAAATTTCCCCTCAAATTAGCCCTTGCTATGAGGAGAAGTATCATGGCTATAGGATCTTTATAAACAGTGTTAAAAAAATGGAAATTTAAACAAACCAAAATTAAATGTAAACAATATTAATGGTCTTATTTAAAGCCACAAAACCAAAGACATTAAGAGTTAAATCTGAAAATCCAGGTTAATTATATTTCCTAGTTCATGCCTGTGTGCCTTACTATTTTTCCTTCACACGATAACGTTACTTCTAGCTAAGAAATGTAATCCTGGCCCAGACAGTCTCTCTCAGTGTACCAGCTTGCTTGTTAGTTTTCAGGTGCCAATGATGAAGTCAAAAAAATTTCCACGGAAAGCAGATAGTTTTTGTGGTTGTGGGGAAATATTAGTCAGATCCAATTTTGTGACCAAAAAAAAAAAAGGTGTTGATGGAAAATTTTCAGCCAGCTGTGTTCAGAAATAGCTTCCAAATCATCGAGTATTGTATTTCAAGTTAGCATGTGTTCACATAGGGTGACATTCACTCGTATACAGAGGACTAGTACAAGGACTACGCACATCTTATGTCCTACATAAGTCCACACGAAGATGTGGAGTGTGTAGATACATGTATGAGATAAAACTTGACCTCGTGTTGAGACTGGCAGATAAGCAAAACTACAGCACTTTGTACAGTTTGAGTTCTGTACAAAGTTCATTAAAACCAAAAGGCTCCTGCCACCCAGATTTTGGCAATGAGCATATTGAGCGCTCATTCCCCATAGCAAAACTCAGCTGTAATGTCATACACCTGCCAACTTTGAAAGCCAGAATATTTGGTACTGGAATCTGCCACACAACTTCTTGAGCTACCTTTGCATTACTGCTCAAACCATTCTCCCAGCTCCAACAAGTGATAAATGTGGTCACCCCTGCAACTCCTATGATATTGTGAAGAACACTCTGGACATGGGTTTTCCGGGAACAGAAAGCTACAACACTGCTGCTGCACTAGTTCATAAAATCACCCAAGGAAAACATCCTGAATGAATTAGAAAGTTAACACATCTATATGGGTTTATCATTTCTTCTTTTTCTTTCATTATCAGACTCTGAAACGTTAACTTGTCACATTTGGAACCTATGTATCAAAAGGCTTTGGGGCATGAAATGACAAACATCAGGGAGGGAGAAGAGCTATTTAGGCTAAAGGACAATGTTGTCATAAGAACAAATACAAATAAACTGGCCATGAATAAATTTAGGGTAGAGATCAGAAGAAGGCTTCTATCCATCACAGGAGTGAGATTCTGAAACAGACTTTCAGTAGGAATAGTGGGGGCAAACAACTTAACTAGTTTTAAAATAAGAGTTTGATACATTTATGAATGGGATTATACAATGGGGTTGCCGGTGACTGCAGGGGACTGGTCTCAGTGAGCAGGAGGTTCCTTCCAGTCCTATGCCCCTCTGACATCAATACAAGTAAAGGCAGGACATTCTTGGATGAAATGGTAATACATTTTATAAAACTGTACACAGGATTACAGAGAGTTTCTCTGATACTCACAAAGGGCCCAGTTCTACTGTTGTTACTCTGAGTAGCACTTCTCCAAGAATAATTCCATTGTGTTCAGTGGGAGTATGCTTCTGTGTAAATTCTCAGTAAGTGAAAGGATAGCAGACCTAGGCCCTTAAAGACCAGCTACCTGCAGTGATCTGGCACTAGCTCAATGCACTACTAGATCCAAGTTTGTGTCTCATCTAAGTGCTTTTCTTCCAGGGTGGTAGGTACAGAGACAGGGCCAGTATTATGAATAGACAACTACGTAAGAAGGAAAATCTGGGAGGGCTGGCAAAAGTGAGCAGCCATCGCTGGGGCAGCTGGTATCATGAGAGTCTCTCCGTGTTGGGGGTTGTGGAGCGCTGTTGCCTACTGCAACTGACTGCAGAAATGGATTAGGGACAGCAAGAGTATCTGCTCATCTTTGACCAACCTAGCCATATATGGTAATCCCAATGACGACATCACTTCCTTGTTTACATGAACTTTGAGCCTAAGCAAATTCTATGCTTGGTCAAGGTACACTACATATGCTTCTTAACAGTGGGTGGAGAAGATGCTGAAATGTAAGAACTGGCATTCTTTTAGGAAAGCATGAGTTTAAAGCCCTGGTTCCAGATACCATCAGCCTTATGCTGTTGCATGCCTAGCCAGTCTGAGGCTTTGGAATGGTGTAAATCAGCATACCTCCACTGACGTCAACAGAGCTATCCTGATTTATTCCAGCTGAGGAGGTGGCCAATTGTTTCTAACAGAAGTAGAGAAATAATGAATAGTAATGCAGCTCAGGGGCGGCTCTAGACATTTTGCCACCCCAAGCAGGGCAGCATGCCACGGGGGGTGCTCTGCCAGTCACCGGGAGAGCGGCAGGTGGCTCCGGAGCAGCGGGACCAGCGGACCCTCCGCAGGCGTGCCTGCGGGAGGTCCACCGGAGCCGCCTGCCACCCTCCCGGCAACCGGCAGAGCGCCCCCCGCAGCATGCCGCCCCAAGCACACGCCTAGCTTGCTGGGGCCGGGAGCCGCCCCTGATGCAGCTGTTAAAATCTTGCTAATCAGCTGTTAAAATCTTGCATTGTGAGTAGTTGCACTGACTTTACCAGGACTACTTGTCTTTAGATTAAAATAGTACAAAGCACTTGAAAGTCAAAGGTTATTTAAGGGTAAACAACATAAATATAAGCAACTGAATCTGTGTCACATAGAATTCATAGTAATTATGAGTTCACATTGCAGCAGTGGTTTGTGGGATTAAAGCTGATAGAATGCAAAATACTGTAGGGTGGAAGGAAAGAATCAAAAGCTCACTGCCTACTAAACCAAAATTACTGGGTGGAAGTTTACAGCATGGAAAGCTCTCTTAAATAGTCTCACTGGCAGAAAGTTCCTGTCTTTGGTCAAATCTTCATTATTGCACTGTATAAAAACACTGCCGGTTTGGGTAAAGAAGAGAAGTGTGAAAGCTGGCATTATCCCCCCTGGCAAAAGTTTCTTCAGAGATTTTTGCTAGAGATCAGAATAACCAGAGGCCACCATACTCAGCACAAAATATAAAATCCATTTCTTCAGCTTAGCTATCCAGAAATATATTCTTTACACACAGACACAGTATGCAAAAGACCCACAATCAACTAACTATTCAAGTTTTATACCTACAAGCAGGGAAGGGTGAGAGTGTTGTTACTTCAAATTGAATTTCTTGGGAGTCTCTAAATACTGGAGTAATTTGTTTCTTGGCCTCACTGAAGGCAATGGCCAGTCTCCTGCAGGCTTCAATAGGGACGGGATAGTAAGTTATAGGTCAAAACAATTCCTGGTGTAACTATTGACTTCAGTGGAATTACACCCAGGATGAATTTGGCCTATAGGTGAAATTCACCACTGTGAAGTAGGTCAGCCCAAGGCCTATTAACTACTTAAGTCCTATTTAAGCCCTGTTTGAGGCCCTTGTGCTGAATTTCAATGTTTATGCTATGTGGCACTTAGATGCGCCCATCTAAAACCTGAACATTGCAAGCCCATTTTCATAAAATAAACAGAGACCGGGCATTTTGAAAAAGTCATGAAATTCATACTCCAGGCTGAAATTTCAGTAAAAATCAGGTTTTTGTACCATAGAGAGATACCATGAATGTTTTAAAAGAACACACATTATATACTTTCTTCCATAAAGAGCATAACATATAATTACTTATGGTCTACCCAGATATAATTTGCGTTTGTTGCTTCTATTTCTTTTCAAATTATACTTTGCAATTACATTTACTTTCTAGATAGGCAGTGCTAATGCACACTTTAATGAAGATGCCATTCAATGCTGAAGTTTATTCTTGACACAATAAGCATTTAGACATTTCTGTGGATGGTGAACAGAGAAGTTTCCCACAGCACATACAAAAATAACCTTCCCAGATTATTTGCTTGTTTCTGATTTCCTACTTTTGAATGATCCACAATTTCCTTTTTACAGCAGCTGATATCACAAAACCCAGTTGTCTAGACCTAATGTTTCACAAATACTACAAAGGCCTGATACTGAATTGGTGGAAATACGTGTATTGATGTCACTGTCTGCAGAATCAGGACCTGAGAAAGCAAATCTTACTATATCTTACAACATGTTTACACCCTTATTTACAGCCCCCTCAGTTTAGGGTGACCAGACAGCAAGTGTGAAAAATCAGGACAGGGGGTGAGGGGTAATACAAGCCTATATAAGAAAAGGACCCAAAAATCGGGACAGTCCCTATAAAATTGAGACATCTGGTCACCCTACCTCAATTAAAATCTCCACTCTCAGGCTTCAGTCAATGACCAATCAATGTAGCAACACCCTGGCATTTATTTATTTAGGCCATTGGTAAGGAACTCCCCTTAGTTATTGCAGTGGTTAAACACCACTGAAATATGTGCTGCAAAACTCATCTATTACACTGACCTTGAAGCTGGCGTCCTTTGTACAAATCCTTTGTTTTGGTTGGATGAGCTCTGGCGCTGTTATCACACTTAGGTTGTTCATACCTACGGGGAAAGCAAAGAGAAGAAAAAACAAACTTAAATCAACTTAAATTAGATTTGTTCTTCTTTCGAACTCAATATGGTTACACTGAAATTATACCTCATTTGTTCAGAGCCAAAACTGTGTAATTTTATTCTCATTACAGTCGTACACAAGGATATAGACAGAAGTGAAATGATACATAGTGCTGATATTTCAAAGACCTCATTGCAAATATTAATTCATTCATCCTCACAACACCACAAAAGTATGAGTGAGCCCATTATACTGATCAGGAAACTGACGAAACAAGGCAGCGAAGAAGCATTAGGAAACCTAATACAAAAAGAAAATTAGGTTCCTCCCACCTACCAGAACACCGGTGTAAAAAGCTGTAAACCATATAACACATTTGGCAGCTGGCATGTTATTCAGGTTGTTCCTGAAAAACAATTTTAGCCCCACCCTCCCCCCCAACAACCTGGTACTGTGCTTGGTAGATATTACAGTACTAAAATTGTATTATGACTGGAACAAACATTAGCTTATGTAAGAAAGGCTGGCCTCTAATCACTAGCAGTTACAGAAAAGTCTGGAGAACGAGGAGATGTGTTGGGATGGTTTCAACTGGAGAGTGGAATGGACTTAGCTGATCTTCAGTTATTGCTTGATACATGATATGTCTTGTCTCTCTTAGACATTTAATTAATGCAAGCCTGTGAGTCACAGATGGTAACAAGAAACCCTGTGCTATTTGTATCGCCTCTACAAGTAGACGTATCAAATGCCACCAACTGTGCTGTCTTCCCCATGATCTTGTAATAGATGCTATATAATGAAGTATATCTATTCTGCATTTACAACCCCATCCCTATCTTCAGATGCAACACGTTGTGAGTCTTGATGCTTCCTGCTGCTACTACCAATTTATTAGCACAGTTACAGGTGACACAGTCTTCACTGTAGGAGTATGTCTTAGCAGGAATGTTATAAGCAAGAGACAAGTAATTTTTCCGCTGTACTCAGTGCTGATTAGGCTTCAACTGGAGTATTGTGTCCAGTGCTGGGTGCCACATTTCAGGAAAGATGTGAACAAATTGGAGAAAGTTCAGAGAAGAGTAACAAAAATGATTCAAGGTCTAGAAAACATGAGCTGTGAGGGAAGATGGAAAAAAATTGGGTTTGTTTAGTCTGGAAAAGAGATGACTGAGAGGGGACATAACAGTTTCAAGTACATAAAAGGTTGTTAGAAGGAGGAGGGAGAAAAATAGTTCTCCTTAACCTCTGAGGATAGGACAAGAAGCAATGGGTTTAAATTGTAGCAAGGGCAGTTTAGGTTGAACATTAGGAAAAATTTCCTGTCAGGGTGATTAAGTACTGGAACAAATTGCTTAGGGAGGTTGTGAAATCTCCCATCATTGGAGATTTTTAAGAGCAGGTTAGACAAACACCTGTCAGGGATGGTCTAGGTAATAGTTAGTCCTGCCATGAGTGCAGGAGACTGGACTAGAAGACCTCTCAAGGTCTCTTCCAATCCTACGATTTTATGCTGATATTTCAAATGCCAACAATATTTGCGTCGCGAATGTGATGGCTACATTGTACTTAAGTATAGCTGGATCTATGCCTCTGCCACCACCAGCTTGGAGGGCATGCCAACAATAAGAAGGTTCAGGGCAAAGCAAACAGTCAGATCCTTGGCCACCACCGCTTCTAGTTGCAGGTGATATAACTTAGAGCAGCTCTGTAGCTCAGCCCCTGTCCAGTCCAGTAACAGGGGACCAGAAAGGTGGCAGTGGCACCGAGCCACCTTCCAATCCTCCATCCCAAGCTGTACTGTGTGTAAACTTGACACACCTGGGGATTGATCCCACCCAATTTTATCAGCCCTCACTCTCACACTGCTCACATCCTTCCAAAATTCAGAATACCATCCTGGTGCAGCCTCTTGTGTGTCTTAAACCAAAACTCTGGAATAACCAAAGAAGATACAAAGCATGATTCATTCCTGCCTTGCACATTTTGCTACTATTCTGAGTTGGTAGCATTGTATACTGACTTGGAAAATAAGTGACAATACTAATAAATCCACCCTGTGTTTTGCACTGAGGCCAGTTTAGTGAGTGCTTGCAACAATATTCATACAACACAGAATGGTAAACTGTCTGTATTTTATGAGCCTCCCTATGGAGTCTCGGTACTCTGATTTAAGAAGTTCCCAACAAATGGATAGGGGCACAACTAACTGGTGAAATATCAAACAAGAAAAGAATTTCCATCATACTCAATAGGAAAACTGTGTGTACTCGGGCTCTGTAACTACACATTTGGGTCTTCCAGTGCTACTGGAATTGCCACAAGAACTGAATGTGGAAAGCACTGTTGCCATGTTTTTAAAACCAAAAGAGGGACTGGTTACACTATGGTGTTTACAATAAAGCTATTTAATTTGTTGCCTCAGAGTGTATGGAACTATCTTAGCATTCTGCAGGTTCGGGGTTACAATTTCCTCTCTCTGTCTCATATACACATATATATACACTCTCTCTCTCACACACACACACACACACACACACACACACACACAGAGAGGACCTGATTTTCCATTGCCTTGCACCTTGTGTAATCATTTATACCTGTGGAAAGTGGGGGTAAAACACTACCAGATCAGAAAAGAGGAATTGTACACCCGCTTTGCACTGGGTACAACGCAGAGAAGAATAAGGTCTTCTGCCTTTTGGTTCCAATCCTGTGATTTTATCTATCTATTGTCCCTTCATTAAACATAAAATGCAGATAAGAAACTTGTCTAAATTCTATTTAAAAGAGGATCTCTTTCTGCTTCCCTTTTACCTGTCTTTAACTCTTGGAGTGCCATTGGAATCCCAACAAGTGAAAGCTCACAGACAATGTAAGAAAATGGGGCTTTGATCACGCTGCTGGCTGTGGATTGCATATCAGTGTCAGACCTAATTCACTAGCAGTTACTGTGAGATTTAGTCCCCCTACACTAATGACAATCCAAGAAATGCGAGCTATGGGAAGAAAGACGGCTGCTTTTACCATTGACTGATTAGGAGGAATGACACTTGGCAACCAGTCATGATGTAAGCTCTTTGGTCCAAAGCTGCTCCCACAGTTTAAAAAGCCTGTTTCTCACCAACATACAGTACATAAGACAGGGTATTTCGGCTCCGCATGGTGTTACACAGCACATGGGAAACTCTCACCACCTGCATGGTGATACAGCTACAGCTGCTTGGTGCCCTATATGTATTAGTTTGCAAAGGTGGCCAAAATAGAGACGAAAGATGCTAGAAGCTATAACAGCTCAACCAGGTCTAATAACTTCATTTCATGCCACTTCATGGTTTGCTTCTCAGGCATATTCCTCCCAAAAATAGATTATTCCAATGCCCAAGATTTTGACTGAAATATTAATCAGTCATATAATGAAATATCATAGAATCACAGAACTGGAAGAGACCTCGAGAAGTTATCTAGTCCAGTCCCCTGCACTCATGGCAGGACTAAGTATTATCTAGACCATTCCTGACAGGTGATTGTCTAACCTGCTCTTAAAAATCCCCAGTGATGTAGATTCCACCACCTCCCTAGGCAATTTATTCCAGTGCTTAACTACTCTGACAGTTAGGAAGTTTTTCCTAATGTCCAAACTAAACTGCCCTTGCTGCAATTTAAGCCCATTGCTTCTTCTCCTATCCTCAGAATTAAGAACAATTTTTCTCCCTCCTCCTTGTAACAACCTTTTATGTACTTGAAAACATGTCCCCTTTCTGTATTCTCTTCTCCAGACTAAACAAACCATTTTTTTCAATCTTTCCTCCTAGCTCATGTTTTCTAGACCTTTAATCATTTTTGTTGCTCTTCTCTGGACTTCCTCCAATTTGTCCACATCTTTCTAAAATGTGGTGCCCAGAATTGGACACAATACTCCAGCTGAGGTCTAATCAGCGCGGAGTTGAGCGGAAGAATTCTTTCTCGTGTCTTGCTTACAATAGTCCTGCAAATACATCTCAGAATGATGTTTGCTTATTTTTGCAACAGCATTACATTGTTGATTCATATTTAGCTTATGATCCATATGTTGTGGTACAGTAAGATAGGCCTTTAACTGAACCCAAACTGAATCTTTATTGAGGCTCATAAAAATTTGATAACTTTTTTCTGCTCTCCCCCACACCCTTTATGGGAAGCCCCTAGAATTGAATAGATGACTATCACTTTTCTACTTTTTTGTTTGTATTATCCTATTGAATTTAATAGAGAACTATTCTCCGGCTATATAATTCCATAGGATAGTTCACAAAACCTCTAGAAAATATATAATCAAATTTGATAGAGTTTTCAATTAATTTCAGTAGAACCTCATTACATTTCTACAGAATTCTATTGGCTTCATCCCTATACTCTATAGGGCTGTTCTGTACATGTTTCTTTTCATTTCTATGTTCTACTCCACCTTTTTGTTTCAGCTGGTACATGGAGGAGGAAGTACAAAGGCTCTTTAAAAAAATCAGCATTTATAGCAGTTGCATGTGTCTAAGATCACCTCGTTGGTTCCCCATGGTCAATATGGGAGGCACCTTTAGTACCTGTGTGATAACTGTCACGTGTTGACATTTTAATGGTTTCTAACACTGCATGTTCTCAGTAGATTTTCAGCACCATTTTGTGATCAAAGAACCTTTTGGTGCTTTTCTGAATTGAACTCACAAACACTTTTTTAGATTCTTTCAACTATAATCTAGTTGTTTAAAAATCACCTACAATTGATAAAATCCTTTCATCGTGTTAGAAGTTCTCAGTAGTTATAGGCTTCAATCTTGCAAACAGTTACATGTGTGAATAGTCCCATAGTCTTCAGTAGGACTACTTATGTGAGTAAGTGCCAGCATGTGCATGTGTTTGCAGGATCAAGGCCATAGGTTGCAATGACAAGGCATAACAAGGTTTAATATTAAAGTTGCTTCACCTTAATTCATAAATCCCATTTTTTGTTAGTTTATATCTCATCCATCTCACTTTGTTTTTAAGGGGACATGGTAAGGTTAAAGTTCATAGTTTAAAAAAAAAAACACATTAGTCTGCAGAGGAGAAGAGTGAGGGGGGATTTGATAGCAGCCTCAACTACCTGAAAGGGGGTTCCAAAAAGGACGGAGCTCCGCTGTGCTCTGTGGTGGCAGATGACAGAACAAGGAGCATTGGTCTCAAGTTGCAGTGGGGGAGGTGTAGGTTGGATTTTAGGAAACACTATTTCACTAGGAGGGTGGTGAAGCACTGGAATGGGTTACCTAGGGAGGTGGTGGAATCTCCATCCTTAGAGGTTTTTAAGGTTAGGCTTGACAAAGCCCTGGCTGGGATGATTTAGTTGGTGTTGGTCCTGCTTTGAGCAGGAGATTGGACAAGATGACCTCCTGAGATCTCTTACAACCCTGATATTCTGATTCTATTACTAATAAGCTCATAGATTACAATTAATTTTTAAAATATAGTATGTTTTTCATCTTTTACTGTATGCTCTATGTTTAATTTTTACATTTCACTCAGCTTAGAGAAACTAGATGAGGGCTCTTTTCTGGGGAATTATACTTTCAGATTCTCACGCATTAGTTCAAATCTGCAGCATCTGAATTTACAGCGCTTCAGGGGAAAGCTTACATTCTAAACAAATGAGTGCCTTTTTATATAAGGCTTTGAAAAAAACCCCACTCTTCTACCTCCCCTGTCCATACTTGCACACATTCATTCTGTCTCCCTAAAATTTTAGATGTAATACTACATATGGTAGCTCAACTTATTAGAAATACCCATGTTACACATGCTCCCAGTGACCATATATACCCAATTATATCTTAACATGTCTAACTGAAATGCATTTATCTGATTTTCATCAAACTATTCATTTTAAAAGCATCACAAACTTTGCAACGTCTTGAAGCTCTGCTAGCCACGAGAACAACACACAACTATTCTGACTCTTCCTTATAGGACAGGATGAAACAGTGAGACATTTTTTCCTCTTCAGTGCTTAGTTTATCTTCACAATATCTGATGAAAGTTTATTGAATTGTCCAGTGGCCAATCAGATAAAGTTTTTGCTCCAGGAAGATGCAATGCAATTTCATGCCCATGTGAGTGTGTCTCCTATGAGTGAAAAAGGCACTTTTTTTGAACAACAGGAATAGAAGCTGCTTTGATGGCAAGCGTAGAATTCAGCTATCTGATGGATGACCTCTTCAATCAGCCAGGGAAAGAGTGAAAGAGAAATCTTTGAGTGGTGCACACTAATGTAGTACCTGGCAACCAGCCTGATCCCTGATTAATCTGATACCCTGCTCTGCATTTCCTTCCTCCTTCCCTCCCCTTTATTATTAGTGCTCTGTGCCTACACTTTCCCCTCCGCCATCTGTACTTTTGCCTTATTGGCTTAGGTTTATCATAAATACAAATGCAGTACATCATATATAATCTAAATCTATAAAGCAAAATAGGTGTTAAAATACTGTAGCATGAAAGGTCTGATTTTAACCCTGAAAGGCAATAAAACTGTCATCTTCTTTTGTCAATCTCTCACCAAATGTCCCAGCTGAGCCTACAGAAAAGTAGCTGGACTGAGACCCAATGAAAGAGGAGATTAAATACAAGAAGCTAGGGACAACAGGGTGGCAGAGGGATAGAATGACAGGTTTATATTGGAAAGGGGACATTGTCAGGCTAAAAGTCAAATTAAAAAGCACTATTCTGTTACTCACATGCTTAACTTTAAGTAAGTGTTTGCAGGGTCAAGGCCTTTTTTCACTGTTTATGATATTTGTTTTCTTTTATGTGAACTTTACACAATGTAGAAAATGTAATAGTGTAGTCAGTTTCCCATTTGCTTACAGTCTTTTGTTAGTCCCTTTCTTTCAGGTATTAGCAAAAATTTTTTTTAATGGTCGGGTTAAAAGAACATTAGGGAAATGTTTATTTGTTTAAAAAAAAAACCCATTTCCACTTGGTTTATTTATTTTTTAAACCAGAGACATTTCCACTGGTCTTAGGTTTCGTCCTAGCAGGTTTTTTCATGTTCAGCCTCACTGAGTTCTTTTGCACTTTTTTGCAGCAGACTTACTAATGTTATTGCCAGGAAGCTCTTGTCTTTAATTTATTTTGTTAATTTCCCATTCCACCCAGTAGCGTAGTCAAGGGTAAATGAGAAATGCATAAACTCCCTTTATCTGTACTTGAGGAACATGGAGTTTAGGGTAGGTTAGTTTATCTACTTTTTTTTTTACCACTGATTCCACCATCTTTTTTTTATTTCACCAGTGCTACCTCTTTTCTGGAACGCTTTCATTGACAACTGATCATTCCTTGGCTTCAAAATGAGGGGGACAGCCAATTGTTGGGAGTAAGGTGCACTTACCCCATCCTTTCATGTTGTCTGACAGATTTAATGAGACCCATTATTTATTGTGGTGACCAAAGTACTCTAGGTACATTAGATGTGAAACATTTAAGCACTCATTCACGCACTCTTATATTCATATCACAAACAAGTACAGCATCAAATTGCTATGCCAACAACTGCCAACTCTTGTGTATTCTGTTATTCTCCACTAACAACTCTACAGATTTTCAAAGAGTGTTTCTCTTTCTTGTCTACTGTCCTTGATATTAGTCCTTTGTCTTGGATTTCTATTTTCTTTCTTATAGTCATTCCTCCAATTTGCATTTTCAATGGAAAGATTTGATGGGAAGATCAAATGCACCATTTTTCACAAGTCCTTAC
The DNA here is from genome assembly GCF_025201925.1 of Gopherus flavomarginatus. Classification (NCBI taxonomy): domain Eukaryota; kingdom Metazoa; phylum Chordata; order Testudines; family Testudinidae; genus Gopherus; species Gopherus flavomarginatus. The sequence goes on from NC_066620.1 coordinate 87,936,520, forward strand.
AACTCATCTAGTACCATGTTGCAGGAAAGAGTTCCTGAGTTAAAAGAACATTGATTTCAAACCCGCCCCCCACCCCCCACCCCCCGCAACTCCAATCAACAGAAAGAAAATCATGGGATAAAGAAATCTGCCTGCTGTTCAGCTCTTATTAATCATGTTCAGTGCTCACTTCATTGAAGACTCCCCACAGATCAATGGAGGAAAAGGATCCCCATCTCTCAAACTGTCAGTTCTGCCAATTCTCTTCCCTTCTTTTCCAGAGAGGCAATAGGACAAACGTTGATATGAAAGACAAATTTTGTACCAAAACTATGAGCCCTGGGCGAGGTGCAGGGGTCGGGGAGAGGAGAGATTTGCATGAAATGTTTGGCTACAGTAAAAAATATAAAATGAAAGAAAGCAATATGAATAAAATGTAACTGCTACCCTATGAAGCAGAAGTCAGATGAAGCATTACCAGAAAGATCCAGCAAAGATTAGGTTTGATTAATCCAACTTGAAGCTGTGTAGAAACTTCAGTTTCTGACCGGAGAGAGCAATAAAGAAGGTCCTTGGAAATGGACTGTACACATGAGCTGAGGCAAAGAAAGCTGCACTGGCCTCAAAGTTAAAACAGAAATGTCACGAACAAGTGGATCAAGGCAAAATGATTTTTTAAAGAGAAACAAAGAGAGAGAGACCAGGAGCAAGGCTGTTTCTAAGCAGACTACAGGTTTACAGGTTCTGTGGGAACATCAGAAGTGCTGATCATACAGTTTCAGGGCCAATCTTGGTAATTCAATTTGACAGTTTAAGGATTGTAGCTTGCAGAGGATGAGAAGTAGGAGATTGCTCCCTAAGAATGTAATCCCAGTGCAATCTTTTGTGTTCTTGGAGCACTGGTTTATTAACGGTGTATCAAGTTGTTCTGATGTCTGTTTATGCAATAGACTGGACCACGCCTGCACTGTGCAGACACTTAGCCTACGTAGGAGGAACCTACGATCATTGGCAATCAGTTTTTTAAACATTGTTCTCCATGCATCTTATGTAATGGTCAAAAAATAACTTTTGACCAAGCCATGAAAAGGTCAATGCTTGCATCAGGTTGTACACATTGCCCTGGCTTTAAATGAGCTTTCTATAGTCTTCCTGCAGGAGCCAAACCTCAATAAGTGGCCTAAATATCTTCCTTTGGAATCTGATATTCACCCTGAATGCCTCTGCTCGATGTGGCTCAGAACACTTTACCATGTATTCGGCTCAGCTAAGAGGAGTGAATTCCAAGCTTCTATTAATAACATACTAAAACGATATTTCCTCTCTCTAGTGGCTTCAAGGCAATTGTTCCATTGAAGCGTGTCCGATGAAAATAGCTGGGGGGACTGCCAGAGAAACGTTTCTGATGTTGGTTTTGGTTTCTTACATGGACAATGTCAACTGGCTCTTTCATCATCATACTGCAAGAAAGCGGGGCTTACTCTGTGCAGACTCTTTCCCAGCTTCCACCCTGTAGTTTCTCAGCATGAATTAAGAGGAATGTAGGGGAAGGGAAGAATGGAGATACCCATATGCTGACCACGACATTGCAGTCAGAGTCAGCAGCTGGACATCTAGTCTAACACTTTGACAGTTCTTAATCCAGAATGCCAAATCCTTAGCTGGTGTATATTCAGTCTATTTCCATTGCCATTGGAGCTATGCCAATATATGCCTGCTGAGCTTCTGGTCCCATAAGCCTATCCGGGGACGTATGAAAACATTACAACCCCTAATACCTTACCTAGTTGATGTACCAGGGATGGGACGTCCTGTGTCTACAAGAACACACCAGCAGTAGCCTGTGGAAGGATGACACTGCACGGGTTTGTAAAGGCCACCCTGAGCGCACTCTGGAATGAACACATTGTCTTTTTGGGGTTGTTTAGCTTCCTCCAGTGCTGACTGAAGTTCTTGATCACATGACGATGCTGTCAGAAAGAAACAGGTGAAATGTTGATGAGGATATGGAAAGCACCCTCAGGATTAATAGAGTGATGGATAGATAAACCCCTAGCTGTGTGCTATTACATGTAAGGACTTTGTTTGATAAGACTTGTTGCAATAATACTTTCCATTTCCTGGACTCAAATTTCAGATGTGTTATGCACTCTGGCTTGCCCCCTCTCACCGCTGGCAAGCCCTCTCCCCACCTCAAACCATGACAGCTCTACCCTAACCTAGGATTCTCCTTTGCTAGGGGGAATTTTGGATACCCAATTACTGCCGCTTTCTTTGCTACCTTTTAGAATGTTTTTCGAGGGGTGGGAAGTGAAAGTGGGTAAAATTCTCTTTTTACAGATCAATGGGAAATGTGCCAGAATCAAAATTTTAAAATTACATGTACATGAATTCACTTCTTTTGTAATTTTATATTCTGCTCCTTGATTTCAGCTAAGGAATGAGAAGAGACACTTAAAATACATTGCAGATTTTTTTTTCTCTCTTGTTGGTGAAAAGTGATATATTAGCCGCCCTGGAGACCAAAGACCTCTCGTTAGCCACATAAGAATTAGAGGCAGTACAAGCCTTCCACCCCGCACCAACAAGACTTCTTCTCCGGAGGGACCACACTTTGGAGGAATATGAGGGTAGCTCTGTCTTCAAGCCCATTCAGTCCTTGGCTTTTCTGCTGCAACTGTGAACGAGGGAGCCTATGGTGGGTGTAGTTTCTGGACAGCTGCTCAATAGGAAATGCACTAATATCACCAATTTATTTCATATTTGCCATTACAGAGCCATTAGATGAGAATGATTTTTGATCACTACCAAACCGGTCCAGATTCAGACTTGAGAAATCAAAATATCTCGTTGACAATAACTTGAGCTATTCAGTCCCCCAGGAGCTTTAAAATAATGCTGTATTTTGGAGCATTATCTCAAAGTTTAAAGGATTAATAAAGTATTAGTTCTGTGATATTCCTGTCAATCTAGTGAACAAAAACTAAACACAACGAATAGGTTACAATGCTAATGACATATGTGGTAAATGCACTACAATCACAGGAATTCCTGATAAAATAGATTGAAATTCTAACAATCCTAAACTAGCTAATTATCTTCAGTGAAATATCCAGTCACTATTCTAGGTGGCCACAGAAATCTAATACACGGTAAATTATTTTTCCTTTTTCAAGTGAATTAGAAGACTGAAGGACACAATTCTTGAATCTAAAGCAGACTTCACTATATTTTTACAATTTAACCTGCGACTGCTGTAATTAAACCCTTGACTGGATTTTTGAGCTGCTGACAATGGGTTATGGCTTCAACCTAATCTCAGCTAGCATCATCCATTGGGTGAATGAAATGCTTTATCAACTAGAGGCACAGTCCAGAGAAAGTTGGCACCTGTGGTTCAAAATGCTGTTCTTCTAGCTCCATCACTGGCCTCCTGCTACTCAGAGTCACCATCAAGATATGCTTTGGCATAGTGAAAAAGAGGCCAGCAAATTCTGTTCATATCTCACCTTGATACCCTAAATAGCAGGCAAGTCTAGCTTTGAGACGGTCGTGTTCCAAAAACACTACGAATCATTTCCAGGAAGTGTGAAAAGCTAAAGCTGCCGACTTGATTGCATGGCACTGATGTTTATTTTAGTGCTGTGATCAAGGGCCTTTAGGTGTGTATGGCATGTCAACAGGAGAGCAGGAGGCTCCTGATGCTCTGATTAGTTTTGCACGCCCTTTACTAGGTCTAAACATTAACATAAAATGATATTAAAAAGTTTTAAAAGTATTGAAACTCGAACACCACACCATAATTAGAGGCTCTATATAGTGTGGATGGAAGGTCTGTTTAAAAACTTTGCAGTAGGTAACAATCCCCTGATATATACTTGGACAAATTCACCAATGTAAACTTGGTGTCATTCCATTGGCTACAATGATTTCCCTCTGGCTTTATACCAGTGTAACTAAAAGCAGAATTTGGCATCTTCCTGGTTAGAACAGAGGATGGAGTGACAGATTTCAGTATTGTCAACCCTGTTTAGAGCACAGCTAGAATACTTGAGCTAGATACTCAGGTGAGCCAATTTGGTGAAATGGAGTAGTAGGCTGAGAGCATAGGTGGCTTTCCATCACCAATCCCAGAGGTAGATGTGTGCTAATTCAACTGAAAGAACAAATTAGAGCAACTTCAGGGTTGCTCTAATTTCCATGGGCTAGAATGGCACCAAATGGTCTGTACCACCAACCCAGAACCACAGGAGTGCAGTGCATTCAGCCATATCCTTTCTCATCCCTGGCATGCTCATGAGACATCCCCTGCATTGTGAGGTCCAGGAACAGGTCATGCAGAGGTAGGGACATTGTCTTTATACTTCCTGGGATTCTCAGCTGCCTGTTCAAGACAGTGCTCTATCTGCTTTGCACTGAGAGGAGGTTAGGATCTGGTCTCTTTGGTCTAGTTTTGGATGCCCATAATACAGAAAAGCAGTGATAAACTGGATAAAGTCCAAAGAAGGGTTACAAAAGTGGTGTGAAGTGTTAGAAGCAACATTGCATAAGGAGGGGCAGACCGAGAACTGTGGATCTTTTCCTGGAGAAGAGAAAAGAACACCACGATTTAAAATTGTCTCACACATAGTAACAAAGGGAATGGGAGGAATGAAGCTGGATTTCAAACAGGGAAAGACGACAAAGGGCATTAACCTACAGACAGGAAAAACAGAATTCATGGCAGATTTTAAGAATCCTCATCTAACAAGGAGATGACTCTGGCAATATAATAATATGCCCTTGAAAGGCAGAATCACCATATGTATAGATGTCCCCAGAGATACTTTCTATCCCTAAAACATATTCATCTCGTACACAATATGAAGATGAGAAGTTGTAGGAAGAGAATGAATTAATAGTCATAAGATCATAAGTACTGCCATACTGGGTCAGACCATGGTCCATCTTGGCCAGTAATCCTGACTTTGAAAATGGGGTGTTTGAACAGAACATGGCAGTTATGGTAATCCACCCATTTTACACTCCTAGCTTCTGGTAGTCAGAGGTTTAGGGTCGCTTTGAACATGTGGCATGTCCCTGACTATCTTGGCTAGCAGCCACTGATAGACCTATCGTCCATGAATTTATCCAGTTATTTTTGGAATGCAGTTATATTTTGGTGATCACAACATCCCATGGCAATGAGTTCCACAGATTAGCTGTGCATTGTGTGAAAAAGTACTCTCTCTTGTTTATACTAAACCTGCTGCCCATTAATTTCATCAGGTTATCCCTGATTTTTATATTGTGTAGAAGAGTAAACAACACTTATCCACGCACTTTTTCCATCTTTTACCACTTTTGATTTTATGGACCTCTGTCATATCCCCCCTTAGTCATCTCTTTTCTAAAATGAATGACTGTAATCTTTTTAGTCTTTCCTTGTATGGAAGCCATTTTCCATACTCTTGATCATCTTTGTTGTCCTTCTCTGAAACTTTTCCAATTCCTCTATATCCTTTTTTAGATGGGGCAACCAGAACTGGACACAATATTCAAGGTGTGGGTGCACCATGGTTTTATATAGTGGCATCTGGATATTTTCTGTCTTATTTTCTACCCCTTTCCTAATAGTTCCTAACATACTATTAGCTTTTTTGACCACTGCTGCACATTTGAGTGCAAGTTTTCATAGAACTATTCAAAGTGGCTCAAAGTTCTCTTTCTTGGGTGGTAACTGTTAATTTAGAATTCATCATTGTACATATATAGTTGGTATAGTTTTTTTCTAGTATGCATTACTTTGCTCCTAACATTGAATTTCCTCTGCCATTTTGTTTTCCAGTCATCCAGTTTTGTGAGATCCCCGTATAACTCCTTCCAGTCTGCTTTAGACTTAACTATCTTGAATGATTTTATATCATCTGCCAACTTTGCCACTTCATTGTTCACTCACTTTTCCAGATCATTCATGAATATGTTGAATAACGCAGGTCCCTGTGATGTTATTGATATAAACTGGGACCATATAGAACATGGGTTGCAACCAAGGTCCTGTAGTGGCACCAAATCTTATGTAAAGGGGGTCATATAAGGTGTCTAAGACCAGGTTACGGATTACTGGTTATGATTATGCTGTCTGTATGTCTGTAGCATTTTGGTAGTTGAAGTTATGAATATTGGCTGTATGCTGTCTGTATTGCAAACTTATGTTGTGTTACTGGGAAAGATCCCAGACAAGTTGGTGTCAGCTCTGTTTAGCCTGCTTGATGGCCCATTAAGGACCATCCCCTACACAATTGTCTCATCGAGAGAAGGCAGTTACACCCTGTGACTCAGCAGGGTGTGCAGAAACTGGCCCATGTGACTGCAAACTCCATTTTGCTGTAACTTTCCACAGCAGGAACAAAGGAGTGTTCTTGCACCTGGAAAAGCCTATATAAGGCGGAGGCCTCATCTCCATTTGGTCTTCAATCCTGCTTCTTACCTCTGGAGGGATTTTGATACAAGCTGAAGCTCTACACAAGGGACTGAGGACCCATCCCAGCGGGGGATGTTCTCCAGAGACTTGATTTAAACCTGCAGTTTACTCCATCACTGCTACAAGCCTGAACTAAGAACTTTGCCATTACTGTATGTAATTGATTCCATTTAACCAATTCTAGCTCTCATCTCTATCTTTTTCCCTTTATGAATAAACCTTTAGATTCTAAAGGATTGGCAACAGCGTGATTTGTGGGTAAGATCTAATGTGTATATTGACCTGGGTCTGGGGCTTGGTCCTTTGGGATCGAGAGAACCTTTTTCTTTTACTGGGGTGTTGGTTTTCATAACCATTCATCCCAGGACGGGTGGCACTGGTGGTGATACTGAGAGACTGGTGTTTCTAAGGAAATTGCTTGTGTGACTTGTGGTTAGCCAGTGGGGTAAAACCGAAGTCCTTTTTTCTGGCTGGTTTGGTTTGCCTTAGAGGTGGAAAAACCCCAGCCTTGGGCTGTGACTGCCCTGTTTGAGCAATTGGTCCTGAACTGGCACTCTCAGTTGGGTCCTGCCAGAACCACAACGTCACAGTCCCAGTACAGACCCTTGAGGGACCCCGCTATTTACTTCTCTCCACTGTGAAAACTGACTGTTCATTCCTATCCTTTGTCTCCTATTTCTCAACCAGCCAGTGCTCTTAATGATTTGTTGGACAATTTGTAATTATTATATTCTTATTGGGTAGGAGGGGGATTCTGGAGGTGTCATTTCTGTTTCTATTAAATAGCTAAACCATATTTAAAATCTACTGCCCCTAGTTCAGTTTTCTTTACCAAATGCCCTAGAAATATTATTTCCTCTGCTTACATAAGAGCTAATCTCCCTGTGATGGGACAAGCCACCAACCCACTGACAGCATGCTTAAGGAGCAGCCCTGCACTCCGACAGGGCCAATTAAGCACACCTGCAGAGCATGCTCTGCTTAGAGAAGGGGAATTTAAAAGGGTAAAACTGGCCAGAGCAGGGGGAGTTTGCCCAAGACTAGAGACTGCCAGGGATCCCAGTAGCCAGGGCAGCCCAGCCCAAGACAGTGACTAGCCTTCCCTCTCCCTCCAACCCCCATTTAGGACAGAGCGATACTGCGTCCCAGAGAAGGGCTCTGGATATCAGCTCTCCATTAGTGCCTTGCAGCTGGATCTGAGGAGCAGTGCGAGGAACTGGAAGTAACTAGGCTCAGAAAGGACCCTGGGAACCCAGTTCCCACAGGGAACAATGACCTTGCTCAGGAGTGGGGTTTCTGGAAGAGACCCAAGGATGAGCAACATACAGAGCCAACGGACAAGCCCAAGCTACAAGCTAGCTGATTACGTTCCCCCACAACGCCAGATCAGCCATCAAGCAACTTGGGAAGCAACTGTCCCATAGACAGATTCTAACACTGCTGGTTGGGCAGCTTTGACACCTCAAGGGAATTTGTTGCCACCATTATTCCTTGTATTCCCCCTGTCCTCCTACCATGTAGTGCTGCAGAAGTGAAATCAATAGCACCACAACATTTTTCATCCATTATCCTGCTCCCCAAGACCATAGTTTTACTCCTCAGTTTAATTTCCTCTTTGAAGCAACTATTCATTTCCCATCCAAATGTATTCTTCAATTATTCTAGCTATTAGAACAGGAGCACTTGAAGGATTCCACTCCAGTCTCATGACTGGTTAAGGGCTTCTGTCATATAATTAACATTATTTCCGATAATTCTTGTCATAGTATCAGAGGAATATAGTCAACAAACGTTAGTTTGCTAGCAGGATCAGTGATAAATGCCAGTAGTTTACAAAGCTCTGACAGTTTGTCCAAACAGTCTGACAACTCCTGGGATTAAGGACTGCAACAGATGGATGCCAGAAAATCATAAAAAGAACATCACCAAAAAAATCTATACAACAGCAAAAGTAATATAAATACTTGCATCATTACTGGAACTAGTCAAAGATGCTTCGACAGAACTGTATTCCTCTGGAATATGTAGTTGTGTTGAGACTGAAAGCTTTAACAAAAGCAGGTTGATTTTGCCAGAATTTTGTTTTGGAAGGCAAACCAGGGGAGGAAGAAGAAAATAAATCAGATAATGTCAAATGGGTCGGTTCTTGTTGCCAATTATTAATTTCAGACACCTAAAAGCAGTATGTCAAATTAATGCAATCAGCATGCACATGCAAACCTCTTCATAGCCTGATCCTGTAAAGCCTTTTTTCATATGAGTTAGTCACTTTGAAGTCAATAAGGATATTTCATGTAAGCAAGGATTATTCACATGAGTAAATGTTTGCACACTCAGATATTAAAATAGGAAAAGAGCAGTGCATCATTTCTGAGTGCATCAGTCCTGGAAAAAGGCTTGTCTGTCATCAGTCTTTAGTAGTTCTGAAGTCCCTATTACTGCATTATCTAGATCAGGGGTTGGCAACCTATGGCACGTGTGCCAAACATGGCACGCAAGCCAATTTTGAGTGGCACGCTGCCACCTACCGCAGTCCTGGCCCCTAACCCGACTCAGCCCTCCTGCCCACCGCTCTTCCCTGCGGGGGCAGGAGGCGGAAGCTTGGTCCTGTGGCAGCCAAGCTTCTCCCCTCCCCCGCTTCTTCCCCCAGCATGGAGCTTTCCTGCCCCTCCTCCTCTCCTTCCCTGCGCCGATCAGCTGGTGGCCCTAGCGAGGGGGACAGGAAGGGGAAGAGCGGCAGTGTGCACGCTGCTCTGTAGAGGAGGCAGAGAAAGGTAGGGACAGGGCCTTGGGGAATGGGGTGGAACAGGGCATATCCCTTCCAGCCCCCTGCCATGAGCTGCTCAGGGCAGGGGGCTGGGAGCACCCCCATGAGCTGAGCACCTCAGCCTTCTTCCCTGACCCCTGAATCCCCCCCAAACCCAACCTTCTGCCCTGCACCCCCACAGCCCCCATCCCTCTGCCCTGACCCCTGAACTCCTCCACATACCCAGCCTTCTGCCCTGCACCCCTGAACCCCACCCCAGGTCTGGGGTCCCGGCCACAGGCCCCGCTCAGCCTGCTGCTGGCCTAGGTGAACAGAACCCCAAGCTGGCAGTGAGCTGAGCAGGCTGGCGGTGTAAGATCAGCATTTTAATTTAATTTTAAATGAAGCTTCTTGAACATTTTGAAACCTTGTTTAATTTACATACAACAATCGTTGAGTTATATATTATAGACTTATAGAAAGAGATCTTCTAAAAACATTAAAATGTATTACTGGCATGCGAAACCTTCAATTAGAGTGAATAAATGAAGAATTGGCACACCGTTTCTGAAAGGTTGCTGACCCCTGATCTAGATGTTTACATAACACAACATATTAGCTTTGTAACACTGGATATTTCAGCCTTCCCTGCCCTAAGTTTTCATTGGTGATGAACCATCCCCCACCAGAGTTTTTTATGAGCATATGGGGTTCTCCCAGTTGCAAACATGCATGGTTTGCTTCTGCTTGAACATGAAATGCTGCATGCACATATGCTCGAGTTTAGTGTGTTCTACAGAAACGAGTTGTCAAATCTGCAGAAAATTACAAAGGCACCTGTGTTCTACTTTTACATTTCCTGCTGCTACATAAACACTTCCTCTTAATTTCCTCGACCCCAGCAACATATACTTGACAAATGGAATCCACATCAAGAAATTCTATTTTCAGTTGATACCCCCGCCTTCTTTTCTCATTACTGTAATGGGCCATGAAAGGGCAATTAGACAGGGATGGTTTCCAGAGAAAAAGGATCTTTTATTGGGCCTTCAAGCTCAATGTGCTTCACATAAAGCCAGTAACAAGAAACCCATGAACAAAAATTCCCTGCAGCGTGATACATGTTAACCACTCTTGAGTAGTGCGGTATTCGTACGTCTAGCATTCAAGAAAGTGAGTTTTGCAGTTCTCTGGTGTTTCCCTGGTGATATACAGAAGTCATATTTCACAGGTAATTTTCAGTACACAGTCTCATCAAATTTCATAAAAGCTAAATCCTGCTACTCAAAATGGTATCAAAATAATCAAAATGTTCCAGTCCATTAAACCTAATTTAGTTTAAACATTTTAGTACACTTTATCTATTTACATCTGATTTAATGCTAGTATATTTCTACAGTCTTGTGTATGATGGGCCAGGTAATCTTTTCATTTACACCAGTGCAGCTTCTATTGCAGTCAGCTGTGACTGGGACTAATTATAACTTAATAAGCCAATTTTTTATCTTCTCTGAACTGATGGAGCTAACATAGAATCATAGAATATGAAGGTTGGAAGGGACCTCAAGAGGTCATCTAGTCCAACCTCCTGCTCAAAGCAGGATCAATCCCCAACTAAATCATACTGTACTGCTGAAGCTGATTACAATGTATTTTGATTTTATAATCTTATTCCTGTTTCACTGAATTCATTTCCATTTCATGTCTTAATCTTCCAAATCTCATTTCTATCTTTAATTGAAATGTTCACTTCAGTAGGGCAACTGGATTCAATACACTCTGTATACAAGCTATAGTCCTCCTAAAGGTGAGTCTATATTGACTGGATTGCTGTTCTGAGAGAGAAAGAGGGTTCTCACTCCAGATAGGAATAGCAGTTGAGGAAATTATTAACTCCAAAAAATGTCTCCTCAAGATAGAAGTGTAGATTCCCCCCTGCAACCCAGCCAGTTGCATATCCCAAAAACTGTGTCCTTGACATAGGGTAGCGCAGCTGAGGAGTTGCTCTAAATTATGGTAATAGCCAGGGCCTGTGCTTCCATTTAGGCAACCTAGGCAGTCGCCTGGGGCACTAGGATTTGGAGGCGAGGCATTTTGCCACCCTTGGTGGCAATTCTGCGGCGGGTCCTTCACTCACTCCGGGACCCGCCGTCAAAGTGCCCCGAAGACCGGGAGCCACAGAAGGACCCCCCCACCGCAGAATTGCTGCCAACAACCGGGAGCGTGGAAGGACCCCCACCTAGGGCGCCAAAAACCCTGGCGCCGCTCCTGGTAATAGCATAAGGTCCCTAAATGATCTTATATCAGTGAAGGATAAGTGTACCTCCATTCCCCAAAACCCACTTTCTACCCTCGGCATGACCCTTCCCTCCCCTATGTCGGAGGTAGAGGGGGCAGCTGGTATAGGAGCTGGTTATTATGTCTCTGCTAGCTACATGCCAGTGCAGAGTTCTTTTATGCAGGGAAAATTTGCTGCCACCTACCTTTGGCCAGGATATGGACATTTTGCACCACTTCCTTCCTAAGAATTATGGCTTTAATTCTGCAAGCATTTGCTTGCATTGACCCTTATGACCATGTGAAAATACAATTGCCTACAGTGGAACTCAGTAAAACACAATGCGGCCAATAAATGAACAACTTTTCTCATGAACAGTCCCTACTGGAACTACTTTGGAACCTTTTATTTATAACTGAATGGGGACTACTCCTGGGCACCGTCTATTATACACTGAAGTCAGTGGAATAGCTTCTATTAATTTCAGGGGTCATTGGATCAGGCCTCAAGTGAGTAAAGCTACATGCATAAGTGTTTTCAGGATCAGGCCCTATATTTGTACATGGATCAAGTGTCAACTGTGAAGGACAGTTCTTTTTAAAAAAATGAATAGATAAAACAATCAAGCTCAGTTCCAATACTGAATTACAGTGTTAATACTCACATGGCACCATGTTTTGATTTACACCTATGTTCAAAGGGTCATCAGCTGTGGGGTTCAACACAAATGTGTATCCATCCAGTTTTGTAGCAGGTTGGATATTTCCCTACCCATGCTCATAATTGTTCGTGAAAACGCATGGGAAACAAACTGTCAAGGCCCTGTTGTTTTTGTTTGCAGGGTATTTCCCCTGCGCACTTGGTCACTATTTTGCACTTTTTGAACTTATGTGCATGCTTGTGGCTTATGGCTTCAACACAGCCCTGAAGGCAAATTTATGTACTACTTCACTCCACTGAATGAAGGGGACTAAATCACATACAGATGTCATTTATCTATGCGGTTTCATATGCAGTGATATTGCAGTACATAAAGGCTGATCATCTGGAACAGCACTGAGCCTATACAAAGTGCTAAAAGCAGGATACTCATAACCCACATTAATCTCTTGTTGACATCACATAATCACTCCCACAGGGTGACTTCCTATATAAACTGTGTTTACTTCCAGTGTAACTTTGTGTGCGTGTGTATGTATCTAATGGCAGTAGGTCAAATCAAAATTTTCACATTATATACATTTCTGTACTACCCATGGTCAAAGATTTTGGGGCCCTTCAGACAGAAATCTTAAATGAGAATAAGCCAATGTGTTCTTTGCCCGTAATCCAAGCCCACATCTCTAGAGGGATATAAATATGGGTTCATCTAACCTATTGTTTTCTTTTTTGCACACAATGCAATTTAAAATTTCAGCCAGAAGTTGAAATATCAGAAATACTGTGAGAGAGGCTATTACTGTAATGTTTCCAAAATGGAGGGAACTAGGAACATTGTACAATTTAATGCACAACCCTATTTTTGAGAGATTTCCAGCTCTATTTCTAGATCAAAGATATTAGGATAAAGTTTCTCAACATTTGAAGCATCTGTAAAACATCTTTTACAGATCCAGACTAACACGGCTACCCCTCTGATACTCAACATTTGAAGTTTGTCTATCACCATCTATCATTAATTTAAATTACTAATTTTAATGATCTCCACTTCCCTTCAGAAGTATGGTTTCTCGCTATTTTTTCCAGAAGTTTTCGCACTGTAGTATGTTACTACAATTTGTAAGAGACCAAATTATCTATTACATTGACTCTGTTCTTAAACAAAAAACAAAAATCAAAGCCAGATTCTGCCACCCTTATTTATGTTGAGTGATTGTTTACTCTGTGAATAGTCCCACTGAAAATGATGGAACCACTCTCAAAATAAGCTACTACTCAGTGAGAGTAAGGATATGTAAGAGAGCCCCTTGCAGTTCTTTCCCCAGATGGTGGGAAAACCTGACCATGCTCAGTTATTTGCAGTGGGTGGCTCCAGTGCACCACCCAGTTCCTTACTACTTATAAAAGGGGTCTGCCCTTCATGGGCCTTTCTTAAGCCTCTCCAGATGGCAGATCAAAACAAAAGTCACAAACCCCAATACGTTCAAGGAAACCCTCTTCCCAGGCTTCCTCAAAAGTGTGGGGGAGTCCACAGTACTGCCAACAATACAGCACTCACATATCAGGTTTTAAGAAATCTCCCTGGCTGGGCTTTTGAGTCAGGCTTAGTGAATCCAGCTTGCCTTGGGTTTTCATTACCCTCTCTACAGGGGCAGAGTAAAAGTCTCCAGGCTGGGTGTTCCTGCTATAGCTTCAATAGTCACCCTTGTACTTTGCTGGTTAAGGTAATCCTGCTTTTCCCCACCCCCGGCTGACTGCAATTTCCTCCCTTTTAAAGGTCTCCTCCCTATCATATATGATTGATAGGACAGGAAGGGTGGGGCTAGCCCTGCCCACAGGGCTTCTCTGGCACCTTCCTCATCCATCTGGGATCTATATATCCCATTAGAGGGTGGCCTGACTTGGCTCTGACGGTTTGGAAGATTATCATTTAATACAATAGTTGAAAACTTCAAAGTGTTTATAAATTGGCTTATACATCTGATCTCTTTCAAATAGCCATTTTGCATTAAAGTAGGTCTTATGTCCTGAAGATCTGAGATCAAGCTTGTCATATAACATTTCAGAAATGAAAGGAAGTAGTTCATTTTTGCCAAAACTTTTTTGTTTGCTTTTTTGTAAGAACAAATTGCAAACTAAAGACAGCTTTCTTGATAGAGTAGACGAAATGAATCAATATTAATTAGATTATAAACTTTTGGATCCAAGGGCTGTGTATTTATATATCACCAGCACAATGGGGTCCTGGGAGGCTACCACAATACAAAATAAAATCATCATCATAATGATAACACATTATTTTAGGCCATTGGTCAATGATGTGACATCAGGCTCAATAGAGATCCAAAGGAGCTGAAAAGCTCTCGCCACAAAGGATTCTTTCTTATGAGGAGATGAGCATCTTCAATCCCCTTCACTCAGTGAGATCAAACCCAAGATAAGCAAAGAGATAATTATAGTCTCCTGGTGCTCTTGTACATCTTGAGTGTCGTGGCACCCCAGTATATAAGCAAAGCCAAATTCTGCCCATACCATTGACTTGTACAGGCAAAAGTGAGAGCAAAATTTCCCTCATTTTGTGAAACCCAGTTTCCCATTGAACAAATAACAAAGGAGAGGTGGTGGCTTCTATGGGTTGCTTGATACAGCTGCATAACTTTTTCCCAAATTGAGCAACCATATAGCTTTCCAGTTGGGAAAACTACAGCAAATGAAAATGATTGACTTTTTCCAAACACAATAGCTAGCTGGCCAGTTAGTTGCCCATAACAATCTAAAGCAGGGGTTCTCAAACTGGGGGTCAGGACCCCTCAAGGGGTCGTGAGGTATCAGCCTCCTCCGCCAAACCCCGCTTTGCATCCAGCATTTATAATGATGTTAAATTAAAAACACTTTGTATATATTTATAAGGAGGAGGGAGGGATCACACTCAGAAGCTTGCTATTTGAAAGGGGTCACCAGCACAAAAGTTTGAGAACCACTGATCTAAAGGTTCCTTCATTAACAGAAGTTGTGCAAGGCTGCCATGTTTACTTTGCAAGTCTATTGACCAGTAAACTTCGGAGTTTTTTCCACAAACCTGTGAAACTGGAATTCTTTGTCAGGTGAGCTGGTGGTGAGAATGTGAGTAGTTTTACCAAAAAATACAGTCCATATTTAGGCACTTACACAAGCAACTCAATTTACAGGAATGCTGAGCAACCACAGCTTCCGTTCAATAAAAAAGGAGCATCAGTGGAAATCAGACTACGTAAGTGCCTGAATATGGATTTAGGGCCTAACTTTAGGCACCTAAATTATTTTAATTTCAAACGTGCCTAGAAGCACCACTTACTGTAGCTGGTGCCACATTTCTGCCATCATGCTACAATTACCCAATGTTTTCCAGCCTTCTTGCTTAGTTCTAATCCAAGCATTCCATCTACATTTTATCTTCTAACCACCACCGGCTTTCCAAGGACATTGCCGACAGCTCTTCCAGATAGTCAGTTACTGAACATTACACCTCCCTCCACATTACAAACAGCAAGTTCTGGGAGGCACTGTCTCCCTTTGAGTGCTTCTCAACACTCCTCATGAAGCAATGTGTGATTCTGTATATAGGGTGAATTTTGTCTCTCTGCAGGTTTATGTGAAATTAAATCCTGCAGAAGTCTTGTGCTAGTCCTCTGCACGGGGATGAATTTCACCCATAGTGCATTGTCTAGACCATAGGAAGTTAGTGATCTTAAATGTAGAGATAGGAACATCAACACAAGCTGGAACCAGATTAGGATGAGCGACTGATTTTGGCAGAGTTCTGTGTCCAGCCACAGAAGAGCAAAGCCAGTATGAATAGTCTAAAATCACTTCTTTTCAGCTCCAGCATGTTTTTATATAATTTTATGCAGTCTATTTTTCATATGTTTATAGTCAGCTCAAATGGCTCGTCCTTGTGTTTTAGTTTCTCGAGCAAAGCCAGACCTTTGCCTTGGCTCTACCTTAAAACATTGTGAGTAAAACAAGGGTAATGTGAATAAAAAATCCCCCACCCTACTTTCATCTTTAACTGATGAAAAGAAGGAACATTGCATTGTAGTCAATGGAGTTTTATGAATGCACAAGTATGGTACATGTCAGTATTGACCAGCAAACTTGGTGCATCAGTAAAACTCCCACGTTCTTTTGAAGGATGTCAGGTCACTAAGCTATTGAAGATCTTGGGCCATATTTGGTGGTGCAAATTGGTGCAATTCTATTGACTACAACAGAGCTGAGCCAACTTGCACCAGCAGAAAATTTGCCCCGTGGCATGCACTGAACTAGTTCTCAAAGGAGTCTGAGATCAGACATGGCAGCAGGGTTAAAGGCTTCTTGAATCAGTTAAATCATAGCTTTCAAGGATGTATAACCACTATGCTTAATCCTTTACAGCCCAGTGTTTCATATGATTACACTAACCGCTCAGACGATAATTACTTTTAAGTGTTTAACCAGCCACGGAAATAACTTGTATCAATGGAAAAAGCCCTACATAAATAAATACTTAATAATCTATGGCATATGAGGGTAGGGAGCATATTTCAGAAAGTGCTACGTTTCTATACGTGTTTGCTGAGCACATTTCCCAAAAATGTTTTCATCTCTCCCACGTTCCTCCTCCCCACTGCCACCTACCCCAGAACTCCGAGTCATGTGTTTAGTTTGAAGCCCTTTGTGACAAGGAGAGAAAATCCAAAGGGCTGGTTTTGGCAGAACTCTTCAAATAAAACAGATTCTAAATATTTAACTTTGCCAGATAACCAGCATCACAGGAAGCAGTGATGCTGGCCTTCAGTCCCCTAATAAGGCAACGTTTCTATTACAGTTTATGTGAAGGGAGCTCTGTGGTTCTTTCTATCTATTACTTTTTTGTGTGTTGTTTTCTGTTTCATTTCGGAAGATTAAAGGTTGTTTGATAGTTTGAAAATAAGAGGCAAAAAATGAAGCACATGCTGCACATGACGCTCCAAGGAAGTTGGACAATTCTGAAACCAGAACCTGTTACAGATTAAACCTGCATATTGTTCTAAAGAAGTGTGTGCCGGACTGATCAGCCAGTGATAGAATTAATGAAATTTGCAAAAGCCTTTAGCAGTAGGACTATTTCCACCAGCCCAAAGTGGGATAGAAAAGCCTGTGTATTTGCAGACCTGCTTGTCTTTGGTCTCAGTTGCGGGCAGTGGCGTATTATCGCCTAGGCCTAGGGCGGCAAATTTGCAGGGGTGCTCATGACCCCTCCCCAACTCCGCCTCTTCCCCAAATCCCCAGCCTGCTTCCTCTCACAGGCGCGCCATGCTTCCCTCTTTCCACCTCCCTCCCAGACTTGCCGCGCGAAAGCGCTGGGAGGGAGGGAGAAGCGAGTAGTGGTGCACTTGGAGGAGGCAGAGCAGAGGTGAGCTGGGGCCCACGGAGTAACCCGGGGGGGCCGGGAACCGCTCCCAGCCCCAGCTCACCTCCGCTCCACCGCTGCCATCACCCGAGCACACCACAACTCTCCTTCTCCCCCCTCCCTCCCAGGCTTACCACAGGGGAGCAGAAGTGAGCTGGAAGGGGCAGCAATTTTTTGAGGGCCTAGGGGTGCCAAATTTGTTAATCCACCACTGGTTGCGGGTAACTACAGCACAGTTCTACCTGCAGCCAGTGCCATGGGTTATCTGGGAGTGTGCCTTACTAGTCTGATTTTACCCAGAAGGGGATAGCACAGAAGAGAGCCTTTGTAAAGGCTCTATTTCACATGACAGCCCCATCCTCTGATTTGTCTGTGGCCTTATGTATCTATTACCTCTCTCTACTCTACATTAAATGCAGTTTTCTGGAGGTGGGCTCTTTGAAGCACTCAGTTGCAAGGGAAAGGGGTGAATACTGTGTCATAATTTATCTGAATGTAACAAAAGAAGCAAGACAAAAAGGAGAAACAGCAGATGAGAGAAGTTGAGACTGAGACCCACACAAAGGTAGAAACAGGTATATTCTCCTCATGTCCCCTCCCATGTTAATTAGAAAGTCCAAGAGCATCCACAACCAAAACACAATTACTTCCGTCAGATCAGATCTCACAGTCTTCTCTGCTGCTAGGAACCTAGACATTTCACTCAGTTTCAAACTCTCTTGTACTTTCAATATCATCCAGGTTTGTAAATCTGCTTACTGTTATGTTTGATACATCTCCTGTACCAGATATGATCTCAGCCACTCCTCTGCTGAAACTTATACTCATGCCTTCATCAATCTGTCCAAACTCCAGCTGCGCTCCCAGAAGTAGTGCCAGGATTAGCAATCAGGAGTGACTGGCTACATGCCATGAACTTAAGCCATTGGACCACACTGCTTCTCTGCAGTAGTTAATGTCAGAGGCTTTCACATATCATGCTTTGTAAGCTGCTTAAACTTTCTCATCAATGACTTCCTGAAGGAGAAAAATTGGCACAGGATCTATGGTAAAGATGTATTAGTGATGGGCATTTCTACAAATTTTATTATTGTTTCATATTTATATGACATCATAGAGGTTTGCATAGCACTTTACAGGAATAAACAGAGAGAGTGATTTCCCCTAAGAAATTACAACTTGAAGGCACTGATTCAAATGGAGTCAAAACTTGGACTGGGGTCTCTCCTTTTCCAAGTGAGTGCCCTAACCACTTTGCTAGTTGGGAAGATTAAAGAGTACTTGATTGTTTGAAAATAAGAGAAAATTAAGAACACACAGCACATTACACTCCTAGAAGATTGGACAGTTCCAAAACTGGGACTGGGGATGGTGGGGGGTCTGCCCTCTCTCACACTTTATCCTGTTCCCTTCCACCTACCCTGCCGCCCCCCACCCAAAAAAAATCATGGGCCTGAGAGGTATTTTTGTTTAAACTGATCTGTTTCTGCAAAACACTCCCACAAACCAGCAATTTTTGACAGAAAAGAATTACAGCAAAACATTTTCGACCAGCTCTTCTCACACTGACAGCTCCAGAGCAAGAACCACCAGCACCAAATAATGTTATATGTGGAAAAACTGAAAAAAATAACATCACCGAGGTGGGGCAAAAGTATCCAAGCGTATTTAAAATGCACTTCCACATTATTACAGCTCAGAGGATAAAGTTGTTTAGGAAGGCAATAAAGAGGAAAGTATCAGGCTCTGTTCTCTCTATTGGAGATACAAGCTAAAGGTCAAACGGATGGTAGGCAATACTCCTCCTAAAGTCAAAAGGAATTGTACCTTTGCAGTGGGCGCAGGGCTGGGCTATGTATAGGCACCATTGCTGATCCAGAAGAGTAATATGTCACATATTAGTTGCTTGATTTAGGGAAATTGGCTTGACTATGTTTGAGGGACAAAGGGAAAAATCATTAAGAAGCCTACATTTTTTATTCCTTGCAGGTCTGCTCTTGTCTCTTCCTAACAGTGGTGATGTACACCAATTTCTTTTGTTTACCTGAAGCATTGATGTTGAATGCTTCTTAGTTGCTCCTGATAATGCAAAATTTGCAGCTCAAGGAATCTGCAGGTTCATAAACACCTTGAAAATGTTATTAAATGTACCTGGGCAACAAACATTCTCAGACTGTAAATTAATCAGGTTACTCAATAAGCATTTTGGTAGCACCGAGAAGTGAGTTGAATACCTAATATTTTGAATACCTTTATTCAAAGGAAAAGCAGACAGAAATTACAAAAGCTTTGGGCCTGATTCTCTTCTCATGTCATCAGTTTTACAGTGGAATAAATTCGCTGCTTTCGATGGAGTTACTCCCGATTTACCCTGATATAATTGAGAAGAGAATCTAGCCCATTGAAACTAAACAGTCGCCTCTAATAGTCATTTGCTATTATTATATTAAACTGTTTACTTTATGAGCATAAACTAAGGCATGCGTGATTATTTTAAAGGGCCCTGTTCCATCATTCTGGTGCTTCAGTGATAGGGAAGAAGAAACTCTTCAAACAATTGATATTCATATTGACATCTTCTGCTCTTCTCTTTTTTTAATGGCATCCACACAGAGAAGTGGGGAGTAAAGCTCCCCTGTGTTCATCCCAGTAATTGCTACCTAGATAGTGGCTCCAGTTTGGGGGAAGTGAGATCAGAAGTTACATGCTCAGTACCATCCCCTGTGAACAAGTAGGAGGGGAAGTGGCAGCCTGGAGTGCAGAGTGGGATTCACACTGGCTGCACAGCCAAACCCCTTCACTTGCTGGAGTAGCTGGCCAGGAATCTAGGGGCAGTAAGCTGCATCCTGAAATGGGGTGAAGTAACTTAGGCTATGTCAGTAAAACTTTTTTCAGTCAGGGGTGTGAAAAAACCCCACACTCCTGACTGACAAAAGTTTTACCAAGGAAAAGCGCTGGTGTGGACAATGCTTTGTTGGTGGGATACACTCTCTCGCCGACCAAGCTACCACCCCTCATTGGGGGTGGTTTTATTTTGTCAGCAGGAGCGCTCTCTCCCAGCAATGAAGAGTAGCTACACTGCGTACCTTACAGGGGCATGGTTGTAGCGGCCCAGCTGTGCGGCTGTAAGGTGCGCATTGTAGACAGCCTTAGTTGTCCCGAGACAAAGGGGGCAGCAGGGAAGTACTGACACCTCTTTGAGACACAGTCCCTGCCCAGAGCTCCCCTTATACCAGCACAGCTACTCACTGCCCACACCTCTATCCCCGGCCTAAGAGATGAACCTAGCCTTTAACTCCAGTGGCAGCTGCAGATGCTCAGCACTTCGCAGGATTAAGCTCTGAGTAAGGCCTGCAGGACTGAGTCTCAAATCATTTTCTCCTGTACATTCCTGCCAGGACTGAAGTTCTAGTTTTGCTGGCTCAGGTCCTGAACTGTGGCTGAGAAGTGCTCAGTGCATCTTAGAATAGGCTATAATCCACCTGAACACTCTCCTGCTCCCAGACTGGCCATATGCCGGTACAGTCTCTCAGCATAACTTCTAAATTATGCTGGTTGGCAAGGATCTGAGGGCAGTTATGGCTGCCAGAGATTCCTGGGGAACAGGAATGTCTGCTGTGCCAACCACATGGAATGAGAATACTGTAGGAGCCACAGTGTCAGCTCTGCAGCACTGGAGGGTCCCTATCTGTTGTCTTTATGGCTGTCACAGTGGAATGGCACAAAGCAACCTCAGTGCAGGGGAGGTTCAGGGCCTACTTCTCTTCTGAAAGGATTGGTAAATGTCACAAACACTGGAAGCAGTGTAAGGAAAGCAGCTCTTTGTGCTGTTTGAGTTGCTTGTGTGACACCATCAGTTCTTCCAAAAGATGCAAGAACTGCATTATCAGATAAATAAAACCTTTTGGCTTTCTTTTAAAATAAAATAGCATACTATGGCACCATTTCCAAATGTTTTCTGTTAATGGTTTAAGATCTTACAGATTTGTGGGCTTAGATTTTCCTTTCAATCCACTTTAGACTACATTTTAGTATCTCTTCAGCCCCCAAGAAGGAAGTTTTTAATAAAAGGCAATGGAAGTGAAAAATTACTCTAAATGGTTAATTTTATTTAAAGTCAGGTTCTCACTGGAACCCACAAAAAACAAAGAAATTCACTACTTGGGTTGATACTCTTTCCTAAACACCACAGAAATCATTAATGATATTAATAAGATTAGTTGAATTTTTTGTCAAAACTGTTTTTAATGGAAAAACTGGGTTTTCAACTAACTATTTTTCATTAAAAGTGTCTGCCTTCCATGAAGACAATTGACTGTCAAAAAAACTGAACTCTAAGTTTTTGTTTTTTAGCTGTAAGCAGTAATGTATCATGGGAGATGCAGTCCAACTAAATAGTCCAGCCCATGAAGGAGAATGCAGGCAGGAGACATCCAAACTACAACTCCCATGAGGCATCATTGAGACACGTTTGGGGCTAAAAAAGTAGATTTTCAGCTGAAAATGTATTTTATTTTTTTTGCCAAAAAGTCGAAGGGTGTGTGTGTGTGAATTCTGACCAACTCTAGATATTAGTTTTTGTCTTTTCTCTCTTTCTTTATATGTTTTGTACAACAGAATTTAAGACCAGAATTTTAATTCACATTCTTATTATTTTTAAAATGTGATTGAATGTAGAAATTTGGATTTCCCTTTTTAAACTAAAACAGATACCAGAAACAGCTTAATGAAAAACATTAGTTTTACTCTTCCATCTCTGCTTTTTCTCCAGTAACAAAAATCTAGTGCAACCTGGCAATGGCAGCTAATATTATTTTCAGGCATTGTAGAATGCAGGAGCAATGCAGAGTCTAGCATTTATGTGGAACACAGTTGTAAGGAAAAGAGGGAGATGGAATGGGGTCAGTGGAGGAGAAAGAAGACCACTAATAATATAATGATATTTAGCACCTACATAGCACCTTCCAGCTGAAGATCTAGATACAGTTTCAGGGCTTGTCTACACACTACAGCAGGGGTCTCAAACTGAAATCACCACAAGGGCCACATGAGGACTAGTACATTGGCCCGAGGGCCGCATCACTGACACTTTTTCATACAACAATACAAAAGTATAGTCAAAAATGAAAAAAAATGAAGAGTAATATAGTATGCTATTAAAAGTCAGTGATTAACTTTTTTAAAATGAAGAGGGGTTTTAATAAAATATAAACACCTGTAACTATTCCTTATGTGGTCAATAACACTGATGATGATCTGCACTAACAGTCTATCAACAAAGCTGTAATGGCAGGAACATTTTAAAGTAACTATTCATACAAAACACATTGCCACTTTTAACAAACATTATTCCCAACTACTCACAGCAAAGAATCATACATGCTGAACTTAATACCTCAGACTGCATATCTAGTCCATGAGACCCTGCCCTGCCTCTTCCCACCCCTTCCCCATCCCCATTCCAACTCCTTCTTCAAAGTCCCTGCCCCAACTCCGCCCCCTCCCTGCCCCTATTCCAACCCCTTCCCCAAATCCCTGCCCTGACCCCGCCTCTTCTCTGCCTCCTCCCCTGAGTGTGCCACATCCCTGCTTCTCCCTCCTAGAAAGTCCTAAGCGCCACCAAACAGCTGTTTAGCAACAGGAAGCACTGGATGCGGTGCACTCAGGGGGGCAAGGAGGAGGGGAGCCAGGGGGTGAGGGGAGCTTGGCTGCCAGTGGAGTCAGTGCCTATGGCAGGCCACAGGAAATAACTCTGCAGGCTGCGTGTTTGAGACCCCTGCACTACAGCAATGCACACTACGGAGGTGTGATTCCTAAAGCTCACTAATTTGTTGCACACTAATTGGTCAATGTAGACCCTGCTGTTCTAGAAGATCCTTAGCATGCTTTAACATAGTGCTGTTTTGAACAGTTTGAAAATTTTGGCCTAAGTCTTTTGCCCAAGAATGCACAGCAAACCTTTAGCAGAGCCAGGGTTGAATACAATATAGTCCATGCCTAAATACATATCTCTGCATTAACACATGCCTTTTGTATCTTTCTATTAAAACATAAACAGCTAGACTGACATGCAGTTTGGATTTATGCTGCCTAACAAAGCTTTTATGATTATGCCGTTTGATGTCTGGTTAGCTGTGCAGGGCTGGGATGGGGGTGGAACGGACATTCATCTGAAAATGAAAGAACTAAGACATGGCTGCTTTGTCATTAGTTGCTGCA
Organism: Gopherus flavomarginatus; assembly: GCF_025201925.1. Lineage (NCBI taxonomy): Eukaryota > Metazoa > Chordata > Testudines > Testudinidae > Gopherus > Gopherus flavomarginatus. The sequence continues at coordinate 87,960,275 of NC_066620.1, forward strand.
GAAAGCAATATGACATAATTAAAAATAGTTCAGTGAAGATTAGTATCTTTTGGCACCAAATTTTAACATATGCAGTAAACCAGAAATTATCGACCTGGCATAAACCAGACTTCCCCCCACCCACCTCCCACTGTGGGGGTCCAATAAAACTGTGGAACATCCTGAACATAGAGGATATCAGCTGGATGTAAAACAGAACTCGTCTTCTTTTTAATGGTTTAGGATGGGAGGATCTTTCTCCATGGTGGGAGGAAGAAGTTGGAGATGCCAGAACTTCGGGCTTATATGTGTTTTTAGCTAATATGTAAAATTAAAATGAAGATAAATGAAAATGCTTGTAAAAGAAGGATTATTAAAGATAGGGTAATACTGTAATGGGTATAATCCAGCAGACTGTAATTTAAGAATGTGTCATAATATACAAGCTCTCTGGGGAGGTCTGGAGAGGTTTATCTTCCTGGAAGAGGCTGAGAGAGAAGGAAAAAAAGAAACACTGATTTTCCGTTACCAATTTAGGACTTTTAAAAAAACAAACAGAAAAAGGACAAAAAGAGTAGTTGTCTTCACTGATCAGGAAGCTGGAGAACGTTATGTCCTATTTGTGTAATAATGAAATGAAAGCTAGGCCTGCATTAAAAATTGCTAGTGGCAACTGGGATAATGGTGTACCACTAAGAACCCATGGTGACCAATTTACTGCCTTGCCTTAATGGCACATTAGGTCGGAAGTTTCTGCTGATCCATTCCCAACTCATTAGCAAGCAGCTTGCCTTTCAGCTGGCAGGACGTATCTTGGGACTGGACTTTTTGATTCTGAAACCCTTTTGATTCTTGACTGAAAGCTAAAAACAATCCCCAGAATTTCACAATAATTCACCATACAAATGTATAATAACATCTGAGGTATAAGAAGATAGGAGGGTGGCTCCTACACGCCACCATAGTTTCTTAACAATGCTGACTTTACAATAAATAAGAGTCATAAATTATAATATACCTCAAGTAGATCAGTTAAATCCAGGTAACTGTGCTGTATGTTACCAGCCAGAGCCAGCATAAGGAATTTGGGGAGGCTCCAATGCAGTTGTTCTTGGAAGCCCCCAGTCTGCCATCATCTCAACCTCTCCTCCTCCACAGATCCCCTCAAAATCATTCTCTCTTCTACCCACCTGCAGCTGCCCAAGCAATGTATACATGAATCTGTGGTCTTATAACAGCCATGAGTTTCACCAGTTCCTAAAGCCAAGATGGTGGCAGTCCCAAAATGTTTTTATTTCTGCCATGTCATGTAGAAAAGAGAAATGCTTTGTGTGTGTGTGGTTTAAATTAGAGATAGGCCGAAGCTTCAAAGTTCAGATGTGTTTCTGGATTTGAACTTTTCCCAAGTTTGGCATTGTTTGGATTCTGGGTTTAGATTTAGGCTCATCTCTAACAGACTGCAATCCCATTAACAGGATACATCTGCAGGCTAAAAATGATAAATAAATATGTTTTAAGAGGAAATTGTTTAAAATAAGTATCTCCTTCCTCTACTTACCTGCCAAGACCTGTGTTCAGGCCCTCAAGGTTTTAAGTTTCTCCTGCTACAGTGGATGGCATCACTAACTTGTAATGTAGCATAGGGAATGCAGCTCCCTACTTTGGCTATCAGTGATGTCATCAGCTGTTGCAAGGAAACACAACAACCCAAGGTAATCCAGGTATTGGCAAAGAAAAAAAAACAAATTTATTTTACATTTAAAATACATTCCTTTGCAACTAATGGGCCAGATTCACCAGGACAACTCTGGCTGTTTTGTACTGCTCTTGAATTAATAGTAAGAGCCACATCTGGAAAATGAAACAATATGTGAGAAGGAGTAAAAAGGCACAGAACTGTTTTTCATTTTCCTGTCTACTAGTTACTTATTTTCCTGATGTTTCTAGAGGAGTGGCCAGTGGAAATGATTAGATGGGGCAGAGAAACAAGCTCTTAATTTCAAAGGAAATAAAATGTTAGTTTGGGTCTTATCCTGAAACCCTCAAACCTGCAAAGTTTTAGCCTCATCACAGAAGGGGCCTGTATAAGAACTTAAATGTAGCATAAGTTTTGTGGGGCCATCTGTACTGGAGTGAATTTTACCTGTGGAATCAGGGCCTTTGGGCTTTTCTGTAATAATAATCAGCACAAAAAAATTCAGTAGCAACCAGCTCAGCAGCAACCAGTTGCATAAGTGTTACTTAACCCTGGAGAAATTACCAGTTAAGGAAAACTTTGTACAAACACTGTAATATCCATCTGTCACATTAATCACACTCACTGACAGCCTCTACTAGTAGTCTCAAACTGGACAGGCAGGTAAGACAAGCAATTATCTTATCTTATATATATTTAAAATAATTTCAGTCTTGATCACAGTCGTGCTCTTAAAGCAGAACATGTCATGGTACATCTTGTAAGAAAGAAAAACAAGTGTCAAAAGTATGTGTGCAAATTAGCCAGTTCGCTTATATTTCACTCAACTCATATATATAGGGTAAGATAATTGCTTGTCTTACCTGCCTATCCAGTTTGAGTCTAAGACAAGCAATTATCTTAGTGTGTGTGTGTGTGTGTGTGTGTGTGTGTGTTGAATGAAACATAAGACAACTGGCATAGATAGATAGATAATTACTTGTCTTACCTACTTGTGCAATTTAAGATAATTATCTTACCCTATATATATATATATATATATATATATATATACACACACACACACACACACACACACACACACACACACACACACACACAGGCGCACACACACAGAGTAAGAGAATTGCTTCTTACCTGCCTGTACAATTAAATATTTATTTTTCTGCATGTAAAACCCTCATTTACAATAGAAATCGTAACACATCTTTTATGTACCATATATTGTAGCTGTACTATGCGATAGAGTTTCATGAATGAAGCTGCTGTAGGACTGAGCCCTCAATAGATGATTGATATTGCCTTAGAACATAAGAACAGCCATACTGGGTCAGACCAAAGGTCCATCTAGCCCAGTATCCTGTCTTCTGAGAGTGGCCAGTGCCCAGTGTCCCAGAAGGAATGAACAGAACAGGTAATCATCAAGTGATCCATCCCCTGTAGCCCATTCCCAGCATCAGACAAACAGAGGCTAGGAACACCAACCCTGCCCATCATGGCTAATAGCCATTGATGGACCTATTCTCCATTAACATATCTAGTTCTTTTTTTAACCCTGTTATAGTCTTGGCCTTCAGACGATCCTCTGGCAAGGAGTTCCACAGGTTGACTGTGCATTGTGTGAAGAAATACTTCCTTTTGTTTGTTTTAAACCTGCTGCCTATTAATTTCATTTGGTGACCCCTACTTCTTGTGTTATGAGAAGAACTAAACAACACTTCCTTATCTACTTTCTCTACATCAGTCATGATTTTATCATATCTCTCCTTAGCCATCTCTTTTCCAAGCTGATCAGTCCCAGTCTTATTAATCTTTTCTCATACAGAAGCCATTCCATACCCCTAATAATTTTTGTTGCCCTTTTCTGAACCTTTTCCAATTCCAATATATCTTTTTTTGATATGGGGCGATCACATCTTCATGCAGTATTCAAGATGTGGGCATACCATGGATTTATATAGAAGAAATATGATACTTTTGGTCTTAATAGCTATCCTTTTCTCAATGATTCCCAACATTCTGTTAGCTTTTTTGACTATCACTGCATATTGAGTGGATGTTTTCAGAGAACTATCCACAATGACTTCAAGATCTTTCTTGAGGGGTAACAGCTAATTTAGACCACATCATTTTATATGTATAGTTGGGATTATGTTTTCCATTGTGTATTACTTTGCATTTATCAACACTGAATTTCATCTGCCATTTTGTTGCCCCGACACCCAGTTTTGAGAGATCCTTTTGTAGCTCTTCGCAATCTGCTTGGGACTTAACTATCTTGAGTAGTTTTGTATCATCTGGAAATTTTGCACCTCACTGTTTACTCCTTTTCTCAGATCATTTATGAATATGTTGAATAGGACTGGTCCCAGTCTAGACCCCTGGGGGACACCACTATTTACTTCTCTCTATTCTGAAAACTGACCATTTATACCTACCCTTTGTTTCCTATCTTTTAACCAGTTACCAATCCATGAGATGATCTTCCCTCCTATCCCAATGTCAGCTTACTTTGCTTAAGAGCCCTTGGTGAGGGACCTTGTCAAAGGCTTTCTGAAAATCTAAGTACACTATATCCACTGGATCCTCCTTGTCCACATGCTTCTTGACCCCTTCAAATAATTATAGTAGATTGGTGATGCATGATTTGCCTTTGCAAAAATCATGTTGAGTTTTCCCCAAAATATGTTCATATATGTGTCTATTTTGTTTTTTATTATAATTTTAACCAGTTTGCCCAGTACTGAAATCAGGCTTACCGGCCTGTAATTGCCGGGATCACCTCTGGAGGCCTTTTTAAAAATTGGTGTCACATTAGCTATTCTCCAGCCATTTGGTACAGAAGCTGATTTAAATGATAGGTTACAGACTATAGCTAGTAGTCCTGCAATTTCACATTTGAGTTCCTTCAGAACTCTTGGAACTCTCCAGAACTCTTGGATGAATACTATCTGGTCCTGTTGACTTATTACTATTTAGTTTATCAATTTGTTCCAAAACCATCTCTAATGATTCCTCAATGTGGGACAGTTCCTCAGATTTGTCACCTAAAAAGAATGGCTCAGGTTTGGAAATCTCCCTCACATCCTCAGTGTTGAAGACCGATGCAAAGAATTCATTTAGTTTCTCTGCAATGGCCTTATGGTCCTTGGGTGCTCCTTTAGCATCTCGATTGTCCAGTGGCTCCACGGTTGTGTAGGAGGCTTCCTGCTTCTGATGTACTTAAAAAAAAAATTTCCTATTGCTTTTTGAGTCTTTGACTAGTTGTTCTTCAAATTCTTTTTTGGCCTTCCTAATTATATTTTTACACTTCATTTGCCAGAGTTTATGCTTCTTTCTATATTCCTTACTAAGATTTAACTTACATTTTTTAAAGGATGCCTTTTTGTCTCTCACTGTTTCTTTTACTTGGTTGTTTAGCCACGGTGGCTTTTTTTGGTTCTCTTACTATGTTTTTTAATTTGGTGTATACATTTAGAAATTTCAGATGTCTATTGCTTTGAAATTGACAATGTTATCTTAAAGTGTATTGATCAAATACCAGTGCATTATTTCGGAAAATGAAATCAAATGTCAAACATGGTCTTTTCCTCCCTGTGCATACGTAAAACTAATAATGGCCCCAAGTTAAGCAAATTGGGTGAAATCCTTGATCTAATGAATTCAGTTAGAGTTTTTCCATTGATTTAAATGAGGCCAACATTTTCACTCATTACTTCAATGAAACTACTTATGTGCTTAAAGTTAGGAATGTAAATCAATGTCAAGTTCATTAAAGGGTGAAAAAATGTTAAAATTTCTTTCAGGCATCTTTTTTTGTTGATAGTACCAAGCTTTGAACAAAAATAATTTAAAATCACTCTATAAAAATTCTAGATTATTCTACTAACTAAGGTACACCTAAATGCCTATGCTATCAATAAACCACTTATTTCTTAATTAAATCCAATACAAAGTTATTACTATGGATACATAAATAAAATTAAACCTATACATTTATAAGACTGTGGTTTTGTATCTAAGGACTCTGGTGACATATTATTTGGGCTTGACTCTTCCAATTTGCAGTGCATGGCTCTTGATGGTCTGGATTCAGGAAACAATATAATCATGCACTTAAGTGCATTCTTTATTCGGGAGGTTTTTCTGAATTGGGGCCTGTGAAATTACATGCAGTTGGGAGTCATTTATTTTTACTTGCGTGTGTGTATGGCACAGCACACCTGAATTACTTAATAATTTGAGGATTTTCTTATAGGCGTTAATAATATCCTGAAATAAATCCCCCCTCCCAGAGAAGTGTTCCCAAAAAAGACTATGGAAAATCTTTCCTCACTAAAAGAAATCTAAACAACAATTATGAATCTAACCAGGTGTGTGCTAAACTTCACTAATTCACTCCCACAGGCTCTCAGTCACACTTCCTTCTCCTGTATTTTCACACATAAAACTACATACTTCACACAAGGAGAGTGATTTTTGTTTAATTCACAATAAAGGTGTGATCCTCCACTGATGTAAACTGGCATAGCTCCATAAAAAGTCAATAGAGCTACTCTGATTTAAACCAATTGGGGATCTGACCAAAATATATTGGAATTTGCTGTTTGACAGCTATACATTACAGAATATGAATAGCTATAGTAAAATATTGTCAGCCAGGTTCTCAACTATTGTAAATTTTCTTCATTGGAGCTGCCCTGGTTTACAACAGCTGAGGATCTGACCTTTAATATTTTGGTCAATCTCACATAGAAAAAAAAAACATTATTTTTAATAAATGCAGGAAAAACACATGAAAAGACCTTTTCTTGGACTTTTTATAAGGCCATGGAAGGAAATTTGAAAAACATTTAACCTCAGCACATACAAACTTTTTTAAAAGTTGGATAAATGCTACCAAGCAGGAAAATTATGAAGAAAATCATTTTTGAAAATAATTTGCAATATAAAAACACAGTTAAATGGAAATATTCAGATGTTTCTAACCACAGAAATCATTCTAATCGCAGTCATCATCAAGACCTGATAGTAATGGTTTTCTGCAAGGAGTAACATTTTATCGACAAAAGTTAATAGACTAAACATTACTTCACAAACACCTTTTTTAACCAGCTAAGGTCCACTTGACCAAACCAAGAGACTGAAGGTGCACCAGAAACTGTTATAGAATACTGAAAAGTAATCCAGTAATTTCATGCTCAGCATCTGTAAATCTTCCAGTTCTTTGTGCTAAAATCATTTAGACTTTTTAAAATCAAAATTATTGGGTAACTAATGTAAACTGGAATTTCCTGAGCCATTATTTTCAATTCCCCAGTTACTAAAAGCCAACACTGGTTTTATTGGTTAATTATAAGTGGCAGGTCACTTACAGAACAGCAAATGTTTTTACAAGCCAGTTATGGGTGAGGTACAATAAATACAATGTATTCATTTGTAGTCCTTAACCCATCAAAAGTGTTGGTACTTTCATGCAAAGAATGGCACTAGATTTTAAAATCACACATGCTTACATTACAATAACAAAATTTATGAATAGTTCTCGTCAAGGCAAGTTTATTTACTGCCATATATCTTCCACCATGACACAATAAAATACATGTGTAAATACAAATATATAAAGGAGACAAAACACCACAAACTACTGACCAATACAGACTGTAAGTAGAAATTTGGATTTTACCAGATATTTATATTTGTATTCAGCATAGATTACAATTTTACTGAATTTTCACATAGGAGGCCAGATTATTCTGTCATTTACACCAGAGCAATATCATTGAGGCCACTGGAGTTACACTGTTACAACAAGGGATAATTTGGCCCATTATTGATAAAAATGGATTTCACCTCATTTTATAGGGGGAGAGAGAGAGAGAGAGGCTCAAATCCTGCTCAGTTTACTCAAATGGATTTCAACAAGATTTTTCATATAAGTAAGACAAACAGATTTGGACTCACAGAGATTGCTAAGCAAACTGACTAAATCAGAGATCTATATTTAACCTTATGCTGCAGCTGCTTTTCCTTTGCATCTCATTGGAATAATCATGTGGCCATACCCAGTACATTTAGTAGTGTAGAGGCAAATTCCTCCTGGAAGTACCTGAATAGTTTGAGACCAGTCAAGGAGTTAGACTCAAATCCTGTTGAAATCCATTTGAGTAAACTGAGTAGGATTTGGGTCTCTCTCTCTCCAATTTACCTATAAAATGAGGTGAAATCCATTTTTATCAATAATGGGCCAAATTATCCCTTGTTGTAACAGTGTGACCTTAGAGGCGGGGGCAAATTAATCTATATTTCTAGGGATCTGAGAAAAGCTCACTACTGGAGTGTAGTATATGCTCAGTCTCCAAATGAAGGCAGCATAAATAATTTGGCCACCTAGGGTATATCTTCACTGCTGAGTTATCCTAAAATAGCCTAGTCTGCGTGAAGTCTCACTACTGCAAAGCCCTATCTTGGCTAGACCCGTGTGGCTGCATTCACAATACTTCTGTACTAGATCATGTGCTAGGATGGATTTCTAGCAGGATATTTCATGATTCTTAGTCATGGATTAAACTGGGCCACTCTCTGAATTCATCTGCAGTGTATTGTGGGAAAATGTGTCTGTCCTTGCAGGATTTCTGTGTGGAAATGCTCCTGTGGGTACTCCACAACTTTACCAGAAGGCTGGTGTCAGCTTCTGGCCAACAGGCAGCACAGGAAACAGATTTCTTGGAGGACATTTGTTCAAATGCTGTGGAAGTACAGAAGAAATGGAGCCGCCAAAACTTGGGGCTAAAACACAATGCAGAAGAAGGGAGGAGTTAGACAAGAAAATAAAGCCGAAGTGGAATAGGACTGGAGGACCAACAGCACTGCAAGTAGGTAGGTTGCTAGCCCGGGCTGAAGTGAAACCTATGCTCATCCTATACCCACAGCCTGGTGTGCTAGCGTGGGCACAATGCACCCTCAAACCCAGGTTAGAGAATATTTTGTGTGGAGGGGCAACACACAATCTATAGCCAAGACTAATTCTGCAGTGAAGACATACCTGTGCTGTGCTGTGTATAGGTGGAGGCTAGAACAATGACAATACTTAACACAGCTAATAAGTATGCTAATTTTAAACAATTTGAAGTGTCTCCATCAGTACGATCATATTGTATAGGTAATAGAAGCAACAACAGAGATGGCTATGTTTCCTTCTAATTTAGATGCATTGGGTTTCACTGTTCATGAAGGACTCTCCTTAATATCCAGTAACATTCATCAGCTTTTTCTTTTTTGAATTCTGATGCTTCTTCATGTTTGAATCTTGAATCACTACTATTTGTTCCAAAGTCAGTAACTCTTTTGCTTTGGCCCTAATTGGTCTCCAATATCATAAAAGTGAAATAAATACGCCTAAAAATGAAGTACTTGTAGAGACTGTTTTTGTTTTGTTTTACACTTCCAGAAGAATTTTGCTTTTTCTGGCTGATGTTACATAGAGAAACAACAAAATAAATCTCCAGCATGGAAAGCATTTGCTTAGAATAGTGGTATGCAAACTTTTCCAATTGCTCCTCCACTCCCATACCATTCACAAAATTTGTCACACCCTTCTTCCATTACTTGTAATCTGAAAAAAAGTGGTTTTTTTTTGCAAGTTGGTGGAAGAAATGAAAAATGTATATTTATTACTAAATTTATAAGACTAGGTAAAGGTTATTAGGAAGTAGTAAACACAAAGTATTACAAACTGCAAACATACACAAACAGTTCACTTAATATTGACTGTCTGAGGCCTAGTCTACACTAGGGAGGTGGGATCAATCTAAGTTATGCAACTTCGTAGCTGAAGTCAACGTACTTGGATCGACTTACTGCGGTGAGTCGACTGCTGCTGCTCTCGCATCAACTGTGCTTGCGCCTCTTGCCGAGCTGGAGTACAGGAATTGACAAGAGAGCACTTGGGAATCGATTTATCTCATCTAGACTAGATGCAATAAATTGACCCCTGCTGGATCAATCATTGCCCCCTGATCCAGCGGGCAGTGAAGACATACCCTGAGAGTCTTTGCTTGGCACTTTTTATGGCATTATAATTTGTGCATTGCTGAGTAGATTGGGCATGCACCAGACTTGAAGGTCACACTGGACGGTGGAGAGGAAAAAGAGATGAGGTTATTCATTCCTTTGGTTTACTGTTAGAGCATCTGACTCACTTGAGGGGTCCTGGGCTCTCATCTATTTTTATATAAATTGCCAGATAAGGTCTTTTAATATCAATTATTAATCATTAAATGAGTTTTAAAATTAATGAGAATCAAAATTCATTTTAAAGGCATCATTGGCCTACTGTAGTTATGAAACTTAGCTAATTGTTGAAAAAAACCCAGCCTGTACTTTTATTTGTCTGTTTGTTTTTTACAAGGTCAAAAGGATGAAATTTCTTCCCCACACCATCCCAGGAGGAACCTCTTGCACCCTCTTGAGGGAACATGCCCCCAGTTTACACACCACTGGCTTAGAACCTGGAGGTTAAATTTAAGCCTATTCCTTTTTAAGTCTTTGTGATACTCTCTTGGAGGGAGAGAGGAAATATTGGAAAGTATTGTTTTGGTGCTTTGAATAAACCATAGAGTTGATTTGTGGGGCCCTACAACAACATACACGTTTTTCTTTTGAGCACTGCTCATCTTCTTATATCCACTTTGGCCCCAATTGAGCAAAACACTTTAAACTTGCTTAATTTTAAGTACATGTTTAATTTCCATTGGGACTTAAACATGTTCTTAAGTGTTTTGCTGAATCAGAGGCTTTATTAACAATACCTCAGTTTTGTATAAATCCTTTGTACCAACTGAATATCCCTTGCTATTTATCTATTATTCATGCACAGGGCATTACCTGACATAGGAGCTCAATTAATGGCTGAAGTAGGAAAATAACATATGAGGGCCAGGCAACTCAGTGAGGGAGTTTTCTACAGATCATCCTATCATGGGGGCAGGATTTGTGGCCCTCCGAAGCTGCAGATTTCTCAACACTTGAGAGATTTCACTGTGGATCTTAGACATTTGCATAGAAGCCCAGTTCCACCCTTCTGAAAGCTCTCTTGTGATAGACTAACAGACAGAGTAAGGTCAAACTTTAACAATAAAATACAAATCAATGTCTTCAAACCTATATTAAATGGGTCCTTGACAGTTAACACACAAATCATCATAATTTGGCAGATGGCACATTTATAAAATGAGAAAGAAAAACTGAGAAATCTGTCTTTCCAGTTTTCTCTGAGCTGACACGCAATTTCTAATGGCATGTTTGCTCCCATTCAGATCTGTCTCATCCAGATTTCCCCTCACACATATGCCCTACACCATCTTTTTCTGAGCTGACACGCAATTTCTAATGGCATGTTTGCTCCCATTCAGATCTGTCTCATCCAGATTTCCCCTCACACATATGCCCTACACCATCTTTTTCTAAGTTCATACTTACTATTGTACCAAATCAATTAAAAATACATATTCCAAACAAAAAAACAAAATATTAATGTAGATGAGAAAAATAAATGTGCCAGATCTGCAGCTGTTCAAATTGTCACAGCTCCCTCAAGGACTTCAAAGGAACTGTGCTGGGTTCCGCCAGCTGAGGATCTGGCCAAAAGTATAAAAAGGGAAAATATAATAAACATGTTACATAATCTCTACATTACATCACAAATCTTCAGGACACTGTTGTGGTGGGAAGATGGAAGTATAAGCTCTGGTGTATTAAAATGATTTTTTCACTTCCAAAACTGCAATTTGAATACGACTTTAAAAAGTGCTTCCAAGCAACTTTGCAAAGCAAGACCACATATTCTTACCTGAATTTTTGTTGGTTTTGTTTTGCCTACTCTTTACTTGCTCAGTCCATAATGTAGGGTAACGAGAAGCTATATCTAAAAAAATCAAGCATGACAAAATTTACATTATTATAATTTAATAAACTAAAACAATCTGTAGCAAACAAACATTAAGTGGTCAATGAACAAGATAAGGCTGACAACATATTATGGTACATGTCTAACAAAGAAAAGGACACATTGCAACACTTTAGAACAGCTACATTCATGCATATAACAGCAGTGAAAAAATATGGTACAAACCGGCACCTATGTTTTAATATCTTCACACCAGATTCTGCCATCCTTACGCACAATGAGTAATAACTGACTTTGAGTGTAGGCCCAATACAGCAAAATAGGGCTGATGTGGCATGTAGGCATTGTGTTGGCCTTCTGCACAGGGCTGAATATCACCCAATGTGAGGAAGTGTGGCAGAATATGGACCTTACCCTGTTGTCAGAGGGGATGTATGGGGCATAACGAGAGCAGAATTTGGACTTTAACATTTGAATTTGGCCCTTTATGCATTAAAATTAACAGCTCAAGTTTGAAATTGCAGCATCTTCACTCTGAAAAATGACTGAACATGGCATTCTGGGATTCCATAGTTATTGTGTCTCTGGGACGTCCCCATGAAATTTGCTCACTTTAAAAGTATGATTGCTGTACTCTGACTGTCCCACTTGGAAACAGGTACAGCAGCTTTCAGCCTCTTGGCAAATCACCAAAAGTGTGCTAAATCCTGTAACATTTGGGTGCCCTTTCTCTAAGGTAGCAGTTATGCTACAGTATCTGGTTATAATGTGTCATTCTGGCATGACTCTGTTACCATTCCTAAAGATGCTTACCTTCCTCATCACCTTGAGGCTGAGTCTCCAGCGCGGGAGCTGAGGCATCATCTGAATTCAGAATGGAAAAGATTTGCAAGGAGACTACAATTATGAGAGTAAACTAAATAAGTGTACATATATAGTTAATGCTAATGATTTGCACATAGCCCCGGCCGGTTAACAAACAACGTAAGTATTATATGACACATATAAAATACAGATTATAAATCTATGGCATTTAAGGTAACTGTTTGTGTATATGAATGAATTGACTGCAAGATTTTTGAGACATCAGCCAGTGAGTCGTACACTGCCAGGGATAAGAAAAAATACTATGCATTGATTCCCCTAGAACAAAATTAATTAAACAAATATTTTCAAAAGAAGAAATTGATATAGACGTAGAAAAGGTAAGCCCTGTGAAAGCAAAAGCAATCTGGGCAAGTGAGTGGATGTAGTCCTTCTACAGCCTAAAAAAAAACAGGGTTTCTTTTGGCCCAGCAAAATTCATTTGATATGCCAGCTGTTTTCACAAACAAGATCCTTAGTTTAAAGAACCAGATAATCATTTGCATTGCTCCCATCCTTCAGTCAGCCATCCCCATCCTCTGCAACCAACTGCCACTGCAAGGGAAGAAGGAGTAAAATGTACTGGAAAGAATACAGTAAGGATAAGGGTAAATCTTCAACTCATTCAAAAGCATTGCAAAAAATAAATGTAGCTAGAAAATCTCACTATAAAAAATAGTTCAAATGAGCAAGCTTTGGGAAACAGTAGTATATATTTTCAATCCAAAGACCAATTTTTAGCAATTTGAAGGGGTGGGCTGTTTATATGTTTTCATACACTGAATGAGCCACAGTATGCAATATAACTTAATAGTCCATATCAGCCAGTTGCTGGCATTTTTTGTGAAGCAGAACTACTTCCAACATTATGGTGCCTCACCAGAAACAATATCCTCTGTGCAGGCATTTGGCTAGAATTCCTTAAAGTCACCACTTCTGAGTCGCAATCTTGTTTCCAGATTGTTTACCCAATATTTTGCATAGAGGCTATAACAGAATATAGCTTTTTCATGTACCTGTTTTTACTAGGATGATTTCAGGCAACAGTGAAAATGGACTATACCATCCACCTCCTTGCCATGGCAACTCAATAGCTGCCTCTTCCTGCTCCCTTGTCCCCACTACACAGGCTGACGCTCTTGATCATGCAAAGGAGTGAAAAATAATCTGGCCTTTCCCAATACAAGGCCACAATTTACTCCTCAGGAACATAATACTGCTGATAAGTACTAGATGGATAGCCATGCTATCCTAAAGTCCTCTCTTTGCAGAACAGGTAAAACAAAGCAGTAAGAGTGGAAGTTTCCCAACCAATATGCTTCAACCTAAACTTATGGGGTACTTCCTCTTTAGATGAGCAAGTCATTCATTCTCCATATCCATTTAATGTTTGGCCACTATGTTGAGATGGAGGACAAGTGTGCACATTACTGTCAGTTTCACCAGTGTTTTTGTAATATTCTCTGGAAAGTGGACTGAAGCTACCAACTCATTTCAGACAGGACACCAAACACATGTAATTACATATGAATTCAAGATTTACTATCAGATTGTCAATCACTATCTGATTCAGAAAAATATCCAGGTTTTGGAGGGGAGGAGGGGGCAAATAATAAATAATACAAAGAAATTAATTTAATTTGATTATATTTTCTAATTGTATTCTACCATACACTTTCACTAGATAGGGCATTTGTTCTTGGAAGTGATATTGCCTATTACTGGAAACCTTACAGACCAGCAGCCCAGTGAAAAATATTCTAGTGGCAGCATTGTTCCATTAATGAATATCTTTGTTCAAGCAGCATCTAACATTAGTCCATGACAATATTTTTTTAAAGAAGCTAAGGTGCCAAAAAGGCCTTGTCCAAACACTGGCATAGGGTTGGGAAGAGAGAGAAGCTTGTTGCTGGTAATTAATGAATCAGGTCTTTGATCTGAGGATATCCATATACTCTGTAAAAGATTAGCTCTCCACAGAACTGAGGGCAAGTCAAGAGGCACACCTGAGGCATACCTAACTTGAAGGGAAGAATCCCACTGGGACACCAGTAATTTCCTGTTTTTGCTCTTTCAGATCCACCTGTTTTTGAACAAACATTTAGTGTTTGGAATGAAGATATGCAGTAATTCATTCTTCAGAATAAGAACCAATATGGCATCATCACTATATAAATTCAGAGCAGTTCTAATTTAACTGGTTTACTAAATTCATGATATTTCGTGCAGATCACACTGAATGTATATGTTTAAACACGGTTCTGGTACTCAGATATCACTTATTCAAAACATTGCCATGCCCCCGGCTAAAATCAGAGGAAGAGGATATGGCCTTGATTCAGATAACAGCATTCTTCAGCTAAGATAGACTTTTTTTTCTCCTGAGTGGGAAAGAGGTTACATTTCTGGATTGTGAGGCCACTAGGAAGGTAGACTAGGAAATGTCCCTGAAGCTTTTTTCCCCTACACAGTTTAAGAGCACTGCAGAAGCACAGCTTCAGTCCAATAGAGAGCCTAATCTCAAAGGCCTGAAAGTTTGCTCCTGCAGTGCTTTACTCTTGGAATAACCAAAGCAGAAGACAAGCTTCATTCGTGTGGGGCTTAGAAATACCACAGGAATCTTGCAGGCCATCTATGTGTGGCCTGTCAGCTATTCTATTCTATTCTATTCTATTGATTCTGACTCTTCAAGGAATTCCTGGACGAAGGGACTCTCCCAGAGTCTACTGTATGAATTGTAAAACCAAAGATGGATCTGAAATTCCTGTAACTCATCTGGTAGTATAGTTATGTAGTTCTCCCTAGATATGTTCTGATATTTTTGACACTGCTACTTAATGCAAACTGCAAGGAAGAGACAGCTTGGAAAAATAGGAAGGGGGGGATTCAGCTACTGAAAAGAAGAATCAGGAACCTCCTGGGAAACAGGACATCTGCACTTTGTGCTGCAGTTGAGCTGGTGAATAAAAACAATGCACAAGTCAACTGTAACTGTGTAATGTCAAAAGCAAACATTCTTGATGAAGAAGGCATAACACATGCACTCTGTTCATCTTTGACCCCTGATGATATAGATGCTGTTCATTCAGGCTTTGCAAACAACTCAGCTTTCACACACGTCCTCATCAATAATCATTAAGCTTCTGTCATTCTATGGCATTGGCTTTATGGAATTTAAAATCTGACTGCCACCTCACAACAGAACATCTCCTAGGTGATGATAATACCCATGAGTGCATTAGGTTTTTGAGGGAAGTAAGCAAATATTATATAATATAAAACAAAGATGTATCAGTAGATCAATACTCACCTCAGATGAAGACACACTTTCTCCTCCCCCCTCCCACCAGAGCCATGAAGAGAATATATTCATCTCTGAAGGGAAATTTCACTCTCATGCTGAGAGGATTTTGCAGGGTTTAATGGCTATAAGTGGAAGATACTCTGCAAGGCTGGCTCATACAAAATCTTAAAATATGAAAAAATGTTGATTAAGAACATTCTGGGCATGACTGAGAAATAGGACCCCAAGATATGTCTATAATAAGATATGGAAATTAAAAAAGGGTCAGACCTCTTTAGCCAGATAAGTACTGGCAGATGGTTGGCCTCAATGGCAAATAACACAACTGAATGGTTCAATGTTCTACAACATTTCCCTTCATGCCTGGTTTCAGCCCATATATATATAAGGCAGAGTTGAATGTAGACAGGAAGGCTCATTTATTTAATCTTTACCACTGCTCAGCTCTCTGGAGAAAGGCTCACAGACAAAACCAAAAGGTTTCCAAGATCCAGGCAAGTTTTTTACATGGTACAGTTCACATCCAAGAATGAAATCCATGACCCAGAGCAAGCTTCCCTAGCAGTTTGTGGATAACTAGAGGTCAGTAGAACCCAGAGGCTATCTAGTAGACACATGATGGAAACATTTCCTCTGCTGATTAACGTATCTTTTAATAACTAACTTTCAAACAGCTACTGATTTTCTCAACATAATAGCACCACTTACATTGGTCATATTAAATTCAGGCTAAAATTCCTGCAAAATCATAATTCAACTATAACTACATTGGGCCAACTAGTCTTTTTATTTATGCTGGCATAAATCTGGAGCAACTCCTTTAAAGTCCATTTATACCAGCATTACAGAGAGTATAATTTGGTTAAATATTTTCATTTGCCTTTAGAATTGCTACTTTTTAAATTTTCTTTTGGTCTTGACTTTATTTAAGATAAGGGCACAAATTCATCCCTGATATAACTCCTCCAACCTCAGTGGAGTCACATCACACAAGAATTTGCCCCAGGAACTTCAATTATTATAGGATCTATGCATGAGGATGTATCTTTAACAGCAGCAACTTTTTGGCTATGAATATAAGTCATCAGCTGAACTCATCACTGTAGAGAATAAAGTGCCAGGCCTTAGATGAGTCAAGTTCAGGTTACCATGGAGATGAACTAATGGCACCAGTTTCCTGGATCTAGGGGCTAGACAGTGCTGGTTTTACCAGACAGACAGTACAGGCTTCCATCCAGGGTTAGAGAATATTTGGGGCAATTAAAAACTTAACAGCAGTTTACTGGAAGGGTAGCAATGGGCTGGGAAGGGAATTCATTTTCCAGTTAACCCAGGGCAGCAAAATCTCTAGGAATGAGGCTGGACAAGTAAAAAAAATAATAATAAAAAATATGCACTGACATTTCAAACTTATGAAAGATCAAGGTTTCAAATCCTGCAAGTTTACTAGTTTGCATAGTTTAAAAAAAAAAAACACACACAACATTCTAAGACATTTACCTGTATTTCCTGCACCTTCTCGTTGTGGCAACTTCTCAGTTATAGACCCTGGAAGTGGAAAAAAGTATAAACCAAAAAAAATTACTTTCATTATCAACTTACCTTCGTAGTGACACACCTTAATCTAAATTATTCCCCTCCGTTTGTGTTAGCCATAAATAGCAGACATTTCTTCCTTTGTAAACCAATGGATTTTGGCTTGGCCCGGTACTGACATTTGCTCATGATCAATTTAGGGTGAGGTGTTTGGTTTTGGTCACCACCATACCTAAGCCAAGGAGAACCCAGGCACAGTAGATAAATACACATGCTTATGCGCACCACAGTCATAGGCCATATCCTGCAATCAGATCCATACTGCAGACTTTTACAGCTGTGTGAAACTCCACAGACTTCGACAGGGCTCTGCCTGGGTACAGGAGTCCCCTCATATGGCTCCATTTGCAAGATCAAACCCTTTATATCAATAGTTTGTTGTCCATGGTTTCTCAGATCTTCCTGGACACAACAGAGAGGGGCGACTGATAAGAGCCAATCAGGGCTCCCTGATCTCATTTATCCAATCCTGTCATATGTTAAAGTAGCAGGAGGCAGCTTTAATTTATATCACTTATGTAAGCCCTCACTCCTGGGACTTTATGCTGGTGGAGAAATGGGCATAGCAGAGCATTACTTCACCATGCCATCTCTCTTCCCCTCTGCCATGCTGCCACTCTGACCCCAACATACCCTCGCCTCAACACAGCTACCTCCACTAGCTTTACATCAGTTCCCCCTACACCGAGGGGACTCTCCAGGACAAATCTCTGGCTGCTTTAAGTACAACATAGGCATCACAAAGTGAATTTCATGGATTGGTGAATCCAGGACCCCGTATTGACAGTCGTGTATACTTCAAATAATTACATTTAATATATGTAAATGAGGAAACAAAATGAAAAATTAAATACAATAATTTTTACAAAAAATTTGCAAAGATTTTTTAATAGTTGTGGCATTTAATATTTAGACTGGTTTGTTCATGTTCAGTGTCCAGAAATCCCATATAACACACTTACAGCTACACTTTCAAATATGAATGCACTTAAATTGTATCTGTAAATTACATAGTTTGGTGGATCAAAGTGTATTTATCTGCACAACTCAAAAATAAGAAACAGCAGATTGTATTGCACAATTATCTATTTTATGTTGCAACTACTTTTATTTGTTTAGTTTAATTTCCGGTTTAGGCTTATTAAATTGGAGGCACAATTCTTATCTTTGTCATGAAATTCCTTGGAAATTTTGTGATGGCAAAAATTTGATAAAACTGAAAAACTGGTTGATTAAAACAGGCAAAAGTTCTTTTTAATCAAACATCCATGTAATAAAAATGAGAAGAAGCCCTGCCCATTAAGAAGAAATAGGGGCACTGGATTGCTAATGAGATATGGAAACTTTCTGGCCTTAAAATCTATGAATTTGTGAATCTATGAATTGTTCACCCTAGATTAATGGCTGAAATCTCTCCCAGGCTGATAGGAACAGAGGGTACGTCTAGACTACCCGCCGTATTGGCAGGTAATTATCGATTTCTCGGGGATCGATATATTGCATCTCATCTAGACATGATATATTGATCCCCGAACATGCTCCCGTCGACTCCAGAACTCCACCAGCGCAAACGGCGGTAGCGGAGTTGACAGGGGGATCCACGGACGTCGATCCCGCGCCATGAGGACGATCTAAGGTACTTTGACTTCAGCTACGCTATTCACGTAGCTGAAGTTGCATATCTTAGATCGATTCCCTCCCTCAGTGTAGACCAGCCCTAAGCATCATTACTAGCTGAATGAGGCATGAGTGCTGGGGAAAAATAGTATGTTATCATCTAATTACAGACTGTCATAATGCTTACACAAGGCAGAAAATTAAGGTTGCACAGGCAACCTTAAGTCTACCATTTCCTAATTTTTGAGTGCTTGACTTTGCACCCTTAATAACAACCTAAATAACATTAAAATCTTTTTTTAAATGTAATATTGCAAATAACTTGTTCAGTTATTGAACTTGTTACTTGTTAAAATACCCATACCATAACCTTAATCATAAGTAAAAGAAAATATAATCAGATCCTGTGGCTCTGAAATTTTATAACCAATTGTAACATCTGTTACTATGGAGGCTAAGAGAAAGATAAATCTCATGCTCCAGAGTGTTAACTGATGGCCAGTGGGGTCAGGAAGGATTTTTCACAGACACATGTATAACCTTTTATAGTTTGGCCACATTCACATTAGGGTGACAGTTCCAGATTCCTCTGAAACATCAGATAATGACCGCTGCTAGAGAGAGGGCACCCCAGTGACTGCATGTGATCTGGTACAGCAAATTCTGTCACCCCAATTTAACTGCAAGTAATTAATGAAACAATTCAAAATTGTTACTCCTGCCTGTTGGTTAGTGTGGTGTCATTGATAAACATTGACATTAACAAAAGCAGAAGGAGGCCCTAAAAGGGTTCTGCCCTCTAAAGAATTAATAGCAGACCTGTGTAAAACCTAACTTTCGCTTCAAAAAGCCCAATATGAAGCATGTGAGAGCTGGGGATAACACAATTTTAGTCAAGGGGATCTAGTTGTGAAGCGAACTTCCAGAGCACATTAGAGAAATCCATAATCGATCACCTTTAGGAAACACTGCAAGGCCTTCCTCTTTGAAAACGCCTTTCCACCGCAGCAAGAATGACACTAACAGTATTGACAGCTCCATCTACCCAAATAAACAGCCCCTCCCCCAGTTTTTTAACATTAAAAATAGAAGTAAAAACCTGTAACACAAACAAATTAACCAAAAGAACCCAAATGAACAACAAGCAAACATACATACCTCAAGTACAGTTTTTACCATGAAAAGAGAGGCGATTCAGAAGCTCCATGAAGTCCACTACAGACCTTTCTATTGTTACTGATTTTACATGGAAATTACTTAGATACTATGGTGATGGACAGCATTAAAAACCATAAAGTAAACAGACAGTCTTTAAAAAAAATCCCATTAATTCAAAGAGTTTTGAATCATGCCGTAGTTGAGCTAATACATCATTCATTGAACACCAGCTAAAGATTATTAAATGTTTTATTATTGCTCGTCTATAAAAATAGTTTCAGAACAAAGTGAGGGTCTAATCTGATTTCTTTTTCTTAGTATCAGATTAAATATACATTAAAAGCAAGAAATGGACCAGTTCATTAAGAGTCATTATCAGAACATGAGGAATTATTATGTTAAAATGTTATGCAAAATGGGGACAATTTCAATTAAAATTAAGTTATGATTTGATGGTTTTAGTGATTTAAATATCTATTGTATTATTACCTGGCAGAAAACACTGAGAAACTGCATTTTCAGCAAGTCATACTGCAGAAACTAAAGACAGATTATTATAGATCGATAGTAAAAAGCTTGGAAAGTGGAATAGTTGGAAATTTATAGCAATGAAACCCCAAGATTAGAACATGATTTTTGCCTAGTTTGGAGTATTATAACAACCCTAGGGGCAGATTGTCAGCTGGTGTAAATGGTCCTAATGGCATTTTCCCAATAGCAATGTTCAGTTTTAAACCAAACATTGTCAATTTTCAGCCAAAAATTGTCAAGTTTAGATTTTTTGCCCGAAAGTCAATTTTTTGGTGGAAATTTTGCCAAAATCATTGTTTTTAATTTCATTGAATTTTTCAGTGGTAAAATAACTTTTTCTGACCAGTTTCAATGTTGACTTTTTTTCATAAGCACCTCAAATTTCTGTGCAAATTCATTTAAAACCTAAGATCAAGAGCTCTACTTAATGCAGTCTTTTCTGAAGCAATGGAATGTGGTGCTGAATTAGTCCATATGTGATGCTAATCTAATCATATTTCAGAAAGATTTATGTTAATGTTTGTTTGTTTTTTAAGACTGGAGTCTGGGATTTGTGTGCCCAAATCCTACTCAATTTTAATGGGAGTAGGGTACCTGAATCCCTTAGATATCTTTGAAAATCCCAGCTAGAGTTTCTAGCAATTACTACCAGTGGTGCTACTGTGATTGCAAAAAGCAATATGAAGTGGATTACACAGCTGTGAGATTTGCTCATAGATTTTTAGGCCAGAAATTTTTGAGATCATCTAATCTGATCTTTTGTAGATAATCTAATCTGATCACAGCTCATTAAATTTCACCCATTAACTCCTATGTTAAGCCTAATAACTTGTATATGGGTATATCTCCCAGAAAGGCACTTGGTCTTGGTTTGAAGATGTCAAGGCTACATCTACAGTGGTGTGTAGTGTATGTGCAGCTACATGCCGCAATGCATCCAATGCTGACTCAGCCTTTCCCCACTGCTGGAGCCTCTCTCTGTGTCACGTCAAACTTGTGTCAAGGGAAGGATTCTAGTACTGGGGAGCTGGCAGATCCTTTTTCCTCTACCAGAGTCTTTTCCTGTGTTAAGGAAAGGTTGCACAGTGGGTAGCTGCCCATGCCCATGCCTTTCTCCACTGCATCTCACCTGCCATAGTCTTTCTCCTCTGGAGGATTCAGCAGCAGGTAGGCAATGAGACAATACACAGCTAAAAACAGCAGTGTAGACAGGGAGGCACGGCTTGGGTGAGTAGAGGGAATGTAGAGTATGTACTTGCATACATACCCACACCCTTCAGTCTCATCTTTTACTCTATTTACCTAAGCTGTGCCTTCCTGGCTACAGTGTTGTTTATACCCTTGCTAAGGGGGCTATGCAAGTATGGATTCTACTAGCCACCAAAAGAAGAGTACAGCGTGAACATACAACAAGAGATGGAGAATCTGCCACTTTCGTTGGTAGTTTGTTCCAGTGGTTAATCACCCTCACTGTTCACAATGTGTGTCTTATTTCTAATCTGGATTTTTCTGGCTTTAATGTCCAGATATTGGTTCTTGTTAGGCCTTTCTTTGCTAGATTAATAAGCCCTTTAGTACCCAGTATTTTCTCCCTGTAAAAGCATTTATACTTTGTGATCAGGTCACCTCTCAATCTGTTTTGTCAACAAAATATAAAGCCTATCACTTCTCACCAGTTCAAATCTTGTTACCCAGGCTGATGGTAATGAAAAATCATCACCACCTGATAACTGTTCAGCAACCTATATGAAATGAGTTGGTTGTCTCAATTCAGTTCTCTTCAGAAGTGCTAAATTCACTGAGAATTAAGATTAAATAAAAAATCTTGCAGAATGTTTTTGTTGATCTAAAATAAGGATTTCAATAAGTGAATCACTGCGTCAAAAGTCTTGTTTACCATATTGAACTGAGGCCACTTCAACATGAAGTTTAGACAAGGAATTTTGCCAGAGAAAAACTATCTGACATCACAAATCTGGAATGCAGATTTGAAAGCCTAAAACAGAAAATAAATGGCTGAGCAGCAAACTGCCATTAGGTTCTCAAGAGCTACAGTTTTAATTGTTCATTTTAGGAATACTGGTATTTTTAGGTATTAGGAATTTCTGGTACTGTATTTTTCCAGCATCATGGATAAATCACTATAAACTCTATGGGCTTAACAGTAGCTGCCTCAATAAAACATAAGTGCAGAAAAAGACTCTACCATCATGGTAGCTGGCATAGCCAAGGTAGTTTCGGAAAATCTCCGCTAAACAGGGTGAAATACTAACCAAGGCTAAAGTCCATGCTATTTGATCTGTAAAGGCAGACTCCCACTTCCACGCCATGCTCTGTTGAAGTCAAAAGAGTTGAAGTCAATAGGATTTTGAATGGGAGCAAGCATCTTTCTGCATGAATCTGCTTACAGGATTTGGGTCTACTTTGGATTCAAGTGTCAAAGGTCACAGGTGTAAACTGGTGGGGGTTATTACACTGACAGTGTGGTCAGCACTGTATAAAAATGAAAACAGAAACAGTAGTTGCCCAAGAAATTTACAATCAATACAAGGTTATGACAAGAGTCCATGGGGAGACTCAGATGGTGAGAGCATAACTAATGTTACTAGCTACAGAGAGGAGTGGGGTTGGCAGTATCATTAGGTGTTGGTTAGAGTTTTCGGCCTTCAGGAAGAAGTACAGTAAGTTTTCAGGGAGTGTTTTAATGCAGAGGGTGAACCCTGGAGCACTGAGATAGGGAATGTTTTCCAGCTTTAACTGGTGACACTCACTGAAGAATGCAGAAGAGGAGTGTGAGAGAAGAAAATGAAAGGATCAATGAGGCTGAACTCATTCATGGAGTGAGGAGGGGAAAGGGATGTAACAAGAAACAAGAGCAAAGATATAGACAGGTAGGATGGAGGGTTGGAAGATGATCCTCTTTACTGTTACGTACAAAACAAGGGGATCCACCAGGGAGAACCAAAAGAAGTGAAATACTTTACTCAAATATATAACACGTAAGACGGAAGAAAAAGTTCAGGATTGGCAAAGGCCACATCTAGAATACTACAGGCCTGAGTAAGGACTACCCTGATTTAAATTGTTATTTTATGAGCTGGTTAAACATATAAACAGAAGCTGAAAAAAATAACAATGTGAAAAAGCAAACATCAAATACTTCAAAATTCATGCTCTGTTTGAAGAAATATAAATAGGAATAGGAATGCAAGACCCTTCCTAAGGAATGGAGAAAAAAGTGTTCTTTTGTTCAGGACTCCACATCTAATATCCCACCACAAAAGATCAAACCAAGAGAGATATGTATTTTATGATATTAAGCATTTTTGTTTGGAAGCTGAATATTCATGTGCAAGTAAATCCATGTATCAAATAAACCCATACCCTTAAATAAAGAAGAAACACATCTATTAGCAAAGGTTCCATGAAATAAGCCATGTGAGATAGCAGGTAAGAGTGGTACCATACAAGCACTCATACGAAAGTCAAGGTGATGAAGCTGTATGTGTAAATGTTAGAATAATCAAAGACCTCCTTGTAACCAACCACAACATTCTGTCCCCAGAAAAGCATAGGCAATAGAAGAATATATGACCATTCAGTTGTCAGATTCCACTGCTGTAAGATGTGCACTTGCAATATCAAGTAATAGCAAGGGAATTCTTGAGGATAGGCCAGAAACTGCACAGTTTATCAGTTTGGCGTGGTTGAGAGTCTGTGATATCCCAAAAGAACTAATTAAGACAGAAGCAAGTATGAACTCTGTGTAAGTAATGATATTTTGGGCATCATTCCTGTGCATAATGATAGAAAAGGGGAAAAAAGATAAAAGCAAATAGTAGATGTAATGGAAAACGTCAATGTTCCTTCTGGAAAAAATCTCTCCAGTCCTGACAGATGGCGATTCTGGAAACAGACTGGAAAACAGACTAGAACTGCAGCTCTACTTCATCAAGAATGACATTCTGCAAAATTAGCATTGGGGATTGTGTTATTTCACTGCATAAGTTTTTGTAAAATTTGTGGCACTGTCTCCTGTACAAAGAGGTGGTTGTGTAGTTGTCTTTAAGTAAGATTGAGTTCTTCATCACTAGCATTTCAAAATCCTCTCCCAGGTATTTGAGACATTACAAGCTGCACCCACTGATATAAATGGAAAAACAATCATTAACTTTAGTGGTGCAGAATCAGATCCTATGCACTGATTTAGACCCTGATCCCACAAAGACTTGCACACATGCTTAGCTTTATGCACTGAGTAAACTCATTGACTTTAGTGGGACTACTTGATGTGTGTAAAGGTAAGTACATGCATGAGCCTTTGCAAAATTGGGGCCTTGGTCCTGAATACAGAAGAAAGATGGGTTTCTTGTGGATATAGTCTGGCTCACATTCTGACTTTGACTGAACAAAGCAAAACACTTTATCAGTGTAAGTGAAGAAACTGAACAATTTGTGTCTTGATTAATCAAGCATCTGAAACTAACTACATTTTTTTCTTGATTACATTCAACATGAAAAATCCCATGAATTTGCTTGTCCAGTAAGTAATTCAGCAGAACTGTGGACCAGAAATTAATGCCACACATTGTGCAGAGATATTAGACAATTATTTATTGAGATTTCAGCACATGTATCATCCTTTTTTGTTGAGGTTAGTGAAATTGAGGGAGCTACTAGGTTTCATGATCACTGATATTGCAAAACTCCTGATGGAGGCTCTAATTAAGTAAAGCACTTAAGCACCACTTAAGTCCATCCCTATTTAGGATAACACTTAAGTATTTAAATATGGTCCTGAATCAGGGTCAGAGTTTGTATCAATCATTACATTAAAATACACTTCTGTGCATATTATTGAATCTTAAAACTTGTGAACATTTAATGTGGTTCTTGGCAACTCTCACTCCAAAGTGACTCTTCTGCATTTATGCTAGATTGGAGTAGATCACTGGACTAAACTGAACTTTATGGATCCTGGGGCAAAATCTACTGTAGGACAGGACACTTGCAAGGTTCTCCACACCATTTAAGTCACATAGGGCTTAAAAGCAGCCTGAAATTTTGATGTTCTTTTGTTCTTACATATTCACGTCTTCTCTGGTCATCTCCCTTCTTGTAATTATTATAATAATAATAAAGATTTCTACTCTGAAAATATTGCTTAACTACAGGTAAGGGAGCCCCGCCAGAATCCATATCTCAGTTTCTTCAACTCAGCCAATCTTCCAGGGAGCCAAGGTGTCAATTAATCCCACCACTACAAGAAGTTTAAAGTGCAGGGGGTACTGCTGCTGCAGTTCACAAAGCTGCAATATCGTTAGTGCTCTCTCTGTAGAAACGGAGCAGTTGTATTGACCTGAAACACCTAGAAGAGTAATTGCTACAGTTGCTTGTACAATTCTGATTTATCATACATTTTGACATGTTTGAAATGAGGCTAAAAGGCAGTCTCTAAAAACTGGTTAATTTTTCGTATGCACTGGTTTAAGGTAAAAGCTTGTGGGAATGACAGTTTTTATTTGTTTTTGTTTGTTGTTCATTTTCTGCAAACAGTGGTTTAACGTTGATGTTAATGCTACTTTTCATCGTTATTGAAAAGGGTGTCTGGTGGTTTGTTAACCCTCCTCCCCAACCCTCCAGATTTGGCTACTGGTGAGAATTTTTGTTCACTGTACCAAACCTTGAACAGTGTTTGTTTGTTTTTTTTAATTATTCTTAATACTTAAAATGTTTAAAAAGTAAAACTCGATGGTATGTTTGCAGTGAGTTTACCAGAAAATTATAAGATATAAGAATAATCATTTCAGCAATGCTGTTGCATGGCACCATATATTGGCACATAGATATCATCCTAAAAACTGAGACAGGGAGATAAAATAGATGAATGTCACTGATAAACTAAATCATTACTTACCTGGACACCGTGGAGTTTTATGTGCTACAGCTGTACCGCTGATTGGACGTCCATTGGGAGTGACACACCAACAGTATCCTGTGTAACTATGACACTGAACCTGTCAGGAAATGACATCAAGTGAGGGAAATCTCTGAGACATGTGTTGACCATATTGAAATGTTCATAGCACATAGAGTATATATTTATATATGTCTCCTGAGGACAATGGAGTCCTCCAGTCGAACATATTTTTTACGAGATCAAACGCCTTTTTTGGTTTCTAGTAAGATAATCCATTAATAGACCGTAATTCAAGTCTGATGAATATCTTTAAAGCATAAAAGCAGAGCTTCCCTCAAGTACTCTACAGTAGGTGCTGCAGTGGAGATCTGAGGAGAAAGCTATTAATGTGTGTTTGCTTGTTTTATGTCCTATACTGAAAGAATAAGATACAGGCATTATGAAAAGCTCCCTAGGGGACACGTGGATTGAATGTCTCTGTTCCTGAAGTAAGCCCTCTCTAGCTTTTTTCCAGATAGACAACATATCATCTCTCACACAGTAACAACAGATACAGCACTTTTTCCAGCATTATTCATGTGCCAAGCTCTCAGAGAGCAAACTACTGGAATGCCTACTTTAAATGAATTGCTTTATAAATCCCAACAACTTTAACATCTCCCCTGGAGTCTAATGGCACTTTCTCTACCATACTGACATTTATAAATAGTAAATGTGCACTATTAGCTACACTTAAAAATGACTACAGTAACTTTCTACATGACCCTACCTTTTAAACTTATTATAATGGTAACAGAAGACAATCCTGCTTAGTATGTATCTGACTGTGATAAAGGTTTCACATTGCACCCTCTTGGATTCTAAATCTTTGCCTGAGTAACTCAGTCCATGATGCCTGAACAGAGATTCAGCAGGGGTTAGGGAAGATTGCTGTCTTACTCATGGCATTGGCAATAGGATATGGACTCTTTTACCACAAGATTACTGGTTTGGATCAGGAACAGGACAGAAATCATACACATTTTACGAGCTGATGACTTGTCAGAGAGCTATGAGAAATGAGTTGGTTGTCTCAACCTAGTGGAATGGGGTGCACATCACAATAGCCAACATCACAGTCAACTATTTTGTTGATCATTTCTGAAGAGAGGCCAAGGCTAAATTGGTACAAAAATGAACTATCCTCTAGGGTGACCAGATGTCCCGATTTTATAGAGACAGTCCCAATTTTTGGGTCTTTTTCTTATATAGGCACCTATTACCCTCCACCCTAGTCCTAATTTTTCACATTTGCTGTCTGGTCATCCTACTATCCTCCCACTTCTAAACATCAGTGTTAATGTAATTCCCTCGCTGCGTCACAACCCCCCAAGCATGCTGAACAGTAAGGCATACAAATACTGAGCCAAAACTTTTCAACCTGGCTGTATGTGCCATCATCATTGCACTCGGGAATGAAAACTTGTTGAAGCTCCTTGCGGGCTTGTTCCTGGGTATATTTCCTCTCTGCCACACACCTGGAAACATCTAAGGCAAGGGAGAAAACAAGCAAGATTAATGATGCAACATTAAAGAGAGTACAGGTGATAGCCCAAAGTATAAACAAGGAAGAAGGTTCAGAGACCCAAATAAAGAAATGGAACCTTTCATCCTGGATGGTATATTGTTACCTGAGTGTTTAGAAGTAGGAAAAAAATGAAAGAAAATCCAAAAAGTTATATCCTCACTGCTTCTCTTTGGTTCAATCCTGTGTATACATCTAACAAACGTATCTATTTTCTATCAGGTGTAGTATGTCTACCAGCAGTACAGCTACCATTAGGTCTATTTAGACTGCAAGCTGTTTGGAGCAGGGATTCTCTCACACACTGTGTTTGCACATTGCTATATTGCTTATCACAACTAGGCCTTACCCTTAGTGGCATCTCTAGGTGCTTCTGTAATATAAATAAATAATAATAATCTACTGTACAATATGTAGACTAATTATTTCACTTGCAAGGAGTAAATATAATAATTAATAAATGTTTTCTATCTCTAATTTCTATGATGCTAAAAATATAGCTAATAAATCAGCTGTGGTTTATGGGATTTGAGAAAAATGACACGTACTTTAATTCTGGCAAACTTGAATGCCCCAGCCGTGCCCCCTTTTCCCTTGACCCACCCTCTGTGCCAGAGGCTTGGGGTGGGGGAGTGGTGTTAGAGCCACCATACAGGCTCTATGGAACAACAGAATTCCTGAATACAGGACAAAGTCTTCACTGGCCAACATCCACCAAGTTTAGGGAAGCTCTGTGCTGGGAAAAACTTTTTGTCAGGGTGGTTAAGCACAGGAATAAATTGCCGAGGGAAGTTGTGGAATCTCCACCATTGGAGATTTTTAAGAGGAGGTTGGACAAACATCTGTCAGGGATGGTCTAGACAGTACTTAGTTCTGCCTTGAGTGCAGGGGACTGGACTAGATGACCTCTCAAGGTCCCTTACAGTCCTACAATACTATGATAGTAGCGCAAAACTGCCATAAAAGGACCAGAGAATCTGGCCTGGAAAGTGCTAAATAAGTGTAAAGTAACAGTAGTTATCATCTGAGAGCAGGCCTAGAAATTAGGCGTCCCTTAGTCCTAAACTTTGCTCTCATACTGGTTTCCTCCCTGGACTTGGACAAGTCACTTAACTTCTGTGTAAACTTATCTCACTGTAAAGTGGAAATTATAATACTTATCTCATAGGAGTGTTGGGAAGATTAATCAAGTTTGTAAAGTTATTAGAAGCGAAAAGCATTCTGACTTTGTAAAAAGTTAAGTATTAAGATTAAACATTGAATCGTTATAATGTTTCAGAAAGGACATTTGCAGAAACCCAATATGTTACCTAGCAAATGGACAGAAGTTTCCACAGATACATAGGAAAAGTTAGTTAACAAGAGGCTAAATTGTTTTATATATGTACTTTAATTCTGTTAGATTTTCACCAAGGGAACTTGCACCTCCATTCTGGTTAATGTACTGTGTAGCCACGGCTGGCTCCAGGCACCAACCCAGCAAGCAGGTGCTTGGGGTGGCCAATGGTGATGGGTGGCAAGTGCGGGTCTTCAGTGGCGGGTCCCTCACACCCTCTCGGAGGGAAGGACCAGCTGCCGAATTATGAAGCAGCGGCGGTAGAGCTGCAGATCGGATCGCGGCTTTTTTTTTGCGCAGATTGGGGCAGCAAAAACCCTGGAGCCAGCCCTGTATGTAGCTTAGGTACATCTTGTTAGTCATGCTCTGCCAAAGTTAAAAACCAAAAGTATTTAATCTACCTTCAGTGCTTTAAGCCTTATTATGAGCTTGGTTTGGTTATACAGTACTTATTTACATGTGGTTTTAATGTAGCCAATGTTTTAAACTGAAAATAAATCACTCCTTTAGTGGAATTCTGTCCTTATTTTTTTTAGCACAACATGTGGTTTAAATGTCTAAAAGGAAAAGTGATATAAATTCCAGCACATAAGGTCTCTACTACAATACTGATAATTCAAATATTAGAGATAGAGTTATAAATTATCATAAAAACATGCCAGAGAGAGATAAATTCTCCAAACAACTTGTCCGTCACCCTGTTCCTAAACATCTCTGCCTTCTAAAGCCTTCATATTTGCAGTCAATTTAATACTCCTAGACTTCACAGTGATCAACTTTAATGGAATAGAAAACTCAAGTTTGACGTGTACTGTTTCTTGGATTATTTAGCTATAGGAAGCATTTGAAGATTAGTGGCGTGGAATTACAGTGCCTCTCTAAACCCTAAAGCAAACCTGGTAGAAAGCTCTCTTATCAAGGTAAGCAGCTGAAACAGTCAAAATATTATTCCAGATACATCCTTGTAAATTATTCTGCTTTATTGATTTATCAAGATTTACTATAGCACATGGAAGAACTGTGATTCAGTTAAAGCTAGAGATGTGATACAAACTTATAAAAGTGAGGAAATATGATTTATTATCTTACCTGTCCTTTTACATCAAAATATCATATCTGTATTACTAATGTCACATTAGATTATCAAAACAGATGGGCTAAACTCATCCCAAGTGCAACTTCATCAAAGTCATATTATTATTCAATTTTTAAAGTGTTCTTATGGTAAAGCCTAGAGGCCTCAGCCAAAAAGCGGGTCCTGTAGTGTAATGCGCACATAGTGAGAGTCAATCCTTGCCACAGAAGGGCAATACTTGAGATAGACAAAGAGTGAGAGCAAGGATGTATTTTAGCCCCATTTACAGTGGGGGAATTGAGGCACAGAGAAGTCAAATGATTTGCCAAAGGTCACACAGGAAGTTTGTGGCAGAGCTGAGGTCTCCTGACCCCCCCCCAATCCAGTGTCTTTACCCCAAAATCATTCTTTTGCTTGAGCTATAAGAGGGTGATTTTGGATTTAAACATTCATCTATCTTGGACTATGAACTTAGGTTAAAATACTACCGTAATTACCTTGCAGGTGCATTCTGAGGAGTAATTACAGTGAAACCCAGCTATAACGCGACCTTTGGGGTCCAAAAAAATCCCATCACGCTAAATGCGGGGTCACAGTATAGCAGGGTTTCAAATCAGTCAGGTGGTCCCCAAAGTGGTGCATTGAGATGCACCACCTAGTACCCCTGATGCCTAGTGCCCAGCAGAGGAGAGGAGCTGTGGCCCCCTGCCTGCCGGGGACAGAGAACTCCAGGGCTGCGGGCGCTGGTACTCTCTGTCCCCGGCAGGCACAGGGCCGCGGCTTCCCTTCGACTACAAGAGGAGCAGTGGCTCCCCACCTGCCAGAGACAGAGAACTCCGGGGCTGTGGGCACTGGTGTTCTCTGTCCCTGGTAGGTGCAGGGCCACGGCTTCCCTCCGGCTACAAGAGGAGCTGCGGCACTCCGCCTGCCGGGGACAGAGAACTCCGGGGCCCCGGGCACTAGTGCTCTCTGTCCCCGGCAGGTGCAGGGCCGCAGCTTCCCTTCTCTTAGAGAGCGCCAGCACTCACAGCCCCGGAGTTCTCTGTCCCTGGCAGGTGCGGAGCCGTGGCTTCCTTCTGATTACAAGAGGAGCCGCGGCTTCCCGCCTGCTGGGGACAGAGAACTCCGGGGCTGCATGCAGGCACCGGTGCTCTTTGTCCCCAGCAGGCGCTGGGCCATGGCTTCTCTCCCCTGCCATGGTGTTGGGGACCACTGGTACAGTATCATACTGTATTATACTGTACCTTAAAGGGGAGCCAACCTGTGATCGCATTATATGCGATTTCGCGTTATGGCGGGGTTTGACTGTACTTCATAGGCCTGGTTCTAATCATTGTTACATCCTGTGTAAATCAGGAGTAACTCTACTTACGTGAATGGTGTCCTACTGGTGTAGAATAGTATGAGATCAGCATCAAGTCACTGTCTGTGAGGCACGTGGAAGATGAAAAGCATCATATAATTCCAAGTAGCATTTTTAGACAAATATTGCACCCTCACAATGCTATTGTATTTGGATTTCCAGCTCTACAAACAAACATTTTTTAAAAGTATCTGTTTTCACTTAACAACTCTGAAAACATTTAATGAAAAATTCTCTCAACGCTAAAGGCCTGAATCAGCTGCTGGTTCAGGAGTGGTTTCCCACTGAACTCAGTCTAGCTCCTGTCTCATGTATGGATTGGGAACCAATCCAATAGCAATAGACAGGCCCAAGTTGGAGTTCAGTATGTGAAGAGAGTGAACGATAATTTGGTTCTAGCCCCTGTAAAATGCTGAGGCCTTATCTGCCCAGATTTGGACAACTGAAACCCCAATACTGCAAACAGTTTACGCACACGTGTAATTTTAAATCAAACAAGTTGCGTCATTGAGTGCGATTCTTATCTCTGCTCTGGCCCCTGTACATGAGGTAATGGGCTAGAGCAGCATAAAGGCTGCCTAAAAGCTCTGGTTCTAGCTGGGGGAGAATTCTCCCAGCCCAAGAACTGAGAAAGACAGCAGCAGGCTGTCCTTTGAGCACCCCTTTGCAAGTGTGGTGGGGAGCAAGAGGGGCAGGTTGGGAGTGGGCAGCAGCACACAGAGCTGCAGAGATTCCAGGCAGTGCTGGAATCCATAGGCCAGTCCAGGTAAGCTGCCATAACTTAGCCGAGCAGTGCTGTCTAAATTACCCCAGTGACCACTCTAGGCCCTGGAGCAGCCCACAGTGGGAGAGCACAAATGGCTTAAAGCCACATTAGCCTCTATTTCCCCAGGTCTCAAGAACTGTAGCAAGCCTCTTAGGATATGTCTACACTGCACATTAGGCCCAGGCTCTGACTAAGGTTTGTGCCCAAGTCCCCCTCTCATCCACACACAGATCAGTCTGACTGGGGTCAGCAAGCACGGAGGACCCAGGTTCTGAGACTCTGGTAGGGGCCTGGGTCACAGCCTAAGTCCTGCTGAGAATCAAGTTCAAGCCCTGCCATTTTTCAATGTGGACGCAGCTCAAACTACAGACCTGAGCCAGAAGGTCTATGTAGTGCAATATGGATGCATAAGCATGGCTATAAGACCCAGGTCTAACAATTGTTAACCCAGGTTTATAATGCAATGTGGATGCTCAAGCACAGGCTTGGAAGCACCATGTCCACAAGCCTGGGTCCCACCAACCTGGTTTACAACATAGTGTAGGCATATTCTTAAAAGGCGCAGCATAGAATCTCACCCACTAGGTTCAGTGGAGCTACTCCTGTGAGTAAAGGAAAGCATGTGCATCTTTACAGAATTGAGGACCAAATTCTCTTAATTTTTTGAAAATTAAAAACATAGGGCCTTATTTTTCATTCCTTGTGCAACCAAAATACTACTGAAATCAATGAGAATTTGAAGTATGCAAGGAAATTCTTAATGTAGGATCAACTGTATAGTTAACAGAGGAATTACCCAGACTGGAACAGATTGCCATCCCATCTAATCCACCTTCTTGTCTCCAATAAAACAGTGTTTGATGCCTGCAGTCTAAGAGGAAGGGAAAAAACTATCACCTTTAATACAGCTGGCTAATTTTGCTATAATGTATCATATAGAGAAAAAAACCTGCCAGGGGAAAAAAAAAAAGAGGTTTATAATGGAAACTATGACACAATCTTAACTGGGATGCAAACCCTATTTCTATAACTACATTCAATATGAATTACATTTACAGCAAGTTTTGGGCTCCACGGGAAGATCTAATCCAAATTCTCTCACTGGAAATTAAACTGATTGCCAAAATAAGTAAATAAATACATCTTCTGCAAATGGGGTTTAATTTAGTCAATCCTGTATTTTTCTTCATTGTTGGATGGTAATATGTGTGTTAAGTAAGATTAACAAAAATGTTACTTTCCTAATCCACTGAGCAGCCTTCGCTTACCTTTAGGGGAGCTGACTGTGTTTGATATGGGTTACGTATTTATACATAAAATATTATAATGGTTTGTTTATTTAATTTATTCTAGACTGAAAATTCCACTGAACAGACAGTAACATTTATCACTTAGAAAATGGTTAAACTTAATTATTTGTATTTAAAAAAACCCTGAGGCCTTTGCATGGTGCTTAACTGTTCTTGTGCTGAACAGAAAGCTTTCCTAAATCCATGCAGATTTGAACAAACAGGTTTAGCATAGAAACATATAAATCTAGATAACGCTAACTCTTATTGAAGGCTCCCATTTCTGGCTCTTGCCATCTTGCAGAGTGCCCAGATAATCTGACTTTTCCCTAAATAGTCCCCTGTTTGTCATTTGAAAGTGTTCAGTATATCACTACATAGACATCAGCAGCAACTGAGGCCCTAACTGAACAAGGTACTTAAGCACATGCCTAATTTTAAGCATGTGAATAGGCCCATTGAAGTTAATTGAACTACTCAGATGCTTCAAATTAGGCATAAAGTTATGCATCTCACTGAACTGGGGCTGGAATGAAGACATTATTTCTTTTCATTTTTCTTTCGCTAATTGGTAAGTACATGCATTATGTGTATCTGGTGTACTTCTAATTTTGGGAGAACATGCATTAATCAGTGAATATAATATTTCTGTGCTAAAAGTGTTTTCAGTGTAACAGGCTAGTCTTTGGTACGTAAGGGTATATACTGTCCTCAGTTCATGCAGGAATCTCCAATGACACTGGATCTAACGGCATGTCTACATTATGAAATTAGGTCAAATTTATAGCAGTCGGTTTTTTAGAAATCATTTTTATGCAGTCGATATTGCGTGTCCCCACACAAAATGCTCTAAGTGCATTAAGTCGGCGGACTGCGTCCACAGTACCTAGGCTAGCGTCGACTTCCAGAGCCTTGCATTGTGGGTAGCTGTGAGTAGCTATCCCACAGTTCCCGCAGTCTCTGATGCCCATTGGAATTCTGGGTTGATATCCCAATGCCTGATGGGGCAAAAACACTGTCGCGGGTGGTTCTGGGTACATGTCGTCAGGCCTCCCCCTCTCCCACCGTGAAAGCAACGTCAGACAATTGCTTTGCGCCTTTTTTCCTGGGTTATCTCAGCAGACGCCACACCACAGCAATCATGGAGCCCGCTCAGCTCAACATCACTGTACGTCTCCAGGGTGCTGGCAGACGTGGGACTGCATTGCTAGACAGCAGCAGCTCATTGCTTTTTGGCAGCAGATGGTGCATTACGATTGGTAGCCATCGTTGTCATATTTCTGGGTGCTCTTTTAGCTGACCTCGGTGAGATCGGTAAGGGGCGCCTGGGTAGACATAGGAGTGACTCAGCCAGGTCATTCTCATCTTCTGCCGAGCATCCAGGAGATAACGATGGCTTGCAGTAGTACTGCACCATCTGCTGCCTGCCTAAGATGTAAAAGATAGATGGATCAAAACAAGAAACTGACCCAGTTTGTTTTGTGAAATCAATGGCCTGCTAAAGCCAGGGTTTTGAGTTCAATCTTTGAGGGGGCCATTCTGTGTGACAGTTGTTTGTGTTTCTCCTTGATGCAAAGCCACCCTTTTTGTTAATTTTAATTCCCTGTAAGCCATGTCATCAGTCGCCCCTCCCTCTATCAGAGCAATGGCAGACAATTGTTTCGCGCAAAACCAGGCGAGGAGGCAATGGCAGCATGGTGATAAGAGGGACATAGTCATAGACTTCTCACAAAGTATGGGCCGGGCAATGTGCCCCGGCAATGTGCACATCATGCTGATGAGCTCTGCATGAGCTCTGCAAAAATACTGGCCAAACAGGAAATGAAATTCAAAAGTTTGCAGGCCTTTTCCTGTCTACCTGGCCAGTGCATCTGAGTTGAGAGCGCTGTCCAGAGCGGTCATAATGGAGCACTCTGGGATAGCTCCTGGAGGCCAATACCATCAAATTGTGTCCACACTATCCCAAATTTGACCCGGCAAAGGCCGATTTCAGTGCTAATCCCCTTGTTGGAGGGGGAGTAAAGAAAACGATTTAAAGAGCCCTTTAAGTTGAAAAAAAAAGGCTTCCTTGTGTGGACGAGTCCAGGCTTAAATCAAGGTAACGCTGCTAAATTCGACCTAAAGTCGTACAGCTTTAAGAGCTGATCACCACTAGGTTAAAAGACATATATATCAGTATTCTAGAAGGATATGAAATATGTAACAAGTCACTTGTGCTTGAATCTCCTTGTTTCAAAGATCTGAAGACCATCCACATTTTGAGAGTGAAGAGGTGGTGGATGTTTGCAGAGACATTTAACATGAAACATTCACAACATAAAGACTTTGTACTTGGTGGTAATGATCATCCAATGATTTCTGTCTTTCATTTTTATTGCTGCATTCTGGATCTTAACAAGAAAGCAGCATTATCTTTGCTGAAACCCTCTTCTCTTGGCATCTAATGGAGGCAGACACTATGTTTTTCACATTTGCAACCACCCAGCCACTTAGATCGTTAAGCTTTAA
Source organism: Gopherus flavomarginatus (assembly GCF_025201925.1). Lineage (NCBI taxonomy): Eukaryota > Metazoa > Chordata > Testudines > Testudinidae > Gopherus > Gopherus flavomarginatus. The sequence continues at coordinate 87,996,748 of NC_066620.1, forward strand.
GATAAAACAAGGAATGCTGTGGTGGAATCCTCCTTGGCACAAAAATATTCCTCTCTCTTTTGACTAAGTCTCATTTGACTAGATACAATGTGCCTAGAGGCATGCCAAGTATTCACAGTAAAATCCGAAACAGAAATCAACCTTAATTTTGGGTTTATTACAAACCCAAAACACAGACCAGACCTTCTGAAAGGGGCACAAAGGTTCACAAATGTTTTGAATGAGCCTGACCAGGTTTTAATATGAATATGGGCCTATTTATGATTCTGCATCAAAAAAAAATCACAACTAGGTGTGCTTTCAAGTCTCCAGTACTGCACTGGGACTTCAGTCCTGGTAGTTTCAACTTAGTTTTGCTTTGAGATTTTAATTTTGTACAGAAACAGAGTGAAATTACATGGATTGAGATCAATAGAAAGTATGAGCACAAACCTCTACTACGTGGAACTGTTGAACTTTGCAGAGTTGTGGCTATGGCTGAAAGTGCATTTGACTATAAAGAAGAGTTTGTTCGCTCCCTATTCCTGTGCATTCTGACTTTAACAATCTTTGCATGAATTTATAGTATTATGAAAAAGGACCAAGAACAGAATACAAGTTTTTTTGTGATCTTTTTTCAGTATTTTTTTGTTTTTCATTTTGTGACACACACACACCCCATTTTCAAAAACTGATTTCCCCCTCCTCGCCCCCAAAATTTGCTGGGTATGGGAGAAAGATGAGAGAAACAAGTAAAAAGAAAAGAAGGAAAAAATGCAAGATGTGAAGTATATTACTTGGTCCAATAAAGCCTGACTTGTTTGACCTACCAAGCCAAGATGCAAGTTCTATCTTTTCAGTCAGGCTGTTAGCAGAAGGTGAAGGATTGGTAAGGTGGGATGGCTCCACCCAAGTTTAAAGTAGTAGCATAAAATTCACATCCTCAGAGAAACACTCAATAGTGATATCCTGCTTTCCCTACATGTAGGGAATGTCACAGCTGAATAGTAATATTAGAATCTGAAGAGAAAAGTTTACCTTACTGAAGTGTATGTTGTAAATTTCCCTATGTTTGGAGACTTGCAAGGAGTGCATTCTACAGCTACTAAGTAAGAGTGACAAACTTTTTTCACCGCTACTAGGAACTTTAATTCTTTTAATGTTATTGAAATGCTGTATATCCCTCTTTCTGAGAAAATAGCAAAATATTTTATGTGAAATTCCACACATATTTTTATATGTGTTTCAATTCTTTATGTGAATGTGAAAATGAAGAGAGTACTCTTTGTTATGTCTATGATAGCCCATAAAAGGAGGACATTTTTAAACAGTAAGGCTCTTTAAGATATCATAAATTAGTTAAGCTAAACATCAGCTGTATAGGGTTTCCCATAGAGAAAGGGATCTACATCATTACAGAGAAACAGCAATGATATTATTTGTGATGGATGTCTGAGTTGTGCTTACTTAGCAGTGAGACACTGTAGGTATAGCCTTTGTAACGAATGAATATAGCTATACTTGCTATGCTTGGAGCCCAAACTACCACCTCATGGGTGTCAAGGAATTCCAGGACAGAGCTGAGGCACATTGGCAGGATTGTATAGGCACACTTCCTTTGCCATTGTCCAGAATGAACTTGTGAAACGGATACAGGCTATTAGTCAATCACTATCTGTCACATTAACTTAAAAATAAATGGAAAGAGGGGGAAAAAAGAATCTTCTTGCTATTATTGAAAAACAAATATAATTATTATCTTGGGTGCATAACTCTGCAAATCTTGCAGTTCCTTTTCAAGTAAAAACGCCTATTAAAGCCAATGGGAGTTTGTCTGAGTAAGCACTCCAGGACCTGGCCCCACAGGAGCTTGCGTGTACCATCGCTGACAACTAAACTGAATGTTCTGCTGGTGTCCAGAATGCAAAAGCAAACATTGCATACTCTCTTCAGCTTCCTCAAGCTTAGAGCCCTACCAAATTCAGGGTCCACTTTGGTCAATTTCATGGTCACGGGATTTTAAAAATCGTAAATTTCTTGATTTCAGCTATTTATATTTGAAATTTCACAGTGTTGTAATTGTAGGGATCCTGACCCCCCCCCCCAAAAAAGGAGTTTGGGGTGGTTGCAATACTGCTATCCTTACTTCTGTGCTGCTGCTGGCGGTGGCACTGCCTTCAGAGCTGGACAGCTGGAAAGCTGCAGCTGCTGGCTGGGAAACCAGCTCTGAAGGCAGAGCCGCCACCAGCGGCAATGCAGAAGTAAGGGTGGCAATACCATGACCCTCCTGAAATAACCTTGCTACCCCCTGAAAATCCCTCTTGGGCCAGGACACCCAATATGGGGAATGCTGGTCTCCTCCATGAAATCTGTATAGTATAGGGCAGGGATCAGCAACCTGTGACACGCATGCCAAAAGGTGGCACGTGGGCTGATTTTAAGTGGCACACTGCTGCCAGCCAGGGTCCCCACTCAGTCCACTGCCAACCTGGATTACGGAACCCCAGACCTGCTGGCAGGGCAGGCCGTCAGAGCTCAGACCGGCAGCGGAATGAGCAGGCCCGCCAACCAGGACCCTGGCTGGTAGGGGTAGGCAGATGGAACCCCAGACCGGCAGCGGGATGAGCCAGCTGGGGTCCCGGCCACCGGCCCCGCTCAGCCCGCTGCCGGCCTGGATGGCAGCAGGCTGAGCGGGGCCAGGGACTGGGACCCTGACTGGCAGGGGCCAGCGGACGGAACCCTAGACTGGCAGCGGGCTAAGTGGCTCATCCTGCTGCTGATCTGGGGTTCCATCCACCAGCCCGGGTCCTGGCCGCTGGCCTTGCTCATTTTGGGGTTCCATCTGCTGCCCATGCTGCCGGTCTGGCACACAAAACCTTTTACTGGCACGCAAAACCTTAAATTAATGAAGACTTGGCACACCACTTCTCAAAGGTTGCCAACCGCTGGTATAGAGTAAAAGCACACAAGACAAAATTTCATTGCAGTAGAGTGGGGAGACCAGATTTCATGGTCCGTGACGCATTTTTCATAGCGGTGAATTTGGTAGGACCCTATTTATGCTCAGTTTCCTGAACCTTCCAGAACTTATGCAGAGAGACTTTGAATATTTAAAGAACACTAAACTGATGCAGGCTGAAGTAAAATGCTACTTGTTTCAATCCACCCTTATAACATCTGTAAAACTGAAAAATGAACTGCTGCTGTCAATTATTCATTATTCTCTTGAAAATACACCAGAAAGAAAAAGCTGTTTTTCCTCACTGGACACTTCTGTTTTAGATATTGCTCACTCTGAGACAAGATACAGCAGCCTGACAGTGTTTGGAGACTTGATACTTGAAGAAGCCGAGATGTGAGATGAAGAGATGTCTGTCAAGTACTAAAATGTTCATTTTCAATTGACATTAACAGTTTCTGGTCTCTGAAAAACAAAATATTATTGATCTTCTCACAACAGAGCAAGATTCCCACTAATCTACTTATGACTAAGGCTAAGTGTTTGACATCTCCAAAAAATGGAAAAAGAAGGTTTTGTAACAGAAACTGTCTCACCCCACTCAAATTTTAGTTTAAATACAGTATTAATATACATGTATTGTTTGTCACAGAAAATTATGAGAAGTCAAAAAATATATATATTTTACAATACAAATTAATTGAATAACCTAAAACCATTTGAAAACCATGACACTAGAAATATATAATCTCACATTTTCAAAACTCATGGATAGAGCCATGTTCAGTAATGAGCTAACCAGAGTAATAAGACTAATGCGAAAGTCCTATACAAGATAATAGAGATGAAACCAATAGCTCTGTAGAAATGATTCTAAAACCTCTAAGAATCTAACAGAGAATTTGCACAACCTTTGTATATATTTTTGAATCAGGAAATAGATAATCATATTTCTGCTGTAAAATTCTACTAAATGCTACAGGATGGTTCTAAAAACCTATAGGACTTTTCTTTAAGGGAAAAGCCATGATTTTTTACGAAAAAAATCTTGTCACAGATTTTATTATACAGCACAGTTTCTGCCACAAACATACAGCCCTATGTATTGTCAGATAAATAAATAAATACAAATTAAATATCAAGAATAAGGCTCTGATCCAGCAAAGCACATGCTTAGTTTGAAGTATAGGAGCAGAATAATTGAAGTCAGAGGGTCTACTCATATGCTTACAATTTAAAATGTGATTAAGTGTTTGGCTGGTTCTGGGCCTAGATATCCAGACTCTAAAGACCAATCACCAAGTTTTCACTTAGGCAAAATTCACTTAAGGCAGTGTTTCCCAAACTTGGGACGCTGCTTATGTAGGGAAAGCCCCTGGCGGGCAGGGCCGGTTTGTTTACCTGCTCTGTCCGCAGGTGCGGCTGATCGTGACTCCCACTGGCCATGGTTTGCAGCTCCAGGCCATTTGGAAGTGCTGGAAGCGGCGGCCAGCACATCCCTCAGCCTGCGCCACTTCCAGAAGCTTTCATTGGCCTGGAGTTGCAAACCGTGGCCAGTGGGAGCCGCGATCAGTCAGACCTGCAGACGGGGCAGGTAAACAAACCGGCCTGGCCCACCAGGGGCTTTCCCTACACAAGTAGGGAAACACTGCCTTAAGGCAATGGATGTTTTGCCTGAGTGAGGACTAAAAAGTTCAGGTTAAGCCCCACTATACAGACTCAGTCATCCAAAACTCTCAAAACAATTTATACACATTAATGAAGACTCACAACATCTGTGTTAGGTACTGTTAAGTGGCCATTGTACAGGTGGGTAAAACAGACAGACACACAATGTCATACTCAGAGTAGATGCAAATCCAGGAATAAAATACAGAAATCTTATCCCCAGTCCCATACTCTAGTTACTAGACAATATTTCTTCCTTTAAATATAAAGCAGGAAGAAATGGAGGCTTGGCCTCCAAAGGCTGGAGTGCAGTGGATAGAACTAGACACAGCAGTGCGAATTGGAAGGAAGGCATTACTGTCTAACATCAGATTTTTCTGGATCCCTCTGCTTCCAACTGAACCTGCCTCAAAAATCTCAGGATTTTTGTGCCTCAACTGTGAAAATGCTATTGAGCAGAACAACGTAGGATTAGAGAGATAAGTCCTCTCCAAGCAACCTGAAAAGAAGTCAGCACTTGAGCTCTGGAGATCCATCACTATCATGAGTCACTTACATTCCTCTGATTTATGATTTTTTTTTCTGATTTATAAAAGGCAAAACACATTTATGTTGTGTGTCTATTTGTTATGTGAAGAAAAGCCTGAGAGAGAGAAATGGAGGGGTCAGCCAAGCTGAAAAGTGTCTCATAGACTCTAGGACTGGAAGGGATCTCGAGAGGTCATCGAGTCCAGTCCCCTGCCCTCATGGCAGGACCAAATACTGTCTAGACCATCCCTAATAGACATTTATCTAACCTACTCTTAAATATCTCCAGAGATGGAGATTCCACAACTTCCCTAGGCAATTTATTCCAGTGTTTAACTACCCTGACAGTTCGGAACTTTTTCCTAATGTCCAACCTAAATCTCCCTTGCTGCAGTTTAAGCCCATTGCTTCTTGTTCTATCATCTCTCATTGTGGGCAAATATAGAAGAAGGCTAGCCTAGGCTCCCTCCTCACCTTCCATGGCAGCATGGCTCTGGTGGATTTCTGATGCCATGGGAACCCACCTGAAAATCTCAGGGGGGCTTCAATGGGTGGAGAAAGTATTCATGCAGTCTAATGCAGAGGAGTTCTGTTCAGGATTGGTAGGGGAGAGAAGGTTTCACATAGCCCTACGCCCTTCTTCCATGGCACATTTTCACTCCTCAGGAGCCATAGAGCTCCAAGGACAACACAAAGTCTTTGGGAAGTTTATGAGGGGATTAAAGATTAAATCAGTGCAACTCCCCACTTCCACATGGGCCGGACACTTTTGATCCCTCCACAAGTGCAAACAATAGGGGATGATCTGGGCTTAGTTCTTAATTGAGCAAAACCTCCATTAACTGCAAGATTTTACCCTTTGGCAGCATCCTGACAGCAGACACCTGTGCTGTGCAAAGTTCCACTAATTATAAAGGGGCTCTGCATGACTCAAGGGTCCAGATGACAGGATCTGGGGGTTGTTTGTAAACAATTATGTGACTTTTCTATTCCAATTATTTTTAAGCGCAGTATCTGTGTGTACTCGGGTACTCATTTTGATCAGGGTCAGGAAATTTTAGCTCATATGGTTCGTATTTATCTACAGAGCATCAAGAGTCAATCCTGTAAAAGCACTGAGCACTCCTTCGAGGTTCCAAGACTCCTCAAATCACACTGACTTCAACAGAAGTCGAGGCACAGCAACCTCACAGGATCAGCACCTCAGAGGATCAAGCCTCAGAGTAGAGTTCCATGTTAGACCAGTTATAACAGTAGGCTTAAGTAAAGTATAACAGGACAGTCTTGTGAATAAGGCCCTGGACTACTGTCCAGGAAATCCAGGTGCAATCTCTGGTTCTATGACAGACTTCCTGTGTGACCTTCAGCTAGTCACTTAATCTCACTGTGTTTCAGTTTTCCATCTGTAAAATAAGGATAACAATAGTTCCTTTCACCCACTCTTGTCTATTTAGATTGTAAACTCTTCAGGGCAGGGGCTGTTTCCTCCTATGTATATATACACATTGGGACCTGATCACGATTAGTGCTTCTTAGTTCAACTGTAACACAAACAATGATGCTTCTCAGCTTGCACCAATTTTCTTGCACAACCAAATGTCTGTGTCTAGTGAGGGAAGTTCAGAGTTTAGGTTTGGTTTGGAGAAGCATCCAAAAATGTGGCTGTTCATCTAAAGTTTATTCAAACTAGCTGAACCTCTTGAAGCTACAAAAGTGGGCTGGAAATATTACAAGAATCAGACTTCTCACAATGTTTCCAACACTTTGGCATCTGGTTCCAGCCTTGCCGGGAAGCATAAGAGTGCACAAAAATGAAAAATAAGAGAGAAAAATGAATTGCAGGGTTGTTGTTTTCCTTAAAATGAAAAGAGTCCATTAGGTGTGTTCTAATTTTGGTCAAAGGTGGGTGGGTGTAAGGCTCACGAGTGACCTGTTTTCAGACCAGTTCATCCTCCCTTAACTTTATTATCTTAAAAAGCAAAAATTCACACACAGCTATTTAAGTGCCAGTTACAGGCATGAGGGCACAGGGGACAGAAGTGGGAGAAAGGAGATGGGGATTAAAGTTCTGTCAGTAGATTTTATTGTTGCATTTAAAATCCAAACTTAAAAATAGATTCCCCCTCCTGGTGTTAAGGAATTCCCTTAAAAGTCAACTTTGTCCTGGTAAATGAAACCTGAATAATTAACAAAAACAAGAGAGAAAACAATAAGCCCTTTACGACAATGGTATCTCTGTAATTCCAGTCTTTTGACAGTCTCAAAATAAATATATCAAGCAAAGATTGATAACAGAATTGGACAAAGAAGAAAGTCACTGTGAATTCTTGGCTTTTGTGGGAGGAGAGATCTGTCTGGGGCTAATATTTGGAGAAAGGAATGTGAGGAGACATTCATTTGAATTTGATTCAAACTTTATTGTGTATGTAAAAATATCCCAGTTTTGATTGTGTAAACAGGCATGTAAAAGGCTTCAGAGCAAATGCTGACTACAAGTTATTCAGCGAGGCTAGATGGCAGAAACTGCCACAAGAGCTCAATGTATATGCTGACCTGAAACCAGAGCTGGTCACAGCATTTTGGACAAAAATGAAATTGCATCAAAGCCAAAATATTTCATGGAGATGTATCAGTTTTGCCAAAAAGTTTTAATTAGGAAGTTATTGGGGGAGGGAGTAAGAGAGACTCAGTCCCTGCTCTGCCTGATTCAAAGTTAATCGGGGATGAAAAATTCTGCTCAGAATCAGGGATGTATGGATTTGAACCTGAATCTCCCCTGCTTCCTGAATCGAGACACTGAGGTTTTGATCCAAAAAACAGACATGTAAACAGAATTCAATTTTCATGAAAATGTTCTCAGTCAGTTCTACTAAAAACCTCTGCTCTTTAACTAATTAATCCATCACCCACAACAACAAGCTCCGCTCCTCATAGGCAGTTGGCTGAAGTGGAGTCTTTCTCAGCACCTTCAGCAGAATGTTTGATCAGGGTTATCAAAGGTGACAGTGTAGCAAGATGGGATGCAAAAATTGAAACTGCAGTGAGACCAGTTGGCCTCTCTTTTTCTGTGCTCAAACTTGTTTTCACAGCCTGAGTTATTTCAGAGGATTGCTGCCATGGGCAGGAGTGAAGTGGCATGTCACTGAACACTCCAAGGGTGTTTTAATTAAATTAAATATGAAATTAAAAGTGAAAATAGGAGTACTCTCTTTCTCACTGATATTCACCAGGTGTATAAGTGGCACTTATGCCCCAAAGCAATATAACATCTATATAGAAAAATAAAAAGTTGAGTGAATTTCATGCTCATTGAACTGAGAGACAAAAAGCACCATCTTGAACGGTGTGTGACAACTAACGGTAATATTTAAGTGCCCGAGTAGAGCTGGGGGGGGGTCAGATGCCAGGATTACAATTGTGCTAAAATGTTATAGGTTAAAATGTACACAGCAATAAAGTACTTCTGTAAACTTTATATATCAACCAATCGCAGAAAAAATTTGCAAGCACTGCTAGAGCTGATCCCCACAAGCTTTGCATAGGGAAATTCTATACATTTTTATAGAGGAGGAAAGAATTCTGTAGTTGCCATTGTCAGTGCATTTGGTAAATTGCATGGAAAAATAATTAAGAAAAAAGTATGCATAACACTTTACTTCACAGAGTGCCTAGTGTTTTAAATATGTACAGTGCACTAACACAAAGTGTTTACAATAATTCTTCCTGTTGTCAGTGAAAACAGGCACTTGGGCTCAAGTAACTCCATTATGTTTTCTTTGTTCATATAAGGAAGTAGATCCATCAGCTAATACAATGCTAGCATGATGTTTCGTCTAGGGGGAGGAGGAGACAGAATGTCTCTTGGTGCTTTAGAGGCTTGTTGGAGCTAATAGAGAGAGATGAAGTTGAAAATTGTCTCCAAGAGGTTGAGTCTGTGTGGTCTCAATCTTTTTGTTGTTATTAGAGAGTAAGGGAAGGTAAATCTTTGTGATCACTGCTATACTTATATTTTTAAAAAAACAGAGCACTGAGCAGAAAATCAAGCCCTGCATTTAAGAGAGGAAGCATGTCATCATTTCTATGACTAGGATTTGGAAGAATGAAAATGTGCATGGCTTAGATCACTAAATAATGGTATTGAAATGTTGGGACATCTCATTGCCAAGTGTCTATGAACTTAGGGGAGAAGGAGAACTAAAAGAACAAATGAAGAAACTAGGGAAGGAGAATGAGGTTTTGCTGCCATTTGAAACTATTTCACTGGATTTCAAAACTAGCAAAAATTTAAAAGACTTTTTTCTTGTCATTTAAGCCCACAGATTTACCTCCTCAGTGATTGTTTTTGTTTGTTAAATTGAATCAAGACAAATATTTTTTTTCTAGGAAAAGGAATGTAATTAAGGAGTAGAAGAATGAGCCTGTCCGCCTCAGTGGAAAGTACTGAAGGCAGTAGGCAGGAAGCCTCAAACAGGATTCAGTTTAGTTCCTATTTCTGAGGTACACACAGGAAAATCCTAACTGTGGAGCCAGTCCAGCAAGGACTGGATCACTCTCCATTCTCATTTACTTCAGAGGGAATTGTGGATGCTCATCTCTTCACAGAATCAGGCTTGAAGAGAGGTGCACTTATATGTCCAAATAAATATGCATAGTGTAAGAACACTTGCTTCAGGAAATTGCAAAGAATTGGAGGGAAATAAACAAAGGCCTCAATCTTACAACATCTTGCACATAGGCAAACTGCTGTGGCTATCCACAGCCCTACTGACTTCAAAGGGGGTCTTTCCAGGCATGGCAGTCCACCCATGCACAATAAATTGCAGCATCAGGCCAAAGAAAGTAACAGTGAGGATCCAGTCCAACTCCCATTGAAGTCAATGAAAGTTGGAGCAGGCCCTAGATGAAGAAATGATCACATGATTGAACAGGTCACCACATAGGGACCATGGGTGGTATTTCCAAAAACACCCAAGTGACTTAGGAGTGAAGTTCCCATTCATTTTCAATGGGATATATGCTCCTAAGTTATTTGGACACTTTTGCAAATCCAACTCTAGAAGAAAGCAATTTTGTCTCTAAAAAACAGAGATTTTTAAGAAAAAGATATTTGAATTAATCTAACAAGAAAACTCAATTTTGTGAAACAAAAAGATGCTCAGCCCAGCCAAACACATGGATGCTTGAGATGCCAGAAGATCACCAAAATACTGGTGCCTAGCAAAGGAGGGTTCTCAACTAAAGATTTAACCATTTTGTATTGGAAACTTTGGGGGATACTTTTGGGTGGCTGCTTAAGACAAATATTTACTCATGGAAATGGTCCTTAGTGAATTTTTCATTGTAGTACAATTAATGTGAAGATTCATCAGCCAGTAAAACACTGGAACAGAGGGCCTGATCCTGCAAGTTGTACTGCATGAATGGACATCTGCACTTGCAAAGGACAGCTTGCAGAATCCGGACCAAACATTATAGTATCCCTCTGATGCAATAAATAAAAATCAATTGCTTTGTAAGAAATTGGGTTTATTTTATTTCTGTTGTGCTGATTGATGAATCTTTGTATATAATATCATTATAATAACTTGCCCTAATAGAGTATCTTTCAGATGAACATCTCATCACTTCACCAACTCCCACCCCGCCCCCCCAATGGGAAAGCCAAGCTACACTTGAACAAGATCACATAGCATGGGCCGGATGCAAAGCCCACTGAAATTAACAGAAAGACTGCCATTGACTTCAATAGACTTTGCATCAGGCCCCAAATCAGTGGCAGAGTTTAGAATAGGATCCAGACCTTCCATTCTTACCATACTTAGAGATATTTGAGTGAATTCTTGTCTAGTGGGGTGAAACCATCCTCTTAAAACCCCACTGTTCCTGCTGGTTATCAGAGTACAACACCCCTAATTTAGTTTAATTTTCTACATTAGGAATGCACCAGGCTTTTCAGTGCTTACCTTTGCAGTTGCCCCTATATGCAATTTCCAACTGAGGATCTTTGCATTTTGCTCGTTGAAATTCACAACGGGACAGGAAAGTCCTTCCATCAGAAGCACAAAGTGACTTCTGAGGGGATCCTGCACAATCCAGACTGCATTCTCGGTCTTTGTCTTGGTCCACTCTCAAAAACTAGAAACAAAAACAAAATGGCGTAAGACTTTGGGAAGTTCACTCCAACAGTCAATGGTCATCAATAGCATGAAAAGCACTTCCTGATCTCCTACTCCAGAAAATATAGGCAGGTGTGCTCCAAAAATGTTTAATTGTATGCTAAATAATAGATAATTTGGTGTTTCCTGGTTTTTGATGGTTCAGCAGTTAATGTGAAATACTAGTCATTAAAACATCTCTGCAGTGCATATTTAATTTATTATTTTAATTAGTGAAACTCTGAACATTAAACAATCACTCTGGAGAGAAAGGAGCTTGCTCAGAGCCTTTACAGGCAAAAATACTGATAATGAAAAATGGAAACTCCCTTCAAAACAGAAATGAGGATTTACTGTGATCCATTATGATCATGATGCATCTGAAGAAGTGGGTATTCACCCACGAAAGCTCATGCTCCAAAACGTCTGTTAGTCTATAAGGTGCCACAGGATTCTTTGCTGCTTTTACAGATCCAGACTGACACGGCTACCCCTCTGATACTTGTGATCCATTAGCTACTTTATTGTAGCCATGGGTGAGCCACAACACTTTGAAAGGTCCAGCTTCAGTCTGGATACTTATATAAAACATGAGCTTCATTCTACAATAACGAACTAGTGGTGTACCTGAGTGATAATGGCTGGACCTGCCTCCATCCAGCATGGGAGCCTTGATGCTACTGGCCGCTTGTGCAAAATCCTTTCATCTCTGTGCAGAATGGTCAGCACAGACTCATGTGCCAGCAACATCCAATGTAAGTCCTCAAAAGGGTTATGTGATTCTTAAGTGGTGCGTGCAGCGGTCTTTTTCTGACCCTACTGCACAGAGATGAATTTCACCCAGAGTAAAATGTCAGGCTACTTGATGCAGCATAAACTCCAGGATATATACCTGCCAGGGTTGAAAAGAGGCATGTTACGGGTTGCAACTTCTCCCAGCCCCCACATACCCTTTCCTGCTCTGCAGAGACCTGCCATCCACCCCCCCATTTGGAGTGAAGTGGCTTCTGCAGGCACATTGGGACATAGACGACAAAGAAGGATGTCTGGTCCCTGCTTCTGGATCATCCAGCTTTCTCCCATAATGGAGGTAGAGGAGAGAAAATCTAGGCCATGATTGAAGTCTCTGTCAGGTTTTTCTAGCTATGAGTTACAACAGGTTAGAGAGAAAAAATATTTCTCTCTCCAATTTAATTCCCCAGTCACTTTGAACATGCTAAATGATCATCAGTTTGGATTTTAGTCTCCTACCCATTGCATATAAGCTTACCGTAGTTCCTGGAACTGAGAAAAGCAGGATCTGGTTGCACTGAAACACATTTCCCTAACCCTAACTAGTTTTTATGCCACTTTCACTTTCAGACAGAAATGAGCCCAAAAGCATTTTATTTTCCAAGTATCACGAGGGCTGATGCCGTGGGGGAGGTGAAACCACTAAGTCCTCAAACAATTTTCTCTATCATTTAACTCTTTTCTGAATAAGCAATAAGATATGAAAGGCATGTAGTTACCAGCAGATAATGCCCAGGAGGGTGATTATAAGTCACAGAGAAATGGATCTTAGAAAATGTCATCAACCAGCTGAAGTGCTGCCTTGGTTTTACAAAATGTGCAATGATGCTTTATTACTATTAATGTCCAATACAGAAAAGTTTAAAGCTTTAGGTTATGTATGCAGGCTAATGAGAGGCGAAAGCTTTGAGCAAGGAAGAGAAATAAGAGCAGAATTTGTGCATCCAAAGTACACAAGCCTCCAGACTTGCATACCTTCCTTTTTTGGAGGAAAGTGTTGGCTATATATAGCTCACCTTTATTTTAGTGAAGAAAAAGAAAAACAGTCATAAATCCTCTTAATTGTCATTCTTAAACTGTGGTCTGTTTGCATTTCCTAGCACTTAAAGTGAAGAAACGCAGATGTCTTATGGTAAGACGTGATAATTATCATTTTCTCTAAATGGAGAGACAACCTCACAGCTTCCATTTAAAAAACCAAACCCTAATATTCATACAATTGGAATTTGACTGTAATTTTCACATTTGAGCAGCACAGGAACAAACAAGAAAACCATTCTTTTCCTACTCACAACACACTTTTGGTTTGCTTTTTCCTTTTAAATAGTAATTAGCTTCAGGAGCAGATGAGTCAGCTGACGGAGAAAAACCTATGGCGTATGTCTGCATTTTAGCTGTTTTTTCCCCCCCTTGTAGTTGTTTGTGTGTGTTTTTTTTTCTCTTGAGGGATGCTCAGATACTGTGATGACAGAGAGAGTCACATAAATACCTAGATAAATAAAGTGGGAGCTGTGGAGACTTTATCTTACTCTATTGACTCACAGCAAAAGCAGTGGTAATGCAAACTTCCTCCACCCTGACGAGAATACAGATGAGAGGTTAGTTTGGTCTCCATCCTCATCCAGCACTTGATCCCTTGAAGTCAATGACAAGGCTTCCCAGGAGAAAAAGAAGGGACTGGGGCTTTTGAAGGGGAAAATCAGTCGATTTTGATTCAAGCCCCTGCTCTGCCACAGTCTTCCTGTGTGGCCTTGGCAAAGCCACAACAATTAATCTCTGTCCCGCAGTCCCTCCATCTGTAAAATTTGGATGATAAGACTTCTTTTCTCTATCTAGAAATCTCACATGCCCCCCACCACTGTAACATCTGAGTGCATCTCAAGCTTCACAGCCCCCCTGCTACAGGGAAACGCTAAGTCCCCATTTTACAGATTAGGAACTGAGATGTAGAGACCCAGACCCACAAAGGGACTTAGACATTACAATGCTGAGCAATATCTAACTTTTAGGAGCCTAGAAAGTCACAGGAACAGCACTGCAAGCCACAAAGCCACAGTTAGGCACCTAGGTTACCTTTACAATGGATGGGGAGACATGTGCCTAAGAATGTGAGCCACAAAAGCCAGAATACTAGATAGGAACTGCCTAAGCTAGCCAATGGGAGATGCTGATGAGAAGGGTGTTTACTAAGCCCCACCCCCCTGATGGAAATAGGCACTGATGATTGGGCTGCAGTGATCTACAACCAAGAATCCCTCTTCTGGAGTTTGGTAGCTTGGACACCTAATCGGTTTCTTGGGAGAATGAGCTAGACACCAGCCTTGCTCTACACAAGTGAGCCGGAGGAGGAAGTGATGCCCAGGCTATATCTTTTAATCCGGTAGTGAGAGCTGTCACCTGGAACATGGAAACCTGGGTGTAATTTCCCCCTCTACATGTGGGGAAAGAAAGGATTTTAGCATAGTGGATAAACAATGAAAGAGTCACTGAACCAGGGAGAGGGCAAGAAAGACTCTGAAGCTTGATGACCTTTTTTGTTATCAGTCTTTGAATTCATTTGGAACGTGAAATGTGAAATCTTCTAGACTTGTCACTTGATCTTTTTTCTTGTGCTTCCCTGTCTTTTGTCATGTTCTGAAAGTTTAGAAATAAACCAGGAAGACAATGTTTCCCCAACACCATCACCACAATCCATCCCTGGAATACTGCCAAAGTAAATGTGTTGAGAGCAAATTACATGGATGTCTTTGGAAAGCTGTATCTTAACTGGAGTCCAGGCAGATCAAGACAACCATCCTGTTGAGAGCAGTAAGGCCAATATGCCCGATTACAGCACTGAACTAGACTGAAAATCTCCAAGGCTGTTTAAACTCTGAATAACAGAACCCACCCTCTTGGAATATTGAGCGTTCACTGATGAAGTTACATTCTGGAGGGCATTCAGCCAAAAAGTTCAATATAAACTCTTTATTATTTCAAAGCATTTAGATGAGATTATGATAAATTATAGGTTCAAGGATACTGGAGTAACCTGGAAAAGCAGAGGATGAAGAGAAACCCCATGAGACAAAGCCACTTGAATAACTTGTTGGGTAGCCAAACCTCAGTGGAGAATTTGTATTGTACACTTAAACAGTTTCCACCAAGCTAGCAAGCTAAGGGATTTAAGAGTAGGGAAGACAAAAAGACAAAAAACAGCCAGAAAAGATGGCTTATAGGAGGCATATTAGTATGTTTACATATGGTCTGTTGAAAAAAAAAAGGGTAAAAGGAATGCACAGACATTAGACAGAACACACTGTAGCTGTTACTGTAGCAGTGCAGGATGGTTCAACCCTGCATCCCTTACTCGAATGAAGCCAATAGAAATATTGTTAATAAATATTGTTGAACCCAATAGAAATATTTGAGTAAGGGATATAAGATCAGGCCTTAAATTAAGATTTCTGCCCATTTGCCTGTCTTAATGGGTGAGACAGTACCACAGAAGCGGGTACCATATTTATGTGCAAAGAGCTAGATAGTATATCTTATCTTGAGTGGTACCTTACTCTACAAGTAGTGCTGTTGTTTTCACTGGAACACCTTATGAAGGAAGGCGATACTAGACACAAGCAGGGGGACTAGAAGGCCTAAGCGGATTACTGGCAGTAACTGGAGGCAGTTGGATCATCTGTCGCTAACTTTAAGATGATTTGAAACCAAAACAGTTATTATAAAATCATGTGATTCACTGAAAGACAAGCCTCAACTAACATTTTGTGAAAAATCATAATTTTAAATAAGGATTATTCTGTGGCAGTTTCTTCACAAGAAAAGCTCATGTTTTCAGAATATACAGTAGCCACATTTGTAGAGGTCCAACAGTTTTCTGTTGCTTCATTTCAGTTTGCAAGGGATTGAGAAGACATGAATTTGCTCTGCAAGATAACGTGTCCCTGTATTTTTCTGACTCCTTCACAATAATCTCTGCAATACAGTACTTTGACTCCTGTGAGGCATGGGAGTTACTAGCTGGTTTGATAAGAATTGTTTATAACTTATTACTAGTTATCATTTGTTGAGCACTGATGATGCATAACTTAAACTCTTGCTTTAAATATTATGATCCATGTACTGACTGGTTGCATAGCAACGTATGTGAAAAATACAGTCACTGCCAATATGGAGGGTAAAAAGACATGGTAGAATGGGTGCGAAAGGAATTCTCTTTGATAACCAACAGATTTTTTTCATTTTTCTTAACCTGAAGTAATCCTGAGACGTGCAAACTTTACCATGTGGCAAAGACTCTCCCTGTAAAAGGAACTGCTTGTTACAGGAAAGGACAATGAAAAGAGACTGATTATATAGAGAATACTATATTATATAGTCCACAGGGATTGATGGAAAATGTACCAATATATGTATTTTATCTTATTCTGTGTTGCTCAGTTATTTGTAAATTGTGTGTTTTCTCATGCAACAACATGGCCACGAGTGACATAGGAAACTATTGATTACCCTGCATGTCCTTGTTATTTAGAGCTTTCTATAACAGCGGCACATATGGCCAACCACTGGGGTTTTCTGTACCTGAAAAGGTAGTTAGGGTAGTATCTTATATTGGACCTACTTCTGTTGGTGGAAGGAACACGCTTTTGAGCTACACAGACCTCTTCTTCAGATCAGGGCAGGGAAGCAGAGCATCTGAGCTAAGCACAAATTGGGACAGATTGTTAAGCAGAAGGGGCAGCACATAATTGGAGGTGGTCACTTGAAGTGGGCAGCTGAGTATTAGAATGTTATTCATAAAGGGTCTGAAGTGGGCAATATGAATTTCAGCTTTGAATCTCACACCTCACTTAAAAATGTAGGTGACTAAGTGGCCACTTGTTGTTTCTGACTGGTCAAATTGAAATGCAGTTATTTTTGACCAGTAAGAGAAGGAATTTAATCCTTTTGGATTGGTGACTATGGTTAATCTCTCCTTATACAGACAACTAGGCAGAGTGGGATTTTAACAGAGTCTGTGTCCTGCTAATGTTAGCATGGAAGTGAGCAGTAGTCTAGTTCCAGCAACAGGTGTTTGATTATTTTTAGCCTTTCTCATTTGTGCTGTAGGTTAACAGATCCAACTCCTTAAAATGAGGCTGATTGTAAATTAAAAAATAGCAATATGAGAAAACCATTTTAAAATATGAACTTTTTTTAATAAAAACTTTGTATCTGAATCTTCAAGGAAATAGTGTCTCATCCTTTCCATTACGTTGTATTTTACAACTTAACATTGCCAAGTATACGAATATTCTACAGTATGCATTTGCTACAAAGGAGTAATGATGAAGATGGTCCTAGATCTGGAGAACTCTTAAGTCTCTTAGTGTACCTCAATTAATACATTAAAGATCAACTGTCAGAGTGAGATATTTTAGCTTAAAATTGCTGTAGCAGAGTGCTGGTGCAAAGGCCCCTAATTGGCCCCTGCTCAGCCAGCCCCAATCAGGGGAAATAGATTGGGGTTGGGGAGAAGTCTGGTGCCTGGCCTTTAGAACTGGCCGCACCTGTAAGCCTGAGGGTTCAAGGGCTATAAAGGCTGGCTGGCAGCCAGAAGAAGGGGGATGGCCAGGGGAAGGTCAGTCTCCAGGCTGAGGGTAGACTCTGTGTAGGAGAGGAGATGGTCAGGCCTGCAAGCTCTGTATATAGTATATCACTGGTGGTGGGAGAACATGGTGTAAATAAAGCCACAGGTGCTGCACAACTAGAAGTCTCTCTGAGCTTTTATTGGGGCAGCCGGTGGACCCCAGGAAGAGGGGTAGGTAGAGGACCTTGTCACAATTGCATTTAAGCATTTTGTAAATCTGAGCAATGACAAAATGCTATTATTTGCCATCTTGTATCCCCAGCACATGGTATTCCAATAGAACTCCCTCACTGTCTCTTGTATTAAAAGTTCTTAATGCTGGTTGCTCTAAGATATTTAGGTACCTAATTCCCATGAGTCTCAGCCAGAAAGGAAGCATTCCATAATACTCTTATAATATATTGTCTACAGTATGGACATCTAAATTCAGAAATCACTCCTAGGGGCCAGGAATCAGGGTCACAGTTGGTATGTCTTGCTTTTACCACAATTTATTTTCATTACAGTATGATCTAGGACAGTATTATCACAGTTAACCTCCAAAATGCAGGCTCCAAGTAACTGCTGAATTTAACATATCTTCCATAGAACAGGTGATCTTGAACAACCTCTCTACAGCTGCTAATCCTTCATGAATACAATGGTGGAAAACTCAGAGCTAACTACTGTAGATAATAAAATGCTATTCTCTGTCCACACCTATAAGACAGCTTCTCTAAGGAGGTCCTGTTTAGAAAGATGCCTCTCTGGTGGAACATAAAAAAGTCAACTCATAGGAAAGAAACTCTATGTAAAACTATTCTGCTTACCTGTAAAATGCCAAATTCTTCTGTGATCACACACCAATATAAAGTCAATGGAGTTTATGTGGATTTACAGGTGCATTAGTGAAAAACCTAGACTAATAATTTTTGTATGTCTCTTCTTGTTAGAACACATTCTCAGCTGATGTAAATCAGCATAGTTCCATTAACTCCCATCACCACTCATGTGACTAATAAAATAGACCACTGAGTAATTAGTGGAGCCAGGCCAATTTATATCAGCTGAGAGTCTGACCTCTAATTTCCTGTTATTAGATAGATTGGCAAATGAACATGTGTTGCCTGCACAATCATTTGTTCCTGCAGCTCATACAGGACCACAAATGAAGTCATAATTCACTGTTTATGGCATCATCATAATCTACATAGCAACTAATGATGATGCAGCAAGCACATGAATATGATTTTATAAAGGGCAATAAGCAGCAGCTGAATTCTTAAGAAACACAGATCCTATTACAGCAATATGACCTGGCTTTTGCATTAGCTAGACAGCGTAGCACTTGCTCATGTATTGTTATACTAACTAGAGTGAAATGCAAACCAGAAATCAAAATCTAAACAGTCCTGTGGATTTCACAGGCTAGGGCTCCTGAACTGAAACCTGCAACCCAAACTATGAACTTGGGAGAAATGTGGATCTGAGCCTCACAGTTTAGGCCCATTTCTAATATTAATGTGACCACATGCTCCTGTGGGATACATTCTAAACACAGGAAACAGCTGATGCCCCAAAAAATCTAGATTTTATTTTAGAAACATATTGTTAGAGAACAACAGAAGGGCACAAATATTTCAGACACACCAGGCTCTAGTTTTCTAACATGTGGGATATCACCAGCCCTTAGAAAGGTAGGAATCCAATGCTTTCCCTAGGAGCTACTCCCTAAGTGCTTAGTCACCATTCAGCTCTCAGGGAGTATGAGGGTTTCACCATCTGATAAGAGCCTTTCCCAGCATGCTTGGTTTAGAGCTGATCCTTTAAATGCAGGAGAGAGGAGCAGCTGCAGGCCTATGGTTGCCATTTTGTATCTGAATGCTGTAGATTATCTCTCATCCCTCAAACAGTGAGTATCCTTGGTTCTTATCATGCTTTTCTCTTTTGTTTATTCCTGAGGAGGTAGCACACCCTTGTCAGTCATTGTTCTTGCAAAGAAGCCCCTGAAGTGAAAAAGACTGCTTTTGCAGCACAATACGGCTTTTCTGGTCTAAATTGCAATGTGTTAAATCAGTTTCCATACTAAGATCTCGAGAAGAAAAACAGAAAATACACAGTTATTCCTGAAGAATCATCTTTTAACAGAATGTTTCCAGGGGTCTCCATAAGTTGTCAATGGCTGGTCTTTCTAGTGTTTGCTGAAATGTGGCCTTGCTGAAAGGGGCCCTTTTAAACCTCTGAGCACAGACCCTCTTTCCCTCATTACATTACATGTAACTTCAGGAGTGACTTATTCATCGGCCCTCTTTCCAAGCGAGCTGTGTCAGTGATGGTTGAGAAACCAGCTACAGTATGCAATTTCATTTAGTCAAGATGGTTTTGCAGAGCAGCCTTGAGTCTGTGCCCAAGGTCAGCTCCAAGTTGCCAATCAATTAGGACCTTATTTTGCTTCACTTCATCAGTGCCTGCAGTTCAGGGATTCCAGAGGGGCTTGTTGCATTCCTCTGGCATTGAAAATGTACTAAACTACAGTATCAGCTTGTTGAGTCCGGCACAGTAAATTGATTGTTAAATAGGGCTCTGCTTTGATTGATATGTTATGCTTTGGTGTGTTATTTTAAAAAATGTTTATTGCTTCAACAGGCATTTAGTTAAGTGAGCTGTATTATGCTATACTGATGGATGTATAGCTAGTATGTATGCCAGCAAATCCATTTCTTCCCATGTTGCTGCTCAGCAAATGTGTAAAAATGGCCGGGGCTCTGGCTTCCTTATCCATATTGACCAGATGCATGGAGCTGTACCCCAGGGGTCAGCAGCCTTTCAGAAGTGGTGTGCTGAGTCTTCGTTTATTCACTCTAATTTAAGGTTATGTGCCAGCAATACATTTTAACGTTTTTAGACGGTGTCTTTCTATAAGGCTATAATATATAAGTAAACTGTTGTTGTATGTAAAGTAAATAAGATTTTTAAAATACTTAAGAGCCTTCATTTAAAATTAGATTAAAATGCAGAGCCCCCCGGACCAGTGGCCAGAACCTGGGCAGTGTGAGTGCCACTGAAAATCAGCTCATGTGCTGCCTTCGGCACATGTGCCATAGGTTGCCTACCCCAGCTGTACTCCAATCAAACCTAGTGACATTTGCTTTTTCAATCCTAATTCAAGAAAGGAACAAAAATTAACTATTCATCAATCCACACCCAGTTTCCTGCAGTCCCTCTTCCCTCAAAATCTTCATTGGCAACCCTCACTGAGTTCAGGGGGTGTTTTGGATGTGCAGGGATCTGACCTATGATTAGCAGTGTTCCCAGTCTCTATGGGGGAGACCTTGCAATGAGGAAAAGAAAAGTGGCACAAGCAATGGAGGAAAACATGGCACATTTTAAAAGGTTCAAAAGTGCCACTTAATCTCATGTTTCTGCTCCTATTTCTGCTTGTTATTGCTCTGTTTAAGGCAGAATTGATTCCGATTTGTTTCTGGTGGGTTAGATAAGCAGTCTGAAGGGGGGAATATATACAGAAATATGGTAAGATGCTATAGAACTATTAAAGTAACAGAGACCACAACTATCTTTTATTGATTTTTGTCCCAAGTTTGGGTTCACAGTGTATTAATAGTCCTTGCAGTTACAGTAGGTTCTGTTCTTTTGACCAGAACAGTTTTAGGATCTAGTCCTGCCTCCACTGAAATCAATAGCAAAACTCCTATTGGCTTCAGTGAGAGAAGGATTAGACTCAATGTATTACCCTTTCAGAAAGATCTTTCACTCCCTCCTGTCCTATGCTTGTAGGATATGATTTTTAGAAGTTCTGAGTGCCCACTTCAAGTGAAGTCAATGGGAGCAGCAGAATCTGAAAATCAGGCCCATGCTGTGAAATGTTTGCTGGTATTGAACCCATATTGTTGAAAGGAAACAAGTTATAAAATATAGGGGGAGCCTGAGTTCCACAATGTGATGAACACCTATATCCACACTAAACGTTTGTTAAATATGTCGGTGTTCTTATCAGAGCTTCCCAAATTCCATTAAGTCACCTACATTTGAAAACTGGGCCTCGTGTGCACACAGTAGGTGAAAATAGCCTTTTTGAGTACTGCTATTTAAAAATACCAGCTAGCACAATGTCTGGACAAATTGACTGTGCAGTGTAAGTTTTTGTTGCCAGAAAGTCTAATTCAGTTTTTCTATGATCAGAACTCCTTCCAGGTATTATCTATTTTATTATTTTGCGCCATTGTGTGACTTAAAGAATTCGTTTGTGATTTACACCATTTTTTCTGGAAAAAAACCCAAACTGTATCCAAACTGTTGGCATGCCAGCAAAACTTCAGTCTGCCATGATATGCTGCCTGAAAATTAAACTGTGGATTAGGGTGGAAAGCATGACAGAACCTTAAGTACAGTGTTGCAATGCAGCGCTGGTATAGATGTGGTGAAGAAAGAGGCCAATTTTTATCCGTAGTGATGTCCTTTGTATGCATAAGCAACCACTAAGTGGGGAGATTCTGACCTTTTTATTTCTTCAGCAAATATATAGCATTTGCTTATATATTTTTAGATCAGTGGCACTCTTACTTTGGTTTTGGATTATTGTCACTACAGTAGAATACTTAGGGATAATGAGATCATGGCAGCCACATAGCTTCTATGGATGAATGGGTTTTGGACTACTGTGGATAAAACAATCCATCATGCACTGATATTGGAACTCAAGCCAAAACAGTTTTCAGACAGGAAAGTATTCTAGTTTGCATATATCATTATTTGCTAGCTCCCTACGCAAAGGGAAGTGTCATGTGAACACTGAATCATAATCTCCAAATCACTGGTAATTCTGTGCCCTTTCATTCTTGTGATATTGTTCTTCATAATTTATTTTGTTTGCCAGGTTGTGTTCATTGACAGTGTCTCTTCTTAGTTGCCAGAAATCAGAGTGAAAGTAAACAGAGAAACAGTAGGCCACATTGTCTTCGTACTAGCTCACTCAATCTTTTCATGACTCCTGACCCGTCCTTTAGAATACGGCTGGATTCACACACACACCCCATGAACTGATGTATTCACAGGTGGGATAATTTGTTTATGCTGCCTCTATTTCCCAACTATTATGATTTTAGAAGACTGACACTCTTGATTTCTAAGTTTTGCCCAAATCAAGATATTCTAAGTCTGTTTAAATGATTTCTAAAATATTGAAAATGTTACTTTAAAATATTTTTTTTTAAAAAATCCAGTGATCAGAACACAATATTTACACATAGAATGTTTGTGCTGGGACAAAGGAATAGGCATACATTTTCTTAAACAGGGTACCATTAAGAGTAATAAGATGCAACTGAATATAGAAAACAGTAAGCTGAAAATCATCAAAGGACCAAAAACATCCTTATCCACTGACAAGGGATGTCCAAGGAAACCTTAAAGATCACTTTCCAGATCTTGTCTCAAACCTTTCTTCCCAAAGATAGGCATGAGAAATGTCCTGTTCCCTTCCCACCCCCCAGTGCTGCAGTTTCCTGGGATCCATGGAGAAGGGGCCTACTCACACACCTATTGTGGCTTTGCCTTCTTTCCCACCCCTACTGCCCCTCCTGGCAGTGTTGAGCTATGCTGCCATTGGCAGAGTCCCCTGTAACACTGTAGTAGCCATTGCAGAGGGGGGCCCAGCAAGAGTTAGCAACAAGCAGCCATGTGTCCCCATTGGGTCCGTGATCAGAAATCCATAGTGCCAGCAGGAGATGCTGATATGGAAAGTATCTGGTCCCCTGCTCCACCAACTTGTGCCACTCCCCAGAGGAGATGGAGTTTTATCACAGGAGCATCCATGGTTTCCAAAAGTGAGAGAAGAGACTAGGTTGGTACCCTTTTTCTCTCTCCTGACTTTGTATCTGCTAGCCTTTGTTTCCCACAGAGCTTTAAGGGACTGCTTAGTCCTAATTTCCTACTGACGAGCTCTATTGGACTATGGAATCACTTACTAGTGGAAATTGTGAAAGTCTCATCATATGAGAAAAATAAAACTAGACTGGACAAAGTGCTTCAGAATTGTAGGGAACAAATCCTTCGTTATTTCTGTGTGTGTGTCTGTTTACTGACTTTCAGAACCTATTGAGCAACTGGCCACACTAAACATGGCTGCTTGTCCTCTCTCTGTGAGGAAGTGAAGGGTAGAGAAGGCATCTCAGATGAAGAGAAGATCCTATATGTGACAATATTACAATCAAGCTTTCTTAAAAAAAAAATTGGTTTAAAAGAAAAGCAACTGATTGATTCATGCAGGCAGAAACTTGAGACGGGAATTACGTTAGAGGTCTGAACCCCCACCCATAATGCTAGGTCACGGAATAGAACTGTAGATGACTTAAGTTCATATTCTCTTCCACTAATGCTGCCATTGTCTCTCAGGACAAAGTATGTTGGAATGCAGACAACACAAAGCAGCAGAGACAGAAATTATTGTGGGTTAAGCTTACAACTATATATTGTGGATGTGAAATACTGTCTTATGTAAGAGAAAATCTACACTGAAATTACATTGATCAGTATACATAACACTCTTGAAAGATAAGTGTTCTATAGTCTGGTCAATAAACCCCTTTCAATTAGGGATGCATGAGCCTGGTTATGTCTGAGGTTTTGCAGAACCACTGAAGGTTTTATTTCCCTTCAAAGTTTTGGTTACATGGAACTTTTTTGTGTGGCACAAAACATTTTTCCTCATTAATTTAAACCATTACTTTTTCTTGGAATATAATTAAAAAGCCATCTAATTCTAATGAAATTGAAGCCCGTGCTTTTGCAAAACAACAAAATCTTGTATTTGGAATAAATTCTTCTATTTCTAGAACTGCTAAGCATTGCAAAACAGAAAAACATGCGGCAGCCAGAACTCGCACTTTACCAGAGCCTCATACCTCAGTTTTTGAGTTGTGCTCTAAATCTCAGCTCTATCATTTTCAAATGGGTTCCTTATCCCTGCTGCACTGTTCATGCTGCCAGGCTTGAAGAAATAGGCTGGCCTGTTGCTTTGAAATCTTGAATAAGTGTTCCCTAGGGATATGAAAGAAGGCGAAAGAAACATAACATGGCAGCCTATTCTATTCCTTTTGCATCATGATCCACCACAGATGAGGCTTGGCCATAAAAATAGTATGTAGGGGAGTTGATTATTATATGACTTGTGCTAGCATCTAGAAGCCCTTGCTATGGATCAGGATCCCATTGAGCTAGGAGCTGTACAAACACAGGACAGAAAGATGGTTGAAAGGTGGCCTTTAATACTCCAGATAGCTTTGTTCTTCGACTGGTATGTCCTGGTTCTAATCATTCTGGAAATACCACAAGAACAGCCTCTCTCACAGTATTTTGTTAGGGAATAGATAAAACTCTCATGATTTGGATTGGATAATAAACAACATAAGTGGTCAGGTACCAGAAAAATATTTATTAGGATATCTATAAAGATTGTTGAACACTGGAGGGGGGAGTAAAGTTATTTCTCTAGTAAATTATTTTGGAAAATGGCACTGTTTGAAAAATATCGTCAATAAACAGTCTTCAACTAGCTCTGATAGTCAAGGATTCTGTCATTCGAGATATTTTTCGACATGGATACACACACACACACGCCACTTAAATTCCTGTCTCCATTATAAATAATATCCAGATGAAAACATCTACCTCTCCTTGGGCCTGTATGAAATTAGTCATCTTTTTTTGAAGACTGGGGACTTGAGGCTTGCAAGCCAAATTTTCTCTCCCCAGTCACTCTAAGGATCAGGAAGTCTGGGCTGGCCACAGACCCATTTCTACAAGTTCTGTAATTGTTAGAAAGGCCAGCATTGAAATCCCTAATCACTATCCCTACCCCCTTAGAGTAAGGGGAGATCACTGAAAGACTTGCTAGAGATCTTAACCTTCACTCCTTGTCCCCTGAAATCCAGAGAAGGAAGCTTGTGGGGGCAGTAGGGTAGCTGCGAAGGCATTCTTTACTCCCCTCAGGCTGTTGCCTGGAGAAGAAGAACTTTAGGCAGCTGTTATGAGAGATTCACTCAATCCTCTCCCTCTGTCTCTGAGATCATATGGGAGATGTGCCCAGTCAAGCAGAACTATAAACAATTAGTGAGCCATTTTTGGCTCCGCCTAGCCAACTGGGATCCTAGCTCAGGTTTACTGCTGAGAGCAGCAGACTAAGGAATGGTCTAGATTAATATCCAGCAATAGAATATTTTTGGAATGATGTTTACAAATATTTGACAGGGAAATATAGCCAATAGACAAGCTCTTTGGCAAGTGCACTGTACAATTCACCCATTCTTAGTATGTTTATACTTGTTTGCAGTACTGATCCGAAAGAGTAATGGAAGTGCGGCACCCATTTCAAAGTCTTTCTCTGTATGGAAAAGTTAATCAAATGTTGACACTCGAAAGGGGCTGAGTTTGGGGTTTGTTTGAACTTTGAGCGAAGGTTCACTTCTGTTATTTTATCCAACTGAGTGGAACCGTGCTGGCCCCCCAGATGGTCCAGAACAGTGGGCCGCAGGTTGAGAACCAATCAGCAGACAGCTGCAGCCGATGTGACATCCTCAGGGATATACAGGTAGTATGGGATGAGGCCCACAATGGTAAATAGGTTGAGAACCACTGGTCCAGAGTTAGGGCACAGGACTAGAAACCAGGAGATTTGTGTTCTCTTATGGGCACTTGCACAGACTTCCTGTGAGACACTGACCAAGTTCTAATCACTCTCTGCCTTAGCCCGCCTTACAGCTTATAACCACCATCTTCACAGGGTTATTGTGGGGCTACTTTAATTCACATCTGTAAAATGCTTTGAGATCCTCAGAGAGACGAAGCTGCCAAAGTGCAGATTATTATTACATAGCTCTATTTTTACAGTGATATTTTCCAGTAAACTTCATTTATTAAAAGAATCTGTTGAAAATTGGTTACAGATTTAAATACTTTTCATATCAATCCAACTTTTAAAAAAAATCAGAAGCAAATAATATTATTTACCTTTTACTCAGGCGTGAAAAAATAAACTTGATCCAAGCATTTTAACTACAACCAAAAAAACCACCCCAAAACCACTATACGTATGTAGAAGATATTGGGATGGTCACTGTTACCAAAGAGTCCGACTGCCTCATAAACATTAATAGATTTACCAGACTGTCAGTTCTTTGGACAGGGATTGTTTTTTTTGTTCTGTATTGTACAGCACCTAGCACAATGGGGTCCTGGTGCATGATTAGTGCTCCTGGAACCACTACAATACAAATAATAAATAACAACTTACCTGTGAGGAAGGAAGTTCCATTATCCCCATTTTACAGATGGGGAACTTCATCATACAGAGACTGTGCCTTATCCAAGGTCGTTCGAGAAGCCTGTGGCAGTGCTGGGGAATGAACCCAAGACACCCAAAAGCCCCATCTACTGTCTTATCCACAAGACCCTCACTACAAAGGTTTTTCCCTATGGAAAGGTTAGCCATGGCTGGACAAGGCCAGTTTGTTAGCCAAGCCGAGCAATGGCAAGAGTCATAAGTTTCTTTCAAAATTGGCATGAAGATTTTCCTGTAAAAAGTGCTTAGGGATGTTTTAAAAACTAAAATTAGGATCTTTGGTCTTCCATTCTTTGCAACAATATGTTTTTAATGGGAGTAGGACTGGAGTTCCAAGGGAGAAGCAGGGACTGAAGTAAGCTGCTGTGAATCTGCATGCCAAAGCATTTTTTTATTTTTATTTTTAAAAAGTGTTCTGATTTTTTTTTTTTTTTTTTTTACACATCTCTGGCTCTTTCAGGGAGCATCTCCAGCAGTGGTGTTGGTTCAGTGGCTTTCAGCACCCCCACTACAAAATTGTTCCAAGTTGTAAACCTGTATATGATGGAAACCACTTCAACCCTGGGGGTGCTCTTGCACCCTCAACATCCCTAGTTCCAGCACCCCTGGTCCCCAATTCAAGATTCTATCTTAGCCACACAATTCTTCTCCATTTTTGAGCCACAAAAGAGGATAAAAGACCAGCAGTGTATACGTTTTGTATGTATAATATGTGTTTTGTAATGTACTTCCCCCTTGATAGGAACCACTGTGATTCAGAAAACACAGGACTGGAGTCAACATTAGAAGAACTGACTTCTCTTCTTGGCTCTGCTATTAACTAACTCACTAAATGCCCATGGGCAAGTCAGTTCACCTCTTTGGTCCTCGGTTTCCTCACCTGTAAAATCAGGATTATTATACTTGACTACCTTTGTAAATTCTATGCATGGAAAAATGCTATACAAGAGCTGTGCATTATTTAAGTGAGTGCTAAAGCCACAAATTTTTGTCACCCTCTGGATAAGGCCAAAGACTTGATTGAAGTTTGTGTTTTGTCAGGATTATTTGCTGCTGAGTGGTAAGTGACTAGAATTTTCTGCGCTAGCCTAGTTCAGTGTTTTATTTGGTTATTGGGTTTTATGAGCCTTAAGAAATGTTCAGCGTTCACTTGTGTTCTTTCTGTACTATTCAAGAGTCTTTGGATCAAAGCCATTTAGGTACAATATTGTTAATATTTCCATCCAATCAAAAACAAAACTTGATGTAACTAACACTATTGCAGAGCTGTTATGGAAATGTTGAGGCAGAAGGTATATTTTGGTGTGTCTTCAAGACATATTTGTTCCAAGCCCTAAAACTCACCTAAAGTTGTCTGTATATGGTACCATGCTGCTTCTGAGTAGCTACGTCTCAGATAAATTTTCCTGCCTGGAAAATGCAAAGGTGATTAAGAATTTTCCATGGTTCCAGACAGAAAAAATTCAAACTTCCAAAGATGTATTTTTTGGCCTGCACAAATACTTTAATCCCCTTGTCTCTTCCATCACAACAGTGACTTAATAATTTTATCTTTTATCTCTGATTGCACCTGGATTGTAATATCAGACTACCGGTTAGCTAATGAAAATAAATAACAGTGGAAAATCTGCATTTACTCACCAATTTGCAATATGAGAGTATATAATTAGTGTCTTCGCGTTAACTGCTTGATGAAGAATGCAGCTCAACATTATCTGAAGTCTTAATCTCAACTTCAGTTTTGTATCAAAAGTTTTATAAAGGAAGCTGGACTCAATTTAGAATTGAGAAGATTTTGTACTTTTAAAAAAAAATGTTTGAACCACAATAGGATCCAAGCAAACAAAACATGGAGTAGGATATGTTTTTATACACCAGCCCAAAATATTCTGTTACTGATTCATAAGTGAATTCTGATTGGTTTGGATATGATCTTAACCAACCAATGTTGGCTTAGTGAGGTGAAGTGACCTGAGCCAACTCTGAAATTAATATGATAAATAACAGTTCATTTTTACTGCTAAATATGTCCAGTGAAAACTCTGCTCTCTGCTACAGTATGTTTCATTCCGAATATTTCTGAAAGAGCAATCCAGAAAAGCTTTTCCAAGCATTGCACCCTTGCATATATGAAATTGCAATATTGTGTCAAGCTTCCATGCACACTGTACACAAAAACAATACCAACAGGCAGATACGGTACTTTTCCTCTTCTGTCTGGGTAGGAACATCATATTTATGATGTTGTTTGAAAGTTGGACTGAATCTTCCATGTCACCAGATCTTCACCCAAAGGCCCATTTCTCACGCCGAGAAGCGGATCAACCCAGGGTTGTTCCAACCTCTTTCAGGGGAGGCACAAGCAAGACCATGGAAAATGAGACTACAGGGATGCTTTTCTTAGGACTTGGCAAAACTAGAGCCAGATGCTGGAGTTTTGAATAGTTAATATGAATTCTTATTATAAGATAGAGAGGAACATTAGTACCTTAACCCCCAGTGTTCTGACTGGCTGACTACGAGGCAGGACTTAGTTAACATAATATTTAACTGGAGGTGCCCCAGTTTTGATGGGATGACTACAAACAGACTTCTACCCAGCCATTTCCACAGAAGAGAAATTCTTGGCCTGAGGGAGTGCACTGTATTATCTCACTACCACAAATGAATCATCTAATTTAAGAGGCACTGGGATGTTTATGGAGTTTTCCCGTTTGGTGCTCAAACTCATCTTTGTGGTAATGTTCCGTATGTTAATTTCATTTTTTTTTTACAATGTTCAGATTTATTTTGCTTCAACATAAACTTCAATATTGCTTCTAAGGTGGGCATTTCTCTGGTGAAATAGAAAAATAACAAGGATAAAAACTGGAGGCCAGGAACTTGCCTTTCCTGTGGTGTTTTTTTTTTAATAGGATTTGGGAGATGGAAGAAAGAGTTGATAATTATCACTGGCAGGAGCGGTGCCAGGGTTTTTGGCGCCCTAGGCGAGGTCCTTCCGCGCTCCCGGTCGTTGGCGGCAATTCTGCGGCGGGGAAGTCCTTCCACACTCCCGGTCTTCTGGGCACTTTGGCGGCAGGTCCCGGAGCGAGTGAAGGACCCGCCGCAGAATTGCCGCCGAAGACCCAGAGCGCGGAAGGACCCCCTGCCGCCAAATTGCTGTCGAGGGTGGCAAAATGGTGCTCTAGGCAACCGCCTAGATTGCCTAAATGGAAGCGCTGGCCCTGAACACTGGGCTGCGCTAGGCTCGCCACAGGCATCCTAAGGCTTTACTAGTGGTGTATTTTACTGACAAAAATAGAATTCTGAATGTTCCTCAAAGATTTACACTTGGTCCAAGCTAGAGAAATCTGCCATTCTTAAGGGAAGGGAGTCCACGATAGCTCATCCTGGCCTTGTGCAAAATGACTAACATGTCTGAATGGTGAGTTTGAGAGGAGTCATGACTTGTAGTTGCCACGCCAAGTCCCAACGCTTTCATACTTCACTGAGGAAGAAATGTCTACAACTCCATATACCTCTTTGGCTCCTATTTTATTGGATTTATTGCCCTCCTGTAGCTGTTTGGCTTCCAATTCCTCCTGGACAAAATTCCAGAACAAATAGTTTCAGTGGCCTGTCCTGTGGTTTTATCCGATTATCCCTTTGTAGATGATAATCTAATTCACACACTAAATATTATTGTTGAACAGCTCCTGGTAACGTATCCTGAAGTGCACAGATTCTGCCCTTGTTTCATCTCATTTTATATTGTCTTTGGCTGGTGCAACCAGGGATGCGTTGTTGCTGATTCCCAGTGGTGCAAGTTAAACTCCTGTCCCCCTCTGGGAGAATGCCAGAAAAGAGCAACAGTGCAAAGGCCACCTATTGTAACTTGGGAGTGAAATCCCATGGGGTGCAGCTACTCCCTGCTGGGACCAGGGGGTTGCAAACTGTACTTCTTATACTAACAATGATGAATCAAGACCCCTCCTTGATCATTTGTACTTCCCTCTTTTACGTCTAAAGTAAAGAGATGGTGAGGGGTAGGGAATTCACTGAAGTGGTGATTAGTGAGATGTTGATCTCAAAATATAGATGTTCCGTTTCAGAGAGTCTGAAAAACCAGGCATAGACTCTTGAAAGAAAATCTTTTCTTTCAAAATTTCCTGCTTCTGGCCAGGACAGAAATACCATGAAAACAGCCACATTTTAGCCAGAACTGGATGTGCATGCAAAAGTAATGGAAAACCAAATAAGTTATGCAAACTCTAAATCTAAATATCAGAGGGGTAGCCGTGTTAGTCTGGAACTGTAAAAGCAGCAAAGAATCCTGTGGCACCTTATAGACTAACAGACGTTTTGGAGCATGAGCTTTCGTGGGTGAATACCCACTTCCTCAGATGCATGTAGCGGAAATTTCCAGGGGCAGGTATATATATGCTAGCAAGCAAGCTAGAGATAACGAGGTCAGTTCAATCAGGGAGGATGAGGCCATGTTCTAGCAGTTGAGGTGTGAAAACCAAGAGAGGAGAAACTGGTTCTGTAGTTGGCAAGCCATTCACAGTCTTTGTTCAATCCTGAGCTGATGGTGTCAAATTTGCAGATGAACTGCAGATGAACTGAAGCTCAGCAGTTTCTCTTTGAAGTCTGGTCCTGAAGTTTTTTTGCTGCAGGATGGCCACCTTAAGGTCTGCTATAGTGTGGCCAGGGAGGTTGAAGTGCTCTCCTACAGGTTTTTGTATATTGCCATTCCTAATGTCTGATTTGTGTCCTCTCTACAAAGGAAAAAGGACTGTAAGCTGTCTAAACTCCTACCTGCCACATGGGGCCACAACCGTGGTACCCCTAACCCACCCAGCAATATCGTCAATCTATCCAACTACACACTCAACCCAGAAGAAAAGTCTGTCCTATCTCGGGGACTCTCTTTCTGCCCTGCCACCCCCACCAACATGATACAGTTCTGTGGCGATCTGGAAGCCTACTTTCGCCGTCTCCGACTCAAAGAATACTTCCAGGACAACACTGAACAGTGCACTGATACACAGGTGCCCTCCCACCAACAGCACAAGAAGAAGAACTCCACATGGACTCCTCCTGAGGGTCGAAATGACAGTCTGGACCTATACATTGAATGCTTCCGCCGGCATGCACAGGCAGAAATCGTGGAACAACAACATCGCTTGCCTCACAACCTAAGTCATGCAGAACGCAATGCCATCCACAGCCTCAGAAACCACCCTGACATTATCATCAAAGAGGCTGATAAAGGAGGTGCCGTTGTCATCATGAACAGGTCTGACTACCAAAAGGAGGCAGCCAGACAAGTCTCCAATACCAAATTCTACAGGCCACTTACCTCAGATCCCACTGAGGAATACACTAAAACTACAATATCTACTCAGGACACTCCCTACACTAACACCAGAAGAAATCAACATACCCCTAGAGCCCCGACCAGGGTTATTCTATCTACTACCCAAGATCCACAAACCTGGAAATCCTGGACGCCCCATCATCTCGGGCATTGGCACTCTCACTGAAGGACTGTCTGGATATATGGACTCTCTACTCAGACCTTATGCCACCAGCACTCCCAGCTATCTCCGTGACACCACTGATTTCCTGAGGAAACTACAATGCATTGGTCACCTCCCAGAAAACACCATCCTAGCCACCATGGATGTAGAGGCTCTCTACACAAACATCCCACACACAGATGGAATACAAGCTGTCAGGAACACTATCCCTGATGATGCCACAGCACAACTGGCTGCTGAGCTCTGTGCCTTTATACTTACACACAACTATTTCAAATTTGATGACAATATATATCTCCAGATCAGTGGCACTGCTATGGGCACCCACATGGCCCCACAATATGCCAATATCTTTATGGCCGACCTGGAACAACGCTTCCTCAGCTCTCGTCCACTCACGCCCCTTCTCTACCTACACTACATTGATGACATCTTCATCATCTGGACCCATGGGAAGGAGACTCTGGAAAAATTCCACCACGATTTCAACAGCTTCCACCCCACCATCAACCTCAGCCTGGACCAATCTACACGGGAGGTCCACTTTCTTGACACCACGGTGCAAATAAGTGATGGTAACATTAACACCACCCTATATCGAAAACCTACCGACCACTATGCCTCCAGCTTCCATCCCGGACACATCACACGATCCATTGTCTACAGCCAAGCACTGAGGTACAACCGCATCTGCTCTAACCCCTCAGACAGAGACCAACACCTACAAAATCTCCACCAAGCATTCTCAAAACTACAATACCCGCACGAGGAAATAAGGAAACAGATCAACAGAGCCAGACGTGTACCCAGAAGCCTCCTACTGCAAGACAAACCCAAGAAAGAAACCAACAGGACTCCACTGGCCATCACATACAGCCCCCAGCTAAAACCTCTCCAACGCATCATCAAGGATCTACAACCCATCCTGGACAATGATCCCACACTTTCACAGGCCTTGGGTGGCAGGCCAGTCCTTGCCCACAGACAACCTGCCAACCTGAAACACATTCTCACCAGTAACTGCACACCGCACCATAATAACTTTAGCTCAGGAACCAATCCATGCAACAAACCTCGATGTCAACTCTGCCCACATATCTACACCAGCGACACCATCACAGGACCTAACCAGATCAGCCACACCATCACTGGTTCATTCACCTGCACATCCACCAATGTAATATGCGCCATCATATGCCAGCAATGCCCCTCTGCTATGTACATCGGCCAAACTGGACAGTCTCTACGGAAAAGGATAAATGGACACAAATTAGACATTAGGAATGGCAATATACAAAAACCTGTAGGAGAGCACTTCAACCTCCCTGGCCACACTATAGCAGACCTTAAGGTGGCCATCCTGCAGCAAAAAAA
Organism: Gopherus flavomarginatus; assembly: GCF_025201925.1. Taxonomy (NCBI): domain Eukaryota; kingdom Metazoa; phylum Chordata; order Testudines; family Testudinidae; genus Gopherus; species Gopherus flavomarginatus. The sequence goes on from NC_066620.1 coordinate 88,030,682, forward strand.
CTTCAGGACCAGACTTCAAAGAGAAACTGCTGAGCTTCAGTTCATCTGCAAATTTGACACCATCAGCTCAGGATTGAACAAAGACTGTGAATGGCTTGCCAACTACAGAACCAGTTTCTCCTCTCTTGGTTTTCACACCTCAACTGCTAGAACATGGCCTCATCCTCCCTGATTGAACTGACCTCATTATCTCTAGCTTGCTTGCTAGCATATATATACCTGCCCCTGGAAAATTCCACTACATGCATCTGAGGAAGTGGGTATTCACCCACGAAAGCTCATGCTCCAAAACGTCTGTTAGTCTATAAGGTGCCACAGGATTCTTTTCTGCTTTTATAAATCTAAATAAAGACTTTAGTTGGAATTCAACTGGAGTTCTGATTAAAATGTTTTTTATTTCCCTTAGAGGGGAGGTTGTGGAGTGAAGATCAATATTTTGTCCTATCTGTTCATCTATCTCTAGTTCAAATGTCTTCCAGGAGGCTGGCACTCTTGTTCTGATAAGGCCTGCACACACTGGAGTATCTAGAGAGAACCACCAGCCATGATGCTACTTGTAAAGATGCACAAACATTTGTTCCTCCCGGGGTTTATGTAATAGGCATATGCCCCGTTTGTATGCTAATCTAATAAAAGCATCACGTAAAAAACAATCTCACAGGTTTTTGGTTTTTGTTTTACACTGGAGTAATTCCATTTGCTTCCATGGAGTTACTCCTGAATTATATCCATGTGAAAGTAGAATGAGACCCAAAATGTGCACAGAAATTCCCTGCACAGCTGGGATTGTTTATGCACACAAGATGAATTTTAATAATATCATTTGATTAAGGAAAAGTCCAAGCCACAGAGTTTAGATCTGCATCCAAACTTTCTGAAAGTCTGGGGGTGTTGGGATCTGGGGTTTTGATTTGGACCCACCTCTATATCCCTGTAGTAATTCATAGTATGCTGTGATTTATACTAATATACCCTACTGTATAGCCAACATCAAGTTGTTAATATACAGGTTTTGTGGTAACTGGTAAATTAGATTGTGGGAAAATATACAGTAACTAAATACTGGATTAAAAATATGGAAAAGAAAGAGTTGTCAAACTGGAAGTTGCCTTTAATTTCCAACTGCAGTACCAACTTTCACTGTTTTTCACCAGGAGTGTCAGGCAATGGACACTTATGTGTAAGCTATCAACAGTATCTTCATATAATAATTAGAAAACTTCATTATTCTAGAGCTGAACTTTGGGAATTGCAACATAGAATGTGAAGATCTTCAGCATGGTATAGACCTGGGTGAAATTGTTCAGGTCAATGGTATATTTCCCCTCGCCCTCCTCCCCTCAAATGAAGTTTTGGTTAATCCAAAACTATTATCAAAAGAAACACAAATTTGCTGAATAATTTCAGCCAGAAAAGGTGGAGGAGTTTGTGGTGGTGGCAGCTCCTGTCTAACTTTAAGCCCAGTGGTTAGGGCATCCTCCTGCAATGCACAAGACACAAGTTGGAATCCCCTGAGAATATAGGCAAGGGGGGGGGGGGGTTGAAACCAGGTTTCCCATATCCTAGATAAGCAGCTTAGTCACTGGGCTAAGGGTTACAAAGGAGGTGATACTACTTCCTCCAGCCATTTTGGAAATCTAACTATTCATTGCCTTTGCTTTTATTTTTAAAGTCTTGTCTACGCAACCTTGGTACGCCAGTTACATAAATAATGTAACTAAAGTCAACGTAGCCTGGGTCGACTTACTGCGGTGTCTACACTCCGCTGCGTCAATGGGAGGTGCTCTCTGGTCGACTTACCTTACTCTCCTTGTTCCGGTGGAGTACCGGAGTTGACCAGAGAGCGCTCTGTCGTAAATTTAGTGGATCTTCACTAGATCTGCTAAATCGACACTCACTGCATCGATTGCAGCAGCGCCAATCTACTGGTAGTGTAGACTTGGCATAAAAGTGCCTGAAAAACTAAATGTTAGGGGTTGAACAAAATGTTTCATTTGAACCAAAAAGAAATTTTTGTTGACCTTTCCGATTTTGCTGAAATTTTTCAGAGTTTTCAGTTTTGGTTTTACCCAAACTGAATTTCTTCTCTTTTTTTCTTTTCTTTTTTTTTTTCCAGAACTGCCAGCAACTAGAAAAATCAGTTATTTACTCAGTGTTGGGTCATGGTAAAAGTATTAGTGCAGTAATAACTCCTAACTATTTAGGATCATACTTCTTTTTCTTTCAAGTTTATCTGTTAAAATATGTGTGGTTTTGTTCTCTGTTAACCTCATTAGAATCTGTGACCACATTCTTTCTGATGGCTAAACTCTATATATATATATATATATAGTGTGTTTGTGTACATAATCAACTGTAGGCATTAGAAATGCAAATATAGAATAGATAGGATCCACACCCAGAATACCTGTTCAGTGACATATTCCATACAACTTGAAACAAGTTAATAGTCTTTTCAGTTAATGGTTTTGCTTTAATATTTGGCTGGCAAAGGTCCAATGGCTGGAAGTTGAAGTTGGAAAAATTCCAAATAGAAATAAGTCCCAATTTTTTAAGGGTGTTGATAATTAACCACTGGGAAACCTCACCCAGGGAAAAGTTCAACACTTGGAGTCTTTACATTCAGATTGCATACCTTTCAAAAAAATAGATTTTCTAGTTCAACTGCAAGTTATTGGGCTCAGTAACACTCACTCACATAGTGAGAAGAATAATTCCCTCCATTGCACAAATCACTAGGTGAAATTCTATGGCCTGTGTTATGCATAAATTAAATTAAACCTACTTTAAGCCCCCTTTATACTGCCAGAGTCATGTACTGGGTCTTTAGCATAAATGAGATGAATAAGAGCTTATGAATATGTAAATATTTTCTTCTTGCCATAGGCAAATTCTGCATGAATAAAAAACCTTTACCCTTTTAGGTAGAACACTCTTTTCCTTAATATAATGCAGTGTTTCCCAAACTTGGGATGCCGCTTGTGTAGGGAAAGCCCTGGGCAGGCCGGGCTGGTTTGTTTAACTGCCGCGTCCGCAGATCCGGCCGATCGTGGCTCCCACTGGCCGCAGTTCGTCGCTCCAGGCCAATGGGAGCTGCTGGAAGCGGCGCGGGCCAAGGAATGTGCTGGCCGCCACTTCCAGCAGCTCCCATTGGCCTGGAGCAGTGAACGGTGGCCAGTGGGAGCCGCTATCGGCTGGACCTGTGGACGCAGCAGGTAAACAAACCGCTCTGGGCCACCAGGGGATTTCCCTGCACAAGTGGTGTCCCAAGGTTGGGAAACACTGATATAATTGACTAGCCTTTCATTTTTTTGAGAGACTAATGTTTGCATCCAAAATATGCAGTTAATTCTGGGAAGGAACTCTTTGCTGGAAGTCACACTGGGATTTTAAGCTTGGGAAGAAAGTGCATTTCCATTAAGTGAAAGGTGCGCTCCATTGGCTCCAGCCAGCGACTTTTTGTCTCTTGACAGGAATGGGAATTGCTGTCACCAAAGTCAGAAATATCAAGACCATTGTGATTGAGACTCTAAGAGTTTCCATTCACTCTTTCATTCATTGTTATGTTGATCTAGCTGTTCTGGGTTTTTGTGCACCAAGCTAAAAGAAATTAGGACTTCCCTCTTCCCTTGCCAAGTGCCATGTGCTTGTGTAACTGTGGCACAAAACCAAAGCCACGTGTGTTGGATAAGAACATTGAAATGTATCAATACCAAGCCTCCTAATTTTTTGTTTGCATGGGAGATAAATGGAGGGAAATTAGCTGGAACCATATGTTCTTCTGCGTTTACACACTGATGGCAAGAGTTGTTCTGTGAGCCTTGAGCATACAGATGGGAAAACTGCCAAAGCCAGAGTTGTTCCTATGTATCCATAAACTAAATCTGATTCCTCAAATTAATCCATGTTAAGAAATTTTGCTTTGCCATAGCCTTGTAAATATTACCATACCTGTCTCTTCAGATGCTCTTGTTTGTTTTCATAATAATGAGCTGATAGTTTTAAAGCTGGGAAGCCGTGTTGTGTGTTTCATTTTGTCTTTTGATGTAAACTATCAGTCTGTGTGTGTAAATGCAGGTTTGATCCTTGCATCCTGCATTCCACTGGAACCTAGTGGACAGGTGTCAAAATATGCTAAAGTGCCATCATAATGGCACTTGTAGGGGGCATCTCAGAAAAGACACCAAGGACTGAGCAGGCATGGAGACTGAACTACAGATACTGGGCATGTTTTCTGAGTGAGGGTTGAATCGTGTTGTCTAGGCAGTGTATCCTCACACTATGATTTTTATATGACTAAAGAGAAGAATTTAGTTTCCAAGCCTGTCAATTTGTCCCACCAGTAAATTTAATTTAGAAAATCTTTGTGTTCCTCTTACATATTTATCGTATTCCTACTGATCTTCAGAAAAGTGATTATAATGGGTTGGGTTGTTGGACATGTGCTTTGCACCAGCAGTTAATCCAGCAAGCTGAGTTAATTATCTGAGTTAATTGCACATGGGTTAATCACAGCATATGTAGCTACTTTGCTTCTTGTAGACAAGAATGGCTGGCTTCATCTAAGATAGATACATAGCTGAAACTATCATTCTGCTCTTGCAGAATTTCATTAAGAATCCAATACTTTCAATATTGAAGTTAAAAGCAATTTTGACATCAACTTCTGTGTGAGCAAGACGGGGCCCAGTATCAACCTGGGCATGCCTACCGAGAACATCATCAAAGAAGCATAGATAAAATACTGGCTCCTGGAAATGGTTGAATCTGATGTTTCTGACTTGCAGCTGTTCGGAATTTTCTTTCTGTGTTTAAATGTGATAAGCATTTGTTAAGGAAATCCAAATGGCTTCTTGATGATTCTTCAATCTGCCATAGAGGGCAGGCTCTTAATACTCCTATTTTTGCAACTGGAGCTAGAATGATAAATTCACACACTAACAGTAAATGATTGAGCAGAAGCCTGTTTGTGATCTATTACTGATGACTCACAGGAACAGGGAGCTGAATTCCCAGCTATGTTCATGATTGATGAGTACAAATTACATTTTGCAAAGCTTTATCAGTATTCCATGTGTACAAATACAATGCTGAAATTAAACCGTCCTTCTGTGTTACTGCAAATTGGCGGCATTTTTTATTTTTGAAATATTTGCTACTGCTATTGTCATGATTTGATTAAGAATCCTCTGATTTAAATGTGTCTGAGATATTTGGGCATTTGTCACATGCAAAAGAGCTGATGTTTTGTCAAAATTGAATAACACACTTCCAAACATAGTGGGCAAAAATGATCTGCCACTGGAAATTCATTCCTTTGGGTCTAATTTTTAACAACATGTTATACTATGACAGAAAAACATACATTAAAGTTTTAATTCTTTTTACATGATGGTGACAGTTTTTTCTTTGCAAAATACAAAAGTCCCAAGCAGCACCACAGAAAATAGCCCATTACTCAGGAAGTTGTGTTTTGGCCTAGGTAGCTTAATTAGGTCATTGGCTGCTATGCTAACCTGGTTTTGGAAACTGACTAGTAGTCTTCATTGTGAATCAGTAGCTAATTACCCCAGATTGATGGGTTTGTTCTTTGGTGCATGTTCTTTGGTGCATGATTTACTAATTTAAGGCAAATATCCAAGCTTCGGAGGCTTGATAGCTCAAGAGACTTTCACTTCAAGGTCAAATGTTCAAATCTTCCAGTCCAAATCAATGACCAAAAGTTTTTGCCATCTGATAGTTGAGTGGCTGATGAGAAATGAACTTGTGTCCAGGTGGACAAGTGTTAGCATCACAACCAGCTGCCTTGCTGGCCATCACACTAGAGGTCAAGAAATTAATGTCTATGGAGAATGACCTATCCCCTCTCTCTCTCTCTGAGAGTAGGTCCTTCTCTGTGCTATAAATTCACAACATAGGTATTCCTTTCATTTTTAAAATATTTAATTGTTATAGAGAATTCTGTTTTTTAAATCCTTTCTTCACTTTTTTATTACCATTTATTAGTAATAAGAGGTAAATAGCTACTGTGGACATTGTTCGCAATAAACATAATGCAACTGTGAAGCACAGGTAGGTTACTTAATGATAGTATTGGATTTGACTTCATTGTGGACTTGAGTTTGTGCTATAACTGTGTTCCAAATGTTAACATCTGCAAAACTAACTCATTCTCCTCATTTCACACCCTTTCCCCCCAAAAAACTTTTACCAGGATGTCTACAAAAAACTCGATAAGTCAGGCTACTGATACGCTGAGTCCACTGCCTATCTTGCTGACCAATACAGTCTTGTTGTTTCCTTATACTGCCCCATCTGTTGGTTTTTTGTCATACTTAGGGTGAGCTTTTGGGGGCAGGGACAATCTTTGTTCTGTTTTGCATAGCACCTAGCACAGTGGGGTCCTGATCGAAGACTGGTGCTATGGAAATACAAATAATTAATAATAATAATAATTAATAAATATCAACTTCAGGAACTCCACTAGCAGCCCAGGAGATTAAAACATAATTTGCTATTTTATCCGGTATCTAAGTCTTTTAGATTCTACTAACGTAAAAGTGTGCTGGACAGAATCCTAGTGTTTTTCTGAACTCGTGAACCCAATCCAGTTTGTAAAAGTCAGTAAAGTGTTGTTAACAATTCGACCTTGATTTTCAATAGCTAGGATCTTCATGCACCAATTAAATGTGCATCTCTGTGGTAGTTTTAACTGACAGAGTAAACTGGAGGGGCCAGTGATGCTTTCAGAGGACTCATTTGAAATGCAAGCCTCTGTGGACTTCATTTCATAATCCCAAAAGCAGTGAACACAGGCTGGAATGTGTTATCTGTCTTTCCGGAAGCAATATATCTTTCAGTTAAAGCTGGACACTTCATCCTGAAATGGTTTAAAAAAAAAAAAGTACACTGTTCTACAGTAAAAGATCCCAAACAGTATAGTCACCTTATAATCTGTAGTGTTTGGAGGAATCATTGACGTAGAATGCCCTAGAGTGTTTTTACATTATTAGTTTGATTTTCATTCTTGCAGCTGAACAATTTGACAACAATGTGAAGATTGTGGGAGGTACATCATGATCCACTGTTAGAAGTTTTCCTTGGAGTATACTCTTTTTATATAAAGGCATCAGGTTCAGTTCTAACAAATAATAAATAGCAGATGTCAGTTTACTACCATTGTTAGACCATTTGTTAGGTCATAAGCCAAATTCTTCGCTCAGTTATGCTCGTGCAATCACCCTGCTTTCAATAAAGTTGCACCGGTGTAATAGAGAGGAGAATTTGGCCCAATATTATTAAACTGATGCATGTATATAGCAGTTTTAGTCATGAAGGATCTAAACGATGGAGCCATGTCGTGGCATCGATTTCTCAGCAGAACTACCCTGGGATTCCAATTGAGACTTCTGCTGAAAAGCAGATGGAATGAGACAAATCAGCATACATACAGAGCCAATGAAATACAGTTAGGTTGGGAGTAAATGGCAGCAACTTGAGCCAAGAACATATCTGCCCGCACTGCAGACAGGGAAAGGCAATTCTGGACAAAGTCACTCCTGCGTTAACAGGGTTAGGAGGTCTAGAGTTCTAATCCTGCACCTACCACTATTTCATTGGCTGGCCTTGGGCAAGTCACTCCAACATTCTTTAATAGCTTCCCCATCTCTAAAATGGAGTTAATATTTACCCAGCTACTTCTCCACAGGGAAGTTGAGAATTAATGTCTGCCCAGTGCTCTGGACACACAAATTGTTACAACAATGCCAAGCATTCTGACTTATGAAAGTTCTCTAATCTTTAGCCTCCATGCAGAGCAGATGTAGCCATGGTTTTAAAGTCATTTTTGTAGTACCCAGATTTGTGCTTCTTAGAAGGCGCAGTTCTATGCTATTCTATGTGTTGTTTCTTATATCACCCTCATCACATGATATCTGAGTGCCTTCTGCTAGTGCATTAAATGATGTGACTAAATACTTCTCATGTATGATTCTTTCTCTCATCAACTCCCCACAGGGATAACTGTCTATGCAGTGGTGTGCTTTGTTTTGGAAGGGTACATCCATATGTACACACGGTTGTGTGTTTGAGTTGGTCAGAGTGTGCCTCACATTTAGCACAGACAGTGGTGAGGTTTGTAATGAGAGTTTGCTTCACAGTCTCACACTGTCACCCAAGAAAGCGCTGTCTCTTGTACAGACCTGCTTTATTCTTGTTGTAGGCTCAGTCCCTGCCCCAAAGACAACCACTGAAGGAGACAACCAATAGGGAGAAGGGAAGGTGGTGAGAAAGAGAAGGGTTACAGCAATACACTCAGATATTGAATACATGCAATCACTGAATAGCAAAGATAAAGATAGATAAAGCCATTAATACTCAGGTTCTCATACAACGGACCTATGAGCAATGGAGTCAATTTATGTACCTCAGAAGAATGAAGGGCTGAGTTAACCTAGCCAAGATTTCAGCATGTTTTCAGGGAGCCTGAATGTTTCCAATTTGATGTTTTTTACATCACTAAGCTACAATCAGGAACTGGCCTGAGGAAGAATAACTGGACTCGAAAATTCTTCAGTCATGAATTATTCATGGTTGCACAGTTTTGCTAGTTCTGTACCAGGGCAGATAGTATTTTAATGGTATGTACAAATGCATAGCAACATTTAAGGCTGCAGCACCTAGATAACCTGTGTTCTGAGGGACACATCTCCCATGGACTCATATTGATAACAGAGCAGTAGCTCCCAGTAAAGTAAGCTTCTCAGCCTCCCTGAGAGGTAGGTATTCTCTCCATTTTTCAGATGAGTATAATGAAGAACAGAGATTTAAATGCTATGTTCAGGCCACAAAGCAAGTCAGTGGCAGAGCCCAGAATAGATAAACCACACATCCATGCTACACATCTCATTAAATAGGGTTACATGTTAGCATAAGCTCCTGAGATTCCTCCAAGAGAAATGTATCTGTTTTTAGTTGAACACAATCATGACTGAATAATTTGCCTTACCTCTTGTACCCGAGAACTACCAGTTATGTTCACTAGCAATCCATATTTTTCATCTTACAGTTTTGTGCTTTTCTGCATCTTAGAGAACTGTTCACAATTTATCAGAGCTGAGCAAGATATCATCATCTTTGCATGAATCTACCTACACAAGGAGTTCAGCAATAAAAATCGTTCCGTCCCTTCCCTATTTTTCCTTATCCATGGGAAACTGCACTCCTGATTCAACACAAAACATCTGCAAAAATTCAAGGTGCCATTACTGGGCAACCATGAGTTTTGACAGCTTCTCCAAGAGCAGATAAGTTAACAGTGTAATATGGAAAACTCATGGGCTGAGTTACTCCAGGCATGCTCATCCTCATCCCAGAAGTAGGGCCAGATCGACTGTGCAAATGGCCTTCAAAAGCAGCAAATAGTTGACTTATAAGGAGAGGACACTTTCCATTATGCCTAGATCCATAAAACCTTAAGGCTAAGCTCTATTTCAAGAACTCTTGGACGGGCTAATGAAATAAGGGGGAAGTTGGAGGACCCTATTTCGGTTTTAAGCACACTAATTATAAAAAGAACCCCATCTTGAAAACAGAAATGATTACTTATTGTTTCTACGTGAAACGTTGAAAGTCACATTCTTTTTTCCATTCCTTTTCTAACCTGAACACTTATGCAGTCAGAGATCACATGCTGCTTAGAGTTTGTGTATGACAATCACTAGCCAAAAGCACTGTACAGGGATAAAATGCCTCCTTTGCTGATGTAAGCTGCCTTGTCCACAACAACTTCCCTTTCAAGCTAGTCTCCTCTCCATCCATCCGGCGCACCCTCCCTGTCCGCCCAACCGCCTGCCTCTTTGTCTCCCTCCTGTCTGCCGCTCGCCTACCCATTTGCCTCCTCGTCCCATTCACCCACCCGCCCACTTCCCCACCCACTGCCTCACCTGAAAATCAGGACAAATGTCCCAATTGTACATCGATCGGGATGCAGAACAACGGGCTAAATATCGGAACAGTCTCAATTTTATCAAAGTGCAGGGCCCAGGGCAGTCACCCTGATTCACCCTACCCAAGGGACTGCTCTGGACACAGCCCATAGTATGGGGTGACATGTTGCTCTGCTGCCTAAGGACAATCCCAGGAAGGAACTGTGTGCTTTGATTCATAGATTTTTAAAGCCAAAAATGGACCATTATGATCATCTAGTCTGATGTCCTGCATAACATGGGCCATAGAATTTTGACCAGTAATTTCTGCATCTACCCTATGATCTCTTTTTGAGCTACAGCATTTTTTTTGGAAAGACAGCCAGCCTTGATTTAAAGACTTTGGTCCGAGGGGTAACACTGGCCTACAACACCAGAAAATTACCACCACCCCAGAAATTTCATGGAGAATCCTGGGAGTTTCCTTCCCATCATTTTACTAGTCCAATCTGAGTCCAGCAGATGCTGGATCTGAGTTCATGCCATCTTTACTGCCAGATCTGCTGATAGTTAATCCAAATCAATATGCAAATACTTTTCATATAAAGAGTTCCTTGTGGAGGGCAGGAAAAAAAGTGAAGAAAATCTAAGACCAAATGTGGGAAAACATACTTTTCAGAGTATAAGCCAAGAAGTTGGAAAGGATTTATTTCGTTATATTTTTTATTTTCTTTTTTTTTGGTGGTGGAGGAAGTGGTCTTGATAAATCATCTTGTTGTCTCACAAAAGACAGAGCTGGCAAGAATACTTTATTTCACTAGTGCAGCTGTGAAGTATGAAATTCAATATTTCAGTGAGTCTGCAAGTTTAGACATCCCTGGAGGGGTTTGCGGTCCTCTGAATACTCCTGGGGAGGACTTTCAAGATCTTGGACATTTGTCCCTCAGGCAATCACAGGAAGAAATTTTCAAAGCAATTTTTTTTGGAAGTTGTATTTATGTGTGTTCTGCCATTTTTGTCTTCATTTACATGTTTGAAAAGCTTCTCTGTAGCACTGCTGATAAGGCTGGCCCTAGGCTTTTTGAAACATTACACACAGTGCACAGACTATCTATCCTGCCCATGCCACCACTACACATCACACATATAAGATAAAACATATACAAGGTCACTTCCTGCCTGCAACTTCTCTGATTATGTCAACCAACCAGGCATTTATAAGACTCTATTGCCTTTGACCGTTCATGTGAACTGGAAAGCGGGGTCTGGAGCCAATGGGCAGTTTGCAAAAAGAGGAGAGTAGCTATTCATTTCCTGCCATAGGTCACTGCTGATGTCAGATAAAACTGTGGAAGGGTGAGCCTTGTTTGAATGCTAGCTAGCACGTGGGGTGTGGTCTTGCATATCAAGATGGTTTCAACAGTACAGTGATAGATACCTTAGAAATATGTTCGTTGGGATGCAGGGTCCCTCAAAGACAAGTGCTTTTTAGCTACAGAGGTTGATTAGGCTGGAGCGTGCAATTAACTACTCTCAACAAATGGCTATAGCCTTCTATCCCAGATGTGGATGAATTCCAGCAGTGAATCGGTGATTCCTATACAGCAGTGTTTGTTTCTCAACCTGGAGGTCGCAACCTCCGGGAGGGGTGGTCGCAGGAGAGGTTTGAGAGATCACAAGAAGGGCTGGCGTTAGGGGGTAGGAAGCAGGGCAATTGTCTGGGACTCCTTACCACAGGGGCCCCTGTAAAGCTAATGTACATGTTTCAACCCCACGCCCCAAAGAGGGCTGAAGTGCAGAGCCCTGTCTTCCAAACTGGGGGGGGCTGAAGCCCTGTATCCCAAGCTTAAGGTAATGGGTTGCAATTTTGGGGGGAGGTCACAATTTTTTTTAGTCCAAAGGGGGTCGCCAGCACAAAAAGGTTGAGAAACACTGCTCAACAGGTTTTATATGCACACAATACAGATTTATTTTTAAAGTGCTTGCAGAACATTTATATGAATTGTTTTATCTTTGTTTGATGTTGAGCTCATTAAGTTTGGCATTGTGTCCTTTTGTATGCATTACAACTCTGAGCAAAGTGTCCTCACTCAGTAATGAAATGAATAATAAAGCACATTCAGATCACCCAGAATTAAATATGATATAAAAATAAGTCTAGATTCTCCATTACCCTGCATGCTGTGTTGTCCCTTGCAGTTTTATAAAGTGTGTACAAAGTTGATATCTTAGGGGTTAATACTGATGCCCATCACCACAGTATCTGAACACCTTCCGTGGAAAATCAAAAGTGAAGCCACTGTGGCCTTCACGTACTCCCTGGCCCATCTTTCTTTCTAGGCTCAAAACTCTGCTTGGGGTAGTGGTGTCAGCGAGTGTCTTTGCACTGGTATAAATGACTACTCAAGGTACAAAGCAGTGGAGAATCTAATTCCATAAAGTGTAGCCACTAGCCCCCAAAATGATTCTGGGGGCTAGAATGGGATGAGAATTCAGTGAAACATCCTTCGTATTAGTGATAGGGGAAGAAGTTCATAGATTCATAGACTCTAGGACTGGAAGGGACCTCGAGAGGTCATCAAGTCCAGTCCCCTGCCCTCATGGCAGGACCAAATATTGTCTAGACCATCCCTGATAAACATTTATCTAACCTACTCTTAAATATCTCCAGAGATGGAGATTCCACAGCCTTCCTAGGCAATTTATTCCAGTGTTTAACCACCCTGACAGTTAGGAACTTTCTCCTAATGTCCAACCTAAATCTCCCTTGCTGCAGTTTAAGCCCATTGCTTCTTGTTCTATCATTACAGGCTAAGGTGAACAAGTTTTCTCCCTCCTCCTAATGACACCCTTTTAGATACCTGAAAACTGCTATCATGTCCCCTCTCAGTCTTCTCTTTTCCAAACTAAATAAACCCAATTCTTTCAGCCTTCCTTCATAGGTCATGTTCTCAAGACCTTTAATCATTCTTGTTGCTCTTCTCTGGACCCTCTCCAATTTCTCCACATCTTTCTTGAAATGCGGTGCCCAGAACTGGACACAATACTCCAGCTGAGGCCTAACCAGCGCAGAGTAGAACGGAAGAATGACTTCTTGTGTCTTGTTTACAACACACCTGTTAATGCATCCCAGAATCACGTTTGCTTTTGTGCAACAGTATCACACTGTTGACTCATATTTAGCTTGTGGTCCACTAAGTTCAGAGGTTTCATTTCTTTAAGAACACAAACATCTACATGATTACCACATCTTATCCAAACTACACACACACACACACATATAATATAATATATGTTGGGCCTGTAAACTTGGAGCAGGACAGCCTCTCTAATGACATTTCAGCATTTCTACTGCTAGTCCAGACCTGAACCTGGAAGTGCAGAGAGGTATAAAAATAAGAAATAATGTTTACAAGTTAACTGAAGCTTTTAAAATGTCAAAAGAGATTCTATCAAGTTTGGGAGAAATGCTTGCAGGGGTGAAAGTGGAAGGGAAAGATTTTATTTTACATGAGTGGATTTTCCCAATTGTGCTATTTATCTATAGTTTAGACTATTGGTAAAAAGCTTAGGATTGGTCTTCCCACAGAATCAATCTTTTTGTGCAGGTAGAATTGCGGTCTTTGTGCTGCAGAGAGTGCAGTGACTGCTCTCTCCCTAGTCCTTTGTGGTCACATGGCACCCCAAAGGTTGTGGGGAGCAGGCAGAACCAGACTGACAGGTTAGCACTGCTCTTCATAAAGGACTGTGTTCTGCGGGTGTGGCAGGGGAAGCATTTATTGGGGGGCGGTGTCACAGGCAGGGGCACTCAAGTCAGTCTTCACCCAGGAGACAAGTATCTTTAGGAATCCTCCATCTGGAATAATTTAGAGAAGTCCTTGGGATGTTCTGAAATATGCCGGGGCGATTTTGACCCCTGTTATCCCAAGACTCAGGAGAAAGTAAAGGTGGCTTTCTTCCCCCACCTCCACTTTTTAGTGCAGCTGAGGATCTGGTCCACGCTGTGTAGCTTTGTCTAACAATGATATCTTGGACCAAATTCATCTCTGGTGTAAAGCTACTAAAACCATTGGTGTTACACTATGGATGATTTTGGTGCAGCTTCACTGACAGTAGCAAGGGCAAGAATATTAAAGCAGGCAGTCTGCTGGCAGTTTAGCCACTATGTTGCCTAACCCTGCTCAAAGCTGGTGTGGACACCAGTAGCTAGAACACTGGTGTGCCAGTGGCCACCAGCATCTTATCTACACTAGGTTAATAAAACCTTATTTCACTCTTTTCAGCCAATGGATGCAGAGTGCACAATAATCCTACACTATATAACTTGAACTGCAACCAAGGAAATAAGTAAAGAATAGAGGATAGGGTGAAGAGTAAAGTACCAATGTCTTATCCTATAATCATGTTATATACCATGATTAACAAGCATAAGGTGTGCTTTTTAGATCACCAAAATAATATTAACAAATAATATCAAGGGCCAGACTTTTCAAACTCTGCACAATGGCAGAGCCATGCAAATACTATGTACACCTGAAGTCTGGGCAAATTCCCACAACTATGCACACTAATATTCATCTGCACATGTAAGACGGGTAACTGCCTGCACAAAGTCCTGCTTATTCACAGTCCTCTAGATTACATGCACAACAGTGGGATTTTACCTACACATCAGCTGAATGTACCTTCTGAGTGGCGCTCGCACTGCACAGAGATTTGAAAAACTGGCCCCAAATCTCAGTAATGGAGGCTACTGAAGTGCATGTATGGATGATCTCAATGTACTAGCTTTTAAAGAAAAGTCTATGCCATCTGCTAAATCCATTATCAGAGGAAGAGAAACTTCTTATCTTCATTTTATCCCAAACCAGAGTGGTAGCATGAATCAAACTGTGGATGAATACTCTGAAGGTAAAGAAGAATAATTGAGGAAAAAGCAAAGGCAACGTTATCCATGCTGGCAGTGAGTTCTGGTTTGCTACTGATACAAGATGGTTTTGCAGATTTCTGGGAGTACTTTTTGAGCTAAAAAGGTTCACAAAACTAGGGAGTTCATGAAACTTTTCTAAGTATGTTAACAACTATGTAGTTGCAGTAATTGACATACCACAAAACCACACACACAACTACAAGTAGCCTATATGTCCATTTGTTACTTTAAACATGAAAAATAACAAAGCTGGTTGAATTGAAACTAAAAAAAAATCCCCACTTTCACGATTAACCCTAAAACAAACCCTTAGTGATTGTACTTTATAGAGTACTGTACAATGTACATAATTTTGGGTTTTTTTGAAGAATAGCAACATTATGGACTTACTTATTTCAGCAGATTTCAAAACTGATGGGGAAATTTTCAAATGATTTTTTTCGTATTTCAAAAAAGACCATTTTGACACATTTTTCATGACAATAATGCTTATAAAAAATTGTCCAAATTTTGTTCCCTGTTTAAAGCTTGTTTGCACTTAGAAAAAGGAACCAGGCTTTGACCTTTAGTTGGAAGATGCTGGTGCTATAAATCAACAGATATGCAATACTATACCATTATTGATTTAGCTAGTGAACTTCTCTTTATGTGCTCAGCTTGTCTACTGTTTTCTGTTTCAAAAAATGTTCACAATGCATTTATGATCATCTGGTTTCTGATTAGCTGTAGTTTTATGTAATTATCATTAAAGAAAACATTTAGCTGTCCAGCTAAATCAGTTTGGTTGGTAGAAATTCCATTTGTTATGTTGTTGATACAATTATGCTTAAACCCTGGACAATAAAAAACCTCTTATCCAGGAAAGTAGAGTATTAATTTAAAACAACAATGGAAGTATATCATGCATGTACAGGATTTGAACAAGAGGTGAACTTTTTTTCCCCAAAGAGCTCCAGGGTAGATGGATATCTTGTATATGATTTTAATTAAAACATGTTTTTCTTATGAATTTCTTTGATCCTTCAAGTAGGTATGTATGTATTTTTGACACCTAGAATGACTCCTCTCTCTCTCTCTCTCTGCTCATCCCATTCCATGGCAGATGTCTGTGGCTTTGTCTCACTGGACATCAGGTAAAGGTCTCAAGGACCTTTTGGCAAACAATTATCTTAAGCAAGAGGAGCATCCTCAGAATCAAGTCCATTTCCTCTGACTTCCTGCTGAATAGAAGTAATTCAAAACTAGGTAGTGAAGCAGCTCTTGCAATACCATGGATTTGTTTCAGTTCCATTAGTGGGCTTTAGGCCTGTGTAGGGGGACAGAAATGTTCTGGTAGTAGTCATTGATGATATTCTAGTGAGGGGTCAGAATCATGTAGATCTATCCTTTTTTATTAGTATGAACTGTTGTTGACATGCATGCAGTTCCTAACATAGTTACAGAGCTGCTTTGACCATTACTGCAGCCTCAGTAGCCTCCACGGCCCCAGTGTACCCCCTGCATGGAGCAGGCGGTAAGGATAGCAGGATCTACGGAAGTGGGAAAGGGAAGAACTGGAGGGTCCGTTAGCAAAAGGTCCTCTGGACCCAGACCCATCTCTCACAGGGCTGGCTCTGGCCCTATGCTAACTCATCCTCTGTATTTGGACATTCAGGAGGACCTGGCGGTGCTGAGCTCTGTGTCCACAGAGCATGTGCACTCCCCCAAATTCAGCACCTACTTTGCACAGTGGACCTACATTGGATCTGCTGCCAGCAGGCAGCTTCCATAGCCACAGAGAGGCAGGGGCAGGACACTCCCTAATGGCTTTGAATGATGACTGTATATGATCATAAGGATTACAAATTACTAGATTTAAATTTTATTAGGTGGTGAGCAGGGGGAGAGATAACATCTTGATTCTCAGCCAGTCTACACCTGCCTCTGTTTGATTCAAGTGACAGCACATTTGAAAAGCTCTGTTTCAGTAAAGCAGTTAAATGGATTCACATGGCACAGTTCTACTGTAGCTGGAAGATGTACAGGCAACAGTGCAAGGGTTCACCTTTGACATGCAAGCCGTGCAAAAAATTAATGTCTTTCAGAAATACAGCATATGCTGTACAGCTGTTTGAGAGAGGCAAAGCAACTGTCAGGCCAAGTAATTAGGGTGACCAGAGAGCAAATGTGAAAAATCGGGATGGGGGTGGAGGGTAGTAGGAGCCTATATAAGAAAAAGACCCAAAAATCAGGACTGTCCCTATAAAATTAGACCATCTGGTCACCCTACTAGCAATATCTGTGAGAGGAAAGGCCACAGCTCTCATGGAGGTGCAGCTTCAAGTACAAAATGAGTCACCTTTGGAGTAACAGACTCTTCCCTTATTCTGTTTAATGTTTCCACCAATTATAGTGTCAAGTAAATTGACCTGAGAAACATTTACATTGCTAGATTAAATAATGTACTGTTAGCTATTTCAGTGCATTGTACAGTTGCAGGGGGAAAGCAAGCTGTGGGAGATACAACACTTTAATTCTGATTATTACACATACATCAATGCCTTTAGTCCACAGAGTGGATTCTCAGCTGGTATAAATTGGCATCGCTCCATTGAATTCAAAGGACTTCCGATGAGAATCTGGCCCAATATCTTAATTTAGGTCAGACTGGATTTCAGGATATGCATTTGGGCGGGATTGCCATGAAATGGATGGGTGCATCTGAGCTGGTTGTAAGTGGGTTCGAAAATTGAGTTTGTTGTGGAACTAAGGAGTCTTGAGTGTGTTTGGGCATAATGGAGTTTTGGGAGAACAGTTGTTGCTTGAGTGTTCATGATGCTTTAAGTGGTGATTTCCTTGATATTTTTTAGTTATTGCATTGATATGTAATACCATTGTGCAACCTTAGCTTTAAGTTAACTAGTTTTATGTTAGGGGAATTAATATAGTTTTGATATAATATAAAGAACTTGTAATAGTTTGACTTTAGGAAGAAAGCTCTATAAAAATTAGTTCATTTTATTTGGGGATAAGCAGGCTGCTTTGGAAAAAATAAGACCTGGATTGCTTTCTTCCAAAGTTTTGGGGTGGCTGGCTGCAACTTTTTTTTTCCCCTTCCATAGGCCCTGGTTCCTCTCCTCTTTTCACAGCTTCTTTACCTTTGAAGATCTCTACCTGGGAGGTGAGCATTCCTTGTTCTGTCTCAAGCTACCAACCTCATATGTCACAATATTTGGGGTATATGGTGTACTCTGAAGCACACACATTGCCTTGCACACTCAAATTCAGGCATAGCCATGACCTAAAAGAGACTCTACCATTGCTGTTGGGGTCAACAATGGGATCTTCATTGAAAGTTGGGCTGGGCACCTTAGAAGTCATGGTTTTAATGGAAGTGGGATCTGGACCCTCAGTTTACCAGCTGGCCAACAATAGAATAAGCTGCATTTGTATTGTAGAAGGAAAGATGGATATCAAGTGTCATTTCATCAGACCGGAGTTTGTCTATCAATTCAATAGAAAACCAATTCAATTTCCTTTCATTTGTTTACAACTGCATGATAAATATTAACATGATATAAGAATGAGTCAAAGTGTATATCATTGGACATCAATAATTTCAGGATATTAATGCCAGTCTACAGAGCGAGGCGAAGGAGTCTGATTCCTTCTATACAGGACATGCCAGACTAGCATTTTGTTGTTGACTAATATTGTCTCCCAGATATATAAGTACAGGAGGCTGATAGCAGGTTTCTATTTTTATTCCAGAAAATGAGTGTGAGCAGACCCACCAACTATATTTTACATAACTCACAGAGACTGCTAAAGATCTTGTCAGTGCTAGAAATTAGGCCTCTGAGAGAAACTATTTTTCTTTCATTATCACAAATGTCTTTGTTTAGCTGTGAGTTGTTTAAACAGGTTACACATATTTAGTTGTTTTACTCATTCATCAAAAGTCAACCCTTCCATATGCTTAATCATTTCTGTGCTCTCCTTTTTCAATTCTCTTTCGCTTGTCAATATCTTTCTAGTAAAGAGGTGACCAAAATGGACTGCATTATGCCACGTTCAGTCTTATCAGTGCATGTAGATAATACTAGAAGGGCTATCACCTCCCAGGTCTGTTACCTGACACCACTGCCTAAATAGCCCACGTTTGCTCTGGATTTTTCTTCCCCAGCTCATATTATTGGAAGTGCATATCAAAATTGCTGTCCATTATCATTTCTGAGTCTTTCTTTCAGCATTACCACTTTCCAGGTGTCTCCCTCCAACTAAATGTCTCTTTGGATATTTCTCCTCTGATGACTTACTCAGGAGTATCTCCATGTTTAACTTATTTTTATTTTTCCCCTTCCCATATCTCATACGTTCAAACTCCCTTCTAAAATTGTTCTCTCTCTTCTCACTAGTATTTGGAATACACCAGCTTAGTAATACCCTGAAAATGTAATGATTATGCTTTTTCAGTTCATCACCCCAGGACTTACCTCCCACCCCCAAATCAGAAGTGTTTCCATTAGCCTTTGCTTACAATCTTTTGATTCAGCAAATTCTCAGTCCATTTGAACAATTCTCATATCAAGGCCAATTTGAATTATAGATTCTAATATCTTTGCAGCGTTACAGCTGAGGAAGGAACTAAATCATCTCACAAGTTTATCTGCTTTCAGATGTCAGTTACTTCCCAAATGGACAGCTTCCATAGTCCAGAAGTATATGGTTAGTTGGTTGCATTTAAGGGGACTGATTGTGCAGGGCTTGCACACACCAAACTCTCATTGACCTCCATGGGCATTTGGGGTACACAAGGAACACAGGCTTTAATATAAAAGTTTTGCTGAGTCCATTCTAAACAAAAGGGAGGAACTCAAACAATTTTCATTGCAATGCTGCAAAATCTACAGCACTTCCTCAAACTCAAGTATCTCCATCTGTAATTTCTCTGCCAAAGCCCACTTCCCATTAAAGGACTGTTAGAGAATTCCTACTTTAGACATAGCTGCTTGCTAAGCAGCATTCAGATGCATGGCACAAAACACCAGCAGGTCTTGAACAATATCCAAGCTGAGAATACAGAATAGTGTGTGCATGTGTTTATATATGAGATCTTCAGGCCACATTATAATTACAAAGTACTGAAAAAAGATTAAATAACTGGTTACCCTTCTTCATCTGCAAAAACTTCTACAGGGAGCTACAATAAATTGCAATATCACTGGCAAAAAAAAAAGGTTTAAAAAATGCTAATAGCTTTAAAAATCATGAAGCAGTTCAGAAGAAAGGCCAAGCAGGGAAGTAAATATTAGCTTAGCACTACCTTTCTCAAACATGATTGGAGTAGCACACCTGCTTTCCCTCTGCCTAACACTGCTTCAGGGGTCTTCCTGAGAACACATCCTGCATGCCAGAGACTAGCTATGGAATATGAACTATGACCTCTTAAACTCTGATGACTTGACATTTCACTCAGGTTTTCCATCCATCAAACATGCTCTTCTTCCATGTATGTCCCTCTGTCTTATACAAAGTTTCCCTCGGGGGGACTGAACCTAGCATTTGCATGACACTGATTTAACTGCAGCCTAATGAAAGTAATGAGTTTTTACCTGTGGTTAGACTTATTTGTACCCATCTAATTTTAATGAAAGCTTTTAATTGCTTCTTGCTTGTATTAAATAAATGTTCTTTCCTGCCACAGTTGTAAAACAAACCTCACTTTGGAGCTTCCTCACCCCCTAGGTATTAAAGAGACAAACTAGCTTTCAAGAGATGATATATTTTGCAGTCAGGCAAACTCTCTAACTTTTGGCTATTCCTACAGTGTGACTCATGGTATCATACATTGCATTGTCCCAGACATTAAAACAATGTACTGTATTCCACTCAGTGGAAATGTAGGATGGTGGACAAGCAGGCTAATGTAATAAGAACTAAATGTTTAATCTTAACCTAATCGGGAAGTTAACCTGATCTGAGTTTTTGTTTGCTTGGAGGGGTGAGATTGGGCAGTCTTTTAAATTTCAGATACCTCTGCAAATTTATCAGCTACCAAATACAACAGCCCTTGCAGTATTTCCAATGTGGCTAAAACCTGGATGCTTTCAAAATCCTGTCAAATCAAAACTATTATGAGATTCTTATACCAAAATGTTTCACATAATTTGGATGAACTTCTCCCAAAAAAATCTTAAATTCTTGAGTTTTGCTGAACTGAACCTCTGAGCCTTTCTTGGGTTTTCCGTCCATCATTCTTGAAAAGCAAACTGAGGCATAAAACTTTGCACAGGAAAGTAGAGGTGAAATATATGCACAGTATGTTCAAACCTAAATTAGGAATCATTGTCCTGGAGAGGATACATGCTATTAGATGACAAAGGATAGCAGATGTTATTTTGGAGCCAGTGGCTCCTTATATGAACAAGGGGATATGCTTTTTAATAATACTTGACTTCGCTCAGAGATCGGACAGATCACATCCATGTAATGATTAGGTTGAGAAATCAAGCTCTCAGAAGTTGGAAAAACACACAAGGGTGAAATCTGCCCCTGTGCAGAGGAGCCAGCTCAAGGTTTATGCAAAACTGATGTCCCACTTAGCCCAGAAATGTGACTTAATCCGTGTCCAGGCCTTTTGCTAACCCCTCTGAACAGGGCTGAATCTCTCAGAAAAAAAATCAACTAGCTGGTTTGGAAGGGTCTTTCAGAGTACATCTTCACTTGGTGCTGCAGGTGTAATTTCTGGCTTGAGGAGACAACTTTGGCTATGGAAGACACTATGTAAGTACTCTGTAACCAATGTTTTGGAGGCAAATTACCACTGTGAGCAATTTGCACTCCTCTCTGCCTGTCTCCTCATGCCCTGGAGGTTTTTCTATGGATGGCAACCTTAAAATCTGGCGAGGACTCTGTAGAAGCCCCAATAACAAAAGCTGCCTAGAAGAGGAAGTAGATCAGTGGATCCCACTGTCTACTCCTGGGCTAGACCTCATCTGCACTTGCCTGCTACAGACCAGCAGTGGATTAGAGGCTACAGGCTGTTTGAGCTGTTGAACCTACCAGTCCAGGTAGATTTACCATTAGTAGGGACTCGGGCTAGATTTAGTTCAGCTATCTGTAATTCATCAATAAATTCTTTATCATATGGTATAATCAAGTTCACCATCAGTAACATATTCAAAACTTCATCACAGGAAATAAAAATACCAGTGATGGCTGCGAAATGAGCAAAGTAACCTCATATTCTGTATTCAAGGCTTAAAGTGAAGTGGCTAACAGGCTTGGCCAAAAAAAACAAATCTATTGCTTTGAGCAGGGAGGAAATCAATCATTGGCAGGAGGTTGGTGACACGGTAGAGTCTGGAATGGCATTCCTCATTGGCAAAAAGGGACCACAATGCTGGTCATTCCTTCACTTGGATTCTTGTAAATTCCTCATTGTCCAGGACAGGAGGGTATCACCAATAAGGATTGGGATTTGCATTAATTTATTGTTGAAAATAAAATGAGTGTATTGCTTTTGATTTGTCTGCTGATTTTTTGGCACACTCTCTCCATTCATTGTACCAATTTGGGAGCCCCAGTTCTAATTCCACAGTGCTGCCTCTGTGGGTCTGTCCCAAGCCATAGGGACACACAAACCAATCCATAATAGGATGGTTCAAACTATTTCACCTTGGTATCAATTCTGCTTCTGCTATCTAGTGTTAAGGACCTGATCTGATTCTCTGTCGCCCTGCACCAGGAGTTCCAGTGCCTAGTGGGTGTAAAATACTATCACATCAGACTGGTGGAAGTGGTTTACACCCATTTGACACTGGTGTAAATGACTGGACAAGGTGCAGGATGATGGAGAACTGCGCTCATTACGTTTTGCCTTTCCTCTTTTGAAGGAAATAGCACTGTCAGTGCTTGTATGTTGACCTATAATTGTGTTATGAAGTTCTATCATCAGGTAATGACACAGACATTGCTTGGAGAGTCCTTCAGCATCTGCTTATGTCACTGTCTGTGTAGTGCATGACATGACAAGGAAAGGGAACTTAAACAGAGGAAGAATTTACCAGATGAACTCCTCTTTCAAAAAGCTTTGTTTCTTCCAGAAATGTAATTTATGACGCCTCTTTGGAAAAGCAATGGAAAGATAAACTCTCCTGTGCAAAGTTCAGATTTGCAACTAAATCCACTCAGGCTGAAATCCCTAAAATGTTTTGACATGCTTGAAACCTGCCTTCCCGAGATAATGCTGCTTGAAACATAATCCTATTAAATGCAGTGTGGAAAATAAGTTCTCTTTTTCTCTTACCACACTCACTAAAAGTCCTGTAAGTAAATGCTTCAAAATGAACGCCAATCGATATATGCAATAAACATTTTATGAGCCACCCACATGCCTTTTCAATAGGTTGAACACCTCAAAATGTAGCACAGTATAAGGGACAGCTCTCAGTTTAGCCCATAATTCTCCTCTGTGCCACACTAGCCTGCTGTTAGCTCATTCTTATTACTGTAAATGGTTCATGTTCCGGAGAATCGTGGCACTAAAGTTAAAGAAGATCTTCTATTTAAAGAGAGAAATCTCACATTTTTAAGATTCCTTTGATACTGTCTTTCGTGTGTCCCACTTGATGATAAGTGGAGCTGCAAGTACTGGGCACTGAGGTTCCCAGTGAGGTGTGTCTCTGGCACTCCTATTGCATGGTGGAG
Organism: Gopherus flavomarginatus; assembly: GCF_025201925.1. Classification (NCBI taxonomy): domain Eukaryota; kingdom Metazoa; phylum Chordata; order Testudines; family Testudinidae; genus Gopherus; species Gopherus flavomarginatus. The sequence goes on from NC_066620.1 coordinate 88,054,229, forward strand.
AGAGGAATTTTGACACTGTCACCCTCCGCCCCAACACAGATGACTGAACTGATCAATGTTGTTCTTGGGTTCCCTCCAGTGGCTGATTCATGAAGTGCCATAGATGTTGGCCTCAAAGGAAGATGTGTGTGACCTGCCTGCCCTTTAGGATACTAGATGAGTGATACCACCTGGCTATACAGAGAGGATTTTATCCTGAGTCTCTGAGGTCTTTGACATCTACCTCCAAAATGAAATCCTATCAAACATAGCAGAGATACATAACATGACACATACGCATGTATGTTCCAATCACAGTCCTCTGTGTTTTTAATCCCTATGCATACTTTAAGGGTAGTTTTTTATAATGTGTATTATAGTATATGTACTGTAATGATAACTGACTGGCTAATGTTCATCTAAACATTTGATAAATTGACTTTTAAAAAAACGATCAGTATAATTAGTCTCATATAATCTCAGCACATGTAATAGGCACATTCTGTCTGGACCAAGACTATGCAGCACCATTGGGGCAACACAGTGTGTCCATCAGGGCAGTATTTCATTAACTAGAACCCTGCAGAGACCATAAACCAGATATACTGGAGTTACTTTGGAATTGTAGTGGCCACTGGTGTGAATGTGTTTGGAATCTGGCCCCATGTAGATTAATGCACTAACCCTACACTTGAGAAGGCACTGTCTTATTCCTATTTGGTTTCCCGAAACAAATGTGTTTTTTCCCTTTTGCTCTCAAGATTTTAGTTTTTTGTGCATTTTAAGTAAAAATTACTCAACTAAGTGTATCTGGCAGTCTCCAAGTGTCATCTGAGACTTGGATAGCAGGACTGCTGTTGAGGAGGATTTAAGTCCGCTGTTGGAGCTGTCTAGCAAAGCTTTCCAGTGTATCTTCTTTAGCCATGCCTGGCTTTAGCACTGTCTTTTTTTTTTTCCTTTCAAAAGCACTAAATTCACTTCCAAATCTCAAAAAGGAGAATAGATGTATTCATATAACAGTAGGAAATGAGAAAAGCAAATAAACCATAGTTCTGTCTGTATGAAACCTATTACAATGGCTTTACTTTAAAAAAGATTCTACTTTTGAAATTCCCTGTGTTGGAACTTTAATTCCAATCTCAAAGCATTTCTGGTATGTAGGCAACCGAACATTTACATCCAGTATTCAGAAAATACAGCTCACCTTACATTGGTTACATGCACCTTCCCCATGCTGAGACAGTTCGGTACATGTGCACTGGGTAAATTCACTTCTCTTTACAGATGTGGATTACGGTCAAATGGGTTGTGAATCCAAAAAGGTGTTGCCCGTCTCTCCTCCTCCCCCAGAATAACTTCTAAGCCTAACCCCCACACCCCATCTCCTTTACTCCCTCCTAGATAGGAGTAGAAAATAAAGAAACTCCTCAAGTGACACACACACCTCACATCAAGATGCAGTTGTCTTTTGTGCTGCACCCTGCTACTCTGCTTTTGATTCACTAGTCCATCTCGGCAGGGACATGCTGGCCACTGCTTCCCACAGCTCCTATTGGTTGGGAATGGAGAACCGTGGCCACTGGAAGCTGTGGGCGGCTGTGCCTATGGACATAGGTGCCAACTTCTCTGCTTTCCCCTGGGTGCTCAACTCCCTCTCTACCTCCAGCCCCATCCCCACTCCACTCCTTCCATGAGGCCCCGCTCCCATTCCAACTCCTTCACCAAAGTCCCTGCCCCAACTCCGCCCCCTCCCTGTCCCTATTTAAACTCCTTTCCCAGATCCCTGCCGCAGCCCCAACTCTTCCCCGCCTCCTCCCCTGAGCGTGCCATGTTCCCACTCTTCTCCTTCCCTACTAGAACCCGCTAATGCTGACAAACAGCTGTTTGGCAGCAACCAGGCAGGAAGCGCTGGGAGATAGGCAGAGGAGCGGGGACGCAGTGCGCTCAGTGGGGGGGGGAGGAGGAGGTTGGGTGGGGGGGGAGGGGAACTTGGTTGCCAGTGGGTGCAGAGCACCCACTAGTTTTTCCTCATGGGTGCTCCAGCTTATGCCCAAATAAATCTGTTAGTCTTTAAGGTGCCACCAGACTCCTTGTTGTTTTTGTGAATACAGACTAAGATGGCTACCTCTGATATGTTAGTCAATGTTTTTCTTGCCAGAGGATGCTGTAAAGACCAAGACTATAAGCAGGTCCAAAAAAGAACTAGATACATTCATGGAGAATAGGTCCATCAATGGCTATTAGCCAGGATGGACAGGGATGTGTCACTAGCCTCTGTTTGCCAGATGCTAGGAATGGACAACACGGGATAGATCACTTGATGACTGACTGTTCTGTTCATTCCCTCTGAAGTACCTGACATTGGCTATTGTTGGCAGAAAGGATACTGGGATAGATGGACCTTTGGTCTGACCCAGTTTGGCTGTTCTTATGTTTCTTGTGGCCCTAACAATGATTCTGTGATGCCGTTTCTACTGTGTTGAATCTTCATCAGCTGATAAAATACCAACTCATCATCTCTGAAAACTAAAATTGAAAATTAAAAAAAAAATTGTCTTAAGTCAGTTTATTTACTTAAGTTTACGGTTTGCAAAAAAATATCTATTCTCTAAATGCTGATTCAAATTTCAGGCTGCTAATTTCACCCATGGCACTAAGAATCTTACTCTAGTGATTCTGTGCCAATGAGTGGTGCTGTGTTACCTATTCTTCTTTGGGGCTGTGATGTCAGGAAACTCAGACCATACCAAGTGAGTAGCTGGCCACATCACACAAAATGCCGTATCAATTGACATGGTTAATGGATAACCTTGACAGTAAGGCCAAGGAATTAATGGGTATGGAGATTCCACTAGCCTCTCTTCCTAGACGTGGCCCCTCTGGCCTTGGCTACATTGAGAATTTGCCCCCATTTCAGCCATTATTGCCCTTGTAACCAACTAGGATTGTTTGCTGATCTGTAATCTGCACAAATATTTCTAAATTTTTGCTGTATTTTCAGTCATCTTTCCTTGTCTTTAGTACTTATTATGTCATGTAATGTCAGCATATAACAGATTGCAAGCTTTTCCTAAACTTTTTCTTTTTTCGAAACAATAATCACTGTCAGTATGTAGAAGGTGCTTTCAGTCCTGCAAGTGAAATTAAAGGGGTGGGTGCCGGTCAGGAAATAGAGCTAGTCAGATAAACTTTGATGGAACCAAATTCTATTAGAATATGATATTCTGTTGTGTAAACATTTTTCAAAATTGGGTTAATATTGACAGAATTTCATTTTGTGTCCTCTCCCCTTAAAAAAAGAAAAATTCTCACAATATTGCAAATCCTATTCTGACATGATAGTCTAAAATGTTTTTAGTTTTGAAACTGTCATTTCAAAACATTTTTATTTTATATATTATAAAATAAAATCAAAAAGTCTAAATCAAAATGAAAGGCTTTGATTGACAAACAAATTTTGCAGAGTTTTCCTATGCAGAGAATGTCCAAACTTTCAGTTTTTGTTCCTAATCATAACAAAACCAGATTCTGAAATCCCTAGATCCTTCGTGAAACACAATTTCCACCCTCCACACAGCTCTATCAAGAACATATGAAGCAGTTCAGATAAAAATCGATACTCCTGAACCAAACTCAAACCTTCATTTGCAATCTAAAATAGTTCTCTTGACTCCCTAGGTTGGTTATTAATTTTCAGGCCCCTCTCCACTTCCTGATCTTGAGCATGACAGAAAGGTGAAGTACCAAAATATCATGAAAACAGCTGCTCTTGTGGTAACTCTGGCCTGGCCAAAATACTGGAAACACTAACAAACTCCTGAACAAGCGAGAGCCTGAAGAGGTTTCTAGACTGATTTCCAAACCAGTGAGGTTCAGATAAGCTTTGGATAAGTATCTACATTTTTGGATGTTCCTCCAAAATGAACGAAACCTCCAAAGCTTTGGAGGTTTGCCCACAGTTAAAAAGAACACACTAGTGCTATGACTCCTTTTGACTACCTCTCAGGACAGGGAATGAAAGGAAGCAGCAAAATGGACTGGAGGGCCTTTCATAAATGTATCTTTCTATGTATGTTTTTTTTCCCTGTAAACCGCCCCCTTCAGTTTTAAAACATTCCTAGTATGCAGTCAACCTGACATCTACATTTTTCACTTCACATTAAATGGGACTGTGTTTGTTGGCTGCGTGCATAAAAATGACTTCTAACACAATCTAAAGTTCCTCTGACCTTTTTAATAATAACCCTGTTGTTGGTTTTTTTACAGTGAGAAGTGTCTTGAAAGTTTATTGTAGGGAAGCATTGTTGAGAGTGTTTTATTTTTGGAACTGATGTACCCTTTGTTGCATCAATGCCCATTTGCTCTAACAATGCTGTTAGGATCTGGAGCCACTTACAGTTTTATTTATGGTTTTGGTTTTGAGTCACAATTAAAGTAACTTTTTTCCAAATGTTTGGGTTTTGTAGGCGCCATCCAAATGAGTCCCTAACTTGGAAAGCTTTGATTGTGTTTAGCTTCCCTCTGTTCAACTACCTTAGTGGTCCATCTTATATTGGTGAGTGTCGTGGAACCTATCCAGGGCATTAAATGCTATTGAATACTCACGAAGCATGTGCCTAGGGAGAAAAAGAAAACAATTGTTCCTCGAAATATTCAGCATCTGATGAAAGAAACTTTTGACAGGCCGAGGTGTACATTTCAGTAAGAGATTTCTCCAGATACAAACAAGAATTTTCTTTTCTGGTAGGCTCTAAAATTGATATTCAATTGAAAGACAAACATGATTCTGCATGTCTTTTGGGCATAAAATTAAATATTTGTGGTACATTAGGAACAATGCAAATATTTTCAAATAAGAAACACTTGCATCCTATTAATACACAGACACACATAAGTCCAGTTAAGATAGAAGCTGAACTGATAGTTCTAAAAACATAGCATTAAAGATGCCCTGTGTTTTCAGTTCAGGATCCTTGCAGTAATTTAAGTGCTACTTAAACTAGAGAAAGATGGAGTGTACATTTAAGCTTTGTATTTCAACGCAAAAGTACCTAGATCCATAATATGTGACTGCCCTTACTGGAATCATGCCAGCCTAGTTCTGTTCTCTCATCTACCAATATATTTCAGTAAGGAGATAGATATAGGTATAGATAGGAGATTTGTGAAGCTAAATAAATATTATATGCCATAACAAAAGTAATATACCATGAAAATATTCTAGTAATGTACTGCAAGAGTTGCAGAATCCCATCTGTCATTCCATAGAAGTGTTTCCAGAACAAAGTTTAGTTCTTTTTAGAAGGTAAGGACTTTGTATAGTGGTGTTTGACAGAGGGAGAAGGAGCTAAATTGGTTACAACCCCTCCACATTGAACAGTTTCTTATCTAGATGTCCCCTAAAATAGTGTACTTATGAAATAGCTCCCACCCCAGCTTCCCAAAAAGAAAAGTGTTCTGCTTCCAAAGTTTGTTCATAAAAATCTCCCCCCAGCCCAGTGGCTCAGCTAGTAGTTGACAGTTTTTTAATAGGATAGATATTCCCCCCCACCCCTTATTCATACTCAGCTGGCACTGCAACGTGATGTTTCACAGGAGATAAGTTCAGGAGAAACCTTGGCACAGGCAGTCTTAGAACGAGAACAGGCCAAGAGCTCTGCAAGATTGAAATAATTTTAAGGACCAGATTATAACTTTGGATGCAGTGGTGGTCTTTGACTCCTGTGCACATCAGAAATCAGTTTGGCTGCTAGTGTCAAGGCATTCGAAAGCCACATAGTTACACAATGACTAGAGGCCAGCCGTGGCTCAGCACTGGAGCCACAAATGAGGTTGGTTACCAGGGACTGGGGAACCCACTGGAGTTATGAGTTGTGTGAAACCTTTAGAACTTTTCCCTTTGGGGTTTTGTGAAACTTCAAGTTTTGCAAAATCATTTTTTCCATTTAATTTAAGCCCTGGGCTTTTTATTTCCCCCAAGGGAATTTTAATTGAAGAATGTATTCCTAATTAAATGGAAGCAGACAATAGACTCTTGTTTGAAAGCAATATTTGCTCTGCTTCTGGGGCTACCAGGGAAATAAGTTAAAACAAAAAACCCAGAATTCCTATTTTGTCAGATCCAAACATAAAAACTGACCCTCGACACTGTCAAATTCTCTTTTAAATCTAGAGCCTTAAAGCTGTTAAATAAGAGAGAGTGAATTTTCTGATCCATGGAGCCACATTTTTAAAACTGGCCACTGATTCTACATGCTCTGATTTTTGCCTAAAACACCTGAGGCTTAATTATCAGAAGTGCTGAGTGCACTCAGTTCCTGCTGAGTTCAATCTGAATTGTAGGTACTCAGCTCTTGTGAAACTCAGGACAATGGTGTGTCAAGTTACATACCTATAATCTGTGGCCACTTTTGAAAATGTTGGCCTCTGTTAGTTACTCCCCCAGCCGTGATGTTGGTGGGCAGCTTTCATTTGCCACATGGAAAAGAGATGGGTGCCCTAAATGCAGAGGAAAATAACCTAGCATTGTAGAATGATGCAGCGAGTAAAAAAAAAAACAAAACCCACTTCCCTTCATGCCGGTCCACCACTTCCCTTCACACACATGTATTGGCCCAAATATCCCAGGTTCAGTTCACACACAACATTTATTGACATTTCTGAGAAGTGCTAGAGATGAAAATGCATGTCTTTGTATCAGTATCTCAGGGAAGTCAATGTCCCTAATGTATTAAGAAATAAGGAGTGAAGAGCACATAACTGGAGAAAAATAACTAAGGGCTTGGCTACACTGGAGAGTTGCAGCGCTGGTGGTGGGTTTACAGCGCTGCAACTTACTCATTGTCCACACTTGCAAGGCACATACAGCGCTCCATCTCCCTGGCTGCAGCGCTGGCTGTACTCCTGCTCTGCCTGGGGTATAACGATTGCAGTGCTGGTGATGCAGCGCTGCTCCGCCAGTGTGGCCACCAAAAGCACTGTAAATTAGCCTCCAAAGTTATTCGGAGGTATCCCAGAATGCCTGTTCAGCCACTCCCAACAGTGCGGCAAATGTGGCCACACTGCAGCACTGGTAGCTGTCAGTGTGGCCACACTGCAGCGCTTTCCCTATGCAGCTGTACGAAGACAGCTGTAACTCCCAGCGCTGTACAACTGCAAGTATAGCCATACCCTAACTATCATATTGATACACTCTGTGAACTACAAGTCAAATGACTGTAAGGAAGAATACAGAATGATTTAGGATTGAGCTACCTGTTGCTGTGATATTTCACTTTCCATTTTAATAAGGAATGTCTCCAAATATTTTGTAGGAATAACACACACACACCCCCTATGTGGTACCAAAACTGAAGACCCAAGGTTTATTTTTATGGGAAATTTTTACAAGATTAACATTTTCTGTTTGCAGACTATGTGCAGCCAGGCGTTTATTACCTACTTTATGGATTAAAGGTTTCTAATGTAAACAGCGACCTGTTTGGTGGCCAGCTCTGTGAGAGCACATCCACAGGGAGTGCTGTGAAGAACTGGCTTAGGTTCACTTCCTCCAGGAGTTAGCACTGTTGCAGCTAAACCAGAGCAGGTTGCCACCAGTGAGAAGCCCAATGTAGATCAAACCTAACCATCAAGTTTCAAACTTCAATACCCCTCTGGAAACACAAGTTCAAATTCCTTCAGAATTGACTTAGCTTTTCATCCTTCCAAGGTATATAAATTGAGTGCCATACAGTTTATTTGGGAGAGGGAGGTCTTTCAGGTGAAACCAAAGTTATATTTGCCTTATATGACACATTACATTCTCATAAGACAGTGGTTTACCCCAGTCTCCTTGGCGAAACTTTCACTTCCTCCACTTCAGTAGAGCTATCATCCATCTCCCCAGAAATGGCTGAATTTCACTGGCAGTGTATATATATCTAGTGGTAAAATGCTTTAGGATCCTTTGGGATGAAAGATGTTATATAATAGAAGTTGCTGTTACATGGAATGACTAAGATTGGTCATCTTTCTACTTCACAATCATTTAAAATGTTTATAAGAAAAGAAAAAAACTTTTTTCCCCAAAAATCCTCTCACCATGAGAGGGCAGTTTAAAAATCAGTCTTTCCAAGTGGTGTTATGGTACTCCACTTGATATCATGTGTTCTGTGCTTGCAAAAGTGGAGTGAGCTTTGTGGTTTCAGTTAGCAGTTGCTAATCTACAAATAATTTTCAATAAATTAGATAGGGAGACAAGACACCTTTCGAAGAATTTCAGGTATGAGCAACACCTCCAAGTCCCTGAAAATATCACTGTGTAAAATTTACTATCTTATAAAAACATTCATTGTCTGAAAGTCTAAGATAAAAATAGAATAATCTCCCTTTGCAAACCTTCAAACTGAATATCCTTTACCCAAACACTTCACTGCCTAAAAAGGGGTATGCTGCCCTTTGTTTATTCAAGCACTCATTTAAAAACACAGTTAATGAATATGTTTTTATTTCTACAGATTGCATTAATTATAGTTTTGCAAACACTACAACCTCTACAAGAAGACTGAACTGAGCTATTAGCTGCAAACCTCATGTCTTGGCTAGAGAAGCAATTATGGCTTATTTAGCAATCCTAATGACTTGGCTCACCTATCCTTATACATAATCCCATGTTTAGCATCAGGGGCTCCAGAATAGCTAAGGAGGGCCATTTCATGGGGCTTTATACTTTAAAAAATAAATGGTCCACCAAAGATAATCCACATATTTCCAAATGCAGCCTTCAGTGCAACGTTATTCCTCTGCAACATAATAAAGGCAATAATACTAGACTAAAGCTCTGTGGAGACCCCCAGTAAATTTCCATTTAACTGCAATAACTAATCTTGTTCCTTGGAAAATGCAATTGGTACATTTCATGGAGTATTACCCCTGGGTTCTGTGTTGTACAATACACACGAAGACAACCCTTGAAGAATTTTCAATCTAAAATAGATACAAGAAGAGGGAGAGGTTTTATTTCTTCTTTTCCCCCCACCATCACTTTATCTTGTCTCAGAGAGGCTCAGAAAAGCGTTTCAGCAGCAGCAAAGTTACCTAGCACATTACAAGCAAAGGGGAAGGAATTTGTCTTGCATGGCAGACGGTACAATATGACTGATATCCGTCCGTCTTCATCATTAGCCAGTGAGTGCTCCTGGCTGGCCTCGCTGAGGTCGGCCAGGAGTGCCTGGGTAAAAATGGGAATGACTCCCAGTCATCCCCGGCAGATGGTACAGAACGGCTGGTAACCATCTTCATCATAGCAACAATTCAACCTGTATGCCTACCTGATCTGTGGCTAAACTCCAGCGCTGAATTCTCTTGTTACTGACCTACTAAATCATTTTCCCTCACACACTTTGCCCATTCGAAATCATCCACTAGCAGGTTTCTTATTTAGTTTCTCCAGCTTGCGTGTCTCTCTAACCAGTGCTCGTTTTACGGGCAAGGTGAACAGCAATGCAGTGCTGTCTTTATTTAAAGTCAGCTTCCGTGATCTCTGACAGGGACTGTCAGCTGGAAAGGGGTCTCATTTTCTCTCTCCTCTGAGTTACCGAAATATATAGCAATGCATCAGTCCTTGTCCACATAAGACAGGCTGAGAAGGTTTGGTCTCAGGAACTAGAACAGGTTAGAGAACCTACATGGGAAGTGTCACCTGGAGCCACCCTCTAAGACTTGTACACTTCATTCAACTCCGCATTAGCCTGACCTAGGAGGGGAGGAGATCAGGTCCAGGATTTGTTGTTTTCGGGGTACGCCCTACGCGCCCCAAAACTGTTCACACTGGCTCCCGGCACTGGCCGCAACTAGGGAGCTCCGAGGGTTGTCCTTGTCTGGTAAGCCCACCTGATGGGAGGGAGAAGAGGGGAGAGCCTGCCTTACCGTGAGCGCGGAGAACTTCTGAGCCGGCACCAGGAGTAGCAGCTCGGGGAGCAGCAGCAGCAGCAGGAGGAGCCGCATCCTGATCCGGAGTCGGGACAGCCGCAAAGTCGCTGCTGGCGGGGCAGGAGGGGGACTTTCCTTGGCCTCGCGCTTCCCCCCCCCCCCCCTTCTCTGGCTCCTTTTCAGTCTCTCCTGCGGGGAGGTCCCTTTGCCCAGGGCTTCTTTCCCCACCCCCTGAAGTGCGCGGCTGGAGGACAGTGCGCTCCCTCCGCTCCGCTCCCCTCCCCTCGCCGGCTGCTCGAGCGCTTTCCACCTCTGGCCGGGGAGCTGCCTCCCCAGCCTTGGGGCGGGTTCCCCTGCGATCGCGCAACGGGCTGCGGGGAAGCTTCGCCTGCTGCTCCCGGGCCGGGGCGTGCCGCTTCTCGGCTTCCCTGGAGCGGATCAGATGCTACCCCGCGTCTCCGCTGCGCTTGGCCGCCCCTCTCTCCCTTGGCACCGGAGGGTCGCCGGCCGCAGCCACGGGGCAAAGAAAAGCACAGAGAAAACGGGCAAGGAGCCTGCCCCCCTTCCTATGTGTCTTCCCCGGGGCAGCTCCCAGGCGACACCGCTCGCACGTGCCCTCTTGCGCTGCAGCAGCTGGCGGAGTTGGAGCTGCAGGACACAGCCCGGGAGCTGCTGATGATGATGTCGTGTGAACCGCCCCAAATCTTTTATTTCTCTTTACTCTGCTTTTTGCCTTTCACTTCTCCTCCCAGACTCACTGATCCTCCGCTGATTGATTGATTGACCCAGCCAGCTTAGCTCCAGGGCACATAGATACATACACCAATCATCTTCGTGGCCACCAGAGCCTTTGAAAATAAGGTTTAAGGGGGAACTGAGAGGTTAGGGGGAAGGAACACGTAGCTTTTATTATTTCTGGTCCGCGTTCAGCGCAGAGGTTTGCAGCAGTTTTTTGGAGACTATGCAACATGTGCAGATAGGCGAGCGTGTGCATGTTGGTTTATACTCGGTAATGAGCGCGACGCAGAGGGGTAAGTTGAGCACAGGTAGCTTCCCCCGGGTATCATCTGCTGCCCAATTCACTAAGTTCAGATCCTCTGGCCTGTTTTCTTGTTGCTCAGTACGTTGCACCCTGACGCTGGAAAGCATCGTTTTCAATACATTGCTGAAATATTTCAGCTTTGGCTTGTAATGGGGGGCGGAGGGGGACACGAATCTGGCTGGCTCACACAAACCCAAAGCTTTACTTTTTTCCAGCACAATGAGGCAACTGCCTGGCGTGTTACTTGAAAGGCCTTATACCATAGAGGGGAAGAAAGTATTTGGCCAAAACATTTCTTGCATGGATTTTGGTATGTGTTTCTGGGGAAAATACAGTATAACTGCTTGGTTATCAGTCTGTATTTAATAAATGCCTGATGAATAAATTAAAATAACAGAGCATTAGCTTTGCATTCTTGTAGGTTATCTTTTGGGAACCGCATAAAGGAATGTTGTTTATTGTCTCCTACTACAACCAACAGAGGATTCCTTACTGAGGATTGGGTACAAGAAACTGTTCCACGCCATGTTTCTTTTCATGGAGTGATTCCATAGTGAGCAGCGGTTCTCTGAGCTGTACAGCTGCAGATATCTCCATGGTCCGGACACTAATTGAAACAATAAGCCATTTATAATGATTGCTGACATTCTGTTAGCATCTGGAGTCTCAATATTCTAAGCACTGTACGTGCATAATATACAGAAAGAACTACCTTAAAATATCACTAATAAGGTTGCAAAATCAGGCACTCAAACATTGTGAAATGCCAGAATTAAGAATGTTTGTGCAAATTTAATTCTGTCCCCTTGTGCATAAATATTATGATCATCTTTAATTGTATTTTCACATTCTATTTTTTCCCTCAGAACACTGCCTCATTTCCTGCACAGGACAGGCGGTGCTCAATTAATGAGCAGCTATTCAATGTTCTGTTTTTCTCCCCATTGTTCAGGGTGTGGCCCTGAGCCTTATTTACTGCACAATATTCAAATCTTGCTCTGCAGACAGAATTAATAATATCCTCAGGGGGGTTTCTGTAGTGGTCATCACCCTCGTATCTGAGTGCTTCACAAACACATTTATTTTCACAGCTCCCCTGTGAGATGCGTGTGTCTTATTGTCCCCATTTAAAGAGAGGGAACAAGGGCATAGAAAGATTGTTGTAAAAAGTATCCATGAATGCTAGGTGCCCAATATGAAACATGAAGGAGCTGACTTTTCAGGGTAATTACTATGGCATATGTTCGAAGCACAGCTCCCACTGACTTCAGCTGCAGCTGTGAGTGCTCAGCACGTCTGCACATAGGTCTCAGAGTCCCAAGTCAGGCCCATACAACTAGTGACTATCTGTGAAAAATGTGGGTTAAGCAACTTGCCGGGCATCACAGAGGAATTCTGTGACAAAGGCAGGGACAGATTCCTGTTCTTTAGGTCAGCCTTCATCTGCCTTAACCTTGAGACCCTCCTTTCCCTTCCTGTAGTTTCCTGCTTTATTCACTACACACCTTCCCGCTTCTGCAACAAATGAGACAGAGGTTCTATAGACAATAGCCTTTTTTTTTTTTTTTTTTTACTACTCAGCCCTTATTTATCCTCAGAGCAGGTTCATCCCAGGCACTAAATGAGGCAGGGCTAGGAGGGAAAGAGCTTGTGATGATATAATTGAAGAATGTATTATAACGCACATGTACATGGGGCCCAAATTAAAGTTGCACAGAAAACCTTAATTCTGATATTTCCTGACTTGTGAGTGCTCGACTTTGCAAACTTAATAGTGTTCTTCTAATCAAGTTTTTGTGCGTGAGAATTCCTAGTTTTTTTAAAAAGCAAACTGAAAACCAGAAATGTCATCATGTGTCATCCTGATTTCCATTTGGGTCATCAGCAGGGTTAGAACCTTTAGAGCAACCACAAAGACCTCTGCTACTTAAGCTAATGGAGTAGCTGATAGCACTGATAGGTCACCATCCTCAGTGTGGCTTAGCACTAGAGAGAGATGAAACACTTTTCCAGTGGGCTTCACAGATAATACTGACAGGAGAGGAATGGTGAGACTCAGGAATCTTGGGTTCCATTCCAGGATTGGAAGGGGGGGAGAGTGGTTGAGTTGGCACAAACTCTTTTACACATTGCTCCCTAGCCAGGGGCGGCTCTAGCTTTTTTGCCGCCCCAAGCACGGCAATCAGGCCGCCTTTGGCGGCATGCCTGCGGGAGGTCCCTGGTCCCGCAGATTAGGCAGCTTGCCTGTGGGAGGTCCACCGGTCTCCCAGCTCTGGCATACCTGCCACTGAATTGCCGCCGAATCCGTGGGACCAGCGGACCTCCCGCAGGCAAGCCGCCGAAGGCTTCCTAACTGCTGCCCTCGCAGGGACCGGCAGGGCACCCCCCACGGCTTGCCACCCCAGGCACACGTTTGGAGCGCTGGTGCCTGGAGCCAGCGCTGTCCCTAGCATGACACCTTCCGGTATTGTCCCTTCAAACCTGTTTCTGGTCCCAGTCCTGTCTCTTTCTCACTCCCGGTTCCTTCTCTCAGCACCATTCTCATTACGTAGGCTGTCCCAGTCTGCACTCTTCAGGTTTCTGACTGCAGTCCCAGTTTCTTTGTCCAGAAAGTCCTACTCTTGCCCCTCCATACCTTCTCCTGGTCCCAGTCTCCTTTTCCAGCCAGTCCCAGTTCCCTCCCTCCCAGCTCCTCATCCAATCTGTCTTTCTTCCCAGCCCTGGTTTCCAGTTACCACTCCTATCCACGTTCTCCTTCAGCACCAGCTCCCAGTTCCAATCTCCCTCCCTGGGCTCCTTCTCCAATTTATGTGTGCTTCTCCCCCAATCCTTGTCCCAGAATCCCTCTGGCTCCTTATCCAATCTCAGTCTCCCCACCACCTACTGGCTTCTGCCCCTCCTCCTTTCCCTCTCTGTCTCCCAATCTCCTTGCCCAGCCAGTTGCAGTCTTCCCTCACCCCAGCCTGCAGTCCCTGTCTCCACCACCCATAGTTCCCTGTCCCAATTTCTCTCTCCCCGCTGCCAGACTTCAGTCCCAGTTTCTGCCCCCCATATCATGCTCCAAATTCTACCCCCACCCAACTCTTGCACTTGTCCCCTCTGCATTTGAATCAGACAGCCTCATCCTCCACACTTCCAGGGCCCGGCCAGGCGGTCATTCAGGTGCCCAGAGCCAACAGAACCTGTAGGAGCCCAGAGCTGCAATTGCAGGAAAATTCCTACTCAGCACCAGGCTGGAGCATGCTCAGTGCAAACAGAATCTTCAGGGAATTTAGCTGCCAAAATCTAAGTTGTGTCTACTGAGCACATTCAAACAGCAATTTTTCAAAGATTTATAACTTGGATAAATTTGGCCATCTGATACAAAGGCCACTGCTGTCAGATTTCAAGTCCGTGCTCCAACAAATGGAGGTGCTAGAGTTTTTCAAAGTAAAGGTCACCAGAATCCTTGGAAATGGCTGAGCCATTTGGTTTGAAATTTTCTAAATAAATAAAAAATCAGCCTGAGTCAGATTCCTGACATGGAAAATTTTAGCCCAAACAGACAAAGTTATAAGTAACTGAAAACAGTTCACTAAAAAACGTTAGTTTCCAGTTGACTCAAAATGAACCAAAATATCAGTTAGTTGCACAGCTGTGAATTGCATCCAGAGCTACTGAATCCTAGTCTCATGCTTTAACCACAAGGCTATGCTTTTTCCTTTCCTTCTCCTGTCATTTCTGGACTGCCCATTCAGAAATCCTGTTGTCTTTCAATGAGTCTTATGCTTCTAAGACACTTATGTGCTTTTGAAACTCTCACCCTTCGGTTGGATTTTAGGTGATTAACCCACTGCATTCTTATGGATTAAAATCCTGTCAGTTGTCTTAAGTTTTCTCACACTTTTATGATGCCCTCGTACAAAGCTATGGGCCTGATCCTGCTTGGTCAATATGAGTTGAAGGCACACAGCACACCTCATTGGTGCTGCTCTGTAGCTGGCAGGATTGGCCCATATGACACCCTATTTATTAATATGGGCTCTGCCAACAGTGCGAGATGTTATTTTTCATTTCTTAGTGGGAGATGGGCTATTTGCTACATGTTTTTCTGATAGATGTTGCATTTTTGTCACTGCTAATATATTCATCATAAGGTAAATTCTTCTCTCGGTTATACCAGGGTAAAACTGGTGTAACTCCCTTGTAGCCGGACGAGCTCCTTCATTGCAGCTGTGTGCAAACTTAAGCTCACAGTGATTAGCGTCAGTAGCAGGCCCTGAAAAATCAATCAATGAATGATTTAAAAACCATCTGCAATGTGAGGCAGGGGGAAGAACTGTTTGAAATATTCCAAATTCAAATTGCTGCCTGACAAACTTTAAAGAAATGTGTCATTCTTTACAGCCTTTAACCCTTCTCTGTATGAACAAATCTCTTTGTATGGTCCATTCTACTGAATTGTCTCACCAACCTGTACCTTTACTGCTAAAAATGGCAACAGACACACAATTTGCCAGGAGCACTTGGCAGGGTGGACCACACAGATGCAATTCATACAGGCAGAAAAGTAATGAAAGGTGATACTGTAATAAAGAAACCTTTCAATTACACTGAGCATTTCTCTCCATGCTACCCACACACTTAACATTCTGGTCCACTCTCCTCCTTTAGTGCTGAGGTCAACATTGGTGGAACATGAGATGCATAAAGATATGTGGTATAAACAGGGCATATAAGCAGAGGATGTGCTATCAGAAATTATTTGTTTAATATCACATTTATCTAAGTATTGTTTATTTGCCGTGACATAGGGTGAAATCTCCATCCAACTGAAGTCAATGGGAGTTTTCCCATTGACTTCAATAGGGTAAGGATTTTATTCATGGAATTCAAAGATGGAAGAGACACATTTTCTAGTCCATTTTTCTGTCAGTGCAGGATTTTTCTCTAAAATACAGTTTCTAGTGCTGTTTCCAGTCTACTTTTAAATTTCCCTAGCAAGGGACATCTCTCACTTTGCTTGGAGAAGATTTCCCAGTTGAATAGATCTAACTGTTTAGCTTGTGTAAAAATTGCAGTCTCTAGGTGCAAAATACCAAATATCATAAATACATTTCACTGCCCAATTTATTTATTTATTTGGTGTCATTTAAGTTGCACTATTGAATGTAATTTAGAAAATGATGCCTGGATCAGCATGTGTTTGTGATGGTGTCTTCACTGTTGTGTATGGGTATTATTCTGAGACATGGAGATTTGTTTAAATGTCATTGGCAAAGATATAATGAGGATGCTAAAAGTGAAAAACATGTTTACCAGTTAGCAAAGTCATAACTGTTCATGACCCACTTGATTTCAAGTCATTTATGGAAGTTAATTTGGGATAGTAGGCTTTTTTCTTATCATTATTTAATTTTACAGCACTGCCGTGAAGCCCCATAACAGATAGGATAACAGAAGCAAAAATAGAAAATGCAGAAATGACTGAAGTAATAAATGCCTTTTTGTTTCAGTTTTCACCAAAAAAGTTCATTATGTTA
The DNA here is from genome assembly GCF_025201925.1 of Gopherus flavomarginatus. Lineage (NCBI taxonomy): Eukaryota > Metazoa > Chordata > Testudines > Testudinidae > Gopherus > Gopherus flavomarginatus. Next base: position 88,070,681 of record NC_066620.1, read on the forward strand.
GTTGTCCAATCACTGCTAACATCAGTGTAAATGGGCTAGAGTCTTAGGCTAAAATTGGAAAAGAATAAGTTTAAGAATTACTTAAACCAGTTAGATGTCTTCAAGTCAGCCGGCCCTGATGAAATATATCCTAGAATACCTAAAAAACTGGCTGAACTGATCTCTGAGCCATTAGCGATTATGTCTGAGAATTCGTGAAGGTCACGAAAGATCCCAGAGGACTTGGAAAAGGGCAAATACAGTACCTAGCTATAAAAAGAGGAATAAGGACAACCTGGGGAATTATAGAACAATCAGCTTAACCTTGGTACCCTGAAAGATAGAGGAGCAAATAATCAAGCAATCAATTTGTAAGCACCTAGAAGAACATAAGATGATAAGTAACAGTCAACATGGATTTGTCAAGAATGAATCATGTCAAACCAACCTAATACCCTTCTTTGATAGGGTAATAGGCCTTGTGGATAGGGGGAAGTAGGAGATGTGGTACATCTTGACTTTAGTAAGGATTTTGATACTGTAACACATGACCTCAAAAAAAAAAAAACTAGAGAAATACAGCCTAGATGAACCTTCTATAAGGAGGGTGCACAACTGGTTGGAAAAGAGTACTCAGAGAGTAGTTATCAATGGTTCACAATCAAGCTGGAAGGATATATTGAGTGGTGTCCTGCAGAGATCCGTTCTGGGTCTGATTCTATTCAATATCTTAATAAATGATTTAGATAATGGCATAGAGAGTGCATGTACAAATTTTGTGGACAATACCAATCTGGGAGAGGTTGCAAGCACTTTAGAGGACAAGATTAGAATTCAAAATGATCTGAAAAAAAATGGAGAAATGGTCTGAAATGAATAGGATGAAATTCAATTAGAACAAATGCAAAGTACTACACTTGGAAAGGAATGGTCAATTGCATAAATACAAAATGGGAAATGACTGTCTAGGAAGGAGTACTGCAGAAAAGGATCTGGGGATTATAATGGGGATCACAAACTAAATATGAGACAACAGTGTAATACTGCTGCAAAAAAAGCTAACATCATTCTGGGATGTATTAGCAGGAGTATTGTAAGCAAGATGGGAGAAGTAATTCTTCCACTCTACTCAGCACTGTTAAGGCCTCTGCTGGAGTACTGAGTCCAGTTCTGGGCACCACACTTCGGGAAGGATGTGGACAAATTGGAGAAAGTCCAGGGGAAAACAACAAAAATAATTAAAAGTCTAGAAAACGTGACCTACAAGGACTTATTGAAAAAAATGGGTTTGTTTAGTCTGGAGAAGAGAAGACTGAGGGGAGACACAATAACCGTCTTCAAGTACGTAAAAGGTTGTTATAAAGAGGAGTGTGATAAACCACTGAGGACAGGACAAGAAGCAATGGGATTAAACTGCAGCAAGGGAGATTTAGGTTAGACATTAGGGAAAACTTCCTAACTCTCAGGGTAGTTAAGCACTGGAACAAATTACCTAAGGAGGTTGTGTAATCTCCGTCATTGGAGGTTTTTAAGAAGAGGTCAGAGTTAGACAAACATCTGTCAGGGGTGGTCTAGATAATACTTAGTCCTGCATCACTGCAGGGGACTGGACTAGATGTCCCTTCCAGGCCTACGTTTCTATGATTCTGTGATAATGTGCGTCAGAGATAACCAGTCCAGTCATTACACATTTGACTTTACTTCATATGGATACAGCAACTGGGTTATTTAAAATGCTCTAAAAGTAGGTAGGCCAGTTTTTCAGTTGATGTAAATTGGTGTATTTCTCCTGACTTCAGTGGTACTATGCTGAGTTACACCCAGCTGAGAAGCTGGCCCAGTGTCTCTAGGTATGACTTGTTTGAGGGTTTGGTTGGTATTTTGCTATTTCTGTTAAACCAGTGGTTCTCATACAGTGGTCTACAGAGCACCAGTGCTCCACACATGCATTGCTGGTAACCTATACAATAAAACATTCTGAGAACCAAATGTGTGGGTGTGGAGTGTCAGAAGGGAGGTGAGTCAGTGAAAGAATCTCTCTTATGAAGTGGTCTGTGGAAAAAAAAGGCTATGGGAAATGACTGAATTAGTATGTATGCAGAGTTGTAGCTGTGTTGGTCCCAGGATATTAGAGAGACAATGTGGGTCAGGTCCTGAGGAAGAGCTCTGTGTGGCTTGAAAGCTTGTGTCTTTCACCAACAGAAGCTGGTCTAATAAAAGATATTACCTCACTCACCTTGTCTCTCTCAATTAATATACAACATTTTGTTAAACAGGGGCCATATGGTCCCCTACATGGGCTATTCCTACATGGGGGACAGGAAACTCTGAGTTTCCACTTGTGGAGTTTGTACAGAATTCTTCTCTTGGAGACAGAGTTTCTCTCCCTGCCTTCCTCACCCAACAACAACAATAGGAGTGACTGGAAGTTTGGCTCCCAGAACCACTGCATCTTCTGGTAGCAAAGGCCTATCTTGGCACTAGTAAAGGCTCTACCAAGACTTATCTGGCCCTTTGATAGTATAACTCCTGCTCTCCTCAAGCTATTGCTCCCTCGAGCTCCCTTCCTCCCCAAAGGGAATTTCCATAAGGACTATGAGTATGTTAATGCTAACAGTGTCAATAGGATCTATACAGTTCCCTGTTCCGCCCATTTTTGATCTAGTGAATACACTCTTTGTTACAGCCCCAGAACTAACAGTGGGTGAAAGTTTTGTTTGAAAAAAGACAACCATCCAAATCTCCAGAAAGAACTGGAGAAAGAGAGATAATTTAAGAAGCTGGGATTTATTTTGCTGTCAGTCTAAAAATAATGCTAATTCTACTGTAGAATCCAATTTATTTTCATTAATTAGCAAGATACTCTGTTGATTATCAAGTTTTGTAAATTATCTGGTTGGCAAACATAACACATAGAAAGCCACCTAGAGTAATGCAAACATGAATGTGGGTTATTAACTTATTTTGATGAGCAATTTGCTTTTATTTTTGATGGTATTTTTTAGCTCTAGTGGACGTACTCTCGCATATTTGTAAAGGTAATGAAATCTTACAAGAATGACTTATCTCTGCGATGCTCCTTTATTAAATCTGTGCTGAGAAACAGGGTGAGACAGACAAGATTTTTTGTTGTTTTTGAGAAGGATCAGATTTGTGGATTAGCAAAGTGACAATTAGGGAAGTTCTACTGTACATTTCTGGTATATATTTATGGTGACGCATTATTTAAAAATATATGTAATAAAACAGATGCCTGTGTATGTATTTGTATACATTATCAATATGGCTAAATTAATCCCTGTTGGAGCCCTGGATTTGCACCAAGGATAAAGATGATGCAAAAATATTCAGGAAATTATAACCATTACATGAAGTAATACTGTAATACTCTTTCTGAATACTAGTGGGGTGGCTCAATCTACACAGAGCACAGATGGAGAACAGGGAGAGGAAAAATAAAACACAAAATAAAATGATGACTTTCTGACCCCAGGATGGTAAGTTACGGAAAGATATAAACTTGAGAAAAAATGAACAGACAACATGGAATGTGCTTATTTCATATAATGATTTTTTAGAGTTTATCAGCCTTCTGTCATCATCATCATTGATCTGACATAGAGCTGGTCATCTTTTGGAGGATGCGGGTTTAACTAATTTGTATTAAATGGAGTGTAAATAGTGGATTGAGTATAAAGATCACAGCAAAGACACAGGACAATTGTCAAGCACACACGGCCTCAGCACCCTACATACATTACTCCCTTCAGAGTAATACAGGGGGTGAGCTGGGGCTCAGCAGAAATGGCTACCACTACAATGACATTTTGGTAGTAGAAAGTTACTGAAGCCCCAAATGTAGGGTATGAAGTGGCTGTGCAATGTACATGTATATTTGCTCTTTTAAATCTCTATGTTAACATATATGTTACATAGTTGGTCCCTACTTCAGATCTGTAAATCCGGCCTAGATCTTTTAGTAAAAATCATTACCATCTAATGGTTGTTCATTGGCCTTATGTAAGATGGGCTTGACCAGTCTCATGGGGACAAGGATATTTGCAAAGTCTCTGACCACAACTCACCCCTTTGATTGCAATCTCAGCACAGGTGCCAAGGACTACATGAGCATAGGCACTGAACTACATCCTCACCACGAAGAGAGCAATCCACGACAGGTTTGAAGCACATTGGCAGAGTAGTGTGGGGAAGTTTCCATTGCCACTACCCATACTGTACCTGTTCTGTGCATAAACAGCGTTCTTCAGTCTCCAGGGCTGTTAATCTGGCCCCTTTCACAAATACTAATTCACTAAAAAAAGTGTGAAAAACAAACAAACAAAGGTTAGCCCGGCCCCCTCAAAACCCTAGTTAACCATATGGTCACACAGGACAGTAGGGCTATATTTTATTCTCCCTGACCTCAAAGACTCTCCAAACAAAGTGGAAACAAATCAGCTTTGTCAGATAGGAACGTAATGCAGGTTTGTGCCCAGCAAACAATAGGCTTTGCTGAGGGTGCGCAAGGACAGTGGAGAGGAACGAGCTGGTCATAATCCTGTTGGGGAGATGCAGGCACTTTTCTCTACTGAGTCCCCTTGGGTTCTAGCTGCCTGAAAAGGGATGGGAAGGGACCATGTGAGGCAAGGCAATGGCAAGTTGCATCCTTTGAAAAGGTAACAGAGTTGTGCTGCAGTGTGGACTCCATAGGATTCTAGGAGAAATTCTGTTGCAGTGAGAAAAAAAAAGGGGGGGGGCCACCATTGGGTCACTTTGTTCTAGTCACATCTTTTTAGGATCAGAGCATTCTAAAAATACACAAGAGCAGGGTGAGAAGGGGAGGAGGTCAAAGGAAACACAAAGGGTTGCACAGCTAGAGAGACTTGGATTTGCACCAAAATGGCCTCTATTTCTCAAGTATAGTGCGCTGTTAGGGTTCTGTACATTTTACAGCCATGAAATTTGCTCCAGTCTCCACCCCTTCTGACAGAATTGTGCTACCAAGTCTAGATTTTAGTAAGTTTGTAGCTCTTACAGTAGTAAATTAACCCCCCAAATCCTGTAAAGCTCTGGGAGGTGTGAAGTGCCCAGCTGATATCTGTATGTTAACTCTGAAAGTTAAAGATGACTATTTAAATGCCAGCATTATTAACTTATTGCATTTACATTCATTATCAGGAAGAGTTAGTGTGTTTATTCCCAAATAGCCTCCCATACTTCCTTGGATGTCAAACGGTTCCAATTTATCCCTACCCAGCTGCCTGAAGCTTCTGTGTGTTGTCCATACAAAAATTGGTGGCACAATGAAAACAAAAATGTGGGGTCAGTGTAAAATAAATCGAATAGCAAAATAAATAGCACGTGGTCTACAGAACTTATTGTATTGTCCATTTCCTATTTAATTAATTAGAATCCTCAAATGAGATTAAATGGAATTTAGAATTAATTCCAATGAAACTGCAGTGGACTTTCCTGTGTGATGCATGGAGTACATGGGACTTTGTATAAAATGTGTAAAGGATGTGCAATTATTATTTTTATATAGCATTATAGAGGCTCCTAGCAATGCAATATGGATAAAGAGCTCGCTGTGTAAGTATGAGAACAGGAGGAGGAGACGATGACAGTGGGAGGTATAGGATGAAGAAGAGGATAGTATAATTATGTCTTCCTTTGGGAGGCTAATGCATGAATCTCAAGAGGACAATGTGAGGAGGACTAAAGGTAGGACTCCTACTGAAGCTGATAGGAGTCAATGATTTCAATAGAAACAGAGTAAAGGCAATGTTGAGTGCTTTTGGAAATCCCACCCTACCTTCAAAGTGCAATGGTTGCAGAAGCCTCTAGCTGCAAACTGTAGGTATTGAACTGATGTATGTGTAGTACTGTAATACATTTACAGGAAGTGAGAGCTCTGTATTGTAGCTGTTGAGTGGCCCTTGCCTCTCTACTCCGCCTCTGATATACATACTACTCTATATTGCTTGTTAATCTCTCCAACTAATTGTAATCTATCTAAATCAGTAGAAGAGCTGGTCAAAAAATTTTCACACCAACTTTTTGTTGAAAGTGACTTTTTTTACACAAATGAAACTTTTTACAAGAAGTTGTCATCAGTATCAAAATGTTCTGGTTTTAGCAAATATCTTCCACATTGTTCTTTACCAACATTTTTACAAAATCCTTTTTGAAATTAACAACATTTTTCATTCACCACGAGCCACGTTGCCTTACTGGATTTTCAGCAAAGGAAAAACTATTTTTTATCAAAATTTCAGTTACAGTTTCAGGGAGCGAGAAAGTAGATTTTTGTGAATAACGGAAAGTGGGTCAATTTTGAATTGTACAAGATGGAAATAACTTTGAAATTTTTCACTGAACTGTTTTCCTATTTTTGACCAGCTGTAATGAATAGTGAATATAAGCCAAGTGACCCCATCAGAGCAGGATGAAGCCTGTTAGCCAGGAGCACTGTGAATTAATCTCTCTTTCTGCTTCCTAAACTGTACTTGCCCTTTGGATTAACCAGTTGCTTCAGCCTCTAGGGCCCCATCAAAAGCTCAGTGAAGCCAATGGGAGTCTTTCCATTGACATCAATGGACTTTGGATCAGGCACCTACTACCACCCGTTTTATCCCCATCACTACATTATTTAAAACAAATCATACTTTTAAGAAGAGCATGCTGATCAGCCCCAAGCTTTTTTAAGACCTTTAATAGGGTCCATAACATAATGTCAAAACATTGTTTAAGCACGTGATATTTTACCACGTTCGAGCAAAACCAACATTATTTCTTTATTTTGTTTTAAAGTAAGGCAAAGAGAGGAAAGTTGCTATAGTTTTTGGTTGCCTGGTCTGTGCTATTGGTTGAGTTACTGGGGAACTGCTGGCTGTGTGTTTCTCTAAAGCATGCCACGGTGAAGGGAAAAGAGGGTAGTAAAGAGAAGCATGTATGGCTAACAGAAAGTGGAAAAAAAGTCACAAACAATTGAATGGGGACATGTCTGCTTAGATAAATAACCTACCAAGAGTCTCTCTCTGCTTGGTTTGATGTTAGACAAAAGGTTGGTTTCCACCTTTTCTTCTCTGTGTGGTTTTAAATCTCTGACAGGCTCCATAACCATTAATCCATAAGGTGTTTAAAATGGTATGCCTTAGCAAGGATTTGTGTGTGTTCTGTGGATTGTATTTATTGCTGTGGAGTGACTATGGCATGAAAAAGAAGATTCTTGCTTTTGAAGTATAAACATTGGCAACATGAGAGAGAGAGAGATGACTTACACTAAACATTTAGCAAATGTTTGGTTTCCACTGGAAGAATAAAATACTTTGCATTGAGAGAAATACAGAAAAAAGAAAGGGAAAAAAATAGTTTCAAGACTTACTTCCTCTAAAAGAATGTGAAACACTATTGGTAACTGGCACCTTGTATTCCTTAGGTCATTTGGCCCTCCCTGTGCTCACAACAGCTCTTATCAGCTGTTCTGTTTCACTGCTTCAGAGAAAGTCCACAGGTTTCTCTGAGTCTGTGACCATATGTTATTCCTCCAGTGGGACCTGATAATTTCATTCCTTAAGGGGAGTGCAAGACCCAGCAACTATCTCAGATAATTGTCAAATATCCGATTCAGTATGTCTTATACCACTGGTTCTCAAACTGTGGTCTATAGACCACTGGTGGTCTACACAGAACTTGATGGTGGTCTGAAGGGAGCTGCTAGTTGTATTGCTCAGCCTCCTGTTTGCTTCCAGCTGTTAAATTCCATTAAAAGAAGCTAAAAATATATTAAATGCTTTCCTAATATTTTTCCATTAAATCATTAGTGTATTTCCTGCATGGATGTTATGTGATTGCTAGTGGGAGGCAAAAAGGCTCTGGTGATCTTCCATGGAAAGGGAGGTGGCCTGAGACAATAGCTCTGATAAGATGTGGTGATCCAATCTATGGTCTACACTAGAAACTTTTGCTGGCATAGCAGTGTCAGGCAGGGCTGTGACTTTTTGACATTTTTGTACATGCAGAAAGCCCTAGTGTAGACACAGTTATATGGGCAAAAATTCCTTTTGTTGGATTAGCTTATTTCATTTTGGGAACTGGTATGTGCTATGCCAGCAAAAATGGTCTTTTGCCAGGATAAGCTGTGTATCCACTGGGGCCAGGAGGTTTGCTAGTATAGCTTACTAGCAAATGGAGTTGTGCAAATAACTGATTTTTGTTTGTTTGTTTGCTGGCAGTTCCAACAAGTTCTTTTTAAAAACAGTTATTTGGGGGCAAACAAAACAATTTTTAAAATAAAATTGAAGGAGATTTCAAAACCAAAAGTTTTGAACTGAAACATCAAACCATTTCCATATTGAAAATGTCAAAACAAAAAAAAACATTCTGGCTTTTTTACTCAAAGAAATTGGCAAATTCAACATAAATTCATGAAATGTTTTGTTCGACCAGAAAGTGCATTTGTTGCCAAAAGAAAGAGAGTCTTGGTCAAAAAATTTTGCCCAGATTTACGAGCAAACCCTTTCTACTGTTGAGTAGGCCTTTGAAAAACTTTGAGGACACCTGGCTTAACCAAAAGAAGTTTTATGGTCAATTTTTCAGAAACAGAGAGAGAACCATAAAAATCAGATGTGTAAATGCGTTACACACCTAGATTAATACTATGGCAAGCTCTGCTAGAGTTGGGCTGACGCTAAAGTTAGTTACAGAGGCAAACCACAAAGCAAAATAAATCATCTCACAGACCCTTTTGCAGCCAGCTGCTCCCATCTGTAGCCAGTATCCAAATGATAGTTCAGAGAGAGAAACAAATTCTGCTCTCCCTTATCCCTGTCCATCCCATGATTTCATTGCTTTGCAGTGGTATAACTGAGAGCAGAATTTAGCCCAAGATGGTATGGTCCTGCTCTTTAACTTATAGGTTTTCCTTCTTTCATGTGGAGGAGATGAAAGATGGTTGGTTCCCCCTTGAATCAAAGAACATACTCCCTTTCTGATATCAGCTACTGCTGAACAAGGTCTCTTCTGTTCACAAAGGGATGTGGCTATTTGAATAGCTTGTATCATTTGGAAATATTCATTTCCCCTAAATCTTGAACAGAGGTCTGTCACTCGCTCTGTTGAAGAGCTTGTGACTCTAAACAATATCTTAATAGAATTAATGTTATTATTATTTAAGTAACATCTATTGCCTGCCAAAGCACTCAGGGCTTTGTACAACCCAAAGGAAAATAAATACAATACACAAAGAATAAATACCATATAATGGAAGCATAATAAAATACAAACAGAGAAACAGTTAAATGGCCATTCTGAAAAAAAATGAAAAAAGTTTTACAAGGCTTTTTAAAAGTATGGAGGGATGAAATAACATGGATTCCCAGGGGGAAAAAATTCCATGCTGTTGGGCTCCCTATTGGAAAAGTGTGATTCAATGCTGATCCAATGATGGGGTGATTTATTTTGGGAAGTGGCAGCAGCGACTAGAATCCTTTCAGTACAAGAGTCAAAGAGAAGGTCTTGAATGGTCAAAGACTAGGGTCAACTGCAAGGTCTTTAAAACCCAATAACAACTTTCAAAAAGCCAAGCCGCCACCTTATAAGAAGCCAGTGTAAAGAATAGGGGAACAGGCATGATATAATCACAGTAGTGCAAAGCAGCAAGAAAATGTACCGTCCTTTTCTGAACATAGCTACAGGTGACAGAGCTGCCTTGCAAAGAGTGAATTACAATAGCTGAGCCTCTTGGTCATTGCTCTATCCATGTATCAAGTGCTAACAGTGCCACAAATAGCGTAACAGAAAAAGCATGTCCATACTGTAGTCCACAAGAAAGGCTTCTGTAAACATTGTCCCAACAGCAGTGTCAGTGTGATAAATCAACATCTTCAATGTCAGATCGCGAGGATGCTGCCAAACACTGAACTGCTGTATACAGATAGGACAGTCCTTTGTACCTTTGAGGATCATTCAATTGTCCTTGGGCTCACAATGGCTCTTGTTACTTCTTTATGCTATTCAAAGCCATTGCTCACTCCTGAGTCTGCCTTTCCAGAAGGCAGAACTTAGCTTTTCTCTCTAAGCAGCCTATAAGCAACTGGTTCTGAGACCCTTTACGAACAGTTATTCTACAGAAACACAGAGTGAATTAACAAGGTGAGGTAGAAATGAACACTTCTCTACAAATACTCTGGAAAGCATCTTCGGACTGGCATTAAGCTTAGTTACCTATGGTGGTAATATGGCTTTTTTTTCCCTCTCAAAGCCTAATGCTGTCTCCTTCTTTTAGTAATAAAAGACAAATCTCATTCTTTCTGAAATACCCATTTCAACTGTCTTATTTCTTTCCGTCTCAAAATGCATGAGCCTAAGGAAATGTTGTCTGGGATGATCCATTCCTTCTTGTCTACACTATTGCCTCACTTCCTTCTCTCTTTGATATGCTTAGTCATCAGTGGTTTCTTGTAGGACTAATTACCATGCTCAAAGAGGGAAGTCCTTTGCAGGCAGACTAGCTAGAGAAAGCCAAGGATTGAAGAGTAACATACTATTCAGTCTTGTACCTCTGAGAGCTTTCAGCTCTTATATCTCAACCTACTTTACACTCCTAGAGATGGCAGAAATTCCAGGTTTTTGAGGTCAGAGCCAGCCTCTGGGAGCTCTTGAAGCCTGCAGCCACAGGCTCCCCCTACCTCCCATCTCATTTTGGAACTAGAAATGTCAGGAATCTTTTCAGCTTTTGGTCTCAGTTCCTGGCCCTTCTCTTAGTGAAGCTATCCTTAAAAATGTGAACTGACTGGTAGAGTGGAAAGTTTGTCATTAATTTCTCTGAAAGATTATGGGTTAATTCAGTCACCTTCAGTCACCTAGAGCTTGCTTTTGGGTCATGATAACTGGCCCCTTGTCAGATTTGTGACTGTAGGAGGAGTGCCACCCAGTTAGGGTTATGAGGGCTCTGAAAGCTCCTTTCCAGACAGCTTCTCTCCTGAGCGGACAATGTGATCTCTGGCCACGAGGGCACAGAATGGTTTAGTGGACCAAGCAGAGAACTGAGAACAGAGCCCATATTCTCAAACGTATGTAGCCACCTAACTCCCAGTGATCTCAACGGGTTAGGTATCTTTGAGGATCTGGGCCCAAGTGACTACTATACACTATCCCTGTCGCTGATACTGACTCCCTTCCGAGGTATTAGTCAAATCATTTAACAATTCTCAGTTTTCTGCTCTCTGCAATGGTAATAATACTATGCACCTGTCTCTTAGGGGCATTCTGCTGATCACGTAGGTAATGTATAATGTATAACAGCTAAAATTCACTAGCGTGCATGTGCTTCCCACCAGTGACAGAGGAATACTGACTGCCAACCCTAGCTTCTTTGGACAATTGTCCATTCAATACTTTTCAAAATGGTGGCAGCTAAGCCCAGACCCATCACAAGAAGTTGGGCTGCACTCTTCCTGAAGCAGGAAGCTTTAGTTTACCTGAAGATTCTGGCCCTCACCTCCTCCAACTTCTTTTTATATTAAGAGGAATTTCTCAGATAACAAGGGTGAGGAACATTGGTGTATAAAACTAGAGGCACATAGATAAAATAAGTCAGTAATCTGTGGGTGCCCCAATGCATCACCTTGCCAACCTTCCCATAAATCTTCAGACCCCCTTTATAGTGGTGTCATCCCAGCAGACAGGAGCTATTTATGTTTTGAGGGGAGAGAGAGTAAAATATTGTCTCAACAGCTCACCCATAGGGGGCAAGCTTGGCTCTGCTTGCAGTGACACATGACCTAAGTTTCCTGTAAGGTGCCCCTCCCCTGACCCCAACCTAGACCAGCCCCCAACCTGCCCCTCCCCCATTCTGAACCCAGCCCCAGCCCGGTTCTGCTGCAGCAGGGAAAGGTGCTTATCCCCTCCAGCCCAGGTGCTGCTGAGGGGAGTCCTCTCTCCCCACCGTAGCCCTGGGGAAGCCTGCACCCCAAATCCCTCATCCCCAGTCCCACTCTAGAGCCCGCACCCCCAGCCGGAGCCTTCACACCCCCGCACCCAAGCCCTATTCCCTACCCGTGAGCCCCCTCCCACACTCTGAACCCCTCAGCTCCACCCCTGTCACGGACTCACAGATCGTGCCCACTCTTGGCCCTGTGCAGTCCGTGGGGGGTGCCCCTTTCAGTGAGACAGCCCTTCTCGAGGGTCCACTCTCTCTCGGGGTCAGGCCCCTCCACGTCCTGGAGCCGCACCTCTCTGAGCCTTAGCACATCTGTCTCTGCCGTGGGCCCCCTCCAGGAGTCCACGCACTCTGGACACCCTGGACCTCTTCACCCCAAAGGGGCTGATGCAACCCTGTTCTCTAGACCAGAGTGACTCTCAGCCAGCATAAAACAGGAAGGTTTATTGAGAGTTGAACACAGCACAGGAAACTCTCAGGGCCTCAGGCCTGGCCTCTCACAATAACAGCACATCCCAGTCTCCCTGCGTCCAGGTGGGCTCTGCCTGCTTCCCCTCGCCAGCCCCAGCCCACCTGCTTCCCAGCTGGGCCTCTGATATCCCCGGCCTCAAGCCCCGCCTCTGTCCATTGTCTTCTCTCCAGGTAAACAGGGTCATAAACAGGAAGGCCTGAGTCCCCTCTCCTCCCAGCTCTCCTCTGCCTGGAACCGGCTGGTCAGGTCACTGGGGTCCTCTCTCTGCAGCCCATTGTCCTCCCACTGGCCAGAACCGGTTGTCTCCTGGGCTGGGGTCCCGAGTCCCTCTCCGGTCCTCTGTAACAACAAACTCCCTCTCCCCTCACCTTGTTAAACCAGTAACACCCGGGGACATTGAGTCTCACACCTGTGCATGCAAACCCTGGAAAAGACAGAAAACCCCAAGAAAAATCCCCCACTTCATCACAACCCCCACCACGTGAATTGTGTTATGTGCACCGATATGTAGGTGATGTGTCCACACATCACCTCCATATTGGTGCACATAACAAAATTCATTCCACAATGTGTGGGAAAAATTAGAGGGAACACTGCATACAACATCCATTTCTAGTGTTGGCATATTGCAAGATATCAGCTCTTAAAATCACAACAATATGACTTCTAGTAAATATATTTTAGAAAATATATACAGACTTTTAAAACATGTTAACATTCCCATCATTTGTGATAAGGTACTCAGATGTCCTATTTGGTGAGGGTGCTACAAATAGGTCACAGACACTAAATATACTCTTTTATTTGAAAAATTAAGACTGTGTGTGTGTCTGTGTGTGTGTGTTTTCAGTTTGCATGTTCTAGGGTTATTAGTTGTGTTTTATTTCACATCTGGAAATGCTATGGAATGAAGTATACCTGCAGAGAGAGAGATACAGCTGCTACTAGCACATAGACTAGCAGCCCACTTTTGCATCCTCCACAGCTCAGAAGTATTTTTACACACCCCTAGTTTGTTCATCTCCCATTGTTTTATATCTCTCACAACAAAACTTAAGCATAACCAAGAAGAAGAAGGAAATAACTCAAAACGAGCAGCAATTGTCACATCTGATATGCATGTGTTGATTCAAAAGGATATTTAAAAGATTGTGGTGATCTCTCAAACTGAAAGATTAGATAAGTCAACATCCCCTTTATTCAATGATTTAAAACCTCATCAGTGACACACTCCTATATGAAACTTGACATCAGATTTCATCCAGGGAAGGATACAGAATCTGACAGCATTTGAGTTTGGTTTAATGGGATATGAATCTTTTGGGGTTTTGTTGCTTTTACTTTTTGTTCTTTTATTTTGTATTGGTTCTTTTGCTTTTGTATTGTATTTTACTTATGTTAGAAGCAGCAGTCTGCCAACAAAGAGAGAGAGAGTAGCTATCTGCTTTTCATTCTCCTCTAGAGTTAGACAGAGGGGGCCATGTGAAGCAGTTTGTTTATGTGAACCGGGATGTCCCATGAATCCTCTGTAGAGATCTCTAGGAAACTTCTATGGAGGTACTATGCAATCCTCTGCCGAAGATTTCTGGGGAGGGGTGCCTCATTTCTGCTGCTGCAGTAGGACACTTTCCCACAAACCGCTCACTGATCACTTCAGTAGGCACCATTGCAGTGCACAGGCTAGCAACATATGAACCTGAGCCAGGGCCGGCTCTAGCAATTTTGCCACCTCAAGCACGGAGGAACGCCGCAGGTGGCGCTCTGCCACTCGCAGGTCCCGCGGCTCTGGTGGAGCTGCCACAGGTGTGTCTGCGGGAGGTCCTCCGGAGCCGCGGGACCAGCGGACCATCTGCAGAAATGCCTGCGGCAGCTCCACCGGAGCCACCTGCTGCTCTCCCAGCAACCGGCAGAGCGCCTCCCACGGTGTGCCGCCCCAAGCACGCGCTTGGCACACTGTGGCCTTGTCATAAACAGATAGCTAAGGGTTAATGTCTCTTTCACCTGAAGCACCTGACCAGAGGACCAATCAGGAAACCGGATTTTTTCAACTTTGGGTGGAGGGAATTGAGTGTCTTTGTCTTTGTTTTCTGGCTGCCTGCTTTCTCTGAGCTTTGGAGAAGTAGTTCTATTTTCTAGTCTTCTGTTTCCAAGTGTAAGGACAAAGAGATCAGATAGTAAGTTATATGGTTTCTTTTCTTTGGTATTTGCATGAATATAAGTGCTGGAGTGCTTTGATTTGTATTCTTTTTGAATAAGGCTGTTTATTCAATATTCTTTTAAGCAATTGACCCTGTGTTGTATCATCTTAATACAGAGAGAACATTTGTACTTATTTTTCTTTCTTTTTATATAAAGCTTTCTTTTAAGACCTGTTGGAGTTTTCTTTACTTCAGGGAAATTGAGTCTGTACTCACCAGGGAATTGGTGGGAGGAAGGAATCGGGGAGATCTGTGTGTTGGATTGCTAGCCTGATTTTTGCATTCCCTCTGGGGGAATAGGAAAGTACTTTTTGTTTCCAGGATTGGGAACAGAGAGGGAGATTCACTCTGTTTGGATTCACAGAGCTTGTGTCTGTGTATCTCTCCAGGAGCACCTGGAGGGGGGAAGGGAAAAAGGATTATTTCCCTTTGTTGTGAGACTCAAGGGATTTGGGTCTTGGGGTCCCCAGGGAAGGTTTTTCAGGGGGACCAGAGTGCCCCAAAACACTCTAATTTTTTGGGTGGTGGCAGCAGGTACCAGGTCCAAGCTGGTAGCTAAGCTTGGAGGTTTTCATGCTAACCCCCATATTTTGGACGCTAAGGTCCAAATCTGGGACTAAGGTTATGACATGGTGTAGCAGCGGTTACGGGATAGACAGAATCCAGAAGCCAGTGGAAATATTGTATTTTTCTTTTCTCTGCTAAGGGCTTTTTAGCAGAGAGAAGCAGTTGGTTTTAAAAGGGAACCAGAGAGAATTTTTTTTTCTGCTCTCTCTCGCAGTTTGTGGCTTGCATGTTAAGGGTCTTTTGTCATGCAATAGCCCTCCCATTAGGAGGCAAGTACCAGCACTTATAGGCATGCAAATAAAGTGATTTTTCTGGTTTCCCTTCATTGAACATTAGCTAGAGAGAGAAAAGGAAAATTAGCTAAAGGCACTGTTGCTAGGCAGACTTCAGGAGGCAACAGAGAACCTGCAGTTCAGAAGATAAACACCGGAGGGCACCCCAACACAAGAAAACAGGAATCATGACTTCTAAGGCAAAAATTGAGGCCGAAGAACAAATCAAAGAAGCTGAACACAGGCGACAACTGGAAATAAAACAAAAAGAGATGGAGATGAAAGAAAGAGAAGAACAGATCAAAGAGGCAGCCTACCAAAGAGAACAGGCAGCCTTCCAAAGAGAACAGGCAGCCCAAGAGGCAGCACACAAAAGAAAACTAGAAGAAGAAGAGTTGGCCTACCGAAGGAAACAAGCAGAAGAAGAGGCGGCCCACCGCCGAGACATGGAAAAACACCAAAAAGAAATGGAAAAACTCCAAAAAGAAATGGAAAAACAACAAAAAGAGAATGAAGAGAAGGAAAAACAGAGAAAACATGAACTGGAAATGGCAAAAGCTGGGTTGCATGTGCCAGCCAACCCTAACAACCCGGCGCCCATTATTGCTCCACAGCACAGGAAATTTCCCACCTACAAGGCAGGTGATGACACCGAGGCCTTCTTGGAAAATTTTGAAAGAGCCTGTCTTGGGTACAACATCCCCGAAGACCAGTACATGGTAGAATTGAGGTCACAGCTCAGTGGACCTTTAGCAGAGGTGGCAGCTGAAATGCCTAAGCACCAAATGAATGACTATAAACTTTTTCTAACCAAGGCCAGATACAGGATGGGGATAACCCCAGATCATGCCCGTCGGCGCTTCAGAACCCAAAAGTGGAAACCAGAGGTGTCATTTCCCAAACACGCCTACTACATTGCAAAAAACTATGAGGCCTGGATAACAGGAAACAACATTCAAACCTTGGAAGAACTAAACCTCCTCATACAAATGGAACAGTTCTTGGATGGTGTTCCTGAAGACATCACACGGTACATACAAGATGGAAATCCCAAAGATATCGCTGAGGCGGGGGAGATTGGAGCCAAATGGATGGAACTGGCAGAAAGCAAGAAAGCTACTGTCAAGGGGAACGATTACCCCAGGGGGCACACAGACCATAAACCCTACAACCGAGGACAGCCAAAGACCCCACATACCACCCAAGTAAAGCCACAGATACCCTACCCTTCAACCTCACCAGTCTCCAGTAACTCACCTCGGCCCAGTGACCCATCAGATGGAAGATGCTTTAAGTGTAATGAACTGGGACATATCAAGGCCAAGTGTCCCAAGAACACCATGCGAGTGCAATTCATTACACCACCATCACACCAAAGATCCCCAGGCCCGGATGCCTCTCAAATACCCTTGGAGCGAAGGGAAAATTTGAGAGTGGGCGGAAAGAAGGTTACTGCGTGGAGAGACACGGGGGCACAAGTGTCAGCTATCCACCAATCCTTCGTTGACCCCAAATTCATCAACCCAAAGGCCAAAGTTACAATTTACCCCTTCATGTCACAAGCTGTAGACTTGCCTACAGCTCAACTGCCTGTCCAGTACAAAGGCTGGTCAGGAATGTGGACTTTTGCAGTCTATGACAATTATCCTATCCCCATGCTACTGGGGGAAGACTTGGCCAACCAGGTGAAGCAGGCCAAGAGAGTGGGAATGGTTACACGTAGCCAAACCAGGCAAGCTTCCAGACCCATTCCTGTTCCTGAGCCGTCCACAGAGGCCCCGTCTGTGTTACCAGAGACCCAGACAGAGGTAGTGGACCCAGATTCCATGCCTACCACTGAAACAGCCACAGCATCTCCAGTCCCAGGCCCGGAACTGGAACAACAACCAGCACCAGCAAGTGCAACTACATCTTCAAACTCAACGCCAGAGGGCGCCAGCGAGCCAAAACTGGCAGAAGCAACAGACAGCCATGCCCAAAAGGCTCAGCCAGAGCCTGAAATACCCTCAGGTGCACCAGCGGAGAGCGGTTCACCAGCAACGGAAACAACCCCATCACCTACATCGCTTCCAGAGGGACCAAGCCCAAGTCCACAGTCTGAGGAAGAACTGGTGACCCCAGCCTCAAGGGAACAGTTCCAGACTGAGCAGGAAGCAGATGACAGCCTTCAGAAAGCTTGGGCGGCGGCACGGAGCACCCCACCGCCTCTCAGCTCTTCTAATCGATCCCGGTTTGTTATAGACCAAGGACTTTTATACAAGGAAATTCTTTCTGGTGGACACCGGGAAGAATGGCAGCCGCAAAAACAGTTGGTGGTTCCAACTAAGTACCGGGGGAAGCTCTTAAGCTTAGCCCATGATCATCCCAGTGGCCATGCTGGGGTGAACAGAACCAAGGACCGGTTGGGGAAGTCCTTCCACTGGGAGGGGATGGGCAAGGACGTTGCCAAGTATGTCCGGTCTTGTGAGGTATGCCAAAGAGTGGGAAAGCCTCAAGACCAGGTCAAGGCCCCTCTCCAGCCACTCCCCATAATTGAGGTCCCATTTCAGCGAGTAGCTGTGGATATTCTGGGCCCTTTCCCAAAAAAGACGCCCAGAGGAAAGCAGTACGTACTGACTTTAGTGGACTTTGCTACCCGATGGCCGGAAGCAGTAGCTCTAGGTAACACCCGGGCTAACACTGTGTGCCTGGCCTTAACAGACATCTTTGCCAGGGTAGGTTGGCCCTCCGACATCCTTACAGATTCAGGGTCTAATTTCCTGGCAGGGACCATGGAAAAACTGTGGGAAACTCATGGGGTGAATCACTTGGTTGCCACCCCGTACCACCATCAAACCAATGGCCTGGTGGAAAGGTTCAATGGAACTTTGGGGGCCATGATACGAAAATTCATCAACGAATTCTCCAATAATTGGGACCTAGTGTTGCAGCAGTTGCTGTTTGCCTACAGGGCTGTACCACATCCCAGTTTAGGGTTTTCACCATTTGAACTTGTGTATGGTCACGAGGTTAAGGGGCCATTACAGTTGGTGAAGCAGCAATGGGAGGGGTTTACGCCTTCTCCAGGAACTAACATTCTGGACTTTGTAAGCAATCTGCAAAGCACCCTCCGACACTCTTTAGCCCTTGCTAGAGAGAATCTAAAGGATGCTCAGGAAGAGCAAAAGGCCTGGTATGACAGACATGCCAGAGAACGTTCTTTCAAGGTAGGAGACCAGGTTATGGTCTTGAAGGCGCAACAGGCCCATAAGATGGAAGCATCATGGGAAGGGCCATTCACGGTCCAAGAGCGCCTGGGAGCTGTAAACTACCTCATAGCATTTCCCAATTCCTCACTAAAGCCTAAAGTGTACCATGTTAATTCTCTCAAGCCTTTCTATTCCAGAGACTTACAGGTTTGTCAGTTTACAGTCCAGGGAGAGGATGCTGAGTGGCCTGACGGTGTCTACTACGACGGGAAAAAAGACGGTGGCGTGGAAGAGGTGAACCTCTCAACCACCCTGGAACGTCTGCAGCGGCAACAAATCAAGGAGCTGTGCACTAGCTTCGCCCCATTGTTCTCAGCCACCCCAGGACGGACTGAACGGGCATACCACTCCATTAATACAGGTAATGCTCACCCAATCAGAACCCCACCCTACCGAGTGTCTCCTCATGCCCAAGCTGCTATAGAACGGGAGATCCAGAACATGCTACAGATGGGTATAATCCGCCCATCTACCAGTGCATGGGCATCTCCAGTGGTTCTGGTACCCAAACCAGATGGGGAAATACGCTTTTGCGTGGACTACCGTAAGCTAAATGCTGTAACTCGTCCGGACAACTATCCAATGCCACGTACCGATGAGCTATTGGAGAAGTTGGGACGTGCCCAGTTCATCTCTACAATAGACTTAACCAAGGGGTACTGGCAAGTACCGCTAGATGAACCTGCCAAGGAGAGGTCAGCATTCGTCACCCATGCGGGGGTGTATGAATTCAATGTCCTTCCTTTCGGCCTTCGAAATGCACCCGCCACCTTCCAGAGGCTGGTAGATGGTCTACTAGCTGGACTGGGAGAATTTGCAGTTGCCTACCTCGATGATGTGGCCATTTTTTCAGACTCCTGGCCCGAACACCTACTACACCTGGAAAAGGTCTTTGAGCGCATCAGGCAGGCAGGACTAACTGTTAAGGCCAAAAAGTGTCAAATAGGCCAAAACAGAGTGACTTACCTTGGGCACCAGGTGGGTCGAGGAACCATAAACCCCCTACAGGCCAAGGTGGATGCTATCCAAAAGTGGCCTGTCCCACGGTCCAAGAAGCAGGTCCAATCCTTCTTAGGCTTGGCCGGATACTACAGGCGATTTGTACCCCACTACAGCCAAATCGCTGCCCCACTGACCGACCTGACCAAAAAGACCCAGCCAAATGCAGTTAAGTGGACTGATGAGTGTCAAAAGGCCTTTACCCAGCTTAAGGCGACGCTCATGTCTGACCCTGTGCTCAGGGCCCCGGATTTTGACAAGCCATTCCTAGTAACCACAGATGCATCTGAGCGTGGTATAGGAGCAGTGCTCATGCAGGAAGCAACAGATCACAACTTCCATCCTGTCGTGTTTCTCAGCAAGAAACTGTCTGAGAGGGAAAGTCACTGGTCAGTCAGTGAAAAGGAATGCTATGCCATTGTGTACGCCCTGGAAAAGCTACGCCCATATGTTTGGGGACGGCGGTTCCAACTACAAACTGACCATGCTGCACTAAAGTGGCTTCATACTGCCAAGGGGAACAACAAGAAACTTCTTCGTTGGAGTTTAGCTCTCCAAGATTTTGATTTTGAAATTCAACACATCACAGGAGCTTCTAATAAAGTTGCTGATGCACTCTCCCGTGAGAGTTTCCCAGAATTCAGTAGTTAAAAAGTGTTCTTAAAATGTAGAAGTCTGTTAGTTATATACTTAGGAGTATATGTAAAGGTGTATGTGTTGTATTAATCTGTTTATTTTCAAGTTCTAGAAGGAAATCGCCGTCAGTGAGCTTCCCCACTGTCTGCGATTTGGGGGGCGTGTCATAAACAGATAGCTAAGGGTTAATGTCTCTTTCACCTGAAGCACCTGACCAGAGGACCAATCAGGAAACCGGATTTTTTCAACTTTGGGTGGAGGGAATTGAGTGTCTTTGTCTTTGTTTTCTGGCTGCCTGCTTTCTCTGAGCTTTGGAGAAGTAGTTCTATTTTCTAGTCTTCTGTTTCCAAGTGTAAGGACAAAGAGATCAGATAGTAAGTTATATGGTTTCTTTTCTTTGGTATTTGCATGAATATAAGTGCTGGAGTGCTTTGATTTGTATTCTTTTTGAATAAGGCTGTTTATTCAATATTCTTTTAAGCAATTGACCCTGTGTTGTATCATCTTAATACAGAGAGAACATTTGTACTTATTTTTCTTTCTTTTTATATAAAGCTTTCTTTTAAGACCTGTTGGAGTTTTCTTTACTTCAGGGAAATTGAGTCTGTACTCACCAGGGAATTGGTGGGAGGAAGGAATCGGGGAGATCTGTGTGTTGGATTGCTAGCCTGATTTTTGCATTCCCTCTGGGGGAATAGGAAAGTACTTTTTGTTTCCAGGATTGGGAACAGAGAGGGAGATTCACTCTGTTTGGATTCACAGAGCTTGTGTCTGTGTATCTCTCCAGGAGCACCTGGAGGGGGGAAGGGAAAAAGGATTATTTCCCTTTGTTGTGAGACTCAAGGGATTTGGGTCTTGGGGTCCCCAGGGAAGGTTTTTCAGGGGGACCAGAGTGCCCCAAAACACTCTAATTTTTTGGGTGGTGGCAGCAGGTACCAGGTCCAAGCTGGTAGCTAAGCTTGGAGGTTTTCATGCTAACCCCCATATTTTGGACGCTAAGGTCCAAATCTGGGACTAAGGTTATGACAGGCCTGGAGCCGGCCCTGACCTGAGCGGCATCTGGATGCTAACAGCAGCTCTGCTTCTCTGCCTCTGTTACCCTCAGGAGTGAGATATCAGCTAAAATCACCACTGCCTGCAGAAAATGGTGCCAATATTGGTAGAGATGCTGCGACAGTTAGGGAGTACATAAAGATTGTGGCAAATACCATACTACTGTGCCACTGTGACCTAGGACACACACACCCTTGCCACTGACTAAACCAAGAAAACCCTTCTGGTCTTCTGCCACAGCCCTCCTTGCAGAAGTTAAGGACATTCGCAGAAGATGGTCTGAAGCCTGGGTGGCTGCCGACATATGAAATAAAAATGTAATTGATGACCTAAGGTGCAAATGTCGGCATCTCCTTTCCATGGCACATAGGGACAGCTCTAAACCATAACTGCACCCAACATGGAAGATGCACATACTTTCTCCATAGATGGAAAGTAAGGGAATTGAACTGCGACTGTGGTGTGGTGCAAACTATTGGACACATCACGGAGGATTGCCCAATCCATGCTTATCCTGGAGGCGTCGCAGCCGTTCATATGGCCACCCTCTCTGCTGTGGACTGGATAACAGACCTTAAGATCCAACTACAGTCATACCATTGCTGTCACTGTTCCACTATCACCATACAAAAGAGGAAGAAGTTCAGCTCTCATTTTGGTGTCTCTGACCTGGAGGGGTGAGATGAGCTCACCACACAGATCTAGGAATGTGGCCTTGCGCATCCGAAAGTTCTGCAGTCACTGCTCGTCATCCCAAAACTGCATGACAATGCGA
This sequence comes from Gopherus flavomarginatus, assembly GCF_025201925.1. Taxonomy (NCBI): domain Eukaryota; kingdom Metazoa; phylum Chordata; order Testudines; family Testudinidae; genus Gopherus; species Gopherus flavomarginatus. The sequence continues at coordinate 88,092,824 of NC_066620.1, forward strand.
TCCTGGCAGTCAGTGCTTGTTTCTGAGACCTGGAACCAGTGCTAGACCATCTGCAGCTGCTCCGTGAAGGCGAACGACAACCTTGAATTGTTTCTTTCTATGTCCCATAGCAAGCTAGCCTCCCAGGAATCATCATGTTCCCAGTGGTTCTCCTTGCAGCTCTGCACACACTGCAGGGTCGAACGTCCTGTGCTTGGACTGCTTGTGACAATAGTGCACAGCTGCGCAGGCTCCATGCTTCTGTCAGAGAGGGCAGGCACTGAGGAGGGACAAATGGGTTTGCAGGGATTTTGAAAAGAAGGTGCAAAATATAGTGGGATAGAGAGCATAGCATTATGGGAAGTTGACCTCTTGCTCCCTGTTACCCCCACGTGACTGTTTTGGTCCCATCAGACATTGCAAAAACATCCCAAAACACCCTGGGCTGGATAATGGCGAGTTGCACAGTGGCATACCTACCCACAATGCACTGCACTCTGCCTCAAACAAATGCTCCTGGTGAGTACATGCACCGCCGACACAAGAAGCGTAGTGTGCGTAATAACAGTGGCGTCTGTTTGACAATGTAAATTAGGTTGACATAATTTTGTACTGTAGACATGTCCTAGAATATATTTCAGGGATGGGCAAACTTTTTGGCCTGAGGGCCACATTGGGGCTCAGAAACTGTATGGAGGGCGAGTGTAGTGTATTAAATTGCTCCCTGTAGGAATGTGCTACTTATGGTGTACTGCTTACAGCTGCTAGTCCTGGTGCTCTGAGTGGCATGGTAAGGGGATGGGGAGCAGGGGGGTTGCATAAGGGGCAGCGGGTCCCAGGGGCGTCAGGGGACAAGGAGCAGAGGGCTGTTGGATAGGCATGGGAGTCCCAGGGAGCCTGTCAGGGGATGGGGGTGTAGATTGGAGTTGAGGCAGTCAGAGGAGAGGGAGCAGGGGGGCTTGGATAGGGAGTGGAGACCCAGGGGAATGGTTAGGTGTGGGGGGGTCCCAGGTGTGGGCAGTAAAGGAGCAGGGGGCTTGGATGGGTCGGGAGTTCTAAGGGGGGCAGTCAGGGGGTGGATAGGGGGTTGGGGCCAGGCTGTTTGGGGTGGCACAGCCTTCCCTACCCAGGTGTAGTGTATTAAATTGCTATCCGTAGGAATGTGCTACTTAGCATGTACAGTAACTCCTCACTTAATGTAGTTATGTTCCTGAAAAATGCGACTTGAAGCAAAATGATGTTAAGTGAATCCAATTTCTCCATAAGAATTAATGTAAATGAGGGGGTTAGATTCCAGGGAATCTTTTTCACCAGACAAAAGACCATATATATACACACACACAGAGTATAAGTTTTAAACATACAATTTAATACTGGTACACAGTGATGATGATTGTGAAGCTTGGTTGAGGTGGAGGAGTCAGAGAGTGGGATTGTCATAAACAGATAGTTAAGGGTTAATGTCTCTTTCACCTGTAAAGGGTTAACAAACAGTGGACCTGGAACACCTGACCAGAGGACCAATCAGAAGACAAAATACTTTCAAATCTCAGTGGAGGGAAGCCTTTGTTTGTTTTTTGGGGGGAGGGTTGCGTTGTTCTCTCTGGGTTCTGACAGTGACTAGACGTGCAACCAGGTTTCTTTCCAATCTCTCTAATGCAGTCTCTTATATGTTCAAAATAATAAGTACTAGGTAGATAGGGCAGTTTTAGTCTTTTGATTGTTTTCTTTGTTTGCAAATGTGTATTTTGTTGGAAGGATTTTAATTTGTATTTGGGCTGGGAGGAGGCTTCTCTCTAGTGTCTATAAGCTGAAAGACCCTGTAACATTTTCCAACTTGATTTTACAGAGACAATTTTTATTTTTCCTTTCTTTTATTAAAAGCTTTTCTTTTTTAAAAGACCTGATTGATTTTTCCCCTTGTTAGGCTCAAGGGAATTGAGTCTGTATTCACCAGGGAATTGGTGGGAGAAAGGAGGGAAGGGAAGGGGGAAGGTGAAATTCCTCTGTGTTTTAGATTCACGGAGCTTGAATCTGTATTACCTCTTGGTGAGGGGAAAAGAGGAGGGGGGAAGGTGACATTCCTCTCTATTTTTAGATTCAAGGAGTTTGAATCACAGTGATCTCCTAGTGTACCCAGGGAGGGTAGGATCTGGGAGGAAGAAAGGAAGGGAGGGGGAACGGTTTATTTCCCTTTGTTGTGAGACCCAAGGAGTTTGGGAACTTGGGGTCCCCAGAGAAGGTTTTGGGGGGACCAGAGTGTACCAGGCACTGCAAGTCCTGGTTGGTGGCAGCACTACAAAATCTAAGCCAGTAATTAAGCTTAGAGGAATTCATGCTGGTACCCCATCTTTTGGACGCTAAGGTTCAGAGTGGGGGTTATACCATGACAGGGATATTTTCCAGGGAATGCCTTACTGCTAAATGATGAACTAGCAATTGGCTGAACCCTCTAGGGTTAACTCTCACAGTCTACAAGGCAGCAGGAATGGAGGGAGGGAGGGGAGAGTGCATCACAGACAGAGACAGAGACACACACTGTGTGTGTGAGAGAGATGCACATTTCTCCTTTAAGTACACTGCCTTGTTAATTAGATCAGCTTATTGAGACCGCAGCTTCTACTGCCAGCAAGCTTCCTCTGTCCTGAGCCTTGTCATGTGTCCACCCTGCTCAGGGCTGGCTCCAGGGCCCAGCACGCCAAACGCGTGCTTGGGGCAGCATGCTGCGGGGGGCACTCTACCGGTTGTCAGGAGGGCGGCGGGCAGCTCTGGTGGACCTCCCGCAGGCGTCCCTGCGGAGGGTCCACTGGTCCCACAGTTTCGGTGGAGCATCCGCAGGCACGCCTGCGGGAGGTCCACCGGAGCCAGAGGACCAGCAGACCCTCCGTAGTCACGTCTGCGGGAGGTCCACCGGAGCCGCGGGACCGGCAAGCGGCAGAGCGCCCCCTGCGGCGTGCCGCTGTGCTTGGGGTGGCGAAATGGCTGGAGTTGGCCCTGCCCCTGCTCTATGGAAATGGGGTAAGCGGGGTGCAGGAGCGGGGGGAAGAGGACACCCTGACATTAGACCCCTCTTCCTCCCCTCCCCCCCACACAGCAAGCAGGAGTCTCAGGGAGCAGCTTCAAGGCAGAGGGCAGGACCAGCATATGGCAGTAGGGGGAGGGACAGCTGCAATTGCTAGCCTGCTGGGCAGCTGCTGCACAGGGAACTTAGGGGTGCAGGGAGCTGATAGGGGGAGCTGATGGAGGGCTGCCAGTCCCCCTCGGTTCCAAGCCCCCACCAGCCAGCTGCAACGGGCTGCTCTTCCTGCAAGCAGTGGATAAAGCAGGCGGCTGCCAAACAATGTTAGAAGGGAGCATTGCACAACTTTAAACGAGCATGTTCCCTAATTGATCAGCAACATAATGAAACAACTTTAACTGGGACGACTTTAAGTGAGGAGTTACTGTACTACTTTACAGCTGCCAGTCCTGGTATTTCATACGTAAGTAACACATTCCTACGGGGAGCAATTTAATACACTACACCTGGTGGCTCTCACAGCCATGCTACACAGCAGGAGCCCACAGCCCCACCACCCAGAACGCTGACAACACAGAGAGCTGAGGCTGCAGAGGAGGGGGGACAGCAGGGGTGGGGCCGGGGGCTAGCCTTCCTGGCCGGGAGCTCAAGGGCTGGGCAGGACAGTCCCGCAGGCCATAGTTTGACCAGCTCTGATATATTTCATGGTTCATGAAAGTTTCAGCTAATAAATTAAAATGTAGACAGTTGATTGGAGCTGCATTAAATTATTCACTGAGGAAAAAAATCTGAAATTGATATGGGTTTCTGAGCATATGAGGTTTTGGACTTGAGCAAAGTTCTTCCGTTGCTACCAAAAAGTCCAGTTGCTTTTTGGCTCAACACCACTATCATTTTTACTACAAAAAAGGTGGTCACCTGCTAAGATGTATGATTTTGAGAAAAAGCATGCGGTGTTGTGGGGGTGGGTGGTAAAACAGTGAAATGTTTTTACAAAACCAGTGAATTATCATTAACTTCGTCATTGCAGCAAATGTTTCCCTGCCTGCTATCATAAACACACCAAAATGGTCTGATTGTTTTTTACAAAGCTATATAAAACCCAGTCCTGCACCCATTGAAGTCCATGAGAAGCTCCTATTGGCAAGAGCTAAGCAGGAAATGCCAATTATTTTTCTTGGGAAATATTGTTTAAATAATGTATTTCCTGTGCAATGTTTCTATTTTATCACTGAAAAAACAAAACTTAAAATTTTGGGGGGAGGGTTGAAAGCCAAATGCAAAAAACATATATAAACAGCCCAACATATATGTATATATACAAACATATATAAACAGAAAATATCAACCAAAATGAAAAATTCCCACCAAATTTTTCAATTTGGCCAAAAAGCCATTTTTAATCTGGAAAAAAAAATTCAGACTAATATCTTTCAAGCAGCTCTGCTGTGGATGTGGATGGTGCAAGATTGATTCTGTGATCCAATAAAACTCTGTATAAAGAAAACTGTTTACAAGTCTGTCAACGTGATCCCACCACCTCTCATTCTTACTGTTGGATAACATGTTTCTGGGATTTTGTCATTTTCTGCCAGAGGGCAACTGTTTTCTAACAGAGGCAGCTTGTCTAGTCAGTTAAAGAGACTGGGAGTTGGAACTCTCTGGTTCTGTGCCCACTTCTCTTCTGTTGCTGTCTCTGTATGTGATGCTGGACAAGTAACAATTTCTGTGTAGCTCAATTGAACACAGCAGGACTGGTCCTGGGCAGCAGCATGGGGAGATTAGTTTATTTGCTGAATATTGAAAATGCAGCTTCCTAAAATGGCACGTCCTCTGTGATTTTTTTTTGGCCTTGTACCTAATGCGACTGACTGTGAGGGATATTTTTCTCCTGAAAGATGAGCCTTGAAAAGGGCAAGAACTATATTGTCCCCTGACACCACAATGTCCGTTCTAACTGCCCCTCATGTTTGTCATTTGCTTTGGAAATACATTTTGACATGTGCAGAGCCCGGGATTGGAACCTTTTGAGCAGTAGCACAAGGGAGAAATGGAAACTTGTCACTGATGTCAACAGTGGGATGAGAACAAAACATAGGGAGTGTCCCTTTGCCACCAACAATCTACAATGTGACATCCCTTGCAAGAGACAACATTTCTGCAAGCTGAGCTTTGTCTTATCAAAGATAATAACATTTCACTGACAAACTACACAAGCTTGGGCCTGGGCCTGAAACTGAGCAGCGGGTCACTGACCTATGAACCTCTGTGATCGTTTTACTCCAGGACCCAAAAGGACGATTGCAGATAGGCCCATTGCCCCAGAAAGGCCTTTTCACCGCTATCTGTATCATAGCCTCTGTGGGCTTGACTTCAATGGGACTTGTGTTTTAAATTAAGCATATACTTAAGTGCTTCACTGGAAGAGGCCAGAGCATTCGGCAGCTTGCAGGATCTAATTCTGTGTGAGCAGGGAGTGCTCTGAGCAACTGTTCTATGTCTCCCACATGGAGCTGCTGAGAAGAACCCTCCCATCTACTCACTTACCTCCCTACGTGGGGGAAGCGAGAGCCACTCTGGCTTCTCCTTCTCAGTCAGTGAGCAGTACTGCCAACCCCAAGCACTTAGAATTCATGAGCCAACCAGGCCCCCCAAACTACGAGATCAGCTTTAAAAGATACGCTGTTCTTTTAAGAGCTGCTTTTTATTCCCCTTGGTTTTCTTAATGAAAACTGAGGATCTAATATAGTCACCTGAGCCCAGGAGTTGGGGCATCAAGAAAAATACCAACTATCATGAGACTCACAGTAAAATTGCAAGAGTTGTCAATACTGAATAAAAGTGGGATAGGCACACCACTGGCTTTGTCTGAGCCCAGCTAGTGGAGACTTACTTGGCTGCTGAGCCTCTTTGTAGTCAGGAGAGAGAACAAGGGTTTTGGCCCATTCCAGAAAACAGGGGAAATAACTATAACTACCCCACAGGGGGTTAATTAGACAAGTTTTCCAGGACAGTGTACAGACTTGAAGTTCTGGGTGTTATTACTGACCTGCGTGGCAGTCACAGAAAGGAACTGAGGGACACTGTCAAAAATGCCTTCCTCTACTACGCACACCTACACCAAACAAGAGGACCATTGCACTCCCATATAAAGTAGTGGCCTCTACTAAATGACCTAACCACCACTAGCCTGCAGGCAGAGGAGTTTTAAACAGGTACTATAGATATTAAAGAACATTGTTTATACGTTCATATATTTTGACCAGCCTAGCTCATCCTGCTTTGCAGCAACAATGAACGAATGCAGAGATCTTTGCATTACATTAAATTAGAAGCTCTATATGCTTTGGAGCATGTTAAACCTTTCAGAGTTTTCTTTAGAGATTATTACATATTTTACTAAGTAAACAGATTACTTAGCATCTTGTGGTATGAAAACAAAACCTTGAAAGATGCCTTATATATACATTAAAAAACTAAACATGTCAATATGTGATAAATGCAATCTCCATGATGCTAGGCTTTACAAAAATAATAGAAAGACTGCAACATTTTTGCTTATTTTTCCTATGAAGAAGGGACTTAAAAGTAACTGAATTGATTATTTTTAATTATGAAAAAAGATGTTTAACTTGGATTCTCGAGTCTTCTGAAAAAAAAATTTAAAACATTTTGATTATTTAAAGCACTATATATGAATACTAAGTGTTGTTATTTATTATTGGAAAATAAAGGGGGAAGTACATTTAGTATTATTCACCACTAGAGACAGGATGTTTGACTAGTTAAACAAATGGCCAGGTCTGGTATAACAACTCCTATGTAGTCTTTACATGCAAGCAAATTAAGTAACAGAATATGTTGCAAATTATTGCAACGGTGTTAGGAAGGAGGCAGCAAAAGGAGCAAAATCAATAAGTCCAGGTGACAGTTTAATGATCTTTAATGCCTGTACTTCTCCTGTCTCACACTGAGCAACAGCCCTTCCTCCTATTCTCACAGTTACAATCACCAGCAGTGTCACAATTTTATTTGGGTAGCTTTGTGCTTAAGACTAACAGCAGGGCTCTGAAACATTTGGCAGGCTTCAAAGTCCTCAGATACTCTTTCAGGCACTAAGTGCAGTCAAGGTATCCACTGAATGTACATGTAATTCTCTGTGCTGAACAGCAACAACGTTGGTTAGTGATTTTCCCCTTTATTCATTGTTGTGACGTCTTCCATGCTTTGCATAGCACTGAGCACTCTTTTGATACTATGAAGAATAAAAAACGATTAACTGCAGATTTCAGTTGCTGGTGAATTCATACAAGCAGCAATTTCTATTCTTCTATTAAGAAAGGTAAACGCAAAGCAAGTATGGTTGCATTTTTTTTCAGTCTCATGGCAAGTAACCAGTGCTGCCCTTGGTGTCACAAAGTATTGTGGCCCCTGCCATGAGCTAATTAAAGACCTGAGCCAAAGCCAATGGAAAGACTCCCATTGACCTCGGAGAGTTTTGAATGAGGCCTCATAACTATAAAGATCAACATTAATGCAATCATGGTAACAATGAGAGGGGAATGTGAAACTAAATGCTAGTATTATCACCTTATGAGTTATTTAATAGACAGCAGTTCAAAGATATCTATTTTATACATGCGGGCTATTTTAATTCTTCCCACTAGGTGTGCTCCTGTGAAAAGGGTGCATGGTGTACTCCCTGATGTATGCATCTTAAGCCTCTGGTACCACTCACTGACTGATAAAGAGGTCAAAGGGGAAGTCTGGGTGATGACAGTGGAAAGAAATGTTCCAGAAGAGGTCTTACAAAAGGCCATGAACTGTGGAAATTCACTCTCCACTGTCACCAGCTATTAATGGGATCATCAATAAAACATAATCTAGTTATAGCAGACTTAGTCTGTAGGTTACATTAACCATTGTCTTGCATCAGTAATGACTCTACTAGAGGCAGGAATGGTAAGCACCTTGTGCTATTGGATGGGAATATCCCTGCAGAGCATTACCTTCACTCTGTCTTGCAAGGGATAGAGAGAAGAGAGAGATGACAGATACCCTTCTACAGCTTTCACTCCTCAGGAACTTCCCCCGCCCCCCTTCCGTTCCATTAAGTGCTGTACCCAAATGTTTTGACTCTCCTGCCTCTGGAAGCAAAGTTCAAAACAAAGTAGGTGGGAGGGGAGATCATTCTGCATACAGAAAATTTGCAGATATTCTCTATATGACCTCTGCTGGGTAAAACTCAAGTCACCTGCTGTTGTTGCCATTCTCTGATTGGATAGCTTTTATAACTAGCACAGCATGGATTTTTAATTGCAAGTTCATTTGTACAATCTGCACTTCTCAATTTGTACCATGTTGCTTATAAAACTATCCAACACATTTTGAACAGTCAATTTTAGATTTTACAACTGAATTTGCCAGTTTCAAAATTTACTCTCAGTGAACATGTAAATTAAAAAATTTCAAGTTTTATCAAACTCACAGGTCAGTGAAAAAGCCAAAGACAAAAGGGCCATTAAATGACTGACTGAAATTTGCTTTCAGATTCAAATGAATATTTGAAGATATTTGTTCCTCTATTTGCCTGGGTCTAAAATTGATAATACACCAAGCCACCAAATGATAGTCATGTCTCTGAACTGCAGATATTTTAAGGTTCATTTTTCTTTGGATTATTTTTAAAAGTCTTTATGGGAGAAGTGTGGTTTCCTTAAGAAATTATTTGGGGACTGGAGGGGAAAACCCAGATCACTGAGTCCAATCGCCTGCTATCACAGGCAACCCTGTCGTATAATTTGAATGAAGACAGGATTGCCATTTGCCAAACAAGGAAAAACAAGTATATGGTGGATGGTCCAAAGACAAGATGTAGGACAAGGCTACAGAAAGGACACCATCGGAGAAGCATAGAGATTAAGAGTGAGAAACTCTCTGTGGTTGTAATAGAGATATTTGGCCACTTTTATACATTACAGAAATCCACTGAATTCAATCATGTAACGATCCCTGTATCTCACACCCACAGTTACTTTTTTAGTCCTGACTCATTGACTCCAACATTAATGAGCTGGATGAAAGTGTAAAAACTGGAAAAGGTTTGTGAGAAAATTACGTTTGGAACTTGTTTGACCAGCTACAACTGGATTCTCTTTTGGTGGGTATAAAAAGCCCTGTTAATATGTTTAAAATGACAGAACATAAGAGCTGGAAGAATAATGCAAAAATCTTCTATAACTGATGTGAAATGCACTCACCTTGGCTATGCTTCTGCATTCCCCTTAAACATTGCAAGCCTTTCCTTAAACATTCAAAGGATCAAGTTTCACTGGCATGAATATGGAGAGAAAGTGAATTTTAAAGTTGTCTGTGTGAGTATTCTCACACTGGCTGAATTATAAATGTGTACATGCAACAATTCACCCAGGAAGTGTGAATCAGGGAACTGAACTAATACCATGTGACTTAAGTGACCAGTAACAATTAGGCAACACAGCTCAAATTTTGAATAGAAACAATCAAGCCATAGAATAAAACATTCAAAAAGATATTTTGCAAATAATATTTATCACTGAGGAACCTGTGGTCATCTTGTGGTAATTCTGGAAATAGAAAAAAAAGGTTAAATACATCAAATAAATTAGTTGGTGTGAAATATTAGCTCAGTTCTACAAACAATTAGAGCTGGTCAAAAATAGCAGAGAAAACTAAGTAAAACTGTTTTCAAGACCCCTTTCCCCCCGCCCCTGTATTTTGATTGTAGTGTCAAAACTCAAACTTTAATAAAAAATGAGGGTCCACCCACTGCAGGAGGTGGGGTGTAGCACCCAGATCAATTACGTCAGGGAGCTGTGCCACAAACCAGGTATGCTCTCTGACTCCCCCTTCCCCCTCCCATATAATGCACCTCAACAGGAAGAACCACTGGGCAGCTCTTGAATAGGGGAAAACAGAGGACAATCCAAATGGCAAATGATGCATCTGACAGATAGTGGAGACTCCTGTGTATTTTACCAGAGAGGGAGAATTGGAATTGAATGGGAAGAACTGGAACTGGTTATAGCATGTGGCATTGCTCTTTGCATGTCTCGTTAGCTTATCAACACCATTCCTTCTAGACCCCCCTCTCCCACTCTCCCACCCCTTTGGCACACTAGGATAAGGACAAGGTCTCACAATAAACTTGCTCTGTGTCAATGTCACCAATCTTTGGCAAAAGAGATTAAAATAGATCAAAATAGAAAGGTGAAAGTGACTAGTTTTGGTGGTTGTCCTGGATGTTATCATGGTCGTTGAGGTCCTGACCTGAATATCATTGCATTGTCTTGTGCAATGGCAAGTGGTATGGGATAGAGAATGGAGATGAGGAAATGTGGCTGAAGGGAGGCAGCGTCCTTCAAAAGGCCCATAGCCAGCCAAACAAAAGTATGGACGTGCTTGTGAACACAGACCATAGTGCTGCATGGGGGACAACTCTGGAGTTCTCACCCACAGAGCCAGAACAGGAGACAGAACTAATATTGCCTTTCTGCCATTGAGATTCTAGTTCAGGTTTGCAAAATTAAGAGCAGGGTCCCCATTTTCCCCAGGAAAGAAGGGGAGTTGGAGGTAACAATTTTACTTCTTTCCCACCCAGAGGAGAAGCCAGCAGGGAAATAGAAAAATGAACGTAAATAGGGAACTCCGCCTTGGACAATTCTTCTCCATCTGCTGCTTCACCTGCTAGTGGAAAGGCTTTGGGCCTACTAAGGTAAACTCCCCAGGGGTGTGTTGAGCATGATAAGGCATGGAGTGGCCCTTAACATGGAAATGAAAGAGAACATACTTCCAGGAATGACTCTATGACAGCTGCTCCACACATCCAGCCACCAGCTCCCACTTCTGCTCCCAGTTCTGATTCTCCCATCTCACAATTTGTCATTTCACCAGCCATTGCAGTGACAGAAGGTAAGGGAGCTCTCCTGAGCTCACCCAAGCAGTAGAGAAGAGGAGGGGAACTCCCTTACTCGAAATCTAGAACCGGGGGAGCTGTCAGGCTGCCCTTCCATGTGCTCCCTTTTGCTTTAATCTTTGCTCAGCGCCTTTTGTTCATTGCGTATTGTAAAAGCACAGGCCTATGTGAGGTCACTGGCTCAGCTCCTCTATCTGATTGGGCTGATATCAAGGGAGAGGTCTCTGTGACACTGGGTCAACATCTCTGTTGCTGTAGCTGTAGCTGGCTGGACTGAAACTAAAGCAAGACACAGGCTTTTCTGAAGTTACGCTTGCTGGGCTAGTGTCAAGCAACAACAAGAAAAGGTTGCTGGTCCAGCATCAGTGGTTCAAATAGATCAAAATAGGATAGCCACCATTCTTGTGTTTGTGTGTCTCGTCACAGTTGTTGATGTCATGTTGGGGTTGTTGAGTGGCACCTATGTTGTGCTGTTAACTCCTGCTTGGCACTCAGAATGAGCTGTTGGGAATAGGACTGGCCAGAAGTGGACTGTGTTAGTGTTTTAGTGTGTGCTTAAACAAGACACTAAACATTACAGGAGGTGGTCTAGGAGCAGGCAGATTTATGCTGGGATGGAGAAGAAAAGGTGGGAGAAAAAATGAAGGTAGTCAGATAAAGGTAGAGGGGGACAGAGAGAAAACAACAAGATGAGAACAAAGAAAGAAGAGGAGAAAGAGGAAAGGCAAAAGGAGTGATGGTGGCAAGCATGCCAACAGTGAGGGGACATGAACATGCTTGGGAGGTCCATATGTCAGTCAGTCACCAGGGAACAATTTAACAAAAATGTTTGGTAACCATTGCCATATGGGGAGTGCAGGAAAACGGTCTGCTGTGCATTGTTTGTGATTTATTCAACTCAGGCAGGAGTAATATAACCCTGAACAAAGGTCTTGACAGGTAGGTAAAAGAGGAAAATATGTTTTACAATGTGGTTAAAATAAATCAGAGTGCACCACATGCTCTCCTCCACTTGTGCTCATACACAGTTCTTAAACCCTTTTTTTAAAAAAAATCTTTCCAATTCACCTCAGCTCACCTTTAAATGAACATTTTTTTTCTCAAAATGTCAACATGTAAAAGCTGTCACCGAACATTAGCTGTATACCCAACATTTTGCTATTCATGGCTTATGAATAATTGCTTGTCATATGCCAGTTTGCCTTAATTATGGTTTGAATACATTCCAAGTTGATGGATTGTTCTGTTGGGAGCTAATACGATAAATATCACAGCATCTCTTTTGGCTTGATCAGGCAGAGCTACAGCTATCACAGCTCTGTTACCTGCTAGCAACCACTCATTGTGGGCTAAATTCTGTAAGTGGGTTCAAGTCAATAGAGTTAACCTAATATTGAATAAGGGCCAAAGTATTTTGGCCATCGTGCAACCACTCTTGGGGCCTGAGTCTCCTCTCACACTGCTTTTGTACTAGCATAACTCCATTGATGGAACTGGAGTTTCTCCTGTCACTTACCCAGGTGTAAATCAGGAAAATTGGCACCCAATATTTCTCTCTTTTCTCTGTCAGCTTGGCTCATGGGATCCTAGGAGTTAGAAATGGAAAAGACCTTCTAGATCATCATAGTCTTTGTCCCACGAGCACATAGTGGATGGCCAGATATTTCAGGCCTTCCTTATGTAAGTAATCTTTACTCCTGTAAATAATCCCTCAGTTTCAATAGAATTATTCCTGTGAGTACAGGTTTGCAGGACTGGACCTTTAACCCCCCCTACTGACAGAAAATATATCCGATATTAAACTGCCTGAAGTCAAGACCACCTCTCTCTTTCTTTCCACAAGCTCAGTTGGATCACTTTTGCCAACAATCCTTAGTTTTGAAGATTTTAGGTGGCAGGGAGTTATCAGTGGAGAACTCTCTGCTGTGAAATTTTGCTTCCTCCCTTGATCTGATAGAATGCACATCTATTGACCTTCTGGACAGGGAGCGTGGCTCACCTATTTACTAAGGCCTTCTTTGCCTGCAGTGGGAAATGTGTCTAGTTTATTCTGGATGCGATTCTACATAGAGCTGACATAGATCAACAAGCTACTTGGTTTTCAAATTTGTACAGCCAAAAGCTGTTTGGACACATTTAATAAATACAAAAGGAAATACAAAATACTACATTTCACCTGAGCTCCACTGGCACAGCAAGAGCTCCCTAAAGCATGCACGTAAGGCCTTATGGGGGTGACTGACAGAAAACCAGTATTTGTTAAAAGAAAGCAAAAAAAAAAAAGATCAAATTTTGCTTTTCATCCTTCCTGCCTGTCTCCATTATAAACTGGCAAATTAAAAAATCTAGACATTAAATACTGTCCAAATAAGTCATGATTCTGTCCATTCATTTGTTTTGTGTGCAAAGAAGTTATGGTTCATAGTTGTCACACTCATTTTTCCATGTTGCCAACGTTCCCGCTCACCTTTGAGCACACACAAAACTATACTGGATTGTGGGAAAGAGAAGGGAAGGAAATTAAGGAGCAGGGAACAAGGTTAGCCAGGGTCATTGTAAAAAAGATGGGAAAAGAAGGGAAATGTGGGGTGATGTAGAGGCGTGCACCCTTTCCCCCAAACACACATCAACTTCTATGCCATATTACATGCTGGAGCACCATGGTCCTGTGTACCCCCTTGACCTTAGGCTGCATGGTGCTTGTACACTGGGTTTTTTTTAAAATACAGTTTAATGAAATAATATGTTAACTGATGGATGTAAAACAAGCAACCCTTGTTGATGCAAGCAGTCTCAATGAAGCTGAGGGTTGCAAAATCAAGGAGAGAAAATTTTATAAATGCCTGTCAAAAAAAGTGATCCTAGAATAGATAGAGATCTGCAATGTTAATTATTCGTGATCCTTTTGAATAGAAGATGCAGTCTAGTGTTTCTCAACCTTTTTGATACTAGGGACAGGCTTGCTGCCTTCCTAAACTGTCAGGATGATCTCAGGGATCAGTGCCGGTTCACGAACTGGTGGTTGAGAAACATTGAGTAGTCTATAAAAAAACAAATGGAAATCAATATCATTAGAATGAAGTGCTTATTTTTTCTTTCTTCTTTTCTGTACCATAACCAAAAACATATTTTAATTTTTTTATTTCCAGTTTATTTTTAAATGAGAATTGACTTCTCCCATGAAAGTGAACACAACTAATGCAATTCTTCTCAGAATTAGTCTTAATAATATGCAGATCTTTACCTTAGCTCGTAGTGCCATCTAGTGATTGTTCCTTTAAAAGAGCAATAGTTTGTATGGTCTCATTTATTTTGTTTCTTCACTATTGTGCCATGCAAACGTGCAATGCTATGAAAATTACTAACATTAGAAGACAACACTACATGCACAGCAATTTGGGAACCGTGGAGTCCATATGCAGGGCATCATACTGCAAACACTCATACAAATGTAGTAAGTGGTAGTCCCTGTTTGGGCGCCATTTGTGTTACAGATATTTGGGGTAAAATATGTACAGTTCTAGGACACTCTCTTTTCCTGCACTTCAGCTTAACTCTTTTCTGAAGCACAGGCCAGAGTTCTGCCTTTTCAAGACTTTTTGGAAAGAATTACACAGAGTTAAACCTCAGGGCTACTGTTTGAAAAACCCTGCATGTAGGTGCTTGTGACAGCTTCCAAGCTGGCACCCCACACTAAAATAATTATGCTGGATTCTTTAAAAAACAGTCATTAAGGACCAAATTTTCTAACATAGGAACCTGATATGTGCCCTTAAAAATTGTGTGTGCATGTACAAACTTGTAATTGCATATAAAACCAGGCAATAATGTGCCCAAAGATCTACTGGCATATGTACGTGCATGCTTTGTCCACTCAGTTCTCTGTTTGCATGGGCATATGATGTGCCTGTGTTTAAGGCCTTGTCTATGTAAGAAAGTTGCACTGGTCTAATTTTGTCACTTATGCAAATGATGCTCCGATTTACTTCCATCTTTCCAATGATTCATTTTCAGCCACAGAGAATGTCATCCAGTGTCAGCTGTGAAATTAAGGATGTCAAAGAAGTTCCTATAATGAAACACTGGTTAAAACAGAAATGTCTCTTATTGGGGCTAAGCAGCTGCTCCATGTCCCACCTCCTGTTATTGTCACCCAATGAGGGTCACATCAAAACGTCTCTTCCCACATGCAAACATACATGTATTCCCTCAGATCTTTTTTTAGAGAAGAAATTCTCCACAGTGTGGCCTTAAAATGTATCTGTCACCTGGGTCCTCTTGAGAGCTTAAGAAGACTGACAATGGTCTCAATTCTTTTTTCTTGAATACTGTAGTCTTGTCAGCAAACAAAAGTCTGGGGATTCTCACAGCTAGCAGTGCTTCAATCTTTGGTCTAATAGTTGACTTGGCTTCTCAGTAGCTGGTAAAAGAGGCAATCTGCAGCCTGTATCACCAGTGGGACAAGTATTGGGATCAGCATATAAAATTACAGTTTCCTGTGGATATCTGAAAGTCTGTCAATCTAGACCATTGGGCTCTGTTGTGTCCAGAGAGCAACTAAGTCAGAGATGGATCTACAGACCCTCACCACTCTGAGCTCTAATTCTTTTCTCTTTACCCGAGACACAATCTTAGTAGGAAGTAGTCAGCTAAAAGCCAAATGTTATTTCAATAGACTCTGTAGCCTCAGGATGTGACAAACGCTCGGGCTCCCCTCCAACTCTCCCTCTGGGTCCATAAAATACACTGTGGTAGACCTTTCATTACTTCAACTGAGGGTGTCCCTTTTATGTAAAGTCGGAATAACTCTGTATTGTATAGCAATTGGGTAATATCCCTTGAAGTAGGCTGTAATCCCTCTAGTAGGCCTCCCTGTCTCCTATTGCACTAACCACCAGAACTTAATATAGCAGCAGTGTATATAAGTAGCTAGACCAGGTATGTTTATATATAGTTAATAAAAGTGGTTATTTGGAGCCCAACTGTGTCCAGCTGGTTTCCTCATTTCTTAACATTGTGTGCAGAGCAGACACAACAAACACCTGTATCCAAAGTGGTATTGGGACCCAAGTCTTACAACAGACATATCTCTTGGTCCTGCATCGATCAGCCACTGAGTCCACAGGGCTGTCTTTACCTCCTGTGTTTACAACCTTCCCCTCTCTAAAGTCTGATTGGCTCTGCTCTCAGATGGGTGAATATGTGTGGGCCCTGCAAGATGGTTTGTCCTTAATGGAAACTGTCCATGCAGCTTCCGAAACAGTTACTGAACTTGTCTAATAACTGCTGTAGAACTGATGTGAATGAAATTGTTTCTAGTAATTCACTGTATCATTGTAACTCCTTTCACCATTTCATTACACTTGCCATTTTGCCTACATTGTAACTTCTGTGCACTATTGTAATTCAAAACTCATTTTAAAATGCTTACTCCATTTTGTGGAAGGCTTGTGCTGCAGCCTTCATTTTTGCGAGCCATGCTGTAATTTTATTAGTTTAGTTGAGATGTGTGAATGAGGTATGTATGGGTGATAGAATCAACCTCCAGCGCCAGCCTGTCCTGATGAGATAAAATTCAAATACCAATGGCTGAAGAGGCAGACAACAGCTCTAAACAAAGTAAGAAGCATCCACCCTAAAAAGAAAAGGACAAAAGAAACAACAGAAGGAAGATCAAAGCCAGGTTCAAGGCTGAAAGTCACGCCTGCAATTGACGGGTGATCAGTCCAAACCTGGAGGCAGCGTGACACAGCAAGACCTATAGACTTTGAATCCAAACTAACAGCCTATAAAAAAGAAGGGTGAGATGAGAGACTTTGGGTAATGTTCTGCTATCAACATCGAAGGGCATCGGTGCATGCCCGACAGAGACCCAGCTCCTCCTCGTGCTCAGCTTTCCTGGCCAGTTAGCTGCCATGAGCTATGATCCCCAGCTGCGAACTCAAGCCACTAACTCAAGCTACAATCGGGACTGGTAACTATCCAGCAGCTGCAGAACATTTGGGGTGTGTGTGTGTGCATGTGAGTGTATGGTGTATGTGTATAAGTATTAAGGTATTTGCTAGTAGTTATAGATCATAATAAATGTGGCATCTTTGCCTTGACCCCTAAAATGATCCTATGTTGTTTTGTCTGTACAACACTGCTACATCCTATATCTAGATGTTTCTGGGTCCTTCTAGCTGAGTTGCGCTGCCCTGGATTCAGACAAAAATCCATGTCTCCTCTCCACTGCTTCTCTCCCTGCCTTTGGACTTAAAACCAAATGTTCCTGTATAAAGCATGAGGATTACACAAACTTAAGTTCGTGAGTAGTGCCAATCACTTCGGTGGGACTACTCACATGCATGAAGTTAAAGAGAATGAATGTTTACAGGTTTGTGACCTTATTGTTTCTCAGTGGCCCCAAATCAAATTTGCAATGTTTTTAAGTAAAAAGATGGGGTGAAGGGTGTTAAACAGATGACAAGCTCAGCCTGTGTTCTGAATGCCAAACAGTGTTCTTTCTGGTTTGTCACATCACCTACCTAAAGATTCTGCAGGCCAAATGCTGCTCTCATTTCAACATGTACAACTCAATTGGCCAAGACTTATGCCCTGTGTCCCACCTGCGTAATTCTGCCCTTCCATAGGATTGCACAGGTGTGACTGAGCACATAATTTGAGAATGGTGGGCTTGCACAGATAGCCCTTCTAATGAAACTTAGTTACTATTTCTGTTAATGATCCATGAGCCAGAAAAGGATCCAGTTCTTGCTCTCTTCTGCGTTATTTCCCACGGACTGACAGTAGTAAAATGAGACTCTTTGTACAAAAAGGAGGGGTGACACTGCACTGTGTTGCCAACTCTTGTGATTTTATTGTGAGTCTCACAATATTTTCTTAAAGCCCCAGCTCCCTCAGTCAAGTGATTGTGTGAATTTCATCTTGCATTTTTAAAAAACAAACATATTTCTAGCCCTCATGGTTGTAGACAAAAGCTGGAAAATGTGCCCCAAGTGAGTTTAAACACTAGGAAGCCAGAAGGCAAACAAAAAGAGTCACAAACTTATTGTTTGGCTTAAAATCATGCGATTAAAAAAATCTGATGATTTCTTAAGGCCTGGCTCATGATTTTGGAAGGCTTTGGATTGATAATACTATTGCATACTTAGCGCACGTCCAGACTAACCCGCGGCATCGGCGGGTTAAAATCGATTGCTTGGGGATCGATATATCGCGTCTAGTCTGGACGCGATGTATCGATCCCCGAGCGCGCTTACATCGATTCCGGAACTCCATCAACCCGAACGGAGTTCCGGAATCGACACGGAGAGCCGCGGACATCGATGCCGCGCCGTCCAGACGGGTGAGTACCTCGATTTTAGAAATTCGACTTCAGCTACGTTATTCCCGTAGCTGAAGTTGCGTATCTAAAATCGATTTTAATACCTAGTCTGGACGTGGCCTTAGAGGGAGATCTGTTGAGCAAGAAGATTTCATTTTCACATTGGCACTTTTCTTGGCAGACGTACTCTATAAGGAAAACCCTTTATTTTCAGACTGAATACTCCATCCAAAATGGAGACAGTAGTTCCACAAAGTGGTATTTAGGGAAACAAAAGATGGTCTAGTGTTTAAAGCACAGATCTACTGGTCGGGGAGACGGCCTGTTAGTCTGGCTGTGCCACAAGCTTTCTTTGTCATGTTGGGCAGGTTATTTAACTGTTTTGTGCTTTATCTGTAAACTGGAGATAATACTACTTAACTTCACAACAGCCATGAGTGTAACTACTGATATTTAGAAAGTTCTCTGAGATCTTCAGAGAGTGCCTTTTGGAGTACAAAGCAGTATAAAACTAAATAAACATAGTCACATGAAGAATCAAATAATTCAGCAGAGTTCCCTTTGATTGTCAGACTTTGTCTCAGAGATATTCAGGATCACGTCCTAAGGACTATGTACTTGTGGCAAGGACTATTTATTTGAGCCATGGAGAGCCAAATCTCATGGGGAGTATGCGGGGAGTGAAAAACTTCTCTGATGCGCCTTTCTGTACCTAGCCATAGGACAAGCAGCAAGTTCCAGTTAGTGGGTGACAGTTGTCAGCCATCAGGAGTAACCTCTGATTTTGAAAGGAATATATTCAGTCTTATTAAAGTCCCAGTTTTGTGTACTTTGATTTTTAAAATAACGAAGGTCTGAGGGTGAGCTAAGAGGCAGAAAAAATAAAGCATTACATTTTCTATCATCTAATGTTACACAGCACAAGCTAATGGGTTGTGGTCAAGAATTTTTTCTTTCTTCCAGCTTGTAATGCACAAATGCAAAATTAGGTGCATTGTAGCTGGGATTTTCCACTCATTCATCCAAGACTGGCCGTTGTTGGCAACATGATAACTGACAAGATGGTTCTTGGATCTATTCTTGTATGGAAAATCTTGTTTTCCTGAGTTTCTTTGTTTTCCAGAAAACAATGAGACAATGCCTTCAAGAGCCACTCTGAGCAATCAGTTTGCAAATTACCAAACATGGTGACTATGTTCTACTTTCTGCTGACAGCTGATATAAAAAAAAAATCAAAGTTTTAAAAAGAAACAGTAAACACTAAACACACGCAAAGTAGTGTAGATCTCTAATTACTATGTTTGACAAAAAATGTAATGAAAAATATACCCCTTAATTTTTTCCAGTAAAGACATCGTCTGATGACTTGTTACCATGATCTCTTTGAGAAAGCCTTTCCCATAGCCATGCGATTGATTCCATTGCTGTGGAATCGCAGTTATCATCTAACTTTTGTATTTTGAATTTCTAACATTTCGTCTAGATTATTCTTTCGCTAAATAAAGACAGAAGCATTTGTTCACTTTGAGAGGTACCATCTGGTTTGAGTTTAACTGGGGGTAGAGGCTGAGGTGGGGGAGAGAAGTAGTTTTCAATCTGACAATACAAAAGGAGCCTGGAGCAATAGATTGGGGAAAGCATGCTTACGCAGCTATCCCCAGCATTCTATTTCAATATAATCCAAAACACCTGTTCCAGGGCTCACACCTTGGTAAGGCACATGGCTGGGCCAGGGCCAGACTCCTCCTTTTTCCAACTCTGCAAATTAATAGATGATGTTTGCCCTCTGTGGCTGTTTGGGGCTACAGCAGTGAACAAGGATACCTATAAGGATGATGATGAAATATGGGCCTTGAAAACATTGAACTTTGTTGTACTTCTGAGTCAAGAGGAAGGTCAAATCTGCTGATTAGTCAGAGGTTAAAGAGATATTGTCTGAAATATTTTAAAAACTATGCTGAAAATAAGTTACCTCACTCTTTCTGGCACATGGGATGGGGGACAGAGAGAAGCAGCTCTGGATACAAATAAAGCAGCTCTGGATTACTGCTTCCTTCTACTCACACGTGTGGGTTTTACACAAACTGCTAGTAGAGAGAGGGGATGTCATGATCCATCTCGTATTTGTGTCTGAGTGTGGGTTGGAGAGGAAATCATACTCTAACTCATTTGTGTGATGGTTGCAGGGACAAGGATCATACCCCATGTCCTTGCGGGGGCAAAGGCCGAGGCCTCTGCACTCCCACTCTCTTTTGCCAAGGGTGAGTTGTAGTGAAGCTCTTTGCTAGGATCTGAACAATAAAACACTCAGCCACACCTAGAGACTGAGCCCAACCTCATCAAAGGTCATGGGGGCTTTGTTATGTACTTCAGTGGCAACAGGGCAGGCCTTACCATGAGGCAAACTGAGTTGGCCACCTCAGGTGCCAGACTGTAGTGGGGCGCCACAAGGACCTAGAGTGCAGAAAATTTTGTCTGCTGCTGGTGATATGTATTCTCTCTGCTCTAGATGCACAGAGATGGTGGAGTGCTGTGCTGGAGGAAGGAGGCACAAGAGACATAACAGGCAGGCAGGAGAAAAGGTGAGCAGGAATAACAGAAGGCAGCAGGAGCTGCAGGGAGAGAGAGGAGGAGGAGCCTCTTATGTACCTCTCTAGCACTCCCAGGAGCCTGGACTGATTAACACCAGCTTCTCAGGGAGCTTCCTGTTTTCTGCTGCTTCCCTGAACCCACTTGAGGAGAACAGGCAGTCAGCTGAAGTAGTGGGAGCCAGTTAGGCCCTTAAGACGCTGATATCTTCCCTCACACAGGCCCTGCTATCAGCCTGCTTATTTGTGCCCTTCAACTGAGTGTTGAGAGCCACTATAGCTGGCACAGAACAGCAGTCACGAGCGACAGAAGAAAACGCCCCTCTGGGGCAGCATTCAGAAAAAGAAAGCAAGCAAAGGAAGCTTTTCTATCTAAGCAGGAAGGAGCTCTCTGGAGATACATAGACACAAATGTTCACGGTGAGCCTTCCGGCCCCATTGAGGATGTGAGTGGTGAGGAGATGCCTGATATTCCATTTAGTCAGAGTGCAGGTAACCTGGCACTATGCAGCATCCATATCTCCATCTCTAATGAATGTAACCATGCACATTCCTGAAGAAAAGTGTAGATCAGAGAAGAGTGTGGTGGACGTGAAAGAAACAGCTGCTGCTGAGTTTAGTTCCTTAAGTCTAGATGATCCAGGACTGTGGACCCGGTAGCCTAAGGGACTTCCTTGTACTGCGTAGGCCAAAGCAAGTGAAAAACTTTGTGTTCCCCAAAGACAATGAAAATAGAAGTTTCCATCCAACGCATTACTGGCGTGAAATCCCCAATGGTGACAAAGTGGAGAGGCCATGGCTTATGTACTCAAAAACCCAGAATACTGCATACTGTTTTTGTTGCAAACTGTACCAGTCTAAGCTTCCAGCCACATTGGGTTCTACAGGAACAAAGGACTGGAAGAATCTGGCTAGAAATCTGTCATGCCATGAGAAGGCAGCAAATCACCAGAGAGCATTCCATAGGTGGAAAGAGCTTGAGATGAGACTAAGTTTGAAGGCCATCATAGCTGATCAGCATCAAGAGAAAATTGCATCAGAGTCTCTTTACTGGCAAAATGTTCTGAAAAGGCCCATTGCAATTGTGAGAGTGCTTGCTACTCAAAACCTAGCACTGCGTGACACTTCAGATCAGCTGTATGTGCCAAACAATGAAAACTTCCTTAAAATTGTGGAGCTGATGGCTGAGTTTGATGCAGTATTACAGGAGCATCTAAGAAGAGTCACCATCCAAAGAATGTACACACATCACTACCTTGGAAAAACAATTCAAAATGATCTTTAAATAGAAGATTGTGGCAGATCTGAAGTCAGCACGATATTACTTTGTTATTCTGGACTGCACATCTGACATCAGATTCTTCCTAACTTGCATGACACCATCGGCTTCAGCATAGCACATCCCTGATTGGTTGTGAATGAGAAGAGAATCCAGCTCAATGGTTCTATGAAAGACTATTAGGATATGTCTACTATTCAGCTGGGAGTGTGTTTCCAAGCCTGGGTTGTTATATCTGTGTTGGTCCCAGGATATTAGAGAGACAGCATGACCAACAAAAGTTGGCCAATAAAAGATATTAACTCATTCACCTTGTCTCTCCCAGCTCCGATGGACAGATACAGACTAGCTCTGCTTCATCTAGCATGCTAAAAATAGCAGGGAGGATGCTGTGGCATGTGCAACAGCCTGGGGTAACTAACTTAGCTCAAACCCCGGAGGTCAGGCAGGCTTGAACTCAGTCAGCTAGCCTGAGTCATTGACCCTGCCCCAAGGTCCACACTGCTATGTTTAGCTCAATAGGTTGGTCTACCCGTTCCAGGAGGCACACTCCCAGCTGCAGTGTCATTATGACATTATGGGCCTGATTCTAAAGGCACTTTATGTGTGGAACTCCCCATTGTCCATAGCGAGTTCCAAAGAAGGAACAGCTGCAGGACTGTGCTCATAATATGCATACCATGTATTCCTCCCACCCTCAATTAATAATGGCATCTTTTTGGTCTGTAAATAAAGCTTCCCTAGGAGGTCCATTTTCAAAATGAAATGAGATTGTGGGGGAAGGGAGCTGCTGGTTTCAATATCTTTAGATTCCACAAAGAGCCCAAATAATTATGCTATGTTAAAGCAGCCAACATACATGTTGTTTTGCATGCCATTATGCCACAAATACTCTTTCATCAGTCCATTGGTCTTTCACCAGCTCCAGCACCAGAAACCTCTGCTTCTCCTCAGAGCCTTGCCAAGGCTTTGGAGCTGCGTTGCAGCTAGAAAGCTGTCTAAAGCCATCTAGTCTGCATGTAATTTTGATATGAAGAAAACAGCATCCAACAGTGACAGACTTGGGCTAAAAATAGGATTATAATAAAACCAGGTTTGTTGCTCTGGGCTCATAGAGGCACCAGTATTAAAATTTTTTGTTATATTGAGCACTGCTCTGAGAAATCAACACTATTTGGAATGAAATATATGCACATGCATACATACTGTGGCCCAAGTTTTGAAAACTAGTGGTTTTAGGTTGCCTCATTTTTTGGGTGCCCGGTTTGAAACTCCTTAAAGGGCCTGATTTTTAGAACGCGCTGAGCATCTGTCCTCTGAAAAGCAGGCTCCTTTATGGTGTCTTGGGTTGGGCACTGAAAATCACTAGCCAGTTCTGACAATCTTGGCCTGTATCTACATCTACACATAGAAATTAGGGTTGGTCTGGAATTTTCTGGCAATGTGTGTTTTGGCAGAAAATGCAGTTTCTGGAAAATTTCAGTCCTGCTGAAATTTTTTGATTTTCCTAATGGAAAATCAAAATGAAATATATTTAGTCTGGGGTCTGGTTGCCTAAGTAGAAATATCTACTTTCCAGGCAAGTTTGATGAACGATGCATCATGGGCGTGTAATCTGGCCTGGAATCCTGGTTGATAGCAGAAAATGGGAGTCTAAGCCACCTAAACTACAACTCCTACAAGGCACCACAGCAGCTCAGAAGGACACAGACTACAATGCTGAACCACGCCAAAATGAAAAGTTTCAATTTGGGAATGTCAAAACATTTTGTTTCAGTTGAAAATGCAGAAATGAAACACATCATTTCTGAATTGAAATATTTCAGAACTTGCCATTCAGTGAAAAATTTCAGTATCTTGACTTTTTGTCCTGATATTTTGAGTGAAAATAAATGTAGAAATATCAGAATTTCTCAGGAGGAAAATTCTGCTTTTCAACCAGAAATCTCTATATATTATAGCTAGACAGACACAGACAAGAAGACTGCATGATACCTGCAACTGACACTATTTTTGAGAACAAGTAACCAAAAAAATAGGAATGGGAGAACTTATTTTTCTAAATTTGGAATACACACTAACATCATGGTTTCAAAATTGGGTGAAGGGAGAGAAGAAATGTATGAGTCTGATGGGAGGGAAAAAACACCCAACCTCTTGGGCGAATACAAAGGAGTAGATTAAAAGGGGTCATTCACAAAAGCTCAGAAAGCACAATGATACCAGCAGCTATATCAGATACATGTATCTTGGTTTTCCCCAGGATGGGTCAGATGTGCCGTGAGAAAACTCCTCACTGGTCTCCACACTTTTTGCTTTATTTTGATTTTGTATCCTCAAGATATTCTCAGGGAAGTGGTGTCCTATATTTTGGCAATAGCCTGGTTATGCTAAGAGTACAATAGATAAACCAAGAGTTTCAAAGCCAACTAGGAGAATTAACCACTAATTAATTAATTTCCCATTAATTTCAGTGCAGTTGCCCTAGCTTTGAAAATCTCAGCCACAGCTTCCAGAGTAGACCAGTTAGTTTGCTGCAATGATACAAACATTTGCTACTCTGTATAGAGTTTATGACCATGAATAATTCAAGCCTCAAGGATCCTCTATCTTTTACCAGGCCTAGGGTTGCTGACCCTCCAGAATTATCCTGGAGACTTTAATTAAAGATTATATCATGTGATGAAACCTCCAGGAATATGTCCAAACAAAACTGGCAACCCTAGCCAAGCTTCCAACATGCCCCCTCTGATTGAAACAAGATGAACCAATTAATAACATTTTTAAGGCACTTATCAAATCAAAGATTTAAAAGGTCACAGACAAATAATGAATGCAAGCAGAAAAACAGAAATAGAAAAGCTGATTGGATAACAATTATCCTGGAGGGAATCAGCCTGTTCCACCAGAAGATAGCCACATTCAAGTCATTGTTAATGTTAACAGCAAAAACTAATCTATTTAGTGGAATTTCTATCGCTTTCGGACATCTGGATCATCTGGACACTCTAAGCCTAATTCTGCACTGACTTACATCAAATGCAACCCTCATGAATTTCAAGGGATTTCTCAGTGCAGAATTGGCTCACCGATTACATTGTTTTTGACAGAGTGGTTAAATAGCTGATAGTGCTTCTGGCTGATACCTCCTAAGAATAGTGTATATGATATTGAAGTCTACAGCTCCTTTCTAAGGCAATGCCATACAATGGGCATATGCATATATAAAAGATCTATTAAGCATGGTGAGGTATCAAATTTAAAGCACACATCTGACATAAATTGCTGGTATTACAGACTAAAATATAATTTATAATTGGATACACACAAGTCTGGATGATTTTTCCAGTGTGCAAAAACAAGTGAACAGATCATACTAAAGGGAACAGTTGTATTAGGTTTTGCTGTTTTGCTCTTTAGGCCTTGCAATACACGCCATATTTCATCTTTTCTCCCAGTTTAGTTTCTTCTAAACACTCCTCAAATTTTCTGTCCATTTCTTTACTCTGAGCTTCATAGAAATGGTCCTTCCAGTCACCAACAATTCCTGCAAACATTAAAAATATATATAATCATTTGTTAGAGAGACAGGATCATCACTCCTTGGTTGACGTTGTAACTAGCTTTCCATTCAAGTCTGATTTTTGCACATCACAACCTTCACTCCCCCATCTATATCCCAAAAAATTGATCCTTTCTTCTTTTGACTCTACATTTAGGGTTTTTGGCCACAGGAGAATTTTTTCAGCAATGTATGAGGTGAATTGGAGAAGCCATCTCTAAGATGTAGGATTTTTTAAAAATACAGGTAGAGTTCTTGGTATATCTTTTTTATGGACATAACATATCTCAGAAATAATTGGCCCCAGAAACATCCATTTTGTTATATTCAAGAGACATTACACTCATTTACACCCAGTCAGATTTGGCCCCAAGTCTGTGGCGTTTTTTTTGATAAGATGGTCTTCAAACTGCAAACTAAGCATGTGTGTTGTTAGGTGTGGTGCTTATTCTTAAATAAATGTAGGGGAAGACATCAGATTCTCCATGCACACTCCACCATTAGCAGCTCTGTTCTTGTGTGCCACCCTCAGCCTGTGGCAGCCAGAGATCCTAACTAAGGGCCGGATAATGCCCCCTGTGATTCATGACCCACAGAGGGGAATCACCACACACAAATCTGATGTATTCTTTGTGTAGGTGGGGTGAACCGCCTTCAGAACATCTTCCACTTTCTCTGGAGCCCCTGTGACCCACACATCAGGAGAGGTGGGCCAGTGGTGAGGCTGAGGGAGAGATAGACATGGTGCCCCCCCAATGGATGGGATGCAATGAAATCTCAATGAAAGATAGAGCCCCAGGTTAATGTGAGCTACAGGTAACTCCACTGTATCTTGGAGTACACCTCTACCCCGATATAACACTGTCCTTGGGGGCCAAAAAATCTTATTGCATTATGGGTGAAACCGCATTATATCGAACTTGCTTTGATCCACGGGAGTGCGCAACCCTGCCCCCTCGGAGTGCTGCTTTACTGTGTTATATCTGAATTCATGTTATATCATGTCACGTTATATTGGGGTAGAGGTGTACTTCCTGAGCTAACCAGTGGAAGTGCCAGAGTCACTGCAGCAATTGTATTAGGCGATTTCAACTTCTCTACTGATTGTGGTGCTTCTGTGTTAGCCCAAGATTCCACAGCCACCAATAACAGCCATAATACTAGCCTAGGGACAGTCTGGCTCAACACCTATAGTTGGATGCACTCTGGATTTTGTCTTTGGCCTGGGATTGGAGATGGATGTTACATGCTCGTTACAGTAGGGGTTATCAGTGCTACACTAGTGGCATCAGAGAGGCCTTTCCCTGGTCATCCACCCAGCAATAAAAGGTTCCTGGATACTATCCCAGCAAGACACAGGTCCTGAGCCATTAACCCTTGCAGAGGCCTGTGCCTTCACATCACACCAGCAAGCTAGAGTTGCCAAGGCTAAGATGTCACAGAGGGCCAGGCTTTCACAACAGCCCTAAAAGATAGGAATGCTGGAGCCAAGACCTCATCAGAACCTGTGCCTTCAGTTCACCCAGCCAGCTAGAGGTGCTGTGCTAGTGACTGGTGATCATTTATAGAGAATTTTCAGAAATGTACCTTTACCGAAGAGAATTTTCCCAAATGTTCCATGGGTTTTGAAGGAGTTCTCTTTCATAGCTTCGAAGCTGCTCTTCTCCGCAACAGTCTGAATCTCTTCCTCATTCAGAGAGAACCCAAAGAAGTCAGCTATTTTTTTCAGTCCTATTATCTGATTCTGAAAACAAGGAAGATAAGAGTGAATATTATTGAAACACATTCCATTTGGATCACACCTGTGGAGTGATAATAACAGTATCTCTATACTTTCCTAGAGCAGAATTACTGTGAAAAATCTGCAACTACTTCATTTTGCATTGCCAAGGAATTCTAACAGGTGTAACTTTCAAGCAGCTTCTGTCCTGAACTCCTTACTCATGCAAGTAGGATACTTTGGCTAAATGGAGAGTGGGCTCTATACTTGTTATATGTGGCTGTGCATAGGAGTGAGTAATAATAATACCACCTAGAGCTTTTCAGTACACAATTGAATCCAGAGAGCATGTACCTGTTAATATTCATACACTTCAGGTGTGCTGAAGCAAAAGGCATTGCTAAGAAGTGTGCAGATAATGACATACCTGAATAAGGAATTCTGTACTCTTCGCACACCAAGTGACGGTGCATTTTGACAGATACAATAGTGAGCAGAAAGAGCTGTTCTAAGGGGATTTGACAATTGTGGACATAAAGATAAGAGGAAAACAAGGACAATCAAATGTGGTAATCAAATAAGGCAAAAAAATTTAATTTGCAGAACTTTTCATCTATAATCAGGATGAAAGGCCAAAAATTAAAATTTTGCAATATTTTATTTCAGAAATGCTGAAATGTTCCTAAACAGCAGTGGCTCTCAACCTTTCCAGACTAGTGTACCCCTTTCAGGAGTTTGATTTGTTTTGTGTACTCCCCAATTTACACCTCACTTAAAACCTGCTTGCTTACAAAATCAGACATAAAAATTCAAAAGGGTCACAGTACACACTGATTGAAAAATTGCTTACTTTCTCATTTTACCATGTAATTATAAAATAAATCAATTGGAATTTAAATATTGTACTTACATTTCAGTGTATAGTATATAGAGCAGTATAAACAAGTTATTGTATGAAATTTTAGTTTGTACTGTACTGTTTTTTATGTAACCTGTTGTGAAACTAGGCAAATATCTAGATCAGGGATCGGCAACCTATGGCACACGTGCCAAAGATGGCACGCGAGCGATTTTTCATGGCACATGGGGTGGGCTGAGCTGCTCAGCCCGACGCCGCTCTGGAGTTCCCGCTGCTGGCCCCTTGCCAGCCGGGGTCCCCACCGCCGCTGTCCCACTCAGCACCTGCTGCTGGCCTGGGGGAAGGAATTCCAGGCTGGCAGCAGGCTGAGACCCCAGCTGGCAAGGAGCTAGTGGTAGAAACCCCTCAGTGGCGGTGGGCTGAACTGCTCAGCCTGCCGCTGCTCTGGGGTTCTGGCTGCTGGCCCCTTGCCAGCCGGGGTCCCCACAGCCCCACTCACCTTGCTTCCAGTTGGAGTTCCAGCGCAGGCCCCCTGCCAGACTGGGTCCAGGCTTCCGGCCCTGCTCAGCACTACCAGCCTCCAGCTCCACTCACCTCAGCTGCAGATCTGGAGTTCCAGCCGCTGATCCTCCTCCCAGCCGGTTAACAACTGATCACTCAGAAGCCTGTGTGCAGCTTAAAGTATCTAAATAGGTGCCACCAGACATTGGAAAACTCAGCAAGGAAAAGCAAGGGCAAGAATCACACTAAACTGATAAGATCTGCATTTTAATTTAATTTTAAATAAAGCTTCTGAAACATTTTGAAAACCTTGTTTACTTTACATATAACAGTAGTTTGGTTATATATTATAGACTTAGAGAGACCTTCTAAAAAACGTTCAAATGTATTACCGGCATACGAAGCTTTAAATTGTATACATGAAGACTTGGCATATCACTGCTGAAAGGTTGCCGACCCCTGATCTAGATGAATTAATGTACCCACTGGAAGATTTCTGTTGAGAACCACTGCTATAATGGAAATGTTGTGATGTTTCCAAAATGCAATATGATCTTTGGGATACCCAGCAGATCACTTACCAGGCAGGCGGCCTGGAAAGCTGGCCAGTCAAGGAGTCCAGTAGCTCAGGAAGCTAGGGAGTCAGGTGCTCAGGAAGCCTAAAGGCCCACTCCCCTGCCTGTCCGTTCATCAAGCAGGCATCCCTGAGAGACAGCCACCCAGACTCCTGATAGCTTAGGGAGCTGGTGAGCCTGGAAGCCCAGCTCTGCAACTGCTCATCAGATGGGCTGCCAAGGAGCCTGGCTGCTGAGGAACAAGGATCCTGAAAGCTCGGGACAACCTCAGTTCCACCACTGAGGCTGCTAAGAAGCATAGGAATAGAGAGGTGGGCAGATGGGGGAGCTAGCAGGAAAGCAGGCCGCAGGGTGGCCAATAGGTCGGCCTGCCTGGTTTCCATCAAAAGTGTTGAAGCAATTTACATGTTCCCACAGAACACGTAGAGTCCATTGAATCAGCATTTTCTGTTGGAAAGCTGACGACCCTTTAGAGAGAGAGAGAGAGAGAGAGATTGCATTAAGATTTTTCTAAATAGATTTAGTGTGGGGCCAAGGTACCATACTGCAGGCACTGAAGAAATTAGATCACCTTGTTTTTATTTTATTTTTTTAAATCATCTCCGAAATACCTTGGCAATTTTCAAAAAGCTTTCTAGGAAAAAATCTATTCTATCCTATATCACAGCTGTAAAATTTCAGGTGAATTTATTTCAGTTTAGTTGGGTGTTGGGATCATAATCACACTGCAAACGGAACACGTTTTTCCCACCTAAGCTATTATACAAGTGGTTAGTGTTTCCCCATGGTCACTCTCCATATGCTTTGTGGTAGCTGGGCATAACAGGAAGGCATGCTAAAGACAGCCTTGATTTGCAAATGGAAATTGTTATTAGATGACTTTGTGGATTCTGTCAGTGCTTGACATGCTTCATGTTGCTGTAATTTAGGTTTTAATGCAATATGTAGACTACAATTCCATCCAGCTCACTCATGTGTGAGATTTCGAGAAGTCCACATTTTAGTCCACATTGGTTACAGATCGCCATATCTTATTGTCCTCCATTTTGGCAAAATTTCCCACTAAAGACAATTAAAGTTTTGACTGAGGACTGAAAATCTTGGCCAGTTTTATTGTGAAGATGTTTGGTCTGAGTTTCAGAGATGCAGCGCACCCACACGCCCCAGCGAAACCAGTGGGAACTGTAGATGCTCAGTATTTTTTAATATTAGGCCACTGGCTCATGTTAACAGTATATGTTAAAAAAATCTTAGGGCTAAATCAAGGTCTGGTGTAAGTGGGTGCAAATCCATTGAAAGGTAACGACGTTACACCTGCTTACAGCAAGGCTGATGTTGGCTCTTGTTAATCATTTCCCCATAAAGTGGATACTATTAGAACCTTATTCGTTCCAAAGTCTGTTTGTTCCTAGATTCAAGTTTCTTGGCACATTGGTGGTCACAGAGGGTGAAATTCCACCCTACTCAGAGGTCTTGAACCAACTATATGACATTTGCATCTGACTTATTTCTTCATAGGGTTTAAGTAGAGCTGGTTAAAAAGAAATTCCACTGAAACATGAGGATTTTTTTTATAAAATGTGGCTTTTTAATTACATTTTCATGTACATTTCTGTTTTGTTAGTTTCTGTCAAAAACAAAATGAATTGTATAGACCTGGCACAGGCTTGGTAGTTGTGTTATCATTAGCCATGCACTATTTCTGTATGAAGTAAAGATTCCCTTAAACAGCATTAACCTCACCTCTTTCAGCTCTTCATAGGTTATCACCATAACATTTTCATCATCCACATGCTTGTTCCATTCAACTAAATAATCAAAATAGGAGCCCCGGCACTGGAGGAAAAAAACCCAGAAAATCAGAATGATTCAATAATAATGAGGTAAAGGTGAATTGAGACGGGGGACATGGACTTCTGGCTGACTTCATGGTGTCAGACAGGGTTTTGAGGTGAGGACTACGGTAACAGGTTCTGCCACTGCTCCTCTGAACAAAAGCAATAAGTGTTCCCTCTATCTGACGGCTAGTACTGGCCATTAATGGAAGAGCACACATTTGCTAAGTGGAAAGGACTAAACACCCTCATAACCACCTTAGGGACATAGCATACAAGCTGGAAAGCTAGCCAGCTGAACATTCCAGTGCATTCCTGTTTACCAGGGAGACATCCTGTCTGACTGCTGGCTGGGTCGGAAAGGAGTCTCTCCTTTGCACTATTCCCAACTACAGCTGAGTGAGTGATGGATTTTTTGGTTCAGACACTAAACTAAAAAATTTAAAAAACAATCTTGTTTGATTTGAACAAATAACAATTTTTATTTTTTTAATAAAAAAGTAGAAAAAAATTGGTTTAGAAGAAACCAAAATGTTTCACTTGACTCCAAACAAATTTTATTTTGACTTATTCACTTTGATTCAGACATTTTAGGTGCTTTTCACCTTTTTTTGTGGTAATTTAAAAGTGAAGTGCCATTTTGAATAGAAAAGTTGAACAAAATATTTCAAACTGAAACAGTCAAAATGAAATGATTCAGAATGATTGCAACAAAATGCAACAAAGAGTCCTGTGGCACCTTATAGACTAACAGACGTTTTGGAGCATGAGCTTTCGTGGGTGAATACCCACTTAATCAGACACATGCATCTTTGTGCTTTTTACAGATTCATATTAACACGGCTACCCTTTTGATACTTGAAACAAAATGTTTCCTCTGTTTAGAAATTTTGTTTCTAAAATTAGAAAATTTCTAAAATTACAAAATTTAAATTCTAAAATTTAGTTTCAAACAAAATTATTTATCAAATTCAACCTGAAATCAGCAAACATTTTTTGCCCTCCAAAAAACAATTAGTTGAAAACATTTTGCTCACCTCTATTCTCAATAACTTTAGCCTTCTACCCAGTATATGAATTCAGCTTATGCATTGATTAGCAGAAAGAAAAGTTATAGGGTGAAGTTGTTTTGAGTTGTTATATTGCGTTTGGATTTCTAGGCCAGCATGCTTATGTCTATTTTAATAAGTATTAGCATAGCTGGTAATATAATTCATATTTAATTTTCTAAATCTGTGTTTCAGATTATATAAGATTCAGAGTAATGGTGGCCAGGCCATAAGAGCTTATATGACTTATTCAAGATCACAGAGGGAGTCAGTGTCAGTGAACAAATTATCTCTTGATTTCAGGGGTCAGAGGCTGATTTCAATTACATCATTTATAAATCTAGATTAACTTTAAGACAAGAAGCCTTTCTTGAATTATAACAATACAACTGAGACCAGAATCTGCCCCAGGTCTTCCTGAATCCCAGTGCCCAGTTTTGCCAATGTACTAATTAATCAGAATAGCTGAAAAACAGGGTACTTTTTCCATGCATAAAAGCTGCAAAATACTCATCCCATGAGCTAAAAGAGGGAAGTGTAGGCATATTGTTGTGAAAATGGAAGTAAGATACAGCAGTGTCTTTTGGATTTCGAACCAGCAGCAGTATCTAAAAAACATATGGAAATGAATTATTTGTTTAAAGGTTGAAAGTCAATACAAAAAAGTTTGTACTTCTCCTAGCACAATGAGATCTTGGTCTATGACTAGGGCTCTTGGCACTACAGTAATATAAATAATTAAGTAAGAAAAAGTCTGTTTGTTCAACAATCACAGCATCAGTAGAATCAGTTTAATTAATTTTACCTTATTTGAAAAATAAGGAATGGCAAAGCTCATTAGCAGGATATTTTCTGCTGACATGATAGCAGAGAAACAGTCAACATTTAAATTGTCAGCATTAGATTTCAGTGTTCATGCACCATGTAGACAAATGGGGCCAGTTTACTCCCAACCTAAAGCTATTCTATTCACGATACTGTAAATGAGGACTCACCTTGGCCTTGCTTTTGAAAATAGATTTGGGCAGGACTTGAGGAGAGAGAGGTGTTACTATGATTCTTCCGAAAGGTAATTCCTTCATCCTCTTTAAATACAATTGGAAAGAAAGATAGAATTAAATAGCCTCTTTAATAGAATTTTATCATTTTAAGATTTGTTTTAAAAAAAGTAGACTTTGCAGGAAATAATATTTCTTTCCTGCCAATCCAGAGGGTGACTATTTCACTACCATTAATATACAGCAGAATTTAAGACAAATTAACATTAATTTTTCCAAGGCCTTCCTGAATCTGTCATTTCTTTCAAACTTTAACTACCATGATCCCAATTATTAATGTTCCTCTAATTCCCTCTAGTGAATGTGGCCCCATGTAAGTTGCTCCTCTAGAGGAAATACTGTGCAAGACCCTGTTCTAACAGTATTTCCAGCCTGACTAGAAATTGGAGGCCTGTTCTTTTGAGATGTTCAACTGAGTTTAGGTAGAACCAGTAGTAAACTCATTATCTAATGGCTGACAATAAGTACTTCTCCAGAACCTCTTAGACATTCAGATAAACATAACTAGCAAACCGCTCTGCAATAGCATGTCTCCCAGTAAGGGTGCATCTGCTGGCATGTCGGGGTGGCTTTGTGTCCTGGCAGACAGATAAAGCAGTACTGGTATTCAGGAGACCTGAGTGTGTGTGTGCAAGTCATTTCTCCACTCTGCCTCAGTTTTACCTTCTGTAAAATGGAGATAATGACACTTACTTCCTTAGTAGCTTTGAGAGCTACTGCTTAAAAGTGCTATATAAGAGCATGGTATTATTACACATGTCTAATCAGTATCTTTCTATAGTTCCAAAAAGACAGATCACCATGTCAAAAAAATCAGCATCATAGCTAGGGCCCTACCAAATTCATGGTCCACTTTGGTCAATTACATGGCCATACAATTTTAAAAATCATAAATTTAATGATTTCATCTATTTAAATCTGAAATTTCACTATGTTGTAATTGTAGGGAGTCGTGACCACAAAAAAAGTTGTGGGTGGGGTTGCAAGGTTATTGTAGGGTGGGCTGCAGTACTGCTACCCTTACTTCTGTGCTGCTGATGGTGGTGGCGCTGCCTTCAGATCTGGGCAGTCGAAGAGTGGCTGCAGTTGGCTGGGATTCCAGCTCTGAAAGCAGAGCCGCCGCCAGCTACAGCGCACAAGGATGGCATGATATGGTATTGCCACCCTTATTTCATCGCCACCCTTATTTCTACATTGCTGCTAGTGGGATGCTGCCATCAGAGCTGGGTGCCCGGCCAATAGCCACCACACTCTGGCCACCCAGCTCTGAAGGCAGCACAGAAGTAAGCACGACCCACCTGAAATAACCTTGGGACCCCCCTGCAACTCCCTTTTGGGTCAGGACCCACAATTTGAGAAATGCTGGTCTCCACCGTGAAATCTGTATAGTATAGGTGCATTGTTTCCCAAACTTGGGATGCCGCTTGCGTAGGGAAAGCCCCTGGTGGGCCAGGCCAGTTTGTTTACCTGCCGCGTCCACAGGTCCGTCTGATTGTGGCTCCCACTGGCCGCGGTTCGCTGCTCCAGGCTAATGGGAGCGGCGAGAAGCGGCAGCCAGCACATCCCTTGGCCTGCGCCGCTTCCTGCACCCCAAACTCATCCCAAGCTCTGCCCCACCCCAGAGCCCACACCCCCGGTCAGAGCTTTCACCCCCCCCCACTGCATCCTCAACCCTCTGCCTGAGCCCTGAGCCCTTCCCACACCCCAAACCTCCTAGCCCCAGACAGAGCCCTCACTTGTATTCTCACCCTGAGTCTCTCCCACACTCCAAACCCCTCATCTGCAGCCACAACCCTCACCCCTGCACCTCATCCTTCTGCACCCCTCCCATCCCCAAACTGCTTCCCAGAACCTGCACCCCCTCTCTCCGCACCCTCTCCCATCCCCAAACTCCTTCCCAGAGCTTGAACCCCAGTCCCCTGCCCCAGCCTAAGGCCTGCAGCCCAGACCTCCTTCCTCACCGAAACTCCCTCCCAGAGCCTTAGGCAGGTGGGAGGGCGGAGTTTGGGCTGGGTCAGGTTCTGGGCACCACCAGAATTTCTACAAACCTGCCACCCCTGATCCTGCCCTGCAAGCCTGAACTCTCAGCATTCTCAGGACACAGGCTGATCCCTAGTGGCCACTGTCCACTCTTAACCTGTGAGTCCCTCTCTGGATTGGAACTGGACTGGAACCAAAGACCATCTTGGAAGCAACATTACCAGCCCAAGTGGTCAAAAATCATGAGCTGACCCCGCAAAATCACAGGCTGTACTGCCACCACTTCATCCATTCTTCAGTGGCAGGCCCTTCCCTCCGAGAGGGACTGAGGGACCCGCTGCAGAATTGCTGCCAAACAGCGGCCCCTGGGGGAGGGTGCAATTTTATATTCTTGTCTCGGGCACAAAAATACCTAGTTACAGCTCTGCCATACAGCCCACCTTCACCCTCACAGTCTCAAGCCTCGTTGGTCCTTCGCCCCCTCCCCCCATAAATATTTCAACACCCCGCCTAATTTCAATTCCTGGGAAAACACTGTTTGCATTGCTTGTGTTATGAGAGCTTTTTGGCCAAACAGAGGGCCCTCTGAAGTCATTGATATGACCCCTTTCTCAGGCAATAAAATCAGTTACTTACAGAAATGGTAAAATAATAACACACACAAATTCTGTCTACAGGGAGTGTACATGGCATATCAACCAGCAGTTCAGCAGCTGCAGATTCCGTGAGCTTTGTACTGGTGTTAGAGGTTGTTCATCTAGAATTAATCACTTATCTCTTGAGTTTTTGCTCCTGTTGATTTTTTCTGGAACAGAGTTCTGATAGCACAGATTCGTCTCCCCATACAGCAATCAGATTCAGTACCTCCTGTTCGGTCCATGCTGGAGCTCTTTTGCGATTCTGGGACTCCATGGTCACCTGTGCTAATCAGCTCTCCACGCTGGGTAAACAGTAAATGAAATTCAAAAGTTTGCGGGGCTTTTCCTGTCTACCTGGCCAGTGCATTGGAGTTGAGAGTGTTGTCCAGCGTGGTCACAAGGCAGCGCTCTGGGATAGCTCCCAGAGGCCAATACCGTCAAATTA
This sequence comes from Gopherus flavomarginatus, assembly GCF_025201925.1. Classification (NCBI taxonomy): domain Eukaryota; kingdom Metazoa; phylum Chordata; order Testudines; family Testudinidae; genus Gopherus; species Gopherus flavomarginatus. The sequence goes on from NC_066620.1 coordinate 88,129,192, forward strand.
CATCCACACTACCCCAAATTCGACCCAGCAAGGTCAATTTCAGTGCTAATCCCCTAGTCAGATAGGAGTACCAAAATCAATTTTAAGAGCCCTTTAAGTCAACAGAAATGACTGCGTCATGTGGACGGGTGCAGGGTAAAATCGATATAACGCTGCTAAATTTGATCTAAACTCGTAGTGTAGACCAAGCCTGAGTTCTCTCCCATTGCCTCCCCTAATAGCTCTGAAATAAGGGGAGGCGGGTCTTTCCAGCTGAATGAAATCCTGGGAAATCATGAAGCAGAAAATCAACCCTGGAGCTGACTGACAGTTAAAAAAGGAGCTGTTAGCAATCAGAATGGGAGACTCCTAGGCAAAAGACATCCTCTGTCATGGAAAATAAAATGGAGAGGGGTAACCGAAACTCCCCTAAACCCTTAGTCTCATTCACAATTGCCTGTTTTGTGGTGGCAGAGCTGAAATCCTTCCTCTCCACACAGTCAGCTCTTTGGGGACAGTAGTAGTGCAAAGGAGAGAGTGACAGGTCGGAATCTAAGGAAACCCTGTGGTGGGGAGGTCATTTGCATGAATTATCCACCCCTTGTCTGAACCTCAATGGTTTCCTGTCATGGACTGGCTAAGCAAATGCACTGCAACCTGAATGTACTGACCTGATCATACCTTGGGGGAGGTAAGAGTCCTCCATAGCCTGTAAAATTCAGCCATTACAGTTTATCAATTCTTAGATGTGTCAAACAGTTCATATTAACATTTCTAATATCATCCCGTGCTGACCTTAAATTTCTCTGGATCCCCAAATTCAAGACACAGAAATACAAATAATTCATTTGTAATATTCATTCTCTCATTAATTTCCTCCTTTGTATATTTTGCAGCTGTAATTTCCAAGTCATTTAAGACTTGATCAAGCCAGTTAGTACCTGAAACAAGATAGAAACTGGTTTAAAGACTACGGAAGTGAAAATTGTCACAAGTGTTGAATGTATTTAGTTGCAATACCAATGTATGATATCAATTACTGTGGAAGAAAAAACATTAACATTCAAGGATAGTAGCTAACTAAACTGAAATCTTACTTTGATACAGGAATATTTTCCTGTTGTTAATGACACAAACTATGAGTGAACAGAAGTGTCATATGATTGGGCCAAATAATGTGTCAACAAACAGGAACAGTCCTGTTTGTGAAGCACATATTTCTTTGCGGTTAACAATTTAGTTATAAATCACTACATTAAAAAACATGTTTTCTGGGTGAATTCATGTCACAGATAAGTGCAGGCACCACCATTGTCACTGACTAGGCTCCTACTTGCCAATTCAAGGCAAGCTATTAGTACTAGCTTGACCAAAAGCTAAATATACAATAATGGTTTCTAAAAAGAAGAAATCAATTTGGGGGAAATGGACAGAAACACTTGTGATCATAGTTATGTGAAATCTGGATATCCTCATATCTGTGAGTCACACTGTGTTTTTTCTCAGATTTCATCTGTGTTAATTTGGAATCATTCCATTGGCTTCAAATGAGTGTCTTAAAATTTACAGCCGTGCAACTGACAGCAGAATTTGATCCAATTTTCCATGTGAGACTTACTCAATTAATAAGTGAAGGAATTGTTTTTCAAACCACCAGCTCTTCAAACTCAGTCAAATTGACAGCCAAGCTGTTTTCTTAGCTCATGCATCATCACAATGCAAAATATTAGTAAAGGTTTGTTGGCTGTATTGAATCAGATCTAGAATGAGACACACAGGAACGTTTTACAATGTGTCTCATCTGAAGTTTGGATGCAACATTACAACCTTATATCTTTCATGCTTGTGCACACGAATTTATGTTCAATATTTAGTAGATCATGGTATCAAAGATCAAGAAATCTTTTTCTGCAAGGTACGTGTTCATAACAATGGCCATATAGTTATTTATAATGTAAATATACAAAAGGAGAAGAAAGTAACTAATGGTCATTAATGGCTAAAATTATTCTTCTCACCTCATTTATCTGAACAATCCCTAATACAATATCTTCATGATGGACAGCATTTACTATGAATTGCAGTCATGTATAATTATTGCATTACATGCTGCCTAATCATTCATAACTATAACATTTCAATTTTAATTTTTGAAACAAGCTAGCAATATTCACCATTTTTAGCGTATCCTGCTAAGATCATATCGTCACTCCTGGCTTCAAAAGAATCAAGAACTCAGAAAGTTTCCAGGTTGCAAAAAAGCAGCAGGGTACAAAATTCCTTTATAGGAAAATAGCGGGTCTTCAAGGGCTGCCTTTTCACTCAGCCAATGTCTTATCCAGATATTTAGCTACTGTCTTTCTGCTCTTACACATGTTTGAGAAACTCTCTATTCAGAGAGACTGAAGCTCAGGCTGTCTTTTAGTGAAAAAATTGTGGTAGTGATGTACAGCGCGGGGGGGGGAGTGGAGCAATTTACACCGAACTCCGCAGGGGCCCCCATAAGAACAGCCGAGGCTCCCTCGCCGGCCGGAGCCGCCCCGCCCCTCCGCTCCCCGAGCCTGAGCGCATCCAGCAGCGTCCCGGACAGCTGCAGCGTGGCTCCGGCGGGGCCACTGGGCTCTGCTCCACTCAGAGCTGCGTGATCAGGGGGAGGGGCTGCGAGCTCTACGCCGCGTGGGGGAAGCTCAGACTCCTGACCACGCGGCTCTGAGCGGGGCGGAGTTCAGGGGCCCTCCCGCAGACATGCTGCTGCTGTGGAGGGACGCTGCTGGATGCGCTGAGGCTCCGGAGGAGGGGGGAGCCGGGGGGGTTGGCTAAGGGCAAGGGATTCCCAGGGACAGGGAGGGGGCAGAGGTTGGGGGGGCGGTTGGATTGTGGGCGTTCCGGGGGGGGGGGGGGGGGTCTGTCAGGGCTCAGCGGGGGGGGTGGATAGGGGTCGGGGCAGTCAGGGGACAGGGAACAAGGGTGGGGTCTCAGGGTGGTGGTGGGGTCTCTGGGGGACGGTGAGCAGACAAGAAGCAGGATGGGTCTGGGATTCTGAGGGGGGGCAGGCAGTCGGGGGCAGGAAGTGGGTGGGGGTCACATAGGGGCAGGGCCGGGCTGTTTGAGATGCACAGCCGTCCCTACCCTAAAGCTCATTCAGCAGTTTGAGGCTTGCAGAAAAGCCAAGCTGTTAGCTTTTCCATTAGGGCTAACATCCCTTTCACTTCTCAAATGCCTAATTATAGTCTCTATTTAATTTCAGTGCCATAGGGAGATTAATGTCAGGAGAGAGTAGCTTCATTTAAAATTAACTACTAGGGGAGGGATCACATGAGAAGAGCAATATCCTTCCCAACCCTACCAAGGGAGACCCCCCCCCCTGCATTCCCTGGGGCTTCCAAGGGCTTAATTCCGTGGTTCTCAAACTTTTGTACTGGTGACCCCTTTCACATAGCAAACCTCTGAGTGCGACCCCCTCGCCTTATAAATTGAAAACACTTTTTTATATATTTCACACTATTATAAATGCTGGAGGCAAAGCAGGGTTTGAGGTAGAGACTGACAGCTCGTGACCCCCAGTTTGAGAACCCCTGGGTTAATTTAATTTTAGCACCCTGTATCCATTCACATGCATGTGCTATTTTGAGCATTTCAGTTTTCACAACATAGGCTCATCCCAGATTCTGGAACAAGCTCAGATGCTCAGTTCATGGAGTATGTACGTAAGCTATACTAAAGACAAACCCACAGTAACCATCTCCAGTTTGTGAGGGACCCCATGGAGCCAGTCTCTAGGAATCAGATAAATGCATGGAGATTAAGTCCATTAATGGCTATTAGCCAGGATGGGTAAGGAATGGTGTCCCTAGCCTCTGTTTGTCAGAGGATGGAGATGGATGGCAGGAGAGAGATCACTTGATCATTACCTGTTAGGTTCACTCCCTCTGGGGCACCTGGCATTGGCCACTGTCGGTAGCTGCTTGCTCAGCTTGCTCCACCCCCGCCTAGCCTCTGCTCCGCCCCCACTCCCCAGAGGACTACAGCAGGGATCGGGTGCCCTGCACTCACCGGCAGCAGGAAGTGGAGTGAGTTGGTCCCAGCCCACTCCGCTCCACTGGCTCCCAGCCACGCCGCGGACAAGTGCTGGGGGATGGTTCCCCCAAGTCCCAAGGCTGGGAGCCAGGGGAGCAGGGTGGACGGGGTGGGACCGAGTCTCTCCACTTCCCACCGCCCTGTGAGTGCAGGCTCAGGCCTGCCCTGCAATCACCTGGCAGCAGGAAGTGGAGCAACCTGGCCCCAACCCTTCCACTGGCTCGTTCTGGGGGGCAGTTCCCCTTAAGCATGGGGAGGAAATGGAGTGGTGGGGAAGGGACATGGGATGGGGAAGGGAAGGGGATGGGGGAAGTGGGGGCAGAGCGGAAGAGGCAGTGGGGAAGGAAGGGTGTGGGGTGCGGGGTGCGGAGGAGATGGAGTGATGGGGAAGAGAAGGGGATGGGAGAAGCAAAGGATGGGGATGAACAAGGGATGGGGATGGGGATGAGCTTGGGGAAGGGACATCATGAGATGGGGAAGAGAAGGGGATGGGGGAAGCAAGGGCAGGGGGAGAGCAGGGGATGGGGATGAGATTGAGTGGTGGGGAAGGGACATGGGATGGGGAAGAGAAGGGGATGGGGGAAGCAGGGGCAGAGGCAGTGGGGAAGGAAGGGAGTGGGATGTGGAAGAGATGGAGTGGTGGGGAAATAATATGGGATGGGGAAGAGAAGAAGATAGAGGAAGCCAGGGCCCAGCATGCAGATCCCCTTGGCAGCAGCTGGGGCTCCCCTCTTAAGCAGGCCCATCAAACCCTCACCCTGACAAGCCCCACCTCCCCTGCATCTGTACCATGCAGATGAGACACCCCACTGAGCCCCAACCACCTACATCTGGACCCCCACCCAAATGAACTTCACCTCCCCTGCACCCAGGCACCCCTCCAGCCCCGCTGAGCTCCAACCACTTTCACTTGGTCCCACCTGCAGACTTCCATTGCTCCTGCACCTGGAACCTCCCTGTGCATCCAGATCCCCCACTGTGCTGCCTGCCCCCAGACTGCCCCACACAGAACCCTCATCCCCATCTGAATCCTCCCAACACCCCATACTAATTCCCTCTGCACTTGGATCCTGCTGCCAGGCTGAGCCTCCCTTCCTACATCTGGTGTGCCTGGCGCAAAAGGGGCAGGGCCCCAGAGTGTTTCTGTGGCAGGCATGGCCCTTGTGCTGTGTAAGGATCAGGTACAGCCTCACTGCCAAGTCCTTGTCCCAGGGGCGTGGGGGAGGCTGCAGGGTATTTTCCCACCTCAGTGGCCTGTGCTCCCCATTGCCATGGTGGAGCTTCCACGTTTATTTATTGTAAAAAAAAAAAAAATTGCAGAATTTTAAAATATGCACAGAATTTGATGCAGAATTCCCTCAGGAATATGGGGTACTGTACAGCTGCGATGGTGAGGCAGTGAAGGGGGTACTGAACAGTAGAGGATCTGTGGGTTGGGGAGCTAGGCAGGGGGTATGGTGTGCAGGTTGCTGTTCAGTTGTGGGAGGTCAGTGGGAGGAGTCTTTGGGCAGGGGGTGCTGGGCATAGAGGGTCTGGAGGCATTGCGAATAGGGATCTCTCGGGAAGTTCTCTGGGCGAGGGGGTACTGGGCTAAAGGGCAGAGCACTGGACAGGGGGGCAGTGTGGAACGGGCATGCTGGCAGCACAGGGCTCGGTGGGCCAGTGTGCATCTAGCAGTTGTGTGTTTGCAAACAGTGCCCTTGTGCTGGGCTGAGTGGGGCCACTCCCGCTGTGCTGCACTTCATTGCCCCCAGCTGACCGCTTGCTCTACAGACCACCTCCCATCACATGCCTTATTTCCCCAGTGGGGGCCCACAAATATGTTTGGCACCGGGCCCACAAGAAGTTAATCTGACCCTGACTGTGGCCTTCTGTACTTAGCTTTCTAGATATCTGGAACTATAAGCATCCCAGGGAAACACGCACTGCACTTTGCATTCAGCAGTTCCCACCTGAGCCAAGGGAAGTTTTCAGATACTCAAAAATTTTGAAAATCGACCATTTATTTAAGTAGCTGTAATATGGATTCAGAAGCCTAATTGTAGGTATCTGTCTGAAAACACAAAACTTTGCTCAGTATGTTGTAGTTATGCTACTGTTTTCTTATGTTGCATATATTCTTTTACTCTGTACAGTCTAAAATGGCATTGGCTTTTTGCATGAGCCATTTTGCAGTACAAAGTGAGGTGCAATTTGCTGTCCACTCTCATGTATGTCTACACTGCAAGTGAAGGTGTGATTGTAGCACAGGTAGGCATACTCATGGTAGCTTTAATCTAGCTAGTGCTGGAAACACAGTGTAGATGTGGTGTCACAGGCTTCAGCACAGGTTAGCAACCAGCCTACATACCCACTGGGAATCCTGGATCTATACTCTGGTTGTTAGCCCATGCCAAAGCCTGTGCCGTCACATTTACACTGCTACTGTTACCTGAGCTAGCTAAATTAAAGCTAGCATGCAGGTGCCTACCTGTGCTACAACCACACCTTCACTTGCAGTGTACCCCAAAATCTCACGCCAGGATCTATATCTTGGTTTGAAACAGCAGGACACAGCAATTGTTAGTACAAGTATAGTCTGACACCTAGTGATTTGACAAAAACCACTAGGAGATAAAATTAACGATCTAAGTAAGTGATAATTGCTGAAGATCCAATTCTTACTTACCTTGGCTCATGCCCTGAAGTCGGTGGTACTACTCATCTGAATAAGGCAAGTAGGATTTGTCCCCCAAGGGGTGCTGGGTTTCTGGGGTTGTATGAAAAAACCGTGAGAATCTGTGAAATAGTGTAAATGCTGTTTCTTAACTAAAGTTTGATTGTATTATAGCTATGGCGGTTGCAATATCAATAGTTAAAGATGACACACAAATGCATACAGTGCTTGAGGCTGAGCTCACATCAGTTTTATGCTGGTGTAAGGGTAGCTGTTTGAAATGAACATAACAGGCAAATTTGAACTAATGTCGCTATTGTGTCAATATTTCAACACTGGCCCAAAACACACTTCACAGTCTGATATAGCCATATCCCAAACTGTCACCCTCAACACCAAGCATTTCTGATTAGAGTCAAGGAAAGAGCATATAGGTACTCAGCAATTTTGAATATCAGACCTAATTTCCAGTGCCTAAATTTGGATTTAAGAACCTAACTTCAGACTCCTATTTTAAAACATCTTGGAAATTTTAAACTGCAGTGCAGGGCCAGCTCCAGGGTTTTTGCTGCCCCAAGCAGCAAAAAGAAAAAAAAGCCTCTATCGCGATCTGCATCTCTGCCGCCGCCGCTCAGAATTCGACGGCTGGTCCTTTGCTCCAAGAGGGAGTGAGGGACCTATCGCTGAATTGCCACTAAAGACCCAGGCATGCTGCCCCTTCCCCTTGGCTGCCCCAAGCAGCTGCTTGCTGGGCTGGTGCCTGGAACCCGTCCTGCTGCAGTGTTTTTATACTACAGTTTGGGTGAGTTCTGTTCCACTTTGCAACCCTAACTTCAAGTTAACAAAGTTTGTTTTTGTCTGTGAATAATAAAAGAAAGCCTGTCTTTGAAAAAATGTGGTATATTAGAGGATTGAGCCAAAAGAAACCTGATGGGGTTCAACAAGGACAAGTGCAGAGTCCTGCTCTTAGGACGGAAGAATCCCATTCACTGTTACAGACTAGGGACGGCATGGCTAGGAAGCAGTTCTGCAGAAAAAGGATCTAGGGGTTACAATGGACGAACAGCTGGATATGAGTCAACAGTGTGCCCTTGTTGCCAAGAAGGCTAACGGCATTTTGGGCTGTATAAGTAGGGGCATTGCCAGCAGATAGAGGGACATGATCATTCCCCTTTATTCGACATTGGTGAGGCCTCATCTGGAGTACTGTGTCCAGTTTTGGACCCCACACTACAAGAAGGATGTGGAAAAATTGGAAAGAGTCCAGCAGAGGGCAACGAAAATGATTAGGGGGCTGGAGCACATGACTTATGAGGAGAGGCTGAGGAAACTGGGATTGTTTAGTCTGCAGAAGAGAAGAGTGAGGGGGAATTTGAAAGCTGCTTTCAACTACCTGAAAGCGGGTTCCAAAGAGGATGGATCTAGACTGTTCTCAATGGTACCTGATGTCAGAACGAGGAGTAACGGTCTCAAGTTGCAGTGGGGAAGGTTTAGGTTGGATATTAGGAAAAACTTTTTCACTAGGATTGTGGTGAAGCACTGGTATGGGTTACCTAGGGATGTGGTGGAGTCTCCTTCCTTAGAGGTTTTTAAGGTCAGGATTGACAAAGCCCTGGCTGGGATGATTTAGTTGGGAATTGGTCCTGCTTTGAGCAGGGGGTTGGACTAGATGACCTCCTGAGGTCCCTTCCAACCCTGATATTCTATGATTCTATGATTGTTTAAAAATAAAATAACTACATTTTCTAAATAGTATTAATATTTATTATTTATATTATACTAGTGCCTGTAGGCCCCAACCAAAATCAAGTCCCTGTATTACTAGGTGCAGTATAAACAAAGGAAGAGACAGTTCAGCCCCTGCCCTGAAGAGCTTACAGTGTAAATAGACAAGACAAGCAAAGGATGGATGATAAAACAGAGGCTTGGAGAAAAGAATTAACTTGCCAAAATTCACAGAGTAGACCAGTGGCTGAGCTGGCAGTAGACGCAGGTCAATTGACTCCCAGGTTAACACCCTAGCCAATAGACCTGAAGCAATAGCTAGCATTTTGTTAACAATGAGTTTCTGGCTGCAAAAATAATTGTGTTCATAGTGCAGTATTTTAAAAATTACTGCCCAGAGATAAAGGGCACATGTCAGCTTGTTAGCTTTGCTGAACTGAACAAAATACATCTGGCTTGATTATTCACTGCCTTACCCTTTGTCTAGTATATCTACAAACTGTTGTAGTTATTTTATTACCATCATTAACATTTTGGTACCAGGGCAGAGTACCGTATATTTTATTGCTTATGATGTTGACTTGCACCTTTAGCTTCTGTTCTGAAAGTCAGAGACACTTGATAGGTTGGAATTGAACCATCCAAGCAACACAGCTCAGCAACTACATTAGGTGTTTCTTCAGAAATCTCCCATTCAAATTCTTACCAGGCTTGAATCTGTTTAGCTTCTGAGAAGCTGGTGAGGTTACAACCTATAGTGAAATAGCTGCATTGATTCCCTGCTCATAGAATCATTAATGGAAAAAATCCTACTAGCTCATCCAGTCCATCTCACTACCAGTTCAGGATGCTTCCCTGCAATACATCTGGTGCTTTGTGCTTTCTAGATTTAAGTGTCCCCAGTTGATGAGGTTTCACTGTATGTTACACTTCTCTGTCAAGATTTTTTCCCATTCAGATTAAACTCCCTCTTTTTCAGAGACACACGTATAGTCTCGTACACCCAGATGTTAAAAGAAAGAATTCTTCTGCCTCTTTGATATATTCCTCTGCTTTCTGTCAAATAGGTGTCAGCTGCTATCTTGTCCCAATTTAGCTGCCATTTAGCCAATCTATACATACTGGGTGAAATTCTCCGCTAAGTTACACCATTGAAAATCCACAGAAATTCCATAGATTTTGACAAAGTTAGTCCTGACTTAAACTGGTGTAACTGAGAGCAAAATCTGGCTCACTCTATGAATCTTCTTTATAAATCAATCCCTCCACCCTGCTGATAATCTTTGTTGATCTTATCTGAACTGCACCTAATTTGTCAATATCTTTCTAGCACTGAAGTTCTCAGAACTGAACACAATATTTCAGGCATAGTCAAGTAGAGCCACACAGAGGGGAAAATCACCTCTTTGTTTCATTAGGCCCTTTGCACCCTATACTCTGGCCATTTTAAGAATTTATCTCTGACCCTCTGTATCATCTCTTCGCACTTGTTGGTATTCTTGACTCCGGTATTTGAACGACTGCCTAACCTTGCCATCAGGTCAGCATGCCTGGAATATTTTTCTTGTTAATAGATTTTCTGTTGAATTTTAGGGTTTAGGAAAGTTGCCGAATTTACAGCCATGGAATTTACAGCCACCACTCTGCCTCCATGTCAAGGCTAATTCTCCACTCTGGCACTTTGAGTGCAGAAGGTGGGGGCTCGCAAGGATTCTAAAACTTAATACTGGAATTCCTGGATTGGATTTTTGTGTCCCTACGAGGTTTGTGCACATGTTCTTTAATTAGCTGGTGGCAACAGCTGGTTTCCTTTGTTTTCTTTCTCAGCTCTTCCCTGGAAGTGAGTGGGAGGTGAAAGGTCTTGAGGCTACCTCACAGGAAAGATTTCCCAAGTACTCCTTTCTGAGTTTTCAAAGGGTTTTTTTGCACTTGGGTGATGGCAGCATCTACCCATCCAAAGTCAGAGAAAAGTTGTAACCTTGGGAGTTTAATACAAGTCTGAAGTGGCCAGTATTAAGTTTTAGAATCCTTGCGGGCCCCCACCTTCCGCACTCGAAGTGCCGGAGTGGGGAATCAGTCTGGACAACCCTAAACTTGTACTGACTATTTCAGAACAGCCCTATAGTATTATCCATAGTAGTTTGCTGACCACTTTCATCCCTAAATCCCTTTCAGCATTGCTGCTTCCTAGATACTCCCACTGAAAATGTGTATTTGAGACTATTTTTCCCTAGAGAAACAATAGGTATTTATTCAAGTTGATCGCTATTTTGCTATACTCTGGTCATTTTTATCATTTCTCTCTGACCCTCTCTATCATCTCTTTGCACTTGTTGGTGTTGTTGGCTCCAGTATTTGAACGACTGCCTTACCTTGGCATTGGGTCAGCATGCCTGGAATATTATTCTTGTTATCAAATTTTCTGTTGAATGATAGTGCTTAGGAAAGATGCCAAATTTACAGCCATGGAGATTAAAGTCTTCTCTTTATCCATACAAGTACCACATGGGCCACGGGAGCACCAGTGTCCTTACCCTCCCCTGCCAATCAGCTTTTCCCTGCCTACTGCATGGAAAGCTGAGGGTGCAGGGTATTTCAGTTTCCCTGTTCACTCAATTATTGCAAATGTTACCATATCCAGTTAGTGCCTTTTATATTCAGAACACTTCGCACCTTTTCCTGAAAGCTGCTATCCCACTAGCGACGCTAAGCATCAGGATGGGCTATCCTAAAACCTCAAGCCAAATTCTGGCTCGGAGACCAACAGAATCTGTGAAATAGCATATAAACCATTGCTAGACTATAGTTTTAATTGTATTATAGCTGCAGCAATAACAAAAGCAAGAGTTAAGAATGACACACAAGAAAATTTGTACAGGGCCTGACTCTGCTCTCCTTGACAGCAATTTTATACAGGTGTAACTTCACTGATTTCAATGGAGCTGCTGCTGATTGACACACATATAACCAAGAAGAGAATCAAGCTAATGTATTTTAGGATACTAACAGTGAAATTCTTTGTGGGTATATATGGGCACAATGCCTCTGACTCCAATAGAGTTTCCCCCATTTACACCAGTAGAGAATTTGCCCATAAATTTGCAGGCAAGTTTTCCAAATCCATTCAGACCCAGACTAAGACTCTATTTTCAGAAAGATGAAAAGCCTTAAGAAAATATTGTGCTCCCTTTATTTTAATAAATTCTCTCTCTCTCTCCCTCCATTTGAGCAATGCTTATTATGGGTCTTCTTATGGAAAGATTTGTACTGACTTGAGCTGGGGTTGAATCAGGCCCTGTGTTTGGTAGAAATCCCTTTGTGAAGAAGATTCCTCAGTTAAAACATTTTTTGAAAATGTCTCCACATACCAAATGCTGTTAAATATTTTACTGATGGAATTGGGTGAGATGGGACAACACAACTGTAACAGGGAAAGAGGGTAGTGAGTGAGAGAGGTTCTTCCAGGTGATATGTACTGGAGCAGTACTGTAGTATTGGTCTAGGTATGACTGATTACAGTAGCATTGAATAAAGGTATGCAGTCTAAGCATGCTGAGAATCTGCTGTCACTGTAAAGAGAAGCTGGAGTGTTCTGATCATTTACAAACATTCAGAGAAATTTGAATCACTTGATCTACTTTTCTAGTGCATGTAATGCAACTGATCTGATAGAATTGTGGGGAACTGTTGCTTTAACAATGTTTTCTTAGTCCTCAGGCTTTGCAGGCCACCTCATGCTTCATCTTTGCTCCCAGCTTAGTTTTTGCTAGGCTTTCTTCAAACATTCTCTCCATTTCTTGGTTCTGAACTTCATTGAAAAGATTCTTCCAGTTGCTAACACCACTTACAAAGAAGCAACATTTTTTTCTAAAGATCAGCCATTTTGATCACTTTCAGTAACTGGAGTTTGTTGCTATGTTTTTAAAACACAAGGCATGATTCAGTGTTACTTCAGTGTAATTCTACTGCTGTCAGTGGAATTACTTCAGTGTAAAACTGCTGTAATAGAGTCCATCTCGTTAAGCTTTATTGACTAATACAAGTATAGCTCATAAAAAGGAATATGCATCTCATTTAAGGAAGTAAAGTAATTACTAGGACTTTCTGCAGTACAGTTTTGTGAGGCAGCACTGAGCAAATAATGGGGAATTACTTGTCTGAATTCCCCTTAACATATGACTGTGAGACTGGTATTCACAGCAGCAGCAGCATCAGTGTAGTATGCCCTCCCAAGAGAAGGGACAGGGATCATAGAATCATGGAACAGGAAGGGGCCTTGAGAGGTCTTCTAGTCCAGACCCCTGCACTCATGGCAGGACTAAGTATTATCTAGACCATCCCTGACAGATGTTTGTCTAAGCTGGTCTTAAAACCCTCCAGTGACAAAGATTCCATAACCTCCCTAGGTTATTTATTCCAATGATTAACTACATGGGAGGAGTTTTTCCTAATGTCCAGCCTAAACCTCCATTGCTGCAATTTAAGCCCATTGCTTCTTGTCCTATCTTCGGAGGTTAATGAGAACAATTTTTCTCCCTCCTCCTTGTAACAACCTTTTATGTACTTGAAAACTGCTGTCATGTCCTCCCTCAGTCTTCTCTTCTCCAGACTAAACAAACACAGTTTTTTCAATCTTTCCTCAGAAGTCATGTTTTCTAGAGTTTTAATGATTTTTGTTTTTCTCCTCTGGACTTTCTCAAATTTGTCCACATCTTTTCTGAAATGTGGTACCCAGAACTGGACATAGAATGCCAGCTGAGGATGTATCAGCTCAGAGGAGACCAGAAGAATTACTTCTCATGTCTTGTTTACAACATTCCTGCTAATACATCCCAGAATTATGTTTGCTTTTTTTGCAACAGTGTTACACTGTTGACTCATATTTAGCTTGTGATCCACTATGACCCCCAGACTCATTTCCGCAGTACTCCTTCCTAGGCAGTCATTTCCCATTTTGTACTTCTACAACTGATTGTTCCTTCTTGAGTATTTTGAATCATAGAATATCAGGCTTGGAAGGGACTTCAGGAGGTCATCTAGTCCAACCCCCTGCTCCAAGCAGGACCAATCCCCAACTAAATCATCCCAGCCAGGAGGTCCTTATTAAATTTCATTCTATTTACTTCAGACCATTTCTCCAGTTTGTCCAGATCATTCTGAATTTTAATCCTATCCTCCCTTTACCACACACCTAGCACCTTTACGAGCAGGGTAGAGCAATCTCCCTCTCACTTCCTCCTGTGCTCTTCCTTCCTGTGCCTATTTGTGGGCTTGGGTTAATGGCTTAATTGGCTTTTCTGCCCTGCCCCATCCACAAATTAGGCACAGGTCTGCCTTGATTGCAGTGGCTCTGAACTGAGTGTTTACTCAGGGTTTCCTACCTAGCACTCTGTCACACAAGGCAATAAAAATGTATCCCACAACATTCTTTGGAGAGATCTGCCTCAAAATCCTTACTTACCAGTGAAGGGAGAGGGGAGTTCCAGTTCACTCTGTTCATAGAACTTTAGCCTTGGGCCCAAAAGCCTGGGGTTTTGGGCTTCCTTGTAAACTCTAGATTGCTCCTGTGAGACTATTTCCTCCTTCTCCTCAGTGATTTTTATTAAAATGATACATGTTCCCCAAATGAGTCACTTATTAAAGAAGATTGTCTGAAATTCTGAAGATCCTTCTATTAACCTCTGTCATTTTTGTGATAAAATAAAATGAAAAAAGCGTAATGATTCTGGGTTACAAATTCCATATTTTCAAATTTAGTCTACACATCAAAAAATTGGCATAGGTAGAAAAAGGAACAGTACTTTTTCCAGTCATGAAAGCTGTGATGAGTTCTTCACAGGTCTCATAAAAGGGAAGTGGAGACATGCCATTGGTAAAACGGTAGAAATATGTAGCTACGTCTTTGGGATTTCGATCGAACACCGGTATCTAGAAAATTAATATATATTTCTGAAGCAAAATGGCAGTATCAGAGAAATAATAATATTTAATTATAATATTGATAATTTCTTGGACCTCATATTTTAGGCACATAAATAACAATTTAATCCTAGATGCAAAGGATGCAATTATTTCATTATTCCTCCTCATTAGATTTCAAAGATTATTGGCTAAATTCACTTAAGTGTGCTTGTCCTGATCTCCTTGGAGTCTCCAGGAATTAAAGATTAATCTTCAGTTAAAGATTATATCATGTGATAAAACCTCCAGGAATATGTCCAAACAAAACTGGCAACCCTAGCCAGGCTTTCAACATGCCCCCCTCTGATTGAGACAAGATAAACCAATTAATAACATTTTTAATGCACTTATCAAATCAAAGATTTTAAAGAACACATACAAATAATGAATGGAAGCAGAAAAACAGAAACAGAAAAGTTGCTTAGCTAACAGTTATTCTGGAGGGAATCAGCCTGTTCCACCAGAAGATAGCCACATTCAAGTCACTGTTAATGTTAATGGCAAAAACTAATCTATTTGGTGGAATTTCTATCGTTTTCGGACATCTGGATCATCTGGACACTCTAAGCCTAATTCTGCACTGACTTACATCAAATCAATTTCAAGGGATTTCTGAGTGCAGAATTGGCTCACCGATTACATTGTTTTTGATAGAATGGTTAAATAACTGATGGTGCTTCTGCCTGAAACCTCCTCAGAATAGCGTAGACGATAATGAAGTCTAGGGCTCCTTTCTAAGGCAATGCCATACAATGGGCATATGCATACATAAAACATCTATTAAGCAGGGTGAGGTATCAAATTTAAAGCACACATCTGACATAAATTGCTGGCATTAAGGACTAGAACATAATTATTTACACTTGGATACACACAAGATTAGATGATTTTTCCAGTGTACAAAAACAAGTGAACAAATCATACTAAGGGAAACAGTCACATTAGGTTTTGCTTTTTAGGCTTTGCAATACACCCCATATTTCATCTTTCCTCCCACTTTAGTTCCTGCTAAATACTCTTCAAATTTTCTGTCCATTTCTTTATTCTGAGCTTCAGAGAAATGGTCCTTCCAGTCACCAACTGTTCCTGCAGACAATAAATATTATATAATCATTTGTTAGAATGAAAGGATCATCACTTCTTCACTGAAGTTGTAACTAGTTTTCCATTGCAAGTCTGATTTTTGCACATTACAACCTTCACTCCCCCATCTATATCCCTAAGAACTGGTACTTTCTTCTTGTGCCTCTACATTTGAGGTTTGTGATGACAGGAGAATTTTTCAGCAATGTATGAGTTGAAAGGAGAAGCCATTTCTAAGATGGAGGATTTTTTTAAAAACACAGGTAAAGTTCTTGGTATATTTTCTGTTTTAGTCATACCAGATCTCAGAAATAACTGGCCCCAGAAACATCCATTTTGTAATATTCAAGAGTCATTACATTCATTTATACCTGGTCTGATTTGGCCCCAAGTCTGTAGCTTTTTTTCTCTATAAGATGGTCTTCAAACTGCAAACTAAGCATGTATATTGTTAAGTGTGGTGCTTATTCTTAAATAAATGTAGGGGAAGAGATCAGATTCTCCATGCACACTCCACCATGAGCAGCTGTGTTCTTGTGTGCCACTCTCAGCCTATGGCAGCCAAAGATCCTAACTCGGCCTGATAATGCCCCCATGATTCATAACCCACAGAGGGGAACTTCCACACACAAATCTGATGTATTCTCTATAAGGTGGGGTAAATTGTCTTCAGAACATCTTCCACTTTCTCTGGAGACCATGTGATCCACACATCAGGAGAGATGGGCCAGTGGTGAGGCTGAGGGAGAGACAGATGTAGTCTCCCCCACAACGGATGGAATTCAGTGAAATCCCAATGAAAGATAATAGAGCTCCAGGTTAATGTGAGCTACAAGTAACCCCACTGTATCTCAGAGTGCTTTCCTGAGCTAACCGGTGGTAGTGCCAGAGTCACTGCAGCAATTGTATTAGGCAATTTTAACTTCTGCACTGATTGTGGTGCTTCTGTGTTAGCCCAAGATTCCACAGCCACCAATAACAGCCATAGCACTAGCCCAGGGACAATCTGGCTCAACACCTATAGTTGGATGCACTCTGGAGTTTGTCTTTGGCCTGAGACTGGAGGTGGATGTTATGTGCTCATTACAGTAGGGGTTATCAGTGCTACTCTAGTGGCATCAGAGAGCCCTTTCCCTGGCCATCCACCCAGCAATAAAAGGTTCCTGGATACAGGACCGGCGCCAGGGTTTCTCGTGCCCTAAGCGCACGGCCATTTCGCCACCCCGTGAGCCGCTCCCGCGGCTCCGGTGGAGCTGCCGCAGCCATTTCTGCGGAAGGTCCATTGGTCCACGGCTCCGGCGGAGCTGCCGCAGCCATGCATGGGACCAGCGGACCGTCCGCAGGCATGCCTGTGGCAGCTCCACCGGACTCACCTGCTGCCCCCTCCGGCAAAATGCCACCCCCTAATAATGCTGGCACCTAGGCGATTGCCTAAGTCGCCTAAATGCAAGCGCCAGCCCTGCCTGGATATTATCCCAGCAAGACAGAAGTTCCTGAGCTATGAACCCTTGCAGAAGACTGTGCCTTCACATCACACCAGCAAGCTAGAGTTGCCAAGCCTGTGATGTCACAGAACCTGTCCTTTCAGTTCACCCAGCCAGCTAGAGGTGCTGTGCTAGTGACTTCACTTCAAGGGACTGGTGATCATTTATAGAGAGTTTTCAGAAATGTACCTTTACGGAAGAGAATTTTCCCAAATGTTCCATGGGTTTTGAAGGAGTTCTCTTTCATAGCTTCGAAGCTGCTCTTCTCCGCAACAGTCTGAATCTCTTCCTCACTTACAGAGAATCCAAAGAAGTCAGCTATTTTTTTCAGTCCTAACGTCTCATTCTGAAAAAAAGGAAGATAAGAGTGAATATTATTGAAACAACATTCCATTTGGATCACACCTGTGGAGTGATTATAACTATCTCTGAAGGGTTCGTACTTTCACGTAGCAGAATTACTTCATTTTGCATCACTGAGGAACTCTAAGAGGTGTAACTTCCGGGCAGGTTCTGTACAGAGGGCCTTCTCCTGAACTCCTTACTCATGCAAATAGGATACTTTGTCTAAATGAAGAGTGAGCTCTATACTTTTTATATGTGGCTATGCATATAAGTGAGTAATAATAATACCACCTAGAGCTTTTCAGCACATAATTGAGTCCAGAAAGTTTATACCTGTTAGTATTCATACACTTCAGGTGTGTTGAAGCAAAGGGCATTGCTAAGAAATTTGCAAATAAGCACATGCCTGAATAAGGAATTCTGTACTCTTCACACACCAAGTGACGGTGCATTTTGACAGATATAGCCCTGAGCAGAAAGAGGTGTTCTAATGGGATTTGACAATAGTGGACCTAAAAATAATAAGCGGAAAACTAGGAGAATAAAATAAAATAATTCAGCCCCTCAGAGCAAGCCAGGAAATAGAATTTCCATCCTACCAAAAATATTGAATTTGCAGGACTTTTCATCAAGAATCAAGATGAAAGGCCAAAAATTGAAATTCTGCAATATTTTGTTTTGGAGATGCTGAAATGTTCCTATTGTGGAAATGTTGTGGTGTTTCCAAAATGAAATACGATTTCTAGTAGCCCAAGGAGCTAGGGAGTCAGCTGCTCAGGGAGCCTAGGAGCCGACTGGTCCATTCGTGAAGCAGGCATCCCTGGAAGCCAGCCACCCAGACTCCTGGCCAGAGGCAAATTATGGTTTTATGGGGCCCTGGGCCACAGCAAGTGGGGTCCCCTCCCCACCCATTCTGCCTGCACACCCCGCACCCCCCTACCAGCAGTCCTTCTAGGGAAATGGGGTTGGGGCATGGAGGCTTGCCCTGCCCTGCCTGGCATTCCTGCACTGGTACCCCAGCTGGGTCTGCCCACCCAGTGCTCCTGCCGGGGAGTGGGGCAAGCGCCCGCACCCCATTCCCCAGCAGCACCAAGCAGGCGGACACGTTGGGGCACCCATTTTTCCAAGGGCCCCCAATTAGCTGTGGCCTCTGGGCACAGGTCCCATTGGCCCAGTGGTTAATCTGCCACTGC
This sequence comes from Gopherus flavomarginatus, assembly GCF_025201925.1. Classification (NCBI taxonomy): domain Eukaryota; kingdom Metazoa; phylum Chordata; order Testudines; family Testudinidae; genus Gopherus; species Gopherus flavomarginatus. The sequence continues at coordinate 88,147,695 of NC_066620.1, forward strand.
TGGTAGTTAGGGAACTGGAGAGCCTGGAAGCCCAGCTCTGCAACTGCTCACCAGATGGGCTGCCATAGAGCCTGGCTGCTGGGGAACAAGGAGCCTGAAAGCTCGGGACAACCTCAGTTCCACCATTGAGGCTGCCAAGAAGCATGGGAACAGAAAGGTGGTGGGTTGGGGAGCTAGCAAGAAAGCAGGCAATAGGTCAGCCTGCCTGGTTTCCATCAAAAGCGTTGAAGCAATTTACATGTTCCCACGGATAGAGTCCATTGAATCAGCATTTTCTGGTGGAAACCTGACAACCTCTTAGAGAGAGAGACTATATTAAGATTTTTCTAAATAGATTTAGTGTGGGGCCAAGGTACCACACTGCAGGCACTGAAGAAATTAGATCACTCTGAACATGGTTTTTCCACTTAACCTATTATACAAGTGGTTAGCATTCCTCCATGGTCACTCTCTATATGCTTTGTGGTAGCTGGGCATAACAGGAAGGCATGCTAAAGACAGCCTTGATTTGCAAATGGAAATTGTTATTAGATGGCTTTGTGGATTTTGTCAGTGCTTCATACACTTCATGTTACTGTAATTTAGGTTAATTCAATATGTAGACTACAATTCCATCCAGCTCACTCATGTGTGAGATTTGGAGAAGTACACATTTTAGTCCACATTAAGATATGTCCATCTGTAACCATTGTCTTCCATTTTGGCAAAATTTCCCACTAAAGACAATTAAAGTTTTGACTGTGTGAGGACTGAAAAATTTGGCCAGTTTTCTTGTGACAATGTTTTATCTGAGTTTCAGGGCTAAATGAAGTAAATGGGTGCAAATCCATTGAAAGGTAAAGCATTACGCCTGCTTACAGCAAGGCTGATGTTGGCTCTTGTTAATCATTTCCCAATGAAGTGAATACTATTAGATGTAGGCCTTATTCGTTCTAAAGTCTCTTTGTTCCTAGATTCAAGTTTCTTGGCACATTGGTGGTCACAGAGGGTGAAATTCCACTCTACTCAGAGGTCTTGAACTAGGACTATATGACATTTGCATCTGACTTATTTCTTCATAGGGTTTAAGTAGAGAGGATTTAAAAATTTCCACTCAAACATGAGGTTTTTTTAATAGAATGTGGCTTGTTGATTAAATTTTCATGAAAATTTGCTTTGTTGGTTTCTATCAAAAACAAAATGAATTGTACGCCTTGCATGGGCTTTAGTAGCTGTGTTGTTATCATTAGCTATGTATTAATTCAGTACGAAGCAAAGATTCCTTTAAGTAGCATTAACCTCACCTCTTTCAGCTCTTCATAGGTTATCAACATAACATTTTCATCATCCATATGCTTGTTCCATTCAACTAAATAATCAAAATAGGAGCCCCAACACACTGGAGAAAAAAACCCCAGAAAATCAGAATGATTCAGTAATAATGAGGTAAAGATGAACTGAGACAAGGAACGTGGACTCCTTTTACAGGCTTAGGCTGACTTCTTGGTGTCAGACAGGGTTTTGAAGGGAGGACTACAGTAACACATTTTGCTACTCCTCCTCTGAACAGAAGCAATAAGTGTTCCCTCCGTCTAAAGGCTAATACTGGCCACTAATGGAAGGGCACACATCTACTAGGTCAGTAGTTCTTAACCTGGGGTGCACGCACCCCCTGGGGGTGCGAGGCGCCCTTTCTGGGGATGCGAGAAATGCCAGATTTTTTTAGAAGGTAAATCATTGAAAACACAAATTAAGCACAGGCACGTAAATACAACTACTTTGTTTCATCAAGCCTGTGTGTTTATTAACATTATACATTTTAAGGGGTGCGAGAAGGGTGATAAGGGGTGCGAGAACATATTTTGAGAACCAAAGGGGTGCAGACTGCAGTAAAGGTTAAGAACGATTGTACTAGGTGGAAAGGACTAAGCACTCTCTTAACCACCTTAGGGACATAGCATACAAGCTGGAAAGCTAGCCAGCTGAACATTCCAGCGCACTCCTGTTTGCTATGGAGATATCCTGTCTGACTGCTGGCTGGGTTGGAAAGGAGGTTCTCCTTTGCAGTATTCCCTATCACAGCTGAGCGAGTGACGGATTTTTTGGTTCAGACAGTGAATCAAAAAATCCAAAAAAGAATCTGGTTTGATTGAACCAAAAACAATGTTTTTTTTATTCTTGTTTTTTTTTTGCTGAATCAAAAAAGTAGAAAAAAAACTTAGTTTAAAATCAACCAAAATGTTTCACTTAACTCCAAATAAATTTTATTTTGAGTTATTCATTTTGATCCAGCCGTTTTGGATTCTTTTCACCCTTTTTGTAGTCTTTTCTTTAACTGACCAAATTTGAAAGTGAAATGCAATTTGGAATAGAAAAGTTTAACAAAACATTTCAAACTAAAACAGTCAAAATGAAATGATTCAGAATGATTGAAACAAAATGTTTCCTCTGTTTAGAAATTTTATTTCCAAACAAAACTATTTACGAAATTCAACCTGAACTCAGCAAATATTTGACCCCCAAAAAACAATTAGTTGAAAACATTTTTCTCACCTCTATTCCCTTCTTTATGCACCAATGGGAAGAATTTTAGCCTTCTACCCACTAAATTAATTCTTATGATGCATAGATTAGCAGGGGAAAAAGTATAGGGGAAAGTTGTTTTGACTGGGAATATTGGGTTTGGATTTCTAGGCCAGCATGCTTATACCTATTGTGACAAAGCTCTATCTTTATCTCCGTGGGTCCCGCGTTTCCTGGCAGATTTTGCTAGCCTCAGAGGCTCGCTGTGACCCTCGACGTAGCCCTTCTCTCTCAGGAGGAAAAGGTCACAGCCTACTGAGCCATTTTCAATATAAGCCAACGAGAGAGGTGAGGAAAAGCTATCCTCCCTTGCACAGTCTCTGTTGTCTCCCAGTCTCAGTGATTAATTAGGGGCATGAAGGGGGGAGCCCAGGCCCACCCTCTACTCCAGGCTCCAGCCCAAGGACTCTAATAGTATCAGCTATGGTAGCTGACTTTTTAGAAACAGGACAGGTACAATTCCCTGAGCTACTTCTCCACAGCAGCCCCCCACTTCCTCAAGATCCACTTCACCCTTACCTCAGGGCTTCCTTCCTTGTGCCTGATATGGTGTGTACTCCTCAGCCTCTCCAATGGCCCAACTTTCTCCTGCAGCTCCTGACATGCACACCCACTTGACTAACTGGGAGGCTTTAAACTAGTTTCAGCCAGCTTCAGGTATCCCAATCAACTTACTGTCCTCCCTGCCTTCTGGAAAGATCATAATTGGCCTCAGGTGTCTTGATTAACCTGGAGCAACTGCCATTTGGTTACCAGGGTAACAGGGATTTGTTTAGTCTGGGTCAAACATACCTGTTTCTCACTACTTTCCTATAGCCATCTGGCCTTGCCCCCCTCACATATCCGCCCCCTCTGCTCAACACCATAGAGTTGGGCAACTTGGAACATCAGGCAGTGTGCTCATGACAGACCATCAGCATTGCTGTGGTGGCATCCGGCCCTGTGCCGTATGCAGAACTGGAACAGTTGGAGGGATCAGAATCACCTGGTGACTCTTGTATTCTTTTCCTTTTTCTACTGTATCCACTGGAGGGGTGCATGGTCCGTCACAAGAGTAAATTGCCGGCCTAAGAGGTAATAGCACAATGTCTCCATAGCCCATTTGACAGCAAGGCATTCTCTCTCGACTACTGCATACGTCTGTTCTTTTGGGAGCAGCTCTCTGCTTAGGTAGAGGATCAGGTGTTCTTCTCCAAACATTTGTGATAGAACCGCCCCCAACCCCACCTCGGAAGCATGTGTTTGTAAAATAAATTCCTTGTTAAAGTCAGGTGCTATGAGTATGGGGTCATTACAGAGGGCTGTCCAAAGGTCTATGAATGCCCTCTCTGCTGCATCAGTCCATTTCACCATGTCTGGACCTCGGGCCTTCACCAGATCCATTAGGGGACTTGTCCTAGTGGCGAAGTGGGGAATAAAATGTTGGTAGTAGCCTACTACGCCTAGAAACACACGGACCTGCTTCTTTTGGGTCAGCCAGGGCCAGCTTTGAATCGCCTCTAGCTTATTCGTTTGAGGCTTCACTATGCCCCTTCCTACAATATATCCCATGTACCTAGCCTCTGCTAGCCCTATGGGGCATTTAGCAGGATTAGCGGTGTGGCCAGCTCGCCTTAAGGTGCGCAGTACTGCTTCAACTTTCTCCAAATGGGTTCCCCAGTCTAGCGTATGGAGGATGACATCATATAGGTACGCGGCTGCATAACTAGCATAGGGGTGCAGCAGCTTATCTATGAGATGCTGGAATGTGGCCAGGGTCCCATGTAACCCGAAAGGAAGGATGGTATACTGGAATAGCCTGTCTGGAGGTGGAGAATGCTGTCTTTTCTTTAGCTTCTTGTCAGGGGAATCTTCCAATTCCACTTTTGGCAGATCCAGTGTAGTCAAGAATCGGGCACTACCCAGTCTATCAACCAGTTCGTCGATGCATGGTATGAGGTATGCATCGAATTGGGATACTTCATTCAGTCGGCGAAAGTCATTACAGAATCTCGTGGTACCATCAGGTTTAGGCACTAGAACGACTGGACTGGACCACTAACTGTAAGATTCTTCAATAACCCCTAATTCTAACATTTTCTTTACTTTGGCCTGGATTTCTTCTCTTTTGGCTGCTGGGATATGGTAGGGTCTCAATGTTACCTTGGCTCCAGGGATCATGCGGATATGATGATAAGTCTCAGATGTACGCCCCAGTTTTGTAGAGAACACATCTCGGTTGTGATTAATCACGTCGGCTGCCTGAATCTTTTGGATCGGCTTCAAGGTGGGTAATATCCTCCCTTGTTCATGTAAGTTATCCACCTGGGGAAGGGTCTCCTAGGTTACTAAACATGCCTCTCGATCGTGCCAGGTGTCCTTCCTGCCTTCTGGAAAGATCTTAATTGGCCTCAGGTGTCTTGATTAACCTGGAGCAACTACCATTTAGTTACCATGGTAACAGGGATTTGTTTAGCCTGGGGCTAACATACCTGTTTCTCATTACTTTCCTATAGCCATCTGGCCTTACCGCGTCACACTATTTTAATAAGTACTGTATTAGCATAGTCGGTAATATAACTCATATTTAATTTCCTAAATCTATGTTTCAGACTGTATAAAGTTCAGGGTAATGGTGGTCAGGCCATAAGAGCTCACATGACTTACTCAAGATCACAGAGGGAGTCAGTGTCAGTGAATGAATTATCTCTTGATTTCAGGGGTCACAGGCTGATTTCAATTACATCATTTAGAATAACTCTAACTAAGACCATGAAGTTCTTCCTGAATTATAACATTACAACTAAGATCAGAATCTGCCCTACGTCTTCCTGAATCCCAGTGCCCATTTTGCCAATGCATTAATTAATCAGAATAGCTGAAAAACAGAGTGTACATTTTCCATGCATAAAAGCTGTAAAATACTCATCCCATGAGCTGAAGGAGGGAAGTGCAGGCATATTGTTGTAAAAATGGAAGTAAGATACAGCAGTGTCTTTTGGATTTCGAACCAGCAGTAGTATCTAAAAAATATAAGTAAATGAATTATTTGTTTACATCTTGAAAGTCAATGCAAAAAAGTTTGTACTTTTCCTAGCACAATGAGATCCCGGTCTATGACTAGGGCTCTTGGTGCTATGGTAATATAAATAATTAAGTAAGAAAAAGTTTATGTTTGTTTAACAATCACAGCATCAGTAGAACCAGTTTAATTAATTTTACCTTATTTGAAAAATAAGGAATGGCAAAGCTCATTAGCAGGATATTTTCTGCTGACATGATAGCAGAGAAACAGTCAACATTTAAATTGTCAGCATTAGATTTCAGTGTTCATGCACCATGTAGACGAATGAGACCAGTTTACTCCCAACCTAAAGCTATTCTTTCAGTTGTCCTCTGTCCCAGTACACAACACTGTATCAGTTCAGATGCAGAAATCTTATCTTCACAACCATAAAACCTAGATGGAATCATAGAAAACACAAGGCCCTTCATATAACAGAGGAAATCCAAACGGGTTTGAAAGAGCCATTACAGTGGGTATTTTCTACGATACTGTAAATGAGGACTCACCTTGGCCTTGCTCTTGAAAATAGATTTGGGCAGGACTTGAGGAGAGAGATGTGTTACTATGATTCTTCTGAAAGGTAATTCCTTCATCATCTTTAAATAAAATTGGAAAGAAAGACAGAATTAAATAGCCTCTTTAATAGAATGTTATCTTTTTAAGAATTATTTATTTCAAAAAATTAGACTTAGCAGGAAATAATATTTATTTCCTGCCAATTCAGAGGGTGACTATTTCACTACCATTAACATACGGCAGAATCTAAGGCAAATTAGCATTAATTTTTCCAAGTTCTTCTTGAATCTCTCATTTCTTTCAAACTTTAACTACTATGCTCCCAATTATTAATGTTCCTGTAATGCCCTCTAGTGAATGTGGTCCCATGTATACTGTGCAAGACCCTGTTCTAACAGTATTTCCTGCCTGACTAGAAATAGGGGGGCCTGTTCTTTTGAGATGTCCAGCTGAGCGTAGGCAGAACCAGTGATACACTCATTATCTAACGGCTGACAATAAGCACTTCTCCTGTTTTCCAAAACCTAACTCTTACACATTCAGATAAACAGAACTAGCAAACCCCTCTGCAATAGTGTCCTCTAGTCAGAGCCGGCTTTATGACCCACTGGGCCCGATTCCAATACCCGGCAGCAGTCCGGGGCTTCGGTGGCACTTCGGCGGCTGCGGGTCTGCTCCGGGTCTTCTGTGGCACCGAAGGATCCCCCGCCGCCAAAATGCAGCCGAAGACCCTGGAGCAGGGCCCTCTTAGGTGCAGGGCTCTCTTAAGCACGGGGCCTGGTTCCAGGAAATCGGGGGAATCGGTTTAAAGCTGGCCCTGCCTCTAGTGACTCCCAGTAAGGGTGCATTTACTGACATCTCAGGAGTGGCTTTGTGGCCAAGCAAATGGAAAGGTCTCCTGAGTACCTGTCTAGTGCTCTGAGTGTTTGCGCACAAGTCATTTATCCGTTCTGTGCCTCAGTTTCACCTTCTGTAAAATGAGGATAATGATACTTACCTCCTCTGTAAAGTGCTTTGAGATCTGCTGATTAAAAAAGCTATATAGGAGCACGGTATTATGATGTGTGACTAATGAATATCCTTCTACAGTTCCAAAAGGACATAAAAATCAGCATCATAGTTCTGTCTTATTGTCCTTAGAGATAGGAAATCCAGTTCAAACAGAATAAAAGCCAACCTAAATCTTGAGCCAAGCCTCCCTCCTCTCCCTTTTTTTTTTTTTTTTTTTTTTTTTTTTTCAGTTTGATAAAATGAAATGCAAGGGGTGGCTAAGACATGATACTGAGAGTCAGGAGTCCTGGGTTCTTCCCTTTCTGGCTCCGTCACAGATTTCCCATGCTAGCCCTTTGCAATCAAGGACAGACAATGTGGCAGTGGAAGGAGGAGCATTACTTCAAGGCTAGTGAGCTGATGTTGGGAGTGTTTTGGATGGATGAGAGAAGGAAAGGTGGAGAAGGATGAAATATGGGGAACGGGGAAAATCGAAGGGGGAAAGAAGTGGATTTTTCAAAACAATTTAGATTAATCTGAATGAGCTTCTAATGGACCAGGAGACAGGATGATATCTCTGCTACTACAGCAGAGCCTTCTAGGTCAGGCTTTGAGATCCATTGACAGGACAGCATGAAGCGGTTTGCATTGTTTGTGTTATGAGAGCTTTTTGGCTAAACAGAGGGCCATCTGAAGTCTCAGGCAATAAAATCAGTTATTTACAAAAATGATAAAATAAAAGCACACACAAGTTCTGTCTACAGGGAGTGTATATGGCATATAAATCAGCTGTTCAGCAGCTGCAGATTCCGTGAGCTTTGTACTAGTGTTAGAGTTTGTTCGTCTAGGATTGATCACACATCTCTTGAATTTTTGCTTCTGTTGGTCTCTGTATTTGACAATGAATGAAAATCCTCCTTATGATGGGAAGTAATATTTGTCCAGTAATTGTTGTTCATTCATACTCCCACTATCCTTTTTTATTTATTCATTGATCTGCACATTTGTCCCTAATGTTTGGGCATTTTTGCCCATTGACACTTCAGAAAAGCCACAGACTGAGAGGAAGCATATATCCAAATACCTCTGCTGCAGTTCTGGCTTCCGACCAGATTTATGGAGCGGTTACGCTGCCAGCAGTAGCTACGCAGAGCCAGGAAAGGATCCCAGGGGCAGGTCCAACCCGATAGTTGATATTGTCCCTCAGTTTCACCATATGTGTCTCCGAAAGTATCAGTGTTCCCTCACACTCCTCCCCGCCCTCACTCTTGGGCAGATTACTACTGCTGTCTTCTGTGGGAGAGCTGTGCATGGGCCCAGGGTCAGCACCTTGCTGTGTTTACCCCCTCAGTTTGCTCTTGTTTTTGAAGTAATTTGCTGCAATTCTATGGCCCTAACATAAGTTCCCTCTAATCTACGTGGCCCCTCAGCAGTCTACCAAGTGCTGTACTCTTCAGGTGTCCCTTCCCCCACTGCCGCACTGCTCCTGCCCTCTGTTTTGGAGCCCCTGGCCAGCTGCTCCCAGGAGTCTCCTGCTTGCTGTGCAGAGTGTGTGTGTGTGGGGGGGGAGGCACTGATGTCAGGGTATCCACCTCCCCTTCCCACCCCAGTACTCCATATCCACAGAGCAGCGAGGCCACGACAGGGCTCAGAAGTGGGATGCAGAGAACTTGCTGGTGACTGCTGGTGTCTGTCTCTGGGCTGGTCTACACTAGGGGCGGGGATCGATCTAAGATACGCAACTTCAGCTACGTGAATAGCGTAGCTGAAGTCGAAGTATCTTAGATCGAGTTACCTACCATCCTCATGGCGCGGGATTGACGTCCACGGCTCCCCATGTCGACTCCGCTACCGCCGTTTGCATTGGTGGAGTTCCGGAGTCGACAGGAGTGCATTCAGGGATCGATATATCGCGTCTAGATGAGACGCAATATATCGATCCCTGAGAAATCGATTGCTACCCGCCGATACGGCCAGTAGTGAAGACGTACCCTCTGTCTCACACACACACACTCTGTCTTTCACTCACCTCCCAACACATACTTGTATTGGTGGTGGTGTTGTTCTTGAGCACTTTAAAAGTAATGTGTTGTTTGAATTTTTGATTGGTCTATGCATTTCATAATTTTTATTTCTCTTACACTTAAATTTAATTCTTTGAGTAGTTAGTTCTAAAATGGCTTAACTGTCCTGGCTGGAATAATTATCCCTATGGTAACTCTTTAAAGATATATATATTCTATCTAGGTTTTTTGTTTCTACTGGTGGTGCACATCCACACATTGCCTTGATATCATGCATATAACAAAATTCATTCTGCACATGGATGGAAAAAATTAGAGGGAACACTGGCCCTAACACCATTCAGTGATATCTAATGTCCTTTTCCTGCAACAGATGAACGCAATACCAACTCTTGATCTTGCCTCTCTGTGGGTGTGAAGACCTTCCACGCTCTATGGCCCACCTAGATCTGCAGAACAGTGCAGAGATTGAAAGGGGAGGACCCTCAAGAGCAGCAGCCACAGAACTATTCCCTACCTTATTCCCTATTACCCTTTTCTCTGAATGCAGAGTCTCCATTCTCTCCCATTGCCTCCCTCAATAACTCTGAAATAAGGGGCGGGGGCCCCTCCAGTTGCATGAAATCCTGGGAAACCATGTGGCAGAAAATCAACCCTGGTGCTGACTGAGCGTTACAAAAGGAGCTGTTAGCAATCAGAATGGGAGACTCCCTTGAAAATGAAACAGAGAGGAATAATAGAATCTTGCCTCAACCCCCAGTCCCATTGCTAATTGCCTCTTTTCTGGTGGAGGCTCTTAAATCCCTCCTCTCCACATAGTCAGCTCTATGGAGACAGTAGTAGTGCAAAGGAGAAAGCGACAGATCAGAATCTGAGGAAACCCAGTGGTGGGGAGGTTATTTGCATGAATTATCCACCCCTTGTCGGAACCTCCATGGTTTCCAGTCATGGACTGGCTAAGCAAATTCATTGCACCCTGATTGTGCTGACCTGATCACACCTTGTGGGAGGTAAGAGTCCTCCATAGCCTGTAAAATTCAGCCATTACAGTTTATCAATTCTTACAGTTCATATTAACATTTCTAGTATCATCCCATGCTGACCTTAAATTTCTCTGGATCCCCGAATTCTAGACGTGGCAATACCAATAATTCATTTGCACTATTCATTCTCTCATTAATTTCCTCCTCTGTATATTTTGTAGCTGTAATTTCCAAGTCATTTAGGACTTGATCAAGCCAGTTAGAACCTGAAACAAGATAGAAACTTGTTTAAAGACTACAGAAGTGTAAATCGTCACAACAAGTGTTGAATGTATTTAGTTGCAAATACCAGTGTATGATATCAATTACTGTGGAAGAAAAAACATTAACATTCAAGGATAGTAGCTAACTAAACTGAAATCTTACTTTGATACAGGAATATTTTCCTGTTGTTTATGACAAGCTGTGAATGAACAGAAGTGTCATATGATTGGGCTAAATAATCTGTCAACAAACAGGAACAGTCCTGTTTTGAAGCACATACTTCTTTGCGACTAACAATTTAGTTATAAATCACTAAATTAAAAACTATGTTCTCTGGGTGAATTCATGTCACAGATAAATGTAGGCATCACCACTGTCACTGAATAGGCTCCTGCTTGCCAATCCAAGGTAAGCCATTAGTAATAGCTTGACCAAAAGCAAAATATAAAATAATGGCTTCTAAAAAGAAGAAATAAATTTGGGTAAAGTGGACAGAAATACTTGTGATCACAGTTATATGAAATCTGGATTACCCTCATATCTCTGAATCACATTGTGTTTTTTCTCACATTTCAGCTGTGTAAATTTGGCTTCAATTGAGTGTTTGCAGATGTACAGCAGTGGAACTGACAACGGAATTTGATCCAATTTTTCCATGTGAGACTTACTCAATTAATAAGTGAAGGAATTGTTTTTCAAACCACCAGCCCTTCAAACTAAGTCAAATTGACAGCCAAGCTGTCTTCTTCTCAGCTCACCACAATGCAAAATATTAGTAAAGGTTTGTCATCTGCATTGAATCAGATCTACAATGACACACACAGGAACATTTTCTCTAAACTGATAAACACTGGACATATAGTTACTTAAAATGTAAATATTCAAAGGGAGAAGAAAGTAAATGACAGCCAAAATTATTCTTCTCACTTCATTCATCTGAACAATCTGTAATACAGTGTCAGTCATGCGTGATCATTGCATTAAATCCTGCCTAATCATTCATAACTACTGTATAACATTTCACATTTAGTTTTTGTAACAAGCTAGCAATAGTCACCATTTTTAGGATACGCCACTAGGATCACGTCGTCACTCCTGGCTTCAAAAGAATCAAGAGCTTGGAAAGTTTCAGGGCTGCATACAGTAGCAGGGTACAAAATTCCCTTATAGGAAAATAAGAGGTCTTCAGAGGCTGCCTTTTCACTATCAGCCAATATTTTATCCATATATTCAACTACTCTCTTCTTACTCTTATCCATGTTTGTGAAACTCTATTCAGAGAGACAGAAACACAGCAAAATAATTGTGGTAATGGTACACAGTGTAATTTAATGGTGAATGACACTCCCTCGGGCATGAAGGTAAATGTTACTGATTAACTTGGAGTGTTTGAGATTGAAAGGGGCTGTGACCTTGTGTACTGAGCTTTCTAGATATCTGGAACTATAAGCATCCCAGGGAAACACTGTCATAAACAGATAGCTAAGGGTTAATGTCTCTTTCACCTGAAGCACCTGACCAGAGGACCAATCAGGAAACCGGATTTTTTCAACTTTGGGTGGAGGGAATTTTGTGTCTGAGGTCTTTTTTTTCTGTCTGCCTGCTTTCTCTGAGCTTTGGAGAAGTAGTTTCTACTTTCTAGTCTTCTGTTTCTAAGTGTAAGGACAAAGAGATCAGATAGTAAGTTATATGGTTTCTTTTCTTTGGTATTTGCATGAATATAAGTGCTGGAGTGCTTTAATTTGTATTCTTTTTGAATAAGGCTGTTTATTCAATATTCTTTTAAGCAATTGACCCTGTATTTTGTCACCTTAATACAGAGAGACCATTTGTATGTATTTTTTCTTTCTTTTTTATATAAAGCTTTCTTTTAAGACCTGTTGGAGTTTTCTTTTCTGGGAAATTTCAGGGAAATTGAGTCTGTACTCACCAGGGAATTGGTGGGAGGAAGAAATCAGGGGGAAATCTGTGTGTGTTGAATTTGCTAGCCTGATTTTGCATTCCCTCTGGGTGAAGAGGAAAGTGCTTTTTGTTTCCAGGACTGGGAACGGAGAGGGGGAGTCACTCTGTTTGGATTCACAGAGCTTGTGTCTGTGTATCTCTCCAGGAGCACCTGGAGGGGGGAAGGGAAAAAGGTTTATTTCCCTTTGTTGTGAGACTCAAGGGATTTGGGTCTTGGGGTCCCCAGGGAAGGTTTTTCAGGGGGACCAGAGTGCCCCAAAACACTCTAATTTTTTGGGTGGTGGCAGCAAGTACCAGGTCCAAGCTGGTAACTAAGCTTGGAGATTTTCATGCTAACCCCCATATTTTGGACGCTAAGGTCCAAATCTGGGACTAAGGTTATGATAAACACGCACTGCACTTTGCATTCAGCAGTTCCCACCTGAGTCAAGGGAAGATTTCAAATACTCAACAATTTTGAAAATCAGGCCATTTATTTAAGTAGCTATAATATGGATTTAGGAGCCTAATTTTAGGTATCCATTTGAAAACACGTACCCTTGTTCAGTATATTGTAGTTACACTACAGTTTTTTTATGCTGCGTATATTCTTTTACATATATCAGCAACATCTTTGGTGCAAGGCCAGAATGCCTTCCTTTGGAGAGGAATTTACTTCATGAGGTAAGGCTTTTCCCTGTGCAGTCTAAAATAGCATTGGCTTTTTGCATGAGCCATTTTGCAATACAAAGTGAGGTGCAATTTGCTGTCCACTCTCATGTATGTCTACACTGCAAGTGAAGGTGTGATTGTAGCACAGGTAAGCATACTCATGGTAGCTTTAATCTAGCTAGTGCTGGAAACACAGTGTAGATGTGGTGTCACAGGCTTCAGCACAGGTTAGCAACCAGCCTACATACCCACTGGGAATCCTGGATCTATACTCTGGTTGTTAGCCCATGCCAAAGCCTGTGCCGTCACATTTACACTGCTGCTGTTACCTGGGCTAGCTAAATTAAAACTAGCATGCAGGTGCCTACCTGTGCTACAACCACACCTTCACTTGCAGTGTACCCCAAAATCTCACGCCAGGATCTATATCCTGGTTTGAAACAGCAAGGCACAGCAATTGTTAGTACAAGTATAGTCTGACACCTAGTGATTTTACAAAAACCACTAGCTGATAAAATTAATGATCTAAGTAAGTGATAATTGCTGGAGATCCAGTTCTTTCTTACCTCATTAATGCCCTGAAGACGGTGGTACTACTCATCTGCATAAGGCAAGTAGAATTTGTCCCCTCAGAGGTGCTGGGTTGCTGAGGTTGTGTGAAAAAACAGTGAGAGTCTGTGAAATAGAGAAAAGACTGTTTCTTAACTAAAGTTTGATTGTATTATAGCTATAGCAGTTGCAATATCAATAGTTAAAGAGGACACATAAATTCATATAGTCCTTGAGGTTGATCTCACACCAGTTTTATGCCAGTGTAAGGGTAGCTGTTTGAAATGCAGCAAACAGGCAAGTTTGAACTAATGTCGCTATAGTGCCAGTATTTCAACACCGGCCCAAAACAGACTTCACAATCTGATATAGCCATATCCCAATCTGTCACCCTCAACACCAAGCATTTCTGATTAGAGTCAAGGGAAGAGCATCTTGGTACTCAGCAAATTTTGAATATCAGGCCTAATTTGCAGTGCCTAAATATGGACTTAAGAACCTAACTTTAGACTCCTATTTTCAAAAAATCTTGAAAATTTTAAACTGCAGTGTTGTTATACTGCAGTTTGGGTGAGTTCTGTTCCACTGTGCAACCCTAATTTCAAGGTAACAAAGTTTGTTTTTGTCTGTGAATAATAAAAGAAAGCCTATCTTTGAATGAAATCATGTATATTGTTTAAAAATAAAGGAAGAACTACATTTCCCTAATAGTATTAATATTATTTATATTATACCAGGGCCTGTAGGCCCCAACCAAAATCAAGTCCCTGAATTACTAGGTGCTGTATAAACAAAGAGACAGTTCATTTCCTGCCCCGAAGAGCTTACAGTGTAAATAGACAAGACCAGGGGTCTCAAACTCAAATGACCACGAGGGCCACATGAGGACTAGTACATTGGCCCAAGGGCCGCATTACTGACATCTCCCCTGCAATGCCCTCGGCCACGCCCCCACTCCACCCCTTCCATGAGGCCTCGCCCCACCCCACCTCTTCCCACCCCTTCCCTGCCCCCATTCCAACCCCTTCCCCAAAATCCCCACCCCAAACTCTGCCCCCTCCCTGCCCCCAGAGGGTGCAGGAGCGGTGTGGGGTGTGACAGGGGCTCAGGGCAGGGAGTCAGGATGCAGGAGGGATGCGGCAGGGGGCTCAGGGCAGGGAGTTGGGGTGTGGGGGGCAGGAGGGATGAGGGGTATGGCAGGAGGTCAGGGCAGGGGATCGGGGTGCAGGAGGGATGTGGCAGGGGCTCAGGGCAGGGAATTGGGGTGTGGGGTGCAGGAGGGGTGTCCATTCTCACCCCCTTCCGGTGGGGGGCTAACACCTGCTGCAGTGGCCAGCCTTTCCCAAAGTCTAACCCCTTCCATCAGGGGTATGGTTTAGTCCAATATGGCCACTTCCCACAGCCAGTTGCAATATAAGGGGGCAATATAGCAGCAGCCTCCCTGCCCTCCTTCTTTCCCCTTGCTTGCTGTCCACTCTTCCTGGGTCACTTCCCCTCTGACCCTTTAAGCCCTTCCCTCAAGGTCTGCAGCCTGGCACGTAGCAGGCTGGAGTTCCCTTCAGGTCCCCCAAGCCTGTCCAGCACTGCACTGTCCCAGGTGCTGGTTTCCTAACTCAGGAGACAGACCTCCCCTGTTGGAGGTCTGGGAAAGACTACTTGCTGCGCTCATGGGCAGCCTTTATATAGGGCTGAGCCCAGTCGTGATTGGCTGCCTCCTTCCCAGCCCTGATTGGCTTTCTTACAGGCTCTTCCTGATTGGCTGCCACTTTACACAGCCTCTCTAGCCTGTCTTAGCCCAGTCTAACAGGGGGGTGGGGCACTCGCCCCACCACACTGCCATTTATTCGGCCCCTGTTCCGCAAGCCCACCCCCCACGGCCTCACCGTTCCTGCACCCCAAGCCAGCTGCATACCTTGCAGCCGGTCCAGTCCCAAACCGTGCCTAGAGACCAACTGTACACACTCGTGTATTTCCTCACTCTCACGTCCTGCCCCAACACCAAATGGCAGAACTATCTTCCACCTCAAGAGGGTGAGGAGCCCCAGTGGTCCAGCCTTTATTCCATCTTGGTCCCACGGCCTGCCAGGGACATCAGTTGGCAGCTCCTTCACAGAGCTGTGAGCACGGGCATGTACCTGGCGCAGTTCACACCTGTCCCTGAGGCCTGCCCCTTTTGTGGCGGGAGGGAGAACCTGGTGCACACCTATCTCGAATGCACCAGGTTGCAGGCCCTATACCAGCTCCTCCAGAACCTCTTGTTGAGGTTCTGGCTGCACTTTTCCCCGCACTTGTTCCTTTTTGCACACTCCGTCCATGGCCCCATGAAGTCGCAAGACCTCCTTGTCAACCTTCTCCTGGCCCTGGCCAAACTCTCCATCTACACTACCAGGAGAAGGATGTTGGACAAGGGGCTGCGCTGCGACTGTGGGGCCTATTTCCATTCCTCCCTAGTTTCACGCATCCAGGCAGAGTTCCACCGGGAAGCATCCGCTGGCTCCAAACCGTGCCTAGATACCAACTGTACACACTCATGCTCCACACACTGCATTTCCTCACCCTCATGTCCCGACACCAAATGGTGGGACTAGGCTGGGGAGGGGCTTTTAGAAGTGGATGGGCTTGCGCCCGTCCACCTCCCTGGTTTTCCAATAGGACCACACTACTGTTTAGCCAATCTATATATACTGGCTGAAATTCTCCACTGGGTTACACCATTGAAAATCCAGAGAAATTCCATAGATTTTGGCAAAGTCAGTCTTGACTTAAACTGGTGTAACTAAGAGCATAATCTGACTCACTCTATGAATCTTCTTTATAAATCAATCTCTCCACCCTGTTGATAATCTTTGCTGATCTTATCTGAACTGCACCTCGTTTTTCAATATCTTTCTAGCAATGAAGTTCTCAGAACTGAACACAATATTGCAGGCACAGTCAAGTAGAACCACATAGAGAGGAAATATCACCTCTTTGTTTCATTAGGATTTTCCCTTTGCACCCTAAACTTGTACTGACCATTTCATAGCAGCCATACAGTATTACAAACTGAAATGTAGTTTGCTGTCCACTTTCATCCATTTCAGCATTACTGCTTCCTATATACTCTCACTGAATATATGTGTTTGAGATTATTTTTTCCTAGGGAAACAATAGGCATTTATTCAACTTGATTGCTATTTTGCTATTCTCTGGCCATTTTTATCATTTCTCTCCGATCCTCTGTATCATCTCTTTGCACTTGTTGGTGTTGTTTGCTCCAGTATTTGAATGACTGCCTTACCTTGGCATTGGGTCAGCATGCCTGGAATATTATTCTTGTTATCAAATTTCCGTTTGAATGCTAGTGCTTAGGAAAGATGCCGAATTTACAGCCATGGAGATTAAAGTCTTCTCTTTATCCATATAATAAATATCACATGGGCCATGGGAGCACCAGTGTTCTTATCCTTCCCTGCCAATCAGCTTTTCCCTGCCTACTGCATGGAAAGCTGAAGGTGCAGGGTATTTCAGTTTTCCTGTTCACTCAATTATTGCAATTATTCCCACATCTATTTAGTGTATTATACATTAGGCACACTTCAAACACCTTTTTCTGAAAGCCACTTTCCCACTAGTGACCCTAAGCATCACAATGGGCTACCTCAAAACCTCAAGCCAAGTTCTATGCTTCAGAGACCAACAGAATATGTGAAATAGCATATAAACCATTGCTAGACTATAGTTTTAATTGTATTATAGCTACAGCAATAACAAAAGCAAGAGTTAAGAATGACACACAAAGAAAATTTGTGCAGAGTCTGACTCTGCTCTCCCTGACACCAGTTTTGTACAGGTGTAACTTCACTGATTTCAATGGAGCTGCTGCTGATTGACACCCATACAACTAAGAGGAGAATCAAGCTAATGTATTTTCGGATACTAACAGCAAAATTCTCTGTGGGAATAAATGGGCACAATGCCTCTGACTCCAATAGAGTTTCCCCCATTTACACCAGGAGGGAATTGGGCCATAAATCTACAGACAAATTTCCCAAATCTGTTCAGACCCAGACAAGACTCTATTTTCAGAAAGATGAAAAGCCTTAAGAAAATATTGTACTTCCCTGTATTTTAATAACTACTCTCTCTCTCCTTCCATTTGAGCAATGCTTATTATGGGTCTTCTTATGGAAAGATTTGTACTGACTTGAGCTGGGGTTGAATCAGGCCCTGTGTTTGGTAAAAAATCCCTTTGTGAGAAATATGCCTCAGTTAAAATATTTTTTGAAAATATCTCCACATACCAAATGCTATCAAATATTTTACTGATGGAATTGGGTGAGATGGGACAACTGTAGGGGGGAAAGAGGGTAGTGAAGGAGAGAGGTTCTTCCAGGTGATATGTACTGAAGCAGTGGTGTAGTATTGGTCTGGGTATGACTGATTACAATAGCACTGAATAAAAGTATGCAGTCTAAGCATGCTGATAATCCGCTGTCACTGTAAAGAGAGCTGGAGAGTTGTGATCATTTACAAACATTCAGAGAAGTTTGAATCACTTGATCTATTTTTCTAGTGCATGTAATGCAACTGATCTGATAAAATTGTGGAGAACTGCTGCTTTAACAATGTTTTCTTAGTCCTCAGGCTTTGCAGTACACCTCATACTTTATCTTTGCTCCCAGCTTAGTTCTTGCTAGGCGTTCTTCAAACATTTTGTCCATTTCTTGGTTCTGATCTTCATTAAAAAGGTTCTTCCAGTCACTTACACTACCTACAAAGAAGCAACATTTATGTATGTATTAGTATATATAACACATGTACCAAAACTTTGAAAATGAGGAATTTAGCATTCCTGTTTTTTTCTAAAGATCAGTCATTTTGATCACTTTAGCTAACTGGAGTGTGTTGCTATGATTTTTAAACACAAGGCCTGATTCAGTGTTACTTCAGTGTAATACTACTGATGTCAGTAGAATTACTCCAGTGTAAAACTGCTGTAATAGAGTCCATCTCATTAAGCTTCTTTGACTAATACAATATAGCACATAAAAAGGAAAATGCACCTAATTTAAGGAAATAAAGTAATTACTAGGACTTTACACAGTACAGTTTTGTGAAGCATCATTGAGCAAATAAAAGTGAATTACTTGTCTGAATTCCCCTTAACAGATGACTATGAGACTAGTATTCACAGCAGCAGCAGTAATGTACTATGGCCTCCCAAGAGAAAGGACAGGAGTCATAGGCTATGTCCAGACTACCCGCCGTATCAGCAGGTTAAAATCGATTGCTCGGGGATCGATATATCGCGTCTCATCTAGACTCGATATATCGATCCCTGAGCGCGCTTATATCTATTCCGGAACTCCATCAACCCCAACGGAGTTGCGGAATCGACAGGGAGAGCCGCGAACATTGATCCCGCGCGGTGAGGACGGGTGAGTAATCCGATCTTAGATATTTGACTTCAGCTACGTTATTCACGTAGCTGAAGTTGCGTATCTAAGATCGATTTCCCCCTGTAGTGTGGACCAGCCCATAGAATCATAGGACTGGAAGGGACCTCAAGAGGTCATTTAGTCCAGACCCGTGCACTCATGGCAGGACTAAGTATTATCTAGACCATCCCTGACAGGTGTTTGTCTATCCTGCTCTTAAAAACCTTCTACGATAGAGATTCCACAACCTCCCTAAGCTATTTATTCTAGTGCTTAACTACCTGAAAGGAGTTTTTCAGAATGTTTAATGTCTAAACCTCCATTGCTGCAATTTAAGCCCATTTCTTTTTGTACTAGCCTCAGAGGTTAATGAGAACAATTTTTCTCCCTCCTCCTTGTAACAGCCTTTTATGTACTTGAAAACTGCTATCGTCCTCCCTTCTCCAGACTAAACAAACTCAGTTTTTTCAATCTTTCCTCAGAAGTCATGTTTTCTAGACTTTTAATCATTTTTGTTATTCTCCTCTGGACTTTCTGAAATGTGTCCACATCCTTCCTGAAATTTGATGCCCAGAGCTGGACATAAAACTCCAGTTGAGGATGTATCAGCTCAGTGTAGAGTGGAAGAATTACTTCTCGTATCTTGTTTACAACACTCCTGCTATTACATCCCAGAATGATCTTTGCTTTTTCTGCAATGGCATTACACTGTTGACTCATAGTTAGCTTGTGATCCATTATGACCCCCTGATCCCTTTCCACAGTACAGTTTCCTAGGCAGTCATTTCCCATTTTGTATGTGTGCAACTGATTGTTCCTTCCTAAGTAGAGTACTTTGCATTTGTCTATATTTAATTTCATCCTGTTTTCTTCAGACCTTTTCTCCAGTTTGTCCATATCATTCTCAATTTTAATCCTGTCCTCCAAAGCATTTGCAACCCTTCCAAGCTTGTTATCATCCACAAACGTTAAAAGTGTACTATCTAGGCCATTAGCTAAATCATTGATGAAGATATTGAACAGAACCAGGACCAATCCCTGGGGGACCCCACTTGATATGCTCTTCCATCTTGACTATGGACCACTGATAACTACTCTCTGGGAATGCTTTTCCAACCAGTTATGTACCCACCTTATAGTACATAGATGAGAGGGAGAAAATATCGGGACATACTGTGGGGGGGGTGGAGGAGGGCAGGTGCTGCCAGCGGAGCAGCAAAAATAAATAAATAAAAAAGGCCAGTGCTGCCAGCAGAACGAAATATCGGGACAAATTGCGTCCCGACCAAAGATCAGTCAGGACGTGGGATAAACACCTAAATATCGGGATGGTCCTGAATTTATAGAGGTGTCTGGTCACCCTACCTTATCGTAGCTTCATCTAGGTTGTATTTCCCTAGTTTGTTTATGAGGAGATCATGTGAGACAGTATGAAATGTCTTACTAAAGTCAGAGATATACTACATCTACTGCTTCCCGCCACCCACCAGGCTTGTTACCCTATTTGTTTTTGACAAATCCATGCTGTTTTTTACTTATCATCTTATCTTCTAGGTGCTTGCAAATTGTTTACTTAATTATTTTCTCCATTATCTTTCCAGGTACTGAAGTTAAGATGAATGGTCCATAATTCCCCGGGTTGTGCTTAGTCCCCTTTTTATAGATTGTCTCTATATTTGCCCTTTTCCAGTCCTCTGGAATCTCTCCCGTCTTCCATGATTTTTTGAAGATAATTGCTAATGGCTCAGATATCTCCGCTGTTAGCTCCTTGAGTATTCTAGGGTGTATTTCATCAGGACCTGGAGACTTGAGGACATCCACCTTATCTAAGTAATTTTTAACTTGTTCTTTCCCTATTTTAGCCTTAGATCCTACCTCATTTTCCCTGGCATTCACTATGTTAGACATACAATTGCTACTAAACTTTTGGTGAAAACTGAAACAAAAAAGTTGTTAGTACTTCTGCCATTTTCACATTTTTTGGTTATTGTTTTTCCCCCTCATTGAGTAACAGGGCCTACCCTGTTCTTGGTGTTCCTCTTGCTGCTAATGTATTTGTGAAAATACAAAGCTGCAATGCTATACATACTCTTATTGCAGGCCCATGCCCTGATCCATGCCACTGCATTTTCACTACTATTTTTACCCAAGCTAGCTAAATTAAAGTGAGCATGAGTAGGCCTACCTGAGCTGCAGTCAGACCTCTGATTGCAGTGTAGACACACCCTGATGCAAACTGGATTAGCTTTAAGACCAAAAAAAACAAGAAAATACCCACTTTGGGTCCCTAGTACAATCCAAGCTCTGCAGCTGGCCCTATATCCGTTTGACTGTAGGGGAAGAAACAACTTATTGCTAAATTCCCACACTCTGTGTCTCTCCTCACCCCAAACTCAAGAGGGTCAGCTTTGGCAGGGGCAAAAGGTGTAGATGGTAAGGAATACAAATGTCCAAAGGCAGGTATCCAAAGTTAGCTAAAGGATTTTTTCTGACATTCTCCTTTAAAAAGGAATTTCTGATGAAATGTTAATTTGTATGCAACATGGGTCTTCAAATATTTTTATCAAATGAAAATAAAATGCATTTGCTGTCAATAAATGCTCGTGTTATGTCTGCAAAAAAGAAGTAGGAGATGATTTCCCAAAGTTGCTGGGAGACTGGTTGTTGCATCTTTGGAACTTTTTAGGAATTCACCTTTGCGGAAAAGAACGTTGCCAAATGCACCATGAGTTTTGTGGGCATTCTCTTTCATAGCCTGGAAGCTGCTCCTATCTACAACCGCTTGAAGCTGTTCCTCAGTCAAGGGCAACACGAAGAATTCAGCTATCTTTTTCACTGCCAAAGCCCTGTTCTGGAGAGAGGACAGATGTTATTCAAATAAAATGCATTGTTTTATTTCTGTGGCATTTCCACTTACAGTAGCTGGCTTGATACTTTCCTGTAGTGTGTTTAGAGGGATTCAGTGTGACTGAAGTGGTGCATAGATCTTATGCTGGCCCTCTGTCTAGAGGTGAGTTGCACCCAGTGTGAGGAAAGCTGTTAGACTTAGTCTCTACATAGCCAAGATCACAATATACTGGCTGTACACACCTATACAATTGAATGCCTATTCAGATAGGGATATGCA
The DNA here is from genome assembly GCF_025201925.1 of Gopherus flavomarginatus. NCBI lineage: Eukaryota > Metazoa > Chordata > Testudines > Testudinidae > Gopherus > Gopherus flavomarginatus. Next base: position 88,169,789 of record NC_066620.1, read on the forward strand.
TATCAGTTATTTGGGAATTAGGCTTTTAAAAGATTTTGGCTCATACTAGAGCTTATCAGAAATCATGAAAAGGTGGTTCCATTTTTTTTTCTCATTGAAATTTCAGCCAAAAAATATCAGAACTCAAATAGGTGAATATTTTGGCTAGCTCTATTTCACATGGTAAACCGTTGGTGCTTTGGAGTTCACTCAAAAGACAATCTGTGTAATTGTTACCTGAACACTTCTTCAGTAAGCTCACCTCTTTCATTTCTTCATAGGTTATGGTCATAACATTTTCATCGTCAACATGCTTGCTCCATTCACAAATATAGTCAAAATAGGAGCCCCAAGGCACTGGAGGACACCAAAGAATCATATAAATTAATAATTAGTAACATAAACAATGGCTGAAGACTGAGCATATTTCTTTAATCCTAAACTGATAGTTAGAACTTCAGACTGACCCCTCTGCCAGGCAGCATAGTCTCATGGCACTCTTGAAGAAGACTGTTAGAACTTGATGTTTACTTAGCCCATTAAAGACATAATAGGATTTAGTCCAGGGTACCAGAATTTTAGGAGTTTTACTTAGAAACATCTAGGTTCCTTTTATTCCTCAAACACTTTGTATTGGAAATTAATTGTCATCCCTTAACTATAAAATAAGTCAAGAGTTAAAGCTAGGTTGTTTTGCCTGGTTTGAATGGTCTTGGTTATTTACTGTGATATTTTTTAAAATGTATTTGCTATTTATTCATTTGCCAACAATAGAAAGCCACCTTTTAATAAACTGATTTGTGGCAGGCCAGATTAAAACAAAAGTCACATCTGTGGACTTTGCAAACAAAGGGGAAAGGGTTCTCTAGCTGAAGGGTTCCCTATTGCCCCTTCCATGGCAATAAAAATGTATCCCCCGACATTCTCTGGAGAGATCTGCCTCAAAATCCTTACCTACCAGTGAAGGGAGAGGGGAATTCCAGTTCACTCTGTTCGTAGAACTTTAGTCTTGGGCCCAAAAGCCTGGGTCAGCAACTTGGGCTTCCTTATAAACTCTAGATTGCTCCCATGAGACTGTTTCCTCCTCATCATCAATGATTTTTATAAAAATGATACATGTTCCTACAACGAGCCCCTTTTAAAAGAAGATTGTCTGAATTTTAAAAGATCCTTCTATTAACCTAGTCATTTTTGTGATAAAATAAAATGAAAAAACATAATGAATCTGGTTAAAAATTCCATATTTTCAAATGTAGTCCATGTATTGAATAATTGGGATAGGTAGAAAAAGGAACAGTACTTTTTCCAGTCATGAAAGCTGTGAAGAACTCATCCCAGGTCTCGTAAGAGGGAAGTGGAGACATGCCATTGGTAAAATGGTAAAAAGATGTAGCTACGTCTTTGGGATTTCGAACAAGCACCAGTACCTAGAAAATTAATATATATATATTTTTGGAGCGAGACATAGCAAAATGGCAGTATCAGAAAAATAATATGTAATTATAATATTGCTAATTTCTTGGACCTCATATATTGGGCACAGAAATAATAATTTAATCCTATAGGCAGCGGATGCAATTTTTTCATTATTCCTCATTAGGTTTCAAAGATTATTGGCTACATTCATTTAAATGTGCTTGTCCTGATCTCCCCAAATTAATTATACACTATCTGCATGTGCTTTGTGTGAAACAAGACTCCTTCGCCCCTTTGGGTTAGTGAATGTTCTTAAAATAAACTGGATTAAAAGTTACAGGGGCAAATTCAGAGGTTACACTGGAAAAAATAAATGGTTTTACTCAAGCTCCACCCACACCAAAGTTCCTCCACTAGTGACACCAAAATAAGAGACCACCCACAGTAGACTGTGTAGCAATTCCTCTATCACTGGAGGATCTCTCTTCTACTGAGTGATCCTTATGGGGCTGGATACACTCTCAGACTTCATTGTAATGTGATGTGACGTAGCTATGCTATACCACAGAACTAGGCCTTAAATGTGGTCATACTGAGCACTTGGTACCTATGATGTAGACTTTAAAATGACAGTGGAAGTCTAACGGGGCATGAAAATTCTACTGACATTTAAATGAGCACTCACTTTGGCTTTATTCTTGAAGATGGACTCAGGTAGATTGTGTGGCAGGAGATGAGTAAATATAACTCTTCTAGAAGGTAATTTCTCCATCCGCTTTAATACAAATTGAAAGAAGAGGAAAAGCAGACAAATCAAGTAATGTAACATTACATTTTCTGTAACCCTATGCCAATATACCCCATTGCTGGTATATCAACGGCTTTGGACAGCTCTGCAGTTTTCATGTCTCAGGAGTTCTGTGATTTTTCTGGGGCCAGTGTCTGTAATCTATAGACACCCCTGAGTGTAGACCTGGCTAGTACCCAACAGGTAAAGTGAAATATGATTTCACACTTCCCCCTACGTGATGGAACACATCTAAAAATAAGGAACAGAATCTAACTGGAGAATGAGGGAAAAGGGAGATGAGCACTGAAAGACCTTGTTTGGGGTCAAAAGGGGGAGTTACAAAGATGCAGGGGGGGATCAATTGGGACTAAGAGAGAGGGAGTTGGGAACCAGAAGAAGGAAAGCGGTTCTGGTTGGGTTGAGAGGGGGAGAGAAAGATGGGACAAGGAGAAGAGAGGCAGCTAGGAAAAAGGGATAGCCCAGAAAGTTCAGGACAAGCATCTGAGCTCTGTTTCCTCTTGGATGTATCTTTCAAAGAGTCCCCATCAGTAACTGGCATCCTTGTTTGCAGTCTCAGCAAAAAGGCCAAGGACTGCATAGGCACTGGGGATGGAACTACTCTGTCACCTCTAGAGTTAGCTCGTCTAGGTCACGACTAAGACATGTTGGCAAGACAGCACAGGGAGCCTCTCACTAACTCTGCAGCAGCTGTATCTCTTTTCTGGAAAAATTAACTTAATCTTTCACAAGCACTAAGTTCACATCAGAAAAAATACTAAGTACATGAATGAAAATATTAACAAATACACAGACTGGAGGCAGTGAGCAGCAGAGCAGTGATGGATTGAATCAGCCTGGTACTGGTGCAGCAGGTTTTTCATCTAGGATTAAGAACCCAGGCCTGGATCCACAAAGGGACTTAGTCATTGTGATGCTCAGTATTCCATAACCTGATTTTTAGGTCCCTAGAAAACCACAGGAACCACACTGTGATCCACAAAGCCTGAATTAGACAACTGAGGCTCCCTATACAATGGATGGGGAGAGACAGGTGCCTTAGAATACGATCTGCAAAGCCAGCATGCTGGGAAGGAGCCACCTAAATTAGCCAATGGGAGACACAGATAAGAAGGTGTATGCTAAGCCCTCAGATATAGTGCTTAAGTCTGGGCTACAGGGAGGTGCCTATCTCTGCTAGTGATCCACAAACTTAGGCACTCCTCTGCCTAAGTCATATATGATGCTGGCAGACCAGGTGCAAGCTCATGCGAAGGCCCCTATGCCTCACCTGAACACTGACAAATGCATAGCTGGAAACCAGTCTGGCTTACCTGTGTGTTCATGTTATTAAAATTGATATTAGGTTTATAAAAGAGTTTAGTGTTTAGACATTATGAAATGCTTGTAAGTTGCTGCCTATATTAATCTTTCTTATAATATCTGTATCCCATGTTATACGGTAATATTTGTTTGTTAGATAACGGTAAAAGTGTTTGCTCTGAAACTGTAAACCCCCACAGTCAGAAGAGAAATATTACACATGTGAAATACTAGTTTGCCACAAGAGGCATTACGTCCTGCACAGCAAAAGATGGCCCATAGACACCAGACAAACAATTGTGGAACATCAGAGGACAAAGACTTTGTTGATTGCTCACCCCCCCGCTCCCCCATCCATGAACAGGAGACATGCATGTGAACTTGTCCCATTAACTTGAACTCTGATGGAAGGGAATAAACATCCCTGACAAAAAGACAGTATCTTTATGCTGCTTGGACTCCGAGGAGCAAGGATTACTAAACATAAGCAAAAGATCCCCAGTTTTTGGCCTGGGTTAGATCCAAAGGACATATCGAGCTTGCTTATTATAGAACTGTCTATACCTTTTGGACCCTAAGTCTGTAATTCATTTACCTGCTTTAACCTTGTAAATAACTCTCTCATCTCTTTTTCTTAGTTAATAAATCTTTAGATAGTTCATTATAGGATTAGGTACAAGAATTCTCTTTGGTGTGAGATCTAAGGTGCAACTGACCTGGGGTAAAGGACAGGTCCTTTGGGACTGGGAGTAATCTGAATATTGTTGTGATTTTTGGGGTAAGGGGATGTGTATCACAAAGGCAAGCTTGCCCAGGTGGCCAGATAGACTGGAGTACCCACGGGGACTGTGTGTGGCACTATATTAAGGCTGTTATAGTGCTTAAGAAGTTCACACTTCATACCTGGTTGGTGAAATCTAAGTATAGAGTTCACAATGAGCTTTGGGTTTGTACCCTGAATCTTAACAGTGTGCCCTGAGGGTGGGACTCATGCTCTTGAGACACTCCAGATAGCTTGACAGTATGGTGGGCTTGATCTGGTATGTGTGCTCAGAGTCACCATTTCTCAAATGTGGCCACCATGGCAGCATGCGGCCACCAGGGGCTTTTCTTGCAGCCAAAGCCTGCTGGTATGGGGGAGATTTGGGAAAGTAGCAGCCCATTCTCTTCCCTGTTGCTCCTGGATGCCTCACCTTGGTGTTGGTTGCTGGGGCCACCAACAGGGGTTGGGCCCTGCCCCCCCTCTGGAGACACATGAGGCACAACGCTGGAGGAGCAGGCACCCAGTGACTTCCCCACCTTCCCAGGGGCAGTGGGTCTCAGGCTTTGGGCTTTAGCTCTGGGGTGGCGCGGTGGCAGGCTCTGGCCCCAGGGCTTCAGGCTCCAGCTGTGCAACAACAGGCCTCAGGCTCCTGCTGCGGAGCTTCAGGCTCCATCCCCTCGTTGCCTCCCCTGAACCCTCATCCAGGGATTAATTTGTCCCCAGGGTTGGCAGGGCTGAGTAAGTCTGCTGTGAAAACTGATACTTGTATGTTTGTTAATATCACTTTTCACAATGAGCTTACTAGCTAGCAATAAATAACTAACAGTTATTAGGGCATGTATGTGTGCAATTAATTTGTTTTTCCAAAAGCTAATTAAGCATTTTAGGGAAAAGTGTGAGACTGGCCACTAGCAAGAGCTGGTGGTCACACTCTGAGGCCACCAAAAATTTTGACCTGAGAACTCACATGTACATAAAACAACTGGGGTGGGGGTGCAGGATGGAAACAAAGAGGAGAAGGAACACCTTCCTTTAAATCTTTAGTCCAGTAGTGAGGGTACTCACTGAGGATATGAGACACCCTCCCCACCCTGGTTCAACTTCCTCCTGTGCCTGATGAGGTGAATGGATTTGAACAAGAAACTCCCACCATTCATGTGAGTGCTTTAATCCATGGACTATGGGGTGACACTCTTTTTCTCACCTAATTAATATTCAATTAGTCAATTAAAGTGGAATAACATCTGTAGGAGAGATTGAAGGAGGTCCACACCAGAAGATCCCATAGTCCAGTGGTCACGGCACTCACCTGAGAGGTGGCAGATTTCTGTTCAGATCCTTTCTACTCATCCGATAGAGGGTGGACTTGAACCAGTGGTCTCTTGCCATATGCTGGGCTAAAGAGTATAAGGGAGGTGGTTCTCTTCTCCACTGCCCATTTCTGGTAGAGCTAGGTGGCCTCTTGAGCATGCCTACTGGATTGGACTCAGCACACCAGTTAGGCAGAGGAACACTTATTTTCCCCAGTTTGTGGATTGCACAGGAATTAGTGGGGAAGATAGACATCCGGATGCTTAGGGAGGTGGCTGTGCACATGCCCAGAGGCAGAAACATAGGTGCTTTGAGAACTTTTACTGCAAAAACTTAAGTGGCATGTGAGTTTGGGCACCTACAGGGTTAGGTGGCAACCAATCAGGAGTTTTGTGGATCACAGTGGAGCCTAAAATTGAGATTCCAGCACCTAAGAACCTTTGTGGGTCTGGCCCCAGCTCTTGCATTTCCATTCTATTCCATGGTTTTTGTATTTTTCTTTGTATGGAACTCCTCCTTATGCTCTATTTGGAATAATATATTATTGAGTTTTTGTAAGTGTCTCATGTAATTGTTATTAATTTGTGTTCTCCTCAACTCTGACTGCCCATTTACCAGCATTTCCCCCTGAATTTGGTGGCACATACAGGATCTATTCTAGTCACAGCAATTGCTGTAGTTGGACAGAGACCTTTCTTTGCAATGGGTATTTCACACACCATGTTGTCATCAATTATTTGTGAAACAGTACGTCTTAGCAGTTTCAGTAAGTGTTCAGGCCCAGATCCTCAAAGGAATTTTGGCATCTAACTCCTATTGATTTCCATGGGAGTTAGGTGCCTAAATATCTTTGAGGATCTGGTCCTCAGTTCCCACCTGATATTTCTCAGCATCTCCAACTTCAAGGTAGGGAAATTCTTCCAGTTCCTCGTCATTCAGGCTATTTGTTTCATCTTCATTATTCTCTGCAGATGTTGTTACTAAGTCAGTTAAGATCTGGCCAACCCAATTGGTGCCTTAAAAATACACAGAATTCATTTAAAAACCTTTGGGGAAAAATAATTTCTCAGATTTCAATGTATATACAGCAATTGGAAAGATTTGTACACAGAGTATTAACTAATGGACATGAAAAATCAATGTGCTTCAAGGAGTTAAATAAATTATGTCTGGGCCTAGAAGACAAATTGGGACCAGACTTGATAGCAAGAGCTCCAGGGCTTCCTAAAAGAGCATAATTAAGGTCTGCTCTTTTCCTGTAATGGAAGAGAAGCCTATCTAACTTAGCTTGTAGTGACATGAAAAATAACATGAGGCTAAATTTGCATATAAATTGTTGTTTTGAAATATTTTTTTCTAATGCTTATTCTACTGCAAATAAACACATTGATTTTAAGAAGGCAGTTGGTCACTATATCACAGGTCTCAGGCTCCCAAAGGGAAGAAATTCAGGTTTCCAGTTGGACCTGCATGGTAATAGGTGGTTGGCATAGATGTGGTGTTGAATCCTGATCCCAATCTAAGGGTGGGGAAGTTGTGAAATTCAACACCTGAGACAGATAAGGGCATGAAGCCTAACACCTGAACAACAGGTGCACTGAGATAGACTAGATAGGAGACAGAGATGCACACAGCCTCACCAGTGTGACACATACCATACATGAAGTTCAGATGTACAGAATTATTCAGTTAGATAATACAGGAATACTAATCAAAATCAACAAGAAATATTCTAGTTCTGCGGTGAATTGTAATCACTAACTGATCCTATTGTTACTTTGTCAAAACTCCTGTAAGGCCAAATCCATCCCTAATGTGACTCCAAGTCACTGATGTTACATCAGGATTGAATTTGCTCCATTAACTTCTGTTCTTGGTTACATTTTATACAGTAGAAGCAGTATATAGGAATTATTAAAACCACTGACATCTATTTTAATTAGGCTTGGAAACCAACAGAATGGAGAATAGAGACTCATTTTATACCTATTTTAGTAGTTCTAGATTAGTTATAAGAGACATTTTCCTCTTCTTTTTTCTGGTGAAAGTTTTCTGAAGACCTGACTGGGACTTTAAAAATCTAGCCAAGTCTGAAGACTCTGCTGTATAGTAACTTCTTACACTGGTAGGGAAAGTTGTACACAGAACTCTAGTTTGTAAAACTATCTAATAGAAAGTGATATTTTGATGCATCAAGTGTAAGAGAGCATAGAGTGAGTTCTCATCCTTAGCCTCGCATTTCCTGACATTTGGGTGCTGGATTTCTCAATCTTTATTGTTGCATTAATGACAATTACCTCCACGCCCATGGAATTTTTGGAAGACTAGGGAGAAATGCCAGCAGAGTAGATGTGGGATAATCTGCCTCCCATGCTATATCTAATTCTCATCTCTAATAGTTAGAGATTGGCTTAAGCCCTTAATCATCAAATTTAATAACTCATCCAAAAGTTTTATCATAATTATGATAACTAGATATTCTTGTCTTCCATGTAAATGTCCTGTCCCTTTTTGAATCTTCATAAACTCTTTGCTTCAGTGACTTCCTGTGGCAATAAATTCTAGCCTTTAAAGTTTCATACAGAATAACTTTCAGTTTCATCACCCAACTAGGACTGAGTGAAATCTATGGAAAGAAAAAATTACAAGAATTAATGGAGAATTAGTCACTAATTCACTTTCCATGATTTCACAATCCTAACATTTCAATTTTTCAAGAAGTTTCAGAAGACTGCAATGTTTTTAATAGAAACTAAAAGAAACTAAAGAACGTTGTGCATGAGAAACCAAATGCTAAATTTTATGCAAAAATACATATTCATAAATGTTGCAAATGTAACAACATGTACCGTACTACAAAATAATGTATATGCACCACAGAAGCGAGTAATGTTTGCTGTGAAAACCATTACTTTGATTTCCTAACCTGTGCATTTAAAATTTTAACCAAAACATTGACAATAACAATAGCAATGACATTTCTTTGGCAAGGAATATGAGATAAGTCATTTTGTTTCTCTCATTCATATGAATAATTCCCATTGCCATATCTTCCTAACCAAGGATATTTAACATAAACTGAAACAATTCATTCACAGTTTTAACTAAAGCCTGGTTATTTATAATTATATTACACCTTATATTTCCATAGCAAACAAATTATATTCACCAGATTTGGGATACCCTGCTAGGATCACATCCTCCTGCCTGGCTTCAAAGGACTCAAGAGCCTTGAATATTTCAGGACTGCACACAGTTGTGGGGTAGAGAATCCCCTTGTAAGAAAAAAGCAGATCATCACGGTCCATTGTGTCACCAACAGCAATTGCCTTATCCACCAGATCAATGAATTTCTTCCTATGATTTGCCATTCTCCTCTCTCTTGATGTAAAGCTGTAGGCAGATAGAGACAGGTGCAGACTACTTTTTAGTAGGCCTTTTATGCATCAAGTGAACAACATCTGACTCCTCCCTATTCATCCGTAGAGAGAGATACAGCCCTGGACAAAGAGCCTGATCTAGCTCACGCTGGAGTAATTTACAGTCCTGTCATTGACATCAGTGGGAGTTGAAGAAGACCAAAAGAGAAAAACAAGGGAATTAAACTGCTTCTTAAGCCAAAACTCTTATATAATTTCAAAATATCACGTGTAAAAGATTGCAGTAGAATGAGTACACAGTGCACATATACATAATACTTTAATGACATGCCAAAAATACACTGATGCCAGGCTCCTGTTGGGATGGTACATGCCCCAAAGTAGGTTTCCCATGGTAACCCTGCCCTTTTACATACACATTATACTGGGTTTTTGCTTTACTCAATCACATCATTTTTTGAGTCCTGAGACATGAAGAGTGGCCTCCATGTAGGGCTTGTAGCTGCAGAATTCGCCTGCTAGGGTGGGTCACCACAGACTCCATTTGGTGGCCTTCAGGGTACAATGGCTAGCTCCTCCTTTCAGGCTAACATTTTCTCAAGTTTGGAGTGAAACGATGGAGTTTTTACTATCTAGTGGTTGAGGGGTGGCTGTATGTATGAGTACATAATGTTTTATTAATGATTATTATGTTTATATTAATATAGATCAATTGGTGTCTGTGTCAAGGGATGAAATCTTGGCTCCATTGAACTCAAAGGCAAAGCTCCCACTGACTCCAGTGAGGCCAAAATCTCTGCCTTGAGGAGCATCTATGATCTCAGCCTTTCTCATACTGTATTCCCATGAGCAATAAATCCCATTCTCCTCATTCACTGAATCCCATTCTCACAATTCCAATCACTTATCTGAAGACTTTGGGACCCTCCTTAAATTCTTCTGTCTGCACAGGACTTTGCTAAATTCTTCAAAGAGAGAACTGAGACCATATTCGGGTTAGGGTGGAGTTTTGGTGGTAGAACCAAGGCCCATTTTTTTCAAACCCTACCCCAATGAAATAATTTGGGGTCTGTGTGGGAAATCTTAAGGAATTTCACTCCTGCAGGTATTTCTTCAGGAGGGGGTGCGTGGACCCTTTGTTGTGGATAGATTTTTATGATCAATCACAATAGTAAGATTAGGTCATGCCAGAATGGAGATTAGTGGTGGAAAGCCAGCTAGAAAAAGTGAGTTTTGAGAAGGGATTTGGAGGAGAATTAAGTATCTTAGCAAAAGGCTTGATAAAGTCTTAGTAATATGAGCTCTCAGTACAGCATTCTGCTATTAAACATTTGCTAAGAGATTGGGAGAGAGCACGATACTTTATACAGATTATATAAAATGTTCAAATTCACAAGGCAGTCTTAATGCACCAAATGTGAAAAGGGGAGATTGGCAGAGGAATATAATTTTGTTTAAGCTACTAAGAAGGTGTTTACAAAAAGTGGAGAATTAAAAAGATTAGAGCACTTGGTAGTATTCGGTGTAATGAAATCCATCATTCTGCCCAGCTCACCACCTCCCAAAGGTCTAGGACAACAATGCAGTATCTGAACTGCTCTCTACTGAACACAGAGCTTTGCAGGGTAAGTTAGTGGGCTTCAGCCATGATGCCTACGGAACACTGGCAGCTGTTAATAGCTAGGTTAGTGGAGAGCTGACTACTGCTTCTGATCTTCTATTTGGCTCCCTTAACAACAAACAACAAACAACCTCTCAACCGTACCCTCAATACCTACAAATTGTGCATGCAGCTAGTCTAAGAAAGAAAACAAGTTCATATTACTGTCATTGTGTTCTGTCTTCTCCCCACACAATCCTGCTCTGTTTTTTTCAGCCATCTGTTGCATCTGGTCTTAAACTAAAGGTATGTTTACACAGAGAAAGCTGTTCATGGGCTAGCCTATCCAAGCTAGCTTGAATGCAGCCAGCCTGAGTAACAAAAGCAATGAAGACAGTGAATAGCAGGCTTCAGTGTAGGCAGTACAAGACCAGCATCGACCCTGGATACGTGTTCAGCCCACTAGCCTTCTCTGAAGCCCGTAGTGTGCTGTCTTCACTACTATCATTACCCATATTAGCTGATTCAAGCTATCTTGTGTAGACTAACCCATCCACAATTCTTGCTGTGTAGACATATCCTAGAAGTGTAAGCTCTTTGGGACAGGGATTGTCTTTTACAGTGTGTCTGTACAGCTCCTAGCACAGTGAAGACCCCATCTAGGCACTATTGTAATAATAATAATAATAATAAATAATTAATACTGTGATAAACTCAGGACAGACAGCTGCAAGGGAGGGGTAGGAATCAGTACCAGAAGGTTAAAAGGCCCTTCTCCTTATCAACTGAGAGGCAACCACAGGTCAATCAGGTTCAGCTGTGAAAGGTTACCAAGGTAGTAAATTAGAATCAGCTGAGGGGGGAGTTACCTGAGGTTAATTGGGACCAGCTGATTCCAACTTGGGGCTGCCTGGGACCTTTTTAAACCCTTCCCTGTGGAAGGAAGGGGAGGGGGGAGAGTAGAGAGAAGAAGAAGCCCTGCTGCCAGGAGTAGAAAAACAGTGAGACCCTCCAGGAGGAGGGGCAGTACTTTCTCCCACAAGGGGGTAAGAATTCGCTAACCAGGACTAGTGGGGATACGGGGAGCAAACTTCCCTTGTGTCCCAAGGGGGACTGCATTACCTGAGCCTGTCTCACCAGGGCTAAAAGCAGCAGAGACGGGGGAGACTGAGAAGGTGCATTGCTACAATACATAATTAATAATGGGCCCAATTTGGGAAGGATTAACTTCCATAAACTAAAATCATGAAGATTGTGGGTATAATCCTAGAGTAAATGAAATCAGTGGGAGCTTTGTCATTCATTGAGGCCAAGAGTTCATCCTATATATTGCAAGTCAAGATTCTGAGGGCCCACGAGAGAACAGGACAATCAATAGCAATAGCAGCAGAAAGATTGGGTCCTGAAAAGGGGTGTGCTGAGGAGGGTGGGATACTAATTGATGTGTTAAGATCTCAAAGTGGTTTCAGAATTTGTGGCAGTCCTAAAATAGCTGAACAATATCAATCACATTCTTTTCCAGTGCAAACTGGTGCAGATCCATTGATGTCAATGGAGCTGCCTGTGAGGGAGATGATGGACACCAGCAGAGCTCTGAGATATTGTATCAGCTTTGTAAATGTGATCTGCATTTTTGTGAGCCAGATGCTGGAAGTATGAAAGCTTCAAAGTCTTTTTTTGGATACAGACTAACACAGCTGCTACTCTGAAACCTATTGTATTGAGATGAACCAGACAATATGGGCACATAGACTATTCATAGACCTTTGCATCAATACATGTTATATATGTGTGTATTCCTGGCTTGCTAGGTGGGTTTTCCATGGGACCTGGAATCACTATGGGGTGATTAATGCAAACTCCCAATCCTTCTTGTGCAGATACCCCACCTTTGAAGCTTTGTAACCTAAGGAAAGGGGCATTGACTGTTTTTTCCTGTTTCGGGAGGCCTGGGAAAGAAAGCCCTCAAAACTGTATAACATGTCAGCCTGAGATGATTGAGGGACTCATTTTAATCCAACAAATTGACACGAACTTTTAACCAAGAGAGCAAACCCTGCTGAAGGATTTGAACAACTGGAATTTGCCAGCATTTCCATCAGAAAGATGGAGGATCTCAGGTAAGCTTACTATGCAGTTAGGCCTTTTCTTGCTTTATGGTATGTTTTTTCTATAATGTTTTTGTCCTAAAATAAATATACTTTGCTTTCTGAAGTGTAGGCATGTAGGGGGTTTGGCCCTCCCTCACTGCCAATCTCCGAGGGAGGCCACACCTCTTTTCTGTCACTCCCCTGGAGTAGCAGTATATCAAAGGGGGAAAGTTAACAGTCTCGCAGTCTCAACCCTCGATCAGTGAAGCACAGTGAACGATTCCAGGGCCCAAATACATAGGTGAGGCCCCAAACACTCTAGAATTCCAGCCCTCAAGCAGGGTACAATAGTTAGGGACAGTTAGGGGCCTAGACCCTTGGACAGGGTGAGGTGTCCTGCAACTTAGTGCTCTGGCCCTCAAGCAGGGGCAATAACCACCCACTGTCTATGGGGTGCCAGCAGAGATTAGGCACACAGCAAACAGTCTAGGGCGCTGGCAGGGGTTAAACACCCAGCGAACAGTCTCAGGCACCGGCAAAGGTGAATGCCCCCCAGTCTGTCGTCCTGGCTCTGGTGGGTGACAGACAAATGCAGACCTCGTGGCATAAGGAGGGGGAGTATTGTGACCCCAAGGGGGGCATGGCAGGGAGCACATGGGCCCGCCCAGTTCCACCACATCCCAGCTCTGGGACCTAACAGTGGCAGAGAGGTCTGCCACTAGGTCAGTGGGAAATCCACACGCAACTCGCTGACCTGGCAGCCTCACAGCCATACAGTAGTCTGGTACCCCTGGGTGGCTTCCTATACTCCGCCTCAGTTGTACCTGAACCCTGGGGTCATCTTTCATCTCCCTGGGGTATACTGCCAGTGGCAATCCCAGCAGCTCCTCAGCATCAGGTATGTCTGGCAAACCTGGTCCCTGAGACAGCAGCAGGCTGGAAGTATCTGCCTCCCTCAGCAGCTCCTGCTCAGCTGAGCTACCTGTTCCTGTCCCACCTCTCTGCTTCCGGCATGGCAGGCGTGGACTTCCTGGTTCCACCCACCAGGGCGTTTGTGGCCCTCCCTCACTGCCTCACCTCTTTGCTACACACACACCCCCTCAAGCCCAGCTCCTGTTCTCCAGGGCCAGTCAGGTCCCCTTCTCTAAGTCTTGACAACGTGTCTGTGTTGGTGTGCTCCTTACCCAGCTGATGTTGTATAGTAAGACCAGATACCAGCGCATCAACCATGTGTTGGTGTCCTTTATTTGCTGGAGCCATCTGAGGGGTGTGTGGTCTATTACCACCACAAAGGAGCCGCCTAGGAGGTACTAGCGAAGGGCCACTACTGCTCATTTAATGGCCAGTGCCTCCTTTTCAATCGCCAAGTAGTTCCTCTCCTTCAGGAACAGCTTTAGGCTAATATAGTGGACTGGGTGTTCCTTCCTGTCGATGTCCTGAGAAAGGGCAGTGCCAGGTCCTACGGTCGAGGCATCAGTTTGGACAATAAAACTGCATCCCAAGTCAGGACTATATAACATGGGCTCCCGGAACAGGAGGTTCTTCAACCCTCAGAATGCCTTCTCACAATCGGGATCCCACCATACGTGCTGTGGCTGATCTTTCGTCAGCAGGCCCATCAAGGGGGCAGGAATGGTGACAAAGTTGGGGATGAAGTGCTGGTAGTACCCCACCAGCCCCACAAAGTATCGGACCTGTTTCTTAGTGATGGGGACTGGGTGGTCCTGGATAGCTTGGACCTTCCTGACTAGGAGCAACAACATACCCTTGTCCCAGGGTATAGCCCAGGTAGTTTGTCTACTGCCAACAAATTTGGCATTTCTTGGGGTTGGCGGTGAGGTCTGCCTCCCCAAGGGTTCTCAAGATGGCAGCCACTCGGTTTGGATGGTCTTCCCAGCGGCGACTGTAGATGACCACATCATTCAGGTATGCTACGGTGTACTCAACATGGGATTGCAGGAGCTGGTCCATCAGCTGCTGGAAGATTGCAGGGACACCATGGAGGCCAAAGGGCGTCCAGGTAAAATGATAGAGTCTACTGGGGGTGGCAAAGGCGGTCTTTTCCTTTGATGCTGGTTCCAGTGGGATCTGCCAATACCCTTTTGCCAGATCAAGGGTGGTAATATATCAGGCTTCCCCAAGGTAATCAAGCATTTGATCCACTCAGGGTATCGGGTATGCATCGAACTTCAAGATTACATTGATTCTTTGGAAGTCTATATAGAACCTGCGCTTCCCATCTGGCTTGGGGACGAGCACGATTGGACTGCGCCACTCACTGGCTGACTGCTCAATCACCCCGAGGTCCAACATAGCCTGGATCACCTGTTCGATGACCTCCCACATGTGGCGTGGGAAGGGCTGGGCGGTCACTTGAATCACTTCCCCAGGGTTGGTCTGGATAATGTGTTGCACAAGCGTGGTCTGTTCAGGAGTGGCCATCAAAGTCCTCGCAAAGGCTTTAAGGAGGTGCTTGGTCTATCTCAGTTGCTCCTCAGTGAGGGTGTCCCTGATCTGGGATTCTGTTCATTCAGTCGCCATGGGGATCTGGGCCCCAGTTCCAGTTCAAGGGGGTAGAGTGTGATCATTAGCCTCTCCCTCTCATGCCATGGCTTTAAAAAGGTCAATATGATAGACTTGTCACCTCTTTTGACAATCCGGATGGCAGATTTCATAAGTAACTGGGCCTGCCTGGTGGATTACCTCATACAGGCCCTGCCATCGGTCTAGGAGTTTGGACTCCTCAAAGGGCAGCAGCATGAGGACCCAGTCTCCCAGCTTGAAGGTCCTGCTGCGCGTTCCCTGGTTAAAGGCTCTTGCTTGGGTCCCTTGGGCAGCCTGGATGTTTTCTCTTGTGAGAGTCCCAGCCTGGGCCAGGCAGTCTAGTAGGTCTAAGATGTACTGGAGGAGGCCCTGAGTCTGGGAAGGGGTCTACTCCCAGGTCTCTCAAATGAGGTCCAGTATCCCTCGAAGGTGGTGGCTGTATAACAGTCTGAAGGGGGAGAATTTGGTTGAAGCCTGTGGCACCTCGCAGTTGGGGAGTAACACGAGCGGGAATCAGTTGGTCCCAGCGGCAAAGCTTCTCTGGGAGAAACTTGTGGAGCATTCCCTTCAGGGTTCAGCTGAACCACTCAACCAGTTCGTCTGTTTGGGGATGGTACCCAGACATCTGAAGCTTCTTGATTCCCAGGATGCAGCATACTTCCGGGAGCAGTCGGCACATGAAATTGGTTCCTTGGTTTGAGAGGATCTCTTGGGGTAACCCCAGCCGGGCAAAGATTTTCATAAGTTCCGCCACGATGGTACAAGTGGATGCGCTTCTCAAGGCGACAGCCTCAGGGAACCGTGTGGCATAGTCCATCGCCACCAGGATGTATCTGAACCCTGCAGTTCTCCTCACAATGGATCCCACTAAGTCCATGGTGACCCTTTCAAATGTGTTCCAACCACTGGCAGAGGCATCAGTGGGGCTTTCAGCATGCTGGGAGGCACCATCAGCTGGCAATCTGGACAGGATGCACACTAATCTTTAACCTCTTGATGCACCCCTGGCTAGAAGAAACGTGCCAAGACCCGGGCCTGGGTCTTCTCTAGTCCCAGATGGCCGGCGGCGGGAATGTCGGGCCAGCCATAGAATGGCCCATTGATGGCATTGGTGTATCACCAGTTGAGACCAAGGCTTATGGGTCCCGGGCTCGCGGTCAACATGGTACAGTCAGTCCTGTATCAACTCAAACCACAGCCCTTCGTTGGCCCACTGTGGGTCTGTCACCACCCTGTCCATGTAGGCTAATTGCTTGTATGCCCAACTCAGCGTTGGCTCTTCCCTCTGGTCTCAACAGAAGTCCATGGCTCTGTTCAAGGTGGAGTCATCTTCTGCAGGTCAGGTCAGGGTGTGGACTTCGGCAGCGACTTAGTCCTCTGGTGGGGCTGGCAGATCACCTAGGTCAGGGTCCCCCTGTTCAGTGGCCTTGCCATCAAGGCGCTCTCCCTTGAGGGCCATCTGTACCGGGGAATCTTGGTGACGCACAGCTTGCAGCACTGGGAGAATTCGGGCCAGTCCTGGCCCAAGATGATGGGGTATGACAGCTTCTGGACCAGGTCCGCAGGCAGAACCCAGGTTATCCCATAAATAGTTAGTGACATTGGTGTTTGTGGGATATGTCTTCACTTCCTCATGGATGCACCGGAGGCATATCTGCCTGAGGGGTTCGTTGGCCCCTGGGACAAGCCACCATTGCACCAGCATTTATCCACACCCAGAGTCCACCAGAGCACGTAATCATTGCTTGCCCAAGTCTACAGGCACTGTCAGTTTGGTGGATGGGTGTCATCGGGCATGGGTTTCCGCCTAACACACCTGGCCAAATGAACAGTCCATGGCTGGGCATTGCCATTGGAGCTGCCCGAATTGGCCACATGTGAAGCAGGGGCTGATGTCGGCAGGGGCAATCTGGGTCTCAAGCTCCTGTGGGGGTTCCAGAGAGTCCTGCAGCATAGGTTTCCCTCCCCTTCCCTGGCCAAGGGGTGGTCAGCAGGCCATCGGGGCCAGTCAGGCTTGAGGACCAGGGCTGCGGCCACCCTTGCTGGGCAGGTTAAACTTGGCGGTCATCCGGGAGTTGGATGGAGGGACCAGACCAGTGGGAGTATTAAAAGAATCTACAAATGTCCACCAGATAGTAATGGAATTTTCAAGCAAGTCAGGAATGTAACCCAAGTGCTTTAATGGGAAAGTCAGAAAGAACACTGGGCAAATTCTGCAACAAATTATCTATAAATATGTTTTGGAATTTTAAGTTAATTTGCTTTGCCTGAAACGTTATAATTCAAATAATACAAAAATTTGACTCAGACAAAGAGGTCTCATGTCAAGTGTAAGTGTAGCCACAGGAATCAGTGGTTAGTGATCATCCACTGTGAGACACAAGTTTAATCTTTTTTTTTTTTAACCATGACCTCTGTCTGAAGCCTTTGGCCAGGAAATAAAATTCAGCCTCAATACCTTTTTTACGGTAGAAAAATCAAATAGTTGAACTAAACAACACCTGGAATCCAGCCATGTAGCCATATTATGTAATGATTGTTTAAGACATACAATTAAGCTCTTTCTCCTATTGCAAATGGTGAAGTATTAGGCTTCTGGTTTTCTTTCAGTGCTCTCTTTTCTTAGCTGGGAATTCGAGTAAAATTAGATGTAATTCTCCACCTAGGTGTGTATATTTTAGGTGCTGTAGATATGGGTTCGCAGTGTACTGCCCTCACGCAGACTGGACTGTGGAGTTATAATCCAACTAATAATGACATTCACTACCTCAAAGATGTTATTGTCTAAAAGGGATTGTTAATGAAGCACAGTTCTAGTGCCTGGCAGACTCTACAGGGACACTAGCACATGTATGTTCATTACAATAGACTTGGCTCAGTCAGCAGTGGGACTTTCTATTGCCCCTTAGGCCAGACAAAGACACTCCTCCTATGACCCCTCTTTTATGCACTGATGCAAACAAGTTACGTATTACCCTTCAGACATGGTTAGTGACCATCTTACACCTTGTACCTGTTGGTTTGATCAAAACATCTCTATCTATCATCCTGTCATCTTGACCTTACCTTTTGGAGGGGTCACTTTGGCCCTGTACCATCTTTAGGGAGTGTGTTTATACCATAACTTTGTAGCGGGATGTTCTTGGACCACTCTTCTGGAATGTGTTTACATGAAAACCTAGTGCCGAGTACTTCTTAAGAGTGCCTGTTTTTAGCAACACCACCCATATTCTTACCAAGTTCATGTACCGACCAGTGAACTTGTAAGCAGGCATTTGCTTTGTAACAGAGCCTGACTTCTGCTCATAGCATTATTTTTGCTAATTTTGGTTCAGGCCTCAAGCCTTCTACTAGGCACCATGTTCTAGGCTCGCTCTCTTTCTACTACACCAGGAATTAGTGGCACTATTAAAACCTAAGGTGCAAGATGATAAAACTTGCTTTTTAATTACAGATAATGCACTTTAGCAGTTTTGTATTATTATATTGGATGTGGTCATTACAATTTCATTGGTTAAAGAAAGACAGTAAGCTGTATGTTAAATGTGCTTGTTGTCAGATTCAAGTCTGATAGATTTCAGAGCAATAGCCCGGTTAGTTTCTATTAGCAAAAACAATAAGGAATCCTTGTGGCACCTTAGAGACTAACAAATGTATTTGGGCATAAGCTTTCATGAGCTAAAACCCACTTCATCAGATGCATGGAGTAGAAAATACAGTAGGGAGATATAAATACACAGCATATGAAAAGATGGGAGTTGCCTTACCAAGTGGGGGGGGTCAGTGCTAATGAGCCAATTCAGTTAAAGTGGAAGTGTGCTATTCTCAACAGTTGACAAGAAGGGGTGAATACCAAGGGAGTAAAAATCACTTTTGTGTTGCTCATGAGGCCAATATAATCAAGGAGAGTGAGAACATGATTGTTTACAAATTCATATAAGAAGTCTGGATCAAGTAAATGGACTTTTCCTTCAGTGTACAAAAGCAAACAAGCAGATCATCTTGTGCTTCAGTAAGCTAGCTTTCATTTTCATGCTTTGCAGTACACCCCATACTTCATCTTTGCTCCCAGTTTAGTTCCTTCTAAGGACTCTTCAAACTTTTTGTCCATTTCTTGCTTCTGAGCTTCAGTAAAAAGGCTTTTCCAGTCACTAACACTGCCTGCAAGCAAACATATTTATTTAATTTTAGTCTATATATCACTGCCTGGTAGCAGAGACTGTAGTGTTTCAACTTTTGCTCATAACTGGTTCTTTTCAGCCATGGTTTACACTAACTAGAGTGTACATTGATGATCACTAAGGACCTGATTGAAAGCCTACTGATGACAGTATAATCTTTTCATTGACTTTAATGAGGTTTGGATCAGACCAGTGGTGAAGCCAGATTTTGCAGTAAGGTGGGGGTGATGGGTCATTCGTGGAAGGCTGGAGAGCAATTCCGCCCTGCATTCACATATCAGCAGTGGTTCCTCTCCCATGGAGCAGGGCCTAGCTCTCCACTTTGAGTGTTGACGTGTCACATGGGGTCGCAGTGCCATTCAGATTTGGTCCAGACACCCCTCCATCATGATGGAGGAGTGGCATTGAGACAAATGTCAATGAGTGGCATTGAGACAAATGTCAATGAGTGGCATTGAGACATGGTGCACAAGGTTGAAGCCCCACACCACCTCATGTGCCATGTTACAATACTTGGAGCAGAGAGCCAGGCCCAGCTCTGTGAGACTGGAGCCGCTGCTGCCAAGTAAGTGAGCAGCTGATTCGCTCTCTAGCCCCATGTGAAAAATTGTGTTGTACACCTCCTTTTGTCAATTGCATAATATGCTTGAGAAGGCACAGATGCTCCACCCCCACTCCACTCCAAAGCCCCGACCCCACCCTCACTCCACCTCTTCCTGCCCCCCTCAGCCCCTCCACCACCCATGGAGTCACACATACACCTAAAGGCCACAGGGGGCAGTTGTTCCCCTTGCTCTCCTATTAGTTCCATCACTGGAATAGTTCTTCAAGAGAACATTTACCTTATTACAGAAAGATTTTTCTTTGGCGAGTGCATTTTAAATGAAGTAAATATTTAAGCTAGTGAGCTACAAAATATTTTCTTTTCAGTGTTGCCATCATGTTTTTCATTAAATACTATGTGCAGTAAATAAAAGACCTCATTGTCACACCATTATGATGAGTAATATCTTACTCCCTGAGTAATCTCATTTAAATTAATGCCACTGCTTTCTGAGGCACTATGCAGAGTGAGTAGGAGTGGCAGACTCAGGCCCATAGAAAGTGCATGCACTTTGCTTAAAGAAATCAGATAATTAATTAAGAGTGTGTGAAACATACCTGTGGACCAGTTACATGCTTTTGATTATCTGGCATAGAAGAATAGAAGGAAAATAGTATCACTGTGGGACTGCTCCTAATCCAAAGTTATTTTGGGAGTGCGTGCATATTCTGTCCTTCCAGAAGGGCTGGAAGCTACAATAAAAGCTGCTTCTTAAAGAAAGGGCATGGAAAAGCAGAGGAGAAACAGAATTATAAATTATCTTGGAAATACCATGGGCCAAATCCTTGGGAGCTGTAGATTGCTGACATATGAAAGATTGTGGCTGACTATAGGTGACATACAAACTGATTCCAATATCTGTTGGGGAAGGTCTATCAATTGAAATGTAACAAATAACTTTCCCCCAAGTTGAAGACTGTCAGGTTTGGGGAACAGTGGGGGCGGGGAGGACCTTTGCTTTGAAGAGAGGAACAAAGTGGAGCCAACTTGAAAAATCTTTCTAATGTTCTTCTCGAAAGAAGAGTGACTGGTGAATGTACTTTAATGTGGAATGAATGTTTTAAATACTGCATCAATGGCATGTATTGACTCCCAGTAACTTTTAATACGGTGTCTGCAAAGAGAAGTTTGAGAATAATCTGCCATTAGGGGACTGCAGAGAAGTGGTGGGATACCCACAGCCCTGCAGAGGGAAAAGCCTCCTGTAGCACCAACGTGAGCAGAGGCAGTGGGTCCTGTGCCCGCCCCCCAGAGGTCATGGCACAGGACAGGAAGTAGAAAAGCCCCGCTGCAAAGCTCAGTTGAAAGCCAGCAGCTGGAGAGGCCAGATGCCTGTGGCCTAGCTCTGGTCTGGGGAACGCCAGCAGGCCGTGGCCGATCCAAGGACTGGCCAGGCCAGCCGCCCCTACCCCTCGCCAGCTACGCTGAGGAGCAGTCAAGCCTACCCCTCGCTAGTTACCCGGAGGAACTGATGGTGCTGGAAACCGCCGAGGACGCCAGCCAAACCCAGGTACCTTACGAGGGGGAGTCCGGAAGTAGCTGGGGGGCGGCCCACCCTGGCCTGGCCGCAGCAGGGCCAGAACCAATGTCAGTGTGTTGCGGTCAGGATCCCCACTGATGCAGCAGTGAGTCTTCTGCCGCAGCTAGGGCCCCGGGCTGGGACACAGTGGAGTGGGTGGGCCTGCATCCCCCCTGCCACCCTACTCATGGGTGGCAGTCTCCCCCTTGCATCAGACACTCAGAAGCCTGAACTTCTGACTGTGTGTTTGCTGCCCCGCCCTGACCTAGGGCCAGGGCTCACAATGAACTATTGGCTCAGCACCTGCCTAAGGGCCCAAGCTCCTGACTGTTTGTTTATTGGCCTGCCATGGCCCAGAGTGAACTAGTGCGAAGTGGTGGGATACCCCACAGCCCCGCGGCGGGATGAGCCTCGGCCGAGCCCTTCTACAAGGATTGTCAATTGCTTCTTTGGGAATTCACCTTTGCGGAAGAGAACATTTCCAAATGCACCATGGGTTTTGTGGGAGTTCTCTTTCATAGTCTGGAAGCTGCTCCTGTCTGCAACAGCTTGACTCTCTTCATCAGTCACGGAGAACCCAAAGAACTCAGCTATTTTTTTCACTCCCAAATTTGGGTTCTGAAAAGAGGAAGAAGGTGTCAGAGGGCAAGTTGTTCATCGAGAATGTATTGTTTCATTGTCATTGTGCCAGACTCACACTGGAGCTAGAATGCTTTGCTTTACCTACAGTAATACTTTTCTAAAGCTTCACATCTGAAGATTTCAAAGTGATTCATGAAGCTGTATAAACATCAGTGTGCCCATTTTACACATGAGTAAACTGAAGCTCACAGAGGTTAATGACCTGATTTTCAGAACTGCTGGACACCCACAGCTGCTGTTTGCTTCCATGGGAGATACAGAAGCCCAGTACCCCTGCAAATCAGACCATTTGTGACCTGCCCACAGTTACAATAGAAGCTTGTAACAGAGCAAGGTACAGCAAGGGCATTGGCAACCAAAGTGTCCTCACAACGTTCCTCAGACTACTTTTAGGAGTGGAAGCAACGTTTGGGCTCCATGCCAGTTCAATACTTACCTTCTGTGCTTTTTTTTTTTATTTTTTAAACAGATACCTGTTTTCTTTTT
Organism: Gopherus flavomarginatus; assembly: GCF_025201925.1. Taxonomy (NCBI): domain Eukaryota; kingdom Metazoa; phylum Chordata; order Testudines; family Testudinidae; genus Gopherus; species Gopherus flavomarginatus. Next base: position 88,192,414 of record NC_066620.1, read on the forward strand.
CTTCAATATGGCTGCAATGCAGATGTTCGTGTTAAAGCACACGAGGAAGGAGTGGAAGCAGCAAAAAAGCCATTTATGAGAGATGTTGAACTAAACCTGTGATGGGTTACGTGTGCCTTGCATGTCTAAGTACTTAGGTGATTGCCTGACAGTTCATTTATTGTGCACAAATATCAAGCCCCACATGTCTGTGATACATGGAGACACTAAGGACTGTCTTTATCCTTTACAATTTTAGGCCTTGTTTCTAACAAACATATAAAAGCTAAGGGCTCGTTTGGACTAATATGGTAGGTCAACCCAACTACATCACTCAGGTGTGTGTGTAAATAAATAAATAAAAATCTACGCCTGAGTCATGTGGATAAGCCGACCTAAGCCCCGCTGTAGACAGCGCTGGGTTGACAGAAGCATTCTTCTGTCAACATCGCTACTGCCTGGTGGAGAGGTGAATTGACTGGAGTGATGGGAAAACTCCTCCAGTTGCTGAAGCAACTATCTATGCTGACGTGCTACAGTTGCAGTAGCTATTTAAGCATAGACAGGCCTGCCAGTGGGGGATTGCCCAGGGGCCCGGAAGATTTAAAACGGCCCGGGAGCCCTTTTAAATCACCTGGGCAGGCTGCAGAGCTCCTAGGCACGCACAGGGTAGTACCCAAATGTCAGGTGGACCTTTCTAGGGGGCCCATTGACTGTTCTGCCCTGGGCAGAGCCGTCCCTAGGGGAAAGCGAATCGGGGCAACCGCTCCAGGCCCTGTGTTTTGGGGGACTCCGTGGCCTGGCGCAATTGGCCAGTGCAGTTGGTCCTGGAAGTGATGGGTAGGTCTCAGATGTGCGGGATTCATCACTTCTGCCTCGGGCTCTGCACCAACCCAGGGATGGCCCTGGCCTTAGGGCCTGGAATTGCTCTTGGGGGCCTAAGCATAGACGTAGCCACACTTCTCTGAACATCAGTTGTGTGAAAAGTGACTTCATCCCCAGACCCATAGTATGTGAGCAAATAAGCAAACAGGAGAAACTGGCCTCTCCACCAGAGCTCTGGTTGGCTAGACAATTGGTAGGAAATCCCTCCCTTAATTCCTGCTGCCAGCTCTCCTCTGATTGGAGAAGGGGCTCCTGAGTACACAGCAGGCTGAGAGTCTAAGCTCCAGGCTGGGGGACTGGCCCCAGGAGCAGTCTGGCTGTGTGGCCACCTGTGAGCCAGCATCATGCTGCATGTGAGGATCAGCCAGGGCTCAAAGCAGTGCCCGGACCAGTGACTGAAGGACTGATGCTGGCAAGCATTAGGACTCTTTGCTGACCCAGAGAAGAGCAACAAGAATGATTAAAGGTCTTGAGAACATGACCTATGAAGGAAGGCTGAAGGAATTGGGTTTGTTTAGTTTGGAAAAGAGAAGACTGAGAGGGGACATGATAGCAGTTTTCAGGTATCTAAAAGGGTGTCATCAGGAGGAGGGAGAAAACATGTTCACCTTAGCCTCCAGTGATAGAACAAGAAGCAATGGGCTTAAACTGCAGCAAGGGAGATTTAGGTTGGACATTAGGAAAAAGTTCCTAACTGTCAGGGTAGTTAAACACCGGAATAGATTGCCTAGGGAAGTTGTGGAATCTCCATCTCTGGAGATATTTAAGAGTAGGTTAGATAAATGTCTATTAGGGATGGTCTAGACAGTATTTGGTCCTGCCATGAGGGCAGGGGACTGGACTCGATGACCTCTCGAGGTCCCTTCCAGTCCTAGAGTCTATGAGTCATGAGTCTATGAGTGTTTTGTTACCTGTAATTGTGTTGGAGTGATTTCTCAGTGAATCCCTTTTTCTGCCCCCCTCCCCAAGGGCTGTAGAAGGAGACTTCACACCACTGCAATGAATGGGAGTTGGGAATTAACGCCCAATAAGGGGAGCTTCCACCACACAAGTCACTTTATACTTATGAGCAATCCGTACCAAGCTGGGGCTTCCCACATAGGTAAACTAACTCACGTGCACGTTTGCAGGACCTAGGCCTTAAATTGTAGCTAGACCATATTGTGGTTTTCACCAGTTAGTGTCAAAGTTACTGATTCAGGAGTTTTGCAGTGAAAAAAACAACTTCAGAATTGCTAAGCTGCCAGTAATAATTCCTTTCTGTACATTCACTGTTCAAAGATTTTAAGCCCAAAAGGAACCATTATGATCACCTAGTCTAACTCCCTTAATAAGCACAGGCCACAGTATTTCTCCCAGTAATTCTTGCCTAATGACTGAACTAGAGCATACATTTTAGAGAGAGATGCAATTCAGTCTGTTAAATGTGGGCTTAGACATAAATATACAAATCGATTCCAAAAAGAGTTCTTGGGGAATTACTAGATCTAGGGGGAGATTTTGAAAGGCACAAACGGCAGTTTGACACCTAACTCCCATCGATTTTCAATGGGAACGTTTGTGCCTTGGAAAATCTTCCTTCTAGTTCTTAGTTATTCTAAAGTAGTTTTGTTCACTTCTGTGTTTCTTTGACACCTTAAGGCTAATTCAAATAAGACTGATAATGTCTGAATAGTTCAGTGACCAACACTACATGAAACACAAGATAAAGCACTCTTTGCATAAAGTTAACCTCACCTCTTTCAGTTCTTCATAAGTTATAAACATAACATTTTCATCATCAAAATGCTTGTTCCATTCAATGATATGGTCAAAATAGGAGCCCCAAGACACTGGAGAAAAAAGTGTCATATAAAATATGAATACTTAGAAGGCTGAAGATGGGTAAGCAAGGGACAATGCATGAGGAAGGATGTGCGTGAGAGGGGGATGGAGTTCTATGTCCTTCCTTCATACCTCCTGCACCCTTTCTGGATGTGTCTGGACACAGCCAAGAAAAAGCTGGCCAATAACACGTTTCCCAGAGGCCTAGGTAAACAGAAAGGATTCTCCAGATGTGAAGATAAAGGCTACCCAGTCAATCCATCTCCACAGACTTCAGACAAGCACTCAGTAATTCCAAATGCACAACCACTTTCACTACCTACCCAGCAAATGGAGGTGTTCAAAACTCATCTTGAAGTGAAATAACTCTTTAGAGAATCATATACTCAAGGAATTATTTTGGGGAAGTTCTATGGCTTGTGTTATACAGGAGATCAGATGAGATGGTCATAATGGTCCCTTCTAGCCTTGAAGTCTGTTAATCTTAGTTTACTTTTCACATGATATTGTGGCTACCAACCTCAAAGTCTGATTTTTATAGTGTATTTAGCACTTCTCTGTATAGTCAGCCTGATTCTGCTCTGTTATACCAGTGTAAATTAGGAGCAAGTCCGCTGAAGACAGGTGCTACTTTATAAATTTGGATGAAAATGTGAACACAAGTGAAAGAGGAAAGTGCCTTTTAAAAATATTATACACAGGAGCAGGAAAAACCTACATAGATTCCAAACACCTGTTGATTCTAATTAGGGTTACCAGATATCAACTGTGAAAAACAGGACGAGGGTTGGGGGTAATAGGCGCCAATATAAGAAAATGTCCCCAAAAATGGGACTGTCCCTTTAAAAATGGGACATATGGTCACTCTAATTTTAGTGGACTTAGGACCAGACCATTATTCATCAAAAAACACCTTTTGAAATCCTTGTCATAAAGTTTTTGAATTCTTAGAATTCCTTCTATCAATTCAGAAAACTTTGCAGTATAAATAATTTCATAAATTCATTGATTTTAAGGCCAGAAGGGACCATTGTGACCATCTAGTCTGACCTTGTGTATAACACAGGCCATATAGCCTAATCCAGTAATTTGTGTATCAAATCCATAACTTCTGTTTGATAATAAATCTGGATTACCAGATCCAGTCCTGATTCTGCATGGCCTTGCACCTTGTGTATTCATTTATGACTGCACAAAGTGGGTATAAAACACAGCTATTCTGATCTGATAGCATTTTACACACACTTTGCACACATGTAAATGACAACACAAGGTGCAAGGCAGTGAAGAAACAGGCCATCTTTGCTTTTCAACTTTGTCTAACCAGTATAGGTGAAATTCTTCTGTGCTCCCCTTAGCTACAGAAGGCTCCAAAGGCTAAGAAATTGGTGTGGTTCTACTATACAGGAGAGCCAGGATGCTGAAGGATAATATATGTGGGCTTTACACCCCTATCCCATGTGCTAATGAGTTCCACAAATGGTAGGAGGGCCAGAAGAGTGACAGGGTTATGTCCAGAGAGCATCTATGGACTGTGTGGACTAACTGGCTACAAATCCTCAGGCGGTGTGGGTTGTGTGGGGTGGGATGTGAAGAGGGCTGCTACCACTAATTATAGTCCAGGGGCTAAAAAGTGGCTACAGCCCATCTACACAGGCACCCTGCAGCCTTTTTCTGAGTTGCGAGGAATGATTCTGTCCTCCTCTACATGTACTGGTCTTCTTCACACAGCCCAGTTACTCATGCTTTCAATGAGGAATGTGAATTTCCCACTAAATAAGTAAAAGTAGCAAGTGTACAGTACCTTTTCCATTTAGAAAAGCATTGAAGAACTCGTCCCAGGTTTGGAAGGAGGGAAGTGAAGGCATGCTGTTGCTAAAATGGAAATAAGATACAGCTATATCCTTTGGATTTCGAATCACCCTCAATATCAAAGGGAGAAAAAACACTTTCCTAAAGTATAACATATAGTTTAATTATCTGTAGGCTGAAAGACATTTACACCAAGTATTCACTAAATATTTCAAATAACAAAAAAATGGTAAAAAAAGCAAAGTCTGTTCATAACTAACTAGCAAACAAAGAGTAGCCACAGTTGTTAAATATTTTGTTCCCTGCAAATAGCTGAAATGATGATCCTCAAGTTTAAAATGGACACTCACCTTGACATTATTCTTGAAAATAGATGTGGGTAGCATATGAGGAAAAATATGTGTTGCGAAAACTCTTCTGGAAGATAATTTCTTTATCCGCTTTAATTAAAGAAAAAAGGAAAGAAAATGGGAAATAATCTATTCCATTATATTTTATCTTTAAAATGTTTTTGCAGGGAATTTTAGTTCTTCTGAATGAGGCCAAGACAACAGGCATGGAGACTGAAGGTTTCCATGCATTCAACAAGAACACCACATGTAGGAGCAGTGTGACCATCCCAATGGCCCTACCAATAGGCTACAACCCTGAACTCTTATGGACACCTCTGTTGGTGAGAGGGTAATACAGTTCCATTCTTGCCCTCCCTACAGACTTTCCACAGTGAAACTGTAGTGACGGTGGAGGTGGGTTTTGTGAAGTGAACATCTGACCCATGGAAGTCCATAGGAATTTTGCTAATGACTTTAATGAGAGTAGCAGCTGACCCTTAGTTGCTAAGCAGTCAGATGCAGCCAATTTTCTGTTGGTGTTAAAGGTTCTTTCTATGGACCTAGTCACCAACTCCCAAGGTTTCTATTCTGTTACTATATTGGAGCATCAAGTCTTATCAGAATGAAGTAACACCATGTGGTGTTTAAATCCAACAGTGCTTTAACACATCAAGAGTCCTCACATAAAAATACCTGTCTCCCTTAGAACTGGTTATAGGAAGCACTCCCCACCTAGAATACCGTTACCCCTGTTTTACCCAAGTGGCTAGTCAAAGTCTGCGGGCCCTGCCGGATGCTCCAGTTGGGATTAGAAATTGATGAATGAGTCTGTTATTTTCTTTGATGCAATCTTGTTTGTGTGCAAGGAATGAACCAAGTTCCTGCGTTGAACTGAAAAACAGGACAGAACTTGCTTGCGGCACCAGACTCTTTCAGCCAGCTTGTTCAGGCTGTGTGTGTGTATAGGGATTCCCTCCTGCTTCTCTTTGTCTCACTTCCCTTTGTCGTATGGTGCTTCAGCTTGTACTGTCTCTCTCATACACATAACACCAAAAGCTGTTCCCAATCAGGACCCTGCTCTTGAAGCCCTTTGGGTCACATAATTCAGCTTCCACTCAACTTTTCCATGTGCCTGTGTTTTGGGGTGCTACTACTGTTATTTCAATCACCTAGTAACGATGGCTCCTTTACATTTATTCTGAATGGAAGGTTGTGGCCATGCCTGACCCTTAACAAGGTGTAGTGCAACCGATAATAATACTTTTCTTTCATTTCCCATTCCCCCAACCTCTCTCCAACCTCATAAACCTGCAACCCAGCCACTGAGGGAGGGCAACCCATTACAGTACAAATAGAATGTACTGTGTATGAAACCTTTATCTATGCCATATAGAGAGTAATTTTAAGTATCCTGTGTAATTATTATTGATTTGTACTTTCCCCAGAACTTTTTATTTCCTCATTCATCAGTAATTTTTGCCACCTAATATTTGGTGACAGCAGGTTCAATTATTCTAGCCAGAGAGAATTTATTGTAATCATGCAGAGTCATTTCCTGTCAATAAAGTATTCCATACACACTATAGTTTAATTGTTATATGTATCAAATGGCAGATTTTAACAATTTCTACTAGTTATTTTATGACAACCTGAAACTTCCCTGGATCTCCAAATTCAAGATATGTATATTCAACTATTTCTTCATCCTGTTTCATTCTCTTCATTTCTTCTTCATTTTTCTTTGCACTTGTTGTAACCAAGTCTCTCGAGATGTAGATAATCCAATTAGTACCTGAAACCAATGGTTTAAAAAACAGTGAGGAGCTGAAACCATCTCAGGGCAAATGGTGAATAGCCTCCAAATGAAAAAGAAAAATACTTGGCAAATTTGATCATAAATGAATCCTAGAGAATTGGGAAGTATGAAAAGAATGCAAATATAGCAAATGCAAAACTATGACAAAAACTGAAGAAGAAGAAGAAGACTGATGATCTTGGCAATTACCATCCAGGGAGCCTAATTTCAATCCTTACCAAAAAAAAGTAAATATTAGGAGAGAAAAAAAGCATAAATAATCTTCATAATTATTCTCTCTTATATAGCACTTTTCATCAGTAGATCCCAAAGGCTTTACAACAGAGGTTAAGTATCAGAGGGTAGCCGTGGTCAGTAGGTCAGTATCATTAGCTCCCTTGTACAGATGGGGAAACTGAGGCATAGACCAGGGAAGTGCCTTGCCGAAGGTCATACAGCGGGCTACTTGGCAGAGTCAAGAATAGACTCAAGCTAAGAGACCCAAAAATAATAAGCAACATAGATTTTATAAGAAATATATCTTGCTAGTTAAATTCACCTATATTTTTGGATAGAGCTGCAGTGTTAGAATTGCAACACATACTCGTGTGATTAACTTCAAGCATGTGAGTTAGTCCATTGATTCCAATGGAACTATTAATTTAAGTGTGTAACTGTTTGCCATGCCAGAGCCTGAGTAGATGAATAGAATGCTGTAGCTTTAATATCTGATTTTAGAAATGAATTTTAAAAGTGTCTCATGGAATCTTACTTTCAAAATTAATGAAAATTGGCTTAGGTATAAACACTACCAAGAGAAAGAAAAACTGACAATAGGACCATATACAATGATAAATTTGAATGTAATAAGTTGAGGAAAAGTGTCTTATGGGACACCCCAGGAGTCGTTGTCTGGTATATCTTAATTTAACTTCTTTATTAGTAATCTGAAGACAGGGATGTAACAAGGCACTATTAGTAGCGCTCAGGTCACTGATGTTGCAGCAGCATAAAGAAGGCTGCAGGCTCAGCTATGAGCAATTAAACATTTTCTGTTAGGAGATTATGAGCACCTGGGTGGTAATCACTTAGGGCAACCAGACAGCAAGTGTGAAGAATCGGGACGGGGTGGGGGGTAATAGGAGCCTATAAACACCCAACAATCAGGACTGTCCCTATAAAATCTGGACATCTGGTCACTCTATAATCACTGGGCTAATGATGTAATTGGGAGATATAAAAGGAGGGAACAGGAAGTAAAGGGAAGCTCAGAGGGTGAGCACTGCATGGAAATATCTTCTTGCTGTAAGCCTGCAGTCCACTGTTATGCTTTTTGAGGAAAGGCTAAATACACAGGTGCTGAAAAAGTAACATCCTGGTGTGTGTTTGTGACTGGGAGGCCACATGAACTGGCTGGGCAGTGCAGTACATTGGGTGACAGAGAGGCTCTGTAACAAGGGCAAATAAAGTTAGCTAACAATATTTACTCAAGTGGTGAGGAAAGAGGAATAATGCAAAGGTTTTGGAGAGGTTAGAAACTCAGGCAGAAAAATGCCCTCTGAACAGTAGCTTATTGGAGCCTAACCTTGCAAAACTTTTCACTTGTCTGTAATGTTGCACATGTGAGTGCTCCTGTTAGGATCAGTAGAACTGCTCACATGTTAAATCAGGCTTAAGGGTTTGCAGGATTGAGCCTGTAGATGGTCTGTCCCACTTGTGCTCTCAATGGTATGCTACCAGAAGGAAGACCATCATGCCCTAAAATGGTATGCAGGTTGTCACATGCTTTCTCATGAGGAGAGAAATATATTCATTTCAAGAATGTCAGCCTGTAAATTCCCAGAAAGAGAGAAGGCAATACAAGTTCAACTTATGTTAACTCTCCCAAAAAAAGTGTTTCTATGCAATTTACAGAAGAGAAAGTAAATAAGATGTTAAATATTAAATGCCCTTGTGTGTTTGATCTTGTTGCTTACGTGTTTAAAAAGCTCTTGGCCTTCTAACAGCAAAAACTTTTTCTCCACTCAGGTTGTCAAAGCAACCTCTGTGAGTGACATCTGCTGAGATATTGTGAAATCCACCAAAAACCCATAGACCAACCTAGCCTCCAGCCTTTGATGTAAACTTATTACAGTTTACAATACAAGTTAGCATTTTGTTAATGCAATGTCTTTTTAAAGACAATAAATAAAAGTATCATTTACTCCTTCATAGCATGTGGACATGATTAGCAATCAATCATTTCCCAAATTCCTGATTATTTATATCCATTTCAAATGGAATTTGAACATGCAGAGGTTTTCCCAGAGCTCAGTGTGCAAAGTTGATCAATAATTTGTAGAAAGTTTATGGCTTCACTAAAATTGAATTCTTTTCCAGGAAATTATAAAATCCAATATATTTTTTTTTGTTCTCACTTAAAGTGTTACATCATTTCAGCTTTTTTCTCTAAAATAACCCCAAGCAAAATAATATTAAATTAAGACTTTTTGTTCAAAATTTCTTGCAGGAAAAATTTGGGGGGGGTTTAAGGCAACTCTAGGACTTTACAAATTGTTTGAAAACTTGGTGAATGGGAGACACACTAGGAGCATGTCTGAGGGAAAAGGAAGGTTTAGTGTGGACTAGATGAGCATTGATTTGGTCTTTCTGAACCCAATCTGTGTCAAGTTGTGGCTGTTCACATTATTGCTTGATTAGAGAGGGTTTTCTGCCTTAGCCAAGTTCTGTAGTGGGTCTACCTTTTGGCCTTGCTGTGAGCACTTGGCCCTCTTCTGCATATCCTATGGAAGATTTGTGTGTGTGTGTGTGTGTTGTCCTATATACACACAGCAGGACAAATTCTTCACTATTACTTGGAGCAACTCCACTAAGTTCATCTGGTTGTGTGATGTGAATGGAAAGTGCTTGACTCAGCCATTCAGAAACTGCTGTTCCAGATTTACCAGTGTACTTGCACACAGCTCCTCTCAGACATACCTCAAAGCTCCTTTCATGATTTATTTATTTTATTTAAGCTGAGACTGCAAATCTATCTGACAGCCAACTTTAAGCCTTGTATACAGTCTTCTAACTGAGACCTGCATTACTATGGTAAATGTTGAGGACTTGATTGTGGAACCCATACTCGTTTTGGTGAGCACTTACTTTTACACATAGCATCAATGGGTTAGCAGGGCAGTCTACATGAGTAAGTACTCATCAATATGAATAGGACCTAGTCTGCATTGGGGAAGTGTACCAAAAAATTCAAACTCTTTTTGGAGCCTCAAAGTAGACACTGCTCCAGTGAACAAAACAGTTCTTATAACTGATTTAGTTAAATCTCCAACAGCTGAACCAGATTTTGTAAACTTCCCCAGTGCTGTGAAGGCCTTTGCATTCTGCTTTTGGACTCTGACCAGTTAATGACCCGTCATTTATGCTGAGCCTAAACTAGAGAAATGAATCACTTTGAAATGTTTTGCTTAAACCAGTCCAATCAGTGTGTCCACACTAACCAGGCTGATTTGATTTAAGTTTTGACCATGACTACACTGGTGCTGGCTTAAGCAATTTCAGATACACAGACTTCAGAGTTCTTAACTCACTGTCCTGACTCAGCTATCAGAAGCAGTGTTTTCTGAGAGATTTTCAAAGGCTACTGCTGCACTGTGTTACAGTAGTAATGAGGGAACTAGTTCAGAGAGTTTACTAGTTTACATCTACACTGGCAACCACCCAGTTTAGACAGAACCAGTTCTTGAGAACTTGTGGAAAGCTTAGTTATCTACAGCCCATTCTTGGAATGCTTGTAAACCAGATGGAATCCTTGTGTGCCTGGACACAAATGTTTTACAATGTTCAAGGCAATCAAATCAGCTTTTAGACTGACCAATTTCTCTAGAGTAGGCAAGGCTTAAAAAGGCAGCAGCACTTACATTGCATCCTAAGAGATTTTACAACAGGTTTCAGTCCCATGGTCAATAAAATAAACATCTAAAACCTTATCAGAAGATCTGTTTTCTGGCTGGAGCACCTAGTTTTCCTATTGTGTTTTCTTGCTTGCCAGCAGTTTTCCAATCTGCCTCCATGTTAGCTGGTGTTTGCACTTGATATAGTTCAGTTTATGAATGCAAACATCATAACTCAGCATGAGAATGCATGTTTAGTTTTACATGGAACTTTTTCTGAAAAAACAAATACCTCTTTGCCAAAGTGGTTTTATAGATTACTGGCTGCTACTAAAAGTTATGGAGTTCAAAGGACTTTCAGAAGTAAGTATGTAAATATGACCATACTGGATCAGACCAATGATCCATCTAGCTCAGTATTCTGTCATCCAACAGTGGCCAGTGCCAGATGCTTTGGAGGGAATGAACAGAACAGAGCAATTATTGAGTAATCCATCTCCTGTTGTCCAGTCCCAGCTTCTGGCAGGCAGAGGTTTAGGGACACCCAGATCATGGAGTTGTATCTCTGACCAAATTGGCTAATAGCCATTGATGGACCTATCCTCCATGAATTTATCTGGTTCTTTTTTGAACCCTGTTATACTTTTGGCCTTCACGACATCCCCTAGCAATGAGTTCTCCAGATTGCCTATGAATTGTGTAAGGAAGTGCTTCCTTACAGGGCTCCCAGGCCCTAACATAATACAAATAAATAATAATGATAGGTGCATTTTTGCACCTATGAAATTTATTTTTAAAAATACTAACATACATTTTTAGCTCTATCCATCTAATGATAAATATACTGTGAAAAACTAAATCCAATTATTTGTGCACATTTCTTGCTTTAAAAGAGATTCAAAAATCATTCTCTGTTCCTCAGAATCACAGAGATAAGAGAAAGTACAGGAAAGCATAATGCATGTCAGTTTTTAAAGGAACATTAGAAAGGCAGCTCCACTGAAGGATTAGAACCTATAAAGGTGTTCCTCTCTGCACCACAAGCAGGTGCACTCATCACCAATGAGAAGCTGGACTGGTGCAGTACCACTGCCCTCTATTGGCTGGAATTAAAATTACTCACCCATGTCATAAAACCTACGCTTTTGAACAGAAGGACTGAATTGTATCCCCTTTGACTACACCATAGTGATGATGTGGATGTTCTAGGCAGGGCTGGGAAGCACCTAAGAAGCACTGAGGTGGGTCCTGTGGTTACTCCCCCTCATCACTCCCTTCCCTCCCTCCCTCAGGTTCTGTCCATGCAGCACCTCAGGGAGCCAGAGTCACTGCAGCATGCAGGAGCAAAGCATATCTTGGCCCCACCCGCTCCTCCTGCTGACTCTGACCTCCAGCACTTAATTCTCTAGCACTTCCATTTATCTGAACACCTGGTTATCCAAAAGTTTTGGATGTCCCCAGGCCATTTGAACAAACAGGAGGGTCCTGTAATACTCTTCAATGTATTGCTCAATATGGCACTGAGTAGTGACATGGAGCTTCACATAGATAATAATGAAAACATATACACTGAAGACAACAAATATGTAAATGCTTTATTTAAATAGCACATGTATAAAACATTTTCTTTCAATCACAAAAATAAGGAAATTCACAAACTTTTGTTTAACAGTAAAGGTTAAGGTTAGTTAAAGTTGCTCTCATCAGTAAACCAAACCATAAAAAAAACTAGGAAATCCAAAATCAAGGATTAAAAAGGATTACAGAGAAAAGCACTCTCAAATTAGGAACTGCCAGAATTAAACATTGCCCTTGCAACCTTAATTTGGCTCCTTTTGTGCATGTGCATTATGATGCAGCCTTTAATTGCATGCAGAAGGAATTACCTATGAACAAAGTTTGGTGTGAGTTACCCAGCATCATTCAGGAACTTGGTGGAAGAGGCTGTGATAGAATTTGAGTCTTCAAGGCAGCATTCACCTGCCCTAACCACAAAACTGTCCTTTCTCTTCCTGCAATCCCCTGCCTCATTCACTGAACAGTTTACAACTTCTGCAGCAATTTAGGCAGGGGACTTACAGACAACACACATTTTCACTACATAGCTCTTATTCAACTCCAAAGGAGGTCTGTCCTGGGCACTGAATGAAGCAGGGGTTTGTGTAAATAATAATATGGGATCATATAATTAAAGGCTGTAGCATAATGCATACATACGGGAGGAAGGGTGAATTAAGGTTGCCTGGCCAACTTTCATTTCCTAACCTGAATGTGCTTGACTCTGAAACCTTTTAAGCCTTAAGTTTATATTTTCTAATTTTGTATGGTTTAGTTTAATTATGAGAACAACCTTAACTAACAGTAAATGAAGGGGGGGTTTTATGTGTGAATTCTATTTAGATTCCTATACTGCACCTATCACCCTGCTATCTGAGCAACTGCCAATGTTACACTAGGTGACTAACATAGGTCAAAGGTTTCTCTCCTTTCTTCCCCTGAAGGAGCAGAGTTAAGGTGTGGGGTTTTAGTATCGTTACTATAGTAATGAAAATATATAAGACCGGATTCTCAGATGGTGTAGAAGGGAATCACTCCATTGGCTTCAAAAGAGTAACACACATTGACATCACCTAAGGCCAGTGCTCTATTGATATGTTGTTGTATACGTTGTGCTGTTTGGCATACCACATACATTAAAAATATATAATAAAAACACACCTTAACTTTTCCTCCTCAGGTGAGGAAAGAAGACCTAATCAGATTAGTATTAGTCACCTCGTTTATTAATAATTAGTGATGACCTGCAGCTTTGCCACTCAAATTTATGGTGAGTATGACCATTTCAGGCATCACCCCTCCCACACCTTGGCAGTTTTAACAAAGCTCAGGTTCATGAGCGTGCAACTCAACTAAGCAACTGCTGGCATAGCTTTCCATCCAGCAGCTAGTCAGGGATGTGGTAGGGCTGGAAGGTTCTAGACTCCATGCCCAGGTGGCTCTCTGAGCTGCCTGACTCTACTGGCGGACAGCTCTAAGAAGCCTTAAACAGATGACTTGGGAAAGCGTATGTGTGTTGTGCTGGAAGATATGTGTTGATTTGTGTGTGTGATGAATTAAGTGTGTGCACTGCAGTAAGGGGCTGTGTGTGTTTGGGGTTATTGTGTGTGCTGCTTGTGTTGATTGATTTGTGTCAAGGGGGTTGTGCTAGGGGGTGTCACAGTTTCAGTGCTAACTGCACAGGTGTATGAACCTCACACAGGAGAAGAAGTGGCTAAGGAGCAGCTCTGGGCCCAGGCAGCCCCACCCAGCTGCACCTACAAAGCCTGCACAAGCTGGAGGTGGAGTTTAAAAGTGGAAGCAGAGCAACTCAGTGGGAGAGTAATGGAGCAGACCTGAAGTCTGGGGAAATAACTGGCCAGGAGCTCTTGTTGCCTGAGACCTGACTACACAGTCCTGCCCAAGCCTGCAGAGGAGAGACTAGTGACTGTTTGGGAAGGTCAGAAGGCTTATTTTTGGTTCAATTCTTTAATTTAACCTGGGGGGGGGGGGTATTCAGGTAGGAAGTGATCAAGGGAGGTAGCTATTTAATATTTCTAAGTGCAGAAACTTTGACCTTGGATCAGAGCCTGGTAGAGAAGGTGGGTCCCTAAAGGTGGGACAACTATAAGAGTCTACCCCTTGGCAGGGAATTGAGATAGGGAAGACCCTGACTACACAAGGGTCCAGACCCCAAGTCCTGGAGCTAAGGTGAAAGCCCTTATGGGCACCAAACAACTTCTCAGTTATTGAACTTTTCTTCCTATATACTCTGAAAAAGATGGATGCATGGCTCGACCTGAGGGCTGAGATGAAAAAGAAGGGACTGGCTGCACAGGCTGGAGTTGCAGAAGAAAGGGGAGATGTCTGGGAGGGGACCCCCTGGCCAGACCCCTGCCTGACCACTTTCAGTGGGGGTCACATTTCACACTCCTTGCTTTTGGGTCTTTCTTGAGGGCACCCATTTAAGGTTTCAGGCTCCCAGCTGCCACGTCTTAGGTGGGGACCTGCATCTCTCTCCCTCCAGATCAGGGTTTTAGGTCTACAGTCCCTCAGTAGGTCTGACCAGGGTCCAGTATGTGAGGTTAACCTTTCTCTGGGGCTACAGCAGTGTGTACCAGTTACCAACCAGCCTTCACAAAGCAAAGTACACTTATTTTTTGGGTAAAAGCATTAAAGGGAAAAAAATCAAAACCAACAAAAGCTCCTGTGTACATGATAAAAGCTTACTAGAGCTCAGCCATCAGTCTGAGGGGGGTCCTAGAAGCCAAAGTCTTTCCAACCCTTCCACAAGGGTTGGGGACCCCCTGGGACAGAAGGTCTTGTCCTTTGCTGAATTAAAAGGTTCTGTGTCAGTTCAAGCTCAGCTTTTCATACTAAATGCCCTTTTTTTGGTTTGAGTCTCTGGAAAACCCAGTTTGAACCCGTATATGCAAACACTCTTGGGGTTATGCTATTTAGGAGTTGTTTACCATTCCCAGGGTTATTGTCCCTCACTGTTTGTAGTTCCTGGAGAAGCTGTGGTAACACTCCCCCATGGAGTAAAACACAATCATACATAAACAATTCATAAATTGACTACAATGGTCCCATGCAGTATCTGTCACAGGTGAATTTTGTTTTGATGTGAGCATGGATGGTTATGGGAGATATTTGTTGTTGATGATTTGTGCAGGTGACAAATGAAGACTATGTGCTCTGGTGAAGGGCTATGTGTGTTTAGGGCTTTGTGTGTGCTAGTTGGGATAAGGGTCATGACTGAAATATTGGCATAGAAGGGTATAACTTGTTCTGGAAGCACAGGCAGTATAAAAAGGAAAGAAGTGTTCCATTATATATCAAGAATATATACACTTGTTCTAAGGTCGATAAGGAGGTAAGGGGCAGACCAGTTGAAAGTCTCTGTAGTGGTGTGGTCACCCATTCCAGCCCAGAAAGAGTTAAAGCCAGCCCTGGGAAGGGAAGCCTGGGCTGATTGGAGGAAAGCAGACTCAGGTGGGGCTATGCCCTAATCAGGCCCAGCTGGCCCTTATAAAAGGCTGAGCTAGAGGCCCACTCAGTCTTCCTCTGCCTGGAGGGGTAGATGGGTCTGGCTGCATGGAGCTAGAGACAGAGTACCAGAGTGGAACAGGGCTGAGGAAAGGTAGAGGAGCTGGGGAAGCTCCAGCCTGGAAAGTCCCAGGCTGTGGCCTAGCATAAGGCCAACCAATACTGGGGGCTGCAGAGGGCAGCCTAGGGGTAGGCAAAGGCAGCCAGTCCAAACCCCTTAGCCTATGATGGGTGGCTGATACTGCAGTCTGCCCTCATGAACAGGGGCTAGATGGAGACTGGGCAGTAGCCAAAACTGAGGTGAAGTGGGGTTAGTGGGTTGGGGGTTCCCCAGGGAGGGGAAACCCAGATTGATGGGCTACTGCCAGGGAGCAGCACCTCAGTTAAAGGGGCACCGGGGTCCAGGGAGGGACACAGGGGCCAAGGGGACAGGTGGATCACCGGCCTGCAGAGGGTGCTCCTGTCTGGAAAAAGAGCTAATTCCCGTGGACAACCAGCAGGAGGCGCCGCAGGGGTGAGTCCACACATCTACACTAGTTAAAGATAAAAGGAGTTTAAAAAAAAAGAGGTGATGTAATGGTAGGGGTCTACTATAGGCCACCAAATCAGAAACTAGAAGTAGATGAGGTATTTCTAGAACAAATAATAGAAACAACCAAAACATAAGACTTGGTAGTAATGGAGGACTTTAACTACTCAGACATCTATTGGAAAAGAAATATGGCAAAACACAATTTCCAATAAGTTCTTGAAATATATTGGGGATAACTTTTTTAGTTTTTGTTTTGGAAAGTGGAGGAAGTAACTGGGAGACAGCCATTATAGACTTGATTCTGACCAATAGGGAAGAATTGGTAGTGAATCTGAAGGTGGAAGGCAATTTGGATGAAACTAAGCAATCATGAAATGATAGAATCAAGAAATCTAAGGATAGGAAGGAGTGAGCAGAGCACAATAAGGACAATAGATTTCAAAAAAGCAGACTTTAATAAACTCAGAACTGATAGATTTTCTTCTCATGGTACCTTACCTAAGGTGTTCAGGAAAGCTGGCAGTTTCCCAAGGAGACCATATTAAAGACACAACTGCAAACTATCATGATGTGAAAGGAAGACTAGTGAGAGGCCAATATGGCTCCATTAGGAGCCCTTTAATGACCTAAAAATTAAAGTAGAAACATGGACAAGTTGTCAGGAAGGAGGACAAAAGAATAGCACAAACATGTAGGAAAAAAAATCAGACAGGCTAAGGCACAAAATGAGTTATACCTAGCAAGGGACATAAAAGGCAATAAGAGGTTCTTCAAATACCTTAGGAGGCAAACAGAGGACCTGCACTTTCCTTTACTTAGCAGTGTAGGAGAGCTAATAACTGATGATGCCAAGAAGGCTGAGGTGTTCAATACTTCTTTTGCTCAAGTCTTCACTAAGAAGTTTAATGGTGATAAGATACTCAAGACAATTAATATTAATAGCAAGGGGAAGGAATGCAAGCTAAAATAGGAAAAACATAAGTTGAAGAACATTTAGATAAATTAGATTATTCAAGACATCAGAGCTTGATGAACTTAATCCTACGTGCTTCATGTAGTTCCTTAAGTTTTCTCAGAAGATAATTACTAATGGTTTTGAGATCTCATGGAGGACAGGTGAGGTGCTAGAGGAATGCAGAAGGGCAAACATAGTACCTATCTTCAAAAGGGGGAACAAAGAGGACCTGGGGAATTGTAAACCAGTCAGCCTAACTTTGGTACCTGGAAAGATCCTGGAACAAATTATTAAACAAGTTGATAAAGGCAAACAGTAGATGTGATGTATCTTGATTTTTAGTAAGGTTTTTGATACAGTCCCACATGACCTTATTTTCTGAGTGTGCTTATGAAGATGTCTAGATGAAATTGCTATAAGGTGGTTTGCACAACTGGTTGAAAGACTATATTCTAAGAGTAGGTATTGATGGTTCACTGTTAAACTGGGAGGGTGCATCTAGTGGGGCCTGAAGGGGTCACTCCTGGGTTTGGTACCATTCAATATTTTCATGAATGACTTTGTCAATGGAGTGGAGGATATACCTATAAAATCTCTCTCAGCTTGGTGTCATCTGCAGATTTTAAGCAATTTGCAGGACATGATTAGAAATCAAAATGACACTGACAAATTGGAGAATTGGTCTAAATTCAACATGATAAACTTTAATAGCGAAGTGCAAAATACTTTGCTTAGGAAGGAAAAATCAAAAGCACAGCTACAAAAAAAGGAATAACTGCCTAGGTGGTAATATTGCTGAAAGGGATCTGGGAGTTATAGTGGATCACAAATTGAATATGAGTCAATGTGATGCAGTTGCACAAAAGGCTAATATCATTCTGGGGTGTATTAACGAGTGTCATACGTAAGACATGAGGTAATTGTCCCACTCTGCTTGACATTGGTGAGGCCCCAGCTATGTTCAATTCTGGGCACTACACTTTAGGAAAGATGTGGACAAATTGGAGAAAGTCCAGAGGAGAGCAACAAAAATGATAAAAGGTTTAGAAAACCTGACCTATAATGAAGGGTTGAAAAACTGTGCATGTTAAGTCTTGGAAAAAGAAGACTTGATAAGTCTTTAAATATGTTGAGTTGTAATAAAGAAGACTGTGCTCAGTTGTTGTCCATGTCCACTGGAGATAGGACCAGAAGTAATAAACTTAATCTGCAGCAAGGGACTAGATTAGATATTAGGAAAAACTTTCTAATTATAAGGGTAGTTAAGCTCTGAAATAGACTTCTAAGGGAGGCTGCGGAATCCCCATCACTGGAGGATTTTAAGAACAGGTTGGACAAGCACTTGGTCCTGCCTCAGCACAGGGGGCTGGACTTAATGACCTCTCAAGATCCCTTCTATGGCTACACTTCTATGATTCTGTAACAACCAATGAAATTGGTGCATGCAAACTACCTGTACAGTAAGGAGTGGTGATTGGTTGAGTTACTCCTAGACCATTGTGATATCAGAGGTATTGGCATATATAGATACAGGTCTTATTGTTTTATTATATATAGATTCTGGAAGGTGTTTACATACCCTGTTGATTGGCACAGCACAAGCACCTAAAAATATCTAATCTTCTTGATGATTATTTAAACTGATTGAAAGTAGACTTAAGGGGAAGATTTTTTTCAAAGCACAAAGGAAAGTTAAGTGCCCATCTCCCATTGAAAATCAATGGGAATTGGGTAACTGACTTCAATTTTGGCCCTAATAACATCTCCTCTTATTTGTATGATGTAGGCTATTTCATGTTACTATGAAAACATTAAAACTACCTGTTAATTTCCCAGCCCAGGTGCATTTAAATTCATAACTGTAGCATTGCACTAATATAGATTGGTTTCTGTTGTGTGAATAGGTATTTCTGGTTGGTTTGTTTTTGTTTTGCTTTTTTTAGCATTTAATTCAGTAACTACCTATTCATTGTTTTCCATCATGTTGGAGAATCCAGATTTTTACCTTTGCTAAAATGCATAGCTGTGACTTTCTAGTTCTACAGTGCAGAAAATAATGATTAGTGTTTGTGCTGTTGTTCAATAACTTATGCAGGTAAATGTTTAGCTTGTTTTTAATGTTACATAATGAAAGTTGGGGAGGCAGTGTGGCCTACTGAATAGACTGGGACTTAAGAGACCTGAGTTCCATTCCTGGCTCTACTACTAGCCTGCTGGGTGACCTTGGGCAAGTCACTTTACTGCTTTATGCCTCAGTTTCCCCATTTGTAACATAGGGGCAATGATACTGACTTCCTTTGTAAAACACTTTGAGGTCTACTAATGAGAGCTAAGTAAAATTATTTAAGTTCAGCCATAATATTTGTGTTTTTTCTTCTAGTGTAGTTAAATGGAAGGAGATTGCATTCAGTGGAGATGATGCTGCAATTTCAGAGAGCAAAACCTTCTCCCTGCCCACCACAAAAATTGTTTTTTGCTTGTAATAACATTAGCTTCCAATAGGCGATAATGATCATTTGCTTCATCACTCTGTTACTTCTGAAAATGTCCAATTGTATGCACAGTGGCTATTGCTTTGCAAAAAAAAACCTCTATTCTCATCTGAACTACTTCAGGCCTGGTTCATGAACTAAACTGAAGTTATACCTCTTGGAAGATTAATTGATGAAATGTAAGATGGCCTGAATACAATGACATTTGGGAGGGTGTCTTGGGCCTAATTTGAAGTTATTCGTATATTGAGGCAGAGTATGCCTTCCAGCAGGAAAGCTATTGGAACCAGAGTGCTGTAACCACCAGATCTAGAATCATTCTCTGGATCAATGAACATTTAATTATTTATGCAAAGTGAAACAGCTTCAACAGCAGAGACTGAGAGACCAATATACACACACCAAAAGACTCCCTAACCTGGTGGTTAGGACACATATCTAGGATATGGAAGGCCTAACTTCAAGCTCTTATGCTAGAGGGGGGAATTTTAACCTGATTTTTCTATATTTCAGGAAAGTTCCTGAGTCTCTGGGCTAAGGGTGGGGAGAGGGGAACCACCTCCTCCCCTATTTGGTGGATGGTCCTTAAGACCCTTTGTGAACCTAGCCCTTCATTTCATAATTTGCTTTAATAAAAGCAAAATAAATTATTAAAGATGCCAGAAACTGAAATGTTTCATTTTGGGTCAAGCAGAATGATGAGTTTGACCCAAAATGAATTTTTCTGTCTTTTCGATTCACTGAAAACTGAAATTTTGGTTTCAGTTTGAGCCCAAATCTTTTTTCAGAACTGCCAGTGAAATGAAAAATCAGTTATTCACACAGCTCTAAAAGAGTCAAATTCTCCTTGCTTCACAGATTTTTTTTAAAAGACCATAAGTGACCATTTGATCACTTAGTTTGATCGCCTGTATAACACAGATAATAGACTTTCACCCAGTTACTCTTGTTTTGAGCCCAATAACTTGCTGTTGAATCACACCTCCAACATTTGCCATCTACCTTTGAACCATATTTTTCCAGACTGCAGTTTACAATATGCAGCATCTTATAAGACATGAGTTTTAATTTCCTTCTCCTGCTAGCTTTCTGTCCATTGTTTAGAAGCTTCATGCTGGTGCCTGCTAGTTCAAACTATCTGTTTGAGGATAAACTGCATTTCCAATTAATTTTTTTAATTTGTTCAGTTTTTGAAGCTGGCCATGTACAGCAAACTGACAGATAAGAACTGGATTTTCCCTATGCCCTTTCTGATGCCTAATACACTTAGTTTTTGAGGTTATCATTAAAAAACTTAGTATAAGAAAACACAAAGCCAAGATTAAAATACATTAGAAAAAATATCAATAGAAAACTTACATTTCCCTCACTTGAATCTACATCTGATAAATGGCTTCAAATACATAGGAACATTGGATTAATAATGAAATCCTGATATGCTGTAGTAGAAAATCTGAGGGTTTATCTACACTTGAAATAGTACAGTGCACAGATGCACTGCTGCAGTTGGGCTGCTGTAGCACTTCCCTGTAGATACTACCTACGCAGATGGGAGGGGTTCTCCTGTTGGTGTAGTTAATCCACCTCCCTCAGAGGTGGTAGCTAGGCTGACAGATGAATTCTTCCATCCACGTAAAGCTGTCTACGCTAGGTGTTAAGTTGTCTTAGCAATGCCTCTCAGGAGTGTGGATTTTTCACACCCCCTGAGCGTCATCGTTAAACCAGTTTAATTTACTGGTGTAGACCAAGCCTGAAAGCGAGGTACACAGTTCTCTGAAGGCTAGTGGTAACATCCAACAAGTTTAAACACCCACATCTGAAACATAATCAGCAGCTTTATTGTGAGCCCGCACCCAGCCTGCCCAGGGCCCCTGCACACAGCTCCCTTGTCCATGACAGAAGGAATCTGGTCAAAATATAAAGTGGCTGCATTAAGGACCAAATTAACTGATCCTAGCCCCCTAATCATAAGAGTCCCCCCTTAATTCTCAGTTCTCCTGCCCCTTCTTCCCTCCTCCCCCTTTTGTGGAGGAGACAGCCTGATGTGGCTCAGACTGTGCATATTGATACCAATACTACATATGTGCAAGGAGATCAAGCCTTGCAAACCATAACTGACTTTTGCTCGTTTATCTTCTCAGCCTTACAGTAATTGCTCTGCAGTGAATACAAGAAAATATATTACCCCCATCCTCATGGAGTACACTTGAACAATCTCCAGCACATGATCTTCATAGCAAAGCTAGCTTAGCATCAGCAAAAATGGATAGTCTCATTGTTTTAAATTACATGTCTATATTAATAATGTTAATGACCTAACACTGTTTTCACTTGAAGCAAAGAAAACAATATATTCACCTGTTTTAGGGTATCCCACTAATAACACATCATCACTCCTGGCTTCAAAGGACTCGAGCTTTGAAAGTTTCTGCACTGCAATGGGTAACAGGGTACAAAACCCCCTTATAGGAGCACAGCAGGTCCTCTGGGTTCATCTTTTCAGCAGTAGCCATGGCCTGATCCAACCTCTCAATGAATTTCTTCCTGGCAGTAGTCATTTGCCTCTCTGGCTGTGGAAGTCTGAGTAGATAGACACAGACTGCTTTTAAGAGGTTTCCTAGCTGACTCCTCCTGCACAGCTATGGAGAAGATTATAACCTGTAAGCATTAACAGTGTTGTAAACTCTTGCAGATTTATGGCCAGTCACATGATTTTGCCCCCTGCTGAAGCTGTTCCAAGCAGCCACCTACTTCCTTGATCCCTTTCCTCCCTCTCTGCACTGTCCCCTGCCCACCTTAGCTCCACATTCCCCTCCCCTGCCATCTCAACTCTCATTGCTCCCTGTCCCCAGCAGGTACCTGTGGTGGCCCCCACAGCTGTACCCATCTTACACACAGTGCACAAAACTGGCAGAGGCTGGGCTGCCCGGAGGGCAGAGCAAAAAGGGCAGTTTGTCACCAGTGCTCCCAAACTGACTAGTGCTGCAACCCCATGCATGAGGTCACAGCACCACTCAATGGAGCTTGGTCTGGTAGCTCTGCCACTGACACTGCCCCTCCCCCCTGAAAGTAGGGGTTCAGTTGTGTGTGCTACATGAAAAATTTCTGGGGGCACCTCAGGTGTACCTGCTGCATGGTTCCTTGCCCCCGACCAGCCTACTCTACTCTGGCTCCTGCTTTCCCTCCCTCTGTCCTAATCTCTCTTGGCTTACTGCTTCCAGGCCACGTCCACACTACAGAGTAAAATCGAAATTAATAAAATTGATTTTATAAAACAGGTTTTATAAAATCCATTTTACGCGTCCACACTAGGGCACATTACTTCGGTGGTGTGCGTCCATGGTCCCAGGCTACCATCGATTTCCGGAGCGGTGCACTCTGGGTAGCTCAGTAAAAGAATGGGACCAATAACTTCGATTTCCGTCCACACTAACCCTAAATCGATATAGTAATATCGATTTTAGGGTTACTCCTTTCATTTAGCTGGAGTACAGCAATCGATTTTAAGACCCCTTAAAATCGATTTTAAGTGCCTTGTAGTGTGGACGGGTACAGCGTTAAATCGATTTAACGCTGTAGTGTGTGGACCTGGCCCCAGTCAGTACCTACTCCCATCCCCTTCCTCCTTTGCCTCAGTCCCATTTACTTCCTCTTCCCAAAGTTTCTGTTCTCCCATCCCAGCCATTACCACTCCTCAGCCCTGGCAGGTACCTGCTCCCCAGCCTCATACTGGTCTCCTCAGCAGGTACCTGCTGCCCTGAGCCCTCCCTACTCCTCAACCCCTGCTGCCATTTGTTCCTCCAGACCCCTAGAACCTGGGTTCTGAACGCTAGCCGTCCGACAGCACTATTACACCTTGCTAAAGGGTTCCCATAAATAGTTGTGTAGGTATTTTTAACTCATTAAGAGTATTTGAAGTTTTTATACAAATCCCACCAACTCCCTATTGTCCCATCCCCCAAACTGCTCCCACTTATCTTTGGAGTCTGCATAGCAGAGCCTGATTGTCTTGATTCCCCACCCTACAAGCTTCTGGGGGTAACTGACTGGACTGCACCTTCATCCTCTTTCTTCAGGGGCAAAACAGAGCCACTATCATCCAGAGAGGGACTCTTCCTGCACCTGCTGGTCTGGTCTGGAACAGCTGGCTCCCAAACTTAGCCAGCTGAGCTCTAGGCCCCAACCTTCTAAAGGCAGAGGGGGTTTTCCCAGCTCTCTTCTCAGTGGGCTGGGGATACCTCTGGGGGTAGTTCATATCTGGATTGGAGTAACACCTTGATCCCCTCCTCCCCCAAGCAGTGGCAGGAGTCTGTGTAGGGGAGATTAATGACTTTGTCACACTGGTGAGAAATGTCATGCATGGAGCTGTGCAAACTTTAGCATCTGTGGGAACAGATGGCTGCCATGGCCTGGGAGGGTGAGAGAGAGAGCATGGGACCTGCATTATTGTGAGAGTGCCTGCAGCAGGGGCCAGAATCTTCTCTTGCAATAAGTATGAGAGCTGGGCTGGCAATACTGTGATCAACTCACACACATTGGGAGCAGGCAGAGAGAGTTTAAAAATCTGAAGACAGACTAAAACATATGATTTCATCTCTTTAAAGATCCTTGTGATTTTTTTTAGGTCAATCATGATTTTGGGGGTCTGACTTGGATTTTTGAACTCTTGGTATTGGCAGTGCTGTTGTAATCATGAGAAGAATAAGGAATACAGGGACATTGCCCCAATCCCTAGCCTACAACTGTCTGTATCCAAAACTATCCTAGTTTGAGGGGTGTACTGGAACTAGTCTGTCAGCCTGAGGAATGTCTGTGATATTGGCTGATATTCAGCAAAAAATTTAAGCATGTGCTTAAGTCCCATTGAAGTCAGTTGGATTTAAGAATATGCTTAAAGTTGTGCTCAAGTGCTGTCCTGAAGAGTGAGGTTCAAAGCTAAAGGAATAACACTTGCTTTTTTCTGTTTGCCCATGGACATTCGGTATTAGCACTGTGCCCATCCTTAGGGAGATTTCTAAAAATCAATAACTATGAAAAGCAAATGTGGATTATGAAAACTAGAGATTAAAATAACAGAGGGCAAGTAGGTACATTCACTCATTACATTTGTTCAATCAGCAGTCATGTCACCCTGAAAATCTGGAAGATCAGATAAGACGTACTCTCAAATTTGACATTTATTAAGACAATACAAGAAATCTGGATTTACTAGTTTATATGGCAACATGATTCCCTCAATGTATAATCTGAATGTTAAAAATTATCCTATCCACACTGATAATTCAGGATCTAGGGGAAAAGGGGGAATACCCCAGATTCAGCTCTCAAACACAACACCATAGGCCACAGAACTTCCCTGAATTAGTTCCTGTTTGAACTACATCTTTTTTTATTTTTTTTAGAAAAACATCCAATCTTGATTTAAAAATGTCCAGTGACAGAGAATCAGCAAAAACCCTTTAAGTTGTTGAAATGCTTAAGTACCCTCACTGTTAAAACATTGCACCTTATTTTTAATGCAGTATTTTCCCAAACACTGCACAGTTCTTCTCTGAGATGAAAAGGTCTTTGAGAGACATAAACATGTTGAAAATACAACAGCCTTTGTCTTGCTACACAGGCAGCTACAGAGTTGCCACTACATTAGCAGGCAATGTCCTGGGGCTGATGTGAAACTATATATAATTTAAAATGCATTCTGTAGACCTGAAGAAAGGACAAATGTGTTTAAAATATGGGCATCCAGCTGCTGGCTGCCAAAAACTTAACAACACAAAGCTCGTGCCTTCAGGCTAGAGATGTTTGCCATAAAGCCCCTTCTGAGGGCAATCAATACACAAAGAAGGGAAAAAACAGCAAAGACTGCAGCTTGAGGCTACCAGATGTTGATTACATTTCTAGATTTACCAATCCAGTCATCTTCCAAGACAGTGAATATCTGTCTGAAATAAGGTGGCCTGAGTGGCAATTAACTTTATTTAAAAAAATACAGCTCCAGTTTTTAAGACACTTGTAAAATTCATTCTAGACACCCTTAGAGAAAGAAGTATTAAAGGTGACCTGCAGAGCACAAATTTAAAAACTGAGAGGCAATTTTTGCTGATTTAGGATGTTTTTTAGTCTTAGTAATATGGGAATGTCATGTTTCACCTCTGTTTCTGCTAGAGGACTTTTTAGATGATTCCAAAAAGTTGAGTGGGCATTTTCTTAATCTCTATGAAAGGGTTGAGAGTGCTGAAACTTTAACAAAGAAAGCTTTTCTCCCAACTGTTTAACTTGAATAAGTGTTAACAAGAAGCATTTAAGAGTAAGAAAATTACTACCCATCTGTTACTCAGGTTTCACTTATATGGTTTCCCTGATGTCATAAGCATGCTAGTTTTTCAATCATCCATAGTCTTCTAAGAATAATGGTAGACAAGACCAGAATTTCTCATGTACAGAAGAGAACATGGCTAAAATGCACTGTGCTCCAGCAATTGTGGACCAGCAGAATGGCTGTGGTTACTGCCAGTGCATGTTAGAGAAGCCCTACGGATGACTTGTCCTGCACTGGGCACCAAACTGGCTCCCACTATCATATTGTATGTAGTGGAATGTGCAGAAAGGAGACACAAGGCCACCCCTTCTCCCAAGTGCAACATAGGCTGTTGCAGCACACCTGAGGATATGGCCCATTGTGAATACAGGTACTCACATGCCTTAAGTGTTCGTAGATTTGAGCCCATATTGCATATACCTCCAGGTCTGAACATGTCAAATCTTACCTGAAAACCTGTATTATTTTTCCCCCCATCCTATGCCTCCTATTTCTTTCCTTCCTCTGCTGTTCTGTAACTGTATCTTTGTTCCAATGTATTTTTTTAACAATGCAGAATTTCCTTCATTAGTTCAGAGACGTCAGGGCATATACGGATGTATTAAGAGATCTAGCCACCCTGTTAATTTTTAGGGATACAGATTATAGATTCTTACTATAAAGTGGAGCTGGTCAAAATATTGGTAGAATGGATTTTGTTGGAAATTGTTGTTTTGTCAATCTGTTTTGTGGAAATGTATCAATTTTGATGCAGTTTTAATCTGAAAAGTTTTGAAATGATTCAAAATGTAGTGTTTCCTTCTGATCATTTGCTTAGTTTTGACTTTTATTTTGACTTTTATATTATGCTTTATAATATATAGACACAATAGTAATATTTACATTACAATGCTTCAGCATTGATACAAAACATATCAATGTGTTTTGGAAAATTTTGTTCTCCAAAATATTTCAAGATTTTGACTTTTTTCCTTTCTATTCAGGACAAAAAAATTTAAAATGTTAGAATTTCCTGTGGGCAGCTCTGTTATAAATATGCATCACCTCTCAGGCAAGGTCCTGTGGAAAAAATAGTATATGATCATGTAACTAAAGACTGTATCATAAGGTTACCTGTTTAACCTTAATTCTAGCATTTCCTAGTCTTTGGGTGCTTGACTTTCCAATGTTCATGGGTTTTATGTGTGCAATATGGGTTTAAGATGTAGCCCCATATAGAGCACATTGTTGTCTAATATGGTCCCTTTACTTAACAATTTAGCATAAGTGTAACTAAGAGCAGAACTGGGCCCTTTTATTATGCTCTTTGCCTTTTATTGGTTTGCTGCTTGCTAGGTGTGCCTTACTTTGTCTCCTGTTGTTACTCGCCCCCTACACAGCTTTAACTTCAATGAAACGATGCCAATTTACACCAGTTGAAGATCTAGCCCAGTGTACCATTTTGCTTTAATCTGCTATTATATTAATCTGGCTCATGTCACTTGGTGAATGCTGGTAACTGTAGTCTCGGAGTGTGTCTACACAGCAAAGAAAAATGCCCACTGCCAAGTTCCAGAGTCCAGGTAAATTGACTCAGGCTCACGGGGCATGGGCTGCAGGGCTAAAAATAGCAGTGCAGACATTCCCACTCAGTCTTAAACCCAGTGAGAGCAAAGGGTCTTGGAGCCTGGGCTTCAGCCCAACCAGGAACATCTCTGGACATTTTTAGTCCTGCAGCCTAAACCTGAGTCAATTGAGGCTCTGAGGATATGTCTACACTGCAATAAAACACCCACGGCTCATCTGTATCAGCTGACCGGGGCTTGGGCTGTGGAGCAATAAAATATGTTCCATTCAGGCTTGGTTCCCAGATCCTGGGCTCTCCAGCCCTCCCCTGTCATGGGGTCTGAGAGCCCAGGCAGGCTCCAGCGCAACCCCAAACATCTTCACTGCAGTTTTATAGCCCCATGAGCCCAAGTTAGCTGACACAGGCCTGATGGAGGTGTCTTACTGGAGTATAGACATGCCCTGAGCGTCCGTACCATGAGTTTTGTTTTTTTTTTTCCTTTGCTGTGTAGACATGACTGCTTAGCTATTCCCAGTCAAGCTGCAGCATGATATTGTACCACTGGGTGTCACTCTGGACCACAAAAGATTAACATCTTTTTTTTTTTTTTTTTAAATACAGACTCAATAAATAACACTGGTCTACAATTTTTGAGAAGTCGTCTGCTTCAGAGATAAAATGTGCTATTTATTACGTATTTTGATGTGCTGAATTCAAATATGACAATTAAAACTGGCTACTGTTTCTAAGATATTTAAGTTTTTACCTTTTATGTCTATGTATATTGTGTAGATAGTAGAGTTCTAATCATAAATTGTAAACCTAGGTCTTTTCATGTGTTTATGGTTGCTTTACATGATATTTCACCTGTCCTGTTTATGTAATACTTTAAAAATCAGCAAAAGGGTTATATAAACAATTTATTATGAAACAAAAGGCAAAAAACTATGTACATAGTTTAGTCCTATTCAGTGTCTACTCAGCGCTTCTTGGCTTTTCTCTTGTATTCATTAAATGGAGCATCTCTTGTCACTGTCCAGCAATAGTCTGCAAGCATTGATAGCCTACCAGGAGATTCCACTGCTGTAGTCTGGAGCCCAACAGCTCTGCTTTACTCTTGGGTAGTTCCAAATCCCTGACAAGGTCATTCAGTTCACCTTGTGTTATGAGGTGTGGTTCAGAGGAGGAGGATGGGAGAAAATGTGGGTCCTGTGACATTGATGGTTCAGGACCAGAAGTTTCATCCTCTTCCTCTTCCTCGTCTGACTCAAGTGGGAATGATTCTGGTGCATCAGGAACCGGCAGCCCTTCTCTGTGGGGTACCGGGCGTATAGCTGATGGAATGTTTGGAGAATGCACAGTCCACTTTTTCTTCTCTGACACACCTTTCCCAACTGGAGGCACCATGCGGAAGTAACAATTGCTGGTATGATCTGTTGGCTCTCTCCAAATCATTGGCACTGCAAAAGGCCTAGATTTCCTTTTCCTGTTCAACCACTGGCGAAGACTTGTTGCACAAATTTTGCAGCATATGTGTGGGGCCCATCTCTTGTCCTGATCTCCAATTTTTTGTAGGTGATAGGCTTTCTTAACCATAGTGGTTATACTGCGCTTTTGTGATGCAAAGGTCACTTCACCGCAAACGTAGCAGAAGTTATCTGCACTGTTCACACAAGTACGAGGCATCTCTGCTCACTTTGGCTAAACAGAAATGTGTCCCTTTGCAAAATCAAACACTGACAAATAAGAGAGCACCACACTGTATGATTTCTAGAGCTGATATAGGGCAATTTGTTCAGCAGAGTGTTGTAAGCTTTGTTATGATTGCATCATCCATGACTTCTAGGAATAACCTGATGCAATTCTTATCATGTATGATGCAATATCAGCTTCAGATTGCATCATTCATTGTTTTGCCTAAAAAGCAAGTACTTTCCAAACCCAGTCATAGATTTATTCATAGATCCAGTCAAAGATATATTTTAGTCATTTCTGGTTTAAATTGAGATCCCTTCCCTTTATAACTCACTTATCCTCTGCCATTCCCAAGTCAAGGGTCGTATATACTGACCCAATAGCATATCTTGAAAACTAGAGCCAATCAACAATTTTAAGCATCATTTTTCATTCTCAGTGACCCAGAATTAGTAAAGTTGGACTACATTTATTTCAGAATTATTTTGGCTGTAGAGCAGTGTAATCAAAACATAGGGCAAAATTTTCAAAGACCAATGTTTGTTATGCTCCAAAAAAAGGTGCATATGCACCCTTTGCATGTGAACAGCCAGTGTTTGTGCCCCAGTCTCCATTTTCATGGTGCTAATGCTCCTTTTGTGTGCAGAAATACAGGTTTTGTACTCCCAGCAGGAGATCAAGCAAATGTGTTTAACCTGCATCAACAACCAGCCTTTGATGTCTTGCCCCCTGTTTCTTTTGTTCAGGAAGGAACATTTCTAAAGTCAGTGATTCAAGCATTCCAGAACTTTGCAGTTCTGGAAAGCATGAGCCACTGGAATCAGTGCTCAAACTGAGAGTATGGGGAGCATCACTAGTGCTGCGGTGCAGTTCTGAGCTTGGGTCCCACATTCAAGGGAAATACGGTAAAGGCAGAACTTAAAGGGTGTATGGGGGGGGGGCTATGGCATGGGTCACACACTCAGATCTCGCCTCTCCTCCCACCAAAAAATTAAGCAGAATCTTGCCAAATCTCAGGCTCTCCCACCCCCTCATTTTTTCAGACTACATTAAGCACTGGATAAAGATGTTTTCTGCAGAATGGACTTGGGCAGACCAACTAATTAACTGCTTTTTTGCTGCTTTCCTTTCTTTTAAACTGTTTCCTTTAATCTTCCTCTTTCTTTCTGCCAGTCTTTACACGTTTGTTCCAAGTAAAACAGTCCCACAGCTTTTTGTGATTATCTCAGGAGAAGAGGTTATTACTCTGAACTTGTTGGAGGGAGGGAAAAACTACTCGGGCTTCAGCTCTTAGAGTTTTGGGGGTTAATCCTGTGGCCCATTGACTTCTGTGGGAGCAGGAACAGGGTCTTGGCAAACCTGATTGTCATTTCCCCCTCACTATGATATGTTGCCTGTTTCTGAACTAAAATGATAGCTCTGCAAGGAGGAACGGAATTGCCTTCTCAAAACAGACCCAAGACCTCCTGCTGACTTGGACTCGTGACTGACATCAGCTACAGATTTTGATTCCCCATGGATTTTTAGTTAAATCCATCATCAGAAATAGGCTTTTTATCTCTTTGACCACTGTTATGTGACTGCCATTAATTCAAACCTTGTTTCACAAACTGCTGGAGGTGGGGCACATTTAAACGAATAACTTGTAATCTAATCAAGAGGATTTATTTTTAGGTAGACTGCCTGATGTGCCTCAGCAAGACAGAAATGGATTCGCTCCTCTTTCTGCTCAAAATGAAACTAAAGAGAGGATTATAAATATAACAGTTATTATTGGCTCCACTCTATAATAGCAAAGCTATTGTTATTTTTATTTACGGTAGAGATGGACTAGCCAAAAGAAATTAAACAGGTAACTACAAAGCTTAGTGGCCACATGTATAATATCCAACCTGCATCTCAGTGTGTTGATATCTGCATCACAATGCCATCCTGGGAGACTCCACACTGGAACTGGCAGCCCTTCTCCAGAGAGACGATTCCAAAAAGGGTGGGCTGCATAGGGAAGCAAAGAGCCTAACCCTCTGTCTTCACCCATCCACCAGAGATGGGCTTCCAGAGTACCAGCTTTGCTGGATGATTTGCCACATGAGTATTGCCTTGTGTCAAGCGCTCACAGGCTATGACTACACTAGCACTTTTGTCAGTCAGGGGTACTATCACTGCTCCTTGGGGTGGTTTCATTATGCTGGTGGGAGAGCTCTCTTGCATTGGCAAAGAGCGGCTGCACAGGAGACCTTACAGTGGCACAGCTGCAGTACAGCTGTGTTGCTGTAATGTCTTTAGTGTAGACATAGCCAACGTCTCTCCTAAAAGATGTGTGACCCCTTGGGAAATCACTTAGTCTGTGGCAAAGGTAGGAAAAGAACTCCAATTTTCCCAGTCCCAGGCCAGTAACCTATCCACAGACCATCTTCCCCAGGTTAGAGAATGCTCTTCAGATAGAGGAAGTACAGCTTTGGCATTTCAAATGGAGGTGGCCTATTTCTCATGGGGCCTCCAGTGGCCTTAAACTTCTCACAGTTACCATCAACCTTCCCACAAGGGCAAGCTTCTGCTGTTTCCTGAGGGCTGTTGGAAGGGGGCACACAAGGGTCTACTGTAGTTGTACCATGGTCCCCAGAAGGATCTGTGCCTGACTTAACCAGAAACCCTCCTGGGGCTCCCACGGTGCACACACTTGGCTGAAGTAGTCAGCCAGCCTGGGAGACAGTGAAGAGCACTCCTCACTCTGTGTCTAGGCGATGTGGAAAGTGCTGGACAGAGCAGGGTCCCAACCTCATCTTTCCTCTCCCGATCTACGGGGATACGAGTAGGGAGCAGGGCCTATGCACTCTAATTACATCCTGGCCAATTAAATATTTCTCTCTGGACAACCCCCTGATGCATGTTCAGGGGGACAAAGTCCGATACAAAATCTTTGCTGCAGGGAAGCCAAATAGCAGATGCTGCTTTGTGTCTGTCTTGTATGGTAAGAAATAAGGCAGTTACAGTTGCATCAATAATGTATAGGGAATATAAAAAACTAGAAAGAGTTTCTATTGCCACTATTTGGTGTTCTGGGAAGGGTGGCTTATACTGACTTCTAGCCAGGAAAAGTCTTGAACAGAATAAGTGTAGTATCACACATATGGATGGTACAGAACAGGCCCAGCCTGTTCAAGTTTGCTCTAGGAAGAACTCTACAGGATTTACACAAGAATTGTACTTGCAGATCAGCAGAGCCATGTGTGTGTCTCTCATTTAAAACACCCCATTGTGTGACTAGATTAACTATTTCTTCAGGCAAACAGATGCATAGCTTTTTGCAAGTGTGCTTGTGTTTGCCCTTGTACACAGCAGCTGGTACATCACTGAAGTTATACCAGCATTAAAAACATCCAGCAGGCTAGTTGCTAGCTAACTTTTCAAACTCTAGATCTAGTGTGGTAATTCTGGACTCTGCAGTGGGAGATGTCGTTCTTCTTGGTAACAATGAAGACCGCAACTGCATCTGTTTTGTGGTAGAGATGGACAAAACTCTACCCTCATGTCAGTGCTTAGATACAGGACAAGCATTAAAGGGTCTTGTGTGCCTAGTGAGATCAAAATATATAGTAGTGCCCTGTGTGGGGGAATTTGCAACTTTAGTGCCCTATAATGTCTCTTAGGTAGACATGCGGCTCACAAAGGAGTTGGTGTTAACCTTTCATCTTTTGCTTAAGTAGAATCTGTGAAGTGGCAAGAATTCTGATCTCTGCAGTGGGAGATTGCTTCTTCCTGGCTGGGGAAACACAGTCTATGAAGAAATATTCATTTGCACAGAAGAGAGTGGAAATGTTTGAAGGGGAATGAATGGTTGGGAATGGCAATTGCCTGGAGGAAGGAATGGCCTGTGTTATGTCATCCCTCCTCTCACTAAAGTGGCTGCAGACAGCACAAAGGCAAGAGGGCTCCAATGACTCTGAGGAAGACTTGAAAGATGCTCTTTGTCTGCTCATGCCAGAGCTCAAAGGATTAGGGCAGGACAATAGAAAATGAAACAGTTTCTGCCATGTGTGACAGTTGTCAGATTTGAGCTAGGAAAGGTGTGAACCAGTCCAGATAGAACAAAGACCACCCCAGTCCTTAAATCCAAAATCAACCTGGATTTTTTTTTTTGGTTCAGAAAAGTCTGATTAACCATTTAAGAAAATGTCAACTTTGCACTTCCTGGTTTTCCTTCCTCTCCCCCCCACCATTTCATTCTAAGTCACTGATGTGCCTTTCTGTAGTTCTTTGTCCCCTTCTATCTGTGGGAACACTTCAAGATGGAGACTGCGCCCTCACCCCCTTCCTTCCTCAGGCGTCAGTCTAATGAATACTTAGGGACTGGCAGTTGGTCAAACTTTTGGCCTGGGTAAGCCACAAGTGCCAGTATACCATCATCCCAAAATTCAGGGATAAATACTCACCTACAATTCCTATAGTCTCCACAAATAAGGATAAGTACTTCCCTATAATTCCATTGGCAGTGGCTTGTTTTTTACATTCTAGGGAGGGAACTATTTATGTCACGTTTTTAGCTATTCAGTCCAACCCTCATTTAAGAGGCTGTATATGTCAATGGATACCACAGAGTTCATATTTCAAGCACTGGAACCAGAGCTGCAACAATTCCAGCACAAGTGCTGCTGCTAATCCCAGTGGAAGAAGGGCAGTTGTCCATAAACCTACTTTCAGGCACAATAGATTGTTAAACACAATGAGCCAAGTTCACCACGGCCATAAACAGGCTCAACTCCATTAACTTCTGTGATGCTGTATCCATTTATACCAGGAGAGAATTTGATCTGATGCCTTTTAATAAGTAAATCATTTGTATCTGAAGGCAGGAAGATGGATTAATTGGAGTCAATCCAGTATCTTTCAGAGGATGCTTTGGGTACATCTCGTAGAGATGGGTTTGGGCTGCCAAGTTGAAAGAGGTTCAGACTCGGTGTTCTGACTCGGGTCCGTCTCTCATTCTATTCCTTTAACAACATCCCCACTTGTTTTTCTGTAATGTATTAAATTACTTATGACCCTACAGCTGGTCACCACCACAGCTGGTGCTAGATGCAACGCATTAGGCTGACCCTCCACAGGATCAGACAAGAAGCAAATGGCTCAAAGCTTGTCAAAATTAACATGTAGAGGGATTTATTATAATCTCCTGATATTGTATGTCAGATTGCAAACATAGCTTCTCATCGTGGGTGGTGTTTCCCACCAGCACCACTCATTTTGAAATGAGGGAAGTTGCTATATTCTTCTAATCATGAGGAGCTATTAGCTGTAAAGTATCTGAAAGGTTTATCTGATCCTGCAGGCAAGGGGGCTGGGGCAGTGAATAAGCAAATGGCTATAATCTTTCTCTCCCTTTCCGAGGCTCCCCCAATGGTGCTGTAAGGTATAAAGAAAGCCAAGGGCTTGTCTAGATTAGTAGTTAGACCAGTGTAAACCCCAAATGTAGATGCTCTGCACTGGTGTGACTTGACCTAGTAACTTCTGCCAAACTGCAGCTGCACATTTGGCACTGTTATAACTACAAAAAACCCAGTACAGAGAGAGAGACCAAATGTAGCCTAGGAAAAAGTAAAAAAACAATTAAAACTTCATGTTAAACCCTTCCAGTTTACAAGCAGTGGGGAAACTTTTTTTTTTTTTTTTACCAGGGCATATTTGTGCTGGAGATTCCTCAATTTTTTTTTTTTTTTTTAAAGACAGGAGTAAAGTAAAGAGCATGGAACTCTGAGTCAGGAGCACCTTGGTTTGAATACAAGGTCTCATAAGGAGTATGTAGCAGAGTGTGGTTATTCTCCCACCTTCTTCCCCACAGAAATTTCACAGGTTCCAGTGGCTGGGTCTTCACCAAACGCTTTTATTTTAAGTTCCCTTCACAATTTCCACAACAATCCTCATGCAATAGTCTGTTTACAGCATTACTGTGCCTTTTGGCCCTCTCCCCAGGACCTAGGGGAAAGAGGTCTCTTGTCCCTGAGGCTTCCATCTAACTGAGCTCAACTAGCCCTGGTCCCCTCTCTCCTCTTGGCATTTCCTTCCTCCCTTGGGCTGATGGGCTAATTGGCTCCTTATCCCATCAAGCCTGATTACCCCATCAGCTTTCTTAAGGGGAACTCATTAATATCTGAGTGATCAGAGTGTAGGCTCACTTGTTCAACCTCTGCACTCTGTCACAGCGTACATCTACACAGCAAAAAAACAAACTCATTCTCAGCAGCGAGTCTCAGAGCCCAGGTCAATTGACTCAGGCTAGTGAGGCTCACATAGCAGTGTAGACATTGGGGCTCAGGCTGAAGCCTGGGCTTTGAAACTCTGTAAGGTGGGGGAGGGTCTGGAAGCCCAGGCTGCAGCCCAAGCCTGAATATCTAGACTGCAATTTCAAGCTCCACAGGGTAAGCCCCACAAACCCAAGTCAGTTGTTCCAGGCTCTGAGACTCACTGCTGTGGTGGTGGTTTTGTTTTGGGTGGGTGTTTTTTTGCTATATAGATGTACCCGCTGACTTCCTATGTGGTCTTTGGCAAGTCACTTTGATCTCACTATCTATATTTTCCTTCTGCAAAATAGGGATAATAACACTTACCTACCTGACAGAGTTGTTATGGAGATTAATATATGTATAGTGGCTAATATTCTTATTCTTCAAAGGGATAGATCATCATCCGTATAACCTAAAATGGATATTCTGATGCAGATATCAAGATTAATAAATGTCAGAGTCACTTTACAGGCAACTTTTTTTTTTTTTTTGTCAAAGTAGATCCAGGCTCAGTGCACCGTGGAACTTGTCAAACCAAAGGAATTTCTATTCTGTGACAGGATCCAGCATTTTGACATTTTTGTTTTTGTTCCAGTTTAGAGAAGTCCAGAGTAAGAAATTTCTTGCAGAAAGGACATTTTAGAAAAATTTCAAATCGGAAACATTCAATCGTTTTTCATTTTGGTCATGTCAAAACATAATATAATTAAGATTCATTTTGTTTAGACTTTATATATTTTATTTATAATAAGATTTTATCGAAGTCTATAGAAATATTATTGAAACAAATTGTCAATCTACATATTCCCATTCAATCTTTCGATTTCAATGAAACTGTATTTTCTGATGGAATGCTATTCTGTCAAAAAACATTACCTAGTTCTAGTATACAGCATGACTTTTGTGCACTGTTATGCAGTTTGTAGCAAGTCAGCTGTTTCTTGCTTGACTCACCCAAATATTCCCATTGACTTTGATGGGTCTATTCAAGTAAGTAAGTGAATTGGACTTGGCCCAAACTCTGTGAAAGAACATGTCAGTTACTGATCTAAGGTAGTGATTCTCAACCAGGGATACATGTACTGCTGGGGGTACTTAGAGGTCTTTCAGGGGGTACATCAACTCATCTAGATATTTGTCTAGTTTGACAGGTGACATAAATACTAGCGAAGTCAGTACAAACTAAAATTTCATACAGTGACTTGTTTAGACAATTCTATATACTATACACTGAAATGTTAAGTACAATATTTATATTCCAGTCGATTTATTTCATAATTAAATGGTAAAAATGAGAGAGAAAGCATTGTTCAGTAATACTGTGCTGTGACACTTGTGTATTTTTGTCTGATTTTTGTAAGCAAGTAGTTTTTTAAGTGAGGTGAAACTTGGGGCTACGCAAGACAAATCAGACTCCTGAAAAGGGGTACAGTAGTCTAGAAAGGTTGAGAGCCACTGATCTAAGGGATGCTTGGTGAGTTTTGAACCTCATACAGATCTGTGTATTCTCTTTTTTTTTTTTTTCCTTCTTATTTTAAGGGGAAATGTCCATAAAGAAGGAGGCATCTGAGCTTCCACCAAGATGAGGCTGTAAGATCTTAATGTGCTAAATGTATGAGGCTGCTATTCAATAAAATGTGTATTACCTTAGTAACTCCAGAAACACAATCACACCTCCATTATCCATATAGATCATCTCAAAGAAACAGTGAAATACCCCCCCCAGCCCCTGCCCCAATTACCTGCAAATAGTAAACACTTAACAAGAGGAATTCCTCTTCCTGTCTGTCCTCTCCCTAGAATTTGTTAAACCAATTGACCTATTTGTAACAAATGGAATTTCATTCCTTCACTTAGTTTGATGTCACTTAGGTCTCCAATCCAAAACACACTGAAATAAATGTAAGGACACCCGCTGACTTCAGTGGGCCTGTGGACTCCAGTTCAACAGGACACTATAGCACGTACCAAATGTTAAACATATGAGCAGTCCCATTGACTTCAGTGGGACTACTCATGTACTTAAGATAAGTGTACTTTGATGAATTGGGACCTCAGAATTCTCTGTCCTAAGTCCTAAGAACTTCTGCCATGTTTAAACTTGGAAATGCACAGATGGTCTGACATTTTTCTGACTTTCAGATTCATACTCCTTGCAAAATCAGCATCAATTGTTTTTGCAAGAGCTGAGCCTTTAATGTCTCCTGTCTTGTAGGATGAGAATGTCTTTTCTTCTCACTAACTCAGTGTTAGTCAAGGGGATTCCCCATTCCAGGGCAGAAGGAGTTTGTAAGATCGAGGATTGTATACTGATATTTTTGTTTCCGTTGAGAAATGTATTTGTAATGAAAAAAGACAGGATGAAACATTGCATATGACAAGTCTTATCTATTCTTAGGGGAAGTGCAGCAGGATGGGGTGTGACTATTTCACATTAATAAAGAACCTTCGTAAGTCAGGAGCAATGCTTTTGAAGTCAGTGGAGTTACTCTAGTGTAAAACTAGTGGCATGCAAGAAGTATCAGGCCCTGGCTCTTGATCATTGTCCTCCTATTGACATAAAAAGTTGTGTTTGGCTTAAGCTTTTTTCCAGTTTTTACATAGAAAATGCAAATTTTCCAAATCTCTACTGTGAATGCCACCACATGCATGCAGCCCAGTTGCCCATATGCCTCTACTTGCAACCCCAGTTCAGCAAGTGAATGGTCAAGCCACCAAAGCGAATTTCAAAGTATAAAAACTAAGACCATGTCTACCCTAGCAAGCTTACAGTAGCACAGCTGTACCAATGCAGCTGCACCACTGCAAAATTGCTCTTGTAGCCGCTCTATGCCAATGGAGAGAGTTCTCCCACCGACATAGCACTGTGCACACTACTACTTATGCCAGCGAAACGTATGTCACTTGGGAGTATTTTTTTTCACGCCACTGAGAGACATAAGTGATACTTTAGACATGGCCAATGCCATAGGACGAAGTTGGGAGGGGGGGTGGGAAATTATCCTACTGCAAATGTGAATTAAAAGTGTGGTGTAAAATTCTTTGGCTAGAGGTAGAATGAATGAATGAAAATCAAGAGAGTCCAAGGGCCCAGTTCTCTTCACTTTTATACCAGTTTCACATTGGTATAATTCTATAGACCTTGATGCAGTTACTCCTGATTTACACTAGTTGGAGTCGGGGCGGCTCTATGTATTTTGCTGCCCTAAGAACGGCAGTCAGGTGGCTTTCGGTGGCTTGCCTGCGGGCGGTCCGCTGGTCATGCGGATTTGGCAGCATGCCTGTGGGAGGTTCATCGGTACCACCGTTGAAATTGCAGGACTGGAGGACCTCCCGCAGGCATGCCGCCAAAGGCTGCCTGACTGCCGCCCTCATGGCGACCAGCAGGCTGCCACCCGTGGCTTGCCGTCCCAGGCACGCCCTTGGTTCGCTGGTGCCTGGAGCCGCCTCTGGTTGGAATGAGAGAAGAATAAGGCCCCAGAACTGGAGGAGAGTGAGAATGAAAAATTCTTAGACCAACTGACACAGTATTTGAAACCAGTGTGCAGGAGAGCAGGGAACTTTTTACAAGTACTATCAAACATGCACAGTCAATATGATTCCAAAATAATATAGAGGACAGCTTTATTACACACACAGTAGACAATCCAATATAAAGATAAACCTTCTTGGATTTGTTTAAATCAATTGGTAAGAACTGATAGTGTATGAGAATAGCATCAGAACTTGGAATTGGTGATTATGGGCTACTTGAATTTTGGAATAGTAGAGCCATACCAGAAAGATAGTGGCTTGAATAGTAACACTGTCATTTAAACTGAAAACTTGAAGGGTAATGAAGTAAGCAAATGGCAATAATTAAGAGCAAATACTGAATTAGCATAGGTGCCTCATAAGATACTGCAGAGCTCTGTATTTGGTCTGTTTAACAATAATGATCAGAAAGAGGTTCTAAATGACACTTCAATGACATCTTCAGGTGATATGAAATTGTGATGTGTTATGAACATTGAGGACAAAGATCAGAGGGGTAGCCGTGTTAGTCTGGCTCTGTAAAAGCAGCAAAGAGTCCTGTGGCACCTTATAGACTAGCAGACATATTGGAGCATGAACTTTCGTGGGTGAATACCCACTTCGTCAGATGCATGGAGGACAAAGAGATAGTGGAGAGAGGCCTAGCGAGAATAGCAATATAGGCAGAAAATTAGATTCAGCTTGAAAAAAATGCAAACTATAACCTGAAATGCACCTGTGTAGTCAGGGTTAAGTTCTCTTACAGTATATCCTAGAGTCCTCCATTTGGGGCTCTAGACTTCAGCTGTGGGGTGAGAGGGCTCAGGACTTCAGCCCCACAGGACACGCAAGGGGTCAGGGCTTCTATCCCATGGGTTTGAAAATATTTACTGGAGCTCTCCTCCGGACAATTCTGGCTGAATTTAAGCCCCATGTGTAGTGATTGGGGTGGGGGGAAAACCTGAAAAGCAATAAGGTTGAAAGACTTGTGGGTGATTGCAAACTCATGTCCGATTTACTATGTTGTGTGGCAGCAAAGAGGCCAGTGCAATTTGGGGCTTCATACAACTAGAAGGCATCACATCATGCAGGCAGGAGGTAATCATTACTCTTCAAGGCTCTGATATGATAGCCCAGGCCACATTTATTCAGTTCTGTGCACATGATTTCAGAAAGGCATGGACCAATATTCTGTTTCTAGGTCTCTCACAGAACGTGGGACCTTAGAAAAGACACTTAATTTCTCTGTGCCTCAGTTGCCTCATCTGCAAAATGGCGATAAAACTTACTTAGATCCTGGGCTGGAATCTGCTGCATCTGTGCAAAGAAGCATTATACTTTTTTCCTGGTTTCCATTGCTCACTTTCCAATCTGATCTCCAGCCCTTTCTGGTCCCCTCAACCTCTCTAGTCTCCTCCATGAATCTTGTCTTCAGTGCCATTCTGAGCCCTTCTTTCCCCTGATTCACCCAGACTGATGTGACATAAAAATTCATAAAACTACTCTGGGCTTCTGATGTGTCCCCACACTTCCACAATCTCCGGAGCATTCTATGTTTCTCCAGTTCCCCCATCAACCACTAGGTCTCATATTCTCTCACTGCTCCCCGTGTGTGTATGTGTGTGTGTTGTGTATATATTGGTGTCCTATTCCCTGTCTGTGTCCTGCTCCCCACGTGTGTGTGTATACTGTGTATATGGGGGGGGTGCTCTGCTCCGTGTGTATATAACTGTATATATTGGTGTGGACACACGTGCATCTTTGCATTATCTGAAATAGAGGCATTTACATGTAGAAAATAAAGTTCAAAAGTGTGAATGGGCAGGAGACAAGTGAACAATGGTGTATTTAATGCTGGATACTCACAGTTGTGTGGGAAAACTCATCCCCATGTTTGGGCTAGGAATGTTGCAAGGGGATCAAACATAACCCTGTGAAAAACAAACTGAAATAATCACAAAAACAGATGGACATCCTCTAATCCCCACTAGCCTAGGGCAGGATTTTACTCATGTTTTTAGAAGATTCCCTTTTCTAAACACCGCTATCAACCAAAATTTGTTTTTTCTAGCAGATGCTGTAGCTGCCAGCTATGCTCGAATTTCCTCACTCCCTATCCATCACCTTATAAGCTTCGGTCAAAAAGTCACTGTTTCAATTCAAATCAAATTCACTGAACTCTGACAAGAGGTTGTCTCACCAATTATTGCTTTCTCTCTAACTAGAGGAAGTAATCCTTGCGACATCAGCTGCTTCGAGGGGAATGTTTCCAAAGGCAGCTCTTCGGCCACTTGGATATAATGCTCAAAGATTATTTTACTTACAGTCACTTCACACAGGGATGCATGATAGGGCACATTTATGGAAAAAAGTTTTGTTAACTCAGAGTAAAGGGTTGCCTAACACTGCCTTCTGCACCTCCAGAACATGCAGGGTGGCTAAGTGTACGCCTCCTGAAAACCAGCAAATGTTTCCCCCACAGCCTGAACCCTGCAGCTGTTAAGATATGCCCCAACCAGGGCCAACTCCAGGCACCATCCCAGCAAGCAGTTGCTTGGGGAGGCCAACAGTGACGGGCGGCATGTCCAGGTCTTTGGCAGTGATTCGGCGGTGGGTCCCTCACTCCCTCTCAGAGCGAAGGACCTGCCACAGAATTGCCACCGAAGACTGAAGCGGCGGCGGTAGAGCTCCTGCAGATCGTGATTGCAGCTTTTTTTCTTTCTTTCTTTTTGCTGCTTAGGGCAGCGAAAACCCTGGAGACAGCCCTGGGTAAAGAACTAAATCTTGGGAAGGTTGGCTAAGGCAGTGTCAATTCAAATCCTACAGGAACCTCTGGGACCAGAAATGCTAGTGTAATGTTTACTGCTTCTGTGCTGTGGTTTGGACAGTGACCTAAGTGATGACAGTAATTTGAATCCCTTGAGGAATCAGGAATACAACTCCCCCCTGCCAATTTTGGCCCAGGCTGGGGCATCTCAAGGGTTCTCTCCTCCCTGTCTGAGCAAAAATCTATATCCACTCTATCTGGTGTGCCAGGAGACTCAAGTTATTGTCTCCAAATATCTCTGTCGTGACAGAGCAGCCCGTCCACAAACTAGTTCTAGTTGCATCACCTATCCTGCCTGCAGTGGAACTGACTCTCGCCACTCAAAGTCTGCATGCCATAGGAGAATATTGCACACCGAAGCTTAGCTCTTGCAGCAAGGGGGCTCACCTGAATAGTTATGCAGGGAGCCCCAGATTTGCTTGAAGTAGCCCTGAGCTTTGTGGTTGAGGCATCAAGGTTGTGCTACGTTGAAATCCCAATAGGTTCAACTCAGCCTCATCATTTTTCAAAATTAGTTGATTTCTTTGCAAACTGTTTCAGGAAACAGTAGGTTTCACTGTGTAGATGGGGCCATTTTCTCTTTGGCTCAATATCCTCACCTGATAACTTGCTTCATGTATCTGTTAGTAGAAATGATGAGAAACTGGAATTTCTGACCTTTTTTTTAAAAAAAAAAAAAAAAAAAAAAAAAGGTTGTTCAGAATTGGAATCAAGAGCCACAACTTGGAAAATTCCTGCAAAATGAAAATTCTGAAAAATCAGTATGGGACCATTGAAACATTTCATTTTACTAATGCTGAATTGTTTTGTTTTGATAAGGTAAAAACATTTTTGTTTCATCTTTATCATTTTGATTTATTTTTGTTTAAACTTAATATTAAAATTAATTTGGTATAAAAGTTTTAAAACAAAATGAATTAAAGATGTTTTTGCCTTATCAAAACAAAACACACAACTGTGTCCAAACAAAGAGTCAAAATTGTTTGTCTACTTTTTTTCCATGAGAAATTTAATGGAAATTAACATGTTCCTGCAAAACACTTTGAGAGAACTGTATTTTTCAACAGAAAATTGCTTTTAATGGAAAACATTTTTGACCAGCTCTGATTATTACATTTTACGTGAAGTAGTTCTGCCTGAGCTCCGTTTAGTCTCTATCACCTAATTTGTCCACTTTTTAAAACTTCTTACTATTAAAAAAAAAAAACCAACATACTAACCTTTCATAATTTTTTTCTCTTACTGATAATGTGCCTAGTGGTTAGAGCACAGACCAAGGAGTCAGGGCCATTGGATTTTGTCTCATTCTGCTCCTGACACTGAGCAAATCGCCCCTCCTCCCTGATCCTCAGTTTGCCCATCTGTAAAATGAGGTGATAGTAGTTAACTTACTCACTGGGGTACTTTGAACCCTAATTAAATGTCTGGAAAGTGCTCTGAGCTGCTTACGTGAAAGGTGTTATGTAAGTACAGTTTCATTAGGTTAGATTCATCCCTCCGTATAATTCCATTGACTTCAAATAGGTTTCCATCATAAATTTATTTGGCCCATTATTTTTATAGTCTCCTTTCTTTCAAAGAATGTAATCCCAACTTCTTTAATTTTTACTCATTAATGTTTTGTTTTTTTGAGGGGAGTTGTATTGTCATAGTGCCTAGGAGCCCCATTCATGGACCAAGACATCATTGTACTATGTGCACACAGAACAAAAAGACAGTCCTTGCCCCCCAAAAGCTTACAATCTAACATATTTTTGTCATCTGTTATGGACTACTTCTGTGCAGAAGGAAGCAGCAGGAGGTACAGGGAAGGATGGGGTAGTAGTGGGGAGTGGAACTGCTGAAGTAAGAGGCAGCTGAGTAATTGGGGGAACTTTTAGTGTCCAGGAAAAAAGAAATTTCTACTTGACTTCAGTGATTGGACAAGCCATACAGTAATTCAGTTAAGAAAGTCTTGTAAATTTTATGTCCCTGTGATCTGCATTCACTTAAGTGGCATTCGTAGAAATTCCAAGATTATAAGTTAGATATGGAAAAGACTTCACAGATAATTGAGTCCTTACTATACAATAATTCCCTTGACAGAGGAATACAGTACTAGCATACAGGTCTGCTACAGTGACAGTACCACTTTAAAATAATGGAACTCCACAAAAAATATTTGAAACTTGGTTCTGGCATTAAAACATGGTTCAGTTCAAGCTTCTGCCTTCATAATTTAGAGGTGGCACTGGTAGCACTGCTTATAGTTAAGGTTGTCCAACTCTTCCCATTATAGGGACCCTGTTTTCAGTTGCTTATAACTTTATCTGTTTGGATTGAAATTTTCTATGCCA
Organism: Gopherus flavomarginatus; assembly: GCF_025201925.1. Classification (NCBI taxonomy): domain Eukaryota; kingdom Metazoa; phylum Chordata; order Testudines; family Testudinidae; genus Gopherus; species Gopherus flavomarginatus. The sequence goes on from NC_066620.1 coordinate 88,236,515, forward strand.
GGTGTCTGCCTCAGGCTGAGTTCCTTTAGAAAGTGTCACCTAAAATGGTTCCAAGAACAAGGTTAGAGGAAAATATGTTGTTAAAACAATTATTACAACCTTATGATTGAGATGCTATAACACTTCCAACTGAGCATGCTTCAGCCCCTCCCAGCTCCTGTGTGCTGACTGTATAGCCCATGCCATGCTCCATCTCTCCAGGATGCTCTATTCCAGGGCTCTATGAGCTGAACAGGACTATATCTGCAATTGCTCCTCAGGGCTGCACTAAGGGTATGGCTACACTTGCAGCTGTACAGCTCTGGAAGTTAAACTTGTCTTTGTACAGCTGAGTAGGGAAAGTGTTGCAGTGTGGCCACACTGACAGCTACCAGCGTGCTGTTGTGGCCACATTTCAAGCATCTGCAGTGGCACTGAGAGCAGTGCATTATGGGCAGCTATCCTAGCATTCAAGTTGCTCCAACGTGCTTTTCAATAGGGTGGGGTGGGGTGGGGTGTGACAGGGAGCATGGGGGAGAGAGAGAGTGGATTTTTGGAGCCAACACTGTCAGCAGCTGCAAGTTCCGACCCCCTCCCCCACTCCTCTCTCACTCACTGAAAGCAAGTAGCCTTCTTTGTTTTTTTCCTCGCAGACCAGATAAGCAGCCTCCCCGAAACGGATCCCTTCCCTCCCTCCCGCACGCCTCCTCTCTTCAAGCAAACACTAGCTGTGGGTATTCCAAAGGGAGTTCATTCACAGCAAACAGGAGCTGTGGTTTTTATTTTTGTTTGTTTGTTTTTGTTTTTTAGATAAGCAGCTCCAGGAGCCCGGAGTTCATAACAAAACAAACAGAGGCATCATAACAAAACAGACAGTAATCTTTACTTAAAAGTATTATGGGACGCTTCTGGGGGTCAGTTACAGCATAGTAAGATTATTCCTTGTTTACACTGGCACCCCAGCGCTGCAGCACCAGCGCTATTCTCTTTATTCCTCTCGTTGAGGTGGAGTACATGCAGCGCTGTAGCCAGGGAGATACAGCTCTGTATGTGCCTTGCCAGTGTGGACGGGGAGTGAGTTACAGTGCTGTAAAGCCGCCACCAGTGCTGTAACTCTCAAGTGTAGCCAAAGCCTAAGTCTGTCCTGCCACAGGGCACCAGAACTGAGAGCTAGGAGACTGTCACAATTGTGCTCTCAGTACTCCCCCTGCTGGTGTCCAGGACACAAGGAGGAAGCTGCCCCACCATCTGGAATGAAGAGGAGTGAGAATTGGCAGGGAGGGGTTTGCAGGAGCCAGAGTGGGGGGACAACAGCCAGTAAGGTAAGTGTATAGGAGGAGAAAGGGGACAGGAGTTACGGTGGGCTGAGCGGTGGAGTAGAGCAGGAGTAGGCAACCTATGGCATGCGTGCTGAAGGCGGCAGGCAAGCTGATTTTCAGTGGCACTCATACTGCCCCGGTCCTGGCCACTGGTCCGGGGGGCTCTGCATTTTAATTTAATTTTAAATGAAGCTTCTTAAACATTTTAAAAACCTTATTTACTTTACATAGAACAACAGTTTAGTTTTGTATTATAGACTTAGACTTATAGAAAGAAACCTAAAAACATTAAAATGTATGACTGGCACACAAAACCTTAAATTAGAGTGAATAGATGACGACTCCGCACACCACTTCTGAAAGGTTGCCGACCCCTGGAGTAGAGTGAGCTAGAGCCAGGCTGGGGGCACTAGATCAGAAAGGTCTATAACATGAGAGAGCATTGCCATCCAGGGCTTAGAATTGAACCCAGGAGTCCATCTACCTTGTGCTGCTCTCACCTGGGATTCAATTTATAGAAATGCTGAGGACTCACGACTGCAACTGAAGTCAATAGGAGCAGGACTTTGGACACATGAAGAGTTATCTAATGATATGTACGCTAAAAAAAATCAGGCAGTAGGTATCTCAAATTGGGCACTCAAAATTAGGGAATACTTTTGACCTTTCTCTTCACCTCAGTTCCCTATCTCTAAGATGAGGATAATAATACCCCTCACCTCACAGGGGTATTCTGAAAACATATTAATTCATGCTTATGAAGCACTCAGATGCCACAGTGCTAACAACTATGAAGAAGTTCACAAGGAAATTAATAAATCTGTCTTCAGAGTGAGGTAAATGAGGCATGGGACCACTGACGGATGAGGCTAAAACGAACTACTTCATAGCTACTTATTAAGTGAACGCCAAAACTGTATATTGGAAAGTTTGGGGCTGATTCTCTTTCACTCACGCAGGTGTAAATCAGGAGTTATGCCTCTTGACATCCATGGAGTTACACTGACATCAGCAGAAGGCGAATCAGGTGCTAAATCTACTGGAAATCAAAAGCAAAAGCAAAAGTAGTATTCACTGCTGCAGGATTCTGTGTACTAATGCTGGTCAGCAAAACCAAGTATTTTGCTTTAATGTCCCTTTTGTTTTAATCCAGTGCTAAGTACAGTACAGTGAAAGTTGCATAGTTCATCAGTATGAACCTTTTCCCGCCATCATTTCTTTTCCACCTCCAATTTTATGGTTTGAATTTTTGCAGGTGGTCACACCTCTGTCTCTCATCTAGTAATAGAATAGATTACAACAAGCTATTTGCTGAGTTAGCTAAAAAAGATTAAGTGGCATCTTCAAAGGTTCTGGGGAAGAAAGTAATCAATACAACTAAGGAGATAATCAGGAAGCTGGTTTAGATAAAGATAGCACTGAGATATGCCTCATTTGGGACTGAATGTAGGGGAAGATAAAAAGATGAAAGAAAAGGAAGAGCAAAGAATAATAGCTCTCTGTGAAAGAAAGAAAAATGTGACTTTACATAATCTAAGGCTATATTCATATCTAGCATAAATAGTGGTGTATGACTGACTTGTGTGGGGTTTGAATAAAATAATCTGTACTGCATGTCTGTTTTTAATATGTGCTAAGCCAAGTGAATTTCAAAAACACTTAGTTATCTTGTGTGTCATGGCATTTTGCAGGAATCTAACAGCATGTTGTGCACTGGTTTGTTGCCACCTTCCACCCCAGAGGTGGCAGCCTTTCATGTTGTTAGTTTGCACACATCAAGAGTAGTTCTGTTCCCATGTTGGTTTCACTTTCTACCAGCTGTGTCTGACAGTCAGGGCCTAATCATCCTGCTTGCTGAGCTCTGCACACCAGGGGTTCAGTGAGAAAAGAAAACTGATGTTCATGAAAGAGTGGATAAAGCTTGCACAAGGTACCCTTTTTGACCACCCTATTGCATATCCAGTTGGTCCTTCAGGAATGTGCAATAATGCTGTGAATGGCAATTGTACCCACATGGAAGGATGGCATCTGTACCATAAGTAGAGCCATGTTGGGAGATCTGGTTAGTGTTTCCATCCCCGAACCAGTTACAGCACAGCTCTATTTTGTAGTGTAGTAGCATAACCATATTCATGGGAAAGCCTTAGATGGCGGCATAGTGAAAATAAGGATCAATCCCATTTGAACTACAAAATAGTAATTTGCTGCAACTGGGTCAGGGAACAGCCATATTATAACCAGGTATCCCAGTATGGTTCTGCGTGTAACACAGATTAAGCCAATAGCCTTGCCTACCTTAGCATTTTTCAGGAAATCTTCCTCTGTCTTATTACCAGCAAAGTGGTTCTACAGAGAGTAGTAGTGGCAGAGGCACAAGTGTAGACCAGCATTTTTACCACCATTAGTTCTACACCCGATTTGAGCAGGCCATATGTCCTGCCTACATTAATGCTCCTGCCATTGCTGAAACTAGATGGATTCCTCCCCCCAAAACTGTTAGTATAGAATAGATGCAACCAATGAGGGGGACATGACCAACCAAAAAAGATAGTGAAAGGAATGTGTGTGAGGAATGGTTGCCAGTGCAGCATGGTCCCACCATCCCACAGCAATGTACTCAGGACAAGGGCAACTTGATACTCAAGCTAAAGCAAAATTTCTTTAGAGCAGAGGTAGGCAACCTATGGCACACATGCCGAAGGTGGCACACAAGCTGATTTAAAGTGGCACTCAGGCTGCCCAGGTCCTGGCGGCTCTGCATTTTAATTTAATTTTAAGTGAAGCTTCGTAAATATTTTTAAAACCTTATTTACTTTACATATGACAGTAGTTGAGTTCAGGGCCGGCTTTAGGCCGATTCGCCCGATTCCTGGGAATTGGGCCCCGCGCTTTAGGTGCCTTTTAAATTTTTTTACTTACCCTGGCTGCGGTCTGCTCCGGGGTCTTCCATGGCCCCGGCCCCCGCTCCCGCTCCCCTGACCAAAGCGCCGGCGGGAGCGTGGCTGCCCCGCGGCCCCGGCTGGAGCCCCGGCTGGAGCTCCGGCCGGAGCGTGACAAGCCCCACGGCCCCGGCTGGAGCTCCGGGCCCTTTAAATAGCCCCCAGAGCCCTGGGGTAGCAGGAGGCTCTGGGGGCTATTTAAAGGGCCAGGGCTCCAGCTGCCCCTGCCACCCCAGTCCTTTAAATAGCCGCCGGAGCCCCGCCGCCCCTATGCATTCCCCAGGGCTCCTGCGGCTATTTAAAAGGTCCGGGCGGGGTAGAAGCAGGGGAGTCCCGGGCCCTTTAAATAGCCCCCAGAGCCCTGGGATAGTGGGGGGCTTGGGGGCTTTATAAAGGGCCAGGGCTCCAGCTGCCTCTGCTGCACCCCCTGCCCTACCCACACCAGCCCCGCTCCCCCGCTGCCTGCAGCCAGCTCTGCACCCCCTGCCCACAGCCAGCCCCTACCAAACCCTCTGCTCTGTCTGCAGCCAACCCCTGCCACACACCCCTGCCCGCACCAGCCCTGCACTGCCCATCCTGCCCTGTCTCCAGCCAACCCCTGCTGCACCCCCCTGCCTGAAGCCACCCAGTCCCATACTCCTGTCTCCAGCCCTGTCAACCCCTGCTATACCCCCCCATGGCCCTACCTGAAGCCAGCCTGCCCCCCACTCCCCTGTTTCCAGCCAGCCCCGCACCTCTTGCCCTGCCTGCAGCCAGACCCTACCTCCAGTCAGCCCCTGCCCTGCCTCGAACCAGCCCCATGTCCACAGCTGCCCTGCAGTTCCCAGGCCAGTAACCTGCACACCTGCTTCAATGAGGGGGGGCAGGAAGCAGCGAGAACCCACACATGTGCACACCCCCAGGGAGTGGTGGGGACCCACACATGTGAAACGGCAGTCATTAATAACCAATCAACAGCATATATGATGCAATGTACATAATATACAATTGTATTATTTATATAGTTGTGGAAAGTAAATAATACATGGAAGAAATGGAAGGCTTTTTTTTACACTTTTTTAAGTCATCCCTGCCAGGGCCCCACCAAAAGTGTTCGAATTGGGCCCCACACTTCCTAAAGCTGGCCCTGGTTGAGTTATATATTATAGACTTATAGAAAGAGACCTTCTAAAAATGTTAAAATGTATTACTGGCATGCAAAACCTTAAATCTGAGTGAATAAAGGAAGACTCGGCACACCACTTCTGAAAGGTTGCTGACCCCTGCATTAGAGAGTATGCCAGAGAACCAGAAGAGGGGAAGCATGGGCAGCTGGTGAGTGTCTCTGTTAGCCCAGTATTATTTGCTGCTTTGAGGAAGCATATACCCTTGCTGAACTGATCTCAAGTATTTTGAATGCAGCACACAGTGATCTCCGCACCTGAGATCTGGGCAACTGATGGCTACGGTAGCAACGATTCATATCCTAGTGGCAGCAGTAGGAAATGTGTTTCCTGCGGTGTGCCTCATCTACGTCCATTGTGTTCATTGGACCCCTGTAGTGTCAGTGCTTCTTTTCTTCCTCTACACTGCTCTGGCCTGTGTATTAGTCTTGCTGTCTGCTGACCAAATGTCTTCTAGGATTCCTGCATGCCACTGCCTGTGTTTGAAATTGTTAAGTGTAGGCATTTCTGGGTAGCAACAGCTTTGTTGGGTTAGGTTTCCACTGTCAGCTGCGCTTTCAGGCACCATTTACCATGTACCCTCAACCCTCCATATGATCTTTTCTGGGGTGAGACATGCAAGCCAGCCACATCAGCTCCTTACACATAAGTCTCTGGCACCCTATCTGGGTGACCATGGAGGAAGCACTGTTACTGCAACTTTGAGTGCAGTTTTAGAGTGTTGCCTAATCTCCATCTGGGGGATGGGAGAGGGCAGCAGATCGTGAGTGAGAGATGAAGTTACAAAATGTGTATTTTGTATATGAAATTGTACATATGGCTAGAACTAACTTTACACTGTGTGAAACCTCAATGGACCAAATTCTGATCTCACACTGGTGTAAATCTAAGATAATACCATTGGTTTCAGTGGTGTTACTGGCAGATTTACAGTGGTGTAAGTGAGATCGGAATTTTGGCCCTTTGACTTCAGAGGGCTTGCCTCGGCAATCAGTGCAGAATTTGGCCCCCAGTAAGAAGGTAAGAAAACGTGTATATCCAGATAGCTGCTTGCTGTGTAATGTAAAACAGCTGAGCCTCAGCCCTTACTGCACCTCCCCCCGCCACACATTCCAGACTTTTACTGTATTTTGAACTAAAACTCCTTGGGATTAAGGCTGCACGAAGCCTCCTCTAATCACTTTGCTGCCGGATTGATGCAGCCTCCACGCGTGGGCCACAAGACGGCGCAGAGAAGTTCTCTTCATTGTGAGCCGTGTCCCTCTCTTGCTGGGGCCCGCTCCCCTGGGCCAGGGAGGGCAGAGCAAGACGTAACCTGGGGGGCTGGATTTGCCCTTGCCGAAAGAAGGCTCAGCAGCCAGTCACCCGCACCAGCCGCCTCCCGCCAAGGGGAGGGGAGCTGCCGAAGGGGCGGGGGAGGAGGGAAAGGAGGACCATCCGCGGCTAGTTTCCACCTCTATCCACGCAGATAGCTGGCCCCAGGGCGCAGAGCCATAGGCACAGCCCTCCCCTCTGCCTCCCGCCCCTTCTCCAAAACCGCAGGAGCCGCAGTGGCTCCGCAGCACTCCCTCTGCTCCGGGAGAGGGCGAGCAGCTCCGGCCCCCCTCGCTGCTTGCCCATTGCCATGGCCCGGGCGGGTGGCAGCCTCTAAAGATGCTGGGGGAGAGCCAGCAGCACCGGCCGGGCGGCTGGGATCGCTGCAGGGTCGGGGAGAGGCTGCACGCGGCCCTGGCCGGCCTCCAGGAGCTCCAGGTGCTGCGGGAGAAGCAGCGGGCGCTGGTGAGCGGGGCCCTGGCCATGCAGCCGCAGCCGGCAGCCCGCGGGGACCAGGCGCGTAGCAAGGAGCACAGGCTGGAGGCCACGCTGACTGCCTTGAAGGAGCAACTGGTAAGGGCTGAGGCGCCACGGCAGCGAACCGCCCAGCTGTTTGGCCAGATGTTCTCTCTAGAATACGGTGTTCGTCATCTGAGACGCCGAGAGTGTGTTCTGTGTCTGGGGGCAGAGTGCCGATTAAGCGCGTGTGTGTAACTGTTTCTCTCCATCGATCATACCCACCTATAGAGGGTAGGTTAGACCTCCGGTGATAACACACTGAAACACGAACTGGCCCAGTAAACAGGCTGGGTCTGTACAGTATTGAGTCCACGCAGCGGTAGAAACACGAGCTCATGCACAAGCGCCCGTTTGTGGATGCGCTCGCTGTTGTCTTTAACTTGTTCCATTCATAACTCTATGCCAACGTGTGGTGTGAGAGAAAAAGCGTTGCCACTGTGCAGTGCGATAGAAAAATGATTTTTCCTCCCTTCACATCATGACGCATGTTACTAAATGTTTTTTTAAGTAACATTTCCTGTCTGTATCAGATTATTTGAGCAAGTTTTGGATTTGGTTACTCCGCACATTTGGATATTTCAAGTTTATTATAAAAAGTGTGAGTGGATTGTCCAGTGTGAAAATGATTGTCTGGGGCAAAACGGTAGGAACGAAGGATGAGTGATTTCCAGGACACTGGTATTTGTGCCTGTAATTAACGTCTGTTTTACCTTTATTAATTATAAAAATATTATAAATATTTTTTATTTACTGTCATTTAGCCTGCTTGGAATAAGAATAGTGGCTGCAGCTATCCATTCCTGCCAAATGGTTTACAGCCTATTTCTGTAGTTTGGCATTGAATCTAATTCTTTTGCGCATAAAATGTATGTTTTGGCTAAGTATGTCAAAGACACTTTGTCTTTCACAACATACCAATTCCCATCTTATTCTATGTGGTATGCAATTTTGTTTGTTTTATACGTTTATTATTTAAATAGAGTAGTACCTAAGTACACAATTCTCCCCATTACAAGTTGACATCTGATGTAGATTTAACAAAACTGGAAATCAGCTCTAAAAGTCTTGTTTCTGGACAGTGGAAGCTTTGTTTAGAGCAGTGATTGACCACTTGATAGATGTAGGCTCTTGTACATGTCTGAATATGCATTTGAAGGAAATCTGTTCTTAATTATTTAGAAGTGTCTTTGAGTGTCAGGTAGAAAATGTAGCTATGTCTTTTGAGGGAAATAATTTTGCAAAGACACGGCTGGCAGTATTAAGCAGCACTGACAGCCTTCTTGCATGCCAGTCATAATACATGGGCACTGGTACATTCAGTTTCAGAATTCATGACTACAGCCACTGTTATAAGGGGTTTTTTTATTTAATAAGATTTGGTCACAGTTTTTACTGAGTGCATTTTCATCAGACTAAAGTACATAACATAAATATAATGTGAAGGTCATGTGCCAGACAATGCTGAATGCTCTAACCTGAACTGTTTTTAAATAGGACAAGGAATAAAGCTGATGATTAACTTGATTTAAGTAGTATACATATCAGACTTGTCAGCACTCATCTTATTTAAAAGTAACCATTTAGAGCTGAAGATCAAACTTTTTCTAATGTATATATGTGGGGGAGTAAGGGAGGGGGAAGGATCAGGAAAACTGCTGGCTTGTATCCCTTAAATACTTTGTTCTGGAACGGATTGCCTGATCAAAAGAGGGAAATAATTGAATTTGTTTGATATTAGCCTTGCATTTAACATTTGTAAATTTTTGTGGAAGGAAAAAAAAATCTAAATTAGGACTGAAACTAGTTTCATAAAAAAAGAATACAATCAAAGGCTAGAGGCTTTAATCTCTCTAGTACTGGCAATTACACACATCAGTAAACTCAAAGTTAATTCAGAGCTCTCTCCCTCCCCATATTGGTGTTAGACTTGGTCATCAGTTATCAATCAGGTGTGAAAACAGAAAGGATATTCATTAAATGTAGGCAGTTTTATCAGACAGAATCTCAGAGTGAAAATTGGCTTTAACCTTCAGGGAACCTAAGCACCACTTGTGAAAACACAGCAGCAAGCATATCTTGATTAAAGTCAAAATTGCAGCACAAGTGTACTGCCAACCACTTGATTACCTGTCATTGATAATTTTAACTAATGGCTGCACTTTATGTTTTTAACAAAAAAGAAAAGATGATTTAAAACATTTATTGCCTGCTCAAGACCACTGGGTTCATATAAACACTTAGTGACCTCTGACCAAAGTGATCCATTGGTGTTTGACACAAGGTGTTGTGCTGTAATTACACATTTGTTTATATATTTTCCAACTAAGACATGAAAGTGGGTGATTAGTTTTATCAGGACTTGTCTGGCTATTAATTATGCTTTCAATAGGGTGAGGCAAACTAGACCATAAAATTATACTTTTGAAATAAAAAGCAGATATAGCTGCAGGAATCTTGAGAAATGTATTGTCCTAGTTCACTCTTGGAAAAGGACTGCTTTCACCAGGTGGTGTCACTGCAGTCATGGGAAATAAGTAGAGATACTTTTTTCCTGGGGGATGATGCGAAAAGGCACAAGAAAGGCGTGAGTTCTAATTAATCTATGGTAGAGTCTAGATTTCCAGGTCCCAGATTGGCAAACACAACATAGGTAAAGTTCTTCCCCTCCTCTAGCAGCTCTTAAGTCAGAAGACGCAGATACAACATAGGAATGGTTAAACATGGGTTGGTCTTGCAGTGTAGGTGAAACCAAGTTTTAAGCATATGCCTGAACTGCACTACAGCCTTTGGACTTTAGCAGGGTTGTAGCCTAGTTCAGGGACACAGTAGGGTGTCTTCTTCATAGCAAGAGCAAACCATATCAGGTTCGCAATTGGATCCCTCCTCTCCATCCCCAGTATTTGTAACAGTGGAGATAGGATGAAACTCTCATTGCAGAGATGGTGAAGGGGAGCAACATTGAGTGGCACTACCTAGTTGCACTGACTCTTAAGAAAGCTAATCTAGTTTCCTGAGATGACATTTTGGTAGCATTGAGTAGAAGGAAGAGGAAAGAAAGTACTCAAACTTAGTAAAAAATAAGTAATTCTGAGGTTCTTTAGGTATGTAACTGGGCAGAAATTCAAGGCAATATCACCCACTATTTCTCAAATGTTTTCCCAAATAATATTATTTATAAAATGAAGGCAATTGAGTGCAATTATTTTGCATTGTCTAGTTCCAAATGAATTATCAGATTATGAAAATGTGTTGAAGGGACATATAGGTTTATGCTGAAATGTCAAGAGAAAAGACGTTCCAGTCTCTTGGGTCTTGACAGATTCTATACACTTCAGATTGTCATTATCTCTCTGGTTTTATATGGGAGAGAGAGGGAAACGTTTAAAAAAAAATTGTGTACCAGAAATCAGATGAAGTAATGCGTACTGTCAGAGCCTAAACTTATACCCACAGAAGTCAACAGCAAAGCCTCCATCACTTCAAAGCTGCAAAGCTTGGCCCTAAATGTTTGGCCAAGATTTTCAAAGGTGACTGGTGATTTTCAGTGCCTCAGTTTGGTGTGCCCACCTGCCTTCTGAGAATCAGGTTCCTTTAAGGGTCTCAAATTGGGCACCCAAAAACTGAGGCCATCAAGAACACTAGTTGCTTGTGAAAATTGTGTCCCAGTTGCCCACGCAAGCAGTGTACTGCAAACTTCTTCACATCTGTACGCCTCAAAGCAAATAGATAGTTTCATTCTGCCTCATGAAAAATTCATTTTGTGAACTGAGAAATCTTGAGTTTAGGATTTATTGTTCAGGGTGCTGCTTGCTGCTTTTTTAAAAAAATAGTCTGAGTTATCTGAATAATTTAAAGAGCACTTGTTCTCTTGAAGCCTAGAAGGAGTTAACGAACAGTGTAAAGTCTCCCAAGAACATGAAAACCCCGTAGTGGGGGACAATGGGGAAGGGTTAACAAGGATGATGTAACTCATGCATATTGGTTAAAGCGAAAGCTCAAGGGTGTAATAAATAATCTCTGAATATCTGAGAGCCTTGTTGAACACTTTGTGGCCTCTCTGCCATTAATCAGAAACAGAAATTACAGACTGAATGATTGGCTGGCAAAACATTAATCATTAAGCAATTAATTCCAGCCATCCAAACAAAACTTTGTGATTTCCTGAATAGGTGGGACCCAGGGAGGCACAACATGTTTAGTTTTCTCAAAACAATGAAAAGAAACTAAAGGAGAGTTTAAAAGGTAACATATTCATCATGAGATGGAGAAGAAGTTGTTCTTTACTATTTAGATCTTACCTTAACATTTCTTTGTGACAAGAAGAACAAAACCCCTCCCCCTTGTTTTGTTAGGAAGCAGTTGTTGGCTCGTGCCTAAGCTTTCTTGTACATATGGCACTAATAAAGGACCTCACACTTCTTGTGCCTTGCAAGTTTCATCCAGTTCTTTAGGATTCCAGAGTAGGCTGGAGAGATCTTTTCAGTCCCTTGAGCAAAGTTGCCAGCTCTTACAATTTTATTGTGAGTCTCATTAAAGCTCCAGCTCCTGGCACCTTGGAATTACATCAGAATATCAGCATCAGTTTTTGGTGTTTGATTGTTCATTTTGTTTAAGTTTTTAGTTCTCATGGTTGTGGAGAAAAGCCTGAAAACATGAACCCTAAAGGTTCTAAAAACTAGAAGCCAAATAAAAATAATCCCAAGTATATATATTTAAATCTCATGATTTTTAAGCCAACTTCATGGTTTTGGGATCCTGAACTCACTGGTTTTGTTTTATACCCATATAACTATAGAGAAATGTCTTCAAAGTTCGGGTCTTGTAAGCAAACCAAATGTGCTTGCTGTGCCCTGTGTGATAAGAAGATACATTTACATTCTATAGTGTCCATTTATCGTGAAGGATAAAGTGTTCTTACAGACTGTACGTACTGTGTATGTATTGCTTATCCTCCACTAAGACCAAGTCTACACTACCACTTTTGCTGGTATAACTTATGTCGCTCCGGGGTGTGAACAAAACACCCCCCTGAGTGACATAAATTACACTGACTGAAACGCTGGTGTGGACAGCACTATGTCAGTGTGAGAGCTCCCACCGGCAGGGAGGTGGTTTTGTGATGTCAATGGGAAGAGCGGCTACATGAGCGATCTTACAGTGGCGCAGCTTCATTGATACATCTGTGTTGGTGTAAGCTCATTAGTGTAGACATGGCTTAAGATGCAGCAGACCCTTCTGAGGTGGAACGTAGGAGATGTTGTTACCATTCTATATCAACACAATTACACAGGGGACCCGATGCAACCCCACTGGAGTCAGTGTAAAGTTTCCCATTGACATCAGAGGAAGCTGGCTCAGTCCCGGTGTGTTACAGAAAAGGAAGAGAAGAACTGTTTCAGTGTGCAGGTACACAGAAAATGTTTAGGGTAGGTAGGCAGAATACAGGATATTCTGAGAAGCAGAGTGTTTTATATTTATGTCAGATTTCAGAGTCATTACATTAGCCAATTACTGTAGTCCTTAGCTGAGCAAAACTTTCAGTGGGACTTTTGCTTCAGGAGTACATAATTGGCTAATACGCCTGGCAAATTCACTATATGACCCTGAGATCCTAACTGTGACTATTCTTTATTTCCCCCTTCTTTCCATGACCTGTGAATAGTCACGTTTAAGGAGACAGGATGTTGGCTTGAAAAGTCACCTGGATCAGCTGGATCAGCAAATAAGTGAACTGAAGCTGGATGTCAGGAAATCCTCTAGCGAATACCTCGACAGTGACAGCAGACCCAGCTCAGGTAATGCACTCTTGAGAATTTATTTATTATGGTTCTAGTGGAATTTGTATGAATTCATAGACTCATAGAGTTTAAAACCAGAAGGAACCATTAGGTCATCTAGTCTGACTTCCCATACAGCACAGGCCATTCAGTTTCACCTGATTACCCCTGTATTGAGCCTAATAACTTGTTTTTGGCTAAAGAATATCTTTCAGAAAGGCATCCAGTCTCAACTGGAAGACATTCAGAGATGGAGAATCTACCATTTCCCTTGGTGGTTTGTTCCAGCAGTCAGTCACCCTCACTGCTAATGATTTGTATCTGATTTCTAATTTGAATTTGTCTGCCTTCAGCTTCCTGCCACTGGTTCTTGTTATGCTTTTCTCTGCTAAATTAAAGACCCGTTATAGTCTAGTATTTTTCTTCCTCTCAAGGTACTCATACTCTAATCAAGTCAGCTCTCAATCTTTTTGATGAGCTCTTTTCAATCTAAGGAATTTTCTCCAGCTCTCAAACTGTATTTGTGACTCTTTACTGAGCCCTCTCCAATTTTTTCAACATCCTTTTTAAAAATGTGGCCACCAGGTCTGGATGCAGTGTTCCAGTACCAGTCGCACCAATGCCATACAGAGGCAAAATCAACCTCTCTACTCCTATCCACTTCCTTATACAGCCAAGGATCACACTGGCCCTTTTTGCCACAGCATTGCACTGGGAGCTCATGTTCAGTTGCTTGTTCACTATGACCCATACATTCTTTCCAGAGTCACTGCTTCTCAGGATATAGCCCCCCCTCCGTCCCTTCTGCAGGTATGGAACTGCTAAATGCAACTCAGTGCATTAATTAAACATAAATAATATCTCTTGTGTGAAATGGAAAATATTGGGATATTTTAAATTGCACACATTAAAAATTCCTGCAATTAATATTTTTCTGTAGTGCTGTCTGAGAGCTGAGCAGAAATTAGGCACCTTTCCATCATTCCTTGTCTTCAGGTACAGTTAGGATTTTGGGTCCTCTGTTTTTGGCTGCCAACTTGAGACACATGAAAGGTGTCTTATTTTCAGAAAGTGCTGAGCACCACGCTCTGAAAATCAGACCCTTTTAAGCTGCCTCAGGTTGGATAGCCAAAAACTGAGACACTCGCAGTCACTAGTTGCATTTGAAAGTTTATGCTGTTGTTTTCAGAAAACAAAAAGATATAGGAATAGATTATCGAAAGGCTAGCTCTCATTTGAACTTCAGGCTTGTTAAACATGATCATGTGCTTAAAGTTAAGTGTGTGCTCACTTGTTATGCTGGTTGAGGGCCCAAAGTGAATAGATCAAGCCCAATAAACTGTGGTTGAACTGGAGTGCATCTTGTAGAAGGACATGCAATCTCAATCAAAAAACCCAGTGATCATGAATTTACCACTGTAGCAAATGGCAGAGAGGATTTATTGTTTATTCATAGGGCCCTACCAATTTCACAGTCCATTTCGGTCAATGTCATGGTCACAGGATTTTAAAAATTGTACATTTCATGATTTCAGCTATTAAAATCTGAAATTTCACAGTGTTATAATTGTAAGGACCCTGACCCAAAAAGGAGCAGTGGGACGGGGATGTCGCAAGGTTCCTGTAGGGGGAATGGGTTGTGGTACTGCTACCATTACTTCTGCACTGCTGCTGGCGATGATGTTGCCTTCAGAGCTGGGCAGCTGGAGAGCCCAGCTCTGAAGGCAGAGCCGCCACCAGCAGCAGCGCAGAATAAGGATGGCCTGGTATGTTATTGCCACCTTTACTTCTACGCTGCTGCCTACAGAGCTGGGCCCTCAGTCAGCAGCCACCACTCTCTGGCCACCCAGCTCTGAAGGCAGCAATGCAGAAGTAAGGGTGGTGTGGTATGGTATTGCCACTCTTACTTCTGGGCTGCTGCTGGCAGGGCACTGCCTTCAGAGCTGGGCATCCAGCCAACAGCCATCGCTCTCCAGCTGCCCAGCTCTGAAGGCAGCACAGAAGTATGGGTGGCAATACCGTGACACCTCCTCACTCCCCACAACTCTCTTTTGGGTCAGGCCTCTCAATTTGAGAAACGCTGATTTTCTCCCATGAAATCTGTGCTGTATATGCTGTATAGGGTAAAAGCACACAAAGGAACATATTTCACTGTCCGTGATGCATTTTTCTTGGCCATGAATTTGGTAGGGCCTTATTTATTCACTGTACGCCAGAAAGATGTTTGTATTTATTTGAACTCTACAGGCTTTTACGACCTGAGCGATGGTGGTTCCTGCTCACTGTCCAACTCTTGCACATCTGTGTACAGTGAGTCCATATCCTCCTCCCACACCAGTCTGTTGCCAAGCTGTCAGCAGCCCAAAACACGGCTCAGTGTCTTTGATTATCGGCCCAAGTCTGCAGACGAAACCACTGTGCACACCACTAAGTTCCAGCACCAGGGAGTCTATGTCCGTGATGGATGTCGAATCAAGGCTACCATGGACATTTCTGGAACTCCTGCCAGGTCCAGACCAAGGCCAGTTTCCACAGGTAATTGGTTGCAGAACTGAACGATGTGAAGGGAAGATGAATGTTGATAGTCCCACTTATTACGTTTAGCATCATAGTGTGACATATATGAATAGTGCAGTTAATACAATAGTGTGCATTTGAAAACACACAAAAGCAAAAACAAAACAATAAAATCAAACTACTTACTGCCTAATTCTCAGCTATAGCATAGTCAGGCACCTTTAACTAATAACAGACAAGGAGGATATTTGCAAGTAGATCAGTATATAAGGCCTGAGAAGTTATTGTAAGACTTGTTTGATTAGTTTTGATTACATTTCCCAGCATTTGAGTTTGCAAAATCAGCAAAATAGGAGCTATTTTGTGAAATATCTTGCATGAGCTGAGAGAGGTGTGTGAAAATTCAACCAGGGAAAAATAGCAAAAAATTGTTAACTTATTGAGGAAGATTGCAAAACTCTGAGCAGAAGGAGCTGCCTCCTTTCAGTTTTTGGTATCTGTTTTCCCATTCTGTTGTACAGTGAGAATGATCGCATTTACCTACCTACCTACAGTCACAAGCCTATGGATAGCTTAAACCTTGTTTACACTCAGATTTTACTGTTTACAGATCAGGATAACAGACACAGAGAGGTTAATTGATTTTTCCTGGGCTCAGTGTGGTCTACTGAAATAGGCAGGGGCCTGAGAGCCAGCCTTGAGTTGAAATCCTGAGTCTGATGTTGACTTACTTTGTAACCTTGATTCTTGCAAGTCTTCTGTTTACCCAGATATAAAAAGTGAATAATAATTTACCTCCTACAAAGGGGTCTTGTAAGACCTAACTAAAGAATGTTTATAAATTGCTATGTAAGAGCAAAATATTAAGGACCCTTAGAGGCAGAAATAGAACTTTAGTTAATGGTTCCAGCCCTGTCCTTGTTCCTCTATATCTGTGTTTCTCCACCCTAGCAGTTTCTCTCCATGACCCAAGAGTTTTCAACAGATAACCACTATGGGTTGGGGGGTGCTGCTGGGTGAGGGAATGAGTGATGTTGGGTGGGAAAGGTGGAAAAGGTAGGGATGGTGTGTTCTAGGATGCTAGAGCTCATCCCTTCTCTCCCAACCACTGCCTGCTATTTGCTCTGTTTTGGGTAAGTGCAGCTTCCAGATGCTGTGAGCTGCATGAACAGTCTGGCTGTGGAGTCCAGGCAGCCAACTCCACAGCATCTTGAAGAGGCAATTCCTGCAATATTGGGGTGCAAAGGAAGTGAGGAAGAGCTACTGTGAGTCACAATAGCTTCAACAGGAGAAGAGAGCAAACTTCTCCTTCCCTCTCAAGTGCTTGTCCTCTTTGGGCCCTATTGCCTGCCAGTTTTAGACAGGCTGAACTTTTTATTCTGCTTGCAGTTGTAGACGTGTTGGTCCCAGGACATTAGAGAGACAACAGAAGTTGGTCCAATAAAAGATATGACCTCACCACCTTGTCACTCGCTCTAGCAGGGGTGAATTTGCTGTGAGTCAATGATCAGCCTCTTGCAACTCCCTACTCGGTTCCACCCCACAGGCTGAGAATCACTGCCCTAGGGTTTCTCAGCCCATGGGTTGCAACTCAAAATTGGCTTGCTAGTATGTGTCCAAGTCTTGCAGGACTAGCTGGGCTTGGCTCCCCACTTTGGGCTTTACAACCTGGTGCATGGGATCATATTACTGTTCAGGTTTGGCCCAGCTGTCCCTCTGTCATGCCCCCCGGGGGAGGCAGCATTAGGTCTGGAGGCATTTTGGGAGGCCCTTGGGTCCCAACAGACCATCAAGGTTTACAAATGGGTCCTGAGCCAAAAAAAGGTTGAGCACCACTGCTCTAGAGCTTGTGGTTGGCCTCTCGAGGGGGTAGTGATGGTGACCTCTTGGAAAATGTGCTTCATTACTCCTGTTTGAATTTTTGTACAGTTTTTTATTTTCATCCTGGTAAAGAGTGGGTCAGCAAATTTGTTGTGGGACTGATACCATGTTTGTAATAGTTTCACAGGACTGATTTAGTCCCTTCTCTTGACTCATTTTAGACAAATAGAATAGAACTGTACATGAGTCCTCACATAAAGAAATATTCCTAACGTTATCTAAGCTAGAATGCGGGTTAGAATTTTAAACTCCAGTCCCTTTGCCTTTTTTTGAATAGGATGTGGGGAACAGATTAATTTGTTCTGTGCTGGATGTAGAAGACAGGTAGATGCCAGAACAACCCTCTTTCTTTTGTATCCAGCCACACACAACTAAAAGCCAGACAAAAAGATACCAATGTTACACCCTGTGAATGAGTTCTTCAATCTAAAAGGAATTTCATGGGTGTGTGTGTGTGTGTATGTATTTAAGATTTGAAATAACAAGGGTGCAAATGTCCCAGTGCATGAACAGCAGACAGTTCGAAATTTGTAAGTCTCCCCATGTTGTCTTCTAGTAGTACAGAAAAGGTTAACATAATTTACTTAGAAAGAACAGGAGTACTTATAGCACCTTAGAGACTAACAAATTTATTGTAGCATAAGCTTTCGTGGGCTACAGCCCACCTCATCGAATGCATGCAGTGGAAAATACAGAAGGAAGATAGATAATACACACAGGGAGCATGAAACAATAGGTGTTACCATACACATCATAAAGGAGAGTGATCAGTTAAGGTGAGCTGTTGTCAACAAGACAGAAAAATAACTGCTTGTAGTGGTAATGAAAATAGCCCATTTCCAGCACTTGACAAGGAGATATAAGGAACTGGGGTGAGAGGGAGATAAGTATGGGGAAATAGTTTTACTTTGTGTAATGGCCCATCCACTCCCAGTCTTTATTCAAGCCTGATTTAATGGTGTCCAATTTCCAAATTAATTCCAATTCAGCAGTCTCTCGTTGGAGTCTGTTTTTGAAGTTTTTTTGTTGTAATACTGCTACTTTCAATATCGCAAATCTGACGTCAAGAATTATAACATTCTAAAACCAGTCGAAGAACACTTCAACCTCCCTGGCCACTCGATTACAAACCTAAAAGTCATAATATTACTACAACGAAAACTTCAAAAACAGACTCCAATGAGAGCAAAGCAGTGAAACAGGGAATTTACCTGGCTCCCTGTGGAATCCCTGTGCAAGAGGAATTCCTGAGTGGTGTAGAGCTGTTAGTTACTCTACAAGACCTATTTTCCCAGCCCCTAGCTCAGGATGTTCTCAGGGGAAAAGGGGGCTATGTGGCTGTCGGCAGCCAGATGTAACTTACATCAGCCCTGAAGTTACTTCAACTTATGATGGGGACTGAACAAACTTCTTCCTAAAAACTCCAATTTCAAGGGAACATGTCTAAGAACTTGTCTATACAGAGAATTAGTGTAAGGCAAGGTGAGGTGTAAATCTACCGCGCTCTAGCATGCCATGCAATAAGTTGCCATGTGTAACCTGCTACCACACACTAAAAGTTGTGTAGTGCGCTTTGACCTACTGCTGAAACAGCAGGTATGTCGAAGTGCACTAGTGGAGCAGCAGGGTCCGTACCGCCAGTTACTATGCTGTATATTCACTCCCCAGCTGGCCATGTATTAACTCTGCATTTAGACAAGGCCTCAGACACAGTGGAGGATCTAAGCCAATATCTAGTTTTCTTTTAGGGTGAAGATAATTCTTAGTCTGTTCCTCCAAATGTCTTTTTAAAACACACACACCTACCTGCAAAAGAATTTTTCAATTTTCCTCCCATTTAATAAAGTCTCTTAAGTGTGTGTTGCCTGCTAGAATCAAAGACTCCAGGAACAGAGAATGCAGAGCGGGTGACTCACTTCAGAAAGGCAACTCTCTGCAACTTTGGTATCAAATGAAGGAAAAAGATCCAATTAAGATGTTTCATTGGATTCTGGGGGAGGAGGAGTGAGCCTATAAAATGCAAATACATCTAAATGGCTTTCCAGTGTAGTTAAAGTGTTAGTGCTCACTGCAGTGTCTCACTGAGGCAGAATGTAAAAGAACACAGCAGTAATTGCCAGCTCTGAAGGGATTAAGAGACACTTTGACTTTAGCTCCATTTAGCTCCAGTCAAAGCAGTTGGTTCAGGACTGTAGATTTCAAAAGACACATGAACCAGTATGGGGAGGGGAGTTTGAATTCACAGTTAACCATTAGAACCAATACTATTAACTGCTTACCTCCTGGGAATTTCAAGAATTTATTTCCTCAGTTGCTATGGGAAGCCTAACCCTGAGAGAGTCTCTAGCTGGCCCTGAGAGAAAAGAATTAACAAATTCTGCTAGACTTTACTGGATTTTTTTATATGACATTTGACTTTAGACTTCCTGGTACTTAGATTCCTTTTATATCTCTCTTGGGGGATCATCTTTTTTTTGTGCCTTTTTGAGCTGTGTAGTTTTAAAACATTTTAATGGCACAAGCATTAATTTCTCTTAAGTGACCAGTTTAAACCTCAAGTAAGACATGAGTTCAGTCCTTTGCTTTTAAAATCATTGGTCCAGATTCCAATCATTATATACCAGTGTAAACCTACTGAAAGCAGCCGTGTTACTCAGGAGTTACACTGGTGTAACTGAAATGAGAATCTGCCCTTTTGCATTTACCATTCATTGATTTTACATAGGTGTGTTTCTAAAGCATGTTTTCCTCATATTTTTCTGGTCTCAACAAGAAGATAATACAAAGAAATGCAGAGTGCTTGGGGTATTAACTTATTTTTGTCATGATTACACTAAAATACTCATTAATGACAAAGGATATTAAATAGTCTCTGAAATATCTCCTTGAAATATAAGCTGTGGCACTAGAAGAAATTACCTGTGATATAACTCTTTGATTTATTTCCATTCGATATCCAGGTGACCTGGAAAGATGTCTGCCAGAAGACACTAGATTTCAGAAAGTGACAGACCCCAAATCCATGCCCCCCCTTTGTCAAGGAGTGGAATTCCAGTTCCAGAGTGTGGACCCAAAATACCAAAATGACTTGGTCTCCAAGAGCGGCAATGATGTGTATCCTTACCCAAGCCCTCTTCATGCTGTGGCTTTACAAAGCCCACTTTTTTCTCTGGTGGGGGTACCATTGGAAACAGACAACAACCCTTCCCCCAGTAAACCCATGCCTAGTGTTACAGGCCCCAGCTTGATTAGGACTAGGCCAGTCATTGAGGCCAGGCCAGGGGGTTATATCAACAAACTGCTGCAGCTGACAAGATGCCGAGGGAACAATCACGCAGATGCCAGTGAGAGGGTTTCAACAAAGAGCCAGCCATCCACAATGCCCCAGAGACTCATTATAACCCCCAGCGCTGGTGGAGTGAAAATTAACAGCAGCAGCAGCAGCCAGCTGGAAAAACAAGGGAGCTCTCTGGAAGGTAACAAAGCTGAAGGGAAACTGCAGAGGGAGGTGCCTGAAGAGGAATGTGCCAAGCAGCAGGAGACTGTGCACTGTGTGAATGTAGAGCAGCCATCCACCCTGCCTGACCCAGAGTCATCAGCTGTAAATAGTTGTTACCCTGCCAAGTCAACAGCCAGGGGCTCTCCTCTGGCAGAAGCAGTGAGGAGAGGCCTGGAGCACAGTTCCTCCTGCTCACAGATATGCTATGAGGTCTCTAGTCCAGGTATCTTGAACACTAAAGCTATCCTGCCCAGAAAGCCTAACAGGAGGTGCAGCACCCTCAAGCTGGTTAATGCAGGGGGTGATGAGCCAGTTACTCAGAGTGAATTTGTTCATGCCCAGTTTGTCCCTGCAGAATCCCATCAAGTCAGAGTGAGGTTTGCCAGCTCCAAAATGAAGTCTGTGAAGGTGAAGAGAAGGAACAGTGAGAAGGTGCTAAGGCCTGGGAAGCAGACCTTTTGTGCAGAAAAGTCAAGGGGAGCCCATGGAGCTGCCAGGCTGCCTGTTGAGTGGAATCTGCCTCAAAAACAGCATGGAGGAAAGAGCCTTGTCAGGAGACCTACATACACTGGAGAGGTTACTGGCAGGTCTTGTTCAGAGTCCAGCCTATTCCCCGTGCAACTCCGAATGCCCCCAGTGCCATCCAGGCCTGAACTTTACCGGGCATCTGCTAATGCACTATATTCTCTTGAAACGGCTTACATAGACACAGCCACCAAGAAAAAACAGCGTAAATGGCAGTCCACTGTGGAGATCTCAGCAAAGGCTCACCTTGCCAACCTCTCTAGTGGCTTTGGCCTAGGGCCACCAAGACAGCCAGTAAGGAGAGCAGGGGTCCTGCGTACTGTAAGCATGAGGGCACGTTCGAAGCATCACCACCATGGAACATATGCCAAAAGCGAGTCAGACCATTCTGAATACTCCGCTGAATGTGCTTCCCTTTTCCACTCCACCATTGCAGAGACCAGCGAAGGTGAGGTCAGTGATTACACAACCAACCGCTTTGGGGACAGCGAGTCCAGTGAAAGTGATTCAGAGGGCAGCAGCAATAGCAGCAGCCTCACTCTTGACTATGATGATGCCGATGAAAGCGAGTTGGTCTGGCCCGAAGCTTCTGTCAGGCAGCCAGCAGCTGCCCAGGCCTCTTCCAAGCCTCTTCCCCCCATGCCCAAAATCTGTCGCATCAAAGCTTCAAAGGCGCTGAAGAAGAAGATTAGGAGATTCCAACCTGCTGGTCTAAAGGTTATAACCATGGTTTAAGTGAGAGCAAGCATCTGTTTATCCCAATGAGATATCATGCTGGCTCTGGCTCATTTATAAAACAAAAGGACTTATGCCCAAAGAAAAGGACAGTTTTAAAGGAACTCTGAACAACCTCCAGATCCACATAAAGGACCTTTTCATTTGCTAATGGCCACATATTTGACCCTGTATCTAATTTCCTCTTTTGCCATGTAGTCTGTAAATATATATTTGTGTATATAGCGTGGATGCCTTTTCTTCCAGTACTTCAGAGGTCACTGCAACTAAAAACGAGGTGGCAAGCCCAAACAGCCTCGTCCATAAGATTTTCTGGGGAAGGCTTTTAGTGTCTGTTGCCCACGTGCACCACAGAGCTTCCCTTGTTTGAGATACAAAGGCCTCCCAAGAAGGGCAGCTCTTCCCCAACTGAAGATACTGAAGCTTCCCTACACTAAGGATGTCTCCACAACCTGAGATGTCAGTCTTCTCCCACTGAGACACCTATGCACTCCTCCTATTAGCCACCCATCTTTTCCTGTGCCCATCTGGCAGAGAACTAGGGAGCTCTCCTCAGTTTCCTCCACATTAGGATGGACCATTCCCACACCAGCCCCAGTCACTAGGAGGCTGGGCCCCTTCTTCAATAGAAATAATTAAAGTTTGAGAGGAGAGGATGTATTTGTGAATAAGAACAAGATTTTGATTCTGTTTCTGTTTACAAAATTGAGGGTATAAATAAGGTTTAAATCCTTCTTTTATGTTATTTCATTTATTCATGTTTTTTTTTTGAATGGGTGAAAGAATGTTATGAATGCTCCATATCAAAGTGTGCAAATAGCTGGGTTTGAGAGCACAATAACTCTGCTCGTCCAGTTGCACACTCAATAAATACTATTTAATGTACTCCAGAAAACTGTTACTGTCTGGCTTCCTGAAAGAAAGTGATTGTTTTATTAGCGGCTGATCTGAAATGCAAAGATTCTAAAGGGCCAGTGCTTGCCAGCGGTACCAAAGGAAAACAAAGAAAGGTCCATGGTTTCACTATAGTTTTGTGTGTCTGTTTTTTCCAGACAGGGTGTTTCTCAGTCAAGGGTTGCTAGAGTTTGGTTGACCTTTATCACTAACCCTTTTGGATCTGTAGTTTAAGAAGCCTTGGGCCTGTAGTCCACTATATGCTCAGGGGCGGCTCCAGGCACCAGCGCAGCAAGCACGTGCCTGGGGCAAGCCATGAGGGGCAGCCTGCCGGTCGCTGTGAGGGAAGCAGGCAGATGGCTTTCAGCGGCACACCTGCAGGAGGTCTGCCGGTCCCATGGCATTGGCACCAATTCGGCAGTGGGGACGCCGATGTCGCGGCACCAGTAAACCTCCCGCAGGCAAGCTGCCAAATCCACATGACCAGCAGACCTCCCGCATGCGTGCCACCGAAAGCTGCCTGACTGCCATGCTTGGGGTGGCAAAAAACATAGAGCCGCCCCTGTATATGCTGATGGAATTAGCTAACTGCTTAAAAAAAAAAAAGTACTTGCACTCAAGGGTTAATGTTGATAAAATATTAAAATAAGTTTTAAATAAAATCGAGACAAAAACAGAAAACCTTCCTGGTTTTGTGTGCACTCCCATTCTATGGGCTGCGGGAGACAAGTCTTTTCAAGCAGCTACGCTGAGGTCTGCAATACCTACACAGTGGCACCAGAGTGATTTCACTTTTTAACTAGGGATAGTAAAAGAAACGTACATATTGACGTGTGAATTTACCAGTTAAAGATGAAGCCAATTGTACTTCGCATTTAAAAATGAACATATTTAAACTGTAGGCTGACATTAAATGTTTCTGTGACTAGAACTGTGTGTTTCTATTTTGACAAAGTGGTGTAAAAATGTAAGCAATTTTTGGTAGTCAGAGCTAGGCTTTGATGTTTACACTCCAGTAAGACAAATGGGGGAATTTCACGCTTCACACTTGGTATTCTATTGTGTCACTGTGTCTGGCTACAGAACAAACAAGATGATTTATGGCATGATGGCTTTCTTCAGCACCAGAGGTACATTTTTCATAAAAGCTTTGATTCTGGAGAACATGGGAAAAGTTACATAAGGAACTTTAAATACATGGATTTTCTTCATGTGTGGGATGCTGTTGCTTCTACTTAGAAGAAGATCATTGTCCAATCCTTTGATTTAAGTCAGTTTAGTTTCAACCTACAAGAGCATCCTGTCTTTGTACCAGGTCACAATCTCATTATCACATACGTTGAAAAGTATATTGCTGCCCCCTCACATTCATACACAGAAGTAGATACTTTGAGATATGTAGCAAAGTACTCTATACATCTGAGTCTACAAGATAGCTCCATTAATAACACTCATGGTGCTTTGATTTTTGAGTTAAAAGCTCTGAAAAACATTAGATTGGCAAATATTTTGAAGTGCTTTATGTGTATATTTAAGTAGCATGAAAACTGTACAGCGTATACCATAAAGACTAAAAACGTTATCAAATATATTCTGCAAGCGCAATGCATTTTATAAAAAAAAAAAAAAACTGTAACCAAGAGGCTGCCACCACAGAGTTGGGTGCATTTTGGTGCATGAAGTGCCCTATTTTGGATGAAAAACAGCAAGGTTGCGTGACAGTTTCCATTCTAACTCCCATTTTCACTCACTCAGAATTTTCTGAAACCCTTCTCTTTCAGGTTCATATCCTTTGTGCTTGGCCTGTTCCCAAAGGTGAATTTTATGGAAAGTTTGTAAGTGGTTTGAGTACTGTGTGTATGTGGAAAATATGGCCACACTACCACAGCTAAGTACATGTAAGCACATACCTTCACCCATTCAATGACTTCATTGAATCTCTGTGTGGGCTTCGCATTAACACCTGAGTTCAGTCCATAACGTGATCAGGACTTATATACACACTCTTCCCTTCATAAAAATCTTACTGCTTTGTTTTTAAGCACCTCTCTTGCTGCAATGGCATAGGGGGGGTTGTTTTTCTAGGTTAGTAACAATTCTTTTGCTATCTGTGCCATGGCATTATTTTTGACTAGAGATCAGTTCATGGACCTCTTGACTGTTTGTTTGTTTTTTGAAGGTTTGAAGGTTGTTGAAGGTTCAGAAAACTAGTCTAAACTGATGTATTTATTTTTCTGTAATCTAAACCCATCCCCCCTAAAAAAGAGGTTAAAGTAAAAAACAACACAAGGCAAGGAAGAAAGAATCCTAGCCTGTGTGTTGGGAAGAAAAAAGTACCTCATCAAGTTAAGGCTGGCTCAAATGGGTGCTCTAGAGACAGTATCTCCTTAGTGGAATTTGAACACCAGTAACACTAGGATTCAAGTTCAACTTTCAAATCTACGATGGTCAAAAGTTGGACCGTCCATCCTATTTTTGTCTAATCCTGGAATTGTCAATGCTAGGGGTGGGTTTTTTTTTAAAATGTAAGAAAGTCAGCACTGGAATAACTTAAGATGACAAGGAGCCAGAAAAATGGGGTGTAGTAAGACCCCCAAGCAACTGTAATTTATGACTTTTCACACTTTCTACTGACTCCTTGGCATATATATTATACTAATGCAATATCCTTTACATATTACCAGAGTGTGCATAAGTACCTTTAAGGGACTCTGTCTGATTCTCCACTGCCTTACACCTTGTGTAGTCATTTGCACTGGTGCAAACTGTCAAATCAGAATTGCACAAGTGGTAACATTTTGCATCCACTTTGCGGTTGTGCAAAGAACTACACAGGGTAAGGCAGTGGAGAATCAAGCCTAAAAAGTCTAGTTAGTTAGAAGAGGTAGAACCAGGTCTAAGTTAAGCATCACCTTTGAACTTGGTCCAGTGAGCGAGCATGCATGTAGCAGAGATTGTGACAGAGAATGTGAGGGGGGAGATAAAAGGGAGAGTTGACTGAAGACTAGAAAGCGAAAGGAGATCTGAGCAAAGGAGAAAGTTAAGAAAATAAGACAAAAGCATAAAAAATTCATAGGCTTTGAGGCAAGATGGGACCACTGTTATCTCATCTGACCTGCCTATCACAGGCTGTAGATTTCATCAGGTTTTCTGCAAGGACAGAAAACCCATGGAAGAGGAGAGAGCTCTGAAGCAAAAGGAGACGAGCAGGAAAGGGTAGGACTCTCAGCAGAGGAGTTGGTTTTGTTTTTTTTAAAGAGCTGGATCTGCAGGTACAGGGGTAAAAAGTACAATGAAGGGGTTTGGGAATGAGGGAAACCAGCCAAGAGGACACCAAGGAGGGGAATCCCATTTCTCTCCTCATTCTCTTTAATATAGCTTCCCGCTAATTTTATTCTGAAAGGGAAGAGGTGGAGTTTTTGGCTGAGAGAAAGGAAAGAGGTGAATAGGCAATCGTTGCTCCCCACTCCTCTATACCCTGATCCCTATTCTATTTCTGTTGTATTCAGGTTCTTATACTTCAGGGCTGGGCTACACTGGAAAAGTAGATTGTCCCAGCTATGTCACTCGGGGGTATAAAGAATCCACACCTCTGAGCGATGTAGTTAAGCCAACCTAAGTCCCTGAGTCGGCAGTGCTAGCTACTGCCTCTGGAGGATGTGGATTACCTATGCAGACAGAAGAACCCCTCCCATTGTCATAGGTAGCATTTACACTGAAGCTCTACCACAGTGCTGCTGCAGTACTGCTGCAGTGTTTCAAGGGTAGACAAGCCCTTACTCATCACTGTAGTGCCTGAGCACCTTCCAGAAGTGCAGTAAGGAGCATGGCTATATGTCAGTCACATGTTTATTCTCTCATCCTCTCTTGTGGGAGAAAAATGTACAATGGACTGTCTTGTTTTGGTAGGGTTTTATGTTTTGGGGGTGGGGGGTAAGATACGTGTTGCTATGTAAAAAGAACAGGAGTACGTGTGGCACCTTAGAGACTAACAAATTTATTTGAGCATAAGCTTTCATGGGCTACAGCCCGCTTCATCGGATGCATGCAGTGGAAAATACAGTAGGAAGATATATATACACAGAGAACATGAAACAATGGGTGTTGCCATACCAACTATAAAGAGAGTAATCAGTTAAGGTAGGCTATTCTCAGCAGGAGAAAAAAAAACTTTTGTAGTGATAATCAGGATGGCCCATTTGCAACAATTGACAAGAAGGTGTGAGTAACAGTAGGGGAAAAAATAGCACGGGGAAAGCTTATGCTCAAATAAACTTGTTAGTCTCTAAGGTGCCACAGGTACTTTGCTTTTTGCTGATACAGACTAATGTGGCTACCACTCTGAGGCCATGTCTACATCTAAAGTTTTGCAGCGCTGGTTGTTACAGCTGTATTAGTACAGCTGTATAGGGCCAGCGCTGCAGAGTGGCCACACTTACAGCAACCAGCGCTGCAAGTGGTGTTAGATGTGGCCACACTGCAGCGCTGTTGGGCGGCTTCAAGGGGGGTTCCGGGAACGCGAGAGCAAACCGGGAAAGGAGACCAGCTTCGCCGCGGTTTGCTCTCTCGTTCCCGGAGCCACCCAGCAAACCGCAGGGAAGGAGTCCTGCTTGCTCTGGGCTCCGGGAACGAGAGAGCAAACCGGGAAAGGAGACCCGCTTCGCCGCGGTTTGCTCTCTCGTTCCCGGAGCCACCCAGCAAACCGCAGGGAAGGAGACCTGCTTGCTCTGGGCTCTGGGAACGAGAGAGCAAACCGGGAAAGGAGACCCGCTTCGCCGCGGTTTGCTCTCTCGTTCCCGGAGCCCCGAGCAAGCAGGTCTCCTTCCCTGCGGTTTGCTGGGTGGCTCCGGGAACGAGAGAGCAAACCGCGGCGAAGCGGGTCTCCTTTCCCGGTTTGCTCTCTCGTTCCCGGAGCCCAGAGCAAGCAGGACTCCTTCCCTGCGGTTTGCTGGGTGGCTCCGGGAACGAGAGAGCAAACCGCGGCGAAGCGGGTCTCCTTTCCCGGTTTGCTCTCGCGTTCCCGGAGCCACCCAGCAAACCGCAGGGAAGGAGACCTGCTTGCTCTGGGCTCCGGGAACGAGAGAGCAAACCGGGAAAGGAGACCCGCTTCGCCGCGGTTTGCTCTCTCGTTCCCGGAGCCCCGAGCAAGCAGGTCTCCTTCCCTGCGGTTTGCTGGGTGGCTCCGGGAACGAGAGAGCAAACCGCGGCGAAGCGGGTCTCCTTTCCCGGTTTGCTCTCTCGTTCCCGGAGCCCAGAGCAAGCAGGACTCCTTCCCTGCGGTTTGCTGGGTGGCTCCGGGAACGAGAGAGCAAACCGCGGCGAAGCGGGTCTCCTTTCCCGGTTTGCTCTCGCGTTCCCGGAGCCACCCAGCAAACCGCAGGGAAGGAGACCTGCTTGCTCTGGGCTCCGGGAACGAGAGAGCAAACCGGGAAAGGAGACCAGCTTGATTACCAGAGGCTTCCTCCTTCCACGGAGGTCAAGAAAAGCGCTGGTAAGTGTCTACATTGGATTACCAGCGCTGGATCACCAGCGCTGGATCCTCTACACCCGAGACAAAACGGGAGTACGGCCAGCGCTGCAAACAGGGAGTTGCAGCGCTGGTGGTGCCCTGCAGATGTGTACACCTTCAAAGTTGCAGCGCTGTAACTCCCTCACCAGCGCTGCAACTTTCTGATGTAGACAAGCCCTGAAACATGTTGCTATGTGACTATGTTAGAGAAGGCAAGGTCAAACAAATGCATTTGAAACAGAAGGTGGTAAGGTTTCTCCTGAATCTCACCTTACTCAATTCATAACAAGTAATACCTGCTAGTATATTCTCTCTTTGAAAACCTGGGCAAGCCACAGTAGATTGAAATAGCTCAACACTTCCTCTGAAACAGAATCACAGATTCTAAGAGCCTAGTCGCCCTGACTATTTAAGGCTCCATGCTGCAAGATGGTGAGCCCTCTCAGCTCCAGATGAAGTCAATGTGAATTGAGGATGCTCATTAGGATCAGGCCAATACACAATACAAACATTTCTATTTTTGTTTTCTTCACAGAGGCAATCCAACAAATCCTCTTCCCATATGTTTCTTCAGTAACTTAATGCTCTGAAAGAATGCAAAAAATGTCAAGAATAATTAGCAATTCACTTAAATGTCTAGCACTGAGCCTGCTGCATTTTAGGGGTGAGAAATGTGTCACTTCTACAGTCATTTTAATTAGCAAATGTGTAGTTCAAATGGCTGTGGTAGAAATAAGTTTGTGTAGCTCTCCCAGTGCAACAGCTAACGTCTATTGTTGTTACCAGACACCTCCACTGAATCAGGATCATCCATCAGTGAAATGTATGGAGCAGTTCAAGAGCAGCCTTTGTCAAAGACAGAAATTTACACTTAAGGATGGGAGCAAATTGCCCATAGCCATCAAAAAGGAAGGAGAATTAAAGGAGCTTTAGGAGGAATTTACAGTACAGAACATAATGATGAATGTAATGACTTAATTCATTTATTGCTTTAATAATGTTGGAATTAGATAATTACAGATGCTCTTGGCCTTGACACAAATTATTTTTCCTTTAGATTAAGTGTGTTTATGTATGCTTCAAACAGAATGCTGAAAGTTTTCAAGTTCACACCAGGACTAGAGCTCATTCCCAATGTCGATGCTGTGGGGCAGAACCAGGAAATATCTATCCTATTATAAATGCCATGCTTCAGATAAAACCTTAGTCTGAGGTTGCTTCTGGTCCACTAAGGTGCCTATTCAAGTGGAAGGTAATAGATCCCTTGGTACTCTTTGAAAATAGTAGGGGTTAACTTGTGTGCGGGCCAACTTCTGTCTTCTTTTTAATACGTGGATTCTTCTGCTGGCTTCCACTGGCATAACCCTGGGTGCAGAATCCCCAGTGGTGCCAAGTCTGCCTAGGGGAGGCTTGCAGAGAAACAAGGTGCCCACAATCTCTGCCTCTGTCAGGGTACCTGGATCCAGCCAGCCACTTCCCATAAGAAGACAGTACCAATCAAGGACGTTGAGGTGGCTAGGGACTGCACTGATTCAATACATCATCCGGGCAACCTTCATTGTCAGGACTCCTATAAAGACCCACCTGCAGTTAAAGGCATGGTCCCTGGTGTATTTAGTAGGGAACGGCAGTGCAAAAACCATAGGCACTACCTCAGGAAGATTACTCCCAAGGCACAGTGAACCCTCTAGCACAGAGGGTTAAATTTGAACCCTGGGTTCCACCCAGGATGAATCCAGTCCTCTGCATATCATACCCTACCAATGAAAATGCTTTGAGATGTGCAGCTTGTGTATGTACGTTGGACTATAAAGCCATCTTGAAAACCCTAAAAATTCAGCTTTTCTGAAATTTGCCATGGAGCAGTATACAACTGCCTAGCTTTATACATCCAGTCATCATCCTTTACAACTCAGCATTTACCCACAGACACTACATAGTGAGGTCTGGGGTACCACGGTTATTTCCTATTCTGGGTACAGGGATCTGTTGTGGCACTTCAGGTATAAGTGTATAGAGGTCTGAGTAAGTGCTCATGTAATACCAACGGACCCCAGTCGTCAGTGGGCAGGATTGAATCTGGGACCTTGAGAGCTTCGTGCATGAGCTAAAAGCCAATGGGCTCTTAGCTAAGGCTGTAGCGCAGACTCATTTAACTCTCTTTCTCAGTGGTCTCGGTGCCACTGGATGGGACAGAACACCACACCCAGGAGGTGTGTGGGTTACACTCAGTTCAATTTTTGGTATTGATATTTTTCAAACTTAAAATCATTGTTATTTTTCCAATTGCACTGCAGTGCTGATGATTTCTGGAGTAAGAGCTGATACAAGAGCAGAAGTCTAGCCTCCATTAATTCTGTTAAGTCCGTATGTTGTTATAACAGACTGTTGTTGACTAAGATTGATTTTTTTTAAAAAGGATCCAGCATTTTGCCCTTCTCTATCAGCTGCTAGGTAGACCAGCATTTGTAAATAAAGACGTAGTAGTTCAAATCCATCCTTGGTGTAACTTCATTGAAGTCAGTCCAGGGATGAATTTGGCCTATTGCGTGCAAGTCTTAAGATGCCAGTGAGTGGGGATGATTGGAATAACAGATGGAAAATGAGAAGAAGGATTTCAGAACATTCTTTCTTTAATAGGCCACAGTCTAGAGAAATATCATCCTTTATTTGTGGCTTCTCTGTGGGAAAGGCCTCCACTGGATCATATATATTTGTGATAGAGTAAGGGAGCTAATAGGGCTGCACTAGAGACATTTTTCATATTCATTTCTGTTTCGGAAAATGCAAAATCAAGTACAGAAACGAGTCTCAGTAAACTGTAAGCCTCCCCATCCCTACAAGGCCACAAACCTATGAAGACACTGCAGACCTATTAACTTTGCAGACGAGGCTACCCAAAATCCCACAGGAAACCTAAGGCCAAAAATTGCAAACTCAGGTATCTAAAATCAGGCACCTTGACTTCATGAGAGCAACACTTCTGACAATCAGGTCACTTATTTTGGGTACAAAACTTTACACACCCAAGTTAGAAAATATCAGCCTAACAGTCCTTCAAAAAGATCCAAGATATTTTCGCATGCTTCCTGATGCTACATCAGTCCACACACTCTCCAAATGCCTTTAAATTAACTCCTACTCCATGGCGCCAGAGGTTTAGAATGCTCAGATCCTTTCCAATTAAAAAAAAACAACACAGAGGACCCTTTGAAGCACTTACACCTTCAGGGGAACAGCTTCTTATTAGTCAATATCTATATGTTCCAGGCACCTCGCGAATGGTCAGCAGCGCAATTCTAAGCCAATGAGCCAAACTAAAACTAGCAGTGGGCAAATTCCAACAAATCCAGAGGTTCAGTTCTGAGAAAAACCCTTGTGTCTGGATGCTTAGCTGAGCTTCATGGATCAATATTGCTAGAATAGCTTTTTGTGCAGCATTTCTGCTTGTTACAGGCTGGGAGCTGGAAAAGTAGAGTCACAGGGAAATGAGGGGAAAAGATGAGTTAACGTTTCATCACCTCAGAAAGTTTGGTTCGGTTTGATATCAGGGTGAAGGGTTTGCTTGGGAAGTTGTTATTTCATCACAATGTATTTTCCAAGCCCTACCTATTTATGCACTCTCTGTACAGTACTTTGGAAATGTGCCCTTATCACTGTGTTTTAAGCAGAAAGAGGTTGAGCTTCAAGAAAAAGAAAATATAATTGTTCTATCTCCATACTGAGCATACTGCCTCCCTAGTACATTCCAGGCTGGCTTAGCAACAGACACATTGCAGTTTACAGTGCTAGATTGTTTCTAAAGCTTAACTGAGGCTAAGTCAGTTCAATTTTGAGTTTCCAGCCATGGGGTTCTTAGCTTTTGCCCAAGGCAATTAACTGATTTCCTGTCTTTGCTATTAAAATTAAGAATTAGAAAAGTTAGTTCTCTATTCCTTATTAGGAAGGTCTGATCTGATCCTGAGTCACTTCACTTGGCCACACAAAGGCAGTAGCAGAGACAGTTGCAACCAATGTGACAATTGGTAGCATCTTAATATGTGACTTGGAAACTATTTTTTTTAACCTTTCTCTATAGTAAGTAGGTGAAAGAAGGTAATTGCTGGGGACATGCTGAAAGCATTGGAACTAGACAGATTCCCAGGCTCAATTGCTCCATAAGCATTTTATTGCATTGGGCTAAATGAATGGATTTTGTGTTCAGTGGAGGAAGGGGATTTTCCTGTGTGGGCGCGCATGTGTGTGTAGTCCTCTTCAAAGCCATTGCTTTGGAAGTAAAGCAGAAAGGGCTCTGGGCTACAAAGGGATGCTTATGCTTCTGTATCATCACATTATGATTCTGGCGATATTATCAAATGAAATGAATCCCTAGTGTTAAAAGCAGGGAAAATAAGGGGAAAGGAAGTACAACTGACCAAAAGTAGAACTGTGCAAAATTTTTACAACACACTGAAACCAGACAATTTTTTATTTTACAGACTTGAGCCAGTTTGACCAAGGATTGAGAGCTTCTCTTTGAGAATGAGCTGAATTTCTAGGAGATAATTCTTGCCAGATTTCTAGCCAAGTTTTGCAGCCCAAGTGGTTCAAATAAGCTTCTGATGAGAAATCACACTCTTACTTGCTTATCCAAATTGAACTTGAAGTCTAAATCATTTCAATTTCACCCGTTACTAGTTGGCACATTAGAAAACACAACTCAAACAGGGCAAAGATGCTATACAAATGTAAAAGACTTCTATTAAAATGTGTATAAAATTGTTGAGGCGTTTTCTTGTCTTTGGTGCTGTTTGTAGGTCATGTTTGTTCTTGGTGTATTAACTGTTTTTTCCTGAGCCACTTTTGTTGTTGTTACAAAATCATAATTTATTGTTTATTATTTCCATTTCAGTAGTGCCCCAAATATGCTACATGCTTTAGCAGTGTTAGTTTCTAATATTCAGTATAGATGCTGAACAAGAATTGGGATAAGGAGACTAAGAGCCCAAAAGAAAAATAAGTTCCACAGTACCTGAGACAAGAAAACCTTTTTCACAATATGGAGATGAGTTAGCATAAAAATACACTCCAAAGCTAGGGCTAGATAACAAGAGAGGACTGAGATAATGACAAGTAGGGCTGGCAAATAGGCAGGGAGATAGATAACAAAGGATATTTTAAGTTTTGTTTTTATTTCAGGGTTAATAATTCTGAAACCTTGTCGTTAGTATGCAAACACCAAACAATCTCACATATTAAGTAACATCAGTGTTGTGGTCAAGGAACCATCTGTGTCACATAAATTCAAAGAGATTGGAGGCCAAGTATTTGGAGTGATCGAATGACAGATGTGTTTACATCCTCAACAGCCAAAGGATTCTTTCCAGGCTATACCTATGGTGACAGCTGCTCAAGGGATTACATATCTTCCCTCCCTGCCACGCCCCCTCACTACCCTTCCACCCACATTCAATCACATCTCTAACTTAACTCAGCAGCTGGGAATATCTCCTAGATTGGCAAGAGATCATCTCTGAAAGAATTTCTCTTTCCTCCAAGAGACTCATCAAACTGTGAAGATTAACTTCAGTGTGTGTACGAAATGTTAATAATGGAATGTTTGGACATCCATCGGCACTCAGACTGCACTGCTTATCTTTAGCAATGCATTTTCTGGTCTAGGGTTCATTTCTGTGTCACGGGGGTATGCACATCAAAATACAAGTTAAGGGAGTTTGGGTGTAATTACCCCAGAGGCAGGCATGAGGCTAAACAAACTGCAGAAAAGGACAGAAGACTCTTAGAAGTTAGAATGTAGGCTTCCTTGGGGAAGTGCCAGGACAACTGGACTGATTTTTCCACTGCCTTTCTTCTTGTGGTGTCATTTACACCTGTGCAAAATGCATGTACAATGCTACCACTCTGACTGAGTGGCCTTATGCACCCCCTTCTCACTGATGTGAATGATCTGACAAGGCAATGGTGAATCAGTCTCCCCTGCATGTGTCTGATTCTCCACTCCCACCAATTTTGAACCAAGATCCCTTCACTGACACCAGTAGAATTACACCTGATTTACACCAGTGTGAGTGGAACATCAGGCCCTGTCTCTTTATTCTATATTGAAACACCCTGGGCAGCCATAATGCTATATGCAAGTGTTAGATAACAATAAAATCACTTTACTTTTTATGGATTATTTCATACAAATTCTATCCCAGAATGTCTCTGCCAATCAAATAATATAATTATGGAATTCAAAAATAGCAGAAGGCAAGAGAAATTAAGAGTAATAGGCCAAAGGCTTCTTTCATATGGGATTGAAATGTGATAGAGAACCGATGAGGTGAAGAGATGGAGGTTTTTTTGAATGGCAAGAGCTGCAAATGAGGCCCATGTGAGACTCCAGAGAGGAATCCTAGTTAAGCAGGAGACACAGAAGGAGAGCAGACAAAGCCATCGTCCTCTCATTAGAATGGAGCAAATCTACTGAAGAATTTAAAACAAGGGTCCTTATTCCTCTCTTGTACTAGATCTACAGCAGCGTAACAGCATTAAATTCAATACTGTTGCTGTTGCATTACACTGGAGTAGCTGAAAGGAGAACCAGGCCCCAAAGTAGCAAGTTTGAACTGGATCCTGAAACTAAAGGGAAAAGACTAAATATCTCTGAGGAGGGGTGAGGCAAATGAACAATCACTGTACATGTAAGAAGATGGACAGTAGCATTCTGGTCAAAACAAGGCTCAACCAAGATTTCTCAAATTTGTTGGGTTTTGTCTACACTAGGATTATTTTCAGCACTGGTGCAGCTCTGCCTGGTCCTGGCATCTGTTGTCAGCTATGGGTAAAATTCCTAGTGTAGAAAGACTATAGACTTTGGGGACTGATGGTTCAAGGACTGGTGATGAGATATGGATTTTTTAATCTCTGGGCCCCTGGTTCCAGTCTAGAGTAGGCAGACAATTTAACATTTTCATCCATGGCCAATAATTTGGGGTGCTTTGATTTTTGGTTGCCCAATGTGAGACACGCATCTTTTTATTGTGCCTCATGGCTTAATCCAGCTCCTACTGAAGTCAAAGAGAGTCTCTCCATAGGCTTTAGTGCAAGTTGGATCAGGCTCTTTAACGATTATAAAGTCACTTGTTTTTTCAATCACACTCATGACAAACTGGAAAGACCCAACATTGTATTGTCTATCATGTCTTCTTATAGATTACTTAATGAGGTTGAGCTGAGGTTTTCTTTAAAAAAAGAGTCAAGAAAATAAAAAAGAAAAGAGGAAAATATAAGAATCTGATGGAAAGAAAAAAATAATGTGGTGAAACCCATTTGAAAACCTCTGGGGTGCGGAGATTCGCCACATAAAAAAGATTTTGATTTTTCAGCAAAAAAATCGAAAGCTAAAACTTTTTCGCTTAAAAATTGAAAATTTCTACTACAAAAAATACCCCTGCTGTGCCTCATAGAGCTTTTAGTTCAGGTGCACTGTGCCCCTCTTCTCCTATATAAACCTAGCTTCCTGGTTGGGTTACATATCCCATCATGCACCACACTCTCCCCTGGTGCAGAGCTACCATGGTGCATCAGGAGAGTTCGTAACCACAGTGAACCATGGGAGATGTAGTCTGACTGAGGAACTCAGCCCATGTTAAAGAATGGAGATATGAGGCACCTGAATTATCAGTCCAATGAGGAACCGGGGCAGCAATTGCAAAAATCTTTTTTTTTATTCCAGCTTTTGGCCAAAAAGTCAAAGATTTTCAGTTCAGTTTCAAAATGACAACATTTTCCAGAGAAAGCAGACACTTTTCATTCAAAAAAATCATATAATCAAAAACACAAGTTCTGGTCAAAAAATAATTTTGAGGGAAATATTTTGACCAGCTGCATTTTAGTTTAGGGGGCAGGTCTGGATAGAGGACTAGATCTTCAGTTGCAATGGAGCTACACTGCGAATCAGCTCAGCCCCTCTTACTTACAGGTAAAAGTTAGGGAGATAGCATTCAGAACAAATAATCTATTTAGGAGAGAGTTTCAAAGCAGTCAAGTGATGCTTGTGTTCTTTTTTCTACTGAAAATCTCCCTAAGGCCCTAACCTGAAGTACTGAAAAGACAGGGATCACCAAATATTGATTTTTCATCTCTTTCAACCCTGTCCCATCCAACTTCAATGCTGGACCAAACACATAAGCAAAATAGATTGAATTATCCTACAATTTATTTTCTTGAATACACAAAGGCCAAGAAATTCACAAATCTATAGAAACCATTCTTTCTCACTGACAGAATAGCCTATGGCAGTTTATTTTGTTTTGTCCTGTTGGAAGTGGCTCTTGCTTCTCAATGCCAGTATTGTGCACTGATGAGCTATTTCAGAAGGAAATTGGCTATCTATTGACGAGTAACTGGGAGTTATTTAAGCACTTCTGCTGGAAAACTCATAGAAATCTCTTATCCTGTATCACTCTGTTTTCATTATCTATTGGGTATAAAGCAAAATCAAGACAAATAAGAAGAGACAAAATAGGAAGACCATGGGGGATTTAATTGGTCTCAGGCTAGCTCAAAAAAAACTCACCATCAGACTGACACTAATTAGTACTCAGCAATAGTTTAAACCAAGGAAATAGGCATACTTTTGCTGCATCACACCGTGTCTCTCAGTGTTTAAGCACTGGTTAGAGATACTAATGTTAGGTTCTAATGTTGTTCCTCCCCTGACCATGACTTGCATCACTAGTCCAATGTGGCCACAGTAGGTATACAAAGAGGTATATTTTAGAGTAGCTTGAGGAAGCTGTATTTTACACCCTTGTTATATGCCCATATAACATATATCGGGAAATAGAGGAAGGGGACATGGGGTACAATTTCCATTATCAGAGCATAATTTACTTATTGGTCTTCCAATTTTTCACCAGCTGCAGTAGGTCTCTGCATTTCAACTGCACTGTGCCTGCCAACCTGTGACAGAGCTTCCATTTTCATGTATATTCAAAAAAATTCGTTGATACAAAAATCTCCATAGTTAAATCACATTCTTTAATGCAACCAGTTGCAAAAACAATGCTTGCAACAAAATGTCCACTAAACTACATTACCCACAAGGCCAAGGGCTTCAGGTCAGGGTTCACATTAACAACTCCGATATAAGAAGTTCCAAGTGCTGGCTAGAAAAGAAGTTCCAGAAAAGAAGGGAGATAGCCAAGGTAAGTAGTAGCTTCCTAGCTCATTACCCATGTTACTGAACAGACAGACCCACAATATGAAAACAACAGATAAGATAAGGCAGCTTTCATGATAAATAACCCACTCCAGTATTTGTCAGGCTTGTCTGAGTTGCTCAGTGTCATATTAGTCTAATTTATTCACTTGTTCCCAGAAAGAACAATTTACTGCTAAATTCAAAAGTCCTCTTAAAGTTACAGGCCTTTAAATATATTTTCTGTTAAAAAACCTCCTTTCCACAGGTTGAACTGTAACAATTTTCAGTCCCTGAATTACCTGTCTCCAGACTCTCATTCATCAGCAAGTTTCTCTAGTTCATTCTGAGTCCCCCTCAGATCAGCAGGGCTCTGCATAGGTGCAAAAGTCCAGGGTTGTTGATCCTGAGAGCCTAACAGACTAGATTCAGTCCCCCTACCTAGAAGTTACATACTCTGTTGTCCGTTGTCAGTCTTCTGTGCTATGCATTCACCCACTTATGCTTTCAAAGAGGGCTATGCAAAATGACCACCATTCACTTAGAATAATCATTTATGAAACAACATACAGGTGACCTGACAGCAAGACCTCATCTTTAAACACCTCTGAATTTTAAACAAGCTCGGGTTTGAGTCCAAGGTTGCAGCTGGAGCCCACCTCTAGTATTTTTACAGGCATTTGTGAATTTGAGCCACAGCAATACCCTTTTCAGGTGAAATATACAAAATGACAGCCACACCAAATTACATCCTGCCATGAATTTGCCCAGGATGGAAATGTTGCCATGATTCCAGTAAAATTATCTTTTGCTGTGAAAATCTATTTTTCTTTTTTTCATCCTGCAAAATTTCCCCTTCCCCCTTCACACACCCTTATTTATGGTTTATGGCCTGTGTTATACAGGAGGTCAGACTAGATGATCTAATAGTCCCTTCTGACCTTAACATATCTTGGAATCTTTTAATCTATTTTGTGCACTGTAATTTATCTTTGGTGGGAAATGGTCTGTAGGCCTCGGACTCACTTCAGCTTTCTCTGGTGAGCCTGGAAAACAAATTAGAAGTAGCTTGTCATGACTTAAATACAAGTATTTATGGACTTAGTGTGCTTAACAACCTTTGACTGCAGGTAGCTTTAGTCATATGTAGCGCAGGAATTATTGGAAGAAATTGAATGAGATTAACAGATTTGGGGTCTTTAAAGAAAAATATGTTTGTATTAGTAACATTGGTATAATGTTCCAGCCTATGTAAAATACAAATACATATCCATAGGTGCAAACTAGGGCAGATGTTGGTGTTTATGCAGCATTGGTCTGAAACATTGTTGCAAAGTATAATGAAACTCTAGATTAAAATGATAACAACAAAAACCCAAGAATCTACCAAAGGGAAAAGAATTAAACCTAAAATCCCCATAATCTTGCTTTTCTTTCCTCCAGTGAAGAGGTGATTTATTATTTGCATTCCAGAGGACAGAAAAATAGGAACAAACTTGTGAAAATGCAGTAGAAGCAATAACACTTGAAAAGCAATCACCTTTCATTTCTAGATTTCCATGTATTTCTGTGTTGTCCTTGTCTAGCGGTCCTGTTCCTGAGCCTTTTTAAAGAATTAGTCACTTCACTGTTGGCCAGCACCTTCTGTAGTCACTTACACCACTGCAAAGTGAGTGTAAAACATTATCCTTTTTTACTGATTTTGAAATATTTGGCTGATTTTTTTTAAAAAACATTATTTTTATTTTAGTATCACTCTGCACTTTCAAGTTCCAGAAGCAGAAATGTCATAATACCTGTTGTTTCCATAGAAAAGGAGATAACTGATACTATTAAGTGTAAATGGTCTTGATCTTAGATTGAAAGAACAAAAATGAGAGAACTGAAGTAAATTCTCAGAGAGAAAGAGCGAGCAAGCATACAGGGTGTGAATCCTATAAATGCCTTCACTAAATACACAGTGGCTGTTAGTTTCCATAGATTGCAATATCGTTGTAGATTTAAAG
The DNA here is from genome assembly GCF_025201925.1 of Gopherus flavomarginatus. Classification (NCBI taxonomy): domain Eukaryota; kingdom Metazoa; phylum Chordata; order Testudines; family Testudinidae; genus Gopherus; species Gopherus flavomarginatus. Next base: position 88,276,278 of record NC_066620.1, read on the forward strand.
GTGCAGTGCGCAGTCACAGTCATAGTGATATAATCACTGGAATTTTTTAAATTAAGGTTGGATTTTTTCCCAAAAGATAAGCTCTAGGTCAGGGGTCAGCAACCTTTCAGAAGTGGGGTGCCGAGTCTTCATTTATTTACTCTGATTTAAGGTTTTGCATGCCAGTAATACATCTGAACATTTTTAGAAGGTCTCATTCTATAATATATAACTAAACTATTGTTGTATGTAAAGTAAATAAGGTTTTTAAAATGTTTAAGAAGCTTCATTTAAAATTAAATTAAAATGCAGAGCCCCCTGGACCAGTGGCCAGGACCTGGGCAGTGTGAGTGCCACTGAAATTCAGCTCGTGTGCCGCCTTTGGCATGCGTTCAATAGGTTGTCTACCCCTGGTCTAGATCCAACAGGAATTAATTCAGTGGAGTCCTATGGCCTATGTTATACAGGAGGTCAGACTGTATGAATACAAAGGTGTCTTCCGGCCTTATCATCCATATAGCTATGCAATTCATAGACTCATACACCATAACCACAAAGCATTTTGTGGCATATCTGGAAGCTATCAGTAATGGAAATGCCACAAGAAACCCTATTTTCACAAGTATTTAGATTCTCCATTGCACTACATTGTTTACACCAAAGCAAGGTGGGGATAAAATGCTGTCATTCTGATTTACTAGCTTTTTGCACCCACTTTATACTGATGTAAATTACTACACAAGGTATAGGGCAATGGAAAATCAGGACCTAGATCTCAAGTCTATTCTGCAGTCTCCAGGGGTTTAACTACATGTCTGAATGTTTGGGTGTTTAATGAAATTGAGCTGGAATTCCCATCACAAATACCCATGTGAAAAAGGGAACTCTAAACCTGTGCTCCTACTTTTCATTTTCCCTTTTTGTTGATAGATGTGTAGAGATGTAAACTAAACACACACACAATCTCTTAAGCCACTTAATTTAGCCATGCCATTTACAGTAAAAGTGAGAAACAAACTGATGAAAAGAAGTTTGTAAATACAGGCTAGCAGCCAGAAAGGCTAGGAATTTCTCAGCAGGACACTGTACTTACTTGGGTGGGCTGAGTAAAGCTAACATACATACTTTTCCCTTTAATTACAGACCCACCTTCCTACAGCATCAGGCAGGTTGCTGAGTAGTTTTGGATGCCATCTGTGGTATGGTTATTTAGGTACTCCAATGTCATAGTGTACATATTATTTAAAAATAAAAATAAAAAAAATCCCCAACTTTATATCATGTCCCTGCAAGCTCTCTAAGCCCTTACTGTACATATGAATGAAGAGGAACTTGTGAGAGCCTGATTTTCTTGCATGACAAAGCACTAGGCTGGCTTTTGATGGCAGGTCATTCAGCCACAGGGTGCCACAAGACCAAACTGTATCTTATGCAACAGATAACGTCCTCTGGTCCTAAATGAAAGCTCCATCACAGGGGGTCTGGGAGGAACTTCTCTACTTTTCTCATTTTGTTCATCTTTTGGTTGCCCAACTCAAATGCACCTGTTTTCACAAAAAAAGTCTCTTTGTTAGCATGGATTCCTGCGCAGTGTTAAAATCCACTGAACGTGGTCAAAAGGTCACTTATTGTAGTCCATCTCATCTAAAAAAGTCTGCTCTGTCCTGTTTCCTGTTTCCCTTGGGTACAATATTTAACTTATGTAAATTGTTCTTTCTTTATCCTCCAGCACACTCAGGTGCATAAGGTAGCTGCTAGTTGCCGACGTGTATTTTGGTCTTGTGCTGGTCTGTTCAGCCGCCTGAGTGTCATGTTGAGGGATCTGGCATCTTTCTCTATTGTTCTGCATAATGTTTTTCTAGATTGCCCTCTTTCTTTCTCTATTGTTCTGCATAATGTTTTTCTAGATTGCCCTCTTTCTTTTTTCAGCTGGGGAAGTCATGTTGGTGGCTTCCTTCAAGCATGTCCTAAATATTTCCGTCTTCATCATCTTACCACATTTGATGCTTTGAGTTGATTTGCTGTACTTAGAATTTCTGATATTGCAAGAAACTCTTTCCAATGGACTCCGAATGTTGTAGGTTTCCATGACTCCACTCCGTAAAAGACAGATATGATGCCAGTGTGAAAAATTTGCATTTTGCACTACTTTCCTCATGACTTGCTTAGCCTTCCATAAGAATAAGGTGTGTTCACTCTCCCATACTCCTATCTCAGATGGGAATTAATAATTTATTCTCAACCTTGCTGGGCCACAAGCTTTTTGGTGAGATATGATTGACAGATATAAGCATCAACACTGTTCATCATGTTCAATTGATAATGGTGCTAAGTAGCCTTCATCGTAGCTCCCTGAAAGTTTATTGCTCAGCCTCCCTCCCTCATTTCCTCTAAAGCTTTCACAGCTGTTGTGATTGCATGCTGGGTTTTTCCTCTTTCCGAAGCTGAACAAAGATTTCACTGGTTTCACTTCTTCCATTCTTGGTGTCAGATGTCCCAGGGTCCCATTTTAGTGCCTGATCCTGCACCATTGAAGAGAATGGCAGCTTTACCATTGACTTCAATGGATGCAGGAGCGAGGCCTTTATGGCACTGCATGGTACTTAAAAAGGAACTTATATGGGCATTATCCTCCTCCTCCTATGCTCAGTCAAACGTGGGCAGATGAATGGGGATAGATAGATTGCCAATCTATTAATAGCTCAATGTACATTGCTAAAGCAAAGTTCATATAGTTTGTGACCACATAAAATACTATCTTCCTGATAAATGCATCCGTCTACATTTTCCATAATAAATTATCTAGGAAAGCTCTGCATTGTACATGAAGAATATAGATCATTTGACTTAAAAGAACATTTGACATGGGGATGTATGTATCCTGGGCTAGTAGGGACTAGGAGCACCCAATTCCCTTTGTCTAAACAAGTAACTGTATTGCTTGGCTCTGAGGGGATCATTGCTTGTTCTGCATCTCAGCCTCAACCCTGGCACAGACTGGCACAGACTCTCCCATCTGTAGTACAGGGGGCAAATGAAGGAAGGTTCAGTGGTCAGGGAACTAATGTGGGATCTGAGAGACCTGAGTTCAATACACTGCTCTTCTTGTGTGATTTGGGGCAAACTACTTCATCTAGCTATGCCTCAGTTTCCCATCTGTAATACAGAGAGAACAGCACTTCCCTACCTCACAGGGGTATTATGAGGATGAATAGAATCATAGAATATCAGGGTTGGAAGGGACCTCAGGAGGTCACTAGTCCAACCCCCTCCTCAAAGCAGGACCAACCCCCAACTAAATCATCCCTGTCAGGGATGAATACATTAAAGATTGTGAGGTACTCCAGTACTATGGCAATGGGGACCATATAAGTATCTAAGGTAGATACAAGGTACAGAAATGGAACCTTATGAGTGTTCTACCTGTAGCCTGCCTGGAAGGTCCTGTGCTGGTTTTCTGGGACATGAGTGAATTTTACCCATCAGGTGTAATGTTAGGTTACCTGTGGGGAATTATGGATGTGTTAAAGGGAGAGCAAAGGTCTTATTGTGTGTGTACCTATTTCAAACTTAGATCTACCTCATGGTATCCGGGGTGTGATACAATGCTTTATTTGCTGTTCACTGGGGCTTGATCTCGCATTTCCTGCACACCCCCATTGCAGTTAACGTATGTTTTAGTTTCATACAGAATACAGCATCCACCTATGGCTTATTACTGGCCATGTATTTGCCTGCAGTTCAGGAAGCACTCCAATGGCATTAATATTGAATCTTTGTTCTGCCTTCTTTGATATTGCTTACATGGCTTCTGTCTGCTCTGTTAATTCCCAGTGACATCTTTAAAATTGAATTTCTTCCCTTTGAAATGTGGAAAATAGTTTAAATCCCATATGTTGACAAATACAAGGATATAAAATCCTTTAAAATAATAATTAAACTTTGACTTAACTCAGAACACCTCCCCTCTTTATGCTGAGGCCCAATATGCAAACATTAGAGTGCTCTACCACAGATAAGCAAGGTTCTGGGATTTCAGTCAGTGTCATGGCCAGTTCATCATCATATGCTGACTCACATACAAAAAACATTTCTTTCTCTGTTTCTTAGCACACTCATTGTGAGTTTGTATGGCCCAGAGTAGTTTTCAGTGCATAATGGCTATTGCTAAATGGATGCCTGGTTGTTGTTTTTAAATTAAATGTCTTTTTTGGTTTTTTTCACTCGGAATTTTGGAATGTTGTATTGATTGTCTGTTATCTGTCAAGGCATCACTCAGTAACCAAGCAGCTCGCTGTTGGAGACCGTCTTGCTTTTACAATTAGCAATAGAAAGCTATTGTCACTAGACAATGATGCTTCTGAGGTCTGGTCCAGTGTTTTGGGAGGGTTTTCTTACTCTGCAATTAGATCTAAAGCATACATGAACTGGTTGTGACTTGGAAAAAAATGTTTAGTTCAAAAAGAGAAGAACACCACTGCACCATTAAATGCTTCTAATGCATGTAGAGATTGGTTGCAGAATCCCACCCCCCTAATTTTGTAAGTTTCTGCCTCCTTTTCCCAGTTAAAATATTGCACATCAATAAAAAATATTGAAATATGTTTCTACAAAAGATACGCCCAATTAAAATTGCATTTTACATTGTGTTTAACAAAAACCTAGTTGGAAAAAGATCAAATCAGCTTGAAAGAGAGAGATTTATAAAAACAGCCTTGCTGGGAAAAGATGGCCATTTAAATGATAAATTAGATGCAGTTAGGGCTAATTTTGGCCTTTCTTTGAGCCTTCATAAAATCCCGCACTTGGAAACTGAACTGGTCAGGAGGGACAAAGTCAGTCCTAATTATGTTTTGTTTGGTATGACCGTGTAAACTGCTAACCCATTCTGAACATGGCTGTTTGCATAGATATCAGCTACTAATAAAGTATATGGTAGACTGTGTATATTATAAAATATTGATTATACAAACCAAAATCCTGACTCTAGTTTTTAAAAGTTACAGAGGAGCTCTGTCAAATGAGGGTGTAACTATTTTTCACCTGCATAGCTGGGACAGTATAAGCCCTAGGGTAGACACATATATACCGACATAAGTGCTTTTGCTGGTATAGTTTATGGCCAAGATCCAAAAAGATACTTAGGCATCCACCCCCCAGCTTTAGGCATCCATTTTAGGATCCTCTGTGATCCACAAAACTCCTGCTCGGCTACTGCCTAACCCTTTAAGTGCTTAAACTCACTTGGCAGCCCAGTTTTTGCAGTGCAATTTCCCTAGGTGCCTAAATTTCTGCCTCTGGGCATGTGCACAGCTGCCTCACTTTAGGCATGCTGATGTCCATCTGCCGCTAAGCACCGGTGATATCTTTATCTACAAACTGAGGCAAGATAGGCAGAGGAGTGCCTACCTTGCCTGATGGGAGCAAACCTATAGGTGTGCTCAGGGACCACCTATCTCTATACAAAACAGCTGATACTTGACCAGGATTTGAACCCCCTGGTTCAAATCCCCCTTCTGCCTGATGAGGTTACAGGATTTAAAGAGGTATTTCCCCACCTGTCTAACTTCTGGACAAGAAAGTGATTCATGTTCTTTCTCTGGCCCAATTAATATTCAGTTATTTAATTAAAGTTGAACAACTTCAGTAGGAGAGATGCAAAGGGACCCATATCAGAATATCACATAATCCAGTGGTTAGAGCACTTATCTGAAGGGTGGGAGATCCCTGTTCAAATCCCTTTGCTTCATCAGAGAGAAGAAGGACTTCAATGTGGGGGCTCCCACCCCCATCCTAGGTGAGTACCCTAACCAATGGACTGAGGGGGTGCTGCTCCTCTGCCTTCTCCTCCTGACTGCTTAGTGGTGAGGTAGGCAGGCACCTAACTCATTCTCACAAGAAAAGACACCCTGAGCAGCCTGACTCCAGGAGGGTGGTTCCCAGTTGTGGATCGCATGCAGAAATAGGTACTGAACTCAGTGAGAGGGGTGGGGCTTAGCACACACCTCTCTTATCAGCATTGTTCATTGGCTAGCTTAGGTGTAGCCCTGCTTAGCATGCTGGCCTTTGTGGATCCCATTTCCAGGCACCCGTCTCTCCCTGTTCATTGTATAGGGACCGTTAGTGCCTCACTCTGGGTTTGTGGAGCCCAGTATAGTTCTATAAAAGCAGCAAAGAGTCCTGTGGCCGACGTACATAGCAGAGGGGCATTGCTGGCATATGATGGCGTATATTACATTGGTGGACATGCAGGTGTATTAAAATGCTCTGCTATGTACATCGGCCAAACTGGACAGTCTCTATGGAAAAGGATAAATGGACACAAATCAGATATTAGGAATGGCAATATACAAAAACCTGTAGGAGAGCACTTCAACCTCCCTGGCCACACAGTAGCAGACCTTAAGGTGGCCATCCTGCAGCAAAAAAACTTCAGGACCAGACTTCAAAGAGAAACTGCTGAGCTTCAGTTCATCTGCAAATTTGACAGCATCAGCTCAGGATTAAACAACAACTGTGAATGGTTTGCCAACTACAGAACCAGTTTCTCCTCCCTTGGTTTTCACACCTCAACTGCTAGAACAGGGCCTCATCCTCCCTGATTGAACTAACCTTGTTATCTCTAGCTTGCCTGCATATATATACCTGCCCCTGGAAATTTCCACTACATGCATCTGACGAAGTGGGTATTCACCCACGAAAGCTCATGCTCTAAAATGTCTGTTAGTCTATAAGGTGCCACAGGACTCTCTGCTGCTTTTACAGATCCAGACTAACACGGCTACCCCTCTGATAGTATAGTTCTAGTGATTTTTCTAGGTGCCTAAAAGTTAGATGTTGCTATGCTGAGCATCACAGAGTCCAGGTCTTTCTGTGGATACAGGCCTATGTCTCTCAAGGAAGTGGTGGTAACTATGCCAGCAGAAGAATGTTGATGCTGTATATGCTATGTCTACATTAGGATGGTTTGCCAGTATAGCTATGCCAGCAAAACTTCTCTAGTAGTAGTAGTAGTTTCATTTTTTATTTTATCATTCTAACTTTTCAGACTCTGGATGTCATTATTTTATTGCATTCAGTGATGAAAAGGGGGGGAAAAAAGGAAGAAAAAGAGAGGGAGAAGTTTTTCTTTAAAATGTAGAAAACTATATATAACAGCTATACAGGCCAGACCAATAGTCCATCTAGGCCAGTATTATGCTCTGACAGTGATCAGTGCCAGATGCTTCAGGGGATGAACAAAACAGGATAATTATCGAGAGATTTATCCCCTATCTTCCAGTTCCAGCTTCCGACAGTCAGGGGATGTAGGGACATCCAGAGCATGGGGTTGCATCCCTGATCATGTTGGCTAATAGCTATTGATGGACCTATCCTCCATGAACGTATCTAACTCTTTTTTTTGAACCCAGTTATAGTTTTGGCCTTCACATCATCCCCAGGCAATGAGTTCCCTTGGTTGGCTGTATGTTGTGTGAAATACTTCTGTATGTTTGTTTTAAACCTGCTGCCTATGGTTTTGGGCAACCCCTGGTTCTTGTGTTATGTGAAAGGGTAAATAACACTTCCCTATTCATTTTCTCCACACCGTTTGTGATTTTATAGACCCCATCACATCCCCCCTTAGTCATCTCTTTTCCGAACTGAACATTCCAAATCTTTTTAATCTCTCCTCCTATGGAAACTATTCTATACTCTTAGTAATTTTTGTTGCCTTTCTCTGTAGCTTTTCCAATTCTAATAGAGCTTTTTTGACATGTGGCCACCAGAACTGTACGCAGTATTCAAGGTATGAGCGTACCATGGGTTTATACAGAGGCATTATGATATTTTCTGTCTTATTATCTATCACTTTCCTAATGGTTCCTAACATTCTCTTAATTTTGTTGACTGCAGCTGCATATTGAGCAGATCTTTTCAGGCAACTATCCACAATGACTCCAAGATCTTTCTTGAGTGGTAACAGCTAATTTAGACCCCATCATTTTGAAAGTACAGTGGGATTGTGTTTTCCAGTGTGCATTACTTTGCATTTATCAGCATTCAACTTCATCTGCCATTTTGTTGCACAGTTACCCAAATTTGTGAGATCCCTTTGTAACTCTTCAGAGACAGCTTTGGGCTTAATTTTGTATCATCAGCAGATTTTACCACTCCCTCTTCATCCCCTTTTCCAGATTATTTATGCATGTGTTGAACAGCACAGGTTGTAATACACATATTTGAAGGTCCCTGCTATTTATCTTTCTGCATTGTGAAAACTGACCATTTATTCCTACCATTTGTCTCCGATCTTTTAACCAGTTATTGATCCGTGAGAGGACCTTCCCTCTTATCCCATGACTGCTAAGTTTGCTTAAGAGCCTTTGGCAAGGGTGTCATAAACAGATAGCTAAGGGTTAATGTCTCTTTCACCTATAAAAGGGTTAACAAGCAATTTCCCTTTGTTGTAAGACTCAAAGCATCTGAGTCTGGGGGTCCCCCATGGACGGTTTTGGGGAGACCACAGTGAGCTAGGCGCTGTATAAATCCCTGGCTGGTGGCGGCGTTATCAGGTCCAAGCTGGTAACTAAGCTTGGAGGTTTTCATGCTAACACCCATATTTTGGACGCTAAGGTCCAGATGTGGGAAAAAATGTTATGACATGGTGGCAGAGGTGGGATAGATAGAATCCAGAAGCCAGTAGGAATATTATATTTTCCTTTTCTCTGCTAGGGGCTTTTAAGCAGAGAGGGTTTGGTTTTAAAAGGAACCAGAGAGAAAAAATTTTTTTTCTGTTCTCTCCTGGCAGTAGCTTGCATATTAAGCAAGGAACCATTAAGGAACTATTAAGGGTCTTTTGTGAGACAATAGCACTCCGATTAAGAGTCAAGTACCCAGCACAATACACATGCAAATAAAGTGGTTTTTTTGGTTTACTTTACATTTAAAAGATTAGCTAGAGGAAAACCCGAGGAGACAGAGCCAGCAGTTCAGACAATAAACACCAGAGGGCACCCCAACACAAGAAAACAGGAACCATGCCTTCCAAGGCAAAAATGGTGGCCGAAGCACAAATCAAAGAAGCAGAACACAAGCGACAATTGGAAAAAAGAGAAAGAGGTAGAGCTGAAAGAAAGAGAAGAACAGATCAAACAGGCAGCCCATAAAAGAGAACAAGATGCCAAAAATGCAGCCCACCACAGAAAACTACAAGAAGAAGAGGCAGCCTACTGCCGAGAAATGAAAAAACAACAAAAAGAAAGTGAAGAGAGGGAAAAACAGAGAAAACATGAACTGGAGCTAGCGCAGGCTGGGCAACATGCTCCAGCCAATCCTAACAACCCTTCGCCAATTATGGTTCCAGATCCCAAGAAATTTCCCACCTACAAGGCAGGTGATGACACTGAGGCCTTCTTAGAAAATTTTGAAAGGGCCTGCCTTGGGTACAGCATCCCTGAAGACCAGTACATGGTAGAATTGAGGCCACAGCTCAGTGGACCTTTAGCAGAGGTGGCGGCTGAAATGCCAAAAGACAGAATGAACGATTATAAACTGTTTCAAAACAAGGCCAGATTAAGAATGGGGATAACCCCGGATCATAACCGTCGGCGTTTCAGAACTCAAAAGTGGAAACCAGATGTGTCATTTCCCAAACCCGCCTACTACGCTGGAAAAAATTATGAGGCCTGGATATCAGGAAACAATGTTAAATCCATAGACGAACTGCACCTCCTCATACAAATGGAGCAGTTCTTGGATGGTGTTCCTGAGGACATAACACGGTACATACAAGATGGAAAACCCTAAAATCTCACCGAGGCGGGGGAGATTGGAGCCAGATGGATGGAAGTGGCAGAAAGCAAGAAAGCTACTGTCAAGGGGAACGAATACCCCAGAGGGCACACCGACCATAAACCCTACAACCGAGGGCAACCAAAGACCCCACCTACAACCCAAGGAAAGCCACAGACACCCTATTCTTCCACCTCACCAGTCTCCAGTAACCCACCTCGACCCAGTGGAAGATGCTTTAAGTGTAATGAACTGGGACATATAAAGGCCAACTGCCCAAAGAACCTCAACCGAGTGCAGTTCATTACACCACCATCACACCAAAGATCCCCAGGCCCAGATGCCTCTCAAATACCCTTGGAGCGAAGGGAAATTTTGAGAGTGGGCGGAAAGAAGGTTACCGCGTGGAGAGACACAGGGGGCACAAGTGTCAGCTATCCACCAATCCTTCGTCGATCCCAAATTCATCAACCCAAAGGCCCAAGTGACAATTTACCCCTTCATGTCACAAGCTGTAGACTTGCCTACAGCTGAACTGCCTGTCCAGTACAAAGGCTGGTCAGGAATGTGGACTTTTGCAGTCTATGACAATTATTCCATCCCCATGCTACTGGGGGAAGACATGGCCAACCAGGTGAAGCGGGCCAAGAGAGTAGGAATGGTTACACATAGCCAAACCAGGCAAGCTTCCAGACCCATTCCTGTTCCTGACCCGTCCACAGGCGCCCCGTCTGTGTTACCAGAGACCCAGACAGAGGTAGTGGACCCAGATTCCATGCCAACCACTGAAACAACCACAGTGCTTCCAGTCCCAGACCAGGAACTGGAAAAGCAGCCAGCACCAGAACCGGTGCCCGCACTGACGACAGTGCTTGCAAATCCATCTCCAACCCCAACGCCAGAGACGCCAGCGACCCTGAACTGGCAGAAGCAGCAGACAACCACACCCAAGAGGCTCAGCCAGAGCCTGAAATAACCCCTGGTGCACCAGCGGAGAGCGGTTCACCAGCAACGGAAACAACCCCATCACCTACATCGCTTCCAGAGGGACCAATCCCAAGTCCACAGTCTGAGGAAGAACTGGTGACCCCAGCCTCAAGGGAACAGTTCCAGACTGAGCAGGGAGCAGATGACAGCCTTCAGAAAGCTTGGGCGGCAGCACGGAGCACCCCACCGCCTCTCAGCTCTTCTAATCGATCCCGGTTTGTTATAGACCAAGGACTTTTATACAAGGAGACTCTTTCCGGTGGACACCGGGAAGAATGGCAGCCGCAAAAACAGTTGGTGGTTCCAACTAAGAACCGGGGGAAGCTCTTAAGCTTAGCCCATGAACATCCCAGTGGCCATGCTGGGGTAAACAGAACCAAAGACGCCCAGAGGAAAGCAGTACGTACTGACTTTCGTGGACTTTGCTACCCGATGGCCGGAAGCAGTAGCTCTAGGCAACACTAGGGCTAACACTGTGTGCCTGGCCCTAACAGACATTTTTGCCAGGGTAGGTTGGCCCTCCGACATCCTTACAGATTCAGGATCTAATTTCCTGGCAAGGACCATGAAAGAACTGTGGGAAACTCGTGGGGTAAACCACTTGGTTGCCACTCCGTACCACCATCAAACCAATGGCCTGGTGGAAAGGTTTAATGGAACTTTGGGGGCCATGATACGTAAATTCATCAATGAACACTCCAATAACTGGGACCTAGTGTTGCAGCAGTTACTTTCTGCCTACAGGGCTGTACCACATCCCAGTTTAGGGTTTTTACCGTTTGAACCTGTGTATGGTCACAAGGTTAAGGGGCCATTACAGTTGGTGAAGCAGCAATGGGAGGGGTTTACGCCTTCTCCAGGGACTAACATTCTGGACTTTGTAAACAACCTACAAAACACCCTCCGACACCCTTTAGCCCTTGCTAAAGAAAACCTAAAGTATTCTCAGGAAGAGCAAAAGGCTTGGTATGACAAACATACCAGAGAGCGTTCCTTCAAGGTAGGAGACCAGGTTATGGTCTTGAAGGTGCAACAGGCCCATAAGATGGAAGCATCATGGGAAGGGCCATTCATGGTCCAAGAGCGCCTGGGAACTGTAAACTACCTCATAGCATTTCCCAATTCCTCACTAAAGCCCAGAGTGTACCATGTTAATTCTCTCAAGCCTTTCTATTCCAGAGACTTACAGGTTTGTCAGTTTACAGTCCAGGGAGATGATGCTGAGTGGCCTGCAGGCATCTACTATGACGGGAAAAAAGACGGTGCCGTGGAAGACATGAACCTCTCAACCACCCTGGAACGTCTGCAGCGGCGACAAATCAAGGAGCTGTGCACTAGCTTCGCCTCATTGTTCTCAGCCACCCCAGGACGGACTGAACGGGCATACCACTCCGTTGACACAGGTAATGCTCACCCTCTTAGAACCCCACCCTACTGGGTGTCTCCTCATGCCCAAGTTGCTATAGAACGGGAGATCCAGAACATGCTACAGATGGGTATAATACACTCATCTACCAGTGCATGGGCATCTCCAGTGGTTCTGGTACCCAAACCAGATGGGGAAATACGCTTTTGCGTGGACTACTGTAAGCTAAATGCAGTAACTCGTCCAGACAACTATCCAATGCCACGCACCGATGAGCTATTGGAGAAGTTGGGACGTGCCCAGTTCATCTCTACAATAGACTTAACCAAGGGGTACTGGCAAGTACCACTAAATGAACCTGCCAAGAAAAGGTCAGCATTCGTCACCCATGCAGGGGTGTATGAATTTAATGTCCTTCCTTTCGGGCTGCGAAATGCACCCACCACCTTCCAGAGGCTGGTAGATGGTCTACTACCAGGAATGGGAGAATATGCAGCTGCCTACCTCGATGTGGCCATTTTTTCAGACTCCTGGCCCGAACACCTACTACACCTGGAAAAGGTCTTTGAGCGCATCAGGCAGGCCGGACTAACTGTTAAGGCCAAAAAGTGTCAAATCGGCCAAAACAGAGTGACTTACCTGGGACACCAGGTGGGTTGAGGAACCATAAACCCCCTACAGGCCAAGGTGGATGCTATCCAAAAGTGGCCTGTCCCAAAGTCAAAGAAACAGGTTCAATCCTTCTTAGGCTTGGCCGGGTACTACAGGCGATTTGTACCACACTACAGCCAAATCGCTGCCCCACTGACTGACCTAACCAAAAAGACCAGCCAAATGCAGTTAAGTGGACTGATGAGTGTCAGAAGGCCTTTACCCAACTTAAGGCGATGCTCATGTCTGACCCTGTGCTCAGGGCCCCGGACTTTGACATAGCATTCCTAGTAACCACAGATGCATCTGAGCGTGGTATAGGAGCAGTTCTCATGCAGGAAGGACCGGATCACAACTTCCATCCTGTCGTGTTTCTCAGCAAGAAATTGTCTGAGAGGGAAAGTCACTGGTCAGTCAGTGAAAAGGAATGCTACGCCATTGTGTACGCCCTGGAAAAGCTACGCCCATACGTTTGGGGACGGCGGTTCCAGCTACAAACTGACCATGCTGCACTAAAGTGGCTTCATACTGCCAAGGGAAACAACAAAAAACTTCTTCAATGGAGTTTAGCTCTCCAAGATTTTAATTTTGAAATTCAACACATTTCAGGAGCTTCTAACAAAGTAGCTGATGCACTCTCTCGTGAAAGTTTCCCAGAATCCAGTAGTTAATAAGTGTTCTTAAAATGTAGAAGTCTGTTAGTTATATACTTAGTAGTATATGTAAAGGTGCACGTGTTGTATTAATCTGTTTATTTTACAGTCTAGGAAGAAATCGCCGCCAGTGAGGTTCCCCACTGTCTGCAATTTGGGGGGCGTGTCATAAATAGATAGCTAAGGGTTAATGTCTCTTTCACCTATAAAAGGGTTAACAAGCAGTGACCTAAAACACCTGACCAGAGGACCAATCAGAAAACAAGATTTTTTCAAAACTGGGTGGAGGGAAGTTTGGGTGTGAGTTCTTTGTTCTTTGTCTTGGTTCGGTGACCCTCTCAGCTCTGAGAGTGAACTCTCTCTATCTCCAGCTTTGTAATCTTCTGTTTCCAAGTTTTAAGTACAAGGATAGTAAGACAATAGGTTTATATTGTTTTTTTTGTATTTACATGTGTGTAGTTGCTGCAATGTTTAAATTGTATCCTTTTTGGATAAGGCCGTTTATTCATTTTTTTTTCTTTTAAGCTAATGACCCTGTATTTGTCACCTTAATACAGAGAGACCATTTTTATGTCCTTTTCTTTCTTTTTATATAAAGCTTTCTTTTTAAGACCTGTTTGAGTTTTTTCACTGGTTGAGGCTAAGGGACGAAGGGAGAGGGAAATCTCTTTGTGTTAGATTTACTAGCCTGACTTTGCATACCCTCTGGGTGAAGTGGGGGGGAGAGATTAGACCTCTCGGTACTTGTGTTTCCAGGACTGGAAGCAGGGAATCTCCTAGGGTCGTCCAGGGAGGGGAGCCTGGGAGGAAGTAACAAGGAAACAAGGGGAGGGGGCTATTTCCCTTTGTTGTAAGACTCAAGGCATCTGAGTCTGGGGGTCCCCCAGGGAAGGTTTTGGGGAGACCACAGTGAGCTAGGCACTGTATAAATCCCTGGCTGGTGGCGGCGTTATCAGGTCCAAGCTGGTAACTAAGCTTGGAGGTTTTCATGCTAACACCCATATTTTGGACGCTAAGGTCCAGATGTGGGAAAAAATGTTATGACAAAGGGACCTTGTCAAAGGCTTTCTGAAAGTCCCAGTATGCTACATACATTGGATCTCCTTTGTCCACATGCTTGTTGATCCCCTCAAAGAATTCTAATAGATTGGTAAGGCATGATTACCTTTACAAAAGCCATGTTGACTCTTTCCCACCCTACTGTCTTCATCTTTGTCCGAAAATTCTGTCCTTTACTATAGTTTCAACCAGTTTGTCTAGTACTGAAGTTAGGCTTACCAGTCTGTAATTGCCAGGATCACCTCTGGAGCCTTTTAAAAAAAATTGGCATTACATTAGCTATCTGTCAGTCATCTGGTACAGAGTCTGATTTAAGTGATAGGTTACATACCACAATTGTTAGTTCTGCAATTTCAAATTTGAGTTCCTTCGGAACTCTTGGGTGAATACCATCTGGTCCTGATGACTTATTACTATTTAATTTATCGTTGTTCCAAAACTTATTCTATTAACACCTCAGTCAGGGACAGTTCCTCAGATCTGTCACCTAAACAAAATGGCTCTTCCTACCTCCGCGGCCAGAGGATCTGTCACCCCCACACCACCACCTCTGCGGCCAGAGGAGCTGGCTCTCCCCTGGGGCCCCAGGGCTGGAGGAGCTGTCATCTCTCTCTCCCTGGTCCGGCGTCAGAGAAGTTCAGTCTCCCTGCCTCAACTCCAAAGGAGTTCTGTGCCCCCATTGATTGAGGGGGGAGGGCAATGACCCTGCTTGCTGCCCCTTGCACATGCCCCTCATTTAATTTAAACTTCTATGATGGTGTTTTTAAAAAAGTTTCTATGCAGCTTGCAAGCATTTCCTTCTTGTGGCTGTTCCTATTTATTTCCATTTAACTAGCTTCCTCATTTTTGTGGAGTTCCCTTTTCTGAAATAAAATGTTACTGTGGTGAGCTTCTCTGGTATTTTCCCCCTTACAAGGATGTTAAATTTAATTAAATTGTGGTCACACTTACCAAGTGGTTTGGCAATAATCCCCTCTTGGACTAGATCCTGTGCACCACTTAGGACTAAATGAAGAATTTTCTGTCCCCTTGTGGGTTCCAGAACCAGCTGCTCCAAGAAGCAGTTATTAATGATGTCTAGAATGTTATCTCTACATCCCATCCTGAGGTGACATGTACCCAGTTAAGATGATGATATTTCCCATTATTATTGGATTTTCTGTTTTTGTAGCCTCTCTAATTTCCCTAAGCATTTCACAATCTCAATATTGATTAGAGCAGGTACAAAAAATTGAAAAATAGTTTCAAGAAAAAAAAAGTCAGTGTTACAGAAACCACTTAAAACTTTCACATACAGTATATATACACCAGCTGGAAATCTGGCCCATGATATTATGGGCCAGATCATTAACAGATGTCTTGATGTGCCCAAGTGTGTTTGTATAATATGCCACATGATACCATGTGAAAAACAATTTGACATGTACCTTTGATTGTTTCATTTGCTCTTTTCTCACTAATACATCCCACTGGGATTTACAATAACTTTGAAGATGCTATATTTCTTGGAAACAGCTGTGTAATGGGCAGGCTGCCCCCTCACTGGCCGAAAAGGGGTTAAAAGCAGCCCTAGGGAGGCTAAAAGCTATGCTCTAGGAATTATTATGGGAAGTTCTATGGCCTGTGATATACAGAAAGTCAGAGTAGATGATCACAATGATCCCTTCTTGCTTTAGAATCTATGAATACTGGCTTAAGGCCCAGGTTGGGTAGCATTCAGTTCTTGACCCGTGATAGCTTTTCTGTACATAAAAAGTCACTATTTTAAAGTCTGTTACCCATTGCCCTACAAGACTTATATTAAAATTAGCCTCAGAGTTCAAATTATTTGTATACATATGATGTGGATTTGTAAGACCCTTCTAGATATAAATTAATTTCATGCAAAATTCCTTCCCTAAATATAATGGAAATTACATTACTGTAGTTTTCAGTCAATTACAATATAAAACATAAGGATTGCAGGTCTGAAACTGTTCCTTAGTTCATACCAAAAATCTATATGCTTTCAAAGTTTTATGCTAGTTAGGCTTAGTTTACGGTGTGTTGCATGTTTGTTTATTTAAAAAGTAATATGAATTTCCCTATGTATTGGCTATATATTTCTCTAGAAATTGGACACCTATTGAAATGCTCTGAGTGATATTAGTAGTTAGGCCTGTCAACCTAGGAGACTCAGGACTTGAACCTTGGTCTCCCTGTTATAACCTAGTCCCAGATTTGGACCTTAGCGTCCAAAATATGGGGGTTAGCATGAAAACCTCCAAGCTTAGTTACCAGCTTGGACCTGGTAAAGCTGCTACCACCCAAAAAATTGGTGTTTTGGTGCACTCTGGTCCCCCCAAACCTTCCCTGGGGACCCCAAGACCCAAATCCCTTGAGTCTCACAACAAAGGGAAATAAACCTTTTCCCTTCCCCCCTCCAGGTGTTCCTGGAGAGATGCATAGAAGCAAGCTCCGTGAATCTAAACAGAGGGAATCCACCCTCCCCGTTTCTAGCCTTGGAAAACAGAATTACTTCCCTGTTCACCCAGAGGGTATGCAAAGTCAGGCTAGTAAATCTAACACACACAGATTTCCCCTTGACTTCTTCCTCCCACCAATTCCCTGGTGAGCACAGACTCCATTCCCTGGAGTTCCCCACTAAAGAAAAACTCCAACAGTCTTAAAAAGAAAGCTTTATGTAAAAAGAAAGAAAAATACATAAAAATGGTCTCTCTATATCAAGGTGACAAATACAGGGTCAATTGCTTAAAAGAAATATGAATAAACAGCCTTATTCAAAAAGAATACCATTCAAAACACTCCAGCAACTACACACATGTAAAATACAAAAAAACATATAAATCACTATCTGATCTTTTGTACTTACAACTGGGAAACAGAAGATTAGAAAGCAAGAGACAGAAATCCTCCCATAGCCGAGAGAGAGACAGGCACAAGACAAAGGACTCAGACACAAACTTCCCTCCACCCAGACCTGAAAAAGTCTTGTTTCCTGATTGGTTCTCTGGTCAGGTGTTTCAGGTTACTTCTTTCCAGGTGAAAGAGACATTAACCCTTAGCTATCTGTTTATGACACTCCCACATCCCAGGTGAAGTACCCTAATCACTAAACTAAAACTTATGAGGAAAGCATCTCCTCCTCTCCCTCTCATCCCCTCACTTGCTAAAATCACATAGGTGCCTAATGTCAATAGAAGATTTGCAGCTGAGAATCCCAGGTGGAGACAGGTGCCAGATTTAGGCACCTATCTCCAAGAGAGGGTCAGAGTTTAGCACATGCCCCTCAGCCTGGCATCTTCCATTGGCTAACTTAGACAAGGATCCTCCTACTGTGCTGGCTTTTATGAATCCCCTTCTGAGGCACCTGTCTGTCCCAATTCATTGTCCAGGGAGCCTAGGCTTTGTGAATCCCAGTGATTTTCTAGGCACTTAAAAGTTCAATATGGCAATGGTAAGGCCAACGCTTCTTTGTGTCTCAAGTCCTAAGTGTCTTAGGCACTTTTGAAAATTTTATCCCAGTCTGTACTGAGGGACAACTCCAAACATGCCGGCAATATGCAGGAGGTCAGACTAGATGATCATGATGGTCCCTTTTGACCTTAAAGTCTATGAGTGACAAAGGACTTCTAATGGAAAAAAAAATCATAGATGCCCCCATGGAAAAACTCTGGGGCACTCAGCATAGCACATGCTGTGTATGTTGTGCTGAGCAGCTATGCTGTAGTGCTATGGGGAGACTGAGGAGTAACAGTTCAAGCCTTTCCTATATGCACCTGGGATTGCTCATGCATAATGCATGCTGGAAGGAAGTCTACCTGGGGCTAGACTTTTGGATCTTTTAAATTATTAACTAATAAATAAAAGGCAGCTTTTGAACCAGGTAGAAGAAACATATGCACACGTTACAAGGGGAAGCCATTAAGTAGATGAAAGGAAATAGGGAACGATCAGAGAAACAGAATATGTCGTGTAACCAACTATTTGAAACTTACATTATGATTGCTGTATGAGATAGCATGGCTGTGCTAAAACTCAGGTATGCTTTTTACTATTGAGCACTAAAATATCAGATTCTTACTGCTTGATTTTTTTTTCTCCCTGATTTGGTATAGATTGGGACTAGGCTTCTCAAAGTTGGCTAAGAGCATTAGTTGGCTAACTCTCATTGATAGTCCTCTCTGAAAATTGCAATCTGCGTGTCTGCCTTTTGAAAACTAAAAATCCCACTCATTATGTATTAATTTGCTGCAAGCCCTCCTACTGATGCAAGGGTTATGCTTCAAGCCAAGTGTTTCAAAGAAGGATATGATCAGGCAATTCTTGCAGGTTAATTAAATATTGACTGTGAGGAGGAAGTGGTATGTAAGAGAACTTCAGAAAGGAAGTGCCAATGCTGTGTCAATGCCTTTTCCCTGCTGCATGAGACCAAGGCAGAAAGGAGCTTTCCTTAGATTTTATTTTTTAAAACTTCCTTTTGTCTTTGTCTTTCCTGGGTGTGTAGATGTAGGAGTGAGCGTGTGAGGTTTGCTGCTGATCAGGATGTTTGAATGCTCTTTCTCATATTATTTTTAGGGAGGGTGAGTGGAGCCAGTTTTTTATTTTTATTTTTTTAAACACAGATTTGATGCCTGGTCCTGCAAACTCTGCTGAGAGTGGTGGTCCCACTGTAGTTATTACACGTTCAGACCTTTGTGCACTTCTGCCATCTACCACTGAAAAGAGAACTGGTTAAGCACAGGTATGGATCAGACAAAATGCTACTGTAATGTCCCAGGTGAACTCCCTTCCCTTTTCTTCAGCAGGAGTTTATATAGCCCCTTAGTGCAAGGTGTTCCCATTCCTGACTACAGATTTGGGACTCTGCCAGAATTCAACTATTATAGACTAGAACATAGTTTTCAAACTCAGTAAAACCAGGGATTTGTCCTTGTCCACACTGAGCTAGAGCAAACTGTTTTGAAAGCAGTTTAGTAAACTAGGTGTGAGCCTTCAGGTGGTGAGTGCCTAGACCTCTGTGTAGGAACTGTGCACTCTGTCCCTCATTCTCTCACTGATATGATGACTTGTGAGTGTTGGAAATTACTTGATCCTATTTATCACCTAGAAGTGAAATAATTAAATAATGCTTTCTGAACTAACTCATGCGAATGAAAGGACTCTGGGCCTGGTCTCTTTCACACATGTACTCTCTCTTGATATTTAGCTGCACAGAGAAATGCATTTCCCTTTACCTGTAAAAGGAGTTAAATCCCCCATAAATCCAAAAATACTTTTGGAGAACACAGCGTGTTATTAACAGGTTAGAAAGTTGGGAGCCTTGGTGTTATGTTCAAGTTACCTGTAGTTATGACCTAAAATGTAACAGTTTAAAAGGTCTGCAGTAAGTTTCCATACAGAATGCGGAGAGGTCAAAGACCACCTTTATCCTCACACAGCACTCCTCTCATTCTCCATTAGAATTGCTTAAGCAGTTGTTAAATTTACATGCCTCTCTTTCCCCCCTTGGTACTCATGTTTGGTGAGAGGAAATAAAGATTGCCCTATCCCCACTTGGCCAGTCTTGGTTAATTTTAAACCAGGACCCTGATCAGAAACTCGCTTTGGATACAACAGCCCACTGGACTGGGATGCATAAAAGGATTGTCTATATTTCTTGGCATCAAGAGCAAGCCATAACCTCAATATGAAATTGAATATGGTGACTGGATAATGGATCTTCTCTCTGATAAACACGAGGTGTTTATAGAAAATGGAATGTTATGTATTTCATAGTGCCCAAAATTATGCCGGATACCTCATAGAACATGAAAACTGTATGAGATTGCTGTGCCGAGCAATCTAAGGTTCTGATCCAGCAAAGATTTGTGCATGGGCTTAAATTTACACACTGTGAGCAGCCTCAACGACTTAAATGGGATTATTCCCAGTATAGGAAGTGCTTCATATGTGTAAATCTTTCCAGGAATAGGATTTAATTGCTTACAATATACAATGAAGAGGCAACAAACCCGTGGCACAGGGAGCAAAGAGAGAAGTCAAAGTAATGAGCAAAGTTATTCAAAAGAGTTTGTGTAACATGGTGCAGCAATTGGCTACAACCTCTTGTGGACATCAAGGCAGAAATGGGCCTATAGGAGAGATTTAAATGAGGGCAATGGCCCGACCAACCCGCTTTAAACTCTTTCTGTCACTTTGCATAACCCATGTCATGTTCACGCCTGGCTGAGCATCTGTGTAATCTTATTGCTGGGACCCCTGTCTTTCCTCCCCATGACCCAACCTCCTTCTTAAGTGCCCTCTGTTGCATTGTGTATGAAATTAGATGGTAAGCTCCTCAGGGCCGAGACCTGGTGCAAAGTATACATCCTGCAAGATGCCTCACACAATTGTGAGTGCTGCAGAACAATAAATATTAATGCTCCATTATTATTGTGTACAGTGCGCATCTACTTTAAAATCTA
Source organism: Gopherus flavomarginatus (assembly GCF_025201925.1). NCBI lineage: Eukaryota > Metazoa > Chordata > Testudines > Testudinidae > Gopherus > Gopherus flavomarginatus. The sequence goes on from NC_066620.1 coordinate 88,297,214, forward strand.
TTCATTGCAGGTTGGGGAAGAGAGAGAGTTTGTTACTTATTCATTAGTTCAATACACCATTGTTAAATAATTAGAGGTTTAAAGACAAAGTTGTTAGTTTGTCTAAAGCAGCTTTTTCTTTTAACCTGCTGGGCAGCTAAATAGAGCAATTGGTCTAATATGTTTAGAGGTTAAATACTGTAGCCAAAAGATTCTATTCCAGCAGAAGGTTGTATTGAGCTATTATGCTGTGGAGAACTTGGGATAATGGGAGCTATCTTCGGAAATTGCCCTCCAAAATGAGAGCTCTGTATCAAAAGATGGAAGGGAGGAGGCAGAGAGGAAAAGAAATCACAATAAAGCTAAAAGGAAATAATATTAAAGTAGGGCTGCACGGCCTCTAAGTGTTCTGTAGGACAAATGTGGATGCCATAATATTGTGATACTAGGCCATGACACAATTGGCACACTATGATGCAGCCTTAAGTTGCTGATGGCAAAGCAAGATGCAATATTAGCTTATACTGTGATGTCATCCAGTTGCATCAGCCTTGCAAGTTATTTTGTTTCCCTTTTATCAAATTTTCAAAACTATCTGACTCTTTGCACCTGAAAGTGCTCAGGTTGCAAAAGCAAGGGTGGGCTTTGTACATGCAAGACTGGTAATGCCCATGTGGGGACACAAATGTCTGCTTGCATGCACAGGTGTGGGGTTTGCATTTGCAAAACTTGTATGCAGAAGTTGGGCAGGTGCAACAGAAGTAGATAGCTCTGCAGGTTGTGTTTCTTTGTCATGCTGGCTAAGCTTGTAGAAAACAGAAGAGGTACAAACCCTAGTCTGAGAGTGCAAGACAAGTCAGAAAACCTGCACTGTTCAGAGGTGAGTCTAAAACCACAAAATGATAGGGTGATTGGAGGTCAAATTAATCTCTGGTATCACTCCAGTGAAGGCATAAAGTTGATCCCCATTTGTATCTTTCTGCGTAATAAGTCTGTCTTTTAAAAGTATCTACTAAAAGAAAAAAATATGATGGCAAAGGATGGGCTCCATTCACCTTTCCTATTTTTATTGGAAGCCACTCAAGATTTTCAAATTATGACAAACTTTTTGAGTGGGCTGTTCATTTCATCACATAATTAATGTGCATGAATTCACACTACGCAGCCCTGACTCTAGCATAATGGATTTTGTCTGCTTTATATTGTCTGTCATTGATGCCTTCACACTGCTGAATTTTTCTGCTAGAGGTAGACAGAGCAATAGCTTATTCTAGCACTGGTAAAAATCAATCGTTTATATTGTTTTCTATTTCTTGCCTTTAGTTGCAACATGATTATATCTTTATATTCATTATAGGAATGTTTCCCCAGACTTTCAGAGCAAAGCCCTTTAGTAGTACTACTTGTGTTTACGGTATATAGTACTCAAAAGTATGATAGGAGCTTAGGCGTATGAAAGGAAATAGGTCTCTGCCCTAAAACAGCTTCCATTCTATCTAAGGTATTCATGTGACCCCTCCAGTAGCTGAGCACCTTACAGTCTTTAATGTACAACTCCCCTATGAGGCTAGGAAGTACTAGTCTTACTATTTTATGGATGGGTAAGTAAGATACAGAGAACAGGAGTACTTGTTGCACCTTAGAGACTAACAAATTTATGTGGGCATAAGTTTTTGTGGGCTACAGCCCACTTCATCGGATGCATGCAGTGGAAAATACAGTAGGAAGATATATAATATACACAGAGAACATGAAACAATGAGTGTTACCGTACACACACTAACAAGAGTGATCAGTTAAGGTGAGCTATTACCAGCAGGAAGAGAAACTTTTTGTAGTGGTAATCCAAATGGTCCATTTGCAGCAGCTGACAAGAAGTTGTGAGGAACAGTGTGGGGAGAGGGGAATAAACATGGGGAAATAGTTTTACTTTGTGTAATGACCCATCCACTCCCAGTCTTTATTAAAGCCTAATTTAATGGTGTCCATTTTGCAAATTAATTCCAATTCAGCAGTCTCTCGTTGGAGTCTGTTTTTTGAAGTTTTTTTGTTGTAATATTGTGACTTTTAAGTCTGTAGTCAAGTGACCAGGGAGGTTGAAGTGTTCTCCAACTGGTTTTTAAATGTTATAATTCTTGATGTCTGATTTGTGTCCATTTATTCTTTTGCCCCCGCTCAGGGACCCTTGCGTAGAGACTGTCCGGTTTGGCCAATGTACATGGCAGAGGGGCATTGCTGGCATATATCACATTGGTAGATGTGCAGGTAAATGAGCTTCTGATAGTGTGGCTGATGTGATTAGGTGCTATGATGGTGTCCCTTGAATAGATATTTGGACAGAGTTGGCAAGACACAGAGAGTAAGTGCCACACAGAGGCTCTCTGGTAGAACAGGGAATTGAACTCAGCTCACCTTAGGCTCAGGCTAGTAATCAAACAGCCTGACCAGCCTTTCCCTCAACCCTGGTGGTGTTTAGTTACTTGCCAATTTTACCAAGACAAAGAGATATGATTACCTCAGTATCTGCAGTATTCCTTTGGACTTCAGTGGAATTATTGTGGATTTTGACCAATGCAAATAAGTAGTAGTAAACAAAAGCTATGGTTTGCGGCAGTTAAGGTTGCAGCAGGATGTCCCCCATCCACCCAAATGCTTAAAAGAACAGAAATAAGAAGTTAAGTGGAAACAGGAGTTGTGCATTTCTTTCTGCCATAATATTGTCTACAATGCTGCTGCTGCTGCATGCTGTAAGGCTTCAACTTCCATCTCCAGCAGCTACCAAAAGCAATCAATACATATCCCCAGCTTCATCAAACCTGCACTCTAATGCAAAACCTTAGCTAGGACCTCTTGTGCTTTATATCAATTATAATAGCAGATCAGCACATCTGTCTGTCACACATGCCATGCAATTGGGAACTTATTGTGCCTTCACACTGCTGAGGTCAATGTTAAAGCTTTGGATTAGAGTGCAGGTTTATTGAAGTTGAAGTATGCATCGCTCCTGATGGTGTTGAGCCACCTGAAAAGTGCGAGGGGTTGTGATGTGCCTCAGTAAATTCTTTGTTACAGTTTATCCCCATTTAAAATGAAATTAATAAGTACACAAAAAGAAACCCTCCATGTTTAAAAGTGACAACAGGACCTGTCAATTGGAGGGAACCTCTGTCAAGGAGATTGTCATCACTCACTTTCAAAAGCACAACCTAGCCTCTCACAGACTTCTGCACTTGGATACAATAACAGCAGGGTGTGCATAACTGCATTACATCAGCAGGTCTGTCTGTTGCACTCCCTCTTCCACTGGGTTCCCCCACCACTGCCAATATGAAGCATACCATTCAATGTGCAAATATGTCAGTGCGACACACCTCCAACTGTCATGGCCACCACCTTGGCCAATACCAAGGACTGAACCAATGCCAGAAGTAAAAAGCATGAATGTTTTACAACTTGTGCTAAAGAGCCAGGCACACATGATGTGAGCTGCTACAGACTTCTATCTTCTGTGAATTGGGCACAGTGGGGGTCAAATAACGCAGATTGACCCATGGTTTACACAAGCAAAATGTGTGGCAAATGGCAGCCATGTGACGTGTATTTTGGTGATTCCAACCATCATTTACAGGTTAGCACAGTTTTTAAGTACAAAATGTATTTTAAAGAGGTCTCACTGTGTGAATCACATTTAGCTATGCCATCCTCTTACGTGATCGGCAGCAGGGTTTGAATCACTTGTGATTCATTATTCTGACCCTTACTCCTTGAACTATAGGAGTAATTGCTAGCTTCTCTGTAAACCACTCACTAGAGGAGAACAACTTGACACCTATTTTCCCAATGGGTTCCACAACTTTTACTAGTCAGCAGTAGAATACTGGTGATCAGGAATCCTGGTTTCTGTTCCTGGCTCTAGGAGGAGTATAATTTATAGCTGTTGAAGATAGGTTATCCTATCGTGTGTTAGCTACTGTGTGGGGCAGTGGCTAATGCTGTAGTTGATCATGCTAGAGATCTGGATTCTTACATAAACTCTGTTACCTTAATTTAAAAAAAGTTGAAGGGAGAGGGGAGGGTGTTCTGCCACTCTCCCTACCTGCCTCTAGACTAGGGGTTGAAGGCTGTTGCTAATAATCAGGGAAATGAAACGTGAGGGAATTTAAACAGCACTTAGAAGATATGAGATTTCAAGTCTTGGTCTTCCCTTTCCCAGCTCAGGGACCTTCCCCGTAGGCTAGAGGAGTATTCGATAAAGGAAAGTCAGTTGGTCATCTATATTAGCCTCCCCCAGAAATGAGTAAAACAGCATTTACATTGTGGCAGATTTGTGGTCAGATTAAACTTTGATGGGCTCACCTTAGAGCACGTATTTTCTGTTATATGAAAAAATTATAAATGTTCTGTGGACAAACATTGATGTATAACTGAAATTCTAGGAATCAGTACCTGAGGAGCAATATTTTGGGGAAAAGACCGGTTCCAGAGTGCTTCTGTGTTCTTGCAAAAGGGTACATACAAAAGTGAGACAATCTAATGAAAAAATTGCTAACGGGTGATTGACTTTTTTTTCTTACTCTTGTTATTCTCTCTGTATCAATTCATTCTTCATCAAATCACCATGGAAATTTCAAATAGTCTCAAACTTTATATTCTCTGGTTTTGTTTTAAGCTATTTCGATGAGTTTTTGTTTATTTTTACCAAACAACCATTTAAATAAAGCTACTGTTAAAACCAAATTCTGCAACACAACTTTAACAGCCTAGATACCTCTGTACTATGACAGAATTTGACCCAGTGGGTAGAGATTTCATCCAAAGAGCTATTGTGAGAAAATGGGAGAACTGCCACTTAGCAGTACCATTTAATAGAGTCTTTAGATAGTTTTCAATTAAGTGGCAAAGTCTTAGGGTATGTCTACACTATGAAATTAGGATGATTTTATTGAAGTCAGTCTTTAGAAAGCAATTTTATACAGTTGACTGTGTATGTCCCCACTAAGCGCGTTGTCGGTGGAGTGTGTCCTCAATACCGTGGCTAGCATCAACTCATGGAGCGGTGCAGTGTGGGTAGCTATCCCACAGTTCCCATAGTCTCCGCTGCCAGTTGGAATTCTGGGTTAAGCTCCCAATGCCTGACGGGGCAAAAACATTGTCGTGGGTGGTTTTGGGTATATGTCATTGGTCTCCCCTTCCTCCCTCTGTGAAAGCAACATCAAACAATTGTTTTGCACCTTTTTTCCTTGATTACCAGTGCAGATGCCATAGCACGGCAAGCATGGAGCCCACTCAGCTCACCGCTGCTATTGTGAGCATTGTACACACCTCGTGCATTATCCTGCAGTGTGTGTAGAACCTGGCTAGGAGACACCAGCACGAGGATGATTGTGAGGAGGACATGGACACAGATGTTCTTGAAAGCATGGGATGTGGCAATTGGGACATCATGGCAGCAGTGAGGCAGGTTGATACAGTGGAACGCTGATTATGAGCCCGGCAAACAAGCACAGACTGGTGGGACCGCACAGTGTTGCAGGTATGGGATGATTCCCAGTGTCTGCAAAACTTTCACATGCATAAGGCCACTTTCCTTGAACTTTGAGTTGCTTTCCCCTGCCCTGAAATGCAGGAATACCAAGATGAGATCTGCCTTGACAGTTGAGAAGCGAGTGGCGACAGCCCTGTGGAAGCTTGCAGTGCCTGACTGCTACCAGTCAGTCAGGAATCAATTTGGAGTGGGCAAATGTGCTGTGGGGGCTGCTGTGATCCGAGTAGCCAATGGAATCACTGACCTTCTGCTAGCAAGGGTAGTGACTCTGGGAAATGTGCAGGTCATAGTGGATGGCTTTGCTGCAATGGGATTCCGTAACTGTGGTGGGGCAATAGATGGAACACATATCCCTATCTTGGCACTGGACCACCTTGCCAAGAAGTATATAAACGGTAAGGGGTACTTCTCAGTGGTGCTGCAAGCACTGGTGGATCACAAGAGATGTTTCACCAACATGAACGTGAGATGTCCGGGAAAGGTGCATAATGCTCGCATCTTTAAGAACTCCAGGATGTTCGAGCAGCTGCAAGAAAGGACTTACTTCCCAGACCAGAAAATTACCGTTGTTGATGTTGAAATGCCAATAGTTATCCTTGGGGACCCAGCCTACCCCTTGCTCCCATGGCTCATGAAGCTGTACACAAGCAGCCTGGACAGTAGTAAGGAACAGTTCAACTATAGGCTGAGCAAGTGCAGAGGGTGGTAGAATGTGCCTTTGGATGTTTAAAAGCTCACTGGCGCTGTTTGCTGAGTAGGTTAGCCCTCAGTGCAACCAATATTCCCGTTATTGCTGTTTGCTGTATGCTCCTTAGTATCTGTGAGAGTAAGGGGGAGACATTTATGGCAGGGTGGGAGGTTGAGACAAATCCCCTGGCAGCCAATTTTGAGCAGCCAGACATCAGGGCGATTAGAAGAGCACAGGTAGGCACGCTGCGCATCAGAGAGGCTTTGAAAACCAGTTTCATGACTGGCCAGGCTATGGTGTGACAGTTGTGTGTGTTTTCTCCTTAATGCAAACCCACCCCCTTTGTTGATTTTAATTCCCTGTAAGCCAATCACCCTCCCCCTTCGATCACAGCTGGCAAAGGAAATGAAGTCACTATTGTTTTGAAACCATGCATTCTTTCTTTATTAACTAAAAAAGAAGTGAGAACTGACAAGGTAGCCCAGGTGGGATAGGGGAGGAGGGAAGGACAAGGTCACATGGCTTATTGTAGCCACACTACAAATCAAAACTGTTTGAATGACAGCCTTCTATTGCTTGGGCCATCCTCTGGAGTGGAGTGGCTGGGTACCCAGAGCCTCCCCCCCCCATGTTCTTAGGCATCTGAGTGAGGAGGATCTGGAACTTGGGGCGGAGGGCAGGCAGTTATACAGCGGAGGTCTGTGCTCTTGTTGGCTTTCCTGGAGCTCCACCAGACACCTCCTCATATCTGTTTGCTCCTTCATTAGCCTCAGCATCGCCTCCTGCCTCTTCTCATCGTGCTCACTTAATGCTTTCCTAGCCTCTGCCACTGAATGCCTCCATGCATTCAGCTGTGCCCTATCAGTGCGGGAGGACTGCATGAGCTCGGAAAACATGTCATCGTGAGTGCATTTTTTTTTTGACCGCCTACTCTGTGATAACCTCAGGGATGGAGATGATGGGGGAGCATAGAAACATTTGCACCTGCGGGGAGACAAAAAGGGAGAGTAAAATTTAAGATGATACATTTCTGAGAACAAAAGGGAGACTTTCAAAGTGAATCAAGCAATTCACAGCAGACAGCACGTGTGCTTTAGGTACAAGGTCGCATTTTGCCTTTTATATTGGGCGCCTGCTGGTATGGTGATGCATCATGCACAGCTAGGCAACAGAATTCGGTTTCCAAGTAGTCATGGTAAGACAAAGGGTACACGGGGTTGGCTTCTTCTGCCTTCATAACATGTGGAAATGTTTTCAAACTGCAGTGCCCTCCTTTCCCATAGTAAGCCAAAAGCGGCTGGGCTTGCCATTTAAAAGGAGGGGCTGCAGTTTTCAGGTGGATGTGCAGGACACACCTTCCCCCACCCCACCACATGGTTATTCTCTGGGATGATCCCTTTTAGCCAAGCACAAACAGCCCAGCATGAATGGGGTCCTTTTACTGTTCCCTTACAAAAATTCCCCTATTTCAACCAGGTGACCATGCATGATATCAGTCTCCTGAGGCTAACACAGAAAGATAGACGGAAATGTTGCTTGAATGCAACCGAAACCCAGGGCCATTCGCTGCCATGCTCTATGCTGCAATGATTCCAGACTACTTGCTACTGGCTTGGTGTGGTAAAGTGTCCTACCGTGGAGAAGGAAATAAGGCAATCCTCCCAAGAAACCTTCTGCAAAGGCTTTCAGAGTACCTCCAGGAGAGCTTCATGGAGATGTCCCTGGAGGATTCCCACTCCCTCCCCAGACACGTTAACAGACTTTTCCAGTAGCTGTACTGGCCGTGAACACATCCCATTTCTTTAGGGCAAATCAAACATTAAACAAAATTGCTTTTAAACCCTGTACTGCAGTTACAAATGTGCCTTCACCAGAGGTGCCTTCTCCGGCTTCAGGGTCCAGGATCCTGCCTTGGGAGGGTAATGGCTCCAGAGTGATGAAAAGGTCCTGGCTGCCAGGAAGAGTGGATTCACTGCTTGCCTGCTGCACATTCTTCTCCTCCTCCTCTTCCTCATCTATAAAATCCTCCTCCCTGTTGCGTGAGACTCCCCCTTTGCAGGTGTCCATGGACAGTGGTGGGGTAGTGGCAATCCCCCCATCCCTCAGGATGATGCAGCTGATCACAGAAGTGGCATGTATGGGGCTCTGATATGGAGTGACCGTTTGCCTCCTTTGTCTTTTGGTAGGTTTGCCTGAGCTCCTTAACTTTCACGTGGCACTGCTGTGTGTCCCTGTTGTAGCCTCTGTTCACCATGCCCTGTGCAATTTAGGCATATATATTAGCATTTCTTCTTTTTGATTGGAGTTCAGCCTGCACAGATTCTTCTCCCCATACAGCAATCAGATCCAGTGTCTCTCATTTGGTCCATGCTGGGGCTTGTTTGTGATTTTAGGGGGAGTGCATGGTCACCTGTATTGCTGAGCTTGCCACGCTGACCTAACAGGAAATGAAATTCAAAATTTCCCAGGGCTTTTCCTGTGTACCTGGCTAGTGCATTGGAATTGAAAGTGCTGTCCAGAGCGGTCACATTGGAGCACTCTGGGATAGCTCCCAGAGACCAATACCATCGAATTGCGTCTGCACTACCCCAAATTCGACCCAGCAAGGTTGATTTTAGCACTACTCCCCTCGCCAGGGAGGGGTACAGAAGTCGATTTTAGGTCAACGGAATAAGGTTGGTTATGTAGACGCATTGCTTGTAAAATCAACCTAACACGGCTAAACTTGACCTAACCTTGTAGTGTAGACCCAGGTTTAGAAATAAGAAGTAAAATAAATGGATTTAGCTCCTGAAAGATTTAACTTTTAGTGATGGCTTGCATATTTCTCTAGAGAACACTATCATGCTTTTGCTAACATGCTGTTTAACTCACCTAATGAGAACTTGTATCTATGTAACATTTTATTTTTATTTTTTCTGGCTAATGTCCTGCCCTAGTGTGTCAGGGTATGCTTCATGCCTTTTCAATTCACTGTCCTGTGTGTTTATACCATATTGCCAGATTATGTCAGGGAATCTGTATTTTCAGGTCTGTTATCTGAGAAAGGGGTTGTCCTAGCCACATACTGTTTTAATTTCAGAATCACAGGAAATTCTTTTGCTGTGATAGAAGAAGGCCTCACAATTCAAGAACAGAAAAAAGGAAGATGAGCTCCTTCTTTAACATTTGGTGTAAATTACATTGAAAATCTTTGCTTAGCCCCCTGACCCACCCAACCCCCCCCCCAACCCTGTGTGAGCTTCATTGCTTGCAAATGGTGGAAGACTGAGAATTTCAAAGCCAATTTAGAAGCATAATAGCCTTTGAAATGAATGGGGAACTGTGCATCTAAATACTGTTGGCAGCTTTGAAAATCTTAGCTGTGCTGTATTTCTGCACTTGAACAAAAAGGGGTACACATAATGCTATCAACATTAACCCTCTAACAAGATCCAACAGCTTCTCTTAGGTGTTAATCATCAGAATGTTGATCTGTATTGGTCCATAATTTCTGAAATTACAAGTGTAATATGCATTCTGTTAGAAAAATTAAATGAATAGCAGTGATAAGAGAAGGTTCCTTTCTTATAAGAATGAAGTTATCAGGTCTGGCAACTCTAGAAGCAGGTGGAAATCTCAAGATCATGCTTTCACTTGAGGTTACTAGTCCTTAATGCTTCTAGAAATACTGTGTGATTGCAAATATTGTGTGAAGAGCAGTGGTTTTTTGCAGTACACCTCTATCCCAATATAACGCGACCTCATATAACACGGTAAAGCAGTGTTCCGGGGGGGGGGGGGGAAGGGGCGGGGCTGTGCACTCCAGCAGATCAAAGCAAGTTTGATATAACACGGTTTCACCTATAACACAGTAAGATTTTTTTGGCTCCCGAGGACAGCGTTATATTGGGGTAGAGGTGTACTAAAAAAGATGATGGTCCAGAAACTGGAATTTTCTTCGGGCATGTCCTCAGCATGTTATTTCCAAGTTTGTCACTTATGTTCAAAGCTAGTTCATCCACCAGATGTGCCAGGTTCCTTTTTTAAAGTAACAGTTCTCAATTTAATTACTTCTAAATTTTAAAAAAATAGCTTCATAATACTAATAACACATAATATAATACTTAGCTTTTATAAAGCACTTTTCATCTGTAGATCTCAAGAGTGGTTTCCCTTGAGGTTCACACTCAGTGCTTTTCAAAGACAAGTGTATGCTTGTCTGCTTCTTACCTGCATTGCAAATGAGAGAACTGTGTGGGTCCAACTGAGAGCTCATTATCAGCAAGAGGAGGAAAACTTGCACCATGGTAGTTAGCAACTTCACATGAACTATATTAATGCAGCAACAAAAATTATAGACACACATTTATTCTCACACTATGCAAGATTTTTAATATTTATGCCCCTAGGTCTCCCCTTTGGGACCTTTAGGTCTCAGTTTGTGACTTATGCAAATAATGCTCAGATTTACTTCCATCTTGCCAATAATTCATTTTCAGCAACAGAAAATATCATCCAGTGTCAGCTGTGAACTTAAGGATGTCCTAGAAGTTCTTAAAATGAAGTGCTGGTTAAAACAGAAATGTCTCTTATTGGGCTAAGCAGCTGCTCCATGTCCTACCTCATTGTCGCCCAATGAGGGTCACATCAAAACTTCTCTTCCCAAAAAACATTGTTCTCAGTGTAATCTTTGATTCCACACTAAAATAATATATGCTAGATCCTTTTTTAAAAAAAAGTCAGTAGGGGCCAAATTTTCTAACATAGGAACCTGATATGTGCCCTTAAAAATTGTGTGCATATACAAACATGTAATTACATATAAAACCAGGCAATACATGCTCAAAGATCTACTGGCATATGTACACGCATGCTTTGTCCACTCAGTTCTCTGTTTACATGCACAGATGATGTCCCTGTGTTTAAGGCCTTGGCTATGTAAGAAAGTTTGCACTGGTCTAACTTGGATTTCTGCACCAACTTAGTTAAATCAGTGCAATCCCTTGCTCAGAGATGACCTGTGCCTGCCAATAGTCGGGGGGCGGGGGCAGTAGAGTGAGGCCAGCCACCTTCAGCAGTGTTACTGAGCATGCTCAGTACAAGCCAACCAGCATATATTTGGGGGAGGAGGACATGTGACTTCACATGCCCCCCCACATGTCCCATCTGCCCTTGCATTTGAACAGTCTTATTTCCATTTAAGAGTGACGTAGTTTGGTTAACTTTAAATTGATTCCTAATCCATTTAAATCAACCAAAAAGTCTTTCAGGGCAGTACTTATATGGCTCCTATTACCATATTATCTGAGCACATCACAACCTTTAATTTATGTACCCTGAGAACCCCTGTGTGAGGCAGTGGTTTTCCCCCTTTTACAGATATGGACATGGGGCACAGAAAGAGAGCAAGTGCCCAAGATCACACAGAAAGTCTGTAGTAGAGCAGGGAACTGGACCCAGTTTCTAGGCTAGCACTCAAATCACTGGAGCATCTCGCACTTTGAGATGTTTAAACCAAATTCATAGAATATCAGAGTTGGAAGGGACCTCAGGAGGTCATCTAGTCCAACCCCCTGCTCAAAGCAGGACCAATCCCCAGATAAATAATGTCCACACTGCCTTTTGTACTCACTATAAACTAAGTCAGTTTAAAGTAACATCTGGACATGAAGCAATTAAATTATTTTGTAGTCTAGGCCTAAAAAAAATTGGCCATCCCATGTTAGCAGTATTGCCAGCACATTAGATCTGATCTGCGGATATGATTTAGAATGTTTTAAGAGTTTGTTTTGCATGGGAACACAGGATATAGGACTGGAAGGAACGTCCTGGTCGTCAAGTTTCACAGATTAGAACTAAAAAAGGATACAAATGAGGATCTATTTTAATGAGAGACACAACAGAAATTGGCATATTCTTCTATTACAAAAACACACATACTTGGAGTGGTTATATCCAGAATATAAAATACCAAATCTTCAGTGACCACTTATTCCTTTCAGTCAAAGTAACTGTTCCCCTTATTTCAGATGTGCAGAAAGATTTTCAGAAGTTTGGAAATGTTTGTTACATCCTAAAAACTGTTGTTTGGAAACTGTAACTGTTGCTTTCATAGCATCTGTTCCTCTAATGTCCTGTTCACCAGACACCTAGTTAAAGGGATAGGGTGATTTCCGCTTGTTAACAAGAACATATCTGCAAGGCTTCCGTTCAGAACAAAGCCAGCCTGGCATATTGTGACATGGGTGGTGGAATGCCTACAGTGAGGATCCTGCCAGGGCTTAGACATAAGGTAGATGCCAGGCATTGGGATGTAGGCATCTGTGAGCATGCTCACTGGCAGATTTTTAGGCAGCTAGGGGTCTTTACTGGCAGAAACGTAGATGCCTATGGAATGTAGGTTAGAGAGTTAGGCAGCAGCTGAGCAGGGGTTTTAATCTGCATTTTGGACCTAGGTGCCTAAAGTGGCAGATAGGAGCCAAAATTCCTTTGTGGATCTAGCCTTCAGTCTAGCTCAGCATCATCCGTGCAAAGGCCAGGAACAAACTGTCCCTTTGTTTTTCATAGCCCTGGTTAGTTTCTGTTCCATACTTTAAAGAGAACCTTAGGGAAGGAGTCTCATGGGAATCTTTTTCCAAATTAAATGTCCACAACTCTAATAGCCACTTGCATATTTCTGTAGGCTACAGTCCAAGAAAACTATAGTGTGTGCTTAAGTCCATGTACATATGCAATGGCCACCTCCAGGGATTGACCCAGGGACGTCTAGAGTTGAAAGCCTGAACTAAAGAACCAGCCTCTGTAGCTGGGGGTTGTAACAGACTCTCACCCTCTATGGATCAGGCACATAACACACACTGACTACTAGGTTATATTTCAGCCTATCGATCAGCTCCTTATAAGTTTTTACAGTGCCTAGCACACGAGGGCTGGGACCTCTAGGCATTACCAGAATGCAAATTATAATAATGAATAGAAAGGGTGCAATGAGATTTTAGCATATATTAAAATTAAGCATCCTGAGTACGGATGTTTTCCTGAAGCTGGGCCTTAAAGATGAATAGGAATTCTGTAGCTGAGTTCACCAGCAATAACAGCCTGTAGTCAATCAGCTTTGTCCAGGCCTTGCTGTTAGAGGAATAGGCAGCCATAGGCCACATTTAAGAATATCTTGTCCTGGTGACACTTTTTTTTTTTATCTAGGACTTTCTCTTCTTGCGCTGCTCGTCTCTCACTGGTATGTTAGGCAGTCTGATTGCCTCACTGTTCAAAGATAAGATTGAATACTTCGCTTTTCCGCTGAGTATTTGGTGATTTCCCTCCCCCCCCCCGTGTTTTCCCTTATTTGACTGCAAAGCCCAGAGACACCATGTGTGAACAGCAATTTTCCCCCCTAACGTCCAGCTCTGGGATTCGCAAGTGGAGCAATCGTGCTTGGCATATTCTATCTTTCTGATCAAGGTCCATTTTTCAAGCCAGCTCTTCAGTCAGCCCTTGGAGACAAATGTGGGGGATAAAAGGAAAAAAAGCCTCTCAACATTTAATCATCCCCGGGGTAAAGCAATGTGCGGTTGGGAAGGAAGGTCACTGAAGGTCAAGAGGATTCAGGGAGAAAAGTGCCTTTCATGAGGAATTGCAAATGTTTACTTTAAACGAGTATTTAAAAAGTCAAGATCCTGAAAGAAGCCATATGTTTTGATTTTGAGACCAATTAGTCTATTTCATCCGCAGTTTATTCTGGGGACTTGTGGCCTCTTTCTCCTTCTAAAGGCCAGGGCTAATGAAATAGCAGGCACTCCGATAGGGTAGGAATAGTCAGTGTAGCAGATTGAAATGATTATTTGGGATACACTTGAAAATACCATTCAGAAACACTTTAAACATTCACAATGCACGGGGAAAAGAGTCAGGCTCTGCCTTTTTGTGTGAGAAAAGTTACAGTGCCTGTAGGCTGAATGGGACAGCATGATGCTGTCCCATCTATATTTTGTGATGCTCTTTGATATATAAAATTCTTGTGAGGGATTCCTTATAAATACAATTTATTAATCACTCCATTCTTTTCCCCTTTTCATTTTTCTTTGCACAATAATAATTCCAACTGATTTACCAGTCTCAGTTTAAAGAATATCTTCAGCATATAGAATATCATGAGAAAATAGCAACTTATCACGAGTCACTGATGTTATCTAATAATTCTAACTATAGCGTTTTATTTACCATTCAGCTTTTGTCAGACCATGTAGAATGTGAATACCAATTAAACACACAGTAAAACCAACATGAAACAATGGTCATTATTTTGCTTATAGGCACTCGTCACATTAACACCTGAGATGCTCACAAATATTAACCAATAAACTTCACTACACCTTTGTGAGATAAGAAGAGATTATCCCTTTCTTTACACAAAGTTAAACTGAGGAACAGAGAGATTAAGTTACTTGCCCAAGATAACACAGGAAGTCTAAGGCAGAGTTGGGTATGGAGGGTGAAATCTTGGCTCCACTGAAGTCAATAACAAAATTGCCATTGGCTTCAGCAGGGCCAGGAGTTCACTCAGAATCCAGATCCCCTGATTATCAGTCTTGTACCTTAAGCATAGGATTTTCCTTACTCCATGATTACAGTAAGAGCTAGACAAAACTTGCATACAAATATCTGAAACCGAAGTTTTGAAGAAACTTAGGTTGAAGTTAGAGAAAGCAAAGATGAGTCAATTCATGGTTTGGGGTAGAAAGTATGTGAAATTCCTTGGTTTCATATAATTTTAACCTGAAAACTGGCAAAACCTGGCTATCTCACTAAATGTGAGTTTGAGGAGCTGTTTGAATCAATATCAACAACAAAACTCCAAGGTTTGAATATGCATAAACTAAAAATGAAAACAGGTCACTGACTTTGCAGAGCACTAGATACAAAACACATTTTTCTATGCCCAGCAAATATTTCAAATTTGGTGAGGTCTCCAGCAAGGGTGACTCCACCCTACGCTCTCATTTTGTGGAACCCCAGACGTGTCCACACTGAGATTTCCAGATGTCTATTAAACTAGAATTAAAAAGAAAGCTTTTTGTTAGATAGAATGTATTGCCCTTATAGGGAAAAGAAAACAACTGGATTAAGGGAACATTTCATTAATTTGGGATTTTTTGAGTGAAGTTTAGTTTAACACTTTAGATGATCTACCAGCAGAATGAATTAGGAACTGAAATAATGTGACTAAACATTAACTGTTACCAAAATCCTAGTGAAGTGAAGGGAGTAATACATTGTATCACATAATCTTAACTGGTCTGCCAGGAAAATGGAGATTGAGTGTGTGTGCTTGGAAGCTAGAGAAAGATTAGGAATCCTAATGGGTCTATCGGAAATGACCTGTTACTTATAGTTAATTTCTACTACTTCATTCCTAACTATTTCAGTGTGTAGAGCCAGGGAGATGTCAAGTTTTAAAGAGCAAAACATCATTCCATTTGGCAAGAAATCAATCAGCATCAGAATTGGAGAGAAGCTGCTGGTTGAGCTAATGTGTAACTTCAAAAGATAAAACTTGAGATGACTTTCAGACTTAACAGAAAAATTAAAACAATCTATTGCAGAAAGACACTAAATTATTTTGTAAGTCACTCATTTAATAAATCAGGAAAGGTAGATTATTTCCCCCGCTAGGTCATTTTAAAAATGCCTTCCCTAGAGGTTGTGCAATACACTGACTTGTAATAAATCCAGCATCTGTGGTTTCCAGTGTGAGGGAATAGCATTGTATAAGTACTAAACATAATGGCTCTTTACAATATGTGCCAGTCTCCAAAAGCAAGTAGGGACATCCCAGCCTGATCCAACTCCCATTAACCTCACTTAGAGTTGAATGAGGCTGTTGCAGAGAGGGAGCTTGTATTTTGCCACTAAGGGCTGGTCTATACTACGGGGGAAAATCGATCTTAGATACGCAACTTCAGCTACATGAATAACGTAGCTGAAGTCGAAGTATCTAAGATCAAATTACTCACCATCCTCACGGCGCGGGATCGATGTCTGCAGCTCCCCCTGTCAATTCCGCAACTCCGTTCGGGTTGGTGGAGTTACGGAATCGATATCAGCGCGTTCGGGGATTGATATATCGCGTCTAGATGAGACGCGATATGTCGATCCCCAAGCAATCGATTGCTACCCGCCGATTTGGCAGGTAGTGAAGATGTACCCTAACTCCTTAAAATATATACTTTGAATCCTAGTTGGGGGAAAGTGTGTACATTACTGCTGTTGAGGGACAACATTATGTAATAAGTATCATCTTTATTATTATATTCTTAATTTTTGTTTGTATTGTGGTAGTGTCCAGAGCTTCCAGTTAGTGTTCAGGGCACCACTCGTGTGTGTGTGTGTGTGTATTCGAATCTCCCCATCCCAGGTGAATGCCCTAACCAGTGGGCTATAGTCAGGGCCGGCTCCAGGCACCAGCGCGCCAAGTGCGTGCTTGGGGCGGCATGCCGCGGGGGGCTCTCTTTCGGTTGCTGGGAGAACGGCAGGTGGCTCCAGTGGACCTCCCACAGGGACACCTGTGGAGGGTCCGCTGGTCCCGAGGCTCCGGTGGAGCATCCGCAGGCACGCCTGCGGGAAGTCCACTGGAGCTGCGGGACCAGCGGACCCTCCACAGGCACGCCTGCGGGAGGTCCATTGGAGCCGCCGGACCGGCGAGCAGCAAAGCGCCCCCCGCAGTGTGTCGCCGTGCTTGGGGCAGCGAAATGGCTAGAGCCGGCCCTGGCTATAGTCATTCTTTCTCTTGGCCAATGGCTATTGAAGTATTTATACATAGTGGAATAGCTTCAACAGGAAAGATTCAGAGTACCTTATCCCAGAATATCTCATAGCCTGGTGGATTTGGCAGCCTTCTGGGAGGAGGGAGGCACAAGTTCAAGTCCTTGTTCTATACCAGCTGTAGGAGGGAATTGAACCTCAGCCTCTCACATATTGGCAGGGCCAGCTCTAGGCACCGGTGTCCCAAACATGTGCTTGGGGCAGCACTCTGGTCTTTTTTGACTTGGGCGGCAAAAAACCTACTGCCAGCCATGCATATTGGGCTAAAGACTAGAATGGAAGTTACACCACCATCATATTTTCTGTTTTTTGCAAGAAAGGACTTAGGCACCTAGCTCCCTCTGAGGGGCAGAGCTTAAGCCACACCCCTCTTCTCAGCATATCCTATTGGCTTCTTAAATGTGTCCCCCCACTCAGTGTGCTGGTTTTTGTGGATTCCATTCTTAGGCACCTCTACCACCATCTCGTAGACACTCTGTCTGTATTCTGCAATAACAGTGACCCTGTGAACAGGAAAAGTTCTTCCCCCAGTGCTGGAGACATGTCCTGTCCCTGGGTGGAACTGACAAAGCCGGGAGCACGCAGAGCCAGAAATGCCTTGGCTGGGTATGTTGGTGGGCTGAGAACACTTCCACACTGGGTGAGAGGATAGGCAGGCAAGTTTTCCCACAGCACACCATGGACCAAGTCCTAGAGCAGCCCCAGCTACCAAGGCGCTAAGAACCCTGACATTCACCCCCTAGAAACCAAAGCATCCGATACAGCGTCAGTGTGCACATGTTATGGGGCGTGTGTACCACTGCAGTGTGCATGCTTGCAGAAAAGCTTGGCAAGGACAGGTTTGCATGTGCATGTGCCTGAAAACAGGTACACTATGCAGCGTAGATCTATCCTAATTTGGCTTTGTGGTCTGGCCCTAGGTGGGCACAACAAACAAGCGGGGGTGGGGAGCACAAGTTAACAGTGCTCTTTCATTTGGGTATGTTACCTATCAGTTTGCTAAGGTGTACTTTTTTATATTATTTGATCTAATATTCATGTAGGGGTTCTAGCTCTTATCTAGCACTTTCCATCTCAAAGCCTTTTACTAAGGAGGTCAGCACCATTATACCCATTGTACAGAGTGGGGAACTGAGACGCAGGGAGGTGAAGTGACTTGCCCAAAGTTACACAGCAGGCCAATGGCAGAGTCAGGAATAGCACCCAGGTCTCCTGATTCCCAGTCCATTGTTCTATCCACTAGGCCACATCACTTCAGAGCTACGTTGTGCCAGTATAGTACTACACTTGACTGCTACAAAAGCAACTGGCAGGGAGAAGGTGAGAGTACATATGTTGGTGTCAGCACATAACTAATGAAAGATGAAGCCATAAGTGAATTATGCAGGCCATCCAAAGAAGTGCCAAGGCCTCATGTGTTCTGTCGCATCAGGCCATCCCTAACAGAAAAGCAATTTTCAATATGCCTTGGAGAGCATTAAAAATGAATTGATGCTATTTTTGTATCCCTATGTCTGTAATTTCAGAAGCCTTAGTATCCTTTCTTGCCATTTCCTTATTCCACCATCCATCCCTTGCCTCTCATCTCCTGGCATTCACATCCCTGCAGACAGAAAGTATCTGCTATTTCTCTTGCCTAACTGCACTGATTGGGGGACTCCCACAGCCATTTACCCTGCACCACCCCACCCCAGAGGGAAGGAAGCTGATGGCTACCTCCTGTTTTAGCTCCTCTCAGAGAGTGGATCTGTGCCTATCATTACCCTTTTCTCTGCTCTCTCCTGGAGCTGAGGAACCTACCAGCTTCTCTTGTCCCTTCTTCCGAAGGAGGGATCCACCAGCTTTCCCCCCAGTTGCTCCCAGCTGAAGGGGGACTCTATTGGTCGTTTTCATGATCTAGCCTCTGGTGGAACATCTTTGTGGCTTCTATAGTACCTCCCACACATGCATGCCAGGCACTTCTCCTATTTCCCCACCATTCTGCTCTAGGAAAGCAGAAGCCACTAGGCGCTTCTCCTGTTGCTCACACTGGAATTATTTATACAACAAACTTGCCCTCAAGGGTTTCCTTGGCAACATACATGCCTTCCTGTTATCTGTTTTACAAGCAGGCTTGAATTGTCCCACAATAGCCTAGAGGCAGCAATTTAACACAGCTGGTGGCATAATGGTACTTTTCTTTTAAGGCCATGTTTCTTAGACCAGATGTATCTTGAATGCTGATAATGGATCTTTTGTTCTTGTGGACTAACAGTCACCTATTGTAGTAAAGATGGAAGGAAAGAGAAAGTGGAAGGACTAGCAGCCCAATATGCAAATTAGTCAGCTGTAACACGGAGCTATCTGAGATACCATATTTGTATCCTATTCTAAATTAAGGAAAACACTGATGTATGTCAAGTATCACAGGACTATAACAGTCTGTATATGTTGACTCATTACGGTATCTGCTCTAGTCCCAGTTTTTAAAGGTTTTTTTTTCCCCTCATGGCTATACCTGTTCATAGTCATGGTACACACATAATTTTTTGCTAAGTGAGTTATATACATTGCCCATTAATTTCCTTTGGGCGCCATTATAGCTCATAAAGTTTATTGGCCACAGCGTGTAAGAAATTCATGGTTAAATACAGGTAGAAAGGCCCAGCTTGTGACAAATCTAATTAAGCAAAGAAGAGATGAAGCTTTCAGGGAATCTGAATCAGAAGTGGTTCTACGGGTTTTGTACTGTACCCCTCTGTCATAAACAAATAAGTAAGAGTTAATAGAACAGAAATGCTTCATATCTCTTTTGCCTGGAAAGGGTTAACAAGAACAGTGAGCCTGGCTGTCACCTGACCAGAGGACCAGTCAGGGGACAGGATACTTTCAAATCTTGAGGGAGGGAAGTTTTGTGTGTGCTGTTAGTGTTTGGTTGTTGTTCACTCTGGGGGCTCAGAGGGACCAGATGTGCAACCAGGTTTCTCTCCAATCTCCCTGATACAGGTTCTTATAAATTCAGACTGGTGAGTACTAGGTAGATAAAGCGAGTTAGGCTTATGCTTGTTTTCTTTATTTGCAAATGTGTATTTGGCTGGGAGGAGTTCAAATGTGTATTTGGCTGAAAGGATTTTAATTTGTACTTGAATACTTAAGCTGGAAGGGTATTCCCAGTGTCTATAGCTGAAAGGCCCTGTTCCTACTCCATTTCAAATTTACAAAGATAATTTTTACTGTTTTTTTCTTTCTTTAATTAAAAGTTTCTTGTTTAAGAACCTGATTGTTTGTTTGTTTTTTTTTATTCTAGTGTGAGACCCCAGGGGACGGGGTCTGGATTCACCAGGGAATTGGTGGGGAGAAAGGAGGGAAGCGGGAGAGAGAGGCTAATTTCTCTCTGTGTTAGGATTACTGTCTCCCTCAGGGACAGTCTGGGAGGGGGAGAGAGAAGGAGGAGGGGAAGGTGGATTTTTCCTCTCTGTTTTAAGATTCAAGTTGAATCACAGTGATCTTTCAGGGTAACCCAGGGAGGGGAAGCCTGGGAGAGGCAACGGTAAGGGAAAGGGTTTACTTTCCTTGTGTTAAGATCCAGAGGGACTGGGTCTTGGGTGTCCCCGGGCAAGGTGTTGGGGGGACCAGAGTGTACCAGGCACTGGAATTCCTGGTTGGTGGCAGCGCTACAAGTACTAAGCTGGTAATTGAGCTTAGAGGAATTCATGCTGGTACCCCATCTTTTGGACGCTAAGGGTCAAGGTGGAGAATTAGACCATGACACCCTCCATTTCAAAGTAATCTTTACTAAAGGCTAAGGGAGATGTAGGATAATAAGGAAGCATGGTCTACTGTTTGACCCCTTGGGAAAATCATTTATTCTTTCTCTTCCTCAGTTTCTCCAAGTGTAAAATAGGGATAAGTATACCTGCTTACTCCTCAGGGATTTGGGGAGGTAAGTTCATGGAAGATAGGTCCATCAATGGCTATTAGCCAGGATGGGCAGGGATGGTGTCCCTAGTCTCTATTGCCAGAAGCTGGGATGGATCACTAGATGACTGCCTGTTCTGTTCATTCCCTCTGGGGCACCTGACAGTTGCTGCTGTCAGAAGACAGGATACTGAGCTAGATGGACCTTTGGTCTGACCCAGTATGGCCATGCTTATGTTCTTATGAGGTTTAATTCCACTTTTAAAGCTGAATGAAATATTTGCAACAATTTAACAAATATAGCTGCTTTCCATTGGTGAACACTCTACAAACAGCCACTGATTTTCGTTTAATCTATGAATTTATTTGCTACTGAAAATTATTTGACAACTATTTTAGACACACAAATTTCAGTTGATTGTTTCCTCAAACTATTCACTGTGACTATTGCTTTCTATACTGGCTATTCATAATTTGCTATATGCAATGCAACTAAGTCACACAGTAATTTTTTTTTCTACTGACACTGGGTTACTGTATCTCATAAACAAGAGGAAGACACGAGCATAAATATTAGTACAAATGCATTTACATGATTATCTGCAACCCTTGTAGCATGCATACTAGTGAGAAGTATTCATGAAGGACTTCATGGCATTTTATGTGAACAAAATCTCACTTATATGTATATTATTTAGATTATAAACTCTTTAGGGGGCAAGAACTATCTACTGCAGTGTCTAGTACAATGGTGCTCTGTTGTTCCATGGTCCCTAAGCACTATTCTTGTTAACTATTAATAATAATAATAATAATCAGAATGTGAGTAGAAAGTGAATGAGTGGTGGCACAACTACCATGGAAGCAAATTCAGTTTTTATTTCAAACAAACATTCAATAAGGGCCAGATTCTGTCTGCCTCACACTAAGCGGTGTCTTACTCCATGATCAATCCCACTGAAACCAGTTATATTTACTGTGGAGCCAGGTACTACGCTGTGTAAGAACAGCAGAATTTGGCCTAAATATTTTTTCCTTAGCATTTCTACACCTCTGCTCATTAATGTTGAGAAATGCTGTCAGAGCTTCCAGTAAAAGGTGCTTTATAATTCCTAATTGTAGTTATAATCCTATATTTTATTTATTATATATGCCCACTGAGGGAACATTTTAGGTCAGAATCCAGGCATTCATGTTTCTTGTCCTATGTCTCTGCACAAATTCAGACCAGCAATTCTGTTTCCAAATTTTCTAAAATATTACAACATGGGAATATTAATCCACCCATAGCAATGCTGTCTAATCTTCCCAGTAAATCAAATAAAGGTAGAGTTCTAAATAATGCTTAAAAGGATCAAAGTAACACTTCTCTTTTTCTTTGGAAGCTTTCAGTTTATAATGCCCTTATTTAAGGATGCCAGGAGATTTATTGATAGCAATTAAAAATCCTTGACGTTTGATTTAAACTGTCTCCAAACCCACAGGAACACTAAATAGAAGTCCATTGATTTAAGTGGAGAGAACACTTTCTACAGGTAGATGAACCCTGGGCAGCTTTTTCCTTTGGAAAGATAAGTCTCTGAGATGATCGGGTCACCCTTTGCTAGAATTGTACTCCTTTATTGGCAACAGATGTACTTCTCTGAGCTCCAAAGGTGGAGACACTAACAATTTGCAGATGGATCTTATGCTGTGGATGGGAAAGATGAAGGCAAGAGCTGCATATTAATCAAAATCTAGGCCACTGTTTTGAGAACTTGGAGCTGCAGGAAAGACGGATGAAAATTTGTCTTTAAATTCAGAAAGTCATATGTTAAAAGTGTTTCTCTTTATTAAAAAATACATTATGGATGTTTTGGTAGGAATCCAGGTTACATAGCCACCTGAGGATGCTTTCTTAAGGCAGTGGGGATCAGGAATATCATAGAAGGGATATGGTTAATAGAGGCCTGCTCTTGTACCACTGAAGTCAATGGGAGTTTTCCCAGCATGTGGGGTCCAGCAAAGGTGGTTGATGCCACATCACTCTTCAGCCATCACAACCTGTCATTCAAGGTATGTCTAAGCTGCATGCCATGGGTGTAAATAGCAGTGTAGACTGTGAGGCATTGCTTAGGCAAGTATAGTAAAGAAATTCCTGAACCTGAGGGTATGTACCCTAAATGGCTCTTTACACACCCAAGCCATGACTTCCCCCTTCTACACTGATACTTTTTAGCAATATAGTGTCCCACTGCCTCTGTACTACCAGTCTTTCCCCACTGCAGGGAAAGCCTCCAGCAGTGGGGAAAGGCTCTGGCAGGGGGTTGGCAGCAGAGAAAGTTTCCGACAGCTCTCACTGCTGGAACCTTTCCCCACCACAGGGAAAGCCTCTGGAGTTCTCTGCTGCTGGAGCCTTTCCCCAAGGCCCCCCCCCTCCAGTCTTTCATTGCCATGACATGTAGCTACACACCACAGTGTAGATACAGCCTGCTTTTCACTGTGGCGTGTAGCTACACATATGAAAAACAAAGCTGCCAATGAGTGTGCAGTGTAGACTTATTCTTAGGGTATTAGTATCCTTTCCATGAAAGACTTGTCAAAGTCAGAGAAAATAGGAGGAGGAGACACGGTGACCCTATGATGTGGCTGTGGTGATTTTTTTTTCCCAATTATATTTGAAAGCTGTAGTAATCTGTTTCCTGTGGTAACAACAGAATTAAGAAACATTTACTTCCATAGACCAGAGGTTCTCAAATGTTTTTTTTTGTTGACTGACCCCTTTTCAAATGCAATGTTAATCGTGGACCCCCAAGTGAGACACTGATTGACAAAAGTATACGTGTACTTCATATAAACATGTACTGCCAGTAAAGGTTTAAGAAAAAGTACTTACAGATATCAGTGAGATGGGTGTGCCTGCTTCTTACTGCAGAGTCTATCTATTCTTGGTGTGATGGTTCACAAGCAAACTCACGCATAGCGATATTATTTTTCACATTTCCGTAGCATTTGGTAGATCCCTGTGCAGTCTCTAAAAACCCTATGGAGTCCATAGACCCCAGTTCCAGAACTGCTGCCATAAACACAAGAATATATTGCAGAATTGACACTGGGCCAGAATGTGTCACCTTCACTCAGAAGAAGTAGCATCTTTTTCCACTGGTAGTCCCATTGACTTCATTGAGCACAAAACCAAAATCAGTCCTGCCATGAGGATCTTAAATTTAACACTAGTGCGAGCTCCTTGTGGGCTCAAGGATCTGCTCATCTAATTACAGGATCAGGACCTGAGATAGTCACACAGAAGATGAACTACACTGGGATGTCCAGAAGAGAGGATAATTTTTGTTTTTCTTTTGAACTGCAAATGTAGAATTTGGTGGCTGCTTATTAAGTTAGGGTGGGAAATCAAATCACATGTCTGAGGCAGTGGCAAAATGCACAAATACAGCAACAAGAGAAAGAGAATGAAAAAGGCACCAAAAATGTTGTTTTCACTGATACAAAGGTGGGGATTTCCAGCGGGATAACAAATGCGATAGCTATCTCATTGTAAAATGCTAAGTGGAGACAAGGCACTTGTAGTGTTTACCATCAGGTAGCTAGGCAAGGTCAACACTAAATCCCCCACCGATGGTTGACCTTGCGGTAAAATTCAAGTGCCTTGTCTCCACTATATTTTTACAGTGGAGCAGTGCACGGTGGGTGTCAGCTATTCTGCAGTAAAAACACATCTGCTTGTCAGTGCTGACCTAGCCTGAGACTGGCATCATGGAGATGCCGGGATGGTTTAGTGGTGTAATGTGAATGCACTTTATGGCGTGTTCTCAGCATGTGATATACTATACTTGCTTTGTATGAGGATAATGATACTTACTCATCTTTGTGAGGAGCTTTAAGATCTATGGGTGAAAAGTGCTGTATGTAAGTGCTAATTAATAGCACTTTTTGAAAGATAATCTAGTAAGGTAAAATCCTCTCAGAATTCTCATATCATTAGAGGGATATGATGAAATTATGTCTCTATGAAGAAACTTTGTGGCTCTAAATTCCTGTGATTAGTACCTTGGTACTACATGGTAAATTCTCTCTATATATCCAAGATAGATTATATTACTTACCATTGCTTAGAGGTGATGCATTTATATCTGATTATAAAACTCTTCTGATAAATACCCTCTCTCCCTCCTTTTCTTACAAGTAGTTGATATTAAAGCTGATGAATCCCATAAGGGCCTTGGCATCTTCATCCCCCTTGAACTCAAAGGGAGGGGAGAGTATGTGCGTAGCACAGGACTTGGGCTCATTTGCTGTGTGATATCATTTTTGCTTCCCATGTTCTTCGGAACACACTGGTATGACAAACACTGATATGGCAAGAGTTCTGCAACTTTGAAACTATGGCTCTATTCCAACTGGGCTAAAGCAATAGCATCCTATTTCTGCTTTGTGGGATGCAAATAGACAGGGAGAAGAGAGCAAGGAAATAACATCACCCGATTCCATCATATAAGGTCTACAATCTACATTTTGTATCCAGTCTATGATGTGTGAAAAGGAAAAGGAGCTAACTGAAAAGTCCAGATAGAAATGAGAAACAACCATGCAGTACAGCAAATGTTTTCATCGTGACTGCCGGTAGTCTCTGCAGAGACCAGGCAATTGTATGGACATGGAGAGTGCACTCCCTGACAGAGGTGGTCTGTCCAGGTCAGAATTCTGGTATATCTATCAGTAAGAGGGAAACTTGTACTGCAGCTACATGTGCTACACTGATGAGGTAGACAGGGCTTGACTCTTGTGGATGTCAAGCCTGCACCTCTTCCAGCAGTAATTTGCTAAAGAGACACGCTTTGTAGAGAAACATGGTGGCTTTGTGGTTAAGCCTCTGGTTTACGGTGCAGGTGATTTGAGTTTAATGGCTGCTGTTACTGTAGACTTCCTGTGTTACTTGGTCAAGGTTAATCTTTCTGTGCCTCAGTTTCCCCAGTTAAATGATGATATTGGCCTCCTTTAAGTACTCTGAGATCTACTGATAAGTGCCATATAAGAGCTAGGTATTATTATAATTTATCCTGTGAGCATTTTGGGCAGTGTTTACTATGTGTATGTTCAGAACCCAGCATAATGGGGCCCTGATCTTGGGGCCAGGAAGGCTTTAAGTGCTACTATTGTGTAACAAGTAATAAACCCTGAAGAGGCATATGCCTGACTAGGCAATCCAAGTAAATAACTATTTTTGGTTCTTCCACAACCCAAAGAAACTTCACAAACGTTTGGAATATGATAAGATTAACAACGCACATCTTTTTAATCATATTCTTGATTTCTAGTCTCCATGTTGATAGATCATCTGTTTGTATTTTGCAGAATAATAAAAGCCTTGAGATTTTTAATTCTGCAATCACTGTGAATCATGGATACGCTTGGTACAACAGAATTTAAAAATAAATACCATTGTACCAGCCAGTAGTTGATTCTTCAATACTATATATCGAGCCCTGAGGCAGAAACTGTCAGCTATCAAAGAGGCTGTTTAGAAATCAATACGTCTTTCCATGAAAAGAGGCAGGCATGCGCTTTTCTAGCATCTTGTCAGCAGACTGTGAAGGTAAATAGGCCTCAAGCACGAAAAAAGAAAAGTTTAATAATCATCTAGCAAATAAGCACCATGGTAGCAGGTGGAATAATGAATAGTGTCCACTGATAGCCCGCCCACAGACAAAAGATTAGTTCAAAGCATGTCTCAAGAACCTACTTACATTAGACTCACTGGCCTCAGGTTTAAAGTGGGAGGGAGGGGATTTTTTTTTTTTTAAACTTACACCAAAGCCTGTCTGAGTTTTGAGAAATGTCTGCTTGATGATCAAAATTAATTAGTGGTTTCCAAGAGGCAGCAACATAACATTAAACTCATGCAATAAACTATTCCCCCTTGCATTTTGTTTTCTGAACATATGAAATGGGCTTATTTTAGGGAGTAAATCATGAAATATATTCAAATAAGCCTGGATGAATTTTAAGGAACATAGTGACTGGGTTTGGGGATTTTTTTTTTTAAATACCATACAACAGGTTTTCAGTTGTTTAAGTTGTAGGGTGACCAGATGTCCCATTCTTAAAGGGACAGTCCCATATTCAAGCCCTCCTAATGGTGTTCCAACTTTTTCTTAAAAACTGGCAAATTGTCCCATATTTTCTGTCTCTGCACCTCCCCTTCACCAACAATACTTGTGGGTCCTGCTGCTGGCTGGATCCCTGCTCGCCAGTCACCTGCCCACCAGCAGTGAGTGGGAGGGTCCAGTGGCTGACGATGGGGGTGGGTGTGGAAGGCTGATGGTGGGGCAAAGCTGCAGCCCATGGGGCTGGCCACTCCCCCTGCTGCATGCCAGCTCTCAGCCATCAGGGTCTTGCCCCCTGTCCCATTTCTGGCCAGCACCGGCTGCGAGCTGCAATGGCGGGTGAGTGCGGGCAGATACTAGGCAGCTGCCAGTTACGTATCACCTCTGCTGCTCACACATCGGCCCTTTTACATGCTCCCCCTCTTGCTGTCCTCTCTCTGCTTTGCCCCTTCCCCCCCGCATCCCTGCTGCTCCTCCATATCCTCCCCCTCTTCCCCCGCCCCCCCAGTGGGGCATGTCCTGTTCCCAGCACTATGTGGAGAGCCAGCCCCTGGTCGGAGTGCTCAGCTCACCCAGCAGCCTGACCGGGCTCCTTCCCTCACTGCCTCTGGCTGGGCCAACGCCCCAGGAAAGCCCAAGACCTGGCTCAGGGCGCTGGCCAGGAGGAGCCAAGCCCTGCATGTGCCAAAGCCCTGCACAGCACTGGCACAGGGTAGCCTCTCTGCTAAGCTAAGGCAGGGTGGGGTAAGGGGAGGAAGTGATTTCTAGACTATTGGCACCCCAACCTTGCAGGCTGCACAGCAGCCCCCCGGGCAGGGATTTAGCACCCTCCTCACCTCCCCCCCACACCCTGGGTCCTGCCCCCAGGGAGTGCAGGACTGCTCTGTGCCTTAGGCATCCTCCGCTGCTGAGTCTCCTCTCTGGTAGGGTTTGCTGAAGCCCCTGCAGTCAGGTTCCCTGGGCCCTGATGAGCAACGTATCCTTAGGGCTTAACCCCTTCCTGCCCATGCTGTGGCGGGAGCAGGAGGGAGGACAGGAAGTGGCTGGGTTATGTTGGTGGCCAGCAGCAGCCTGGAGGAGGTGTTAGCTGCCTTTCACAACTGTGTGGGCAGGAAAGGACAGAGAGATGAGCTCTGCAAAGACATGGGCCAGGTCATCCCTTCCCCTTTCCTACCTCCTCTCAGCTCTCATCCATTCCTGCACAGTGCTGAAAGGCTGCTGCCAGCGCCGGCTCTAGCCATTTCGCTGCCCCAAGCACGGCGGCACGCCACTGGGGGCACTTTGCCACTTGCCAGTCCCGCGGCTCCGGTGGATCTCCCGCAGACAAGGCTGTGGATGCTCCACCGGAGCCGCGGGACCAGCGGACCCTCCGCAGGCATGCCTGCGGGAGGACCACCGGAGCCGCCTGCCGCCGTCCCGGCAACCGGCAGAGCGCCACCCGTGGCATGCTGCCCCAAGCATGCACTTGGCGTGCTGGGGCCTGGAGCCGGCCCTGGCCGCTGCTGGCCACATTCTGGTGTGAACCCTGGCAGAAATCTGGAGATGGGGGGGATGTGACCCTACGTGTCCCCCACCCAGGTGTTGCCTCAGGAAGACAAGGTGCCAAGTACCAGGAGAGGCAAGTCTGTCCCGGGGGCCCAGGCAGGCATAGAGGGCAGAGAGCACTAGTCAGGGAGGAGAGAGTTGGTCAGTCAGTCTCCCACCCCCGTGTGAGAGAGGTGTGCGGGAGGGTGTGTGTGTCTCTTCTCCCCGTGTGAACCTTAAAGCTAAGGTAAATAAAAAAAATCCAGCTGCACAGTATTTCTTTTTAACAGGGGCTCTGTCAACTTGATGTTAATTTGAACGTTTGTACTGCATAGCTCGGACTGATTACCATTGAACTCGCTTGAATATGAGTAATTTTACCAAGTGTCCCGTATTCATCATAGGGAAATAGTCACCGTATTGAGTTGTCTCTCCTGCCTTTGGATTAAACAAATGTGCAAGAGACAGGGGGCCAGAATATGACTCCCTTACTCCTGCTGACTAGCACTTTACTCCACAAGTAGTGTCTCAGTGATTTTTTTAATGGGACTACTTGTGGAGTAAAGTGCTAGTCAGCAGGAGTAAGGATATCAAAATTTGGCCCAATAATCTCAAATTAAACCTAGACATCTTAATAGATCAGATAAGTACAAAATCTTCCATAAAACCAAATAGGCAGATAAGGAAGTTTTGTGATTTCAAATGATTGTTTTACAGATCATTTGGTTTTATTAATTTAAGCTTCAAACATCAGTAGGTGAGGGGTGTCCTTCATGCTAGTCAGCAGCTATTTCTTCCTTTTAATCTGTCTTTTTCCTTCTTTTTTATACTTTTTATGGCTCTTGTTGATGTAGGGTATTGATATATTAACTTGTCTTCTGTGAGTTATAGATATTGAGGGTTTCTTTTCCTCTGGGAAATATGCTCAGTCATGATGATTGATTTTCAATGACTCAGTAAAATGGTTTGGTGATCTTTTGTTTTTCTTTTCTTTTCCTTCTGAAAGTTTCTGGACTGACAACAGAAGTCTTGATGGGAACAGAAGTCTTCTATTTCTCTGGAAATACGATACAAGATGGGCATTGCCATTATAAGCTTCTCACCAGGGGACTTAATGCACTGTGTTCCAAATTTGATATTTTTTTGGTAGTTGCCACTTGCTATTCTTTCCTGCTTGTCAGAAGATACAAATTCATTTATCTATAAATACACTCATCTTGTTGAACAGTTGAGTATCAAGGAAGAAAGGTTTCTTTAAGGCAAGAAGTGCTTGTTTATAATTATACATGACTTCCCTCTGTTTGATCCAATTTTGATGTGGTTAGTAAGGGCCTGATCCCAATTTCATTGTGCCTTGGATCTGGCTCTAAATATCGCAGGAGCTGAAATCTTCTGGTCCATTTAATGTGCGCCAAAAAAAAAAAAAGCTTTTTCCAAGGAGCTATGGCCCTCCTCTATATTGAGTACAAACCATAGCTTTTTAAATCATTTACTGACACACACGCTCGCGCTCTCTATCTCAGCATTTTCAGTGAAACTTGCTCGTTCACTATTTATACAATAAATTACAGCTTCCTAGCAAAGGTGCGGTCCATTGAGTTACTGTAGCTGTTAATAAAGAGGATTTTAGTCAGAATTAACAATTTCATTTTATTAAGATCCTTGACACAACAGGGACCACTTGTGTGAGGAAGGTGAGCAGGACCTGGCCCATCATATGAGCTTTATTAGTGAAAAAAATTGCCTCCATCTAATGCAGGTTGTGACAATTCTATTACTGCTTTTTCTAGTGTCACTAGGGTACTGTGTCTCAAAAGAAGAGAAACACTGTTTGACAACCTGAGAAAAGCATTCATGTTATTTAACAGCTATTATCACTGACTTGTGATATTGGATGGCTAACTTTGCTGTGAACGCATAAGATAATTAGCTGGCATGATGAGATCAGAATAGAATCATTAACTTCCGTTTCAGAAATCTCTTTTTATCATGAGTGATGTGCCAGTGGGGGGTCTCAGAGGGGTTTGTTTTTGTTTCATTCTGTTTTGTTTTTCCGGAGCAGCACATAAGAGATTTACTCCTGGTGCTGATCTCAATTCTAGAGCTAGATAATAACGTACCCAAGAGACAGCCCAGTCACTGCAATAACAGAAAAACTCCCAGAGCCTAAAATAAATCCATTTCCTGAGCACTTCTAAGTGCCGTACATTTCCCACTGTTACATATTGCTAGTGAAACAGAGAGAACACACAGTCCAAGGGCAGAGAATCCTGGCAAGGGACTCAACCACACCTCTTCTCTGGGGTCCAAGCATTGCAGTGTTCTGCCATAAGGTCATCAAGCAAATAAATCTACCAAGTCATAGTCTAGGTGTACTTATACTAGAAAAAATAGTGCCTGTATCAGAGCAGTAGACAGCTGAGGAGACGTGAGTGTGAACAGGGCATTGGCCAGGGGTGGCTGAGAAGGCGTGGATGCAGTCAGGGGTGGCTCCAGGCCCCAGCACACCAAGCACATGCTTGGGGCGGCATGTCGTGGGGGGCGCTCTGCTGGTTGCCGGGAGGATGGCAGGCAGGCAGCCTTTGGCAACATGTCTGCGGAGGGTCCGCTGGTCTCGCGGCTCCGGTGGACCTCCCGCAGGCATGCCTGCGGAGGGTCTGCTAGTCCCGCGTGCCTGCGAGAGGTCCACCGGAGCCACGGGACCAGCGACCGGCAGAGCGCCCCCTGCAGCATGCTGCTGTGATTGGGGCAGCGAAATGTCTAGAGCCGCCCCTGGATGCAGTGCAGGCGTTGGCTAGTGGAGGCCAAAGAGGCATGGACAGGGCACGAGTGTTGACCGGGGTAGGCCAAGGAGGTGAGGGCATTGGCCCAAGGTGTTGGCAGTTTCAAGTATTTGCCCAATCTCATTTGGAAGAAGTATCCCTCTTTTTAGATTAATTTTAAGACCATTTTAAAAATAATTCTCTCTTAAAAAATCCATTATTTCTGTGTGTTTCAATGAAAGATTCCCAAACTTACTAGTGTTTTTTGTTTTTGTTTGTTTTTTTTTTTTTAATTTTCTCATCTGGTAAATTGGTTATTTATCCCACTATTTTTCTCTCATGCCAAATATATCCTTCAAATGATGGCCAAATAATTCACATATAGGTTGGGAAATTACCAGATTCTGTAATGATAATATGACCCATGCAATCTATAACTCATAGACTCATAGACCAGAAGGGACCAATATGATCATCTAGTCTGACCTCCTGCACAAGGCAGGCCACAGAACCCTACCCATCCACTTTTATACAACCCCTAATCCAGGACTGAGTTATTGAAATCCTCAAAACTGGTCTGAAGACCTCAAACTGCAGAGAATCCACCAGCAAGCGACCCATGCCCCACGCTGCAGAGGAAGGCGAAAAACCTCCAGGGCCCCTGCCAATCCGCCCTGGAGGAAAATTCCTTCCCGACCCCAAATATGGCGATCAGCTAAACCCTGAGCATGTGGGCAAGACTCACCAGCCAGCACCCAAGAAGGAAATCTCTGCAGTAACTCAGTTCCCATCCCATCCAACATCTCCCCGCAGACCATTGAGCAGACTTATCTGGTGATAATCCAAGATCAATTGCCCAAATTAAACTATCCTATCATAACATCCCCTCCATATACTTATCAAGCTTAGTCTTGAAGCCAGATAATTCTTTTGCCCCCACTACTTCCCTCGGAAGGCTGTTCCAAAACTTCACTCCCCTAATGGTTAGAAACCTTCGTCTAATTTCAAGTCTAAACTTCCTAATATCCAGTTTATACCCATTCGTCCTCGTGCCTACATTAGAACTAAACTTAAATAATTCCTCTCCCTCCCTAACGTTAACGCCCCTGATATATTTATATAGAGCAAGCATATCCCCCCGCAGCCTTCTTTTGGCCAGGCTAAACAAGCCAAGCTCCTTGAGTCTCCTTTCATAAGGCAGGTTTTCCATTCCTCGGATCATCCTAGTAGCCCATCTCTGGACCTGTTCCAGTTTGAATTCATCCTTCTTGAACATGGGACACCAGAACTGCACACAATATTCCAGATGGGGTCTCACCAGCGCCGTATATAACGGTATTAACACCTCCTTATCCCTGCTGGAAATACCTCGCCTAATGCATCCTAAAATCGCATTTGCTTTTTTAACAGCCATATCACATTGGCGGCTCATAGTCATCCTGCTATCGACCAGTACCCCAAGGTCCTTCTCCTCCTCCGTCGCTTCCAACTGATGCGTCCCCAACGTATATCTAAAATCCTTATTATTAATCCCTAAGTGTATGACCTTGCACTTTTCACTATTGTATTTCATCCTATTACTCTTACTCCAGTTTACAAGGTGGTCCAGATCTTCCTGAATAGTATCCCTGTCCTTCTCTTTATAACACTGTTAATTTCTTGTGAAATTGCCGATTTTGTTGGATTTCAGATAAAATGCTCCAGACCATTGTGGAAAATTTTTCTTTCAAAGATCTACATAGGAGGAGATAGTTTTATGAAGCGATTAGATTGAATCAATACATCTAAACATCTGAAATTTTGGAAAAGTTCCTATGGGGAGCTGGATTATAACTTTGTAGCTGAGACGCATCTCTAATATGGCCTATAAAAGAACTGGAAAATGTGGAAATCATAGAGCCATGTTATGATTGCTATATTTTAACAAAATTATGCATCCTTCCAGCAGATAGACGGATAAAAAGAAAACAGCACTGCAGTTCAGACTGCGGTCAATGGACTGCCGGTAGTCCAGTAGAGCACTTACTGGTGGTCCATGAAGGGCAAGCTAGTCCCTGGTATTGGCTCTCCTTAGTCCAGGTGCCACAGTGCATTGAAATGCAGCTAAAATATATTGCTTTCCCAGTATTCTATTTCCTTCTTGGCAATTGCTGTACTTGCCATGGAGAAGAAATAGAGAGAAATGGGAGAAGTCATCTTCACAGTCATACAGAGGAAATATCCATATTCTTAGTTTTAAATGTCCATATTGTGGAGTATGAGAACCCTTCAAATAGTTGAATTACTGTACATGCTTTAATGCTCCAACTGGTCTATTGTTTGTTTCTTGCATTTTCAAATAAAACATAATCTACAACATTCATTAGCTCTTTCCTTTAAAAAAAAATTATCACTCTCAATTACTTCATCTGGAATGTTATAATAAGCAGTGGATAGTTCAGTAACCCAAAGTTCAGCACTTGTATGGCGGAGTTTACTAAGTGTTTGACTCTTTTTACTTTTTTTGCTGATTTAAAAGCACCCAGAAAAATTGCCCTTGCTAATTGTCCATTAATAGGTGCTCTTAAACATAACATGAAACCCTTTATTTGCCCTGGTGTTTGATAGTCCTCAAGAGGCAAAGCTGCTTCTGTCTTGAACCCATGTGACCTCAATAGTCATTTGAGATGTTAATTTACTGAAAAATGGAGCAGAACAATGATGGATCGGAGAATTTTAACCCTTCTCCATCCAAAAGAAAACAAGATAATGTAGACCTTGCATATCGATCAACTGGGCTTAGATTAAGTCTCTTCAAAGTCTTAGCCTAAAATAGTCTCATGTAAACAGAAACTTAACCACAAGTTTTTTAGGAGCCACTTGGTCAGATTCTTAGTGTTGGTAATATATTCAATGGATTACACCAGGGAAAATTGTGCAGCAGAGACAGATCAGCATTACTGATGCCTTTAGTTTAGAAGAATGGCTCTGGCTGCACTTGAGTTCAGCTGTTCCTTTTTCTATTGTCAGAATTAGGTCAAAATAAAATAAAACATAAACCTTCTGATTTTTGGTTCCCAGCAGGTTTCTTCCCTTTCAGATTCAGTATTGCAAATATATTATCAAGGGAATAAACATCCCCAGGGAAAGACAAGTGTATCTGAATCAATTCAGTACTATGTTTACTTTAGATACTAGAGGCTAGGGCCCCACTGAAGTCAATAGCGAAACTCCTATTGTCTCTAATGGGGCCAGGATTTCACCCTAGATCTTCAGCTAGTGTAAATCAGTGTGACTCCTTTGAAATCTACAGCATTTTGCTGATTTGCACCAATTGAGAATCTGATGCTAGAATTTTAGATATCATCAGCATTAAAATCAAAATGAAACATATCTTGAATTATGAGAGATGCTCCCAGCACACCTGCTGCTTTCATAAAATAATTATAGCTGCATTAGGAATATCTGAAAAGAGTTTAGTGGATTCTCTTGCATCCCAAGTGGTATAAATGGGTGGGAATCATTTTGAAGCACACATGGAATCTGCAAGTCAGTGCTATTTTATGTTAAATGTATCCTGTACCTTTCACTGGTTTCAAATGGCTTTGCAGAATAAGAAACTTTAGCAGTGGCCCCTAAAAGAAATACCTTTTCCTTTTCATAGTAAGATTCATCTTAAAAACGTATTTTTAAACTTGTGAGAAATCTATTTTCAGCTAAGCTGGCGGCTAACTTGGTTTGGCAGGTCAAAATGGAAGGGTCCAAACCATGTTCTTAGAATAGTGTTTAAAAAGTGCATTCTAGCCTAGCTCCCTAAGGGTAGTTATAATTACTAACTGGTGCATGTGGTTGCTGAGCTAGCCCAGATAGCACCACAACAGCAGCTGATGAAAGAAAAAACACCTGACTTGTTCTCTTTCCCTTTGACACAGCCACTTGGGACATGACCTCTCTGGCACAGCCTCTCTAAGCCAGTTTATTCCTCTCATCCCACTGCACTCCTTACATACCATCTCCCCACCCCCAGAGCCATACTTATAAAAAGGAATGATTTATGCCAGGTCCCTGGAGGAAAATATAACAAAGAGAGAATGGGAATAATATGTGCTCCACCCTAACCATTGCAAAATAGACATGTCTCATGAATCCACACGTTTCATGACCAAAGCCTTAGATTTAAGAAGGATAAAAAGCAAGCTTATATAATGGAACTTTAAGTTCTTGTTACTATTATTCCTCCTCCCAACTCTTATAGTTCATCTCAGTCCTTTTTAACTCATAGACTTTAGGGTCAGAAGGGACCAATGTGATCATCTAGTCTGACCTCCTGCACAAAGCAGGCCACAGAACCCTACCCATCCACTTCTATAACAAACCCCTAACCTATGTACGAGTTATTGAAGTCTTCAAATTGTGGTTTGAAGACCTCAAGCTGCAGAGAATCCACGCTGCAGGGGAAGGCGAAAAACCTCCAGGGCCTCTGCCAGTCTGCCCTGGAGGAAAATTCCTTCCTGACCCCAAATATGGCGATCAACTAAACCCTGAGCATGTGGGCAAGACTCACCAGCCAGCACTCAGAAAAGAATTCTCTGCAGTAACTCAGATCCCATCCCATCCAACATCCCATCACCGACCACTGGGCATACTTATCTGCTGGTAATCAAAGATCAATTGCTAAAATTAAGCTATCTTTTCCTTCTCACCTTCTCAGTCACTGTGGCCTCAGCTGCATGTTCAGAATAAAGAAGTATCTGCTTTGTTTATGGTTCACTTCACAATTATCATTGTTACTGTGCCTTTTAAACATGCCTCTTTTTAAAAAAAGAGCTGTTCATACAAAGCAAAATCTAAATCCCTCTGGAAACCATTGGTTTTCCAAATGGTCATTTTAGTGACTTGGGTGAGAATGGTAAGATTCTAACCACTTCATAATGAGACTGCTTTAGTTTTTCTCTCTTTTTCTCTTTGAGACAAGAAATGGTGTAATGCTGCCTTGACCCAACAAATAAATATGACTGTTAGAACTTTGTGACATGTCTGCAATGAAAACTCTAGCCACAAAATTTCCAATTTCCTTACAAACTTAAATCCCAAACCAAGTGGGTCAAAAGGTTTGCTGAGGTTCACAAGCTTTGAATGAATCTGGGACGATTTATGGTTTCACTCTGAAACTGGAGTAGACCCAAGTCTGATCTGAAATCCTTTTCTCCTCAACACCTTCCCAGATTTTGATGAAGTTTGGATACAGATCTGATTTTGAATTTTAACTGCTTGGGCTGAACCAGAATCCTGATTCCAAGCAACCACAACCTGAAGTAATTTGGATTTTGATCTGAACTTTAAAACTGCTGCCCATCTCTAGCTGAAACCCAGAAAAATCCAGTTTGATATGGCTGAAAACAGGCAGCATTTATTGGTTTCAACTGAGTTTCACTTTGGAACTCAAACCTGAAACTTAGGAGGTATAAGCCCACAAGGGTCAAAACATTTAAAAAAAACCCTGTGAGGCAAAACTTTTAAGCTCCTCACAACT
The DNA here is from genome assembly GCF_025201925.1 of Gopherus flavomarginatus. Taxonomy (NCBI): domain Eukaryota; kingdom Metazoa; phylum Chordata; order Testudines; family Testudinidae; genus Gopherus; species Gopherus flavomarginatus. The sequence goes on from NC_066620.1 coordinate 88,334,028, forward strand.
CTGCCATCTACATTTCTGTTCTTTCAGTGCTGGAATATAACTCTATATTCCAGCTTTTCATTGTGTGTCTCAAACACTGATGCTTCACAAAGGTATTTATGCTGTAAGAGCATAAGAATGGCCGTACTGGGTCAGAACAATGGTCCTTCTAGCCCAGTATCCTGTCTTTTGACAGTGACCAGTGCCAGGTGTTCAGAGGGAATGAACAAAACAGGCAATCATCTAGTGATTCATCCCCTGTTGTCCAAGCCCAGCTTTTGGCAGTCAGAGTCTCAGGAGCCCCAGATCATGGAGTTATCTCCCTGGCCATCTTGTCTAATGGTCTTTGATGGATCTATCCTCTATGAACTTATCTAATTCTTTTTTGAACTCTGTTATAGTTTTGGCCTTCACAACATCACCTGGCATTGAGTTCCGCAGGCTGACTGTACGTTGTGTGAAGTACGTTCTTTCTTTTGTTTGTTTTAAGCCTGCTGATTATTAATTTCATTGAGTGCACCCTGGTTCTTGTGTTATGAAAAGGGATATATAACACTTCCCTTTTCACTTTCTTCATGATTTTATAGACCTCTATCGTATGCCCCGCCTTAGCAGTCTCTTTTCCAAAATGAAAAGTACTAGTCTTTTTAATCTCTCCTCATATGAAAGCTGTTCCCTTCCCTTAATCATTTTTGTTGGCCTTTTCTGTTCCTTTTCCAGTTCTAGTATGTCTTTTTTGAAATGGAGCAATCAGAACTGCATGCAGTATTCAAGGTGTGGGAGTACCATGGATTTATATAATGGTATTATAATATTTTCTATCTTATTGTCTGCCTCTTTCCTAGTGGTTCCTAGCATTCTGTTAGCTTTTTTTGCCTGCCACTGCACATTGAGTTTTTCAGAGAACTATTCACAATGACTCCAAGATCTCTCTCTTGCATGGTAATAGCTAAGAACAGTTTTGGATCCCATCATTTTATATGTATAGTTGGGATTATGTTGTCCAGTGTGCATTACTTTGCATTTATCAGCATCGAATTTCATCTGCCATTTTGTTGTCCAGTTTTGTGAGAACTTTCTGTAGCTCTTCACAGTTTGACTTGGACTTAACTTTCTTGAGTAGTTTTGTATAGTTTGCAAATATAATGTATATTTCCAGATAATATTGGCATTGGCCTCAGAGATATGACCTTAGACAAGTCAGTTCCTCCTATGCCTCAGCCTTCCCATCTGTAAAATGGGAATAAGGATACTTACCTTCTTTAGAAAGGGCAGTGGGATCTATAGATGAAAAGCACTGTATAAAATCTAGGTTAAAATAAAAACAGCTTCTGTAATGTCTCCTGCTTTTCTGAAGGCATCATATGGTCTTAGAGAGAAGTAGTTACAGGGTAATGCATCTCCTACAGCTTCAGAGGTGGAGAGGTTTTGTCTGGGCCAGCAGGAAAAAGAAAACCTTTATCCCCTTTAAGGCTTCCATCACCACCCCTCCTTGTAGTCAGTCAGCATCCTTGTGAGCTTGAGAAGGGGGGCTCTGTGGCTGATTGGTTGGACAGAAGGATGTGGCATAAACTTATTGGCTCCCACACACCCAATGCGGGGGGTGGGAGGGTGTTATAAACCCTTTCTTCTGCCATTGGGTGCCATTCTGAGCTGGGAAGAAAAGCTCTCCCCTGCCCCACTTAAGATTTAAAAAGGACCAGCTTTGGGAAACTTTCTGTGGGCATTATGCTAGTCACAGTTTGGCTTGGGCAATATGCGGTTTTGCCTTCCTCTCAGAAGCCCAAGGACCTAGTGCAGTGGTCCCCAACCTTTTCCGGGTGGCAGGCACCTGACGACAAGCCACCGAGGACTGTGGCCGGCGGACAAGCATCCACTGAAATGCCACGAAGGAGCGGCAACGTCAAGAGGCGTCGCTGCCGAAATCCTGCTGAAAATCAACGGCATTTTGGCGGTGACGCCTCTTCGTGATGCTGCTTTTCAGTGGTGGCGCCTCTTGATGACGCCGCTTTTCGGCGACATTTCAGCAGATGCTTGTCTGCCAGCCAGTACATGGGAGCACATAGATGCCCCGGTGGGCGCCATGGCACCCGCAGGCACCACGTTGGGTACCCCTGACCTAGTGAGTAGGTTAGATTTTACAATCTATCTGTATAAAAACCCAACATGTGTCCAGTGCAGGTAATTGTTCAGTAGGGGTCCAGTTCCTAATAAATGGGAAGAGGATTAGGAAAAAGCAACTCCTGAAGAATCGGGGGAACAGGGCTCGTTTCCTAAAGTCTGGCACAGCGAAAAGACAATGTCTTCTTTCCCAGTCCCTTAACTTTCATATGAGGGGAAGGTGGTGAGGTCCCAGCAATGGTGCTATGACCAGTGGAATGAGGGGGTAGGTAACTGACAGCAGCCATCTACCAGGAAGACCAGACTACAAAGGACGGCCTGCACTGAACTGAGTTATTGCCAGATTGTTCTGGAAGATGTTAATGAAGTTGCAACACAGTTAAACCACATTCCTGTTGTCTTTCTTTCCTCTTGGGTATCTGGGACCATAACAAACACCATATCCTTCACGCCATGTGAAAGGACAACCTATTGGGAGTTAACAGCTGTAAGAGAGAATGCATGTGAAACTTGTGACTATATTACGTTACATCTGTTCTTTTTTGTGATAAGGCAATCCCATTATGTACATAACGTACCATTTGTGGGCATATGTAAACTTTTTCATGGATTAGAACTACAGAATTGATTGATCCTTCACCCACTGAAGTAAATGGAAGTTTTGCCATTGATATCAATGGAAACAGGGTTGGATACGATAGCTTTTGAAATATGGGACCTTCCTATTGGGTCAGAGGACTAGCTTCTGTCAGTGGAGCTGGGGGTGTTACTTTGGCTTGTATTTTCCATTTTGAACAAGCACTGAGGCAGCTAATAATTTACCAGAGGACAGTGTGATTAGCACAATGTACGGATCCTCCGAGTCCAAGCTACCTTGCACTTCAAGGGGGGCCTTATTCTCTGACAGCTAGGGGGAAACCACAGCAATAACTAGCCAATGTCAGCTGCTCCAGTGCCAAAAGAGTAGACTTTAATTGACAGTGAGGGCTGAATTGATTTTTCACACTCTGTGAGGCTGCATGACAACCTCTTTGAGTCCTTCTGTGGTAAGAAGCATTATTCAGCCAGAGGCTCCTAACTATGTATGTGGGAAATGGAAGTGGGGAATGAATTCATGAAGAAACCTAGGTGCTCAAATTTCAGTGTGATGAGTACCATATGAATACCTAGAAAGATACTAGATTTTTGTTGCTCTTAATATTTCCAAAGACAGCATTTTACTGGTTTATAACAGTGTGCAAAAATGGCAAGTGATGCTTTAGTTTTGATTTTAAATGTATCTCTGGGGTAAATCAATTGTCTCAGTTAGATGAATTTGATCCACTGGGTTTAGATTCAATAAATCAATTATATGGTTATATAATAATTTATAAACCTCAAAATTGTTTATTAGTCTATGACCACTATATTTTGCATTTTGCACCCACATAAGTCTAAACAATTATATTAAAGTAAGGCTTAGGAACTTCAATTTAAAACACAGAAAGCCATCACTGTATTCTCAGTGGGAATTTGAGAAAATCACTTTATTTGGGGCTTTTTTCCTCTCATAAAGGTCTCATCTTTATCTTCTTGAGCTAGGATATTCATCGGCCATCTCTCTTCAGAAAGCCTATTTGCTTCAATGACTTTTATTAGCTCCCTTTAGTTATTTTCTTTTTGTTTTAGTTATGCTTTCTTGATGCTAATAGAGCAATAGAACCAGAGTTAATATATTAGGCATAACATGGTCTTTCCAACACCACATCTACCAGAAAGGTATATTATAGCTGGGCTGTCATTCATGTGCTACACTCGCTGTGGAGCTGTTGTATATTTCTGTCACCCTTCTTAGTTTGACTTGCCCATATACTTTCAAAGGTTTGTCCTGGTAACTAACCAAATGACAGATATTAACATCAATGAGGGTCATGCACTGCTTTTCTTGTTGACCCCTGAGAAGCTGGAGACTGGACTGCTGTGCTTTTTACAAGAATTTCCTATACACTTAAATAAAGAGAGACATGGAAGATGAGGTAATATCTTTTATTGGACCATCTTCTATTAGTGGAAGAGACAAGCTTTCGAGCTACACAGATACAACAATACTACAAATAAAAACATAGTCATTTATGGATGAAAAGTACCATAGGTCCATGAAACCTGTACTGTAGAAACCAAAAGAATTGCTGTAAATGATCATACCAATTGTCCACCTAGTCCACTATCCTGTTTTTGACTGTGGCCATAACCAGATGTTTTCAAAAGAAGGTATAAAACCTTTATAGGGGAGAATTAGACAATAAAAATGCTTATAAGAGAGAATCCTTTCTAATTCCAGGTAGTTGGAGGTTGGCTTATGTCCTCAAGCCAGAGTGATGATATAATTATGATTTTTTTAAAAATTATTTTAAGGTACCTGTGGATAATATTATCATTCAGATAGTCTTATTTTAATCTTTTTAACTCTATAATATTTTGTGGTTGTGAGTTCCACAAGTTAATTATACATCATGTACAAATTATTTCTTTATCTGTTTTAAATGTATTATCTTAACTTTATTGGATTAACCTTTTTCTTGTGCTACAAGAAACTTGTACATACAAGTACCTGATTAACATTCATTTACCATTCATTATTCTCTATACTTCTGTTATGTTCCCTCTTATTCATGTCTTCTTTATGCTAAATAATCTTAATATTTCTAATGTCTTTTCATATGACGATCTTTCCATGCTTACCATTTTTGTTGCCCTTTCTAGAGCTTTTCTTTTGTTGCTGTATCTTTACTGGCGTGTTGTCCAAAACTGAACACAGTATTCAAGATGAGTAGGTAATCTTGATTTATATGACAACATTATATTACCATATTATTTTCCATCCCTTTCTTAATATACACTAACACTTCCTTTGCTTTTCTGTGCACTGAGCAGATGTTTTTATTGTGTTTATCTGCAGTAACATGCAACTTTTATTCCTAAATTATGACAATTAATTTAGAAACCACCATCATGAATCAAATTACTCCTTTTAAAGTTCATCACTTTACACTTGTCTCCACTGGATTTTATCTGCTACCATGTTGCCCAATTGCCTAGCTTTGTCAGATCTGTCTGAATTTTCTCATACTCCTGCATTAATCTAAATAATTTAGTGTCATCTGCAAACTTTGTCCCTTTGCCCCCTCTGCCAGGTTATTCCTGAATATATTAAATAAATAACACCGATTCTAGAAAATATGCTTTGAACAGCTCACTGTTAACTGCCTTCCATGACCAGATTTGACTGTTTACCCTTTCTCTTTGTTTGCTGTTTCTTAACCAGTTTCTAGTGCATGACAGAACATTACCTCTCACCTTGTGAGTGCCTGGTTTCCTTAATAGCCTGTGTGAAGGACTTTATCTGCTAGTTCTCCTTTATTCACTAAATCGTTAACTCATTAAAGAATCTTAACTGAAGGCAATATTTTTCATTACAGAAATAGTGCTAGTTTGAGCCAATCATCTCCGTTTCATCTAGACGTTTTATAACTATTTTCCCCACTAATTTACCTCCTTATTAAAAAGACAAGTACAAGCTGTACTACTGGCCAGGCCTCCAATTTAGTAGTTGATTGCATGTTTTTGTTAGCAGAACTGCTACTTCTTTTCTAAGATCTTTCAGAATTCTTGAATGACCAATATCCAGTTCCTAGTCAAGCCAATGTCAGCTGGTTAGAAGCAGAAATATTCTATTTCCCACCCTGATGCCCTTTTATCTTTAAAACATTTATGTAGTATTTTGGAATACTCCACATGCAAATCAGCCTGTAATCGAAAAATACTTCTTGATACTCAGCTTGAACCCCTTCTTCCTTAGTGACAACCTGTGTCTTTTTGTTGTCTCTTTATACCGAATAATTTCTTGTACTGAGATCCTTATTCATCCCTCAGAGATACTGATAGAGATGTCTTCCAGAAGTGCCTGATCACTTGCTAACGCTTTTACGCTGTCACACCCATCTTATCTCCTTAGGGTTGGTTCCCTCCAGTGCCTCTTTCTTTAATGCAGTTTGTCATAAAGATGGCCCCTCTTGTACCATTGTCTTCAAGTAACACTCACTAGAATCATGAAAAGTAAGATTTATATAAGGGAAAGAGAGAACAGCAAAATGCAAAAAAAACAAAAACAAAAAAAGCAAAAGGGTATATCAGGAACAGATAAACACATTTGGTCATAATGGACATTATACAATCATAACTATAGCGTGTGACCAAGGGCCTGATCCAAAGACTGTTGAAATCAATGGACTTTGGATCAGGCCCTGAATTTTAGGTCTTTGCTCAGTGTGTGCTCCCATTGACGTTGTGTGAGTAAGGGCTGTAGAACTGGACCCAAGATACCTCATTGTGTGTTTTGCTATCCTTGACCTTCCAGCAGTTAGTCAGCAAAGTTCACCCGCATGCCAAGAGTTCTCCAGAGTTCTCCTAGTAAGAGCTCTACAGAAGATATGGGACACACTGGCCGCCAATTCCCCTTCACTAGAGCTCTGTCTCTGAACTGACAGTCCGACTCAAGTTCCCCTCCATTTCCCTGGTGGTGGCCCAGGGTTATGCATGAGTGCATAAGAGATTTGCTGTGATGGCTCCTGATGTAACCTTTAGAATAGTGTAGTGATCTCATCTAACACAAGTGCTTGTATGCAAATCTTAGATTCTCTTTCTGTCATCTCTATCAATGTTGAGCGTGTTAAGATCACAAAGCTGTTATGTTCCTTTTATTTTTCCAAATCATTCCCATTATATTTCCAATATTTTCCCATTCTTTCACCCTTCCTTCAACACTTTTTCCAAAACTGAGATGTCCTTTTTATGTGAGTGGTAAGGTAGCATGCTATCCAGTGTATACGTATGCTAATTAAGGACACAGGACCATATGTATTGTACCTGATCCATTCTCTCCTTAGCTCTGTAAGTAATTTCGCCTTTTCTATATCCAACCATTTTGCTTGCATTGCAGCTTTTTACCTGGCCTTCATGTTATCAGTTACTATAATTGCTTGGCCTGTCTTTATTCCACTAACCTCAGATTCAGTGAGACTGGGGCCTGGTCTACACTACGCTGTTAAACCGATTTTAACAGCGTTAAATCGATTTAACGCTGCACCCGTCCACACTACACTGCTCTTCATATCGATTTAAAGGGCTCTTTAAATCGATTTCTATACTCCTACAAAACGAGAGGAGTAATACTAAAATCGATATTACTATATCGGATTAGAGTTAGTGTGGACGCAAATCAATGTTATTGGCCTCGTTATTTTACAGTAGCTACCCACAGTGCACCACTCCAGAAATCGACGCTAGCCTCGGACCATGGACGCACACCACCGAATTAATGTGCCTAGTGTGGACGCACACAATCGACTTTATAATATCTGTTTTATAAAATCGGTTTAAGCTAATTCGAATTTATCCTGTAGTGTAGACGTAGCCTGGGTGGTTGAATTTTTAAACCCTGCTCTTCTGGAACTGGATAGGAAGCTTAATTACAGCTAGAGCTGAAAAAAAATATTAATTTCCAGAGTCTCTCAAGCCTGTTTTGGAAAGGACCAGCTGCAGAAATGAGCAGGTAAATCAGCCTTCACCTTTCTGCTGAAACTATCAGTTGTACAACAGTGATGTTTGAATATGATGTTCATGTTTATCCTCTGTGATCTAGACTGAAATTCAGCTCATTTCACATATACTCAACAGTCATCAGACAAAGTACCAATTGGGGTAGGTCAGATTTTATCCAGTGACCTGCCCATGACATACCATTCTGTAACCCACAACAATAAATATCCTATCATCAGAAGGGACCCTGAAAGGCCATTGAGTCCAGCCCCACTAGCAGGACCAAGTACTGATTTTGCCCCAGATCTCTGGGTGGATTGAACTCATAACCCTGGGTTTGGTAGGCTAATGCTCAAACCACTGAGCTATCCCTCCAGCTCAGTCCTAGGTGGGGGAAATTGTTGTTCTTCTGGATTGTGTACTATCAAACATGAGATGTTTGTGTTTTAATTTTGTTCATTTGCTTTCCCTAAGGGTCACTTCTAAAAAGGTGCACAGCATTGTGTGATGTTGCACTCCATATGATTTTATGAAAATATGTTAATGAGTGTGAATATGAAGTAACTGAAATATGCTTTGTGCAAAAGGTCTCTTGTAAGGTATCATTACAAAGCTTATAATTTACTGAGTATGATCATCCAATTTGTATAAATGTATCATTCTTGTATTTGAAACTAGAAATATGAAATATAACTCTGAGGTCCAACCCGTCACACATTGGTCTTTGAACACAGAAATACTTCTACTGATTATGGATACGCCTGTATCTTTTTTGCTTTCAATTCTACATGGAATCATTTACATGATTCCACAGTTATAGTCTATTTTCTCCTACTGATTAATTTTTAACATTCATTTGCAAACCCATTGTGATGACTGTCTGCCAGATCCCTGTATTGAATCTTTGCTTGTTGAAGGAACATCTATTGCCGCTGTCTTTAAGTGCTTTAAAGATACTTTATTGCTAAGAAAAGGATTATTCAAGCCTGAATGCTCCATTACCTTGAAAAGTTGTTGACCCTACTCAGTAAGGTGACACTAGGCTCTGCAGTGAAGTATCCACCTTCTGAGATTGGCTGTGCTGGTGCATTGCCCCGTATTTTTAAATCTGATAGTTCTATCTTTTCACTGAAATGGGAATGTTCAGGGAAGTAGTTTAGAATTGTTTTAAAGTCTTCCTGGGTTATATAAAAGAACAAATCAATGATTGGAAAAAAGCTGTGCTAAGAGTGTTATGAACTTTTCATTTCTTGATAGCATTAAGAAAACACGGAAAACCAATAGACTCATCCTCCAAAGGAAGTTAAAACCTTTACTTATGCAAGGCTCTGCTGGTAGATGTTATTGAACTTAACCTGGTGCTTGCTTGCATGTACTCTATAACAATAGCAATGATCTGTAACGTAAATTTATTCAACATAACATTATATAAATAGTAATAACAACTAAAGCTGGCACTCTATAAGTCACCCGAGTTGCCTTTTCTCAAAGCAGCCTGTCTTAAGGGTAGAGGCCAGGGTTAGTATTAAGTTTTGAATTTCCTGCCTCTTTGTGCGGCTTGTCTCTCAATTTTAATTTTATTTAAATATAGCTTTCATGAATTATCTTTCTCAAAGAGATTATTCAAGAAAGATTATAAACTGGTATTTCTCTCAGTGCCTGTTTTATTGGTGCAACATGGTTTTGGTTTATTTTCAGTAGACGTGTGTCATTGTTGATTTATTTATAAAATGTTAATATGTAGCACAGAAAAGAGGAACAAAGCAGAATGTTTACATCAGGAAATACAATTACACATCTAATCCTCAAAAAGCAGTTAAAAATAAAAATAAAGTCAAATTAAACAAAGACCTAGAGGAAAGAACGAAGGAAAAATGCAGTATGTATATAAAAACAGGTATGTTCTGCCTCTCTTGGGTACTTCTATTATTCCCAGTGCAATAGAATCTGAACACCTCACAGTTTTTGAAGTACTCATCCTTCCAACACCTTTTGTGAGGTAAGGAAATGCTATTATCTCTATTTTACAGCACCAAGGCACAGAGAGACCAAATGAGTTGCCCAGCATCACACAAGAAGTCTGTGTCAGAGAGGGGATTTGAATCTAGGTATCCCAAGTCCAAAGCTAGTTCCCTAACCACTGGGTTATCGTTCCTCGCTTATACTAGTTATAACTTGTGTTTCTTGTCCTACGTTTCATAAATCAGCATACAGGTGCTCTGAATTGATGAATGGGACCAAGTTCATTCACATACACTATCCAAGCTCCCCAAAATGTGAATGGGTTTGGATCAGATGTTTCATTTTGGGTCCATGTTCTAGAGGTGGGTCCAACCCTGATGTCCAGATTCAATCTCGGTTCCCCCCACCAACATTTATGGGGATTCAGACCTGGTGTTCAGGTTTAGTTTTTTTGAAGGAGAAAAATGAAGGGGCTTTGTGCATGACAAGGAGAATGTTCTAGGCACGGTGGGAAGAGGGCACAAAGATGGGTGATAATATGATGGTGTGTTCGTTTGGGTTTTTTAAGTAAGGGTCCTTCTATTGAATATGAAATCCTGGAACTAATGAGAGGAAGAAATTTTGCTCCCTTTGCCAATGCAGAGTGAATGCGCCATCAGTGTCAGAGCACTAAAAATGCACTTGGAAAGATTTGAGACAAATATTGTGCCATCTGCATTTGCTTCTGCTGGCTACTTGAATGGCAAAGCCCAGAGGGCCAGCGGGCTTATTGTCTGTTTCCAAGGAGCTGTCTGGTAGTACAGCAGAAGCGGTGTCAGAGGAAGTGGTATATCTCCAGGGGTGCTGTCCACTGTTTGTTTTCTCTGCAGGGCAGTCACTGCTTAATCTTAATCTTCAAAGCCTGGATTTAAGTATATTGTCAACCCTTAACTCTTACTTGTTCATAGCGTCTGCTGGGGGCTTGGCTGTCATAGCAACTAACAAAGAATAGATTCTTAGTTATATTGTATTGAGAATCTGCTTTCTGCTAACAAGATTTTGAGAAATATTGGGGCTCTTCTTTAGGAGCTATTTCCTCTGAGGTGATTTCTGTTTGTTCTTCTTTGGTGCTAATGGGAGTTACACATGTACTTAGGGTCAAATCCTGGTCTCCCATAGACACCCAGACACTCTCTAAAAAACAAGAAGTCATACATTTTAAGCAGCTGCAAGTGTCCCCTGAATTTAACACTAGGCTTCATCAATATTCTGCTTTCCTCGTTGTGACTTCTGTGTCTAATGCTGTTCCTAACATCAGAGCAGGACTAGAACCAAGATGAGCAGGTTAGAGAGAAGAAGACAATGGTTGCATGTTCTTACTGGAGAAAGACCAACCTTGAACTCAAATGTAAATTATGCCCATCTTGCAAAGGAATAACTGCTTCATGAAGAAGGTGCATCGATGTGCAAACCTAAGGAAGGGAGCTCTCAGGCTAAGGTCTTTTTTTAACTCGTTGAGATAAATCCGAAAAATACATGCAAAATCCAGCATTTGAGAGGTGTCATGGATCTGAGACCCCCTTCCTAGTTGTCTGAGTACATAATCTAGTTAAGTACATTGATACTATGTTGATAGATACTGTATCATTTTTAACCTCAGATGTAGGCTAAATTATATCTGGTTCTGCATGGGTATGCTACAGCAGGAGGAGAATAGGCATATCAAACCCCTCAAATACTCATAAAATTGGGGCATGTTATCGCTCCGCAATTGTGGTCAAATCAATAAACAAAATATTTGGTGGTATAAATAATGGGATAATACTGGAAATATTCTAATACTATTTCTCTCTCTCTCTCTCTCCCTCTCCGTTTCTATGCTCTCATTTTGAATATTTTGTTCATTTCTCATCACACTATCAGAGCAAGGCAACAAATTGTTGGAGGCTTGGAAAGACCTGCATATGAACAAACTGACAAGATTAGGATTCCTTAGTTTAGGGAATGAGGGCATGCGATAGAGGTATATTAAAATGATGAATGACACAAAGAGGTGTTAGTGTCACAGACCTAAGCAGCTTTTGCCCTGGCCTCCATGTTCAGGAAACGAGCATGCACGTACTCTCAAGCGAGAAACATTTCTGAAAGTTACCGTTGGGGCTAGGCAAATTTTGTGGTCAGCCATTTCCAGGAACCCCCCCCCGAGGATGGTAACGAGGCACCTGTAAATCTCCTAATTAGGAGAAACCTGGCCAAAAAACTGGACACGTCATTACCCTTATAAATTGCCCACCGTGCAAGGGTGGGCAGGGAGAGACGTAGAAAGCTGTACCCGAAACCGAGCCTGATCAACTCGAAGTCTCCCTCGGCTCCGTGTTCTCAGAAGCCTACCCGTCTGCCGGTGGTGATGAAACTTTTGTGGTTTGTGTGTGTGAGTATGCCTAGCTGCTGATTTTGCTATTTTTGCTAGCTAACTGAGCCTGTAATCGTGTTGTAAGCCGGAGTCTCACGGCAAGCTTTAGTTGCCTTATTGCATTTTGTTTTTATTTAGACGAGTAATTGCATTTATGCTTAATAATAGCACCAATAGCACCCTTACTAACCCTTGGAAGGACCTGAATAACTACTGGAACCTAGAGTGGTACCAGGATCAGCTTTTGTTTGTAATTGCAGTATTTTTATTATTTGTTCTGGTATTATATTATAAGCCCAAGTTGTAACTAGTATTAAGTTGTTCCTCAGCCTCACCTGTGACCCATTCAATAAACCCTCAATTTTAACCCCATGACTGATTGTTTGCGTTATCCCCCTTGCTACCTTCAGGGCACTTGTCACCCCTTCCGAGGACATCCAGTGATCGAACCTCCGCCCTATCCCAACGCTCATTACCCGGTAGATAACGGGCACCTTGTGACCATATCGGTGGAGCGAGGGGCGAGAGTAATCGGTAATCAACAAGAGGAAGTCTACTCTTTTTCATATTAGAAGAATGAAGGCACAGTCACTGAAAATGAGAGACAGCAGAGTGAAAAATGAGTAAAGCAAATACTTTATTACCCAATGCATTAACTATTCTAAGGAACTCACCAATACAAGATATTACTGGGTTGCAGAATTTAACGGGTTCAGAAAAGAACTAAACACTCATCTGGATAACAACATTCACTGTTACATTAGCTAAGATAAAAAGTATGAGGAATATAGACTTTCGTTCATGTCATAAACCAAACATTAAATGCTGGGAGCTTATTAGAGGAGAGAGAAAAATTGTTCTTCTTAACCTCTGAGGATAAAACAATAAACCATGGGTTTAAACTGCAGCAAGGGAGGTTTAGATTGGACATAAAGAAAAAGTTCCTAACTGTTAGGGTAGTCAAGCACTGGAATAAATTGCCTAGGGAGGTTGTGAAATCTCTGTTGTTGGACGTTTTTAAGAGCAGGTTAGACAAACACATGTCAGGGATGGTCTGGATAATACTTAATCCTGCCTTGAGTGCAGGGGACTGGACTAGATGACCTCTTGAGGTCCCTTCCAGTCCTATGATTCTATGATTCTTTTATGAACAGGTTATTATTACATAGATGTCTCTTGTGAGTGGTATTGTACTTTCATTCTTCTACTGCTCACATTCGAAGACAAAATAAACAGACGACTGGTCTGATCCAGTATGGCAGTTTGTACACTCACTGGGGCTTTGATGTGGTGACCCTTAGGAGCTGCTGCTAGACACATCTGTTTGCTCAGGCTTCTCCAGGAGGTAATAGGAAGGAGAGAAGAATTGACTAAGAGACAGAGGTTGATGGAAAAGTGTCTCTGTGAAGCTAGGAAGGTCTTTGGGAGTTTGGTTTGTTTGGTTTTTTTTTTTAAGGAGAAAGTCTTTTTTTTATTATTTTTTGTCAGTTTTATCTATTTAAAAATCGTAGTTTTAATGGCATCCATGTGTCTGCAGAATGTGATATATGTAAGTGGAGAATATAAACAAGCAAATGTAAAATAGGTTGGGCCAGATCCTCAGCTGGTGTAAATCAATGTGTCTCCATTGAATCCAGTCTGGCGTAGAGAATCTAGTAATCAAGGCCTAAATCCATCAAAGCCCAAATACCAACTTTTTTAATTAATTTCACCTATATTTCAGAGCTATGATACAGCTTACAAAAACATAGTACATTCCGGTTTGGCATTGTGGACTGTAATGATTCTCAATGCCATTCTTTACAGCAATGGGGTTTTATCACTTGCATTACAAGAGAACTGCCATCCATACAGAGCCTGTATCCAGACTCTGGTGACTTTGCTATTTTATTAATGCTCTGGGATTTTTAATGAAGAATTCACCATAGTACCATAAACTGAAGGTCTTTTTCATTAAAACAAATGGAGCTTTTGAAATCAGCAACATTTTGCTAATTAGTGGAGAATTTGAGAAGTAGCTATGTATTTATGAGTCTAGTGTCCTGAAACTAATTAGGTTAGAATTTGTTTGTAAATTGGTAATAAGAGTGTGAATGTGTGGTTAAAAGAACAACAACAACAAACCTCATTTGTTGGAAGTCTGATTGGTGACCTCATGGTGTTGATGACTGTATTAACTGAAGTGGCCTTTTTTTGTTCAATGAGAATATTTATTACACAATTTAATCACACTCTTGTATTTTAGGAAGATTCTCAAGACTTAGAAGCAGATTATGACTGAATACCAGGCATAATGCTAAAACAGAAACTAATTAGTTCTTTGGCTGTTATATTAAACTTTAGCATAATAAAATAGTTATTCCTTTGAATTTCTTTTTTTATGGTGTCGAGACATTAGGAAATGGGAATTACCATCTAACTATGTGATGTGTATACATATAGGTGCTATTTAAACAGAGATTATTGTTGAGAGCTAAAGTGGCTTTGATTTTTGAAATCCTCGGAACACCAATTAATGTCATTAGCTTTGGCATGAGGTATGGAAATAAAAACACAAGAGACTCAGAGACTCACTTGTAAAATTTACAGATATTTTAGAAAATCACAACCAGTCTATGAATACCTATATGGGGAGAACTTTTCTGATAGTAGCAGACAATGGCATAACAAAATCCAGTGACTGGAAGCTGAATCTAGACAAATTCAGACTAGAGACAAAGTGCAGATTTTTAATGGTGACAGCAATTAACAATTGGGTTGTGATGGATTTTTCATCACCTAAAGTCTTTTAAATCCAGACTAGATGTCTTTCTAAAAGATACATTCTAGCTCAAACAGAAGTTATGGGTTTGCTGCAGGAATTCATGGGTGAGATACTATGGCTGGGGTAATGCAGGAGATCTGGGTAGATGATCATATTAGTCCCTCCTGGCCTTACTCTAAGAATCCCAGAACCAATCTCAACAGACTGAAACTAAGCAGTAAATTTGGACTTCTAAGACCATCTCCTGTCTATGTATGCAATTTCCCTGTTTCTGTCCTATCTAGTATCAGCTAGAGATGCTGTAGGAATTGTATTGCCAGCCAACATCATTCAGATTCACCCATTTCTGGATTCCTGATATAACATGTTTTTAACGTGAATGTTCATGATACTACAGTTTCCAAGCAGAATATTCATATTATATTGTTGATGCATATTTCTTCAGGGTGGATGCTAACAGCAAGTCCACCGCCTAGGGTAATAGACAGCAGACGAGTGAGGTGGTGGTGACAGATGGAATTCTTGTTCTCATCCTCAATACATGAATAATGCCACCAATATCTTCATGGCTGGGGCCTCTGTTTCTGACTATGGGACCACGATGGACAGGTTTGTTAAAGTAATTGATTATAATAATTAAGTGTATGTCATATATAACTTTATTTTTATAATATTTTGACTGTCTGGTTGTTTTATTATTTAACAGATTATTTGTTAAGGACCTTCTTAGAGTAACAGTTCATTCACAACAACTAATCCTGAGAATAAACTGACTACTTTTTGAGCAAAATGTAGACAGTGGGCCTGATTCTGCATTATGTAGTGGCCCCTTTGTACTGCTCTTCTGGCACACAGAGGTCATAAAGCCAATGTATTGAACCACCTGGTAAATCCTCCAGCACAGAGGAAATCCCTAGGCGGCACAGAGCCAGTGTAATGAGACAGTTTTAAAAATCTGTGCCTTTAAAGTACTTGCAGCTGGAAGCTCTCTTAAATGAATAAATGTATCATTCTGCAGCACAAGTTGTTAACCACAAGTCAATCTGGGGGTATGATGAAAAACAAAGTTTTCTAATATAGGCATGCAAGTTGCTGCTTGGTTTACCTTTTTTGTTGGGCTGGGAAACTGTTTGCATGTGCTCCAACCTGCCTGTTGTACCCAACTGTTGTCTTAAATGTAGATGGTATGCTCTTTTGGACAGGGACGGTCTTTTTGTTCTTATTGTACAATGCCTAGCACAATGGCCTCCAGGCACGTGCTACCACAGTACAAATAGTAAATTATCATCGTTGCAGTTAGGAAGACACCAGAAAGATCTCAATGGAGATTTAGGAGTCGCTTTTTACAGTTACAAATGGCTGAACCACAAATCAGTGACTTTTTCTAAGGGTTACTTTATGGTTCTGTTTCACTGGCTAAATATTGACCACAAAAGAAATTTGATGTTTTCTACTATTTATTTTAACTTTGTTCCATTGATCTTGTCTTGGTGACAAGACAAAGGGAAAGAGCATTTACTAAAATCCCTTACTAATTTATCTTCACGTAACAAGTAGAAGGGTAGTCAGTAATATACAGACCATTTCTTCAATTCTCTTCTGTAGTTTTCCGGATATATCAAACTCTAGCATAGAGCTGTGAGAACTATGCCTATGCCAAATGCTAATGCTAAACACAACTAAAAAGCCCAAACTCTTCCACACACAAATGTTGTGTTGTTTTTAACTGAAGTATTAAATCCTGCAGTAGTGCTTTATTAATAATTAACATAAAGCAGCAATATTTTGTGCAAATATTTAGAATCCTTTCAAAAGGGAAGGTAAGCTGGATAATATCTAACATTTTACACAGTGCTCTTCATCTTAAAAATGCATTATGGGTAGTCATCCCCAGCAACTCTGTTTAATAGCTAAGTATTATCCCCATATTTATGGAAGACTTTCCATGGTGCTAACCATTTTTGTTGTCTACCTATCTCTTTGTACCAGTAAAGGTTAAATGTTTTCTTATAGCAGAAGTCAGTGTCAAAACCGGGATTAGAATTTAGGAGTCTCTGGCACCCAGCCCTCTGCTCTAACTAGTAGTCTGTGTCTGTCTCTGTGTCTCACTAGAGTGATGAAAAGTTTGGTGTTCTGACAAACAACTGTTCCTAGATCTTGCTCTATTCATCCGCGGTTTCAAAGATCACTCCCTCAATGTGTCACTTTTAGTGCTGTGTATCCTGTTTCAAAAACATTCTGCAGCTGCTTGCTTCAAAATGACATGTAAATTGCATAACCCATCTATCACACAGGCTAGTAGGCCTCTGGTGACATAAACTGACCATTTGGTAATTATAGCTCTCTGATTCCAGATTTCCTGCTGCTAAGACAAGAGAAGAGAGAAGAAAACTGATGAGGGATGGGAGAGAGAAGCACAAAACATCTGATTACTAGTGACCGTTGTCATAAACAGATAGCTAAGGGTTAATGTCTCTTTCACCTATAAAAGGGTTAACAAACAGTGACCTGAAACACCTGACCAGAGGACCAATCAGGAGACAAAATACTTTCAAAAACTGGGTGGAGGGAAGTTTTGGTGTGAGTTCTTTGTTCTTTATCTTGGTTCGGTGGCCCTCTCAGCTCTGAGAGTGATCTCTCTATCTCCAGGCTTTCTAATCTTCTGTTTCCAAGTTGTAAGTACAAGGATAGTAAGACAATAGGTTTATATTGTTTTTTTGTATTTACATGTGTGTAGTTGCTGGAATGTTTTAAATTGTATTCTTTTTGGATAAGGCTGTTTATTCATTTTTTCTTTTAAACAATTGACCCTGTATATTGTCACCTTGATACAGAGACCATTTTTATGTCTTTTTTTCTTTCTTTTTATATAAAGCTTTCTTTTTAAGACCTGTTTGAGTTTTTTCACTGGTTAAGGCTAAGGAACGAAGGGAGGGGGAAAATCTCTTTGTGTTAGATTTACTAAGCCTGACTTTGCATACTCTCTGGGTGAGGGGAGAAAGAGATTTGATCTCTCGGTACTTGTGTTTCAAGGACTTGAAGCAGGGAATCTCCCAGAGTACCCAGGGCGGGGAAATCTGGGAGGAGGTAAAGAGGGGAAAGGGAAGTGGGTTATTTCCCTTTGTGGTGAGACTCAGGGCATCTGAGTCTTGGGGTCCCCCAGGGAAGGTTTTGGGGAGACCAGAGTGAGCCAGACACTGGAATTTTCTGGCTGGTGGCAGCGATATCAGATCCAAGCTGGTAATTAAGTTTGGAGGTTTCATGCTAGCTTCTGATGTTCTGAACTCTAAGGTTCAGATCTGAGTAGGAAAGTTATGACGAGTGGCAGCGGTGTGGAAAGATAAGAATCCAGAAGCCAGTAGGAATATTATTTTCTTTTTCTCTGCTAGGGCTTTTAAGCAAATAGAAAGGGTTTGGTTTTAAAAGGAGCCAGAGAGAATTTTTTTTCTGTTCTCTCGTTGCAGTTTGGCTTGCATATTAAGCAAGGAACTATTAAAGTTGACAAAGGGTCTTCTGTTAAACTATAGCACTCCGATTGAGAGTCAAGTACCCAGCACAACACACATGCAAATAAAGTGTTTTTTCTGGTTTACTTTACATTTAAAAGATTAGCTAGAGGAAAAAAAAAGGCACTTCTTGCTAGGCAAACCCCAGGAGACAACAGAGAGCCAGCAGTTCAAACAATAAACACCAGAGGGCACCCCAACACAGGAAAACAGTAACCATGACTTCCAAGGCAAAAATGGAGGCAGAGGAACAAATCAAAGAGGCAGACCACAGGCGACAAATGGAAAAAAGGGAAAAAGAGGTGGAGCTGACAGAAAGGAAAGAAAACATCAAATTGGCAGCCCATAAAAGAGAACAAGAAGCCAAAGATGCAGCCCACCAACGAGAACTGGAAAAACAACAAAAACACAGTGAAGAAAGGGAAAAAGAGAGAGAGCATGAAATGGACTTGGCATGGGCCAGGCAGGATGCTCCAGCCAATCCTAACAACCCTGCTCCAATGATTGTTCCACATCACAAGAAATTTCCCACCTACAAGGCAGGTGATGACCCTGAGGCCTTCTTAGAAAATTTTGAAAGGGTCTATCTTGGGTACAGCATCCCTGAAGACCAGTACATGGTAGAGCTGAGGTCACAGCTCAGTGGACCCTTAGCAGAGGTGGCGGCTGAAATGCTAAAGGGCAGAATGAACGATTATAAACTGCTTCAAACCAAGGCCAGATTCAGAATGGGGATAACCCCGGATCAGGCCCGTCGGCGTTTCAGAACTCAAAAGTGGAAACCAGATGTGTCATTTCCCAGACACGCCTACTACGTTGGGAAAAATTATGAGGCCTGGATATCA
This sequence comes from Gopherus flavomarginatus, assembly GCF_025201925.1. Lineage (NCBI taxonomy): Eukaryota > Metazoa > Chordata > Testudines > Testudinidae > Gopherus > Gopherus flavomarginatus. The sequence goes on from NC_066620.1 coordinate 88,353,174, forward strand.
GGAACCAATGTTAAATCCTTGGACGAACTGCACCTCCTCATACAAATGGAGCAGTTCTTGGATGGTGTTCCTGAGGACATAACACGGTACATACAAGATGGAAAACCCAAAAATCTCACCGAGGCGGGGGAGACTGGAGCCAAATGAATGGAAGTGGCAGAAAGCAAGAAAGCTACTGTCAAGGGGAATGAACACCCCAGGGGGCACACCGACAATAAACCCTACAACCGAGGGCAACCCAAGACCCCTCCTACAACCCAAGGAAAGCCACAGACACCCTATTCTTCCACCTCACCAGTCTCCAGTAACCCACGTCGACCCAGTGACCAGTCAGCTGGAAGATGTTTTAAGTGTAATGAACTGGGCCATATAACGGCCAACTGCCCAAAGAACCCCAACCGGGTGCAAGTCATTACACCACCATCAGCCAAAAGCTCCCCAGGCCCAGATGCCTCTCAAATACCCTTGGAGCAAAGGGAAAATTTGAGAGTGGGCGGAAAGAAGGTTACTGCATGGAGAGACACGGGGGCACAAGTGTCAGCTATCCACCAATCCTTCGTCGACCCCAAATTCATCAACCCAAAGGCCCAAGTGACAATTTACCCCTTCATGTTAGAAGCTGTAGACTTGCCTACAGCTGAACTGCCTGTCCAGTATAAAGGCTGGTCAGGAAGGTGGACTTTTGCAGTCTATGACAATTATTCCATCCCCAGGCTACTGGGGGAAGATTTGGCCAACCAGGTGAAGCGGGCCAAGAGAGTGGGAATGGTTACACGTAGCCAAACCAGGCAAGCTTCCAGACCCATTCCTGTTCCTGAGCCGTCCACAGGAAACCCGTCTGTGCTACCAGAGACCCAGACAGAGGTAGTGGACCCGGATTCCCTACCAACAACGGAAACAGCCACAGCACCTCCAGTCCCAGGCCTGGAACTGAAACAGCCCCCAAAACGAGCACCAGCGCCAGCAATCGCAACCACATCTTCAGCCTCACCGCCAGAAGGCGCCAGCGAGCCAGAACTGGCAGAAGCAACAGACAACCATACGAAGAGGCTCAGCCAGAGCCTGAAATACCCCCAGGTGCACTACCGGAGAGCGGTTCACCAGCAACGGAAACAACCCCATCACCTACATCGCTTCCAGAGGGACAAAGCCCAAGTCCACAGTCTGAGGAAGAACTGGTGTCCCCAGCCTCAAGGGAACAGTTCCAGACTGAGCAGGAAGCAGATGACAACCTTCAAAAAGCTTGGGTGGCAGCACGGAGCACCCCACCGCCTCTCAGCTCTGCTCACCAATCCCGGTTTGTGATAGACCAAGGACTTTCATACAAGAAAATTCTTTCTGATGGACACCGGGAAGAATGGCAGCCTCAAAAACAGTTGATGATTCCAACAAAGTACCGGGGAAAGCTCTTAAGCTTAGCCCATGATCATCCCAGTGGCCATGCTGGGGTGAACAGAACCAAAGACAGACTGGGGAAGTCCTTCCACTGGGAGGGGATGGGTAAGGACGTTGCCAAGTATGTCCGGTCTTGTGAGGTATGCCAAAGGGTGGGAAAGCCCCAAGACCAGGTCAAGGCCCCTCTCCAGCCACTCCCCATAATTGAGGTCCCATTTCAGCGAGTACCTGTGGATATTCTGGGTCCTTTCCCAAAAAAGTCACCCAGAGGGAAGCAGTACGTACTGACTTTCATGGACTTTGCTACCCGATGGCCGGAAGCAGTAGCTCTAGGCAACACCAGGGCTAAAGCTGTGTGCCAGGCACTAACAGACATTTTTGCCAGGGTAGGTTGGCCCTCCGATATCCTTACAGATTCAGGATCTAATTTCCTGGCAGGCACCATGAAGGAACTGTGGGAAACTCATGGAGTGAATCACTTGGTTGCCACCAGACCATTGTATCCATCAAACCAATGGCCTGGTCGAAAGGTTTAATGGAACTTTGGGGGCCATGATACGTAAATTCATCAACGAACACTCCAATAACTGGGACCTAGTGTTGCAGCAGTTGCTTTTTGCCTACAGGGCTGTACCACATCCCAGTTTAGGGTTTTCACCTCTTGAACTTGTGTATGGCCACAAGGTTAAGGGGCCATTACAGTTGGTGAAGCAGCAATGAGAGGGGTTTACACCCTCTCCAGGAACTAACATTCTGGACTTTGTAAGCAACCTACAAAGCACCCTCCGACACTCTTTAGCGCTTGCTAAAGAAAACCTAAAAAATGCTAAGGAAGAGCAAAAGGCCTGGTATGACAAACATACCAGAGAACGTTCCTTCAAGGTAGGAGACCAGGTTATGGTCTTGAAGGTGCAACAGGCCCATAAGATGGAAGCATCATGGGAAGGGCCATTCACGATCCAAGAGCGCCTGGGAGCTGTTAACTACCTCATAGCATTTCCCAATTCCTCTCTAAAACCCAGAGTGTACCATGTTAATTCTCTCAAGCCTTTCTATTCCAGAGACTTACAGGTTTGTCAGTTTACAGTCCAGGGAGATGATGCTGAGTGGCCTGAAGGTGTCTACTACGAAGAGAAAAAAGAGTGAACCTCTCCACAACCCTGGAACATCTGCAGCGGCAACAAATCGAGGAGCTGTGCCCTAGCTTCGCCCCATTGTTCTCAGCCACCCCAGGATGGACTGAATGGGCATACCATTCCATTGACACAGGTAATGCTCACCCAATTAGAACCCCACCCTACCGGGTATCTCCTCACTCCCAAGCTGCTATAGAACGGGAGATCCAGAACATGCTACAGATGGGTATAATATGCTCATCTACCAGTGCATGGGCATCTCCAGTGGTTCTGGTACCCAAACCAGATGGGGAAATATGCTTTTGCGTGGACTACTGTAAGCTAAATGCGGTTACTCATCCGGACAACTATCCAATGCCACGCAGCGATGAGCTATTGGAGAAGTTGGGACGTGCCCAGTTCATCTCTACAATAAACTTAACCAAGGGGTACTGGCAAGTACCGCTAGATGAACCTGCCAAAGAAAGGTCAGCATTCGTCACCCATGCTGGGGTGTATGAATTTAATGTGCTTTCTTTCGGGCTGCGAAATGCACCCACCATCTTCCAGAGGCTGGTAGATGGTCTACTAGCAGGAATGGGAGAATATGCAGTGTCCTACCTCGATGATGTGGCCATTTTTTCAGACTCCTGGCCCGAACACCTACTACACCTGGAAAAGGTCTTTGAGCGCATCAGGCAGGCCAGACTAACTGTTAAGGCCAAAAAGTGTCAAATAGGCCAAAACAGAGTGACTTACCTGGAACACCAGGTGGGTCGAGGAACCATAAACCCCCTACAGGCCAAGGTGGATGCTATCCAAAAGTGGCCTGTCCCAAAGTCAAAGAAACAGGTCCAATCCTTCTTAGGCTTGGCCGGGTATTACAGGCGATTTGTACCACACTACAGCCAAATCGCTGCCCCACTGACAGACCTGACCAAAAAGACCCAGCCAAATACAGTTAAGTGGACTAATGAGTGTCAGAAGGCCTTTACCTAACTTAAGGCGATGCTCATGTCTGACCCGGTGCTAAGGGCCCTGGACTTTGACAAACCATTCCTAGTAACCACGGATGCATCTGAGCGTGGTATAGGAGCAGTTCTCATGCAGGAAGCAACAGATCACAACTTCCATCCTGTCGGGTTTCTCAGCAATTTGATCTCTCGGTACTTGTGTTTCAAGGACTTGAAGCAGGGGATCTCCTAGAATACCCAGGGTGGGGAAATCTGGGAGGAGGTAAAGAGGGGGAAGGGAAGTGGGTTTTTTCCCTTTGTGGTGAGACTCAGGGCATCTGAGTCTTGGGGTCCCCCAGGGAAGGTTTTGGGGAGACCAGAGTGAGCCAGACTCTGGAATTTTCTGGCTGGTGGCAGCGATATCAGATCCAAACTGGTAATTAAGTTTGGAAGTTTCATGCTAGCTTCTCATGTTCTGAACTCTAAGGTTCAGTTCTGAGTAGGAAAGTTATGACAACAGTGAATCTCACAAAGTGCAGATGTTTGGTATGGAAAACTTATCCAAACATATTCAAATCTCATGGGGCTGTAAGGGTTTGTCTAGTCCATATCAGTGAGGTGTAAATTCTAGTTCGCACCAGTATGATGCGCACTAACTGGCCTGTGTTGAGCCTACTGGCATGTTAACATTATGGCATGTTAATACCAATGGGCATTAACATAGTACTGTTCGAAACAGAACTACATTAAAGCGCACTAGGGAAGTTTTAGTCCACACCAGCATGGTCCTCCTGGGCCAATTAATGTGTGATGTCCTGCTGCACATTTGAAATAATCACCCATACTTGAAACAAATTTGAATGGAACCTTTTTTTTATATTTGAGACAGAGTACGTTTGGAGTGGCTAATTTCCCTTCTCTCCATTCCTTCTATCAATTTCTGACTTGCCTGCACCTTCTCGTTTTGTCTGATACTTTTCTGCCTCTGCAACTAGTATCTGGGAAGAGGTTATTCTCATCTTATTTCTGATCCACTTAGAAGCTGAAAGTAATAGAGTTCTCACAAGAGAGCCTATAGTTGGGAGATTTAGGGCTTGTTTACACAGTGTGTTAATCCACACTAGAGGGGTGTGAATTCAATCAGCCATATTTCATCTGACTATTGTAGTCACCAACAGACATGCTAACTCATTATGTATAAATCTCTTCATGTCTTACCTTTTAAAGAGACTAAGGCTTCGTCTATACTGCGCTTTCATCAGTTAAACTTTTGGTGGTAAGGGGGTGTAAAAAAACCACACCTCAAATGACAAAAGTTTTACCGATGAAAAATGCCAGTGTGAACAACACTTTGTCAGCGAGAGAACACTCCCACTGACAAAGCTACTGCCTCTCATTGGGGTGGATTTTTTTTTTTGTCAGTGGGAGAGCTCTCTGCTGCTGACAAAGAGCAGCTACACTGCGCATCTTTTAGCAGCATGGCTGTAGCAGCACAGCTGTGTCGCTACAACATGAGTAATGTAGACATAGCCCAAGAATATGACCTCAGGATCCTATGTAGAAATCTCCCTTCTGACTATTGCCTGGAGCAATATTTGTAAAAGGGAGTATGGACATTGATTATTGCTGCTGCGTATATTTCTGGAGACATGATCACAACAACAGAGCTAATATGGCAGAAATTGAAAACAGGGCCCGAGAGCAAAAACTAGTAGGTCACTGTTTTATCATTTGAAAGAACAGTGGCGACGTGGGATTAAAACGGAGGGTAGATGTGCAAGAAATTAAGATATTTTATGGGCAGAGTGGTAAATGAACAGGATGGACGCCAGTCATAACGGTGTAGTCAATTAGTAGTAGTAATATATTGAAACAAAGTTTGGATGATGATATGTCACACACTTTACTTCCCTTGCATCCCTCAGCATGCTGACCTAGGTCTGGTGGGTTGTTAGGGTCTGTCTTACCCTTCATCTCCTCCTGTAGCTTGCGCCCCCTCCCCCAGCCCTGCAGCAGCTCCCCGCCCCCCTGCCCCCGTGGCAGCTCCCCGCACCCCACGGCAGCTCCCCACCCCCTGGCCTGAGGAGCCCTGCGGTACCTCCCCACCCCAGCTCACCTCTGCTCTGCGTCCTCTCCAAACAGGACTGCGCAGTGGAACCCCTGGGCTGGCGGCTGTCTGCGGCGGCGCGCTGACCCAGGGGACCCCCTGGGTTGCCAGCGGTGCGCCAGGGCAGCCCAGAGGATTCCGGGGGTCTGGGGTCTTCGGAGGTGGGGGGCCCCCGCTTTGGTGGTAATTCAGCGGCGGGGGACCCTTCCGCTCTGGGACCCGCCGCCAAAGTGCCCCGGAGATCCGCCACGGGCACCCCCTCCGCCGAATTGCCGCTGGGCGGGGGCCCCTGCCACGGGTCTCCGGAGCACTTCGGCGACTGGTCCCAGAGCGGAAGGGCCCCCCGCTGCTGAATTACCACCAAATCAGGGGCCCCCCGCCTCCGAAGACCCCAGGCTGCATGTCGGCAGTGGGTCCTGCTTCGGCAGTAATTTGGCAAAGACCGGGAGCAGAAGAAGCTCCGGGGCCCGGGCCCCGCAAGAGTTTTCCAGGTCTCCCAGAGCGAGTGAAGGACCCCGCTCCAGGGGCCTCGAAAAACTCTCATGGGGGCCCCTGTGGGGCCCGGGGCAAATTGCCCCTCTTTCCCCCCCCCCGGGTGGCCCTGCTGGTGCGCTGACCCAGAGGAAGCCCTGGGCTGCCAGATGCCGCGGCGGCGCACTGACCCAGGGGACACCCTGGGCTGCCCGCTGCCGATGCCACCAGCAGCTCAGACTCCCTCTTCATCCCAGCAGCAGCGGCTGCTCAACCACTTAAAAAAAACTGGGGGGCACTGCTTTTTGGCACCCCCAAATCTTGGCACCCTAGGCAACCGCCTAGTCTACCTAAATGGTTGCACCGGCCCTGCCTGTAGCATATCTAGCCACCACAACTAGAATAGGGATCAACCAGTCCATAAGTTCTAGGACCAAGATTATGGCTAGCCTCCAAGAAGGTTCTTTTTTTGTTTGTGCCTCTTCTTCATTGTGTACATGTGAAGTGTTAATTCACAGATACATAAAATTGAAAGCCAGAAGGGACTATTCGATTATCTAGGCCGACCTCCTGTATATCACAGCCATCAAATTTCATGCATTTACTCCTGCATCAAGCCCAACAGAAAAGTAATCTTGTCTGTGTGATCTGGCCAGGGATAAATGGGAACACGTATGAACCATCACCATTATATCATCTATCAAAATGAAGCATTTAGGGGTCGGAAACAGGAGGGAGCATGGGCTATAATGGCAGAGAGAAAGGAAGGTCAGGGCAAAGCTGGGAGGCAAGATCAAACCAGTATCTTAGATGCCTATATACAAATGCAAGAAGTATGGGTAATAAGCAAGAAGAACTGTGCTAATCAGTACGTGCTAATAAATAAATACAATGATGACATTGTTGGCATTACTGAAACTTGGTGGGATAATACACACAACTGGAATGTTGGTGTGGATGGGTATAGTTTGCTCAGGAAGGATAGACAGGGGAAAAAGGGAGGAGGTGTTGCCTTATATATTAAAAATGTACACATTTGGACTGAGGTGGAGATGGACGTGTTGAGAGTCTCTGGATTAGGCTAAAAGGGGTAAAAAACACGGGTGATGTCGTGCTGGGAGTCTACTACAGGCCACCAAATCAGGTGGAAGAGGTGGATGAGGCTTTTTTCAAACAACTAACAAAATCATCCAAAGCCCAAGATTTGGTGGTGATGGGGGACTTCAATTATCCAGATATATGTTGGGAAAATAACACCGCGGGGCACAGACTATCCAATAAGTTCCTGGACTGCATTGCAGACAACTTTTTATTTCAGAAGGTTGACAAAGCTACTAGGGGGGAAGCTGTTCTGGACTTGATTTTAACAAATAGGGAGGAACTCGTTGAGAATTTGAAAGTAGAAGGAAGCTTGGGTGAAAGTGATCATGAAATCATAGAGTTTGCAGTTCTAAGGTAGAAGGGAGTACAGCAAAATAGAGACAATGGATTTCAGGAAGGCGGATTTTGGTAAGCTCAGAGAGTTGATAGGTAAGGTCCCATGGGAATCAAGACTGAGGGGAAAAACAACTGAGGAGAGTTGGCAGTTTTTCAAAGGGACGCTATTAAGGTCCCAAAAGCAAGCTAGTCCAATGGTTAGGAAAGATAGAAAATGTGGCAAAAGACCACCTTAACTTAACCACGAGATCTTGCGTGACCTACAAAATAAAAAGACGTCATATAAAAAATGGAAACTAGGTCAAATTACAAAGGATGAATATAGGCAAATAACACAGGAATGCAGAGGCAAGATTAGAAAGGCAAAGGCACAAAATGAGCTCAAACTAGCTATTGGAATAAAGGGGAACAAGAAGACTTTTTATGAATACATTAGAAGCAAGAGGAAGACCAAGGACAGAGTAGGCCCACTGCTCAGTGAGGAGGGGGAAACAGTAACAGGAGACTTGGAAATGGCAGAGATGCTTAATGACTTCTTTGTTTTGGTCTTCACTGAGAAGTCTGAAGGAATGTCCAATATAGTGAATGCTTACAGGAGGAGGGTAGGTTTAGAAGATAAAATAAAAAAAGAGCAAGTAAAAAATCACTTAGAAAAGTTAGATGCCTGCAAGTCACCAGGGCCTGATGAAATGCATCCTAGAATACTCAAGGAGTTAATTGAGGAGGTATCTGAGCCTCTAGCTATTATCTTTGGGAAATCATGGGAGACGGGGGAGATTCCAGAAGACTGGAAAATGGCAAATATAGTGCCTAGCTATAAAAAGGGAAATAAAAACAACCCAGGAAACTACAGACCAGTTAGTTTAACTTCTGTGCCAGGGAAGATAATGGAGCAAGTAATTAAAGAAATCATCTGCAAACACTTGGAAGGTGGTAAGGTGATAGGGAATAGCCAGCATGGATTTGTAAAGAACAAATCATGTCAAACGAATCTGATAGCATTCTTTGATAGGATAACGAGCCTTGTGGATAAGGGAGAAGCAGTGGATGTGATATACCTAGACTTTAGTAAGGCATTTGATACGGTCTCGCATGATATTCTTATAGATAAACTAGGAAAGTACAATTTAGATGGGGCTACTATAAGGTGGGTGCATAACTGGCTGGATAACCGTACTCAGAGAGTAGTTATTAATGGCTCTCAATCCTGCTGGAAAGGTATAACAAGTGGGGTTCCGCAGGGGTCTGTTTTGGGACCGGCTCTGTTCAATATCTTCATCAACGATTTAGATGTTGGCATAGAAAGTACGCTTATTAAGTTTGCGGACGATACCAAACTGGGAGGGACTGCAACTGCTTTGGAGGACAGGGTCAAAATTCAAAATGATCTGAACAAATTGGAGAAAGTAGTTAAGGACATAGAGGTCAATGGTAATTGGGACGAATTGCAACACGGATTTACTAAAGGTATTTGGGGTCGGGAAGGAATTTTCCTCCAGGGCGGATTGGCAGGGGCCCTGGAGGTTTTTCGCCTTCCCCTGCAGCGTGGGGCACGGGTCGCTTGCTGGTGGATTCTCTGCAGCTTGAGGTCTTCAAACCAATTTTGAGGATTTCAATAACTCAGTCCTGGGTTAGGGGTTGTTATAAAATTGGATGGGTGGGGTTCTGTGGCCTGCCTTGTGCAGGAGGTCAGACTAGATGATCATATTGGTCCCTTCTGACCTATGAGTCTATGAGTCTATGAGAAATGGTCTGAGTTAAACAGGATGAAGTTCAATAAAGATAAATGCAAAGTGCTCCACTTAGGAAGGAACAATCAGTTTCACACATACAGAATGGGAAGAGACTGTCTAGGAAGGAGTATGGCAGAAAGAGATCTAAGGGTCAGAGTGGACCACAAGCTTAATATGAGTCAACAGTGTGATACTGTTGCAAAAAAAGCAAACGTGATTCTGGGATGCATTAACAGGTGTGTTGTAAACAAGACACGAGAAGTCATTCTTCCGCTTTACTCTGCGCTGGTTAGGCCTCAACTGGAGTATTGTGTCCAGTTCTGGGCACCGCATTTCAAGAAAGATGTGGAGAAATTGGAGAGGGTCCAGAGAAGAGCAACAAGAATGATTAAAGGTCTTGAGAACATGACCTATGAAGGAAGGCTGAAGGAATTGGGTTTGTTTAGTTTGGAAAAGAGAAGACTGAGAGGGGACATGATAGCAGTTTTCAGGTATCTAAAAGGGTGTCATCACGAGGAGGGAGAAAACTTGTTCACCTTAGCCTCCAATGATAGAACAAGAAGCAATGGGCTTAAACTGCAGCAAGGGAGATTTAGGTTGGACATTAGGAAAAAGTTCCTAACTGTCAGGGTAGTTAAACACCGGAATAGATTGCCTAGGGAAGTTGTGGAATCTCCATCGCTGGAGATATTTAAGAGTAGGTTAGATAAATGTCTATTACGGATGGTCTAGACAGTATTTGGTCCTGCCATGAGGGCAGGGGACTGGACTCGATGACCTCTCGAGGTCCCTTCCAGTCCTAGAGTCTGTGAGTCTGAGGGCCTGACCTAAAGTCTGTTGAAGTTAACAGGAGTCTTTCCATTGTTGGATCAGGTCCTTAATTCCTATTCAGTTCCATTGGTTTGGTACAGGAGTTTAATGACAAAAAATTAAATAGAAATGTGGCTAATTGTTTACATCCAGCTGCATTCTTCATTAGGAAAACTCTGAATCAGTATCCTTTCATTGGTTACATGGCACATTTTCCTTTGGGGCGGTATAGTTGCAGAGCAGAAGATAAATCATGATTTTTTCGTGAAATTTAGGATTTTTCCACAGAATATCTCAATTTTTCAAAAACTGCATTTTTCATTAAAAAATCATTCTGACAGAAAAGTCCTGATCTGGTCTACCTATGCATGACTAAAATCTCAGGTGACAAATAGGACATAAGTGGGTGATGGGCCCTGTAGTAGCTGTCGCAGAGAGGCAAATTTCATACTTAGCAAGTTGTAAAGTCGTGTGTGTGTGTGTGTGTGTGTGTGCATATGAAATAACACTACCCATTCCCATTCCTTTTGATATGTTTCATCTTTATCTAATTTATCTTTGTTGCCCTGAACAAGCCTCTTCACTTCTCCGTACCTCAGTTTCCCCAGCTGTAAAATGGAGATGATACTGATCTCCATTCTAAACCACTTTGAGATCCACGGATGAAAAGTGCTATATAAAAGCTAAGGATGATTATTATTAATTTGTAAACTCTTTAGGGCAGGGATTTTTCTTCTTTTGTCTAAAATATGTAACTCACTGCTGGTACTTTAATAAATTATTGTTTCTGTATATACTCTTATTGTAGTACATCGTAAATAGAATACTTTATAAATGAATTTTAAAACAATTAATGTGCACACAAAAGACATCTGATTTTCAATGGAATATGGACACAATCATCCGAATACCTGTTTTAAAATATGAAAATCAGTAATTATTATAAACTCCACATAGGAATGCCATTTATTCATCAACATAAAACAATTTTTTTAAAAGTAATCTAGTATCCCTTAGAACAGCTCTGAATATTGTGTCGATACATGTTTGAAAACAAAAGAGAGGAATTTTCAATCCTAGTTTAGAGCACAATGAAAACAAGGAGATCCCTGCCACCGTGTAATCTAAATTTGTCAATGATTCTGCTATCAGTTTGTTTCAGTGATTAATTATCAATTGGTTAGTCATCCAAAGAGATTCAGTGAACAGTTTACCAGATTTTCAAAACTGCTGCATGCAGTCAAAGCACTGTTTGGTCGTCCTCCCCCTGGTAGTTATTGACTTGTATCCAAAGTCTAATTACGTGTACAACAGACAGTTGCAAGTGAAATCAGATATGATTCTTAAGCTCATTGCTGAGGATGCTGTATTTCCAGTTCCCAGTTTTACTTAGCTGCAACTCTATTCATGACAGTAGTTGCATTCTCAGGTCTCTTGCCAGAAGTCTAATGTTTCTGTCAGTGGGGGAGTTTGAGGAGGCACACTATGTGATGACTCTCAAAATGGAAAACTCTCAAAACTAATTGCAATTGTGTCTCCTCCAAAAGTGGTTGAGTCCTATCATTAATTTTTCAAAGCAGCACATGAATATAAGGGGGGGATATAGCAAGGATTTCTCTGTGCAATACTCAATAAAAACTTGGCTAAATCTTCAAACAGCACTTTTTAAGTGACTAGACTCAAAGTTATAGGATTAGATCTCTCAGAGCACCTGGTCCAGGCCACTGCCTCTGGAAGGGAGGACCCTATATTATTTCCCTAAACTGTGTAAACTATTTACTACATTGGTGGCCCTTAAAATGTTCCAATTACCTTAGATAACTAAGTAAGTATTTGCAGTCAGATAACTGCAGTATTCAAGGTATTTCCCATAGCAAATATAGGGAAGTGCTATACAAGGGCATACTGAAGATACTGAGGTAACCATATCTATTTATTTTAGGTTAAAAAGCTTTTAAGGCACACTGCTCTGTTTTAAGTCACTTCCGCTAACTACTTCCCATTAAAGATTTTGCCATAATTGCCTTAAGAAGGAAATTGCTCCACTTGCAGATCATCCTTGGAAACAAATAAGCTTTCCTACTATCAGAGCTAATTTCTTCCTCTAACTTTAATTTGGCACTCTTCGCTTTCTCACTCATGTCTAACATGAAGAATTATTTTCCTCCTTTCAGAGTGGTCTGTTGGTTAGACCAAGAGCAAGAATTTGGGATTCTGTTCCCAGCTCTGACTGGCTGTGTGACTTTGGGCAAGTCACTTAGAGTATGTCTACACTGCCGTTAAAAACCTGTGAATGGCCTGTGCCAGCTGACTTGGGCTCATGGGGTTGTTTAATTGTTATATGGGTTTTTGGGCTTGGGCTGGATCCCAGGCTATAGGACCCTGGGTGTGGGATGGTCCCAGAGCTTGGGCTATGCAGCAGTTAAACAACCCTTTAGCCTGAGCCCGGAGAGCCTGAGTCAGCTGGCACGGGCCAGCTGTGGGTGTCTAATTACAGTGTAGACATACCCTTCACTTCTACTTATTTCCCAGTTTCCCCATCTGTTGAACAGCGAGGTATTTGCCTACCTGACAGAATTGTTGAGACTTACTGTGAGTGAAGCACTGGGAGGTTGGCAGCTGACTACGTAACAGCAAAGCGTTGTTATTCCAAACTTTAACTACTAAATCTTTCATTCATTCTAAACTGTTCACAATGGGGAATCCCTGCTGGCATCCCCAATAAGGTAATGCACAGCATCTCTTTTGACCTGTGACCTAGTTGCCACGTTCTATAGCATTGAACTGTGGCCTCTAATCTAAAGTCATCTCCTTTGTCTCTTACAGCTCCCAGCAGCTTTCCCAATTCTGACTGAATCTCTCTGAATGCTTCCTTGGAAGAGATCCCACATGCCCAGCAAAAGCAGAGGGTACTGCAGGCTGATCTGCTCGCCTTTCATTTCACTCTGACTGCTCAGTCTGCCTCTCTGACACCTCAACAAAGGGAGAAGAATCTAGAAAGGGTTTCAACTCAGAGCACAAAAAGAGTGAAAAACAAGGCCAAAAGTCCAATGAACAGTAAAAAAACATGATTCCTTAGAGCCTCCCAGCTCTCCAGCCCCAGTAATTCAAGCCCTGGCAGTGGGGAGGGGCCGACAGAAGTTGAGACAACAGGCTTGCCACAAGCTGCTGGCTTCCACTACTGTTTCTAGCCTTCAGTGAGATGTGGCTGTTTGATCAGCTGGTAGTTGTATTACTGCGTGTCAGGGGATCTTGGACACCCAGGAAGCCCTTTATCTTCCCTGCTATTTTGTTGACCTGTTGACCCATTGCACCCTAGGGGCAGTTGTTTACAGGAGACTTGGAAAGATAGATCAGGACTTTCATAGAAGCAGCTAAGAAGGCAGCAGAGGGGTAAACAGTAGTGATTAGTCTATGCACAACCCTAACCATCCATCACAATGTGGAGCCATGGTGCAAAGAGGCTAATTCCTACTAGTAGCTAAGGACTGACACGTGCTCACAAGCTCTCCAATCTTCTGCCTATGCATAACGTACAATCTTATATTGCTAACTTGAAAGGATGTCGACTTATTTGGTGGTGAGGACACTTCAGAAAGATAAGATATAGAGCAACCTGTTCGTTGCTCCTTGTCCATAGAAATGATCTGGCTTTTTCAGGTCAGTTGTGATAGAAAAGTAATATTAACTCCTCCCTCCCCCACCCACCCACCAGACCATGCAGAAAATGAATAGAACTAACAAAATGGGTGCCTTTAATTTCTCTAATCACCTTTGCTTATATCTTCCATCCCTTCCCCCACCTTTTGTCTATCTTTGCCTTTCTAGGCCCGGATTCTGAATTTATATCTATTAAGGAAAATTGCTGTGCCTATGTGAAGCCTAGCTGAATTTAGTGGGGCTCTGCAAGAGTGCTAATTGCAGGATAAATTATAAGCTGTCCAAGGCTAAGACTGTGTTTTTCTGTGTTTGCAAGATACCTACCATAGTGTAGGCACTACCACAATCTAAATAATAATAATGAATGGGGGTTTTGTGATGTGGAAACTTGTACTGTGGGAAATAAGGTGAGACCATGAGTCATTTCATATAGGTGCCCAAACAACCATCAGATGGAAACCTCAGACTTTCAGACTGCACTAATATGAGTTGAATTTGAACTAGCAGTTTAGAAGTGAAAGCAGAGCTGTGCAAAGCTAGTGAAAATGTCACTGGAATTTCACACAAGAATATTTGCCACTTCGTTTCACGCAATTTCATATCCCCTCAAATTTAGCTTTTCCAATTCAACAAAATGGCTATGATATAAAAAAAAAAAGGAAAAAACCCATAATATATAGATTTTGATTTTTGACACTTATGCTGAGAACTTCCATTTTGCTTGGAATCTTCCTCATGGTCTGTCAGAAAGGACCCCTTTTAGTGAAAACTAGGCCAAAGTGTATTACCAATGATGGATTTTATTTATTTATTTATTTATTTATTTATTTTGGTAAAATCAATCCATTTTTATATATGAAAAAAGGAAATAAAACCGTAAAAAGTGGAGAGAAAAGCCAGAGTGTAACTAGTTTTGCCTTTCATTGTGATAGATGCTCATAATTCAGTATCTAATCCCCTGAGGCACAGGGTATATGTCTACACTTAAAATGCTACACTTGAAGCCATACCACTGTAGCACTACAGTGTAGACACTGCCTACATCAATGGGTGGGGTTTTCCCTTTGCTGTTGGTAATCCACCTCCCCGAGAAGTGGTGGCTAGGTCAATGAAAGAATTCTTCCATTAACCTAGTGCTGTCTACACTGGTGGTTAAGTCAACATATCTACATCTCTCACGGGTGTGGATTTTTCACAGACCTAACCTCCAGTGTAGACTGTGCTAGGTTGATGGAAGAATTTTTCCATTAATCTAGCTACTAGCTCTGGGGGAAGTTGATTTACTACAATGCAAGAAGAACCCTTCCCATCACTGTAGTGAGTGTCTACCCTGAAGCACTGCAGTGACACAGATGCAGCTGTAGAGTTTTAAGTGTAGGCAAACCTTAGTCTCTCAGTGCTGTGTGTTATATATTATCCTCACTAACTATCCAGCTGATTGTGAAGCACAAACATCCTTACTTTAATGAGTAATTTTTTTCTTTGTATTGATTACTATTACATTCCTCCCAAAATAAATAGCTTTAATTAACCTCTTTGGGAACTCTTCAGCAGCATCATTAACTTTCTCTGAGAGAATTCAGGTTGTGGGGAATGGATTATGACACGTTTTGTCCTAAAACCAGATGGATGTGATTAGAAAGCACAAAGTAAAGCAGCTTACTCAACAAATGAAGCTGAATGGTCTGTAAATCTTGGGGGCTGCTCCCATATACAAAGCGTAGCTGAGTCTATAGTGAGGCAATGATCCACAGAACAGCACTTCAAGAGGGTTGAGGTTACGATAACTGAGATTAAGATGGAGGTGTTGCCAATTTTAGCCCTCTGTGGCAGCAGTAACATAGAGACTGATGTCTGTCAACCATTGTCAGAAATTGGTCTCTTGACACTGATTCAAAGGAAAAGCCAGTTACAGTTAGTGCCCAGCTCAGGGCAGGAAGGGACAGACAACTAGTAAGCTCAAACTTTTCCAGTGTGTTACATGAAGAATGTGCTTTGTATGACTCAAGTGCATGATGGGGTAAGGAGACGGTGAATCTGTGTGTCTATTACTTGTGTAAGTATTAGTCCCTGCTAGGAATAGTTGAGAGAGCCCAGTACAAGGGTCCTTTCTAGTTAATCATATGTAATGTCCTGGTGTTGATTCTGTTATCCTCATTTCATCGAGATGATTTTATCAAACACCTGTAAGTAATGCTCAAATGTTGTGCTGTAGTTGATGTAATCAGTTATGGATATCGATGGCACTGGGAAGTAGGGAAGTTCAGAAAGGAGGACAATAGAGGGACAAAGCACTGGAGGGAATTCAGTGAAGTGCAACAAAAATGGTTAAAAGCGTTGAAGGAAAAGAGATTAAAGGAATTAAAGATGTTTAGCATGGCTAAATGACAGAGAAAGGGGATATAAAACTCCAGTTTTCAGAGTGTAAATTGCTGAGAGACTGTTTAGTGTAGCATAATGGGGCACAAGTAGGGGAGATGGGATGAAACTGTGCAAAGGAAAACAGAATCAACATCTGTTTAAAAAATTCTTAATGGCCAACTCTATTAGACTGATGGATAATCTCCTGTGGGAAGTATAGAATCTTCTTTGCTGAATTCCTTAAACTAGACTGGACAAAGCATCCAAAAACAGACAGTAAGGTATGATCTTGTGCTGTTAAGGAAATGACTAGATAACCTAACATGTTTTAAAAGCAGCAAAGAATCCTGTGGCACCTTATAGACTAACAGAGGTTTTGGAGCATGAGCTTTCGTGGGTGAATACACTCTTCGTCGGATGCATGCCGACGAAGTGGGTATTCACCCACGAAAGCTCATGCTCCAAAACGTCTGTTAGTCTGTAAGGTGCCATAGGATTCTTTGCTGCTTTTACAGATCCAGACTAATACGGCTACCCCTCTGATACCTAACATTTTTTCTATCTCAAATTTCAGTGATTCTGTGTACCAAATTCAGTCCTGAACAGTGTGAGCTGGCTCAGTGAACCTCACAGGACTATTTTTGCATTGATTTCCTGGGGCAAAGATTGTAGGTAAAGGTAAACAGTGAGGAGTTGGTGTGTTCATTGGGCACCACACAAGCAGAGGGCACTTGAGAACTAGTTTATATTTATGAAAAAATGTGGTTTTCTCTTATCCCAACCCCATCCTCTATAAGAGGATAGAATAAGAAAAAGCTGCAACTTTTTTCATACTTCTCAAGAAATCTCCTAACATTACTAAGAGCTTCTATAGCTTTACTGGACCAACACTGTCTACACCAACATTACACTGCTGCACTGTATAAGCCTGTGGCCTTAATACAAGTATTTATATACTCTTTTTTTTACGAGGTCACTGGTTACTGTAGCCCCAGATTCAGCAAAACACTTAAGCACATGCCTAAGTCCCACCGAAGTCAATGGGATTTAAAGCATGTGCCGAAGTGCTTTGCTGAATCAGGGCCTGAATTCCTTCCATAGACACACACCCATCTGCCTTCCAGCACTTCCAGCTGGAACACGTTTAAAGTTATTGTTGATATTTTTTAACTATAAATGTACAAAGTGAGAATAGTGCTGTCACTGGGTCTGACCCAGATCCTATTGAAGTCAGTGGCAAAATTCACAACAGAAGTAGTAAATATAGGCTTAATGTATGTATTAACTACTGTGACATGCAAGAAACATTTTAGTGATTTATGTTATTAATGAACACTTGTTAAAATCCTTGACCATTATTTTTTTTAACAAGACATGAAATGACAGGCATTTAGATACAACCATGGTTTTGTTTTTATGAGCACAGTGTGTCCCTTAAAAACCAACTCAGGACATTTGTGAACTCTTTTCCTCCATTGAATTTAGGGGTTACACTTAAATCGTGATTTATCATCTTCTGCATAACTATACTGGTATGTGGGGATGCATATGTTTGGAGTGCCCAAGTTATTACTTGCAGAATATGCGCATCATATTTATGAGTTATAATCTTGGGTTCATTGGGAACCACATATTTAAGTCACATATTAGCACTCTGGATTAGTATTACTGTCCTTCTGCATCAGAGGACACAAACATCATGGAAAAGCTAGACTCTACCCCAGGAGTGGACAAACTTTTTGGCCTGTGGGCCACATCGGGAAATAGAAATTGTATGGTGGGCCATGAATGCTCACAACGTTGGAGTTGGGGTACGGGAGGGGATGAGGGCTCTGGTTGAGGGTGCCGGCTCTGGGGTGGGACTGGGGATGAGAGGTTTGGGGTGCAGGAGGGTGCTCCTGGCTGGGATCGAGGGGTTTGGAAAGCAGGAGGTGGATCAGGGCTATGGCAGTGGGTTGGGCATGGGGAGAAGCTCAGGGATGTAGGCTCCGAGTGGCACTTACCTCAAGCGTCTCTTGGAAGCAGTGGCATCTCCCTTCTCTGGCTCCTACGTGGAGGCGCGGCCAGGCGGCTCTGCACGCTGCCCCATCCGCAGGCACCATCTCTGCAGCTCCCATTGGAGCGCCACAGGGGGCCATTGGAGCATGCAGAAGCCAGAGCAGGGCTATGCCACAGCTTCTGGGAGCCACATGGTGCCCGCACCCCCTGACCCAGCACCTCGGCTAGAAAACCAGAGCAGGGCCAAGCTGTATGATGCACCTCCCACCCCCTGACCCAGTGCTCCGGCTGGAGTGCCAGAGCGGGGCAAGCTCCAGACCCCACTCCCCAGCGGGTGCTTGGGGCCTGGCTTAAAACAGCTCGCGTGTCAGATCTGGCTTGTGAGCCGTAGTTTGCCCACCTCTGCTCTACCCATTTATAATATCGCATCATATTGTGTATAGTAAGAAAACTGTAATTTTACCTTTGCTAACTCCCTATGGCTTTAATCAATTATGAGGTCACCAGGAGCCAGTCCATAAAAAATGGCTTTCATAATAGGCTATATTATAAATACACCCATTATCAATGTTAGAAGCAGCCTTTCTGACTTAGTTTATTGCATTTTCTTAAAAAGGCTCAATGAGTCCTGGTGGTTATATCTTAGCTTACAATTTTTCTCCCACTTTGGTGGCTATCCGCTTAGAGGTGCAAACTGAACTTGTATGCAAAAGCAGCAGAGAATCCATCAAAACAAAATATAAACCCATAATTATCTGATGGGTGAATTCTCATTTCCTGCAACAGCCAGCAGTCTTGAAATAAGGCCCTTACTGTTCTCTGCACCCTACCTCCAAGGCAAACTTTCTTCCCTTTCAGGACCAAAGCACAGAGTTAACTACCAGTGAAGTTCACAAGAAAAGCTCTAATCCTGTCTGCAAAGCTGTTACAATAAGCACCAGAACTGTGAATACAGAGCATTGATTACCCTCTAGCGGAGGATTCTGCATTGACCTGGCTGCCTTGTGTGATCAGCTGTGCACACACTGAAGTAATGACAGGTTTCAGAGTAGCAGTGTGTTAGTTTGCATCCGCAAAAAGAACAGGAGTACTTGTGGCATCTTAGAGACTAACAAATTTATTTCAACATAAACTTTTGTGGGCTACCTCAAATGCATAGAATGGAACATATAGTAAGAAATATATATACATATAGAGAACATGAAATCTGACATCAGGAAACATAACATTCAAAAACCAGTCAAGAGAACACTTCAGCCTCTCTAGTCACTCAGTGACAGACTTAAAGGTGGCAATTTTGCAATAGAAAAGCTTCAAAAACAGACTCCAATGAGAAACTGCTGAGCTTGACTTAATATGCAAACTAGATACCATTAACTTGGGTTTGAATAGAGACTGGGAGTGGCTGGATCATTACACATATTGAATCTATTTCCCCATGTTAAGTATCCTCACACCTTCTTGTCAGCCATCTAAAATGGGCCATCTTGATTACAGTTGGTATGTCCACCTTTTCATGTTCTCTGTACATATATTTCTTGCTATATGTTCCATTCTATGCATCCAGTGAAGTGGGCTGTAGCCCACGAAAGCTTACGCTCAAATAAATTAGTTAGTCTCTAAGGTGCCACAAGTACTCCTGTTCTCTTTACACTGAAGTAAGCCCCTGAAAACAAACCCACTCCATTAATATGATTTTTTTTCCTTACTGCCAAGCTTTTTATTCTCATGTTCCTTTCCATGTTCTTTTCTTGGCTTTGCACATCTCAGGCTCCATTTAACCTCACTGGTACATCTTCTCATGGTGGTATGTGCATCCATTTTGCCTCCCAAGGGAGGAGAAATCAAGAGGAACATGTAGTACTCAAGAGATTCTACTTCTGTTGTTCTTGTGTGCACATAGATCATTAGTTCTAAACTGATACCTCTTATAATGATTATAATGCTAATATATCATCATAGCTACCAGCCATTCCACTTTGGCCTGTGATCTTGGCAGATGATACCCTCTGAATAGGGTTGGGTGAGGATACTTTGATGTAACACTTCCAGGGAGAGTCACAGAGAGTTACAGATGCTGTAGGAAGTGGCATGCTTCCTTCTGGGTCTGCATGGAAGGAATGTCACAGCATGGTGATGTGTGGGCTACTGTGCTGCTGCAGATGTTAACTTTTTGATGCAATTTAAACCTGTCCTCTATTAGTGGTCTTTTAAGATCCCGTGACTCCTGGTAAGAGACTGGGGGTGAGCTCCTGTGCCTGCTTTGGCCTTTTTATGCACTGTGGAAGACAGCTGTAAGGCTGCCTCCTGAGGATCTTGTCACAAGCTCTGGCATAGGGGATGTGTTGGGGCAGGACTAGGACCAGGAGGTATGTGCCAGGGCAGGGCAGAGGCTCAGAGCAGCACTGTTGCCTACAGAGCAGCCAAGGTATTGGTAGGCTGTGTTATCTTAATCAGGCTTTCCATGCTGTCTAAGTCATGCAGTGCTCCTATCCAGCCCAAGCAGGAGCCCAAGTTGTCAGGGCCCAAAGGTGGATTAAAGCCACCGTAGCCACCTTCTCCCTGAGCTGTTAGTTCTGTGGGGAGCCTCTTATGTCACAGCCCAGAATCTCACCCTTACTGTTCTTAGCCCCAGGGTTCTGGCAAAATTCCAGTTGGTTAATTGCATTCCACCTACTTCATCCCCTTGTGGTTTCAATTGGACATGCTATTTTTTCACTTCTTGTGTTACACTATGGAGAAATGTTAATGGGCTATATAAAACCTGTTGTTGTTTCATTCCAGTCATGGGCAAAGTGATTCCTATATAGTTTATATCAACCTGCAAAGCATTTTAGGATCTTCAGTATAGAAAATGCTCTATATACATAGTACCATAGCTATCATCACTAGTACACGCTCAATGCCTTCCACCAACAGCCTGATGAAATACATAAGAACAGAACAGCCATAGTGGGTCAGACCAAAGGTTCATCTAGCCCAATATCCTGTCTTCTGACAATGTCCAATGCCCGGTGCCCCAGAGGGAATGAACAGAACAAGCAGTCATCAAGTGATCCATCCCCTATCCCCCATCCCCAGCTTCTGGTAAACAGAAGCTAGGGATACCATCCCTGCACATCCAGGCTGTAGCCATTGATGGACCTATCCTCCATGAATGTATCTAGTTCTTTTTTGAATCCTGTTTATAGTCTTGGCCTTCACAACATCCTCTGGCAAGGAGTTCCACAGGTTGACTATGTATTGTATGAAAAAATACTTCCTTTTGTTTATTTTAAACCTGCTGCCTATTAATTTCATTTGGTGACCCCTAGTTCTTCTGTTATGAGAAGGAGTAAATAACACTTCCTTCTTTACTTTCTCCACACCAGCCATGATTTTATAGACCTCTATCATATTCCCCCTTAGTTGTCTTTTTTTCCAAGCTGAAAAGTTCCAGTCTTACTAATTTCTCCTCATATGGCAGATGCTCCATACCCCTAATTTTTGTTGCCCTTTTCTGAACCTTTTTCAATTCCAATATATCTTTTTTTGAGATAGGGCGACCACATCTGTATGCATTATTTAAGATGTGGTCATACCATGGATTTATAGAGAGGCAATATGATATTTTCTGTTTTATTATCTATCCTTTTCTGAATGATTCGCAACATTCTGTTTGCTTTTTTTTAACTGCCGCTGTACATTGAGTGGATGTTTTTCAGAGAACTATCCACAATGACTCCAAGATGTCTTTCTTGAGTGATAACAGCTAATTTAGACCCCATCATTTTATATGTATAGTTGGGATTGTTTTCCAATGTGCATTACTTTGCATTTATCAACACTGAATTTCATCTGCCATTTTGTTGCCCAGTCACCCAGTTTTGAGAGATCCTTTTGTAGCTCTACAGTAGCTTGAGACTTAACTATCTTGAGTAGTTTTGTATCATCTGCAAATTTTGCCACCTCACTGTTTACCCCCTTTTCCACATCATTTATGAATATGTTGAACAGGCCTGTGTACTATTGGGTGTCTGGGAAGTGGGCGGGCAAAGCCCACCCACTGCTAAAGGATCCCCCCCTAGCCCAAGGGGAGGAGCAGGGTGCTTACCTTGCTACTGCCCTTCAGGGCTTAAAACAGCCCTGGGGGAAGGTTGTGGCTGGGAGCTACTAAATTGGGCTGATAGGAGCGTGGCTCAGCTGCAGCCACTTCCCAATCAGGCCACAGCTGGTCTGTATAAAGAGGTTGGGAGCCAGGAGCTCAAGTCTTCCTCTGCCTATAGAGGGAGAAGGGCCTGGCTGCAGGGAGCTAGACAAGGTACCTAGAGTGGAGCAGGGCTGGGGAAAGGCAGAGGAGCTGGGGAGCTCTAGCCTAGAAAGCCCCAGGCTGTGGCTTAGCATTGGGCTAAAAGGTACTGGGGGTTGCAGAGGGCAGCCCAGGAGTAGGCAAATGCAGCAGGTCCAAACCCCTTTGCCTATGGTGACTGGCTGATACTGCAGTCTGCCCCAGTGAACAGGGGCTAGATGGAGACTGGGCAGTAGCCATATACTGAGGCAAAGTGCAGATAGTGGGTTGGGGGTTCCTCAGGGAGGGGAGACCCAGATTGGTGGGGTACCGCCAGGGGGCAGCACTCCAGTTAAAAGGGCACCAGGGTCCAGGGAGGGACACAGGGGCCAAGAGGACAGGTGGATCACCGGCCTGCAGAGGGTACGCTGGATGCTGGAATGAGCTAATTCTCTGAGAGACCAGCAAGAGGGCCGCAGGGATGAGTCTACTTGTCTACAGCCTGGAACCAGTACAGACCCCTGGGGGACATCACTATTTACCTGTCTGCATTGTGAAAACTGACCATTTATTCCTACCGTTTGTTTCCTATCTTTTAACCAGATACCAATCCAAGAGAGGACCTTCCCTCTTATTCCATGACTGCTTACATTGCTTAATAGCCTTTGGTGAGTTACCTTGTTGAAGGCTTTCTGAAAATCTAAATACACTATATCCACTGGATCCTCCTTGTCCACATACTTGTTGACCCCTCAAAGAATTCTAGTAGATTGGTGAGGTATGATTTCCCTTTACAAAAACCATGCTGACTATTCCCGAACAAATTATGTTCATCTATGTATCTGACAATTTTATTCTTTACTATAGCTTCAACCAGTTTGCCTAGTACTGAAGTTAGGCTTACCAGCCTGTAATTGCCGAGGTCACCTCTGGAGCCCTTTTTAAAAATTGGCATCACATTAGCTATCCTCCAGTCATTTGGTACAGAAGCTGATTTAAATGATAGGTTACAGACCACAGTTAGTAGTCCTGCAATTTCACATTTGAGTTCTTTCAGAACTCTTGGGTGAATACCATCTGATCCTGGTGACTTATTACTGTTTATCAATTTTGTTCCAAAACCACCTCTAATGCACCTTAACCTGGGACAGTTCCTCAGATTTGTCACTTAAAAATAATGGCTCAGGTTTGGGAATCTCCCTCACATCCTCAACTGTGAAGACCGATGCAAAGAATTCATTTAGTTTCTCCACAATGGCCTTATCATCCTTGAGTGCTTCTTTAGCACCTCGATTGTCCAGTGGCCCCACTGGTTGTTTAGCAGGCTTCCTGCTTCTGCTATTACTTTTTGAGTCTTTGGCTAGCTGTTCTTCAAATTCTTTTTTTGGCCTTCCTAATTATATTTTTACACTTGTTTGCCAGAGTTTAGCTCTTTCTATTTTCCTCACTAGGATTTAACTTCCACTTTTTAAAAGATGCCTTTTTGCCTCTCACGGCTTCTTTTACTTTGTTGTTTAGCCATGGTGGCTTTTTTGGTTCTCTTGCTATTTTTTTTAATGTGGGGTGTACATTTTAAGTTGAGCCTCTATTATGGTGTTTTAAAAAGGTTTCCATGCAGCTTGCAGGGATTTTACTTTTAATACAGTACCTTTAAATTTCTGTTTAACTAGCCTTTATGTTTCTGTGTTGTTCCCCTTTCTAAAATTAAATGCTACAGTGTTGCACCACTGTGGTGTTTTCCCTGCCACAGGGATGTTAAATTTAATTATATTATGGTCACCCATTACCAGGAGGTCCAGCTATGGTCACCTCGTGGACCAGATCTTGTGCTCCACTGAGGAGTGAATCAAGAGTTGCCTCTCCACTGCTAGATTCCAGGACTAGCTGCTCCAAGAAGCAGCCATTTAAGGTGTCAAAAAACTTAATCTCTGCATCCCGTCCTGAATTGATATGTACCCAGTCAATATGTGGATAATTGAAATCTCCCATTATTATTGAGTTTTTTTTATTTTAATAGCCTCTCTAATGTCCCTGAGCATTTCACAGTCACTATCACTATCCTGGTCAGGTGGTCAGTAATGTATCCCTACTGCTATATTCTTATTATCTGAGCATGGAATTACTATCCATAAAGATTCTATTATACAATTTGGTTCTTTTAAGATTTTTACTTCATTTGATTCTATGCTTTCTTTCCCATATAGTGCCACAAGCCCGACCTGTTCTGTCCTTCTGATATATTTTGTACCCTGGTATTACTGTGTCCCATTGATTATCCTCATTGCACCCAGTTTCTATGATGCCTGTTATATCAATATCCTCATTTAATACAATTCATTCTAATTCACCCATCTTATTATTTAGATTTCTAGCATTCGTATGTAAGCACTTTTAAAAACTTGTCAATTTTTAGCTGTTACCATTGACTATAACTTAGTAGACAATGTAGAGAATGTGGCAAACAATTTTTATCTACTGCGCAGTATTATTATCCAGATACTATTTCTACAATCTCTCTATCGACATTGTTCTGTGTCAGAGAACTTGTTAAATCCAAATAAATAACACCATCAACATTGCATTCCCTCTATCCACCTTGTTGATACTGGGGAAAAACAATTGATGTGGCATGATTTGTTTTATAAATCCCTGCTGCAAGTTTTGACCCATAAACAGGGATCTACTTAAAATGTATTTGGGTGGGGGGGATATAAACTGAATTATTTAGGGCCTGGATACACAAATTATGAGCTATCCAGACAAATTGTGAGTATATGACCATGCCCATGCTGTACTCAATGTAAGTTTAAAGTAAGAACCGTATAATATAATTAGGTGAGATATAGTCATTTGAATAACTGGCTTTATTTAGAAACTACAGATTGAGTCTGAATCACAAAATTTGAATCAAATTCTGTACTTTGAAATCTGAATTCTACCACAGATATCCTGTTAACCCCCAGTGAGACACTCAACCTCTCTCTGCCTCAGTTTCCTTATCTAGATGATCATGAATATTTGCAATTCAATCAGTGGTGCTTTGTTTTCATTGGTCAGATAAATCAAGTGGTTATTGATTTTGTTCCCTAATTGGATGACCAGACACTTTTAGAGCAAATAATTTTGTATGCAAATTTTAAAATTGAATTCTGCAAATACCTGTGCATGTGACTCTGGAACTTTGCTTCACCTGTTTGTTACCTTTTGGTGTTCTCTTTTTGCCAAATATTCAAGCACTCAAGTTTTACTGGCACAAAGGTTCACAGAACACAAAGTCATATGCACAAGTGTGTGCATAAGGAGATTTTAAAATCCTGCATCCACAATGTTTTCATGCTCATCCAGTAAAGGAACAGAAACCATGTGACATAACTGACGGGTCATAACTAAGCAACAGCTTAAGTACTGCCAAATCATGACTCAGGCCAACCAGCATTATGGTGTTAGATTTAAAATCATGAGATTTTTAAAATAATATATTTGGAGTTTCTTCTGTTTGACTTCTAGTTTTAAATGCTTTAATGGTCATGTTTTCAAGCTTTACTTCTAGAGTTGCCAACTTTCTAACTGCACAAAACCGAACACCCCTGCCCTGCCCTGCCCCTTCTCTGAGGCCCCACCCCACTCATTCCAGCCCCCATCCCTCTGTTGCTTGCTCTCCACCGCCCTCACTCATTTTCACTGCTGGGGCAGTGGGTTGAGGTGCTGGAGGGAGTGAGGACTCCAGCTGGGGGTGTGGGCTGGGGAGTGGGGCCAGAAATGAAGGGTTCAGAGTGTGGGCATGGGCTCAGGGCTGGGGCAGGGGTTGGAGTGTGGGGTGTAGGCTCTGGGAGGGAATTTGGGTGTGGGAGGGGGTTTGACCTGGGGCGGGGGGTTGGGGTGCAGTCTCCAGCTGGGCAGCACTTACTTCAGGCAGCTCCCAGTCAGCAGCGCAGCGGGGATAAGGTAGGCTCCCTGCCTGCCCTGGCTCCACGCTACTCCCAGAAGCAGCTGGCATGTCTGACCCCTAGATGGAGGCATGGCCAGGCAACTCTGTGCACTGCCCACACACACAGGCACCACCCCTGCAGCTCAGGGTGGGGCCAGCACATGGAGCATCCTTGATCCATGCACCTAGGGGCTACAAGAACATGTCTTCGCTTCTAGGAGCTGCGAGAGCCAGGGCAGGCAGAGAGCCTGCCTTAGCCCCACTGCACCACTGATAGGACTTTTAACAGCCTGGTCAGTGGTGCTGACTGGAGCCGCTAGGGATTCTGGTTGAAAACTGGACACCTGGCAACCCTATTTGCTTCACAGATGTCAGGCCTAGAAATGTTTTTTTTTTTTTAAATGGGAGCTAAGAGTTTCATTTAATCGCATGACTCCAGGAGCTGGAGCTTTAAGAAAAGCACCAAATATTGTGAGATTCTCCATAAAATCATGAGTTGGCAACATTGCTATTTGAATTTTCAATATTCATGATCAACCCATAAAAATGATACTGACTGAATAAGACCAAATATTGAATTTACTCAAGGAAATCAGAAAACTGCTCCAAGATATTCTGTAACAAAAGAGGCAAAATGTATCAAAAATCATTCACTACAAATTATTTGCTCAATGCAAATAGTTACCTACATCACATCTAAATGTTTATACAGCACTTTGAGATCTTTGGATGAAAGGTGCTACTGAGAAATTATGTATTGTATTGCTATTTTCCTCCACTAATAATTTTAAAAACATTTGGTACCTGCTGCGTGTCAGTCTTTAACATCTGAGTTGCTAACCACTTCTGTGAGCTCTCCCCAACACCTCTAATCCACTCCCTCTCAGCCCTTCCATGGCCACACCTTTTATCCTCTTTGATCCCTTGTGTGAATTTTCCTAGTATCTCTCACATCCTGAGGCCGCCTCTTTCATTCTCTCCAGCCAGGTCTCATGTGATATGCCCCACAATTGCTTAGGTCACCCAGCTGTGTCTCTGTGACCTCTTCTATGAGTTCCCTCCAGTGTCTGCTCTCCTTCCTTCCAGCTAAGTCTTTCATCTTCTCTGGCCTCTTCTGTGAACTCCCTTTATGTCTCTTACCACATTGTCTTCTGCCCACCCAAGAGTCTTACATTTGATCCTCTTTGTTCTGCTTTGAGCTCTTCTCCAGTGCTTCCTAGCACCCTCTTCTGGTTCCTCAGCTCCCTCTCCACATTTACTGGCCAACGCACACATGATGTTGGACAAAAAAAGATGAAGACAAGGTATTGAAATCACTGGTAAATTAGTTGAATGTCACTTCGGTATGTTATGTATCATCAGCAGTGAATTGAAACTCTTTGAAACAACAGACTTTGTCAGGTGAGATGCATTCTCCATCCCAATTGTGTACAGATGTACACACATTTTCTCTGGGTAATTAGCCTTGTGTGATACTCTGGCCTTACACAATGAATTTTATAATCAACACTCCACTAAGCCCAAAGAGTGCCTTGGGCATTCTCACAGCACCCATTCATGAACGCCTACATAGACACTCTCACATACGTGCCCTTCCCTACTGGATCACCAAGGCAATTTTTATGTTTGTCCTTCCAGTGCTATTCTCTTAGGCAGCCAGCTGATTAGAGGTTCATTACTCAACCATAGAGTGATGGTGTGGTGACAGGGAGATGCAAAGAAGTGCCATATGTTGCTCAACAGAGACTTCACCTAATTAAAGGGCAGTGTTGAAAGGCTTGGAGTTCATCTGGAACCTGTCATCTTTATTCAGAAGGCTGCCTTTTACAATGAATGTTGTGATGGGACAGATCCTTTGGACTCTAATACAGATCCCCCTCCACAACCTGAGAGTGGGGGAAAAGGGAAGGTTCTCAAATTCCTTTTGCACTGAAATGCTTTGCTGCTTTCAGAGGGTATCTGTGTTTTTTCAAGCATTTTTCAGGACACACAGGTTTAGCACCCATCCTTCTTTGGTGATATGAAACCTCTAGTAATTTAGATCCATCCACCCAGGGATGGACTTATTCTTTCTGTTACCCTGGGCTGAGACTTCAAATGTTGTTGCCCCATCACCCCTTCAGCTCAGAGGGGGAACAGGGGGAATTGAAGACTACCTAGGATACCAGGACTGAATCTGAAAAACGGGCAAAATTTCAAGTATACCTCAGAAAATATTAAATAATATTAATAATGAATTGTGTCCTATTGATCAGAGAATTGTGTCACACTGAAACACAGCAAAAATCAAATAAAAAAGAAAACCAGTGGAAATAATGAGAAGCCTTTTCTCTGTCTTTTTGGTCACTAAATTTTTCTTTTCATTTTCTGTTGCTTCAGACCTTGCAGCCCCCAACTCCCTGAGGTTAATATGTAATTGCTGACATCCCTACTGATCATGTCTGTTTCGTGACTGCAGCTTTTATGCTAAACTCTGTTATCTTTGTTTCCTCATCCTCCTTCCATCCCCATTAGTGTTTATCATCCGGCTGTCTGAAACTAGACTTCTAAACGTGCTGGGGTTGCAGCTGACTTTTGTTGTGTGTACAGTGCCTAGCACTATAGCTGGGGTTCCTACTCCCTCCTATAATAGGAATAATAAAAAAGGATTTGTGACAAGTACAACAGTGCAAACAATTTGCAATTTGATACATGTAGCCCTTTTTCCTTTTCATGAAATGTCCAAACAGGTTGTAATTCACAGTTTATTCATTGATTTTATAAATTTGGTCATTATTAGAAATTGTTTGAATGTTTTGTCTGAACCAATTGCAGCCTGTGGATTGCTCTTGGACAGTTCACTGTGCATGTTCTTTTGAGTACTGGACATTCAAGAGTCACACTTTGAGAAGTGCAGTTGGTTCACCTAATTTGCATCTACAACTGTTTGCAAATGAGGAAATCTAGAAATCTCTTTCAGATTTTCCACCACGCTTGAATTTAAAGGGAAAAACAAACAATGTTTTGTGTAGTCTTTTTGTTTAAAATGACAGCCTGTTTTTTAAAAAGTTGTAGTCACATGGTTTTGTTTCTGCTCCCTGATTGGATGACCAAATCTTTATAAACACTAGTACTTGTACCTGAAACAAATTTCCTCTAAGCATCCAAAATGTGCTTTCTGCGAACATTTATATGAGTGAAAAATAACGGGATTACTTCAGGGGTGAATTAGGCCAATTAATGTTTTTGCAATGCAGTGTTTGAACACAATATCTGAACAAAACAGGGAAGGCAGCCAAGTTATTGAAGGATAATCTAATGTTCTTACATGCTCTTGGTAAGTGTCCACTGCAAAAGTGAATATTGATACTGAAATTTCTTAAACCCACAACTTTGTGCTGAATACCCGGCCCCCAACCAATAAATATGGAGCTGATTTGTTTCCACTGATATTGTTATCTTGCTGTTGTGAGGCTTTGCATGTGATTTTGATAGTGAATTATGATTTTAAATACATCTTAGTTCAGCAGACAGGGTTCACTGACTTTTTTAAATTGGACAGTCATGGATTCAGTCACAGTCCACTCCCATTTTATAGATATTTCTGGAAGGAGGAGTAAACAGGAGTTTTTTTTCAAAACCTCAACACAGGAAAATAGCAATATTTGAGGAATGTTGAAATTCCAGGGAAGATTTTTTTTTTTAGATTACTTAAAATTAAGCTCCTAAATTCATATATAATATCCTAAATAAGTGGCCTGATTTTTCAAGTGTGCTGAGTACCCAACAGTTCCCACTGAAGTCAATACACTTATGTGACAGGTTGTTTTCTTTTGGGCCTCCGAACATAGTCAACATCATCTGAATGGCCCTAAAGGGGTACAGAGAAAGATGAACTGCAGTGAGGGCAGTGCAGATTAGTTCTGTAGGCAAGAAGTAGAAACTCCTGCTCCAGTTCAATGTTAAATATTAACTTTCATATTGACATTCCAAAGAAGAGTAACCTGAAAAACTCAAAGAAATGGAACTATGCAAATACCTGAGCATAAAGACTATGGGCAGTTTGTCTGTGTTAGAGATATGCCAAACTAGCTGAATCTCCATAAGAGATGTATTATCTGGAGAAAAGTGCTGATTCACTATAAGTTAAAGTTTTATTGAGCATTAGTGATTTCATTTTCTTCTCTTTAAGAAAATATGTGGCTGTGGGAAAGCTGTGAACTTTTTTTTACTTTACCAGTAAATGCTTTCACATCCCAAAATTGCTTCAACCTTTCAAACAAAAACAACCCTTCTTCATTTAAAAAATGGCTTAGCAATGAATATTTTCACCCTCATCACCTCACACTTTGACTCACAGCAGGTGTGCCCAAAAATTTTAATAGGGCAAGTAAACTAAAGCAGATTATTTTTAACATACTCAACACATCATATAGAAACACATTTTCCATTCCAGGTCAGACTATTACTCCACTAAGACTGGTATCTTGCTCCAACAGTTACCCCCAAAAGAAGATTAAAAATCCCATAATGAATCTAATATACATGAAGTTAGGGACAGGAACCACCATGCTGCATCAGATCAATGATCCATCAACTAGGATATTTTGTCTTTGACAGTGGTCAATATTATCTACTTCTGAAGGAGTAAATTCTCCTAATGGAAAATAATTTGTTAATATGTCAACAGGAGAGTTTCTTCACAACACTAAGCAGTTAGTGTTTGACTCATGTCCTGAGCCAGGTGAGTTGGTCCCCCTTATAAATGTTGATTATAGCTACCATAACTGGAAATAGTTCTATTTTTGAGATTTAATCCTTTTTCTGACTCCCATGAAGGTCTTTTCCTGATTAATGTTTTGTGACAGTGAGTTCCATAGGTTCTTACTTTTTTAAAAAGTCCATTTTATCAGTTTTAAATGTATCACCTTTTACTTTAATCAGGTTTCACCCTTGCTCTTGTATGGTGGAAATACCAACTGACCATCTCTGAGCCATACATCAGTCCTCTAACATCCTGATAATTTTGGTTAAGTGACTGTGTTTTCCTGTGATCTTCTGCATTCTTTTTTTTCTTTTCAAGTATCAGCATCTTAAAAAGCAGTCTGTTAAGGCCAGATTGAACAGAGCGAATGATCAGGGCCTCATTATCTTCAGGTCCTCTAGTTTTGCATCAGTACCATCTCTCTTTTGCAACTATATGAGTGGGTTTGGGATCCTGTGTGTTTGATCAAAATCTGATCATGTTTATCCTTAATCCATTTATAACCATAAGGTTCCACTTTTAATGGATGCATTGAAGTCTAGAGCTGCAAGATGTTTGTCTCTATCTGCAGTTGTCAGCTTCTTCAGGGCAAAGGACATGTCTAACTAGATCTTTGTACAGTACCATATATGTTTATGGCACTGTCTGCATGATTTGTATGAATATTAAGAATTTGTCTGAGTGGAAGACTCTAATTTATTAGCCCTTCAGAATGCACAAGCCAATGGCACATTGGTTCCAGGTCAGCTCACTCTTCACTATAAATATGCAGTCAAGTATCAGAGGGGTAGCTGTGTTAGTCTGGATCTGTAAAAGCAGCAATGAGTCCTGTGGCACCTTATAGACCAACAGACATATTGGAGCATGAGCTTTCGTGGGTGAATACCCACTTTGTAGTCATGTCACCAGATTAACAGGAAATCCAAACTAGATGAGGCTATTTCAATTTCTACCCCAACCAACAACGAGCACATCATGTTTTCTGGAGCTGCTGAACCAATAAAGTGATGTTCAGGGTGAGACTGTTGCCTCCTAATGTTCTGAACGTGATTCCTTTCTGAATTAATTTCAGTACTCATGAAGGGTGTTGGTTTCCAGAACTGTCAGTCCAACAGGACATATGTTACTGGCAGTAGCAGAATAAGCTTCTCTACCCTGCCCTGCTAATGTTCCTCTTACTGATTCTGGAGCAAGAACTCTTTAAGGGGTGAATAGCTCAATTTCCACCATAGGCCTCCAGTCAGAGACTGCCAAAAAGGGTACCAGATGTAGAGGTTGTGTGATGTGGACTCCTC
The DNA here is from genome assembly GCF_025201925.1 of Gopherus flavomarginatus. NCBI lineage: Eukaryota > Metazoa > Chordata > Testudines > Testudinidae > Gopherus > Gopherus flavomarginatus. Next base: position 88,385,448 of record NC_066620.1, read on the forward strand.
TTCAATAACCGTAGTGTCTTTTCAATGCATCTTCATACTTTTAGGTTCAATTCTAGATGCAAAAGATGTGTTTACAGTACCTGTAAAACATCGTGTCCCCTCAAAAACTCCTCAGAGTCTATATGAGGGCACCATATGTTGGTCAAGGTCTTCATCTGAGATAAGACCTTGACCAAATGACTTGTAAGACACATACCACTGCCCTTTGCCCAACCCCTATTACTCATCATGGGGCTTCAAAGCATGTAACACTTCATCATCCCAGCTCTCCTACTGAGATTTACGTTGAATAGAAACCTAAAAGAAAGAGCGGCACACAGATGACGACATGCTGCTCAGTAGCTTTAGTTGGCTGATTTTGTGATTGTTACATGTTAATCCAGATAATTATTTAATTGGCTGGAGTACATGTTCGAACAATGGGGGTTTTTTTCTCTCCTTTTATCACAAGGTCAGAACAAGAGAAGAACCAGACTTTAAAAGGAAACTCTCAGTTAACAGGCAGGTTTGTATAATTTTTGGTGGTGCCCAGAACGGGTCTAAGTTCTGCGCATCCCACGCCTTGTAAGTCAATATATATATTTTTTAAATAATGTAAAAATGGACTGGAAACAGTAAGCATTTAATAGTTTCCCTATATTGCACAAAAAAAATTAACTAAGAATATCAACTTTATTAATACTCTTTTGAATATGGAAACCACCAAGCATTCTTGGATCCATAATGCTCAAAAGCAAATACTTTCTAAAATTAAAACGAATATAGACCCTTCTTTTGCAATGTTCTTCAGGAGGCAGCAAACACTTTTCATCATTGTTTGGGTCTTGAAATGAAGTCATCCAGGAGACTTGCAATGTCCAGTTCAGAGATTTCTTATGAATGTGCAGAAATGCCAAGTGATTTAGACGTTCTTGGCCCACTGTTTGCAAATAATTTTTCAGTCTGCACAGGCAACTGAATGATCACTCAGTAGTGTAGGTTGTAGTTGGAATTGTGTAGAATAATTTCAGGAGAATTGTAACTTCTGACATGTTACTCAAGCCTTTGTTTTTTTCAGAAATTGCTTCACTCACTGAATTAAGCTGGCAATTTCTCAACCTCCAATATCACTCAACACTTCTAAATGAAGAGAGAGCCTCTCCGTGTTAATGTCACCATGAAAAGCTTCACTCATTGGGACAATGTCCTGTTTCAAGCCATTTGCTGCATCAGTTATGTTTCTCTAATTTTACTGCAAATGTAAAGCTTCCTGTTTAAAACCTCTGTTCAATGGCAACTTTGCCAGCATCAATGATCCCGACATATATTTGATGAAAATACTCTTTGGGGTCACTGAAGGTGTGAAGAAGGCTTCCAGGGTCGAGCCATCTCGGTGGCTTGCAGTTTCTCAGGAGAGTAGGATCATCTAAGTAAAGATTTCTTGCTCTCTCTACTGTTGTTTTCCAGAAGTGATTGTATGATGAGTCGGTGCGCAACCTGCTCAACACTTCTTGTAACAGGCCAACTTTCTTCATAACTCTTGCCAATGACAAGTTTGGGCTTTGAATTTTTGCATTAGCGTCTTCTACAGGACCCCTGGCTTTCTCAAACTGTTAGTGTGAAATATCTTGGAAAAATATTGAAGTTGCTTCAAGAATCCACTACATTTTGAGCCAAATTCATCAGAAGAGTAACTAAATTCATCTAGGCAGTTCATCGTGTCCTCATAGTTGTGGAGCAGTGATTTAATGCAACTGATCCTTAGTGTCCATCTTGTTGGGTACAATGGTTGTAAAGAAGGCTCCCCTTCACTCTGAAACTCTCTCTGAATGCTTCCATATGCGTTGGTGACTCCCTGAAGGCACTGGTGAGGTATTTCACCATTGAAAATACCTATCACAACATTCTTGAATATTATGCAGGGCATCTTGCATGGCAAGGTTAAGGGAATGTGCTGCACAGTGCACAAATTCCACTCTTGGTTCTCCATCCTTCACTCTGGCTTGGACCCTGGTAAATTTGCCAGATACATTACTGGCTCTGTCGTAACACTGTCCCTCTCAATCAGAAAAGGGCAAATCACACCTGAGAAGCGTATCTTCCACAATTTTGAAAAGAGAAGCAGCATCCATTGCATCAGTTTGGTAAAACTCAAACTCCTCATAAATCTCCCAGTCTTCACTAGAAAAGAACCTTAAAGAAAAACTCACTTGTTCTTTTCTTGACAAATCAGTAGTCTCATCCATTACAATGGCATAAAACTTTGAAGCCTTTATCTTTTGCACAGTTTGTCTTTAGCGCCATCATTGCAATCATTTTGATTATTTTGTTGTTAACCTCATGTGACAGCCACTTGTATTTTGTGTGACTAAGAGCTGCATCAAATTTGAATCACTCTCATTATGTCCACATAATGCTATTCCTTGTTGAGCTAGGTACTGACAACTTTTAAAAATTGTGTGCATAACATTCCTAGCTAATTGTGTTTCTTTTATGTGTAAGCAGAGTCAGGATAAGCTCTACCCTGACATCTGGTGGAAAGAATGTCAGAGAGTTTATTTGCATAGACACGCCTACCCTATCCCAGATTGCTGAGCGGTGGGACTGCTTGGTGACAAATGACTCACCCTCAGTTGGGTGGTACTTGCTAGACAAGGGTCATGGGTTCCAAAACCCAGTGAAGTAGAGAGGCTGGGGACAGGTATCTGTGCCTGGTGGTGCAGTCTCCTTGTGGAGCCAGAAGCACCAGTTGCACCCCCTCCTCTCTCCACTGTGGAATGTCAGAGTTGATTTTTTCTTCCCTCAAGAATTTAATTACAGGTTACTGAGCTGAACTCACTTTGGGCTAATGGTGCACTAGCCCTGGGCTCCCCCACTAAGAGCTGAGATCACTAAGAGTTGAAATCACAAAAAAGCTGAAATGACTGAGCTGAGAGCACTGAGCATTGTGCTAGCTAGTGGGGGAGCCTGAAGATATGCTGTGGAACAGAGCAGCTGGCGGAGTGGAGCAGTTGCGGGGACGGCTGGAGCGGATCACGGGACAGCTGGTGGCAGCAGAGCGGCTGGCAGAGCGGAGTAGCTGTGGGACGGGTGGAGCGGCCCACAGAGTGAGCGGAGCCGAGCAGTTTTGCAGAGCAGCTCATGGAGCAGAGCAGCTGGTGGAGCGGAGCAGTTCCTGAGGACGGCTGGAGGAGCAGAGTGGAGCGGCTGGTGAAGCGGAGCAGTTCGTGGAGAAGGCGGAAGCAGAACCCACGGAGAGGCAGGGCAGTTGGCCCTGGACCACGTAAGGTGCCCCTTTCTACCCAGGCTGGGGGGAGGGACCTCTACAGATAGACTCTCGAACTCTGGGGTGGCATTGACCAGAGACTTTTGGGTTGTTGGACTTTGGGGTGATTGGACTTAAAACCCTAAGCGGAAAAAGGACAGTGCCAAACGTACTTGGAGGTGGGTTTTTGTTTATGGTTTGTGTTATAACCCTGTTTGTGGTGTTTCTCCAATGGGATGCCGCATTGATTCCTTCCTTTATTAAAAAAGATTTTGCTATACTCAGACTCCGTGCTTGCGAGAGGGGAAGTATTGCCTCCTAGAGGCGCCCAGGGGGGTGTGGTATGTGAGTGTCCCAGGTCACTGGGTGGGGGCTCGAGCCGGTTATGCATTGTGTTACTGAAACGGAACCCCTGGATACTGAACCCGGCCCTTGTTGCTGCCAACTAAAGGGGCAGAAGGGTTACATTTTTGGGGGCTCGTCCGGGATGCCTGGGTCAGTACCCCTCGCAAGCACTTGTTGAGTGTTCCACTGTATTGGGAAATAATTATGTTTATATTTTGAGGAAACTACTGTTTGTATAATGGCTAATATGTTGGGTTTGTTGGGCCCCAGTCCTGCAGCCTCTAGCTCAGGGGCGGCAGACTCAGCCTATGATTGGGCAAAAGCACTGGGGCATATATTGGAAAAGATTGTGTTGGCCTATGCTACGTCAAACTCTTGTCGTAAGTTAAGGTTATTTGATGGGGAAGAGGAGTTTGAACTTTGGTCGGAGCATACTACTGAAATGCTGCGGGAGTGGGCCGTACCCGATGTAGAAAAGCGACGATGTCTAATAGAGAGCCTTAGTGGCCCAGCATTAGATGTAATTCGCACCCTGAAGCTCATTGACCCTGAGGTCAGTGTGAAGGACTGCCTAGAGGCCCTTGATAATACCTTTGGGAGCGTAGAGGGCCCTGAGGACAGTTACTGTAAATTCATTAATTCCCGACAGCAAAGGGGTGAGAAAATTTCAGCCTATATACAGAGGCTGGAGAGACTACTTCAGAGAGCTGTTATGAGGGGAGCAGTGACTGCTGAGCAGATGGATCAGACCAGACTGGCTCAAGTTGTAAGAGGGACTCAGTATCGGAACCCAATCCTACTTCATCTCCGACTAAGAGAACGGCAGGAACATCCCCCAAGTTACTCCCAGCTGATAAAGGAGGTCAGGGAAGAAGAAGAAAGGCAGGCAGCCAGCGAGTGTTGGGAAGCCCAAACATTGGAACGAGCCAGTACGACACCACCGCCAATGGCCAGTGTACTGATGGTGAGCACCACAGAGGAACTTGCCCAACAAATGCAGGTCCTGACAGAACGGATAGCTGAGCTGCAAAGCATCATTGACCAAGCTAAGACTTCCCGGAATAAGGAGCCTCAGACTGTGATGATAGAGAAGTCAGTATCTAGAGTCACCGTCCCACCTCGCCGAATGGGGAAAGGACACTTCTTTTGCTACCGGTGTGGTCAGGATGGGCACAGTGCTGCTAACTGCCATAAGGAAGAGAACCCCTCCTTAGTGTATGAAAAGCTGAGGATCAGTTGGGAGAGATCCAGTAGCTGCCAGAAGGTCCGGGGACAGAGACCATCTAGGCCTAGAGGATTTGAAGATTCCCCCAGAAGAGACCAACCAGCTGGGATCCCTGCAGGACTGATAGGGCCTCGAGCAGAGGTCATGGTGAGGATTGAAGGGGCGGAGTGTAAAGCCGTGCTTGACACTGGATCTCAAGTGACTATTATATTTCAGTCATTCTACCAACAGATGCTTAGGCACCTGCCCATACAGCCACTGACTGGCATTGGTCTGTGTGGCCTCAGCATGGATGAATACCCTTATCAGGGCTATGTCATAGTACACCTGGAATTCCCAGAAGAGATTGCTGGGGTAAGACAGGAGGTGGACACTGCTGCTTTAATATGCCCTGACCCCAAAGGAGCCTCTGATGTGTCTGTGCTAATAGGGACCAACTCCAGCCTCTTTAGGATACTGGCCGATTACTGCAGACAGCAAGCAGGAGACCAATATCTGAATACCTTGGTGATACACACACACTGTGCCGAGGCTTACAGAAAAATTGAGGACACGAGAAAAGTGATGCCTGATTTGCCAGTCGGAGCACTGAGGTATGCGGGCCCGGTCCCTTTAGTGGTGCCTGCCATGTCAGAAAAGGAGGTGATTGTCAGGAGTACCTGCCTAAAAGGCAGTAAGGAAACATTAGCTGTGGTAGAGCAGCCAACCAAGGGAGGGCTCCCAGAAGGAGTGCTGGTTCTCAGCGGAGTCATAACCCTACCTGCTGAAGCCCAGGAGGAGGTGACGATACTGGTTGCTAATGAAACACGCCGTGATGTGTTTGTAAAACCAGGGCAGAAGATTGCAGACATTTTTGAGCCTGAAAGCGTTGTGAGACCCAGTGTGAAGCTGAAGTTCCAATGATAGATCCTGCGAAGTTTGACTTCGGGGACTCACCGCTGTCTGAGGAGTGGAAGGATCGCCTGAGGAAGAAGCTTTGCGAGAGATCCAAGGTGTTCTCACTACATGAGTGGGACGTGGGATGTGCAAAGGGAGTGGAACACCATATCAGGCTACAAGATCCCCGACCCTTCAGGGAGAGGTCTAGGAGGATTGCCCTCTCTGAGATGGAAGACGTGCGCCATCATCTTCAAGAGCTGATCGCAAATGGTATCATCACAGAGTCACGAAGCCCCTATGCCTCACCCATTGTGGTCGTTCGTAAGAAGAGTGGAAAAATCCGGATGTGTATTGACTACCGCACCCTAAACAGGCGCACTACAGTTGATCAGTACACCATGCCTCGAGTACAAGATGCCTTGGACTGTTTGCTGGGTAGTCAGTGGTTCTCTGTGTTGGATCTTCGGAGTGGATACTACCAGATCCCTCTGGGTGAAGAAGATAAGGAGAAGACAGCCTTCATCTGCCCATTAGGGTTTTATCAGTTCGAACGCATGCCCCAAGGGATTTCTGGAGCACCTGCCACATTTCAACGTCTTATGGAAAAAGTCGTGGGAGACATGAATTTACTGCAGGTGTTAGTTTACTTGGATGACCTGATTGTGTTTGGAAGAACCCTGGAGGAACATGAAGAAAGACTTCTTAAAGTGCTCGACAGGTTGGAGGCATACGGTTTGAAGCTTTCAATTGATAAATGCCAGTTCTGCCAAACCTCAGTGAAGTATGTAGGTCACATCGTGTCCCAAGAGGGTGTGAGTACTGACCCCGATAAAATAGAAGCACTCACTACCTGGCCACGTCCCATTAACTACAGAGAACTCAAGACGTTTCTTGGATTTAGTGGTTACTACCGCAGATTTGTGAAGAACTATGCTACGATTGTAAAACCTCTGAATGATCTTACCAGGGGATACCAGTCCAACAAGAACAAATCTAAGACCCAGAATAAGCGGAGGCCTCCAAAGCCGCCTTTGCAGAGACACTATGGCCCCTTCGAACCATTTGGGCCGCGGTGGGATGAAAGATGTGAGAGAGCTTTTCGGGAAATCATTACTCGCTTAACTCATGCTCCCGTCCTAGTCTTTGCTGACCCAAGCAAACCGTTTATCCTGCATACTGATGCCAGTTTGGAGGGTCTGGGAGCAGTACTGTATCAGGAAGTGGAAGGCAAACGCAAACCGGTAGCCTTTGCCAGCCGAGGACTGTCTGACAGTGAAACTCGCTACCCCATCCACAAGCTGGAGTTCTTGGCCTTGAAATGGGCGATCACTGAGAAATTCCGAGACTACTTGTACGGTGCTCAGTTCCAGGTGTGGACAGACAACAACCCACTGACCTATGTGTTAACAAGTGCTAAATTGGATGCTACAGGCCAGAGATGGGTGGCCGCCTTGGCTAGCTATGAGTTCAGCATTCAATACCGATCAGGGAGGAGCAATGTAGATGCAGATGCCTTGTCCAGACGTCCGCAGGCACCTGATGTTGCTGTGATACCCACGGATGGCGTGAGAGCTATTTGCAGTGTGAGTCGCCGAGAGCCGGAGGCCCATGAGAGCCTTCATGGATGTGTTGCTGAAGCTTTGGGCCTACCCCCTGAAGGCGTGCCTTCTGCTTCAGTGAACTACATTGCTTTGGACCAATCTCCCTTGCCCATGCTCAATACGGCTGACTGGCAAGAGGCCCAACTACAAGATGCTGACATTCGTGATACACTACTTGCCAAAAGAGGGGGGCGAGGCCCAGCTGAGGTTGTCCCACCTACCCCAGAGGGCAAACTACTATTGAGAGAATGGACCAAACTAAAACTGATTCAGGGAGTGCTACACCGCACGACCACAGACCCTCTACAAAAGCAACGGAATCAACTAGTGCTGCCAAAAGATTACAGAGCCCTGGCCATGAGGGCCCTGCATGATGACTTTGGACATTTAGGGATGGAGAGGACCCTGGAACTTATCCGCAGTAGATTCTATTGGCCACGGATGGCTGAAGATGTTCGCCGGAAATGTGAGACCTGCGCGCGATGTGTGCAAAGGAAAACTCTGCCCACGAGGGCTGCATATCTGAAGAACATCACCAGCAACAAACCTCTGGAGCTGGTTTGCATTGATTTCTTGTCTTTAGAAGTGGACAAGAGGAATATTGGGAACATCCTAGTAGTGACCGACCATTACACGCGATATGCGCAGGCCTATCCCACACGTGATCAGAAGGCCACTACCGTCGCTCGAGTACTGTGGGAAAAATATTTCTCAGTTTATGGATTCCCAGCCCGGATACACTCGGATCAGGGACGAGACTTTGAGAGTCACCTTCTGAAGGAGGTGCTGAGGATAGCAGGAATTAAAAAGTCAAGGACAACGCCTTATCACCCACAGGGTGACCCTCAGCCAGAGAGGTTCAACCGAACCCTGTTAGATATGTTAGGGACTTTGCGGCCAGAGCAGAAGGCAACCTGGAGCCAACATGTCGCATTTCTAGTGCACGCCTACAACGCCACAAAGAACGACGCTACGGGAGTCACCCCATATCTCTTAATGTTTGGGCGAGAACCAAGATTACCCATAGACCTGTGCTTTGGTGTATCCGAGGATGGAGATAGCTATGAAACTCACCAGCAATATCTATCCCGTCTACGAGAAAAGCTGCGGGATGCTTATCACTTAGCTACATCTGCAGCTCAGAAGAATGCAGGCCGCAACAAACATCGATATGATGCTAGGGTACGTCTGCAAGAGCTCCAGCCAGGGGACAGAGTCCTACTGAGAAATTTGGGTATTGCTGGCAAACACAAGATAGCTGACAGATGGAAGGCAATACCTTACTTAGTGATGGAAAAGCTAGGAGACCTGCCGGTCTACAAGATAAAACCTGAAGAGGGTCCAGGGCAGACCAAAACCGTGCATAGAAACCTTTTGCTCCCTGTGGGAGAATTGGTAAGCAGCCCTTATGAGGTGGGCCACAACAGGGCAACTGGGCAGAACAAAGGTGCTGTACCAAAGCCGCCTTCCAATGTGGACAGCCGGCCTCCTGCAGCTAACCTACCCCTACTCGGCACATCTGACAGTGAGTCTGAGGAGGAAGACACAACCATGGTGTATCCTGGGATGAAGACAAGATTTCAGTCTCGATCCGCTGAATCAGAAGAGAGCACATCCTCTTCCGCCCTAAACCCTATGGCAGAAGTATTTAGGCCCATTCCTGACATCCCTGAGCCACTGGTGGGACCCCCGTGTAATGACTTACACAGGCTATTGGACAATGGAGACATACAGATGGAGGATGTCCAGAGCACCTGCGACCCTCCACTGTTAGAACTAGAAATGCAGGAGCCTATGCCAGTATCTGAGGGGAACTCACAGGAAACCTCCCCATCCGGCACTCAAGAGGATGTCCCCCCTACCATAGCAACAGAGATTCTTAATAGGCGAGACAGGGTAATAAGACCAGTGAAACGGTTAACTTACGATGCACCTGGGGTGATTAGTGAGGAGCCTATACATTTAGCACACAGGTTTGTGAAAGCTAAAGTGGGCTATCTAATGCCTTTTGGAGGGGACCAATAAGTTGGTATAGTAGGGAATGTGATTTGTCGGGACGACAAATTCTTGGCTGGGGGAAGGATGTAAGCAGAGTCAGGATAAGCTCTACCCTGACATCTGGTGGAAAGAATGTCAGAGAGTTTATTTGCATAGACACGCCTACCCTATCCCAGATTGCTGAGCGGTGGGACTGCTTGGTGACAAATGACTCACCCTCAGTTGGGTGGTACTTGCTAGACAAGGGTCATGGGTTCCAAAACCCAGTGAAGTAGAGAGGCTGGGGACAGGTATCTGTGCCTGGTGGTGCAGTCTCCTTGTGGAGCCAGAAGCACCAGTTGCACCCCCTCCTCTCTCCACTGTGGAATGTCAGAGTTGATTTTTTCTTCCCTCAAGAATTTAATTACAGGTTACTGAGCTGAACTCACTTTGGGCTAATGGTGCACTAGCCCTGGGCTCCCCACTAAGAGCTGAGATCACTAAGAGTTGAAATCACAAAAAAGCTGAAATGACTGAGCTGAGAGCACTGAGCATTGTGCTAGCTAGTGGGGGAGCCTGAAGATATGCTGTGGAACAGAGCAGCTGGCGGAGTGGAGCAGTTGCGGGGACGGCTGGAGCGGATCACGGGACAGCTGGTGGCAGCAGAGCGGCTGGCAGAGCGGAGTAGCTGTGGGACGGGTGGAGCGGCCCACAGAGTGAGCGGAGCCGAGCAGTTTTGCAGAGCAGCTCATGGAGCAGAGCAGCTGGTGGAGCGGAGCAGTTCCTGAGGACGGCTGGAGGAGCAGAGTGGAGCGGCTGGTGAAGCGGAGCAGTTCGTGGAGAAGGCGGAAGCAGAACCCACGGAGAGGCAGGGCAGTTGGCCCTGGACCACGTAAGGTGCCCCTTTCTACCCAGGCTGGGGGGAGGGACCTCTACAGATAGACTCTCGAACTCTGGGGTGGCATTGACCAGAGACTTTTGGGTTGTTGGACTTTGGGGTGATTGGACTTAAAACCCTAAGCGGAAAAAGGACAGTGCCAAACGTACTTGGAGGTGGGTTTTGTTTATGGTTTGTGTTATAACCCTGTTTGTGGTGTTTCTCCAATGGGATGCCGCATTGATTCCTTCCTTTACTCCGTGCTTGCGAGAGGGGAAGTATTGCCTCCTAGAGGCGCCCAGGGGGGTGTGGTATGTGAGTGTCCCAGGTCACTGGGTGGGGGCTCGAGCCGGTTATGCATTGTGTTACTGAAACGGAACCCCTGGATACTGAACCCGGCCCTTGTTGCTGCCAACTAAAGGGGCAGAAGGGTTACATATGTAACTGGCCAACATTAGTGCAGAAACATTTACCTGAGATTGCAGAGCAGCATACTTCATTACCACTTCCTTGTGACAGGAGGATTTGTCATGTGATGTAAAACTACGCAATGCATGTCTCCAATATTGAAATCTGGACGAAATAAACATTGGTTCTGCCTTCGTAGAAAATATTAAGATTTTCTTTTCAGAACAGTTTTTGCAGACTGAGCAAAAAGATCTGTCTAATTTGCTATTGGACTCCAACCACAAATCTTGATAGCTAAGATTGCTGAAAACTCCTTTTCTTATCTTGTAGATTTGCCACATCTTTCTTTTGTGTAACTTGAGTTTAAAAGCTGGGTGTTGAACTCACGCCATTACTTAATGAATTATCCTTTTCTTCTTTATCTCTGGGTAACGTTATTAAGAATGTATCCATTGTTGATTATTACTGGTCCTACAAATCAAGAATTTGTTGCTGGGATAAAATGAAGCTACAACACACCAGCACCACAAGATTACAAGGGCTAATTAAAAGTGGAAGTCAGAAGCAGCACTCGCCTGCTTCAATACATTATATTTTGTTGTACCTGTATACAACTACTTATATACTTTAAAGGGTGTAAAATAATCAAGTATTGTGCTAAACACGATCATACCCCAAACTGACTGCCAAATTTAAGTTGCGTGTTTTTTTTCCCTCAGGCAAGGGCTCAGGGATGGGGGTGAGGATGCGGATGAGGGGTTCACAGTGCAGGAGCGGGCTCAGGGATGGGGATGGGGTGGAGGGAGTGAGGGCTCTGGCTGGAGGTGCAGTCTGTGGGGTGGGGCTGGGGATGAGGAACTTGAGGTGCAGGCAGGCTGCCCTAGGGAAAGGGCCAGAAAGGAGGATGCCCTCAACCCTCTCCCCACTGCCAGCAGTGAGCTCTGGGGGAGGGACCCCCTACTTTCCCCCCGGCAGCACACTCCCGCTGCACCAGTGTCCTGCACATGCTCCTAGGGCCCCTCTCAGGTTCAGGAAGCCCCTTTGCCTCCTCTGTGCTGGGGGGTGGGGGGCTGACATCACATATGGCCTTCTCCCCTGCTGCCCCTCACCTAGGGTGACCAGATGTCCCAATAAAATCAGGGCTGTCCTGATATTTAACCCTTTGTCCTGCATCCCAATCAATATATGATCGGAGTGCCATTTGTCCTGATATTCAGATAAGGAGGCGAGCGGGAGAGAGGCGCTGACTCCGTGGGTGCTCCAGGGTTGAAGCATCCATGGTGGAAAAATTGCAGCCAAGCTCCCCCTCCCACCTCCTTCTTCTCCCTCCCCCTGGTGTGCCGCGTCCCCACTTCTCCCCTCCTCCCAGCACTTCCCGCCACCTAACAGCTGTTTGGTGGTGCTTAGCACTTTCCAGGAGGGAGGGGGAAGGAGCAGGGATGCGGCACACTCAGGGGAGGAGGTGGAGAAGAGGCAGGGCAGGAGTGGGGACTTGGGGGAAAGGGATGCAATGGGGGTGGAGGGAGGGCAGATACTTGGGTGGGAAAAGGTGGGAGGGGCAAGCACCCACCCGGCAGAGGGGAAGTCAGCGCATTAGGGCTTAGGGGCAGGCGGGGGGGTGAAGAGGCGAGTGGTGGGTGGGGGACTGAGGAAGGATACAGCAAGCCAGCAGGGGGCTGAGGTGATGAGGAAGGGCTCAGTTGGGGGGGGTGAGCAGGGAGGGGGCGAGACCTGGGGTAGAGTGGGGGCGGAGCTGGGAGGAGCGGAGGTGGACTGGAGGCGGGGCTGAGGGCACCCCAATGTGTCCCAGTATTTTAGTGTCATGATCTGGTCACCCTACCCTCACCCTAGCCTCACGGGGGATGGGGCTGCCCCTTGCCCAGCGTGGGGTAGGAGTGGTGGCTGTGGGGGTGGGGGGAAGGGTGTCACAACACTCACCCAAGCCCCAGCTGCTCAGGTCCAGGAAGCCCCTCATCTCCCCTGTGGTGGGTGGGTGCTGGTGGGGGAGGGGGCTGCCATTGCATGCTGCCCCCTCCACTGCTGCAGCATGCTGCCCCTCACTATAGCCTCACAGGGGAGTGGTTTGTGTATTGGCCTGCTAAACCCGGGGCTGTGAGTTCAATCCTTGAGGGGGCCACTTAGGGATCTGGGGCAAAAATCATTACTTGGTCCTGCTAGTGAAGGCAAGGAGCTGAACTCAATGACCTTTTTGGGGTCCCTTCCAGTTCTATGAGATACACTTGTCTCCATATATATATATATAGGAGTGATGGCTAGGGAGGGGGAGCATAGATCACAGGGGCAGACACTGACACAAGCCCCAGTAACTGCTCAGGTGACTGAGGTCCAGACTCCATCTCCTGGAAGCACCCTTGGTGTAGCCTCCTGGCAGGTGCCAGGGGAGGGCTGACAATCGTGTGTGTGTGCCTCCTCTCCTCTGCAGCTGCAGCATCAGCCAGCTGCCTTAGCCTGCTGCTGGTGCCACTCTTGTGGCAGTAGTGGCCAGCGCAGGCAGGGCAGCTGCCTGCTTTCAGGCAGGGATGCTCCAGGGCCTGGGGAGGCATGTGGGTGGTGTCAGGCAGGGGCCAAGGGACACTCAGGTAGAAGTGCAGGCGGAGCTGGCAGAGAGACCCAGCTCCAAACATTAGTGTCGCTGGGCCCTGAATATTCTCAGAGCCCGGGCACCATGGGCCCATGCAACTTGCCGCCCCTGTCAGTTAATACAAGTATATTTGTTTTTCCTAATACTGTAAGTCCAAATCCAAATAGTGTTGGACAATTCAATGGTACACATTCAATGTTGAGCAGAATTTGCAATGAAATTTGCAAGCCCTCCCTGATTTATCTCATTCTGCACAACAAAAGCACAGGACTAGATGACCGTGCTAGCTTGCCTGCTCAGCTGTGGCCAAGAATATCAGTTTCATTAATTTAAAAGGGAGATGTATTAGCACACCTACTCTTATAAGATGGCTAACCATTCTTTAGTAGTTTAACTTTGTTACTCTGAATGGCAGGTAGAGTTGATAAACAGACTGTTGTGTTTAATTGAAGCAAGCCCAGAGCACTGAGCAGTGGCAGACAGAAACCTTTCAAGTAGATGTATTAGTGCTCTGTGCTGAGTAACCTAGAGAACATGAGATGCATTCCACTCACACTAATAAGGACTAATGGCTCTGAACCTGTAAAGTGTATGCTATATCCCTAAAGAAGGTCTTTGTGGTAGAAATGCTGGATTTTTTCTGTCTATAACCTGGGGGAAAAAATGTGTCTTGAATAAGCGTTTAAAAGGAAAAAAAAAGATACAATCACTGTAAGTCTCACTTGAAATTCAGATTCAGGAGTATAGCTCCACCTGTGTAAAATTGCTCACGAGACAGGCTTTGCAAAGGATCTTTAGCTCACTTTTTGTGCCAGTAGTTCTACTACAGTTTTACATTTTGGAACATCAGAGGTTAAAGAAAGAAGTTTATAAGCAGAGCTACAAATAATAGTGAAAGCAGCAAAGAATTCTGTGGCACCTTATAGACTAACAGACGTTTTGGAGCATGAGCTTTCGTGGGTGAATACCCACTTCCTCAGATGGCCACAGGATTCTTTGCTGCTTTTACAGATCCAGACTAACACGGCTACCCCTCTGATAAATAATAGTGAGTAAATGTTAAGTTATAGCCACTGTACAGTATTTGGGAAAGGGGGACCATGTGTGTGATTTCAGGTGAAATTCATTCATGTGCAAAGGGTCAAGACAAGACCTGTGCACTACTTAAGCACTCAAAACGGGGTTTAATTGGGACTTCAGTGATGCATAGGCCTTGCTAGTGAATGGGTCTTTTGCTGGGCCTCTGCACAGAGGCAACTTTTCATCCATTCTCACTTAGAGGCATGTATGGCTTTTTAAAAATGAAATTCCATATCCGCTTATTTCTCTGTCACTGTTGTTTTAATTGCATCTTTGAACTACAGGAAGCAATTGACTTAGAGGTATTGATTTCCAACACTGCTATATGTGGAGAGGCTTGATTGCTAATTGAAGAAATGTAAATCCACTCAGCTGTGTGATTTGCAGTTGTAAGAGATAGCTCATTAAAGGAAAAATGTCTATTTGATCAACAGCCTTACTGTAGATTTAAAGTTTCTTTCCCTTCCTCCCTTCCTTAACCAGTGATTAAGACAAACTGTTGTGTGTGATGTAGAAATAGACCCAAAGCAGGAAAAAAGCAAAAGTATCCTAAAGCGGTTTTATTTGCAATGTTCAGACAAATAATTTAAGCTATTTATGTTAACTCTGTAGTTCCAACACTGAGCACACAGTCATACAAAGCACTGAATGAAGCCAAAAGAACTGGAGTGATCCACACCTAATGGGATTGACCCCCTAAATACGTACATGTTGTTTTTGAATGAACCTTGAATAGGTAGTGTTTTCATTTACAGATTGTACACACTACCATGCATTTTGGTATAACTTATGTCACTCAGGGATGTAAATAAGCCACCCCCTTGAGCGATGTAAGTTACACCGACTTAAGGGTTGGTGTAGACAGTGCTATATCGGCAGGAGAGTTTCTCCCACTGACATAGCTACCACTGCTCCCGGGGATGTTTTTATTATGCCAGCGGGAGAGCTTTCTCCCGTCGGCATAGAGCATATTCACTGCTGTAGCATTTCTAGTGTAGACTAGCCCTTATTCTGTTATAAACCATAAGCTAAATGCATGCACAATGTAACTTCAGTGAAACAAATGGTTTTACTCCAGGGATGAATTTTGGCCTGTTCTGTTAGCATGACAAACAAGCAAAGATGCTCATCTGCACAGCAAGAGATGTAGTCAAGGTCAATGGCTTGGTTATTTAACATGGGGGGTCAAATTCATCCCTGATGTAACTGTACTGGAGTGAACAGTTACACCAGGGATGGATTTTGCTCAAGGTGTCAAAACCTTCTATTCATTTTTTATTGTGCAACTTGTACACAGTGCTGATCACAATAGTGTTTCTCCAAGCAGAAATGGGGACAGCGTGTTTTGTGAAAAGCCTCTACAGCAGGAAGGAGTGTGGAGAAAGCTCCTGTGGTGCAGAAGTCCACAATATGCGGAAGGCTGGGACCCTTTTGAATGGAGTCTCCAAATTCTGCCCCTTCACTCTGTACCAGAATTACCCCAGTTCCCCTGGTCCAGTCCTTCTGTAGCTGCTTAGGAAGGGCCAGGATTTGGCCCTCGCTGCTGTCATATTTGTGCAAAGGAGAAAGTGTTGCCAAAAAGGGGTGTATAGATAAGTTTTAGTTCAAATAAGGTGTTTGTTTCAAACATACCCATTGGGAAGTTAGGCACCTATATACCTTTGTGAATGCACTCCAAGTATCTTACAATGTACTGGTTGTATATTAGGGCATGCCATGCTGACATAAATTACAGCAGATGAGCCCTCAGATCTAAGATGATTCCAGACGTGTGGTTGCATTGTCAAACTAGAAAAGAGTGAAACACATCATCATGACAATGAGTCAGGACTGGAAAGTTCTCAGCAGCTAAAGTTGAACAGTGGTTTCCTTTTTAAAAACGTAATCCTATCCTAAGGTCATTAAGTTAACCACATGTTTGGATAGCTGAATTTCCAGTGGGTGCCTCTGGATAACGGACAATTTGTGGTCAAGATGAGAATAAAGTGTTCACTGTGATGTGAAAAGATAACTAATTGTGTTATAATGTGAAAAAGGGTGTGCAGTAAATGGCAATGTAGAGACCAGTGCAGCAGACAAGAAAGCGTAGTGCTCTGGTATACAACAGCCCCCAGCAGTCTGGGTTTAAACAATTTTAATTCAGCTCAGCATAGATGGACAGATGTTTGTCAAACTGTTTAAGCAGAACTGACAGACATTACGCGAAATCAATATAAAGGGCTAAATTAATCCCTGATGTTACTCCATTGATTTGAAGGTATTACATCTGGGATGAAGATGACGTATAAAATCTAATGTGAGATTATAAGAAAATATGGGCAGACATGATGGGATTATGGTTTTGTTTTTGCAGAAGCAGGAATGCTTCACATTTGGATCTTGTTTTATCTGATTCAAAGTTTATAAGTTATGCCTGTATGCCTCTTATTGAGGCACAAGGGCATAATTTGGGAGAGATTTTGGTTTTACAAAATCTCATTAGCCAGGGTTTAGATTTGCAGAGCCCAAACTTGGGGTAATTCAGATCCAGGTTCCTTTTTACTCAAGTCACTGAAGATCAGGAGAAGGGATTCAGATAAATGATTCCATTGCCTTATCTTAAATACAAAGCGAGTCTAACAGCTAAAAATTATCCAGAGCACTTGCTCAGCAATCACATGATCAACATCATCCATCTTTTAGTCATTTCCACATTGAAGGACTCAATTTTGGCACTATTCATTGTACGTAAAAGCTAGATGATAGTTACATTACAAATTATATGACAGTGACAAGGATTTCATCCAATCACACTCCAGAAAAGTCAAAACACTTCCTGCTTATGACTTATAATAATTATTTGACCCTGTGCAGTAGTTGTTCATTCATATTATTTCTTTCCTGCACAGACTGTTCACAGCAATTCCCAACCCCAATTTACCAACAAAACATCTAGACAACTGCACTGGGTTATCAGCTGGTACATAAGAGGAAATTCCTTCCTAAATCCTTCAGGCAGCATGCATGTTTTCTGCGTTTTAAAAGTTCATGTCAATTGGCTGTGTCAACAGCATGTTGTGATGCACTAAACTTGATATAGTTTTACATATTAATCCTCTGAATTTAAGGGCCAAATGTATCCCCGAAGTTACTAGAATTATCCTCAGAATTAATTTATCTAATTTTATAATATGGCTAACTTTATAGTGTATTTTGCAGTAGGAGCTCCTAACTTCAGGCCTTTCTGTCTAGATTAGTGGTAAAGTTAGTTAGTTATGTAAAGGATTGAGCAACCTTTCTGAACAAGTTTCCTTAAGCAGTGACCTGCTGAATACCATGGACTATAGGATTTAAACTATCTGCTAACATACCTTGTGGCAATAAATAGAATAGGAAACATTGCTGTGTCAGGCTGGAGCCAACAACCCAAATGAGAATAAAAAAGGATCAATGAGTCACTTATCAATGTTAACAGAAATCAGCTGCTATGTCAAATGGGATTTCCAGCTGTGTGTCTATCCCAAAATAAAGTCAAGCTACAGCACAATACAAAATTTTGGATGAACAAAACACCCTCTTCCACAGTAGAAGCAGTCATGTAAATCATGTCAGTTAGGGCTTTGAATCTGCAATACATTGCTTGCACTTTTATGATGACTCTAAGAAATAGAGACCATGCTGGGTGTGTGTCCCCAGGTAAGGCACCTGTGCTTGATGGCATTAAATGTGGCTGTACACAAAATTAGTTTGTTATGCTAAGGGGACCCTGCCCCAAAGTGGGTAAGATTGGGGTTTATCCTCTTCTGCTGTCCCTCTGCCTCTGTCTTTCTGGTGCTGCCCTATGAATAGCTTGGTACTGACTGGTGATATAATATCCTTCTCTTTTTCTCCCCATCTCTTTCTTGCTCCCCTAAGAAATCCTTATTACTGGGTGGTAGGATTGTGACATTCTTCCAGTTGGATTATGACGTGGGGGCGGGGGTTAAATCAGCCAATCAACACCTTTCCTGTTCTTCATACCTCATATTCTCTCTTCAGGCTCCGTTCTCCCTTTCTTCTGCTCACTCCCTTCCTCTTCTCTTCCTTCCTTGGCTTTAGGACCTGACATCATAATGCAGAGAAGGGTAAATATATTCCATCTTCTTTGATGAAATAGGAGACTAATGGACAGGTTCAAAAGATTCTGTGGTTCCTTTCAGTTAAACATCCAACCCACGCCTGCTTTTAGTGACTGCTCCTGATTTTGACCACTCTATTCCATGCTCAAGGAATCTCTTGATTCTTTTTATTGATTTATTTTTTGTACACTGATGAACCTAAGTGACCACATGATCTTACCACGATTACCTTCATTCCAAAGAGTATGTCTATACTAGAACTGGAAAGTGCAATTTCCAGCTCCAGTAGACATAATCGCATAAACTTTGATCAAGTGTAGCCATAGCAGCATGAGCAGCAGGAGTGGCTAGCAGCTCCGAGGATATATTTAGGGTTTCAGACAGGGTCATACTTAGGGCAGCAAGCCCATCCTGCCACTTGTGCTGCCATTGCTACGTTTCTATTTTTAGCACACTAGCTCAATCAGACCTTGTGAGGGTATGTCTACCTGAGCTGGAAATTATACCTTCCAGTTCCAGTGTAGATGTACCCTGTGTGTTAAATCTGCTTGCTGAGTCATGCTTAAATCCCTCTTCAGGACAAGTGCAGTCTCTTACCATGTGTTTTTACTGCACCTAGCAAAATGAGACCCTTTTCCCACACTGGGACATGTAGGCACTGGTAGTGCTACTAAATAATAAAAAATAATTTGGAACAGAATTCAAACTCCCTTGTGGTTCAGGGAATTTGGATATGGAGCATTGGCTTCAGCCCAGACTCAATAGCTTGGTAAGCCTTGTGAAGGTGAAAAAGCCTAGTATATGCAGTCATATTATTGATTGATGGCCTGAGTCCTTACACTGTGCCCTTTGCAAACACTTCACTTTTCATGCGACTCACAAAAATATTCCAGAATCACATTTGCTGGCAGTCCCTTCCTTTTTATAACCATTACATTTCAGAACCACACAATGCCTGTGATGGAACCATTTGTTTTGGTTGCAAGAGAGTGTGTTTGGTCTTGTTTAGTGCAAAAATGTTGGTTTTGGGAGTGATGGTATCTTTTTTTTATGTTGCCTTTAATTATGGTTGTTTTATAATAATGCAACCCTCCCAGTTAGGGCAGAAGTGTTATTTTCTTGCTAAGCTTCTTTAAAACAAATTTCCGCTTGAGTGCATTGCCTGCCTAGAGCTAACAAAAGAAAATCTTGGGGCAGCAATGGGGAGGGTTATTTGTAATTTGTTAAGCATTCCCAATGGAAGGTTTGTGAGTGACTGTGTACTGCTTTTCTTTCTCACAGTGACTTTTACTTTTATGGCACAAGAGAGCACTATTAGAGGCAAATATATTCTTTGGAGTGGCTGTGAGGGGCGGGGTAGAGAATCTATTTAAAATGCTGGGTTTTAAGACACAAAATATCTCATTGTGTGGATGAGATTTTTGTGCTGTGCCGCCAGGAGCACAAATGGAGCAGCTCAGGAGAAGAGAAGAAAAGGAGGCTGAAACAAAGGTGGAGTGAATTACAGCAGTCCATCCCAGACTACCTATGGGTTCCAATGCCACTGAGACTCCCCATAGCAGAAGAACTATGGACATGCCCCCGCCTGCCCACGGCTTAGGGTGGCCAGATGTCCTGATTTTATAAGGACAGTCCCGATATTTGCGGCTTTGTTTTTATATCAACACCTATTTCCCCACTCCCTCTCCCTGATCCCCAGTCCTTATTTTTCACACTTGCTATCTGGTTGCCTGACTCCACCTCTAGCACACCCCCTGTGCCGGGGCTTATGAGGGAACAAGGATAGGGCAGTTTATAGAGGCCCTGTGCTATGCCTGCACCAGCATTATCCTCACCAGGCCATTATCAAGCTCTTTACATTCCCTGTAGGCCACAGGTGCAGACTAGAGAGGCTAGCACAGGGGAAAGAATCTGTCCCTCCTTTTGCATATCTGCCATAAGGAAGATGTTTCTGTGGCCTGAGGGGTACAGCCTGATTCCATCTTTCTTTGTAAGCTCATCCAAAGCCTGCTGAAGCCAATGGGAGTCTTTCCACTGAGCTTCAGGTCAGGCGGTATAAGAAGGCTACCTCTTCTTGGTAGGACACTGTAAGTTCTGCTCTGGATAGGGAGCCACGAGGAAAGCAGGAGGTTATCAGACTGTTTACGGTCCAGTAATACATTCTTAAATGGAGGGAACTAGCATGACAGTGTAGGGATTGATACTCTCCTTTAACATTCAGGAGATCTGCCTTTAAGGCCAAATCTTTTGCTTCACGGATCATAAATGCAGGAGAACCTAGCCTAGTGGCATAGAGATTAGTGATTTATTTTATTTATTTATATTACCATAGTACCAGGAGCCCTAGTCATGGCCCAGGACCACATTGTGCTAGACACTGTTCATACGCAAACAAAAAGATGGTCACTGCCCCAAGCAGGTTCCCATGTAAGTATTAGACAAGAGACAAAAGATGGATACAGACAGACAGGGGAGTACAGGGAGGCAATGTGGCAATAATTGTCAGCATGATGGGCTGTGATCTCTGCGCACCAACAACCTAATCATTGTCAACGTTTTGTAGGTGTCACAGTGATGCTTTGCCACCACATAATTAAGGTAAAAGGTCTGCATGAGAAAGCTGATTCAAATTTAGTTGGTAGGGACTCAGGTAGGAGAATAATATCCTTTTAGCAAAAGAGCTAATATTTTATGAACATATATATAATAAATGATCACAAAAAGCTAAAATTTTGTGAGGTCACATTGACATCCTGGGTTCCAGTACTAGAGACCTAGAAGTCTTGATCCAAGGACTAAAAAGTCTACTGTAAGGACCAGCACTGGCAAATGTACCATCAGGAAAATGAATTTGACAGCCTACTAGGTCTTAATTACCTGATTTCTGTGATCCATAGCGAAAGCCACTGGATATCCACAAACATCAGGTATTTCACAATAGATGAGGATGTTATTTAAATCATCACGTTTCATAACCTCCACGTTTTTAATTCTATCTTAGAGGAGCCTCCAGCACATTTTTAATCCCTCGCACAATGTAACCAGAATTTACTTTATGGCTCTCAAGTCAAGGATCTGCTGTGGTTATAAAACTGTGCCTTGGAAATTCCCCAAGCTGCATTATTACGGTGACATTGTACAATATAACAAAATAGTAGACATGTGGGTTGAAATTTACAATCTGAAATATCTGAATATTTCCATTAGCCTGTTTCTTGTGCACCTCTAAATAGTGCAGATCCCCAGGGAAATTTTCTCTTAAAAAAAAAAATAGATGGCCACAGGGCATTCAGGTACATGTATTTTATAATCCGTTATAAAAAGCCCTGTAACTCAAACCCTCTTCCCACTATCCAGTAACCATGGCATAACCTTGCTGTACAGAGCACTCCAATACCTCAGTAACATTGAAAATACCTTTAAAATCACAGTGCAGGCATCTCACCTCTCTTTGTGCAATCAGCTCTAATTTCTGAAACTGCACATTTCTGTGGGAGGTTGGCAGGTTGTCCAGTTTAACTTTTAACCTTCTGCAGCCCCAGAACTACATGCACACATCTCTGAAGTTCTACTTCCGAGGAAGTAATTCTATTTCCATGGAAGTAATTTGTAGGAAAACTCAAGAGTAGGATAAATTAACCCCTTCATTACTATATTGCCCTGTCAGTTTGTATTGTTCCTGTGTTTACTCCTTTGCATAATATATAATAATATAATAAATATTATTAATTAATTAATTAATATTCAACACTGCTAAAGCACCTTCCACCTGGGGATCTCAAATGCAATTTACTAACGTTAATTAATTAAACCTCTCAGTACTCCATAGGGCAAGGAAATATTATCCCCATTTTGCAAATGAAAAAACTGAAGTATGGGGAAGTTAATTATTTCCCCCAAGGTCATAAAGAAAAGACCCAGTTTTGGGAGTCCTAGTCTGCTGCTTCAGCTACATGACATCTTTCCTCACTTATTTGATGGGTACCTACTGACACACTAAGGATCCAGTCATCCTTAGAAGAGACTCCTTCCACTGATTTCAGTTGAAAAAGGTCCCTGTATTTACAGCATGACAACCACAAAAATTCATGAAGGAGGAATCTCAACCATCATTTCCTTTGTGGCCATGTACATATTTCTCAATGAAAGGGAGGGAGATTTGCTGAAGAAGCCTAAAATGAGGCACCTTTTCCCACCCCCCTACTGTGTCATCCTAACAGCTATTGCTGCACTCCCTAGCTTCATTCCTTTGCCACTTGGCTCGCCTGTCCCATGTCCCCTCACATGGAGCCAACTTCCCTCCACACTAAACCCACCATGAGAATGAAAGTATGGGAATTCTCATTCCCTTACCCTCAAATCAGATAACACATGTTAAGTGAGAGAAAAGAAAGCTCACCTCACTCCCTCAACCCACACCTGGCACTGTCTTCTCCAGGACTTGTGGGGTGAGCCTCAGAGCTCATTCTGCAGAGGTCCAAGCCCCACACTCCCTCAGTGAACCACTGAGAAGGAATTGCACAAGAATCTTTGCAGAGATTTCTTTCCCCTGACCCCTCTGTCCCAGGGGTTTTACTTTGGAAGAGGGTTATCTGGTCCCATGAATATGCTAGCTATGCAATGAATTAAATGATTGCTGCTTAATTTCAAGTCACCAAGAGCTGTTGTATATGCAGATGGGTGTGTTCTGCTTCAAAACTGATGGCACCATATGACCTAATGTTGTTTTCTAGTCTAAATTAATTATTGGCGGCATAAATGCATGACCTAACCTTTTGCTGAAAGTAATAAATTAGGGTGGGATTTCGAAAGCAGTAAGTGTTGAAATAACTCTGCTCCAGCTTAGAGACTAACAAATTTATTTGTGCATAAGCTTTCATGGGCTAGAACCCACTTCATCAGATGTATGAAATAAAAAATACAGGAGCAGGTATAAATACATGAAAGGATGGAGGTGCTTTACCAAGTGTTAGGTCAGTCTAGCAAGATTGATTTCTCTCATTAGACTGACCTAACATTTGGTAAAGCACCCCCATCCTTTCATGTATTTATACCTGCTCCTGTATTTTTTATTTCATACATCTGATGAAGTGGTTTCTAGACCACAAAAGCTTATGCCCCAAACAAATTTGTTAGTCTCTAAGGTGCCACAAAGACTCCTTGTTTTTTTTGCTGATACAGATTAACAGGCTACTACTAAAATCTGCTCCAGTTGACATTCATGGCAAAAGAGCCATTGATTTCATTGGGACCAGAGGTAGGCCAACATAAAGTGCTTTTGAAAAGCCCACCCTAAATGTTTAGGGAAACAAAAATTACTTGGCAAAAATCAATGTCAATCCTTTACAAATGTGACCCCAAAAACCCTCCAAGCAAGCCACATCTGAGGCCTCTTTTCCCTGACTTGTCTCCCTTTTCTGTCTCTTGACAACCATGATGAAATAATATATTAATTGGTTTTGCATGGCTGAGGCCACACTGAGGCAGATGTGTTGCAGCAATTTAATCTAATTAAAATAATTTTCAGTTCTGAGTGTGCATTTAAAAAAAAAAAGCTCTTGACAATTGATGCCTGCTGTGAAAATGACTGAATAATGATGAGTAATTTCATTCTTAGTTAAGTTTTTAGCTCTTTTCCTTTTCCATCTGTGTATCCTTTAAATCCAAATTATATGTAATCAACTGTATAGGCAACATGCTTCTTCTTGTAGTTGACAAATTCAGGGGTTCATCTTGCATACCTTTACACTCACTTCCTGCTGGAGTGAGTCTTACATCTGGTAATTACAACTCAGCTCAGTTAAAGGTGCTTTTGAAACATGTACAGCATCTTTTGGTTCTGTTATGCTAATTTGAGCAGCCAGGGGGCACCAATCAATGTATGTGGAGATTAGCTCAGCCTGACATACGGGGTGGTTGGGGATTGGATGGAAGGCCACAGGTATGTCATCATTTTTTTAGCTGGACTGTCACATAAGATTCTCATGCATTACATCAACACTGATTATCCTGCTGGGTGCAGAATTATGGAGCTCCATCTCTTTTCACAGTGGCCAAAAAGGCTATAGATGGGTGCCAGGTCATAAGTGGCACCTAAATAAGTGCTTGCTGTTTTGAGAGATGCTGAGTATCCATCCCACCCATCCACTATGTGGCTGTTGTGGGAGCTCAGCACCTCTGAAAAGCAGAACTCTGTCAGTCAAGTGCTTAAGGCCTTGTCTACACTGGAAGGTTGCACCCCGTAGCACCCACGCTCACCACACCATAAATTACCTTTGCGTAAATCACTTTTTACATGAATGCAACATAACTAGGGTTTGCACTGGTGCAGGTACTTTGGTAACCATTGTTTAAGCATTTTGGCCACTGTGACCCTCACTACAACTGGTACTTCAGAGTCCTTCCTCCAGCATCCAAAAGGAGCTGGGTCCTATGACGTGTCAGTGGGAACTGGCTCACTGCCTAATGGCAGCTGAGGACTAGTTGCAATATAAGACTGGAGCCAGGGAGCAGCATCAGTTTAGTGAGCCATTGTCTGAGGACAGCTGGTGGAAGAACATGGGAAGTAGAGGCTTGCAATCTGACCCAAACCCAACAGCACGTGATGGGTTTGGCTCAGGTGAAGTATAACTTGTATAGCATGAGTTTGGCCTTGATTCAATAAGTCTCATCACTGAGGGCACATCTCCACAAACATTTAGGTTGCTGCAAGCTGGAGTATAAGTCTAACCCACACAATGTCCCCTGGACGAACTGGCCAAGTACACGTGCATCCTGCTGGCATGCTCATTAACAGTTTGTTAATGTATTTTGATCTAGTCCTCCTAAGGAATAGCTACATGGCAACTAGACACTCGTGCCAGCTGCCTTGCACTCACAGGGCTCGGCTGCAGAGCTGTTTCATTACTGTATAGACCTTCAGGTTCAGGCTGGAGCCCAGGGTCTAGGATCCTATGGGGTGGGAGGGTCCTAGAGCTTGGGCTCCAGCTCAAGCCCCTTGAGCCCGAGTTGACTGGCCTTGGCCAGCCACAGGTTTCTGGTTGCTATGTAGACATACCCCTAGAAACTATTAATATACATGGCAGCAGGATGCATGTGGACAATGAGTCTGCAGCAGGCTAGTGCGGATTAGATTCACACACACCAGCTTCTCATAAATTAATTGTTCATGTAGATAAGCCCTGAACTGAAGTGCATATGTTTGGGATTATTATATTTGGTGAGGTTTTCGGATTTGATTAGGTATGAAACACTACACTCTTGGGCTCAGGTCACAGATGGGATTGGCTGTGATCTAGTCAGGTTTGGTTTGACTTCAAATTTAGGCCTGAGTGGACCTCTAATGGGAAGTGCCCAGCTTGCTATTTTCTTTGAGGTCTTTCAAAATGCCCCAAAATCCTTTCCACGTCTAAGTTTAGCAGCCCTTCCTCAAAGAGTGCACCACCAGCTCCATCTGTTTAAATGGTATTTTCATATATCACTTACAGACCTTGTTCTTATCCTCACAAACTGAGTCATGTGATTCCTTGGGGAGGGGGTTTCCCCCTATCTGAAGCCCATAACATTCACTTTTGGGGTCTAATCTTGTGTGTTTTGAATACCCAAAATTTCCATTGGTGTAAGTGAGTTACAGGTGTAAAGGAGTTTCAGGAACTCAAGATTAAGTCCTCTAATGGTGTATTTGCTCACCCCAAGGTAAACAGACTGCAGTAATGCTGCCAAAAAAATGGTCCTCAGAAAGGAGTTTGGAGTGTTTTCACCAACATTATGTCTATGTGATAATTGATGGTGAGTGGAAAACAAACAAAAAGCTTTTGTCATTTAGTAGCAAGTCACTGTATTATTGGATGTGATAAACAAAATTAGAAAACAATTATTTTAAATGTCTAGTTCCACTTGTTAATCTTTTTTCCTTGCTGTCCAGCACCAGAGAGTATATTTACTAAGAGCAATTACACATCATGAGTGCTTAATCCAGATCAGTTTAAAACACCATTTTTATTTTGATTCTAAAAAAAATCAGATTATCATTAATAAAGTAATACTGCATATACATAAAATGAGGCTTAGTTTCTGATGTGACCTTTCAAATATCCAAATTAAGAGAGAAATCAAGCAGTTTAACTAGCTATCACAGCATTTCCCTGCTGTTTCCAAGCAACTTTCACAGGCAGTGGTGAAGATGAACCAGGCCAAATGCTATTTCACTACTCTAGGTAAAAAAATTCAGTAAGAAGAATGACAATTAATACTTAGCATCTATAGCGTGTTCCATGTTCCAAGTGGCATTCAAAACATTCACAAATCCTCAAAACTCCCATGTCAGACGTAGTATTGCTCTCCCACTTTTGCAGATGGGGCATCTGACCAAGGAAATTGGAAGTGATGTAGGGTATGTCTACACTAGAAATGTAAGTTAACCTATGTTAGGTCGACTCACAGCCACTGTAGTAATTACTGTGGTGGTGTATGTCCACTTTACCTTCCTTGGGTTGACGCTGCACATCCTCACCAGAAGCGCTTCCACCGGCCTAAGAAAGGCAGTGTGGGGAGCTGAGAGCCAGTCTCTGTTTCGCTGGCAGCTCTCTGCTGGGAGCTCAGCTGCTCCACAGACTCCCGGCAGGCTGCCTGCCCTCTACTCCCCGTTCCCCACCAGGAGCAGGGGAAACTGCCCGGGGCTTCTCCCCTCCTCATTCCCTGCCAGGACCTGGGAGAAGCTGATGTAAGGGATGTAGTGTCTACACAGACACTGTGTCGCCCTAACTACACCAACATAAGTCATACATCTCTTGTGGAGGTGGAGTTATTATGTCAATGTAGTAAGGCACAGGAGGAAGGCTGTAATGTAGACATTGACATAATGAGGTTGACGTAAGGTGCCTTATGTCAACCTAACTGTGTAGTGTAGACCAGCCCTTAGCCAAGTCAGTTAGCAATGCATTTTGATAGGACTTAACACTGCTTTGCTAGCTACTCAAGATTCTGTTTGCATTAGGCTCCTGGGACAGTGGGGAAATCTCATAAAGGTTATAATTTAAGGATGTGATTTTTGTCCCAGCATGACCACTTCTCAAAAGAAAAGCACAGCATAATATAAAAGAGAATCCAATCACTATATCTAAGTAACCTGTGAATATGGGCCATTATATAGAGAATAAAACATCCTGAGCTACATTTTATTCTCACACCCTGTGCAGTGCTGTTGATTTTGGCCCACTGTGTTTTTTATTATTTTAATAGTTAAAACTGGGTGCAGTTGCAACTTGGCACAATGTGCAAAACATGTACATGGCATAGAGGAATAGCATAGCAGGAGATACCACGTATGTCAGAGTATATTACTACTTTGAAAAGAAATGTAATTAGTGTTTAGGGCACATTGCAACTTACAGCTCTCTTCAAATGAAACCTCTGCCATTTACCAAGTTTGAAAAATAAAAGCCTTGAGCAGGTGGTGTTATGAAAGTCTGTTTGTTTTTCTTTTTCAGATGTCAGCTTTTCCATTTCAATCGGTTGTCCAGACTTGTTTCCACCATTTCTCCTGGAAGATTTTCCTGACTCTGGGCTTGTCTCGACCTTCTGATTAATGCATACACAACTGAAAGAGCTAATGTCTATTCAAGTGCCTAAATATGGAGTTAGAAGCGTAACTTTAAGCACTCAGGTTTGAAAAAATATTGGCCTAAAGGCTAAAGCATTTGTGTGAGGGCTGTTGTTTTTTAAAGAAATCAATGTATTCCATGTGCTGTGGCAATAACTGCAGAAAACTTGTCCAATCACCTTCTAGAATCTAAACTCAAATTTCTTTCTGGTTGGGTAGGACCAAGCAATGTGCTTCAAAGGCACTTTTTGGCCACTCCTCTCACAGGAATTTTAATTTTGAGTTTAATAACTCTGTTAGGGATATTTTCCTATCTAAATAGAATCTAACACTAAATATTTATTAAATTTAATTATGGCAGCATGTTCTACATAATCCTAAATATATAGCTTCACCTGATGTGACTCTTCTGTTTTTACTTCTTATTCCCATCTATTTTTATATTCTAATGATGAAATATGCAGTAATTTTGATCATATAATATTCCTGTTTAACCTCTAGTTTGTAGACTTTTTATTTTATCTCTTCCTCCCACGCTGCCACACTTCAGATCTATCTGGTCCTACAATCTTGTGATTAATTATCCATCATGACATGTACCTGGTAAGAGAGAAATTTAATTAAGACAAAAGTCTTTGACATTAGATCATCTGTCAAAGCATATTTCTGCTGTATGGCTGTCTGTAGGTTTGAATATGAAAGATCTGACACTTAAGAACCCAACCAAAAGCCTCTGACGTAGAAGATTGGGTCTGATGAATTAAAAAATAAATAAATGGAGATAACGTGCTCAGCTGGCCAAAATATTCACCACAAACAATTGTTGACAGTTATCTGTTGTAAAACTCACAAGCTGTCTGCCAAATGTGGTGTTTGCTAGAAGCTGAGAATGGGCGACAGAGAATGTTTCACTTGATGATTATCCATTCTGTTCATTCCCTCTGGAGCACATGGCATTAGCCACTCTCAGAAGACAGGATACTGAGCTAGATGGACCCTTGGTCTGACCCAGTATGGCCATTCTTATGTTGATCCTCATGATAATTTCAGGGAAATTAGAACAATGCTTCCTTAGCTCTCGTTCCCTAACGCCCCTACTCTACTTGCACTACATTGATGACATCTTCATCATCTGGACCCATGGAAAAGAAGCCCTTGAGGAATTCCACCGTGATTTTAACAATTTCCATCCCACCATCAACCTCAGCCTAGACCAATCCACACAAGCGGTCCATTTCCTAGACACTACTGTGCTAATAAGCAATAGTCAGATAAACACCACCCTATACCGGAAACCCATTGATCGCTATACTTACCTACATGCCTCCAGCTTCCATCCAGGACACACCACACGATCCATTGTCTACAGCCAAGCTCTAAGATACAACCGTATTTGCTCCAATCCCTCAGACAGAGATAAACACCTACAAGATCTCTATCAAGCATTCTTAAAACTACAATACCCACCTGCTGAAGTGAAAAAACAGATTGACAATGCCAGAAGAGTACCCAGAAGCCACCTACTACAAGACAGGCCCAACAAAGAAAATAACAAAACGCCACTAGCCATCTCCTACAGCCCCCAACTAAAACCTCTCCAGCGCATCATCAAAGATCTACAACCTGTCCTGAAAGATGCTTCCTCACTCTCACAGATCTTGGGAGACAGGCCAGTCCTCGCTTACAGACAGCCTACCAACCTGAAGCAAATACTCACCAGCAACCACACACCATACAACATAAACATTAACCCAGGAACCTATCCTTGCAACAAAGCCCGATGCCAGCTCTGTCCACATATCTATGCAAGTGACACCATCATAGGACCTAATCACATCAGCCACGCCATCAGGGGCTCGTTCACCTGCACATCTACCAACGTGATATATGCCATCATGTGCCAGCAGTGCCCCTCTGCCATGTACATTGGCCAAACCAGACAGTCTCTACGCAAAAGAATAAATGGACACAAATCTGACATCAGGAATCATAACATTCAAAAACCAGTGGGAGAACACTTCAAACTCTCTAACCACTCAGTGACAGACTTGAAGGTGGCAATTTTGCAACAAAAATCTTCAAAAACAGACTCCAAAGAGAGACTGCTGAACTTGAATTAATATGCAAATTTGATACAATTAACTTAGGTTTAAACAAAGACTGGGAATAGTTGGGTCATTACACTAATTGAATCTATTTCCCTATGTTAAGTTCTCCTCACACCTTCTATGGGTCATCTCAATAATCACGTCAAAAGCTTTTTTTCTCCTGCTGATGATAGCTTATCTCAATTGATTAGACTCTTCCTGTTGGTATGCATATTTCCACCTTTTCATGTTCTCTGTATGTATAAATATCTCCTGTCTGTGTGTTCCATTCTATGCATCCAAAGAAGTGAGCTGTAGCTCACGAAAGCTTATGCTGAAATAAATTTGTTAGTCTCTAAGGTGCCACAAGTACTCTTGTTCTTTTTTCAGGGAAACAGCATCTTTTTCTCTGCTCCATGGTCCACTATGGGCATCCACTTATCTGGCCCCAAGATATTGCCTTGGGCAGAGGCCCACATCTCATTCCCTGCTGACTGAGTTATTTCCAAGCTGCATAGCTCCCTGCCTACACTGTGGTATCCCCTGCAAGCCAGACTGCTTAAAAGCCCAGAATATGTGCTTTGCTTTCTCTCCGGAGGCTATGACCAATGTATTTCCAGCAGTCACAGGCTATCAGACAGCTTTTTCTAAGCAAGTACGTTTATTCTGCAGGTGAAAACATTACAGAGAGAACATACTTTAAAACAACAAAAGAATCTGCATAAGACATCACCCACAAATCCAACCAGGGGCTCTGGTAGGTGTCAGTCCTTCAATGCCCAAAAATGTGTTTTTTTCCTGCAGTTTAATGCATATCTCACATTCAGTACCAGAACATCAAGCTGGGTACTTCAACCATTTCTTTATACAGCTTAGGCCCTTGATCTCCAGTCTCCAGGAACAGGTAATCAGCAGACAAAGATCCTCTTCTCGGGGTGTAGCTTCAGAAGGCTGGGATTTTGCATGACTGGAGTTAGGGTATTTGCATTAACTTCTCCCTAGCAGTTCCCGAGGAAATCCACTTAAGTTCATATTTGTCTGGCATATTTTCAATATAGCCTTTTGAACTCCCATATCTCACATCTGTCACATTTCCCTCCCTACAGAGCTTATGTACAATCCCAGCTGACAGTAATACATAAATCATTTATTTAATAAAATGGAGCCCAAACATATTTTAAACTTAATTCAATAAGGTCTCCCAAAGATATGCAGAAAATTGCCATGTCTTGTTAAAATCCTCATGACCTGCAGGCTTCATTATTGTTATTTTCTGTATCTAGAAATGAAACTGCCATTTCTACAACTATTCCAGAACACAGGACCCTATCTGCTTATCCACATGGGCCACCAAATCAAAGTTTTAAGGACTGGTCCAAGCTACCAGCAGAATCTCCTTACTGCATGATCATGACCTCATTCAACAGTTATGTTACACTGGAACAAAGAGCTGTCAGCCTCAAGAGTGGAACTTATGTGCAGGAGACATTGGAGGAGAGAATAATCCATCCACCAAAAATACCTGAGATGGGGTAGCAGAACACTAGAGCTTCCTCCCACAAGAAGATAACATCAGGTAGGGTAGCCAGGGAACTATATGTGGGAGAGTGTTGCATGCCTTGGTAGATTCCTCCATAAGTTCAGCTAAACATCCAGACTTTGAAACATTTGAAGTTCCTTACATCATTAGATGTGTATGTAGTGTATGTATGTAGTGAGTCTTTTGTTTGTGAGTGAAATTTGGCAATGTTAATGCTGGGGTACTGCTCCCCTTGAAAGTTAATTAAAGAGAAGACACTAGTGGTCCATGAAGCACTTATTACTGGTGGTTTCAGAAGACCTGGCTGGTCACATGGTGTTGGTTCTCCTCCTTATTTCCAAGTGCTAACTTTAGTTTAAAAGAGCTCAAAATAGATTTAATGTTTTTCTAATATTAGTTATCTATGGAAACCATTGCTGTGGTTGTCCCAGGGATGTTATGTGTTCATGATTGGAAGGGAGGCATCATGGTACATACAGAAGGTCATTTTTTTATGATAAAGCTTGAGAATCATTGGTGTCAGGCTCTTAAGAATCAGTCCTTTCTTCAAAGAGCTTACATTCTGATTGTCTATGGTGCCCTGTTCCTTCTCTCAAAGGAATTTGCCAAAGATGGCTGCAAGAAATTTAAAATGGATGAAATTGTGAAATCTCAAGCTATACATGAACATTTCAAATAATTTTTACCAACTCAAAAGTGAGTGTGTGCACACACCTGTGAACACCTGTGTTCATACAACTGCAAATCCATTAAGTTTATTCCAATAATAAGAAGTCGAAACAATACCAGATAATTCTCTAAGAGTAAAGTTCAGGCCTACAAACCACTTAAGTCTGACTTCAGCTCTATTTTTAGGAATTAAATGGATTTTAAATGAAGCAAAAGATTTGTGATGGCCTTTGCATAGGAGTAAATTTTCAACCTTGAGGAATTGCCTGGTATAAACTGATAACATTGAATAAACTGAAATGATTTGTTACCATACACACGTGTGTGCAGCTAGACTCTAACACAGTTGAGGTTGACATGGAGGATGCTAAATAAAAGGTTTTCTGTGCATTTAATTTTGCTCACTGGCAACTTTTACTCACCATGCTGACTCAGGCATGCAGGAGCCAAACTACCTCATTATTTGGACTTTATTGACCCATTTTGTTATACTGAAATGTATTCTGTCCGTTGTAACTGTGCAGTATATTTGCAGTAGTCTGTCCATTGTTGTGTGATTGCCTATTTTCAATTATTATATTCTTAACATTTTACATCCTTTTATTTTTTCTTCCCTAACTGTGAGTCTCTAAAACAATTTTTCAAAAAAATATATACTAGTATGATGTCAGCCTGAGCCACAATTTTCCTTCCTTAGTAATGTGTTAATTGCATTTGTGAGCTTGCAGTTACATCTTCAATGCAAAGCCAGTCTAGACTCTTCGGAGTTATCCTTGTTAGTCTGTGTTCCTTTCACAACCACCCCCAATGTTGTGAAAGAAACAAATTAAATCGGGCAACATCTGGCTTTTTCAGCAAAATAATTATTCTGATTATTAAAATCAGAGCTGTGAGCAAGAGCCCCCCGACAGTTCCTAGCATCTACCTTCTCCCAGTTGGGGTTAGCTTACTTTATATGTGATCCTCATTTTAAAAAGTTTGTTATCCATATTGGCCTAGATCCCTGCAGTTAAATTCAAGAATCCATAAATCTCTATTACCTCAAGGTGCTCCTCACTCTGCTTTCATGTTGAGCTTGTTTATGTAATATTACTTTAGTGCATTAAATCACTTTGCCAAGTACAGTGAAACCCCACTATAACATGATGATTGGGGTCCAAAAAATTCGATTGCGATAAATGCGGGGTCACAGTATAGTGAGGTTTACTATTTCAAGCCAGTCAGTTTCAAGCCAATCAATTTCTCTTGGGCAGAAAAGGATTTGCGTTTGCGAACTGCCCATAACAGTAACTGAAAGGGTGCAGCTCCAGCCGCGGGGGCTCTCAGCCATGCAGCGAGAGAGGGAAACACTTGGGGAGAGCAGGGGAGACGTGCAAGGGGCAGTGGAAGAGCGAGGAGCAGCAGGGGAGGAGAATGGCTCTTCTCGCCAAAAGAAGAAGCAGGGGTAGGGGAGAAGAGGCAGTGGGAAAGGCACATTCCATTTTTTTTTCTTTGATGGCGCTCCAACCTTTTTTTTTTTCTCTCTTCTTTTTTGCGCTTTGGCAGCGCTCTGGCCACTTTATAGTTTTTAAAATGTTATATCTGAATTCGCGTTATTGCGGGGCGCATTATAGCGGGGTTTCTCTGTAATAAATAATAATAAATGACAGTTCTTTAATGTTACATCCCTGTTCTCCCATCTTGTCTGTCATTTGTTTAGGCCAGATTGTAAAATCTTAGGAACAGGTAATTGGCCAAGATTTTGAAGAGCAGCTAGTGATTTTAGGTGCCTTAATTTTTGGGTGGTCAACTTGAGACATCTTAAAAGGTCTTGATTTTCAGTGTGTGGATCCTTAGCACGTTCTGAAAATCAGGCCCCTTCAAGGTGTCTCTAGTTGAGGCACCCAAAATCACTAGTCACTTTTGAAAATCTTCACCTTTGCCTTTGGAAACATCTGTGAAATACTATGTACACCAGTGGCATTGGAGCTTACCAGATTTTGCAGTTCAGCGGGTATACATAAAAACTCCATTAATAAACAGTAATACTGCATCAAACAAATACACTGTAGTACCTTGTTAATTTGCACTGCACTGAAGAGAATAGGGGAGGCCCAGTGCACACTGTTGAGGTTTCTGACCTATGAGTGCCAAGGTTGCGGAAGAGTATTCTTAACACCAGGTAATTTTAAATGCCTTAGTCCTGTTTCAGGGTATTACTAGGGGAGAGATTGGAAAGTGAAATTTTGTTCCCCTAATGCCTGGTGGTGAGCATAATGTCCAGAGCCGCCCAGAGTGGGGGGAAAGTGGGGCAATTTGCCCCAGGCCCCGGGTCCTGCAGGGGCCCCCACAAGAACATAGTATTCTATAGTATTGCAACTTTTTTTTATGGAAGAGGCCCCCGAAATTGCTTTGCCCCAGGCCCCCTGAATCCTCTGGGCGGCCCTGATAATGTCAAGCACGTTAGCCTGCCCTCAACATAGCAGCAGAATCTGTGCTTCAGTGACCTGCAAACCCAATTGTTAATGCAGATTTTTGGTTTACCTAAGTGGAGGTTAGTGAGGTCTAAATTGTATTTTAAAATAGTAAACATTCTGAGCATCATAGTCCTCTCCTTATTGACTGAAAAGCCAACCCTACTAGGAAATGTTAATGCCCTGGTTCTCATTTCTTCTATTTGTGCAGGCAGCAATGCAAGTTTAGCAGAGTTAGCCTACCAGGGAGCACCAGTAACATGTTACCAGTCTATGTGAGAACTGATCTCAAATATTAGCAGTGCTATACTGGTTCTAAGCCAATAGATCCCTACCCCTCTGCTCCAACTGAAATAAGTAGATTGATCTAGAGTGTCATATGGGTAAAGCATTTGAGACCTTACTGTCACAAACCACCATCCATAAGAGCTTGTAACTCTTCATTGTCAGCCTCAGCAAGGGCCAGATTCAAATAGCCAGGGGTCCCTCTTAAAACTGATACACACCACTGGTTCAAGATCCCACCTAGAATTTCTGGTATCCCTAAATACCTTCCCTAGATGTCCTTAATTGGCAAAACGTCACCATTCACAAGTACCCTTAGTCTGTGTATGAAACAAGGAAAACTTTATTAGGAGAAAAGGGAACACAGCATCAGCTTGGGAAAACACAGTACCAGTATACCTATGTGAGTGATCAATAAAACACTCCCACAGGGTAGCTTTGGCAGTAGTCCTTTAACTGTTCCCATCCAACAGGCACATGTCTTTTTACCACGTCACTTTCCTCTGCCACATCAGCTAAACCCCACTCATGGTTTGGAGTCAGTGGTTAAGGTAGGCCTGTCTCCAGTCCCCAATGGAAGTGCTACCAGATTCTGTCCTGAGGTTCCATCACCTAAACCAGCTATAGCAATTTCAGCTTTATTTAGTGGCGGGGTGTAGGGGGGCCTCACTGGAGTTCACTCAGCCCTGCTGCTGTCTTCTGCATCTTCAGCAAAGAGCCCTCTCTGCATTGCACCCTGCCAAAGAGCCACCTCCCAACAGTGCAGGATCCTCAGTGGAAGAGAACCAGTAGCATATACAGCCCTTGAGCAGAGTCCTTGCCATAAAGTAAGGACTCTTCCTCAGTATTCTCAGTTCAGTTCCACTAAACAACCAATTCTGAGTTTGTGTACCATAATGGTGACTTCCAGGATGTCACTGGAGGAATTCTGGGTAGAAGGTTTATGCAAATGAAGCTCTCTCTTTAGCCATACTTCTCACTTTTGATTAATCAATGGGGGCAGAGAGCTCCTTTCAGTCTGGAGCTTCCATCTATCTGGAGTTCTGGGTAAATCACTTATGCAGAGGACTGAGCTCTGTGGCCATTCCTTACCTGTTCACCAACAGATGGGAGCAGCGAGTGCCTTACCCTCTAGAGCAGGAGTGGGCAAACAATTTGGTCTGAGGGCCACATCTGGGAATAGAAATTGTATGGTGGGCCATGAATGCTCACAAAATTGGGGTCAGGGTGTGGTGGGGTGAAAGCTCTGGTTGAGGGTGCAGCTCCGGAGTGGGGCCAGAAATGAGGAGTTCACAGTGGAGGAAGGAGCTCTGGGCTCTCTGGGCTGGGGCAGGGGAGTGGGGGCTCTGGGGTGGGGCTAGTGATGAGGAGTTTGGGGTGTGGGAGTGTGCTTCAGGCTGGGATTGAGGAGTTTGGAGGGTGGGAGGTGGATCAGGGCTGAGGCAGGAGCTTGTGGCTCGGAGGCAGGCTCAGGAGTGCAGATTCCAGGCACCGCTTACCTCAAGCGACTCCTAAAAGCAGCGGCATATCCCTTCTCTGGCTCCTACACAGAGACGCAGCCAGGCGGTTCTGCATGCTGCCCTATGCGCACATGTCACCCCTGCAGTTTCTACTGGCTGTGGTTTCTGGCCATGGGAGCTTCGGGGGCGGCGCTTGGGTGGGAGCAGCGTGCAGAGCGGAGCCCCCTGGCTGTCCCTAGACATAAGAGCCGGAGGGGGGACATGCCACTGTTTCTGGGAGCCGTGTGGAGCAGCTCTCGACCCTGCTCCCCGGCTGGAGCCACTGCTTTCCAGGAGCTGCGTGGAAAAGCAGCCATCAGGAGCTCGAGGGCTGGATTAAAACAGCTGGTGGGTCAGATCCAGCTTGCAGGCCGTAGTTTGCCCACCCCTGCTCTAGAGCTTCAGACCACAGGGATTACACATTTGTATGGCTTTTCCTGCCCTAACTTGAGAGTTTGTTTGCTATATAATAAAGATGGAATCAATTAAAGCATGTCTGGTCCTGGTTTAGTACATCATTGCAACCACTTGGAACTGGCAGCATTAGACAAAGCTCCACGCCCCATGTGCATCCTCTCATTGTCTTAATTATTAACTTTCTTGTTAGTCACCGCACTAACATGAATCATAAGCTCCTTCTTGGGTGTTAATGAAGGTGCTCTATATCATTTCATAGGAATTCCATTGTAAGGGCCAAGCTTTCATTGTAGCACCTGAAGGATTATGGGCATACAACTCCTGCTGTTAGTAGGGCGTTCGGTGCATAACAGTCCTTGTGCGCCACAGAGAAATTCTATTCAGAAGTGTCTCATGAGCAATGGTACCATGAGGATAATCAAATTCACTGCTTATTAATTTAGATGCATCTTGGTTTCTTCTTCATGATAAGTGTTTCCTGAAAGTTGTTGTTCTCTAAGGCTGGAATTTTGAAAGGGGGCTTAAGGAAGTTTGATACTCAGCTCCCATTGAAAGTCCATGGGAGTTGGGCCATCTAACTCCCGTGAGCCCCTATGGAAACTATAGCCCAAGCTAATTAAGAACCATTTATTATAGTGTCTTGATGAATGACACAACGGATATCTTATCACCCCTGGGTATTCACATACCATGTGATTGGGCATGGTATAAAAACCTGGAGAAAGCATAGGTGCTTTCCTAAAGCCCTTACAGTTAAAGTAAAAGCATAGGAAGAATAGGAATAAGCACTGGAGCCAGCTGGTAGGAGAGAATGCAGCACATAACCATGACTGAGTCTGAATCTCTGCTTAACTCTTCTTATTTGGAGTACTGCAAAGAAGATGCTAGTAGCTCCAGAAGGAGACCGTTCTACTACACCTTTTATCTTTATTATTAGCATTGGGGCACAGATGATGAGTGACAAACAGAACTCTGCTTCTAATGTCACTGAATTTGGAGGGGAGGTTAATTACAGTGGATTGCACACAAGACACAGGGCAATGAGGAAGTTTTGCTCTGCAGGGCCAAAACAGGCCCCTGGCAGGAGGATGAGCACGTGAATCAGAGTGTAAGGCTAACCAACATTCACACCATGTGATTCTTTATCCCCCTCTAGTGGCTAGACTGTATATCTCACTGTGTAGAAATTTATGAGACTGTTCCTTTGTTTGAGCTAATAGAGCTGGTCCTTCAGCTCAACCAGAAAACATTTACACTTTTAGATGCAGAGGTCTTGGATTCAGTTCCTGGCCTAGGGTATCACTGCATATAGAAAATCTAATATAGAAACTAAGTACTCCATGAAAATTCAGGGCTAAAAAGTCCGAATCTTTCTCTGTTACCCAAGATTGCTTGATGGATTCTCACCAATGACTTTGAGGTAAAAAGCTCTGCAATGGATTACTTACAATCTGAGCCATCCAGTGCCTCGTTGTACTCAAAGCTATGTAGTACTGTTAGGGTACGTCCAGACTACTCGCCGTATCGGCGGGTTAAAATCGATTGCTCGGGGATCGATATATCGCGTCTAATCTAGACGCGATATATCGATCCCCGAGCGCACTTATATCGATTCCGGAACTCCATCAACCCCAACGGAGTTCCGGAATTGACACGGAGAGCCGCGAACATCGATCCCGCGCCGTCTGGACGGGTGAGTAATCCGATCTTAGAAATTCAACTTCAGCTACGTTATTCACGTAGCTGAAGTTGCGTATCTAAGATCGATTTCCCCCCCTAGTGTGGACCAGCACTTACTGTGCAGTAACACCATACACCAGTAAGTCTTGAGAGCAGATACAAATACTGCTTAGTCAACTTGCCGATATTGATTTGGAAGGAGCCTTGAAACATGTGGTATCAAGGTGCTTCTGAAAATTCCATCCTGAAGTTCCAAAAATAGACAAAATGAATGTCTACAAAAAATGAAGATGCAAGTGTTGCATTCAAGTACTAAAACAGGTACATCTGCTCCATCCTCTACTCTTTCCCTTTGTCTATCTGTGGTATGGAAATATAAAGCAATGTAACACACTTGATAAGATAAGATACAATGTAAACAACATTATAAAAACTGATCTCTTCCCATCTCTCTCCCTGTCATAGATAATATATAAATTCATGTTGTCTGTGATAAATCCCTCACTTAATTTGTATAATGAAGCCCTTAGCAGAGGCTGCTGGCTGTGAAGTTGTGCCAAACACATTTAAACCTGGTGCTATGGGCTTTTCGCACCATCAGTTCTTATGGATTCCTCCAAACTTAAATGAGTTTAAAAGCATTAAGTGTCTGGTGATTTTTCATAGCTCTGCTCCCTAAAGCATAGCTACTTTTACAGAAAGAAAAAAAAAAGGATTTTAGCACAGCCTAAACGAATGCAATTTGCCAATCTCTGTGAGTGACATTTCCCATAAAATCCTGCTCTAACTGACCTTTTTATCACCTCAACACTGTGAACAAACAAAGCTCCTACTGATTGATAGACACCTGTGATGGAAATACCTTCTAACAAGCTGTTCCTACTAGTAAGTGGTCCTGAATCAAAACCCCAGTTCTGCAGTGTTGAGGTGTTCGGAATCTGATCCTGACTTTACAATTAAAATACACAGATCCAAATACTGCTGAAATCTAGATCAGAATCCAGATTTTATGACTTCCTCAGAAGTCAAATTACATGATAGATCTCCTAGTTTATTCTGATTAACTTTTAACTTCCCCTGTCTTTTCCACATCTTTTTTTGAAGTATACCGACCAAAACTACACTCAGGATTCTTACTGTTCAAGTAAAAAAGACATAATATAACCTTTCTTGTCCTTTATGAAATCTCTCTGCAATATATACATATCTCAGGAGTGAATTGGCCTTTTGCAGCAGAATGGCACTAAGAATGTATAGTCAGTTTGTTATTGAGAATTACCCATATGTCTCTTTAGACATGGTTGTTTTTTAGGTAACATTCTCCCCATGTGTATCATCTTATGCTTCTGCACACTATATCTCATCTCACACTAGTCCAACAAGATCTCCCAGTTGCCTAGTTAAATGTGTATTTGTGTTCTGCTGTCTTCTATACTTGCTGGATCTCCCAGCTTTATATCATCAGCAAACGTTGAATTTACACTGGGTCTCTAGTGAATATGTTGAATAATATTCATTGCAGAACAGGTTTCTTTCATATGCCTGCCCAACCAACCCAACTCCCTCACCTACCAGCTTATTGTGATGTACAGAGCAGTCACACCATCGATAACAGGTAGTTATTTCCTAGCTGTCAACTGTTTGTCTACTTTTATTGTATTATAATTCAGAAAATACATCTCTAGCTTCTTGGAGCTTCCAGAATGGTGCTGTCTGAAAGGTCTTGCTGAAATAAAGACAAAGTATGTCCATCACATTCTCATTATCCACCCACTCCATTACTGCACTGAAAAAGACTAGCAAGTTATATTGGCATGATCTGTGTTTCATAAACTCTTGTTGGTTGTAAGTCAGGTTTGTCCACAACCCTTATGTCTAGGAAGACAACAGCTCCTATAGTAATATCTTACTCTTGATGTGTGTGACTTTGTCAGCTTAAGCAAAGTTATGCCAGAAATGAATGGGCCCCACTATAATTTGAGTCTGGTGTGAAAATGAACTGGTCTGAAGTGGGGTTGGTGCAACCTGTCTCTTAGGCCATGTTGACACTGGGAAAATGTATCATGTGTTAATTAAAGTATTTGTAACATGACACATTTTAACTAACGTGAGGTTGAATGTGACACAAAACAAAACCTAGTGTAAACAAGGGAGAGTCATGTTTAAAAATGTGTTAGACGGTCATGGATAATCCTGAGGGACTTTGTTCACGCTGGCTATGTCTAGACAATGAAGAAGAGTGCTTTCAGAAAGGGCTGTGTGTCTTTAATTCAGGTTAGCTAACTTGGGTTACAATAGCAGTGAAGACATGGGAGCTTGGCTTTTAACTCAGGTTAGTTGTTTGAGTTCACTCCCAGGCTTTATCTTCAGCTGCTAACTTATGTTAAAAGCTGAGTTGCCATATCTTCACTGCTATTACAACCCAAGTTAGTTCACATAAGTTTGCTAACCTGTAGTTAAAAACATACCTTTTTTCAGGGAAGTTAGTTTGACATAGTTAGAAAACCCCCTTCATGCTCTGTAGACACATTTTAACGCCTAAGAATCATGTTACAACATGGCCAGCTAAAATGATTGCAAAGGAGTTAAATTCAGTCTAGCTGACTGTTAAGGGGACTTCACAATCATGTGGAACTATTTTAAAAAGCACGTTTTTGTCATGAACACTGGGCCACTAGTGGGTAGTTTGTGTTTATCATGTTGGTTAATATGTTCTGTAGCCCGGTATATTTTCCCAGTGCAGACATGACCTTGATGTCACTTCAACAGAAGCAGGAGCAGACCTGAAGTCAGTGGCGAAACTCTCAAAATTGCAATGGGAACAGAATTGTGATCTTCAGCTACAAGGAAAACTGAGAAAAAACTACTTGTCTCATAGCCAGTGTTGCCAACTCTTGCAATTTTCTCACAATATCCAGTGTAGAAAGCCTCAGCTTTTGGAATCATGTAACTACCAGATCTTCTCAGGTTTCATCTTTTAAAAATTAGTTCCAGCCCTCCTGGCTGCAGTGAAAAGCTTGAAAACATGAAGACTCTCAACTAGAGACTCAAGAACCAGAAGGCAAATAAAAAGAACCCCAGTTTTATTATTTTTAAAATCTCTTGATTTTTAAGCCAATCTTCTGATTCTTGGGAGCCTCATTCCCATTTGTTGAAAGCTTGAGGTTGGCAATAGTGCAGATCACTGACAGACTGCCGCAGCAAGACACAGATCTCAGGGGGAGTTTGACCTAGGCTTGGAGTTTAGCAGCTGTTAGGTAGACATGAAGCATCTGGATGATATTAATTTGGATTGATCAGATAGTAGTGATTATAAGCCCCTTTTAAAATATGGAGCATTTTAGACAAGGTAAGCTATTACTTTTAGCATTTTTGTTCAGTCCTATTCTTATTTGGCCTGATTCTCATCTACACTAACAACCCTTTATATGCCTCTGGCAGCAGATATCCCCTTTAAAGCCTTTTGGTGCAAAGGGGCCTTAGTGTTCATGAGAATTGCATTCATTGAGTCCAAACAGAACTGTGGTTGAATCACCTCTGGTATAAATCTCCCCGTAAAGGAATATAGTCTAATAACAGCATGCACTCAGATATCCAACGCTGAGTTGTTTCTCTATTTGTTCCTTTTAATTAGCTCCTTCAGTGCCCTGGTGCATTCAGTTTATTACTTCAGTTGTAAACAAAACATTATTCAAGACCGTTTTGGGTTAATTATGCTGTAAATATTCAGTCTGGCTGCTAAATGGCCATAAATTACTATTTGTAACTATAGGACATTCAGTAAAAAGAATAGAATTTAATTGTTTGATGTAAATATAACCGACTGGGTATTTTTTATACTATCGTTTAATCGATAATTAGGTGCATTGCATGGGAATGTGCTTTTAATTTCTATTGAGACCTGCCAAAATTTTAGCTGCCCATCTTGGAAATCTCTCCCTTTCTTTCCTGTTCTTGAACCCCCTTTTCTCCACAGGGCACTCTGGGTGAAATTAAACCAAAAGTCCAAACACCGAGGCACCTAAAATCACTATTCAGCTTTGAAAATCTTGGCCTTAGCTCTGCGTAAGGCACCTAAATGAAAGTCTATGGATCTGCAGTTGCTTAGCAGCTTTGAAAACGAGACCACATATTAGATAGCAAAACATGTATTTAGGTATGTGTAACAACAGAAAAATGTGCTTCAAAAGAAACGCCACTCACTAAATTCAGTCAGAACTAGAGAGGTAGGGACAGATCCTCAGCTAGTATAAATCAGCCAAGCCTATTTATACCAGATGAGGACCTGGCCCATAGTTTATTACACAGATAAACAATTTCACATATTATTATTCTATTAAATGGTGCTGGAAATAGAATAGTTCACTGTTGATTAAACCCAGGCATGTTAAGAGGGACACTGGATAGTTTTAAGAACTGTGTAAATCCCCAGACACACAGACACTTCTACAGGCATCTTAATCTGTCAAGTGACTTGTAATACTGACTAATTGGTTCAGAAGCCAAGGTAAAGGTTCAGTTTCTGATCTCACACCCATTTTGTTGGGGAAATGCAAACAAACATTAATCTGCTAATGTCATCAACTGAGTACTAGGCGCTAGAGGAAGTTCTGACCCTTTAAACCCCATAATCCTCAAGGGAGCAACAAGCTCACCACCTGCATTAGCTCCTAAAACTACTCATTTTGACTAGTATAAATTAGTTTGACTGGACGACATTCTGCTGTCTGCTACTAAAGACCGTTCCTGTAGATTTCAGTTTGGGGGATTACACAGGTGTATCAGAGGAGAATTTGACCCACGAAATGAAACAAACTGGAAAATGGATTGGAGGGTGAATTTATTTGAGCAATTCGTGTTCATGGTCCTAGTCTGAGACTGAAGTAAGTTCAGTTTGGGCCCCAATCCTGCAATGAGCTCTGTGGATATAACTTGCTATTCATGCAAGGCGCTATTGATTTAGGTACTTACAGAGCCCCCATCACTGTAGTATCTGAGCACCACACAATTTGTAATGTATTTATCCTCAGAACACCTTTGTGCCTTAGAGTAATACTATTATCCCAATTGTACACATGATGAGCTGAGGCACAGAGAGACTACATGATTTACCCAAGGTCTCACAGGGACAGGGCAGCAGCAGCAGGGAACTGAGCCCTGGTCTCCTAAGTCTCAGGCTAGTGCCCTACCCACTGAACCTGTATAAGCACAGTGTGTGTAGTGCTCACTGAAGGAGCAGGGCTTCAGTTTTACTATTGCATGTGTAACTAATCACCTTTAAAATAAATAAATAAATAAATAACAAGCTCTCCTGCAAAGGTCTAGTCACTAATTAAGTGGTGACACAGGGAAGCATGCAACAAAATGAAAAATAATTGAGACAAAGAAGCCGTCTGTGTTGGGTCTGGGATTTGTTTGGTTTTGTTTTGGTTTTTTTGTTTTTTTAATCAAACCAATTAGCATCTTGGCATCATTCCAAATACTTTATACTAAAATTGGGAATCGTAAATCATTCACTTCAGTTGATTGTGATCTTTATTGTAATTGCTCGGAGCCCAGTTCT
The DNA here is from genome assembly GCF_025201925.1 of Gopherus flavomarginatus. NCBI lineage: Eukaryota > Metazoa > Chordata > Testudines > Testudinidae > Gopherus > Gopherus flavomarginatus. Next base: position 88,429,577 of record NC_066620.1, read on the forward strand.
ACAACCTTACTTCAGACACAGTCACACTGAAGTCAGTCATATTGTTCATGAGCCTGGCTCTCTGACATAAGTGAGGGTTGCCGGGTCAAGGCCTTATTTTTGCAGTGCTGACACTCTCCTCCTAATATTAGCAAACAGAACTCTGATGGTTTAAAGGGGGGCTCTACACTGAAAGGTCATGCCTTTTTATTCAGCAGGATCTGTTCTCTGTGTGTATTCAGTGTCCTATCTGCCGGCTTTACTAGCTAAAAGAAGTACTCAATACTTCTACTCCTATTAGCACTTTTGTCTCTTATGACTTTGCTCCCTGGGCCCCCTCTGCTCTACCAATACTAACAACCTCAACTACATGTTTCTTTGCTCCCCAGTGCACATCTTCTTGCTTGCCTCTGGGCCACCCTTTCTGCTTGGAACACTCTCCTGGGATTGTTCCATGGCAAATGAGGAGGTGAGGTTGAGGAGATGGGTAACAAAAAGATTGGATGAGATGCCAGCATGGGATGAGGATGAAAGTAGTTGGTTGTGAAGAAATGAAGTGGGAGAGCCAAGAGTCAAAGCTGTTGGGGAAGGAGGTTGAGGAGTAGCTGGGGATGACAGCTACATGAAGAGAGAGAGAAGGGTCAGACGTAGTGTTGTTCAAAGGCAGATAAGGAGTGGAAAATGAGAGAAGGCATGGAGATGGTAAAAAAAGAAGAGAAGCGTGGGATGACAAAGGATGCCACTCTGTCACTCTTCCTGTTCAGTTTATATATGTGGTCATTGGCAGGGTTAGTAAGGAGGCCTGGAGTGCAGTGTCTTCAATATGCTGATGGTACCCAACTGTACATCTCTATCTCATCCAAATCGGATGATGCAGTTTAGCACCTTAGCCAATGTCTAATGAATACAGGGGCATGGATGAGGGCAAGTGAATGAAGCTATTGAGGTGATAACGCTGGTTTAGGAGAAGCAGACAGCGGAGTTGGTGGAGCTAATATTGGTCCCTTTGATTGAGTGTGTCTGTCATTAGTTATTAGGGTTCATAACTTAGGGACAACTTTAGACCCCCAGTTGTTGTTGGATGTTCCTGTTACAACAGTAAACATGTCTGCTTTTTACCAACTAAAGCTGAAGAAATTAAAACGTGGAGAATGTGTTTGCTTGGTAAATTCTTGCAGTATATTGAAAAAATGCAGAAGCAGCCCCTTGCCCACAAGAGCCTTCTTCTGCAATTTCCTGGTCCTTACTAACTCTCCCTTGTCTTTTGATAGAAATATTTCTCCTACATACCTTTTTGTAGTAGATCCCGATTAGGTACAGACAAGCAGTTGTATCCAAAGTTATCCTTCTTATAAGTCCACTGCATACCACAGATAAATTTGGCCTCATTTATTTTTGTGGTTATGACTGCATGAAGACTTTAGTCCTTTGGGAGTAAGGTGTAAATTAATCCCAGCTCTGTAAGTAAATTGTGATCAAAAATTAAATGTGAGTCAGAATTTGTGATGCAGAGTGTACAAAATGAGACAGATGTGGTCTGGATTGTGGATCCAGGATGCAGCTCAGTAATGTGATTTATTGGCCAGGTTTGTGGCACTGCCTGGCTTGCAGAGTCCATTGGGAATGCTGTTCTCAGATGCATCACATTTCAGAGAGGCTGGTGATGAGCCAAGAACTAATGTGGAAAGAAAAAAGTATCATTTGCAGCTGCTTGAACAAAGCAACCCCACAGAAGATCACATTCTCAAAGACATCCCATAGAGAATTATACACATCGTCTAGAGTCACCATGCGTGCTGCTGGGGAGATTGGGAATGTCTCCAGTGGCACTGGTGGATCATAATGCTGTGTGGCTGCTTTATTTTGTGGCTTTCTATTATTCATTTTTGGATTGTTTACGCCATTGCAGTTTAGGCTTGGTGGAACTTCCGCCTTGAGCCAGGGCTGTTTTTCCAATCACTTCTCCTTTTTTTCTGATAGTTACCCCACTTGCCACATTCCTATAAATGGAGTGTATTCATGGAATGCCAAATCCATGCAAATTACCTTAACTTTGCCAACTTTACATCCATTATCTAATAACTCGCACCCAATGACTACTCTACACTACTGCATGACTCACTGATGAACTTTGCTATTTGTGCAGGTGTTGAAAGAGCTTAAGAAGATGCATGATACCAGGACTGGGAAGAAAGGACTTCCTGCTGCCAGGATGGTTCTTGGAATAATTTGCAGGCTACCTACGCCCTCCTCTCTTAATTCAGATCTAGGGAAATCATGTCATTCTCACAGATAGACTAAAGATAACAGGCACTCAAGAGACCATGAGTCTACATCACACCTGATAGCTGAGGCTAGGACTTTAGCCAGGAGCATCCAAATACCTGGCCTCACATTGTAATGAAGAAGTTATGCCATCACCAATGCAGTTTTGAAGAAAAATGACCTCTTCAGATTTGACTAGGACCCCAAGAATGATCGTAAACCGTACAACATTCAGAACTGGATGCAACACCCACCTTTGTGCCCAAGCTTTCCTGTAACAGTACCTCTACTCACCCCAAACCACCATCACCCATTCCATACTAATTTAAAAACAAGCAGAGAAACAGAAAACTAAGTCTGCCTCTTGTCATCAGAGAAGAAGGAGAGATATATCATTCATGTTCTCACATCAGAGAGATGTTCAGATACTATGAGAATGGGCATCTGTATAACAACCTAGACAGTTCCTGAGATTGTTTTTATACAGAAAACTCACAAATAAAACCAGGGAGCAGGTCCAACAACCATAGAAGTCAGCTGCAGAATTCCCATTGATTTCAAGAGAATAAACTGGCTTTTGATTAGTTTGGCCAGGAGTTTTGCCTCAGAGAATATTTAAACAAACAAAGAGGGTTAACTGTTGTCCTGTCTACAGTTTCTGCGATTTGAGGCCTCTGTCATCAAAAGAAATAAGGAGGGATGCTTCCTGCCAATAAAAAGGTGAGCTTGTTGTGAAGTTACTTTAGGTTCTATTTACTACTCAGAAAGTCAGAGATGTCTCTCCAAAGTTCTCTCTGTTTGTCTTTAGTTTGTGATTTCTGAAAAATAGTAAGTAATTTTTAAACTCTACCATTGAGTTGCATTCATTTTCTAAAATGTTAAAATTCAAAAATAACTTCTCATAAAGAAAGGCCTGTTTGAGTCAGTCACAGCGTGTTTGCATTGAATGCAGAGGAAAGTATTCTAATGATCACCTGAAAGTCAAGGAATCTGACACATTTTTTTCCTGATTTTTTTTTTTAAAGGAGTCATTGGCTGAATTTTCATCTGATTGGATCACAAGGTCATGATCACTCAAAAGTCCAAAAGTTAGAGGGAAGGCGCTGGATAGCTCACCAGGTTGCTAATTGGTCTCTAAGGATATGTCTACACTGTAATGTCAACCCAGAGTTGACATTGTAAGTACCCCAGTGACCCATGTTAGGGAACCCTGGGCTTGAGCGCTGACACTGCATTTTAACCCTACCTTAAGAATTTTCTGACCCAGGCTCGAATCTAAGGCTCTGGTGTCCATACTGCAGTGTGCAAGACCCAAGTCAAAGACTCCACTTCTGCCTGAAATGTGGCCACTCTATCCCTAGGATCCTGATGCACTATGGGAAAACTGTACTGCCTACCCTGCACATTACCTAGAAGCAGCTTGCTTTGCAAAAGGCTTGATCAGTTCTCTCTCCACTGCAAACTGAGAGAGCTTTCTGATAGTGTGCTTGGAGATCGATGATCAGAAAATAATGGGTTAAGACTGACCTGAGCTGCTGCTGCTGCTTGCTAGGGCAGGGGTATCAGTGGTGGTGTCGGGGGTAGGGGAGAGGGGCGCTTCTGTTTTAAGTACAGTGGATTGCAGATTGTTGGGACAGAGAGGACTAAGGAAGTTGTCCCAAGGAACTGAGGGATACTTCCAGATGAGTCCTGGGACTTGAGTCAAGTAGGGCTGTGGCTACACTGCAAACCAATAGGGCTCAGACCCTGGGTCCCAGCTTGACTCAAGCTTGGATCCTCCAGCCTTGCAGGGTCTTGGGAAACATGGGTCCAAGCCCTGGGTTAATGCAATTGCAGTGTAGACACAAAAGGGAATAGCTTTGAGTACAGGCTCAAGCACAAGCTTACATACACTCAGGATGTTTCTACACTGCAATGTAAGCACAGGGATCAAACTCAGGCTCAGGCCTAATCCCACTTCTGTTACACATAAATTGCCCTAACCTAGAGCTTGGATCCAGGGTTCTGGGACCCTATGGAGTGCAAGTTCTGAGCCTGAGTCAAGCCGGGACCCAGGGTTCAAGCCCTATTGCTTTGCAATATAGACGTGGCCCCACTGGACTCATGCTCTGGGAGCTTACCAAAAGTATTCCACAGTCCCACAGGCTGACTTCCTCTGTCCTCTTGATAATCGAGTTAGATGAAGAGTCAAGTTTTCCCACACTACATCACAAACAAAGGGCAAGGATAGCCACATTCTGGGAGGGAAGTAGAAAGTCTGGGATGTGGGTGGTTGGACTCAGGTCCACATAATGCAATGTAAACCAGGCTTCAGCAGTTCCTAAGCTGGGGCTACAAATGAGTGTGACACTCAAGCCCTAGGTTAACAAACCCAAGGTCTGCTAACTCAAGTTCTACTAACCCTGAGCTTACATTGCAGGGAGACAAACGCTGAAGCCTTTCACTTCTAGTTCTGATGGGGTGTGACTGAAGGTCATTATAATCCAAAGGCTCTTTGGTGGCCTTTATCAAATGCATTGGTGATTTGACAGTTCCTAGTGGACAAATATCCACACAAAATCCACAGTCACAACTGGCACTAACCTGTACTGCTTATTAGCAGTTTTAGTAGAGAAGCCAGTGTGTGAAGGGATTTAGAGATTGAATTATGCCTTCTCACACTCTAGAGGTGTTCCTTCCAGGTCAAGGTTGAGGCATATTTGTAGAACAGGGTGGGGATGGATGAGCTACTGCTGTCTGTTCTGTACCTGTTCTGTGGATAATAGATGTCTTCAGGCCCTAGGGCAATGAATGTGACAATCTCATCAGCACTAAAAATTCACTCAGGGAAAAAGATGGGGAGGGGGGAAGAATATTTCAAAACCACAACAGTCAAGTCATAATCTAGGAATATGAGAACCCAATACCTCTGAGTGCCGTTAGAGATTAAATCTCTCAGAGTTAAAGTTAACACAAAAGGTCTTTAGTTTGCTGCAACTTGTTTCCATGCAATTTCAGTTGGAAGCAAGGAGAATACTGTTTGCCAGCTGAAATGAACATCCTGCTGTGGGATATTTTGCTCTTGCTTTCATAGAGTTGTTGAAACAATAACTGTCCTGTCTTCTGTAAGATAAATTACCTTACTATAAAGTACCTGCAATGGCATTTCTTTTTGGCTTTTTATTGAGCCCCCATATAAAGCTATAAATACAACTAACCCTAATGGAATCAGAGGATACCAGCTTGCCAGCCCAATGGGTAACTTTAAAATTTAATTGTTTAAATTGTTATATCTAAGGAGGCAATAAATCAAACTTAGCTGCTCAGGGTCAAGCCTCTAGGTTGGTTACAGACAATTTAATTTAGTAGAGGACCTTGGATGACACTTTAAACGATAAAACCAAACTTTATTTAAAAGAATGATTAGTTATGCAAACAGGAATACAATAAACATTTACACAGGTACTACAATTATACTCACATTAAAAGATGGAATGGTGCAACCAAATGAAGTTATCCTTAAGTTGTTAACTGGACTCCTCCAATTTACCAAGGGTACTCCTTTTATACCCCCATTAAAATATGAATTAACATTAAACTTAGTTATTACCATAGTCATATTTCTGCCACCTGTTTATTGGCTCTTTACAGTACAGTATTTAAATTAACATCTGCACCAGTATCCTTCCCATACTGTCAATATTGATAGCATTTTAATAAAACATTCCAAATTCTCAAAACACTCATTAGAACCCCTGCTAAAATCAGTTGTAACCAAAACCTCCCCACAACATAACCTTGGGTCATGTCTTTGCTAACTTCTTCTGTTTTCCCATTGTCCTGTCTCCAACTTATCTCTAACTTTTGCTCACGCTAACCAACTCAATTTCCCAGGCTCCCCTATACTGAGCCTAACTTCAGCCAAAGCCTAATTACTACATATTTCTTAACCTAACACATTGTCTGAGTTACACCTGCCTTACCAGTGTAATCGGTGTAGACATTGGTGGCGCTTTCAGAAATTTGATGGTGGTAAAGATGAGGATGCTTAGAGAGACAGTGGAAAATGTGACACAAGTAATTCTCACTTAAAATCATGGGTGTTGGCAGGCAGCTTCCATATGCGCCATGAGTCTGCTTGAAATTTCCTATGGAGTTTGTTTCTTAAGTGATTTGTTGTATGTTTTTTATTCTTCGTCCATCCTTTTATTTACATGCTGCCATGCACTTCTTGTTTCCTATAGCAGTTGTGTTACTAATGCCACTCTTTGTCATTATATATTTTCCATATACGAAGAACAACAGATACTTTCATTAGAATTACCTTTGGTATCATTGTGACGTTGCACTCTATATGATTTTATGAAAATATGCTAATGAGTGTGAATATAATGTGACTGGAATATGCTTCCATGCAAAAGGTCTCTTGTAAGGTATCATTACAAAGCTTATAATCTACTGAGTGTGGTCATCCTATTTGTATAAATGTATCACTCTTGTATCTAAAACTAAAAATATGAAATATAAGTCTGAGGTCCTATTGTAGTTATGCAAAGTGTGGCCATTAATGGTGGTTTGGAATCTTCATGGCTCCCATCAACCAGGACAATTGACTGTGGATGGCTCTGTTTACTTTCAGGCCTTCCTGTGAGCCAGGCTGGGAGGAATGAGGGCTTGAAGTCTTACAGTGACATGTGATCATGTCACCTGAACTGGAATCCATCTTTAACCTGGTGCTTTTCCATTTAGAAGGACCGGTGCGAACCTGGAAAGGGACAAAGGATTTCCGTCTTATGCAAAAGATATGTAAGGGGCTGGAACAGAACAAAGGGGGCTGCAGTCATGAGAAATCTCCTAGCTACCACCTGAGCTGGAACAAGGGCTGTACCAGGAGAAAGGATTGTGCCCAGACTAGGAAGGTGTTCAGTCTGTGATAGAAGCTTATTGAAACATCTGAGGGTGAGATTTTATCTATAATCACTTTCTTACTGTATCAGACTTAGACTTGCATGTTTTATTTTATTTTGCTTGGTAATTCACTTTGTTCTGTCTCTTATTACTTGGAACTATTTAAATCCTACTTTTTGTATTTAATAATATCACTTTTTACTTATTAATTAACCCAGAGTATGTATTAATGCCTGTATTAATGTATTAAACCCTTGTTGCCTCTATGCCCTATGCAAAGGGGTAGAACCTATCATTAAAATAAATGCATGTCTGAGACATATTTAGTGTGTTGCCTAGTACTGGAAGGGCAGACTGCTCCTCCATTTGTGTAATATAGCATTAATGAATAATCCAGGCAAAGGCAGATCGATAGCAATGTCCGATTCTACACTAGAAGTGTATGGTGCTTCAGGAGTAGGAATGCAGCAACTCAGATGACAATCCCTCATTCAAAACCCTAACCTGAAACCCCAAACAGAACTCCAGAAGATCACAAGAAATAATTCATTCCATGACGATGCTTGTAAGGGAGAGTACAGTTTCTCCCAAAATGTTTTTTCTGAATGGAAAAGGAAAATTACACAGGTTCTGCCAACAATTTTTCCAACTGAAATGATGTTGGGGACCTAGGAATCTCTGGTCCCTTCACAAAAGAACTTTGCCACTTTGGCAGAGATCACTTAACGACAGCTTTCCAGAGGATAAATAAGACTGCATTATGTTTGGTTACTGTTAACAGATATGTGTAGTAAGCAATTCATGCTGATAAGGACTAGTGATCCTTCAGGCCTTAAAATCTATGATAATTGTGTAGCCTTTGGGCCAAACTCTAGTTTGTGTTATACTCATGCAACCATGAGGTTGCCTGGTGTGATAGGATGTATAAACTCTTGTGACGTTATTGATATAAACTGGGACCATATAGAACATGGTTGCAAGCAAGGTCCTGTAGTGGCACCAAATCTTATGTAAGGGGGGTCATATAAGGTGTCTAAGACCAGGTTATGGGTTATTGGTTATGATTATGGTGTCTATATGTATGTGTCATTTTGTAGTTGAAGTTATAAGTATTGGCTCTATACTGTCTGTATTTCAAATTTGTGCTGTGCTTCTGGGAGACATCCCAGACAAGTTGGTGTTAGCTCTGCCTAACCTGCTTGATGGCCCATTAAGGACCATCAACTACACAATTGACCCATTGAGAGAAGGCAGATATGCCTTGTAACTCAGCAAAGTATGCAGGGACTTTCCCATGTGACTCCAGACTCCATTTTGCTGTAATTTTCCACAGTAAGAACAAAGAAGTGTTCTTACACCTGGAAGAGCCTATAAAAGGCTGATGCCTCATCTTCATCTTGTCTTCAATCCTGCTTCTTACCTCTGGAGGAACTTTGCTACAAACCAAAGCTTTGAACAAAGGACTGACTGACCCATCCCAGCGGGGGATGTACTCCAGAGACTTGATTTGAACCTGCAGTTTACTCCATCACTGCTACAAGCCTGAGCCAAGAACTTTGCCATTACTGTATGTAATTGATTCCATTAAACCAATTTCAGCTCTCTTCTATATTTCTTTTTTTTTATTAATAAATCTTTAGATTTTAGATTCTGAAGGACTGGCAACAGCATGATTTGTGGGTAAGATCTGACTTGTATATTGACCTGGATCAGGGGCTTGGTCCCTTGGAATTGGAAGAACCTTTTTTTTTTTTTACTGGGATATTGGTGTTCATAACCATTTGTCCCCATAGCGAGCGGCACTGGTGGTGATACTGGGAAACTGGAGTGTATAAGGGAATTGCTTGTATGACTTATCGTTAGCCAGTGGGGTAAAACCAAAGTCCTCTCTGTTTGGCTGGTTCGGTGTGCCTTAATGGTAAAGGAACTCCAGCCTTGGGCTGTAACTGCCCTGCTCTAAGCAATTTGTCCTGAATTGATACTTTCAGGCCTGGTCTACACTATGATTTTAGGTCGAATTTAGCAGCATTACCTCAATTTAAGCCTAAACCCGTCTATACAACTAAGCCCTTTTTTCCGACTTAAAGGACTCTTTAAATCAATTTCTTTACTCCACCTCCGACGAGGGGATTAGCACTGAAATCGGCCTTGCCAGGTCAAATTTGGGGTAGTGTGGATGCAATTCGACGGTATTGGCCTCTGGGAGCAATCCCATAGTGCTCCATTGTGACCACTCTGGACAGCGCTCTCAACTCAGATGCACTGGCCAGATAGACAGGAAAAGGCCCACAAACTTTTGAACTTCATTTCCTGTTTGGCCAGCGTGGCGAGCTGATGAGCACAGGTGACCATGCAGAGCTCATGCAGAGGTCATCAGCATGATGTGCACATTGCCAGGGCATATTGCCCGGCCTGTACTTCGTGAGAAGTCTATGTCCATCTCTATGTCCTCATCACTCTCATCACCGTGCTGCCGTCGCCTCCTCGCCTGGTTTTGCTGTTGCAGCTTCTGGTTCTGTGCTGAAAAAAAGGTGTGAAACAATTGTCTGCCGTTGCTCTGACGGAGAGAGGGGTGACTGACGACATGGTTTACAGGGAATTAAAATCAACAAACGGGGTGGCTTTGCATCAAGAAGAAACACAAACAACTGTCACACGGAATGGCCCTCTCAAGGATTGAACTCAAGACCCTGGGTTTAGCAGGCCATTGATTTCACAAAACAAATCAGGTCAATTTCTTGTTTTGATCCACTCCATCTATCTTTTACATCTTGGGCTGGCAGCAGATGGTGCAGTACGACTGCTAGCCATTGTCATCTGGCTGCTTGCCAGAAGACGGTGCAGTATGACTGCTAGCCATCGTCATCTCCTGGGAATGATCTGGCTGAGTCACTCCCATGTCTACCCAGATCCCCCTAACTGACCTCACCGAGGTTGGCTAAAAGAGCACCCAGGAGTACTACGACGATGGCTACCAATCGTAATGTACCGTCTGCTGCCAAAAGGCAATGCGCTGCTGCTGTGTAGCAATGCAGTCCCACGTCTGCCAGCACCCAGGAGACGTATGGTGATGGTGAGCTGAGCAGGCTACATGCTTGCCGTGGTATGGTGTCTGCTCAGGTAACCCAGGAAAAAAGGCGCAAAATCATTGTCTGCCGTGGCTTTCACAGAGGGAGGGAGGGAGAGGGGGGCCTGACGACATGTACCCAGAACCACCCGCAACACTGTTTTTGCCCCATCAGGCATTGGGATCTCAATCCAGAATTCCAATGGGCGGCGGAGACTGCGGGAACTGTGGGATAGCTACCCACAGTGCAAGGCTCTGGAAGTCGATGCTAGCCTCGGTACTGTGGATGCAGTCTGCCGACTTAATGCACTTAGAGCATTTTGTGTGGGGACACGTACAATGACTGTATAGAAACAATTTCTAAAAAACCAACTGCTATAAATTCAACCTAATTTTGTAGTGTAGACATATCCTTAGTTGTGTCCCACCAAAACCAGCCTTATTACAGTCTTCATAAAGGAAGGTGCACAGGACACTGGGGAAAAGGCCAGGGACTAGACAAAGTTGAGAGAGAGAGAAAGCTGGAAGTTTCTTCCGTTGGACTAATGGCAGAGAGGAAGCCTGGAGCAGTGGGTCTTGAGCCTTGAGGAAGCCTGGGCAGCCATGGACAGTGAAGCCTGGGGCTGGAGATGGACTGTCCTGAGCCAGGAGGAGTGAAACCCCAGAGGCAGTGACAGTAAAACGTAAGGGGTCTTTGAACTAAAGTTTGAGAGGCTGCAGGGAGAAAGGGAAGAAATCTGCCATCACTCTTGGTAGTAGAGAGACCAGTGGAGAACAAGAAGTCATCTTCAGGGTGAGGAGGAAGCCCAGGGGGAAGATACGTGGAAGTCAAAGTACTGGAGCAAACTCCTGTGTCTGACCCTGTCAAGGCTAATTCCCCACTCTGGCACTTTGAGTGCAGAAGGTGGGGCCTGCAAGGATTATAAATTTAATACTGGCCATTCCAGGCTTGTATTAAATTCCCAAGATTACAGCTTCTCTCTGACCTTGGATAGGTAGATGCTGCCACTACCCAAATGCAAAACCCCTTGGAACCCAGGAAGAAGCACTTGGGAATTCCTTCCTGTGGGGTACCCTCAAGCCCTTTCACGCCCCCCCAGCCCCTCGGGGAAGAGCTGAGAAAGAGAATAAAGGAAATTAGCTGTTGCTCCCAGCTAATTAAACAACATGCACAAACCCCTTAGGACACCAAAAATTCAATCCTGTTCTTAAAAAAAGTAAATTTTATTAAAAACAAAAAGAAAGAAAATACATCTGGGACTTAGGCTTTTGCTAGATTTAAAAAACCCACTTACAAAAATTAAACATCAAGAATAACCTTATAGAGGTCCAGCTTAAAGGTTACAAGCACAACAAAAAGCATTTGAGGTTAGCACAGAGGAGTCCACAAGCCAGTAAGAAATAAACCTAATCACGTCTTTCTAGATATTTTCTGATTTATGAATAGGATTTAGGTATGATCTGATGATTTCCATACCAGACAAAAAGCATTTTACAGAATAGTCCCAGCCCTGTCTCTGCTCTGTCCCCTCTCTGGAGAACCACAAAACCCAGGCAAAGGGAAGTTTTTTCCCCAATTTAAAAAAATTCTAGACAGCCCATTGGGTCTTTTGTTCAGTTGCCCACTCCCTTTCTTCTACCTATGTGTAAGAGGACAATTGTCCCCTTACTAAAACTCAGTGGGGGTGTTTTGGTTGGCTAGCTCCCAGTACCAAAAGAAAGGGGAAGAGTTGATGGGAAATCAGGACCCTAAGACTGACTGTCCCCAGAAACAATGGGGAGAGGCCAATGCTCTAGGTCAGCCTGAGTGACAGGGGCGAGCAGGCTAATCAGAAAGTCTGGAGGCCAGGGCGGTCCCGTCCTCCGTGTGAGCTGGAATTGCCTGGGCCAGTCAGAGTGGGGCCAAGATAAGGAGAAAACAGGGGCCCAAGCTGAGCTGTGCCAGATTTATAGGGGCCAGAAAAGCAGCCCAGGGAGCAGATCCTATGCTGGGAGCAGGGCTGCAGCCATAGAGCCAGAGACACAGCCTAGGGAGAGCAGATCCTGTGTTGGGAGCAGGGCTGCAGCCATAGGGGCCAGAGAAGCATCCCAGGGGGCTGGAGGCAGAGCAGCAGCATCAGTGCTGGCCAGAGTGGAGCTGAAGCTAGAAGAGTGGAGCTGGGGCTGGAGCTGGAGCAGTCTGGAGCCAGGTGCGGTGAGCAACTGGGGCCAGCCAAGGGGAGACCTCGGGCAAAGTGCTGCGTACTCCACATCCTCTACAGGTCTAGCTTGCAGCGCTGGGAGCTGCGCTCCCGGCACTGTTTACACTGAGGCTTTACAGCGCTGTATCTTGCAGCGCTCGGGGGTGTTTTTTTCACACCCCTGAGCACGAAAGTTGCAGTGCTGTAAAGCGCCAGTGTAGCCATGGCCTAAGTTTTAAATGCTGTGGATCACATATGATGGTACTCAGAGAGCTGGCTGACTACATGATGTTGGTTCTCCTCTTTGTTTCCAGTTACTGCATTACACTGAATATGGTACACTTGCATCTGTACAGCGCTGGGAGTTACAGCTGTCTTCGTACAGCTCTGTAGGGAAAGCGCTGCAGTGTGACCACACTGACAGCTACCAGTGCTGCAGTGTGGCCACATTTGCAGCATTTGCAGCGCTATTGAGAGTGGCTGAACAGGCATTCTGGGATACCTCTGCATACCTCTGGAGGCCAATTACAGTGCTTTTGGTGGCCGCACTGGTGGAGCAGCGCTGCATCACCAGCGCTGCAATCGTTATACCCCAGGCAGAGCACGAGTACAGCCAGCGCTGCAGCCAGGGAGATGGAGCGCTTGCAAGTTTGGACAGTGAGTAAGTTGCAGCACTGTAAACCCACCACCAGCGCTGCAACTCTCCAGTGTAGCCAAGCCCACTGAAGACAATTGAAATATATTACCGGTAAGTATTTTCTGTTTGAATTAGCTCTTGGAGAAATGCCTGCTTTACAATTTATGTTAGGAGGTGAGTATATATCATCAGTAAAGCACATTCTGACTGAATCTCTCTCTTGAATGAGAATCACTTTCTTATGAGTACTTACTTCTTAGTGATTATACCTAAGTAAGTTCACCAAAATTAATTATAACCCTCATGAAAGGTCTTTGTATACACACATATAACCTCTTCAGGTTACACAAGTTGAACACTACATTGCTGCCAATAAGCTAGATGTGCTTGTCTTGTGGTGCTGTCCCTTCTCTGTTACGGTTTAAAACAAGGCATTTTTGTTCATATGGGAAATAAAATGAATAGATTCCCCAGTTCTTCATCAGTTCTCTGTGCAAACGCACTAACTCCTGGTGCATGTGGTTTTTCACAGGGTAAGAAAAATATTTGGGTTTTTTTTTAAGTCCCTTGTTAAAATGTTGGCAGCACATCACTGGTGCAGTGCAAGATTTTCTCAATCTGGCACAGGCATTGCCTTTTCTAGATTTGGAAATTTAAGACTGCAGTGCAAGAAGCTCACTTTTATGAAGGGTGCACTTTGCTGCCATTTAAATACAATGAGCAGTGTGCAAATGATCCTTGATACATGTTATCACCTGCTTTAAAAAAAAACACTCCAGCTTTTCATAGGCCTTCTTAAAAGCTTTTATAGTCTTTCTGAGCACAATCTGTGGGAGTGTTGGCAGTTGCTGTAAACTTCTGCTGCTTACATGCCAAATCACTCTGGAAAGCAGGGAAGGAGAGACCATAGAAAGGAATACCAGACCTCCAACTCATCTAAAATTGCAGAGACTGTTAGAAAAACTTGGTGCATGTCCGGATACGATGAAGAAAAAACTACTACAAAACCACTCTGCTCCTTTTTAACAATATAGATTCCTCCATATCAAATGCCTTTAGAAAGAAGAAAGATCCCAAAGAGCTGAAAATAAGAGCGAATATAACACCTTTATTCACAATGGAATTGAGGGCAGATCCAGGAAATAGAAAGCTGACAAAGCTAAACTGCAGCACTCAGGAAAATACTGGGAAGATTAATCACAGAAGAGTAGTACAAAACCTCTAGAGCTGTGATAAACTAAATCATCGTTAGAACTGAGTCACAAAGGGAAATAACATCTTTAACAAAAGACATGTCTATACTACAAAGATAAATCAACTTGATTGAAGCTGACATCCAGCCACTGCAGTAATTAAGTCAGGTGGGCGTGTCCACATCACACTCATTCTGTTGGTAGAGCAGTGCAGTGCACTTTGGGTAGCTATCCCACAATGCAAGTAGTTGCAGGGAGTTTGGGGTTTGGCTTGCAATGCCTCTTGACCCCAAAACATTGTCGCACGGGGAAATGGGAACATGGCTTCAACCCCCAATAATGCAGTTTGCACCATCCCTCCCCTGATATCAATAGAAAACAACCCATGTTTTTTCACAATTTTATTAGAAGGCCTGGCTTAGCTGCGCATAAGCCATACCCTGAAAAGCACTGACGCTGCTCAGCTGGGTGCTCTTAATCTGAGCATTGCAATCACATCGTGCCTTATCCTCCAGTATATCCAGAGCCAAGACAGAAACTGCCATCTCGAAGATTTCAATGTCATGGAAGCAGACCTGTTGCAAGCAAGAGAATAAAACAATTCCTGGTTGCTGTGGAGCAGCCTTGTGCAGGGCCCAATGAGCTTGCATTTCATTGAACGAGGTCAAACGGAGGTGCAGAAAAAAGGGGCATCACAACTCACAGGTAGACAACAGGAGTAAATGGCACATGCCACAAGCCAGGCAGACGTAAAACCTGCAATATCCTGATCTGTAATTAGGCATGTTATCCAATGCGCCACTGGGGTTTGGCTTTTTTGCATGCTGTGGCTGGGCTGCCGGACTGAGGACGGAAGACCCTCTCTGTCTCAGCCCCGCTTCCCTCCAACGGAGCGACCCCCTTTGGCTGGCCCGAAGACAGCCTCCGGCCCCAGCAAGAGGCAGACGGAGCCTGGCTGGTGTTGCCCGACGCCCTTGGCGAAAAGCACTGGCTCCGCAGGTCGTCCCCGCTTGGAGCTTGCTTTTGCTTTGGAAGAGGTCAAAGGGAGGCGCAAAAGCAGGGCCACCACGCCACAAGCCAGGCAGGAGTCGAACCTGCAATCTCCTGATCCGTAGTCAGGCGCGCTATCTGTTGCGCCACTGGCCCCCGGGGCATGGCTTTTTTGCCTGGCGTGGCCGGGCTGCCGGACTGAGGCGGAACGGTAGCGGGAGGGAAGACCCTCTCTGTCTCAGCCCCGCTTTCCTCTCCCACCAGCGCAGGAGCGAATGCAAGAGGAAAGGCAGCGGCGGGCACAGACCACCAACGGAGGGGACGCAACGCCACGTCTGAGTGCCGAGCACCCGCCCGCGCACCTTGTGAAAGCCTGTTTTTCTCCGCTTTGTTGGGAGCAAAAGCGGAGGCAAAGGCTGTTTCTGCCTAGTTTCGAACCAGGGACCTTTCGCGTGTGAGGCGAACGTGATAACCACTACACTACAGAAACCGAGAGCCGGCCAGCACTGCGTAAGGCGGCCGGAGCGACCCCCTTTGACTGGCCCGAAGGCCGCCTCCGGCCCCAGCAAGAGGCAGACGGAGCCTGGCTGGCGTTGCCCGACGCCCTTGGCGAAAAGCACTGGCTCCGCAGGCAGATGCAAGGCAGCAAGGCATTGGTGGTTCAGTGATAGAATTCTCACCCGCCACGCGGGAGGCCCGTGTTCGATTCACGGCCAATGCAGCGCCTCTCTTGCCGGGGGCCCCGGCTCTTTTGGTGTGCTTGGCTTGCCAGCGGCTCCCCGCCCGAAGCCTCTGAGCGTCAAGGTGCACTTTATGTGCTGAGGTTCTGGAAGGGGCCTCTTGGCAGGGGTGCTGCTGCTCTTTCTTTTCTTTTCGAGGAGTCCTGCCATGGGGCCAAGAGCAGCTTGCTGAGAAGCCTGCAGTTTCGGGTAGAGTATTCAGCCCTGTCCCGCTCTTCAGCCAGGGGCTGCAGCATGTGCGCACTCGTGGGCTGGGAGAACTCCGGCCACCAGGTCAAGCCGCATACGGCTCAGGAGCCTGCTTCCCTGTGAGGGAAGGGCCCGACGGGTCACTTCTCAGGCCTGTGGGTGCGGGTCCCCTCCCGGCGGCTTGCTTGGATGTTGGGCCTGGTAAGTCCTGGCCCACGCAGCACGGAGGACAGGCATTCTACCCTTCCACCCCCCACGCTCCCAGCCACCAGAAGCTCGCCTTGCTGCCAGCTGGCCTCGTGGCACAACGGTAGCGCATCTGACTCCAGATCAGAAGGTTGTGTGTTCAAATCACATCGGGGTCAAGCAGGTGACTGTCGGGCCTTTCTTTGTCTTGGTGTGCATCCCTCCTGAAAGGGCCAGGCCCTGGGTCGTCCCCCCTTGGAGCTTGCTTTTGCTTTTGCTTTTGCTTTTGCTTTGGAAGAGGTCAAAGGGAGGCGCAAAAGCAGGGCCACCACGCCACAAGCCAGGCAGGAGTCGAAACTGCAATCTCCTGATCCGTAGTCAGGCGCGTTATCCGTTGCACCACTGGCCCCCGGGGCATGGCTTTTTTGCCTGGCGTGGCCGGGCTGCCGGACTGAGGCGGAACGGTAGCGGGAGGGAAGACCCTCTCTGTCTCAGCCCCGCTTTCCTCTCCCACCAGCGCAGGAGCGAATGCAAGAGGAAAGGCAGCGGCGGGCACAGACCACCAACGGAGGGGACGCAACGCCACGTCTGAGTGCCGAGCACCCGCCCGCGCACCTTGTGAAAGCCTGTTTTTCTCCGCTTTGTTGGGAGCAAAAGCGGAGGCAAAGGCTGTTTCTGCCTGGTTTCGAACCACGGACCTTTTGCGTGTGAGGCGAACGTGATAACCACTACACTACAGAAACCGAGAGCCGGCCAGCACTGGGTAAGGAGGCCGGAGCGACCCCCTTTGGCTGGCCCGAAGGCCGCCTCCGGCCCCAGCAAGAGGCAGACGGAGCCTGGCTGGCGTTGCCCGACGCCCTTGGCGAAAAGCACTGGCTCCGCAGGCAGATGCAAGGCAGCAAGGCATTGGTGGTTCAGTGGTAGAATTCTCGCCCGCCACGCGGGAGGCCCGTGTTCGATTCACGGCTAATGCAGCGCCTCTCTTGCCGGGGGCCCCGGCTCTTTTGGTGTGCTTGGCTTGCCAGCGGCTCCCCGCCCGAAGCCTCTGAGCATCAAGGTGCGCTTTATGTGCTGAGGTTCTCCAAGGGGCCTCTTGGCAGGGGTGCTGCTGCTCTTTGCCCTTTCCTTTCTTTTCGAGGAGTCCTGCCATGGGGCCAAGAGCAGCTTGCTGAGAAGCCTGCAGTTTCGGGTAGAGTATTCAGCCCTGTCCCGCTCTTCAGCCAGGGGCTGCAGCATGTGCGTACGCGTGGGCTGGGAGAACTCCGGCCACCAGGTCAAGCTGCGTTCGGCTCAGGAGCTTGCTTCCCTGTGAGGGAAGGGCCCGACGGGTCACTTCTCAGGCCTGTGGGTGCGGGTCCCCTCCCGGCGGCTTGCTTGGATGGTGGGCCTGGTAAGTCCTGGCCCATGCAGCACGGAGGACAGGCATTCTACCCTTCCACCCCCCACGCTCCCAGCCACCAGAAGCTCGCCTTGCTGCCAGCTGGCCTCGTGGCGCAACGGTAGCGCATCTGACTCCAGATCAGAAGGTTGTGTGTTCAAATCACATGGGGGTCAGGCAGGTGACTGTCGGGCCTTTCTTTGTCTTGGTGTGCATCCCTCCTGAAAGGGCCAGGCCCTGGGTCATCCCCCCCTTGGATCTTGCTTTTGCTTTTGCTTTGCAACAGGTCAAAGGGAGGCGCAAAAGCAGGGCCACCACGCCACAAGCCAGGCAGGAGTCGAACCTGCAATCTCCTGATCCGTAGTTGTCATAAACAGATAGCTAAGAGTTAATGTCTCTTTCACCTGAAGCACCTGACCAGAGGACCAATCAGGAAACCGGATTTTTTCAACTTTGGGTGGAGGGAAGTTTGTGTCTGAGTCTTTTGTCTTTTGTCTGCCTGCCTGCTTTCTCTGAGCTTTGGAGAAGTAGTTCTGTTTTCTAATCTTCTGTTTCTAAGTGTAAGGACAAAGAGATCAGATAGTAAGTTATATGGTTTCTTTTCTTTGGTATTTGCATGAATATAAGTGCTGGAGTGCTTTGATTTCACGGCCAATGCAGCGCCTCTCTGCCGGGGGCCCCGCTCTTTTGGGTGTGCTTGGCTTGCCAGCGGCTCCCCGCCCGAAGCCTCTGACGTTCAAGGTGCGCTTTAGTGCTGAGGTTCTCCAAGGGGCCCTCTTGGCAGGGCGCTGCTGCTCTTTGCCCTTTCCTTCTTTTCGAGGAGTCCTCCATGGGGTCCAAGAGCAGCTTGCTGAGAAGCCTGCAGTTATCGGTAAGAATTACTCCCTGATCCGTCCCGCTCTTCAGCCAGGGGCTGCAGCATGTGCGCACGCGTGGGCTGGGAGAACTCCGGCCCCAGGTCCAAGCCGCATACGGCTCAGGAGCCTGCTTCCTGTGAGGGAAGGGCCCGACGGGTCACTTCTCAGGCCTTGTGGGGTGCGGGTCCCCTCCCGGCGGCTTGCTTGGATGGTGGGCCTGGTAAGTCCTGGCCCACGCAGCCGGAGGACAGGCATTCTAACCCTTCAACACCCCCCACGCTCCCAGCCCCAGAAGCTCGCCTTGCTGCCAGCTGGCCTCGTGGCGCAACGGTAGCGCATCTGACTGCCAGATCAGAAGGTTGTGTGTTCAAATCACATCGGGGTCAGCAGGGACTGTCGGGCCTTTCTTTTGTCTTGGTGTGCATCCCTCCTGAAAGGGCCCGGGCCAGGCCCTGGCTCATCCCCCCTTGGAGCTTGCTTTGCTTTTTGCTTTTGCTTGGAAGAGGTCAAAGGGGCGCAAAAGCAGGGCACACCACGCCACAAAAGCCAGGCAGGAAGTCGAACCTGCAATCTCCTGATCCGTAGTCGGCGCGTTTATCCGTTGCGCCACTGGCCCCGGGGCATGGCTTTTTTGCCTGGCGTGGCCGGGCTGCCGGACTGAGGCGGAACGGTAGCGGGAGACCCTCTCTGTCTCAGCCCCGCTTTCCTCTCCACCAGCGCAGGAGCGAATGCAAGAGGAAAGGCAGCGGCGGGCACAGACCACCAACGGAGGGGACGCAACGCCACGTCTGAGTGCCGAGCACCCGCCCGCGACCTTGTGAAGCCTGTTTTTCTCCGCTTTGTTGGGAGCAAAAGCGGAGGAAAGGCTGTTTTCTGCCTGTGTTTCGAACCAGGGACCTTTCGCGTGTGAGGCGAACGTGATAACCACTACACTACAGAACCGAGAGCGGCCAGCACTGGGTAAGGAGGCCGTAGCGACCCCTTTTGGCTGGCCGAAGTGCCGCCTCCGGCCCAGCAAGGAGGCGGAGCAGGAGCCGCGGCTGGCGTGTGGCCCGACGCCCTTGGCGAAAAGCACTGGCTCCGCAGGCACAAGTGTCAGCAGGCGCAAGGCATTGGTGTGTTCAGTGGTAGAATTCTCTTCCCGCCACGCGGGGGCCCGTGTTCGATTCACGGCCATGCAGCGCTTCTCTTGCCGGGGCCCCGGCTCTTTTTGGTGTGCTTGGCTTGCCAGCGGCTCCCCGCCCGAAGCCTCTGAGCGTCAAGTGCGCTTTATGTGCTGAGGTTCTCCAAGGGGCCTCTTGGCAGGGGCGCTGCTGCTCTTTGCCCTTTCCTTTCTTTTCGAGGGAGTCCTGCATGGGGCCAAGAGCAGCTTGCTGAGAGCCTGCAGTTTCGGGTAGAGTATTCAGCCCTGTCCCGCTCTTCAGCCAGGGGCTGCAGCATGTGCTCACGCGTGGGCTGGAGAACTCCGCCACCAGGTCAAGCCGCATACGGCTCAGGAGCCTGCTTCCCTGTGAGGGAAGGGCCCGACGGGTCACTTCTCAGGCTGTGGTGCGGTCCCCTCCCGGCAGCTTGCTTGGATGGTGGGCCTGGTAAGTCCTGGCCCACGCAGCACGGAGGACAGGCATTCTACCCTTCCACCCTACCCCACGCTCCCAGCCCCCAGAAGCTCGCCTTGCTGCCGCAGCTGGCCTCGTGCGCAGACGGTAGCGCATCTGACTCCAGATCAGAAGTTGTGTGTTCAAATCACATCGGGGTCAGCCAGGTGACTGTCGGGCCTTTCTTTGTCTTGGTGTGCATCCCGTCCTGAAAGGGCCAGGCCAGGGCCGAGGCTCATCCCCCCTTGGAGCTTGCTTTTTGCTTTGCTTTTGCTTTTCTTTGGAAGAGGTCAAGGGGAGGCGCAAAAGCAGGGCCACACCACGCCACAAGCCAGGCAGGATAGAACCTGCAATCTCCTGATCCTAGTCAGGCGCTTTCTCCTTGCGCCACTGCCCCCGGGCATGGCTTTTTTGTGCCTGGCGTGGCCGGCTGCCGGACTGAGGCGGAACGGTATCGGGAGGGAAGACACCCTCTCTGTCTTCAGTGCCCCGCTTTCCTCTCCCACCATCGCAGGAGCGAATGCAAGAGGAAAGGCAGCGGCGGGCACAGACCACCAACGGAGGGGACGCCACGCCACCGTCTGAGTGCCGAGCACCCGCCGCGCCGCACCTTGTGAAAGCCTGTTTTTCTCCGCTTTGTTGGGAGCAAAAGCGGAGGCAAAGGGCTGTTTCTGCCTGGTTTCGAAACCAGGGTGTTAGGGGACCTTTCGCGTGTGAGGCGAACGTGATAACCACTACACTACAGAAACCGAAGAGCCGGCCAGCACTGGGTAAGGAGGCCGGGAGCGACCCCCTTTGGCTGGCCCGAAGGCCGCCTCCGGCCCCAGCAAGAGGCGGACGGAGCCAGGCTGGCGTTGCCCGACGCCCTGTGGCGAAAAGCACTGGCTCCGCAGGCAGATGCAAGGCAGCAAGCATTGTTGGTTCAGTGGTAGAATTCTCGCCCGCCACGCGGGAGGCCCGTGTTCGATTCACGGCCAATGCAGCGCCTCTCTTGCCGGGGGCCCCGGCTCTTTGGTGTGCTTGGCTTGCCAGCGGCTCCCCGCCCGAAGCCTCTGAGCGTCAAGGTGCGCTTTATGTGCTGAGGTTCTCCAAGGGGCCTCTTGGCAGGGGCGCTGCTGCTCTTTGCCCTTTCCTTTCTTTTCGAGGAGTCCTGCCATGGGGCCAGAGAGCAGCTTGCTGAGAAGCCTGCAGTTTCGGGTAGAGTATTCAGCCCTGTCCCGCTCTTCAGCCAGGGCTGCAGCATGTGCGCACCGCGTGGGCTGGGAGAACTCCGGCCACCAGGTCCAGGCCGCATACGGCTCAGGAGCCTGCTTCCCTGTGAGGGAAGGGCCCGACGGGTTCACTTCTCAGGCCTGTGGGTGCGGGTCCCCTCCCGCGGCTTGCTTGGATGGTGGGCCTGGTAAGTCCTGGCCCACGCAGCACGGAGGACAGGCATTCTACCCTTCCACCCCCCACGCTCCCAGCCCCCAGAAGCTCGCCTTGCTGCCAGCTGGCCTCGTGGCGCAACGGTAGCGCATCTGACTCCAGATCAGAAGGTTGTGTGTTTCAAATCACATCGGGGTCAGGCAGGTGACTGTCGGGCCTTTCTTTGTCTTGGTGTGCATCCCTCCTGAAAGGGCCAGGGCCAGGCCCTGCTCATCCCCCTTGGAGCTTGCTTTTGCTTTTGCTTTTGCTTTTGCTTTGAAGAGGTCAAAGGGAGGCGCAAAAGCAGGGCCACCACGCCACAAGCCAGGCAGGAGTCGAACCTGCAATCTCCTGATCCGTAGTCAGGCGCGTATCCGTTGCGCCACTGGCCCCCCGGGGCATGGCTTTTTTTGCCTGGCGTGGCCGGGCTGCCGGACTGAGGCGGAACGGTAGCGGGAGGGAAGACCCTCTCTGTCTCAGCCCCCGCTTTTCCTCTCCCACCATGCGCAGGAGCGAATGCAAGAGGAAAGGCAGCGGCGGGCACAGACCACAACGGAGGGGACGCAACGCCACGTCTGAGTGCCGAGCACCCGCCCGCGCACCTTGTGAAAGCCTGTTTTTCTCCGCTTTGTTGGGAGCAAAGCGGAGGCAAAGGCTTTCTGCTGTGTTTCCTATACTCGGAACCAGGGAGTGTGAGGCCTGTTCGCATATACACACACAGCACGTAGGAGAAAACGAGCTACACTACCAGGAACGAGAGCAGGCACCTGGGTAAGGAGGCCGAGCGACCCCCTTTGGTGGCTGGCCCGGCCGCAGTCCGCAGCAAGACGGACGGAGCCAGGCTGGCGTTGCCCGACGCCCTTGGCGAAAAGCACTGGCTCCGCAGGCAGATGCAAGGCAGCAAGGCATTGGTGGTTCAGTGGTAGAATTCCGCGCCCGCCACGCGGGAGGCCCGTGTTCGATTCACGGCCAATGCAGCGCCTCTCTTGCCGGGGCCCCGGCTCTTTTGGTGTGCTTGGCTTGCCAGCGCTCCCCGCCCGAAGCCTCTGAGCGTCAAGGTGCGCTTTATGTGCTGAGGTTCTCCAAGGGGCCTCTTGGCAGGGCGCTGCTGCTCTTTGCCCTTTCCTTTCTTTTCGAGGAGTCCTGCCATGGGGCCAAGAGCAGCTTGCTGAGAAGCCTGCAGTTTCGGGTAGAGTATTCAGCCCTGTCCCGCTCTTCAGCCAGGGGCTGCAGCATGTGCGCACGCGTGGGCTGGGAGAACTCCGGCCACCAGGTCAAGCCGCATACGGCTCAGGAGCCTGCTTCCCTGTGAGGGAAGGGCCCGACGGGTCACTTCTCAGGCCTGTGGGTGCGGGTCCCCTCCCGGCGGCTTGCTTGGATGGTGGGCCCTGTAAGTCCTGGCCCACGCAGCACGGAGGACAGGCATTCTACCCTTCCACCCCCCACGCTCCCCAGCCCCCAGAAGCTCGCCTTGCTGGCCAGCTGGCCTCGTGGCGCAACGGTAGCGCATCTGACTCCAGATCAGAAGGTTGTGTGTTCAAATCACATCGGGGTCAGGCAGGTTGACTGTTGGGCCTTTCTTTGTCTTGGTGTGCATCCTCCTGAAAGCAGGGCCAGGCCCTGGGCTCATCCCCCCTTGGAGCTTGCTTTTGCTTTTGCTTTTGCTTTGGAAGAGGTCAAAGGGAGTGCGCAAAAGCAGGGCCACCACGCCACAAGCCAGGCAGGAGTCGAACCTGCAATCTCCTGATCCGTAGTCAGGCGCGTTATCCGTTGCGCCACTGGCCCCCTGGGGCATGGCTTTTTTGCCTGGCGTGGCCGGCTGCTGCCGGACTGAGGCGGAACGGGGGAAGAAGACCCTCTCTGTCTCAGCCCCCGCTTTCCTCTCCCACCAGCGCAGGAGCGAATGCAAGAGGAAAGGCAGCGGCGGGCACAGACCACCAACGGAGGGGGACGCAACGCCACGTCTGAGTGCCGAGCACCCGCACCGCGGCACCTTGTGAAAGCCTGTTTTTCCTCCGCTTTGTTGGGAGCAAAAGCGGAGGCAAAGGCTGTTTCTTCTGCCTGGTTTCGAACCAGGGACCTTTCGCGTGTGAGGCGAACGTGATAACCACTACACTACAGAAACCGAGAGCCGGCCAGCACTGGGTAAGGAGGCCGGAGCGACCCCCTTTGGCTGGCCCGAAGGCCGCCTCCGGCCCAGCAAGAGGCGACGGAGCCAGGCTGGCGTTGCCCGACGCCCTTGGCGAAAAGCACTGGCTCCGCAGGCAGATGCAAGGCAGCAAGGCATTGGTGGTTCAGTGGTAGAATTCTCGCCCGCCACGCGGGAGGCCCGTGTTCGATTCACGGCCAATGCAGTGCCTCTCTTGCCGGGGGCCCCGGCTCTTTTGGTGTGCTTGGCTTGCCAGCGCTCCCCGCCCCGAAGCCTCTGAGCGTCAAGGTGCGCTTTATGTGCTGAGGTTCTCCAAGGGGCCTCTTGGCAGGGGGCGCTGCTGCTCTTTGCCCTTTCCTTTCTTTTCGAGGAGTCCTGCCATGGGGCCAAGAGCAGCTTGCTGAGAAGCCTGCAGTTTCGGGTAGAGTATTCAGCCCTGTCCCGCTCTTCAGCCAGGGGCTGCAGCATGTGCGCACGAGCGTGGGCTGGGAGAACTCCGGCCACCAGGTCAAGCCGCATACGGCTCAGGAGCCTGCTTCCCTGTGAGGGAAGGGCCCGACGGGTCACTTCTCAGGCCTGTGGGTGCGGGTCCCCTCCCGGCGGCTTGCTTGGATGGTGGGCCTGGTAAGTCCTGGCCCACGCAGCACGGAGGACAGGCATTCTACCCTTCCACCCCCCACGCTCCCAGCCCCCAGAAGCTCGCCTTGCTGCCAGCTGGCCTCGTGGCGCAACGGTAGCGCATCTGACTCCAGATCAGAAGGTTGTGTGTTCAAATCACATCGGGGTCAGGCAGGTGACTGTCGGGCCTTTCTTTGTCTTGGTGTGCATCCCTCCTGAAAGGGCCAGGCCCTGGCTCATCCCCCCTTGGAGCTTGCTTTTGCTTTTGCTTTGGAAGAGGTCAAAGGGAGGCGCAAAAGCAGGGCCACCACGCCACAAGCCAGGCAGGAGTCGAACCTGCAATCTCCTGATCCGTAGTCAGGCGCGTTATCCGTTGCGCCACTGGCCCCCGGGGCATGGCTTTTTGCCTGGCGTGGCCGGGCTGCCGGACTGAGGCGGAACGGAAGACCCTCTCTGTCTCAGCCCCGCTTTCCTCTCCCACCAGCGCAGGAGCGAATGCAAGAGGAAAAGGCAGCGGCGGGCACAGACCACCAACGGAGGGGACGCAACGCCACGTCTGAGTGCCGAGCACCCGCCCGCGCACCTTGTGAAAGCCTGTTTTTCTCCGCTTTGTTGGGAGCAAAAGCGGAGGCAAAGGCTGTTTCTGCCTGGTTTCGAACCAGGGACCTTTCGCGTGTGAGGCGAACGTGATAACCACTACACTACAGAAACCGAGAGCCGGCCAGCACTGGGTAAGGAGGCCGGAGCGACCCCCTTTGGCTGGCCCGAAGGCCGCCTCCGGCCCCAGCAAGAGGCGGACGGAGCCAGGCTGGGCGTTGCCCTACGCCCTTGGCGAAAAGCACTGGCTCCGCAGGCAGATGCAAGGCAGCAAGGCATTGGTGGTTCAGTGGTAGAATTCTCGCCCGCCACGCGGGAGGCCCGTGTTCGATTCACGGCCAATGCAGCGCCTCTCTTGCCGGGGGGCCCCGGCTCTTTTGGTGTGCTTGGCTTGCCAGCGGCTCCCCGCCCGAAGCCTCTGAGCGTCAAGGTGCGCTTTATGTGCTGAGGTTCTCCAAGGGGCCTCTTGGCAGGGGCGCTGCTGCTCTTTGCCCTTTCCTTTTCTTTTCGAGGAGTCCTGCCATGGGGCCAAGAGCAGCTTGCTGAGAAGCCTGCAGTTTCGGGTAGAGTATTCAGCCCTGTCCCGCTCTTCAGCCAGGGGCTGCAGCATGTGCGCACGCGTGGGCTGGGAGAACTCCGGCCACCAGGTCAAGCCGCATACGGCTCAGGAGCCTGCTTCCCTGTGAGGGAAGGGCCCGACGGGTCCTTCTCAGGCCTGTGGGTGCGGGTCCCCTCCCGGCGGCTTGCTTGGATGGTGGGCCTGGTAAGTCCTGGCCCACGCAGCACGGAGGACAGGCATTCTACCCTTCCACCCCCCACGCTCCCAGCCCCCAGAAGCTCGCCTTGCTGCCAGCTGGCCTCGTGGCGCAACGGTAGCGCATCTGACTCCAGATCAGAAGGTTGTGTGTTCAAATCACATCGGGGTCAGGCAGGTGACTGTCGGGCCTTTCTTTGTCTTGGTGTGCATCCCTCCTGAAAGGGCCAGGGCCAGGCCCTGGCTCATCCCCCCTTGGAGCTTGCTTTTGCTTTGGAAGAGGTCAAAGGGAGGCGCAAAAGCAGGGCCACCACGCCACAAGCCAGGCAGGAGGTCGAACCTGCAATCTCCTGATCCGTAGTCAGGCGCGTTATCCGTTGCGCCACTGGCCCCCGGGGCATGGCTTTTTTGCCTGGCGTGGCCGGGCTGCCGGACTGAGGCGGAACGGTAGCGGGAGGGAAGACCCTCTCTGTCTCAGCCCCGCTTTCCTCTCCCACCAGCGCAGGAGCGAATGCAAGAGGAAAGGCAGCGGCGGGCACAGACCACCAACGGAGGGGACGCAACGCCACGTCTGAGTGCCGAGCACCCGCCCGCGCACCTTGTGAAAGCCTGTTTTTCTCCGCTTTGTTGGGAGCAAAAGCGGAGGCAAAGGCTGTTTTTGCCTGGTTTCGAACCAGGGACCTTTCGCGTGTGAGGCGAACGTGATAACCACTACACTACAGAAACCGAGAGCCGGCCAGCACTGGGTAAGGAGGCCGGAGCGACCCCCTTTGGCTGGCCCGAAGGCCGCCTCCGGCCCCAGCAAGAGGCGGACGGAGCCAGGCTGGCGTTGCCCGACGCCCTTGGCGAAAAGCACTGGCTCCGCAGGCAGATGCAAGGCAGCAAGGCATTGGTGGTTCAGTGGTAGAATTCTCGCCCGCCACGCGGGAGGCCCGTGTTCGATTCACGGCCAATGCAGCGCCTCTCTTGCCGGGGGCCCCGGCTCTTTTGGTGTGCTTGGCTTGCCAGCGGCTCCCCGCCCGAAGCCTCTGAGCGTCAAGGTGCGCTTTATGTGCTGAGGTTCTCCAAGGGGCCTCTTGGCAGGGGCGCTGCTGCTCTTTGCCCTTTCCTTTCTTTTCGAGGAGTCCTGCCATGGGGCCAAGAGCAGCTTGCTGAGAAGCCTGCAGTTTCGGGTAGAGTATTCAGCCCTGTCCCGCTCTTCAGCCAGGGGCTGCAGCATGTGCGCACAGGCGTGGGCTGGGAGAACTCCGGCCACCAGGTCAAGCCGCATACGGCTCAGGAGCCTGCTTCCCTGTGAGGGAAGGGCCCGACGGGTCACTTCTCAGGCCTGTGGGTGCGGGTCCCCTCCCGGCGGCTTGCTTGGATGGTGGGCCTGGTAAGTCCTGGCCCACGCAGCACGGAGGACAGGCATTCTACCCTTCCACCCCCCACGCTCCCAGCCCCCAGAAGCTCGCCTTGCTGCCAGCTGGCCTCGTGGCGCAACGGTAGCGCATCTGACTCCAGATCAGAAGGTTGTGTGTTCAAATCACATCGGGGTCAGGCAGGTGACTGTCGGGCCTTTCTTTGTCTTGGTGTGCATCCCTCCTGAAAGGGCCAGGGCCAGGCCCTGGCTCATCCCCCCTTGGAGCTTGCTTTTGCTTTTGCTTTTGCTTTTGCTTTGGAAGAGGTCAAAGGGAGGCGCAAAAGCAGGGCCACCACGCCACAAGCCAGGCAGGAGTCGAACCTGCAATCTCCTGATCCGTAGTCAGGCGCGTTATCCGTTGCGCCACTGGCCCCCGGGGCATGGCTTTTTTGCCTGGCGTGGCCGGGCTGCCGGACTGAGGCGGAACGGAAGACCCTCTCTGTCTCAGCCCCGCTTTCCTCTCCCACCAGCGCAGGAGCGAATGCAAGAGGAAAGGCAGCGGCGGGCACAGACCACCAACGGAGGGGACGCAACGCCACGTCTGAGTGCCGAGCACCCGCCCGCGCACCTTGTGAAAGCCTGTTTTTCTCCGCTTTGTTGGGAGCAAAAGCGGAGGCAAAGGCTGTTTCTGCCTGGTTTCGAACCAGGGACCTTTCGCGTGTGAGGCGAACGTGATAACCACTACACTACAGAAACCGAGAGCCGGCCAGCACTGGGTAAGGAGGCCGGAGCGACCCCCTTTGGCTGGCCCGAAGGCCGCCTCCGGCCCCAGCAAGAGGCGGACGGAGCCAGGCTGGCGTTGCCCGACGCCCTTGGCGAAAAGCACTG
This sequence comes from Gopherus flavomarginatus, assembly GCF_025201925.1. Taxonomy (NCBI): domain Eukaryota; kingdom Metazoa; phylum Chordata; order Testudines; family Testudinidae; genus Gopherus; species Gopherus flavomarginatus. Next base: position 88,457,472 of record NC_066620.1, read on the forward strand.
GCTCCGCAGGCAGATGCAAGGCAGCAAGGCATTGGTGGTTCAGTGGTAGAATTCTTGCCCGCCACGCGGGAGGCCCGTGTTCGATTCACGGCCAATGCAGCGCCTCTCTTGCCGGGGGCCCCGGCTCTTTTGGTGTGCTTGGCTTGCCAGCGGCTCCCCGCCCGAAGCCTCTGAGCGTCAAGGTGCGCTTTATGTGCTGAGGTTCTCCAAGGGGCCTCTTGGCAGGGGCGCTGCTGCTCTTTGCCCTTTCCTTTCTTTTCGAGGAGTCCTGCCATGGGGCCAAGAGCAGCTTGCTGAGAAGCCTGCAGTTTCGGGTAGAGTATTCAGCCCTGTCCCGCTCTTCAGCCAGGGGCTGCAGCATGTGCGCACGCGTGGGCTGGGAGAACTCCGGCCACCAGGTCAAGCCGCATACGGCTCAGGAGCCTGCTTCCCTGTGAGGGAAGGGCCCGACGGGTCACTTCTCAGGCCTGTGGGTGCGGGTCCCCTCCCGGCGGCTTGCTTGGATGGTGGGCCTGGTAAGTCCTGGCCCACGCAGCACGGAGGACAGGCATTCTACCCTTCCACCCCCCACGCTCCCAGCCCCCAGAAGCTCGCCTTGCTGCCAGCTGGCCTCGTGGCGCAACGGTAGCGCATCTGACTCCAGATCAGAAGGTTGTGTGTTCAAATCACATCGGGGTCAGGCAGGTGACTGTCGGGCCTTTCTTTGTCTTGGTGTGCATCCCTCCTGAAAGGGCCAGGGCCAGGCCCTGGCTCATCCCCCCTTGGAGCTTGCTTTTGCTTTGGAAGAGGTCAAAGGGAGGCGCAAAAGCAGGGCCACCACGCCACAAGCCAGGCAGGAGTCGAACCTGCAATCTCCTGATCCGTAGTCAGGCGCGTTATCCGTTGCGCCACTGGCCCCCGGGGCATGGCTTTTTTGCCTGGCGTGGCCGGGCTGCCGGACTGAGGCGGAACGGTAGCGGGAGGGAAGACCCTCTCTGTCTCAGCCCCGCTTTCCTCTCCCACCAGCGCAGGAGCGAATGCAAGAGGAAAGGCAGCGGCGGGCACAGACCACCAACGGAGGGGACGCAACGCCACGTCTGAGTGCCGAGCACCCGCCCGCGCACCTTGTGAAAGCCTGTTTTTCTCCGCTTTGTTGGGAGCAAAAGCGGAGGCAAAGGCTGTTTCTGCCTGGTTTCGAACCAGGGACCTTTCGCGTGTGAGGCGAACGTGATAACCACTACACTACAGAAACCGAGAGCCGGCCAGCACTGGGTAAGGAGGCCGGAGCGACCCCCTTTGGCTGGCCCGAAGGCCGCCTCCGGCCCCAGCAAGAGGCGGACGGAGCCAGGCTGGCGTTGCCCGACGCCCTTGGCGAAAAGCACTGGCTCCGCAGGCAGATGCAAGGCAGCAAGGCATTGGTGGTTCAGTGGTAGAATTCTCGCCCGCCACGCGGGAGGCCCGTGTTCGATTCACGGCCAATGCAGCGCCTCTCTTGCCGGGGGCCCCGGCTCTTTTGGTGTGCTTGGCTTGCCAGCGGCTCCCCGCCCGAAGCCTCTGAGCGTCAAGGTGCGCTTTATGTGCTGAGGTTCTCCAAGGGGCCTCTTGGCAGGGGCGCTGCTGCTCTTTGCCCTTTCCTTTCTTTTCGAGGAGTCCTGCCATGGGGCCAAGAGCAGCTTGCTGAGAAGCCTGCAGTTTCGGGTAGAGTATTCAGCCCTGTCCCGCTCTTCAGCCAGGGGCTGCAGCATGTGCGCACGCGTGGGCTGGGAGAACTCCGGCCACCAGGTCAAGCCGCATACGGCTCAGGAGCCTGCTTCCCTGTGAGGGAAGGGCCCGACGGGTCACTTCTCAGGCCTGTGGGTGCGGGTCCCCTCCCGGCGGCTTGCTTGGATGGTGGGCCTGGTAAGTCCTGGCCCACGCAGCACGGAGGACAGGCATTCTACCCTTCCACCCCCCACGCTCCCAGCCCCCAGAAGCTCGCCTTGCTGCCAGCTGGCCTCGTGGCGCAACGGTAGCGCATCTGACTCCAGATCAGAAGGTTGTGTGTTCAAATCACATCGGGGTCAGGCAGGTGACTGTCGGGCCTTTCTTTGTCTTGGTGTGCATCCCTCCTGAAAGGGCCAGGGCCAGGCCCTGGCTCATCCCCCTTGGAGCTTGCTTTTGCTTTTGCTTTTGCTTTTGCTTTGGAAGAGGTCAAAGGGAGGCGCAAAAGCAGGGCCACCACGCCACAAGCCAGGCAGGAGTCGAACCTGCAATCTCCTGATCCGTAGTCAGGCGCGTTATCCGTTGCGCCACTGGCCCCCGGGGCATGGCTTTTTTGCCTGGCGTGGCCGGGCTGCCGGACTGAGGCGGAACGGAAGACCCTCTCTGTCTCAGCCCCGCTTTCCTCTCCCACCAGCGCAGGAGCGAATGCAAGAGGAAAGGCAGCGGCGGGCACAGACCACCAACGGAGGGGACGCAACGCCACGTCTGAGTGCCGAGCACCCGCCCGCGCACCTTGTGAAAGCCTGTTTTTCTCCGCTTTGTTGGGAGCAAAAGCGGAGGCAAAGGCTGTTTCTGCCTGGTTTCGAACCAGGGACCTTTCGCGTGTGAGGCGAACGTGATAACCACTACACTACAGAAACCGAGAGCCGGCCAGCACTGGGTAAGGAGGCCGGAGCGACCCCCTTTGGCTGGCCCGAAGGCCGCCTCCGGCCCCAGCAAGAGGCGGACGGAGCCAGGCTGGCGTTGCCCGACGCCCTTGGCGAAAAGCACTGGCTCCGCAGGCAGATGCAAGGCAGCAAGGCATTGGTGGTTCAGTGGTAGAATTCTCGCCCGCCACGCGGGAGGCCTGTGTTCGATTCACGGCCAATGCAGCGCCTCTCTTGCCGGGGGCCCCGGCTCTTTTGGTGTGCTTGGCTTGCCAGCGGCTCCCCGCCCGAAGCCTCTGAGCGTCAAGGTGCGCTTTATGTGCTGAGGTTCTCCAAGGGGCCTCTTGGCAGGGGCGCTGCTGCTCTTTGCCCTTTCCTTTCTTTCGAGGAGTCCTGCCATGGGGCCAAGAGCAGCTTGCTGAGAAGCCTGCAGTTTCGGGTAGAGTATTCAGCCCTGTCCCGCTCTTCAGCCAGGGGCTGCAGCATGTGCGCACGCGTGGGCTGGGAGAACTCCGGCCACCAGGTCAAGCCGCATACGGCTCAGGAGCCTGCTTCCCTGTGAGGGAAGGGCCCGACGGGTCACTTCTCAGGCCTGTGGGTGCGGGTCCCCTCCCGGCGGCTTGCTTGGATGGTGGGCCTGGTAAGTCCTGGCCCACGCAGCACGGAGGACAGGCATTCTACCCTTCCACCCCCCACGCTCCCAGCCCCCAGAAGCTCGCCTTGCTGCCAGCTGGCCTCGTGGCGCAACGGTAGCGCATCTGACTCCAGATCAGAAGGTTGTGTGTTCAAATCACATCGGGGTCAGGCAGGTGACTGTCGGGCCTTTCTTTGTCTTGGTGTGCATCCCTCCTGAAAGGGCCAGGGCCAGGCCCTGGCTCATCCCCCCTTGGAGCTTGCTTTTGCTTTTGCTTTTGCTTTTGCTTTGGAAGAGGTCAAAGGGAGGCGCAAAAGCAGGGCCACCACGCCACAAGCCAGGCAGGAGTCGAACCTGCAATCTCCTGATCCGTAGTCAGGCGCGTTATCCGTTGCGCCACTGGCCCCCGGGGCATGGCTTTTTTGCCTGGCGTGGCCGGGCTGCCGGACTGAGGCGGAACGGAAGACCCTCTCTGTCTCAGCCCCGCTTTCCTCTCCCACCAGCGCAGGAGCGAATGCAAGAGGAAAGGCAGCGGCGGGCACAGACCACCAACGGAGGGGACGCAACGCCACGTCTGAGTGCCGAGCACCCGCCCGCGCACCTTGTGAAAGCCTGTTTTTCTCCGCTTTGTTGGGAGCAAAAGCGGAGGCAAAAGGCTGTTTTCTGCCTGGTTTCGAACCAGGGACCTTTCGCGTGTGAGGCGAACGTGATAACCACTACACTACAGAAACCGAGAGCCGGCCAGCACTGGGTAAGGAGGCCGGAGCGACCCCCTTTGGCTGGCCCGAAGGCCGCCTCCGGCCCCAGCAAGAGGCGGACGGAGCCAGGCTGGCGTTGCCCGACGCCCTTGGCGAAAAGCACTGGCTCCGCAGGCAGATGCAAGGCAGCAAGGCATTGGTGGTTCAGTGGTAGAATTCTCGCCCGCCACGCGGGAGGCCCGTGTTCGATTCACGGCCAATGCAGCGCCTCTCTTGCCGGGGGCCCCGGCTCTTTTGGTGTGCTTGGCTTGCCAGCGGCTCCCCGCCCGAAGCCTCTGAGCGTCAAGGTGCGCTTTATGTGCTGAGGTTCTCCAAGGGGCCTCTTGGCAGGGGCGCTGCTGCTCTTTGCCCTTTCCTTTCTTTTCGAGGAGTCCTGCCATGGGGCCAAGAGCAGCTTGCTGAGAAGCCTGCAGTTTCGGGTAGAGTATTCAGCCCTGTCCCGCTCTTCAGCCAGGGGCTGCAGCATGTGCGCACGCGTGGGCTGGGAGAACTCCGGCCACCAGGTCAAGCCGCATACGGCTCAGGAGCCTGCTTCCCTGTGAGGGAAGGGCCCGACGGGTCACTTCTCAGGCCTGTGGGTGCGGGTCCCCTCCCGGCGGCTTGCTTGGATGGTGGGCCTGGTAAGTCCTGGCCCACGCAGCACGGAGGACAGGCATTCTACCCTTCCACCCCCCACGCTCCCAGCCCCCAGAAGCTCGCCTTGCTGCCAGCTGGCCTCGTGGCGCAACGGTAGCGCATCTGACTCCAGATCAGAAGGTTGTGTGTTCAAATCACATCGGGGTCAGGCAGGTGACTGTCGGGCCTTTCTTTGTCTTGGTGTGCATCCCTCCTGAAAGGGCCAGGGCCAGGCCCTGGCTCATCCCCCCTTGGAGCTTGCTTTTGCTTTTGCTTTTGCTTTTGCTTTGGAAGAGGTCAAAGGGAGGCGCAAAAGCAGGGCCACCACGCCACAAGCCAGGCAGGAGTCGAACCTGCAATCTCCTGATCCGTAGTCAGGCGCGTTATCCGTTGCGCCACTGGCCCCCGGGGCATGGCTTTTTTGCCTGGCGTGGCCGGGCTGCCGGACTGAGGCGGAACGGAAGACCCTCTCTGTCTCAGCCCCGCTTTCCTCTCCCACCAGCGCAGGAGCGAATGCAAGAGGAAAGGCAGCGGCGGGCACAGACCACCAACGGAGGGGACGCAACGCCACGTCTGAGTGCCGAGCACCCGCCCGCGCACCTTGTGAAAGCCTGTTTTTCTCCGCTTTGTTGGGAGCAAAAGCGGAGGCAAAGGCTGTTTCTGCCTGGTTTCGAACCAGGGACCTTTCGCGTGTGAGGCGAACGTGATAACCACTACACTACAGAAACCGAGAGCCGGCCAGCACTGGGTAAGGAGGCCGGAGCGACCCCCTTTGGCTGGCCCGAAGGCCGCCTCCGGCCCCAGCAAGAGGCGGACGGAGCCAGGCTGGCGTTGCCCCGACGCCCTTGGCGAAAAGCACTGGCTCCGCAGGCAGATGCAAGGCAGCAAGGCATTGGTGGTTCAGTGGTAGAATTCTCGCCCGCCACGCGGGAGGCCCGTGTTCGATTCACGGCCAATGCAGCGCCTCTCTTGCCGGGGGCCCCGGCTCTTTTGGTGTGCTTGGCTTGCCAGCGGCTCCCCGCCCGAAGCCTCTGAGCGTCAAGGTGCGCTTTATGTGCTGAGGTTCTCCAAGGGGCCTCTTGGCAGGGGCGCTGCTGCTCTTTGCCCTTTCCTTTCTTTTCGAGGAGTCCTGCCATGGGGCCAAGAGCAGCTTGCTGAGAAGCCTGCAGTTTCGGGTAGAGTATTCAGCCCTGTCCCGCTCTTCAGCCAGGGGCTGCAGCATGTGCGCACGCGTGGGCTGGGAGAACTCCGGCCACCAGGTCAAGCCGCATACGGCTCAGGAGCCTGCTTCCCTGTGAGGGAAGGGCCCGACGGGTCACTTCTCAGGCCTGTGGGTGCGGGTCCCCTCCCGGCGGCTTGCTTGGATGGTGGGCCTGGTAAGTCCTGGCCCACGCAGCACGGAGGACAGGCATTCTACCCTTCCACCCCCCACGCTCCCAGCCCCCAGAAGCTCGCCTTGCTGCCAGCTGGCCTCGTGGCGCAACGGTAGCGCATCTGACTCCAGATCGGAAGGTTGTGTGTTCAAATCACATCGGGGTCAGGCAGGTGACTGTCGGGCCTTTCTTTGTCTTGGTGTGCATCCCTCCTGAAAGGGCCAGGGCCAGGCCCTGGCTCATCCCCCCTTGGAGCTTGCTTTTGCTTTTGCTTTTGCTTTTGCTTTGGAAGAGGTCAAAGGGAGGCGCAAAAGCAGGGCCACCACGCCACAAGCCAGGCAGGAGTCGAACCTGCAATCTCCTGATCCGTAGTCAGGCGCGTTATCCGTTGCGCCACTGGCCCCCGGGGCATGGCTTTTTTGCCTGGCGTGGCCGGGCTGCCGGACTGAGGCGGAACGGAAGACCCTCTCTGTCTCAGCCCCGCTTTCCTCTCCCACCAGCGCAGGAGCGAATGCAAGAGGAAAGGCAGCGGCGGGCACAGACCACCAACGGAGGGGACGCAACGCCACGTCTGAGTGCCGAGCACCCGCCCGCGCACCTTGTGAAAGCCTGTTTTTCTCCGCTTTGTTGGGAGCAAAAGCGGAGGCAAAGGCTGTTTCTGCCTGGTTTCGAACCAGGGACCTTTCGCGTGTGAGGCGAACGTGATAACCACTACACTACAGAAACCGAGAGCCGGCCAGCACTGGGTAAGGAGGCCGGAGCGACCCCCTTTGGCTGGCCCGAAGGCCGCCTCCGGCCCCAGCAAGAGGCGGACGGAGCCAGGCTGGCGTTGCCCGACGCCCTTGGCGAAAAGCACTGGCTCCGCAGGCAGATGCAAGGCAGCAAGGCATTGGTGGTTCAGTGGTAGAATTCTCGCCCGCCACGCGGGAGGCCCGTGTTCGATTCACGGCCAATGCAGCGCCTCTCTTGCCGGGGGCCCCGGCTCTTTTGGTGTGCTTGGCTTGCCAGCGGCTCCCCGCCCGAAGCCTCTGAGCGTCAAGGTGCGCTTTATGTGCTGAGGTTCTCCAAGGGGCCTCTTGGCAGGGGCGCTGCTGCTCTTTGCCCTTTCCTTTCTTTTCGAGGAGTCCTGCCATGGGGCCAAGAGCAGCTTGCTGAGAAGCCTGCAGTTTCGGGTAGAGTATTCAGCCCTGTCCCGCTCTTCAGCCAGGGGCTGCAGCATGTGCGCACGCGTGGGCTGGGAGAACTCCGGCCACCAGGTCAAGCCGCATACGGCTCAGGAGCCTGCTTCCCTGTGAGGGAAGGGCCCGACGGGTCACTTCTCAGGCCTGTGGGTGCGGGTCCCCTCCCGGCGGCTTGCTTGGATGGTGGGCCTGGTAAGTCCTGGCCCACGCAGCACGGAGGACAGGCATTCTACCCTTCCACCCCCCACGCTCCCAGCCCCCAGAAGCTCGCCTTGCTGCCAGCTGGCCTCGTGGCGCAATGGTAGCGCATCTGACTCCAGATCAGAAGGTTGTGTGTTCAAATCACATCGGGGTCAGGCAGGTGACTGTCGGGCCTTTCTTTGTCTTGGTGTGCATCCCTCCTGAAAGGGCCAGGGCCAGGCCCTGGCTCATCCCCCCTTGGAGCTTGCTTTTGCTTTTGCTTTTGCTTTTGCTTTGGAAGAGGTCAAAGGGAGGCGCAAAAGCAGGGCCACCACGCCACAAGCCAGGCAGGAGTCGAACCTGCAATCTCCTGATCCGTAGTCAGGCGCGTTATCCGTTGCGCCACTGGCCCCCGGGGCATGGCTTTTTTGCCTGGCGTGGCCGGGCTGCCGGACTGAGGCGGAACGGAAGACCCTCTCTGTCTCAGCCCCGCTTTCCTCTCCCACCAGCGCAGGAGCGAATGCAAGAGGAAAGGCAGCGGCGGGCACAGACCACCAACGGAGGGGACGCAACGCCACGTCTGAGTGCCGAGCACCCGCCCGCGCACCTTGTGAAAGCCTGTTTTTCTCCGCTTTGTTGGGAGCAAAAGCGGAGGCAAAGGCTGTTTCTGCCTGGTTTCGAACCAGGGACCTTTCGCGTGTGAGGCGAACGTGATAACCACTACACTACAGAAACCGAGAGCCGGCCAGCACTGGGTAAGGAGGCCGGAGCGACCCCCTTTGGCTGGCCCGAAGGCCGCCTCCGGCCCCAGCAAGAGGCGGACGGAGCCAGGCTGGCGTTGCCCGACGCCCTTGGCGAAAAGCACTGGCTCCGCAGGCAGATGCAAGGCAGCAAGGCATTGGTGGTTCAGTGGTAGAATTCTCGCCCGCCACGCGGGAGGCCCGTGTTCGATTCACGGCCAATGCAGCGCCTCTCTTGCCGGGGGCCCCGGCTCTTTTGGTGTGCTTGGCTTGCCAGCGGCTCCCCGCCCGAAGCCTCTGAGCGTCAAGGTGCGCTTTATGTGCTGAGGTTCTCCAAGGGGCCTCTTGGCAGGGGCGCTGCTGCTCTTTGCCCTTTCCTTTCTTTTCGAGGAGTCCTGCCATGGGGCCAAGAGCAGCTTGCTGAGAAGCCTGCAGTTTCGGGTAGAGTATTCAGCCCTGTCCCGCTCTTCAGCCAGGGGCTGCAGCATGTGCGCACGGCGTGGGCTGGGAGAACTCCGGCCACCAGGTCAAGCCGCATACGGCTCAGGAGCCTGCTTCCCTGTGAGGGAAGGGCCCGACGGGTCACTTCTCAGGCCTGTGGGTGCGGGTCCCCTCCCGGCGGCTTGCTTGGATGGTGGGCCTGGTAAGTCCTGGCCCACGCAGCACGGAGGACAGGCATTCTACCCTTCCACCCCCCACGCTCCCAGCCCCCAGAAGCTCGCCTTGCTGCCAGCTGGCCTCGTGGCGCAACGGTAGCGCATCTGACTCCAGATCAGAAGGTTGTGTGTTCAAATCACATCGGGGTCAGGCAGGTGACTGTCGGGCCTTTCTTTGTCTTGGTGTGCATCCCTCCTGAAAGGGCCAGGGCCAGGCCCTGGCTCATCCCCCCTTGGAGCTTGCTTTTGCTTTTGCTTTTGCTTTGGAAGAGGTCAAAGGGAGGCGCAAAAGCAGGGCCACCACGCCACAAGCCAGGCAGGAGTCGAACCTGCAATCTCCTGATCCGTAGTCAGGCGCGTTATCCGTTGCGCCACTGGCCCCCGGGGCATGGCTTTTTTGCCTGGCGTGGCCGGGCTGCCGGACTGAGGCGGAACGGAAGACCCTCTCTGTCTCAGCCCCGCTTTCCTCTCCCACCAGCGCAGGAGCGAATGCAAGAGGAAAGGCAGCGGCGGGCACAGACCACCAACGGAGGGGACGCAACGCCACGTCTGAGTGCCGAGCACCCGCCCGCGCACCTTGTGAAAGCCTGTTTTTCTCCGCTTTGTTGGGAGCAAAAGCGGAGGCAAAGGCTGTTTCTGCCTGGTTTCGAACCAGGGACCTTTCGCGTGTGAGGCGAACGTGATAACCACTACACTACAGAAACCGAGAGCCGGCCAGCACTGGGTAAGGAGGCCGGAGCGACCCCCTTTGGCTGGCCCGAAGGCCGCCTCCGGCCCCAGCAAGAGGCGGACGGAGCCAGGCTGGCGTTGCCCGACGCCCTTGGCGAAAAGCACTGGCTCCGCAGGCAGATGCAAGGCAGCAAGGCATTGGTGGTTCAGTGGTAGAATTCTCGCCCGCCATGCGGGAGGCCCGTGTTCGATTCACGGCCAATGCAGCGCCTCTCTTGCCGGGGGCCCCGGCTCTTTTGGTGTGCTTGGCTTGCCAGCGGCTCCCCGCCCGAAGCCTCTGAGCGTCAAGGTGCGCTTTATGTGCTGAGGTTCTCCAAGGGGCCTCTTGGCAGGGGCGCTGCTGCTCTTTGCCCTTTCCTTTCTTTTCGAGGAGTCCTGCCATGGGGCCAAGAGCAGCTTGCTGAGAAGCCTGCAGTTTCGGGTAGAGTATTCAGCCCTGTCCCGCTCTTCAGCCAGGGGCTGCAGCATGTGCGCACGCGTGGGCTGGGAGAACTCCGGCCACCAGGTCAAGCCGCATACGGCTCAGGAGCCTGCTTCCCTGTGAGGGAAGGGCCCAACGGGTCACTTCTCAGGCCTGTGGGTGCGGGTCCCCTCCCGGGGGCTTGCTTGGATGGTGGGCCTGGTAAGTCCTGGCCCACGCAGCACGGAGGACAGGCATTCTACCCTTCCACCCCCCACGCTCCCAGCCCCCAGAAGCTCGCCTTGCTGCCAGCTGGCCTCGTGGCGCAACGGTAGCGCATCTGACTCCAGATCAGAAGGTTGTGTGTTCAAATCACATCGGGGTCAGGCAGGTGACTGTCGGGCCTTTCTTTGTCTTGGTGTGCATCCCTCCTGAAAGGGCCAGGGCCAGGCCCTGGCTCATCCCCCCTTGGAGCTTGCTTTTGCTTTTGCTTTTGCTTTGGAAGAGGTCAAAGGGAGGCGCAAAAGCAGGGCCACCACGCCACAAGCCAGGCAGGAGTCGAACCTGCAATCTCCTGATCCGTAGTCAGGCGCGTTATCCGTTGCGCCACTGGCCCCCGGGGCATGGCTTTTTTGCCTGGCGTGGCCGGGCTGCCGGACTGAGGCGGAACGGAAGACCCTCTCTGTCTCAGCCCCGCTTTCCTCTCCCACCAGCGCAGGAGCGAATGCAAGAGGAAAGGCAGCGGCGGGCACAGACCACCAACGGAGGGGACGCAACGCCACGTCTGAGTGCCGAGCACCCGCCCGCGCACCTTGTGAAAGCCTGTTTTTCTCCGCTTTGTTGGGAGCAAAAGCGGAGGCAAAGGCTGTTTCTGCCTGGTTTCGAACCAGGGACCTTTCGCGTGTGAGGCGAACGTGATAACCACTACACTACAGAAACCGAGAGCCGGCCAGCACTGGGTAAGGAGGCCGGAGCGACCCCCTTTGGCTGGCCCGAAGGCCGCCTCCGGCCCCAGCAAGAGGCGGACGGAGCCAGGCTGGCGTTGCCCGACGCCCTTGGCGAAAAGCACTGGCTCCGCAGGCAGATGCAAGGCAGCAAGGCATTGGTGGTTCAGTGGTAGAATTCTCGCCCGCCACGCGGGAGGCCCGTGTTCGATTCACGGCCAATGCAGCGCCTCTCTTGCCGGGGGCCCCGGCTCTTTTGGTGTGCTTGGCTTGCCAGCGGCTCCCCGCCCGAAGCCTCTGAGCGTCAAGGTGCGCTTTATGTGCTGAGGTTCTCCAAGGGGCCTCTTGGCAGGGGCGCTGCTGCTCTTTGCCCTTTCCTTTCTTTTCGAGGAGTCCTGCCATGGGGCCAAGAGCAGCTTGCTGAGAAGCCTGCAGTTTCGGGTAGAGTATTCAGCCCTGTCCCGCTCTTCAGCCAGGGGCTGCAGCATGTGCGCACGCGTGGGCTGGGAGAACTCCGGCCACCAGGTCAAGCCGCATACGGCTCAGGAGCCTGCTTCCCTGTGAGGGAAGGGCCCGACGGGTCACTTCTCAGGCCTGTGGGTGCGGGTCCCCTCCCGGCGGCTTGCTTGGATGGTGGGCCTGGTAAGTCCTGGCCCACGCAGCACGGAGGACAGGCATTCTACCCTTCCACCCCCCACGCTCCCAGCCCCCAGAAGCTCGCCTTGCTGCCAGCTGGCCTCGTGGCGCAACGGTAGCGCATCTGACTCCAGATCAGAAGGTTGTGTGTTCAAATCACATCGGGGTCAGGCAGGTGACTGTCGGGCCTTTCTTTGTCTTGGTGTGCATCCCTCCTGAAAGGGCCAGGGCCAGGCCCTGGCTCATCCCCCCTTGGAGCTTGCTTTTGCTTTTGCTTTTGCTTTGGAAGAGGTCAAAGGGAGGCGCAAAAGCAGGGCCACCACGCCACAAGCCAGGCAGGAGTCGAACCTGCAATCTCCTGATCCGTAGTCAGGCGCGTTATCCGTTGCGCCACTGGCCCCCGGGGCATGGCTTTTTTGCCTGGCGTGGCCGGGCTGCCGGACTGAGGCGGAACGGAAGACCCTCTCTGTCTCAGCCCCGCTTTCCTCTCCCACCAGCGCAGGAGCGAATGCAAGAGGAAAGGCAGCGGCGGGCACAGACCACCAACGGAGGGGACGCAACGCCACGTCTGAGTGCCGAGCACCCGCCCGCGCACCTTGTGAAAGCCTGTTTTTCTCCGCTTTGTTGGGAGCAAAAGCGGAGGCAAAGGCTGTTTCTGCCTGGTTTCGAACCAGGGACCTTTCGCGTGTGAGGCGAACGTGATAACCACTACACTACAGAAACCGAGAGCCGGCCAGCACTGGGTAAGGAGGCCGGAGCGACCCCCTTTGGCTGGCCCGAAGGCCGCCTCCGGCCCCAGCAAGAGGCGGACGGAGCCAGGCTGGCGTTGCCCGACGCCCTTGGCGAAAAGCACTGGCTCCGCAGGCAGATGCAAGGCAGCAAGGCATTGGTGGTTCAGTGGTAGAATTCTCGCCCGCCACGCGGGAGGCCCGTGTTCGATTCACGGCCAATGCAGCGCCTCTCTTGCCGGGGGCCCCGGCTCTTTTGGTGTGCTTGGCTTGCCAGCGGCTCCCCGCCCGAAGCCTCTGAGCGTCAAGGTGCGCTTTATGTGCTGAGGTTCTCCAAGGGGCCTCTTGGCAGGGGCGCTGCTGCTCTTTGCCCTTTCCTTTCTTTTCGAGGAGTCCTGCCATGGGGCCAAGAGCAGCTTGCTGAGAAGCCTGCAGTTTCGGGTAGAGTATTCAGCCCTGTCCCGCTCTTCAGCCAGGGGCTGCAGCATGTGCGCACGCGTGGGCTGGGAGAACTCCGGCCACCAGGTCAAGCCGCATACGGCTCAGGAGCCTGCTTCCCTGTGAGGGAAGGGCCCGACGGGTCACTTCTCAGGCCTGTGGGTGCGGGTCCCCTCCCGGCGGCTTGCTTGGATGGTGGGCCTGGTAAGTCCTGGCCCACGCAGCACGGAGGACAGGCATTCTACCCTTCCACCCCCCACGCTCCCAGCCCCCAGAAGCTCGCCTTGCTGCCAGCTGGCCTCGTGGCGCAACGGTAGCGCATCTGACTCCAGATCAGAAGGTTGTGTGTTCAAATCACATCGGGGTCAGGCAGGTGACTGTCGGGCCTTTCTTTGTCTTGGTGTGCATCCCTCCTGAAAGGGCCAGGGCCAGGCCCTGGCTCATCCCCCCTTGGAGCTTGCTTTTGCTTTTGCTTTTGCTTTTGCTTTGGAAGAGGTCAAAGGGAGGCGCAAAAGCAGGGCCACCACGCCACAAGCCAGGCAGGAGTCGAACCTGCAATCTCCTGATCCGTAGTCAGGCGCGTTATCCGTTGCGCCACTGGCCCCCGGGGCATGGCTTTTTTGCCTGGCGTGGCCGGGCTGCCGGACTGAGGCGGAACGGAAGACCCTCTCTGTCTCAGCCCCGCTTTCCTCTCCCACCAGCGCAGGAGCGAATGCAAGAGGAAAGGCAGCGGCGGGCACAGACCACCAACGGAGGGGACGCAACGCCACGTCTGAGTGCCGAGCACCCGCCCGCGCACCTTGTGAAAGCCTGTTTTTCTCCGCTTTGTTGGGAGCAAAAGCGGAGGCAAAGGCTGTTTCTGCCTGGTTTCGAACCAGGGACCTTTCGCGTGTGAGGCGAACGTGATAACCACTACACTACAGAAACCGAGAGCCGGCCAGCACTGGGTAAGGAGGCCGGAGCGACCCCCTTTGGCTGGCCCGAAGGCCGCCTCCGGCCCCAGCAAGAGGCGGACGGAGCCAGGCTGGCGTTGCCCGACGCCCTTGGCGAAAAGCACTGGCTCCGCAGGCAGATGCAAGGCAGCAAGGCATTGGTGGTTCAGTGGTAGAATTCTCGCCCGCCACGCGGGAGGCCCGTGTTCGATTCACGGCCAATGCAGCGCCTCTCTTGCCGGGGGCCCCGGCTCTTTTGGTGTGCTTGGCTTGCCAGCGGCTCCCCGCCCGAAGCCTCTGAGCGTCAAGGTGCGCTTTATGTGCTGAGGTTCTCCAAGGGGCCTCTTGGCAGGGGCGCTGCTGCTCTTTGCCCTTTCCTTTCTTTTCGAGGAGTCCTGCCATGGGGCCAAGAGCAGCTTGCTGAGAAGCCTGCAGTTTCGGGTAGAGTATTCAGCCCTGTCCCGCTCTTCAGCCAGGGGCTGCAGCATGTGCGCACGCGTGGGCTGGGAGAACTCCGGCCACCAGGTCAAGCCGCATACGGCTCAGGAGCCTGCTTCCCTGTGAGGGAAGGGCCCGACGGGTCACTTCTCAGGCCTGTGGGTGCGGGTCCCCTCCCGGCGGCTTGCTTGGATGGTGGGCCTGGTAAGTCCTGGCCCACGCAGCACGGAGGACAGGCATTCTACCCTTCCACCCCCCACGCTCCCAGCCCCCAGAAGCTCGCCTTGCTGCCAGCTGGCCTTGTGGCGCAACGGTAGCGCATCTGACTCCAGATCAGAAGGTTGTGTGTTCAAATCACATCGGGGTCAGGCAGGTGACTGTCGGGCCTTTCTTTGTCTTGGTGTGCATCCCTCCTGAAAGGGCCAGGGCCAGGCCCTGGCTCATCCCCCCTTGGAGCTTGCTTTTGCTTTTGCTTTTGCTTTGGAAGAGGTCAAAGGGAGGCGCAAAAGCAGGGCCACCACGCCACAAGCCAGGCAGGAGTCGAACCTGCAATCTCCTGATCCGTAGTCAGGCGCGTTATCCGTTGCGCCACTGGCCCCCGGGGCATGGCTTTTTTGCCTGGCGTGGCCGGGCTGCCGGACTGAGGCGGAACGGAAGACCCTCTCTGTCTCAGCCCCGCTTTCCTCTCCCACCAGCGCAGGAGCGAATGCAAGAGGAAAGGCAGCGGCGGGCACAGACCACCAACGGAGGGGACGCAACGCCACGTCTGAGTGCCGAGCACCCGCCCGCGCACCTTGTGAAAGCCTGTTTTTCTCCGCTTTGTTGGGAGCAAAAGCGGAGGCAAAGGCTGTTTCTGCCTGGTTTCGAACCAGGGACCTTTCGCGTGTGAGGCGAACGTGATAACCACTACACTACAGAAACCGAGAGCCGGCCAGCACTGGGTAAGGAGGCCGGAGCGACCCCCTTTGGCTGGCCCGAAGGCCGCCTCCGGCCCCAGCAAGAGGCGGACGGAGCCAGGCTGGCGTTGCCCGACGCCCTTGGCGAAAAGCACTGGCTCCGCAGGCAGATGCAAGGCAGCAAGGCATTGGTGGTTCAGTGGTAGAATTCTCGCCCGCCACGCGGGAGGCCCGTGTTCGATTCACGGCCAATGCAGTGCCTCTCTTGCCGGGGGCCCCGGCTCTTTTGGTGTGCTTGGCTTGCCAGCGGCTCCCCGCCCGAAGCCTCTGAGCGTCAAGGTGCGCTTTATGTGCTGAGGTTCTCCAAGGGGCCTCTTGGCAGGGGCGCTGCTGCTCTTTGCCCTTTCCTTTCTTTTCGAGGAGTCCTGCCATGGGGCCAAGAGCAGCTTGCTGAGAAGCCTGCAGTTTCGGGTAGAGTATTCAGCCCTGTCCCGCTCTTCAGCCAGGGGCTGCAGCATGTGCGCACGCGTGGGCTGGGAGAACTCCGGCCACCAGGTCAAGCCGCATACGGCTCAGGAGCCTGCTTCCCTGTGAGGGAAGGGCCCGACGGGTCACTTCTCAGGCCTGTGGGTGCGGGTCCCCTCCCGGCGGCTTGCTTGGATGGTGGGCCTGGTAAGTCCTGGCCCACGCAGCACGGAGGACAGGCATTCTACCCTTCCACCCCCCACGCTCCCAGCCCCCAGAAGCTCGCCTTGCTGCCAGCTGGCCTCGTGGCGCAACGGTAGCGCATCTGACTCCAGATCAGAAGGTTGTGTGTTCAAATCACATCGGGGTCAGGCAGGTGACTGTCGGGCCTTTCTTTGTCTTGGTGTGCATCCCTCCTGAAAGGGCCAGGGCCAGGCCCTGGCTCATCCCCCCTTGGAGCTTGCTTTTGCTTTTGCTTTTGCTTTTGCTTTGGAAGAGGTCAAAGGGAGGCGCAAAAGCAGGGCCACCACGCCACAAGCCAGGCAGGAGTCGAACCTGCAATCTCCTGATCCGTAGTCAGGCGCGTTATCCGTTGCGCCACTGGCCCCCGGGGCATGGCTTTTTTGCCTGGCGTGGCCGGGCTGCCGGACTGAGGCGGAACGGAAGACCCTCTCTGTCTCAGCCCCGCTTTCCTCTCCCACCAGCGCAGGAGCGAATGCAAGAGGAAAGGCAGCGGCGGGCACAGACCACCAACGGAGGGGACGCAACGCCACGTCTGAGTGCCGAGCACCCGCCCGCGCACCTTGTGAAAGCCTGTTTTTCTCCGCTTTGTTGGGAGCAAAAGCGGAGGCAAAGGCTGTTTCTGCCTGGTTTCGAACCAGGGACCTTTCGCGTGTGAGGCGAACGTGATAACCACTACACTACAGAAACCGAGAGCCGGCCAGCACTGGGTAAGGAGGCCGGAGCGACCCCCTTTGGCTGGCCCGAAGGCCGCCTCCGGCCCCAGCAAGAGGCGGACGGAGCCAGGCTGGCGTTGCCCGACGCCCTTGGCGAAAAGCACTGGCTCCGCAGGCAGATGCAAGGCAGCAAGGCATTGGTGGTTCAGTGGTAGAATTCTCGCCCGCCACGCGGGAGGCCCGTGTTTGATTCACGGCCAATGCAGCGCCTCTCTTGCCGGGGGCCCCGGCTCTTTTGGTGTGCTTGGCTTGCCAGCGGCTCCCCGCCCGAAGCCTCTGAGCGTCAAGGTGCGCTTTATGTGCTGAGGTTCTCCAAGGGGCCTCTTGGCAGGGGCGCTGCTGCTCTTTGCCCTTTCCTTTCTTTTCGAGGAGTCCTGCCATGGGGCCAAGAGCAGCTTGCTGAGAAGCCTGCAGTTTCGGGTAGAGTATTCAGCCCTGTCCCGCTCTTCAGCCAGGGGCTGCAGCATGTGCGCACGCGTGGGCTGGGAGAACTCCGGCCACCAGGTCAAGCCGCATACGGCTCAGGAGCCTGCTTCCCTGTGAGGGAAGGGCCCGACGGGTCACTTCTCAGGCCTGTGGGTGCGGGTCCCCTCCCGGCGGCTTGCTTGGATGGTGGGCCTGGTAAGTCCTGGCCCACGCAGCACGGAGGACAGGCATTCTACCCTTCCACCCCCCACGCTCCCAGCCCCCAGAAGCTCGCCTTGCTGCCAGCTGGCCTCGTGGCGCAACGGTAGTGCATCTGACTCCAGATCAGAAGGTTGTGTGTTCAAATCACATCGGGGTCAGGCAGGTGACTGTCGGGCCTTTCTTTGTCTTGGTGTGCATCCCTCCTGAAAGGGCCAGGGCCAGGCCCTGGCTCATCCCCCCTTGGAGCTTGCTTTTGCTTTTGCTTTTGCTTTTGCTTTGGAAGAGGTCAAAGGGAGGCGCAAAAGCAGGGCCACCACGCCACAAGCCAGGCAGGAGTCGAACCTGCAATCTCCTGATCCGTAGTCAGGCGCGTTATCCGTTGCGCCACTGGCCCCCGGGGCATGGCTTTTTTGCCTGGCGTGGCCGGGCTGCCGGACTGAGGCGGAACGGAAGACCCTCTCTGTCTCAGCCCCGCTTTCCTCTCCCACCAGCGCAGGAGCGAATGCAAGAGGAAAGGCAGCGGCGGGCACAGACCACCAACGGAGGGGACGCAACGCCACGTCTGAGTGCCGAGCACCCGCCCGCGCACCTTGTGAAAGCCTGTTTTTCTCCGCTTTGTTGGGAGCAAAAGCGGAGGCAAAGGCTGTTTCTGCCTGGTTTCGAACCAGGGACCTTTCGCGTGTGAGGCGAACGTGATAACCACTACACTACAGAAACCGAGAGCCGGCCAGCACTGGGTAAGGAGGCCGGAGCGACCCCCTTTGGCTGGCCCGAAGGCCGCCTCCGGCCCCAGCAAGAGGCGGACGGAGCCAGGCTGGCGTTGCCCGACGCCCTTGGCGAAAAGCACTGGCTCCGCAGGCAGATGCAAGGCAGCAAGGCATTGGTGGTTCAGTGGTAGAATTCTCGCCCGCCACGCGGGAGGCCCGTGTTCGATTCACGGCCAATGCAGCGCCTCTCTTGCCGGGGGCCCCGGCTCTTTTGGTGTGCTTGGCTTGCCAGCGGCTCCCCGCCCGAAGCCTCTGAGCGTCAAGGTGCGCTTTATGTGCTGAGGTTCTCCAAGGGGCCTCTTGGCAGGGGCGCTGCTGCTCTTTGCCCTTTCCTTTCTTTTCGAGGAGTCCTGCCATGGGGCCAAGAGCAGCTTGCTGAGAAGCCTGCAGTTTCGGGTAGAGTATTCAGCCCTGTCCCGCTCTTCAGCCAGGGGCTGCAGCATGTGCGCACGCGTGGGCTGGGAGAACTCCGGCCACCAGGTCAAGCCGCATACGGCTCAGGAGCCTGCTTCCCTGTGAGGGAAGGGCCCGACGGGTCACTTCTCAGGCCTGTGGGTGCGGGTCCCCTCCCGGCGGCTTGCTTGGATGGTGGGCCTGGTAAGTCCTGGCCCACGCAGCACGGAGGACAGGCATTCTACCCTTCCACCCCCCACGCTCCCAGCCCCCAGAAGCTCGCCTTGCTGCCAGCTGGCCTTGTGGCGCAACGGTAGCGCATCTGACTCCAGATCAGAAGGTTGTGTGTTCAAATCACATCGGGGTCAGGCAGGTGACTGTCGGGCCTTTCTTTGTCTTGGTGTGCATCCCTCCTGAAAGGGCCAGGGCCAGGCCCTGGCTCATCCCCCCTTGGAGCTTGCTTTTGCTTTTGCTTTTGCTTTGGAAGAGGTCAAAGGGAGGCGCAAAAGCAGGGCCACCACGCCACAAGCCAGGCAGGAGTCGAACCTGCAATCTCCTGATCCGTAGTCAGGCGCGTTATCCGTTGCGCCACTGGCCCCCGGGGCATGGCTTTTTTGCCTGGCGTGGCCGGGCTGCCGGACTGAGGCGGAACGGAAGACCCTCTCTGTCTCAGCCCCGCTTTCCTCTCCCACCAGCGCAGGAGCGAATGCAAGAGGAAAGGCAGCGGCGGGCACAGACCACCAACGGAGGGGACGCAACGCCACGTCTGAGTGCCGAGCACCCGCCCGCGCACCTTGTGAAAGCCTGTTTTTCTCCGCTTTGTTGGGAGCAAAAGCGGAGGCAAAGGCTGTTTCTGCCTGGTTTCGAAGCAGGGACCTTTCGCGTGTGAGGCGAACGTGATAACCACTACACTACAGAAACCGAGAGCCGGCCAGCACTGGGTAAGGAGGCCGGAGCGACCCCCTTTGGCTGGCCCGAAGGCCGCCTCCGGCCCCAGCAAGAGGCGGACGGAGCCAGGCTGGCGTTGCCCGACGCCCTTGGCGAAAAGCACTGGCTCCGCAGGCAGATGCAAGGCAGCAAGGCATTGGTGGTTCAGTGGTAGAATTCTCGCCCGCCACGCGGGAGGCCCGTGTTCGATTCACGGCCAATGCAGTGCCTCTCTTGCCGGGGGCCCCGGCTCTTTTGGTGTGCTTGGCTTGCCAGCGGCTCCCCGCCCGAAGCCTCTGAGCGTCAAGGTGCGCTTTATGTGCTGAGGTTCTCCAAGGGGCCTCTTGGCAGGGGCGCTGCTGCTCTTTGCCCTTTCCTTTCTTTTCGAGGAGTCCTGCCATGGGGCCAAGAGCAGCTTGCTGAGAAGCCTGCAGTTTCGGGTAGAGTATTCAGCCCTGTCCCGCTCTTCAGCCAGGGGCTGCAGCATGTGCGCACGCGTGGGCTGGGAGAACTCCGGCCACCAGGTCAAGCCGCATACGGCTCAGGAGCCTGCTTCCCTGTGAGGGAAGGGCCCGACGGGTCACTTCTCAGGCCTGTGGGTGCGGGTCCCCTCCCGGCGGCTTGCTTGGATGGTGGGCCTGGTAAGTCCTGGCCCACGCAGCACGGAGGACAGGCATTCTACCCTTCCACCCCCCACGCTCCCAGCCCCCAGAAGCTCGCCTTGCTGCCAGCTGGCCTCGTGGCGCAACGGTAGCGCATCTGACTCCAGATCAGAAGGTTGTGTGTTCAAATCACATCGGGGTCAGGCAGGTGACTGTCGGGCCTTTCTTTGTCTTGGTGTGCATCCCTCCTGAAAGGGCCAGGGCCAGGCCCTGGCTCATCCCCCCTTGGAGCTTGCTTTTGCTTTTGCTTTTGCTTTTGCTTTGGAAGAGGTCAAAGGGAGGCGCAAAAGCAGGGCCACCACGCCACAAGCCAGGCAGGAGTCGAACCTGCAATCTCCTGATCCGTAGTCAGGCGCGTTATCCGTTGCGCCACTGGCCCCCGGGGCATGGCTTTTTTGCCTGGCGTGGCCGGGCTGCCGGACTGAGGCGGAACGGAAGACCCTCTCTGTCTCAGCCCCGCTTTCCTCTCCCACCAGCGCAGGAGCGAATGCAAGAGGAAAGGCAGCGGCGGGCACAGACCACCAACGGAGGGGACGCAACGCCACGTCTGAGTGCCGAGCACCCGCCCGCGCACCTTGTGAAAGCCTGTTTTTCTCCGCTTTGTTGGGAGCAAAAGCGGAGGCAAAGGCTGTTTCTGCCTGGTTTCGAACCAGGGACCTTTCGCGTGTGAGGCGAACGTGATAACCACTACACTACAGAAACCGAGAGCCGGCCAGCACTGGGTAAGGAGGCCGGAGCGACCCCCTTTGGCTGGCCCGAAGGCCGCCTCCGGCCCCAGCAAGAGGCGGACGGAGCCAGGCTGGCGTTGCCCGACGCCCTTGGCGAAAAGCACTGGCTCCGCAGGCAGATGCAAGGCAGCAAGGCATTGGTGGTTCAGTGGTAGAATTCTCGCCCTGCCACGCGGGAGGCCCGTGTTTGATTCACGGCCAATGCAGCGCCTCTCTTGCCGGGGGCCCCGGCTCTTTTGGTGTGCTTGGCTTGCCAGCGGCTCCCCGCCCGAAGCCTCTGAGCGTCAAGGTGCGCTTTATGTGCTGAGGTTCTCCAAGGGGCCTCTTGGCAGGGGCGCTGCTGCTCTTTGCCCTTTCCTTTCTTTTCGAGGAGTCCTGCCATGGGGCCAAGAGCAGCTTGCTGAGAAGCCTGCAGTTTCGGGTAGAGTATTCAGCCCTGTCCCGCTCTTCAGCCAGGGGCTGCAGCATGTGCGCACGCGTGGGCTGGGAGAACTCCGGCCACCAGGTCAAGCCGCATACGGCTCAGGAGCCTGCTTCCCTGTGAGGGAAGGGCCCGACGGGTCACTTCTCAGGCCTGTGGGTGCGGGTCCCCTCCCGGCGGCTTGCTTGGATGGTGGGCCTGGTAAGTCCTGGCCCACGCAGCACGGAGGACAGGCATTCTACCCTTCCACCCCCCACGCTCCCAGCCCCCAGAAGCTCGCCTTGCTGCCAGCTGGCCTCGTGGCGCAACGGTAGCGCATCTGACTCCAGATCAGAAGGTTGTGTGTTCAAATCACATCGGGGTCAGGCAGGTGACTGTCGGGCCTTTCTTTGTCTTGGTGTGCATCCCTCCTGAAAGGGCCAGGGCCAGGCCCTGGCTCATCCCCCCTTGGAGCTTGCTTTTGCTTTTGCTTTTGCTTTGGAAGAGGTCAAAGGGAGGCGCAAAAGCAGGGCCACCACGCCACAAGCCAGGCAGGAGTCGAACCTGCAATCTCCTGATCCGTAGTCAGGCGCGTTATCCGTTGCGCCACTGGCCCCCGGGGCATGGCTTTTTTGCCTGGCGTGGCCGGGCTGCCGGACTGAGGCGGAACGGAAGACCCTCTCTGTCTCAGCCCCGCTTTCCTCTCCCACCAGCGCAGGAGCGAATGCAAGAGGAAAGGCAGCGGCGGGCACAGACCACCAACGGAGGGGACGCAACGCCACGTCTGAGTGCCGAGCACCCGCCCGCGCACCTTGTGAAAGCCTGTTTTTCTCCGCTTTGTTGGGAGCAAAAGCGGAGGCAAAGGCTGTTTCTGCCTGGTTTCGAACCAGGGACCTTTCGCGTGTGAGGCGAACGTGATAACCACTACACTACAGAAACCGAGAGCCGGCCAGCACTGGGCAAGGAGGCCGGAGCGACCCCCTTTGGCTGGCCCGAAGGACGCCTCCGGCCCCAGCAAGAGGCGGACGGAGCCAGGCTGGCGTTGCCCGACGCCCTTGGCGAAAAGCACTGGCTCCGCAGGCAGATGCAAGGCAGCAAGGCATTGGTGGTTCAGTGGTAGAATTCTCGCCCGCCACGCGGGAGGCCCGTGTTCGATTCACGGCCAATGCAGCGCCTCTCTTGCCGGGGGCCCCGGCTCTTTTGGTGTGCTTGGCTTGCCAGCGGCTCCCCGCCCGAAGCCTCTGAGCGTCAAGGTGCGCTTTATGTGCTGAGGTTCTCCAAGGGGCCTCTTGGCAGGGGCGCTGCTGCTCTTTACCCTTTCCTTTCTTTTCGAGGAGTCCTGCCATGGGGCCAAGAGCAGCTTGCTGAGAAGCCTGCAGTTTCGGGTAGAGTATTCAGCCCTGTCCCGCTCTTCAGCCAGGGGCTGCAGCATGTGCGCACGCGTGGGCTGGGAGAACTCCGGCCACCAGGTCAAGCCGCATACGGCTCAGGAGCCTGCTTCCCTGTGAGGGAAGGGCCCGACGGGTCACTTCTCAGGCCTGTGGGTGCGGGTCCCCTCCCGGCGGCTTGCTTGGATGGTGGGCCTGGTAAGTCCTGGCCCACGCAGCACGGAGGACAGGCATTCTACCCTTCCACCCCCCACGCTCCCAGCCCCCAGAAGCTCGCCTTGCTGCCAGCTGGCCTCGTGGCGCAACGGTAGCACATCTGACTCCAGATCAGAAGGTTGTGTGTTCAAATCACATCGGGGTCAGGCAGGTGACTGTCGGGCCTTTCTTTGTCTTGGTGTGCATCCCTCCTGAAAGGGCCAGGGCCAGGCCCTGGCTCATCCCCCCTTGGAGCTTGCTTTGCTTTGCTTTTGCTTTTGCTTTGGAAGAGGTCAAAGGGAGGCGCAAAAGCAGGGCCACCACGCCACAAGCCAGGCAGGAGTCGAACCTGCAATCTCCTGATCCGTAGTCAGGCGCGTTATCCGTTGCGCCACTGGCCCCCGGGGCATGGCTTTTTTGCCTGGCGTGGCCGGGCTGCCGGACTGAGGCGGAACGGTAGCGGAGGGAAGACCCTCTCTGTCTCAGCCCCGCTTTCCTCTCCCACCAGCGCAGGAGCGAATGCAAGAGGAAAGGCAGCGGCGGGCACAGACCACCAACGGAGGGGACGCAACGCCACGTCTGAGTGCCGAGCACCCGCCCGCGCACCTTGTGAAAGCCTGTTTTTCTCCGCTTTGTTGGGAGCAAAAGCGGAGGCAAAGGCTGTTTCTGCCTGGTTTCGAACCAGGGACCTTTCGCGTGTGAGGCGAACGTGATAACCACTACACTACAGAAACCGAGAGCCGGCCAGCACTGGGTAAGGAGGCCGGAGCGACCCCCTTTGGCTGGCCCGAAGGCCGCCTCCGGCCCCAGCAAGAGGCGGACGGAGCCAGGCTGGCGTTGCCCGACGCCCTTGGCGAAAAGCACTGGCTCCGCAGGCAGATGCAAGGCAGCAAGGCATTGGTGGTTCAGTGGTAGAATTCTCGCCTGCCACGTGGGAGGCCCGTGTTCGATTCACGGCCAATGCGGCGCCTCTCTTGCCGGGGGCCCCGGCTCTTTTGGTGTGCTTGGCTTGCCAGCGGCTCCCCGCCCGAAGCCTCTGAGCGTCAAGGTGCGCTTTATGTGCTGAGGTTCTCCAAGGGGCCTCTTGGCAGGGGCGCTGCTGCTCTTTGCCCTTTCCTTTCTTTTCGAGGAGTCCTGCCATGGGGCCAAGAGCAGCTTGCTGAGAAGCCTGCAGTTTCGGGTAGAGTATTCAGCCCTGTCCCGCTCTTCAGCCAGGGGCTGCAGCATGTGCGCACGCGTGGGCTGGGAGAACTCCGGCCACCAGGTCAAGCCGCATACGGCTCAGGAGCCTGCTTCCCTGTGAGGGAAGGGCCCGACGGGTCACTTCTCAGGCCTGTGGGTGCGGGTCCCCTCCCGGCGGCTTGCTTGGATGGTGGGCCTGGTAAGTCCTGGCCCACGCCGCACGGAGGACAGGCATTCTACCCTTCCACCCCCCACGCTCCCAGCCCCCAGAAGCTCGCCTTGCTGCCAGCTGGCCTCGTGGCGCAACGGTAGCGCATCTGACTCCAGATCAGAAGGTTGTGTGTTCAAATCACATCGGGGTCAGGCAGGTGACTGTCGGGCCTTTCTTTGTCTTGGTGTGCATCCCTCCTGAAAGGGCCAGGGCCAGGCCCTGGCTCATCCCCCCTTGGAGCTTGCTTTTGCTTTTGCTTTTGCTTTGGAAGAGGTCAAAGGGAGGCGCAAAAGCAGGGCCACCACGCCACAAGCCAGGCAGGAGTCGAACCTGCAATCTCCTGATCCGTAGTCAGGCGCGTTATCCGTTGCGCCACTGGCCCCCGGGGCATGGCTTTTTTGCCTGGCGTGGCCGGGCTGCCGGACTGAGGCGGAACGGTAGCGGGAGGGAAGACCCTCTCTGTCTCAGCCCCGCTTTCCTCTCCCACCAGCGCAGGAGCGAATGCAAGAGGAAAGGCAGCGGCGGGCACAGACCACCAACGGAGGGGACGCAACGCCACGTCTGAGTGCCGAGCACCCGCCCGCGCACCTTGTGAAAGCCTGTTTTTCTCCGCTTTGTTGGGAGCAAAAGCGGAGGCAAAGGCTGTTTCTGCCTGGTTTCGAACCAGGGACCTTTCGCGTGTGAGGCGAACGTGATAACCACTACACTACAGAAACCGAGAGCCGGCCAGCACTGGGTAAGGAGGCCGGAGCGACCCCCTTTGGCTGGCCCGAAGGCCGCCTCCGGCCCCAGCAAGAGGCGGACGGAGCCAGGCTGGCGTTGCCCGACGCCCTTGGCGAAAAGCACTGGCTCCGCAGGCAGATGCAAGGCAGCAAGGCATTGGTGGTTCAGTGGTAGAATTCTCGCCCGCCACGCGGGAGGCCCGTGTTCGATTCACGGCCAATGCAGCGCCTCTCTTGCCGGGGGCCCCGGCTCTTTTGGTGTGCTTGGCTTGCCAGCGGCTCCCCGCCCGAAGCCTCTGAGCGTCAAGGTGCGCTTTATGTGCTGAGGTTCTCCAAGGGGCCTCTTGGCAGGGGCGCTGCTGCTCTTTGCCCTTTCCTTTCTTTTCGAGGAGTCCTGCCATGGGGCCAAGAGCAGCTTGCTGAGAAGCCTGCAGTTTCGGGTAGAGTATTCAGCCCTGTCCCGCTCTTCAGCCAGGGGCTGCAGCATGTGCGCACGCGTGGGCTGGGAGAACTCCGGCCACCAGGTCAAGCCGCATACGGCTCAGGAGCCTGCTTCCCTGTGAGGGAAGGGCCCGACGGGTCACTTCTCAGGCCTGTGGGTGCGGGTCCCCTCCCGGCGGCTTGCTTGGATGGTGGGCCTGGTAAGTCCTGGCCCACGCAGCACGGAGGACAGGCATTCTACCCTTCCACCCCCCACGCTCCCAGCCCCCAGAAGCTCGCCTTGCTGCCAGCTGGCCTCGTGGCGCAACGGTAGCACATCTGACTCCAGATCAGAAGGTTGTGTGTTCAAATCACATCGGGGTCAGGCAGGTGACTGTCGGGCCTTTCTTTGTCTTGGTGTGCATCCCTCCTGAAAGGGCCAGGGCCAGGCCCTGGCTCATCCCCCCTTGGAGCTTGCTTTTGCTTTTGCTTTTGCTTTGGAAGAGGTCAAAGGGAGGCGCAAAAGCAGGGCCACCACTGCCACAAGCCAGGCAGGAGTCGAACCTGCAATCTCCTGATCCGTAGTCAGGCGCGTTATCCGTTGCGCCACTGGCCCCCGGGGCATGGCTTTTTTGCCTGGCGTGGCCGGGCTGCCGGACTGAGGCGGAACGGTAGCGGGAGGGAAGACCCTCTCTGTCTCAGCCCCGCTTTCCTCTCCCACCAGCGCAGGAGCGAATGCAAGAGGAAAGGCAGCGGCGGGCACAGACCACCAACGGAGGGGACGCAACGCCACGTCTGAGTGCCGAGCACCCGCCCGCGCACCTTGTGAAAGCCTGTTTTTCTCCGCTTTGTTGGGAGCAAAAGCGGAGGCAAAGGCTGTTTCTGCCTGGTTTCGAAGCCAGGGACCTTTCGCGTGTGAGGCGAACGTGATAACCACTACACTACAGAAACCGAGAGCCGGCCAGCACTGGGTAAGGAGGCCGGAGCGACCCCCTTTGGCTGGCCCGAAGGCCGCCTCCGGCCCCAGCAAGAGGCGGACGGAGCCAGGCTGGCGTTGCCCGACGCCCTTGGCGAAAAGCACTGGCTCCGCAGGCAGATGCAAGGCAGCAAGGCATTGGTGGTTCAGTGGTAGAATTCTCGCCTGCCACGTGGGAGGCCCGTGTTCGATTCACGGCCAATGCAGCGCCTCTCTTGCCGGGGGCCCCGGCTCTTTTGGTGTGCTTGGCTTGCCAGCGGCTCCCCGCCCGAAGCCTCTGAGCGTCAAGGTGCGCTTTATGTGCTGAGGTTCTCCAAGGGGCCTCTTGGCAGGGGCGCTGCTGCTCTTTGCCCTTTCCTTTCTTTTCGAGGAGTCCTGCCATGGGGCCAAGAGCAGCTTGCTGAGAAGCCTGCAGTTTCGGGTAGAGTATTCAGCCCTGTCCCGCTCTTCAGCCAGGGGCTGCAGCATGTGCGCACGCGTGGGCTGGGAGAACTCCGGCCACCAGGTCAAGCCGCATACGGCTCAGGAGCCTGCTTCCCTGTGAGGGAAGGGCCCGACGGGTCACTTCTCAGGCCTGTGGGTGCGGGTCCCCTCCCGGCGGCTTGCTTGGATGGTGGGCCTGGTAAGTCCTGGCCCACGCCGCACGGAGGACAGGCATTCTACCCTTCCACCCCCCACGCTCCCAGCCCCCAGAAGCTCGCCTTGCTGCCAGCTGGCCTCGTGGCGCAACGGTAGCGCATCTGACTCCAGATCAGAAGGTTGTGTGTTCAAATCACATCGGGGTCAGGCAGGTGACTGTCGGGCCTTTCTTTGTCTTGGTGTGCATCCCTCCTGAAAGGGCCAGGGCCAGGCCCTGGCTCATCCCCCCTTGGAGCTTGCTTTTGCTTTTGCTTTGCTTTGGAAGAGGTCAAAGGGAGGCGCAAAAGCAGGGCCACCACGCCACAAGCCAGGCAGGAGTCGAACCTGCAATCTCCTGATCCGTAGTCAGGCGCGTTATCCGTTGCGCCACTGGCCCCCGGGGCATGGCTTTTTTGCCTGGCGTGGCCGGGCTGCCGGACTGAGGCGGAACGGTAGCGGGAGGGAAGACCCTCTCTGTCTCAGCCCCGCTTTCCTCTCCCACCAGCGCAGGAGCGAATGCAAGAGGAAAGGCAGCGGCGGGCACAGACCACCAACGGAGGGGACGCAACGCCACGTCTGAGTGCCGAGCACCCGCCCGCGCACCTTGTGAAAGCCTGTTTTTCTCCGCTTTGTTGGGAGCAAAAGCGGAGGCAAAGGCTGTTTCTGCCTGGTTTCGAACCAGGGACCTTTCGCGTGTGAGGCGAACGTGATAACCACTACACTACAGAAACCGAGAGCCGGCCAGCACTGGGTAAGGAGGCCGGAGCGACCCCCTTTGGCTGGCCCGAAGGCCGCCTCCGGCCCCAGCAAGAGGCGGACGGAGCCAGGCTGGCGTTGCCCGACGCCCTTGGCGAAAAGCACTGGCTCCGCAGGCAGATGCAAGGCTAGCAAGGCATTGGTGGTTCAGTGGTAGAATTCTCGCCCGCCACGCGGGAGGCCCGTGTTCGATTCACGGCCAATGCAGCGCCTCTCTTGCCGGGGGCCCCGGCTCTTTTGGTGTGCTTGGCTTGCCAGCGGCTCCCCGCCCGAAGCCTCTGAGCGTCAAGGTGCGCTTTATGTGCTGAGGTTCTCCAAGGGGCCTCTTGGCAGGGGCGCTGCTGCTCTTTGCCCTTTCCTTTCTTTTCGAGGAGTCCTGCCATGGGGCCAAGAGCAGCTTGCTGAGAAGCCTGCAGTTTCGGGTAGAGTATTCAGCCCTGTCCCGCTCTTCAGCCAGGGGCTGCAGCATGTGCGCACGCGTGGGCTGGGAGAACTCCGGCCACCAGGTCAAGCCGCATACGGCTCAGGAGCCTGCTTCCCTGTGAGGGAAGGGCCCGACGGGTCACTTCTCAGGCCTGTGGGTGCGGGTCCCCTCCCGGCGGCTTGCTTGGATGGTGGGCCTGGTAAGTCCTGGCCCACGCAGCACGGAGGACAGGCATTCTACCCTTCCACCCCCCACGCTCCCAGCCCCCAGAAGCTCGCCTTGCTGCCAGCTGGCCTCGTGGCGCAACGGTAGCGCATCTGACTCCAGATCAGAAGGTTGTGTGTTCAAATCACATCGGGGTCAGGCAGGTGACTGTCGGGCCTTTCTTTGTCTTGGTGTGCATCCCTCCTGAAAGGGCCAGGGCCAGGCCCTGGCTCATCCCCCCTTGGAGCTTGCTTTTGCTTTGCTTTTGCTTTGGAAGAGGTCAAAGGGAGGTGCAAAAGCAGGGCCACCACGCCACAAGCCAGGCAGGAGTCGAACCTGCAATCTCCTGATCCGTAGTCAGGCGCGTTATCCGTTGCGCCACTGGCCCCCGGGGCATGGCTTTTTTGCCTGGCGTGGCCGGGCTGCCGGACTGAGGCGGAACGGTAGCGGGAGGGAAGACCCTCTCTGTCTCAGCCCCGCTTTCCTCTCCCACCAGCGCAGGAGCGAATGCAAGAGGAAAGGCAGCGGCGGGCACAGACCACCAACGGAGGGGACGCAACGCCACGTCTGAGTGCCGAGCACCCGCCCGCGCACCTTGTGAAAGCCTGTTTTTCTCCGCTTTGTTGGGAGCAAAAGCGGAGGCAAAGGCTGTTTCTGCCTGGTTTCGAAGCCAGGGACCTTTCGCGTGTGAGGCGAACGTGATAACCACTACACTACAGAAACCGAGAGCCGGCCAGCACTGGGTAAGGAGGCCGGAGCGACCCCCTTTGGCTGGCCCGAAGGCCGCCTCCGGCCCCAGCAAGAGGCGGACGGAGCCAGGCTGGCGTTGCCCGACGCCCTTGGCGAAAAGCACTGGCTCCGCAGGCAGATGCAAGGCAGCAAGGCATTGGTGGTTCAGTGGTAGAATTCTCGCCCTGCCACGCTGGGAGGCCCGTGTTCGATTCACGGCCAATGCAGGCGCCTCTCTTGCCGGGGGCCCCGGCTCTTTTGGTGTGCTTGGCTTGCCAGCGGCTCCCCGCCCGAAGCCTCTGAGCGTCAAGGTGCGCTTTATGTGCTGAGGTTCTCCAAGGGGCCTCTTGGCAGGGGCGCTGCTGCTCTTTGCCCTTTCCTTTCTTTTCGAGGAGTCCTGCCATGGGGCCAAGAGCAGCTTGCTGAGAAGCCTGCAGTTTCGGGTAGAGTATTCAGCCCTGTCCCGCTCTTCAGCCAGGGGCTGCAGCATGTGCGCACGCGTGGGCTGGGAGAACTCCGGCCACCAGGTCAAGCCGCATACGGCTCAGGAGCCTGCTTCCCTGTGAGGGAAGGGCCCGACGGGTCACTTCTCAGGCCTGTGGGTGCGGGTCCCCTCCCGGCGGCTTGCTTGGATGGTGGGCCTGGTAAGTCCTGGCCCACGCAGCACGGAGGACAGGCATTCTACCCTTCCACCCCCCACGCTCCCAGCCCCCAGAAGCTCGCCTTGCTGCCAGCTGGCCTCGTGGCGCAACGGTAGCACATCTGACTCCAGATCAGAAGGTTGTGTGTTCAAATCACATCGGGGTCAGGCAGGTGACTGTCGGGCCTTTCTTTGTCTTGGTGTGCATCCCTCCTGAAAGGGCCAGGGCCAGGCCCTGGCTCATCCCCCCTTGGAGCTTGCTTTGCTTTGCTTTTGCTTTTGCTTTGGAAGAGGTCAAAGGGAGGCGCAAAAGCAGGGCCACCACGCCACAAGCCAGGCAGGAGTCGAACCTGCAATCTCCTGATCCGTAGTCAGGCGCGTTATCCGTTGCGCCACTGGCCCCCGGGGCATGGCTTTTTTGCCTGGCGTGGCCGGGCTGCCGGACTGAGGCGGAACGGTAGCGGGAGGGAAGACCCTCTCTGTCTCAGCCCCGCTTTCCTCTCCCACCAGCGCAGGAGCGAATGCAAGAGGAAAGGCAGCGGCGGGCACAGACCACCAACGGAGGGGACGCAACGCCACGTCTGAGTGCCGAGCACCCGCCCGCGCACCTTGTGAAAGCCTGTTTTTCTCCGCTTTGTTGGGAGCAAAAGCGGAGGCAAAGGCTGTTTCTGCCTGGTTTCGAACCAGGGACCTTTCGCGTGTGAGGCGAACGTGATAACCACTACACTACAGAAACCGAGAGCCGGCCAGCACTGGGTAAGGAGGCCGGAGCGACCCCCTTTGGCTGGCCCGAAGGCCGCCTCCGGCCCCAGCAAGAGGCGGACGGAGCCAGGCTGGCGTTGCCCGACGCCCTTGGCGAAAAGCACTGGCTCCGCAGGCAGATGCAAGGCAGCAAGGCATTGGTGGTTCAGTGGTAGAATTCTCGCCCGCCACGCGGGAGGCCCGTGTTCGATTCACGGCCAATGCAGCGCCTCTCTTGCCGGGGGCCCCGGCTCTTTTGGTGTGCTTGGCTTGCCAGCGGCTCCCCGCCCGAAGCCTCTGAGCGTCAAGGTGCGCTTTATGTGCTGAGGTTCTCCAAGGGGCCTCTTGGCAGGGGCGCTGCTGCTCTTTGCCCTTTCCTTTCTTTTCGAGGAGTCCTGCCATGGGGCCAAGAGCAGCTTGCTGAGAAGCCTGCAGTTTCGGGTAGAGTATTCAGCCCTGTCCCGCTCTTCAGCCAGGGGCTGCAGCATGTGCGCACGCGTGGGCTGGGAGAACTCCGGCCACCAGGTCAAGCCGCATACGGCTCAGGAGCCTGCTTCCCTGTGAGGGAAGGGCCCGACGGGTCACTTCTCAGGCCTGTGGGTGCGGGTCCCCTCCCGGCGGCTTGCTTGGATGGTGGGCCTGGTAAGTCCTGGCCCACGCAGCACGGAGGACAGGCATTCTACCCTTCCACCCCCCACGCTCCCAGCCCCCAGAAGCTCGCCTTGCTGCCAGCTGGCCTCGTGGCGCAACGGTAGCGCATCTGACTCCAGATCAGAAGGTTGTGTGTTCAAATCACATCGGGGTCAGGCAGGTGACTGTCGGGCCTTTCTTTGTCTTGGTGTGCATCCCTCCTGAAAGGGCCAGGGCCAGGCCCTGGCTCATCCCCCCTTGGAGCTTGCTTTTGCTTTTGCTTTTGCTTTTGCTTTGGAAGAGGTCAAAGGGAGGCGCAAAAGCAGGGCCACCACGCCACAAGCCAGGCAGGAGTCGAACCTGCAATCTCCTGATCCGTAGTCAGGCGCGTTATCCGTTGCGCCACTGGCCCCCGGGGCATGGCTTTTTTGCCTGGCGTGGCCGGGCTGCCGGACTGAGGCGGAACGGTAGCGGGAGGGAAGACCCTCTCTGTCTCAGCCCCGCTTTCCTCTCCCACCAGCGCAGGAGCGAATGCAAGAGGAAAGGCAGCGGCGGGCACAGACCACCAACGGAGGGGACGCAACGCCACGTCTGAGTGCCGAGCACCCGCCCGCGCACCTTGTGAAAGCCTGTTTTTCTCCGCTTTGTTGGGAGCAAAAGCGGAGGCAAAGGCTGTTTCTGCCTGGTTTCGAACCAGGGACCTTTCGCGTGTGAGGCGAACGTGATAACCACTACACTACAGAAACCGAGAGCCGGCCAGCACTGGGTAAGGAGGCCGGAGCGACCCCCTTTGGCTGGCCCGAAGGCCGCCTCCGGCCCCAGCAAGAGGCGGACGGAGCCAGGCTGGCGTTGCCCGACGCCCTTGGCGAAAAGCACTGGCTCCGCAGGCAGATGCAAGGCAGCAAGGCATTGGTGGTTCAGTGGTAGAATTCTCGCCCGCCACGCGGGAGGCCCGTGTTCGATTCACGGCCAATGCAGCGCCTCTCTTGCCGGGGGCCCCGGCTCTTTTGGTGTGCTTGGCTTGCCAGCGGCTCCCCGCCCGAAGCCTCTGAGCGTCAAGGTGCGCTTTATGTGCTGAGGTTCTCCAAGGGGCCTCTTGGCAGGGGCGCTGCTGCTCTTTGCCCTTTCCTTTCTTTTCGAGGAGTCCTGCCATGGGGCCAAGAGCAGCTTGCTGAGAAGCCTGCAGTTTCGGGTAGAGTATTCAGCCCTGTCCCGCTCTTCAGCCAGGGGCTGCAGCATGTGCGCACGCGTGGGCTGGGAGAACTCCGGCCACCAGGTCAAGCCGCATACGGCTCAGGAGCCTGCTTCCCTGTGAGGGAAGGGCCCGACGGGTCACTTCTCAGGCCTGTGGGTGCGGGTCCCCTCCCGGCGGCTTGCTTGGATGGTGGGCCTGGTAAGTCCTGGCCCACGCAGCACGGAGGACAGGCATTCTACCCTTCCACCCCCCACGCTCCCAGCCCCCAGAAGCTCGCCTTGCTGCCAGCTGGCCTCGTGGCGCAACGGTAGCGCATCTGACTCCAGATCAGAAGGTTGTGTGTTCAAATCACATCGGGGTCAGGCAGGTGACTGTCGGGCCTTTCTTTGTCTTGGTGTGCATCCCTCCTGAAAGGGCCAGGGCCAGGCCCTGGCTCATCCCCCCTTGGAGCTTGCTTTTGCTTTTGCTTTTGCTTTGGAAGAGGTCAAAGGGAGGCGCAAAAGCAGGGCCACCACGCCACAAGCCAGGCAGGAGTCGAACCTGCAATCTCCTGATCCGTAGTCAGGCGCGTTATCCGTTGCGCCACTGGCCCCCGGGGCATGGCTTTTTTGCCTGGCGTGGCCGGGCTGCCGGACTGAGGCGGAACGGTAGCGGGAGGGAAGACCCTCTCTGTCTCAGCCCCGCTTTCCTCTCCCACCAGCGCAGGAGCGAATGCAAGAGGAAAGGCAGCGGCGGGCACAGACCACCAACGGAGGGGACGCAACGCCACGTCTGAGTGCCGAGCACCCGCCCGCGCACCTTGTGAAAGCCTGTTTTTCTCCGCTTTGTTGGGAGCAAAAGCGGAGGCAAAGGCTGTTTCTGCCTGGTTTCGAAGCAGGGACCTTTCGCGTGTGAGGCGAACGTGATAACCACTACACTACAGAAACCGAGAGCCGGCCAGCACTGGGTAAGGAGGCCGGAGCGACCCCCTTTGGCTGGCCCGAAGGCCGCCTCCGGCCCCAGCAAGAGGCGGACGGAGCCAGGCTGGCGTTGCCCGACGCCCTTGGCGAAAAGCACTGGCTCCGCAGGCAGATGCAAGGCAGCAAGGCATTGGTGGTTCAGTGGTAGAATTCTCGCCCGCCACGCGGGAGGCCCGTGTTCGATTCACGGCCAATGCAGCGCCTCTCTTGCCGGGGGCCCCGGCTCTTTTGGTGTGCTTGGCTCATCATCAGCTGATTTCAATGGGAGTTTTATTGGGTCCTTCATATACTGAATGATCTTTCATACAACTGTCAGAGTCCATTTATCTCTGTATAGGCTTTTTATTATACAAGCAGTGAAGTTTGCAGCGCTACAAGTTCCCCTACCTTTCACACTTTCTAGTTGTTCGTGCCTGTTTTATTGTGCTGTGAGTGGAACAGGACTGTTTTTGAAGGCTTGAGCTTCCCTGATGAGGGGGCCTATTTAAACAGCAACTTGTTCAGGCAGCGGCACAGATGCAGCGGCACAGGATCCAGCAAACAGAGCTGTAAACAGGGGAGTTTGAATGGGAGTTTGGAAGGAGAGCACAGAGAACGGAGGCCTACATGCACCGAGGACAGGCCATGCCAGGAGCATGGTTGCAAGGGCCCTGGCCACCATACAGGCAGCAGTGATGGCAACCAAGCAGCGTAGATGGCCAGATGTGGAAGCAGCTCAAGTATATGGTCGTAGAGCAGGTTTGTTTGTGTGCAGCACCCCCCCAAAGAACTCTGGCCGTTACGCTTATAAGAAGCTCTAATGGTGATGCAGAGCAAACCCAATGGCCCATGACATCACTGCGGAAGGAGGGTGTATTAAGTTCTCATACAAGTGTATGGCCCTTGCTGTGGTACACCAGAGCTGTTAGTCTGGATTGCTCCCAATCAGCATTACTGTGGGTTGTTCCTGGGAGTACCTGCAGCTGTTTCTTATCTCACCCTTCTGGCTCCACTCTTTCCTTTGTCCTTCGTGCGTATACCTTTTCTTTAGGGTCATGAACCTCATATCTGGGTGATTCTTGTAATAAGATCAGTGCCTCTCAGTTTCTCCACTCCCCTCTCAACCATCCAGCCCATCTGTGCTGGTGTCTGTTAGCATGCCATACATTCTGCACTCCCACGCAAAACAGTAAATGATTTCCAAAGCAGGAATTGCTTCCAGGACTCTTTTATCCTTCTAAAAGCAATAATTAACACACAGAGCAAAGAATAAAACCAAAACATTTTCTTCTTACTCACTGAAGGCTCACAAAATAAGCAAAATGGAGTATACTTTACCCGAGACAATTCCTTCCCATTAGGCTTTCAGCCTACAATAGAAGAGAAGATCTGAGGTTCAGAGATGCAGGTAGAAACTATGGCTCAGTTTCAAAGTGGGTTTGAGCAGTTAATGTAGGAAAGGCAAGAGGAGGAGCAAGGGAGAAGTCAAGACTCACAGATGCAAGCTGGACTTGGGATGGGGAGTGTGCTTGGGCAGGAAAGTGATCCATGGAAGCATGTGTCTATGAGAAGCAGGCTGAGGAAAAGACAGACTAGTGAATGAGAAATGCAACTCAGGTATAGATTTGCTGAGCTGGAAAATGAAGAAGAGGGGGCACAGCGGACCATAACTGAAGGTGGAAGAGCACAGAAGAAGAGAAGAGCATCTTCTATAAGAAGAAGGGAAGACCTAATGGAGATACCCAGTGTGACACTGCACCCCATATTCTTCCCAGTGACATTATTTTGATGTGATTATGACATAATTATAATATATTTTATGCAAGATAAATCATGTAAGGTAGCATTGAAAAAGTTATGATTTGCTGAATATGATTATCCTATTTGTATGCATGTATCATTTTTGTATCTGGAACTATGAATATTGTCTATGTATCTATATTTCAAATGTAGTTACACCTCAGTAACACCCACTAGACAAAATACTTTCAATATAGATAGTTTGAGGGGGGATGCCTGTTCAGGGTAATGGGCCATTAGGGAAAAACAGTAAGTCTTAGGAGAAGCTTATCTCCCACCAGCAGAGCCCTCCTGAAAACTCTACAGACTGCCTCCAAGTAATGGCTGTTATGAATCTACAAGGACATGTGATGAGACCATATGTCTCTGGACTCTCTCTTGTGATGTCAGTATTTTTCCACAGACTGGTCTGAGAACCAAGCTTTGGGATCAAAGAGTTCCCGCCCTATGCAAAAGCTATATAAGCAGGGAATGACATCATCCAGGGTTCTTCACTCCCCACCCAAGAGGACTTCTGGAAACACCTGAGGAACAAAGACTGAACTGGGGGAAATGCTTGACCCAGACTAAAGGGATTTCTAGCCTGTGAATGAAACACCTGGGGTTGGGGATCCCAAGATGTAAATCAAGTGCAGCTTGCCCCTTAAGAATCTGCAGCCTGCTTGTAACACCTCTTTTGTAGTCAATAAACTTGTATTTGCTTTATCTAAACCAGAGAGTTGGTTTGAAGTGTATGGGAATCTTAGCTCAGAGGCAAAAGGCTGTTGCATACTCCTCTCCACATTGAGGGAGGGGGCGAATTTTATGAGCTTACACTGTATAGCTCCCTGTGCAGTGCAAGATGGTATTATTTTGGGTTTATACTCCAGAAGGGGTGCATGCCTGGGGAGTTGGGAGTTGCCCTAGCTGCAGCCTTTCCATTGTTGGTTCATTGCAGGAGCTGATCAGAAAGCCTGCATATAACTGCAGCTGGATGTGTCCCTACCTGTATGAATGCCGGTGGAAGTGCAGGCTGGAGGGCTTTGCAGCTTGTCACAGCAGTACAGTGTGAAATGTAGCCAAGGCTGGTGGGTTAAAGAGCTCAGTGGTACCCCAGTTCCAGGTGGCACTGCTGGGGGGAACCCACCACCCCCAAAGTTCAGAGCCCCAGGAGGACACAGGATGACTCACAGAAGATTCCAAGAGAGAATAAAAGACAAGAGGACTCACAGCCAGAAAGAACAGGTGGAAGGCCATAGAGCCACCAGGAAAAGGCAGGTCTACATGACTGGAGACTCCCTACTAAGAAGAACAGACAGGCCTGTTACCAGAGCTGATCTGGAGAACAGAAGGGTGTGTTGTCTTCCAGGAGCTAAGTTATGGGATGTGAACCTGAGGCTGAAGAGGATCCTAATGGCAGCAGGATAGAATCCACTGATTGTCATCCACATGGGAACAAATGACACAGCTAGATTCTCGCTGGAACACATCAAAGAAGACTTGACAGGCTAGGGAAAAAGCTTAAGGAAATGGAGGCTCGGGTGATCTTCAGTGGGATTCTACCTGTCCTTGGAAAAGGAGAACGAAGGTGAGACAAGATGATGATAATCAACAGATGGCTCAGGCAGTCTTGCTATAAGCAGGGCTTTGGGATGTCCGACCACTGGGAGAATGGAACAGCAGTGAGTAGGAGAATGGACATTAAGAGAAAAGATGATTAGCTTCACTGGTATCGGCACTATCAGATCTTCAGCTCTGCCAGGAGAATGACTGACTGTACCCAGTCAGGTGAGGAATGTGGGTGAAGACAAAAGGAATAGTTCAGATGTTTGTACACCTATGCAAGGAGCCTGGGTAACAAAATGGAGGAATTAGAACTACTGGTTCAGGAAGTGAAAACATATATTATAGGGGTAACAGAAAAGTGATTGGAATAGTATTCGTGACTGGAGTACAGGTATTGAAGGGTATGTGCTCTTTATGAAAGATCGAAATAAAGCCAAACGTGGTGGAGTAGCATTGTGTATTAATGATGGAGGTAGACCACAAAGAAATTAGAAGTGATTGAATAGATAAGACAGAGTCTATTTGGGCCAAAATCACTTTGGGGCAGAAAGCTGCGAAAGATTGCTCAGGAATACTGCTTGGGTTGTGTTACAGATCACCGGGATCTGATTTGGATATGGATATAGATCTCTTTAATGTTTTTACTGAAATAAATACTACTGGGAATTGTGTGATTATGGGAGACTTTAACTTCCCAGATATACATTGAAAGACAAGTGCTACTAATAACAGTAGGGCCAAGATTTTCCTGGATATGACAACTCACCGGTTTATTTGCCAAATAGTCTCTGAACCAACGAGAGGTGATGCCATTTTAGATTTGGTATTGGTGAATAGCGAGGACCTCACAGAAGAACTGGTCGTAGAGGACAATCTTAATTCAAGTGATCGTGAGCTAATTCGATTTAAACTAAATGGAAGGATAAACAAAAATAGATCTATGATAAAGGTCCTTGATTTTAAAAAAGATAACTTTAATAAATTAAGGGAATTCATTTGGGAAGTGGACTAGACCAAAGAATTCAAGGATCTGAACTTGGAGGAGGCTTGGAGTTACTGTTATGTAAGGGTTGCAGAAGCCATCTGGAGCCTGCGTCCCAAGCAAGGGGAAAAACTGTAGGGAAGTTATGCAGATCAAACTGAATGAGCAAGCATCTTAAACAGGTGATTAACAGAAAGCAGAAAGCCTACATAGAATGGAAGAAGGGATGGCTCAGTGAGGAAAGCTACCTCATGGAGGTCAGAAAATGTAGGTATAAAGTGAGAACTGCCAACAGCCAAGCAGAGTTGGACCTTGCAAAGGGAATTAAAACTAACAGTAAAAGGTTCTATAGCCATACAAATAAGAAGGAAAGAAGTAGGACTGCTGAGCACTGAAAATGGGGTTGAGATTAAAGATTATCTAGGCATGGCCCAACACCTAAACAAATACTTTGCCTCTCTTTTTAATGAGACTAAGGGTACTGGCAGGGTGGCTAATTGCATGAACATATGAAAAGTTGAAGTTGACACATCCAGGGTGGAAGTCAAACTCAAACATCTTAATGGGACTATATTAGGGGCCTAGAAAAATATCCATCCAAGAATATTAAAAGAACTGGCACATGAAATTGGAAGCACAATGGCAGGGATTTTTAATGAATCTTTAAACTCAGAAGTCATACCATATGACTAAAGATTTGCTAATATACTTTCTATTTTTAAGAAAGGGTGGGGAAGTGATCCAGGCAGCTACAGGCCTGTTAGTTTGATTTCACTTGCTTACAAGGTGTTGGAACAAATTTTGAAAAAGAAAGTAGTTAAGGACAGAGTGGTAAATGGTAATTGGGATAAAATACAACATGGTTTTACAAAAGATAGATCATGCCAGACCAACCTGATCGCCTTCTTTCAGAAGATAACTGATTTTTTTAAACAAAGGAAATACAGCAGATCTAATCTACCTGGATTTCAGTAAGGCATTTGATACAGTTCCACATGGGAAATTATTAGTTAATTGGAGAAGATGGGGGTTAATATGAGAATTAAAAGGTAGGTAGAGAACTGGTTAAAGAAGAGACTACAACAGGTCATACTAATAGGTGAACTGTCAGGCTGGAGGGAGGTTACTAGTGGAGTTCCTCTGGGATCGGTCTTGGGACCAATCTTATTTAACATTTTCACTACTGACCTTGGCACAAAAAGTGAGTGTGCCTGTGACGTTATTGATATAATCTGGGACCATATAGAACATGGTTGCAACCAAAGTTCTGTAGTGGCACAAAATCTTATGTAAAGGGAGTCATATAAGGTATCTAAGACCACGTTATGGGTTGCTGGTTATGATTATGCTGTCTGTATGCATATGTCATTTTTTAGTTGAAGTTACGAATATTGGCTCTATACTGTCTGTACTTCAGATTAATGCTATGCTTTTGGGTGACATCCCAAGCAAGTTGGTGTTAGCTCTGCCTAACCTGTTTAATGGCCCATTAAGGACCATCAGCTATACAATTGACCCATTGAGAGAAGGCAGATACGCCTTGTGACTCAGCAAAGTATGCAGGAACTTGTCCATGTGACTCCAGACTCCGTTTTGCTGTAATTTTCCACAGTAAGAACAAAGAGGTGTTCTTACACCTGGAAAAGACTATAAAAGGCTGATTCCTCATCTTCATCTTGTCTTCAATCCTGCTTCATACCTCTGGAGGGACTTTGCTACAAACTGAAGCTCTGGACAAAGGACTGAATGACCCATCCCAGCTGTGGATGTACTCCAGAGACTTGATTTGAATCTGCAGTTATTCTGTCACTGCTACAAGTCTGAACCAAGAACTTTGCAATTACTGTATGTAATTGATTCCATTGAACCAATTCTAGCTCTCATCTCTATCTTTTTCCTTTTATGAATAAACCTTTAGATTCTAAAGGAATGGCAACAGCGTGATTTGTGGGTAAGATCTGATTTGTATATTGACCTGGGTCTGGGGCTTGATTCTTTGAGATTGAGAGAACCTTTTTCTTTTACTGGGATATTGGTTTTCATAACCATTCATCCCCAGGACAAGTGGGACTGGTGGTGATACTGGGAAACTGGAGTGTCTAAGGGAATTGCTTGTGTGACTTGTGATTAGCCAGTGGGGTGAGACCAAAGTCCTCTTTGTCTAGCTGGTTTGGTTTGCCTTAGGAGTGGAAAAACCCCAGCCTTGGGCTGTGACTGCCCTGTTTAAGCAATTGATCCTGAATTGGCACTCTCAGTTGGGTCCCGCCAGAACCGCATTGTCACAGTGCCCTAATAAAATTTGCAGAGGATGGCACAGAGTTGGGAGGTATTACCAATACAGAGGAGAACCGGAATATCCTACAAGAAAATCTGGATGACCTTGTAAACTGGAGTAATAGAAATGGGATGAAATTTAACAGTGCAAAGTGGAAGCTCATGCATTTAGGGACTAACAACAAAAAATGTTAATATAAGCTGGGGATTTATCAGTTGGAAGGGACAGAGGAGGAGAAAGACCTGGGTGTATTGGTTGGTCACAAGACAACTATGAGCCTTCAATGTGATGGGGCTGTTAAAAAGGCTAATGCAGTCCTATAATGCATCAGGCAAGCTATTTCCAGTGGAGACAAGGAAGTGTTAGTATCATTATACAAGGTATGAGTGAGACCTCATCTGGAATACTGTGTGCAGTTCTGGTCTCCCATGTTTAAGAAAGATCAATTCAAACTGGAAAAGGTGCAGAGAATGGCTACTAGGATGATCCTAAGAATGGAAAACCTACCTTCTGAGAGGAGACTCAAAGAGGTTGACTGGTTTAGCTTAACCAAAAGAAGGCTGAGGGGAGATATGAGTGCTCTCTATAAAGTTTATGAGTCTGGTCACCTACTTAAAACTATTACAAGAAACACAATTGACTTAAATTGAGTCAGGTACCAGATGTTACACTGGTAACAGATTTCCCTAATACAAGTGATCAGAGCCTTCAATGGGTGGCTTGCTTAATAATGCACTCTCAGCACAAACAATCAGAAGAATAATTGTTCCTGCTAAAATCCGTGAATGTTTGGGATTCACAAACATTTTCACAACTATTCAGCACTTGGCTGAATACTCAAAAATGAATTAACTTGATTATTAGAATCCTAATTAATTGGATTTGGTGCTTTTATTCACAAGAGTATTTGAATCTCTTTATTTTCTTTAATGTGACCGATACTAGTCCTCAGATTCTTTAATTTAATCTCCAGAAGAGAAGGTGGTTCTTGACACCAGAGCTAACCACTGTTAATATATTCAAATAGCCTCAACTGAAAGTATTTAAAACTGTTTATGACCAGAGCTGGCTGGGAATTTTCCAACCAAATGGTTTTTCATCTAAATTAATTTTTTTTTTTGCGGAAACGTATCAATTTCTAAACAACTTTCATTGGGAAGGTTTTTAATGTGCAGGAGGAAATTATTGGTCAAAGCCGAAGAGAGAGACAATACCCACCTGGTGGTAAGAGCACTCATCTGAGATGTGGGAGACCCAGCTTCAAGCTCCTGCTCTGAATCAGGCAGAGCAGGGAGTGTAATCTAGTTCTCCCACACTCCAAATGAGTGCTCTAGCCCCTGGGATGTTCTGCATGGGGGTCAGGTCCCCGCTCTAGGTTTTTGTGAAGAACTGCAAAAGGTCTTCATTTTATCCAGCTGTGAAACAACAACAAAAACCCTACATTTTTGCAGGATGGGAAACTGTTTCCCACCTAGCTCTGTTTATAAGATTTGTGCTTTTGCAACTGATTGTCTTCAGGTTCTCATTAATAAATAACTGCTTCAGGTGATAAACCCTCCTTCGAACCACCTGCTGTTAACCTCCAAGAAAAGGATGTTGAGAACCCTGGTATATAAACCGGACTTTTCTTTGTTTAAGAAGGATGTGCTCTAGGCTAGGTTAACTTCTTAAAATCAACACAAAAACCAACAAGCAACAAAGGGATCCAGCTTTAAGACTCTCATGGTGAAGAGACTGGTTAAAGCATTCTGGATTAGTCATGCTCCCATCCCTTTGGGTCTCAGTAGAACTAAATGGGCAGGAACAAGCATTTGATGCTGCCAACTTTCAGCCAAATGGGTTATCCAGGTGTAGAACCGCACAATTAAATGTGTAACTTCAAGTGCAAACAGAGCCCTAGGCATCACTTAGTGATGAGGAGTACCTTTCAGGCCATAAAACATGTGATGTTTAGTTTAATGTTCCACATTTGTTGTTTTTGCTTTTTGTAATACATTTAATACACTCTTTCATTTGCAGAAATTATCTTTGCCAACAATGGGTTGGACTATTTATCCCAATTTTCTCAGTCACCACCAGTTATTTGATTTGAATCTTCTCCCAGAAAAGACAGTTTCAATATGCAAATTATAAAAGATATGAACAGTTGTTCTAATGTACAATAACTAAGTAATTCAAACACCGTGTAAGGCTTGCAAAGTAAACTTGATCGTGTTAACTCGAGGTAATAGACACATGATAGTAATATTAAGTAAGATAGCACAGCCCTAGTTCAGGAAAGCACTTAATTCGTATTGACTTCAAAGGGACTTCAGCATATGCTTCATTTTAAGCACGTGTATGATTTTCAAAAGCACATAAGTGATTTAGGAGCACACAGATATGTGTTCCTAAATCACTTAGATGCTTTTGATAATCTTGTGCTTGTGCTTAAGTACTTCCATGAATGGGGGTGTTTTTCTGAATTGAGGCCCATATAATAGTAATGAGAAACAATGATCCTTTCATTAAAAGAATCATCAAACAATTGCTACAATAGGCCTAATCATAGTCCTTATGCATCCAAAACTCCTACACTAGTCAGTGGGAGTTTGGGGTGAGAGTGGGATCAAAGACTGTAGGATTGTGTGAAATGAACAAGAACTTGTATCAAACTGCAACAACAAGTTAAGCATAAAGAATGACAATGAAAATACATTTGGCTGTTGCTCAGTGTTCTGGGTGATTTGCCCCCTTCCTCTCCACTTTTTTTTCTGTGTGTTTGTGTCTTTCAGTAAATTTTTTTGGTGGGATTTTCAAAGACACTTTAGGGGATTAGGCATCAAACTCACTGGACTTCAGTGTCCACATGGCAACTAAAACCCTGAGAGCAACTGGAAGTCCCAACCTTATTAAATGAGCTATAACTTATTTTTTAAATCTGGTCTGTCATGTTCCCTATAGTGGGATGGAATATACTTGTGCACACCCTCAGTATTCTTAGGCCCTGCAAATATTTACACATGTGCTTAATTTTGCATGTGACTGAATAGCCCCATTGGCTTCATTGGGGCAACTCTTGTTTCAACGTTAAGTGCTGTTCACAGAGTGACTGGCCCCTTTAAAGGGAAATGGGCTTGTCATAAACAGATAGTTAAGGGTTAATGTCTCTCTTACCTGTAAAGGGTTAACAAACAGGGAACCAAAAACACCTGACCAGAGGACCAATCAGGAAACAAGATACTTTAAAATCTCGGTGGAGGGAAGCCTTTGTTTGTGTTTTTGGGTTTTGCTTTGTTCTCGCTGGGTCCTGAAAGGGACTAGATGCGCAACCAGGTTTCTTGCCAATCTCCCTGCTACAATCTCTTATATATTCAGAATAGTGAGTATTAAGTAGAAAGACGGTTATAGTCTTTTGATTGTTTTCTGTATTTGCAAATGTGTAGTTTGCTGGAAGTATTTTAAATTGTATTTTGCTGGGGGAGGGGCTTCTCTCTAGTGTCTATAAGCTGAAAAACCCTGTAACTTTTACCATCTCAATTACAGAGACAACTTTTACTTTTTTCTTTCTTTTTATTAAAAGTTTTGCTTTTTAAGACCTGGTTGATTTTTTTTCCCCTTGTTGAGGCTCAAGGGAATTGAGTCTGTACTTACCAGGGAATTGGTGAAAGAAGGGAAGGGGGAAGGGTGGAATCCCTTTGTTTTAGATTCACGGAGCTTGAATCTGTCTATCTCTCCAGGATAGCCCAGGGAGGGAGAGAGAAGTGGGGGGAAAACCTAATTTCTCTGTGTTGTGATTCAAGGAGCTTGAATCACAGTGATCTCCTAGTGTACCCAGGGCGGGAAAGATCTGGGAGGAAGAAAGGAGAAGGGGGGGGGGAAATGGTTTATTCCCCTTTGTTGTAAGACTCAAGGAATTTGGGTCTTGGGGGTCCCCAGGGAAGGTTTTGGGGGGACCAGAGTGTATCAGGCACTCCAAGTCCTGATTGGTGGCAGCTTATCAGATCTAAGCTGGTAATTAAGCTTAGAGGAATTGATGCTGGTACCCCAACTTTTAGACTCCAAGGTTCAGATTGGGGAAATATACCATGACAGGGCTCATTTCACCTTGTGAGTTATCTGCTACATGGGCGGCACGTGAACCCCCATTCAGGGAGTCTAGCTACCTTCCTCGCCCCTTTCACCCAAGGCTCTGCCCTCACTCCTGCCCTTCTGCCCTCCTCTCCCCTACCTACCCACCCACCCACCAGGGCCAGAGGAGCCCTGAGCCCCCTCACCATGGACAGAGGAGCCCCAGCTGGCCTGGCCAAGCTGCCCAGAGCCCCAGCCCACTTACATGAGCTGCCCCCAGCCTACCCACCTGAGTCACCCCGAGCCCTGGCCCACCCATCTGCACTGCCTTGAGCCCCAGCGAAGGCCTAAGCCCCACTACAGCCTGGCCCCAAGGCCATGGCAGAGAACATTAGCTCCCCAAACCTCCATTACCACCACCCATGATCATCTGCCTCCGAGCTGAGGCTGTTGGCTTAGGGGTCAGATAAAATCCTGAAGAGCACCTGTCCTTATAGAAGCCTGGAAGAGAGGGCTAGATGTGTGTGTTCTGTTGTGAGGCTCCCAGGGAGTGAGAATTAGTAGGAATCCATGGGTCAGGACACTGACTAAGAGCAGTGAGGGGGAAGCCTCTGGGAACTGTTGCCCTTGTTGGTATTTTGCCCAAGTTTCTGTTGAATAAATTGTTCCCTGAGGCAAAGGCCTGAAATAGACTCTGGGTTGGCATTGATCCTGGTCAGACAGCACAGAGGTGTACAAATGTATGTATATATTTGCAAGTTTGGAGCCTTATAGCCTTGACTCATCAGGGAAACCCCAACATTTGGAAACATCCTCTAAAAAGACTAAATGTCAAGGACCTTATGAAATTGTACCTGTTGGCGAGGTGGCAAGATAGCTAATAATATCAAACAACGCAGTGTTGCCAGTTCATGAAACTAGATGTTTTTTCTTAAAGCCCCTGCTCCTGGAGCTGGGTGATCAGTTGAAGATACTAGCTTTCATTTTCTTTTAAACTATATTTTGTGCCCACCTGCTTATGGAGAAAAACTTGAAAATGTAA
The DNA here is from genome assembly GCF_025201925.1 of Gopherus flavomarginatus. Taxonomy (NCBI): domain Eukaryota; kingdom Metazoa; phylum Chordata; order Testudines; family Testudinidae; genus Gopherus; species Gopherus flavomarginatus. Next base: position 88,501,944 of record NC_066620.1, read on the forward strand.
CCTGAATATTTATTCTATATAGGTTTTTATGCCATACTCATCACCTAATGGCTCAAAAACCAGAAGGCAAATAAAAAGAACCCACATTTTATTATCTTTTAAAGTCTTATGGTTTTTGAGGCCTGACTCATGATTTCTAACTGCTTGCAGCTGGCAACACAACAAACCAAAATATCATTTCTAAATCGCATTCTTAAGGAAATCTGATTAAATTAAAACAATAGGAAAGGCTTTTTATTGAAAAAATAAGGAGGGAGACATCACTGAAAATGAGTATTTTGGATGAAAAAAATTGAGTCTGTTGCAACCTTACCTATGGTGCTTTTCCCACTCTACTGTAATATATGTGGAGCAACCAATTTGCCAGGTACCCAAGCGCTGAAACAACTTTGTATCTAACTTTAACATTTTTAATCAAAATTAAATATAGGCAGCCATATTTTCTTGGTATTTCTATCTTCATCTACAAAATGAAGAGATGTTCTTGTTTGAATTCCCTAGTAATAAAATATGCAGTTTCATCAGGACCAGTGCCAGGGTTTCTCGTGCCCTAGGTGCACAGCCATTTTGCCGCCCCCCGCACTGATCCCGCAACTCCGGTGGAGCTGCCGCAGGCATTCCTGCGGAGGGTCCGTTGGTCCGCGGCTCTGGTGCAGCTGCCGCAGGCATGCCTGCGGGAGGTCCACTGGAGCCGTGGGAGCAGCTGGCCATCCGCAGGCATGCCTGCGGCAGCTCCACCAGAGCCGTGGACCACCGGACCCTCCACAGGCATGCCTGAGGCAGGTCAACCGGAGCCGCCTACCGCCCCCCCCCCCGCCCAGCAAAAATGCCACCTCCTCAATAATCCTGGCACCCTAGGCGATTGTCTAGGCTGCCTAAATGGTAGCGCCGGCCCTGAGTTTCATCAGATTTGTCTTCAGTCACTTGTAAAGGACAACTGCAGTCCAAATTTTGGAACCCTGCAGGATACACTCTGCGTGTGGGCTGCACTATTGGCATCTCTGTGTTTGTATTGATTTCTAAGCTTCTTGGGAAGGCAGGGGATTTTGCACTGTTGAACTGACTCTTTTCAGATAGAGGGGGAAAAGATTTAGAGGGAGCAGCTTTTAAAATCTGGTAGTTGGCACTGATGAGTTTAACACAATGCTAACATTTTGTTAAATGATTCTAAGGAAGATGAGTCGGTTGCAAGGCCATCCTTAGCCATAGGCAGAACAGGCAGCCGCCTAGGGCACCACTAGGTCTGGGGGCACCGCTCTGCTGTGAGCCTGGACAGATGGGAAGCAGTGAAGCATGTAAGAGCAGGGCTTCTGGGTCCTAGAGAGAGCTGAATGCAGCACAGTTTGAGGGAGGAGATGGGCTACTGGGGTCTCTGGGAAGGGGTGGGGGAAGGAACTCACCTGTAGGGTGACCAAATGTCCTGATTTTATACGGACAGTCCTGATTTTTGGGTCTTTTTCTTATATAGACTCCTATTCACCCCATCCCGATTTTTCACATTTGCTGTCTGGTCACCCTAGGTCGGGGTAATTGGTACCTATATAAGACAAAGCCCCAAATTTTGGGACTGGCCCTATAAAATTAGGATATCTGGATCCAGTCACCCTAACTGGGGAGCGCGTCTCTCCCGCAGGCTGGCAGTGATCTATCTCATCCGGGGGGAGCTGCACAGGGCAGGATGAGCTGCTGTGGCTCCATGGGTGCCCCGTTCCTGAGATCAGATGCTGTGCTAACTTCACCATGGTCCGTTGGGCTGGCGGTGGTGCCCAGTGTGTGATCAGACCTGAGGGTTTACTGCTGCTGTTGCCACTCTGCACCCCAAGAGGTGGATTTTGGGGTCCTGCAGTTTTCCACCTATCTCCTCCTCTACTGCAGCTGTTGGACCAGCAGGCTGGGGGGTGAGCCAAGCGTGAAAGCAGTACTGTGTTGCCATTTAGATTGTCATTTGACAACTTTGTTTGCCAAAAGAGCTTGCTAACAATCCTGAATTCAATTTCAATATTTTAAAAAAAAAAAATCAATATCTTAGCCAAAAACAGAAAATTAAGTTGTTGACAATTATTTGTGACAAGTTTGGTATGGGGAAGGGAGTGGGCCAGTTTTCATCAGAGAAACAAAAAATGTTGACTGACTTTCTTATAGCCCTGTTACTGCTAAATAGAGTCCTCCAACAACTGTAATATGCTCATCTCCTTACTAATGTATAGAGCAGGGGTCAGCAACCTACAGCACACGTGCCAAAGGTGGCACGCGAGCTGATTTTCGATGGCACGGAGCAGTGGGCTGAGCGTCTCAGCCAGCCGCTGCTCTGGGGTTCCAGCTGCTGCCCCATTGCCACCCGGGGTCTCGGCTGCTGACCCCACTCAGCACCCACTGCTGGCCTGGGGACCCCCAAGGAACCCCAGGCTGGCAGCGGGCTGAGCAGGCTAGCGGCTGATACCCTGGCTGAGCCACTCAACCCGCTGTCGGCCTCGAGTTCCATTCACTCAGCTGGTAGCGGGCTGAGCAGGACTAAATTCAACGAAATAGGAAAACAAGAGCAACTAATGACAAAGTACAAGAACAGTGTCCCCAACCTTTTTTGTTTGGTGAGTGCCAGACAAAGGACCATGGTAGTGGACAAGCATCCACCAAAATGCTGCTGAAATTCAGCGGCGTTTCAGCAGCGACTTCTCTGGATGACACTACTTATCGGCGGCAAGCAGCGTCATCCAGAGGCGTCACCACCAAAATGCCACCGAATTTTGGTGGTATTTCAGCAGCTGCTTGTCCGTCAGCCAGTACGCAGGTGCACTGAGAGGCCCCTGCACGTGCCATGGCACCTGCAAGCACTGTGTTGTGGACCCCTGACCTAGAGAGCCTCCTGAAGCATGGCGATCGTTGTGATTTAAATGGACTTGAACTATATGAAGAATTGAGTACACTGTCATCAATGTTGCCACATGCAAAATCGATGATGGACATTGTACAGTTTACTCATACCAGCAAACTTGTTGACAGATATCCTAATGTGTACATTGCCACTTGTATTCTACTGACAATTCCTGTAACAGTAGCATCAGGAGAACAGAGTTACTCAAAACTAAAGCTCATTAAAAACTATCTCCGCTCTACAAGGAGTCAGGAACACTTGACTGGTCTTGCTATTCTTGCAATCAAACAAGACATCACTTTGTCTTTGTCATACGATGACATTATTACTGATTTTGCAGCCAAAAAAGCCAGAAAGATTGCTTTTAATTAAAAACTAATCCTTGTTTCAATACCTCTTCATATAAATTTCCAATAAAATGTTGTTGACAAATTTAAAAAATATATTATTTGCATCATTCTGTCAAATCAGAATTTTTTTCTATAGTGCTACTTCTTTAGTGCTAGTCCATCAGCACTACAGTGTGCTTAATTAAATTAAACTGGTTTTAATAACATGCATGTGGCAAGTTTTCCAATTCTGTAAGTTTATGTTTGTGTTGCTAAGAGCAAGACAGGCACAGGGGCACCAGTTTAATAATCCCGCATAGGGCACCATAAATCCTAAGGACGGCCCTGGTCGTTTGTAAACAGAAATGAAAAAAATAGTGTGTGAAGGGGGAGAACCTTTGTAAAGGCTTCAGTGAATATGGCTTATAACATTCTTTCACATCTGCTAAGCTTGCCTTTTATACCCAGCAGAATGTTACATATTTTGAGAGCAGCTGGGTGGCCAATAAAAGTTACACAGGCAGCAGAAGCCTTGATATGGGAGTAGAATGGAGATCTTCATGCAAAGCATTTTCAGCAATAACCGATCAACAGCCTAGAAAAACTTACTGCATGGACATGCATTACAGTTTCAGTGAACAAAACAGTTGAAATTATTACAGAATGTGTTGAAGTCAGTAAGAGAATAGTATTTTATTTCTGCGTATCCTGTTCACATCCAGCACAGATCAGTAGAAACCAAAAATCATCTAATCTTACATTGTTTGATATCTTGTGTGAAATTAGATGATTCCATTGGAAACTGGACTACGAGGCACAGGTATACACACTGCAAAAAACTACCCTTACAAATGGAACTAACTAAACTGCTTGTTAGCAGTATCAGGTGTGACCACCTCTAAAGAAAAGCTGTGTGAGGAAAAGCCCAATGCTTATGCAATAGCTGTTATGTGCCTTAAAAACAAAAACAAACAAACAAACAAAAACCACACACACACACCTCTCCACAAGGCTTCCAACACAGTCACAAATTTTGGAAGGAATCTAAAACCTCCTGCTTCAGGCTTTAAACCAATCTCTAGCAATTAGAAATTAGGAAGAGACCTTCACAGGGGGACAGATTAAACCACATCTGCCTGCAGTAGGGTTTCTTGATATGGGATTTTGCGCGTGTGAGATTACAAGTTTGGTTGATAAAGATAAGAGTGTTGATGTAATACACTTAGACTTCTGTAAGGTATTTGACTTGCAACCATGTGACGTTTTGATTTTTAAAAAATCTAGAGCAGTATAAAAATAACGTAGCACACATTAAGTGGATTAAAAACTGACTAACTGATAGGTCTCAACATATAATTGAAATGGGGAATCATCACTGGGCAGGTGTGTTTCTAGTGAAAGGGGGAGTCTATCCTCGGAAGCAGTGACTCTGAAAAAAATTTGGAGGTTGTGGTGGATAATCAAGTGGTAATAAGTTCCCAGTGTGACGCTGTGGCCAAGAGAGCTAATGAGATCCTTGGATTACAAATCCAAGGAATCTGGCATAGGCATATATAGATTATTTCATCTGGCACTGGTGCAACCGCTGCTGAAATCTGTGTTTCAGTTCTGGTGTCACTGATTCAAAAAGAATGTTAATATATTGGCTTGATTAGAGTCTATAAGTGCCTACATGGGGGACAAATATTTGATAATAGGCTCTTCAATCTGGCAGAGGAAAGTAGAACAAGAGCCAATGGCTGGCAGCTGAAGCTGACAAATTCAGACCAGAAATAAGGATTAAATTTTTCATGGTGAGGGTAATTAACCATTGGAACAATTTACCCACAGTCATAATGTATTCTCCATCATAGGCAATTTTTAAAATAAGATTGGACGTGTTTCTAAAAGATTTGCTCTAGAAATTATTGGGGGAAGTTCTATGGCCTGTGTTATACAGGAAGTCAGACTAGATGATCGCCATGGTCCTTTCTAGCCTTGGAATCTATGAAAATCTTCCTCTAATACACCTAGTACTGTCCACTGTCAGAGACAGGCTACTGGGTAGATGGACCTTGGGTTTGATCCGGTCTGACAATTGCTATGTTCTTATGTTACACTCCAAGCCCTATATATTGTACCGTCTAAAAGACTAGCCATAACAAGTGGATGAGATGAAGAAGGGGTTGGGGCACAATGGACAGACAGAGTAACAAATAATAAACCGTGTACAATTCTTAGCCAATCAAGAGCAATAATCACAATTTGCCATCTGCCTAGCTGTTATCAAGTTGTAGTTTATCGTATGCATTTTTGCAGAAGGACTTGAAGGAGTATAAGTTTGGTGTCTTGGTGGACTTGAACTGGGATTTTTTTCCCCCCCAATTATAATGGGTGGCCCGGGAGACAGTGTGAAAGTGCTTGTCAAAGAAGTGGACACTTGAGGCTGGCATTGAAGATGATGGATTCTCCCATCACTTTGATGGATGGGTGTTCAGATAGTATTGACTTAAGTTGTTGGTTTATTTGTTTTTATGGTTTCTCACCTGGGAAGCGAGTCCAACCCTGGATTTGCAAATGCAGTTGCATGTCTTGCAAGTGTAGTCATTGTTGAGGGGTGGGTTTAAGGTGTTGGCCTTACAGTGTGCTCTCTTCTCCTGCAAAGACCTCACATGCCACTTCTCAAAAGCGGACACAGCCTCATGGCACATTCCTCTCTATCTGGGTCTGTCCAGTAAAATGAGTTCCCAGGTTTTAACAAATATCATGCATGCTTTGAGCTTGACCTTCAGGGTATCTTTGTATATGAGGATTTGTCAGCCTTTAGTGCAGCTTCCCATGCTCAGCTGGCTGTAAAGCACCACTTTTGGTATATGTGAAGCCTCCATGCAGACTTTGTCTGACCCAGTGAAGGATCAGTGAAGTTGAGTCCTGATCATCATGCTTTCAATACCAGGAATTTGGCACCCCTCAAGGACTTCAGTATTGGGAATCTTGTCCTGCCACTTGATGATGTAGATGGATCTTAGGCAACAAAGGTGGAAGTTCTCCAGCTGTTTGATGTGACATTGGTAGAGCATCCGTATCTCACAGGCATAGAGGAGTAAGGTGAGAACAACAATATGGTAGATTTTTATCTTGGTTCTGAGGCAAATTCCATGCTCCCTCCAGAGCCTGTGGTGAGCCTGCCAAATGCTAAATTGGCCTTTGCCAGGCACAGAATGATCTCACCATCCAATATGGTGTTGCTGGAAAGTATGCTACCTGAGTAGCAAAATTTCATGATTGAGTTGAGAGGTGTATTGTCAATTGTCACAATGGGATCATGATGCTAGTTATGGTGGTGCTCTGTTACTGGCTGCTACATGATCTCCATATTTTCCAGGCTGATTGTGAAAATAAAGCATTGTGAGGCATAGGTAAAGCAGTCCATGAAAGCTGAATGTCCTTGAGTGTGTGTGCACAATGAGGGCACAGTCCTCAGTAAACAGAAGTTCTCTTAATAGCTGTTCATTTACCTTGATATGGGCCCTGAGTTGCTGTAGATTGAATAGGCCCCCATCTAATCTAAATTGGATGGGTGTACCTCGATCAAAATCTTAGAATGAGAACAAGAGCATGGCTGAAAAGACAGACAACGGCAAAGAGGACCATAGCCATTACCTATTCTAGTTTGGCACTGTTGGTGACAGGGAAGATTTCTGATGAGTCACCACACTCCATCATGCTATTGTGAAATGAGGGAATGACAGCAATTGTCATCTCTGGGCAACCTAATTTATGGAGTTTCCATAGGCCCTTGTGATTCATCATGTCGAAGGCCTTGGACAGGTCAACAAATACCATGTACAGATCCTTGTTCTGCTTACGAGCCTTCTGTTGTATTTGTCAGGCTGCAATAATCATGTGCGTGGTGCCATGGCCAGCATGAAAGCCATACTGTGACTCTGGATACACCAAGTCCACTAGGTGAGAGACAAGCCTCTGGAGGACAACCCATGCATGTATCTTCCCCGCTATAGGCAGCAGTGAGATTCTGCAATGGTTGTAACAGCTAGATATGCTTCCCTTCCTTTTGTATAGCAGGATTAGGAAGGCATCCTTATACTCCTGGGGCTTGATATCATGTTCCCATATAGTCTTGAAAAGGCTGGTGAGTTTCCTGACCACATGGATACCTCCACATTGTACACTTCAGATGGAATGCCATCAGGGCCTGGAGACATGTCCGTGGACAGGGGCTTGATGGCCTTAATAACCTCATCTAAAGAAGGATGGACAACTCCTCTAGGATAGGATAATGCATTCATGGCTTCGTCATATATAGTGGACTGACAGTCCAAGAGACTTTCAAAGTGCTCCACCCAGCGAAAGAGAATAGCACTTTTGTCTGTGAGCAGCTGGTTACCATCTGCTGTGAGGACAGAGGCTGTACCACTTGACTTGGGGTCATAAGCAGCACGGAGACATTCGTAGAAGGCTTTCATGTCATACTTGTCAATGGCTTCCTGCAGCCTTCTGCTCCCACCATTGATTCTTCATTAGCCTTAATAAGATTTGTAGTGTATGTTTGGCCAATGGTACCTGGCCTCCTTCATTGCTGATTTCTTGTCCAAGGAGTAGAACTTGTGCGGCGTGTATGGTCTCCTATAGCTGGTCTGTCTCAGGATCATTCTCATCTAAACCATCTTGGTGTTTCCACCTTATAAAGTCACAAACTTTGGATGCTGTGTTATATGTCACATCTCTGAACTTCTGCCAGGTTGCCTCAATATCTGGAGTTTTCTAGGATGTCAGGTAATTTGGTCTCCAATGTGTCTACAAACTTTGCTTGTTTGCTGGGGTTTTTCATGGCAGCCACATTGATCTTCTGTCATTATTAGGTAGCTAAATACTGTGTCCATTCAAGAATTTACCAGTGGTAAATATTATTGTCCCTGTTTACAGCTGGGAAAACAGGCTGAAAGAAAAAATTACCTGCCTTGGGTGGGACTGTTTACATCTAGTGGATTAGGCATAGGCCCTAGTAATGAGTTCCTCTGTATTCTAATACACAGTTTTTCCGTCGTTTGTGATATATTGTACTTTTCTTAAAGCTCACAATCCCAGGATTCATGTGATTACATAAGAATGCAGATTTCTAGCCCTCACTGTTGCAGAGAAAAGCTTGAAAATGTAACTTCTAAAGGCTATGACACCAAATAAAAATACCCAAAAAGTTATTTTTAATTGAAAAGAATCTTGTGTTTTTTAAGTCAGTCTCAGGATTTTGGATGTTAGAATCATGGATTTCTGAATGCTTGCGGTTGGCAGTACTGAATCTAGCCATAAGATATGGGTGAATGTTAATGAGAGGTGCAATTCTTGGGTTAGTTACTTTGATCTATTCAAAACCCCACATTTAAGTGGTTCCTTCTCCTACCCACTGACTGACTTGACTTTCTGGTACTTTAAAAATGACCAGGAAGCAGGGCTGGCTCCAGCATTTTTACCGCCTCAAGCACCCACAGCCACCAAAAAAATTTTTTAAAAGCTGCAATCAGCAGCAGCTCTGCCGCCGCCGCTTCACTCTTCGGCAGCAATTCAGCGGCAGGTCCTTCCCTCCGAGAGGGACTGAGGGACCTGCTGCTGAATTGCTGCCTAAGAGCTGGACGTGCCACCCCTTTCCGTTGGCCGCCCCAAGCACCCGCTTGCTGCGCTAGTGCCTGGAGCTGGCCCTGCCAGTAAGTCAAATTTTTATGACCTTTGTGAGCTGGCTCCCCAACTGACAGTTTTCCTGAAATTCCCCAAGTTTATCTTTTGAAACAAATTCTAGTATTCAATCCACTCATTGCCCAAAACAGAGCAATATCACTTGTATGCTAGCATGCTTTGGGCAATTACTCTCAAATAACGTTGCACGCTTTTTAGAGGCACACACTGCTATTCCTCTGAATGAAGTAAGAGCAAGCTTACCAAAAGAGAACTGCAGTGGAACAAAAGACACTGCTGCTGAGGCAACACTCAGAGATCATGCTAATGAACTAATTTCCAGGGCCTGTGTGGAATACAGCCTCCTTCATTATGTACTGGCAGAAGGAGCCCTCCTAATTGACTCTTACAGCCTCTCCCTTTTCCTGAATCTGTCTGTGTGCAAGAGCAAAATAGGAATACAGTTAAGTTGGGGTCCCTAGTACAGTGTAAATACCACTGGGTCCCAGCAATTAAGGGACCGAACAAGTCTTTCCAATAACTACTGGCAATTTAACTTCAGCTGACTTGTGTAACCGAAGAACCATTTTATGTGAGCGTCTTTTCAGAGATCTTTTATTTGGGGACAGGAAATACCGTTTCTACCCATGTCCCAATCTCTGTATTCCTCACCTTGGGGTTACCTTTGTTACTGCCAGACTATGGCTATTTGGTAAATTGAGCTATTTAAAGCAAGTTGACAGGCTGGCGACTCTATTACCTTTTATTGGTGCCTGTCCTTCAGCAGAGCAGTTTAGCTGTGCTCTCCACTCAGTTGAATATAATCATCCGTGCCTGAATGCTGAGCTTAGGAGCAGTTTTGTGTGCTGACTCTCTGGCAGGAGGGTAATATAAAGTGGCAGCTATAAACATGTGCAGTGCTTGGGAACTAAATGTACAGCTTGTGTCTTAGCATAACTCTTGCAAGTATCAGAGTGTGTACTGTAATACCAGCAAGTGCCTTAGACAATAAATCCTTCTTTGTCATATAATCATTGTTATTGTCCTGGCAACATAAGGTCATCCAAATAGCTGCTTTACATCCAGATAAAACTGTGGACCAGCAGGGAAACTCCATCAGCCTCCCTGCACTGGATTTCCTGTAAAATCTCCTTGCAAAAAGGAGAATTTCTAATGGGAAGTCCCCCAACTCCACAGATACTGGGTCAGGGAAGGAGCTCCTTGATCTGCTATAAAAGCCCCTGTCAACATGGTCCTCTTCTTCTCGCCCCGCCCCTCCAATCAAATCATCCTGTCACTGGCTGGGTCCCCGTCCAGGTGCCCCATTAGCAGCCACAGAGAGGACCCAAAGAAAGATGGATGGTTCAGTGAAGTTGCACTAGCTCCGATATGGATTTCTGCATAGAAATCAAGGGGCTTTGCAAGGAAGAATGCCATGGAGTTCAGTCTCCACCTCCTTATCCACTAAATCCAATGGAGTCCCAGGGAGGGCCTTCCATAGTGTGAAGGGGGAGCAGTGCCCCTGAGTCAGCACCTCCTCCTCTTACACCAATAAAAGATTTAAACCTAGGTCTTTGGTGGCCCAGGCTAATATCCTAACCCACAGACCATCCTTTCTGCTTGAGAGGGATCATCTGCTGTTTTGTACATAACCCAGTAAATGCCCAGCCAGTGGGTACATCCTTGTCTACATTATACTTTTCAGTCTTATCCTTATGCCTCCAAAGATCATTTCTAAAGCAGATCAGTGGAATGATGGGAAGATGCTTGTGTTATCCCTGCCCTGTCAGTCTTTTCATGAGCTCTAGAGCCATTTAAAAAACAAAAAGAGCCAAAGAAGACTAAGAGGTTTGAACATCTGGAGCATAAGAGAGAAAGCAAGACATCCCGCTGCATCTGCAATTAGAAAAGGCCTGCTCTACAAGAGCCCGTTTAAAAAGTAGGTGAATTAACCCTTCTTCCCCCGAGTGGGACACTGGACAGCCTATTCACCGAAGACCAAACCCTCTTGAGATGTGGGTTTCAGCAGATAAAATAGGAAGTGTTGCACATCCAGAATGTTTCTCAGATAAGCACAAAAATCCATAACACTCAGATGAAACATTTCAGCTTGCAAGTCTATGCTAACTGAACAGGAAATTTTGCAGCAAATAAAAAGAAGCAGTACTGGGGAGTAGTGGGCTACTGCATTTCCCTTTGACTTCCAGAGACTTGAGGTTACCATAGCCTTACTTGAATCATAGGTAGAAGTGAATTTGATGGGTGTCATTGGGGATCGTGGTGGATAATCAGCTGAAAAATGACCCCAAAAGGGCTAATGCTATCCTGGGATGCATAAACAGGAGAATCTCAAGTAGGAGCTTGAGACTAGTGTGACTGCTGCTGGAATGCTGTGTGCAGTTCTGGTGTCCACGGTTCATGTTGGATACTGATAAACTGGACAGGGGTCAGAGAAAAGCCATGAGAATGATTAAAAGATTAGAAAACCAGCCTTACAGTGATAAACTAAATATATTGAGCTCCTCAAGTCTAACAAAGAGTAGTGTAAGGGATGAACTGATTACAGTGACTCTGTAAGTACCTACATGGGAAACGAATATTTGCTAATGGGCTCTTGAATCTAGCAGAGACAGGCATAATGCAATCCAATGACTGGAAGTTGAACCTATACAGATTCAGACTGGAAATAAGATACAAATTTTATCCAAGAGAGTAACTAACCATAGGAACAATTTACTGGTGTCATGGTGGAGTCTCCATCACCAGCAATTTTTAAATCAATCACAGAACCATAGAAATGTAAGACTGGAAGAGACCTTTAGAGATTATCAAGTCCAGCCCCCTGTGCTGAGGCAAGACAAATAAACCTTAGCCATCTCTGACAGATGCTTGTCCAACCTGTTCTTAAAAACTTCCAATGAGAGGATGCCACAACCTCCCCTGGAAGCCTATTCCAACCTATCCCTATAGTTAGAACATCTAATCTAAATCTCCCATATTGCAGATTAAGCCCATTACTACTTGTCCTACCTTCACTGGACATTAAGAACAATTGATGACCATTTTCTTTATCACATTAATATATCTGAAGATTGTTACTGAGTTTAAAAAAAAGCCCCCCACACACACATACATACCCATTTTTTAACCTTTCTTCATAGTTCAGGTTCTTAAAAACTTATACCATTTTTGTTACTCTCCTTTGGACTCTCCAGTTTGTCCACACCTTTCCTAAAGTGTGGTGATGCCCAGAATTGGACACAATACTCCAGCTGAGGGCTGGAGTACAGTGCGACAAGTAGCCCCCATGTCTTGCATGCAACACGCCTCTTTATAAACTGCAGAATTATATTAGTCTCAGGACTGGATGTTTTTCTAAAAGATATGCCTAGGAATTATTTTGGGGAAGTTCTATGGCCAGTGTTAGTCAGGAGGTCAGATTAGATTATCACAATGGTCCCTTCTGGACTTGGAATCTATGAATTCTAGTGCTGTTTGTCCACAGACCCAAAGATCTGGCAAAGTTCAAAAGGACTGGCAGTCTGTGCTGAAGAAATCTGAAGTATCAGAAGGTGTTGTGGGTCCGTATGTAGTGTCATGATTTACCTGTGAGGAGGGGGCTCACAGAGTGCCTGCCACACTGTGCCTCGTGCCAAACAGTGAGTCACATTTTTCCCTTTCATAAACTGTAAAGACAATCAAACCATATTTTTAAAGAAAGAAAGAATAGAACCAGAACTTTCTATATTCACCTGGAAAGGATTTACCTCAGATGGTGGGATGGAAAACAAGACAATGTAAGAGTTCTGTGACTGAATTGATTTTATGAAGAACTTTAATAGAAGATGGAAAATAACTACATATACTAGACATTGCTCAACAATGATGTTCTGCCAATATTTTAACAAGGGCTTTCTGGGGTCAGGAAAGGAATCCCGGTAACGTGATGAGCCTCATATAACAAGAGTGACTAAAGGAGAAAAGGGGGTTAGGGAATAGGAAAACCATCTAATTGTTTCTCCATTTAAACAAAGTATGTTCTCTGGTAACCATAACTAAGGAGAGAAACAACACCATGTGGCAAACATATATTAAACTGCTCTCAGTGGGAAATGTTTATGCTTTGTTTCTGAAAACTAAGACTGTTGATAGTCTAAGGGCTGGTCTACACTAAGAGGGAAAATCGATCTTAGATACGCAACTTCAGCTATGTGAATTACGTAGCTGAAGTCAAAGTATCTAAGATCGAATTACTCACCATCCTCACGGCGTGGGATCGATGTCCGCGGCTCCCCCTGTTGATTCCGCAACTCCGTTCGGGTTGGTGGAGTTATGGAATCGATATAAGTGCGTTCAGGGATCAATATATCAAGTCTAGATGAGACACCATATATCGATCCCCGAGCAATCGATTGCTACCCGCCTATACGGCAGGTAGTGAAGACATACCCTAACAGTATTCAGCTTGTCTCACTACCATGTAGGGGGAGGCAGGAGGTGTAGATCTTGAGAATCTGTAGTATCCTTTTCTGGGATCTTTTTTTAAATACTTCCTATATGATGCAATCTGGTGCATTCCAAAGGCAAAACATTTGTACTTCAAAATATTTTGAGCTAGGAGGATTTGTTTTCTCCACTAGAGATGATTTTGTCCAAAAGGACACACATTTTTCCCACTCTTCTCTGAAATTCAGTGGCAGAATTTTAACAAAGGGATCCTAACAACCTTCTTTGGCACAGCAGCGTTGATAAAACAAGGGTCAGGTGGTAGGTAGGTTAGCATGGTGTATGGGGACTGCACAAGAATGTCCTAGCTTCTTAAGGAGCTAGCAACTGCACAGTCAGGAGAATAGATGTAGCCTGAGCTGAAAATCATGACCTGAATATGAACTTTTCCAATGCTTAAGGGTATTTGCAATTGGAGAATTTGGTACAGGTCAATCTCTAGTCAAGAGTGATGGTGCCTTATATGCTCTTTCAATTTATTTTTCTCATGAATGCCTGCCATAGGCGCATGTCTTCTGAACATGCTACAGTAATTCCTGGGAGAACTTTGAAAATCTGGTCCTTAAACGGCATAGGATAGATACCTACCAGTCATAGCTGCAGCAGCTGCATTGACAGCATTATCCTGTCACCTACTGGTGCATATGATGAAGTGACAGCTTTAGTTCAAGTAAATCTGAAAACGACTACAGGGTCATCAGTACTTTTAGTAGTAGTAGTTATTTGTGTTGTGGTGGACCTAGAAGCCCAAGTAGTACACCAGGACCCTATAATAGCAGGTGCTGTTCTAAAACAATCTGTGCCCAAAACAGTGTTAAAAATAATAGATGGTGATGCCCAGACCTGAAGAAGAGCTCTGTGTGACTCAAAAACTTGTCTCTTTTACCAAGAGAAGTTGGTCCAATTAAAGATATTACCTCACCTACCTTGTCTCTCTTAAAACTAACAGTCCTTTTTAATTCTTTTCTAGCTTGTCATTTTGCTCTTTTGAGTTTTCCAGATTGTGAGAGGGAAATGGCATCAAAGTAGGGAATGAGGAGGCCATTACAAACAGAAATTTAGCTCTAGCACAAAGAGAAGGCGCCTATCAAGTGTCAAGTAGCCATTGAAAAATATTCATATGGGAACAGATGATTCACCATCTGCCATGCCTGTTGGCAGTGTGCAGTTCAGCTGGGACATTTCTGAGCTATTTGTTTAACAGGAGGTGGGTGCTGATCCAATAATTTATTCATTCATGTTTTAGAGTTCTTAAAATTCACAGAATAAAATTTAAAAATTCCTGAATTTCAAATCACTTAATATCAGACCCAAACAATGTGAATCATATGTAATTCATTTGCCTACCTTCACATACTATATGCTAAATATGCATATTTAAATTGCATTTCTACAGTGGAAATTGACTGTGTAGATGTGGCACCAGCAGATCTACTGCCTTGGTGAAATCCTGGCCCAATGAAGTCAATGACAAAACTTCCTTTTGACTTCAGTGGGGCCAGGATTTCACCCCAAGTGTGTGCACGTGCGCACACGCGCGCACACACACACACACACACACACACACACACAGAGGTTAGTTTAGCAGTATCTCAAAATTGTAACTGAGGCATTGTAACTCACCTTAACTGCACATGTGCTCATTAACTACTTATGGAAATGCCTATGAGCCCTCTCCTATGGTTACCTGATAAGTTAATGAAATCCTGCTCCAGCAGGTACTTCCAAGACTTTTCCTGGGATGTGCACTGTAAAGCGTACATGGATCCTTCACCTGGAAATTTTAGCCTGTTAATTACAAACTGTGATTGGCCAACAGCATAAGGATGCTTCACAGTCCCAGCAACAAACACAGTAGCTATTCACTAGAAATGCCCAGTTAGCCCAGAATGGTATGCTAAGTTATGGGCTATCCATGCAATTGGAAAAAAGAGCTTGATGGAAAAATGAGTAAAATATAGGTGACTATATGGCTGTTAGGGGTTTATACTGCCATTCATCATTGTGGGATCTGAGTGCTTTCCAGATATATATATATATATATACACATAGAGAGAGAGAGAAATAGTATACAATAGACTAAACTACAGTGTTTTTCTACCAGCTATTGTGTGAAGTATTATTTGAGCCAGAATGATCAAGAACAGGATTAATCATAGGGTTACCATCTTTCAGGTTCCCAAAAGAGGACACTGCCAGGAAGGGAGGGGAAGGAGTATTTGTGCGGTGGGGTATTTATGGGGTGCTGGAGGAGTGTCTGTACTGGGAGGAGTATTTGGGGGGTGCTGGAGGAGATACTCTCCAGTCTCACTCTCGAGGTGGGAGGCAGTGTCACTGTCAAAAACAGATAGCTAAGGGTTAATGTTCTTTTACCTGTAAAGGGTTAACAAAGGGAACCAAACACCTGACCAGAGGACCAATCAGGAAACAAGACTTTTTCAAATCTGGGTGGAGGGAAGTTTTGGGTGTGAGTTTTTTGTTCTTTGTCTTGGTTCGGACCCTCTCGGCTCTGAGAGTGATCTTTCTGTCTCCAGATTTTCTAATCTTCTGTTTCCAAGTTGTAAGTACAAGGATAGTAAGACAATAGGTTTATATTGTTTTTTTTGGTATTTACATGTGTGTAGTTGCTGGAATGTGTTAAATTGTATTCTTTTTGGATAAGGCTGTTTATTCATTTTTTTCCTTTAAGCAATTGACCCTGTATATTGTCACCTTGATACAGAGACCATTTTATGTCCTTTTTCTTTCTTTTTATATAAAGCTTTCTTTTTAAGACCTGTTTGAGTGTTTTTCACTGGTTAAGGCTAAGAAACAAAGGGAGGGGAAAAATCTCTTTGTGTTAGATTTACTAAGCCTGACTTTGCATACCATCTGGGTGAGGGGGGAGAGAGATTAGATCTCTCGGTACGTGTGTTTCAAGGACTTGAAGCAGGGAATCTCCAAGAGTACCCAGGGCGGGGAAATCTGGGAGGAGGTAAAGAGGGTGGAATCCCTTTGTTTAGATTCAAGGAGCTTGAATCTGTATATCTCTCCAGGAACCCAGGGAGGGAACACCTGGAGGGGAAGAGGGAGAAGGGAAATGGGTTATTTCCCTTTGTGGTGAGACTCAGAGCATCTGAGTCTTGGGGGTTCCCCAGGGAAGGTTTTGGGGAGACCAGAGTGAGCCAGACACTGGAATTCTGGCTGGTGGCAGCGATATCATACCCAAGCTGGTAATTAAGTTTGGAGGTTTCATGCTAGCTTCTCATGTTCTGAACTCTAAGGTTCAGATCTGAGTAGGACAGTTATGACAGTCGCTCCCTGTCATGGTGGCTGGTGCAGGCCCAGGACACAGCACCAACCCATCCATCAGTGTCTCTCTGCCTCTCCCACTCCCCAGGAGCAGGAGCAGGGGCCTTGGTGGGCAGGATCCAGCAGATGCAGGGAAGCAACCATTCGGGGCACAGAGATGGCTCTTTCTGAGCTGCAACTTTGTGCTCTGCAAAAATCCCAAACATGTCCTCTTATTTGAAAAATCCACCCGGACAGAGGGCAGACGATCAAAAAAGAGGAAATGTCCAGGAAAACCCACACATATGGTAACCCTAAAATAGACTGAAACCTGAAATGCTTACTCACTCCTCCTTCAACCAGATTTCCATCAATTTTTCAATGAAAGTTTGGCCTAAGGACTGAACAAAACCGGGGCCCAAGTCTACCCCCCCTTTCTTACATGAAGTACATGCTCACTCCTCAAGTAGTGCCATGAATTTCAAAGGCGTTGCTGTAGAGGAATTTACTGCACAATGGGAGTGTGGTTGGCAGAGCTGGCCCTTGAGAGAACACTTCAAGAGTTGGTCTGATACAAATAACACTATCAGTGTCTAGTGCTAGATTGTGCCAGGTGTAGGAGATGGTGTGGACCTGCACTGCCCCATTCTGCCTCTAAGAGGCGTGCAAGGGAGGACACCAATTACTACCCTTCTTTACAAGAGTCAGCCCACAAATCTGCTGGCCAGTAGGTGGGAACAGTGCAGGGGAGGGAAGCAGAGCCATGTTTTCATCTATTCTCAGCCATTTAAGGAGTCCAGGGTCAAATTCTCAAAGGTATTTAGGTGCCTAACTATGCAGATAGATAGGCATCTAGGCCCAGAGACTCAAAGTATTACGTTAGGTACCTTGGAGGATCTGGGCCCTACCAGGATTTTCAAAAGTGCCGAAATTGGTTAGATGCCAAACTCCCAATCCAATGTAAGTAGGTTAAGTGCCTAACTTTGACTAGTACTTAAGTGCTTTGGAAAATCCCACTAGTTGCTACCTGGAACTTTAGATGCACAAATGCCTTTGAACATCTTCCCCTATGAGTTCCCCAAGGAAGTAATTAGAGAATGAACCTATGATTCCCTGAGCACAAGGAAAGCGGTTTTGGCCAGCGCTTGCCTACTCTGTATGTGCGTGGGAGCCCCTATCAAGCGCATCATTTGCTATGGGACAAAGGGAACAGTTGCATCCCCAGGCTTTTCATAGGTCTATGCCCTCCATTATTAGCCACGCCCAGTCTTTGAAGGATAGAATATAATCCCATATCATGCTCTACATGCTGACATAACTTTCCCCCTCCCCCCAGAATTCTTCTGAAAGGAAGCATCTGATGGCTCTTAACTCTCTCTTCCCCCTGACTGTGCACAAACAGAAAGGCCAACTTCCAAGCTGAATCTTGCTCTTAATAGCCTAATTTTCATTTGAGTCTAGTCACAATAACTGTTATACTGCCCTTTTGTAGATCCTTCTCCATTTGGACCACAAATAAGTGGAAGGGGATTTTTTAAGAGAGGTTTCTTTCATTCTAATTTACTCACCTTTTTTGAAGAGGAGCTTTTTTGCTTTTGAACTGATTCCTAAAGTTCCTGGTAGTAATCAGCCTGTCTTTGCACCAAGCCAATAACACACAGTGAATATCAAGTTGGCTTTCCTCTCTGATTTTAAGATGAATTTTTCAATGTTTAACTTTTCTTGAATTGTCTGGGCATTTGCAACATGATTGATGCAGACATTGCTCCCACTCCATGATGTTGTTTTTAATCAACACAATTTAAGTTAAATGTGTAAGGTGGCTTATGATGACTGCTACAACCTGCACTCTTCAATTAGGCAAACATCCTGTTGTAATGGGAGCAGCCTCCTGAGGAAAATTCCACAGCAATGAACTGGGGGCAGAGCTCTGAAAAGCACCAGTTTGGCCTGTCACTGGATTCCAATAAGGCTAAAAAGCTCTTCAGAGACCCCAGATATGAGGCAGAAAGCAGCTGCCAAGCTTGTTTATGTTGGTATATGCATTTTCAATGAAGAGCATCTCAATACCCACTGCTGCAGGAAGCTGAGATTTACAGTATGCCTGCAATGTGCAAGCTCCGCCCTGCATTAAAGTGCTCCAATTAAAGTGTCTTCCAGGAGGTGGAGGTGACTTTCCATGCTCCTTGTAGAGTGCTTGGGTCCGAAACAATAGGTGTATTTGCCACTGGTGTTAGTAATGGGCCAGATTCACAAAGGGATTTAAGTGCCTAACCGCAGATTTACAAAACAAGTTACACTAAGACGATAGACTAAGAAAATACCCAGACTTCGCATCACTGATTTTCCCTCCAACAGGAAATCAATCTGCAAAGCTCTGACATCTGCAACCTCCTGACAAAGAGCAACAATGTATTCATCTTCTAACTACACAAGCCTCTACCTTTATAAGTGCATTCTCACTGTTGTAACGCCTGCATGATGGCTATTCATGGGGCTATGTCAAATGATTTGGTGGTCCCAGCCCATTTCCTAGGTTTCTAATGTGAACAGTTGTCCACATTAGAAAACCACCATCATAAGAGAAAATGAAGACAGGCTTGGAGAGCTAAGTTCCCTGTAAGCTGTGCGGCCATGCAGCAGGTTATCAAGGGCCATGCAAGCGAGGAGAGGAGCCTCTCCCCCGGCCCTGGCCGCAGAGCTGCCATGGCCCGGAAAAGGTGCCCAGCCCCAGGCTGCTTCAGTGGGAGAGGGCTGGGGAGAGTCCTCTCTCCCCACTGCAGCCCAAACCCCTCATCCCTGGTCCCACCCCAGAGCCTACACCCCCAACCAGAGCCCTCATCCCTCTCATCCCCCCCCAACCCTCTGCCCCAGCCCTGAGCCCCCTCCCAGACTCTGAACCTCTCGGCTCCACCCTTGCTACACATCACCTCCATATTGGTGCACATAACAAAGTTAATTCTGCACATGGACATAAAAAATTAGAGGGAACATTGATGGAGAGTGAACTGCCTTCAGCCCTAGAGATGATCCCACCAGGTCAGTGCAGAGGCACAATAGTAGGGCAGAGTGGGGAACTTGCATTCCCATTGTCCTGGTCTTTGGATATATAATAGAACTTCACCTGCTACCATTGTTATTTGGCCCCTTTCACAAGCTCTAAAGAAGAAGAAAGAGAGCTATGTAGATGGACCCTTGGTACCTATGGCAAAGCTGAAGTGCAGAATCTGCTGCTGTAATAAGGCCAAAGTCTGGACAGAGCTGGTCTTTCAGACCAACAAGAGACGAAGGAAGAATGTATTGAGACTTGACACTGAACTCTGTTTGCTGCTGAAATAGTCTCTGAAATAACCCAAAGAGCTCTCTCCAACGTCCTAGATTTCGCTATAGCAGTTGCTCAGAGCAGGAAAATAGAATTCAACAAACAAAAGAAAAGCTGTTAAAAGTATAAAAGAGCGTTCCATGTTAGCAGAAGATCAAACATTTTCATTTCACTAAGTCTTCTGGAAAACATCCAGCAGCCTTTTATATCAGCAATTATAGCTCTGCACTTTCATGCATTTGTGCCCTAACGGTTTTTAAGTTGTGGTTTTTTGTTTTTGTTTTTTTTTAGCTAATGATATTGCCAAATATATATTTAATTGACCCTGCAGGGTATTAAACTGACTGAACATTTCAGAGAAGCAGCCAAGTCTGACACGGTGTCATAAAATAAGTGAGTTTGGCATTGCCTGGACATATAAGGCTTGTGCATTGGAGCTTGACCAAAGCACAAGCAGGAATCTGATAGCCAGTGAAATACCCTGTAGTTAATGGGCATGTAATCTAAGGAGCCGTTACAAGATTAGGTATCAATTACTATTACACTTTGTTGTACTGAGACATGCTTTTGGTTCAAAGACATGCTTTATACTAGGATTCTCTTTTAACAGGACTGGTCTGAGGCGTATAAATGGAGACATTCTCTCCATATCAAGAAGCCCTTATTTTCTCTTACTGACAGCGGTTCAACTGTGACCTTTTTTGGCCTCTGTTCCTGTCTCCTCCCAGTTTTTCCCTCAAGGAACTAACTAACTGTTTGAAGTTGGGAAATCATCAGTTCATTTGGTTCCACTTAGGCCTAACTGGAATTTTAACATCACTTGCAAATGCTTCTAGCAGAGCTGAAGCTTGAAGAGTGTTTTCAACAAAGACCAAGTCTCATCTTAAATCCCTAGCCCAAAGCAAATTGGCCACTCTATCTGATCACAGCCTCTGTTTTGATACAAATGTCCATCTGTGAGTTGCACAGACAGGCCTTGTAAAAGCTCTGCTGACTTTGGTAAGTGTTTAGAATGTTTCATACTTCATGTTAGTCAATAAGTTATCAGCTGCTAAATTTTGACAGGGCTCCTTTTTTGTCCTTTCAAAACCATCAGAATGAGCAGCATTTCTCAAAGCTGCTAAGTTGTTTTTAGTGTTCTTATAGCCATATTGGTCCCATGGTATGAGAGAGACAATCTTTTATTGGACAAACTTCTGTTGGTGGAAGGTACAAGCTTTTGCACTTCTGGGGAAGGAAACCAGAGTGTCTGAGCTAAATACAAGTTGAAATACACTCTTAAGCATAAGGGTTTAATACGTTGTGTGGGACCACTTAAAATGAAGTAGACAATTCAAGTCTAGACCGTTAAGCATAAGGGGTTACACATGCTGTAGGAGACTAGTAAAATGAAGTGGGCAGTTAAGGTCTAGGAGGCAGTGGAGTGTGTTACAAATTGTGGTAATGTGCCCAAAAAATGGTGTTTCTGTTGAGCCCATGGTTTTTAGTGTCTAGCAGAGCTATGAATTTATCTTCCCAGGCTCAACTTTTGATAGTGTTGTGCAGGTTTCCTATGATGACATGGACTGAGATGTCAAATATGGAGTGATTGCTTTGTGAAAATTGTTTGCCCATAGGTGATAGAGTGTTTTTGTCTTTTATCACTTGTCTGTGTGAGTTTATTTGAGAGTGTCATGATTGTCTGGTTTTACCCACAAAGTGGTTATTGGGGCACTTGATGCACAGGATGAGATACACCACACATTGTGATAGACATATGTAGGGCCCATGATGTAGGACTGATAAATGAAATTGTTTTCAATTGTTCACTTAATTAATGTAACTTCTGTTCACCATTCACTACACTTGCCTATACTGTAACTTCTGTTCCATATTGTAATTCAAACCCCATTTTAAAACACTCACTCCATTTTGTAAAAGCTTCCTCCAACCTTCATCTTTGCAAACCCTGCTGTAATCTTATTAGTTTAGTTTAGATGTGTGAATGAGGTATGTATGAATGATGGAATCAACCTCCAGCCCCAGCCTGTCCTGATGAGATAAAGTTCAAATACCAACGGCTGAAGACCTAGACAACAGCCCTAAACAAAGTAAGAAGCATCCACCCTAAAAAGAAAAGGACAACAGAAGGAAGATCAAAGCCAGGTCCAAGACTGAAAGTCACGCCTGCAATTGATGGGTGATCAATCTAAACCTAGAGGCAGCGTGACACAGCAAAACCTATAGACTTTGAATCCAAACTAAAAGCCTATAAAAAAGAAGGGTGAGATGAGAAACTCTGGGTAACATTCTGCTGCCAACATGGAAGAACATCGGTGCCTGCCCAACAGAGATCCAGCTCAGCCTTGTGCCCAGCTTTCCTGGCCAGTTAGCTGCCACAAGCTACGAACCCAAGCTGCAAAATCAAGCCATGAACTTAAGCTATCTTCAGGACTGGTAACTATGCAGCAGCTGCAGAACACCTGATGAATGTGGATGTGTGTGTGTGAATGTGTGTGTATATAGGTATTAGGTATAATGTGAATGTGTGTGTGTGTGTGTGTGTGTGTGTGTGTATAGATAATAGGTATAATGTGTGTGTATAAGAATTAAGATATTAGTTATTAGTCATAAATTGTTATCATAATAAATGTGGCATCTTTGCCTTGTCCCCTTTAATAAGATCCTGCTGGTTTTTACTGGTCTAATATAATTGGTACAACAATGAATCTTGTATGTTATGGAGGGTATTGATCATTGTAGATCTGTCTACTGGTTTTACATCTGTCATTCTGGCAGGGTCTGGTGCTGCTTTGAGTTAATGTGCCCTGATCTGTGGGGAGCTTGCTTCTGATGATGAGCTTGGGGAGTTGTTTGAAGGCCAGAAATAGTTTCGCTGGTAGGGTTAGGTGGCACTAACAGCTATCCAGTGGCCTTTCTTTCTACAACACTGGCAATCAGAGGTCTTCACATTATATACCTTATGGCTGCTGTGTTTGGAAAAGTAGTATTAGAAGTATTGAGGTACAAGATCCTGAGCACCTCCTGTGAGGGGCTGAGCATCTGCCACACCCACTGAAGGAAAGACATTGTTAGTACCTTGGGACGATGGTGGTGGAACACCTTGCAGAAGAGGTAAGAATATGCTCTGCTGTCATACTTTCAGAGCCCAGTGCAAACCCCAAACTTTTTCAAAAAGTTTGTCCACAATAACAGGAACTGTGTAATAAACAATAATACTAAAACCTAGATCTTATTTAGTACTTGTCACCCATAGAACTCAAGGTATTTATGAAGGATGACAGCATCATTAGCCCCCCATTTTGCACATGGGGAAAAATGAGGCACAGAGAGGGGCCATCACACACAACAGGCCAATGGTAGAACCAGGGTTAGAACCCAAATCTTTTGCGTCTTGAGTCCAGTGGGCTAACTGCTAGGTAATACTGAAGTCAAAGCTACACTGATGTACAAGTCCTGATTCTCAGCTGGTGTATGTTTTTAAACTTGGCCTGGTATTGCTCTTTTAAGACTTCTAAAAGCATGTGCCACACCTCATCCCTCTCAAATTTTGGACAGCACTTTAGGTTCTTATACTTTGGGTCGAGAGCTGTAGCTATTTCTAGAAGTCTCACAGCAGTACTTTCTTTGCGTTTTGTCAAAGCTGCTGTGAAAGAGTTCTTAAAATGAAGATATGCTGGGTCATTATCCAAGACTGCAATAACATGAAATATATGCAGAATGCAGGTAAAACAGAGCAGGAGACATACAATTCTCCCCCAAAATGTTCAGTCACAAATTTAATTGACGCATTATTTTTTTAATGAGCATCATCAGCATGGAAGCATGTCCTCTGGATTGGTGGCTGAAGCATAGAAGGGGCATACAAATGTTTAGCATTTCTGGCATGTAAATACCCTGCAATGCCAGCTACAAAAGTGCCATGCGAATGCCTGTACTCACTTTCAGGTGACATTGTAAACAGGAAGCAGGCAGCAGTATCTCCCATCAATGTAAACCAACTTGTTTGTCTTAGCGATTGGCAGAATAAGAAGTAGGACTGAATGGACTTGTAGGCTCTAGAGTTTTACACTGTTTTGGTTTTGAATGCAGTTATGTAACCAAAAAAATCTGCATTTTTAAGTACACTTTCATGATAAAGAGATTGCACTTCACTACTTGTATGAGGTGAATTGAAAAATACTATTTCTTTTGTTTACAGTGCATATATTTGTAATAAAAAATAATAATATAAAGTGAGCACTGTGCACTTTGTATTCGGTGTGTTAATTGAAATTAATATTGAAAATGTAGGAAAACATCCAAAAATATTTAATAAATTTCAACTGGTATTCTATTGTTATAAGTGTGATTTATTTTTTTTAGTTTAATTGTGTGAGTTAACTGCGATGAATTGACATCCCTACTAAATACCTTTGCAAATCTGGCTCTTTGGCACTTAGGAACCTAAGTCACTTTTGAAAATGGGACCTAGAAGTCTAAAATGTTACCCAAGATGTTTAGTTTTGATTGTCCAACAGGTACATTCCTAGGCGTTAAAGCAAAGAAACAGTGACACTATATGGAAATAAAGATTGTTTTCTGTGTGTCTAAAGGTCTATAGTGTGCAAAGTTAAAGCAAACAAGAACAAAAGAATAAAGACCCAGTTTATGGATCAAATGCTGTTTGACCCAGGAAATATTCACATTAGTGGAGGCAGCATGGTCCACCATACAGAGGCTTGGCAGGATTAGATTTAACTTCATTTCACTGAACACACAGATTGACGAAAAATATCCCTTGATAACAGTCAGCAAGTGTAACTCCTCCACTGCACCTGGCACCTGCAGAGATTCAGTGTCGCTGGCCCCACGGCTCTTCAGAAGGCCTCTGCAACCCCTGTGGCATGGTCCCACACACTCACTCACCAGCCAGGGGCCATCCCCAAGCATGAGATATTAAGCAGTAGGGGAAACCTCTTCAGTGGCCAGTAGCTCATCCTCCTCCTTGTGTCCCTGGCCGGGGGTCTCTTCTCCACCAGACAAAGGGTCAGCACTGTCCTAACCCTAGCCTATAGTTGTGGGAAATTAATGCGGGGGGGTTGGGTTAGGGCAGTTCTGACCTCCTTGTGTGATCGAGGGCAAAGACACCCAGGCACAAGTTGCAGGAGAGGCTGCAGTCCTAACCTGGTGGAGCAGAGCCCCTGGGCCAAGACAGCAGGAAGATGGGTGCATTTTGAATGGGATTTGTTAGACTGAACACACCTATGTTCCCCTTGTTCGTAGGTCACGCTGGGGCTTAGGTGGGAGATAGGCACCTAGGATGAGGCAGCAGTGTGCATGCCTAGAGGCAGAAGCTTGGGGGGCTAGAGAACTCAGGTTAGCTGCATATACATTAGTCCTCAAACAGGAGTGGTCAAACAACATGCAGGAAAATCTTCTTTTTGAAATCAACCAAAACACCAACGCCTGGTTCTAAGAAAGCAACTCCCTCTAACTAGAGTCAATTCTTGTGGCAAAGTGAGGCAGTCTACTTGCAAGAGCTCTCCCAGAAAAGAATGGCCATCACAAAAACAGCAGTACAGCATTTTTTTCAAAGACCAAAAAGTGCTTGCACACTAAGAAAAAAGAGTTTGTAAAACTATGCGACTGCCTAACTCTTTTTGGCCCCTTTTAAAATCCCAACATATATTAAAAGTGCATTCAGGTTGCAAAATAGAGCAATCAGAAAGTCAGGAAATGTCAACATGAAGATTATGTGTGCAGTTTAACTTTGCCCCCTTGTACACATTGCACAATAACTTATTGGAACAGAAGTGTGGGGGCACACACTGAAACAGCTACTGTCAGCCAAACCTAATTTCTCTATGGAAACTAAATCAAACTAAATATTTGAAAGCAATCAAAATAATCTTTTTTTGGTGTTACCTATTTTAATGAGTGACTCTTGTCCTTGCTGTTCAGTGAGCACATTCCTACTGTATGCACTGCCCTCTGTCCGGCCTGTACACTTTAGATGAGATTCATCCTTGGTGCAGAGGGCCAATAAAAAGCCCTTTACACCATTCAAGCTCCAATGTAGGGGCTGTGTGGGAGATTGGCTAGCTGACTGGGTATATAAGGAGTGGTGTCAACATATCTCATGTGCCATGGAAATGATCTCCACGCACGTGTATGCCAGGGCAACACAGAAGGCCACCTTGGGATGGGCTAGAGATGGTAAAGGAGCAGGCTACGGGAAGGAGCTGAAGATCTATGTTTACGCACATCCAGAGATTGCAGTTCTCCACTAGCATGGAGGTGCTGTGGCCTCCATTCCAGTCCGTAGATTGGCGTAGCAGATCCTGGTGAGAGAGGAGGCCTGCACTCTGGCCCTGAATTGGGAGATGGGCTTGACTGCCCCTACCTCTATGTACTTCACCCATGTAGAGCCTGAACACTCAGGCTTTATTCGGTGGCGTGACATTCACTCTGACTGAAAGGGGTGCAGGAAGATGTAAGCTACATTTCCCTGCTGCAGCCTGGGTGCATCTGGCCCCTAAGCATTAACGTGGATGCCATACGATATGCATATGTCTAAAGCAAATGAGCTGAGCATCTGAGAGATTCGGATGAGTAATGGTAATTCCAAGCCATGACTCTAAGCAGTATAGTTCACCTCCCTGAGTTTTATAGGTTCTGAGTTGTGAACCATGCTGATTAGTCACAGCTTGGAACTTCTCTGTTTAGGCAGTTAATTAGCATTATAAAATGGCTGTGATTGGCTAAATCAGTCGTAAGGTAGTGCAGTTAACTACCTAGAGATCATCACAATTATACATGAAGATATAGACCAATAAATCACACTGGATTAAATCGACAACAGTACTCCATAACTAAAGGTTTTCTAAGTCAATTTTACTGTTCTACCACAATGCAAATATTGCCCATCTACCCCCATTTGTTACATTGCCTCTTCCTTTGGTTTCTTAGCTGCTCAGGATCTCCTCCTCTATGCACTCTGAACCATTCCCTTGCATTCTCCCACCTCTTAATCTCTTCTTCCAAGGGCTCGATTTGTATTCAAAAACTATATGATGTCAATGGTGTTGTGTGAAGGCTTTATCAGCATTAGATTCGGATGACTGATTAAAAAAACTTTATCCCTCACCATCATGTGTCCTGTGCATGCTACATAAACTATATTAAACACAAATATTTTAGAGTTTTACAAAGTATTAGTGTCATCTGTCTCTTCCTACAAACTAAGAGCTTTCATCACCATCTGCTGAATTCAATGACAAATTTCCCATAGACTTCAATGGGGCAGGAGCAGGCCCCAGGAGTCCATTTGTAGAGCTCTGGGCCAGATGTTAAAAATTAAAACCATAAAATATATAATATAATAACATAATATTATAAATAGATTACAATTACTGCATTTTAGAAACCTCTAAAAATTATCCAAAATAGCTTTCCCATTGTTAAAGTCCAATAGTCCATTGTGAGGATCCAACATCTCATGATCTTCCAGAGGTAGAATCAAGTGTTGTATCCCCCCATGGAAAGCTGGGAATCACACCTTTCAGTGGTATAAAATCCTGTTGGCTCATGAGATCTTAAACTTGTCACTAGTCCAGGATTGTGAATCATCATGGGCCTCAGGCCAGGGTAATTCTAGGAAGAAATTCTGTTGGGTGGGGGGGGGGGGAGAAAATGCTTTGCTGGCAGTTTGATATTATCTTTTTTAATGGCAACCTTTGGAAGCTGCTCCAAAATGCAGAATAGATTACTGAGCAGAGAGCAAGTTGTGAGAAGTGCATAATAAACGGGATTTATTATGCGGATATGCAATTTATCACATGGCTATCATCTCTCAATGTGTGTAGCATGCTGTGAAATTCTCAGGTATATTCATTGTTTAAAATTCTCTCCAAACCTTTGCAAAGTGTTTTCTCCTGTATGAAAATCTGTCATAAAATTAATTGTAAATATTCACCCTTTAAGTTTGTGGCATGTTGATTAGTAATAGAAGTCACATGATATTGTTTCTATTCCTTTATTGGATCATTAGTCAATACAGCTGGAATGTTAGCTTTTGAATATTACAGTTAAATATGCAAAATTCCTTTTTCAAAATGTAAAATTTATTTTTGAATTATCAAGAATGGGAGATGAAATCTCTTTTTGGAAGGATTTGTGTTAATAAAGCTCAACTGTTTCATAGCAAGCAGAAAGGAGAAGGTAATGAACATGGTCAAATACAAATTGTCATAGAACAATTTTCTACTGCTTGCTCAGCTCTAGTTTGGGAAGAAGGATTTTAGTCAGGCAAATGAGTATTCCTGTGTCTTTTCGTGATTACATGTATTTGCACACCATTATGGGAATTGGCTCCAAAAGTGCTGCCACTCCCTCCATAAATATACAAAAGTACTGGGTTTATGTGGTTGCAAGCAGGAGCATTAGGAGACAGGGACAGCAAAACTCAGAACTGAGCAGGCAGGAGAGGATAGAAAGTCAACAGAGGTGGGGTTGCTGTAGCAGGATACTATAGGCTTAAGGACATCTTATTCCATGGTCTATGACATGTTAAAATGTTCTTGAAAGTGTCCTCCTACGGAAGTGTGAAGGGGCAACTGTTCTTTGGAGCTATTTCTACACGTATTAGGGGCACGTACTAATACATGGTCCTGTAACCATACAGGCACCTGCTGGTGCCTCACTGAAGGCTTGCACAGCCCTGTCTTCATTGTCTGGGGAAAATGTCATTAGCAGCAAACTGCAGCATCAATCAGGGAAGCAGCAATAGCAGCATATTCACAGACCCATGTTGTAGCTGTGGTGGCATGTAGATGCACTTCCATCTTGAACGGGTCCCTTGCAAGTCTTCTTCCTTTGGCAAGAGCCAGTATGGGAGGATTTAGGCTTCTTAAATTTGTCAAAACTGCATCTTCCAACCTCTTTCCAACTTCCTTCAACCTCAGATCTATCAGCCTTCTGTGAAAGCACACTTGGGGGAAGGGAGGCAATATTTGCACACTTTCTTCTGCACTCTGGACATGACCCATGCTACAGTCCATTTGTTCTCAAATTGCCAAGGTTGTCTAAGTATCTCCTCTTTTGTGACAATATAAAACCAATGGATGTTAAGAATACGCTGTAACTTTTGACACTGAAAACTATTTAGTTTCCTCTCCTCAGCGGTTTTTAACAGCCATATTTGTGCTCCGTATAACCGGGTTGTCATCATTGCCATGCTGAACACTCATATCTTAAGTGTCACACAGACAGCCCACTGCCCAAACAGAGACATTTGACAATGTTGAAATGTCATTGACACAAGACCGATCCAATGTGTGACTTCTTCAGAAATAGAACCTTCTGCTAACAGCCAACTACCCAGATAGATAAAACTATTCAACCATTCAATGTCATTTCCATCTACATGCAGCATCAGCAGGTCATTCATTTCCATTTTATAGGAATCATGTATAACTTTGGGTTTATCACTATTGATCTTAAGTCCTATAGATTCTGCCATTTTTTGCAGCTCATCCATCACTATGGAAAACTCCTTCACAACCTGATGATCTTGAAAAATGGAATTTGCTGTGCTAAAGAATCCTTCAGCTTTCTCTTCGCAGCAGTTCCCAAACATTTTCCCTGCATGACCCCATTTTCAGCTGTATTGCTTTCCGCACCCCCAGACAATCTAAAGGATGCCATTTAAAAATGGCCTGCTCCCTGTGGCGTGACTTCATGCACACTGTACATGCAAGGTCAGACTCCATGAAGGATGCCATTTTGCTTTAAAAATGTAGTCCTCTGCACTGGCATGACCTCACACACATACGGTGTGTGCAAGGTCATGCCACATAGGAGTCATTTTGTAGAGCAAAATAGCATCCTCCATGCAGCATGATCTCACATGTACAGTGTGTGAGGTCATGCTGTGTGGAGGATGCCATTTTGGCATCCTACACACACACACGAGATTACTGCAACCCTATCTGTTGATGAAGCGACTCCACTTACGGTAGCAATCCACAGTTTGGAAAACGTTGCACTACCCCAAACCTCACTCTTAATGAGGTATTGCTCCATTACAGGCCAGAGGGCCTCACCTAAAACAGGTGCCCCATTATCTCAGCCCCCAAGAGCTTGCAGTCTAAATAGACAGAGGGATTTTTATCTTCATTTTACAGATGGGAAACTGAGGCACAGATTGACTTTCCCAGTCACACAGGAAGTCTGTGATGGAGATGGGAACTGAACCCAGTTCTGGTCAACTGTCTTAACTACAACATGCCCCCCACTAACTGCTCCTCTGCTGGGTGGACAAGAATTTTTAATAGGATACATTTTCCAAACTGACTTTATGGTTGCAATCCAGTGCACAGAGGCAAAAGGCTGAAGATGGGTAACTTACTTCATCATTTTAAAGGGAATTAAAGGGAAACTGAAAAAGAGGAGGAGTACTTGTGGCACCATAGAAAAAACACATTTATTTGGGCATAAGCTTTCGTGGGCTAGAACCCACTTCATCAGATGCATGGAGTGGAAAATACAGTAGGCAGGTATAAATACACAGTACATAAAAAGATGGGAGTTGCCTTACCAAGTAGGGGGGCAAATCTTTATCACCACAAATCAAAACCACATTACCATAAGCAAAACAAACATGATATAAAGATTCCCCAGTTTGTGGTTCACTCAGTTGGTAGGTATTACTTTAGTAACTGCTTTCCAATAGGTATTCCTTTAGTACCTTTCTATAGACCTTCACCGAACACCTAGGTAATGGAAAAATTAATAACTCCTCATGTCCTAAGGACCTCGTAGTGGCCCTGAACTCTGTTGCAAGCTATCTGAATGTTACTTGTTGAATAATGACGTTATTGAGCTAATTATTTAAAGGCTTTTTTTTCTAGTGCTCTTCCAACTCTAATGCACATATAGTTCATAAAGCACTTGAGGATCACTAAGAGTCAAGAGTACAAAAAGTATGAATATGGAACCTTCTACCATCATGGTGAGGCTTCATTGGGCCCGTTAAACATGGACAATCGTATGTCTAATCCCATTTTTACTATGAAATTGCTTCAACTGAGTGGAATCCAATAAAAGAAAAAGTGTGGCTTAGAATAATTCACCACAGACATTATTCTTGCACACAGTATTTATCACTCTGTGAATGCTCCATTAGTGAAATTAAAAGATTTTTCAAGGATCTGCCACACTTAATAGTACAGTATTGTTTCAAGAAAAAGTAATTCATTGCGTTTTTATTGTCACTTAGTGTAAATTTCAGGCAATTCTGAACTCATGTATTTACAATAATGCATTCCATTTTTTTTAATGTCACTTTAGCTATAGCAGTTAGTGGTTTGAGGAAAAAAAAATATGGAAATCTTTGAGGAAAACAAAAAGAGACAAATCTGAACGACCACCAGATGGCACTGTTGATCTGCAGCTAAGCCAATGGATGTTAAATCTTTCCACAGCAGAACACATCAGCCAAAACATCTGACCCAAATGAAATATGAAGATCCCTCCAAACATAATATAATTAGAGAATAGCCTATGAAAATTACTTCTAAGAAATTTTAGTGCAAGGCCAGTTCTATTTCTCCTGACTTCCAACTTTAAAAATGAGCCCTATTATAAAAAGGTAAAAGTTGTATGCTACTTTCCGGTTAGTTCCCAGCAGAGATGGGGTTGGCATTAGGCATAAATAATAAAGGCAACTGTCTTAAAAGATGAACTTTGATAGGGTGAGAAGCACTCTTCTCCCAATGTTAACTGCACAGATGCCAGTAGTATGAGGTAAACTGGGCCCAAATCCAGAGTTTGAATAGCTAGAGTGGGTGCTGATTCATGTACCAGGTGTTGGAGAATAACATGAAAGGACTCCATGCTTGTAAAATCAAATTAGTTGTTTATTAAGAGAACTATTTACAGAGATGCTGCAACTGCTTCTAGCATTCAAGCCATGTACACACAGACTAACTTATAAGTGACTCCTTCAGACTCTTCCCTCCTGCAACATGTGCACCTAAGTCCAAATTACATAATGTAGGTTACTACAGGAGCTGACGAAATGCGCTGGGAAAATAACCATCTTACCCCCATTCATTGCCACTCTTGAGCCAATGAGCCTTACCCACTGTGGGGGTGAGATAAGATTCATTCATGTACTGCATGTGGCCATACAGTGAATTTGTACAGAGCAGAGTTCTCCAGTGTGCTAGGGATGCACGCATCCTGCACTCCCCCAAACTGGAACTGGAAGCGGTTTCACTTCCAAGGAGCTCATCACAGATGGAGAGGGGATGAGTAAGGACTGAACTGGAGGGCTAGATTTGCTCCTATGTGTGGGGCAGGAGAATGGCTACATAACCTCCCTCCACATTTCACAGCTGCACTGATTTATTTGCCTGGAGACTTCCCAAAACTACCTAACCAACCTGAGCGAACGTTATATTTAGTTATCATTTAACAAATAATCTATTTTAAAATAAATAGCCCTATCTATTAATATTCAGTTTTTGTTTCTTTTGCTTATTCTCTCCTTCTGAGTTAGCAGCGCATACAGAGCACCACCACCTGCACTTCTAAATTACGTTAAAGCTTCATACCAAACTTCATAAAAGTTACAGTGTCTGAGCTGCCTCATAAACTGAGAGCCTTTAGCTTTGTGCAAATAAAAACCCAGCATGGATTAGATCTCAGCTCCGGATCGTGAAAGTAAACTATGTGGGACTATGTGCCGCACTTTTGCTAAGATTGCTAGTAGCTACTCGTCTTCACTCACCCTGTTAGATCTCTGGATTCTTTAAAGGTCTCCTGTTCCTGTTGTTGGAGCCTCTTCCAGCGAGTTGACTTCAGTGGGAGCAGAAAGAGGGTGCTTGGTCCTCAGGTAATTATTATTCATATTTCAGTAGTACCTTAAGGCCCCAAACATGATTGAGATCCTGTGGTGTTAGGCACTGTGTAGTCTCTGTCCCAAAGAGCTTGCAATCTAAATGGTGGGTGGGGGGATAGAAACACACAGAGAGGCAAATGACTTGCCCAGAAGCAGAGCTGGGCAACGTGCCCAGATCTGCAGAGGCTGAGTCTGGTTCTTTAGCCACTAGACCACATTGCCTCCCCTTAGTGGGTATAATGGACTCATGGCAGTGGCCTAAGTCAGTCCACCTTCCCTGTCTATAAATTAATAAACACAAGCTGGACCAATATATTTAACTCAAACTTTTCCCTTTCCTTTTCCATCTGGCAGAGCCTTAACCCCTTTGTGAACTGCTTTTTACAGGGCTCTTACTAGTTTAATTAAAAGCAAACTCTCAGTCACAACTTATTTGATGGAGGAGTATTCCTGAACTTAGGCTTTCTCTCCTTTTTGTTTCAGCCCTTTTCATTGTACAGGATTTCCAGTTAAAACAAATTGTTTTCCCTTAATAATCTGCCAGCACAAACTTATCAGTTTTACTTTAGACAAAACTATAGGAGAGGGTTTCGTTCCAAAACTCTGCCCCTTGACAAAAAGAAAACACACTCCATTATACTCACTGGGGGAAATTCTGCTCTTAATTACACCAATGGAAATCTGGTGATACTAATGAAGTCAGTATATATACAGTATAACACAGAGGAGAATTTGGTCTACTGTGCATAAAAACATCCCCTCCTTGATATCCTGAGGAATATAGCACTCACTATCTCATTGGCTCACTGTTATGGTGCCAACGGAGATTCAGCCAGTCAGCAAATTAAATTTGCCTTAAGTGCCTCAGCACATTTCTTCTCAGTATTGTTATAAGTTGGATACATGCATAATTCTTAGGGCTGTGTTTTTAAAACCAGCCTTCCATTTCCTGTCCACAGATAATTGCAGGAGCAGTTTTTCTCAGGCATGGTGAATTTCTGGGCCACATTATAGCTGTTAGTAACTGGTATCTAACTCCCCGATTGCTCCCACAAATCAGGCCCTTGCAGTTCAATCCTAGAACTA
Organism: Gopherus flavomarginatus; assembly: GCF_025201925.1. NCBI lineage: Eukaryota > Metazoa > Chordata > Testudines > Testudinidae > Gopherus > Gopherus flavomarginatus. The sequence continues at coordinate 88,535,885 of NC_066620.1, forward strand.
ATCTATACATCTATTACACACAAAAAAACTATACTAAAAAAATATTAAGTTGCAAAGTCAATCACTCCAATGTTGGGAAATGCCAGGACTAAGGTTGTTGTGCAATCTAATTTGGCCCTTATGTGCTTATGCATCATAATACAGTCTTTAATTACATGATCACTTACTATTTTTTCCAAAGGATCCCTGCTTTAGTCAGTGTACAGAATAGAGATGCTCACTTAATGAGCAGCTATTCAATATTTTATTTTCTCCTCATTGTTCAATGTGTGGCCACAGGCCTTATTTACTGCACACTGCTCAAACCCTGCTCTGAAGAGAGAATTAGTAATTTCTTAGTGGGCTTTTCTATTGCGCTCATTACTAGAGTATGTGAGTGCTTCATAAAAATGAATCAATTTATTTTCACAACTCTCCTGTGAAGTGAGGGGTATTATTATCCCCATTTTAAGATGGGGAACCAGCACAGAGAGATTAAAATCAAAGATATCCACTAATTTTGAGTGCCCAATTTAATATGCTTAGGGCCTTCTTTTTTCAGAGTACTTGCCATTATATAGTACTTTATATGTCCAAAGCACAGCTCCCACTGACTTCAGTTCAGCTGTGAATGCTCAGAACATCTGCAGCACATCTCAAGTCTGGCATGCAGAAAATGAGGAGCGTGCAATTAGTGACCATCTGTGCAAAGTGTGGGTTGAGTGACTTGCCCAGAATCACATGGGAATTCTGTGGCAGAGGCAGGGCTCAAATCCTATTCTCCAGGGAAGCACCCCAGGGCCTTAACCATGAGACCATCCTTTCTCTTCCTGCAATCTGCTGCCTCATTCATTATACACCTTCCCACTACTGCAACAAATGAGGCAAGGATCCTACAGACAAGTCGTCTTCACTATACAACCCTGATTCTTTTCTTAGAGCGTGGTCCATTCTGTGCACTGAATGAGGCAGGGATCCTGTGGAAAACAACATGATCATGTAATTAAAAACTGTTTCATAATGCAGATGAACAAGGAGGCCAAATTAAGTTTACACAGGAGATCTTAATTCTGGCATTTCATAACTTTTGAGTGCTTGACTTTGAATCTAATAATGTTCTTTGAGAGAGAGAGAGAGAGTGTGTGTGTGTATGTGTATGTGTATGCCTGCTCCTGCCCTTCGGGGCTTAAAACAGCCCAGGAGAGGGCTGTGGCTGTGGCAAGAAGCCTGGGCTGATTAGGAGAAAGTAGGCTCAGCTGTGGCCAGGTCCCAATCAGGCCCAGCTGGGCCCTGTAAGAGGCAGTGAGCCAGGGGCTCAGACAGTCTTCTTCTGCTTGTAGAAGGAGAAGGGTCTGGCTATAGGAAGCTAAACCCAGTGTACCTGAGTGGAGCAGTGCTGGGGAAAGGTAGAGGAACTGGGGAGCTTCTGCCTGGAAAGCCCCAGACTGTGGCCTAGCATAAGGCCCAGAGGTACTAGGGGTTGCAGGGGCAGCCCATGGGTAAGCAAAGGCAGCAGGTCCAAACCCCTTTGCCTATGATGAGTGACTGATCCTGCAGTCTGCCCCAGTGAATGGGGGCTAGATGGAGACTGGGTAGTAGCCAAAACTGAGGCGAAGTGGGGACAGTGGGTTGGGGGTTCCCCAGGGAGGGGAGACCCAGATTGGTGGGGGGCTGCCAGGGGGCAGCACCCCAGTTGAAAGGGCACCAAGGTCCAGGAAGGGACACAGGGGCCAAGAGAACAGGTGGATCATTGGTCTGCAGAGGGCTGGCAGTGAGCTAATTCCTGAGGACAACCAGCAGGAGGCATTGCAGCGGTGAGTTCATGTGTCTAGAGTGTGTAATTTCCTATGTTTGCAGTGTTGTAGCCATGTTGGTCCCAGGATATGACAGAGACAAGGAAGATGAGGTGATGTCTCTTACTGGATCAAATTCTGTTGGTGGAAAATACAAGCTTTTGAACTTTTACACACCTCTTCTTCAGGTCTGGGGGAGGTAACAAGACTGTCTAAGCTAAATACAAGTTGAGACAGATAGTTAAGGGGTTTGCACATGTTGTGGGAGACCACTAAAAATGAGTGGGCAGTTAAGGGTTAGCAGGCAGCAGGGTATATTACAAACTGTTCTAATGAGCCATAAAACCAGTGTTTTTGTTGAGTCCATGGCTTTTAGTGTCCAGCAGAGTTATGAATGTAAGCTCCCAGGCTTGCCTTTTGACCTTGTTGTGCAGGTTTCCTTTAAGGACAAGGAATGAGAAGTCACATATGGCATGATCACTTTGTGAAAAGTGTTCACCCACAGGTGGTAGGGTGTTTTTGTCTTTTATCATCTTTCTGTGTGAGTTCATTTGAGAGTGTAGTGACTGTCTAGTTTCACCAACATAGTTGTTGTTAAGTTTCAGAGGGGTAGCTGTGTTAGTCTGGATCTGTAAAGGCAGCAAAGTGTCCTGTGGCATCTTATAGGCTAACGGGCGTATTGGGAGCATGAGCTTTCGTGGGTAAATCCCATGGGTCAACTGCATCCCATGAAAGCTCATGCTCCAATATGTCCATTAGCCTATAAGATGCCACAGGACTCTTTGCTGCTTTTATAGTTGCTGTTGGGGCACTTGATGCAATGGATGTGGAACACCATATATTTGATAGGCACGTGTATGTCCCAGGAATCTTGAAAGGTGTGTTGTGGAGGGTATTGATCATCATAGCAGAGGAGATATGTGTACAGGTTTTGCATCTGTTGCTCTGGTGCCACTTTGAGTTGGTATCTCTTGGTCTGTTGGGAGCTTGTTTCTGATGATGAGCTGGGTGAGGCTGCAGGGTTATTTGAAGGTCAGAAGAAGGGATTCGAGAGAGTTCTTTCAGGATGAGGTTTCCAACAAATATGAGTGGAACTGTTTGGGTGGAGTGGTAGTTGAAAAATAGGAGTGTGCAGTCAGTGGGTTTTTTCTGTATTGAAGCATGTTCTCCCTAGGTATTGGTGTGGCACTTTCCATGATGTGCCCTAATTCTCTGGGGAATGCCTTTTTTAGTGAAGGCAGTTTTAAGTGTGTTTAGGTATGTATCCTGGCCTTTCTCTTCAGAGCAAATTCTGTGGTATTTGAGTGCCAGGCTGTAGATACCATATTTTGGGGTCTATCTGGGGTGGTTGCTGGATCTGTGGGAATAACTGTGGAGATAGTCATTTGTAGAGTTCCCTTATTGAAGCTGATCCTGATGTCCAGGAAGTTGATGCTGGTGTGGGAGTGTTAGAGAGAGAATCTGAGAGATGGATGGTGGTGGTTGAAGCTGTGGTGGAAATTTGAGGGAATTTAGGTCATCTGTCCAGAGGATGAAAATATCATTGAAGTATGTCTGGTATAGCATTAGTTTCATGGTGCATTTTTCATAAATTTTTCTCAAGGTGGCCCATGAAGAGGTTGGCATTTTGTGGAGCCATCCTAAAACCCTTGGCTGTTCCCATGGTTTGGATAAAGTGTTTGTTGCTAAATGTGAAGTTGCTGTGGGTGAGGATGACACAGATAAGTTTGGCAATATGTTTAGGATGGATTTCTGAGTATTGTACATTATCTTGTAGGTATTTGAGTAGGCAGTGATGCCATCATGGTAGGGGTTGTTGCTGTGTAGGGAGGTGAGACCCATGGTGGCAAGGATGGTGTTCTGGTGGAAGTTGTTTAATGTCCCTGTCCCAAAGTGCTTGGAGGAAACTGGCCCTCTTATAGTGAATTGTTTCTATGAGTCCTGATATTTCATCAGTACGAGTGCTGTGCCCATATACGATGGGTAGGCCTAAGTTCCCTTGTTTTTTTGTATCTTGGGGGGTGGGGGGAATATAGACAGTCCTTTGAAAGGGTTCATGGGGCATGAGTTTGTAGTATGTTTCTTGGGGTTATATAGGGAGGATTTGATGGTATCCCTAATGCCTGTGTGAATTTGTGGTATGGGGTCGTCTTTAGATTCTGTATGACGGTGTCAGAGTTGTCCATTGGCCTTATTAACATGGTCATCATAATTAAGGACTACAATAGTGCCCCCTTTGTTTGCAGATTTGATCACTATCTGGTGGTTAGATTTCAAGGACTATCCTCTCAATGGTAGAGAGATTGTGATGGAAGTAATCTCTTCTTTTTTTTTTTCCAAAGCAATTGATGTAATGATCCAGTTTGTGGTTTTGTTTGCTGGGGGGTGTCCATTTGGATTATTTTTTCTTATGATTGTAGGTGGGGATGTCGTCTTGCTTAAAAAAGCAAACTGAAAAAAGATTTCATCAGGTGGCATTATATCAACACCCACATGGATCATCACCAGTGTTCAAACCTTTTCATCAACCACACGGTCTTCTTGCACTTGAGCAATTGGAGTAACTGATAGCAGTAGTAGGTTGTCATCGTCTATCTAGACCTGCACTGGAGGGGGTTAGGACACTTTGCCAACAGGTTTCACAGATAGTTGCTGATAGCAGAGGAGGAATGGTGAGACTCGGGAATCTTGGATTCCATTCCATGCTCTGGAGAGGAGAATGCTCTAGGGGAGTGGGCAGAGAGCCTGTACCCACCATGTGTGACTCCTTCTGCCCCATCTCCTCCAGTCTGTCCCAGTTCTGTCTGCTCCTCATCCCAGTCCTATACTTCTCACCAACCCTTCCCAGTCTCTACTCCTGAGGCTTTTCATTATCAGTCCCAGTTTCCTTGCCCAGCACATCCCAGGGTCAATCAGCTGGACTTTCTTCCCCAATCGCCTCCCCAGCTCCTTGTCCCTAGTCTCCTTTCCTGGCCAATGCCAGTCCCCCTCCCTGCTTTACACCTCAGATGATCTGTCTCTTTTCCCCCACCTAGGCCTCCAGTCACTTCTTCTTCCTTTCCACATTCCTCATCCCCTCAGATTCCTAGTTCCAATCTCCTGCGCTGGTCACCTCATCCAATGTCAGTGTCCCTGTCTCTCCTTCATCCCAACTCAGTCACAGTTTTCCTTTCACTCTCCCTGCCAGTCTCCAGTCCCAGTTTCCACCCGCAGGCCCTTTTCCAATCTTCTCCTCCCCCTCTGCCAGCACCCGTCCAGGGTCCAGCTCAGACCCCATTAGAGCTTCTTCCTCTACACTGCCTGGGCCCAGCAGGGGGCAGTCATTGGAAGCACAGGAGAGACAAGCTCCCTGCTCTCAGTACAGGTGTCTGGACCCATCACAGCTGCAGCAGCCCAGAGTTGCAATTAAAGAGAATCTACCTACCCCTGGACTGGCACATACCCACTGTGGATGAAATATTTATAGAATTTAGCTGGTAAAATCTCTACTGAGCATGTGCAAACTGATTTTTTTTCCAAGGGGCTAATAACTTGTCCAAATGGGGATAGCAAAGATACATCTTTGATGCAAAGGCCATCCACTGCTAATTTCAAGTCCCACCTCCAAAGCATGGATGTGTAGAGGCACTAGAGCTCTTCAAAGAAAATGTCACCAACAATTTAACAGGGGCAGAACATACTTTTCCTTAGCCTTCTTTTTGGAACAAGCTGAACCATTTTGTCTGAAATTATCCTGAAAAAAATATCTTTTTGTTGTAATTGTTGCCCCAATCCTAACATGTTATGTCTGTGTAATATTGTCTGATTTTGTCTAGTCTTGCAGCTTTGACAGGTTGCACAATTGCATAATATTGATGATTCTATGAAATGTGCAGTATTTGACACATACAAGCTCTGAGTCATTTAACTTTTTTTATATTTTTATTTCTTTATGAAAACTAATTTTAATCTTCCCCACCCTGAAAAATATCTTCAGTCTCCTAGAGAGGGCACAACAAAATCACTGATTCCCCTGCTGCATGATATGAGTTTTATTGGAATGGGTCCCTTGTTGACCATTAAGCAATTGTAACATAATGGCAGTAGCTTTTATTACTGTGGCACTGGCCAGCACTCTAGTGCTAGCACCATGGTGTTAGCAATGGCAGATGTTTAGGAGCATTGAAACTAGAGTAACCAGATGTCCCAAGTTCATAGGGACAGTCTCGATATTCAGGACTCTATTATCCCCCATCCCATCCCAATTTTTCACTTTTGCTATCTGGTCACCCTAACTGAAACATGAGTGATCCCAGAAAATTTACCTAGGTATTCCTGATAGAAATCAGAACATAAGCATACCACAACAAGACTTAATGCTGCCTTTCTTCTTACTGATAGTGTCTTCTCTCTACACTGGTCTGAGCTGGAGGGTGATTATGGCGCGCTCTCTCTGATATCTCATTTCAGTGTCTGTAATAGTCTGAGGTACAAGAAAGTAGCACAGTGCTTCCCTTTAGCTGAAGAGACAGAGGCCTGTCTGGGGATTGAAGGTGCTGGTTTGATCTACACAGATGACCAGGGGGTCTGTACAGCTAAAGTCATGGTTTGTTTCACTGTAAAGCTGTCTTCTGTGGGGCCAAAATTTGGTGATTAAAATGACAGAGGGATCAATGTTTTCTCTGCAGTTTGGTATTGCACTTTGCATTTAAATATAATTAAAGTGCACCTTTAAAAGCAGTAGGTGAGGGCCCTTTCAGTTCATATGGACGAAGCCCATATTTCTGAGGAACCATATTTTTTTTTCTTATGAAGGACTAGAGCTCTAATCCCAAACTCCCAAAGGTGTGTGTCTGATTTATCTAGTCAATGTGTCTCTGGTCTGAAGCATGGGCATTCCCTGCCATGGCTGAAGCTGGGTTCCACTTGATTATCAGGATGCTTTAGTTCTATTGACTTTACTCCACATTGTAGATTAAATGAATGCATTCTGCTCTGTTTGTCTTTATTTGCTTGCTCTCACTGTGTTGAGAGCCACTATAAAAACAGAACAGGGAGTCTTTATCCTGATCTTTACAGCTGAGAATTGTGGTCTACAATCAGACCACTCCTTCAGTCTCTGCGTATGCCCATTCTCTATCTTGAGGAACATTTGCTCTGCTCATTTACACTAAATTCCTGTGCTTCTTATCCCAAATCAAACAGATTTCTTATGATGTTACCTTCATGATGCTGTAGTTCTTTCCTAGCATTAGCAGATTTTTCACCCATTATCTTTTCCATTTAATAATCGCTCCTGGTAGTTACCTAGAAAAAACAAACAATTTATAATCCAGTTAGTCCACTTAATTTGTATGTGACAGCTGTCTCTGTCTTCAGGATGGAAAGTGCCTGTTTTTGTTGGCAATCTCTTATATTTTTTATATAGCACCCTTCATGATCCAAAAGTGAACTGCAGCTCCCCAACTTAACCTTGAGACTGTTCAACAGTTGTGACAAAGTCAGGCCAGATGGCTGCAGGAGGGTGGTGTAAACCCTAGAATGTTAAAGGCCCTTTTTCCTACAAACTGAGAAGAGGTTACCTCAGGTCAATTAGGGACACCTGAATCCAGTTAAGGGCTGCTTGAGGACTTTAAAAACCCCTCCTCTGGGCAGTGCTTCTATATCCTGGGAAATTTCCCACAAGGAATTTGTGAGTAAAATGTTTCAACTTGGGAAATTGGGAATTTCTCAAACATTTTACTCACAAATTCCCAGGATATAGAAGCACTAAAAAACTTTATCTGGGAATCTTTTTTAACAGATTTGGGAAATTTTGTAGCACTAGGTTGGGGAAAAGTTGGCATCACAATATAGAAGCACTGCCTCTGGGCAAGGGGAAAAAAAGGAGGGGGCAGGAGAAGAGAAACTACTGCTAGGCCTATAGTAGAAGAGAGAGAAGCTGCTTCAGGGTGAGAGGCTGTGCTCCTTTCCATAGGGGAACAGCCAAACTCAAGCACCTGCTAGGAGAAGGATTGACACTCCTTGGCCAGCAACAGGATATCACCCAACCCCAGTGAGGAGGCTGAGAAAGATATCCTCCTTTGTTTTGGTGTTTACAAGACTGTTTCCTTTTTGTTTGGTGAAGGATTGCACCTGGGGCTTACCCTGGAAACATGACAAAGGAGCACAGAAGGGGGAAGGCAAACACTGCCCAGAGTGGGGCTGATTTACCCTAGGCCTGCCATCACCAGAGCGGGAAGCGCTAAGTCTGGTGAGATGAAGGAGGTGCCTTGCCACACAGTACACAACAACACAACCATTTGAAACAGAAAATGAAGTTTAACACCATATTCAATTCAAAATCTCCAGGGTGATTATAGATCAACAGAGGGTAATTACCCCAGAGTCCTATGCTTGTGCAAAAAGTCCCTATGGAATTCATAATCAAAACCTTAGCACAGATCCTCAACTTCTGTAAATCAATTTAGCTCCATTGACTGACTTAAATGGAGTTATCCCTGTTTATACCAAATGAGGGTTTGATCCCTTCTTGCTCCTAAAAGACTGCACCTCCTGTAACAATGATCCTTGAGTTTACTTGTCCATATCAGATGGAAGGGCATCACCTATTGAATTACCACCAGATCTCCCATCCACCTGCTGAGGAAGAAAGGCCTGATTAACTTGAGATCTGACAAGGTGGTACCACGCCAAGCAAAACATTTTCTATTTTTTCCATTCAGTCCCTCTGAAGAGCTCTTCTAGTCCAGTGTACCTCATTGGAGTTAAAGGAATCCCTATTTTCTTCCCACAAGTTCCTATTCATAGCTCTCAGATGTTGGCAGGTATGCAGTTAGACTAATTAGTCGACCTAAATTATTCTTTCACCAGTGATAATCAACGTCACCAGCCATTCTGGGGCCACTAGGTATTATATCACAGCAGTTATTTTCCTTATCGGTCCTGAGAGGATTAAGGCCAGGATACATACCATCTGCTACACCCAGGTGTTAATTGGAAGGGGAAGACATGTGGACCCCTAAGGATATTGGTGTTAAAACACCATTTAGAAGAGGATTAACAGTCCCAGCTCCACAAGGGGAAAATCTACAGACATGCCACACATTACAGGTTTTCGGGAAAAAAAAATTCTTCACCCTCCTTTTTTTTTCCCCCACTGCCTACCTATTACAAGCATTGCAACACTAATCTAGTGTGTGGTTTACCTCCAAGTCACCTGACGAGCACTGACTTTTCTGTCAGAAGATACTATTGTTTCACAGAAGTGTTTTTACAACTGTTCCTTATTGCATAAATTTTTGAGATCTAACTAAGTCAGTTAATTTAAAAAAAAAAGCCTTTGTGCTCTTCTTACAGTAACCTGAGGTTTTTATTACACTAGTAAAACGACAGTGAGAATAAATCCCAATCAGATAGTCCTTAATACTTTTTAAAAAAAATCTAGACACAGCTGCAGATTTATATTCTTGTAAGGTTCAGCTTAGCTGGGCCATACTGCCATCCTCAATAGAGGTGGTCAAAATACTAACTTTTTTAAAATGTCTGACAGATTCTCAATTTTTTAAATTAAAAATAAAACCTACAACACTTGCGGTTTGGGGAGTTTCTTTACGTTTATCACCTTCTTTGCCCCCTCACTGCCATTTTCAGTAGCAAAATGGAAAAGGAAAGGGAAACACAAAGTGGGAAGGAAGAGAAATGACAACTGAAAACACATCTCATTTTTTCACTGGAAAACTCTGAAAACAAATTTTTTGGGGGGAAGCCCATTTTTCATGGGGAAAGAAGTTTTTGAAAGAAAATCTAACCACCTCTATCTATTAGCAGCTTTAGATTTCCCTACAGTGCTAGATCTCAAAGGCCTTTCTCTATAATCAGAAGGCCCTTTACACTTTGCAGCACATTCAAACTAGAATCTGTGGCAAAGCTCCCTCACTCCCACCTCCAATGTATGTGGCAGAGCTGCACAGAAATAGGTGACAATGTTAGTTGGTTGCAAAATCATTCATTAAGCTGAAGCCTTCTAAACTGGAGAAGCAAGGTCTGAAGAGGTGCACGGAGGGAGCAGGGGAGGATCGCAGAAAGATGTAGCTGCCATCTGGATTGGGGGATCCTAAACCCGAAAATAGACAAGCTCCACCCTTGCAGATTATAGGAGCCCTGGGAAGGCCACTGCCTGCTCCTGCATGCCTTTCACTGCTCCCTCCCAGTTAGTGTTTAAGCCTTTTCTGGCCTTCAAGCCAGTGCATGTCGCTCCTCCACTCTCACTCTGCTTACTGCAGAGTATCTCTGCCACAGAGCTCTTAAAAATGGCAGGCAGACAAGTTAAGTGGCAGGAAGATGGCTATTGGGCAGGGACCTGGGTATATGCAGTGCACACAAATAAGATTTTTGGACAAAGGTATGATGTAGCTATTTGCATGACAGGATAACCATATGATGCATGGTGCACTGAATACAGTCCACGCTCACTCTGGAGGATGCCTGAATCTTTGGACATTTCAGTGCTGGCAGCCCAAACTATTCAAAAACCACAGAGACTTGACTCAGAAAATCATGAATTGTATTTACAATAAGCACCTCTCCCTTCCTTTAGGAGTTTATGTGAATTTAGGCCAGATAACAAACTTCAGTCTCCAGAGTTTTCTTTAACCACAGAACTTGCAGAGCACAAGAATGCTTTCCTGCATGGTTCTACTTTTAAGCGTCTGGACCAGAGCTGAACACTAGCAACCTCTTCCTTTCCTTCCTTGTGTTTTCTAGAGCTGGGTGCAAGCAAAAATTTTGAGCCTAACTTCCGCCAAGTTTAACAGTTTGGAGATGGTATTGCTGTCTGGGTCAAACTCTAGAGCATGTTCAGCTTCATCCCCTGCTATATGTTAGACCAGTGGTGGGCAGCCTGCAGGCTACACATGGCCTAGCAGAGTAATCTGCTGGCAGGCCATGAGACAGTTTGTTGTTTACATTGATGGGCCACAGGCATGGCCCCTACAGCTCCCAGTAGCCACAGTTCACCATTCCCAGCCAATGGGAGCTGCAGGAAGTGGGGCAGGCCACAGGGACATACTGGCCACCACTTTCCCACAGCTCCCATTGGCCAGGAACAGCAAACCGCAGCCACTGGGAGCTGTGAGGGCCATGCCTGTGGACAGTCAATGTAAACAACAAACTGTCTCATGGCCCACCAGCAGATTACCCTGATGGGCTGCAGGTTGCCCACCACTGAATTAGAGGATTCTTCCTCAGAGTTTTAGCAGTTGGTGATCACTGGCAATGACTAAACACAACCACCATTTACAACTGCAGAGATCCTAAGTTAAGAAAATCCATGCTCAGAACAATCGTTTATTATTTCTGTGGGAATTTATCTTTTGCACTGAAGCCAGTTATTTATGACTTATTCATAAGTCCTTGGCTTGCCAAAGAAAAGAGAAAAAAGCTAGTCTGCCTGGCAACAAGCCTGTAATTATTCAGAGCTTGGTGTGGTGAATTAGGGAGGCACACTTGCGACATTTATTTAACTGATAATATCCTTAAAGCACTCGGCCAGTGACTTGTAAAGATACCGTTGTTTGTTATTGAAATAGTTCATCCTGCCTAAGGAGGGGCACTCTCAGATCAAACACATTTGGACCATGTTGCCCTTCTTCTTTTATACTTTCAGGTTATGATTCTCATTTGGAGCCCATAAACAGAGGAAATGTTAGCATAGACCCAAGTGTGAACTTGTATTACTAGAACAAGCCAGCTTTCTCTGAATTATGGGCTAGCTGCCTTCATGCTAAGCTAATAGAATCCACAAACAAGTCATTTGAGTGGGGACCAGTGGTAAGATTGAGGAGCTGTGGAGCACACAGCATGATGGCCATTATCAGCAGTGCCACTATTTGACACAACACAGAGGAACTAGGTTTTGTTTTATTTTATTTTACCTTCTGCATTTCTCTCTGTCCCTCACAAATCCCGCAGGATCTCTCTCTAGCTCAACATAGGTAGACATTTGACTCCATTTTAAATCTTCACTTTCACCTTGAACCCTGCATCATTCTAGCCAAGGAGGGATGGATGGAATTCACTTTGGATCCTTGTCAATACTGCTTCTTAATCAACCACAGGTGCCTCTGAGCAATAATGGACTGAAATATAAAGGGGCTAAGTTTTCAACAATTCAGGCATGGAATTTGCCTAATATACATGCCCAGTTGTTACAACTGTGCATGCAAATTGGACAGGTGTGTACACAAGTGATCAAAACTCTCAATTTGCACAAGTGGTTACCTAATCTGCATGTGCATTTGTGGTAATCATGTATGTGAATTCAGCATATAAGTGCAGGCTTCTTTTGAGCATGATATTGTGTGCTTAACTTTTCTAAATACTAGGCCTAATGGACCATATGCTGCCCTGGTTCCATAAACTACAAACCAACCAGAATTGATTGAAAATTTTCCAGATTGGCCTCTTTACAAACCTTAGGAAGGGACCATTCTTAACATGCAGCTCTGTAGGAGCAATGATAGAAAAGTTACCAACACACTGACTCCACTGAACCCCAAATTGTGGTAATTATCCCAATCATAAATTTAGCAGACTTGCTTTGTTGTTAGTGGAAAAAGTGGATAACTTTGATCTGGAAACCAACCAAAGCTCCCACATACGCCAATACTGGATGAATGCTGTCCATGTGGTTCCCTTACAAAAACTTTCTCATTTCCAGAATAAAATTACAGCTGTTGAGCTCCTGTGGTTTCTTAAGATTTTCTTCAAGAACTCTTTTGGAACAGTCAAGAGATGTGATGGTAGCAGAAAATAATTTCACATTTTTTGGGGGGTTCAGTCTTGTTTTTATAATTTTACTTTATTTTTTCATTTGAAATTGGTAAGGTAAGTCACTATTACAATCACACATATATTATCTGAATGTTACCAGGGAATATACACTACAAAAATATTTTATATCAGCATGCTTCTCAATGACACTTGGAATGTTACCTATTAAATACTTTGCTCTTTTTTAGTCTTTCAGAAATAAATATTTTCATGTTAGTGGCTATCAAGTGTGATGCTGTTAGGCTTCAGATACCCAGCAACTCTAGCTCCAGCACATTTGCGTGGCTAGGGATATGTATGCTCATCTACCTTTTTGTTGCTTATCGTATTGATGACGTAGGGATTATAGTGGACGAAAAGCTGGATATGAGTCAACAGTGTGCCCTTATTGCCAAGAAGGCTAATGGCATTTTGGGCTGTATAAATAGGAGCATTGCCAGCAGATCGAGGGGCATGATCATTCCCATCTACTCAACATTGATGAGGCCTCATCTGGAGTATTGTGTCCAGTTTTGGGCCCCACGCTACAAGAAGGATGTGGAAAAATTGGAAAGAGTCCAGCAGAGGTCAACAAAAATAATTAGGGAGCTGGATCATATGACTTATGAGGAGAATCTGAGGGAACTGGAATTATTTAGTCTGCGGAAGAGAAGAATGAGGGGGGATTTCATAGCTGCTTTCAACTACCTGAAAGGGGGTTCAAAAGAAAATGGATCTAGACTGTTCTCAGTGGTACCAGATGACAGAACAAGGAGTAATGGTCTCAAGTTGCGGGGGGGGGGGGGAGGTTTAGGTTGGCTATTAGGAAAAGCTTTTTCACTAGGATTGTGGTGAAGCACTGGAATGGGTTTCCTAGAGAGGTGGTGGAATCAACCTCTAAGGAAGGAAAGGCCAGGCTTGACAAAGCCCTGGCTGGGATGATTTAGTTGGGGACTGGTCCTGCTCTGAGCAGGGGGTTGGACTAGATGACCTCCTGAGGTCCCTTCCAACCCTGATATTCTATGAACCAATATAGTTACAAAACCATGTTGAGGATCTTGTTGCAGCCTAGGACATGTCCAGTTAGACCTGTAGTTTATGCAGGGTCTTAGATCCATGCTTGGTAAGTTTTCAGACTAGAATTTTAGCTACCCACTATCTAGCTATAGTCTCTATCTTAGGTTTTTTTCTAAGGCATCTGTCACCATGGCAAAGCACAATATATTTAAAGACATCATTTCATGTACTATAAATCCCAGCCCTCTTTCCAACGTGCATGTTTGGGGGGTTTATTACTCTTTCTTCTTGACTTCTACATCCTTCCCTATAGCTCAAGCTGCTGAAATAAGTTCCTTGTGACAGTAGAGGCAGCAGAGCAATGTATTATAATGGGAATTTCAATCCTCTATTGTAACACAGCAGCTCATTTAAACAGCCTGAGTGGTGTGATGGTTTCAGCAAAGTGTCATTGTTCACTCTGGAGAGGAATTTTTTTAAAAGCAGTCATTCTCTCAGAAACCATACTCCTCTGCCTCTTTATCAAGCCTATAGAACAGTGTCTGTCTGAATATGGTGGTAACATAGTCTGCTGCAACTGTCTCAAGACTGCAACAATGTTAGTCCGCAACTGTCCTTGAAAATGTTTCAAACACTGTTATAAACCTGCCCAGTGTGGCCAGGGCTCTTGTCTCAATAAATGGACTTTCTTCCCATGAATAGGTTTTCTTTTCCTCCCACCCCTTCTCTGTTCCCCATTCAGGGGAGATCACAGGGGAGACTGATACATTTGAGAGGTGATGTGATAAAAGTATGGATAAGCTAAACGAGCTGAACAATAACTTTGTGATTTGAAAACAATTAGCTATTGTTCTGAACCCCTTCTACACCAGCTTATTTTAGGTGAAAAGCACCTGTAATCCTCAAGGCACATTCTGAACCAGAGAGAAAGGGACTGAGTCCAGGCCTGCACTACAGACTTCTCTGCCAACATAGCTATGTGGCTTGGGGGTATAATGAGGTGTCATTTCTGACCGACATAGCTGTGCCAGCAGAAGTCCTAGTATAGAAACAGTTACACTGGGAAAACTGTCTTTTTACTAATACTGGTTGTTTCACATGGGGGGTGGGGGGAAGGGGGGGGAAGAGTAGAATAAACTATGCCCTGAAAAGCACAGCTTTGCCAGCAACCACACTAGGAGTGGTGTGCTTTGGCAGTATAGCATACTGGTACACCTATACCAAAAGCCTTCCAAGTGTAGATCTGGCCTGAGGGTGCCTGGGGGAGGAAGAAGGGGAATATTAGCTGTGAGCAAAAACATAGTGTGTGTATACAGGTATTTTTGTAATTGAGTGCACATGTATGAATGAAAATGTGTGCCCTTGTGCAGGTGAGTATGTGCTCCTGGGAGACTGGTAGCATGTATGTCCATGTCAAATGTGCTTGTGTGTTTGTTTACTGCACTAGTATGTAGATATATATGGAAGCGTTTGCATGTGTGATAACTACAAATCCAGTAACATTCATGTACATTTTACAAACCATCAAGAATCTTTCTTTTTAACTTCTGCAAGTACTGTGGGGCATATCAAGTGTCAGTTCTCTACTATGTGTACTACACAGAGGGACATGGAGAACTATTTAAAGAGAGCCCTTAACACTTAAACTAATAGTTTTAACACCTGTGCCACAGGGAACTGGAAAGCATAACTACAAAAGACTTCAGGTCTGATTCTCCTCTGCAGTCCCTCCACTGAAGTCAGTGGGAAGTATATTGGTGTAAAACAGTTGTGAGGACAGTTGGTCCTTTTATGTGGATTCTAAGGAAAATAGGGCCCATTATCAGACTAGTCAGCCTCTCTGAGAATCAGTAAGGCCCAATCTGCAATGAACATCAAATCAAGTTAAGGACCTATGTTTAAACCCAGTTCCAACACAGTATCTAAATTTTATTTCTTTGCATATGTCTACCCTGCAACTAAACACCTGCAGCTGTCCCGTGCCTGTAGACCCAAGCTGTGGGGCTGATTGATTGCAATGTAGTGTTCCGGGCTTGGTCTGAAAACTGGACTCTAGGACACTGTGAGGTGGAAGGGTCCCAGATCCCAGGCTCCAACCGAAGCCTGGAAGTCTACACACCAATGAAATAGCACCGTGGCCCAAGCCCCCATTAGTTCACTTGTGCAAACTGAAATTTTTTCATTGCAGTGTAGACGTGCGCTTTGTGGCTTTTCTAATATTTATAAATAAAACCCTTTAAAGGGTTTCTAGTATGGATTGGCTCAATTAGCCTGGGAATGGACACCATATAGTCAAGGTTAGGTGTGTGCTTGAAGACTGTGAGAGGGGGTCTGAGTGTGTCTGACTTGGGGAATTTTTATATTTGGATACCTGATATGTAGTGTAATCTGTTGTAGCCCAAATGCAAATAGCTTAGCTCTTGAGTTATTCTCATAAGACCCAGAGATAAATTCTCTAGCAGTGGTCAGAGAGGGAGGGACTCCATCAGAAATAAGGAAATCACTGCATCCCATCTATAAGAACATAAGAGCAGCCATAGTGGGTCCAACCCAAGGTCCATCTAGCCCAGTATCCTGTCTTCCAACAGTGGCCAATGCCAGGTGCCCTAGAGGGAATGAACAGAACAGGTAATCATCAAGTGATCCATGCCCTGTTGTCCGTTCCCAGCTTTTGGCAAATAGAGGATAGGGACACCATCCCTGCCCATCCTGGCTAATAGCCATTTATGGATTTATCTTTCATGAATGTATCTACTTCTTTTTTTAACCATGTTATAGTCTTGGCCTTCACTAGCCTTTGGCAAAGACTGTGTGCATTGTTTGAAGAAATACTTCCTTTTTAACTTTAAACTTGCTGATTTATTTCATTTGCTGACCCCTAATTCTTGAGTTAAGAGGAGTAAACAACAGTTCCTTATTTACTTTCTCCACACCAGTCAGGATTTTATAGATCTGTCATATCCCCTCTTAGTCCTCTCTTTGGTACTTTTCACCTTGGAAATATTATTAATCTCTCCTCATATGGAAGCTGTTCATACCCCAATCATTTTTGTTGCCCTTTTCTGTACCTTTTTCAGTTCCAATATCTCTTGAGATAGGGTGATCAGATCTGTATTCAGTATTCAAGAGGTGGACATACCATGGATTTATACAGAGGCAATATGATATTTTCTGTATTATCTATCCCTTTCCTAATGATTCCCAACGTTGTTAGCTTTTTTGACTGCCACTGCACATTGAGCAGATGTTTTCAGAGAACTATCCCCAATGACTCCAAGATCTTTATTCTGTGGCAACAGCTAATTTATACCCCATCATTTTATATGCATAGTGAGATTGTTTTCCAGTATGCATTACTTTGCATTTATCAACACTGAATTTCATCTGCCATTTTGTTGCCCAGTCACCAATTTTGTGAGGTCCCTTTGTAACTCTTTGCAATCTGCTTTGGACCTAACTACCTTGAAGTTTTGTATCACTTGCAAATTTGGCCACCTCACTGTTTGTCCCTTTTTCCAGATCACTTATGAATATGTTGAACAGCACTGGTCCCGGTACAGACCCCTGGGGGATACTATTAGTATTTGAAAAATACTCACAGGAAAACCTGGCCTATACACAAAGCACCCCATGTTGGTATCTGAGCTTTGACATGGATCACCAATCTTTTCACAAATACATGAATTCAGCGTAGGAGCCATGTATTTATTATTAAATACTCTAAGACCTCCAATGCATGTACTTGATCAAATTATGCATACTAGTTTTGAAGCTTCGTAAATACTAAAAGGGATCAAGTATGGACAAACAGAGTCAGTCTTAGTACTCCCAAAATATTAGTCATTCCCTAACTCCCCTTCCCATTATTTGGCCAGTTTTAAACATATAAGGAAGGTCTGAAAGTTGTTGTGTTTACTACATTTATTTTTTTTCTGCTTCCTTTTTAACCTTAAAAATGCTAATATTCAGTCACATTCTTTATTAGGAGGCCTAGACCTGGGGTGAAATCCTGACCTCATTGAAGTCAATGAGAGTTTTGCCATTGACAACTTCATTCCTAGTTCATTTCAGGTTCCATTGTTCTCTGCTGGAAGGACATCAATGGAAACAGAATTGTTTCCTACTGCAGGCAGCCATGATGTCACCAGACAGGTATCAGTGCTGTTCACAGTGGGGAAGATGGACTGAAGGCTTTCATCTCAGGCTTTTGTTTGTCCTTCAAAGATGGAAATAGGAAAAAGACTTGAAGTCTCCTTGGTTAAGTAGAATTCTTAGCTGGGTATTTATCCATTGGTACAAAGCCAGATAAGGTTGACATTCTTGTAAGGTGAATGTGAAGAATGTTTGTGGGGAAGCGGGGGATGTGTTGTAGACATTCAGCAAGTTTCAAAGGACCAAACCACAGCTATTTCTCTCAATTCATTAGAGCTTTCTTAAGCCTCTCCCTCTTCCCCCCGCCACACACAGTCATTCTAGGTCCAACTCCAGTGCAAACTGTCTCCTGAACTCTCAAGGCTCCTTCTGTTGGTCAACAGTTTCCATGTTCCAGTGGAGTTTAGTTATTGTGGGATGGTAACACAATCTCTCAAATAGCTTGGGCCAGTCCTATGAAGAGTTTTGGACCATCAAGGCACAGACCTTGAATTGGACTCTGCACTGACCTATACTGAATACAGAGCAGAGCACCAGATTGATGCACTCACAGTTGCTTAGCAAAGAGATGGCTGTATTCTACACTAGTACAATAGAACCTCAGTTACGCACACCTCAGGAATGGAGGTTGTTCGTAACTCTGAAATGTTCGTAATTCTATACAAAATGTTATGGTGGTTCTTTCAAAACTTTACAACTGATCATTGACATAATACAGCTTTGAAACTTTACTATGCAGAAGAAAAATGCTCCTTTTCCTTCATTCTTTTAGTAGTTTACATTTAACACAGTACTGTATTTGGTTTTGGGAGACTTTTTGGTCTCTGCTGTCTGATTGCATATGTCCAGTTCCAAATGAGGTGCGTGTCTGACTGGTCACTTCATAACTCTGGTGCTCATAACTGAGGTTCTACTGTAGAGCTTTTTCGGGGCCCATATCTTCATTCCTAGATGTGAGTTTAAGAAATTGAGCCTGACTGTCTCAAATGTGTGGATCATTATGTCCAGATCTGTGTCTGATAGGAGAGGGCTATTTTCAGCATTGTGGTTCTAATTTAGAAAAGACTAGCTCATTCCAAAATAGCAGGTTGCATGTGCCAATACATCTTATCCCTTCATCTACCCATTTCAGGCAAGTACTCATGCCAAAGTCAGGCTTGGGTCTAGCAGCATTGACAGACCAGTGAACGGAGACAAAAATGAGCAATCAAAAAAATATATAAATCTCCAAGGTGCCCTTCCCACCCCTGCTGAGAATTAAGAAATCTCTGAAAGTGCATCATACAGCCTAAGGGCCAGATTTTGTAGGAGCTTAGCTTGCAATGTGCCTTTCAAAAGGAGTTGGGCACCTAACTCTTGAACATCCTGATATAGGTGCCTAAATGGGAGCTGAGCACGTTTGAAAATCCAGCCCTAAAATATTCCAGAGGCTTTTGATGCTGTACATACTTTGTTTCCACTGCAGAGTGTAGCTGACAGACTGCCTGGGTGTGATGTGCAGCTCTGTTCTTTAATAAACTGGTGGTTTAGCTGCTAGAATAAGAGGTGTAGCTAAATTGTGCCAGGCTGGGAATTAATTCAATCACTCCAATAATATCAGAACCCCTGGCAGGAGAGTTTGGAAGCTTGGTAATTACAGCTGAATCCCTAGACTGAGTTACCACTGATGTAAAAACATCTTACTCTCACTCCATTATTTTTATGGACTGTATAGCCCAAGATTTACATTATTTTTAAAAATGGGAAAATAATTGTGTTGTAGGAAAGGCTTTGATTGCATTTATATTGGCATGAATGCTTGGCCAGATTACTTATTACAAGATGACATCGGAATGGCAAGTGAAAGGTTTATTACAATGACACTCAAATATCTGTCAGGATTAATGCAGTTACTGGTGTTTATTTACTTCACTGTTTTCATATTCTGGTTTTGGCAGTAGGAACCTTCTATCTGGTTAAAAATGAGGCTGTAGCATGCTAGGCACTTCTTACACAACAACTGTAATGAGTCTGGTTAAGTGCCATAACTCCCTACTCCAACCCCTATTATTAGTGTCATGGTGCCAGTTAGAGATGAGTGAATACTTGGTATTTTAGTTCAGTGATCAAACTAAACAAATCAATCAAAAAAACTGAAATCTGTTAGTTTAAACCCTAAATTGATGATTTTTCTCACCAAAACAATTGTTTGGTCAATGAAACAGTCAAATGTTTCAAAAAATTTTGACATTTCTGAAAAAAATTGTTTTTGTTTGGTCACAACTCTTTGCCAAATTCCATCCAAATTTGCAAATTGTTTCAGTGCCCTAGAAAATGCTTTTTTAGTGAATTTACTGTTAGCCAAAAAAGATCACCCCCAGCGGCAGTGCCAATCCCTTATGAAAGCTTTCTGCATGTGTTGCAGACCTGCAGGCTCCCCTGAATGATATAGAAAGAGGGTCTCTTACTTTAGCAATAGCACTACTTATCCACTCCCTGCCCCATATGGTGGCCCCTCTCCACTCTATGGTGCCTCTCATGAATTAGAATACCCAAATTCAGTTTTCCCAGAATCTCTCAAGACATCATTCCAAGCGTTTGTTGTTGGTGATGGGGTGGGCTTTTAATGCCTCCCTGATTTCTTATTTAGGGCTCAATCCTGGGAGACGTGTACCTCAAAGGTGCTGAATACCCTCAACTCCCACTGGCTTCACTGGGAGTTGAGCATGCCTAGCATCTGACAGTAGCATTTAGCTCTTTGCAGGTGAGTCCTTAATTCCATTCAAGTAGGAAGTTTGCTACGAAAACATCTTGGGCCTACTTTACAATTGTTCCTCTTTTCCAGGCCTCAAGCAACATTTCATTGGGCCCAGGACAAACTCATAAAATTAGCCTCCATACACACTAATGAAAGGAAAAAAATATTTTATTTCTGAAATTGCATAGGTATGACTGTCATGAATGATTTCACTACAGTCCATTTTTCTTGCAAGTTCACATTCACTAGACAAAACAACAAGATGACTTAAGCATTCCTATGCTATAGTAGATCGGCTGCAGTTATTGATGAGTGCCGAACATCATTCGGGGGGAGGGATAGCTCAGTGGTTTGAGCATTGGCCTGCTAAACCTAGGGTTGTGAGTTCAATCCTTCAGGGGGCTACTTAGGAATCTGGGGCAAAAATTGGTTCTGCTAGTAAAGGCAGAGGGGGCTGGAGTCAACGACCTTTCAAGGTCCCTTCCAGTTCTAGGAGATTGGTATATCTCCAATTATTACCTCTATTACCTATTTGGTTTCTGCCAGTCACTGGCAATGTGCAAAAAATGCACACTTCACTGAAAATTAGTTTTTTAGTTTTTAATCTCATTAAGTGAGATAAATGGTGGCAGTTGCAGTTTTTTCCAAAAGCAGACTTGCAGCCAGTCTCTTGGAATCTTACATTTGAGAAGAAATTCAGGAAAACTACAGCCATCTACATCTTTAGGTATTGACTTCACTAGCTTCCACATTTCTTCAAAATCCAGTACACCAGTGTGTTGTGTTTTGTTTTTTGACAATCTGTAATGTGTTTAGGCCACAATCCAGGATCTCTTTAAAAAACCCAAATCAGTAAGTAGTGCAGCACTGCTGTCTCCTGCTTCTGGCAAATCTTCCTCTGAGACCTGGTCTACACGGGGAGGATCGATCTAAGTTGCGCAGATTCAGCTATGTGAATAACTTGGCTGAAGTCGACGTACTTAGATCTACTTACTGTGGTGTCTTTACTGCAGTAGGTCGACTGCTGATGCTCCCCCGTCAACTCCGCCTACGCTTCTCACTCTGGAGTACTGGAGTCGACGGGAGAGCTCTTGGCAGACGATTTATCGCATCTTCACTAGAGGCAATAAATCAATCTCTGCTGGATCGATTGCTCTGGAGGTAAATATGGACATGCCATGAGTCTCTGGTGGTGCTATAACATAACTATCACTAGATTGGAATTACATGATTCATCTGGTTGCACTTCTGTGTCAATTTGCACCGTCTCTATATTGATATCACCTTCACCTTGCTGTTTTTGTTGGTCCAATTCCCCAATTAGTGCCTTTGCTTGAGACAGAGGGCTTGTCTATCTAGAAAAATTGGAGGATTGACTGGCATCCATTAGATTCTTTTCTTTCCCTTTAAGCTCCTGATGTTTCTGGCATCGTGACTTGTTATTTATAGCCAGACACAGCAGTATGACACACACATTAATGATACACCAGTGACAAATGACTTCTAGGCCCTCTGGAGGTATCATTCCCTGTCCTTGGAATCTGGTCTCAACTCTCAGCCCTTCTAGGCATCCTGGACTCAGAGAACCAGATCAATGTCTGGAATGTTGCTTCTGTTCTAACACTGCTTCTGTCTGGCTCAGGTAAATCTTGCTAGATCAGAACGCCACATAGATCCATAGGCACAAACATACTCACCAAGTTTACATAAATAACATTTAGTCAAATCAGGGCTGGCTCTAGCCATTTCGCCGCCCCAAGCATAGTGGCACACTGCAGGGGGTGCTCTGCCGCTCAGCGGTCCCGCAGCTCCAGTGGATCTCCAGCAGGCGTGCCTGCGGATGTTCCACCGGAGCCACGGGACCAGCGGACCCTCTGCAGGCACGCCTGCGGGAGGTCCACCGGAGCCTCCTGTCGCCCTCCCGACAACCGGCAGAGTGCCCCCCATGGCATGCACTTGGCGCGCTGGGGCCTGGAGCCAGCCCTGAGTCAAATTCAAATGTCCTTTGCCAGACCTATTGGACCAGGCCCTGGTAAAGTGTACCCCTTTTCTCCTCTTTACTTGCAGCTTGCCCCTGAGATGAGAGAGTAAATTCTTGCTCAATAGGACGGCTCACAATAGTAAACTCACTCACTTGTTTGTGTGGTTGCAGGATCAGGCCCCCAGGGTGGATCCTTAAGCTTTCTTCACTCAGAACTCCAAAAGCAGCTACAGAGTTTTCCTGCCGACAGTGATCTGTAACTGCATATTTCTAACTTGCATATTTTAATCAATCTAAAATAGCAATTATTCAAAAGCAGTATTGATGGATACCAGGGAAGGAGCCACTGGGTAGGAAACCAGATGGTTGAGTGAACAGTGCTAATCTCTCCTGTGCCCCTCATCACACTCAGCTCCAGGGAAAGGCAGAACTTAAACATAGTATATCAAGCTAAACTGAAGCCTGTCAGCAACAGATGCCATCTAGGCTACTGTCTCCACACAGGCTTTAACCACCTTGCTCTCTTGGAGCTTAATGTAATGCAGGCAGGCGAGCAAAATAAAAATATGCAGCATGAGAGGGCCAGAGCAGCATCAGAAGGATAGATGAATTATTCCTGTCCTTTATCTCCCACAGGGTCCTGGCATTTACAAAGAGGCTGTTTACTTTTAATTGGGAGATTTTTGAATCACTTCTAGATTTGATAGCTTTAAAGTTCATTAACTCACACTCTCTCCCCTGCCACCCATTCTTTTATTATGAGAGGGTGAGGAGAAGTGCCCTACCAACCTCTTCTATACCATTCATTATCTTCTGCACCTTTATTGTGTCCCCTCCGACTGCCACCTCTCTGGAACATCAGCTTGTCTTTTCAGGCTCATTTGATATGGAAATGTTTCCATGCCTCCAACCATTCTCAACCACCTCTCTTCTCTTCTCTCTCCCCCCCCCTCACAAAAATACCATCTAAGAGTTATTTTGGGGAAGCCACAGAGATTGGGAATCCTGAAATTCACTCTCTCTTGCCTTTTTCCATTTAGAATTAGCATTCATTCACCAATCCACTCACCTTTTATTCTGGCTGATCTCCTCAGTTTAGCTATTTGAGACCACCTACTGCTTGGAAACAACCAGATCAGATCACAGCAAGAGCCTCAAGAGCAGCAAGCACCTTGACATCAGGGCTGTAACCAGGGCAGGGCATCCACCCAGGGCGCAAAGTCGTGCTGGGGGGAAATGGTAGGTGGTGCAAATATACTTGTTTGCCTCAAGCACAAAAATGCCTTTGTTATGGCTCTGCTTGCCATGCTTCATCATAGCAGCCATTTTGTGAACCCATCCAGCCAAGCAAAAACATAGGGCAGCAACTGAGAGCAATTTGTAGCTTCTCAGTTGGGACTGACAAGATAATGGAGGCCAAAAGAAGTCCCATAAAGTAGCTTTGGCAAATCTGAGATTCCCATTCAAAGGACAAGGGTACCATTAAATCTAAACAGGGAGAAATTGCTTTCTGGCATTTTGTCTGTCTAAAGAAATTTTTCATGATTATCCAGATTCAATTATGGTGCCTAGGACTGTAGCAGATCTCAAGAGCTTATTTAACGGCGCTGTTTGGTCTTTCTAGGAAGAGTCCTTTCATTATTATGTTTGTTTTTTAGCCTTATGTGAATTATTTAAAAATACCTTAAACCTCACCAATTTATTGCAGGACTTTAATGTGAACTATTAACAGCTGTGGTCAGCAAAACCTTCCCAGGAAATTGTCATTAAAACTCAACGGCTGTGTCTTCAAGGTGGAATCATACTATGCAGCATTATAATTACCTTGTTACATTGTGGATGTTTATCACATTTTTCTTGTTACTATTTGTGTGACATGGAGTCTAAGTCTAAAATGAAGGCTCCCTATCTGAAATCCCATTTCCATGAGATAAGGACAAAATATTGCTGATGTAACAGTTCTGCATGACAAGGTCAAACACATGAGACACAACCACTACCAGATGTCACCAACTGTCACATGTTGAATGATCAAATAAAACTGTGAAAGTTCCCTGCACACACCAAAATAAAAGCTCATAGACTCAGATTTTTCAATCCAGAATGGACCATTGTGATCATTTAATTACCAACTGTTTATCACAGGCTATAGGATTTTACTTAGTGGTTGTGGCATCCAGTCCAATAACTTGTGGTTGAAGTAGAGAATATTTGAGAGAGAGATCTAGTCTCAAGCTGAGGATTTCAAGTAATGATGAATACACTACTCCCCTTTGCCAGGTTGTTCCAGTGGATAATTGCCCTAAGTGTTAATATGCATTTTATTTCCAGTCTGAGTTTGCCTACCTTCAACTTCCAAGTGCATGGTGTCTCAGCTACTGCTCACTATTATGCAGAGAAAAATTCAAATGTAAGTGCACAATGCACCATGCTGCTCTTCCCCCCTCCCCCCCCGCTCCCCACCAGAAAAGAACTCCACTCTGCAACCCAGTGTTCTCATATTAGTTACCCAGGAACACAAGACCATCGTGCTAGTGTGTATCGGAATAAAAGGCAGGTGATAAAATGCACTCCTGTGCTGAGGGCCAACACAAGTCCTGGGCACTGATTAAATCCCAGGCAAGCCCTATTTTGAGGGCTTCTCCGGGATTTCAGTAGTGCATAGACTTTGTACTGACATTCTGGACAGGGCTGAATTTAATCCATAAAGCATCTGTTCCTGCAAAGTGCGGAGTTCCTCTTGTGAGATATTGCAGGTCCTCATTTCCCACTTACTTCAATCAAAGAGAATTGGCACCAAAGTGCATTCTCTTATTAGGACGTGCAGAGAGATGAGGAGACCTGTTGAGTCCATCAGTGAGATCTTCTGAAAGGTATGAGCAGCCTGAGGGTGGAGAGACTGGAGAGGGACAGGCTGCACCAATAAAACTCATGAGGAGTGACTGACTTGAACTAACAAAACCCTTTCCCATGCACATGCCTAATACTTAAAACAATAAAAGCATCTTTGGGGACTACTGAGGCATAGGAAAGCCAAACAAAATCTGTTCTGGATTTAGTTTAGTCAGCACCACACAATTTCAGAACCCTTGCTCTATTAATTTGGGGCTTAACTATTGCAGAACTCCAGAGACCATGACAATGGGGTGTGGGTGACTGGCTGTGGAATGTTCCCAGGAACAGTAGGTTTATTATAATTGATTGAATATTATTTCTCCTGGAAATCCTGGGATTCTCTTGGTTGCGCAGGCCCGGAGCCCACTGCACAGAGCACTAAAGATGTCCTTTCAGTAAAGGCAAATGCATAATTGCTTTGTGATAGCTTGAACTGGACTTGCTGTTCAGTGGACAGCCAGAGCAAAGAGTGCAGCACAAGAGTGATGCGTTCACGATGAGTCCAGTGTTGCTAAGCTTACAGGCATTTTGTGTGAGCGGAAGCTTTTTCAGGGCGTGTGGCTTCATTTTGAAATACAAATTGCATTAATTGAGCTCAGATGTCACAAATGCATGGCTCACTGAGGTCAGCTTTGTTCCTGGATGGGGAACTGAGCTGTCCAGTTGCAAGTGGGGATGGTGCTTTTTTCGGCAAGGGCTACCTGGGTATCCGAAAGCATTGTGGTGTCCAGAAAGTACTCAAGGCTGCAAACTGATTTAACATTCACTAGGTAGGTGCCCTCAACAGAAAGGGGTTTTACAGGGAAGAAGTGTTCAAGTTATTCAAAGCACTTCCCTATTCCTATAGTTCATCTTTGTATTGCCCAAGATCAGCTTTAGCCAGCTGCTCTTCATCCAGGTGCTGATGTCTGCTAGGCCAAGAACTTCTCAGCCCACACCTGAGAATCTGGCTCTGTTTCTGAGCCTGGGTTAACTTCAAAATCTAGCAGTTAATTTAGTGCTGCTGGAAGATGCTACATATTGATAAACAGCCTCAGAGGAGTAAGCCCTCGCTTTGTCCACAAAATAGGTGCAGCATAGGCAACAAACAATGCAAGTTTTACCCTGCCAGCCCTAACTTTAAAAAAATACCTGTAGGAAGGATAATTCAGTAAAGCTAAGAATTTAAACGGGCCTTTCTTCTGAGACTGCTAACAAGGATGTCGATAATTTTTGGTGTGGAATGGTAGGCTATCAAACAGCCATTCAATGATGAGCTTTTGGCAGGTATCAACAAGTAGTGCTGTTATACTGAGTCCAAGGTTTTGTTTTTGTGGTTTTTTTCCCCCCCTAAGTGCAAGCAAGTTTTGACTCTTGGAAAGGCATGCTGTGGGGATGCTTTGTATTATGCAAGTGTGTGTGTAGAGCAGCTTTAGGATAAAGGAAGCTGAGCAAGCAGTACGGGAGTTTGCTTTCTGACTCTAATCAAAGCCCAAGGCTATTAATTCTTGAGGCACAGTTGCACAGTGGGTAATGGACACTAGCAGTGGGATGAGATTCCTGGAAGAAGGGTTTGCCCTGCATGCTGTTTGACCATATCACTTCTAGACTGGTGTATATGTAGAAATAAAGCAAGTTACACTTGGGATCGCTGATTTCTCCTCTACTAGGAAGCCAATCTGCACGGCCCTGAACATCTGCTACTGCTCAGTAGAGAGGCAACATTGATGTGAGAGCAGGACACTAATGTCATAGGAAGAGGCAACACTAACTGTTCTCAATCACCACCAATTTGGGCTGGTTTCAAAACAAGGAACTAGAGATGAAAGGTGCCACATCTTCTTATCAATCTCAAAAGTCATTCAGTGCCCCAAGAAGATCCTTATTCTCACTAAAGTAAGGCTCTGTCCATGTGGATTAAACACTTCTGGCAAAGCAGATTTTAAACATGGTTTTAAAATTACTCTGCCTAACAAAGTTTAAAGGGTCCCAAAATAGCCATCAAACCATCAGCTTGAAACTGAGTCAGTTTAAAAAATAGGCGTTAAAAATACCAAAAATAGGTTTATTAATAAAGAACAGAGATTTAAGGGATGGTAAGTAAGGATAATAAACAGAAAATGGTTCCAAAAAATAAAACATACTTTCTAGTGTCTAAAACTTAACAGATTCAGACCTGGCCTCAGGCAATTTCTCACTTGCAGTCATTTTCAGTGTGTTCAGCCCACGTAACTGGAACCCCAGGAGGAGCAAAGCATGGGTTCCAGCCTAAGCCTGACTGTCTACACTGCAATTTGAAGCCCAAGCCCAAGTCAGCTGAGCTGGGCCAGCCATGGGTCTCTTATTCCGGTGTAGACATACCCTTTATCCCTTGAATGATGCATAACAACAATGTCTTCTACCTCCTTCCCACCCCTTCCCTTCTAATAATTCAGAAAACCTTTGAAAAGTAACCCTGGACACAATTCTTCTCACTTGCTGCTTGTTCCTCTGAGTACAGGTGCCATGTCTCCTTTTCCATCTTGTTAATTAGTTCTTTCTCTTGGTTTGATTATTTTGTTTACCTTAATGCAACTTTATTTTCATTTGTCTCTGGCTTACAAAGTTTGACACAAACAGACTGGCAAATCCAAATTTCTTTGCCTAGGATAAACCAGTGTATCTATTCAGATTGCTTGGTCTGAACATATTTCAGGAATGTATTTCCAGCCTACATGCAAACAATACATACATCACATAATATTAATAAATAGAAGGTCACCAGTTTTCATTTGATACCTTACAAGAAACTTGGATAAATATTATGACTGTCAGGTGTAGAGAGTATTTAAAGTCTGGTAACAGTTATATTTCCAGAACAATGAGCCCTTTGCCATTTACCATTGAGAGGCTCTTAGGGTCACACAGCCCCACACCGGCCTTTTGGCCCCTCCCAGTGAATTCCCCTTATGTAAGGGACTCTCTGTAGCATAGCACATAGCCATCTGTGGCAGCTCTGTGTGCCCTCCTCCCCTGCAGCAGGTGCCTGCTGCAGGGCCTTCCCAGGGTGGGTGGCTGGACACTGGTGACAGCATATTGGGAGGCACTCCCATGTCCTGGTCATTCTGCTTCACCTCAATGCCTCACCGCCATGACCAGTAGTTTCTGAATAGGGGAAATGCAAGCTGTTCCTCTTGGTTCCTGCATTCCCCCTCAACCGCTAAATTTGATCCATGCTGGCACAGTGTACTTAAACGGTATTAGCATGAACAATACTAAAACTGGTGCTGCTAACACATCCAATAAATGGGGGGGGGGACCATGTTGCTAATCTTTTTCACTGATCAAACGTACTACAGAGATCTTGGATATTTTTTGGTAAAGTATTTCCTTAATTTTTTTAATAATCAGAAATGTACCATTTTTGCTTGCACCTGAAGCAAAAATCACCCAGTAGAAGAATGAACACACATACTATTATATGTTGTAATTGGATGCTGTCTGCATTGCCATTTTATCTTTCTTTTCCCTTTCCTCTCCTGCCCCCCTAAAAGGGCTTGTGGTTGTATCCAGAAATACCATCTTGTGGCAGTAAGCAGACTGCCGTATAGTGAATAGGGGCTTTGTGGGCAGGAGTGTGATGTTGTGGTGTTATTCTTTGGAGTGGTGAGCTGCCAGTACAGGGGGAGAAAAAGAAAGGGGCCATTGTTCTACGATGTTAAGTCAGTTGGTGCCCCACTCATCCCAGGTGCTAACCTTCTAACCTGCCAGTCTGGCTAAGGCTGAACATATTGTTCTGAAGAACTGTATTAAAATTACCTGCAAGATGTCTGACACTTAGCCAATTCATTTCCTAAAATTAAATCTCAAATCAGAAAATTACTTTTTGTCTTTATTGGCAACAACACCCCAAAATCTTAATTTCCCTTTCCCCACTTAAAGGTCCGGAGCATTTCAGCTTCAGAGTGGGGATTACACATTGTGTGTTTTTGTAGAAAGTAGGTTTGTTTCTGTCTCAAAGTATGTAAGAATTTTCCCATGCTCTTTCCTGGCCAGCTTCTAACAGCATGCTTTGCGCATTAGCAGCTGATTTTGGAATGTGGCGTCCCCTTGGCAACTATTAACCCCCATTGAGCACAGCCAACCTCTTTCCATTGTATGGGGTTTGACTGAAAGGTGCTTTGTTGGATGATGTAATGTGAGGTATGCAAACTAAGTGAGGGGCTCAAATGGCACTTGGAATCTGTTCACTGACTCCAAGGGAAGGGCTGTATGACTCTCAGCAGTGCTGCCTAGTATGGTAAGGCTGTATCTTTACCATCATATGCCAAGAGCTTTCCCACCAGTGCAGCTCCACTTGGAGAAGAAATGGCAGGAGCACTAGTGTAGATAGGACTCAGGTGTCTTTACTACCATGTCATCTAACCCTTCTCAGAGCAGTAGCCATAACATGGCCTTCAGGATGCAATTGCCTTTTGGTAGATTTTTTTTTTTTTTTTCTGAATACTACTTAGGAATGTAGGAACAGCCATACTGGAAGAGAGCAGTGGTCCATTTAGACCAATATCCTAGCAATGGTGAATGCTTCAAGCCAAAGGCTTAACCACCTACTTCCATAAATCACCTAATTGCAATTCTGCATCCTAAGGGGGGTGTGACGAACTGGGGCCTTGTCTACACCACAAAGTTGCAGCACTGGTGAGGGGGTTACAGCGCTGCAACTTAGGAGGTGTACACATCTGCAGGGCATTACCAGCGCTGCAACTCCCTGTTTGCAGCGCTGGCCGTACACCCGGTCGAACCTCGGGTGTAGAGGATCCAGCGCTGGATCACCAGCGCTGGTCATCAGGTGCAGACACTCACCAGCGTTTTTCTTGACCTCCGTGGAATAAGCAGGTATCCCAGCATACCTGAGGAAGCCTCTCTGGTAATCAAGCAGGTCTCCTTCCCCGCGGTTTGCTCTCGCGTTCCCCGAACCCCCCCCCCGCAAGCAGGTTTCCTTCCCCGCGGTTTGCAGGGGGGTTTGGGGAACGCGAGAGCAAACCACGGGGAAGCAGGTCTCCTTCCCCGCGGTGTGCTCTCGCGTTCCCCGAACCCCCCCGCAAGCAGATCTCCTTCCCCGCGGTTTGCTCTTGCTTTCCCCGAACCCCCCTGCAAGCCGCCCAACAGCGCTGCAGTGTGGCCACATCTAACACCACTTGCAGCGCTGGTTGCTGTAAGTGTGGCCACTCTGCAGCACTGGCCCTATACAGCTGTACTAATACAGCTATAACAACCAGTGCTGCAAAATTGTAGATGTAGACATACCCTGGGACTGTTCTTAATGTGGTCTTTGAATGCTGAGTGGGGAGTGTTTGCCTGGGAGGACGGTCTGCACTAGGGGATGGGAGACTGGCCTTGAGGGAGGATACCTGAGCATGTAACATGAGAACCCAGGAAGGGGTTAAAGGCCAGGTGACACCTCTGCCTGGGAAGCTGAACAAAGGCTGGGGGAAGGAGACGCTGGGGAGAGTTTTGGGAGCTGGCTAAGGAATGCAGGGGAGTCCAGACAGGGCTCTGACCCCTCAATGGGGCTGTGGTTCCCCTGGGGCCCCAAGATGGACCTAACCGGGTGGGGGGGGGGATCCTGTTGTCTGTGCCTGCAAGACCTGTGCCTGCAAGACCTGTCTTGGACTGTGTTCCTGTCATCTAAATAAACCTTCTGCTTTACTGGCTGGCTGAGAGTCATGATGAATCACAGGAAGCCGGGTGTGTAGAGCCTTGTATCCGCTCTACACTCTGTGACAAGGGGCTTCTTCATATTGATTAGAGGTGTTGGTTTCAGAAAGCCAAGCCATGATGCAGATTTGGGTGCTGCATTCATATTTTAAATATTTTTCACTCTTCCTTGATGATGATGATGATTATTTTTTTTGCAAAGACCTATAGATGATGATTCCCAGAAGGAGCACTGTAGTGTTGCCATCAATTTCAAAGGGAGAAGAATCCAAGTGTGTGTGTTTGTGTATAAAATAAGTTTGGTTTCCAACCTTTGTTATATAAAATGCTGATATAAAATCTGTCTGGATATTAAACAGAGTAGTCAATTCCTTAACAATACCTTGGGATTAATGCAGAGGTGAATATTTAGACCCAGCACTATAAAATAAAAATAACAAATACAATTCCCACATGCTAAATGTCCAGCATCACTGAGAAATTGTCTAGTTTATTATCTTAGTCGTCTTTGTTTGGATGGCATGGAAAGGGGAGGTGATTTTGAAGGAAATATGGGTGGTCTTACCAATCACTGGAATACCTTGTTGGGGCAATAAAAACAGCTTTGTCTCCCTAGCTTACTTGATAGAAGCACAGAACTAGAAGTCAGGACTGAGAGCCAAGCACTCCAAATTCTATTCCCATTTTTGAAATAGTATGTGGCCAAAATAATATTTTGCACTTATACATCATGGACCAGATTTTCAAAGTTATTTAGGTGCTTGAAGATGCAGATAGGAGCCTAACTCCCAGTGACTTCAATGGGAGTTTGGCACCTAGTGGGATTTTGAAAAGTGCCTATCTGTCTCTAGGCACCTAAATCCTCTTGAAAATCTAGCCCCTATGTGATCTTTCATTCAGTGATTTCAAATATTAGCTATGAACCATAGCCCTTTTGTGAAGCAGACAAGTATAATTGTCCCATTTTGCAGAATGGAAAATTGGCGTTCAAAAAGTTCTGTGACTTGCCCCAGGTCACAAGTGAGTCAGTGGCAAAATTGGAATTAAAATCTGAGGAGAAATCTCAGCTCCACTGATGCTAATGGCAAAACTCACATTGACTTACTTGGAGCCAGGAGTTCACTGCAGGTCTTCTGAATCACATACCATAATGCAAATATGACTTTCAAGTTGATGGTATACCGCTGAGAGGGGAAGAAAACTTTAATATTTAAAAAAAAACACAAGGGTTTGGAAGCCAGAAAATTCAGTTAAATTGAAGTTAAAGCTACACTTGTGTTTTTTGTTTTGTTTTTGTTAAAGTATGGCACTAGAAAGTTAGTCATATCCCCATCATAGCATAAGACTTTCACAGCAGGATTACACAGTCCCCTAAAAATGACACCAGAAACTCCGACATGCTTTTAGGGCCTGATCCTGTTCTCACTGTGGTCATGCAGAGCTCCAAATAACTTCAGTGGGAACAGCTTAAACCTTCTATCAGTGTGAATGGAGGCACTATAATGTCAATAAGTGTCATGTACATTCATTGATTAGCTATAAAAATGATTCCAAGGTTAAATCTGCATGTATCATTTGATGCATGCCACTTTTAGCAAACCCATCACTTGCATGCTAGATGCCTTCTCTTTTTCTCCTCCCCATTGCTGAACATGCTAATCCTGCACAGCAACCGAGCATCATTATTGCAGCATTGTCCAAAAATTATGCAGAGGTTATTAGCCTCATTGAAAAAGGTGTCGACAACTTAAAGCCAGTTGGTGGAGTTGCATGGCTTTACTGCAGCTTTTTGTCCTAAAAGGATAGACGCGGAGGTACCAACCAATCTGGGGGGCAGATTGCTGTTGAAAGTGCCTGATGTGATTCTGCTTGTAAAATCTGTCACTTGTAATATGTAAGCAGATGACGGACACCTCGCCCCGCCCAAAAAAAAATAAATTATGCACTTCTAAAATGCTGGGCACTGGTGAGTATAGATATAAAAGAAACAGCGATTCTACCTCTTATGGTAACAGCAGTCTGGATAGGAAAAATTCTGTAATTCCTTTGTGCTTTACAAACATTAATACTCCAGCAAGAGTTATTTTCATTTTCTTTTTACAGATGAGAAAACAGAGGTGGAGAGATTTGCTCAAATCCACAGTGCAAGTGTCAAAGGCAGGATTTGAACTCAGGAGTGCCTGGTTTCCACTTCCAGTCCTGTTCTCAAATTCTGACTCTTTCTGCTGAGGCCTCAAGCTACACAACAATAAGCAACAGCTGGAATTACCACCATAAGTATCTCAGTCTGTCCCAGTTGTCATACCCAGCAACCAAGCAGTGTGGGATGGTAAGATGACTGGAAGCCGTAGTGACCACATAACCATCATGTACCTGTAGCCTTTATAGGGTTCTAGATACTTTGCTCCAACTGTAAGCTTTCTATAGCAGTTCCTATGAAATGTGATTATTAAATATGGGTTCCTTTTAAAAAAAATGCTATTCATCCAGTTTAAAACCCACATTTACATCACAAATATATATTTCATACCAATTTTGTTTATTTTGTTGTCGATTTCAAGTGTTTAATTTATATTTATTGCAAGCTCCTTGATACCATCCAAAATAATAATAATGTATTGAATCAGTCTATTGCATGATATGATAAGCTACTTACTATTTATTCTTAAAAACAACATTTAAATTAAGGGAAGAAAACACCCAAGATCAGGGGGGAAATCACAAATGGTGCTTTTGATGGTAGTCTCAACAAAAGGGCCAAATATTGAAAGGGCCAAGGGGGACTGATCCCTTGATACTAAATAGATGGATTTATTTAAATTAGCCTCTTTCAAAGTATTAAAGGCCTAATCCATAGTCCTTTGTCATTTATGGAAAGACTCCCATTTTTAGATTCAGGTCCTGAACTTATGTGACAAATATAAAGATCAGAAAAATTCCAAAAAGCCTTTTTTAGAAATTTTATTTTTTGTTTCCATGCTTTTAAATAATTTAGAAATTACTCTCCTTCCCTTAATTGATCTATTTGAAATGTTGTTTATATATAATTTTAGATGGACACACTTGTGTTGCACACTTGCTTCCTAAAATGAATTAAACCTGCCAAGGAGTTCGTTGTATGCAGTGTAGTTGCAGCCATGTCGGTCCCACCTTGTATGTTATCACTTGGACAGCAGCTCTGGATTTGTGCTGTTAATAAACTACACGTGATTTCCTACAGGTGGTGCTGCAGCCAAACTGCAATCTGGATGTAGGCAACAGAAAGCAAGGCAATGTGACTTACTCACCATTGCTGCCTTAAAGCATAATGTTTTTGACAGGCTGGTCTAAACTCTTGTCGCGGTCACAGGGTTAATCACACAGTGGGCACAGGCCCCCTTCGCGCTAAGCGTGAACAATACGGTTAACATTTTCAAAAGAGTTAAATTTTGTTGTCATTCCTATCCTACACCTCTCTGCTTTCATAACTCTCCATCTGGAGATGATAAACTCTCTTATCTATGGCTGGCCTCTTTTTCAATTGCTGTAAATATATCCCACAAAGACTGAATGGTCAACCACCAGAATATAGTGACTACCACCTGTATTAAACTCCTATTTCCCCCAAGGCTAATACCTTTAGCTATGAGTCTGACTCTGAAACACAAGAATGTGTGACACTAAAGAACCTTAAATAAGAATGACATTCCCTGAAGTCTTTGCCACAGCCAGCACTGCTGTCATTCCTGGCCACTGAGTAATGCTGCTGACAAATCCTGAAATCACCTTTCATTGCTTCACTGTGCTTTCAGCTCCACTCATTTGTTGGTCTGTTCTTATCCTTGAGGTAGTTTGATACAGTGCAAACTATGCTGTATATCTTGAGTCCTGACAAAGAGAATATGTATCAATTTGTCTGAATGCATACTAACAATACAATACCAATGTTGTCTTCTGTAAACTAATACTGATAAGAGTTGCTGACATAGAAGTTCAGCTAAGTGATCCTCCTGTCCAGAGGAGAATGTCCCATATTAATAGGAGCTCTTTAAATCAAGGCATTTGGACTTGCTAGTGAGGTCCTTTAAACTAGGAGTTTTGTTGATCACGATCGTTCGCGTGCTTTGACTAAACCCCAGAGTTCTGTCCCAACGTGCACTTGGCTCCCTGTACAGCCTGGGATGCATTCCCTAGGGGCAGTCTGCTCTTCAGTTGTCCCATACCTAATCAAAAATCTGTAGGGGTTATTCCCAGGACATTACATCAGTAATCCTTGTTCCCACCCAAAACAATGAACTCAATTTTTTTTATTACAAGAACTAGTATAGACCATGACCAATTACCTAAGTGTCCTGTGGTGACCCTGCAGTTAATGTCTGTGCTTGGGGCTGTAGTGAGCAATGCTATGTGATTACATTAATGGGCCTTCATGATGCTGCCTCCAGATGATGCATGTGCCTCGATGGAGAGTAGGAATACTGGGGTGGGGGTGGAAACAAGGGGGCCATGGCACCATCACTTTTTATTGGCTGTAAGGGCAAGCGACAGGGAGAGAGGGCAGAGAGGAGCAAGTGCAGGAGGAACCTCAAGGGAAAAGGCAGTGTGAAGGCTGGGCCTTGGAGAGAAGGGGCACTGTGAGGGCAGGACCTCAGGAGAAGGGGTAGCGTGGGGGGCAGGGTCATGCTTCAGGCACTGGTGGGCCCCCACTTTTAGGGAGCTTCTGTTGCCCCTGGTGGAGAGTGATATACACCATGAGATCCACAGCATGTTACATCAGTGGAGTGGAGTTTCCTTTCTCTGAGATCTAGTGCTTAATTTACAATATGTGGGTTCAAGCTGCAGATTACTTCAGGAAATCTGTCACACAGGAGTTAGTTTGGAGGAGTAAATAGCAAACCATGGTCCGTCCTTGTGGCTGGTCTTTATATACTGAACACAGAAGTTCAAATAATACAAATATTGTCCATATCTAAAAGTATGTTGTACATGCTCATTATGACTGTGAATCTCTGGTCTGGCACAGTGGCTGGTGGGTGGCACAGGTGGCTTTAAATAAAAATGTTTTTATCTTTCTAGCTTCAGAATGCAGAAAATCAGGAAGCTGAAGCTTTGCACACTTATAGATGTTTACAACCTCTCATGCATATTCTAATTTGGAAATTAATCCAAAAGAATAATATTTATTCCTGCATTCCTCATAAAAGACGGTTACTTACCTTTGTAACTGTTGTTCTTCGAGATGTGTTGCTCATATCCATTCCAGTTAGGTGTGCGCGCGCCGCGTGCACGTTCGTCGGAGAAACTTTTACCCTAGCAACCCAGTCGGGTCGGCTGGGCGCCCCCTGGAGTGGCGCCGCCATGGCGCCCAATATATATCCCAGCCGACCCGGCCACCCTTCAGTTCCTTCTTGCCGGCTACTCCGACAGTGGGGAAGGAGGGTGGGTTTGGAATGGATATGAGCAACACATCTCGAAGAACAACAGTTACAAAGGTAAGTAACCGTCTTTTCTTCTTCGAGTGATTGCTCATATGCATTCCAGTTAGGTGATTCCCAAGCCTTACCTAGGCGGTGGGGTCGGAGCGAGATGTGGCGGTATTTAAAACTGCTACGCCAAAGGCCGCATCATCTCTAGATTGTCTGACTAACGCATAGTGATCGGTGAAAGTGTGTACCGATGACCAGGTCGCCGCACGACATATCTCCTGTATAGGCACGTGCGCCAGGAAGGCCGCCGATGTCGCCTGGGCTCTTGTGGAGTGTGCTGTGAGGTGGCCAGAGGGGACACGAGCTAAGTCGTAGCATGCGCGGATGCAAGCAGTTACCCAGGAGGAGATCCTCTGAGAGGATATAGGTTGCCCTCTCGTGCGTTCTGCGATCGCCACGAACAGCTGAGGGGACTTCCGAAACCCCTTGGTCCTCTCGATGTAGAAAGCAAGCGCTCTACGTACGTCCAAGGAGTGTAGCTGTTGCTCCCGCCGAGAAGAGTGTGGTTTTGGAAAGAAGACGGGGAGGAAGATGTCCTGGTTTGTATGGAAGGCGGACACCACCTTAGGGAGGAACGTCGGGTGGGGTCGTAGATGTACTTTGTCTTTATGGAAGACGGTGTAGGGTGGGTCCACTGTGAGAGCTTTCAGCTCTGAGACCCGTCTGGCCGATGTTATGGCTACCAGGAAAGCCGTCTTCCATGATAGGTGTGTGAGCGAGCACGTCGCCAGTGGCTCGAATGGTGGGAGCATGAGCCTGTTCAGGACTACGTTGAGGTCCCAAGTAGGGGCAGGGCGGCGTACAGGGGGGTATAGTCGCTCCAGTCCTTTAAGAAATCTGGTGACTAAGGGATGAGAGAATATGGAGCGGCCATCTTCGCCTGGTCGGAAGGCTGAAATGGCCGCCAAGTGCACCTTTAAGGAGGAAGTTGCTAGGTCTTGCTGCTTAAGGTACCAGAGGTAGTCGAGGATTATGGAAACTGACTATTGATAACTATAAACTATCTATATACAATAATTAACTATGTACAACGAAAGCTAAATGAGCTGCTAGGGAGTGTGGAGATCAGCGAAGCCGCGCTCCACAGTTCCAACGACCGACACGGGCGGTAAGAAGGAACTGAAGGGTGGCCGGGTCGGCTGGGATATATATTGGGCGCCATGGCGGCGCCACTCCAGGGGGCGCCCAGCCGACCCGACTGGGTTGCTAGGGTAAAAGTTTCTCCGACGAACGTGCACGCGGCGCGCGCACACCTAACTGGAATGCATATGAGCAATCACTCGAAGAAGAATATTTTCTCCATCAGTTTTTGTGTTGTAAATAGAAACAGTTATTAAGACACAACAATGAAATGTTCCATGCCAGAGTTCTGGTGTTTAAAGTGTTATGCATCCAGGGCCAGTGAAACCATTTAGGTGACCTAGGTGGTCAGCTAAGGCATTAGGATATGGGGAGCACCATTTTCCTGGGTGGCGGCTGGATCTTCGGCCACCCAGTCACCACCGGCATTTAGGCAGAGGGAGCTGGGGCAGGAGGGCGCAGGGAGGGCTGCCTAGAGCAAGTAAAGGGGGGTTGCATGCAGGGGAACTCCTTGCCCCACCTCATCCCCAAGCACGCTGTCGCTGCTTCACTTCTCCTGCCTCCCAGACTTGCGGCGCCTAAGCTGATTGGCACCGCAGGCCTGGGAGGCGGGAGAAGTGAGACAGCGATGGGGTGCTCGTGCGCAGAGCAGGGGTGAGCTGGGGTGGGAGGGTGCCTCAGGAGAGTGGGGGGTGGGGAGCTGCTGCAAGGGGGGCATCTTGGGGAAGGGGGGGAGGAGCTGCTGCGGGGGGGTGCCTCAGGGTGGGGGCACGGGAGGGGGCAAGGTGGAAGTTTCACCTAGGGCTTGAAACATCCTTTCACCGGCCCTGTATATATCATACCCTGTGGTCAACCCTTCTTCTCCTACATGATCATTTTTCCAATGCCAATGAGGGGAAAGCTTGCAGGATATGAGGCTTGGCCAGTTGAGCGCCAAGATTTGACAGGCGCTTTCAGCAGCTGCCCTACTTGCTAATATCAGCATGGGAGAAGCCCCTGCCCCAGGGGCCTTTAAAAGCCCCTTGAAGTGGAGAGGAATGAGATCAGGCCCCTTGTGGTCTTTGTGAGCCACTACTGCAGGGCTCCCCTTCTGTAGCCCCCACATTGGTCCAGGGGCGACTCTAGCTTTTTTTGCTGCCCCAAGCACGGCAGGCAAGCTGCCTTTGGCGGTGTGCCTGTGGGAGGTCCCCGGTCCCGTGGATTCGGCAGTATGCCTGTGTGAGGTCCACCGATCCCGCAGTTTCAGCATACCCACCACCAAATTGCCGCCGAATCTGCGGGACTGGGGACCTCCTGCAGGCATGCTTCTGAAGGCTGCCTGACTGCTGCCCTCGCAGGCACCGGCAGGGCGCCCCCCTGCGGCTTGCCACCCCAGGCGCACGCTTGGAGCCGCTGATGCCTGGAGCTGCTGCTATGTTGGTCCCAAGAGGTTGGAGGTGTTGACACTGAAAACTGTTCATTGTCTTCTGACAATATCTTCCCCATCATCTTTGACATAAACAGAAAGTACTTACTACTTTAGTGGATCAGTTCCCAATCATGGGAAGTTCTAAACATCTAAATGTGCAATGTTTCAACTTTCAGACTTTGAATCTAGAAGCATAAGATTAAACAGCACTTATTCAGTAGTTTAAAGGAGTCCTTTTAGATACACTTTTTAAGCAACTTTAACTGAACCAGACTGAATCATGGATGTCAGGTCAACTTGATATATGATGACAAAAGAAGGATAACCGTTCTATTCGTGTTGATGATGTGATTTATTCAAAACTGAAGACAGTGAGAAACATTCTCAGCCACTGCAGATTAGTTAGCCATGTGTTCTATTTTTATTGCCTAAAGCCTTTCCTCCCACCCACTTGAAGGGGTGATGTCCCTTCTCTGCTGAAAGGATCTAAACTCTACATAGTATCAGTTTCTATTTCATAGCTATGCACCTTATTTACAAGGTTTTGATGCTCCAATCCTTTTGTATTTATAAGACATCTCGTCAGTTTCTTTTTACAACCAGGCATAGATGTTTATAAGTTGATGAAATGGACCTAAGATCAGAAATGCTTCAAGGAGGAATGTAACAATAGCAGAAATTAGAAAGATGGTCAGTGATGTATCCCTAGGCTTCTGATTGCCAGATGCTGGGACTAGACAATGGGGTGGATCACTTGATTATCCTATTCTGTTTATTCCCTTTGAAGCACCTGGTATTGGCCACTGGTGGAAGACATTATATTGGGCTAGATGGACCATTGGTCTGATCCAGTATGGCCGTTCTTATTTTGTTATGTAGAAATCGCAACACGTCCATTGCAGTTTTGGAGAAATGTGGCCACGTCTTGATATAAGTTCCCAATTCAGCTCTGATTGCCTTTACATATAGGGCAATTTCTCTTTCAGAGTGATAGGCTGAAATATTCAATTCCAAGTAAACTGCTTCCTTAAGGCTCCAAGGGTACATCTACACTGCAATAGACTACAGCTGGCCTGTGTCAGCTGACTCAGGCTTGTAGGGCTTGGGCTATGGGGCTAAAAAATGCAGCATAGATGTTCAGGCTCAGGTTAGTGCCTAGGCCCTGAAACACCACAAAAAGGGTGGGCCTCAGGGTATGGCTACACAGCAATTAATTAAACACCCACAGCTGGCCCAAGTCAGATGACTCTGGCTCACGGGGCTGAGGCTGTGGGGATGTAAAATTGCGGTGAAGACATTCCAAGCTCTAGAATCCCACAAGAAGGGGAGGGTCTAGGAGCCCAGGCTCCAGCCCAAGCCAAAATATCTACACTGCAATTTTCTACTCTTGCAATCCAAGCATCGCACGCCTGAGTCAGCTGACTTGGGCCAGCCATGGCCATGTAGTTGGTATATTATTCCATTGTAGACGTACTGTACCTTCAGAGCCCAGGCTCCAACCCAAGCCTGAACGTCTACACTGCAATTTTTAGTCCTATGAGCCTAAGTCAATTGACCTGAGGTCTGAGAGTTAATGACACAAGTTTTTTGTTTTTTTTTTTTTTTTTTACCCTAAAGGCCCATAGTCCCCGTCAGAGCCAAAGTGAAAAAAAACATGCGGAGGAGGAACAGTCAATACAGGCAAAATAGGGTCTGACCTGAAAGCTGATGTTAGTTGATGGCTATGAGTGTGAAGAAGCAAGATAAATAGAAATCTGGAATCTCTACAATGAAAACTGCTGAAGGAGCGGGTGAGAACTGCCTTCCATACTTAGAGTGCTGGTCACCTTCGAACAGGGATTCTTCAGAAATGAGGCTGGGCTTAATGGCCTCCTTTTCTCAGTCATTTCAAAATATGCTCCGTGGATGAAACACACACACACACACAAAGCCAGAATAGTCAGACTTTGTGGGGGCTTGGATGATTGGTTTCACCCCTCCCAACCTGAGAGCAGGCTGCAAAGCTGCCAATGCACCCACAGTGTGGGGATTTTACATCACTGGATCTATATAATTTCAGATCCAGAAGCCCTTACCTGTGCCCTAGGATCTCCTTTGGGTTGCACAGGAGCTGCAGAGTCACAATTTCCCCTTGTGCCCTTTGTGAGTAATACAATGGTTTATGTGGTGTGGAGAGCCTTGTGTGGGTTTTCCATGCATGGATGGAGGAGGAGCTCTATAGACACTGAGAGTCATAAAAATTGGAGATGGAATATGTCTATGCACTAAAGATATATTAAGTATCAGAGGGTAGCCGTGTTAGTCTGGATCTGTAAAAGCAGCAAAGAATCCTGTGGCACCTTATAGACTAACAGACGTTTTGGAGCATGAGCTTTCGTGGGTGAATACCCACTTCCTCAGATGCATGCATCTGAGGAAGTGGGTATTCACCCACGAAAGCTCATGCTCCAAAACGTCTGTTAGTCTATAAGGTGCCACAGGATTCTTTGCTGCTTTTAAAGATATATTGTGCCACAGAAAGTAGATCTCTGTGAAACTCCTTGTTACATCACACAGGTCCATGCAAAACCTTTCCTTAGCTTTGGAGTAAAGTGGATTTGAATGAGAAACTCAAAACAAAGCTCAAAACTGCCATATTTCACCCTCTTTTGCATTGAAACTGTGAAGCTGTAAGTTCAATATGATTTCAGTATGAAGCTATAACCTGGCCCACAATCACTCAAAATTAGAGATGAGATCAAGCTGCAAATTTCAATCAAGATGTGAATTTCCCCAAAGATTGAGGGGATTTGGGTCTTGTGCTCTTACTTTAGGCTCACTTACTCAAAACTGAGACCAAATTTGTGCCAAATCAAACTAGCCTTAGAGATTTTTCCAACCAATGTGTGTTTCAGATTTGTAACAGAATCCCAGCTAGGTGAGTTTCACTTTCTGTAACGAAAGTTTTGTACTACTCAGAGTACCTTGAGACTGTTTACACACCAACCACTTCACTCTTTGTCTGTCCCATAGCCTGCAACGAATTCTCCAGATTCCAATCTTAATAAACCAGAACTTTATTTTATATATAAAATTCTTATTTACAAAATTCTGTTTGTTGTAATATTCTGTTCTCAGTTCATTTCCAAAAACATTATTTTAATAAGGTATACAAGTGTTGCCAAAGTTAATGCACCTATCATGTACCCAACGCAATCAGTGGGATCACATGGGTACAGGACTGAGCCATCAGTATCTATGTATAAGCACAAGTTTAACACTGGTAATGGGATAAGTGAGTTTCATACAATGAGCTAAATTCATCACTTGTATAATTCAATTTTTTTTAATGGAGTTAGTCTGGGGATGACTTTGGCCTAAATGTGCCTTTGTTTCAATCACATGCCCCTTTCTGATTTGGTGGCCAGGATGCCACATCTTGCAAGGCTGTTTATTTAGTCTCTTCCCTCTCTCCCAAAATTGCACAGTTTGTTGTCCTCACATTTTAGCAAAAAATCTTTTCCTATCCCTGGTAGTTCTAAGAATGTTGCCCTAGAGGAGAAAGCATTCTCAAAGGTGGGGACCTCATGGTCTGATTCTACCTCTTCCTGGTAACCGAAGGAGGCAGAGAAATGAAGGGGCATTTGTAAATGGTGGCTTCTGTTGAGACAATTGTTTCCTGTCAGTTGCTTTTGTATCAGGGTTTCGGAGCTTGTGGAGCTGCTCTCAGTCACGTTTACCTCCTGATGTACTCTGATTCCACTCCCCACCCCCACCCCAAACATCAGTTCTCTTCCTTTGTGTTAACATGCAAGGTTTTTCTGTAGGCAAGAGACCGTAGGCAAGGCTGCATCAGCCAAGATTGTGTTCTGCCTCCCTTCACATTCCCTGGGGTGTAAATCAGAGAGAACACTTTGAAGAATCAAGGTCAAGAGATAAAAATAAATGTTTTCCCGAAGGGGAGGAAAGGAAAACGCAATACTTTTAACACTTAAAATGTTTTAAAAGAATGTTTACAGGTTCTAATGCCTTGGTAATAAGTCTTAAACTTTTTAACTTCTGGCATCCCAGTCATTAGAAACTAACAGACAGAAATGTAGATGAATGATCAGTCTTGTGCTTGACATCAAAAACAGGTGAAACTCCAGAAGTAAGGGCTTGATCACTGATGATCATTCCAAATACTTCACAACTGGTCAGATTTCAGTAGTCCAAAGCTGTCCCGTTACCATCGCCCATTGTGTTTTTTCATAAGTTATTCAACTTTATACGGTAGTGTAGTCTACTGTATATGGTACTGTAGTATACTGTATACTTTTGGTGTAAAATATTATGGTAAAGCAGAGAAAAAATTGATTTAATTTGGAAAACAAGACAGCAGCTAAGACTCTTAATCACAACAAAAAACCAACTAATTTGTACTAAACAAGTCAAAGCTAAGATTGACACCCCAGCCATGATTTCTGTAGGCACTGATAGACCATGATGCTCTCTTAGCTGGCATTGCCTTGATGGGTTGTTTTTGTTTGTTTGTTTGTTTGAAGGAGGGGATGAGAGGGAAAGGAGGGACAGGAATCATAAGGAGGAAGATTTTTATTGGATAGTGTTGGGTAATGTAAAGTATACAGCCCCTATTTAGGGGGAAAATTAATATTTTAGTTATGTGAATAGATAGAACCCTGACACTGAACTATAATAATGGGCACCTTTTGCCTCTGTGTAACCAATTAATAGTTGTAGCATGGTTTCAAAATTGTATTCTGTGGAAGCAACCCATGCTGCACAATTAAAATTACAGTGGCAATGTGGACAGGGATATTCACTCATATGTTGACTGTCATTATTGCATTGATCACTCATGAGTCCATGACCCCAAGGCTATAATAGCTATTTTAGAGCCATTAAGTTATGCAATATAAATATAGATATTAGATCAGTGGGAGGTGGTGTCATTGCTGTTCCAAGAGAGAATGTTATCAAAGGCTTCTGTATCTAGAAAATGTTTAGTTCATGGATGTTTATGTGCCAGCCCACCTTTGTAGGCAAATATATATTGTATGCATGCTAGTAGAAACAGCATAATGAAAATCCTTGTGGCCTGTAACCAGACTCAGCTGTGATCTTATCAGGTTGCATAAGGAAAGCAGGTTTGGGCTTGGTTAATGCTTAGTTAGGAAATCTCAAAAGGACAACCCAGGATTCAGCAAAAAATGGTGTTGGAAATTCAGTAGGAGCCATTATTGAGCCATTGCCCCAGAAAGGGATTAGGTTAGGAGACGCTGACACTGCTACTGAACCATTTTTTGGTTTAGATGCAAACCTGCAGTCTTTGATCACATGTCAAGATTAAGGGTGTTAGCTCTCATGTCTTGACTAAATTGTATTTTTTAGTAACATTTTAATCTTCCCACATAAATTATCCATTTGCTTTCAAGTGTATGTGGTATCTATCTTCACTGTTGTCTGGCGTTGCTACATATTGTTAAACAGTTGTTGCATTGCTGCCCAGAGGTGGCTGCATTTCAGTGAGGAGTAAAATGATTTCCATTTGTGAAGCACTTCTGGAACCTTTTTGGGATTAAAGGCATTTTTATAAATACAAGATATTGTCAGTGAAAAA
This sequence comes from Gopherus flavomarginatus, assembly GCF_025201925.1. Lineage (NCBI taxonomy): Eukaryota > Metazoa > Chordata > Testudines > Testudinidae > Gopherus > Gopherus flavomarginatus. Next base: position 88,580,458 of record NC_066620.1, read on the forward strand.
TGGTCAGATGACAGAATCCAAATACCAACATCATTCTCTGTTCTTCATATCTGAAAATAGGGCAGAGCTTTGACATACTGTGAATTTTTACTATCTGAAGGAAAGAAGCTTTTTTTACCTGTATCTGCTTCCTTCTCCTGTCCAAAAGACATCATAACCCATATGTAGTTTGTGTGTCAAATTTCTGCCCAGAACATATTTCTAAAAATTAGAGAGGATAAGGAACCAGTCCTCAATGCAGATTAGGTTGAGGCTACGCCCGTGGTTATTAATTCATGGCCAAAGCAAGCCTGGGATATGGGTTGGGTGCAGATATGAAGGGGCTGAAATCTGTTTGAGGCAAGCTGTTCTCATGAGACTTCAACCCAAAATGAAAATGTTATCTAGTGCAGAACTCAAGCACATTACCTACACACATACAGATTCAAAGGGGTTTAGATTTAAAGTTCTAATAAATGTAGATGGGACAAATAAACTCAGTCTATCCAGTAATATTTAATTTACAGATTCAGGGCCCAATGCGATTAAAAGCTGATGGATGGGGAGGATGTATTATTTCTAGGAACTGGTCTGCAATCCAGTAAAACCAAAAATCACTTGTAATATAACATTTCAGATGTGCTCATGGACTGATTTCTCTAGGTGCATGTATAATCAGAATAAGAATGTAATTCTTAAATAAGAGATTATAACAAAACACATTATCTATCCCAAGAAGCTTAAAATCTAAGACTAATTCTGCAAACCCTAAAACATCTGAATAGTTGTTGTTGTTTGTTTGTATTATTAAAGCATCTACGAGCCCCCGTCATGGACCAGAACCCTATTGTACTAACATGAGAAGGCCCACTGAAGCCAAGGACTATTTTACATGAATAAAGGTTTGCAGGATCAAGACCTAACTTACACTGAGACCACTGCAAAACACTAAGACTTTGTCTCAGTCTATGGTAGGATTTGTGCAAAGAGCAGATCATTACTGTTTCACATATAATACATACAATACGTATATATACAAATACATATAAATAATGTACAATCACTACTGCTGTCATTGTTAACTTACAGCTGAAAGACCTCAATGATCTCTTTAGCATCAGATCACTCTGTGTTGCTCAGTCTGAATTATTTGCATAGAGAATACCTAATAATGCTGTACATAATCTTTCATGTTAGAAAGTCAGGTTTTTTTTAGAAAGTCCACAAGTGGCAGCTCACTACACCAGCAGCCAATTCAGCACTTTATTTAAGATTCATTCCATGCCCTCTTCTCTCTTAGTCTGTTAATATCCCAGAGATCAGCCCTTTCTTGAATGAAGGGCTGACCTATTCTTCTTTGATTTGCCATTGATTCCCTTTCCTTACCTCCCAATGCTCTGCCTGTTGACTAAATGTTAGAAGTAAGAATGCCTCAGATTTCTGACTTCTGAGTCATCCTCTCATGACTTGAACAGCTTGAAGCCAGCTTTAGCTCTTGGAGATCCTTAGTGAAAGCTCCTTTTGTTTCTAGACACAACAAATCGACCTTTTCTTCCTTACAATAGGGGCTATTAATAATAACAACAAATATTTCACATTTATACAGTGGGTGCCAGCCACTACATTTTTCAAATTACTTCCACTGCAGAATGGGGCAAACCTCAACTCCCCCTTCAGTGTTGTGGAATCTTTTTGTATATATACACAGTATAAATAATAGGACCTTGAGGCTCAGTCCTGAAAAGAGATCTGCACATGCAAACCTTTACTCTCATACAAAGTCACACTGACTTCAGTGAGATTTTGCATGAGAGTTAAAGTTACAAGAAAAATTGATCTATTTGCTGAATCAGGCCACTGGCTTTTAACAACCCCTCCAGAAATTCCCCCTTCCGTCCCCAAGAGTAAGCTCCATTAAACTGTTTATCTACCTTAATAACATGAAGGGCTGAGTCAACCCTTTCAAGATTTGAAGCTGTGTTTCCTCAAAGCTTAGCTATCTGAAGTATTTCAATGTCTCCTTCAATAAAAACTAAGCTGTGGTGATCTCAGTTTTTGCCCAGTTTGATATTTCTCGTGGTGGTGGTGGTGGTTTTTCCAGGATTGACACATAACATTTCTGTATAATGGAAGACATAAGTGCTGTAACCCAGAACCATTACCATTATATTTCTAATGACAATAATCCATTGGTCACTATGCACATGAGTCACTGTATATGCCACCACAGTGCTTGTTTTCATTTTGCAAAAGTATACAGTGTCACAGGATGCAAATACATATAATATGTATTTCCAAGCAATCAAGAATGAAATAGTGCTGGAACTATACTGAGCTGTTTGCTTATATTTCAGATGTCTGAACTAGCTGCCATGTAACAGGGACAAAGGGTGGCCTTGTGATTAAGGCACTGAACTGGGACTCGAGATCCATGAGTCTTTCCACAGATTTCATGTGTTAACGTGGGTAAATCACTTAATCTGTCTACACGTCAGTTCTCAATCTATAAAATGGAGATATTTCCTTTCTTCCTCATTTTGTCTGGCTTGTCAATTTAGACTGTAAGCTCTTCAGGGCAGGTACTGTCTCTCATTATGTTTGTATAATGCCTAGCACAATGGGGCCTCAAACTTACTTGGATCCTCTAGATGTTATTTTAATAATCATTAATTATAAAGCAATTTTAGAGGTGAGAACACTCTGCCAGCACCCCCTTCTCTTTTTTGCCAAGGAGTCTCCAGCTGCAGGATTATGTAAGAAATAAGGTGGTCTCTCAAGTAGCCAGAGCTCAAATCATTTATGAGATTATAAATCAAAACCAATGCCATACATTTCACTTGAAAACTAGTAGTAATCAATTAAGATGTTGGAACACAAATAGACTGCTGCATTTTGCCCCAGCCAAAATTTCCCAAAATGGCCTGGTTGTATAGTGCATTGCATTATGCTAATATTCAAGATGACAAAGACACAGAAAATGGTCATGAAGTCCACATTCAAAAGAAATGGTTGCACCTTTCTTGCTAAGTACAGATAATGGAAAAATGGCCTTAGCAACACATGCTACATCAGTATCTAGGAGCATATGGCTCTACGAAACCCCTAGGTTAGAAACTGGAGTATTAAGAGGCAGGCATGCATATATAAAGGGGCTGATATAGTCACTTCCGTTTTTTTCCACTGACTTATGAATATTATTTCAGTTTTCCCCTGGTTGATGCTCATTCACCTAGATTTCAGCCAGAACCCAATCTCATTCAGGCACCAGGTAAGGTACTCTACTGCATCAGCTGGATTGGACAAGATGGAGACATAAAGTTGGGTATCTCCTACATACGGAGGATACCATGGCTCATACTTCTTCAGTGACTCTCCTAACAGCCTCATAGATGTGTTGAACAGAAGGGGTGATAAGATGGAATTCTGCAGTACTGTGCACGAGAAAGCTCTCTGGACACCTGAAACACCATCCATCACCCCCCCCTTTGGGATATTTTTAGACAAAGGTCTGAACCAGCACATCAAGGCAGCTCCACAAACCTCTTCTAGTGATTGCAAAAATGTTATCAAAGTCATGTGATTAACAAGATCAATGAAAACTGATAAACCTGAAAAAATCAGCATGGGGGCACTTAACTTCCATCCACCACCAGGAGCAGATTATCAGTTAATGCAAACTGGGCATGAAACAAGATTGGCTAGAGTCAAGGAAATTTGAGGATTGTAGAATTGTCTCACAACCTACTTGGCCACCCTTCCCAGCAAAGGGGACATCCCAGACCAGTTGATACTTAGGGAGACCATGCATATCAAAAGACGTCTCTTTTGAAGGGAGGTCTGTGTTTCCATCAAGGAAGGTGTCAACCTGCCTTCCTGAACAGAGAGGCTGACCTTCTCCAGATCTAATGCTTAGCACTTATAAAACACTGTACATGTATCAAGTAATTATGCCTTACAACACCCCTCAGAGGTATTGTCAGCCCCAATTTCTCAGAGGAACAACGTTTAAGTAATTTGCCCAAAGAGGGTCTGTATCAGAACCAGAGGTTAGAATTCTGGAGGTTCTGTCGACTCCATTCTGTGATCAACCCACTAAACTACACTCCTTTTTCAAGATGTTTGGGTATCTGGTATGATTAACCAGTGATTTACTTGTGAAATTCCAAGGCAGAGAGAGGAAGTCACATCAAATATCAAAATCTGAAATAATGTAAATAGTATATTGTAATTATTTACCCAATTAAAATGCAAACTGCAGCAAAATATTAAAAAAAAAGAGGGAGGGGGAACTATAAAATGACTCTAAATATAGCACCCTTCTTTTTCATCATACTGTTTTGTGGATAATGTGATTCACAAGTTGTAAGATTTTCATGGCAGGGACCATGTCTTTTAGAGTCAAAGGGCCACACATATTTGGCATTGTATAAATAATATCTACTTATTTTGCAGACTAAAATATTTTTTATTCCTATTTATTGCAGGACCAACCTTGCTACAGGAGAGTAGCCTAGATTCTGTTCTGTGTTACATATCATCTACATAAACTTTTGTACTAGCAATAAAGAAAGAAAGAAAACCCAGAATGACTCTGAGGTCAGGCTTAGTTTGCTAGGCTGATAGTTTAAAAAAAAAAAAATCTTTTACTTGTAAACTGAAAATCTGGAGGGATTACTTTGGTCTGCAGTAGAAAAATATACCCTTGTTGGCCCTGGGTATAGCTGACCTGTTGCAGTATATGATTTAGCTGCAAAAGTACAGAAAGGCCTTGTCCACATTGGGATTTACCTCAATTCCAGCCAGCAGTGTTGCTGTGATAGTGCACACCCCAAATATAAATAAGAAAAGCTGTAATTTTGGCTGGAATTGGGGAAAATCCCCAGTGCAGACCATAGGTGCTGGAACTAGGGATGCTGGCGGTGCTGCCGCACCCCCTGATTTGAAGTCGATTCCATTTTATCCAAGGTTTACAGTTTGGTTCAATGGGTTTCAGCACCTCCACCATACAAATTGTTCCAGCATCCCTGGCACAGACAAGACCAAAGACAAGCTGTATTCAACACCATTTTGGAACCCATAGTTAAAACCTGGACATGCACACATTTCCTCCTTCATTGTTTCTGCCCTCTATTTATTTATTTTAGTACATCCTTCCCATGCCAATGTCGGCACACAGGATGGAAGCTGGTCTCTTCCATTCCTCTCTGTCATTTGCTGCTGCTCCCATTTGCTCTATGGTGTTGAGATCAGCTGTTCTACCCTTCCCGCTATGGAATCTTCTTAAGGTTTCTATTGGACACCCTCATTTCCTCACATCAGCTGGTGGCCACTAGACAGCTTCATGCAAGAGTCTGTGTGCTGGCATCCAGAGTACATGCTCCAAACACGTCTAGTGCTTCCTTCTGATTCTGGTGAAAATGAGCTCTTAGTTGGTGATTTCTCAGATCTTTTCACTGGTGACTAAGTCTTTCCAACCAATGCCCAGACTCTTTCATAGGTATTCATTTCTGAAGCTGTATAGTTTTCTAACTTATTGGTAGATTTCCTTCCCTCACAGCTGTATATTAGCACCAAGATTACATTTGAATTGAAAATTCTGAGTTTTGTACTGGTGCCATAAATCTTTGATTTCCGTATATTGTTTACTAACCGTTGTGGATGCGTTTCCTGTTCTTGACGTCTCATCCTTCTTCAGGTGTCCATTGGTCAATATAGTGCTGCCCAGGTAGATGAACTGTTCTATTTTCTTGATATTTTTGCCTTTAAAGTTATGTTACTGCTTTATGTCTGGGTTTCATGGATGTATATTTTAGCAGAACTAATTCTGAGTCCTGCTTGGCCTGCTGTTTTCACTAGGTTGTCTGTCTTACCAATTTTTTTTGGAGTGTTACTCAGTAGCACAATATCATCAGCAAAGTCTAGGTCTTCTAGGCATTTGCCACTTACCCTTGCTACATCAGTATCTGTGTTGCTAATACACTTTTTTATTATCCTTTCTATGGCAATGCCAAACAACAGTGGAGATAAAATGCAGCCGTGTTTCATGCCGGTGTTCACAGAGAAACACTCTGGTTGTTTCCCTTACAGAGTGCTTCAATAAAGTCTCTGTCATGGCTTTAATGATGTTAACAACTTTACCTGAGGTTCTGCAGGACTGAAGAATATTCCACTGTGTAGGTCTGTGCAGGCTCTTGAATCCACTTTGAAAATCAGTGTACATGATGAGAGGAGCTTGTCATCATGGTCAGCATGTGAACTGCTGGCTGGGGGAGGCTAGCCCCCAGCACTGCCCCTTCTGCGCCCCCCCCCCGGAGCCCAGAGTCCCCCCCAGCTGTGGCCAATGGCCCAGTCCAGCCCCAGGCTAACCCCCCCAGCCCCAAAGGAGCACCGGTAGTGCGGGCAGCGCATGGCCCCAGCCTCCTCAGCCCAGAGCGCCAGGAGCGTGGGCAGCATGCAGCCGCAACCACCCCACGTACAGCCCTAGCTCTGGAGCATGGGTGGCCACAGCCTCCCAGAGCATCGAGAGGGTGGGCAGCCCATGGCCCCAGCCCCCGCAGTGCAGGGACGCACGTGGTCCCAGACCCTCCAGCCCCAGCCAGAGTGCTGGAGGACTGGAGCCGCAGGCAGGGAGCAGTGGTAAGCAGGGGGTGGGGCTAAGCCTGGCCTGTTTGCGGAGGTACAGCCTCCCCCAGCCTATGTGATCTACTGCCCATGCTTGTTGTTCTATACATTATGATGGTCCTTAGTGTGAATACCAGATCTACATAGGATTTCTCAGGTTTGAATCCAGCCTGTTCTTCTTTGAGCGTTGCATCCTTTTCACCCACTGCTAAAATGCTGGAGATTTTTGAGACAAGCTTCAGACATTCTCCAAAATCTAGAAGTTAGACAAATATTCCCCATCCCCCCTCAACTGTGTCTTATATTTGGCCCACATCCCTTTCGGGAGACTCACTTCTCTATTGTCACTGGGTCTTCTCTACACCACCTCCATCTGTACCCCCATTCCAATTTGCACTCAGTGCTGAAGGTCAACCCTATCCCATAGACAGTCCATCTGACTGTGTGTGCCACATAAGTGTAAAAAATCAGGAAACTCCCTCCCCCCCGGGGTATATAGTTGCATCTATAAAACAAATCCCCTAATCTCAGGCAGTCCCAATAACATCAGTGTCAGGGGCGGCTCTAGACATTTTGCCGCCCCAAGCACGGCAGGCAGGCTTCCTTCTGCGGCTCGCCTGCAGAGGGTCCGCTGGTCCCGGCTTGGAAGGACCTCCCGCAGAGCGCGCCCAGCGGCTTCCCCCCCCCCCCCCCAAGCACGCGCTTGGCGTCCTGGGGCCTGAAGCCGCCCCTGATCAGTGTGTCTGGTCATCCTAATGCCTCACACCCTGAAGAAAGATGGAGCTGCTGAGACTGGGAAAGGGAACCAGGTTTAATGAACTGCCACGAGGTGCTGGGCGGGAGGGGGGTTCTCCTGGGCTAAGGGCTTGGCAGGAGGACAGAGACACGGTGCTGCTGGGGCAGAGCCTGTGCAGCAGGGCTGCTGCGAAGGATGCGTTGGTGCTGTGCACGGCCCAGGTGAGCCGGGGGCTACAGCGTTCCCTCACTTGGCACGTGCAAGGTCCCCGGGGCCCCGCCTCAGCGAGCGCAGCGGGACAGGAACCCCTGCAGCGGCCCGCACCCGCTCTCGGCGCTGCTAACCCCCCAGCTCGCCCGCACCGCCCGGCGTTCCGCGACCAGCTGCGCCGGACGGACACACCCCGCCGCCAACCGGGAGCGAGCACCGCCCACTCCTCACTCCCGCTGGCCAATCCTAGGGTAGCGGCCGGGGTGGGCGTGGCTGCAGCGTTCTCCCCGGGGCAGCGGGCGCCGCCTCTCCACGTGCGCTGCCTTGAGAAGGCAACAAAGCTGCTCCCGCGGCGTGTTTACAGCCACCGGCCGGGTCTGAGGGGTAGCGCCTGGGGCTGCCTGGCCCCTCACTGTGCAGCCCGGGCAAGCAGCAGCCGCAGCCTGTGCCGCGTGCGCCCCCGTCCTGCACCCGCTGGGGTGTGTCTGTGGGAAGCCAGTGAATGTATCCGCGTTTCAGTTCCTCTCCCTGCTCTCGGGGGTGGTGAAGGGTACCTGGCCGCAGGGTGGGACCCAGGCGTTGCGCTGAGGCAGAGCATTGGATGCGGCGTCCGAGAGAAGGAGCTCAGGTTCCTCCTGCGCTTGGCAAAATCCAGCCCTCCGTATCCTCTTAAAAATAAGGGGGGGATCGTTTGGTTTTTGGCTCCTACGGTGAGTACTGAGGTGTACGGAGAGCTATCGCAGACCTTCTCTTCTATGTAAAATGAAAGCAGCAAAGAGTCCTGTGGCACCTTATAGACTAACAGACGCTGCTGTTTTTATTCAATAGGCTTGTATAGACCTAAAAACTTTCTGTATTATTAGGGATGAAATTTACTAAGCCCCGTTGTGGCAGATTTATCCACTGTATTTAGTCTTTTTGCTTTATCTGCTTAAATGTTTAAGATATTGCTAGTTTCCAGAGTCTTTTAGCAAATGAATTCTCCTGCTGCAACAGGTGCTTAAATACAGAAATGAGGACCACTGATCAAAGCCAGTCCATCCATCCTGGTCTGCTTTTTTGGTTCTAATTTCAGACTTTTATGTTATTAACATAATGGTGGTTGACGTTTCCAAAGCTCCTTGGAACAAGTCCCCTTCTTCCCCACCCTGTCCCGAATATGAATCTTGAATCACTTAGATGTAGACTACTTTGTCATGGGAATGGGGTAGTTCATTACTGTTCTCATTGTTTGTGTAAGTGCAATACTCCATCTTGTCTTAAATGCCAGGATTAAGATATTTAGTGACATTTTCCATTATCCTCATTTAGGGTTTTTAAAATTCTTCTGGGAATTTCACTTTGTTGAGTTGTTGTTGTCTTTTATAGGCTTGCTTTATGGAGTAAAGTCTTTTCAATATTTAGACTAGAATCTTTAATCTGTCTCCTTCAGTACCCTAAACAGTCAGCTGCCTGATTCCTGCACTACAGCTTCTACCATTATTATCATTGATGGAGCTGAACCACTGGTGAAGTACAGCTCTGAAGCTTGCTAGTGAAGGCAAGGTCTAAGAAAACTAGATGTTGATCCTTCTCTAGTGGTGGGAACATTTCTATGCCAATTCCTCCAGCAGTTTTGCTAACTGGCCTGTTTTTCTACAAAAGAGCATCACCTCTGATTAAAACAAAGCCCAGCTGAAGTAAGGGTTTGGATCATTTATTGACTGGTGGTAAACTTAGGGTTTGTTACTATTACACTTGTCGCCTACTAAAAACCAAGAAAATACACACACCTCTTTCCTTTTCCCCTGTTTGGGAGCCTGTGATTGTTTTGTACTGTATAATATAAAACAGGAGTCCAAGCTACTTCAGTGTTCTTGGCCCATGCACTCTGTTGCTTTTCTCCCTGAAAATACTTCAGAGAGAGTGTGCAGTCAACAAAAAGAGCTTGGGAATTTTAGAAGGGGCAGTTAGTAGCTACTGTGAAAGTTGTGTTCACATAATAGTTTTCTTAAATCATAAGCAGTAAAGGAATATTGGGGGTTGGAAGTCGATCAGGTGAGTGTTTGTAACAAAATAGAATTTCAAAGTAAATGATACTTCAAAATTTTCGTTGTCTAGCTACAGATCAGATGCAAGGGTATCAAATATAAGATATGTTTGTGTATATAAATGTATTAAGTATTTCTTCTGAGAAGCTATAATTCTGCACAAATACAGATTGATAATGACACATGTCATTGCTAAGATACCTTGGAGTACTATTGTGCCTCTCTGTTTAAGGTTGTATTTTCTGTGGAAATGATGTGGATTGCAGGCAAGCAATGCTGACAGTGATCAGTTCTGTCATGAGAGGGAGTGCTCACTTTGTGTGTTAAAATTTTATTTTTAGTCTCTTGAAAAATCTTCAGTGCTGACTACTTTGCCAGTAGTTTCCCATCACTTATACAGATTTATTTTCATCAGGTTCTTAACATTGGTATAATTCATAGATTCTCGTTTTGGTTCCTCTGTAGTAGATTACTCTATGCATTTTGGGGTATTAATCCTCTAGTTAAAATTATTAGTCTGAACATGTAATTGTTCTGGTACGTGACTGAAATTAAAACAAGTTTATTGCCACAAAAATGGCAAGACTTGGAAATAAATCTCTTGGAAGTAGTACAAGATGAGATTCTTGCAAATCGATGCCAGTCTGCATGTTTTCACTATATAAGCTGCTTTTATGAGCATAGGGTATATTTTTGTGTTAATCCACACACATTTTGCAATAATTAATTCTTATGAATGGTTTACATCTACAACTGAAATAATCTTGGATATGGACTCTCTATGATGAATAAAAGCTAACTGATATCTTTCAGTTGTGAGCAGAGTATAGTCAACAAAACTGTAGATCAATTAAACTCCTCTGACAAAAAAAACTTAATGCAAAAATGCTTCTGGAGTTGCCTTGTGTCCTTCCAGAGTGCGAAGGGTACTAAACTTAAGCCTCTGAAAGTCAAGAAATACAGAGATAAGGTAATGCTTCACAGGCAACCTCAACTCTGGCTCCTTTGAACAATGTCAGGGAGTCTCTATGAAAGATCCCAGGACAGTACCCTTATCAAGGATGTGAAGATCGATGGGGAAAACTCTTCAGAATGCATATATTGTTAAAACTCATTCATCCTTGCCTTAAGGAATGCCTCAGGGCCATCGTCTTACCTCTATAAGCTTTGTGGTGCAGAGTGGTGTGTGCCAACATCTCCAGTATTCCTAGGAGCAATGGTGGAGAACAGAAGACAGGGAGGATGTATGGCAGTATGTGAATGCCAGTGCAGATAAGGCATTCTAGTGGGCACAGAGACTGTACAAGGGATGATTAGAATAGTTCACCCAATTATTATGTTGCTTGTTCCTTTTGACATGGCTAGTGGATGTTGGGACCAGTGGAGATGACAGTAAGTGCTATGCAGACCAGCTGCAAGTACTCCTTGAATCAATACTGGAAGTCCTAGCCTAGTGAGAGGTAATGGGGGTGGGGAGTGTCTCTAATTAAGAGTAATGAAGTGAGGTTGTGGTGAGCACAGAAAACTCATGTATAAGTATGCTTTGTCATCTGCTCAAAGGCAGAGTTAAGCTAGTACTATGGGAGTGTAGTGTAGCAGGCGTTATCTTAGCTCTGTATTTCAGAGGTTTAGGTGTAGCCACTCTACACATTCTGGAGGGGTACAGGGCAGTGATAAGTAACCTAACTCTGTTCTAACACGGTCAGTTTTGTTGTTTTGTTGTTGCTGTTAAAGAAAGCAAGGTTAGTGAGGTGTGCTGGAATGAGGGGCATTGAAAGGGAGATGATTGTGAGGGCCATTTGGAGGGTTTGTGGCATCTGCCAGCAGTTTTGTACCTACTAATAGAGGACTGGGGAATTATGGTAGCCCCAGAGAACCAGTGTGTCTCTTTTTCCTGAGAAAGGAGGAAGGGTGGAGAAAGGGAGTGCCTCGAGTCTGTGTAGTGAAGAGACTCTTTTCTTTCGGAGGGTTTTTTTCTTTTTTCTTTGTACACCTCTGGGGTATCATATGTCACAGAGAATCAGACTTCCCCCACTATCCTTTTGGGGAGTATTTGCATCGGCATTGGTAACCACTTCTCCTGCCCCTCAGCCATGCTATTCTCTTCCTTCTCTGAACCTTTCCTTTTGGGCTCTCCTAATGATGAAAGGTAACTGCCTCTCTGCAGGGTTCCTCACCCTCATGCAGTACATCGCCTGTTCATTTTTCTCCCCTCCAGTGGCCTTTGGTGGTGCAAGGGTCTCTGCGAAATACCTGTCAAAAGGGTGAGGGTGTTTTAGCATGTAAGCCTTTTGCCAAAACAAATTATGTATTTCGAGCATCGATCACATAGAATTATAAAAAGCCGCTTAGCTCCTGGAAAGCTTTATATTGTCCAACTAAAGTGTTTTTCAATGTCCTGTTTTTATTATCAGAAATCTGGAATGACAACACGACACCTCATTCGCACCTTGTAGTGTATTGCTTTGTTATAATTTTCAGACATCTCCATTGGTTACTATAGAAATATTCATAATCTCACAATGCCATTATGGCTTCAGGTGAGGACTAACAAACCAGAACAAACGGATTCTTAAAGAGCAAATAACTTGCAAATATCGCTGCTTAAAAAATTCAGAAATATGCATAAACAGATACAAAAGAGTTTTATAGAACTCGATTTGTGATAGCCTTTCTGTTCTATTATTGCAAAATAGTGTCTGCATCCTTTTGGTAGCCTGGTTTGGGGAATTTTGTGGCAAATGAGTCTTGTATAAAAGTGGTAAGCTGAGTTTAAAAACTCATTAATAAAGCTTTTCTTTTTTAAAAGCGAAAGGATCAGCCATTTTTTTTGCATGTGTGTTTCTCTGATTAGTTTGAGTCTGTTCAGCTACCATAGGAAGCTTGGTGGTAAGGTAGGGATGCTGTCTCTTTATTTTATTTATTTTCTTTATATTCCTGGCATGCATACATTATCCCCAACAAAAAGAGTCCATAAACAGTCTTTTTAGAGGATTCTGAACATCTTAAGAAACAAAGATGTATTGGATACTGCTCTTAATTTACTGTTACTAATTTGATCCACTAGCACCTCAGGTATAAGGGACATGAACTGGTGGCAAACTTTATATCTGTTCAGTGCACAACAAAGTAGTATTCTCACTGTTAGATTGATTGAGAATAATGTAAATGGCTTGCATTCCTGATCTACTCCAAGGTTACGATTCTTCAGTTTCTACAGAAATTCCTTTTTAACTACACTGCTCCTTGATTATCTTAGCATTGTTTAGCTGCAGTACCTTAATTCTTTCTGTGGTTGTGGTCAGCCAGCAATTTTAACAGGGCAAATTGAGGAGCACAGCCTATCCAAATAATCCTCTGAGTCGCTCTTCAGCATTTTATTTTGCCATTCTTCTTCCTTGGGGGAAAAAAAATCGTTTTTCATATTTGTTTAAAATTCTTGGCTTCCTCTTTCCTTTCCCTGCAAGGTTTAACTTCATCATAACCAAGGATTGTTTTCTGTAGAGTAGTTTGGGTTCCTTTTTAAATTTCCCCATTCCTTTTAAATTTGATTGCTAGCAGTATCTTGTGTGGCCCTTGAAGCTGTATTTAATCTTAAAAGCACTGCTGTTTGTGTTAATTTTGTTGGGGTTTTGGCAGACTGAAATTTTCGCATTTCTTTTGTACTGAACAGCAAGCTGTGTTCCAGAAATAATGGACACAAGATATCTGAAAGTCAACACATTTTACATAGATGGCACTGACTGGGACTGACTGACTAAATTTAAAGTAAGCATTGCAGAAATAGCTTTCTTTAGAAAGCAAATCTCTATCCAGAATGGTGTAGACTCTCTGAATATTTGGATATTGTGATTAAATTAACTATTGGGTAGCATTTGAATGAGGTGGGGAAAGAGGATAAATTTTGCTTCAGGTGGAGTTCATCCCATTTTTTGAGATTGGTATTAGCATCACTATTGTTGCCTGGGATGGCTTTTGAAGACTGGGTTTTTTTTTTTTTTTTTAAATTTATATTTTTTTGTTTTTAGAAATGTATCAGATTACACCAATTAGCATGTAATTATTTAAAAAAAAACACCTTCCTTAGGGAGGAGATTCTTAGACATTTTACAAAGGGTTTGTTTATTAACCACCTAACTCTCCAATATTTTGTGCACCACTCAGTGCAATCAGACTGACGCTCTTTGGCCATGTCTACATTTCTTTCTGAAATTCTCCTGCTGTTCTTGTAACATTTTGGGAGCACTAGAGCATACATTCTTACCACTATGTTGTCTAGACCTGCTTTGAGGTCTAGACAATATAGTAATAGAAATGCATATAGATAGTCTACATCAGGGGTTGGCAACCTTTCGGAAGTGGTGTGCCGAGTCTTCATTTATTCACTCTAATTTGTTTCGTGTGCCAGTCATACATTTTAATGTTTTTAGAACGTCTCTTTCTATAAGTCTATAATATATAACTAAACTATTGTATGTAAAGTAAATAAGGTTTTTTAAAATGTTTAAGAAGCTTCATTTAAAATTAAATTTAAAATGCAGAGCCCCCGAGACCAGTGGCCAGGACCCGGGCAGCGTGAGTGCCACTGAAAATCAGCTCGCATGCCGCCTTCGGCACACGTGCCATGTGTTGCCTACCCCTTGTCTACATGGTTCTATCACTGTCTTCTAATCCTGCTCCGAGCAGATCTAGAGGTCATGGTGGTAAAAACATGTCTGTCTACATTAGCACTCCCATTGGTGGTAGTGCCGGGGAAGCAAGAGCAGAATTAGATTTGCAGAGAGATGTAGATGCTGCTTTTAGGACCACTTGAAGACTGTCTTCGCTAGGAAAAAGTGTTTAGAAAATCTTTAGAAATGTTTTGATTTGGTTTTACAAATAAATGTTTCAATTCATGTTGACAGCACGTGAATCAAAATATTTCATCTAGGCTTCCCTCCCCCCCACGCCCCCCCCACTAAACATCAAAACATTTCAGCAAAATCAAAATTTTCCCATGTTAATTGAAAATTTTCAGAAACTGCATTTTCTATAAAAACAAATTAACAAAACTACATTGGCAAAATATTCCTGACCAGCTGTGGCGCAAATATTACATTTACCCTTCAGAAAAACCTCAGTATAATCCCAGCAGGCTTGAAAAATGTAGCAAGTACTTAGAGAACTTGCCCTGGAGTGATACCAATAGTAGATCCCATTCCTTACTTCCCTGAACCACTTAGAAAGGATCTCTCAGCCCTAAGGCCTGGTCTACACTCTGGGGAGGGGGGAATCGATCTAAGTGAAGTTATGCGACTTCAGCGACTTGAATAATGTAGCTGAAGTCGACGTACTTAGATCTACTTAACACAGTGTCTTCACTGTGGTAAGTTGATGGCTGCTGCTCCCCCGTCAACTCCGCGTACGCTTCTCACTCTGGTGGAGTATCAAAGTTGACGGGAGAGTGCTTGGTGGTCAATTTATTGTGTCTAGAGTAGATGTGATAAATTGATTCCCCACTGGATCGATCACGCTGGATCAACACGCAGGGTAATGTAGACATGCCCTAAGATTCTGGGAAGGAGGAGAGCCACTTTTTCATTCCTTCTGCCTTGTCATGGTGGCTCAGATGGGAAGAATTCCATTCTCTGCTCAGTATTGTGTTTCTGGTAGCAAGGGGCAGTGCCACTTACCCTTTTCTTCTGTCTTATTATGAAGATCAAGGTGGTTGGGTTTTTTTTTTGTTTTGTTTTTGTTTTTCTAACTGCCCCACATTGCACTGCCAAAACACTCACTCATTTCTCTCTGACTGAAACACATGAGTAGAGGAAGGGAGCACCAAACCTAGGAGTGTTCTCTGCTCTGCTTCATATTAACGTATCAGGCAATGTATACCACTCTGTACTCCGAGGGGAATTCTGTGCCCAAAAGTTTAAAATTCTGCACACAATATTTTAAATTTCTGCATATTTTATTTGTCAAAATAACACAGTATAATCACACCAGTTTCAATTATTATGGTAATTTATTTCAAAATATCTGTAAAAATACAGACCAAAAAAAAAATTTAGGTAATTTTTTTTGTTTTGGACAAATAGATTCCTTACTAGTCATATTAATACAAAACTTTAGGTAATGCATTTCTGTATTGTAGTTTAAATGAATTTCCCACACCTCAGAAGCAGTGCAAAGGCTTGTGGGGATAGGGAAGGAGTCTGGGAGTGAACATGGAGGGTTGTTGGGTGTGAAGTATAGAACAGGAGTTTTTGTGCAGAGGGGTGGGGGGAGGGCGGGATTGTTTGGGAATTGGGGAGCCTCCCCCATGCAGACCATGGGTAACCCCAAGCCTCTCCCATTCAGTCAGGCACATCTACCCTGCCCTACAGCACCCCTTCCATTCAGCCACTAGCTCAGTACTGTCACCCCACTAGCTCCCAGGCTGTAACCTCCTAGCAGCCAGCATGCCCCACCCTGTCCTAACCTGGCTCCATGGGCAGGATGTTACGAGGAACGCTGCTAGCTGTTCTGGTGCTACAGCATCCCCAGGTGGGTGAAAAGCAGAACTGCAGCACTTCTCAGGTAGAATGTATTTTCTGCAGGAAAAAAGTCAGACATGAATTCTGCACATGTGCAGTGGCTCAGAATTCCCCCAAAAGTAACTCTTCTTTGATCAGTACTGGATTGCTGGTTCTGCTTATGCATTGCCACAGATGTGCTTACTCTGAACGAGGGCCGGTAATGGAAGGGCAATGCACATGCATTTTTGGGTAGAGCTGAACTCTCTATTAATGAGTATCTTTCCAAGCCCTGCACCTTAAACCACGTAGAATAAGAAAAGTCCTACTAAAAATTACACTGGTGGTACAATTGACAACAGGAGCATGGTATTGTATGTTTGTGTAGTGCAGGAGTGATGCAGAAGAGCCCAGATCAGGGATCTCAAACTCAAATGACCACAAGGGCCATATAAGAACAAGTACATTGACCCACGGGCCGCATCACTGACACCCCCCCCTGCTGCCTCAGGCCCTCCCCTCACTCCACTTCTTGCATGAGGCCCCACCCTAACTCTGTCCCCTCCCTGCCCCTATTCCAACTCCTTCCCCAAATCCCTGCCCCGCCTCTTCTCTGCTTCCTCCCCTGAGCACGGGGCTCCCTGCTCCTCGCTCCTCCCTCCTGAAAAATGCTGGGGGTGGGAAGCGCCTAGAGGTAGGCAGAGGAGCAAGGATGTGGCACACTGGGGGGAGGTGGAGGGGCGGGTAAGGGGAGCTTGGCAGCAGCACGAAATAACTTCAGGGGAGGTGCAGGGAGCTGCAGGCTGCGTGTTTGAGACCCCTGGCCAAGATTCTGATCTCTACTGCATGACATGCTCCGTCACATATTTCCATTGTCCCATCCTGTGCTCTGTACACATCTAAGCTAATCATTAATTCTAATGGCTACTAAATCTTAGACTCATATTCATGTGCTTGATTTGTGTAGCAGGTACACATTCTATAAATCACACAAGTTTTGTTAATCGATATTTACCGCAGAAACTGGAGCCACGAGCCTTGTAGAAATAAACAAATTCATTATAATGAAGAACCTCTTGTCAGTAATTCAATTTGTTATGCAGAAGGAGCACTTGCAGCTGCTGTGTCAATGGGGAAGGTGAGATGAGTGATCCATTGCTCCTTAAGGGATTTGCATAGACAAGGCATTCTGGAGAGAAGTGCTAAGTAAGAAATGCATGCTGTTTCTTTAGGCTTCACTCTTTTTCAGGGGCTCTTAAATGTATATATTACATATATCTAAGATTTGCAAAGCAATTTGCGTGTTTTTATATAATTATCCATAGAAGTATGTTAAAAGAACGTTATTAAGGTTACAAAGTCAAGCCCTCAGAAGTGAGGAAGTGCCATTGTTAAGGATCCCTGTGCAATGTTAATTCAATCTCTTGTGCATATGAATTATAACAGTATCTAATAACACGATCACCATCTAGTCTTTGCATAGGAACGCTCTCTCAAAGGGTGTCTTCACTGCAGAGCTTAGCCTCGTGATCGGCACCGGGTTATCTTGCTTGGGTGTGTGCAGCCAAGTTGCAAAGCACTACGTGAGTTAGTATCTTCACTGGTGCTGCACTCCACTTGTGTGCCGCCAGGATTTCTGAAGGCATATTCCATCATTTTTAATGCTGCAGTAAACTAAGCCATTCTAATTCATTCCCAGTGGATTATGGGAGAGCTTGTCTGTCCTTCTGGGCACCCATTCTGGGGGGAATTGTGGAAAGGCACTGGAGGACTTTTGACATTCTACTCATTTAGGCTGCATCCTCACTGAAAAGTGGGTGGGTTATCAGCCCAAGTGAAAACAAACTGGGCTCTAATCTTTACGCTCAGCTGTGCCGAGAGGTAAAGAGGGACAAGAGGATTGTTATTGGCCACACCAGAATAGGAGCATGGGCTAGCTCTGCATATCAGAGTGTTTTCCCCCTTCTCTCCAGCATTACCTCTATGTCACCCAGGTTCAGCTTCAACTAGGGGCTTAGAGTTGATAGATAGTACTACTTGCCCTAGAGGAGAAGGAGCTGGATGTCATTTGAGTACGGCTCATCAGCTGAGACCAGTGGCTCTCAATTTTCACACATTTCCTCCACCTCCCAGGACTGTAATATAGATGCTAAAAAGGATGAGGACTGTAATATAGATGCTAAAAAGGATGAGGACTCCATGGATGAGCTCACTGAGCATCCCAAAAGAAAGGATTGGAGCCACCTCACAGCTTTCTCATCAACCCAAGCTACACCTTATGAGAAACGGTAATAAATGGTATTAAATGCAAAACTTTGATGCAGGAGGGCAACTACAGATGTTTTCTCTCTCACCTGTGGACAGGAGGCCACCCATGAATAGCCTGAACACTAACTGGGAGGGATCCAGTATATTAGCGAATATGTGTGATTGGAGGTGTTTTTTCTTGCCTCCTACCTACCGTATTTTGTGCAAAAATAAGCTTGACACCAGGAGGTGGTCTGCAAAGTCTTCTCTTTTCAGAAATAATTTCTTCAGAATAGTCCAAACTATGGCATGGTTTGGGCTGGATTTTCCCTCTTCAAGAGGTGATACCAGTCTCTGTGAGCAGGGGTGCATCGTGCTCCGGAGCAAGGATCTGAAGTGCAAGTGGTGATTTGGATTTCTTCCAGAAATTCTAGTGTCACCAAAATCTGGCCTATTCAGAGCACAAGTATGTGAACATCTCACAGAAGCTGTTATGTTATGTAGAGATGGTTTCTGGCTTGGCATGGAGGCAGCCAAGGCTGACAAATCAATTTACTCTCTGGAAATATACTCCAGAACAGGTTTTAGCTGCTTTGATGGCTGGGTGGAGGAAAAGAAGGATCTTTTTACTACTTCTGTAACCATGGTATAAGATCTCTCTATCTCTAATGTTGTTTCCCAGCAATGACACACTAGTTTTCCCCCACCCCCATCTCACTGCATCTCATCTGAGAACTGTCATCATCAACGGAAACAATGAAAGGAGGGAATATGTAGATGCTAGCATGTTGATAGTAGTCTCCAGTGTGTCACCATAACATCTCATCAGATCTTACACTCCTTAAATCTTCTATTTCTTATTCTAATTACAGGGAATAACTATGGTAAGTGTTGATTCTTCAGATAAGGGAGGTTCCTGTTTGTTTGGGGAAGGCAGAGTTTAAAAATCAAATTGGTCTCAATTTATCCAGAAATGTTTAGGTTCTTTAAACATAAAGTGATGATTCCCTGTGTTTTTCCCCTCCCCCTCCCCCACAAAGAAAATCATGCCATCTCACTCTGTTAATTGTTTTGGGGTTGAGTGAAGTGTATCATTTTTGAGGTTGATTATGATACTTCAGGGCAGGATGCTTGCTGTTTGGTGAAATATATCCTGAGAGCCCGTTTGAGGGTCAGTTGATGAGATTCTGAATAGGGTATGAGAAGAGCTTTTTGAATGGCCAATGGTCTTGTGTGCTTTTCCTCTGCAATGTGCTGAACAATCACTTTCTGTCACCTTCTGTCATCATGAAAGACGTGTTCCCAAAAATCATCTGTACTGATAGATAATAAAACATCCTTCCTGGATAGGGATAATATGCACTTCAGGATAGAAACACAGAATTGCCTATGTCCACTTTCTCAATTTGAGTATTTTTTCTTGCGTTCTTTTTGGCCAGTGAAGTGTTACTCTCTCACTCTTTTTATTATTGCGGTTGGTACGCAGAGACTCCAATCAGGATCACAGGGCCATATTGTGTGACATATTGTACAAACATAAAGTACTCTACTAAGAACTGTCCATTCCCTTTAGCATACCTGTAACAAGCCTTGGGCACAGTCTATACTTAAAAGTTAAGTTGACATAGCCACATAGGTCAGGGCATGACGTTCCCCTCTGGTGTTATGTGGACTGGGGACCTGCTAGATCACTCCAATCCTTGACTCTGGGAGCCAGCCTTACCGTGCTCTGCTGTAAGAACCCCCACTCCCGGGCTGTTAATGCACAGCCTCTGACATGTAAGCTGCTCCTTGGATTGTGCAACCAAATGACACTAGCTAATATCTCCTATCCCAGGCAGAACCCTAGGAACTTCCTTCTTGCAGTATCAAGTTATGCCTGCTGGAAGCTTATGAGTTTGTCAATTTAACAAAGAAATTGAAATGTACCAGGCTTGTTATCCCAAAGAGAGCCTCTGACACACTTCAAACTGAAGGCTCTGCTTCAGGTAGAATAAACAAAGAAATTTATTAACTATAAAGATAAATTTTAAGTGATTATAAGTCAAAACATAAGTCAGATTTGGTCAAATGAAATAAAAACAAAACACATTCCAAGCTGATCTTAACACTTTAAATGCCCTTACAAACTTAGATGTTTCCCACCACAGCCGGGCTCTCCCCTTTTATCAGTGCTTCAGTCGCTTGGTGTGGTGTCTGTGGATGTAGGGGGGAGAGAGAGAGAGAGATCATGGCAAAGTGTTTCCCTTTTATCATGTTCTTTCTTCCCTCTTGGCTTTGCATACACACTTCCTTCAGAGCCCCCAATTAATCAAAGGAAGGGGAATGACTCACTGGAGTGAGTCCAGCAGATCCTTTTGTTGCTGCCTGGGTCAGCATCCTTTGTTCCTGTGAGACTGGGCTGGGTTTGTCCCATACGTGCCCTGATGAGGTGTGAACTGCCTGGACTTATTTTAAGCCGTGAGGATACATTTTCACCTTCATAACTATATACGTGAAATTATAACAACATTACTGCAACAACAATTACTGTAACAATGCTCAGTGCATCATGAGCCTTCCGAAGACACCCAACATGACAAAGTTTGCATTGGATACCACACAATCATGGGGGTGTAGGGTGTTCTCACAAGGTGTAGAACATCACAAGGTGTGCAAAAAATCCATTTTTCTGGCCAATGAACCTATACCGACCTAAGCCCCAGTGTAGACGCAGCTGCGTTAATGGAAGAATGCTTCTGTTGACATAGCTATGATTGTCCAGTGAGGTGGTGTTCCTACAGCAATGCAGAAACCCCTGTCAGCAAAGGCTGTGTCTATACCTTAGGGCTATGCCAGCACACCTATGATGATGTATCTGTGCCAGCATAGTCTCCTTAGTCTAGAGTAGACATACCCTTGCATGCGCAATATGTGCTCTGAATTATGCACATGCCTGCCAAATGCTGTTGGATTAGACTTTTATTTACTTTCAGCAAAGCTAATTGCTGTGTGGTCCTAAACTCTGTCATTCTGAACCATTTTAGTGCCAGTGTGGACGTAGGGTGCCTGAATGGTTCAACCAGTCCTCCCACTACTGTTCCACAGTTGGCTGAAGCCCTTTCAGAATTGTCCGAGTCCACTACTGCTGGGAACTGTGGAATAGGTATTCGGAGGGAGTTGCTCCTGAACAGGTTTAGAACAGAGCTTAGCATGGAAGCAGAGGTGAACCGGTAATGATTCTTGCCACAAATCAGCATTCCTAATGTGGCTGTTTAGACAACTGAGGCATCTGTACCAGAACCAGCGTAATTTGATCCCTCTAGGCCAGGGTTGAAGCATCTGACGGGGCTACTGCCATGGTTTGTACCTGTTCAGTAGACTAACAGAAGGCTGACCTTTAGGCACTGAATTCATCTGGGGGGAAAATGAATACTGCAGACTTTTTTCCTGTGGAAATGAGGTGGCCTAATCTATACTGGGGCTTGTCTACATGGCAAATTAATATGCAGTAAGCCAGCGTATGAATCTATAGTGCACCAGCTCGCTTCACGCTAACACACCATTTGGACACTGCTACAGTGCACTGAAAGTCTCATGTGGCTTAGCACAGTTGTAGCAGTAGTATGCTAAGTTCTACTTCAGGACTTTGAGCGAGCTATTAGTGTCCACACAGGACATAGCTGCGCTGCAAACTAGCGTGCTGTAGATTCATACCCTGGCTTGCCACACGGTAACTTTCTGTGTAGACAAGCCCTTTGAAAATTATCAGCTAACTGCCCCAGTGTGCAGACAGCCTGACCAGTGAGTCAGTCATTTATGATGGAAGTCTTGTGAATGCTGTAATGGCGAATAACTCTAAGGCCCCTGAATTGGGAAGTGATGAAAGACTGTCAAAGCAGTTTAGTAGCAGCAACTCATAATAAATCTAGTCACTTCTGAGAAGAGACTGTTGCTGTCGCTTCAGTTCCTGGGCTGAGCCTTGGTAATTGTTGCAGTCACCAACATGAATTGGTGTTACTCAGTTCGGCTCCAGTGCTGTTTGATGGAGCATAAAGTACAACTGAGAATAGTTTTATGATGCTGCTCCAGATATTTAGTCAAAGAAACCTGGAAAATGCAGAGTCCCAAAAATCACAGAATCACAAATATCAGGGTTTGTTTGTTTTCCAAAGTTTTGACATGTGAGGTGTTTTTTTGTTTGTTTGTTTGTTTTTTTTTAAATGTGCCAAATAAAACCTGTTCTGCCACTCTAAGCACTAAGATTCCTGGCTGAAACAAGGAGCCTACAAATTAATTGTTTTTTTGTTTGTTTGTCAAAGTCCAACTATAACAAACAAAGCAATTACATCTTGAAATTCACTTCTCTGGGAGCTAAAACCATAAGTCATTTTAAAAAAGCAAGGTACCCCAGAAGACAGATGATTGACTTAAGCTATATTAATTCTTCTTCGATGCATTTGCTGGGCTTTTAGGGTTTAATTGAGGTTAAGAGGTTGGAATCTGTGGTAAACAAAAGAATGGCATATGGACAGGCTGAAATTCTGTGTATTTAAGCAAGAGCATTCCTTTTGGCCATTTGTTATCATTGGAGAGCTGTTCCAGGTTCACAGTATAAATGTGTAAACTTGCTACACTGGTAGGTTAATAATTTCTTGGTCTTTTATCACATTCTGATATACCTCTTGAGCATAAAAGACTCACCCAGGCATGTGTTATCCGTTTTACCTGAAGGTAGGTGTTTGGATTTTTTTAACATCATCACTGCTGCTGTAATGTGTGTGTTCATTTTAAAATCCACCTCCCCCCCAACTATTCTCTTAAAATTCAGGTAAATCAGGTTTTCTAAAACTTCATTGCACTGTGAGTGACCCCCTTCAGACAACAAAAACCTGAGCCCGCCTGCAGGAAGAGGGGGAGAAGCTGAAGCTTGAGGGCTTCAGCCCTGGGAAGGATAAGGGGCTGTCACCTGAGCCCCGCCTCCCAGGGCTGAAACCGAAGCCTAAGCCCTTAGCCTCAGCCCTGGGTGGAGGGGTTTGGACTTTGGCTTCAGTCCAGGGACCCAGCAAGTCTGAGGCCAGCCCCGGTGACCCCATTAAAATGAGGTCACAACCCACAGTTTGAGAACCGCTGAGGTAGATAAAGCAAACAAGGGCATCTTGTTCCTAGTTACATTTGCTGACTAATATTTTACAGAATTTAGTGTTAAAATGACAAGGTGAGTGAGGTGGTGGTATATTTTATTGGACCAGCTTCCTTTGATGAGAGAGACAAGCTTACACTCAAATCTCTCTCACTAACAAAAGTAGTCCAATAGAAGATACTACCAACAGCAACCCTATGCTACAAAGCCTGAGTGTACTCTGAGACCCTTATGCCATTCACACACTTCCTGGAGCATATGATGTCAGCAGGTAATGACATGTGACCTATAGGTCTAGAGTCACTTTCCAGACATCTGTTATCTTACGTGCAGTTGTTTACAATTATTGCTTGGAAGCAGAGAGAAGAATATCTAAAAATATAAAAAATGAGGAATCGCTTCCAAGAAAACCTATTCTAGGTGACTTTTACTTGCCGCCTTTTACGGAATCAAATCTGTTCCACATGTATTGTCTTCTAGATTTATTTTTTTTAATCCTAAATGTTTTACAGAGCTGAAATTCTGATCTTAAAAAACTGCCCCCTAATGTAAACATATTAAATTAATTCTTGCTCTTTCTGAAGAGTTTACATTAAGTGGTGGGAAGTGTACTATTTGAAAGAGGGTGACAGTTACTGAATTTTCCAAATGAAGTTAATGAATCCAGTTTGTGCAACCTGAATATGGAAAATGGCACACCTGAATGCACAATTGAAGGGCGGGGCCAAGGGAAGAATCTAGTTTTGAATTACATTTTTCTTTTGGTGTTTCTTTTGCCCTTTCAGTTGTGAAGTTAAAAATATCCATTTGATGAGACATACAGTTGTTTTAAACTATTGAATTAAAGATATCCTCATGCTTTCTGCAAGAGGAGTTAGTTTCCACCATGTCACTACTCCTTGCTTTCCCCCAAGATCTGGATGGATTGATTTAAAGTACCAAAGCAACCTCAAATCATTCTTTGATTAAAAAAAAAAATGAACTGAATTGTAAAAAATTGTCATTTCAGAATCACTAGTTTTAATGTTTAAATCTTTTTTATTTACTACCAGCAAGAATAACCTTTTTTCTGCAAAGAAACAGAGCAATAACTTACTTTTTCAAGCAATAAGGCAATAAGCATCAGAACGATTGACATTTAAGCTATTTAACATCTACATTTCAGTAAAAACAGGGAACTGTTGCATTTCTGATTCACAGTGCACAAACTTAATACTCAACAAAAACGGGTTAGCAGTGATGATTTTAGTGGTATTTTGCTCAAACACATTAGAACAATCTGTCTTAAACTTCTAATATAAGATCACAGTGAATTAAATTGCTTACTTAATTCTACATCTTTGAGGCTGTCCTCTTGTAGGATTCTCACTTTTGAGTCTCGAGCTCAAGTGAACTTTGGAGCAGAATTCCCACTCTTATCTTTAAAGAATATACAATGTGCTTTTCCCATGGTGTGCATCTGTATTTCTAAAAGCATCCTGGGTTTTCTCTTTTGGGATGCCAGGAATCACTAATCTGGAGCTCATCGTACTTGGCATCTTCTAAACAAGCTCATGAAAGCACTGATAAGACCATTGAGAGTGGAAGTCACTGTATTTCTTTGTAACTCTTTCAAATGCTTCATTCTAGATCCCTGTTCCCAGGGTCCAGGACTTTAGGGGATTATTTCTGGCACATTGGGAGATAGCTTGTGGTCCACTGTAGGTTTGAGTCATGATGAGTTAAAGAGAGGTTCTTTTCACTGCTTTTTCTGACCCTGAAAAGGAGGCATGTTGCAATGTCTTAAGCCAAAGAGAGGTGAACAAGAGTCTGCCACTACCCCACTCCCAGATGTTTGTCTTTGGTTTTTCCCCTTTCTTAGGGTATGTCTACATCTACAATTTTGCAGCGCTGGTTGTTACAGCTGTATTAGTACAGCTGTATAGGGCCAGCGCTGCAGAGTGGCCACACTTACAGCAACCAGCGCTGCAAGTGGTGTTAGATGTGGCCACACT
This sequence comes from Gopherus flavomarginatus, assembly GCF_025201925.1. NCBI lineage: Eukaryota > Metazoa > Chordata > Testudines > Testudinidae > Gopherus > Gopherus flavomarginatus. The sequence goes on from NC_066620.1 coordinate 88,605,891, forward strand.
GCAGCGCTGTTGGGCGGCTTCAAGGGGGGTTCGGGGAACGCGAGAGCAAACTGGGAAAGGAGACCAGCTTCGCCGCGGTTTGCTCTCGCGTTCCCCGAACCACCCTGCAAACCGCAGGGAAGGAGACCTGCTTGTTCGGGGAATGCGAGAGCAAACCGCGGCGAAGCTGGTCTCCTTTCCCAGTTTGCTCTCGCGTTCCCCGAACCACCCAGCAAACCGCAGGGAAGGAGACCTGCTTGTTCGGGGGTTCGGGGAACGAGAGAGCAAACCGGGAAAGGAGACCAGCTTCGCCGCGGTTTGCTCTCGCGTTCCCCGAACAAGCAGGTCTCCTTCCCTGCGGTTTGCAGGGTGGTTCGGGGAACGCGAGAGCAAACCGCGGCGAAGCTGGTCTCCTTTCCCGGTTTGCTCTCGCGTTCCCCGAACCCCCCTGCAAACCGTAGGGAAGGAGACCTGCTTGTTCGGGGAACGCGAGAGCAAACCGGGGAAGGAGACCAGCTTCGCCGCGGTTTGCTCTCGCGTTCCCGGAACCACCCAGCAAACCTCAGGGAAGGAGACCTGCTTGCTCGGGGTTCGGGGAACGCGAGAGCAAGCCGGGGAAGGAGACCAGCTTGATTACCAGAGGCTTCCTCAGGTATGCTGGGATACCTACTTATTCCACGGAGGTCAAGAAAAGCGCTGGTAAGTGTCTATACTTGATTACCAGCGCTGGATCGCCAGCGCTGGATCCTCTACACCCAAGACAAAACGGGAGTACGGCCAGCGCTGCAAACAGGGAGTTGCAGCGCTGGTGATGCCCTGCAGATGTGTACACCTCCTAAGTTGCAGCGCTGTAACCCCCTCACCAGCGCTGCAACTTTGTGATGTAGACAAGCCCTTAGTTCCATTTCCCCTTCTCTGATTGATGTGACTGCAGTAACTTCAATGTAACACTCATTAAGGTAGCCTGCAGGGCCAAAACTGAGAGTCCATGGGAGCCTAGCAAAAGTGGGGCTTCCTTGTCTATTTTAGGATTTTCTATAGTGCAGACAGCTTTAGTATCTAAATACTTCCCAGGTAAATTAAGCTCGTTGGTGGACTTTTTTTTTATTCTTCTGCATACCCTGGTAAAATAAGCTCTCCTCTTGGATAACTTTTTTTTCTTTCCTGTCCTATTGATGGTAGAAGAGTTTTGTCCATGTAAGAGGACCTTACATCATGCTCTGGATGAATCTGACCTCCTCTGGAAGCTTATTCACCAACATTAACACCTCCTAAATGAGAAGCCTTTATCTCTGGCTTCTGCATGGACTGATCTGGGCTCCGTGAGCAGCATTGTCACTGAGGAGCATTATTGTCTTGTTGGGTCATCAATAGCAAAGTGGTTATTGCGTCCTAGCCTATTGATGGCAGGTGCCTTAGACTGGGAGAAGGTGGAATGATCAGAGCACTGGGGTGATGTGCCATTGGCAGCCCATTCTATTGAAGGCCACGGCTACCCATGGTCTGGAGCCATTGGCGTTGCTTCCATCTTCAGTCAACATACAGTGAATTGCCATAATCCAGGTTGGTGATTGTAATGTTGACTGACCAGATACCAGGTCATGTCAGAGTGTATTCAGGCCAATTCACTTGTGTACTAGTACTGTGTAGATCAAAGCGATTTTCTTAAAGGTATAAGTGTATTTGGTGTTTAAACTTTTATTAAAACTAATGGGATGTTTCTTGCATTGTTTTCACTTGTATGTATCCTGTTATAATGCAATAGCAAACATTTACATTTAAACACCCCTGTGACTAAATAACTCATCAAAGAAGTCTTGTGAAATGCTAATGAACGTCTTTAACAGAAAGTGCTATTTTCAAAGCAAGTGGCTGTTGTGTGTGATGACTGGAGGTTAATGACTCAAAGTGCATTCCTCACTCACAGGACATCAAAGGAAAAGCCCACATGGGTAGAGACATTGTCAACAGCAACTATAAATATATGGATTCTAGGGAAGATCCTTCATCTCTGGACTGTTTGGACTCTTACAGGGAAATGTACCAGATGCAAAGCGGAGATCCCCAGAAACAATCTGGGTACTTGGAAAGACTTTTGGGCAAGAGGCAGTTTACTACATCTATTTAGAATTACAAAGTGTGACTCGCCTGTTTAAAATATTTTACCAGCTTTAACCTTTTCAATAACTCTCATTTCCTTTTCTTAGACCATGTCTACACTTACAGTTTTGCAGCGCTGGTAGTTACAGCTATGTTAGTACAGCTGTATAGGGCCAGCGCTGCAGAGTGGCCACACTTACAGCAACCAGCGCTGCAGTGTGGCCACATTTACAGCACTTGCAGCGCTGTTGGGAGTGGTGCATTGTGGGCAGCTATCCCACAGAGCACCTCGTCCCATTTTGGCGCTGTGGCTTGTGGGAAGGGGAAGGAAGTGTGAGTGTCTTTCCGCTTCCTGTTCCAACGCCCCATGGTGCTTTGCTACACATTCCGAGCAGTTTGGCGGCATTGTGATTCTACAGCGCTTTTTCTGCGATTTTTGTTATAAATGGAGCCTGAGCTGCTGAGGACCTTATTGATGAATGTTGCCAGCACATCACGCATGGCAGTGGAGCTATCCCTTCAGCTGCAAAGTGAGAGTGACAGTGACAGTGAGGAGTCAGACGATGATATTGAACCACCTCACGGTGAAGACACTAAATTGCTGGTGGCAGTAACAGACGTGCTCAGCTCCGTGGAACGGCGCGTTTGGGCTCGGGAAACCAGCACTCAGTGGTGGGATCACATCGTCCTGCAATCCTGGGATGACGAGCAGTGGCTGCAGAACTTTCGGATGAGAAAAGCCATTTTCATGGCACTGTGTGCTGAGCTCGCCCCTACCCTGCGGTGCAGGGACACGAGATTGAGAGCTGCCCTGCGAGTGGAGAAGCGGGTGGCTATTGCAATCTGGAAGCTCGCAACTCCAGACTGCTTCAGATCGGTGGCGAACCAGTTTGGAGTGGGAAAGTCTACCATTGGAATGGTGCTGATGCAAGTTTGCACAGCCATTAATCGCACCCTGCTAAGAAGAACCGTGACTCTTGGGAACGTGCAGGACATTGTGGATGGCTTTGCAGAAATTGGTTTCCCTAACTGTGGAGGGGCAATAGATGGGACGCATATTCCTATTCTGTCACCACCCCACCTGGCATCAGAGTACGTTAATCGCAAGGGGTATTTCTCCGTGGTTCTGTAAGCGCTTGTGGATCACCGTGGGCGTTTCACTGACATTTACTCAGGATGGCCTGGAAAGGTGCACGATGCATGCATCTTTCGGAACAGTTCCCTGTTCAGGAGGCTGAGGGCCGGGAGTTTTTTCCCAGACTGCAAGATCACAGTAGGGGACGTCGAAATGCCCACTGTGATCCTTGGAGACCCTGCTTACCCCTTAATGCCCTGGCTCATGAAACCATATGCAGGGAAGCTTGACAGGAGCAAGGACCGGTTCAACTACAGGCTGAGCCGGTGCAGAATGACTGTGGAGTGTGCTTTTGGCCGTTTGAAAGCCTGCTGGCGCTGTCTTTATGGGAAGCTAGATTTGGGGGAAAGCAGCATTACCACTGTTCTATCCGCGTGCTGTACCCTCCATAATATTTGTGAAGGGAAGGGTGAAAGATTCAGTGAGGAATGGACCTCCGAGGTTCGACGCCTAGAGGATGAGTTTGCTCAGCCAGAGAGCAGGGCTAATAGGGAGGCCCAGGAAAGGGCTTCAAGGATTAGGGATGCTTTAAGGGAGCAATTTGATGCTGAGAGCCAACAGTAATGTTTGATGCATTTGATGTGCTTTGCTTTACCTTGGTGTACAATATTTACCACTTCCAGCAATAATATAACGTAGTGAAAAAGAAAAAAAATCCTTTATTCAACATACAGTACATAAAAGGCAAGGGGGTTGGGGTGGTGGACTGTACATTCACAGGTTTGAATATGTCCTATTTTGATCACTATTCAATGTCTGCTGCACTTCAGGATTACTATGCTGCAGAATAATGGGGGTGGAGTGAACAGGGTAAGAATTATAGTTATCAGGGCTGGTAGATAATCGTACAGGTGTTGGGGGCAGCTGGGGATAATAAGGAACTGGCTGCTGGAGAAAGTTGTTTTGTGGAAATACTGGGGAACAAGGAAGAGGGCTTTGGGAGGGCTGTGGGTTACAACGGTACATATTTGTCTGCATGTCTACAAGAGACTCGAAAGACTCAGTTTGGCGAGCCAGGAGGCTTATCATCTGCTTTGTGGTTTTTTTTGGCAGACAATTCCTTTCTCCTGCTTTCTGTTTGTCTCCATTCATGTACACTCTGCCTCCATTCATACATTTTCTCTCTCCATTCCTGTGTCTTCCTACTTTCTCTGTTGTAGTGACTCATAACAGATTTGATCAATTCCTCTTTTGATTTTCTGGGATTCCGTCTCAAGTTCTGCAACCTACGTGAGGCCGGTGATCCGGCTGCAGTAGTCAAGGTCCCTAGAAAAAAGAGAGATAGAACCATGTAATGCACAGAGGCTACCTTGTTTATTATCACACAGTGAAGGACTTTTTAGACTTTTGGTAGCATCCTTCTCACATACCTCACATAACACAGAGAGGGCAGGGAAGCTAAGCCATGGTGAGCAATGGGGTGAGTGGTTTTCCCCCGATTTCCCCTTGGGAGTGGGAATTGACCAATGGGTCACTGGGGTTTATCTGCAATGGGTACAGGAGGTAGCTGGTGTCCTGAAGAGGGGACAGTAGTGAACAGGAAGGTGGTGAGCTGCTTGGGCGGGGGAGGGGAGGGGTTGGGCTTTGGTCCGTGTTCACGCCGTCCTGCTGGTGATGGGGGGGGGGGGGGGAAGCACCGCGATGCTGGATGCCTGCTTGGAGGGGAGGTGGGGAACACCGGAGCGCACCGCGGTGCTGGATGCCTGCTTGGAGGGGGGTGCATAACACCGGAGCACACCGCGTGGCTGGATATGTGCTGGGAGGGGGGGTGGGGAACACCGGAGCGCACCGCGGTGCTGGATGCCTGCTTGGAGGGGGGTGCATAACACCGGAGCACACTGCGTGGATGCCTACGTGCTTGGAGGGGGGGTGGGGAACACCGGAGCGCACCGCGGTGCTGGATGCCTGCTTGGAGGGGGGTGCATAACACCGGAGCACACCGCGTGGCTGGATACGTGCTGGGAGGGGGGTGCATAACACAGGAGCACACCGCATGGCTGGATACGTGCTGGGAGGGGGGGGTGGGGAACACCGGAGCGCACCGCGGTGCTGGATGCCTGCTTGGAGGGGGGTGCATAACACCGGAGCACACTGCGTGGATGCCTACGTGCTTGGAGGGGCGGTGGGGAACATCGGAGCGCACCGCGGTGCTGGATGCCTGCTTGGAGGGGGGTGCATAACACCGGAGCACACCGCGTGGATGCCTACGTGCTTGGAGGGGCGGTGGGGAACATCGGAGCGCACCGCGGTGCTGGATGCCTGCTTGGAGGGGGGTGCATAACACCGGAGCACACCACGTGGATGCCTACGTGCTTGGAGGGGGGGTTAACAACAGAGCGCCATGGGCTGGGGAAACGCGAACCTGGCGCCCTGCACTCAAGTATCCCTAAATTCTCAACAGGGTTTCCTACTGCCAGACATATCACTGCTGCGTGATACTTGGGAAGAGAGGGAGGGTCTTCTACAGGAATGTGGATACCGCCCTGGCCCTTATGCAGCTTGCCTTTGTGCAGCCATAGTCCCCCCACCCCTCGCTGCACAGTGGATCGGACGAGTTAGCCTGACCGGGACAGGGACCACGGTGGCTCTCCCGATCAACTTGAGAAAGCAAATTGCAAACGCTCTTGCTGCAACTTTTCAAGAGATTACCGAGGCAGATTACAGAGACGTGATAGAGCCAATCAATGGGCTATTCCACGTTTAGGCATGCATGCAGGCAGCCATAACCAAAACCCTCCTCTCCCAAAACATAAAAATCTACTTACCCCGAGCACGATCCTCAGTTTCTTCCTCACCATCAACTTCCTGCTGCTGCGACTGGCTAGCCTCCTCCTGGCTTGAGAAGAGCTCCTGGCTGCATGTGTACAGGGATTCCGGGGTGTCTCCCTCCACGCTAGTAGCCTCACTGTCGCCGTCCTCTACACCCTCCCCCACTTCTCCCTGCTCTGAACTCTCCATCGTGCTCCTAGGATTGGCAGTGGGGTCACACCCAAGTATGGCATCCAGCTCCTGGTAAAAACGGCAGGTCGTGGGGACAGCTCCTGAGCGGCGATTTCCCTCACGAGCTTTGCAGTAAGCACTCCTCAGCTCTTTAATTTTGACCTTGCACTGCAACGCGTCCCGTTCATGGCCCCTTCTCATCAAGGACTGTGATATCTGCCCATAGGTATCATAATTTCTCCTTCTGGAGCGCAGCTGTGCTTGCACAGCCTCCTCTCCCCAAACACTTATGAGGTCCTGCAGCTCTGCATTGGTCCAGGCTGGGGCTCGTTTGGTGCGTGGAGGCATGGTCGCTGAGTGATTGACTGATTGATTGCACTCCACATCTGGCTGAGCAAACAGGAAGGGGATTTTTAAAATTCCCGGGGCATTTAAAGGAGGGGTCAGGTGAGCCCAGGGTAGTGGAGTTTGCATGATTACCAGAGAGGCTTCTAAGATATGCTGGGATACCTGCTTATGCCACGGAGGTCAATTAAAAACGCTGGTGGGTGTCTACACTTGCTGACCAGCTCACCAGCACTGGATCCTCTACACCCGAGGCTCAACCGGGTGTACAGCCAGCGCTGCAACCAGGGAGTTGCAGCGCTGACCGTGCTGTGCAAGTGTGTACACATCCTAAGTTGCAGCGCTGTAACCCCCTCACCAGCGCTGCAACTCTGTAGTGTAGCCAAGGCCTTAGGGCTTGTCTACACTGGCACTTAACAGCGCTGCAACTTTCTCGCTCAGGGGTGTGAAAAAACACCCGCCTGAGCGCTGTAGTTTTCAGCGCTGTAACGTGCTAGTCTAGACCAGTGCACTAGCGCTGGGAGCTATTCCCCTCATGGAGGTGGGGTGTTTGTGTGGTGGTGTTTTTGTTTTTAGAGCGCTGGGCCAGTGCTATGCTACAACTACACAAGTCACATTAAAGCGCTGCTGCAGCAGCATTTTAACATTGCCAGTGAAGACGTGCTCTTAGCTAATAAACCTGTAGTTAGTTTACTATAGAATTGGCTGCCAGCGTCGTCTTTGGAGTAAGATCTGGAGTACCAATTGATCTGGGATACGTAAACAGTCTCTTGGGACTGGGAGCAACCTGATGCGGTGTGATTTTTAGCTTAAGTGACCATTATCACTAAGTTCAGTGTGTCTGGGTGGCAAGATAGACTGGAGAGCCCCAGGGGCTCTTTCTGACTCCATGGTAAGACTTTATAATGATCTCGGAGTTCACATTTGTTACTGGCTTGGTGAAATCTAATTCTGGAACACATCACCAGCTTTGGGTGTCTGCCCTGTTTTATGACAGTCTGCTCTGAGGCAGGCACTCACGGTCTTGAGCCACTCCGGACAGCGTGACAGAAGTGACAATACAATGGGTCATTCTGAAAGTCCTTATCTTTCTGGGGGAAAAGGGACAATGTTTCTGAACAAGTTAGAGGGGAAATAAAGCTGTTTGCTTGCTTGGTGTTTGTTTTCATCACTGACTCTGTGTGGCCTTTTAGGCTAATTGCTGAGTTAAACAGGACTGCCAGACTTCCCATCATTCACGAACGGGGCAGGGAGCAGTCAATTTAAAAGCAGAAGACCGTGATCCAATTAATTCTCCATTATACTCTATGACCAGCGTCTCTTCAGTATTGCCTGGGTTCAGTTTGGGCCCAGCTACTCTTCATCCAGGAGCTAAACTCCTTAGGCACATTGACAGCCTTGTAATGGCAATGGTTGCATCTGTGGCAGAAGAGAGAGAGCTGGGTGTCATCTGCATATTGTGGGTCTGCAGTTTGCAGGTGTAGGAGGCAGCAATCCTGGTTTACTCTACTTTACTCTACTATTGTATGTGCTTCTATAAGGGAGTTGAACTAGTACAGTACAAAGTGGTAGGGTGTTTGCCTTCCATCAGCAGTTGCCCTGTGAGATGCTTCATTGCACCGAAGAGAAATCCAACCAGGAGCGTAAATAAACATAGTTAGCTGTTGGAGAAAATCTTTCAGTCTAAAGAAAATCAAGGCCTTGGCTACACTGGCGCTTTACAGCGCTGCAACTTTCTCGCTCAGGGGTGTGAAAAAACACCCCCCGAGCGCAGCAAGTTACAGCCCTGGAAAGTGCCAGTGTAAGCTAATCCCCTCAGGGAGGTGGAGTACCTGCAGTGCTGGGAGAGCTCTCTTCCAGCGCTGGTGCCGCAAGCACACTCGCAATTCAAAGTGCTCCTGCGGCAGCTTTTTGGAGTTTTGAGTGTAGCCAAGCCCCAAGTTGCAAGGAACTAAAATAGAGTGAACTCATCCTGTGTTGTCACCAAACCTATATGCCTGAATTGAGTATCTGTTTGTTTATATATCTATGACTGTAACTGGCTCTGAAGCGCTTTGTGATATCTATATGTGAGACTCTGCACTGTCGCACTGTTTTTGTCTCATTTCTGTTGTTTTTACACATACGCTGGAAATCTGAGAACATTTAACTAAGCCACCTATGCTCGGCCATTAAACGGAGAGTCGACAATGGTTGTCTCAATAGAACTATCGTACGGTGGCAGAGCTTGGCCTTTGGCTCTTTACTGGCTTCTAGATGCTTTTCTCCTTTGGGACTTAAGGTCTTGCAACAGTGTTTCAAGGAAAAAATGAAAATACGGACTCCAGGCTCCTCTACATTGATAGACTCATGTTGAGAAATGGGGTTAAGTCTTTACTTGCACCGATGGTCATAAACCAGCTAGAGAAAGGGCAAGTTCCTCCTCTGATGTTTCCTCTTCCAGAAAGTTGCCTGTGACGTAGTTATTTGTTGCTAACTATTGCTTCATAATCTCATCCCTGGCACATTGATATTCTAAGTATGTTTAATTGTTTTGTGGCTCTATAAATCTCTGACTCAAGTGATTTTGGCTGTTTGAAGGCTAAGTGCCCTTGTTATATGCTATGCTGGCGCTAGAATTGTGGTTTCTCTTAGTGGGCAATGTAAAAGAATGAGTCAGGAAAAAGGAATGTGTGCCACCTGCCAGTCCCATATAAGTTTCCTGAGGTTTGTATTCCCACCTCCTGAGTAACGTGACTGCACTGCTAATCAATAAGTGAGCTGACTAATGTCAGAATAATGTATGACAATCTCTGTGTCAGTGCTGCCTTTTTGAGATATTTCTTTTTATCGTGTGTATTAGAATGAAGCAAAAAACATCCTGTTTAAATACAGGCTTCCTGTTGCTTGGTGCTCCCAGTCTTGTTCCCATGAGCATAACACTAAAGCCTTATGTTTTTGGCAGGTGTGAGGCATGAAGGGAGCCTGGTTTCAGTCCTGAGAAGAGTGCCTCAATAGCCAGCTGGAGCAGGTCTGAGAAGCTTGTCACGGCTCTGCAATGAGCAGACAGCTATTGCAAAGCAGGATGCAGCAGGAATATCGGAATGTTTGCGTCCTTCTGCCCAACAGAGAGCAACTCAGTGTAACAATCGGGGTGAGTTGTTTAAAGTTTCATTCCGAGCTTTTAGTGCAAGTTCATGGATGTTTTGTGTTGTGTCTGCTCTGGCAGTTAGCGATAAGACTGAGCTTAACTTTCATTGCACTTACGAGAGTAGCATATTAGTTCATTGATCAAAAGACTATTAGCTGATTTAACATAATTGGTGTTTTGCTTTCTAGTTGGCTAGCCTAGCAAAAATTTACAGGATGATCTGATTAATCTCTTTAATTGCATTTGATAATGAGGACCTAATTTTTAATTCTCTTTCACTCTCAAATTGTTTTGTAACAAACTGAAATGAAAATTCAGCTTCTCAGAAACCTGAAATGCCTTGACCTTTGGACCTCAGTGAGCTGTGCTAATTGACATCAGCTCACCCTGCAGTTTAGCTCTGTTGAAATTTCTTTTGGAAGCTGTTCTGTAAATGAGAGTCTCTCTCACAGATTTTTTTTTCTTTTTCTAATTGTTCGTTCTTTACTCCATTAAATGAGAGAGAATTGCATCTGTAGATTTCCAAGTACTTTGCAAAGTATTGTCATCCCCATTTTTACTGTAGAGAAGTCTGAAGCACAAAGAGAAGTGAAGTGACTTAAGCAAAGTCTCGCTCGCTGGAACAATTCCCAAGATGGAATGCTGTCCATGATTAGATCATGCTGCTGCCTTTGTAATATAGTTTATCAGGCATATGTGAGAAACTGAACAAATGCCTGAAGCTTCTTAGTCTAGCTTGCCATCTAAATTGTGAACTGTCCATTTTGGGAATGGGGGTCTGTCTGTGTAGAGTGTTTCTAGACTTTATTTTCTCTCCATTCCCTCTCCCTCTTCCCCAAAGGTCCTTATTTTTAATTCAAAATGTGGCTTTAGAAAACATGCACATCAGCACAGAAATATGCAAAAATCTTTAAAGTCCATACAGGAATTTTCATACTTGCCATGCTTAAATCTAGTACCCCCCAAGAAAACAGCCACAGGGCCTAGGTAGATCAGAGGATTGGTAACAGACTCTGAAGCGCGTCACTTTCAATAATTCAAAACCAGGCCAGATAAGGTGCTTTTATTTAAGCTCTTAGTGGGTAAGTGGCCGTACCAGTATAAATTTCTATCACAGCTGACCCTAAATATCCCACATGTTGGTAGCTTTTAGCAGGGTGGGTGGAGATCCAACGGGAATGGAGATTGAGCTAGCCTCCCACCTTTGGGCATTGACTATACTAGATATGCGTCTCTATAATTGCCTATTGTTGCCCCTCCAGCATTATCAATACAGGCAGCCTTAATATATATGATCTGCTGGTGTTTTAAGCATCCTGTCATATAACCCTGCCTAGTGTAGGATTAACTGACAATGGGCATCTCCGCTCCCTAATTGCGGGGTGTGATTAGTTTGTGTAGATATGCCTGAACTAGCTATAATCTAGCTAACTGGGATACCAGAGCAGTGAAGCTGTGGCTTCAGTATGGGCTGTACAAGTCCACCTAGAACCTGGATAATTTCTCAGGTGGGTAGCCTATAGTGAAGCCCCTGCTAGTTAGATTGAAGGTGGCTTGGGTATGTGTATACGAGCTGCAATCACACCTCATGATTACAGGTTAGACATAACAAATGGTGTTTTAAATTGGTTGTGATGTCCGGCTCCCATGTTTAAAACTGTAGCTTGAAGCACTTCAGGCTAATACAGTTTTAATAAGCGTAGATGAGGCTTTTAGAGTTCGACTTTTTAGTGTAGGCAAGAATGGAAAGAATGTCAGAGGTATCATTCCAGCCATTTATGTCTCGTTTCCTGAAGCCTCTTTGAAGGCCCGTGTTGTTGGAAAAACCTGAGTGGGATAACTGAGTGCAGCCCCTTTGATACTATATCTTGAAAGTGTCTAGCTCTACATATTTGCCTTTAGAGATGTGTAAGGGTTCTGTAACTTTATATCTGTCAATAGCCTTTTAATAAGTCTTTTGTTTATACCTGTTTTATTGGCTAAATGGATGGGAAACTTTGTTTCCTTAATGTACTTGGATGTGTCTGTGTATGAAAAAGAATAGCTGGCTGAAGCAAAACATGAGCTTTGAAAATACAGTCAGGTGCAGATTGCATAAAGGATGGAACCCAACCTTTTAGATAAATCAGGGGCCAGTAACAAAATCCACTTTTTTTATGTGTTGAAAAACATGTGACTTAAAAAGATCCTTCCTCTTGCAAAATCTTAAAGGAACACGGGAACAATTTTCTAGCAACCTCAGTAAGGCCTTGTCTACACTGCCACTTTACAGTGCTGAAACTTTCTTGCTCGGGGTGAGAAAAAACACCCCCCCTGAGCGATGCAAGTTTCAGCAGTGTAGACAGTGCATCAGTGCTGGGAGCTGCTCCCCTCATGGGGGTGGTTTTTACAGCACTGGGAGAGCTCAATAGTGCCACAACTACACAGCCACGTTTAAGCGCTGCAGCAGTGCTTTAACATGGGTAGTGAACACGTACCTTAAGACTTCAGATTTAATTAGTACTACAACAACAGATAACATCTTCCACCTTCATTGCTATAATAAGGCTACTGCTCAGCACTTGCATAGCACTTCACATTTTCGATATATTGTGTAAACACTAAATAATCTTCACAAAAGCCCGGTGAGGTAGGTAAGTGTCATTAGCTTTTCAGTACATTGAAGTGCAGATTCTCCACTTGATAGGCAGGGGATTTATGCACATAATTCCCATTACTCCTGTTAAGAGATGCCATACATATCCTGTCCATCAAGATGAGGCTATACCTGTACATTTTATGGGATCATATTTAAATCCATGGAGTAGGGTTTGTACTTTGACAACTATTTTTGCATATCTTTAAAAGAAAAAATTGGCTTTAAAAAAGAAAATTCCTTCCCTTTCTCAATATCAAATGTCTCCTCCAAGTTCACATTGTTGTTAGCATCTTCCTCTTCCTTCATTATATAAAAGATTGACATTTGAGAAGATGGGTTGCAGGGATGCAGTATTTCCAAAATGCTAACTCTCGAAAGGCTGCCAATAAATCTTTAAGGAACAAAACCATAGGGAAGGATGTAGAGGAACTTGCTAAGCACTCTGTGTAAATTGAAGCGAAGTGGGAGTAATCTTTCCTGAGAGGGAGGAATGTTGTTTGGGCACAGAGGCACAGAAGGAGCACAGATGGGAAGAGGTAGTCTGCACCCTGAGGCGCTTACTTAAACTGTAGACAAAACGGTATAACTTAAAATGCACTAGGTGATGAAAGAAGGTTTTAACACGGTCATTGACTTTATTAAAAGATATTATCTGTCAGCTTGAGTCTGCTGAGCTAAGATGACAGGCTTCAGGGATGTGTGGGGACCTAACTTCTCCATTGCATTCCCCCTTGTGGAGATACTGACGCCTGTAAAGTGCATATAAAACACCACTGGTCTCATTTGGCAGCATTTTACACCCACTTTGCTGATTTGTAAAGGACTAACAAGAGGCAAAGCAGTGGAGAGTTGAATCCTGTGCTTTTTGAGGAGAGGGAGAATGCATTACACTCTTGGTGCTCAGCTACCACAGTGAGCTGGGAAAGTGAGCTTCAGACATAAAGAATGGCTTGGAAGAACAATGCAAAGTGAGTTGTCCAGAAGAAGACCTGTCAAGGGAGGAGTGTAGGAGATGAGACAAAAATGTAAGCATTACCAAAACTAAGTGCATGGCCTTGCAGATGAGAGAGATGAACTTGATTCAGAAAGAAAGAGTCAGTTGAGCGAGTTGAAGAGATGAGTGACATGGATGGGGCCGCCGATGTTCACTTAAGTAGGCAATTTAATCAAGTTCCCTCTTCAAAAGTGTTCTAACACTTACCTTCACGTGTTCAGTTTTAGAGAACTCAGTACATTAACAGGCTTCTGCTTCTCTGTAGTGTTTTTGAATATGAAAGTATGTAAATACACTTATTATTTATTTAAAATGTCTGTTATATTGATATAATGCATGCTAGAGTCTGCATACATCTGTGCACTGTATTCTAGTTACCAGTATGCCAGCACTCTTCATTAGGATGTCCCTTCCACAATGACTGATCAGAAGTAGTATATGTGCATGCTCTGTTCTGTGGGAGGGTGGGGAGGATGCAGACCTCAGTACACTAGCTCTTTCCTCTTGATTGCACATCATAATGAGCTAAGCAAATACCATACCTAGGAGCGTTCTCAACTTCAAGCCTCAATCTCTATGCCTCATAGGAATTGTACAGTTAACCCCCCACCCCCCTACCTGTCTGTCTGACATCAGAAGGCACCCTTCTAGTGCAACTTTCATATCTCCTGGCAGGGGTGAAAGTAGAAATAGGGACTTACTGGTATGGGGCTGGCTCTGGCCCCCAGAATGGTGGGGCCTTGGGCAGAAGGGGCAGGGATGGGGGGGTCAGAGCCAGCCCTGGCCCATCCTGTACCAGTAAGTGCTCTCCCCTCCCCAGGGCCGTCCTTAGGATTTATGGGGCCCTAGGCAGTATTATTAAACTGGTGCCCCTATGCCGGATGGCAGCCCAAGCTCACAGCCTGGTGGGGAAGGGTGAGAGGGACTTGACAGCAAAGGATAATGAGATGCCCAGCCTGCCTCATGGTGGCGGAGAGTCACAGTTCCCCGCAGAGACTTCCATGCACTCTTCCCTCATGCAGAATGGACATGAAGAAAGTACCTAATTAAAAGCACTAAAATTTGGGAATAAAAAATGTCAGTCACAGGTTTTTTGATATGCCCTGAAGTTTGTCAGAGATTTATTTGCAAAAACTTCATAGTAAGGGTGAGTCTGCTGTCCTGCTGAATACAACATTACATATAATGGAATACATGATGCAGCTCTTCTCTGTTTTACATTTTCTTCATCAGTATTTCTAAATTGAATTTATATTTTAAATGTACTCAAATCTTAAGCCAGCATTCCAGATTACTTCATATTTAACTCACTGAAACAAAGACATTCTTTTAAATTAATCAGAGAGATTTAGTGTGTTCATAACAATGTTCATTGCTTTTAGAAAAAGGGAACAGTAATTTACTTTGTGTGATCCCCATAACAAGAGACATGGTTATGAAATTTCACCAACTTAAAAAAAAAATGTTTCCAAAGATTTTAGGTATAACAAGGATTTTGTCTTACTAAGGTACTGATTTTGCTGGAGGGTTCTTTTAAAACTAGTTTGTCGGATAGTCAGAAGTAAAGAAAGGGAACTCTTTGTCCAGCTATCTGGAAGGGAAGGACTGTTGTCCCTTTAAGGGCTCTCTTCAGTGGGGAGTGGGGGGAGAGGTGGTGAAGGGATGGACAGAAAGGACAGGAAGGTTGGAAGCACTATTTTTTTTTTAACTATAGTAATTAAAATGTGTATTTTAGATAAGGGAGGTCTTTTGAAGGATTTATTTAAAAAACTATGTGTGAAGATCCACACATTTAAGGCTAAAGATGATTGTGCATCTAAAACTCTGTGCAAGCATTTTTTAGAAATGTGATTTTATAATCTTCACCAGCTCACTAATGAAATATTATTTTTAAAGCAAATTTTAAACTAAGGTCCTGTAGACTGACATGTTCTGTGTAAATATTACATTAATGCACAACTGTTTTTGTCAGTAAAGTCAGAAACTGACAGTATAAAAATTTATTTGGGCATAAGCTTTCGTAGACATCTGATGAAATGGGTTCTAGTCCACAAAAGCTTATGCCCAAATAATTTGTTAGTCTTTGAGATGACACAAGGACTCTTGTTTTTGCTGATACAGACTAACAGGACTACCCCTCTGAAACCTGTCAGTATATATCTTGGGGTTGGCAAATGCCTGTTAAACGGCTTTATTACCCCTTGAATGTCTCTTTAACAGTTTCAATGTTGTGCTAATAGGTCTGGCAGGCTGGAGGTTTTTTCACTTTTAACTACTAGATTCCCTCCCAAGGAAGACTCACCAGGCTAGAGCAGCCATCTGTGGGAGCCTGCAGGAAGGGTCAAAACAGGGATAGGAAAACAAGAGGGTGGACACTAAGACCCAGTGGTGCCCCAAATTTTCAGGTGTCCTACGCAGCTGCCTATGTTGCCTATACCTAAGGACGGCCCTGCCCCTCCCCCGCTGGGATAGCAGCAGCAGCTGGGGGTTCCGGCAGCAGTTTAAAGGGCCCAGAACTTGGATGCCGCTACTGCCCTGGGTCCTTTAAACTGCTGCTGGAACCTCCGGCTGCCATTGGTACCCCAGGGCTCTGGCAGTGGGGCTCATGGGGCTATTTACAGGGCTGGGGCTCCCCTGCCTCTACCAGCCCTAGCCCTTTAAATAGCTGCCAGAGCCCTGCTGCCACTCCAGCAGGCTCTGGCAGCTATTTAAAGGGCCTGGAGCCATAGAGGGAGCGGGAGCCCTGGGCCCTTTAAATAGCCCCCAGAGCCCTGGGGAAGCGGCGGTGGGGCTCTGGCGGCTATTTAAAGGGCTTAGGGCAGTAGAGGCAGCAGGAGCCCCAGCCCTTTAAATAAACCCCAGAACCCCACTGCCGCTACCCCCAGAGTTCCAGCAGTGGGGCTCTGGCAGCAATTTAAAGGACCTGTGGTTCCAGCCACTGTTGGGATCCCCAGGCCCTTTAAATTGCCCCTTGGGGAAGCCGGGCCACCCTGGTACAGCGCACCGGTTCTTTCTGGTACGCCATACCGGGGTGTACTGGCTTGCTTTCACCTCTGCTTCCTGGTAACGTGATAATGGCTAGCTGGCTAGTGGTACAGTGTCTGTGTTCTGTAGGTAGAACTGGCTTCTGGAATGACCCCTGCCCTCCTGCTGCCCAGGCTGGAAGACATTTAATATATCTGAGAGCAGAGGTAGTCAATTTTCAAATTTCTTGGTCAAGGTTCAGACTCCAGAGAAACATTTTTCATACTGTAAGTGCCCCTGTTCAACAAACATGCAATGCTGTGTAGTGTATCCAGGGGATATATTTTTAGTTCAAATATTTTTCTTTATATTTTTTCCTTTATTGTTCCCTGTTGTATTTGTTATCTGCTATGCATCTATTAAATCCCATGCTGATCCCACCTGCGGGATCAAGAGCCAAATAATCTGAGTTAACTGCATCAAATCTGATATGCTACAGTTTATTCAGATGTGGTCACACTCCTGTCAAAACAAAATGTTTCACAGCTCCCTACAGCCCCCTAATCTGATCTTTCTCCCTTTAAAGTCAATGGAAAAACTCTGTCATGGACTTCACTGATGAAGGATGAAGCTCTCAGTGAGGGCAGATTTCTGTGCTACCCAGTAATTGAATAGCTTTCAGTTTTAACTGTTGAGCCTCTGACTTCTATCTCATCTGGGAAAGGCAATGGATTGGAGCTTCAGTTCTTCTCTCTCATAGGGCTGCGTGGTAAAACAGACATAGTTTGACTGATACTGAAAGAAACTCCCTGAAAGTGACAAGACACTGAAATTCTCACTCTGTCCCCACAAGAACAGAACAGAGTGGGGGACAGTGATCTCAGATATGGGGTGAGGAATAGGTCAGTGATCAGAGAGTGACTGAAATGACCGAGAAAATCAGCTGCTCATTCCTCAGAGTCATAGTGAACTTCAGACATTCCCCATTGCAGGATTGAATCATCTAGGCATAGAACTCCCTGATCTCCTTCCTGCTCCACCCAGAGAAGCTCCCGCTGGCCCAGACAGGAGCTTCTGCTCATTCACCCTGCACTGCTGCCAGCCGGTGGAGGACAGAGCTGGTGGGGCTGCAGCTGCACAAGCAGCCACCTGGAGACACACAGCACCCTGCAGCTCGGCCCTGTGCTGGGAGTGGGCACAACTCCACACACGCAGTCCTGTCTCTGTGTCAGCCCATTTACGCTCCATTCAGAAGCATCTAGCAGTCTGGATTTGGCCTGCACTCTGCCTATTGACTACCACTGTCCTAGAGGGCTGCATCTGGTCTCTGGGGAACAGTGATAAATACATTTGCAATAAGATGTTTTGGGGGAAAAAAATCTACTTGCAGTGCTAATTAGATGGCTGGCCTTAGCAATCAACTTCTGCCAAATTTTAAGTTTCTCACCTTTATGGTTGTGAAGATAACCTTCTACATGTGAACTGATTCAGTACTATTTGCAGGCAGGCAGCTCCATTGTCTCTACTGCTGTTCATAGGTTTGCCCAGCCGCTGCACAGTGAATTAAAAAGGTTCTCGATAACTTTACTGTTGCTGTTCAGATCTCTGTGGGTGATAAAATGTAATTCTTGTCAGTTTCCTGTCATGCAGTTGCTGATTGGGAAATTTCTGACCAACAGCACATGCAGATGGGTGCTGGAACTATTTGAGGAAGGGTACCCCAAGAAAAGCTGCAGGAGTGGTAAGAGTGTGGGAATAGCAGCTGGGAGTCCCCGTGCATGATGTGGGATATTACCCTCCCCTTCACACTAATTGACCACGATCCTCCATCTCCCTTTCATATCAACCTGTGGCTAGTAGGTGTCTGGTAAAGTTTGAAGCTCTTTTTTTAAAAGAAGAAAAAAAAATTAGATCCCTGGTAGCTTATCTACAGAGTAACATTTCTGGAGGTGGCA
The DNA here is from genome assembly GCF_025201925.1 of Gopherus flavomarginatus. Taxonomy (NCBI): domain Eukaryota; kingdom Metazoa; phylum Chordata; order Testudines; family Testudinidae; genus Gopherus; species Gopherus flavomarginatus. The sequence goes on from NC_066620.1 coordinate 88,624,071, forward strand.
TTGTGTGTGGTGGGGAAGGGACATGAACTCTGCTGTTAGTCAGAAGTAAGATATGGTAAAGGGAACTAACAAAGTAGCTTAATGGCCTGGCATGGAGTGGGCAAGAACCCCGGGTCAGTCCATATGAGACAACCTTGAAAATGAAGTGTTCAGTCTTTGTGGTCAAAACCATCTTCTCCACCCCTCAAAGTGTGCAGTATGGGGGTGGGGGGGGAGTGTTTTTTTTTTTTTTTTTTTTTTTCCTTCCTAGGTGAAAGTTTAAATCTGTAATTCCTCAGACCCTCCAAATTTTTTTTCTCCTTCTAAACAATGTCTTTGTTTTGCTGGCAATAAGTACAATATTGCAAGAGTTTCAGTGCATAGTCGCATTTGAACAGCATGAATAGTCTAGATGACAGAGTTCCAGGCTCATTAAAAAGGATAGAAATAGGCTGGCACCTAAGTTCCATTGTACTGGGATAAGAGCATATACAAAGAGGGCCAGGGGCGGAAGGAGGACAAGAATACACTACAACAATGCCTTACAGCAACCAAAAAACCCAAAACCCTGGCCCAAGAACTGAATTATGTGCTGTGATTCTGATCTGGCTGCACTTGTGCCTGTTGATCACCTATGAGCATGAAGAATTGTACAGTGTCAGTATGTGTGGGCTGCCTGTAATGCTGGGTGGTTTGTTTATTTGTTTTTTTCAGGTAAAAGCCACCGGACAGGAGCTCTTCCAGCAAGTTTGTGACTTAGTGAAGATTAAAGACCCTCACTTCTTTGGCCTCAGTGTTGTTAAAAGTAAGCGAGCTCTGTGCATGGAGACAAATGACTTGGCAAATGTCCATAGACATATTTGTGTATCTACAGTGTGAGTGCATATACACACACTGGCCATGCCTGAGTGGGAACTTCATTGTAATAAGATCAGAAACTATGTAAATTATCCAAAGCCTTGTCAGAGTCCTTTGATCTTTATTCCCTGAGCAGACATATTTGAGGGGAGTGGAGCAGGTATATTTAACTTTGTTCTTCTCTGTTTTTTTTCTATAGCTATGTTGTTTGCTGACATTTTTGCCACTGATTGAATTTAAGGTGTCAGTTGTTGCACAGAAGACGAAACTTTAAATGACTTTGGGGCTAGAAGTATTACATACCTTCCTAAGTAATAAATTTTAAAGAATGTGGTTCTCATTAAACTCAGTGATTTAGGGTGGGGAGAGAAATGAGTTTTGTGAGTACTAGTTGCACTTGGATGAAGTGATTTATCTGCAGAGACCTTTTGACTTAGTGGCTGTTTTTTTGCAGGAGATTGCAGACCTGGATCTGCCAGGTGCTCAGTTCTCTCGACTCAGGGGTTGTTCACACGAACAGTTAGTTTTGATTTGAGGGATGGTCCCAATTGTATTCCACGGTGGGTGCGTTAGGCATGTGCCTGGAGCCAGAGAATTTGGAAGTAGATCTGTTGACTCACCTCATGACTCCATCCAAGGTCATAAAAGGTGGAGCGGGCCAACCCCCTCTTTGGTTCCTTCTCACAGCTGGATGGTCTGGACCAGAACCTCCAGTGTCTGTAACTTCAGCTTCATCCTACAAAGTAAGAATTGGATTTAGTTTTGTAAATAGTTTTAACAAGAGTTGGTTGTGGTTTTTTTTTGTGTTTGTTTGTTTTTTTTTTTTTAAGAATAGTCTTCAGTATAATCTCTTATAGGTTTAGTCTCTTGGGAGAATACCCTCACTTTCTGCCTGTGATCTTTCTCAATCAGCAATGGCCACCAGCACTGCCTTGGGGAAGACTACATCATGGCGAGGTGTGGTATCTGCTAACTGCTCCCCAGCTGTACCTGGCAAGGGCAGGAATTTCATTTCTGCAAATACCACTTGGAGAAGGCCAGGAAGCCCCCAGTGGACACAGGCCGGGGAACCCCCCCCCCGTACGTTGGCCTGATTCAGCATGGAGCATGCCTCCTGCAGTGAAGTCCAACTCTAGTGCAGGAAACTCCCTCCCCATCCCTTCTTCAGGATTTTGTTGGGAATCTAGGAAGCGTTCTCGTAAGCATGAGACTTAAGTCTTCCTCTAAATTCACTTCAGAGAAGCCGGATTTAGCTCTAAGCAAGCCCATTAGCTTGGCCCATGAGGCGTCAGGACATATTAAGTCCCAGAGGCACAACAAGAAAGCCCATAAGCATTGGGCTATATTGGTACCGGGCCATGATCCATTGCTATTGTCTTCCTTGGCACTTCCCAAACCCTGTGATTCATTGGCACTGATAAAGTCCAGTCATTGTCAGTTTCAGGCATGGTCTTCCTCGACGGCTCCAGTGGTTCAGACAAGTAGAACCCCTCTCACACTGAGAGATCTGAATCCCTTGTTGCTCCGTAGAATACTTTCAGTCATCTGCATCCAGAATCCCCTCCTCCATCTACAGAGAGATAACACCACCAGCACCAAAGGAGTTGACCACTGAAAGGGAGTTTGTTGCCTATCTCTTATGCAGAATACAGCTCCCCTGTGAAAGCACAGACAGTACCACCATTGCAATCGGAATTAGCCCTTTTTCACCTCTCCTGTGTATCCTCCACCACCCAAAAGACCTGCACTATTTTGGGGCCAACCTCCACCTCATCCAATATGGAGCTGTTGGTACCCCATGCCATGGGGTCCCTGTGACCATCTGTTGACCCCTCCTACTAGCGTCCTTGGGACCAGTACCCCTCTGCAGAGTTGATCTGATCAGTTAAGCGAGTAACCCTTTGCCTCCTCTCTAAGGGAATGCTCAGATCTGTCCCCAGATCCTACGGTGGTGGAGGATCATTACACACTGGATCCAGTGGGTCTGCTAGAACCAGTAAGACTACTGTCTTAATCTCTGAAGAAAGCAGGTGATTCCTATGTCTCCTCCTTCCCACAATGATTTCAGACAGTTGCAGGATCATCTTTGCAGAGTTGCTGGAGAACATCAGATTCCTCTTGAAGAGGTCCAGGACTCCCATGCAAATTCTTAGACACCCTCACTCATCCAGATCAAGCAGAATAGCTCTCCCCATTAATGAAACCATACTGGAGTCAGCTAGGACAGTTTGGCACACCTCAGCTGCCTGCACTCTCACCCCCAAAAGAGCAGAGAAGCTTTCTTATGTACTGGCCAAAAGAGCAGAAGTTTTATTTTCTCACCCCGCTCCCAACTCACTAGTGATCGAGGCTGTTTCTGAGAGGGCTAAACAGCAACATCCCAGATCTGTGCTTACTGGTAAAGAGGTCAAATGCCTGTATCTGTTGGGGAGAAAGGTCTTCTTGTCATCTAGCCTCTAGTTCAGGATAGCCAATTACCAGGCACTAATGGCTAAATATGATTTCCTGAATGACTCCATGTTTGCAGAGTTGACTGACAGCCTTTCGCAGCAGGACAGAACCTGTTTCCAAGCTCTGACAGGTGAAGGCAAAGTGATAGCTAAGACCACTCTCTGATCCACTGTCGATGCCACGGATACCTCCTCTAGAGCTATGGCTACCACCATCATCCTGTGCAGGGAGTCATGGCTCCATGTGCCAGTTCTCTGGGGAGGTCCAGAATACCATCCAGGACCTCCCCTTGGATGAATTGCAGTTCTTCAGCCAGAAGACAGACCAGTTTCTCCATGCCCTAAAGAACTGTAGGGCTACCCCCCACTCAAGGGGATATATACAAACAGGTCTGCCCCAAGAGGAAGTTTCACTGCCCATCATTCAGACCTAGGCATATGGCTCAGCAGTTTTTCCATCAGAAACCCTATGAACCACCACACAAGAGAGTGTTCAAAAAAGCCGCTTCTCTGCAACAGGCTCTGCATCTCAATCTCAGCCCATCTCGACATTATTTTTGATGGGAGCTCAAGAGTTACGAAATACTACGCCCGACACTTCCCAACTCCCACCCACCATTTGTGGGTGGTTTAGCACTCTCCCTCCCACCCCCAACACTGGGAGTGCAGTAATAATGGACAAGTGGATGCTGAACATCCTCTGTTCTGACTATAAGATAGTTTGCGTCCCTGCATCCTCCCTCCTCTTCAGGGACTGCTCTCAGGAGAATAGCCTTAAACCTATCAGTGGGCACCCTATTGCAGCAAGGAGTGATAGAACATTTCCCTCCTCAATACCAGGGAAACAGATTTTACTTCTTGGTACTTAAAAAGAAGAGTATATGGGGACCAGTCCTCAACCTCTGCTATCTCAACTGCTTCATTTGCAAACTCAAGATTTTGCATGGTTATATTGGCATCTATAATCTTGTCTTTAGAAAAGGACATGGTGTACAGCTCTAGACGTGAAAGATTAATCCTGCTGTCAGACACTTCCTCAGATTCATGGTGGGCTCTGACTATTTTCTCAACATAGTGCTCCCTCTCAAATAGCGACCACCCACAGAGTCTTTACTAAGATATTCTTGGTAGTAGCAGCTCATGTCAGATGTCTCATTGTCTTCCCCACCTCTATGAATGGCTTCTTAATGCCAGGTCCCACCAGGTAGCTATGCATCAACTTCTATGATGCTGCACTAGGGGTCAGTGTAAACACTGAAAAATATCAGTTCTAACCTCAGCGCAATCTGCGGACTTCATTGGGGCCACCTTGAATTCTATTGTTGCAAGCGCATACCTGCCCAAGGACAGGTTGCAAACCATAATCACAAACAGTCCTCAAATACCAGTCAAGACATGTCTGTCTCTTAGGTCATGTGGCCTCATGCACCTACGTCACCCCATTTGCAAGACTCCACCTTCATTGCCTTCAAATGAGGTACTCTCCAAATTGCCAATCCATGAACTTTATGGTAACAGTTCTGGCCAAGGTACTATTTTCCCTGCTGTAGTGGACAGATCCCGGACAAGACTATTATTACTGTTGCATCCCTATTGGGTTGGAGAACCACATGAATAGCCATACAGCATGAGGTGCCTGAACATCTCAAGAGTCCAGGATGCTCATCCTTATGCTGGAGTTGTGAGCTGCTTGGAAGGCCTTTCTTCTGTTCATACATGCTCACCACGTCCTTATGATATCAGACAACATTACAACTGTCTTCTATATCAACCAGTAGGGAGGAGTGAGATCTGTTTCCCTGTGTGCAGAAGAGGTCAGCTTGTGAAACTGGTGCATCAGCAGTCAAGTCACCCTGTCAGCATCCAAGAACACCAGATGTGCTTGCGGACACTTCATGGAGTGGGAGCGCCACGACTTGGTATTGAGCAATATTTTATTTTAGCTCTATACAGAATCCCAACCAAGGATCTGTTTGCCTCTCAAGCAAACAAGAAGTGCACGACCCACTGCTCCAGAGGAGCCTAGGTCATCACTCCCAGGGCAACATTTCTGTTCTGTTTTTTCCTTGGTTGAATCAGTTCAACTATGCCTTCCCTCCACTACCTCTCCTGTCATGAGTTCTGCACAAAATATGTCAGGACAGACCATGGGTCAGCCTGATCACCCCCTTTTGGCCCAGGCGGCTTTGGTTTCCTAGCCTCCTATGCCTGTCCTCCCGATTACCAATCATCCTCCCAAGGTTTCCCAAGCTCCTGACCCAGTGGAATGGTATGATCAAGCACCTCGATCCACATCCGCTCCACCTCAGGGCTCGGCATTTGGGTGGACATCAGCCTTAGAATGGTCATGTTCCATGCCCGTGTGAGACATCCTTTCTCATAGTAGAAAGGAATCTATTAAAAGATGTTATCTAGCTAAATTGAGGCTCTTTTCTTCTTCGGCACATCAAAAAGACAGGAGAAGGAAACCAAGGGACTTCTATAGAAGCATGAAAAATGCACATTGCACAGATTACTTGGATTACAAATCTCCTTAACTTATATGTGTTGTGTGGATATATGAACACACATTAGTTCTTATAGTAAAGGGGAGATGTCGGTCAGCAGCTCCATAAGGAGTTCTGAAATGTTTTTGAAAATGTTTCAGTTTAAAAATAGAAGCTTCATATCCCAGTGTGGGGAGAATTTAAAATAAATGATGTTTAACAAACTTTTGTTATGGTTTTCAGCTTAGTTGTAAACTTCTGAGTTCTGGATGTTGAGGGTTTCTTTTTCTGGATTTAACTGTCTCACTATCTAATGGACTGTAAGGATGCAGCTCCTTGCACCACTTTCAGCCTTACTGCTGTCCTAAACTGCTGAAAGAGAAACTCTTCATCCTGAGTTCAGGCTTTTGGAAGATTTTCCTAATGAGGATAGGAGTTTTCACCACTTTTGGTTTTGTGTGGTCTATATTTTTATTAGGTTCTCTTCCTCCTAAAATAGAAAGTGACTCAATTAACTTTGAAGAAATGAGCTTTGCACCAGTTGGACTAATCTCTCTTTTTCCCCCCCATCGCCCCCGGAAACAAAGCACAACGACGGTGCAACTAAACAGGACGCATTGCTCTTCTGCCACGGATCATACAGTGTGCTGGGCCTTATTCCCTCTTCAGTCTCTTGAGTACATCCTTAAGTGACAGGTCCTGAGCCTCCACTTCACTCCCGGCTCAGTCCTGTGACTGATGCTCTCAGATGGGGTTCCTAGACTTCAGCACCCCTGTGTCATGCTGAAACTCCTTCAGCAGAGCCAGTTTGGCTTGGCACCTTGCAGGATTCTTCCTCTTACAAGCTTTGTAACCAGAAAACCGTGCAGTCTTTTAAAAAACTAAGTAGTATTTAACTGTCAATGGGAACACAATACTCAGATATGGGCTCAAATAACAGAGGACCTATACGCATGAATTTTTACCTATCCGTTTAGCTTCACCTTGCTTCATTAAGGCCTTCAGCCTTGGCAGAGAGAGCCTGTAGCTCCTACTTTTTTCTCTCTCTCTCTCTCTCTCTCTCTCTCTCCCCCCCCCCCCCCCCCCCCCAGTGTCTGTCAGAGTCCTTTCTTCAGTTTGTCAGGGCTCCTTTTTTAACTAAATCAAATCCTCTAGTACTTTTCACCTGTATGGTTGGTGAAGTATTGGGCAATTGAGTCAATTCACATCTTTATCTCACTTTCTGGTCTGCTGGTGGAGAGCTTTGGGTAAGAATTAAGCATTTGAGTCCATGTAGCCCACGATACAAAGTAGGTAGGTAAACTGAGTCACACAGACTATTAATAAAGATACTGCAGAAATCCCCCAAGCTCTCCACATCACCCTCCTTTGAAAAGGAGTCACTCAGCTGATGATTCAGGTAAGTTCCTTCACAGGACAATACATCTGCTATTATATTTGCATGAATTATTTCCATACCATCATCTTGGAGGGCTAGACTTTGTTTTAGGAACCCTTTCACTTGGCTGTAGCCGAGGTGAGGTGTCAGTTTATGCAGTGAAGTGCTTCCCACAGAGATGGTTGCAACTTCCTGAACACCTACACATTTGCAAGATGCTCCTTTTCAGTAGTCACATAGCTCTTTTCCTGGGAAGCAGTTTTTTTTGCTCAGATATACAGTTGAGTGTGTGTCTCCCTTAGCATTGGTCTGCACCAACACAGAGCCCCATCCTCTGTCTGAGGAATCTGTGAAGGATTTGTTAAAACTGGGCTTACGGAACTGGATCCTGGTTCAGGGCCTCTTTCAGTGCACAGAAAGCCTTTTTAAAATGCTGTTCAGTCCAGATGATTCTGTCTGATTTGCCGCTCTTACACAGTGTAGGAATAAGAGCCACTAGGGAGCTAAAAGTGAGGTACAAATCTCCTGTAATACCCACCATCCCTATGAACGAGTGCTCCAGTCCTTAAGAGCCACCACCTTTGCAGATTCTGGCTTTGTATGACCGCTACCCATCTTGGGTCCTAGATAAACCACCTCAACCACCCCCACTTTACGCTTCTCCACCTTTACAGGCAGTCCCACCTATTGAATGCAGTTGAGCATTGTCCTGATTTGGAGTATCTGTTCTGCCAGATCTTACTTTTTAAAAGTACAAATGTCATCAATGTATACCAGGGCAAATCCTGCCATTCCCCTCCTTAGCTGATCTGCCAGATGCTGAAAGGTGGCTGGGCACCCTTTAGGCCCAAAGGTAAAACCAAGCCCTGTTCAGGTGGTGAAAGCAGATTTAATTTTAGCCTTAATCTTAGTCCAAAGACACTTGCCAGTAACTGAGGCCCATTTTGGTAAAGGTAATATGTACCCCCCACCCCCAACTTGTCTAGAATCTTATTGGCCCTAAGCATGGAGCATCATTCAGCTTTCTATAATCCGCACAGAAGCTGATCCACCTGTTCTCCTTGGGTACCAGCACCATGGGCAAGGTCCATGGACCATTTGACTGCTTAATAACCCCCAGTTTCAACTTGTCTCTGATTTCTTTTTCCATGTTTTGGTCTGTTTTCCCAGCGACTCCAAAAGGGTACATTTAATGGGAGGTTTTTCTCCATCTGATGGTCTGGCTAGCAAGACTGGGAGTACAGTAGCTGAAAAGTGATGTGGGAAAGGACTATGGCCTGCTTGAATTGCTTGCTGTGCATGGAACTTTGTGCTCCCATCAATTCACATTTTATCTCCATCTTAATCTCTGAAATGTCTGTATCATCCTAATATTAAAATACACTTAATGCAACCAAATTAATTAATGAGCCATTTATGGTTGCCAGTTCGATCAAAGTTTTCACTTTTAGAACCACTCTGGTATTTTGCTCTCCTGACATGTGGAATTCTTCAGTGGCATCAGTGTAAGAATTGTCCCTATGGAGATAGCAAAATATGAGCACTGACCACTGTATTACCATGCTGCTCTGTGAGGAGATGGTAGTAATAAAAGTAAAATTAAAATAGAGACAGTCAGGAAATGTAAATGTCAAGAGTCCTCCAATAGTACTAACTCCATCGCATTTGAATACATGCAGTATTTTCTATTCCAGTTTTCCCCGATGAATGTCTAATTGAATACATATTGGGTCAGATGTGTAGCAGGTATAAATTTGGCATAGCTCTATTGACTTCTGTGGCACTATACCAGTTTATACTATCTGAGGATCTGGCCCACATTTGTGGTGGTAAATCTTTAAATACACAGGATGTGCAATATGCCAAGTTAATGTTGTTGTAGAACAACTTAATGTTTGCATTTCCTGTTTCTCTTTTTTAAAAAAAAATTGATGTGAAATTTTTACATTCCAATTCATTTTTTCCTCACTTAATTTCATAGAGTTTTTAAAAATTGGTTGTGGGAGGAAAGCTTTAACAGCACTACTGCAAACTATCTGGGGCAACAGATGGATTTCTTGAAATTACTGCACTGGTAAAGTGCAAACTACTAACTAGTGATTCTTCACTTGTACTTCATGCTATGCCTACACTACAAGTTAGGGATTGGATTCCCCTGCTCGTGTACACACACTCACGGTAGTTCTGTGGGAATTTCAAGGTTGGTTTGTTCTTGAAGTGGCTCAGCCATGCCAGTACCCATGCTATTGTGGCTACGCTGCTCTTTATATTCACGCAAACTCATTGAGCTACCACAAGTATGTGTACATGAGCAAAGGAATCTTGCCTGTAGGTCATAGCGTAGACGTAGCCTAAAATGAGCTGGTGCCTACGTGCACGCACATGTATCCTTGTGGCGGCCAAATCCTGACTTGTGTAAATTGTCATCGCTCAACTGAAGTCAGTGGAGCTATGACAGCTTTCTCAGTTGGTGTATCTAGCCTGTGTGCATAGTAAATTATATTAGATTTCACCTGAAATGGTGAGACTGAATTTCTAAGCAATTCTTTCCAGTTCTGTTCTTAAATGGGTAGTGCCCACATCTCTGCTGAACAGAGAATGCATCCAAACCAGAGGCTAGTTAAACATCTGACAAAGATCTGTAAACTTCGCAACTAATTCAGTTTAAAAAAAAGAACAAAAAACTTATGGGTTGGGGGAGCCTTTGTTTTTGTAGACTGAGGATTACATTGCAGGTTGGCATTCCGACAGTATTAACTTAATTAAGCAGGAATGTGATGCTGCGTTCCTGGACTGAGGGGAGGACTGCCATGATTCCAGGCTACACTGAAATGAGGGGGGAGAAACAAGAAGGGGAGGGATGGGAGGTGAGGGAGGTCACTTGTTCAGGCTGTTTTATGAAATTTTGACGTTGGACACATGTACTTAAAATATTATATACGCTGTTAAGAAACGCACATTAAATTATCAACTGAACACAGTTGTCTGTATTGCCCTAGCCTGACCAATAGGATTAAGTTGTGACCCAGTTTATAGGTACTCTGAAATTATGGCTTCTTATGGGGTTTATCTCAGCTGCTATTTTATGCCCTGTCCAGGCTAAAAGTCTTAACAATGTCTGTAACCAGTTTCCATTATGGGTGACTCCAAACGTGGTTTGTGTATGGATGCAATGTGGCTAAAACTCTTAGTAGCCATGGCCAGCTAATAGTATTTCAACCCTGCCGCAGGCCTAGGTCTTCCATGGTTGTCTTCCTGTAATGTGGTCAGCACACTTGGGGACAGGATGGGGATACTAAGTGTGGATGGGACAATCCTAATAATCTTTGTGTAACTGAACTTTTTTGGCTGCTTCTCCTCTTCCCCAGCTTTCTGTGACAGATATAAAGCCCCACGTGCTCCTGGTGTTAAGCTGAATGCATGTCCTCCAGACACTTCCCCCTCCCCTTCTGAGGCAGTGTAGGATACTTGGTCAGATTTTTACCAGAATGCACTGATAAAAACATGATTGGGCAGCATGTCAGATGCACCCAACACGATTGTGATGTCAGAAAAGCGCCCAAACTGACCCATGGAACGTGTGAAGGTCAGTGTGCTCCACCCAGTTCCAAAACCATGGTTAAAACCTGTAGTGTGGACAGGGCCTTTAACCACACCTGAAATAGTTCCAGACACTGCTTAGGTCCTCATCTAATACGATGTGACATACTGTGATCAGAAATGTTTCTAACAGAGCAGTCTAAAATGAGGAGGGGTAACCTATAACAGAGCAGTCATCTGAAATTGTGGGCCCCATGTAGGATAGGATTGCATAGCCACACACATTGCTGCATCTTTGTTCCTACTTGCATTGGTCACATAATTGTGCTCCAGAATACAAACATTTTGTAAAGTCTCTTGCCCAAGGTTGCAAAGAGACTCTTCAGAGTGAACTATTGTTACTTATGTGGTGACAGCCTGAAACAACAGCCCCTAGGAGGGGTGGACTGCCACATGCATTTCAGTGGGCTGTTAGCACTGAAGCCTAATTGGGAATACTTTAAATGTCATTGTTAACTATTTCACTCCTGGCCTGGTCATCTTAGCACAACCATCAGCTAAGGTGCTTCTTCCACCGCTGTTAGACGCAGCGGTAGATATTGTGAGGGGGGTGCCAACCATTTGTGTGGAAAGGAGGAATTCAAACCACCCATCCTTCATAAATTTTAAATCAATTTTGTAACTGCTCTTGCCCAAAAAAGGGAGAGAAAGGTAAGATGCAGCCTCTCCCCAGTGCCAAAGGCCTAAACTGTTTCCTAGTTGTCAAAATAACAAAATTTTATGCCAAACCCTCTAATTCTGGCTTCCCAAAACCTCCAGTCCCCACACCACTGGCAATACCTGCAATGCTACTAAACGCTTTTCAGCACAAAAACCTGTGGCATGCTGAATGTTTGGGGGCGGCATACAACAAATAGAATTTAATGTGAACATAAATAACGGGCGGTAGTTTACTGACTGGGCTAAATTGCTGGGGGTGAGGGTAACAAGCAAGGAAACAGGACTTATGGGGGAGGGGAATGCTGCTAATTCAGGGATTTGTGACATAATTTAGGGTTCACGTTTTCCTAATTGGGGTCTTGTGTGCCATCTATAGACAAGTGTCCCTGTCATAGTAATGTATGGAACAATGCTGGCCAAGCATGGAGGTTACTTTTGGGAGGGTGGGGGGTGTTTGTTTTTTAAACCACCAAAAACCTGCTATGTCTGTGTTCTTGGCTTGAATTTGTTTGGAAAATCCAGAGCAACACTGGATAACTGTTTTGAACCCTCTTGTGGCTAGAATGCTTCAATCCATAGGGTAGACAAGGAAAGGACTATCAGTGTAATCTACTATTCTTTCCACACAGTTTCTGGTTATGCCAATTTGCATTTCCTGTTTTTTCCCCTTCTTCAGTTCAGCTTTGAACATCATAAGCCAAAGCTTTGGAATCCCTTCCACCCTCCATTTCAGGTCTTTCAGGAACAAGATATTTTGTTTGGTACTTATGTCACTTGTCAAAACACTTCCTCCTCCTCTTCCCCGCCCCCCAAGTGAGACCAGGGAATAGAGTGACTAGTCACATGAATGTGACTGCTGGAATTACCTCTGTAGCGTGAAGTACTCACAAGTCATCTCTTGAAGACTTGGGAAGGGTCAAACATGTTTTCACTAGATGAATTGCATTTCTCTTTGATACTTTTGTACATAGTGTCACTTTCAAAAATCTGGAATTTTATAAGGCCCACAACGTGATTTCAAGACAGTGGTTGTCCAGATGGCCTCCTTTCATCCCCCACCACCTACTCTCTTAGCTGGAGAACGTTCCAACCATTCACAGCAGGCTGGGTTCCTCCATTTCCAATCCAGTTGCTCTAACTGTGTAAGAGAATTTGGGCTAGAGGGGAGATGAATCAAGCTTTCAACAGAGGGAATTTGAGTGTGTTGATATGTTGTATTGGGGAGGAGTCATTTCTTGTTTTTGTTTGAGGGGACACAGTCTGGTCAGAAATACTTGGAGGGAGGAGACTTTGTCCATTTCATGCATAGGGGATGGTATGTAACGTACCAGCTCTGGTAAGAAGGGAGGTTGCTGAAAGCTTCCTTTAAAGACAGTGTTGCTCCATTAATTTGACGTTAAGGTTAGCTCAACAAGCTGGCATTTCTCCCTTCCATAATGGGTTCACCTTAAGAAGTGAGTATTGGGCTTGATTATGCAAGATTCTGAGAGACCTCCACTACTGCTCAGCACCTATAGGGGCCAGGCCTATTTATGAGCTTCCTTCCAAGCCCATGTCCCCAGCAGTGTACAGCTGGAGAGCAAAGTCCAGTTTCCTACCACCTCCCTCGCTGGTGCCTATCTAGTCCTGCTCTGGGGTTACATTTACTATAATTCATGTGCACTATTGGAAGACTATGAAAACTATCTCCAAGTAATTGTCAGATGGGAATTTTGATTTCTGCAACAGCCACCATTTCCTACCAGTACCCACTTCTCTCTCTCTCTCTCTCTCTCTCTTTCAGACAATGAATATGTATTTATGGACCTGGAGCAGAAGCTTAGCAAATACTTTTCGAAGGAATGGAAGAAAGAGACGAGCAAAGTAAGTCAAATGTGGTTTCTTTTCAAAGATGACTAACTTTGTGATGCTATGATTACACCATGAAATAGAGGCCTCAAACTGAAGCCTGTGGAGCACTTGCTGGTGGTCTCTGGTGAGCTGTTTGGTCACACGGAACTGAGCCTCATAATTTCCAGCTTCTAAATTGGATTAAAAGAGGGTAAAACGGCATTAAGTACTTTACGCTGCCACACAAGCAATTGCTGTAGCTTCCAAAGGGGTGGTGTTCAGGTGTCCATAGAAGGGGCTGGGGGTCAATGAGCCACTTTCTCTCTTGAGAGTAGTTGCTCCATGGAAAGGTTTGAGAACCCCTGCTATATAAAACAGAGCATCCTTTGGGTAAAATGACCTTGCACGGCTACTTGTAATAACCTGTGTACCACTGTACATTTGACTATGAAACACTATGGGGGCTGGAGTTGCGATTCAACATAAGTGTGTGGAAGAACATCAGTTGTAGGGAGGAAGCATATATTTATTAAGAGAATCTTGATTTCTCTGCATTAGCTGAAATGTCAAGAAGAATCATGTGAAGTGAATACAGCATGTCTGGCTTGTACGAAACAACTATTCTAAAATAACATTGTCAAGTCTCTTTTTTTTTTTTTTTTTTTTAAATTTAGAAGTTTAAAGATCAAGTCCCATGCCCAGTTGTCCTCTTTTTACATCAAAACAAAATCTTAAGAGCTGAAAGTAACAAATGTTTTCATTAAACTACATTGTTAGGCTCCAGACATGTTTGTATATAAGTATTGTCTGTTACACCTCTCTAGGAAGCTACTTTGTTCAGCAAGTGAACTTGTGGTTTCTTCCACCTTGAGAGCGATTGCTGATTCCAGCAGTGTCTCCCATTTTAAGTACAGAAAATATCTCTCAACACAGTATAGCATTTTCCAAATGAGAATAAGCTTTCAAAATGTGACTTGGAATTTGCTGCTGTGGCACCAGTCAGGGCAACATGCCTGTGTAGGTACTCGTGTGGCCCTCATCACCGTAGTAACTGAGCGCCTTGCAGTCATTCATGATCTTTATCCTCACAACACCTCTTCTGAGGTCGGAGAGTGTTTTGATTCCTATCTGTAAAATGGGGATTAGACCCAGAGAGGCTAAGTGAGTTGCCCAAGGTCACACAGGATGTGTGTGACTGAATATGGGATTGAATCCTGGTCTCCTGAGCCTCCTGGTCCAGTGCTGTGTTGGCTAGCTCCCTCTTCCGTATCCCTTCATTGAGAACAAAATAGTATCATTGTGCACTCTGAAAAATGATCAAGTGTTGTGACTGGATTTTTTTTTTAAATGAATTCCTTGGCGATGGAGTTGTTACTGTTGGTACCATAGTTGTGCTTGACACATTATGTAGGTAAGCAGATGGATCTGTAACCCACTGACATAAGCAGGCCCATGCATGTGCTGAAGTTACATACTGACCAGACCTCAAAACAAACAAAGCAGAGGGGAAAGAATGCAAGACTTTAACTCTGTCTTTTAATTTTTATTGAAAAATAGATAGTTGGTGCTCAGGAGACTTCCCCTGTAAGGGAGGTCACAGTTTGAACAAAAAATCTTGACAGTGTTCTTTTAAACATCTGTAATTGTAGTCTGTGAGATTGACATAGTGTCTCCCTCGACTGGCTATATGGTGCGAATAACCAAAGCAAAGGGTTTGCCCTGCCAGCCCAAAGATCAGTAGCAGTCTGGAATGCCTCAGCCTTGGTCAGGAGGGGCTGAACATAATGCAGAGGTAAAAGGTTTAGTCTTTTCCTGAGAGTGGGGCTAAGGGCTGGCGGCACAGGGTATAAGGAAACAGGAAAGCTTGGATGCTTCATTTGTGTTTTGCCTTGGCCGAATGTTTCATAGTGTCTCTTTGATGAGAGCTCCCAAGACAATTGCTGTACAGCTAAGTGTGGTGAATTAAAAAAAAAAAAAAAGAAAATGTGGGGAGAGGGTCGGGAGTGGGGAACAATGAGCAAAACACAGAATAGTGAGGAAGATCATGAGCCTCTGGGCTCATGGGGAAAATTGTCTAACGCTTTCTTTTTTTCTTTTCTCCCTTTGCCCTAAAGGGGACAGAGAAGTTCATCCCTCCTTTTGTTGCCTTCTTCAGAGTACAGTACTACGTAGAAAATGGAAGGGCCATAAGGTAAATCTGTCCAGGGTAACAACTTTATTTTTTAATAAAGCTGTATTAGACGGAAAAACAAAAATATTTTTCCTTTGAAGAGCTCTTTCCTTCTCTCTGTGGGTGCTGTATTCCTACAGGCATTCTCTGGAGATCAGAAATGATGTCTGAGTACATCCTTTTATCCAAAGGAGTCGATGTCCATCCTAGTAGGATTCAAACTGAGATGCTTTTCAGCTATCTTTTTAAAGCACCATGTTCCATAATTTAATGTTGCTGTTTTTTTAATTGTTTAGCATCTAAACTGTAAGGCTGAAGTTACAGCAGTTATTACAAAATTAACAGTGAGCACCCTCAAGTTTGTTTGTTCTGCTATCTACTCTCCATCCCCTCACTCACTTGCTTTGATTTAGCTGTTGCTCTTCTTCAAACTCCCCATCCATTTGCCCACAGCTATGGCAGCCTTGTTTTCATAGCTTTCCACAGCCTGAACTTCAGTCTACAATAATTTCCCCCTTCCTCCTCTTTGTTCGGAAGGCTTAACTCTTTTAATTTCTCTCTCTAGATATGGACGTAGGTAATATTTATTAAACCTCTGATTGCACTTACAGGATTAAAAAGAAAATCAGGCCAACACTGGCAAAATGATCATAGAAATTGTTACTTTAGGATACAGCCTAGTATTTTTCCTTTGGTAATTTATTTTTTATATTTACTGTATCTGAGCCATGCGCATGCTAGCTAATTTGGAAGTGGACAAAAGGAATGACTTGTGAGTTACAGAATTTTGCATATGAGTGGGTTCCATTCATGTGGAATATAGGGTGCACACAACTACCCCTCCCTCCCCATGCAGAACAAAAGATGATTCAGTTAAAAATGAACAACTGACAGAGTGTTTTTGCATCAGCACTGCTGGTGTGGTTCTGGCCTCAGGGCAAACCAAGAGCGGGAAGCATTCAGGTGGATTAATGTCAGCATAATCTTTGCTCCATTTAGCATTTTGCCGTCCTCATCTGAGTAAGGCTTTTTTATTTTCCTCTTTGGACTGAGGGGAGAAAGTTTCCCTTCGAGAGGAGGAAGTTTTTCTTACTGCTAAAAGGAGACTTCCCAGTATTGTTCATCTTCCTCTGGGTATGTCTACACTGTAATTAAAAACCTGCCACTGGGACATGCCAGCTGACTCTGGCTCGCAGGCTTTGGGCTAAGGGACTGTTTAATTGTGGTATAGAAAGTCAGGCTTAAGCTGGAGCCCGGGCTCTGGAACCCTGCAAGGTGGGAGGGTTCCAGAGTTCAGGCTGCAGCCCAAACCCAAGAACGTATACACTGCAAGTCAGTTGGCAGTGGAGCCCTGATCTTGACTGGGACTGTAGATGCTACTCTAGTACAGAGAGTTAATGACTAAAAATGCAGCTTATACACATCAGTGATTCTATACGTATGTCCATTCTCAACAGTGAAGCTGCATGCGACTGGCCTTACCTTAATGTGATCTCTCTTTGCTCTGGCTTAAACACAGCTTCTCTATATGTTCTGCAGTGACATGGCAGCACGGCACCTGTACTACTGTCATCTCAAGGAGCAGGTGTTGCGGTCTCGGTGCCTCCACAAAGAAGAAATCTACTTCCTGCTGGCTGCGTACGGTTTACAGGCTGACTTGGGCAACTATACAGAGAATGTCCATGTTGGGAAATATTTTGAACCTCAAGCCTATTTCCCACAATGGGTAAGTTTTCACCATGAGAATGAGGCAGAATGCTCTGCAGTTGCAGCAGGGACTCCCCAGGCTCTGTGGCTGTATGTGGGATGAATCTAGCAGGGCTTTTTCTCCACTGAGGCTTCTGTTCTTCCCAGTTTCAATCCAACAGTTAAATGGCAGATGTTTTCAGAAATAAATTACATTGAAATGCATTTGCTTTTGAATCCTAAGATTCTCTGGAAAACCTCAAGGGGCTGAAGATGAGTAAAACTATCTTCATTACCGTGACCCCATCATATTTGCCTGTGGGGTGGACTGAGCTCGGTGCAGGGTGACAGTATGTGAGGGGCAACACTAGTTGGTCATACCAGAGAGAAAAGGACTTCTCAACTGAGTTTCGTCAGAGTGAGAATTTCATTGTGATCCCTCTGTGTATGGTTTCTTGGCCACTAACTGGTCTTCAGTCACTTGTGTCTCATTGTCCAGTGCTTCTAGTATGTACTTCAAAGATTTCAGTTTCCACACTCCATTTTTACGGATTTTGGAGTGTTTGGGGACAGTTTGGTGTCTTTTCACCATCTCCCCCCCACCCCCAAAAGTCTTAATAGATTAATTTGAATTGTGACTATCATTTTGAGCTGAAATGGTCGTGTCCCCCCCCCCCCCCCTTTTTTTTTTAAACCCGTTATGGTGACTAACTCTGCCTGAGGGCAATGACTGAACCAGTCACTTGTCTTCAGGCCATTCAGCATCTTTAGAAGGAGCACACAAACATGCAACATGCAGAATGCTTCCTGCACTGTTTCCTACTCTGCTGTTATGCACGGATGCAAAGTGAACCACCACAGTCAGTGAGAATACAAGTAAATGACAGGGAGGGAGAGGATGATGCTCTGGACTGGGAGTCAAGAAGTCATGGTTCTACTGGCTCTGCCTCCAACCTGCTGTGTGTATCCTTGGGCATATCTCCTTACTGCTCTGCCTCTGATTTCCCTACAACCCCAGCTGTTTCCAAGCATCGGGGAGGGGAAGGGTTCAGTGCAGAAGAAACAAATGGCGTCAGGAGGCAGGTGTGGTGGAGGCAGGGCAAGTCTGGACTTTTATACTCCTGAGCCTCAAGCTATTTCTCCTCCTGCAGTGCAGAAATACTCCCTTCTCCCTGGCAGAATTCTCCCCACTGGACTCTCTTCCATACCCTGGAAATTGCAGTTCCCAGATGACAATCACCTGCCATTATGTAGTTTCCAAAGGGTTTAAGAAGGTGGGTCTGACAGCTGCCCTTGAACAGTCCCTGTCAATCTTTTTAATCTTGCAAACATTGCAAAGGCCAAGGCTGAGCACAGCCCTGCTGCACTGAGTCACAGGCCCAAGCGAGCGTGTATATGATTTATTATTACAGATATCAAAATCTGGCATCCAGGGGATGCTTCTCTCCCTGTCCCCAGGGTACAGCAGGGAGACACTGCATGATCTACTTCTTTAACAGCATCTGGTTCAGATTGTTGGCCGAAGGCTACTGCAACCCAAATAATTAATACAAAGGATGGAGCTGCAGGCTAGCAAGTGAGAAGTCTGGCTTTGAACTCTGGACTTGGCTCCCAACTGTAGCCTCGTGATGCTGTACAGCTACTGGCTGATAAGATCAGGAGTGACATTGACAGAGATCAGCCTTCTTGGTAGGAGAGTGATTATAGTCACATGAGATCTGTGCACAGGGAGAAATGGAGTTTGTATAAGAAGGCAAAAGAAGAACTTAATATAACTCTGGAAAAGGCTCTGTTTGATCACTGTCCATATCCCTGCTTGGGCAGTTTGCTCCCTATTGGATATTCTCAAGTGCTTTGCACAGTCTAGTTTTAAATGTCCTGCATAATGGGGCTTTGTGAAGATGCAAGTTTAGCGTAAATTTCTTTTTACCTCTGTTGCAACTGTTCCCAACCCAGCCTCTCCTATGTGGGGGAAGGCTTTAACATTACCCAAGAATACTGCATTATTCTACAGTAGCACATGGCTGAGTGATCTGAGCACAAGACTGGGCGCCAGGAACTCCTGAGCTGTAAACTCTGGCATTCATTGGCCCTGAAAAAATCACTCACCTTTGGTGTGAATTTTCCCATCTGTAAAATGAGAGGATAGTAATACTTGCCTACCTCCATAGAGGTAATGAGAGGTGTGTCATAAACAGATAGTTAAGGGTTAATGTCTCTTTTACCTGTAAAGGGTTAACAAACAGTGAACCTGAAACACCTGACCAGAGGACCAATCAGGAGACAAGATACTTTCAAATCTCGGTGGAGGGAAGCCTTTGTTTGTGTTTTTTGGGTTTTGCTTTGTTCTCTCTGGGTCCTGAAAGGGACCAGACGTGCAACCAGGTTTCTTGCCAATCTCCCTGCTACAGTCTCTTATATATTCAGAATAGTGAGTATTTAAGTAGAAAAGGCAGTTATAGTCTTTTGATTGTTTTCTGTATTTGCAAATGTGATTTTGCTGGACAGATTTTAATTGGTATTTGTGCTGGGGGAGACTTCTTTCTAGTGTTTATAAGCTGAAAGACCCTGTAATATTCCGTCTTGATTTTACAGAGTTTTCTTACTTTTTTCTTTCTTTTATTAAAAGCTTTCCTTTTTAAAAGACCTGATTAATTTTTTCTCCTTGTTGAGGCTCAAAGGAACTGAGTTCTGTACTCACCAGGGAATTGGTGGGAGAAGGGAAGGAGGAGTGGGGGAGGAAAGGTGAATTTCCTCTGTGTTTTAGATTCATGGAGCTTGAATCTGTCTATCTCTCCAGGATAGCCCAGGGAGGGAAAGCCTGGGAGGGGGGAGAGAAAGGGGAGAAAAAACCTGATTTCTCTGTGTTGTGATTCAAGGAGTTTGAATCACGGTGATCTCCTAGTGTACCCAGGGCGGGAAAGATCTGGGAGGAAGAAAGGAGGGGGAGGGGAAATGGTTTATTCGCCTTTATTGTGAGACTCAAGGAATTTGGGTCTTGGGGTCCCCAGGGAAGGTTTTTGGGGGGACCAGAGTGCCCCAAAACACTATATTTTTGGGTAGTGGCAGCCTATCAGATCTAAGCTGGCAATTAAGCTTAGAGGAATTCATGCTGGTACCCCATCTTTTGGATTCTAAGGTTCAGATTGGGGAATTATACCATGACAAGGTGTATTTAGTTATTGTTGATAAAGCACTTTGAAGATGAACACTGCTAAATAAGCGCTATGTGTAATTATTATTGATGCATACACTAGCATTTCTACAGTGTTTTGTGCTGTGGCTGCAGAATACTCCAGTATTCTAGGTAGTATTAGTAGCTGCCTGTAAGTGTTTAGCAAAACTGAAACCTGAGAAGAATTTCCAGAACTTGAGAATATGAATATTAAATACCAAATACTATGGTCTTATTGCACTCAGGTGTTGCATGTTATGAATTTTCCACATACTTAAGGGGGACCTATTTAGAGACCTTATTCTCTAATATCTTTTGGGCAAATTTAAATGCTGGCTTTTCAAGGAGAGAGAGAGTTCAGTGAACTTACTTTGCCTGGTGTGGTGTTCAGGCTAACTGGGATAGAGCTACCGTTTCCACGCTTGTTTGGTCCTTGCTTTTGACCCAGCTGCCTCCTGTTCGGATCATTGAAAAGCTGCTGACCTTGTCTTTCCTTTCTGGCAGATAATTGCAAAGAGGGGGAGTGACTATATCTTGAAGCATGCTCCAGAGATGCACCAAGAACAGCAAAGTCTGACCACTAAAGATGCAATCCTGAAGTTCATTAAGGAGTCCTGTTTGCTGGAAGATGTACCTGTCCATTATTACAGATTACACAAGGTTAAACGAACAGCTGCTTATTTCATCCTTTTGTCAAAGATGAATGTGCTGCTGGGTTTCTTTTCACTTAATAAATGTTGTGCCTCTAATGTTAAAAGCAGAGACTTTGCCACATGTGGGAGTGAATCCATTTGTATCTGGGGAGGTTCCACTGATGTGGATAAATACCATTCCATGGCAGACTCATTTGGTAGAGAGAGGAAACACCTTTTAAGTTCCCAGCCTTTGATTCACAGCCCCACAAGTAGGTCAGCCTCCCTTCTCTAGGAGTAGTTTGGAGTCTACTCCCATTCCATTGCACCCTGCTCTGTGTGGTGCCACAGCAACTGCTGCAGAGTATTTTTGGGTGCATCTGAGGACTGGCTGAATGTGGGGTCATAGGAGGGGAAAACACTGAGAAGCCATATGTTGTCAGATGAGAGAGATTGATTTTGGGGGAGGGAAGAGGGATTGCTGAAAGGATAATCTAAGGGTCTGCCCTATGGCATTCAAGTGCTGTGAAACAGTGAAAGAGATTATTTGTATCATAGCGCCCAGGACCCCTTTATGCCAGGGGCTTTGCAAATACAGGACAAAAAAACAGTCCCTGCCCCCAAAGAGCTTATATTCTAGTGCTGAGTGTGCCCAAATAGCAATTTTTGTATTTCTTTGTTCTTGGTGTGTGTATTTTTCAGTTGGTTTGATTTTTTTTAAGTTAGTTTGTTTTATTTCCTTTTTGCCACCAAATCCCTCCCCTCCAGTCTCCCCAATTGCTGTTTGCTCCTAGGCAGATGTTACAGGATGGGGAGGTGAGGAGGTGCCTCTTGCATTTTGACTTGATAAGTGACCTATTATCGGCAATGGAAGGGCCATATCCAGAGTCAGAGTATATATTCACCCCGGGTGAGTTTCCTTTCCCACTTAGGTGAGCCAGGTCCTAGGAGATGCACAGGGCTTTTCCTGAATGCACACGGTCCACTTGGCCAGAGCTTACTGAATGATTTGAAGGCTTCCTGATCCAGTCTCTTTCTGTGCTAGTCACATTCAAGCAAGGTTATGTCCAGGAGGCACCAGAAGCTCAAGAGGCCTGTTTCGTCCATTAAATCTTGGAGATGCTCCACTTACTGGGAAAACATCAAGAAGAAAGTTTCAGGTTCTCTACAGGAAATACGTTCCAATTTGGGCTCAGATTCTAATGATGATGATTTAACCTCTCATAAGCCACATCTGCTCACTCATCTTCTTCCTGCTTTGACTCTAATGCCATCAGTGATCATCATAAGACAGTCTGGCTTGCATTTGAAGGCTATAAGAAACGCACTAGCAGGACATGATACAATTATGTCCAGAGGCATGACGGGTGTGAAATCGGTTGTCCTTAATATCTGAATTCCTGTCTGTCTTGAATTGTAGCATATGTTAACTGTTACATACATTGCTAAGGCCACAACGCATTGTCCTTCCCACTGCCACCTCCACCACAGAGGCAAGAATACTGGCATGCGCAAGTTTATCTATTCATCCATCGCTGGATTACGAAGCACCAGCCCATTTGGACAGTATGTCAGAGGAGCCAGCTGCTGGCGGCTTGTGTGCCAGCGCATTGTGCCAACTCATGGGAGACCTGAGTTTAAGAGCAGTCTCACGTCTCCTGGTCTCTGGGCTGGCGTGGCTCACATTTGTTTCCTACCCTGTTTCCCCTCTCCAGGCAAATTTATGGATTAGATAAAGCTGACACCTTTCAAACCATTTTCAATTGGACTTCCACCTTCTGCCTCCCTCTCTTTTACCACCCCATCCCCAGCAGAAGGAAAATTTAAGTATAGTTGCATGAGGCCTGTATCTTAACCAGTGCAGGGTGGCAATAGTGGAAGGCTTAATGTCAAGGTCTGAGCTTTATATCGTGGTTTGGAGTTATTCTGTTTGTTAGTTCCCAAGAAATTCCAACCTCTCCTCTGATAGGGGAGGTGTGTGTCTCTCTCTGTCACTGGCATGTCCTGGGAGGTATATGGTGCTTAAGGAAATAAAGAATCCAGAACATATTTACATGAAATAATCTCAGAATAGAACTGTCAGTGATATAGCGCATATGTCCATCAAGGTGCAGCACAAGTGCAATAGGATAATGACCCTAATAATCCCTTAAAAGCCTCAAGTATAAGACTATGCTACAGTGTATACTGAGGTCAGAGAAAATTCTAAAAAGCTAGACCCAAAGCTGCATTAACCAACGCCAAGTCATTCCACCTACGGGGCTTTATTAACCCCTGCTGCTGAACTGCACCTCCAGGTTCCAGCAGGGCCACTAGTGGGAACGTTTCTGCCCTGGCAAGGAGGTGGGACAGCGGCCCTAATAAGTTTGTTTCAGTCTCTACTTCTGTGCTTTGCAGGTGGGGGTGTTCCTCGGGATAGCAGTGGAAGCAGATTGAAGTAAGGGGCAGTCGTCTACGAATAATCACTTTGTTAAATAAATGACAGGGCTCTAAATTCAGTAAAGCCATTGGATTCCACTTGAGTGACTGCAGGTTTTCTTAGGTGTGTTCAGTAGGCGATGAAACTCTCGAGACTCCACCATGAAAAGAACTGCACAAGTGAGATGTTTAATTCAGTGTTTTTCAGTAAGGAAATGGACTCACAAAAGACCCCAGCCAAATGGGGAGAAGGGGAGATATGAAATTCTAATAATTTGTGCTGAATTGGGATAACTTTGCTGCGGCTCTGTTACAGTACCCATCAGTCAGTGTGGATCTCTATGTGTATGAGCTACCTTTTTTGACCTCAGACCTTTTTGTTCTTGTAGGATAAGAAGGAAGATCGCCCAACAGTTGTCCTGGGCCTCACCCTTAAAGGAATTCAGATCTATCAGGTAACTGAATGAAATGAAAGCTACTGATGTACCATTAACTCCATCTAGCCCTCATCACTCCCTTCTCCCTGTCTCCTTTGTGTTCGCTAGACTCTATATTTCACATTCTTGATTGCGTGTGAATTCCTTGCACATCTCCTCCTCCTCCTTATATCTGCCAGCCCTTTTGTCATCCTGTGTTTGATATGTTGCAGGAGGTGAACCACGTCAGCCAGCTGCTTTACGACTTTCCCTGGTCGCACATTGGGAAACTTGCGTTTCTGGTGAGTGTAGCGGAATACGGCAGCCTAGAACCTGGCAAAGCTATTGGCTTGCCTGCATTTCCGTGCCAAGCTTTACTAGTGTAAATGAAAATGTATTGATCTTTGCCACTGAATGAAAACATGCCTCTCCTCATTGTTCTGGGATCTCTCCTTCTGTTTGTCCAGGGGAAAAAATTTGAGATCCAGCCAGACGGTTTGCCTTCTGCCAGGAAGTTGGTGTACTATACGGGTTGCGCTTTCCGGTCACGACACTTGCTGCAGCTCCTGAGCAACAGCCACCGACTCTTTCTGAACATCCAGCCAGTGCTGAAGCAGATCCGAAAGCTGGAGGAGGCTGAAGGTACGTGATGGGGAGCAGACTCCTTTAGGGAGGGGAAAAGAGCCAGGAAGTTAAGTAGATAGGCTAACAGTAACGAATCTTTCTGTCACGAAAGTGAAAATAGTGAGGGGAAGGAGAGGAATCAGGTTTGTTCCCGTTGGTTAGCATGAAATGGTTATGACTCGCACTGTGTGACTTGGGTTTTCTCTTACTAGAGATTGTGTTCAGGAAACAAAGGGAGATTTCCTCCTTTCCTGAAGTGAGTGGTGGTTCTTGCTCGTTGTCTGCTCAACTCGCATAAACTTGTCACCTTGAAATATTTTTGATCTTTAATAAGTTCTGAAAAAGATTTGAAGTGTGATAGGATCTGCAGTTACTCAAAGTATGCTACAAATCATGGTCACGCTGCTGTATTAAAGGTACTATTTATGAAGGGTTGCTAAATGGTTAGTTAATTGCTCTAGATTGATCAAGTCCAACCGTTCAGGAGGTTACTTCATAACCATCTGGAACACATTACTCATGTTTGTAACATGGGCATAACGTCTAATAATTTATCTTTAAACATACCCTGAATATATAAATTGTGATTAAAATGATACAAGCTGTCAATCCTGTGGCTTCAGTGTTTAAGGTGATTCCCAGAAGGGGTTAGGAAGCAACTTCTTCCTGTGGTCTAGTATTGCCCACTTGACTTAATTATGGGGAATTTACATCTGTCTCTGAACCAGTGAGCATTGGCTATCCTGAGTCAGGATACAGGGCAAGATGACCCATTGCTCACTTCTAGTATGGTCCTTCTCTGTGTGTGTTCTGTTTTTTGTGTTAGCTGTTAATCTCAATTACAGTGTGTAAAGAAGGTCACTGAGGAATATGGGTTCCAGTCAATGGCATGTGACCGTCGTCTGCTGAAGAATGCTGTCAGAACATTAACACAGTGCATTTGGGCAGGATATTCTAGGACTGCCATTATGGAGGTTTTGTGCCTTCCTCTGAGGCATCTGGTGCTGGCCACTGTACTAGACAGGCTATTGGCAAGATGGACCATTGGTCTCAACCCAGTCTGGCAAATCTTATAATATTTGAAAACAAAATGCAGCAGGTTTAGAAATACATAAATGTCAGGAGTCAAAGTGGGCTCTACTTGTGACCTGCTTGACTGACACACACACTTCTGATAGTTCTTTCCCATTCCCTTGTGGCTTATTTAGGACTCAATCCTGTGTGGTGCTGAGCACCAATTCTCATTGACTTCAATGGGAGTTCAGTGCATACCTAAAAATTCTGTTTCTTTTACAGATTTCAAGTCCTATCCACACAAGAAAATTGACCCATTGCTGATAATGACTGTGAGCAGTAAGTTCCCCCAGGACTAGTGTTTTGAAAATAGCTTTATCCCATCTCCTATACTAGCATTTAAACACCTTTGAACACCAATACAGGAGGACCCCTGCTGACAACTGTTTTCAGTGATGGGTCAATTTCCTAGTGCAGGTGGGCTCAATCTTGCCATTGGGGAAGTAATTGGGAGTTTTGCCTTTTAATAGCATGGGAGCAGGATCAGTCCCTGAGCTGCTAAGTGCTCGGACATACAGAACCCACTTTCTCGGCCTGCCGCTCAAGCTACCTTGATCCTCAAAATACTTCACACATTGTCCTAATTTAGAGTGAGGTTTTTCAGCTCCACAGAACTCTTATAATTGGTTTTTGTTTTTCATTTTAAGAATAATCATTGCAGGTTGCCTAGGTAACACAACTCTCAACCAAAATGTGTCTATTTTACTCCCCACCAGGGGTGAAACTCTCCTTGTCTGGCTGCTCTAATTCACCAGATCTTAGCTAAGATGTAAATTATGCATCGCAGAAACAAGTGTTAATAGCCAGCTGAGTGTCCCCTAACTCCATCAGAATACACAGCATATAAAAACGTGATACTATTTTTGCTTCTGTTGTTTTTTAATACCTAATGTATGATTCTTCCTCCCTACCTCATGTTCTTGGTGCTTTGCTGATTTACAATCATTTGGATTAATATTTGCTGTCTGTAAATGATACTAACACACCCTTACATAGCACCTAAGTTTGTAACTGCTAAGTTTTATGCATTTAAAATTATTAATTCTGAATGGCTGAACACATGGCTAACTGGAGGGGATGACACTTCAGAATGTTAAACATGCAGTCACTGTTATATAACTTTACTTTTTTTAATTTAAAAAACAATCCTCAACTTATCTTTGCAAGCCCTCTCTCAGTGGAGCCAAAAAATCTAAATCCAAGTTAATAGCTGGGACTAGTGATTTTTTTGGCTGCCCAACTTGACACATTACAGGGGCCTGATTTTCAGAGTGGGGAATGCTGAAAATCAGTTACCTTCAAGGTTACTTAAATTGGGCACCCAAAATTCCTGGTCACTTTTTTTTTTTTTGAAAAGTATTAGCCAGCATTTGTGCATCTTCATTAGTTCCTTCTCCCAGTAAAGCCTGATAGACCCTTTAAGTTCCCAGATGTTCCCGATGTCATGAACAGCTCCTCTCTCAAAAAGAGCTGTAGTGGCTCAAAGTCCAATATCTCTGTTTCAGTGGTCTTAGCCACTAAAGTTCCTCTCAAATGTGGAAACCAGGATTGTCTGAAGGAGTGGGAGGTCTGTTACACCTCACTGTTGAGAAGCAGACTCAATGGCATTGAAGTAGGATGGTGAGAGTTTCTAAGGAAACAGATGGGATCTGGGGTGGGACAGGGACTTTTCTTCAAGTTTTTCCTTGTCTATGTTGGTTTGAGAAGGAAAGGTGAGGAGTGTGTGGAAGAGTGGCAGGGAACAGACAGGGAAAAGGACACTCCTTTCTGATTTCCTTGTCTATTTCAGTTTGGTATCTAAAGCAGTAACCATGGCAATAATTTCAGTTGCCTAAGGTTAACAGTATGTACAGCCACAGCATAATGACTCCATCAGCCAGCTAGGCTTGTATTTTAAAATATTGCTGATCTTTTAAAATATTGCTGATCTCCTCCTCGTCCTCCTCACGTAAAATCCAGTATTGAAAAGTGATTCTGGGAAAAATCCACAGAATCCATTTGTCTTGGGATGGGGGGCACTTTGTGAACGCTCATGATCCCCATTATTTATCTTGGCAGTTGAACTCCCTAATACAAACTAGTGAGCATGAGGGTATAAAAATTGGGGAGGAGGAAAGCCGTGTGATATACAGAGCTCAAAGTAATGTGGAGAAGACTGAGGTCCTGTCACTTAATGATAGGTGGAGCAGGGACATTGTGCATTGCTTGCAAGGAAGACTGAAGTCCTTAAGAATCTAGATGTTAAATTACACCCCAAAATAAACTAAATCAATTCATTTTATACAATAGCCCCCCTTCTCTTCCCACTTCCTAAAGGTCATTAATAAAGACTTCAGTAGGTTGAGTTCACTTCTGTTACCCACCAGTAAAAGATGGGATGTGACGAGCAACGCAGGCACCAACCTGGTGATCTGGTTCAGGTTCACTTTTTCCTCCTTGTTCCTTTTTCTGCTACCCCCTTACTCTTGAGTTTTGCTTTCCTCTTCGTTCCATTAAACTCAGTTACACAATGGGTGCAGTTAAACACAGCACTACTGTCATAAACAGATAGTTAAGGGTTAATGCCTCTTTTTTTACCTGTAAGTGGTTAAGAAGCTTGGTAAACCTGGCTGACACCTGACCAGAGGACCAATAAGGGGACAAGATACTTTCAAATCTTGGTGGGGGGAAGTCTTTTGTTTGTGCTCTTTGTTTTGGGGGTTGTTCGCTCTTGGGACTAAGAGGGACCAGACATCAATCCAGGCTTTCCAAATCTTTCTGAACCAGTCTCTCAGGTTTCAAACTTGTAAGTAACAGCCAGGCAAGACCTGTTAGTCTTATTTTTGTTTTCTCAACTTGTAAATGTTCCTTTTTTGCGGAAAGGATTTTACCTCTGTTTGCTGTAACTTTGAACCTAAGGCTAGAGGGGGTTCCTCTGACCTATATGCATCTGATTACCCTGTAAAGTATTTTCCCTCCTTATTTTTACAGAGATGATTTTTACCTTTCTTTTCTTTAACTAAAGATCTTTTTTTTTCTTAATACCTGATTGATTTTTCCTTGTTTTTAGATCCAAGGGCATTGGATCTGGACTCACCAGGGATTGGTGGGGGGGAAAGGAGCGGGGATGGTTAATTTCTCCTTGTTTTAAGATCCAAGGAGTTTGGATCTGTGTTCACCAGGGAATTGGTGAAGTCCCTCAAGGCTACCCAGGGAGGGGAAAGTTTTGGACAGGGAGTGATCCAGACCCTGAAAATTCTGGATGGTGGCAGTGATACCAGATCTAAGCTAGTAATTAAGCGTAGAAGTGTCCATGCAGGTCCCCACATCTGTACCCTAAAGTTCAGAATGGGGAAGGAACCTTGACAACTACTCACTAGTGACAGGTTTGAGGTGACCGCATGCCTGAAGGGTGTGGGGGTGTGCAGAAGAATGAGAGCTGGGGGGGGGTAAACCAGCAAAAGGAATGTAATAGTAGCTCATGTGTGTGTGAGTGTATAAAGGACTCAGCACTGACTCACTGAAGAAACTGTCTAAAGAAACCTAAAGCTCTGTGGTGTATTATCCCCATCCTCCTCCCACCCCAACCCCTCAGACTTCACAAGTCCTTGGAGGAAGGTGGACTGGAGCTGGCTTTAGCATTTGCTGAGCCCCAAACTGGGGTTGGTGAAAATGGGCCACATGCTGCCTCCCTTTCCCATCCCACTGCTAGGTAGATAAGTTGTTTCACTTTCTGATCTTGCTTCCAGGAGTGGGGGAAGGGGGAAGGGAGAGAGATTATGCTGGCCCAGGAAATGAAATCTACATGAGGACTCCAAAAGCCAGTAAGTTGAGCAATCACCATCAGTGCTTGGCTCAGGTTACCCATCTGCACCCAATATCCACTGCCACTTAATCTCTCTCTGCCCCATTTCCCACCTGTAAAACGTGGAGGATTGCACTTCATATGTCAGTGTTGTGAGGATGTTTATCTGAAGTGCACAGATACTAGAGTGATGGGAGGCTATGTAAGTACAATAGGTAGAGGAATGGGAGGCACAGAGAAAGATGGATGAGACTCCCTGGCTTGGGACTGATTGCATAGTGGATCTGTTATAGTTTACAGCAGCCCGGAGGCTGCATTAAAATGTGCCTGCTGACCATTGCCTCCAGAATAGGTGGAGCACAGTGTGAGTCCCTTGCTGTCCCCTGCCTCCTGCATGAAGGAGTCTTGCCTGGGCCTAGCAGGGTGTCCACTCTCTAACATCACCACCCTTGCAGGCACGGTGACAGTCTGGTCGGGGGGCAGTCCAGATCAGTCTAGTTGTCAGCATTTGCCCTGCAGCTCGGTGCCTTTCAGTGCCTTGCTACTGTAGCAGCCAGCTTGAGATTCTTACAATCAGCAAGTAGTATACATGTCTCACACAGCGCTGGTCCGGCAGCTCTGACCCCAGCTGTGGTTACAGTCAGTCAGGTGGCTCCAGCTCACTCCCAGCCCCAAACCCTGTGCTCTGTAATGTCCAGCCTTCTCCTGGACACTTCAGAGAAATAATAAAATTTTGTTCTTGTAGAGACACAGAAGTACATCACAATCTATTGACTTAACTGGAGTAAACACACCCTTTTATTTAAATACTGCACTGAGTTGGTTTATAGGAAATATAAAAAAAATTAACAAGAGGACATAGGTTAAGAGATACCAAGTAAAAGCAATGAAGTTAAAAAGGGTCATAAGCAAATAAAATTGAAAAACACGAATATAAAAGTCTAAAACTTAACTTAGGAAGGTACAAGCTTTGTTCAAGATATTTTTTTTCACCTGTATTTATTTCCCAGAGACTTCAACCACCTTTAGTGGAAGAACCCATCTTTCTCTGTTCTCAAGAGTTCTGTTCCCTTGTGTCTGTCTTGCGATGGATGCCAAAGATTGCTTCTCTCCTTACTTACATCTTCCAAAGCTCAATGAACTTGTTTCAATAGGCAGGATGACCTCATGCATGGTTTTGTATGTTTTCTTCCTGTGGGCTTCCCATCCCCCTGCTGACTTCTCTGTAAATGGAGCTCCCATTGTTTCTGGTCACACTATGCTTAATTTATGAAGGAGACAAGTAAATAACTGCCTTCTCTCCTGTCTGGAAGGGAACCTGTTTCTCCTTATTTGTTTTAAAATCTGGGGCCACAATATCGTTAAGAAACCATGTTTACCCATATAGTATTGTTACTGGTGAACAATGTTGTGCAAAATATGCATGTCCTTAACTTCCAGAAAATACCTCACTCAATACACTTTTATAATACAATAATATTGTATACAGTCAGTTGATTCAGTTGCTTATCATTTGAGGTTCAGCCCCCTGTCTTTATAAATAGTAAACCTTTGAAATGAACTCTTTCAAAAGTAAAACCCAGACCTAACCCCTCTCTCCTGCTGGATGCAGATGCCATGCTCCCTTCTCCCCCACTTGTTAGAGAGAGGTTTGCCTCCCCCCCCCCCCCCCCCCCTTAGCTTAACAGGTCTGTTTACACAATATGTGAGTACATTCTCCTTCTTTCACTGTACTTTGGAAGCAACTCCAAGGTGGGGAAAACACAGTTCCTTTGTCTAAGACAGACCTGTTTACCAACCGGCTGGCATACCTCGTTTAAACACTCTTTAGTAATCATTCCAGCATGTCATAATGCTTAATATACATTGCACACATGCATCACGAAGAATATTAATGATCAGTGAGTTATTCGTTCTCAAATGATACCTCACACAGCATATTTTGTACAAAGCTTATTACGATAGTGTGTAGGATGTGAGTACAGGGGTGCTTGGTGTCTCGGCCTCAAGCCCTCTCCTCTGGGCTGTGCCGGCTTTCTTTGCCTTGCAAGTTAACAATAGATACGCCTCAGTCCCTGAATGCCTTTGACGTGTTCCCCTGTGATACCCAGCCCCTGATACTGCTGAAAGGATAGAGATTTTACTAGAAACAAGAGTGTGAGGGAAACAAATGATAACTTACAATACAAAACAGAATCTTAAATGTGAGCATGGGTCTGCACTTAATAGTTACCTTTTCTTATCTAATAAAGTAGTTTTCCTCCCCCGAAGTTTCAGTCAGTTGCAGAGCTGGCTGGCTTCACAAGAATCAGGATCCAGTATTTAATGAGAACACCCCTGTTCCTCAAGATGTCTTCTCAGTGCATGGATCCACAGTGCCTTTCCAAATTCTCTGTTATACAGAGACAAGTTTTTGTCTTTACTCATAGGAAGGGTGATCTCCTATCTGTTTCAGTTGTTCGCCGTTGTCTCCACTGGCTTTCCATTGAAAGTCTTGGAGCAAGGCCGGTCAGTTGAGCCTTGCATTGAATCACTGGCTAAACAGGGTGGGGTGACACCTCCCTCCTGCCTGAATGGGCCATCACGAGACACATCCCCTGGTGACTAACTTTTTACTCCCAGTCCATAAAGTAGACATGCAGTATAAATACGTAATTCCTTCAGTATTACCCATACAGACATCTTGCAATGAATATGAATCTTGACAGGTAAGTTTCTGTAGATACCTTAGATGTTACTCTTTATGGATAACTATCCTGCAAGTTATGTTTGGTGTCCATGAGTTTGTCAGGTCTGAGGTGAGAGTTGTTTGCGAAGATCAGGGGACTCTTTGCCAAGGAACCACAGTAGTGTTTCAGACCCACCATCTAATCTGTGGATTGATGTAGGAGCTGATGCACGTGTGGGAGATCTTTGGCTGAGGAGATCTGTTAAGTTTTCAGCCCCTCTGTTCTGCCAGAGTGGTGGAAAGGGGCTGAAGCAAAGACCTACATTTTGATCCTTGTTTGTGCTTAATACTGGCCCTGGGAATGGTCTGTTCAGAGTAGAGAGCTAAGCATCTCACTAGCTCTTGTTTGAATGACCCCAGGACCTGCTATAGAAACTTGTGGGGAGGGACCCAATTAAGATATGTTCTCAGTGGGCGCATAGCCTCACGTACACCTCCGTCCATCGCCTACCACTTATACACAATTCCCTTGTGCCCCTACAATTGCACCCACCCCACCCATTTCCTTCAGATTATGGGCCCTTCACTGATCAGCATGCTGAAACCACAACAGACCCCACTCCCACATTAAACTCAGGACAGTCTCCTCTCTTGAAGCTTCTACTCCCCCTTCCTTACAATGGTTTTCTCTAAAGCAGGAGTCATGGTGAAGAGAATCAATCAATTTTAGGACCTCCATTTGGATTTAATTTTATCATCTCAAATTGGTTCCTTTTCTCCCCATATAGAGAAGAAGCGTTATCGGGAATCCTATATCAGTGACACTCTGGAGATGGACCTTGACCCCTCAGATAAGCACTCCCACGGCAGTGGAAGCAGTGGGGGCAGCCGGAGGAACAATCGTCTGTCTCGTCAATCAACTGGGAGCCATGGCAGCTCACACACATCTGGCATTGAGGCTGATTCGAGGCACAGGATGTCAGTGGAAATGTCAGTGGATGAGCCCTTCGGTATTGATCGGGTTCATCGGAAGGAGAAATCATGCAGCTCGACTGTTAGCTATGGCAGCTCTGGCATTGACAGTGGTGGCAAAGGGAGAGCTGAAGATGACTCTCAGGATGATGGTAAGGAAATAGCGGGGAGGGGGATGTGGTGTTTAGTAACCCTGGTCCCATGCTGTTGTGATGGAAAGGAGGAGGTAATGAAACCTCAAATGAGTTGGGAGGGCAACGACATGATGTTAACTGCTCTTCTCTCTCTTCCAGAGGTTGAGCTGGCAGTGGATGAGCCAGAGGAGGTGCCTGTGGATGAGCCTATAGAGAGAAACCGGTTGGAGGAGGCAGCTGAAGGAGAGTCTGTCAGTCCTCTTGCTTTAGATGCACTTTGCTGTCAAGGTGAGGCGGCTTTCTGCAGTCATTCCATGCTCCTCTCAAGGTTGCGTGTAGTTTCATGGAAATGTGCGGGGCAAGCACAGAATCATCCGGAAGGGATTCCAAGGCAGGCATGCTGGGAATTGGCTCTCTGTGTTACAGTTCAGTTATCTCTCTCTGTGGCTTAAGACCAGATTGGAAGCCAGGTCCTCTAGAAGTGAAATGCAAATGTGCTATATTATACTGCAACATCATCCCTGTCCTCCGTAATGGCCTCTGTTTTTCCTTTATCCATCTCAAATATTTTTTAATTGATTCATGAACATCTCTTCTGTGTGACTTTGAAAACGTATGAAAGCCTTTCCAGCAAAGGCGTTAACTGATGTTCATTGTGAAAGGCAGACATGTTCAATCACAAATTGTTGAGCTTGGTGAGGTTCTGTGGCCTGTGTAACGCAGGCCTCCAGTGATCATAGTCGGTCCCTTCTGACCCATGAATCTGTTTTGTTCCAAGCATTAAAGCAGAGTGAGACTGATGTGAATATGAAACTAGGGCGTGAAATAGCCCTGATAATGCTGTTTTTCTAATTCAGCCTTTTGGCCTCAGCCCTGAGGTTGAAAGACACATGAGTATTAGTGACTGAAAAGACATCTGTGAGTGTCTTTCACATGAGCTTGGGAGGTGTGTGGTATGGGACTAGCTGAACATGGTAACCATCGGAGCAGATGTGTTGTAAATTACCTTTTCACATGAACTGCTGTAAATGTTTCAGTGCAAATCTGTAATCTGAACTTCAATCTTTTCCTCTGCAGCCCTTAAGCAGAAGCCTGTCTCTGTGGTACAAGTCACACTGATAAAAATGAGAGGCAAAAGTGTGGAATCTCTTCATCAGGTGAGAGGAAACCGCAGACTAGTGGATGTGACTGTGGATATTTGACCAAAGTCTGCTCTCATTTACACAGCTGTAAATCAAGTCAGAGGGGCTACTTTGGACGGGATGAGAGGCAGCATTTGGCTCCAAATCATAATGAGATGGTTTGGAGTGAGCAAGACTGAAATCTTGCAAACTGTCCTCCTTAGATTTAGGCTTCCAAAAAGGAAATGGAAGATAAGCCACTTTGAGTTTTGGGTTCAAACCATAAGCCAAAACCATTCGGGTGATTTTTGGGTTTGAGAGGCAAACTCAATTTCCTCTCCACTCCTAAAGTTGGAAGAGGTTCGAAGTTGAGGGACTAGTTTTGCTCCATCTGTAATTATTGCTGTTTGTTTCATTGTGCTGTTTGTTTGCTGAACTTTTCTGTCTACGTTTTCTTTTCTCCAAGCCTCTGAGAAAAGGAAATGATGTATGACAAAAGCACGTACTGTGTCTTAAGCAATATTGTCTTGCCCTCTGAAAAACCTCTTGCATTAAAAAACTTCTCTAAACCGTTTTACATTTCAAAGTGTGGCTATAGTAATAGAAAAAACTTTAATATGACTCTTATCATGGGGATCCCCAGTTATTCCCTCTGAGTCCAAATCAAACTTGCTCAGCTAAGAAAATATAATTTTTTTTTCTCCCTCCCCCTACCTCCATCTGGAAACACTTCCTTGATCTCTCTCTTTTTTAAATCAATCTGAGGTCTTTCTGCCTCTTACTGGACATGGTCAACAGTGATAAATAATCTCCAATTGGAGTTTACCAGTCTCTTTTATTGATCCATGAGACTACAATAGAATCCAGCTTATTCTTCCAAAATTGTTGGTTCTGCAGGGCAAACCATAGTAAAAACTTATTTCTGCTGTCGAGTTGAACAGAGGTGACTCAGACACACAGGGAGCAGACATGTTGAGTAAGAGATGCTGTTTTTACATTAATCTGTTTCTGACTACACACTTAAACAGTGCTTTCCACTGATAATAGTCAGTCTATTTTGGCCCCAGAGTCAGACACCTTAACAGTTTTTTATAAGAATAGTTCTGATTTAAATATAGGTTTGATAACACATTTCAAGAGATCTTTTCTTTCTGATGGCTGCCTCTTTTAGCAGCATATATACTGAATAGTCAATTTGTGACTTTGGGCCTTTTTTCTTATATACAAGACTGTGTAACTGAATAACTGTATTATTGGTAGGATTTTTTGAAAGCACTCTTATGTTCGAACTCTTCTCTCAAGGCAGAGCTGGGGTGGTCAGCTTGGCATAGCAGAAAAGTTGAGCCAATGTTGAGTACTTTTGAAAGTGCGTGTGAAAAAATGCAGTCAAACCTCGCAATAACGCGCCCTGCTATAACACGAAATTGCATATAACACGATCATGGGTTGGCTCCCCTTTAAGGCAGATACAACTTAGGTAATGTTTTCACAGTACTGTACAGTACCAGTGGTCCCCAACACCATTGCAGGGGAGAGAAGCTGCAGCCACGCGCCTGCCGGGGACAGAGAGCTCCGGATGCCTACGCTCTCTGTCCCCGGCGGGTGCGAGGCCGTGGCTTCTCTCCAGCTTCAAGAGGATTTGTTTGTTTGAATGCTATATTTCTAGAATGTAATCTTAAAATCAATTTAAAGAATAACTATCAAGAACCAGGGTTGGTCAGTAATTCCTTAGTAAAGGCCAGGTCACTATTGCTTATGCTAAATGAATTCTGCCTTTAAATCTACTACTGGTTCACTGCGCCGATTTTTTTTCCATTTCTGTGTAATGTGTGGATTAGTTGTACTTGGCTCTTGTGTTTAAAATTAGGCACAAAGCTCATCAGTTTTCACAGTTGCTTTCTGAGCCTTCCTTTTAGCTCATAAAATTTTAGTGGACCCCAGCCCAATGTTTTTTCTAATGCTTGTTCTTCATTATGTAGCCAGAGGCTGACCACCTCAGCTCTGCCAGGAAGTGTCGCTTCTGCCACACTTTACACGCCTGTCAGATGCTCCATTCATTGTACTTGACACTGGGGACACAGTGTACAGAGATCAGAATCTGAATGAAATAGAAGAGCAGTTAAGTGAATTCACAATTTTATCATGGTTCACATCTTCATTAAGACGATGACCTTCAGCAAACTGATGGGGGGTTGTTTGAGGTAGCAGAAACAGTTTAAGAAAATTCCGATGAGCATTAGGAGCCAGCATCCTTAGGCTACCTAAGTGCTGTGCTTCAGATCATAGTCATTTCCTCATCTGTCTCTTACTGAACCAGCAGGTGAGACAGCCTAAAGACAGGAGCTGCGCAGACCAACACAGCCAGAGTTTGGATGACATCCGTCTTTACAAGCATCGGCATCCACCGCTAAGCTCCACGTTATCTTCGGACACCTCCCACAGCTATACGTTTGGCTGTGCACTGGAGGATAAGCTGGCCAACTACGGCTGTGTTTATTCAACAGCGGACTGCAAAACCAAGTCCGCCCTCTATGGAAAGAGATCCATGAACTGCCTGTCTCTAGATCTCTTGGGAGAAGACCAGCTGCCAGAGGAGTTTGTGGTGTAGCCAGGTTGGCACGGTCCTAACCAAGGAGACGGCTCATTAGGGAAATAAAAGCTACTATATATACCTCATCAATGCCCGATACATTGCTTTTGATCTCAGAGGTGATTAGTAAATGACTTTTTTGTACCCTATTAAGGGATGTATAAGTAGTGTCACAACCCAACAAGCCTGACAAAAGTGCAAGTTTATTACAGGGCAGCACTTTAATTAAAAAGAAAAATACTGGCATTGGAATATCTGTCCTCTACCCAGCGCACCGTTAAAGTGGACTGCTCCAATAGAATAGACAATTTTTTTTGTTTTAAAATATCAATGGGCAGTTGGCCCAAAACACCTAATAAGCTAATAGCACAGAGAGCACATCTGAATTGACTTACCTGAAAGGAACTATAACTGTACTGCTCTCTTTGAAATCAATGGAAGCTTCGCTGTTGGCTTCACTAGGAGCAGGTTCTGCCCCGTTGTGGGTTTGTTTCTAGGTTCCATCCCCTACCAAGCCAAAAACATACCAGCAATTGTACTGCTGGTTTTTTAAACTGCGTTTTTGAGCAACGAAGTGGGAACCGCTGGCCACTAACTATTGCCACAAACCTCCACTATTGATCCCTAGATACAGTCTTCATCCTTGTTGTTGTTTGGAAAATAACAGGATGACTCAGCTCCTTCCAGCAGTTTGGATTTTGAGGAAGTCATGACAAAAGTGCTAATTGATTGGCTTTTCAGGAAAGAAGTGTGACTGGAGAAGTTGTCCAAGTATGATCGCTTCTACTTGAATCAGAGCACTTTTTAAAAAACAACTAAATTCCATATGAATTCACCCTCTGAACTTTGGAGGCCAAACATGTAGAAAATAGATTTCAGGGGATGGCTAGAGTAGTTATTAGGGATGATGCCCGGTTTTGGTTTTGATTGGAGCATTCAACTGGTGAAGGATGAGGCTGAAAGGCACCTGATATATATTTGTGGTGGTTTCTATGTCAAAGGTAGTGGGGTGCGGGTTTGGTTTTTTTGAGTGCTATGGAACTGTGCCAGTGTTCTGTGAAAGGATACATGCACTGGTACTATATGATAAAAAGTGCTCCTATTAGGTCTGGAGATGAGATGCTTTCTGCCTTCGTTCACAGCAGTGATGCTATGTTGTTTTCCCCTTTTTTCCCCACCTGCAGTACTTAGGGGAAAAGGGAGTGATACAACCACCTATAACCCCATGGCCAGGTTGCTTCCTGGTGAATGGAGAGAAATGATGTAACGAATCAATGTTCCATACATCCCCTCAGCAAAGAATCATTATTTTAGAAAATAAAGCACAAGGAATGCAAAATGTCATCTTGCAGTATCAATCTTGCTGCACTAATGAGTTGAAAATAGTTGAATCCCATGTTAGCTGCAGTCAGACCACAGCTAAAATCATCATTGCAGTTTTGAAAGTCAGTTTGCTGGGCCTTTTAAGAGGAAGATACTCACTCACTGTGATCCCAGCACAAATGGAAAACTGCATTGTATTACCATCTTAGGCAGCTGTCAGTTGGACAGTTGCATTGCAAGTGAACTATTTAAAATAACCAAGCTAGAAACCCCATGATCTCAGTTATGATACAAGATTTCCATGCAGATAGGTAGGTATATCTCACAACAGCAGCTGCATCCAACATTGCTCTGTTGAAAATGTCAGTTATCCTGTTGCTTTAGATGACATTTAACTTACTGTACGTAAGGCAAGGGTTGTTGGTGTCTTCATTTTTTCGGTCATCCTTTGTTATCTTGACAAGGAAGTGATCTTAAACGTAAGATGCACAAAAGCAGCTATGTAGCATGTTCTCAATATGTCGTTCTCTCTGACTCAACATATTTTCATTATCAAACTTAAAAAAAATTTTTTTTTTTTGCTGTATTTTTGGTCAGAAAATGTTTAGAACATATTTGAGCTGCTGGCTGCTTGAGGGCATGAGTAAAAGTGTGTTGCAGTTGCTATGTGTATGAGAATCTTCACTGTTTACTGGTAACTCTCTGGAACTCCATATCTTGGGTAAGTCCTTGATGGAGCAAAACTCCCTATGAAGTTATTGGGAGTCTTGTTGAATTCAAGAACTGTAGAACTTGACCGTTTGAGATTTCCTCAGCACTGTGTCTGTGGGCCAGATTCTGTACCCACTAATGTAATGTCACTGAATACATTTTTTTGTCAAATAGATGCAATACTGACCCCAATATGTATTTTTTGATAGTGTGTCTGAGCCTGTCACCTGTAACCATGTTTTATTCCACTGGTATTGCTGCTATTACTTCATAATGCTTCAGAATGATTTGTATTATGCTGAGTTAATCAGTTTCCTTTGACTAGCCAAAGCAAAGTGCAAAACCCCTCTACATCATACTTCATTATTTTTACTTTGAGTCTAGACAGCTACAGAGCTTTTAACTTGTACATTACCAGTCAAATCCAGCCCCAGTCTAGTAGTGACCAAAAGTTGCAGCCATTAAAGCCCTATTGAACAGCATGTAAAATGAGTTGAGTTGAGGAAAGTGGATTCAGTCCAGAATCATGCAGACAAGTGACCTCATTTCATGGAGACTGAACTTACCTTTTCACTGGAGGGACCACCTCAGAGTTGAGAGATGCTGGTGGGGGTCTGAGGCTGTTTTTGCTGCCCATGCTGTGGGTCTATTCTATCTGAAAAGAGGACTTCAGCCTACAGTGCTGTCACTCGAATACTAAATTCATTCAATCACTAACCAATTCTAATGCAGTTCTTCCAGGACATCTTCTATTGTTAAAACTCTCACCTTCAATTATTTTCATTCTGGGAAGGTGAAGGGTAAAAATCTAGCAAGGTATTTTTTTTTTCTGGAAGTTC
The DNA here is from genome assembly GCF_025201925.1 of Gopherus flavomarginatus. Taxonomy (NCBI): domain Eukaryota; kingdom Metazoa; phylum Chordata; order Testudines; family Testudinidae; genus Gopherus; species Gopherus flavomarginatus. The sequence goes on from NC_066620.1 coordinate 88,663,649, forward strand.
TTTGTGGGGAAAAAAATTTATATGCTGCATGCTCACCCACTCTTTTCTATAAATAAATTACCTTTAACATTTGGATATTTGCTATATTCTAGTGGACTGTCTGAAGTGTTGACTACTTTTTTTAAAGTACCAGTCTGATCACTGTCACCAAATAGTGAAGTTAAGTTTATCACCGATTTTTGTGCACATTAGAAACAAACAAAAAGACCCACAATTCCAGCAAGATGATGTAAAAACTCACTCTACAATTTTTAAATTATTACTGCCACTATTTTAAAGTGCTAAGTTTGTGTCTCTGACTTGCAAGCGAGGTGGAACACCAATGCCTAAAAGGTTAAAGTAGTTCTTGCATGTGTATCCATTGCATACAATTGCTGGTTGTGTGTAAATATATGTATATATTTATTTATTTGTAGTTGCTGCGGAGAGAAAACTCTCCAAACTTTGGGCAGTCTTATCCTGTTGGTACATGCAGCTCATGTTGATACTGATATATGCATATGAAAGGCAGAATAGACCCATTTTTTGTCTAGATAGAGCGAGTCACTCTCAATCTTTCAAACACTGTGAATATCTATTATGCAATCTTTTTGTGTTCATGTAACCCTACTGTTTTGACTAGTAATATACTGTGTTATCTTTTAAGTCTAGAAGTTCTACTTTATTATTTGTTTTTGGATTAGTTGTGGTAGGGGGTAAAAATAAGCATTTTATCTATGATGTTATGAAACCAGCTGCCGATGTTTGTACAGCTGTAATATACTCATGGTATAAGTCACTCTATTTTAATGGCAAAAGTTTCTCCTTTCCATGAAAGGAATCTTTGTTTTTAAAAATTTAAATATATATAAAAATATATGTACACTTGTAATAAAGGATGGATAGAAAAAACAGATTTGAATGGATTCACAGTGCTATTCATGGTGTAAATGTAAATGTTCTTTCGCGAGGCATTTGGGTTGAGAAAATGTTTTTTGACTTGCTGATGAGGATGTCTGCATTGTATGTAATAAACCAGAGCCCACACAAGTTAAAACTCATTAGCCAAATCATTACAGTAACTTTTTATCAGTGGGGACTGGCAGGAAGAGAGTAAGCTTTCTTTTTTTTTTTTTTTACAATGGCAGTACTTCCAAATCCATCTATGTCTTGTTTTCAGGGTCCAGTCTAATTCTGATTAAAATCAGTAGAAAGACGGATGGGAATTGAATCGAGGCTTAAATGTACAAATTAGACTCTGCAAGAGTGAGGTGTTGGTTCTAGATGATTTGTGGATATGATAGTTGCTGCTCCAGGAATTAGAGCTTGTGGAAGATTCCAAGTGGTGTGAGGACCATTTCCCCATCTTGATCATCTCTGGGTAAATTAGCTGCCACCCACCAGAATCGAACTAGCATTTCTAAAGAACCCTCTCTTCTGTAGCATCTGGGTGCTGGTGTAGTATCTGACGTGTAAGGAACCTGTCTCTTTCCTCAGAGCATGAATTGCATTTAACTTTTTAATTACAAAATTTGCATTCTCTCTTGAGGACAAAAATAAGTCATTTGAAGAGGTGCCAATAACTTAGTGGCTGCTCAAATTTCTCCCTTTTTGACTGGTTTGCTGTAGATTCTCTGGCAAATTCAATTTCCTGCTAACTTCTGCGCACCCCATGGGTTATTAAGCTGCTATGTTTCTTTATATTTTTGGTTTCCTTCTGACCATTTCATGTTCTACAGTAAAAAAATCTCAATCATGAGATTAGAGATGTTAAAGTCTCATCTTTCTGTAATATATACTGTACTTATTTTATCATTTCCTCCCCAGGTTTTTCTCTTTACCCCCAGAAATACTTGATTTCCTTTCTCTTTTTTCTTAGTTCAAAACTGAGTTTCCCCAAAATGATTTTTTTCCATATTGGGATTCTCTTAATTCCACATTAAACTTCTCAAAAGGACTCTGCCATTTCCAGTTTTCTTCCATCTGCCAGACCATAGTGTTGTATTTGTTTGCTGTGGTGCATTGGCCAATAAGTGGTGTTAACCTTCCACACAGTGAAGCTGTCAGTATTAGTTGCTGGATGTCCTCTTTTTTTGAAGAGGTAGACTTTGCTATGGGATTCATCACTGTAGGATCTGAGCATCTTGCCAACATTTAATAAATGTTTCCTCACAACATGTACAGTACTTCCTTATGAAGTAGGGAAGTATTGTAATTACTAGTTGCAGAAAGCCTGTGATGTTGCATGGACAGAATTCATAGTCGTGGCTTTAGTTTTGTTTTGTTTTTTAAGCCAGAAATGGCTGAGAAATTGCATTATAACGGACTGAATCGCCGTGGTGATTGAACCCTGTGATACTCAACTAAAAGAACTTTTGACTATGCTTATATCTGTTTCTATCGCTTCACAGTGACTCAACAGCTATTCTAGGCTTTAGATGTTCTGGGTTATTGTTGTTTTGATTTGAGTGTGGGTTGTGTTGTGCTGGGAGAGCTGTATGCACAGTGGGGAGGGACTATGTGCATTTAGGATTATGAGGATGCTGGTTACATTGTTGTGGGTGATTTTGAAGAACTGTGGTAGTTCGGCCAAGTAATCCACCATCTGTGCAGTCTTGCTCATACAAACTTCCATGCAAATTAGCTGTAGAGGTAAGGGCAGTGATTGGTTGAGTTACTTCTGATCTCTCAGTAGTCTAAGACAGTGGTCCCCAACCTTTTTGTGGCCAGTAGCACATTCATGTTTCAGAAGAGTGTGGCAGGCACCAACAGTTTTTCAAGGCTTATTTTGTATTTGTACATTAAATAATACAAAAAAATCATATTTACTATTACATAATATATGAATCCATAAGATAAAAAGGGTAATTTTACATGTAAATGGTATTAATTAAATTATTGGCAATTTACTTTCACCTTACCATGTGAAATTGCTATTTTTATCTACCTGTAAGAAAAATTAAGGAGTTTTTACAAAATAAATACCATAAACAGTTTTCATCTTATTTTAAAAAGGTAAAACATCGTTGAACTGCTGGTCCAAATACATTTATTATTCTTTCTTTATCATAGAATGAAGCCTGCAGCCCTGGAGTTCTGTCCCCGGCAGGCATGGGGCTGTGGCTTCTCTCCCCTGCTGGGCACTAGGTGGGTTAACATAAATGCCCCGATGGGTGCCATGGTGCCCGCGGGCACTGCATTGGGGACCACTGGTCTAAGACTTTCCGCATGGCATAGCTACGTAGCCTGCTGTCACATAGGCGTAGGCTGAGAACTTAAAAATTGGATGGTAACATACTGTGAATCCCAGTGATGATTGAACCTGATGATCTGAACAAAGAGCTCTCAGCTATGCCTGGAGCAGTTTCTTCGGCTTCGTGCTGACTCAACAGACATTCTAGACTTCAGAGTGACAATCCTGGAATCTTATATAGATACACCAAACCTCTAAGATACTAATAGCGCACAAAGTGTACCATGACTTTGAGGCAAACACAGGAAGTGCTTCAGAGGCTAGGGCATAACTTTAGTGCGTTCCACTCAGACCTGTGGGAAAGTGAAGGGGTATTTTACTATGGCTGGCAGAAAAGGGAACGTTGCAAATATCTGAGATACAGACGCAATTTAAGGTAAAACAATAGTGCCTATGTGGATCGTGGAGGAGGACGGTCCAATAGAGAGTAGGGACTCCTCAGGTGTAGTTCTAAAGGCAAATAGGAGCTTGCAGGTTTCCAGGCCAGGATCAGTAAGTGGTGTGTCTTCTTGGGGCCCCTCTGTGACAGCACTCTGCCTAGTCTCTACTGTCTCCTCACACGTCCTGCATAGACCTGAACCTGGTTGTGACATCCACCAGTCACAGCCTGTTCACATGCAGTTCCCTGGCTCCTGCTGCTGCCAGCTGTGTATGCAGTTCCCCAGCATTCAGCTTCCTTGCCAATCCCAGTTTGCCATGCACTGGGAGGGGGTGATAGTGAACCAGGAGCATCCACCTCCTGCCTCCTCCAGACACCCACAATCCAGCCCCCTTCATCTCCCTGGACACCCAGCATTACCAGCCCCTTGCCTCCCTCTACACACCCAGCCCCCAGAGCTCCCTTCATCCCCCAGCACCCTGCTTCTCCTAGGCACTCAGCACCACTTTCTGGCATTTATAGAGCTCTTGACACCACCCCACCTTGGCACCCATAACCTTGTCTTCTACACAGAGCCTCTCGCCCAACCCTCAGCCCTGCAGTACCCATAATGCTTCCACAAGCTCTCATCACCATTCCAGTACTTAACTCAAAATCCTTTTTTTTTTTTTTTTTTTTTTTTTTTTTTTTTTTTTTTGCACCATCTAGAGACTTTTCAAGGTGAAGGCACTTAGCAGCACTGCACAAGAGGCCTTTGAGTGCAGAAGCAATTCCTCCACACCTCAATTCCAAGGAAGCAACAGGTGAAGAAATATCCACCTCCATGAAGTAAGTTACAGTCAGGGGAACATGAGACTTTTGGTGCTCTAAGGTGACCAGACAGCAAGTGTGAAAAATCGGGACAGGGGATCGGGGGTAATAGGAGTTTATATAAGAAAAAGACCCAAAAATCAGGACTGTCCCTATAAAATCGGGACATCTGGTCACTCTAAATTTTGCTGTGATGCCAGGAGTTAGTGATCAGCAATACAGTTGAAAACAACATGGCAGTATTCCTCGAGGTATAATTGCGGACCCACACATCACTGAAGCTCTGTCTAGTCAATTTTTAATGTGTATGTCAAAAAAACATGGTTTTAATGAAAAAATCTTTAAGGAAAAAAATCATTTTCAGTGACAAACTGGGAACTGCAAACTTTTTAGTAAACGCTTTTGAGTTTTTGAAAATTGAATTGTTTAGTTACATTTTTCATAAAACAAACCCAAAATTCAGTTGAGAAATTTTGACATGTGACCTTTAAATTAAAAAGGTATTTTTGAACCAGCTTTAACTACAGCAGCAAGATTTTAATGCGCCTCTGGAACAAGGGAAAATCCTGAGGCTATAGTCAGGACTACTGATCTGTTGCCTCCTCACTGTACTGTCAACAGTGTCTGCAAGCCCACCCACCTACCATGCTGATCTTTGAAAGGCAAATTTTATTCTTTAGTCAAGCTGTTTTTCCTCCTATGATCCTAACATAATTAGCAACAACTGGCATTGCCCACTGGAAGCACAAGAGGGCACTAGTGTCTATCAGAAACAAAAACAGCTCATGGCAAAAGCATGTGGTTTAGTCACTTCAGTGAGACTTTTCTTGCCGTGACAAGCTATGCAGGTACTGCCAATGGGTGAGAAAAAGACCCTTTTGTTCTAATGGCAATAAAAAGACTTGTTGCACAAAACAGTCTAAACCCAGAGAGGAGGGGGTGTGCAGCCCTGACAGAGGAGGGCTGAGTGAGGGCGAACAAAAGGGCATGGTCCACTATTGTTGTGCCACTTCTGCAGAGTTACTTCTCTGATGTAAGACACTCTGTATTTGAAATGGACAGAGTTCTGACTAGGAAGGATCTTGCAGCCAGTGTTAGTGGCTTGGATGGCTTTCCTGTTTTTTTTAGTACATAAAGGCAGGTACACTAACCCTTTCAGCGCCCTGACATCATCTTATTGAACTCTCATTAGAGTTGTATCTGTTCATAGAATATCAGGGTTGGAAGGGACCCTCAGGAGATCATCTAGTCCAACCCCCTGCTTAAAGCAGGACCAATCCCCAGCTGGCCCCCTCAAGGATTGAGCTCACAACCCTGGGTTTAGTAGGCCAATGCTCATACAACTGAGCTATCCCTCCTGCATGTCTCTGTGTGGTATAAATACGCTGCCAGGATGCATCAGGTCACAGTAATATACATTCTTAAATGCTGTTCACTTTTGCTGGATGACATTTGTAACTCAGATGACATTTTCAGGAATAACGTTAGCTTTTAAATGTAGCCATCAGGAAAAATCAGTGGGATTTTGTGCTAAAAGGATTTGATTTTGCTCTGGACAAAGGCTTAGAGTAGAGAGAGTGAGGAAGTCTTCTGAATTTTTATACAAACTAGTTTCCTCATCAGAAGCTTTGTGGCTCTCTATCCTTGCCTAGGACATGAGCCAGTGGAACAGATCTTAGCACTATTGCTTCAGATACTCAAGGGTATTTGGTAACACTTGCTTTGCAGTATATGTTACACTTCCTGCTCCCTGAAACTTCCATTCATGTTCAGTCTCAGGCTCTCAAGTGAAATCAGTTCAGTGGTGTCCACTGTGCCCTGAACAGTAGTTCACAGTATCACACCACACACGTGGATTGAACAGACAGTGTCTCTCTAGAGAAGCCAGACTGAAGCTGGAAGAAAAGTCTGAATCATCCATTTTGGAATGTGTGGTTCACTCCAGATCAGTTAGCGGTCACTGTCAACTCTCAGTCCGTCTGCCTCCACTAAATATAAGCACTGAACTTTGGTTCCAACCGCATCCACCCCACTTGGCTGCTGCCCTGCCACAAGCAGGAATGGTTCACATTAAAGATAAATTTACTTTGTGTTATTTTCCTTATCCGAACGAGAAGCAACAGTATGTGGCAGTTTGCCCCAGTGAAGGAGGGTGTAATGAGTTTATGGCCATGATATCTCTCTCCTTTTTTAGTAACCTGATAAATACATTCATGGATCTACCTATAGATTGGCACTCCACATTTGCCCTCTGCAAAGACTGTGATACCACAGTATCTCAAACTGCAAGTACAGGGAGAAACCAAGGTTACAGCAATTATCCAGGGCAGTGAATATTGCCTTTTCAATTATGTCTAATGTAGGAGTGTTTTTTAAGCTACTTACCATTTTGCCCTGGGTATGGCCAGTGCTCAGAGCTCTGAAAACCTTGCATTGCACCCACTGCATTTGTGAATAAAATAAACCAACAAAATGATGAACAAGATAGCGATTAGTCGTCATTAGAGAACTGGCACCAGCTCTCATGCTGTCTTCTATCATCTTAGCCTTCCAAATTCTCAGCACTCAGGGTGGCATGAAAGTGACATATGTTTGGTTTTGTAGTTTAATAGCTGGGTCAATAGCAATTGGATCTGAACATACTTACACCTCGAGGAGGTAGTCTTGGTAAATTTGATCTAGATACAAGTTCTGCAGGTTGGGCGTATCTGTTTGTTTACTCTGGGGTTCTTTAATTTTTTGTCTAACTCAAAAAGAGATGAACCTTTTCTTGTAACTTTGAAATAAAATACAATTTTGGCCTGAAACTTTCTGGGCCAACTTTTTAAAAATGGAGAGTAAAGGCTGTCCTGCAAAAAAAAAAAAAAAGTCCTTGTACTAGTTCATCCATGTTGCCATGTGAAGGTTGGGTAAATACATGTATAAGTGACTAGTTACAATAATTGATCAGCTAGTATGTACAGTTGTGCTAATGCTGCACACACATAAGTGTGTGTTTTTCATGTGCATTTCTGGCATGCTCAACCAAACTTTTTTCCCCTCTGAAAATGCGGCCCGCTGTGTCAATGGTCAGCCTTGAAGGAATTTGTATCATACTGTTATAAAACCCTGAAAATAAGGATTTATAATTGAGCCATTAGCAGGCACAACTGTATTGAACTTCTCAATCCAAGTACCTTCAAGCCAAGCCATTTTCTAGCCACTCCTAGTTTACTAGAATTGCTGGTTTTGCAATTAGCTCTGCAGGCATGGACCAGTATGCTGGGTCTTTGCCCGGGGGCTGGGGCTTTGCCCATGCAAATCTGATTGCAAGATCAGGAACGATACATCGGCTTCCCTTACCTGTGCAAATGAAGCAACTGTTGATTTCAGTGGGAGCAGCTCCCATCGGTTTGGTGGCAGAATTTGACCCATGGTTTTCTGGACACCTTACAGGAAAATTTCTTTGAGTTTAGTTCTAGGATGCCAGTTTGTAATTAAACCTGGCATGTGGCGGTAGAGCAAAGAACCTCATGCTGCTATTGTAAAGATAATAGGCTTTTCATCCTAATGCTGCAATGTTCCCTAAATACTCTGCAACACCTGTTTGTATACAATCTAAATCTACCTTTTCATACACTCATACAAGCATTATTCCCCATGCTGCACTGTGACCCCAAAAGCCTGTTTCTAGGTCTTCTGGGTTAAGCAGGGGATTTTTCACAAAATGCCTTTTTTTTTTTTCTTTCTTTGTGCGCAGATATGAAAGAATGAAAATTTGTTCTTGTTGTAATCTGGCTCCCGGCAGTGCTTCTGATCTCGCTCCCATTGCATCTAGCAGTGTATACTGTGGTAGTAACATAGGCAGGGCGGGAGCTAGAGTACTTCCTAAATTACCAATCTGACTTGAGTCTGGCTGTGTGTCTGTCTCAAAATACATGGAAACACAGGATACTTGTAGGAGGAAAGGAGAATGGGAAGCTCATACAAGCCCACTTTTTTCTTCCTCTGCCGCCTCCTTTGAGACAGTGGTGGAACCTGCTAGGCACCAGCTGTTTGTATTGATGATCGTGTGTGTGTGTGTGGGGGGGGCCTTAGTGGAAGGATTGTGCAGTGGTTAGGGCACTGGCTTAAGAGATGGGAGACTGAGCTTCAATTCCATGTGGCTTTGGGCAAGTCACTATGTAGAATGGGAATAATAAGGCCTATATCCCAGAGGTGTTATGTGGGTAAATATATTAAGAGTGTGAAGCACTTTATCTATTATTGAAAAGTGCTATATAAGAAATAGCCATTATTATTATTAGCAAAATCAGACCTTGCTCTCTCATCAAGTGATCTCATGTCATCCCCAAGTCACTTCCACTCATAAGAAGTACTTCTCAGATCTGATATCTACACAAGTTCATTATCATTTACATGGTTTACTCTCCTCTACTATAATCACTACATAAAAATAAAATATGAAGAGGTGGTAACATACACTCAGATACTCAGATCTGTTATGTCCATATCTTGTTTAGTAATTTGTTTTTATGCCATCTGAGAAGAGGCCTAAGAGATCTGTGTGAAGCAAGATCCTTCAGTTGTAATTAATGTGGACTCCTCAACCCTTAACTCATATAACAGCTTTCTAGCTATTCCCCTAGTTTGCCCAAATGTTATATTCCTGGAGGTCAGAGTAGATGATCACAATGATCCCTTCAGGCCTTGGAATCTATGATATCTTGATCTCTGCTGAAGTTTAGGTGAAATAGCTCTACATATCACAAACATTCCTGGTTCCCTGCTTACTGATACTAGCTTTGCCATAGTACCATGTAATCAATCGGAAGCAGTTTCAAATTGTAACTAAAAGGCTCTCTCCCTCTTGCCACTTAAGAATTATCAGCTGGTCCTGAAGTTTTGTCAGTCTTCAGCCACTCTAACTTCTCTGGGGTAATTTTGACTGACTTTAGTATTCCTCTTCCCTTGGAAAATCTGTATCCCTTTCTAGCATGAGTTATCAATCGTCATTAGTGATCAGAGAAGCAAAAGAAGGCATTGTATTTCTAATACAGTTTCCCTGCTGTGCCAATAACGTCCCCTTGCCATTTCTTGTAGGCTAGCTCTTCATCAATGACCTCTGCTTGGTCCCTGGGTACCTGAAATATCTGAATGTCCCGAGTGGTGGTGGTGGTGGTAACCCTCTCTCTCACTGCTGCTCCTTCAAAAGCACTTCTGTGCTATAGCCATAACCTGAGGTGGATTAAGATTTATTAAACATTTGGGCCTCCCACACTCCTGTCGCCATGAGGTCCTGCCCCCTGCTCCTCCTTGTCCACCAAGGACTTGCCCCCTAGCTTGGCAGGAAGCCAGAGCTTGGCTATGGTAAGAGCTGCCCAGGGAGCTCAGGCCACTGTGGGGAGACCTGACCCTCTGTCATAAACAGATAGTTAAGGGTTAATGTGTCTCTTACCTGTAAAGGGTTAACAAACAGGGAACCGGACACCTAACCAGAGGACCAATCAGGAAACAAGATACTTTCAGATCTCGGTGGAGGGAAGCCTTTGTTTGTGTTTTTGGGTTTTGCTTTGTTCTTTCTGGGTCCTGGAAGGGACTAGATGGGCAACCAGTTTTCTTGCCAATCTCCGTGCTACAGTCTCTTATATATTCAGAATAGTGAGTATTTTAGTAAAAAAGGCGGTTATAGTCTTTTAATTGTTTCTGTATTTGCAAATGTGTAGTTTGCTGGAAGTATTTTAAATTGTATTTTGCTGGAGGGAGGCTTCTTTCTAGTGTCTATAAGCTGACAGACCCTGTAATATTCCATCTTGAATTTACAGTGATTTTCTTTATACTTCTTTCTTTTAGTAAAAGTTTTGCTTTTTAAGACCTGTCTGATTTTTTTCCCTTGTTAAGGCTCAAGGAAATTGAGTCTGTACTTAACAGGGAAGGAGAAGGGTGGAATCCCTTTGTTTTAGATTCACGGAGTTTGAATCTGTATTGCCTCTGGGTGAGGGGAAAAGAGGAGTAGGGGGGAAGGTAACATTCCTCTCTGTGTGGTGATTCAAGGAGTTTGAATCACGTTGATCTCCTAGTGTACCCAGGGCGGGAAGAGCTGGGAGGAAGAAAGGAGGGGGAAGGGAAATGGTTTATTCCCCTTTGTTGTGAGACTCAAGGAATGTGGGTCTTGGGGTCCCCAGGGAAGGTTTCTGGGGGGAACAGAGTGCCCCAAAACACTATATATTTTTGGGTGGTGGCAGCTTATCAAATCTAAGCTGGTAATTAAGCTTAGAGAAATTCATGCTGGTATCCCATATTTGTGGACTCTAAGGTTCAGATTTGGGAATTATACCATGAAATGATGTGCAGCGTTGGGATAAGAATCCCAAAGCCAGTGAGTTAAAAGCAAAAGCCAGTAAGATTATTATTTTTCTTTTTTCTCTGCTAGCTGCTTATAAGCAGAGAAAAGGGGGTTTTTTAAAGCAAGTCTGCAGGTTTTTTTTTCTTTCTCTCTTCCTTCTGAGTACACTGAAGGCAGAGAGATTAAGGTTTAACAAGGGCCTTTTGTTAAACAAAGCAGGCTTAAGTGGTCAGCAACAGACTCCAGCAAAGCACATCTGCAAATGCAAGGGATTTATTTCTTTTTAATGTACTGAGGAAGGCACTGTTGCTAAGCATCCCTAGGAAGGCAACAAATAGGCAGTAAACACCAGAGGGCACCCCAACACAAGAAAGCAGGAACTATGCCTATCAAGGACCTGAAACAGGAACTGGCAAGACTGGATGCAGAGGTACACCTCAGAGATGCGGACTACAAGCAAGACATGGAAAGAAAACAAAAAGAAATAGAAATAAGAGAAAAAGAGGTGGAGCTGAGAGAAAGAGAAGAAAAAATCAGAGAGGAAGCCTACAAAAGAGAACAAGAAGCAAAAGATGCAGACCACCGAAGACAGATGGAACTCCAACGGGAGGCCCACCAGCAGGCTATGGAATTAGCAAAAACTAAACAGAATGACACAGCCAATCCTACCAACCCTTCGCCAGTTATTGTTCCACATCCCAAAAACTTTCCCACCTACAAGGCAGGTGATGACACTGAAGCCTTTTTAGAAAATTTTGAAAGGACCTGCCATGGATACAGCATCTCTGAAAACCAGTACATGATGGAGCTGAGGCCACTGCTCAGTGGACCCTTAGCAGAGGTGGCAGCTGAAATGCCTAAGGAGGCCATGAACGATTATAAACTTTTTCAAACCAAGGCCAGATACAGAATGGGGATAACACCTGAGCATGCCAGTCGGCGGTTCAGAGCCCTAAAATGGAAACCAGATGTGTCATTCCCCCAACACGCCTACCACATTGCAAAGAATTATGAGGCCTGGATATCAGGAACAAAGGTTAACAATATGGACGAGCTGCACCTCCTGATATAAATGGAGCAGTTCTTAGATGGTGTTCCTGAGGAAATAGAGAGGTACATCCTTGATGGGAAACCCAAAATGGTAACCGAGGCGGGGGAGATTGGAGCCAAATGGATAGAAGTGGTAGAAAAGAAAAAAGCTACTGTCAAGGGGAGCGAATACCCCAGGGGGCACACTGACAATAACCGAGGGCAGCCCAAGACCCCACCTACAACCCAAGGGAAGCCACAGATGCCTTATTCTCCCACCTCATCAGTCTCCCAGTAACCCACCTCGGCCCAGTGACCAGTCAGCTGGACGATGCTTTAAATGTAATGAACTGGGACATATAAAGGCCGACTGCCCCAAGAACCCCAACTGAGTGCAGTTCATTACACCACCATCATACCAAAGATCCCCAGGCCCAGATGCCTCTCAAATTCCCTTGGAGCGAAGGGAAACTTTGAGAGTGGGTGGAAAAAAGGTTACCGCGTGGAGAGACACAGGGGCACAAGTGTCAGCTATCCACCAATCATTCGTGGACCCCAAATTCATCAACCCAAAGGCCCAAGTGACTATTTACCCCTTCATGTCACAAGCTGTAGACTTGCCTACAGCTAAACTACCTGTCCAGTACAAAGGCTGGTCAGGAATGTGGACTTTTGCAGTCTGTGACAATTATCCCATCCCCATGCTGCTGGGTGAAGACTTGGCCAACCAGGTGAAGCGGGCCAAGAGAGTGGGAATGGTTACACGCAGCCAAACCAGACAAGCTTCCCGACCCATTCCTGTTCCTGAGGCGTCCACAAAGGCCCCGTCTGTGTTACCAGAGTCCCAGACAGAGGTAGTGGACCAGGATCCCCTACCAACGACTGAAACAGCCACAGTGCCTCCAGTCCCAGACCAGGAACTGGAAAAGCAACCAGCACCAGAACCGTTGCCAGCACTGATGCCAGCACTTGCAAACCCATCTTCAACCCCAACGCCAGAGGGTGCCAGCGAGCCTGAACTGGCAGAAGCAGCAGACAACCACACCCAAGAGGCTCAGCCAGAGCCTGGAATACCACCTGGTGCACCAGTGGAGAGTGGTTCACCAGCAACGAAAACAACCCCATCACCTACATCGCTTCCAGAGGGACCAAGCCCAAGTCCACAGTCTAAGGAAGAACTGGTGTCTCCAGCTTCAAGGGAACAGTTCCAGACTGAGCAGGAAGCAGATGACAGCCTTCAGAAAGCTTGGGCAGCGGCACGAAGCACCCCACCGCCTCTCAGCTCTTCTAATCGATCCCGGTTTGTTGTAGAACAAGGACTTTTATACAAGGAGACTCTTTCTGGTGGACACCAGGAAGACTGGCATTTGCAAAAACAGTTGGTGGTTCCAACTAAGTACCGGGAAAAGCTCTTAAGCTTAGCCCATGATCATCCCAGTGGCCATGCTGGGATGAACAGAACCAAAGACCAGTTGGGGAAGTCCTTCCACTGGGAGGGGATGGGCAAGGACGTTGCCAAGTATGTCCGGTCTTGTGAGGTGTGCCAAAGAATGGGGAAGCGTCAAGGCCCCTCTCCAGCCACTCCCCATAATTGAGGTCCCATTTCAGCGAGTAGCTGTGGATATTCTGAGTCCTTTCCCAAAAAAGACACCCAGAGGGAAGCAGTACGTACTGACTTTCGTGGACTTTGCTACTTGATGGCCAGAAGCAGTAGCTCTAGGTAACACCAGGGCTAAAGCTGTGTGCCAAGCCCTAACAGACATTTTTGCCAGGGTAGGTTGGCCCTCCGACATCCTTACAGATTCAGGATCTAATTTCCTGGCAGGAACCATGAAAGAACTGTGGGAAACTCATGGGGTGAATCACTTGGTTGCCACCCCGTACCACCATCAAACCAATGGCCTGGTCGAAAGGTTTAATGGAACTTTGGGGGCCATGATACGTAAATTCGTCAATGAACACTCCAATGACTGGGAGCTAGTGTTGCAGCAGTTGCTTTTTGCCTACAGGGCTGTACCACATCCCAGTTTAGGGTTTTCACCATTTGAACTTGTGTATGGTAACGAGGTTAAGGGGCCATTACAGTTGGTGAAGCAGCAATGGGAGGGGTTTACGCCTTCTCCAGGGATTAACATTCTGGACTTTGTAAGCAACCTACAAAACACCCTTCGACACTCTTTAGCCCTTGCTAAAGAAAACCTAAAGGATGCTCAGAAAGAACAAAAGGCCTGGTATGATAGACATACCAGAGAGCGTTCCTTCAAGGTAGGAGACCAGGTTATGGTCTTGAAGGCGCAACAGGCCCATAAGATGGAAGCATCATGGGAAGGGCCATTCACGGTCCAAGAGCACCTGGGAGCTGTTAACTACCTCATAGCATTTCTCAATTCCTCCCTAAAACCCAGAGTTTACCATGCTAATTCTCTCAAGCCCTTTTATTCTAGAGACTTACAGGTTTGCCAGTTCACAGCCCAGGGAGGAGATGATGCTGAGTGGCCTGAAGGTGTCTACTACGAAGGAAAAAGTGATGGTGGCGTGGAAGAGGTGAACCTCTCCACCACCCTGGAACGTCTGCAGCGGCAACAAATCAAGGAGCTGTGCACTAGCTTCGCCTCATTGTTCTCAGCCACCCCAGGACGGACTGAACGGGCATACCACTCCATTGACACAGGTAATGCTCACCCAATTAGAACCCCACCCTACCGGGTATCTCCTCACGCCCAAGCTGCTATAGAACGGGAGATCCAGAACATGCTCCAGATGGGTATAATACGCTCATCTACCAGTGCATGGGCATCTCCAGTGGTTCTGGTACCCAAACCAGATGGGGAAATACGCTTTTGTGTGGACTACCGTAAATGCAGTAACTCATCCAGACAACTATCCAATGCCACGCACCAATGAGCTATTGGAGAAGTTGGGACGTGCCCAGTTCATATCTACAATAGACTTAACCAAGGGGTACTGGCAAGTACCGCTAGATGAACCTGCCAAGGAAAGATCAGCATTCATCACCCATGCGGGGGTGTATGAATTTAATATGCTTCCTTTTGGGCTGCGAAATGCACCCGCCACCTTCCAAAGGCTGGTAGATGGTCTACTAGCAGGATTGGGAAAATATGCAGTTGCCTACCTCGATGATGTGGCCATTTTTTCTGACTCCTGGCCCGAACACCTGGAAAAAGTCTTTGAGCGCATCAGGCAGGCAGGACTAACTGTTAAGGCCAAAAAGTGTCAAATAGGCCAAAACAGAGTGACTTACCTGGGACACCAGGTGGGTCAAGGAACCATAAACCCCCTACAGGCCAAAGTGGAGGCTATCCAAAAGTGGCCTGTCCCAAAGTCAAAGAAACAGGTCCAATCCTTCTTAGGCTTGGCCGGGTATTACAGGCGATTTGTACTCCACTACAGACAAATCGCTGCCCCACTGACCGACCTGACCAAAAAGACCCAGTCAAATGCAGTTAAGTGGACTGATGAGTGTCAAAAGGCCTTTACCCAACTTAAGGTGGCGCTCATGTCTGACCCTGTGCTAAGGGCCCCAGACTTTGACAAACCATTCCTAGTAACTGCAGATGCATCTGAGCGTGATATAGGAGCAGTTCTCATGCAGGAAGGACCGGATCACAACTTCCATGTTGTCGTGTTTCTCAGCAAGAAACTGTCTGAGAGGGAAAGTCACTGGTCAGTCAGTGAAAAGGAATGCTATGCCATTGTGTACGCCCTGGAAAAGCTACGCCCATATGTTTGGGGACGGCGGTTCCAGCTACAAACTGACCATGCTGCGCTAAAGTGGCTTCATACTGCCAAGGGAAACAACAAAAAACTGCTTCGATGGAGTTTAGCTCTCCAAGATTTTGATTTTAAAATTCAACACATTTCAGGAGCTTCTAACAAAGTTGCTGATGCACTCTCTTGTGACAGTTTCCCAGAATCCACTGATTAAAATTTGTCCTTAAAATGTAGAAAGTCTTGCAGTTTACATAATTAGTAGTATATGTAAAGGTGCATGTGTTGTATTAATCTGTTTATTCTAAAGTTCTAGGAAAAAATCACCGCCAGTGAGGTTCCCCACTGTCTGCGATTTGGAGGGCGTGTCATAAACAGATAGTTAAGGGTTAATGTCTCTTTTACTTGTAAAGGGTTAACAAACAGGGAACCGGCCACCTAATCAGAGGACCAATAAGGAAACAAGATAATAAGGAAATAAGGAAAGCCTTTGTTTGTGTTTTTTGGATTTTGGTTTTTGGGTTTTGGTTTTTGGGTTTTGCTTTGTTCTTTCTGGGTCCTGGAAGGGACTAGACGGGCAACCAGTTTTCTTGCCAATCTCCCTGCTACAGTCACTTATATATTCAGAATAGTGAGTATTTTAGTAAAAAAGGCGGTTATAGTCTTTTAATTGTTTCTGTATTTGCAAATGTGTAGTTTGCTGGAAGTATTTTAAATTGTATTTTGCTGGAGGGAGGCTTCTTTCTAGTGTCTATAAGCTGACAGACCCTGTAATATTCCATCTTGAATTTACAGTGATTTTCTTTATACTTCTTTCTTTTAGTAAAAGTTTTGCTTTTTAAGACCTGTCTGATTTTTTCCCCTTGTTAAGGCTCAAGGGAATTGAGTCTGTACTTAACAGGGAAGGAGAAGGGTGGAATCCCTTTGTTTTAGATTCATGAAGTTTGAATCTGTATTGCCTCTGGGTGATGCTGATGGTGATAGTGTTTCTGTTTCCTTTCCTCCCCTGCCCCATTTTCCCCTACCACTCACAACATCCAGTTGTTGAGCTGTCATTGCCAATTGATTTTAAAGTAACCACCCCTCAAATCGTTTGTGTCTGTGCTTTTGGTGAGGGGAAAAGAGGAGGGCGGGGGAAGGTAACATTCCTCTCTGTGTGGTGATTTTGAAGTTTGAAGGAGTTTGAATTGCGGTGATCTCCTAGTGTACCCAGGGCGGGAAAGAGCTGGGAGGAAGAAAGGAGGGGGAAGGGAAATGGTTTTATTCCCCTTTGTTGTGAGACTCAAGGAATGTGGGTCTTGGGGTCCCCAGGGAAGGTTTTTGGGGGGACTAGAGTGCCCCAAAACACTATATATTTTTGGGTGGTGGCAGCTTATCAAATCTAAGCTGGTAATTAAGCTTAGAGAAATTCATGCTGATATCCCATATTTGTGGACTCTAAGGTTCAGATTTGGGAATTATACCATGACACCCTCCACTTGCCCTGGGTGGTACACCTTGGGGCATGGGCGTGGGGCAGGGACACTGGCTGGGGGCTGCTTTTGGGCACCCCAACCCCCTGCCCAGGGTCCAGGGCTCCCCACAGCAGCCTGGGCTCCCTGGCTGGCTCTTACCACAGCCTGGCTCTGATTTCTGTCCTGGCCAGGGGTAGGGCTCCAGGAAATCTTAATTCCCCCTACTTCTATATAGGTTTCGGCACTCCAACTGAGGCCCCTGGGCACGGGTTCTGTGGGCCACTACCTGTAGCTAGGGCTGCTGAATCTGCCTGTGAGCCAGCTGCATGGCACTACACGTAACCCGAACTTTGTGGTGCAGGGTTCCCCCCAGGCTGGAGGTGGTCCAGAATGCAGCATACACCAAGGTGAGCTCAGAATCTCTATGACCATATGCTGACCTTCCTGGTAGAGATTAGCAGTGGAATAGGGGAAATCAGGGCACATGTATGGGAGGTTTTCTTCAGCAAGGATAGGGAACGATGACTGGTAGGAATAAAAGTAAATGAATGGATTGGGAAGGAGGAAGGAATTACTTTGCTTCCTCTCCTCCCCTGCCCCATTTTCCCCTACCGCTCACAACATCCAGTTGTTGAGCTGTCATGTCCAAATGATATTAAAGTACACCCCTTGCCCCAAATGGTTTATGTCTGTGCAGTCTGTGCTTCTGGGATTGAAAAGGACTGTACTCCAGAATGCTTTGCACATAAGGAGATGATACTGATTTACTATGAAAGCTTAAAGATTCTATATCCCATTGTGGAAGTGCTAGAAGGTTCTATGGCATGTTTGGTTTAGCCATGGAGTATCTTCCTGCTCACCCCCGCAGATGGCGAGTGCACAATCCTGTTCAATTCTGAACTGGTAAAGTTAGTCAGGAGTAGGAATTGACTGGAGGAGGAGCTGATTAGCAGATTGTGGATTAAAGGTTGAATAGCTGAATCTGTGGATGGAAGAGCCAGTTGTCTTAACTCAGAGACGGAAGAGACACAAGCCACCTGTGTTCCTTTTAGTAGATACAGGACTTAGGCACTGAATTCTGTGAGCAAAGCAAGGTTTTAGCCACACCCCTTTCATTGGCATCACCCTTTGGCTAGCTTAGACAGTCCCCCAGCCCCACCCTCAAGCATGCGGGCCTAGCAAGTTGGGCCAATAAAATATACTCTCTCACCTACCTTGGCTTTTGTGGCTGGCCTGTGAGAGCATGTCTTTCCCCAGTCATTGTATAGGGATCCTAGGTGCCTAACTCAGGCTTTGTGAATCAATGATTTTCCAGGCATCTAAAAGTTAATCATTGCAATGCTCTGCAGTGTAAGGCCTGATGTCCCCTGGTGGATCTGGAGCTACGTCGCTGTGGTAGACCAACTGCCTTTTCCATCTAGTTTATATGTGCAAAAAAGAGCCATAACAGTCTTTCAGTGGAACTGAGCATCGTGATGCTGAAGTTCTGTAGCGGGACTATGTCCCGCCATTGCTTGCCTGCCCACCCGCCCTCATGTTCCCAGCAGCGTTTTATTTTATTGCTGTAACATAAGACAGTTGTGTGTGGAGGCAACGCTGGGCTGTAAGCTTATGTCATGATTAACAGCAGGCTCAATGGCGCTGCAGCTGGATGTGATTTTGCTTAATGCATTTGCACGACAACTCAGCCACAGTGTGTAAAACATTTCTTTCTAATTTGCGTCAAAGCAAACCACTTCCAGAGTCAAAACAACATTATTGCTGAAAAATAAAGTGCTGGTCCTGGCGTCTGAAGAGAGGATGCCATGTTCTTTACACAGCAATTGCCCTGTTTCCTGCAGCTTGATGCTGACTGGGCTCCTATATACAGTTGTATGAGCAGGATTAAACTTTAGGGCCTGATTGTCACAGGTATTGTGCACACTTAGTTCCGATTGACTCCTGGCTGCATTGTGGCTATTCGGCGCTTTTTCAAAAGCAGGAGCAGCTGCCTTCCATTTCTCACCATTGTGCCAGCTTCCTAGTTGATGCTGCCTGATTCTCATGTAGCTGCAAAGCTTTTAATATAAGTAAGTAAGTATTATCATTATGACATTTGTTTACTGGGCAAACAGCCATGGCTCCTCCTGCTGTTGTGAATAAAGGAGGGGTGGACGCTGTCCCCCTTGACGGTGGGTTCGGTTGTAACGTAGCACAAATGGAAGTGCTGCACAGCACAGTAATGCAGGGCCTACGGGGGTAGAAGGTGCATCTTCTAGAGGCCTGGGCTGCTGTCAGCTGGCGTGTTGTCCATCTCCATCACTCTGCAGCTCCCCCTGCCCCAAACCTGCACCTGGCTCACCAACAGCTTTGTCCTTTCTTCTCCCTCTTAACTCACATCTTTCCTGTGTTTGTAATGAAAGGGAAAGGATGAAAATGTAATTACTAGCCTAAACTCTTTGGACAAAATGTTCAAATTTGTGTACCTAAATTTAGGCGTCTAAGTAGTTGGTCTGGTTGTCAAAGATGGTGAGCCCCTACACCTCCCACTGACGTCATAGGGAACTAGTGCTTCTCAGCATCTCTTGAATAGCCAGACTCTTATTTAGGCACCTAAGTTTGAACATGTTGGTCTTACATACTGAGCTGTTACTTGTTAAGTACTCATTTGGCGGGCTTGGCTTTGAACAGCTTCCAAAGAATGCTTAAAACACTAGTCACCAGTGACAAATGAATAATTTAATCTGATGCGTCAAAGCGACAATGCAGATGTTTAAAAAAGCTGCTAAGTACTCAATTTGTGGACTCACATATCATCCAAATGCCTTGCCTGCTTAATCTCAACCCTTGTGGGGGCGAGGGGGAATATCTGTGGTCTCTAGCCTCAGGCGATAAGAGATGTCAGGCAGAGAAGAATTCTTTTGATTAAGTGTAGTAAAACCTGGGCTTTCAATGGAAACAAATTACCTTAACTGTAGAGATATTACTGCAACATCATCATGCTTGTTAGATCAGACTGAGTGTATAAGGTTCTTTATGTAACGTGTGGTTCTTTAAATAAGCCCCAGCAGTAGGTGAAGCGGCAGGCTATTCGTACACAAGCTGGGCCTAGGGTGAAGCACAAAGCTAAACCCTTCAAATAACGATTAGCAACTCAATGGTTTACTGTACAAATGCAGACACCTGCATGAACAAGGAGGCCTTACTGGATGATAGCTAAGCAGGTTGCCAGCAATAAGTGATGGGTTTTTGAGGGTATGTCTACATTGCAGCTGAAAGTAAGCCTTCCAGTACAGGTAGACAGGCTCATGCTAGCTTCGCTTGAGCTGGCATGCTGAAAATAGCAGCGAGGATGTTGTGGCATCACTGTGAACACTGTGTAAAATCATTTGTGTGTCCGCTTCTTCCTGAGCAGCACACAGCTGATGCTTTAGCCTCATCATGAAAGCCATAATCAGAATGATTATTTTTGTCATGAGGTACTTATGTCATTAGTTCATCAGATACAAATATTGCAAGGTTCTTACGTTCCGGAAGCACAGTGAAATTCATCCAGTTACTTAAAAGCACATATCTGCTTTCTACCACTCTTTGGATGGTTCTTGTACCCTCTTGAGCATTTTTGCCTTGTACACCCTAAACAGGTTCCTTGTAGTACCTGTCAAAACAAACATCTAATCTGTGGAAGTCTGCTTCAGTCCTAAGTTCTGTTTTTACAAATGTGTCTGCATGGTCTCCAAATGTTTGGTTCCAAACATTTGTAAAAACAGAACTTAGGACTGAAGCAGACTATGCCTTGTACCAAAGACTGTGCATCTATCAGTCAGCGTCTCCCACAGGAAGAACTGTTGATGGGCAGTAGATGTCAGCTGTCAATATATCATGCAGTATTACCTTTGTGACAGTTCTTAGACTGCCATTTGTCTGTGCTGATGCCAAAGGGATAGAAATTAATTCATGTTTCAAAATCTGTTGCAAATTCACAGTGCTGCACAGGCTGTGATTAGTCACTGAAGAATGTTTGTTTCTGCCCACCTTCATGGCTGAGGCCTTTCCTTTGACTTCTTTCCTTAGCTCATATAGCATGGAAGAAGTTGAAGCATTATTTTTTTGGAAGTGGATCATGAACATGTACACTTCCAGGATCCCCCTCTTGTGTTGTCAGCCATTTCTCAACAATGCTGTCCAATTGCACTTGTCCTGGTATCTTTGCATTCAACAGTGCCTCCTGTATGGCTTAAGTAGCCAGGTCTTTTGGTGCAATATTTTGCAATGAAGTGGGTGGTTCCAGCCCAGGTAAAACCTTGAATCTTTGACGAGTTCATAAGAGTGCATCCTCATCTTCATTGCATGTTGCTTCCTTGCCTGTTTTGACTCATTTTGAACAAGTGGGTTATGCAAGCCAACATGGAACATGGCTCTGCTATCCTCTGTGATAAGGGCTCAGGTTATAAAACAAGGTCTATCTGCCGAGGGCTGAGTGAGCCTTGATGATACTACAATTCCACCTCCTTTCTTTCCTATGGAATTAAGCCACTCTTGGCTCTGATCAGGGTCTATTTGTTTGAACTTCTGACACCATCTCTTGGCAAAAAAAGTTCCCTTGCTGGAACTGCTTAAGCACGTCATTTGGTAATTAATGCATTTCTGCAGTGTAGGTGGCAGAACCCTATCTTGCATAGTCTGTGTGGTCAGATCTAATGAAGAATGGTAGCATACATTTGAAAGTTAAGAGATGAAGCTCCCAATTTTCTTTTCTCTGGGAATGGTTGAATAAGAGTAGTCGGAGCACCATGCATTGCCACCAACACCTGAAGTTCACACTACCTTCTCTTTTGTTGGTCACAAATGCAGAGGTGAGATTTGGCAATCTTTGTGAAGTACGAACTGACATGCTCTCACCATGAGACTGTGACTGATAGGCTCTGCTGATATCATCTTTGCGCTCTTGATCATGTGCTTTCCTAAAGTCCAAGAGTTGTGAAAGAAAGCACCGCAGTGCTTGAAATGTCAGTTTATGGGCCCCATCACCCTGGCATCTGATTTGCCATTTGCCATGAGTTTGGTCCAAGAACTCCACTTTGAATCCAGGCACCTGCTAGCCCTAAAGCTGGTATGTGCTGGCCTATAAAAGTTCATTGAGATATGGAGGCCTTCTAATCACGGAATAAGCCACTCCCTGTATTTTTGTGTGGCCGATTTTAGTTCCATCAGCTTGAAGTACAGAGCTTCATCAACAGTTAGAACCACATACTGCTGCCCAAGCACTAATCCAGGCTGGTGCAACCATTTAGGCGACCTAGACGGTCGCCTAGGGCACTGGGATTTGGGGGGTGCCATTTTCTTCGGCAGTGACCGCGGCAGCTGGATCTTCAGCCGCCCTGGTCGCCGCTGGCATTTAGGCGGAGGGAGCTGAGGCAGGGGAGCGTGGCGCCCCTGCAACAAGGGGGGGGTGCGGCACGCAGGGGAACTCCCTGCCCCAGCTCACCCCTGCCCCACCTCCTCCCCGAGTACGCCGTGGCTGCTTCACTTCTCTCTCCTCCCAGGCTTGCGCCACCTAAGCTGATTGGCGCCGCAAGCCTGGGAGGCGGGAGAAGTGAAGCAGTGACGGTGGGCTCAGGGTGCTCGTGCTCGTAGCAGGGGTGAGCTGGGGGGGGGGGTGCCTCAGGGCGGAGAGCTGCCGCAAAGGGGGCGCCTCAGGGTGGAGGGGGGGAGCTGCTGTGGGGGGCTCAAGACGTGAGGGAGGGTGCATGGTGGAATTTTCTCCTAGGGCACGAAACATCCTTGCACCAGCCCTGGCACTAATGAGATGTTTGCATCTCTGTACAAAAAGGTACTTGGGGTGTCTAGCTCATGGGCAAGGGCTTGAATGACTGCAAATATCCAATGGTAGCTATTACTTGTTCTTCTGTCATGTTGAAATATGTCCGCTGACATCCAGGATTCTCATTTTGACATTTAGTGATAAAGGCCACATCAACAGCTCCTGCCTGCACAGCAGCTTTGCAGTTTTCTTCAGAGTACCCACTCTTTGCAGACATGGGCCTTGAATACTATTTTAGCTTTACTATTTCTTATATTGGCTGGTATGATTGTGGCGACTGCATCAGGAACACTCTATGTGCTGCTGTCTGATTACTTTAAATCAGTGAATAGCGGATCAGGTTCTCTTTGCCAAACAGTGACTTGGGTTGCATGGAATGTGTTTTTGCCATCCAGTGAATAATAATGTATTTCAGTATTGTCAGCTGTATAGTGAACAAACTTCCTGCAAACAAGATTGGGAAGAAAAACAGCACTGTTTTCAGCATCTGTATTTTGTAGGTTCTCTCTGCTAGGGCAGTGCACACCTTTTAGGATTGCTTCATAACAAATGCAGCATTCAACTTTTCCATAAGGTTGGCCAAGTTGTTTTGACCTTGTTTCCTAATTTGGTTGCCCTGCTGAGACCAATATGCTTTGGTGTTCCTTTCTTTCTACCATTCACCCCATATATGTCTTGAATTCACTCATTCACGCAAGAGATTGGCCTTCATACAGCACATGGAGGAATAGGTACAGACTATCTGGAATGCAAGAAGCTGCATAATCTTCACTGACATTGAAACCTTTGTGGCCAGGGTGTGACAAAGTATATTCCTGGATTTTCAATGCAACATGTGCCAGAAATATGAATTCCTGGGAATGGTAAATGAGGATAGCCATCTTGACAAGAATCCATCATTTGTGAGACAGCTACATACACACACACACACTTAGCTGGGACGAAGAGTATTTGTCTCTCAGCAGGAGACTGGTCAGGCAATTAAATGAACTGAAATAAATCCCCAGTATGAGCTTGGAAGTTTTTCCTTGAATGGTGATCTACATCTGATGTAGGAATATGGAATTTCAATGCAAGTTTCCTTTGAAAGATTGGAGTAGCAATGCCAAACCTGAAGATAACATGAAAACACGGTCCTGACTGGCTGCATACTGAAGTTCATTTTGAAGCCAAAGCACTGCTGGGTCAGTAATTTTGGTGACCCCACTTTTTTTCAATCATAGACCTCATAAACAGGATGTAACATGTCAGTCGGTACTTGACTTGAGCAGCTATAAGGTCATTGACTCCAGCTAAATGAACACTCCTTTTGTGATCAAATACAGCTGCCTTCATTATCTATCCACTCATCTTGAAATGTAATTACAGAGATGAGTCTGGGTTTAGGGTGCATTTCTTGACAAAAAATGCAGCATCTCCAGTCACAAAGGTTTCACAGAGCTGGACTGTCTTGTATTATGGACACTGGTGTCTTTATTGGGATCACTACAGCTTGCCACATATGAGACATCAGTTGCAGATGCTCTTGCTTTCTTGAACATCTTGAATTTGCCTTTGTCAATATATTGGGCATAGCAACTTTGTGGATACTGTCTGTTCTGAATGAAAGATGGTCTCAATTCTGCCAATGGCCGCCCAGTATTTGTCATCTTGTGGTTTCTTTCTAATGGCTGTTGCATCCCTTATTCTTTGCAATCCTTGTGCGTGAAGCAGATGAACATCTTCATTACTTGTTTCTTTGGAGTGGCTCTCTTGAGACTTACTTACTACCAGATCCACAATTTACCTACAGTAACAAATATGAGTGTCATAAATCACCTCACAGAATTATACAATATCAAGGTTGGAAGGGACCTCAGGAGGTCATCTAGTCCAACTCCAAGCAGGACCAATCCCAGATTTTTACCCCAGTTCCCTAATTGGCCCCCTCCAGGATTAAGCTCACAACCCTGGGTTTAGTAGGCCAATGGACCACACTAAGTTATCTTGCCCATTCTTCTAAACTTAAGGCAGGACTAAGTAATAACAAGACCATTCCTCACAGGGAATTGTCTAACCTGTTCTTAAAAACCTCCACTGACAAAGATTCCACAATCTGCCTAGGCAATTTGTTCCAGTGCTTAACTACGCTGACAGTTAGGAAGTTTTTCCTAATGTCCAACCTAAACCGCCCTTTCTGCAATTTAAGCCCATTGCTTCTTGTCCTGTCTTGAAGTTAATGAGAACAATTTTTCTTCTCCTCCTTGTACTTGAAAACTGTTACCATGTCCCCTCTCAGACTTCTCTTCTCCAGACTAACAAACAAACCCATTTTTTTCAATCTTCCCTCATCGGTCATTTTCCAGACGTTTAATCATGTTTGTTGCTCTTTTCTGGACTTTCTCCAATTTGTCCACATCTTTCCTGAAATATGGTGCCCAGAACTGGACACAGTACTCCAGTGGAGGCCTTATTGTTGCTTTCACTATCTGTTTAAGTTCATGCACATGCTGCTAGTATATCAAACATTTTTGGTAATGCATCCGACGAAGTGGGTATTCACCCATGAAAGCTCATGCTCCAATACGTCCGTTAGTTTATAGGGTTTCACAGAACTCTTTGCTATATTAATTTGCAAGTTTGGGGGTCTAAACATCAACATTCAGCTTGGTAACAACCATTTTCAAAATCAGCAGGTTCAAATTGTTAGAAAAAGTTGTTACCTACTTTTAACAAAAAATATGTCTTGACCACTTATAGAGGATTGATTCTGAGATTTCCGTCTAGTCTACATAAGAAAATGATATCTAAGGCCACATGAAGGACTAGCCTCAAGAAAAAGTGGGGCAGAGCCAGACCATCTGATTGCTCAGAAACTGATTTACTTGTGTTAGTGCAAAACCCTTGTGCGGCTAACTTACTTGAGCTTAAGAATGCCTTGTTTTGATTTAGTTTATCATGTTTTTACTGACAAGCTAAACCCACATAGGTCACTTTTTAATCCAAAATAAGAATGTTCACACAAAGGGTTTGCTCAAACTGTATCTTTACAAGCCCTTAATCTCTGTCTGTTATGACTGTGAATAAAACCTCCAAAATATGACCCGAGTGTAATCAATACGGAGACATTTGCCTGAATTTGCAGCAAGCCTGAACCAATAACTCGGAGGTGCGACCTACCCCATTCATCTCAAGAGGGTGCTAATTCAGACGCCAATGATATTACTTTAAATGTCAACTTTAACTAGTTCATTGTTGATCAAAGCATGTAAGAAGGGAAAGGACGTGTCATATATCATTAAAATGTGCACAATGAACTCTGAGTAACTCGGATTGCAGGGGGAGCATGATTGGTTGCATTTCCTGAAAAGGGGCTCAGATTTCAAAAGTCTGGGAAATACTGAATTAAGGAATTTAAAATATTAGTGACTTGGTTATAGTCTAAACATCCTTCTCTAGCAGTTTAATTTTTTCTTATTTTAATTTTCAGGTGCTTTGGACTCTCTCTCTCTCGCACACCTTCTCTCCTGTTCCTTATGAGACCCACTGACCTATCCTTAATACTTTGCAGAGAATGACCACTTTCCACTTCTAGCGTAAAGCTACATTTTTCTTGGTGATGAATTCCCAACTGTGCACTACTTTTTGATAAGATTATGGTCATTCTATATCTCAAAAGACCCCGCTAGTCCGTAAGGATGTGGCTTTGAAAAAAAAATCTCTGTGTGTATACATATAGGTCAGAGGCTATGTTACATGCACAGACTGCACTGGATATACTTCTTTCCTCATGCCTCTTCTCCCTCCCCATCTATCTTTGACTATCCTCTTCCTGCATCCAGCTCTGGTCTCATTTGTCTAGTAAATGGCCTATATATTTGACTGCTTGGGACTATTATTAATTACCGGTATACTCAGCAGAGAAAAACTGAGCCAGAGGGGATGCTTTCAGCATTCCAAGTGGCTTGGGCCAGGCCCAGTCTATCCCCTCCATGAACAAAAGCTGCAGTCTTTTTCGTTGGCTGAAAAGAGCTACACACTCCTTATCTTCCAACTACTGCCCACTGGGGGAACGCAAAGCCTTTTCCAGTAACCAGCCCCGCTCCTCACAATCTCTAGTGGTTTGGAAAAACACTGAAATAAAATAGCTTCAATGATGAATATTTAAAAACAAATTAAACATTATTGTGAGCATTCCAGTACTAATTATGGTTTTCCAAGCCCTGGCTAAAATGAAGAGCAGCCTTTCTTTGTGGTATAGCTGCAGCCAAGGCATGAAGCTATGTGCAGACAATAAAATAAGTAAAAATACATATACATACAAATAAAATCAAACTTCAACAAAGGTTGAGGTTTAGTTTAAGAATTGGCGAAAGAGGCATGATAGTTAATTGTTCCTTTTTTTAAAACTCTGAGCTGATTTGTGTAAGTATAGACAATTACAGCTCTATTTAAGCCCCCAGGAGCTGCTGGTGCTCAGAACCTCTGCAAAAAAATCAAACCACTTACTTAGGGGTAATAATATTTTCACAAGCACGTACCTGACTTAAATCCTATTTTCAAAAGTGATTTAGGGTCAGATTTCCAAAGGTATTTAGGAGCCTAAAGATGCAAGCAGGCACCTAGTGAGATTTCAAAAGCACCAAATCAGGTAAGATGTCTAATACACATTGATTAATTGAAATCTGGAATTTAGGTCCAGGTTCAGGGAGTAAAGCATCTAAATACCATTTAGGATCTGGGCGTTAGGATTTAGAGCCAGATTTACAAAGGCATTTAAGCACCTAAAGAAGTAGATAGGTGCCTAGTGCTACATGGACTTGAGAGTTAGGTGTCTAACTCCAACTGTCTTTCTGCATCTTTATGCACCTAAATACCTTTCTAAATCTGGCTCTTAGTGACTTGTCCACATTCATATAGCAAAATAAATTACATTGCTGGGAAAGATGTAATATATACTCCTTGCTATGGACTGCATTTCCTGATGCTTATGGTGCTGCACATTTTAATGGCAATAAAATGACTGCCTCTAGAGCTGTGGTCTTCATGGCATGAACTATAGAGCAAGGAGCACTTTAATCACAGAGTGAGTGAAGCAGCAATGCAAGAGAGAGTTCACAAAAGGAACAGCTGAACTCTAAGCTGTAGACATGTTTTGGCTTCATTAAGGGTTTTACCCTATTTTAGGAGTCTGTTATCCAGACTGTACGCTGGTTATGATTTTATAATTCTTACCCTTAATTTGCTTGTATTTTCATAATAAAACATCACTTCCTCTATGACACATTAGCCTCTTAGGTTATTATTAGTGCAACCCCGACAGACCATAGTTCTATCTAGGTACTAATGGAGCCACAAAACACTTAATAATAAACTTATTCTTTTCACACTCCTATGAGAGGTTTAGAATGGGTCCCATAACACAGTTATAATACAAAGTGATCTGGTAGGCACAACTAAACCATGTTACACCATAGTTAGGACACAACCATGTTATTACTCCACTGAGCCCCAGACCCAGTACATTAACCACACAGCATCTATCATCTCTATGATGGGGGGGAGGGGGAGGGAAGCTCTATCATAGTGGTAATTTTCGAGTAGACAAGGCCTTACGGCTAGAAAAGAGGAATAAAAAGAAAAGCAGCTACCAGGAGAGTGTAATAAGGCCACCTCTTTTAACTTGCACCTCAGCATGCACATTACACCAATTTAGATCTCCGTTTCCTTAAGAGGATGTGAGGGAGTCTTACTGCATAACAGAGTCTAGCTTACATTGCTGTATTAAAGCCATTTCAGTTCATGATACAATTTAGAAGCAGTCTGTCTCCACCACTCACATCCCTCTGTAAAAATAAAGGGACATCAAATACAACACTAAGATTGAGGAATCAAATCCTTATAAGCAGGAAATTCCAAAACCAAAGGTTTCTAGAGTAATGTTAATTTTGCTGCCCTGCATATCCTGTACATGTTATGATACAGATCAAACAGAGTAATGCACTACGGTAACAAGGAAAACAGGAATAGAAAATGCTACATTGTGCAATCTGGCAGAGTTAATGTTAATGTAGAAACTTTAACTTTTGGTATTTGCTGACATTTGAGGACTTGATTTCTCAACCTTAACAATACATTATTGCTAGGTTTTGTATCATGTAGATTTTGTAAATAAATACCTAGCTTTGAAGAAAAGCCTCAGCAAGGAAATAATAGTTTACGAAAAAATCAAGTTTGAAGGTAAAATTTTTTGAAGTACCTTCAGGCCAGATGGTATTTAGGTATCTAAAGGTGCAGATAGGGGCCTAGTGGAATTTCAAAAGCAGCTAGGTGCCTAACTCCCACATAATTTTATACTGTGCATTTCATTTTATATGCTAATATTACTCAGTCCAACCCTTTCTCCTCTGATTATTTTAGGAACCCTTGGACTTCATTATATCCTCTGTCCTGTCCATATGAAAATAAATTCCACCCAGAAGATGACTAGCTTTTTCTTGTGTTACAGCTAAAATCAGGTAAAGTCAATCCAGGAATTTTAACCTGGCTGCATTATTAGGAAAATGAGTTTTCTCACATCACACAATTACAATGCTGATGCACTGAGGGTCAGAGATAATACCAGAGCACCACATGCAATGTAGCAGCTGGTATACATTCAAGGGTGAAATTCCAATAGCAGTATGCTATATAATTGCGGGATAAATATTTATGCTTGTGAAAGTTAAGAGACTCAGAGCACTATAAACTCAAGTCTTTCAGATAGGCAAATGCAATTTAAGCCTCCTCACAGAGCCCCACCAATGACCTCTATCCCAGGCTAGAGGCAATACAATCCCTAGAGGCAAAAAGTCAGAGTGAATCACTGGCCTCTACTGAGCATTCAAACAGCACGAACACACATTAGATGTTAATAAAACTCAACTACATACCTCAGAATCTCTTTCAATCTGTAATGTTATTTGAAATTGCTTAAGACTCCTCCCTCAATGTCATTTCATTCACAAACCTCAACCCACCATCCTACACCTTCAGCACAGGGAAGATGGCAAAAGCAGCTAGAAGAAGACTGCCATAGTAGTTAAAGCATGGTACTTTAAGTTAGGTTGTTTGGGTCCTGTTTTTTTCTTGAGGGTATAGGAATGTGTTAGGAATAACCCAATGCTAGAGAGAGAAGAGCAAGTCAGCAAGATATGTGCCTAATTTTAACCCGAACATCAAACCAAATATTCCCACCAAGTTTGAGATACTGAAATGAAACAGAGTATTTAAAGACTTGTATTTTTTACCGAATTAACAGGACAGAGATTCAGCCCTTCCAGTGCAAACTGTCCAAGATCAGTGCACTGCTGATTTAATTTACTTATTTCCCAATGCTAAACATTTGCTCTAAAACTCTGTGTTCATGTTGCTCCCCTAAAAGGAATAATCTATTTCTATGCCATGCCATCCGTCATGCTTGGTAGCCATTTTCAATACCTGTTATCTTTGGAACAAGAACATTATCAGCAAGTTTATGGCTTTGTTAATGCCACATTGAGGAGTGTTTATTTTAACTGGCAGTTTACATCTTAAAGCATGGCTTTATGACAACAAGATACATTTCAGTCTGAGGAACTCATTAATAATACTTTAATCCACAGAAGCCTTAGCTTTTATTTTGATTTGCTAGACACCGGCAGATTTCTTTTCTTGACTTGTCCTCTCTGGACTTGCCGAGCACGAGTTCCGAATCCCAAGGATTGCAGCGATTCCGCTAAGTACTTCTGGCAGGGGGAGATGCACAGCATCACCAGCAATTTAGCGTTGCCCCCTAAAAACAGTAAAAAAAACCACACACACTTATTTCAAGAAGTTTTTAAATACTCACCTGCTAACTGCACAGAAGCCAGAGTAGGCTGTTATCAATTCTATGAATCAGAGCGTTATACAAACAGAGCTGTTGAAAGCATATGGGCACTACAGTCAAGTGCTACTACTACATATGGTATTGTCTCATTTAGCTAGCTGACCATTTGCTGTTATTTTTCACCATTTGTAATACAGAACCTTCTGCCCCTTTCACTAACAAGTCTACGTTTTGGGTATCAATGCTTTGTTGTATTTGTAAAATCACCATATCTAAAAGCTGAAGAGATCACTTGTATCTAAGTACTGCAAAAAAGGAAGCTTTAACTGTCAAGAGATCATGGTGGTAGTTTAAGGACATTCCCAAAATCATGCATGGGAATAATTGACATGACTAATGTCAAAGGATGGAAACTGTAGCTCAGAGTTTAGGTAACATGTCCGAAGTCCTACAACATGTCCATACTACAACTTGCATTAAAACCCAGATCTCCTGACTCACCAGCCTATGCAAATCCCTTCACCAGTCACTGTCTCTCTTTCCAGAATTTGAAAATAGGCAAATTTTATCCATTAAAAAAAAAAAAAAAAAAAAAAAAAAAAAAAAACTTACTGCAGATATTTTGCTAAGCTTCAATATTTGGCCTTTCACAGGGTGTACTGATTTCCCAAGGTTGTAGTGCAGGAAGAGGTGAATTTAGAATTCTGTGGCAAAAAATCCTCTTTGAAAATCTGTGCTCATATTATAATCCCCACACCTGAGATTGAACCAGGCAGCTCAAGAGCTAAAAGCTGGTACAGCTTGAGCTGAATCTCACTATCTAGGGGCAGTAAAAGAATCATATACTTCATGGATAGGACACAGAACGGGGCTTACAACACACATTCACCAGTGGGTTACACTGATTTTTGCTATCACTACCACACACATGGATGAAATGTTAGAGTAGAGCAGCCCATCCGAATACCAAAAGAAAAGACAGATACCTTTTCCGTAACTGGTGTTCTTTGAGATGTGTTGCTCATGTCCATTCCACAACAGGTGTGCGTGCTCGCCACGTGCACCGGTGCCGGAAGTTTTTCCCTTAGCGGTACTTGCAGGGAAACGCCCCTAGCGAACTCTGGAGTGATGCCTCCATGGTGCGGTATAAGGGGCGTTGCATGCTCCCCTGACCCTCAGTTCCTCCTTGCCAGACAACTCCGACAGAGGGGAAGGAGGGCGGGATGTGGAATGGACACGAGCAACACATCTCGAAGAACACCGGTTACGGAAAAGGTAACTGTCTTTTCTTTTTCGAGTGATTGCTCATGTGCATTCCACAATAGGAGATTCCAAGCTATATCTGTTGGAGGCGGGTAGGAGTTCACAGACACTCGGGATGGAGCACAGCCCTGCTGAACCCGGCCAGCATCCTCCCTGGTCTGGGAAACTATCGCATAATGAGGTGAACGTGTGAACCGATGACCATATGGCAGCCCTATAGATGTCCTGAATAGGGACATGGGCCAGAAAGGCAGCTGATGAGGCTTGTGCCCTCAGAATCGGTGGCGGGGGGACTCCCGCCAGGTCATAACAAGTCAGATACATGAAGTGATCCAGTTGGAGAGCTGCTGAGTGGAGATTGGCTGGCCTCTCACGAGCTTGGCTGAGGCAATGAACAGTTGTGAAGACTTCCTGAACGGCTTTGTATGTTCTAGATAAAAAGCCAGAGCCCGTCTCACATCTAGCATGTGCAGGTGGTGCTCCTCACTGGACGTGTGGGGTTTGGGACAGAGCACCAGCAGGATGATGTCCTGGCCCATATGGTAGGTGGAGACAGGCCCAGTGTGGTGCATGTGGACAGGAGGAGGGAAACGTGAGCCTGTACCTGTGACCTGGAGCTGCCCTTGACCAGCCAGTCGTTGAGGTAGGGAAAGATCTGGACCCCCCGGTGTCCGAGGTAGGCGGCTACCACAGACATATACTTTGTGAATACCCTGAGAGCCGTGGACAGGCCAAATGGGAGGAGAGTAAACTGGTAGTGCTCCTGCCCCACCGTGAAACGGAGAAAACGCCTGTGCCTCTCGAATATATGGATGTGGCAGTATGCGTCCTGTAGATCGAGGGTGGTGTACCAGTCCCCAGGATGGGGATGATGGAGGCCAGGGAGACTATGCGAAACTTGAGCTTTACCATGTACTGGTTCAGGCCGTGCAGGTCCAGGATGGGCCCAAGCCCCCCTTTGGCCTTCGAGATCAGGAAATAGCAGGAGTAGAACCCCTTGCATCTGAACTCCGCTGGCACCACCTCCACTGCTCCTAAGCCAAGGAGCTGCCTCACCTCCTGCTCGAGTAGGCTCTCCTGAGAGGGGTCCCTGAAAAGGGATGGGGATGGAGAGTGGGTGGGTGGGGTAGAAGTAAACTGGAGGGTGTAGCCGGAGACGATGTTGAGGACCCCTCGGTCTGAGGTCAGCCGCAACCACTCCGGGAGAAAAGCACACAACCGGTTGCGGAAGGGAAGCTTTATTGTGGGTGGATCCCTGGTATGAACTGGTAAGTTGCCCCCGGGGATCCTGTCAAAACTGGTGATTTCCCGCCCGTTTACCCTTAGAGGGCCCAGGGTGGGGCACAGGCCGGGATTACCTTTGCGGGCACTTTTTTATAATCCCTTGACTTCTTATAAGGGGGCTCATATCTGCACGACAGGAGGGCCCACGATTGCCTCATTGGGGAGGATGGGGATGCGGTACTCTGCGTCCCCACCAGTGCCGCAGGTTCCACCACTTGGTCCCCTTCTGAGTGCAGGACCAGGGATGACGCCCCACCAACTCCTTTCTATGGCACCAGTGGAGCGGGCTGTCCAGCCTGAGCAGCCTGGCCCATCAGCTGATGACTTCGAAGGGAGGTCAGGCTGGAATACGATTGACCGCTATCCCGGGACTGGGACTGGGATGAGTGGCAACGTCAGGAGCGGTGCTGACTGCGAGACCGTGATCCCAGCATGGAGAAGCGGCTCTGACGGGCAGATCCATGATGGTGGGGTGCCAGCGATTGATGCCTAGGGCTGCAGGAGTGGTGCCACAGTGGGGGCCTTGAGCAAGACAAAGAACAGGAACGGCATCAATGCCCGTACCACGAGGGACTACGGAAGCTTCTCAGAGACAATGACCTCCAGTGCTGTCTGTCCTGGTCTTGACAGGGCACGCTATCCTTGCAAGGTCTATGTTTCCTGGAGGTGGAGCAGTGCCTGGAACACCTGCCAGTTGGTACCCAGCAAGAAAACCTGGTGGGGGTTGACAGAGACCAGTGCGGGCTGTGCCCAGGGCGGTCACTGAGTGGGGAACATTGTCAGGAACCTTCCCTTGATCGTGAGTGGTACCGTCCAGGCGGCGACTGCGGAGATCTGAGCAGTGGCTTGTCTCTGGACCAGGGAGACAACAATACTAGCAGAGTCATAACATCTTGAAACGCTTGTAGGGCATCTGGTGTGGAGGGCTCCCGAATGTAGCCACTGGTGTTTGGGGAGGCAGGCTCAGAGTGGGCCAGGCTACTCTGCTCAACTTGAGTAGGAGGCCGCGAGGCCAACAGGGACTGAGAGCTACCTAATGCAGGTCTAGTCTCTCCCCCAGTCTTGCTCTGGTGTCTTGGTGGAGAAGACGTCTTCTTCACCTTTTTGGAGTGTCCTGTGGATGGGGAGCGGTGGCAACTGGTGATGGGCACCATTGAGTTGCTGTGCACCGATGCCACCGTGCTCAGTGCCAACTTGGAGCGGCGCAGCGGTGTTGGTGTCAGGACTGACTACCAAAATGGCTTGGAGCCGAATGTCCCGCTCCTTCTTGGTCCGAAGTTTGAAGGATCTGCAAATCTTGCAGCGATCGCTGAGATGGGTTTCCCCCAGACAATGTAAACAGTCCACGTGCGGATCACTCACGGGCCTAGGCCATTTGCAAGTGTTGCATGACTTGAAGCCTGGGGCACAGGGCATGTCCCAACCCGGGCACACACAACTAATTCTAACTAAAACTACTTTCTTTTAAACTACAGGCACTATTAACTATGAACTAACATAGTCCAAGAGGGAAAGCTACAGCCGAGCTGGAGCAGAGCAGTTCCGAAGCACCTTTACTGGCCGCAAGAAGGGGCTGAGGGTTGGGGAAGTGCGCAGCGCCCCTTATACCACGCCATGACAGCGCCACTAGGGGCACTCCCCATGGATACGACTAAGGGAAGAACTTCTGGCACCGGTGCACATGGCAAGCACGCACACCTATTGTGGAATGCACATGAGCAATCACTCGAAGAAGTTGTTGTAACACTTAAATGGATGTTGAAGCGTGTCCATTTATTGTTTCGGTATTGTGCATTCTGGGCAGCAAGAACAGCCACAAAATCTGCAAATTTCTTACACACGTATTAACAAAACCCTGGAAGAGTTAAGCTTAACTTTTACAGTCACTTGATATTAAACCTTAAATTAATGAATTAAACTTCACAATATCTTATGGAGGTAGGTCACTGTTATCAGGTACCAATTTACCAACGAGAAAAGCAAGACTCAAGAAAGTTAAATGACTTAAGCAAATCAGTGAGAAGAGATTCCAGAACAGAACCCGAGTTCTGACTCCCTGTGCCCTGCGATAGCCTCCCACACAACATTGCTCCACACCATATCCTTACAACTTTTGTTCTACCATGCTACACAACATCAGTGGGAAAAGATCAACAATAAAAGATCCTAATAAAATGTTTAAAAAAAGTTTGGGAGAAGAAATGTAACTCAATGTTGTTACATAAAAGGCAAAAGAAATAATCACCTATGGAGTCCTGGAGTAGGTGGGTAAGTTTGCTGTTTCTATACGGAATGTGAGAGCGCTGCTCTGCTATTGCTCCAAGCACATCTGACAGAGCTGATAAGCTACGGTTAATGAACGAGGTCTCTCGCAGGGCTACTCCTGTCACTCCAGACATACCTAATGCAATACAAGGAAACAACAGTCAGAATAATCAAAGATTCTTTGTCATCTTCAGGCATCTGCTAAGCTCAATGTACATAAGCTCTGTGCATGGTATATCACTTGGACTTGAAGTGTAACTTTTTTGTTTTAATAACACATTTAAAGACAAGTGGTAAACATCATTTACTATCTCTCTTAGGTACTTATATGGCCCCCATTGCTGTCGTATCTGAGCACCTCATAATCTTTGATGTATTTAACTAAACTGTCTTTTGCAAAAAATATCCAATATCCATGTTCACATATATACATATTAAAAAGTCAGAATACGTTATACTGTATATTTTTTCCTGACTTCACTCCCTCACATAAAATGTGAAAATACAAGTGAAAGCCACTTGTCCTGTTCTGAATACGAAATATCCCAAATACAGGAAGAAAAAGTACTCCTAATACCATTGACAGAATTATTTTTAAGTCAATATAAATCGGACAAGTTCATTAATATATGAAGAAGTTACAAAGTTTTAGCCATACAGGATTTGTTAGGGAAAATATTGCCTAATAAAGCATCGTTTGCCTTGAAAAATTCAAAAATATTTTATTAATTTAAACAGATAAACAAACCACACACAGGAATCGCATCCTCCTCCACTGAAAGGCATCCACTTCTGAGGTGAAATCCAGCAGCCGTTTAATAATGCACAGTAGCACTGCATTGTTCAATAACACATAGCAATACTCCTATTCTTATGAAAAGTGCTACAGAATCTTGAATGATCACAGGTGGTCTGGGACATTGCTTTTATTTCTCATCTGTACTTCTCCAGTTGTACAATATCTTCTGTGTCCATACTTGTCAGTACTAGGGCACTGAATCAAGTGCTAAATCAGAGAGAAGACTGGAAGACAATTCAGCAGGACAGTATCCCTTAAGTCACAGTGACTCAGAAGGAAAAGTGCCATCCCTTACCATTTCCTGCAGTAGGTAGCTGTCCAATGAATGTTTCTTATGGGAGAACTGAACTGGCATTAGACTGATAGGATCACAGCTCAAGATGGTATAGCAACAAGCAGAAAGACTGCATACTGGATATGAAGATAGCTATTAATGTATTCCTACAAGTATTTACCGTATGATCTTAGGTAGTAGTTTTGCCTAAGGGACTAGGGTGTCCTTTGATCTCTAGCCCAGTGTAAGAGTTGGCACATAGTTGTGCTACTCCAGTAGTAACCCAGGAAAGGTTGCCTCTAAAGCCTGGTTTACACACAAAGTTGCACCAGTTTAACTAAATCAATGTAACATCACAGTTTAGTTAAACTTGTTCATGTTGTATGTGGACAAGTCCTAGGAGGGAGAATTCCTTCCCTACTCTTGCCATGCTCCCCCGTGAGTAATAATGCGCTACCAGCACTAACCAACAGCAGATTAGTACCCTCCCCCACCTTTTCCATGCCTGCAGCTGAGATATGGGGAACTCATATAGTAGTGACGTTGGGGATGGGGCAGAAGAGGATCTTATTCCCCTTATGCCTTTTTGTGTAGGCCAAGCCCACGATCTGACTCAAAACGTTTACTTACGTTTTTATAGCGAAGGCCACTCTAGATAGATTTATAAGGAAATTTGACAAGAGTTTGCTAAGAACTAACATTCTGGCTCATAGACAACGATGTGAAAACAAACTACAATCATTTTAGATGTCCCTCAGGAGACCTATCAAGTTAAGGGGAAAAGGTGCATGTCTGCATCAGATTCATGTACAATAAACACTTTAAAAACTCTTCCTCACTTAAATTTGTCCCAAATTTGAACTTTCAAAAGATAATGTGCTAAAATCTGTTCTAAATTATACCTATGTAAATCCAGAGTAATTTTGATGTATTTGGATTTTCACCAGCATGGTTAAGAATAGAATCGAGCCCCCTGCATGTGTTGGGCCAGATCCCCAGCTGGTGCAAATCAAAATTGCTCCATTAACTTCAGTGCTGAAGTACATCATTTTACACCTGTTGAGGATCTGGCGTGTTGAGTACACAGAGCATCAAATGCTTGCCCTTGTCAAACTGAGGGAACAGACACATACAGTATTGTCAATTACATGTTCACCAAAAGGTTTCTAACACCCCCAGCAAATTAAAAAAATATATATATCTATTCCGTTATGTTTTTTATAGAACAAAAGTTAACAGTCACCAGCAGAAAGAACTCTTGGCAGTAACCTAAAGAGTTCTTTCATAATACAGATTCAGTTTTCAAAACATTATTCCTGGAACGGTACATTTAGCGGTGTGGCTTTTCTTGGTAAAAAAGCTTGTCCTTCAGGAAATAATCAAGTTTTTGAAATTATTGTGTGCATGGAGGAGGAGGAAAGTGCTTTGAAGGAACAATGAAAATAATATTATCTTTTCAATACACCAACTTCCTTCCAGATTTTTTCCACAAGCAGGCAGAAAAACCCACACACAGCGGTATGCTCATGACAAATATTTAGTATATTTAAATAATGTATGCACTTTGATCATTTCTGTACAAAAATAAGAACATGCTAATTTTTCTACATATTTTTGCACTGTAAAAATACAACTTTTAAAAACAGTCTGAACAAATAGAGCATGTACACCCTGCATGTCACCATGGGCCTGACTGTCCACTGAGTTGCTTTACCTTGTGCCACCCGATCTTAATGAAGCCCCAGTGACATTAACTCAGTGGTGAATCAGACCCAATAACTTCATTTAAATTTGGATGCATGTGTCTAAATCACCTCTTATGAAGAAACACAAATACTCAGTTAATAAGCTAAATGCAATTACTATCTCCATGGGATGGAAGGCTCTATGCTCTCAGTTCAAAATAGCCTTGTCATAAAAAGGTCTGCGTACCAACACATTCACTGCCCGCCAAATCCACCAGCTGTAGTTTAGTTTTGATGTGCTTCAGTTTCTCAGTAGATTCAAACTGTGCTGGAGAAGAGGCTCTGGAAGGAAAGATGAGTTTATCATCTTTCATTTGTTGAGGAAAGGTGCAGAAAAGCTCTTTACTTAGCCTTGGACTAGACTGTTCATCTGTCCATAGAGGAGCTGGATGATGGAAACAAACAAATGAGGAAAGTTTATTTTAACATCACAAAATGGGCAGCAAAAAAATGCAACAGTGATGGGTTAACCCAGTATCTTCTGTTTCAGATTGTTTTGTCGGCTATAATTAATGACCCAGGCAGGTTGGATTACTCAGATGAACAAGTATGAAATCTTGGTCTATCTTATTTCACTGCCAATCAGGAAGGTGATACCAACTAGGTAGCAAGGCTTATTTTTTTGTTTTGTTTTATTTAATATCGCCAACAGCTCCATCACTACATTCAACTCCACACTTGTATGGCAGGTAGGGTACTACTGAGAATGTGCAGAAAAAGTCATGTTTGCAATTGATTGTTGCCTAGCAGTCCCTTGATTCCTAGGATGGAGTGGGACTTGGTATCTTTAAGAGCCTTGAGCTCTGCAACCCATTTCCAATGCTGCTGGTCCTTCAGCTACTACTGCTCTGGCCAGAATTCTCTCTCTTGTTGTCTCACCCTTTGTTGCAATTCCCTCTGGAATCTTTGGAACTCCTCTTTTCTCCATCTCTGCCTAATGAGCCACAAGCAACTTTAACAGTACCTACTTGTTCAGGTAGGTCACCTATTATTATTATTTATGTGTATTATCATAGTGCCCAGCAGCCCTAGTCAAGGGTCTTATTCTGTCAGGTGCTGTATAAACACAGAACAAAAGATAGTCCCTGGCCCAAAGAGGTTAGTAGTCCTGGCCTTGGTTCTGCAGCCACAGTTGGAGGAACCCAGACCTTGCAAGTCATCCGGCACCTTAGCATTCTGGGACCTGATCTGTGCTTGGGGGGACAGGCAGATTCTTTGGAGGTCCTTCAGTGCTAGCTTCACTTCTGATATCTTGGCTATCTCTCCCCTAGGCAGTAGGATTCTGGGCAAAAGATTTTTCACTGGGCAGTTTAGCTTTGACTTTCTTCTCCAGTGTCTTGCTTTAATCTTTCCTCTCCTAGGCTGGAGTGGAGTGGCAATCTACCCATGACAGCATACGTCATAGAGACAGAGCAGCTGTGTTGGCTTACATAGAAAAGAATGCTTCAGATGAGAAAGCATGAAAGTAAAATCTCTTTCTCTTCCTCACTATAGGGCAAGGAACTAAAACAACCCTCTCCCCACACACACAACAAAAGTTATTGACATAAAATCCTAAAGCTCTGGCTTTAAGTCCCATTTCCAAAGCCTAACTACCACTCCTTAGCTTTCTGATTTTATCTAATATTTATTTCTTCAGTGTCTACCATTTGGCAATTTGCTGCGCCTAGGCCTTAAGCAAGGTGTGTTTCTTATTACAGAGGCAGACCACACTGTCACAATTCCACTTTGAGGTCACATTTTGTAGTGCTTCTCCACCTACTGTAATGCTCATTCAGCTATCGTAACTCTTATTCTGTGATCCTGAAACTTGGGCGTCCTCCATCCATCAACATATGGCAGAAATTTCTATTTGGCCTTGCTGTGAGGCTTAAAGAAGAGTAGTGCAGTAACTGGCATAGCGTGTCAGCTAATGAATGACTGAAGGAAGCCCGGACTAAACAAGATGGCTGGTGAGTTAAAATGGCTGTATTTTGTAATGTCTGCCTGATTGACAAAGATCTGAAGCTGGATAGATCTAACATCTGGAGTGGTAGTGCTGCAGCATCTGAAGTAGCTGTGTTTTTTGGCAGGGGCTGCAAGTAAACCAGGGCACCATTTGTTCTGTTTTGCTAATATCCTCTGTTTAATTTCCGATAGAGATCTGGAGAAAAAAGTTTTAAATATTTTCCACTTCCTAAAACCATATTGTTGTTGCAGGGTATGAAGGAGACAGACCACAGTGCTACAAATGGAGAGTCTAATTACAACATGAGCAAAAGGAAAGGAAACAAAGTTAACCTCACAAGAGCCGGAACTGCTCCTAATGCAACAGACTGGCAAACTTATATGTGACACTGAAAAGCAAGAAGAGACACAACTATAATATAAGAATACAGGGTTTTCCATGCTTGATAAGATCATTGGTTTGTCTACTCTGGGAGGGACCAAGTGAAAACCCCCTTAACACACCTAACTAATTGTGTAATGTAGTATGTAAAGAGAAAATCCCTTCTGCCCCAGTAGTGATCATATGCCCTGTGAAGCATAAACTTTTTGTTCTAGCTCTGATCTTAGCATATATAACTAAATAATAATTCCTTGTAAAATTATCCAGCTCCACTATTTGATTCTATGCCTGTTAGTAAGAAAAAATACACCATAGACTGCTTCACACTGCATGCCCATAAGTACTACAGCAGCATGTAAAAATCATCACACAATGTTAGAAGTGTTAAGAAAACATCTCAAACACAGCAACATTAAGAGGTGTTCCAAAAAGCAGCCAAAAGGTTAAATAGAAAAGAACAGGGGGTTTAAAGAGTGTAGCAAGAGACAGTCAGAAGAGAGAAAAGAGCAATAAGAAAATCCTTCAACCCAGATACTGCATTTCTGACACAAAT
Organism: Gopherus flavomarginatus; assembly: GCF_025201925.1. Lineage (NCBI taxonomy): Eukaryota > Metazoa > Chordata > Testudines > Testudinidae > Gopherus > Gopherus flavomarginatus. The sequence goes on from NC_066620.1 coordinate 88,704,750, forward strand.
GGCTCTAGATATATTTTAGCACTATCCTGCTTACCAACGCTATCTGCAGAGACAGCCTTCGTGGTTATGGTCAATGTCACTACCAGATGAGAGCGAGAGGAATGAGCATGCACCAGTGTTGGATGTTGGACCCTTAGCTGCAGACCTTTATCAACTAGCTGTAAGAATTCTACAGCATTTTCAACAGTCCTGGCAAAACAAAATAGTATTAGTTGATAGTAAAGGTGACATTAAAAATGTGGCGACTTGAACATGAATTGATAATTTCCTCTTATGCCCCTCCCAGTTCCCAATCCCGGCTCCAAAATGCTCCCCTTGTCTCCTTTGCTAACTCTTATAGAATCATAGAATCATAGAATATCAGGGTTGGAAGGGACCTCTTGAGGTCATCTAGTCCAACCCCCTGCTCAAAGCAGGACCAATCCCTAGACAGATTTTTGCCCCAGATCCCTAAATGGCCCCCTCAAGGATTGAACAATCCTGGGTTTAGCAAGTAGAAAGTTATCTCCATAAGTTGCTGCCCTGCAGAATCTTTCAACTAGGGCAAGTTCCATTTCAGCCCAAGATGAAGCTGTGCCTCCTACTGAATATGCTGGCACAATGCACTGTTAACCCGTGGAACTCTTTGCTAGGGTCTGTTGTGAAGGCCAAAACTATAAAAAAAAGAATTAGATAAGTTCATGGAGGATAGGTCCATCAATGGCTATTAGTCAGGATGGTCAGGGATATAACCCCACGCACTATGTGTCCTTAAGCCTCTGACTGCCAGGAGCTGGGCCTGCACGACAGGGGATGGATCTCTCAAAAACTGCCCTGTTCTGTTCATTCCTTCTGTAGCATCTGGCACTAGCCATGGTCAGAAGGCAGGACAGAGGGCTGGATGGACCATTGATCTGACCCAGTATAGTCATTCTTATGCTCTTATGTAGCCTGGACACCTTGTATCTAAAGTATACAGCCCCTATCAACACAGCACCTGAGCACCTCAGAATATTTAATGCATGTGTCCTCACAACACTCTGAGAGGCAGGGAAATATTATCATCCCCATTTTACAGACTGGGAACTGAGACACAGAGAGGCTAAGTGACTTGCCCAGTCACACAGGAAGTCTGAGTCAGAGCAGGGAATTGCACCTAATTCTTGGAAAAAGTTCAGTACGGTTTTCCACTGAACATGGCTCCTAGCTCAGGCATCCTCTTCACTGAAGTAAAAAGTCTAGGGATCACTAAGATTGACATGAAGAATGGAGACGTAGATTTGAGAAACTCAGGAGGAGGATTCACCAGAGTAGGGGACACAAATGTGAGGCATTTTTTAACTGGTGGTAGGTTAGCCAACTTGATTGACATGCGGAACCCGAAAAGAAGGAATAGAAAAAGATTTTCCCTAAGAGGAGTCTAACTAAATGAACTATATCATATTGTAAATATTACACTGCACACAGACAGGTTTTCAGGGACCAGCTGCTACATAGAGAGGCCATGCTGTAGTTAGGCTGAAAATTCGGCCCTGGATATTGTCTAATACCAACTTACACATACAAGAAGGAAGAACATGAGGTTTGGCTGATTCAGTTGGATGTACATGTTAACAGGAAAACTTCCACGGTGTTCTATTTAGTGTATGGAGAAGCCAATGAGACTCAGTGGGCCAGTACATTTTAGATGAAATATTAACACAAAGGAGGATGTGTTTTTATTCAAAACGCCATATGTTTGCTTAGACTTCAGACAGCAGGGGTGGCCTTCCTCAACTGTTTCCTTGAGTTGTTTGGGTTTGTTTTTCATTGTTAACCTTTTTAATTAATTATTAATATAGTCTGTTTACGAATTTGACTTTTTTGCTGCTTTTATAGTAATCAAGATATAAATACTGAACACTTATTGATTGACTTAGATAAACATTTTCCAAAAGTGCTTATCCAAACCTCTAAGCACCTTTGCCATGTATTGAAAATTAAAGAAATAAATCTTGAAGTCACCTCAAGAAGAAAAGAAAAACAAAGGAAACCCATTCCAGCCACAGTTTCCAACCCCCATGGCACAAATCTCAGCCTGTACTGTACCTTCCCCTCCCCAAAAGCTGGGAAAAAGAGGGGTCAACAACTAGCCAGGCAGAACTCCTGTGATCAAGTAGGCACAAAGGTTATTTTTCAAGCATAAATTAAAGCCAGATTTGAGTCATTGGGATTCCACAGTCAGAAGGTGCCTGGACAGTGCAGTGAATTAGAGGCAGAGAGATGGGCAATGGCAGAGGGCTCAACTGATAGCACAATGTGCTGGGATGAGCTGTGTGGGCTGCCTCACTTGGGAGGAGGAAGTCCAAGAACTCAGAACTGAGGAAGAAAGAGCCCATATAGTACTGGACTGGGAGCAAGAGTGTTTCCAGACTGCTCCTAAAAGTGTGGATGAATCTGAGCCCCCAATTAGCCTTAATTCACTCCCTGCTTCTCTTTTCAGGAGTACAGATGAGGGTGCATTACTATGCCTGGAAATCAAATTTAACCCAAAGACTTTCGTATTCAGTGATCTGAAATTGAATTTTACTAGGATGAACCTTAAAAGTTTTGTGTTTAGCTGTAAATAAGTAGGAAGAAAAAAATCATTCCTAGATTACTATAGTGACTGTAATTCCACAGAGAGGAAAATTACAAATCCTAGATTCTGGAAAAAGCAATTTTACAGTTTCTATGTGGGCTCCCATTTTGTATGAACAGTTCAGTGGAGAGAAAACGTCAGTAAATACAAATAACCGCGGAGAAAGAATTATGTCTTTTCAACCCTCCAGAATATTTGTTGTATTCTATCAAGATTTTCTGGCAATAATATAAAACCACATAAACAAATCTCAAGTGGTTGCTTATGTTACTAAAACCCACAAGATAAAAATACTGCTGTCAATTATTTCCATTGAGAGTGCAGTTTGTTTTAATCCATGGAAGAAAAAGATACTTCTTGCTCTGACTCCCAATTCCACTGAAGTAGCATAGAACAGCTTTGACAGGCATTATGATTAGAGATGTTTGAAAAAAAATCATGTTTCCACCAGCAACAGAACATTTTATGGTTTTGTGCTGAATTGTTCAGTGTGATGGACAGTTTTCAGAGAAGAAAATTAGTGTTTGCTCTCACACACCTCTTCTTGTTCTTGGCCTCAAAAAGACACCTACAGAATGATTTGCCCAAAGAACTTTTTCCTCAGTGTGTCCCACCAGGTCCTTTGGGAATCCTCTAACACAGCGGTTCTCAAACTGTGGGTTGTGACCCCATTTTAATGGTGCTTAATGCCAGGGTTGGCATTAGATTTGCTAGGGCCTGGGGCTGAAGCCAAAGCCCGAGGGCTTCAGCCCAGGGTGCCGGGGCTCAGGTTTAGGGTGACCAGATGAGAGGAAGAAAATATCAGGACACATGGGGAAGGGAGGGGTGATCCCCTGGCGGAGGGGGAAAAAACAAACAAACCCAAGTGCTGCCGGCGGAGGGACAAATTGTGTCTCGACCAAAGATTGGTCGGGATGCAGGACAAACACTTAAATATTGGGACGCCTGGTCACCCTACTCGGATTACAGGCCTCTCGCCTAGGGCTGGTTTCGTTCTGGAGTGGCAGAACTCGGGCAGGCTCAGAAGGGGATCACGGTGCAATTAAATTTGAGAACCCCTGCTTCTAACATTTTGTTGGGGTAGGAATGAAATGGCCAACACCTTCCTTCTACCTGCTAATGTCATCTTGTAAGTGCCACGACTGCTGCCTGTCACCTCTAACTCTCCCCCATTTTTAATTGTGCTGTTCCCGCAGGCTGTGCAATGCGTTTGTTTAAGACAGGAAAGTGGTCTTCACTTGTTAGGACATGATTTTTATCATCTACATTGTGTAGATAGGAGCCTTATGAAAAAACAAGAAGGAAATATTTTACATTGGCTGTGTGCACTGGACATGTATATATAGTGGGCCTGATTCTCATTTACACCACTCTGATAGTGCAGCCAGGGCCGGTGCAAGGATGTTTCACGCCCTAGGCGAAACTTCCACCTTGCTCCCTCCCCCTCCCATGCCCCTGACCTGAGGCGCCCCCCCTCCGCCCTGAGGCACCCCCCTTGTGGCAGCTCCCCCCCCCCACTCTCCGCCCTGAGGTGCCCCCCCGGCCCCAGCTCACCCCTGCTCCACGCACGAGCACGAGCACCCCGAGCATGCTGTGACTGCTTCGCTTCTCCCGCCTCCCAGGCTTGTGGCGCCTAAGCTGATTGGTGCCACAAGCCTGGGAGGCGGGAGAAGTGAAGCAGCCACGGCGTGCTCGGGGAGGAGGTGGGGCAGGGGTGAGCTGGGGCAGGAAGTTCCCCTGCATGCCGCCCCCCCACCCTTACTTGCTGCAGGCGGCCCTCCCCGCTCCCCCCTGCCCCAGCTCCCTCCGCCTAAATGCTGGTGGTGAGGCAGCCAAAGATCCAACCACCACGGTTGCTGCCGAAGAAAATGGCGCCCCCCAAATCCTAGCGCCCTAGGCAACCACCTAGGTCGCCTAAATGGTTACACCGGCCCTGAGTGTAGCTGCAGATTATGCCCACTTTAAGGCCCTGCTGCACAGTCAGAACAGCTGTAAAGAAGAATCAAACCCATTATACATATATGCTGTAGAAAAAGTTCTATCTAAAAATATAGAAAACAGAAATTAGAAAGGATGGCTTAGCAATCTACACCTTTGGATTGAACGACCTAGCCTCTCTGGGACCACAGGTTTAAATTCCAGCAGCGTCAACACCACGTTAATCTTTCTAAATGAGATAAGCAGAGTGCTAAAATATGTACTATGGGTAAGTATTTTGGGTGACCACTTATAAAATGAAATCCTCTCTCTTCTGTGTGGATATTAAGGACTTACGACATTTTTCTTAAGAGTAGGGTTTGCTCTGGTGTGTTTGAACGTAATTCTCTTCCTGGCCCTTATGGAAAAGTCTCACAGACTTTAACAGGAATTAAACCAACAGGGTTCTATAGAAGTTACTCCAAAATCCCACAAAATATAATATAGAGGGCTATTCTTTCTTTAAGTATTTTTAATTATCCTATTTCATAAAATTCTACACAATGGTCTAAAAAAATCCACAAAAAGGTTATCATTTTCTATAAAGTTCTATCAGACTTTTTCACATTGTTCCCATTTTTCACAATGTGCTAAGAACTGCTTTGCACTTGACTGCCATCCCTGCCATACAGCTGACTGCATTTCAAGGCTGCTGTACATAGGGTGTATACAACTGTTATAACACATCTTGGGAGGGAAAGTGGTGTATAAATATAAACCAATATTAATTTTATTATTATTATTACTGCAGAATATTCAAATTGAGACTGAAAGCCAAGTGTGACGTAATTAATTGAATTCTTAGTGAAATATTAACAGTAAATGGAATCATCCAGGGCTTTTATATGTACCGGGGAAGGAATGTATGCTTAGAAATACTCATCAGTGCTAACAATTATGTCTCCATGCCTTGTAGCTGACACATATTATAACAACACTGGATCATGATATTGCAATAATGGTTTACTTATTGTGCTGTGTACTCACTCATAGGTAAGCAATGGCACATCGCTCTTGCCTTCCTTGGTTGTGACAACGTCACGTTTAACGCCAAATACTCTTCCACAGCTGTCTTTGGCCAGAAGATCAAAAATTTCATTATTATATACTTCTACAACAGAAACCTCAACCCAATGACTTCCTGGTGGCTTTTCTGAAATAATCCTGAAAAGAATTACAGAAAAGAAAATGAAACAAAGCTAAAATGGCTGAAATCAAATCCTAAGTAAACCATCCTTAAGAAAGAGTTGCATCAGAGCTGATTATAGTCCGATGAAAGTACTTATCAAACAACCACAATCATGAGAGTATGTTGCTTTCCACGTTAATGTAAAGGTTGAAGAACAAGAATGCATGCACTTAAATTATAGAGTAAATATGTCACAGGGAGAAAATTACCTTGTTTTGGTTGCATTTCAACCCTATACTATTTGTTCCTGGACTGTGGGCGATTCTAATGTCTTGTTACTATTGTGACACCAATAACTCTTGGGATATGCCAAAGGATTTAAAACTCTCCAATTCCTAAGACCTAAAGAGCAGCATCTGTGTGGGAAGTATAGGGTTGTGAAAGCCCACTGTTGTTGCCACAGGGCTTTGCTGCTTTTACAGATCCAGACTAACACGGCTACCCCTCTGATACTTGACACTACTGTTGAGAGTATGGGGGAAAATGCACAAGACATTGGGGCTAAAATAAATCCAGAGAATTTATAAATTAAGCCCTTGTCTATACAGGACAATTTTCCCAGTTAAACACTCTAATATAAAAGTGGCCTTTTTTTGGTGTAGTTTAGTTTAAACCCCTTCCTAAGCAATATAAGCTAAATCAAGAAAATAGCACTTGTGTATAAGAATATGTGCGTTCACACAGGGAACTATATCAGTATAACTATATTGGGTTTAATTCACACCTTCGGTTATACTAAAGTAAGTTATCCCATGTAGATAAGGCCTAAGTAGAAAATAAATATCCATGATCAAATGTTGTTCAAGTTCCAGAAAAATATCTCACTCTCCTCCTTTATTTTAATGACTCCAATATGCAAACCAATAAGTTACCTTGTAAAATGTTAGAGGGGGGTTAAGAAAGAGTGTAGAATGAAAATTTAGACTCAAACTTAACTATGGATTTGCCACCAAAGCCACTATAATTAACTGTTAATCATCTTGAAAAGTTAAATCTGAACAGCAAGAATATCATGTGCTGAAGAACAGCTCTGTGTAAGATCAAAAGCTTGTCTTTTTTACCAACCAAAATTGGTCCAATAAAAGATATTATCTCACTGACTTTGTCTCTCTAATATCCTGGGACAAACACAGCTACAACAATACTGCAAACAATGTGCATTTTTTCCCTTTTGCATACAACTGCAATGTAAAAACTGGCACTCAAACGTTATTCTCATTCCCATGGTCAGCAATACCTGAAGACTTCTTCTGTGGCTTTAGGAATAATTCCCAGCTCTGGTTCATCTTCTATTGAAAGAGTGACATCATCCTCAGATTGCGGTCCCAACATTGTGTACGTCTTCCCACTCCCTGTTTGTCCATAAGCCATAATACACACATTGTATCTGAAAATCAAAAGGGCCTTGTTTTCTTATGCCAAATTAACAAATTTATTTGGTATTTAAATGGCTAAACCAAGAAGTATTTGGAAAAATATCATTGCTTATTTTAAAATATTTAATTTTAAAATATAATATAATATAATATAATAGTAATAATAAAAATACATATTTCCATGTGGCCTTTTTGTAGATCTGAAAACTTTTTGCTAAAGTAAATTAAGTAACCCTCACAATATCCCTGAGGTGGATTTTTTTTTTTTAAACAGATGGGAAAACTAAGCCATAAAATTAACAGCTGGATACATACAAATTTGCAACAAACTACCCAAAGGTACAAACTAATACTAAATGCAATTCTGTTTGTGGACCTTTATTTCAGAATAAAAGTGGCTAAAGTTGATTTAGTTAAAATAGTCCATTTGTTACATACCTTGCCTCACACCACTTTTTTTTTCTTCTCCAAAACAAGAGTATCCACATACAGATTTGGACTGAAATAACAAAACTGATTTTAATTCACACCTTTTGTATTTCAATGCACATTTATGCGTAGACCAGCTATAAGTGAGTAGGCCACAGAATCATAGCACTGGAAGGGACCTCAGTTGGCCATCTAGCCCAGTCCCCTGCACTCAAGGCAGGACTAAGTAATACCTAGGTAGTAATTTAGTATTACCATGTCAACAGAGCAAGTCAGTGGAAAGCCAGGAATGGAAAGCCAGGGGTCCCAACTCGCTTCACTTCAGTCCACAGATAAATGATCCAAAGCTTGCTACCCGCTGTCTTGCACCATGTGTAGTCATTTATACCCACACAAAGTGAGTGCAAAATGGCAGTTAACATGCTTCATTAATTTTAGTTTTGTTAGTAGTAAAAACTAGGGCCCTGTCTCACTGCTAATAAAGGTGTGTTTCCTCAGAGTAACTAACATTCATGAGCTAACCAGAGCTGAAAACACAGCAGAGACAAGGTACTGTACTTTGTTTTACCCAGAGATAAACTATGTAACATTAATCACAGGCTGGGTATTGTGCTGACCTTGCCTAATTTACCTCACAGTAAAACTGAAGTGCCTTGTCTCCACTGTGCCTGGGGATAGTTCATTAGTTGCATAGAGATAAAAACAGTGAAGACAAGGCCTAGGTCTGACAGGCAGAGTGTGAGGAAGCTTGCATTCCAACTAGGTGATAACCAAGGGCAGCTCCAGGCACCAGCATGCCAAGCGCATGCCTGGGGCGGCAAGCCACGGGGGGCGCTCTGCCGGTCGCCACAAGGACGGCAGGCAGGTTGCCTTCAATGGCATGCCTGAAGAGGGTCCGCTGGTCCCGCGGCTTCGGCGGATCTCCCGCAGGCGTGCCGCCGAATCCGTGGGACCGGGGACCTCCCGCAGGCAAGCCGCCAAAGGCAGCCTGCCTGCTGTGCTAGGCGTCAAAATACCTAGAGCCGCCCCTGGTGATAACTGAATCGTGAAGAGGATTAAAAAACTTAGCTCTGTGAACCTGGCATCTTTGTCCTGTTTTTAACATGCTGTTTCAGGCATGTGCAGGCAACAGAAAAGACGTGCTTTGCTGAGCTCCACTGACTCAGCTGTTATTTTTTTAATTTGTTTATCTTTTCAGATCACAAAACTTTACATACTGTCCTGACAGACACTGTAGAGAGTTATGTTCTCAGCTTACAAGTGACCTTGCTGTACCTAAGAAAGTTTTTTAGAGTGGGTTTGGTAGGATGAACACTGATAGCATTGTAGCTGACATGGGGAGGGAGCAGATCCTCACAGCAGTAAACAGTCATAGATCTGAGTCAATGGAGCTATGACAATTTACCCCTGCTGAGGATCAGCCCCAGATGGGGAGCAAGTCTGCAAGATTGGAAGACAATAATAACTAGAAATCTGGACTTTAGACTTGATGGGCTAAATAACTCAGACTACAACGGAAAACAATGTAGAGTACATAACAAAAGTGGAAGGATTGGAAACTCAGGCTGCAAATCTTGACGATGGGATTTCAAAAAACATTCATCGTTGGCCTAACTCTGTCTCTGAAGTCAATGGCAAAACTCTCACTAATTTGAGACAAGTCAATACATTTTTGAAAATTCCACCCTGAAAGTGCACTGTCTGATCAAGATATAGGTTCTACAGGCCTGGTGACTGAACATAGAGTTTTAAAAATAAAATGGGACATGCTTGTAAACAAAATTACAGTCTTTTAGTTTGTAGTTAACTGGGTTTCCCCAGGAAACAGAGGATGGAAGTCTGAAAGGTTTTGTTTGTTTGGTTGGTTTGGTTTTTTCAAGTATGGATATATAAAAGTTGCTAATTCCACATATTCCTGCTACTTCAGCTTCCCTCTTAGTTACTAGCCATTTACCCTTAAGAAATTCAGCATCATTGGCTAATGCCAGAACAATTCTAATACTTGTACAGATAATGGGATTAAATATAAGTGTTTGAAGACAAGTATATTTGCATAACCTTGAGTATCAAGGATCTTGATTTGGGGTATAATCCAATTATATGCCCTCTCTGGTAAAGCCAAAAAGAGCTTCATTGAGGTAAAAGAGAGTTGGGACTCGTCATGGTGGTATTAAATCCAGACAGGTTAGCTCTAGAACGAATTGTTTGGTGTCTCAACAGAAGAAATAGAAGCAACTGACAGAATTAACACAGATTGAGTTTTATCTAGTTTACTTTGCTTATTTTTTAGTTACACCAGGGTGGCTTTAAATGAACTATACCATTTTTATCCCCAAATTACTAATCTGCAAAAATTTTTGGTAAATCCTTATTTCTGTGTTTGAACTTTTTCTTCCACATTTGCTCACATAGTTATATCGTTCTTAAAAAGACTTTACTTTTAAACTAAAATACCAACTATTAAGTTTAATAGCACTCAGCATCTAAAAAACCTCAAATGTTCACTCTGATAGAGTTAGGACCAGAGGGGAACACAATCCAGGAAATCAAAGTAAGAGGAATTTCCTTTTTCTTTAAAAAATGAGCACAATTTACTCTTAAATCTTGTGAGAGAAGGTGATGTTATTTTAATCCCCTGCTGAGCTTGTATTGGGAACTCTAAACTTTGAAGTCTGTTTTTTTTTTCTGTTTTGTAAAGGAACAATCTTTTCTTCCTGAATGCTTACACTGAAAAATAATACAATGTAATTTTAAAAAGATGTTTAAACCCCACCACAAACTCCATTTTTTATAAGTGGATGTTTTGGAGCTCAGACTAGAAGCAGCCAGAAGGGGCAGATAACTTTAAGGATCAACATAATTATGTCTGTTTCACATTTATAATAGGAAGGCTGTTCAGAAACATGACTGATGCAGGAGCCTTTCCTTTTCTGATAGTCTGCTGTTTAAATGGTGCATCCTGAAAAAAAGACAGACCTTTAAGTTTTCAATAACAGAACATTTCCTAAATGAATATGAAGTTTCAGGACAGAGATTTTAGAACGGAGCATACTAATAGGTGGAAGCTTCTCTCAATATACACATGTAACCTGCACTGGGGTTAATTGAAAGTAATGCACATAGATAGATAAGTAGGTTGGGACCTAGGGCACAATCCTGAGCTGAGACAAGCTCATGCTCTCTGCAGCTGGAAGAGTGGGGAGAGACAACAGTAACTCTAAGCCATCTCTAGATCTATTCCTGATCATGTGGTGTTCCCAGGTGAAAGTTATGGTTACTTTACCTTGTAGTGGCTAGAGCAGTCCCTTAAGGGCCATTTGGATCAGCAGAACTCATCACATTCAAGCTCTATCCCCTCAGGTACTCTCTCTTGTCACTATCTCACCCTTCCATACCCCCTGCGCTGTGTGAGTATGTGGGGTGCCTAAGACTTCTACACACTTGGGGAATCCTCAGCAGTCTCATCAGAGCAGCCTTAAGGTCACTTTGAGCTGCTAGGGCAGTTTAAGGGGCAGGGTACTTGTAGCCTTGGTCTGTGCAATCCCAGGTTTAAGGGATAAGCATGCATTTCCTAAGGGTTGTCAGTATTCAAAAAAAGAAGAAAAAAAAAAAAGTTCCATGCATAGATGCTAACTTTTACTTTTCCCTAGGGTGCTCCACCCCAAGGCCTCGACCCTTCCCCCAAAGTCCCGTCTTCGCTCTGCCTCTTCCCACCCCTGCTCTTCCCCTCCTCTGAGACCCAACCCTCACTCCGCCCCCTTCCCCCGCCTCTTCCTGCCCCATCTGCACCTGCTCCCTGAGGCCACTGCCCACTCACTGGTCTCCACCTTCCTCCAAATGCTTCCCCAAGCCACTAAACAGCTGTTTGGCAGCACCACCGACCACCTGTTTGGTGGAGCTGCCTATCAGCTGTGGCTGGTGGATGTTCAGCACCCGCTATTTTTTTTTCCATGAGTGCTTCAGCCCCAAAGCACATATGGAGTCAGTGCTTATGATTCCATGGTCATGTGGCTACCCACATGATTCATATGACAACCCACATGATTCATATGACATCGTAGAGACAATGTCACGAAGGAAATCTGAATCAGATGGAAAAAGAACATCCACAGTTCAGTTGGATCAGGCAAGGAAGAGAAAGAAAAAGAGAGGAAAGGAAGTAATTAATGGATTTCTGTTTCATTCCCACTGTTTACAATTACAACCACTTCAAGGCCTTTTTTCCAGAGGACTGTAAATTAGCCTTAATGGTTTTGCTGGCCAGAAGTAATTAAAATGTATATCAATATTTATTTCTGGTAGTGTAGTTTCCAAAACTGTTTTTAACTCCAGGGAATCTATTTGATGCTGTCTCAAAGTCTACAACTGAGGATCATTAATTCTTAAGATCCTCAAATGCTATTGAAGAAAGGTAGGTCACACTGCCTATTATTTTTTAAAATGTTTCAGAATTTAGCACAGCATAAATTTTTACCATGCAGAAAAAATAAAAACAAATATACTATTAACTTAAAAAAGAAATTACAGTTGTCTGAATTTGTTTTACCTCTGTTTTAAGTGGCACCTATATTTACTATAACTGAAAGAGGCCAGAGAAAAATAATTTTATCTCTTTTTTTTCCAATTTGTCCACTTTGATAAAAATTTCAAAATAGTCACTTCCATTATTTCCTGTGTGAGTGCGAGACTATCCTAATACTGAGTGACTGTCAGATTACAGCATTGAAAATGTGATTGTAAACCCACAAAAACTGGCAAGAGAACTTGGGAAATAACTCTTTAAGTCATTTTTAAAAAACTGAATGGATTTCAAGTTGGTCGTGTCGCTTTACATTGTTTCCTCCTACTTTTCAACTTACCCATCCAGCAGAGATGTAAGCAAAGGGGCCACATCTGCAAACACTGTGTCTTGAGACTCAGCAGCACTGTAAACTCTGAGGGGGAGGAAAATGGAATGATTCACTGAACAAAAATGATCACTGTATTTCCAGTGTAATAACACAGACCAGAAAAATAAAAGTCAGTTGCTGAGTGCCACTAACGCACAACTCAGGGTTTGCTGATGTGTTTCTATGACAACAACAATTACAGATTGTGTTTCAGAATACTTATTTACCTTTGAGACAGAAAGATCAGTAGAGGGAAACTACTCACTGCTGTTCGGAAACTGGCTTTCTGAGCCAGGAAAAGAAGAGGAAAGGAAAAAGAGCTGAGCTACTAGAGCTGCTACTTTGTTCAGGTAGCTGAGGCAGAAAATTTGGAGAGCACTGTAGGGCACAGCCGAGCCCTGCAGATTGTGTAGAGAAGTCTGAGCTGCCTTTGGTATATACTAGAAGAGATGCACACACTAAATGTCTTGGAGCAGGGGAGACACAAAGATCTAAAAAAGTAGTTTGTTTGTTCAGTGTGGTCCAGTGGTTAGAACAGGGGACTGGAAATCAGAATTCCTAGGTTCTACTCCTGTCTTTTGGAGGGGCTGTGGTCTTTATTATGAGGTGATTTTTAAGGGGGGCAGATTCCTGGGGATATGAATTCTTTGCACCCACAGAGCTGCCTCAGGGAGATAGGAACACTGGGAACAGAGTACCTAAAAGGAATTTTAAAAAATAAATAAAGGGTTGTGCATTGGTGACTATCCTTCTGCTAATCCCGCCCAATCACCAGGTCCCAGCAGTCTCCTTAGACTACTCCCAGCTGTACTGACCCACACTTTGTTTTCTCCCAGTTGTCACTTGGCTGGAGACCCTGATTCCTGTGTTATGACATTAAGGAGGCATAGTACTCCCTTCTCTCATTCCCTAGGGCACTGGCTGTTCTCCCAGGGAATGGGGTTACTCAGCATGTGCTCCCTCTCATAGTGTCATAGAGTTTAAGGCCAGAAATGGACCACTTTAGATCAGCTAGTCTGACTTCATGCATTGCATAGGCCACCAACACCGCCAAGCACCCACACACTAAAGCCAACAACCAAAATGACACCAAAGTATTACAGCCCACAGGGAACTACTAGACTATTATGTGCCACAGGAAAAGAATAAAAGGGACCGAGGTGCAACAGTGCTCGAGGGCCCCATAATGGCAGGAAATGATTAAGTAAAATATACCCAGATAATCCTGGCAAGTGACCCACACCCATATGTTGCAGAGGAAGGCCAAAAAAACCAAAAGTCACTGCCAAGCTGACCTGTGGGAAAATTCCTTTCCAACTCCACATATGGCAATATGGCAATCAGATAGACCCTGAGGATGTGAGCAAGTACCAGCCAGCCAAGCACTTGAGAGAAAACACCTCTGAGCACTAGCCGAACCCTGCCTATGTTCCATCTCCAGCCGTGGCCATCTCTGATGCTTCAGAGATAAAAAACCCTCTCAGAATACATTGAGGCAAAAATCCCTTCTTGACCCCTGCAGGTGGCTGGCTGAAACCCTGAAGCATGAGTTTATGGAGGCATGGTACATATGTGAAGGGTAGCACCACAAACATTTCACCTTTTCATTATTAAATATCTATTGGTATAGCTCCCTGCATCACAGCATCTCATCATCTCACAAACATCATTGAATTTATCCTCATAACACCTGTGTGAGGCAGGGCAGTGCTTTAATTCAATTTTCCAGATGGGGAACTGAGGCACAGAGAGACACTGTGATTTGCCCAAGCAGAGGCGATGTGTAGGGAGAGCATGTGGGATCAAGTTGTTGTTGCAGGGTATGAAGGAGACAGACCACAGTGCCCTCCCCCAGATTGGCTCTGTCCTTCTCTCCCTGCACCTCATACACGTCCCCCCCCCGCCCCCCGGCACATTTGGCTGCTCTCCCTGGTAGCCAGGAGGGTAGTGCGATGGAGCTGCTTGTTTCTGCCTAAGAGAGTCTGGCTGGGAAGCAGCGGCAGCCTGCTCCCTGCCTGGGACTGGCTGCAGGAGTGAGGAACCAAGTAAGCCAGAAACATGCTGGAGGGGAGAGGGGGCTCTGGCTCGCTCGGCCCCTGTCCCTGGCAGCTGGGGCAGCAGCAGGCTGCCCCCCGCCCAGGCCCTGCTGTCAGGGACAGGGGCCAAGCGAACCAGTGCCCCTCTTCCCCCATGGCATACACAGGCCCTGTCCCCGGCAGCCGAGCCTGGGCAGGTAACATGGGGTGGGGAGAGCACGGTGGCTCTGGGCTGGGTGCAGAACGGGGGGGTTTCCAGGGGAGAGAAAACATTTGGGGTGGCCACATGTCCTCCCCTTTAGATTGTGCCCCAGCATGGGGAGGCAGGAATCGTCTATGTGCCCAAGGCTACACAGGAAGACTGGAAGAGCAGAGAATTGAATCCAATATTCCTAAGTTTCAGTTCAGTGCCTCAACCGCAAGACCATCCTTCTGATAAGCATTTTTCACTGCACAGAAACAGATGTTTTTCTTTTATGTTTAGAGTTGTGTGTTGCTTTTAAAAATAAGTTTTTGAGGGATATAATCATTAAATTGAATGAGTTCTTCCACTCCTTAGCAAGTGGCAATGATAACATAACTCTTGGAGCAAAACAATGATAATACTTTAACCAACTGTACACATTTTTCAAACTCAAGTAAAGACCCCAGCTAGTTTATATAGGGTACTTCTTAATCTACCCCTACCACCTACCCCTTCAAAAACAAAGTACAAAGAGCTCAGAATCCATACCTGAAAATAACAAATCAGAACCTCCTCCATTTCATGATAATAAAACAGGACATTGACTCATTCATCTCTTCTCTTAGCATCATGACTAAGTAACTCCCTATACATTACCACTTGAAACAAGTACAGTATTGTTTATACAAGATGTACAAAGACAATATAAAAATCATTATCCACACTTAAGAATTTGACATATAAATGTAGATACGTCTCTTTGAACAAACTTTATTTTCTGATGCCTCCCTACTTTTCCTTCCCTTCCTGCTCAACCTTATTCTCCAATGAATGATTATCTTTTCAAGATGTTTTGACCCATTAGCTGATTAGAAGCAGGAATTTGGGTAGCAGCAAACAACATAAAATAGTCAATTTGCATGTAATCAAATATTCTGCTGTTTATATATGCTACATTAAAAATATAAATTAATGGATGTCACATTCTGCTCTTAACCATTTACCCGTAAGGTTCTTCAGGTGTATAATTGACCAAGATCCTGCCACTCTAATTCATTACATGTACAAACACAGACTAAAGTGTTTGTGTACGCTACAAATATAACTGTGTATGGTATCAGAGGGGTAGCCGTGTTAGTCTGAATCTGTAAAAGCAGCAAAGAATCCTGTGGCACCTTATAGACTAACAGACGTATTGGAGCATGAGCTTTCGTGAGTGAATACTCACTTGGTTGGATGCATGTAGTGGAAATTTCCAGGGGCAGGCGTATATATATATATATGTGCAAACAAGAAGCATGCTAGAGATAACAAGGTTAGTTCAGTCAGGGAGGATGAGGCCCTCTTCTAGCAGCTGAGGTGTGAAAATTAAGGGAGGAAAAACTGCTTTTGTAGTTAGCTAGCCATTCACAGTCTTTGTTTAATCCTGAGCAGATAGTGTCAAATTTGCAGATGAACTGAAGCTCAGCAGTCTCTCTTTGGAGTCTGGTCCTGAAGTTTTTTTGCTGCAGGATGGCTACCTTTAAATCTGCTATTGTGGGTCCAGGCAGATTGAAGTGTTCACCTACAGGGTTTTTGTATATTGCCATTCCTAATATCTGATTTATGTTTATTCATCCTTTTCTGTAGGGACTGTGCAGTTTGGCCGATGTACATAGCAGAGGGGCAATGCTGGCATATATTACATTGGTGGATATGCAGGTGAATGAACTGGTGATGGTGTGGCTGATCTGGTTAGGTCTTGTGATGGTGTCGCTGGTGTAGATATGTGGACAGAGTTGGAACTGAGGTTTGTTGCATGGATTGGTTCCTGAGTTAGAGTTACTATGGTGCAGTGTGCAGTTACTGGTGTCAGGGGACCCAGTGACTCAGGAACATAAAAACCGCCATGCTCACTCAGATCCGAGTTCCATCTAGCCAAGTATCCAGCACCAGATATTTCCAAGGAAGGTGCAAGAAATGCTGCAGTCAGCAGCTGTGGGATAATCTGTCTTCCATGAAGGTCTCATCCTAATCCTTAATAATCAGAGATTGTTTTAGCCCCTGAAATATGAGGGCTTATAGCCTTTCCAATTTTTTTGTTAGCATTAACTATTATAACTCCAGGTGTTCTTGCTACCCATAAAAACATCCAGTCTCCCTTTGAATCTTGCTGAATTCTTGACCCAGATAGCATCCTGTGGCAATGAGTTTCACAGTCTAATTACATGTGTTAAAAAGTATTTCCTGTTTAATCACTGAATAGGCACTTGTCTGGCTTGATGGACAAATTGTGCTTGTCTTGCCATTCCACTGACATGTTTTAAAAAAACAGAGATACCTACAAATATGCAGATATGGTAAAGTACTTATATTGAGAAAACAGTTACTGAATAACAAAACTACCTCCTGGTTATGTATGCATGCGCATACATACATTGCTGCATGCTTTTCGAGTCAGATCTTCAAGGTCAATCTGGCTGAACAAAAACATCCCCAAACTGCTTTTTCTCTGTTTCATTATTCACCCACACCATTTGAAATATTCAGTAGCACCAAATCCCCGATCTTAAGGCAACGAGGTTCCATCTCAATTTGTCTTGAACTGATTTGATATTTCTCACTAAAGCATGTCAAAGCATCTCTCAAGAGATCCTCTGAGGACTGTTACGAAGGATTAACTGGGAAGGTGTTTATATGGGAAGTGAATACTCAAATTGCCCTATATTGGTGCTGATGAGTTTTTCAATCTGTTGACAGCAGATAGAACACAACTTGACTGACTCTCTGTTAGCAGATAGAAAAGACGGTTACTCACCTTTGTAATTGTTGTTCTTCGAGATGTGTTGCTCATAGCCATTCCAGTTAGGTGTGCGCGCACCTCGTGCATGTTCGTCGGAAGACTTTTACCCTAGCAACACTCGGTGGGCTGGCAGGGCACCCCCTGGAGTGGCGCCGCTATGGCGCTTGATATATACCCCTGCCGGCCCATCCGTCCCTCAGTTCCTTGTTGCCGGCTACTCCAACAGCGGGGAAGGAGGGCGGGTTTGGAATGGATATGAGCAACACATCTCGAAGAACAACAGTTACAAAGGTGAGTAACCGTCTTTTCTTCTTCGAGTGCTTGCTCATATGCATTCCAATTAGGTGATTCCCAAGCCTTACCTAGGAGGAGGGGTCAGAGCGAGACGTTGTGGAATGTAAGACCGCTGAGCTGAAGGTGGCATCGTCTCTGGATTGCTGGACCAATGCATAGTGCAATGCAAAGGTGTGAATGAAAGACCAGGTAGCCGCGCGGCATATTTCCTGGATGGGAACATGTGCCAAGAAAGCGGCAGATGAGACTTGAGCCCGGGTAGAGTGGGCGGTGAGATGGCTGGTTGGAACGTGAGCCAAGTCATAGTATGCCCGAATACAGGATGTCACCCAAGATGAAATTCGTTGGGAAGAGACTGACATGCCCTTCATGCGCTCTGCGACCGCTACAAATAGCTGAGGTGAACGTCGGAAGGGTTTGGTCCCCTCGATGTAAAAGGCGAGAGCCCTGCGGACATCCAGAGTATGCAGCTGTTGTTCACGGCGCAATGAATGTGGCTTCGGAAAAAAGACTGGCAGAAAGAAGTCCTGATTAACATGGAAGGCAGGGACCACCTTAGGGAGGAATGCCGGGTGCGGTCGCAGATGTACCTTGTCCTTGTGGAACACCGTATAAGGGGGATCCACAGTCAATGCTCGAAGTTCCAAGACTCGCCTAGCCGAGGTGATAGAGACGAGGAATGCTGTCTTCCAGGACAGGTACAGCAGTGAGCATGTAGCTAAAGGCTCAAAAGGGGGGACCCATGAGCCTGGTTAATACGAGGTTTAGATCCCCGGTAGGGGTTGGGCGTTTGACCTGAGGGTAGAGTCTCTCCAAGCCTTTGAGGAATCTGGAAACCATGGGGTGAGAAAAAATGGAACTGCCAGTTTCCCCAGGATAGAAGGTGGAAATAGCTGCAAGATGCACTCGTATAGAAGAGATCGCCAGGCCCTGCTCTTTGAGGGACCATAAATAGTCCAAGACAATGGGGACTGATACAGTTTGTGGAGTAAGGTCATGCTGGGTGCACCAGTGAGAAAAGCGCTTCCATTTAGTGAGGTACGTTGTTCTCATGGAAGGCTTTCTGCTTCCCAGCAGCACCTGCTGCACGGAGGTGGAACAACGCAACTCCGATTGGCTCAACCAGACAGCAGCCATGCTGTCAGATGAAGGGACTGCAGGTCCAGGTGGTGAAGCCTGCCGAAGTCCTGTGTGATGAGATCCGGACAGAGTGGCAGGGGAATCGGATCTGTCAGAGAAAAGTCGAGCAGCAGGGTTTACCAGTGCTGCCTCGGCCAAGCCGGAGCGATCAGAATTAGGTGGGCTTTGTCCCTGCGGAGCTTGAGTAAAACTTGGTGGACGACAGGGAATGGTGGGAAGGCATAAAAGAGGTGACCTTTCCATGGAATTAGGAACGCGTCCGAGAGGGAGCCCGGGGAGCGACCTTGTAGGGAGCAGAACAACTGGCATTTCCTGTTCACTTTGGAGACAAAAAGGTCTATGTGGGGAAAGCCCCACCTCCGGAAAACCGAATGGAGAATGTCCGGACGGATGGACCACTCGTGTGACAGGAAGGATCTGCTCAGTTGATCTGCAAGAGTGTTCCGCACTCCTGGGAGAAAGGAGGCTACTAGATCTATGGACTGGGCTATGCAGAAGTCCCACAGTTGGATCGCTTCCTGACACAGGGGGGAGGACCGTGTCCCTCTCTGCTTGTTTATGTAATACATAGCCGTTGTGTTGTCCGTGAACACTGCAACACAATGGCCCTGCAGATGGCGTTGGAACACTCGGCACGTCAGCCAGACCGCTCTCAGACATTGATGTGTAACGTCAACTCCCGGGACGGCCAGAGGCCTTGAGTGCGAAGGTCCCCTAGGTGAGCACCCCATCCCAGGGACGACGCGTCCGTTGTTAGGGACGTGGAGGGCTGGGGTGGATGGAACAGCAGACCTGCACACACCAGGGATGACGTTCGCCATCAGTCAAGGGAACCCAGAACCCTCAGCGGAACTGTGAGTATAATGTCTATGGCGTCTCTGCCCAGACGATAGGCTGAGGCGAGCCAGATTTGTAGAGGACGCATTCGCAGTCTGGCGTGCTTTGTGGTGAATGTGCATGCAGCCATGTGACCGAGGAGGCCAAGGCAAGTGCGAGCAGAGGTTGTTGGAAAGCTCTGAAGTCTTTGTACAAGGGAGACTATAGCCTGAAAACGATGTGGGGGTAAACTGGCCGTCGCAAGGCTGGAGTCCAGCATGGCCCTGATAAACTCTATCCTCTGCGTAGGCACCAGAGTGGACTTCTCCAAATAGATTATCAGGCCTAGACGCATGAACAGGTCCCTGATGATGGTCACATGGCTGATGACTTGTGCCTCGGAGGCCCCTCGAATAAGCCAGTCGTCGAGGTATGGGAAGACATGTATTTGACGACGACGGAGGGAAGCTGCGACGACCGCCATACACTTCGTGAAGACCCGAGGGGCCGAGGAGAGGCCAAAGTGAAGGACCGTAAACTGATAGTGTTGATGATTCACCAAAAAGCGCAGATACCGTCTGTGCAGGGGGTAAATTGCAATGTGGAAATATGCGTCCTTCATGTCGAAAGCGGCGTACCAATCTCCGGGATCCAGGGAAGGAATGATGGTTCCCAGGGATACCATGCGGAACTTGAACTTTTTGATGAATTTGTTCAGTCCTCGCAGGTCTAGGATAGGCCGGAGGCCCCCTTTTGCCTTGGAGATTAGGAAATATCGAGAATAAAACCCCTTGCCCCTTAATTTCTCCAGTACCTCCTCTATAGCTCTGATTGAAAGGAGCCTCCGGACGTCCTGGAGGAGGAGTTGCTCGTGAGAGGGGTCCCTGAAGAGGGACGAGGAGGGGGGGGTGGGAGGAAGGGGGAGAAACAAACTGAAGATGGTATCCAAGCTCCACCGTGCATAGGATCCAACGATCTGAAGTTAATTGGGACCACGCAGGGAGGAACGGGGAAAGGTGGTTGTAGAACTGAAAGGGATCCTGGGAGGCAATTGGTACTCTGCTCTCGGGTGCACTCTCAAAAGTTTGATTTGGGTCCTGCTGTTGGTTTGGTGGGACCGGAACTGTTACCCCCTTGAGGTCCAGACTGACGTCTGCGGTTGGTACGACCTCGTCTTCTGGCAAAGTCTTGCCTTGGCTTAGGTGGGGGGTAAGGGCACTGAGGCTGGGAGCGGAATGACCGTCTTTGAGTCTGAGGCGTATGCATTCCCAGCGAATGCATAATTACGTGGTTGTCCTTTAGACTCTGCAGTCTGGGGTCCGTTTTTTGTGAGAACAAGCCCTGTCCATCAAATGGCAAGTCTTGTATGGTATGTTGAAGTTCAAGTGGCAGGCCGGACACTTGCAACCATGATATACGTCACATGGCTATTCCAGAGGCGACCGTTCTAGCCGCCGAGTCGGCAGCATCTAGCGAGGCCTGTAGGGAGGTCCGCGCAACTCTCTTCCCCTCCTCCAGGAGCGATGTAAATTCCTGGTGGGAGTCCTGCGGGACCAACTCTGTAAACTTCCCTACCGCCTCCCAGGTGTTGTAGTTGTACCTGCTCAGGAGGGCTTGTTGGTTCGCAACCCTGAGTTGGAGGCCTCCCGCGGAATAGATTTTCCATCCCAACAAATCCATTCGCCTGGCCTCCCTAGATTTAGGCACAGGAGCTTGCTGGCTGTGGCACTCCCATTCATTGACGGACTGTACAACCAATGAACAGGGAGGCGGGTGCACAGAGGTACTCATACCCCTTGGAGGGCACCATGTACTTCCGTTCAACCCCTCTGGCTGTGGGTGGGATGGATGCTGGGGATTGCCAGATGGTGTCTGCTCTAGCCTGGATCGAACGGATGAAGGGGAGAGCCACTCTGGTTGGTGTCTCCGCCGACAATATACTTATCACCGGGTCCTCCACCTCTGGAACTTCCTCTACTGGTAAGTTAATATTCTGGGCAACATGCCGCAGAAGGTCCTGGTGTGACCTGAGGGCAATCGGAGGTGGGCCTGATGATGATGTCCCCGCTACTGCCTCATCCGGAGAAGAGGAGGATGATAGCCCAGGGACGAGTGGGTCCTGCACTGACTCGTGATCCTGGGGGACCTCTGGAGCCGTAGGATCGTGCGGTTCCGGTGCGTGGGTACTGGTTTCCTCTGTACCAGCCGGGTCAGGTCTGCTTACAGTGGCCTCTGGCACGCGGTGCTCTGAGTGACCGGAGCGTGATGGGCCAGCCGGTTCGCCTTGGGCTTGATGATAAGCCCAAGGTGTCCAAAAGGACCAGTGATGAGGTCCGTGGTCTGGGCCATGGGTATGCGTCTCCAAATCCCCATAGGAAGCACTGTCCGCATGGGATGAGGCGGATGGGTGAGGAGAAGGCCACAGGGGAGCTGAGGCCGATTGGATCGGGTCTCTGCGTCCAGTCGATCCTTCTCTACACGGTACCGGAGAACGGTACCGGGAGTTGTATCGGTGCCGAGAGTGGGACCGGGACCTACGACCAGCGCAGTGCCAGGAGGTCGACCGGTGCCTTGAATCTCCGTGCCGAGATCGGCTGTGAGAGGTACAGCGGTGCCGGGATCTGGACCAGTGCCGAGAGTACCGAGACGGCGATTGGGATCTCGAACGGTACCGCAAGTACAACCGGTACCGAGATGGAGAGCGGTACCGGGACTGCGAGCAGCGTCGGGATCGATGGCGGGACCGAGAGTGCCTGTGGGACCTGGATTGTGACCGGCGACGTTCAATGATACCAGGTGAAGATGGCCTCATCATGGCAGGCTTGCCCAATGATTGAACAACCCGCACCAGCGGTGCTGGGGGTTGAGGCAGCTCTGGCTCCGTCAAGGCAATCAGTTCTCGTGCTGTGGAGAAAGTCTCCGCCGTAGAGGGCACGACAAGCTCGACCACAGCGTGTGCCGGGGAGCTGATAGGCTCCGGACTCAACCGCTCTTGTGAGACCGGAATCAATGGTGCAGAGGTCTGCGGTGCCGCGGCAGTTGGCGGTCTGACTTGGTAGTATGCTCTGACTGCAGCGCAGATACAGGGGCCGCAGAAGTTTTATGCCTCTTGCTCCTTGCGGAGAGGGAGCGGTGGCGGGCAGAAGCTTGGGCCGGTGAAGGCTGGTGCCGAGGAGCCTTTACTGTAGCTGTGCGTTCTGGTACAGAGGAGGCACTTGTCCCCGGTGCTGCAGATGGTGCCGAAGATGGAGGGGTTAGAAATGCCTCCATCAAAAGTTGCTTCAGGCGAATGTCCCATTCCTTTTTTGTCCTGGGCTTGAAAGCCTTGCAAATTCAGCACTTGTCCGCGAGGTGGGATTCGCCCAAGCACTTTAAACAGGAGTCGTGCGGGTCTCCTGTGGGCATTGGCCTATGACAGGCCGCGCAGGGTTTGAAGCCCGGTGAACCAGGCATGGGCCCCGGTACCAGGTGAGGAGAAGGGGCTAAGCCCCGATCCTCTTTAAGTATATACAAAAACTACTACAATAACTACTAAAACAAAGTTAACTAGAACTATAAAAAAATCAAACTATATACACAATAACAATATAAATGAGCGAAAAGCTAGGGAGGTGGAGATCAGCTAAGCCGCGCTCCACTGTTCCAACGACCGACACAGGCGGTAAGAAGGAACTGAGGGACGGAAGGGCCGGCAGGGGTATATATCAAGCGCCATAGCGGCACCACTCCAGGGGGCGCCCTGCTGGCCCACCGAGTGTTGCTAGGGTAAAAGTCTTCCGACGAACGTGCACGTGGCGCGTGCACACCTAACTGGAATGGATATGAGCAAGCACTCGAAGAAGAACACAACTTGACTGACTCTCCGTTCAAGGCTAGAAACAGACTTGTTTTAATTAGTTATCTGGGACAATGGAAGGTACAGCAAACTCAGGGAATCTGCTTGTACAAATTTATTTATTCTACTCGAAAGATTACAGATTTTCCCCAAAACGGATATTAATGTTAATTTCATCCTGAAAATTATTAGCTTCTTTTTTATCTTGTTAACTGATTCAGTGATAAAATTATTAAAAGCATAAAATGCTGAAAAATGGGATTTTCTTCCTGAACTGAAATAAAATATTTTGACATTTATTAGTTCCATAAAAAGTTGCTAAAAAAAATAAACATTTTGAGTTCATAAGAACCATATGCTCTACTGTTTATAAAATGAGCTGTGCTGGGACACTGAAAAAACATTCCCCAAGAACAGCATTCTTTGGGGGATTTACATTTTTTAAAAAACGTTTTCCTGATTATCTGGATGGTCACCACATGTCCAGAATCACAGCACCTCCAGAGTGCTTTGCAAAAGTACTCCATACACTTTAATATATTGTGGCATATCTTTAACACTAAGAACTGATACCTATATTAAATGCCTAAAAACTTTGTTAACAAAGCTAAGGTTGCCCAGTGATGCCTTGTGCGCTTCTACAATGTGGAGAGTGGCTAACTCAAACCTCTGAAAGCCAGGAAATGAAGAGTTATGGTACATGCCACCCCTGCAATGCAACCTTAATTCTGCCTCCTGAAGTTGGCAATAGCCGTGGAGAATGGTTCAATAAGGAGTGGAGGTGCCATAAGAAGACATGAAGATGTTCTAAGAGAATGTGCCATTATCTGTGTTGTGCACCACAGATTTGAATTCCAGCAGTGATCAGTAGGTATATTCCAACTGCCATTCACTGTTAGGTGCAGCTGTATTGAATGATGGAGGAAATAGTTGAAGCAGAACTATGCCTGTGATTTGAGGAGAGGTGCATGAATACTTTGAAGGATCAAGCATACCTTATTTCAGGACCCAGTTCTATAGGCTGTGTCAGTACGGATAGTCAAAAATCTGGTGGCATGCATGACAGTAGTCTCCAGGATTTAATAAGGGGTAAATGAAGGCAATGTCTCAGAAGGAATCCTTAGGGCAAGAGTGAAGGGGTGGTAACATTTTGCCAGTCAGGGGTGGTTTGTGTGAAGAAAATTCTGTGTTTGAGTGTAGGCAGATCCTGTTTGCTACACCAGACCTAAATCTGCGTTTCACCTTAGCAAAGAGATGGTGTTAGACTTTGTCCTATAGTGCTCAGCTGCTCTGCTCCCAGAGCGTTCAGCAGCATCTGTAAGGGCAGAGTGCTAATTTGTGTATTATTGGGGTGTTGGGGCATCACTCCAAGAGGGCAGAAATAAGGTTGTGTGGAAGGGCATGAGGCACCATTGCGTAACCTTAACTCTGCATTAAGCATGTCACCTTAAGCTACGCAACGACTGAGACATCGTACTGCCTGGAAACTCTCTTGCTTCAACAGAGCCCTAGTTTTGCATCAGATGTACATTTCACTCTTTTAGGCGCATCAGTTTGGCACACGCAGACCTAAAGTTCTAAACTATCTTTAAAATCTTTTTTCACTATTGCTTCCCTAAAGGGGCAATGAGTACCATGCACCAATTGGGATAAATCCTAGGCAACTGGGATCAATGTAGGGTGCCTCAGAGCCATAGTCTGAGCCCCAGGTGTGCACAAAATAATGTTACAAGAATAAGGTGATTTTATAAAATGTTGAGTTTTTAGGAGTGTGGGCACTATATCTCAGGAATACCTTACTCAAAAGACCTCAAATTTGGACCACCAGCACTTCCATGAGAAATGGCAAATTCCAAGACAATCCAAGCCAGCACATGGATTTTTTGTGAGCTTGAAACAGTCCACCTTTAAAAAGAAAGTGATGCTTAACCTTAACTATAGCAGAGCTGAGGCTTCACTACAATTCTACATTGTGGGTAGCAAGGATAGACTAATGGACAAAACACTGGACTAGGATTCAAAACACTTAGGGTTAAATGCTTGGTTTGGTCACAGATGTCCTCTGTGACCTTGGGCAAGTTAATTAATCTATCCTGTGGCTCAGTTCCTTATCTGTAAAATGGGAATAATAGTGCTTTCCTATTTCAGAGTGTTGTTGTGAGGATTAACAATTGCAATGCGCTCCAATACCACTATGATGAGGGCCATACAAGCACCTAAGATAGATATTAAATTTGGAATATTAGCTCTCTTCTTCATTTGGAACTGTAGGATGAAAACACTATCTAATCTAATTTCTGCAGTGCTTTGTGTCATGGGAAGCACCTCATCACCAAATAAATGAGAAAAATGAGCACGTTATGCAATCAGCTCCTGCTATGAAATCAATTTTCATATTTACAGAATTGTACAACAATCCAGAAAGCTTTTCAAGATCACCCACCTGTCAAACTGAAATGTCTTGTTGATCAAAGTATGACCAGGACGATTGCATTTTACAAGGACAGTTTCCTAACAGAAAAACAAAGTGATTACAATTAGAACATATAGCATAAGTGAACAAACAACAAAAAGCCTCTCTTCTGGCCAAGTTCATCATCAGAAGCAAGCTCCCCACAGACCCGGACCCACCAACTGAAAACGGGACCAGACCCTGCAAAAACAAAGATGCAAAACCTGCAAACATATCTCCACTGCTACAATGATCAACACCCCTGACAATACACATTTCAAGATCCATGGGTCCTACAGATGCTTATCACAATATGTGATAAGACAAGAGACATTCCAGAAGACTGGAAAAGGGCAATTATAGTGCCCATCTATAAAAAGGGAAATAAGGACAACCTTGGGAATTACAGACCAGTCAGCTTAACTTCTGTACCCAGAAAGATAATGGAGCAAATAATTAAGCAATCAATTTGCAAACACTTAGAAGATAATAAGATGATAAGTAATAGTCAGCATGGATTTTTCAAGAACAAATCATGTCAAACCATCCTGATAGCTTTCTATGACTGGGTAACAAGCCTTGTGGATGGAGGGAAGTGGTAAATGTGGTATATTTTGACTGCAGTAAGGCTTTTGTTACTGTCTCACATGATCTTCTCATAAACAAACTAGGGAAATACAACCTAGATGGTGCTACTGCAAGGTGGGTGCATAACTGGTTGGAAAATTGTTCCCAGAGAATAGTTATTAGTGGTTCACAGTCATGCTGGAAGGGCATAATGACTGAGGTCCCGCAGGGATCGGTTCTGGGTCCGGTTCTGTTCAACATCTTTATCATTGATTTAGATAATGGCATAGAGAGTACACTTATAAAGTCTCCGGATGATACCAGGCTGGGGAGGGGTTGCAAGTGCTTTGGAGGATAGGATTAAAATTCAAAATGATCTGGACAAACTGGAGAAATGGTCTGAAGTAAACAGAATGAAATTCAATAACGACAAATGCAAAGTACTCCACTTAGGAAGGAACAATCAGTTGCACACATACAAAATGGAAAATGACTGCCTAGGAAGGAGTACTGCAGAAAGGGATCTGGGGGTCATAGTGGATCACAAGCTAAATAGGAGTTAACAGTGTAATGCTGTTGCAAAAAAAGCAAACATCCTTCTGGGATGTATTAGCAGGAGTTTTGTAAGCAAGATACAAGAAGTAATTCTTCTGCTCTGCTCCGCACTGATTAGGCCTCAACTGGACACAATTGTCCCGTTCTGGGCGCAACACTTCAGGAAAGATGTGGACCAATTGGAGAAAGTCCAGAGAAGAGCAACAAAAATGATTAAAGGTCTAGAAAACATGACCTATGAGGGAAGTTTGAAAAAATTGGGTGTGTTTAGTCTGGAGAAGAGAAGACTGAGGGGGGATATGATAACAGTTTTCAAGTACATAAAAGGTTGTTACAAGGAGGAAGGAGAAAAATTGTTCTTCTTAACCTCTGAAGATAGGACAAGCAGCAATGGGCTTAAATTGCAGCCAGGGAGGTTTAGGATGGATATTGCGAAAAACTGCCTAACTGTCAGAGTGGTTAAGCACTGGAATAAATTGCCTAAGGAGGTGGTGGAATCTCCATCATTGGGGGTTTGTAAGAGTAGGCTGGACAAACACCTGTCAGGGATGGTCTAAATAACACTTAGTCCTGCCTTGAGTGCAGGGACTAGACAAGATGACCTCTCGAGGTCCCTTCCAGTTCTATGATTTTATGTGATGTACTTCATCCAGTGTGCCAAATGCCCCAACACCTACTATTTGGTGAAACCAGATGTACACTACACTCTTGAATGAACTCACACAGAAAGATGATAAAAGACAAAAACACCGTAACACCCATGGACAACACTCTTCACAGAATGATCACTCCATATCTGACCTCTCAGACTCTGTCCTCAAAGGAAACTGACACAACACCTTCAAAAGATGAGCCTGGGAGCTTAAATTCATAACTTTTCTAGACACCAAAAATCATATGCTTAAAGATACTGGATTTATGGCTCATTACAACAATCTGTAACCCCCAACCCCCCTTTTTTGTTCTTTTACTGCAAAGGTGTTAACAGGCTACTTCACCCTGAATGGTCTCTTAGGGTATGTCTACATCTACAATTTTGCAGCGCTGGTTGTTACAGCTGTATTAGTACAGCTGTATAGGGCCAGCGCTGCAGAGTGGCCACACTTACAGCAACCAGCGCTGCAAGTGGTGTTAGATGTGGCCACACTGCAGCGCTGTTGGGCGGCTTCAAGGGGGGTTCGGGGAACGCGAGAGCAAACCGGGGAAGGAGACCAGCTTCGCCGCGGTTTGCTCTCGCGTTCCCCGAACCACCCTGCAAACCGCAGGGAAGGAGACCTGCTTGCTCGGGGGTTCGGGAAACGCGAGAGCAAACCGGGGAAGGAGACCAGCTTCGCCGCGGTTTGCTCTCGCGTTCCCCGAACCACCCTGCAAACCGCAGGGAAGGAGACCTGCTTGCTCGGGGTTCGGGGAACGCGAGAGCAAACCGGGGAAGGAGACCAGCTTGATTACCAGAGGCTTCCTCAGGTATGCTGGGATACCTGCTTATTCACGGAGGTCAAGAAAAGCGCTGGTAAGTGTCTACACTTGATTACCAGCGCTGGATCACCAGCGCTGGATCCTCTACACCCAAGACAAAACGGGAGTACGGCCAGCGCTGCAAACAGGGAGTTGCAGCGCTGGTGATGCCCTGCAGATGTGTACACCTCCTAAGTTGCAGCGCTGTAACCCCCTCACCAGCGCTGCAACTTTGTGATGTAGACAAGCCCTTACAATGTGTTAACTACTTATGCTCAACAATCTGTTCCACCTTGTACTTAGCTGTGACACTCTGAGTACCTTTCCCAGACCTGAAGAAGAGCTCTGTGTTATCTCAAAAGCTTGTCTCTCTCACCAACAGAATAAAAGCACCTCACCCACCTTGTCTCAAGAAATGTTTACGGTGCTTAAAGTTTCAACATACAGCATGAATTTAAAAATTATCATACTAGAAAAGACCACCTAGTCCCAGACTTGGTTTTCATTAGGAATTTATGTTGATACTACCCGACTCACACCTTGAACGATGTTGTTATACCAACCTAACCCCTGGTGCAGACAGTGCTATATCAATGGGAGACTTCTCCTGTTGACATAGCTACCGCTTCTCGGGAAAGTGGAGTACCTACGACAATGGGAGAGGCTCTTGTCTGCATATGTTGCGTTTTCGCTGAAGCACTGCAGAAGCGCAGCCGTGCCACAGCATTGTAATTGTAGACTTGCCCTTATATCCTGTTTCCAACATTCACCAATTCTTGATGTGTCAGAGAAAAAGCACAAAATCTCCATAATGCAGTTAATTCCTTAGATTGTAAACTCTTACTTAGATTGTGTACTCTCTTGGGCAGGAGAAATCTTTTTGTTCTGTGTTTAAAGTACAGCACCTTGTATAATGGGGTATTGGTCCATGAGTGGGGTTCCTAGAGTCTACCACTATACAAATAACAATAATTAAGAGCAATAATTTTCTTTATGACTGTTGCCAGCAATCAGTTTAGATCCAGGAGTTGAGCCAGTCAGAAAATTTTAACTGTTCAAAACTTACACAGGAAAATGTTCTGAGGACTTTCCCCCCGCCCTACAGTTCAACCAGCTCTATCTTAAATAATAAGAATCAATAACTTTTGTAGTTGCCATCCTAACTATTTTAACTGCAGGTGGTACTCTGATTCATATAGAAGACATATATGCAAAATGCCATTTCTGGACTTGATTATTTACTCATATTTTTGTGCCCACAATTGAACTGCAGACGCAAATTACACAGAAATATCATGGTAATCCACAGTGGAGAAAAGGGACATAGTAAAATTGCTGGCGTTCAATGAGACTTGAGTAAAATGCAATTTCTAAATGTATTATGTAGTAGTTTTTGCAGGTGTCAGTGGCTCTTTAAAGCTTAAGCAGAATGCAATCACAGCACCTTGGCATGAGTTACACAATAACTCAAATCCTGGAGTGCTTTTCTGTTCTCCTCAAATGTGTTTTCAACTGCAGACAAAAATAAAGTAAAATCGCAAAGATTTACAGTATTTCCCCCCAACAGCTCAAGAGATGGCACATAAAATATTTTTAATGACAACTCATCCAATGCCAAGGAGTTTCATAGCTATCTCAGATTTTATTATATTTTACTGGGAGTGCAGAAGAAAAGTCTACTATGTTTCCAATAACAAAGAATCAGAAAACTAACTTGGAAGGGTAACACTAATTCCTTTCAAATAACAACTCAAACCAGTGGCTGAGTGTGTTCCCAATACTCTGAATGATGGGCTTTATTGTTGAACCAATGTCTCTGCATAATAATATGCCCAGCACTCAGGTGGCTAATACATCAGAGACAACAATACTGCAGATGCATGAATTTCTTATGTTGAATTTACAAGGAGTACTGCTTCCTCAAGGAAGACAAGAGTTGGTGCACCATTGCTGATTTACCTACACCAAAACTCACCCTGTAGAGCAGGGGTAGGCAACCTATGGCCCGTGTGCCAAAGGCAGCACGCGAGCTCATTTTCAGTGGCACTCACGCTGCCCAGGTCCTGGCCACCAGTCTGGGGGGCTCTGCATTTTAATTTAATTTTAAATGAAGCTTCTTAAACATTTTAAAAACCTTATTTACTTTACATACAACAATAGTTTAGTTATATATCACAGACTTATAGAAAGAGACCTTCGGAAAACGTTAAATTGTATTACTGGCACGCGAAACCTTCAATTAGAGTGAATAAATGAAGACTCGGCACACCACTTCTAAAAGGTTGCCGACCCCTGCTGCAGAGTCAACTGGCCTAGGCTGGCCAATATACTGGGCAAATTGAGAGGAGATATAAATGGTGGTGGAGATATAAATCAGTGGCAACTGGTGTACCTGACAAATGGAGAGGGCAGAAAGGTGGGGTTATTACAGAAAAAGAAACCAACAGATTGTGGAGTGAAAGTCAGGAGTGTGAGGTGAGGCAGTGGCTTTATGAAATGGAATCTATTTCCAGACCAGTTTCCTTCCAAGATAAGTAATGAGAGAGAAAAATCTCACTTGTTTAGCATAGAAAGGAAAAAAGTGTTTGTGGGCAGAGGTTTTGATAGGGGAATGTATGGTAACCTTCCTTCTTTAGGGGCTTAGTATGGCTTAAGATAGCTTCCATTGCTGCTGGCCTACAAAAGCTCTGCAGGTTTCTCTAGATACACAACCATGGAGGTTACTCCCTATCCAGATGGAGCAATTTCCCTGTCAGTAGTGGCCATGAAATACCTACAGTTGTATTATACAGCCATCCATGAGTGCTTCCTCTTCTAGTGGCAGTCATAGACTCCTCCCAGTCCAAATGCCATTATGGCAATTAGGCTCATGGAAATGATGTCAGGATACATCATAAATAAGGCTAAGATTTTGTCACGGTTATTTTTAGTAAAAGTCACAGACAGGTCACAGGCAACAAACAAAAATCCACGGAGACCGTGACTTTTACTAAAAATAACTGTACAAGCCTTGGCAGAGGTGTAGAGCCGCAGCCCCCACCATGGGGCAAGGGCGCATGGGCCCCACGAGCCACAGGCATATGGCACCGGCCCCCACAGCAAGGCTATGTAGGGAGTATAGCCCCAGCTTCAGCTGCTGACAGCTGAAGAAGTCACAGAGGTCCAGTAAAGTCACGGAATCCGTGATTGCCGTGAGTTCCATGACTAAATCATAGCCTTAATCATAAATATTCTCAGTCTGTCCCTGACACCCCAATGTGAGGAGTTCTGGCTAAATAAAATTCAGAGAACCAAGGAAAGAAATTTAAATGAGATGTGAGGACCAAAGATGAAGTCTCTGGGTCTGACAGACCCATAACAGAGTTGTCACCTAGGAAGAGAAGGATCCTATTGGGCTGAAAATTTACATTCACTCAGTACGATTCCCAAAAAACAATAGGAGTCCCTCTGCATCATCTTTGTTACTGGAAGAAAGGCTCTCTCTCACCAACCATCTTCTCGTGACCATCCCAAAAACGAAGAGGTTTTAAAAGTTGTTTAACAGAGAAAAACAGGCAGCCAGTTCACTCCTGGGGGAATTCTGTGCCAAAAAAATTAAATTCTGCACCCAATATTTTAAAATTCTGCATATTTTATTTGCCAAAATAACACAATATAATCATGCCAGTTTCAATTATTTTGGTCGTTTATTTCAAAATAAGTTTCAGCAAATATGTCTTTTTAAAATCTTTTTCTGACAAAGATTCCTTATTAGGCATATTCATACAGAACTTTGAGTAATAATTCATTTAAACAACAATATAGAAGCATATTTCCTACAACCCTCAGAAGCAGTGCAAAGGCGTGGGGGTATCGGGGTAATGGAGGAACTTCTTTTTCTTCAATGCTTAGCCAAACAGGCGGCCGTAGGAAACATTTGGTCCGTTCTTCCCAACCGCAGAGGCCTGAAGGCCTGAGAATCCAACATCGGAACAGACTTGATGGACCCATGTAATATGGAGTCTGCCTCTGGGCTGCCTCCACCCCTCGATTGGTGGAATTTTATCCCAGATGTTACAAGCCACCCGGAGAAAGATGTTCACTGGAATGTCTTGTGGCATCCTTGTGGACATGTCTGAAAAGTGTAAGGTACCGCTTGCAGACAATGGCCCCAGTAATCTGTAGACCCAAACAACCATAAAACATCTGCATTACAAATGAAGTCATTCCACTTTATGCCCAGTATACGACATTCACATTTTCTGTGGAAAGCTTCCAGCTTTGTCCAGTCTGTGCAGCATAGTGTCCATGTTTCACAGCCGTTCAACAGTATGGGAAGGATACAGATCCCCGCCCCCTCAGTCCGACCTGTACCTCATTATGGTGGAGGGGGTGTAACATCTGAAGTAGGGGATTGCTCGTTGGACCTATGCCATCAGCGATGAAGACTTGTCTGAAATATCACCTTAGGCATTATGCAAAGTGGACAGATCCAGCGTGAACCCTGAAAATGATGGCTAACACAGACGGTGAAGATGCAGGGTAGTAGCTGCACCTAGCTACGGGAGGTGAAGGAAGTCGCTGAGAAAGACTCAACAGCTCGGGTCATACTGCATGAAGTCAGTGCTGGCAGACCAGGAAAAGGGTCGTGTTACTGCGCTTCTGGCCATTTTTCGTCTGGTGTGGAGAACTGGAACCCTGCCACCCACCTGGAAGGATGGTATTGTGATCTCACTCTATAAGGGCAAGGGACTGCGCAGCGAATGTAAGAGCTACAGGCCGATCACCTTGCTCTCCATTCCAGGGAAGGTGTTTGTGCATGTTTTGCTGGCACGCCTGGAGCCTTTGCTACATCGGAAGTGGCGTCCCCAACAGTTAGACTTTACAAGGAACAAGTCCACATTAGATGCCATTTTGGCCCTTCGATTGTTGTCAGAGATACACTGGAAGTTCAGGAAGCCCCTGCATGTAGCATATGCTGATCTTAAGGCTGCATTTGATTCAGTAGACAGTGTTGTATTATGGAAGGCCTTAAAGGGCATAGATGTCCCTACCACTCTGCTGGACTTGATTAGAGAGCTGCATAATGGAACCACTGCCCGTATTCGTCTGGGGAGACGGATGTCAGTGCCTTTTAAATCAGTATCTGGTGTTAGGCAGGGTTGCATTCTGGCCTCTGCACTCTTTTGTCGGGCAATGGATTTCATAATGCAGCATTCCGCCAGATCCATAGGCATTGAGATCAGTGATCTCTCGCTCACAGACCTTGACT
The DNA here is from genome assembly GCF_025201925.1 of Gopherus flavomarginatus. Taxonomy (NCBI): domain Eukaryota; kingdom Metazoa; phylum Chordata; order Testudines; family Testudinidae; genus Gopherus; species Gopherus flavomarginatus. The sequence continues at coordinate 88,738,576 of NC_066620.1, forward strand.
ACGCTGATGACATTGTTCTTTTAGTACAGAGCCCTGACAGGTTTCATGAGGCACTCCAGCATATGCAGGAGGAGTTAGTGAAGATTGGTCTCCTTGTTTCTCGGTCAAAGACAAAACCGCAAAACCTAGGACCAAGTCCACCTATGACTCCAATCTCTTTGAACAACGAAACCGTCAAATCAGTTTCCAGCTTTTGTTATCTTGGTTCTATATTTACCAGCTCCTCCAATTCTCACACAGAGGTTCTCCATTGGATTGGCATTGCAGCATCTGCCAGGGGCCGTTTACAACGGATATGGAAACAACATCAACTTAGCATGACAACCAAGTTCAGGATTTATTTGTGCTGTATTCTTCCCAACAGAGGAGCTGAGGGAGAGGAAGTAATTGCTGAGAAGGAGACTGGGACTGAACTTGGAGGATTTTGGGTGTAGGTGGGAGAAGTATGGAACAGGTGTTTTCTTTGGGGGAAGGAGGAGGAGGAGGAAAGGGATTATTAGGGATTTGTGGAGCCTTCCTCCATGCAGACCCTGTCTGACCCCTAGCCTCTCCCATTCAGTCAGGCACCTCTGCCCGTGCGTCCCTGCACCCCCACTTCCCATTCAGCCAGGCATGGCTGTCCCTGTCCCCCTGCACCTCTACTCCCTATTAACTAGGCACAGCTCCCCTGTCTCCATATGTCCCTGCACTTCCCCTCCTCCATGTGGCACTGTACCCCCACTTCCATTCAGCCCCTGGCTCAATAATGTCACCCCATTAGCTCCTGTGTCCCTGCCCCCATCTGTTCCCCCCACTAACCCTTCTGAAACCCAGTCTGTTACCCCTCAGCATCCCTGTGAGCCCTGTTCCGTCTGTCTCTGCTGTATCGCATTCCTCACCTGGCCCTGCACAGAGGGCACTGTGAGAAAGATAGCCTCTGCCCCCTCCCTCTCTGTAGCTGGCTGCTCCAGTCCGTGAGCCAGCTGCCGTCTCTGCTGGCACCACATCAGCCACTGGTGGGTGAAAGGTGTAATTGCAGTTTCCCTTCACCGCCCCATCAGAATCAATTATTCTGCAGGGGAAAAAAATCTGTGAGGGACATTAATTCTGCGCTTGCGTAGTAATCCCTCAGGAGTACCAGTTGCTCTCTCCTCTCTGCAGACCCAATGCACTAATCACTCCCACAAGCAGAACATCCCCAGTGAGAGACAGGGACAAGCAGAGGATAAGAAGCGCAGAATGCATAAGGTAATGGCCTCATTTATAGAAACTCCCCTTCACCCATGCAACTGTACAATTTTGGGGCTGCTCATTGTGTTGATCTGTTCCCCAGTTAGGTCAACCTTGTGTACAGCCAATACCCACATCCTTCCAAAACTCAAACAGATGGAGAACTTCTATTAAAGAGAGTCCACAATAAGCAACTAGCATCCCCACACCACCAGCTTCAAGAAAAGTCGTTGTTACTGTTCAGTTGAACAGTTAGGCTTACCACATGAAAACAAAGAAGCAGCCTTGCCAAGCAAATGTTGAATGAGAAAATCTGAAAACCCAGACATATGCTCTTTCAAATCTCACAAACCAACAGATTTGAATTAAATTAGAAATTAAACAAGAAAATACCTTATAGACAGTCACCCTGGAGCCCTGATGCAATAGCCAGATTCTCCATATGAAAATGATTTTATTTATAGATGCAATCTAAGGCTTTAAAATCTTGAATTAGCTCAGAAATTGAAAAGAAATACTGTGCTGACTAGCCAATAAAAACCTAAACCCTTTTTAGACTTTGGATTTGAAATGACGACTCTGAAGACAAGACGTACAAGACTGTAAAACAGATCACTCGCCTCTTTTCCAGATTTAATGATAAGAATCCTTAAATAAACAGGATGGATGTGACTTGAATTTTACTCTTCTCTGAACAGTCTCAACCCCCCTTACCTCCTTCCCAAATCCAAGGTTATTTTGGACATGTTTCAGCACTGCCTATATTACAGTTCAGTCTGTGTTAAGCAAAACCTTATTCAACACAGTTCTTGACAGGTAGGTAGCAAGGGTCCACCTACCGCTATAGATATATCTGTTGGGACCGGGTTACAATGGAACTGTCCCACTTGGCATGGTTAAAGCACAGCTCAGTCTTGTAGCACAGACAGGACAGAATCACGACATATCTAAAGATCTAGCACAGTTCAGGGACATGGTCAAAACATAGTTAGATCCCATCTGTAAGACCAAACTATGTAGGGGAATTGTCTTGTGACTTGGTCCCCCAACACACCTGTATTTGTACTCTAATGAGAAGAGCGTACACAGGTGCCTAACCATGCTATAAGCACAATTTTGTAAAATATTTTATAACATGATTAGGCCCTATCTACCATGGTCTAGGAAACACTGCTAGCCTCTTGCTAGCAAGATCCATGAATCAATATGGTTCTCGCTAATGTGTTTCTAGTGCCAGTGTTGACAGGGCCATACAGGGAGGGATATGCAATAAATAATCATATTCTGCACTGAGTACCTCATCATTGTATCTATAATAAGTTTACACTACACACAATAAGCCTTACAACATCCTTGTGTGGTAGATACTATTATACCCTTTTAGCAGATGGGGAAACTGAGGTTAAATGACATGCTCAAGATCACACAATGCATCAATAACAGAGCAGGGAATAGAACCCAGGAGTATTAACTCCTGTGACGCTCTAATCACCTGAGTATCCTCAGAACAACTGAGTTTGAAGTCTAGCTAGGACTTTTGCCCTTACCTGTAACCTATACCTTCAGGATCATTAGAGATAAGCAAAAAGTCCTGAAAGGCAGTCATAATTACAGCCGATCAATTTAAACAAGAGAACTATTCAACTCAGTACCTATATCAGGAGCAAGGACTGTCTTCCCTGTCTTGCCCAAACTCATTTAAGTTAGAAATATATGGCTAAATCATTTCCAAAAAAAAAGGTATTTGGGCTGCAATTAAAAAGGCATCATCAACTCAAAAAAAAATAAAAATCATGTTTCTGTCTGAAAAACTGTATAACTACTCCAGTTACACGTAATGCCTAGATTACTAGAATTGAAAGAAGTTGATGAAAAACATTTTTTTCAGATTTGTTTACTTTGTGCAGTTGACAGTCAATTGCGTATAGTCAATTATATTTACTCCTTATATTCACTGTCTCTTTAGCTGAAAAATCTCCTATGAACATCAACAAGGAAGCAGAAAATCCAAATTTTCTTTAAAAAACAAACAAACAAAAAAACTTATAAAAAATGTCAAGACACGGTATTTAGTTGGTGTTGGTCCTGCTTTGAGCAGAGGATTGGACTAGATGACCTCCTGAGGTCTCTTCCAACCCTAATACTTTATGATTTTAAGGATGTGCGATCAGAAACCGGAGTGTTTAGAATCAGTAAATTTTAAAATAAAAAAAATTCAAGCTGACAAAGTCCTTTATGAAGACAAAACACAGCTTCTCAGAAGTTTCATTTTAAAACCGGGCCCCTGCATATAACCCTGTTCCTGTGATCTTTCATAAGGATTTTTAAGTATAAGAACAGTTTGGCCCACTGGAGTTTATAAAGTCAGTGATCCATTATATGAACTAAAACCTTGGCCTTGATATAAGTAAATTGTTATAAAATAGCCTGTCATAAAATCCACCAATTATCCAAAATTATCTACATAGGTTTTCTTGACACAGTAAAGCCTAATAGCTCATAAATGGGCATCACATTCTACAGTACCATATGTAAGTGATGGCAGCAACAGTACTATCTACACAATTATGTTCTTGGAATTATTTATTTCCAAACATATTTATTCTTTCTAGACAATTCTTCATATATATCATTAGCTTCCTAATTGTGTTAATCTACGAGTCCATTCTAGGCCATTGGGGACCATCTAGTACAGCTAATAATTAGGAAGATTTAAATGCATGTGATAGTTTGGAAACTTTTCAGTTGCATTCTAAGCACTACCCTAACAAAAGGAAATTTGGCTCCACACTTATATACTATGTAAACAACACAGACAGGGCCGGTGCAACCATTTAGGCGAACTAGGCGGTTGCCTAGGGCGCCGAGATTTGGGGGAGCCAAAAAGAGCCCCCCCATTTTTTTTTAAATGGTTGACCGGGTCAGGGCGCCGCCGCGGCAGCCCGCAGCCCAGGGGTTCCCCCGGGTCAGGGCGCCGCTGCGGCAGCCCGCAGCCCAAGGGATCCCCTGGCCCAGGGAAACCCCGTGCTGCTGGCTGCCGCGGAGGCGCACTGACCCTGGGTCAGCGCGCAACGCCGCGGCAGCTGGCAGGCCAGTGGCCTCCTGGGTCAGGGCGCCACCGTGGCAGCCGGCATCCCAGGGTGTCCCCCGGGTGAGCGCGCCGCCGCGGCAGCCGGCAGCCCAGGGGGTCCCCCGGGTGAGCGCGCCGCCGCGGCAGCCGGCAGCCCAGGGGGTCCCCCGGGTGAGGGCGCCGCCGCGGCAGCCGACAGCCCGGGGGTCCCCCGGGTCAGGGCGCCGCCGCGGCAGCCGACAGCCCGGGGGTCCCCCGGGTCAGGGCGCCGCCGCGGCAGCCGACAGCCCGGGGGTCCCCCGGGTCAGGGCGCCGCCGCGGCAGCCGACAGCCCGGGGGTCCCCCGGGTCAGGGCGCTGCCGCGGCAGCCGGCAGCCCAGGGGATCCCCTGGCCCAGGGAAACCCTGTGCTGCCGGCTGCCGCGGAGGCGCACTGACCCTGGGTCAGCGCGCACCGCCGCGGCAGCCGGTAGGCCAGGGGCCCACTGGGTCAGGGCACCGCCGCGGCAGCCAGCAGCCCAGGGGGTCCCCCGGATCAGGGCACCGCCGCGGCAGCCGGCAGCCCAGGGGGTCCCCTAGGTCAGGGCGCCGCTGCGACTGCCCAGAGGTTCAGGCTGCCGGCGGCGTGCTGACCCAGGGGAATCCCTGGGCTGCTAGCAGAGGCTCAGAAACCAGAATCCCTCTCCCTCCCAGAGCAGGGGCTCCAGCCTATGCAATTTTCTCATGGGGGGGGAGCGGCGGCTGGGCAGAGCTGCGCAGCTCTGCTTAGCGCACGTGGTAGGAGCCCTGTGACGGCGCGACACAAGGGCTTCTGGAGGAAAGCTGGGGCTGCCCCCTGGCTCAGCCTCCACATCAGCCCCAGCGAGGGGCAGCAGAAGAAAAGAGCCTCAGCGGTGGTCTGGTGGAGTGGAGGAAGAAAGAAGACCCTGACGCTAATGTGCTGGGCAAGGTAAGCAAGTGCTTCCCCACAGCTCGGCCTCAGGCGCCTGTGCTCCTGCCTCCTTGGTCCTTGGCTGGTCCCTGCTCCTGCTCCCCTTGTATGTGGGTGGCTCGAGAGAACAGCAGCCTGCAGAGCTGAGCTGCCCCAGCGCCCCCAGGCACCCCCCTTGACCCCATCCCCCCCACAGCCCTGACCCCCAGCTCCGAGCCCAGCCCCTCTGAGCTGGACACCATCCTGACCCCATCTCCCCACATCCCTGAGCCCAGCCCCTGTGAGCTGGGCACCCCTGAACCCAGAGCCCAGCTCCCCACCCAGCCCTGGGCAACAACAGCACCACCCCCAGTCAGCGACAGCCCATTGGTACCAACCATCACAATCACCCATCATCTGCCCATTATGTAATTGCAAATGTATACAGACCATTACAGCTTTTAATGTTTTTAAATAATGTATTTAGTGTATTTTCAAATTATTACAAGTTAATTTTTGAATGTATTTCACAAGTTATTTTTTACTTTTCCTAATACATGTTACTATAGTATTGCAAATGTTTTATGGAAGGGGCCCCCAATTTTGCTTTGCCCAAAGCCCTCTGAATCCTCTGGGCAGCCCTGTCTGAGTTTTAAGCCCTGCTGCTATGTTTTGCCTGCAACAGGTAGGCCTAAGCCTGTGAGTGATCCCCATAGCAGCTGCCTGAAGAAGTGCTTGGGGGAATCATGCAGAAGGAGCGTGATATTTATTTGAGTTCTCTCCTCATGGAGGCTGTGCTCCACTTGGTGCAGGACAGCAGTCTCAGCAGGACTCTAGGACCAGCACCTTGCCTCAGTTTGTGGACTTGTACTGTACCCATCACCGGGCTGAGTCTGGCACTGTTACCCCTCACCAGTGCCCAAGAAGCAGTCAAAAAAGTTGGAAGGACTGGTTAGGTTAGTTGTCGTGCTGTTGCTTGGCCAGTGTAGAGACCACTGAATGCATAATATTCCTCTGTGATGTTCTGTCCTGAGCACAATTGGCATGTTATGAGGTAGTGCCTGTGAGGGACAGGTGTCTGTTTATGTCATCTAGCCATCATGTCTTAGGTCTTCGGGGGGGGGGGGGAAGCTTTTCCATCCTGCTTTCATTGGATCAAAATCAAAGATTATTTTCACAGGGAAGTTAGTAGGCATTTAGAGCAGATGAACATACCACCACAGAGAGCACTTGGCAACCATTTGAGTGTGTGTGACCTATTTAGTTAGAAAATGGAATTTTTCATTCAAATTGAGTTTGTACCATTTGATGTTTTTAATCATTTGGAGGTGCATAGCTAGTTAGGCAGAATGGGTTCCGCAGCACTCCCAGTCAGATTTTGATATGAAGGAAGGACGTATACGTGACTAAAAAAGGTGTATTTCTGATTACAATCAACATTGCTTAATTTTAAGGGAAAGTCATCTTGATCTCTTAATCAATATTTACGTCAAACAGTTGATGAAATTCAAATAGTTAATTATAGTAAGTGACATGCATTCTCTATCCTTTACTTTTAATAGTGAACAAGAAAAAGGACTGATAGGAATAAAATTTCATTTTTTTTCGTTTACAGTTGATGCAGCCTCATGGCAGATAAAAAAAAAAAAAGGTCTGGGGCACAATTTCGTGACCGCATATTGTGCATAATGTATGTGATTTTGGGGGGGAGGGGGGGGCGCAAGATGGAAGTTTCGCCTAGGGCGCAAAATATCCTTGTACTGGCCCTGAACACAGAGCATCTGACTGAAAACTATAGCAGCTAAGAAAATTAAGGCTAAAACCTGAATAAACACTCCATCTTCAGCTCACAACTTTTCAATTTTTATTTCTTGGTAAGGGCATCAATTAATACTGGAATGTCATCAATTCTCATTCTCCTTACTCTCATGGATTTAAGACAGGCACTTCAACATGCCTGAATATAACATTTTGTAGGTGATTGTGCCAACTCTTTGGATATCATATTTTCATCCTGATCCACAAGCTATGTTGTAATAATAAAAACGAAAAGGGTCTGACATTTTAAAAAATAGTTAGAATGAGCACAAGCAGCTTGACAGGAGAGCTGGAAGTCTGGAGCAGTCTAAATATTACAAACAGAGACAAGGCCTGATTCCCTCCATGGCTGCACCAGATGAACCCAGGCCCCAGACTACCAGCACCATAAAGTTCATCAAAAGCCAAGATGCAGCAGCAGATGACAGAAGAAGGAGCAATCGTCTCAAGTTGCAGTGGACGAGGTCTAGGTTGGATATTAGGAAAAACTATTTTACAAGGAGGGTGGTGAAGCACTGGAATGGGTTACCTAGGGAGGTGATGGAATCTCCATTCTTAGATGTTTTTAAGGCCTGGCTTGACAAATCCCTGGCTGGATGATTTAATTGGGGTTGGTCCTGCTTTGAGCAAGGGGTTGGACTAGGTGACCTCCTGAGATCTCTTTCAACCCTAATCTATGATTCTATGAAATCACTTGCTAATGAGCTAGTCTCTGGGTATGTCTACATGACCCACCGGATCGGCGAGTAGTGATCCATATATCGGGGATCGATGTATTGCGTTTCGTCTAGATGCGATACATCGATCCCCGAACGTGCTCCCTGTCGACTCTGGAACTCCACCAGGGCGAGAGGCGGAAGTGGAGTCGATGGGGGAGCAGCAGCCGTCGATCCCGTGCCGCGAGGACGTGAAGTAAGTCAATCTAAGATATGTCGACTTCAGCTACGCTATTCTCGTAGCTGAAGTTGCATATCTTAGACTGATCCCCCCTCCTGCCTCCAGTGTAGACCAGGCCACTGATTCAGAAAACCTCTGATGATGCTTTTCCCAGAAGGATCAACATCTGTCAGCAGGGTGGGTTGTTTCAGGTAAACACTTCCAGCCTGTTATGGGAATGCATTGCTGGTAGAGGACATGACTGACCTTTGGTTAACGAATATTATATGTAGTAATTTAACACTTGTGGTATTCTTAACAACATGTCTGAGAACATACCGCACAATAGAGCACACATCCTAGTTTCTCTAGAGGAGCTCTGGAGTTCTGCTGCTCACTCGATCTGTTTCACTGTTCCATAAATATCTGCCTAGATCACTTTTACTTTTCCACTAAAAAAACCAGCATACTCCATTAAAGGGACAATGTCGGTTCCAGGATATTTTAACATAGGTCTTCACTGGAAGGAAGTGTCTTTTGGGACCCTAAACAGTTATTTAAATATGTCCATAACTCATCTGCCGATGTCTTAACAATGATCAGGATCTTCTATTTATTTAGGACCCAAACAAAAACTATGGTCCATATTCTACTCTCAGCTACACCAGTGTAAAGCGGGAATAACACCCTTTCTCTGATTTCACTTACAGCACTGTAAGTCAAACGTAATTCAACAAAGTCAATGGAGTTACACTGGCATGCGATCAGGGTAAGTGAGAGAAGAATTAGGTGCAATGGAGTGCCAGCTGTACATTAGTGTAACTGAGAGCAGAATTAAGCACACTGTTTTGTGCTGTGCTGATAAGTCATGTTGAGCTAAAATGCTTTGGGATGAAAAAATGCTCACAGATCAAATTGGGGCGGGGGGGAGTGGTTAAACTCTATTCAGGCTCCACCCACAAAGCCACAGGAGTGGGATGCTTCCTGATGGACGATCGATATGATAAGTAGTGAAACGGTCATTTGCTAGGTTGGTGGACTGTATATAACTTTGAAATTGTTCCTCAGCATGGGTCTCCTGGCTAGCAGGACACAGAACTAGTCACTAGAAATAGAACTACTACAACAATTTACATTTTGTTTTCAATGCTCATTACTCAAACCAAATTATTTTGCATGTGAAGAAACAAAGCGGGTAGAAAAACAGTGGCTTGCCTTTCTCATTTAGAAGTGCTTTAGACATTTCCACATCTTTTGTCTCTTTTCTATTATCATTTAATTTGGTCCTGATTCTGAATATACTTTCATTATTAGACATACTCACATCATCAGTAGCATGTGCCACTTCTTCTGAAAGCTTTCTGTGCCTATTGAGGGGGAGGGAGAAACAAAATCATTTTTTCATTCATCTTAGAAAAATGTGAATTCTCAGAATGTCTGTGAACTATGTAATTATCTAAACAATGTCAAGAATGAAATCTTAAAAAGGAATCGCTTAGAATTTTCACAACTTTTGTAGAAATATCATAACCATAAAGTAACTACATACTTTTTAAATTAACAAATATAGTATTAAATTGCAATTAACCACAGTAATGGAGTTTATTTAAACAAGAAAATTTATGATAAACAAATTAAGAATAAAACTACATGCAAACCATTCCAATGATGCAGAAACTCTAATGGCAATATAAAAACAAGTGATGTTTGGTAAGAGTTTGCTTAGCAGATTCAACATTAGTAAATTCAACTAGACACTTTCTTTTAAAGTATTTGATCTGATCCTCAAACACTTGTTGACATAAATGATTTTACATATATTGCTAGTCCAAAACTGACTGAGACTACTGATGTGTGTAAATTTACTCATGCTTGTAAGTGTTTGCAGGATTGGACCCTTAGTTTTCATACCCTGTTTGAACACTGTTCCAGCTCATTAAGACAAGTTAGGCTTAGCAATCAGTTGTATGGCATTATTTATTTTGTTCTGCATTGCAATTCTGCAGCTAAATGTATTATTATTTCAGAGGGTACAGAAACAGTGATCAGGTCTCTTACACGTACCAAAAGCTTACATTATACAAAATTTCCTCAGCAGGCTCCTGGAAATTTCCTGAATAAGTTTTTTTTAAAAAATACTTAAAATGACTATATTTTGAACAGAGTTAGCAAAAATAAATAGGCTTTTCAAATATATTCTAAGCCAACAGGCAGATACACCAGCCAGGGAAGGTAAAATAGAGCTCCAAACTATTGGTAAACCTAAAGTTCTTTCCAAATGTCTACTTTTATTAACAGGAAAATTCAAAACAAGCACTTTGCACCGACTAACAAACAATAGAGGTCTTTGCAGCTTTCAATAAGGGGAGGAGGAGAGGACACAAACTCATCTGAGCAGCCATTCTGGCTGCTTCCCCTGTGCTTTTATAGCCCCCATCACAGATCGGCCATGAAATAGGCAGTGGACCTGGGTTCTCTCTGTGACCTCTTACTTGCTGGGCCTTAAGGATCACCTTTATACTTTAGGGCTCTTTCTCTCTCTCACTCCCCTTCCCAAATTAAAGGTTTTAAACTGTAGTTTCTACTTTCGGAAGATCACAGTGTGGTTGGTGTTTAGCCACACACATAGCTCTTTTTTCTCTGTGTCTCACTTGCTATTTTAATCCCTCCCTTCTTTTCCTTTAGCCATCTAAGAAATTTCCTGCTTCTTACTTACTCAAACCTAATCCTGCCTTTCCTCTTCCATCCCAAAATGTGTTGGCAATTACAAGTGATTGCATAATGGGCTGGATTATAGGACCAAATACCCCATTAGTGTAAGAAGATGCAACTCCACGGAAGTGAATGGAATTGCACCTATTTATGCTGGCAGTGAGTCTGGCCCACAGTATCACAAAACAACACATGGAAGACAACTGTTTTACTGAGCAACAGAAAAGTGTGAGATTTCCTTCTCTAATGTCACATTATCAATTTGATAGAAGAAAGCCGATGTTGGCAATACTTTTGCAATATATATTTTATAGTAAGATTGCAGTTCTCCCAAGAAACCAAGAAAATATTTATTTTCACACACATCCCCGCACACACACCCCACACTGTTCTCTCTGTACATCACTATATGCATCAACTAAAAGAATAATATTTCAAAAGTAAGTTACCTATATTGTGAGACTGAATGTCCAGAAGCAGTATCAAAAGGCAATAAGGGACGGATCCTGCAGTGCACTCTGATATTTCCCCTCAGTTCCTGGGATTATAATATAAAAATGTAATTAGTACAAACTATTACAAGGGGACATGCATGTAGGCTCTGGTCCTGCAAATACTCACGTTTAACTTTTTAAGAACATGCGTAAGAGTTTGCAAGGGAGGAGAACGGAGAGGCTAAGTTATGCTCCAAGGATTCTCCTTTTTAGAGCAATAGGCACAAGTACTATATTTAAAAGACATTTCTGATTAGGAACAGTATGGTATGGCTTGCTGCAAAAAGCAGATGTGCCTCTGTAAAGAAGCATATGGTACATAGACAAAGGATCTGATACATCAAGTAGGAGCATATTCATTAGTTATGATGTTTGGGAAATTATGCATATAATTGCAGGAGGTCTCAATGGTTCTCTCATTATAGATACTCATCATAGGCGGCAGGTTTGTATAATTTTTAGTGGTGCCCAAAATGGTGGTGCCTGCCCCCCCCGGCTCCCGCTCTGTAAGCCAATATAAAATGAAGCTACAACACGTCGGCACCACAAGGTTACAATGGTCAATTAAAAGTCGAAAGTCAGAAGCAGCACTTGCCTGCTTCAATATACGGTATTATATTTTGTTGCACCTGTTGTGACAAAGTGGGAATGTTCTTAATGTTTTCTCTGAATACTGTGTGGGTGCCTCAGTTTCCCCTGCAAGGTGCCAACTGAAGGTGTTGGGGACAAAGAGATCAGGTGGCCTCCTTGTCCAGAAGAGACACAAAGGCTAGAGGAGGGAGTGTCAGTTTGGAGCTGGCTGGGGAAATGAGGCGAGGCCCAGAACTTGGGTCTAGGCTCCCCACGCTCCAAGATGGATCTGACTGAGGGGTCCTGTTTTCTGTACCTACAAGCAGGGCCATCCTTAGGATTTATGGTGCCCTAGGCAGGATTATTAAACTGGTGCCCCTGTGCCTGTCTTGCTCTTAGCAACACAAATATAAGCTTATAGAACTGGAAAACTTGCCACATGCATGTTATTAAAACCGGTTTAAGTTAATTAAGCACACGGTCATGCTGATGGACTAGCACTAAAAAGTAGCACTACAGAAAAAATTCTGATTTGACAGAATGATGCAAATAATATAATTTTTTAAATGTGTCAAAATTTTATTGGAAATTTATATGAAGAGGTATTGAAACAAGGATTAGTTTTTAATTAAATGCAACCTTTCTGGCTTTTTTGGCTGCAAAATCAGTAATAATGTCATCGTATGACAAAGACAAAGTGATGTCTTGTTTGATTGCAAGAATAGCAAGACCAGTCAAGTGTTCCTGACTCCTTGTAGGGCAGAGATAGTTTTTAATGAGCTTTAGTTTTGAGAAACTCTGTTCTCTTGATGCTACTGTTACAGGAATTGTCAGTAGAATATGAGTGGCAATGTACACATTAGGATATATGTCAACAAGTTTGCTGGTATGAATAAACTGTACAATGTCCATCATCGATTTTGCATGTGGCAACAACTCAATTCTTCATACAGTTCAAGTCCATTTAAATCAAAATGATCACCGTGCTTCAGGAGGCTCTCTAGGTCAGGGTCCCCAACGTGCTTCCCGCGGGCGCTATGGGCCTCTCAGTGCACCCGCATACTGGCTGGAGGATGAGCATCTCCTGACACCTCTGGATGACACCACTTGCCGCCAACAAGCAGCGTCATCCAGAGGCGTCGCTGCCAAAATGCCGCTGAATTTCGGCAGCATTTCAGCGGATGCTCGTCCGCCACCACGGTCCTTCGTCTGTCGCCTGCCAGACGAAAAAGGTTGGGGACCACTGCTCTAGGTTCTTGCACTTTGTCATTAGTTGATCTTGTTTTCCTATTTTGTTGAATTTAGTCCTGCTCAGCCCACTTCCAGCTGAGTGAATGGAACCCCAGGCCGACAGCGGGATGAGTGGCTCAGCCGGGGTCTCAGCCATCTGCCTGCTCAGCCTGCTGCCAGTCTGGGGTTCCTTGGGGGTGTCCAGGCCAGCAGCAGGTGCTGAGTGGGGCTGGCAGCCAGGACCCCAGGTGGCAATGGAGCAGCATCCAGAACCCCAGAACAGCGGCAGGCTGAGCTGCTCAGCCCACCGCTGCATGCCATCAAAAATCAGCTCGCGTGCCACCTTTGGCACATGTGCTGTAGGTTGCCGACCCCCGCGCTATACACTAGTAAGGAGATGAGCATATTATAGTTGTTGGAGGGCTCTATTTAGCAGTAACAGGGCTATAGGAAAGTCAGTCAACATTTTTTGTTTCTCTGATGAAAACTGGCCCACTCCCTTCCCCATACCAAACTTGTCACAAATAACTGTCAACAACTTAATTTACTTTGAATTCAGGATTGTTAGCAAGCATTTTTGGCAAACAAATTTGCTCAATGACAATCAGAATGGCATCAGAGTACTGCTTTCATGCTTGGCTCACCCCCCAGCCTGCTGGTCCAACAGCTGCAGTAGAGGAGGAGATAGGTGGAAAAATGCAGGACCCCAAAATCCACCTCTTGGGGTGCAGAGTGGCAACAGCAGCAGCAAACCCTAAGGTCCAATCACACGCCAATGGGCACCACCACCAGCCCAACGGACCATGGTGAAGTTAGCACAGCATGTGATCTCAGGGACAAGGCACCCATGGAGCCACAGCAGCTCATCCTGCCCTGTGCAGCTCCCCCTGGATGAGATGGATCGCTGCCAGCCCTGGGAAGAGACGCGCTCCCCAGCTAGGGTGACCAGATAAGGCTGTCCTGATTTTATAGGGCCAGCCCCGATATTTGGGGCTTTGTCTTATATAGGCACCAATTACCCCCACCTAGGGTGACCAGACAGCAAGTGTGAAAAATCAGGATCGGAGGTGGGGGTTAATAGGAGCCTATATAAGAAAAAGACCCAAAAATTGGGACTGTCCCTATAAAAGTGGGACATCTGCTCACCCTACCCCAACCCTGTCCTGATTTTTCACACATGCTATCTGGCTATCCCCAGCCCAGCCGTGTGTGACCATTCCAATCCTGGCTGCCTGCGAGGAAGTGAGTTACTTTCACTGTCATTCCTCAGCAGGTAGGCAGCCAGCCTCCCCTCCCTCCCCTCCCCAGCACCTCACCCAACCCAGCCCTGACGCCAGGGGAAAGAGTCACACTCACAGATGAGTTCCTTCCCCCGCTCCTTCCCAGAGACTTCCCAGCAGCCAAGCCCCTCCCTCAGACTGTGCTGCATTCGGCTCTTTCTAGGACCCAGCACTCCACTGCTTCCCGTCGGTCCATATTCCCAGCAGAGCGGTGCCCCCAGACCTAGTGGTGCCCTAGGCGGCTGCCTGTTCTGCCTATGGCTAAGGATGGCCCTGCCTACAAGCTCTGTTTTAGTCTGTGATCCTGTTATCTAATAAGCCTTCTGTTTTACCTGCTGGCTGAGAGTCACGTCTGACTGCAGAGTTGGGGCGCAGGGACCTCTGGTTGCCCCAGGACCTGCCTGGGCACACGCTGTGGAAAGCGCACAGTGTGGAAGGGCATGCTGAATGCTCCGAGGTCAGACCCAGGAGGTGTAAGCTTCTTGCCCTGGAGACAGTATGCTCAGAGAGAGGAGGCTCCCCCAGTCCTGACTGGCTTTGTATGGAGTAGTTCCAAAGCATCCCAGCATCCCCTTCCGCACCATGCGCTTCCCAGAAGTCCACACAGGCACTGACACACTCTCCTCTGGCCTTTGTCTCTTTTCCAGGCATTAGGAGGCCACCTGATCTCTTTGTTCTCTAACACCTTCAGTTGGCAACTTGCAGGAGAGCGGCCCAGGCCATCAGTTGCCCGGAGACAGGGTTTCGGCCATTCTCTGTGCAGACGGCATCACACTGGCACTCTAGGGCTCTACAACAATCACACACCCTTATCCCACCATCTAGATCCTTGAGAAATGCATAGGGGAAACTGAGGCACCCACACAGTACTCAGAGAAAACATTAAGAACATTCCCTCTTTGTAACACCTGTATACTTTAAAGGGTGTAAAATAATCAAGTATTGTGCTAAACATGACGATACTCCAAACTGACCATCAAATTTAAGTTGCATGTTTTTCCCCTCAAGTGAGGGCTCTGGGGTGGGGCTGGGGATGAGGGGTTCACAGTGCAGGAGAGTGCTTGGGGTTGGGGTGCTGGGGGCGCAGGCTCTGGGGTAGGGCAGGATTGGGGATAAGGAACTTGGGATGCAGACAGGCTGTCCCAGGGCTAGGGTCAGAGAGGACTCCCCCCCACCCCACTTACTGGCAGCAGCAAGCTCCAGGGGAGGGACCCCTCCTCTCTCCCCTTCTCCCCCGCCCCGCAGCACACTCACTCTGCACCACAGTCACTGCACATGCAGGGACTCTCTCAGGTACAGAAAGCCCACTCGCTTCCCCTATGGTGGGTACCAGGGTGGGGGGTTGCCATCACTTGTGACCTCCCCTGCTGTTGCCCATGGGTGCCGGGGTACAGAGCTCCCAAGCATGTGTGTGCCTCCTCCCCTCCCCTGGTGCTCCAAGAGGCTGCCTGCCGCTGATCTCTATAGCCTTAGGCAAAAGCAGCACAAACAAGGGAGAGAGGCACTGGCTGTTTTCTTTCAGGCAGGGAAGCTCCAAGGCGGGGTCAGGGCCAGCTCCAGGCAGGGCAGGGCCAGCTCCAAATATTGGTGGAGCACAGCCCTCAGCCTTGAATATTCCTGGTGCTTGAGCACCTTGAGCCCATGTAACCTGCCGCCCCTGATACTCACAACTAAACTGTTGTGAAGTATTTTTCTCTTTTGTTTTTCTTGCTGGTATCTCTCATTAACTTCATGTAAAGACTGCTCGAGATCAAATGCTTTTGTCCGGAATGCTGGAAGAAGAAAGCCATTTTAAAAACCCAAACTCTTGGGATATACAGGTAGGATTTTCAATAGCACCTAAGTGAACTAGGAGCACAGTTACTATGGACACAAATACATAACTTTGAAAATGTTAAATTATTAGACGTACAAGGCATTCAAAGATCATCCAGATCTGCCAGTCCAGTTAGGCCAGTGCTATTTGTCACTATGTGAGAGATCAATGTACAGAGGCCATCTTGGGACTCCGGCTGTTTAAGCTGGTAGACATCAGACATGATGTAGTCGTGATGGGCTTTTTCTTACACTGAGCAAAGAGGTGGTGATCTATACCATGCTTACCACCTCTTCTGCAGACTCATTAGGCATCAATAGTGGCATGTACTCCGCTCCTATGCAGAGGAAAAGTGCTGAGGCAGCTGCAACGGTGGGTGGCTTCTTAAGGAGTTAAGGTGGAAATGGAGGAGTGCTCTAGCATGAACAGACAGACTTTAACTTGCTCTTGGATACCCATGGAGTGGCGAGTAGATAGGAGAGTACAAAACTTTTGCAAGATGCAATGATATGAAGTATTTTGAGAAAATACTTCACATGTGATGGAACAGAAGTCCGACTGTCCTGGAAAATGGAGTCTATACATATAATGAAGGCAGAAGAGTCATTACTTCATGCCTCTGCTTGTTCAGCTCAGCATAAATTTTCAATACGGTAAGAAGAGAATTAGACATGCAACTCATTCAGTGTGCTGCTAAGCCCTTGTAAACAGAGCTGAAAATGTTCCCCCTAAGATGCCAGAGTACACTTCATTTCTAGGATTTTATAGAAAGCTTAATCTTTTGAAATCCCATGAAAGTCCTCCTCACACAAACTGAAGAGGGATGGATAGAGCAGAGTAAAAGCTCTCCAACCTCACAGATGATTTTGTTTCAACCTCATTACATTCACACTGAAAGGTCCATGTGGCAGATGAGAAAAACCTGTAAACTGTCAGAGAAAGCAACCTCTCAGGAACCCCAGCAAGAAATCCAAGTCCCCAACATTAGCAAGGTGTCCAGTGACACAGAAGTACAGTACTCCACAATGTGGCTCTAGAATTGGACTAGCAATAAGGCCACCAGGCAGTATTCACCTTTTCATAAAGAAGTTAATATTGAATTTTAAGATCTCAACATGACAAGCATGTAACTTATACTCCTGGCTAGGAGCTAAAAATCTGAAAACTTTAAACAACATTTGTCTTATATTGGAATTTCCCCAAATATTATTTTTGCCATTCCTAATCTGTACGCCTCACCCGTCAGCCTTGAGGTATTCTCCAGTACGCAAATTTCCAGGGGTACACAAAACTGTCAGCTGGAGGGGCAAGGCAAGACCCAGGAGCTGCATGAAGAATGGTCCCTTTCTTGCATTCAGTAAATCCAGTAAACTTAGTTTGAGCAATCATTTGTGGGTTAATGTTGGGTTAAACCTCAACAATAAGGGGGTTAAATGTTTCAGTTTTACCCTGGAAGCCTAAACAGAAACTTCTCTCTTTGGCCACATAAGACAGTAATATTTTTTTTAAAAAAATATACATAGCAACACTCAATTCTTGTATTTTCTTGGAGAAACCAACAGAGAAGGAATTGTTTTATGGAATTATAAGAGTGACCACTGCTAGGCTGCAAGACATTATCCATTATAGGCCTGAACTTGACCACTTGGCACAGCTCCCTCACATAAGATTTTCCAAGTGAAGCCCCTCATAGCTAAAGCATGATGTAAAAATCTCGTTTGTTTTATACTAATCCTCTTTAAGAAGTAGCATTTAGGACTATTTTTTTAGCAAGCTGGAAAGCAAATGGTTTTAGTTATTGGAGGTGATCTTTGTGAGGTGAGCTTCTGCAAGAGGTCTGGTGAACATTACAAGCTCTGCTCCACTTAATTTGTGCTTTAGTTTAAAAAAAAATGCTAGTCCTTTTTGTTGTGAAAGTAGCTGTGAAAACAGTAATCAATCGTTAGCTTGTCACAATGGTCACTAGTTTGTCACAATGGTTTTTCGAAGACAGATGATTCCTTGGGATCTGCAGAAAACAAATAAAGGTCTACAACAAGCTTTGTTTATCCAAGCACTGAACAACCCTCTACCTCAAATCCTTGCACCTGACAGCTGGTGTTTTCATACATGTTTTTCCAACGCTCACTTCCATAAAAGGAACAAACCATTATGCCGCTCATGTTTTGTGAGGCTTTATATGCAGTAGAGATGGACCCTTTTAATGAAAGTGCCACAAAGCCCATTTTCTAACAGGCAACTACTTCTAAACCTTCCTTGTGTGGAACTATTTGTTTATGTACCTGGCCATTTGTTACCATTATCATTTGTGTTCTCCTGGAAATCCTGCTTGTTTCCCCTGTGAGCCGCTCTAGAAGTTATTTCTTATTCATATTATGGTAGTGCCCAGGAACTCATTCTGACATCCATTGTGCTAGGAACTGTACTAACATAGACTAAGACACTGCCTCTGCCCCTGGAAGGTTACTTTCTAAGTAGACAAGACAGACACAGGGTGGGGAAAAGGGTATCCTCTACAAGCAGAATGAACACGAGTGATAGTTTGCAAACATTGTGTTAATGTCATAACTTTTCACCTTTTCTTCCCATACTGGTTCCAAATTTTAAAAATGAGGCCAATCAAACCCAATGGAAATGGTTCCCCTAGGTTAGAGAGCCATAATACAGTATGCTACACATCACTAGCCTTTTCAATGTTGTTGCAGTTATCTTGCAAGAGAGGTTGTATAAGAAGGCAAACATCAGTTATCTTTTCTAAATGATTAGCACCAGCCTGAGTAACTGGTTTTGTTGCACACTGTTTTAGTCTTAACTAGATGCAATCTACAGGTTGTCAGATACTCTATTTGTCTGTAATACTGCTCTTTAGGATAATGCATTTTTATAATATGCAGAGCTTTAGTTTGGTTTGCTTTTTAGTCTCCCCACAAGAAACTGAGGGTGAATTGATACAAGCTTTTAAAGTAGCAGGTTTTTTTGTTTTGTTCTTAATGTCAGAAGGAACATTTTGAAGGCACAGAAAAGTCCGGGAAGAACATTCATTTGGGCCCAGATCCAGCCCCTTCTCTTCCCCAAGTGCAGGGGACATCCCAGGCAGCAGAGCTGGTGAGGCTGAGCTATGCAAAAGTAGGCAAACGCAGGATTCCAGGGGACCATGCAGAGAATGCACATCTCCTGCTTGGTGCAGAGCTCAGATCTTGGGGAAAAAGGCCCGGAGTGACAGCACATAGGGGGCAGGACTTGGGCAGGCTAGGGGATGAGCTGCTCCACATCGCCTTCCATCTTCCCCACCACAGGAAGGAGAAGCCTGTGTAAGGAGACATGGAGGCTAATTCATAAAACCTATCTATAGCTTACTGGGGTGGTGGAATAATTCTTCCCCCAGTTATTCATTTGGTCAGGTACAGGGTTTAGAATTCGCTCCTTCGTAACTTCTAGTTGCTAACTTTCTAATCACATAAAAGCGAACACCCAAGCCCTGCCCCTTCTCTGAGGCCCCACCCACTACATTGCCCCTCCTTCAGTGGCTCGCTCTTCCCCACCCTCACTCACTTTCACTGGGCTGGGGGAGGGGGTTGGGGTGCGGGAGGGGGTGCAAGCTCTAACTAGGGGTGCAGGCTCTGGGGTGGGACTGAGGAAAAGAAGGGGGATCCAGATTTGGGAGGAGGGCTCAGGGCTGGGGTAGGGGCATGGGCTTACCTCAGTCAGCTCCCGGTCAGTCCCTACTTGTCCTGGCACTGTGCTATGCCCTGGAAGTGGCCAGCAGGTCCGGCTCCTAGGCGGCGGGAGGAAGGGGCCAGGAGACTCCGTGCGCTACTCTTGCCCACAGACACCACTGCCCCCTCCCCCAGCTCCCATTGGCCACAGTTCCCAGCCAATGGGAGTGCAGAGCTGGTGCTCGAGGCAGGGGCAGCACGTGGAGCCCCATGGACCCCCGCCTAGGAGCCGGACCTGCTGGCCGCTTCCAGGGCACAGCATGGTATCAGGATAGATAGGTACCAGCCTGCCTTATACCTGCAGCACCGATGACCGGACTTTTAACGGCCCGATCAGCGGTGCTGACCAGAGCCACCAGAGTCCCTTTTTGACAGGGCATTCCAGCCGAAAACCAGACACCTAGCAACCCTAGTAACTGCTAACTAGCTAAGCACTGACAATACTAGTTCTTCAATCTTTTGAAGACTATTCTGGGTCCAAGAAACTGATATGGCCTTTTTCAGACAGTATCTATATAATGGATTAAGTTAAGAAGTCTTCTTAAATTTTCAGAAATTTGCCACCCATCACAAAAATAGCTTGATTGATATATGAGTCTCAGGAGGACCCCTGTCAGGCAGTCTGACAATATTTTTGCTAAAATGATAACATCTACGTTAACCAGGCAACTATGGTAATAAGGACAGAATAATGGGTCTGTTCTTGGTTTGGGAATTACTATTATTCACACTTCACATAGCAAAGATGGCAGTGTCTAGTTTTCAGATTGAGATTAAATACATCTAATAAGGGGCTACTCAGTTATTTTACAACTGAGTTCACTCTGTACCCCCCCAGACTCTGGCAATTCACATACTTGGAATGCTTTTTAACATTTCTTCTATGGGTATCTACCTATCAAGCATTTCAGCTTGAGCCTCTATTTTATGAGGCTAAACAGGTAATATATGATTTCCCTGATTTCCCTGGTATATATATTTGGGATTACTATTAGTAAGGGATAAAGTGTACATCTCATGACAGTAATTCTAAATATATCTCTATGATAGTAAAGACTGTGTAACTGGCCCACCAATTTTATTTTGCTTTACCAAATGGACAAATCTCCAGGTAGAATCCATTCCATTATGACCTGTGAACCTGGCCTGTTTGTTTAAGTTTATGATACTGACAATGTAGTTTACTATTTCGTTCATACTCTTTCCCACCTCTACCTCGTTTAGTTAAGAGGGATAAGGGTATCCGACCACATACCTTTTGTATCATGCTAAGTTCCATTTAGTTTGGGTCAAACAAATTTACAGCAGAAAAGTTCCTCCTACCTTTTCCAATTGCATTTATTTTTAAAAAATACTTTCGAATTTGTGTGCATTTGGTCAGTCTTTTGAGTCCTTCAAACCCAAATTTATCCTACAAGAATATTTTTTGTGCTAATGCTGGGCCTTGCTGGATATCTTTACTATTTACCATTATTAACATTTATGTAAGTGTTACACTTGGAAATATTTCCCATGAGTTAATAGCTCACCACTTCTTGACATCCTTGTAAATGTCACTGTTACATAAGGTCCCAATCCTGCATTGTGATCCACATGAGTGGAACTGCTGCACTCACACACAGCTCCACCGAAATCAGTGGCTGCACCCAAACAGATTACAATGCAAGACTGTGGCCTAATTCAGAACATGAATATTTTATAGTTCCAGGTACATAATATTATAATTAATAAATTACAATAATGAGCTGAAAAATATAGGTTAAGAACACAGAGACTTAACCCAGGCACCAACATACTATTTTGATATGTGTTGACGTTTCCCTTAGCTGCGACATCACAGACTGATGTGTTTTAAGGGATGTCAACAGCAAGACTAGAACAGGGCAGAGGACTTTGTGGGACCTATAAAGAATACTTTAAAAACTAGTTTACAACACTGAATTTGTTTATGGGATAATTGCCCCACAGAGGCTGATAAATTGGAGCATTCAGCTTAATCTTGGTTCAATTTTCTACTTTGCTCTCCACTACCGTATCAAAGTTGGTCTGTTTAATTGTTTTCTTCATCTCGGCAGTGGAGCATTCTAAACCCAAGCAGAGTGCATAGTCTTTGTTTAATCCATCTGTCTGACTAATAAGCAAAAGTTCATTGGGACTGATCCAGCACACACATGCCACTGTGCATTCTGATTGCTACCATTACATGAATAATCCTCCTGGAGTCACATAAACCCCAGACATAACGGATTTTTGCAGCATAAAAATGGACAATTGTTTCTCATGTATTGCAATACCTGGGGATAATACTGCGAGTTGCTGAGCGGCCCACAAACTTCAGTTTTTACTTTTTATTCCTGCACTTTGGATAAATTAAATCAGATTTTGAAGGTTACATTTTAAAAACTCTGGCCCCCAATCCTGCCATCAGATTTGCTAGCACAGACTCATATGCCTGTGTGGTGTCCCACTGAAGTCAAACATCAGCACTGAGTTTTGAAAACAATCTTTATAGTGTAATTTTACACAGTACTTTGTGTGTGTCTGTTTTTTAATGAAGAAGTATATTTTCCCCCTAAAACATAGGAAAAAAATTAAAAACCCAGTTTGCCCTATTTTCTGACATTATTCTGAGAAGGTTGTATTCTCCTGAGATTTTCCCTGGTGCAGTCAAAAGTACAAAGTTTCAGCTAAGGTAACACATTTTTTATTTTACTATTCCAAAATAATCAAGATAACAAGACTGAAATTTTGACATTAAAATGTTAGAACTGGGCCAACTCGACAGTCTAGTAGAAGCTGCAATCAGCACAAAAAAATCAATCCAAACTATTGTCAAGCATGCTGCCCTGTGAAAATATTTGATTACATACATATTTTTGGTAGTACCTGCTTAAGGAAAGCCAACGATCTAGAAACCTAAATGAAAAAAAAACAAACCAAAATTTAAGTGACACCTGTGTCAGAACCAAACAAAACACATGAAAGAAATGTAATATCAATGTTACAATGAAACAAAAATGCGGGGAGCCTTACTGTGCATAGCTTCATTCTGCAGCTGGATCCTTTGGACAGCAGTCAAAACTTGGTAAAGAGAATTCTTGCATTGATGTTGAAAGTCTCTTGAAAGCTCAAGAGCAAACGAATGGAGATTCTTCAGGTCTTGCTTAAGTCTCTATGCAATAAGCAGAAAACAGCATCTTAAGAGATGTAAAAATAGCAGTCGGAGAACTGATAAAATATCCATAATGCAAATAATTATTGTCAGGTATCACAGCCAAGAAGAACGTTTATATTTCACATAATGAATTGGTTTATTTAAGGACCGATCTTGCAAGATGCTGAGTCATCTAATTTCCAACTGACTTAGAAAATTTCATAGCAAGTGCTCAGACCATCACTGCATCAGACCCTAAATGTGGCACAAAGTATCCTTTTTTTATTTTCAGAGGGGTAGCCCTGTTAGTCTGGATCTGAAAAAGCAGCAAAGAGTCCTGTGGCACCTTATAGACTAACAGACGTCTTGGAGCATGAGCTTTCTGAGTGGTGCCACAGGACTCTTTGCTGTTTTTTTATTTTAACTAAAACCAAGACACTTTAACAGTGCGTGATGTACATGCTTATGAATCACATATACAAGTAATTTTAAATACAAATACTTTATTCTTACTTTGCACATTTTATATACTTTGTTCAGTAGCTACTAGCTCATCCTCAAACTTTTCTAGAATTTACCACTTCTTCTGATATGAAAGAAGATGCATTTTACAAAAATCTGGTTCCTTTATAGTGTGGGATACGATGGTTTTTATTATTAGAATACATTAATACAATGTATATTATGTGAATATTCAATAGGTATAAGAGCACCCAAAGCATCTTAGAGTTAAAAATTGAAATAAGTAAAAATAAATGAAATGCAAGAGAGAAGTGTGGTCTGACTGTAGGAGCTAAGGGCCACGAAATCTCCTTCTAAGCTCTTGGACAAGGCACTTACCCAATCTGTAAAATGGGATTAATAATGATTTACCTCACAGCGGTGTTGTGATGGTTAACACTTTCTAAGGCCCTTTGAAGATGACAAAGTGCTGAGCATTACTCTGTGGCACTTTAATAATACTAGTACTACATAGTCAGCCTTTCACTGTGAATTAATTATGTGACTAATTTTTAACAGTAAGAAAATAAATTGTACTGAAAGTTAAAAAAAAAGTCTGCTGCAGCTTTACCTCCAAAAAGCTACAGAACACAACAGGGTACGAAAACCAGTGTTTTTCAGTGACAGTTCTAGGAATACAGGTAATTTAGAATTGTATCCGGAGAGCTTTTGCCTCTTGTAACACATTTATCTCCTTGTTGATAGAAAGCCATCACAGTCCAAATGTGTTGCATCCCAATCAGCTCTGCCATTCTATCTAACCTAAAATTTAAAATAGTATTATAAGATTTTCTATGAAGGGTCATTCTAATGAGATTAGCACACTTCATTTATTAAACACCACATTCCTCTTTTCTGTTATTTCTCCTTTAAAGACAGTTCAGATGCACTCCTTTTATACAGGTTTTAGGCATCAACTCAGAGACTCATGTTCCTCTAAAAAAGCTGACATCTGCAAGTGTCCTTGAGAGAAATCCACAGCTTTACGGCCTGTTTGCAGCCAGTATCTTTTAACAGAGGTATAACACGTTTTAATATAATTGTGTGGACAGCTCTGGTGTTTTCATTTCCTTGAAAAGGTTTTAGCTCCTGTAAAACAAACATACACTGACCAATAAAATATAAATAAACTGCTCATGGGTTCATTCCCACAAGCCCATCACCTGGGGAACTGCTGATGAAATTGATGGGAGTGTCACATGCAGAGGTTTTTAGGATCAGGCTATCTTTCAGAAATTATTAACATACTTAGACTTAGAATGGACTGTTTCTTTTTTAACATATTTTACGACTGCTTCAGTGCACTGAGTATCTCTGCATTATTACTAAGATTCTTTACCTGTATTGCTCCATAAACCTGGATTATAACGGAGCTCGTGCCTCTACACAAGTTCTGTTGCTTGTCATGAACAAAGCTAAGCTGTGCCACTTCATTAGTGTCTCTTCCAATCAACCCTCGACACTGTTAAAAATAAAAATCAGAGAATGTCACTTTGAAGATTCACAACTTTGTAAGTGTATGTTTTGGTCTAACATAGGAGATTTCTACATTAGCACCAGCCAGGGAGTAGAACACAGGCACCCAAATGCCATCTCTTAATACAGTATATTCCATATTTGCAGCAGTGAAAGAAGATCAGTCTGTGAAAACCATACTTTAAAAAATAACCAAAGATTATTTTTTATTCATTACGGATAAAAAGACAATGCTTCATCAGCTTTATGGGGAAAAAAAAGTTAATACAAGTCACCAAATTTTACAATAGTTTTCCTTCAAACTACGAAAATGAAATATTAAAGACCTTAACCAAATAAAACTAAAACTAAAAAATGGGAGTGAAGGCTGTAATGCTCTTCTTTTCTAATCCCAAACAAGAGGGCTAATTATTGCAGGGTTTGTCAATTAGTAGATGACATTAAAAATCATACAATATGTTTTGAAGTCCATAGGCACAATGGAATAGGTTAAAGAAGGTGTTTCAGCCTACTCTCTGAATTGCCAGGCTTATGTCACTATAAACACCTTCCTACTATTATTTCAGTTGTGTTTTACATTGGATTATATTTCCCTTGGATTTTCATTTTTATTGAAGCAATTTAATTAAATACTCAGACCTTGACTTACCATTGTGGTACTCCAATTTTACACCAGCAGAACTCCACTGAAATCAGTGCAGTGACATTTGTGTAAATATCAAATAATACAGTGATACACTAGGCCCTTAGTTTAAAGTGGCCAAACCAATTTTTTTTAGGATGTATAGAAAAATTAATATCGAAAATCTAAAAGTGTAAACTTAATCTAAAAGCTAGAAGGAAAAAAATGGATTTTGTAACTGAACTGAAATTACAACCTTTCTTATATTGAAGATCACCAGAAAATGAAATCTATGCAGAGAACTTGTGAAATTCTGCAGAGCAATATCCCGCATAATATAAAAAAACAAGCACTTTTCAGTCATCATCCTTGTTTACAGGCATTCTTGGCACCACTAAAGCTAGCTAACGTGTCTTATTCCAATTCCCCCCCATAACCTGTTGACACCTGTCAATTCTTAACTAGTATTTGTACCCTTCTTTCCTATTTCTAAAGTGTACTTGTATGTACCATGGAACTTGCTTTCCAGTTAATTCAATCTATAAATGAGTCGTGGCTGCAGTTCCCAGTTGTTTAAATTAAGATAGCAGGATAGAATGCAATAACACCACTTCTAGTGACAATATAGAACTAAATCCAATGAGACAGTGGATTGTTTAATTCAGTTAATTTGCCATGACAGTTATGGTAGAACCAAAGATTCAATTACAGCTGACACATGGAAGACAACAAGAGCTACATGATGCTCAGTGAACTTCTGTTGTCAAAACAAAACAAAAACATAAATAAGAATGATTTATGCTCTCCAAAAAAATCTTGTACTTATCCAAGCAGGGTGAGGTTCTCAAAACTTTTTCATAGTATGGACCACATAGTAATAGAAAAATTGTCTTCCAGAGCAGAACCCCTCCAATTTAGGATTGCAAATAATGAAATAGGAGGATCCACCCAAACATATAACATCCCTGGAGCAGCTACAATCGCTTGCACAATAAAGGAAAGCAGGAAAATATTTAATATTTTAAAAAAATCTAATTTTAATAAAATTTAATAACTAGCAACAAGGAGGAGAAAAAGAACTAAAAGCCCAAATCCTCAAAGGTATTAAGGTGTCTAATTCCAATGGATGTTAGGTGCCTAAATACCTTTGAGAATCTGGGTCCAGCTTTCCCAGCTTTCCACCCTCTCTAATGACTCCAGGCATCACAGTTTGACAACTGCTGGAACAGAAGGTCACCTAATTTTTCACCTTTACTAGTACTCTCAAATCACTGTAATCAATTACTCTTTTTACATGTAAACAATTGGGAACAACAAGTAATATAGGAGGCAGAGAGAGATTCTCCTGCATTTTGAAGGGTTGACTCCTCTTTTGAGAGTGCTCAAAAGATGCAGGTAATATAAAACTCCATCTTAGAAATACCCCATGAGAAAATCTTCATTCCTCCATATCTTAGCACAAATCTTTCTATGTTAATATTTAAAAGGATACTCACAAGGTTTTTTGATCTGAAAAGTCATCCAGTCTTTAAGCGCTACCTAAAGTACAGCAAGTCAGAACTTTTTGAAAAAGGCTACCTGACACTAGAAATATAGTAGAATGAAAGCTGCATGATTGTCTATGGGATGCAAAGAAGGCATTTTATAAATTCATATTTTTATTATAGACTTGATTAGCCAGAAATTGTGACAGCTCCTATATACTGATCACATGGCATTTTTTCTTTTCGTCTATTTTATAAAAGGACTCCCAGGATTCAAATCTCTTAGGTGCCATTTTTCACTTACTGCACATATATAGTCCTACTGAAGTAAATGGGACTACTCATGCAAAATGAAGCACATGAACAAGTCTTTGCAGGATTTGGGGCTATGTTATTCAGAATGTTTGAGGTTATTAAAATTAAGAGCATTTAAAACATTTAATTTAAATTTTTGCTATTAATTCTGCTTGTTTTATTTTTTCTATTTTTCTCACAGTGGACAATAAAAATAGTTTGGTCAGTTTCACTTTTTCTTTAAAGTCAGCTTCTATTCAATTTCATTTTCAGGTTTTACCTTTATTATCAATACTCCCATGACCTTATCTATGCAAATAGTTTCCTCTTTGGATTTATTATTTCTCTCAAGTATTTGCCACCCAGAATTTGTAGGATTGTGTTAGCCCAGGAGAAGCTGAAAGTAAAACAGACTACAAATAGAAGAGAAACTGACCAGTTTACTTGCATTGTCCAAAACGTGGCCCCAAAAGATCCATGCTTGCAGATCTACGTGTCTTCATGGAAGTAACTGCAGGATCAGGGCCCTAGTAGGAGGCAAACAAAAGCAAACTGCATGGAGTAATAAAATAAAGTAATACACAGTTTTTAAATTTTCAGTTTTAATAATTTAAGATATTAAGAACAATACTAGTAAAGAACTAATATTTTAAAATATTTTTCTATCTGAGCTTATCCCTCCACGTATATGATTCAAGCAAAAATAAGAAACATTTAGAAGACACGCTTATTTTGTTTGTTTTTTTAGTGGAAGAGAATTCAGTTTTCTATGCTATTCAAAAATGACCCCTCCAGTGTAATGCTGGCAAAATAGTAAGGTTATTAAAAACACGATTGATTAGGAAAAAATGTAGAGGACTAAATTGTGGCTTTTTCATGGAATCATAGGACTGGAAGGGACCTCAAGACGTCTACCCAGTCCCCTGCACTCATGGCAGGACTAAGTATTATCTAGCTCATCTCTGACAGGTGTTTGTCTAACCTGCTCTTAAAAATTTACAATGACAGAGATTCCATAACCTTCCTAGGCAATTTATTCCAGTGCATAACCACTGACAATTAGGAAGTTTTTCCTAATATCTAACCTAAACTGCCCTTGCTGCAATTTAAGCCCATTGCTTCTTGTCCTGTCCTCAGAAGTTAAAGAGAACATTTTTTCTCCCTCCTCCTTGTAATAACCTTTTATGTACTTGAAAGCCATTATCACGTCCCCTCCCTCAGTCTTCTCTTCTCCAGACTAAACAAGCCCATTTTTTTCAGTCTTCTCTCATAAAGGTCTAGAAAACATGACCCAATCATTTTTGTTTTTCTTCTCTGGACTTTCCCCAATTTGTCCACCTCTTTCCTGAAATATGGCATCCAGAACTGGAAACTATACTCCAGTTGAGGCCTAATCAGTGGAGAGTAGAGGGGAAGAATTACTTTTTGTATCTTGCTTATAACACTCCCGTTAATATAGCCCAGAATGATGTTTGCTTTTTCTGCAACAGTGTTACACTGTTCACTCATATTTTGCTTGAGATCCACTATGACCCCCAGATCCCTTTCCGCAATACTCCTTCCTAGGCAGTCATTTCCCATTTTGTGTGTGTGCAACTGATTAGTCCTTCCTAAGTGGAGTACTTCGCATTTGTCTTTATTTTGTGTTCATCCTATTTACTTCAGATCATTTCTCCAGTTTATCCAGATCATTTGCAACCCCTCCCAGCCTGGTATAGTCCGCAAACTTTATAAATGTACCCTTTTGCCTTTATCTAAGCCATTGATGAAGATATTGAGCAGAACTAGATCCAGAACTGATCTCTGTAAGACCTCACTTGAAATGTCTTTCCAGCTTGACTGTGAACCACTGATAACTATTCTCTGGGAATGGTTTTCCAACCCTTTATGTACCCACCTTATAGTAGCTCCATCTAGGTTGCATTTCCCAAGTTTGTTTATGAGAAGGTCAAGGGAGACAGTATGAAAAGTCTTACTAAAGTCAAGATATACCACATGTACACTTCCCTCCTATCCACAAGGTTTGTTATTCTGTCAAGGAAAGCTATTAGGTTGCTTTGACATGATTTGTTCTTGACAAATCCATGCTGACTGCTACTTATCACCTTATTACCTTCTAGTCGTCTGCAAACTGATTGCTTGATTATTTGCTCTATTATCTTTCCTGGTACTGAAGTTAAGTTGACTGGTCTGTAATTCCCTAGGTTGTCCTTATTCCCCCTTTTATAGATTGGCATGGTATTTGCCTTTTTCCAGTCCTCTGGAATATCTCCTGTCTTCCATGACTTTTTGAAGATAATTTCTAAAGGCTCAAATATCTCTTCAGTCAGTTCCTTGAGTATTCTATGATATATTTTATCAGGCCCTGTTGACTTAAAACATCTAACTTGTTTAAGTAATTTTTAATTTGTTCCTTCCCTATTTTAGCCTCTGATCGTACCTTCATTTTCACTGGCATTCACTATGTTAGACATCCAACTGCTACTAAACTTTTTAATAAAAACTGAAACAAACAAACAAAAAAAATCATGTAGCACTTCTGCCATTTTTCATTATTGTTTCCTCCCCTTGTTCAGTAGAGGCCTACTCTGTCCTCTTGCTTCTAATGTATTTGTAGAATGTTTTCTTATTACCCTTTATGTCTTTAGCTAGTTCAACCTCATTTTGTTAATTGGCTTTTCTAATTTTGTCCCTACATACTTGTATTATTTGTTTATAGTTATCCTTTGTTTGACCTAGTTTCCATTTTTTGTAGGATTCTTTTTTGAGTTTCAGGTCATTGAAAATCTCCTGGTTAAGTCAGGGTGGTCTCTTGACATACTTCCTATCTTTCCTATACAGTGGGATAATTTACTCTTGTGCCTTTAATAAAGTCTCTTTGAAAAACTGCCAACTCTCGAACTCTTTTTCCCCTAAGACTTGCTTCCCAAGGGATCTTACCTACCAACTCCCAGAGTTTGCTAATGTCTACCTTCTTGAAAGCCATTTTCTTTATTGTGCTGTTTTCCCTTCTACTATCCTTAGAATCACGAACTCTATCATTTCGTGATCACTTTCACCCAAGATGCCTTCCACTTTCAAATTCTCAACCAGTTCCTCCCTATTTGTCAAAATAAAATCTAACTTCTCCTCTAGTGGTTACTCCACCTTCTGAAATAAAAAATTGTCTCCAATACATTCCAGGAATTTATTGGATAATCTGTGCCCTGCTGTGTTATTTTTGCAACAGATGTTTGGGTAGTTGAAGTCCCCCATCACCACCAAGTCCTAAGTAAGGGGTAGATAAAGGGCAGCATACTGTGTGATTTTTAGCCAAGTCAATTGAATCAATATGCTGTGAATGTAGACACCCTTAAAGTGATTTAAATATGGTTTGTATCTATTTATTTGTGGAGCAAAAGAAACCAATACAAACAAGTTTAAGATGATATAAGTGTGTTCACTCACAAGGGTCAATGGTTTAACTAAACCTGCTAATTTAAACCCAGCATAAGTTTGTGTGTAGACAGTTCTGTGGCTCAGAGAGCCACAACCTCCTTCCTGGTTATCCCACTGCTCCCAGGAGGGACCAAGCTTCACCAAATCTATATCCAATGTAGAAGTTCCTCCATGCTGGCTAGTGCAGGGTGGGAATGGAAGTGTCACTATACCCCCAACCCAACCACCTGAGCAAAAGAGGCTCAGTAGCCACTTTGCAAAGCCCACTTCTCCTCCCACGTTGCTGCCGATGCAGACAGCTGGCACAAGGGTGCGTGCTCTCCTTTATGCCTCTGGGCCAGTGCACTGGACAGGCCAACATTTAACTCAAAGGAGCGGCACTGATGGTTTCTTAAGAGTCCAGTCAAAGAGTAAGAGTGACATGGGGTAGGGCTGGTGTTTCAGTAGAACAACTATCAGAGGGGTAGCCGTGTTAGTCTGGATCCGTAAAAGCAGCAAAGAGTCCTGTGGCACCTTATAGACTAACAGACGTATTGGAGCATGAGCTTTCGTGGGTGAATAGCCACTTCGTCGGATGCATTCGTCATGCATCCGACGAAGTGGCTATTTACCCACGAAAGCTCATGCTCCAATACGTCTGTTAGTCTATAAGGTGCCACAGGACTCTTTGCTGCTTTTACAGTAAAACAACGTTTTTCACGAAAAGTGTCTGCTTTCTGCAGAAATTTTCCTTTTTTCCTCAAAAGACTTTGGCTAAAAATGGGCATTGCTCTCCCATAACGCACCACAACAGGGACTCCACGTTGCACAGCTTCCTCTCACCAAAAAAGGGAGACTCTGATGCATCATGGGAGCTGTAGTCCAGCTGGCAATCCTGGCCCACAGGGGAGAATGGGGACAAAAAACAAGCTGCAACTCCCATTTTTGGCAAAAATCTGGTCGTTTTCAGCCAAAACTGCTGAAAACTCAAAATTTCCCACACAAAATTTCCATGAAAACCTCAAAAAAAATCTTTCATTTTCCCTGAAAATTTCCATGAGGGTTTAAATATTTGCACCAGCTCTACTGGGAGCTTTTGTATAAGGGGAAGAAAAAGGTAAGTGGGAAAAAAAGGGAAGGATATTCAAGGTTGTAAAACCGAAACAGCGGTCCCTTCCCTCCACTCTACGAGGAGGAAAGGATCTGAAGTTTATCATGAAAATGCTGAAACCACCTGTGACTGCAGATTGCATTATGCTTTTCTACACATAGCTTTGTACTTGCATTTCTGTTAAGTAAAATGATATTTTGATTGTCAGGAACCATTTGGCAATGATTCCTCCTCCTTGTGGTGCATTCAGGGTGCTCCCCATATATCTTTATCTGCTCCAGCCACACAGTATATTTGGCAGTTAACAAGTGAAACTCTGCAACGGATTTTTCTAGCAGCAATGACTAGATCTGTTACAGACTGCCAGCTTGATTAGCCCTACAGGCAGAATATTGAAAAACTTAGTCTTATCTACATAATGCTTTAGTCTACAGAAGAAGTGTAAATATTAGCCTCTGTTCGCGTGTCCTGCACTAACTGACCCACGTAGACTCTGCTGGCACACACTAAAAGTTCCCAGTACACGTTAATATAGAACTGTTTGAAACAGGACTGCATTAAATGCACACCAGTGAACTTCCAGTTTGAGCCAGAAAGGGCCATATGGGCCAGTTAATACATGACACACTAGTGCAAACTAAAATATAAAACTCTCTGGTGCAGACTAAACACCACGTAGACAAGTCCTCATACTGGCTTTGGTTCTGGAGGAGGGTATCTTGTTTACAAGACACATTCTTCCCTCTGATGCATCTTACTATCCAGAATGGTGTCCATATTGTATGCTTGAGAACAAAAGGGCATTTCAAATTCCTAAGAATACCTTCACTAAATGCTACAAAAGACAATAGAAATATATTTCGCTGAAATAAAGTACAGTATTCTTTTGTGTACCCAGCAAAAGTCAGCTCAGATGAACCATCTGGCTTGCAGTCAGGACTTCTTATTTTTTTAATTAAACCCAATTTCATCCATCAGAATTAACCAAGACATAGTGAGGGCAAGTGGCTTTCCTGAGGTCACACAGCAATTTAATGACTCAGCCTGGATTAGAACTTCTCAGCTGACAGTCATTATTACCTCTAATCCACACAGCCAGTCCTGGTCTTGCACAACAAACAACTGCTCAAATTTCTTTTAATCTCTAGAGACCCAGATTTGAAGAGGCAAAATATTACTTATGAAGACTGTTCATTATTTCAATAATTGCTCCAGAAATAGTCCCTTCTGATCAGCGGTATCATGAAAGAAAGTGGGTTAGTTTAGCCATAGCTAGGCTTTTCCAATCGCTTATATGACATTTGTTTTACTCCCTCCAACACAAGACATGTATGTAGACAAATATCATGAAAACACTGAATAGAGCATCTTTGACAGGCCCATTAATTATAAAATGCAGGTTCCTGAAACTGACTTATGGCCAAATATTTGAAAAAAGAGTGGCCTCCTTTTTGTGGGTGTAAACTGCACCCCCTACATTTTGCAAGTCCAGTTCAACTGCAAGAAGAAATAAGGTAATTCAGTGTGAAAGTGCTCAAATTTGGTATGCATGTTTACTCCCTCAGTTCATTTTTGAAGGCATGAAATTACAGGTAAGTATTCTAGTATTTGCACTTCTGACAACCTGATTTGCACCTGCAATTAAAGAAAATGTGAAAATTTTGCCAGCAAAAATTTATACTCACAAAAAGTGAGGCTGTGCCTCTGTCCTTCGAAAGTTTACCCCACAGGAACATGACACAATTTGAAAATGAGAAAAAGGATTCCAACTTCTTTTTTTAGGTGGTGGGTTTTAGCTCCAACTCATAAACAACATGGATACATCCCCACCCACTTTACAAGATAGTAAACATGCACAATATAATTACCTCTGCAAGTTTCAGATGAAGAAGAGCATTTTCTGTTTCCAGCACAACTATTCTTTCTTCTTTAGCCTGAAAAAACAACAACTGATTGGCTAGTTTCTGCATCCTCACCCTCAGCAATAAAACGGAAATAATAATTTCTGAATGCAGTCAGACCAATAATCTTTTCACAATCATATACTTTTTATTCAGCATCATGACTACAGCAGTGTAAAAAGTTGGTGTGATATAATATATTTTATCTTAATATACATTTTTATAACCACTTAGGATAAATAATTCCCATTTATTAAATTGTCTAGTTACTGGTTCTCACTTTTTTTCAATATTGAGATCTACTTTCCCATACTGGTACTCCCTTCCAACCTAGCTGGGTTAGCAGCTTGGGAAAATGGGCGTGTTTACGACACTATGACATCTGTTTGCAACTCTGCTGGGTGTGATGCCCCCTAGGTTGAAAATCTCTGAGCTATTGTGTCAGGCTGTCTGCAGATTCATGCACCCATCACTGTACCACTGAAAGCTCAGCTCTCCTTTTCAAGATAGTCTCCGCAGTCACAAGGCTAGAAATATTTTTTAAAATAATGAAAAGGGTTAAAAAAGGAGGGTCACTGCAGCCCGCTCATGACCCTCAGATTGAGAACCCTTAGTCTAGTCTTAGTCCTTTTAAGCAAAGTAAGCTGTCATGGGATAAGAGGGAAGGTTCTCTCATGGATTGGTAACTGGTTAAAAGATAGAAAACAAAGGGTAGGAATAATCAGTTTTCAGACTGGAGAGAGGTAAATAGTGGTGTCCCCCAAGGGTCTGTACTGGGCCCAGTCCTATTTACCATATTCATAAATGATCTGGAAAAAGGGATAAACAGTGAGGTGGCAAAATTTGCAGATGATACAAAACTACTCAAGATAGTTAAGTCCCAGACAGACTGTGAAGAGCTACAAAAGGATCTCTCAAAACTGGGTGACTGGGGTCCTTGGTTTAACTAAACGTGCTTATTTAAACCCAGCACAAGTTTGTGTGTAGATAGTCTTGTGGCTCAGAGAGCCACAACCTCCCTCCTGGTTATCCTACGGGATCAGCCCGGGCCTTGTGGCCCAGCAGCGGGTCCGGCAGCTGGAGCAGAAGCTGCGCGTGACTGCAGACCGCGTGTGGGC
Organism: Gopherus flavomarginatus; assembly: GCF_025201925.1. NCBI lineage: Eukaryota > Metazoa > Chordata > Testudines > Testudinidae > Gopherus > Gopherus flavomarginatus. Next base: position 88,773,354 of record NC_066620.1, read on the forward strand.
AGGGGCCAACACAGTAGGATAACTGCTCCCAGGAGGTATCAAACTTCACCAAATCTATAACAGCAGAAGTTCCTCCGTGCTGGCTGGTGCAGGGTGGGAATGGAGGTGTCACTATACCCCCAACCCAACCACCTGAGCAAAAGAGGCTCAGTAGCCACTTCGCAAAGCCCACTTCACCTCCCATGTTGCTGCCGATGATGCAGACAGCTGGCATATGGGTGCATTCACCCCTTTCTGGGCCAGTGCACTGGACAGGCCAACATTTAACTCAAAGGAGCGGCACTGATGGTTTCTTAAGAGTCCAAACTCACGGCCATGAAAAATGAGTCGTGGTCCATGAAATCTGGTCTCTCTGTCACAAAGTCACTGGGCGGATGCTCTGGAACTACTCTGTATGAAGACAGCCAGGACTCTGTTGTGCCTCCTCCTCCTTCTTTGTCTCGCTTCCCGGGCAAAGAGTCACCTGGTTGCATCCCCTCTCCTGGGTCTCAGGTTATGAAGGGCACCAGTCATAGCATATGTGCAGGCAGCTGGAGAAGCCTCACCTGTCCCAGAGGTTTCAGCCAAAGTCACACACCCCTATTCCCACCACCACGATGTTGGTGAAGCACACAGGGAAAGTGAGGCACACACAGTATTCATGCAAAACAGTAAAACTCACATAGGCTCACATACAACATAACAAGGGAAAATCTGCGCTTTGTCACACTCCCACGATGAAATCTTTTTTTGTGTGTGTGTGCACTTTTACTCTATACTGTACTATATAGATTTCATGGGTGAGACCAGTGTTTCTCATTTGGGGGTCCTGACCCAAAAGGGAATTGCAGGACAGTCACAAGGTTATTTTAAGGGGGGTTGCGGTTATTGCCACCCTTACTTCTGTGCTGCCTTCACAGATGGGTAACCAGAGTGTGGCGGCTGTTGGCTGGATGCCCAGCTCTGAAGGTGGTGCCTAGGGTTGCCAACTCCGACTGAGGCGATTCCAAGAGAATTTTTTTTCCCAACATGACATAATGTCATTTTCTTTAAATATCCTATCTATATCTCCTGGATTGCTTTCAACAGTCACCAGGAGATTGATGCTGATTCCAAGGGACTCCAGGTAAATCCTGGAGGATTGGAAACCCTAGTGATGCCCCATCAGCAGCAGCGGAGACCTAAGGGTGGCAATACCCGACCAGGCCAACCTTACTTCTGTGTTGCTGCCGGCGGAGGCTCTGCCTTCAGACCAGGGCTCCCAGCCAGCAGCCACCACTCTCCAGCTGCCCAGCTCTGAAGGCAGCGCCGCCGCCGCCAGCAGTGCAGAAGTGAGGGGCGCACTACTGCAACCCCCCCAATAACCCTGTGACACCCCCCAACTCCTCTTTGGGTCAGGACCCCGACAATTACAACACCCTGAAATTTCCGCTGTTTAACAGCCTATGACCGTGAAATGGCCCCAATGGAGCGTGCATCGGATAGGGCGCTTCCGGCCCCAGCACCCCAACCAGCTCTCTGGGGACCGGCCCAGGAGGCAGCGTCTGGGGCGGGGCCAGGGCGATGACGTCACCGCCGTGACGCACTGAGGACGGCCAGCCCCCAACAGGGAAGGGGGCAGGGCCACAGGTTCCCTCCCGAGCGTTGGCCCCTGCCCGCACGCGGTCCGCACTCACGCGCAGCTTCTGCTCCAGCTGCCGGACCCGCTGCTGGGCCACAAGGCCCGGGCTGATCCCGCCATCCGGCCGCATCCTCTCTCCCGTCCTGCCGCCGGTCCTGCGCGGTCCCGCTGCGCGCACCCTACCCCTCACCACACGCAAAGAATCACTTTGAATCGACCAATCAGACGCTGTCATGGGGCTTCGTTTCGGGTGCTATGGGGACAGCGCTGTCCTCCCTCCCACTGCACTAGGCCAAGACTCTGATTGGCTGGAGGAGGGCCAGGGAGCGTGTGACAATACCAGAGCGCTCACCGAGTGCTCATTGACGAGCGTTAGGGAGGGTCTGCCAAGGCCCTCTCTGGGGCAGCGGCGGAGAGCAGGGATAAGGACACTTGAGACATTCGGCCTCCGCTCAACCGAACCTGTTGCACGTAACTTGCTCTCTGCTCCGTCATGAGTGACGGCCGCAGCCTACCAATCCAACCGCGACAACGGGGGGGCGGGGAGGGACGAGGCGGGGCGATGGCGCCTTCCCCGCAGACAGGGCAGCGTGCCCGCCGTCGCCTGAGTTCCGCAGCGCATGCGCCCTGGAGGGGTGGGCTGTGCGGCCGCGGAGCCAGCCGGGATGGTGGCTTGAAGCGCGTGACCACCAGCTGCCGGGCCGCGCACTGGGGAGCAGGTGGCCCGCGCTGGAGGGGGGGGGGGTGCTGCGCTACCTGGGGGGAGCAGGGGGCGCCGCGCGAGCCCCAGGCTGGTCCTGTGCGCCCGCAGGAGGGCCCCCGCTCGCTGCCTCCCTGGAGTTGGGACTTGGAGGGGAGGGGAGGGTGGTTCAGGCTGTGGAAAAGTGACTGGGGCTCCTAGCCCATCGCTACAATAATACACAGAACCGCTGTGCTGTGGTCGGGAGAGGGCAGTGCCAGGGTGCTGTGAAAAATCAGTACAGCTCCCTCCACCCTGCACTGGGAGTTTTCACTTTTTGGAGCTTGTCCCACACAAAGAGCATATTTGTGCCTCTAGATGCATGACACCAGGAAAAGCTCTGGTCATGTCACATTGAAAGATGTTAACTGATACTAAAAAATATACTTTCGGGTTATGACCTCTCACTTTTCCTCAGTATGTAAAGTGAGGTACTACAGTGCATGCTAGAACTAATAGGTTCATAAAGCAATTCTCTCTGTTTTTTTAAAGACCTACAGCTTTCCAGTTCACTGGTAAAATGCAGGAGAATCAGAAACGAGAGAGTATATAATGTTAAAAAAAATTAGGACAAGTTTTAGCACCACAGTCTTTAGTCCTACATATTAATGAGACTACGTACTGTGCTTTACTGGACCAATTTCTGTTGGTGAGACAAGATTCAAGCTTACATGGTTCTGAAGAAGAGCTCTGTGCAAGTTTGGAAGCTTGTCTCTCATTAACAGAAGTTGATCCAATAAAAGATATTACCTCAGTATCCTGGGACCAACATGGCTATAATATCACTGTGTAATCTGGCATGTCAGTTGTACAATCAGATCTATGCACTTTGGAATATGATAAACAATCTTTCATTTGCCTAACAGCTTTCCTCAAGAAGAATCTCACAGTGCTTAACTGATTTGTAGTAGGAAATCACTGACAGAACTATGGATCTGGGGTGTTGTATGCTATGGAGATAAAGGCACAGTTCATTTGAAGCTAGCATTGTGTGCCAGTTTATCAAATCCAAAAGAGGTGTCTGAGGTAAGACAAGTTAATTTGACATAACTCATCTGGCAAGAGAAACCAGAGTCACAGCTAATGTAGATTTTATGTTCAATTAAAGACCAACACGGATTAAAGTGTTCATAAAAGAGCTCACTGATACCTTGTTGGTGATGGTGGTGGAATACTCCAGACTTGTCATCCTGGGAGACTTCAACATTTGTGTTGACAAACCCATAGGTACAAAACTCCAAGCTCATAAATAAACTAGCCGAAGGCCAACTTCAGGCTCATCTTAATGGAGCTAATATCCTAGACCTGGCACCATCCGGATTCACACCAAAACATGGAACTGAAACCACTTTAGTGGCACTGATAGATGATCTCTTCCTATCAGTGGATAGAAGGCAGACATCCATTGTCATTCTTCTGTACCTCTCTGTAGTATTTAACACTGTTGACCATACAATACTGTTGTCTCATCTGAGGGAGGTAGGAGGGTAATGTGCTTAAATGGTCTGAATCCTTCCTGGAGGGACACACCCAATAAGTAGTGATGAGAAACTGCACCTCTGCCACTAACCTTCTCACTTGTAGAGTTCCACAAGGATCAATTATCTCTCTAGTTCCATTCAAGATCTACATGCAGCCACTGAGTGAATTGGTCAGATGACATGGACTCAAGTGGTAGCAGTTCTACCTATTCTTCACTATATACGACCACACCACTCAGTTGAACAGCAGCTGGGTGACGCTGATCCTGAGCAAGACAGAGGTGATGCAGCTGGGCAGAGGAAAGCATTTTGAAAAGTTTCAGTCCAGTCCATAGTATGGGAGTGCTGCCTTGATTCCTCACTGATGCTAAGCTCTCACATAGCTGCATCCATGAGTAATGCTTTCTACCTTCTCCATTTGGGAATGAGAGTCCATCTCTTCTTCATGAATGATGACCTAGCCTCAGTTATTCACATTTTTCTCACTTTCATCAGGACTACATCAGTGCGATATACCTGGGCATGAAGCCCTCAGCCCTTAGGATACTCCAACAAGTACAGACCACTGCAGCTTGTCTCCTAAGCAACACGGGCTACCGTGAACACATCTGATCTGTGCTTTGCTTGTTACATGGGCTTCTTAAAGAACATAAAAGTCAAGTTCCAGGTCTCAGTCATTCCCTTCAAGTTGCTCACTGGCCTGAACCCAGGATACCTAGAAGAGTAGAAGAACCAATACAGAATAGAATTAATAATTCTCCAAATCCTGATAGTACTCCATGACGAAAGCTTTTCCTCATTCTCTTCCATGAGGGATTAGTTTAGTTTTGCCAGATACTTTTGGCTGTTCACATGGCTTTGGCACCTGCTCCTCTAATTACGTTATCTAGTGCAGTCCACGTAACTGTTTGCTCTTTCGTGGAGTACTAAACTGCCTTATGAGAAATCTATTAGGAAACCCTTCATGCAAGGAATTTCTTTTTACGGATCCAGAAACTCGGCTGAGTACTTTATGTAGTTACTTCATATGAAATCTTTATGATGGGGAATATAAATGTGGCAGTTATATAGGAGCAGGAAATAAGCAATATTTACATGTATGCACTGTGATTTTTCTGGCAAACCAAAGGATCATAATTATAGACACAGTTGAATTCTTGTGAGGCAGTCCAACTCTGACAGACTAAATCAAACCTCTCTGCAGAGTTCAGTGAACAATAGTATGCCAAGATACCATCGTTTCCCTACACATCACTTAAATATTGCAGCACCATAAAAAGCCAATTTCAGACTTGGAAGTTCCTCAGGTGTGTATCCTGGCAGCAAGTTTTGTATTGGTAGGAAGATGAAAACTGACGAATGTGGTTCAAAAAGATTTCCAAACTGCTGTGTTACTGACGACTTTCAAAAGATGTTGGCACTAAAAGAGGCAGACAAGTTTGTGTGTGAAAGGGAACATGCTACTGCAATTTACTGGCTTTTGAGAAGATGACAGGCTTCACAGAGGCTGGGATAATGTGCATTTGTGTGTGCCATTTTGAATGTGGCAAAAGTTCATTGCATACCTTCTGGGCCAGTTTTCCCTGTCAGAGTAAACAAACAATGTATTAACATGGCATTTTAAAGATTTGGGCATTGGCTTATTAAAAGGCAGTATCTTGAGTGGCTGATATTTACCACTTATATTCAAAGGTCCACCTGCAGGACTCTTCTTTCCATTTAAACTGCAGTTGTTCGCTGTACCAGACCAGACTCGCCCTTTTGTTTCCTTTCCCTTTAAATTATACTGCAGGAGTCTATTATAAAATCCTCAGAACATCACCTTCCACACTGAGTAATGAAAAAAGACTTAACCAGTATTAATATTTTAAAGCAAATAGTATTGTAGTTTTGAACTCCTATACAGCTGCCACTTTACATGCAATGCTGATGGCCCTGGAAGCTAAGGTCTTTTTTCTTCCTGTAACACTTATCTAACATGTAGCCACAATCCAATGAGATATGATACTATCTTGCAAAAGGAACTCAGCTCTGAACCAGCACAGCACCACACGTCCAAGCCCCTGGAATCTGGGAAACTGGAACATCAACACCTTCAAAGGACCTTGAATCCTATTACCCGCACCTTCCTCAAACCTCACCACCACCGCGGCTGAGAATTAAAGGGCTCTGGGCTCCCCACCGCTGCAGGCAGCCCAGAGCCTTTTGAATCCTGGCCATGGCTGGGATTTAAAGGGCTCTGGGTTCCCCACGGTTGCGGGCAGCCCAGAGCCTTTTGAATCCCGGCCGTGGCTGGGATTTAAAGAGCTCTGGGCTCCCCGCCTCTGAGGGAAACCCAGCGCCCTATGAATCCTGGCCGTGGCTGAGATTTAAAGGGCTCAGGGTTCCCCCCCGCTGCCGGCAGCCCAGAGCCCTTTGAATCCCGGCCGCGGCTGAGAATTAAAGGGCTCTAGGCTCCTTGCCGCTGCGGGCAGCCCAGAGCCTTTTGAATCCCGGCCACGGCTGGGATTTAAAGGGCTCTGGGGTCCCCGCAGTTGCGGGCAGCCCAGAGTCTTTTGAATCCCGGCCGTGGCTGGGATTTAAAGGGCTCTGGGCTCCCCGTGGCTGCGGGCAGCCCAGAGCCCTTTGATTCCCTACCGCAGGCCGCACAGTGAGCCTCTGCGGGCCGCATGTTGTGCAGGCCTGACAATCACTTGATGTCCTTATTTATTTATAAGATATATTCTTATTCAAAAAAGAAATTCTTTCAGGGAAGTTCTACAGCCTATGTTATGCAGGTGGTCAGACTAGATCAGGAGTTCTGAAACTTGGGGTCGGGACCCCTCGGGGTTGCAAGGTTATTACATGGGGGGCGTGAGCTGTCTACCTCCACCCCAAACCTCGCTTTGCCTCCAGCATTCATAATGGTGTTAAATATATAAACAAGTGTTTTTAATTTATAAAAGGGGTCACACTCAGAGGCTTGCTATGTGAAAGGGGTCACCAGTACAATAGTTTGAGAACCACTGGACTAGATGATCACAATGGTCCCCCTTTTGGGCTTGGAATCTATGAATCTATTGTTCCTCTGGCTCCAAGCCCCACACATTGACCAAGATCACCACCATGGTTCACTGATGAACCACAGCAGGTGAATCACCCCAATCAGAAAGTTAGAATGCCAGTGGCACAAAACACATTCTGAATCCCACTGCCAACAGCACAAACAATCCTTCCGGCAATGGCAGGAAAGGAGACAATACAAGCCTTCAACTCGTCCACAATCAGTGCAGCAGAATCTCAGCCAGCAGAGCTATTCTGCATAGTGGAAGAATAAATCCAGACTGCATAGTCCAGACAGACCCAAGCATTAACTACTTTGAAAAGTTGGTGGCACAATTCACTGATAGATAACAGAATACCTATGGGACTAACTAGGAAAAAAAGTCCTGGCTGACCAAGCTTTATCATCAACCTACCATCCCCTGAGTGAGTTTGGCCACATCACACATGCCAAAACTCTAAAAGCCCTGAAAAATATTAGAGGCACAACCTGTGAAATGGATCTAAGCCCTCTTGGCTGGTAAAAGGCAGTGCAGAATGGAAATGGTCAATGCCTCCTTTAGAGAAGCACAACTATCAAACTCCTTAAAAATGCATTAGTTCACTCAAACCCCATGAAGTCAATTTAATCACAAAGATCTCTCTAACCACCATTCTGTCTTCAGTTTCTTTTTCCTGGGCAAAATAACTGAGAAAGTAGAAACCACCAGCCTCCAGCACCATGTGACATCAGCCAACATCCTGGATACCTCCCAGTTGGGTTTCAGACTAGGGCACAGCACAGAGACTGTTCTAGATGCACTAAAAGACAATCTCCTCATGGCCATGGTCTCAAGCAAGGTCTCCATGCTCATGCTACTGGACCTCTCTGTAGCCTTTGTTACAATGGACTACAAGGTACTGTACTAACCTGCCTATATGACATAGCAGAAGTAGATGGCTACAGTGCTCTAATTGTTCCTCTCCAGCAGAACTCAGAGTAATGATGGGTAATTTAATTGCTCCACTTCTCCAAAGGCCCTCATCTGCAGTGTCCCACAGGGATCCATACTATTCTCTCCTCTTCAATATCTACATGCGATTACTTGGGGGCGGGGGGGAGTCATGGACTTAGCTGCTAGTGATATTCTGATAATTGTTTCATTCTCATTTGATGCAACCACTGCCACTTTTAAAATGTCAGAAAACCTACAGGAAATAAACTCTTGGATGAAGAAGGAGAGGTTTCTTACCTAATAGTAACTTGAATTCTTCAAGTGTTTTGTCCCTATGAGTGCTCCAACATAGGATGCATGCATGCCTGTGTGCTCTCAACTGCAGAATGCAAGGCTGTGTATGTGGATCTGTGCCTGCACACAGCAGCACTGTGGGGCCTCCAAATTAGGCAATATTGGGAGGCATGGACCTGCTGCCACTCAGTTCCTTCTCGACCGCAAAAGCAGAGTCTCCACGGCCGAGGGAAGGGAGGGTGGGAGTTGGAGCACCCATAGGGACAAAACATCTAGAAGCACTCAAGTTACCATATGGCAAGTGACATCTCTGTCTTTGAGTATATGTCCTATGGATGCTCCACCATAGGACACTCCTAAGCAGTAACTCAATGAGGAGTTGGGTGCCGAGGAGGCAAATCCAAGACAGTTCAGAGGACTGTTTCACCAAAGGTGGTAGTATCCCTGGAAGCAGGTAAGATGACGTAAGGCTTGGCAAAGGTCTGAATAAAAGACAAAGTTACAGTCCTACATATTTCTGTTATGGGAACATCCTTCAGTAGAGCTATATGAGTGGACTGGCGGGCCACATGCCAAAGGTTGCTGATCCCTGGTCTAGAACTTTCTCAGGTACTGTGAAAGAAATTGGAAAGACTGTCACTGTTTGGGGTGTACACATACCTTAGTCACATCTTAGTCAAGTCGTTAATACATTGAATACCGAATTTTGATCTGTGAACCACTGAGATAACTATTCTCCTCTGGGACAATTCAGATCTTAAAGCCCAAGATAAAGTATGTGAGACCTGGGAACACAGCATCCTCTGTCGAGAGGATCTCGCTGTGGAACAGTCTTCTAAAGATCAGGCCAATCCAGTCTTGCTCTCTTTAGGAAATGGTGTCCGGCCTTCCTCCATGAGAGAGCTTTCCTATCATAAGGGACACTCAGTTCAAACACCCGTTTCATTCCTAAACCCCTTCCAACCCTTGCCCCCCCAAACAAACAAACCCGAACCTACCTCAAGCAGAGTTTTGACCACTAAAAGGGAGACATGCCAGAGACTTCATGAAGTCCATTAGAAACTTTGCTGTTGCTATCCATTTTACGTGGAAAGCATTCAGATACTTCACTGATGGGTGGCAGTCTAAAATCCTACAATAATGGAAGTACTCAGGATCAGATGCATAAGCTACTAATGCTCTTCACATTAACCCTGACACAATGAGCATTAGATTAATCAGCTCCCCATCCAGCATTATAACATGAGAGTGTATATATTATGGCCTTCCAGCATGCAGTAACTAGAAACAAAAAGGATGGTAATGATCACTGACAATCTGCCAAACAGTGACCCTGTCTCTGCCCCTGCAGCACCAAACATATGAGACTGTCACCACTGGATGTCATTGGATTATTTTTGTACTGCATACAAGATAGTAAATTGGCTGAGTGCACTTGATAGTAATCAGAGACTGCGGTTTTGTACACACAATCATTGAAGCTTTACAAAACATCTGACCATTTGATCTCATTACTATTTCCTAGTAAAATGATGTTCAATAAATAAACTTCAGGCACATGGATCCATGTTTCAGTTTGTTTAAATGACTCTCACTGTTTCAAACAGACATACTTTTATTTTCAACCAGGAGGTTGAACAGAGTGGCCAATAAATGCCTGAACAAATCCTTCACAAGTTTTGACAGTACCTTTTAGCCTCTAAATGACCCAGCGCTCACACACTTGCCAGTGCAACTCTCTATAGCAGATAGTAGAGTTTTTTTCTCTAAGCTGAGAGAAAACTGGGTTACTTACTGGTACCTGGAGTTCTCCATGCAATCACATTCACTCATGCACAGTACTCAGCCAGAGAGCGATTAAAATTTAAAATACAAAATGCAGATTATGGGGATTCATAAATGCACTGAACAGCACATTTTCCATCACACCTGATAGTAGACCACTCTTCAGTAGCTGCTTACCTGCTTGATGTGAGAAAAGCTATTGACATGAAACTTCGCTTGCATTTCTTTACCTCTTTTCTTCTTGTTCGTTATACATGGTCACTTAAATGTGTATCTTGAAATCACATGGAAAAAAAAAAGTTTCCTTGTAAGGCAGTATCACATTTAAGTGAACACAGTTGTAGTCTGTTGTGATTGCTAGAGTTTCAAGGTTGCCCTAACCCCAGTAGTGTAAGACCCACCATGTTTTTTGTTTGTTTGTTTTTTTAACTAGAAGCCGGATCCACCCAGAAAATGTGAAATTCTGGTCTGAGCCTGGACAGCCCGCAGTACTAACACTTAGCCTGAAATATAGCAGTATCTTCAAAACACTGTGCAAATGTTAATTAAGATGTTCATAACAGATTAGCACTCCCTGTGCCATAAGTGCCTGGATCCTGATCTTTTGCCAAGCTATTTGTGTTGATCCCTTGAGCTGTATTGGATAAATGTTAAATGCGTTCTCCTTCTGGTCCTGTAAAACCCGTCTTCTAACATTGTTTGAGACATATCCAGTAAGAGGATTTTTTTCCCTAACTATGATCATAACTTCATACTGGAATAACCAGTTGTCATGCTGCAGCCATAGCATGGGAATTGTGGGCTGCGGATTAATTTAAAACTAGAGAGGGGGAGATCAGAAATAAGTCAAGAATCCATTTTTGGGTTTAGTTCTTATTAAAAAAAATGTTATCAAGAGATGAGGGTGTACCCATTCAGGTAATAAATCTCTCTTTCAAAGACCCAATTTTTTGTTAACTCTAGCCTGAGCTGAACTCTAGGCTAAATCGGTCTGGCCCGGACTGACAAACCTAGGTTTTGGGAGACCAACTTTATAGCCCCATTGCTGTACCTCCCTTAGGGTACATCTACACTACTGTCAGGAGGGGTGAGTGCAGCACATGTAGCCTTACCTGAGCTAGCTCACTAAAAACAACAGTCTAGCTGTCTGAGTACAGCTACACAGCCATTTTTAGTGAGCTGGCCAGAGGTGCCCTCCCCTGAGCACGTCTCGCCCTCACCCCGCCTCCTTCCCTCCAGCACTTCCTGCATGCTGCTGAACAGCTGATCTGCAGCGGGAGGGGGATCTACTGATGGGGGGAGCTGCCAGTGGGTGCTGAGCACCTACTGGTTATTTATTTTTTGCATGGGTGCCATGGAGTCAGCACCTGTGCAGCTAGCCCAATCAAAGCTAACTTGAGCATGTCTACATGTGTTGCAATCACATCTCCTGAGTGCAGCATAGACATACACTAAGCTTCAGCCACTTAGCCTGCATGCACCATTTCCGTGCATGCCCTCATCTCTCTCCCCCATTACCCCTTTTTTTCTTTAGTATGAAAAAGTAGTTTCCACACCTTAGCTTCCCATAGGCAGAAGCATGTAAGGGGCCAGCAACACCAGCCACACAAAACAAGAGTTAGAACAGAGAAACCAGGCAATAATGAATGAGCATGTGCAGAGCTGCCAAGTGTCATGCATGTAGCAGCCCTGTCTGCATTTCCAGAACCCAGCTGGGTTGTCAGGCATCCTGCTGGGCTGCTGACAAAAGCTGTAGCAGCTCCAGAGGCCACTAGTCTAATGGACTCTCTTCAGCTCCCTTTGCAGGCTTTCGTTTCCCTCACATGGAGTTCTGCCATCAGTTGGTGCTCACGTACTTCCTGGGCTCTTTGATGCTGCAATTGGGCCAGTATCCCTGCAGTTGTCTCCTTTGTGGCATCTGTGGAAGGAGGTGTAACGCTGACAGACAAGCTCAAATCAAAGCCATAGGCCAATTCACTTGTGTGTGAATATCAAGGAAATGTTAAGTGGGCTAGAAGGCATATGGCTATTCATTTGTGTGTGGATATAAAAAAATGTTAATGTCATTGTCTTCACTTACCTATAACTGGTTATTGTTGTAGATGTTGTTGTTTACTATCACATTACAGTATGTGTCCCCTGGACTTACTTAACCCTAAATCAAAGGTGTATTTAATTGATGCTTAAACTTCATGAAAGCTAAGAAAAGATGGTTTGGATTGCTGTAACTGAATGCATCATGTTTGCATCTGTGATTGGATTGCCTATCAAACAGGATTGGAGCCTTGGGACTGTAAATGAAGCAGCATACTAACTTCAGAGTGTTCGACAGTGGGAAATCCACAGACCCAGTCTGCATTTAGTCAACAATGGAAGAGCACATGCTAAGGTGGAGACACTTCCGGATTGCTTTCTGGAGAAAACAGCTAGAAAAATAAATCCAGGGGATGATCCTGTGTCTCTGGACTGATGGAGTCTAACAGGGTGGAATACTGAGCAGTTTGACAGAGATCCCTAGAGCTATTCTAGGTAATCCTGAGAGATTTATGGAAAATTACTACACCTCTGCTATCATATTGGATTTACAAACTTTGACTCCCCTGTTAATGTATTTTATCTGCTTTAACCTCTCAATAACTCATTTCTTTTTCTTAGCTAACAAACCTTTAGTTAATTAGAGAGATTGGCTGCCAGTGGTGTCTGAGGTGAGATCCAGAGTAACCATTGACCTGGATTAAGCGACCAACCCTTTGGGATTAGGAGTAACCTAATGTGAGGTGATTTGTGGTTTTAATAATCTTTCATCAGAAAGTCTAGTTTGTCTGGTAGCAAGATGCACTGGAAAGGTGAAGACCATTTGTGACTACAGGTGAGACTAAGTTAGTGATCCAGGAGTACAGACCTGTTACTGGCTTGGTGAAATCTAGTTATAGAATATACCACCAGTTTGGCTGTCTGCCATGAGATTAGCACACTCAGTTATGAACTACTCTAGACAGTGTGACAGTAGAGTCCTTGGGCACCACTACCTTTTCTTCCCCTGGCACCTGGTCAAAACTTAATGCAAACAAACTTTCAAGGTCTTTTTTTCCCACAGAACCATCACAGAACTGTGGTTCACTCGTGTCTATTCTTTAAAGCTATCAATACCTAGTTTTAACTTTTACCAGCGTTGGGGCTATGATCTATAAACTGAATTGACACGTTGAATGTGAATCCTGTCAACTATGCCAGTGCCAAGCTGTCCTGCAGTGGCTTAAGAACACGAGTACAAACCTCAGGGCAAACTGTAGGAAACAAGGACAAATCCCAAATTGATGGTGAGTTCTATACTTCAGTTTCACCAACCAATTATCAAGTGTAAACTCCTCAGACACTAACAGCCTTGACACGGAATCACAAACAGTCCCCTTGGGTACTCTGATCTGTCTCGTCACCCAGATGAGCCTGCCTTTTTTGATTGCTGGTCCCTTACGCCAAGGATCACAGCAATATTCAGGTTACTCGCAGTCCCAAAGCACCAGTCACTTACCGCAGGCCAATTGCACTTTAGATCTCACACTAAAGAGAAAGCTTGTAGCTAATCCTATAAGAAACTATCCCGAGATATATAGGAGAAAGAAACAAGAGTGTTATTTACAAGGTTAAAGAAGGTAAACACACACATATATATACACACACACACACACACTCCTACGTGAGTTCCAATTTGAAAAAGTAATAGATGCTTCTATAATAAACAAGTGCTATATGTCCTTTAGGGCAGTGATTGTCACACTTTTTTTCTGGGGACCCAGTCGAAGAAAATTTTTGATGCCTGCGACTCAATGGAGCTGGGGATGAGGGGTTTGGGGTCTGGGAGGGGGTCATGGCTGAGGATGCAGGCTCTAGGGTGGGGCTGGGGAGAAAGGGTTTGGGATGCAGGAGGGGGTTTTGGGTTTGGGGAGGGCTCAGGGCTGGGACGGGGTTGGGGTTGCAGGAGGGGGTCTGAGCTGGGGATGAGGGGTTTGGAGTGCAGGAAAAGGTTTTGGGGGGCTCAGGGCTGGGGCGTGGACTTATCTCTGGCAGCTCCCAGTCAGCAGTGCAGCTGGGGTGCAGAGTCAGACTTCGCGCCTGTCCCGGCACTGTGGACCGCAGTGTGCCCTGGAAGTGGCCAGCAGCAGGTCCAGCTCCTAGGTGGAGACGTGCAAGCAGCTCCGCATGGCTCTCACATGCAGGCACTGCCCCTTACCCAGCTCCCCACGGTGCTCGAGGCAGGGGCAACACATGGAGCCCTGTGGCCCCCCTGCCTAGAAGCCAGACCCGCTGCTGGCTGCTTCTGGGGCACAGCGCGGTGTCGGAACAGGTAGGCACTAGCCTGCCTTAGCTGGGCAGCACAGCTGATGGGACTTTTAATGTCCCGGTTGGCAGTGCTGACTGGAGCCGCTAGGGTCCCTAGGTGCTGAGCAAGGCAACCCAGTGCCTTAGATGCTGCGATCCAGTACTGGGTCATGACCCAAACTTTGAAAAACACTGCTTTAGGGCTAACTCGGGCTAAGCCCTGGGGATCTTCAGCTTATGCCTAGTGATCCTTGCCTCCTATCCCAAGTCCAAACAGCAGAAATATATTGGTGTTAAGGGTTTTTATACCCTGCCCTCTTTCTGCTTTGAGCTGCAAACTCAGCTGATTGAAGGAATTCACTTGCAAGACATTCATAAAGATGGGGCAAGTAAACAACAGGACGTTACTCACCTTGTGCAGTAACTGACGTTCTTCGAGATGAGTGTCCCTGTGGGTGCTCCACTCTAGGTGTCGGTGCGCCCCTGCGCCTTTGATCGGAGATTTTTTGCAGCAATACTTGTAGCGGCCACGCATGCTTAGAACCTGTCACTCACTCTGAGTATGTCACTAGTGAGCATGCGCGGCCGGTACCCTCAGTTCCTTCTCTACAACGGAGGCTACCCCAACTCCGAAGTAGAGGGGAGGAGGGTGGGTAGTGGAGCACCCACAGGGACACTCATCTCGAAGAACGTCAGTTACTGCACAAGGTGAGTAACCTCCTCTTCTTCTTCGAGAGATGTCCCTGTGGGTGCTCCACTCTAGGTGACTTCAAAGCAGTGCATCTCAAGGAGGTAGGGACTTTGGATCTGGCAGGAATGCCGTAGACAATACTGCCCTGCCTAATCTAGTGTCAGAGAGAGGGCCTTGAGTAAGGGCATAGTGAGTAACGAATGTATGATGGGAGGACCAGGTGGCTGCCCTACAAATGTCAGACAAGGGTACTTTGCGTAGGAAGGCTACCGAGGTAGATACAGATCTAGTGGAGTGTGTCCTGATCAATGCTGCAGGTGTAATGTTCTTTATCTGATAACAGAGGCGTATGCAATCAGAGATCCATTTCGAAAGCCTCTGGGTAGAGATAGCCACGCCCTTGGAATGGTCCGTGATGGAGACAAAGAGTCTAGGAGAGTTTCTGAAGGGTTTAGTTCTGTCCAGATAAAAGGATAAGGTCCTACGCACATCAAGTGTGTGCATTGTGGCCTCAAAGGAGTTTGCATGTGGTTTCGGGAAGAAAGTTGGTAGGTGTATTGGTTCACTGAGGTGAAATGAAGTATGAACTTTTGGAAGGAATTTCGGGTGTAAACGTAGAGTAATTTTGTCCTTGAAGAAGAGCGTATATGGTGGATCTGCCATAAGGGCTGCTATCTCGCCCGCCCGTCTGGCGGAGGTAATGGCCACCAAAAAAGCTGTTTTCATCGAGAGGTGCAAAAGGGAGCAGGTGGCTAAGGGCTCAAAGGGTTGATGAGTTAAACAGGACAATACTAGGTGAAGATCCCATGGAGGGGTAGGTGGCTTAATGTCTGGATATAGGGTTTGGAGTCCCCTCAGGAAACGTTTGGTGATGGGATGAGCGAAAACTGAGGTATTGTCAACTGTGCTATGAAAGGTTGTGATGGCAGCTAAGTGGACTCTAATAGAGCTGAATGATAGGCCGGATTGCTTAATGTCCAATAGATAATCAAGTATGCAGGGGAGAGGTGCAGAGGTAGGAGACAGTTGTTTGCACAGTTAAGCACCATTTTGTGAATCTTTTCCATTTCCGGAGGTAGGTGGTATGGGTGGATTGCGTTCTGCTGTGTAGAAGTACCCTCTGTACTTGGTCGGAACAGTCTAGTTCTCGTTGGGAGAACCATGCAGGTACCAAGCTTTGAGGTGAAGCATGGAGAGATTGGGGTGGAGAAGCTGGCCGTGCTGCTGTGATAAGAGGTTGGGGATGAGAGGTAGGGAGACCGGTGGTTGAATTGACATTCTGGTGAGGAATGGAAACCACGGTTGTCTCGGCCATGAGGGTGCGATCAAGATTATCCTGGCATGATCCGTTCGTATCTTCGTGAGTACCCTGTTGAGCAATGGTATTGGGGGAAAAGCATAAACGAGGGGCTGGTGCCAGGAGATCATGAATGCGTCCCCAGATCTATGGTTGGGTAGCCCCGAGTGTGAAATATGTTGAGAATGACTCTGTTGTCTATCTCCCATTCATGTTCCAAAGGAAAACGTCTGCTTAGCTCGTTGGCAGTGGTGTTCAGCACACCAGGGATGTAGGCAGCTGATATCTGGATGTGGTTCGCAAGGCACCAGTTCCAGAGTTTCATGGCCTCTGAACAAAGAGAGTGGGAACAAGCCCCCCTTTTCTGTTGACGTAGAACATGCAGGCAATGTTGTCTGTCATTATGCGTACATGCTGATTCTAGATTAGTGGGAGGAAGCAACGACAAGCATTCCAGATAGCTCGAAGTTCTAGAACATTTATGTGTAAGGAGGTTTCGGAGTGAGACCATAGCCCGTGGGCTGTTCAGTGAGAGATATGGGCTCCCCAGCCGGTGAGGGATGCATCGGTCGTCATCATCACAGTTGGTGGAGTCTGGAGGAAGGGGACTCCAGAACAGAGGTTGTTGGGGACTGTCCACCATGTGAAAGACTCCTTGACGCGGTAAGGTATGGTTAACTGCTTGTTTATCGAGTGCACGTTCAGTTTGTAAACCGTGGCCAGCCAAGCTTGGAAGCATCTCATGTGGAGACGTTCATTCTGGACCACGAAACTGCACGATGACATGTGCCCCAGTAGTTGGAGGCAGTCTCGGGCGGCTACTCGAGGGCTGCTGTGAAGCCTTGTAGCCAGCAGTTTTATGGTATTGAATCAGTCAGGTGGGAGGGATGCCCGTCCGGTTCTGGAGTCGAGGGTCGCTCCTATAAAGTCCAGGCATTGGGCAGGACTTAATGTGGATTTGTTTTCGTTTATTTGTAGGCCCAGGAATTGAAAGCACTCGATGGTGATCTTTGAGAATTGGAAGGCCTCGGCGTATGTGGAGGTCTTGAGGAGGCAATCGTCTAAGTAAGGAAATATTATAACCCCTTGTTTCCTGAGGTAGGCCATGACTACCGCTAGGAGCTTGCAGAAAACTTGAGGGGCAGCAGAAAGGCCAAATGGTAGGACTCTGTATTGGTAACGTGTCGAGCCAAGGGTAAAACGAAGAAAACGTCTGTGGGCTGGGTGGATAGTGACGTGAAAATAAGCATCTTGTAGGTCGAGGGCTGAAAACCAGTCGCCCTGCTCCAGGGCTGGAATTATGGTGGTGAGAGTAACCATCTTGAACTTTTGCTTCTTGACGAATTTGTTGAGCCTCCTGAGGTCGAGGATCGGTCGCCATCCTCCAGTTTTCTTCTGTGTTAGGAAATAAGGGGAGTAGAATCCTTTCCCCTTGTGGCATTCGGGCACGAGTTCGATAGCACCCAGGTGAAGGAGATGATGTACTTCTTGCTGGAGGTGTGGCTCACGAAAGGTGTCCCTGAAGAGGGACGGGGAGGGTGGGTGGGTAGGAGGTAAAGAGAGGAAAGGGATGGAATACCCCGTTGTGATGACCTCTAGAACCCACTTGTCTGTGGTAATATTCTGCCATTGGTGTAAAAATGGCTGTAGATGGTGTGCAAAGATAGTTGTGGGGAATGCATACTCTGGAGTTGGGGCGATGTTTACGAGACCCTCAACCAAAGGTTCAAATTTGCTTATTATTTTGAGGAAGTTGGGGCATCCTGGAGGAATTAGGGCGACGCCGCTGGTATCTAGGCCTCTGGTGGTGGTGTTGTTGTTGATCCTGAGATCTTGGGAAATGCTGAGTATATGAGGGGTAGCGCGGGTGGTGGTAAGGTTGATATCTGTACTGTCGCCTTCTGTTTGTAGAGGTTTGGATACCTAAGGACCGAAGAGTTGCCCTTGAGTCCTTCATGGAGTGAAGCACCTCATTAGTGGTGGAAGCAAAGAGTTTGTCACCATCAAAAGAAAGATCCTCGATGGTGCTCTGAACCTCGCGAGGCAAGAGAGAAGATGAAAGCCATGATCATCGGCGCATAACCACCGCCATAGCGGTGGATCTTGCCACAGTATTGGCTGAATCCAGAGCTGCTTGGAGAGCCGTGCGGGATATGATTTGGCCCTCGGAGACTAAAGTTGTAAACTGTTGTTTCTTGTTGTCTGGGATGTGTTCAATAAAGTCCATGAACTTGTTGTAGTTTCTATGGTCGTACTTTGCTAGAATTGCGGTATAGTTGGCAATTCGAAATTGTAACGTTGAAGAGGCATACACCTTACGACCCAGCAGATCTAGGCGTTTGCCTTCTTTGTTGGCAGGGTATGGCAGAAATACTGTTGTTTGTTTCTCTGATTGGCTGCGTCCACTACCAATGAGTTTGGCGCAGGATGTGAGAAAATGAATTCAGAGCCCTTCGAGGGAATGAAGTATTTATGGTCTGCTTGTTTGCAGGTAGGCTAGCTTATGGCTGGAGTCTGCCAGATGGATTTAGCAGGTTCCAAAAGGGCTGGATTAATTGGTAATGCCAGTCTGGATGACGAAGATGGTTGCAGAATGTCCGCTAGCTCATGTTGTTGGTCAGGTACTTCCTCCAGATTGATTCTAAGCTCACTGGCAACCCTTTTGAAGAGATCTTGGAATCTTGAAAAATCGTCTGACGGTGGGGGAGGGGAAGGAAGTAATGCCTCCTCAGGTATTGGACCAGTCGATACGTCAGGTAATACTGGATCAGGAGGTGGAATTAATTGATCCTGAGTATGGGAGGGTGCCACCAAGTGAGTTATAGGATTCGGACACTCGCATCTAGTCGGAGTAGAGTAGCGTACATGCTGCCGAGGGAAAGACGGCCACGCAGTCCAATACTGCCATGGTGATGGAAAAGGCATAGGTGGTGCCATCCAGGGGTTAACACACCAGGAGGTGGGATCTTGAGGGTGGTTTGGGACAATTTTCCTGTGTCCGCGAGTGACAGGACTCTGAGGGTAGAATTGTGATTGTCCTGGAACATCACCCTGTAGTTCAGACTCCTCCTCACTGGAGGAAGGCTGCTCAGACCCTGAATCATTTGTCAGGGAGAAGGCATCCCCAAGAAAAGGTGATTGCAGTGTAGGAGACACTAGGAGGTCACTTGAGTGGGTAAACTGCAGCGCTGGGGCAGCCAGAGGTGAAGACTGATATAAATCCTGTGAGGGAACCCGGGCTAACACTGGAGTTCTTAATCTTGGCTCCGTGCCAGGTAGCGATAGTAATGCCGGTGCCACAGGTGGTGCCGTGCTATTAATAGCAGGCTGTGGTGCCTCAGCAGGTGCCTGAGTTGTCGGTGCCGCATTCATCGCGGTGCCGATAGGTGCCATAATCGAGGCAGGCAACTGAAAGCCTGTCGCCTCGGCACCAGAGCCTCGTGCTGCCGCCGAAAGTACAGGTGGGTTTACCGCGGTACCGGAGGAGCCTGGCTCGTCAAACGTACTCAGGCGGGGAAACACCAGTAAGGAGACCGTGGATTGGACAGGGGAGGGTTTGTCAGGAAAGTTTTATGTAGCTTTTGGGTGCTCCCGTTTAGTTGTTTTCTTCAGCTTTTTTGCAGGATTAGAGCTGAGTCTGAGATCTGAGGCGGACTACAGGGATTTTTGAAGCAAGATAAGTTTTAGCTTCAACTGTCTATCCTTCCTCGCTCTGGAACTTAACTTAGCGCAGTGAGTGCATTTTTGGGGAACATGAGTCTCCCCTAAGCATTTTATACACTGGGGGTGACCACCCGAGAGAGGGATAGCGTCCTTACAGGAAGAGCAGCGCTTGAAGCCTGTGGAGCCAGGCATATTTGAAGCGGCAGAGAGAATTTTTTTTTTTTTTAAATAGAATGAAGAAAGGTAGGTAACACTAACTAACAACTAACAGGAAAAAAACTGTCTAACTATAATATTTTCAGATGGGAAACAAAATCTGAAGGAGTCTGCTGAGCTCCGTCTCATGCCGGGGGCGGTAGAGAAGGAACTGAGGGTACCAGCCGTGCATGCTCACTAGTGACATACTCAGAGTGAGTGACAGGTTCTAAGCATGCGTGGCCGCTATGAGTACTGCTGCAAAAAATCTCCGATCAAAGGCGCAGGGGCGCACCGACACCTAGAGTGGAGCACCCACAGGGACATCTCTCGAAGAAGAACAAAGTGTTTTGTTCTCTAACGTTCCACTCTAGTTTGGCTGGTGTCAGTGGGCCTTCCTTGTTTGGCAGGACATAACACCTTCTGCCAGAGATCAGCATGTCAGACTAGTTCATGTCTCTCCTGTCTCATGACTTACAGTTGCAGAGGCTTACCAGTGCAAACATGACTAACTATTACCTTATAATATGGGATACAAATGCTATGTCAGATTAATGCAGGCAGCAATTTACAAGCATTCCAAAGTCTAAACACTAAACACACACTTGTAATTCTAATACCTATTACAACAATAGTAACACACAGATGAGCCCAACAGAATCCAGCGATGTATTTGTCGGTATTCAGTTGAGGCTTCGGGACTTTGGCATGAGCTGGCACCTGACCTGCCTGCACCACAGATACTAATAGCTTAATCCTTCCAGGAATCACAACAATGGATTAAGTTTAATAGTGGTAACACATGCTACGTCATGGAGGGTCCACTACTGAATTATGGGTATCTGTGCACCATTTAATGATTTTTTTTCCCCAATGTTATAATAAAAGCTTCGTTTCCCCTCTGGAGGGGTGGAGTTTGATTTTTCAAACAGGTTGTTATTTTAGGAACGTTTTCTGAATATGGAAGTTGTGCCTTCATTTTGGCAATGAGAAAAGCCTGTATTTATGTCCTCTCATTGCTCATTTTTCCCCAAAATTTTCAGGGCTAGTTTAAAGATTTCTTACAGAAAAGCACCATGCACATACGTGGTATTTGATATGAAAACTACTGGAAAGGCTCTGATTCACAATCCAGTCTTGATTTCTAAGTTTAAGTGACAGAGAATCCAACCACTTGCTTCGGTAAGTTATTCCAAGCGTAAATTATCCTCAGTGTTAAAAATGTGTGCCTTATTTCCTGTCCAAGTTTATCTAGCTTCAATTTCCAACCATTAGATCTCATCATTCCTTTTCTGCTAGATTAAAAAGCCATCTAATATCAGAAACCTCTTCCGCATGTAGGTACATGTACACTGTGATCAAGTCACCGATCTTGGATAAGCTAATAAATTGAGCTTCATAACTCTCTCATTACTTGTTCTTTCTGCTCTTTACTGAAGACTTTCTGAATTGTGGCTGCTAGAGTTGGACACAGTGTTCCAGGAATGGCCTCCTAATGCCATATTCAGAGGTAATACCACCTTTCTACTCTATTTGACTCTCTGCTTATAGAATTGTGTTGGTTCTCAATGCACTTCAAGGTTATGTTCTACTCGTTATCAACCATGACCCGTAAGCCCTTTTCAATGTCACTGCATTGAAAAATAGTGTCTCCCATCTACATTCTTTGTCCCTAGATGTATGACTTTCCATTTGGATGTATTAAAGTATGTCATTCACTTTACCAACCAATCTAAGTCAACCTGTAAAACTGACCTGTTCACATTGTTTACCACCCCTCCAATTTGTGTGTCAACTTTCAATTTTTCCAGTAATGATTTTCTATTTTTGGTCCAGATTATTGATTAAAATAGTGAATTGCATTAGGCCAAGGACAGATCCTGTGGGATCTCATTGGATGATTCCCCATTTAAAATTACTTTTTGAGATCTATCAGTTAACCAGCATTTACTCTAATGTGGGCTACGCTGATTTTGTACATACTTTTTTAAAAGCAAGTTATGTATCTATTCTTTGACTACCTATAGGGTAGCTGTATAATAAGGAGTATTAGTAATTTATGGTATGAATGTGTTAATACAACATTAAATAAAAAAACAATTACAAAAAGTTCTATAAAACGTAACATTAAATACAATACAAAGTTTATTAAAAATAGGTTGCAAGTGAAATACAGTAGAAATGGGAAACTACAGCAGTTTTCATGTTTTTCCATAATAATGCACAGACAAATATGAAAAGCACTTTTACACATATTCACACTTGACCCGAATGCCCAATAGCGGCCAAATCCACTCAACTGAAGGTTTATATGTATTTTTTTGCGAAGCCTTTTCAGATTCTAGCAGCAACAGTATTTCAGCCACAGCATAAATTTTTTTTTTCTGAAGAAAAGAGTATTTGTCACTGTAAGGCTGCTAGTGTTCTCAAGATAAATTGGGAGAGGCTTGCTTTTCCTGATTAACAGACACAGCAAGCATGCAAATCCTTCATTAACACTTTCGATCGGTTTAATCTCCTACTTCATATTTAACAGGTGAAACGGTAAAAGCACACTTTCAAATAAGAAACCTGAAATATGTAAAAACAAATATTTACACTCCAATTTTCATTAACTTGCATTTATTTATCATACAACTCTTATTAAAAGTGATTTCTTTTCTAAGGCAGTGAAAGTCTACCCCTCTGTATTTGGAAGTGTGCATAAGTCCCTAAATATATATTTATAAGAGAACAATATGATACAGAAAAATCATCTAAAGCCCAATTTAGGGCTTTGCAAATAGAAAATTTGTTTGGAATCACAATATAATATTTTGTCTTAACATCACACAAAGAGAAACAAACTCTGATGAGGTCCTTATCCCCAACATCAGCCATATATGCATAGCTGAAGAAACAACAGTGGGAGCAACAAAAAGAATTCAACAATTTAAAATTAAATAAGGCTATTATAATGTGTAAAAATAGCTTGAACTGCTGAGAAGATTCTCTACAGTATATAACAATACAAGAGGATGCAAGTAAAACCAGATACACGAAGGACAGCTTGACTAGCACAACTTTCTCAATATTAATCATGGTGTGTGCTGTTAGGATAATAAGTCAAGCCATCTCACTGACAAATTCATATTTGCAGCCAGCAACATCATATTTGATGTTTCAAACATCAGTCTGACTGTATGCTATGCCATTTTTCTTCTCTAAAAGTAGTATGTAGCTCAGCTGCTATAACAAACTCTATCAATGATGCTCTGTGGCTAGTTGCTTAATACTCTCTCTGATACCCTCCTTGGCAAATGCATGCCTTAGTTCTGCTAGCTTTGGACCCGGAATCATTACCTCCATCTTGAACATTTAACATTTTGGTCCTAGCTATGATAGGGCCACTAAGGTAGCCTATTATCTATTGCTTGTTATATTCTGCTATTTCAATACAGTGTTAAACAAAACAAAACCCTAAGGTTTTTCATCTCCACAGTTTTGTTCTTGTTTTTTTTAAAAGGAGGTTTGTAAACCAAACACTTCATTTACAAGAGGGATGTATGTATGTATGTATATGCTCTTCCATGGTTATGGATTAAACAGTTTATGTTATGCATCTATTTTAGACTCAAATAAAACACCTATAGGATTAAAACTGTTTCACTCAAAGACTTTATCCTGTTACTCTAAAGCTAGGTAAGGATAAGAGGTTTTTACTGATATGCCTATAGTCTGTATGAACATCATACAGTATATCAAACATATATGTAAATTAGACCTTTGTAAAACAGCCCAGAGATTGGCTTCTGTGTCAAACAACCTATAGATATCAACAGCTAGTGCACAGATTAATTTAGGCAGTTCAAACTATTCTCACTCTCTGCTCAGCAGCTAAAACAAAGTATGTCTGTAAAAGACCAGGAAACAGAACTTATCTTTGACAAGTGCTACTTGGTCTATTGCAGAAAAAGTTAACCCTCAAAACAAAAGAAAAAAAGTGACCTTCACGTGATTCATATAATTAAAATTTTACAGTGCTTTAATTGTATAAACCACAAGCTCTTGGTAAAGTAATCAGTATTCACGCTATTGCAAAATCTTTAAATCTCAATTAACAGTCTTTGATACAGAGGAATCAAACTCACTCTTCACAGACAATACACTCTCGTCTTGAACAGCCCCATCCCATTCCCTTATTTTAGAGATCTTTCAGTAACATTTGATAGGTGCTTTCATCTTATTTTGTGTTCAACTCATTTTCCAGTTCCATTAATTTCCTAGAAGCCTTTACTTTATTGGATACATCCTGACCCTGGGAAAAAAGTCGTTGGCGCTCTCTGAATGTCAAGTTCTCTGGTGCGCCAGGTAAATCTGTATCTTGACTGAAAGAAACAAAAGGCTTGTTACAAAACTTAATTTTAAATGTCCTTTTATATCAAAGCTTTGCATCCATATAATCTTATCTGGTGCCCTCTTGCCTTCTAACTGGAAGATTCAAGTCCTGCAAGGTTCTTTCTTAATGCTGACACTACAGGGCTGTCATTCAGATGAGCC
The DNA here is from genome assembly GCF_025201925.1 of Gopherus flavomarginatus. Lineage (NCBI taxonomy): Eukaryota > Metazoa > Chordata > Testudines > Testudinidae > Gopherus > Gopherus flavomarginatus. The sequence goes on from NC_066620.1 coordinate 88,797,935, forward strand.
ATTACACAGAGGTCATTTATGATGATCTCTGGTAGTTGAACATGTGGATGAGATTACCTGGCACTTTTCAAAAAGGATTAAAGGATGACTAAGGCCTAGTCTACACCAGCAAAGGTTTGCTGATATAGCTATACTGGCAAGCCCTCCTTATACAAATCAAAAGAGTTCTTTTGCCAGTATAGTTTATACTGGTTTTGAGAGTGAAATAAACTGGATAAAAGTGCTTTGGCAACTTTGGCCAACCAGTCATCAAATCAAATTTAAAATCACCCCCCTAACTGATATTGCTATACTGGCAAAGTTTCTAGTGTAGAGTGGCCTAAGTACTTCTGCTGCCTCCTCCTTCATCCTTGCTGCTACCTACCTCTCTGGTTAACTATTTCTGCCACACTGAGGGCTTGTCTACATCACAAAGTTGCAGCGTTGGTGAGGGGGTTACAGCGCTGCAACTTAGGAGGTGTACACATCTGCAGGGCATCACCAGCGCTGCAACTCCCTGTTTGCAGCGCTGGCCGTAATCCCGTTTTGTCTCGGGTGTAGAGGATCCAGCGCTCGTGATCCAGCGCTGGTAATCAAGTGTAGACACTTACCAGCACTTTTCTTGACCTCCGTGGAATAAGCAGGTATCCCAGCATACCTGAGGAAGCCTCTGGTAATCAAGCTGGTCTCCTTCCCCGGTTTGCTCTCGCGTTCCCCGATCCCCCGTGCAAGCAGGTCTCCTTCCCTGCGGTTTGCAGGGGGGTTCGGGGAACACGAGAGCAAACCGCGGCGAAGCTGGTCTGCTTCCCCGGTTTGCTCTCGCGTTCCCCGAACCCTCCTTGAAGCCGCCCAACAGCGCTGCAGTGTGGCCACATCTAACACCACTTGCAGCGCTGGTTGCTGTAAGTGTGGCCACTCTGCAGCGCTGGCCCTATACAGCTGTACTAATACAGCTGTAACAACCAGCGCTGCAAAATTGTAGATGTAGACAAACCCTGAGAGAACTCAGTTCTGTGTCCCCCCTCCTCCCTCACCAGCTAATATGTCTGGAACTGTGGCCCTTACCCAGTCAGACTTGGCTCCACTTAAGGCTCACCAGAGTGAGTCTCTATTCTGTGAACCCTACAAAGTGCACAGTGGCCATCACAACACCTTTTCAACTTACAATGTGCAGGAACCAAATTAAAGGCTCTGGTAGTATCCTTGCCTCAGCCAATGTGAACCTTCAATACACTATGCAGCTAAATTAGCCACAGATGCATGTGCAATGCAGTCTTCGTTAGCTGTCCACTTCACAAGCTTAGTAAAAATCCCATATAAAGTGTACTGTGTTGCTTCCTGTGTGTGCAAATTTATAATCTGGTTGAGGTAGTAAAAAAAATAAAAATCTTGTGATGACTGCTCTGTTTACTCACACAATCACAACACTAATTTACTTTAAAATACCACATGCATGAAAAGGCATATAAAACCAAATTCTATTTTGTGATATCCAAGATATCCCAGAACCAACTGTAAAATTGTTTTACGCTGTCCTGCATATTCTTAACACTCTCTGAAAATCTTTTCTAGGCTTAAATAAGAGCTTTTGAATTCACTATCGAGGAAGATTTACATAGATATAGGTATAAAATGGTATTATCAAAATTAAAAATATTCTAGAGATCAGCTAATTAGTCTGAATACAGATTAATATTTTATGAGTCTCTTTCTCATTTCACCTTTTAGATCTTTTCTCTCTTGGATCCCGATAAACTTCATGGACTCCAACAATTGCTCCTGTTGATCCAGTGTAAGAATTTGGTCCTTATGCAAAATAATATAAAAGTTATAGTTGAAGGATGGCAGTTATAATACAAAACAAGTTTCTATTTATTTTTAAAAAGGTGCAGTGCTCTTTGCAAGAGTGAAACTCTCAAACTATGGTTTCTAAACTTTGTAAAAGGAATTAAAAGTACTGTTTTGGAGGTTTGCCTGAATGCTAGAACAATGATTCAGTTAAGAGCAGTCAGTCTCTTCCTAAAACTGCAACTTTGCCTGATAAATAATAAAATTAAGGGGTAAGAAAGCAAATTATATTTGGAACAAACTGACATGTATCAAATCATGATAAAGTTACTTATCTTGTGGCTCATTTATGATAATGCAGAAATTAAATCAAATATTAAGTGTCTAGATTATGTGCATCTAAAATTTTTCTGTGGAACTCTGTCACAAGGTTTTATTGAAGAAAGAACAGCAACTCCAGCTAATTTAACTAGGATAAATATTACTAGCATTAGTAAGTGCCAGTATGACAATTCCAATTTTCTTAAGTTATTTCATCTTTATTTAGCCAGGTTGTGAAAAATATTTGGAAAAACTCTGTAACCTGTAATGTTTAGACGATGACTATTCATGTCTCATTTCTGTAGTTATTTGTCTTGTTTCATACAAACACTTAGAGCACTGCACCTTTAGTTTTAAATTCATATAAGATACACAGTTTTACATAATATATTAATCCCCTCCAAAGGCAACAAGACTAAACACAGGTTTCTAATAAAAAAGTTTTATCATCATAGTCCGTTTTTAAGTATGTTTCTTAAATCACCGGTATTTTTAGGACAGTCAAATTAACTGTCATGATTCTCATATTGGTTTTCAGATATTTTTGGTCTCCTGACATAGGATATGTCATGTCTTGTGAGCCTTTCTCCAAACAGAAAGAAATGTTTGATTCTTCCACTGGTGTATTTTGAACCGGAGATAATTAAAAGGTTAAATGTCAGTAAAAGAATAGAACTCATTTGGATATTCATATATTGTACTCATTTAACAATTGAATACTGTAAATTACAATAGTTAGCTAAAAAGGAGTAGCTCAAATCATATTTAAAACACTTTTAATACTTAAAGTAATATGAAGAATTAATTATCTTTTGTTCAGACCTAAATCCCATATATCTGACCATCACCTCCCCTCTAACTTTGAAAAAGTCTAGGTCTGAAGTCGGCTTTTCACATCCATATCTAATTTTGTTAAAATTGGTCAGATTTTATTCCTCAATTTGATGAAACCAATGTTTTAAGTCAGTTCCTTAAGTAATCCAGTGGAAGAAGCTGGGAGAGTGCCGTTTGCAGAAGCGTGGTTTACCAATGTCAGCATTTATAGCAGAAAAGAGCTGTAAAGAACAATAATGTGACAGTGCTAATGAGATGGACAGATGGTAACTGCACAACGAATTCTGCATTTTGTGCAAATGGCTTTGTACTTTACATAGGCAGTCTTCACAGAAGCTTGAGCAATCAGATGGAGTGTTTAACCTGTTCCTATAGACTATTTTAAAAGTGTGAAATAAAGTAATCAAGATTAATTGTATGGCTTATGTATTAAGGTTATTAAAGGTGGAACATCATACTACGATGTTCCTCAACTGTTACCAAAACCCATATAACTGGTGGGAAATGTATTACAGCCCGCCAGTTGGTAACATAATAAAATACACTGTGTAATCTATTTCAATATCCTTTACAATGAGATAACTTTACCTGGGCATTCTAAAAGGTCAAATTAGAAATAGTCAGGATGATAGCCTGACTGGCTCAGTCTTGCCAATGTAATCAAATACTGGATAAGTCTAGTGAATGTAATTTCTCTTTTTTCCATAGTACAGAGTGTGGCTTGGGAAGACAACGGGCAGGATGGCTGATTCCTTCAGAATAAATTTTGAGACCACTTTAGGAATGAACTTGGGGTGGAGTCTCAGCACCACTGTGTCCTTATGGAAAGTCATATTGGGACATTTGGCTATAAGAGCCTGAACTTCACTCATTCTTCTGGCTGTGGTCATAGTCATTAGGAACACTGTCTAGTGAGAGGTGATGCAAGAAGCATTCAGAGAGGCTCAAATGGAGGCTCCATGAGCCCCAGGAGTATATTGAGGTCTTAAGCAGGGGTAGGTTCTCTCACTGGTGGGTAAATATGTAATAGCCCTTTGAAAAACTTCAATACTATTGGATGAGGACAGACTTAACACACGAACGGACAGGTGGATGGTAAGCTGACGTTGCCACGAGGTGGACCTTAAATGAGTTGACTGCAAGGCCAGCTGGCTTTAAATGCAATAGGCAGTCAAGCATCCTAGTTCAGGGGCCTGAACTGGGTTCAGACCATATTGAGCTACCAATATCAAGAGCCTCTTCCTGCTCTGTATCAAGATCTCCTATTCTTGTATGGAACAGTAGCTGTCTGTTGTACTCAGCCAGTCGAGAGCCACACAGTCAAGCAAGTATAGTGACTTTGGATCCGGATGGAGCATATGACTATGGTGCTGGGGGATCAGATCCAGGATAGGTGGTTGAATGGACATCTGTAATAGGTCTGTTAGACAAAACTGCTTTGGCCAACATGGAGCTATGAGAATTACTATGGCCATGTCCCTTTTCTTCTTGGGAATCGCTGGAAAGGCACAGAAGCAGGCCTGTTCACCTGCAGGAGGAAGACATCCAGCAATGACCCTGGACTCAGCCCTCCTCTGAAGCAGAAGTTCTGACACTTGGCATTGTCCCTGGTGGCCAAAAAGTTTATTATGGCGGACTCCCCATGATGGAATATTATTCCAATGATGAATCTGTGCAGGGAGCATTCATGATTGGTCACAGATTGCCTGCTCAGGAAGCCTGCTAGATTGTCGCTGACTCCTGGAAGGAATCTATTCTGATGGCAACCAGTCCAGAATTTGATGGCCTTCATGCTAAGGGGTGATGAGCAAGTGCTCCATTGTTTATGTAGTGCATAGCTGTCATGTGTGTGAAAATCTGTACTACTGAATATGAGGACAGGCAGGAATGCAATACAGGCTAGTTTGATGGCTCTGAGCTCCAGCACATTCATAGATAATCTCATATTGCCTAAAGATCAGGTTCCTTTAATTTTTAGTTTGCCCAAATGAGTCCCCCAATCTGTTCCTAATGCATCCATGATCGGTGTCTTTGTCAGGGATGGGTACTGAGACATGTATCCATTCCATGTCTTTACGGGTTCCAACCACTAAACCAATTCTGCAGTGATGAGACATCAGACGGAAAGAAGGTCTCTGTGCCATCATAAGGGAGTACACTGACATGAGCCAGAGCTTAAGTCTGTCAAGTGGTGTTATTTACATGCATGCCAACTTGTGGCCTAACGCTGCAAGACATGTTTGTACTGTCAGCTATGTTTCATGTTAGCTGAAGTATGAGTGCTTGTATTGACTAGGACCTGTCCTTAGGCAGGTATGTTCTTTCTGCTCTGAGTCAGTCACATCGTTCACTAGGAAGCGTAGCTGTGTGAACGGATATAGTGCATTCCAGGATTGCTGGTGCCTTCCACTGAGGCCTGCCTCTGAACAGGCAGCCATCCAGCCTTACCTTCACAAAGGAGCCACTACTACTTCTAGGCATTTCACAGGTATACTTGGTGCTGCAGAAAGTCTGAATGGCAGATCCTTGTTCTGTCAGGGATTTGGTCAGACTGTAAATCTCAGGTACTTCCTGTGGGCTGGGTGGCTCTATGGAAGTATGCATCTTGCCGCTGAAAGCAAGGAAGCAGTCTTGAGCCTGAAGAGATGGGATGTTGGAGGCAAGGCTTATCATCCTGAACCTGAGGTGGTGCACGTATTTGTTCAGTCTCCTCAAGAGTAGGATGAAATCACCCCTTCTTCAGGATAAGGAAATATCAGTAATAGAAAGATTCTTGCCCTATAATCCTGAGGATCTTCATCTGTGGATCCTAGATGAAACAAGGCAACTTTTTGAAACAGGCTCTCGTAAGAAAGGTCCCTGAAGATGGGCAGGAACGGAGGGTTGATGGGGGATGGGTGGGAGTGAATGAGTTAGCTGTGGGCAATTGCCAACACCATTTGATGGAGATATTGGTCCAAGCCCAATGGAATGGAATGGAGCAAGTCTGCTCCCAAAGACCACTGATGTCTCCTGATCAGTTCTGATGTGACTCCTCACATTCCTGTCAAATGTGCTGCCTAGTTGATGGGCTGGGTCACAGAGAAGGCAGAAGATGGTCATTTCCCTGAGTATCACCATCATTTTCATGGTGGGTACTCTGGTTGCCTATCCTGAGAATCAGGATGTGCCTACTATCTCTGCTAAGGCTGATATTTGTATGGTATCCTTAAGATGGTGGTGTATAAATTTCCAGTGACCTTGGGGAGGATCATGAGTCTTTTACAAAATGAACCACTTCATCCGTTCTTTTGCTCAAGAGCTTCATTACCTCAAACAGGAGGTCTTCTTTTATGGTCTCTTAGCCCTCTCTTTAATATCTCAGATGCTAATAGCCAAGAGGCCTGCCTCATGGGTCACAACCTTGGTTACCAACCTCACAGGTGTTAGAGGTGTTCATGGATAGCTATAGGATTGTTCTGGCAACACTTAAAATGATTTAATCCCTCAGTGTCCCAAGATACTTTTGACAGGAAGAGAGTCACCTTTTCCCAGATCAGGAAGTCAAACTGGCAAACGCCATTTGGGAGTTTGCCACATGGAGTTGCAGTGAGGTGGATGAGTAGGTATCGCATTCGAACAGGTCTACCTTTTGGGGATTTTTCTCTTTGGGTGTGCCTTTCATCAATTTAGATATTTCCTGCATTATTGCAACTACCAACAATACTGGATTTGGGTGGGAGTGACAGTGGCCAAAGCTTTTTGGGGGGAACCTGGTAACACTTCTCCACCCACTTAGATGTGGGCTGAATGGTAACTGGGGTTTGTCAGAGCTCCTTAGATGGTTCTAGTATGCCCTCACTCATGAGAAGTGCAATCCTAGGTGATACAGTCAAAATGTTGACTTTATGGGATTTCTCTTGTATGAGTGTTGTTTCAGTATGTATTATCTCAGTGATAGAAAATAAGAAATCCTCCAAGTATTTAAAATAGTCAATTGCTGGGGCAGAGGCTGGTATACCAGTCTCACTGAACAACTAATGAGTATTATTTCAATGGAGAATGGGAATGCTACTGTTCTTTTGCTGCTCACACCACTGGATGCTGACACTGCAGTCTGTTGTTGGTGGCCTGTGTAGTGATGCCACTTGACAGCCTAATCTCCTCCTTTTTTTGGACAAACGGGGGGTGGGGGGGGGAGATCTGCTGTAGGACACATCAGAGGATGGTCCCTAATATGGCCAGGAAAGTATGTTATATTAGTATGACGTGGTTGTGGCTGATTGGCTCAGTGCCATTACCATCTCTTTTGTGGTGAAGCTTTGTGAGAAGGCTCTCCAGTACAGGCTTCTACGGTTGCTCTAAAAAAGCATGGGAGAGGCATCTCTGTTCAATACCAGGAAAAAGCATAATCAGACATTGGTGAAGAAGAATACTCTTCAAATGATGGTGCTTTGGGGCAATGCCTCAAAGCCCGCTCCAGTGCCAGGTGCCATTCTGTTACCAACGATGTCAATGGAGGGATCTTGATGCTTTGAGAGCATCTCTCTGGTCCCTAACTGGCACTGAGGCCTTCACTGGTGCCAATGTCAACTTCCTGTGCATCACTCCTGCCTTAGCAGAGGTCTTATATATCCTGTCCTTGGAAGAACGGTGGTTCTCCTCCTTATACAATGGTGTGTCTCAAAGTTTGAAGTCATATATGGATTCCGCCTTTTGATCTTGTCCTTGTGCTGGAGGATCAGCCTCAGTTCTGAATCTGCTGCTGTGATGATTGGTGTGTTGGAACTGGTCTTGGTGTAGCAGCAACCCAAACCAAAGGCCCCAGTGCCAAAACAGGCTGTGTAATGCGGCTAGTGCCAATTTTGATGACATCTTTTCCTGTTTTCCTTTCATGTCTGGCCCCTAGACTGTATTGTCTGCTTGAGGGAAAAGTAGTTGACAGTGACCCTTTTGGTACCTTGGAGATGGTAGTCTCCTTCAGGTGTGACAAGACGCTCAACCACCGTTCAAGTAGGTGTAGTTTTAGCCACATGTTCCTTGATATGCGGAGTCCTTGGGGAGGACTTGCACACTGAACTGTCCTTCAGACAAACCAGACATTGACCGTGCCCATGGACCAGGGGGATGAGTTGGTTGCAGGCTGGGCAGGGTTTGAAGCCTGAAGATTCAGAGTCCACCATGATGGTTGATGTGAGAGGCATCACCCCACCATACAGGAGGTTATGGATTGTTTTTTGTGGGATCATCCAAATTCAAGAAAATAGAGAAGAAGGATGAAAATAGATTTTCTTTACCAAAAACTACCTGAGAAAAGGACAAATATAATTAGGAGAAGAAGGTCGGACACTCACTGGATTCCATCTTGCTGCCATGGGTGGTAAAAGGGAACCGAGGGAGGGTTGTGGCCACTCCACTTCCATGCCCTCACATAGGAGAGCAAAGAGGCATAGAATACATGTGCAGCCCCAATGGACACTATTTTAAAAAATCCTATGCATGATGCACACACACGTGCCCATGTATAATGAGATCCATACTGACACATACTCAAAGACTCAAGTGTTATGAACTTTCTCCTACTTAGCCATGGTATCCAAAAAAATCTAGCACTGAACTTCAGTCTGTGATACCATCCAGGTTCTGGGTACAGTCAGAAGAAAAGCCGTAGTGCTTTGCAGGCAATGGATGGTGCTAAAATTAATGCAACTAAATTGCTAATAAAGCTCTAATTACCAGTGTAGTTGTGTGCTTGCAGTGTAAAGGGAAAGAGAAGGAGACTACAAAGGAACATAAGACAGGCTGGGAAGAGGGAAGAAGCAGGAAGAAAAGCACTTTAATGGAAAAATAGGTTCTTGCCCCCAGGCATAAGGTAACTTGCGCTATAATGCAGAAATATAATGACTACTATGTGCTGCCTAGAAAATTGTTTTCATTACATCCATAAGCCCCAAATAACACCTTAATTTTGAATATTTAAGATTTAAAAGTGTACAAGGGACCTTTGAAAGCCATTTGCACACCATATTTAAATCAGTAGGAGTCCCCCTTGTGTCAAGTAGTGAAAGCAGAAGAAAAGCCCTCCCTCCCTCCCCATTAATCAGAAAACGTATTTTATACTTTCAGAGAAAACATGTATAGAAGCAACAAGGGCACAGCCAACAAAATAGAAGAAGAAACAATTACTGAGACGGTGCAGAATGAAAGCCAAAACCAACAGTACTTGGAACTGGTTGAGCAACAGTCAAACTGATTGTTTTTCCTTCATTGTGTGAAAGGTGGGATTTTGAGAGAGTCTGGTAAGGAACAAGGAAATTCGAAAGATTATAACGTTTACAAATAGGAGCATTCACATTGATATCAGGATTAAAGTTAGATCACCAAGCTGAGAATAGTGACCAAGTGGGGAAAATAAATAAATCAATCAATCACAGAATAAGTGATTATATCTACAGCACCACAGTGGGAAATGTGCAGATAGATTTGTAGAGAGAGATTTTGATTTCATTTTTTTGTTTCTACCTTTTGAGCTGCTGGGATGGAAGAAACTTGGTTTGTTTGATGGGGAAGGGGGATGACTTGTTTTGGAAGCAGTACTGTTGGCATTGACTGAGGGTGGCTGGAATGAGGTGGAAAGAAAGATGCCATCTGAGACTGGGCGCGGCTGGCGGAAGAGCTGCTGTGGCGGAAGGGTGGCAGGAGGAAGGTCACCATAAGATTTTCTTGTGCTGGAGTACTTATCCTGACCTGTTAGAGTGGAATCCTCCTCCTCATCATCATTGTATGCAACAAACTTGGCAGTATAAACTGTGTCAGGGGAGAGGACCTGTGTTTTGAGGTAAGAGGTGTTTCGCTGAGGTGGGGGAGGAGGAGCATTAGATGAAGGGGGTGGGGGTGGGAGCTCATATTCCCGTGGAAGCGGAGGTCTGTACAGACCAGGCTCGTCAGGTTCCAGTAATCTTCGTTCTGCCTCATCATGCTGTCTACGCCTTTCAGCTTCCAAACGGTTATAATACTCTTCCTCCTGTCGCCTCTGTAGGTTCGTAGAAAAGAAAAGTGCAGTGATCAGAACAAGAGAAACATTTAAACATAGGATGGGTTCATCTCCCTCCACAAGAGCACTGAACAGATCCTCTCATCTCCCTTCCCCTGCCATGGGAAAGGAAACCATTCCAAATCATTATACAAAATAAGAGTATATTTACTAATGTGAAAATGACAGAATTGTCCAGTAACACAATGTTAATTTTGAGTTATTTCTGGAGCTGATGCGTGCTCTATGCTGACAACATACTTGTGTTAACAGAAATAAAGCTGTACTGACTAAAGGAATTCCTTGCACTCATCTTTCATAAAGTTAGAGTTGATAAAGTAAGCATTTAGCAAAGCTGCAAAGTATTTAAGAACGAATGAAAACAAATAAAATGGGTCATCTTAGAAAGGAACTTTGGAAGAGAGTACAACTTTGCCTTATCCCTCCTGAATAGTCATCAACAGACCTTTTGAGGTCACTGAGTCTACAAGCCTAAGCTATAGACACTAGAAAAATAACTTCATGCAAAGATAAGTTGCGACTTGTGCAATTTAATTTTTTAAAACAATGCTTTATTAAATCTCTTGAAGTGTCTTCTACAAGTTCATGAAGAAAATGCTATGCCCATGATGTTTCTATAGGGCCATAATAAAAATAATCTGAACTGAACTCTTGTGTGAACCTGACAAAAACAGATGTTCATAATAAGGTACAGTACGTATTATTTGAACTCTACCATCTCTCAGAAGCTACCCGGTGACTACCATGTGAGACCAGTTTCCTATATTTTTCCAGTTTAAAGAGTTTTTATTGTTCTGTGAAATAACTTAATTTTCATCAGCACCCGTCAGAACTCCATTGTGAGCTAATAGATACTGATCTATTTTGGACTTTCACTACAAACTGTGAAGGTCAAATTCTATCATTTCTTGATTCACTAACTACCGAATATTTGTATTTTGCAATCACATAGATAAAACATTATTTCTTGTTAAATGAAGGATGTATAATACAGCTTCTTAAAAAAAACTTCTTGTAGTTTGTGGCAGGGTGCCTAGAGTTTTGGATACACATCTTTTTTTAAATTTAAATCAAAATAAGTAAATAAATACCCTTCTTAAACAGTCCAAGAATCTTCTTAACTAAAGAAGTCAGAGCCAGTTACCCTTCTATTGGTTATGTACAAAATACTATTTTCCATTTTGAAGAGTATTTAGGTGGCACTAAATTTGTAACAATCTCTGTCTGGGACTTATATGCAACTGTCTCTGGGATAGATCAGATTTGCCAGTCATAAAAGCCTTTCAGCTGTAGGTGACCCAAATATCATTAGAATGTACCACATCACCAAAGTTAGAGATGGAGAATATCTATTTATTACTGATCAATCTTATCCACCATCCACCTCTGACTTTCCTATGATATGACCTCCACTACTTTGCTGAGTCCAGTTGTGTGTGTGATATCCCAGTGAGGAGGTTGTTATGACTTCCCTTGGAAAACTATTCTGTTCTAGATTTTTTTTTCCTCATTGTCAGCCCATTACTCCTAGATCACTGAAAAACAGGTCTTAGAGCTTTTAAACTTTTTCCCTACTTGATCTTCCCAGCAGGAGCTCCTCCTATCATTAAAACATCCATCTCCATTCTGAAATCACAGTTTCACTAAAATCCAAGTTTTCATTCTGAAGAATCCTGATTGCCACTGCTCAAGCAACAGCTTACAGTGGGTGGGATGGTTCTACATCTACCACATTGAGAGTCAAATAAAAAGATTGAGATATTAAGAAATTTATCACAAAAATTTAAAAAACTCATACATGATTTTTAAAGGGATCCAAACATCTGGAGTTTTGGAGTGTATCTAATTGTATAGAGATCCAATTTCTTGCTAGATCACATTCAGGTCTAATAGCTTTCTGCATAAAAGAACCAACTCCTAGTAATTTTTTTCCAGATTCAAACAAAAGTAACAAAAAAAAAGTGGAGCATTCTTTCCACTTTTCCATCTCTGAATTCCATATAATATATTTTTCTTTTCTTATAAAAATAGGTCTTTCTAAAACCTACTACATCAAACAAACATCGCAGTTCTTTGTTTCTGCTTTTAAGAACACTGATTTTTAGTGAATTACAATAAAGTAACCAAAGGCAATACAAAGCTCTTCTATTGAGTCACTATAGTCTCAGGTGCTAAAACCCTGCATTAAGTTCCAGGATGATTACTGCTGGGGCAGGCTGGCAGGTCAGTCAGCTCCAACCCAGACAAAAGCAGCATGGGAATGTCTCTTTCAGGCAGAAGAAACTAGAAAGCCAAGGTAGAAAAGGCTCTGAAGGTGAACTCTAGCAGTGACAACCAAGCTCAGGGAGGACACTTAGGGTATGTCTTCACTACAGGCCAGATTGGCCGGAAGCAATCGATCCAGCAGAGATCCATTTATTGCGCCTAGTCTAGACATGATAAATCGATTCCCGAGTGCTCTCCCATCAACTCCTGTACTCCAGCTTGGCGAGAGGCGCAAGCAGAGTCGATGGGGGAGCAGCAGCAGTCGACTCACTGCAGTGAAGACACCCTGGTAAGTCGATCTAAGTACATCAAATTCAGCTACGTGAGCATAACTTAAATCGACTCCCACCCCCAGTGTACACCAGGCCTAAGCCTGAGATTATTTCTGTTGTGTTATTGTTTGAGAGTTACCAATAAATACAAAAGCTATGAAGGATATGAATCTGGACATTAACTCAGCGTCTGTCTATTCTATTTTGGATGGTAGAGGGTCTGAGCCCATGAATATTATCATCATGTTAATATATTCAGCTCCCCCCCACAGCAAAACCAAATTGTTAATGGTCAGGCTAAGTAGGTGAAGCCTACAAAGAATTCTTGATGCACTCAGAAGACCATAACCTTTTCTTCAGCCTCTCTCTTGGTCCGCTCCTCCTCCTGGCGCCGGCGCTCTTCTTCTTGCCTGGCCCTATCTTCTGCTTCTCGTTTACGCATCTCTTCTAACTGTTGCTGCCGTCTGCGCTCTTCATCCTGTAACTAACCAAGACTTGTCTTTAATTGTTTATGAAATCACCTCACCCTGGATAAGTCAGAGAGCACATACCTAGAGCATTCATTTTAAAAATTGACCAGTTTAATGGAAAGCACTACACTACAGCAGATCAATAATGTTTTCCCTGTCCAACTATGATTATATTTTCCCTGAAAGTCCCTAAAAACCATAGAGAACTTCTAATAATTGTTGCACATAAAGGATGAGAAATGTATAGGAGGGAATGTACTGCTTACTTTTCGCTGCTGAATTGTTACAACAGCTGTACACAAAGAGACACACTTTGGGGGACACAAACTCTGCAGCTCCACCTACATTTTGGCATTATGGGAAATTCTACATATAGTTAACTAGAATGAATCAGCGGAACTCTATTAAAATACTACCTTGCTAGTATGATTGTACATATGCGTACTGAACCCCTACAGAGGTACCATTTGACTTACGGTCCAGACCACTTCAACAACAAGAGTTGCACGGGTGAACTGAAATTAGACATTTGGAATCAACATTCCACAGCTTCAACAGCTAACTGTGTTTATTTTAGATTGGGATTTAAGCATTGAAAAATCTTGACTTTTTAGTCATGGGGTCAAGCCATTTAAAGTAAGAGGCTCATGTGGCAAGTCTACCAATACCCTCAAAAGATAAATAAAAAGTCTCCCAGTGTTTCTACAACAGATGCGCACTAGGAAAACAGACGACAAAGCAAGGCTTTGGCTCCTTGAATCTAACATTGCTAATATATAAGCCTTAGACAATTGTATAGACATTTATCTAACAGACATTATAACAATGCACTGCTCAGACAAATTAGCACCACTACAAATATAATTGTCCCACTTGCCCGCCCCCCCCCGGTCTGGGAGGCCCTGGGATAACAACTACTCCTCTACCTCGATATAACGCTGTCCTTGGGAGCCAAAAAATTTTACCGTGTTATAAGTGAAACCACGTCATATCGAACTTGCTTTGATCCACTGGAGTGTGCAGCCCCGCCCCCCCCGAGCACTGCTTTACCACGTTATATCCAAATTTGTGTTATATCGAGGTAGAGGTGTATCTCTAAAATACAGAAATTATCTGCCATCGAGTCATGTTTTTTATTGCTATGAGCTTATATTTTTACATTAAACTTTTCACAGTAAGATTTATTAAATTGATTTTATGTCTGTGTTTCCTAAAGTTGTCATAATGTTTACATGTGATTTTCTGCTAAATATATTCAGTCTGCTCTTGTTCATAGTCAAGCAGTTTATGCACATACATGGCATGTCTACACTGAAATTAGACACCCATGGCTGGCCTGTGCCAGCTGACACAGGCTCATGGGGCTTGGGTTAAGGGGCTGTTTAAGGGCAGTGTAGATGCTGGGGATCCAGCTCCAACCAAAGCTCTAGGACCCTCCCACCTTTTAGGGTCCTAGATCTTGCGCAGCAGTCCGATCATCTATATACCCTGACAGAATACAGCAATAGTGGGAAAATGGAACTTTAGAGACAATTATATTTCTGCAGGGAACCTTCATATAAGGGATCTAAATTCTCTCCCTATTTCCCATCTATTTGAGCACGTAACTCCCATTAACCAACAGAAGGGAGGATATGCATTTGAAGACAAAAGACTTTTTAAACTTTCATTTTGACATCCAGTGTGTCAAATACTGAGTGAAGGCTTCCTAATGTTGCAATGGATTTTTTTTACACTGAATCTAAACTATTCTATTGTTCCAAGAGCACTGTTGTCTCATATACCCTTACATGCATGACTAAGTCAGCTGATTATCAAGCATGCATTTCAAAGCTGAGAATTCCTCTGATTAGATGGTCAAAGTTACAAACATCAGAGTGTGCCAATCTTTCAGGACCAGTTCATGGTCGTCAAAGTGATTGATATTTTTTTTTTAAATAAAAATGATTTAGTATTCATATTGGCATGTATCTGGTGAATATTTTTCAGAGGATAATAATAATAATAATAATAATAATAATAGGAGATATACCAATCTCCTAGAACTGGAAGGGACCTTGAAAGGTCATTGAGTCCAGCGCCCCGCCTTCACTAGCAGGACCAATTTTTGCCCCAGATCCCTAAGTGGCCCCCTCAAGGATTGAACTCACAACCCTGAGTTTAGCAGGCCAATGCTCAAACCACTGAGCTATCCATCCCCCTTCAAAGGATGTAACCTTTGAACTCCAGTTTTAGGAAAGTAAGTGGCTTTTATAGTTCTTGACACTGCACAAAGGTAGAGGGAAGGCTCAAATACACTCAGTACAATAGGGAAAGCAACTAAAGTTTTTATAAAATATCTGTTATAAAAGAATAGATCTGTTAATTAAAAAACCTTATCACAATTAAAAGCCTATTGGAGTAAAGATCTCTTCTTCCCTTCCCCCTTTTACAACAATTCACCAATTTAGCATAAGAATTAATCTTATGGTACCAAATAATGATATGGAAGGGCAGGAGAGATGAAAAATTCAGAAAAAAATGTCCTCAAGAAAAATACTTTTTTTCCCACTTAAAGAAAAAATTGGCAAAAATAAGTCCTAATGAGAGAATAAAGGAGAACTTTTTGACTTTGTCCCAAATGCTTAAAGAGAAATATCTGTGTTTCTAGAGCATCAAAATAAGAAAAAACCCTATGCAATACGCCAATTTTGGAGTTGAAGTCAATGTGTCGACTATAGCAATTTTGGAAGGACAGCTGCATCAGGTAGGAATGTGCCAGCCAGATCAGAGGCTATTCTAGACCTAAATCCTAGGAAACAGGCCAAGAGTGAGAAATAAGGCTGAAGTGGGAGAGAATTGAGTGATCACTACAAGATGACACCTCATTTCTGTATGACCTACATAACTAGCTTCTATTTAGCAGTAGTCACACAACAAGAAAGGACTGTTGAGATGGCAAGGATCTCCATTCTGCTTGAAGCAATTAGCTTTTGTGACTGTGTACAACAACGGTGTACTATACTAACTCTACAAGCAGTGAGTAAGGCCCATTTAATTCCTAAATTTTCAAAACACTGAAGAAAATTTACCCACAAGTCCCATTTACCTCAACAGGACTCTTGCAATTAAGATTCCCATGCAGGAGTTTGAACATTTAGAGTTTTTTTTTTTGTTTTGTTTTTTTAGAAGTTCACACATCTGTCTGTTCTGACATTCAGTTAAAGGGATACCTGTCAATATAACTTCTCAAGACGCACAGTACAGCTCAAGACCCACAACACTGCTTACGTGAAGAGAGACATGTTACATGTAATATGAAAACAAGTTCATTTGCTCTATATTCAGTACCTTCCCTTAAGTATTTTTTTGTTAAAATAGTAAAGAATAGAAAAGAGGAGCCATATATGCAGACATACAAGAGTAACTGTAATAGATCACTAGATATAGAAGCATGAACTTTCCCTTCTCCTCTATCCTAGGTAGGTTAGTTTACCATATAAAATGTCAAGAGTTCATCTGGTCCCATAATCCTTGGTTTCCTGTGCGGCCAACCTGGACTTCCAACAGTCTAGCTCAGAACAGCAGCTTCTTCCAAGTTGTTCCCTCTAATAGAGGACTAAATCATGAGATTTGGGGCTCTTTTTATTTGTCTTCTGCTTTTTTGCCTTTAGGCTTCATATTTTCAAACTTTTCTCCAGAACATTGTAAAAATGAAAGCTGAGATTCTTAACACAATGACTCCAGGAATTAGAGCTTTAAGAAAAACACTGAATATCCCAAGACATGCAATAAAACCCTGAGAGATGGCAACACCAGAAGCTGGAATAGCCATGGCTTTTCTGAATGTACTTGTGTCATTCAGAAAACAACTGAGAAAGCTCACCTGTTTTGTTGCTGCCAGAGGACTTTGAGATTGATTATAACAATAGTAATCTGGCACAGAGATACTACAGTAGTGAGTGTTTAAATACATGTTATAAATTAGCTGAAGCATACATTTTATAAATTCGTCTTATAAAGCAGTGTTTGCATTTCAATACCAAAATTGGGCAAAATTTTGAACAGTCACTTTTTTCATCTCGAGTGGTACGAATAATTTGTATCTAGAGGAGCTGTCCCAAGCATTGGTTCAGACACATGAATTACATTCAGATTATACCCAATTATACAGTAACTAATTTTAAAAGGTGAGAGTTTCTTTTCTAGGGAGCTACAGGAAACATTTCAATTATCTGCTCATTCTCAATGCTGACAATAGCATTTATGTACTGGTTCAGCGATTACTGCCCTAAAACAGTCACTTAACCAAGAGATTTTCCACCTCAATTTTAAATGTAAATGCAATGGTATTGATCCAAATGAAATGGCAGTTTAGGAAAAAAAAGTAAGAGATAGGTTTTCTGGTTATGTTTGTAAATTAGTTGGATATACTAACTCAGGGCAACAGCTCCTGAATTAGAGTTTCATTCTATTACAGAAAACTATCAGAAATTAAGAACACATAAGCAGCAAAGAATCTTGTGGCACCTTATTGTTTACTGTCAATTAATGGAGAAGCTAAACTGGTACACAAAGCCATCACGAGGGAGGATAGGGAACATTGACCTTTTAAAGTAATAGGCCATGCACATTTATGGTGTCACCGGATTTAAAACTCTTGTGTATTTAAGCTGTTAAAACAAGTTCATATAAATCTCTGAAGAATGTCACGACAAGAAGTTTTCTTTGGCTTAGGACTTAAAATGAAACAAGTGAAACTGAGAAAATCTCACCCCACAATTTGTTCCTTCCAACTGCTTAGTAAGATGTTATAAATATATAGTTACAAAGAAATATCAAATACAGAGTTTCATATTAGATCACAGCTGCAAACAATTCAAAGCCATGGGCAGTACACAACAATTAAAGAAAAAAAGCAGGAAGAGAGGAGTAAGAAGAAGAGATGTAGAAACACTCAAAATGCATGCTTACAGTTAACTTACTGTATCAGACCTTGATTCAGAACACCCCAGAAATGGCAAAGACAACATCCAATGCATTTTGGATCATTATTAATAAAGAAAACAAAACAAAAATATAAAGACGAGGAAGAGGTATTGAAGAGAAAGAAACTAGAACATACCAAATCTAGAACAGAGATTGCTGGCACAGCAGTCTGCTGCAGGTAATAAAAGAAGGGAAAAAAGAAAGATGCACAGTGAAAATAAAGGTAAGTTTAGATTTGCACTATGCCAAAAGCATTTCCCTTTTATTTGATACTTCAGCTGTTTTAGAAAGCTATAAAAAGAAGGAACTGAAGAATTTTGGACATTAGATTGCTGAACTGTCTGAACAGCGAAAAACCCAGTGTCCTAACGGTGATAACATTTCAGATTAGATATTCAGACACTTAAAAAACCAAAGCTAATAGTGATCCTAGAGATACTATTTTTATTTGCATCTCTGGCATTATAGATAATGACATACAACAGAAGTGCAGACATTCTCTTTAAAAAAGAGCAAGCAAACAGCTATAGTCTCTGCAGGAAACTTTTTACATGTTATAATTCAGGCTAGGATTGTGTAAAGCCACTAATGTTCTAAAATGTTAGAAAACCTCACTGACACAAATATTTTAAAATTCATCCCTTATGGAGAAGAATGATATAACGTTATGCAATACAGCTGGCTGCTCAACCCATTAATGATGTGGTTTTTTAAGCCAAGTGATAATAAAAATGTTAACACAGACTTTTTTGTGCAAATAGCAGTTTTATATGGAATTTTATGCCCATAGGTAACTGCTTATGTGTTACAATCACAAAGTTACCAACACCAGCCAAGGATATATTTATTTAGCCTTTCCTTTCATCAGTTTGCAAGTGTGGGGTATCCATTGCTTCAAAATAGTAAAAGTTAGCCATAGGGTAAAAGGAAAGCAACAGACTCTAGCAAGGGCATAAAGATTAAGTTTAAGAATTAGTGTCAATGGAGTTAATACAAAGCCAAAGGTCAACTCTTAGGACAAGTAGCAGTAAAGATGCTCAACAAACTAAGGAACTAGTTTATAAGTCCTTCCAAGCAAAACTCTCAACCTGCAAATTCAGTATTCCTGGGGTTATGATTCATAAGAAAAAGATTTGTTTCTATATGGAAACAGTTTCTCAGTGAAGGCAGAAAGGGCAGAATAACTTTGAGAGCATACTTTAACAGCTGTAAATATCAGGGGCTTTCACCACAAAAGCAGCCAAATAAGAGCTATCAGAGAGTTAGAATAAAACAAAGATACTGAAGAAAAACTGCCCTTTTTTGTCCCCTCCCCAAAGACCTTCATTTTTATCCTCCACAAATAAAACTGCCAGAGCATACACCAGGCATCAACTTGTGTACGTTACTTTGAGGGAATTGCAGTCAATGACTACCTCTTCCCCTATCTAGGGGGAAGGGACAGTCATTTCTCCGAAGGAAAAGTTTTACAGCCAGGGAAAAAGATTTTGCTCTCATCTTTGCAGTTAGTCGCTTTGCACTTTTATAATACACCACTTAACTGGCCAAACCAAGGTAGTTCACAACATTTTTCTTTAGCATTCTGTATATAATGAAAGACAGGGACATTAAGACAGTCTAGTCCTCCTTTATCCTGTGACAATTTCAAATTTCATTTAACCAGTCTACTAAAGAACACAAGTTTAAATGAATGTTTGCTATACTCGTGCCTAGAAAGGATTACCCCCTTTTACCCTTGCTCTTTTTTCAGCCTCCAGCCGTTGCATAATTAGCATGGTATCCACATCATCATCTTCTTCCTCGTCATCATCCTCGTCCTTTTGCTTTGACTCTTGAAGTCGTTTCTGGAACTGCCACTCGAGCATAAGTTTGCGCAGGCGGTCGTTCTCTTCTGCTGTACGATCAAGCTTGTTTTGAAGTTCCTGAATCTCTTTACTCAGCATGTCCACAATGTGCATCTGCTGTTGCTTTTCTAGCTTCTCCTTAGCATCCCGTTTCCAGGGATCAGGAGACAAGCTATCACTGGAGGACAGTTCTTCTTTGCTGATGGTGATGTACTGCAGATCCCTTCGTTCGATGGTTCGGGGTTGCTGTTGGGGCTGTAGCTCTCGAATGACAGTGTCCTGGGACCTCTGCAGTGTTGAAGGCTTTTCTGGTTTCACCTGCTGCACAGAAACAGGAGAAACCATAGGCTGAGCAGCAGGAATTAGTGGCTGAGTACGCATCTGGCCCAATTTCCTTTCCTGCTCACGACGCTTCCTCTCTCGCTCTTCCTCTAGACGCGCTTTTTCCTTTTCATACCACCGCTGATGCTCCTCTCTTTTTTTACGTTCTGCAGTAGCTAGCGTTCCTAGCTGGTTTGGAGGGGGAGGTGGAGGCAGAGGCAAAGGCAAATCCATTTGCAGTCCATCAAAATCAGCTGCATAGTGCACTGGTGGAGGAGGGGGAGGGGGAGGAAGGTCTGTTCTGATGGGTTGGGAAACTGCCACTGGTGTTGGCTGATTGATAGCAGGAGTTTTCCAACGGCCAGGTCCACTTTTGGTTAAACAAGAACCAGGGGAAATAGATTTGGAGGAGTGGTTCAGATGCTCTTGGCTGGATGTGCTGGAATCCACAGACGAATTCATCCATGGATCACTGTCTGACTTTCGATCAATGTACTCTATATCCTTTCTTATAACCACCTCCAGACGATTCCCCTCTGGTTGGAAAACTTTATCATCTCGAAGTTCTTCCTGGGAATGAGCTGCACGCTGGAAAAAATAAAATAAAGTATGTATATTAGTTAATCTGTATGTAATAAAATTTATATCCAATAAAAAACACTAATGGATAACAAAAATGCATTTCTACAAGACAAAAAAGGCTTATCAATACAATTACATCTTTTTGGTAAAGTAGAGAACCTTCAGAACTAGCAAGTTTCTCAAGAATTTTATGTCCGCAACACCACAAAAATCACTGAGCCTTTAAACCATGAAAGCCTAGGAAGACTTTGTAAGCTCTGAGGCAGAACTGTCAAGCTACACTGAGGGAATGATGAAAACAAAGCAGAGCTCACGCCAACAATCTTCCCCATCTCACACAAGTTCTCAGGGCTATCCCTATCAGCTCTTACCCACTTACACACACATTGGCAGCCTCCAACAGTAACTCAAGTGCAATAACTCTCCAGTCCAGCCTATTGCTGGGCTGGCAAACATTTTTCTTTCATGAACATAGACACACAAACCAAGAGTGCTGAGGGAAGGGGGAAATCATCCACCCCCAATTGGGGGCATTCTCCCCTCTCTTGCCACTGAGAGAATCATTCGGGGTAGAGGATGTGGGAGCTTAGATGCCCCACCTTACTCAACTACCTCACAGGAATATTAAGCATGTATTAGTTTGTACACTTACAGCATTTTAAAAGATGTCACACACTAACTACTATTACTGCATAGAAAGTGGGAATTCAATTGGATGTGAAAAATATTCAAACATGATTAGGCTGATGAAATCTATTTAAATATTTTATTTTTTCTTGAAGCAAATATTCATATTTTTGAGGATTAGAACATTTTCAATATGGACAAAGAACGTACAGACTTTCCATAAGTGACACTGGAGGAGAGTACAATGCAAAATTCTCCATGCGGCCCAACCAGTGACCTTAATTAACTATGAACTAGAAAGAATGCCTTGTTTGGGATGAAAGGGTGTATTTTTTATGCTCTATTAGTTCTGTAGCTCTGAACACACAGTGACTTGTGTCAGAAGCACTGGGAAGATGCACCTAGCCCAACAGTTTGCTAATAACTTATGTACTTAGATGATAAAAAACAGGCATTTTAAGTCAGCCATTAGTTACTGCAACTTTCATGACCACGGCTTCAAATATAATTTACATGAAACTGCTCCTTACAAGTGAATAACTACTTAATTTGACAACAAAAAAATAAGCAGAAGAGATCATTCACTAAAATGATTTTACAATAATGAAATTATTCTTAAACAGAAAAAAGATGCTTTTTAAAACAAAAATAAAATCCTATAGAAACAATGCTTGTGGATTTCATTAAAAAGTAATCGATGCTGTGAAATTTTTAAAACTGATTTTAACAATGAAATTTAAAAGCATTGATAGATATGTGTTGTGAAAACCTAACATATACTTTTCAAGTACTTGTGAAAAAGCAACTCCCAGCCATTTGCTTTAGTAAAATGCATTTTTCCTGGCCGAAACAGAACTCCAAGCTGCAACTCAAGGTCAATACCTATCATCAGCTTTCTAAATGTGGGGTATTTAGGTACTGGTGTTTAGCTAAAATATTTTTATAGCAATTAGCCATAATATGATGTGTTAATTTCCATCTTAAACCCTCATCGAATAAAATGAACAATGGGTTTGCGTTCTAAATTCTTAACAACTGTGAAAACTGGAACTGTGTTATAGGCACCAACTGCACATCAGCACAATCATACTAAGGATTTACCTATAATCCTTTCTCAAGTCATTATTGCATTGACTTCAGTGGCAATATTGGCATGAGTGAGGATTACTCACAACTAAGGTTTCCAGAGTCAATTTCCTACTTTTTTTGTAGGATTGCTACCTCAAGAATCAAGAAAGAAAAGCTTTTCAAAAACTACATTCGATTTTAGCACCCAATTCTTAATCTTTTCTGTGCTTATTATGAATGCTAAGGGACTCTGTATGGTGTTTTTACAGAGGAAGATGGTGGGTGGGCACTACTAGTGTGGGAGAGGGAAACCCTGGTTCAATTCCATGGTCCACCGCAGATTTCCTGAGGCATTGGGCAAGTCTATCTGTGCCTCAGTTTCTCCATCAACACAATAGAGAATTATAGCTCCATCTCCTAGGAGTATTGTGAGTATACATTAAATATTGTGAGAATGTAAGACTCCGTGGTAAATGGTTTCCATAACAGTACAACTGATGCACTGTTTTTATAACCAGAGGCACAGTTTACAAGTGACTGAAGTAAATACATTTCACTATAGATCTTGGATTGGGTTTGAACTACAGATATCTCTCTGCTCCACTTAAAAAAAAAAAAACCAACAACAACAACAAAGCTACACACAGGCACTGGGATCTGTCTATTTAAGACTTCTTGTGGAACTGGCACCTTAGTTTGCTTTTCATAAAAATATTGATTGTTTTGAAAGAGAAAACCTAATATTTTGTATTTCTTTGTCTTCAGCAAACAGAAGGGAAGGTTTTTAAATTCGTGACAGACTTCTAACCTGCATTGCAGCACTAATTGAGTGATTACTCTCCGTCTGGATCTGTGGTTTGTCTTCATAATTTGGCCACTGATTCTGAGCAGGACCCATTCGATCCTGGGATTTTGAAGCTGGGAATGTGAAATATTCTCTGGTATAGGTTTGTGTTGGTATAGGATAAGCTTCAGGTCTTGGTGGCAGTGTCTGCTCCTGTAGAAGACAGAATAGGTTAAAACTTATCTATCATACAGATTTCTGCAGATTTTATTTTATTTGAACTTCTAATTTCTTTTTTAACAAGTATATTTTTAGGCATTGTTCTTAATCCCAGCTTCAACCAAATAAATATGATTCTAAGATTTTCTAAGAACAATTAAATATAAACTAGTAACTATGATTCAGGGTTTGAATGCTCTGGAACTAAATGCACAATGCTTACAGCATAAATTTATTTATAATAATCAAAAATTCAAATAGCAATGCAATAACCACAATTTTGTGACAATTTCTGTTGCTGACTGAACAGTGGCAAATAAAGCAACAGTGAAGAAGAATAAATACAAATAATTGAACAGTGGCATTTTATTAAAAACGTTCAATAAAAACCTTAGCTTAACCCAAGCACACTACTGCTATTGAAATTTAAGTGATGTTAACAGCCAGTCCTTTTCTTGCCACTTCTGACCTCGGTACAAAGATTCCCAGTAGAGACTGAAGTTATCTTGGTGGTCGTTCCAGCAGCATAAGCATTCTTCCCTCCAGGGCTTGGTGGCTGATCTATTAGAGAGTTGAAGTAAACATTGTTAAACATCAGTAACAGAAATTTGTCATATGTAATAAAACAAACCAATTAAACGTCATAATGTGGCAATAAAGCATTAATTACATTAGTTGTAA
This sequence comes from Gopherus flavomarginatus, assembly GCF_025201925.1. NCBI lineage: Eukaryota > Metazoa > Chordata > Testudines > Testudinidae > Gopherus > Gopherus flavomarginatus. The sequence goes on from NC_066620.1 coordinate 88,821,991, forward strand.
TTGCTCTTTAATGAATGACTTTCTCCAAATTTTGTTGCAGTTATTACTGTCAGTATTTCAAATGTAGTCTACATTTTAATCAAGTCATCTTCCTGCTTTTAGATTTCAAAGACTACTAATAATTTGCATGAAAAAAATTATTCTTAAAAAGAACAGAAGTGAAGTTTAGCTTACTTGCTACATTGGGACTGGAGCGGTGATCAGCTCGATTCTTCATCAGTCTGTCATCCCCTGACAGCTTCTTTGGTTCATTATACTCTGTCCAAGGCAGCTGAGGGCTCTCAGGTGACCCATTTTGAGCAGAATTATTATACAGCTCAAAACCTTCACTCTTTGGTCGGGGTTTACCTGTGCCACGGCGGTCCGAAACTGCAACAGATTACGACCTTTAAAATTTTTGTTCTTATCCACTTGAACAACTGTTTCCTATTTTAGTCTTGTTTTAAAAAAGGTTACTTAACTTTAATAGCTAAAATGAATCTTCTAGTAAAACATGCTGGATTTTAAAAGTTAGAATTCTTCATATACACAATCCTATTCTGTTATGCTGAGAGTTCAAGATTCCTTTGATTTACAGGCTTCAAAAAGGTTTTTGAAACAAAGACATCATAATATTTGGCAAAGCCAGATGCACTTTTACTGAAAGAAGTCTCTTGATTAATCTGAAAGGCTTATGGTGTCTGGGGTCGTGATGTAAACTGCGATAAAGAAAGTTTATTCTTTTAACTCTTTCCTTCCTATATTGCAGCATTCTTTAATAATTTTTATAAAGCTCTCATACTATAACTTAATCAAAATTTATATAAAATTGACACATGGTCATTAAAACACCTCCCCTGAAAGAAATTTTTGACTTATATTGGGGGAGAGGGAAGCAATTATTTGGAAAAAAATACCAAAAAATACCAAAGAAAATCCTAGCTTTTAAAGGATCAGATATAGAAATTAACAACTGTCATTTCAACATGATTCTCAGTGAAAATCAATGACCAAACATGGCCCAATGCCTTCTGTTTTGTTTTAAAATTATTTTACTGGTAATCCCAAGTATCACAGCATGTTTGCAATCAGTGTTCTTTTGGAGAGGGAGAAAAAGTGAATTGAATTCTTGGTCCGTTTGTGAATTTTGTGTATTCCATTTATTTAGATTTTAAATTCTGCTTACTCTTAAATAAATTATATAGTATTTGTACTTAAGTGTTGATAACACATTTACTTATGATTAGAACTGTGTCTGTACTATAATTTTAAACAATGGTTATAACTGAGCTCACTCCTTGGTAAGAGAAGTTGCATTGCCATTCCACGGATTCTACATCTGTTTAAAATGTAAACTTTTGGGTATAAAATACTAAACCACTGCTATTAGCAGGAACATATGTATATATGTTTTCTCCACCTCTTCACATTACTCCCAGAAACACATGCGGAAGTCTTTATGAGATGAATTATGTAACTCATGCACATTACAGGAGTAAAATGCTACATCTTCTAAGTGTTCATATTTCATTGTGGATTGTTGAGGGATTATTTCTCCCTTTCACCAGTGTTGGGGAAAGGGCCTAAATTTGCAGTACTGTCTTATGAAAATGTTAAATCAGTTATTTATTTTACCTCTTTGCATCATTGGGGATGGCTGGTTAAGCAGGGTTGCCAGACCATGGTAAATTGCTCCTTGTTTTGCTACTTCTAGGGTGACTACAGAACCTGTTCTTGTCATGAGCTCTGCTGCCCTGTGTCAGGAGTCAAACAGAAGAGAACTAAGCACAGCATTATTTAAAAGTAATCTCCATACAATTCTTTTTAGGTCATTGTTGCTAAATCAAGCATTCAACAATATTTTCTGTTTCACCACAGCATTTCTTTTCTATTCAGCTTCACACTTCAGTCACTTATCCTCTTTGGACAATTAGAAAATAGCATCTAGAGGACGTATGAATATAAAATGGGGAAAGTATGCAGGCAGTTACTATTACTAATTTCCACAGTTCAATGCCAGATGTCAAAAATCAAGACAAAAGCTAGGACCAGTTTGCTTAAAAGATTTTTTACTTTGAATGAGAATATACACTTTAAGAATTTAATACAACAAGGTATCTACATGGATACCTGTATCACTATAGCAATATTTGTTCTGAACATACTAAAATAATGGAGTGATGAACTTTTGTTCCTGAGGCTATATGGAACCAATATAAAAACCAAGACAGATATATCCGTAAGTCAAACTAATATTTCTGTCCCAAAACTAACCAAGCCCTTCGTTCACTGCACACGCACACTCACTCTCTCTCTCTATTTTTACAAAGAGTATTCGCTTCCTCAACTCACAAACTGAAAGCAATACTGTACCTTTCTTGGGACAGACCCACTAAACTTCGACCATCCACGCTGAGCAACTGATCCCCTGCAGCAAGCCGACCATCCTAATTACATATTCAAAAAAAAAAAACCACACTTTATATACACAAGCCTTACATGGGCTTAATCAAGATAAATGTAAATACATTTTATTAGTCCAATGAAGAGAATTACAGATGTTTTTATTGAAGTATCTCTAAATTTGACTATTTGATAGATTTTAACAACTTTAATATTTACAAACATTACTAACCACATCTGCAGCACCTCCTTTTACCACAGACTTGACATAGATTCCAAGTTTATCTTGACCTGCACCCTGCAGATAAAAAGACATTTATGAGGTCATATTTAAATCTTCTCTTTTGTAAGAAAGTACTCCATGAATCTGAATCTGTTACATTAATATATCAACTCTGACATCTCATTATTTTAAAACTTCCTCAACTTACAAAACCAGTGATATGGAAAAAGTTCACATCTTCATGACACCAAAGAAAGCAAGAAAAGGTGTTAATATTAGGTCTCTGGAAACTGTAGCAACTAGCGTACAGACAAAGGTTATTTGGTTTCATGATAATCAAAAGACTAGGAATAATCCAACAAGAAAACAGGTTTATTAAACCAGCGCTTAACAGTTAACTTTTAATCCCTTTTTAATGAAAGGATTTGTAGTTTTATAGGTATATTTATTAATTCAATACAAGGACCTGGTTGTATCCTCAATATCCCATGGTACACCAAAGCATTACACTGCTACCCTGGCCATCTGGCTGGTGAAACAGAGAGCAGTTTGGAGGTGACTTATTTAACCTTGACATGACAAAGAAAAGGAAGAAAAAGTTCTTTGGGGCTGAATCCGTCTTTCACTACATATCTGTAAAGCATCTATCACAATGGGGCTTCTAGGTGCTAATGTAACACAAATAATAAATAATGGATACAGGAGAAAGGAGATGAAAAAAATTCACTTTCATAGTTGACAGGTCCAAAATTTAGATCTACTGTAAAATGTACAGTTTATTCTTAATGCCACCTTCTTGCTCTCTAAATGTACCTATAAAAAACCTAGAAGACGACATATGTAAGCATACATTAAAGTCATACCGTTGTACAATCATTTCACATGCACTCACCTGCAAGCTACTCTACGCAGCAGATTAATCTAACGTTAGGGGTACCAGCCTCAAAAGTGTCATGCTAAGTGTAATGATGGGAATGTGACATTATTATTTACTACAGGGATCTGTGCCTTTTTTAAATTGCTCTATCAATTGAAGTCTACCAGTGGCATTGCTAGTGAAGTGACAACATATTTTCAGCTGAGATAATACATACATATAATATTCCTCCTCAGAACAACTGGGGAGGGGGAGGAAAGAATGCAGAATGTATGGGGGGAGGGGGAAAGGACATGAGAAGCTTTAGGAGAATGTCAGCACTACCGCCAGCAGACAAGTAAAGGTGGCAATGCAGTATCATGCCACCCTTACTTCTGTGCTGCTGTGCGCAGCACTGCCTTCAGAGCTGGGCTCCCAGCCAGCAGAGACCACTCCCCGTTCTGCCTTCAGAGCTGGGTGGTGGTATATATACTTGTGTAGGAGTGGGAAATAACTACAGACACAAAGAAGGAGAGTGTGACCAAATAAGTTTGAGAACCACTGTTAGAGGGAACACACCTATACTACTTGCCAGCATAAATTAATCTCCACATTTTGATTTATGTATTTGGGATATTTTCGTAGCAGTACTATTTGTGGTATTTCCTGCTTAAAAAAAAAAGATTCTACAATGATTAAGCCACTTTCATTTTAACTTCAAGCCAATCATGCTAAAAACTCAATTTAACAGGTTTTTTTTTGGGAGAGGTGGAGGAGGACTGGATATGTATTAATGAAAACAATAAAGTGGAGTTAACTCAAGTTGATCCAAGTTTCTCTTGTTCTAGATTTCACAAATTCTCAAACACATTCAAGATAATTCTTCTGAACTCTGAAATATTCAAATTACTAGCTGATCCTAATTACGTCAAGTTTATTTTGGTCCTTACTCCCAATAATGCTTTTTTTTAAAAAAAAAATCTGGACTAAGTACTAAAAAATAATATAGAAAGCAATAAATAATGTCTTGATTGAATGATTGGAAACAAAGGAATATTTTCTATACACCACCTAGAGCCATATAAATATTCACTTTAAAAGCAGTCAACTATACATTTGTGCAAGAGTAACCTTTAAAGTTTAAAAAGCAATCACTTGCTCAATTGGCACTAAACTCACTGCTCCTTCCCCAAACAAGCGTTTTGCAGTCTATACATTTTGGCAGTTGCAAAGCATCACTACCATGTGCAGAGGTATCCTTCTTAAAATTTTGTAGCTGAATTCATAATAAGAGATTGAACACTGATTACCCTCTTCAGGGACTTATCAGAAAATACACAAGATGAGAAAAAATTAAAATAGATTTTTCTAAAACAAAAAGATACCAGATTTTGAGAAACTCACACAAACTATTTGAGATAATGCAAATAATAAAGAATGAAAGACTGTATGTAAAACAGGTATGGTAATTAAACTAAGTAATGTTATCAGACTGATAATGAAAGAGAATTTGACCTATGCACTGCAGCATAAATGAAGCTAAGCATTCTATTGTGTGTTGGTTATTATACCAAGTCTCTCAACTTTGAGCACCAAGAGTCAAAGTTGAAGCAAAATTTTGCACAGCATTAAGATGTTCATCTCTCCTACAGTGCACACTGATTACAATTCTAGTCTGCGTTCTTAGATAACCTGCATAAATACGGACTTTTATGGATAAAGTTTCACATACAAAAGAATGTAGTTTACATTATAAAAATGCTTTACAGCGTATATACAGAAATCACTTCATCCACTACTGAAATACAGGAGCCATCTAACAGCACCAGCAACACTATAATGGGCAAGACATCTTATACTGCTCCCTGTACCTCTGTGGTATCTGAATGGCATGTTCACCGTATGTGAAGAACTCCAGCTGAAAGTAAAGGTGATTTTTTTTTAAAAGTTCATGATTTTTAGAGTTTAGCAGAGTTATGAATTTAAGATACCAGCTAATTTAAGCTCACAAAGCAATCACCCTATGGGCTTGTCTACATCAGAAAGTTGCAGCGCTGGTGAGGGAGTTACAGCGCTGCAACTTAGGAGGTGTACACATCTGCAGGGCACCACCAGCGCTGCAACTCCCTGTTTGCAGCGCTGGCCGTACTCCCGTTTTGTCTCGGGTGTAGAGGATCCAGCGCTGGTGATCCAGCGCTGGTAATCAAGTATAGACACTTACCAGCGCTTTTCTTGACCTCCGTGGAATAAGCAGGTATCCCAGCATACCTGAGGAAGCCTCTGGTAATCAAGCTGGTCTCCTTCCCCGGTTTGCTCTCGCGTTCCCCGAACCCCGAGCAAGCAGGTCTCCTTCCCTGCGGTTTGCAGGGTGGTTCGGTGAACGCGAGAGCAAACCGCGGCGAAGCTGGTCTCCTTCCCCGGTTTGCTCTCGCGTTCCCCGAACCCCGAGCAAGCAGGTCTCCTTCCCTGCGGTTTGCAGGGTGGTTCCGGGAACGCGAGAGCAAACCGCGGCGAAGCTGGTCTCCTTTCCCGGTTTGCTCTCGCGTTCCCCGAACCCCCGAGCAAGCAGGTCTCCTTCCCTGCGGTTTGCTGGGTGGTTCGGCGAACGCGAGAGCAAACCGGGGAAGGAGACCAGCTTCGCCGCGGTTTGCTCTCGCGTTCACCGAACCACCCTGCAAACCGCAGGGAAGGAGACCTGCTTGTTCGGGGAACGCGAGAGCAAACCGCGGCGAAGCTGGTCTCCTTTCCCGGTTTGCTCTCGCGTTCGCCGAACCACCCTGCAAACCGCAGGGAAGGAGACCTGCTTGCTCGGGGGTTCGGGGAACGAGAGAGCAAACCGGGAAAGGAGACCAGCTTCCCCGTGGTTTGCTCTCGCGTTCCCCGAACCTCCCTTGAAGCCGCCCAACAGCGCTGCAGTGTGGCCACATCTAACACCACTTGCAGCGCTGGTTGCTGTAAGTGTGGCCACTCTGCAGCGCTGGCCCTATACAGCTGTACTAATACAGCTGTAACAACCAGCGCTGCAAAATTTTAGATGTAGACATGGCCTATGTCTGACCTATAGGTCCTAATACTCAAAGGAAACCTGCACAACACTTTCAAAAGATGAGCCTGAGCGCTTCAGTTCATAACTCTGTTAGACACTAAAAATCATGGAGTGAAGAGAGACTGGATTTATGGCTTATTACAACAAGCTGTAACACACTAACCCCGCCTCTTTTTGGCCTATGACCGCAGAGGTGTTAAAAGACCACTCTACCTTGACTGGTCCCTTAGAAAAGAGGTTCCCAAACTGTGGGCTGGGGTCCAAAGGTGGACCACAACACAGTCCTGGGTGATCTGCCATCAGGGGCAGAGTTTCCGGGAGGGAGGGAACAAGGTGAGCAGCGCCGACAGGCACTCTGTGCGTCCAGATCAGTTTCCCCATGTGGGTTATGTATCAGCCGCCATGCCCCTTGGTCTCAGGTTGGTGTAGTTCTTGGTGTCCGCGAACCACTGGGTGCCAATGGCCACAGTGACCGTATAGGACAGCTAGGCCCAGCCCAACCTTGCACATACACAGCCACAAGGAGCGAAACTGTCCCCACTATGTCAACTAGGAACTGACCATATGGACAGACCGTCCCTGCACACCTGAGCTACACCCCTCCCAGCACAAGCCCCTAACTACCCCCTTCCTGCCCACAGCCCCTAGCTACCCCCTGCCTGCACCTTGAGCTGGTTGAAAATTGAAATTAAGATCAGGTTGAGCCTCACTAACGTATGTCCCTAGCTGGAAAAACTGTGCAAGGAGAAGCAGGCACATCCATCCCATTAAGATGACTTCTGGTCTATAAGTTATTACATATTTATACTTACGTCTGATTTTTTTCTAAATAGAGAATAGGGTTGGGTCTTTACTTAGCACAGAAATTCAGATTTTACACTAAAAAAGTTGAAAATACAATATAGTGTTCAAAGTTGGACACATTTTGTTTTAAATTCAACCAACCCACAATTTTTAAAACAATTTTGTTAACGTTGTGTTGCTTATTGTTCAGTTTTACGCAAAATTGTGTTTTCCTTGTTTGAACACATTTTGCTCTCAACTTTTTTTTAAAGTGTAGTTTTACTAAAACTGTTTGGTTTCAAAGATCTTGAAGCATTTCTTCAACTGCATATTGCTAGGGATTTCTATAATTGCAATTGTTAACATTAAAATGAAAGGAAACGTCCATTGTTTATTTACAGTGCCATAGTTTGTATGTATGTAATGATTAAAATTAATAGTTTTCCTCAAGAAATGTTAACAGTGGAGTACCTATTACAACTGCACAGGTAGACCTCAGGGGAAAAAAGTTTGGGAAGCCCTGCCTTACACTATGTGCCCACTATTTACACTAAACAATCTGTTCCACCTTGCATTTAACTGTGATGCTCAGAATACCTTTCCCAGATCTGAAGAAGAGCTCTCTGTGGCTCAAAAGCTTGTCTCTCATCAACAGAAGTTGGTCCAATGAAAGATATTATCTCACCCAACTTGTCTCTTTTATATGCTTCCTATTTAAACAAGACATTCTCCTAGCACTTAATTTATGCACAATAAGGATTACAAATTTTGTAAATCAATGGCTTAGAGAGGATGATAACCTTTGAGCACTCATTTTGGACAGTATGACCAAGTCATTTTCTGATCTATATTATTCAAATATAAAGAAAAGATAGTCTTAATTCAGCTTTTAGCTGGCTGAAAATCTATATTAAGTACAATACTGATGCTGTCCATATTATGTTCTTAAAATTAGAACAGATGCAAGTTCAGAAGAAACAGAATAGGATTTTTACAAATGTGTTTCACAGGAGGAAGTACTGGATAGAGAATAGGCCTGCTAATAAGTGAGGATGTGGATTAAATTAACATAGAAATGGCTAAGGCACTAAATTTCTCTGTTATATATCTAAGAAACAAAAGTTTGAACAATTGGGTAATAATGAAAACCTTTTAACAGCTATTACTAAAAAGTGGGTAAAGGAATAAATGGGGTAGAAGAGAATGTGACAAATGTAACATTTGAATTTTAGCAAATCACATGGACTGAAAACTCACAGAAAGATAATTTAATCATAAACAGTGTCAAATTGGGAAAGGGAATTTAGTAGGAGATAAAGAGGGCAGGTACCGATTAATTCAACATAGTTATTAATCTGGAAGAGGAAGCAGACAGCAAGTAAATAAAGTTTGCAAGTAATGCCACACTGGGATAATTTGCCCCAGTGAGAAAAGACAAATACAAAAGACACCTAGTGAGATTAGAAAATGGACACACCAAATGAGACTCACCTTGGAAGAATACAAGCTAATACAACAGAGTAAAATCATTCAACACAAATATTTAATATGAGAGAAATCTAGAAATGAGCTCTGCTGAGCAAGTTTTATGGTTGACAGTGACAGCAAATTACATGCAATGACTACATATATGCAGTCCAAAATTACATCAGCCCTTTTTACTACCATCATATTGCAAACTCACATCATACGATTTCCTCTTTGTTCTAGTCTTCACTACCAAGTTTTAACATATTAAAACACAAGCACGAAAGGCTGAGTTAGCTAACAATGCTAGCCATGACTCTGCAGTCAACACAGATAAGTCACGTTCAGTCTCATTCCGGCTATTCAGTTAAGCACTTCTGTCTAGCATCACAGTTAACATAACTTCAAAGTCATGTTTTAACATACCATGTTTTGGAAGCCCTCTAGGGCCAAGGTGTGACTACATCTGGAATACTGCACCTATTTCAGAGAAACTCATTACTAACAATAAAGACAAATTGGAGGGGGTGCAAAAATGATACAGAAACTATTTGGGGATAAACAGACTGATTTATGAAGGGAGAATATTAACAGACAGACCAGTTAAATGGGGATTTGGGAAAAAAGGAACGTAACAGTCTTGAGATATCTGAAGAATCTAAACCAAGCAAGGAGAATATGGTAGTACAAGAGAGTGACAGCTAGGAATAATGGTGTTAATCTAAAGGAATACTCAAGAATAGCAGAAAATACAGTGAGATTTATTAATAAAACTGTAAATTAGACTCCTAAGTGAAGTCACAGAAATTGCACCATTTGGGACACTTTAAACTAGACTGACCACAGAACTAGAAAATACAGCATATGGAATAATTCACTCTGCTTTTGCAGCTGAGAGAATGGTAGTGGGTTGATCACCTCTCTATTCGTTATAGTGATGGTGATTGGACCTTGAATTAGCTATCCAATCACCAATAAGATCTTAAAGGCAGGCACAGAACAGAAGTCTAAACTTATTTCCCTCTGGGCTCTGTGTTGCTGGAATAAATATCCAAAAGAATAAGGTGAGGGTCACGGGCTCCAACTTCTAGTGGGAGTTATTATTCCCAAAGCTTCCAAAGCTGATCATTTGAGGGTGATGGATACTTAGCCAGGGGGAGCTACGGCTGTCATTATGTTTAAAAATCGGTGTGCAAAGTGGTTGGCTCAGGCAGCCACAATAATACCCCAGTACAGTGCATCAAAGTGAGACTGCATACTTTATGTTCAGTTAAGAAGATGGTAGTGAGGACAAGTGTGCATTCCTAAGGTCATTTGCAAGGAGTATCTCTACCCCTCAGGCACTAGTAACTTGTCTTGATATTCTGGAATTGGAAAAGGTTCAGAAAAGGACAACAAAAATTATTAGGGGTATGGAATGGCTTCCATATGAGAAGAGATTAATAAGACTGGGACTTTTCAGCTTGGAAAAGAGACGGCTAAGGGGAGATATGACTGAGATCTATAAAATCATTACTGGTGTGGAGAAAGTAGATAAGGAAGTGTTGTTTACTCCTCATAACAAAAGAACTAGGGGTCACCAAATGAAATTAATAGGCAGCAGGTTTAAAACAAATAAAATGAAGTATTTCTTCACACAACGCACAGTCAATCTGTGGAACTCCTTGCCAGAGGATGTGGTGAAGGCCAAGATGATAACAGGGTTCAAAAAAGAACTAGATAAATTCATGGCAGATAGGTCCATCAATGGCTATTAGCCAGGATGGGCAGAAATGGTGTCCCTAGCCTCTGTTTGCCAGAAGCTGGGAATGAGCGACAGCGGATGGATCACTTTATGGTTACCTGTTCTCTTAATTCCCTCTGGGGCACCTGGCACTGGCCACTGTTGGAAGACAATACTGGGCGAGATGGCCCTTTGGTCTGACCCAGTAGGGCCATTCTTATGTTCCTAATAAAACTCTGCAATGGCACAGATCAAACACGTGGTGATCATTTCACTGGGTCCGGTGTTGTCAGCAGATGGACTAGATGACTTAACAGAGTTTTCTCAACTTTAATTTCGGTATTTCTATGGTTAGAACTAAACATTATGAGAAATACTATGGAAATTTTTTTCCAGATGTCAGAAGAAAGGTACAGAAAGCTAGCATTAGACAGTCTCAAACATGTGAACTTAGGAATCTGTATAATATATTTGCATATGCAGGTACTGTAGCTAAACCTGTATTTCTGCAGATAATTAATGGCAATGCTTTGTTGCTACAAGTTTTAGACAACTATTGTTTGCCTATACCTGTTCAGCTTCACACACCTTGCTTTCTATTCAGTTAAAAATGCCAGTAAAACTGGTAAAGCTAAGAATTATGCTTGATTACAGGGTGCAAAATATTAATGCACACATGAATTGTAACTACACTATGTTAACTGTATTAACATCTACTTTAGTTTACAGGAAATATATTCAAATTTTACAAGTGACTTGAGTGAGGACTTGAAGATTTCTGTTTTAACTCCATGGCATCTTTCAACGGTTTGAGAATTCACATGCTTAGTACTCTGGGGAAACAGCTTTAAAATAAGAGATATCTAAATTTTCCAATTATTATGTAACTGAAACATCTGAAGTTGTTACTGAGCCCAGTTCTCCAATCATTCCCTGAATATTATTCCCACTGAAATGGTTGAAAAGATCAGGCTTACGTATCAAGTCAGAAGTCCAGAAGGCAAAAAAAACTTTGTTAATCAGAAGTCAGAGTGGGCACTCTGCCTTTTTGCTAATGACAATCATGAACGTTATCTACAGGAAATATATATTTCACAAAACATAAGAAAGCACTCCAAAAGATGATAAAGAAAATAACACCACAATATTTTAAAAAGTGAGCAGAATAATTGGTATGCACTCTGCACATGATTCAGCCATGGGAATAAAACTGTTCTTGTCATGGAGAATTTTTTTTTTACAACCTATTTGGGAAGGAAAGCAGGAATGATATAGAAAGGAACGTAGATATAAGAGCAAAACACATTGGCTAAATTAATTTTTTTATAATGAAAAGCTATGCTATTTGAAATAGATTTCTGAAAGGATTAATCACAAAACTTTTGCTTGGAGTAAGCCTGGCCCTAAAATAAGTGATCTGAAGAACAGTTTAAAACAAGCCTTATTTTATTACATTTAATTTAGATTAATCTGAAATGGCAGACAATCAATTTACTCAACTGAATTGATAATTACAATCTTACTTCCTTTCATGATGCTTCGTAAATGAGGATATTGTAATATAGAAGAAAAAAACATAAGGAAAATCTTTGTATGTGTATCTTTGGATTAGATTTTTTGTGCATTATAGTAACTGAGCATATTTTCAGGAATACAAAATAATCTGTGTAACTAGAACATTTTAGCAAACCAATATAACTTCTGCTCTATGATAAAAGAGTCCAGGCTCAACAGTTATATTTTTACTCCACAATTCCCATCACCCCCAAAACAGTAGTATTCACTGGTGTCATCAAGACTAATTCTCATTTTCCAGTCTCTGTAAGCTTATACAGAAGATTAGAAGGTTTATAAACATCCTTAAAGGCAAGTTTATGCAGTAGGATCAGTCTCAGCCTGACTTGTCTGGCAAGCAGTAAGACTAAAAGTATTTAAATAAACTACATTTATAAGCATTCTAAGAGTACACCAGTTTACTAAAACACTCCAGCTGGTTTACATATGCACTCACTATGAAGTATAAAGGAAAGGCTTCTGAAAAACCAAACACCCACATTCCCCAAAAGTTGTATGATTTCACAGGTCAGCCTTGGTCAAGAATAAGCATATACATCTGCTTATCTATGTACAGAACATGTTGTAAGCCTGACATTTTTTAATTTGCCATCAGTTCAGGAGAATGGGGGGAAACAACTCAGTAACTACTGATTATACATTTAAAATGAGGACAAAAATCTCTTGCATTTGAAGGTCAAAAACTCTTTGGCAGAGGAAGTTCAGTCCCCCCAATTCCAATTTCAACTTTGGAAATCTATCAACATTAGACAAAATACTCTCCATATAATCTCCAAATATAAATGAGGTGAACCAGCTTGCTGTATGTAGAATTACTTCCTTTAATCGTGGCTACAGCTGCTTTGTTTCATGTGGTGCTCTTCAAAAAAAACCCTAACAACATACTGATTTTTGAAACTGACTCATGCTCCACATATGCATACTTCTGTTTTTCCCTCCCTCGAAAAAACCAGAAACATTTTAGGAATTGGAGAAAGTAAAGTTATAAGCAAAAAACCTCCTCCAGTAAAACTAAGGGGTATTCAAACACTACCACCAAACCATCAAACGCTACCAGCTAGAAGAAACGCTCAATGCATCTGAATGACAATAACCATATGAACGTACTTTTGTTAAAATACTAAATAGTATTGGGTTGGAAGACAGACAAATTCAAACCCCTAAAGAGCTGGAAAAATGCCACAGTTCATATAGTACTGCAAATGGTAATACATGAACAATTTCTTAGAGTTCAAAAAATCCAATAAATCTGCTGAAACATTCAGCGTTTACAATCCCAAGGAGAAGCGAATAAAAACCTGGGCTAAATCAGTGCAAGTTCTGTTACTGACTTTAATGAAACCATGATTTCACACTAGATATTTGTTAATTTGTTATAATTTTTTTTCCCAGTGAAAACACTACAGGCACAAGCACAAAACAGTAAGTTAACTGGACTTCACCTACATTTTCATAAGACTTGCTTCTCAAAGTAGATAGAAAGGAAAAGAATAACCTTTACATCTCTAAAAAATTATGGTTTTCTTCTATTAAAAACAGTATCAAACATATCTTATTTTCTTTCATTCTTAGCTTAATTTTTACCTGGTTCTTGTTTCCATCTGATTTAACTGCCTTACTATTAATTCTAATTTGTTAAGTAGATGTTATTGGCAGGTGGTATCTACTGATCTAGACAAAAGTACATTGATTTAGATGCCATAACATCTTTGTCTCAGCACTAAATTGCACCCATCTGGAAATCAGTCTGTTCCAAATAATCTCTTTATTGATGAAAAATACCACTATTTCTCTCTAATTGCTAAGGAATCTGGATATCAGAAATTAAAACTAGGTATGCAATGGTTTTTTACCTAATTGAATTTTACTCCTACTTTAAAAGGCATGAGAGAAAAAAGAAAAAAAGTGAGCAGATAAAAATACTTCAGTGGACTTAAAGACCTTAATGAAAAACCCTCTTTAACAAGGCAGTCCCCACAAGGTTCAGATATGCTATTTAGCATTCCCCAGCTTTTGCAACAGAAATCTAAAATATAGTTCTGCATGGAACCCTTCACTTACCTCAAAATTATGAACTTTCAAAATACAAAAACTGATTATTCATTGAGACTCTTTGAGCTTAAAGTTTACTGAGGACTTTACTTTTAACATACACTTTCAACTAATATTCAGATCTGTAAAGCACTGAGATATTTGGAGTCAAGCCATTTACTAGAAATGATACTACTACTGATTCAATGACACTTTCCCCTTGTGAGTCATCACTGAACTGAACTAATGCCTGAGTCATAATTATTGGTTGGTGGTGCTGCCTTGTGGGTGTGACATTAATTGGGCAGGACCTCTGTTGTACAATCCAAATATTCCAGGGTACTTTTTTCAAGAGATGCGTTTTAGCCCCTGGTGTTGAAACTGAAAATGAGATAATTACATTTTACCCATCTCAATTCAGGTGGACAGTTTCAGATGGACGGAGTTTAACGTCACATGTAACGTTGCTGGGTCCTGCTAAACAGCTAACAATTTCCAGACCGGTTGAGACTACTCTCCACTGGTGACAGAAGCTATTTCTTTATGAATAAAAGATAGATCTTGTGTAATATACGTTGAGATCCTCAAGAATGAGAGAAATCACAATCAGGATGCTATAGTATTACTATTTGCAGTGTTATTCCAGAGGCATTGGTCCCAGCATATTCGAGATACAACTTCTGTTGGTGACAGAGACAAGCTTTTGATCTCACACAGAGCTCTTCTTCAGATCTGAGAAACTCAGTGTCACAGCTGAATACATTAATGAAACAGATAAGCAGTTAACACATGTTGCAAGGTGAAGGTGGGCAGTTAACACCTTTACCATCACAGGATAAAGGAGTGTTAGTGAGTTATAGACGGTTGTAATGAGCCATAAGTCCAGTATCTTTATTAAGTCAATGATTTTTGGTGTCTAGCAGAGTTATGAATTTAAGTTCTCAGGCTCATCTTTTGAAGGTGTCGTGCAGGTTTCCTTTGAGGACAAGGACTGAGAGATCAGATACAGAGTGATCATTTTGTGAAAAGTGTTCACCCACAGGTGACATGGTGTTTTTGTTTAATTTTTCTGTGCTAGTTCATTTGAGAATGTAGTAATTGTCTAGTTTCACACACGTCGTTGTTGTTGAGGCATTTAGCGCATTGGATGAGGTACACTACAAGATGTAATAGGCATGTATAGGACCCCATGGATCTTGATAGGTCCAATAAAGTTGTCCAAAAGAAGCTGGTCCAATTAAACCCACCTTGTCTGTATTGTTTACTGTGAGCAGCTAAAAGGCCTATGAAAAATAAATGTCTTTAATGCCAAAGTTGATCAAGCCTAGTAGATGAATACCAGTTAAACCTTCTACACGTATTATGCCCCCTTCCCCTCCAGCTTAATCAACAGGAAAGACCTTTGAATGCTGTTTCTATTGCACAATAAATTGAGCAGGATCTCCACACACCGATCCTTCTGTACTTACAACAGATGTAATCTGTTTGTGACTATTTTAATTAAAAAACAGAACACCCTAAACAGACTGTGATCCTTGGACTCGTCCTTTGTGGTTTTCCTCCTTCCTTGGAGTAGGGAGGGAAAGGAAGCAATCAGAATGAAATAAAATATTTTGTGTATGCTAGGAAGTGCCTGAATACTGAAGCTATTATGGCACAGGTAGAATTGGCATATCCACCTGGTTTTGCGAGGAGCTTAGCTCCAGGGAGAAGTGCTTTCCCAGCAGATGACATTAAAACAAACATCAGGGTGACCCATTTGGAATATATAGTCAAAACTTACATTGAGTGAAATCTTACTCGTCCACCTGAATCAGATTTGTGGCTAGGGTGACCAGGTATCTGATTTTCGACTGGAACACCCAGTGGAAAAGAGACCCTGGCGGTTCTGGTCAGCACCGCTGACGGGGCCATTAAGAGTCTGTTCGGCGGTGCTGCAGCACTAAGGCAGGCTAGTTCTTCCCTACCTGTCCTGGCTGGCAGGGCCGGCTTTAGGCCTATTCCACCAATTCCCCCGAATCGGGCCCTGCGCCTAAGAGGGCCCCACACCCAGTGAGAATCCCTTCCCTGGCTAGAGGTTCCTTTTTAATTTTCACTCACCTGGCGGCGCTCCAGGTCTTCAGCGGCACTTCAGTGGCGGGTCCTTCGCTTGCTCCGGGTCTTACAGCGGCACTTCGGCGGCGGGTCCTTCAGTGCTGCCAAAGACCTGGAGCAAGTGAAGGACCCGCTGCTGAAGTGCCACCGAAGACTAGGAGCACCGCCCGGTGAGTACAAGCCCCACGTGTTTTTTTAAGTGTTTTTTTTTAAGTCATCCCTGCCGGGGCCCCGTCGAAACTGTTCGAATTGAGCCCCGCACTTTCTAAAGCCGGCCCTGCTGGCTGGCACCACGCTGCAACTTGGAAGTGGCCAGCAGGTCTGGCTTCTAGGTGGGGGGCGGGGGCACGGGGCTCCATGCCCTGCCCCCGCCCTGAGCACCAGCTCTGCATGCCCATAGGCTAAGAACTGGGGGGGGGGGGGGAGATGCCTGCAGCTGAGAGCAGCCCATGGAGCCTCCTGCCCTCCCCCTCCACACCTAGGACCCAGACCTGCTGGCTGCTTCTGGGGCGCACGCAGCACGGGTGCCAAGGCAGGCAGGCAGCCTACCTTAGTCCCCCCTGCCGTGCTAACTGGGAGCCACCCAAGGTAAGCCCACACCCCAACCCTGAGCCCCAACTCCCTGCCCCAGCCCAGTGAAAGTGAGTGAGGGTGGGGGAAATGTAGAGAGTGGGGGTGGGCCCTCATAGAAGAGGTGGGGCAGGGACAGGGTGTTTGGTTTTGAGTGACTAGAAAGTTGGCAACCCTATCTATGGCCTCAGATAAAGGGGGGAACAGGGAGAGCGCACACGTGTGTGTACCCAAGCTGCCATGAGCTTATAAGACAAAGAAATAGGAAGAAGCAGATACCCATCATGGAACTTCCCATGGTACCAGAAGCTACAAAAAACACTGAAAATGATGGATTGGCAGAAAGCAAGTCACTTACCACCATGTTAGCTGCTTATTTGTATGTCCCATGGCATGAGCTAAACTGGCAGCTTCCATAATTACTTACTTCTAGAAGACCGAGGCATGAAAAAACAAAAACTCTGAGGTGATAATGCTAACGAAACGCTCTCGCTTCTAAGAGGTTATTAAGAAGCACAGGTAGTTGAGATGCCTGATCTGAAATAAGCACCAGAAAAACTCTCTTTGCTCAATAACATCAAATAATGCACAAGATTTGCTTTAGACATGTAAAGCAATGTTCAGACTGATAAGTACAAGTTTATCCACATCCACAGGATGCCAAAACACTAGAATCCTACCAGAAGAGAAGCTTGTATGTCAACAATGAAATAATGAACCATACAAAAGTATACTCATGCTTTGTAGTTTGCTAACGCATGATAAATATACTCATACATATTTGTCAGCATATACTGGAGAAGTTCAGATCCTAAAAGTACTATTGGTGACAGACGAATCCGATTTTAAAGTTCTTTTTAAAAAAAGAACAGGAGTACTTGTAGCACCTTAGAGACTAACACATTTATCTGAGCATAAGCTTTTGTGGGCCCACGAACACTTATGCTCAAATAAATGTGTTAGTCTCTAAGGTGCCACAAGTACTCCTGTTCTTGTTGCAGATACAGACTAACACGGCTGCTACTCTGAAAGTTTTTTTAGTAAGTCAGATAATTCTGGATTACCTAACAAACAAGTTATCAATGCCACATGTGAAATATCAGAAAGAAATTCCTGATTTGCATAGATATCCCACAAGAAATTCAAAATTCCTGGCATTAAGATCAATCTCATTTCAGCCCTTTTTTACACCACCAACTTATACTGATGTAAATTACTGGGCTAAAGAACCAGTAGCAGTTAGTACAACTAACTGATTAGTTAATACAATCAATTTATTTTCTAGTCTAAAATGTCTTATCCCATATTCTGATTAATTCACCCTAAAAAACAAAGTTGCGTAACATCAAAATAATCTGTTTTAGAAAAGCAATGCCTTTTTCTATGGTGTCAAATGGCAAAATCTGTCATGTTCAGATTTTGAAATGCTTGTAATTTTTTTTAAAAGCCTGTATATCAGCTGATCACTTTATTTCAGTAGGTTCAATGGAAATACTTTATCCAATTACCATATTTTTACAGAAAAAATACATTTTGTTTTGAAAGAAATGTTTTTCCTAAGTCAGTTTTGTTGACTAACTTTTTTCCTTCTGGTTGCAACAAATGACCAATTTTAATAAATGGAAGAGAAAGGTCCCATATCCTTCAAAGTACAAAAACACAATATGTTTAAGTCAGTCTTCACACACTGGTTGTGTTAATTAATTAACAGCTTCTTTTAAATAATTTCTGTTCTACTGTGCTCACAGAAGATGTTGAAACCCTGCCTTGTTTTGTACAGTATCAATCTAAATTTCTTCACTCTGTAAATATACCTTAAATTCAAGAAATAGTTTGACTCACTGGAGCACATTTTCTAGGTCTGTTATTCTAGTCACAGACCAGGTCCCCAAAATATTAAAATCTCTTAGAAGTACTGTTTAGGATGTCAATTTAATTATTCTTACAACACTTTATAAATGGTAAACAGGGACTTGTAGAGGAATCTGGATTAAAGCCAATTAATATGACAAGCAGACATCATAAGTCACGCTATTCATGCTCTTTTACAGTAAAATAGTTGCAATCAGCGCTGTTACTTAAACAGTAAAAATCTAAAAACTGTCACTACCACAAGCTTTTCTTTTGAGACGTGTATAAAAAGAAAAAGTACCTAAAATTAAAGTATAGGGGTTTTTTCCCTTCTAATTTTTGAAAAGTTAGCCACTACCCCAACCGTGTAATTGCATGCTGCATTAAATAGCTGCTACAAGAACAAATGCCTACAGACAGGTTTAAACAAGTAAGAGTACAGGAAAAAGTACAAGTATAACATTTAAAACTTTACGGCAAAACAGTTCCAAATAGAAATCTGAACAAACTTACCATGGATTCTGTTCTTCCAACAACAGAAAACCACATTTTGATCTCCGGAACTACAGATCTTCAAAGAAAAAAACCCCAGCAACAAACAATTCTCCACTTCTTTCTCAGCCCTCAACAGCAACCAACACTACAGTCTGCTGGGTTTTCCAAGACACTCATCAAGATAATTCTGAGCTGGATGCTATGACACTGTACGGCATTTATCAACACTAGCTATAACCAATACAATATTCAGACTCTTACGTAATCACTTATACGGCTCTGACTTTCATTTACTTTAGGAGCATTATTAAACTTTGAAAACTGCTAGAAAAACAAAAAGGGACCTCTTGTACAAAAGACAAAAACCTCCAAATTAAACAGGAAGTAATAGTAATGTGCAGGCCCACAGATGGGTAAGTCATCACATGCTAACCCCCCACCCCAAGTGATATATTTTTAAAGTAAACTGCATGCACATTCTGCTTCCAAATCATCTGGATTTCATAAAAAGTAACCGCAATGTGGTTGAGAGTCAGGCAGCTTTTAACATCACAACATCTTTCAGGGTTAGAGCAACCATATTCTGCACACAACCGCAAAAATCAGTACTGCCACTGATGCTCAACCACTCCCATCTCCCTAAAAATCAATGCTCCTCTGATGCTATTTGAGGCACAATTACAACAGGCCTTACTACAGAAAAATATGCAACATTACAATAGTGGTGGAGCAGCAGTCAGACTTTCTGGATAACACTAAACAACATGTATAATTTAAGATTTTAATCAGAATACAACTATTCATAGTTTCAAAAGATGTTGCAAGGTATTTTTTCTAACTCTTAATCATTTTAATAACTTAAGCTCAAAACAGGTGTTTCATTACTAACATTTGTTTTCATTCATTGCACATGCACACTTGTTTGTTACATGGTTTCTCAAAACCTGTGTTGACAAACATATCATTATTTATAATGTAAAATAACACAAGTTGAAGGGTAGGGCCAATTTTGAATCACATTTATAACTTTTTTTTTTGGTCAGAATACGGTACCCAGTTAAAACATTAACACTGGAATTAAAAGAAAAGCTGTTGCTATTGTAGACTCTGATTAAGTGAAAAGAGGACCAAATATACTGCTTCTCAGTGACTGTATAAATGTTTTCATTCTTGTATTCCTTGCTTCACCCCTTCTTAACTTAACATGGGCTTGCGATCCCTTGTATTACAGACTGAACTCCACCATAAAGACAAGCAGGTCCAGCAAATTTCAGTGCAAATTCTGTTACTTTTCTTTACAACTTTAGGTTTGACCTAAACAGACTATCCTTTGACATAGCAGACTATTCTTTCTGTAGGAAAAAGTGACAATGGACCGTGCCACTAAAGTCTTTGTGTTCTTAATTAGTAAAAGTTTTGCAAGTTTTCCATTATGATTCCTTAACTTCCACAGATTTTAATTCCTTGAAACATGAAGTTTTGAATATATCGTATGAGCCCAGAAGAGAATTTTAACATTTTAAAAATATGACCTACTTCATACGTTATTTAAATTTGTCACTCTGATGTGAGGGGAAAAAAAGTAGTTAACATTTTGGGGAGAGGGGAAGGGGGGAAGAAATGCAGAGTGAAAAGAATTTCATTTTCTTCACCAATCTGAGAATCTGCACACTTCCCTCTCTTCTCCAAAAATGCCTGTGACCTTGCATTACAGTCATCTTCTGACTCGCAAATGTTGACCAGACAGGAGTCCCTTAAGAGCTAATCAGTTTCACTCAATAAGTGAGAGAGGCACAGCACTCCCTTCCTCCTTTATGAATCATAGAAGATTAGGGATGGAAGAGACCTCAGGAGGGTCATCTAGTCCAACCCCCTCCTCAAAGCAGGACCAATCCTCAACTAAATCATCCCATCCAGGGCTTTGTCAAGCCTGACCTTAAAAACCTCTAAGGATGGAGATTCCACCACCTCCCTAGGTAACCCATTCCAGGGCTTCACCACCCTCTTAGTGGAATAGTTTTTCCTATTATCCAACCTAGACCTCCCCAGTGCAACTTGAGACCATTGCTTCTTGTTCTGTCATCTGACACCACTGAGAACAGCCAAGCTCCATCCTCTTTGGAATCCCCCTTCAAATAGCTGAAGGCTGCTACCAAATCCCCCCTCACTCTTCTCTTCTGCAGACTAAATATGCCCAGTTCCCTCAGCTTCTGCTCATAAATCGTGTGCCCCAGCCCCCTAATAATTTTTTTTGTCCTCCGCTGGACTCTCTCCAATTTGTCCACATCTCTTCTGTAGTAGGGGGATCAAAACTGGACACAATATTCCAGGTGTGGCCTCACCAGTGCTGAATAGAGGGGAATAATCACTTCCCTCGATCTGCTGGCAATGCTCCTACTAATGCAGCCCAATATGCTGTTGGCCACCTTGGCAACAAGGGCACACTGTCGACTCACATCCAGCTTCTCGTTCACTGTAATCCCCAGGTCCTTTTCTGCAGAACTGCCGCTTAGAAAGTCAGTCCCCAGCCTGTAGCAGTGCATGGGATCTTAAGTGCAGGCCTCTGCACTTGTCCTTGTTGAACCTCAGATTTCTTTTGGCCCAATTCTCCAATTTGTCTAGGTCACTCTGGACCCTATCCCTACCCTTCAGCGTATCTACCTCTCCCTCACCTTAGTGTCATCTGAGAACTTGTTGAGGGTGCAATCTATCCCATCATCCAGATCATTAATGAAGATGTTGAATATAACTGGCACCCCGGACCCACCCCTGGGGCACTCCCCTTGATACCAGCTGCCAAGTAGACATCAAGCAATTGATCACTACCCATTGAGCCCGATGAACTAGCCGGCTTTCTATCCACCTTACAGTCCATACATCCAATCCATACTTTTTTAACTTGCTGGCAAGAATACTGTGGGAGACCGTAACAAAAGCTTTGCCAAAGTCAAGATATATCGTATCCACTGCTTTCCCCCAGATCCACAGAGCCAGTTATCTCATCATAGAAGGCAATCAGGTTGTTCAGGCATGACTTGCCCTTGGTTGACTGTTCCTGCTCACCTTCCTCTCCTCCAACTCTTCAAATTGGGTTCCTTGAGGACCTGCTCCATGATTTTTCCAGGGACTTAGGTCCAGGCTGATCAGTCTGTAGTGCCCTGGATTCTCCTTCTTCCCTTTTTAAAAGATTGGCACTATATTTGCCTTTTGCCAATCATCCAGGATGATTGGAAATGAAATGAGTGCAGTTCTTTTGTCACTGAAGTCAGAAACAGAGTTGTATTCATAATTGAAACGTAAGCACTGGAAGTATAAAAGTAGCTCCAGCAGAGTAAATTGATACTTGCGTCATTTGTAACAGTGCCATCTACTGACCGATCATTGTAATTTTCAGTTTTTACTGCCTTTTTTGAAGTACTCCTATTATCTAAGGGCCCAAGAGTTCCACCTCTGGCACAGAGACAGGTCTTCATTTCTTACAATAAAATATAATTTTACACTATTATTTGAAAGTCAATCGCTTTTCCAATTTTGAAGAGAAATATTGCAAAAATAATTTGCAAAATGTTAACAATGGTGTGCAAGTGTAACCGCTAAATTAATTCCACTCTGATACATGCCGTCTAAGTCTTTTTGGATATTCCATATATTTAAGAATTTCATTTCACAGCATAATTTTTTAGACCTGGCAAATTTCAAAAAAATATAATCTCCCTCTCTTCCTTGTTTTCTGCAGGGGAAAAAATGAACAAAAACAAAAACAAGCGAAATTCTGGAATGAGGGGAGAATGCAATTTCTGTATCAATGCAAAATATATGGCTGAAATCCACTGGAAAAACCAAGAGTCAATAGATAAGGGAAGTAACAGAAAATGAGAAAGCAAGTTCATTGTTACAGCTTCTCAAATACCATTTACCTACTTTGAATTGCTCTTTTCTACACAACCTTGGAAATTGCACTGCCTTACACTTTTTTACACTTTTTATTACTTTTATGATAATACAGGAAAACTGAAAAAACAGCTCTAATAAGCAATCCTCTGTTCTAAGCAACCACTTGAAAAATATCTCCATTCTATTTCTAGAACCATTTGATTCAGCTTTCAATGAAAGATCATCTCTTTTATGGAGCCAAGGTTCTACTAGTTTCTTAAGCAGTCACATAACATAGGTTTCACTATTCACTTTGCTTTTTGAAATATGCATTAGCTGGGCAAAAAATATTTTCTACATATCTATAGATTAACATCAGGATAAGGAGACAGAATACCTACTTCTTACTAATTTTCACAGAGGTGAGAATTATTTTTTTAAGCATAAACTTTTTAAAACTTATTTTGACACTAGCCAGTAGCCCAGTTGTGTACTGCTGTTATAAATTAGGAGTATGCTTCCAGTGAAAACTGTATGCCCGACAGGGAAGTCAGTTCCAGTGGAAACTGCAATTTTCCCAATCTCATCTCTCTGCTGCCTCCTTACATGAGAAAGTTTTTTCATGCTAAATTAGGATTTCTCATTGATTTAATAAAACAGTTCCACTTCACATTTCCAATTCCATCTCGAGCAAACACTGAACTGAAATTCAGTTGGCAGTCAGAAGTCTGATGTGAAGATAAATAGCGGTACTCATCCTTTTAGAGTATCAGGGTTGGAAGGGACCTCAGGAGGTCATCTAGTCCAACCTCCTGCTCAAAGCAGCACCAATCCCCAGACAGATTTTTGCCCCATAGCCCTAAATGGCTTCCTCAAGAATTGAGGTCACAACCCTGGGTTCAGCAAGTCAATCCTCAAACCACTACTCTCAATACTCATGTACTATTAGTCTTTCAGACTACTACTGTACTAACATGTCAATAGCACAAAATTAAAATTTTTAGTCTCCATTTTTTCAGGTTTTGAAATTTTCTTGTAGTCATAAGATGATCATTAGGTGTATAGCCCTGAAAGCTCTTCCCCCAGCTCCCCGATGGCAAAAACAGAACATTAAAAATAAATACAAAATAATCAAATCAACACCATCAAGCAAAAACATTCTGAAATTTGCAAAATTTCAGCAAAAAGAAGCAGCTTTACAAGTACTCAATCATGTCTGACAGCTTAAAAGCTGTCAGATAATAGCATCTTTAGGATGTAAACTCATTGGTACAAGGGATCATCTACTGCACAGCAAAAAGACACTGTTTCTTTATCTGTTTGTACATGGCCTACTCAGGATTGGGGCTTTTGGGGACCACAGTTATATAAATTATTAATAAATGAATCACACTAATATTTAAGGTGAAAATCAAGAGAAAGTTGTGTCTGCTACATAAAGCCCATATAACAGACTGACCTAGCCAATAGGTAGAGCCCTCCATCTGGTGGCTGGAGTAATATGTGCATTCTTTATGTTACCAGAGCCAAGATGAATCTATAGCCAGTACACCTTATAAGGAAAACTTTCAAAAAGGAGCCTCCTCTTAGATTCATAGATTGTAGGGCTGGAAGGGACCTCGAGAAATCATCAAGTCCAGTCCCCTGCTGGCCCAGCTACTCTGCATATAGTATTTTAAAGAGCAATAAGATGAACTAACAAATTAAAATCACATAGGAACCTAATTTTAGTGTACAGAATAAGGTCTTGTCTTCATTACACAGAGTAGATAGAAATTTCCATTTACATAATAGAAAAACAAGATTTCAAGTAACTCATTTTTAAATATTAATGCATATAAAAATAACACTTCCATAAAAATTGGCATTTATTACTCCTTATCCTAAAGAGATGCTGCTACTTTTCAGCAGTGAATCGGTTTTAATTATCTTTTCATACTCGGATCAAAGCCAAAATGTCCAAATACAAAGGGTTGGTAGCATCAGTATTTAACTACTTTTTAAAAAAAGTATTAGTGTAATACATTAACAATTACTGTGCTATAGTCAATATTAAGAGTACCAAATTACATTATTAAATCCAAAAATTAATTACAGGACACAACTTCAATATTAAAATTTTCTGATTTAAATTGTTGTTTCTCTTACTTTGTTCATATTCTGTGTAGTTTGTAGACCAGCATTTCATAGCTAAGAACTTAGTAGGCTAAATATGGTATGCAATATGTACTTTCCCAGGACATGTTTAAGGAAATGTTTAAGTAGAAAAAGTGTTGCTTGATGATTTTACTGCAATATGTTTTCATACCTTAGCAGCAACAATGCTTAGGCCCATTCCATTTTGTTTCTTTAATGTTACTGTGATGATTTCAGGTTCTTTCCTCAAAGGTTGAGCCTATCAAATACAAATTTGGGGGGGGAGGGTGGAGAGACGACAAACATGTAAGTTTGCATTAACAGCAAAACTAAGCATGAAGATTTATGCATTAAACAGTGTAAATAGATAAAACAAACAATGAATGAGTGGATGGAATACCTGTTGACAAACAAAAACTCCTTGTACAAATCATTTTCACATTAAACACCTGTGACTCTTGATTAGTATTAATTTAGACAGAGGTTATCAGCATTAAATCTGTGCTCAGATCACTGCCAAAAGAAAGGTCAAAGTCCACCAAAAAATTTACTGAGATCTAAGAGATCTACAATTCTAAAATAATTTAATAAAAATAAAAGCTGAAAACTAGTTCAATCATTTTATGATAACTGTGCTCTTTGAACCTTGTTTCAGTTTTTTTAACCCAACCTCTAGAAAATAAAATTCATAAGCAAAAATACTGAGGCAATTAATATTTTCTGAGCAGATTAAAACCTTTAAATACTTCACAAAAAAGTAAGCAAGATGTTTAAGTTTGAAAAAATCACAAGTGGATATTTGCAGTACGTAATTTTCATGGTCTTTTGTGATGGTGCCAAAACCCTCTTAGGTAATGTAGGTGACACTACAATCTTAAGTATATGAAGCCCATAGTAGTGTCCAAATGAAGCAAAACTCTGTCACTGTGGGTTTCATAAGACAAAAGTTAAGCAATTAAGTAAAAAAAGAAACACCATTGTGGTAAAGTTAACTGTTTTGTTTTTTTTTTTAAAAGCAAGGAAATTCTAAGTGAAGTCTATCCTAGCACTCTTGTGCCAAAGACTGCAGCAAAACAGGAACCTGCTCCCATTTTGATAGAAGTTTTTCCATTGATTTAAAAATTGGAACATAATCAGGTTTCAAGTCTATTAAAAACTCACTGGAGAGTGACAAATTTCTCAAAAACACTATGTAGAGGAAAAAGTCACAAAACCCGGGGAACATATAGCTTTGTCACTGTTTCCATCTTTCAGCTCCTTTTCAAACAAAGACTTAAAAACTAAGTCAAATCTTCAGAAGTATTTATTTTTATAATTTTACAGACTACCCATCAGGAGTAAAACTCTCAAAAAAATCGGTGTTTCAAAAAGATTCAATCACCTTCTCTAGAACCAAATTATGCACTTCATTATGGATGTCACAAAGTACAATTATTGTCAGAAAAGCAAATGGAAAAATGAGATCTACTTTGTGTGTGTAATTCAGGGTATTAGCTTACATTAGTGACAAACAGACAATGTGTTACTTGATTACTTCCTTTTTGGGACTGATCTCTAACTAGTCCAAGACTTCTGAGATATTGTCCCTCTGTTTCCAAATACTGGAGGCAGTTCAGGTTCATCCACCTTAATTGTAATGTCTTATATTATATTCCACTATCTACTGGAAGACATTTCAAACTTTTGGCTTGGCTAGACAGGTTGTCCCAAAGAGCCTGAATACCATAAGGCTTGGATGAGCCTGCATTTATGGCATTATTAAATGAGGAGACATGTGGCGTCATGGTCAGAGGTCTAATCCCAAAGAGCTGAAACCCTTGTTTCCTGTGGCTGTTATTCCTTGCTGTCCACACTCCTGTATAGTCTGAGATGGTGGAATGCCTGCATGAGGCCAGAAGAGCCGTTTACCTTGCAGGAGCATCCAATGTATTTTAGGATTTATCACTGAGTAGCCAATCAATCAGATTCAAAGGAACTGGGATATAAGCAAACTCTATCCCATCTATTCAGATGATGGAGAGCAGACTCTTGCAATAGCTCCATTATGTTAATTGTGTCAAAGAGATGCACCATCTAATAACTGGCACAGATAAATTCCTAGACAAGCCATCTAGTCTATTATCATTATCTGTGAACACTTTTGGAGGAGTGAGATCAAAGAGTAACATTTTGTACTAATAAAAGCAACTGCTATGGGTGAACTGAAGACTTGGCTGATGAAAGTGTCATATTGTAAGTCTCTGACAGGTCCACTGATATGAGGCGGTTTCCTGGAGAGATTACAGAGAGAGGAAGACAGTCTCCATCCTGACTTCTGTTTTCTTCATCAACCTCTTCAGCCTTTTGAATGTACACAGCCCATACTCCTCCAGAGCTTTTTCATATTATGAGGAATACAGAGCAGAACCTTGTTACCTTTTCTTGAGGGACAAGTTCTACTGCCCCTAGGTCTAGGGCCTACAAGATTTCCTTCAGGATGAGTTGATACTTTTTGTCACTGCTTGAGGTGAGGAGATGAAAAAATGGTGCGGAAGAATATGAAACCCAAGAGAGTATGTCAGCTGCACTACTTCTTGTACCCACTTTTCTGATGCCTATTAGCACCAGATGTCTTAAATGAGATATCATGCCCTCAAGTCCATTTTAGAACCAAGGCAGGATGAGTCTCAGTAACAGTGACTGTCTGAATTGGAAGGAGATTTTTTTTCTTTACTACTAACTTAAATTTGGCATGGTGTTGAGGGTCTATGCTTCTTTAAGCTACTGCAACCAGGATACTGTGGTTTAAAAAAATCCAAAAAAACAATTGCCAGTGAGGCTCCTAATGGCAGTTTGGAAATCCTGTCTAATGATGATTTCTGCCACCCTGTCTGTAGGGTCTTTTGGGAAGGAATCCCTCTTAGCAGGAATTGCCATTTCCTTTGCCAGGGATGCCACTGCTGCATCAGCCTTAGAAAGGATGAAGAAAAAACCTTTGGGTTCAGGATTTCTTGAGTCCTGATCCCCCACTTGGCAGGCACTTTAGTATTCCATCCTAATGATTTCTTCAAAGCAATTGAGTAGGGGATGGCAAATTCTGCTTTAATTCTGGTTTCCTTGATTTCATCATATAATATTTTGGTAAACTAATGCAATTATAACAATGTCAAAATATTTAGGCTATGACAAACTTCTCATTGAAGTAGTACTGGCCTTTTACAAAGAGGTTAAATTCGTGTTTTTTCAGACCGAGTCTTGTTGCCTAAGAGTGCTCCAACAAGCAAAATGAAAGTGAAAAAAAAACCAAGCCAAGAATACATTTCCTTGACGATTTTGCAAAAAACAGAAGAATGTGCTAGATTGCTGAATATTCAACATTAATATTTAGTTGGTGACTGCTAGTTTACACAGCCCAAAGCAGAAAAGAATACACAAGTAAATAAACAGGTTGCCCTGTACATATAAATTAAAAAATATACTTTCAAAATAAATCTTTTAATAGTATCTTTGCCTTCTGCTCCCCATTGAAAAATTGTTTACAGTAGGATTGGGAAACACTGATATAAGCTGATCTTATAAAAAATGTGTGGAAATGTTTCTTTTCTTTGCTAAGAAGCCACATGAACAGCAGTGAAATCTATTCTTTGGAATACGGATAAAAACCAAGTACACAGAAAATATGGTTCATTGCAGGTTAATATTTATAGACTCTCGCTCTGAATTACCCTAAAATGAATACCTACTAGCTCAGCATTCTCGCGTAACAGGTGACTTTCATAATCTGCACCTTCAAAATACATTGTCCAAGTGCCTGGTGAACGTGGATGAGGTGTCAGCCTGCAGAAGCCTAGAGGGGAAAAAAGCACAAATGAACATGTGCCACTCACTTGAAAAATTAGCTGGTGAAACATAGCTAAAAATAACTGTTTTTCTGGTGCATTACTACCATACAGCAATATTTATCCTCATCTGTTAAAATGTTTTGAATGGTGTATGCTGAACAAAAGATTACAGGCATGTAAGAATTTCACACTCACAAGTACGATTACCACCACAACCTTACAGTTCTTTATAGCATCTTCCACCGGAGGAACCAAATGTGCTTAGCAAACGTTATGGGGTCATTTATGACTCCTTTGAGCTTAAAGTGTTCTACAGAGAGAGGACTGGCTGTGTAACCCAAGCAGCAGTTCTTGGTAGTATTGTGCCTTTGAAAGACTTGGTAGAACACAAAAGAAACACTCAGCCCTTGTTCCCCTCCTCTTTCAGATTATACACTTTCTCCTAATTTTCTTTCATGGCATGTTTCTCTCCTGTCTTTCCTGTTATTTTTCATTTCTGCAGGATCCGAAGTGATAGCACTTTTCAAAAGGAAGGACCACACAGGGAACATTTCTCTCTTTCTACGGGTCCACGTATAAAGACCTTGATGTAGATGCTCACTAAACACACATGGCCAGCACACAGAAGCTCACTTCAAATATTTAGAAGCCTGAAATAAACATGCATTATGCCAAGGGGATTCACGAAGTCATACGAAAGTAAAATTCAGAAAAGTATATAAAAGTTTTACATACCACGTGAGTGGGGTAAATTTAAATTTAATGAAAGTGTAAAGCAAAGGATAAATGAAATAAGGATTGAACACTATTGTGATTGAGGAAAAAACAATAAATACCTCTAAAGATACCTCAAGTTCTACATTTACTATACTAGAGAAAAACAACATTAATATACAGTTTAATAGTAGTAGGACTGACCTCTCTGGCATAGTGGATCTAAAAATTCTTGTAAACCACTTGGAATGTTTCTGACTACATCACATGAATAGCCATCTTCTGGCAAAAGAAAAGGCAACTGTAGATCAGGATCCTCTTCTAGCTGGACTTCTCTGCCATCACTACGTGCTAGTTTGTCAGCTGTATTTTCTGCAACAGCCACTACATTCTCTATCAACTCCTGGACACAGAATAAAAGGACATTGTTATGTTTAAAGGGCTAAATTAATTCCACTATTTTTATATTTATATATATTTACACACACACACACACACACACACACACACACACACACACACACACGCAGAGAGAGAGAGAGAACTTTACGATTGCATCATTAAGAAGCCAAAATTCAGGAAATTACAAAGCAAAAGTTGCACATAAAACCTCAACTCTACCCCCATACACGTGCCTATATATTACAAACACAAGCGTTATCAATTCCAGTATCATGCAACTTCATTCTCCAACCCTGTGTAGCATCTTCTAATATCTTTTTTTTAACTTAAGTCAATACACTAGTGAACATATATTAGACATTTTACATAAGGTCTGCATTTGAGTATTAGTATGTGATCATGTAATTAAAAACTATACTGTAATGCGTACACACAGTCAAGTACACATGGCAACCTTAATTTTGACATATCTTGTCTTGGGTGTATAAGTAATATAATTTTTGTAAAATATTTTGTCCTTTTTTGCACAAAAGAAAGATAGGGGGAAAATGCATTAAAAGGGGCTGCTTATTCCAGAATATGAAAGCTCTAGTGGCTCACAAAAAATTAATGATAATGTACAGTTCCATAATATGGGACTAGTTAGCTATTTGCTACCAGAATGCCCTGTCCCACAGTTCTTAGAAGGTTCACTGGAGGGAGGGCCCTTATTCTGTACCACAGTAAATAAATCCAAAAAGGGGCCCATATCATAAAAACTTTTGGAATAATCAAAGGTACAGCAGAGCAATGCTCTCACTTGCACATATTATATAGTGCAAAGCAGCCTTTGTATCTTGCAAAGTTTCATGTATAACTTCAGAATGCTTTTCACTGTGCAGCTAAGTTAGCAACATACGTATACACAGTGAGGTCTTCCTTAATTGAGCTTTTTATGAGCTTTGCAAAAGAAATTCAAAAGCTAACTATTGTCACAGTGTTCACTTTTCATTGGAATATTCAGAGAGAAGACCATCTCCATGCCACAATTCTCTCTCTGGTTGCTTCGACTCTAGAGCTGTTCAAACACCACCACATTTTAAAAAATAAATAAGACATTTTGTCTCTCTCTTCTTATACTCAATCTTCTAAAAATGTCACTGCAGGTCAGAGAAACCTTGGAAAATTTTAACCTGAAATGGGAATGTTTTGAGTGGGCAAGATGCTCCGCAGATAGAGTGTTTAAGAAGCAGATATAAAAGACCCCACTACGCTACACATTCCTTAGTTCCTCTCCAAATCAGAAGAAATGATTTTAACATCCCAGAAGTATTTGAGCATAAGCTTTCTTAGGTGAATACATGCGTCTGATTAAGTGGGTATTCACCCACGAAAGCTTATGCGCCAATATGTCTGTTAGTCTATAAGGTGCCACAGGACTCTGTCACTTTTTACAGATCCAGATTAACATAGCTACCTCTCTGATATTTAACACTCCAAAGTACAATGGAAGGAGGGGAGGTTAAATGGGGATATACAGAACAACACACTTGTTACTGGCACATAAGTTTTTTCTTATGACTGCCTCCGCAGATCCCCACTGCAGT
Organism: Gopherus flavomarginatus; assembly: GCF_025201925.1. Classification (NCBI taxonomy): domain Eukaryota; kingdom Metazoa; phylum Chordata; order Testudines; family Testudinidae; genus Gopherus; species Gopherus flavomarginatus. The sequence goes on from NC_066620.1 coordinate 88,853,619, forward strand.
GGACCAACTTAATAGCAGTGATAATCCTGAGAATAGCTGAAGAGTTTGTGACTCTTACTAAGTGTAGATGACCAGGTATCAGTACATAAAAATGCCTCCTTTCTCTTCCAGCTTCCTAGCAAACAAAGTCCTTTCCACAATGATCCATGCATTTGCTACCATCAGACTGAATTACTGTAACTCACTGTATTTGAAGGTGAAAGTCAAGATAGAGTACAGGTTTCAGCTGGTACAGAATGTGGTTGCCTGCCTTCTCCATGGTTTAGGTCACCATAAGCACATGAGACTGGTACTCGAGTCCTTATACTGCAGGGATTCTCAAAACTTCATTGAACCAGGACCCACTTTTGACAACAAAATTTACTACACAACCCCGGGGTGGGGGGTGGGGGGAGGGACTAAAGCCTGAGCATTGCCACCTCAGGATGGGGGGGACAAAATCTGAACCCCACCGCCCTGGGCAGGGGGCCGAAGCCAAAGGGCTTCAACCCCAGGAAGGGGGCCTGTAACCTGAAGCCCGCCACCCAGAGCTGAAGCAGCTGAGCATTGGTTTTGGCTCTGGGCAGTGGGGCTCGGGCTTCGGTCCCGGGCCCCAGCAATCTAATACCAGCCCTGGCACTCCCATTAAAATGGGGTTGTGACCCACTTTGGGGTCCTCACTCACAGTTTAAAAACCTGTTATACTGGTTTCTAGTCAGTTTTCAATGCCAGTTTAAGGCTTTGGTCCTAATCTTCAAAGCAATTAATGGATCAAGCCCCAGTTCTAAATTATAGACCAAATTTTGATCTATGGACTGTTTTGATAGCTGTGCTTCTCTGGGACAACACAGATCACGACAAAGCACATGAGAATCTTCTTCAGCTATCCCTCGATGCAAGGATGATGTCTGCCAAGAAGGTTCACTGGTGAGTTTTTAAGTGGCTGAGGAGCCCATTCTTGCACTGCAGATTTTCCCACAGAAGTGACAGGTGTAATCTTGGAGGAGACAATTGTTGGCTGGACTGTTATGACCTCTCTTTCCTCCTTTGTTGCTTCTCTGTCTCATGAGCACATCTGTTCTCGTCAAAGCGAGCTGTGGTTTGGTGTATGGTGTGGCGTCTGTGTTCTGTTCCGTGCCAAGTACTCCCAGTTTGTTGGGCTGATGACTCCCTTTTTAAGATGTACTTTCAGTATGTCTTTGAAATGCTTCCGCTGCCCTCTGCAAGCCCTTCTTCCCTGACTTAACTGAGAGATGAATACTTGCTTCAGGAGGTTAGTGTCAGACATACGTACACAGTGGCCAGTCCAGTGGAGTTGGTATTTCATGACCTGTGCTTCTACACTGCTTATGTTGGCTGCAGAGAGAACGCTGATGTTAGTGTGTCTGTCTTCCCAGTTGATCCTGAGAATTCTCCTGAGGCAGCACTGTTGGAACCACTACAGGCACTTGAGATGTAGTCTGTAGATTACCCAGTTCTCTCACCGATAAAGAAGTGGGGACGACACCTGCCTTGTAAACCAAACTCTTTGTACCTGCTTGCAGATCCCTATAATTGAAGACTACTCAAATTAGTCTTTCAAATGATGTGCTGGCACAGCCGATCCTGTATTCAATCTCTGTGTCAATGCTAGTGTTAGGGAGAGGTGGCTGCCAAGGTATGGAAAATGGTCCACATTTTCCAGGGGGTCTCCACTGAATGTGATTTGTGGAGTACAAAGAGTAGTTTGTGCAGCTGAGGGCTGATAGAGTACCTTGGTACTCCTGATGTTGAGCGAGAGATCCAGGTTGTGATAGGCAACTGCAAAAAGATGTAGGGTGCTTTGCAGGTTGGCCTATGTGTTTGTAAGAATGACAGTCATCTGCATACCGAAGGTCAGTGCTGACAATTCTCATGATCTTAGATTTTGTCTGGAGACGTCGAAGACTCCCAGACATCATGAAACCTCTTTGCCATAAGAATGACATCAAAAACAATGGAATACTCCTCTTGCAAAAAAGCCCATTAACCAATACAAAATGTTGAGCCAAATCAACCTTTAAAAAAAAATAAATTCAAAACTGAAACCCTACCTAAAGCATATTTTCATCCCAAAAAGGGGAAATGATAGACACTTCATGAAGTCCATTAGAGACTTTGCTATTGCTATCAATTTTACATGGAAGGCACTTAGATATGACAACGATGGGCAACAGTATAACTCTATATGTAAGACAGACGGTACCATTAGACAGAGACTAAACTACTGCTGTCTCAATATAATGCCTGGTCTACTCTAACAAGTTGGGTTGACCCAAGTACATTGTCCAGGGGTGTGAAAAATGCACACTCCCCCCAAAGCGGGACAGTTAAACAGAGTTCTTCTTTCAACCTAGCTACCACCTCTCAGGGATGCAGATTACCTATGCCAATGGGAGAAACCCTCCTGTCGGTGTAGGCAGCATCTACATTGAAGAGAGCTACAGAAGTGCCGCTGTAGACAAGCCTTAAGCATCTGATCTGGATTCACAATTAGAGAACAGAGCTTCATGAAAGCATGAATTGAAATCTAGACAACAGCTTTTGCAAATTTCAAGCAAGCTGCAAGAGCTTTAGAGAGTGAGGAGGATTCAGGATCAAGGACTGAGTTGCATCACTCAGCAAATCACAGTGCTGAGCGCCTTGAAAGACCTCAAAGTAGAAACACCCCAAATAGGTGTTGGTTCCAAAACACAAAAAACTAACATTAAGTCTTGGATCTGAAAAAATCCTAACTCCTTCAGTTCTCCCAAGTATCCAATGAGGGTGAGTTCAGAGCAACTTGGATCCTCTTCTGTTAGAATCTAGGGCCTCTTCTCAGACTTTAGGGATATGTCCCGGTGTACAGAGTCTTTTCTAGTATATAGTGAATTATGGTATCCTGGATACCATGATAAAGTAACTACCAGCAAAGGCTGCTTAAAAAAAAAAAAAGAAAAGAAAAAAAAAGCACGCAGTGTTATTAATGCAAAGATGATGATTTAATCAATTGTCTCCAGGTCTTTAACAGCAAATGAATGAATAAAAATTGATGGGTGAATCTTGCTTGTAAAATGGCAGTTTAAATTAAGCTATGTTCCGCAGTAAAGATGACTATGGGAAATAGTGTTTATTTTCAAATTTAGGCCATATTCACAGATTTTTGGTTGGAGGACATTTAAAATTATGCTGTAGAGTCAGTTCTACCTAGTTACGAAGAATTTACAAATGGTTCAGTGCAGGAACACTACTAAACAAAAGGCACTTGCATATGCACACTAACATATTTGTTGCTGCTATTAAAATAAAACGTTTAGAACACTGAAAACATTACTTAAACTTTCACCTTTTTAATATGAAAAACCTTCTTAGAAGAAAAAGCTATCCTGTGACTTATGGCTTATTCTAAGATCTTAAGGTATGTCTACACTGCGGGTGGGAGGTGTGATTCCTAGCACAGGCAGACAGACTTGAGCTAGCTCAGCTCAAGTTAGCACACTAAAAACAGCAATGTGACTGTCGTGCCACGCATGGCCAGCAGGTTGTATGTAACCATTTGTTCATCTGAAGATGTTTCCAACAGCCTGTTCTGAAGGAATACGACTCAGATGAAGAATTTTCACCTACTCTTTAGAGAAAACAAAATATTTGAGCCTTTCATTTAATTTCTACAATAAAGATTTTAACACTATTTCTTACTACTACACCTATAAAAGTGATATTCAATCAATACATTTACTATTTTACAGGCAAGTGGTGATTAAACTCTATAGCCAAAGTATTTTCCCCAGAAATGTTGAACAATGCATTAAATGACTTACTGTTGGGATAAATGGTTCATCTGGAGCACAGTGATAATTCTGCAATAATGCCTGTAGTTGTAGAGAATTCAACTTAAAGCAGGTACTGTTAATATTTGGAATGTCATCATGTGAGTATTTATCCATGGTAAGTAGTGTAGTTGCCTTTAAAAAAAAACCCACCAGAGAGTTAATTATAATTTAAGAATGGAATATAACCATAGTTCTTATTTATTTCACAGTTTCTTTACGTTTACAGAGAAGGCAGAGCAGAGGACACCATGCAGCAAGAAGCCAGAATTGCTGCAAAAGTGATGAAAACTTAATTTTCAATATCCCTCTTCTCTTCTGCAACACAAATACTCTTCCTCTTAGTTCAGGAACCAAGGGAACCCTAAATTAGGTAACAGATTAATTTTCCTGCTACTATATCCATGCAAAGTAATCAAACTCAGTGTATTAGGAAGAAACTGATTTGATTCTCTTGGGGAGATATTCAGTTCATTTTCAGTAAGTGACTGCGCTAATATACAGAGAGGCTTTTACAACTCTACACACTGAACCAGGGTTCTAGAATACATTTACACAAATAAATCTTGCTGAATATTTGAAAAAACTTTGAGGAGTACGTTTCACTGAGAACCAAGAACAACAATACTCACCTGCACTATCCTGCTTAGGTGGCAATCAGCAGCCAGCTCTAGGCCCTGTTTTTCTGCCCAGGCCTCTATATGGCCCAACTGCTGACGAATGATGGCTCCCCAGTAATGCGAACACAATCCTGAATCTGGGTCAGTAACCAATCTATTAAAAAGCCACATGTTGATAAAGTGAAAGAGCTGGGAGAAGAGCTGTATAGTCAGCGCAGCATTCACTCTACATCGTCGCAACAGGGACATAGCTCCAGTTAGTGTATGCAAGACATCATCTACAGAGACAAAGAAGAATGTATTCGTACACATTAGTATTTAGGAGTTTATCAAAACCATAAGTTCAGGCATCCAAATTGAATTTTATATTGCTATTGAATACTATTACATGAATTATGAAAGACAATTTAGAACACTGTTCCAGAATGGCACCCACACACTTGATATTTGTTTATTCCCTAATATATTCCAAGAATTTTTCAGCTGATAAAAATCTATTTTAAAAATAGAAAGCTAAGTGATTGAAGTTGAATTTCATAGCATTTTATTAAGCTATACAATTACAGAAACCAACTAATTATACTCTTTAGATTCCAGCACAAAATAAATACAGTAAAAAATTCTCGCAAGTTAGAGTTCCTATGCATAAAACACATTTAAGCTATTCCATACTACTGATAAATAGCATGCTTTTTGACAGAAGGCAAATAATTATTGGTTTTTCCACTTCTAACAGAATATAGACAAGGATTGTATTGTAAGCCCAAATTAACATATAGTACATAAAATAGTTAAAATTACATTAAATGTCCTCTTGCACACAAATGTCTAGTGTGTTTTTTATTATTATTTTAGTTCTATCTTTCTACAACTACATTATAAATAGAAACTTTGCACTCCTCCTCCTAGCTTTAACTCAAACAGGTAACTAAAACAGTGCTAAAGATTTCCTGATAAGAAAGTTTATTAATAGTCTGTAGAGCATGTTTAGTTTTCCAGATGAAGAAACACTATCATTAATGCCCAAAGATGGTGGGATTTGTTTGGGAGCAGGGGAGTTGTGTTATTTTTTAAACACACACATGGAATTACTAGAACTTGAAGTTCTTATTAAATAAATCAACCATACTATTTTCACCTTTGCTCAAAAACTTAAGTCACGTGACTGACAAATATCATTCCCTAAATGTTTCAGTGCTAAAACATATAACGTTACTTGAAAATACTTAGTACTTAAACACAGTGAATACCAGGATAGACTTTAATGTGGAAAATGCAATAGAGTCACATCTGACTGTATAATGCAGACTCCCATTATTACCTACTAAGCTTTATATAATTCAGATCTCAGAAAGACATAAACATACCCTTTCGCTCCCCAGTGCAGGTCACCATGTGAGAATATATTTACATTTTCAGTCAGATCAGAATATTGTACCTTTTCTTTGCATACAATATTATAATTGTGATGACTAAAAATATTTTTCCTGAGATGTTATTTGCCAGCGAAAGGTTATAAGAAAAGATCAAAATGAAGGTTGAATAGTTTTTAAATTGTAAAGAAGGGCTTTCCACACTTGTTAATATGCACTAAACAAAGCCTTTCCCTAGTTGCTCATTTTTCTTCACATTTGCAAGTTTGTAAATTTTTTTTAAATAAAAGCTTTTTTTTTGCGTAGTCCTCCTTCCTACACCCCTACTTGATCCCAGTTTAAACAATGAAATTTCTTGTTTTGTAATATCAAATGAAAAAAAACTATCTAGGGTTTTTATATGGCACTCATCACCATAGCAACTGATTGTACTTCAGGATCATGCAAGAGAGGACGCTGGCCAATAATAAACCCTTATTCAAGCCAAATATCTGAGACAACAGTAAAGGAAATACAGAAACTGCTAGGTGAAAAACTGCTTTTTAATCAATATTTGTCTATTTTTTTTCAATTCCTCAACACAGAAAAATGTTCTAATTTCAGAATAATGTTCAACCTTCTTATCCAAATGATCTAAACTTTATATGTAATTTAGAAGAACGTAAATATTTTTGTTCAAACCTGAGTATATTATTTAACATTTTTGCCAGTGGAAGACATACCAGTAAATGCTAATTATCTGAAATTCTATTACATGGATATACTCCCCACTTTCCAAAAGCTAATTTCTTTATCTACAACACTGATTAACCAAACATTTCAAGTGTTCTTCCCAAGACATTATCTAACGTGTTTACCTTTATTTTAGAGAGTATTTTTCATATAAACTCCATCCCAAAGAATCTAGTCTATTATCCCTATAGAGTGGATTTAAACACAACTAAGGTGTGAGAACATGTAAATTTGAAATCAATGGTAAAATAGACCAACTCAATCCATTAACAGTGGCTATAGACCAGGTGTCGGCAAACTACAGCCCGGGGGCCATAGCTGGCCCTTCAGACGTTTTAATCTGGCTCCTGATGGGGAACAAGGTCCGGGGCTTGCCCTGCTACACATGTTCCATTGCTCTGCATGGCTCCTGGAAGCACAGAGGCAGTGTAGGGGCAGCCAGGGGGCTCGGCACACTGCTCCTACCCCAAGTGCCACCCCCGCAGCTCCCACTGGCCGGGAACCGTAAGCATTCATAATCCGTCATACAATTTCTGTATCCAGATGTGGCCTTCAGGCCAAAAAGTTTGCCCACGCCTGCTATAGACTATTGATTTAACAGCAAGACAAAACGATCAAGCAAGTCTAACCTATTTTAGGCCTCTGAGGATTATTTTCGTCTGGATCATCAAGGAACGCTGGCATGTAATTGTTAAGCTCTGACTGAAGACAGTGAACTAAATATCTGAAAAAGAACACAGTTCTGATTATCCAATAAAATAAATTTTGCATTACTTACATGGAATCTGTTATCTGAAAAATATACTGGACCCCCATGTGAATTATTTAAATCTGGAGCTATTACTAGCAATAAACACCGACATTGTTAGGAAACAGGTGCCAATTTGGTTGATCTCTGTGGAGTTGCCCCAATATAATGCAATACTGGAAGGAGCTCAAGAGTAAAATTCACTTTTTTATGTCATCTGACATTTGTACTTAAAGGAGTAAATATTCTGAGGTTAGTAGGTACCATAAGGAACTGTGATTCTTCTAAGAAGCAACAGCTGTACAGAACCCTGATAGTGACTAAAACACAAGTTCTTCAGTGGAAATAAAAATCCAGTCCAATGACTGAGGAATGGTATACTGATATGGCTGCACTGCTAGTGATATAAAGGATCTTCTTTAATAAAAATTGTATAGATTAGTTCACTGATACGGGCAGATTTTATGGAAACAGCAGAATGAACTGTAGGTCAGCTTATGACTCTTTCCTGTGCCTTCGCCTCACTTCCTCCCCCTGCTTCTTCAGTTTCTTTCTATCATCTCATATTTTTATTCCCTTTTGTATCTATATTTCATCTTGTATGTAAAAGTTAATACAACTGAAAGTTTTATCCTCTGTATGGTCATTTCTGCTACTTTTTAAAAATGTTAGATAAAAATTAAAACATTTCTGCAGCATGTACATGTTAATTACGCATCTTATTTTTCATACTTCTAAAGTAAAAAAGTATAGGCAACCTGCTGTAAAAATTATAAAATGTCTAACTCAGTCTTATGCTTATGACTATATCTGAACCAAAATAATACTCCTTGAAATGATGCACTGTGACCAAAATCTAACACAAATTTTCTAGAAACATGCAACTAATAATTCAGCAAGCATTAAGAAACAGGAGATTCTTTGGACATCTGAGACTGAAACTTTCAAATACTCATGTATGTGAATGTCATGAATGAATTTAATTAAAAGGAGTTTTTGTTAGGCTAAAATCAGCCCATAATTTAAGTTTTGTGAAAATAACCTTACATAAAAATGTAGACCATTTTTTTAAAATTCCAGTGAAAATATTGTAAAAGAACAATGTCTAAGTATTTACAATCCAAACATTCCAGCACTTAGCTAGCATATGAGAACCTGATATTGTGTAGCTTTTTATATTGTTTATTCTTTGCATTTCACTCACCTTGGAGAAACTAAGAGAAAAGTACACTTGATTTTTAAAATTCTTTCACTTTTATATTAATGAATTTTTTCCAAAACATTGTGTTTCAGCCAGAGTTTTTCCTTCCTAACAATTTGTGTGTGTTGCGGAATGCTAAAATTCAAACCAAACTATTTGATTGGAATCAAGCTGTAATATTTTCCCCAAGTCTTTATGGAACGATATTTTATGGCTTCCTTAAATAAAGCATGACATCCCTATCTTCTTGTTCCATCTTAAAACATTTCTAATAATGGTAAGCACCTGATTTTTAAAAATTTCATTGCAAAATAATTTCAATACGTTCTGGGAAACTTTTCATAATACCACTGAATTAACGCTTTAAGAGTAGACAATTTTTTATGTTGTGCAGTGGTAAAATGTGGATAAACTAAACTAAATCCATATTCCCCATATCAGAAGTGGGTAAATTCTGTTCACCTGCATTTACTCTAGACTACACTACTGTATTCATGTGTCAAAAATGAAAAAAATATTCAAGTTATATGAAGTTAGTACTAGTCTCCTGGAAGCTTAGACGTTACAATGGGAGGATAAAATATATCCAAAAAAATGGTGACTGCATGTGAATAACTGTTGTAGTTAGAAACAATTAAGCTACAAGGGCCTGGTCTACACTACGCGTTTAAATCTATTTTAGCAGCATTAAACTGATTTAACGCTGCACCTGTCCACACTATGATGCCCTTTATATCGATATAAAGGGCTCTTTAAACTGGTTTCTGTACTCCTCCCCGAAGAGAGTAGCAGCACTGAAATCAGTATTACCATATCAGATTAGGGTTAGTGTGGCCGCAAATCGACGGTATTGGCCTCCGGGCGCTATCCCACAGTGCACCACTGTGACCGCTCTGGAAAGCAATCTGAACTCGGATGCACTGGCCAGGTAGACAGGAAAAGCCCCGCGAACTTTTGAATTGCATTTCCTGTTTGCCCAGCATGGAGCTATGATCAGCACGGGTGGCGATGCAGTCCCAAATCCAAAAAGAGCTCCAGCATGGACCATACGGGAGATACTGGATCTGATCGCTGTATGCGGAGACAAATCTGTTCTATCAGAGCTCCGTTACAGAAGACGAAATGCCAAAGCATTTGAAAAAAATCTCCAGGCTATGATACAGAGTCCACAGCACAGTGCTGTGTGACAAGCGTAACGGAAAGCCAAAGAATCAAATTGAAGCTCATGGAGGAGGTGGGGGGGGGGAGTGAGGACTCCAGCTATCCCACAGTCCCCGCAGTCTCCGAAAAGCATTTGCATTCCAGGCTGAGCTCCCAATGCCTGTAGGGCCAAACACATTGTCCAGGGTGGTTCAGGGTATATCTTGTCAATTTACTCCCCCTCCCCCGCCGTGAAAGAAAAGGGAAAAAAATCATTTCTTGACTTTTTTCAATGTCACCGTATGTCTACTGCATGCTGCTGGTAGACACGGTGCTGAGGTATTGAACAGCAGCATCCTCTCCCCTCCCTGGTGGCAGACGGTACAGTGCAGTAGGACTGGTAGCTGTCCTCGTCACCAGCCCGTGAGTGCTCCTGGCTGGCCTCAGGTGAGGTCGGCTGGGGGCACCTGGGTAAAAATAGGAATGACTCCCGGTTATTCCCGGCAGATGGTACAGAACGGCTGCTGGTAACTGTCATCATAGCAACTAGGGGCTGAACTCCATCAGCCACCTCCCCTTTCATGTCTAAAGAAAAGATTCTGTACTGCCTGGACTATCATAGCAGCTGGAGGCTGCCTCCCCCTCATTTTATCTCACTAAAAAGTCAGTGTTTCTTATTCCTGCATTCTTTATTACTTCATCACACAAATGGGGGGACCCTGAAACGGTAGCCCAGGAGGGTTGGGGGAGGAGGGAAGCAACGGGTGGGGCTGCTGCAGGGACACCCCCTAGAATGGCATGCAGCTCATCATTTCTGAGGGATCTGACACGGAGCGGCTGTGCTCTCTGGTACACTGGTTCTTTAGTACACTTGCCCCATGTTGTAGGCAGGACTGATTCTATTTTTAGATACAACCAAGGAGGGAATGACCCGGGGGGGTCATTCCCATTTTTGTCTTTGCGCCCCCGGCCGACCTCAGCGAAGGTCAGCCAGGAGCACCCATGACAGCAGCAGATGGTACAGAACGACTGATAACTGTCATCTCATCGCTAATTTACAATGGCACAGCAGACGGTACAGAACGACTGGTAACCGTCTCTGCTACCTTGCAAAGGCAAATGAATGCTGCTGTGTAGCACTGCAGTACCGCCTCTGTCAGAGGCATGCAGTACACATACGGTGACAGCGACAAAAGGCAAAACAGGCTCCATGGTTGCCATGCTATGGTGTCTGCCAGGGCAATCCAGGGAAAAAGGGCGTGCAATGATTGTCTGTTGTTGCTTTCACGGAGAAAGGAATGAGTACAACATTTACCCAGAATCACCGGCGACACTGTTTTTGCACCATCATGCACTGGGATCTCAACCCAGAATTCCAATGGGCGGGGGAGACCGCGGGAACTATGGGATAGCTACCCACAGTGCAACGCTCCAGAAATCGATGCTAGCCTCGGTATATGAACGCACACCACCAAATTATTGTGCTTTGTGTGGCCGCGCGCACTCGACTTTATACAATCTGTTTTACAAAACCAGTTTATGTAAAATCGGAATAATCCTGTAGCGTAGACATACCCGGGGGGAAGATGGGGGGGGGGGAGGTGGTCATTCTTTCTCAGTCATAAAAAAATTGCACAATATGCAAGCTAATGTATGAAGACAACAGAAGGTGACTTGGAAGATTTGTATACAAGCATTTCGAGCCAGTAATGCAAAACACTGATCTAGGAGAAATTCTAGCTTGACTGAACAACCACTAACCAACTTATGTTTAATATCAATCTACACAGTTGATTGTTATAAGTTGCTATTCCAGGCATAATTACTTACCTGCAGTAACTGCTATCTGAAAATAGTGTTCTGCATGGATCCATTTTCATGGGTCTGATGTCTTTGCCATTACCTAGTATATTCTCTGATTTGTGGGCAAAGTTTAGAACCCCACAGATAAGGTCATGTTCCACAACTGAATACAAATATACTCACCCTCTAGCCCCAGGCCATCAGGCTTCTCCCCCTTAAAATAAAGTGGTACATCACCACCTGATCTGCCAGACATGCCTTCCCAACCCTAAAGCCAATCTTAAGAAAAAGAAACCTTTCCCTACAAACTAAATTTTGAATATTTAATACTGTTGTAAAATCTCTCTTACTATTTGGTGCTAAAACTTGAAAACTCATTCAGACCTTATCTACACTCCCAGGTTATTTGAGCAGCTATCTTAGACATCAGATGGCCATAAAGGGGGAAGAAAAAACCCACCAATGAAGAGCTTTGGGGGAGGATCAAACAAAAATACATAGTACAGGAAATTATGGAACGAAATAGCTCCAGCCACTATTATGGGCTAATACAATGCGTAGCTGCTATTGATTAATCCACAATCAACCTGAGGATTAAGCTATATGGCTGCAGATGCTGACCAAAATATCAAAAACAAATATGTAGTTAATAGCAACTTTGATTAGCATTTCAATATTTTCATGATCAGATGTGCAAAAATTTGGCTAGCTACCGTACACAATTATAAAGAGATACATATATCGATTTAAACAAATAGAGTTAGCACCTAACCACTCAGGACAGGATCTCTGTAGAATTTGTATAGCAAGGAACACAAGAAAGTGATGCAATTTACATTCTCACTACAGCCCAAACGATCCAGCTCATAAAATAACTAACTTCTTGTCCACTCCCTTTTCTTTAACTGGTTTCAATACAGCTAAAGAACCATGACATCTAGACCTTAGGAAAAAGTGCACAGCACTTTTCAAAAGTATAGAAATAAAACCTAATACTTCCATATGGCAAATATATGAAAGAAACAAAATTCTGATGCCCTTACTTGAAAGCCATTTGAACCAAATGTGCCAGAACATCTTGTGCATCTAAAGTAATTCGGCTAAGGTCACGGTCTTGCTTAATGAAGTTGAGCAATTCAGATGCATTTGCCATCCAAAAGGCAAGTGCCCCAGCAATATTCTTCTGCTTCTGTAAGTAAAAAGAGAAGTAGCAAACAATATAGGGCAGGTCCTTTCTGATCAGAAATGATTAGATTAAGAGCTCCAAAGATAGACCAGTACATTTCCCATTTCAAACATACCTCAGATACCAGATATTTGCAAAATATTTTTCTATATATAACAAATGATAATACTGCAATTCTTCCAACAAATAAGTTACATTTTAAATATATACAGTATGTACAAAATTCTGTCCAGTTGCCATTAGTGAAATCGATGCAATAATGGCATTAGCATCTAGTTATGCATGCTAAAAGATTAGCTGAATGCATTATCTGGTAATCTGCGTGCGCGTAAGCACATATTAGCTGCTACCCACTGCCACCCTGATACTGCTAGTCACTGGCTTTGACACCAGGCAGCTCAGTATCGAGTACTGATCTATCTCACCATCTCCCGACCACAAATGCCAGGCTAGGCAACCTCAGATGAGATCCAAAGAATAGGAACCACACACACACAAAAAAAGAAATAAAGGGAAGAAAAAGAACTTTGGTCATTTCATATCCACACTGAAGTGCATTAAGCAGAAATTATGGAATGCCGATAAAGGTTGCACAGTCAAAAAGAATTTTAGTACTGCATGTTCCAGTTGCTGAATGAGTGTTATGAACTGTTCAGTCCAGCTGTTTGAGTATTGTATTTTGACATGGAAGCAGCATGAGAAACTGAGCTAAGCCAACATAGCTAGGATCAGTTCCCAGCAGTATATCCTACCTGATCAACCTGGTCTACCTCCTGGAGAAAAACGGACGAAGGAAATCAAACAGAATAGAAGAAAGAAACTTGTGAACAATCATGGTAGTTTTAGAAATCAGACACTAAATATGAAGGTATAACACTTATGTTCACAGATACACCTAAATATATTTCATCAGTGGCTGTGACACAACTGAGACCACTTATATTTTAGGTAGACCCAGTAATATGACAGCAAAGAACCAAAGTGCCAATTAGTTCAAGGAATGCCCTTGAACCACAAGCTGTTTCAGAGTCAGTGCAACACAGACTTCCTGCAGAGCATCTGCCAAGTCTCTCTGTAGCAGCATGAATGCTAATTCCAGAGAGTTTGCCCACACTACTGAAATGAAGACAATGTACAAACACAAACAGGGACAAAAAGAATAACTAAAAAATAAAATACAAAGTGGGAAACAGATTAATACATGGTTTTCAATTTAAAACAATGGTTTGAGGTTTTTTTTTTTAACACAACAAAAAATACTGAGTCAAATAAAATATTGCACTAAACTTACAAAGTTCTACAACATGTAACCTACACTAACTATATTTTGCCTTCTGCTATTCCAATATAGATTTTACTTCATTACTTGACTTTTTCATAAAAGTATTCCCCATCACCTGAAATAATAAAGATTTTGTGCTGTTTATCATTTCTAACACCAAACATTCTGAAAATACTTGACAAAATTTTAAGAATAGCTTTTGGAAATTACACTAGAAGTCTCAAGTCGCTATATAATTCTTATAGGCAAAAATCAGAATTTTGACCAGTATCTCCTTTCCCCAGTCCCTGGCACAGATGCTTGTGTGCCTGCCTCCTCTAGTTTCTCCATTTGTCTCCAGTGATCTCATCCCATCTACTTCTCTTGCCCCACTCACTGTACAAATACTGTCTAGACTGTCTCTTCTCCCGCTGCATCATGTATATCCCTCCAAAACCAGCTTCCACCAATGGCTCTCAAAGTCTCCAATGAACTTTTTCTGCTCAAAGCTCAGAATTAGCATACTCTGTCTTTATTCTCCTTAACCATGCTTCTCCTGAAATCTTGTCCTCCACTTGGCTACCATGACTGTCCTTTCCTGGTTCTTTTCCTACCTCTGTAATTACTCATTCAGAGGATTATCCTCATCCTCCCTCTTCTGTGGTGGGGAGAGGGGTGGTTTACACAGGGCTCAGTCCTTAATTCCCTCTTCTCCCTTCAGGCCTTTCTCAGAGTGATCTCATTCATAATTTCAACTATCATCTCTATGCTGATGTGTCTCAGATCTACCTCCCCACTCCTGACTTGCCTCCTTCCACCAAAACTAAAAGTATCACCAGCTCTCTGACTCCTCATATCTAGCCATCAACTTAAACTCAACATGGCCAAAACAGAGCTCTTCATTTTTGCCCCTCAAACCCTCCCCCTGCTGCTCTTCTCTCAGTCACTGTGGAAAAGACTACCATCTTCCCTGTCACTCATGCCCAAACCTGGACATCATCTCTGACTCAGGCCTCTCTGTAGATGTTCACATCCAGACCATATCTAAAGCCTGCCACTTCATTCTGGATAATGTGTGTAAAAATCAAGCCTTTCCTCTCCATTCATACAGCGAAGTCTGTTATCTACGGTCTCCTTATTTCTAATGTTTCTGCTGCTACATTCTCCTCTATAGCCAAGATGAATTCACTTTGTCCACCTACATCCATTCAAAATTCTGATGAAAAGAATTTTCCTGGCTCAGCACTTCAATCATCATCACTCTTTGAATTCCTCAATTTGCTACCCCTACATCACCACATCAAACTCAAACTAATTATCTTCACTTTTAGAGCTTCTCAGGGTCTATGAATCCCCCATTTATTATCCCTTATTGTTTTGAGACATCAGTCTCTGTCCACATTCTTCAAATGTTAAGTCCTGATTTCCTTTTATAAAACTTCTTACAAACACTACTGCACTTTCTCCATTGCCACCTTATGCATGGGGCGAGTGTTTTCTAAGTATCTGCAAAGCCACCTAGTTGTTCTCCTCCCTTCTTAAAACTCTTCTTCACTGTAATGCCTACGAAAAGTTGAACAGTTGGTTTGCTGTGACCAGTTTTTCATGCTGACCAGCAGTTTCATTATGCTCCATCTATTTGTTTTATCCATCTGTTTTTTATAGTTGTACATTTAAAATTGCAAGCTCTTTTGGGGCAGGGATTATGTCTCTTTGTTATGTTTGTACAATGCCTAGCACAATGGGGCCCTGAGCCTCTAGGCACCAATGAAATATGTAAATCATAATACACAAATTTAAGTATAATAATAATTCATTTATTGATAATTTTTAAGAAAACACTTATGTAATCTTGTGTTTTATGTATTAAAAAGAATATGGATTTTAATGCTCCCGCTGAGAAAAATCTACAAATGATGAGTTAGGGCTATTAGTAATAACATGAAATATTATAACTACTTTCTCAGGATATTGTAGTAAAATTAAATACATAGAAGCATATTTTAAACAGTGAAGAGATAGTACAAGATATTCCTTTCTAGATTTCAAAGTCAAGACTGTGGATATAATCCTGCATTCACTGTAAAAGAAAAAATGCCACAGCCCTCAATGGGATTTTTATATGTGCAAGGAATGCAGGATCAGGCTTCATATTATATACTAAAACTTTTACCCTGATACCTTAAGTCTCTTTGTGCAAGACGTGTTGGTATCAAATCGGTATATTTGAGAAAAAAATAAAAAAAATACTAAATGCTGCAATATCTGTGTGTGTATGTAGTAAGAAGAACAGGACCAAAGTTCAATAATTACATTCCTTTTTTAAGCTAAGTATTACAACACTCAATCCCTGTATTTACAAGGCATTACTAAAAAAGCAATTACAAGTCACATCAGAATTGGTTGAGGATCAAAAATAATTAACAGAGACTGATTTTAGAACTATTTGGGGTGTGGTGGGTTTCTGGTCTGGTTGTTTTTTTGCTATGGGGAATGGGGCACCTATGTAGAGGCGGAAAAAAATCACCTTTACTCTCCTCATATAGTTCTTCATCAAAGCCATAAATTTCTCCTGAGGGAATGTAGTTTACTATCTCATAAGAAAAAAAATATTTACAAGAGAAATAAATACATTACAGGCTGACGCTCAGCAACCTTTTGAGTGAAACCTTAGAGCGGGGGAAAAAAAGACTTTTCTGAAGAAATTTATGTATATATTTTATATTCCTTTGACTTGTCTCTGCAGATCAAAAAACTCACCTGTATAACTCCTTCCATCATGCTCACCATCTTGTTGACTATTGCAATGACTTTGAGAGTACGCTCAGTAGGACTGATGTCAGGTCTGTACTGGTTTGACAATACATACCGACATGTCATGTACAAAACATAAGTAGGTGACAATTTAAAATGAACTGTTGAGCTGTTGGTATAATTAATAATGGCAGATAAGAAGGCATCTTCAGCTGTGGAAACAAACAAAAAAGTCACCCAAGGATTGGAAGAATAAAACAAAACTTCATAATTCAATGAAATAAGGTGGTGAGTTTCTTCTGTTTTTTTGTTTTATTTAGCTCATATGTTTCTAACTGTTTAAACTATGCACTGCAACTACTGAAGTAGGACAACAAATCATCCAGATATAAGCTAAGAGACTTTATGTAGGAGGAAACAGCTCTACGTTATTTCCCATTTATGTACAGTAGAACCTCAGAGTTATGAACACCAAAGTTATGAACTGATCTGTCAACCACACACCTCATTTGGAACTGGAAGCATGCAATCAGCTGAGACAAAAAAACACCCAACAATTTAGAGTGCAGTACTCTGTTAAACTACTAAAAAAAGCAGGGAAAGTTTAAAAAAGATTCGACAAGGTAAGGAAACTGTCTGCGCTTGTTTCATTTAAATTAAGATGGTTAAAAGCAGCATTTTTCTTATGCATTGTAAAGTTTCAAAGCTGTATTAAGTCAATATACAGTTGTAAACTTTTGAAAGAACCACCATAACATTTTGTTCAGAATTACAGACATTTCAGAAAAACGACGACAAGTCTGGTGGCACCTTAAAGGCCAACAGATTTATTTGGGCATAAACTTTCGTGGGTAAAAAAAACCCATTTCTTCAGAGGCACAAAAACAAAAATGTGGGGGTTTTTACCCACAAAAGCATATGCCCAAATAAATCTGTTAGTCTTTAAGGTGACTCAGGACTCCTTGTTGTTTTTGTGCATACAAACTAACAGAGCTACCCCTTGACATTAGACATTTCAGAATTACAAACAACCTCCATTCCCAAAGTGTTCTTAACTCTGAGGTTCCACTGTATCAAGTCAACTACTCCAGGGACAGTACTGTTCTTTAATAAAATACAATTTCTCTTTTCACTGTGCCTTTCCAAAAGCTCTCTTATATGACAGTTTACAGTGCTGTGAGGTTTCAGTCACTGGCCTGAAATTTTCTTATACAACTGGAAGTTTTTAAAAATCCATAATAATGTGGCATAGCCAAGAGTCTACAATATTTTTGACAGTAAAAAACCTATCATCAAAGATAACATTTTACTTGATACCCTTTATGGAATATTAACTCAACTGACCTTTTGACCAAGATCTAGTTTATTATTAACTTACAAGCCAGTATATGTGGAACTTTTATAAGGGGGATGGTTTCAATCTGATCTCTCTTTTCTATTAAGAACTCGGGTTCTAGTTTAATTTATTTTGGAGACAGGGAATTCCAATGTGGTTGCAATAAACTACATAGGGACCCATCTAGTCCTTGAATAATTTTTCTCCCCTCTCCACCAAGCCAGCCATACTGGTAAAATAAATACTTCTTTTTAAGTGATTTCTAAACTTTACTGATAAGTTTCCTTTTAAGTTTTTAAAGTGTTTGACTTTAACAAAAAAAAGTCACTTTTTAACCTTGTTATATTTAATATTTTATTTTAAACTGCAGTTAAAACTTTATTAAATACTCACAACTTTCCTTGAATTCAATGCTTGCAGGTAATATCAGTTCTGGCCCAACCATGTCCTGAGACCTAAAGGAAGAGGGTAGATATTCAAAAAACCCAATTCACATAGATAAAGTTAATTCAACTATCAAATCATGTGTTCTTCTCCAAGGGCTTTGTTTTTGAACCTCTATACAACATTTTCCAAAAAAGTGTATACTGAAAATATGCTTTCCTTTTATTCAACTGCTCCCCCCCGCCCCCTTTTAAATTTACAGGCTGTACTTGCTTGCAAGACAACAGATCGCAATAAATCTGAATTGTGGCATATATTATTAATGAATGTCCTCCTTTTCACTGTATACTATAATGATCAAGTCAGTCTGCCACCTGCCATTGACATGACTCAAATATCACTATTAAAAAAGCTATCTCAGGGATACATGGAGAAAAAGTTGATCAAACTCAGCCTAAAGAGCTAGCCAAGTTGTAAAGATTTACTAAACGAGCTGTTACGAAGCAACTACACCAGCTATTTTAGAAGTAGCTTGGGACTCCATTTCCTATGTCTAAGAGTGATGAATCAAGTTCCCCTTAACCTTCATCTAACTTAAATTACAGTGCTATCCTGTGAAGTGACTCCAAAGTTGGCATTATGGGGTTCAGTGTTTACTACCTTAACTATTTCTTTATCATTTATGTCAAGTTTGCAATTCAACTGGCTTTTTTAACTGTCAGCCTTACAAATGTAATCTAGGATCTGAAAGTGAAGCTAGGTACTTTTCTTCTTATGCATCATATTAAAATACTCTCTCATGCTCTCAGCAACAACTGTGTTACATCTTTGTCTCTGATGGTTCACATAGGTTTAACTGTTTGGAACTCGGTAAATGCTTCTGTTAATGATACATAAGACAGAAGAGAACCCAGCTTACTTGCTCAGACCAGTGCTGACTCTCTGAAGGGCTAACAGTAGTAAAGAATTACTAAAGCAAACAGATGGGATTTTGCATGCTTATGGAAAACAAGTCCACTGAGTAAGACACTGACATTTTTACACATAGCCACTTTTCAAAGCAGAACCAATTTTATTACTGATTTTAAGGCCTGGTCTACACTACGGGGTTAGGTCGAATTTAGCCACGTTAGGTCGATTTAAAAATGAATGTGTACATACAACCAATCCCATTCCGTCAACCTAAAGGGCTCTTAAAATCGACTTCTGTACTCCTCCCCGGTGAGGGGAGTAGCACTAAAATTGACTTTGCTAGGTCAAATTTGGGGTAGTGCGGATGCAAATCAATGGTACTGGCCTCTGGGAGCTATCCCAGAGTGCTTCATTGTGACCGCTCTGGACAGCACATTGAACTCCAATGTACTGGCCAGGTACACAGGAAAAGCCCTGGGAACTTTTGAATTTCATTTCCTGTTTGGTCAGCATGGCGAACTCAGCAGCACAGGTGATGATGTAGTCCCCCCAGAATCGTAGAGCATAGAATGTTTCCACGGACCCCGTATCATCTTCATCCCTGATGTTATCGCAGATTAGAAGGCAAAAAAAGTGAACTCGATTACATGTTTTCTGAGCTCATGAAGTCCTCTCAAACTGATAGGGCACAGTTAAATGCATGGAGGCAATCAGTGGCAGAGGCCAGGAAAGAATTAAGTGAGTGTGAAGAGCGGAGGCAGGACACAATCCTGAGGCTAATGGTGGAGCAAATGGACATGATGAAGCATGTGTTGGAGCTGCAGGAAAGCCAACAAGAGCACAGACCCCTGCTGCATCCACTGTATAACCGCCTCCCCTCCTCCCCATGTTCCATAGCCTCCTCACCCAGATGCCCAAGAACGTGGTGGGGAGTCTCCAGGCACCCAACCACTCCACTCCAGAGGATGGCCCAAGCAACAGAAAGCTGTCATTCAAAGAGTTTGATTTTTAGTGTGGCTACAATAAGCAATGTGGCCTTCCTTCCCTCCTCCCCCACGCCACCTGGGCTACTTTGTTCATTATCAATTTAAAAAAAAAAGAATGCATGATTTCAAAACAATAGCTACTTTATTTTGAAGCAGGGAGGGTGGCTGGCTTACAGGGAATTAAACTCAACCAAGGGGGCGGGTTTGCATCAAGGAGAAACACACAGAACTGTCACACCGAAGCCTGGCCAGTCATGAAACCGAGTCTCTTTGATGAGCAGCACACCTTACTGTGCTCCACTAATCGCCCGGGTGTCTGGCGCGAAACAAATGTCTGCTGCTGCTTTCACGGAAGGTGGGGGGGGTGACTGATGACATGTACTCAAAACCACCCGTGACAATGTTTTCACCCCATCAGGCATTGAGAGCTTAACCCAGAATTCCAGGAGAAAAAATTTTTGGAACAGTCTTTAGCACTGGTCTGATTATCCCCAAAGCTGGAGAATACTGTGCTCGGAGGGATGCTTCCTGGTGGCTCTGCCTGACGCACCGGAGGTGGAGGGTTATCTGACGGGTCAGGATCAGACTGGGGTCTCACTAACACTTTCCATCAGGAATCTTCTATGCCTGGCTTATTCATAACTTGATGAGTTCACCTAGGAAAGGACTGGCAGATAGGATATGAGCTTCCCCAGGACAATATAGAGGCATGTATCATGCTCATTGCTAACAATGAAAGCTAGGTTGCAGGCCACTCAGATTTTGAGTCCTGGAAACCTGGGCACACTAATCACTCCAGATGGGGGTACCCCCCACTCCTAAGACTACTCAACTACTCTAACTGTAAGTTAGTTAAAAACAGTTTTCATTAAATATTTACAACTACACTTTTTGAAGAATTCTAACTAAACACTGCGGACATTGCAGAAGTTGTCTCAGACCACCGGTGGTAGAAAGGAACTGCAGAGATAGTCACTCCACACAAGCCCTCAGTTTGGTGCACAGGAGAAGGTTACAGGCACGGACCAGTGGATACTGCTAGCAAATGTCTTCTAGTCTTAGATGCACGCACTGCATGTGCACCTCAAATACAACACATATAGGCCATCCCTGGTGGGGGCAGGGTCCGGGATAAATCAGCCTCCCAGCTAGTCTCCTCGCTGCCCTCCTGCGCACCTGCTGCTCTCCTCCTCACCATCTGCCTGCCCACCTGCTACTCATCTCCTCGCCAGCTGGCATGCCCCATCCCGCATGCGCCGCTCTCCTCTCCACTAGTCTCCTCGCCAGCCAGCTGGTGCTCCTCCTCCCCTGTCCACCCACCTGTCGCTCTCCTCCTCGCTGTCCAGCCTTCCCCTCAACCCCCACCTCCCCGCTAGTCTCCTTGCCATCCATCCGCTGCTCTCCTCCTCGCTGTCCGCCCACACGCCTCCTTGCCCTCCTCCCACCTGCCTCCCCATTCGCCTCCTTACCCCACTTGTCTGCCTGCCTCATTTCTCCACCCACTCCCTCACCTGAATATCTGGACAAATGATGTCCAGATTGTACATCGGTCAGGACACGGGACAAAGGGCTAAGTATCGGGACAGTCATGATTTTATCAAAGCGTGGGGCACCCCAAAGCGCAGGGCCCAGGGCAGTCACCCCAATTCACCCTACCCAAGAGACGGCTCTGCATATAGGGATCATCACTAAAAACTTAAAATCTGTTCTTAAGTTTATGAAGACTCACAGAGACAAATATCATATTTTGATTTTTTTTACCAGGTTGTGAGAAATGTTTTACAAATTAGGGAAGACTGAAATGATAGAGGCTGAAATTGTCAACAAATCGGCCAACTGCATTGCTACAAGGACTAAAAGAAGCTTACAGTTGTGCCCCACGTTCAGAGAGAAAAAACACATCAACCCACAGTTGACAAATGTGGAAGCCCAACCAACAGATGACAAGAAATTCTGTACCTATTAAATACTCCATTAGATGCGTTTAAATTATCAAAAAAACAACAACAATGGTCTAACAAATTCAGAAAACAGCAATTTGTCTGGAAAAACCAGTGATATAAATTACAGAAAAATCAAAAAAGATAAAAATAAGATATTTTAATATTCTCTTAATTTCATTCTTTATTTTGGAAAGAGTTAAAAAAAAACTTTTCCCCAGGCAGACACGTACCAGTTCAATACATCTTGATGAGACCTTGCTTCACGTTTCCAGAAAAAAGACAACTGTTTAATTGACAGTATTAGAAATGGTAGAATATGTATTTCCTACCTGCCGTCGTGCCTGCGATAATCTTGCTGCTGTTCCACTCTAATCATTGGCTTCACCATTCCTCGTTCAGCTGTGCTGGATGCTGATGAAGTTCTGTCACCATCCAGTCTGTTGGTGCTCTAACTCAAACAGGAAGACAAATCATGCATGCATTAGATCAGCCAAGTCTTACGTTCATCATTATGAAAAACTCTTATTATTTCAGGGCTGCCAGACGGGGATAGTGAACAGAGAAGATTGCAAAACAGAAGACAGCAATGCAGCACGTGTTATCACCACAATGAAATGTTCGTACTAGCTATTCAAAACATCACAACAGCCAACTAGAAACATTTTTGGCAATGTATTTAATACAGTTTTAATACATATTAATTCCAAAACCAGGAATAACAGGCTGCCGTTCTTCAAAATGTTAGTTACTGAAGTTAAATAAAACCTCAGTAATAAAACAAAAAAACAGAAAAGTTTTTCAACACTGATTAAAAATCCTTTCCTCTCTCAATTGCTCAGTGTTTATACTTCTGACATATGCTGTTATTTCACTAGTTTTCCAATACTCAGTCCCTCCTCTAAGCTAGACAAAACCTGAATTTCTAATGTTAAAAAAACAAAAAAAAGGAACACTCCTATTTTTGAAAAAAAAATCTTGCTGTTCTTTATACATCATAAAGAAGCATAAAAGGGTGCACATTCATTTTTTCCCTCTTTATAGGTCAGCTATTATCAGCATTATGGGCTTCAGTCTTACAGGTGGCTTTACAATGCATTCTTCCCCACTTCATTTGCTCATGCACCTTTGACTGTGTAAGCTGTCCTCTGTCCAGTAAACCATTTCTTTCAGAACTTACGTTAATACTCCAAACCTCTAACATGTTTCAAACTATATTTTAAAAATGCAGTTCTTTTCCTAAAAAAGTTCTTCTCTCCTTAAACAGGAAGTATGCTAGATGCTATACAGACATATAAAAAGATAGTCACTCATCCAAAAAGCTTACCTAGGGCCACTCAAGAACCACATAATATTTCATAATTGGCGAGCTTTATTAACAAACAGGGAATATAAACTATAAATGTAATCATTTTTGACCAGTCTAATCACAGTTTGATACCTTGCTCGCTGGTAATGCTGTTCCACTGTGAACATCTCCCTCCAGATCAAACGTTGTTTCCTGAACAACCCTGAGAAGATTAAGACCAAAAAATTCTCTAGTAACTTTCAAGAAGAAATTACAAATATGCTGTATAAAAAACAATGGTACAGGATAGCTAAGGTACACTGCAAATAAACCGCTCTGCCGTATCGCCTTATTCTTTAATATTTGTGTTTAAAATACTATACTGATAGGAAATATTTATACATAGGCTTGACAGAATTACATTTTTTTTAATAATTTTGACGTTTCAATATCAATGTTTACTGTTAAGCATTTGTTCTGTTTTTATTGATTTAAATTTTCATAGTTGTGCAAAATTGTGGGGTTTAAGCTTTCTTTTTCTAACTTTATCTATTTAAAATGTTCACAGTTGCAGGAAACTACAGGGTGGTAAGACAAGAAAATTTAATGACAATAGATCTTGAGATTCAGGAAGTGAAAGTTTTATAGCCACTGAAACACAAATTGTATATTTTGACATGTGATGTTGACAAAAAGTAAATATCCTTAAAAGGAACTCTAATAAATTCTTAAACAGCACTCTTTTTACTCTGCCTATCTGTAAATTTCAATTATTGAAATATTTTTCCCTTGGTTTGTGTGTGTACGGTGAAACTGACGTAGTAGTAAGAGAGCTCTGAGGTCCAGGATGGGTTTCCAACCTCCCTTCCATTTGGGTAACAGGAAGTAATAAGAATAGAATCCCTTGCCTTGTAAATGTTGAGGTACTGGTTCTATGGCACATAACTACATGAGGCTATCATCTCCTGCTGCAGTAGACTCATGAGAAGGGTCCCTGAAGAGGGATTATGGAGGAGGGTGTTCTGGAGGGGGCACGGAGGGGAAGTGGATGGAATATCTGCATCTGATGATCTCTAGGGCCCATCTTTCTAAGGTTATATGCTCCCAGGCACTGTGGAACACTGCCAAACAGTGGCCAAATGGGTGGATGGTCACAGATAGTAGTGGAGAGCCATCTCGCAGAGCCTTCACCTGCCAGGAAAAAGTGGGAGTTGGAGCCTGATGGCTTTCACTTTGAGAACTTTCTCTTTTTCTGCTGGGGCTCATAGTTCCGTTGTGATGGGAATTGGGATGAACAAGGCTTCTATTGGTATGGAGGGTTAAAATGTCTCTTTTGCCCTGGTGTGGAGATTCCCAGTGACCTGAGAGTGGCCCTGGAATCCTTCAGACAGAGAGGCATCGGCCTTCTTGGAGAAGAGCTTCACATTCTTAAAGGGGAGGTCCTCTACCGTGGTCTGCACCTCCTTCAGGAATCCAGAGAGGTGGAGCCATGACTCCCATCTCATTACCATAGCTGTGGAGATGGTCCTGGCAGCCGTGTTAGCAGCATCAAGGGCCGACTGCAAAGATGTTTTTGCTACCAGTTGCCCCTCTGGGATGACGGCCTTGTAGAAATCTCAGGAGCTCTTTGGGAGCTTATCAATAAAGTTATGTAGTTTATTGTAATTCATCTAGTCATACTTTGCTGTGAGTGCCTGGTAGCTGGCAATTCGAAACTTTAAGTTGGCCGAGGAATAAACCTTCCAGTCTCTGTCATAGGTGTTGTCTTAAGAGTGGTTCTGTCAGCCATGAGAGTTCACAGCATCCATAACAATGGAATTTGGTGGTGTGTGGGTGAATAGGAACTCGTGATGTCCCCGCAAAGGAATCAGTTTTTTGTCCATCCACTTGCATGTTGGAGTCATTGAGGCCACGGTTTGACACACCATCTTAGCTGGGTGTAGCATGGCCTTGTTGATTGGCAAAGTGATTTTGGAAGCAGATGAAGCATGGAGGATGTCAATAAGCTGGTGATGCTTTGCATTATTGGAGTGGTTAAAGATACGCATGTCCTCCACTCTCTTTGTCAGTACTTGGAACAAGTGGAAGTTATCCATCATGAAAGGTGGCGATGGTATAATCACTTTGTCCAGCAAAGAAGAGGATACGGCTTTGGGTGTGATCTGCTCCTCTGTGTCCACCTCCTGCTCCTCCACTTCTTTGGATCCTGAGGTATGCAATGCTGTAGCTGAGGGGGTGTGCCTGGGAGCTCTCAGGTGACGCTTGGTGCCCTTGAGGCCAGTGTGGAAGCATAGGGCCTGGTGAAGGTGCTCATGGATGATCATACCAAGATGGTGGTGGTGCCATCTGGTGATACATTCCTGGACCCTGATGATAGTGTGTCCCATATGGAGCTTTGGAGGAGTATAGAGAAACCCCTTCTGGCTCATTGTCCGATTCCCCACTTGACATCAGAGGGGCATGGCATAATTGTCGGGGAAATAACCCTTGATTGGCCATGGCTCAGTTCGAGTACCAAGGGACTGAGAGTCAGGAACTTCCAACATAGCCAGGTCACCAGGCTGATGGAATTCTGCCAATACCAAATGTCCTGGCTTTGGTGGTGAAGCCAGGGAGACGGGGACCTCATCTGTACCAATCTCTCCAGTGCCAAGTGGGTCAATGCTGCTGGTGGTACCGATGAGAGCTCACATACCAGAAGCATCTTAGGGAATCTGCTCTTGTGTTTTAGTACCGAAGATTCAGTGCCCAAGCCCAAAGGGTCTGTGAGCCGATTAACAGTAGTGGACACTGACTGTGCCATTAGGCATGGGTGCCAGAAGATCCTGGTGCTGGCAGTGCTGAGGATACTAACCAAGTGAGATGGTGATCGCTTTCGGCTATTCCTGGGCTCGCTGAGGGGACTTCCCACTCTCTTTTTCGACTTGGGAGTGGACTCCCCAGACAGTTTCTTCAACCCACTATCTTTCCAAGTCAAAGGTTGAGGGGAAGACTCATGCTCACTGGAGGGCCTGGGTCAGAGAGCCGCCTACATAAAGATGATTTTTTGGAGGAGCTCTGTGCCCTTGTGGGATCTCTGTCAGAGCTGCTGTCAAGGTTCCTCCCCAACTCTGAACTTTAGGGTACAGATGTGGGGACCTGCATAAACACTGGTGCAAAGCTAGTGCACAGCTCCTTGATCTGTTGCTGCTGCAGATGTTCCAGGGTTGTGGAGAGGTTGACTTCTTCCACACCACCATCACTTTTTCCTTCGTTGTAGACACCTTCAGGCCACTCAGCGTCATCTCCTCCCTGGGCTATAAACTGACAAACCTTTAATTCTCTGAAATAAAAGGGCTTTAGAGAATTAACATGGTACACTTTAGGCTTTAGGGTTGAGGTGGGGAATGCTATGAGATAGTTAACAGCTCCCAGGTGCTCTTGGACTGTGAATGGCCCTTCCCATGACACTTCCATCTTATGGGCCTGGAGCGCCTTCAAGACCATAACTTGGTCCCCTACTTTGAAGGAACGTTCTCTGGTATGTTTATCATATCAGGCCTTTTGCTCTTCCTGAACATCCTTTAGGTTTTCTTTAGCAAGGGCCAAAGAGTGTCGGAGGGTGCTTTGTAGGTTGCTTACAAAGTCTAGAATATTAGTTCTTGGAGAAGGCGTAAACCCCTCTCATTGCTGCTTCACCAACTGTAATGGCCCCGTAGCCATACACAAGTTCAAATGGTGAAAACCCTAAACTGGGATGTGGTACAGCACTGTAGGCAAAAAGCAACTGCTGCAACACTAAGTCTCAATCATTTACAAATTTACGTATCATGGCCCCCAAAGTTCCATTAAACCTCTCCACCAGGCCATTGCTTTGATGGTGGTAAGGGGTGGCAACCAAGTGATTCACCCCATGAGCTTTCCATAGATTTTTCATTGTCCTTGCCCGGAAATTAGTTCCTGAATCTCTAAGGATGTTGGAGGGTCAACCTATCCTGGCAAAAATGTCTGCTAAGGCCTGGCACACACTTTTAGCCCTGATGTTGTTTAGAGTTACTGTTTCTGGCAATCGGGTAGCAAAATCCACGAAAGTCAGTATGTACTGCTTTCCTCTGGGGGTCTTTTTTGGGAAAGGACCCAGAATATCCACAGCTACTCGCAGAAATGGGACCTCAATTATGGTGAGTGGCTGGAGAGGGGCTTTGACCTGGTCTTGGAGCTTTCCCATTCGTTGGCACACCTCACAAGATCGGACACAATTAGCAATGTCCTTGCCCATTCCTTCCCAGTGGAAGGACTTCCTCAAATGGTCATTGGTTCTATTCACCCCAGAATGGCCACTGGGATGATCATGAGCTAAGCTCAAGAGCTTTACCCGGTACTTAGTTGGAACTACTAACTGTCTTTGAGAATGCCAGTTTTCCTGGTGTCCACCAGAAAGAGTTTCCTTGTATAAAAGTCCTTGTTCTACAACAAACCAGGATCCGTTAGAAGAGCTGAGAGGCTGTGGAGTGCTCTGTGCCGCCACCCAAGCTTTCTGAAGGCTGTCATCTGCTTCCTGCTCAGCCTGGAACTGTTCCCTTAAGGCTGGAGACATCAGTTCCTCCTTGGATTGGGGACTTGGGCTTGGTCCCTCTGGAAGCAATGTAGGTGATGGGTCGTTTTCGTTGATTGTGAACAACTCTCCACTGGTGCACTATGTGATATTTCAGGCTCTGGTTGGGCCTCTTGGGTAAGGTTACCTGCTGCTTCTGCCAGTTCAGGCCCGCTGGTGCCTTCTGGCGTTGGAGCTGTAGATGGATTTGCAAGCGCTGGAGTCAGTGCCGGCAATGGTCCTGGTGCTGGTTGCTTTGCCACTTCCGGTTCTGCAATGGGCTTTGGCTGGGTCTCTGGGATTGGATCCACTATGGCTGTTGCAGGTGTTGGCAGGGGATCCAGTTCCACCACTTCTGTCTGGGTCTCTGGTAACACAGACGGGGCCCTGGTGTAAGGCTCACGAACAGGGATAGATGTGAAAGCTTGCTTAGCCTGGCTGCGTGTGCCAATTCCCACCCTCTTGGCTAGCTTCACAGGGTTGGCCAAGTCTTCCCCCAGCAGCATGGGGATGGGATAATTGTCATAGACTGCAAAAATCCACATTCCCGACCAGCCCTTGTACTGGACAGGCAACTCAGCTGTAGGCAAGTTTAACGATTTTGACATGAATGGGTGAATTGTCACTTGGGCCTCTGGGTTGATGAACTGGGGATCCACTAAGGATTGGTGGACAGCTGACACTTGTGCCCCAGTGTCCCTCCAAGCGATAACCTTCTTTCCGCCCACTCTCAAGGTTTCCCTGCGCTCCGAGGGTATTTGAGAGGCATCTGGGCCTGGGGATCTTTGGTGTGATTGTGGTGTAATGAACTGTAATCAGTTGGGGTTCTTGGGGCAGTGGGCCTTTATCTGTCCCAGTTCATTACATTTAAAACAAACATCGCCCAGCTGACTGGTCACTGGGCCGAGGTGAGTTGCTGGAGACTGGTGAGGTGGGACAATAAAGGTGTCTGGGGCTTTCCTTGGGTTGTAGGTGGGGGCTTGAGTTACCCCCGGTGATAGGGTTTGGTTTCAGTTTGCCCTTTCTGATATTCGCTCCAACTGCTAGTAGTTTTTTTTCTTTTCTGCCACTTCCACCTATTTGGCTCCAATCTCCCCTGCCTTGGTTAGAGTTTTGGGCTTCCCATCTAGGATGTACCTTTCTATTTCCTCAAGGACACTCTCTAAGAACTGCTCCATTTGCATTAGGAAGGACAGCTCTTCCAAAGATTCAGCACTTGCTCTTGATATCCAGGTATCCCAATTCTTTCCAATGTGGTAGGCGTTTCGGGTAAATGACACATCTGGTTTCCACCCTAGGGCTCTGAACCGCTGACAGGCATGCTCAGGTGTTAGCCTCGTTCTGATTCTGGCCTTAGTTTGAAAAAGTCAATAATTGTTCGTGTGTTCCTTAGGCATTTCAGCCGCCACCTCTGCTAAGAGTCCACTGAACTGTGGCCTCAGCTCTATCATGCACTGGTCTGTAGAGAAGCGGTACCCAAGGCAGGCCCTTTTGAAATTTTCTAAGAAGGCCTCAGTATCACCACCTGCCTTGTAGGTGGGGAATTTTTTGGGATGGGAAGCAGTACCTGGAGAAGGGTTGTGAGGGTTGGCTGGTAAATCCTGCTTAGCCCTTGCTAATTCCAGTTCATGCTTTCTCTCTTTCCCTCTCCTCCATCTCTTTTTGTTTCGCCTCCATAGCTCTCTTGTGGGCAGTTTCTTCCCTTGCATTTTCTGCCTCCAAAATACTAATTTCTAATTGTTTTAGTTCCATCCATCTCTTATGTTCATTTTCTTTCTCTGTTGCTTCCAGTCTGGCCAGCTCTAGTTTATTAGCGGCGTCACTGGTACTCATTTTCCTGCTTTCTTCTGCTGGGCCACACCCTTCTGCAGTTCACTGAAACTGAGATGCACTCAGCTCAGGGCTGCTTGGTTAACAGAGACTTTCTAACTAGCTATACCCGAGAGGTAGAAAGAAAGAAAAAACAATTCAGCCTGTAAATTCCTTCTCTTAACAAAGACCTTTGTTAAAAAAACTCAACACCTCTGCCTTCAGGCTGCTTTCTAAGCAGCTAGAAAGGAGAAAAAAAATCCTACTGGCTTTTGTTTTAAAATGATCCCACCGCTCTGCCACCATGTCAAAGTTCCTCCCCCACTCTGAACTTTAGGATACAGATGTGGGGACCTGCATAAACACTTCTAAGCTTAACTACCAGCTTAGATCCGGTTTCGCTGCCACCATCCAGATTTCTGTCTGGAACACCCCCTTTCCTCCCCAAATCTTCCCCTCCCTGGGTAGCCTCGAGAGACTCTCTCACCAAGTTCCTGGTGAACACTGATCCAACCCCTTGGATCTTAATACAAGGAGAATTTAACCATCCCCCCTTCTTTCCCCCACCAATTCCTGGTGAGTCCAGATCCAAACCCCTTGGATATTAAAACAAGGAAAAATCAATCAGGTTCTTAAAAGAAAGCTTTTAATTAAAGAAAGGTAAAAATCATCTCTGTAAAATCAGGATGGAAAATACATTACAGGGTAATCAGATTCATATAGCCCAGAGGAACCCTCTCTAGCCTTAGGTTCAAAGTTACAGCAAACAGAGGTAAAATTCTCTCAGCAAAAAGGAACATTTACAAGCTGAGAAAACAAAAATAAGACTAACACGCCTTGCCTGGCTGTTACTTACAAGTTTGAAATATGAGAGACTGGTTCAGAAAGATTTGGAGAGCCTGGATTGATGTCTGGTCCCTCTCAGTCCCAAGAGCGAACAACTCCCAAAACAAAGAGCACAAACAAAAGACTTCTCCCCACCAAGATTTGAAAGTATCTTGTTCCCTTATTGGTCCTTTGGGTCAGGTGTCAGCCAGGTTTCCTGAGCTTCTTAACCCTTTACAGATAAAAGGATTTTGGTGTCTCTGGCCATGAGTGATTTTATAGTATTGTACACAGGAGAGCTGTTCCCTTCCCTTTATAGTTATGATAGCTGCTGATAGAGGGAACACTTTAGTTGGCTGCGGCCCTCACCGAGGCAGCAGATACACTGGGAGTGCTTGTCTGCTGGGAGTGCTTGTCTGCAACTGAGATCGCCTTGCTGGAAACACAACACTCCTTGAAGCCTGGAGAGTCTGGTGTACCCTTAAGTGCTTTACAATTTGCTATGTTTTAGGAGTGCAGCCTGCAGTGAGCCTCTTTAGTCTTCTGCACATAGACTAATTTGGACAAATGAACCAGAATATGCACATCGATTTTTAGTGAACTGCAATCCTTTTTGCCTATTGATTGATAAAAAGGCTACACACTTAAAATGGAAACCTCTACATGATACAAATTTCATTACACTGACCACAGGATAGGAAACAAATATGTTTTCCTGGGTTTTGATAACACTGTTATAAAAAATTAATTCTTCAATGAAAATATTATCCATGAACTATCAAAGATCTGATTACTACACAGAGATGGGGCCTCCTTGTATCACCTTATATTCCCTGGCAAAAAACTTTTCTAGCATGAAAAACTCAAAAGCATAATTAGACACCCCTATAACCAATGGGAGTCTGCAAGATGACAAAATTAGGGAATTTGAAGCCAAATCCCAGCACAGGGGAGAAGCCAATGAAAATATAACCTTGTGTGTGTTTTAGGTACCCCCATTACACATAAAGGTTTCTGTTGCAGCAGTACGCCAATACCCACTCTATGAGGATAGACATCAGAGATTAATTATAACAATTGATATTTCTGGACCTGAGAAAAGATACCTAAGTCACCAAAAGAGGTGCTACTTTCTAATTACTGCAGTAGTCCTGTAGAGAAAAAAGCTGCATATCAACTATAAAATTATCAACTTCACAGACTTTTGGTCTGATCTGAACTGAGAAAATATGCACAGCAACAGATCTCAGAGAGGACTCAATAAATGAGTACAGCCTTTTTGCAAAAGAATCTATGAGTTTCAAATATTACAATACACTGTTTACTAATGTCACTCCTCAGATCATAATTTAAAATAATCGTTAAACAGTAGTTTTTACCCGTGGTTTATTTAGCTGAAGAACATAAAATAGTTTTAACTGCGTAAGTTTTACAAAGGTGACACTTTTTTCATTGCTCTCAGTTAGGATTACATTTCTGAATGCTCGCCAAGGAGAGGAACTCCTCCTACACATTCTTTGGACCGTGAATATTTTTAAAAACAATACAAATTCACAAGTATGGTACTGTCCAAGAGTTGTCAGATGGGTTTATTGTATTTTGTGACCTTGAAAGGAATGTAACATCTATAACCTATACTTCAAAAGTTGACCTGACTTGCTCTGATATTGGTGGTGGTGGTGGAGGTGTCAGAAAAAAAGGACAGAAACCTGTTGACTGATTCTGGACCAATGCCTTTCAAGGAATAAAACTTTTTATCCATAAAGAACATCACAGAAAAGCAACTTTCACAAAATTCTCTCTAACTTCTTATCCTGAATGCCCATGTGTACTTTGAGTTTTAAACAAAAATCCAGAATAGGAAGATGACTGTGGTAAAAGCATAGATTTAAAAAATTAACTAGCAATTCAATGACAAGATAATATGCCTCTTCTCATCCAATGTGTTTCACAACGGATACTTTCTTACATAATCAGCTTTTGTGCCTCATTTTCTTCCATCCAGAACATCCTACTCTAGTAGTTTCCTTTGGACCAGTCAGAGAAGAGAGCAGACCATCAATATTTTACACCTTCCAAGTAGTTCCATATGGTTTCAGATCCTGTGGCTCTCTGAATATTTCCATTCCCAATGAACAAGAAGCCCTAAGGCCAGGCAATATTTGTCCTCCTATCTAATCTATGTTTTTATACTGCACCCATCAAAATAATATGAGCACAAATGATAGGGGAAAACTTAGGATTGCTGGATTCTAGGCACAGAAAAAAGCGAAGCAACTGTTACACATTTGGAAGACAACACCACAAGATAAAATATTGGGCTCCCTATTCTGACATCTCAAATGGAGTTTTGCAATCATCCATTTCTGAGGGGGAATCCAGATATTTTAGAAACTCTTGATAAAAATCAAGATAAAATCTAGCGTAAGTGGCAAACAGCAGAGATGCATCTTTTTCTGTTTTGTTTATTCACATCTAGTCTAACGAAACTTCCGAAGTTACTGTCTAAGGGAAAAGAACAGCACCAGACTCACTAAGTAAAGTTAATAAATTCCATATGTTTCTGGTGTTTGACTGAGCTGTCGTGAAATATATTAGGATTCTAATAATTTCTTCCCCACCAGACTCCTCCTCATTTTGGACTGCTGAATCAGTGTCATGAGAAAAAAATACTTCTATATTTAATAACGAAACATATGCAAGTCCTAAAAACTTCACAAGGTGGAGCTAAAGTATTATAATAGTTATATTTCTACTATAAATTTTACTTGGAACAATTAAGAGTAGGCACTCATAGCCTGATGGTCTTACACTCAAGACTCCATATTATTTTATTATTTCAAGGCTCTATATTTTCTTCACTCAAAAAATGATTGTGTACTCACCCAGTTTTGTGCCTTGGACCTTTGATCATGAGACCTGCATCTAGAGTTCTTTTAGGAATAATGTGGTCCTGACTGGGATCCACAAATTTAAATACATGAGATGATCCAAACTGAACTTTCATGCCACTTTGCAGCATGGTGGTCTCTGAAATACGCTGACCTTCTACATAAGTTTCAGCATCAATGCTTCTTGGTGTAACAGTAACAACTCCATCCATATTGGTGAGGTCACAGTGATGAGACTGAATTCCTGGACCAAACAACTGGAAATACAAATATTCAATAGTTCTAAAATTACCTAACTCAGAATCACTGCAGAAACAAAGCATAACTGTGTACTCCAATTCACCTTAATTGCAGTATATTGATATATTTTACTCCTGCCTCTGAATTTTCATTAGAAATTTATCAATTAAAGCATCAGTAATTTAATCTTAGCTTAAGCTTTGCTCCAAGTGAAGACAACCATAACATATTTTTGCAGCATATTTAGCTAAATATTTCCGCTCAAAATATACTTTGCACATTATTAATAAACTGTTTTGTTATAAATATGCTGCCCATAATTGTATTGCTAGATCCACAAAGGGACTTAGGAGCCTAAGTCAGAGTTTTAGGCACCACTATGATCCACACAAAACCACCTAACCCTATAGGTTCCTTTGGTGCCTAAATTTTTGCTGTAGAAGGTCCTTAAGTATTTAAGATTGTGCCTCTGAGCATGCACACAGCTACCTGATACTTCAATCCCAGCACAATTCTCAGCCTAGGGGAAGATAGGCACTGACCCACCTACCTTGCCTGTGTGGTCTGATCTGGAAGGCAAGCTTTGAGCACGCCTAACTCCACGTAAGGGGGGAGAGAGGGGAAGGAGGCCTCCCTTATAACTCTTAGCCCAGTAGTTAGGGTAATTACCTGGGACGGGAAAACTCCGGTTCAATTCCCTCTTCTTTCTAATAAGAAGAGATTTGAACAGGGATCTACCAGCTCTCTGGTGAATGACCTAGTCACTGGATTAGAGAGTGATTCTCTCAGCTTCTGGCCCAAATATTTTATTAAAGTGGAATGGCTTCAACAAGAGACAGATGGCTCATGTCAGACTATCCCATAAGACCAATGATTAGAGCATTAACCTGAGATATGGGAGATCTTTGTTCAAATGCCTTCTCATCAGGCAGCAGGGAGAATTGAGAAGAGGCCTCCCACATCCTAGTGAGTACCTCAGTCACTGGGATAAGGGAGGCCTCTCCCCCACAGCCATCTGTGTGGAGTTAGGCAGGCACCTAAGTCTTTCTTGCAAGAAACTGCTTGGATGTCTAAGCTGCCTGACTCCTGGTGAGGGGTTCCCAGCTGCAGATCACTAACAGAGATAGGCATTTCCCCACAGCTTGGATCCAAGAGGGGTGGGGCTTAAGTAGCTCCCCAACTAGCGAGCTGACTTTTGTGGATCCCATTCTCCAGGTACTTTTATCTTCCCATTCGTTTTAAGCAACTAAAACTCAGGGTTTGTGAATTCCAGTAATTTTCAAGAGGTCTAAAAGGTAGATACTGCAACACTTGAGTCCTTTTGTGGATAAAAGACTTGAACCTGCAAATACTTCCATACTAGTAAAGTGGATGAGGATGGATGGTTCCGTGGTTAAATGGTAGCCTGGGACATGAGAGACTCCTCTGCCACAAACATCATGTGTGACTCAGGACAAGTTACAGTCTCTCTGTGCCTCAGTTCCTCATTTGTAAAATGGGGATAACAGTACTTCCCTAGATCACAGGGCTGTTGTGAGGATAAATACATTAAAGACTATGAGGCATTCTGATTGAATTTACAACAATTGGTTTCAACTTTACGATGCTTGGTCACACAATGGAGTGGATTGAGGTTCAGAGTTACGACGTTTCGACTTACGACGCAATTTTCAGGAACCAATTGTGTCACAAGTCGAAGGACTATCTGTATTCATTTTTGTGTTTAAAGGATCAAACCTTCAGTTTCTTCTTTAAGCAAAATGGAAAAAACAAATCAAAGCATTCCAAGCAACAGAAAATCATTTGTGTTTGCATTTAGATTTATATGCCCTTCTGACTTTTAAAAGCAAGTCACATCAGCCAGATGTGGTCAGGATGAAGTAAATTGGTAGGTACAGAGTGGCTTTTTTTAAATGCATTTTGAATTAATGCTTACTAAAGGAAAGCCTGAGGCCCAGGCTGAGAGGGTTAAATAATTAAATAGTCATGGTCCTCAGTGAACCGAGCTAGTTCCCAGGATTACACATGTGACTGGTTGAAGTTCAGATCACCTCTTTCACTTGAGGCTGTTTTTCCTCACCTGGATGGAATTGTCATCAAATTTTTCAGTTCCAACTTCAGTGACACTTAATTGTAGACGATAGAGTTTTGGCTTATCTCTGGAGTCAGAACCATCTGTAGAGTAAGTGTAAAGTACTTGATTTGCAAATATTACAGCTTGATTATTTCTAATTAATGTTACAAAACTCCTAATTCTGAATTAATGTTAACCAAAAATTAATCTAATTTGTGTCCTTAAACTTCGTTAGAAACACTGAAGAGTTGCTCAAGTTTTTGTGAAAAAAGATAATATGGATGGTAAATATTAAATAGGAAAGCCTATGCAAAAGAAAATTGCTTTAGCAACTACAGAAAGGAAAATAATCTTTTCATTAGAGCTTTCTACTGTACATATTTTTATATTTCCATTTGTGCTTAAACAGTAGCTTACAGTATAGAAGTCATTTTCCTAAAGCTTCTGATATATACGAACAGAGAAAGAAAAAAATAAAAGATTTCAAAAATATTTGTATGAAATGTGTAGATGTCAACACCACATTGTCTCTACCACAGCACCTCTATGAAATGGATATTGCCATCAATACCTCCATCACTGGGGCTACGTCTTCACAACTCGCTGTATCGGCAGGTAGCAACTGATTTCTCGGGGATCGATATATTGCGTCTAGATGAGACGCAATATATCGATCCCCGAACAAGCTCCTATCGATCCCGGAACTCCACCAACCCGAACGGCAGTAGCGGAGTCGTCAGCAGGAGCCGCGGACATCGATCCCGCGCCGTGAGCACAGTAGGTAATTCAATCTAAGATATTTCGACTTCAGCTACGTTATTCAGGTAGCTGAAGTTGCGTATGTTAGATCGATTTCCCCCCCTAGTGTAGACCAGCCCTGTGTCAGGTAGCCTGTGAGACCAATTTTTTTCCCTTTTACCAGATGCTGAAATAAGTCAAAAAGCCAAAACAAAAAAAAAGAAAAAAAAAAGGAAAAGAAAAAGATCCTTGTAAAAACTGTTACCCTACTGAATATATGCCTATGTGTCAGCTTCCTCCTCAAGGATGAGAAATGACAACTATGATACATTGTAAGAGGACCGACTGCAGTAATGTTCCTCCTGAGCTTATCTTTAGTTCCAGCAACCTACATTTTGATCTTGCAGAAAATGAAACCAGGGATAAAAGAGGAACCGGAGACCCTAAGAGTATTATTATCTTTAAAATGTACACACTAGCCCCTACTCTCGCTTTCCTATCAAAGAAAATCAAATGTGCTCACATACGTACACACCCCTTTTAGTGAGACATATCGAAGAGGAGAGAACTTAGCTGCCATCTCTTTTAGCCATCTACCATTGATTTTCATGCATATACACAAACTCATTTTACAGGTAGGTATTACAGCTTTTAATGCTAACAGAAACTTATGCATCTTACTTTCCCCCCACAAAAAACAAGTGCAGAAGTTCAAAATATCTATGTCTGATATCTAGAATGGGGCACACAGCTAGCCACAAGATGAAAAATATTGTTGCCTACAAATAGCATACCAATTATTTTTAGTTTCAGTCAGTACACAAAAGCACTAGAGAATGTTATTCAAAACTACAGCACATGTAGAAATGCTCTTCAATGGGGGAGCGGTAATTTTGTAAATTAAAATGGAAACCAATAGATATGGGATCTTGATGGGGACAAAAGCCACCGGAAATCTCTCAAAATTATTGTATTGAAACTCAGTTTGGAGAACAATTGTATGTCTAGAATACATGTCATTTAAACAGCCCCACTACACATTTTTTATAGCAATCAAATCAATTTTATGCTTCAGCATCTGAAAACAAGAGGTAGGTATAGTGTCTATCCAAATTTTTCCACACCCGTGATTCATTTGACAACATTTTATCAGTCAGAAATTGAAAATTTATTCATAGTCCAGAACTAAGTATGACAGTTTAGCATAGATTCCTGAGAGCCCCTTAAAAATCATTCCTAATTCCTGAGCTTTTGTTAACCTACATTTTCAGGTCTTTGTCTAGGAACACAGGAACTGCCAGACTAGATCAACCCACAATCCATTGATCCCAGTATTCGGTCTTTGACAGCAACCAGTACTTGATGCTTTAGAAAAGTTACAAGAAGCCCCAACGTAGGCAGATTTGGGATGATTACCCTCTCATCCCCAATCTCTAATAGATATTGGTCTAAACCCTGAAGCACAAAATCATATATTCATTATATTTTTTGGTTCTCATTAATTACCAAAACTTCAGATATTCTTATTATCCATGACTGTCTAATCCCTTTTTGCTCTATTCTTGGTTTCAACAGACATTTTATGGCAATACATTTCATAGTCTAATTTTGCTTTGTGTAGACAGCATTTCCTTTTATCAGTTTTGAATCTGCTACCTTTCAATTTAATTGAACGTCCTCCCTTGTTCTTGCATTCTGAAATACAGAAAACAGCAGCACCTAATCTACCTTCTCTTTTTCACTCAGTGTATATAATTTTATGACATCCCCTCTAGTTATCTCTTTTTTAAGGTAAACATTCTCACGTCTTTTCAATTTTCTCTTGATATGCAAGTTCTTCTTTACCAGTGAACCACTGAATGAATATATGACTGTTTTAGAAGCCCATATCCTTAAAAGGGCACTTCCCTTGCAGATTCATCTTCTTAGGTTGCTCTCCTCATCCAAGGTGCTTTACTTCCACTATACTGCTGTCTGCACTGCCCACGAAGTTCACAAACATACATATCTTTGCAATACTATATGCCAGTGCCTTCTTGAACAGGATATTAATGAATTACATTTAACTGCCAGCACCCAGAAGACAGCACAGAAGCTGATGAAAGCCACATACAGACCAAAAAAATAAAGGAAGACACAGGAGAAGAGATAAGTGATAATGGAGAAGAAGAGAAAAAATTTTAAGGTGGATGAGAGAAACAGGAGAATAGAAAGAAACAAGACTATGTGATAAAAATGAGAGAACATTCATTTACCTCTTACATTCCTTCAAATGTGGCATGCACAACTGGCAAAAAGCTAACCATATGTTTGATACTAGGAATGCACAACTCAAGTCACTGTATCCTACTGAAATTTACTGTGTTAACTTTGGTAACTACAGTAGTCCTGAAGGGTGCACATTTTGTTAATTTAAATGGGTAAGTTACACAATCAGAAACCTACAGAAATCTAAAATTTCACCATATGATGTTTCAAGAAAAACTCCAGGCATTTATAGTATCTTACAGAGCAATTAAACAATCCTTTACACGCACACACAAATGTGGAGGCAACATCCATGTGATAAATGGCAGACATGATGATTTATCATATACACCTTTGATCATCTCACCTGCACTCTGCCCATTAATACTTCTCCTGAGGACTCATTTTTACATCACAAAATTCAAAACAGCAAACTTTTGTTTTTAAACCTATAAGTGTTTCCACCTCCTCCTCCCAAATTCAGAATTCCCAACACCACAGATCCAAATGACACCTGGCTGAGGCCCAGAAGATGCAAATTTCAGGTCTGTACTAGTGGCAACTATTCTGCATCTAAAAATACCACAGTTTTAAAGACCAATAACTCAATATCCTGCAGTGCCAGTTTACTTAAAGATTTTTACAGATTCTGCTGAGCCTTCTATTGTTGGACTCAGGGTGAAATCCTGGCCCCACTGAAGTCAATTAAAGTTTGCTACTGACGTAATCTGAGGCCAGAATTTGAATCATGCTAACAAAGACACCTATGTTTTTTCATGCAGAGAGATTTGAAAAAGGATTTGAGAGGTTTATTATTTGGGATATTTCTAAAATAGTTCTTCTGTTATGTATGCCACAGAAAAAATACCTATAGGCATAAACATAGGCACTTGCTTGGGATGATCTATATCTCTCATTCATGATTTTATCTCTTGTGAATAGTGAACCCATATCACACATTCTTACTAGTAAAACCTTATATCATACCGTCAGATATTTCCTACATAGACACACATACCATAAAATATAATTACACACAAATACAAGGTATGGAGTTCAAAGTTTTCGTTTATCTAAATTACAAAAATCTTCATTATTCATTGAGTGTCCAAGCCAATAAAACCTTTTATATCACCATGCATATGCCACATATTTTATAGTTTCTTAAAAAAAAGAATTAGTACTTTTTTTAAAAATCCATCCACTAATAAAGTTAGGTGTCTTAGTTATCATGAGAACAACTTTACAGGCGAGAGAGAGAGAGAGAGAGAGAGAGAGAGAGAAAACTAGATTTAATAAAACTTTAGAAACCTCTGAAGAGTACTTTTCCATTCATCGTAATTCCACAATGTTAAGATCTAACTTGAATTTTCAACAGATAGAAGCAAACACAGCATTTCTCATTGGAAAGCCTGTAACAGTCCCATTCCAATGGTGTTAATTATTACAATGGGTTAGGTCTTGTTTACATATATAAAATACAATCCCAGCCTCCAAAAACTTACAGTTTAAGAAAGTTGTTCCTTTCCCTAATAGGTCAAAGGTATCAAACTTTAAACCTGTCACTGATCCAGAATGGAAATATGGTTTATCCTGGGACTCAGACCATGCAGGTTTTTTGGGGGAAGGGTAGGAGGGATGTGTCTGTGTCAAGGGGGAATTATACATTTGAGATTGAAAGGAAATATTTATTTGGCAGGATACTAATTTTAAAACTATCAATTTTTTATTTGA
Source organism: Gopherus flavomarginatus (assembly GCF_025201925.1). Classification (NCBI taxonomy): domain Eukaryota; kingdom Metazoa; phylum Chordata; order Testudines; family Testudinidae; genus Gopherus; species Gopherus flavomarginatus. The sequence continues at coordinate 88,894,220 of NC_066620.1, forward strand.
AGCTCTGAACTTCGAAATGTTGTAAAATTTCTAGGAGATGTGCATTATTGGGCACATTGCATGTTAAGTAGTAGAAGGTGCACAATAAATAAGTGTATAACACTGATCTGTGTTTTATTTTATACACATACAGACACATGATGGTATAGTCTAAAATTTTTACTGGTCTAGACATAAAAACTTCATGGTAAAGATGTCGGCACCCTATCTGCACTACATCTGCCACAATTGGTAGCACTAGCAGAGATGCACAGGTGCAGAAAAATGCTTACAGATTCTCACTCTAGACGCAGTTGGTTAGAGCTAACTTGGCATATACAGACAGCATAAGCCAACATGAAAGTATAAACCTTAGGAAGGGAGATCAAATTAGCTTTTGTGTATTTTAAACTTGGTTATTTATGCGGCTCAGACCTTTCTAGATCACTGTGTAGAGAATGAACTATATCTTTCCTAACTTGGTATTTTACGTTTCAAATGTCTTGATAAGATATTTTCTCTATGACTTCCTTAATAGTGTTAATTTCTTCAAAGATTTGTATTTGCACGCACACATTCTTACAAAGTGCCCACAAGCATCTGGAAAACGAATATTATTTGAAGTAATAAAAATCTGCAAAGGTGATCGTGTCACCTAAAACTATTCAGGGAATAGTCATTTATGAAAATTTCTGATTTACCAACATATTGCCTAACAAGATAAAGCTGTAGTGAGAGCTAGCTGGAAATTTTCTGATCAACTAGTTTGATGGAAATACTGATTTGCTGAACCTGAAAGTTTCACAAAACACTTCGATCCTGGACAAAATTAGTTGAATCTGGTGGAGCATATTTAGTTTCAGAAACACCATGTTTCAGTGGTTTCTTGTTTTGTTTTTAAGTCCCTGGTTCATGGGAAATCTTTGAAAAATTGGTTTTGTTCTGACAAAACTCTAAATTCTGACCAACTCCAGTTGTAATAAGCATGTCCTGCACAGTTAAAAAAACCCACAACAATGCCAACCACAGATACTTTGCTATTAAAATATAACAAGTTGATAATATATACGGCACTATTAACTTTCCTGCTGCTTTGTCATTCATCTTTTAGCTTAAAAATATAAAAACGAAAGATGGAACTTTATACAATATTTGTTTTGCAAAACTAGTTCTGATCAAATGTTCATATATTTGTTTAATTATGCTACAAAAAAATCAGTGTAATGTACCACTGATATATAGTCACTTTCACAACTACCAATTCAAAGATATTACACAATGATTTTATAAATTTGAGGACAGTAGACTCTTGAAACAAAGTACACTACAATTCAGTATTACATACTCTGGATATATACATCATTATTTAGCTAGCTATGCACAGAATAGCACCAGTTAAATCAGTTTAAAATTAAACCTTTAAGTTAGACCAGTGCAAAAGGCAATGTTGGACACACATCTATTTAAACCAGGCAGGTTTACTTATTGATTTATATATTCTAAGACCAAAAGTGACCATTGTGATCATCTAGTTTGACCTCCTGTACAAATTACAAGCCAGATAACTTCCCCAAAATAATTTCTAGAGCAGATCTTTTAGAAAAACATCTAAACATGATTTAAAAATCTTCAGTGAGAGAATCCACCATGACCCTTGCTAAGTTGTTCCACTGGTTAATTACTCTCACTGTTAAAAATGTACACCTTATTTCCAGTCTAAATTTTTCTAGCTTCAACTTTCAGCCATTGGATCGTGTTATACCTTTTTCTGCAAGACAGAAGAGCCAATTATCAATATTTGCTCCCCATGTAGATGCTTGTAGACTGCAGTCAAGTCACTCTTAACCTTCACTTTGTTAAACTAACTAGATTGAGCTCCTTGAGTCTATCACTACAAGGTAGGTTTTCTAATTATTTAATCATTCTCGTGGCTCTATTCATCAGCATCCTTCTTGAACTTTGGACACCAAAACTGGACATAGCATTCCAATAGCAGCTGCAATTCCAGGACGGCATTAGCCCTTTGGGTCAGAGCACCGCACAGGGAGCTCATGTTCAGCTGATTATCACAACTCCCAAATCTTTTTCAGAGTCACTGCTTTTCCTATTCTGTAAGTATGGCCTACATTTTTTTGTTCCTATATATGCACACATTTACATTTTGCCATATTAAAATATATATTGTTTACTTGCACCCAGTTTACCAAACACTCCAGATCATTCTGTATCTGTGACCTGTCCTCTTCATTATTTACCCCACTCCAATTTTTGAGTCATCTGCAAATTTTATCAGTGATGATTTTATGTTTCCTTCCAGGTTATTACTCAAATTGTTAAATAGTATAGGGCCAAGAGCCAATCCCTGAGGGACCAACCTCCTTGATGTTCCTGTTTGATGTTCTAATAATCACTGAAAATCAACATTAATGGTCCAGTCAGCTCTTTCAAATACTCTCTGATGCAAATTATATAACCAGCTCATTTAAAAAAATGTCTAACTTTAGAAACACCTGTTTAACATCCTCTTGAGATACTAGTGGACTGGAAAGAGTGTTATATATGACTACATCACCTGTTTTTCCCACAAATATAGAGCAGAAATATTTATTGAACATGTTTGACTTTGCTGTATTATTACTGATAATTCCACTGTTCCCATCTAGTAAGGGATCAATACAATTGTTATGATTCTTTTTGTTTCTAATATATTTTTCAAAATGCCTCCTTATTGGTTTTCAATTGTGATGGCCATCAATTTCTCCTTGTATCCCTTTGCTTCCCTTATCAGTTTTCTACAATTCCTTGTTTCTGATTTATATTCATTACTATCAGCTTCCCCTCTCTATTTGTTTTCTCTCTCTCTCTCTCTCTCTCTAACATAGGTGCCTTCACAACCCCTCTAAACTCCGTTGCATTTTTTAACCAATATGGCCTTCTTCCTTGATTGTGGCATTAAGACTTTTTAGGCACCTAATAAAGTGTTCTTAAACAACTTTCAGTCATCATTCATATTTTTCTGATTAAATTCTACATACAGATTTAGTAGTAAATTTAACTGGTCAAACCTGTGTGGATACTTTTATTTCAGCTGAAGTGTGTCTTACTTCTGTTTATCTTAAATCACTTATCAACTACAGCTAATCCTGTCAAACTAAGGGTATGTCTATACTACAGCCATTACGGTGGTACAGCTAGGGTGTTGCAATTTTGCTGGTGTAGTACATAGTGTACTTGTTTCTACACTGACGGAAGGGGTTTTTCCATCAATGTAGGCAGTCAACCTCTTAGAGGCAGTAACTAGGTTGATGGAGTATTGTTATGTGGATCTAGTACTTCTAGAACAGGGATTAGTTGACCTGAATATGGTGCTTAGGGTGTGAAATTTTAAACAGCTTTCAGGAACACAGCTAGGTTGATGCAAGTTTTAGGTATAAACCAGGTCCCACTTGATTTTTTTTAAATGATATTACAAGTTTGGCCGATAAAGGAATAGTGTCGATGTAATATATTATATACTTCTGTAATTTACTTGATTTGGTATGTCAAAATATTTTAACTAAAAGTTAGAATGCTGTACAATTTACATGTAACATATTAAATGGATTAAAAACACTGTCTACCTGATAGGCCTCAAAATGTAACTGTAAACACACAATCACCACTGAGCTAAAGTGTTGACAGTAGCGTGCCTGGCTGTCTCTGCAGCTTTTCTCAGCCACTGTAAGTGTCTTCCTCCTTGGTTATACCTCCTGCCTCTGCTAGTGTTGCCAGTTCTCACAATATTTCATGTTCTTCTTAAAGCCTGAACCCCTGGAGTTCAGTTATTGTATAAGAGTCTCAGCTTTTATTTAAAACTAGTTTCTAGACCTCCGGATGCAAAGCAAATCTAGAAAACATGAATTCTAAAGGCTCTAAAAGCTCTAAAGGCTCATAAAAAAAAATCATGATTTCAGAACTGCTGGGATTGACAATATCTCTCTCCATACCACCAAGAATATTCATAGCCAGAAAATTTGGTCTTTGAGACCAGCCTGGTCAGGAGTCCTGAACCTAGGCAGCAGTCAGATTTCTTTTACCTCCTCTTATTTTGCTGTATCTGATGGGACCAGGCAATAGGTTAAACAATATTATCATAGCTCTTCTCAGTTCACCATTACAAGGTGTTTAATTACTATAAAAATGGTTCTGGTAAATTGAGACAAGTTATGGGAGAATTCTGGAGAGCTACTGGTGTGCCTGGATGACCTGTGCCCATCAATCGAATCCTGGGTTTGTGAGGGAGTCCCAAGAACTGGAGCCTCATCTGCAGATTCTTTCTTTGGGTGGGAGAAGAAATTATTTGGTACAATCACAATCCAGGTTTCAGAGGGTATACGGTAGCCTCCTATATACACCAGTCATTCTGCATCTCCAGTTACATCAACTCTACTCCCTGTGGCCATCTGGCTCCAGATCCCAACCTCCCACTCTTAATTTGGTCACTGGGCCCTTATCCTTAACTTCCTATTGTTTATGTGAGAGCTATACTTGCGAAACATACAGCAGGGAAAAGCACCAAGGATGGTACCAACGATAAATTAATGTACATTTTTGCATCCCAACTGATTAGTCAACTGCTCTCGTGAATGCAACAGCTTTAAGGCTAACAAGATTATACACTAGACAGAATGTGAGGGATGCATCTGGCAGCAAAATGCACAACTATCAGGCAGTAGTTGCAATTGTGGTGTGAATCTAGTCAGTATAAAGCCTGTCAGGCCCTTGTGACAAGACAGCCTAGATAGTTAGGATTGTGACAATAGTACACACCTACTGAGGAGGTAACTTCTGCTGTAAAGCAGAAGACTTTGAAAATTGGAAAACAGCTCAATATACAGACTCTAATATATGAAGAGATCCAACACAGAAAAGGCGTCTTCCACAATCTTAAATATAGTTTCCTACAGTAGGAATTGGTGAAAAATATATTAAGTAATATATTTTAAAAAGCAAAAACTGCTTGAGTGGAAAACCTGAAATTGTAACGCAAGTTATTCCTCCATGATGAAATCTACTCTCTGTAATCAACCAAGATTTCATGAGGCTTTACAACTCTATGGGACGATGCTCTTTGTGAAATTGGAGTAAGTTCCATAAAATAATGGTGCTAGATGCCAAATGTCTGCAGAGGGATTATTATTTCACCAAGCAAAGATACTACACTTCTACACTGTAATAGCACTGCTGATAAAAAAATCACTACTGTCTTTAAAGTACTCTATGGAACAAAGACAAAATAAAAACTGCTAAATAAATTGGGAAATGGTGTACTGGTAAAGGTTTTACCATAATAGTTTCTCAAGTAGTAAGCAAGCTGCTTTGCACACTTTTCCTGTTTCGCAAAATAGGCTGTAACTGCATATTATGTTACATTAACAGGAGAATCAAAGAACACTGCAATGATTTGTAAAGCAGGTTATGAGCAGAGCTTTAAAATTGGAGACTTATAACTGAATGTTGTGGTTCCTCATCTCATCCTCCATGGAATTTTACATTGAATAATTATTAAATTAGAATTTTTTTCAAATATCTTTTGGCAGCAACCATAAAGGCCATATGTTTAGATATGTTTCCCTTAGCTCAGAATGGGGGACTTTGTCCTGGGAAGCAGTAACTCTGAAAAAGATTTGGAGGTAATCAGCTGAACATGAGCTCCCAGTGTGACACTGGCCAAAAGGGGTGGGTGGGTGCATACACAAAGGAATCTCGAGTAGGAGTAGAGAGGTTATTTTAACCATATATTTGGAACTGGTGTGACCAGTGCTGGAATACTGTGTACAGTTCTGGTATCCACAATTCCAGAAGGATGTTAAGTTGGGGAGGGTCCAGAGAAAAGCTGTAAGAATGATTAAAGGATTAGACAACATGCCTTATAGTGATAAGCTAAATAGACCGAGCTCCTTGAGCCTAATGAGAATATTAAGGGGGGAGGGGGGAAGACTTGGTTATAGTTTAAAAGTAGCGACATGGGCAACAAATATTTGATAATGCGCTCTTCAATCTAGCAGAGGAAGGTGTAACGAGATGCAATAGCTAGAAGCTGAAGCTAGACTATTTCAGACTGCAAATGAGGCCTAAATTTTTAACAGTCTGAAGGTAATTAGCCATTGGAACATTTTTACCACTATTAAAATGGATTTTCCATTACCGGTCATTTTAAAATCAAATCAAGTTTTTCCAATCAAGACTGGATACTTTTCTAAAAAGATATGCTCTAGGAATTATTTTGGGGAAGTTTTATGGCTTGTGTAATAACAGGAAATCAGACTAGATGATCAGGTCCTTTCTTGCCTTGGAATCTATATAGCTGAGTCCCTCTGATCAATGCTCTGCCTAATAGACATATCATACAGAGCAGGGAGTAGTATATCCACTACTTTTGAGAAATACTACATCACTTTTTGAGAAATACCGAAGATTGCCACTGGGACTCTATAGGGAAGACAGAAGAGAGAGTTCTTCCAGTGGTTCAAGCATCCGCCTAAGCAGCAAAGATTACTGAATATTTTATCCCCACTTGCACAGCCGGGAGAGAGCATTCAGAAAAAATCCTTTCCCTCTACAGTCAGGGAGAAGGAGGTTAAAAAACAAATCACTCCCCTTGTGTTCTGCAACAAGGCGAATAAGGGAGCATTTTCCTTCACAGTAGAGTGCTGCCCTTTAACCACAGGGAAAGGCCTTATGAAATCCAGTTGTGAGCCTTAGCTGGAAGGTTTAGCTCTTGGGTTAATAGTATCTGATTAATTCAAGACCTATTTGACACCTCTTTACCAATAATTAGTCTATTTAAAATTAATCTGATATATCCAGGAAAATAAATGTTTCATATAATAAATTGCCCATTTCAAAAACAAAGATGGTCTTTCATTCATTGGGGAAAAATGTTGGGTTTTTTTATTTTTTGCCAGCACTGTTTTTAGTGACTAGGGAGAAAGAACAGTATTAAACACAGCATTACCTTCATAAGTGTGATAGCTGTAGTAGGCAAAGTGATTCCTTCTCCCTGGGGTTAGAAACACATGCACAGGACCCAGGTGAAGGCAGCACCAGCAGGACAGATACCATGCAGAACATGCGGAAGAAGGCAGGAAAAGAAAAGATAGGAAAGGGTGAAACTGTAGCCAGACAATGCTTATTCAATTTAAAAGGATGCAGTGTATTTAACTCTTTCAACTTGAAAACCTACAAGGACTTTAATCCTGCAAAGTAAGTGGATGGATTAATTTCTATTATTGTTTAAGAAGCCAACAACTAGCTGTTAGAAGAAAGCACAAACAATAGATCAGTGTCCAAGCAAAGTGCAAAGGCTGTAGTTAGTTAACTGTATACAGAGTTGCCACCTGTCTCATAGACTCAGACTCAGACTCATAGGTCAGAAGGGACCAATCTGATCATCTAGTCTGACCTCCTGCACAAGGCAGGCCACAGAACCCCACCCATCATTTTAAGATTCTTTATCTTTTGATTATTGGATGTCTCGTTCCACTGGCCAGACGCACAGTATTTTAATACTTAAACAACTAGGCTTCATAAGCAGAAAATTTAGACCAGAACCAAAAAGAGATTGTTTTTATAAGCCTTTTAATTTCTTATGAAATTCAAATCTCATTAACTTTAGTCCTCAAAAATAACAAAAACCAACGGGTTTCTGGCAGGTACCACATGTTCTGCTGACCTCACCAGCCATTATCTGAATTTTTACTCATTTAAACAAAATCATAATTTAAAATAGTATCACAGGGATACCGCAGCCAAAAGGTTAACTGATTCAAAAATCATTTAACACAGTACAGTCAAATTACATAACTACAAATAACTAATACTAACAAAAAAATTTTTTTTACAAATGTTTAATCCCTAAAAGTCTACTCAAAGAAGAAACAGCAGATACCAGCACTTCAGGATGTTTTTCATAAAATTATGTTGTTGTTCACGGAGCAGCCTGAACAGTGGCAATAAAATCTGCACAATAAAACTTCATTTTTGCTAATCATTTGGAGACCCAAATGTAGATTGTTTTTGTATATTAGAAAATAAAACAAAATGATTTTAAAGAAAAATCAGAGAAATATACTTATGTATACTCAAGTATATTTTTATGTATAATATTTCATAGTCCATAGTAATGATTTCATAAGTGTGCTGTAGTATATGTTAAAGCAATTAGGTAATTCAAATTTTAACAGACTTTTTAAAGAAATCTTTTTACAGTAGAGCCAGTTATATGATACTACTTCTACCAATCTGAAGACTCAAATATGTACACAATCTATACACTTGTAAACCACAAAAGGAATAAATTTTCTACGAAAGCCTCAATTTATTCTACTTAAGGTGGCAACCCTATATACAACTACTTTTTCATATTAAGTTGTAATATTGAAAGACAGCTACAGATAAGGTGTTAAAAGGTGATAAAAGTGTATAAGAAATCTAAATACAGTGATGTATCTATCAAGTTTGGCACCCAAAAATCCAAACGAAACTCCAGTTTATGCTTTCTTTTTTTAATACTTAGCACTTTACAGGTACATTTTTAATCTTTAGGAAGCATTAAAATTTTCTTCTGACGTCTCAAGTAAGGTTTAACTGAACTCTTTCTTCTCTTTCATAAATTCTCACTTTAAATACACACTAAGTCCAACAACATTTTTCACCTTTATAGTACATTCTCAATTTATCTTGACAAACTCAGAGTTAAACTCCTATTAACGACCAAGCAGTTAAATGTTCTTACACTGTCAGTTAATTAAAATGTGATCTGCCTTCAGTGAACAACTTTTAGATGAATCTTCTAAAAATATGGAAAGTTACAGAACACCAAACAAAGGTTCCTTTGCAACACTTTAAAGCTCATTTTTGTAGCTAGCTAGTAAAAGCTCAGACACAATCTGCTACTGAAGTGATATCCGTTCAGTGTTTTAACCCCAGTACTCTAATACCACCAAATCTGAAAGTTCAATATAACCAAATCTGTAATTCAATCTGAAGTGTGATCAGTTACAAAAACTCCATCAGTTATAAATCAGAACTCTTACCTGGGCTTAATTCCACTAGGTAGGGTAGTTTCTCAGGAGGAAGGCAAGAGCCATAGCCAGACCCGTCAACTCTTTCCTTCCCCTTTAATGGCTTTCCATCAGTTTGTTTCTTGGTTTTCTTTGGGATATAGTCAGAAGGCCGTCTTTTCAACTGAAAGACTAGTATTCCTAAAACAACACAACATTATACACATCCACTGAGTCCTACTACCAATGCTTAAATAAATATAACATCCATAAAGCAGTAAATGTTCTTCATACTGCTTGTAACATAGCATATTCAAAATGCTCCTTACATTTTTATTAAGTTAAATTATTTAAGGTTCACCAAACCATAGTTTTTAATGTTGTCTTTTTTTACCCCACTAGTCAATTTTAAGGACTTTAGTAAATTTTTCCACTTTATTGTACATTTTGAGAATGTATTTAACCATAAAGAATGAGAAAATATTACTCTCGGCCTTGAAGTTCACCCTGGAAAATTCTGGACATGATCTATCTAAAAAAAAAAAAATACAATACAACTGAACACTGCAAAATATAATTCAAATGAACCTCTTACTTTACAAAGATGGCTTGTACTATCTTACATTTCTGTATAATATTTTTAATGTACCTTTATCACTAGACCATTCCCTGAATATTTGAAGTGGGCACTCATCATCATCAAGGATAATTTCTTTAGCACCTTTATCATCAGAGTGTTGAGCACCAGGAGGAAGCATAACCTATAAAGGAAAGTTAACTATGAGTTTCCACAGAAAAATCAGAAGATTTGTACAGAGGACCTAGCAATGGATTTTCCTCACTACAGCTTCTATTTTGAGATAGTGAATTATGCAACTAGAAATATAAAAAACCTTAGCAAGCAACACATTAACCTATTTTCTGATTCTCTCCCTTTGCTGAACTAGGTACCAAGGCACCAACATCAAACTTGTCATGGCACCAAGGAAAAACGAATTTTACTCACGATACACTGTCATCCTCTGATAAAGCAATTAATTTTGTCTTCACAGTTTGTAAATCAGAATCAAAACACGTGCTTATCCCCTCCCATACACACTCTTTCCTCTCACTTCGTAATTCCCCCTACACACATGCACCATATAATTCTTTTGACTAACACAATTAATGTACAGTACTGGACTAGATCTTTGGCCCCCTTAATGCTACTTTGTGCCACTCTGGCAAGGCAAAGCAATCTTAAAGTTTGCTTGATAGTCTGGTGGAGGATCACCTTTGTCAGAGTCTTCAGAAAACACTGCAAGCCTCTAACAAACCACTACCTATCATGTGCTAACTGGTTTTTTTTTTCCAGAGGTGTAGAACTTGGTCAAATTTGAGTGGATTTTCATGGGGGCAGCCAGAGATACATCAGTGATACCAAGGTATCCCCTGTGGCAAGTCCCTACTCCAAAGCAAAGCAGCATTACAGCATTTCATTGAAACAGATGTAAGAATTTCTTTTAACATGGACAAAATAAATTTTTTTCTAATCTCATTCTCTGAAATGTCTGAACCATTTTAGCTGAAACTTCACCCAAAAAGTTCAGCCTAAAACAAATAACCAGCACGGAAAATTTCAACCTGAACAGTCAAAATTTGATGAAGTTATAAACTACTGAAAACAGTCTTATAATAGGATGTGTTCGGCAATTTAAGCTGCAGGAAAAAAGACGGTTACTCACCTTTGTAACTGTTGTTCTTCAAGATGTGTTGCTCTTAGCCATTCCAGTTAGGTGTGCACGCGCCACGTGCATGTTCATCGGAGATTTTTACCCTAGCAACACTCGCTGGGCCGGCAGGGCGCCCTCTGGAGTGGCGCCGCTATGGCGCCTGATATATATACCCTTGCCGGCCCATCCGCTCCTCAGTTCCTTCTTGCCGGCTACTCTGACAGCGGGGAAGGAAGGCGGGTTTGGAATGGATATGAGCAACACATCTCGAAGAACAACAGTTACAAAGGTGAGTAACCGTCTTTTCTTCTTCGAGTGCTTGCTCATATCCATTCCAGTTAGGAGATCCCAAGCCTTACCTAGGTGGTGGGGTCGGAGCGAGATGTTGCGGAATGTAAGACCACTGAGCCGAAGGTGGCATCGTCTCTGGACTGTTGGACCAATGCATAGTGCAATGCAAAGGTGTGGATCGAAGACCAGGTGGCCGTGCGGCAGAGTTCCTGTATGGGAAAATGGGCCAAGAACGCGGCAGATGAGGCTTGAGCCCGAGTAGAGTGGGCGGTGAGATGGCCAGGTGGAACGTGAGCCAAGTCATAGCATGCCCGAATACAGGATGTCACCCAAGATGCAATCCGTTGGGAAGAGATTGCCATGCCCTTCATACGTTCTGCCACCGCTACAAATTAGCTGAGGTGAACGCCGGAAGGGTTTGGTCCTCTCGATGTAAAAAGCGAGAGCCCTGCGGACATCCAGAGTATGCATCTGCTGTTCCCGTCGCGATGAGTGCGGCTTTGGAAAAAAGACTGGCAGGAAGATGTCCTGATTAACGTGAAAGGCAGAGACGACCTTAGGGAGGAACGCTGGGTGTGGTCGCAGCTGTACCTTGTCCTTATGGAACACCGTATACGGAGGATCCACAGTCAAAGCTCGAAGTTCTGAGACTCGTCTAGCTGAGGTGACAGAGACTAGGAATGCTGTCTTCCAGGACAGGTACAGCAGCGAGCATGTGGCTAAAGGCTCAAAGGGGGGCCCCATGAGCCTGGTTAAGACGAGGTTCAGGTCCCAGGTAGGGGTTGGGCGTTTGACCTGGGGATAGAGTCGCTCCAAGCCCTTGAGGAATCTGGAAACTATAGGATGAGAAAAAACGGAACTGCCGGCCTCCCCAGGATGGAAGGTGGAAATAGCTGCAAGGTGCACTCTTAGCGAAGAGATCACTAGATCTTGCTCTTTGAGAGACCATAAATAGTCCAAGATAGTGGGGACTAATACAGACTGCGGAGAAAGGTCCTGCTGGGCGCACCAGTGACAGAAGCGCTTCCATTTAGTGAGGAATGTTGATCGTGTGGAGGGCTTTCTGCTTCTCAACAGCACCTGTTGCACTGCGGCGGAACAACGCAACTCCAATTGGCTCAACCAGCCAGCAGCCATGCAGTCAGATGAAGGGACTACAGGTCCAGGTGGTGCAGCCTGCCGAAGTCCTGCATGATCAGGTCCGGGCAAACTGGCAGGGGAATTGGGTCTGACAGAGACAGGTCGAGCAGCATGGTGTACCAATGCTGCTTCGGCCAAGCCGGAGTGATCAAGATAAGGCAGGCTTTGTCCCTGTGGAGCCTGAGTAAAACTCAAGGAGGAAACGGTGAGAAGGCATAGAGAGAAACGAAGAGAGGAAACGGTGGGAAGGCATAACAGAGGTGGCCCGTCCACGGAATGAGGAACACGTCCGACAAGGAGCCCGGGGAGTGACCTTGTGGGAAGCAGAACACCTGGCATTTTCTGTTCTCCCGGGAGGCAAAGAGGTCTATGTGGGGAAAGCCCCACCTCCGGAAAACTGAATGGAGAATGTCCGGACGGATGGACCACTCGTGCGCCAGGAAGGATCTGCTCAGATGATCTGCGAGCGTGTTCCGGACTCCTGGGAGGAAGGAGGCTACTAGGTCTATGGAGCCGGCTATGCAGAAGTCCCACAGTTGGATCGTTTCCTGACACAAGGGAGAGGACCGTGTCCCTCCCTGTTTGTTTATATAATACATGGCCGTTGTGTTGTCCGTGAACACTGCAACACAACGGCCCTGCAGATGGCGCTGGAACGCTTGGCATGCCAGCTGGACCGCTCTCAGCTCCCAGACATTGATGTGTAGCGTCAACTCCCGGGATGACCAAAGGCCTTGGGTGCTCAGGTGCCCTAGGTGAGCACCCCATCCCAGAGAGGACGCATCCGTTGTTAGGGACGTGGAGGGCTGGGAAAGATGGAACGGGCAGACCTGCACACACCCAGGACAACATTCGCCACCAGTCGAGGGAGCCGAGAACGCTCGGCGGAACTGTCAGAATGATGGCTATGGCGTCTCTGCCTGGCCGATAGATGGAGGTGAGCCAGATTTGTAGAGGACACATTCGCAGCCTGGCATGCTTTGTGACGAATGTGCATGCAGCCATGTGACCAAGGGGACCAAGTCAAGTGCGAGCAGAGGTTGTTGGAAAACTCTGAAGACTCTGGACAAGGGAGACTATGGCCTGAAACCGGTGGGGGGGTAGACTGGCCGTCGCCAGGTTGGAGTCCAGCATTGCCCCGATAAACTCTATCCTCTGCGTAGGCACCAGAGTGGACTTGTCTAGATTGAGGATCAGGCCTAGACGCATAAACAGGTCCTTGATAATGGTCACATGGCTGATGACTTGTGCCTCGGAGGCCCCTCGGATAAGCCAGTCGTCGAGGTAACGGAAGACGTGTATTCGATGACGGTGTAGGTAAGCAGCGACAACCGCCATACACTTCGTCAAGACACGAGGGGCCGAGGAGAGGCCAAAGGGGAGGCTGGTAGTGTAAACTGGTAGTGCCAATGATTTACCACAAAGCACAGATACCGCCTGTGCGGGGGGTAAATTGCGATGTCGAAATATGCATCCTGCATGTCGAGAGCAGCTTACCAATCTCTGGGATCCAGGGAAGGAATGATGGTTCCCAGGGATACCATGCGGAACTTGAACTTTTTGATGAATTTGTTCAGTCCTCGCAGGTCTAGGATAGGCCGGAGGCCCTCTTTCGCCTTGGGAATTAGGAAATATCGGGAATAAAACCCCTTGCCCCTTAACTCCTCCGGTACCTCCTCTATAGCTCCGATTGAGAGGAGCCTGCGGACCTCCTGGATGAGGAGTTGCTCGTGAGAGGGGTCCCTGAAGGGGGGGTGGGAGGAAGGGGGTGAAACAAACTGAAGATGGTATCCAAGCTTCACCGTATGTAGGACCCAACGATCTGAAGTCAACTGGGACCACGCAGGAAGGAAAGGGAAAAGGCGGTTGTAGAACTGAAAGGGATCTGGGGAGGCAACTGGTACACTGCTCTCAGGTGCACCCTCAAAAGTTTGATTTTGGTCCCGCTGTTGGTTTGGTGGGACCGGAATTGTTACCCCCTTGAGGTCCAGACTGACATCTGCAATTGGTACGACCTCGTCTTCTGGCAAAGTCTTGCCTTGGCCGAGGCGGGGGGTAAGGGCGCTGAGGCTGGGAAAGGAAGGACCGTCTTTGAGTCTGAAGCGTATGCATTCCCAACGAACGCATAATTACTCGGTTGTCCTTTAGACTCTGCAGCCTGGGGTCCACCTTTTGCGAAAAACAAGCCTTATCCATCAAACGGCAAGTCTTGTATGGTATGCTGCAGCTCAGGTGGCAGGCCGGACACTTGCGCCATATATCGTGGTTGCATGGCTATGCCAGAGGTGACCGTTCTAGCCGCCGAATCGGCAGCATCTAGCGAGGCTTGTAAGGAGGTCCTCGTGACCCTCTTCCCCTCCTCCAGGAGTGCTGCAAATTCCTGGTGGGAATCCTGTGGAACCAACTTGGCAAACTTCCGGACCGTCTCCCAGGTATTGTAATTGTATCTGCCCAGGAGGGCTTGTTGGTTTGCTATGTGGAGTTGGAGGCCTCCCGCGGAATAGACTTTCCGTCCCAACAAATCCATGCGCCGGGCCTCCCTAGATTTAGGCACTGGGGCTTGTTGGCCGTGGCGCTCCCGTCCGTTGACTGACTGTACCACCAATGAACAGGGAGCAGGGTGCACGCAGAGATACTCATAGCCCTTGGTAGGCACCATGTACTTCCATTCAAACCCCTTGGCTGTGGGTGGGATGGAAGCCGGGGATTGCCAGAGAGTGTCTGCTCTAGCCTGGATTGAACGGATGAAGGGGAGAGCCACTCTGGTGGGTGTCTATGCGGACAAGATGCTAATCACCAGGTCCTCCACCTCTGGAACCTCCTCTACCGGCAGGTTGATATTCTGGGTGACACGCCACAGAAGGCCCTGGTGTGACCGGAGGTCAATCGGAGGTGGCCTCGATGATGACTTCCCCGCTACTGCCTCATCCAGGGAAGGAGGAGGATGACAGTCCCGGTACGAGAGGGTCCTGCACTGAAGCCTGGTCCGGGGGGACCTCCGTCTCTGGAAGATCATGCGGGTCTGGTGCATGTGCACTGGTTTCCTCTGTGCTAGCGGGGGGAGGTCGGCTGACGGTGGCCTTGGGCACACGGTGCTCTGAGTGACTGGAGCGTGATGGGCCAGTCGGTTCGCCGTGGGCTTGATGATACGCCCAAGGTGTCCAAAAGGACCACTGATGAGGTCTGTGGTCCGGGCCATGGGCATGCGTACCCGAGTCCCCGTAGGAGGCACTGTCCGCACAGGAGGAGCTGAAGTTGATTGGACCAGGTCTCTGCGTCCATTGGACTCCTGTCTGCACGGTACCGGCAAATGGTACCGAGAGTCGTAGCGGTGCTGGGAATGGGACCGGGACGTGCGACCAGCGCGGTGCCGGGAGGTCGACCGGTGTCTCACGTCTCCATGCCGAGATTTTCTGCAAGAGGTACGGCGGTGCCAGGATCTGGACCGGTGCCGAGAGTACTGCGATGGAAACCAGGATCTTGAGCGGTGCCGCGAGTATGACTGGTACCGGGATGGAGAGCGGTACCAGGACTGCGAGCGGTGCCGGGATCAGGAGTGATGGCAGGACCGAGAGCGTCCGCCGGACCTGGATCAGGACCAGTGGCGTTCTGCAGTGCCCGGCGAAGATGGCCTCATCATGGCAGGCTTGCCCAATGACTGAACAACCCGCACTGGCGGTGCCGGGGGTTGGGGCAGCTCAGGCTCCATCAGAGCAAACAGTTCCTGAGCCGTGGAGAAGGTCTCCAGCGTCGAGGGTACAACGAGCTCAACCACAGCGTGCGCTGGGGAGCTGGTAGGCACCGGACTCGATGGCTCCTGAGAGACCAGAATCAACGGTGCGGAGGCAAGCGGTGCCGAGGCAGTTGATGGTGCCGGGCCGTCCGCCTTGGATGTACGCTCCGACTGCGGTGTAGATACAGGTGCCGCAGGAGCCTTGTGCCTCTTGCTCCTTGGGGAGAGGGATCGGTGCCGGCCAGAAGGTTGAGCCGGTGAAGGCTGGTGCCGAGTAGCCTTTACTGGAACCGTGCGCTCCGGTGCGGAGGGAGCACTCGTCCCCGGAGCCGGAGTTGGTGCCGAGGATGGAGGAGTTAGAGCTGCCTCCATCAAAAGTTGCTTGAGGCAAACGTCCCGCTCTTTCTTCGTCCGGGGCTTGAAAGTCTTGCAGATTCGGCACTTGTCCGCAAGGTGGGATTCGCCCAGGCACTTTAAACAGGAGTCGTGCGGGTCTCCTGTGGGCATCGACCAATGACAGGACGCGCAGGGTTTGAAGCCTGGTGAACGGGGCATGGGCCCCGGTACCGGGGGGAGGAGAAGGGGCAAGCCCCCGATCCCCTGTAACTATATACATAACTACTATAAGAACTACTAATATAAATGCTAACTAGAACTATAGAAAACGAACTATATACACAATAACTATATATACGAGCGAAGAGTTAGGGAGGTGGAGATCAGCTAAGCTGCGCTCCACTGTTCCAACGACTGACACGGGCGGTAAGAAGGAACTGAGGAGCGGATGGGCCAGCAGGGGTATATATCAGGCGCCATAGTGGTGCCACTCCAGAGGGCGCCCCGCCGGCCCACCGAGTGTTGCTAAGGTAAAAATCTCCAATGAACGTGCATGCAGCGCGCGCACACCTAACTGGAATGGATATGAGCAAGCACTCGAAGAAGCAGCTACTAGCTATACCTCTAATACAATGGTACGCGAACTTGTCCTGTCACCCCTCCCTTACCAGCAATGGAATCTGTATGCACACCCCTCTATTAATGCACAGTTGGCTCAGCAGAAGAGCTTGGGCTGAAGGTGGAGCTGGGGGCAGAAGTGGGGTGATGGAGGAGAGGGGACTAGAGGCGGAGCTAGATGGTGCTCCCTCCCCACCCCCTGTGGGGGGCTGGTTCACTCGAATATTCCTCCACATACCTCTAGGAGGAGCATACTACAGTTTTGGGATCATTGCTCTAATATACATTGTAAAAAATAACAAACAGTGCTATCTACATTGGCATTTCCACAGGCTGTTCTTTTGCCCTGCCACTTTCTTTTTGTCAACAAGCCAGTGTGCCATGTTACTAGTGGTCTATTAAAAATAAATTAAAATTTTGATTTGTAATCTTATATCATCACAAAGATCAGCTCAGTGATAGTAAGATTTTTTTCGCATCACTTTGATACAATTAAAAGTCACTGAATCTGCTACCCAAAAGGAGCCACATTTATGTTATTCACATGCTGGAGAACAAAAACATTTCATGTCATCTACAAAAAGGGTAATTTTTCTTTGAAAATGATCCATCAGTATGTGTGTGCTTTCATTGTGTGTGTTACAGGAAAAAAAAAGTTAATTTATCTGAGGATAAAGGAATAAAAGAAATAAAGCACCCTAAATTAAGCATGTAATCCGGATACATTCTAAAATAGAATCTTGTAAGCCACACAATATTTTCCAAGTTTTAGGTCACATTCAAAGGAATGTGCACAGGTAGCTTAGACAAAATTATCTAATTAATTTGACACCTTGAGAGGTGTGCAATGAACCTCAAAATTAACATGCTGAAAGACAAAGAAAAATGAATATCGGAACAAAAATTTATATTCACTTAATGTTTAGTTAGAACGGCACCATTCTTGTACCTGGTAAAGCTGCAGTATAGAGATAGGCTATCTAACAAAATATGAGAAGAAAAATGATAAATACAGCCCCAAGGAGCCATGTCCAACAAAAAGTCAGCACTGGAAAATATTTATGTTGGTCTTTTAAGTGACATTTCAGAACAAGGGAAATGAACTTTATTATGGATATCTTATGAAGCATTATAAAGGGTCTCTTCTCAGTAAAACAATTTAAAATCCAATTAGATAGCTAAGTAAGTGTCAATCACTTAAATCCTCCCCAAAGATATTTCAACTACTATCAACAGAAAGACAAAGAACCATATTTTCAAAATGCTAAAACCCTAGGAGACCAAAACTTCTAGAAAAAAAGAAGAGATGTTAATTTTGTTCAGTTTAATGCAGCTTTTCAAAGATTGCTTTAAATGAAGAACATAAGTAACAAGGTAAATCTCAATATAGGACAATCTTTTACAACACTGGAGGAAGAGGAGAAATTGTTCACCGGATGCTGACAGATAGCTGTGACTCGCTAGAAGTTCCTATAAACAGTACTCAACAAGTTACAATGAAACCAAATCTATTTATTTAATCTATTTAGCACATTATTCACATGTTTCCCAGTCAGGAAAATAATGATGTATGTAGTCTAAGCTGAATCAAGGACATTTAAAAAAAAAAAAAAAAAGAGTTCAAGCAATTCTTTACAGGAAAGTTCAGTTTCATAAAACATTTAGCTAGAATTAGGTTTTCAAGTTATTTCAGTCCAATAGTAAATCACTTTCACATTTAAATTCATATACTATAGGGTCAGAAGTGTGGCAAATTCAGATCAGTTAGTGAAGAGTACAATATATTATCCAACTACAATGACTCTAAAGAGCCAGAAAAGCAGGTCTGCCACATTTATTAGGATACAGCACAAATCAAAATCTATATAATATAACTATCTATCTATGGAAATCACCAGTTGCCTCCTTAAAAACACATGAAAATATACTAGATATACAAAGAAAAGTTGAGTTTCTGTGGAAAATTTTGACTTTCCACAAGGCTACAAAATTAAAGCAGCAATTTGCTTCTTTGGTAAGATCAGCAAAATCTTTGCTAAACTTCATGCAAAAGTCCTTCAACTACTTGTTCTCTATTTTAATCACATAAGATAAGGCTTGAAAAATTCACTATCGTATGGAATATTTCTCTGGCATGCATACAAGATTTAAGACACTTATTTCTGCAAAATATAAACTTTTTTCCCCTTAAAACATTAAGATACACTCCACAGTGAACCAAAGAGAAATTGATTCAGTGCTATCTTCCTAAGCTGCAGGCTGAGGCTGCAGTATCTCTGCAGCTATTCACAGGCCTGGTCTACACTACGCGTTTAAACAGAATTTAGCAGCGTTAAACCGATTTAACCCTGCACCCATCCACACAACGAAGCCCTTTATATCGATATAAAGGGCTCTTTAAACTGATTTCTGTACTCCTCCCCGATGGCGGGAGTAGCGCTGAAATCAGTATTGCCATGTCGGATTACGGTTAGTGTGGCCGCAAATCGACAGTATTGGCCTCCGGGCGCTATCCTACAGTGCATCATTGTGACCGCTCTGGAAAGCCATCTGAACTCGGATGCACTGGCCAGGTAGATAGGAAAAGCCCCGTGAACTTTGAATTGCATTTCCTGTTTGCCCAGCATGGAGCTATGATCAGCACGGGTGGCGATGCAGTCCCAAATCCAAAAAGAGCTCCAGCATGGCCCATACGGGAGATACTGGATCTGATCGCTGTATGGGGAGACAAATCTCTTCTATCAGAGCTCCGTTACAGAAGACGAAATGCCAAAGCATTTGAAAAAATCTCCAGGCTATGATATAGAGTCCACAGCAGGGACTCAGCACAGTGCTGTGTGACAAGCGTAACGGAAAGCTAAAGAATATGGACACTTATGGAGGGAGGGAGAGGGTACTGAGGACTCCAGCTATCCCACAGTCCCCAAAAAGTATTTGCATTCTTGGCTGAGCTCCCAATGCCTGAAGGGTCAAAAACATTTTTCCAGGTGTTTCAGGGTATCTGTTGTCAATTTACACCCTTCCCCCCCAAAAATAAAGAAAAGGGAAAAAAAAGTTTCTCGCCTTTTTTCAACGTCACCCTATGTCTACTGCATGCTGCTGGTAGACAAGGTGCTGCAGTGCAGAACATCAGCATCCCCTTCCTGGTGGCAGATGGTACAATATGACTGCTATCCATCGTCATCATCAGCCCATGACTGCTCCTGGCTGGCCTCGGTGAGGTCGGCCGGGAGCGCCTGGGTAAAAATGGGAATGATTCCCGGTCATTCCCGGCAGATGGTACAGAACGGCTGGTAACCGTCTTCATCATAGCAACTGGAGGCTGAGCTCCATCAGCCCCTCCCCCTTTCATGTCTAATGAAGATTCTGTACTGCCTGGACTATCATAGCAGTGGGAGGCTGCACTTCTCTCTCCCCCCACCCTTTAACGTCCTGCCTGAACTATCAGAGCAGCTGGGGGCTTCCTCTCCCTCATTTTATCTCACTAAAAAGTCAGTGTTTCTTATTCCTGCATTCTTTATTACTTCATCACACAAATGGGGGGACACTGCCACGGTAGCCCAGGAGGGTTGGGGGAGGAGGGAAGCAACGGGTGGGGTTGTTGCAGGGGCACCCCCTACAATGGCATGCAGCTCATCATTTCTGCGGGATCTCTGGGACTCTGACACAGAGCGGCTGTGCTCTCTGGTTCTCTAGTACACTTGCCCCATATTCTAGGCAGGACTGACTACTTTTAGACAAAACATAAAGAAGGGAATGACCCGGGGAGTCATTCCCATTTTTGTCCATGCGCCCCCAACCGATCTCAGCGAGGAGAGCCAGGAGCACCCATGACAGCAGCAGACGGTACAGAATGACTGATAACCGTCATCTTATTGCCTATTTACAATGGCACGGCAGACGATGCAATATGGATGGTAACTGTCTCTGCTACCTTGCAAAGGCAAATGAATGCTGCTCTGTAGCACTGCAATACCGCGTCTGTCAGCAGCATCCAGTACACATATGGTGACAGTGACAAGGCAAAAACGGGCTCCATGGTTGCCACGCTATGGCGTCTGCCAGGGCAATCCAGGGAAAAAGGGTGCAAAATGATTGTCTGCCGTTGCTTTCATGGAGGAAGGATTCAGTGACGACATTTACCCAGAATCACCCGCGACATTGTTTTTGCATTGGGATCTCAACCCAGAATTCCAGTGGGCGGGGGAGACTGCGGGAACTATGGGATAGCTACAGGATAGCTAGCCACAGTGCAACACTCCGGAAATCAACGCTAGCCTCGGTACATGGATGCACACTGCCGAATTAGTGTGCTTAGTGTGGCCGCGTGCACTCAACTTTATACAATCTGTTTTACAAAATCGGTTTATATAAAAACGGAATAATCCCGTAGTGTAGACATATCCTCAGTGCTCTCAAACATCAGAAAATCCAAATCAAAAATCTCTAGCCAGCTTCTCTGATGCTATTTAGACCCACATGGGAAAACATGAAACTGTCACAAATCAGTTTCAAGCTGATAATGCCACTGAGAGCTATTAGCATCACAGTGTTAGACAAAAAATGAAACAAAACAAAAAACCAAAAGCTTAAAGCAGAGCCTGGAGAAGATTAAGAGTGACAGGGATCACTCCCCACTCTCCATTCACAACAATTAGGAGACTCAGGGTATGTCTTCACTATCAACGTTAAAGTGCTGCTGGGCAGCACTTTAGTGTGGCTGCGTAGTTGTGGCCCCAGCGCAGTGTACTGTCTACACCGCTGAAACTTACATTGCTTGAGGGGTGTTTTTTCATACCCCTGGGCAAGAAACTTTCAGCACTGTAAAGTGGCAGTGTGGACAAGACCTAAAAGAGGAGCAGAGAGGACACCTTCCCCCCGCCCATCAAAAAACAATGAGTCTTGGGAAATGCAAAAAGGAAGGAGAAGCACCTTTTCTCCCTTGTACCAACTAGAGGAGTAACAGTTTCAAATTTAAATCAGACAGGTACTAGCCAGAGGCTGATACACAGGATGGAGTTCACAAACAAGGCCCAGACATAGCACCTTATTTCAAACCCCACCACTCTCTCCTTACCCCAGCAGCTGGAATGGGCAGATGGAGCTGTATCTTTAATCACTGTGTTGCCTGTGGACACTCCCTGGTGAAGCTACACCACTCAGCTAATAGGTAAATTAAAGACAAATTCTATATAAAGTTTGATTTTTTTCAAATTAATTTAAAGAAACCTATTTGTCTCATTTTCATATGATTCAATGAGCTGAGGGTTTTTTTAATTAGATATCCTTAAAATATATATTCAGCTTCTAAAAATTAAATACCAAACTGAAATTCAATTTTAGCTTCAGCAACAGCTTCTTATTATACATTATTGAACAGTGTCTGAAAATATCTCAAAATGTGTACCTTGTCAGATTTGGGCCTGATCCTGCTAATACTTATGTACTGAGTATCTCATTTAGTTCAGTGCAACCAACCATTCACAAAGTTTTTCACAAACTTAAGTGTTGACAAGACCAACGCTTTAATTCATAAACTTTGCTAAAATTTAGTTGATATAGTTGCATAAGACTGCAGTATCAATTTAAGTACAAAAATATATTTCCATCAGTTACACACTGCCATGCAACAAAGCAGCAATAAAAATGTTATAAAGCTGGAAGGTTTAGGCTCATTTTAAAGATTTATGAAAATGAAAATAATTGAATTGCTTAATAACTACTAACATATCTAAGTGATAAGATACAAGTTATAAGATTAAAATATCAACAAACTTTGATAAACTGTGCTCATTTTTTAAAAGTTGCTTTAAGAAAGAAAACCCCTTCAAACATAAGCACCAGGAGTGTTTTGATGTTAATAGCTTTACTTACCCGAGCAATACAGTAATCCTTGGGATTTTCTTTTTCCAGACCGTATTTCTCTAGTGCTTCAATAACTGCAAAGTCTGCCGTATCTGTAGTGGACAGCAGGATGGTCTTGTACGGTATATTTGGTTTTAAACTGTCTGCATAAATCCTCAGGGTTCCACCTTGAAAATACATGTAATTACTATTTTATCTGAGCAAAGGGATATGCAATCACAGATTTAAGAGTCCTAAACATTTGAACAGACTTCTTTGGTATACCTTAACACCAAAACTCTACAAATTCCTCCTTTCATAGATTCCATCTATTGCCCATCCCTACGTACAAATGCTATACCTCATCAAATAGCAAAAGCTATCTTTTAGCACATTATACAAAGGGATTCTCATTTGTTACTGTAAATATTTGATTTCATGCATCTGAGAAAGACTCTGCTTATAAAACACAAGTATACAGCTTTTTCCATACTTCCCTGAGAGATCGATTTCTCCTTCCTTTTAAAGAGAAGGCCTGGAATCAGAACAAGCATGCAATCGCTGTATCAAAACTAAAACTGTTTCCCAGAAACCTTTTCTGAAATATAAATGACATGAATGGGAAATCACACATTCTAACAATAGATCTTACAACCTTTCTGACAGCTATCCAGTTACACACAGCAAAGTGGTGATAAACAGGGACACTGAAGAGCTTAAATTATCTTAGTTTACCTGAATCCCTAAACACTGTCACACGTATTGATACACTCAAGTCCAGGAATTTCACAGGACTATTTTTTACTTAATAGTTTGGCAGTAGTTTTTTGTTTTTGTTTTTTTTTTTTCAAACTCTAGCAAGTTGTGTTTTTTTTTAAGATGTTTTTAGCAATGAGACCAAAGTAAACAAACAGTTACCAGACACGGAAACTGACTTTAGTATGAGTAAGTTAAAGAGACGAAAGTTAGATTTCACTGGACTAATTTAATAAAAGAAAGTTTCAAGAATTGTTGGCCATGTGAAAAAGGGCTAAGCTTCCTTTAAGTAGTATATCATTAAATTAAAACATACAAGGAGCAAATCTGAATCACTACCTGAGTCTGGCCGGCCATCAGAGCTGCGGAACTCCTGCATTCTCTTCTCTAGTTTCTGTTGTCGCCGTCGTTTCATGACTACTTCAGGATTGGATATCGTCCGAGTGAAGCTGGTCTCCGGCATATCTTTGTACACCTCTGCTGCAAGACGAGAATTCTCACTGTCAAATTAAAGAAAAAGAAAAAAGAAAATATATATTATACAATACTTTGAAACATCTAAACACATCCTAATTACCGCATGAACTATTAAACAATCAGATCTGCACCGTGACAGTCAGAGTATATCACTATACAAGGATAATGTTTTCACTTACCATACCTCTGTTAGAATATTATTCACATGCCTGCGCTCATGTACAATAAATAGTAACCAAGAGTCTTGCATATTAGTACTAGTCATCTTACCAAGATAAGAAAATTAAGGTCTTTCTAGAAAAAAATTAAATTAATCAGATTTTCACATATCTAATTTTATTCTGGTCTGCAAGTGTTGAAGATTATCTGGAAGCAACTAGAGTTGGTATGTGTTTGCTACTCAACATTCATTTTATTTCACTCAACTTGAATTAAAAACCAAGTTCAAGCAAAATTACACTAGGGAAGGCTAAAAAGGTTATTTTTAATGTGAAGACAAAACAACCAAAAAAAAACAAAACCCACATCCAGAGAGAACTCTGGACAAAATGAAACACTTGCATTCTACTAATAATTCAAACAATTAAATCCACTGACTTCTCAAGCAATAAGTCTTTATATTAATGTAAAAACATTAAAATTGTGCTAAAAAGAAATTGAGTTTTGTTAATAACTCCAATATTAATATATAAGAACACTGTATTGTGGAGCTAAGTTTGCTATCTACATAATATGTTTAACAAATTAAAGGATGTTGATAAACCGGAGATGATTCAGAGAAGAGCCATGACAATGACTAAAGAATTAGAAAATACGCCTTATAGAGACTGACCTCCTTGAATCTATGTATTTAGCTTAATAAAGAGAAGGTTAAGGGGTGACTTGATCAGTTTAGAAGTACCTACATGGGGAACAAATATTTAATAATTGGCTCTTCATTCTAGCAGAGAACAGCGTAACACAATATAATGGGTGGAAGTTGAAGCTAGGTTGGTGGATTCTCCATCACAGGCAATTTTTACATCAAGACTGGATGTTTTTATAAAAGATATCCTCCAGGAATTATTTTTGGGAAGTTCTATGGCATACAGGAGGTCAGACTATGATCACAATGGTCCCTTCTGGCCTTAAAAATCTATGAAAACCTAAAAAAAGCAAAGCTCTAAAGATGACTAATAGCAGTATATTTCCTCATCCTGAGACAAAAATCATCACTACCACAAGCACAATACACCACAGAGAATGCACCACTAAAACTTGTCTCTGAAAAAATGCTGGCATTCCATCACCTCCTCCCCAAATCTCACCCACACATCCTACCTACCCCGCACACAGTTCAGGCTCTTCCCTTTAATCCCATTGTTCCTTCTGCACAATTCCATGAACTTTTTTTTTTATATTATATATATAATTTACACACACACACACACACACACACACAGGAATATGTTAAAGATCTTGATTGTCACGAATCTATTCAACTGATTCACAGGAAAAGCATATCTTCTGTGTTGAAGATCCTGGTTGCCACAAAATGCATGAAGATTCTGGTCTTCTGCAAAGTAGCCACGATTTTGTCAAAGATCTTTGATGCAATACAAACTACATCTGACTAGCCAAACTTATTCCCCATACACAATGTTAGCCCAGAGC
The DNA here is from genome assembly GCF_025201925.1 of Gopherus flavomarginatus. Classification (NCBI taxonomy): domain Eukaryota; kingdom Metazoa; phylum Chordata; order Testudines; family Testudinidae; genus Gopherus; species Gopherus flavomarginatus. The sequence goes on from NC_066620.1 coordinate 88,919,803, forward strand.
TTTATCTCAGAGGTCATGTAGTTATTCTTGAAGTTCACAAAGTGCATGTAGAAGTTTTCATATCAGATTAAGGTCTACCTACTCCAGTATCCTGTTTCTGTCAGTGTCCATACCAGATGCTTCAGAATCAAGTACAAGAAACATAATGAATAATTATGAAAACCTGTCTACAGGTGAAGTTTCTTGCTAACATCAGACAGTAAGTACCTGACTTACACCCTGAAGCATGAGAACTTTAGATCTCCCTTTTTATCCTGTTCTGATGTGGATGTTAATATCATCCACAGAAGTATCCAATCCTTTTTTTAATCCTCATAAGCTCTTTGCTTCAATGATACTTTATAGCAGTGAATTACACAGCAGTAATATTGTAAAAATTTATTTTTTTTAGCAGTTTTAAATGTGCCTTTCCATGATATTAATTGTCCACTGGCGCTTGTATCATGAGAAAGGGTAAACAGGTGTGCCTAATTCACCATCTATACCATTCATTATTTTGTGTACCCAGTTCATGTTTCTTGTTATTTAACTCCTCTTTAAACAAGTCTTTTCAATCACTCCTCATATGGCCTTCACCAGGCATCTATTTCCCCACTTCCCTCTTGAACTCTTATTTCTGCTCTATCTTTTTTGTAATAGGATAACCAGAATTGAACTTAGTATTCTGGGTGAAGATACACTACTGTACATACATATACACACACACACACACACTATGTATATATATACACACACACACACACAAAAAAAGGAATAACATTCCAGTATTATTTTCTATTCCATTCCTTACACATTCTAATATTTTGCTTCTTCACCAAAGGTGAGCACTGAGCAAATATTTTCTTTGAAATGTCCACTATCAGGCTTATGTGAATACATAAGGTGTTTATTAAATTTCTGCAGCAAATAAAGCTGCAAAGCAGGAGTAGGGAGAAAACTGGTGCTTTTAAGTCCCACTGTGAGGTACTTACGGCTCCTACTGACCGGGGAGAGTTGGGGGAAGAAAAGTACTGTTATGAAGTGAATGACCCCAAATATTCCATTTAGATGAAAGTGTTTGTGCCCAACAAAATATCCAGGTCCAAAAACTGGGAAAAAGGAAAGAAAAAACAACTCTGCAAGACATGAGGTTCTGTGGCAACAAAAAATAAATTGCTGCTGTCCTCCAAAGATGATGTGGACTGGGGTTCCAAAAGGAAATACAAGCAATGGGCTTGCATTTGTAGCAGGTAACAATAGAAAAGGAACTCTCATAGCTCCCTCTGGACAAAATAAAATGGGTAGCAAGTAAATAGTTGTGAATTAGAAACATGAGAAATGTTATGGCACACATTTTAAAAGAACAGGATTTTAGTGTGAAATTTGACTGAATTAACAGTTAGTAAGATAATCTTAACTTTTTCATTTCATAGTTTGAAAATTCAAAAGCTAATGCTGGATGCTAATATAACACTAAGGTTATAAGTGTACGATTTTGTATTTTAATTTTCCTGTAAAACCCTGATTTATTGTGTTTACAAGTTTTCAGTCTGCAAAGCTGAAGGCAAACATTTTCAAAAATGGATGCCTAAACTCAGACAGCTAAACAAGTGGCTTGATTTTCAAAGTAATCACTATCTGCTACTTCAATAGGACATGATGGATGCTCGGCACTTTTGAAAATCAGGCATCTTATTTAGGTGCCTGAATATGAGAGTTCAGAACCCTAACTTTTGGCATTCATTTCTAAAAGTTTTAGCCTTAAGTTTATCACATTGACATAAGTCACAGTACTTAGTTTCTTGGCCATCACAGCCAAAAGACGGTTACTCACCTTTGTAACTGTTGTTCTTCGAGATGTGTTGCTCATATCCATTCCAGTTAGGTGTGCACGCACCGCGTGCACGTTTGTCGGAGATTTTTTACCCTAACAACACTCGGTGGGCCGGCAGGGCGCCCTCTGGAGTGGAGCTGCTATGGTGCCGGATATATACCCCTGTTGGCCCCTCCGCTCCTCAGTTCCTTCTTGCCAGCTACTCCGACAGTGGGGAAGGAGGGCGGGTGTGGAATGGATATGAGCAACACATCTCAGAGAACAACAGTTACAAAGGTGAGTAACCGTCTTTTCTTCGAGTGCTTGCTCATATCCATTCCAGTTAGGTGATTCCCAAGCCTTACCTAGGCGGTGGGGTCGGAGTGAGATGTTGCGGAATGTAAGATCGCCGAGCCAAAGGCGGCATCGTCTCTAGACTGCTCGACCACTGCATAGTGGGATGCAAAAGTATGAATGGAAGACCAGGTAACTGCGCAACATATTTCCTGGATGGGAACGTGGGCCAGGAAAGCGGCGGACGAGGCCTGAGCTCGAGTAGAGTGGGCAGTGAGATGGCCAGTTGGGACGCGGGCCAAGTCGTAGCATGTCCGGATACAGGACGTCACCCATGATGAGAGCCTCTGGGAAGAGATAGGTATGCCTTTCATGCGCTCCGTGACCGCTACAAATAGCTGAGGCGAGCGTCTGAAAGGTTTGGTCCTCTGAATGTAAAAGGCGAGGGCCCGGCGGACATCCAGGGTATGTAGCTGTTCCCGGCGCGATGCGTGCGGCTTCGGGAAGAAGACTGGTAGAAAAGTGTCTTGATTAATGTGGAAGGCAGAGAACACCTTGGGAAGGAAAGCTGGGTGCGGTCGCAGCTGTACTTTGTCTTTGTGGAAGATCGTATACGGGGGGTCTACCATCAAAGCACGAAGCTCCGATACTCGTCTGGCCGAGGTGATAGCGACGAGGAAGGCTGTCTTCCAGGACAGGTACAGCAGCGAGCATGTGGCTAACGGCTCAAAGGGAGGGCCCGTGAGCCTAGCTAATACAAGGTTGAGATCCCAGGTAGGGGAAGGGCGCTTAACCAGAGGGTAGAGTCGCTCCAAGCCCTTAAGGAACCTGGAAACTATAGGGTGAGAGAAGGTCGAACTACCAGATTCCCCAGGATGGAAGGTGGAAATCGCGGCCAGATGCACTCTTATCGAAGAGAGCACCAGGCCCTGCCCCTTGAGGTACCATAAGTAGTCCAAGATAATGGGGACCGATACGCCTTCGGGAATAAGGTTCCGCTGGGTGCACCAATGGGAGAAGTGCTTCCACTTGGCAAAATATGTCGCCTGCATGGAAGGCTTTCTGCTTCCCAGGAGGACCTGTTGCACCTGACAGCCATGCTGTCAGGTGGAGGCACTGCAGGTCCAGGTGGTGAAGTCTGCCGAAGTCCTGTGTTATAAGGTCCAGGCAGAGTGGCAGAGCTATCGGGTCCGCTAGAGATAGGTCAAGCAGCATGGTATACCATACTCTATACTTGAAGAAATCGAACTATATACACAATTACAATAGAAACGAGCGAATCGCTAGGGAGGTGGAAATCAGCTAAGCTGCGCTCCACTGTTCCAACAACCGACACGGGCGGTAAGAAGGAACTGAGGAGCGGAGGGGCCGGCAGGGGTATATATCCGGCACCATAGCAGCGCCACTCCAGGGAGTGCCCTGCTGGCCACCAAGTGTTGCTAGGGTAAAAAATCTCCGACGAACGTGCACGCAGCATGCGCACACCTAACTGGAATGGATATGAGCAAGCACTCGAAGAAGAACATTTTCTTTTGTCTGTGAGCTCTACAGGGACCTGCCTACATTGCCTTTTGCTCTCTAGTTTTCCCAACAAATTAAGTTCCATACAAGGATTAATAGTGTCTGATCCCTGCATTGTTCCACTGAACTAGGCAGCAATATATGGGGGAGTTAGAGATGGAGTACAGTTTGCAGTTAGAGAACTGCAGGAGCCAGAATTGTAGGCTAGTGAGGTAAGCAGCCTGGAGAATAGTGAACAGCCAAAGACCAGGGAGCTAAAGAGATGAGTTGCTGAAGCCTGCTACAAGCTCTTCTGTTTCTTAACAGAAGCACATGCGGAGGGGAGAAGGCTCTGAGCTGGATCGCCTGGACAAGATCCCAAGAGTCAAGGCCCAGGTTACCTTGAGGGCAAAAGGAGAAACTCATCTTTGAGAATAAAAATTTCAAAAGAAGTTTCTGAAAAGTATTTTCACCTATAAGCAACAGCTATGGATTTTCATATGGGAAGAGAGTCAGGAATGAAAGATGTCTCATGACAACAAAAAATTCTGCTGCAAAATTTACAGGTTGTTGCACACTTTAGGAGTTACTACCAAAAAATTTTGTCTTATTGTGGTAACCAAATGTTATTTATTTTAAATTATTCTCTCTCCATCCCCAATGTTAAGTGGTTACTTATTGTATAATTTTTTTTGAGAGGTAATAATACAACTAATTGATATCATAATTAACTCATCAAAATTAAAATAAACTTACATATCATCTCCATGAAAAGGTCTATCATCTCTATCTGATGCTTGCCGCAATGCCTCTTTCTCTCGCCTCTTCTTTTCTTTTTTTTCTTTCTTTGATAGAGTCCGTTTGAAGTTCTGGATCACTCCCTCTTTTTCTTGTTTTTCAGGCCCATTGCTCTGAGCCTTCTGAAATGAATCAAGTTAAACTGCTTTTGTCACTTGGTCTACTGCAAAGTCGCTAATCTCTAATTACATCACAAACTAGATTCAGTAGTTTAAGTTTGTAAAGCATAAGCTAAAATACTAAGTAATGCCATATTGGAAATAGACACAGGAAAATCAACCACCCTCATTACGGGGGTGGGGGACGTGGAGAAGGGGAAGGAATCATTACCAATTAAGCATTTGATTTGTAAGTTACAAACAACTAAAAACATTCTTCAAAGATTGACTGAAATTATTACAAACCTTGCAGCAGGTGCAGCAATGCACTACACCTCCCCAACTAACTTACAGTACTTACTGGCATCTTAATTTTACTCTCTTCTTTTATATTTTAATGGAAATATGAAGTTGGATGCATACTTTGACTTTTTCCCCCTTGTATAATATACCCTCTTGTCTTTTTATTTAGAAGGATCTGAAAAAAGTTCTTTCCTTCTTTCACCACATGGCACAGGTTCAATGGCTCTTTGCAGCAGAGATTATGTTCCTTGCAGCTTCTTTTCCTGATAAGATTGTACCCAAGTGCATTTTTGGGGAAAACACATAGCATTGACAAGTAACACTAAAACAATATGTCAGGAGCCATCAGTAATAAAAGGCTCCCAGACTACCTCTGACAAGGAGATCCTTGTAGGCAAGTGGTAGACTGACTAAATTGCTTGGGAACCTTTTCAAAACCACTTCAATTTTTGATATTTCTAGAAAGGAGATCGGGTGAGGCCAAAACAGGTAGTGATTTCCCTGATGGTTGGGCATCAGTATGAATACTGGCTTCCACTCCTCTCAACATGGGAGGGGATTGATTGAAAGATATGACAACCCTGCCCAGGTGTAAGTCAAGTGGAGCCAAGCTTGTAGGCACCGCAAGTGGAGTCTGATGAAAGATGTCAGACAGGTACATATAGCCTAACAGGGAGAGGCACCGACACACCATTGATCAAGGTTTGCGGGTGGTGCAAGAGATCAGGCTGCTTGTTGCCTAAAATCTGTCTGCTGGAACAAAAGCTCTCACAGAGATTGAGTCCAGCCGTGATTCTATAAAATTTACTGTCCTTCATTTATGCAAACACTTATGGTTATATCAGCAAAATAACTCTGTTGCTGATATAACCTCCTGGTGGGACTGGCCTACCAGAAGCCCATCATCTAGGTATGGAAATACCATATATCCCTAATGTCTCATCTGGGTCACTAGCACTGCAAAAACATTGGGGAACACCCTGGGTACCATCATGAGTTCAAAAGGGAAGGACGCGGAATTGGTAGCACTGCTGACCAACTATGAAATGCAGGAACTTCCTGTGTGATAATATACATCCTTCATATCAAGAGCTGCGTACAACGCTCCCTCCTGAAGGGAGGTGATTATAGATGCCACTGTTATCCTGGATTTCCACTTGCAGACAAAGTTGTTGAACTGCCGAAGGTCCAGGATGGGTCTCCGCGCTCCATCCTTTCTGGGAATTAGGAAATATGGGGAGTAGAACCCTCTCCCTCGGTACAGAGGAGGAATGCGCTCTATCCCTCCCGAATAAAAAGAATTCGGCTTCCTACTGAAGATTCAATTGGTGAGAAGGATCCCGGAAGGGGGTTTGGGAAGATAGTTCATGAGGCGGGAAAAGACGGTTACTCACCTTTGTAACTGTTGTTCTTCGAGATGTGTTGCTCACATCCATTCCAGTTAGGTGTGCGCACCGCGCGTGCACGCTCGTCGGAAACTTTTTACCCTAGCAACTCCAGTGGGCCGGCAGGTCGCCCCCTAGAGTGGCGTCGCCATGGCACCCGATATATACCCCTGCCGGCCCACCCGTTCCTCAGTTCCTTCTTGCCGGCTACTCCGACAGTGGGGAAGGAGGGCGGGTGTGGAATGGATGTGAGCAACACATCTCGAAGAACAACAGTTACAAAGGTGAGTAACCGTCTTTTCTTCTTCGAGTGATTACTCACATCCATTCCAGTTAGGTGAATCCCAAGCCATACCTAGGCGGTGGGGTCGGAGTGAGAAGTCGCGGCATGGAGCACTGCAGATCCGAAGGCCGCGTCCTCTCTTGACTGCTGGACCAGGGCGTAGTGGGAAGCAAAGGTGTGGACCGATGACCAGGTCGCTGCCCGACAGATTTCCTGGATGGGCACACGGGCGAGGAAAGCCAGCGACGACGCCTGCGCCCTGGTAGAATGCGCAGTCACACGGCCCGTAGGAACGTGGGCCAGCTCATAGCAGGTTCTGATACAGGATGTTACCCATGAGGATAACCTCTGCGAGGAAATGGGAAGCCCCTTCATGCGGTCCGCTACTGCCACGAAAAGCTGGGGGGATTTGCGGAACGGTTTGGTCCTCTCCACATAGAACGCGAGAGCCCTACGGACATCAAGCGAGTGGAGTTGTTGCTCCCTGCCTGAAGAATGAGGTTTCGGGAAAAAAACCGGGAGGAATATCTCTTGGTTGACGTGGAAGGCTGAGACCACCTTGGGGAGAAAGGCAGGGTGTGGCCTCAGCTGCACCTTATCTTTATGGAAGACTGTATACGGGGGGTCTACCGTGAGAGCACAGAGTTCCGACACCCGTCTAGCTGAGGTAATAGCTACTAGAAAGGCTGTCTTCCAAGAAAGATAGAGTAGGGAGCAAGTAGCTAACGGCTCGAAGGGGGGCCCCATGAGCCGAGACAACACCAGGTTAAGATCCCAGGTCGGGGCAGGGAGTCGGATGTTAGGGTATAGACGTTCCAGCCCCTTCAGGAATCTAGTCACCGTCGGGTGAGAAAAAAACGGAGCGGCCATCCCCACCCGGGTGAAAGGTCGAGATAGCCGCCAGGTGGACCCGCAGGGACGATATCGCCAGGCCCTGTTTGAGGGACCAAATATAGTCCAAAATATTGGCCACCGAAACTTCCATCGGGTGGAGACCTTTCTCCACGCACCAACAGGAGAAACGCTTCCACTTGGCCGAGTATGTCGCTCTAGTGGAAGGCTTCCTGCTGCCCAAGAGTACCTCACGTACCGGGGTGGAGCAGCGCAACTCAGAACTGGTCAGCCACGCAGGAGCCACGCTGCTAGGTGCAGCGACTGGAGGTCCGGGTGACAGAGAGTTCCGTGGTCCTGGGTGATCAGGTCCGGGTGAAGGGGCAGGGGAACAGGGTCGGCTATGGCCAGGTCCAGCAACATGGGGTACCAATGCTGTCTGGGCCACGCCGGGGCTACCATGATCACGCGGGCCCTGTCCCTGCGCACCTTCAGAAGGACCCTGTGGACCAGCGGGAACGGGGGGAAAGCGTAGAACAAGTGGGTCGTCCACGGAATAAGGAAGGCGTCTGCTATAGACCCGGGTTCCCGGCCCTGAAAAGAGCAGAACGCCTGGCATTTCCTGTTCCCCCCGGACGCGAAGAGGTCCACACGGGGACAACCCCACCTCTGGAAGATCGAGAGGGCGACGTCCGGGCGAAGGGACCACTCGTGCGAGAGGATCTGCTCAGGCGGTCCGCCAGCGTGTTCCGTACTCCGGGGAGGAAGGAAGCCGTGAGGTGAATGGAGTGGGCTATACAAAAGTCCCAGAGTCGCATCGCCTCATGACATAGGGGAGAGGATCTGGTGCCGCCCTGCTTGTTGATATAGTACATGGTCGTCGTGTTGTCGGTAAATACCGCGACACAACGACCTGGAAGCTGGTGACGGAACGTTTGACAAGCAAGGCGGACCGCTCTCAACTCCCGCATGTTGATGTGCAGCTTCACCTCCTGTGGGGACCACAGGCCCTGTGTTCTCAGGGTTCCCAGGTGGGCCCCCCAGCCGAGATCTAAGGCATCCGTCGTTAGGGACACCGAGGGCTGGGGCGGGTGGAATGGGAGCCCCGCACACACTACGGACTGGTCTAGCCACCAGCTGAGAGAATCCAACACCCCCTGGGGGATTGTGATCAGCATGTCTAGTGGTTGCCTTGCCGGCCGGTAATGTGCGATGAGCCACGACTGGAGGGGCCTCATGCGGAGCCGAGCGTATCCGGTCACAAATGTGCATGCTGCCATATGGCCTAACAGGGTTAGACATGTTCGTATCGATGTCAAGGGGGCTGCCCGCAAGCGCTGAACGATCGCCGACAACGCCTGGAACCTTGGCAACGGCAGAAGAGCCCTGGCCACGGTGGAGTCCAGGCTGGCCCCAATGAACTCCACCCTCTGCGAGGGGAGCAGGGTGGACTTGTCCACGTTGATCATGAGGCCCAAGGTAGCAAACAGGCCGGTGATCCTGCGGACGTGGCTGCAAACCTGTAGCTCCAACGTGCCCCGAATTAACCAATCGTCTAGGTAAGGGAACACGTGGATACGACTGCGCCGAAGATGCGCCACAACGACGGCCATGCATTTTGTGAATACCCTCGGAGCCGTAGAAAGGCCAAATGGGAGGACTGCAAATTGGTAGTGAAGGCGGCCCACCACGAATCGAAGGAATCGTCTGTGGTGTGGCCATATGGCAATATGAAAATAAGCGTCCTGCATGTCGAGGGCGGCATACCAGTCTCCCGGATCCAGGGATGGAATAATGGTCCCCAGGGATACCATGCGGAACTTCAACTTCGCTAGGTACTTGTTGAGCTCTCGCAGGTCGAGGATAGGCCTGAGGCCTCCCTTGGCCTTGGGGATCAGAAAGTAGCGGGAATAAAACCCCTTGCCTTTCTCGTTTTCTGGAACCGCCTCTATAGCTCCTTTGTTGAGGAGCGTCTGTACCTCCTGCCGAAGGAATTGCTCGTGAGAGGGGTCCCTGAAGAGGGACGAGGAAGGGGGGCGGGAGGGAGGAAATGATACAAACTGCAGGCGGTATCCCGTCTGCACCGTGCGTAAGATCCAGCGATCGGATGTTATTTGGGTCCACGCCTGGAGGAAAAACGAAAGGCGGTTGGAAAATGGGGGGGAAGGATCCGTGGGGGAAACTGGTACTGCGCCCTCGGGCGCACCTTCAAAACGAAGGTTTGGGCCCAGGCGGGGGCTTGGAGGAGCTTTGATTCTGCCCCCCTTGGTTCCCCGACTGTCTGCGCCATCCATTCCTGCCGCGGCGCCTATTAAGGTCCTGCCGCTGGCGGAACTGGGGGTATGGCCGACGCTGCTGCTGTTGTTGCGGCCGGAAGGGTCTGCGCCCCAAGGGAGCGCATAATGACCCGATTGTCCTTAAGACTTTTCAGTCTGGGGTCTGTCTTTTCTGAGAACAGGCCCTGGCCTTCGAACGGGAGGTCCTGGATGGTGTATTGGAGCTCCGGTGGAAGGCCAGAAACCTGAAGCCAGGAGATGCGGCGGATCGTTACCCCTGAGGCGAGGGTACGGGCAGCCGAGTCTGCAGCGTCCAAAGAGGCCTGCAACAAGGTTCGTGCAACCTTCTTGCCCTCGTCAAGAATCGCCGCGAATTCTTGACGAGCCTCTTGTGGCAGCAGCTCTTTAAACTTGTCCGCTGCCACCCATGAGTTAAAAGCGTAGCGGCTAAGAAGGGCTTGCTGATTGGAAACCCTGAGCTGAAGGGCCCCAGCCGAATAGACCTTGCGGCCGAGGAGGTCCATACGCCTGGCCTCCTTGGATTTGGGGGCTGGGGCTTCCTGTCCGTGAAGCTCCCTCTCGTTCACCGACTGCACCACCAGGGAACATGGTGTCGGGTGAATGTGGAGGTACTCATAGCCCTTGGAGGGGGCCATGTACTTCCTTTCGACGCCCCTCGCCGTAGGGGGGATGGAGGCTGGTGACTGCCAGATTGTATTGGCGTTGGCCTGGATCGTCCTAATGAAGGGGAGGGCGACCCTGGTGGGAGCATCGGAGGAGAGGATGCTGACGACGGGGTCCTCGATCTCAGAGACCTCCTCGGCTTGCAGGCTCAGATTCTGTGCTACGCGCCTGAGGAGGTCCTGATGTGCCCTGAGATCTAGCGGAGGAGGGCTATTGGAGGAAGTGCCAGCCACCGCTTCATCAGGAGAGGAGGATGAGGAGACCCCTGGCAAGAAAGTGTCCGGGGGGGGTCCGCCTCAGCCCTCGCCTCTGGCTCAGGAGGAAGACCAGGGTCTTGCTGCTTGGATCCTTCCTCCCCATCCGGGGAGGGAGGGGGGCGGGACAACGACGCCTCCGGCACCCTGTGCTCTGCCGTTGCAGGCCTAGGAGGAAGCTGTTGGGGGCCCTGGGCTTGATGGTACGCCCAGGGTGTCCAGAACCCCCACTGCTGCGGACCCTGGTCCTGTTGCGGAGGGTCCTGGAAGAGAGCCGCTTGTCTGTCGGTGCCCAGCGCATATACGCTGTCCGCCTGTGATGACACCGACGGCTGTCTGGAAGGCCATGGCGGGGCCGACCGCGGCTGGTAAGAGTCTCCGCGGTCCGGCACCGAAGATGTTCTCGGTGCCGGGGACCGGTACCGGGAGTCATACCGGCGCCGGGATCGGGACCGGGTTCTGCCTCGGTGCCGGGATCTGGACCAGTACCGGCCGCTGCTTCGGTGCCGGGATCAGGACCGGGACCTGCCACCGACGCGGTGCCGGGAGGTCGACCGGGACCGGGACCTGCCACCAGCTCGGTGCCGGGAGGTCGACCAGTGCGCTGAACGACGGCGAGACTGGCTCCTAGAGTCCCGGTGTCGGTATCGGCGGCTGGAACCAGACCGTGACCGTCTGGAGGACGATCGGTGCCGCGAGTACGACCGGTACCGCCGAAGGGAGCGGTGCCGGGACTGCGAGCGGCGGCGGGATCTCGAGCGACCGTGGCGTCGGGACCTCAATCGCGAGCGTGAGTCCCGAGAGGGCGCCGTCATCATGGGTTTGCCCCTGGACGCTACCCGCACCGGAGGTACCGGGGGTGGCGGCTGAGTTGACTCAGTCAGGGCAATGAGGTCCCGTGCCGAGGCGAAGGTCTCTGGAGTGGATGGGACCAATAGCTCAACCCCAGATCTTATGGGGGAGCTCGGCGGGACCGGACTCGACGGACCCACCGGACCCAGAGTCGACGGTGCCGGTAGCGCCGCGGCAGATGTCGATGCCGGGCGCTCCACTCGAGTCTGCCTGGCTGGAGTTGCAGACCTCGATGGTCTTGTTTCTGCACCCGGTGCTGGGGAAGGTCGGTGCCGGGGAGTCTTTCCGGTGCCGGTGCGATCCGGTGCCGGTGTAGAGATCACGGTCTGCGAAGCTGCTGGGTCAAGTGCCGCTTCCATTAGGAGAGTCCTAAGTCTCTGGTCTCTCTCCTTCTTTGTTCTGGGCTTAAAAGCCTTGCAAATGCGGCACTTGTCCGACCTGTGCGATTCCCCCAGGCACTTTAGACACGCGTCGTGCGGGTCGCTGGTCGGCATAGGCTTCTTACAGGCCGCACAATGCTTAAAGCCCGGCGAACCAGGCATGAGCCCGGTGCCGGGAAGGGCTACGGCCCAAACCGGCTAACAACTATGTACAATATTATTTACACTATAAACTAAATAACTAACTATACTTAACCACTAACTAACAACGGTAGTAACAAGGAGAGCTAGGGACGTGGAGGACAGCAATGCCGCGCTCCACAGTTCCAACGACCGACACAGCGGTAAGAAGGAACTGAGGAGCGGGTGGGCCAGCAGGGGTATATATCGGGTGCCATGGCGGCGCCACTCTAGGGGGCGACCTGCCGGCCCACTGGAGTTGCTAGGGTAAAAAGTTTCCGACGAGCGTGCACGTGCGGCGCGCACACCTAACTGGAATGGATGTGAGCAATCACTCGAAGAAGAACGAGAGATACTCTATGGAGTATCCCTGATGGATAATCTGCAGAATTCAACTGCCTGTGATGATCTTGTCCCAACTGTGGGTGAAGAAAATAAGATGGTCCCCCCAAAGATGACGGGATGAGATGTAAGTAGCATCAGTGGTGATACATGGATCTCAACATGCTTGTCAAAACTATCCTCTCGCCTGAGGTTGAGAGGATGTGGAGGGTGTAGTGGTGGATGGAGCTGAGGAACGGGACCTCTGAATCCTCTGTCACTTACAACGAGGTTCAGGTGGATGCCGGTAGAATGAAGTACGTGAATGGGGAAGTCTTAGCCATAGGCTGGTACCCACCAGCAGCCAGCTCTATGCCTTCTTCTCCAGCGCCTCCCACCCATCAGTGACCCAACCGCTCAACTTCTCCCCCTCCCTCCCAGTGTCTCCTGCCCACCATGATCAGCTGTTTCACAGCATGCAGGAGGCGCTAGGAGAGATGGAGAGGACCAGGGATGGAGTGCGTTCAGGGGAGGGGGTGGAACTGGGCAGGAAGAGGTGGGATGCAGACTTGGGGGAAGAGGTCAGAGGGGTAGGGTGGGATGGGCCTGAGGCACTGCAGGGGGTTTGAGCACCCACAGGGCCCAGAGGAAGCCAGCGCCTGTGATCACAGCTGAAAGAGCTGTCTCTGGTGTTTCCTCCTTGGGGCTGTAGTATAAATAATCAGAGATTACAAGGTGGATCTTGAGTCCCAGTGAAAATGAAAAGACTTGTCTGTCTTTTCATTAAAAAGGTTGGACTTATTGAAAGGGGGGAGGGAGTGTCTTGGATAGTATTTTGGACCTCAGACTCAAACTTTAAGGCCAGAAAAGACCACCATAATCATCTAGTCAAACCTCCTGAACATTGCAGGCCACAGAACCTCACCCACTCACTCCTGTAATAGACCCCTAACCTCTGGCTGAGTTACTGAAGCCCTCGAATCATGGTTTAAAGACTTGGAGAATCAGAGAAGTCACAATTTACGCTAGTTTAAACCTGCAAGTGATCTGTGCCCCATGCTGAAGAGGAAGGCAAAAAACCCCAGGATCTCCACCAATCTGCCCTGGAGGAAATTCCTTCCCGACCTCAAATATGGCAATGAGTTAGACCCTGACCATGTGGGTAAGACCCACTACGCAGATACCTGGGAAGGAATTCCCTGTAATAACTCAGAGCCCTAACCACTTAGTGCCCCATCTCCAGCAGCTGGGGACTTTTGCTACTGGGAGTCACCGAATGGGCCACATGCCATCATAGATAGGCATTGCCATCGTATCATCCCCTTCATAAACTGATCAAGCTCACTCTTGAAGCCAGTTAGGTTTTTTGCCCCCACTGCTCCCCTTAGAAGACTGTTCCAGAACTTCACTCTGATGGTTAGAAATCTTCACCTAATTACAACCCTAAACCTGTTGATGGCCAGTTTATATTCATTTGTTCTTGTGTCCACATTGGCGCTTAAGTTAAATAACTCCTCTCCCTCCCTGGTATTTATCCCGTTGACGTATTTGTAGACAGCAATCATCTCTCTCCCTCAGCCTTCTTTTGGTTAGGCTAAATAAGCCAAGCTCTTTGAGTCTCCTCTCAGAAGGTAAGTTTCCCATTCCTCAGATCATCCTAGTAGCCTTTTCTGCACCTGTTCCAGTTTGAATACATCATTCTTAAACACAGAAGACCAGAATTGTACACAGTATTCCAGATGAGGTCTCACCATTGCCTCATATAATGGTACTAACACTTCCCTGTCTCTACTGGAAATACCTCAACTGATGCGTCCCAGGACTGCATTAGCCTTTTTCACAGCTGCATCACATTGACGGCTCAGTCATCCTGTGATCAACTAGTACACCCAGGTCTTTCTCCTCTGTCGCTTCCAACTGATAAGTCCCCAGTGTGCAAGAAAAATTCTTGCCGTTAATCCCTAAATGTATGACCTAGCACTTTGCACCACTACATTTCATCCTACTTCTAAGACCTCTCTAAGAAAGCCCAACAATTGAAGACAAGTCCCTTTGCATGACCAGTCCTGTGGCTAAAGATCTGGATGGTGTACCTGCAGCATCTACTGTAGCCTGAAGATAGAACCCCCTTTGCTACCAAGCTCCCCTCACTCAGAGAGGACTGGAACTGGGCTCTGTCTTTCAAGGGTAGCTTGCCTTTAAATTCCACAAGCCTAGTGTAAGTGTTAAAATAGCATTTTGCTAATAAGGCCTGGTAGAGGAAACGACCTGAACCAGGTTGGGGAGCAAAAGCATTTATTTTGGACAGTCCACTGCAGAGATCTGTCCTTATGCCAATGCAAGTGGCTTTTACTCTCATGGGAAGCTGTGATGCTCTATACCAGTGGCTCTCAACCTTTTCAGACTACTATACCCCTTTCAGGAATGATCTGTCTTAGGTCTTCCCAAGTTTCACCTCACTTAAAAACTATTATCTTACAAAATTAGACAAAAATACAAAAGTGTCACAGCACACTATTACTGAAAAACTGCTTGCTCTCTCATTTTTACCATATATTTACAAAATAAATCATTTGGAATATAAATAATATACTTACATTTCAGTGCATATTATGTAGAGCAGTATAAACAAGTCATTGTATGAAATTTTAGATTGTACTGATTTCGCTTGTGCTTTTTATGTAGCTTGTTGTAAAACTAGGCAAATATCTAGATGAGTTGATGTGCCCCCTGGAAAACCTCTGCTTACACCCAGAGGTACATGGACCACTGGTATATATTATTATGGTGACCTCATTTACAAGACTATGATACATTTTGTACAAAATATGCCTTGTGAGATATCTGAAAACTTCAGCTGCTGAATATTGTTGTCCTGGTAAAATATGTCTACCAGCATTGTATGAGAAGCTATTATGTATCACTTTTATAACATGCTCCAAGGTGAAGACAAGCAAGTCCAAATCAAACCAGCTTTTCAGAGACAAAGCCCTCGTCCAGACTAACCCGCGGCATCGGCGGGTTAAAATCGATTGCTCGGGGATCGATATATCGCGTCTAGTCTGGACGCGATGTATCGATCCCCGAGCGCGCTTACATCGATTCCGGAACTCCATCAACCCGAACGGAGTTCCGGAATCGACACGGAGAGCCGCAGACATCGATGCCGCGCCGTCCAGACGGGTGAGGACCTCGATTTTAGAAATTCGACTTCAGCTACGTTATTCCCGTAGCTGAAGTTGCGTATCTAAAATCGATTTTAATTCCTAGTCTGGACGTGGCCAAAGACACACTAGCATCCAAAACAGGTTTTAAAGAGTGATCACTGGCTTAAATAGCTATTCTTCAGCAATGGGAAGGTGTAAACAAGAAATTTACACTGCATCACAGGAACATTCAACCCTCCCATCCACAAGGGATTATGCGTCACCTACACCTTGGGGGGAGATGGAAGGGGGGGCTGTCACAATCTTCAAAAAGGGGAGGGTGGTATTAGAAAGACAGTGACCTCCAACTCACCTCTCCCTCCTCCCACTTCTTTGCTCATGACATTAATGAACACCTGAAGACTTGTGAACTGGGAGAATGGTCCCTGGCTGAAAGGAAATCCAGCCTGTGAACTATTACAACTTGTGGTGAGAGAAAGATATTGCTCTAAATCTTATTAGTTTGTTAAAGTTTAGGAATTAACTTGTTTTTATTTTTTTATTTTCTTTCATAACCAATCCTGACTTTTATGCATCACTTGTAATCACTTAAAATCTTTCTGTAGATAATAAACTTATCTTACTGATTTATCTTAACCAGTACATATTTGGATTAAAGTGTGTGGGAAATTCCATTTGGGATAACGAGGTTGGTGCAATATCATTTTCTTCTGATAAAATGACAGACTTTCTAAGAGCTTGCATTGTTCATGAGTGTGCTGGAGAGTATAAGACACACATTTCTGGGGGAAAAACTTGGACCAGGAATTTGCAGGTGTCACCTTGTATGTAATTCATCCGTGATTGGTCAGAGTGCTCATATATTTAGGTGGGAGTGAATCTGCACTTAGAGACAGATACCTTACCCTAGATCAGGGGTCGGCAACCTTTCAGAAGTGGTGTGCCAAATCATCATTTATTCACTCTAATTTAATGTTTCGCGTGCCAGTAATACATGTTAACATTTTTAGAAGGTCTCTAAGTCTTTAATATATAACAAAACTATTGTTGTATGTAAAGTAAATAAGGTTTTCAAAATGCTTAAGAAGCTTCATTTAAATTTAAATTAAAATGCAGAGCCTCCCTGACCGGTGGCCAGGACCCGGGCAGTATGCGTGCCACTGAAAAACAGCTCGCATGCTGCCTTCGGCACTCGTGCCATAGGTTACCTACCCCTGCCCTAGATGGTACGGGCACCGGTGATGCTTGCCACTGAGAGAAAAGGAGCAATGGCAGGAGACAGCTCTTGAATCCCAGGACCAGGGGGATTCTATTCTGTACTAAACTACATACTGACTAGAATTAAGCTAAGATATAAACTATTTAAATTAAATTTTGTACAGGTTCTGCAACAGCAAAGGAGGACACAATTCCAACGCAGGCCATGTAGCAGTAATAAGAAACTGGGGAGACGCTGACCCACACAGCCTCTTATACCCTCTGTCAGGAGAACGAGGAGAGCTACTGCGCATGTTTGGGTCAACAGACACTGCTTTGAAGAAAATCTGGACTCAGGCACATGCATATGCATGTGTGGAATACACATTGGGACCATCATTTGAAGAAGAACCAACACTCCACTAATGAAAATCAGCAGACCCTTATGAAGACAAGTTAAAATTTACCTGGGTACCTTCACAAGAAACACGTCAGTATCATTTTTGCTAATATCAGACACAAACACTAGAAATCAAATTGTGCTCCTCATGAGACTACACCTTAAAACTAGGTGAAGCAAGTCCAAAACATGGCGCCCATGCGCGACACGTGACTTTCACATCTGGGTAGGCTGGGCCTGAGCACCAGAAGCTTCCTAGAAGTGGGGAGGGCCACCGGCACCCAGATCATCGCCCACTTCCTGCTCTGCCCCGAGACCCACCCCGACTTCGACTTGTCCCTCAAGGCCCCATCCACGCTCCACCCCCAGACCGCCCCAAGCCTGGCCCCCTCCCCTAAGAGGCTCCTCTACCTGTGCCCCTCTGCCCCCTCACCTGGAGGCCCTCTGCCTGCTGCCCACACCTCTCTGCTTTTCAGGGGGCAAACAGGCATGAGAAGCATGCGTGGGGGCACGCGGAGCAGTGGCAAAGCATGAGAGCGAGCCTGTGTGTGTGCGCGCGCGCGTGTGTGTGTGTGTGTGTGTGTGTAAGAAGTATGAGATGCAGGTGGAAGGGGGGCCATGGTGGAAGAGGTGGAGCAGGAATGGGAAAAGAGCAGTATAGGTAGGGCCACAGGGGAAAAGTGGGACCCTGTAGCAGGGCCTCAGTGCGAAGAGTGGGTGGGGCCATGAGCACCCTTTCAGCGATAGCACTCCAACAGCTGCAGGCCAGTGGGGCGCTTCGAAAGGGAGGTGCCCCACATCCCATTTGGGAAGGCTTAGCGCCCCTCCACCCCATTATACCAACTGTCCATGATAGCAGACCTCTGGATGCAAGGATATTAAACTAGTTCTCCACAATCTACACTGTCTGCCAATAGATTTGCTGGTAAAGTTTAAGTGGTTGTTTGGGCCTTTAAAAGTAAGTTTGAGAGAGTAACTAACTCTCGTCATGCCATACTTCCACAGTTGGGAACAGCAAAAACGCTCAAACTGGGATCCCAGTGGTGTAAACCAGAAGGGACTACTGGCAAGGAATTCTCTGAAAGTTCTTCAGCGCTTTAGAATTCAGTCTCTCTCTACTGTTAGCAGGTTAATGTAAGTTATACTGAAGGACTTTAGCTATTTTTAACATGATATGAACAGGTACACTTTTATAAATCTAAATAAATATTTATTGAATTTGATCAAGTCACAAAATCACAATAGCGCTTTCTTAAGAACTAAAATCACCACTGTGCACATTACTTTACCTTTGGAGGAAGTGTATCATTTTCATTCTTGAGAACAAACCTCCCCTCTCGGTCATCCTTGTTCCAATTTAACTGTACAACAAGAGGCTTCTCATCTATATCTAATCTTCTTTCTTCTTCAAAATATGAAAGAGAAAATTGATAACTATTGTTTATTCAGCACCTCAAGATTCAACACAATTATGGTATGTTAATTTGTCTTAGTCAGAGTGGACAAATTTAGGATTAAACTGATTCTCTCTTTAAAGAAAGGTTTGCTGTGTAGCAGGTCTGCTTATGCTTTTCTGCAGCTTTGGAGGGTTTCTCAATGCAGGGAGCTATGCCTTTTCCAGTGACTGAGAGGTTAATTTTTTACCCCTGTAGCTGCATAAACTGAAGATTCATTGTAAGTATATTTGTGGAACTTGTAGGACAGATGCAGTGAAATTTGGAAAGTACAAATTTCCGATGCGTAACTATAGGTGGAACACATAGCAATACCTACAGATAAGAATTCCTAAAGCAGTAGTTCTCAGCCAGAGGTCCAAGGCCAGAAGCAGGTTTCAGGGGGGCTGCCAAGAAGGGCCAGCATTAAACTCGCTGGGGTCCAGGGTAGAAAGCTGAAGCCCCATCGCATGGGACTGAAGCCAGGACCTGAGGGTTGAAGCTGAAGCCTGAGCAATATAGTTTCCCAGGGGCCCCACAGCATGAAGTGCCAGGCGCTTGCTATTCCCTAACGCTGGCCCTGACTGTTATATGTAGAAAACCAGTTATTGTGGCATAGGTGGGCCGTGGAGTTTTTATAGCATGTTGAGGGAAGAAAAAGGTTGAGAACCCTTGGCCTCAAGCACTACCATTTAAAAAGACCTTTTAACTTTTTCAAACAAATTTTCACCTTTCAGACTGAAATTTACCCAATCTGCACAAACACAAATATGTTTGGGAAGGTTGAACAAAAATAAACCAAACCATTTTAGACTATGAAAAAAAGTGAAAAAACCCACTATGCACATATGTAAGGGGGCAGAGTTTAAATTGCACATGAAAGCTTAACTTAAAAAAAGCTGGAGAACCACTGGCCTAAATTTATGCTTTCTTAGAACATATAAATAAAGAATAAAATACACTAAATCCTCACGCCTCTATTGAGAACACAGTTAAAAGTTGCTTTTCTATCGAAATACAAAATGGGCGGTGGTGGTGAAAAGTGGGGAGGAAACATGTAACTTTTGAGGTCAAATTTTATCAATATGGCACAACTGGTCATGTACTGTATTAAGGTCTTGACCTTGTAGGGGATCCAGGAGCTCTGCAACAAACTGGCAAAGTCACCACAAGCTTTGGGACCCAGCCTCTGACTCCAAGAGACATCATCATGTATCTCCTCATCAGGATCATCCATTGAGCCCACCTGGGTGATCTCATACTCCTATTTTATACTTTCTCCCTAGCTGAGCTCTGATTGGCTCAGTTTCAAATTGAGTATTTATGACTCCACCCATTTTGGAAACCCACTTTCCAGCTTATTTAGAATAACAGTGACTGCCCAGTGACTACAAGCCCTTGTTTCTGGATGATTTTGGACACCTGAAAACAGCCTTGATCTGTCTCCTTGCATGTGTACACCAATACAGATATAAACAAACAGAAATCCATTAATTTCTCAACTGCCTTCTTCTATTTTATACTGCAGTGCAATTACAAGAGCAGAAATCTTGGATTGCTGTTTTTATTTTTGTAGGGTAGGGTAGGGCTGGGCTAGGGGTTATGTAACAAGGGAGAAAGAGCAGAATGTGCAGCCAGAACAGGAGGAACACTGGTGTCAAGGCAGGACACTGTGGGAAGAAGGGTCAACATTCTTCAGCGTGCAGCCTCTAGAGTTGATTTCAATACCTGGGACTTAGAAGGAAAAAACTGCCATGGCTGCAGGTCACAAGACCGACCCTATTTGGGAATCTTTTAAATAAATTCCTATACCTCTGGATAAGAAAGGAACACATGCCAAATGTAAACAATGCAATAAAGAGATACAAGGCCTGGTTGTCAGAATGAAATATTAAAAATGCTCCTCAGAAGGCAATAACTTTGATGATTATGAGGACGTCTGAACAATTTGGATCAATTGGTTAGTAAACTTATTTGTGCACCATTCTTATGGATTGCCTTCCATGTCTTACTATATTAGTAAATGATAACTTAAATTATTGTATGCAGTGTTGTAGCCATGTTGGTCCCAGGATATTAGAAAGACAAGGTGGGTGAGGTAATATCTTTTATTGGATCAACTTCAGGTGTGGCTAGAAAGCTTCTCTCTCTCTCACTAGAAGAAGTTGGTTTAACAAGATATTGCCTCAACCACCTTGTGTCTCTAACTTATTGTCATAGATCTGTGTTTTAGGTGGATTACTTGCTTATGAATTTCGAAGTGTTTGTGTTCAAAATATTAGTCTGTTAAGCATGTTCGTTTGTGATGGGACCATTTGTCAATTACATTTTTACTGTTACTGCTGGACTTCTGAAATGCATTTTTAGTGCTCAGTATAATCAAACATTCTAGGTAAAGATTTTCTGTTTAAAAGTAAAGTTTTATTAGGGATTTATGAATTTTAACATTTAGAAAAAGTTGATTTTTTTTTGCCATGCTGTTTGGTACGCTGCTAGAAATAAAGGTTTAAACAGATTTAGATAATCCTTATGATTTATTATTTTCCCTATAAAACTGGGTTTAGACTAAATTACCATTACATAATGGTACAAATCCCCTTTTTTTTAAAAAAGCAGTGCACTCAGTAATAGTAAGTGAGTGTGACTTTACCTTTTTGTTTCAGGGTCGAGCTTAGACATAAGGGGTTATGAACATGCATCGTCTGCAATGTCTACAACTTCAGAGACAGCAGTGCTGTAGCTAAACATATGTCACAGTAAATTACCTTATTTAAAAACAAAAAAAAAAACAAAAAAAAAAAAAACCTTTCTTCATCATCCAGTAAAAAACATGGATGAGCTCAATCAGGACCAGCAAATTCCAGCAATACTGCTTGGTTCATTTGTGCAACAAATTCTCCTTTTATCTTGTTCAGAACGAACATTTCAATGATGTGGTTTAATCATTATGACCAGACTACACTCCAACCAGCAAAGCAGACATTCCTGGAAGGTTGCTGGATACAGCATATGAGAAGGAAACTGAACGGTGTGCAAAAAACATTGATGGTAAATTTGTTGATCTGAATCTTGATGGATAAAGCAATATACAAAAAGATTCAATACATGCTTGTGTGACGACAAGAAGATGGGGTTCTCTATCTTACAGAAACATCTGATACATCAGGAAATGCCCATACAGAAGAATGCTAAAAAGAAATAGCAGTAAAGGCTATTTCAAATTGTGAACAAAAATTCAAGTGTCAACTGTATAGCTTTGTCAAAGAATGCGGCAAATGTAGCAAAGATGAAGAGAATCTAGAACAGGGGTCAGCAACCTTTCAGAAGTGGTGCGCCGAGTTCTCGTTTATTCACTCTGATTTAAGGTTTCGCATGCCAGTAATACATTTTAAAGTTTTCAGAAGGTCTTTTTCTATAAGTCTATAATATAAAACTAAATTATTGTTGTATGTAAAGTAAATAAGGCTTTTAAAACATTTAAGAAGCTTCATTTAAAGTTAAAAAGAGCCCCCTGGACCGGTGGGCCAGGACCCGGGCAGTGTGAGTGTCACTGAAAATCAGCTCGCATGCAGCATTTGGCATGCGTGCCATAGGTTGCCTACCCCTGCTGTAAAATTTTATGCTACTTGTAAAAGCAGGTAAAAACAACCTTTTCTGAGAGAAATGTGTTTAACATGACAGTGTCCTTTCACAAGATTGTGTTCCTTTAACTATAGCTGTGCTGTGTACTCCATCTACATTAACTTAGTAGTTTTTGAATTAAGGTCTTTTATTTAGAAATGAGTATTCCCACAAAACTGTCATCACCCACCTAAAGGATAAGTAAAATATTTTCAGAAAAGGTCATATCCCATTATATTTTGAAGTACTACTACCACTAGTTGAGAACCCTTTGTAGTTAAATATTTAAGTGCCAAAGAAACTGAAGTAAATTTGTTATGGTAATTAGTAGAAAACATTTATGATCTTTCTGTATCCTTTTAAGAAAAGAAAGGAAGATTGAGACCCAGACAGCATATACTAACCTCCACTGACGTGCACTTCATAAAGTGAGTATTTAGGAGATGACAACATTCGCATATCTGGTCGGAATTTCTCTGCAAGGGTTTCTATTACGTCTTGCGTTGTGGCAGTGCTAGAAACACGAATACATTTTGTTGCAAAGTTTCCAGCTGCTTTGTCTTGAAAATAAAATCTCATTACTCCATGAAACTCCAAATCCTGTAATGAAATAAGAAGTGAACATAATTCTGATTGGTGACTGAAAGGCTTTTTCCCCTTGGGAATGGAGAAAATTATTCTAATACACCATTGATATATGTCTGTATAATTTAACAAAAATTTTCCTGATATAGTCTAAGCACACTACATTTCATTAAGCAAAGTAAAGGAAAGTTGGAAAAGCCTGGAATATTCTAGAAATGCAGGCGTTTATTTTTTAAATACTCCATACTGTTAGGGATGGTTTTATGAGCTATGCCTTCAATATTAAATACACAGACACCTAAGAATCATCAGTTTTAAATGCAGAATAATTAACTCAGCCCTTCTTCCTTCCGGAGTAGGCTGAGTAATAGACAGTTTACGCAAATGTGTGTGCTCTTTTAAATGAGACAAACACCAAGATCCTGTCCGTTATGCATGGATATTAAAATCCTAATGATTTTTGTAACAGAGTTTGTTCCCAGGTGTCCTTGCCAAAAAATTTCTGTGAGGCTGTTGTCTAAAGTTTTGAGCCAAGAGCCAGTTTACACCTTGAAAATTAATTAATTTAATATAACTATTGGCTGCACCTTTAGCTCCCAGAGAGTTAACAGTAGATGACCACCAAGACAAACCTAAATGGAACATTAAACCTATGTAATAAACTGATAGGAGCCTCCACTGGCACCATGGTAGAAATCAATCATAACCTTGGTGATATTTTCTCTGAATCACAGATGACTGAAATACTCATGAAAATTATGTTTTTACTCTAAGATGTTAGTGGCAGAGAATGTGCTATGCTCTAGGCCTGTAAAAGACAAACTTGATCCAACAAGATGTATATGTGACCACAGAGTACCAATTTTTCCTGTGATCACTGTTCTTTCTATAGCACACTTCTCCTTGCTCTCCTTCCCTTCCCCACCCCCATTAACAGACTCAGGGTATGGCTACATTTGGAATTTCAAAGAGCTGCCCTGGCAGCGCTGCCGCAGCAGCGCTTTGAAGTGTGAGTGTAGTCAGAGCGGCAGCGCTGGGAGAGAGCTCTCCCAGCGCTGCATGTAAACCACATCCTCTACGGGTGTAGCGTGCAGCGCTGGGAGTCGTGCTCCCAGCGCTGCCGCCCTGATTACACTGACGCTTTATAGCGCTGTATCTTGCAGCACTCAGGAGGGTGTTTTTTCACACCCCTGAGCGCGAAAGTTGCAGCGCTGTAAAGTGTGAGTGTAGCCATGGCCTAAGGGTATGGCTACACTTGCAGATATAGAGCACTGTGAGTTAAGCCAGCCCTCGGAGAGCACAGTAGGGAAAGTGCTGCAGTATGTCCACACTGTCAGATTCAAGCGCACCGGCGTGGCTACATTAGCAGCTCTTGCAACGCCACAGAGAGCACTGCATTGTGGTAGTTATCCCAGCATGCAAGTGGTTGCAACATGCTTTTCAAATGGGGTGGGGTGGGGTAGAGTGTGACAGGAAGTGTAGTGGGGGGAGAGAGAGGGGGTTTTGAGGGGCCTGAGAGCATGTCAGCATGCTGTCTTGTAAGTTCAGACAGCAGCAGACTCCCTCTCCTCCTGCTTCTCTCTCTCCCTCACACTCACAGCAAGCAACATTCCACACTAATGACTTGCTTTGTCCTGGAGCAGATAAGCATGCCAGCTGTCAAACGGAGCTTTGAAAGGGCACATCCGCATTCGTAGAGCAGAGTTCAAAACAGTGACAAGAGTGGCCATCCGATGAAGTTGGTAGTCACCCAAGAAAGCTCATGCTCCAAAACGTCTGTTAGTCTATAAGGTGCCACAGGACTCTTTGCTGTATTTGACTTAAGGGGATTATAGGACGTTTCTGGAGGCTGATCAGAGAACAGTAATGCAACACCTCATTCACAGTGATGCTGGGGCGTTTCAGTTGAAGAGCAGCAAGCATTATACCTCTCGTGAAGGTGGAGTACCAGGAGCGCTCCAGCTGCAAAGTCCAGGCACTCTAACTGCCTTGCCAGTGTGGATGGGTTGTGAGTTAGGGCACCTGGGGCTGTTTTAATGCGCTCTAACTTGCAAATGTAGCCAAGCTTCTTCAGGTAGGGACATGCCTTCATCTGTCTGTAAAGAACCATGCACACCTAATGCACTATAGGAATTAACACAGGTATAGTGGTTAATGCCAAAAGCATTACAATTGCCTTACACATAAAGGTTACTTCTGTATTTGTGATGCACCCTAAGTTAGGTATTCTATATAAGTAAACAGAATACTGTGGTAATGTTATCTAACACAAAACTGTAAAGCTTTTTTGAAGCTTTTTAAAGCACCATATTAATTATAGCATAAAAAGGCAGATTTAAAAGGAGAAAAATGGCAGCCCCTAATACAGGAGGGAGGCAGATTAAAACTGAAGCACCCCCTCAGCCTGTCCACGCAAATACATTGGTTTGACAAGTTCCTTCTTGAAACAAACAGACTTCTGGTTTGGAATAAGGGAAGAGGAAAAGATAACTAAAGTGAAAATAGTTGCCACAATGGATTGTTCTGTTTTTAGATCCGCAGGAATTTTTTCATATCCATTTACCTGAGAAAAGCACGGACTCTCATGGTGTTAACTGCTGCAGAGCCTTTCAGACTGTGCACTAAGGGGTCCTCTCCTATTCAAATTTATCATTCCAGTTCAAATTTAATCTCTTCTCCTACATTGTGGCAAACTTCAATTTTCTATGCAATGTAAAAGCATAGGGAACTTTCATTTTCACAATTTGTCAAATAAAAATGAATAGACATACACAGATGTCTAATGAGTTTTAAACTTGCATTATGTTTCCATTTCCTTCTATTCAAATTAATGTACCTAAATTTTAGATTTTGCACTGCCATCTAAAAGTGACAGTCAATTTCATGTAAAACAGTTAAAGCACTCAGACCAATTACAGTTCTACAGAAAAATGACCAGTAGGTGGATGTAGGTGCAAACTACAAAGATTTTTTGGGGGGTTGGGATGTACAGGGAGTGGTGGTGTATGCCCCATTTCCCTGACAGATTTCACTTGGCTATTTGTTGCTTTATGTGAGCATTGTTTTTTCCATCAAATTTACATTAACCATTATGCTGCATTTCTAAATAGAAATGCACTAGTCTTTGGTGGGAAATGGGAACAATTGAAATAGATTATAATTTGGGGCTTAAATTCACTGATCCCAAATTTACAGCAAGATTCAAAAAAGTACTCTTGGCATCAATACGTATACCCTGTTTTCAAGAGACAGATAAGGACATGCATCAGCAAGAATCTGAATGTACACTGACATTTAGCTAATTTTTTTTTTTTAATTTTGGATACTATAGAAGACAGTATTAAATCACTAAATGCAATAGAAAGCAAGGGGGACACAAAAGTTAAATAGTTCATGATTAGCTGTTTAAGGGTCATTACATTAAATTTTCCCAAACAATCACTCTTTAAAAAATTATATGGATTACATATTGAGAGCTGAATTTGTAACTGTCTAATATGGGTCTTATTTGGGGGAGAGGTGTGTGAAAGATGTGGGAATGGATGTGCCATGGGAGCTTTTGTCCTTAAAGCCATCTTCTACTACTAAAGCACCTGAGAACCACCCCTAAGATTGTGTCATTGTAGCAGTAGGGATAGACAGGAAGAGTCAACCCATTACCACTCTGGAGGAGGAGAGACTCTTTCAAATTACCTGCAGACTGGTGTTTAGAAGTGAAGAGGTGGTTGGAAGGAAAGAAGAAGAATTTGCCACTTGTATAACAGAATAGAAAGTGCATGAGTTTGGCTAAATTCTTCATTAACTGAAGTACATTAGAAAAGATGTGAAGAAAGAACAGATACCAATGATTCTGCACCTTTATACTCCACAGGGATGGAGGGAGCAATCATCCCAATAACACACAAGAAAGATTTGCCTTGTGGGGCTACTAAATTCTAGTCCAGGTGTGGGCAAACTTTTTGGCCCGAAGGCCACATCGTGGTGCAAAACTGTATGGAGGGCCAGGTAGGGAAGGCTGTGCCCCCCAAACAGCCTGGCTCCCACCACCATCAAACCCCTCCCGCTTTCTGTCCCCTGACTGCCCCCCTCAGAACCCCACACACATCCAACCTCCCCCGCTCCTTGTCCCCTGACCGTCTCCTCCCAGGACCTCCACCCCTAACTGTCCCCTTGGACACTGTGCCCTCTCCAACGCCCCCAGTCCTCTGACTGCCCCGATCCCTATCCACACCCTTGCCTCAACAGGCCCCCCCAGGACCCCACCCCCTATCCAATCCCGTTTCCCCGTGCTCCCCCAAACCTCTGCCTCATCCAACCGCCTCCTGCTGCCTGTCCCCTGATTGCCCCCCAGGATCTCCTGCCCCATATCCAATCCCGGTGCCCCTACCATGCTGCTCAGAGCAGCATGTCTGGAGCCGCGCCTCCCAGCCAGAGCCAAACACACTGCCCTGCATGAGCGCGCAGACCCACCCCAGCAAACTGCGGGGGATGGGCCAAGGGCTAGCCTCCCCAGCTGGGAGCTCAGGGGCCAGGCAGGACAGGCCCGCGGGCCGTAGTTTGCCCACCTCTGTTCTAGTCTCTCACTCAGTGATACCGTCACTGATATTAGGATGGAGGGAGTAGGAGAGCATGAGCAAGCAAAACAGTGAAACCAGCCTCCCCAGCCTGCTCTCTCATTCTGCCCCATTGCAGATAAAGCAAGCCATTCCAGCTCTGCTCTTCCTCTCAGGTATTTCAAATGAGGCTACACTGGAAGCATCAGGAAAGCCCTGCCATCAGCAGAGGCAAAAAGCAGTAGTGAATCAGGGCTCCAGGAACCATCACCTCAACAAGTGCAGCATTCAGGAATGAGGGTGTTCATATGTAGCAGCCGCTCTTTCCAGAACAGTTTTGAATATTTATGATTTTTGCCATTTAATTCTTGGTTGCATCTAGCAGTTGCACAGATTTTTGTGGTGATACAAATCAGACGTTTTAAAAGCTTCTCAGAAATTTTTTAAAATGGTGTTTACTTCATTTGTAAAGAAGAAATTAAATATACTTGAGGAGAAAGGTTTTGTTTAAACTGTGACTACCAGATTTTTAGGAAGTTACAAGGCACTAAATTTGCAAGAAGTTAACAAAAAGAATAAAATAGAATGAAAACAACTCTCTAAATATCCTGTCTTTCCCACAGCAAATTCTGAAACCAATCTTTAACTGCTTACACTTGCTTCACAATGAGGAGAAAATATTCAAGGCATTATTTAACATTTTATTTTAAAAGTTCATCTGGTTCAGACACTCTCTTTTCTAATCTGCTTCTACTAACGAAGAATTCAGTCAGCCATATGCTTTTGCCACTTGTTCAAATACAGACAGAATTTGCATTGTGTTATATACAAGTATTTGTTATGAATGTAGGGGTGCTTGGTAAGGACTACTGATCTGTATTCCAAGACATGGTTTTCTATTGTCTTGCGGTATTGTTAGGCACAGATTTTTAGAGTATTTAGACATTGGTGTGCTCAGTGTTGCAATGCCTAACTGACTTAGAAGCCTAAATCTGTATTTTCACAAAAAGGGATTTAGGAACTTTTTCCCAATGACAGAGTTACATGTACAACATTAGTTACAACTTTTCTTCCAGCAGGATTAGAGAAAGTTTCTCTATCTGGAGCCATTCATTCATTTAGCTGATGTATTGTATACTATCAACAAAGTTAGCTAAACTTCTCCGGTAGCAATGCTTTAGATGGAGAAATTAATAGAAATGGTTTATCAAAAGTGTGTACCAGATGTGTATATGAGATAACTTTAAAAAAGTAAATTTGCCAATGGACAGAGTAATGTACCATATTGTTAAGTGTATATTAAGTAATCTGTGGCCTCTTCCACAGATACTCTTGGATATTGAGTTATGCCTTCAACACAAATGCAACTGATTTTCCACAAAAATTTCACTTTGTGATTAACTGTATTGAAGATTAATCTATTTGTACCATTTAAAGAGTTAAAATTGGCTTGCTTTAAATCACTCATACCCACAATGGATAAAGTTTTGCTTTCCCAGTAAAGCCAAAATCTAATTAAGTACTAATAACCTTCCTTTACAAAGCAGAAAAAAAAGAGCAATTTGCACAAAATGTTTTACTAACCTCTTCCAAAAAAGGTTCAAAATTCACACCATAATTTTAGTAAAACAATGGAGACATGGCTAATGTGAACGTAAATGTTGGATTTTGCTGCTTCAAGTAAAAATAAAAACATATCACATGTCCCCTAGAATAAGCACAGAAAATCGTAGGTAACATTTATCTGCCATGTTTCTTCCTGTTTCCTGAATAATAAAGTGACTGACTAATACTGCCACAGCTAGTCAGATCTGCTTCTTACATTCAAAACAATATATTTCATAATTTCAGTTATGACTTTACTACAAAATAAAACAGCAGTAAATACTATGTGCCACAGGAGAGAATAATTTTTCAAATATCAGTATCTTTATATAGACAAAGCATGTACAAGTGTCAGCAAAAAGGTCACACAAGCTAGCTATGCTACAACAGAAAAGATTTCAAAACACAATGAAGCTTCATGAAAGGCTTTAAAAATATTTTGTTTAGAAACCAATTCTGGGAGTCTCTCGTTGTGTTACTATGTGTGTTTGCATAAAAACAGCATCTCATCTTTGTGCTTTAGGCTATGTCTACACTTGCAGAGGTTTTGTGCTGTAAATTTCACCAGTGATAGGGAACTGGTGAAAGCACTGGTTTGTGGACTCAGGCCATGTCTACATCTACAATTTTGCAGCGCTGGTTGTTACAGCTGTATTAGTACAGCTGTATAGGGCCAGCGCTGCAGAGTGTCCACACTTACAGCAACCAGCGCTGCAAGTGCTGTTAGATGTGGCCACACTGCAGCGCTGTTGGGAGTGATGCATTGTGGGCCGCTATCCCACAGAGCACCTCATCCCATAGCGGCGCTGGGGCTTGTGGGAAGGGGAAGGAAGTGTGATTGTCTTTCCGCTTCCTATTCCTGTTCCAACGGCCAGCGTTGCTTTGGTACACATGCGGAGCAGTGTGGCAGCATTGTGACTGTACAGCGCTTTTTCTATTATCTTTCAAAAATGGATCCTCAGCTACTGAATACCTTATTAATGACTATTGCCAGCACATCTCGCCTGGCTGTGGAGCTATTCCTTCAGCTGCTAAATGTGAGTGAGACTGACATTGAGGAGTCAGACGATGATAGTGAATCGCATCAATGTGCAGACAGTACATTGCTAGTGGCAGTAACAGACGTGCTCTGCTCCGTGGACCGGCACGTTTGGGCTCGGGAAACCAGCACTGAGTGGTGGGATCACATCGTCCTGCAATCATGGGATGACGAGCAGTGGCTGCAGAACTTTCGTATGAGGAAAGCCACTTTCATGGCACTTTGTGATGATCTCGCCCCCAACCTGCGGCGCATGAACACGAGATTTAGAGATGCCCTTTCTGTGGAGAAGCGGGTGGCTATTGCAATCTGGAAGCTGGCAACTCCAGACTGTTTCCGATCGGTGGCAAACCAGTTCGGAGTGGGAAAGTCCACCGTTGGAATGGTGCTGATGCAAGTTTGCAGGGCCATTAATCGAACACTGACAAGAAGAACCGTGACTCTTGGGAATGTGCAGGACATTTTAGATGGCTTTGCAGAAATGGGGTTCCCTAACTGTGGAGGGGCAGTAGATGGGACGCACATTCCTATTATCTCTCCACCCCACCTGGCATCAGAGTATGTTAATCGCAAGGGGTACTTCTCCGTGGTTCTGCAAGCGCTTGTGGATCACCGTGGGCATTTCACTGACATTTACTCTGGATGGCCTGGAAAGGTGCACGATGCACGCATATTTAGGAACAGTGCCCTGTTCAGGAGGCTTAGGGCCGGGACCTTTTTCCCAGATCACAAGATAACAGTAGGGGACGTGGAAATGCCCATTGTGATTCTTGGAGACCCCGCTTACCCATTAATGCCATGGCTCATGAAACCATATACAGGGAAGCTTGACAGGAGCAAGGAACGGTTCAACTACAGGTTGAGCCGGTGCAGAATGACTGTGGAGCGTGCTTTTGGCCGTTTGAAAGCTTGCTGGCGCAGTCTCTATGGGAAGCTAGATTTGATGGAAAGCAGCATAACCGCTGTTATATCCGCGTGCTGCACCCTCCATAATATTTGTGAAGGGAAGGGTGAAAGGTT
The DNA here is from genome assembly GCF_025201925.1 of Gopherus flavomarginatus. Classification (NCBI taxonomy): domain Eukaryota; kingdom Metazoa; phylum Chordata; order Testudines; family Testudinidae; genus Gopherus; species Gopherus flavomarginatus. Next base: position 88,950,654 of record NC_066620.1, read on the forward strand.
CAGTGAGGAATGGACCTCCGAGGTTAGACGCTTGGAGAATGAGTTTGCTCAGCCAGAGAGCAGGGCTAATAGGGAGGCCCAGGAAAGGGCTTCAAGGATTAGGGATGCTTTAAGGGAGCAATTTGATGCTGAGAGCCAGCAGTAATGTTTGATGCATGTGTTGTGCTTTGCTGTACTTTGCTGTGTATAATTTACCATTTCGAGCACCAATAAAACGTATTGAAAGAAATACAAACCAAAAACTTTTATTTATCATACAGTAAAAAACATGCAAGGGGGTATGGGTGGTTCACAGTACATTAAGAGGTTTTAATATGGCCTATTTTACTCAATTGTCACTGTCTGCTGCAAGTCACCATTACTTTGCTGCAGAATGATGGGGGTGGAGTGCACTGGGTAAGAATTATAGATATCTTGGTTAGTAGGTGATCTTATAGGTGTTGGGGGCAGCTGGTGATAATAAGGAACTGGCTGCTGCAGAAAGCTGTTTTGAGGATATACAGGGGGACAAGGAAGAGTGCTTTGGGAAGGCTGTGGGTTATCACGGTATATATTTGTCTGCATGGCTACAAGAGAGTCAAAAGACTTGGTTTGGCGAGACAGGAGGCTCATCATCTGCCTGGCTATTTTTTTGGCAGACAATTCCTTTCTCCTGCTTTCTCTCTGCCTCCATTCATGTACAGTATTTCTCCATTCCTCAGTCTTCCTACTTTCCCTGTTGTAGTGGTTCAGAACGGTCTTGATCAATTCCTCTTTTGATTTCCTAGGATTGCGCCTCAAGTTCTGTAATCTACATGAGGCCGGTGATACAGCTGCATTATTCGAGTTCCCTAGAAAAAATAGAGATAGAAACATGTAATACACAGGGGCATCATTGTTTATCATCAAATTTTGAAGGACATTTGAAACTTTAGGTAGCATCCCTCTCACATACCTCACATAACACTGTAGAGGTCAAGAAAGCTAAGTCATGGCGAGCAATGGGGTGAGTACTTTTGCTAAAATTTCTCCCATGTTAGTGGGATGCCTTGGTTCCTGCTTGGACTGGTGGCTGGGGGAACAACAGATCACACCACGGAGCAGGGTGCCTGCTTGGACTGGTGGCTGGGGGAACAGCAGAGCACACCGCGGGGCAGGGTGCCTGCTTGGAAGGGGGGCTGGGGAAACAACAGAGCACACCGCGGGGCTGAGTGCCTGCTTGGAAGGGGGGCTGGGGAAACAACAGAGCACACCGCGGGGCAGGGTGCCTGCTTGGAAGGGGGGCTGGGGGAACAACAGAGCACACCGCGGGGCAGGGTGCCTGCTTGGAAGGGGGGCTGGGGAAACAACAGAGCACACCGCGTGGATGCCTACGTGCCGGGAAGGGGTGGGGGGAACAGAGCGCCTTGGGCTGGGGAGCCGTGAATCTGGCTCCCTGCCCTCAATTATCCCTAAACTATCAACAGGCTTTCGTACTGCCAGACATATCACTGCTGCGTGTTACCTGGGAAGAGAGGGAGGGTCTTCTACAGGAATGTGGATACCGCCCTGGCCCCTATGCAGCTTGCCTGTGTGCAGCCATGGTCCCCCCACCCCTCGCTGCACAGTGGATCGGACGAGTTAGCCTGACCGGGACAGGGACCACGGTGGCTCTCCCTATAAACTTGAGAAAGCACATTGCCCAAGCTCTAGCTGCAACTTTTCAAGAGATTACTGAGGCAGATTACACAGACGTCATAGATCACATCAATGGGCTATTCCACGTTTAGGCATGCATGCAGGCAGCCATAACGAAAATCCTCCTCTCCCAAAACATTGCAATCTACTTACCACGAGCACGATCCTCAGCTTCCTCCTCAACGTCCGCTTCCAGCTGCTGCGACTGGCTAGTCTCCTCAGGGCTGGAGAAGAGCTCCTGGCTGCCTGTGTCCTGAGACTCCGGTGTGTCTCCCTCCACGCCAGTAGCATCACTGTATTCATCCTCTACATCATCCCCCACTTCTCCCTGCTCTGAACTCTCCATCGTGCTCCTAGGATTCACGGTGGGGTCACACCCAAGTATGGCATCCAGCTCCTTGTAAAACCTGCAGGTTGTGGGGGCAGCTCCTGAGCGTCGATTTCCCTCACAGGCTTTGCAGTATGCACTCCTCAGCTCCTTAATTTTGACTCTGCATTGCAAGGCGTCCCGTTCGTGGCCCCTTCTCATCATGGACTGCGATATCTGACCATAGGTATCATAGTTTCTCCTTCTGGAGCGCAGCTGTGTTTGAACAGCCTCATCTCCCCACATACTAATTAGATCCTGCAGCTCTGCATTGGTCCATGCTGGGGCTCGTTTGGTGCGTGGAGGCATGGTCGCTGAATGATTGATTGATTAATTGCACTCCATGCCTGGCTGAGCAAACAGGAAGGTGATTTTTGAAATTTCCCGGGGCATTTAAAGGAGGGATCAGGTGAGCACAGGGCAGAGGAGTTTTCTTGATTACCAGAGAGGTATCCTCAGGTATGCTTGGATACCTGCTTATTCCACGGAGGTCACGAAAAGCGCTGGTAAGTGTCTACACTTGATTACCAGCGCTGGATCACCAGCGCTGGATCCTCTACACCTGAGACAAAACGGGAGTACGGCCAGCGCTGCAAACAGGGAGTTGCAGCGCTGGTGATGCCCTGCAGATGTGTACACCTCCTAAGTTGCAGCGCTGTAACCCCCTCACCAGCACTGCAACTTTGTGATGTAGACAAGCCCTCACTCAATTCCTCAGGAAGCAGAGAGTGTTTACGTTAGCAGCACTTCCATCTCTGATGCAAGCCATGCTCTAGGGCAGCCAGTGTAAAAAAAAAAAACCTACCCCCCATGAGAGGAGTAGCTCACAGTGCTAGGGCACTGTCTACACTGCCACTTTACAGCACTGAAACTTGCAGGGCTCCACGGGCTGTTTTTTCACGCCCAAATGAGAAAGTTGCATTGCTGTAAAGTGGCAGTGTACACAAGGCCTTACTTTCAGCAGAAAGGTGAGCTGTGCTCTTGGGGACAGCCAATGGCAATGTAGATATCAGTCGTTAAAAAGGTGCTACCGCCAAAACTGCGAGAGAATATAGGTCAAGTATGAAATCCAGGAATAAAGGTTTGTTAAATATGCAGTGTAAATAAACTGTTAAATCAATAGATGATTTTGAGATATTTCATAGCTAACTGAATTTGAGTATGTTCAATATATTTCCCTGCTTGAAAAGCCCTGTTGGGAAAAAGGTCCTTAATGGTCTCCCAATTCCCCTTGCTCCTTCGGAACAGGAAAACATAGACAAATAGCCAGAAGAAAAGGAGATTCCAGGAGCGAATGGTGCTAATAAACTTCTGCACTCTGAGGCAGGAGTTGAAAGGAGTCTAAATGTGATACAATGGTGTGAGTTGTGGAGGGAACCTGGACTTCCCAAAAAGTGGAACAAGAAGGCTTCAGCAGTCAGACTGACTATACTTAGCAGTGCACGTCTGTATCTCTGGATGCTCATGTACGAGAAAGCAGATAACTCCATTCCAGCAACTGAGGTGACAACAACATTATTTCTCAACAGCTAGAACAGGATAGTGAATAAGGAGACTGAAGCACATAATTTCAAGGAGCCAACGGAAATAATGGGGAATGAATTGGCCTATTTTAAAATATTTTTTTCACTTTTTAATTACAAAACAGAGCAGCATCTATGTATGAGTTTCCCTTCAGGACACTGCCTCCAGAATCCTGCTGGGACACCCCTCAGGGAACACACTTTTGGCATCAGCCCTGGCTAGCCGAGTTGTTTTTTGTTAGGAGGCAAAAATAAGCCAAGCAAAGTGATTAAGTATTTCCTAGCCCCAATTGTCATAGCAAGCATTTTTTCTTCCCAGTATCTAACAGGTAATCATGCAAGTATTACTGCAATGAAAGCATTAATCTCAACTCTATCCATTCCCCTAATTCCGGCTCTGCGGAGATCTAAACAGGACAGGATTAAAATCCAAACTTCTAATCTATGATGGTTATTCAGACAAAACTGTTTTCCAAATATTCTGCAAACTTAGTATAAATACAATAATCAAAAACTTTTAAACTCACAGTTAGTCTTACAAATTAATTTCAAGACACACCACACATACAAAGCCTGGCATAACAATAGAACTCCTATTGGAGAAATTGCTGGGAAAACTCATGGGATGCCTGCACTATATCTGACCTGTCAAAAAATGCTCAATAGATTACAACGGAATTAGTCCCTCCCTCTCCCCATAACCACAAATACGTACTGATTCAGTTGTGCTTCAGACTACCACTGACAATACAAAAGGAAAAGGGAGTGATCCTAACAAGATTTTAAAACGAAGGATGTTTAGCCATCATGTGTGTCAGCATTTATGTTTGAATCATGCATAAATCAGAAAGTTTTTAGCATTCACTAACAGCAGTTACATCAGTTCATAGACAGGCTAGATTTCAGTGTATACCATCTCTAATCTCAAGTATTTAAAAATCCTAACTGGACTTGAAAAAAGGTGGATGGTACTATTAGTGGTAATTGCATTAAATTCTCTTCCATCTAAAACAATGATTTTTGCCTACCTGTAGCACTCAGCCAGCTCTTAAAACACAAATGCGGCTTTATTATCAAGACAGAGACCTTTTGAACAGCCAGAAGTCTCAAAATGTGACTTTAAAAGTTCTTTCACAGATGTTTCTGAACCCATTCACTGGGTTCAAAATACTCAACGTAATTTTTTTTTGCATGCAACTAAGGTGGACTGATTTTAAAATGAAGTAAATCACTAATTTTAACCACACTTTTAAAAGGAAAATAACTTGATTTAAAATAGAATTGTAGTGATTCCCCCCCCCCCCCCAAAAAAAAAAAAAGTTTCCTAAAGTATATTCTCTTTGGTTAGTAGTAAGGTCAAAACATTTTGGTCATCTATTTGATGTATTAAAATTATGAGCTGCCTATCTAACAGTTCTTTTTGAAAGGGGACACCTGCAAAAGGCTGGTGCGTAGTAAAACTGCAGAAATAGCTTCAGCTACATTTTTAAAGTTGATATAAAAAAGTGGCCATCTCCACAAAGCTGATTTGCTCCAAAACTGCTATCTATAATTTACATCACAATAATCACTCCTAGCATACAAGGAAAAACACAGGATGTACTAGATTTTATCAATACAAAAATATACTGCAGTAATTACCAAAATGAGAGCAGTAACACTACTGCAGATTTTCCCAAGGGTCTATTGCACTGTATTTATGGGGAAACATTATGGTCACCAAACACACACCAAAACAGAATTTGATTTCCTCCCACATAACCACATACGTTGTGCAACACTAGCAGAATTAAGTAGCAGCATTTTTTATTTTTATTTTACTTTTGGGGTGGGGGAAGTGAAACAATTAGATATGACCCAGAATATACAGGAAGCACATCTAAATAAGAAGGTGGTAATTTTTAAAAATATTGACTTTTCTGAAGAGAGCTACAATTTTCAGAAACCATTTCCGCTAGTTAGACCCACAAAGGCAGAATCCAGCTCCACTGAAGACAGCAAGGTTCCATATGGACACAAGGGTTTAAACTCTATAAAGATTCAATTGTGGGACTGGCACTTAAGACCTTTTCTACTTAAAGTTACATCCGTTTAATTCAAGGTGTGTTCTTAATTCAATTTTCTTATAACAGAGCTCTTGGACAAGGGTGTATGAATATTGATACGTTTGATCATAATTACAGTCATGGAAGATAAATTGGTTTAAGTGAAACAATGGAAGAGAACAGCTATACTAAAACTCATTTCATTCCCCCATTAATGCATAAACACTAAATGCAACTTTTTATTCATGCAGTTACATAGGTGTTGTTACTAACAAAAGTTGCATACAATGTTGATGTGAATTTCACACATGAAATCTTCCAGCTGTTCACGCCTTTTCATGTGTTAATATTTACAATGGATTAAAACAAAATATGGTCATCTTAAAAGGTACACCTTGTTTATCTTCCTTCTCCCTCTGAGGAGTACTGATTAGTTGCTCTACAGGAAAGCTTGCAACATTTAGCATAAAAGAATGTAAATTATTGTAATTAAACAAACATCATGATTGCTCTGTCAAGCCATCAACAGTGAAGTTAAACATTCAATGTCATTTTGATTTAAAAGCAGTAACAAAGAATAAAGCTTTATTTGGGGTTCTTAATTCCAGGTTCATAACAGAACTGCCTAAACTAGGTAAATTCGGCAAAGATTTCATAGGATTGCTAACACCATTCAGATTCACAGTCATTAGTGACGTTGGGCAGTTTTCCATGTACCTCACATTATATTAAGAATTTATTTCATGATAATAGTTTGGCAGAAATATCCATATACAAGACACAACAATCATCATATCAAGTAACTGACCCTAGAGTTATGAAAATCATTATCAAAAAGAACATCAACCAAAAACTTTAAGTGTTATATAAGCTACAGCTGAACACAAACATCTTCAAAGAGAAAATTTTATCACCCCAGAATACAAGATACTCTATCTTTAGTAGGCATTGTACTATATGGACTCTTCCATTATTCTCACAAGATTACATATTTTTTCTTGACAATCTTCGTAAGAAGAGTATTTTCTATTTCACATTCTTTAAAATCCACTTTATAAAATTATTTTCTTAATTCTGCCTTAAAACTTTCATAAAGCATTTAACCTTTTTTAAAAAAAAATTTATTCAAGAGAACTACAGACAAAATCCTTTAGCCAAATTTAGGGGCACTATGGCATGTGGGCAGTTTTCACTTTGCATTTTTTGGTGATGTAGCCCATTTAGAAATCAGTCCACAAATGTCTGATTTCGCATCCTTGAAGAAGGAAGGGATTATATACCAAACAATATTTATTAAAGTTTGACCATCTAAGGCACCGTAGCTTACATTAGTTGAGGTAAGCCTGTTTTTACCAAAGAAGGTTTGACACACAAGGATGCATCAATAAAGGAGTACTAAACATATAAAGACTGACTGCCACCTAGGGGTTGTTCTTGTTAAACTGCAATTTAAGTTGTAAACTACAGTACTCTCAATAGCAGCAAATCAAAAAATAATACAGCTTCAACATTATACTTGCAACAGGAAAAGCAGCCTACTACAGCCAAGTGCACCGTGATTAAATCTCAGAGTACACAGCAAAGGAAACTGATTATAGCAGACAAAACGTGTAAAATATTGTTTAGAAATATAGATACGATTTTTAAATATGAAATAGTTCTTATTCTGTTCATATGACCAACCTACAAATATTATCTCTACCAAGTTATTACAGCAGACACATATCTAGTTATATTTTGACTGAAAAAAATACAATGCATTGTATGCTACATATCCTTTAAAGAGAAGGAAACTAGTTAAACTCTGAAGACTAGAGTTAAGAAATCAAAAACCCTGGAGTAACAATGCAGGCTAAAAATACTATATCAGAGTTACCAAAAAAAAAAATTGGGGCCTAGATGCCAATATAAATGCAGACAGAACAGACAAAAAAAAGGAAGCAGAAAAGACAAGGAATATATATAATCAGGAAAATAAAGTTTATTCAAACCAATAAGGTATTTCTTCAAACAGTGGAAAAGCAACACACCACGAAAGGGCAAAATGCAAGGTGGAAATTAAGAGGGCACCTGAGGAATTCTTTAATTTAAGAGGCAGAAAGCCTACTAAACAGGTTGCAGTCATGTACTCTCCTAGTCTACCAGGGAATAAAAAACAGAGAGGATACAATCATTATAGAGAAAAGTTAAACTACTACTTCTTTGCATCAGTTGTCATCTCAGAGGATGATGGAAACATAGCCAGTACAGATGCTACACTTTGCAGATAGACAGAAGATATTGTCACAGAGCTTCAGGTGTTAGAAAAGTGGTACTGCAACAACTACAGGTATGTCTCAAGCCAGATCATATTAGGGAAACTGGCAGAGAAAGCAAAAATTAGTTTAGGAACTGAAAGTTTGTCTTCTCTTTGGTACTACTGTCTGTCATTCACCTGAAGAGGTGTAATTCTGGTACTCCAAGGTTTTTTGTTTATTGTTTTTTTGTTTTTTTTTAAACAAGCAACACAATTACAGCAAGTTAAAATTACATTCTGTAAGCATTTGATTATCTATCCCAATAGTAAATCCAAACATGAAAAGAAATCTCAACAACCTGCTCAATGTTTCTAATCTATTTTAATGTCCAACATTCCTTTGAAAAAAAGCTACCAACTGCTGTCTATTTCATATCTTTTGAATATGGAGCTTTCATCACCACACAGCTTTCACTTGCTTTACAATACCTGAGTGACAAAAATTAGATTTCTGCCTCTTGATGTACTGTGTGTATTCCTGAAGGTGTAATTATAGCATTGTAGTAATGTTTATATTTTTGTTGGCAATTCACTTTAAGACTATTTTAGTTGCTTATATCTTTTTTCAACCACCACCACATTACCTACTGAACTAACATTTCTAAAGTTTAATATAAGTGAGGAATTTGATTGTTACTTTTTTTTTTTTTTAATGGTGTTGGAGTTTGATTAAATCTAGCTCAGTCACTTAAGTTATCCAATGCAATGCCAGAGAGAAGATTTTAGTCATAATAGCTTGGTTACCCAGCAACCTACACAGCAACCTCTGTTCCAACCTCTTGCATGTATGCACATTATAATGGGACAGGGACACCATCTATTTCTATTTAATTGCATCTTATTATATAGTTAAGCAGCCAAACAAATGGCTGCATAATTGCCTCTAACTTGTGCTAGTGTACTGAACCACCTCAAGAGGTTTCCATGGTAGGTTGAACCAAAGTCCTAGCACTAACAGTTTTGACTGACAAAACATTGAGAAGAAACTTTAACCCACTGCAGAAGTGGTAGAGTTGGATATGAAAAAAAAAAAAGTGTCTACAGGGTCATTCCCCAGTCAAAAGAAATAATATTTATTTATGAATTATACAGGAGAATCAACTAAGCTTAAAATCTCAGTATTTGTTTCCTGGACACCTATACTTTTCCCCATAATTCCTATAACCTTCACATACTGTCCAAGAAATAAATTACTAAATACAGATGACTTTCTGTAAATTAAAAAAAAAACAAAACAGGTTGGTTAAAGCTATTTTCCACAATGGGTAAGTTCTGATAGTTTTTAACAGTTAATTTATCTCAAATCTATAAGTGATGACAGGGAATTAGTGTCTTCAGGAACAGTGCTTTTTCCAATTAATCATCATTAAACTGGATGAAGGATGATAATGAAATTACCACCTCAGCAAGTTGTGAATCCACTAAAAGTTATACTCTACTGTTCTTATAGTGAGAATTTGATGTATAAAAAGCCTCATTAAGTTATTTTTATGCTACCTACTTACTGTACTAAATTTTAATATGCTGTGTGTACCAACAGCAAATCCAATGAACCAAGGCTAATGCTTAAAATATCCATGCTGTTTCCAAAACCTGGTAACTAACTGTATCAATAAATAATGATATGGAGACAGCAGGAACATTTACTTTATTTTATAAGTTTTAAGAGAATGAAATTAATTCAAAGCAAATTCTGCTTTGTTGCACCTATGAACCTTGCTGAATGCACTGGTGATGTTGACATGTATTGGACAGCAATTTCATGACTGGCCCTGAAATGTCTTGGTGAGCAGTATGTGACACACAGGTTTAGAAGGCGATGTTTTGTTTATAAGAACGTACTTGCAGAAGTACATCAAATCTCTATCTTCTCTAACAACTAGTACAAATGATCCATACAAAATCAGCTGATGAAAGAATCAGGCACACAATCACTAAAATCACAAAGGGAATAACGTTCCAGTAAGTCTACATTACAGGGTAGCTGGCCAAGAAGAAATGGGGCTCATCACTAATCTGATGTGCCCTCCAATCATTACTCCATGTCATTGTCAGCTGTAAAAACAAAGATAACCAAGCAGTTAAATGACATTTTAAATAATCCATAATTCTCAACAGTGATCCACACTACTATAAAACCAATTCCAGTTACACACAGATTTGCAGACCTATTACTGATTGGAGTATTAGATAGTTTTGGCTCTATAGAAAACAAAAAACTTGCTAACAAAAAACTTCACATACTTTTTAAATTTGTTACTTTGTTCATGAATGCACACAACACAAAAGGGATTATTTCAGCGTCCACTAGCCATGTCCATGCTATAAAGGGTCAAATTGAGGCTCTCAGGAAGTTTAAAGCTGCTACAAATCCTGCAGGACAATGCAATGCCACACTTCCTCATACAGACTCTCAGCCAGCCAGCCTGGAGCTTTCAAGCCAAGTCTCTCAAGTGCTCCATATTGCATGGTACACTCCACATCTTGGATCCCTTTTATCATCTGTTTAGCTGCTCTGACTCAGACTCTATAGCAGAAAAGCTGATTAAAAGTTGGTTCAGCTCTCTCTCTTCCCCTCACTTACCTTTTCTCTCTGATTCCAGCCCAAAACCATAAAAGAGAGAAAAGTTAGAAAGATAGGAGTCTCAAGGGGGAAGAATTATGGTCCTGTGTATGCTAAGACACCTGGGGGACGTGATCAACCACAAGCTGTCTTCAAGCTGCACAGCTCCACTATGTACAAGATACATATCCCCCAGCCCTATCAAATATGACCTCCCACAGTTTGGAAAACTATTCCTTCCCCAAATCCTCCCACTGCTGTGTAGCTTAAATGGAGAATTCCTCACCCTGCCCAGAGTTCCCCTTCTCCACCGAGGCAATGACCCCTGGAAGCTGTTTATATACAGTACTTACACATTGTTCTTGTCAATTATGCAGCAACACACAGCAAAGCATACCTGTCCCACCATTTAGTCATTCGTCACTGATTTCAATGGTTTACACCACAGATTGGATCCCTAACTGTTAAACCTGCCAAACACCACCTGATAAGAGCAGCAGGGGCTGGTGTAGAAGGAGGCACTGAAAAGAGAACACTTAAAGTGAACAGAACAAGAGGTCCATCCTACATGCCATCTGCATTTTCCTTCCCCCACCACTACTACAGATCTGACTGTTTTGACAAACATTTCCTATTTTGGGAACCATATTTAAAATAGCGTGCGCCAGGTTTGGACAAGATACTTTACTTCACCTTTATTGCAGAAATCAAATCATCAGTCACAATCAACGTTGATAACTTTTTATTTTGTTTGTATACTGGCCTAGGAGCAAGGTTTTACTTAAAAAAATTGAACCTCAATTATCTGAAATTATCTCCTAAGCCAATTCCCAAATGTGTTTGGGAGAAAAATAGGCTAACATAAGCAAAGTATTTATATTCACTAGAAGTGGCCAGTTATTTCTCATTATCCTCAACTTTTTACTTTTTTCTATCTAGGACCTCCACTCTTCTTCCCTTAATTCTGCCCAAAAGCTCTTTTTACATTTCTGATCTATTTGCCTGATGTTTCCTGCAAATAGTTACATTCATCACCTTTTTCTCATTCAGCTCTTGATAAACTTTATACTGTAAACAAATGAATGTTATAATGGTTGCCTCAATTCCCATTTGGACTACATTATAACTAGAGCTATAATTCTGTCGCAGAATTTTTAAATACATTTCACGGCAGAGGTATGGAAAAAGATTAAGCCATGGAAAGAGGGCTGGCGAGTGGGGTCCCGGTGGATGGAGGAGTGGGAGGTTGGAGAGCAAGCCCACCCCACAGTTCTGGCTCCTGTCCTGCAGGGCCTGGGCCAAGTTCCCCATAGTGGGCCTTGCAGCCTGCCGCATGTTTGGTGTGCGTGCCTTGTGTTAGATATGAATGTCCTGCAATATCCTAGGCAAAGATTACTGAATTAAGTTAAACCTTCCTGAATTAAGTTTAAATAGTTTAGGAGGTCATGGTATGAAAAATGCAAATGTTTATGTACTATTGAAGGACTGTATGGATTTCCATGGGGGACGCGGATGACAGCCCTCCAGGAACTAAGAACAGCAAGCAGGGAGTGGTAAGGCAAATTTACTCAGAAAGTAATGTCTTCAGAGAGTTACCACCACTTAGAAAGAGGCTCACATATACTATTTCAAATTGGATTATCCAGGGACAAACAGACAAAGAAAGGATTTTTGTTTAAACAGCCTGTGTTAAAACTGACTCAGGGCCTTCTTTCTGATCCAACAAATAGACAGGACTTTTGGCCCAAGAGGGTCCCCAATTCTTCCTGGGAAGAGTAGGAAGGTCTTTTGCCCACTGAGGCCCCATAAGACTTGGGGACTAGTTCTGAGCAAAAGCTGTTATGAAAGCTATTATGAACTATTAGCCACAAGAAAAACCCGAGTGGGGTTTAAAGAACTAATCACCAACCAGAACCCTTGTTGGAGTGAAGGGTTTCTCTCTGGTAAGCTTATTAGCATGCATGTAGGTTGTTTTATTGTTTAATATATTTTCTCCATAATGCTTTCACTTTAAGAATAAATGTGTTTCCTCATAAATGGCTGCGTGATAAATTTACTGTGGCAGTTATACTGTGTACCACCACTGAGGAGAGAATCAAAAAAAAAAAAAAAAAAAAAAAAAAAAAAAAAAAAAAGAGAGTCCTTCTCGGGGAGTCTGTCATTCACGGCAAAGGTCACAGTATAGTCAGGGAACTCTTCAGCATGGAAATACCCTGGTCAGAAGCTGCAACAACTGAGGAGCTGGAAGCTTAAAAAGGGTGCCCTTGCTGGGCCACAGAGAGGAAACAGAGGTAGCATTGCCCTGAACTGTGACAAGCCCCTCTCTAGATGGAAAGAAAGGCAGAGGGTCAAATTTGATCAGCACTGCAAACTGACCCACATGACTGTAGCACCTCTCAAATTTGGCAGATCCCCCCTCTACAGACAGAAACAAGGGTAGAGGGCCAAACCAGTGTCCTGTTGCTACCTACCACATGGGGTCATAATGACACCCAGGTTTGGTCCTCCGCCTCGTCTCCATTCACAGAGTGATGGATGTGCTAAACTGAATGGTGCTGAGACCATGCGTGACAGAGAATGGATTCCAGATAAGCAGGAGACAGGCACAATATTTCTAGAACTTACTGCTGCAGATTGCATGATCTGGCATACAGGTCCTTTTAAAGTGGGTCATCCTGACTACGGAACTGTTATGAGAGGCTGACTGTTCCAAGCTTCATTTTGAACAACAACAACAAAAATAAACCACCACTCAGCTCCTGGAGGTCCCAAAACAATGGTCTACCTCAGTGCTCAATGCTAGCAACACCACTTTCCAACCTCTTCACAAATCATCTTCCCAACCCAGCTGCCAGGCATTTTATCTACACAGATAACATCTCTGTGGCAATACAAGACCAGGATTTCAGCCACCTAGAGGAAGTCCTGAAAGCTGACAAGAAAGAGATGGCACACTATTGTAAAAAATTGAGACAAATCTACTACCAAAAAGATAGTTTCCCGCTGTTTCCATTTATATCACACAAAGGCCAACAAACAGCTCAACATCCGCTTGAATGGACTGTCTGCACCACGACCCAAAGCTTATGTATTGAGGTGTTACAATGGCCCGTACCTTGACTTTCAAGGACATCTCAGTGAGAGCTCAGTGAAAATAAAGACAAGAAACAACCTGATCAGCAAATTAGCTGGCTCTACCTAGGGGAGCCAACAAGCAGATATTGAGAAACTGAGCTTGACTTGTGCTATTCTGTAGCAGAGTATTGCGCCATGGTGTGCTTCAGCTCTTTTCACACAGGACTAGTACAGTAGATGCTTGGCTAAATGAAACTATGCATATTACAAGTACTATAAGATTGACCAACCTGACCTCACTGCTGGTCGTGTTCAACACTGCCCCTTCTGACACAGGCAATAAGTTGCCTTGCAGAATTCTGCTCCTTAAGGTGCAAGACATTCCACATCTACCCCTATTTAAAGAGGGTTTTAAATCCATCAACCCACCATCCCAACTCAAGGCTCCTCGTTTAGACACTTTCCTTAAGGAACCTCAGTATCACCTCCAGGTGGTGTACGAGGTGGCAAGAACAAGCTTCAAACACAGCCATTTTAACCTCATTACAGATCCAATAGTTAGGCCACCTGGCGTTGACATTTCATGCCATCTTTGGGTCAAGCTCATTTGCTTCAGGTGTGGAGAGATAAGGTGTGTTGCAGCAGCACTGCTGCTGGTGACTGTAAGTGGGGCTTTTGTGACTTTCCCTCTTTGCCACCGCAGCCAGTTAGAAGATGTAGGTCAAATATTTGAATGCTGCACCCATCAGCAAAGGCTGCCTGGTTCCCTCAAGGCATTGCACAATACCTTAAGTATCTTAACCATTCAATAGCTGAACAAAAGGCATGTCTACACTAAACTTAAGTCAACTTACATTAGGGTCAACTTACAGCCACGGTGCATGTCCACAACTACCCTCCATGGGTTCATGGTGCACCTCCTCATCGGTAATGCTTCCACCGAACTAAGAGGGGCAGTGTGGGGAGCTAAGAGCCTACTCACATAGGCTCCTGGTGGGCTTCCCCCCTGCCCTTACCTCTCCGCTGGGAGAGGGGGAGATAAAAACACATTCTATTACATAGAGGAAAAGTTTGGGGATGACTGCCTTACACAAACCAAGGTTTCCAACAAAACTGCAAAATATATTTTAAACCCATTAAATCTCAGGGCTTGTCTTCAAGTACAGTGCACCTATACGGCTATAGCACTTTAGTGAAGACATTCCTATACCAAACGGAGAAGTTCTCTAGTCAGCATAGATAAACCATTTCCCCGAGAGATTGTAGCTACATCAACAAGAGAAGTTCTCCAGTAAACATAGCACTGTCTACACATGGGGTTAGGTCGGTTTAACTGTCACTCAAGAGTGGATTTTTCACACCCCTGAGCAATGTAGTTATACCTCTATAGGTCTGTAGTGTTAACCTGGAGTGAGTGTTTTGCCTGCAAGCTGCAGTTACCAAATCATTCAGTGAGGTTTACCATGCAGAGTACAGGTAACCAAACTATAAAAGCATAGAGACTTTTAGATGTCTGCAGCTGCAAGTAACCCCGTGGATAGTAAATGGCTAAAATGGTTGTAAAACTTCCAACCCTTGATGTGAGGCGAGCATATGAGGAAGGTGATTGGGTCTCTGGTATATCAGAAGCACACTACTACTTTGTGCTTATACAGTTAATTCTATCCAATGATCTCAACACAGTTTGCAAATATTAATGCAGTAAAGATGCCCCCTGAAATTTATTACTTTGTTTTTTCAGATGAGAAAATAGAGTTATAAGGTGTTACATGACTTGCTCAGGGTCACACAGTCTGTCAGAATTAGGAACAGAAACATGATATCCTGGGGAAAAACAAAAATCCATCCCTTAACCATTTTTCAGCCTCCCAAAACCAAGAGGGTGGTTATTTCACTGTATTAGGGCCACATGGCTCTTACTGTAAATGCCAAAAATATATAGTGCACAGGCATACTGGTGGAGGATAAGCAGAGATAAGCAGAGCAGAATTAAAGTTATTCAGGATACCTTAAACCTAGATTTTCATACTTCCCAGAAATTGTTCTGTTTTTCAGCATAACTTTGAATTTCCTCACTTTCAGACTTTTTAAAACTATTGTATATGATTAAAAGTAACCAATATGCATACTGTGTCACTCAGTTTTCAGTCTAAGAATTTCCTTTGATCTTTCCTTATTTTTTAATCTGAATTTTAAAGAATATCTCAGTATTCGATGGACATTATGGGCTCTCAAACCTTTGCTACCTTTTTAAAAACAATCTTAACATGGTTCTAACATAGTAGATTGAGGAAAGGGCACAACTAATTAAAACAGTTACACAGGGGGGAAAATGAATAGCATTAACAGAACATCTCACACCACATATCCAGCTTACAGGCACTGTTCAAATATGAATTACAGCATGCAGCAATACTACAGCTTCATTCATCAGCAGTGATTGCAGCTGCTATTACCAGTGTAGCTATTTGTGCTTTAGAACTAATTTCTAATATAGCTCAAATTAACTTAATTTTCCACCAAACACAAGTGATCAATATTTCATTCCTCAATATTTTAATTACATTAATATATGAAATAAATTGAATGTCATAGGTTTGACAAACATTCAGAAGACAGTAGTCTTTTAATTCTGCCCCACATAGTTTAGTTTCTTTGTAATCAGCACTATATATTTTTACAGTATTAGTTTCAGTACTATTAGCTTACATGCAACAGTACTGTAATTAGACAAAGCACAGATGTGATGTCAAAAGAAAAAACAGTGCCATTTACTCAAGAGGACCTTTGGTTACAATCACATTTATTCTTTTCTACTGAGACACTCAGGAAACAGAGTGATTGATCAGAGCTTTAAGTCTACAGTAGTATATTAATTTTATTGTGAATTACAAATATCTACGTATTACAGGTTGGACTCTTCATTACAGTGCATTAAAATGTACAGCAAGACATTCTGCAAGCATTAATGACCTGCATGGAAGCTGGTACCTGACACACTGGCTGTAAGCTATCTTGCAGCCAGACCTAATTAGTCAGGAGTTCCACAGAGGAATGCTGATAAGCTTAATAAACAAGCACCTGACTTTCCTGGAGCAGACGGAACAAAGAGCAGCAGGGAGTGAGCTCAAAAAGGTCTGAAGGCTCGAAAACACCAGACATACTGAATCACTCAATCCTTTGGAGTGTGGACCTCTAAGATTAATCCCTTCATTATACTTTATCACAAATTCCATACTTTTGCATACCAAAGTGTATTTTAAGTAAATACATTTGTTCATGAAATGAAGTGTAAACTATGTCTTGTCCTTGTTTCTTTTGTGGTTTTGGCTCTAAGCAGTCCTAACCTCTTCTGCTTGAGACTTGAGTCACAGGTTGCCTCTTTCCACCTGATGACTAGCTATAAGACAGACCAGTATTTGCCAGGATTCTAAAGTGTGTAGGTTCTTTTGAAAACAAGTTGCCACTGCCCCTTTCACACTGTTAAAGTGTAACATAAGCTTTCATAATTCAATGCGGTAGGTCAAGATCTTGCCAAAAACTAATCTGACAAAGAGCCATATCATTAGCCAGTTTCATTAAGTCTTATTATTTACTAGTTTAACTATCTGAAGAGGCATTTATGTACAAAACTTCATTCAAACTGCAAAACTTGTATGCTCGCAGGTCAGAATGTGGTTTACAATTAGACATCAGATTCCCATACTTCTGATGACCCAATTACACCACAGTCTGGCTCAAATTCTGCTCAGAACTAGTTAAAAAAAAAGCCAAGTAAACGCTATACCATTGATAGCTACATGTGTCATTGGTAGTACAGTGGGCTCCCAAAAGCAATACCACTCCAATATTTTGACTACATAAACTTTGGGCCACAAATTGTGTTGGCAACAGTTCCAAAAAATGCTTTAGAACCACTACTGTTGTCTTTCTTCCACATCTAAAATCTGTTGTCTTTTGTAACTCCTTTTGATTTTGTTCATGATAACCACAAAACAAAAGTAGTATAATTTCAATTCTGCATACAAACATGCACCCTGAGATCTGCACCATTAAGTGTTATGTTAGTTGCATTTCACTCAAACAGTTCAGGCACTGTTTTTATGCAGATACAACACCCCGAACATTAAACACAAAGCAAGCAGCAGCAAATCAGACAAACAGGAACGCCACCTCCTCTTTCAGACATCAAACTGCAGAAAGGAAAAAGGAGGAGTTCACCCACTCCAGGTACTGCTGAGATGGGGAACCAGGTTTATTTTCTCCTGAACACAGTATGCAGTGGAACACGGTTGGAAGCTCTGATCACTATGTGAACACATAGAATGTAGAGAAAAAGAGATGCTATTTCCTCCATTACAATTATTGAAAATTAGAGACATACCTACCAAGCATTCTTTTAGACTGTTTTTAAAAACAATGACCTGATACCATTAGTTAACATCAACTGGAGGAATTTAACATACTGAATCCTACTTAAAATAAGTAAAGTCATACCCCATCCTGCACAAAATAGTAAAATAATGCCATTCACTATCAAATTATTTTTTTTGTTGCTGATATCAATACTAGAGTAACCTTAGGGTAGAGTTAGCCTGAAAAATCTAATACAGTAGCTATAACACTTTAGCAAATTTTATCTGCTAATAGCCTTCCCTTCATAAATCCTACTTAATCCTGTTGTATAATCGTTGGCAGCAATTTCTTCAGTCATTCTGCAACAACTTGGTTAACACTGTATAGCTTCAATTAATTATATTTACCCCAAGAAGGGCTCCTGTTTTTTACATTTCAACAAAGGCTTTATTACTGATTCTAAGTTCCCAATCCACACTCCTATGAAGACTTGTACATTCTATTTGGTTTTAGAATGTTTGAATACAAATAAACTCCTCAGTTCCAACATGGAACCTAATCTCAAGCAAACGAAATTATGCTATATAATCTTTCACATCATTTTAAAAGATCTCCCTTTATATTACAAATGAACTTGTTTATTTAACAAAAAAATATTAAGCTGGTTCTGCTTTTCTTTCTTTCGCCAGATTCCCCAGACACTTATCTGTATAATCTTCAACGTATCAGGATACCTGCATTGTGTATCTGATCTGCTGTTCCTTATTTCACAGCCATTATTGAAATTTTTTTTACCCTCCATATCGTACCAAAAATGTTTTGTCCTAAAAACTATCCACTGGTTGCCGATTACAATGACCATCTCAAATTCTCCAGACAAGGAACAAGTCTTAGCTGATTATCTTACTCATCAATGGACTTGTTTTGCATTCAGATCTCCATGGCTCTGAATTCTTTCCCCTAACAAATCCCACAGGCTATGTCCTATATCTTACTCAGATATATTTACCAGCAGATTTTATATTAAAAAGGGGATTGGGAATTCTGTAAGGCCATAACCTACTCAAGCTAAATGTTCAGGTTACTCTTCTAATTATGTATGAAATAACACTTTCCCCATTACTTCAGAATCTTGCATACTGACGTCCAATTTGTTTGCTGGAAAAAGACAGCTGGCCAAGAAGGCTAATAATTCTAACACCTTTTCCCAAACTTTTTATTGGCTAAGATTTCAAGTGATGATGAGAGTTACATTGAGTAGGTCTAATATTTAGCTTTTCAAAGAGAAGCACAGATGGAGCAATAATCTCCCGTTATCTGCTAGTTTCAAGCATAGCTTCTGTTCAAGAGAAAATTAAAATAGTACTGATAAGCAATTTCAAGAAAAAATCCTCAAACATGCTGAAGTCAGAGAATGCTATTAAATCTATTATATTTAGATTTTCTTCCTATACATTGTATTAAAAATAAGGAAAAATGTAATTTACACTACTAAATATCAAATGCCAACCACAAGAGCACCGTACAATTTATTAATTTAACTTATGATAAACTCATTCATTTTCAATCAATTTGTATTTAACATGCACTATCTAGGAAGCAGTGTGCCCTAGTGTCCAGAGCACTGGACTGGGACTCATGAAACCTGGGTTCCATTCTTAGCTCTGTAACTAAACTGCGTGGTACTTTAGGGCAAGTTACTTGAAATCCGTTGTGGATCTGGGCCAAACAGAGGTTTTTCCTCCTCTTTAGTGCCTTAAGCACTTGTCTATTTAACACCATTATAAATGCTGGAGGCAAACCGGGGTTTGGGTTGGAGACTGACAGCTCACGACTCCCCATGTAATAACCTCACGATCCCTTAAGGGGTCCCGACCTCCAGTTTGAGAACTCTTGGGTTAAAGATTATAAGGGAGGCCGCCTCTTCCTCCCCACCCAAGGCCATTCTCTGTGGAGTTAGACAGTAGTGATGTATGCTTATGTAAGAAATGGCATAGGCATATACAATACCTGACTTCAGGAGAGGGTTTCACAGCTGTAGTTCCCAGGCAGAGACTGGTGCCTAACTCGCTAATAGGGCGAGGGCTCAGGGCAGACCTTTCTCCTTAGCATTGCCCACTGGCTAGTTCAGGTATCTCCTTACTTAGTGTGCTGTCTTTTGTGGATACCATTCTTAGGCACCTATCACTTCCATAGCATTGTATAGGCAGCCTACATACCTACCTCAGGGTTTGCTGATTCCACTAAGTGACTAGGAGTCCCATTGTGGATCCAGGGTTTCCCCTCTCTGTGCCTGTTTCCTCATTTGTACAGTGGGGACAATAATACTAATCTCCTTTGTAAAACACTGAGATTTGCTATGAAAAGAGATAGTTTGTTATAAATACCATTACCTATCACATGATTTTAGGGAGCACTGATGCTTTTGAAAGTTATTTCATCTTGTTCTTTTACTATCTCGAGCTTAGAGTCATCCGCAACACATTTCAAGGTTCTTCAGTGAAACTCAATCAGGCATTCTTCTCTAGAGCATATTACATTTAAAAAACCCATTCTCAATGCTTAGACATTTTCCTTTCAGGCCCCGGCATGTAAAATAATATGATGCTCACTTTTTTTGTGTCAAACAACATTAAACCGGCTTAGCTATGGTGTTAGCTCACCGAGTCATGAAACTAACACAGAGCAAAACAAGCTCAGGAACTACTTTAGACTTCCCGGATTATGTTAAGAGAGACCAATTACATTAGAGGTGATCTGCTAGAAGGAGAAGGAATGAGTGACAGGCCATGACATGCCAAACCATTTTGTGTTATCTGACTAACAAAACTAAGAGAAACCTATTTAATAAATAAAAACACAAATCCTCAAGTATTCACACTCCAACATGACTCTGGCCTACTCATATCAATTTATGCAAGATGAATAGGCTTCCAGGAAAAAAAACAAAAAACACTCAAGCACCATGTTAAAAGGAAATGTGCACTCTTCAAGAGCATTAAAAATGGTATTGGCTCCTTCTGATTTTGTTTAAGGTAAGAGGAAATTACATACTAGTACTTATTGCTCTCTGCCAGTAGGACTCAAGCTAGAACCTTATGTTTGTTTTTCTGGGGGGGGGGGGGGGGGGGGAGGAGTTGGAGAATGAAAAAAGAGGGGGGCAAATTTATATACCTACACGATAGGAATCAGAATTTTTCACAGAGTATAACCTACATCACCAGCCTATTAACTAGTGATGCAGTTCAATGTCAGCTTTTTAGTTTCACTTTTTTTTTTAAATTGTCAACCTATTTACTAACCAAGAGAAAACCAGTAATGTCCAATTTAGGGAGACTGGGAAGTAGAAGGTCTGTCATAAATCAGTACCAATCAGAAAACTGAAATTACACTTTTTTCCCCCTCACCAAAATGTATTTGTTACTGAGCCACACTGCTGGAAGCTAGTGCTCTAGTAACGTGTCTGTATGAAAAACAAAAAGGTAATGCAGTGCCAAGAAGCATACCCTTTGATAAATATAATCATTCATGTGCTGTGAATTCTAAGAGATTATTTTGTATTTCAGCACTTACATTATGTCAATATTTAATAGTAATTGTTTACTAGGAATCTAGAGGTAACAAGCAAAGTTTTGTTTCCCAATCAGCTACACAAGATGATCACATAGAATCACAGAATATTAGGGTTGGAAGGGACCTCAGGAGGTCATCTAGTCCAACCTCCTGCTCAAAGCAGGACCAATCCTCAACTATCTATCTTTTTTGCCCCAGATCCCTAAATGGCCTCCTCAACGACTGAGCTCACAATCCTGGGTTTAGCAAACCAATGCTCAAATCACTGAGCTATCCCTCCAACTAACTTCAGTGAGACCGCAAGGCTTTGCACTATTTGACAATGGGAAACCAACAACTTTCAATGGAAGGGATAATCCATGCCCTGGTTAATTCCTAGAATGTCTGTCTTGGGACTAGTATCATTTCTATGTTGCTTGAGTTTAGATTTATATCCAGGAGCTGATTTCTTGTCAGCATTATGATATCCTTTTGCTGGTGCTGGACTGTGGAAACTGAGATAGGCTGACAATACCCAGCTGTGTATCACTGGCAAAAGAAGTAATGTCTCATCACCTCTCCAAACAGTCTCATGACAATATTGAGGAGGGAGGTGGGACAGAAAGATCCCAGCAAAATTTCACATGTGAAAACCTTGGAGAACTGCTCTCATTGCCTAACACCACACTCTGGGCCCTCTTGGAGAAAAATAACTACACTCAGTGTAGTGCTGCACTATTTAATCCAGCAAGAAAACATGTTTATAGTACTTTGCTTGCATGTGAGCGGCAAGGTGCGCAGAAGTCAAGCAACATGAGCCCTGAGAGATAGCTTTCATCCATTGCTGCTATATTGTGTGTAGGTCTGAAGCCCAACTGAAAAGCATCCAGGATGTTGGTGCCACAGGCTGTCAGAGATCAGGTGCCCTTCTTTCCCAAAGATTCTGTCTAGTAACAGGAGGTTGGAGACAGGACAGGCTGGAGAAGAGACAGAAGTTACAGCATTTTTCTGCATCAAGCAGTGGCTTTTTAAAGGTCAGGTAGATATTGGCATTTTTCTGAGTAGATGACAGGTTTGCTTCTCCAAAATAGGAGCTGATAATTTCTGTTAACAGTGGAGGCCTTTGTTGAGTTTCCCCAATCAGGAAGGTCACAGATACATTTCACATCTTGTAGCTTAAATATTCCTAAAAACTTCTATAGCTGCATTTTATGGGATGGATCCAAATTCACTCAGGAATATTTTGACAATTTGGAGCAAAAGAGTCCTGTGGCATGGCTACCCCTCTGATACTTGACAATTTGGAGAGTTAGTAATGAAAGGAAGGGCAAATCTAGAGGTGATATTGGAACAGAACTCAAGGCAGAAAGAAATAAAAGCTAAAGGACTACATGACAAGGAGATCGCCTGTCTAGCAACAGAAAGGAAGAAAACCAAGGATTTTGATACCTTGGAGTCTCTGTATTAGGCCACGTCTACACTACAGCATAAAATCGAAATGATTAAAACCGGTTTTATAAAAATCGATTTTACACGTCCACACTAGGGCACATTAATTCGGTGGTGTGCGTCCATGGTCCTAGGCAACCATCGATTTCCGGAGCGGTGCACTCTGGGTAGCTCAGTAAAAGAATGAGACCAATAACTTCGATTTCCGTCCACACTAACCCTAAATCGATATAGTAATATCGATTTTAGGGTTACTCCTCTCGTTGGGGAGGAGTACAGAAATCGATTTTAAGAGCCCTTAAAATCGATTTAAATTGCCTTGTAGTGTGGACGGGTACAGCGTTAAATCGATTTAACGCTGTTTAAATAGATTTAACGCTGTAGTGTGGACCAGGCCTTAGAGACACTACTGATGAGACATGGTACAGCTCCAATGAAGGCAATGATGATACAGCAATTTACACCAGCTGAGGATGTGGTCCTTAGGGCAATCCTTTACATCACTGAAACTGATCAATATCTAGCCAGTTTTCAAAAGGAACTGTCTTAATCTGGATGTGAGACATCGTCCTTCCCACTGTCTAAAACAAGTCATTTTCCTGTTGATGAAAGACTATCGAACTTCAGATTGATACTTACTCCACCAATCAGAAACTACCTATGTAACATTACAGAAGTTAAAGTACACAATTTGAATCTTGCAATAGAAGAGATCTATCATCTCTCATTTCTATTTATGGATTTTTACAATCCTGCTTCTTTTAAAAATAGTATGCTACTAAATTTGCCAATTTATGTGAAAAGAATGGGAAACAAATAGCATATTTGTGCAAACATAATAGTAGCATATGTTTAATTGCCAAAAGAGAACAAAAAGGTGTAATACTGACATTACAAGAAATAAGTTTATCCTTGCATTATTTAAAAGTTTTGCTTCAACTACTAGGTTGAAATTTTTAAAATGTTGTGGAACCAAGGTAATTACAACAGAAGAATATTAGAAAATGTTTTCTATCATTAGAAGCCCTTCTTCATATCTTAAGGCCTGCAGAAAACAAAGCTGCTATTAATATCTACCCTTTCTATGTCACACTCAAACACATTTTTCAAGGCTTCTGTATAAAAAAGGTTTTATTGACATGGGTTCAAGTAACAGTCATGCCACACACTGTGATGTAATTACTTCATGATACCAACAAAACTTTGTAAGATGTCACATCTTCATACATTTTATTTTATGCAATATCTTACAGAATTTGTTTTTACTATTTTTATTTATTACATGCTTTTGTATTCATCTACCTGCAACACCAGGATATGTTGGTACTAAGAGTCCAACAGGAAAGGGGGAAAAAAAAAAAAAAAAAGGAGGAACATTAGTTAATACATGTCATTGAATACTCCAAGTGATTTGAGGAAAGCATGCTTAACAGAAAAAAAACAAAACTATGTGTAAGGTGCATCCTGCTGCAAATAAATTTGGACTACAACCTATTACATCTATAGTCAATTAATCTGTTAAGCCTAGTTTCTAGACATCAAACCATCAGAAACTTTTCACAAATAAGAGAACTTAGAGCTCCCCATAACTAAACTAATCAAAACCTTTTATTTAATTTTTTTTAATCAATAGTTCAGCCATGACCTTACATTTTCTCTCACCCTTAGTGAAGCTACTGTTTAAAACACTATTTTCCACACTCAAGGCAACATTGCAAATTTAGCGACTCAGTAATGGCCACATCTATTCCCTAAAGAGGAAACAGCAGTTGACCACTTGATTACATAGAAAACTCCCCATTTCCTGTGCTGTTCTCTCCATAACTTGTACAAATAATCTAGAAAATGACATCATGTGGAGTGCATACACAAATCATTTTTAGTGACTAACTTGTCAAATGATATTTCATCAGAAATTATAACAACCTTTTGGCCTAAGCTTTTCAAACACTAGAGTACAGATATTTGCACAGTAAGTGTTTCAGTGAATAGTGGCCTGAAGTTTATTATTTGCAGATCCGGCACTTAAGAAAGTATTCTTACGGAAAGCCTGTTCAGGTTAAAATCCTCTCAAAATTTCTTTGAAAGACTGAAATGACTTGATAATAAGATGGGAGAAAGAAAATAGCCATGCAAGACACTGATTTTTAAATAAGAATGTCTGTTTTCAAAATGTAATAAGATGGTTCTCTTCCTTTCCATTCATACATTAATCTGTACTTTATATTTTGTTTAGTCCTATGCCAATTGTCTTCCTAGTTGTGTCACTGGATAGAAAGAGAACATAGGTTCAATATTAGTCCATAAATATGTTGGGGAGTTGTAAAGATGATACCAGAAATTAACCAGATCATTAATAGTATTAATCACAAAATCTTTAAAACAGTTACAAAGTTAGGTGCTTAAAGCCAGGCAACTACGCCTGATTCAATATTTGATATTTTTTTTTTTATTATTAAATAAAGATTTTTTTTTAATTACTATTAATAGGGTGAGCAGGCAAATGTGTGAGCCAAAAGTACCCACTTCATGACTGCTCGCTTGTCACATCACCAATAAAACAAAAAAAAAAAAAAACCTGCTACTGTTGGCACCCTAATGCTCAAGTGAGATATCAGACTGAATGGATACACAGAGAAACCGAACTAGTCTAAATCCTAGAGCAAGTCCCTCCAATGTCAGGGAGCAGGGCACACCAATGGTGTTGTATATGAAAGCTTGCACTTCTCTGCTGTACCTGATCTGTAAATGAATGGAGCCCTTCACTCTCCGCCAACAATTCAGCACTTTTCAGAAAAAAAATAAAAAAATAAAAAAAAAAGGCTGTGAAACCAAGAGATTTTAATCAGTGTAACTGACAAAAATGGGACCTCTTAACATTTTAGCTATAATCTCAGTACAAAGGCAAACATTTATTCTTCCAAAACACTGCAAGAAAAACCAGGTAAATCAGTAAGTACACAGACTATACTGGAAAATCTTAGTTAGAAAAAGTAAGTACATCAAACAAAGCTGACGAGCTATACTCAACATCTAAAAGTCCAGTAGCTATTCTTAATAATCTTTGACAGAAATAAGAAAATTGGTTTATTACTCCAAAGGATAGAATACATCTACTGTAATATAAATCTGATCACAGGAAATTACTATGACGACTTTCACCTGACTCAACTTATACTGTCAAATGCTCCCCAAATATTTGGTAAAAACTGAGGCATAGATGAAGGCTTGCTGGCTATAAATCAGTCTAGTTAAGACAAAAAAAGATGCCGAGAAGATGGTGAACGCAACCAGATAATGAGAAACTTATTTATCTTTGTAAATGGAGGTTCTTCAAGATGAGTGATCCCTCTCTGCATTCCACTATGGGTGTGCAGGAGCTTCATGTGCTCAGAGCTGGAGAATCTTGAAAGCAGTATCTGTTAGTCCATGCATTCGCCCTCATTCTCCTCATACCTCCAACAGAGAAGAAAAAGGGTGGGCAGATAGACCGCCTCTCCAGTTCCTTCTCTACTGCAAATCCAAGGATGATCTGAGGCAGAGAAGGGGGAAGGTAGTACAATATAGATAAGGACCACACATCTGGAAGAACCTCCAGTTACAACGGTAAGTAACTTTCTCTTTTTTAGTGCTGATACCTATGTGTATTCTGCTGCGGGTGTCTGACCAGAAGTATTCAAGTAGGAATAGGGTGTGAAGATGCAGATGTTTGAAGGATCACTGTTCCAAAGGATATGTCAGTGGACTATTAAAGCATAATGCCTTACAAATGTGGACAGAACTCCATGTAGCTCATTTGCAAATGTCAAGTATTGAAATGATCCAACTGACGTTGCTTATGCTCTTATGGAATTAGCTCTCATCCAATGAGAGGAAGATTACACAGCTGACAGAGTGAAAAACAGCCCAAGATCCATTTAGAGATTCTTTGAGAGACACAGCTTGACCTTGAGCTTTTTCCACTACGGCAATAAACAATCTGGGAGATTGTCTGATTGGTTTTGTTCTTTCTGGGTAAAAAGCTTTATGCTCACTGCACGTCAAGGGAATGAAGCCTGCTCTCTTCCACAGACGTATACCGTTTTGGAAATGTAACAGTGTGGCATCCACGTCTCACAAGCGCCCCCTGGCCAAGTGTGTGTCTGCACCTCTCAGTCTTTAAGCAGTCTCAGTCTTTACACAGTACCGGCCACGGTGTTGAGCCATATCCCCAGGGCTTCCTCCCCAGAGGCAGCGGTTTCACACTCTCTGGGCCTATCTGGCCCCAGTGAGGCCACTAAAAGTTCAGGTCCCCTTCTAGAGGTGTGTCAAAGTCCAATACTTAGGCCTTCCCCCAGTGGCTAATGTGGAGGACCTGGGCCCAACCACTTCTTGGGGTCCCAGGCTTGGTACCAAGTATGTGCTGCATGACCCTTTAATACTGCTGTTTTCAGTTCCCTGAGCCACTTCCCCATGGCTCCATCTTTCATCAATGCTTCATCTTTAGCTCAGTGATCTTCTGTGTTCAGGTCCAGCAGCCAGCCAGCAGTTCTTTCTCGCTGCCCCAGTTTCTTCCAACACTGAGCAGTTTGTGGTACTGCAGTTCATTCTGACCAGCCAGGAGCACCAACTGCACACCTCTGGCTCCAGCAAGGAACTAACTGTCCCCAGCTCTGTTTATATGGCTTTCTTGAACTCTGATGTGGACGCTTCCCCTGCAGCCACTCTAGGCTGCTTGGAAAACTCCACTATTGCTCCCTTCCTAGGACAAGTGTGGCAGGACCCTGAGGCCTCCAGCAGGGCAGCCTCGGGGCCTAGTCTACCTTGTCACAGGAAAGAATACAGGTAAGAGAACTGACTGCTTCAAGTGAAATTGTGCAACTGCTTTGGGGGTGAACTTAGGATGTAACTGCAATGAGACTAGTCTCTAAGGTCTATAGCATAAGATGGATCCTCCATCAGAGCTTTAAGCTCAGGTATGCTCCTGGCTGAGGTGATGTCTACCAGGAATGCAACCTTCTTGAATAGGAGAGACATGGGACAAAGCCAGTGGTTCAAAGGTAGGCTTAGTGAGCACCAAAAGAACAAGGCTTAGGTCCCACTGACGAGTAGATTTTATCACTGGCTGAAAGGTTCTGATTAGACCAGGAGTTGGCAACGTTTCAGAAGTGGTGTGTCGAGTCTTCATTTATTCACTCTAATTTAAGGTTTCGCAGGCTAGTAATACATATTAACATTTTTAGAAGGTCTCTTTCTGTAAGTCTATAATATAGAACTAAACTATTGTTGTCTGTAAAGTAAATAAGGTTTTTAAAATGTCTAAGAAGCTTCATTTAAAATTAAATTAAAATGCAGAGCCCCACAAACGGTGGCCAGGACCTGTGCAGTGTGAGTGCCACAGAAAATCAGCTCACATGCCGAAGGAGGCATGCGTGCCATAGGTGCCTACCCCTGGATTAGACCTTTCCAGAATCTGTTTCAGGAATTGCCACCAGTGATGCATCAATACAACAGACCAACCACTTCAGCACACAGAGGGGATGGATCTCACTCCCTGCTGTTTGTTGAGGTAAAAGGCAGTCATATTGTATGGCACGATCAAGACATGATGACCCTGAAGGAAGCCTCTCGAAGTGCCCGCAGTTCCAAAATATTGATGTGTATCCTGTACTCTCAAAATATCCAAGGGCCCTGCACTGTGCAGCCATCTATGCGAGCTCCTCAACCTCAAAGGGAGACATCTGTAATCATCCTCCTTTCTGTTGAGGGGGAAAGGAAGAAAATATCCGTGCATACCTGGTGGTGATTCTTCCACCAAAGTAGAGATAATACTTTGATGGGAAAAAAATACTATGGTGTTCATGGACTGTTGCTTTGGTACACCCTCATTCATTGAGACTGATTTTAGGGATGCGCTGATGATGTCTAAGGTCTGGGCTAAAGGAAAGAGAGACTTGTCCAAGTTTATGCTGATACCTAGGGAAGACAGGTGATGTGTCTTGGCAATTAAAAGCCAGTCGTTGAGATGGGAGAAGACAGTGAAGCCATGACATCTGATATGGGCTGCTACTACTAAAAAGATATTGATAAAAGATCTCGGGGACAGTAGAAAGGCCTGTAATGAAAATGGTTGGAGCCCACCTTGAATCTGAGAAAATATCTGTGAGCAGAGTGATTATCCACATGAAAATACACATCTTTCATGTTGAGAGCTTAAACCACACAGAATTCTAGATGCCCGTGTGACCATGTGAACCCTGGATTTGTGACTAAAGCGGTTAAGATGGCAGAGATTGAGGAAGGGTCTCCAGCTGCCCTTCTTCATGGGTATTAAGAAGTATGTTAAGTAAAAGCCCTTTCTTTGGTGCTGAAGAAGTACCTGAGTCTATTGCTCCTTGCCATAGGAAGATCTCTATTTCTTGCTTGAGAACCTCCTCATGAGAATAGCCCCTGAAAGGAGGTGGAGATTGGGGTCTTGGAGTGGATAGGAAAATAAATTTGACCACAGAGACTGGATGATGTTTAGTACACAGTTGTGCACTCCTGGCACGAGAGAGGAGTGTTATAGAATCTCCAAAAGGGTGAGAGAGTCAGTAGGTGATTATATTACTGGTTTGCAGCTCTTGGGCTCCCATCAAAAATATCATTTACACGGGAGCTGGGGTTGGGATGATGATGATGATGATGATGATGATGATGATGATGATGATGATATGGAAGGTGCAGGGAAATAGGACTTCTGAACCCTATGCCTCTTACAGAGTGGCTAACAAGGCCTTTGGTTCAACAATTCTACCACCACCAGTCAAGACTTGTATGATTGCCTGCGGAATTTTCTGCTCAGGGCAGGTGTATATATTCCCAGGGAGTGGAGGGTGGCCCTGGGTCTTAGAGAGAGTGTAAAGACTCATTGGTCTTGATTAAACAGATGAGCTTCATTAAAGGGCAGGACAGGTTCTCCACAGTGCTCTGGATCTCCCTAATAAAACTAAGTGAGAAGC
This sequence comes from Gopherus flavomarginatus, assembly GCF_025201925.1. NCBI lineage: Eukaryota > Metazoa > Chordata > Testudines > Testudinidae > Gopherus > Gopherus flavomarginatus. The sequence continues at coordinate 88,980,516 of NC_066620.1, forward strand.
CATGACATTCTCAGCACATTACAATGGCAGTAGCCACTGCCCTCGAATATGCATTTGCTGCATCAGCCACTGATTGATGAGCAGTTCTGGCAACCATCTGGCCTTCTTCTCTGAGAGCCTGAAATCAAGTTCTGTCTTGATGAGGAAGCTTGTCAATAAAATCCAAGAATTTGGATAGTAACCATTCTTGAGAATTTGGAGTATTTCAGATATCATCAGTGCTTGAGAATTTGGAATATTTCAGATATCATCAGTGTTTGGTAGCTGGCTACCCTGAACTTGAGGCTAGCAAAAGTAAACGTCTTCCTTCCCAACAAAATTGAGCCATTTGCCTTCTTTATCAACTGGAGTAGATCTAGTGTGCTGCTGTCTAGACCTCTCCACGACAGCGTGGACAACAAAGAGTTAGGAGCAGGATGGCAAAGAGAAATTCTGCCCCTTTTGCTGGAACAAATACCATTTTTCTGCCATCTTAGGGGCAAGGACAAGTGGCTGGGTCATACGAGACCATTCTACCTCAAGACATTAAAAAAAGCACAAAATAAAATATAATGTTTTAAATGGAGGGTTTACAATTGATGCATATTTTCATTTGCTACATTTTCCCCAGTGTCCCCTCACCATTCATTTAAGTTTTTCCCAGAATGCTCCTGTTAATTCTGCTCACAGGACTTAGTTGATAGCTCATAGACCCAGCAACAGAGTAACACAGTTTCACTATGCTGTTTTCCAGGAATACAGGGAAATCTGAATGAAAGAGCAGCGGTGCAAGCTTAATCCTGAAGAAGAGGAAGGAAAGTTGTGGGACATGATAAACAAAAGAGACAAGCTGAGAAAGCAGGAACAAAGGGATAATGAAAGAAAGAGGAAGAATACAGAAAAGGGTGGATTAACACACACTAGGCTAGCCACAACATCAACTGAGTACCAAACTTGCTCTTTCACTTCATATAGTAGGGAGCACTTGAATTGTTACTAAGGCAGCATATTAAGCCACAGAATAGAAAGAGGTTTCTCACATTATTCTATAGGGAACTCAGATCAACTGAAAGTGTAATACCAATCAACCAAGGGCCATCCTTTCTGAATCAGAGAGAAGATGGCTGTTAGGTTTTGCTTTGAAGGCAGGAAAGAATGGGGAGAGACCAGCAGAAATAAATTAGGGAGGGGTATGAGACAATAAATAGCTTTATTTTAAAGGAAGAAATGCATTTGAAGTTAATTTACCAACCCCAGACTTTGAAATACTAGCCAATCAACTCAGCCTTAAAAGACTCCCCTTAAATTGCTAAACCTCCACCACTTGAAAGTAATACAGTAAAGTAGAACTACCAACTTATTGTTTGACAATGATTTAAGAATTTGAAAGTACCAAAGGAAGGAGCAGCTTATATGCTGTATTTAACATTTTAAACAATAACACACATTCAGGAGCAAGTGAGACAACATCTGGTCTATAAATCTGTTTCTAAAATGTATATTTCATCTCAGTTTATATTTTAAAGGTGACAGGAATACAAAGACTAAACTATTTAACAGACAGTTAAAGTTGACATTTCTTCAAAACATGCTTTCAGCATCTCTAGACTGCTGTATTTTGCAGGAAAATCAATATCAATCCATGAATCAGACACTATGCTAATTAATGTATTTGCTGTAACCAAATCTGCAAACAACTACACCAAAGGTGAATGCAGATGAAAATAATTTATAGGGAAGAAGAAAATCAAGTAAATGGAACCCTTTTGTACAGATTAGAACTATTCGCCTTTGCACAGAATACTATGGCTATAACCCTTTTAAAAATTTCAAAACCCAAATGCTATTATATGCCTACCTGATAATCTAAGACACATTCTATCTTGGACAGTAATTCCCAAACTGTGGTGTACTGGTGGTATACAGACTATACCTGCTTTGTCAGTGAATAGCTCCATTCATAAGCACTGAATTAGACTCTGTACTGAGCAACACCAAACCTGGCACAACAGGATATGACAATATTTCACCAGAGTTCCTGAAACACCTTGGAACCAGCACCAGTCAATGGTTACCCAAATTCCTGATATAGGTTGTTAATGAGGGTAACCTGCTAACGATCTGAAGGATGTCAAAACCGATCACCCATCTAAAATTCAGAAAGGATCCATACAATGTGGCAAACTACCGCCCAATCTCTCTGTTGTCATCTTCGAAGTCCTGGAGCAGCTTATCCTCCAGCGTCTCTCTCTAGCGGTGGAGACAACTCCCAGCATTGACCAAGGTGGCTTGCAGAAGAGTTGAAGCACATGCAACCAAGTCCTAGCCCTTGCTACATATATAGAAAATGGGTTTCAACAGAACATGAAGACAGGAACTGTTTTCTTAGACCTGACAGTGGCCTATGATACAGTATGGCTCACTGGTCTTCTGGTTAAACTATTAAGAGCTCTCCCAGTATGGATGGTGGACATGGTTGAACTTCTACTTCATGACTGGTGTTTTGTGATACATATGGGAGATGGAACAGGTGCATGGAGAGGACAATCCAACAGCTTTCCCCAAGGCTCCATGCTTGTGCCCACCATCTTCAATCCCTACATAAACAACCTGCCATTGACGCAATCCTGGAAGTTTATCTAAGCAGATGACATCTTCTGTGGAACTCATTCGCAATCTTTCACTAAATTGGAGAACGTCTTGAACGCCAACCTGGCCAAGATGCCAGCCTACTGTAGCAGTTGGCACCTCCAACCAAGTGTGACCAAGACTGTTGTTAGCATCTTCCACCTCCCTCATCAATGCAAGTGCTAAATGTGAGTTAGAGCAGTTTTGCCTCATGTTTCAGTCATTTACTACAGAGGAAAACATCTATCTTGAGGTCACGCTGGACCACTCCTCTACTTTCCATGATCATTAAAAAAAAAAAGTAAAAAAAAAAAGAGACTGCTGCAAAAGTCAGGATCAGGAATAATCTAATCAGCAAATTAGCCAGATCGACATAGGGTGCAGAAGCAAACACTTTGCACATTTGGCTCTAGTGCCATGGGGAATACTGTGCCTGGGGTGATGTCGTTCACCTCACCCTCAACTGGTCAATGTTGAAATGATATGCTGATATGTATGAAAGTGAATGAGAGATGAAGTGGTCCATGAGACTCCACACTACAAAACAGCTGGGTAACTAGAAGATAGTATCTGAGCACAAAAGCTACTACCATAAAGGATTTCACATCAGTTTCTTAAAATATTCTTTTAAAAAAACACAGAGAAAAAAAATGACATTATCTTAAGTGATTTAATTATTTAAACTAACACTGGCAACTGCAGAACTAGTGAAACTGTGACTTCACAAGAGATAAAGCTGAACAACTGAAAGGTGAAAATTTTTAGTCAAGAATCACTTTTTAAATGTTGATTTCAAGAGGTGTGACTCATTTTAGTCACAAACTTGTGTTCCTTCTCATAACATAAGAACGCTGGGTCACCCAATGAAATTAATAGGCAGCAGGTTTAAAACAAACAAAAGGAAGTATTTTTACACAATGCACAGTCAGTCTGTAGAACTCTTTGCCGGAGGATGTCATGAAGGCCAAGACCATAACACAGTTCAAGGAAGAACTAGATACATTCATGCAGAAAAGGTCCACCAATGGCTATTAGCCAATATGGGCAGGGATAGTGTCCCTAGCCTCTGTTTGGAATAGGAAGCTGGGAATGGGTGTCAGGGAATGGATTACTTGATGATTACCTGTTCTGCTCATTCCCTCTGGGGCACCTGGCCACTGTCGGAAGACAGGATACTGGGCTCGATGGACCTTTGGTCTGACCCAGTATGGCCGTCCTTATGTTCAAAATTATCTGTGGCCCACAAACATTTAGTTTCCTCTCACTTTTATTATTGAACATTATTTACACCAGAAACAAAGAATTATGAAACTCAGGTTAACGAAAGTGTTGCTTATGCTAACGTAATGCAAAACCACATTTTAAATTTGCTACAATTTCTTGTGTCCATCACTTTGGGTCTATCACACACAGTAGCCCATATCTGATCCCTGGTAGGTTGAGGGGTAGGGTCAGACTATGGTTTTTTTTTAACCAATTTAACTAAAAGATCCATGTTCTTTCAAATTGGTCACATTTCAGCCTCTCGTGATGTCATAACTCCATTAACTCCCCCGTCATCCGGGGTAGACAAGATTAAGTCACTAAAAGAAAAAACCAGCAGGAAAAAAGACTCCACCACCCATCACCAAAAAACAAAAACTTTGAATGCATTATTTATCCCAGGCACATGCTCGATCTTCCCTTACAGGTCACCTGTAAGGACACACGTCCCAATTCTACTCGAGTAGCCCACTGTCAATTATGTTATTGGGGCTCCCCACAATGTGAGGACCTGTGCACATGGAGCTGCTTGCAGTATCAGGCCATTCACTGATACTTCCATATAATGATCCTCACACAAGACTTCCCCAAGTCGTCTTCTCTATGCATTGCCAAGGTTCTCCCAAACTCTTGCTTTTCATACTGAAGATTACATGTGCTTTATCTACCTTTTACACTTTTCTGACAATGAAATGGAAGGTTCCATGTTTGTTCCATCAACAAAATGTGCGCTCAGAGAATCCAAGATAGATTCTACACAGAAATAGAATCTGGTCTAAACATATTTTCATTTTAATGAGACAAAGAAACTAAGCAATTCTATAAACAAAACATTTATGGAACATACTTTAGCTTTAAACTCAAATGTAAGAATAAAATCATAGAATCAAAAATGCATCAAAGACTGTGTTAGAAGTTATGTTTTTTGCAATTTTAATGTACTCTTGGAGCATTCCCCTTTTGACAGATGTCAGCCATATTAATGATAAGCTGAAGAAAAGAGGCTCATGAATGTTCCTCTGAATACCTCTCACAAACTTACATATAGCCCGCAGATCATTTTGTGCTAGGACAGCCTTAATTCTAAAGAAAAAACATTTACTCTAAAAACTGCCCATTTGATTATTGCATGAGTTGTGAACTTTAAAACTAACATGAAAATCTTGTAAAACATACGTGTAATTGGTAAAACACAGGTCAGTTACATGGTTTATCATGTAGCACCAATTACTTAAACTGCAGCCAAGTTAATCTGGAGCTATCAGAAGAAAATGTTTGCCAGTGCCCATTGTGTATTAAATCCTGAACTCAGAAGGTGACTTAACTCTTCCCTGCCAGTGATTCTACTCTCAGCTGCACTAGTAACATCTGTGGTTTGCTCAGCTCCATGGGATCTGAAAACCATTTCCATTTGTCACCATAATACTATTACACGCAACCAAAAATAAATCTACTCTTAAAGTTTTATCATATGTAGAAGAAAATGTTTAACAAATTGTTTTAGCCAAAGTTTTATTAAATAACCCTCTATTCCTATCAAAAGTATTATACTTCCATTTCAATGGCATGTAGACCAAGGACAAGTTACAATTCAAGGACCCAATCCTGCAAACACTTAGGCCACAGCTACACTGGCGCTTTACAGCGCTGCAACTTTCGCGCTCAGGGGTGTGAAAAAAACACCCCACCTGAGCGCTGCAAGATACAGCGTTGTAAAGCCTCAGTGTAAACAGTGCCGCAGTGCTGGGAGCGCGGCTCCCAGTGCTGCAAGCTACACCCGTAGAGGATGTGGAGTACATGCAGTGCTGGGAGAGCTCTCTCCCAGCGCTGGCGCTGCGACCACACTCGAAACTTCAAAGCACTGCCATGGCAGCGCTTTGAAGTGCAAGTGTAACCATACCCTTAGGTATCAGAGGGGTAGCCGAGTTAGTCTGGATCTGTTAAAGCAGCGAAGAATCCTGTGGCACCTTATAGACTAACAGACATTTTGGAGCATGAGTTTTCGTGAGTGAATACCCACTTCCTCAGATGCATGAATACCCACTTCGTCAGATGTGTACATGCATCTGACGAAGTGGGTATTCACCCACAAATGATCATGCTCCAAAACGTCTGTTAATCTATAAGGTGCCACAGGATTCTTTGCATACCCTTAGGGTATGTCTTCACTAGCCGCGCTTTAACATGGCTGTGCAGTTGCGGCACCAACTACTAAATACCATTTACTTTAAATAAACAAAAAGACACCTCCACAAAGGGAGTAGCTACCAGCGCTGGGGCTGGCGCACTGTCTACACTGCTACTTTACAGTGCTGAAACTTTCTCGCTCGGGGGTGTGGAAAAAAAAAAAACCCTGAGCGCTGCAAGTTGCAGCACTGTAAAGTGGCAGTGTACAAGGCCTTAGGCACATAACTAACTATGCAGGTGAGCGTTCCCACTGAGTAAAACAGGACTTCTCAAGTCAGGAAAACTTACACAAGTGTAAACAGAAGCACGGCCCAAGTTACCGAATACACCCTGTAATAAAATAACTCCACTTTACTCAATGAAGCTACCATGCAAGTTCTTACAGTATCTTCTCACACGTCATGAAGTAATTGGAATTTAATTTGTGTCATTGTCCAAGCAATCCTACCAGCAAGCCAAAGTTACTTTAGCTGAAAAGGAGGTCTGAGATTTAAACCAGTAAAAGGTCTATTTTTCCCATCAATAAAGCGAAGCATTTTAAATGAGCACTAAAACATAATATGCAAAGAAAAACAATGAGTTTTTCTCGTTTTTGCTTCTTAATACAGAAAGGTGGCCATAACAACTCTCTCTCTCACACACACACAAAAATATTCTGTACGGTTGTTTGTTAAAAATCAGGAATTCCTAGCCTGATCACTTGTCTCTCCTTGATGGGCTCTCACCAGGAGACTTTATATTGTTGATCAGGAGCCTTCTCAGAATGAAAGGGTTGGCTCTAACAAAAATCTTTTCTTCTGTTTGTTAAACCACCTGAACTGCAGCCACTTCACCAATCAATTCATGTTTCACTTGCTTGGTAGCTGCAATATTACCTTACCAGTTGTCCAAAGACTCTTCCAAGAAAGAGATGGTAGACTTGGCCTGAATTTGTAATACAAAGAAGCTTATTTCTAACAGACTTTTGAAGTCTTTTTTGTATACCAAAGTAGCAACTGTTACAGCTCTGAGGGACTGTTGGGGTATCTTCAATTAGCACTACAGCAACATTGGGGTGGATCTTTACAAATTCTGGATACTACCAAGAAAAGTATGCTTTCTTGAAGGTTAATTTCTCTATGTCAGTTAAGTTCAAACAAATATAAACTATGAACTGTTTGAACTGATTGCCTGTTTATCAAACTATTAAGAGTTTGGTTTTAGTATTTCTTTTGTAAAGCATTTTAAGTAGGGCTGCCAACCGATTACAAAAATTAATTGTGATTAATTGCAATTTTAATCACACTGTTAAATAGAATACCATTTATTTAATTATTTTGGATGTTTTCTACATTTTTAAATATTTCAATTACAACACAGAATATAAAGTGTACAGTGCTCACTTTATAGTATTTTTTATTACAAATATTCGCACTGTAAAAGGATAAAATAGATTTTTTTTATTCACCTCATACAAAATACTGTAGTACAATCTCTTTACCACAAAAATGCAACTGAGCCCTGGCCCACGCTAAGAGTTTATGTTGAATTTAGCAGTGTTAGACCGATTTAACCCTGCACCCGTCCATATGACGAAGCCATTTTTGTCCACTTAGAGAGCTCTCAAAATAAATTTCTGTACTCCTCCCCTACGAGGGGATTAGAGCTGAAATCGACCTTGCTGGTTCAAATTTGGGATAACATGGATGCAATTTGACGGTACTGGCCTCCGGGAGCTATCCCAGAGTGCTCCATTGTGACCGCTCTGGACAGCGCTCTCAACTCAGATGCACTGGCCAGGTAGACAGGAAAAGCCCTGCGAACTTTTGAATTTTATTTCCTGTTTGGCCAGCATAATGAGCTGATCAGCAAAGGTGAGCATGGTGTCCTAGAATTGCAAAAGAGCTCCAGCATGGACAGAACAGGAAGCACTGCATCTGATCGCTGTATGGGGAGACGAATCCATGATATCCAAACTCTGTTTCAAAACACAAAATGTAGGATTATTTGGGAAAAAAAAATCTCCAAGGGCATGAAGGACAGAGGTTATAACAGGTACCCACAGTAGTGCCACGTGAAGTTTACCAAAGAACCAGAGAGGCAGATGGCGGCTCCGGGTCAGAGCCCCAGACATGCCACTTCTATGATGAGCTGCATGCCATTCTAGGGGGTGACCCTACAACTACCCCATTCCTGTGCTTCCCTCCTCCCACACCCCTCCTTGGTTACCTTGGCAGTTGTCCCCCCATTTGTGTGACAAATTGATAAAGAATGCATGAATTTGAAACAACAACAACCGCCTCTGCAAGCGGAGATCAAAAGGGGGAGGGGAGTATGGTTGGCTTACAGGAAAGTAGAGTGAACCAAGGGGGAGGGTTTTCATCAAACAAACAAACAGAACTTTTACACGGTAGCCTGACCAGTCCTGGAACTGGTTTTCAAAGATTCTCTGATGCACAGCACACCCTGCTGTGCGCTTCTAACCACCCTGGTGTCTGGCTGCGCGTAATTAGCAGACAGGTGATTTGCCTCAATCTCCCACCCTGCCATAAACGTCTCCCCCTTACTCTCACAGATATTGTGGAGCACACAGCAAGCAGTAATAACGATGGGAATTGGTTTAGCTGAGGTCTCAGAGTCAGTAAACTGCGCCAGTGCTCTTTTAAACATCCAAAGGCATATTCTACTACCATTCTGCACTTGCTCAGCCTATAGTTGAACTGCGCCTTACTACTGCCCAGGCTTCATGAGCCATGGGACCAAGGGGTAGACTGGGGTAGGTGCTGCCAACTGGAAGAGCAGCTTGAGGCAGAAACCTCCAGCTGGCATGATATTCCAGGCAGGACTGAATCTTCATTAGACAAAACTTAAAGAAAAAAATGACCTAGAGTCATTCCCGTTTTTGTCCAGGTGCCCCCAACCAACCTCACCGCAGCCAGCCAGGAGCACCCATGTCTGCCCAGGCGCCTCCAATCAACCTAACCGAGGTCAGGCAGGAGCATCCACAGGACGACAACTACGGCTAGCAGTCGTATTGTACCGTCTGCCGTCCGCAAGGCAAGGCAAGGGGATGCTGCTGTGTAGCACTGCAGCACCCTGTCTGCCAACAGCACCCAGGAGACATACAGTGACAGGCCACGTCCAGACTACCCGCCGTATCGGCGGGTTAAAATCGATTGCTCGGGGATCGATATATCGCGTCTAATCTAGACACGATATATCGATCCCCGAGCGCACTTATATCGATTCCAGAACTCCATCAACTCCAACGGAGTTCCGGAATCGACACGGAGAGCCGCGAACATCGATCCCGCGCGGTGTGGACGGGTGAGTAATCCGATCTTAGATATTCGACTTCAGCTACGTTATTCACGTAGCTGAAGTTGCGTATGTAAGATCGATTCCCCCCCCCCAGTGTGGACCAGCCCACAGTGAGCTGAGTGGGCTCCATGCTTGCCATGGTACGTCGTCTGCACGGGTAACCCAGGAAAAAAGGCGAGAAATGATATTTTGCCGTGGCTTTCACAGAAGAAGGGAGGGAGGGGGGCCTGAAAACATGTACCCAGAACCACCCGCAACAATATTTTTGCCCCATCAGCCATTGGGAGCTCAACCCAGAATTCCAATGGGTGGCGGAGACTGCGGGAACTGAGATAGCTACCACAGTGTAACACTCCGAAAGTCAACCCTAGCCTCGGTACTGTGCATGCACACCACCGACTTTATGGAGACACAATCGACTATATCAAATCGATTTCTAAAAAATCAACTTCTATTAAAATCGACCTAATCTCATAGTGTACACGCACTTATAAATACTGATTGTTTTTGTTACATAATTGCACTCAAAAACCAAACAATGTACAACTTTAAAGCTTACAATTCTCTCAGTCCTACTGCGTGTTCAGCCAATTGCTAAAACAAGCAAGTTTGTTTACATTTATAGGAGATATGCTGCCTGCTCCTTACTTACAGTGTCAAATGTCTTAAAAGGCAACACTGACGCAGAAATTACAGACTCTGAACCATCAGGTAAGAAAATCAACCTTCTGTTGGTGGCAGCATCTCACTCAGATGATGAAAACAAACATGAGTCAGTCCACAGTGCTTTGGATCTTTATCGAGCAGAATCCATCATCAGCATGAAAGCATGTCCTCGAGAATGGTGGCCAAAGCATGAAGGGGCATACGAATGTTTAGCATATCAAGCACTTAAATACCTTGCAACATCAGCTACAAAAGTGCGATGCAAACGGCTGTTCTCACTTTCAAGGCGACACTGTAAATAAGCAGCAGGCAGCATATCTCCCATAAATGTAAACAAACTCGTTTGTCTTAGCGATTAGTTTTTAAGTGGTTATGTAACAAAAAAAAAATCTACATTTGTAAATTGCACTTTCACAATAAAGACTGCACTACAGTACTTGTATGAGGTGAACTGAAAAAATCTATTCTCTCTTTACAGTGCAAATATTTGTAATAAAAAATACTATAAAGTGAGCACTGTATACTTTGTAGTCTATGTTGTAATTGAAATCAATATATCTGAAAATGTAAAAATACATTCAAAATATTTTATAATAAATTTCAATTGGTATTCCATTGTAAAACAGAGTGATTAAAACTGCAATTAATCACTATTAATTTTTTAATCCAGTTACTTTATTTTTAGTTAATCACTTGAGTTAATGGCAATTAACTGACAGGCCTAATATCAAGGTATTTAACGAGGGTCAGGATTGCATATTAGCAATTAAATGACTGCTTAATTAGCGAGCCATCAACATGAAATTGTAATAGTGACGATTTTAGAATTTAATAAACGAAGACACTTGAAAGCAGAACACTGTTCTTTTGAGAGTCAGGAAGATAATTTTATTCTTTTTAAGTGAAAATATGAGATAAATTGTCAAATTATTCTAAATATGAAGGGCCCATGGCTGCTTTTTGTCCTAGATAACTATCACATACAACAAAAAGATCAATGTAATCAACTAAATGATAAATATGAATACAAATTGTTTAGTTAAAGTTTTGAATTCAGAGGCCTACAGTAACTAAAAGGAATAACTGTAAAACACACCTTCCTTGTTTTATAGGATAACATTTATAAGCAGTAGTGGGGTCTAGGGATGTAAAATGTTAACCGGCTAACCAGGAAGTATTGGTCTTACTGGTTAACAACCTTAACCATTAACCTCCACGCTAGCCGCACTGCGCCCGGCGGGATCAGCCCCCGGTTGCTTAATCAGTCAACCATTTAAACAACGTATTTTAATTGTTTAAACAGTGAAGATTTTTAACGTATTTACACCCCTGGTGGGGTCTAGAATAGAACAATTGGATGGAGAGCAGGAGACCTGGGTTCTAATTCTGGCTCTGCACTATCCATGAGATTTGGACAAGTTACTTCACCTCTTTATACCTCTGTTCCCCACCTGACACACAGTACACTCTTCAGGGCTCTCACTTAACACAACGGAACTTCTACCTCAGTGAAATACATACATAATACAAAACAGCATACTCACACAGACAAAGAGTAGAAGGGGAAGATGAAAGTGAGTACAAAAAAGCATCTCATTTGATCATAAAGTTCAAGAAATGCAGACTAAATGTCTACATACAGTTTAACAAAGGAAGAAGCAAATCACAGATCTTATATGACTGTAGCACATATGAAACAATCATAAGCAAACTGATTATTTCTAATGATTCATTATAAGCCCTACTAATAATAGCACTTCTGAAAAATGGGCTCTTTACCACACAACCATTTAAATCTACCTGTAAAAACAGAATCAAATATTCTTAAGTCTGTGTCAAAGGAAAGCTGCTGGATAATGAAACGAAACATCCTAATCAATACAAGCCATCATTCAAGCAGCAATTATGGCAGACCTACATTTAATAGAATGGCATTTCCAAACTCTGATAAGCAAAAAACAAAATAAAATATATTATGCGTTTGTAAGAAAAGACAGTTAAGCTTTTCTGTAACTGGTGTTCGAAATGTGCTGCTCATGTCTATTCCACAATAGGTGCATACAGGGGCTCGGAGGTCAGGGCCCTGAGTTCCGAGACCCACCTAGCCGATGTGATTGCCACCGAGAAGTCTACCTTCCACGAGAGATGTGACCAGGAGCACACAGCCAGCGGCTCAGACGGGAGGCCTGTGTGTCGGGCCAGCACCAGGTTCAGGTCCCACTGTGGGACTGGGGGCCTCACGTACGGTAAGAGACAATCCAATCCCTTAAGGAATCAGTCAGTCATAGCGTGGCAGAATACCGTGTGGCCCTGCACTGGCGGCTGGAAGGCCGATATGGCCACCAAGTGCACCTTGATGGACGAGGGCACCAGGCCCTGGGCTCTAAGGTGAAGGAGGTAGTCCAGAATGAGCTGGATAGGGGCAGCCACAGTGGAAATGCCTTGCTCATCTGCCCATCGGGAATGGACATCAACATTCGTGTCGCAACCAGCTACAATAGGCCCTCCAAGACAAGGACTTACAGTGGCATCTGCCTCGGTCCCATTGGTGTTCGCTCCTCGTGGCGGAGCGGTGCCTGGAGTCTGTCAGACGGAACGCAGCCAGACGACCTGATGGGAGTAGACGGCGACCCACGTGAACTACGCACAGAACAGTCGCTGAGCGGTGAACGGTATCGAGAACGTTCTCTTGACCGAGACCGGTACCGAATTAGGGGAGACTGTGGAGATACCAGCGGCAGCTGGTCTCTGTGGCGTGAGGCCAACATTGGCGGTGCTTCTGGTACCGGCATGGACATAAACCCCCTGGCCACCTACAATGCATCCGGGGAAGCCTGCGCCGAATGGGCCGGGCTACTCCGCTTGACTTGAGTCAGAGACGCAGAAACCGATGGGGATCGAGGACTGCCCAACAGCCTCTGCCCCAGTTTTAGTCGGGTGCCATGGCAGAGAAGGCCTCTTCTTAGCATGCCCCATGGATGGGGAGCAGTGCCAACTAGTAGATGGTACTGAGGGATCGCCACGCACCAACACCACGGTGCCAACTCAGGGCGGCACACCAGAGTCAGGGTCAACGCCAACTTCATCAGGATAGTCCAGAGCCTAATGTCTCTCTCTCTCTCTCAGTCTGAGACTTAAACAACTTGCAAATCTTGCAGTGATCACTGAGATGGGTTCCCCCAAACAGCGTAAACAGTCCATGTGCGGATCACTCACTGGCATAGGTCGCCTACAAGTGTCGCATGACTTAAAACCCAGGGCACGGGGCATGCCCTGACTCGGGCGCACTAGCTAAACTAAACTACTCAAACTAGCTAGCTACAGGTACCATACACTGAATGAACAAGAGTTCTGGGGACGAGCTACAGCAAAGCTGCAGCAGAGCAGTTCTGAAACACCTTCACTGGCAGCAAGAAGGAACTGAGGGTGGCAAACGCACACAGCGCCCCTAACACCACACCATGGAGGCGCCACTCTAGCAGTTGCTAGGGGCACTCCCCTATGGATACTGCTAAAGGAAAAACTTCTGACAGCAGTGCATGTACACCTATTGTGGAATACACATGAGAATCACTTAAAGAAGAAAGTTCAGGAGCATTCAATTTAACAATTTCCATGATCTTTATGTATTTGCAGGTGATATTTGGGTCAAAGGAGCTTTGACTTAGATCACTTCACAGGAAGCAATATTGGATTAAATAACTCAGAACATTAAGGCGACAAATTAGTAACCATATCAACTGCTCTGAGTGATAACAGCTTCATTGAACCGCCAAAGGGAATACCCAGGTAGGCCAAAACAGGAGAACTCAAAGGCAAGGCAGCCAAGCAATTATTAAGGCTCCAGTGGGGAAATTTAAGACTCTGAAGACTAGATTCACATATTCCAAGGCCAGAAATTCTAAGTCACCAGGACGACAGTTCCAGTATCTTTGCTGCTGCTCATTTTCCCAAGCTGCAAAAGAGTAAATGTTAACAAGATACTGGTCAGCTAGTATTCAGAACCCTTGGGAGACCATAACACTGACAAGAATCAGGTCAGTATGATTTCTGCTACTTAAGAAAGCTATTAACACCAACGAAGGCAGGCAACAAAGCTATCCACAAGGGAAGGAATTCAAAAAGAGAGGATGAGAGAAGCTTTAGAGCAGTGATACTCAGACTGAGGCTCATAAGGAGCTCTTTAATGTGTCTCCTATGGCTCTTTGCAGTACATGATATTAAAACACTCTGATTTAATTATTAACCAATGTTAACAACCAATTGGGATGCTTTTACAACATTAACAACCAATTGTAGTTGATAAAAATAATACTTGGTCAGTCATTCTGCTCTGAGAATAATTTTATATATATAAAAAGAATGAACGAATTCACACTACTATAGCTCTTTTGGGTAATGCTGATTGCTAATTTGGCTCCTGAATCACTGAGGTCTCAGTGTCACTGCTTTCAGCATGTCAGAGATACACCACAGTACAGCAATCAAAGCTAAGAATGGGCAAAAACTCTTTGCCCACTTGCACTGTGGTCCAAAAGCTCTGGGAGTAGGAGCAGAAGAGTGAAAATGCTCCTCCTTCCTTCTAGCAGCTAAAGGGATTTGGTGGAGCTTCAAATTCATTAGCCACCTATTAATCAAAGACTAATATGAATTATGAAACTCCTGAGGACAGCCCAGAGACAGCACCTTCATATGAACTCAAGAACCTTTGACAGCAGCTTGCGGTGGGGGCGGGGAAGTGTCTTCTACTAGTTTAGGGATAGGCAACCTGCAGCACGAGCTGATTGTCAGAGGCACTCACGCTGCCTGGGTCCTGGCCACTGGTCAGGGGGGCTCTACATTTTAACTTAAATTTTAAATGAAGCTTCTTAAACATTTTAAAAACCTTATTTACTTTACATACAACAATAGTTTAATTATATATTATAGACTTATAGAAAGAGACCTTCTAAAAACGTTAAATTGTTTTACTGGCACGTGAAACCTTCAATTAGAGTGAATAAATGAAGACTCGACACATCACTTCTGAAAGGCTGCTGACTCCTGAACTAGTAGTTGTCCCTAGACAACGTGGGGGAGGGGGTGTCATTTTTCATATAGCTTTCTTCAGCTTGTAGATTTAGACATTTAGCTGTCACATGTGTCATAACATTTCTAAGCTCTATATGAGGTGATGGTTGCAAACAGAGAATTAAGGTACAAGTTAGAAAAGAGAAATATGTTATTGATAAAGATACTCTGGGGTGGGGGGAAGAAGGAGGATAAATATGAGACTAAATACAGGGAAGTAGGGGGCAGAAGAAAAAAGAGGAAAGAAACACTGAACAAAAATATCAGAAGTTACACATGATCTATTAAAAGGGGAAAAGAGAAGCCAGGAAATATAAAAAGATACAAGAGCAAGACACACACAGGGCTTATACACTCTCCCCACCGCCCTATGGCACCATTCTGCATTGGGAAGAAAATGTAATCCCAAAATGGGGAAGAGGAGAGAGTAGGACTGGATTTGGGGATGTTGCTGTGGGCACCACAGCAAGTCACCTTTCTGTGGCTGGGAAAGAATTGTTCCTTCGCTGCCAAATCAGCCTGGGCATTGTGGGTTTTTGCCTTCTTCTCAGCAGCAGAAGGGACCCAGTGGGTAGGTTAGGTTGTAAAATCCATTTTGCCAGAACTTGGCAGTGCCCAGTGTAGAGGGCTTGGCTCCCTGACAAGCCAGAATGGGAAATGGATTAGGAAAAGGCATCTTCCAAATGAAGTGGGGAGTGGAGTTGGGGTTCCTAATGTCTGCTACAGCAAGGATATAACCACACCACAGTAATCCTTGAACACAAGGAGAGTAATCCTTGAACACAAGGAGAGTAGTGGGGTCCCCAACAATGACAAGGGGACCTGGTGGACTGGATTACAAAGGAAGGATGACCTGCACTGGACAAATTATTGCTCCATAGTTCCCAGATGTATTACTTAATACAGGTGAGGCCTAATTAAACCACATTCCTGCTGTCTTTTTTTTTCATGCAGTGTCCTGGACAAGTATTTATTTCTTCAAGTTGCAGGATGTGCGCATTTGTAGGATATGGCAATGCAAGGAGGGGAGTGCCAGAAATTATTTTTCACCCTGACTAATTCTACACAGGGATGTTTACCAACAGAACCAAACCAGTACAAATACACTGATACTACTCCCATGTGGATACAACAATTCCATAAGAGTTTCCACATGGGGAGATGTATAAACAGTATACAGCGTGCACAATCAAAGAGTTCATCAGGAAACTAGGAAGTGGCACATTTATTTAAATTAAGACAGACAGTAAAACTCATTTATTGGGAAACTAGGTTTTTAAAAATCTCATTTCAATATTCAGACTGCTGCAGCACATTTTACTTCGGTACTTATTACAGTACTCAGTTTCCAGTTTTAAATCTACATATTAATACTGTACTGCTTTTCACCTCAGTTAACCCACATTTAAATTATTATTCTGCAATAATTATTCTGCTTCCAATTAAAATCATATCCTTTGGTTCTGAACTTGTATGAAGAAATAATAAAACAATTAGTACAGTAAATGTTGTATTATTGATAACAAAATTTTCAATTTTTTGAAAATGTTAGTTTTCCTGCACCCTCAAATTTTCTACGTAAACAAGATTTTGATATTAACACCACGTAACTGCATTTTATAAGTTGTCAGAGGAAATTGGGAGGTTTTAATCTACTGAGTAATGGACAGTTTCTATTTTTACCACCCAGGGATTTTGACATCAGAAAAAACGAAATACATATTTGCTCCCCCTTTATTTTTTTGGACAACAAGATTTTTTTTTGTGAAGATTGAACTAATATTTCCCCACCTCAATCTTTTCTGATAGCAACCGGCTATTCAACTACCACTCCTACCCCAAAAATCCACCACCATATCCAACAATGGGGTCCTGATCCATGACTGGGGCTTCCAGGCACTACAATAAAATAAATAATCAACAATAATAGTTTTACATAAACACTATCTGGTGATTTTGTTAAAATGCATAATAGTGAAATGATTAACGCTGACAGTTAAATGGAAATTAGGTTTCAGAGTGAACACTAAATTGAAATGAGTTAGGCAGATCATACCGCTCACAGATGTTGTTCCCAGCTTTCTGTAGATTCAGAAGAAAAAAAAAATCATATTCCTAATGCACATTCTAAACAGAAGGGCTAGATATTTACATTTTTTTAAATGAAATTTTGATTCTGCAAATGGCAGAATCTGTGGCAGCAGAATCACAGGAGCCTATGTATAATGGACTAGGACATAGGTAAATATCACTCTTAAAGGAAAAGCATCTGGTTGCTAATCAATGGCTGTGAGAGCTCATTTGCTATCACAAATATATGCATTTTAGTATATCTAACACTTCATTATTGAGAATGAAACAAACTGACAACAATCCAGTTTAAAATTATACTGGACCACACTAAGAAGCAACTAGACTATTTGGCAAGAACTATGTAGCCATGAGTAGTAATCTCTGCTCCAGAAAGGTTCATGACTCGAACAGATGTTATAGGTTTCTTAGGCTACATGAGAAGAGTATATAACATCCTTAATCACACAGTAACATGCTCTCTTCGAGCTTCTCTTTTTTTTTTTTTTTTTTTAGGATTCACCCAAAAATAAAAACAAGTAAACACACTAATTATTTAAAACTTCAGACAAACTCTGGGAACATTTTGACATTACTTTCCTGACACAGCATATTTTCCATTTATCCTACATAAACGCGTCAACATACCCTGTTAAGTCCACAGCCTTAGGCTGAGCACTTTTGTTACTCAGTTTGGTCCTTTACGGATAGGATTCTGAAGGTTGCAGTTTCCAGAGAAAACCTGACCACAGAAAAGCCTCTTGGGAAAGAGGATAACAAAAGAACTCTCTTCTGCTCAATATAGACACAACTGGGGAGCTGTAGCTTGTTCACAGGGCTTCTCCAGTGATGTGGTGATCAACGTCTGGGTACGACCTGAGGTGTGGTTCCTGGTTGAGAGGGAACAAGGATAAGGAACTGAGCTAAAGATACTCTGAGGAAGAGCTGGACAGAAGGCGTAAGCAGCAGTAAAGTAAGCATGCCAGGCGAAAAAGGAGCTCAGGAGGCATGGAGGGGGAGAAGTGAAATAGGAACATGAGTCTGGCACAATTACCCACTTCACTGTTGTGGACCTCAAGGTTGGATTCCCCTTGTAAAGGAAGGGCACAGCTGCCGGTATGGCACCACAGTGCCACTAGAGACAGCATGAGACCCCTTCCACGAAGGGGCAAAGGAGTGTCAACCTCCTAATGCAAGGGAAAAGGAGAAGGAAAAGGTCACAGATTGACAAGAGGGCTGGGGCCCAAAAATAGTAAAAGACTTTCTGGGGAAAAAAAACCTTTGCTTTGGGATTTTTGTTTAACCTGGAAGAGGAGGGATTTTAATTTAACCGGGGGGCAGACTACCATACCAGTGAAGAAAAACTGAGGTCTGCAGCAACTCAATGACTATGGGGTAAGCAACGCTGTTAAATCACACTGTGAAGATGTCATTCTTCCACTGAGAGAATATATGTTGTCTCCTAGATGCTGAATAAATCATCTTTAAGATGTTCACAAGGCAACATACAGTCCCACTTAAAACAAAAAAACCACCAACCGGACACAAATACATCTCTGTTCCCATCCCAGTGTTTCCAAACTAAATATAACAATTAAGTTACAAAAGAGTAGAGGACAAGGAGAGAGCAGACAAGATTACACAGTTCCTGAAAGTGTATGTGTAGCATATTTTTTTTTAACATTAAATCGGAGTCTTGGTCAATTCATTTCTTGTTGGCATTATGGCAAATATGGGATTTAAACAATTAAAAGTTCAGGAAGGTAATTCCTTACTTCGGGAGCAGCACAGGGTATAAACATTTGCAAGAATCAAAACAAATGGTATATTGACACAGCAATGACTAGAACAGAATGGGTAGAGGAGATTAGGGAATAAAAGAGACTAGGTCAGGTAGGTAAGTAAATACAGTAGAACCTCAGAGTTACGAACATGTTGGGAATGGAGGTTGTGCATAACTCTGAAATATTTGTAACCTTGAACAAAAAACTATCGTTGTTCTTTCAAAAATTTACAACTGAACACTAATATAACTAAGTATCAGAGGGTAGCCGTGTTAGTCTGGATCTGTAAAAGCAGCAAAGAATCCTGTGGCACCTTATAGACTAACAGACGTTTTGGAGCATGAGCATGAGCTTTCGTGGGTGAATACCCACTTCCTCAGATGCATGCATCTGAGGAAGTGGGTATTCACCCACGAAAGCTCATGCTCATGCTCCAAAACGTCTGTTAGTCTATAAGGTGCGACAGGATTCTTTGCTAATATAACTAATATAGTTTAAAGACTTTACTATGCAGAGGGAAAATGCTGATTTTAGCCATTTTAATTTAAATGAAATAGGCAGAGAGTTCCCTTACATTGTAAAAAAAAAAAACCACACACTCCTCAAACTTTCACCTTTTTTAATATTTTACATTCAACACAGTACTGTACTTGCGGTTTTTTGGTCTCTAGTGCTGCCTGATTGCATATTTCTGGTTCCAAATGAGGTGTGTGGTTGGTCAGTCAGTTCATAACTCTGGTGTTTATAACTCTGAGGTTCTACTGTAGTGGCAAGTCTTGTGCTGGGCTTCCAATGGGACAACAAGCAGCTTGGATTTAATGCGGTGGAGCAGAAAGAGCCAGCAGCGTGATTCAGAGAGGATAACAGGGGTGTGGTAACATGGACTAGTAAATTGACTGTAGCACTACCACAAGATTATATTTTATAAGACAAATTGTCTAACGAGGAAGAGTTAAGGTTGAACACTCAGCCTTACCTCTGCATTTCTTGACTCTGGAGTATTTGATTTTCAACCTTCAATTTTGCATTAGTGTTTGTTTGCCCGCCTGGAATTACCCATATTTTGGGCACAGAACTATGACTACTGCATATCTGAGGAGCGGGTGACACTATATGTTGAAAAGCAGGAGTGGCACTGATCGTCATAACAGTTTCATATTTGCCATTATGAGCAGAAGCAGTGAAATTTCCCTCTCCAGCTGCTTGGGAATTCTTGAACCTTTTCACGTCTAGCAATCTCTTCTTGTCTTCAGTTAATGTGGGTAAGCATCCTTTTAACACTTTATATAGCTGACTATCAGCAATATCTTTAATGCAAAATGAATATTGAGGAAAAAGTGGTATCTGCACGACCATACCAACAATGGGGCAACACTTTCAAAAGCAGAAGAAGACCATACTAATTCATTTACAAGCTAACAGGAAAATCTCTCATACATTTCCTGTGTTTTCAGCACACTGAAATGAACTTTACATAACTGTATTATGCATAAAAACTCTGCCATATATTAGGCACAAGTATATTTTGCTTAAAAGTATTTCAAGAGACTTCCATTGAAGTTTAAAATACTTAAGCTTTATATTATTTATTTATTTTTTGAAAAAGCAGATCTGACCTCCTACATACCTAACTTCACTGACAGCATGGCATATCATTAAATTACTACTTCATCCCGTGGCTTCCTACTCCACCTTCAGCAACATAACACACTTGCCAAACTGGAATTTTTCTCTCACACCCCTCTCCGGGTTTTGTGAGTCACCACCTTACTTTCCTGAGTTAATAAAGCATCTGTTCAAATAAAAAAATATTCTGACACAACATTAAATGCAAGATTGTTTTCCTTCACATATACTCACTATCTACATCGCTATCTACACTACTAAAATTAAAACAAGTCAAGATGAAATATAGTCAGTCTGTTCAATTCTTAAAAATATTTTAAGTTTCAGATGATGTTCATAATCCATCTGGTTGGGCATATTTCTTTTTGATTAGGAGGGACATAAAAATTGTTATTCTGGTACCTTTGCACTACTGGGGCACCGTTATACGCAAATTTAAAAGTGTATTCTATTTCCTTTATTTTGTTAAGCCTGCTTTAAATAGAAGACATCAAGATGTTTTATTGTCAGAAAAAGCACATTTGTACATACATAACACCCTAATATTTCAAAAGCACTCATTATTCTCAATTGAGTCAGTAGCACTTTAGTCAATAACAGATTAACCCATCAGGAGGGAATTTTTTTAAAAAAGTATATGTCTGGACCTTACAGAATTAATCAGCCACTAATCCAAGAAGTAACTTACATAAGAAATATTGAGAGAGAAACATAGTGCATCTTCTTACAAGGAAAAACCTTCAGGCCACTGCTATGTTCCCTTTGCTATGCTTTACATAGCAGTCAAGAACTCACACTTATTATGGTTCTCAAGGCAGCTTACAATAATGTTAGGTTTGCGAAGACTACACATTCACTTTACTCAGTTAAGAAGCTTGTGTAAGTAAAGCAACCCTTAATGTAATCAAGCAGACTTTCATCACCTGCTTTTCCCTAAATTAGCGTTTCAACCCAGCTTTCATGCAAAATTGTGAATCAACAGTGAGCCAAATGAGTAATTCCATAGTTCAAGTTTAAATGTAACTGAACTAAAAATCATTAAACAATAACTTCAGAAGGTATCACCGCTTTTATCTTTTGTAAAACGGTAAAGGATGTCAGACTGAAATTTCTGTAAAGTCTTCTATTTGTTAAAAGAATAGGTACAGCACATGTAGTTGTATTTCAAAATTTTCCACTTGCCAATTTCTCTAAAACTCAATCCTCAGGAATTCCCTGCAAAGAGAATTAATCTTCCCTGTTCATTCTCTTTTTGGAAATCTCTGAAAGCAATCTTAAAGTAAATACAGCCTTAAGCTTTTTCAGACTCATAATTTCTAGCTAGTAAAGCTCCTCAAGTGGTAGAAGGGGTGGAAGCTATAGTGTACACAAAGCACAAAAAAGCTACAAATGTTCGACATCATATTGTCTTACCTTATTCTGCGCAGGTTTGGATAACAGAGTGGTAAAAAATGTACGATTCTTGTCTATACTTCAGCTTCCATCGGTGCTACCATTAATGGAGCTGCATGCACTGGGAATTATGCATTTGAAAAAATCTTAGTGTTTTAAGGCCTATCAACTGACATTCATATAAGCTCCATCAGACATCCCTCAAATGATAATGACTTTTAACCTCTATCAGATACCCAGGGTCAGATCTGAATCCATCACTTAAAAGTAAAAAATTACATCTCATTTCCAATCCCCTCCCCATGCCATCCAATCAACAGCTCACCATTTTTCCTAAACACACACACACACACATATATATATATATATATATACACACACACACACACACACACACACACACACACAATTTAAAAGCCAATTCTGTAAATTTAGAGATGTACTGTCTAGACCAAGTTTCTGTTTGCACCTACATGGTCTCCAAATGGGGGGGCGGAACCAAGTCAACAACAAAACCCCTCAATATTGAGATCTGAACCAGTGAGAGAGTTAGCCTAACATATGCTGCTATTGAACCTACAAAGGCAGATTTGATATTTGCAGGGAAAAGTCTCTAATATTTGAATTACATTAAACTAGACAATTTTTTCAGAAATTTGCTTTAAAAACAGTAATTAAATATGAAATGACCATCTATTTGACTTCAGAAGCTAGATTTAACATAAAACAAATACAAGATTAACCAAAGTTATGCATAAGCTTAGATACACGCATAAAAGTTACAATATACATTATAAATGAAAATGTCATTAGATTAAAATAGTTATTGTGGAAATCCTAAATAAAATAAATTTTGGTTCATGACCACCATCCTACCCCTCAGGCAAGCTTAAAACTGCTCTAAAACGTTTCTCCAAAAATAAATCTAACTCAATATGTAACATAGCTATGTAGGATAAGAAAGCTGAATTATCAATATTATGAAAACACAATCCTTCTAGCCTTTTTCACTTTGATTTGAGAGTAAGATGTGTAGTAAAGTTCAAGTTAAAGATGTATTACCAAAACAATAATAATGTCTATTTTTTACACACACCGCTTTTCATCAGTAGATTTCAATGAGCTTTACAAAAAAAGGGAGGTACACTATTATAGCTGGGCAAATAACTGATTTTTCAGTTTGCTGACAGTTCGGGGGGGGGGGGGAGGGGGGGCGGAATCAAAAGAAGGTTCAGGTCAAGCTGAACCAAAACTGAAAATTCAAAAAAAAGTGTCATTGAATCAAAAAAGTCAAGAAAAAATTTATTTTGGCTAAATGAAATATTTCTTTTGACCCTGGCTAGATTGTCCTCATCTGGCTATTTAGTTAATGACAAGATGGTGGTGGTGATGCCTCTTATAACCTTTAGCCCAGTGGTTAGGGCACTCGCCCAGCATGTGGGAGACCCAGCTCAGTTCCCCCCTCTGGTTGATGGTGTGAAGGAGGAATTTGAACTAGGGTCTCCCACCTCTCAGTGCCCTAACTACTGGGTAGGGGCCCTACCACATTCACAGTCCATTTTGGTCAATTTCACGGTCATAGCATTTTAAAATCATAAATTTCATGATTTCAGATATTTAAATCTGAAATTTCACAGTGTTGTAATTTTAGGGGTCCTGACCCAAAAAGGAGTTTGGGGGGGGGGGTGCAAGGTTATTGTAGGGAAGTTTGCAATACTTCTACCCTTACTTCCCCACTGCTGCTTATGGCGGCGCTGCCTTCAGAGCTGTGCAGCTGGAGAGTGGTGGCTGCTGGCTGGGAGCCCAGGTCTGAAGGCAGAGCCTCCACCAGCAGCAACGCAGAAGTAAGGACATGTAGTAAGGATGGCATGGTATGGTACTGGCATCCTTATTTTTGTGCTGCTACCTGCAGAGCTTGGCACTCTCCGGCCACCCAGCTCTGAAGGCAGCAGCACAGAAGTGTGGCAACCTATGGCATTATCACCCTTAATTCTGCGCTGCTGGTGGTGGGGTGCTGCCTTCCGACCTGGACATCCAGCCAACAGCCATTGCTCTGCAGCTGCCCAGCTCTTACGGCAGCACAGAAGTATGGGTGGCAATACTGTGACCCCACCCCCAAAATAAGCTTCTGACCCCCCAACTCCCTCCCTTTTGGGTTAGGACCTCCAATTTGAGAAATGCTGGTCTCCCCTCTGAAATCTGTATAGTATAAGGTAAAAGCACACAAAAGACCATATTTCATAGGGGGACACCGGATTTCACGGTCCATAATGCATTTTTCATGGCCATGAATTTGGTAGGGCCCTAGCTATGGGATATTTTAGGAAGGTCTCAATTTTTCCTGATGAAGCTGTTCCTCTTCATATAAATAATAAATCACTGAGCAGGGGATTTGAACTTATGACTCCTACCTCCTAAGTGACTGCCCTAACCACTAGACCATGGAGTCATTTTAATTCTCTCTTTGGTCCAGTGAGCATGTTTCCCTTCAAAAAATTAATAGCATGCTATAAAGATAAATATTTTCATTGCAAAAGCTTAGCAGTGAAAAATTCTTATAGTGAAGTGAATTTAAGTAATGGCGCGCGCGCGCACACATACACACACACTCCACGTCCACCCAGTTTAAAAAAATATATTTGCTACTGAATAATATTTTTATCTGGTTTATAGTACCCAAAGTACCAAATCAAGTTCAAAGCACCACTGTGTTAGGTGACAGCCAAGCACATAATGTGACGTTCCAAAAAGCTCAAATTCCAAATAGATAAGACAGAAACCAAGCAATAGACTAACAAATAAGCAAAATTTTAAGAGTACGAGAATTTGTTAGTTCCATTTTCTCTCTGGGAGGGAATTGCTTTGTTTTTGATCTTGATTCTCTGCTGATTTCCTCAAACCACAATATACACATTACTTGATCCAGATGTCCCAACCAACTTGCCGTGCCTTACATGACCTGGCATTGTTTAAAATGTTGTTGAATAGTAAACTATATCTTTAAAAACAATTTTTTATTAATTGTAGTTTAATCCAAATTCAAGCAAGTCTCTCAATGTTGCATAAACCACTGCAAAGCAAAATTCCTCAGAACTATGAAATTACAGCATTCCACTATTTCCATCCATCTTGACAACATAAGAATTCAGTTTATGCTAGTTGCATTGATATTAAATTAAGTCATAACGAAGTATTTTATATTAATTTGTAAACTTCTT
Organism: Gopherus flavomarginatus; assembly: GCF_025201925.1. Classification (NCBI taxonomy): domain Eukaryota; kingdom Metazoa; phylum Chordata; order Testudines; family Testudinidae; genus Gopherus; species Gopherus flavomarginatus. The sequence continues at coordinate 89,005,699 of NC_066620.1, forward strand.
TGGTCAGGAATCTAATTTTATTTGATACCTGTAAGTGTCGCATGCTGTAATCTGGGGCACGAATAAGTAATATGGACTACTAAAAGATTTCTGAAACACACATTAATGTTTAAAAAATATTTAAATACCTACAATGCTATTAGGTGTAAATGTTACCTTACTTTCAATAAGTCCACACAGTATTTCTGTAAGAACATTTGTATTTAAAGAGGCTTGTTCACAGTGTAACAAAATATGAACCCCTAAGTGTGCAGTATTCACTTTACTTGGCAAAAAATCTAGAAAGTTGGGAAGTATTTTGATTGAATTTCACATCGTGAAAGTTCATCTATAGAACCTAAGGCCCTTTAGCAAAATGTCACTTAAAAAAAAAAATCTACACAGCATGTATATGAAACAGAAGCCAAGAGAAGTTAAGTAATTTGCTCAGATCAAACAGCTAGCCAGGGAGAACTGGGAATAGAACCCAAATTCTATACCCTACACAAAATGATCACACTGTCCAAAACCCTGTGGATGACTTGTTTTATTTTTATAACTAGGATTTTCAAAGAAGCCTAAAGGGAGTGAAAACTGTCAATGGAATTTGGACACTTCCCTTCGGACTGATCCACACAAACTTGCACTGAAATAACATACATTCCAAAATAAGAGTGTCCACACAGGCCTGCACTGAAACACCACCAGATGTGAATTAAAACTGATTATTTCTGGTCCTCAAAGGAGCCTGTACTGTCTTCAGGCTCATTGAAAATCCAAGCCTACATGTCTGTAAAATAGCCCTACAATTCACAATCAAATCAATCGGACTACTCACAGTAGTAAAATTAAGCATGTACATTTGCAGGATCTGGGCCTAAATTGAAAATCTATTTGTCCAAGGTGAGTAAAATATATTTTCTCATTACAATCATGGTAGAGAGCAATCAAATAGCTTATATGCAAGGACTGGTAAATCTCCATGGTAAATGTGCAAAGTTAACCTAAAGAAATGATTTTTCAAGCTGGCTGTCACTACTAGCACAATAACACTGCACAAATATAATTTGCCCTAAATGGGAAGAAAGAGATGAGATATGAAACACTGGGGGAGACAACAGGGAATAGGTAAAAATTTTGTGTTAACCTATTGCTTACTCCTGGGGGAATTCTATGCCAAAAAATTAAAAATTCTGCATCCAAAAGATCTACATATCTTATTTGTCAAAACACAATATAATCTCCCCAGTTTCAATTATTTTGGTAATTTATTTCAAAGTATCTGTCAGCATGTATGTAACCATGCACACAACAAAAAGATTGCCCCAGCAATAGAGAGTTAAAGAAACCCCTATGACAACCCAGTTTCTGTTATGCTTTTGTAAGGCACCTCAGTCTGGGTGTGTCAGATGTGCCAGTTAGGCACACTTTGGGGGAAAAACTCTGCTCCTTGGGTCCTTTCGTTCTTTTTTTTTCACCCTGCCCCTGGAAGAGTTACCATATTTCAAGCTCTGACAGAGGTGTTGCGGGGAAGGAGGGGCTGTGTGGGGCCCCTCCAGCCCAGACTCCTGTTCCCCTTTACCCCAGAGACGGACACAATTTAAAGGTTTGGCTGCCTGCGGAACAGCTCAAGTCATGCCCCCCACCTCCAGTAGGCCCCCCACACACTTACACTCAGTTCCCCTTCCCAGAAAGTAGCAGCTTTTCCCTGCAGCTCCCAGCTGTTGCTCCTGCCTCTCTTCGCTGGGCACTGCTTGCCAGCTCCAGCTCCACACCATGTGACCAAGCGGGGTTGGCAAACTCAGGAACTACAACCTGTCTGGGCCTCCTGCGCAGGCACACTGTGAGCTGGGGAGCCGGGCTCTGCCAGGTCCACCAGCCCCTAGTGGTGACCAGCTGCTCCACAGCGCCAATTGAATGGGGAAAAATGAAATTCTGTGCAGAATGTTAATTCCGCAGAAATTCTGCATTGCATGGTGCACAGAATTCCCCCAGGAATAAACAGGTCCACACTGGAAAAGTACTTTGCTCCCAAAACAAGCTATGAAAACTGCATTAGTGGTAGTTCCTACTTTTTTAAATAAGTGCCTACAGGATATCAATGTGTTTCATAATACCTAGTAAATAAAAAGCAAAGAGTTGAAATTACGATAAATGCAGCAAGATACCACAAATTACACAAAACACTTATCTTGGTAATATTAATAGTACAAGAAAAGTTCACAGCAGTGCACAGAACAGACCATGTCTAATTAAATATATTACTTTTTTCAAGCTCTAATAATTTAAAGATATTAGATTGCTTGTAGCTTTTTCAAGGTTTCCCCACCTCTATATTAGTCTGTACTCGGAACTCAAAATGGGACTGTGATTTAAAAAAGGAAAGATTCTTTCTGGGACCTTTGTTAATAAACAATCACAAACAGGCCCAGGCCAAAAGCTGATGTTAATTTCCTTCTTTTCCCTGGGAACACGCACATGATCAGTCTCCACCCTATGAGCAGGGACCTCACTGTCAGACTAATAGGACTATAACCTACCTACCCAAACCCTCCCCCACACCCTTTTAAACCAGACACACAACACTGACCAGCTGAAGTAAATATGACAAGAGGTAGAGGCGGGGTGTGGCTTGAATGTTCCTTTTTAAAAAACAACCCCAGCTCCATTCCAGTAATTAAAAAACGCCCATTTCATTAGGAAGAAATCACCCACTGTGTTTTTCCGGTACAACATGTGAACTCTCGGGACTAGGAATCTGCCCGATATTTACTTTAAACTGAACGTTGGCAACCTCAAAGTTTTCAAACACATTGAGCCAAAAAAGCTCCGTCGTCACGCCCTTTGAAAGCTACACAGGAGATTTCACCAGCAGCTCACCCTGAGCTGTGAAGTAAAGGAAGCTGCGTTTTAAAAGGGGCCTTTTCCGCACAAAGCGAAGCATTTAAAACACTCCCAGCGTTTCCCTCGCCGGCCGCTGCCCTCCCATCGCTAAGCGTTACAAAGCACAGCCCCCGCGCTCCTCCTGTTTGCATCCCCTGAAGCCCCTGGCAGCACCTCCCTGTTCCCACTTGGCCAGGGGGTGGGCTGTCCTGAGATCTCTCCCGTCTCTGCTCGGTCGCAAACCTGCCCCTCACCAGAGACCCTCGGGCCATTCTAAAAGCGAAAAATCACCCCCGCCTCGTCCCCCCGGGCACCAGCCCCACCTCGGCCAGGGGAAGAGTCACCTTCGGGCGGGGGGGTCTATGTCATTCCTCCGCTCCCCTCCCGCCCAACCCCACTAGCGCCCCGCGGCTCTGGGCAAAGCCGGGGGAGGCTGCCCCGCGTCGCCCCCCGACCCGAAGGAGAGTCTCCGGGAGGGGCGCGCCAGGCTGACCCGGGGCGGGGAGGGCGCGGCCTGTGCCGGGCGCGGCGTGTCACCTCGCGGGGGGAGGGTCGCCGCGGCCGGGCCATGGGGCGGGGCGGGCGCAGGTGCGGGCAGTGGAGGGCCCGGGGGAGGGGGGGTCTCACCTCGGTGGGGGGGCTGATCTCGAACAGGTCCAGCCGGTTCGCGTTCCAGTGGTTGATGATATCGGCGAGTTTGCGCCGCTCCTCCTCCCGGCTGCCGCCGCCCGACATCCTCCGCCGCTGCCCCCGGGGCGCTCGGTGCCGGGGCCTCTCCGCCGGGGGGGGGTCTCCTGGTGCGGGGGGGGACGCTCCTCGCTATTTGATTGTTTTTATCGCAGTCCCCGGGCGCGCCCGCCGCTTTCCCTCCTGCTCAGTGATAACGCGGGGAGGGGAGGACCCGGGGCGGCGCCTCCTGCTCGGCAGCGTCTTCCCGGAGCCGAGCGCAGCCGCTTCCCCTGCCCCGGTGTCTCCCTCACACACACACACACACACACACCGTCCCGTGCGCGCCGCCGCCTCTGCGCGCACTCGCCTCCCACGCCACTCACCTCCCCGCGCCCGGCTGCGCGGCCCCGAGACCGGCGACTGCGGCGGGAGCGCGCCTCGGGTGGTTCGGCCCTGCAGCAGCCAGGGCAGCGGGCGGGGGCGATGCGCTGCCCTGGGCGGGCGGGACCCCGCGCCGCTGGTGCGGACCGGTCGGGGGAGCGGGCGCCCCTGATAATACGGGCCCGCTCCTGGTGCACGACCCGAACGACGGGGGTGGAGCAGGAATCCGCCGCCCAGTTCTCAGGGCCGGATCGGGGCCCTGTGTTTAACGCCTAGTGCTAAAGGGCGGACCCACCCCAAACCTTTCCCTGAGCCGGTCACCGAGAGGACTGGTTTATAGGGTGGCCGTGTCCTCAGCAGTAGGAATAACAATTTTGGTCTTTGTAGTTCCTGGCTCTATTGGCAATCTCACGCTTTGAACAAACAAAACCCCCAGCAATTGGAGCACATGGCTGGCAGAGAGGAGGAGATTCCTGGGCTCTCTTTGATGCACTGCCACTAGCTCCCCATGTGGCCCTGAGCATGTCTCTTCACCTCTCTTTCAATCAACCTTTCTCCCCTGTAAATTGAGGAGAATGATACTTTGCTGGCTCACAGCGGTGTTGCAATGTTTAATAACATTTCTCTAGCCTTGCATGAAAGCAGCTGTATAAGAGCAAAGTGTTGATATACATTTTCACAGCCTGAGAGAAATCTGAGGTGACATTAAAGAGTCAGGTTTTTGTTTAAAAAAAAAACTTTTTTTTGTGCAAAATCTATTGGATATTTATGTTCAATAGGTACTTGTGCTAGATTTTGAAATCCAGCAAGTTTTCTTTTGTGGTAGCGTTAAAAGGCTTTAACCAGTTGCAATCCATATTGTAGTGTGTGTTTGCAGTACTGCAATATTATTTATTTTGCACTGGAAAATGTAAACAAAACCTTACCTTGAATGTCCACTCTTGGCCCTATTATCAAAACATTTTTTCAGTTTTGTTCAATATTTGAAATAAAATAATATAGTATCTATTGTGATAGAGCTGTGAAATGTACTTGCCAGAGTATTTCAAGTCCCTCCTTAGCTAAACAGTTCATATTGTTTTTATTGATGAGGTTTTTATTGGCTGGGCTATTTTAAAATGGAGATTCTAGTACTCAGAGAAATAATTGTGATTTTAGCAAGTGGGCAATGGTACCAATGTAAGTACAAGCAATGATGGGTGGTCTATGGTGGTTTTACAGGTGCAGGTCAGTTACAGTTTTGCCCTACCTCTATACTTGTGCTGTGTCACACCTTTTCAGTTGCAGAGCCCTGTGGGAACTTGGGCCCAGGATAGTGCCCTGAAGCAGTGACCTCTGGGAGATTTTAGAAGGCTTTCTGTAAACTCTGGTGAATTGTAAGAGAAAAAATAAGCTCCATAATAAAACTCTCATAAATCTGCTAATACCAGCAACCTTCCTTAGTCTCTTTAGCAAAATGGAAAATTTAGCTCTCAGCAAGAAAAGCTTTATTCAAAAAAAAGCAGCCCAGCTGCACCAGATAACAGAGGATGTTCTGGCAGTGCTGCAGAGAGTTAGAGACCTTATAAACTTCATGCTATAGTAGTTGTGCACCCACCACTGCCTGAGCAGACAGTTGTATGCTTTGCTTGCAGATTACGTTTGCTGAGTGGAGTGCTGCTTTTTTGTCTGCACCCCTTCTACAGATTCCTGAAATCAAGTTGTTCTCAAGACCTGCAATGAGTGACTGTTTAACTTCGGGATTAGGAAGGAGTCTGTTCTGTGCCTGGTGTAAATTGATCCCAATATTGCTGTGCCAGACCATAAGCATAATATTAATAATAAATGAAATTATTTAACAGAGTTTCAGAACTTTTATCAAAAGTCATTTTCCTTTAAATATCAGCTGATGTTATTTGGGACTATTAAAACAATTTTCTGGAATCTTTCTGGTTTTGAGATTTATTTTTTCCTTTATCACTTATATCATGCCATAAATGGACATGATGCTTCATACAAAAATGAGAAGACAAGGTCCCTGCTGGAGGATATTATAGCTTAATGCCCAATCCTGCTAAAATTACTCCCACAAAATAGCTCCACTTAAGTCAATAGGACAACTGGATTTGACTCTAAATTAGACAAATCATCAAACAGTTGATGACAAATAATGGAGCAAGGCTGGCAGAAACAACAGAAGAAAAGGGAAAACGAAGACTGCTCTAAAAAATGTATTTTTTTACAAGATGTAAAATTGCTTTTTCAAATTTTGTTTTCCCTTACATGAACAATGTAATGTTTGATTTACTTAAAAAAAATCATAGATGATTAGGTAATTAAACGATCATAAAAAGCCATTGGTTGTGATTATTTATACAATGCCCAATGTGTGACAGGCACTTTACTGAACAAATAAGACACATGCCCTTCCCCATGGAGCTTACAATCTAATTTTAGTCCTGACAAGACTGAGCATAACAAACAGAAGAGGAGGAAGGGGGGAGACTAAAAATGATGATGGTTGAAATTTTGAAAGTAGGCAGTTATGGTTCTGTTATGTTAGATTATTGTTTTCTTTCTCCCTCAAATTTGTTTGTAGGACTCACAGAAGAAATGTCTTTAGGAGTGTTTGAACGAAGAGAGGACAGGCAACCTGGCACATTGGGGTGGAGTGGTCATTTTAAACAAAGCAGCAGCATGGAAGAAAGTCATGATGCAGGTCTCAAGGCTGAGGTAGTAGAAGGGTTCCTAGGGGGATGTATAGTAAGAATGAGGTTTGAGATGTAGACCAGGGTAGACTTATGAAGGGTCTTGAAGGTGGTGAGCCCAAGAAATTTAAAAACTTAATATGGTGGATAATGGAGATATTTGGGGAGGGAGTGCCAGGGTCTGATTTTCGCAGCTGCATTTCAGACCAATTGGCAGGGAATTAATGTGCATATTAGGGAGGCCATGGTGGAAGTGGTTTCAGAAGCAAGATGGAAGATTACCAGTGTGTAGACAAGTGTCTGAGCTGTTGAGAGGGAAAGAAAGCATCAGAATCTTTGAAATAGTGAAGGGGGGAAAGCAGCAAGACTTGGTAACAGTCCTGATGTGTGGTAAGGAAAGAAGTTAAAGATTACCCCTAGGCTGAGTGACTAAGAAAATAGTTGTGTTAGCCACAATAATGGACAAGAGCAAAGGCAGAGGGGCTTGGGAATTAAAAATACGCAGCTGCAGTTTTGGCAGCATACATGTAGCTAAAGCCATCAAATATGCAGAGTTGAAGACAAGTGCAGTTACGGTGGTCTGAACAGGGGACAGTAAAGCAGACCTTAGAGACCTTCCCTCTTTGGTGATCACAATCAGATGAGGGAAAGGGAGATTCAAGATGGTGCCTGCTGCAGAGTGTACAGATGGTAGGCTAACCAGTGGTTTAAAGAGAGCTGCCTACCAGCCAAGAAATCAGCTCCACCTGGAGAATGTACGTACTGTGGCGGTGGAATAACTGCATCTCTGCTCCTGCCCCTTGCTGCTCACTCTCTGCTGCTTTCAAGTTCTTGGGGGCTAGTTAAGGACTGGGTAAGAGTAGGGCACCGTTTGGAGGGCTGCCCACGTTTTGAGATTGTGGCTGCTAGTCACCAGCTGCCATAGTGCCAGTGGTCAGAATTCAGTATATACATTTAAGAAATGTACCTAGCACAGAACCTCAGACACTAGTGCCATACTGTATAAATCAGTACACTGTTGGAGGTTGTGAAGAAATTCAGGGTGAAACTATGACCTAACCCTACTTGAAGCCACCCACTTCTATGTTTGTGCTGTAATTTATATAATAAAATGCAACTCCTACATTAAAGCAACATTAATAGTGCAAACTTAGGGCATCAAGCAGCAGCCTTTACTTAGGCCATTGGTTCTCAAACTGGGGGTCGCGACCCAGTTGTGTGGGGGGTCGCGAGCCCTGACCCCAGTGCGCAGCTGCAAGTTGTGAGCCCCGACACCTGCGCTGGGCTGTGAGCCCTGACCAAGACACATGGCTGCGAACCCTGACCCCTGTGTGGAGCTGCAAGCCCCGACTCTGACAGGGATGCGCGTCTGCAAGCCCCAACTGCGGCACGCGACTGTGACCCCTGACCCTACCCCGAACTCTGCACCAGGCTGTGAGCCCTGACTCCAGTGCCAGGCTGTGAGCCCCGACAGGAACTTGTGGATGCAAACCCTGATCCCGGCGTACGGCTGCGAGCCCCAACCCTAGTGTGCAGCTGTGAGCCCCGACCCAATCCCAACCTCTGCGCCGGGCTGTGAGCCCCGACCCTAAGAGGGACATGTGGCTGCAAGCCCTGACCCCAGTGCAAGGCTGTGAGTCCCAACCCCAACCTCTGTGCTGGGCTGCGAACCCCGCCCCCAACCTCTGCACCAGGCTGTGAGCCCCAACCCCAACAGGGACCTGTGGCTGCGAGTCCCGACCCTAACCCCTGCGCCAGGCTGTGAGCCCGACCCCGCTGCACAGTTGCGAGCCCCGACTGTGGGCTGCGAGCCCCAACCCCACCCTCTGCGCCAGGCTGTGAGCCCTGACCCCAGCACCGGGCTGTGAGCCCCGACCCCGACAGGGATGTGTGAAACATTGTTTTCAGTATGTTCAGCCTGCAAGTTGATGAAACTATTGATGTTACTCACTACGCACAACTGATAGCATTTGTACAGTATGTTAATGCTGGGGATGTTAAGGATGAGCTCTTATTCTGTGAACAACTTGAAATAACCACAACAGCACAGGACATTTTCAATAAGGTGAATGCCTTTTTTGAAAGCAATGGCATTGAATAGAAAAATCTTTGTGGTATCTGTACCGATGGTGCTCCAGCAATGATAGGTGCACAGTCTGGTTTTCAGCAAAAGGTAAAGTGTATCTCACCTAATGTGATTGTCACTCATTGTGGAATCCATCATCGAGTCCTAGCTGCAAAGACATTGCCTATATGCCTTAATGCTGTGGTGGATGTTATACAAGCAGTGAACTACATTAAAGCTCATGCTCTGAATAGTTGTCTCTTGCGAGAGCTCTGCAATGAAATCGGTGGTGAATATGAAGTTCTGCTTTTCCGCACTCAAGTCCGATGGCTTTCTAGGGGACGTGCATAAAGCACATTTTTATACTTCGTGAAGAGTTGGCAGAGTTTTTCCTGCAAAAACAGAAACGAGCTGAACAAAATGTTCAGTGACAAGAAATGGCTTCTCTGCTTGGCATACCTAGTTGATATCTTTGGTAGCCTTAATGATCTCAATCTGTCACTTCAGGGAAAACATTCAACATTAATAGACCTGACTAATAAAATCAAAGCCTTCCAGATGAAGTTGGATCTGTAGTGCTGGAAGCTGGACGCAGATAGATACGGCATGTTTCTGACACTTTCCTCGTTCAGTGAGGAGGAGGAAGTTAACATTGATAGTGCTCTCAAATCAGCGTTCAGTGAACATTTGAGAGCTCTTCACGAAGAGTTTTCACACTACTTTCGGTGTGACAGCTGAGCAGTTACCTACTGACGATATTCACACACAGGAACAGTTTGTTGACATGATCCATGATGATGAAGTGAAAGAAAAATTCACACAGCTGCCTCCAAACCAGTTCTGGTGCTCAGTTGCAAGTGAATACCCACTGGTGTCTGAAATGCCCCTGAGAGTCCTTCTGCCATTTCCAACTACCTACGAATGCAAGAGTGGATTCTCCTCTCGTCTTCTCCCAATAAAGACGAAATCTCAAAACTGGCTTGATGTGAAGGATGACATCAGATGCGCTCTTTCTAAAACAACACCAAGAATAAAACTTCTTGTGCCAAATAAACAGCATCATCCATCTCACTGATTTTTGGCTGCTTCAGATCATTAATTGCTGTCAAGTATTAAAATAAAATTCTACTTAAAAATAACTTTTCTACTTATATTTATTTTGATAAAAATGTGCTTTAGTCTTAATTTAAAAGCAATGAGAAAAGAAATTCATTCTAAGCAACAGGGTTTAAATTTAGTATTTAACATAGTGTTAAATATCAAAAATGTGTTTTTAATTTCTAAGGGGGCTCGCAGTCAGAGCTTGGTGTTCAAAAGGGGTCACCAATACCAAAAGTTTGAGAACCACTGATTTAGGCAAAACATCCACTGAAGTCAATAGATGAGCCAGAGTAAGGACTGTAAGTTTGGACAGTATAAATTTACAGAAGTCAAGTACGCGGAAAAAGTGTTTTTATTGCAATATTAACACCTACATTAATTGAACATATTGTATACATCAAAGTATCAGTTATTAGCCTAATTACTAAACAAGAGTACTACATATGTGCTATGTGGGCAAGTTAATATTGCATTAAAAATCTCTTATTTTGTGTGGCTTTAGTGTGTTTAAATCTGCAGCCTTATGCTTCTAGCAATGTAGGGGCTTGCATTTAATTTCTTTGACTTTTTTTTCTTAAATAACTAAGTGGAGGAGGTGAACACAATCAAGTTATGCAATTGTGTTTTGTGGAACTCTTTAGGTTTTAAACTCAACCATCCTCCTCATTTGGGGGGGGGGGGAACGGGGCAATGCCATACTATTGCAGGTAATCATACAACTTAATAAAATATCATACCTAGTTTTGTACATTGAAGAATCACAAAGCAGTCAAATGGATTTCCCTAAGCAAAATGCTTAACTTTTATGAAACAAAGAAAAAAGATCCCAGGTAGTTTAGAGATAAAAACAGCAGTTTCATCAACTTCCAGAAGCTGGTTTCTCTAACAGCTCCTAACTCAAGACCACTTGACGCTCTTCTGCACAGCTCTGACTTTAGCTTAGGAACCCCGCCCTGAAAGCATTTATGCACCTGATTAATCCCATTGACAATGGCACATCTCAAGCATGTAAGTGTTTGCAGGATCAAGGTCCAAGATCTCAATTCTGCTTGCCACTGAAGTCAATTCTTTGGCTTGAATTCATAAGACACTTGAGCATGTGCCTATCTTTAAGCATGTGAGTAGTTCCATTGATTGCCACAAGGTATTTAAGGGCATGGCAGACTTCAGTGGGACTACATTTGGAAAGCAGAAACATTCTTAAGTATCTTGGTGACTTTGGCCCTTTAATGGCTCAAATCCTAGTTAAATATTCGGTGTTATTAACCACTGAAATAAACTGTCATGGGAAGTGGAGGATTCTACATCTCTTAATGTCTTCAAGTCAAGTTAGGATGCCTTCCTGGAAGATGTGTTTTAGCCAAACACAAGTTATTCAACTCAGTACAGGGGAAATGGGGGGAAATTAATGGCCTGTGATATAGAGGAGGTCAGATTAGATGATCTAATGGTCTTTCTGACCTTGAATTCTATAAATCTATTTTTACAAATGTTTAAGTAGTACTCCCCTTACTCCCAAGACTCCCTGCAATTTGTGTGGGGTTTTTAATTATATTTTCTTATTTAAAAATGTTTTACTCTTCCTTGTTGTTTATATGGGTCCTTTACAAAGCAACAGAGGAAATTAGGTGACTATGAAGAGGGAAAAGAGAGAAAGACTTTATACACAGTGCCGTTAAACACACAATGTAAACAAACCAGGGAAGAAACCCACCAGAAATATGTAACCTCTAATCTCTGTTATGTTAGGTGCTACTTGTAACAACAGTAGGTAAAAATATTTAGACAAATTTTATTTTTAAATTGACAGTGACACATCAGTCAATAAGGTCAAATTAAATTATTAGTTGCAGCAATGTATGATTGTTCCAGGTTTCCCTCCTTCCTGTCAGCTCTTGAATTACTTGACTAAAATATAACACTGTTTAAAGCATGCACTGTATCTAACATGCTGTTATGAAAATACTAAGAGCATTTTATATACTCACACAGTGATAACATGTGCAGTTCTAAAGATCAGCAGTTTTTGAGTTCTTTGTGCAAGAGGAAATCTTACATATCTTTTTAATGGAGAAAAAAATGTGTGTGTGAGAGAGCAGTGGAATACGGGCAGGAAACAGGGGTGTTCCTTCAACAGCTAACCCAAAAGTGACTGAAGGGATTTTCTTCAAAAATAACTTACCACTGGCCTAAGAATGGGGACAAGACTTGAACTCCTTACTCCAGCAAAACACCCAGGAAAATCAGTGATACGTTTGCTTAACTAAGGACTGCAGGCTCAGGTCCTGAGCATAGTTTTAGCCTCAAAAGAGAATGTTTCAGAAAGTTATTATATGTGAAATCATAGGTATAATCTGGTGGAGTGAATCAGCTGGTTCAGCAAGAAAAGAACTGTCCTTCTGTTGGCAAAATTTCCTTAACAATTCTTGAGGTCTTAGAAGGTTTTGGTTACAAGAGTAACAAAGGGATGTTTTCATATGTAGAAAAGAACAACAACAAACTCCAGGGAAACCCCACCCATGTAACAACTTGGTATCATGTCTTACCTTCTTAAAGTTCCCCAACCTTCTGACAAAGTATGTAGCTTTTCTTTTAGCGTATCTGTCATAAACAGATAGTTAGTTAAGGGTTAATGTCTCTTTTACCTGTAAAGGGTTAAGAAGCTCAGTAAACCTGGCTGACACCTGACCAGGGGACCAATAGGGGGACAAGATACTTTCAAATCTTGGTGGAGGGAAGTCTTTGTTTGTGCTTTTTGTGTTGTTGTTGTTTGCTCTCGGAACTGAGAGGGACAGGACATCAGTCCAGGCTATCCAAATCTTTCTGAATCAGTCTCTCATGTTTCAAACTTGTAAGTAATTAGCCAGGCAAGGCATGTTAGTCTTATGTTTGTTTTCTCAACTTGTAAATGTTTCTTTTTGCTGGAAGGATTTTACCTCTGTTTGCTGTAACTTTGAACCTAAGGATAGGGGGGGCCCTCTGGTCTATAGGAATCTGATTACCCTGTAAAGCATTTTCCATCCTGATTTTACAGAGATGATTTTTATCTCTTTCTTTCTTTAATTAAAGGCTTTCTTTTTTTAATAATCTGATTGATTTTTCCGTGTGTTAAGATCCAAGGGGATTGGATCTGGACTCACCAGGGATTGGTGGGGGGAAAGGAGGGGGATTGTAAATTTCTCCTTGTTTTAAGATCCAAAGGGTTTGGATCTGTGTTCACCAGGGAATTGGTGAAGTCCCTCAAGGCAACCCAGGGAAGGGACGAAGTTTTGGGGGAACAGAGAGTGCCCCAGACACTGGAGTTCTGGGTGGTGGCAGTGTTACCAGATCTAAGCTAGTAATTAAGCTTAAAAGGGTCCATGCAGGTCCCCCACATCTGTACTCTAAAGTTCAGAGTGGGGAAAAAAACCTTGACAGTATCCTAATACAATTTCTCACAGAACATGATTGGGTTTTCAGGCCAATGGTCTTACCTGATCACATGGCCTCCTACATTTATGTAAGAGCAAAGCAGGGAATTCCTAACTTGCCACTTCAATTACAGCAGACTCTCTCCCCCTTCAAATGTCTCCACTTACTCCCCCTTGACTCCACTGTATCAAACACAAACTTTAATGAAACATCACAGTTTAGTCCCATCCTAGTGATTATCTCTTATATGCTTTGGACTGACTGCCCCCTGACTCTGCATTGTTAATTATCCCAGCCTTTAATACAAGTTAGTTCAGTTTTATCTTCAAACATCTTCACATTTCTTCCCATGCCATACCTTAATCATGGGAGGAGCTCTTTGTAAAAATCTACAAAGCTACTATATGGTCATCCTCCAAACTCATCTCCGTCTGGATGCATACAAACCACTTGACAAAAGGCTAGGTAGCTGGTGTTCCATGACCACGGATTATTATATTAATTGTGAGCATCCCACTGTTACTTTGTCTTCCCACCGCTACCTGCAGACACACTGTCTGTTGTGTCTCAACATACACTCAGATTGCATATTCTTTGGGGCAGGGGCCATCTTTTCATTATATGTGTGTGTTATACTGAGCAAAATGAAGCTCAAATGGCTGATTGGGCCTCTTAGGCATTGCCACATTACAAATAAATAATAATAATTAATGTTTTCTGGTAATCAGGTCCAGCCACCAGATCCTGTTATAATGATAGTCACTTGTATCATTAACTATAGTATTCTCTACTGAAAATGTTATAATATATGCTACAACATCCATTAGAAAAATCAAAATATCTCCTGGAAGTACATGAAAGCTTACACCAGGGCTCCTAGATCTTTTTGTTAATAGCCATCAGAGTCTGTCATGTACAATATATAGATTCATGGGTAATTTTTAAAATGAGTAATATTGTACTTACTTAATATCACTGAAGGATACATTATGGCTTATTTATACAAGTTTTAAAAGAGAATATGTACTCTAGTCTACGAGCACCTAATCATCAACACCTATCATGTAAACATGCATTTACACATTTTTTAAATGTATCATTTGACTTAGATGCTGTTGCAGTTCATTGTAAAAATGTATGTAGTCATTTAAAAAAATTACACACACACAGAGAGTTAGGATCTGATCCAGTTCAAACAATCCACAGTCTAAGCTGCACAAGCCATAGGAGGCTGTTCAACCTTCTTCTGCAGCAGGCTGAGCTATTCAGAGGAAAGGCCAAGCTGTTGTGAAAGTCAAAAATAAAAACCACTGTTCTCTAGACAAAAACTGTGGAGTTATCCAGGCTTCTGGGTGAAGGATCTCCTGAACTACACTCCTCCCAGGTCTCAGGACAGGAAGGCCAATACTTTCAAACTTGGGCCCAGGTCCTCAAAGATATTTGACTGCCTAACTCCCATTGATTTCTATGGGAGTTTGGTGCTGAAATACCTTTCAGAATCTGAGCCATAAATCCATGTTTAGGTACCTGTGCTAATGGCCTGATTTTCAGAGGTGTTTGAACACCTACAGCTCTTGAAGTCACCTTTGAATCTTCAATATTGATTTAGATGTCTTACTATAGACCCCTGAGTTTGAAAAATTTGGCCTATGTCTCCAAGCAGCAACTGCTCAAAGCTATAGGAGTTCAGTGCATAGCACTGTGGAAACTCTCCACTCCATGACTGTATGGTTTACAGAGAGACAAGGTAGGTGAGGTAATATCTTTTCTTGGACCAACTTCTGTTGATGAGAGACAAACTTTCAAGCTTACACAGAACCTTTCTCCAGACCTGAAGAAGAGCTTTGTATAGGCTTGAAAGCTTCTTTCTCTCATCACAGAAGTTGGTCCAATAAAAGATACTACCTCACCTATCTTGTGTCTCTAATATTCTGAGACCAACACTGCTACAATAACACCACATACGATGTATGGCTTATGGCAAATGGACAAAGATTGTTTATTTTTTAAAATTACTGAGATCTAGAGCCACCTTTGAAGTCAATAGCCAGGAAGTGCTGGGAGATTTCTATCCTTGACTCCCAGAGAGGATTGCATTCTCCACACAAAATCTGGAGAGTACTGAGGGCTGCAGTACCCTTTGTTGGTTTAAAATCTCAGATGCACATAGCCTGCATGGTTCACTTCCCATTCCTTGGCTGATCACCGGAATAGATCTTTTACCTAGGGAGAGCACCGTACCTTCAGGTTGCAGTCCCTTTAAACTTTATAGCCAGATGACTAATACTCAGAAGGCTAAGTAAGAACACAACCCCACATTAAAACATCATACAATTTCCTGTCTCAAGCATTATTATCCCTTGGAAGAAGGTGGATTAGAAAATTGAATCTAGAGACTGATAGATTTTAAGGCCAGAAGTGATCATTTAATTCTCTAGTCTGACCTCTTGTATAACATGGGCTATAGAATTTAAACCAGCTACTCCTGTATGGAACCCAATAAATTGTGTTTGACTAAAGCATATCTTCCAGAAAGATATGAGGCCATGTCTACACTAGCAAGTTTACAGTAGCACAGCTGTACCAATGCAGCTGCACCACTGTAAGATTGTGCGTGTAGCCACTCTATGCTGACGGGAGAGAGCTCTCCCATCGATGAATGATAGTAGCTATGTTGGAGAGAGAGCATCTCCCACCGACAGCACTGTCCACACCAGCGCTTCTGTTGATGTAACTTATGTTGCTCAGAGGTGTGTTTTTTTACACCCCAAGCAACATAAGTTATACCGACAAAAGTATTAGTGTAGACATAACCTCAGACTTGACTTGAAGACCTCAAGAGCTAGACGATGGACTACTTCTCTTAGTAGTTTGATCCAGTGATTAACTGCACTTGTTACAAATTTGTGCCTTGTTTCTAATTTGAATTTGTCTGGTTCGATCTTCCAGCCATTTGGTCTTGTTATACCTTTCTCTGCTAGATTAAAAGGCCATATAATTTACTCCATTGACTGTACCTCTCCTCTTGAACCATTACAATGCATGTTATTGTTTCCATCCAGAGTACAGTGCAGTTACAAGATTAATACAGAAATATATATTATTAAAATGTTACTGCATGTGCACAGTAGCAGAATTTTAAATACAGTATTAAATATAAAGCATCTTTTAAAAATAATTTAAAATATTTAAAAGGTTGTATCTGCAGTACTTAATTAATTTGAATCTAAAATCAGAGTTTATTTGAAATTGTAGAAGTGCGACAAGCCTCAAACTGACAAACCTCTCTTTTGTAAATAATTATATAAAATAAATACATAAAGTCAAAATAAAAATGGATCAAACATATTTTAAACTGTCATGCTTTTAGGTTGAGTCTGTGTATGGAAAATTACAAATGAGTTCTAAAACTTGAGTGACATTTATAATGGAAATGCTAAGAGATCCTTAATGAATGTCGTGCTGTTTGTTGCTACTATAGTTACTTTCAATGGATCACAAACTACAATGACCATACAGACTGTGTATGCATGACAACTCTTCTTTTGTCAAGGATTATACGATGGTCTATTACCTGTTAAACACAGTACAAGAATTACTGTAGATCTGAGAGTACTGTCATTGTTTAAAAATTGCTGCAATCCACAGTATTGCACAGCGGCCAAGTTTTAGGCCTCCAATCTCATAAAAAGCTACATGCCATGTACAGTGAGGGGGGAATTCAGAGATATGAAAATGTAAATACTTTCTGAAGGTACAAGATCTTCTGAATCCCTGGTTATTTCAATGTATCCTTGGAAAGCAGATATACAGAGCCAGAGCCCTTAGCTTTTCAGTTTTCACAACATGCTACACCACTTTTGAAACTGATTTTTGGAAAATAAAAGCTTATTATGTTCATGTAAAAAGAAAGTGTTAGACTCCAAGGCCTCTGCTAGACTCCAGAAGAGAAAAATAAGATCTTCATTAATTATTATTCCATTTAAAAAAATAAAATTTTCATTTAGTAGCATATTGGAAAAATTTGCACGCTAACCAGGAGTTCTGAGATATTTGTACAGTAGCCTGTAGGATTAATTGAATATGCGATTTAAGAGGGCTGGGTCAGCACTGCCTTATTGCACTTCTTACTTCACACAATGCATAGTCAACCTGTGGAACTCATTGCAAGGGGATATTGTGAAAGCCAAGGATATAACTGGGTTCAAAAAGGAATTAGATAAGTTCATGGAGGATTGGTCCATCAATGGCTATTAGCTAAGATGGTCAGAGAAGCAGCCCCTTGTGCTAGGTATCTCTAGCCTTTGACTGCCAGAAGTTGGGACTAGATGACAGGAGACGGATCACTCTATGACTGTCTGTTCTGTTCATTCCCTCTGAAGCTTCTGGCACTGGTCACTGTCAGAAGACAGGATAGTGGGATAGATGGGCCTTTGGTCTGACCCAATATGGCTGCTTTTATGTTCTTATTTTTTTTTTTTGGCTCCCTACAAAAAAAGAATGCACTTACTTATAAAGCTCTGAAGAAAAAAAAAAAGTATGTGAATGCAGTACAAATTGACCTGTCCTTTAGCCTGGAACAAATCAGCCTGTTATTTTGTCAACTAATTCAATAAAAATAGTTACTTTACCAATACATAATAGGACCCTGAGTCTATCATCAGATAAGCATAGCTATAGTCCTGTAGATAAGCACTGGAAGAAGTCATTAGCAACAGAGTAATAATTTTAACAGTTTTCTGTTTCTCTCCCTTGAGGAATTTCATACATTACCAGCATCTTTTAAAAATTAATTTTAGTAACCAAATGTAAAATATTATATATAGATAGATTCATTAACCTAATTTAGATTCAGCTTGTTGTGAACCAGGAAATAAGTATCAGAGTAGTGTAGATTTACATTTTTTAATCCAGATCCTCAGCTGCTGTAAATCAGTACAACTTTCAATGACTCAGCTCTGAATTATATTTATGCACAAAAATAAAAGGCAAATGTAAATCCATGTAGCTCCACTGAAGTCTAACAGCTGAAGATCTGATGTGACTCTTTAGTAGCTAGAGTGAAAAAGGCAGTGAGAAATAATTGCTACTCCTGTAACATATGCATTTTAATACACAAATTTAATGTGTGTATTTTATATATATATATATACACACACACACACACACACACACACACACACATTATACACACACACACAAACTGAAAAAAGATAAATACATGCATGTACATTTCTAATATGACTGAGGAAAGCTGAAAGACCACACATCCACCCACTACACACACTGCAATGTGCTACTGCAGGTAAAGCAGCAGGTAGTTTCTTGTAAGGCATCCACCTTGCCTCCCTATTCTTATTGAGGCCCACTGTGGAAGCTCACATGTATAGTACTCTAGGTTCATTCAGTAGCCCACCAGTCCAAGCTTCTAGTCTTTGCTACTATGGCAATGTCACTTGACTCAGTCTTGAGGGGTACCAATGGAGCACATGGCCTCCTAGTAAGTGGAAGAATGGCGAGAGGGATTGGAGCTACTGGAAGGAAGACTCATAAGAAAAACAATAAAGAAAAAGGCTAAAGAGGACAGGAAAGAATGAAGAAAATGGACAAAAGGAGAAGCAACTGGAAAGAAAAACAAAGGCAATGGGCAGAAGTAGAAAAGCTGGTAATAACTGTGTCAGGACATGGTACAAGAAGGCAATGGTGGGTGCCCATCTGCCAAGCTATCTCAAGTGCAGGGTCAAACAAAAACATCTGTGAACCACTACTCTAAAGACTTCTTCAGGTTGTGTCCTTTAGCTGTGCTCCTCTAACAACTTGTCTGGGTCCCCCAATCCTGTAGATTCTTTCTTTCTCAGTTGTGGCAGACTATGAGCATGTTCTTGTTTGCTCTTCTGTTCCCACTGTGTATAAGGGTAGAAACTTGCCCTCTAATCTGCCAGAGCTTTAGGATCCCCATAAGGGTACTTGAGGCAGTCCAGCCCTGTCAGCAGCTTCGGTTATCTCTGCTACTTAGACTGTACATATAATTAGTTGGAGTTTATCTTTCCATTCCTTATTTTTAAAAAAGCCACAAGTGTTATGTCTTGCGTCTTGCTTAAGCACCCTAGGGTGACGCTTCTTACTAGAACTGATTTTATTTTCATCTGTTCGTTCTAACTCCAAACATAAGTCTCTCTATAAAGAAGTGGTGTAAAACAAGCTAATCAGATTCATGCAAACAACAGCACATTCTGTTACAACAGGCATCTGAAATTGGTGACATCCCAATAAAGCCAGTTCCCAACTGGAATGTCATGACAGGAGAAGCTTCTACGTCCCTGTTACAACTATTCCCAGTCATTACCGGAAGAACTAGCTATGGAACCTAGATCTTCTGAGTGAGAGGAATAGTTTATATGGGACTATATATCTTATGTAACATTTTAAAAATTATTATTTAAACAGGTTTAATCTTGATTGGCTTGTAATTTTTCCTCTATCAACATAAAGGTTCCAGAAGATAAACAGTTTGACTTATAGCCCAATTCAAAAACAGAAAAATTACTGTAAATCCTTTGTCTGAGAAGAAAATGGAGGTGATGAAACTGATAACTGATCATAACTGTTCAAATCTATTTTTAATTTTGTGGAAGAATGCTGAGTGACTCATTGCTGCTAGGATTATTTTTCAATCAGTTCTTTTTATACAATGTTTATGTTTAACTTTCTGTCAAACTTGAAGCATGTCTCACCTGGATCAGACCATGCCAACATCCTCAAAACTGGTCTCCTGTGCCCAGATTTTTGATAGTTTTGGGGGAAGGGACAGGTCACAAATGTCAGACCCTGTGGTATGCTGTCATAAACAGATAGTTATGGGTTAATGTCTCTTTTACCAGTAAAGGGTTGAGAAGCTCAGTGAACCTGGCTGACACCTGACCAGAGGACCAATGGGGGGACAAGATACTTTCAAATCTTGGTGGAGGGAAGTCTTTGTTTGTGCTGTTTGTTTTGTTCTTTGTTCGCTCTTGGGGCTAAGAGGGGCCAGACGTGCAACCAGGTTTCTCCAATCTTTCTGGAACAGTCTCTCATGTTCAAAATAGTAAGTACTAGCTAGAAAAGGAGGATTAGTCTTATGTTTGTTTTCTTAATTTGTGAATGTGTATTTTGCTGGAAGGAGTTTTACCTCTGTTTGCTGTAACTTTTAATCTCAGGCTAAGAGGGAGGAAGTCCCTCTAGTCTATATGATCTGAATACCCTGTAAACATTTTCCATCTTGATTTTACAGAGATAATTTTTACTTTTTCTTTCTTTAATTAAAAGCTTTCTTTTTTAAGAACCTGATTGATTTTTTTCTCCCTTGTTTAAGACCCAGGGGGATTGGGTCTGAACTCACCAGGGATTGGTGGGGGGGAAGGTTAATTCCTCTCTGTTTTAAGATCCAAGGAGTTTGGCTCAGTGTAGTCTCTCAGGGTAACCCAGGGAGGGGGAAAGGAGGGAGAATGATTTATTTCTCTTTGTTTTAAGACCCAAGGGGTTTAGGTCTTGGGTTCCCCAGAGAAGATTTTGGGGAAACAGGAAGTGTGCCAAAACACTATAATTTTGGCTGGTGGCAGCGCTATCAGATCTAAGCTAGGAATTAAGCTTAGAAGGGTACATGCAGATCCCCACTTTTAGGACGCTAAAGTTCAAAGTGGGAAAAATACCTTGACATATGCAAAAACACCAAATATATTTTCTTGGATATGCAAGTTACTTGGGGTAAAAGATCATTAGTTTTTCCATTGTCATCAGTTATTGTGAGAAAGGGCAGGTGACTCAATTTTGGGCCTGAGCTAGTACAATTTAGAAAAATAGAAAAAGTTGCAAGGCTGCTGTAGCACATGTGAACATAATCTTAAGAAAAATTACAAGCCCTTGTTTAGATTGTAAGTGCCATGGTTCAGGGCCTCAATGTTGCTGGCATTTCACAGGGGGTTGAGCACTAAGCCAATATTTAACAAATAATAAATATATGGACTTTGGACATTCTTGAATTGTTTTATGTTCCAAGTCCAAACTGACGGTGTAGAACAGATATGACCTTGCTTCCACATGTGGCAGGCTATTTAAAAAGGAATGGTGCCAATTTTCCAAGAGGTTTCTCCCTTAAATATTGTTCATGCACAGTTCTAAAATTATATCGTTTATTACATAGCTATTAACAAGGCAAACTCATGCAAGGAATATGACAAAGAATCAGAAATACAGAAATGAATACATGTGATATCTAGTTACCATGGGTTTGTTTGAATAAAGGGGCATCATCTGAAAAAAAAATCTCATTTTGTACCTTCTGTTGTTTCAAGTCACCCCAATATCATTATGGCAGAAAGAAACTACTTCTCTATATTCTCAGTTTGTTTACATTGTTCCTTTAACAGCATTGTTGTGTTAATGCACCAGCTTGGCAACATCATTTTTGTAGAGAGCTCTGGAGAAAGCTCATGTACATGTTCTTGTCTCCAAGTTCCGCCAGAGGGTGTTTACCAGTAACGGTCGCAGCAAAGTGGAGACTGAAGGCAGATGTGCACAGAGCAGAAGAAGAGGGAGGTGGGGTGGTGGGACCAAGCCCATTTGGTGTTGCTGTTCTTGTGTACACCCACAAGACCCTTCTAAACATCACCAGTGGAGCAGATATATTTTAAAGATATGTATATATGTGTCACAATTAAGGGCAACTGCACCTGTATTCCCCCTGCAAGGGCACCCACTTTCAGACCTCCGGCTCTGCAGCTGTTACCTCTGTTGGGTGGAGACATGCATCTCTCTCCCTTCTGCCTGGGCTGCATTCCTCCCTGCCTTCACTGTGAATTCCCCAGTAAAGTCAGACTTCCTAAGCTGGCTTGCTTTACTTTTCCCCTCAGAGATAGCACACAGTGTAATTGCCACAGTCAAGTTACAACATGGTTGTTTCTAAGTAAGCACATTAATTCTTAAGGTAAAAACATTACAGAAAAAACATACTAAAAACAATAAAGGAAGCTATATGCATGCTAATAAGCTTACCAGAGATCAACCCTTCATTACAACAAGGGCCCTGGCATATAAACAGTCATTCAAACCCTACTAAGGGGTTTTTCTGTGGCAACAAGTTCATAACAGCTGTTAGTTCAGAATAAGCACACAGACTGGACCAGTCCTGCCAACCTTTCCCAGAAGGACTAGGGTCCCCCTTGGACCTCAAGTCCTGTTCTTTTATTGAATCAGAAAAGAGGGCCCTGAGTCAGTTTTAACTCAGGCTATTTAACTAAAAGTCCTTTCTTTGTCTGTTGGCCCCTGGAGAATTAATTGAGTTTGATCCAGTATATGTGAGCCTCTCTCTAGGTGGTGGTAGCTGTGTGGAGGTGCTACAAGCTGAGTAAATTTGCTACATCACACTCCACTGGTCTTAGTTCCTGGAGGGCTGTGGTCTTCTCCCCCATGGAAATATACTCAATCTCTGGCCCACAGAGATACATAAACTTAATTCAATCGGGTTTGTCCAGGATATTGCAGGAAATTGCCATATCTGTCCCAATATCATTTAAAGGGAGCCCAGGGAAAAGGGGAATTTTAAAAATTTTCAAATCATAACACCAACACAAAAGCTTTCTCAGATGCGGTTTTACTATAGAAATGTCTGACTTATTTGTACTTACACATGTTTTCTAATGTAGTGCAACAGTGTCAATGCAAGCACTGATATTGAGAAACAGTATATGAATTTTGGCCTCTGGGGATTTTAAGAAAGTGGAATTCTGTACTTATACCAAGGGCCCGCTTGGGCAACCCTTCCTCATGTTAATGATCATGCTCTCATGAAGTCAGTTGAACTACTCCTGTACATAAGTGCTTCCCAATGTAAGAGTAGCACAATCAGGCCCTGGAAATTTTCATGCTCTTTAAATTGTAATTGTATCCAGTTTCCTTGTAGCAGAATCTGTAATTTAAAAGTTAACACGTTTCTGAAGGATATATTGGGAAATAGTCCTTTGCTTTATATTTCTTAGTTGCTGGCTTCTGGATGAAGAAAATGGGTGCAGTCTTTGTTTTACTTTAGAATATTGCATGCAAACAGGAAATTGTTCTCCTGATACGATAGAGGGGCTTCAACATTTTATAGAAATGTTGTCTGCATTTTAGTGATGTGACAGACATGTCACACACCTACTTTTTGGCTTGTGTATGCCATTTAAGATTGCTTATGTAAAGGATTGACAGCTCAAAATGATACCTCCCAATTTGGTTTCAGTTTAGTCGTAAATAGTTCAAATACTCAATAATTGCAAAATGCATACGGTACAAAAAAAAAAGCAAAATAAATACCTTTGAAAAAACAAAGGTATTGGAACAAGAACAAATCCTGTTACATCACTTTTACCGAAAGTAGAAGTGAAAACCACAGCAGGAAACCATCAAAACCAACTGAGTTGAATCTTCCTGTCTACAGTGGTTAGTTCTCACAACATGTAGGTGTGTAGAATCTTTTTCATTTGATTATTTATTTGAAAAGACCTATCAAATGGAATATCCCTCTGCTCTATAATTATTTCTGGTGCCGTGGATGTACTTTTTTTCTTGAATATTTGTCTGAAATATTTTTTTTTTAAACCAACTATGGTTGAAAGTAACACCTGACATCTCTTCCGGCTTCTTGTCATGTAAATTACATCAATTTAACCACCTTTAAACATCTGTAGAGTAGGAGAGAGTAGATCTCACCAATGAGAGTAAGCAGTTCACAGTTTGTCCCTATGTGATTATTCCATGAAAACCATGGGAACTAATAGCAGAGATAGGTATCACTCAACTTGACTAAGGGTTGCAAAATCTGGCCCTATGTATTTTTCTTTTAAATTCGAGGTTGTGGTGTTTGCTGTTGTTGCTTAGAATTGATTCCAGAGGTTTTGCTCATTTTATCATAATTTTCTTCCATAGTTAGATGCTGCCAGTAATAATTCAGAATAGAAACAGGATCTGCATTACTGTTTTCCAACAACAGTCTATTAGTTAAGACCCATAGGGATAAGTTTACAACTTTGGGGACAAATGCTAAACCCAATATCTCCTGGAAACACAATCTTTGAGCTTGGACACCAGCCCTGATAATGCAATTTGTGTGTGTGTGTGTGTGTGTGTGTGTGTGTGTGTGTGTGTGTGTGAGTGAGAGAGAGAGAGAGAGAGAGAGAGAGAGAGAGTGTGAGTGAAAAAAAGAGAGAGAGAGAGAAAGTGAAGCTTGCAAGATTTGGGAAGTCTGGCTAGACTCTCTCTCACACCCATGTATAACCAGGGAGCTGTATTTAAGAACAAAAGAATGCCCACACTGTGTCAGCCAATGGTCCAGCTAGCCCAGTGTCCTGTTTTCCAGCAGTAGCCAGTGCCAGATGATTTAGAAGGAATGAACAGAACAGGACAATTATCAAATGAACCATCCCCTAGTTCCAACTTCTGTCAGTCAGAGGTTTAGGGACACCCATAGCATAGAGTTGCATCCCTGACCATCTTGGCTAATAGCCACTGATGGACCTATCTTCCATCCACTTATCCAATTCATTTTTTAATCTAGTTATACTTTTGGCCTTCACAACATCCCTGGCAATGAGTTCCGTAGGTTGACTGTACATTGTGTGAAATACTTCTTTATGTTTGTTTAAAACCTGCGGCCTATTAATTTCATTGGGTGACTCCTGGTTCTTGTGTTATGTGAAAGGGTAAACAACACTTCCCTGCTCCCTTTCTCCACACCATTCAAGACTTTATAGACCTCTATCACATTCCACATTAGTAATTTCTCTAAAATGAATAGTCCCAGTTATTTTAATCTCTTCTCATATGAAAGCTGACCAAGACCCCTAATAATTGTTGTTGCCCTTCTCTGTACCTTTTCTGAATTTTTTGAGATAGGGCAACAGAACTGCACACAGTATTCAAAGTGTGAGTGTACCATAGATGTATATAGTGGCATTATGAAGAAATCAGAAGAAGGTGGGGTTGGATAGGACATACACTACGTAAGCAGCCAACTAACATCACCAGACAGGCACTGCGGTGGAACCCCCAAGGCAAGCGGAAAAGAGGCCGTCCAAGAAACACCTGGCGATGCGACCTTCAGGCTGATAGCAAAAAAAATGGGCTATACCTGGAACCAGCTAGAGCAAATGGCCCAGGATAGAGGACTCTGGAGATCTGTGGTTGGCGGCCCATACCCCGATTGGGGTGACGGGCATGAGTGAGTGAGTGAGTGATGATATTTTCTGGCTCATTATTATCAATCTCTTTCCTAATGTTTCCTAACAGTCTGTTAGTTATTTTGACTGCCACTGCACAGCAGATGACTCCAAGGTCTCTTTCTTGAGTGGTAACAATTAATTTAGAACCCATCATTTTGTAAGTATTGGTGGAATTATATTTTCCAGTGTGCATTACTTCACACTTATCAACATTGAATTTCAACTGCCATTTTGTTGCCCAGTCACCCAGTTTTGTGAGATCCCTTTGTAACTCAGCAGACTGAGTTTTGGACTTAACTAGCTTCAATAATTTTGTATCATCTGCAGACTTTGCCACCTCACTGTTCACTCCCTTTTCCAGATCATTTATGAATATGTTGAATAGCACAGGTCCCAGTAGAGGTCCCTGGGGGACACTGCTATTCACTTCTCTCCATTCTGAAAACTGACCATTTATATCCAATCCTTTGTTTCTTATCTTTCAACTTGTTACTGATCCATGAGACAACTTTCCCTCTTATCCCAGGATTGCTTACTGTGCTTAAGAGCCTTGAGTGTGGGACCTTTTCAAAGACTTTCTGAAAGTTCAAGTACACTATATCCACTGGATCACGCTTGTCCACATGTTCATTGACCCCTTTAAAGAATTCTAATAGACTGTAAAGGGAAATCATGCCTCACCAAAATACACCTTGACTCTTCCCCAGCATATCCTGTGTATCTATGAGTCTGATAATTCTGTTCTTTACTATAGTAGAACTGAACTGTAGCAAACTGGAAGGCTCTGAGAGTAAGCTGGGGCTAGTGGATTCACATCTACACCAGCTGTTCACAGCAGTTGTTAGAATAGTGCAGCCCTGAGATGGCAGTGGTTTCACTTGTGCTCCACAGCCTACTGTACTTCCCTATCCTCCTGCTGCTCCCAATCCTCTCCAGTAGAGCTGGTTGGGAATTTTTTGACCAATTTCTTTTTTTGAGGGAAAATGCCGCTTTATCCATACCATATCAAACACCTTTTTGGACAAAGATTTCATCAGGCAGGTTTCTCATATCCAAGATGGAATAAGCTGCTGTGAAGTGGGAACTTGAACCTGGGTCTCCTACAAGCCTCATGGATGCCCTAACCATGTAGATATTGGCCATTCTGAGATGGGTCTGTGTCATTCTCTCCATCTCTATTTCAGTCTCCAAAAAGTCTCATTTTTGTTCCACTTTAGAGCAAAAAGAAATAGAAATCTTGTTTTCTGTCCAGTTCTACTTCCTGGCACCTGACCTGTAGTCTCCAGCAGTATATCCAGGATGGGGTTTTCCTTTGTATCTCTAGCTCATTTAAACAGACTCATTTGTCATTTTTTGAAGAGACATAAGTTGACCAACAAAGGAACTACACTGTTTGTTCATGTTTTTTTCTGACACATGGTACTGAGAGGAACAGCACTAGAGGAAAAAGCTAAACATACAACTGAAACATCATCCTACAGCTCACAATCTATATTCGCATGAGATATTGATGACCAAAGGAAAGTTCTGACCTATCCATCTTATCTGTCTCATTTAGGATTTAAATGGGGCCTATCAACTTGCTATCTAATCCAGCAGGTGCCATATCCAAGATTCTGTAAAAGAAATGAGCCTGATCTGTTGTAGTTTCCTCTGATGTCAGAGGGATGAGAAAAGATGTAGGTTTGTTGCATTATCTGTATAAATGATTCCATATCTCAAGATCTGTTTGTCTCAAATGAGAGCATAAGAACAGCACAGTTGGCTAAAACTCCCTGTTTTTGGTTAAAACATGTCTTTTTGGAGATGTGCCATAACACTCATCAAGGACATACAAATGTGATGAAGCCCACACCTGCAGAACTGAACTCTAAAGGATGGGAAATTCAGTCATCCTATCAGAAAGCTTGTTAAGGCATAAATTGGTTTGATACTTGTAGATTGCAGATTAGAATGGAGCTAAATTATAGTGACTGAATTAAACTAGGAGAGCCATATTACAATATATAGAATTAAAAAACCTGTATTATTTGCCATTACAAGCCTGAAAAAAAAATCACATTTGTAGTTATGTTATGACATTTTCTAAATAGTACTGTCACTGGATTAACAACAGTTAGTGCAAAACTTTTACATAGAACTAATACATATACGTGAGGAATTCAAGGAAGGGAGGGCTGCTTTGCTGTCTATTGTGGGCATTTTAAACTAATGTACTACTCTGTTTATATGCCCAGATGCCACAGTGCTAGATGCATAATAAAATAATTAAATACCTGCATTATGACAAAAATATCTGATCTTTTTTATAGACACAAAGACCTCCTTGAGTTAAAATGCTGATATATAGTTATTTGGCAGTGACAGATATTTCTTTCTACCAGTTTCATAGCCTCACATAACTAATACCAAAGTATCAATCGTTCTGGGCACTATACTGACAAGAGCATTGACAATTTCAAAAAAGCATCTAACTTGTGTAACATGGATCAGACTGAAGATCACCTCATTTTACATTTGTATTTATTTAAAAGGCATTTTTGAGCACCCACCATTACAGAATCCAAGCACCTCATTTAAATGTCATAGCTCCCCTGCTAGGTGTGGAAGTACTGTTGATCCCTAAATTTACAGATGGAGAAACTATGGGCTAGTCTACACTGGGGGGGAAATCGATCTAAGATACGCAACTTCAGCTACGTGAATAGCGTAGCTGAAGTCGAAGTATCTTAGATCAAGTTACCTACCGTCCTCACGGCGCAGGATCGACGTCCGCGGCTCTCCCTATCGACTCCGCTACTGCCGTTCGCGTTGGTGGAGTTCTGGAGTCAACAGGAGCTCGTCCGGGGATTGACATATCGCGTCTGGATGAGACACGATATATCGATCCCTGAGAAATCGATCGCTACCTGCCGATACGGCCAATAGTGAAGACGTGCCCTGAAGCACACAGATTCTAAGAGACTTACCTAAGATCACAGTGGATGTTTGTGGTATTGCTGGGAACAGAACTCAAATCTCTTGATGGCCCTTCCTGTACTTTAACCACAAGTCCATTCTTCCTTGTGTAGGACTAGCTTCTGATGCACACCTCAATATGGCGAAGGACCTTACTCATGAATTGTCCCATTTACTCTACTGCAACTGCTCACATAGTGATGTGCTTCTAAATGAGTGGGGATATCAGAATCTAGCCCTTTATAAGTAAAATCTGAGTGCCATGGAGACTTCAGGTCCTGCATGAAATCTTCCACTCTGATCCAAGCACAGACCTTTCAGATCAAGATGGAGCATTGCATGTTACACGCTGTACTAGCATTGCCACTCATTTGAATTTCTCCAAAGAGGCATACTCATGAATCAAGATGTCAACACTGAACCTGCACATCGTGGTACAATGTTATGCTCTTTATCAGTGCCACACACCACGGTGTAAACATTAAAATGTGACCACATTGCATCAACTGTGTGATGATATTGCATCAAAATGTTATCATGATGCATTGCACTATGAGTGACGATATTTCAGGCCCCAGAAGGAGGCTGTGAGACCTGCTAATGCCCCATCATTTAGGCTTATAGAGTGGGACTACCCCAGCCAAATCAGGATAATCCCAGATATCAAAAGGAGTAGTGAACATAGACTTGTACTCTTGAGGCCTTATTCTAAATCAGGGTTATAAATGCAAAAAACAAGATAGGATTTTTGCTATTTTTTTATGCACTAAGCAATTTGATAAAGATATAATCCCCCACAACTCACAAAAAACTCCACCCAGTGTCCATATTACCCCTTTTCCTCAGAAAGGGAGGTTATTGTAGTAGTTCGAGAAGTTAGAAGTGGAGAAGTTCAGTTCATTTATCTAGTCCATCCCTCTGTGAATGCAGGGATCATTCCATTTCAAGAATCTTACCTTAACAAGATGATTTAGGTTTAATACTTAAGCAAGTGATGACATATAAGCATTAGGCTTTTATATGCAAATAGTTTACGCTCATTTGTTTTATAAAGTTAAAGTAGTTCACTGTCCTTCAGTAGTAATAAAAAAAATACTACTACCACCACCACTAAGCTCTTGTTTAGCATTTTTCATCCTTGGATCTCAAGTTATCTTTACCAGTATCTTAGTCTGCTCCTTTTTGTACGTGCCAACTATCATTCTCTCACAAAGAATTATCTGATATTTCGCTTTGGCAATTTTTCAGAGTAGAAACAATTTTTATTCGCAAAGGTTTGGACTGGAGAGAAATTGAAGCTATAGCTAGACACAGAGTGTAAGTTGAGGGGGTATCATGAATGAATCAACCCCTCTTTCTCATTTTGGCCAAGAGTAACCAGGGCTCACTCAGAGCCTCAAAAGGTATTTAGGTGCCTCACTGCCTTTGAGGATCTGGGCCCAGTGTCTTTCATAACACTACCTTGTGCTTTGAGATCTAAATGCTACTTGGTATTAGCACTATAGTACTCAGGCTTGAGGCTTTCACATCACCAGTTGAACATATAGCAAGAAGTTACAGATCTCCTTTTTCCACAAATGCAAGACCGCATATACTGGTGACTGACTGACTCCCATGATAATGAGTATATTCAGAAAGAACAGCAAGACCTCAAAAGATGCTGTGAGCAATAGATCTGCAATTACATTTCTGAAAACATGCACTGATATTTTAGGACAATCCACACCATCACAAAACTTGTAGCCTAATAAAAGCACCTTAAGTTTGGCAGGGATTCATTGATAGATGACCTACTTGATTCCTTTGCCTGGGCTGTTCTATTCAGTGGCATGACTGTGGCAGGCATGACCCATTTAGATGGAGACACTATTGGAAGGCAAAGGGAAAGTGTTCAGAGTATCTTCCTCTGCCTTTATTCCTTCTTTTCTGACAGTGAAATGATTGCACGACAGACAATGCGTTACTGCAGTAACAGTCATTGCCTGCAAATACACTCTATTCTCATCACCGCGAGCACCTTATAAAGCTGAGACCACTTGGGATGTGGGAGACAATCTCCCTGCAGCAGAGCAGCCCTACATAGAAATACACAACTTTCTGGGTTAAGCTGGGCTATGGTCTCTTAAGAATCATGCACAGGCTCTGACTCATGATAGCTGTAGCCTGCTGTGTGTTGATATACCCATAGACTGACTAAAGGTACAGAAGGCTCTTTTCTCTGTCTGTGTTTTTGCTTAGAAAGGGTTAATTTTCAGGCAGAACAAATTGGTACAATCTTGTATTGCTATGAGCAGATGTGAAGAAAGGGGTGTGTGTGTGTGTGTGTGTGTGTGTGTGTGTGAGAGAGATAAACACACACACATGCTCGTGCTGACTGCTCTGGATTGTGCTCTTCCAGCTGGGGGCCCACTGTGTGCAACAAATCCCTTAAATTCTGATGGATTTGTTCTTGTGTGGTTTCATGTGTTGCATGAAGTCACCTGATAGAAGGGTGTGTTTACCCAAATCCACTACTGGCAGCATTTCCATAGTACCTATTTTCTGACATCTGGCTGAAGGGTAGTTTTCCTGCAGAAAAGAAGGTTTCTACAAGAGTTTACAATCTGCCCATTTAAAACTATGATGGCTATGCACTTACAGTTTACAGACAAGTTTGAAGGATTGCAGAAATAAACTATAAAGAAGACTCTCTGCTACTAGTTTATGTTTTTGGGATTAGGTGTGAAAATGCACTTCAGATTCTTCTTAGGTTCTTTGTTACTCACAACACACAATTAATAGATTTTAAGGCCAGAAGAGACCATTATGTTAATCAGAATCACAGTCCCTGCATTGAATTATTGGTATTCCTCACCACTCAAACAAGTTGGTTAGATACTGAAAATGCTTCACTTACAAACCACTAACGTAGTTTTATAATAAATTCTCCTTATAGACTTTGGAACTGTAGTGAAACCTTTTCCTTCCTCCCCTCCTCTTCTTCACCTGCAAGCACTACACAGAACATCAGCAGCAGCACTATAGAAATGACAAATGATTATATCTTGTTCAATCATTTATCAAATTGCTTATGATTGTCCAAATGCCATACATTCCACCTTGTGGGAGCAGCTGAGGGAAAAGGGGAGGAGAGGAAGGGAGGTAAGAGGCTATAAAGAAGAAAGAAAGGAAGGTAGCAATGAGAGGGGAGGTGGTGTGCAAGACAATCAATCAGGGTGAAGAGCAGTAGATGCACAATGTGGAAGAAAGGGAGGCTCACAGAGGGAGAGACTAGGGGACAAGGTGGAGAGGCAGCAAACATGTAGGGATAAGAAAATTAAATAAACAGGCACATGAGTTAGAATTGGTAAACAGCAATAAATAGCAACAGTAGATAAATGACAATTAATAGTAGTCAGCTAATGGCATAGGACAATAAGCAAATGATGATGAACTAGCGATCAATTAAAGGCAGTAAACAGGCCATCTATTTAAGGCAGTGAGAGCAAGCACTCAGTCAATCAATAGCAATGTAGAGCTGGGAACAATATTAATAGTGAGCAGTTACTACAAACCATGGTCCCTTGAAGAATCACAGTGTGTGTTTGGAAGATATGTATGCCTGCATAGAGAATGTCTGTTGATAGGGTGCAGAAGTCAGAAAAGTGCACTTTCCTGTGGGCTTCTGCACAGCAAGGAGGTGTAAAATGGTAATTATAGACAGGAACTGAATAGCAACTCTGCATCAGACCTCAAACGCCATTGAATTTATGCTGCACTGGTATGAGAAACACAATTGGCAAATAATGGAGTTTTGCCCCTGCAGAAGATGTTAGCAAGTGTGAAGTTGGAGCATCCAGCAACCTGGACAATCTCTGTAGCAGCTGGTGCTCAAAATAAGTAGTAGGACCTTGGCTGGCATTTAGCTAACCTTTCCCTCTCTAACTATATATTTTTAATACACACTCTCCCATATGTATGCAAAAATGACATATGATCTCCCTTCAAAAAAGTCAGTTAAACCATTTGGGGCCCTTCTCTCCTCCCCTAAAGATAAATGTTATGACCACAATTATTCCTCTGCTGTAATTCCTACCATTGTTCTCCCCTATATGCTATCCCTTCCTTTCATTCCCTGGTTACAGACCTTCTTCCTACCTGCTGCCTCCTTACACTTGCAAGCAGACAGCTCCTCACTCCCTGCATCAGCTCTCCAGAGTCCCTCCTACTGTGCCTGGAGCTCTGCCTGTGCTTAGAGACTGGGGCTGCTATGATTCTGTCCCACAGGGAACTGAAAAGGCAGCCCATGAGCAGCCTCCAATGTCAGCACTGCTCTATTTTTTTCTATAAAGGGAAGAGCTCTTAGTGTCTAGGAACCAGCAGCCTGACCTGCTTCTCCCTTCTGAGATTGCGCTCCATAGTGTTGTACTGAAGGCTTCCAACCCTCCACCTCTCCCTCACCCCCCGCCTATAGCTATCTCCATTGAGAAAAGGGAGAAAAGAAGGCATTTGCCACAACGGGTTGTTTGTTTCAAGAAAGGAGGGGGAGATTTAATCAACGGGACATAGTTCTATTAGTTTGTCACCACCAGACACCACTGGGCAACCTGCTTCTGTTTTCTGAATGAGTTTGGCTCTGATGAGGCAAAAATCATAGCTATTTCCTTCAGTATCAAACAAGGTTTCATTTATAATTTCTAGCACCTTCAAAGTTAGGTGTAATCATTTATGTGGGATTGGTGTGATTATCACTGGTGGATATAATTTCTGGTATGTTCAGTTCATTGCCATCCAAACCCTCAGATCTGTATGTGCCCTAAATACGTAACTAAAACAAAAATCACAAGTACTTGGGCAACATGCCCTCATACACTTTGTAGCCCAGTGGGCTAGCTTGCCTTTATTATATTCACTGCTTTGCATTATATTCTGCTTTCATTATATTCGGCAGTAATGAAAGAAACCTACAGACCTGTATCCTGTTAGACATTAGCTTCAGTAAGTTAGCATAAGGCTTCAGGCCTATGAACTTTGAACAGATAAACTCCCCAATGGAAAACCCCCACTATTGGGGAGCTGAAAATAGAGCTTTTAAGGGGAAGTTCTGACCACAGGAACATGACCCAACCACAAGAATGTCATGGCAAGGAGTTGCCATATATGATAATAAGTTGAAGATCATTGCTGTACTAACCTATAGGAGAAGGACACTCCAACCTTAGTAAGGGGAGGATATACAAATAAGGAAAAGGGGAAAAATCCCCTACTGAATATGCATCAAACATAGTGACATCAGCGTAACATATTATAAAAGTTGTATTCCAGCCTAAGGGCAGTCAGAGAAGGAAATGCAGTCCTTGGGAGATGCCAGAATGATGGCCACTGCTGATGAGGGGGAAGGTGATGAAGAAGATGATGGCTAACAGTTCAGGTTGTTCTACAAGGGATAGTGTGAGGGTATGGATGTGCAGATGTACATTCTGTAGTATCTCTGTTTACCTTACTGGGATAATTGTAACTGTGCTAAATGTATTAATAAACTATATAGTTCATGTAGTGTGAATGTTGCAGCTGTGCACATAGGGGTTCCCAACTACAGAATAAGTTGAATAATACTGGGCCTGATATTGGGAAAAGAACCCGTCAAACCTCAAAGTGACAACTAGGGATTCTTAATTAATCCATACATGGGCAGTGCATGAAGCCCCCTTCAGAAAGGCTAACCCCTGGTCCCACCTCTTCTACCCAAGTCCCCTCCCCCCCCCAACCCTTCTGTCCTCTCCCCAATGGCCTGAGAAGGAACCCTGCCCCAGCCAATTCATACTTCAGAGAGCTGGGCCTCACATCCACCCCCTTTTGGGGGAGAGGCTGAGCAAGGGCAGGAAGAGGAGCAGCTTGGGGAAGAGCAGGACACAGGAGGGGTTCTCAGGGCAGAGCGTGGGCAGGATCATGCCTGGCTGTTTGGGGGGGGTTTAGCCTCCCCTGGCCTGTGATACCTGCCGCCTATGAATCCATAATCTATAGAGTGTGTTCCTCTTCCTTGTGGAAGTTGTAACCCAAACAAAACCCTCCATCTCTTTCCTGAAGCATAAACACACACACACACACACCATCAAAATATTAAAACTCAACAGAATAAACTCAGAATTCAAGTGGAAACAATTTCAGTTTTTCCCTGGTAAATAACAGATGTACATTATTGGCTATACAAGAGAGAGAGAACCAGGGCCTGGTCCTTTTGTGCTGAGTACTTTCAAATCCTAGTGAAATCCAGAGGAGAGAGAGCACTAATCACCTCAGGAGGTCTTCAACACTTCACAGGATCAGGACCTAAGAGAGCGGTGGATCCTCTGTGGAAAAGGCCACATTTCCTCTTTTCTCCTCTATACTTTTCAGGATTGTATCTTGGGGCAGTTGGTGGTACCAGTTCTACTAATCTCAGTGGCCACAGTCCTTACTTGAGCTGCCCCTATTTTATTTAGGGCTTTAAATATTGATACAAATGTAAAACTTATGTGTGCTTGCTGACTTACAGCCAACCAGTGCAGTCTGAGGAGAGACAGCATCATGAGTCTTGCAAGCCAACGATCTTGAGAAGCTTTTTTGCCACGTTCTGCAGCAGCTGCTTTCTGGGGTGCGGCTTTCAGGGTAAGTCAAAATAAAGGGCATTACAATAGTTTAGCCTCTTTGCCACAAAAACCTCAGCAGTCAAGTAGTTTTATCAATACCTTCAAAACCAACCACCACCACCTCATGAATGTACAGGATAGGCAGTGGGTCTCTGTCATCAGTGCAATACATATAACACTGAGTAAAATTGACCCTTTAATTCTCTTACCACATCACGTGGATGAGTTTGCACATGTCATTGAAATAGAACCTTTTCAGAGCAGTAAATGCCTCTGTGGCACAGGACTGCAGCTGTTTTTTTCAGTGGAATTTCACATATCCATGTGACATTGCCCTATGATATTGCTCAGATGATTCATTACACTGAAGCTTGTCTTTCTGAACAGTCTTTCCCAAGCATCTTGTATCCCTTCATTGTTCACCAGGAAAAACAAAAAGGAATATCACTGGTAAGGCCTAGTGCACAGAATGGAGCATGGAATGTCCATAGATAGTGGCTCATGTGCCTTTTCCTAGTCCAGGTAGCACTTGTACAATTTGCCAGTTTGCTCATCAGAAGTGTGGTGTCTTAGAAAGGTGTGACTGAATGGTGTCTAGGGCTAGTACTTGGCATGTTTTTGTAAGCCATGAGTCTTTCTGGCACATTTTTGGAGTCAGTGCAATGGATTTGCATATGTCACCTAACATTCTTTTTGTAGCATGGCAAGAATCCAGTGCAGAGACAACTAAAGACGGGAGGGGAGCCTTGTAATGCACACTATTCTTCATTCTAAAAAGGTATGCATGTGTGCATCAGACATTCATAGCAAGCCCTAAGAGTCAAATCTGTGAATTCAGAAACTCTATCATGAACAAAAAAATTTTAAAATCTAGTGTGTGTTTAACCTAATTTAATTTGCCTGTGGCCAATTTGCAAAGAGACCTATTATCCCCTGCCTCAAGACATGGGGGTTCCAAATCTCCAAGAGAGCCAAAATTCAGAAACAATATTGAAGAATGGGCTAAGCCAGATCCTTAGTTGATATAAGTGGGCACAGAGCAGATATAGGGCAGATCCTTAGCCAGTGTAAATGATCATAGCTCCATTGACTTCAGTGAAGCTACCATTTTTGGCACCTAAGTATACACAAATTTGGATCCTTACCAGTAGATACCATTGCACTGCAGATTTTTTCCACAATTTTAATCTGTTCATATTGTATACTCTTGAATTAGTCCCTCAGAACATTGGTAGAGAGGATAATAAAAAAAATGAAAGAACTCTGCTTTCTCTATCAGAATCTTGGCACAAATCTCAGCAGACAGCATCACTCTCCTTTTTGGCAAGGAGATCTCTTTTCTATCCCAATAAAAAGAGCCTCTAGAGAGCAAATAAGATGAACAACTTTGCTCAAGTAGTTTATTATAACACATGCCGCCCCAGCTGGCCATAACACAATGTGAACTTCTGCCCCCTTTCATGTGCTGGAGTTGATATTTTGGCAAATCCAGAAAGTCTCTAAAAACAATTAGATGTTTAGTTTTCTGGTCAAAGAGGGGAAACCACTCCAGACAAGTAAATAAGATGCTGTGATAAGATTATTGTAGAATTAAACGTTGGAATGAATATACAAAGGTTTCAAGGAACACACTGAACATTGAATGGAAATACAAATAAGCAGCATTTATAAATAGTATACAGTTATTTGTTATTGGTTTTGCTCCAATTATTATAGTTAAAAAAAGACTTTCCATAAGGATGTTTTCCTTGAGCCTATTTAATTATAGCCAATAATGGCTTTATGCATTTAGAAAATTAAGCTATTTCACTAATATAAAATGAGACCTCATACAAAGATGCTTATTTTAATTTAATAAATTCTGTTGAGTTATTATTGGTTTACCATAAACTAGACTAATCTGTCCTATTTTTTCTCTTCCTAGTAACAGGGAGCAATGTAAATTCTGAGTGAAATCCTGCTCCTCTTGCTGTGATTACAGAAGAGTCAAAATTTATTAGATGAGAGAAAAAATGTAAGGAGATGCCACACGAGAGATTTTAACAGCCCCTACATTCCATTAAACTGCTCCTTGGTCTCCTCCTCTCAAGAGTCTTTTTTTATTTTGTCCACTTATCAAAATATTTTGGAGGAATGATAATCTATTTAAGGACTTCTAATGCACCCATCACAATATAATTTAAGTATTGTTATAATACTTTGCACTTCTTTAGCATTTCCCACTCAGCGATGTCAAAGCACTTTGCAAACAATGTCACAATACTCTTGTGAAGTAGATCAGTACCAACATCCCAATTTTACAGTGGAGGAAACTGAGGTGCAGAAAGATTAATAGTGGGATTTTACAAAGCACTCAAAGTTGGCCTAACTCCTCTCCTATTGGAGTCTCTGGTAAAACTATTGACTTTGATGGGAACAGGGTTATGCCTACAGTGAATACTTTGGAAAAATCCCGCTTTAAGTGACTTACTCAAGGTCACACAGGATGTCAGTAGCAGACTTCAAACTAGAAATTAGAACTTCCAACTCACACCTGTTCATTACCAGTAGGATGTTCTTCCTTTGGCAAATAATGTTGAATTATACAGTGTCAAATGAAAAACAGTGGAAAAGATTTTCAAAAGCAGCTGGTCATTCAGTGCAATTCGCGTGTGCTCTGCTTGAGACAAGGGGGGAAAAACCCCCAAATACAAAGCAAGCTGGTCTTTTAAGGTGTCTTCAACTGA
The DNA here is from genome assembly GCF_025201925.1 of Gopherus flavomarginatus. NCBI lineage: Eukaryota > Metazoa > Chordata > Testudines > Testudinidae > Gopherus > Gopherus flavomarginatus. Next base: position 89,043,400 of record NC_066620.1, read on the forward strand.
GCGCCCAAATAGTGAGGGACTCAAAATCACTAGTCACTTTTGAAAATCTTGGTCTCCCCTTTTAAATTGCAAGATTTCATCTATTTGTTGGCCTTTAGGCCCCTTTCCCTCCCCCCCAAAGGGGGGAGGAGAAAGAAAATTCTATTCATTTTAAGAAGCTTATGATGTCATATGTGAAATGTCAGATAGACTAAGTTTAGACAAAATCCCTAAAAAGATGTCCTACTTGAGGATGTTTTACAGCCTATGCAATCTCTGTAGAGAGAGCTAACAAGACATTTTATGGAGCTGGGTTTTAAAATGTATCAGATTTTGTGCAAGACAGACTTATTATTGGATTCAATTTTTATTATCTAATCTAATGTTTAAATGTTAAAGAGACAATATATTCATTCTCAGTAAGCTCTGCATTCAGATCTGATGCTTGCACGTTTAATTCATTTTTATCTCAATTGTTCCTTTTAGTTTCCCCAGATGTCAAGCTATAATTTTCTTATAATCGTATTTCTTTCCATAGGCTTATAACTCCCACCTGCTTCAGTGTTTGCTTCCAATACAGTCAGTGGGAAGTTTGCAATAGACTCCAAAGGAAGCAGAAGTGGGTCCTAAAGGACTTAGATAAAAATTACTGTGCAACATGATTCACATGTGTAATTTGAGTGAAAAAGAAAACCAATCTAGACCTGGCAAACTAGCCAGCTTCTTTCAATGTTGGTATTTTTATACAGAACAAATAATGTTGCTGAGCCATAAAAATGCTGCTTGAGTGAAATGCAGCCCTATACAGAGGGCCAGCACATGGTCTTAAATGATGCATAGGCCTTGTACTAACCCTTGGCACAGGAGAGAATTTCACCTGCTATGCAAATAAAACGGATAGCCTTGTCTGCATTGAGACTAAGAAGCATGTTCCAAGAGTGATTATATAGACAGATATTTTGTTAATTTAACTTGTTTCCTCAATGCTTTTGGCTTAAATGCAATGGTTTCTGAATATGTTCTTTAAAAAATTCTGCCAAATAAGACATTTAGGCTGAGATAACTACACATAAAATATTGAAAAGCTGATTTTGAAAATGAGAAAGGGGGGCATGAGCTGTGTAAGGATAAAAAGCAAACCCAGAAGCGCTACCATTGCTGATAACTACTACAGTAACTTTGAGAAGATACCTTTACACTGCAGGGAACATAGACGGTGTGTTCTAGTTAGCATATACCTACTGTAAATACGAATGTATTTCCCTAATCAGACCTCCAATTAAGTCATTGCGCATATAAACCTGTTCTGTAGCCTGCTAGCAAAGTGAGGAGGGACCTTAGTGATTCTAATGTACATAAAAAACTAGATCAATCGTTTAATTTAAACGCAACAGAATAGTGATAACACAATGTTGAGTCAAGCACTCAAGAATCAGAAACTTCCGAAGTGAAGGTTACCCCAGTAATATTAATTTGGCACAATGCATGTCTTGTACATTTTATAGAATGCATTAATGGTAAAGTCACTAGGATCAGAAAACATTACATATGTGCAGAGCACCTGTGTTAACATTGGCTGCTTACTCAGGCACAACTAAGGATATGCATAGGATATACAGATTCAGATTTATATTCATGTCTCTAGCTGCCTGGTTTCAGTACCAAAGTATTGATGCATTTAAAACAAACAAACAAACAAACAAACAACAACAAAAACCAACCACACACCACATAGCAGGAGCAGTAAAGGAAAACTATTTTGAAGTTTGTTTCTCTTCCACCTCCAAAAATACATACATCTTTTTTCTTACTCTTCTATACTAGATAAAAATCTATATTTTAGATAAAGAAAAGTTTGACACTTTGGTGAATGAGATGTACATCTCATCTCCCTTTTCCCCCATCTACAGTGGACAAAATAGAGGTAGCTTTAGAAATATTTAAGCATCCATCTGTATTAAAAGACTTTTAAAAATGAAAATGTAAAAAAAAAAAAAAGTGGGGGGAGGCTAGACAATAGGTAAACAGAATGGGGAATAATTTACTCACTATAACTTAGAAGTGCTGGGTATTTAATCAGATATATATTTCTAATGAATCATTTATGAATTGAATATCAAGATATTCAAAATGCAAGCATTTCAGTAGCCATTTGCTACATAGTTAAGTCAAGTTATAGCAATTATGTTAAGATCTTTTGATAGAGACTTGACAAAGCGAAGCAAAGACTAGTATTTTTGAACCGCAAATCGGTGCAAACAGAATGCTTGGCTAAGATTCCTATAGACTGAAAGTTGATGAGGCAAACTGGAAGCATATTTATTATAATACCACAATTATCCAAGGTTCATGATCAAGTTTAGACAAGCTGGTCAGTTTTTTTTCTTGGGTCTTCATGTAATCCTAAGGTTTGACTTTCTGTGGTCCAAACTATGATTGTTTTAGTGAGCTAGTGAGAACCTGCTTATTATTTATGATGATCAGTATTCCCCTAAGAGAGCCTCACTGCTAGTTTATTATTGTAGACATAAGTCAGGAAAAGAGCTTAGGTCCTCACTCTCACCCTCTTCAAATTATCCTGTAATTTGTGGAGAAAGATCATTTTGACCTTACCTGAACTGGAATTTTACTAAAACCTCATTTAGCAAGAGAAGAAGTATATACTGGACAGATTTAGACTTACACTGCTTTGAATATGTTGCTGGACTTCAGCCTGTGTGTTTTATAATTATGTTCTCAGCACTGTAGTATGAAACAGCAGGTATATAAAGATGCAGTTCTGAGCAGAGATATAATGGTTTTATCCTCACTACTAAATTTTTAGAAGAGAAAACAAGTATGTTTTTCCATTACACTGAACAATACTCTTGATATACAATGGTCATTAGAACTTAAATTTTTTTACACTTTTCTGCACTACATCAGTGGATTTGTAGAGTTTCATTTATAGGGCCACATTTAATGTTTATCCTTCTGGAATATGTATCTGCCAGATACATATACACACACACACACACACACCACATGGTAGGGGTTAATTTTTCTGGTGAAGGGAACAGTAATAAACTTGAAATGAAACAATTACAATTTGTACTGTTGGACAGAGCAAGAGGGCATGCCATTAGCAAAACAAAGTAAAACTAACTACAGGTATTGAAATTCTTTACTGTTTGCTTCTAAACATGCAATAAGAAAAATGACTGCGCATTATAGGACAGCGTAGCTACTCCACAGCTAAAGCTGAAGCTAGGTTTTATCTGATTTTCTAAACTGCAACTTCCCCCAAAAGAAATTGATCCCACTGAAAATCTCACATGCCACATCCATTCAAGGGTACAGTCTTTCTGGAACATTTTTTTGGGGTGTGTATGTGGGAAAATCAGAAAAGAAGTTTTAAATGTATGGCATTTGTTTAAAAATGTCTACTGACTAAAAAAAGCAAATAAAAAACCAAACTTTTTTTGGCACATAATATCTAAATGGTTTGGCCTATAGACTTCATATTTGTTTGTCTGAAGAGGGTCTTTTAGGTTTTTTTTTGTTTGTTTATTTGTTTTTATTTTTTGCAGGAGTGGGGGGAGAAATAGAGGGGAAATTACACGGAAGTCTCTGCAATACCATCTGTGCAGGAAATGGAACCTTTTCTGGGGTTGGTCTGAGACTGTGGAACTAGGACTCACAAAACCTCACCATCTTCCATTCCAAAGGTATAACATGCATTTCTCTGACCTTGCCTTTTCAAATAAAAACATGTATATTTCAAAACAACTTAAAACCCTACCAAAACAATAAACACTCCACTGCACACATTTCTCCCCCTGGTGGGAGGGTCATAGAATCATAGCAGTGTAGGGCCAAGTAAACCCAGACCATCCCTGACAGCTGTTTGTCTAACTTATACTTAAAAGACTCCAATGATAGGGATTACACAATCTCCCTTAGAAGCCTGTTCCAGAGCTGAACTACTCTTATAGTTAGAAATTTGTTCCTGATATCTATCCCCCACCCCAAACATGGAGGGAACAAACACCACATGACAGATGTGTAGTCATGTTGCTTAATGCACAACTGGAAGTTGCTCAGCTACTACAGCGATTAGTGTGATACAAGAACCCATAGACTCTATAGCACCAACAGCTTTATTACAAACTCTGCTCTAAAGTAGGCTGTGAAGGAGTTAATTCAGGACTCATTCGAGCAAGGCTATAAATTGAAGCTACAAGAAGGCTAGAGGACAGGCCCTGAGGAGAAGTATATATAACCAACACTATTTATTCATTTGAAATTCCCAGAATGGTTACACAAGTTTTCCAAAAGACAAATGCCTGCCCTTACTGCTCATTGCCTGGAATCTGGATGTTCTGAGGAATTTCTTCTGATGACTAGCAAAGCAGACTGGCCCTTTCCAGGGGGCCTACAAACAAATTTGGCTCCAGTCACTTCCCTGTTTTTCCTTTTCATCTTTGAGCTCCTTTACTGATTTGAGTTCTTAGTTGAAACTTACCATTTTCAGATCTTTTCTCTGAGAAGTCATTGTGATTTCTGAATACCTCATTAGCTGATGGACCGGGCTTTACTCCTCAGTGCAAGACCACCAGCCTTCTTCTTCTTCAGCCATCTCTGAATCAGAAATAGTTGCTGTGTAGATTTAATATAGTACAGGTGAGCTATTCAGTTATTGCAAATGCAACACTTTGTGCATTTCCTCTTTAATTAAAACTGTGAGACTCATTCTCAGTGCTTCAGTTGTTTTTGAAATAGTTTTGGAGTCTTTCACTGCATCTGCTAGCTGCAGCAAGATACCAGTACTAGACCATGATTTCCAGGGAGTTAGACACCTAGGTGCATTTGAAAAATCCCACTATGTGCCTGATCCAAAATGTGACTCAGAGTCCTTCCCACGGGCCCTATTCTGCTCCTCACCACTAGAGTGAAAGGCAACAAATCCCAGGGGAGAAGAGCAGGGCTATATCCTGGAATGTAGAAGGGTGGGAGCAGTAGCATTTCAGCTGCCTCCCCACTTTCCCTTATCCCACAGAAGCCCTGATTCCATAGCACATATATGCTGTGAGGATGAGGGTCCATGGATTGGGAGGAACTATTGCTAGGTGTGGAGGAGCAGAGGAGCCAAGAAGCTGGCTGCTCCCAGTGGCATCAGTTCCTCATCAGAACTAGGGATTTTTCAGTGTAGAGTAATGCTGACCACATAGGGGTGCTTAGCCATATTTTTCAGGAGGCAGCTTGTGGGCATACTTGGACCAGTGGCAAGGAGAGACCCAGTGATTGGTGTGATGGCACTAGACCTAAGTGTAAAAGCCCCAGACTTTGGTGGATGTCTGAAGAGCCTCTTCATTTCCTTCTGGACTTTGGGACATCTGCAAATTTGGAGAGCAAAGCCACTTCTCTGCTTCATGGAGAGCAAATGCTGCCCACCCTCTGCAATGGGATAAGCGCGTGGAAACTCCACAAATAGAAATTCGATGAATTTCCTGGCCTTTTCTAGTGTTTTCCCACTCAGGGTACACACTTACCCTGAGCCATTGGAAATGATCCTTCTGCTCCATAGCACCAATCTTAAAGCAGCTAGAAAATCTTCATTTCTTGGCAAGGGACACTTGCATGGCAGCTGATTCAGCTTCCAGTAATCAACACAGAAGCACAACTGTGTTGGAGCAGCTGAGGGTCTAACTCACAAATCCTTGTCACCTTTTTTCACTGATCTAATGTGGGAGAAATGGCACAAAAATCTTTCACTGATAGTGGATGGATGATCTGATTATTTCTGAAATAACCCCTTTGGATTTTGAGTGTAAGAGGGCTTTATTATTCCTGCTAATCAGTTGTAGCAACTTTTCTTTCTCTTATACTACAAGTACCAATATTAATTTTAACCCCTTGCTCTTTATCATTTAGGTTAATATACCATTTCATAATTAACCTCTTCATTACCACTTTCTGCTTTAGCTTTGGTTTTACTGATCACCACTTGTAGGTAGAAATTTACTTATATGTACCACTAAAACTCTGGATTTCACTCCATGAGTATTTAAGTGACTCAGATTGTATTTTCCAAAGCACTTTCAATTGCTGATGTTGTTTATGCCTCTCTCTTTTGGTAAATGGAGGCTTTTGGTCCAATGTGATCAGAAAAGATACTCATCTTTTTCAAGCGAGAGCCACTTGACTGCAGGTAAGGGATGTTACAGCTTGTAGAATGCCAGCTACAGCTAATAAAAAGCTGACTGGCCTGCCTTAGCATTAAAATGCCTCACAGAATTCACTCTGTCCTTGCAAAAATGGATATTTTACTTTTCTGCACGTCTGACTTAGGAGGCTCATAGTTTCATGTGCCTGTAGTGATTGGCTATGAAGATCTCACAGCAGACCCAGATTTATCTTTGTAAGAGCAATCCACTGCATCCAATACAGTGTGAATAATCTCTGGAGTACAAAGTGAAGGGAAAGAAAACAAATTCTGCAGTAGAAGGAGGTTGTTAAAGTAGTAGAAAAATGTAAGTAGATTCAGTTATTTCAATATTAGCTAACAAATATTTTCTTGAGTGACCGTTAAGATTATGGCAGGATACACTCCAGTCACCCAAAACTTTTAAAGAATGGAAATAAGAAGGGCAAAGACTTGTGTATTCCTTTCCACCCCCACATTGCCTGCAATGCTGTTGATGATACACTCCAACCCTCCATAAGGTTTTTCCTTCCATCTTCAGATATCAAAAAGGAATATGCACCCAAAACTCCACCAAACCTGCACTCTAATGGAAAAACCGTAGTGATAACCTCATGTGCTTTTATAACAATTATATCAACAGATCAGCACATCTGACTGTCACACATTCCACGCATTTGGGAAGTTATTCTGTCTGAATACTGCTAAAGTTTTGAGTGTAGCTTTTCCTTAACTCTTTAAGCTGGAGTCCACAGGCTTAGTCATTAATGAAGGTAGAATCACAGAATATTAGGGCTGGAAGGGACCTCTGGAGGTCAACTAGTCCAATCCCCTGCTCAAAGCAGGACCAATCCCCAACTAAATCATCCCTGCCAGGGCTTTGTCAAGCCAGGCCTTAAAAACCTCTAAGGATAGAGATTCCACCATCTCCCTAGGTAACCCATTCCAGTGCTTCACCACCCTCCCAGTGAAATTTATATATATATATATATATATATATATATATATATATATATATAAACCCTGTGTGTATATATATCTTCCTACTGTATTTTCCACTACATGCATCCAATGAAGTGGACTGTAGCCCACGAAAGCTTATGCTCAAATAAATTTGTTAGTCTCTAAGGTGCCACAAGTACTCCTGTTCTTTTTGCGGATACAGACTAACGTGGCTGCTACTCTGAAACTAGTGAAATAGTGTTTCTTAATATCCAACCTAGACCTCCCCCACTGCAACTTGAGACCATTGCTTCTTGTTTTGTCATCTGCCACTACTGAGAACATCCTAGCTCCATCCTCTTTGGAACCCCCACTTCAGGTAGTTGAAGGCTGCTATCAAATTCCCCCTCACTTTTCTCTTCTGCAGACTAAATAACCCCGGTTCCTTCAGCCTCTCCTCGTAAGTCATGTGCTCCAGCCACCTAATCATTTTCATTGTCCTCTGCTGGACTCTCTCCAATTTGTCCACATCTCTTCTGTAGTGGGGGGACCAAAACTGGACACAATGTTCCAGATGTGGCCTCACCAGTGCTGAATACGGGGGAATAATCACTTCCCTCAATCTACTAATACAGCCCAATATGCTGTTGGCTTTCTTGGCAACAAGGGCACACTGTCAACTCATATCCAGCTTCTCGTCAACTGTAATCCCCAGGTCCTTTTCTGCAGAACTGCTGCTTAGCCAGTTGGTCCCCAGCCTGTAGCGGTGCATGGGATTCTTCCTTCCTAAGTGCAGGCCTCTGCACTTGTCCTTGTTGAACCTCATCAGATTTCCTTTGGCTCAAACCTCCAATTTGTGTAGGTCACTTTGGACCCTATCCCTACCCTCCAGCATATCTACCTCTCCCCACAGCTTAGTGTCCTCTGAGAACTTGCTGAGGGGGCAATTCATCCCCATCATCCAGATCATTAATAAAGATGTTGAACAAAACTGGCCCCAGGACCAACCCCTGGAGCACTCCACTTGATACCAGCTGCCAACTAGACATGGAGCTATTGATCACTATCGATTGAGCCCAACAATTTAGCCAGCTTTCTATCCACCTTATAGTCCATTCATCCAATCCATACTTCTTTAACTTGCTGGTAGTGAATTGCATGGGGACTTATACAGCAGTCAGAAGAGAGCAGATCTGAACTCCTGGTCACCTCTTTTGTAGCTCAGGTAGCTTTCCGTAGAGTACAGAGGTACTCAGTGAAAGTCTCATACACACTTTTTTGCCCTCAGTAGTGAGTGGTGGCATTCATGCTGCAGCCCATTTGTTTTCAGATTAAAATTCAGCTGGTTCAGCTTGGTGCACATATTTTCCGTTGTGTCTCAAATGTTATAAAATGCTGTACAGATAAATATTATTTCTGTATAAATGACATTCTAAGAATCAGCCCATGTGTAGCCACAATCTGGCCAAAGGACACATCCCAGAGTGTTTTTCATTTCTTGCAGAAGAAGTGCAAAGAAAACCAAGACAATAAATCAGTAAAGTAAATCTCATGCTTCTGGGGGATCTGACTCATGATTTTTGATTTTTTGTGGTTGGGACTACTCTAACTGCATCTACCTTAGGGCTTTTGCTGGCATAGCTATGTTGATTTGGGATGTGTTTTTTTTTTAAAATGTTTACACACACACACACACACACACACACACACACACACACACACACACACACACACACACACACACACACACACACACACACACACACACACACACACACACACACTCCTAACTGACATTGTGATGCCAGTAAACTTCTCAGTGCAAACCAGGTCACAGACATTCTTAACAGATGTCTACAGGCAGAAGCAGGACTCTCTCCATCATTTTGGCTAGATAACCTATGTCAAAAAAATATTTTGTCAAAAAATCCACAAAGCATGTTTGGAATAGTGGAAGGAGGAGCTGGACTAGTGAAAGAATAATCCATAGTACTCCTGTATTTTAATCAAGTCCCACATCCCTTCCCAATCTTACAAGCAATTTTGGACATCATCAACAAGTAGCAGTTATGGCCGCTGCCAAAATACTACTGGCAGAGCTACAGGGGGAAAGGAATATTTACCAGCACAGTCCAATGGACTGAACATGGGGCTGGAAACCAGGAGCTCCTGAGTTCTGATTTGCTTTGTGGCTTTGGCAAACTATTGAATCTGTGTCTCTATTTTACTATCAATAAAGTCAGGGTAATAATGACAGTACCTACTTAGCTCACAAGGGTTCTCAAAGGTCAATTAGTTAATGGCTGTAAATAATGGCTTTGAATATAGTATGTATCTTTTGATTCAATTACTACTACAGGGACCTCAGGACCAGATGCAGCAGCATCAGAGAAGTGTGAGGATATTTCAACAAGGCTGACAGGAAGGTGGGGTTCATTGTCAGCAGGAGACAGCTCTAAGGTCTTGCTTTAACTTGATGTAGCTTTCAAGTGTCTTATGCTTTTATTATATTTACATACATTCCTATCTTTCTGTGTTTATACTTTTCAAGTCCTGATAGACCATTTTCATGTGCTTCTTTGCTCATTGCTAATCCAAGTTATATAACTGAATTCAACCTTCTCATAAATTAATCCCTCTATCCTACTAACAATTTTTGTTATGCATCTTTGAATACCTTCCAATTCAGTCATGTTTTCTGGTCATGAGGTACCCAGAACTGAACGTAATAACTCAAGCACAGTTGCACTAGAGCTATAGAGAGAAGCTACACCTCTTGATTACATGATATAACTTCAAAACTCCTATTGACTTTAGTGGGGCCAGGATATCACCCATGGAGTCCAAAGTTACATTGGTAATTTTTGTCACCATATTACAATAGAAACTTATAACTAATTTATAGTTCACTATCACTTCCAGGTCTCTTAAGACTTAACTATGCAATTATTTAATCTCATACATAATTTTAGACACATAAGTAGCCTCACTGATTTCAGTGGACTTCTACACATGTTTAAATACCTTGCTGAACAGGAACCTTAATGTGCTTTAGGAAAGAACATTCAAACCTTAAGCCATTTAACTTAATGAGTAGTTAATGTGCTAGTTTCACCCTGGATGAGCACAAGTGTCTAACTATTTGCCTGGTGGGAACTCATTTGTCAGTTAGTAGTTGCACTGACCAAGTTCTCGTTGACTAAATAAATAAATTTTCATTTTTACCATTTAAAGATGATGTTTATTAGGCTTGACTATAATAATATCTTTAGAAGAAATGCCTGGAATACTGGTTTAGGTGGAGTAGTAGTACTTATTAAATCTCTTATCTAACCTCTTCATCACCTACTAATTTAACAGTAATTAACTAGTATATCACACCAATGAGCACAAGCTGAAAAACTGGCTAAGCAAGTCTCTCAACACTTTGAATGAATGATAAAGGATTCAGAATCATGAGGTGTGTCACAAAGGTGGCTCTCCCTTCTCAGTGATGTGAGGAATGAACTCCCCCAGACGAAAGCCGAAGTTCTAATTCCTCTCCTGTTCAGGAGTATAAACAAAATCCAGATAAAAGCCCTGTATTTTCCATAGGCTAGGAAAGGTCCAAAGGAAGGCCATCCCCCCCTGCTTTTCAGGCGCCACAAAGTTACCAATTTTTGTGAGTTGAGTTTATTCTCATCCATCCCAAATTCACCACTTTTGTCTTTCTCTTTTTACACATGGCAGGTTAATGAACTCCATCTGCATCCACTCCCTCCAACTACTTACCGTTCTCTAGCTGGCTTCAAACTCACTGAAGGTGTAAGAGTGGGAACAAAGACTTAGGCTTTAGTCTACCAACCACCCCAGAGCCCAGATACCATGGTGATGAGAGATTCCTAAAACCTAGATATTCAGTTGTAAGTTATAAATTCTCATTTTAGAGAACAAGAGATATCTGTCTAGGCAGCAGTTCTGCAGAGAAGAACCTAGGGGTTACAGTAGACAAGAAGCTGGATATGAGTCAACAGTGTGCCCTTGTTGCCAAGAAGGCTAATGGCATTTTGGGCTGTATAAGAAGGGGCATTGCCAGCAGATTGAAGGATGTGATCATTCTCCTCTACTCGACATTGGTGAGGCCTCATCTGGAGTACTGTGTCCAGTTTTGGGACCCACACTACCAGAGGGATGTGGAAAAATTGGAAAGAGTGCAACAAAATGATTAGGTGGCTGGAGCACATGACTTATGAGGAGAGGCTGAGGGAACTGGGATTGTTTAGTCTGCAGAAGAGAAGAATGAGGGGGGATTTGATAGCTGCTTTCAACTACCTGAAAGGGGTTCCAAAGAGGATGGAGCTTGGCTGTTCTCAGTGGTAGCAGATGACAGAACAAGGAGTAATGGTCTCAGGTTGCAGTGGGGGAGGTTTAGGTTGGATATTAGGAAAAACTTTTTCACTAGGAGGGTGGTGAAGCACTGGAATGGGTTACCTAGGGAGATGGTGAAATCTCCTTCCTTAGAGGTTTTCAGGGTCAGTTTGACAAAGCCTGGCTGGGATGATTTAGTTGGGGATTGGTCCTGCTTTGAGCAGGGGGTTGGGCTAGATGACCTCCTGAGGTCTCTTCTAACCTTGATATTCTATGATCTGTGAAAGGCTAATTTGCTAACAATATCTAAAGCCCAAATTCACAAAAAGGAGTTTGGCACCTAGAAAAAAATAAATAAGTCACAGGAAAGCCACTGTGAGATGACACACCTCTGTTCAAATCCCTTCTCCTCATCAGGCAGAATGGGACTTAAACTGGGAGGGGAGTGTCTCCCATTTCCCAGATGAGTGATCTAACTGCTTGTGAGAGAGTGGGTGGTTGTGACTCCTGCTCCAGACACAAGCTACACCTAGGAGTTAGAGCACTAGTTGGTAGCCAGGAATAGATGCCCAAGGTCACAGATTGAGTCAGAGGCCAGAACCAAAGTCAGGAATCAGAGCTAAGGCCACACCCAAGTCAGAAGCCAGAGCAGGAATCAGAGCTGAGGGTCAGGATTGAGTTACCTGGAGCAAGGCAGGGTAGGAGTAGGACTAGGGCTAGAACAAGCAGGAGCTATCATAGCTGTGAGAAAATGCTTTGAGCACCAATCAACCTGCTGGTGTGGGCTTAAGAGCTAGTCTGCTGGCTCTTCCCACCAGACAGACAGCGTAGCCAATCAGGCAGCCTACTATAGGTCAGCTGTGCTCATTAGGTTGCCTGAAGACCTGACACCACTGAGCTCCAGTTATTAGGAAGTTCTTCTTCTCCTTCAGCTGTTTTATGTTAATTTCCCTGAGGGGCCTGATCCAGTAGGTGGCCTCTGAGAACACCTATCAGATTGGACCCCGCACATGACATAGGCTGCTAACCCCCTGTCTTCTCCAGTTTGTGAATCACTCTGGAGGTTAAACAGGATATAGGAGCCTGGACACAGTCTTCAAAGGCTGTCTTGATTGCCAGTAGCTCTTTATCCCTATTGTTCCTCTCTGCTGGGGCTAACTTTTGGGAATAAAAGGCACATGAGTTGAGCTGATTATGTGGACCCATTAATTGTAACAGGCAAAATTAGATGCATTAGCCACAGTGAATGGCTTGGTGGGGTCTGGATGGATGAGGAGGGAGCTATGGTGAAAGATTTCTTTAGTTGGTCAAAGGCAGATTGTCTGGTCTTCAGAGGCTCAAATTGGACTCCATTCCAGAGAAGTGCCATCATAGGGGCTACCAGGTGATTAAATGCTTGTGAGAGAGTCCTATTAAATGCCATTAGAAGTCAACAAAACCAATGAACGGTTGTACCCCTCACTTGTTCCTTGGAGCCACACACTCAGAGGTGGCAGATACCTTACATAGATCCATTGTCAGCCCTTCAGGCAAAATAATGTACCCAAGGAACTCATTTGTGCTCTGGTTGAATTCACTATTCTCTAAGTTAGCATAAAGATGGTTTTTGTGGAGCCTTTCCAAGATGCAGCATACATGTTTTTCATGGAGGAATTGGTTCTCGGAGAAGATGAGAATATCATCAAGATAGATCATGAGGAACTGATCCAGTATGTCTCTAAAACTATCACTGATGAAACGCTGGAATGTTGCAGGGGCATTGCACAATCCAAAAGACATTACCAAGTATCTGAAGAGCCTGTATCAAGTGCAGAAGGCAGTCTGCCACTCATTCCCTTCTGAAATATGTACCAGGTTATAAGCACCACAGAGGTCCAGCTTAGTAAATCTCTTTGCAGAGTGGTGTCTCTCAAACAGCTCATTGATGAGCAGTAGAGGTATAGACTCTCGATGGTTACCTTTTTCCAAGGCTCAATAGTCTGTGAAGGTGTGCAGGGAGCCAACTTTTTTGGCCACAAAGAAAACTGGGATGCGGACATGGATGGCAGGATGAACCCCATTTCCAGATTCTCTGGGAGGAATTCACAAAGTGCCTGCAGCTCAGGAACCTCAGCTCCTGGCTAGAGATCAATGGAGCAAAAGTAGCAGTGATGTGGCGGCAGTATATTGGCCTTCTTTTTATCAAATGCATCTGCCAGATCCCTGTACTTTGCCAGTACATCCGGGGCTACTGGGGGAGCTATGAGTGTGATGGAGATTTTGCTGACCTGATCTGCTCTGTTCAAGGATCCCTGAGGGTCTTGGCTTTCCTCAGGTTTAAACTATGGATGGCCTCTGGCACGGAACTGGATTTAAAGAGAGAAAATGGTGAGCAAAAACAGACTGTCCCTGCCCCCCAGCAAATATGTAGTGACCAAGGATGACCAGGAAATGTAGGAAGTGAACCAAGCCAACTGTAAGATTCATGATGGTCCAAGAGTTGTGACTTCTTGATTAGAGGAGGGACCTGTCAACTGATTCCATGAGGTCAGGGATGGCCTTGCACTGTGCCTGGGCAAACTTCAAGTCTATAAAATTACTAGTGGTGCCAGAGTTGACTTGCACTTCTTTACAGACTTCTTGCATGGCAGGGTGCCACAAAGTAGAAGCTGGAGGGTTGTTGGCTGCTAGCTGGACACCTGAAGAGCCTCTGTGGTCAGGTGCAGGCTCTTGTGCAAAAACGAGAGGAGGAAAAACAATCCAGCCCAGACCCATCTATCAGTGTTGGGGTGTGGCATTTTCTGACTGAGATGTGGGTTGGGCAATGCCCAGACAATACAGAGACCCCCACACCCAGCATTGAGCTGTCTCCCTTTTGAGGTAGTGAGTCTGGGCCATATCAACTTGCATAGTTTTGGGCTGTGGGGTGGGTGCAGGAGACTGACAAGTTAGGGCTGTCAAAACCAGAGTGGCATGGAGTGTCATCCTCCTTTCTTGGCAGTGTTCAGCTAGACAGCTGTCAGTTTTAATGCACAGATTGATAAAAAAGTCCACTCTGGCCAGAAAGTATCAGAGGGTAGCCGTGTTAGTCTGGATCTGTAAAAGCAGCAAAGAATCCTGTGGCACCTTATAGACTAACAGACGTTTTGGAGCATGAGCTTTCGTGGGTGAATACCCACTTCCTCAGATGCATGTAATGGAAATATCCAGGGGCAGGTATATATATGTGTGCTAGCAAGCAAGCTAGAGATAACGAGGTCAGTTCAATCAGGGAGGATGAGGCCCTGTTCTAGCAGTTGAGGTGTGAAAACCAAGAGAGGAGAAACTGGTTCTGTAATTGGCAAGCCATTCACAGTCTTTGTTCAATCCTGAGCTGATGGTGTCAAATTTGCAGATGAACTGAAGCTCAGCAGTTTCTCTTTGAAGTCTGGTCCTGAAGTTTTTTTGCTGCAGGATGGCCACCTTAAGGTCTGCTATAGTGTGGCCAGGGAGGTTGAAGTGCTCTCCTACAGGTTTTTGTATATTGCCATTCCTAATGTCTGATTTGTGTCCATTTATCCTTTTCCGTAGAGACTGTCCAGTTTGGCCGATGTACATAGCAGAGGGGCATTGCTGGCATATGATGGCGTATATTACATTGGTGGATGTGCAGGTGAATGAACCAGTGATGGTGTGGCTGATCTGGTTAGGTCCTGTGATGGTGTCGCTGGTGTAGATATGTGGGCAGAGTTGGCATCGAGGTTTGTTGCATGGATTGGTTCCTGAGCTAGAGTTATTATGGTGTGGTGTGCAGTCACTGGTGAGAATATGTTTCAGGTTGGCAGGTTGTCTGTGGGCAAGGATTGGCCTGCCACCCAAGGCCTGTGAAAGTGTGGGATCATTGTCCAGGATGGGTTGTAGATCCTTGATGATGCGTTGGAGGGGTTTTAGCTGGGGGCTGTATGTGATGGCCAGTGGAGTCATGTTGGTTTCTCTCTTGGGTTTGTCTTGCAGTAGGAGGCTTCTGGGTACATGTCTGGCTCTGTTGATCTGTTTCCTTATTTCCTCTTGCGGGTATTGTAGTTTTGAGAATGCTTGGTGGAGATTTTGTAGGTGTTGGTCTCTGTCTGAGGGGTCAGAGCAGATGCGGTTGTACCTCAGTGCTTGGCTGTAGACAATGGATCGTGTGATGTGCCCGGGATGGAAGCTGGAGGCATGAAGGTAGGCATAGCGGTCGGTGGGTTTTCGATATAGGGTGGTGTTAATGTGACCATCACTTATTTGCACCGTGGTGTCAAGAAAGTGGACCTCCCGTGTAGATTGGTCCAGGCTGAGGTTGATGGTGGGGTGGAAGCTGTTGAAATCATGGTGGAATTTTTCCAGAGTCTCCTTCCCATGGGTCCAGATGATGAAGATGTCATCAATGTAGCGTAGATAGAGAAGGGGTGTGAGTGGACGAGAGCTGAGGAAGCGTTGTTCCAGGTCGGCCATGAAGATATTGGCATATTGTGGGGCCATGCGGGTGCCCATAGCAGTGCCACTGATCTGGAGATATATATTGTCATCAAATTTGAAATAGTTGTGTGTAAGTATAAAGGCACAGAGTTCAGCAGCCAGTTGTGCTGTGGCATCATCAGGGATAGTGTTCCTGACAGCTTGTATTCCATCTGTGTGTGGGATGTTTGTGTAGAGAGCCTCTACATCCATGGTGGCTAGGATGGTGTTTTCTGGGAGGTCACCAATGCATTGTAGTTTCCTCAGGAAATCAGTGGTGTCGCAGAGATAGCTGGGAGTGCTGGTGGCATAGGGTCTGAGTAGAGAGTCCATATATCCAGACAGTCCTTCGGTGAGAGTGCCAATGCCCGAGATGATGGGGCGTCCAGGATTTCCGGGTTTGTGGATCTTGGGTAGTAGATAGAATAACCCTGGTCGGGGCTCTAGGGGTATGTTGATTTCTTCTGGTGTTAGTGTAGGGAGTGTCCTGAGTAGATGCTGTAGTTTCTTAGTGTATTCCTCAGTGGGATCTGAGGGAAGTGGCCTGTAGAATTTGGTATTGGAGAGTTGTCTGGCTGCCTCCTTTTGATAGTCAGACCTGTTCATGATGACAACGGCACCTCCTTTATCAGCCTCTTTGATGATAATGTCAGGGTGGTTTCTGAGGCTGTGGATGGCATTGCGTTCTGCACGACTTAGGTTGTGAGGCAAGCGATGTTGGATATTTCCATTACATGCATCTGAGGAAGTGGGTATTCACCCACGAAAGCTCATGCTCCAAAACGTCTGTTAGTCTATAAGGTGCCACAGGATTCTTTGCTGCTTTTACTCTGGCCAGAGGTTCCATCCAAGCCAGCTCACCCTTAATGTTGTCGTTAAGACCATGCTGAAAATGATGGTGCTGAGCAGCCTTATTCCCTTCTGTGTCTGCCACTAGGTGCTGGAAGTCAGTGGCCAGCCAGTGTCCCTGTCTTAGGGTCTGAAGCATGGCCTCTGATATGCAATTCCTGTTCGGGTTGCCAAAGATCACTGACATGGCTTGAACAAATTCTTTGAACCATTTGAAGAGGGGGTTGGACTTTCAAGGGCTGCAGATGCCCAGATCAATGCCTCCCTGGTCAGCAAGCTGATGATAAGCCCCACCTTTGTCTTGTTGGCAGGAGGCAGAAACAAGAGATGGCACTGGTTTAGAAACCTGCAGAACTTCCCCCAGTCACCATCCAACTTGTGAGGTAATGGTATCTTCAGCTCAGTTACTGGTTAGGCTATTTAATGTGTTAAATCGCAGCTCTCTTCTGAAAAATGTCTATGTAAAAAATGGCACTTTGTTGTTCAACAGATCTGCTTCTTGTGCATGTTCAGAATCATATCTACTAATTTTACTGAGAAACATTCTGTGGGCTAAATACTACTCAGATTTATGCCTGTGCCACTATCTTCAATTTAATGCCTCAGTGATACAATTGTAAACCTGTTAGGTTCACTGGGTCTGCACGTGTGTAAATGATTGGGCCTGACTGGATCTTACGAGACATTTCTGTGGGAGAACAAAAGGAACAGGCTCCAGCTCTTTCTCCTTTAGCTGTATTGGCTCTGCAGGGCCCAGCAGAGAAAAAGCAATATAGGTTTATTTTGGCCATGAGTTGATTATATGCCCTACTTGATTTTCAAGCCTCTTGTAGAATTTTCACGGTTCCTAGGTTTTTGTTTTGTTTTTAAAAATATATCTTTTTACTTGTAAACTGAGCACATGATCTGGAAATCATTGACGGACAATAAACATAGGACCCCTTAATGCTTTTAGAGCAGAGATTTTCACAACTTCTGCTTTCCCCATCAAAGTCCTGGCTCCAAGACCCTACTGCTTCCTTCAGTCATCTCTCTCCTCCCATTCTCACATTGTTCTCATACCCTGCAAATACTCTTTTCTCCAGTTTGTGACCTGACTGGTTGCCCCATGTTATCAGATCTATTTGTGTACTTCTCGATTCCACCACAGGAGGTGATCCACTCCACTGCAAGACATAATTATCTACTGCTTTACTTCTGACCTTCAGCAAGGAGGAAGCTGTTACTTCTCCACAGTCAAGCTAGTTCTTCATGGAGTGTATAAGTCTCTGTAGTGTTGCCAAATCTTTTGATTTTATCCTGAATCTTGTAATGTTTGGTATTTTCCTTAAAACCACAGATCCTACAGTTATATGATCACATGAGAATCTTCGCATTCATTTCAATGAGGGGAAAAAAACATAAGTTTTTAGCCCTCTTGGTTGCAGTTAAAGCCTGAAAATGTGAACCCTACAGGCTCAAAACCAAAGGCCAATAAAAAGACTGTACATTTATTATTCTTTTTAAAATTGAATGATTTTAGGGGGTCTGACACATGATTTTTTGAATAGTTGAGGTGGGCACCATAGGTAGTCCTAGAGTGGGAGTACTGAGTGAAGAGCCCCTAGCACGCTGACTTGCTGCTCCAGGCTGCTCAATCTCAGGTCTCCATTTATAAGTGAGTAGCTGCAAGAAGGTGATTTTACCTCTATATACAACTTTGATTAGATCAGTTCTGGAACAGTGTCTCCAGTGCTGGCACCCACATTTTAACAAGGATCTTGAAAAATTGATGAGGATGCAGAAAAAAGTCACAAAATTTGTTTGAGTGCTGGAAAAAATGCCTTGCAGTGAGAGATGCAAGGAGCTCAGTCTGTTTAGTTTATCAAAATGAAGATTGGGAGATGACTCAATTACTGTGTAGAAGAATCTTCATGGGGAGAAAATACCAAGTACTGAAGAGTTCTTTAACCTAACAAGGAAAGTTATAACAAGAACCAATAGCTGAAAGTTAAAACCAGACAAATTCAAATTAGAAATAAGGTATACATATTTAGGTGAGGTTGATTATCCATTGAAGCAAACTACCAGGGGAAATGGTGGAATCTCCATCTCTTGATGTCTTCAGATCAAGACTGGATACCTTTCTGGAAGATATGCTTTTGCCAAGCATAAATTATTGGGCTCAGTACAGGGGTAACTGGGTAAACTTTGATGTCTTCTGATATACTGGAGGTCGGACTAGCTGAATTCTTCTGGCCTTAAATCTGTGACTAAGAAAATAAGCCCAAGAAGTGTACCCTAATTTCCCTTTGCCTCATGAGTACATCTTCAATAGCCTTATCTTCTAAGCACATCCAGAACTATCAAAAAACATTCCAGTTCTCCACCTTCAGCTCCTGCCCCATGGAGTGCTCCCCCAGTGCAGAAATTTCATTGAGGTATCTGGCAACAGTACTACACCACTAGGGTTGTCACAAGGTACAAAAGGCCTGTCCACCACTCTGCTTAAACAAATACTGAATGACGATGAGGCAGAGAGGCTTCTCTGTAACAATAGACTAGAAACATTCTTAATTTACAAGCTTTTTCTATTCTGGAACCCTATCAGCACATTTTACAAGAAAGACACAGCTGCGGAAAGTGTTCTGGGCATGGTCTGTGAAATCCAATTGGTTTTCCGTCATGAAACTTTCATTTTCAATTACTGTCCTACCTCTGAATTAGATACTGAAAAACATTGTTATTATTCTATGGCCCCATACAAGTTGGGGGGGGAAATACTACCCTCAGTTAAAACTGTTCAACTCCACTGAAGTCAATGGATTTGAATGGGTTTTTGAGGGCAGAATAATGTCAGGTTATATAATCTTTCAGGGTATGTCTACGCTGCAATTAAAAACCTGCCAATGGCCCGTATCAGGAGCTCGGGCTAAGGGGCTATTTAATTGCTATGTAGATATTTGGGCTTGGACTAGAGCCTGATCTCTGGGACCCTCTCTCTTGCTGGGTCCCAGAGCTTGGGCTCCAGCCTGAGCCCAAACATTTACACTGCAATTTAACAGCCTCTGAACCTGAGCCCCACAAGCCTGAGACAGCTGACATGGGCCAGCTGCAGATGTCTAATGCAGTGTAGACATATCCTCTAGGTCTTGATGCTTTTCTTAAATATGATTTTTTAAGCATATGATTAAGTTCATAGGACAGTTTCCTTGAAAATGTAAATTCCCGTGAGGCAACACATACAAATCATTCAGAAGTGGACAAAGATATGCTGTAGTAAACAATTCAGGGGCGGATGGGATGGATTACATGATCTAATATGTCTTTCCCATTTTTAATGTCTATGATTCCCATAAAATAGAAAAAAGCATGTTGTACCTACACAAGGAGATCTTTCCTTATTTGATTTGTATTACATCTGTCACCTGGCAGCTTGATTATAGCCTTGCATCTCATCTGACTACATGTATGCTGATCCCTCCCTGATAATGGTCTCCCTGCCAAGGATTAGTATAAAAATGCACATCCCTCCCAAAGCTTTATCACATCTTCATTGCAAAGCCAGCATGAGCTCTTTTCTCTTATGACAGAATAGTTTCTCTCTCATTCCTTAATCTGTCAGCATTCTGTATAGAAGAGATAATGGGATCTGAAATTCATCCTCCAGGCTGGGCCAGCTGAATAAAAAATAAATCCAAACAGGACATATTTATACCATATTCCCTTTCTCTGCCCTGAACTTTGTAAGGGTAAGAGACACGTCTTTCCTTTAACAATTGATCCCCGAGTGATCATTTATTCTACACCACTAAAATATACTATAATAAAATATACGTTTAGAACTGTGATTTCACTTTGAGTTTTGTCTAATGTATACTGTAAAAAGCAAGTACTTCCTAAACAAAAGTGAGTTCATAATCTGTGGGATAATAAATATTGTTATTGCAGTGGCATAGCCTACAGAACTTTGAAATAACTTTGATGTGCTGCCAGACTACTTTATGTAAATATGCTAGAGTTTATTCCATCTTCCCCCTGCCCCCCACTATGCCCATCTTTGTATTTGTTAGGGACATTAGAGGAAAGTATTTATTTTCCCTGGTGAATGCTGTCTGCTCATTTTTATGATTCAGTACTATGTAGATGTGTCTGGCTGGATCAGAATAAAAATATAAAATATGGAATATAAACATAAATATAAAAGATAGAATTCATGTGCTTACAAGGATCATAAAACAATTAATAGAACGTATCTGTTTGATCCTTACTTTCAGTTATTACAGTTAGTGCACTCTGGTTGCTGCTTACTGAGCCAATCAATTTGGTCTTGTTGTTATCTTGTGCTCCACTGATCTGTTTATTTTATCCAGCTGTTGTCTGTTCTCTGGTACTTAGATCCTGATCCTGCAACCACTTATGCCTGTGCTTGACTTTACTACACTGAGCAGTCTCGTTGAAATTCATGGGAGTAATCATCATAGCAGATTTGGTGCCTTAGACAAATCTTCTAGACGTAAGGGGCATCTTTTTGTTCTGTGTGTATGGTACCTAGTAGAGTGAAACCCTGGTCCTTGACTGGGGAATCTAGGAGATACCACAATACAAATAAATAAATAAATAATAAATCAGTAGTAAAATTAATTTGGGTGGATTTCTACCTGATCATTTTTCCAGTTAACTGCAGTAACTGAATCCTATTAAGGATATATGTTACAAGGTTAATAGCAGATATACTGGTTTATTTTATATTAACAGAGTGACTTTTCTATTCAGTTAATACGTGAACACTTTGCCCTCTCTGTAAAGCATCTTCTCTTTTTATTTTGTTGGTAATTTCATATTTTTTGCTGTTAGACAATAGAAATTAAAATGGGAAAAACCTGTTTTTGTTTCAAATAATACAAACAATAACACCACACATTGGAACCCAGCTCACATTAAAAAATACTTTTCTAAACAGTGTCCTAGAGAGTTTAGTGTGGATGGGCTGCTATCATGCAGTGTCTAAATGGAGCTGGTGCCCATCCAATGACACCTTTGTGAGATGTGAGAAAGCGGTTTGCGAGAGTGAGAAACTGTGGCTAAAAATAGCAGAGCTTCACTATCAAATGGAGATAAGAAGAACTTACATGTTAACTTCATTCTGTATGAGATTTCAAAGTTGACAGAAAGATAGAAAAAGATAGCAACCATGAACACCTACTGAGTGACCCAAAGTAGGGAAGGAAATGAAGTATAGGGAGACAATAGTTGTCCAGTTGGACCAAGCCTCCTCAAGGTTTATCACAGTGAATACCACTTCTTAAAAGAGAAATCTTTTCTTGGATAACCTCCCAGCCTTCTCATCACTAGCTTCTTCAGGATCCCACCCTGTCCCTGTGGGCAATTATAGAACTTGGGGCCTGATTCAAAGCCCATTGAAGACAATGGGAGTCTTTCCTTTTACTTCATGGGTTTTGCACCAGGCTGTTGATGGTTTTGTACCTATAGTAGTTATTGTAACTAACTATCAAACTAGTTTCCTTCCCCAAATTCTAATTCTGATGGCTTCTTTTCTCCCACTCACTTCCATCAGTCTTTTTCAGTCACCACTGCATCTTCATTGACCCTGGACAACAGAAGAAATAACAGTAAAGGAAAAGGTGCAGATAGCATCATGGCCTGGATTCACAAAGGGTCTTCGGTGTCTAGAAAATCATGAGGACCATTCTGTGATCCACAAAGCTTCAGTTAGGTGCCTAGGCACCATATACAATGATTGGGGAGAGATAGGCACCTCAGAATGGGATCCACAAAGCCAGCAAACTAGGCAGGGCACCAGCTAAGCATCCCCATGAGAGATACTGATGAGGGGGACATGTCCTAAGCCTAGCACTTCTTATGGAGTTCTGGACTGCAGGGGGGCACCTCTTTCTGATGACTTAGGTGCCCAGTCATTTTTTGTAAGACTGAGTTAGGCATCTAACTCTACACAAAATGGCCCAGGGGTTGGGGAGGAGCGGGGAGTGGGGGCGGAGAAAGGAGGAAGAGCTCCCTTATAACCCTCAATCCAAAGATTAGGGTACTTACCCAGAATGTGGGAGTCCCCTGGTTTAAGTCACCCTCTCCCTGATGCAGGGAAGGGATTGGACCAGGGTTCAGGCAGCTGTCTAGTGAAAGTTCTGACTAACCCCTACGTTATGGGACAGTCCAATGTGGGTCCCTCTCAGTCTGTCCTGGTGAAGTTGTTCAGCTTTAATTAATTAATTAGATATTATTTGGGCCACAGAAAGAGCGAGACTCACTCTATAGCCCAGCAATTAGGACACCCACTTGAAAGCTGGCAGATCCCTGTTCAAATCCCTTGTCATCAGGTAGAGGGGGACCTCCTACATCCTCTACTAAGTTATAAGGGAGGTTAATGTTGGCTTCCCCCACAGCAGGTTTTGCGTAGAGCTAGGCAGCCTCTGAGCATGCCAATAGGCAGGCATACCCCAATCTTGCCTTGGTTCATGGATCACAATGAGGCTTAGGCAGGAGATGGATGTCCAGAGACAGAAACATAGGCACTTAGGGAACTTTTAACCTTGAAACATAAGTGCTGAGTGAGGTTAGGGCACCTAAAAGGAAAGGTGGCAGCTGAGCGGGGGTTTTGTGGGTAACAATGGTGCCTAAAATGGAATGTAGGTGCCGAAATCTGGGGTTAGATACCTAAGTCCCTTTATGGATCTGAGCTTACATGACTAGCACTATACAGAAATAGGATAGTACTTCTTTAAATAATTTGTAAGACCTCTAGTGGTGCCCACTGTGTTCTCTATTTTAGAAATAAACCAATGTTAACCAGACATGTTAACAACCAGCAAGTGCTCCCCTGTCTACAGTATGAGAGCCTGTGACACAGATAGTGCAGGTGTTGGTAATGTGATCTTTAAAATATTCAGTCAATTTCTATTCCAATCAGAGTTAGTTAAAGAATAATCAGCAAATAAAAATGTTCGGCTTCTTGAAACGTTTGCAAACCAATCCCTTTATTCCCAAATTTAGTCAATGTTCCAAAACATTCTAGGAAATCACAAGTGACAAAATGGCAATCTGATATTGCTTTTTGGTGTTCAATATTCCAACCTCAAAACTGATCACGCATTTACTCTAGCAGGAAGAGCACACGCACTTTACTTTGAATACTGGAATTCACGATCAGATATACATAAGTGATGTTGAAGATGTATATTAGGAACTGAATGGATGCATTCAATGTTGATTCTGTGTATTCAATGGAAACATGAAGTCCAGTTTCAAAGAATCATCAATCAATGCACAGCATTAAGAAATGAACCAATGTCCAAGCATCTGAATATTTTACCCAGTATTCAGCCATCTCTACTTCTGAAAATGTACTATATACAATGAGTTGGAGCATTCAGAAATATGCGTTAGCATTAAGTCCATCAACATTGAATGAGGGAGGAGGAGGATTTGGTTGCTGAAGAGCTACTCTTTTCTGAGTATCGGATAAAGGATATTCATATTGCTAGACAATCTCTTCTAATTTCTGCCTCTTTTGTACTGAAATTTCTCCTTCAGTAATAGTCTCCATAACTTTATGAACTACACAGTGAGAAGTGGCCTGTCTGTAGACGCTAAGCTCCTTGGGGTAGGAGCTTTCTTTTTGTCGTGTGTTTGTACACTGCCTAGCACAGTGGAGTCCTGGTCCGTGGCTAGGGCGTCTAAGTGCTATGGTAATACAAAGAAATGATAAGAATTTGTAGTGTCATTTTAGTAGTTCCACAGTTAGGGCCTGATCCTGCAAACACTTCCATAAGTTTTTAGTTTTACACACATGCAATGCTCCACTGAAGTCAATAAGTCACCAGCGTGCAATTTAAGCACATGCATAACTCTTTGCAGGATTAGTAATTTTTCGAACAAAGCAATATGTTTAAATTCAGATATTCTTTTTTGTGCTGATTCCTTCAGATTTGTCAGAAACCAATGAGCTTTTGCTGACCATTGGCCAGCAGGTTTTGTGACCTGTTTGCAGATTGTGAGTTCCTCAAGTGGATTTGCTCTTTTCTTTCAGGAAGATCCCAGAGGGTGGTAGAGGTTTGTCCTTATATGTCAACATGGGGATAACCCTTCCCATTCTGTCCCGGCTGGAATGGGTTGGCTGACTCGGGCTCATGAGGCTTGGGCTTTGGGGCTGAAAAATTGCTTTGTAGCCCTGTGTAGATGTATGCTTGGTTTTCATGTTCTCTCTGTGTGTGTGTGTATATATATATATATATATATATATATATAAAAAATATACACACACACACACCTCTTCCTATTGTATTTTCTACTCCATGCATCCGATGAAGTGGCCTGTAGCCCATGAAAGCTTACGCTCAAATAAATTTGTTAGTCTCTAAGGTGCCACAAGTACTCCTGTTCTTTTTGCAGGTACTGCGAGGTTTCCTTCTGTTACTGCTCCTGCTCATCGTATATATGCAAAACTTCTGCCAGGTGGAGCCAGCGGCAACAAGGGCAGGGTTCAGTATCTAGGGGTTCCTTTTCAACAATACAACCAAAAAGCTCCTTGAGACCCCACCCAGTGACCTGGGACAATTACACACCACCCACTGGGAGCCCCCACCCAGTGACCTGGGACAATTACACATCATCCACTGGGCACCTCTAAGAGGCAAGACTTCCCCTCTTGCAAGCACAGAGTCTGAGTGTAGCAAAACCCCCTTTGAATAGAAAAGAAATAATGCAGCATTAATTTGGGGAAACACTGCAAACAGGGTTCCTAAACATACATCATGAGCAAAAGACCCATCGCCAAGGAAGTTGGGCAGTGTCCTTTTCCCCTCAGATTCTTAAGTCCAGCAACTCAAAAATCCATTTCATGTGCCCGTCCCTCCTCTGCATCCCACTAACAGTTGCTGTCCTTGGCCAGTGCAGCCCCACAGTTCAGAGGTTCATCTGCAGAGTTCACCTCCCACCCTGGGTGGAAGCAGGGGGATAAGGAGGCACCGCACACACACTGCTGCTCGGGCACTCGCTCGTCATCCCAATGGCTAATTGCTGTCTTTCTCTTCAGGGCTCTGCTCTGGCCCTCTCTGCCAGCCGCCTGGCTGGCCATTCTTAGGTTATAGCCCTTCCACTGAGCAAATGTGCAAGCAGAGGGAGGGGACCTTAGCTCAGGAATGGGGTGTTAGCCTGTTGTTTCCTTGGATCATGCACCTCATCACAGTATCCCTCCATCAATTTTATTTAGGACTCATCAAATGCAGAGCCATTTACTGCCTACTGAATATTCCGTGCAGTGTTCTGTTCTTGCTGAGTTGTAAGTGGAAGTGAGCCAAAAAGAGAAGAAACAATTAACAGCCAGCTCTGACCACAAGATCAAAATGCAATGCAAAATGAAAACAATCCTCTGAGAGAGTCCTCTGCATTAGAACCCTTCCAGCCCAGGGAGTGTGAATAACTTCTCCATATCTAAGGGGAGGGCACCGTGACAATGTTGGAGAAACTGTAGCTTATGTCAGTTCTTAAGAATCTTCCTTTCCAATTCTCTTGATTCATTGTTCATACATTATATAATCTATATACAATTAATATTGTACTGTGTATTAAGACTATTCCAGAGGGTCAGCATGCACAGGAATACTAGGGTAGAATTGATATGGGTTAATGGCTCTATTTGATAGAGAGGTGGCCCAAATGGGAATGGCTGAGTCCACTCATCCTCAAACATTGGGGGAGTTTGGATCCAGATTTGGATCTGAACTTTGCCTTGTAAGCTTGTCTCTCTAAGATGGATCTTAACTAGGATACCAGATTCAAATCTACTTGAAGCTTGAGATCTGGACCAGAACTTTGTAGCTTGGGTTTTCTCTGGAAAGAAAACAGGAAGGACTATAAAAACTTAGAATCTGAGAGTAATGGAAGGAAGAATTCAGATCCTATTGCAATCAAAAAGGTATGAAAGTGCCTGAATGCTGCATGATCCCCTTTAAATCTCAACCTTCAGCATGTCTACCTAGGAACCAAGAAATTGATTAGGGATTTAATATGAGGTCAGACTAGATGATCATGATGCTTCCTTCGGGCCTTAAAGTCTATGAGTCTATAGTAGCACGCTGCTGCTTATTGGCCAGATTATCAGCTGTGTTGCAGTTGTTTCATGCTGAGCTACTAGTACAAAACAATCATGATCCCAGCAGAACCAGCCAGTAAAGGGTCCTCTCCTGTGTTGGGGAATCCTTCAGCAGC
This sequence comes from Gopherus flavomarginatus, assembly GCF_025201925.1. NCBI lineage: Eukaryota > Metazoa > Chordata > Testudines > Testudinidae > Gopherus > Gopherus flavomarginatus. The sequence goes on from NC_066620.1 coordinate 89,070,377, forward strand.
ACAGAGCAGACTGTACCTTCACCTCCCTCATAAACTCCAGCTTAGTGGTCTTGAGTTGGGGAAAGAGGGCTTGGTCAACTATTCCTGGCTCCTCCCATAGCCTCATTGGTGTGTTGGCACTGCAGCAGGCTTAAAATAAAGCAGCCCTGAATGTACTCTGCTTTACACCAGCAAGCAGCCCACTGTTTTGTAGGAGTGGGGAGAAAGGATGCAAAATCATCTTAAAGCCACCTGTCAATCCTGCCCTCCCCTGAACTGTTCTGAACACAGCTTAAACACAACCCAGAATCAGGGCCAGGGTGTGGCTGAATCCCTGTGTGCTCTGCATGGCAGCAATCTTCCCTGCAGTTCATTAACAGGCTCTTTCATGGGGAGAGCTTCAAAGGTAAGTGCCTCTATTTATTCAACACCTCCATCCCCCCAAACACATCCGCCCCAAAAGACACGTTCTGCCAGAACTGATTTTTTTAAATAACAGAGAAGCTGCTTTTACATGTTCATCTTCCTCCATCAGCCTCCAGCCCTGGAATCCAAACTAGGAAGATTTTTACCCAGTAAAATGAACTCAATAAATGACATCTATTTCACCCTGAAACACCACCACATAAAGGAAAAAGGAAACATTCTTCTCTCACTTATGTAACCAAGAGAAAAACTTGGCTCTTTACTACCAGATGGCTGGTCAGTGGGTTATAAGAAATGAGCTGTTGTGCTCAGCCTGGTTTCTAGTACATACCACAAAGGCCAGCATCACCCATCTGTCTTGGCAGTGTTGGCTGGGAAGCTAAGGATTGACTAGACTAGGAAACCAGCTGCTCTTCCACGCAAAGAGATGGGCTTTCTAAATTGAGGGTCAGGTGCACTGGCAGGGCAGCATGGGGAAAGCTTGTCTTGCCACTGCTTTGCTCTTCCTATTCTCATAGACTCATAGGTCAGAAGGGACCAATATGATCATCTAGTCTGACCTCCTGCACAAGGCAGGCCACAGAACCGTACCCATCCACTTTTATAACAACTTCTAACCCAGGACTGAGTTATTGAAATCCTCAAAATTGGTTTGAAGACCTCAAGCTGCAGAGAATCCACCAGCAAGCGACCCATGCCCCACGCTGCAGGAGAAGGTGAAAAACCTCCAGGGCCCCTGCCAATCCGCCCTGGAGGAAAATTCCTTCCCGACCCCAAATATGGCGATCAGCTAAACCCTGAGCATGTGGGCAAGACTCACCAGCCAGCACCCAAGAAGGAATTCTCTGCAGTAACTCAGTTCCTATCCCATCCAACATCTCCCCGCAGACCATTGAGCAGACTTATCTGGTGATAATCCAAGATCAATTGCCCAAATTAAACTATCCTATCATAACATCCCCTCCATATACTTATCAAGCTTAGTCTTAAAGCCAGATAATTTTTTTGCCCCCACTACTTCCCTCGGAAGGCTGTTCCAGAACTTCACTCCCCTAATGGTTAGAAACCTTCGTCTAATTTCAAGTCTAAACTTCCTAATATCCAGTTTGTACCCATTTGTCCTCGTGCCTACATTAGTACTGAACTTAAATAATTCCTCTCCCTCCCTAACGTTAACCCCCCTGATATATTTATATAGAGCAAGCATATCCCCCCGCAGCCTTCTTTTGACCAGGCTAAACAAGCCAAGTTCTTTGAGTCTCCTTTCATAAGGCAGGTTTTCCATTCCTCGGATCATCCTAGTAGCCCGTCTCTGGACCTGTTCTAGTTTGAATTCATCCTTCTTGAACATGGGACACCAGAACTGCACACAATATTCCAGATGGGGTCTCACCAGCGCCTTATATAACGGTACTAACACCTCCTTATCCTTGCTGGAAATACCTCGCCTGATGCATCCTAAAATCGCATTTGCTTTTTTAACAGCCGTATCACATCAAATAGTCATCCTGCTATCAACCAATACCCCAAGGTCCTTCTCCTCCTCTGTCGCTTCCAACTGATGCGTCCCCAACGTTTATCTAAAATTCTTATTATTAATCCCTAAGTGCATGACCTTGCTCTTTTCACTATTGTATTTCATCCTATTACTATTACTCCAGTTTACAAGGTGGTCCAGATCTTCCTGAATAGAATCCCTGTCCTTCTCCGTGTTAGCAATACCCCGCAGCTTTGTGTCATCCGCAAACTTTATTATCACATTCCCGCTCTTTGTGCCAAGGTCAGTAATAAAAAGGTTAAATAAGATCGGTCCCAAAACCGATCCTTGAGGGACTCCACTAGTGACTTTCTTCCAGCCTGACAGTTCACCCTTCAATACGACCTGCTGGAGTCTCCCCTTTAACCAGTTCCTTATCCACCTTACAACTTTCATATTCATCCCCATCTTTTCCAATTTAACTAACAGTTCCCCATGCGGAACCGTGTCGAACGCCTTACTGAAATCGAGGTAAATTAGATCTACCGCATTTCCTTTATCTAAGTAATCCGTCACCTTCTCAAAGAAGGAGATCAGATTGGTTTGGCACGATCTGCCTTTAGTAAATCCATGTTGCAATTCGTCCCAATTACCATTGACCTCTATGTCCTTAACTACTTTCTCCCTTAAAATTTTTTCCAAGACCTTACATACTACAGATGTCAAGCTAACAGGCCTATAATTACTCAGATCACTTTTGTTCCCTTTCTTAAAAATAGGAACTACGTTAGCAATTCTCCAGTCGTACGGCACAACCCCCGAGTTTATCGATAGCTTAAAAATTCTCGCTAACGGGCTCGCAATTTCACGCGCCAGTTCCTTTAATATCCTCGGATGGAGATTGTCCAGGCCCTCCGATTTTGTCCCATTAAGCTGTTCAAGTTTGGCCTCTACCACAGTTGCGGTAATATCCACCTCCATATCCACATTCCCATTTATCATCCCTCCATCAACGCTAAACTCCTCACTAGTCTTATTAAAAACTGAGGCAAAGTACTTATTTAGATATTGGGCCATGCCTAGGTTATCCTTAACCTCCATTCCGTCCTCAGTGTATAGCGGCCCCACTTCTTCTTTCTTTGTTTTCTTCTTATTTATGTGGCTGTAGAACCTTTTACTATTGGTTTTGATTCCCTTTGCAAGGTCCAGTTCAATGCCGCTTTTAGCCTTCCTCACTTTATCCCTACATGTTCTGACCTCACCAAGGTAGCTTCCCTTGCTAATCCCGCCTTTCTTCCACTCCCTGTAAGCTTTCTGCTTTTTCCTAATCCCCGCTCTGAGTTGCTTGCTCATCCAGCTTGGCCTACAACTCCTGCCCATGGTTTTTTTCCCCTTTCTTGGGATGCAGGCTTCCGACAATTTCCGCAGCTGCGACTTAAAGTAATTCCAGGCCTCCTCCACATTTAAATCCACAAGTTCCTCCGTCCAATCCACTTCCCTAACTAATTTCCTTAACTCTTTAAAATTAGCCCTCGAGAAGTCAAAAACCCTAATCCCAGATCTACATTCGTTTATCCTTCCATCTAGTTTGAACTGAATCAGTTCATGATCACTCGAGCCAAGGTTGTCCCCAACCACCATTTCTTCTACGAGGTCCTCACTGCTCACCAAAACCAAATCTAAAATGGCATCCCCTCTCGTAGGTACTTCAACTACTTGATGAATAAATCCATCTGCTATCACATCCAGAAAAATCTGACCCCTATTATTCTTGCAAGCACTCGTCCTCCAGTCTATATCTGGGAAGTTGAAGTCTCCCATAATCACACATTTCCCCTTTGTGTTTACTTCATTAAAGACATTAAAGAGGTCTCTATCCATATCCAGGTCAGATCCCAGTGGTCTATAGCACACCCCAAGCACTATCTCAGGGGAAGCTCTAGTTGCTTTTTTACCCAGTGTGATTTTTGCCCAGACAGACTCTGTCTTATCCATTCCATCGCTTCTTATTTCCTTACAGTTAATCTCATCATTGATGTACAAGGCTACTCCACCACCTTTGCCTTTCTTCCTGTCTTTTCTAAACAGCACATAGCCTTCAATACCTGTACTCCAGTCATGAGTACTATTCCACCAGGTTTCTGTTATCCCTATAATATCCGGTTTCACTTCCTGCACCAGTAGCTCCAGTTCCTCCACCTTGTTACATAGGCTCCTCGCATTAGTGTACAGACATTTTAATTTTTGGCGTTTGGCGTCAGTGACATTCTTTCCCCCATCGTGCACAGACCTTTTATCACCAGCATCACCCGTTAATCTGGTTTCTACTCCACTATTCCTCCTTGGATCAATTCTTTGGTCCGCAAGGGTATCCCCTCTCACTTTGTTTACTTCCCTCTCTAGGTTATATTCTGGCGTGGAGATCTCCTGAACATCTCCCAACCATCTCCCCCAACTTCCTAGTTTAAAGCTCTCTTGATGAGGTCGGCGAGCCTCCATCCTAGAATTCTATTTCCCTCCTTACTTAGATGAAGTCCATCCTGAGCGAACAGTTGTCTATCCGTAAATGCTTCCCAATGACCGTACATCCCAAAGCCCTCCTTATAACACCAATGCCTGAGCCATCTGTTGATCGCCATAATCTTGTCACTCCTTCGTCGCCCTGCTCTAGGAACTGGCAGAATCCCACTGAAGATCACCTGAGCCTCGATTTCTTTGAGCGTCTTCCCCAGTCTGGCATAGTCCTCCTTGATACAGTCCAGTGAGTAACTAGCCGTATCATTCGTTCCCACATGAAGGGCAATCAACGGATTCTTTCCCGCTCCTGCTAGGATCCTATTCAGCCTCAGGTCCACATCCTGTATCTTAGCCCCTGGCAGACAGCACACCCTTCTGTTCTCCCGATCAGGTCTAGTTACAGGCCTGTCTATTCTTCTCAGTAAAGAGTCTCCAATCACGTAGACTTGCCTTTTCCTGGCTACAATGTGATTCTCCGGTCTATCCCCCACACCAGCTGGCCACAAGTCCTCTCGATTTGTATTCGCCCTTACAATCCTCCTAGGGCTCATACTTGGTGTCGCCTCCATTGACTCCTCCCCTCCTTCTGCAGGACTAGCTGCTCGTCTCTTTTTCCTTGCCCTCTCTCCTTCAGCAGCCTGCTGTGCTCCATCTTCATTTTCCAACTCAGCAAACCTGTTCCTGAGTTCTATTTCTCCATCGCTGGCCCGTCTCTTCCTCTGCCTGGTTCTCCTAGTCACATGCTTCCACCGTCCACTTTCCTCACCCAGCAGCCCCTCCTCAGGGTTCTTTGGTCCTGCTTCTATCCGCTCGTCTGAGCTTATCCCCTGTGCCTCATCATGTCTGTGTTCCATCATCTGCTCAAACCCCCTTCTAAACTCAGCCAGAGTTTCCACCTGCATCTCCAGTCCTCTTATCTTTTCTTCCAGCAGCTCTATCAGGCGGCACTTCATGCAGACAAAACTCCTTTCAGGTGCCCCCTCCAGGACCATGTACATGCCACAGCTACCGCATCCGGTCATCCTCAGTGTGTCTCTACCTGCTGCCTCTGCCTCAATCATACTCTTCCAACTCTGTGCCTGGCAATCCACGCCTCACACCGCACCACAGACCACCAACAAGCACTGGGCTGCTGGCAGACCCCTGCCCCTTCCCTTGTCTGACTTCCTGGTTTCTCTGCCTTGCCTTGGTCACCCCTGTAACCTCCTCCTGGAAACTCCCACTGAAACTCCCCTGTTAGCAGCTTTGTTTGCTGGCTCCTGTGCCGCTGCCTGAGTGCCTGGCTCCTTATATAGGACCCCTAATCAGGTAAGCCCCGCCCCCAACTCAGGGCTCAGCCTCGCTCCCAGCACACGGCCCCTAGCAGCCTGCACACACACTCACTCACACACAAACTCCACAATACAATCCACAAACTACAAAAACCTGCTCCTGCAACAGAACTCCCACTGAAACTCCCCTGTTAGCAGCTCTGTTTGCTGGCTCTTATGCCGCAGCAGCTGTCATCTCTGAGGTTGTTAATCTTGTGCCTTTCAGTGAAAATACTTTTTAAAAGGTAACCTGGCTGGCTACAATGCTTACTGGATGATAATCAAATATGCTTCAATCTGGGAAATCAGCAATGTCAAATGTCTCTTGTAAAATTGATACATCAGACATTTTCCTGGACAAGCCAGGATTTGGTGCTCTGAATGGCTGGGGATAGTTATTCACCTGTAACTCCAAGGATGTCTCCTAGTTTTCCGTGTCTTAGGTGATTGCCCATTCTATGGTCCCTGGCCCTGCAGCTTGGACTGCTATGATGTGTTTGTACAGGAGTATCATTTTAGGCCTCACATTTAGATCTGGGTTGCAGCTAGTTCTGTGTGAATGGACAAAGTGGGAAGGGAGGCCAAGAATTTCTCACCTGCACAAAAGGCAGCCACAATCTTAGTCCTTGCCTTCCTGATGCACAAGGAGCAGCAGTCTCTGGTGCTTACAGAAGCACTAAGCTGCTTCAAAGTGGACAACAGGGGGGCCAGAGTTCCTCTACCTCCTCAACACCTAGCACAGAAGTGGGCAAACTTTTTGGGCTGAAGCCCACATCTGGGTGGGGAAATTGTATGCAGGGCCAGTGCAGGGGGTTGGGATGCTTGAGGGAGTGCGGGGTGTGGGAGGGGGGTGTTCTGTGCAGGAAGGGGCTCAGGGCAAGGGATTGGGGCAGAGGAGGGGTGCAGGGCGTATGAGGGGGCTCGGGAAGTGGGTTGAGGTGTAGGAGGGGTGTAGTGGGCATCAGGGGGCTCAGGGCAGTGGGTCGGGGTGTAGGAGGGGTGCAGCAGGGGGTTGGGGTGCACGGGGTGCAGGGTGCAGCAGGGAGCTCAGGGCAGGGGGTTGGGGTGCAGAAGGGGTGCGAGGTGCAGGCAGGGGGCTCAGGGCAGGGAGTTGGGGGGGTGAGGTAGAGGAGGGGTTCAGGCGCCGGCCCAGCACCGCTTACCTAAAGTGGCTCCAGGGTAGCAGCAGCAGCTTGCACCAGAGCTGGCTCTCTGCCTGCCTGCCCTGTCCTGGCCCTGCGCCGCTCCAGGAAGCACTGTGGCCCCTGGGGGAGAGGGGCAGAGGGCTCTGCATGTGCTGCCCTTGCCATGCCTCCCGGTACCTCCCCTGAAGCTCCCATTGGCTGCAGTTCACCACTCCCAGCCAATGGGAGCTGTGGGGGGCAGTGCCTGGAGGCAAGGGCAATGCACGGAGCCATCTGCCCCCCTGGCCCAGGGGCAGGGAAGGCTTCTGCGGAGCAATGCGGGGCCCGCTGCACCACGGGGGGCAATCCCATGGGCCAATTTTGGCCCGCGAGCCATACTTTGCCCACCCCTGACCTAGCAGCACAGCAGGACCAGAATATGAAAGATCATAAACTCCATCTTTTTAAAGGAAACCATAGCTCCCCTTGTGGCATGTGCTCCTGAGTCAACCCAAATGCCCTAATTACTACCTCCACATTTCCGCCACCAGTGCAAGCTCTGGCTGTCAATGCCGGAGTAGGACCCTTAAGAAGGATTTTTTCCTCAGGTAACCCAAAGGACAAAACACACTGAATTAAAGAGCTAAGTAATTACAAGCTTGCAAGATGGTATAAAGCTAATCACAGAAATAAATAGTTACCTAGTAGCTTTATTACATTAAAATAAAAGGCTCATACTCTACATAACAGAATAACAGTTCAGGGACCTGAAACCTCTGGGAAGCCATAAATCATATTCTGAAACACAGAAAAAAGCCTGCATAGCTGCTGTGGTACATACTTAGGAGAAGGCAGGCTGAGTTCTGGGCTATATCTGTCAGGGGGCAGATAACATCCTGACAGCCTCTTTAAATTACATGACGTGTGCCCCCAGGTAGTGTGTCTATGGTCTGCATATGTGTAGCTTGTCTTGCCTATGCTAGCCAGTGGTGAGGGTCGAGGGATTTACACTGGCAGTCTATCATGTAACAACCTGCCTGTGTTCTAAAAAGGTAGCAAGCCCTGGAGCAAGAAATTTACCCCAGGAGCTAGACTATTTGAAACTGGCTGAATTCCACTTTCCAAGCAGAGGAAACCCTCTCCCACCCATTGCTAAAGCAGTAATTTAATTTAAATTATTCTACGCTGGTACTGTCCTGAGGAAAAATCAGCATGCATATCCTGGTTTTGGAATAGGATTGTCACACAGAACAGGTTACACCTGTTCTCCTTTCCTGTACAGAAAAGGAGAGAGCAGAGAAGAGCTGTCACTGCTGAAACTAAACATTTTTCTAACTCTGTCATGGTGATTGAACTCCATATGCTTCCATTCCCTCAATCCAAAGGCACAACTCCCAATGACATCGATGCGAGTTCTACCATGGAGTCGGACTGATGGCAGTCTATGGCCCACTGTGTTAATGTCCTACTATGAACTGAATCAAAGATGAATTTTATTATTCCAGAGACAGAATTCCAAGCACAGTACAGATCTGTGGACTCAAGCAGCACTTATGAGCACAAGGCAGAGAGATGTGAGTGTAACTCTGACAAGGATAGGGACAAGAATTATGTAACTGTATAAATAATCAGTCAGAGTAATCTGGAAAATTCCTCATGGAGCACAGAAAAAATACTGATCTTTTGGATTCAAAACAAATCAGGAAGACTCAGGAAATAGGTAATTCCCTGTGTTTTGCAGATGCATTTTGACTCTAATTCTTTAGAGTGCTGGCAGAACCAGCTGTCATACAAGCAGAGGAGAGATCTACATTAAAGGAGTGAAAATAACTCCAGCCTCACTATCTAAAAACAAAACTGAGACAATTACTGTAGCTGTAGGACTGTTTTTAAATTTTAGCTAAATCTCTGGCCTTCAGACTAGAACAGATGCTCCTATTTTGCCAGATGAACATTATTTAAGTGGGGCTAGTTGGCAATAATTGTAGAAAGGTTTTGTAACCAATGCTCAGGGCCACCCAGAGGATTCAGGGGGCCTGGGACAAAGTGGGGGAGGTGCGACGCTTGTACTCACCCGGCGGTGGTCCAGGATTTCGGCAACGGGGGGCCCTTCAGTCGCTCTGTGTCTTCGGCAGCGTTGAAGGGCTCCCCGCCGCCAAAATGCAGCCAAAGACCCAGACTGCCACTGGGCCAGGGCTGGCGATGCCCCTGCGGGGCCTGGGGCAAATTGCCCCACTTGCCCCCCCCAGGTAGCTCTGCCAATGCTATGTTATATACACTGCTATACATTATTAAATAAAGAACATTTCACTTACTACATGACCAGACTATAAAAAGTTTTTGTAAGTGATAAGAATTATGATAATTTTTATTGCTATTATTCTACAATAAAATGGTGGTAACTGCTTGCAGCGCTTCCAGCTGCCTCAGTGACAAAGTAAGGTGCCATGTAAGTGTCACACTCATTCCAAACCAGTTCCCCTCTCTATTTACCTCCTTTTTGTCCAATAATATCATGAGGTAAGGAGAATGGGGGAAGAGAACAAAGTCAATCAGGACTGTGATGCTGGAAGAATAACATTCTCACAATGCAGGAAGTCAGGCTTGTGTTTATGTGTTAATTTCAGAATTCTTCCCTGCAGATCAAGACATTCCTTCCTCTCCCTTATTCTTCAGGTTGTTGATTTGTTTATTTTGAATTCCTTGCATTGCTCAGTCTTCTTATAAATGAGGCCCACCATGCCCATCTGTTGATATCTGCAGGTCATTGGCTTTCTTCTTAGCCTCCTGCAGTTTTGAGCCAACACTTCATCTTCCAATCTGTGAAAGTCAGGACATCTTAGATATTATTCAATATGCCAGAAATATTTGGTGTTTGTTTTCTGTGAATCAGGTAATGCATGGCGCCTCCTGCAGTTCCCTTGTCTTTATCGTGGGCTACCAATGCAATGGTTGTCCCAGGGAGAAAATGGCAATCTAAACCAAAACCACAGAGAGTCACACAAAGATGTTTAACTCTGCATTTGTGATGAGAGTTGACCAAAGCTAGTGAAATATACTGCTTTGGTATTTTAGCTACAGGAAAGTTGCTCTATTACAGTGGGTCTCAAACTTTTTTACTGGTGACCCCTTTCACATTGCAAGCCTCTGAGTGTAACCCCCTCAATAAATTAAACACACTTTTTTATATATTTAACACCATTATAAATGCTGGAGGCAAACGGGGTTTGGGGTGGAGGTCGCGATCCCCTCATGTAATGACCTTGCAACCCCGAGGGGTCCCGACCCCGAGTTTGAGAACCCCTGCTCTATTAGGGCCTGATCCAAAGCCACTGAAATCAATGGAAAGGCTTCCACTGACATCAGTGAGGTTGAAACAGGCCTTTAGAAGGTATTTTTTTCTGCTTTAAAATAAAGGTTCTGTGAATGTAGAGCCCAGGGAATTGCTCATGAGACTGAAGTTCTCTGTGTCCACAGAATTGTGTGGGCAGTGGCAGCACAAGCATCTTACCCTGCCCTCTCAATGGATCTCAACCCTGACCTGAAGGAACTAGCTCAAGAGTTCTGAGAATAATTTCTTCTCTGTTCTCATTCAGGCCCCCCTAGTTTAGTAAATCATGTGCTTAAAAAAGTTTTGCTGAATTGGGATCCTAGTCCTCCTTTTCTCTGCCATGACCCTACAGGGGCACCAATTATTGCACACTTCAGCAGCGGACCAAAGTCAGCAAGTTATCTCCACAAAGGCCACAGAAGAATTCAGCAACATAGTGACCAAATTATTGGCCTATCTATCATATGTACTTGTATGGCCCTCATCACCATAGTACCTCACTATCTTTAGCCTCATAAACAACCCTGTGAGGCAGAGTGGGGAACTCAGGCACCGCAACACCAAGTGTATGTTTACACATCAACTAGACACCTGTGGCTGGCCCATACCAGCTGACTTGGGCTTGTAGGACAGTTTCATTGCTGCATAGACTTTTGGGTTCAGAGTGGAACCCACACTTTAGGATCCTGTGGGGGTGGGAGGGTCCCAGAGCTCAGGCTCAGCTCAAACCTGGAAGCTTACACAGCAGTGAAATAGACTCACACCCCAAGCCCTGTGAACTCAAGCTGGCTGAGAGCAGGTTAGGTGCTGGTTTTTCCTCACCGTGTAGGCACACTCCAAGTGATGCACCAGGGTCACACAGGATGGCTGTGGGCAAGCAGGACTAGAACCCAGATCCCCTAGGGCCAGGTTAGGGCGCTGACCAGTGGACCATCCTTCTTCTGGGCTGGGTTTGAATAGGTGATATAGAGATTATTATTATGAAGAATTATGACTTCTAATTTTGTTACAGAATTTGTATATTATAAATGCAGTTAACTTTTTTCTGCCACTGTTCTAGAGGTTTGCGCTTGTAAGAGAAGAAGGGAGGTTTGCAGGTTCAAACACTTAATCATGTGCCTCTGATTATACTGTTTCAAATATAAGATATGTTAAGAGCATAATACGCTAGATATACACTTAGTAATCAAACCCTACACACTTGTAAATTTCCATGATTTGGAGAAGTAGAGTATTTGGTTGCATCTGTAGCACTTAATTTTTTTCCTGAAAGAGGAAGATGCGTGTTGTGTCCTAGGAGCCTTTAATTAGCTTATTGACACTGAGGATTAATTTAAAGAATTATTGCACAATGTGTATCTTAGTTAGAGGCACAGATTAATTGCTGAAGGCCAGATGGGAACCTAAGACGTAAATAACTGGTGTTGGCAGAGATGTGCTGGGACTGTGTGTGTACATAGCTGTGGCATCCAGGGTAGCCAGCTAGCAAGGAGAGTGCTAGAGCTCTGAGGCATTCTGCCTACACAGGGCAGATGAAGGCAGAATGGCCATGGGGCGGAAGGATGTGGAATAGTTCAAGCAGGGCTTCTAACACCCCTGCAGACAGGTGCACGTGAGCTCCTCCTTTGCCTGCCTTTGACTGTGCCTCAATCTGGCAAGCAATTGCCCTCCTGGGCCTATGGAGTGCTGCTGGATGCAGTAGCATCACCTCCAGCCGTTAGGTGTGTCTACACAGCAGTGAGTCTCAAAGCCGTGATCTACAGACTTGGGATCGTGCTATGGTGCTTAAAGTAGCAGTGTAGACGATCTTGCTTGGGCTGGAGCTTAGGCTCTGAGACCCACCCATCCAGGCTTCAGAGCCTAAGCACCAATGGCTATTTTTGGTGCCATAACATGAACCTGAGCCTGTAGACTTGATTCTGAGACTTGCTGCTGTGGGTTTTCTTGGTTCTGCTGTGTAGACATAGTCTTTGTGGCTCAGGGAGCATTGTTCCTGATATGGGTGTCTAGGCTTCCTGCACAGTCCTCCTTTTCCCCCCGGTCAGTGCACCTGTGCAAGCAAAGAATACAGAGCAGGATTTTGACACATTCACTACTGTATGTGAAGCAGGTTTCTAAATGACATGGTGATGTGCACCACACACCTGAAGTTAGAGTCTTGGCCTGAAAATGGGAAGGTTTCAGAATGATGGGCGTGACTGTCGGCAATGAGTCCATAGTTTTGTATGCTATTGGATTAAAGGTGGGATAGTTGGACTTGTTTGCATAAAACAACCACTCCAGACCTTTGCTCAAAACAAAACTAACTTTTGTGATTCAAACATGGAAATAGGTCTTCTGAAGGAATTATTGCAGGAAGTTATTTTCCTCTGCTAATGTTCCTGTTCCCTCCAAAACATGGCTCTTGGAGTAAATATTTAAATAATTTGATGGTTGCTGAATGCAATCTTGAGAACCTCTGGCCATGTTAGTGGACTCCTAACGCAGTTCATGTAAGCTTTATAAACATGGATAATGGTATGCCTAAAATACTGTAAAAACCCCTATTCTCCTGACTTTACATTTAAGGCAGGAAGCTGAGAAGGGCACAGGCAGAATGGTCCGTATGGGAATATGAGGAACTGAGATGTATGAGGGAATTGTCAATTTCAAGCCAAACTGGCATTGATATCATTTCAGGTTTTTTTCCCCTCCTTCCCCCATCACATCAGGGCACGATCCAGCTCTCTCAGAACTCAACAGGAGTATTGCCAGTGACTTCCGTGCGAGTTGGATCAGGCTTTTAGCTGACTTATAACCTGATACTCACTGCCACTTCCTGTTGTATGTGGACAGAAGTGAAATGCAAATTACAGAGCAGATTTAGGGGTTTTTTTTCCAAAGGTAAAAAAGTTTTATTGACACTTTAACAGGGTGAGCCACACTTTAAAATCCAAAGTAAAAACAGGAAGTAAACAGTGAACATTTATGTCTGTGTATGTAAAAGCTACTACAGTGTAGTAGGCTGTGATTACATATAAACCAACCTGTGGCTATTGTTCTCTTTGTTGTCTGGAATGGAGTAGTAGGGGTAAGGATGTATACTATGCTGCCACCTGGTATGTTGGGGGGAATGTAGTTCTCCAAAGTTTGGAAAGGTTGCTGAGTCTGATGTCTTTGGGCATGTAGATCAATAATACTGTGACTGCAACATTTGAGATTGTTGCCTGAGCAAATCCATGATGTCTTGGTGCATTTCCCTGAGCATCTCTCAGTTCTTTTGCCTCTTCTGCAGCCATCATTTTCTCCATGATCATAATGAGATGCCCCCTCCAATTCTTTTGTTTATGGTCTGAAGCTGTTTAGGATTGCAGGAGCTCACAGACCATATTCTCCCTAGCTCTTAGCTCTGATATAACTCACTGCAATTTATGGTACTGTTCTAGGCAGGGATGTTTTTTACAAGAGAAAGGCTCCCATAATTTAATATGGATCTGGACACTATTGCTCATCTTTTATTGACAATGTAGAAATAAATCTGCTGCAGAAAATTCTACCTTCCAAACAACCTAGTCTAGCTGAACATTTTAATCCTGACCTTTAAAACTGAATTGGGAAAATGGACAATAAAGACTAGTTTATAGGAATATAATTTTGTAGCAAGCAGAAAGCTTGCAGTCGTTTTCCACAGGTAATTTCAGTATTCCTGCATTTATATTGATTTACCATCACAAACAGCATCTTTTCTTTAGGCTAAGAAGTGCCATATAATTTTTCTATTATGGTGGCACCTTACTGCTTGATTTAAAAAATGCATTTCATCACCACAGTTAAAATAACAAATGATATGCTTCAATTTACTGGCATTTTATAGATCAGTGTTAAGATGTCATGGTTTGAATCTGAGGCACTGGAGCATCAACAATAATAGGCAGTACTGGGAGTGGATTCTGAGCGTATCTGCTTGTGGTTTTTAGGGGTGGCTGACTTCTAGGCAGAAGTGGGATGTTATGGATGCTTTGCATTTCTATAATACCATCTATCTGAGGATATCAAAAAGCTTTAAATCATCATAATATCCCTGTGACATAGATACAGTAGAACCACAGAGTTACAAACACTTTGGGAATGGAGGTTGTTCACAACTCTGAAATGTTTGTAACTCTGAACAAAATGGTATGAGGGTTCTTTCAGAAGTTTACAACTGAACATTGACTTAGTACAGCTTTTAAACTTTACTATGCAGAAGAAAAATGCTGCTTTCCTCTTTTTTTTTTAGTAGTTTATGTTTACCACAGTACTGTATTTGCTTTTTCTTTTGGTCTCTGCTGCTGCCTGATTATGTATTTCCTTTTCCAAATGAGGTGTGTGGGTGACTGGTCAGTTCGTAACTCAAGTGTTTGTAACTCTGAGGTTCTACTGTAAATATCCCTGTATTATAGATGGGAAACTGAGGCCCAGGGAGTTTGTGACTTGTCAAATGTCACATGGAGCATCTGTATCTCAGCCACGAAGAGATACATCTCTCCTTACTTCCAGACTCATGACTAAATGACAAGATCATTAATCTATCCTTTTACTAGCCTAAATCTGCATTCATTTGGTAGGTGTAAGCTGTGCAGTTTTCATGCTTAACTAGGCTGAAAACCCCACATTGAAAACCAAATATAGACAAGTGGGATTTTCAACCGAGTGAAACTGAACAGCGCTAACTGAGCTAACTCAGGTGAAAAAACATACTTTTTTTCCCTCATCTAAATAAGGGCATGGCTGCAAAGCAACTCTTCAAAATGTGACCCAAACATGATCAATGCAGTCGTGTCTGCCTGAGTCTGTTTGTAAGCTATCTGAAAAATTCTGAGTGGTGTGTGAAACTACCCCGTCACCTCAGTAGTTATGAATGCAGATGCCCCAATTATGGCAATTTAAATGTCAAGATTGTTAACTATTATATTGCTGATCAAAGCACGTAAGAAGGGAAACGGCAGCTTATATTATGAAGATATATACAATCTACTGTATCTGGTATTTGCATCACCAGTCTGGGGTGACTTGGGAAAGAACTACCAATTATTTTTTTCACCAAGAAAGGAATCAAGCTCCAGTGAGGAGGATCCATGCTCAAGGAGTCCAGTGGGACATCTGAACCCTACACCAGTGGGGAGATGACTCTGAGGAGCTTAGCAGAATCCATAGGTGGATTTAAAACCCACAGAGGAGTGCCCGCCAAGAGCATAGAACCTAACAGACCGTATTCTGAATATCTGCATGACCTACTGTCAGTGCCATCTCATTTTCGTGTCTCGAGTAGGTGGCACTTACTTGGGGCGGGGAGAGAGCTTGGTGGAATACCATTATTTTCCGCCTTTCCATATCCACCCTTGCTTAAAAACAATCCTTGCAGTCAAAATGCTGTACAAACGCAAGGTTTCAGTTACTGGAAAGTTGCTGAAGAGGATGTAGGGAATGAGGAAAATAGAGCTGGAGTAGGTGGTAGATCAAGGTGGAAGGGAATAGAATTTAAACTTTTGAATTTCTACAGAGTTGAGTCACCTTGTTTCCAATACACTCCTCTGATTTGTCCTGTGTTCTTAAATATATAACAACCAGCAGCAGAGACATATGTAACACACTCAGTGCATTATTATATGCATCTGTTTGCTGTGAATTGGTCTTTACTTTTATCGCTGTAAGAGAATTTGTCATGGAAGACAGTGAATAGGACCAAAATTGGGAAGGAAGAGAAGCAAAGACTGTTAAATATAAATTAGCCCATGGGGAAAAACTTATATCCTGGTTCATGCATAATATCATCATATATCAGGAGGTATAGCTGTCATCACCAAAGCCAACACTAAAAATCATTTCAGAATAAAATACATTGTTATCTTTTGTGATATGAAAAAGGCCTTAGAGACAAATAGACCAATGAAACAAAATGGCCTGAAACAGCCGTAAGCCAATGTATAGCAGAGCTAGCTTGTGATTACATGAGTGTATTTGATGGAGCTTACCCATTCTCAAGTGCAATTTTCTTTTGAGAAACAGGATCCTGTAGGAAAGTAGGCTAGCTATTCATTAGTACTCAGGAATTATTCAGCTAAATTGAGGCTTAAATTTAGCTAACGGCTATTTCAGGCAGTTTGTGACTGCTATCGGTAATTTTTTTTTTAAACTCATTGACCTACTGCTTATGTTAATAGCTCACAAACAGAACAATGAGATGATAAATGAAAAATTTTACTGAGCACCTGCCTGGCTTAACTGAATACATATAATTTTGTCTTGTCCTACTGCTTTTTATATGTGCCACTTGACAAGGAATCCTCAAAAGTGTGGCCTTCTTTCAAATGAAGACTGAAGAGCACTGCTTGTCAAGGGCAAAACATGAATAATTTCATGGGGCCATGTGGTCCCATGGCTTGTGTGCCACAGAATGGCAAAGATTCCAGTTCTATGAGGTGCTGAGCACTGAAGTCAGCAGAAGCTCATCACCTTGTTGGGGTAGGTCCAGAAAGCTAGAACAAGGAGCCTCAAAAGCCAAAGCACTGGCCAATATCTTGTACTTGTTGTGATACTATTCCAGATTAGAACAGAAAGATGGTGCTAGGTAGAAAATTGCCCAGGTCAGCCAACCAAAAATGTGGGGGGTGCAAATATTACTGTTTATGGCACCCTGCATGACAACAAGATCGATCTTGCTACCAAAAAAGACATGGCAAGTTACTCATGGCATGAGTAGCCATACATACTTTGAATAATAAGCAACATCTGATTTCTGAGGCTTATTTGGGGCCAAATTCAGAGGGCATGTGTACAGTGGTATAAGTTACAACCCTTTACACTAGCTTAGAATGCCACAGAGCTGCTTTCCCAATGTGCAAGGGAGTCTAAGTGAGTATAATTTACATGGTGAGAAGTCAGAAAAAGCTGTAAGATAAAGCAGTGTAGGAGCCATGCAGAATTATTGCCAGCGATAGGGCTAAAGTTCCTAACTGTCGGAGTGGTTAAACACTGGAATAAATTGCCTAGGGAGGTTGTGGAGTTTCCATCTCTGGAGATATTTAAGAGTAGGTTAGATAAATGTCTATCAGGGATGGTCTAGACAGTATTTGGTCCTGCCATGAGGGCAGGGGACTGGACTTGATGACCTCTCAAGATCCCTTCCAGTCCTAGAATCTATGAATCTGAAAGACAGATGGCCTTCAGTGGGCAGTGGAGACTAAAACCCATGAAACATTGCTCCCTGACATAAGGAGACGCATTAGCGGGGAGTATGCATCATTCCACATGGTATCAGAATGGGATTGACTGCGACCCCCTCTGGGAAGGAGGAATGAGAGATAAGTCTAATTTTTTTTGAAAAAAAACAAAACTCAATGTTATTGGAGGTTCAGTTGGCTAAATGGAGGAAATAGTTCACATGCCGGTAGCACAGCAGGAGACAGACTCACATGTTGTTACTATGGTACAAGGGCAACAGAAGCAGCAGGAGGCCCAACAGTTACAGCATGGGTGTTTTCTCCAAAGCCTTGAGAAATGGGGCCCTGGCAGATGGGTGGCTCTGGGGGAAGCCAGAGACTCCCAGTAGGCTGGTACTAGTTCTGTCGAAACTAGGCCCTGGAGATAATCCAGAGGTGTTTTAGACATGCTTGAGCAGGTGACAGTGCTGTCAGGTGGGGATGAGGTGTCTTGGGCAGCCTGGGTGGCCCCGTTTCTCTGAAGAGAGGCACAAGCTATGTACCATGCCCTTTCATGTGAACAGGCAAAGCCTCATATTGTTGTAAAGGAGGTTCTCTTAAACTGTTTAGGTCTAATTTTGGAAACCTACAGACATCACTTTAGAGTAGAATCATTCCCTCTGGGAGGGCAACCCAGGTGGTGGCTCAGTCCCTATGGGATTTGGAAACACAGCGGTTGCCTCCCAAAATGAACTGATTGAATAAAGCATTGGATTTGAGGTTTTATAACAGTTTCTAAGAGTCTTGCCTGCTGGAACCCAAAGTTGTATCAGAAGATTTCAGCCTCTCCCCACCAAAGCAGGTGCAGCAACGACAGAAGCCTATTTAGAAACATGGTAAGACTCCCTATTTCTCAGATGACATTGAATTGCCCAAGTACTGAGGGAAATGGGTTGTCAGAGAACACCAAATGCCAGAGATCAAAGGTGACATATGAGGAGAGAAATTCTGAGATGCTTCTAAGTTGCAAGGACAAGAGGGCCTATCAACCTCTCAGCAGTTCCCACAAACCTGCAAAGTACCACTGGGGGCAACAAGAACAAGATATGATCTGTTTTCATTGGAGTATGTCTGTCCATATAAAAAGAGACGCTCCTTATGCAATGCAACTATCCAGAGTGCTGTTAGAGCCAAGTCTGTGGCTTACGAGTCTCCCTTAAAAGGGATTGAACCCTACCATATATAGTACCTGTCTAACTCGGGGCACTAGGTAGTAAAGGTCAACTGCAGCTGCAAGCAGATGTTAGTGTGAGGGAATGGTCTTCAGTTAATAAAAGGTGGACAGACTTCTGCCAAAACATAATTCTTGTGTGCATGGTGAGACATGTGTACCCAATGACAGAAGTAGACATTAATGTATGAAGTCAGCAGGGCTGGCAGAAAGTTGAGGTGGTCAGGAAACTCCCTGGCCCAAAACTGTGGTCAGAGAGTAGTGGAGTTTCCTGGCCCTGATGCAACACAGGGCACCCACTGAGCTGATAGGCTTGGGACTGGTTAGCTTTGCTGAACAGGTGGGAAGATCAGACAGTCCTTGCAGGAGACATTGAAAGGCCCAACCAGAGGCTTTAAGGTACCTTCAAAGCCTGGAGGTGCAATTATATAAGAGACAAGGCGAGAGGAGGAAGAAGTGAAGGCCTTTTGGCAGAAGATTATGATGGAAGCAGAGAAATGGGAACAGGAATTAGTCCAGACAAAAATAGAATTGGAACAGGAAAAGTAATTTTGCCAGCTGCTAGAACAGGAGCAGGCAGAAAAACTGGAGGCCAGACCCTGTTAGACAGGTACAAACACCCACTGGGACTGAAGAGGAAAGAAATTGGACAGATCTTTGGGAAAAGGACATACTCTGTGAAAGGGCAGAAAAGGCTGCACTAAACAGCACAGTAACTCCTAAAGAGTACCCTATTGAAGGGGTGGATGAGTGAACACCCCCCATCATTGGCAAGAAAGGGCCAAAAGGCCCAATTAATCATATTCACATCACCTGGGTGGTAATTAGATCATTACCTGTCAGCCAGAGAAGGTGGGACTAAGGAAGAATAAGGTGATAATTCAACAGACACTTGGGCCTGATAAATTGGCTGAGAGTTCAGTCAGGAGTGAGAAGCCACAGGCAGGCGGACTGGCTCCTGTGAGGGGCCAAAGAGCCAGAGACTGAGGGAGGCCAGAAGCCTCAGGAAGATGTAGGTTGGATGGGAAAGTGTTTGATACCAGAGCCAGGAAAAGGCAGTGGAACTCCAGGAAAGGGTTGAGCACAGTGCCCTGAGGACAGGTGGATTCTTTGGGATATGGACCTCATTTGGACATTTCTTACCTCAGTAGGGATTTGGACTAGCTGCTTCTCAGCCAGAGGGATGGGTGGGGTTCAAAGACAGATGGCCTGCAGAGGGCACCAGAACTAAAATCATTGCAACATTGCACCCTGTCACAAGGGGGCTGCACTGGTGGTGAGTGCGCATCATTACGCTGTCTGACTATAGACATGGTTACCTGTAGTTTGATCTTTGGAAAGTGGCAGAGAGTTCAGTAGTTGTGACACTTGGGGCTGCAGGGTGCTCCCCTGAGGTACAATGTTCATCCTTATAATATGATTGTGAGGTATCCAATGTAAAGTTTTTTATGTTTGGTGTCTTTGGAATGCTCATGATGCACTGAGCATTGTTGTCATAGTAATGTTATAGGTTATAATTTCATGTATATAGTTATGAGTCTGAAAATGTGTCCTCATGGCTTAAAACAAGCCCAGGCAAAAAACTCTCCACGAGCAGAGGGGCAGTTCACACCTCATCAGGGCATGTACGGGACAAACCCAGCCCAGCCTCACAGGAACAAAGGACACTGGCCTAGGCAGCAACAAAGGATCTGTTGGACTTTCGAGTGAGTCACCCCACTTCCTTTCAGCAGTTTGGGACTACGATGCAGTAATGCTCACCTGACTCTGAAGTGGGGCAGCAAAGACAAGAGGGAAGAAAGAACATGATAGAAGGAAGACATTTGCCATGCTACCTCCATCTGCAGACAACACCACCAAGCAAATGAAGCGCTGGTCAAAAAGGACAGCCTGGCTGAAGGGCAACCAGTCAGCCTGTGGTAAGAAGCATCTTAGTTTGTAAAGGCACTGAAAGTGTTAAGATCAGCTTAGAGTGCAAGACGGAGGTTCCTAGAATTGTGTCTGGAACCAGAGATATTGTCTAGTGTTATTTGGTTGCACAATCCAGGCAGCGGCTGGCCAAAAGTGCTCATTCACGTAGCTGGGAGCAGCTTACATGTCAGAGACTGTGTGTGAACATTCAGGAGTGGGGGTTCTCACAGCAGAGCAGGGTAAGGCTGGCTCCCAGAGTCAAGGACTGGAGTGACCTAGCAGATCACCGGTCCAGATAACACCAGAGGAATGTCACAGTGGTAAGCTACTAGAATAGACCAATAAAAACGTCAGGCAAGAAGGTAAAGGAAAAAAGAAACCTGAGTTCCCCCCCCCCCCAACTTCTTTTGATGTCCTGACATACCACATGCAGCTACACACATCTTTACTCGGAGTACAATTATGTTACACAAAATGTGTCTACAATGTGTGACAAAGTTCCTCCTCTACCCTGGTGGGTTCTGCGCTTATTGGCAGATTTGCACACCTTAGTGATCTTCCCCTCTGGTGGAACCCACAGTCTGGAACAACTCCTCCTGTATCTGATCAGGAGTTGGGAGGTTTGGGGGAAACCTGGGCCCACCCTCTACTCCAAGTTCCAGCCCAGGGCCCTGTGGATTGCAGCTGTCTATAGTGCCTCTTGTAACAGTTGCATAACAGCTACAACTCCCTGGGTTACTTCCCCATAGCCTCCTCCAAATACCTTCTTTATCCTCACCACAGGACCTTCCTTCTCGTGTCTGATAACGCTTGTACTCCTTAGTCCTCCAGCAGCACACCCTCTCACTCTCAGCTCCTTGCACCTCTTCCTCCCAGCTCCTTACATACCCCCCATAAACTGAAGTGAGCTCCTTTTTAAACCCAGGTTAAACCCCTGATTAGCCTGCCTTGATTGACTGCAGGTGTTCTAATCAGCCTGTCTGCCTTAATTGATTCTAGCAGGTTCCTGATTACTCTAGTGCAGCCCCTGCTCTGGTCACTCAGGGAACAGAAAACTACTCATCCAGTGACCAGTATATTTGTCCTCTACCAGACTCCTGTACCACACTGGCCTAGGTCTGTCACAAGTAATAGTGATCAAGAAGACCCCACCCTCAAAGAGACATGTAGAAGGAAAATACTAGGATAGAGTTAAAAGTTCCACAGGTGCAAATGGCCCTAAATGCAGTGGAACAGGCGCTGTTCCATTGCATGAGAGAGGGTGTGAAGTTGCCATGCAGGGTGTCCTTGTTCCCATGTTCCATGGCAACACAGATTTGAAGCTGCAGAGAAATGCACTAGGCAGGGGTAGGAAAATGGACAGTGAAACTGCAGATTCAGAGACCTAAATCCCTTGTGTAGAGTGTATACAAGGGAACCTGCTGCTTCTTCAGTCCATTAGTTTATTGCCATTTCCACGGAAATATCTCCATTAGACAGAGCAAGAAATGGAGGGGCAAGGAGATTAAGCCCACAGTTTCAAAAGCCGTCAGTAATTTTGGATTTCTCAGTTTCTAGATGCTACTTAGAGATTCAGGTTCACACAAGTATCCTGATTTTTATTGCCTTGCAGCCTGAGGAGTCATTCTCACCTGTACAAAAGGCTACCAAGTTGGAATGGCAACAGGTCTCACACATTTTGCAAAGGCGAAAGTAATTCCGCAGGTTGCAAGGCAGTGCGGAACCAGGCCCATGATGTCAGTGGCAGACCCAGGAATAGAGTTCACATTGCATACCTCTTTGTCCTGTGTGCAACCACAAGCCCACCCTTCATCCCAGGGGATGCGTAGTGGTGGCCACAGTGAAATGGCTATATGCCAAAAATGTGAAGAGGATTCATTCTCTTTCCACTTCTATTTAGATCTCCTCCATTTACTTGGATTTTGCCTTTTGGGGGTGAGGAGTAAGGAGGATTTGACCCAAAGTGTGTATTGTTGCAGAAAAGAAATAGTAAGCACAAAGGAAGATTGGACAAACAGCTAAGGTAACCCCAATTGCATTACCTGCCTAGCAAACATGAGAAGAGAGAGTATTTTTCAATCAACTGCATGTTTACAGAAACAACAGTCATATGACTTTCCATCTAGCCTTCAGGATAGCAGTGGAACTGGCTTGGATTGACCTAAAAATATTGTTAAATAAATGTCACATAAAGCTTCATGGTGCAGCAGTTCAGTAAAATTGGACAAAAGTGCATGGACCTCCTAGGTTAAATTCTAAGGGTGGAACAGAAAAGCTGATGTTCTGTCAGGAATAGCAGAGATAAATATTTGTTTTCAAAATAAACAGGTAACTCCCTCTTAAGCCTCAGAAGCCAACATTACTTCCCTTCCTGCAAAGAGTGATGGAGTAAGGAATTATTTTTAGTAACATAACACAATGTAAAATAATCACTACCTCACTGCAAATCTTGGGGAAAAGTGCCTTAATATTTTATTTGAAAAATCTTTGCAAAATTCATCAAAACTAGGCATTAGCAAATTATTTCACCAACTTTAAAAGCTGGGACAATTGGGTGGGTGGCAAGGGGAAGTATTTGTCAAATTATCGATGCAAAAATGTCCTTACTGAGGCAAAACTCCATTATTTTCAATGGAAGTTTTCCCTGTAGACCACAGGATTAGATTGGAAAATCTTAGTTTATTTATAATAGTGGTTTATTTATCTAGGGAGGGAAGGATGATTGTATGGTTAGAGTACAGCATTGGGAGCCAGACCTAGTTCAGGCTCTACCATACGCTCCTCGTGTGACCCTGGGCAAGTCACATGAAGGCTAAATTTAAGGCCTACGCAGGGCAGTGAGGAGGTGCACCACTCCAATGAGAGTTCCTGGAGGGATGCACAGTTGGGGCACTCTCTCCCTCGCGCATGCACACTCCCAGATTCTTTATATCTAGCTAGGTACTTATATGGCTCTCACCACATAGTACCTCAAAATAATTAATGAAATTTAACATCATACAGGGAAGTGCTATCCCACTTTTACAAGTGGGGAACTGAGGCACAGAGCGTTTAATGCTATGTCTACACTTATGGTGAAATGCAGAGTACACAAAATACATGTGTAGCTACATGCTGCTGTGAAAGGCAGGCTGCATCCATGCTTGTCACTGTGGCATGTAGCTACACATGGTAGTGAAAGGCTCCGGCAGCGGGAGGCAGCATGTAAATGCTCCAGCAGTGGGGAGCTTCTGGAGCCTTTTCCCTCTGCCTTCTCCCTGCCAGAGCCTTTCCCCACTGCCGGAGCCTTTCACTGCTGTGGAAAAAGGCTCTGGCAGTGGGGAGACAGCAGGAAACTCCACTGTTAAAAATAGCAGTATAGAAGTAGGAGGCACTGGTTGGGTGTATGTACCCTGGGGTTCAGGCTTGGAGGGTGTGACAAACTGAGAATGTTCTTAATGTTTGCTCTGAATACTGTGTTGATGCCTCAGTATCCCCTATGCAGTTCTTAATACCTAGGTGATGGAATAAGGGTGTGTGATTGCTGCAGAGGAAGGGGCCATTGCACCTAAATGCCTGGCACTCTGTCGCCTAGCAACTGATGGCCTGGGCCCCTCCTCTGCAAAGGTGCCAGCTGAAGGTGTTGGAGACAAAAAGGTCAGGTGACCTCCTAGCCCAGGAAAGGGGCTGAAGGGGTTGTTAGCCTGGAGCTGGCTGGGGATGAGGACAGACTTGGGGGTCTGGCTCACTGCCCCCCAAACTGGACCCGGCCAAGGCGTCTGGTTCGCTGTATCTACAAGCTCTGTGTTAGACCATGTTCCTGTCATCAAATAAACTTCTGTTTTACTGGCTGGCTGGGAGTCATGTCTGACTGCAAAGTTGGGGTGCAGGACCCTGTGGCTTCCCCAGGACCCCGCTGGGGCAGGCTTACTGTGGGAAGTGCACAGAGGGGCAGAGGATGCTGAATGCTCCAAGGAGAGACCCAGGAGATGAAGCCATGTGAGCTTCCTGCCCTGAACAAGTCTGCTCCAAGGGAGAGGAGTCTCCCCAAAGTCCTGGCTGGCTTGGTGGGAGAGCAGTTCCCAAGCATTGCCCAGGGACTCCATGACAGAGGGCACTCTGCTTAACTTGAGAAAGCCATGCCTCACTGTCTACATGGCTATTTATGCCAATGTTAGCTGGGTGTGCAGCATGTGTACTCTACATGCAGTACAAATTAAACCTAACCTAGGTGATTCATCCAAGATTACACAGACAATTTTTGGCTGATCCTTGAATTGAACCAAGGTCTCCTAAGTGCCAGATCAGTGCCCTAGCCACTAGGCCATCCTTCTTGCCTTCTAGGTGCAGACTTACCATATAACTCTGTCTTCTTCATCTCTAGGTAGGTGATACTTTATTGTAGGTGGGTGATACTGCAGCGAGGACTTGTGGTCCCATTTTGGAAGCTCATACTCAAGAGAGTAGTCTCATTGACCTTCTGAAGTCTCTTGGATAAGGCCTTAACTCCTGAAGACCAGGTTGAGAGGGTCCCTTGCATAGCTGCAGTAAGGCAGAGGAGTATACAAGAAGTCTCTGCCACCCAGAACCTGCATGAGGGGTGCTCACATTAGTTGTCCCTTTGAGCAGAGACTTTGTGTCCTTCCATCCCCATTGAGCTAATTGGGCAAAAAGAAGGGGCAGGGAGGGACAAAGAAGAAATGGGATAATGGCTTCCACAGCAACCTGTGGAGTGGGACCAGGGCACTGGGGGGAGCTATCTGCGCCTTTGTCCTAATGGCTGGCACAGAGTTCCCATCCCCCAGGCACACCATGCAACACAGGAACAGATTGTATCCCCTGAGGATGCTGGTGGAGGCGATGGTTTGTGATTGTGAGAGGCAACCCTGAGTTGCTCTGGAAAGTGATGTGTAGAGGAAAGCTTGTGTGTAGGTAATTGCTGTGTATATCAGAAGGGAAGGAGGCCTGAAGGAGATTGACTGGTGAGGAGGAAGCCTCATTGTCTCAAGCGGATTGGAGTGGGGACGTGTGGGAGCATCTTGGTGAGGGCAGGGAGGAAGTGACACATCCCTGGGAAATTCCCACACGTGGGAACATAGAACTTGCCCGGTAGGATGATACCACCTTGTCCAGTCTTTGACAGTGACCAGTTTCAGAGGAAGGTGCAAGAAATCATATAGTGGATAATTTCGGGAAAGTTTCTCACTAGCCTCCCTCATTTGTGATTGGCTTCAGTTTTGTAAGACTGGCTTTGCACAAGAAAATCTCTTCTCCTGAGATTTTTGGGTGTATTTCCAGAGTAAGTAGGTCCAGCTGAGATTCAGATTAGCATCTGAACTGCATCAATCAGCCTCTTAGATTTACCCATCACCAGCCTTAAATTGGGAGACCACATTCAATAACAGCAGTAGAAATTATGAAGTCACCTATATACATAAAATAAGTACAACACTGCCTCAATATAACACCACCCCATATAACACGAACGTGGTAAAGCAGTGCTCCGGGGGGGAAAGGGGGGAAGCTGCACACACAGGTGAATCAAAGCAAGTTCAATATAACACCGTTTCACCTATGACTTGGTAAGATTTTTTTGGCTCCTAAGGACAGCTTCATATCAGAGTAGAGGTTTACTTAAATAACAAATACTCAGGATCTTGGCACAAAAACTCAGCTAGGACATATCTTGGCACTGACTAACTGGGAGTACCAATCATCTCTTGATTTATTTCAGCCCAGATTCTCTCCATGTCATTCCAAAGACAAGTATCAGAGGGTAGCCGTGTTAGTCTGGATCTGTAAAAGCAGCAAAGAATCCTGTGGCACCTTATAGACTAACAGACGTTTTGGAGCATGAGCTTTCGTGGGTGAATACCCACTTCCTCAGACCCACGAAAGCTCATGCTCCAAAACGTCTGTTAGTCTATAAGGTGCCACAGGATTCTTTGCTGCTATTCCAAAGACAGAGTGGTACACAGGCACTTTTTTATCTTTGCATTTAATCTGATCCTAGAGACACTCGACTGGATAGATGCACAAGGATTTTAAGGGCACAATTGCTCAAGTTCCTTGTACTTGCCAATTCTGTTGTGTTTTGAAAGTCCATTAAATGCAGTGGAATGGACCTAAGGATAGACATGAAAATGTTAAGGCTGGTGTCACAAACCTGCTCAGTAGGCCTCAAATGTTGTTCTACAGTGCAAGTCATTTGTAATTTCAACAGTTTCACTACCAATACCTTTGATCTATTCTTTCTATTATTAAATAGCACAATAATAATAATTGTGTCTTTAGCCAAAGATCTCATAACATTTTGAAAGATTAGCTGATTAGTCCTCAAACAGCCACATCTAACAATTGGAGAAACTGAGTCACGGAACGGTCAGGTGACCTGCCTCACAAAGCTAGGATTAGGCCTTCTGGGTTCTGTCTCCTGGTTCCCCACTCTCACCACCAGTCACATTTGTAAAACTGTTTTGTTTTAGTAGCTAACAAGTTACCTGAACGTTTGGTTTCCTGATCCTCCTATAGGCTACACAGGCAACACAGTCAACGAACAGTCAAGGTTATAAGGCAGGGTTGGTCACTGAATGTGAGCAAAGTGCTTTATCCATAGACAATATGTTACCTATTACCTTGTGCACCCTTTTAATAAATCCGATATGTGTCAGTGTTTGAGGACTGCTGTATGTAATGAGCTACATCACACAGCCACTTAACAGCTAAAACTTATTTTTAAGTGCAGCATCACGCGCTGTGAGTGGCTACCACATACACACCCACGGACATATAAACTGACCCTCACATAAGACCATTGAAAAAGAAACTAATAAACAATGGGTGAACTGTGTATAAATTGACCCACATCCTCTGTAAGCTTTCCTCCGCCTAGCACTCTTTTCACATCACTTCCATCTAGGGCTGCCACAACCTTTTATTCAGCTTCCCAAGTCTTTCCCCATTTCAGCTTGGATATTGACCTTTGACGTCTCTGGATTTCAGACCTGCCCTTGACCTTCCATACCTTCTTTCCAGCCTCCCAAGAATTTTCCCCCTACCCTCTCCCTCACTTCTGGCTCTTCGGCTATCTGTGGCTGTGTTAAGAGTTACTGTAACTGACTCGCTAAAGCAGTTGTATGCAGTATTGTTGTAGCCATGTCAGCCTCAGGATATTAGAGAGACAAGGTGGATGAGGTAATACCTTTTATTTGTGTTTTATTTTATTAATACCAGAAGTTAGTCCAATAAAAGATATTACCTCACCTACCATGTCCCACTATAGTAGTGACACTGAGATTCAAGGATCCAGAGAGCCAATTCATTATCAAATAGAGTCTCAGGTGAATCAGAAAATAATCATATTGAGACTGGAGTTGGGTAAAATGTTCAGTTGTAACTTTTTTTATTGTTGCAAAAGATAGTCAGGAACACCTAGAAGTTTCACAAACTTGTGTCAGTTTTGCTGAATTGTTCATGTAAAAAAAATTGTTTTTGAAAAAGTTTAGAAGTTTTCCTTTGACTTTTTTGAAGTGAAACATTTTGATTTTTCAGTTTATAACAACTTTGTTTAGAAATTTCCTTCAATTTCATTAAAAAAAGACAGAATCAGAATCAAACATTTTGTTCAACCCAAAACTTTTTTTTTTAAACTTTTTGGTTCCTTGAATTTTTTTTTTAATTGGGTTTAACCCCAAATTAGTTTTTTTTAAATTATTTTTCACAAGTGCCAGTGCATCTGGCACTGATAGTGACATCCTTGCGCCATGTTTGTCATGGTTGTGTAGTGATACTGCATCATCTCAACCCAATGCTGTCAAATAGCAACCTAACATACTGATGATCAGGCCATCACATAAGGACACTGACTTCTATCTGTCTCTATTTTACTCTCATCCCCCCCACCTCCAATTCTTCTTCCTGCCTGGGAAGATGGGGAAGGAGTCTAGTGATTCCAGTCAATTTCCTCACTGCTTTCCTTGCTGCCTTGCAGGTGTGGAAGAATGGGGAGCAGGGGGTGCCTCTGGGATCTGTATTTGGCTTGCTCAAGACTAGGACTAACCCTTACACCCTAAGGTCATTGACCTCGCTCAGGCAACACTCCACACTGAAATCAAGCAAAGTGTTGAACGAGTACAGAGTGCAGGATCAGACCCTTAATTATCTCTTTTTAATCTTGTCTATTACTTGGCTGCTGTGACACATCTAAATGTGTTTTCTCGATTCCAAATTCTCCTCCCTCTCTGAATTTCCATCAGGTTAAGGCTGATTTGTGATGGATTCTTGCTTTCATGTTCTTGAGTTTGGTTTAGACCAAGCAAGCTCTAACCTTTCATATAGATGTGTCAAAGTAATTTATTTCTGTAGTGCCTCGGCCCCACAAATCTCAAGATATTTTATGTTCCCTTGCTGTGAAGGCTCCCTCCTTCCCACTGAACTTCAAACAGTTTGAAAAAGAAATTGAATGGTACAAATGCATATTATGATGGAAAAAGAGCATTAAGCAGGAGAAATGTTTTCTCCTTAGAAAGCTTCAAATCTAAAAGAGCATTGGAAAAGATGGCACAAAAGTATCGTTTTAAAATGAAATATGTCTTTGAGAGATCCCGCTTGGTTAAAAGGCTACAAAATAGGAAAAGGTAAGTGAAGATTAACACTTTGTGGCTTGATATTTAGAAGTGCTGAGCACCTACAAATCCCATTAATGTCAATCATAAATTATTAGGGTTGGAAGCGACCTCAGGAGATCATCTAGTCTAACCCCCTGCTCAAAGCAGGACTAGTCCCTAACTGGCCCCCGCAAGGACTGAGCTCACAATCCTGGGTTTAGCAGGCCAATGCTCAAACCACCAAGCTATCCTTCCTGAAGCAGATTGTTAGCACCTTTAAAAACATCAGGCCATTGGTATCCAGAGACTCCGGATGGTACAGGCAGAAGCCTCTGAAGCAGAGACGGTTGCAGTGGTGAGCTAGTGATAAAGTATGGCCCAGTAGGGGCCACACACTCCACAGAACACCTCTGGACTCAGAACTGTGCAGAAGCAACCCCCCGCCCACCACTGGGAGCACGTTGAACAGGTGGTTCCTCTCCTCCAGGGGTATATCTACACTGTATTGTAAACCTGGGTCTGTGGGACCTGGTCTTGTGGACTTGGTGTTTCCAAGTCAGTGTTTGAATATCCACATTGCATTGTAAACCTGGGTTTACAGTTGCTGGACCCAGATCTCACAGCCATGCTAATATGTCCATACTGCATTACAGGGACCTTCTGACTCAGGTCTGCCGCTTGAGCTGCATCCCCTCAGCAAAATGACAGGGCTTGGACCCGAGTCACAGTGGGGAACATAATACACTTTCCTAGGAGAGTCCTGAGAGGTTGCTGACCCAAGTCAGACTGATGTGTGTGTGGATGAAAGTGGAACTTGGGCTCAAACCTGAGTCAGAGCCCAGGCTTAGCGTGCAGTGTAGACGTGCCCTATAAGGGAGAAAACTGCAGATGAACTAGCCAGGAACTCCAGCTAATAGGGGCAGAAGCAGCCAAAACAAAGACCTCTGGAGAAGTTAGTTGACTGGATTCTCTCTGCCTTGTGCTGATTGGATGTTTGCTCCAATCATCCCCACTCCTCACCTCCAGGGCTTGTCTACATGGGGACACTCAGGAAAGTTACATTGAAGTAAACACAGGGGTGAATTAAAAGTGAATTAGTTAAACTGCATTAAGCTTGTGTGGATACTCTCATTCGGGATTACAGTGGCCTTAATTCAAACTTTAGAAGTCTCGTTACCCCACACCTATCTGTCCTACTTTCTTCTCCCTGGCACTGTCCTCCTCACCCCCACGCTCCGTCCCATACCCTTCCATTTAGCTGATCCCCTCCTAAGTAAACACAACTGCCTCCCCAACAAAATTGTGGAACTAACATGACATTTGCCACCATCACATTACTCATTCTGCTTGTGTATTAGACCCCTTCCCCCACCCTGTGTCTGTCTGGTCTATTTAGATTGTAAGCTCATTGAGGCAGGGACTGTCAGGTCCTCTTTGTTTGTAGAATGTTTAGCACAATAGGGCTCCATTCTTGGTTGGTCTTTAGGTGCAACTGTAAACAAACTTGTTAAATAATATTACATTTAAAAAAATTGTTGCTGGTTTAGTATTTATAAAATCCAAGGTCAAAGATTGCTTTGGATGTGTGGATACACCTTCCCCTGGGTCCAATGGGCTGATGCTATGACCTTAACTCATAATGAGTAGTCCCATTAAAATCAGTGCAGAGTCAGGGCCTTTGCAGTCACCGTTAATAAGAGCTCAGTCTCTACAATATGAAGGGTCAGACTGTGGCTTTTTTCCTCTCTGGAAGGCTAGAGGTGGAACCACAGTAACCAGTCAAGATGCTTAGAGGAAGTTTTCTGCACATACAAGGCAGATCGTTGTGGAGGAGCAGCTGCACAGGGTGTTTTCCTGACAGAGGTCAATGAGATATATAATATGTGCTCCTCTCAGTTTCTGCTGCCAAAAGCTAGCAGGTGTGCTAGAGCGTACCTGGCCACTCCCCCATGTGATTACAACCGCATAGACCTTGGAGTGCAGCTGAGAGTTTTAGCTTCCGATTCCCACACTCAGGCAGCTATTAGCATCTGGGTGGGATGGAACTCCCTAAACCTACTTTCAGCATGGTGGACCCACAGGATTTAATTCTAAATTTCAGAGAAGTCATGGATGGTTCACACTCGTAATCAAGATCAGTCTCCAGTGGGCCAGATTCTGCTCTCGCTTGCATTGGCATAAACCAGGTATAGCTTCATGGAAGTGATGTGAGAGAAAAATCAGACCCAGAATTGAAGATGCATTATTTGCTCTAATTCAGTATCTACCACTCCCTGCCTGCAATGGTCACTGAACAAGTAGTGATGTGTTGGGAGCGAACCCAGCTCTTAAGAACACATATAGATTTCCAGGATTTTCTTTCGGACAGAACAGCAGGTTTCATTCTGTAAAGCCACAGATATGCTATTATAGTGGCTTTGTGCAATGCAGGGTTTTCAGCATTTTGTGGTTAACCACAAGTGACATTTAAGATTGAGAATCCTCTTTAAATTCCTAAATCAGTCTCTCTCATTATGTCACTGTATCTGACAATTAGGTATGCAAGGGCGAAAAAATCTGAGTTCCTCCTCTTCCACTGTGGAGTAGGATTTGAGGCCAAATTCACCCTCACTGGCAAAGGGAGGTGCAAATCATAGCTCCGTGAGACAGCCTTGACCCTTTTGCCCTAGGAGGGATTCAACCTTTGGGCGGAACAACAAGCAGCATTTTCACAGCCACTTTCTTTTCAAACAGAGTCATTCAGACCATAGGACTAGTTACATGCCAATGGAGAAGTGGTATAATTTAGCTGACCAGGTATGATGCACCAGTCCTCCATTAATATTTGTGAGGAAGGGCCATCTTGTTACACACTGTAGCCAGATGGCTAGGTCAGGAGAAAGAAGAAAATACTTTGAAGATATTTTCAAAAATCTGTTTTAATTTTTTAGGTTGTCTTCAGACTTCTGAGCATGACAGGGATGACTGGACCTTCCTGGTTTTCTCTCTGTGACCTTGGGCGCCTCTATAGCTTGACACCGTCCATTCGGTCCATCAGTTGCAGTTTCAATTCGTTTCCAATACTTGCAACAACGCCACTGAGTCCCATAACCGTATTTTTATAGCCATATGAGAACAGTTCTGTTTATAGGGAATGACATGGAGTTTCTCCAAGATGCAGCAGATTTTCTGGACCATTGCCCAGCATCACATGTAGTCATTTACTTTAGCACAAGGCGAGTATAAACACCACCACCTCTGGATGCCAGGATTTTTACCCTCATGTTGCACTGGTGTAAGAGACTGTGGAAGATATAGGGCAATGGAGAATGAGGCCCCCACTATGCTCCTCACTAGAGCAGATATGTCTGCCAAAGTTTCCACGTGTCATGTGACCCTTACACTGCTTGAGACCTAGTTGTTTAACACCATCTCCAAACAATCAAGAAAGACAAACACACACTCCAAAAGAAATATTTGTTTTGGACATTTGATAAGAAGAGATCATATATATTATGTCACGTGTGCTGGTAGCAGCTGGTATTTCTGGTTGAGTCTCTTGTGTGGGATCCACTCTGGTGCCTGCTGAATCTGTCACCCCTGCAGTTCCTGTCACCTAGGTACACTGGGCAGAGATTTCGTTTCACTGTAGAATCAAACATAATTAACATACCTCTGCCTTTGCTGTTTTTGAACCAGTTAAGGAATCAATCATGGTTCAAAGAGCCAGAGCCCTGCTGCTGGGGGAAAAGAGATCAACTGCCCAAGCAGCAAAGGGCAGGGGCAGGATGTCTGTCAGGGACAGAGGAAGGCACAATGCTTTTATGGATGTTGGAGGGAGTGACCTCTGTGATGGCTGCAGACACAGCTGTACCCTATGGCATATACACAGGGACCTGGGCTTTTCCTTCAGTTTTCTCTGTAGTACCGGACAAGGGTCAAATTCTTGCAATTGCAGGTAGGGACAGACATGGGTGGACCTTGGTCTTTTCTCCATATCAGATATTCCCTTTTCCTGCATTATTGGTATCTTCCCCCTGCTCATTGCTATAGGTCCAGTAGTGGACTAATGCCCAATGATGTGTCACTAAGACATGAGTTTTGCCACTGTAGGGGCAACTAGGTCATTTCCTGTTGAGAGCACATTGCACCTCTGGTGCATGCACACACACGGAATAGCAGGGACAGGGAAAGGTCTCAGTGGCAGTAGAGGGATATGGAGAAGGAAGAGGAGGAAAACTATTCTACACCTGCGCACAGTAAAAACTGCAGTTTCTTCCATCTGCCATTGTTAGCCACATAATATACACCTCCAGCAACTATGGGGGATGGGGGAATTCCAGAGCCTGCATTCCATATGGCTGTCTCTTCTTCAGATGGCCATCTTCACTTCTGCCCTACCCTGAGAGTGGTTACCTTTCAGATTAAGTCCTGGTGTCCATCTCTCATCTCTAACGTGGCAGAGTAAGAATGCTGTGAAAGAGAGAGCTCTGGGTTTGAGTTGGAGGAAAGAAGTAGAATTGGAGCGGAGAAGGCAAGAGATCTAGGAGGGTGGAGTAATGGGTAGCAGGGCCAGCTCCAGGCATCAGCAAAGGAAGCAGGTGCTTGGGACGGCCAATGGAAAGGGGCGGCAAGTCTGGGTCTTCTGCAGCAATTCAGCGGCCAGTCCCTCACTCCCTCTCGCCAAAGAATGAAGCGGCGCTGTAGAGCTGCCATCGAAGTGCCGCCAATCGTGGCTTTATCTTTTTTTTTTTTTTTTGACTTCGCCACTTAGGGCGGCAAAAAAGCTGGAGCCGGCCTGGTGGGTAGGAATAACTGGAAGGAAAGAAAAGTTTTTTGAGGAGACCCAGCCAAGAGGGACCCCAAAGTACTTGTGGGCCCCATTTAGACACCATTGCACAGAGACTTGAATAGAAAGAGAAGGGAGGCTTGTGACTGAAGCTACTACTAGCATCCCTACTTTCCCAGCTTTTGAGCCATCAGCCAAAACCCAATAAGAGAAGCACAATGCTGACTTATTCCTGCTACTAGCATATGCAGTCACCAGGGAACTATTCAGAAAAAGAACACATGTTGTACATGACGTACAGCATGGTATAGTCCCAGATCTGGACCTTAGCGTCCAAAATATGGGAGTTAGCATGAAAACCTCCAAGCTTAGTTACCAGCTTGGACCTGGTACCTGCTGCCACCACCCAAAAAATTAGAGTGTTTTGGGGCACTCTGGTCCCTCTGAAAAACCTTCCCTGGGGACCCCAAGACCCAAATCCCTTGAGTCTCACAACAAAGGGAAATAATCCTTTTTCCCTTCCCCCCTCCAGGTGCTCCTGGAGAGATACACAGACACAAGCTCTGTGAATCCAAACAGAGTGAATCTCCCTCTCTGTTCCCAATCCTGGAAACAAAAGTGCTTTCCTCTTCACCCAGAGGGAATGCAAAATCAGGCTAGCCACTTCAACACACACAGATCTCCCCTGATTTCTTCCTCCCACCAATTCCCTGGTGAGTACAGACTCAATTTCCCTGAAGTAAAGAAAAACTCCAACAGGTCTTAAAAGAAAGCTTTATATAAAAAGAAAGAAAAATAAGTACAAATGTTCTCTCTGTATTTAGATGATACAACACAGGGTTAATTGCTTAAAAGAATATTGAATAAACAGCCTTATTCCAAAAGAATACAAATTAAAGCACTCCAGCACTTATATTCATGCAAATACCAAAGAAAAGAAAACCATAGAACTTACTATCTGATCTCTTTGTCCTTACACTTAGAAACAGAAGACTAGAAAGTAGAGCTACTTCTCCAAAGCTCAGAGAAGGAAGGCAGCCAGAAAACAAAGACACAGACACTCAATTCCCTCCACCCAAAGTTGAAAAAATCCAGTTTCCTGATTGGTCCTCTGGTCAGGTGCTTCAGGTGAAAGAGACATTAACCCTTAGCTATCTGTTTATGACACGCCCCCCAAATTGCAGACAGTGGGGAAGCTCACTGGCGGCGATTTCCTTTTAGAACTTGAAAATAAACAGATTAATACAACACATACACCTTTACATATACTCCTAAGTATATAACTAACAGACTTTTACATTTTAAGAACACTTTTTAACTACTGAATTCTGGGAAACTCTCACGGGAGAGTGCATCAGCAACTTTATTAGAAGCCCCTGTGATGTGTTGAATTTCAAAATCAAAATCTTGGAGAGCTAAACTCCAACGAAGAAGTTTCTTGTTGTTCCCCTTGGCAGTATGAAGCCACTTTAGTGCAGCATGGTCAGTTTGTAGTTGGAACCGCCGTCCCCAAACATATGGGCGTAGCTTTTCCAGGGCGTACACAATGGCATAGCATTCCTTTTCACTGACTGACCAGTGACTTTCCCTCTCAGACAGTTTCTTGCTGAGAAACACGACAGGATGGAAGTTGTGATCTGTTGCTTCCTGCATGAGCACTGCTCCTATACCACGCTTAGATGCATCCGTGGTTACTAGGAATGGCTTGTCAAAATCCGGGGCCCTGAGCACAGGGTCAGACATGAGCGTTGCCTTAAGTTGGGTAAAGGCCTTTTGACACTCATCAGTCCACTTAACGGCATTTGGCTGGGTCTTTTTGGTCAGGTCGGTCAATGGGGCAGCGATTTGGCTGTAGTGGGGTACAAATCGCCTGTAGTATCCGGCCAAGCCTAAGAAGGATTGGACCTGCTTCTTTGACTTTGGGACAGGCCACTTTTGGATAGCATCCACCGTGGCCTGTAGGGGGTTTATGGTTCCTCGACCCACCTGGTGCCCCAGGTAAGTCACTCTGTTTTGGCCTATTTGACACTTTTTGGCCTTAACAGTTAGTCCTGCCTGCCTGATGCGCTCAAAGACCTTTTCCAGGTGTAGTAGGTGTTCGGGCCAGGAGTCAGAAAAAATGGCCACATCATCGAGGTAGGCAACTGCAAATTCTCCCAGTCCAGCTAGTAGACCATCTACCAGCCTTTGGAAGGTGGCGGGTGCATTCGAAGGCCGAAAGGAAGGACATTGAATTCATACACCCCCGCATGGGTGACGAATGCTGACCTCTCCTTGGCAGGTTCATCTAGCGGTACTTGCCAGTACCCCTTGGTTAAGTCTATTGTAGAGATGAACTGGGCACGTCCCAACTTTTCCAATAGCTCATCGGTACGTGGCATTGGATAGTTGTCCGGACAAGTTACAGCATTTAGCTTACGGTAGTCCACGCAAAAGCGTATTTCCCCATCTGGTTTGGGTACCAGAACCACTGGAGATGCCCATGCACTGGTAGATGAGCGGATTATACCCATCTGTAGCATGTTTTGGATCTCCCGTTCTATAGCAGCTTGGGCATGAGGAGACACTCGGTAGGGTGGGGTTCTGATTGGGTGAGCATTACCTGTAACAATGGAGTGGTATGCCCGTTCAGTCCGTCCTGGGGTGGCTGAGAACAATGGGGCGAAGCTAGTGCACAGCTCCTTGATTTGTTGCCGCTGCAGACGTTCCAGGGTGGTTGAGAGGTTCACCTCTTCCACGCCACCGTCTTTTTTCCCGTCGTAGTAGACACCGTCAGGCCACTCAGCATCCTCTCCCTGGACTGTAAACTGACAAACCTGTAAGTCTCTGGAATAGAAAGGCTTGAGAGAATTAACATGGTACACTTTAGGCTGTAGTGAGGAATTGGGAAATGCTATGAGGTAGTTTACAGCTCCCAGGCGCTCTTGGACCGTGAAGGGCCCTTCCCATGATGCTTCCATCTTATGGGCCTGTTGCGCCTTTAAGACCATAACCTGGTCTCCTACCTTGAAGGACCGATCTCTGGCATGTCTGTCATACCAGGCCTTTTGCTCTTCTTGAGCATCCTTTAGGTTCTCTTTAGCAAGGGCTAAAGATTGTCGGAGGGTGCTTTGTAGGTTGCTTACAAAGTCCAGAATGTTAGTTCCTGGAGAAGGCGTAAACCCCTCCCATTGCTGCTTCACCAACTGTAATGGCCCCTTAACCTCGTGACCATACACAAGTTCAAATGGTGAAAACCCTAAACTGGGATGTGGTACAGCCCTGTAGGCAAACAGCAACTGCTGCAACACTAGGTCCCAATTATTGGAGAATTCGTTGATGAATTTTCGTATCATGGCCCCCAAAGTTCCATTGAACCTTTCCACCAGGCCATTGGTTTGATGGTGGTATGGGGTGGCAACCAAGTGATTCACCCCATGAGTTTCCCACAGGTTTTCCATGGTCCCTGCCAGGAAATTAGACCCTGAATCTGTAAGGATGTCAGAGGGCCAACCTACCCTGGCAAAGATGTCTGTTAGGGCCAGGCACACAGTGTTAGCCCTGGTGTTGCCTAGAGCGACTGCTTCTGGCCATCGGGTAGCAAAGTCCACTAAAGTCAGTACGTACTGCTTTCCTCTGGGCGTCTTTTTTGGGAAAGGGCCCAGAATATCCACAGCTACTCGCTGAAATGGGACCTCAATTATGGGGAGTGGCTGGAGAGGGGCCTTGACCTGGTCTTGAGGCTTTCCCACTCTTTGGCATACCTCACAAGACCGGACATACTTGGCAACGTCCTTGCCCATCCCCTCCCAGTGGAAGGACTTCCCCAACCGGTCCTTGGTTCTGTTTACCCCAGCATGGCCACTGGGATGATCATGGGCTAAGCTTAAGAGCTTCCCCGGTACTTAGTTGGAACCACCAACTGTTTTTGCGGCTGCCATTCTTCCCGGTGTTCACCAGAAAGAATTTCCTTGTATAAAAGTCCTTGGTCTATAACAAACCGGGATCGATTAGAAGAGCTGAGAGGCGGTGGGGTGCTCCGTGCCGCCGCCCAAGCTTTCTGAAGGCTGTCATCTGCTTCCTGCTCAGTCTGGAACTGTTCCCTTGAGGCTGGGGTCACCAGTTCTTCCTCAGACTGTGGACTTGGGCTTGGTCCCTCTGGAAGCGATGTAGGTGATGGGGTTGTTTCCGTTGCTGGTGAACCGCTCTCCGCTGGTGCACCTGAGGGTATTTCAGGCTCTGGCTGAGCCTTTTGGGTATGGCTGTCTGTCGCTTCTGCCAGTTTTGGCTCGCTGGCGCCCTCTGGCGTTGAGTTTGAAGATGTAGTTGCACTTGCTGGTGCTGGTTGCTGTTCCAGTTCCAGGCCTGGGACTGGAGATGCTGTGGCTGTTTCAGTGGTTGGCATGGAATCCGGGTCCACTACCTCTGTCTGGGTCTCTGGTAACACAGACGGGGCCTCTGTGGACGGCTCAGGAACAGGAATGGGTCTGGAAGCTTGCCTGGTTTGGCTACGTGTAACCATTCCCACTCTCTTGGCCCGCCTCACCTGGTTGGCCAAGTCCTCCCCCAGTAGCATGGGGATAGGATAATTGTCATAGACTGCAAAAGTCCACATTCCTGACCAGCCTTTGTACTGGACAGGCAGTTGAGCTGTAGGCAAGTCTACAGCTTGTGACATGAAGGGGTAAATTGTAACTTTGGCCTTTGGGTTGATGAATTTGGGGTCAACGAAGGATTGGTGGATAGCTGACACTTGTGCCCCCGTGTCTCTCCACGCAGTAACCTTCTTTCCGCCCACTCTCAAATTTTCCCTTCGCTCCAAGGGTATTTGAGAGGCATCCGGGCCTGGGGATCTTTGGTGTGATGGTGGTGTAATGAATTGCACTCGCATGGTGTTCTTGGGACACTTGGCCTTGATATGTCCCAGTTCATTACACTTAAAGCATCTTCCATCTGATGGGTCACTGGGCCGAGGTGAGTTACTGGAGACTGGTGAGGTTGAAGGGTAGGGTATCTGTGGCTTTACTTGGGTGGTATGTGGGGTCTTTGGCTGTCCTCGGTTGTAGGGTTTATGGTCTGTGTGCCCCCTGGGGTAATCGTTCCCCTTGACAGTAGCTTTCTTGCTTTCTGCCAGTTCCATCCATTTGGCTCCAATCTCCCCCGCCTCAGCGATATTCTTGGGGTTTCCATCTTGTATGTACCGTGTGATGTCTTCAGGAACACCATCCAAGAACTGCTCCATTTGTATGAGGAGGTTCAGTTCTTCCAAGGTTTGAATGTTGTTTCCTGTTAGCCAGGCCTCATAGTTTTTTGCAATGTAGTAGGCGTGTTTGGGAAATGACTCCTCTGGTTTCCACTTTTGGTTTCTGAAACGCCGACGGGCATGATCTGGGGTTATCCCCATCCTGTATCTGGCCTTGGTTAGAAAAAGTTTATAGTTATTCATTTGGTGCTTAGGCATTTCAGCTGCCACCTCTGCTAAAGGTCCACTGAGCTGTGACCTCAATTCTACCATGTACTGGTCTTCGGGAATGCTGTACCCAAGACAGGCTCTTTCAAAATTTTCTAAGAAGGCCTCGGTGTCATCACCTGCCTTGTAGGTGGGAAATTTCCTGGGCTGTGGAGCAATATTTGGCGCCGGGTTGTTAGGGTTGGCTGGCACAGGCAGCCCAGCTTTTGCCAATTCCAGTTCATGTTTTCTCTGTTTTTCCTTCTCTTCATTCTCTTTTTGTTGTTTTTTTCCATTTCTTTTTGGTGCTTTTCCATTTCTCGGCGGTGGGCCACCTCTTCTTCTTCTAGTTTTCTTCGGTGGGCGAACTCTTCTTCTTCTAGTTTTCTTTTGTGTGCTGCCTGTTTGATTTGTTCTTCTCTTTCTTTCATCTCCATCTGTCGCCTGTGTTCAGCTTCTTTGATTTGTTCTTCGGCCTCAATTTTTGCCTTAGAAGTCATGATTCCTGTTTTCTGGTGTTGGGGTGCCCTCCGGTGTTTATCTTCTGAACTGCAGGTTCTGTTGCCTCCTGAAGTCTGCCTAGCAACAGTGCTTTTTTCCTTTTCTCTCTCTAGCTAATGTTCAATGAAAGGAAAACTGAAAAACCACTTTATTTGCATTCATATAGTGCTGGTATGACTCTCAATGGGAGTGCTATTGTGTGACAAAAGACTGTTAATAGTCCTTAACGACTCCTGCTTAACATGCAAGCCACAAACTGCCAGAGAGAGCAGAAAAAAAAATTTCTCTCTGGTTCCCTTTTAAAACCAACTGCTTCTCTCTGCTAAAAAGCCCTTAGCAGAGAAAAGAAAAATACAATATTTCTACTGGCTTCTGGATTCTGTCTATCTCCCACCGCTGCTACTCATGTAATAACCTTAGTCCCAGATCTGGACCTTAGCGTCCAAAATATGGGGGTTAGCATGAAAACCTCCAAGCTTAGTTACCAGCTTGGACCTGGTACCTGCTGCCACCACCCAAAAAATTAGAGTGTTTTGGGGCACTCTGGTCCCTCTGAAAAACCTTCCCTGGGGACCCCAAGACCCAAATCCCTTGAGTCTCACAACAAAGGGAAATAATCCTTTTTCCCTTCCCCCCTCCAGGTGCTCCTGGAGAGATACACAGACACAAGCTCTGTGAATCCAAACAGAGTGAATCTCCCTCTCTGTTCCCAATCCTGGAAACAAAAGTGCTTTCCTCTTCACCCAGAGGGAATGCAAAATCAGGCTAGCCACTTCAACACACACAGATCTCCCCTGATTTCTTCCTCCCACCAATTCCCTGGTGAGTACAGACTCAATTTCCCTGAAGTAAAGAAAAACTCCAACAGGTCTTAAAAGAAAGCTTTATATAAAAAGAAAGAAAAATAAGTACAAATGTTCTCTCTGTATTTAGATGATACAACACAGGGTTAATTGCTTAAAAGAATATTGAATAAACAGCCTTATTCCAAAAGAATACAAATTAAAGCACTCCAGCACTTATATTCATGCAAATACCAAAGAAAAGAAAACCATAGAACTTACTATCTGATCTCTTTGTCCTTACACTTAGAAACAGAAGACTAGAAAGTAGAGCTACTTCTCCAAAGCTCAGAGAAGGAAGGCAGCCAGAAAACAAAGACACAGACACTCAATTCCCTCCACCCAAAGTTGAAAAAATCCAGTTTCCTGATTGGTCCTCTGGTCAGGTGCTTCAGGTGAAAGAGACATTAACCCTTAGCTATCTGTTTATGACACAGCCAAAACCCAATAAGAGAAGCACAATGCTGACTTATTCCTGCTACTAGCATATGCAGTCACCAGGGAACTATTCAGAAAAAGAACACATGTTGTACATGACGTACAGCATGGTATTAGTGGCAACCTGAGTCAGGTTCTGCTAATGTTGCTGTCTGAGGAGTCAATGAGCAATGAGTGCTTGTTACTCTGGCTATTGTTAATCTACATAATGAGACCTATTAAGTCATCAAGCCCTTCTCCCTACAGAATGGTTCCCCAAACTATATCTGCTAATTTTAAGAGTCCTATGCAATGTGTGTGTGTGTGTCTACTGCAGCCCTTGGGAGCTGTTCCTCACTCTAATGCATTATCATCCCAAAACTTCTTGATAGTGAGGCATAGTCAGCCCAAGTGTTCCTTTTTCCTAAATTCAGCCTGTTATTCGTTATTCCACTTCATTGTCCCACCCTGCTTTTCCACTCTACCACCACCATACCTCACCACTTCTTCAGGCTCCTTTTCCCCACAGGATACACAAAGTTCCATTGCCTTTCATGGGGGTTTTCATATCCTGAAATTTGAGAATCAGGCCTGTGGCAGGGCCTGGGATCTCTTACCACACTGCCTTCCCCTTGCTTTTACAGTCGACTCAACGTACAAACCAAATAAGATAGCTGCTTGTTTCTTCCTCAGAGCTCATTGCCCTGGCTTCTGCTGAGCACATACATAAATCCTTTCCTCTGCTGAGAGGCACAAAACTTCCTTTTAAGATGTTGAGCCTAATTATGCCCAGCTACACCTAATTATCTCCCAGATGGTAGTGCCTGCCTGAGCTGACTCTGAACCTTGCCTGAGAAAGGCTCACCTTTCTCTTCCTCTGCAAAAAAGCCACAGTGGCTCCACAGGATCTGACCTAAAGAGCATCACTTAAGTGGGGTGGGGTGCAGTGAAGCGGCAGTGTTCCCACCAGGGGGAATTAAAGGATCTGTGTGCCCTGTCATTGGGCCTATGGTGTTATACACTTTCCATAGGGTGACCAGATGTCCCGATTTTATAGGGACAGTCCCGATTTTTGGGTCTTTTTCTTATATAGGCTCCTATTACCCCCACACCCTGTCCCGATTTTTCACACTTGCTGTCTGGTCACCCTAGCTTTCCAATATATATATTTTTTAATGTTCTCCCCCCACCCACCTCAGTCTTCTTGCCAAATTAGAGAGATTTAGCTCTTCCAACCCTGTCATCATAAACTTCCTCCTAGGCCTTGGTCGATTTTATTGTTTTTCTCTGAATTCCCTTCAGTCTGTCAATCTGTTTCCGCTAATGGGATACCCAGCACTGATCTTGGTAGAGCAGTGTGTCCCTCTGCAGTGTTCCCACTCTTCATCAGCTGACAGCCTTATCCCCTCGAGAAGGTGGAAGTGTCACATTTCCATTCCATTGTTCATTT
Source organism: Gopherus flavomarginatus (assembly GCF_025201925.1). Classification (NCBI taxonomy): domain Eukaryota; kingdom Metazoa; phylum Chordata; order Testudines; family Testudinidae; genus Gopherus; species Gopherus flavomarginatus. The sequence goes on from NC_066620.1 coordinate 89,112,834, forward strand.
CAGAAAGCCAGCAGGACAGAACTGATGGCTACCTGTGCCTTTTGAAGGCTCCCCCAGGAGCTGGAAGATACATGCCACCCAAAGGATTGCAACTTCAGGCTTTCCTCCCCTGCCTCACTGGGCCAGCTTAAATAGCTTTATGTCAAGAAGGTAATGGAAGCGTGAAATGTCACATCTTTATTTAAGATGCCTCTTCTTCTAGCTGCCTGACATTGGCAAGCATAAGAACACTGCACATCAGCAGAAAAGAAAGTGGAAAGCACTGGGGGCACATGCCTGTGACTGCGGACCAGACTGTACTTCTGAATGAAAGTTTAAGGCCAGCTTTGCTGTTTTAAGGGGCCAAATCCTGCAGAACTTTCTCAATTCTGGGCCCTTGCTCAGGCAAAACTCCCAGTAACGCCAGTAGGGAAATTTGCCTGAATAAAAATGGAGATCTTCAAGATCTGGCCAAAGACGATTCAAATATTCATTCTGGAATAAAGCCTGGTTTCTTCATTTTAGTTAACATGCACAATTAAAAGAATTTGAAGAGAACGCTACTTGAGAATAAACTTGAACTACTGCAGGCAGTCCCTTTGGATCCTTCTGTAATATATTTTTCTTTTCTGTATATACAGTGCCTATGAAACAACCTGGAGGCTGAACTCCATTTAAGCAAAGTACAGTGATGGTAACACTAAGTGAAGCCACTCTAGCCTTCCCACTCCTCAGACTGCCTGGCTGATGTACTGCAACCCTTACTTTGAGGACTCACCTCTGTGTGAGAAAGCAACTCAGTTCCTATGCCCATTCATTCCCTTTCTGTTGTGGCTGCCAGCAAAGGTGTGATTTAGTGCTAGTTTTCAGTATTCATTAGCGGAACTGCTCTCCACTAGCAGCTGTAACCTGCATGTTGCATTCTCTGTATTTCTAATGCTTTCTAGGTGTCAGCTTGGAAACAACGAACTGCAACCAAGGGTTTCAGGATTGAGATCTGTGATGCCAACCAGCCATGGAAGAGGCAACCATGCCAACATCTGATGGAATTGAGCTGGTGACCTAGAGGTGAAAGATGATTCCATCTGAGCCATTCATTCAGTTGACCTCACTCTTTACATCTAGTTGAGTACTTTACACATAGAACTTTGCTTATTTCAGTTCATTCAGTCCCTAAACATTTTGGGGGTGACCCTAGAAATATGAATTTGCTTTGTTGAATGTGATGCTGTGATGCATGAGGAGGAGTGTCATATCTAAGTCATGGGAGGTAATTGTCCCATTCTACTCAGCATTGGTGAGGCCTCAGCTGGAGTACTGTGTCCAATTCTGGGTGCCACACTTTAGGAAACATGTGGACAAATTTGAGAGAGCAAGAGGAAAGCAAGAAAAATGATAAAAGGGTTAGAAAACCTGACCTATGAGGAAAGGTTAAAAATCTGAGCCTGTTTAGTCTTGAGAAAAGAAGACTGAAGGGAGACCTGATAAGAGTCTTCAAATATGTTAAGGGCTGTTGTAAGAAAGATGGTGATCAATTGTTCTCCATGTCCACTGAAGGCAATCTGCAGCAAGGGAGATTTAAGTTAGATATTAGGAAAAACTTTCTAACTGCATGAGGAGTTAAAATCTGGAGTAGGTTTAAAAAGGAGATTGTGGAATCCCCATCGCTGGCGGTTTTTAAGAACAGGTTGGACAAGCACCTGTCAGGGATGGTCTAGGTTTACTTGGTCCTGCCACAGCACAGTAGGGCTAGACTTGATGACTTCTCAAGGTCCTTCCAGCCATATGTTTCTATGACTCTATACTTTTATAAATATCCTGACTTGGACATTGTTTGTCTGGAATATTCAAAGAAATTAATTAGCTACTTGTAATTATGACATGCTATACATTTATAAATGTTACTGAAGCTCATTAGCAAACTTTGAAGTATGCTCAAAATATATAGGAGCAGGGTTAAAATGAGGCAGATGCAACTTCAAATGCTTCATTGCCATATTTAATAGCTGGAGTCCATTAAAAGTGTATTAATAAAAATATTGGAGATCCCTGAAAATATGCTTTACTCTGTTTTGTTGAAAAGCAAAGGACCAAAGCAATTGTAAACTACGTTTACTATACTTAGGTCTACCTGAGTCCCTCAATCTATTAAATAAACAAAGGGGCCAGATTCATCCTTGATGTAATGGGATGACATCAGGGCTAGTTTGACCTTAGGAGACTGAATTTTTTAAATCTAAATTCAACTCAAATTTTCATCCATTCTATAGACCAGTTGCAAGTCTGCCTAATCTGCCTACTGTCCACTAAAGCAAATGTCAAAAAATTCAGCACTAATCTAATTAGGGAAACGATGACAATCCATTTAATTACATTCCTTTAGAGGGAAGTAAATTTCATGGCACATTCCCAGAAGATGCCATATCTAAGTAACTAAAAACACCATTGGCTGGGTCTTCAGCTACACAACCAGTTCTTTGATATCTTCTCCTTCCTTTTCCTTCACCCAGCCCCCCAAAATGGCAAAGTTAGAGATGGGCCCAAGCAAAACCCAAGTTTGGATCCAGACATGGAATTGAATTTCCTCAATGTTCTGTTTGTTTTTAGGATTTTGATTGGGCCTAATTCTATCTGAAATCTTTTATTTAACATGAAGACTGTTGCATGGGATTTACCTTTCTTTAAAGAATATGCATTTTCATATCTAAACAGATTGAAACGAGTGTCCCTTGAATGATTAGAAAACCCAGTGCATTATCCTGAAAGCCTTCATGCTGTGTAATTTTAGTTCTGAATATAAAATAAAACCTCAAAAATGCAATACTGCTGTATTGTTAGCAGACAACAGAGTGCCAGCACAGATGCTTCTCATTATACCTCTTGGGCTTGATTGTCCCCATGTGTGCACTAAAGTATATATGTGTAGAGCACATGAAGAAAGGTAGACCTGAAAGAAGCCATGCACCGAGTGTGATGTTGTACCTCAAAAATGTATAATAAAGGTGGTGAAATAATTATGCAATGCAGAATGTAGATTTGCAGGTAGACCATATAGGGTCAATGGGTAGGCCCTGAAGCAGGCTGGACTACACACAGATAGAAGGAGACGTGGTAAACAAACAACAGTGGGCCCAGACTTACAACCCTTACTCTCATGAGAAATTACTATTAGAATCTTCCAGGGGAGTAAGGGCTATTAGGGTGTTTAAGGGTTGCAGGATCAGGCCATATGGTACCAAGTAGTCATGGCAGAGACAAATAGCACCACACAGTGGTCAGCAGGGAGAAGTGGAAAAGCAGAACCTGAACCATAGCATGGAAAGTGAAAGCAAGGAAGGAGAAATAGCAATGTCAAATAACAGAAGGTAAACGTTTGCAAGCTTTAACAAATTCAGCAAAGATGACAGTCTGGCCAAAATACCTCCTAGCTCCTTCATGGAATAGGCTATCTGTAATAGTCAGCTTTAGACCTGATAACTCCTTTACCTCCACTGACAAGAGGAATGATGCCACTGTATCTACCGCACCTGTCCCAAGTAATGTTAGATAACATATAAAAATACTGTGACTGGTCTAAATTAGCATTCCCAACCTTGTTACCAGTGGTGGAACTGCACTGCTGCTAATGCAAAGCTGAGAGAATTCTCCAGGGCCTGCGCATGTGATGTGAAAGTTTGCACTTTTTCTAGCAGTTTTTTATGTGAAGTCTTCATAGCATAAAAAAATAATTTGTATGCTCGTAGTAGATCTCCAGTTTAGCTGGGAAAAGGACTAGCACTTAAATTCCTCTATCAGAGCTCATAAGCACTGATAGACTGGATGCAGAGGGAATTCTGAGGGACTACATCATTCAGTGCAATTAAAATACTCTCATTTCATATGTTTGTGACAGCAATGAAGATGGTTCTGTTGGCACAGGAGTCATTATTTTCAGTTTTCTCAGTTGATCTACATGCACTATGACAAGCTCACTATGCATATATCAGCTGTATCCAGGTTAAGAATCTGTGGAACCCATTTTTACACATAGCCTAGATGATCTCCTGCGTCCACAATTTCTGGAAGTACTAATGCCTCCATATTTTTTGCATGGAATTCACTTGGACTCCTGGCATTCTAGTTGTCTCAGTTCTCCCGTACCCCTTTTTTCTTGATAACATGTCCTGTGGATGCATCTACTGTAGATGGTATACTTGTTTTCCAGTAAGAGTGCTGATGCACTGCTAATAGCAATGGTTTAAATGCTAGCACAGAGAGGGCTCAAGTGTTTTTACCACTGTATCATCAGAATCTGATTTTCATTACATGTCAGTAAATATGCCTGAGCCTTCTCTACACTAGCACTCACATGGTACAGCTGCACCTTTGCTGGAAATCGGGAAAAATATATTCTTAGCTAGATAAGGCCCCGTGTGCGCAGCTGCAGTGCACAGCTGTGAGGCTCACCCTGTGCACAAGACTGAGAGGCAGCATGGGCACCCCTTTTGAGCACTTTGCACAGCAGGGCAAGTACACTGATGCTTTCTCTTCTTACTGTGAACTGCAGAGCACAGGGGATATGTTGCCTTACACAGAAAGTGCTGGCTGACTCCACCCACACAGAGATCTTGGTTTCAGAAGAAAGCAAGAGAAAGGATATGTCTGCACTGGAAAGTTTCTGCACCACAAGTTTTACCACTTTTATTAAAAAGCTGGAATTAAACTGCTGTTGTGTGTCCACACTGTGCTTCTTGTGATGGTGGCGCACATCCACATTAGCAGCTCTTGCAACAGCAAAGACAGCAGTGCATTGTGGTAGCTATCTCACTGTACAGCTGGCCACAGGGTGCTTTGGGAATGATTTGCAATGCCTCATAGGGCAGGTACAGGGTCACATTATGCAGGTTTCCCAGTCCCGTTGTTCCATGGGAATCCTACTACATTGCCAGTTGCTTTTCAACTGAAGTGTGTATGTGTGGGGAGTGTGTGTGTATGGGGGAGGGGACAGAGAGTGTGTCAGCAGGCTGTCTTGTAAGTTCAGACAGCAGTAGGAAGCAACCAGTCCTGAGGCAGAGGGAGGGGGGGAACCCCAACATCAGCCCCAACCCCCCGCCTCTTTCTCACACACACACACCTCTGTGTTCAGTAGTATGAGCATTCCACATTAATGGTTTACTTTGTGTCCTGGAGCAGATCAGCACAGTACACAACAGCTGTCAGAAACGGTGCTTTGAAAGGGGAGGGGCGCATGTCTCCAGGACAGCCGAGTTCAAAACAATGAGCAGAGCAGTCACTTGAGGCATTGTGGGACAGCTCTGGAGGCCAATTACAGCGCAGAAAGCAATCAAGTGTTTACACTGGCAATAAAGCACTGGAGCCTCTGCGCAAATACCCTTACGACTCTCGTCGAGGTGTTTTTTTGCAGGGCTGTAACTGAAGAGTTTCTGCACACAAAGTGGCCTAGCAGTTTGTACACGTCTGCAGCTTGAGAGCAAAAATCTGCTTTACTGCACAGAAACTTGCCAGTATAGACAAACCCTAAATCTGTTGTGACATTGCACCCTATATGATTTTATGAAAATATGCTAATGAGTGTGAATATAACATAACTGGAATATGCTTCAGGCAAAAGGTCTCTTGTAAGGTATCATTACAAAGCTTATAATCTACTGAGTGTGGTCATCCTATTTGTATGAATGTATCATTCTTATATCTGAAACTAGAAATATGAAATATAACTCTGACGGCCTATTGTAATTATGCAAAGTGTGGACCATTAACGGTGGTTTGGAATCTTGATAGCTCCCATTAACCAGGACAATTGACTGTAGATGGCTCTGTTTTACCTGTAAGTCTTCCTGTATACGTGTATGCTGACAAGTGGGTAATGAAGTCTTACAGTGATGTGATCATGTCACCTGAACTGGAATTCATCTTTAATCTTGTGCTTTTCCATTTAGAAGGAGGGATGGGAACCCAGAGAAGGACAAAGGATTCCCACCTTATGCAAAAGATATGTAAGTGGGTGGAACAGAACAAAGGGGTGGCAATCATGAGAAATCCCCTAGCTACCAACTGAGCTGAACAAGGGCTGTATCGGGGAAAGGATTGTGCCCAGACTAGAAAGGTGTTCAGTCTGTAACAGAAGCTTATTGAAACATCTGAGGGTGAGGTTTTACCTGTGTTCAGTTTTCTTACTGTACTAGGCTTAGACTTGTGAGTTTTATTGTATTTTGCTTGGTAATTCACTGTCTTCTGTCTGTTGTTACTTGGAACCACTTAAATCCTACTTTTTGTATTTAATAAAATCACTTCTGTCTTATTAATTAACTCAGAGTATGTATTAATACCTGGGGGGCAAACAGCTGGCCGTCTCTCTCTATCAGTGTTATAGAGGGTGAACAAAACAGATTGATGTGGGGTTTGGATCCCCTTGGGAGCGGGGCATCTGTGTGTTAGAGACAGGAACACTTCTTAAGCTGTTCTCAGTTAAGCCTGCAGCTGTTGGGGGACTTGGTTCAGACCTGGGTCTGGGTTTGCAGCAGACAAGCATGTCTGGCTGAAACCAGGCAGGGTTCTGGAGTCCGAAGCTGACAGGGAAAATGGTCTCAGAAGTAATCTCAGCACATTAGGTGGCAGTCCCAAGTGGTTTTCTGTGATCCAACCTGTCACATCTGTGTCCCTTGCTACACCTAGTTCTGCCTGTTCAGTGAAGGCAGAAATTCCCTTTAACAGACTATGCCAGGGGTAGGCAACCTATGGCACGGGTGCCGAAGGCAGCACACGAGCTGATTTTCAGTGGCATTCACACTGCCCGGGTCCTGGCCACCGGTCCGAGGGCCATGCATTTTATTTTAGTTTTAAATGAAGCTTCTTCAACATTTTAAAAACCTTATTTACTTTACATACAACAATAGTTTAGTTATATATTATAGACTTACAGAAAGAGACCTTCTAAAAACATTAAAATGTATTACAGGCACGCAAAACCTTAAATCAGAGTGAATAAATGAAGACTCGGCACAGCACTTCTGAAAGGTTGCCCACCCCTGGGCTATGCTTTGCAGCCTTCTCTCTGACCCTCTGCCTGTGAGGCTAGGCCTTCTTTATATGTGCCCAATATTTGACTTGAAGATTGTATCTCCCTGCAACTCAATTTGTGCATTTGTAAAATGGCTATAATATTAATGTCAACCTACCCAGCAAGGGTACTGGGGAGGCTTATTTAGTTACACGTTTGTAAAAGTAAATTGAAAGCCTCAGATGAAAGGTGCCAAATGTAATTATAAAATATTATAATGATGGTGATTCGGCATCTAGAGTTGAAATTCCGACAGGGATGGCTGTAATTTTGAGGAGGAATTTTTAGGGGACCTGTATCTTCTGCAGCAAGTGGAAATTATGCCTGACGCCTCCCACCCAGAAAGACCATTGTGAAGAAAGATGTTTGTGCATGATTTGCAGGACCTCTGTGCTATGATGCCAACACGGGGCAGTTTTCAGTAACAAGGCATTTAGTCACAGAATACCTTTACAGGGAAGCAAATCTCCAGAGCACCTGCAGATTTGCTTTGTGTAGCATAGTTTTCATTATCTCCATAAATAACAGCTACGAAGTAAGATGAAGGCCAAATGTGAGAGACTTCTCAGTGAAAATGTCAGCTCTGGGTATGAGACATACATTGTCCTTTAGCCTGTCCGCCCCATGCTATGAACTGCTGAGAAGGCCGGGGTGGGGGAGGCACTGAAAAATGAACAGTTTTTAACTAGATTGCTCAGATGGCTGGTAATGGGCCAGCGTGCCTTTCACCTCATGTTTGCTGACTTGATTGCAGATTGGAATGGTGGTGACCAAAAGCGGTGGCCATCTTCTGTCTTTTTGGGGCCTAGGTGAAAGAAGTCTGGTGCTGTCACCTTTCTTCCCCACGGACAAGCACCCAACTCGTGACAGGGAGGTCATAGGGCTCAGTAGCTAGAGCATGTGAATGGGGGACAAGGGAGCTGGGATTGTAAGCCCAGCCCTTGAGCTAACTGGCTCTGTGACCTTGGACAAGTCACTTAAGTTTTCTGTGCTTGAATCTCCCCATCTGCTCCATGGGGCGAGTAATACACACCACATCTAGCTCACAGGAGTTTAAACCAATAGGAGTGCATTGCAGCATTAAGCTCTAGCCCCTCTTTGGAGGAGGGGTGCAGCTATGCCAGTGGGAGATCCAAGCACAGTGTCTGCTAGAATTCAGGGGGACATCTGTGCCTGGATAGCTCTGTTGGCTGCTGTGGAGGCAGTGGGGTCAGGGCCCCACCCCTGCATTCGCTCTCCCCATAGCTTTTTCAGAGGCTAGTGGCAACAGCAGCATCATACCCAGATCAGTCAATCTGCAAAAGGGGGTGAAGGGCTGGCAGCATCTACTTGTGACTTTTCCTCCTTTCCCACCCACACAGGGACAAGTAAAATCTATCCTATCATGTTGCCCTGGGAAGCATTTGAGACTCTTGGATAGAAAGTGCTGTACTTTTGGTAGCCTCAGCACTGAGACCAAGGACAGAATGAGACTGGAGCCTGAACTACCCTCTCATCACTAAAAAAAGTCACTGTAGCATAGGGTGTGAGAATTATGAGTGGCAGGGCTGGCTCTAGCCATTTCGCTGTCCCAAGCACGGCGGCACGCTGCGGGGGGCACTCTGCCGCTCGCCGATCCTGTGGCTCCTGTGGACCTCCCGCAGGCGTGCCTGCGGATGCTCCACCGGAGCCGCGGGACCAGCGGACTCTCCACAGGGACACCTGCGGGAGGTCCACCGGAGCCACCTGCTGCCCTCCCGGCAACTGGCAGAGCGCCCCCCGCGGCATGCCGCCCCAAGCACACACTTAGCGTGCTGGGGCCTGGAGCCAGCCCTGATGAGTGGCGGGCAGTGTGGGGAAGCATGCATTACAAGCTGGGTAACAGTGCTTACTCTGTGGTTAAATCACAGACTCCACTCTCTGGAACTAGGGTGACCAGACAGCAAATGTGAAAAATCAGGTCAGGAGGTGAGGAGGTAATAGGAGCCTATATAAGAAAAAGACCCAAAAATCGGAACTGTCCCTGTAAAATCGGGACATCTGGTCACCCTATCTGGAACTTTCAATATGGAAATTTACATCAAAGAGAGAGAGAGTGTGTGTGTGTGTGGAGAGAGAGAGAGAGAGAGAGAGAGAGAGAGAGAGAGACTAAATTAATGAAATCGGGGCATGAGAGGTAGGCTACCGTGGTCTGGAAAAGGCCAGGTGTTGTTATGAATGCCTGAGTTACAGTATCTTTGAATGATCATCTCATGTGAGGCTATTCCTATACCTACTGCTTAGGGTGGTATTTCTAGAAATGACCAATTCAAATTCACAAATGGCTGCAAATTCCCTTAAAGCAACACCTGTTTATACATGGATGAATTTAGCTTGGCATTATAACTTTAGCTAGGTCAAACTGCAAAACCATTGGCTTTGTGTCTCTACCCCTCAAAATGTCTGTCTCAAGTCTGCAAATACATTTGGTACAACAAAGAGAAAGCAGTAACTCTGTGGGCAGCCACTGTAGTTGTAGCCATGTCAGTACCAGGAGAGCTCTGTGTGGCTCAGAAGCTTGTTTCTCTCACCACCAGAAGTTGGTCCAATAAAAGATAGTATCTGACTCACCTTGTCTCTCTAGGTCAGTCAAACTGTAGTGAACACAGTCCAGGAGTACCTGCTGTAGGATTTCCCTGACTGGGCTATTGCATTCTGCCAACATTGTTTCAAGAGTTAATCTGAAAATTACAGGATATTAATGAGCTCAGGTTGAGTAAATTTAATTAAATGACAAGAACCACATGGCAGGGTGTGCCTTAGTTTCAGTCAAAGGTGGAACATTATTAAGTACCATTTACATCATGGGAAACACCCACTTTTGAAATCACTGATGCCAGTAACACATGCTTTGTATTTAACTCACTTGGTAACATGGGAAGACCGTCTATAGAACACAGAGTTTCTAATTTGCTTTCTGCCAGGGTGATGATTAATGTAGTTTCAACACACCCCATCAGCCAATTATGACGGATAGTAAACCCTGTAATAGGAATCTTTGGCTGCATCCTTGTTACTTGGATTTACTGTTCAGACCAGTTAGGCCATAAATTACTTTCTCCCTGGGAAAAGAATGAACATCTAAGGCTAATAAGTAGCGACTCAAGCTTTTAATTTTCATATATGTCCAGCTAAATTACCAGGGCACTCTGTACAGTCTCTTAACCTTACACAGCCACTTGATCATCTGTGCAATTTAAAGTAACTGCTTTGATCTATAGGCCTCTATTTTCTTGGAGAACTCTCAGTAGTTGGGGGAAAATCTTACAGTGGAAATTCAAGCATTCAGATAAAATCAGGGGAGTTTCTTTGGATTCAGTATCTACCCTTATAAAATAAAAAGTGCTAGAAAAATCTAGAGTAATGGCTCCAAACACTACTGTTTACAAAGCTGATAAAGTGTTTGGGCTATTAGTAGAGAATACAATAGTTGTGTAATTTTTTTTATTAGACAAGATAAGACTTATTATTTTAGCTTCTCCTGGTAAGACTATCAGTGGACGATTATAATGAAGTAGTTGGGTTTTTTGTTTTGTTTTTAATACACCCCAGAAAACTGCAGAGGGTGTGGGACTCAGAGCCCAGGCTCTAGCCCAGACAGGAACATCTACTCTGCTATTTTTAGTCCTTTAGCAGAAGCCTGAGTGAGTTAACCCAGGCTCTGAGATTTGCTGCCACGGTGTTTTTTTCTTTTTTCCTTCAGTATAGAGGTACTGAGTGTCAGATGAACTAAGAGAATTCTAAGTACCCGTGAGAGCATGGACAGGTCAGAGAAGCATCTTCATGTTTTTTCTACTTGCCCGTTGCTGCTTGAGTTTTGGATCTAGATTAATACATATACTCATTGAAAAGAGATGCTAAAATGGACTTTTCCCTTTGGATCCAGTATATTTAGAGTTACGTGCTTCACAAACACATCTGAGTTATATATTTACAAAGGATTGCCCGATTGGATCGGAATAATGGTCCATCTAATCCAAACTCCTGTCTCCCAGCTGCTTCAGTGGGAAATGCAAGAATCTCTGCAGTTGGCATGTATGGAATAATTATTCCTACAAATGGATAGTATAAAAAGATATTTAAAGAAATCATTTTGCATTGCAGCAAAACACTGCCCTATGGCTGATGCAGGATGGAGTCCCCTCCTGTTATAGTGTAATGTACTATTACAATCTCTTCTAATGGCAGAGTAAAAAATATATTATATGTGCTCACTAAAGGCAGTAAAAGGAGTTTTAAAAAAGCCAGAATTTTTTTTGGCAGTTCCAAGGCTACACTCTTTATATAACAACCCCAAACTGGGTGAATTCCTATGTGAAGCGCTTACTTGCCTGGTGATAGTACCTGTCATTTTTTCCTTCGCCCTGTGTCTGGTGCACATCAAAGAAAGTGACACTCGTATGCTACACTTGACAACCCATTAAAATGCCATGTAATTCCACATCAAAGGACTTTTATGGAAGTAGCATTATCAGAAGCAAGAAGATCCATAAGGCACTGGAGAAGGGAAAGACTAGATTATAAATAGGAAGGAATGTTTTTTCTTCCTGCATTCATCTTTTTTGTTACCTTAGAGAACATCCAGAGATATTTAAGAAAATATCAGAACCATACTTGACTTGAATTTGATTAATATAACATCTAAATATTATATTTTTATTATATATATTATACACATTATAAATGTTATATATTTATTATAAATCCTTATAGTTCCACAGAGGGTTTTTATTTGATTCACTTTTGTATTGATATTGTTTTATATTTATATGTACGTGTCTTTGATAAGGTACAGTTTCATATGCTAGCAAATCAAAATATATATATTGTGGTCCAAACATACAGTGGTGGTCCATGTTTACACAATTGGTGGGGACTTAAAACATGCACTGACACATGTGAGAGCAGTGACATTTTTTAAATGCACTTTGTAGGAATCTGTTCACCAGCTATGAAGCACCGCTTGTGTAGCTGCCTCAAACCATCCTCTTCTAAAGGACTTCCAAATAATTGTGAGCCCAGTCATCAGGTGTGGTGCTGAAGAGGTTAGGTATGTGATTAGCTGTTGAAGTTAACCTGTTTATTTGAACAAGTTTCAAAAGCCTCTTGAACTTGAAGGAAGTGCAGTTTCATATTTTCTCCAGCAACAATGACACTCAGGAGGAGTCCTGATAAATTAATTTGCTAAAGAGGGAGCTAACTGTTTAAATAATGCCCCATGAAACTTGTTTGCTGCTCTATAAACTTCTTGAAAAAGGAATCCCAGCTTAATGTTTACTTTTGACCTTTGTAAGCAATTTTTTAGCCCAAACCAAGGCCCAGTCCATCTTCTGTCAGCAAAGGATACAGTGAAGAACTGACCCTTCATTCCTTAAGCACACCAAACTCCCAATGACCCGGTGGGAATATTGGGAATATTCAGAATTCAGGACAGCATCCTAAGCAAGCTTGTTTTATTTTCCTTCATTCACAATCCAGACCATTTGTTCATGTCAGAGTTCCTTCCCTAATCTGAACTCTGGGGTACAGATGTGGGGACCTGCATGAAAGACCCCCTAAGCTTATTTTTACCAGCTTAGGTTAAAAACTTCCCCAAGGCACAAATCCTTCCTTGCCTTATTATCGCTGCCACCACCAAGTGATTTAAACAAACATTCAGGGAGGGCCACTTGGAGCCCTACCTTCCCTAAATATCCCCCCCAAGCCATACACCCCCTTTCCTGGGGACGCTTGAGAATAATATCCTAACCAATTGGTACAGGTGAACATAGACCCAAACCCTTGGATCTTAAGAACAATGAAAAATCAATTGGGTTCTTAGAAGAAAAATTTTAATTAAACAAAAGGTAAAAGAATCACCTCTGTAAAATCAGGATGGTAAGTATTTTACAGAATAACAAAAGACTCAAAAACACAGAGGATTTCCCCTCTAGGCAAAACTTAAAGTTACAAAAACAGGGATAAACCTCCCTCTTAGCACAAGAAAAATTCACAAGCTAAAATAAAAGATAACCTAACGCATTTCTTTCCTATTACTTACTATTTCTGCAATAGTAGATGCTTAGTTCAGATATGCTTAAGGAGATGTAATTTCCCTTTCCTGTTTCCTGGCTGGCTCTGAGAGACACAGACAAAAAACCTTCCCCCACAGATTTGAAAGGATCTTCTCCCCTTATTGGTCCTTTTGTTCAGGTGCCCTCCAGGTTATCTGAGCTTCTTAACCCTTTACGAGTAAAAGAGGAATTAACCCTTTACAGGGTAAAGAGGGATTTTATGCTACCCTTAGCTGTATGTTTATGACAGTTCATTTCAACACAAACAGCAGAAAAACAGCAACAGACCTCCCTGTGTGGGTCAGCTTTAGTCAATCAAACAACAATTCTCCAGTGCACCTGTCACATACACAGGGCATTTGTTATTCCAGTTAACCCCCAAAGTCCCACCAAACGTTGTTTCATTGAACATGTGGTAGGATAGATGGGACAGTCTAAAACTGGTTCTGAAGTTCCTAGGCTGTGAATGGTCCCTAGGAATAAGGAAATGTATAATAATTATTACTATTGCATGGGTATGAATCACATTTGATACTCTAATTAGAGCCTGTGTAATGAAACCTGACATCAGGCAAAATTCACCAAGCAGTTTCAGATGAATTTGGGTTGAATTTTGAGCATGTCTGAGCCAGATATCAAGCAGAGCCTGAAAAATTTGTGATTATAAACCAGAAGAAATTGTCAGCTTGGATGTGAATTTCAGTTTGAGTCAATGGCACTGCTATGGGTACCCACATGGCCCCAGAGTATGCCAACATTTTTATGGTTGACTTAGAACAATGCTTCCTCAACTCTCGTCCCCTAGCACTCCTCCTCTACTTATGCTACACTGATGACATCTTCATCATATGGGCCCACGGGAAGGAGGCCATTGAAGAATTCAGTCTGGACCAGTCCACACAAGAGATCCACTTCCTGGACACTACAGTGCAAATGAGTGATGGTCACATAAACGCCACCCTATACCGGAAACCTACTGACCGATATACTTACCTACATGCCTCCAGCTTCCATCCAGGACACTTCACATGATCCATTGTCTACAGCCAAGCCCTAAGATACAACCACATTTGCTCCAATCCCTCAGACAGAGACAAACACTTACAAGATCTCTATCAAGCATTGTTAAAACTATAATACGCACCTGGGGAAGTGAGGAAACAGACTGACAGAGCAAGATGTGTACCCAGAAGTCACCTACTACAGGACAGGCCCATAAAGGAAAATAACAGAACACCCCTGGCCATAATGTATAGCCCGCAGCTAAAACCTCTCCAGCGCATCATCAACGATCTACAACCTATCTTGGAAAACTATTCCCAAATCTCACAGGCCTTGGGAGGCAGACCAATCCTCATTTACAGACAGCCTCCTAACCTGGCACAAATACTCACCAGCAACTACACACCACACCACAGAAACACTAACCCAGGAACCAATCCCTGTAACAAACCCTGTTGCCTACTCTGTCCTCATATCTACTCTAGCGACACCATCATAGGACCAAACCACACCAGCCACACCATCAGGGGCTTATTCACTTGCGCATCTGCTAATGTGATATATACCATCATGTGCCAGCAATGCCCTCTGTCATGTACATTGGCCAAACCGGACAGTCTCTATGTAAAATGATAAATGGACACAAATCAGACATCAGGAATGGTACCACACAAAAGCCAGTAGGAGAACACTTCAATCTCCCTGGACATTCAATAATAGATTTAAAAGTAGCCATTCTTTGACAAAAAAAAAAAAACCCTTCAAAAACAGACTTCAAAGAGAAACAGCAGAGCTACAATTCATTTGCAAACTTAATGCCATCAGTTTGGGCTTGAATAGGGACTGGGTGTGGTTGACTCACTACAAAAGCAATTTTCCCTCTCTTGGTATTGACACCTCCTCATCAATTATTGGGAGTGGACCACATCTTTCCTGACTGAATTGGCCTTCAACTCCCTTCTCTTCATAGGCCAATATATATCTATGCCTGTATCTGTAATTATCACTCCATGCATCTGAAGAAGTTTTTTTTTACTCATGAAAGTTTATGCCTGAAAACATCTGCTAGTCTTTGAGGTGCCACCAGACTCCTCACTGTTTTTCAGTTTGGGTTTTGCAGTTTCTCTGGTCCTGGGACTGAAAGCTAGATTCACGGAGTGTGAACTCACAAGAACTGAAACCTGAATTAAACCCCCCCCCATTGTTTGGTACATTTCTGAAACCAAACTCTTCATCATGAGGGCATTAAAGAAATCAACATCTTGTTCTCAAGGAGCAAAAAAATCCATCAAATTGCCCCCATCAACAACACCGGATTTATCAGTCATTTCATATGTCAATAAAAGGACAATTTAAAAAATAAAGATTCAAAGCATTTTGTTTTTAAACATATTAGGCCTTCATCCTGCAAAGAGTTACGCATATGTACACTGTGAGTAGTTCCATTGATTTCAATGGGGCTACTCATATAAAATACATGCATAAGTCTTTGCAGAATCAGGTCCCTAGGGAGATGTGCAACTCTGAAAGCAGGGTGGCAATGGGGCGCTAAATCTGCTGTGAAAAGTGATATTGACAAAGTTTCTCCCCACCACCAAGTATTAAACAGTAATTATCAAAAATAACTTTTTTGCTTATAACAGTACTTCAATAAAAATGTGTTTTAGTCTTAATTGAAAAGTGGTGAGAAAAGGTAAATTCATTTAAAACAATAGGGTTGTATATTTGTATTTAACACTATTTAAATGCTAGATGATGTATTTTTCATTTATAAGGGGGTGGGGGTCGCACTCAGATGCTTGTTATGTGAAAGGGGTCTCCAGTACAAAAAGTTTGAGAACCACTGGGCTGAAACAAATGTCATCTTAGCAATTTGGCAATTCTTGGATGTGATCCTTGGTACACAGTGGGAAGTATTTTCTCACTAGCACAAGCTTGCCAGTTTTCATGTAATTCATTGTCTGTTTGATCTCTAACTCCACCTGGGCTTAATTGGATCAAGAACATACAATTGCGCACACTTTTAGGGGTCCTGTTGGACTCTGGGTTAAAATGGACTATTATTAAAGTGTTCTGGGATCCACATGGGCTGTAGTCACACTGAGGCAGCTCAACTTATTGAAAACCTCTTCATATCCTTCCCTTGTGTAGGAAGATACCCATCACTGCATCCAACTGACTTTAAATAAGGTACAGCCATAGCAGCTGGATGTGGAATTTAGGAATGAGAAAGAGCAGCCATGTGGGAAAGTTTGAGACAAGCGTTGGAAAAAAATTACACCACTCCGATTCCATGAAAAAAAAAAAAAGGCCATCAAATAGCTTTTTTCATGGTTTGGAAAATGTTTTGAGCAGTATGTTTTTTTTTTTCTGGAGAAGCAGCATGGATCAAGATCCTTTGCATAAGCTTTGGACATTTTGTAGAGCAGATTTGCTAACGCTCTAAAAATTGCAGTGCTGGACTGTAAACCCTTCTCACAGAACACGTTTCATTTGGTCACATTGAAGTTACATCAAGAGCCTCACTATCAACCAGTACCTGCACCTCATCTTACATTCTTGCTGTACCTTACCAGGGGCCAAATCCTGAGATCCTTATGCAGACAACCTCACTTCAGGGGGGAGTTTTAACTCCAAAAGCTCTGCAGATTAATATAATCATTGGCTCCACTTCAGCCTGTGTTTAAGGTGAATTCTGGTGGCATAAACTCAGATGAAGGTCCCCAGTGGCAGAAAGACTGCTGCAGGGCATTTGTACCACTTTCCAACATTGCAACTTTTTTCCTAACCAGTGTGGACACTGCAGGAGGACAGCATAGTGTTTAAAGTGGGCAGTGTTGGCAGGAAATCTGTAAGCAAATTGTGCAGGAGATGTGGTCTAGGCCTTAGAACAAAGGACTGCAAGTCAGGATTCAAATTCCATTCCCCATGCTACCACCAGCTCTCTGCATGGCCTTAATTTCTGTGAGCTTTAATTTTAAATCTGTAAAATAGGGACATTAAAATGGAGGGGGCTTATTTAATTAATGTTTGCAAAGTACTCTACAATAAAAGCCAGTGCAGAAGTGCAAAATATTATATTTGGTGTTGATATTTTGCATTTCAAAGGCTTACAGTATTCTGAGTTATTGCCACATTTTAATCTTTACAACATTGTAAGTGTGAGAGAGATACATTATTTTAATTTAAAAAATCAAGCCTATTGGTTGAATAAAATAAGCCCTTCAGAGGAGGCCTGAGCTTGTGCACATGCAGAAATGACAGTGGGCATTTGAACTTGTCTCTCTATGTGTTTGGGGATTTCTTTTCTTTTCTTTTTTAAATGAGATGAGAAAGCAAGGTTTAAGATTCCACTTCACACATTTTCAGATTCTAAGGAGATTTTACTCCAAACAGTAATTGTTTGGCTTGCTGTTACATGGGTCAGGTGTGAGATGACCCTGTTAATCTGGATTCCTGCTGTGCAAACTTTAAGTCCCATTGGTAGGAATGTTTAGCTTGCTACAGAGATGTCTTGTATTTGAGTATAAATTGCTGTATGAAATGACAAAATATGACACTAAATAATAATAATAATAATATATGGAGATATACCTATCTTACAGAGCTGGAAGAAACCCTAAAAGGTCATTAAATCCATCCCCCTGCCTTCCCTAGCAGGACCAAATACTGATTTTTGCCCCAGATTCCTAAGTGGCTCCCTCAAGAATTGAACTTACAACCCTGGGTTTAGCAGGCTAATGCTCAAACCACTGAACTATCCCTCCCCCTTAAAAAAAAAAATCATGCTGCTATTTGCTAACTTGCTATTTTAATTTTATGTTGGGTGGGATTTTCTCCACTGGTCTTCTCCTGCTCTCTCCTCTTCCTGCATTCCCCTCTCACTCTGCTTAGGACTTTTTATCTCACATTCCTAATTTGATAAGATCCTTAGGCCTTATCTAATTCCCACTTATGTGAATGGAAAGACTCTCATGGAATCAGAGGAGTTTAGATCATGCTCTTTCTCCTCTCCTTCCCACTAATCACAACTACATGGGATGTTGTTTCTCATTATTTAACTATGTAATAGACATTGCAAAAAAAGAAGTCCTGGATTGTGAATGGAGAAACAAGTCACATGACAGTACACGTAATTACCACTACTGAATAGAGAGGAACTTCTTTTCAAGTAGATGACCTCATAAGAACTGAACAGAACAACAGAGCACTACTCCAGATATAGGGGAAGAGCATTGCCTAATGATATTTAAAGCCCATTATAATAATCTACTGTGGCAAACATATAACATATACATTCATTCTAAATATGTATTTTATCTGAAGTGAAAGGAAACTTTTAGAGTCCGGAGCCCATTTAGATCCAGTTTCCATGGCAAGAAGAAGGAAGCTTCTTTAATAACTAGTTGGGTTTAATTAGGAAAATACTTTTTCGTACAATATTCCCACTGTGCAATACTTGAGTTTTGCTTGAAGAAGGATTGAGTAACAACTGAACCAAAGACTTCCAGATTTTGGGTCCAACTACCTCAGGACATCTACAAATGTAACAGGCACCTTCAAATCTGGGAAGGGAAATGGTACAGAGTGCGATCCCAGAACATGGCACCCTGTGTTGTGACGCTGCAATCACCTCGCCTCAGTTGCCCCCTTGGTTTTGCAGTTAACTCACACACAGTCAGGAGTTTTTGTAAACACAACGTTCTTCCTCTGAGGGTCTGATTGATCGATTCCTCTCAAAAGAAACATGCAGTTTCTTTGGCTCTTCCAGGCTCAGTCCCTTCCTTCTTCACATGGCTTTTCAGTTTCTCTCAGCAGGGGAGCTCTGCCAATCCAACTCCAGCCCTGGGCCTCTCTGGTGAGTCTTTCCCCTAAGTCTCTTCTTAGCCCCTGGTCCCTAGGCTCAAACTCACTCTGTCATTGGGGCAGGGTCTCCCCAACCCTCGTTTTTTAGGCTGTGCTTGAACACTGATAGGCTTCTCCAACACACCATCAATCTGTCAATCAACCTTCAGCCTCAGCCTGGCTCAACCACGGGAGACCCTCCATGGGCGTCTCTCCCAACTTTAGGCTTTCCTGATGGAGCTAAAAGCACTCTTTTGTAGTGCCCACCAGGTAGTCAATTTCATAGTTTCACAGAGTTTAAGGCCAGAAGGGACCCTTAGAACATCCGATCTGAGCTGCTGTAAATCACAGACAATTAAATTTCACCCAGTTACTCCTGAATTGGGCCTAATAACTTGTTTAACTAAAGCATATTTTCCAAATTGGGATTCAGTCTTGACTGAAGACATCAGGAGATGGAGGATCAACCACTTCCCTTGGTGGTTGCTTCCAGGGATCAGTCATCCTCACCGTTAAAAAATTCTGATTGGAATTTGCCTGGCTTCAGCTTTCAGCCATTGGTTCTTGTTTTGCCCTTCTCTACTAGATTAACGAGCACTTTACTACATGGTATTTTCTCTCCAAGATGGTACTTATGCGCTGTAATCAAGTCACAGCCCAAACTTTTTTTGATAAGCTAAATGGACTGAGTACTTTAAGGCTTGTCTACATAAACACTTAGTTCACAGCAAGCTGAGGTGTGAATCTACCCAGCACTAGCCTGCCCCATACAGTCTGTATGGGCCCTGATGCCCTGCACTAACAGTTCCTTAGTGCACTTTGATCTGCCCTTCTTTGAAATGGGACTAGATCAAAGTGCATGAGGGAATTGTTAGTGCATGGCAGCAGGGTCTATATGGACAGTTAATGCACAGCAGGCTAGCGTGAGGTACATCTACACTCCAGCTTGCTGTAATTTAAACATTTGTGTAGCCAAGCCCTAAGTCTCTCACTATAAGGCATTGTCTCCAGCCCTCAAATCATTTTTGTGGTTCTTTCTACACCTTCTCCAATTTTTCGACATTATTTTTAAAATGTGGACACTAGAACTGTATACAGCATTCCAATTCTGGTCTTACCAGTCTTGTATAGAGGTAAACTCACCTCCCTACTCCTGTGTTTATACATCCTGGAAACACATTAGCCTTTTTGCCACAGCATCTTACTGGGAGCTCCTGTTCAGTTTCTTGTTCTCTATGACCCATAGATTCTTAGAGTCACTGCTTTCCAGGATACAGCCCCCCGTTCTGTAGGTATGGCCCTGCATTCCATGTGGAAATGCATTGCTTTTGAATGGGCCCAGGTTACCAAGTGATCCAAATTGCTCCATATAAATGCCTTGTCCTCATCATTATTTACCACTCTGTCAGCCTCAAATTTTATTGGCAGTGATTTTGCATTTACTTCCATATCAAAATATTGAGCACCATTGGCCCTAGAACTGATCCTTGCAGAACCCCACTAGAAACACCCCCATTTGATGATAATTCACCATTGACAACTACTCTTTGAAACCTGGCAGTTAGCCAGTATTAATCAATTTAATGTGTGCTCTATTGACATTGTATAACAGTAATTTTTTAATCAGAATATCATGCGGTACTAAGTCAAAAACTTCAAAAACGCCTAAGTATATTATATCTAAGCAGTCACCTTTATGAACCAAACTTGTTATCTCATCAAAGAATGAAATCAGATTTGTGTGACAAGACCTATTTTCTATAAAAACATGTTGACTGACATTAATTATATTCCTATCCTTTAATTCTTTATCACCTGAATCCCATATCAGCTTTTCCATTATTTTGCCAGGAATTAATGTCAGGCTAACTGGAGAATAGTTATCCAGGTCATCCCACTTGCCCTTTTTTGAATATTGGTACAACATTCTTCCAGTCTTCTGGAATTTCTCTGGTATTCTAAGATTTAGTAAAAGTGAACATCTGCAGGTCAGAGATCTCCCCAGGCAATTCTTTTAGGAATCCGGAGTGCCAAGTTATCCAGGCTCTCTGATTTTAAAATGTTTATCCCTAGTAGATATTGCCTAACATCTTACTCAGTTACTAATGGACTGGAAGATACTCCATCATGCTCATATGATTCAAGTATACTATCCTATTTCTTTCCAAATATGGAACAGAAATATTTATTGAATGCTTCTGTAGTTTCTGCATCATTAACAGTTTTACCATCTATATTTGGTAATGGGCCTATACCATTGCTAGTATTTCTTTTGTTTCTAATATACTTAAAATCCCCTTCTTATTGTCCTTAGCCCTGGATTTTTCCCTGATGTCTTTAGCTTCTCTTATCAATTTTCTGCTCTCCATAATTTCTAACATGTCAATTTCTATCTATTTCCCCCTTTTCTCATGTGTTATGTATTGTTTTTTATTTCTAATTGCTATTGTCATTTCACAACTGAATAAGGATAAGCTTTTTAGCCAACGTGGTTCTCTTTCTTCATTTTGGAATCATGGCTTTTTGGACATCTAGTAAACTCTTCTTAATGAGCTCCCAATTTGCACTGGCATTTTTCTGTCTGAATTTTTTCTCCCAATTTTGCTCATAATTTTCCTTAGCTTTGGGAAATTAGCCCTTCTACAGCACGTGTGTGTGTGTGTGTGTTACTGTCCTCTGTTTCCCCATATTGAATGTAATCAAGTTAAGATCACTGGCCCCTAGGCAATCACCAGATTTTCTGTTCAGTTATTAATTAATCTTTGTCTGTAATCATGAGATCCAAAATACAGTTACCTTATGTTGGGGGTAATTCTTTTTGTGTTAGATAGTCATCTATAATTTTCAGAAATTCTAATGATATTTTACTGCTGGATCCATGAGACCACCAGCATGTCTCCCAAACTGAAGTCCCCCGTAACAACACCATGTTACTTTCCACAGCGTAAAGTGATGTTTAACGAGTAATTTATCCTGTTCACTGGTTTGATTCAGTGGTCTGCAACAGACTTCCACTGGTATCCCCTCCTGGGCTTTGTGAATTAGCACATTGATCCATATGCATTCAACATTTTATGGTCCTAAGTTATCAATAACATTGAACAGGTACCAGTGTCTTTAATGCAGAGTGCTTTCACCCCCGATCTTTTATCCATTCTATCCTTCCTGAACAGGTATAAGGGAGATTTTAACACGCCAATCATGCAAATTGTCTCACTAGCTTTCAGTAACACCAATTATATCCTATCTCTTCTTATAAATGAGAATTTCCAATGCTTCTTGTTACCAAGACTTCTAGCATTGGTATATAAGCACCTGAAAAATATATTCTCCTCACATTCTGTCACACCAATTCAATTTGCTCATGACATGCTGAGGTTGAATTTCTACTACATTTACCTTCTTAGCAGCACCCTCCCTTTATTTTGCTTTAAGGACACGTGACTCAGGCACCTGCTTTAAGTTTAAGGACATGTGACTCAGGCACCTCCTTCAGCTTGATCAAGTGATCCTTTCCTGAACTACCTGTTCTTAAAGGGCCATGCCTTGGACAGGGTTACAAGGACAGCTTACAAGGAAGTTCAGTAGGATGTAATTGAGCTGTTGTCTTTAAGAGGGAGAGTAAGATAATGTCACCCTTGCTCCACACATCTAGGCAATATCCAAACCCTGATGCTTCTTCCTTCTCAAGATTTCTGAGGTCCATCATTTTCTTTCCACCTCCACTGCCAAATCTCTTGTTGCAGGGCCTCATTTTATCCCATCTTAATTACTGCAACATCCTCCTCTCTGGTCCCCCAAACACATACTCTGTCCCCCTTCAATCCATATACAATGCAGCCACTAAACACATCTTCCTTGCCAGCCTATCTTATCATGCAACTTTCCTCTCAAATCCCTCCACTGGCTCCTCATTCAATGTCACATCAAATTTAAACTTCTTGTCACCACTACAGCTGGTCAACATTTCTCAAAGTTCACAATTTCAATGATACTTTCCTTGATGAAAAAACCGGTTGAAATTTTTGCAGAGATTACGTCCCATTTTTCAGCTGGCTGTAGTCAACCCTTTCAAAGCTCTCTATACATCTGCCCGTCTCTACTTGTCCTCCATTAGAAAGCACTGTGTTGCCCCCCATGCCCTCCACTCTGCCAGTGTTCTCATCCTTTTCTGCCCATTTGTCAATCTCTCACACAATCTCTTTTACGCCTGCATCCAGATACTTCCCATGTACAACCTCCTTGAGCTCACCTGCAAAGCCCCTATTCTGTCCACATTTAAGTCCCTCTTAGAGACTCACTTCTGCCATGTCACAGTGAATTATGCTGACTCGTACGGAAGACAGACTGGTCAAGTCTGTATCCTGACTTTATCCCCATTCATTCTTACTCAAGTCAAGAGCAGGCCGTAGCTCATGATAACAGGTATTATTATTTATTAATGTCATTTATTTGCTGCATGCTGACAGAGTCCTTTACACTATCTATAAGAAGGAGGAAGACACCATCCTTGTTTCAAAAAGATCATAATTTACATCATTGCATTTCAGAGAACTCACAACTTCAGTTGAAGTCAGTGGGAGGTGCAGGTGCTCAGCACTTCTGAAAATCTGGCTTAGAAGGTACTGAGCTGTATCGTGTGCTAACATCACATATTGTAATATGTAACATACACATTATGTGAGGAACTCACATGTCAGAAAGAGAGAGAAAGCAGTGTGGGGTGTTTGTTCTTAGGTAGTTACCAGCTTCAGCGCAGTGGCAAGGGCTAGGCTGGAGTTGATTGCCGGGAGACACATTTTTACTTGCACCTTTCTTTATTCCAACTGAATAAATGCATGGAGGGCATATGCTGCTGCATCACAGTAGGGCATGTATGTTTTGCTAATTAATACTTTCCGCCTGGGAGTGAAATAGGAAAATCCTGAAGTAGACTTTGGTTCCCATTATAAATGGCTTATGGAAACATCCCAGGCTTAGCGGGTAGTAATACCAGGGCTACCACTTTGTCATAGGATATCCTGTGTTTGCAGCTGTTAAAATTATCAGTGGATAAATCAATTTCTCTTTCCTGGCACTGTTGTAGCTGATGGATGGGTAAGTGTTTGCAGGAGTCATGAGCTGGTAAAGGGTATGGTTCACTGACTGCCTAAGTCACTTTGAAGCTCTGGCACATCTCCAGATGTCACACACTTCAGTTACAATAATTAGATCACTGTGACAGTTCAGTGCAAGAGGTTGAGTCTGTGCAGTCTGTCTCTGTTCTGGAAATTCATCCTTTTGAAAGCTGCTTCCTTCCATAACACACTTCCTTGCCTCTCAGCACTGCTGCTGCTGCCTTCAGCTTACCTCCTGGGAGGGTGGGGCTGAGGGGGTCAAGTTTGTGCAGGGCCATTGCATTCAGGAAATGTTTCTGTTCTTCCACTGAGAAAATCTGCATTTCTCTGAAGATAATGGACTCCTCTGAAGTGTCTTTTTTTAACCTTGAGGAAAAGAGAGATGTAGTTTTCATATTAATATCAATGAAATAATTAAAATGCATGAAACCATTAGGATTCCTATCCAGCTTTAGTTTATGTCCTCATGACTTATCTGCTTGCAAATTTCCTTCAAGGCATCCAACAATTGCATAGCCCACATTATGAGTAAAAAACCCTTAAAGACAAATTTAAGGCTTGTATTGCTTGTGTTCAGCAGAAACATTGCACAGTCCTTCTGAATAACAGCGTTCTTTTCAACTTTTTCTGCAGGAAGCATATCCATTGCTTAGGCAGTTCCACAGGGAAGAGGGGTTGTGAATAATTCATTAAAATACTCCTTTTCCTTCCACTGGCACAATCATTCACAAGAGACAAAATCTTCCCTTACCTGACTGTGCAAGTTTCCTTTTGTCTTGCAAAGTTTAAATCAGCTCTGATCAGAAAGGGCTGTACATACGCTTATGAAAGAGACATTCAGGATGGACAGACATACTGATGACTGGCAAGCTTGTCTTTAACACCTGCAGTTGATGCTGCTGGTGTGGGATCATTCCAATTAAGTGTTAGGAAAGCTGGCACTGTGCCCACTCACAGCTGGGTAAGCTACCTGCCTACCAGGACAAATGGTCAAGCCGACAAAATGAGTTTAGATGCGAAGGTTTAATAATAATGCAAGTGCCATCTGTTCCATAGAAAGACTGTGTTTGTGGCAGCATTGAGACACTGATGTTCTTAACATGTGATTACACAGGTTGACATTTACACAAGAAAATAAATGGCAATGCCTATTGTAAACAGAGGGGGAGATGAAGAAAACTGGATTGCTAGTGTTTGCTGGGAATAAATAGTGTTTAGAGCAGAGGACTAACAATTAGGATTCCTGGATTCTGTTCCCCAATCTGCCTGTGACTTGCTGTGTAACCTCGGGCAAATTCCATGCCTCAGTTTACCAGTTAACCACTCTGTGCCTCAGTTTACTTACCTATAAAATATCACCTACCTACCTCACAAGGTATTGTGGAAATGAACTTCTGCAAATCACTTGGAGATCCTGGGGTGAAAAGAGGCATTATAAGCATATATTTTGCCATGGGAAACCTTTTAAGAAAATGTGGAGCGACTGCATGTATGTGGATAGATGAACAACCAGAATACACTTAAAACCACCCGTCCTACCACACAGGGGCACCTGCACTAGGCCAAATACAGTGGAGCCAGGTTGAGAGCACCCAAAGGTTAGCCTGTTTACTTACCCTAAAAAATGAGCAAACAGCTATCCTGACTGACTTCTTTCCCTCACAATGCATTTGAAATCCTCCCAGGACCAGCACAGAAGAATTTGAGACTTCAATGGCAGTAGGCTCAGGCCTAATACAGACGAAGTGAATGCCAAACCTCCCATTGACTTCAGTGGACGCAAGTCCAGGTCCCTTGCTTGTTTCTGCATTTGGGAGTGTTCATTCATTCATTCATTCGTCAACCATGACTTGACTGTGTGGGTTAGTATAGGTAAGTGACAAAAAACAGAGAAAATTAGTTACTCCGCTCATCACAATTGTCAGTGACTCTGTGGCTAGATAGAACAATGAGCATGTTTTAAGCATTGTGGTTGAGATTCTGGGGACATCAAGTTGTTGCATTCTTGGCATATTTTCAGTTCTACTCCAAGGAAATCAGCCTGGAAACCCATATTCCACGGATGGGTGTAGAAGGGGCTGAGCCTTCATGCTTTGTGATGCAATGAACTTCAGGCAAGGTAATTAGAGTTTCTGTAGGAAAACTGATTTGCATATGCAGTTGAGCTGCAGAAACCAACAGAAAAATGGAAACTTTGTAGCTGGAGCCATATAATTCGGAATATTTTCTAAATAGCCTGGTTAGGATGGTAGGATGGTTAGGATGGTAAACATAATGGGCCGGACTTGTGGATTTATTATTCCATGAAAAGCAGCGGAGTTACAGTAAGGATTAATCTGGCCAATGGGCAAATTGTTCTTTCAGTTACACAATGGAACTCCAAGTGGGGTTCATAGGTGTAACAGAACAGAATTTGGTCCAGACTGACTTCACATGGGTGTAAATGAGGCAGATTTTGGCTATAAAACAGCAAAAGCCCCATAAAGATGGGCCATGAGGCCATACAGAGGGAAACTACTACACAGCTAAGTGGAATATTCCCCTTCTCTAGATAGCTGCTAACTTTCCCTCTTACGGACATTCCATGCCATGTGGAAATAATTGAAGCAGTGGAGAAGAGTAAAGGAAAAACTCTTTCTCCTTTGTGGTGATGCCTACAAAAACTTGACAATCATTATGCAGCAGCTGTGTTGAGATCACTATCTTGCTGATCGATCTTGTCTCATTGTTCCCTTCTGCTTCACTGTCTGTCTGTATCCCCTTGTTGTCTCTTGTCTTTTACTTACATGGTAAGCTTTTGGGGGCAGGGAGCATCTTCATGTTCTGTTTGTACAGCACCTAGCACAGCGAGGTCCTGGTTCATGACTGGAGCTCCTAAGCACTATGGTAATACAAATACATATTGTGAGTGAGACCAGGTGGATGAGATAATATCTTTTAATGGACCAATTTCTGTTGGTGGAAGAGACAAGCTTTGGACCTACACAGAGCTCTTCTGCAGGTCATCTCATCCACCTTGTCTTTCAAATATCCTGGGACCAACACAGCTACAACACCACTGCAAACAATATTCTGAGCAGCGTTCTCTCCACAGTATGGAGCCAAAGTTCTGTATAAAAATAGAGGATTAACTATTGCTGCAATTCCATGCTCATATTTAAGAGCCTTCTACCTCTAGTCAAAAGTTAACATAGGTCCTTGATAGCCAGAATATAGCCTAGGGACCAAATGTGGCTTGTTTGGTTCTACAGTGTGGCCTGTGGCTCGATCATGATAGAGCATTGCATGCTGGGACCTAATGTTTCTGTGGATCACATCTTCACAGTAAAGACTAAGTCAACTGCAATCTGCTCTATTTTATGCAAACCAAGTGCAACCCTGAGGCTCTTGGCGAGTTGCCAATGAGGCCCTTGGCTGGACAAAGTTTGGGTATCCCTGACTGAGTGTTAATTGCCTGCTGTTTGTGACTGACATGCTGCCAGTGTTGGAATGACTGTGGCATCTTTGAAGCTGAAATACTGCTTTTTCCACTGCATGCATCTGATGAAGTAGGCTTTAGCCCACAAAAGCTTATGCCTAAATACATTTGTTAGTCTCTAAGGTGCCACAAGTACTCTTGGTTCATTTTGCTTTTATAAAATAATCATCTCAGTTCTATTTAGTGCCTTGCAACAGTTACATCTGTGCTGCTGTCTGTAGCATCTGCACATGAAGATGACCTTCTACAAAGCTTAATGCAGTAATATAAATACAGTGTATGTGACATTCAGGCTGCCTGTTCCAGTGTAGAGGTGGGAGGCAGTGCTAAATAGCAGCTATTTCAGCAACAACACTAACTTAAGGGTTAACCCACTCATTTTCATAGACATATGCATTAAGTTGCTCTTGCGCTTCTGAAACGGGCTATATAAACCTGCACAGCTCTACATGCTTCATCGTTGCATCTTGTGTAGATAATAATACTTCCAGCCAGGACCTCTATGAGCTTTGTAGCTATTCAGTCTCATCACAGTCCTGTAAGGCAGATGTGTTATTACCTCCATTTTACAGAGGAGGAAATGGAAGCAACGAGGCCAATATTTTCAATCCTTAGTGCCTACAGCTAGGTATGGAAATCTGTACCCCAGTTACTAATCATAGGCACCTATGTTTAATAATTTTATCTTAAATGATTCTGTAACCCAAGGTCACACCTGGGCATAGAACTCAGACCTACTGACACAAAATCCTATGCTGTCACCCCAAGACCATCCTTCCATATTTGAGAATGGCTTCAGGGAGGAAGCAAGTCAGGTAGCTAAAGCACACGGCTTAGGGCTTGTCTATATGGTGGTATAATGGGTGGCAAGCTGGGGTGTGACTCTACAGAGCACTATGGAGCCTTTAGTCTTTGATAGTAGGGTCCCTGCAGCCACTTAGTGTGTGACAGACAAGAGTGCTGTTGATTTACACCCCAGCTGGCCATGCGATAAATTGCTCTGTAGATGTGTAGAGTCAGGAGGTAGGGGCCCCCGATTCTCCCGCCACAAGATGCAAAGAACTAGCTTTGCCTGTGATGGGAGTTATTTGTCATTAGCCAAGTTGAAATGATGTTTAGAGGTTCTGTTTAAAATATATACAAAGACTGGCTCATGCTGCTGCTTAAAACCTTAGCCATTCCCAGGTTTTAGGAACTTGAGATGTAACCCCTGTCATAAACAGATAGCTAAGGGTTAATGTCTCTTTCACCTGAAGCACCTGACCAGAGGACCAATCAGGAAACCGGATTTTTTCAACTTTGGGTGGAGGGAATTGAGTGTCTGAGGTCTTTGTTTTCTGCCTGCCTGCTTTCTCTGAGCTTTGGAGAAGTAGTTTCTTTTTTCTAGTCTTCTGTTTCCAAGTGTAAGGACAATGAGATCAGATAGTAAGTTATATGGTTTCTTTTCTTTGGTATTTGCATGAATATAAGTGCTGGAGTGCTTTGATTTGTATTCTTTTGGAATAGGGCTGTTTATTCAATATTCTTTTAAGCAATTGACCCTGTGTTGTATCATCTTAATACAGAGAGAACATTTGTACTTATTTTTCTTTCTTTTTATATAAAGCTTTCTTTTAAGACCTGTTGGAGTTTTTCTTTACTTCAGGGAAATTGAGTCTGTACTCACCAGGGAATTGGTGGGAGGAAGGAATCGGGGAGATCTGTGTGTTGGATTGCTAGCCTGATTTTTGCATTCCCTCTGGGGGGAATAGGAAAGTACTTTTTGTTTCCAGGATTGGGAACAGAGAGGGAGATTCACTCTGTTTGGGTTCACAGAGCTTGTGTCTGTGTATCTCTCCAGGAGCACCTGGAGGGGGGAAGGGAAAAAGGATTATTTCCCTTTGTTGTGAGACTCAAGGGATTTGGGTCTTGGGGTCCCCAGGGAAGGTTTTTCAGGGGGACCAGAGTGCCCCAAAACACTCTAATTTTTTGGGTGGTGGCAGCAGGTACCAGGTCCAAGCTGGTAACTAAGCTTGGAGGTTTTCATGCTAACCCCCATATTTTGGACGCTAAGGTCCAAATCTGGGACTAAGGTTATTACATGAGTGGCAGCTGGTGGGAGATAGACAGAATCCAGAAGCCAGTAGAAATATTATATTTTTCTTTTCTCTGCTAAGGGCTTTTCAGCAGAGAGAAGCAGTTGGTTTTAAAAGGGAACCAGAGAGAATTTTTTTTTCTGCTCTCTCTCGCAGTTTGTGGCTTGCATGTTAAGGGTCTTTTGTCATGCAATAGCCCTCCCATTAGGAGGCAAGTACCAGCACTTATAGGCATGCAAATAAAGTGGTTTTTCTGGTTTCCCTTCATTGAACATTAGCTAGAGAGAGAAAAGGAAAATTAGCTAAAGGCACTGTTGCTAGGCAGACTTCAGGAGGCAACAGAGAACCTGCAGTTCAGAAGATAAACACCGGAGGGCACCCCAACACAAGAAAACAGGAACCATGACTTCTAAGGCAAAAATTGACACCGAAGAACAAATCAAAGAAGCTGAACACAGGCGACAACTGGAAATAAAACAAAAAGAGATGGAGATGAAAGAAAGAGAAGAACAGATCAAAGAGGCAGCCTACCAAAGAGAACAGGCAGCCAAAGAGGCAGCCTACCAAAGAGAACAGGCAGCCAAAGAGGCAGCCAAAGAGGCAGCACACAAAAGAAAACTAGAAGAAGAAGAGATGGCCTACCGAAGGAAACAAGCAGAAGATGAGTTGGCCCACAGAAGGAAGCAAGAAGAAGAGGAGGCGGCCCACCGCCGAGACATGGAAAAAACACCAAAAAGAAATGGAAAAAACAACAAAAAGAAATGGAAAAACAACAAAAAGAGAATGAAGAGAAGGAAAAACAGAGAAAACATGAACTGGAGATGGCAAAAGCTGGGCTGCCTGTGCCAGCCAACCCTAACAACCCGGCGCCAAATATTGCCCCACAGCACAGGAAATTTCCCACCTACAAGGCAGGTGATGACACCGAGGCCTTCTTGGAAAATTTTGAAAGAGCCTGTCTTGGGTACAGCATTCCCGAAGACCAGTACATGGTAGAATTGAGGTCACAGCTCAGTGGACCTTTAGCAGAGGTGGCAGCTGAAATGCCTAAGCAGCAAATGAATGACTATAAACTTTTTCAAACCAAGGCCAGATACAGGATGGGGATAACCCCAGATCATGCCCGTCGGCGCTTCAGAACCCAAAAGTGGAAACCAGAGGTGTCATTTCCCAAACACGCCTACTACATTGCAAAAAACTATGAGGCCTGGCTAACAGGAAACAACATTCAAACCTTGGAAGAACTGAACCTTCTCATACAAATGGAGCAGTTCTTGGATGGTGTTCCTGAAGACATCACACGGTACATACAAGATGGAAACCCCAAGAATATCGCTGAGGCGGGGGAGATTGGAGCCAAATGGATGGAACTGGCAGAAAGCAAGAAAGCTACTGTCAAGGGGAACGATTACCCCAGGGGGCACACAGACCATAAACCCTACAACCGAGGACAGCCAAAGACCCCACATACCACCCAAGTAAAGCCACAGATACCCTACCCTTCAACCTCACCAGTCTCCAGTAACTCACCTCGGCCCAGTGACCCATCAGATGGAAGATGCTTTAAGTGTAATGAACTGGGACATATCAAGGCCAAGTGTCCCAAGAACACCATGCGAGTGCAATTCATTACACCACCATCACACCAAAGATCCCCAGGCCCGGATGCCTCTCAAATACCCTTGGAGCGAAGGGAAAATTTGAGAGTGGGCGGAAAGAAGGTTACTGCGTGGAGAGACACGGGGGCACAAGTGTCAGCTATCCACCAATCCTTCGTTGACCCCAAATTCATCAACCCAAAGGCCAAAGTTACAATTTACCCCTTCATGTCACAAGCTGTAGACTTGCCTACAGCTCAACTGCCTGTCCAGTACAAAGGCTGGTCAGGAATGTGGACTTTTGCAGTCTATGACAATTATCCTATCCCCATGCTACTGGGGGAAGACTTGGCCAACCAGGTGAGGCGGGCCAAGAGAGTGGGAATGGTTACACGTAGCCAAACCAGGCAAGCTTCCAGACCCATTCCTGTTCCTGAGCCGTCCACAGAGGCCCCGTCTGTGTTACCAGAGACCCAGACAGAGGTAGTGGACCCGGATTCCATGCCTACCACTGAAACAGCCACAGCATCTCCAGTCCCAGGCCCGGAACTGGAACAGCAACCAGCACCAGCAAGTGCAACTACATCTTCAAACTCAACGCCAGAGGGCGCCAGCGAGCCAAAACTGGCAGAAGCAACAGACAGCCATACCCAAAAGGCTCAGCCAGAGCCTGAAATACCCTCAGGTGCACCAGCGGAGAGCGGTTCACCAGCAACGGAAACAACCCCATCACCTACATCGCTTCCAGAGGGACCAAGCCCAAGTCCACAGTCTGAGGAAGAACTGGTGACCCCAGCCTCAAGGGAACAGTTCCAGACTGAGCAGGAAGCAGATGACAGCCTTCAGAAAGCATGGGCGGCGGCACGGAGCACCCCACCGCCTCTCAGCTCTTCTAATCGATCCCGGTTTGTTATAGACCAAGGACTTTTATACAAGGAAATTCTTTCTGGTGGACACCGGGAAGAATGGCAGCCGCAAAAAACAGTTGGTGGTTCCAACTAAGTACCGGGGGAAGCTCTTAAGCTTAGCCCATGATCATCCCAGTGGCCATGCTGGGGTGAACCGAACCAAGGACCGGTTGGGGAAGTCCTTCCACTGGGAGGGGATGGGCAAGGACGTTGCCAAGTATGTCCGGTCTTGTGAGGTATGCCAAAGAGTGGGTAAGCCTCAAGACCAGGTCAAGGCCCCTCTCCAGCCACTCCCCATAATTGAGGTCCCATTTCAGCGAGTAGCTGTGGATATTCTGGGCCCTTTCCCAAAAAAGACGCCCAGAGGAAAGCAGTACGTACTGACTTTAGTGGACTTTGCTACCCGATGGCCAGAAGCAGTAGCTCTAGGCAACACCAGGGCTAACACTGTGTGCCTGGCCCTAACAGACATCTTTGCCAGGGTAGGTTGGCCCTCTGACATCCTTACAGATTCAGGGTCTAATTTCCTGGCAGGGACCATGGAAAAACTGTGGGAAACTCATGGGGTGAATCACTTGGTTGCCACCCCATACCACCATCAAACCAATGGCCTGGTGGAAAGGTTCAATGGAACTTTGGGGGCCATGATACGAAAATTCATCAACGAATTCTCCAATAATTGGGACCTAGTGTTGCAGCAGTTGCTGTTTGCCTACAGGGCTGTACCACATCCCAGTTTAGGGTTTTCACCATTTGAACTTGTGTATGGTCACGAGGTTAAGGGGCCATTACAGTTGGTGAAGCAGCAATGGGAGGGGTTTACGCCTTCTCCAGGAACTAACATTCTGGACTTTGTAAGCAACCTACAAAGCACCCTCCGACACTCTTTAGCCCTTGCTAGAGAGAACCTAAAGGATGCTCAAGAAGAGCAAAAGGCCTGGTATGACAGACATGCCAGAGAACGTTCCTTCAAGGTAGGAGACCAGGTTATGGTCTTGAAGGCGCAACAGGCTCATAAGATGGAAGCATCATGGGAAGGGCCATTCACGGTCCAAGAGCGCCTGGGAGCTGTAAACTACCTCATAGCATTTCCCAATTCCTCACTAAAGCCTAAAGTGTACCATGTTAATTCTCTCAAGCCTTTCTATTCCAGAGACTTACAGGTTTGTCAGTTTACAGTCCAGGGAGAGGATGCTGAGTGGCCTGACGGTGTCTACTACGACGGGAAAAAAGACGGTGGCGTGGAAGAGGTGAACCTCTCAACCACTCTGGAACGTCTGCAGCGGCAGCAAATCAAGGAGCTGTGCACTAGCTTCGCCCCATTGTTCTCAGCCACCCCAGGACGGACTGAACGGGCATACCACTCCATTGATACAGGTAATGCTCACCCAATCAGAACCCCACCCTACCGAGTGTCTCCTCATGCCCAAGCTGCTATAGAACGGGAGATCCAGAACATGCTACAGATGGGTATAATCCGCCCATCTACCAGTGCATGGGCATCTCCAGTGGTTCTGGTACCCAAACCAGATGGGGAAATACGCTTTTGCGTGGACTACCGTAAGCTAAATGCGGTAACTCGTCCGGACAACTATCCAATGCCACGCACCGATGAGCTATTGGAAAAGTTGGGACGTGCCCAGTTCATCTCTACAATAGACTTAACCAAGGGGTACTGGCAAGTACCGCTAGATGAACCTGCCAAGGAGAGGTCAGCATTCGTCACCCATGCGGGGGTGTATGAATTCAATGTCCTTCCTTTCGGCCTTCGAAATGCACCCGCCACCTTCCAGAGGCTGGTAGATGGTCTACTAGCTGGACTGGGAGAATTTGCAGTTGCCTACCTCGATGATGTGGCCATTTTTTCAGACTCCTGGCCCGAACACCTACTACACCTGGAAAAGGTCTTTGAGCGCATCAGGCAGGCAGGACTAACTGTTAAGGCCAAAAAGTGTCAAATAGGCCAAAACAGAGTGACTTACCTGGGGCACCAGGTGGGTCGAGGAACCATTAACCCCCTACAGGCCAAGGTGGATGCTATCCAAAAGTGGCCTGTCCCACGGTCCAAGAAGCAGGTCCAATCCTTCTTAGGCTTGGCCGGATACTACAGGCGATTTGTACCACACTACAGCCAAATCGCTGCCCCATTGACCGACCTGACCAAAAAGACCCAGCCAAATGCCGTTAAGTGGACTAATGAGTGTCAAAAGGCCTTTACCCAGCTTAAGGCGATGCTCATGTCTGACCCCGTGCTCAGGGCCCCGGATTTTGACAAGCCATTCCTAGTAACCACAGATGCATCTGAGCGTGGTATAGGAGCGGTGCTCATGCAGGAAGCAACAGATCACAACTTCCATCCTGTCGTGTTTCTCAGCAAGAAACTGTCTGAGAGGGAAAGTCACTGGTCAGTCAGTGAAAAGGAATGCTATGCCATTGTGTACGCCCTGGAAAGCTACGCCCATATGTTTGGGGACGGCGGTTCCAACTACAAACTGACCATGCTGCACTAAAGTGGCTTCATACTGCCAAGGGGAACAACAAGAAACTTCTTCGTTGGAGTTTAGCTCTCCAAGTTTTTGATTTTGAAATTCAACACATCACAGGAGCTTCTAACAAAGTAGCTGATGCACTCTCCCGTGAGAGTTTCCCAGAATTCAGTAGTTAAAAAGTGTTCTTAAAATGTAGAAGTCTGTTAGTTATATACTTAGGAGTATATGTAAAGGCCTATGTGTTGTATTAATCTGTTTATTTTCAAGTTCTAGAAGGAAATCGCCGCCAGTGAGCTTCCCCACTGTCTGCAATTTGGGGGGCGTGTCATAAACAGATAGCTAAGGGTTAATGTCTCTTTCACCTGAAGCACCTGACCAGAGGACCAATCAGGAAACCGGATTTTTTCAACTTTGGGTGGAGGGAATTGAGTGTCTGAGGTCTTTGTTTTCTGCCTGCCTGCTTTCTCTGAGCTTTGGAGAAGTAGTTTCTTTTTTCTAGTCTTCTGTTTCCAAGTGTAAGGACAAAGAGATCAGATAGTAAGTTATATGGTTTCTTTTCTTTGGTATTTGCATGAATATAAGTGCTGGAGTGCTTTGATTTGTATTCTTTTGGAATAGGGCTGTTTATTCAATATTCTTTTAAGCAATTGACCCTGTGTTGTATCATCTTAATACAGAGAGAACATTTGTACTTATTTTTCTTTCTTTTTATATAAAGCTTTCTTTTAAGACCTGTTGGAGTTTTTCTTTACTTCAGGGAAATTGAGTCTGTACTCACCAGGGAATTGGTGGGAGGAAGGAATCGGGGAGATCTGTGTGTTGGATTGCTAGCCTGATTTTTGCATTCCCTCTGGGGGGAATAGGAAAGTACTTTTTGTTTCCAGGATTGGGAACAGAGAGGGAGATTCACTCTGTTTGGGTTCACAGAGCTTGTGTCTGTGTATCTCTCCAGGAGCACCTGGAGGGGGGAAGGGAAAAAGGATTATTTCCCTTTGTTGTGAGACTCAAGGGATTTGGGTCTTGGGGTCCCCAGGGAAGGTTTTTCAGGGGGACCAGAGTGCCCCAAAACACTCTAATTTTTTGGGTGGTGGCAGCAGGTACCAGGTCCAAGCTGGTAACTAAGCTTGGAGGTTTTCATGCTAACCCCCATATTTTGGACGCTAAGGTCCAAATCTGGGACTAAGGTTATTACAACCCCACTTCTCATCTTTCTAGGTGTCTCTTCCCCCCTCCCTAGCACTCTGGCATCCTTGGAAATAGGAAACCACAAACACTTTTTATTTAGGAAAGAACACAATCAGATATTTCCATAACAATCATATTAGCAAAACCCAGACAATATATCAGGTGTATGACTGACTTCCTGGTCTTAGTTATTAATTGCCCGTTTTTTTCCTTTAGCCCAGAATTATTACAAATGATGCAAATCCCATTCACCTCTTGCTCATAAATTCATTAGACTCAGGAGTTGTCACCATAGTCTCAGAGCACTGCACAATGTCCTTGTGAATCAGGGAAGTACTTTTACCTGCATTTAATGGATGGGGAACACAGAAAAGAGGCAATTCTTGCCTGGAAATGTCAGCTTTCCCTCTTTTTTCTGGAGGCAGTTGCTTTCCCAGTAAGACTCCATTTGGGTCAAAATGTTACCTAGTCGTTTAAATAATAAAATATAGCTTTGTCTATTAAATTACAAATGCCACCTGGATTAGAAATTGCTTTGTTCTTCTGGAAGAAAAGATCATACTGGCATCCTCTGTCTTAAAGGTAAAAGATATGGGGTGAAATCCTGGCCACAGTGCAGTCAATAGCAAAACTACCAGGCCAGGATTTCACCCAGGATTTTAGTAATCACTGTATATTATGGGTTGAATGACCTTTGTTTGGTGGTTAGTGTTTTTAGGGAAGGGTCTTGTGATGCAGTGTGTTATCCTTTGATGGACTTCAGCCCTTCCAAGCTTCGTGGTTTGTAGGAGTACAAATATTGTTCTGTGAGTCATGCTGCCCTTAATGGGAACATATACTACAATGCTTCAGAATGAGCCAGAAACCACTTGAAAGGGAGATTTATATCTTTTGCCTTGAAGGAGATTTAACACCTTGAGTGCTTGGGACAGGTTACTGCTCCTGCACTATTGCCCAAAATTACAAAGAAACTCTGGTTTTCAGTGTCACTTAATGCAATTCTATAGTGTGTAAAGCCAGCCATCATTTATCAAAAGGTTTTTATATTTAATAATTGTCATATTTTGCTGTATACAGGTGCAGTATGCACAATATGGCTGTTTGGTGGCATTGTAATGACTAGTGCAGGTTGCGGAGTTTTCAACAAAATGGTTCTTGACAGAAAATGAAATATTTTTGGGAGGTCAAGAATGGTTGTCAGGGAGACTACACTGGGGTTATCTTTTGGAGAGAGCTGGACTAGGCTGAGATCAGGAGATTGGAGAGCCTTCTTTGGAGGATAAGAAGAGGTGATAGGGGTTGGCGGAGAAGAAGATGGAGCAGAAGGTAGCGAGGAAAGGGTAGATAAAAATCAATGAAAATCTCATCCCCACTCCTAGATAATTTCAGTTTTTATGCAACTTTACTACATTTTAAGTTGGCCGCTATGGTTTCATGAATATAAATGTGCGAACTAAATAATATACACTTTTCAATTTATCCAAAAGCATTAACACAGAAAGGCCAGAAATTAAATATAAAGGCCAGATAATGAGACCAGTGCTGGTCTAGCTATTCGTATGTTGCCTTTTCTTATCTGGAGTTACATTCTGTCATGTTTAGTTTCTCCATGTCTTGTAATATTATGCATAACGCCTCTGGGGAGCAATACCTAATAACTTAGGATATGCTCCTCAATATAATTATCTTTTTATCATTATCATAAAATCTATATTCTGATAAAATATTAGGCTAATAATTTGAAAAACTATTAAACATTAGGTTATAAAACATAATTTTACTGTAAGGTACTTGTAATTCTATTTTACACAAATTAAATGATAAACTATATATAATATACATTCATATCCTTTATTTAAAATCACTTTTCCCACCAGGTTTACCACCTCTTACCCTCTATTGCAACACTACTCACCTCTACATAAATGCCACCTCACCCCTTCCACTAACGTATCTCATTAAAAATCAACGGTGCAGCCAGCCTTTATATCTCTCTCACTGCACTCCCAAGGGCAATGAGAACCTCTGTTTTACCCACACCTTCTTTATTTGTTGCCCATTTGCTATGAGCTTGGCTACACTCGAAACTTCAAAGCGCTGCCACGGGAGCGCTGCCGTGGCAGCGCTTTGAAGTGCGAGTGTGGTCACAGCGCCAGCGCTAGGAGAGAGCTCTCCCAGTGCTGCACGTATTCCACCTCCTCATGGGGAGCAGAATTTGTCCTCTTATCACCCTGCCAACATCATAAAGGGCCAATCCTATAAGATCCTGAATGCCTCCTGTGAGGTGCTGAGTGCCTTCAACTAACTTCAATGGGAGTTGCAGGCACTCATCACTTCTCAGGAGGTGCTTAGTACCATCTAGCATCAAGCCTGTATAGATCAGCTGTGTCTCCTACTTAACTACATACCCAAAAGAGATAGCATGATGATTATCTTGGGAGGCCGGAGATGTGGCTTCAGTTTAATTTGTGTGGCATTTCACTGAGGGCCAATATTATAGCTAGCTCATCATATGTCTGAGCAAGATTAAGGCGGTCGGTCAGGGATAGCTAATGTGTAGCAGACATTTGACTTTTGTAATGTCATTGCTTATGTTGCTCAGAGCTTGTGCAATCCTTTAGAACATACACACAGAGAGACTTTAACTACTGTCAAGCTTTTTGCTATATTTAGAAACAAAATTTTACAATTCCTTTCTTACAGCAAAGAAAAATTTGCCTGGATGGGTATAACGCCATTATTATGCATTAT
Source organism: Gopherus flavomarginatus (assembly GCF_025201925.1). Lineage (NCBI taxonomy): Eukaryota > Metazoa > Chordata > Testudines > Testudinidae > Gopherus > Gopherus flavomarginatus. The sequence continues at coordinate 89,151,392 of NC_066620.1, forward strand.
TAGAATACTGAGAGTCTGGAGTCTCATGCAGAGAGAGTCTCCCCCAAAATAAATCAATACTGTCAAGGGAGCATTTGCAGATTGCCATTTCCCCTTGTGCTTTTGCTTTGGATAGGAGCTGCCTGTAGCCTGGGGCTACTGGTTCTGTCTTCTGACTCAGTCTGCTGGGAATACCCTCTGTATCTGCCAGGCTTACTTGGCCTGCAGAACTCTCAGATCTGTCAAAAAGATAAGGCAGAGAAAACGCTGTTTTCAATGGCTTATTTATTGTAAAAACAGGAACAGCAGAGCCAACTACTGTTGGCTACAGCTGTGGAGGGAGGTGAGGAAACTCAGGAAACTCACTGAAGAGTCAGAGTATATCGGGCAAAAGCTCCAGAGAAGTCAGAACTAAGGGCCCGCTGACTCTGTTTTGGTGTAATTAGAAAAAGGGTCAGTGCAAAACCCTGGATCGTACCATCCTCCAACTTTGTGGAAACTGAAAACTGGATCTGAACTTCAAAGCTGGACCATCTCTTTTATAACAGAATGAATGAAAACCCTGAATCCAGTTATCCTCGCCCCTCAAAAGTCAGGAATATCCAGATCTCCATCCAGATTTGCATCTGAACTATGTAACCCAGGCCTATTTCTAGTAAATATACACTGTATGACTGACTAGGAAGCAGGCTAGAGTACTGATGCAGACATATTCATCTACACAATAGTTTTATAAGAGCCTGTTAGTTCATATCTTGTCCCCTAGCCAATAAGGCTGAGATCTGGAGGAAAAACAATTAAGTTTCTCAGCTTCTTATTTTATTTCAGATTTTTCTGTAGTCACATGGAATACTCAGTCATGATCGACTAACTCTAGCAACATCACAATAATAGTCCTTCCCAGTCTGCCTTTCCTCTGCCTTTTCCCCTTGTGGGGATATGAGCATTTGCCATATATGGGATCTTCTTCAGGGTCAGTGCCTCATATCTTAGGGCCCTGTCTTGCAAGATGCTGAGTGCCCTCAATTCATGTTAAGTCTAACACACTCCTCACTTTTCAAGGTCTTGTTATTAACAGTTTCAACAATGTTATGGCATCTTTGCCTTCATTCTCTACTGGGATCAGATGGATTCTGATGTTGTGGCATCTTTGTCTCATATTCTAAAAGCTGTGGGCATACGTCACTTGCGGCCTTATGCTGAATCAAAATTCTGAAGCCTTTCTTGTTTCTTGGGAATGTGATCAAACTTCTTTGCTGCCTGGATTTTCAAATGAAACTTCTTCCCAAAGCTGACCCGCCATGTTTTTACCTTGGCCTCATCAGCCAGCCTTGCAAATTTATCTAGTTGTGAATGCAGAGGTTCCAGTAGATCTAGGAGAGCTGACTCTTCTGCAGGGTTCATCTGAGGAAGAGTATGCTAGGTGCATGAAATGATGTCCTCTATGCCACTTGTACTCCTGATGCTTGCGGTCCTGAAGTGTGATTTCTCTCTATATTTTTGCTCTCATTGGGCATTTTAAGTCTCGTATCCCTTCAGGTTTCTGAAGCCCTTGAAGAGAAATTCACTAACTCTCTTTACTTTTAGAAGCATCCTGTTGTCTTTGATGCTCTACCTGCTCAGGAGCTTGCATCAGGCAGATAGGGCCATTGCTAACGCGCTCTGATACTCCCCAAAGCATGAACTATTTTTAAGGTATCACCTCTTTATATTGCCTCACTGTTTTTTAAACCCTGCTTTCCCCCCATAGAACATCTGTTGGAGCAGATCTTCCTGCTCACATTAAAGCCACTGTTTAGCTGTAAAAAAAATACTGGAGGTGATTCCACGTGGCTTCCTTTGGAAGCACAGGCCAGAACTCACAGCCCAGAAGAAGGGAAGACAAAGGAGGCTTCCCACATTTCCCATGTCCAGGCTGCTGCAGGGCATGACATGCGTCACAGCACAATGTTAGATGCTCAGCACTTCACAGGATCTGGCCCTTAATGGTCTCTTGAGTTACACAACCAGGCACAGGAAATAGCAGAATGACATGCTATCTTTACCAGAATGACTTTATTTATTTGTTACCTTCCTGCTGTTACCACCGATGCAGGAATCTCTTACCATGAAATAGAACAGCTAGGTTAACCAGGAATTCCCTTTTCTCTAAACAGTAATCGGGGCCTCCTTTTCAAAGATGCATAAGACCATAGTTTAAAAAAAAATCATTGTCACTGAACAATTTAATAACATTTGCATTTAAAAGTCTTTATTTAAAACTCATATTTAATTAAAAAGCGGCCAGTAACATTTTAAATAATATTGCCATTTTAGGCAGTAACGGATCCAATATCACATTTCTAAATTCTGCTTGCTAGCTATACTGTAACAGGATGATGCATTACCCCTAGATTCAAACCAACATCCCTGATAAGTTGCTCTACGTATGATCAGGGCACTTATCTGCACCACTGAGGTGTCTGGTCTTTCTTTCATGTTTCTCTTCAGTTGCTCTTTGGAATAATTTCTGATTCCAGAAACTTCTCTCCCTCTCACTCTACTTCAAGTTGCTTTTACTCACTTTGCATACATCCCCCTTTTCTGGTTCTTAACTCTTCCTGCTCCTTGTTACTCTCCACTTCCTGGGAATGTCTATGCTCACACCCCTCTTTCTTCCCAGCAGCAGGTAGGTAGGCAAGGGACAGAACGAAGGTGATAGGAAGGAAAGATGTGGTATACCAGGATCTATATGGGTATGGAGAATAATCTGAAAGCACTAGGGGATAAGCACAAGAAGTACTACCGAGAGGTAGTGCTATGTTCCAAAAGCAGGAAAACTAGACATTTGCTTTCAACTGTGTGCCAGGTGGGGAAGATGCGTGAATGTCACCCATGCTGCTCATCAGCTGGAGCGCCAAAAGCATAGCAAACAGAACTTCCATTCCTCCCACAAAATGTACAAACAGCTTACAAATGTCATCAATGGCTGTCCATTCTAGTTTGTGGACAAGTGTGCTGTGGTCTTTTTTGAACCTGAATCACCCTCATGGTGTGTTGGGGAAGGAGGTTGCACTGTTCTCAGGACAGCGACTGGACTTTCCCTTCTTGTGAGGAAGTACTTGGGGAAGAGAGCATATTATTACTGCAAATTAATAATTTGACAATTGAATGGCTAGTGTGTGCGCATGCACGAGTGTGCATATGGCCAGACCATTGCCCGCTGCGCATTGGAATCAGAACTGCAGATCCTGTTTCATAGGTCATACACTGGTCACAGCTAATGGCTCAGTTCTGTTGATCACCTATCCTTCAGCTCAAGTGGTACTATAAATAAGATTTGAGTTCTGTCTTTTCTATCACTGAGAAATTCTTATAATAGGTGGCCATGGGCCTGTTATATTATCTTAACCCAGCATATCACCATGAATTAAAACATATGCACAGTGAAGCCAGCATACCTGATGCAAGGAACCTGTCTGTCCTTGTGTTTCAGTAGCAGTCACTGAACTTTTCAAAGACCTTTGGTAAAAGTATTAATGAGGTGGAAGGCAGAAATCTGAAATTGTGTGTCAATAATGTGAGACAGAGAATGAGTAGGTTGGTAGTTAATGGCAAGTCCTGGAGCAAGGGGGGGGAGGAACTGTAGTTTAAAATCCCTTTCTCATTTAAGGGGAGAGAACTAGGAAAAGGTAGAAAACAGATTAGAAAAAGTCAAAAGATTTTACAAGGATTGGGAGCTGTGACTTCTGGCTATGGAGTCCTATGTCCATAAGGCTGAAATATGAGAGATGCTTTTCCTTATTGTTGCCTCAGCTTGTATAGCTAAACTATATTATGATTGCATCTTTGAATCCTAATTAAGGATCAGGACTCCTTGGAGTTAAGGACATTTCTATTCTGTTTTGTAGAGGTTTTTATACCAGGCCCATCACTGTATTATCTGTGTAAGTGAGTGGACTCGCTCAGCAGCACCTCCTGCTGGTTGTCTCCGGGAATTAGCTCTCCAGCCATTTGAGCACCCTCTGCAGGCCAGTGTCCCGCTAATGCATGGCCCCCCGTGTCCATCCCGGACCTGGTGCCATTATCTGGGGTGCTGCCCCCTGGCAGTAACCCCTCAGGCTTAGGGTCTCCCCTCTCTGGGGAACCCCCACCCACTATCCCCACCTCACCTCAATGTATAGCTACTGCCAGTCATTGTCTAGCCCCTGCGCCCTGGGGCAGACTGCAGTATCAGCCTACTCATCACTGGCAAGGTTGGGTTTGGACCTGCTGCCTTTGCCTACCCCTGGACTGCCCCCTGCAATACCTAGTACCTATTTGCCTTCTGCTAGGGCACAGCCTGGGGTTTTCGAGGCTGGAGCTCTCTGGCTCCTCTGCCTTTCCCCAGCCCTGCTCCACTCAGGTACCCTGTCTCTAGCTCCCAGCAACCAGGCTCACCTCTTTCTACAAACAGAAAGAGACTGACTAGGCTTCTGGCTCACAGCCTCTTATAGGGGTCAGCTGGTCCTGTTTTGGGCATGACCACAGCTGAGCCTACTTTCCCCAGTCCAACCCAGGCTTCTTGCCCCAGCCACAGCCCTCTCCTGGGCTGTTTTAAGCCCTTCAGGGCAGGAGCGGGGAACCACCCCGCTACAATCTGAGTGCATTCCAGTCATACATTAAATAACATGACTACACATCTGCCATGTGCTGTTTGTTCTTCCCGCCCCTGCTCCCCAGGGAGAAACATGTGCAGCAAAGTACCTTGGTTTGGTAGGGTGTGTTTTTTTTTTAAATACAATACAAACATGCTTATCAAACAACAAAGAAGAGAGTCCCTGACCCAGAGAACTCACAATCTCAGTGTCAGACAGGATGCAACAGGTGAATGAAAGAGACAAATAGGTATGGGTTCGGAGACTGAAGTAACAATAAAGCAGAGTTTAGCAGAAAAGCAGAAGTCTCAGCTACCACTATTGTGGGTTGTGGCTGTTTAATTTGTTTTTCCTTATCTCATAACTTCTATGTGTCAGAGTGAAGGGGATGTGTGTGCCTCTTGGATCAGATCATTCCCCAAAATGAATGAAACTCAGAACTCTATTCCATTGTTCATTGATTGATTGATGACAATCTCTGTTCATTCCCTGGGACACGCAATTTGCATTGAGAGCAGAATTTGGCCACTTTATATCACAGATACTGCATAAGAGCATTTCCCTTTTCCTTTTTCCCTTTTCTAGAAAATAGGGTGACCCCTTCCAGATGGTAGCTATGGCTGGAAATTGTATTGAAGGAAATATCCAGGTGGCAGTCATAGTATTAAGAGATTTGTTCTCACTATTTCAGAGAGAATGCAGGTGTAATTGGAAATTTTTGCTATTTACTCTAAGGGTAGTGCAGTTATATTTAATTAACGTGCCATTTTCATATTTGACTCCTATTCTGAGCCATAACCATCCTCTGCAAAGGGATCAGAAGAAAGTCCAGTGAAGTGCATGGGAGTTTCTCCTAAGTGTGCTATACAGCAGGGGTAGTAAATAGGGTGACTGTGGTCCAAATCCGGCCAGCTGAATGCTTTTGAACAGACCCCATTTTCTTTTTATTTAATTATTATAATAATAATTGTCTTTTGTTATTATTTTCTCTGGAGTCTGGACCTTGGCTATACCTTGACCAAGAAATTTGTACCTTGACAAAACATAATTGATTACCCCTGATCTACAGGATGAAACACGTCACAATGAAAGCAGGAAACTTTTTCTCCCTCTAACCTATGCTGGATGATACAGCCTACCTGAGCTTCACTTGAATGCCCCCTCAAAAGGTGTGTGCATGGAGGGAGCTGTGCAAGGGGCAGCTGTGGTCTAGTGGAGGAAGCATGGGGATGGAAACTAGGACACCTGGTTTCTATTCCTGACAGACTGAGTGTGAGCAACTCATTTAACCTCCCTGTGCCTCAGTTAACACCTCTGTAAAATAGAGATAATACTTCTCTCATGTTTGGTGATAGTTTAGGATACAAAATAGCTATATAACTTCAATGGGTGGGCCCAGTTACACAAATGCTGAGCACCCTTAGTTCCACTGGAATGAGTAGGACTTGAGAGTGCTCAGAGCTTGGTAGGGTTAGGTCTCTTGCAGTAGTGTAAGATGGCAGTCTATGAGGGTTGGAAAAGAAGCTGCATTATGTTCTCTTTCACCTTCCTTTGAAGCTGCGATCACTGCAGAAGGACAAAGCTACTGGACTAGGTTGTCCAAGGGCTTGATATGGTATGGCAGCTTGTATGTAATTACATTGTTCCATTCAGCAGGATGCATTATTCTCTATTTATCACCTGTTGTTTACATTCTTTGAGGAAAACCAAATATTTAGTTCTATTGAGCAATTCTTGTTCTGACTGGAGTTTCACACAATGGAATAATCAGTTACTGTTTTAACATTTGGATATATGCATGTCTACAGCTTCCTTCAGTAGGGCAGAAAACAGATAGTACATGTGTGCGTATACTATAATAGCAGCATGTAATACTTGCGCTGCTATCCGTAATTCCATCCCAGTTTAACCTGGCAATAGAAACAATGGCTTTTTAGAGGAATGCCACTTCCTGGGTATCACAAAGGGCTGCAGTACCACATAGATGTTAACTGTGTGTGTTGCAATATCATATTATAGATGTTAACTGTGTGTGCTGCAATATCATATAGATGTTAAGCTTGTGTGTGTGTGTGTGTGAGAGAGAGAGAGAGAGAGAGAAAGAGAGAGAGAGAGAAAAATGGGAGCCAGACAGGTCATATAGTATAATAGTAATACTTAGAATTTGTATAGCACTTTTCATCCATAGATCTCAAAGTGTTTTACAGAGCCTGGTAAGCATTATTAGCCCAGTATGACAAAGCATAGATGTTAAAGCAAAATCTATCTAGCAGACAGATAGTATAGCACAGTATAATATAGATGGTAAACCAATGACCCAGAATCTAGACAGCTAAAATCTTGATCCCCTTTAAATAGATTCACAGACATCTTTTCATCACAAACATTTGATCCGATGAGACACTGTGTACTGTTGTGCTGTAATTATAGACCAACATGACAAAGGTTTGCAGTGTTTTTGCTTAAATAATGCCATTTTCTCCTGTTAATTTGTCAACACACTGTGGTCTTTGAAAAGCATGCTTTTGAGATGGGAAAGAAAAAGAACATCAGATCTGTATCAAAACAGTCAGATAATAAACAAAGGGCTATGTACAGCGAGTTCTGAGTCAGCAGATACCCTGATTAGTAAGGGTACTTTCAGTCTGAATAAGCCAAGAGTAATGATCATCTATAAAGAAGAGATTTTTTCTCTCCCCAGGTCCAAACACTGGGGAAGTTATGGTAGGACAGCAATTAGAAGTCGAATGATCTGTTCTGTGAGCTCTTTCTGGAGTACTGTCTGCAGTTCTCTTTGCTGTTAACAAACTGGTCTGACCAGTGATTAAAGTTAAAGGCCTGATTTTTCAGCGGTGCCGTGCACCCACAGCTCCCATTGGGGAAGGCAGGTGCTGAACTTCTCTGAAAGTCAGGCCAAAAAGCCCTAGGGAACAGAGTGTTGGAGTTAGGATTGGGGATTTGCAGCCACAAATGGCTGAAATAAGCATCCTTTATAATTGCAACAGGCAACTCTATTGGCTGGCGTTAAGGAATTATAAATCATTTATCTTAGGGATCCTTGTCAATGTAAGAACTGAAACAGTGGCCACATTCATACTACAAACACTTTACTGGTATGTTATATCAGCAAAGCTGCACTTTGTACCAGTACAGTAAAGTCTCTCCTTCCCCCGAGAGAAATAAACTTTACCTGTAAATGTAGAGTTTTGGTTGTATAGCTGCGTCTGCACTAGGGACTTCTGCTGGCACAGCTGTGTTGGTCAGGGATCACACCTCTACACACTCCTAGCCAACGCAGCTCTGTTGACCGAGGTCTGTAGTGTAGAACTGGTGTGTGACTGCTCAGCATTGATGTGCTTGATTATAGAGTGAGTGACCTGTTTTGCATTGGCTGGGTTGTACTGAAGTACTGTGATGCTGAAGTAAGACTGTATGTCTGATATGCCTCTGTGACGATGGCAAAAATCAGGTGGGAATCTCACAAGAACACCTCAATGAACAAAATGTACCAAACAAACGTACCTAGGAAGTTCAATAGTTCTTATAGCAAGAGTACATTATGCAACAATGGATAGAGGCATGAGTTCAATTTTTACTGTAATACCACCTCAAATGTGATCACAGTTTTCAATTAAACTTGTTAACTATCTCTAGAGTCTCACTAATATACAAATAGAACTTAATGTGTATGATGAAACCTAAAACATACGTTCTCAATGTCTGGGAGAAATAGGAGCAAAAGTGACACTGAAATAGGCCTGTGGGAGATAGTGGATAGCAAATGAGACACGAATGTGCAATGCCATATAGCTGCAGAAAGGGTCATTGTGATTTTTAACTTACATAAGCAAAAGCCTCACTTCTGTGGAAAAGGATGAAGCAGCCCCTTTCTCTATAGGTCTGGTGCAGCTGCCCTTGGAATGCAATGCATTCAGTTCTGGGCACCATGGGACAACTGGAGAAAGTTCAGACAACAGCAACAGACAGGTCAGGCCTAGAGCGGTTCACTGAGCCCTGATTCAGTCAGGTTCTTAAGCTTGTGCCTAATTTTTAGCACAGACGCAGTCCCTTTGATTTTAATTGGACTACACATGCTCCAAGTCAGGCACTTGCTGAAGTGCCTTGCTGAATCAGTGACCTGCTAAGGGAGAATAAAAGAGCTAAGTATACACACTAAGTGGGGGACATACATATTTTAAGAGTGTGAATGCTGATTTAGAAGAGATATTTAGTGTGATACCTGAGGTTTAAGTTGGAACAAAGAGAAGAAGGTAAGAAAGGGAAAATGTAGGCAGTATAGCAAGAACTTCCTGGCTTTTGGTTCTTTGGCCAAGAGTGAGAAGGGTCTTTAGAGGTCTTCATAAAGCATCTGAAACAGGCATCATTTTCAGAGGGCAGGCGATGAGCACTTTCTGAAAGTCAGGCTCTTTTAAGGTTGGACATCCAAGTCACTAGTGACCTTAACGGTACACCGGTAATGTTGTATTAAGACACTATTTATGTATTTAATTTCCATTTTTATAGAAGACTTTATTTCTTCAGGAAAAAGGGAGGATATTGAAAAAAGAAAGTCCTCAGTTCTACCTCAAAGAGGCAATCAGTCAACAGAGGCCAACCGGTGGCCATCTTTGTCATTAGTAATTAACACTTAAAAGGGACCAAATCCCATAGTCCTTGCACAGGCAGTATTCCCATTGAGTGAAATTCTGTCCCCACTGAAGTCATGGGAGTTTTGCCTGAGAAAGGACTGCAGAATTTGGCCCAGAAGAAAAAATTTTCAACTTGAAGAAACTTCTCACTAAATGTTTAACTGAATTAGTCAATCTATAGCTTTTATTACTTATTAGTGGGTTTACTGCAATCAGTCCAGGAGTGGCACCAGGGTTTTTGGCGCCCTAGGCAGGGGTCCTTCCTCGCTCCTGCTTGGTGGCAATTCGGTGGCGTGGGGGTCCTTCTGCACTCCCGGTCTCCAGGGCACTTCAGTGGCGGGTCCCGGAGCAAGTGAAGGACCCGCCGCAGAATTGCCGCCGAAGACCCAGAGCGCGGAAGGACCCCCTGCCGCTGAATTGCTGCAGAAGACATGGAGCGCAGAAGGACCCCCCGCCACCGAGGGTCACAAAATGCCACCCTCCCAAATCCTGGTGCCCTAGGCGACCTCCTAGGTCACTTAAATGGAAGAGCCGGCCCTGAATCAGTCAGTGGGGAAATGGTGATCTCAACTGTGGAACCCAGCTTTCTGTGGCTAAATTGCTCTTGGAACACATGCAAATGAGAAAGGTGACTGTCGGTGGAAATTCTGCACTGTCAGGAAAGTGTTACTTGTGGTTTACAAAACAAAACAAAACAAAACAAAACAAAACAAAACAAAACAAAACAAAACCAGAGCCCAATCCTCAAAGAATTGCAAGTATGCTCATATACAACCTCAATTCTCTTGTCACTGCTGCTGCTACACGCACATTAAATTTGGCAGGCCCTTACTGACAGATTTGAAAGATGCACTTCTGCCATCCTAGCAGTGACACATGGACTGAAGGAATACATTTGGTTTGATGCCATGGCTACACTAGAGAGTTGCAGCGCTGGTGAGGGGGTTACAGCGCTGCAACTTAGGATGTGTCCACACTTGCAAAGCACGGCCAGCGCTGCAACTCCCTGGTTGCAGCGCTGGCTGTACACCCGGTCGAGCCTCGGGTGTAGGGATTCCAGCGCTGGTGATCCAGCGCTGGTCAGCAAGTGTGGACGCCCACCAGCGCTTTTATTGACCTCCGGGGTATAAGGAGGTATCCCAGCATACCTTAGAAGCCTCTCTGGTAACCATGCACACTCCACTGCCCAGGGCTCAGCTGACCCCACCTTTAAATGCCCCAGGAATTTAAAAAATCCCCTTCCTGTTTGCTCAGCCAGGTGTGGAGTGCAATTAATCATTCAATCAATCAGCGACCATGCCTCCATGCCCCAGACGAGCCCCAGCATGGAACAGTTCCGAGCTGCAGGACCTCATCAGTATTTGGGGTGAGGAAGCTGTGCAAGCACAGCTGCGCTCCAGCCGGAGAAATTATGATACCTATGGGCAGATATCACAGTCCTTGCTGAGAAGGGGCCATGAATGGGACGCGTTGCAGTGCAGGGTCAAAATAAAAGCACTGAGGAGTGCTTACTGCAAAGCCCGTGAGGGAAATCGCCGCTCAGGAGCTGCCCCCACAACCTGCCGTTTTTACAAGGAGCTGGATGCCATACTTGGGTGTGACCCCACTGCCAATCCTAGGAGCACGATGGAGAGTTCAGAGCAGGGAGAAGTGGGGGAGGGTGTAGAGGAAGCCGAGAGTGAGGCTACTGGCATGGAGGGAGACACCCCGGAGTCCCAGGAGGCATGCAACCAGGAGCTCTTCTCAAGCCAGGAGGAGGCTAGCCAGTAGCAGCAGCTGGAAGTTGCTGGTGAAGAAGAAGCAGAGGATCGTGCTCAAGGTAAGCAGATTTTTATGTTTTGGGAGAGGACGGTTGGGGTTATGGCTGCCTGCATGCATGCCTAAACATGGAATAGCCCATTGATTTGCTCTATCACGTCTCTGTAATCTGCCTCGGTAATCTCTTGAAAAGTTGCAGCCAGAGCTTGGGCAATGCGCTTGCGCAAGTTTATAGGGAGAGCCACCGTGGTCCTTGTTCCGGTCAGGCTAACTCGTCCGATCCACTGTGCAGCGAGGGGTGGGGGGACCAAGGCTGCATACAGGCAAGCTGCATAGGGGCCAGGGCGGAATCCACATTGCTGTAGAAGACCCTCCCTCTCTTCCCAGGTAACACGCAGCAGTGATATATCTGGCAGTAGGAAACCCTGTTGAGAATTTAGGGATACTTGAGTGCAGGGCGCCAGGTTCGCGGTCCCTCCCTAGCCCCGCGGTGCGCTCCGGTCTCCACCCCCTTCCAGCACGTAGCCAGCCCCGCGGTGCGCTCTGGTCTCCCCCCCCTCCTTTCCAGCAGGCAGCCAGCCCCGCGGCGTGCTCCGGTCTCCACCCCCCCTTTCCAGCAGGCAGCCAGCCCCGCGGCGTGCTCCGGTCTCCACCCCCCCTTTCCAGCAGGCAGCCAGCCCCGCAGTGAGCTCCGGTCTCCACCCCCCCTTTCCATCAGGCAGCCAGCCCCGCGGTGCGCTCCGGTCTCCACCCCCCCTTTCCATCAGGCAGCCAGCCCCGCGGTGCGCTCCGGTCTCCACCCCCCCTTTCCAGCAGGCAGCCAGCCCCGCGGTGAGCTACAGTTTCCCCCTTCTCCTTTCCAGCAGGCAGCCAGCCCCGCGGTGCGTTTCCTCCCCCTCACCAGCAGGCCGGCATTTACGCGGATCGCCCCCCCCGCCAGCAGCTCACCACCTTCCTGTTCACTACTGTCCCCTGTGCAGGACACCAGCTACCTCCTGTACCCAGTGCAGATAAACCCCAGTGACCCATCGGTCAATTCCCCCTCCCAGGTGCAGTCGGGGCAGAAACACTCACCCCATTGCTCGCCATGCCTTTGCTTCCCTGGCCTCTTTGTGTTATGTTAGGTATGTGGGAAGGATGCTACAAGAAGTCTAAAAACTCCTTCACTGTGTGATAATAAACAATGTAGCCTCTGTGTATTACATGTTTCTATCTATTTTTTTTTAGTGACCTTGACTAATGCAACCGGATCACCGGCCTCACGTCGCTTGCAGAACTTGAGAAAAAATCCGAGAAAATCAAAAGAAGAATTGATCAAAGCAGTTATGATTCACTATAACAGAGAAAGTAGGAAGACGCAGGAATGGAGAGAGAAAATGTATGAGTGGAGGCAAACAGAAAGCAGGAGAAAGGAATTGGCTACCAAAAAAACCTCAAAGCACCTGATAAGCCTCCTGGCTCGCCAAACTGACTCTTTCGAGTCTCTCGTAGCCATGCAGGCAGATCTGTACCGTGGTAACCCACACCCCGCCCAAAGCTCTCTTTCTTGTTCCCCAGTATTTGCACAAAACACCTTTCTCCAGCAGCCAGTTTCTTATTACCCCCAGCTGCCCCCAACACCTGTACGATCACCTACCAGCTCTGATAACTACAATTCTTACCCTGTGCACTCCACCCCCATTACTCTGCAGCATAATAATCCTGAAGTGCAGCAGACATTGAACAGTAATCCGAACAGGACATATTCAGACCTCTGAATGTACAGTCCACCACCCTAAACCCCCTGGCCTTTTATGTACTGTACTTTGAATAAAGGATTTTATGGCTTTTACAATACGTTTTATTATTGCAGGAAGTGGTAAATATTGTACCCCAAGGTAGAAAGGAGCACAGCAAAGGCACCAAACATTATTGTTGGCTCTCAGCATCAAATTGCTCCCTTAAGGCATCCCTAATCCTTGAAGCCCTTTCCTGGGCGTCTCTAGTAGCCCTGCTCTCTAGCTGTGCAAATTCATCCTCTAGGCGTCAAACCTCGGTGGTCCATTCCTCACTGAATCTTTCACCCTTCCCTTCACAAATATTATGGAGGGTACAGCACGCGGATATAATAGCGGAGATGCTACTTTCCCCCAAATCTAGCTTCCCATAAAGACACCTCCAGCGCCCTTTCAAACGGCCAAAAGCACACTCCACAGTCATTCTGCACCGGCTCAGCCTGTAGTTGAACCGGTTCTTGCTCCTGTCAATCTTCCCTGTATACGGTTTCATGAGCCATGGCATTAAGGGGTAAGCGGGGTCTCCAAGGATCACAGTGGGCATTTCGACGTCCCCTACTGTGATCTTGCGGTCTGGGAAAAAAGTCCCGGCCCTCAGCTTCCTGAACAGGGCACTGTTCCGAAAGATGCGTGCATCATGCACCTTTCCAGGCCATCCTGAGTAAATGTCAGTGAAACGCCCACGGTGATCCACAAGCGCTTGCAGAACCACGGAGAATTACCCCTTGCGATTAACATACTCTGATGCGAGGTGGGGTGGGGACAGAATAGGAATATGCGTCCCATCTATTGCCCCTCCACAGTTAGGGAAACCCATTTGTGCAAAGCCATCCACAATGTCCTGCACGTTCCCCAGAGTCACAGTTCTTCTTAGCAGGGTGCGATTAATGGCTGTGCAAACTTGCATCAGCACCATTCCAATGGTAGACTTTCCCACTCCAAACTGGTTCGCCACCGATCGGTAGCTGTCTGGAGTTGCCAGCTTCCAGATTGCAATAGCCACCCGCTTCTCCACTGTCAGGGCAACTCTCAATCTCGTGTCTCTGCGCCGCAGGGTAGGGGCGAGCTCAGCACACAGTCCCATGAAAGTGGCTTTTCTCATCCAAAAGTTCTGCAGCCACTGCTCGTCATCCCATGCTTGCAGGACGATGTGATCCCACCACTGAGTGCTGGTTTCCCGAGCCCAAAGGCGCCGTTCCACAGTGCTAAGCACGTCTGTTACTGCCACAAGCAATTGAGTGTCTTGAGCGTCAGGCGTTTCAATATCATTGTCTGACTCCTCACTGTCACTGTGCAGCGGAAGGAATAGCTCCACTGCCATGCGTGATGTGCTGGCAACATTCATCAGCAAGGTTCTCAGCAGCTCAGGCTCCATTTGTAACAAAAATCGCATAAATCGCGCTGCAGACTCACAATGCCACCAAACTGCTCGGAATGTGTAGCAAAGCACCACGGGGCGTTGCAACAGGAAGCGGAAAGACCCGCACACTTCCTTCTCCTTCCCACAAGCCACAGCGCCAAAATGGGACGAGGTGCTCTGTGGGATAGCTGCCCACAATGCACCACTCCCAACAGTGCTGCAAGTGCTGCAAATGTGGCCACACTGCAGCGCTGGTAGCTGTCAGTGTGGCCACACCGCAGCGCTGGCCCTACACAGCTGTACGAACACAGCTGTAACTACCAGCGCTGCAAAACTGTAAGTGTAGACATGGCCTGAGTGTGGGCTTAATAAGGAGTGACATCTTAAATACCAAGCGCTGATTTTTTTTAAAGCATACATCCAGGTTAGTCTCTGAAGGGCATTCGGAGTACTTGCTGTCCTTCCCTGGCAGCCAGCCATTAGAAATAAACCAGGGAGACATTTAAGAGCAGCAGAATGGTACTCTTTGCACCCTCAAAGAATGCCTATAACCAGAGTGCATGGAACAGAAGAGGTGCCTCGAAAACGCATTATTTAGCTTCAGAGTCAGGGATTAATGTGTCTCCAAAACAGTATTCATTCCCTTCTCCCTTTCAAAACTCCTCTTCCCTTGATCCCCACCATAGTTTAGTCTCCTTTTGCCAACTGAAACACCCTCATCCCACAACAATCAGAAAAAACTGCTGACATTATGGCAAACCGTGCACAAGCTGTATTGTTTGCTCAGCTCCCTCCATACTATTCTCACTCTCATGTCACAGTCAGGACCAGCCTCAGAAACCAGCCAGGGGCTGTTGAGTTATAGAATAAGTCCTGCAAGAAGTGTAGAGATGCCACACTTCCTGTACACTCTTCACGCAGTCTTTCATGTCCCTGGGACACTCCTGCTAGTGCAGAAATAAATGAGCGCAGGATAGGGCAGTTGTAGGCTACAGCTACACAGAGTAGTAGGACATTTGTTATCTCCTTTCTGTACATAGTCCTTGTTAATAATAAAGAGTTTATCCTGACACCACTCTGCTTGTCATTAAGCTACTACAGTTGTGGCCTGGTTCTTTTGAGGTTCTACCTCCCACTGGAGCAACCAGACCGAAGGAGGAAAACATCTCACCTCCAATCATAGCAGCAGGGTGAGAGGTGGAAGAAACTGGTTGTCACTATCAGTAGCTAATGTTTGTATTAGAGGTGGGGGAACCTCACAGAGTTTTGCTAACCTCATGGCCTCTTCACAAAACTAGCCTGAGTTCATGAACCCTTTTTCCTCTTTTAATGTAAACCCACATTCCTCCCCCTCCCATCGCCAAGGGGGTTAAGTCAATTAAAATATGCTTCCTGTTAAAAGGAAGACAGTGCCAAGTATTAGGGATAGAACATACCCCTACAATTAGACAGGCATGTGCTACATATTTCATATGATTTTTTTGCACCCATCTTTTCTGCTCCATTTTCCCAGTCTCTCTGTATTTATTTTTCTTGCAGCTCCATTTTTTCACCCAATTTCTTCATGGGATTTCTTCTTTTTTCTTGCAGTCTCTCATATGTGCAGTGTGTTAAAGTCTAATATTTGAACTCAAAATGTTCAAGTGGGTTTGAACCTAGGCCAAGTGTGTTGCCTATCTCTTCGGATATGTACAGCCTTATACAAATGCTAAGTGTTATTAGATTCCTTTCCAGCAGACTGGGGGCGGGGGAGGGTTTCCCTGAAATGGTGCAACCCTAGTCGATTGTTTGACTGCTTGTAAGCCTGCATGCCTCTGTTCTGTTCATAACTCCTCCAAAGGGTCTCTATCATCTCAAAATGGTCAGGGTAGTATTTCATTAAGTACCAGCTACAACTGAACCACATAAGCACCTAAAAACAAAATCTGTGCTCAGATTCAGCAGACCCATAGCTCCCACTGAGGCCAATGTTTATTTGCCGTTAGATTGTGGCCCTCAAATTTATGTTAATTTTTTCCAATGCCTTTCTGGTTTGGGCTATGAAAGTATTTGTAAGGTACAATAATATTATACGTTAAGGAATTTGGAGCTTATTTACAAGGTTAAAACCTAGCTGAAAACAAACATTTTATAGAGTTTTGAATTTCTGGTTAGTGGAATTTACTGTACAAGAGATTTGAAATAATGTGCTGAGCACATTTAAGTGATGAATAATAAATAAATAAATTTGGAATCCATGGGCCAGATCCTCATTTGGTGTGAATCAGACACGCCAAACTCGTGGAAAAAATGCAGAAATTGGGCTTGTTTTGGGCTTAACTGGCATGTGGGTTGCTTGTTGGCTAGTTTTTGGCTTGTAGCTTGTTGCTTCTTTTTTTTTATCCACTCCCGGCAAGCAGGGGCAAGTAAGGGAGAGAGTCAGGAGTGCACAGTGGGCCCACCACAGTCCCAGACTGCACGCCAGGGGGATCTAGTCACATGGAGGGTTGGAGTTCTTAGGGACTGGCTTGTTTTGGCCTTCTTTTGAAATGGGATTAACTTGATTTTTGGCTTATTGTGAAAGTTGGGGTGCTTATTTACTGCGTGAAAGTTGACAGCTGTGGTGTGAATCAATGTATCTCTAAGGGAATCAAGAGAGCTATGCCAAGTTACAATAGCCCTTTAGTTTTCTAACCCAAGGGAGTGGATAAAAGGACTATTTTTTCTGATACTCCATTTCAGCATCCAGTTTTAGAAGATTTATTTTTCACTTATCTCATCCCATCAGCCAAGGTACATACAGTCCCAAGTCTGGTGAGCTGTTTAGATTTATTAATGCACCTGGCTGCTTGTATTTCAGTGCTGATTTGCTGTAAAAAGAGCTCAAAGAAACGTGTGTACAATTACATGGAGAAAAGCGTGAAGAAAATGCTGTGTTTTTATTGGCTTGTTTCATTAGATTTCGTACACTAGGGATATTTTATTCGGTTCTCTGGTCACAGCACATTTCCTGATCTCACCATTCCACAAAAGAAATATATTTTACTATGGCAGTTTTCTACATCTTGAGCTGCCCCAACTCTCTCCTCCATTTCTTGTTGGAATTTTGTACTAGGCACAGATGGGCCTGATTCTTATTTAACTAAGGCCTCTTTACACTTTCAGAACAGTATAAAGGGGCCTTAGTATAAATGAGAATCAGGCTCAAATGTGTGGCAAAGGGATAACTGAAGGGTCAGAGGGTTAGAACAGAACAGAGATTCGTGCCCCAGTGGTGTCAGAGTTGTGTCACTGACTTCAATGGGAGAAGGACTGAGCCCAGAGCTTTTTACCTTTAAGGGTAAAGTCTACACTAGAGCTGGAAGGTGTGACTACCAACCCTAGGAGACATCCCTGAGCTAGTTCTGATTGAGCTAGAACACTACAGATAGCAATGTAGCTGTGGAAGCACAAGGGGCAAGAGGAGTGAGCTGCCCTAAGTAGGAGCCCTCTGAGACAGTAGGTGCATATTTGGGGCAGCTAGCCCCTCCCACTGCCAAAGCGACAGTTTTGGAGCACTGGCTTGGTCAGAACGAATGCAGATATATTTACTTGAGCTGGCAATTACAACCTCCAGCTGCAGTACAGGCATACTCTAAGGGTATGGCTACACTTGCAACTTCACAGCACTGCCGCAGGAGTGCTCCCGTGGCAGCACTTTGAAGTGTGAGTGTGGTCGCAGTGCCAGCGCTGGGAGAGAGCTCTCCCAGCGCTGCAGGTACTCCACCTTCCCGTGGGGATTAGTTTACAGCGCTGGGAGTCACGGTCCCAGCGCTGGGGCACTATTTACACTGGTGCTTTACAGCGCTGTAACTTGCTGCGCTCAGGGGGGTGTTTTTTTCACATCCCTGAGTGAGAAAGTTTCAGCGCTGTAAAGCGCCAGTGTAGCCAAGGCCTGAGTCACTGGTTTGAATGTGGCCTGGTTGGCAGTGGGCCGAAATTGTTACTATATGACAGCCCTTTGGAATCTAGGTAAAATTGAGTTGGTGGACTCTGGAGTTGGTCCAGTTTCTAGTGGACAGGGGTCACAGAATGGTTATTACAATTGGCCACTGGTACTCTTGTTGGCATGAGCAGCAGAAATGCCAAGGACTCCACTGGTGGAAAAGACCTTCAAGGGTAAATAAATAAGTGTATTTATTAATAAGTAAATGAGACCAATGAAGTTGTATAGAAATTGGAGAGGAATCTATAGCAATCAGTCTAAGAACCTTTGTAGAATTTAATAGAGAATTATAACTTTTCTTTAGGGTTTTGAACCATCCTATAGTAGAGATAGGTCTCCATTAAATTCTATAGGATGGCTCAGAAACCCAATAGCAAGCTATCATTTTCTACTGAATTTTACAGGACTTTTTGAAAGGAGCTGAATGAATGTGGAGACTGAAGTGCCCTCTAATTCCTGAAGGTGTCTGAGTTACAATGCCCTTAGGAGGCTTTTGCCACTGCTGTTGCAGTTGTACCTGTTCTGTGGATAAAAATAAAAGTTCTCTCTGGGACAAGTTTTAAATACACTCGGAGAATCTGTATGAAAAGCAGTTGCACATCTGGCCTATTAGCCCAGCAATAATACAGGCCTGGGTTTTGAGTCGGTTGTTCAGTCCCTTGTTCCAAGCAGGCTTTGAGAGCATTATACAGGCTACACATTCAAACATGTTGGTTACAGTACTTCTCTCTCCTCAGGAGAGGGAGAGTTGTCATAATGGATGGGCCCTAAGGGTAGTGGTGGTGACATTGGTTCTGAGGAAAGTTGCCATACTGGAAACACTAGGCCTTGTCTACATGGGGAATTTTAGGGAATTCTCTCACTGGCACTAACAAGTAGTGTAGCCCAGCCACTGCTGGCGCTTTTACTACTGTGTCACAAGACTTGCTCATAGAACTTGTGACGTCATCTGACTAAAATCTGACCATGTAGATCGCTGTTTCTACCACTGTTATATAATTGCAACAAATCTTGTACAAAGTGTGGCATGTGAGATGTCTATGGAAAAGTTATGATTTGCTGAATATGATTATGCCATTTATAGGCATGTATCATTTTTGTATCTGAAGTTATGAATATTAACTATGTACTTGTATTTCAAATATTTGCTCCTATGGTGACACCAACAAGGTATTTAGCCAGCACATTGTGAAGGGACTATTCAATGTGAATAGCCCATCATAGTACACTTAACTCACAATGAACCATGGACGATACCTATTTACACTTAATGGACTTTCCTGAGGATGTTCTAACTAGAGTATGGGTAATGGCTTCTGGTATGACTATGCAGCGCTGTTGGGAGGCTTCAAGGGGGGTTCGGGGAACGCGAGAGCAAACCGGGGAAGGAGACCAGCTTCGCCGCGGTTTGCTCTCGTGTTCCCCAAACCCCCCTGCAAACCGCAGGGAAGGAGACCTGCTTGCACGGGGGTTCGGGGAACGCAGAGAGCAAACCGGGGAAGGAGACCAGCTTCGCCGTGGTTTGCTCTCGCGTTCCCGAACCCCCCTGCAAACCGCAGGGAAGGAGACCTGCTTGCGCGGGGGGTTCGGGGAACGCGGAGAGCAAACCGCAGGGAAGGAGACCTGCTTGCACGGGGGTTCGGGGAACGCAAGAGCACACCGCGGGGGAAGGAGACCTGCTTGATTATCAGAGGCTTCCTCAGGTATGCTGGGATACCTGCTTATTCCACGGAGGTCAAGAAAAGCGCTGGTAAGTGTCTACACTTGATTACCAGCGCTGGATCACCAGCGCTGGATCCTCTACACCCGAGACAAAACGGGAGTACAGCCAGCGCTGCAAACAGGGAGTTGCAGCGCTGGTGATGCCCTGCAGATGTGTACACCTCCTAAGTTGCAGCGCTGTAACCCCCTCACCAGCGCTGCAACTTTGTGATGTAGACAAGCCCTGAAGCATGAATGGACACGTGATTTCCCCATGTGACTTTAAACTCCATCGGGTTACCTGTAATTTTCCACAAACTTAGAACAATGGGTTTCTCTTCACTCAGAAGAAGCTATAAAAGGCCCAGGAAACATCTCCATTTTGAGTCTTTCCTGCTCAGACCTCTGGACTACAAACTTATACTAATGGGAGCATTCTAACCAAAGGACTGGGGATCTTCCAATGATTTGGAAGCAACCAGAGACTTAACAAGCCAACATTTTATTTCATCACTTCTACAAGCCTGAGCCAAGAACTTTGCAATTACTGTATGTATTTGATTCCTTTAACCAATTTTAACTCTCACCTTTCTTTCTTTTTATAAATAAACCTTTAAATATTAGATACTAAAGGACTGGCAACAGCGTGATTATTGGGCAGATCTGAGTTGTATATTGACTTGGGTGTGTGGCTGCTCCTTTGGGATCAGACAAACCCTTTTGTTTGATGAAAATAGTTTTAAATAACCACTCATCATTAAGTCTAGTGTGTGGGTGTTGATTCCAGGACTGGAATACCTAAGGAAGCTGCATTTCTGACTTCTTGTTAGCCATTGTGGTGAGACAGAAGTTTACTTTTGTGGCTGCTTTGGTATATCTCATGGAAGAATAACCACCAGTATTGGGATGTGTCTGCCTTTTTGCCAAGCAGCTTGTCCTGAATTTGGTATTTTCGGTTGTGACCCATTAAGGCATGGTGACACAAATATTTCCATTTGCTGTAGGTTTCATAAAATCATTTTAAAAATAAATCCTACAACTGGGGCCTAAATGATTTGAGTGTATCCCTTCAAAGCCCTCACTTCATAAAACAAATTAATGAAAAGGTTTTGTATATAAAAAAGGAAAGATCATATCAGAAAATGCAATTCACATAAAAGGTAATACTTGACTCTTACAACTCTTTGGGTGTTTTCAATGCACAAGGAAAATGAAAAATAACTAACAAAGTACAGTATAGAACACTCTAATTAGCAACTAGATGTCTCAGATCGGAGTCTATAATTTCACTGGTTGCTTTACAAACTCTTAAAGGACAGAGAATCATCAAACTCTCAAAAAACGTTAAAACTAAGTGTGATCTATGAAGGGATAACATGTAGAGAACAGTGTCCCAGGCTTCTCAAATCATTTCTCATGAAAACAGATCCATAGGGTTGGGTTTAAAAAAAAAAAAAAGCCAGAGCATTCACAGAAGTTCTGATTACATTTTATTGCAGGAGAAGGGAAGAAGAAAAAAAAACAGTTTGTCAAGTATTCACCGAGTGTATTCTTCTCTCATGTACCATGGTTCACTTCTCCACCGACACATGCAAAAGGGAATTCTGTACAGGTGGTCAAGTCACCTCTCTATACAAAGCTTTAGCTTGATGTCATCCCAGAACATACAAATACATTCTAAGTGACTTATAGTAATACCATAGACTTATGTAAAAGAACAACACAGCTATTGCATTGGAATACTATTGTTTTCTGGTTAAAACTCTTTTTGATACTCACAGGTACCTGGAAAACATATGGCTTTGAACCTCCAAATCAAATGAAAATTTAAACTTTGTAAACAATTCTCTCGTATTTCTCCACCTGGGGGGAGGAGAAGGAGAAAAAGTGTCTGTCCAGATTACTTGGGTGACCTCTGACAGTCACCTGAGGGGTCTATCTTTTTCTTACACTGTGGAACACTTATATAGTTTGTCATGCTCATCAAGTCTCATGCAATTTTCAATTGAACTAGATGGGCTGGTCTCAGGGCCGGTGCAACCATTTAGGCAGACTAGGTGGTTGCCTAGGGCGCCAAGATTTGGGGGTGCCAAAAAGAGGAGCCCCCCAATTTTTTTAAATGGTTGAGCAGCTGCTGCTGCTGGGACAGCGAGGGAGTCTGAGCTGCAGGCAGCAACAGCCACCAGCAGCCCAGGGTGTCCCCTGGGTCAGGGCGCCGCGGCGGCAGCCGGCAGCCCAGGGTGTCCCCTGGCTCAGGGCGCCGCTGCGGCAGCTGGCAGCCCAGGTTGTCCCCCGGATCAGGGCGCCGCCGCGGCAGCCGGCAGCCCAGGGTGTCCCTCGGGTCAGGGCGCTGCCGCGGCAGTCGGCAGCCCAGGGCTGTCCCCCGGGTCAGGGCGCCGCCACGGCAGCCGGCAGCCCAGGGGGTCCCCTGGGTCAGCGCGCCACCGCAGCAGCCCAGAGGTTCTGGCTGTCTGCGGCGCGCTGACCCAGGGGAATCCCTGGGCTGCAGGCAAAGGCTCAGAATCCCTCTCCCTCCCAGAGCAAGGCCTCCAGCCTGTGCCATTTTTCTCGTTGCCGGCGGGGGCGCTGGTGGCTGAGCAGAGCTGCGCAACTCTGCTTAGGGCAAGTGGCAGGAACCCTGCAAGGGCACCGCGACACCAGGGCTTCTGGAGAAAAGAGAGAGATGCCCCCTGGCTCAGCCTCCACATCAGCCCCAGCGAGGGGCATGGAGAAGAAAAGAGCCTCAGCGGTGGTCTGGTGGAGCGGAGGAAGAAAGAGGACCCCGATGCTCATGCGTTGGGCAAGGTAAGCAAGTGCTTCCCCACAGCTTGGCCTCAGGTGCCTGTGCTCCTGCCCCCTTGGTCCTTGGCTGGTCCCTGCTGCTGCTCCCCTTGTGCCTGGATGGCTGGAGAGAACAGCAGCCTGCAGAGCTGAGCTGCCCCAGTGCCCCTAGGCACCCCCCTCGACCCCATCCCCCCCACAGCCCTGACCCCCAGCTCCGAGCCTAGTCCCTCTGAGCTGGAAATCCCCTCACCCCATCCTCCCCACAGCCCTGACCTCCAGCTCTGAGCCCAGTCTCTCTGAGCTGGAACCCCCCTGACCCCATCCTTCTGACAGCCATGACCCCCAGCTGACAGATAGTGTCCCTAACACAGTTATTGCTCTTCGCATCCTCTTGACTCTCCCAGTTTCTGTGGCCAGTGATGAGCGAAGCTTCTCGAAGCTCAAGTTGATAAAAACATACATGCGAACATCAATGTTGCAACAAAGACTTGTTGGGCTATCTACCCTGTCACTAGAACATGACATTGCTCACAGCATTGACTTGGAGGAACTTGTTTCTAAATTTGCTAAACTTAAAGCGCGGAAACATACATTCTAAATTATAACATGTTACTCTGTGACCGTGTATTGTGTATAATGTATGTGATTTTTTGGGGGGGGGGGGGGCGCAAGATGGAAGTTTTGCTTAGGCGCAAAATATCCTTGCACCGGCCCTGGCTGGTCTTCTCCAGTTTAGCTCCTTCTTGTCAGCCAGGACAGATGTGACTAATTTCTCCCTTCTGTTTCAGTTCTTTCCCTCCTGGCAGGTTTGGTTGAGTGGACTTTTCTCCTAGGCAGTCTGGCTCCAGACTGTCCTCTCCAGGCAGGCCTGGCTCCAGTCTAGCTCCTCAAAGTCTAAGAGCACCTCCTCTTCCAGGTCTGGCTCCATTTCTCTTCTTGGAGAAAGCCTTTTCAGTGCTTTTCCTCCCCAGAGGAAATATAGCTCTTTTCTTAGGAGAGCTACTTACTAGAAGTGGTCAGGAAACTGTTTTCTCCTCCTGTAAGAATTTTTGAGATTTCAAAAATTTTCCCTTCCCTCCATATCAGGATAAAAAGTTCAAATCACAAAACATTTTCCAAACCAAAAATCCAAACAAAAATTATCATTGAGTCAATCTAAATATTTCACTTTGGTAATTTTGAAATGGCTTGTTACCATTTTAAAACATATTTTACTATTAATTAACTGAAATTTCTATACAAAGATGTTTTAACCTGAAAAATGCTACTTTTTGTATTGCAAGTGTAAAAGTGGGATGTTCTGACAATGTTTTTTTCCCCAAAGACTTTTCAGAATGCAAATTGGTTGAAACTGACCCTTTGTTATGAACAGTTTCAATAATAAGAACATTTTAAAATCACACATAGACAAACCTGGTTTTGCTGAAAAACAGAATATAGACAATTCTAAAGGAAGTGTGTCTGGTGCTCATCTCAGCAGCCTGTTAAGTTTTCTAGGTAGTGTGCAATAATGCTAATACTGATGTATCTGGTCAACACATAATCATAAATCACATGGCAAGAACGATGGTGCTAAGAACTCAAACATTTAAACAAAGTCAGGCAAAGGGGTTTAAAGCTTCTTATAAAACAAACAGTCAAGCACTTGATTGCCATGCCACCCACTGAGAAAGTCATGTGACAGCCAAAGGAAGGGCTGTTTGCAGCCCTTCCATCAGATTAAGAAAACAGCTGCACTGGTTTGTGCTCTACCCTTTTAGGATGAAGTACTCCTTCAGGCCTTGCTCGAGGTTTTGCAAGAGCCTGGGATGTAGGCTGTTGGGACCACAGTGGTAATGTACAGCAGGCAGCCTGGATATACAAACACAGGCCTACCTCTTCTTTCCCATACAAACTGACCTGGGTTAACCAATGTGCACTAAGTACACTTGCACAGGGCTCCCATCTCAAGGCCCCACCCTGAACCACCAGATCTATGGGTGGCTTTGCAATGGGCCAAACTTGAGTAGTGCTGTGACCCCCACATGTTCCAGGTGACGGTGCCACTTGCTCACATTTGGCCTGTGTTGTCGGAGTACAGGACAGGTGTTGGGAGCAAGCGGAGCTCCTGGGCAGCCAGGACCTGGAGGAGCCATCCTAGCCCAGGATGGGAATGGAGCACCGAGCCTGGCAGGGTTGGGGGTGGAGTGACCAGGTTGCTGATGAGAGGCCAGGAAGGTCCCGGGGGAACTGGGGAGGGACCGGGAGTGAGTGGGGTGGCTGCAAGATGAGGGGTTGCAGGCGAGTGGGGGATTAGAGGGAGGTGGAGGGAGTTGTGGGGAGAAAGGGAGATGCTGGAGGTGATTAATTTGGGGGCCAGGATGTTGGGGGTTGTGGCTGGTGTTGGGGGTTGTGGTGAGCGGAATGTATGTCAGGACTCCTAGTATGCATGTGGGGCCTGATGGAGGGTTGTTGGGGTATGTGTGGAGTGGGAGAACCATTTGGGGGAGAGGTCTGTGTGTGGAGTGGGCAGAGAGGGGCACTCAGGGCTCTATGTATGAGGTGGGAGCACTTTGCTGAGCGGCCCCTGTTCATGCCATGCTGGGCTGGCAGCAGCTGGGGCAAAGCTAGAGCAGGGTTGCAGCATGGCTCTGGTTTAACCAGGCCGCCCCTCTATCATGTCTGGGGGTGGAGGCGGAAGGACAGTTGGACCAAGTGTGAGTGACAGTGGCGAGGGCAATTTCCATAGTGCACAGGGCCTCCAAATTCTTTAATCCTTCCCTGCATAGAAAGCTTTTACAGTCCATTGACATCAGTAGATTTTCGCTTGGTTTACACCAGTGGGAGAGGAGAATCAAGCCCATATTCTCCGGACTGGAGCATTTGAAAGGGGGGGGTAATGCTAATCCCTGTTCTCTCTGGCTGAAATGTCAGTATATTGAGTCTTGTAACACAGAACTCTGTTAAAAGGTAGGAGTGTTTGCAATTAAGTAACATTTCTTAGAGGCAGTTTACATGCGAGGACGATGGACACTGCAGAGGGCTTGAAGACAAACCGTACGCAAGTTGAAACCAAACCAGACATGCATGCAGTGTCAGGGTCACACAGCGGCTGAACAAAGAATGGACCTATTATGGCAAAGAATCACGTGATCATTAGTCATTAATTACATCTCACAGGTGTTGCAGCAGCACAATCAAGCAGGGGAAGGGAGAGAATGTGAGGGGGAGGGAGAAGAGGAGGGATAGAGTCATTCCTATTGCTTTGTCAGCGCCAGCATCAGAACCCCCTTAGTTTCCTTCTGCCACTCTCATCTTTGGACCTAATGCTCCCTTATCTTGCCCCATGTGTAGTTATTAACCCCTTGTGCAAACAGTGTAAAATCCTACTCTTCTTTTTCGGTAGCACACTGCACGGCCAGTTTGCATAGGTATATGTACCCACACAAGGTACACAGCTCTTGTGCTGCCTTTCACATTACCCCTCGTGCTTCGAAGGACCACGTAAACCCCACTACACCAGGCCCTCAGCCACGTCTTACTGAAATCCCTCCTAAAGGCTCACTTCCTCATCAGAACAGCAAAAACTAGCCTATGCCACTCCATGTCTTCCCTACTCACAGTGTTACATATCTGAGGTCTGGGGGCCCCCAGGACCTCCACGGTGCTAGGTGCTGTACAAAATAGAACAGAAAGACGGTTTCTGCCCCAAAGCACTTACAATCTAATGTGGGCTCTTATCATCTAGTGTGTCTCATCTGGTCCTTTCTGGGTCTGCCTTTTACACTGTCAGTTCCTTGTGCCACAGACTGCCTTTTGGTATGTCTTGTACAGCACTAAACATGCTGTTGATGCGTAACAAAGAAATAATACAAATTAACAATAAATACAGTCAATTATTACATTTTGAAATAGTGTCAAAGTCTGGTAGGTACTAGTTGCCCGATGTGTTTGTGGTTGCCTCCCATAGCATAATCTCAAAAGACAATCCAAATAAATACAGATCAAATCTAAGGATGCCCTCAGAAATGCATGTATCATTCATACTGAAGTTCTGCAGTGATAGTGCATGGCTTTTTCTCAGCAAACTCGACAAGAACCCAGCTCCCATACTGACATGCCAGGACTTCATGGAAAGACAGGTGAATGAAGCTAACAGTGAGGTTTTCAGATGATGTGAAGCTATTTATTCTGTAAAGGTTCAGTTGTTGACCTGAACTATGACATATTCTTGACCACTCTGGGCCGCATTGTACCGTCCAGTTCTGTGAGAGGAGGTTACAAGGTTCTAGCAGGTCCCAACTCAGGCTACATGGGGCAGGGAAAGCAGATCACTGCCTCTGCAGCATTATTCTCTCCCTTTGGTGACCCTACAGAAGCCCCTCTGCACAGACTCCATAGTCTTCTGCATAGACTTCTGCATGAGAGGAATGTG
This sequence comes from Gopherus flavomarginatus, assembly GCF_025201925.1. Lineage (NCBI taxonomy): Eukaryota > Metazoa > Chordata > Testudines > Testudinidae > Gopherus > Gopherus flavomarginatus. Next base: position 89,178,392 of record NC_066620.1, read on the forward strand.
AGGAAGACCAGAAAGAGATTTACTCTCTTGCCATGCCCTCCCTTTCCCCCAAACCTATGGATCTTTAGTAGTTAAGTTAAATGAATACAGACAGGATCAGCATTATCACCATTCCCCTTCCACAGATTAGACTTCACTCTGTTAGGGAGGATTCTGAAGTCAGCAAATGGCGAGGGTGACATGGATTCTAAGGAGAGCTAGTAGCGACCAGGACCAATGCAAAGGTACAGGGTGTCCATGCAGATTACTCTGTGTTCATGGCTACCACAAGATTTACTAGTTTATGGGCTAGGTTGGAACCCCTGGTAAGGTCCATAGGGGGCAGGAGAGAATTGTATCCTACATTATCCAACAAAAGTATTCCAGATTCACGGGGTTCCCTTGATCCTATGTGGGAGAAATCTACCATTTAGTAAAACTTCATCTTCCTCCTGAAATCCTTCTGTCATGAGTACTACAAATCTTTTTTTTTCAATTCAATGGACGTTATTAATAATAATTCATTCACCTCAAATGAATTTCAACCCAGCCCCCATATTCTGCTGTTAGTTGAAAAAAGAATGACATATACTAGTATCAGTTATATTACTTTTTCATACCAATTTTGTCTGACACCTGGAATGATCGCAGACATTGCCTCAACCCTGTTTTCAAGATACGAGGGGGAAATCATCTGAAACCTGACAGCCACTGTTGGATGGAGTGTTGTTTTACAATAATACAGAAATCTATTAGTCTATTATGTAATAGACTCAGACCTTGAATGTTTCAGCTTACAGTGCATTTTAAGCCATTTTTGGAAGCATAGTTACTTAAACCACTGAACAGTGATTGAGGACTGCAATGCAGAGAGATTTTGAATGGTAGAGATGCTAGTGGGGAAAGGATGTAAGTTAGAGTTGTGCTTTGATGGGCTACTCTTCAGAAAGCAGCAGGGATCCAGTAATCAGTCTTTCAATTCCCAGCAGGATCAATGACACCTTTCAGCTGTCTGAAGTAGATGGACCCAAGTTTACAATGTGAGAGCCTTTTAGATGAGAACTTGAATACTTTGCCATTGTTTATACTGTATAGATATTAGTGCTCCTTTGGCTTTTGTACCTTTTGGCCAAAATCTCCTTGCTGTAGTGCAGCATGCTATGTATTTGCTGGTTGCTGCTCTCCATCCATGACTGGGCTGCATTTCACTGATATTGTCTACTGTGAAGTACTTGGGGATTCTTTGGGATGAAATGTATTGTATAACTGTGTCATTAAACATAAACCTAGTATAAATGGTTTAGATTGCATGCTTCTTAGGGTAGGGACAATCATTTACTATATGTTTGTATAGTGCCTAACCCAATGAGGCCCTGATGTTGTCTGTCTCTCTAGGCATCACTACAAAACAAATAAAAAAAATAATACTCCAAAGACAGGCTTTATAATAGTAACGTTGATTTACAAGAGATTAGCTCTAAAACCTGTTACCACATATATTGACATAGGGCCTGCGCAATTAGGTTAGTGTTTGAAACCAGGCTATTGCACTGGGGGGGGGGTCAAAACCAAACCCACTATAACAGCTCTCCCTTAGCTCATGCAATTAAGTCTATAATGGCATTTAATCAGAGCATTGTCTGTGACGCAAGATACCTATTCTTCTTCCAAACTGATCACCATACACTGATGTTTCTTATGGTAGCATCTTAACACTTCCTTCTGAATGAAGGGGCAGTGCCAGGAATTACATCATAGCAGCAGCCAGATTAACACAGCTGTTATTTCTGGAACTTCTGGGCCCTACACCTTTATAGTGTACTTGACTTCTGTGGAGTTACTCCTGATTGACACCACAGTCTGTAAGCGAGAACAGACTCAGGCTCACTGAGACTGGGGAGAGTGGTGAGGAGGGTGATTCTTCTAGGACCAATGAACAAACCCAATTTTGTGATTGCGCTTCTTATTTTCAGTGGATTTTGGAAGCAGCATGAGTGTGTTGAGTATATCCAAACTACCTGCACTTGCAGTTGGCCCTGGGTTCACTCTGTCATTCCTCATCATGATAAATCTTCCTCCTTGTTTAAATTATTTCATATTTTCATCAGCCCTTAATGAAACATGTTCTCCTTTCTCCAGAACATTAAGTGAGGTTCAGCTGTTGAGATCAGGCAGTGTATTTTCCTCCAACAGGCAGTGTTCTGGGATGGCGGATGTCAGGGGAGAGAAAGCTAGGCTTGGGTGGACCAAGCTTGGTCTCCCTCTTCCCTTTAAATTTCAATATTTCTTTAGAAGCTTGAAACAGTAGGATGCTCATGTTATTCTGAGCCATGTTAGAGTAAATGGCACAGCCTTAATGAACATGGCCTGTTACACTCTGAAATAGGCATACTAAAAAGATAACATACTCAAATGATGTTGTGGGAGAAAGCTGACAGAGCAAGTTACTGATCTTTTTGAAGGAAAGCCTCAAAGCTGTGGTGACTGTTCGAAAAAAGAGAAGAGAAATTCTCGACTGTTACAAGTGACCCACTTAAAAAATCTGACATAGATTTTCTGCATTTGCAAGATACACTTCCAACCCTGTGCTATTCACACAGGACCACTGAAAGTGGTGACAACAGAGAACATCAGTCACAGTTGTTCAGATTGCTGCTTGAATACTGCCAAGCTTCAGCCAATTTGCCTGTAATTCTAGTCAGATGTTCAGAATCTGCCTCACTGCTTTTCAAAGTGCCATGCACTGGCTTATCACTCATCACATCATATGAGCAGTGACTGCACTGCATTAGAGAGTGATGGTGACAGACATTAACAGGGGCATTAAGAAGATCATTAATGCATGCTAGCTTTGACAATTTTTTCCCTTCCCCCACCCCACACCTACACATCCAGTCAATAGCTTGCAGTGACATGGCTGAAAGTGAAATCATATGAGAAAGGGAAAAGACTCAGGGTGTCTCCCCACCATAGATAATGTTGCAAAATCTCTTGCTGTATTGATGACATACATTATATCCTCTTTATATGCTGGGGAGAGAGAAATATTCAATTACGTGCATATGGCAACAAGCATTCCTTTACTGTGCCAGTTCTTTCCCTATGAGGCAGTACCTGCATAATGCATGGAACAATATGAGACGATATCATATAGTACTATTCCGTTACACAGGACCGTCACATCTTCAGTCCCAGAGCACCCACCCCTCAGTTTCTATTCTGAGGAGGAAGCTGTTGCTTAAGGAATTTCCTTAAAGCCATTGGGCCAGTTTCATCCTTGGAGTAATTTTGTTGCACTCAATGGCATTGCGCTGGGGTAAATCTGGTCTGTTTTCTGCACAGTTACACTGTCATGGTGTACTCAGCAGAAGACTGGAGTTGAGTTTATTTTAATAAACACTGCATGACAGAACTTGCCATCCCGTGTCTGTAGCGGTAAAATACATCATAATATCTCATAAGATAATTAATGTCCTTTATTGTATCTTTGACAGTCCATAATGCTCTACATCAACAGCGTCCATAATGTAATGAAGCAACTAGCGCAGTAAGCAGTCTGCTGCAGAACTAAAATACATTCAGAACTAGGCTGAGCAGAGGTACTCAGCTCCTGCCAATGCTGGTAGGGATGATATGGGTCAGTGCACCCTGAATTTTTGATCTAAAATTCCGATAGCAGTTTAAACCTGTACCAGGAATGGAAGAGTTGGAGGCACCTCTTACTCTCTCATTATAGTGAAAGCTGCCAGACATTCTCCTTGTTCTGCAACAGCAGTGAGCTGGCACATGTGGGCTTTTAACAGCACTGCTCACTGACTGCAACAAAACAAGGAGGCAAAGTCCACATTCTTTCTTCTTCAAATATGAATGTGCTGGTGCCAAAAGAGTTTCACCTATTTTAACAAAAATGGAGCCTAAATAAAAGGAAGAGGATAGCCAAATGAAAGAAAAAACTTTTCCCTTCCCAGAGAACTCTGCTGCCCATGGATAAAGGGCCAGAGAATTCTGAAATGAGCAAAATTGTCATTCAACGTATCTGTGAAGATGTTTGTCTCAACATTGCTTTGCTCTCTGATATTCCTTCCTTGCTAATGAAATGCTAAGTGTTATACCATGGTGATATTTGTTGCATTAAAATAGTTATACAGTCAGGCTCAGTCAGTGTCTCAGGCCTTGTCTACACCACAAAGTTGCAGTGCTGGTGAGGGGGTTACAGCGCTGCAACTTAGGAGGTGTACACATCTGCAGGGCATTACCAGTGCTGCAACTCCCTGTTTGCAGCGCTGGCCGTACACCCGGTGGAACCTCGGGTGTAGAGGATCCAGGGCTAGTGATCCAGCGCTGGTCATCAGGTGTAGACACTCACCAGCGTTTTTCTTGACCTCCGTGGAATAAGCAGGTATCTCAGCATACCTGAGGAAGCCTCTCTGGTAATCAAGCAGGTATCCTTCCCGGCGGTTTGCTCTCGCGTTCCCCGAACCCCCCCGCAAGCAGGTCTCCTTCCCCGCGGTGTGCTCTCGCGTTCCCCGAACCCCCCCGCAAGCAGGTCTCCTTCCCCGCGGTTTGCTCTCGCATTCCCCGAACCCCCCTGCAAGCCGCCCAACAGCGCTGCAGTGTGGCCACATCTAACACCACTTGCAGCGCTGGTTGCTGTAAGTGTGGCCACTCTGCAGCGCTGGCCCTATACAGCTGTACTAATACAGCTGTAACAACCAGCGCTGCAAAATTGTAGATGTAGACATACCCTCAGAATAGCCAAGACTGGAAACTGGTGCAAGATTCTTTAATGAAGGGATTCTTAACTGCACGAGTGTCCTCTGATTTATTGACGAATGATGGGGATCCCTCTTCTTCCTCAACTGACATACCAGAATAATGGCACAGTATGGTGCCATTGGAAATCTCCACTCAGGAGAACTGCAGAATCAGATTGCCACCATGGAAGGTCAACATTTCAGTCCACTGGCACAGGTGCATGGGGGAAATAGACAAAAAAATTCCCCACAGCTGTGCTAAGTTAATAGATTTTAAGGCTAGGAAGGCCTATTAGATCATTAAGTCTGACCTCTGTTATAACACAGGCTCTCAAATTTCACCCCATCACTCCTGGATTCACCCCAATAACTTGTGTTTGGCTAACACATCTTCCAGAAAGGCATCCAGCCTTGATGCAAAAACTTCAAGAGACCAAGAATCCACCCTTTCCACGGTAGTTTATTCTAGTGGTTAACCTCCCTCACTGTGCTTTATTTCTAATTTGAATTTGTCTGGCTTTAATTTCTAGCCATTGGTTCTTGTTCTGCTTTTCCCTGTTAGGTTAATAAGCCCTTTAGTACCCTATATTTTCTCCCTGTGAAGGTACTTAACTGTTGTAATCAAGTCACCTCTCAGTCTTCTTTTTCATAAGCGGGAAACATTCAAAAAAATGCCTCTTGCTGCTCCCTAATTTTTTACCTATTTACCCATTAGAAAATGTTAAAAAGTGTGCTCTATCTGGGGTGCCTTTCCATAACTAATTTCCACGCTAACATGAAATCAGACCACTCATCCCATTCCAAGAAATAAATTAACCACAGAAATAATAATGAGTCCCTCCAGAATAGTCAACCGATCCCACCACTCATAGGTGCCAACTCCATGTGCTCCGGTGCTGGAGCACCCATGGGGAAAAATTAGTGGGTGCTTTGCACACACCAGCAGCCAAGTTCCCTCTGACTCCCCCTTGTCCCAGCTCCTCTGCCTACCTCCCAGCGCTTCTCCTCTGGCTGCTGCCAAACAGCTGTTTGGCAGCATTAGCATGCTCCAGGAGGGAGGGGGAGAAGTGGGAATGTGGCACGCTCAGGGGAGGAGGCAGGGCCAGGGCAGGGATTTGAGGAAGCAGTTGGAATAGGGGCAGGGAGGGGGCAAAGTTGGGGTTGGAACTTTGGGGAAGGGGTTGAATAGGGGCATGGAAGAGGTAGGGCAGGGGCAGGGCCTCAAGGAAGGGGCGAAGTTAGGAGGAGGGGGTCAAGTACCCACGGGGAGGAGGAGAAGTCTATGCCTATGTCCACTCCTCATCCACCCCAGCAACAAATATATGGGAAACTAACTATGTTTTACTGCATATCTGATGGATGAGAAAACGGAGGCTAATTTGGAAAAAAGGGGTGAGCAATTTCCAAAGCAAAGGATAAAATTAGATACAATGATTATTTTGCTATTGAAAATATGCCAAAAAGTTAATTTATTTTAAGTCAGATTCTGCTTTCTGATACACCAGAGTAACTTTGGACTAACTCCATTGGGGTCACTCCAGATTGACACTGGCGGAAACTAGAGCAGAATTAGCCCCCTTGATTTTGGAATTATTATTTGTATGATGGTAGAACCTAAGGCCTCAATAAGGACTGGAACCTCATTGTACTGGGCTCTCTTGTTGGTGCGCATGATGATGATAGAACCCCCTATTATTAAGGTTGCCTGAAATTTCCCATTATAAGACCCTGTTTTTTAGTTACTTATAAAACTTAGCCAAACTATAGGCATTTGGGCTATCATTTCCCATACTGGCTGTTTGTCTCAAGCTGCATTGTTAATTAATTACTATTATTATTATTACTACTACTATTTTGATTTCAGTGAAAACAGCTCAGCTGTTTCCAAGAAAGAGACTAAAGAAAACATGATCAAATATTTTTTTTCCCGCAGGACCCCGTCTCATTCAGTGCACAGCAGCTGGGATTGCATCAGAGTTGTATAGTAAAGGAGGCTGCTTTCTATAGGACCCCCCCCCCCCCAACTCATTTGTTGCAGTAGTGGGAATGTGTTAGTGAATGAGGCAGGGACTGCAGAAAGAGAAAGGACAGTCCCATTGTTAAGGCGATTGAAAGTTGCCCTAGAAATTGGATTCTGTCCCTGGCTTTCCCACAGAGTTTGTCTGTGATGCTGGGCAGGCAAGTCACTTAAACCAAATTGGTCACTAGTTGTATGTTCCTTATTTTCTAGGTGCTTGTTTTGAGACCCTGGGGTCTGATCTGCAGAAGTGTTGAGCACTCACAGCTGCAGCTGAAGTCAATGAGAACTGTGCTTTGAACTATCTAATGCTAGTTGATTGAAAAATCAGATCCTAAGCATCTCGGCCATCCAAAATTAGTGGGTTTTTTTGACCTTAATCTCTTTGTCCCTCTGCTCCCCACCTGTAAAATGGAGATAATACTACCTCATCTCACAGGGGTACTGTGAAAAGCCCATGAGAAAATTAATAGTTCTGTCATCTAGACAGGTTTTGATTAGTGTGCAGTAAATAAGGTCTAGAGTCACACACACTGAACAATGAGGAAAAATGAAAGTATTGAACAGCTGCTCAGCGAGTGAGTGTCATCCATTCTGTGCACTGAATGAGGCCAGGGTCCTGCAGAAAAAACAGTATGTGAACAAATTTTAAAAGTCTGTATTATAATGCATAAACAGAAGGGGGCTGAATTACAGTTGCCTTAATTCTGAGATTTCCTAATTTTGGAGTGCTTGACTTTGCAACCTTAAAAACGTTCTTTTAATGTAGTTGTTTTTATGTGTAATATAAATATATAATAAGTGACAGTCTCTGCTTCAAAAAGATTAGACCATTTGGTCAGGGGGGATGCATTGTCCCTGTTATACCAATATAATAAAAACCAGCAGGATCTTATTAAGAGGGATAAGGCAAAGATGCCACATTTATTGTAAACATAATAATAAAGCAAAAGATAAAAGCAAACAACGTTGTTTAACTACTTATTCCTATCATTACTTATTTCTTATACACGCATATATATATATATATATATATATATATATATTCATTCACACAATCATTCATTCAGGTTCTATATAGGTGTTATAGTTACCAGCTTATACGTTGCTCATGCCAAGTTACTGGCCAGGTATCTTGGTCATGAGGATGGAAACGAGTTTGTGTCAGATGCACCTGATGCTCCTGGAGGCTGGCAGCAGAACCATAGACTCAAAGTCCTCAGTCTTTAGAGCTCATTCTTATAGGAATTAATTCCTACGTTAGTCTATGGGAACCATTTCATCCTGCTGTTGCTGGCTTAATCAGCAGATGGCACATTCCTGGTGGCTCCACACTGTTTAAAGTGGCACATTCCTTCCAGATGTTTGGGGTGGATCCCAGCTTACCTTCCAGGGGTTGTCTGGTGGTCCACTTGACACATTCTTCGGCCGATGGATCCTTTTTAGGCTGGCACCTCCCTAACCATTTACATACCTCAAACATTCATCAACATACATTCCATATCTTAACCATATTTTAATTTACTGTCTCCACCACTTCTGAGATGTAATTCCTATGACATTCCCGGCCTTGTAATCACAGAGGGTGGGAGTCTGTTTGTTTACGTTGTATCCATTACAGCTTAAGGCTAACATACTGTTTACTCCAAGGACAAAGTCAATTAACTTGTTTGTAAGTTTTACATAGTAATAGAGTATCTTTCACAGGCAGGGCCGGCTCCAGGCACCAGCATTCCAAACTGGTGCTTGGGGCAGCATTCTGCAAGGGGTGGCAGTCCCCCTTGTTTTGCCCCCAAGCAGTACGCTGAAATGCTGCCATGGGCGGGGGAGGGGGCAGTCTGTGCGCCCTTAGGGAGGCAGGCGTGTTTCTGCGGCGGCGGCAATTCGGCGCAGCTTCTATGTTTAGCTATCCGAGGCGGCTTCAGCTAAACATAGAAGCTGCTACCGAATTGCCGCCACCGCGGAAATGCGCCTGCTACCCTAAGGGTGCACGGACTGCCCCCGCCACCCACGGCGGCAATTTGGCGTGCTGCTTGGGGCAGTGAAAACTGTAGAGCCGGCCCTGTTCACAGGACAGATACAATCAGTGTTTTCTGCAGACAGGATCTTATAAGTTTTAACATAAGAACTTAAAAGATTTTTGTATTTGGTGAACCTGGGGTTTTTTTTGTACTTGGTGAACCTAGGGGGTCACTGTCACTTGGGGGAATCACTGTTAGTACCTTCTTTAATATCCCTACATCCCTAGGAAAGGGGTTATTTTCGAGCCAAAAAAATAAAGTGGCAAACTTGAGCTAATCAAATCAAATCAAATCACCCTCTAATTTTCAGTCCTTTCCTCTTGTTGGAAATATTTCCCACACATCTACTTCTGGTTGAACCAATACCAAAGCTAGCGCAAATTTCTTGACACAGCTTGTTTTTGCAAGAGTTTCAGACCAAAGTAATTTGGATACATTTGGATACAGATAGCAGATCCTGATTTGTACACAATGAATTACAGTAGAAGACCATCCCTGACAAAAAATGTACTGATAGAAACTGAGGATTGTTGCTTATGCAGAATCGGGGCAGCATAGCAGGCCATTGTAGGCTACAGTGACTATAGTTATGGGACCAACCCTAATTTGGGGGATTGTCAAAGAGAATCTCAGCTTTTATTTGTTAAAACACTGAGGGCCAGATTTGCAGCTGGTGTTTATCGGAGTAGTTCCGTTGTCTTCAATGGAGCTATGACAATTCACACTAGCTGAAGATCTGGCCCTAAGCTTCTATATCTTTTCCTTTCAGAGATAGGCTTGAAAATGTAAATGGATGACCATCGGTGCAAACTGATCCCTAGTTTATCATTCTTCTCTGGACTCTCTCCAGTTCATCAGCATCCTTCTTGAACTGTGGCTACCAGAACTAGATACAGTATTCAAGCAGCGGTTGCATCAGTGCCAAATGCAAAGGTAAAAAGTACCTCTTCACCCCTACTTGAGATTACCCTGTTCATGCATCCCAGGATGATATTGTCTCTTTAGGCCACAGCATCACACTGGGAAGTCATGTTCAGCTAATTATCCACCACAAGCCCCAAATGTTTTTCAGGGTCACTGCTTCCCAAAATAAAGTTCCCCATTCTGTAAGTACAGGCTACATTCTTTGTTCCAAGATGTAAACATTTGCATTTAGCCATATTAATACACGCACTATTTGCTTGTGCCCAGCCTACCAAATGATCCAGATTGCTCTGAATCAGTGACCTATCCTCTTCAATATTTGCCTCTCCCTCAATTTTTATGTCATCTGCAAGCTTTATCAGTGACAATTTTATGTTTTCATTGATAAAAACGTTAAACGTCATAGGGCCAAGAACTGATCCCTGTGGGAGTACAATAGAAATACACCCTCTTGATGATGATTCCTCATTTACAATTACATTTTGAGAACTATCAGCTAGCCAGTTTTTAATCAATTTAATGTGTGCAAAGTTAATTTTTATAGCTTTCTAGTTTTTTTAACAAAATGTTATGCGGTACCAACACCTTACAGAAGTCTAAGTATATTATGTCAATGCTCTTACCTTTACTAACCAAATTTATAATCTCATAAAAATATCACTTTAGTTTGACAAAATGAAAGCTAATGTAATCAAATGCATTTATATATTGGCTTCCATATGAAGATCAATCTCTCATGTAATTTACAAAGAGATGGAGAGAGAGTGAGTACTGTAAGGTTGGGATGACAAAGCACTAACGTTCAGAAATTCACAGTCCAGGGGGAAATATGCCAGCTGTTCTGCAGTATTTAGCGTTAACAGGGTGTCATCTTAATTACCCTTTAAGGCATCCTCTCATGCTTAGGTACTACACAATGTGTTATGTTTCCTCTTTCAGCGGCCTCTCCCTGAATTCATTGCTTTGGGTCTCAACCTGAGGGCATTGCATAATAGTTTTGTGTATGTGTGAATAGTTTGTGGACAGATTGAGATTTTCAGTTTTAGCAAGCCCATGGAGTTTTCTTAGAGATTCACTGCCAGCTCCTAGCAGAGATTAAGGGCAAGTTGTGCCCATACAGCTTCTAAAATGTCTCACTCCAAAGTTCTTCAAGGTACAGAAATTAATTGCTAAGAATAGTGTTTTAATTACACACACGCTGTTTGCAACAATTACAATGGGTGACCAAAGAGGAAATAGCTGTCTGCATGCATCTGTTCCTGATAGCTTAGGATATGGTTCTTTGTACTAAAATAGATGTGAGAACTTGACAAGCTGATCAAGAAAATAACAAACATACTAAAATAGCAAGAATAATCTTAGATTGTTTGTGTATGTATATATGTGTATATATATATATTCTATACCCTGCCACATATTGAACGTCTACTCCAGTCAACACATGGTATGTACAATGTTTCTGGACTGTGCCAGAGTCAGGAGACTTGGAGCGTGTCTGGATTAGGACTAAGAGAACCAAGAGAAATTCAAGTGTGGATCTGGATTCTGCTTTTGATCAAAGTTCTGCAAAATATCAGAATTTGCAGAACCTGAACATAAACGTTTCAGAATTTGGTAAGAAAGTTGTTAAGCGTTAAAAGTAACAGAGCTAAAAATACACTACTACTGTATCTTGGAGAAGCTACTGTTTATGTGAATTATTGATTGAGAGTGCTCAGTAACTTTTAATGTAGGCCCTCTCTCCCCTCCGTGCCACTCCTACCTCCCTTACATCCAGAGTGGAATTAACCATTTGGTTCCTAACCTGTGTTATACTAGGGGACCCTATATATTTTTCTCCTCTCTGTATCAGACATCAGTCAGGACAATACAACAATCTGACTGAAGACAAACAAAAGGGGGAGCCATGATTTGAAGATAAATGTCCAAGGAGGCAGAGAGAAATAGTTAGAGACAAATTGTACCTGGGAAACCTTTAGGAGTGGAGAGAGGTTGACAAAGCATCCTTGGAGAAGGATGCTAAAAAGCGACAGCCAAGGCAGCAGCACATTGCTGAAGGATTTAACACTGGGGGATCAAGCCAACAAAATTTACTGTTGTAAATCTAGGACTTGTTAAAATCCATATTCATCGATTTATTGCCATGAGATGTACCATGATTGGATTTTAACACACTTGTATAACAGTCCAAATAGTTTCCCAAATGATCAATATTTTTACAGAAGTTGTAAAAGTTTAGCAGCACTTTTTTTTGGGGGAAGAGACTGTCCTAAAGTGACTTTGAATCTCTAAAGTGATCTAGGTTCTTCCATTGCTACTTGAAAAGCCAGCTATACATCTGGGCAGCAATTAGATTAGCACAGCAGAAAAATCAATTGGAGAACTAAATTGAAATCCTAGCACAGCCTCTTCTAGCATAAGGAGTGGATGAATAGACTGGTCTGTACCAGCTCACAGTCAAATGAGAGATAACCAGAAGCTTTTGCCAACTATTTTCTGTGAAGGATTTTTAGCCTCTGATTGCTGCAATGAATGCGGGCACAGTATCTCCCACAATGGCTGCACTAGTCGCGACAGACAACCACTTGTGTGAAAACATTGCTTGGCAAGGATTTGAACATCCTTTGCCACCTCCTGTGTATGCCAGAAATAGTTGTTTGTCAGTGATGGGGGAAATTAATGGAGTGTGTGACAAGGAATGGAATAAAGTATTACAAGGAACCCAACAGGGCAGGAAGATGTTAAAGCAAAGAAAACATCTGGGGTGAAATCCTGGTCCCACTGAAGTCAGTGACAAAACTTCTTTTGACTTCTTTGGGGCAAGATTTTGTCCATGGAGAAGAATCCACAGGAACAGGATGGGAAATGGAAGAGCTGGAGTGACTGTCTGAAGCCATGGGAGAATTTAAGATGGGTATCTTAGCTGCATGTAATTGATAGAAATGGATTGTTCAGTATGTTGTATTTTACTGCTGTAAGGGCACTGTCAAGGTATTTACCATAATTAAAAGAAGTCATTGTTCTTTACTCATAGTGTTTTATAATAACCTCTTGGAATCTTGAAATAAATTCTATTTCTTACGTTGCAGTCTTCTACATTACTTTGTTATTGTAGGGCTGTGTGCATGTGATTTCAATAACTGATGTTAATTTTATTAATGATTTTAAATCAGTAGATTTAGAAATTCAGAATTCTGATTCTGATTTTAGTGCAAAATCCTGTGCCCTGGGTGCAGCCTGAACGAGTAACTTCTGTAGGGAGGTTTGGTGGCTGGAATCCTCTCCCCACAAGGCACAAAACAGCTGTGCTGCAGGTGCAGAGAGATTATTTTCTTCATCTAAACTAGCTAAATCAAAACAGATGGGGAGTTGAAGGGTGTCACGGTGATGGGGCTAGCTGCACCACTGCCCTTTTTCTGGTCCCTGTGAATGCATCTGCCTCAAGAATTTGTTCTCTTGCTTGAGTGAGGGGTGAAATCTTGATGACTAGGACCCAAGTCCACTGCCCTATTTAAACCAACCACTTAATGCCCTCCAGGTTCAGGTGGGTTTTGGAGCTCTCCCAAGAAGACCAGGTTACAGCTATTAAAGCTACTTGTTCTGGCATTGACTCTTAACAACCCTTAAAGTATAATCTGTTTGGCAACTACTAGAAAAAGCCTCCCACCCCCACTCCTCATGCTCTGCCTGTGGCACATAATAGTCTAGTCTCCTGTGGGCTCTCGCACTTTGATCTAATTTTGGTTGTTGGGTTCAGTGTATGGGTGCTGGGTGGCATTGGTGGCCTATGATTTATAGAAGGTTCAGATTAGATGAACTGGTGTTCCCTCCTGGCCTGAAACTCTATGACTCTGTAGGGTAGAGAATGATTCTACATTGGCATGTCATTGACTTTTAATGGGACTTGTGTTCACAATTCACTGAGGAAATTTTGAGAATCCCACCTATTATTTCTAGCAACCCCTTGCACTCTGCTAAACAATCCCTCTCTCTCTGTAGTGCTTGACTCTCCTCTCACTTATAGCAGTGTATATCAGGAAGAAATCTATTTATGTCAATGATGTTATACTAACACGAAAGGCAAATCAGGCCTTTAAATATCCATAGCTTGTTATGTCCCTCCCAATTTTGCATAGTCATTGATTAGCCCAGCCTTATCTGGGACTAAATTCTGCGGTAGGATTACACAAATACATCTCCCAGTTATTTCAACTGAGAGCAGTATTTGGCCTATTTAGTTCTGATGACCCTGACAGAGGGTCTGACTGTCATTAATTGTAAGTCACTTTCCACCACTCTGGCAGTGCAAAGGGACCTTAAAGTAGGAGTAAATTATATTTGTACCCACTTTAAAAATCCCTTTACACTTCTAGAATGGTGGAAAGTGGCCACAGTGTAATGACAATCAGGGTCAGTCCTTGTGTTATCTACAGGACAAGTATCTCTAGTTCAAGGAATTTCCATTATTGAGTGAATCCAAAAAGATTTTGTTCGAGAAAGTTATGAGCAACTGAGAAAGGTCAGGTTATAATGGGAATTTAAGTTTGTATTTAACTATCTGTGCTTACGATAAAAATGTTAATATATGACATATTACAAATGTGAAATGAGGTCATACCTGGACCTACCAAGTCTGATAATACCCCTACCTCTCTATTGAGAGAAAGCTGAATTAAGTTAATAGGCATGATCAGTCACATTTAAAATATCTACACATTTTCTTTAAAATGTGTATTGTACCTCATATTTTACTGCAGCATTCTCCAGATTTTAACTAGTAATTCTGCAATTAAACCTGGACAATTCCTTTACATAGGTTATTTTGAATCCTTGCAGCATATATTCAGCTCTGGTGACCTGGTGACCACTGATGGAACAGCACATTTGTAAAATTAGATTGTATATAAATCTACTTTTCTGTACCTGAGGCTTTCCAGATGCTGTAAAAATCTTATTGCATCCATAAAATGTATCCCAAAGGAACTAGTGCAAAGCCTGATGTGATAAAATGCATATATCTCAATATATGTATTCATTAGGTTGTTTAAAAAACCACCCAGTATTAATCACTGGTGTGGACATGTTTAGTGGCTGTCTGAAATATTAACTTGGACTGGATAGTGATTTTACAAGCAAGTGAACATCAGGCAGCTTCATTGGACATTTAATTTACTGAACAATGCAGTGGATTGAAAAACTGAGAAGAGAGAGGGAGAACAATTCCTGTAAGAAAACAATTATTGGAGCTTCAAGAATTGCATGCAAAAGCCCAGTAAACACACCTAGAAAGGAGCTTCTGAAGTTGAATCTTATGTTGCTCATTTGTTATTTTGTTTGCTGATTGATGTAAATTGAGGTTGTGAAAATTACGTACTTCCTGTAGGCCAGTGGCTTTCAACCTTTCCAGACTACAGTATCCCTTTCAGGAGTCTGATTTGTCTTGCGTACCTGAAGTTTCACCTCACTTAGAAACTACTTGCTTACAGAATTGGACATAAAAATAAAAAAATGTCACAGCACACTATCACTGAACAATTGCTTACATTCTCATTTTACTATGTGATTATAAAATAAATCCTTTGGAATACAGCTACTGTACTTACATTTCAGTGTATAGTAAATAGAGCAGTATAAACAAGTAATTGTCTGTATGAAATTTTACTTTGTACTGACTTTGCTAGTGCTTTTTATGTAGCCTGTTGTAAAACTAGGCAAATATCTAGAATGAGTTGATGTACCCCCCTGGATGACTTCAGCATACCCTCAGGGATACACATACCCTGGTTGAGAACCTCTGCTGTATAGGGGTTCTATGGCTCAAAACTAGTTTAGGAAAAATAAGACTGTTCTCCATGCTTTTCAACCAGTTTCTAGAATCAAACTAAAAAATCAGCCTTTGAAAGGTTCAGATATGTTTTTTTGCTTCTGGTTTCTGGCCTGCCCAAGAAGGAGAAGTGCTGAAATACTTGGGGGAAGAGGGAAAAGGGGAGGCAGGGAGGAAAGGCTATATGTGGGGTATTCTTTCCATGACTGAATACTGAAGCATCAGAAATCTCAACCAGACATGCTGTTCTCAAAGATTTCCATTCCAAAATAAGGACTTCAAGAGACCTAGAGAATATTCAAATTTGCAGTGCAGCTAAACTAGTCAAGTGTCAATAGTCAAGTGTTTTGCAGTTCACCCATTGCTATTTAATGCCTAGTTCTATCAGGGTTATTAGCGTGTATGTCTGCTGCTATACCTGGTTGGTTCTAAGCAATGCTGGTTTCAAGAATTAAGCACTGCTGTGAATTCCTTATGTGAGGTGTCCCCATATTGTTCAAAGTCTTAGGGAAGAGAATGGTGACAAAGTAAGTGTATTGAACTAAATTCTTATGTGGGCATTCCCCATATTGTTGTGTCCAAGTGCCCTACAAAAGATGAAGGAATTTATCCTTCCAACACTCCCATGAGGTAGGGATTATTATCTGTATTTTAGATGCAGGGCGCAGAGGCATACACAAAGTTGCTTACCCAAGATTACGTAGGAAACCTGTAGCAGACCCAGGAATTCAGTATGGGTCTCCTGACTCCCAGTCCACTGTCTCAACCACTAGCTTAGTCTTCTCCCACCCTAAGCAGAGAGGGAATTAAGCAAAAAAGTTTGTGTTTGGATCAGGATCCAAAGTTGTTTTCGGTGGGAGCATTCAGCCCCGGGATTTTGATATAGGCCCATTTCTAAATATAAAATTGCATTGTGTTGTTTTTAATCAGCCTGAAACAGAAATGCTGAGAGCAGCGGAAGCCTCAGGGGATGGAGAAAGGGGAGTGTTGAGGAGGACGGTGACTGAAGACAGGGTTCATTTCTATGGCCTCCCCTCACACACATATCCTCAAGGTTATGGTCACACTTCTATAAGTGTGAAAGCAAAGCAGGGGCTCTAGGAGAAAACACACTGACAAGTAGTAAACAACTTTTGATGCTGATGACCAGTTTTAAAAAAAAATGTTTTTCATTAATCCTTTGAAAAATGCCCAACCAAACGTAGGAAAAATATTACTCAGTCCCCCACTGCATTCTGGGAAGGATTCACAGTTATTTTCCTGCTGTGATGGTGGCAACGGTGGGGAAATTAATTCCATATAATTCCTTTGCTTTTTCAAAACAGAACAGGGATAGAAAATTGCTACTTGTTTTAAAAAAACAAAACAAAACAAAAACAAAAGTAGGAGGCTGGAGTGAGCTAAGCATCCTTGGCTGACAAGGATTTAATTACTTGCTGAGTTGAAACGAGGACCTCACACAGTCCAGCCCTTGGAAAGAGTTCTGTGGGCGATGTCTGTCCATTCCAGCTAACTATGTGCAGTTCTAGTCTAGTCTGAGGAGCCACAAGAGAAATCAGGTATTTCTCATCCCGTCCACAGACTGAGGGTGTGCACAGGGACAGGGAACAGCAGTACAGAGAGAGAAGGCCTTTGGAAACAGGATGAATTTAAAACTTCTTGGTTAATTTCTGCTCTGTGACATGAAGGCCTCTTCCAATTAATTTTCCATTGAATTTGTCCCACCTTGCTTAAGTCAGAAATGTGATTATAAGATGGTTGAACACTGAGCAGATGCAGAGAGGTCTCTCCTTTCCCAGCTTTTCTCCATTCACACAGAAATATCCAGGATGCAGAGAAATCAGTTGCAACTGTTAATGGTCAGTGTTTAAGGAGTGTCTTGGCACTTCTCTGGGGTTAGGAATTCTCTTTCAGGAGCCTTTTGTGGTAGCTTTTGTGCTGTGTTTGTTTGTGTTTGTTTGTTTTGTGCTGTGTTTGTTGACTTTTGTGCTGTGTTTGTTTGTCCTGAGCCCCCTTTATAAACTATATACTAACATGAAATCTGACTACACAGCTATTTGGAAGGTAGTTTGGACTGTGGGGGGGAAGCAGAGAATGTTGGGTTGGAATGGTTTTGATTTATTTCTTATTGTCTGCGACTTTCTCCCCCTTCCTTTGCAGGGCAAGAACTAGAGCAGGCTAAACCTGAAGCTGAAAGGAATAGCTATCTAAGTTGTTTATAAACGAGCCCAGATGTGTGGAGGATAGCTTCTCTCCATGGGCTGGGGTTGACAGCACCTGACACAAAGGGGAAGAATTATCTATGAGGGCCCCGCTCACAACAGTTTCTCCTGAAAGAGAAGAGGGTGTGTGTGTGTGTGTGTGGGCAGGAGTTTACTTCCTCCCCCTGTGCCATGGAATGAGCCTGGTCTTTAGGGCCCTGCTGCAGGCTAAGCCATCTGTTGGAGGCCTTGTGTCTCCATATTGGCTCTGTGCTCCTGGCAGCTTCCACTAGCAGAGACTCCTCTGACCATAGCTGATTCCCCCAGGCTTCTGTACAGAGGGATACCTATCTTGGAGGGGGCTCAATGAGATTGTGACAATGTACATTTCCACCCAGCCCAGGGCTGCCCATTGCTCATCCATCCCTCAGTCTGCTCAATTCCTGTAGCCCTTCTTCTTGCTCTTCACCGATTCCGACTCCATGGAGCACCCTCAAAAGGTGACAGCACCACACACGTGTCTGACCCTGTCACCCACTCTCCCATTCCACTTGTGGATCTTTGCAGATGGGGAAAATTATGCTTCCTCATATTTCTAGTTCCCTGCCTGTTCTGGCAAGGTAACTTCTCTTTTGTAGTTACCCTTAATATGTCTGTCAAGGACACATTTGTTCTGAAACTTTAAAAGGCCAGCGGCTCTTTGGTTCAGAAGGTTTTTTTTTCTTTTCATGAATTAATACAGGCAGACCTTCCAATTCTGTGTGTGTGTCCCAGTGCATTGCAAATTATTGCTTTTTAGGCTAAGTTTGTTTTTCAATTTGTGCTGCCACATATCGATCCTGAGAGAAGAAGCTTTTGTACAAACAAATAACTATTTTTTTTCAAAGTCCAGGATTAATTGTAAAATAATACACAGTTGAGATGTATGGTGTGTAAAGCATCTTGCTTATAGAATAGAAAATGCCAAGTCCTTCAGACTGCTTCCCTCTCTATAAGAGAAGAGGAAATTTGGATGGTAATGAGCATAGGGTCTTGATTTTTCCTCTTCACTCTGTAAGCCCTCCATCTTCTCAGATATAAATCTCACATGCATGCACTGTATAGTCACTCCCAAATATGCCCCTCATTATGATGATCACTCCCTGGAACACACTGACACTGAAAGGACATATTTGGGCATTTCTTTTCCATGGCCATTTCTCTCTCTCCTTCCCTCTCTCTCTTTAGTCTACAGTGGTTTCTCCTCCCACTCCCCAACAAAAGCAATAAAGAGTCACTCCTCATAGACTCCCTTTGACAGCAACCCTGGGTGGGCGTAAATTAAGTGATTACACTGCTAGAGAAGTCTCCTGCAGAGGGGATTAAGGCAGCTTTGAGATCCAGGCAAGGTCAGAAAAAGGTGGCCACGTGTGAACTAAAAACACAAGCTGCTCTTTCAAGTGCCTAGAATTATCAGTCAAGCAGCACCTACATTTCATGGCAGCGTGCACTTGTTCTCAGCCACCATTCAGGGAAAGGCAAGGACATTTTCCTCCTGTTTGTCCAGTTTTCCCCCTCTGAAGTCTGCAGTTCATGATATATCAATGACCAAAAGGGTAAAAGGGTAAAATCACTACAATCCCATATATTGTTACAGAATGCACCTGCATGCAGCAGCATTAGAGACGAATCCCAGGATAGAATGCTCGTCCTGGATCAAATCCATGGACTAATGGACAGGCCAGATCATTTGGATCTAAACTTTCCAACTTAGAGCTTTCTCTATAAGCAGCCTGAGCAAGATCCAGAATTCAAACAACCCCTTGGGGGAGCATTCAGATTTGGATCCAGTTTCACATCTGAAGCCTTGGCTACACTGGCGCTTTACAGCGCTGCAACTTTCTCGCTCAGGGTTGTGAAAAAACACACCCCTGAGCACAGCAAATTACAGCACTGCAAAGTGCCAGTGTTAACAGTGCCCCAGTGCTGGGAGCTAATCCCCACGGGGAGGTGGAGTACGTGCAGCGCTGGGAGAGCTCTCTCCCAGTGCTGGCGCCGCGACCACAGTCACACTTCAAAGCGTTGCCCTGAGAGCGCTCCCACGACAGTGCTTTGGAGTTTCAAGTGTAGCCAAGCCCTGATTGTTACCATTCCCCTCCCTAATTAGTATCTTTGGCCTGGATCCACAAAGGCATTTAGGCACCAAAGCTCTCACCTTGCAGCTGCCTAACCCCGTAGGTGCCTAAACTCACTTGACGCCTACATTTTCCGTAAAAAAATTCCCTAAGCGCCTCTGTTTCTGCTTCCCACTAGGAGTCTGGATGCCTATCTCCTATCTAACGCCCACTGCAATCCACACACTGGGAGAAGATGGGCATTCCTCCACCTAACCTTCCTGTGGGGCCTGATCTGGTAGGTTTTCTTAGGAGCTACCTAGATGTGCATAAAACAGCTGTGCGGGGAGGGGTGGGGAGGAGAAGGAAGAGAACAATGACTGTAGAGTCACTGGAGCTCTTTCTCTGGCCCAATTAACATTCAATTATTTAATTAAAGTGGAACTTCAGTAGGAGAGATTGAGGGAGTCCAACCTTAGAATATCCCATAGTCCAGTGTACTCACCTGACACGGGGTAGATCTCTATTCTAAACCCTTCTCATCAGGCAGAAAAATAGACTTGAACTAGAGATCTCCCACATCCCAAGTGAGTATCCTAACTACTGGGCTAAAGCTTACAAGGGAGGTGTGTTTCCTTGGCTGTTTTATGTAAACAGTCTGCACAAGCCTACCTGTTCAGGCCCCACAGGTGACTTCAGTGGAAGAGTGCTCATCTTCCCCAGGATCTGTGGGTTGCAAACAAGATAGGTGCCTCCTTGCAGCCCTGATTTAGGCACTTATCTTCATAAGAGGGGTGATTATTTGGGTACATCCCTCTCATTGGCATCTCCCATTGGCTAGTGTAGGCAGCTCCTTCTCCCAGGGCTGGCTTTCTGGATCCTGTTCCAAGGAATCTTTCTCTTTCTCTGCACTCCTTGTATAGGGATCCTAGGAACCTAACTCATAGACTATAAGGCCAGAAGGGACCATCATGATCATCAAGTCTGACCACCTGATCATTGCAGGCCACAGAACCTCACCCACCCTCTCTTGTAATAGACTCATAACCTCTGGCTGAGTTACTGACATCCTCAAATCATGGTTTAAAGACTTCAAGTTACAGAGAATCCACCATTTACATTAGTTTAAACCTGCAAGTGATTTGTATCTCATGCTGCAGAGGATGGCGAAACTCCTCTCCCCCATAGTCTCTGCCAGTCTGACCCAGGGAAAAATTCCTTCCCAACCCCAAATATGGCGATCAGTTGGACCCTGAGCATTTTGGCATGACCCAAGAACTAGACACCTGGGAAAGATCTTCTGTAGTAACTCAGAGCTCTTCTCATCTCATGTCCTATCACTGGCCATTGGGGATAGTTGCTACTAGCAGTTGCAGATTGGCTACACGTCATTGTAGGCAGTCCCATCATACCATTCCCTCCATAAACTTGTCAAGCTCAGTCCTGAAGCCAGTTAGGTATTTTGCTCCCACTGCTCCCCTTGAAAGATCTGTTCCAGAACTTCACCCCCCTGATGGTTAGAAACCTTCCTCTAATTTCAAGCCTAAACTTTTTGGTGGCCAGTTTTTATCCATTTGTTCTTGTATCAACTTTAGTACTTAACTTAAATAACTCCTCTCCCTCCCTGGTATTTATAAAGAGCAATCTTATCTCCCCTCAGCCTTCATCTGGTTAGGCTAAATGAATCTTTGAGTATCCTCTCATAAGTTAGGTTTTCCATTCCTCGGATCATCCTAGTAGCCCTTCTCTGCACCTGTTTCAGTTTGAATTCATCTTTCTTAAAACGGGAGACTAGAACTGCACACAGTATTCCAGGTGAGGTCTCACCAGTGCCTTATATAATAGTACTAACACTAACCTGTCTCTACTGGAAATACCTCACCTGATGCATCCTAGCACTACATTAGGCTTGTTCACAGCTGCATCACATTGATGACTCAGTCATCTTGTGATCAACCAATACACCCAGTTCTTTCTCCACTGTTGCTTCCAATTGCTAAGTCCCCAGCTTATAGCAAAAATTTGTGTTGTCAGTCCCAAAGTGCATGACCTTGCAATTTGCACTATTAAATTTCATTCCATTTCTATTACTCCAGATTTCAAGGTCATCAAGACTTTTTTGTAGTATATTCCAGTCTTCTTCTGTATTGGCAATACCTCCTAACTTTGTGTCATCCACAATTTTTTTTAGCACACTCCCACTTTTTGTGTCAAGGTCATTAATAAAAACATTAAATAAGATTGGCCCAAGACTGATCCCTGAGGAACTCCACTAGTAACCTCCTTCCAGCCTGAGAGTTCACCTTTCATCATGACCCATTTTAGTCTCTTCTGTAACCAGTTCCTTCTCCACCTTTCAATTCTCATATTAATCTTCATCTTCAATTTAACTAATAATTTCCCATGCAGAACTGTGTCAAATGCCTTACTGAAATCCAAGTAGATTGGATCTACTGCATTTCTTTTGTTTAAAAAATCAGTTATCTTCTCAAAAAAGATCAGATTGGTCTGGCAGAATCTACCTTTTGTAACACCATGTTGTATTTTATCCCTAATACCATTTACCGCTGTCTCAACTACTTTCTCTTTCAAAATTTGTTCCAACACCTTGCAAACTAACAGGCTTGTAGTTTCCCCAATCTCATTTTTTCCCTTTTCTTCAATTAGGTACTATTTTAGCAATTCTCCAGACATAGGGTAGTTTATAGATTCATTAGAAATTCTTGCTACTGGACATTCAATTTCATGTGGCAGTGCCTTTAATGTTCTTGGATGGAGATTATCCGGGCCCCTTAATATAGTCCCATGAAGCTGTTTGAGTTTGACTTCAACCTTGTTGATCATATCATTGTTCCTGTGATTTTCTAGGTGCGTAAAGAATAGACACTGTGACATTCAGTGTCGTTAACACCTAAGTCCCCTTGTGGTTCCTGTGCTTTCTTTTTATTTCTCTTATGTTTCAGCACAGGGAGAAAGACGACAGAGATGCTGGTAACTTCAACACATTCAAGTTTATTTCAGATGCAATAAACATTCACCATATTTTGCAGAGGTGTCTTAAAGTGCAGCTATTTGACACAGGCACATGAAGGAACATGGTGAATAGGGAAAGTAGGGATTCAGGCATTATGAGTTTTATTCCTAGCTCTGTTAATGACTTCCCGTGCATCTTGGACAAGTTATTTAACATTTCTGGGCTAATCCTGACTGCCTTGTACCTTGTGTAGTCACTTACACAGGTGCTAGTACAAAAAAACCCACAACCATTCTAACTTGATACCATTTTACATCCACTTTGCACTGGTGTGACTGACAACACATTGGAAAATCAGGCCCAGTCATTCTGGTTCAGTGATGTTTTGACCTCAATTTACACAGATGTAAATGGCTACACGAATTGCAAGATATTGGTGTATAGAGCCTTCTATGCTTCATTTAGAGTGAAGCACAGATCGAGGGAAGTGATTATTCCCCTCTATTTGGCACTAGTGAGGCCACATCTGGAGTATTGCATCCAGTTTTGGGCCCCCCACTATGGAAAGGATGTGGACAAATTGGAGACAGTCCAGCAGAGGGCAATGAAAATGATCAGGGGGCTGGGGCACATGATTTACTAGGATATGCTGAGGGAACTGGGCTTGTTTAGTCTGCAGAAGAGAAGAGTGAGGGGGATTTGATAGCAGCTTTCAACTACCTGAAGGTGGGTTCCAAAGAGGATGGAGCTCGGCTGTTCTCAGTGGTGGTAGATAACTGAACAAGGAGCAATGGACTCAAGTTGCTGTGGGGGAGGTCTAGGTTGGATAATAGGAAAAACTATTTCACTAAGAGGGTGATGAAGCCCTGGAATGGGTTCCCTAGGGAAGTGGTGGAATCTCCATCCTTAGAGGTTTTTAAGGCCGGCTTGACAAAGCCCTGGCTGGGATAATTTAATTCGTGTTGGTCCTGCCTTGAGCAGGGGGTTGGACTAGATGACCTCCTGAGGTCTCTTCCAACCCTAATCTTCTATGATTTTCCTCACTGATTAAAAATGAAGGAAATGCTACCTATCCTTATCTTCATGTTTTACCAGGACATTATACAGTGTAGAAGTTAACCCTTTATGAACAGCATTTTCTTCCTACTCAAAATAGCATTAACCAGGATTACACTAGATTAGTATATGACCACTCAGATCCAATCACACAACTCAGACTTACTTTGTACCTTTCTCCATGATATTAAAAAAAGAAAAAGTTAATTTCATAAAAGAAAAGCATGGCTCCAGGAATTAGTAAGGGGTAGGCAATTGACTTTAAACACAAATAAATTGTTTTAAAAGGGGATGGATGCGGAAGAGTTGTTTTATCTGTGACATCTTGAATTGGTTCTGATCTCCTAGGTGAAAGGCTTTTTTTTTTTTTCAAATTTTAAGAACAGGTAATTCTGCTTATTCCAGGGAAGTGAAGATATATTATTTTCACTTGTGGGTTATCACCTATCATTTTAGAGCTGGCCTCAGGTGAAATTTGTAAGGCCCTTGTGCCAAAATAATTCACTCTCTCCTTGACTATAAATTTATGTCTTTAGCAGAATTTGAAGCAGACCTAGTCTTTACTGTCACTAAAGTGTCTGTAGAAAAAAAAAAGTTAATAACCCCCTATAGTGGAATTGTTGTTTTTTTTTTAAATCATACTGAAGCCCATAAAATTAACAGTGAAAATATAAATTTTGAAGAAAGATTTTTCTTCTGCTACTCAATGGTATAGAAATTAATTATGCCATATAAACTAGGTATGCGTGTTAGACATGGGCTTCAGTTGCCTAGGTCTGATCCATATTTGAATCTGAACAATCCAAAGTTCAGGGCTGTTTGAAACTGTATTTTGGTTTGAACCTAGCTCCAAATATTTTCCACAGAATCTTGAATCACTCACATCATCTCTTATGCTGGAATGGTTAGCACAGGACTCCTCAAATTTATCCATCTAAATGTAGCATTTAGTTGCACCTTGTGGTCCATGTGTGTGTGTATATAAGCAATCATATTACGCTCTAGCAGTGCCTGGTCACAGAGAAGATCAGAGACCTACCACTAGTGTGTGGTTTACGATTTCTCCTTCAGTTTAACTGGTAGAGACCTGCAGCTTTTTGGAGCTGAAGGCTCAGTGTTTCAGTCCCAGTTTCTTCTGTACATGTGTAATTTACATAATAATTTCATCTGTCTGCATCATATGGTTACACCATCGACTATAACCATGTAGTTATGTTCCAAATATCTAGCATGACAACCTGGCCAGGGTAGGACAGGTGAAAAAAATAGCAACTCCTCTTCATCTTTGTGAAACAGTGCCACACCTTCTGAATAACTTGCTTGGTGACATTGTTTCTTTGCCATCAGCAGATTACCTCCCATTGTGGGACATCAGTTTATTATCGTAGTTCCAAAGCTTCATGTGATGGGTTTGGGAGGTGCTGTAACTGTGTGATCTCCTCTCTCTATTGTTGTTACATTTAATAAAATGATAAGGCTGTATTTGCTCTTAGGCTAATTTAGGGCACACGTTATTGTCAGCTGTGATCTAGGGTACATTTAATGAGCGAAAGTCTCATGCATTATTCTGTGTAATTGGGGCGAAAGGCATCAAACAATGCTCAGTAGCCAAGGAGCTTTGAAAAAGTGCTGTTGTCTCTGTGTCCTTATACAGGAGATACAAGGATAAACCTTACAGGGAGATAGAGAAAATAAGGCCGAGATACTGGGGGCAGAGCTGACACTAGAATGCAGAGCCCCAATCCCCAGTGCTGTGGTCTGGATACACTGGGTCACATTCTGTTCTCAGTTACACCAGGGTAAATCTCGAGTAACTCCACTGCTTCTGCTTTGCATTGTGTTAGCCTCCAAGACCAACATCAATTTTTTATGAGGTTTTCTGCTGGTAGTAGGTTCCTGTAAGCGTCCTGAATGTACAAGTACTGTCATATATTGACTCAGTTGACTCTGGGACAAAAAAACAAAACAAACAAAACAAATGAACAAGAATGGTTGCAAGCCAAGCCCTCGCTTACTGCAGGCTGTTCCACCCATGCAGGCCCAGGGTATCATTGATTTTTTGTTCTGTTAGTGGAGTATCTTAGTGCTGATTTTCAGATAGAGAACTGGGTCATAATGATGGGGAAGTGAGCTATCAAGTCTTTATTGGCAGTGTTAGAAGTGTGCTATGTAAAACTCACTGATAGCTTTGCCATTCATGAGTAACGAAGCCATCCTTAACTCATGCTGAGAAAGCCATGGTACAACCCCATCACCTAATGCATGTATAAAAATTCCAACAATGTCTGGATCTGTACTTCTCCAAAATTTTAGGAAAGAGGTTGAGTGTGGTACTCCTATTGAGGCCCATCTCTAGTACATACAAATTATGCCCCCACAGCAATTCTTTCCTTCCTAACCCCTTCCACCTGTGCACTTCCATATCCTGGTTCTCTTCCACCAATATCTGCACCATTCATTTTACTGCAAAAAGTCCTGTGGTACCTCATAGACTAACAGACATATTGGAGCATGAGCTTTCGTGGATGAATACCAACTTCGTCACATGCATCCGACGAAGTGGATATGTCTGCTTGTGATGTGGCGCTGCTGCGGTTTGTCTCGCAGCGGGGCTGTGGAATATCCCACCGCCTCGCCGATAGTAGCCTTAAGCCCGGGCCCTGGTCAGGGCCGGGCAACAACTAACGTGAGTCACTACGCTCGGGTCCTTAGGCAGGGCTGAGCAGTAACAGTTCTAGGCCCGGCCCTTAAGTCAGGGCGGGGCAACAAACACAGTAAGTCCATAGGCTCAGGCCCTTATGCACGGCTGAGCAGTAACAGTTCTAGGCCGGCCAGTAGGTCAGGGTGGGGCAGCAAACACAGCAGTCAATAGGCTCAGGCCCTTAGGCAGGGCTGAGCAGTAACAGTTCTAGGCCCGGCCCTTAGGGCAGCAAACACAGCAGTCAATAGGCTCCTCCTCGGGGTAGTGGGCAGGCGGCAGGCTCTGCTCCTCTTCAGGGTAGCGGGAACGGGGTAAGCTTGACCAGTCCTCCTCGGGGTAACGAGCTAGGGGCAGGCTCGGCCAGGCCTCCCCGGGGTAGTGAGCGAGGGGTAGGCTTGGCCGGCCTGGTGCGATGTCAGGCCAGCCGCGACCTTCTGCTGTCTCCCCAGCGGGAGCTCAGTCACAGGTGTCTGGTCTCTCTGGCGGCTGGGGTCGCACTAAGCTTTGCTGGTGAGCTTTTATACTTCCGGGTCTGCGCCGTGACCTCTGAGGGGCGGGCGCAGGTCCCGGTGGCCCCACTCACAGCGGGGTTGGGAAAGGTTTGTCCCGCAGCGGGGCTGTGGGATATCCCACCGCCTCGCTACACTGCTTTTACAGATCCAGACTAACACTTGATTCATTTTACTGAGATTCCCCTCCCACGTGCACCTGCAAATCTCTTGGATCGCTTCTCCCAATTGTCTCCATGCCTTTCAGCTACGTTCTTTTACTTACAATGACTTTTAAAGAGCTTCCCCTCTAGCCTCACCATAGGCAGAGAATCCACCAGCAAGACTCTCCTGCTCTGTCAGCATTCTGTGAAGGAACAATTCAATTAACTCAGGGCCAGAAACCATTGTGAGCCCAGCCCTTGCTTGTGTGCTTCCACCCACACAGTCATCGCTGCTGTTTCATGCTCTATGAGTTGTCTTAGTGTTGATCACCAGAAAATACACCAGGCCCTCATTTAATCTCTATTCTTATCTGATCTAGATGATGTTGGACTGTGCTTTATTTTTGTCATCCCCTCGGAATTAGATTCTGTTCATGCCAATGAAAGAGATGGTTAGCTACACGAGCCACTGACAACAGTGAGAAGACCATTAGGATACACCCCTTTTTCTGGGGCCCTCACAGCATGTGGATCCTCAGTTCACCACTAGGAGACTCTCTCCTCCTGAGGTGATCCGTCAGGTAGTTCTCCTGCAGTCAACGCTCCTTTTTTCTGTGCAATCTCCCACAGACATGGGGGATGTAGCGCATCTGACTGTGAGCTTAGGTGCCATACTTTCAGCACACCAACAGCATGACAGGCTCAGGGTGGCAATATCCATTCAAAGGCATTCAACCCTTTTGGTAGCAGAATTTCCTCCATTCTGTCCCAGCAGTACATTATTCCTTCTTGTTCTTCCCTCCCATTTCCCATTCTCCATTGACAGAGATTCCCATGAGTACATGCATCTTCACAGGCTACATTAGCTGGCTGAATACATGGCTAAGCAAAGTTGAGTGGACACCAGTTGAGTATATCCTCCTGTCAGGGGCGGTACTAGGCATTTTGCCGACCCAAGCACGGCAGGCAGCCTGCCTGCTGCCCTCGCGGTGATCAGCAAAGCAGCCCCAGTGGCTTGCTGCCTCAAGCATGTGCTTGGCGTGCTGGCGCCTGGAGCCGCCCCTGCCTCCTGTGCCAAATCCTTAACACAACCACTACCACCCTTTTTACATGAAAGACTAATAGACTAAACTGCTTTATTTTAAGGGGAAAGAGAGAGGAACTTGGAACTGAGGTATTGCAAGTTTAAATTCAGAAAAATGCATGTAGGTAGCGCAGGCACAAATGCCTTAGAAGTATTATTAATACCTACTTATTATACAAACACATGGCGTGAGGACATAAGGAAGGACTTGGGTGTGTTTGCAGGTGACTATCTAAAAATAAAAAAACAAAAATTATAATTGTTTGACAATGTTCCTGTTAGTGATGGGTTAACTTATGAAGCAAAGGTTTGGATAAACATGAAAAGGTTTATCCTAGAAAGTCTACAAAACTCTAATGGGAGATTCCTGACACCTGACTTTCTTAACAAAATTTCAGGCACTTCTTGCTTCCAGCTGTGTTGCAAACAGGAAATACCATCACCACGTAAAGAAAGGTAAAAGCAATGAAACAAAACCTTTTTTCAGATACTAGAGAAGCTTGAGTGTCTGGTTTTTGGATAAATGCTTAGGCCAGTCTCCTGAAATTGCCCACTCATATTTAATTTCTATAGCCATCACACTTACACAACACCATCAGCAAGTTCCAGTACTCCCATAGCATAGTGTCAATTCCCTTTTTCATGGAACACACTGTTATAAATCCCTTCCCTTTACTTAAACAAGCGTGTATATCTACTGAGTTGAGAATGGCCTTGTAGAATAGCTGAAGGACTCCCAACACACAGTATTCCCGTGGGAAATAATTGTTCACATTTACACTTTCTAGATGCTTTACACAAAGATTAATCGGTTGATCATTTCAACACTTTTGGAAAGCAAGTAGATATTGTGAGCCCTGCTTACAGATTTGAGGAAGAATCAAAGTTATTTACTCAAGACTGTCGAGCTAGGGTTTGATTCCTGTGATCAGTCCACTAAGATGTACCTTTCACATAGCTGCATGTTACTTTCCCCCAACTACATATCATTTTGAACTAATCATCACTATAGACAAAAAAAAAAATCATACTCCATACATCTGTGGTCCAAAATGACCAGAGCAGCTGTCAGGGCCCTCTGGACTCTAAATATCACAATGCTTCATTACTGATCCGGACACTGAATGAAAATCAGTCATCTTAAGAATGATGCAGTTTGAAAATGAGTCTGTCTGCCTAGAAGAAAAAACTATGAATTATTCTGTGAAATCATTCTCCTGAAAACACAGCTCCTGTCAGATTATATTATATGTGAATTACAAGCCAAACTTAGACCCACAGATTTTAAGAGAGCAAAAACCCATGAAGTCTATAGAACATTAGCAGAATGGAACCAAAAATACTAAACTGTCTAGCCAGGGGGAAAACAACACTTGTCCTCAAGAGTTGCATTCTATAGGAACAAGATAGCAAATATGTATCACTTACAATGCTAAATGAAAGCAATACAATCCCCAATGCAGAAAGCAAAGAGCATATTAGAGTAAATCTCAAAGGAAAAACAGCAGACATCAGTCAAGAAGTCACAGAAGTAGAACAACGATTAGCATTTTCCTCACTTGTCATCATTCTTCACTTATATTTGGTTTCTTTGATTACATCTATGTTGAAAATGTTAGGCATTTCTAGAACCAGTGCAGCTCCACCGCTGCTAACAATGGTAGGAGTGCTAACGTAGGCAAACCATAGACATTTTTATGACTGTCTCATCTACCCATGCTCAGAACAGATCTAGACAATGACAGTATAAAGTTGCCTGCAGCCAGTCTACACTAATGATCCCATTGTTGCTAGCACTGGTTTTAGGACAAATGCTTAATTTTCTGGGGACTGGACTCTGTCACTTTGAGCTGATCAAGTGGCACAGAATGGGTGGATTTTGGCTGTAGCTGGCCAGGGCAGAATTCCCTTTCCAACATGGGAACTTTCCACCGGCATAACTGGTACCAGGTCCTGTGCCAGATGCCCCTCCTCCCCATATCATAGGGGGAAGAGGGACATGTGGTACAGCAGAGCTCCCCTACATCTGCTAAAGGCCTGCTCTAAGTTTTGCCAGGCTTGGTGGGCACAGGATCAAGGGCTGCAATCGCTCCTTGCGGCCGCCACACTCTTTTCCTGAGCTCCTCTTGGATGCAGTTGTCCTCACCACACATGGTGCCATTCTTGCCTAAAACCAAAGTATGTTGGGCGGAAAGTTTTAAATGTCTTGAATGGTCACTAAGGATATTTCTACTGATATTTCACCGGATCAGCGGGCAGTGATCAATCCAGTGGGGATCGATTTATCGCGTCTAGTCTAGATGCGATAAATCGACCCCTGAGTGCTCTCCCATTGACTCCTGTACTCCAGAGGCGTGAGAGGCACAGGCAGAGTCGATGGGGGAGCAACAGTAGTCAACTCACTGCGGTGAAGACACCAGGGCTAAGAGACTAGCTATTTTACTTCCACTCCTTCACTTTGCTGGTTGGAATCAGACATACCCAGATGTTTGTGCCTTTGCCACCATTTAGTGACTGACCTAGAAAGTAGATAAGCACCTTTATGTGACTTCCAACTAATGGGAGCACATGTTAGCGCAAAATGCAGAGACCTGTGGTTCTGGAGAGGAAGGGTCACAAGTTTTCTTTCTATGCTACAAGTAAGCAATTTAACGGTGACCAAGGCATCTGTGTTTGTTATTCAAATAAATGAAATGTGAATTCCATGCCCACTGATGTCATTTATGTCTTCAGAACCACCAACGCGGTTAGCTAAGGGAGTGAAACTGGATTCTAATCAGGTTTAGATAGGTGCTCTTGAAAATTTTACCTTCTAACAGAAAATCAATGGAACGTAGCTAGCTCTGTGCCTGTTGCTTTTGAAAATGGGACACAAGTACTTTTGAAAGTTTTACCCAGAATGATTTTCTTCAGCTTTGAAAAGCAGACTCAGCTGCTCTACATGCAGTTTTTTTAAAAAGCAACAGTTGTTGTCTTTCTTCACTTAAGAATGATCTGAATAGAAGGATTATGTAGCAGGGGCTACCTAGATTGAAAGGACAGAGACTTTGTTTTCACACAAGTCCCGATCATATAACATTTCCTTGTTTTGTGAGACTGGCATTTCAAGGGTTAACAGTCAAGCTTAGCAGCAAAGAATCCTGTGGCACCTTATAGACTAACAGACGTTTTGGAGCATGAGCTTTCGTGGGTGAATATCCACTTCGTCAGATTATCTAGTCTGTTAGTCTATAAGGTGCCACAGGATTCTTTGCTGCTTTTACAGATCCAGACTAACACGGCTACCCCTCTGATACTAGTCAAGCTTAAACTCTTCGATGACCCAGTGTAGCCAACCATGGAGCTTGCTTCTCTTTCCCTTCTCCTACCCCATCTCAAAGGAAAGGATGGATTTTTACTTGTTTAATATTTAATGCAGCCTCTCTAAAGAAGTTCCAGCCCAACAGAAATACAAGCCCAAAGCACAGAACAACACTGCAGTGTTTGGACTATTTTGCAGGATCAATGAACCTTAATTTGTGAGAGGTTGGGCACCTTTGGCAGGGTGTTGAGCATCATCAAACCCCACTGAAGCCCAGGGGAATAGAGTATATTCAGGACCTTGCAGGAAATGCTGAGCAGCTTGCAAGATAGACCCTAACATAGTAAAAAAGGAATGGATGATCGAAGATAACGATTCTTCGTAATCAGTATCCCATGTAAGTGCTGAGGGTATCGAATCCAAGTGCTGAGGGTGTCAAATCCAACTGCTGCATTCACAGCAGTTGAGCTATTTTACAAGGGTTTCCCTCTCATCCCCCGTTCCCCACCCCGATTGTATTATGGACTTTTCTCTTTTAGGATAGAAGGCACTGTAGACACGTACAGTATTTTCCAGGAATGTCTGGAGTTGTTGATTCAGCATGGAAGGGATGGGTGGTAATGTGTCAGGAAGCTGTCTGGCAGATGCGTGTATAGACCTTTGTTTTATGATTTAGACAAGCTGCCTGGTGGGTCTGCCATATGTAGCAGTGTCCCAGTCAGCCCTGAATATGATGTGTTAATGTCTGACACTGACTTGTTCTTTGCTTTCACCAGAAGCAAGAAAGCTCTGGCCAGGCCAGAGCACTTTAATGGGAATTTTTCACTCCTCCAGTTCTTTTCTCAGCTGTGCCTTGGCCTATCATATAGCCACTAGAGGCTTCAGAGGATGATAGATTGTACTTTATTAAACTCAAGTCTTCCCTGCTCCTTAGATTTGTTAGAAATATTTGGAATATTACAGGCTTTTCCACATTCAAAGTACTGAGGGTTTTCTCTCTAGCACCAGTGCTGCCATTGTAATAAACAAGCCAGCTGATGACATATATACACTCTGCTAAAGAATCAGAACCCACATTCCATTTGTATATGTTTGATTTACTAGTAATCATTTTAAAAGAAATAGCAAACACTGTATATTTGCCTAAGCCAGAACATACATCTCATAACAGGTGCTGTAACATTTATGCAGCATACACAGAATACAGATCCTAGTCTATATTTCCTCATCTGTCTCACTCAGCATTATACAACAGTTAACTTGCATGATGATCAAAAGCAGAAGTATCTTTTATTTTTCCCATAAAGCATTCCAGATTAAAATTGGCAGGGAAACCCCCATTCTCCCAAACCAACAAATCAAAATGCCCTCAGTGGTCTTAAATTTGTGCTGTTGTTCTAAATTGATTAAGATCTCCTGGGTTTGAATCAGTTTTTCAGGACTTACCACACAGATCTGTGCTCCCTCAGATCTGTCTGCTATAAAACATATCATTATTATTTGTATTGCAGCATCACCTAAGACCCAGTCAAGGGTCAGGGCCTTAATTTGTAGGCATTATACACATATAACAAAAAGACTTCCCTGCCCCAGAGAGCTTACAACTTTGCATACTGGAGGATGAAATGGATCACCTCTGATCAATCTTCCAGAAAGGTCCCCAGAAAATAGACTTCATAGCTGTCTCAAACCCTGAGAGCTCCTGAATGGCAGATCTAGCCCTTTTCTATAGAACAGGAGACAGTACGTTGAGCAGAAGTGTGTGTGTGGTTACACAAATTTCACAAAAGCAATTCTATGGCAGGATGAGATTTGATTTATTCTTTGGTCTTTTGTACCATACAGGATGTTAGTGTGTTTAAACATGCATGTGAACAACTGAGTTAGATGTCACAATGTTGACCACAAGTTAATGGTCAGGATTGACCAGGCCAAATCATATTCAGCATCATGTTAATTAATTGTAACCAAAGCCTGTTGGAACCAAGGTTTATTCCTGATTGGCTGACCTGATGCTGACTATAATAGGGTCTACACTGACAGTGTATGGTCTCCTTTGTTACATGACCCTTCCCCAGAAGGAATGATTCACAAGTGGACATATGGTAGGAGAATGGACTGACCTTGTTTTCTCTTTGCAATTTCCTCTCTCAGAAGTGGTTCTGTTGGTGGCGCTTATCAGTGGAGATACTGCCAGAGGCTGTGAGATCTTATTAAAATGTCAGAGTGATCATTATTTTTTACTACTTTAAAAACTTCTTTTCAATGAATCCCTGTGAAGTTTCTCCCTTTTGAAGATCTTTCCTGTCAGAAGGTTCACATCCAATGTCCTCTCAAACCACAAAACTCTTTCCCCGTGACACAATGTTAGGCTGCATACACTCCATCTGACAAACATGTGGCATATTGCAGAACGATGAGTCAAATGGATGCATTGGAAGAGAGGAGAAATGCAGTATGGGGGTAAGAGATCTACTCTTCTCTCCCTTGTTTCTTGGTGAGGGAGTGGGTGGACTCCCCATGAACATTCGCAAAGCTACCTCATTAGCCTCCTTCAAATCCCTCCTTAAAACTCTCCTTTGACATGTTGCCTAGAAAAAACTTGACAATGGTTAGGCTGCTGGTGTGCCAACCATGCTGACCAAAATTATCTCATTATTTCCTCGCATGTCCCTGTTTGTATCCATCGGTTGTAAGCTCTTTGGGGGCAGGGATCATCTTTTGTTCTGTTTTTGTACAGCACCTAGCACAGTGGGTCCTGGTCCTTGACTGGGGCTTATAGGCCCTATCGTAATACAAATGAATTAAATAAATAAATATATAAATAATAACACAGTACTATCCATAGATCAATCAGATGCTCCCAATTTGGTTTCAACTCATAGAATCATAGAAATGTAGGACTGTAAGGGACCTCAATAAGTCATCTAGTCCAGTCTCTGCACTAAGCCAGGACTAAGTATTAACTAGACTAGTGGTTCTCAAACTAAGGCTGCCGCTTGTTCAAGGAAAGCCCCTGGCGGACCGGACCGGTTTGTTTACCTGCTGTGTCCGCAGGTTCGGTCAATCGCGGCTCCCACTGGCCGCAGTTCGCTGCTCCAGGCCAACGGGGGCCGAGGGAGGTGCTGATCCCCTTCCTGCAGCCCCCATTGGCCTGGAGTGACGAACTGCAGCCGAACCTGCGGATGCGGCAGGTAAACAAACCGGCCTGCCACGGGCTTTCCCTGAACAAGCAGCAGCCCTAGTTTGAGAACCACTGAACTAGATCATCCTTGACAGGTGTTTGTCTAACCTGTCCTTAAAAGCCTTCAATGACAAAGATTCTACAGCCTCCCTAAGTAGTTTGTTCCAATCCTCAATGACTCTGAGAGTTAGGAAGCTTTTCCTAATGTCCAACCTAAACCTCCCTTGCTGCAATTTAAGCCCATTACGTCTTGTCCTGTCCTCAGTGATTAAGGAGAATAATTTATCACTCTCCTCTTTATAACATTTCTCCAGTTTGTCAAGAACATCTTGAATTCTAACCCTGACCTCCAAAGTGCTGGGAAACTGAATATTGTCCACAAATTTTATAACCATACTTTCCATGCCATTATCCAAATCATTTATGAAGATATTAAATAGAACTGGACCCAGGACGAATCCCTGTGGGAATACACTTGATATGCCTTTCAGCTTGAGTGTGAACCATTGATAAATGCTCTTTGAATATTATTTTCCAATCAGATGTGCACTCATCTTATAGTAGGTTTGTCTAGGCTATTTTCTCTAGTTTGCTTATGAGAAGATCATGTGAGACTGTATCAAAAGCCCTCCTAGAGCTGAGATATTTCACATCTACTACTTCTTCCCACTCACAACACTTGTTACCCTGTTAAACAAGGATGTTGTGTTGGATTGACATGATTTGTTCTTGACAAAGCCATGTTCACTGTTACGTCTCACCTTATTTTCTAGGCAGGTGCTTGCAAATGGACTATTTGCTCCAATATCTTTCCAGGTACTGAAGTTAAGCTGACTGATCTATAGTTCCCTGGGTTGTACTTATTTCCCTTTTCATAGGCAGGTACTATATTCGCCCTTTTCCAGTTCTCTGGTCTGCCTCCCACTTCTACCTTGGCTTCAGTGCAAGTGTATATATTTTTGATATACCAGGCAACACCTCGCTTTGTCCTTACTTTGTCCTTCCTGAACAAACTGTACCCTTCTTTACCAATATTGCAGTCATGTGAATTATCCCACCAATCTGTGATGCTAGTTATATCACAATTCACTAATATTTTTAGTTTTTCCTGTTTGTTCTCTATAATTCTTGTATTAGTACACAGACATCTAAGATGTTCATTAACCTTCTCTTCTATATTCCCTATAGTCTCTTCTTTGTCCTTGCTATGATTACCCATGCTTCCCCCAGATTCTGACCCTTCACCTTGGTCTCCATGTTCTGCACTTACTTGTGGGCTTTTGTCTCCTTCTCCTGTTGAACCTAGTTTAAAGCCTGCCTCACTAGCTTAGCAGTCTGAAGCCAAAGATAGTGTTCCCCTTCCCTGATAGGCGGACCCCATCTCTGCTCAACAGCGTCCCATGGTCGAGGAAGCTGAAGCCCTCCTGGGGACAGTTAGGATGCACAGCCATGGAGTCTCCTCCAGGATGTGTCTGTCTCTGCCTGGGCCCTTACTCTTCACTGGACGTGTAGATATTACAATTCACCATTGTATTACACCATGTGTAGTCATTTACATCAGTGCAAAATGAGTATAGAGTAGGTGTAAAATGCATATATGTTGCCAGTAAAGATGGTTTAGCATCAAAAGTTGATTCCAAGCACCTCCAAAGTTCAAGAAAGATCAAACCCAAACTTCATGGCTGGCCCATATTTCAATAGTGAGACAAAAAAATGTGCCAGCTCCATACAGCCCTCAAATCTGAGGCATCTTGGATCCAGATCTGAACCCAAATTCTGCTGCTTAGGCCTATCTCCTCTGTGCGTGCGTGTGCGTGCACATGTATGTATATCTCCAAGCTTTTCCACCTCTGTAAGCCAATCTTTATGTTATTTCTATTCGGTGTAAAGCAATAGATTTATGACGCAAACTGCGCGTTTTGGTTTCTGCTTACTGTGCATCCAAATTTATCTGGAGTAGATATATTTACAGTACATTTTATATGGCAACATTTAAGGATATATTCAATGCTATTCTGGAAAAAAGTCCTTAAGATGAACTCTAGCTGGCTGTGCTAGTGTGTAGAATGGAAAACAGAGAAGGAGAGAGAAAAGGGAGCACCATTACTCAACAGGCTCAGGCTGCAAATGGAGATCAACAGCAAGGGCATGCAAGGTTGGTCAGATCTGCACACAGCAGGAGATGCTGCTGCAGTCAGCAAGAATTAGGATAGGGGCTTCAGCCAAGGGACAGAATGATACCATAGACATTAACCACAAAATAGATAGTGTAAACAAAGCCTCAAGGAAAACACTTAGAGAAGTAGATTTCAGTTACTCAGTGCAGAGGCAATGCATGGGGGTGTGTGGGAATAGGGGGTCTCGTGCCAGATTTCTGCCTTCCCTTTAGTACAGAATTTCTCAAACTGCTTGAAAAACATTGCCTCCTGCCAGGAGCCAGCTGATCGGAAGCTGGTGGGAGCCACCTGTCCTGCTCGGGCCCCTGGCTCACCACGCTGTGGGAGCCAGGGTGCTGGCTGGCTCCCTGGCAGCCCTCCTTGCCTGGCTCCCCAAGCCAGGCTGCCTCTGCACAGCTGGAAGCTCCCTAGCTGGGCGGGCAGTATAGCTCCAAATTGCACTCCAGATGCTCTCTTACCTCTCTGCCCAAGGAGCCAAGTGCCGGTTGAAGATGCCCCCTGGAGCTGGCCTGTGCCCGTTGAGCCTGGCTGCCATGAGCTGCTCCCTGAGGTGCTCGCTCACCCACTGCTGTCCCGGTGCTCCTGGCTGTGCTGCTGCTCCTCACGAGGGAAATGCACTTCAAGTTAAGAACTTTCAATTCTTCAGCTAAAATTAATTCTTTAAGCAAAAAATATTTGCAAGTGATTTATGCTGTGGAAAGTTACAGTATTGAAACTGGAAAATCTTTTATAGAGCAAAATAATTGTCTAATTAAAACAGAAATCATTATTTCAGTGTTTTAATGAAACCTGTAGGTGCTTACAGTCATTAATATGTATTGATCAAACATAAGCATCTTGATTTTTCAGCTCAAATGACCCATGATGAGTTATTAATGTGAAGTTCTATAATGAGAATTAAGCTTCTCCTCAAGGTAATTACTATTTCTTGTTTAATTGTTGCATATAAGGTCATACAAGCCACTTCATACTCAGACTTGATCATGTGCCCCCTCCCACTATCGAGAGTTAACCGTTGCCTCTGACTCAGTGTAAAGGTGGAGGGACACCACTGACTTCAAACAAGTTACTCCAAATTTACACCAGTGTAGCTAAGAATAGAAATTCGCCCTTTGGTTCCACTCTCCCAGTTGATGCTCTAGACTTTGGATTGGCTTTTCCTGGCGACACCCCAATAGGTTACCCTCGTCTGCGCATCAGTAGGACACTGAGAGCCCCTTGTCAACTAACGGAGTGCACCATATACGAAATAAATAGAGTCATGGACCATAGAACAAGCTAATTATTCTCTACAATTGTCACTGACTTTTGTATTGGTTTTGCGCATTCTGTAACTAGGAAAGCTAATTTAATCATTTCTATAGTGTCAACAATGTTAAAGCCTAAAGTGGCTATTCAGGTCTAGTGAGTTTTCTTGGGTACCCAATGCCCAAAGGACATATTTGTGAGCAACACAGCACAGCAGTGACATGACAGAATAATTCTGCAGGCAGATTGTACAGCATTCAAAGCTGGTTGCAACCTGGATGCTGTTTATTTCAGGCAATGTACAAACTGGGTTTACTGTAGGTGATATAATTGTAAGCTTAGTGAATGAGCATGGAAATCTGATGGGTTATTTATAAGGACCTCCAATATAAATATTGATGAGTCACCTGCTCATCAAATTTGGCCAGTATAGACACACTGTACCTGTGAACCAGAAATGTAAGAAGCTTAGCCAACAATTATGCTCTTTGTATAATGAAAGGCAGTCTTTGGGGGCTGCAAAGTCTTCAGTCCTGGTTCCCTGGTAAGTAAAGCACCAATGGGGGATGTAAAAGCTCAGCGTTCTCTCCTTTTGCTCATTTACAAGTTTATTTCCGGCCTGTTTCCTGACAAAGACAGTTTATATTTGCAAGGCTGATTGCTACGCTTGATTCCCTCTACCCCACACCACCCCCCATAGGTCATAAATTTTTAATGGTTTTCACCTACAGCTACCATGGATGGGTCTTTGGATTCTAAAAACCACAGGTCTGTAGCTGGAGCGTGTAGTCATATAAGACTGTGCCATCCAGACTGCTGGTGGTGGTGGCATTAGAACCACTGGCAAGCTACTTCCCAGCCATCTGCATGTAGGCTGCTCTGATGAGCAGCCATTGTAATCTTTGGACACAAAGAATGGCAGTTAAACAGAAGGTAAGGCAGTTGGGACTACGTGGAGCAATCATGGGAATGAGAGCAAGGGACTCCTGGTCTTACATGGGAGGTGGGGATGCTAAGAGGAGAAAGGAATGAAAAGGGAAGAAGGGGAGTGAGAAGGTGAGGGGATTGAAGGTGAGAAGGTGGGAGGAGGTTGGAGGAATGAGACTTCTTCCCACAAGGAATAACCTCTGTGGGAGCCTCCAAAACCTACTGTCAGTCTTGCAAATGTTATTTGGCGTCTATGCGCCACTGCATGGCTACCACACTAAGTGTCTTGAAGGGCTTCAACAAAGGACTTCTGCCAACACCAGCATCCAGTTTTCACCTTTTGAAGAGCAGAGGGATCATAGCAGAGGAATTTGGATTGTTCAGCTCTTGAAGCTGGAAGGCAGGGACTTGAAGCTGAGA
Organism: Gopherus flavomarginatus; assembly: GCF_025201925.1. Taxonomy (NCBI): domain Eukaryota; kingdom Metazoa; phylum Chordata; order Testudines; family Testudinidae; genus Gopherus; species Gopherus flavomarginatus. The sequence goes on from NC_066620.1 coordinate 89,217,929, forward strand.
AAAGTGTTAATTGTGCAAATAAACAAGTGAGAAATGAAGGCCCAATTGTGATCTCCCTTACAGTGATATATTCCTATTGGCTTTGACTGCATTTCTTCTGATTTACACCAGTGTGAGATAGTTCAGAATCCACCTCCTTTTGAGTTGGAAGAAATACATTAGCCCTCACAAGCAGGTGTTTGTAAAAACCCTTCGTAGCTGCAGTTTGCTAGCATGAAATGAAGAACTCCGGAGCAAAATGTTGTGCATTCTTTTTATCTTGATACATGGAGTAATTATCTATATTCAGAAGGGATTGTAAATCCTAGATTTAGATGCCAGACCCAGTCTTGCACTCTGGAATCCCATTGATGGAAATCAATGGGAGATTGTTCTGAGTAGGGCCTGCAGGATTTTAAGAGAGTAGCTTTACATCCCCAAGAGCCTGATTCTATTCTCAGTTGTTACCAAGTTCTACCAAAAGTAACTACAGTCCAGTTGATGGAATTACACTGATATATTAGCGAGAGGTGAACAGCTGAGTTGTGGGTGCCTGATTGTCGAGGAAGAAATACTGGTTTAAAATGTAATACTAGAGCTAGTTGGAAAAAATCCAATGAAAAAATATTGCACTGGTATTTGCCAGTTCATCAAAACTGAAATGTTCTGTGGAGATGGTTCGAGTTCAATGAAATTCTGATGGAACCCAGGGCAAGGATTTGAAAGAACTCTGCATATCAGGCATGTTTGGAAATCTGGCTGGTTTCCTGCCAGGTCACTGCCTGGCTCCATTTGCTGGACTGCCTTAGAATCTGGGTTGCCAGGGCTTCCAGAGACAAGAGCTCTGGGGCAGCCAGCCAGATGGACTGTCCTGGAACTGGGGCTCCTTTGCAGGGAATTTCAAAAATTTTGGAATCAGAACAAAACCAGTTTTTGAAATATCAAAATCCTTTTCAAAGCTGTTAACTCTCTTCAAATAGCTCTGTTTGATACACATTATAGACTCAATTTTCATTTGTGTTGTACCCAGTGCAGTCATTTGGCCCTGTGTAATGTGTGTATAAGGCGCTACCCAGCCAGATTTCCCACATTCCTTAGCTATAATTTCTCTCCCTAAGAGCCCTCAGTCAGGCGGGGTTTACAAGCAGAGGAATATACAAATTTCTATTGTTCTGGCTACATTTGTTTTAAAATTCAAAACTAGTATTAAAATGACCCCCCCTCCTTCCTCACCACCTCTGTGGCATGTAACTAAACAAACATCTATTGGAGGATATGACTACTTATTGATATGAATTTGGGATGGTCTGCTTGATATTAATGTGGTTATCCCAAACACATGCCAATTAAACATCACTCTCTTTCCCCCATGCAGACCACTTTTTCCTCCTCCTTTGCCCCCTTCGTGTTCCCTCACCGCTAGTTTATCCTCATACTTGGGCATATAGGATCCTACTTGTAATCTGTACCTGTGTTTTCTCTTTGGGGTACCTTTTTGTTACTGATTCAGCAGAGGATGTTGAGGCTCTTTCATTTAGATTGTCTTTTTGGTAGGGCACAGAGGATTTTATACACCAGCTATGTGACAGTCCACTGGAATGTTACCCACTGGAACAATGTACCAAGGGTTGTGGTAGAGTTTCTATCACTGGCCATTTTAAAATCAAGATTAGATGTTTTTCTGAGAGATTCTAATTCAAACAGGAATTATTTCAGGGCAGTTCTAGGCCTGTGCTATGACCATGAGGTCATAGTGGATGATTGCAGTGATCCCTTTTGGATTTAGTTGTATAGATTTTATTCCTAATTGCATTACTTGAATAAACCTCTTCTGTAAAGCTTCACTAAGCTGTTGTGTTCCATTTTACTCCAAAACTCAGGTCTGGCCTACACTACAGAGGTAGGCTGATGCAAGGCAACTTCCATCGACTTAACTGCAGAAGTGTCTACACTTAAATTTTGCTCCCGCCGATGTAACCGCCCTGCTTTACCAACTTAATAACCACCTCCACAAGCGGCAGGTTGACACAGTGTCAGTGTAGATACCATGTTGCTGGTATCAACTGATACTGGCTTGCAGGAGCCATTCATAATGTCCCACACCGACAGTACAATTGATTCAAGCACTCCTGGTAAGGACATGCACTGCTGACACAAAGAGCAAAACAATGTAATTACTGCGGCGGCTGTATGCTGACATAAGTTAGGTCAACTTAATTTTGTAGGGTAGACATGGCCTCATTCCCTGCAGTGGAGGCATTGGTTTATCGCAACAAAGACAACTCTTCTGGGTTTCATTGCATTAGATCTGCTAGCTAGAGCTAAGCACTAAAATCCCAAACAAACAGTTTAATACATTGCAGGCAGGCATTGCCAAGTTCTGAAAGGCTAACCATTTTGTAACTTTATTACTGAGATAGAGATTTTCTCTCTTCCTTACAACTTAATTCTGAGGACCTTTCCATAAAAATCAGATTAAGTGTAGAGAGCGAGTGGCAGTGGTTTTAGCCCTAAAGGTGAGACTGTCAAAATACATAATAGTGGTTGTAATCTTTTTTATCTACCCTAGGATTCAAAGGAAGAAAGTCAGTTACCAAAAAATACATGTGAAAGGCCTATAGTCTGTATATTTTAGATCAGCTTAGTTCACTGATCTTTGTTTAACTCTTTTTTTCTGATTATAAATTAAATTCTTCACTTATTCTCCCTTGCCTGACATTTTCTATTGAGAAGTATAATATTTACCTTTATATGTCAGAGCAATCTCAGCAAAATATCTGTAAGACTATCCAAATAAACACAAGACCAATGGGATCAAAACCTCAGACCTTAAGAACGAGTCAGTACCATTACAGCTAAAGTAGTAACTCCATTACCTGTCGGTAAGGGGCAGACACTTATCTTTGCTAAGACTGGCCACTGGAAAGACCAGGACTTTGGGTATGGCTACACTTACAGTAGTACAGCGCTGGGAGTTACAGCTGTCTTCGTACAGCTGTGTAGGGAAAGCGCTGCAGTGTGGCCACACTGACAGCTACCAGCGCTGCAGTGTGGCCACATTTGCAGCATTTGCAGCGCTGTTGAGAGTGGTGCATTGTGGACAGCTATCCCAGCGTTCAAGTGGCTGCAACATGCTTTTCAAAAGAGGGGAGTGAGGGGGAACGTGAGGGAGAGAGAGTGGATTTTTGGATCTGTCAGCTCCCTGCCTTGCAAGTTCTAAGGACTGGAACAGATACATCACCAACCTGCAATCAATTTAAAAGTTTCGAGCCCTTCCCCCACCCCTCTCTTATTCACTAAATGCAAATTATGCACTCCTAAATAGCCTTCAGACCACATAAGCAGCTGCTCAACACGGACTCCCTCCTCCCCCTCTGCCGTGTGACTTCTCTCTTCAAGCAGCAAAGAATCCTGTGGCACCTTATAGACTAACAGACGTTTTGGAGCATGAGCTTTCGTGGGTGAATACCCACTTCCTCAGATGCATGTAATGGAAATATCCAGGGGCAGGTATATATATGTGTGCTAGCAAGCAAGCTAGAGATAACGAGGTCAGTTCAATCAGGGAGGATGAGGCCCTGTTCTAGCAGTTGAGGTGTGAAAACCAAGAGAGGAGAAACTGGTTCTGTAATTGGCAAGCCATTCACAGTCTTTGTTCAATCCTGAGCTGATGGTGTCAAATTTGCAGATGAACTGAAGCTCAGCAGTTTCTCTTTGAAGTCTGGTCCTGAAGTTTTTTTGCTGCAGGATGGCCACCTTAAGGTCTGCTATAGTGTGGCCAGGGAGGTTGAAGTGCTCTCCTACAGGTTTTTGTATATTGCCATTCCTAATGTCTGATTTGTGTCCATTTATCCTTTTCCGTAGAGACTGTCCAGTTTGGCCGATGTACATAGCAGAGGGGCATTGCTGGCATATGATGGCGTATATTACATTGGTGGATGTGCAGGTGAATGAACCAGTGATGGTGTGGCTGATCTGGTTAGGTCCTGTGATGGTGTCGCTGGTGTAGATATGTGGGCAGAGTTGACATCGAGGTTTGTTGCATGGATTGGTTCCTGAGCTAGAGTTATTATGGTGTGGTGTGCAGTCACTGGTGAGAATATGTTTCAGGTTGGCAGGTTGTCTGTGGGCAAGGATTGGCCTGCCACCCAAGGCCTGTGAAAGTGTGGGATCATTGTCCAGGATGGGTTGTAGATCCTTGATGATGCGTTGGAGGGGTTTTAGCTGGGGGCTGTATGTGATGGCCAGTGGAGTCCTGTTGGTTTCTCTCTTGGGTTTGTCTTGCAGTAGGAGGCTTCTGGGTACACGTCTGGCTCTGTTGATCTGTTTCCTTATTTCCTCGTGTGGGTATTGTAGTTTTGAGAATGCTTGGTGGAGATTTTGTAGGTGTTGGTCTCTGCTCTGACCCCTCAGACAGAGACCAACACCTACAAAATCTCCACCAAGCATTCTCAAAACTACAATATCCGCAAGAGGAAATAAGGAAACAGATCAACAGAGCCAGACGTGTACCCAGAAGCCTCCTACTGCAAGACAAACCCAAGAGAGAAACCAACAGGACTCCACTGGCCATCACATACAGCCCCCAGCTAAAACCCCTCCAACGCATCATCAAGGATCTACAACCCATCCTGGACAATGATCCCACACTTTCACAGGCCTTGGGTGGCAGGCCAATCCTTGCCCACAGACAACCTGCCAACCTGAAACATATTCTCACCAGTGACTGCACACCACACCATAATAACTCTAGCTCAGGAACCAATCCATGCAACAAACCTCGATGTCAACTCTGCCCACATATCTACACCAGCGACACCATCACAGGACCTAACCAGATCAGCCACACCATCACTGGTTCATTCACCTGCACATCCACCAATGTAATATACGCCATCATATGCCAGCAATGCCCCTCTGCTATGTACATCGGCCAAACTGGACAGTCTCTACGGAAAAGGATAAATGGACACAAATCAGACATTAGGAATGGCAATATACAAAAACCTGTAGGAGAGCACTTCAACCTCCCTGGCCACACTATAGCAGACCTTAAGGTGGCCATCCTGCAGCAAAAAAACTTCAGGACCAGACTTCAAAGAGAAACTGCTGAGCTTCAGTTCATCTGCAAATTTGACACCATCAGCTCAGGATTGAACAAAGACTGTGAATGGCTTGCCAATTACAGAACCAGTTTCTCCTCTCTTGGTTTTCACACCTCAACTGCTAGAACAGGGCCTCATCCTCCCTGATTGAACTGACCTCGTTATCTCTAGCTTGCTTGCTAGCACACATATATATACCTGCCCCTGGATATTTCCATTACATGCATCTGAGGAAGTGGGTATTCACCCACGAAAGCTCATGCTCCAAAACGTCTGTTAGTCTATAAGGTGCCACAGGATTCTTTGCTGCTTTTACAGATCCAGACTAACACGGCTACCCTCTGATACTCTTCAAGCAAACAGCTGTGAACCTTCCAAAGCAATTCCCCTGCCTGCCTCCGCTCCGCTTGCTCCAGAAAACAGGAGCTGTGTTTGTTTTTTAGATAAGCAGCTCGGGGGAGCTCGGAGTTCAGCCATTCTTCCGGTTTGTTGTGAGCAGGCATTCTGGGATACCTCCTAATACCCTGGAGGCCAATAACAGTGCTTCTGGTGGCCACACTTGATGAGCTGCGCTGCATCACCAGCGCTGCAATCGTTACACCCCAAGCAGACCAGGTGTACAGCCAGCGCTGCAGCCAGGGAGTTGCAGTGCTGGATGTGCCTTGCAGGTGTGGACAGTTACTAAGTTGCAGCGCTGTAAACCCACCACCAGTGCTGCAACTCTCCAGTGTAGCCAAGCTCTTTGTCTTCACTGCCCTTTATACACTAGGATTTTACCGTGTAATGTGTGTATAAGGTGCTACCCAGTCAGGTTTCACAAATTGCACACAGTAGTTATCCTGTAGTGAAAACATACCTTTTTGTCAGTGAAGACAAGACCTAAGTAAAAAAATTACAATAGCATAGAAAATTTGAGCTAAATTCTGCCTCATTACACTGATATCATCTGTTTGATTTCATTTCACAGACACTGATTGGTTTACATAGGTTGCAGATTCCAAGCAGAGTTTTGCCCATTATCTGTAGATTTTGTTCCAGTGCTGTACTCCCTTCTTTATTCGCCTTCTGTTTACCAATTGCCAAGCCAGAGTTCTCTTGGTATCCTAGATATATGCAGTAAAATTCTAGCTTCCCATGTCTAGTGCATAGGATATTGTCCCATGGTTTCATGATGCTGCTACATAAATAGCAAGGCAAAACCAAACTGTTTATTTTCAAAAGCAGTGTGGAAGACCTTTCAGAATCAGCGATCTGTTGCATGGACTTCATCCCTCTTCTGCCAAAGACCAGTGGATCATTACACTGCTGCATTCTGATTTGCTTGGGAAACAAAGCTAGTGTGTGCTTTAGCCAACCAAAACTGAGAATTACTGGGTTTTTTTAATCCAAAATCTTGCATTATTATAAATAAACAGGTTTCTGAATGGCTAAGTTGGAAGCTGGTTTTAAATATATATACCACTAAGTTTTACAAGTCAGCTAATAAAAAAAAGCTGATTGTCTGAGACAGACTTCTGTTGGTATAATGCAGTTCTCATTCAAATAGTTACTTACCTAAGTGAGATTCAGTCAAACCCTAAGGGAGCAGCCTCTGTTTCCTTGCAACTCTGGCAGTGGAATCTCTTTACATAGAAAGTTGCTTATAAAGAGCAAAACAGCTTCCCTGCACACACTCCCCACCCCCACTACTTTTTATTCTTTCTGCGGTCCCACTTTCCCTCCTCCCCCTACACACAGAGCCAACTCCCAGATCAGAAGCAGTCTCCACTAAAGACAGGAAACAATTCATTTGTCTTGAACCTCAGCACCACACTAATCTGAAACATGCTGGAATTATTCTTCTTTGAAATAGTTTCTAGCCCATTAGCTGTAGTTATGGAGCATGGAGCAGTGCTACTTATGTTACAACACAGGGATCCAGAGCTGGAAATGAGGATCATTGTCTCAAACCAACAGAGAGAGGTAGGACAAAAGATTATCTCAGTCAGCCTGCAGCTGCCTGTCCTAGTGGGAGCATAGAAGTATAGTGTATACCTCCTTCTTGAAACCCCCATACATTTCATCTCTTTACATAGAAAGTTGCTTATAAAGAGCAAAACAGCTTCCCTGCACACACTCCCCGCCCCCACTACTTTTTATTCTTTCTGCGGTCCCACTTTTGAAATTTACAGAGAGGAAGGAATATCTAATCCCTTCCAATCTCCACCATGCCAGAAATTCCCCTGGAAGCTTAAGATTTCACGTCAGGTGCGAAGTTTCACATCAGAAACTTTTTTTTTTTTTTAATGGAATGATAAATACAACAGATCCCAAGTAGAGTGAAAGTGGATACAGTGCAATTCCTTTAGTGAAGTAGATTATAAAAGTCCCACATTTTTTCAGTATATTGTGATGCCAATAAGCCTATTCTTAAACTGAAAGGAGTTTTTTGTTTGTTTTTGTAAGGGAGAGAAATGAGTTCATAATCAAAGAGCATGATTATACATTGATATAAGTCTGGGCCATTCCAATCCATCCGAATACTCTATATTTTGAAAGTAACTTTCCTTCTTCATGAGAGGGCACCGATGAGAGAGAGAGAGAGAGGTCATGTCTTGAAAATAAGAAGTAGAGAAAGCCACTGACTTGTGACTGACAGGAATGCCTTCAGCAACATGGAGGGACTCATTAGAATTTTCCCATGACACACCACAAAAGATGGCTGGAGAAAACAAAGTGAGGTGCTGGAGCTCAGTATATTCCTTTGTCCTTGAGAATCCTGGCCTTGCTGAATCTCACGGACTGATGCATGCATAATATGGGGCAGCTGATTAAGTGTTCTTGCCAAAATGAAGGGGGTTGAAAGGGGTGGGGGAAAGATACAAAGTTGCCTTTAATTAAAACCCTGTGATTGTCTTTAATATTTACATAATGTGTTATCATAATTGCCCCTGATTGGAGACTTAAGACTGGATGGAGGAAATGGCAGGCTGGAATTTCCCAACTGTGAAAACTAAACACAAGCCCCTTCAATCAAACTTAACCAAAAAGCCACAGCAGAGGAAATGCATTTGAGCAGTTTTAAATCCAAGAGTTATGAGCTGGGCTCAGAGCAGCATATTTGTTATCATGCGTTAACACGCTTTGTACAAATTGTAACACTAATGGAGGCCATAGGCTTCTATGGCCCTCATTCATGCAGGTAGTCATATGAGCACCATTATTCTGGTTTCTGGCTGCACACTTCGTTGGTGCAAACAGGTTGCACGATATCGGATGGCAGTGGGATGAGGGGAACTATTAAGTAAAGCGTGCTTTGTTTGGTGCTTGTCTCTTACCAAATTTGAGAGTCAGCCAATTAAATGCCAGGGAAGGAAGAGAGTCTGATAAGAGTCTACATAAAAAGAAGAGCAATACTTTCTAATAAGAAGGTAATCCTGTCTTTTGGTCTTCATTGTACTAAGGTAATGTTAATTATGATGAGCTTTTTAGATGCAGATTGAATGTATCATTTTGTAGGAATTTAATAGGGCTGTAACTCAGTACATAACAGAAAATGGATGGGCCCTGTACCTGAACCCTCTGAAAATTGACATCTGGATCCAAATATTGCAGTGCAGAACCATCTCTATAATAGGCCTTAACCTGAACCCAAGCATGCTTGAACTTAATCACTTGTGCAGTGGAGATAGTTATAAAACTGATGCCTTTTATGGGGGGTAAGGGGGTGGGGAGGGGTATTTTTAAATTTAAAGACAGCAACCCTTTTCGCTGCTACGATGTGCAAAGGCAGAAACCATTTTGTGCTCAGAGAGCCTCTTGTGGAGGAGAGACATTCACTGTGCTCTCCCTCAGGGAAACTTTATTTTGTTATCTCATTGTTAACCTTGACCTACAAAAATGTATAGAGTTGCTCTTTGTGTATGGAAAGACATGAGAATTGTGGTGATCTGGAACTATTAGAACAAAAATAAAATTTCCATGAGGTAACACCCAGTGTGTGCCCTCGTCCAGACTAACCCGCGGCATCGGCGGGTTAAAATCGATTGCTCGGGGATCGATATATCGCGTCTAGTCTGGACGCGGTGTATCGATCCCCGAGCGCGCTTACATCGATTCCGGAACTCCATCAATCCGAACGGAGTTCCGGAATCGACACGGAGAGCCGCGGACATCGATGCAGCGCCGTCCAGACTGGTGAGTACCTCGATTTTAGAAATTCGACTTCAGCTACGTTATTCACGTAGCTGAAGTTGCGTATCTAAAATCGATTTTAATTCCTAGTCTGGACGTGGCCCAAGTTTGTGCAACTGTGTACAGCTGCAGCATCTCTGATGAAAATACGGCGGCTGTCCCTACATGCATTCAAAGTTCTTAGAAATTTAAAGGTGCAGTATTCAGAAAACAAAGGCAGACTGTTTCACAGCTACTTACAACATGGGCTTATAGCTATTGAGAACTAAGTACAAAGAGCAATGCAATTGTATTGCTCTGTGAAACATTCTCTAGGCTCATATGATGAGAAATTGTTAAGCTCTGCTTTCTTTTTTCTTTTTTTTTTCCCGGAGCTAATTTCTATCCTTTCCCTTGCAAAGATAGCTTTAAAAATGCAAGCCAACATATTGCTGGGATTGAAAGTTGGCACTGATTTTTCCTAAAAGTAATGGAATAACTGCTATTTCTCACACTTACAACCTCCTACAGCCCAGCTTTAAGGATCTTGAAAACCAGCGTCACAAGTCCTTTCTATTTTTGAGAGGACCCCAGATAATTTCACAGCTATTGAGTGTAATTCCACACAACTTGCCATCAGTAGCACCAGGGCCATGGAATGTTCTCTCCTAGCCAGTACCTTCCAAATGAGCTGGCTCTGCTAAGCAGCCAGCACAACCTCTGACCACAAGAAGATGCACCTGAGTAGTATGAGACACAATGTGGACTAGCCATGGAATGAAAAGAGGACTCCTGGGTTCTAATTACAGCTTCAACACCAGATCTCTGTGAGACCTTATTCAAGACACTTAGGCCGTGCTCATCAGACAGATCTATTAATTCATGATCTGTAGGGGTGCTGAACACCCACATTGACTTCAGTTAGAATTGTGGGTGCTCAGCATCTGTGAACATCAGGCACTAAGGCTCAGATGGAAGTTAGGAGCCTAAGTACTTTTGTGGTTCTCAGCCTAACTGTCAGACCTTGAGTGCTCAAAGACCAAAATTTGTAGACACAGGAAACTGTTGCCCTTAACTTTACTGCCTTAGTTTTTCCTAATATAAAATGGGGATAACTGTAGCCTTTTTGATGGATGGGTGATTTGATTACTGGTTAATCTCTCAAACTGCAGTGGTTCAAGATTCGGTCTTCTGAGGGCTACAGCACCACTTGCCCACGTGGGCTGGGCACTATAGTGGTACTTCCCTACCTCACAGGGATGCTACAGCCACTTAGGTGACCAGATGTCCCGTTTTTAAAGGGACAGTCCCATTTTTTGGGAGTTTTTCTTATATAGGCTCCTATTATCCCCCACCCCCAGTCCAGTTTTTTCACAGTTGCTATCTGGTAACCCTACAGCCACTGGTGTGTGTAAAGTGCTAAGATTCACTAGAACACACACACAAAACCCTTCAGTGGCTGAGGGCTTAGTGACCCTCACAGTCCCTTATACACTGATCCCATTGCAAGCAACTGGTCTCCATTTCTCCTGAACAGCTGAGAGGGACCAGAAGGCTTGTTGTTTTAGTGCTACAGACATTATACTAATTACCTACATGTTCTATCTAGCTCATGTTGTGTTAGTGAACTTACTGAGAGCAATGCTCTGTAATGTACAGGGGCCATACAAGACGCTCTGCATGGTGGGGTGTCTTCTCGGGAGCCCCTGGCAGAGTGGCCACACAGTGGATGGCAATGGGGATGGACCAGAGTAGTGGTGTCACAAATTCTGCTGACCTAATGGCTCACGTGCAAAGAAGAGCTACAGCTTATATTCTGACCCAGTGCTGGACTAGTGGCCACAATAGGGCAGTATGTACTGCAGCCTTGCATCCTCTATGCCCATTTTATTGATTAATACCACTCAGCATCATGTTTTTGACTGTGAAATGCCGCTGTTCACTTGCCATCTCTGTACAAGCAAACTTCAGAAAGCTTCAGTGATTAACTTAGTTTCTGTCCCTTCCATCAGAGAGAAACTAGTGACCTGATGAATCTACAAATATGTTTGGAAATCCAATTTGGTATTGTTGTGTCATTGGATCATTTCACAAGAATGACAATATGAAGAAACCACTCTGCCACAGTCAGGTCCCAAATAACGACATTTGCCATCTGTACACAGATACAGTAGATCTAATTGCATACACATTGCTGCTCTGACTAATTTCTGGCAGTTTCCAAAAGATAGACGGTTGTGAGCGCCACTACCAGGTTAACAAACTCTTTAAAGGGATACTACCTCATTGCTATATACTACATATGCCTCACTCTTTAATGTAAAAAGAACATAAAGTCACAACTGTATTACTATCATTAAATATCAACATGCTACAAATTAAGTCTGAGAAGTGGTTTACAACTTCTCTCTGGATAACATCTCGTAAGCATCACAACAGCATTTAGAACAGTGTTTGTACTTTTTGGTATTGCTGTACCAGCAATATTTTCTTGCTCTATATTGATAATGTAATTTGTGGTAGAAACAGAAATTATACTACTCTATTCCTATTGGTACATCACAAGTGCCAAATATTCCTTTTCAGTACTCGAAAGAATCGACCTCAATGAGACAAATCCATCTGTGTGACCTCACTCTCTTGGTTAAGGAAATCATCTGCACAAGAAACTACATTTCAGTGCCATCAGTGATCTTGCAACAGAAAAGTCAAGAAGGCCATATTCCATCCAATAAAAATCACTGAATTAAGAGGCATGAAGTATGTCTAACCATTAAGATAAGCAGCCCAAGTGGGAGGTGGGGGTCTGGATGTGGCTGGGGTCAGTTCTAAAGTAGCCTAAGTTACTGATTTGAGGAGAAAAGGGAGGTCAAACTTTAACCTTTAATCCAGCCCAAGGCATCAATGAAAGCTCTGCTCAGGAGCTGAGTGTGGAATAGACTATGGAAAGCGTAGTGCGGGTATTGTGAATTGAAGGGGAGAATTTTGTCCTCGCTATGATGACAAGCTGCCTCTCTTAGTCTGGCTGCTCTAGTTTGTGTTACATTTTCAGACACGTACATATTATGTGGGACTGGAGTGGGGTAGGTGGGCGGGAAATCTTTTTCTTCTCTTTCACATTTGGATACTTTTTCCAAGGATGGATGAACACGGAGCACTAGTTGAGGTGTTCTCCCTGTAGCTGCCATCTGCCATTTCATAGTGCAACAGAGCATTTATTGGTTTTAACAGTTAATGAAAAACAACTACCAACAGCTGCCATCATTCCCTGTAATAAATAATAGTCTGCTTGGATCACATTCCTGACTCATAAACCGTAGAGAAATAAGAACTTGGGGGTCTGGAAGAAGCCAGTAAGATGAAGGCAAAATGAGACTGCTGGTGGTTCTTTTAAAAAGTGACCTTAACTTTTATTTGTGCCAATTGTATCTTTTCAGGGACTGGATAAGCACCCGCAGTTTTGATGGCTATAAATCTGGGTTGGAAGTTTCATGAGAGCAGGTATCCTTATCAATTTTCCCCCACCTCTAGTTAAACAAGAAGTCCCCTGGATATGATAGGGACTGGTGCTTACTGGCTTGCTTTTCAGAAGAATTTAGATCCCATTTAGACACCATCATGAAATAGCCAGATTTTCAAAAGTCCTCAGCAGTTTCCACTGATGACAATGGGAGCTGCTGGGTGTGGAGCTCGTTTGAAAATCTGGCCATTTCATGATGGTGCCTGTGGTTCTGGGGTCTTCTGGAAGCCTGCTGTCAAATGCTTGAGACAAGACAGAAAAGTGTAGTTTTGGCTGTATTTGTTGCTTCTGGTCATGGCTGGATTCCTTTGTTCTTAGTACTTCATCACTAGATACTAAGTAATTCTGAGGGTAGGACAAATCGAAGGCTCCCAGTGCAGTAAAACAACCCTGATTCTACTGTATGAGGTTAAGTGACTGTAGAGCAGGCATGGAGAGGCATTTGAGACGTAGCATGAGATGAGCTCCATACCACTTACCTACTGGTCAGTGAAAAGAGGAGGTCAGAAGATGGGGTGGGCAGTGGCATGGTCAGAAGTTCAGGAACGTCATGGATTATAACCAAAGACTCCAACACTGATGTGACCACAGATGGGCTACAGAGCTGTCCTTTGCTTTGGTTGGGGAAGTGGGGTAAGGGTGGACTGTGGCTCAGCCAAACTTTACTCACAGCCCCTTTAACTGAGCTTTGCTGGGAACTGGGAGCCACTATGGCAGAACCTGCTAAAGAGAAGAGCTATCACTGTAAGAGAATTAAGAGTTCAACTAGTAAACTATCATCACTGGAATAGTTTTTAACTGTGTGGGAAAGTATGAAATGCCTCAGGGCTATTTTAGAAGAGCTGGCTCTTATGTGTGCTAGTTTAGTTTCCAAAACCCATACAGTAGTTTTTCATTTTCCAGTTCTGGAAGGTGTGCTTTTGTTAAACAAGTTATTGGGTGCAGGGGTAATGGGCTGAATACAGGGGTAATGAGCTGAAATTTGGTGGCCTTTGTGATATATAGGCAATTAGATTGGATAAGTTAATGGTCTTTTCTGGCCTTAAAAATCTATGAAACTATAATACAACACCACTGATTGAGGGGAGTCAAAGAACGTGATTGGTAAGCTTGCCTCCCAGAAATAATGAACAGCAATCAAATCTGAATGTACCCCACACAATGGTATAATCCATACAGCTCTGAGATGTAAATACGCCATATACCATAGAGCTATTCACTACAACATCTCCCAAAATGCATTTTCTTAAACAAGGAATTTTGGCATCTTTTTAAAAGTTCTGTGAAGGAAGAAGGAAGTGGCTCTAGTTCTTAGCAGGACACCGAGTCAGGACTCCTGGGTTATAGCTCAAACACTGCTTCCAACTCATTGTTGAACCTTGGGCTCACATCATACGTGGCCTCTCAGACTTAGGGCTTGTCCATACAAACACTTAGTTCACAGCAAATAAGGGTGTAAATCTACCCTGCATTAGCCTGCTGCACACTAATCACCCATGTGGACCTTGCTGCTGTGAAGTGACAGTTCCTCAGTGCACTTTGCTCTACCCCCGCATCGCTCTAGTGCACTAGGGAATTTACAGTGCAAAGCAGTGGAATCCACATGGACATCTACAGTGCAGCAGGCTAATGCTGGGTAGATTTACACTACAGCTTGCCACGAATAAGGGCTCGTATAGACAAGCCCTTACTTTACCCATCTACAAAACGGATACATTAGAATGGGCAAACAGAAAGGATACACACTAGACCGAAAGTTAAGAAACCTGGGTTCTCTTCCTACTCTTTCCATTGATTCCCTGTTAAGTCGCTTCACTTCTGTGCCTCAGTTTTCCCCTCCCCTAGACCTGTAAGAATGGGGAGAAATAAAGCTTACTCGCCTTTGTAAAGCATTTGGAGAAATACATAGGCAAGCCATTATCCAACTGCAAAGCAATTTCCTTTTTAATACTTAACAAAGGAATGTTTTAAGGGTTAATATTGGAAAGGGACACCATCATGGTAAGTGTAAATTGTTATTTCTGTGAAGTTGATGTTTGTCAGAGTATGTTTGTCTTTGCCAGGAGAAAGCAAAAATGTGACCAGTTCAATAGCATTGTTGTGGAAAATTCAGACAACCTTCAGGCAGGAGAGTGCTCCCCACAGCAATATTAATCTCATAGTTTACGGTTGTAAACAACTAGACAAGAAACTATTTAGAATATAATAGGCTCTTAAACATATGTTTTGAATGTCATGCATTTCTAAACACAGTTTCAACACCTCGCTTTTCTGGATGTTTCAGTCACGGACTAGGTGTTAAAGTGGTCATAATGTGTTGTAACTGCTCTAGATTAACAAATCATATTAGCAAATAGCTTGGTAGCACAGAGCTAGAATATTTTCTGCATTCATCCCATCCCCTTCATGTGTTTCTACTAGGGTTACCCCTACTTGCCCATATTTGACTGGCCTGGTCAGTTTTTTAATGGATTTGCCAGTTGCCATAAAAATAAATCAATCTGCTGTTTTTGTTTTTAACATAGGTCTAAAGATTTACATTATCACCTCAGTACACTGGGATATCTAATGTTAAAAGTTTCAATGCCCAGCTAAAGATGCTACTGTGTTCCCACTGCCACAGTTTAAGCACTAACTAGGACCCTACCAAATTCACGGCCATGAAAAATACATCATGGCAGTGAAATCTGGTCTCCTCCCACATGAAATCTGGTCTTTTGTGTGCTTTTACCTTATACTGTACAGATTTCACAGGGGAGACCAGCGTTTCTCAATTTGGGGGTCCTCACCCAAATGGGAGTTTCGGGGTGGGGTCGCAAGGTTATTTTAGGGAGGGTCACGGTATTGCTGCCCTTTCTTCTATGCCACCTTCAGAGCTGGGCAGCCAGAGAACAGCAGCTGTTGGCTGGGTGCCCAATTCTGAAGGCAGCTTCCCACCAGCAGCAGCGCAGAAGAGTGGCAATACCATACGATGCTACCCTTACTTTTGCATTGCTGCCTTCAGAGCTGGGCAGGCAGAGAGTGGTGGCTGCTGACTGAGGCCCAGCTCTGCAGCAGCAGCGCAGAAGTAAAGGTGGCAATAACATACCAGGCCACCCTTACTTTTGCACTACTGCTGGAGGTGGCTCTGCCTTCACAGCTGGGCTCCCGGCCAGCAGCCGCTGCTCTCCAGCTGCCACCAGCAGCTATGCAGAAGAAAAGGTAGAAGTACTGCAACCCCCACCTACAATATCCTTGTGACCTCCCCATAACTCCTTTTTGGCTCAGGACCCCTATAATTACAACACAGTGAAATTTCAGTTTTAAATAGCTGAAATAATGAAATTTACAATTTAAAAAAATCCCATGACCATGAAATTAACCAAAATGGACCATGAATGTGTGTGTGAGAGAGGGTTTGAGTCATATAAGAGTGAGGAGACGTGATGTTATCAATCTTATCTCTGTGTGTTCTCTCTCTAGATACTATAAGTGGCTGTTTAAAGGGGAGTTTGCAGAGTTGCCTTGTAGTTGGGGGATGGAGTTGAGGTGGGCTTGCCTGCCTTGTGTGTGGTGGGTGTGCTGGTTTTTTGCATTTCAGAGATGGTGACCCTACTTTCTACAATGAGAATACAGTAGAACCTCAGAGTTAAGAAACTTCAGGAAAGAAGGTCTGAAATGTTTGTAACTCCGAGTAAAACGTTATGGTTGTTTTCAAAAGCTTACAACTGAACATTGACTTAATACAGCTTTGAAACTATACTATGCAGAAGAAAAATGCTACTTTTAACCATCTTAACCAGCTACCCTGGGAAACTACAAGAACCCCAAACAGTCATAGGCCAGAACTGTTCACCTCTGGATTCTGTAGGCAGGAAGGGGTAGAATGCATTCCTTCCCGCCTTAGTGAGCACACCTCCTTTCTTTAAAAGTCTAGTCATTATTCTTCCACTGGTATAGTCATAGCTCCATTGAGTTCAATGGATTTATGATAGTTTACAGAAGATGAGGATTTGGCTTCTCCTCTTTAATGAGGCCCAGCTGTCAGCCTCTCCCTCCAGGACTGACAGGCCTGGTCTACACTACATGTTTAAACCAATTTTAGCAGTGTTAAACAGATTTAACACCGCACCCATCCACACTACGAGGCCCTTTATATCGATATAAAGGGCTCTTTACATCGGTTTCTGTACTCCTCCCCGATGAGAGGAGTAGTGCTAAAATCAGTATTACCATATCGGATTAGGGTTAGTGTGGCTGCAAATCGAAGGTATTGGCCTCCGGATGATATCCCACAGTGCACCATTGTGACTGCTCTGGACAGCAATCTGAACTCGGATGCACTGGCCAGGTATATAGGAAAAGCCCCACTAACTTTTGAATTTCATTTCCTGTTTGGCCAGCGTGGAGCTCTGATCAGCACAGGTGACCACACAGAGCTCATCAGCACAGGTAGCAATGCAGTCTCCTGAGAATCGAAAAAGAGCTCCAGCATGGACTGCATGGGAGGTACTGGATCTGATCGCTATATGGGGAGAGGATTCAGTGCTAACAGAACTCCGTTCCAAAAGACGAAAAAATATTTGAAAAAATTTCCAAGGCTATGATGGAAAAAGGCCACACCAGGGACTCAGTGCTGTGCAGAGTGAAAGTTAAGGAGCTCAGACAAGCCTACCAGAAAACCAAAGCAGCAAACGGAAGGTCCGGGTCAGGGCCGAAAACATGCCGCTTCTACTCTGAGCTACATGCAATTTTAGGGGGCTGTGCCACCACTACCCCACCTCTGTCCATGGATTCCGAGGTGGGGGTTGTAATCTCAACCATGGCTGAGGATTCTGCAGAGAGGGAAGATGAGGAGGAGAAGGAGGAGGAAGAGGAGGACAACCTTGCAGCGAGCACACAGCACTTCGTTAGCCCCAACAGTCAGGAGCTTTTTGTGACCCAGACGGAATTACCCTCCTAGCCCTCCCAAGCCACTAGCCCAGACAGTGAAGCCATGGAAGCGACCTCTGGTGAGTGTACCTTTGTAAATATAAAACATGGTTTAAAAGCAAGCGTTTTTTAATGATTGATTTGCCATGAGGGCTTGGGATGCATTCGCGGCCAGTAAAGTTACTGGAGAAGTTTATTAACATGTCTGGGGATGGAGCGGAAATCCTCCAGGGACATCTCCATGAAGCGTTCCTGGAGGTACTCCAAAAGCCTTTGCAGAAGGTTTCCGGGCAAGGCAGCCTTGTTCCGTCCATCATGGTAGGATACTTTACCACACCATGCATGTAGCAAGTAATCGGGTATCATTGCATGACAAAGCCTAGCTGCGTATGGTCCCGGTGATTGCTGGCATTCAAGAAACATCCGTTCTTTATCTCGCTCTGTTATCCTCAGCAGAGTGATATCATTCATGGTAACCTGGTTGAAATTCAGGAATTTGATTAAGGGGACAGAGATGGCCATTTTCCTACTGGGCTGTTGCTTAAAAGAAATCCTTCCTTGCACGTAGCCAAGCGGGGGGAGGGGAGGAAGGATAGCACTGAGTTTTTTTGCGTTTGGCTAGCAGGAATCTTCCCAGCTACAAGCCACGCGGTGAGGGGGAAAAGGGGGGTGATTAGCAGTGATCTTCCATATACCAGCCATGCGGAGGGGGGAGGAGTAAAGCAATCATCCTAGAGAATTGGATGGGGGGGGGTTGGCTTCTGCTGCTGCATGTTAACAGGAAAGAAGCATCAGAGGGCACTGTGTATATGAAGGCTGGAGAAGCTGAAAGACGATGGCTTACCATGGCCGCATGCAAGCTGAATTCTGATGCCCGGACCTGCGTCTGTGAGATCTGTAACACCAGAGCCGCAGGCACTCAATATTAAGATGCAAAATGCGACCTTGTAGTGAAATCACATGAGCTATGTAAGGTGAATAGTGGTGTTCACTGTGAAAGAGTATAACCATTGTTCTGTAAAATGTATCTTTTTAAATACTTCTCTCCCTTTTTTCCCTCCCTCATGCAGCTGCACATTTTTCAAGCCTCCCTACTCCATCCCGAGGCTATCTCAGATAAGGCAGAGGAAAAAAAAGACGGGAGACAAAATGTTCTTGGAAATCATGGAAGTAACCCGCAATGAAAGAGCTCATCTGAATGAGTGGAAGGACGTGGTATCAAATTACAGGAAAGATGCCAGTGAACATGAGGACAGGAGGGACCAACGTGAGGATAGGAGAGACGCTCGAGATGAGAGGTGGCGGCAGGAAGATCAGAGGTGTAGGCTGGAAGATCAGCGGTGGCGGGATGCAACGCTGGAGCTGCTGCGTGATCAAACTGATATCCTCCAACGTCTGGTGGATCTTCAGGAAGAGCAGCGAGGTCACAGAGTGCCACTGCAGCCCCTGCGTAACCACCCTCGCCACTCACCATGTTCCATATCTTTCTCACCCAGACGTGCAAGAATGCGTGGGGGAAGGCTTCGTGCACCCACCCACTCCGCCCCCATGGACAGTCCAACCAAAAGGCTGTCATTACATTGAAATGTGTTTAATGGCCTTTTCGTTCCCTCCTATCCTCCTCCCAAACCACACCCGGGATACCTTGTCAGTTCTCTGCCTCTTTTTATAATTACTTTTTAATAATGAATACATGATTTTTAAACGCTAGTGACTTTATTTCCTTAAGCAAGCTGTAATCGAAGGGGGAGGGTGGGTTGCTTACAGGGAATGACTTTTAATAAAGAATACATGATTTTTAAATGATAGTGGCTTTATTTCCTTAAGCAAGCTGTAATCGAAGGGGGAGGGTGGGTTGCTTACAGGGAAGGAGTCAATAAAGGGGGGGGGTCATGAAGGGGAAACAAACATAGCAGTTGCACCGTACCCTGGCCCCCTGATGAAACTCATTTTCAAAGCTTCTCTGATGCGCACCGCTTCGTGGTGTGCTCTTCTAATTGCCCTGGTGTCTGGCTGCGCGTAATCAGCGGCCAGGTGATTTGCCTCAGCCTCCCACCCCGCCATAAAGGTCTCCCCCTTACTCTCACAGATATTATGGAGCACACAGCAAGCAGCAATAACAAAGGGGACATTGGTTTGGCTGATGTCTGAGCGAGTCAGTAATGTGCGCCAGCGCGCCTTTAAATGGCCAAATGCACATTCTACCACCATCCTGCACTTGCTCAGCCTGTATTGAACAGCTCCTGACCACCGTCCAGGCTGCCTGTGTATGGCTTCATGAGCCATGGCATCAAGGGGTAGGCTGGGTCACCCAGGATAACTATAGACATTTCAACATCCCCAACTGTTATTTTCTGGTCTGAGAAGTTGTCATAAACAGATAAGTAAGAGTTAATAGAACAAAAGTGCTTCATATCTCTTTTGCCTGGAAAGAGTTAACAAGAACAGTAAGCCTGGCTGTCACCTGACCAGAGAACCAATCAGGGGACAGGATACTTTCAAATCTTGAGGGAGGGAAGTTTTGTGTGTGCTGTTAGTTTTTGGTTGTTGTTCACTCTGGGGGCTCAAAGGGACCGGACGTGCAACCAGGTTTCTCTCCAATCTCTCCAATACAGGCTCTTATAAGTTTAAAATAGTGAGTACTGGATAGATAAGGCGAGCTAAGCTTATGTTTGTTTTCTTTATTTGCAAATGTGTATTTGGTTGGAAGGAGTTCAAATGTGTATTTGTCTGGGAGCCGTTCAAGTTTGTATTTTGCTGAAAGGATTTTAATTTGTACTTGTATACTTAGGCTGGGAGGGTATTCCCAGTGTCTATAGCTGAAAGACCCTGTAACCTATTCCATCTTAAATTTACAAAGATAATTTTTACCTTTGTTCTTTCTTTAATTAAAAGCTTTTCTTGTTTAAGAACCTGATTGTTTTTTTTATTCTGGGGAGACCCCAGGGGACTGGGTCTGGATTCACCAGGGACTTGGTGGTGAGAAAGGAAGGAAGGGGGAGAGAAAGGTTAATTTTCTCTCTGTGTTAGGATTACTTTCTCTCTCAGACAGAGTCTGGGAGGGAGAGAGAGAAGGAGGAGGGGAGGTAAATTTTCCTCTCTGTTTAAAGATTCAAGGAGTTTGAATCACAGTGATCTTCCAGGGTAACCCAGGGAGGGGAAGACTGGGAGAGGCAATGGTGAGGGAAAGGGTTTACTTTCCTTGTGTTAAGATCCAGAGGGTCTGGGTCTTGGGGGTCCCCAGGCAAGGTTTTGGGGGGACCAGAGTGTACCAGGCACTGGAATTCCTGGTTGGTGGCAGCGCTACAGGTTCTAAGCTGGTAATTGAGCTTAGAGGAATTCATGCTGGTACCCCATCTTTTGGATACTAAGGTTCAGAGTGGGGAATTATACCATGACAGAAGTAATTCCCTTGCTGCAGCAGTTTAAACAGAGCAGTGCTTCTGAAGACGTGAGCATCATGAACCCTTCCTGGCCATCCCACGTAGATGTTGGTGAAATGTCCCTTGTGATCCACCAGTGCTTGCAGCACCATTGAAAAGTACCTCTTACGGTTTATGTACTGGGTGCCCTGGTGCTCCGGTGCCAAGATAGGGATATGGGTTCCATCTATTGCCCCCCCACAGTTAGGGAATCCCATTGCAGCAAAGCCATCCACTATGACCTGCACGTTTCCCAGAGTCACAACCTTTCATAGTAGCAGCTTAATGATTGCTTTGGCTACTTGCATCACAGCAGCCCCCACAGTAGATTTTCCCACTCCAAATTGATTCCCCAACTGACTGGTAGCTGTCTGGCGTTGCAAGCTTCCAGAGGGCTATTGCCACTCGCTTCTCCACTGTGAGGGCTGCTCTCATCTTGGTATTATGGCGTTTCAGGGCAGGGGAAAGCAAGTCACAAAGTTCCATGAAAGTGCCCTTACGCCTGCGACAGTTTTGCAGCCACTGGGAATCGTCCCACACCTGCAAAACTATGCGGTCCCACCAGTCTGTGCTTGTTTCCCAGGCCCAAAATCGGCATTCAATGGCTAGAACCTGCCCCATTACCAGCAGGATCTCCAAAGCGCAGGGGCCTGCGGTTTGAGAGAATTCTGTGTCCATGTCCTCATCACTCTCGTCGCCGCGCTGCCGTAGCCACTGCCTCCTCCTCGCCTGGCTTTGCAGGTCCCAGTTCAGCATAGACTGCACGAGAATGCGCGAGGTGTTTACAACGTCCACTATTGCGGTATTGATCTGTGCAGGGTCCATGCCTACTGTGCTATGGCGTTTGCACAGTTCACCCAGGAAAAAAGGCGCGAAATGGTTCTCTGCTGCTTTCAGGAAGGGAGGGGTGAGGCTGTACCAGAACCACCCGCGACAATGATTTTTGCCCCATCAGGCACTGGGCTCTCAACCCAGAATTCCAAGAGGCGGGGGAGACTGCGGGAGCTATGGGATAGCTACGGGATAGCTACCCACAGTGCAACGCTCCAGAAATCGATGCTAGCCTCGGACCATGGACACACACCATCAAATTAATATGCTTAGTGTGGCCGCGTGCACTTGACTTTATACAATCTGTTTTACAGAACCGGTTTATGTAAAATCGGAATAATCCCGTAGTGTAGACGTACCCACAGGCTGTACTAGCTTTTCAGGGTGTGGTAGGTTCTTTCCTCCCTTTAAGGAATCTGATTAACTTCAACTTCCCTTTGCTATGGCCAATGAGTATAGGCCCTCTAAGACATGCAGTGAAGACCATATTTTATAGACTAAATTAAGATTTTAAAATTAACAGGATCCCTGTTCACAGACATACCTAACATGAATCCCTTGCTCACTCTGGGATGCCTGGGGTATGGAGTCACATTCTGTTCTGTACTTGCACATTTTTATACCATCTCTTCTCCACTTGCGTTCTCTAAAATGCCTCCAAAGATTCATTGTCTTATCCGCTCAGCTTTGAGCTGGACACAGGCAAAAAAATCCTACATTTTATTAAACTGATTTATACAGGCATTTAAGGTCAAGCTTAAGCCCTATGTTTTGTGTTACATAATGAAACCTACCACTGCAGGCTTTCAGTTACTAAGCTTTTTTGTGTTACTCAATTTTTTTGTTTATTGCTGCATTCCTCCCCAAGGATTTGTTGCTTTATTGTTTTTGGTTAAGTGGCAATAGTGAGACTCATTTTAATTCATTTGCTTTTGCATACTATGGCCCCAGCACTTATGGATGTGAGTAGCTTTACGTATGTGAGTAGTCCCATTGACTTCTCAAAGAGTAAAGGTACTTGTGAGTGAAAGCCTTTGCACTACAAGGCCCATGCCTTTAACAACCATTGTATACTGTTCTGAAATAATTTGGGTCTGCTTTTGGGTAATGTCACTGAAATCAATGAATTTACACCAATGTGAAGGTGGTGTCAGTAGGGTTAGAATTGTGTCTACTGACTGGAGTAAATAATTAACAAAGCTATTTCTCCAGTTAGCCTAAGAAATCTGACTGTAGTTTAGAAGTAGTATCTCTTTTTATTAGTTTCAAAAAATAATTTCTAATATAGATGTTATCTCTGGTGATAAACAGCTTCAGGGCTCCCCCCACCCCCTTCAATCCTTGCTGCCTCTAATTATAATATATTTTGCACTTCTACAGCATCTTTCATCTGAAGATCTCAAATTACTTTCCAAACATTAATTCATTAATCTTCACGTCATCTCTTTGATGTAGGTGCTTATTAATATACCATGTTATGGGTGGGCAAATTCAGGCAGAGTGAAATTAAGCGGTTTGCCCAAAGTCACAAAGCAAGTCAGCAGAAAGATAAGAATGGAGCCCTATGGGATGCCATTGGAAACACTCCTGCTCAATGATGATTCCCCATTTACACTTACACGTTGAGACCCATCAGCTAGCCAGTTTTCAATCCATTTAATATGTGCCATGTTCATTTTATATCATTCTAGTTTTTTAATCAAAATGTCATGCTCAGTACCTCTGAAGATCAGATCCAAATTGGCTGCTACCCATTTTTGCAGTAGCTTATCCACTCTAATGAGGCTTACCGCACTTTCATGGCTGCATTAATTCTTTTCCTTTTTACTGAATGCTGTTCTGAATTAAAATAATCTATCCCCCGACCCACCCACTCCAGCCCCCCTTTTTCTTATTTTCCTCCTAAATGCTACAGAAATTGCTTTCTTGGGACTCAGAAACTAATTTATGCAAATTGTTACAGAGCATTACCACTGCCGTGGTGCCACTACATTGGTGAGATGGTTAATTATCAGGATAATACAATTTGTCTGCTCTCAATACCCTTGTGCTGCTCTTAAAAGGAAACAAATGAAGCAGCATCAGTGAGACCAACACAAAAAAAAAAGACTTCAGTACTCTATTAATAACAGCCATAAAGGAAATAAAAGATTAAAGGCCATTCCGAGTAAAATGGCATGCAGCTTTATGCAGCACAAAAGCTGAGGAGGGGCTTGGACCTTAGTGGTGCACCTGGCCTTGTCATTCATGAGGAGATAAATCCAGAGGTCCTTTCATAATTGTTATTTAATTACTTTTACCTCAGTAGGAATGTCAGAGAAGAAAGAACTGAGTAAACCTGAGGACCTGTGATGAGAGGATTGGACTTGGATTCAGAAGACCTACATTTTCTTCTCAGCTTTGCCACTGACCTGCTGTTTGACTTTGTGCAAGTCATATACATTCTCTGTGCCTCAGTTTTCCCATCTATAAAATGGGGATCACTATGACAGGGGGAGGGATAGGTCAGTGGTTTGAGCATTGGCCTACTAAACCCAAGGTTGTGAGTTCAATCCTTAAGGGGGCCATTTAGGGAACTGGGGTTAAAAAAATCAACAAAACAAAAAACTGGGGCTTTGTCTTGCTCTGAGCAGGGAGTTGAACTAGATGATCTCCTGAGGTCGCTTCCAACCCTGATATTCTATGATTATTCATGGTTGTATTGGGAAAAGTGACAGTAAAATTAACATCAGCTTACTCAGCCTTTATCCTCTGCATGTCTTCAAGTTATATCAGCTTACTTTCAGAACAGAAACAAGAATGTCTTGTGTTAGGGCCAGTACAGCTATAAGAGAGCAAGCTGGGAACTGTTTTGGGTCCCACATGAACAGATTTGTCAGCTAAGTCCTGCCAGCAATTCTTTACTACTGGTGATGCTATAAGATGCAAAAAGAACCAGCTTGACTTTCAGATCCCAGGCTGTATCTGCAGAGCTGCAGCTCTGAAGAAAACAACTTTTGCTAACTGAATAAATTTGATGAGAAGCCCATGAGAGAATAATAATGGGGGGATAGCACACAATGAACTTGATCCCATGCTCATAGGGACCAGTCACAGAACTCCTCTTTATGCAGTGTGAGCAACAGACCTGATACCATTTTCCAGTCACTTTCCTGACTGCATCTGTGGCTTAAACTGGACTTACTACCCTCTATGCTTGTGCATCACTAGCCAGATAATTGCCCTTGGCTGGCTGAACATTTTTAAGTGCTTATTTTTCCACTAGAAAAAGTCTCTCTCCCTTCAATCAAGCACAATTACCTCAACCTCCATTTCTAATTGTTGATTTTCCACACACACATGAACAAAATTCCCTTGGGGATTTTCTGTCACTCTCACTAGATGCTTTACCAGTAGAATCCACTGAAGCTATTGGAACTGGCAGCCATCTTTCATCTGTGGCTGGCAGGTACTAAAGCACCCTGTATGGGGATGCCCTGAGTGGCTAGTGGCATGAAAGGGAGGAGGGAGAGATAGAGACCTAGAAACACATATGTGAATAGCAGTTGTGTCTCTTGAATTAGAGCCAAAACTCCACAGATGCCCAGCTGGGAGAACCCATATGGAGCCTCTGAGGCCAGGAGCTATGGACATGTAATATATTTCCTAGATGTCTTCCCATTTTAATTGCTGAAGTAGTCTCTTTTCTTTATCTCAACAGGCGCTGCAGTAGAAGAAGAGAGATACATATCTTGGCTGCTCTTCTATTGTAAAACGAACCTGACAAGGGCAGTGGGAAATTAAACTCAGCTGCCAGACACTTTCCACAACTCTCGGCTTCAGGCCAATCAAGAAGAAACAAAAGAGGCAACAGGAACACATTCCCTATTCCCAGTGTCTCTGAGTCAGACCAGTCCCCAGCATGTGCAGTTACTGCAGACTGTACGCTGATAACAGTCTAGTGGGATGAATAGAGCCAATATAGATTTTAAAAGAAAATCTATAGTTGGGGTCAGTCTGTCCCCTCTGTTTAAGGGGGTGAAGACATGTTGGCTTTGTATAGCACTATAAGTGGGGCTGGGAGGGCGGTGGAGGCCTCAAATGCAGGAGACAAGAGCTTTATACAGGATAAAAGAAAAATTACTTCTGTTCCATTAACCTTGAAAAACTATTTAGAATCTCCCTCCCCTAGCTTTTATTGAATCTAAATTATAGCAGGGTTTTCATCATCTGTGTTATCTCTGCCTTTTCTTTAGTAGGCTTGATTAAATAAGTCATCACTGGACAGTTTTTTCCCTACCCCCCAAAAAAAAGGCAATTTGGACAGTTCTTTTTCTGTTAGTCTTTTGCAAAATGGTGCACACGTGGCATTTGGGATGAAATCATAGCATTTATCTACCACTTCTTTGCTGGAAAATGCCGCAGGGATGTTCACGAATATGAACAGGATGCTTTTCAGAACTTTTTTTGGGATCCAACTATCAGAGTACAAATCTGTAACATATTTGTCCATCCACTTCTAGTGGCCATGATAAGGCAGGGACAGCTCAGGATGGAGTGGCAAAAATGGAATCACACCAGTTTTGCCTCTGCAGGATTCTGGGGCTGCCAGGAACAGGTTCAGGGGGCTCCTCAAACAAGTCTGAGGTGCAATGGTCTGTGAGAAACCACCAGTTAGGTCAGAACAGCTGGAGTGCAGAGCAGAGTGGAAACATCCCCTTCTCCCCCGATATGCTCCCTCCTTCCCCCATCCTTACACCAAGTGTGGATTCTATCTCCTGAGGGGACATCAGCTGCTTGTCAGCCCATTCAAGCTGCAGAAGCAGCATAAGAGAGTCAGAACAGAACCCGAAACTGGGGCCTAGAAATCAGCCTCCTGTGATTTCAAGGATGTTTCCAGCCCCTACACTGTGACCAAACCACAGGCTTCTATCCTTCTCTGTGACCCTGGCTTCCAAGTCTTTTCCTCCCAGTAACCCCCTTATATTCCTGAAACTTCCATTTCCCTTCCACCCAGGACACTACTTGCAAAGACCCCCTATCTTTGATCTTTTGGAGGCAGCTTTTTTCTCTGGTACATCTGCTGCTCTCTCAAGCCAGGCCAGCTCCTCCTTCTTGCTTCCAACTGATTTAAATAAAATGGGCCTGAACAGGAGAATTTGGATATCAGTTCAAATTCTGAAACCTTCCCATGTCCTAGGGTTATGGATCTGAGAGGTTGTTTCAGCTCATTATGGACATAAGGCCAGACATGACATTTTGATCTGGACATACATTCAGATTCTAAACCCCACCAAAATGCAGGGATATTCAGATTTACAGTTTTGGTTTGGGCCCATGTCCCTCAGCTGGAGAGCTCCTAAGGAAGCTGAAACAGAGACTCCCAAATTCTTGTGCATGGAGCAGTTGCTGGTGATCTGTAGAATTTGCAGGCACATAGTGATGAAGTTTGTTGTTTTTTCCCCCCACCCAGCTGCTTCTACAGGTGTCCAAGGTCCTCACTGCAAAAATGCTGTAAAAGCTGCTAGGGGCTGTTGCTAAAAGAAGAGGAAGAGAAAAAACAGGAACTTCCTGGAAAGTTTGGAACCACCAGGTTTCCGGGGGAGAAGGGAAAAGTGCAGCTAGGCAGGATGCTCAGAGGAAAGAGAGGGGTGAAGAGAAGAGATTCAGGTGTCTGGCAGAAGGGAATCAAGTGGCAGGGATTTGCATGCAAGGCAAAAGAAACATGTGCAGGGAGGGAGGAATAAATAGGAACCTGGCCTGACCAAGGAGAGGAAAGACGAAGGGTGGTGGGGACAGAAAAAATAGGAGGGGACAATGGACGATCCTCAAAAGTATTTAGGCACCTAACTCCCATTGAAATCAATGGAATTAGGTGCCTAAATACCTTTGAGGATCTGAACCAATATGATTAACTTTCTGAAAGAAAAACACTTAGGCACAGATATTAAGTCATGAATGATTTTGGTGCCTCGATTTCTGGACAACCAACTCGAGACACCTTAAAGAAACCAGATTTTCAGAAAGCGCTGAGCACTCCCCTTCTGAAAATCCAGGCCCCTTTAAAAGTGTCTCAAGCTGGGTACTAAAAATGGAGGCATTCAGAATCACTAGTCACTTTTGAAAGTCTGGGCCTCATTGTATTAAAGGAGTTAACATGCATAAATACTGCCCTCGCTACTTCTGCCTGGGAACAACAGCTCTTGTTGCCGCTGAAAATGGGAAGGCAGGGGAGTCCACAAGACAGGCTCTCAAACTGGGGGCACTGTTATGAAAGAGCTTCAGCACACCTGAAAAAAATACCCTATGTAATAACGGGGGGGGGGAGGGGAGGCACAGAGCCATAACTAGGGATTTTTGTGCCCAAGGCAAGGGACAGGAGCGGCACGTCCGGCTCTTCGGTGGTGGGTTCCTCTCGGAGGGAAGGACCTGCTGCCGAATTGCCACTGAAGGAGAGACTTTCTGTGCCCCTCACTTTCCGCTCCTGAGGCAAGTGCCTCACTCGCCTTGCCCTCGTTCCGGCACTGGGGGGAGGAGAGGGGGGACAAGAGGCTAGTGCAGAACTGTGAGCATTTCCAGAGATGGGCCTTCCCCAGCAGGATCAACAAATGTAGGGAGGCGTTGAGGGGCTTGTGGGATGGGACGGAGGAAGACTGAAATCTCAGCTGTTTGTAAGAAGGGAGGATAGAACAAAGCCATAGACAAAGAAAACGTCTGAAGAGTCTTGGGCGGGAGGAAGAGGGATGAGCCAACCCAGCCTGGTCAAAAATCCAGATCCCAGGTGCCATGGCACCTCTGTAGTATCCATAATTTTTCATGGATGATGTTAAGACACAAGACAATTCAAATATTTAAGCTTTCTAGCTAGAGTAGCTTCCCCCTTATTTAATATGACTTCTTTTGCTATCCAAGTGCATAGTTTATCTCTCTCCTCCCCGCACCCCTCTCCCCAGCCTCCAAGTGCTGATTTAAATGCCACTCTTCAGAATCAGCTCATTAATGTTAAACTCCGTGTATCCATTTCCCTTGGCAAAATAATCTAACTACTGGTATCCTTGCTCTGCTCTTGCAGAGATGATTCCTGCATCCTTGAAAGACAGGGAGAGAAAGCTAAAAGAAAAGTTAACAAGCAATAGGTGACTCCAAACAAACAGAAACCTTGGGGAATGTAATGACATACAAATTGAAAATGAGACAAAGCATTGGCATGCTATCCTTCTACACACAGAGACAACATCATTCACCTTGACTAATGAGCACTGTGGAACAAAATGGGCAAAGAGAAGGACTTTGCTGCACTGAATAATATTCTAGTGCAAGTTGAACTAATAGGTAAATTTCATCTGGTGATGAGTGAATATGTTTGGCATGCACAGCAGAAGGAGCCCATGATTATTTCATGAGAGGGAAATGATCTGAATTGCATTTATGGAAGGGGATACAGGCAAGGTATTTTTTAAAAAAAAATTAAATCATTTTTTCCCACTCGTGTTTATAATGAATCACCTCTTGGAATCCTGAGACTGAAATCTGTTTTCTTAATGAATCCTCTTCCTCCACTTGGTGTTGTATGACTGCACTCACAATGATTATTTTAATGAT
The DNA here is from genome assembly GCF_025201925.1 of Gopherus flavomarginatus. NCBI lineage: Eukaryota > Metazoa > Chordata > Testudines > Testudinidae > Gopherus > Gopherus flavomarginatus. The sequence continues at coordinate 89,247,430 of NC_066620.1, forward strand.
GTATCAATATTTTGTAATTAGTACTAAAAGGGAATACTTTTTCACACAAAACACAATTAGCTTGTGGAACTCCTGGCCATAAGATTTCACTGAAGTAAAGAGGTTTGGTCACTTGTATAAATCACAAGAATATGCAGTCAGAACAGTAAATATTGTACTAGTAAACAAGAGTTTTGGAAGGAATATAAACCCTTATGCTTCAGAGCATAAACCAGTCTCTAGTTTATGGAGGCCAGGACAAGCAGTTTATCCCATAGCTGCCAGTAGCAGGGTTTCTTGCACCTTCTTTTGAAGCAGCTAGTGCTGGCCAGTGTTGGATAAAGGACTAGATGGACATTGCTCTGATGCAGTGTGATTATTCTTTTGTTCCTACTTCTGTGCCACAAGAGGTGCATCTAGGGCACCTCCAGAATCTCAAAGTGCTTTACAGGCACTAAGGGTACGGCTACAGTGCAATTAAAAACCTGCAGCCACCTTGTGCCAACTGACCCATCTTGCACGGTCCTAGAGCTTGGGCTCCAGTCCAATCCCGAACAGCTACAATTAAGCAGCTCCTTAGCCCAAGTCCCGTGAGCCTGAGTCAGTTGTCACAGGCCAGCCATGGGTTTTTAATTACAGTGTAGACACACCCTAAAAAGATCTAGTTCTGTGAGGTTCTTAGTACCCTCAAGTCCCATTGGAATCAATAGGAGTTAAGGATGGGCTAGAACCAACTCACATAGTTACTAGAAAAATTCCTATGGACTTTAACGGGAGATGGGTTGAGTGGTAACTGGTTAAGCCTTGCAAACCCTTGTGAGATAAGTAAATGAAAGACAGGGAATACTTCACTCACTGCTGAAATACAATGCACAGGACAAGGCAGAGTTTTAGGAAAGGAAATGAAGAAGAATAGCATATAAAATTGAAACTGCAGGGAAAGTTTAGGGAAGCAAAATGCAAGTACTGGAGCTGGCATATGCCCAGAAAGCAGGACTACCAGTTAGTCTGGGTAAAATGCTCTGTTCAGATTTAGATTTGGTTTGGGTCAGTTCTTATTTTTCCAAGAGTGGTTCACCCATCCCTAATTCATAGAGGTAAATATATTAATAAGCAATAATCACTTAGAATAACAATTTACATTTCTATAGCACTTATCACCCCAAGTCCTATGCAATGCGTTGCATATTCATATGCAATGGTTAGTTTATACATGGACCACTTACACCATTGAAATGCAGCCTTCTCTGGGGTGAGGATGACATTCATCCAGCATAACAGGGTGGGGGGTGAGAAAGGAAGATTTGGGTTAAGGATGATGGGACAAACCCTATTCTTATTAACTATGTCATGGAATCCTTAGTGTCTATGCAGAGCCAATAGCAACTTGGGGTCAGATTCTTAAAGGTATTTAGGCACTTAAATTGCAGTTAGGCACCCTGGCAATCTGGAAAATCCCAGTAGGCACCTATCTGCATCTTTAGAAGCCTGAATACCTTTAAAAATCAGGCTGTTGGTCTTTAAAGTCTCATCCAAAAAGCCCAAACATAATAAACCATATGGGACATAGTTCATCTTCCAAGAAGAGAAAGGTGGTCTGTTCTCACACACCAGACACTAACTCATCCATCTTGAACATCTTGTGGTGACCTAGACATTTCCCTGGCCTAGAACCAGAGTTGTCAGACCATTAGCAGTAATAAAAGTATTATTGGTGCAGTAGCCAGAGTTAGGGCCCATGCCACTGTGAGCAGGACACATACAGAATAAGAGACAGTCCCTGTCTCCAAAAGCATGCAATCTCAGCGTACGAGAGAGAATTCTGTCCTAAAATCAGTGAGAAAGGAGAGATCTTGGCCACGAAAAATATGAGTCAGATCTTTGCCCTGCAGTTGCCTCAGCTTCAGCCTTGCCCGCAAGAGGACATTCGTCACAGAACTGAAATGGCTGAATTGCTCCCCTACCCCTCAGCCACATGTGCCTGACTGTTATGCAGAGCGTGCAATATGTATGGGTGGGAAGGAGCCCCATTTCATATGAGGGCCAGGCAGAATTACAATCCCTGCACTCAGAATAATGCAGGGACTTCTCCATCCCTACTCCCCCAGGGATGCCTGGCACTCCAGAGGGGGCAATGTTATGTCTCCACTCCCTACGCATGAGAGGTGGCCTGCCATGTGGGAGGTACTAAGCACATACCGGGGAATAACAATGGGTGCACTGCCCTGCCGTGCCCAGCAGGCATTCTCTTTCCATAATGCTCAGACCTCACGGAGCAGCCCTCTTTGTGTAAATGTGGCAATAAGAAAATGCACACATCTCCTAATAACTATTCCAGGCAGGGACGGTCCATCATTGACAGTGCTGCCTCACATCTTAGAGCCCCAGGAACCAGAGCGATGCTAAGGAGTAGCCAAAAGGATGGGAAGCTCCCTGAGCTTAAGGTTCACTTGGACAGTTTGGAAGGACAAGGTGGAGGGAGGAGAATGGCTAGAAGACAGCAGGAATAGTTTGAAGATCCAAAATGAATTCCTAACTACATTTAAACTAAACAGATTTCTCCTCATTTTTACCGTCAGGCCATTAGTGGGTTTTAACACGAGTTTATCAGTCTGAAATAATGTGAAAAGAGGATCCTTTTAATTCTGGTCCTCTCCATGTTTCCTTCCCCCTCCTACTTCCATCTCTGCGGCCATCAGCACATTCCTTCAGACTAGAGAAGAAATGGCCCCAAGCCCCACAGCTGCACTGTCTGTGATATGCTGAAAGGGGGCTCCTGGTGGCTTCAGGAAGTCCCTTGCTAAAATTCTCTCACCCCATTGAAGGCAGGGAGTTGGGGTGATTTTCTACAGCAGGGTGGGCCCCTCACAGGGAAATACCCACAGGAGCCAAACCTGAGGGAAGAGTTTGTTAGGATTGCTATGAGTGGGGGCAGAGCTTTTGCTTCCCTGCAGAACAGGCAGCAGAAATCGCCGGAGGTTTACCACAAGCACCCAAGTAGGCCGAGTAGCACATGCACAGCACCGTGCAGCTGTTCCCTCCTGTGGCCCATGTGTGCACCTCTGGGGTGCCTGGATGTGTAGGACTCCAAGCAGCCACAGAGGTAGCATAACCATGGGCCTGTCACTGATAAGCACTGGTTTATCAGGCAATTACCAATAGCTTGCCACAATGAATGTTGATCAGACTGGCTGGTAATTGTAAAGACTCCCTTTGTGGTTTTAGGGTTAAATACAAGAATAACATTCCCAAATCCAAATGTCAAAACTAGGGTTAATCATTGGGGGTGGGGGGCAATGTCCCATACAAACATCTGCACTTCTATGTGGGCGGCCTCCTGACAATGCTGTCCAATCAGAAAGCCATTAGTTTAATTTTTCTAAAATCTAGCTCATAGCCAGCTTGCAAGTAAAGGTTTTCAAGTGGTCATTGAACAAAGGAGCTGCCTGAGCCCTTTCTGCTGCCAAAGTCCCTCCACCTCATGTGGTATAGAAATCTTGTTTACAAAGTTAGAGTGTGACTAAAGCAGCATTCCAGCATGGTCATAGTCAATGCCACTGATGATGCATGCCTGCTCATTATGCATTAGAAATGCACCTTAACTGTAGTTTGTAAGCTCCTTGAAGAAGTTACAAACTTCTACAGAAAGTCATTAACTTTGACATGAAACCTAGGTGGAAAACTCCACCCAATTTTTATTCTAATAGTAGGATTTTATTATTACCTCATTTCACCTTAAAAAAAAACAACCCTCAAATTAAACAAAATATAAAACCTGAAACACAGGCTGGCCCACCTTTGTTCCATTTTGTCTGATTCTGGAATGTTCTTTGGAAGCTCCTCTGCTAACAGGTATAATAGTGTGACTAGTTCAGTTTTAATAACCTAAATTCTACAGGCACATTGTTCAGCCAGCCAGAGCCATACACAGTGACACCTTGTGAGTGACACGAGGTTAGAGGGAGGTTGATGTGGATTTTGTGCAGTGTAATATAAATGACCAGCTAGATAATACGCTGTCAGACATTTGCAGATCCTAACCACTTTGTAACTGCATGTGGGTTCATGTCATGTATAGATACTGCAGTGATACTAACAAAATACCAATCAGATTACCAGTTAGAGAATAGATTTCAATTGAAATCCCTGTTTACACACCAATGGTACACTGTGAATCACCTACAATGGAAATTTAGGTTTTCCTAGATGCCACTGTCTACTTGCACACACGCAAGTGGTGTATCTTGCACAGACTAGTCAGACTAATACCTGACTCTGGCCCTTTGACCGTTGTTCTGCACTACTCTTGTTTTGTAGAGCTTAATCCAATGCCTAGTGAACTCAGTGGGTCTTTCCACTGGGGTGCTGGATTGGACACAAAATTCAGTGAATGCTCATAAAGTACAAAACAATAGGATCCCAAAAGAAAACATTTATTGGAAAAAATATTTGAATGAGAAATACTACTCTGAATTCTCCTAACCCTATGACAATCATAGAATTGGAACAATGTTGGGCTGGAAGGGACCTCGAGAAGCACAGGCACCAAGTTTCTAATCTGCCTGGGGATGCTCCCCTTGGCTCTGCCCAGACCCCACCCCCACTCCGCCCCTTCCCCAATGCCCCACCTCTACCTGCCTTTTCCCACCTCCGCTCCGCCCTGCCTCTTCCCTGTCCAGTTCCACCTCCTCCTGCAGCATGCTGCACCCTCCCTCCTCCCCACCCAATGCCTCCAGACGCTGCGAAACAGCTGATCCACAGCAGGTGGTAGGTGCTGGGAGGGAGCGGGATGGACTGATTGGCAGGCAGGAGGCACTGTGGGGAGGGAGAGACATTGATAAAGAGGCTGCTGGCGGGTGGTAAGCACCCACCATTTTTTCCCCATGCGTGCTCCAGCCCCAGAGCACCCATGGAGTTGATGCCTATGGTGAGAGGTCATCAAGTTCAGCCCCTTGTGCTGTGGCAGGACCAAGTAAACTTAGACCAATCAGAGCAACGGAAGCTGTCCATCACCAGAAAGCTTTGCAGTGTAATACTCCAGCATCTCCTGGCCTCAGTCTTGGGGCTGCTCCAGAATTTAGTATTACCCACATGACTCTGGACAACTCAGTCAGGAACTTATTCAACAGCAGGGGAAAGCAGAGACTCATGTCTGACTGTGTGCGTTTGCAGTACTAGTTTATATCATTTTTAGGTAGAGAGTGGCTCCTGCTTGTTTCTTAGCCATTAACAATAAACACATGGCTTGTGACTCTTGGGGAAAGATCAAAAGAATAAATAGGATTCCATTTTCCAGGTATATTTTTCTCAGCCCACCCAGAACATAAGAACAGCCATACTGGGTCAGACCAAAGGTCCATTCAGCCCAGTATCCTGTCTACTGAGAATGGCCAATGCCAGGTGCCTCAGAGGGAATGAACCTAACAGGCATTGATCAAGTGATCTCTCTCCTGCCATCCATCTCCACCCTCTGACAAACAGAGGCTAGGGACACCATTCCTTACCCATCCTGGCTAATAGTCATTAATGGACTTAACCTCCGTGAATTTATCTAGTTCTCTTTTAAACCCTGTTATAGTCCTAGCCTTCACAACCTCCTCTGGCAAGGAGTTCCACAGGTCGACTGTGCGCTGCATGAAGAACTTCCTTTTATTTGCTTTAAACCTGCTGCCCATTAATTTCATTTGGTGGCCCCTAGTTCATATATTATGGAACAAGTAAATAACTTTTCCTTATTCACTTTCTGCACACCACTCATGATTTTATAACCTCTATCATATCCCCCCTTAGTCTCCTCTTTGCCAGGCTGAAAAGTCCTAGCCTCTTTAATCTCTCCTCAGAGGGGACCCATTCCAAACCCCTAATCATTTTAGTTGCCTTTCTCTGAACCTTTTCTAATGCAATATATCTTTTTTGAGATGAGGAGACTGCATCTGTATGCAGTATTCAAGATGTGGACGTACCTTGGATTTAAACAAGGACAATATTCTCCATCTTATTTTCTATCCCTTTTTAAATGATTCCTAACATCTTGTTTGCTTTTTTGACTGCTGCTTCACACTGCATGGACGTCTTCAGAGAACTATCCACAATGACTCCAATATCTCTTTCCTGATTAGTTGTAGCTAAATTAGCCCCCATCATATTGTATCTATAGTTGGGTTATTTTTTCCAATGTGCATTACTTTACATTTATCCACATTAAATTTCATTTGCCATTTTGTTGCCCAATCACTTCGTTTTGTGAGATCTTTTTGAAGTTCTTCACAGTCTGCTTTGGTCTTAACTATCTTGAGTAGTTTAATATTGTCTGCAAACAATAAAGGTCTGTCTGCATAACGTTCCTTGAAAGCTGTGGGTCACTGAATAAGGCCATTGCAGAGGGACCACTCTTCCACAGCTCTGCTGTGTTACCTCCAGCAAGGCACTTCACCTCTCTGTATCTCTTTCCCCCTCCATCTGTTTCATGGGGATGATACTCACCTGCCTTCGTAAAGCACTCTGAAAGCGAAGGATGAAAAGTGCTATATAAAAACTAAGTATGAATACATTTCCCCCCTCCCAAAAAAAATCAACATCAACAGAAGAAAAAGAGCCAGTATAGAGTGTAGTCATGATGAATCAAGTTGTTATATAATAAAAAGGAACCTGTACCAAAAAAGTCGGATTACAGCCTGATATTGTTCCCAGAATATAACTGGCTCTGTAGCAGACTTTGTGCGGTGTTATAATTTGTTATTTCCCTATGCCCAGGTTCCAGAGGATAATGTAACAACCATTTCCTCTGTACAAATTCCTTAGCTGAAGTAAACTCAGAACAAACACAAGTAAATAAACACTTGACTGCTGGTCTCGTTTGTTACGATCATTATTTATTATTTGTATGGCTGTTTAACCTACAAAGTACTAGGTACTTTCCAAGCAGAGGGGAAATAGTGCTTTTGCCAAAGAGGTCAAAGTCTCAGGTCCTGCTGGTCCAATATCCGTCAAAGCCGATGGGTAGGGCCTGATCCCTAAGTAGACAAGACGGAAAAACCAATAATAGAGGCCTGATGCAAAGCCTCAATGAAGTCAATGGAAACGGTCCCACTGACCACAAAAGGCTTTGTATGAGGTCCTATATGAACAACAAAGAAGCGAAGTGTGAAGGGGGTTGGTATGTATCATGTTCTTTTTTTCTTTTACAGGACTTACATCCCCAGCCACTACACATCTGGCTATCAAACTCCTCCCTCTTGCACAGGGCACGTGCCAGGGTGCCATGGGGCACAGCCACAGCATGCTACACTCCAGCCATCCCAGAAGAGCAGATTGGCCCCTAGGAGACTGATCCAAACCAGCAGGAAGTGAGGTTGCACAGAGTTATGATAGGAACTGAATTGACCACCTTCGCCCACCCAACCTCAGTTTTGCTGAGAAGTCTGGGATAGCTGAGGATCTGGCTCCCTGTACCTTACTCAATGCTGAGCACCATGTTGCTGCTTAACAAATATAAAACAACAACAATAGATAAAGTATGTATCATAACAGTTCTCTGCTACAATGTAAGAAGAGTTGACCTAAAGGAAACTTGTTCCAGAACAATGTAATCTTTTATTTCAGGGATTACTGTGAACTCACACAGAATAGAACCAATGAAGAGACACTTGTATAGCCCAGTTAACTGTTTTCTATACTCATGCTAATGTAATTAATCTACACTACCTGCATATCTCTTTTAAAAAACAACTGTGTGTGTGTGTGTGTGTGTGTGTGTGTACACATGCACCAGGATCTCAAGGGATTGTGTATCAGCTGTTTCAGCATGTGACACATGATGCTGAGCAAACAATAACAAAACTCGTAACATGAAGGACAGAACCTCTGACTGGGAGCTATCTCAAGGGACTGGAGAATCCAAGAAATTCCAGGTTTTCTAAAGCACTTTGAACTCTCAGAGCTCTGTAAACAAAGCTCTGGCTTGGAAAAGGCACTCCCTTTGTTAGCATAAAATTAGTGCAGTGTTGATGGAAGGTGCCCGAATGATAGACTTGAGGACCAAAGTCCTCTCCTTACACAGCAACACTGCAAACCTCATTATACTCCCTTGCCAAACTACTTGACCCTTGCCCTGAAGGAAACTATAAGTGTGAACTATAGTGCAGTCTCCAAGCCTATTTGCTGGAGCGTGAACAAAGCAGATTTACTAGTTGCAATGCAGGTTTCTGTTAAATAAATAGGATTGTCCATTAGGAACTGTACTGAAAACCCCAACTCATTTCAGATATGGATCTATCGGTCTTTTATTTTTCTACAGCGTCTCTCAACCTGGCATCTGAATAACCACCACATCCTGCTATATCCTGTATCAGCCTGGACCATACTTGAACCTGTGACCTGGACCACATTTTGAACCAACGTGCAAAAGGTTCCCTATCCTGCTAGTAATTTTCTTACCCATCAGGAACGTTAATAGTAAATTATTCTATCTTTAGTCACATTTATTTACTGAGTTCATTAAACCAACGAAAGCAGTGCAGGTTAAATGTCTTGTTTCCAGGCACATCGAGGGTAGGGTAACAGAGCTGGGTTACAATGGCATCCCAAATACAGTCACTAGAAACTGATAAAATAATCTTAATACACAAGTGAATCTCCTCAGCATAATCCTACATATTGTTCAATAAAGGAGTGGATTTCTTTTTTAAAAAATCATAAAACAATTTTTCTTAGTATCAGTGAGAAGCCTGTTCATGCTCACTTGTTCTTTATCAGCAGATCTTCAGCTGATTTAAACTGGCATAGCTCCACTGAAGTCAATCCATAGACCTATGCCAATGTACACATGCTGAGGATACGGCCCTTATCCTCATCACCTTTGGATGGTAGTGTATCAGAGGATCTAAATCCACATTCAGAAAGATATTGCTAAAAATACCCTTCCCAGAGCAACACTTAGCAATCTATACATGTGCTTCATAAAGTCACTTTGGCTCAAGGGGTAAATCCATCTGATTTTGGTCAAATGATTATGGTGATGTGAAGTGATAAAGAATTCCAAACAGCAAATCTAATTAAGCAGGGGTGTAATATGTAAAATTTGTGCAAAGTTGAGGCTGAGCAGTTGTAGGTTATATCACCATATTCAATTACAGGAAGCAATATTTCCTGTGCCAAACAACCTTTAAAGTCTGTAAGGAGATCTCCACATTTCATTTGTACATTTTTAATCAATGCTTCAATTTTTCACTTGAAAGAAAAGAATAGAATCAACACACAACAGGAAGGTCAAAAAGTTATTACATTCTAGAATTCTAAAAGCATCTTAGTTTGAGAACTTTGGGTTCATGACAACAGTTACACACACAGTATATAAACAAAAAGTCTTAAAGGGACAGGTACCCAACACATGAGATCCTTCACATGCTCATTCTGTGGTGCATCTACAGCAGCAACTAGTGGTATGAGATACAAACACACCACACGAAGGGGCTGTGAGCAGGGATGGGGTTAGAAGTGTGCCAGATCCTGCCTTCATCTGGAGTATCTAAGCATCCAGGTGCCAATTCTGGAGTGTCCAAGGGTCAATATATTGTGTCAATCACCTGGCACTGAGAGGACACTATTTGCTGACATGAATGTCCCTATTATCTGCCTAGCTTTATTACCTGGGATGACCCTGTTTGGAATCCATCTCCCTCATCTCAAACAAAGCTACAGTTCCCATTTTGTCTCCTTGCAGTTACATGGCATCCAAGGTGGTAAAAGTGGTAAGAAGCCAATGGTCAAGGAGATGGCGCAAAGGGCTTGTGAGCTTGGAAGTCCTGTTCCTGATTCTCCTCTGACTTGCACTGTGTTTGCAGCACTGTAGCCCCATTGAGTTAAATGGTGCTACTTTGAAACTATGCCAGCATAACAGCAGAGAGGAATTGGGACCTCTGAGTTAAAACCCCAGCTGACTCACTGACCGTTTGGCATTGTCTTCACTGGATTTATTTTCCTAAAACTTCCCAGCATTGCAGCTCCACCAGCAGTAGCAGTAGTGTTTTAACCACTATTAAAGTAGCCTATATGAAAGAATGGTTAAAATGCTGGTGGCTGGTCTTCACTTGGGCTTCCATCACTGCTAACACTGGACGATTCCACTGGGATCACTGGGATTCCACTTCACACCTGCAAACACCGAAGAAAACTGCTGCTAATGCACCACCAAGGCTTAAAGATAGTGTCCAGGGAATGAAAGGGGCAGCAGTGGCACAAGGGAGTGAGCTACTGTGATCAGCTTCATCATATTTTCATCAGTGTAAAAGCTGTAATAATACCCAGTCTGGAGATACAGTGAGACCTAGATAATCCATGCTAATAGATGTACCTAGATGACTGGCTATTTGAAAGAATGAAGTGTTGATCTTATCGCCTGGGCCAAAGGCACAGTTGACTTGCTAATCTGAGGATTTTCTTTAAATCTGTATCGCTTGCCCTTTTCTACAGAGGCGTGGATTATGGAAAAACAAACTATGGAGCAGATTCTCTCTTCGCTGCACCCAATGTTCAGCACAGCTAAGGAGGGAGCCCCTTGATCTGGGTCTACTCTGTACCTGAAAGCACTTCTAAATTGTGCTAGCTTCCCATGGCTCAGAGGGACTGTTATAGCCGTAGCAGGATCACCAGAGCAGACAATTGTTCTTCGTTTTCAAGGTTGAGGTCAATTTTCCCGGTAATCTGGGGAAGTTCACTCTGCCAGTGAGTATTTGCTTACTTCTTCAGTTTCTAAGGCTGTCAGTCTGGCACCCTTCATGAGCACCAACCTTATTCTCACACTCAAATAAATTAAAATAAAATAGTAGCAATAAATTTGAGTGCTATGTAGATAAAGGGTTCTTTAGTGAACAAAACCAAATTTCAATTATCGTCAGTGACAGATTATAACCTGAATCTTAACAGCAGGAAAACTATCATTTAGCAATTGTTACATATTCCTCTTGCCAAGCGTTGTTGGGAGCAGCAGGGACTGGGATCAAATAGCTATGGGTTGCTCCTAAAATTCACAAACACTGCTAGCTCAAGCTAGTAGTAGGATTTCTGGAATCACTAAATACCTTCTTTGGGCATTCTTACTGGGCAAAACTTCCTCACTTCCAAGTACTGAATCTATGTATGAAACAAGGAAAACTTTATTTGGGAAAATACAGCAACAATATGTTTATATGAAGGATAGGTAAAATACTCTACCATAGTAACTTTTGCAGTAGGCTACTAACCCAGTTCCCTACCCACCAGTAGGAACATTGAATAGGCAAACATCCCTTTACCCCATCACTTCCCCCTTCTACATCTGCTAACCCCAATACCACATCAGTTCCCCCTTTGACATCTGCTAACCCCAACTCACGGTTTGGAGTCAGTGGATAGCATAATCCAAGAGTCTTGAGGTACATTCTGAAAGGCCTCTGTTCAGTTCCTTAGAAAGTACTGCTAGGTCCTATCTTCAGGGCCCAACACCTAACCCAGTTAGAGTAACTATAGCTTTATTTAGCAGCTATTTAGGAAGAACCTAACCGGAGCTCAGTCAGCTCTACTATAGGAATCTACAATATCAACAAACAGTCCTTCCCATAACACACAAGCCTTTACTAATACTTCAGTTCCAGTACCCAACCAGTTCTGAGTTTGTGCATAGTTATGGTGACTGTGACTGAAGGAATTCTGGGTAGAAAGCATATGCAAATGAAGCTTTCTCTCTACAGCAATAATTCCTCCCGTTAGCCAACAGATGGTGCCAGAAAGCTCATTACCTTTCTGATGCCTAAGCCCCAGCATGATCCAAGGGAGCTAGGCACTTATGTGCCTTTCTTGTCTATTCCAGATAGTGGTGGTGCCACTGCCCCGCTTATAATTTGTTGCCTCGTGGTGAGAGCACTCACCCAGGCTGGGGTAGATGTGGGTGGGTTCAAATTGGGGATTGGTCCTGCTTTGAGTAGGGGGTTGGACTAGATGACCCCATGAGGTCCCTTCCAATCCTGATATTCTATGATTCTATCAATTCCACCTGCTGCCTGAGGGGAGAAAGGATTTGAACAGGGCTATGGGATATTCTGATGTGCGGCTCTTTCTTAATCTCTAAAGTTGAGGCTATTTCACTATGTAAATACTTACACAATCACTGGGCCAGAGAGAATCACTGTACATCCTGACCCAGAGTCCAGACTCTCTGCTCTAATGACTCTAATTATTTATCAGAGTACAATGCCTTCAACAGGTGAGAGTAAGGGAGACCTGTGACTATTCCCAGGGGTACCTGGGACTGTGAGGCACCTTCCACCTGCCCTTAGCATGAAGAAGCCTTGACTGTGTCTGCTGGGGGTCAGCTCCCCAACTCCACTGGCCACAGGCAACCCATGCACTCATCTCTGTACTTATGCAGGCCCTGCTGTCCCTCTACAGGTTAGCCATAGGCACACTCCAACCCTTGAGCCCTCTAAGCATCTCCCTAGACTGTCCAGCCACTGGACACTCACGGTAGTCACAGATTTGCTGCTTCCAAAGGAACAGAACACTCCAGCTTACCAGTTCCACTCCAGATCACGGATCTGCTTAACACGCAGCACTTAGAGGTGTTTATAGTGAAATAAAGTAAAAGTGTATTTAACAAAGCAGAGAGATTTCAGTGACAGCAGGTTGAGGTATTGCAAACAAATGGTTACATATAAAATGAAATCCTAACATGCATTCTAGAGCCTAGACTTAGTTAACGAGATATTCTCATGTCTCGTAGAGAAATGTTCACCTGAAGTCCTTCCAGCCAGTGACCCTCCTTTCAGAAGACAAACACGCTGTTAGCTTGTCTCCTCAGTGAAGGATACCCCGTGTTTCTTTGTATTTCCTGATATACCTTTGGTTTTTATCATAAACAGGACATCCCCCTGTAGATTGCTGCTTCCTGTAGATTTTCCTTCTTGTAGATTTTCCAATCTTTTAACTGGTATCTGGCTCATTATGCACATAGGCATCCCAGACTCAAGAACATATATTTTTACTTTAGATACATAATTCCTTAAATATGATCCATACATACATTTCACAAGGATTATGATGACCAATTGGCTCATGGCTCTTGGTAGAGACCTCACATAGCAGCATTTGGAGAACTATTATGCATATTTCTGCCAAATGCATGCCAAAATGTTCAAAGTTGAGTTCCAAATTAGACACTTAATAAAACTGGCCTCTGGTGCTGAGCACCCACAGTCCCCTGGGAATCAATAGAAGCTGCCGGTGCTTCACAGCTTTGCAAATCAGACAACTATTTTGCAAGGATAGCGAGTAGCTGAAGGTCCTACTGACTCTTCCATCTACCAGCATTTTTCAGGCATTTATGACCCTGGTGTCTGAGCACTCTGGGTCCCAATCTCACTCATCTTTCTTCCAAACCATTTCAAGACTCCATCTTTATTCTGCCCCTTCAGCTAGAACTCTCATTCAGGTTCTCAGCACTTCCCATCTTAACTACTATCACTTCTTCCCAAATGGACTCCCTGACCTCGTTGTGCATACAAAAACCAGCTACTCAGATCTTCATCATTGCCTGTTGTTTTGACCCTTTCATCTCTCTCTCTCTGAAACCCTCAGCTGGTTCCCTCTTTCTCCACCAACCTTCTTGTCCTGGTCTTCAAAGCCCTGCACAGCTTTTCCCCTCCCTACTTACTTACCTTATTTCCACTCTTTCTCCAGCCCACCAAATGTCTGATATCCAGTTTGTTCCCTTCTCCCATCATCATCTCCATGTTGTCTTTCACACTGCTTCCTAGGCATAGATATCCTTCCTGAGCTGTCTCTGAGCGACTTACTCTGATGGTATGTCTACAAGAAACTAGCCAACTAATAATGACGAGATAGAGGAACACTTCGTAATCCTATATAAAATGTCTGTATGTTTTATCTGTTCCCAGACATAACCCTATTTCTTTTCTTCATAGAACATAGGCTTTTGGACTGTGACTTTCCATGTCTGTCCAGCATTTAGCACACTGTGGATGCTGTAAATAATAATAACAGACATAGTTCACTAGTGTGAACATCTGTAGCAAATGTGTAGAAAGTAGTTGCAATGTTGATTTTTCAGTAACGATATGTAATGGACGAGTTTGCCAAGCAGTAAAGCTTTGGAGAATGGCATAATAATGGAAAACAGTACTGCAGCCAATGCACATACCTTAAGCCAGACATGTACATCCATAATTGAGCACCTAATGTAAATAAGTCACCTGATTTTCATTTGTGGCTGCTCAGCAACTGTGAAAATAAACCAGACCACTTTTGTTTAGGTTCCTAACACCCAAGTTTGAAAATGTCAGCCTATGATTCATGATTTAAAGAGAGAGAGAGAGAGAGAGAGAGAGAGAGAGAGAGAAACTGTGTGGTGGACTTGCGGGGAGTTTTGCACAAATTAGAATGTTTCCATTCCACACAGTTGATCAATGTAGGATTTCATCATATCATACAATTGCTTTACAATGATTTTCTCTGTACAGAGCATTGGCTCTGTCCTTTTCAGTCCATTTGGAGTGTGGTGGAAGGTTAATGGGAGGTTTCCATGAGGTATCCAGATGGCTGGGTCTGGCTCTGAGATACATGGAGGGTTTAAAGAAACTTTTGACCCAAAATGAAAAACAGAAAGCATGAGTGGCGTCGGCTTCCAAGTTACTCATTTTCCTGTGAAATCCTTGACTGACACTCAAGCTGACTGGGGAATTGGATTTGTAACAGCCTGTTGCCGTTAGTGCTACATGGTTGCTCTAAGGCTGTGAGAAGTCAGATGTGTGAGCCATTAGCCATAGATGTACAAGGTTATAGCAGATGTCCTGAAAATTTGGACAGGCTCATTCTTGTGGGCGAGTTAAAGAACTGAGAGTTAACAAATCAAATACCCTTGAAGGCCAGCACTTGTCTTGGAGTATTACCTCTGTATTAGTAGCTAAGGATTCACTTGTATTCATAGCCTGTCTAGCTTTTTTTTTCAAACCCACATGCTAGTTTCTAACTCACTCTCTTTCCTTTGAACTTAGCTGTTCTTTAGATAAGGCTCCCCTCCCCTCCTGGGACTCAGTAAAAATTTTTACATCCACTAGGTTATTTTACAGTAGGTTTAACCCATTTTCCAAGTATGGCTTCAAGCACTTGGCCCAAAGAATTAACTCTAAGGGCCAGATCCTTAGCTAGCATAAGTCAACCATAGCAACCATTGAAAGAAAAGACTCCATAAAAAGGCTACAAAGTGAGAACTCTTCTGAAAGGGAGAGGAAAGTCCAGGGAATGAAGTTCTGCACAGCTACAGGGCTCTTTTTCTGATAACTCTGCCATTTATACTGTTAGAAACAGTCCCATAGCTCTGGCTGACGGAGTCAAGTCTGAAATTAAGTCTTTTGCTGAACAAAGGAGTAATTGACAATAACTGATCTCTCAGGCTGTGACCTGTGAGCATGCACAGTGTTATTTGGGGCTCTCCAGCCACAGTTCAGAGACTTCAAACCATCCTCTCCCCATTTAGATTTCATTAGTCTTGTCTTCAAACGGCACTCCTGGAGTCAACCCTTTGGAAGCTGCAGGCGTCCTTCTGAGCATTTGTTTGGTTGGCAGTTTGCAAAATGCCATCGTACAATTTTAATTTCTGAGGGCCAATATATGTTAGCACCTAACAAGGCCTCTGAGTAACATGCTGGCTGGATAACGTGCAGCTTGCTGTACCCATAGCATTGGTGGTGACATGAAACCAAGTTGTTTCCTCCCACAAATGGAGGATACACAGAGATCATGAACCTGCGGGTTACCTTCAAATCTTGCCTTGCTGGGGATGGCTTGGGCGGTACCTTCTCTCTGAACCAGGGGATCTCATGGAAGGGAGACATGGAGAATTGGAATCCAGTGGGATGCTGCACCTGCACAAAAAGCCAGACAAAGGCCAAAGCAACCTTTCCCCTCCTCACCACCCTTAAGAAATATGCTCAGGCATGGAGATCTATTAAAACTCCTTCAGACAGCCCTAGTTCAGGTGGTGATACCCAGGGAGACGGAGAGGGGAATTCTGTGGATCGTGGTTCCTTCCTTTTCTCCTACCTCTGCCCCTCAAGCCCCACACAGCCCCATAGGAGAGGGTCCCACAGGGTGCAAGGTAGAATTTTGTTTACTGGCAGGTCTATCTTGAATATTCTGGCTATACTGAGTGTGGGGGGAAAGCAGAAGCCAGGGGGTGTGTACAAATTTCCAATGCCTAGCTACCCCTCTGAACTATGATAGATTATTTTGGTGAGGGAGTCAAACTGTAAAATTAGTTGCTACCCTCCTTCAAAATAACAGGTACAGAGCCTACTTTGGCTGAAATGACAGTGGATTTGCTGGAATAACTAGTGCAGTATAGTGAGGCTGTAATAAACATCTCCTTCTGGTTATGGATGAAGGTCAAACACAGACTGTTGCTGGGGCGCCAGCTGCCTATTCAGAGTAATTACTAATCACTGCAGAGGTGCTCTCTGTTACAAGACTGGCCCCTATGTAAAGCTCTCAGATACACTGAAAGTGACACAATCAGACTTAGCATATCTTGTCAATTATCCTATATGCATACCTGATTTTCAGTTGGCTGTTCATTGGGCCTCACATTTGCACCTACAGTTACTTGCATCCACATACTTTACTATGGACACAAGAAGAGAGCTCAGGTTAGGAAAATCAGGTCCTAAACCTCTGTTCCTTAAGGACTCCAGCAATAGACATATTTTTAAACCCACCTTTGCTACAGCATTACATTAAAAAAATCCACACAACTAAAAAACTCCCCATAGGCCGGATTCTGATACCCTTCTGCATACTGAGTAGCACCGTACTCCTTGAGCAGTCCCATTGAAATCACAGTATCTTACATGTAAGCAAACTCATGCATGCACCCTATCTGCTGGCACTGCACACATGCAGGAATTTGGGATGCATAGCAAGCTGTGGGAGTGGTTTGAATTTTTTTAAGTAAATGCTGCAAAAAATAAAATAAAGATTTAAAATGTACACAGCTGCAATCCTTAAGGTGAGTTCTATGACATGGAACATCTGTTGAGTCACATTGATTTGAAGCTCTACCACAACCTTGACAGTGTCCCTCAGAATCCATTATGAAAACACCTTATTACCCTTATCACAACGCTTGTCTCAAAGAACATCCCTATATAAAGGGAGTTCTATACCCATAAAACTAATAGAGCTTTCTGGACATTTGCCCTTCCTGGTTCTGGTATTTGTGTTTAGTGCTGCCGGCAGTACACCCAACTGGGTGTTGAGAGGCATGCCAGAATGCCTCTGAATATATGAACATTATCAGCTGAGACAGCACCGTCAAATGCTGCACAGTAAGTGCCTGCATCTAGCTGTCCTGCTAAAGCTCTGTCTTTCTTTCTGTTTCTGGCTGAGTCTCTCTCTCTCTCTCTCTCTCTCTCTCTCTCTCTCTCTCTCTCTCTCTCTCGTTTGCAGTCATTTACCTTTCCGGCTGATTTTGCATATCCTCCCCCCTTGGATATTTTGGAATGTATGGCTGATCACAGGCAGCTGTAATTGGCATGAATGGCAATGTGCTCTGGAGAAGAGGAAATACAGTATCTGTGACTCATCTATACTCCAGGCAAATTCTCTGCTTCAAGAGAAAAGATCGCCTTTATAAAACAGGGGGAAATGGAACACTCCAAATGGAAATAAAATTAAAGAGACAGAGTCGGAAGACATTTTGAATGAAATCAACCAGCTTTAGAAAACAGCAAACTTCTCACCCACAAGGTGATAACAACAGGCTGAGAAACAAGTTATTCCAGATGTATTGTATATCCTGTGCACACATGAAATACCGCACAGAAATGTACAGTGCGCTTCAGTTCCTATCTGCATGGGCCTGCTTCTGATACACATACAATAAATAGCACCTTACTTCCCATCGACTTAGGTGGCTACCTCTTGTGGAGGAAGATGCCACTCAAGATGAGTAAAGGGTATCAGAATCTGGTCCTCTAGGAGAAGTCTTTTTGCATTAGACACACCTGTTTCTCTGCACCACGTTTTCCATCTCCTCTTTTGCTGGTGTCCATCATGTTGATTCATTTAAGTCTCACACTGCAGCCTTAAAAGGTTGTGAGATACGTGCACAATCAACAGGCCAAGTCTCCATTCAGCTTCTATTATTGCTCATGACCATGGCTGTCAGTCCCCTATAGCAATGACTCCTCTCACACTGCAGGTATGGTTCATACATATCATCCCTTATGCCTTTCAGTCTTCTGTATGATAGTTCAGATGATACACCCGTCTCAGACTTCTATACAGAAGTACATCAGACTCCCAATCTGTCACTATGTTAATTTGTGCAGCATTTAGTATTGTTATTAATAAAGGGCAATTATGGTTAAAATGCATAATTCTGCTCTCTCACTTAGCGTAAAACTCAAATAACCCAAAGGAATTATTCCAGATTTCCCTTGATGTAACAAAAATCAAAATCTGGCCCAGAAGTTCTATGTTAGAAACAACACTTCCTTACTCTGCAGACTGTGTGTACACCAACTTTTCTGGCAATAATATATTTTATTCCAATCCTGATAGCTTTGCAGAGCCCAATGAAGAGAGACTGAACTGGATTTTTCTGACTCATGCATCTTACAATGCTGGTAATATTTATCAGCTTCTTCATAATTAACAGAATTGTTAAAGATTCTGCAACAGGAACTTGGTTACTAGTGGCGTCAGAGCAAGAAAGACTCCAGCTGGACTTTTACATCCGAGGTGGAGTTTGTGGCGCTGGCAGTTAGAAAAAGGCCATCTTTTTACTTGCAGACAGAGCAAAATTGTTATTGAGCCACTAGCCATGGTAACTCACAATGCCATTTGTAAAGCCAGGTCATGAAGTATAATTGCATTTTTATCATCATTATCGTGTTCAAGACTTTACAGAACATAGGGGAAGATCTGGTGCCTGCTTCCAGAAGCTTACACATTCTCAGAGAGACAATTCAGTTTAAACACACAGCACTTCAGCCCTGATTAAGTCCCCTTTGCACCACTCTAGCAGCATGGAGGGAATTTAAAGCATCCACAGTTCAGATGTATTGTGATGTGGGGAAGAAGGTGGAGCCAGTATGTGATGCACTCCAGCAGTCCTGGGCCACCACTAGAGGACCATTGCAGCTGGCATAATTTAGGTCAGCCCCACAGATGCTCTTACTTGCATGAGGGCCAGTTTGGCTCTCAGGAAGGAGAGAGAAATGAAGGCGGCTGACATTTGCCTCCCTCCTCAGCTTTGCTGACGGTAAGTTTACAGATGATGGTCTAAACTCCAAGCAGATTCTTAATCCGTATTCCTGTGATTCATGTTGAAACCACGGATGGTCTAATGCAGCTGCAGTTGTGGGTAGGCTAGTAGCGTTTCCATGGAGGATTGGCTCTGCAACATAAGCAGAACAGGTAGTTGCCCATGGCAGCAAAACATTAGGAACAGCAAAGCGACAGTTTGTTGAATGCGGAACTGCAGGTCCAGAAAGTTGGGATGTTTTCCAACAGAGTGGCAGACGTCTGTGCTGGCCACTGTATCTCCATGCCTCACTGCTCAGACCAAAGGAACAGTGCTGATCATTAGTGATCACAGCAGAGACAAGAACAATAAATATGGGGAAGGGTCTGATTCACTGTACTTTATAATGTTTATGGCAGTGCTAGGGTAACAGAAAAATCAACAACATAGAAGCTAATCTTATTTTTTCAGCTGCTTAAAAATTAGATCACCCTCCTCCTCCAGCCCCATCATACTGCTTTTCTCTGAATAGCTGCACATATAAGCCGTGGGTGCTATTTAAATAAAGTTACTTTATTTCAGAGAGGTTTCCAAACCTCAAAGTTCAGACCTGGATTTAGATCCAAACTTCTCCTGAGTTCAGATCCAGTTCATTCCACTCATTAGAGGCAGAAGACAAGCAGAGGATTCTGATGTAAACTTTCCCAAAGTTCAGATATATTTAGAACTGGATTATTTTATTTGGGCCCATGTCCACTTTATTGATAATGCTGTTGGTGGTTCAGTAGGTGGCACTCTTCCTTCTGAGTCACTGACCCAGCATAGAGCTAGAGGTTATTAGACTGCAGAAAGTGATATCTTTGAGATGATAGGCAAAAATCAAGGACCAGACAATTAATAAGAGTGTTTTAAAGTCCAGGCTAGGGGTAGGTAACCTATGACACGCGTGCCAAAGGCAGCACGTGAGCTGATTTTCATTGGCACTCACACTTCAAATGGCATTGGATTAGGGCCAGACTCCTCCTTATATTCACTGGTATGAGAGGAGAATCGGGCCCTGAGAGTTTACCTATCTGGCCCAAATGCAGTGAGACATGTGTACTGTAGTAAGAACGTCTTCTCTGCACTCTCAGACAGGTCTTTGAAAAAATTAACAAAGCTACTGCCTCCGGAGAATCCACTGCAGGGCCCAATGCATGCTAAGAAATCATTGTAAGACTTTTTTTTCAAGTAACCATAAAATATGCTTACCTGCATGGAGAAATCTCCAAGACAGAGTGCATGCCCCTTGCTACAATCTACCACAGGAGTTAGTGGTGTTCAGGATGCTGAGTCTTTTGGTGCTACAATAATATAAAGATTTACTACTAGTAGTGTGTTTGGAGTGGCAACTGGTATCTGTATTTATTGAGCCTGATTCCCCCCTGCCTTGCATCTTGTGTATTCATTCACACTGGTGCAAAGTGGGTGTAAAATGCTGTCAGAGAAGAATGGCTGCATTTTACCCCACTTTCGAAAGGGGTAAATAACAACACAAGGTGCAAGACTAGAGAATCAGGCCTCCTGTATTTATTCATGGGGATATATGAATAAATTGTCTGCAAAGAAAAATCCTTCAGGAAGAGAATATCAATGTAATTGGCTTCTGAGCTTGATTTGTGTACTGATGCCCTGTGAATTTTGATGGCACTCAAATCAGCTGATGATTTGAAAGAGGTGTTACTGATTATATAACAGTGGAGTAATGGACAACAAAGACTGGGCATAGCTGAATAGCATTCTGGTTATGGTAGATAAGCTTTGTCAAATAAGGAAGATTGTGCAGCATTTCCTGGAGGTGGTTAGACTCTGCATTTGTCTAACCTTCTTGGAAATTCATTCTGCAGCTAGATCCCCTCAGCTGGGAATACTTTGTCCCCAATTCCTCTGACACTTGGCAATCCAGCCAGCTCCACGCATTCTAAGGCCATATCCACACTACAGAGTAAAATCGAAATTAATGAAATCGATTTTATAAAACAGATTTTATAAAATTGATTTTACGCGTCCACACTAGGGCACATTACTTCGGTGGTGTGCGTCCATGGTCCCAGGCTACCATCGATTTCCGGAGCGGTGCACTCTGGGTAGCTCAGTAAAAGAATGGGACCAATAACTTCGATTTCCGTCCACACTAACCCTAAATCGATTTAGTAATATCGATTTTAGGGTTACTCCTTTCGTTTAGCTGGAGTACAGAAATCGATTTTAAGACCCCTTAAAATCGATTTTAAGTGCCTTGTAGTGTGGACGGGTACAGCGTTAAATCAATTTAAAGCTGTTTAAATTGATTTAACGCTGTAGTGTGGACCTGGCCTAAGAGGTGCCTCAAACTGAGGTTTGAAGCACACTAATGGAAGCAGTGTGGTTAATCCACCATAAAACTGAGGACTTTAAGTCTCAAAGGCTGACAAGCTTCTTTCCTAGCATCAGATTAACTAAGTAAAACCAGACCAACCACATTTAGTGAAATTTCCTTCTGAAGAGGTCAGCAATTCATATCTCTTTGGTGTACCCTACCAAAGCCTTTCTGTCACTCACCCATCTAATTTTAGTTGCTTGGATTTCATGGCTGCACTAGTGATGCTTCCTGGCTCTTAATACTGCTTAGCCTGCCTTAGGTCTTGGATTTACACTGGAAAGAGACCAGCGAAAATAATTTGCAACTTGCTTCAGAGCCAATAAACACAGTTGGCATTATTTTGCTGTGCCGCTCTGGTTGTAAAACACAGATGGCCTTCCCTTTATTCCTTGGATTCTTTTTTATTTTCATTATTTCAGAAATGTCCAAGAATGTCAACTGACTCCTCTCAAATTGATACTTCAATGACATCTGGTGGTCAGGTCAATAAATTGTTTTCAAATGCTATGAACAGTTATAGTGAGGAATTGTCTTTTAAAGGGCAGGGTGTGTTTCCATTGCAAAAACCTTTTATTGCTTGTAGGTGCTTTATTGATTGACGTTTTCTTTAAACCCAACATAAAAAAATGTGTTAGATTTTACTTAGAGCGGCAGCGTCATAAAGCAAATGAGTCAGCATTTGGCTTCCCTCCACCACCATGGATATCTGGGGAAACAGATGTCACCCCATAAAACTGCCAAAGTAATTCATCTCTGTCACCAAGGGGAGTAAGTGAGTTACTTGGGCTAGTTGGTGAGTGGTTGCCCATTAGAATGAC
Source organism: Gopherus flavomarginatus (assembly GCF_025201925.1). Classification (NCBI taxonomy): domain Eukaryota; kingdom Metazoa; phylum Chordata; order Testudines; family Testudinidae; genus Gopherus; species Gopherus flavomarginatus. The sequence goes on from NC_066620.1 coordinate 89,269,922, forward strand.
TGACTCGTTCTGCTGTACCAGGGGAGTCAAAGCTTTTGGGCTATTGTGGACAAAAATTCTGAGTAGTCTTACTGAAGGATCCCCAAACTGGATCTGATGTTGATATAGTCTGGAGTAGAATCCAGATCAGCATTCTGATTGTTACTGGAGTGTAGACCTTTTTGCAATCTCCTCTAATATAAAATACAATAAATGTACAACTTTCCTGTTAATAATCTTACCTATAATAAAAAACAGTCTAACCTGGGCGTGTGAGCCCCAGATTCTGTGTTGTAAGCCTGGCCAGTGAACTGTTGCAGATATCAGCTCAAGTAAGTGAATCAAATGCTGATGAATACGCATGTTACATACATAAAAGCAATCAGGTTTAAGGCAAAAGCCCAAACTGGGCTAGGCATTAAAGAATAAAAACACTTCATATTTACTGTAAGTGGAGGAATAATGGATACAGCTGGGAGAGAGAAATGAAATACATTGGAAAACATGTAGTAAGTGCTGAGAACCTTTCCAAAAGCAGTTACGTATGAGTGAGATGCATCTGTTGACACAGTAAATGAAAATAAGGAACGCTACACTGGGCTTCTGCGTTCAGATAACTGTTGACATATAACTGGAAACATTGATAAAATATAATTAAGGAAGGTTCAGAACAGACACAGGAAAACAGACTAATGCAATTTCCAGAGGAAAATGTAATAGAAATAAAAAAGAGTACAGAAGCTACCTGGAGAAAAATGATGACTGTTACTGTCTTCACCAACTGTCCTTGTTCTCAAGGGGCAGTTCCTGTTAGCAGCTTTAAACCCCTGCTGCAAAGTGTGGCATATGAGGCCACGTCCAGACTAGGAATTAAAATCGATTTTAGATACGCAACTTCAGCTACGGGAATAACGTAGCTGAAGTCGAATTTCTAAAATCGAGATACTCACCAGTCTGGACGGGGCGCCATCGATGTCCGCGGCTCTCCGCGTCGATTCCGGAACTCCGTTCGGATTGATGGAGTTCCGGAATCGATGTAAGCGCGCTCGGGGATCGATACACCGCGTCCAGACTAGACGCGATATATCGATCCCCGAGCAATCGATTTTAACCCGCCGATGCCGCGGGTTAGTCTGGACGAGGGCTTAGACCGATGCAAAGGTTAATTTGCAAGGCCAGCCGTTTTCAGAAGTCGCGAGAGAACAGTGTGCTGCCCTCAGCCAAAGAATGGGTTTTCAGGGAAGTTGTCCTTATATGTTAGTTTGCATTTCACTGCTTGAGTTCACTTAATAGCTTGCTGCCAGAGTTGTGAGAGTACTTTCTGGAATAAACCATCATTGGTGCAAGTGAGAGCAGAACCTAGCTGAAGGAGCAAGGCATTGCAAAACCTGTAGAGTTCTCTTAATACTTGTTCTGCTTCACCGCTCCACTTTCCTGCCCAGTTTTGGGAGGTCAAGAGGTCCTTTGAAATGTTGTGTTTGACTAATTGACCACATAACTTTGTGTTCAAATTCCTCAATTGTTTAGACATGGGCAGGAGGGGAGATTGACTCTTGTTAACTGGAACATGGTGTCCGGATCAGGGAAGCTTCCCACAATGCTACCTTTAGAGACAAGTAGCTTGGAAGTGTTAGGCTGGTCTAGCAGCTCTTGAATAACATGGCTTTTGAAACAGAGCATTACAAGGAAAGGCCTGTATAGTACACACTTGTTTCTTTCATATCACCACAGGGTTTGTTTTTCTGTTTTCGTTTGGGTTTTGGGGGGAAAGTGTGTTTATTTTTTAAGCTGCAAAAAGCAGCCAAACAATGCTAGGGGGTGTCTTTTTTTCTAACTCCATGATATCTGGTGTTTTTCTTAAGATTCCAGTTCCTGGAGTCACATGACTATGTGAGAAACTCAGCTTTCATTGTACAAAACAAAGTTTCTAGCCCTCATAACTATGAAGAAAAAGTGAACCACAAAGTTTCAAAAGGTAGAAGGCACATAAACCCCAGCAATTATTAATGTTAAAAAAACAAACCAAAAAAAAAAAAACCCTGCCTGCTCTGCCACAGACTTCTTGTGTGACCTTGGACATGTCTCTTAGTGTCTCTGTGCCTCAGTTCCCCACCTGTAAAATGGGAATAAGAACAATTCCCTACCTCACAGAGGTGTTGTGACAATAAATAGATTAAAGATTGTGAAGTGCTTTGAGATCTACAAATGAAAAATGCTATACAAAAGCTAGGTGTCACTATTATTATTAACCCAATCTCATGATTTTTGAATACTCTAGATTGGTAATACTGCCTGTGTTTTCATGACGGTGGGACAAAGCAGCCTAAATGCTTGAAAATAGCTTTAGTCAGCCAGAGAATGAAACCGCACAAATCTTTGTTCAGACTGATCAGTTGTTGGAATGGTGCTACCAACTCAGCCTATAAACCATGCACATCTCTTCACTAAACATCCATTAAACCCAAATGGTTTGATTTTTATTTGCACCCAAGGCATGATAGTTCATTAAAAAGAATATGTTTTTACATGGGCAGCTCAAATCCATTTCTGTGCGAGAAGAAAATAAGTCTACCAGAAAATGTAAAACCTTCAGGTGTGAGATAAACACAACCTAGCTAAGCTTCTTTAGGGAAAAAAACAACCAACCAACCAACCAGTTTACTACCTTTTAGCTGGAGACTTCAATTTCAAGTAGGCAAACAAAGCTGGAGATAAGAAATTGCTTGCTTAAGATTTCTAAATATCCAGCCATATGAAAATCAAGAACAAGTTCCACACACTATCTGGTGAAGATTATGCGTGACTAGGTGCAGAGTACGTAAACAAGAACAGCACTGGATTATATATAGTGCCTTTTAAACTCTGGGTGTCTTAAAAGCATTGTAGGTAGCATCACTTCCCAAACGAGCTGCATTTAGTCAATCAGACCTATACTAAGAAAGGACATGAGTTGTGAGAGGTTTCCAACTTGCACACGCACCAGCAGGATACATTGAGTATGTGGACCCTACTGACCTTTCCTATCATATTCCATTGTGAGAGTGGGCAAAATCACAATCTTTTTGCCTCAGTTTGCCATGAATAAAATGGGGATAATATTTCTTTTCTCCTATTCTTTGTCTGTCTTATCTATTTAGATTGTAAATTCTTCAGAGCAAATAACGTCTCTTACAGTGTGTTTGTTCAGAGTCTATCTCAATAGGGCCTTGATCTTGGCGAGGGCACCTAACTGCTACCATAATGCCCATAAGAAATAATAATACAGGCTAGAAAATAATGCATATGTCAAAAGATTGTGGGTTCCACTGATGGCACCACAGGCTGAAACCCCATTAAGCAGGGCAGTTGGGCACATGAACAGACTGGGGTTTGGCAACAGGGGAATTGCACAGTTTCAATCCTTCCTCCAGACTCAACTTGTTCAACCTATTTTAGTCAACCTCGCTCTATGCCCTAGAGTCCATCCCAAAGAAGGGGCAGAGGAGACATTGGTTCTCCTTTCTCCTTCCTCACAGACCTGCAGAGGTACATTGCAGGAAGCAGATGGCACCATCCCAGGGAATGTTGTTGCTCTCACATTCTCTCTGAGACACTACCCCTCCCAGAGCTTCCCCAGGGGTAGGGCAGCTCCCCAGTGCATGCAATGCAGGCCCATGGTTACATACCACAATCTACGCATACATAAATTACTCCCTCCCTCACACAACCTTACAGGAGAGTTTAATCTTCTGGGCAGCTCTACCATGTGGAGTTAAGCCTCCTTTTATCTTTAACTAACACACATACTGCAAGAGCAGGCGATCATTTACGCTAGGAGTAATTCTGGATTGGCTATGACTGCAATTAATGGAAAGGGGAAAGGTTCTGAAAAAAACAGTAACCCTTTGGACTTACAACTCATGCAATCCCACTGACTTAATTTGGCTTCTAGAAGGTGTAAACCAGACAGGAAAATTGGTGTACATATTTATATAGTATGGGCCTGATCCTCAGCTGGTGTCAATCAGCCTTGCCCCATTGACTTCACTGAAACTGTACTAATTGACACCTGGAGGGATCTGCCCTGTATAGGAAAATAATCCTGAACTTTCCCACTCACAACAACAAACTTGCCACATCAGACTTGCTTAGTCCGGCAAGCAATACAGCTTCCCCTCGATTGCTATGAATGGGAGTTAGGAGCATGCATCAAGTAGAGAATGCAGCCTACTGTGTTCAGTGACCTTCATCTCATTTAATCGGAGCACTAACTCATTGGATCTACCAGACACTGCCTTGCACAGTGTCCCAGTTTCCCTTGGTGCTTGTGTGTGTTATAGGTAATTAATAACAACACATGATGGGGTGTGCATTGGAGTCTTAAGCACCAGAGATGTATTACACTACATAATGCAATTCATGACCTGAAGTGCCTGAATGCATTTACTTGTGCAGTGAGGAGATAACTTGTATTCCAGTTCCCTGCAATCTAGCCTGAAACGTCTGCTGGATGGGAGATTTAGGTCAAGAAAAAAAATATGGATGATTTTTCTCTTGTGTTTCAATTTCTAAAGCATTGCTAAAGTGCTTTGTGAGTTACCAAGGATTGGCAGAGGTGATGTAATGCATAATATCCATTAGCACTGTGAGCAATTAGGCAAGTAGCTGGTGTTGGAGGAGTCTATTGCCTTGTCTTACATTTTTTAAAAAATGTATTTTAATTGTTCCATGGTGACTTTCCCATTAAACAGTCAGATTCAAATTCTGGCCAGATGCACACCCAGTACAATCTGCTTTTAGCTGATGGGGTTGCATGGAGACTATTCTTGTCATAAATAAATGATTTCCTGCCTGCCTCACTGACAAACTGATGTTACCCAGGTAATTTCTGCACATCATTAGAGGAAGTAGAACAACAGTTCTGAATAATAGTCCCATTTCTCTAGCACAACAGCCCCTTTTTCCCCAGACCTGAGTTATGCCCAGGAAACTTGGAGTAATAATATTGCACCAATACATAGCACCTTTGATGTAATGTATCTACTTATAGCTCCTCTGAAATGCAGCCACCTCTGGGTGGGAAACCAGCAGTCAACTGTGGATTTGTGGGGAGGAATGGATGATTCTTTGGTCAAAGTCATGGAGTAAATGCCTGCTCTTGTCAAAAGTATCTTGGGATCTTCAGGTCCATAAAGGGCTGACAGGTTTTTAAGGGTTCGCCTAAAAGCCCTGGACACAGTAAGATGTGTGGTACTGACCAGAGCTCACTGAAAAAATCTGAATTTTGATTTTTTGGTGAAAAAAGGGACAATTTTTTTCACAATACATTTTCCCATTGTTTCCACTTGTTCTAGTATTGCCTTCTATCCTCTGACAGGCATTAACCATTGAATCCCTGACCCAGGTCAGGTGACTGGAGCCAAGAAATAAAGTCATTCTGTCTTTCCAGCACTGGTGTGTGTCAGAAGCATGTTATATCACTCTGTCAGGATCTGAGCCTGTTGTTCTCAGGAACCTAAGTATTCCAAATCTCCCTCTGATAACTATGAAGCCAGGTCCTTCCAGTGGGCTGTCAACTCTCCTTTCTAGCACAAGGGAGTTTTAAAACTGTTATGAGTCATTTACCAAAAAAGAAATTGTTCCACACGCATTTTCACCTTTGTCTTCCTGACATACAGTTTTCTGCTCCTCATCTATAACCCGCTCTTGAAGAGATAGAAAAAGGTTTTTAAAACTGCCATAACTGTTATTCTCTGTTTTGTGCTTTCATCTGACAGCTCATTACTCACCACTAAAATTTGTTTTTTGAAACTGGGCAAAGTGATATTTTGTGTGACTGAGTAAATGAATTCCAACCCTTCCTGCTGACCTCTCAATAACTTAGTCAGTGGCCAATCAGATCACTGGATTTATACCGCCCATTTTAGAAATGGAGTTGCTGTATTAAAGCATAAGCGTAGGAAGTATTATTTTAGCTCCAAATACGGAACACTGAGACACAGTAACGACCTGTTACCTTGAGCCATCTTTTGAAGTTTCATGGAACCATATGGATGATCATACTGTTTTTGTAGCTCCCGAAGTAACATCTGGCTTTCGTTTTCCTTAGTCCTCTCCTGATACACTTCTAAATCTAAGACTTCTGAGTCTTGGGAAGGCAGCTTTTACATTTTATATGCTTCATAACACTAAATAGATTTTCACAGAAAGTGTTTAGAGAAAAGGACAAGGTCATATGGGCCAGAGATCCCTTTGATAATTTGCCTTGCCTAGTTTTTACTTAAACTGACCCAGATGCTGAATGAGTAGATTTCCAGGTTCAAGTTTGCTTCCATACCTTGCTGACAAGTTGACTAACCCTGCTATTTGTTATGTTCAGTTTCTATGTTTATCAGCTCTTCACTCAAAGTTTATGAAAAAGATGTTCTGATGGGGGAGGATTAAAAAGAAGTAAAAATCCAGGGCCAGATTATCCACAGTATTATGCCAGTATTATGCTGGTATGGCTCCTCAAGAATCATCTGTGTAAAACTGATGAAACTTAGTCAAGAATTTGGCTGTCAGAATAAGTAGGGAAGTGCCACTTCTCACAAAGGATAATATATGGAGTAAATTAACAGGGACATGATTGAAGCAAAGAGCCTAAATGAGTTCAAGAAATACCTAGATCTTTTCTGAAGGAAGGAATCTGTGAGGATAGAGAAAAAGACTTAGAACTTAAAAAAAAAAACAATGCGGCGGCGGCTAGTGTGCGACATGGTATTTTGTGTTCCTAAAATCCCTTTATGTTGGACCTTCTTCTAAATACATTAAAGTGATCCACTGGAAAATTACCCTTGCTCCAACTTTTTGTAATGGAAAGGTTTCTTGGGGAAACAATACTAGAAATGGGCCTGAACCAAACCCTAGATACTAATTGTACATCTGGATCTGAATCCAGAATTTGTCAAAAAATTGGACATTCAGATCCAGCATTTAGATACAGCCCATTAAATAAGTACAAGCTATGAACTCAGATCTGAGGTCCAGATCAAGATTTGGGGTCATAACATGGGTTTTAATATATGTTCATCTCTAAAATATACTTACTCAATTACTTTTCAACATTTTTAGGCTGGATTTCGGAAAACAAGCACCAATCTCTCTGCAATGACATCTCTAGCTTTGTAAAATGTCATATTGTGACAGAATAGTCTATATATATAGTAATTTTACAAGCCTCTCCATGTCACACAGCCACTCCATGATTGGAAACCTTGGTAGTCTATGCCCAGAAAAAAAAAATCACAGTAATAGGGTCTCCTGGGTTAGAACTGAGGTTTGTTAGCAAATCTGTACGGAGGAAGCTACCATAATGTCCACTATCACTTGGCTCAAACCAAGTGCTATCACTCCCTTGGATACATGAACATTATAATGCATTCCATTCTAAATAATCCCCTGCCCGTACCTATTTATCTTACATTTTTATAATGCACCAATCCCTGTGCAAAATGCCCCCAATCTGATATATTTATTTATGCTGGGAACCACCTTCCTTCATAGTCACATTGACTTGAATGCTATACTACATTAGCAAGAGTAGCAGAATCTGACCCAGCATGTTTTTCCTTTTTGTTCCTCTGGTGCAGAGAAGCATGACTGAGTCCGCATAGGATTTTTTTAAGAGCACTGACAAATACATTTACAAAACACTTTGAAACAAATGGAGGTTAGCAATAACGAATTATTTCTGTCCCACAAAGCTGTTTTCTTTGTTCTGAGGTCTACAGCAAATATACAGTATACCACAGTTTGATTTTTCTTTACTTCCTCCCCCAAAGACCTACAGATTTTCAGTGTCTCTAAATTGTTAGAGTCAATTTTACAGCCAGAAGCCAGTTCACATATTGACGGTCATCTGTTGAATACAAGCAACTCCACATTGGACTTTCTGTGGGTGACAGTCCAAGAGGAGACAATAAAGACTCACATTTACAAGAAAGAAATGGGAGAAAGTTACAAATCACAGTATTTCTAACCCATTAGGAATGTTGTCTCTGACACACCAGCTCTTAGATCAGATTTTCAGAAGAGCTCTGCTCCAATTTAAACACTTAAATCAGATTCTTTGTCCATTTTTAAACCATAAATTAAATTATGTTTTCCTATTGCAACCCATTGCCCCAAGTTGAAATCTGTTTCTCCTGGTCTTAGGATATATGTGTACTGCCAAAACACTTATCTTAATAAAAGTAAGTCACCACAGGAATGCTTTACCTAAAATTTTAACTTTTTAAAAAATGGAAAAGGATTGAAAATAAAAATAGTTAAAGCTCAGGATCAAGGCCCTGATTCAGCAAAACACTTACATATGTGTTTAACTTTAAATACATGCTTAAGTCCCCTTGATTTCAATCCCAAATATGGAGTATTTCATACCCTTAGAGTTCAATCCTGAGCTCCACTCCAGGTCCTTTGTGCTTCTCCAACAGCAGTGCAAAGGGGCAAGAAAGCCAGTGGTTCTTCCCAAATGGGGATTCTCCTGGCGTGGGGGCATGCTTGGGTGGCACAGAGTTGGTATCTAGTCTACTGCTTTCCAACTCCCAGGACCCATTGCAGAGGGACATTCTGAGGGTGTGGCCTGAGTATACTGCCCTCCAGTGATCCCCAGTTGGTAGAGCAGTCCCTTTGAGCATAGCCACATAGGAATTGTTTAAAGCAGCCTGAGTTGAGCTTTGAGACCCAGCATTGGTGATCTCCCCTCACCCACTAGCTGTCCCTAGCATTTACAGAACATGTGGACTTAGGCTTCTGTATGCAAAATGAGGAGGCACTCAGCTGGTGAGTCTACATGGATACTGAGCAGATCCCTTTCAAATCCTCTTTTCAGTTAATGCTGCGAGTTTTTTTTCCTTCAGGTTCCATAGAAGATATTCTCTGTTCCACTTATGCTTAAATTATATATGTTTTTAAACAGAGGGAGAAAGAGCTAAAATCCAAACCACTTTAGGTTAACATAGCCATATAAAATAGTTATATCACAAATTTGAAACCACCATATATCAGTTACATTATCCCTAAACCAAAGCAAAACTTCTCCAGCAAGATTATATGTGATGTCTAGCCACAGTGGGTGATGTACATTAGACCCCAGCTTCCACAATAATTCCTTTGCAGCTTGTCCATTTCGTCATGTGTCCATCAGGTATAAAGTAATTGAATCCCTTGCCCCTTTATGTAAAATGTGGAGGGCTTTGATCAGTTTTGTCCCATGTGATTTGAATCTGTGCACATGTAACCCCTGCTTGGAAAACGTGAAGCCATTTTCCTCTCTAGTGACTGGTTCATATAAAAGAGATTAGTGAGCCTACTGCTAAGTGCTTTAGCTCAAGTGATTGAGGCTCATATTTTAGCTCTGCAGGTTCTGGTTTAAAACCCTCAGTGTTCAAACATTCTGGAAATTATCAGAACTATTGCTAGAGAAATTTTTAACTAATCTATTGAAATCACATCATGATTTTGCTTGCTGGGAAATGTGACCACTTTAAATCTGAAGGGTGAAGAGAATCATGCTTGTATTAAGTGTAAACAATGCTAGTGACTGGAAGAAAGTGTCTCATGCCCACATGGATTGGCCCACACCCTCTTTCATCTAATATGTGGGCAAAATTCCTATTGAAGGCCTTGGTTTATAAGAAGTGCCATTGCAAAAGAATGGACAAACAAGAAAAACGTTACAGACTTGCGATCTCTGCTTTGGAGATCACTCCCACAAAGTTACTTGTGTTGAACTTATGAATGACTTCATATACTGTACAGATGTAGCCTCCCAACATTTTGAACTGCTGCTGTTCTCATATCCATCCACTTAATGCTGAATAATGGCACACAGATATTTTGACTACTTCAGTATACATGTCAGAAGCTATGTTTATATGCAAATCTACATAATTCATAACAACATTTCTTCTTAAAGTAGCCACCAACAAATGCTCTGGCTCACTGGCTTTAGAGAATCCAGTAAACATCTCTCTTTTACCAAACAGCGACTGTGAAGGTTAATGAAGGTGGTTAACTGGGAACTGGCTGCTACTTTGTGGTTTCCCTCATGCTGCTCTGACAGTCTTTCCTAGCTGGTTCACAGACTGTTGCCTCCAGAAGTGCTTGGAGGGTCTCTAGACATATGCTTCTGACACTGCCCCACCACCCATCCTACAGGAACTTAATGCTGCTCCAACAATTTTTAGAGTATCACAGGCATTTGTCAGCGTAGCAGTCTACTTTCTGCAAGCCATGGACACAAGCATATCAAGGACGTGATCCATTGCTCACTGAAGTCAATGGGAGTCTTTCCATTGATTTCAGTGGGTGGTTTATCAGGTTCTACGAGTGGTTCTTAATAAGAAAACACTAAGGGGAAGCCAGTGTCACTGTTCAGAGCAACTGCACTTGCACTCACTCTAGGTTTCCAGCTTCTCAGCCATCACCTCTGTTGAGTAGAGACCCATGTTTTTCTCCCTCCTGACTAGGGCTTTTTCAGGCTGCACAGTTCCCTGCCTACACTGTGATACCCACATCAAGCCAGATTGCCTAACCAGGCCAGTGTCTGTGCATCACTTTCTCTCTGAAGACTTATGAACAGCATAATTTCCAGCAGTTATAAAACCATACAGCCCTTTATAAGCAATCACATTTATTCTTAAGGCAAAAGCATTACAGAAAAAACATAAAAACAATACAATTTCTGAGATGCATGCTAAAAGCTTCCCAGAGGTCACCCATCAGTCTTATGGGGCCAAAGTCCTTCTACTTGTTCCTAGAAAGGATTGCCCTCCCTCGGATAGAATGTTCTGTCCATTTGCAAGATCAGAAAGGAGACCCTGAGTCAGTTTAAATTCAGGCTATTTAAAAGTCATTTATTTGTCTGTTTGTCTCTGAAGAATTCAGTTTGAGCTATTATATGTAAGCCTCCCTCATGGTACTTCTCCAGAGATGTTACATCCTGAGTGAATTTGCCTAATCATCCCCCACTGTTCTGAATTCCTGGAGGGGCAGTGATTACCCTGCCCCATGGAGTTAATCATAGAATCATAGACTTTAACGTCAGAAGGGACCATTATGATCATCTACTCTGGCCTCATGCACAACGCAGGCCACAGAATCTCACCCATCCACTCCTGTATCAAACCTATGTCTGAGTCATTGAAGTCCTCTAATCAGGGTTTAAAGACTTCAAGGTGCAGAGAATCTTCCAGCAAGTGGCCTGTGCCCCACACAGCAGAGGAAGGTAAAAAATATCCAGGGCCTCTGCCAATCTGCCCTCGAGGAAAATTCGTTCCTGACCCCAAATATGGCCATCAGCTAAACTGTGAGCATGTGGGCAAGACTCATCAGCCAGCCACCCAGGAAAGAATTCTCTGTAGTAACTCAGATCCCATCCCATCTAACATCCCATCACAGGCCACTGGGCATATTTACCACTAATGGTCAAAGATCAATTAATTGCCAAAATTAGGCTATCCCATCATACCATCCCTTCCATAAACTTATCAAGCTTAGTCTTGAAGCGAGATATGTCTTTTGCCCCCACTGCTCCCCTTGGAAGACTGTTCCAGAACTTCACTCCTCCAATGGTTAGAAAACTTTGTCTAATTTCAAGTCTAAACTTCCTGATGGTCGGTTTATATCCATTTGTTCTTGTGTCCGCATTGGTACTGAACTTAAACAATTCCTCTCCCTCCCTGATATTTATTCCTCTGATATATTTATAGAGAGCAATCATAGCTCCCCTCAGCCTTCTTTTGGTTACCTAAACAAGCCAAGCTCTTTGACTCTCCTTTCTTAAGACAAGTTTTCCACTCCTCGGATCATTCTAGTAGCCCTTCTTGGTACCTGTTCCAGTTTTAATTGATCCTTCTGAAACATGGGAGACCAGAACTGCACACAGTATTCCGGATGAGGTCTTACCAGTGCCTTGTGTAACGGTACTAACACCTCCTTATCTTTACTGGAAATAACTCAACTGATGAATTACATGCAATCCCAGGCTTACAATGACACATAAACTTAATACAGTCAACTCTCCCAAAGAGATTGCACAAAATTGCCATATCTGTCACAGCCTGAGCTTCCAGAAACATGATACAATGTTAAAACGTGTATACATGGGGTGTTTCAGAGGTGTCATTGAATGACTGAGGGACTGGGAATGGAATGTAGAGCATTTCACCTTTTAAAAACTCTGTTTATTAGGCTGAGGGTTACTGAAAATCATTACCATCCCAAAAATTATTTGGTGACTTATTTCAGATGTGCTGTAGGCCTTTCTGACTGGACAAATGATTATGTCACACATACACAAAACACCACCAGAATTGACACTAATTATTTACTAATATTTCCTGACATTGCAGTGCAATGGTCTAGGTAAAGCAAGCTAAAGTCTTGTTTGGGTTGCCTACTGATGAACTCACCATTACAACTGGCAGCCTCAGCAGACACCAAGAAAAGAACAGGCATGGAGAACTAATTTCCTCCTAGTTGGGTCATCCAGAGTCAGTGGCCACGCTCTTCTACTTGGGCATGAAAATTGGGATATACTTGTATGTCCCCTGGGTCCATTACTTGACTTTAAGCCCTTGGAATGCTTCCTAATCTGCAAATGTATACCATCTGGACACAGTATTCTGAGAGCTGGAAAGAAGACTGCAGTGGGCACTTGCCCAACAGCTAGGGTGACCAGACAGCAAATGTGAAAAATCAGGACGGGGTGGAGGGTAATAGGAGCTTATATAAGAAAAAGACTCCAAAATCAGGACTGTCCCTATAAAATCCGGACATCTGGTCACCCTATCAACAGCAGCCAGAAAACTCAGCAGCTGAGAAACTGGTCTCCAATCACCCAGTACTGTTTCTTGGGGATGGGTAAACTGCATTGTAGTGTTTTGACCATTCAAAACTAGATATGCAAGAAAGAATCAATTTAAAAATTGATCTTAAGATTCTGCTTTCTTTGGGAAATAAGGATTGCTATTATTTTTCATGATCAGCAAGGGATGAGGTTATGTGGGGGTTAGGATGACCAGATAGTCAGTGTAAAAAAATCAGGATAGGATGGGGGTAATAGGTGCCTATAGAAGAAAGCCCCCAAAATCAGGACATCTGGTCACCCTGGTGGGGGTGGCTTCATAAATATTATTTTGTTTTACTAGCTCAGGGCATACACCAGGGGCTGACATGACTACGGAAAGGTTTCAAACAGAGAAGGAACAGGAAACAGTTTTGCAATTCTAATGAGCACCCTGGGACTGTTTGCTTTTAGATCTGGGTAAGATTAGAACTACACAGGAACGTTTGCCAGCCTCACAGCACAGAGGGGAAAATCAGGACTGATTCAGATGAACAGGCTGTAAATTGCTGCCACTGCAGTGACAGACTCCAGTGACTGCTTTTAAGAGGTCTGTCATCAATATTGAAATTGCAATTCACAGCAAGCCTCCTGAAAGGTAATTCAATTGAACAAATGGCTAAGGGCTAGAGTCTGACTAGCTTGTGAACATAGCATGTGTGCGTGGGGATGAGCAAGGAGCTTCCTCCCATTATGCAGCATATGTAAGGCCAGCCACCACTACAGTCCCTACACTTAGGTGCATTTACGCCTCTGCAAGGTGGGCATAATGATTTTGTTGAACTCTTCCACTGGGGGAAAAAAAACAAAAAAGAAACATTTTTTGACTAGCTCTAATCATAACTATTTTTTCTGCAATGTACAATTTACCCTACAGGAGCCCTTTCATTGCACCTCAGGCATATATCACATTTTTTTTCCTATTTTTGTTTCACTAGTTTGCATTCTAAGAGTCTGATTCTGCAACCCTCGCTCACATTCAGTAGTACCTGCTCCCACTGACCTCAGTGGGCCTGCTCACATGAGCAACTGCTACAGAGAATAAACTAGGCTTGGAGTCTCTACTGCCTCGCACTTTGCACTCGTCAAAGCGGGTATGAAATGCTTCCTGAATAGCACTCCCTTTGCACTGGTGTAAATGACCACAGTGGGGACAAGGCGGTGGAGAATCAGAACCTCAAGCTCTTAACAGGCACTCATCACCAAGAACACTGGGAGGCCGAGAGGTTTCTGTACATTACAACAGTGATTCTCGGCTTTTTCCATCCCATGATCCTTATTAAAAAATGTTTCAGGCTCCCCCCTCTCCTATTTAGCTATAAAGACAGGTGCGGGAAGAGTTGTGACCCCTTGAAGCCTGTTTGTGGCTCTTCTGGGGATCACAAAACCCAGTTTGAGAATCTATGTGTTATAGCATCTTTTGTGTTAGTTTGGCAATGGGCATTGCTGACATGGGTATGTGCCTGGCAAACTATCTATGGTGTTTATATGATTCCCCCATCACTGTAGTGTCTGAGTGCCTCACAATTTTTGATCCCTGTGAAGTAGAGAAATTCTATTATTCCCATTTTACAGATAGGGAACTCAGTCACGGATAGGGAAAGCGGCTTGCCCACAGGTGCACTGGAATTCTGTGATGTAGTAGTGAATTGAACTCAGAGAAGCTAAACTAGGACATTAACTGCCGGACTATACTTCTTGTCCAGTTGGAATAGGCAAGATGTTGCAAGCTTAGGGACAGCATATAAGGGGGCTTAGAGATGAGTGCAGGAGGAGTGGTGAGGCTGCTTTCATTATCACAGAGAGGGGAGGTGTAGTAAGAAATGATGGCAGAGATGTAGGCATGGTGGAGTCATATGTGGCCCTGCAGATAAGAAAAGAAAATTAAACTTCAAAGCGAAGATGATGGGATGCCACTAGAGGGATCGAAGAGAAGAGTGAGTCATGAGCACACCAATAATTTTGAGGCGTGATCATATGAGATGTTAACAAGCAGTTGAGAGAATTTCCTGAGCTGCCAACAAGTGGCGACTGAGTTTTGCAGAGCAGCCATGGTACAAGCCTCTGTTGTTCACAAACAGAAACTGTCTGCTCCTTTCATTAGGAAAGGTTCATATCACAACAGCAGCATGTGCTTTTTCTTAGCAGAGCTCGGTCCTGCTGAGTCAGAGTCACCTTGTAAGCAGCCAAGCAAGAGCCAGTAAAATGGGCATTAATAAAGTTGTTCTGAGCCACACAAGAGCAGCGGTAATGCAGATGTGAACTGCTCAGAGGCAAGATAGTTTTAGAAGATAAGACATGGATGGGCTGAAGGCTTAGCAGAGGAGAGCTACTGCAGGTAGAGACGTGAATGCAATACTCATTCTAGAGAAACAGACTACTTCATGTCTGGGGAGCTTCCAGCTGAGTTTAATGTCCTACTGTATCTGTGACACACAGATTAAGTCTGGCACCCTGACTGAGCAAGCAGGAAATGCTTCTTTGTCCTGGCTCTGTGGGATTCAGGGGAGGAGCCCTACTGTGTGAGAGCACCCAGCCCCAAGCGAGTCCCAGCCTCTGCTACAGGACCAGCACAGGTTAACCGAACAACTGGACTCAGCAGAGGTGACAAATGCTGTCAGCTTCCTGCAAGTAAGAACCACACAGCCCCATGGATGTACCGGTAAGAAGCCACGGCTGAGACTCCTGTCTGTAGTCACTCTGGTCTCTTTCTAGCTAGGCGCCCTTCCCCACACCAGCTCACTCTGAGTGCAGAGTAGGGGAAGTTTCTCCTCTTCCCACCTTTGGGGATAGGTAAAGGGAGCGGAGGGGGTGTGGACATGCACAGTGTGAGAGGGAAGGCGGAAGAGGACCTTGGTGAGGGCAAGGCAGAACATCAAGGAATGAAGAAAGAGGAGCTTGGCAGGATGTGCAAGGGATTTGCAGGAGGGGAGCCTGAGAGGCAGAAACTGGGTTGGGGACTTGGGGAAGAGGAGCTGGGGAGGAGAAAGCAGAGAGATGAAGGATGAAGACAAGGGAGGCTGGAGAGATGGGACTGGGGAGAGGCAGAGCAAGGCGGGATGATAGGATACATCAAGGGGCAAAGAGGGGGAATAAAAAGCAAGTGGGTGCCATAGAAGGAAGATAGAGAGGGGGACATCACAGGATAAGATCAGAAAGTTGCAGCGCTGGTGAGGGAGTTACAGCGCTGCAACTTAGGAGGTGTACACATCTGCAGGGCACCACCAGCGCTGCAACTCCCTGTTTGCAGCGCTGGCCGTACTCCCGTTTTGTCTCGGGTGTAGAGGATCCAGCGCTGGTGATCCAGCGCTGGTAATCAAGTATAGACACTTACCAGCGCTTTTCTTGACCTCCGTGGAATAAGCAGGTATCCCAGCATACCTGAGGAAGCCTCTGGTAATCAAGCTGGTCTCCTTCCCCGGCTTGCTCTCGCGTTCCCCGAACCCCGAGCAAGCAGGTCTCCTTCCCTGCAGTTTGCTCTCGCGTTCCCCGAACCACCCTGCAAACCGCAGGGAAGGAGACCTGCTTGCTCGGGGGTTCGGGGAACGAGAGAGCAAACCGGGGAAGGAGACCAGCTTCTCCGCGGTTTGCTCTCGCGTTCCCCGAACAAGCAGGTCTCCTTCCCTGCGGTTTGCACGGTGGTTCGGGGAACGCGAGAGCAAACCGCGGCGAAGCTGGTCTCCTTCCCCGGTTTGCTCTCGCGTTCCCGGAACCACCCTGCAAACCGCAGGGAAGGAGACCTGCTTGCTCGGGGTTCGCGGAACGTGAGAGCAAACCGCGGCGAAGCTGGTCTCCTTCCCCGGTTTACTCTCGCGTTCCCCGAACCCGAGCAAGCAGGTCTCCTTCCCTGCGGTTTGCAGGGTGGTTCGCGGAACGCAAGAGCAAACCGCGGCGAAGCTGGTCTCCTTTCCCGGTTTGCTCTCGCGTTCCCCGAAACCCCTTGAAGCCGCCCAACAGCGCTGCAGTGTGGCCACATCTAACACCACTTGCAGCGCTGGTTGCTGTAAGTGTGGCCACTCTGCAGCGCTGGCCCTATACAGCTGTACTAATACAGCTGTAACAACCAGCGCTGCAAAATTTTAGATGTAGACATGGCCTTAGACAGACCTAGGGGTAGAGGGATACGGGATGTGGCAAAGGGGCTATAGCCACCTTGGAAGAGTGAACAGAAGTGGGATAGCTATGGATAGGTTGTGGAGAGGAGAAAGGATGGTGTTTGAAGGGACAGGAAGTAGAGACTGGACTTGTGGGTAGAGGAGAGAGGGATGGAAAGTTGGGTAGAGGCCAGGGAGGTGTTTAGAACTTTAGGTGGAGGTAGGAGGGAACTAATACTGCTGGGAGCTTTGGGCACAGCGTGGCTCCTGGTTCTGTGAGTGTCTTTGTCCTCCCTTGACTTTGTTGACAGAATTACTCCACTGATTGGCAGCTGTCAGCTAGGCCTGATTGATTCCCAGGAGAAAACAGCCTTTGCTACTTGGGTTATTCCACTTAGCCACCCCTCAGCATTTAATAGGTTGCATCCTCCATGGCCACCAGCAGTATGCAGCTGCACACCTGCATGATGGGTCATTTTTAGTCCTGCTTATCATCACTGAGTGAGGAGGGAACTGACCTAGAGGGAGGCTGGAGTCAGTGCTCACCTGAACTCCTGTAAATTTGGGAAAGGAGAAGCTACATACTTGCTAGGAAATGGGCAGGTTCAACCTACCCTACCTCCACCCACAGAGAAAGTGGAGACCCTGCAAAAAGCCCAAACCCTAAAACCAAGAAGCAGATATGATCCTTCTTGGAGATGGCCGGCTATTGCATGGTATTCCTGACATATTTCACCACACTTGACTGAGCTTAAAAAACCGTGAGGCACCACAGCAGGTGTGTGAGACAGAACCATTCGACCAGGCTTTCACAGTGATACAAGAACATATTTTGTAAACAGCCTGGACTGAGCAGCCTGGATTTTAACTGGATGCTTACTCTACTGAGCAGATTAATTGGATATTGAATTGGGGACTGTATGATTCCAGAAATTTCAGGGGGAAAACCACAATATATTATACTGGAGATGTAAACTCCTTCCTATTGGGGTGAGGAGTGGGGAAGATGTTTAAGGTAGAGAGAGTGGTTACTTTAAGACAGTACTCGCTTGGGAACCCTTTTATTTTGGTTACAGGCCATGCTGCCCTGTGTTGGTTACATACTCTGAAAGAGTCTAATCTCCAGATCATCCATTACTACTTGAGGCTCCAGCCTTATGTTTTCCATGTACAACACGGACCTGGGAGGCAGCATGAGAAGGGTTAACTTCCTTTGTCAGGACACTAATACTGCCACAATCTTTAGAGAGTGAATCACAGGTGACATTCCGAGAGGATGAGTGTATGGGGTGTTTCTGGCCTTTCACAGAGAAGAACCTTTTCTGGTCTGACCGCACCCTACCCCAATTTGGTTGCTGGAAAGAAATCCCAGCATTCTTGCCTCTAATATAATGAGGCCAGCATGGATTATACAAGGGGAGTTTGCTAGGTAAGTGGACTTTGTTAACTTGCCAATTTGGGGCATGTAACTTGCTGACTTTGCCTGGAGGGGAAGCTCAGAGAACAGTCAGCCCACAAGAAAGGGCAGCTCTAACCCAAATAGCTGGGAAAGGGGTCTCCCTACACAGTGAGCTATTTAAGTTTTTTTTTTTAATTGCTGCTGTTAAAGACAATCCTGGGCCCGCATTCTAGTCTATGGGTATGGCTACGCTTGAAATTTCAAAGCGCTGCCAAAGCTTTCCCAGCGCTGCACGTAAACCACATCTTCTATGGGTGTAGCTTGCAGCGCTGGGAGCCCGCGCTCCCAGCGCTGCGGCACTGATTACACTAAGGCTTTACAGCGCTGTATCTTGCAGCGCTCAGGGGGGTGTTTTTTCACACCCCCTGAGCACGAAAGTTGCAGCGCTGTAAAGTGCCAGTGTAGCCAAGGCCTAGTGTGACTCTCCAGCTGTGGAAAGGGACTGCAAAACAGCCAGATGTCTCCAGCTGGCATGTAAAGTTGGCATAGCTACTTTCTGTCATTCCCCCTCTTCCCTCATTGTCTGATTCCAGCGTGGGGAACAATCTGGGGCGAAAGCATGGCCAGATGTCAATGTGCTCCGGCAACCCTCAGTAAGTAGGGGCCATCAGCAGCCAGGGATAGTTTTGAGCAGCTCTTGGGCTGCTGTAAACTATGCTGGCGCCAGAAGCAGGGAGTGGATGACAGGGGATGGATCACTCAGTGACTGCCTGTTCTGCTCATTCCCTCTGAAGTTCCTGGTATTGGTCACTGTTGGAAAACAGGATAGATACCTGGACCATTGGTCTGACCTAGTATGGCTGTTCTTATGGTCTTATGACCCAGGATGTGGGAGCCACAAAATGCTATTTGTTCCTCCCTCAGCTGTATCCACTGGCTAGCGGGCATAGCCAGAGATCAAAGGCAATAAAGCAACAGCCAGCCTGTGGCCTGAGATAGAGGGGTCTAGGGTGGCTCTTCTGTTTTTGTTGGGTTTGTTCAACGAAAGCTTAAAATGAACAGATACCCCAGTAAAAGGTGGCTGGCTAGAGGGAGGGGTGAACACTTGAGAAAAAAAAAAAAAAAAAGAAGTCAGCCAGAAGGTCTGTTGTGATTTAAGAGAAGCCAGGGCTCAGTTGTAGTCACCTCAGAGAACAGACATTCCTGACTGTGGGATGGAGTCATTAATTTAATTGGTCCATTCCATCTCCAGTTTCAGTGATACCCTCCATGTGAGAGCTTTTAGCTAGGAGTGTGTCGATCCCCTGCTTGAGAACTGAGGTTGCACACATGTTGGGCTCAGATCTTGAGACTCACTTAATCTTAGGTAAACTGACAGAAGGAATGAAAGGGGTGTCAAGTTGATACACAGCAGGCCCACTGGAGACGCTCACAGCTTGGTACAAAATGAAGAGCATCTCAACCTTATCAGATTTCATTGTAAAGAGTCAGCACATTCCTTTGGAGAGACTCATTAGAAGGCAGATAATCCAAAGGTCTGGACAGGGACATTGAGCAGGCCAAAATGTCTCTCGGATCAATCAAAAAAACAAAGGGTCCAATAATGCTTTTCAGGAACAGGTGTTGCTGGCGGGAAAGACTGTGTGTTGGTTCTCAACTGACAATCTCTCTAATTGTGTCTTTAAAAAAGAGTGGCATGTTAAAAACTATTTTAAAAAAGCTTCCCTATCCAAGTGACTACCAACACAAAGTATTACAAAACAAAGGATTTTGAAAATTTAACGTGCTTTTCACTGTTGCATGTGTGCACTGTTTATTCTTGCATCAGAGTGGGCAGTGAAGCGTTTCATTTTTGTTTAAAGTCAGTATCTATGTTCTTATGCACTAGTTCAGTTCAGCACTGGTTTGGGTTACAAACACTACAGGAGAAGGCTAGGTATGTAACTGCCAATATTTGCACCTCCAAAGCAAAAGCTGGGGTGAGGCTCAGCTGAAAATTAGACTCTATGTATGTGTGCCATGTCCTTAACATGAAGAGACAGTATTTCACTGTCTATTTAGAATATCTTGCATTTATTTATAAATATGCTATTCTCAAAGGGATATTAAGAATTCTTCACTTTTCCTTGGGGTTGGAAGAATATTTTTCTTCTGCATTTACCTGAATTATAAAACAAGGACTAACATTATCAGAAACTGGACGTTCCTCAAAAACAGGAGCTAGCTTTTACTTCTTGGTATGTTAAAATATATTCAGCCTTTCTTGTTTTCTTTGTTTTAGTCTTGATTGTGTGTGTGTGAAGCAACACTGTGACATCTAGTAGCTGGAAGAATGATTCCCAGCTGTATATTCCCAAATTCCACTGGGTTTTGCTGGAGGTAGGGTATCTTCCATTAGACAAACAGGCAAGATACTTGTTTTTGTGTGCTATATCTTTGTAAAGATTGTGAAACCCTCTAAGTAACAGTCTCACATTACCCAGTCACATAAACCATCTGGTTTGTTTGTCTGGTTTGCAACCTTAGTTAAGGAACAGACCTGATATAGATTTTCAAGCAACCTTTTAATCTTCGCCCTTTAAGCTTTAGCTGTAATTGTATTGCAGCCATACGTTTAACTATCTGCATTCTTCTGTGCCAGAACAGAAAGAAGCCATATACTAAACAGATGAAATATGAAATTTTGCCTCATTCTTACAAGTGATATGTGAACTTGGATATCAAGTACAGAGATCTAACGCAAGCTGATAAGTCCTAATTATTATTGCTTCAGAGCAACTGAATGAGTAACAGGTTCATATGGAGTTTTCAGTATCAGAGAAAATAAAGTTCACTAGCTGACACACAACTGGCTAACAATTCTTTCTACTACAGATGCAGTGAGACCTTGATCCTTACCAACAAGCAGACTTTGTTTTTCCCTCCCTAAGCACCAGCTGGGCCACTTGGATCAACACCGTTAACTGACAGGCCTTTATCTTCTATGAACCAACATGGAAAGGAATCTTAAGAATGTTCTTGTCATTTCTTTTGGATTTTTACTTCTATTTACTGCTTATGGAGGGCTGCAGAGTCTGCAGGTAAATGTAGCTAGTTTCATTAGTTGCTATGATATCCGTTCCTATAGTTTTATCAGTCCAGTCAAGGGGTGTGAAACATAATGTTTTCTTGGTATCTTTGAAGAACATGTGTGCTTTTCTGGTGTGGGTTGAAAGATCAGTCTGGCAAAAGATGATGTGTTTTACCCAAGTTCCAGAGCCTCTGTTAAGAATTTTATCTGCTTAATGCAATGGAAGGGCTCAGAAACAGAGGGGCTTTTTCGGAACAGAAATAGTTCTAGAAATGCCTAGATCTGTAAAGAAATGCCTAAGACGTAAGTTAGCCAGGAAAAGGTGACATGTTATCTTGTTTGCAGATTTGTGCAATGCCAAAAGCAGGATGTATCCTTCCTGCCATACAATCTTAAACTGTGATCTTCTCAGATCTCAAATCAAATTTCGGAATAAAAGGCTGTCTCGAAAAACCCAGAATGCTTCAAGTAGGGATGTTGGTAATTCAGGATGTGGTTCTCTTCCTTCTGCGGCCCCCCCTTGATGAAGAAAAAGGGTGCATCTTTCAATCATGTAAACTTAACATGATTGGAAAGTCCTGTTAATACACAGTCTAATACATTTGAAGCCTGGTTAACTGGTTGCATTGTAGCCTAGCAGGAACCTTTAAAGAATTTCTTTTTCATCTCATGATGTTTAAACTCATGATTTTTTGTGTTCTGACTAATAATATTTATAATGCTTGGAGCTGGCAATACTTTATATATGGATTTTTAATAAGAATCCCCTCTGATTTGCAAGCCAATTTGCATGTCTATTGAACAATGAGTTCCTTACAGCTGCACAATGGCAGCCATGGAAGAGAAGTGGCAGAAGCTAATATTGCTTCAGGCAGCATTACTTCCACTGGAATTTCCAAACAGCTCTCAAACCAGCCAGGGATTATGGGAAGCTGTTCTTTAGCTCCACCTCTGTGGTCCGAACCCTGCAGAGCCAGTTCCTCATGGAACACTTGTGGAGAAGCTGCTAGAGGCTCAGACAAAGGATGAGACGAGGCCATGGATGTGGTACCCTGCAACCACTCACCAAGATCTGAAAGATCTTAACTAAAACAGGTCAAAAAAAATGGCAACACACTAGTTTTATGTCAACATTTAGTTTAATCTAAATCAAAACTTTTTGCAGAAAAATGTTGATTTCAACAATGTTTTTCAGTGGGAAAAAGCTGAAACCAATCATTTTGACTTTCTCATTTCAACTTTGTATTATAGTTTAATATTAAAAATATAAAAGTCGAAACAAATCAAAACAAGAAAGTAGAAACAACACATTCTTCTTCGAGTGATTGCTCATATGCATTCCAGTTAGGTGTGTGCGCGCCGCGTGCACGTTCGTCGGAGAAACTTTTACCCTAGCAACCCAGGCGGGTCGGCCGGGCGCCCCCTGGAGTGGCGCCGCTATGGTGCCCAATATATATCCCAGCCGACCCGGCCACCCTTCAGTTCCTTCTTACCGCCCGT
Organism: Gopherus flavomarginatus; assembly: GCF_025201925.1. Taxonomy (NCBI): domain Eukaryota; kingdom Metazoa; phylum Chordata; order Testudines; family Testudinidae; genus Gopherus; species Gopherus flavomarginatus. The sequence continues at coordinate 89,292,832 of NC_066620.1, forward strand.
GTCGGTCGTTGGAACTGTGGAGCGCAGCTTCGCTGACCTCCACACTCCCTAGCAGCTCATTTCGCTATTGTTGTATATAGTAGTTATAGTGGTTATTGTACATATATAGATATATAGTTGTTAGTTAGTCAGTTATCTAGTGTTGTTAGTGTAGTTATTAGTTGTAGTTGAGGGGATCGGGGGTACCCCCCCCTTCCCCGCACCAGGAGCCGGAGCTCATGCCTGGCTCATCGGGCTTCAAGCAGTGCTCGGCTTGTCACAAGCCCATGCCAGTTGGAGACCCCCATGATTCCTGCTTGAAGTGCCTCGGGGAGTCGCACTTATCGGCCAAGTGCTCGATCTGTAAGTCCTTTAAACCGAGAACCAAGAAGGAGTGGGACATTAGATTGAGACAGCTCCTTATGGAAGCGGCCCTGACACCTTTGCCCTCGGCACCGAGCGCAAGTCAGCCGGTGAGCAAGGGCACCGCCATGGCGCTGAGTGCTACCACCAAAAAGCCGGCACCGAAACCGGCCCAGAGCTGCTCCATCTCCCCGAGGCCGAAGGCGGTGAAGGCACAGATCATCTCGCCACCAGCCGCCCTACAATCAGAGCCTGCACAAAAGGCGGATCGCCCAGCACCGATACCTGCCGCGGCACCGTCTAAGCCGGTACCGTTGACTCCGACCCCGCGAGGGCCGTTGAGTCCGGCACCTGGCAGCTCCCCGGTGCACACCGTGGTAGAGCTTGCTTCACCCTCTACCCCGGAGACGTTTGCTGCAGCGAGGGAGCTAATCGCCATCACCGAGGCACCGATGCCCTTACCCCCGGCACCGCCGGTGCGGGTACTATGCTCTATGGGCAAACCGACCCTGACCAGACCAGCTTCAGTCAGTGTGGCAGACCGGCACCGCTCCAGATCGCGGTCCCGTGGACGCTCGGCATCGAGGCGCCACTCAGGTTCGCGACGTCGATCCCGATCCCGGCACCGGTCGGACTCCCGGCACCGATCGCCTTGGCACCGGTCAGACTCCCGGCACCGATCAGACTCCCGGCACCGATCAGACTCCCGGCACCGTTCACCTTGGTACCGCTCACGCTCTCGGCACCGGTCGGGCTCCCGGCGCCGGTCGACGTCCCGAGCGTCAACCCGGTACTCCCGGCACCGCTCCAGCTCACGGCACCGCTGTGGGCACCGCACCTCCAGGAGCAGATCTAGACAAAGGCAATCGGGATCCCGGTCGACATCCCAACACCGAGCCAGTCGCAGGTCCCGGTCTCGCTCTCAACACCGATACCGACACCGGTCACCACGATCCAGAGGTGTGAGGTTGGTCGGTACCTCGGCACCGACTTTCGCCGCTCCACCGTGGCCATCTAGAGGCACGTCGGCATCCTCCCAGGCGGGTAGCTATTACGAACGGGACCAGGACCCCGAAGTACAGCTGGGAGTGTTCCAAGACCCCCACCCGCAGGATGCGGGTGCCCAACAGTGGGGTTTTTGGACACCCTGGGCTTACCATCAGGCCCAGGGTGCCCCTGTGCCTCAGACACGTTCTATCGCCTCAGAACATCGGGTGCCAGAGGCCACTGTTTCCCGCCCCCCCGTGGTTGAGTCGGACAAACAGCCGCCTCCAGACTCCCCGGGTCAACACGAGCAGGAACCAGGCCAAGAACAAGAGACAGCGCAGGATACCCTCATCCCCGGAGTATCCTCCTCCTCCTCCTCGCCAGATGAGGCAGTGGCTGGGTCGTCAGCGTCGGGACCCCCACCTATAGACCTCAGAGTCCACCAGGACCTCCTCCGTAGAGTGGCCCTTAATATCAACCTTCCGGTGGAGGAGGTCTCAGAGGTTGAGGACCCAGTAGTGAGCATCCTCTCGGCCGATGCTCCTACCCGGGTTGCCCTCCCATTCATAAAGACTATCCAGTCTACCGCCAATAACCTGTGGCAGTCACCAGCCTCCATCCCACCGACAGCTAAGGGAGTGGAAAGTAAGTACATGGTACCCTCTCGGGGGTACGAGTACCTGTATGTCCACCCTCCTCCCTCCTCCCTAGTGGTTCAGTCGGTCAACGACAGGGAACGGCATGACCAGCAGGCACCGGCCCCCAAATCCAAGGAGGCTAGGCGGATGGACCTCATGGGTCGCAAGGTGTACTCAGCTGGGGCCTTGCAACTCCGTGTGGCCAACCAGCAGGCCCTACTGGGGCGTTATAACTACAATATATGGGCGGAGGTGGGTAAGTTCTCCGAACTGCTACCCCAGGACTCACGCCCGGAATTTAACGCGTTCCTGGAGGAGGGTAAGAAGGTGGCCAGGACCTCCCTCCAGGCCTCCCTCGACGCAGCTGACTCGGCAGCCAGAACCCTGGCGTCCGGAATAACCATGAGGCGCATTTCATGGCTTCAAGCCTCCACACTACCCCCGGAACTACAATATACAGTCCAGGACCTACCCTTTGACGGGAAAGGGTTGTTCTCGGACAAGACGGACTCCAAATTACAAAACCTAAAGGACAATCGAGTCATCATACGCTCGCTGGGGATGCATACACCTTCCACCCAGCGTAGACCCTTCAGACCCCAAGCACGACGCCCATTCTTCCCACCCCGTCAGAGGCAGGACATCAATAGACGGTGTGGCCGGAGGGGCCGCAGACTCCAATCCAGCTCCCAGGGAGGCCAAAACCAAGGGCCTTCCAAGGCACAGCCAGGCCCCAAGTCCGGCTTTTGAAGGTGCGCCTAGGGACGGCATACCAGACTCAAGACAGGATCCTTCCCCTACCTTCTCCAACCGCCTCTCCCACTTCCTCCCGGCGTGGTCCCAGTTAACATCAGACCGTTGAGTGCTACGCACAGTGAAGCACGGATACCATCTGCAATTTGCTTCCTCACCCCCTTCCCGCCCCCTTTCCCGGTCCCTTTTCAGGGACCCCTCTCACGAGCAAACCCTCCTGCAGGAGGTTCGTTCCCTCCTCGCGGCGGGAGCTATAGAGGAAGTACCTCTAGGCGAGAGAGGCAAGGGATTCTACTCCTGATATTTTCTGATCCCCAAATCCAAGGGAGGTCTCAGACCCATCCTAGACCTGCGAGGCCTCAACAAATGGATGCTCAAGTTGAAGTTCCGCATGATCTCCCTGGGAACCATTATCCCATCCCTGGATCCTGGAGACTGGTATGCCGCCCTCAACATGAAGGACGCGTACTTCCATATAGCCATCTTTCCACCACACAGGAAGTACCTTCGCTTCACGGTCAGACATCAGCACTTCCAGTTCGCAGTCCTGCCCTTCGGCCTCTCCACAGCCCCGAGGGTGTTTACCAAGTGCATGGCCGTTGTGGCCGCCCACCTCCGTCGGCGGAAAATCCATGTCTTCCCGTACCTCGACGACTGGCTCCTGAAAGGGTCCTCCCAGTCGCAGGTGCGGCGACATGTCGAGGCCGTTACGGACCTTTTCTCCCAGCTAGGCCTGCTTCTCAATGCCGAGAAATCCAGCCTGGTCCCCACACAGAGGTTAGACTTCATAGGCGCGACCCTGGACTCTACTCAGGCCAGGGCCTACTTACCTCAACCTCGCTTCCAGACGATCGTTGTGATCATTCGGAGCTTGCAGGCCTCCCCAATTACCTCGGCTCGCACCTGCCTCACACTTCTAGGGCATATGGCCGCATGCACTTACGTGACAAAGCATGCCAGGCTCCGAATGAGGCCCTTCCAAACGTGGCTTCATTCCGTATTCAGCCCGAGCAGGGACCACCTGGATGTATTGGTGATGGTCCCCCCCAACCCTTTCCGCTCCCTCGACTGGTGGCTGACCCCATCCCTAGTATGTGCGGGGATGCCGTTCCATCCACAGCAACCGTCGATGACTCTAACAACCGATGCATCATCCCTGGGGTGGGGGGCCCACCTAGGGGACCTGCGCACCCAGGGCCTCTGGTCGTCCCAAGAGCTGTCACTCCACATAAATGTCCGGGAGCTAAGGGCAGTCTGCCTCGCCTGCCAAGCATTTCAACGACACCTACACGGCCGTTGTGTTTCCGTACTCACGGACAACACGACAGCCATGTATTATATCAACAAACAGGGGGGAACCCGTTCGTCTCCCCTATGTCAGGAAGCCATTCGACTCTGGGACTTCTGCATAGCCCAGTCGATAGACCTGGTGGCATCCTTCCTCCCAGGGGTCAAGAACACGCTGGCGGACAGACTCAGCCAATCCTTCCTCTGCCACAAATGGTTGATCAGACCCGATGTCATCCATTCCATCTTCCAGAGGTGAGGATTTCCCCACATAGACCTCTTCGCAACCAAGTCCAACAGGAAGTGCCAGGAGTTTTGCTCCTTTCAAGGTCTCTCTCCCGGGTGGATCACGGACGCATTTCTCCTGCCATGGTCCCGCCACCTCCTGTATGCCTTCCCTCCATTCCCTCTGGTGCACAAAGTCCTGTTGAAGCTGCGCAGGGACAAAGTGCATCTAATCCTGATCGCACCTGCGTGGCCCAGACAGCACTGGTTGACCGCCTTGCTGGACCTATCTGTGGACCCCCCAGTTCCCCTTCCTCTCCACCCAGACCTGATCACACAGGATCACGGCAGGCTTCGTCACCCGGACCTACGGGCCCTGCACCTCACGGCGTGGCTCCTGCATGGCTGAACACGGCGGAGCTCAGCTGCTCCGCACCGGTCCAACATATACTCCTTAACAGCAGGAAGCCTTCCACTCGCTCAACGTACAGGGCCAAGTGGAAGCGTTTCTCGTGCTGGTGCGCTACTCAAGGGGTGAACCCTACGCAGACCCCAATTCCCACGGTCCTAGACTACCTCTGGTACCTTAAGCAGCAGGGCCTGGCGACATCCTCCTTAAAGGTACACTTAGCGGCCATATCCGCCTTTCGGCCAGGAGAGGATGGCCGCTCCGTATTCTCCCACCCCTTTAGTCGCCAGGTTTGTTAAAGGCCTGGAGCGTCTCTACCCCCCCGTACGCCACCCTGCTCCTACCTGGGACCTTAACTTGGTCCTGAACAGGCTCACGCTCCCGCCATTCGAGCCACTGGCGACTTGCTCGCTCACGTACCTGTCATGGAAGACGGCCTTCTTGGTGGCCATTACATCGGCCAGACGGGTCTCAGAGCTGAGAGCTCTCACAGTGGATCCACCCTACACCGTCTTCCATAAGGACAAAGTGCACCTGTGACCCCACCCGGCGTTCCTCCCTAAGGTTGTTTCTGCCTTCCATACCAACCAGGACATCTTCCTCCCGGTCTTCTTCCTGAAGCCACACTCTTCCCGGCGGGAGCAGCAGCTACACTCCTTAGATGTACGTAGAGCGCTCGCTTTCTACATTGAGCGAACAAAGCCATTTCGGAAGTCCCCTCAGCTATTTGTGGCGATCGCAGAACGGATGAGGGGCCAACCTATCTCCTCTCAGAGGATTTCCTCCTGGGTAACTGCATGCATTCGCGCATGCTACGACTTAGCTCGTGTCCCCTCTAGCCACCTCATGGCACATTCCACGAGAGCTCAGGCGACGTCGGCAGCCTTCCTGGCGCACGTGCCTATCCAGGAGATATGCCGTGCAGCGACCTGGTCATCGGTCCACACATTCACCGCACACTATGCGCTAGTCAGACAATCAAGAGATGATGCGGCCTTCGGCGTAGCAGTTTTAAATACTGCCACATCTCACTCCGACCCCACCGCCTAGGTAAGGCTTGGGAATCACCTAACTGGAATGCATATGAGCAATCACTCGAAGAAGAAAAGACGGTTACTCACCTTTGTAACTGTTGTTCTTCGAGATGTGTTGCTCATATCCATTCCAAACCCACCCTCCTTCCCCACTGTCGGAGTAGCCGGCAAGAAGGAACTGAAGGGTGGCCGGGTCGGCTGGGATATATATTGGGCGCCATAGCAGCGCCACTCCAGGGGGCGCCCAGCCGACCCGCCTGGGTTGCTAGGGTAAAAGTTTCTCCGACGAACGTGCACGCGGCACTCACACACCTAACTGGAATGGATATGAGCAACACATCTCGAAGAACAGTTACAAAGGTGAGTAACCGTCTTTTTTTACATTATTGAAATGACACATTTTGATGCTCCCAAATCAAACTTTTTTGGAATTTGTTTTGTGGGAAACTTCAAAATTTTGATTCTTTTCATTCGGACTGGGAACTTTTTTTTGGGTGGGTGCGTGAAATGTCAGAATTTCCCATGGAATGGAAATTCCAATTTCTGACCAGCTCTAATTTTAACCCCTTGTGCTCATGGAAGTGGAGAGCAAGATCTGACTCAATATTATTATTTATTAATATTACTGTAGCACCTAGGAGCCCTAGTCATCAACCAGAACCCCAATGGTTTAGGTGCTGTATTTAGCTAGTAAACAGGAAGCACATTTTTGCACTCTACTAATTACTCTATACGCATCCAAGAGCTGTGGCCAGCCACTGAAAAGTACCCATCTCTAGAGTGAAGGGCAGCAGACAACCAGTTACCCACCATGCAATGTGTCATAATAGTGATGGGTAGGGAAGAGACAATTTTGGCCAAGGACCCTGGTGACCGCATGCGTCTACAAAAAAATGCCCCGGGGCTTACATGGGTACACACAACTTCAATTTTTAAGGTATCCTTTGAAATAACATTCCACAGGGTAAACTGCCTGGAACTCAGATCTACCTAGGAAGGGCCAACTAGACCATGCTGGAATTTGAACTTTTGGGTCTAAGCAGTTTTCAAACCTTGTGCTTAAAGTACTAAGGCATTACCTCCAGCAAAAATCCCCTTGGGATTATGAATCAAGAGATTTTCTTTTCAAAGTAAACAAGAAAGTGGGAGAGAAAGAAAACAGATTTTCCTTAAATCTCATTGCACTAAAAAATAAAATGCATTGGTTGCAAACTAAAATCCTGGATCTGAACTCCACTCTGCATCCCAAATGTTTAGACAATTCACAATCCAAACCTGAATCTGAATCAAAATTTTGAAAGTGGTCCCTATCTTTGATGGCTTAAATCAAAATCTTGGAACTTGGATGGGTAGGGGATGTTAAAATACAGATCCAACGTCTGGCTTCATCCTATGTCTGCCAAAGCCAGTTTTGAGTATCCCCTTCCGCACTCTCTTTTCCATCCTTACCCTAGTGGCTTTGGAAGCTTTGATGTTTCAGCTACCATATTTCCCCTTCTCACATGGTAAATTCTGGGTCAACTTGGTTTTGTCTCCACAGAGCAGTCTCCACTCTGAAGAGGGTCTTGGTGTTGCCTCACTAAGTGTTATCTATGCAGCTCTCATCCTCTCTTCCATGTTTCTCCCTCCAATCCTCATTAAGAAGCTGGGCTGCAAGTGGACCATTGCAGGCTCCATGTGCTGCTACATCGCATACTCCTTGGGCAACTTCTATGCCAGCTGGTACTAATGGCCTTTTATACTGTTCTGCCAGAGTTTAACTAGTGACACCCGTTCATTACATCTGGGTTAGATATGCAGAGGGGCAATTTTTCCTCCTCAGAGGATTATCAGTGTTTGGAATTTCCTGCCCCCAGTGGAACTGCCAGAACCAACCAAACAGACACCTACTTGGGCAGAGTCGTCTCTTGGGTAGGGTGAATCAAGGTGACCACCCTAGGCCCCACACTCTAGGGGGCACTGTGCTTCGATAAAATCATGAGGAGGCAGGTAGGGAGGTGAGGTGGTTGGTCAGGTGAGCGGGGTGAGGAGGCAAATGGAGAGGTGAGCAGCAGTCAGGCAGGGGCGTGAGGAGGAGCCCCCCTACCAGAACCTTCCCCTTCCCCACAATGCCTCCTGCCCATCAGCACCTCTCACTCCCTCTCAGCGCCTACCGCCTGCCGCAAATCAGATGTTCCATGGCGTCAGGAGGTGCTAGGGGTGGAGGGGAGAGGAGTGAGGGCACAGCATGCTCAGGGGAGGGAGCAAAACTGGGCAGGGAAGAGGCAGGGCAGGGGCGGAGCTGGGGTGAGAAGAAGCAGGGTGAGAGAGTGTGGCCTTAGGGGAAGAGTTAGAGTGAGGGCAGGGCCTAGGAGAAAGCGGGGGGGGGGCATCTCCAGCAGATTAAACTCAGGGCCTACGTCCTGGGCCCTGCAGCCCCCTAGGGCTGGCCCTATACTTGGGCACCAATGGTATCTTGGGGTATAAACAGAATTAGAAGATTAACAATGGTGAGATTCTTGCTCACGTATAGAGGTTTAACTGATGGGGGTCAGGAAAGAATTTCTCCCCTGAACCTGTTGGCAAGACTGTAGAGTAGGGAAGATTTGCCTTATTTTGAAGCAGTCAGCAGCAAACATCCCTTAGGCTCAGGTGGGTACATGCCACATGATTAATTTCCTGTCACTGCAGAGGTAGAAATGGCAAGGCATTGGTGAACACTAGTCCAACCAATTGTCTTCTATGGTTCATTTAGAGATGGGCTGAAGCTGAAAAGTTTGGATGTGGATCCAAACTTTCCCATAGTTTGGAGATGTTCAAATCTGGGGTTTGGCTCATCTTAGAGCTAGTCATGAAGTTCAGATCCAAACCAAACTTCCCTAGATCCATTTTTTGGTTCTTGTCAGTTTTTATATTTCAAAATCAATAGCTTCTCATAAGAACAAAACAGCTAAACACATACAGCTTTTTGGAACAGTGTAAGAAAAGAAAAGCCATAGCAGAATAAATAGATAGCCTACAACATACCATTTAAGCTGTACTTGTGTATGTCCATCACTCTTGTAGCCTAGGTGATCCTAAGGTTCTCCTCCATCAGTAAACATCTGTGTCAACTAAACCAAGCTGAGGCCAGAAAACGGGGCTTCTATGGACAGGATTTTGGATATTTCTAGCACTGAAGATGTGGGGAGAAACCAACTGACCTAGTGGTCTGATATGCAGTATTTATTTTCATAGGAGTCCAACTTAGAAACAAAAGAGACATTACATTAACAAAATCCCCAGGAATTTCCCCAAATGTGAGTCCTCAAAACTGTTAGCCCATCTGCAGAAAAAAGAAATAGTGCCCCAACTCCATCCACTTTATGCTTTAACATTTCAGTTGTCCGCATAAATCACCATTTGTTTCAATTGAGGATGGACACCCTTGTTTTGCCTCATTCCTATCCTGCCTTAGTACTATGGATTAGAAAGTACACCACTCCCTTGAACTTTACTGGTTCATATTCTTCCTAAGGGAGGTTGCAAGAGACAATCCTAGAGAAGAAAGGAATATGTCCAGCCCAGGATGAAAAAAGGATTAAAAACAAATAGAATATGAGAGAAGAGCAGAGAGTGAGATTGTAAAATTCTAACTAAAAATAGAACTGAATGCAGACCATCCATTTGAGCCACTTGACTTTTGGGGTTTTTCTTCTATCCCAAATGCACAGAACAGACTTCCCTTTAGCAACAAAAATGTTTCCTTGTAAGTTGATTTTCCCTTTAACGTTTTAAAAAAAACATTTAGGACAAGACTGCAGCTTTAATCAAATGCTTCTGAAAGGGGGGCCTGGGGTATTGTGGAACTGGGCAGCCCCTGCTAGACCCTTTTTCAAGCTGTAGCATCCTTCATGCCAAAACCAGTTCCATTCTTCATTGGGTGGGGACATCAGGCTGGAGGGGAAGGGTACTTGTTTTGTACCCCTCCAGCCTGCTTTACATCCATCTGGGGTAGGCACAAGCTAGTCCTTAGATTACAGAACAAAAGGGTTCATGAACTAAGACTACTTGTATGAACTGTACAAGTCCCTCCAACCCCAAAATATAGTTGGCATCATTCTCAGATTTCACAATGTTCAGTCATTCCTAGTTTAAAGTCACTGGGGCAGATTTGTCCCTGCAGTAGCTCCACTGATTTACACAAAAAGTTGAATATATTTGGGTTATGGAGGAGGATAAACCTCCACAAACCTACATTCATGCTCCCTGCCACAGGCCCAGGGCCAGAGTGTGGTGGAGCTCAGAGGTTCTCTGGGTGGCTTGAGCTCAGGGCTCAGCCCCAGCTGGCTGGGGCTCAGGGCTTCTCCAGGCTGCTCTGGGCAGCAGCAAGCTGGTGGGGGCAGGGTAGCAGGCTAGCTAGGGTTCATGGCTGCTCTAAGCATAAGACAAGGCTCAAGTCTGTGCTGGTGGGCCAGCTGGGCGGAAGAGTAGGACTGGCCTGAGGCAGGGCAGGGCACTATCCTCCCCAGACAGGGGGTGCACACACTGCCCATGGTTTGGGTGTATTGTGATGTCTGTTATGCATCTGAGGCTCTGGGAATAATTGGCTAATGTATTTTATTTATGGAATGCAGTGTTTAGTGATCTGCCTTGAGGGCAGATAGATGGACAAACAAATCAAATATATGCTAAATAAAGTATTCTTTGGCAGGTACACGCTAATCCCTACCTCCATAATCCTAGGACTTGGGGGAGCCCCTCTCTGGTCTGCTAAATGCACCTATCTCACAACAGCTGGCAATTTGTATGCCCAAAAGGCAGGGAAAATTGGAAGAGATGTCATCAATCAGTATTTTGGGCTCTTCTTTCTCATATTCCAGTCTTCTGGAGTCTGGGGAAATCTTATTTCATCTTTGATATTTGGCCAGACCACCACCACAGGTAATATATATACCTATATGTATATTTAAAGATCTAAAGTATAATATTTCTTTCTTGCTCCCTTCCATCATGCCTGGTTTCTTAAAGAAAAGATTTATTGCTTTAAAGTTTACTTTTTTAAAACTTGGTTAAAAGAGTCATGCAGAATAATGCAGAAGCAATTTCATGGATGTTTTGGGGTGAAAAGTCAAGTGTTTTGCAATTTTAAAATTGCAAGTTTAATCACTGATGATAATTGAACTGATTTTGAGGTTACTTAGATTTAGTGCTTAAACCAAGTGCCAGAGAGAGGCAGAACTGTCTACTGTCTAGAACATGGGACTGGGAGCCAGGACTCCTGTGTTCCAATCCACACTCTGACAGTGAATTGCCATATAGTTTGGACAAGTCACTTAACTTCTCTGCCTCAGTTTCCCATTTTTAAAATGGAGATAACAAGAGTTAACAAGAATGTTGTATTTGGTCAACATCTTGAAGATGGGAAGTATTATAATGCATCATTATCACATTAATCTTGCTGCTTCATTCAAAGCTCGGTATATAATGGAAACGGGAGATTATTCAGTGGAAAGAAGTTACAGACATCACTGGATCAAGCAGGAAAAATTGCTTCTTTTAAAGGTGGTTTTTGTCTCCAAGAGTTCAACTAGAAATTGGGTTTAACCTTATATATTCAGGAAGCTCACACTGTTAATAAAACCTGATGTAAGTCTAAAAATATTGTCCAATCTGTGGCACCTGTTTTATGCCAGCGCAGCTCTTGAAGTCAGTGAAGTTACCCTGGATCAGACTTGTATGACAGAGTGGAGAATTTGGTCCCCTGGGTGTGAATCTCTACTCCAGTCCTTTGCCCCTGAGCAAGGTGGATATCACACCACCATATCAGAATAGTGAGTGGCAGCACAAGGTGACAGGCAATGGAGAATCTGGTGCAGTCTCGCTAGTATTGAACTGTATTGTGGCTCATGGAGATACAGCAGATCCACTTTGAGGAGGTTCCCTCACTCTTACATTTAGGTTTGCATGTCTCCCTTAAAATGCTGAGGTCATCTCTGTGGGCCTCTGCTTTTATTTTGTTGATTGGTTCCTTTGGATTTTAGTGAATGCTCTGCTTGGGAAAGGGGCTAATTTAGCAGCTCTCAAGTCTGAAGCTTTGTTTATCTAAACAGAGACAACATGGGCAGAGCCAGTATAAGTTCCCCTCCACCCATTGCCTCACCAATGAGCCTCAGCCTTGAAGTGGAGGGACCTTCTACACAACTGAGACTAAACTCCAGTCTCCGGCTCATTCAGTTCTTAGCCTCTCTTTGGACACTACCAACAAGGGTGTGCTCATGTACTTTTCAGCACCAACATTTGTTTGTTATAGCAAGATGGGAAAAAAAGGTAAAATATGCTCATTTGGAATAAAAACCTTTACAAAATGCAGACCTCCTTCCCCCCCCCCCCACACTTATAAACTAGGCCAAACCCATCACAATAGCTCCCCATGAAGGCAGGACACCCATGATTTTAATGGGAGACCTTATAAGAATAAGATGCTCCCGAAATATTGAGGGGCTGGCAGGACATGCTGTTTGGCAGCATCATGAGGGAACGACACAGGAGATAAAATTGTAACAGCAATAGCCACATATAAAATGCAAAATTCATTTTCCTCTCCCCTTCCTGCTAGCACCACTTTGGGCTTGATTTTCAGAGGTGCTGAGCACCTATTGACCTCAATTAGAGGTGTGGGTCCTCAGCACTGCTGGAAACCAGGCCTCGTACTACTTAAGTGCCCTTTGTCACCACTAGGATAATGCACGTGAGAAGAAAAAACACCAGGTTTTGCTTTACATATTTGAAAACTTAATCACGTTCTTGATTTATTTTTCACTCCCGAGCCTCAGAACTGCTCTACATTATACTTTGCTCTCCAGAGACCTTTACAGAAGCTGAGAATAGCCAGAATGCAGTGTCAGGCGGTGATGTAAAACTGCTGAGGCAGGTCTCTGTCATCTGGAGAATCCCTTTATACCAGGGTTATTCCCCAGGGGCCATTTACACTCTGTTTAAGCTTCCAGTATGACAGAAAGACTCTGGGACAAAATGAAGAGTTCACCCTTGTTTATTTAACACACTTCTGGAATACAATTGTTTTCCTGAAGTTCCACTGGTCCAAAGCTATGCAAATGAGGCCACTGGCCACAGCAAGGTGATCACTTTATTCACCTTGTTAATTTTTAACATCAGAGCATGTCTACACTACTGCCTACGCCAATATAAATTATGACTCTCAGGGATGTGAAAAAGTCTCCCCAGCCCCAAGCAACATGAATTTCATGCTGTCCATACCATTGCTATGTCGGCCAGAAACATGCTCCCACTGACATAGCTTCTGCTTCCTGCATATGTGCAGCTGCGCCAATGTAGTGATGTAGTGTAGACTTACCCTCAGGATAGGGTGACCAGACAGCAACTATGAAAAAACAGGACAGAGGGTGGAGAGTAATAGGCTCCTATATTAGAAGAAGTCCCAAAAAATGGGACTGTCCCATCTGGTCACCCTACCTCAGAGTAAACTTGATTTGTGTATGTGGTCAATAAACAGCTTGTGCACGTGGCTGTTTAGACAAAAAGCTGTGATGAAAACAAACCAACTGCAAATAATGTTTAAAATAACCATACAATAGACCTAATTAAATAAGGAATCAACCTAGATAAACTTTATGCCCACTTATTCATGAACCAACATGCTTTGCAATAAAAGCTGTTGAATTCATTTTAAGGCTCTTTTTCTCCTGGCATTCCCCAGCCTATTCAGGTTCACAATTCTGATGACTATTTTGCATTCATACAATGAGTAACGAGTACAGGAGGGAATTAGCATGATGTGTGTGTTGGGGGGGTGGTACTGTCATATGCTCAGCATAGGATTTAGAGGATTAAACAAAGCAAAGCTATGTGGAGTTGCTTTCATTTCAAATATATTTGCAAACAACAACAAAAGGAGGAAGAACTGGTTCTTTGCAGGGATGGATTATCGCTAAATGTCACCTAGATCAATCAAAAATGAGTGTCTCAGAACTGTCCTCCCAGACAGAGTGCTACTGGATGTGAAATTCTGTTAGGAAGCAGAGTAAAGAAGGATGCTGCTCAGAAAAACACAACAACCAAGGCTTGTGTTTCCTCTTCTGAAGTGTTAAGAGCAACTGGAAATGTTAGAGAATTCTTTAATATTATTTCTTCAGTGCCATTCATCCAGAAAGATCCCAACATATATTTTTTACAAACTAATTAATAAATACTTATGATCTTTTTCATCCACAGATGTCAAAGTACTCTGTAATGAATGGTGAGCATCATTAGCTCCATTTTACCAACTGGAAAACTAAGGGAAGTGACTAATTAAAGTTACATAGCTAGTGAGCTTCACTGGTGGGACCAGAACTCAAGTAACCTGGACTCTAGTTTGGTAACTTTGTCCACTGTCCTCCCTACTACAACAAACATAGAAATTACTCTGCAGTGGATCCCAGGTGAAGAATTTAGATCTAGATCTGGATTTTGTACACCTCCAGGTTAGGGCTAGTCCAAACAAGGGGTTTTGGTTTGACCTAGGATAACAAATTAGGCCCATTTAAAAAAATCTGAGATCCAAATACTTATCTGAACTTCGAACACTCACAAAGTGAGGATGAGCTCAGATCTGTGATTACTGATTTAGGACCATTTCTACAGATAACCACTTATTCAGTACTCTCACTGGAGCTACTGTTGCACTGGAAATACACACTATGAGGTGGGAGGACCGGTTTGGACAAACTAAGAACTTTTATTGATTTACCCAGAACTTGCACTGATTTTTTTGTTGTTGTTGTTGCGGTTCAGGAAAGCTCATTTAACTTTCATTTCATTTTCATGGATGTGCTAAAGTGCAATATCTCAAGGAAAGCAATTCCTGTGGTTTCTGTGACCCAGATGGAAATCTGGTAGTGAAGCGTGTTCTTCAGATTTCCAGCCCAGCTTTGCAGACCCAAGTAATTCAAATGAAGCTTCAATAAAAAGTAAAAAAAGCCTTTTGAGGGCTGAACTGAACCATCAACCTTTCTGAAGTTTACTCAAGGTGACTTCAGGCCTTGGAAGCATGCCCCTCCCCCACAGGGTTTACTGATAAAGAATGGTGTGAACCAGAGCCCCAGCTAAGAACAGTTCCAAACTTTGGAGCTGCACAACTCAGGATCCAAACTCTGTAGCTGATCTCCTCTTTATAAATGGCTAAACTAGAATATTGCTGAATTTTGGGGAAGTTTGGATCTATGCTCAACCTGTGTTGGATCCATTTCTACTTAATGCCTTGAACTGTGCTTATCTGACCTCCCTCATGTTCTGCCTTTCTTTTCATTGTTACTGAAGTAGCGGAAGTCTCAGAAGACCTGATGTGCTGTGGAGCATATGACTGCATGACAAATGCTACAACTAACACCACTGCATCAAGTGGGCCAAGCAAGACTTTAATCTATATCCTGTTGGGTGTCTACACTGGTACGTGCTTCTAGCGGTCTCAAACAAACATGCAAATGAAATAAAAAATGATCTTGCAGAGCCTGTTTCCAGCTTCCTCCTCCAATTTGAGCTGACAAAAAGGAAAGTCCTTTTCTCCTGAGCTGCAACCAGTTTCCTTTTGAGACGCTCTAGCTGCTTTGTGCAACTCTGTATTTCTTTAGTCCTTAAAGCAGCAGGACATCCTTTATATTTACATTTTTACTTAGAATGAAAATTACAATTAAGGTAGAGTTTAGACATTTAGGCATACACAATCCTCTCCTGCTTGGACCAGTCTACTTCGGCTAAAGAGAGCCCCATAAAATATGGCTTTCAACCAATGTCCAAAAGAAAGGTTTAAAATGTGGCTCACTTCAGACAACCCCCACAGAGGAACCCCCAGCCTCTTCCTAGAGATCCTGTCAGAAACTGGGTAGTGGTTGGAGCAGCAGCAGTCAAGCCTAGTGGTTGGGCTGGGGACAGGAGCCAGAATCAAGAATGGGGTTGAAACAAGACTAAAGCAGAGGCAAGGACAAGCACAGGCTGGAGGTGGGACTGTAATCAAACAGGAGCAAGTAGAGGCTAGGGCAGGAGCAGTCTGTCAGTGCCACCAAGCAGCAGATGATACGCCCAGTGGGGTAGCAATGTTGAGCAGACTGAAGTAGCTGCTCTCAGTGGGACCCTGTATCCCTGGATTTGGGATCACCTGGCGAGACCTGCACCTGTGGATTGGCTGAGCCCTGGTTGAGTGACATGGAGGCTCTGAGAGCCCACATCAGGTTCAAAGATGACTCATTACAGATCCTACCTCCCTGAATCTTACTGGCAGATTCAACCTCAACCCAAGATTGAATGTCTGTCTTCTTGGATGTGCCTAAACTAGGATAAAAGGAGTTTTCCTAAGTGTTCACTCACTTATTTTAAAACCTAGGGATGTGGTAGACTCATCACGTGAAGTCTTTAAATTAAGACTGGCTGTCTTCCTACAAGATAAGCTCTAGCTCAGCCACAAGCTATGGGCTTGATGCAGAAGTTATTGCATGGAGCTCATTGGCCTGTCTTCTGCAGGAGGTCAGAATATGTCAATACTACAAATAAATAATAATGGATCCTTTTGGAAAATTTATTAAAACCCCAGTGTAGACAGGGCAAGTTGTATCTTTAACATATTTTAGCTGGTTGAAGTGAATCCTAGGAGAAAACCTATAAAATACAATTTGTCCTGTCTACACTAAGGTTTTGAAATAGTTAAAATATGTTAGCTAACACTTTAAATAAATCCTTTTAACATAGTCTAGATACACCCCAAATTCCTTACAGCTGGTCCATCCCCACAACACTCAAGGATAGGCATAAATGATTCTTCCTCCAGGCAGAGGGGGAGAATTAACAGCTTCCATTCTACCCTCTGGAATAGACCCCATTGCAGCACCACTATGATACCAGTATATTGGTATCGTATGTACTACCCCCTCTCCCACACCTGCACTGGATGGAGTATGTGAAAGCTGCTCATAGGTTCCTTCCACTGGCCAAGTTAGTGGAGTAGAGTTGGGCCCAGAGCTGGTACAGTTCTCAAGTGACTATTTTGTCTGTCCACTTGTGGCCAAAAGCCCATTATATGGAATAAAGAGTGCATTACAGTCTGCCCACCTTAGTGTGGCTGCGGTTTGCCAATGTAGTGTTTTCCTAGATCTGAAGTCAGGATCTAGCTGCTGACAAAGGGAAAAGGATAATGCAGCACACCATCCTCTGCTCTGAGGAAACACACCTAACTCTGTTCATATCTCTTTTCACACCCTTTTCTCCCCTCAATGTGCACTTTTAAATTAGAACTAATGCAGCCAATGAAACAACTTTAATTGGAATCCAGTCCTCAAGACAAAGAACACTCATGTCACTCAGCGACATTTTATAGCAGTGAGTAAAGCTTATAATGCAGCTGACTCCAAACTGGGTAGATAAAAATCTTCCCCTCTGGTTAAAGGGGAGAGGTTTTGGACAGCCACATATGTTACCTTTCACCTTTTCACATGGTTTTATATTTTCTACCAATATATGCAATCTGTGTGGAGCTATAACACTAAATGTGTAATACACCAATGGAAGGGAGTGTCATCTGGCAAAACACCTCAAATCTGCCATGCTTAACTAATGGGGAAAAGGAGGAAGTAAAAAGCCCCCCCACCTTTCTGCAGAGTGTGGGTTTGGGTTGTGAGTTTTAACTCTAAATCTGATTACTAACATGTGTTCCCCTAAGCTTTACTCATACAAAATGAATATAATCCTGCCTTCCACTGACCTCACACAGTCTCAATTTCTTTTTCACTCTTAAAAAGATATATCACTTTCCTACCTTGAGGGAAACCAAATATCTGAATATTTCATTCATAGACATTTTTTAAATGCCTCTTCAGTTTAGTAGATGACTATATATTTGGCAGTTCTTGGCTGGAGAGGAGGATAAATAGCTAGGCTATCTTGTAGATATTTTTGGGTTAGTCTGAAAACCAGAGTATGGACTTCTCTGTTTATATTTATAAGCCTCACAAGTGCTAATCTCCTGCAATTGCTCTCAGTTCACTATAGGAATTTATAGACTATTCATCCTGCAAGCATCCCTTGATTTTTCTTGCACTCCTCACTTCCCTGCAATAAGTCCATAACACTGCTATAACCCCTAACTGAATTAAAAATAACTCACATCACTAATGGCTACACTCCAGCGGTAACGGAACACCTGTAATCACTTTATGAGAACATTAATATTAAACACTGTCTTAAGGGGACATACCTAAGAAGGAAGTTTAGTGGTTTTGTGCAATTTATGGTAAGTCTGCCCCTGCATTGGGAGGAGATATGAAAAGCACAAAGCATCTGGCTCTGAATTAATGGATAGGCAGATGCACACATACAACTGCAGTATTACAGTAATGCATGGATGTGCAGCATGGTAAACATGTAGTGGGCCTGATTCTCCTCTCACTTTATAACTCCATTTTCTTCAATGGAGTGATGCCTGATTTATACTAGTGTAGCAAAAAGCTAGTCAGACCCTGAGTTTTTAATGAAGGAAATGATGTCCTATTGCTGCTTCAGACATCCAGGGCCAAAATTCTGTTCTAATTTACACTAATGCAGTCCTATTGACTTCAGTGGAATGATACTATAGTGACAGGAGAATTTGTCCCTATATGTATATGATCATCTGCACTGACTATCAATGTGCTCTGTTACTTGTAGTTTTTATATCAGGTGTACAGCCACATAGTTGATCTATCAAGCTATATGCAGTTGCATCCTACCATTTTTCATGTCCCATACATTCACTACTGTTATAGGCAAGTCAGCTACCAGCACTGTTTTGAGATGACAATCAAAAAGGAATCAGTAGTGGGATCCACGAAAATAAAAGTTAAAATTCTACCTGTAGCCTGATATTTATTTTTTTTTCAAGTATTTTGGAGAAGACTGTTACTAACCATGAATATCTTGGCACTGAACATGGATGGTCCCTAGTTGAGCTAGGAACTGTTGCTAGATGCAAAGGGAATTCTTTCATGCTAGCCTCCCTACGACCTCTGACATAACTTGGAAGTGAGAGATTGTTCTGATGTAATGGTGCAGCTGACATTGCGGCTGTCATAACATATATGTCACACCTCAGCTGAGGGAATTTTGTGAAGCGCACAGCGGCATATTGCGGGCTGGACCTTAGATCAGGCATTTTTAATTAGACAGTAATGGCCACTAGGCTGTATTTAAATCAGTCTTTCAGTCACCAAAACATGTGACCCAGAACTAAGCACTGAGTCTGAATAATAATAAACTAAGTGTCTGTCATTCTCTTGGCTTCCCTCCTGGTTTCATGCATTTGTTTTGTTTTTGCAGGTAGTGGTGTGATAGCTGTGTTGCTGATTGCTCTATTTCTGGATCAAATCAAAGCCAACCACGCAGAGAGTGAGACAGAAAAGATGCAGACACAGTCCTTTTGGTCCACATTCCTAGCAACTTTCCAGCATCTTAAAGATAAGCGACAGTGTCTCCTAATCCCTCTGACAATGTACAGTGGGTTTGAACAGGCATTCCTTGCTGGTGACTATACAAAGGTGGGACTGTATGTTCCTAGTTATACCTGATCTTTCTATAATTTACTTCTGCTTAATACTATTTCATCTACCAGACAATTACTTGGTATATAGTCAATGGCAGGCAACATACTTGGCAAGGCTAAATTAATGCCTCATACTATTTGAATTAACTCCGACGGAGCTCTTCAAAATACAAGAGGCTGGCAGTAACCAAATCAAAGCAAAAAACATCTGGGAAGAAATTATTTTGAGTTTACAGCAAAAGGTTTTTTAAAAATTTCCTTAGAATTAGGTGTAATATTTGTATTTGTTCAGTAATGAATCAATACATTATTTATAATTAAAATGTTATTGACTTTAGTATTGCATAGACATTATGCTTCCATTTTTGTTTAAGACTATTAAACTATTAGTTCTATTAAGTTGTCTAAAATTATATTGCACATTTCTTTTCCATGTCTATAAATCGATGGCAGTTTTAAAAAGGCAGAAGTCAGTGCTATTACAGGAAACAGCATAAGATTGGAACAAAAATTAGAAACTTCTAAAATGAGATTTGCAAATACAGGACACTGAGCAATTGCTGATTAGCTCATCCTGAGTTCTGGAACAGGTCCAAAAATATCACTAGTTCAAATACAAGTTCTCTCTTCTTTAACACTATCATGACGTCTTGTCATTCTTCAGACTTCCATTTGTCTTGGCTCATGCTTTTCACATTTTTGTAATAGTCAGTAGTACAGTAAATTTCAGAAAACTCCAGACCTTCTCAGGGTATACCATGCCACCCTTATTTCTGAGCTACTGCTAGCACCAGCGCGGCCTTCAGAACTGGGTGCCTAGCCAGCAACCACTGCTCTCCAGCCGCCCAGCTTTGAAGGCAGAGTGGAGAGTGGCAGCTGCTGGCTAGGTGCCCAGCTCTGAAGGCAGAGTGGAGAGTGGCAGCTGCTGGCTAGGTGCCCAGCTCTGAAGGCAGAGTGGAGAGTGGCAGCTGCTGGCCAGGTGCCCAGCTCTGAAGGCAGTGTTGCCATCAGCAGCAGAGCAGAAATAAGGGTGGCATCGCTTGGTATTTCCTATATACTTAAATGG
Source organism: Gopherus flavomarginatus (assembly GCF_025201925.1). Classification (NCBI taxonomy): domain Eukaryota; kingdom Metazoa; phylum Chordata; order Testudines; family Testudinidae; genus Gopherus; species Gopherus flavomarginatus. The sequence goes on from NC_066620.1 coordinate 89,313,116, forward strand.
CTCTGTTTGAATCAATGCCTTACTGTTTTTAATATTTAGTGAGAGTTGCATGTTGATTTTTTACTGGTATATGTACTTGTGTAGCAGGTAGGGGGCATAAACTACTAGACACAAAGAAGGAGGGTGTGAGCAAATGCATTTGACAACCACTGGTACAGGGAGCCTAAGTTCAGGCTGTGAAGTTAAATCCCCCTGTTGAATCCTACTGAGTGGTTTGATGTCTGATCTGTAAGCTGGCTGGCTACAAAACATTATCTAGCTACTTCCACAACATGTTCAAAAACAGACAGCCTGAAGTAATAAGGAGGAGTCAAAACCACCCCTCTTCACATGCATTCTCAGAAAAACCAGCACAAAACAGACTTATTCCTCAGCTGTACATTCAGAAAGTCTTCCAGGAATCTGAAATAGGGAAGGAGATGAACATCTTCTTAGACTGCTCATCTGAAACTTTAGCGTTCAAGCACCATGCATAACCAGAGAGGGATAATGTACCCATTACTAATCTTGAATGGATCAAGTGACATCCCATAGCCATTTGGGAGAATGTTTTATAGGTAAGATTCATTCCCTTTCTGGGGGTGCACCGTGCTCTTTTATGGAGATTAGAGTTCAACTCCCAATCCCAGGCAAGGAAGGGTAGAGAGTCCTGTCTGCCACTATTTAGCAAGAAGGTCTAGTGACCAGATGGCCTAGTGGTCAGCTCATAGTCTTACAGTTTCTACTGGTCTAGTCATCCTGGCTCTAGCCTCAATCACCCGCTCATGCTCCAATAGCTCCCTCCAAACCTCCGTCACTACAAAGGAGTGGGGAGCAAGGTAGGGGGACCTGGGCCCACCCATTCCATCAGGTACCAACTCAGAGCACTAGGGGTTCCTTCAAAGTGTCCAGCCCAGTTACTGAGCTCCTCAAATTATGTTACCCCAGGTCACTTCCTACCAGTCTGGAGCTCCTCAGTTTGGAACAGAGTCACTGGCTTAGCAGACTCTCCTCAGTCTCTTAGGGTATGTCTACATCCACAATTTTGCAGCGCTGGTTGTTACAGCTGTATTAGTACAGCTGTATAGGGCCAGCGCTGCAGAGTGGCCACACTTACAGCAACCAGCGCTGCAAGTGGTGTTAGATGTGGCCACACTGCAGCGCTGTTGGGCGGCTTCAAGGGGGGTTCGGGGAACGCGAGAGCAAACCGGGGAAGGAGACCAGCTTCGCCGCGGTTTGCTCTCGCATTCCCCGAACCCCCCTGCAAACCGCAGGGAAGACCTGCTTGCTCGGGGGTTCGGGGAACGTGAGAGCAAACCGGGGAAGGAGACCAGCTTGATTACCAGAGGCTTCCTCAGGTATGCTGGGATACCTGCTTATTCCACGGAGGTCAAGAAAAGCGCTGGTAAGTGTCTACACTTGATTACCAGCGCTGGATCACCAGCGCTGGATCCTCTACACCCGAGACAAAACGGGAGTACGGCCAGCGCTGCAAACAGGGAGTTGCAGCGCTGGTGATGCCCTGCAGATGTGTACACCTCCTAAGTTGCAGCACTGTAACCCCCTCACCAGCGCTGCAACTTTGTGATGTAGACAAGCCCTTAGTGTCCTGTTCAGTCAGTCAATCTCTCTCACTTGTGGCTTTCAGCTCTCAAGGAGGGAGTGGGGAGTCCAAGTCCCTGCTGCTAGCACAGCCTTCAGAAAGCTGTTGTCATTCCTTGAACAGCTCTCAGCATCAACCTGGCTTCCTGGTGCCAGCTCATTCTCACCTTCTCCTGGGCTACCAGTGGCCCTTTAAACTGTTCCTCCACCTGTTGAGGGCAGGACCAGTATTTTCTACTCCTTGCCCTGGTTCAGCATGGGGCCTGTAAACCCCTTCACAAACTACCATGGGGGCTGATCTGAAGGGGAAATAGGGCTCCAAATGCAGCCCCTATTCCTTTAAAAGAAATGCTGCTACTGTGGTGCAGGTCTCACTGGGAACAGGGGTGGGAATGTTGCTGGAGGCCAGGTACAGCAGCATTCCAGAGACTTGGCAGTGGAGATACATAACTGTGTTTTATTGATCATGTCTACACTCTATGACTATTCACCAGCTCTGAGAATCAGACCCTCTGACTTTGGCCACAAAGGCAAGTCATAGTCTGTGAATAATAATGCCATGTGTCTGTTCTCTTCTCTTTAGTCATATGTGACCTGTGCCCTGGGGATACATTTTGTTGGTTATGTGATGATCTCCTTTTCAGCTGCAAATTCATTCTGCTCTCTGATCTTTGGAAAGATTTCCCAGTTTACTGGCAGAAAAGCCCTCTTTGCATTAGGTATGTAAAGAGTGCTTGGAGGACCAATTATCTCATCCGGTAAGACAAATCCTGTGCTCCCTTACTAGAGCATGGGGCAGGGGGCATCGTGCTATAGGTTACCAGTTAGAAGGAGATATACCTGGAGGCAAACTCTTCATTCATTAGAGGAGCTGGGGAAAACAGTAGCTGCAATTAAGCTCCATATTCAAGTCATTCCATTCACTTATTTCAGCACCTCTCCGTTGTTGACAGGCTCAGCCCACCCTGCTTTTGGTGATACTATATACTCAGGCTGAGCTGTTAGTTCTTTGGAGCTAATGTGACAGATGCCAGATGGCCCAATCACGAGAGACAAAATCCTGATCCTGTTGAAGTCCATTGCAGTATTGCTATTTGCTTCAATGAGATCTGAATTTACCAATAGCTCTGTCAGGGCCAAACTCCTTGCCTACTTTTGGTTAAAAACACAGTGAGTAATGAGCCAACGTATTAGCTTGGTCCTTGGGGAGGAAATGTGAACTAGGGGTTACTGGCAGTCTAATAACTGCAGGATATATTTTGAATCCTAATGTGTCCTAATTGCCATGCATTTTGTAGGACAGAAAAAATGAAAATAAAAGCAAGAGAAAACTCTCTGTGTGCCAGTTTAGAATAAATGAAGTGCTGCATATGGACAAGAAGTGTGTAGGGTACTATGAGGAGAAGAGACTTACGTGATGGATATATTTAAGGGCTTCTTTCAGTGGACATTGAAAAAAGGCTGTCCCAATAAATAAATTACCAGGGCAGAAAAATATGTAGGCAAGTGTTTCATTTTCAGCTCAGTATCTGAAAATGAGATTTCTGTGCCATTTGAAGAAAGTTTATTACAATGAGTTGTCCTGAATTCCACAGCACAGTTCACTTTATTAATAGAAACCGTATTGCTTGATTCCACATGCATTGCCCTAGAAATTTTCCCTAAAGTAGCTTTAAAGCTAGACTCAAGAGATTCAGAGTTCTTAGTATAGAACCTTAGAACTTTGCAGGTTTTAGTTCAGTTTTTGCCATACTGTTTTTGCTCTTTGTGTGTTCCTCTCTCTTGGCGACTCATTTTATCTTAAGGAAAACAAAGAAATTATAGTCTTTATAAGGGTTTGATTCAAAGCTGCCACCCACCCACCCCTCTTTCCACTGATTTCAGTGGGTTTTGAATCAGGACCTTGGAGTGTGAGATCAAAATGCAGTGACTCACTAACATTCTCCATCAAAGCATAACAATTAAATGGCAGCTGCCTCTTCAACAGGCAACCTAGATGATCTTAATGGTTCCTTAAAAAACCAAAAATCTGTATTTAAAGGACAGTATATGGAAAACAGAATGAAACATCCTTTCAGTTATCTACCAGTAGACACATACATCACATTAGGATTCAAAGTCTTCTGGGGACCCCTATACCTACTCGGTGGTACATTGGCTTGGCTATTCCCATTAGTAGGTCTTAACTTGTGGGTTAATATCTACGTTAGCTCAGAATTCCTCTCTATTTAGGACATGGCCTGGGATGACTATATGAAAACAGACCCTTACCAAAATGTCAAGTATCAGAAGGGTAGCCGTGTTAGTCTGGATCTCTAAAAGCAGCAAAGAATCCTTATAGACTAACAGATGTTTTGGACGCTCCAAAACGTCTGTTAGTCTATAAGGTGCCACAGGATTCTTTGCTGCTTACCAAAATGTTTCATTGTACAATATTAACTGATGACCAAGAGAGTATTGCAGTGTCTTCATGTAACTTTAAACTGATGAGTATAAATGTTGGATCCATTCTGGTTCACTGACCTTATTTTACTCAATAGCATTTGAAGAAGGCTTGCAATAGGCTCTGAAACACTGTATATCTAATATGAAACTTCCAGTTTATAACAGTAATTATGTTTTCTCCTCCTCTCCTAAACATACAGCTGCAGTTACAAACTTTGCCTGTATAATAGCACTATTGCTGTGGAAACCTCACCCAAACCAACTTGCTGTATTCTTCATATTCTCTGCTCTTTGGGGCCTAGCTGATGCCATCTGGCAGACACAAACCAATGGTAAGTCCCAGCGACAGCTAACTGAACCTCACTGAGATATAGTTATTTTGTATGTTTTTTTATTTATATGCAGTCTGTTTTACTGTACATAGGCATAAAACATGGTGATGGGTTTAAGACGGGCTTCAGAAAATAAGCTTACCCTCCTTTCAGTCAGAAAAACATTCCAGAATGAGAAACTAATTAAAATGCTTATTAGCCTGGCCAAGATGGAGGGAAGGGACATCCTTGAACAAGTTAATGGATGATTAAAATAAATCTTTGAAATGCTCATTGAATTCCAGAAGGAAAATCAAAATTCAGAGGTAATTAAGTTAATAACCAGGTTGTAATATAGAGCTATCATTGGCCTGCATATATACGGTGACAAAGTTCTGAGCCTGTATTTGTGGGTCCCACCTTCCTGGCGGATATAGTGGCCTCAGAAGCTCGAGATGACCTCTCTTTCCCAGTATGGTGGCAGAGGTTACCACTTATTGAGCTATTTTCATCATAGGCCAGTATGGGAGGTGGGAAGGTGGAATACCGACAGTCTCTGTTGCTCCTTAGAACTCCTTAGGTATCACCTGGTCTCCTGCCTGGACCAAAGTCTATTTCCTCTTTCAGAGGGATCTCTGTAGATCATGTGGAGGGGGGGAAGAAAGGGGGGAACCCAGGCCCACCCTCTACTCCAGGTTCCAGCCCAGGGACTCTATTGGCAGCAGCTGTTTGCGGCTTCCCTCCTCCACTGATGCTGCTTTGCATCCCTGGGCCGCTCCCCTTTTCCCAAGCTTCACCCTTACCTCAAGGTTCAGTACTGCTTCCTCTCCTCCAGCTCCTTTCCCCTGGGCTCCTCTCAAAAGAACTGGCAAGGAGAGCTTTTAAAGCAGTATAATTGGTTCCAGCTGTCTCCATTAGCCTATCAGCCTACAATGACCCTTTCTCAGTTAATTGAGGTCAGGTGAGGTTTAGCTGGCTAAATTGGTGTCAGGTGTCTTGATTGGCCTGGAGTAGCCCTTGTTTGGCTATCTAGGGAACAGGGCTCTGCTCATTCTGAGGCTGATATACCTGCCGTCCACCACCCTCTTATATCCCCCTGGCCTGAGTCCGTCACAATACTGACATCTGAGATAAACAGTTGATGCAAATGTTCTTAAAACTCTAAATATTAATATATTTCAATACTTCACTTTGCTGAGAATAAAGGAAGTTCTTCTTTTTAAAAATGGGGGCACACACAACCTAAAGATTAAAAACAGGACAACCCAAGAACGAGTCACGCACTATGGTGGCCTGAGGGGCTGCCTTTGAACATGTAAAGTCTAACAACCACCAACCTTAGTCTTCCTAACCGAATAGCCCAAGATTTTCCATAGCCTGCCACAAGCAAGACATGGTTTAAGTGCTGTAACGAGGCATACCCACCTCTCGTGAGTACCTCCTTGGCTGAGTGCATGTGCCAGTGCCTGCACTCTCTCTCAGGGCTAGTCCACAGCGCTTTAACATGGCTTGAGTGATCACTGCAGAGTGCAGTGGGAGAGAGCTCTCCCAGCGCTCTAAAATAACCACCTCCATGAGGGGCTTAGCTACTGGTGCACTGTCTGCACTGGCACCAGTGGAATATAATTTGTGCTTGTATACAGAAGAGCATAATAAAACATTATTGAAGCATGAGGAAATTGCAGCACTGTAAAGTGCCAGTGTAGACAAGCCCTTAATATGTTCCTGCTCTGGGATACTGCCTCCCTGGTGACAATGTCTTTGCCCTCTTCTTGGGCCTTCTGGATGCAGCTGTCCAGCTGGGCCACTATAGTTCAGTTGCCTCTCTAGAGTGCCTCAATGTCCAGGCCACTTCTCCCCAGAGGCAAATGAGGTGTGGGGGGGACCCGTGCCCACCCACTACTCCAGATCACAACCTAGGGACCCTGTAGATAGCAGCCATCTGTTATATCCCTTTATCTATGTTGCACGGCTTCTCTAATTCCCTGGGCCACTTCCCCGCAACCCCTGCCATCTTCACCCTTACCTCCGGGCCTTGTCCTAAAGGAGTCCAGCAACCTTCTTCTTGCTTTCCCTGGCTTCTGGTCACATTGCCCTGTCCGGGGTTCTGTAGGTCAGTCAGCCACACTCCTACAGCTCCAGCAAGGAACTCAACTCTCTCTGGCCCTGAAGGCCTTCTTATACGAGGCTGCTGGCCCTCTTGGTGGTGTCCCACATAGCTGCTCTAGGCAGTTTGGAGGCCCCTCTCCACTGCCCTTTTCTGGGGTGGGGTGTGGCAGGGCCTCAGAGAGTCTGGTATACCCCATCACAAGTGCTCTCCTATCTTATCATGTGTTTCTTTTCTCTCCATTTCTTAATTTTTTTCAACTGCCACTATAATTCACATCTGGCTATTAACATAGCATTACAAGTATCAGAGGGGTAGCCGTGTTAGTTTGGACCTGTAAAAGCAGCAAAGAATCCTGTGGCACCTTATAGACTAACAGACATTTTGGAGCATGAGCATGAGCTTTCGTGAGTGAACACCCACTTCATCGGATGCATCCGATGAAGTGGCTGTTCACCCACGAAAGCTCATGCTCCAAAACGTCTGTTAGTCTATAAGGTGCCACAGAACATAGCATTGCAGGTGCTGGCTGACCCTCTTGAGGGTGAGATGGGGGGGTATGACATGGCTGGCCTACCAGATTCTATGTCAGATTGTGAAGCTGGGCGTCTCTTCCCCTATAATGCTTCAGCTTCCCTCTGGTTGGTTGGGTAGTTTGAATCAACTGACCTTCTAGCTAAATCAAAATGCTCTACCCTTTCATGGTCCCAAATAGGCCAAAGGAAACAAAACACAGTGCCTTTGCCCTGCTCAGGCTATAATCCTCTTCCCAAGATACATAGTCTCATAGACTCATAGACTCATAGGTCAGAAGGGACCAATCTGATCATCTAGTCTGACCTCCTGCACAAGGCAGGCCACAGAACCCCACCCATCCAATTTTATACAACCCCTATCCCAGGACCGAGTTATTGAAATCCTCAAAAATGGTTTGAAGACCTCAAGCTGCAGAGACACCACCAGCAAGCGACCCGTGCCCCACGCTGCAGGGGAAGGCGAAAAACCTCCAGGGCACCTGCCAATCCGCCCTGGAGGAAAATTCCTTCCCGACCCCAAATATGGCGATCAGTTAAACCCTGAGCATGTGGGCAAGAGTCACCAGCCAGCACCCAAGAAGGAGTTCTCCGCAGCAACTCAGTACCCATCGCATGCAACATCTCCCCGCAGACCATTGAGCAGACCTGTCTGGTGGTAATTCAAGATCAATTGCCCAAATTAACGATCCTATCATAACATCCCCTCCATATACTTATCAAGCTTTGTCTTAAAGCCAGGAAAGTCTTTTGCCCCTACTACTTCCCTCAGAAGGCTATTCCAGAACTTCACTCCCCTAATGGTCAGAAACCTTCGTCTAATTTCAAGTCTAAACTTCCTAATATCCAGTTTATACCCATTCGTCCTCGTGGCTACATTAGTACTAAACTTAAATAATTCCTCTCCCTCCCTAACGTTAACCCCCTTGATATATTTATATAGGGCGAGCATATCCCCCCTCAGCCTTCTTTTGGCCAGGCTAAACAAGCCAAGCACTTTGAGTCTCCTTTCATAAGGCAGTTTTTCCATTCCTCGGATCATCCTCGTAGCCCGTCTCTGAACCTGTTCCAGTTTGAATTCATCCTTCTTGAACATGGGACACCAGAACTGCACACAGTATTCCAGATGGGGTCTCACCAACGCCGTATACAACGGTACTAACACCTCCTTATCCTTGCAGGAAATACCCCGCCTGATGCATCCCAAAATCGCATTTGCTTTTTTAACAGCCGTATCACATTGGCGACTCATAGTCATCCTGCTATCAACCAGTACCCCAAGGTCCTTCTCTTCCTCCGTCGCTTCCAACTGATGCGCCCCCAACGTATATCCAAAATTCTTATTATTAATTCCTAAATGCATGACCTTGCACTTTTCACTATTGTATTTCATCCGATTTCTATTACTCCAGTTTACAAGGTGGTTCAGATCTTCTTGAATAGTATCCCTGTCCTTCTCCGTGTTAGCAATACCCCCCAGCTTCGTGTCATCCGCGAACTTTATTAGCACATTCCCGCTCTTTGTGCCAAGGTCAGTAATAAAAAGGTTAAATAAGATCGGTCCCAAAACCGATCCTTGAGGGACTCCACTGGTGACCTCCTTCCAGTCCGACAGTTCACCTTTCAATACGACCCTCTGGAGTCTCCCCTTTAACCAGTTCCTTATCCACCTTACAACTTTCATATTCACTCCCAGCTTTTCCAATTTAACTAACAGCTCCCCGTGTGGAACCGTGTCGAACGCCTTACTGAAATCTAGGTAAATTATATCTACCACATTTCCTTTATCTAAGTAATCCGTCACCTTCTCAAAGAAGGAGATCAGATTGGTTTGGCACGATCTACCTTTAGTAAATCCGTGTTGCAATTCGTCCCAATTACCATTGACCTCTATGTCCTTAACTACTTTCTCCCTTAAAATTTTTTCCAAGACCTTACATACTACAGACGTCAAGCTAACAGGCCTATAATTACCCGGATCACTCTTTTTCCCTTTCTTAAAAATAGGAACTACATTAGCAATCCTCCAGTCATACGGCACAACACCCGAGATTATCGATCGCTTAAAAATTCTCGCTAACGGGCTCGCAATTTCACGCGCCAGTTCCTTTAATATCCTCGGGTGGAGATTGTCCGGGCCCTCCGACTTCGACCCATCGAGCTGTTCAAGTACGGCCTCTACCTCAGTTGCAGTAATATCCACTTCCATATCCACATTCCCGTTTATCATCCCTCCATCATCGCAAGGTTCCTCACTAGTCTTATTAAAAACCGAGGCAAAGTACTTGTTTAGATGTTGGGCCATGCCTAGGTTATCCTTAACCTCCATTCCATCCTCAGTGTATAGCGGCCCCACTTCTTCTTTCTTTGTTTTCTTCTTATTTATGTGGCTGTAGAACCTTTTACTATTGGTTTTGATTCCCTTTGCAAGTTCCAGTTCAATGCGGCTTTTAGCCTTCCTCACTTTATCCCTACATGTTCTGACCTCAGCAAGGTAGCTTTCTTTACTGATCCTGCCTTCCTTCCACTCCCTGTAAGCTTTCTGCTTTTGTCTAATCCCCTCTCTGAGTTGCTTGCTCATCCAGTTTGGCCTGCAACTCCTGCCCATGGTTCTTTTCCCCTTTCTCGGGATGCAGGCTTCCGACAGTCTCCGCAGCTGTGACTTAAAGTAATTCCAGGCCTCCTCCACATTTAAATCCACTAATTCCTCCGTCCAATCCACTTCCCTAACTAATTTCCTTAACTCTTTAAAATTAGCCCTCGAGAAGTCAAAAACCCTAATCGCAGATCTACATTTGTTTATCCTTCCATCTAGTTTGAACTGAATCAGCTCATGATCACTCGAACCAAGGTTGTCCCCTACCACCATTTCTTCTACGAGGTCCTCACTGCTCACCAACACCAAGTCTAAAATGGCATCCCCTCTCATAGGTGCTTCAACTACTTGATGAAGAAATCCATCCGCTATCACATCCAGAAAAATCTGACCCCTTTTATTTGTGCAAGTACTCGTCCTCCAGTCTATATCCGGGAAGTTGAAGTCCCCCATAATCACACATTTCCCCTTTGTGTTTACTTCATTAAAGACATTAAAGAGGTCTCTATCCATATCCCAATCCGATCCCGGCGGTCTGTAGCACACCCCAAGCACTATCTCAGGGGAAGCTCTAGTTGCTTTTTTACCCAGTGTGATTTTTCCCCAGACGGACTCCGTCTTATCCATTCCATCGCATCTTATTTCGCTACATTTAATTTCATCATTGATGTACAAGGCTACTCCCCCACCTTTGCCTTTCTTCCTGTCTTTTCTGAACAGCACATAGCCTTCAATACCCGTGCTCCAGTCATGAGTACTATTCCACCAGGTTTCGGTAATCCCTATAATATCCGGCTTCACTTCCTGCACGAGTAACTCCAGTTCCTCCATCTTGTTACCTAGGCTCCTTGCATTAGTGTACAAACCTTTTAATTTTCGGCGTTTGGCGTCAGTGACATTCTTTCCGCCGTCGTGCACAAACTGTCTGCCACCAGCATCACCCGTTACTCTGGTTTCTACTCCACTATTCCTCCTTGGATCAAATCTTGGGGCCGCAAGGGTATCCCCGCTCACTTTGTTTACTTCCCTCTCCAGGTTATGTTCTGGCGTGGAGATCTCCCGAACATTTCCCAACCATCTCCCCCAACTTTCTAGTTTAAAGCCCTCTTGATGAGGTTGGCGAGCCTCCATCCTAGAATCCTATTTCCCTCCTTGCTGAGATGAAGTCCATCCTGAGCAAACAGTTGTCTATCCATAAATGCGTCCCAGTGACCGTACATCCCAAAGCCCTCCTTATAACACCACTCCCTGAGCCATCTGTTGATCGCCATAATCTTGTCCCTCCTTCGTCGCCCCGCTCTAGGAACCGGCAGAATCCCACTGAAGATCACCTGAGCCTCGATGTCTTTAAGCCTCTTCCCCAGTCTGAAATAGTCCTCCTTGATACAGTCCAGTGAGTAACTAGCTGTATCATTCGTTCCCACATGAAGGATAATCAACGGATTTTTTCCCGCTCCCGCTAAGATCGTATTCAGGCTCAAGTCCACATCCTGTATCTTAGCCCCCGGCAGACAGCACACTCTTCTGTTCTCCCGATCCGGTCTAGTTACAGGCCTGTCTACTCTTCTCAGTAGAGAGTCTCCAATCACGTAGACTTGCCTTTTCCTAGTGACAATGCGATTCTCCGGTCTATCCCCCACAGCAGCTGGCCGTGATTCCTCCTGATTTGTATTTGACCTCACTATCCTCCTAGGGCTCGTACTTGATGTTGCCTCCACTGACTGCTCCCCTCCATCTGCAGGACTAGCTGCTTGCCTCTTCTTCCTTGCCGTTACTCCTTCAGCAGCCCGCTGTGTTCCATCTTCATTTCCCAACTCAGTAAACCTATTCCTGAGTTCTATTTGTCCATCGCTGGCCCGTCTTATCCTCTGTCTGGTTCTCCTAGTGACATGCTTCCACCGTCCACTTTCCTCACCCAGCAGTCCCTCCTCAGAGTCCTTAGGTCCTGCTTTTGTCCGCTCGCCTGAGCTTGTCCCCTGTGCCTCATCATGTCTGTGTTCCATCATCTGCTCAAATCCCCTTCTAAACTCAGCCAGAGTTTCCACTTGCATCTCCAGTCCCCTTACCTTTTCCTCCAGCAGCTCTATCAGATGGCACTTCATGCAGATGAAACTCCTTTCAGGTGCTCCCTCTAGGACCATGTACATGCCGCAGCTGCCGCACCCAGTCATCCTCAGTGTGTCTGCACCTGCTGCCTCTGCCTCCATCGTAGCGCTGCAACTCTGTGCCTGGCAATCCACAGCTCACACCGCACCGCAGGCCACCGACAAGCGCAGGGCTGCCTCTTCCCTGGTCTGCCTTCCCGGTTCCTCTGCCTTGGTCTCCCCTGCAACCTCCCCCTGGACACTCCCACTGAAACTCCCCTGTTAGCCGCTCTGTTCGCCGCCTCCTGTGCCGCTGCAGCTGACTGTGCCGCTGCCTGAGTGCCTGGCTCCTTATATAGGACCCCTAATCAGGTAAGCCCCGCCCCCAACTCAGGGCTCAGCCTCGCTCTCAGCACACAGCCCGTAGCAGCCTGCACACACACTCACTCACACACAAACACCACAAACTACAAAAACCACAAAAACCTGCTCCTCCAACAGCACTCCCACTGAAACTCCCCTGTTAGCCGCTCTGTTCGCCGCCTCCTGTGCCGCTGCAGTCTTCCCCTTAGATACAGGGGAGTGAAAGGCGAGGCTTCCTCTAACCCACTCTGGAAGACCCCCCTCTCCCTGTGGACCCCTAGATGACAGCAGGTGCACACGCAGGCTACAAGTCCACACCTCTTCTCTCATGCCAGGCCACATCCTTCTCCTGCATCCAGCACAAGCCTAAATCACCCCCACCTCTCATATCCAGGTTCGCATTTGCTGAGGTAAGGCTGATATCAATAGTTGTGTGTCCTCCCTGGATTAAACAGTTCATTCATCTCCTGCCTGGAACAATATATGGATCCATGGGGGTCCTGCCTATTGGGCTCAACGTTCCCAGGCTTCTTCCCCAGCTTTCTTAAACATGCAGCAGGTCATCCCCAGGGTCTCCTCATACTGAGGACCAGGCCCTGTCTTTTATCCTGCTTCCCTCTTTCCCATTAAGCCTTGTGCTCCGCAACTTGCTCCTTCTGGATAACACATCCTTCAGAATGCCTGGCCCTAAAGGGGCCATGGCCCACTAACAGGAGGCTTGGGCTGCATCTCCCTTAAAAGTGGCTGCACGTTCTTATAGCAGAGAGAAAGAAAAAAAACAGGAGGGAAGCGTCCAAGGTCATAGAAGGAGGTTGAGGAGGGATGGCAGTTTCTAACCATAGAGTAGTCACTGGCAACGGATGGTTCTTCATATTGGTGTAGAGTGAGCGATTGTGGCTAATGTGCCTTGTGGTGCAGCGCCATGGTTACCAACTCTTATGTGCTATTCTCTAGTACAGGTATTACCTTCTTTTAGGGTGACCAGATGTCCTGATTTATAGGGACAGTCCCGATTTTTGGGTCTTTTTCTTATATAGGCTCCTATTACCCCCCCACCCCATCCCAATTTTTCATATTTGCTCTCTGGTCACCTGATCTTCTTTCCTAAGTTCCTGGAAGGTCATTCAACCGAGTTCACATTTAGTGTTTGACCAGGAAGCACAATAAGTATTCTTCACACATGTACAACCCCCATATATCTTTTCTTCTGCTCTTTAGCTGTGCTGCAGGACAAACTACTAGCACAACAGCACAATAATTTGTATCTTCACATGGTCACATAGCATCACTGATGATAACATTACCCCTTCGTGGACAGATGCAATGTTATTACATCATAATTGTGCATCACATCATGGGATCTCCAGTATTATATGAGTTTGTTCCGGAGTCCTATATGGGTCTGAGTCTCCTCTCACCTAAATCCCTTTATCCACAGGTATAACACCACTACCTTCACTGGAATTACTCCTGATTTACAGCAGTGTGAGTCAAGATTCATGCCTTTTACAATAAAAGTTTAAGGACAAATCTTGCATTTCTTACTCTGGCAAACCCTCACTGAAGTCCATTGAGATCTTAGATTAAAGGCTGAGTAAAAACTGAGTAAGATCACCAGGTTGTGGTGCACAGTTAGGACTTATGAGATCATCAGAGAAGATTCACTTTGATCTGGTATGGTTATGTAATCTAATACTGATCAAGGGTTCCCCCTAGAGGATATTAATTAGAATGGAATGAATCCTTTGACATATTCTACATATTTTCTAATATTTTTGAGTGGCTGGGTGGTTATGTGTGTCCCTAGTTATTTTGAATGGAATCTGTTCCATTTTAGAATGAGTAATACCCACTCTTATCTAAACTGAACACAACTGCCACAGGCCTTCCTGCCAATAATTGCAGTTCTTCAGTAACAATTGTGTAGCACAGGCCAACCAAGTAGAGAGTAGCAAAATAAAATTCTTTCCAGCCTCGCGTGCCTCTTTAGAAATGATATGAATCAGTCTGGAAAGCTGATAGAGCTGCAGCTCACATTATTTTCAGCAGCCCCGGTTTGTGCCCATTCCTAATCAGAATGAGGGGGGAAAGGAGTTAAAGGAAACATTAGAAAAATGAGGTTGAGGCTTATGCTTCTAAGAGCAAGGGGCTGTTTCTGCCAGCTGGACTCAGGCATCGCACCAAGGAAGCACAGCGCTGCTGGGGCATCTCAGGTCTGACCTGCCAATCTGTGCCAACAGTTTTATGCTATGGGCAAACGTTTTTTAGGGCCTGGGATGACACACCAGACTCATGTTCCTGTGTGACTTATGCCCAGCTGTTAGCACATGTTCAATCCAGAAGTTACAGTTATGGGTCCAGATTTAGAAAGGGACGTAGTCTCAGACCCTCAGAGCTATTCAGGCAGCTTGCGTCCATTAATCTATCAGTTAGGTGCTTAATTACCTTTAAGGATTTGGCCTTAGGCATTGCCATGCAGAGTGTTGCAAAACTTAACTTTTAGGTGCCTAGAAAATCATTGGAATCCACAAATTCTGGGTTAGGCATCTAGGCTCCCTATACAATGAATAGGGAAAGATAGGCTCCTGAGAATGGGATCCACAAAAGCCAGCATGCTAGGAGGGGCCTACACTAGCCAATGGAAGATGCCAATGAGAAGGGTGTGTCCTAAGTCCTGCCCCTCTGATGGAGTTAGGTGCCCAGCTCTGCTTGTGACAAAACCCACAAAAGCCTCCTGAACAAACAAGAAAAAACCTTCCTAAAATCCAAACTCTTTACACTCAAAAATACTATTATATTAGCAAATATTGTTTATACGAATCCCACTTCCTTAATCCAAGAATCTGATAATTTTCACCCATGTAAAACCCCTTTTCAGAATTAACTACAAAGCATTGTAGCAAGGCTCTTGTTACTAAAAACATCATTACTTTTACAAAATGTAGTACAGGGCATTTACTGTATACTATGAAGGACTAACCTACACTGATCCAGGTTAATGAACTATACATTTGGTGACATATTAGCCTTGATTTCGAACCACACTTGTTCGCTTACTGACTAATTTGTAAAATCCAGTAAGTGTCCTCTTGTAATTGGCATGAATTAGCAAGGTTCTACTGCCCAGATGATGAGATTGTCCCCTTTGGGAAGCTAAACGTCTCTCACAGCTCACCCTGACTTTTTGAGAGCAACTTCAGCAGGAAAAGATTTTTGTGACTCTGAGGGCTTGTCTACATCAGAAAGTTGCAGCGCTGGTGAGGGAGTTACAGCGCTGCAACTTAGGAGGTGTACACATCTGCAGGGCACCACCAGCGCTGCAACTCCCTGTTTGCAGCGCTGGCCGTACTCCCGTTTTGTCTCGGGTGTAGAGGATCCAGCGCTGGTGATCCAGCGCTGGTAATCAAGTATAGACACTTACCAGCGCTTTTCTTGACCTCCGTGGAATAAGCAGGTATCCCAGCATACCTGAGGAAGCCTCTGGTAATCAAGCTGGTCTCCTTTCCCGGTTTGCTCTCGCGTTCCCCGAACCCCGAACAAGCAGGTCTCCTTCCCTGAGGTTTGCTGGGTGGTTCCGGGAACGAGAGAGCAAACCGCGGCGAAGCTGGTCTCCTTTCCCGGTTTGCTCTCTCGTTCCTCGAACCCCGAGCAAGCAGGTCTCCTTCCCTGCGGTTTGCAGGGTGGTTCGGGGAACGCGAGAGCAAACCGCGGCGAAGCTGGTCTCCTTTCCCGGTTTGCTCTCTCGTTCCTCGAACCCCCGAGCAAGCAGGTCTCCTTCCCTGCGGTTTGCAGGGTGGTTCGGGGAACGCGAGAGCAAACCGCGGCGAAGCTGGTCTCCTTTCCCGATTTGCTCTCTCGTTCCTCGAACCCCCGAGGAAGCAGGTCTCCTTCCCTGCGGTTTGCAGGGTGGTTCGGGGAACGCGAGAGCAAACCGGGAAAGGAGACCAGCTTCGCCGCAGTTTGCTCTCGCGTTCCCCGAACAAGCAGGTCTCCTTCCCTGCGGTTTGCAGGGGGGTTCGGGGAACGCGAGAGCAAACCGCGGCGAAGCTGGTCTCCTTTCCCAGTTTGCTCTCGCGTTCCCCGAACCCCCCTTGAAGCCGCCCAACAGCGCTGCAGTGTGGCCACATCTAACACCACTTGCAGCGCTGGTTGCTGTAAGTGTGGCCACTCTGCAGCGCTGGCCCTATACAGCTGTACTAATACAGCTGTAACAACCAGCGCTGCAAAATTTTAGATGTAGACATGGCCTAACACAAGCTAAAAATGCAAATTTACACTGAATGTTTTAACACTCATCAAGACAACACTGCCCTCATTGTTGTTTGAGACTCTATGGACTGGGCTCAGCCCACCTCATTGATCTTACACTGAAACACTACAGGCCAGATAAATACCTAGGTCAAGCTTCTCATTCTACTCCTCATCCTACTTCCTCACTGCATCTAGCACTGTTCTCATCTTCCTTCTTATGTTCTCATCACTTTATGTAAGAGCCTTCTGCTTCATGGCTCTTGGTGTCTAGAATAAACTTCCTGCCATCTCATTTAAATTTTCAACAGAAAACATCCTTTCTTCCTTGCCTATAGTCATCTCCCCCACACCCCAAACTAGGATATATTCACCAAGTTATATGTATTATTTAACTTCTTATAACACCATGGGATACAGTTTGCATGACAGAGAAGACTAAAATATAAGCATATATTTTCCTGTGATTTGACCTTTACAGGGAAGGAAATATAGCTGCTGTTGTAGGAAATATAGAATGTGTTCAAACTTACCATCACAAAGATCATCCTTCTTTCTTTGCAGCACTCTATGGAGTTTTATTTGAGAAGCACAAAGAGGCAGCCTTTGCTAATTATCGACTCTGGGAGTCATTGGGATTTGTCATTGCCTTTGGATACAACACCTTCTTACATGTTTACGTCAAACTGTACATAGTAATGGCTGTGCTGGTGGTGTCTATAGTGATGTATGGGGCACTTGAATACCTGGAAGCAAAGAACTTGCCTGGAACACCTACCACTATGAAGGAGGAAATAACCGGATCTGTAGACCAGCAAACACGCCTTTAAACCTAACAGGATCAGAGCAGTGGAAACAAAGAATGCTGGGCAGCTCAGCACAACTGATTTCTTTAAGGGAGATTCAAAGTGTTCAGTCAGATTTTAGAAGAATATAAAGGAACTGTTTTCCAGTCAGGCTAATAAAAGAAATAGGAATAAATCTCCTTTCATACCTCTGGTTGTTAAAAGATTATCTGACTTTGTCATTTCACTCAAACTCTTACTAATAATGAACAACTATTTTTTTAAAAATTGTATTGGATTTTTTTTTACAAATAAAATGTTATTAAACATGATAACAGACCTTTTATTAATATTTAAGAATTCTATCTGAGCTGTCTTCATGTGTATTTGCACTCTGCAATATCCACTCCACCATGTCTTTGGACAGCAGACAATTCTGTCTGTGCCACTGTGGTTCTTGCATCCTGGTACTCATGCCTTCCTATTGTTCCTTTCTTCACCTCCTCCCTCGCCACTTTAAAACACTTCCCACTCAAAATGTTGGTCAGCAACATTTCTAAAAAATCATAACCATAGTCAACTTGTCCCTCTGTTATGTAACACGCAGGATTTTCCCAACCCCACGTCAATTTTGTTTGGAATTTTATTACATTGTTGGGGTTATTTTGTGCCAAAGTGCTCGGGACTCTGTTCAGCATATCTTTTTCCACTCACCTTCATTTTCATCAGGTTGGCTTCTCTTCTCTCACTATGTTCTTCCCTCTTTAAACACTTCAGGTTCACTTTTCTTAGAAGGAATTTTCTCTTAAAAAGGTACAGTTCTCCCCTACCATAAGACACATTTTCAAAAAGTGGATCTATGATGTACACAAAACTTTTGCAGCCAAACACCTAGGCATGTCTTTTTCAAGCACTTAGACCTGTACACACAGGTGCTAACACACTACCCCATATTGCATGCACAGAGCTTGCATGCTGTCTTAGGGTATGTCTTCACTACCCGCCGGATTGGCAGGCAGCAATTGATCCCGCAAGGATTGATTTATCGTATCTAGTCTAGACGCACTAAATCAACCTGAGTGCTCTCCGGTAGACTCCCATACTGCAGCGCCATGAGAGGCGCAGGCAGAGTCGACGGGGAAGCGGCAGTAGTCGACTCAGCAGGGTGAAGACACCACACTAAGTCAATCTAAGTATGTCGACTTCAGTTACATTATTCACGTGGCTGAAGTTGCATAACTTAGATGGATCCCCGCACCCTCAGTGTAGACCAGGGCTTAGTGTCCTTCAGCTCAATGTCCATTTGCATGCATGCAACTTTGCATCTTTTGATACAGCAGGTTTTTTTCTATCACCATGCTATCAAATACTTTCAGTTACCTCCTCTCCTTCCTTCCAAAATTATTTGGATATTTTTCATGCTGTGGACATGTCAAGCAATGACACCACAGTGACTTGCCACAGACACCATAGATTCCAACTGAAGCTACAACGGATGAAGCAGGCAGTAAGCAACAGGATGCTGCTGATATCGGGGAATCTCAGCACACAGGCTAGGCAGAGTCAGAACTGGAAGGATGGTCTTGTGGGTCAGGCCCTGGAATGGAGATTTGTGTTTAGTTAGTGGCTCTGTCACAGACCTCTAGTGTGACATGGGCAAGTCACATAATATCTCAGTGCCTCAGCTCCACCTCTGTAAAATGGGGATAATTATATCTCTGCCCCACAGGGGTATTGTGAGGGTAAGTTCAGATAGTATGGCAATGGGAGTGTAGACGGGGTCCTCAGGGGCTTGACCCTCCCTGAAGGGGAGGGGAGCCACACCGTCCTCACTGTAGTCCCCGGGGCCGCTCCTCGGGCCCGCGATCCTGCTCTGGGGAAGTTTGTCCTTACAGTTACAATCAGCTCTGGCCCTTTGGGGCAGGGCAGAGCAGCAGCAAAGTCAAGAGGGGCCCAGCCCTTGGTTCGGGTGGGGTACCAAACACAGTACAATCAGCTCTGGCCCTTTGGGGCAGGGCAGAGCAGTAGCAAGGTCAAAAGGGGCCCAGCCCTTGGTTCGGGCGGGGCATCAAACACAGTACAATCAGCTCTGGCCGTTTGGGACAGGGCAGAGCAGTAGCAAAGTCAAAAGGGGCCCAGCCCTTGGTTCGGGTGGGGCACCAAACACAGTACAATCAGCTCTGGCCGTTTGGGACAGGGCAGAGCAGTAGCAAAGTCAAAAGGGGCCCAGCTCTTGGTTCGGGTGGGGCACCAAACACAGTACAATCAGCTCTGGCCCTTAGGCCGGGGAGAGGGGGAGTCTGCCACCTGGATACAGGTGGCAGGGGGAACGCAGGTCCACCCACTCCTCTGCGTTCCAGCCCGGGGCCCTGGTAGTGGCTGTCACCGCTACCGGCGGTCAGTGGGGGTCCTGACCGAAACACACTGACATTGGCAAAGTTAGCTCTGCAGCCTGACTGGAGTCAGGCTCCCCCGGGCTACTTCCTATTTCCCCCTCTACTCCTACCTGGTCCGGGGCCTCTGTTCCGGGGACGTCCAGAACCATCAGTTCCTCCCAGTCGGGGCTGGGCGGCAGGCCTGGTAATGTTTCTGGGAATGCGGCCAAGCCTGGTCTGGGGGCCCCTTGGGGCCGTAGTAGGCGCGCGGCAGCTCTGGCAGCTTCTCGTCGTAGCAGCCTAGAGAACGCTCCGGCGGCTCCTCGTCGTATCGATCGCGGGGACGCTCTGGCAGCTCCTGGTCTCGGCCACTGGCTTGGTCAGTCTCCCAGTTACGGGTGTCGGCGGACACGTCTGCTCCTGCCAGTGGCAGACCTGCAACTGAAGGCTGGGGCCTGGCTTTTATTCTTCTGGGTTGCTGCCTGACCCTCTGAGGGGTGGGACTTCCACCCAGAGGCCCCGCCCCCGTGGATGACTGACGGCGCTCAACCCTCCCTGAGGGGGAGGGGAGCCATACCGCCTCTCTACAGGGAGCCATAAAAATACCCAGCTAGACAGCTAATTTGAGAGCCTTAGTCAGGGCAGAGTGAGGTGAAGCATATGATAGCCTCATATGCGAATAACACGGCTGAGCTGTCTGGCAGAGGCAACTATCAGACTTGATCTATTCAGCCTGAACTTTTCAATTAGGCCGTAGATGAGCAGGCCCCATAAGTGAGTTAGAACTGCAGTGATTTAATATAAAGTTAATAGACCGAGCCTGTGCTGTAAAAAGACTCACAACATCAAAATATTGGTAGGGAGCTGAGCCAGGGAGGCCTCTGTGCTCCAGAGGGAAAACAAAGTGACGGTTGGTGTCACTGTGGCATGAAGCTTCTGGCCTTCCAGAGGAACATTCCACAGGCCTTGCTTTGGTTGACTGGGTAGTAAGCAGGCGAATCATGTTTGGATGGAATGAACTGAACCAGAGGCAGGACTCACTTGGAATCACCATCCCCTCTCACCTCACGCTTGGCTGATGGCCAATCTATTATAAATGCCACCAGCAACAACTGTGTTCACCCCAGTAGGCATCTATCACTGACTCCACCTGTATGAGGTTAATGAGTGCCCATTCGGGTAGCATGCTGAGCAATCCCAATATGTACAAGCTGCAGGCTTGAAGGTACCGGAAGGATAACCACTAGTCACCTGGACAGCAAACAGTTGATAATCAGACTGCCTCTAAATGCTGTGCATGATAGATGTTTATACCAGACAAATATTATGCAGGCTCACAGCTTTGCAAGGTGCTGAGCACCCCGTGAAAGCTGCTGAGTACCTCTTGTCAAATGCTGAGCTCCCTCAGTTCCCAGGCCATGGCTGAGGAGACACTGAAATGGGGAGCGAGAGAGCAGAACTGAATTAGTGGGAGGAGGGAAGCAGAGAATAGATGATAGGGATGAGGGAAGTTACCCGTTTTTCTCCCTCTGGGACCTGGTCTCACACTTTATGATCCTGTTTTCCCAGTTCGGTACAGCTGAGATAAAAGTTTGATATGGAAGTTGGGAGCACTGACGAGAGCCCTGGCCCAGGCAGCAGCCCCTGGGGGTGGGAGGGGGAGAGGAGAGGAGGCAGAAGGTGGGGCATCCTACTTTACCATCTGACTTTCTAAATTAAACTGAATATCATTAATATTAATCATTGTCTACATACATCCAGTGACTGCAGTAAGAGTCCTGCACATAAAAACCAAAGCCCATCGCAGTGCCACATGAAACCACGAAAGAGAATGAATTAAAAGCAACATAAGCTAAAGTTTGATATTACTAAGCCAAAGCTTTCATAGACTCCTATGGGAGTTTTGCCTGAGCAAGGGCAGCTGGGCTCAGTTTTGACACAGCACAGTTGGCTGGCTTTGGCTCATGGAGATTAAAGAAGAGAAAGAGGAACCTATGGGCTGGTGACAGAAGTTGAAAGGACTCAATAAAGCACTTTGCCTACTTCCATGATGCTGTCACTCTTTGCCTTTGTATACAGGATTGCTACTTTGTGTTGCTAAGCAACAATACTTCAACCCTCTTGGCCTGCCCTTGGAGACATCCAGGCAAGAAAAACCAATCAGACAGCTGTAGCTGCTGAATCAGGCAGCCTGCAAATCCCCCTTTGGCATTTGCAAGCATAAAAAAGGGGCTTCCTTATGTTCGTATTTGAAAATTCAAGTGCATGTTGATGTTTGCTGATTCTCTACCTAGAGCCTGGGGTGTCCTGGCCAGCATGCATTGTTGATTAGGACAATTACCATACAGAGAATGCACCTGTCCAGAAATGTAGATGTACCAGCAGGAGAGGTATGTGCACATTTTGAATTGATGAGTACAGTCATGTGTGTGTGTTAAGCACTTTCTAGTCCTTGGCCTTTCTTGTGAAAGAGGGAATTTATACAGGAAAAAAAAATCCTGTGAAAAGGATTTCATTCCCAGCTGATGATGGAGGACACACAACAGGGGTTGAGAGCATAAGGGTTAGAAGCCTTCTTTGTTTCATACCAGATTCACAGAGATGTAATGATTCGTAAGATGCTGAATTCAACTGCATTTCAACTGGCAGAGTAAGAAAAGGGAGATTTTTTGGTAAGTCTCTCTTGACTATCCTCAATAGTAGTGTTTTAAAATAAGAACATGGTGCCAATAAATAAATATTTAGTATGCACCTGTCCAATACAGCCTTTGTCCATTGTACAATTGCTTTTACAATGTTAATTCCAAAATAAAGCAGCTATTTCTAGATTTGATGCCACAAGAACTCTTTTGTGCAAAGAAAATCAGTTATCTGAGCTAGCTTGGATGCCTCCTTGGAAGATACGCTTTAGTTAATATAACCCTGTTTTGACCAAACCAAACCAAAACAAGTTATTTCGATTATGACCATCTTAAACTGTTTTACAATTTTAAAAATAAAATTAAAGAAAATTTTGAAACAAAATCATTTCAAATTGAAATGTTCAATTTCAAAAGTGAAATTTTATAACTGGACACCTGTACAGTAGTTGTCATTGCAATATCATCAGCATACAGTTATTTGTTGTGGAGACACTGCAAGCACAAGTATTTTAATTTAAAATACAAGGAAATACATTAGCCTCTCCCATACCACTGTGTGAGAACTGTGGGCAGCTGTTAACTTTTAATGGAAACTACTGCAAGTGCACTGTGCAAAATGATTGCAAGTAGGTGGAGCTTAACATTATTATGTTTTCATAATTTGCAAAAGGAAATTGAGCAACTCAGGCAAATTCATCTGACTGAAAGGACATTTGTACAGTGATTCACACATTTATAGGGAAAAAAGTAGTCAAATTTGTGTTCACACATTTAGCTGATCACTTGATGATAGTTCTCCTCCAGTTGTGCTTAAATTGTGTTCCTTAGATCTGAAATATTTTATTGTTTTCGCACTCTACATACACTAGATACGGAGTTTCCAAGGAATTTGGTGTTGATATTTGTCATGTCCAGGCTTGCAAAGCACTTGTCTTTCCAGTCAACTTCCCTCTGAGTGTAAATGGCAAGGAAGTTTTTCCATTGACACAACCTGCCATGAGCAAACCACTGTCAACAGCGTTATTGTTTAGGTGTTGTTAGCAGCCAATAATGAGTACTTTACAATGTGTTAGTTAAGATCCCTGGTGGCAGTATTTACTGTGCTCTGTAGTCATATAACACTGTGCCTTTCAATGAAGGGTTGCTAGTAGCACTACTGATCAGTGCATAACGCACACACAAACACACATACACACACACACACAACTAACGGCAACATTTAAACTATGACTCAGAGCTGTCAAGCTTGGTCAATTCAGTTAAATGTTATTTGAAATTTAGTATTCCTTGTCAAGGGAGCGGAGTCGGAGCCTAGAAAATTTGCAGCACAAATGTTTTTTGCAGAGCTTTTTTAATGGATGATTAATATGTATCTACAAAGGCAATTTTATAAGAAAGAGTGGAACTTTAGGGAAGAAGATGGAGGTAAGAACAATAACTAACATGTATTTACATCATTGAGGCTTCCATGGCAATGTGTGTTCTGCCTCAGCAGTGTCCACCGCACTCCTGGGACCTTAAAGAGAATAGAAAATAGACAGTGGTGGGCTGCTTTTCCATATACTCAAGTAAATCTACTTACATCACTAGGGTGCTTTAGTACCCACATGGTTC
Organism: Gopherus flavomarginatus; assembly: GCF_025201925.1. Lineage (NCBI taxonomy): Eukaryota > Metazoa > Chordata > Testudines > Testudinidae > Gopherus > Gopherus flavomarginatus. The sequence continues at coordinate 89,336,800 of NC_066620.1, forward strand.
CCCTCAATCCCATCTCCCAAGAGTGGTACATCCCCTGAGGACTCTGCCTTATGTATAAGAGAGAGATGGGAAGGAGGAATTCCTGAGTCACCTGAAGTAGCTCAGAGGGGTGTCCTCAATCCAAACCTGGGCCTGGTTGACTTCCATCTCTGGCTCAAACACAAGAGAGAAGGAAGTTATAAATTCAGCTGCAAAACAACAGAAAAAATATTCATTTATTTATTAATTACTTTGTTTTACTATAAATAGCGTTGAGTAATGGATTAGAAATCAAGAAATGAAGAAATTCAGCCCTAGTTCATGGATCCTCAGTAGTTTCTGCTCCCGCTGGACAGAGATTCTCCTTGTCGTCTTTCAACAGGGATCACGCTATTCTTCACCTTCCCGCCACTTCCCTCCAGTCCCTCCTGCTCGTACACAGCCATTTCCCTACCACTTACAGGTGGTGCCACAGGAGAAACCAGGCCTTCCCTCTATGCAGGGTCCAGCCCATGGGTCCTCCCGTGACACAGCTGTCTGACTCAAATACTAACTGTGCTGCTTCACTGCTTCCCGGGGCCACTTCCTATCATGTCTGTCTCTTGTTAGGCCTTTCTCCTCAGCCTCTTGCCATCAATCCTCTGCTGAAACCCTCCTGGGTTTTGATCCCACTTTCCTGTCAGGGGCACCACCTCCAGTCTCAGTTCAGATGCCTGGTCATTGGAGGGCACCACTGCTGTCACCAGATCTCTCCCAGCCACTGCCCTGCCTGTCAGCTTTCTCCCTTGACTGACCAGCACAATCTGCCTTTGTATCTGGCTCCTTCTTCCCCACAGGCCTGGCTCCAGTCCCAAGGTCTGGGCGGCAAGTCAAACCTAGATGGAAGCTGGTCCTGAGTTCTTCCTAAAGTCCTAACTTGTGCTGCGCACGTGGCTCATGACTCATGCACCACTGCAGATAGCACCAGATCACTCGTACCTGTTTCAAGTTGCAACAATGAAATTCTCTAAGGTAGACAAGGGTTAAAGTTCACAAAAGAAAGATACTTAGTGTGATGAGCTGACAACACCAGTTGACAACAGCACAAGGTTTAGGTAACCAATACATATACACCAGACAAGAATGTCACTGAAAACTGGAAGAGGGTGGGAAATGGTTTTCCCATAATGTAAGAATTTTTTGAGGTTTTGAAATTTTTTCCCATCCTGAATTGGGAAAAAAAGGTCAAAATCTTGAATATTTTGGTGGACTGAAAAATCATAAAAAAAAATTCAAATCGGGTCAATTGAAACATTTCATTTCAACTGTGCCTTTTCTTCACAATTGAAAAACAGAACTTTTCAACCATTTAGATTTTTTTCCCCAAAAATATTTCAAAGCAGGAATTTTGTCAAACCAACCACTTTTGGTGAAAAGTTTCAGTTTTGACAAATTGCCATTTCCCCATTAATATTCTATCACAGGAAAGGAGGGGCGAGGGAATGCTGTGAGGTGTGACATGCATCCTAGGTTTCTATGGCGATTTAGAATGTATGGAATTTACATTCTGGGGATTGTTTCAAAAGCTGAGAGTTTAAACCTGAGGAGAAAAGATTCTCAACCTTAAAAAATATACCAAGATGTCGGTCTGAAAACAGGTTGAGCAGAAGATTGATCACTGTATAGCTGATGTGCATGTCTTGGGAAAAATCAGACCTGTGCAGACACTAAGGCTTTGTCTACACTGGCAAGTGAACGACACAACACCCCAAAAGACAAAAGTTTTGTTGAGGAAAAGCGTCGGTGTGAACAGAGCTTTGTCGGTAGGAATGGGCTCCTGCTGACAAAGCAACCACCACTTTTTGGGGGTGGAAGTTTTTTATCTGCAGGAGAGAGAGATCTCCCACTGACAAACAGCGGCTACACTGTGCACCTTTTAGCGGCACGGCTGTAGTGCCGTGGCTGTGTTGCTAAAAGCGGCATAGTGTAGATAAAGCCTGAGTTGTGATTAGGAAAATTTCTTTCTTATTTTATTTTCTAATGTTGTTACATTCCAAGGGTAAAATTTAATGTCCGTCCCTGGAGGCCCCATCCTGGGGATTTCAGAGTGTGGAGTGGTAAAATAGGTAAGTTCATGCTGATCTTAAGGGCATGGATTTCAATGGCAGACATGATGCCTTGCAGAACTGCTCTCCCTCTAACTGCAGCCTTTCCTCCTTTCTAGATGTAGAGGAGCTTCTGCAGCAGGTTTGGGGGAAGGGCAGAGCACTGCCACCGAAGCAGCAATATCCCCTAAATCAGCTATCGACTGGGATTTTGTGACCACCACAGAGAGAAGGGGCAGCAGAGCCTTCAAGTTGTACCCCATTTCTTTATATTTAGAATTAATTGGGGTATGTGTGTCTGGTGGGAGGGTGGGAAGGGGGTGTCTTATTTAAAAGCTAATAGTTCTGTGTTAAAGCTGCTAATTTCCCCAGGAAACTAGAAGAATTAAAATGCATTTCCAACTCAAAGGAGCTGGCATGCACCATCTGCTGTGCATATTCTGACATGGTGCATCCTCTAGAGTTTACATTAATTCCTATAGGAGATAATTTACAAACCCCAAGGAGTATTAACTCCTCTGCAGGAGGGCAAAGGGGAGAAGGAACAGTATATGGAGCTCTTCAGGAAGGAGGAAAAGCTTCACTGGTAACAGCAAAGTATTACGTAGACCAGCCAGGTGATACCAGGATTTTAGGCTTGAGATCCAAAGCCCACGGAAGCCAATAGAGTCTTTCCATTAACTTCATTGGGCTTCGGATCAGGTCCTAAGAGTGGGGTTTTCCTCAGAAAAGGGTTTGATAACATGGTGGTAAAATGTCTGAACCTTGTCTTCAAGGCAACTGTTGGGAAATATGCGTCCTAAATTACTAGTGTATGATCATTGGACTGAACAATGACATTGTAAAATAATAGATATTTGTGAATTACAAAAGCATCAGACTACTGCGCAAGCCCACTACTGCTAAGATTGGCCATTTTAAATTAAAAAGCAAAGCAAAAGAAAATATATGGACATTCAATTTTATAGAGACGGCCATGTTTCATGCTGCCTTAAAGTTTTCAGAAACTAATATTGCACATGAGGCTCGTACAATTGCTCCTTCAGCAGTAAATAAAGCTTTGGACTCCATTTTTCATTTGCAATTTGCACATTCATGGCAGAAAGAACCATGGGAGAGAGAGGCTTTGGGTATGCCAAGATGTATATGAGGTGTTTCAGTTCAATTCGTGACAATCATTTATTTTCCTCCTGATAATTCTTTGTCAGAAAATAAGGCCCACACAATGGCATATGACCATGATGGAGAAGACATCCTGAAGCCTCTGATCTTCCGTCTCCACGAGAGCGTTCCTGAAGCAGTCCGTGAGGTCTTACTGGAACGTGGTTGGAGTGAATTTGATGAACAAGAGCAAGATGAAGCAGACTGGAATCTGTACTGGCAGAACTCTCCTTTCCGTATGACTGACCACCGAAGCATTAAACCATGGCAGAGGCTCAATCACTATCCAGAAACAGTGAGGATCACAAGGAAAGACTATCTGGCAAGGCATCTGAAACGCATGAAGGGAATTTATGGACCATCTCTTTGTGAGTTTAGTCCAGTGGCATTCATCATGCCTAATGACTATGTCAAGTTTATAGCAGAGTACACCAAGGAGAGACAGTCACAGGGCAAAAAGCCAAGCTATTGGATTTGTAAGCCTGTAGATTTGTCTCGTGGAAGGGGCATACTCATTTTCCAGGACATTAAAGACTTTGTATATGATTGCATGGTCATTGTGCAGAAGTACATTAGTAACCCTTGGCTTATTTCTGGGTACAAATCAGATCTCCGCCTCTATGTCTGTGTCACCAGTTTTTGCCCCCTTACCATTTACACTTACGATGAAGGGCTGGTGAGGTTTGCCACTGAAAAGTTTGACCTCAGTTCTCTGGACAATGTTTATGCCCATCTGACAAACACCAGCATCAATAAATTTGGCGCCTCATACAAAAAAAATAAAGAAGGGATTGGCCGTGGCTGCAAATGGACTTTCAGCAAATTTCGATCTTACCTACGCAGCCATGAGGTGGACGACCTGCTTCTGTGGCAGAGAATAAACAACATTGTAATGCTGACCCTGCTTGCTATAACCCCTTCTGTTCCATTGACATCCAATTGCTTTGAGCTGTTTGGGTTCGACATTCTGATAGATGACACATTCAAACCATGGCTTTTAGAAGTAAACTACAGCCCAGCCTTGCACCTAGACTGTTCCATTGACACAACAGTGAAAAAAAGACTTCTCCATGATATCATTGAATTGCTAAATTATAAGCAAACTGACACCTTGAGAGAAAACAAAGGGCCTGGCACTAAAACTTCATATGCTGGTAGAACACATATCCCCTTGAGGACACAGGGTGAAAATGCAACAGATGATGCTCCCAATATCCTTGCTTCTAGGCAAGAGAGTGAATGGACTGCCACTTCTGCAGTGCAGTCTCTCTTGGAGGTTGCAGGAGGTTCATTTAAGAAGGAGGCCATAGTGATGGGGAAAATGGCCAGAACACATCCAAGGAAAACACTAACCTCGCAGCTCCGGGAAAAGATGAACAGGCCGAAAACATCTTCACAATCAAAGGCGGCGTCTAAAAGCAAACAGCTGCCAGGCGCTAGGCACCCTGCACATGCATCTGTCCAAGTCACCCACTGGTTGCCTACCACTGAGTTATGTAACTACAAATTAACTATTCCTCCATATTTTCTCTCCACTAAAGACAAAAGGCCCTTCCCTCGAGTAGGTGATTTTGTCCTTATATTTCCTTTCAACGATGCTGCGCTTGAAGCCTCAAGAAATGGAATAGATGTAAAAAGCATCGTACAAGAAATACACAAGTTAATGAACAAACAGTCGCCCCCAGGACAGCAGAAAGTAAAGAAGAGAAAAGATTATTTAACTTTTAGATAACTCAGTGGATGTTAGGCTATAAGCTGCCACACAATGAAAGAGGAAGACAATAACCAGATATGAATGGTGCTATTGACACATCTTAGCTGGTGGCTTAGTTTGAAGATGGTGGGTATGTGCAGAAGTCATCTCAGAAATAGGGATCTTGCAAAACCACACACAATTTGAAAATGTCTCTTGTGATTTAACAATGACGCTAGGCAATTATTTTGTTAAATAAAAGGATGAATTGCATAATTAATTTATACAGTATTCTTCTCCCTCTGAAACAGTCCCAAAATGAAAATATAAAGTTGTATATTCTTTCAAAAGCTTTTAAAATGTCAATCTTTGCTTTTGTTTGTGAGTCATTTATTAAGTCCTACCCTTCATTGCCAATAGCTTTTCTTTTCCTGCCTGGAAGGTTTTATAACCATGACATGTTGGTTAGTTTACCCCCTGAAGCATGCAACTTGGATATCCATGTCCCATAGTTTACAGTGTTATTAATGGTCATAAAACTATCAAGTCTCTTTAAGAATTCAGTACACGATCTCATACACTGAGCTTTTGGGCAGTCACAGCTGCAAACTGACTACATGGTGTGTGAAGAAATGCCATCCAAACAGAATTACGTTCATTTTATTGAAAAATGGGTTTCTGCAGAAATTCTTAGGAAATGTAATTTCAAAAATATCCTACATGCTGTTCCAGACTGGTTTTCAAACCTACTTCTCAAATACTAAACAAAGAATCCCCAACAGTCTTTGTGAGGTAGAATTAAGTCTCCCACAGCAACAGAGGAATTTAATATTGGAGCTGCGACGACGAAACCGCCAAGTGCCATTTTTGGATCACCAGATAAAATCTCTCCCACAGACACAAGACATTATACACCTGATGGGGCCTTACTAATGTTAAATAGTTACTCAGCTTAGTTATGCCATAATTATGCAGCCTTACATCAGACTGCTGGTTTAACACTTTTTGGGCAATAAACTGAGTAGGGCGAAAGCCCCCCTTTCCCCCCCCCCCAACACTGAATTGAAACGTTTGAGCTCCTGGTGCATCTCTACTGCCACCAACTGTCCGTCTGTCAGTAACTGCATCTGCTTGATCTACAGAAGGACATTCTCATTTTGTTCCGAAGATTAGGCAAAATTCTGACTGCCATGGCATCTAAGTTTGATGCCAGAAAATCTGTGGGTAACAAAGAATTGAGGTGTTGCAACTGTATTCTGTCTCCCTACAAAGTCACCCCTTACAGCTTCTATAATAAGAATCACAGAGGGATGTTTTGGGGTTGGCAAGACTCTGATCCTGCAAATGAAGTATGCAGCCACACTGATACAGGTTATCTGTGCTCTGAGAAGGAATCATCTGTGGCTGGGAAAGGCCATTGTCAGTCAGAATACAGGGCAGAGGGGTTTTGCAGCATGAAGGATTAGAGAAGAGAGGGCTGTGAGGAAGAGGTAGGGAGCTGTCTTTTTGTATTAAGAATAACCAAATCAGGGCTCATTTTTACTATGTTTTTATCTCCATGAAGGTGTTCTGGTTATGGCATGAACTACATAGCTCTTGTGATTTATGCCATCACCTTCTCCCTCTTAGAGAAGACTAGTCTTGTGCTATTTATTTTGATGGTTCCTTTGCTTTTATACTATTCAGCATCTCCTGAGGCTTGCTTTCTAGCACCGCAGGTCAGACAACAAAATTACCATTAAATATTTGTTTCTATTCTCATCCCAAATGGTTATACTATGGACAATTGCAGCTGTAAAGGGTTCTACTAGCTAGGCTCTGGTTTGCCATTACCCCAGGCAGTATGGTGCCAGGCTCCTGGGAGAGCTAGCAAAATGATTTGAGGTGTGGTGTCATTAACATGCACAGGACATGCAGCCCTAAATCCATCAGACCCAGATGGTACAGTGTCCACTTTGCTAGTGCCTGGCCAGGACAGGGACTTAAAGCGAGTTGCCTGAGACTCAGTCTAGATAAGACATAGGTGATACTAGTGGGTTGGAACCTGGGGATACAACAGAAGTAGTTCCTGCCCTGTGCCCAAAAGAGATTTTGCTTTTCTCCAAGATGTTTGCAATTTGGGGGTGCTACGGCGAAGCTTTTGGCCCAGAGAACCTTTTTCCTGCATATGGTAAGTAGTGTTCAAATTATGGGGAAAAAATAGGGGGTGGCTTTAATGTAACCAGTAGTGAGAAGTAAGGGGGAGTCATAAGACAGAAGTGAGGTAACCACTAAAAGTAGCATGGGGGCCTTCCCCTCCCTCCCCAGCCCCACTATAATTCAAGCACAGCTGGTGAGACATTTGTGACATTTTATTTTGGATCCAGAGCCTGCCAAGGAAATCCCATACTTTTGTGATTTATATTGGGATTACTGCAATGTATTTTTCATCTACATGAGCCTCAATATGAAGGCCATGTGGCAGTTTTGGTAGTGGAGAAGGCAACTATATAACTATTAGATGGGTATTACTCAGGGGAAATATTTTACATCAGTTCTTTGATGACTTTACTGTTGTCACTTTTACTTCTAGGTCCAATTCAAGGTGCTGATTTTGAACTGTAAAGCCCTACAGGACATAGTTTAGATTAGAGCCTGGTTACTTGAGAAGTTGCCTCTCCTCATGTACCACAGTATAAATGTCTTTATGTCACTTACAGTGTTTACTATTACCCATGGCACATTTAAATAAGAACAATCACATAACAGTACAATGCCTCCAGCATCTAACAGTAGTCAACACAAACAACCCCAGATGACACCCTCAGAGAAAGCCTGGGTAAACAGACCTTACAATGTGCCCTTAAAGGCAACTGATTCAGGCTGTCAGATCTCTCCACTGTGAATACTCTGCAGCCCTTCTTATAGGGGCCTGCCCAGCCCTGATTGACTGCTCCTCGCACCCCTTCTTTGATTGGCTGCCTCCCACACAGGCTTCCTAGGGCTCTATTAACCCCTTAGAGCCCAGTGTGGGGCAGGCACCCCATAACAGGATTATAATTAATGGTGCAAACAAGCAGATTTCTAGATACTTACTCATGATTTAAAGATAAAAGTGACAAGCAAAAACCACCAAACATTTCCTCAATACCTGTAAATGAGCACAAATCAGCTGCTTCATTGACGATCAGCAAACTTTTTTAAAAACAGTATTCTTAGGAATAAGCTGGATGTTTCTCATTTGCAGATGCAAACGCCATGTCTATTTTCCTAACCTGACTGAATACAGTTTTCAATGACAGATTTGCTGTGATGGTTATTTGGGACAAACCACATAGCCTCGTTTCAGCCTTTATGTAGCAGCGAGAAGTATTACCCTGTAACAAAGGACATGGCATAGAATGGTCTCTTTCAAGAGATCTTTTTGGATTTCTTTAATAAGCTGCCTTCTGCAAGCTATGTAGAAATGAATTAAAGATTACGATAGTGAAAAGCACACAATTCTAAATAGTTTATTTTACACATAGGGAGTAAAAGGAATAAAAATACAATTATATTACCACACCCGAATCACATTACAATGTATTCATCATCAAATGCTTAGAAAAGAGTAATTACATTTATACACACTGTCATCTGTGATCAATATTAATGGGAAATAACTTGTTTCATACTCTTTCTGTCTAGTCAGACTACATCTTCCAGATTGCACAGTAATTTGAATGCAAATTTGTTTGTATTCTGAGCTGCAAGAAACAAAACAGAAAAATGAACAATTGCATAATCTTGCAATTATTTAACACTTGCACGTGAGGAAAGAATAAAGGTAGATTGCTAGGAGTCTGCAGGAGTTTACATATGTATTTTGGGTGCTGGAGAAAAAAGAAATTAAATAATGCTGGAGAGAGAGACAGAGACAATCAATAAGAAATATTTTTAACATTAAAGACTTTGGTCCAGATCTTCATGGAGTGTAAATCAACATGGCTCTATTGAAGTCTGAGGAGCTGGACCATGGTCTTTAGATTTTTACTTAATAAACTGTGTTCACATTAATGATTTTGTTTAATGCAGCATGTCTGGGTGGATCTACCATGCTGAATAATAAAAACAATATTTTTTACATTTATGTGGTGTCTTTCCAAAGGATCTGAAAGTGTCTCACAGCTACGGGGTGTACATACAACACCACTGAAATGCAGCCATTTCTGGCGTAGACAGAGGAGCCAACTAGCACCTGAGTAAGGGGAAGGGAAATTTTGGGCAAGGTCATCAGGCAAACACCTGGTGGAAAGGAAAGTACCATGGGTTGGTTAATGTCTATTCAGGGCAGACGTGAGTGCAGTTTTAGAAGCTTCGTTCAAGAAACACCCACCCAGAAAGCTGTAGTTTAACTAAAATTCAGTGAATGCAAGTAAAATTCAATTCTACATATCTACTTGGAATGTGAACCTATGGTCCATGTGACAAAGTGGACCATATCATATCATATGCTTATCATATCTAGGCATATCATATATATGCTTAGTCTCCTAGTCCATCCTCTTCTTCCTTACACCCGGTGGGAAGAAGTGAAATGTTCTCCACAGTGCACTTTCTGGTTTTCCTTGAGATGCATGGCATTCATTTATGATTTTAGAGAACACAACTTGTTATGAGCCTGATCCTTAACTGACTTTGAGAGGAGTTGTGGGTGCTCAGCGCCACTCGCAATCAGGCCGTAATTCTTTCAAGGAACAGAAAGGCAGGCAAAGGGACCAGGAACAAAACACATCAGACTTGTGCACTTCCAGGGGATACAGATATCTACACTGTAAAATAATAACCAATCTCAGCCAGAAACTGGCTTGAACAACCTACATACAACACTGCGCCTAGAGCAGACGAATCACTTCTTATTGAGGATGATGTTGCCCTCTTCGTCTTTGATTCGAACCCGTCCAGAGGAATATTTTGTTTCCTGTTGGCCACTGGAGTACACAGTCTTTATAGTGCCATCAGGGTACTCCCTCCTCTTGAACTGTGATGTGTGAATCTCCTTCTGCCCGTTACTGAACATCACCATTTTATCACCGTTCCTGAAAAAAATGACAATCAATAAAGTATTCAGCCATGTACAAAAACCCAGAGTCCCCATGGGTGTATAGTACATCCGACAAGAGCAGTGGAAGCTCCCTAAAATTGGGGGGGGGGGCCACTGGCACCCAAACCGTGGCCCTGCCCCTCCGTACCACCCCTTCCCATCTTGCGGCCATGCCCTCATGCCACCCCTTCTCCCGGAGCCTTCACCCGTGCGCCACTCCTTCCCCTTAGGCCCTGCTCCTCCACCACCTCTTCCCGCCAAGACACACACACCCACATTCGCTCCTCTCCACCTCTTCCCCCTCTTGCTTGGTCTTATGGTTGGTAAAAAGTGATGGGGCCATGACCCTCTGTTCACCCCTGTTCTGGCTCCCCTGATCCTGACAGACTCCAACAGTGGAAAATACACTGTAGGGAGGCTGCGACAGTGTAACAGATAGCTGCAGAAACCAATGCTGAGGGCCAGGGCTGCCTCCAAAGTGGCCAGCACTGGACAGAGAAGGGGCATGGATATACTGAATCAACGCATTCCAAGAGCTGCTTCCAACAGTGGGGCTTTGATGGAGTCCCATCCATAACTTAAAACTGCTCCCTGCAGGTGAAAGCAACAAGGGAGGTGAAGCTGCAATTATGCTGCATGAAATGAATCCTCACTATGGTGGATAGGCTCAGGCTGGTGCAAGGACACACGATTGACATCTCCTTGTGTTCACATGGGTGAACGTAGCCCTAATGTTATATATACTGCTGCAGGAGACGGACAGGGTGCACAGGAATGCATCACTGAGACTGAATGCTCTTATGAATATATATAACACATCAGATGGAAGCTTTCCCCTCTAAGTTTCCGCACAGCTCTGATCTTCAACCACCCAAACATAACAGCGTTTACAGAAGTACTGTGGTTCTCAGCAGTTTTCACAATGTGGTCTTCATCACAGACATGTGTCAGTATGTAAACTTAACTCAAATAATGAACCACACAATCTGCACTTACAGAGCACTCTTCATCCAAGAATCTTAAAGCACTTTACAAACAGTGGTTGTCACAATACCCCTGTGCGATACGTGGTGATAAGTATTATTATTACTCATTTTTCACTGAGGCACAGGGAGGTGTCACTTGCAATGACTTGCCCAAGGAGACAGAGTTGGCAACAGAGGTAAGTATAGAGACCAAGAGTCCAGATCTTCAGTCCCCTGCTCTATGCACTAACCCAATGCACCTGACCATCTGGTGCCTTGCCCTATGTGTAACAAGTCATTACAGCTGAACAAAGTGAGTGTAAAGTGCTACTAAATCAAATCACACCCACTGTATCCAGCTGCAAATGACTATACAAGATGCAAGGCAGTGAAGAATCATCCCCAATACTTTGCTCTGGTATAAGCTTTTCTCCAGTCGTACTCCAAATCCTTTCTCTTTCCAATTCTTTTGAAACCTCCAAACAAATCAGTATGTACTAAGACAAAACAACCCTCTCGTTTGTATAAATGAACCTTGTAAGACACAAACTAAACCTTCAGTCCTCCCACCAGGAGCGCTGGTATACATCTGCTCAGTGCCCCAGTCATGTCACCTCACAGGATACTTACTTTTCTACTTTTACTACTGTACCATCTGGAAAAACCGTTTCCTCAAGCCCACCATCACAGAAGCGTTTCACTGTCTGATCTGGGAACACAATTTCTTTGGTGCCATCTGGGTGGTGTTTTTCTGTAGAAAACAATATTTTTAAAGTCTATTTAGAAACTCCATCATGTTGATTTATATGAAACTACAGCATGTTCTTTCACAAGACATGGGGATGAGGAGAGAACTTTATAGATGATAACCTACTAAAAATGGTAAAGAACAAATAATGATAAGCATCAAAACGGTGCTTTTACATCTGTAGATCTCAAAGCAAATATCAACTATCCACATTTTATAGATGGGGAATCCAAGGGACAGAGTGGTGACGTGAAGAGTCCCAGTCTCCCAGAATTAAAGTCAGGCAATTTTTTATAAGACGATACTCCTGAAAAAGTTATGAGCTACCACATACCTATCTGATTGTTAGGGAACTGTAGCACCTCCAAGCCATTTGGATAAGTGGTATGGGTTGTCTCTGCATCTGCATAATAATAAATCTGCAAGGACAGTGAAGAGTTTGAATTTTGTTTCTAATATTTTAATAATGGGATACAGTTATAGCAACGTTTTTAAAAATCTCTCACAGAAAAATGATTTTGAATTAACTTAGGGTATTTAGAATACACACAAGAAACTGTATTTATATTTCAACTCCTCCTTCTCTTCCTTCTCTCACATATATGATGTGTCCAGATTTTGCTGCTTTCTCTTCTACAACATATAAATGATCAACACAGTTGCTAAAATTATCATCCTTGCCCACTGGATCCTTCCTCTTGCTCCCCCTTGCACAGGTAATGAAGTGTAAAATTCTCATCCTACCTTCAAGAACCTACTCAACTCCACCCCAGCTCACGTTACATTGTTATCTCCTATTTGTATTATAGTAGCACCTAGAGGACAGGAGCCTATTGCACTGGTACCCTACAAACGTATAATAAAGAGACACTCCCTGCCCCAAGGAGCCATGTCTCACACTAGGCTTTGTATCATGGTTTCCATTTCCACCTGCTCCACCAAAGATTTAAGCATCAGTGCACCATTTGTTCCATCTTCTACTGCTATCTTGGCATCTTTTCACTCTTCCACTTGTCTGTGGGGTAGACTGTCTAGCCCAGGTCATCAAGCCACCTTGCTTCTCTTTCAAATCTCTAGTAAAAAAAATCTCTTCTTCTATCCTGGCCATAAGATGTAGGGCCTGTAGTACTAGTCAATCTGCATAAAATATTGACAAGCTATTTAAAAAAAAATACAGATGTTTACACACCACTCTCTGATCCGGCATGATCTTCTTTACATCTCCATTGAAAAAAGTAACCACCGTCATCCTTTTATCAGCACTGATCTCTTTCTTGGTACCGTTGCGGAAAGTAATGATTCGACGGCCATCAGTAAGCACCTCTTCTACCTTTAAGCAAACAAAATACCCCACATAAGAGAAACAAAATGGGCCAAACACCCCTCTCAGCTACATCATTTCAGCCTCAGTGCAGTCAGTAACGTTGCAGTGGTGTAACTGAAACGAGAGTGTCCTGCTAAATATTTCATTAACACAGGGACCTCAGGCTATGCTGCAGCCCTTCAAAGCTTATTTCTACAGCATGGGTAAGTAATTTCTATGTCACCTGTGTGCCAACACAGAGACCTAAACATTGTCTCTCTCTCCCCCTCCTCGACCCCCAAAGGCGGGCTTTGGCAGGCTGGCCAGATTGCTTTTCCTCTCATTCAGTCTGCGTTTCAGAGGGCTGGCAAACACAGTGATTTCAATGAAGGATGACAATTCTCTAGCTACTCAGTTGGAGTGAGCTAAGACTCCTGATTAAGACAATCTAGTTAGTCTGCATATATCTCCACACAAGTTAGAACAAACTGAGTCCCCCACCAAGAAACCTAGGATCTGGGTGGAGGGGACCAAGATGGCATATGGTGGTGACATATGCAGATGGCAATTTTACTTCCAGATAATGTGACCCCATTAACAAGCACTTCAGCTCTATGGAAGCTAAATTTGCTGCATGCAGAGAGCCCTTGGGAACTCACTCAAGACCACTTGACAAACAGACAGTGAACACATCATCCGTATACTCTTCTGCAGCTGATGTGTTTATTGGATGAGACCTGCTGTCTAGCAGAACCTCTAGGTAACCCAAGCAGGCTTTGCCGGAGTCAATAGGGCAGCTACTTCTGATCATCAGGTTGCAAGGGCGGCTCTAAGCATTTTGCCACCCCAAGCACGGCAGGCAGGCTGCCTTTGGCGGCTTGCTTGCGGAGGGTCTGCTGGTCCCTCAGCTTCAGTGGACCTCCCGCAGGCACCCTCCGCAGGCACGCCTGCAGGAGGTCCGCCGAAGCAGCGGGACCAGCGGACGCTCCACAGGCAAGCCGTTGCCCTCATGGCGACTGGCAGAGCGCCCCCAGTGGCTTGCCGCCCCAGGCACGCGCTTGGAATGCTGGGGCCTGGAGCCACCCCTGTCAGGTTGCATTGATTTATATAACACAATCCCAGTGGAGGAGGTGGTCAGAAGAGCTGTGCCTTAACTCTACCATATGGTGCCAGTGTCAGAAGCCATTCCTCATGGGAAAGGAAAGTCATGAACAGGAGAGAGGAGGAATAAAAAAAATGTGTGGGGAGGAAGAGAGGAAACTAGGGCTTCCCAAAACAGGCATTGTAATGGATACTTCGGACAATATTTTTATTTAAATGCAATTGTATTCAAAGATGTCTGGATAATAACTGAAAATTGTTATGAAGAACACTTTAACAAGAAGTATTGCTACCAAGAGGTCCAAGGGCGGTAGGGTGGGTGTTAATTTCTCCTTCCACCTTTAATGCCATAACACCTCTCTATCCCATTTCTCTAGCCCCCCAAAACAAACCCAGAACAACTCTTGATTTTATGAGCTGAAAGAAGTGGTAAAAATGCCTAATCTTTTCATAATTGTGTTTCTTTCCAGATGCAGAACTACAGGTCCTGCATTTGCTACTTCTGTGAGAAGGAACTGTGACAGGTAGAGGCTGTCAGAGCCCAACTGAAAAATAACTGTGACAAGCTGGTGGTCTCTGGCCAGTCCCCACCAGGCAGGCAGTATCTACATCACATAAACTCCCATTAAAACAACCGGCATTAATTGACACCCTCACTGATACCATTTGCAGAGAGGTCGAGGACTGAATGGACATGAGGAATGAACTAATGTCTCATGCCTGAAGCCCTGGTCTATGCCAGAAAACTGACCCATAGCTGACAATGGGTCCCCCCTAAATTAGTGCTGAAAACAGTTTAATGGGAGAAGACGGTTTGTATAATGTTACACAAGAGTTGGCGGGAGCCTGGGTGCAAGTCTCAACCACACTTCCTGTAATGGCATTGGAAAGAGGGCTGCTCAATCCATGCAAGCAGTTAAACACCACACCTAGGTAGCACTTTTTCATCTGTAGATGGTAGGTGTTGTTATATCCAGTTTACAAATGGAGTAACTGAAGCAGACAGGATAAGTGACTTGCCAAAGGTCACATGGTGAATCCAGGTGTCTGGATTCCAAGCTCATTAGTTGAATCAAATTTCCCAAAACATATGGTGTGATCTTTACATTTTTGCTTTCCTGTGGAGAAGGGAAACTTCACTTACAAAACATTCTCTAGAGCCTTTGTAACGGTAATTCATAGCCATATCAGGGATCCTATTGGTCACCCTTTTTCTACCCTTACACCTGTGTAAGGTCCCTTACCTTGCCATCTGCATACTCTATTTTTTCTCGCACCTCCTCATCACTCTTTTTGCTTTCTTCATATAGCAAAGATCTTCTGGATAATGTTGATTTTGGAGGAGAAGTCTATGGAAACATTATAGTCCCTGTTATACTGTTACATGAACACAGAGTTTTGCTAATATTTTTGCTAATCTTAATCAACTCTGCCAAAAATATGGTAATCAGGAGAGCATTACTATGGGAGACAAGTACTGCACAGAAGCCAGGGGCAGCTCTAGGTATTTTGCCGCCCCAAGTACGGCAGGCAGGCTGCCTTCAGCGGCTTGCCTGAGGGAGGTCCCTGGTCCCGTGGATTCGGCGGCACGCCTGCGGGAGGTTCGCCAAAGCTGCGGGACCAGCGGACCCTCCGCAGGCATGCCTCCGAAGGCAACCTGTCTGCCACCCTCGCAGCGACCGGCAGAGCGCCCCCCGTGGCTTGTCACCACAGGCATGTGCTTGGCATGCCGGTGCCTGGAGCTGCCCCTGACAGAAGGGTGAGACATGGGGCTCTGTTCTCATTTACATGGAGGCCTCTTCAGGCTGCTCTGCTTAAAATGTGCTTAACTTATATTTACACCCACGGTGTAAAGGGCCCTCAATGTAAGTGAGAATCAGGCCCACAGTGTCCAGACCCATCCTGAACCAATATTAGCTACAGTCAGGGAGTGTGTGTGTTTTGTTTTGGAAGCAGAAATCCAGTGGAACATGAAGTCTTTCTCCTGGCAGGATAGTAACCCATTCAGGTGAGCAACACAAGAGAGAAACAGTAAGCTGCAGACAGTTTAGGGTCTGAGAGTGAGCCAGCACCCCAAATCACCAGCCCTATCTGGGACCCTGGGCCTCTCAGTTCCAGCTGGCAAGGAGGTTACAAGAATATCCTGATCTGATGTGTTCTGGTTCACCAAAGAATATCATATGAGGTCTTAAATGAAAGCCAGGGTCATATTGGCCATTGATACCACTGTGAAATGTATGTACAGATATTACACAAGGAGTTACTATCCATGCTAAAAATATGTTCTTAAATTCTATATTACAGCAGAGGTGGAGAAACAGGTTTTCTGTCAGAAAAAAAGATATTTATTCACCTGTTTCTCTGCTGCATGTAAATTAAGCATCATAAGCTAACACAATGGAGGCACATTTACATATGAAGTCAACAGGGAGACATGAAATCAACAGGAAAGAGCACACAGGAAAAGCAAATGATGGGTTATCCCATCTCGGAGTATAGACAATGAACTTTGGGGATATAGGTAGAAGGCAAAAGTTAGTAACTGCACCTAGGAATTAAACAGGTAGTGCGTTTACATCCATGAAAACAGGATCTTAACCAGTCTTGGTTGAAGATGCTGCAAAAGGCTTTGGGCGAGATAAACTAGACAGGAGGTTAACCTAATAGTTAAGTTTAGTCTCTAGAAAGCAAGTCATGATTTTGTTATATATATCACCCTTTTGTTCCATTATCCTTACTCACTGTCTCTCGAACCTTTGATGATAAACGTATTGTTGTTCTCATTATATATAAAACTCAGTGCTGAGGTATTAAACAAGGTGCTGATCCTGAGCTGAATCATACAAGCTGGTATGTATGCTGTTCCCCTGGGGACTGCAGCCCTGGTATTTCTGTGAGTGTTCAGTGGAGAGGGGGCCAGATGCTACAGGGCAAATGCTTCAAAGGGGTTCAAGGACTGGGGTGCACCTACTGTTAAGCTGCAAGGCAAAGGAAGGGCGGGCACAGCCCAGAGGAGAGGGCTTGGGTGGCTAACAGGCTGGAGGTATCAGGTTGCTGACAGCCAGTTAAGCACAAGGAAGTCTCCCTCTCACTGGAGACAGGGTGGGGCTGTAACAAGGTGACCCACAATCCTGGGGACCCCAAACTCTGTCACAGCATTCCAGAAGCTGTCCACCCTTTCTGCAGTTCCTTAGCAATGCCTCTGCCCTCCCCGCCAAGATAAGGGCCTCCCTCACCTTTCGCATTATTCATGCTTCCTCGGTGGTATTTTCACCAGTGGTTCCCCTTCTCTCTGAATTTAACTGTCTTCCATTCCCCATTTCTTCCAAATCCAGATTTCCTAACGGTGGCCCAAAACACTATGGGATTTTCTCTGCTGCCTGCCGATGTATGCCAAGATACCTCCAAAGGGTCAAAGTGCTGCTTTTGCAGCAAAGCCTTCTGGGGCACATTAGCAATGTCAGGCAATGACAGAAAACACACACTCTGAGGTGCTCTGAAGACAGCTGTGGCAACTAAACTGTAGTTAAAAAATACTTAGTTTTGCTTAAGCTTTGCACTGGAGCTATGAGCAGCCCCAAGTCTTGCAGAGAAAATAATCCCTCTTCCTACCCCTACAAGGTCATATGCATTTTTATCAGGCAACAGAAGGCAAGGCCTTTCAGGAGCCTGAACTAATATTAACCCATGAAAGAAATGTGAAATAGTCTAATGATTAGGAAACAAGGCTGAAATGGAGGGTTCTGTTTTCCCAGGTGTATTTTATTTTGCTTGGATTGATGAAACAACATTTCAGCACAGGGTTGCATGGCTGAAGCTATGGGTGTTGAAGATCAGTACGTGAGCCAGTACCTATAATTAGCTCAAACCTTTGCTTCAGCATCCAGTAATGCATAAAAACTTTCTGCTGGTGTTTTTCTGCCACTTGGGATTATGCTGTTTCTCCTGGAGAATGTCAAAGAGGCTGATTGATCCCAAGGTTTAAGTGATTTTTGAGTCCTTTGAAGGCACAGATTCTCTTTCTCCTATGTCAAGATGAAAATATGAAGTTGCAATGTAAACCTCCTTAAGACAAATCATTATAAAGGGCTATTTTCACAGAGAAACATACCATAGGATTTGTAAGATGTCACTATATTGTTTTATGTACAGTCAGCACCAACAGATGGGAGGGAAAATGAAGCAGACTGAATATTGGCCCCACTGAAGACAATGGTAATTTAGCCAGTGACTGAAATGGGACTAGGATTTAGCTCGGTGTCTGTGAAAGCTGAAGTATAAATCTTGCTGGATGATTAAATATTTCTCTATGTATAAATATACCTGTGTTTCCTCATTGTTACTGCAGGATGCAGAGCTACAAACATCTTCGTTCTGGTTGCGAAAGAGGACTGTGTCCTCCGAACTACCTGAGGTGGATGAAAATCTGCCTACAGGATGTGGAAAGAATAACAGATTCAAAAGGTCAGTGCAGGCCTAGGAAAGTGCCCAGTCATACAACTGCTACGGTGTTGTTTCAGAGTCCATTTTAAAAATGCTGACTTTCAGATTCATGCAACACATTGCTTATTGCAGCAATAATCTCATTCTTGTTGACAGCAACACTTGGTGCTGCCTCCTCCTGGAGCAAAAGAATGAAGCCATACACTCACCTGCAGACCACTGCTGGCAGGTGGAAAGTTCCCACAAATCATAGCCATAGAAATATAGGGCTTGCAGGAAATCTTACCTTTTATGTAAGAAGATGAGTTGGTTTCCTTAGACACAGTCAAGTGTGAGACGGGAATTACAGGTGACTTCCTGCCATAGGTTCTTTGTTCATTAAGAGATGATTGATGCATAACCTAAAACAAAATGAAGAGTTTTAGATAAATATACAGTCCTACCACCTCTGTAACTTGGCAATTCTCAGTGTATGAATGGTCACGTGTGAACTTCTCCTGGGCTGTCAAGAAATGAAGCCTGTACCATAAATAATTGATATAGTATCTACAATTTGTTTCTATTTAACTGTCTTCCTCTCCCCCACAGGGCTGCCCAGAGGATTCAGGGGGCCTGGGGCAAAGTAATTTTGGGGGCCCTTCCATAAAAAAAATTGCAATACTATACAATATTATATTCTCGTGGGGCCCCCTGCGGGGCCTGGCGCAAATTGCCCCACTTGCTCCCCCGCCACAGGCGGCCCTGGGAAAAATAAACCTTGTGCATCATGGCACAAACCCAGTTTTGAGAAAACTTCTTTACAAGGTATCACTGGTTCTCACCATCAGCTAGTGCTAAAAGGCACTAAAGCTCGTTAAAAGAGTTGGAAAAATATTTTCCATCAAAACTTTTTCTGGATTGAAAACTAGGGGTTTTTAAAAAGCAGAAAAAAATCACAGACAATGTCTGCTTTCCTTCAAAATTTGTTGTGGTTTTTTTTTAATTGAAAAGCTGAAATTAGTCTGCCAAAACCTGAATATGGTTTGGGGTTTCAGAAGTGTGTGGCCAAATATTTGCTGCTTGCTGTGTTTGATTGTTTAAAGAAACAATAAAAAAATTCTGCTTAAAAAAAATCCAAAAATTTTGAACTACTTCAGCTTGTGACCAAACGCCTGAGCCCATCCAGTCAGAGATTTTTCCAGGTTTCTGATACTCTGCTGGCTTCCTTGACTCATATCTGTCTCCATAACTTTGGGTTCATTTAGCTTAGAACACAAGAACAGCCATACTGGGTCAAACCAAAGGTCCATCCAGCCCAGTATCCTGTCTACCGACAATGGCCAATGCCAAGTGCCCCAGAGGGAGTAAACCTAACAGATAATGATCAAGTGATCTCTCTCTCCTGCCACCCATCTCCTCTCTCTGACAAACAGAGGCTAGGGACACCATTCCTTACCCATCCTGGCTAATAGCCATTAATGGACTTAACCACCATGCATTTATCTGTTTCCTAGAGACTGGCTCCATGGGGTCCCTCACAAACTGGAGACGGTTCTTGTGGGTTTGTCTTTAGTATAGCTTACGTACATACTCCACGAACTGAGCATCTGAGCTTGTTCCAGAATCTGGGAAGAGCCTATGTTGTGAAAACTGAAATGCTCAAAATAGCACATGCATGTGAATGGACACAGGGTGCTAAAATTAAATTAAGCCAGTGGTTCTCAAACTGGAGGTCAGGACCCCTCAGGGGGTCACGACGTTATTACTGGGGGTCGCGAGCTGTCAGCCTCCACCTCAAATCCCGCTTTGCCTCCAGCATTTATAATAGTGTTAAATATATAAAAAAGTGTTTTTAATTTATAAGGGGGGGGTCGCACTCAGAGGTTTGCTATGTGAAAGGGGTCACCAGTATAAAAGTTTGAGAACCACTGAATTAACCCCTCTGGAGCCTTAGGGAATGCAGGGGAGGGGGGGTCTCCCTTGGTAGGGTTGAGAAGGATATTGCTCTTCTCATGTGATCCCTCCCCCAGTGGCTAATTTTAAATGAAGCTACTCTCTCCTGACATGAATCTCCCTATGGCACTGAAATTAAATATAGACTATAATTAGGCATTTGAGAAGTGAAAGGGATGGTAGCCCTAATGGAAAAGCTAACAGCTTGGCTCTTCTGCAAGCCTCAAACTGCTGAATGAGCTTTAGGGTAGGGAAGGCTGTGCCTCCCAAACAGCCTGGCCCTGCCCCCTATCCAACCCCCACCCACTTCCTGCCCCCCGACTGCCCGCCCCCCCTCAGAATCCCCGACCCATCCTGCTCCTTGTCCCCTCACCGTCCCCCAAAGACCCCACCGCCACCACCCAGGGACCCCACCCCTGTTCCCTGTCCCTTGACTGCCCGACCCCTATCCACCCCCGCTGAGTCCTGACAGACCCCCCTAGAAAGCCCACAATCCAACCCCCCCATTCCCTGTCCCCTGATCTCCCCCCAACCTCTGCCCCCTCCCTGTCCCCTGGAACTCCCTGCCCCTAAGCCAACCCCCCCGGCCCCGGTCCCTTACCCCCGGCTCCCCCCCTCAACTGGAGCCTCAGCGCATCCAGCAGCGTCTTTCGACAGCAGCAGCGTGGCTCCGTCGGGGCCCCTGAGCTCCGCCCTGCTCAGAGCTGCATGGTAAGGGGGCGGGGCTGCGAGCTCCAAGCCGAGGCCCCATTGGAGCTCACAGCCCCGCCTTCTTACCACGCGGCTCTGAGCGGGGCGGAGCTCAGGGGCCCCACCGGAGCCACACTGCAGCACTGTTCTGGGACACTGCTGAATGCGCTGAGGCTCCGAGAGAGGGGCGGAGGCGGGGCTGGGCCGGGACCATGGAGGGAGCCTCAGCCATTCTCGTGGGGGCCCCAGTGGAGCCTGGGGCCTGGGGCGAATTGCCTCACTTGCCCCCCCCCAGGCGGTCCTGCTCCCCCAACATAAGCATATTGCTTGTCATCTTAGATTGTAAACTCTTTGGGGCAGCACATGTCATAATGAATCCATGATCCCAACCAGCGCCTCTGAGCGATATCATAATGTGAACGGTAAATAATTATAACAATCAGAATAGTCTACACTATTAACGGTTTACCTTCTCTGGCTCAAAAGGTGTTAATCTTCCTTGATGGGGTGTTCTCCTGCCAGTGGGTGTTGTACTTCTGCTATGAAAGTGATTAGATGGTGTCTTTTCTCTGGGTTCTCTGGTTACTGATTTCAAAGACTCAGTCCTTTGCACTGTACTCTTCATTGCCTGAAATGCATTCAATATTTTTGCATTAAATATACACTGTCATGTTAAAAAAAATCACACTGAAGTCATTCTGTAAAAGAAGCAAAAATAATTTACTTATTTCAAAATTGTTAGATTTTTTTTTAAATTTACTTTTCACCATTTTTGCTGTTTGTTTACTTTTCACATTTTTCTCTCTGCTTGGAAAACGGAAGTGGACAACCCACTTTCACTTTTGTTTCCAAGCAGTTTCATTTTCTAGTTCTTGTAAAGCTGGAACAACCCTGCGAAAATCACAGCAGCAGGATGTTCACGTTAAGCACTTATAGATTCATAGAGTGAAATCTGGCCCTACTGACTTTAATGGCAAAACTCTCATTGACATCACTGGGGCCAAGATTTAACT
Organism: Gopherus flavomarginatus; assembly: GCF_025201925.1. NCBI lineage: Eukaryota > Metazoa > Chordata > Testudines > Testudinidae > Gopherus > Gopherus flavomarginatus. Next base: position 89,358,974 of record NC_066620.1, read on the forward strand.
CACAGTGTTTAAGGCCAGACGGAACCATAACAATTGCCTTGGTTAAAATTTTCAAAAGCCGTTATGCGACTTTGGAGCCTAAGCCTCATTTTTAAAAATGGCATTAGGCATTCAGGAGCTAAAGTCCCACTGACCTTCAGTGTGACTCTGAGGCAGTGCCAGCCCATTGGGGGCCCTAAGCAGGAATATTTTGCCCCTCCCCAACACATCATAAAAAGCAAATGGGGTCCCCTTCAGCTACTCGGGCCCTAAGCAATTGCTTAGTCTGCTTATGCCTAGCACCAGCTCTGATGTGACTTAGTCTCTTTTGAAAATGGGATTTAGGCTCCCAAGTCTCTTAGGTGCTTCTGAAAATTGTATCCCGTCTGAGCTCATACGTAACACAGACCATAGAATTTCATCCAGTAATTCCCGCATCAGCTCATAGCTTCTAGATGAACTAGAGCATACTGTTTAGAAAGACATCCTGTCTTGAGGACAAACATCCAATCTAGGCCACCCTAGTGGGGCAATGACAAGCTAATAATTCACACACAATAGAAACGCTGCCCCTTTGTGTCTGTGCACATTACGCAATACAGTATTTATTCATCTGATCACATTTTGCTTCACAAATAATACAATATAGTATTTTAAGGGTTTTTTTCCCTAAAATCTTGCCATCTCTATTCACGTTGCACAGTAACCTCATTTTACAAGTAACTGGTTTTTACATGTTTTTAAATTCCAAGTTACTTCAGTGATTGGGCAGGCAAATGTGGTAATTGCTGCAGCTACTGTGGGAAGTAGCTTCCACATGTCCCTGGATGTTATAACCTATTTGTGTTAAGAGATCATTAACTGCAGAGACAGGAGGAATTTCAGTTCATCTGACCAACAAGGCACAGATGTAGACTAGGTGTAAAAAAAAAAGGCAGGGGAAGGATTATTATTTGAGATGTTCAAATGGAAACAAAATAAAAAAAGCCTTAACTTGAAGCCAGGAAGAAGAAAATTCTAACTAGATATTTAGGAAAAAATTCTTTAAAGTGAGATGCATCAGACAATGGTGTACTCCAGGCACAGAAAAGCAGTCAAAGGGCTATCAATATGAGCCCAGTGTTGCACTTATTATGGTCAAATGGGAGTTTTGCCATTGATTTGACTGGAAGTAGGATTAGGTCTTATGTGCACTAAAGAGAAATTGGGTTTCACACTTTGGGCCAAATTCTGTGTGGTCTCTTTCGTAATTATGCAAGGCCTGAAACAGAGAAAATACTGGATTTCAGCTTTGCAGAGATAAGGCTGCAGAGCAGAGAGCCCATGAAAGGAAACTTCACAGCCTCCCATGTGCAATTCTCTAGTGTGTCTCTCTCTTCAGGACCAAAGAGCCAGGGAGGGGAAGGGGAGACTGGAAGAGTGGGTGGGGCAAAGCTACTGGATCCTCTCACACTGTGAAAATTCAAGGGCCAAAACCATGCATTGGGGCAGGGGCACAGTACACTGTGATAACTACAAATAGGCAATTCAATTAGGCTTAAAATAGGAGACAGATAATTATCTCACACCAGTATGGAGTTAGGAAGAGTGCAAGGAAAACTTTACTACTGCACGTTCTTAGTGCTGAGTCACACACAGGGCTAAGTAGAAAAGGTGACCCCATGCAGCTGGACACTTCCATTTACATACATTTTGGTCCCAGAAATCATTCTCTAAGATAAGTCTCATGTTTTTAAACTGTGGAAAAGTGACTGTTTCCAATAAGGACCTGAGTTTTATCCTTACTTTCATATTCACATCTCTGGGGGGATGTTTCTCCACTGGCGTTTTCCTCCCCACTGGAGTGGTGTTGCGACTCTTATGGCTACTTTGCAATGACCTTTCTTCTAGGTTAGCCAGAGATGATGTCCCTCTCAAAATAGCTTCTGAAACCTAATGGAGAATTAATGATAAACAAAGCAATGGTTTATCCATCACATCTAACAGAACCAGTCACTTCATCTTGTACCTGGTGAAAAAACTCGCACCAACCCTTCACATTTTCTGAGGTAACAAGGCAATATGACATAAGTACACAGGTAGTTACTATTCACTTAGCTAGACCACAGGGGAGCGGAGGGAGCAGGTGGCATCAGTTTTATTCCAAACAAAGAGATCAATATGGAATGGAAATCCCTCACTATTAGGTGCCTGGAGTTGGAAAATGTAATGGCTCTGACAAGAGATAAAACAGAATCACCCTAAGTTTATACACAAAAGTCTAGATTCCACATCTGGTTGAGTTATGCTCCTCTGAGCCTGGGGCCAGCCAGGGACAGGATGGTCCCCAGCATAAATTATAGCAGCCTCAGGGTCACGTCCCCTATACGGTGCCCTTATGCCAGCTGAGGATTCTCCAGCCCAGAGGGAACCTTCAGAGGCTGAAGGCCTCGGCTTTATGGCTCTTTTGCACCATCAAAGCAGGCCAAAGCAGGTGGAGTGGGGGCCAGAATCTAGAAAAAAATGTCCAGCGTATTTTGCCTTCTCTAGCTCTTGCTTTGATTGGGACAGTGATACAGTTTTGTTCTGTACTGGTGTCCTTTATGTTGCATACAGCACAGCTGGAATCATTTTTCTGTGACCTTCACTATGCATAAAAAGAAGCGTCATCAGAAGTAACAGGCAGATTTCAGTCTAGTTAAAAATCAAAATTAAATTTGAATTTGGGATTACATTTCCCAAAGGAGCCTAAGGGAGTTAGGGGCTTAATTCTCATTAATGCTATATTAAAATTACATTAAAATATATAAAGATTATTTACCATTTCTCTTGCTTTATCAAGTGAAATTGGTGGTTCCAGGCACCTTGTAAAGAAGAATGTAGTTATTGTCACTTACAAAGGGAAGGATGGCCCAGTGGTTAGGGTACTAGCCTGGGACTGGTTATTTCCCTGAGAACAATTGGCTAAGGGAGAGAGAGAGAGAATGCACTTGCACTCCTGATTCTACAAAAATCTTAAAACTTTGAATTGCTCTGACATTGGTATACCAGACACTTCCACTGCTCAGACAACCACCTACAGACAATAGATCCTTCAGTACCGGGGTTTCTGATTTTCTGCTTATGAAATCCACAGCTCCAGATTTCTTTTCTGCTTCCAGCCTCTGATGCTCTGAAACTCTGAGCTCATCTCGAAGCTCCAGGTTCTGTTTGGTCAGCATCTCAATCTGATTTTTTAGCTTGCCATGGGCAGCATGCCAGTGGGACTCATTTCTCCTGAACTCCTCCTGGAGTCCTGCAATCTGCTGTTTTAACATCTGTTATTAGAGAAAGGCATATAACATCAGTGCACCATTCCAGATGAGGTAAGTGCATCTCATGCATTTGGAAAGACATACGAAATCTGTGGTTTTGCTTAAAGCTTTATTGAAACTTTTCATTATGACGTAAACATACACACAACAAATCACACAAGATCTACCAAAATACACAGCAATAAAAGAAACAAACAAACAAACTCTCTAACTAACAAACAAACAGAAATCCATACTGCAGAAGAGCCAAAGAAAAGGAGCCTAAGAAAAAGGAATAGGTATTAGCCCCCTACAGTATTTAAGATGTACTGACAAGCATCTACAGCAGTGAGATATTAAGCCAAAAAGGGATGATTTTCAGAACTGCTGAACACCCACTATAAATGAAGTCAGTGGAAGTTGCTGGTGATCAATACTTTTCAAAATCAGGCTCTAACATTCCAACCATCATGGAGCATCTCACTGTTTTTGCATTAAAAACAATAAGATTTTCTTTAAGTGGCTTGGACTGATGGAACAATTTGACTGATTCAGGTTCTGATCCTAATGAGTTTAGAACATTTACAACTCTTCCTGATGTCAATGACAACTCAAGCCTGGATGTCTTTCAAAAAAACATGCTGTAGCTCAAACAGAAGTTATGGGCTTGATGCAGAGATTAGTAGATGAGGTTATTGGACCTGTGTGATGCAGGAGGTCAGCCTAAATGATCATAATGGTCCATTCTGATCTTAAAATAAAAATCTATGAATCTATGGACACTGGCCAAGCCATTTTAGAAATACATTTAAGCGTACATCTCCTTAGACATGCCCTGCCCCTTTATTAACCCTGCACCTTTAAATGTACAGGAGTGGATGTGCAAAGATCTCGAGCCTTTCCTTTGCTCAGGGAGAATGACACCTAATGCTTAATTGTAATCTGCCATTTTGACAAATAGGGAGGAACTGGCTGAGAATTTGAAAGTGGAAGGCATCTTGGGTGAAAGTGATCATGAAATGATAAGAGTTCATGATTCTAAGGAATGGTAGGAAGGAGAACAGCAAAATAAAGACAATGGATTTCAAGAAGGCAGACTTTAGCAAATTCAGGGAGTAGGTACGTAAGATCCCACGGGGTACAAGTCTAAGGGGAAAAACAGTAGAAGACAGTTCACAGTTTTTCAGAGACATTATTAAGGGCACAAGAGTAAACTATCTCACTGCATAGGAAAGATAGGAAGTATGGCAAGAGACCACCCTGGCTTAACCAGGATATCTTCAATGATCTGAAAATAAAGAAAGAGTTCTACAAAAAGTGGAAATTAGGTCAAATTACAAAGGATGAATATAAACAAATAACACAAGTATGTAGGGACAAAATTAGAAAGGCCAAGGCACAAAATGAGATCAAACTAGCAGGAGACATAAAGGGTAACAAGAAAACATTCTTAAATACATTAGAATGAAGAGGAAGACCAAGGACAGGGTAGGCCTGTTACTCAATGAGTAACATAGAGAATGCCAGTGAAAAGGAGGTAGGATCAGAGGCTAAAATAGGGAAAGAACAAGTTAAAAATTACTTGGACAAATTAGATGTCCTCAAGTCACCAGGGCCTAATGAAATGCATCCTAGAATACTCAAGGAGCTATTAGCAATTATTTTGTAACCACTTGGTCCAATAAAAGGTATTACCTCACCCACCTTGTGTCTCATAGACTTTAAGGTCAGAAGGGACCATTATGATTATCTAGTGTCTCTTGATCCTGCATGACTTTGTAATTAAAAAATTAGCACTATATAAAATCAATGTAGCCCCTATTAAATGGATTAAAAACTGATTAATTGATAGATCTCAAAAAGCAATTGTAAATGGGGAATCATCATCCAGTGAGGTGTTTGTAGTGGAGTCCTACTGGGATTTGTTCTTGGCCCAGTGCTATTCAATAATTTTATAAAAGCATTGCTGGTAAAATGTACAGATGACATGACAATTGGTGGCACTGTAAATAATGATAGGAACAGGCCAGTTAGAGAAAATGATCTTAGCAAGTTGAGCTCATTTGAACAACGTGTATTTTAATTGAGCCAAATGCAAAGTCATACATTTAGGAACAAAGAATGTAGGTCATAGTTCCAAGATAATGGACTGTATCCTGGAATGCACTGGCAAAGAAAAGGACTTGGCCTTAGATAACCAATTAAACATTAGATCTCAGTGCAGTGCAGTGCTATAGCTAAAAGGACAAATGTGATTCTTTGATGTATAAGCAGGGGAATATCAAGTAGGAATAGGCAGTTGGTATTATCTCTGTGTATGGGATTGATGAGACCATTACTGAAATGATGTATCAGTTCTGGAGTCCACATTTCAAAGAGGATATTGAAAAACTGAAAAGGATTCATAAAAGATTCACAAGAATGATTTGAGGTCTGGAAATCATGTTTTATTGAGAGAGACTTGACTCAGTCTAGTTAAAAGCGACAAAGAGTCCGGTGGTACCTTATAGACTAACAGACGTATTGGAGAATAAGCTTTCGAAAGCTTACGCTCCAATATGTCTGTTTGTCTGTAAGGTGACACAGGACTCTTTGTCGCTTTTTACAGATCCAGACTAACACAGCTACCCCTCTAATATCAGTTAGTATATCCAAGAGGTGAATTGATTATGGTCTACAAATACTTACACAGGGAAGTGATTTATAAATCTAGCAGAAAAAGGCATAATGCTATCCAGTGGCTGGAAACAGAAGCAAGACACATTCAGACTGAAAATAAATTGTAGATTTTTAACAGCGAGGGCAATTCACCATTGGAACAAGTTATCTCAAAAAATGGTGGATTCTCCATCACTTGAGGAGCAATTCTCATATCCATTCTAGGATGGACTACAAACTGATCTTTAAAAACCACATTTTCTTTTTCCCCGTCTTTATACACTACTTACTTGTATTTCTTCTGATTTCACGTCCTCCCTAGTGACTCTAGCTGCTGTTGCGTACTTCTTAAATTCAACCTTTTCTTTCTTCGGTGTGTGAATGCAGTCTCTCTTATATTCTTCTAAGCAATTAAGTTCTTGAGCCTTGCTGGTCTCAAACTGGTCCATTTGTGTTCTGTTCAAAAGGTAAATTGGGGATTATGAAGCTGATGTAAAGAATGTAGGTTGAATCCTGTCTTTGGATGAGTATCCAGGATTCCCAGATTTAGGGCTTGATTTTCAGAGGTCAAGGGCATTCACAGCAGACATTGAAGTCAAGGGGAGCTATAGGTACTCAGCAGCTCTGAAAAAATCAGGTCTGTAATCACTGAGAGTCACAGGTGCACGTTTGAAGGTAGAATTTGTCCTTTTGAGCAAATGGAAGGCAATTCCCATTGGGATTTTCTTTCCAGCCAGCTCTATAGCCATGAATTTTACAGGTTTTTAAACACATTTTCTTAAGCCATAAAGGGATAAATTATGGTAGCCATTGTCAGGCCAGGACATTTTTAGTAAGGCATGCAATGATTCAATTCTAAACTTGGATGCCTTAGGCAGTCCAACCTTTTAGTGACGTTGCACAAAATGGCGTCCTGCATGCAGCATGACTATGCCCATGGTGACTGTGAGGTCACACTGTGCAGAGGACACCAGACAGAATCATCCTACAGGCCAGATCTGGCCCATGGGCCACTAGTTGGACCATGTTTTTTTAAATTCTGGGGCATGCAATGCATGCATTGCATACCTAGATGGCACACCATTGATCGCAGCCCATAGCGGTTGTGCTTGAAGAGAGAGAGAGCACAGGCGGCTCCTTCCCCACACATACCCATCAGGGTGCAAGGTTGGAGACTGAGCTTCCAGAGGCCCTAGCTTCCCCAGAGTGAGAATGGCCATAGACCTTACGTACCAGTTAGTGGAGGGAGCTGTTGGGAATGTTTGCTAGAGGTATGGCAAGTCCAAGTGCTCAATGTACAATCTTAACGCCTAGGAGACATTTTGCCATTCCGATCCTAAAGCCTCTAGATGCCAGCACTGGGGCAGTGCGTGTTTTCACGCACGGGAGCTCCAGGCTGTAAGTCCTTAATAGAGCCCAGAATGTAGCATATTTGTATGAACTGAAATCAGTGTTTGGCCAAAATGCTCACCCCATTTTTTGAATATATTATTATATCATTTGTTAGCCTCAGAGGCAGGCACATGAGGCGGCAGTGAGGTGGTTAAGAGCATTTACCTCACTAACTGGGCCTGTCACTGCAGAGGTTCTCTAATGTACGAAATGGAAACTAACACTGACATTAAGAGACGCACAGGCCCCCTCCTCCTCCTGCCCGAAGGAAGGTGCCACTCCAGGAATGACCTTTACAGTTTATTTATTTGGATTTAATTCATTCGCACCTTTTTTTTTAAAAATGAGCCCTTACGGTATTCTGGGTTCATGAACATTAAAAGTAATACATCTCCCCAGTAACCAATTAACTCCTCACTCCAACATCTAGTAGGAGTAATAAATACAACACCCCTGCTTATGCCAATCTTCTCCGTGCCCCTTGTGAGAACAGAAGTGTTACCAAGAAAGTCAACAAAGTTGGGCCATAGCAGGAAGCAATTTCTAAAGTGGAGGGTCTTTCATGGCAAATGCCCTACTTTCACAGCTAGACCAGTGAGCAATCAGTTCCAGCACCTCAACTGATTTAATCTCGGGCAGAATCACCCAAAGAGACCAGAAGTGTTTCAGTTAGGGTTGACCCCAACCTTCTAGGGGCCTTATACAATTGATTAAAACCAAAGCCTTGAAATGCACATGGAAGTGAATTGGCAGCCAGTGCACATCACAGGTGTAAACTGTTTCCTGCAGAAAACACTGCCTACAAAGCAGACCTCCATGTTTCATGAAAACTGAAGTTCTCATAAGGTTTTCAGCTGTAGCCCCAATGTAAAGCACATTGCAACGACTCAGTTGCAAACTTACAAAGACCCTGGTGATGGAAGTAAAATCCACAGCCAAGAGAAAACCTTCTAGCTAAACGGAGGGAAAAAGCACCCATGATTGCTGTTGCTACCTGGACATCCAGAAGCTGCTGTAGATCCAACGAGAACAGCAGGTTATATGTCACAAATGGCAGGCAAACTCCCCAGAAATAATCTTCGCCAAATCTCCTTAAAGCTTTCCACAGCCAACAGCAATTATCTCAGTTCTGTCTGGGTGGAGTCTCAGTCTACTAGCTCTCATCTCCGCCCCAGTCTCTGTTAGGCAGCGTGCATATGCCAAATTCTAAACTCGGAGAATTTTCACCCTCCAGTCTGCACTTCTCATGCCTGCAGAGGCCTAAGGAAAAAAATGTGTTTGAAAACCAGAGAATGGATAGGAGCCTGGACAGGTCCAGGCATGCCAGCTGACTCCCTCAAAGGGCTCTTATTGCGTCGACCAGGCAAAAAAGTCAACACGGAATAACTGAAGAGCTCTATCACTGTGGCTACCAACCAAGGCTCCTGATGTGCTCATTAGTTTAAAAAGTACAGAGCCAGATCCTGAGCTGGTGTAAATCACTGTGCGGTCACTGACGTCAATGGAGCTAAGCAAGTTTACCCCTGCTGAGGATCTGGCTCACAAACTGGAAAGAGGAAATGAAAAGCTCTACACTACACAGCATGCCATCTGTGGATTTGTGGATAAACATCTTTGTGAAAATGGTAGAGGCAACCACAACTAACTCCATCAAAACGCTGTCAACAACACTCTTTTTAGGGCCAACACTATTATTAGATGCCAAAGCAGTATACTCAGTAAGACAAACCCACCAGAGGGCACCATCTATCTACATGAACAGAGTACAGTGCTGTCTAGGAAAGTATTGCATTAACTCTGCATGAGAAACATCACTTAGCAGCTGAAGGCAACACCAGTACATAACTTTGGAAAAACTGCAGCTTACTTTCTTTTACTGCTTTTTTAGATGTTAAACATAAACAGCCCAAACCCATAAGCTCTCACACATGGAACTCCTATTGAAGCCCATTGGAGAGCTTGTGGGATCATACCCAGAAAAGGATCTTTAACGAAGAAATTCATAATAAAATGCAAAGTATTTTGGGCAAGGATAGCTAAGGAAAAATATAGCACACTGTAATGCTGAAAGGACCTGATCCTAAACTCCTTGAAATCAATGGGAGTGAATATATAAAAGTGTAAACTTTTGGTTTGGTTTGGGGGCACATTCAGTTTGCAACATGTATTCAATGTTTTTTAAATGAATGTAAAAAAAAATCTAGATCAAGAAATTACTCTTACTTGACATAAGAAAAGAAATATTCTCATACCGAGTAAGAAATAGAAAGAACACAGTAATACCAAAAAAAGAAGTTTGCAACAGCTTTCAAACATGTTTTTAAAAAAATCACACTGGTTTTGAATTTAACCATGCCACGATTTTACTACAGGCTACAGGGTACCTACAGCTGAGATGGCGCCCTCTATTCCAAACCCCTGTTTTCAATCATCATTTTCCTCAAAATATTACTTTTTGGACTGAAAATGTTCCTGCTTGATCTCAATCGAGGAGAAAATTGTTTGAATTATGCAAACAAACATTTTACAGCTAAGCAATTTTACAGCTGCTTTGTTGCACTTAGATTATTTACAAATCGGCTCTTTTGAAACTTCAAGCTTGGCACATCTGTAGTCCCAAATACATCCTTTGCATGGTTTGGATAGATACCGCTATATAAAGGTGAGTAAATCTAAATGTGACACAGGATGATAACCAGGTTGGGCCTGATCTTCTGAGATGGGAGTGCCCCCAGCTCACAGTGACTTCACTGTGACTTGGGGATGCTCAGCAACTTGTACAGATCATTCAGCATTTGACAAGATCAAGCCCTAAAACTAGTCATCTGGCCACAGTTTTCAAATCTGTGTGCCCCTAGTTAGTCAGCTATATCCATATTTAGACATCCACGTAAATGGCCTGCTTTTCAGAGCACCCACAGCTTTCACTGAAATGAGGACACTCAGGGCCAGTGCAAGGATATTTTGCGCCCTAGGCGAAACTTCCACCTTGCGCCCTCTGCCCCCACCCTCCCCCCAGATCATTGCTTATTATAAACTTTCAAAAATGAATACTGCATAATGTGGCATTGTTCATTAGAATTAATACATATTCGGCTTGAAAATTTATTAATTTCATTATTTAGCCTACATATTTAATGAAAATAATTGAATAACCTGACAGGGTGTGGGGCTGGCCGGCTCTGGGCAGGGCAGGGGATGCGAAGCTGGTTGGAGATGGGGTGTGGGGTTGGCTGGAGACAGGGGGTGCGGGACTGGCTGTGTGCAGGGCAGGGGGTGCGGGGCTGGCTGCAGGCAGGGCAGGGGCTGCAGCAGGGGCTGGATGGAGACAGGTGGTGTGGGGCTGGCTATGGACAGGGCAAGGAGTGCAGCAGGGGCTGGCTGCATGCAGGGCAGGGAGTGAGGGGCTGGCTGTGGGCAGGGCAGGGGGTGTGGGGTGGCTGGAGACAGGAGGTGTGGGGCTGGCTGTGGGCAGGGCAGGAGGTGTGGGGCTGGCTGCAGGCAGGGCAGGGGCTGGCTGTGGGCAGGGCAGGGGGTGCGGGGCTGGTTGAGGCAGGGAAGGGGGTGCGGGGCTGGCTGCGGGCAGGGGGTGAGGGGCTGGCTGGATACAAGGGTGTGGGGCTGGCTAGAGACAGGGCAGGGGGTGTGAGGCTAGCTGTGGGCAGGGCAAGGGGTGTGGGGCTGACTGGAGGCAGGGCAGGGGATGAGGGGTTGGCTGCAGTCAGGACAGGGGGTTCAGCTGCCATGGATGGAGCTGGAGCACAAAGAGCAGCTGCAGAAGGAAGAGCTGTTGGACAGAAGCTTCTGTGAGGAACCAGCTCTGTCCCATGGAGAGGTACCGCTGCGGAATCTGCATTTTAAATAGCAGTGGGGACGCCCCTGCAGCGCCTTGCCCTCTCAGCCTCCTGGGCACTGGCTCTCTGCGGCTCACTCCCTAGGGGCTCAGCCAGGGCCGGTGCAAGGATATTTTGCGCCCTAGGTGAAACTTCCATCTTGCGCCCCCCCCCCCCCAAAAAAAAATCACACACATTATACACAATACACGGTCACGAAATTGTGCCCCAGACCTTTTTTTTTTAATCTGCCATGAGGCTGCAACAACTGTAAATGAAAAAAAATGAAATTTTATTCCTATCAGTCCTTTTTCTTGTTCACTATTAAAAGTAAAGGATAGAGAATGCATGTCACTTACTATAATTAACTATTTGAATTTCATCAACTGTTTGACGTAAATATTGATTAAGAGATCAAGATGACTTTCAAGCTTAAGCCTGAGTATTCAAGCCTTATTAGGTTTATGTTGCAACCATTACACTAAACAAAAGCACAGATGTAGGCAGATCTTATCCTACTGGTGTAACAGCAACTGCTCTGGATAGGATCAAAAAGTTGTTCCATATTAGGGGTTGTCAAGTTTCTCAGAGGCATTGTGGTCCAGGTTTGTTTTAAAGAAATAGACCCCTATCCTGCAATCACTTATGCAGGAGGTATCTGTTAAGATGTTTTGCCTTGTTCTACTTTACCTCACTTGAGATAGGTGCAATTGAAGCATCTGACAAAATAATAGGAGAGCAACCTTCCAAGTTAGTAAGGAAAACATCTGGCTAGTACAACCTAGGGTCCCACTATTGTGCTGCTCTGCTAGAAAGAATGATAAAAGATTAAAGTTCACAGAAGGTACAACTCCAAGGTGCTCCGAGCTGTCCAGCTAATCCTTGAATGTTACATTGTAAGAATTCACATGCAAATCCCATTTGCTTGATTCGAAAGAGGAGGCCATCAGTGGGAGAGGCCTGGGAGCTCTAGAGATATTAATAGTTCATGTCTGTTCCAGTATTTAGTATCAAATCAGGGCTTTAGCTGTCAGCAAACTACCACCACACCTACTTATTTCTCAGCATCGTGCACGTTGTGGCTAGATGGTGATCCTGAGTTACTTGTTACCTTACACAAGAGAAACCTACATTTTAAAGAATTATTTCAAATGGGACAATAAAACAGGAGTAACAAACTTTCTGCTTTTCTGAGGTAATAGCCCCAGAAGTTCTTCATTATTTAACAGAGAGCCTGAGCTGAGTGCTGGAACAGGAGGCAATAGGATGTTGAAGGGCTTCTGTGAATGAAGAGGAAGAAGTGGCTCTTGGAGCCTCTGGGCCTGATCTAAAACCCATTGAAATCAGTGGGAATTTTTCCACTGACTTCAAGGTCTGGGGATTGGTCCTGCTTTGAGCAGGGGTTGGACTAGATGACTTCCTGAGGTCCCTTCCAACCCTGATATTCTGTGATTCTATGAAGGTGGATCAAGGCCTCTGATAACAAGAGTAACTTTTGTAAACTTCTCATTTCTGGGCAATGAAAATACTTACTTACTGAAATAAGGACATGATTGCTGGGGATGGAAGAGATGTGGAGATATCCGAGGATGAGAGGCTTACAGTCACCTGGGTTGGGGATCTGGGCTAAGGGTGGTTGGTGGTGAAGTAAGATAGGAAATATGTGTAAACGAGCTCTAAAACTAAGAAGTGGGGGCTTAGTAGGTTTTAACACATGCAATAGTTTAAAACAACACACAAGGGTGTATGGATTGTTTGTAAGGGGTCTGTTTAGTAATGAAACAGAAAATCACTTCAAGTTTAGAAAATGCGGGAACAGTTTAGATACAAACAGGAAAGGGAATATAAAAAACTGTACAGATTTTGCAGAATATGATGTGAACCTAACAACTATGTCACCTGATTTTTGTCTCCTCCTCTTCCCATTTCCTTATTTTGCCCCCATTGTTTGTCACTATCACTTGGTGTCATTTTTAATTTAGATCACAGGCTCTTTGGGCTAGTGAGTCTCTTTTATTTGTCTGCAGAGATCCTAGAACATTTTTGGACACAGAATACATAAGTAATAATATTCATAACAATAATTGCCAAGTGATATACAAACTTAAATGGGATAGAGCCCAGGGGATCCCCCAGATCAGCGCGCCGCCGTGGCAGCCGGCAGCCCAGGGGATCCCCTGGCCCAGGGAAACCCTGGGCTGCCGGCTGCCACGGCGGCACCCTGACCCGGGGGACCCCCTGGGCTCCGGGCTGTCGCGGCAGCACCCTGACCCGGGGGACCCCCTGGGCTGCTGGCTGCCGCGGCGGTGCGCACTGACCCAGGGTCAGCACGCGCCTCCGCAGCAGCCGGCAGCCCAGGGTTTCCCTGAGCCAGGGGATCCACTGGGCTGCCGGCTGCCACGGCGGCGCCCTGACCCAGGGGACCCCCTGGGCTGCTGGCTGCCGCGACGGCACCCTGACCCAGGGGACACCCTGGGCTGCCAGCTGCCGCCGGCAGCTCAGACTCCCTCTGTCCCAGCAGCAGCGGCCGGTCAACCATTTAAAAAAAAAATTTGGGGGCGCTTTTTTGCACCCCCAAATCTCGGCGCCCTAGGCAACCGCCTAGTTCGCCTAAATGGTTGCACCGGCCCTGGGCTCAGCCCTGCTCCTCTTGCCCCCAGTCCATCATTAGGCCTGGGTGCACGGAAAGCATGCAGCATATCTTTGTACTGTGTTAATGACTCCTGAACTGGTGGGGGCTATGCCTAATTGCTGCCACTATCTCTTTCTTTGCTGGGCAATTAGATGACAATTAACTTGGAATAGCCCAGAGGGGTCAGAGTAGAGAAGGAGGGAGGAGAGACCTTTATGTTTCAGTTCTTTGCAAAGCCAGTTAACTTTTCTTTTCAGCTGCCTATAAACAAACCTAGTAGAGAAAAGAGTTTCTTCCCCACATCCCCTCCCCCAAAAAATCAGTTATGATTTTAATGGATCCATAAGCAAAATAATTCTGTAATCAAAAAGACAAGTTTCCTGCTTTCCCTTCCACAAAGATCTATTTCCAACCCAGGTAACTTATTATTTATTATCTGTAGTAACTATCTTCTCACGTTTGAATGATACACTGTAGTGGTGTCGGAGTTCTTTGGAAATCCCTCAGCTCTTTTGCGGTGTTGGGAGTGAATGCTAGACCCTTGGTTAATTACTTTTACCTTACTTCATGTGCCTATCTTTTGGTCATTAATTTTTGACGTTAAATTAGATTTTCAAAACCCAGCTTTAAAATGATGTTCATGCCGACAATTGCAATTTAATTGTCTAAACGGGAAAATCGATGCCTTGAAATTATGGGATCTAATTTTAAAATTGTATTAAAAATGTGGCATTATAAAGGGGAAATATTTTAAAAGGTTTATCCAGCATCCCCATTACTGTTACCCAGGATTCTGCTTCAAGCAGTAACACAGGAGGGAGGGGGCAATGTACAGATTAGTGTTCAGTGGTACTTCAAACAAAAAGACATTTACTCTTAAATTATCTCGTTGATGCCTAATTGACGATCTAATAGCATGCATCAAGTACATCAAAACTTCGCTGAATAAGCTTGTTAGCATTTCTAAGGGGGACACTGAACATTCCAAACAGTGATAAGTGGTGCCTGCGGGCGGTCGTGCACGCATGACTGCGGCAGCTTAGACTCCTTCTCTGTCCCAGCAGCAACGGCTGCTCAACCATTTAAAAAAAATTTGAGGGCGCTTTTTGGCGTCCTCAAATCTCGGTGCCCTAGGCAACCGCCTAGTCTGCCTAAATGGTTGCACCGGCCCTGAGGACACTTATGCAGGATTTAACAACCTAGCTTTAGGAACTCAAGGCTGAAAATATTGGCCGTAGTGCATGGTCAGCTAGATTTGTTCTGCATACCACGGGATGGTTTACTTACCTAAGAAAATGCCTTGCTTTCTCTTGTTCTTCTTTCATCATCGCTAGAAGAGGGGTTTCTCCACGATATACACCAACCTCCTTTTCCAATTCCTCTAACTTGTCAGTAAGCCTTCTCTGAGCTGCTTCTATGAAGATAATCACGTTACTACATATAACTTACTGTGTATTCATTAAAATAGTGCATGTATTTAACTACAGCAGAATTGCATAGACCAGGAAAATGCAAAGTTCTCTGACTGTAACATCTTGGAACCCAATCCTGACACTATTCACTATATAGCAGTGGCTCTCAAACTTTTCTACTGGTGACTCCTTTCACATAGCAAGCCTCTAAGTGCAACCTCCACCCCCTATATAAATTAAAAACACTTTTTTATATATCTGACACCTTTATAAACGCTGGAGGCACAGCAGAGTTTGCGGTGGAGATTGACAGCTCATGACCCCCCATGTAATAACCTCACAACCCCCTGAGGGGTCCCGACCCCCAGTTTGAGAACCCCTGCTATACAGCATAACGCTTACTAGAGCAAATCAAGCACTACACCTGGCAGTAAGTGTGATGGATTGGGGGCTATGTTTGGGCCAAGGTATAAATTCCATTTTGGTTTTTGTTAATGCCACACTGTATTTCAGCCTCCATTTTGAATGTAACTTTTGAAGTGGCTTTGAGCATCCATTTTGTAGCAGGAACTTGACAGCTTGTGAAGAGTCTGTGTCTGAGGAGGTGTGACAGAGCAATCAAGGGCCATCAACACTGAATGGCTCTACTCCAGTGGAACAATTATTATTATTTATTATTGTAGCTTCTCTACCAGCAGGATCACTGACATTGAATGACTCTCTGCCCAGACATTCCTTGTATAAGAAATTCCTTCACTAAGCCTGTGTTTCCTTGCTTTCCTGCCATGTTGTCCTCAAAGTGTGTAACTAGAAAAACCAGAGCTCCCACAGCCAAGAATGGAACCAAGGAGAGGGATGTGTATGAGCAAGAAGGGGCTCAGGCACTGGTTCCTGGGTCCAGGCAATCAGACTGTGAGGTCCCACTGCCCAAGAAGAGGGTCAGACACGGATCTGCAACTGGCAATGTGCCTCAACTAGGAACAGTGACTATCCACTACTCGTATCCAGATCCCAGGAGTGTATTAGTATGTGGGATTCAGTTATTGGATCCCATCACTACAGACTAGAGTCCATCCAGAGAGTGGGATTGGACCAGGTTGTGACAGTATTTGCAGGATCAGGCTCTTGGTTACTGTAAATCCAATTGGAATTCACCCCTGTTAAGTACAATGTGCTGCACCAAAAATTTTCTAATTCAGAACTTTCACCTGGACATCAAACCGACCCAGAGGGGAAAGGAGACTGAACATGGCAGAAGCACAGTAACAAATCAATAGATAGTTGACATCCACTCAATCCCAGAAAATAACTAACTAAATTGCATGGGCATGTGGTATTTTTATAATTTTAGGAATTGCAGCCCTGGGCTTCCAAGGGTCCAATGAACCAGAAACCACAAGGCAGGCTCTTTTTCTGCCACTGGAGTTCCAAGCATTGTCCTTATTGTTCAAATAGAAATAGAAAAATCCCTCCTGAAAACCCGCTTCATCTGCAAGACTCTCCCCACATTAAGAAGAAAAGTAAGAGGATCAAATAAAATATAAGATTAAATCAAGTTTGTAAGGTAACTCTCCTCTCTGGTTCTTCCAATGCATCCTGCTTTTTCTTGTGGGCTGAATGTCTCCTATACTGTAAACTCTTCAGGGCAGAGGCTGCCTTAATGTCTGTGTCTTGCACAGGGCCAAGCACGTTTGTCTGTGCTTAGTAGCAATATGAATTAATTACAAAATGAGAGATGTGATGCTGGCATCTGAGCACATGGCTGGGAACTAGGATATAGCAGGCCATAACTTCACAGACAATTCACCAGGGATGAATTTGACCCCCTCAGTTTTAATCCCAGATCTCAAACCAGCTCACATTCTGGCCTTGTACATATCACTTAAACTCTCTCTCAGTTTCTCCATCCCTAAAATGGCAGCAACTCAACTTGGGTGCCAACTCTAAGTACAGTGAGGATGAAATTAACAATTTGTAAAGTGCTGTGAAGATGTGAAGCATTATGAGGGCTAAGCAACCACACCTACACATTCACACCAAAACAGAATTAAATTATATACAATTAGTAGTGGGTGGGCCCAGTCCAGTTCCTAGTGCACAGTTGCTCTCGTCACGAAACCAGTTACAAGTGGCACTGATGGACGTCCTTGCTGGCAGTCTCTGCAAAAAGACCAAGACTGGAATGGGCATATAGACTGAACTATCCCCTCAGCCCTAGAGGGAGCTTGGTTTTTCTAGGTCTGGGCTGAGGAATGTTCGCATGGTGGTTGGCATGGCATGGGATGGTGCATGCACTAATGAAGCATGTGCAGAACAGTGATGCAAGGGGTGGGGCAGGGAGGAGTCATGGGGGGTCATGTGCCCCCCCTTTAGCTGGTGCCTCCCCTTTGTGTCCCTCCCATGAGTGCAGTGTACTGATAAGAAATGAATTCTACTTGCACCACTGGTGTAGAATCATTATAAACCAAGAAAAATTCAACTTCTACTGACATGGGGAAAGAAGTTTTGCTTAGCCCTTACCTAGCGTACCCAGAACCGATTTTCTTTGTGCCCTCTCTTCTGCAAGGGTTTCTTTACTTTTGAATGCTGGGAACAGGCTGGCCACCAGATCACATGTTGATGGTGACGACTGCAGCTCTACATTTTTACCATCCTCAACATTTCTCTCACTCCTTGGCTCAGGCTCCCTTCCACCTCTTGCAGATCTCGGGGGCCGAAAGGGAGACTTTCGAAGAGAAGAGCAAGCCTTGTTTCCTCTCAGCCTGGCAACCCTGTTACCAGAGTCACTGCTGCTTGTGCTGAGGGAGAGATCCTGTTTGGCTTTTATCTCTTGAGCACCCAGTTTCTTTGGAGGTGGCTTAGTGTGCTTTTTCAGGGCCAGATCTTCTGCTCCACTGAGCTCATCAGTAGCATAATCAGCAGCATAATCAGCATCAGAGAGATCCAAATTTTTGTCTGTGTGACCTACTTTCTGAGGCACGTGCATTGTGGGAGACCGAGTGCAGTAAGATTTGGGGTCATCCTCACTGTCAGTGGATGTGCAGCCTGACCCACTGGACAAGGGTTGAGCTTTCCACCTGTAGGCAGCACTTCTGTTGCTTTGCCACTCTTGCTGGTGGCTGACAGATGTGATGTTCTTTTTCTTGTCCATGCCTTGAGTTGATTTGTGAGTAACTTTCATTATTCTGTCATTAACCATCTTAAACCCAGTGGTGGTTCCTCTTTGGCTCTCTTGGCTTTTGCTCACAGTGTAATCTTCATTGTGGCAACTGCTAATTCCTTTCATACCTGATGTGAATTTGAGGCCTGTGCTCCAATCCATCTGCTTGGTTTGGCTTCCTTCTAAATTCTGAAGCTTGGAACCTTCTTGGAGGATTTCCAAGGGTTTTTCTGCTCTCTGAGTTAGATTGCCCTTCACACGCTGATCCACAATATCTAGGTCCTTTTGAACTGTAGACTCCATGGAACTTTTGTCTGCTCTGTCTGAACGTCCTAGAGAATCAGTACTTTGAGCTTTATTTTTCTCACCTATTTGTAGCTTCATTTCAGTAATTTGTTCCTGACACTGCTGCAGGAGTTCAGCCCAGTTCATCTGCAGTGGTACAGCAGGATCCTCCTTTGCACACTCTTCTCCACCACCTCCTTCTCGTCTTTCTTCTGGGCATTGCTCAGGATCTCTTGTCTTACTGTCAACCTGAGCCTTTATTTCACTCATGGAGATAGTGCAATTTGTATTCTTCTCATTAGAGACCAACACTGTGGGGCTGCTGGACCGTCGATGTAAACGATTTAAATGTTTCCCCAGCTGTAATTTTCCTGCATCCTGTTGGTGAGGGAAAGAGAAGATATTCTGGCAATCAAAACTAACTCCTCTGGGATGTTTGGCTTGTTCTTTTGCAAGGTTCTCTTTATTTTTTTCAAGCCTTGCAATGCCTTCTCCACGTTTCAGGAAAGATTTCTGAGGGGTCGCTTTAGCCTCACAGAAGTTCTGCAAATACCAAAAATTATGTTTAAATTATGAGACTTTCTTCAAAAATGGAGAGAGAAATCAGATCCCATTAGGCGGAAGCCATAATAATAAAAACAGTTTCTTTGTTGTATGCCACATTTTTCTATCTTCCTTTATACCAAAACTTTTTAAACACACACAATGCTAGTTTTCCAGCATTTATACTACTCAAGTCACACAGCACAAAATAAATTCTCACAGGGAGGAATATTATAATGAGATAATGTTCAAACAGTGTTATTTTAGTTAAGCGTTTTTTTAGAAAGTCTAAAAAACCCTTCCAGAGTGTTTGGTTAACATAGGTTAAAACTCACTTCTGAAATGCCCAGATATTCTTTGTAAGCCTGTTAATTCGGTCCTTATGCACAGCTATCTTAGAATTTTTATTTCCATGTGATCAATGTGTTTTCCTATTTCTGCTTTCATAACAAAGAAATAGTTTCAATAGCTCAGATGAAAGGTATAAAAAATGTTAAAAAGTCATTCAATGAATTACAGACAAATATATAAATTAACTTGCAAATATCTGACTTCATGGTTCTATGCTCTCCACAACAGATGATGACATCAAAGCTAGCACTAAATCATGGCCTCTTTTTCTAAACTCAGGTATATGGACAAATTAACAAACTGCCAGCAGTATAACTGAAAACAGACTCTAACCGACAATCACTGCGCGAAAGAGTTTAGTGATGACGTCAGAGGTTGCCAATAAACTCAGATTCTGGCAAGCAAATTATTCTCACTGTTTCTCATAGTTTAACAACTGCACTGGAACACATTTTGAGTCTGTGCTTAAATCCAAAACCTGCTCAGATTATTCACAAAAGCAGTCCTGTTGATTTAGTCCATGTTCTGTTAGGGCAACATTCATCCCTGTACAGATGGGCAGGACCAGGCCTTTCTGTATCACTTAAGTCCCACTAAAACCCTATTTTGAGATCTCTGGTGGTGCTTAAGTCAAGTGATGGCCCTTTTGCACTGGGGGAAAGAGGACTTTAAACAGGATTTTGTGCTGTATTTTTTTTAAAACTGGTGGATTTACTTTTAAAGCACATCTTGAATTACTATGCTCTGGAGAAACACAGAGAGATAATGGGTGGACTTTTCAAAAGTGCCTAAATCACTTACGAGCACAGGTCCTACTGAAAGTCAACAGGACTTGTGTTCCTAAATAATTTTGGAACTTTTGAAAATCCCTGTCAACATACAGAGAATTGAAAGAGAGGAAACAAATAAAGGATGTCACAGAAGGCAGAATGATAGATAAATGTAATGAATATAATGGTGCATTACATAGCAAATAATTCACCACTTCATTTTATAATTACATTTCTATGTAGAAAGAAATACTAAGATTTCCCAGAATTTCAGATTAAAGTGAACACGGATGCTTGCTATTGTACTGATGTGATCTGGCAAAAGCCTCCCAAAAATTCTGAGAGGAGTTAGAACTCTCCTTTATTTAAATTTCAGGCCAGTGAAGTTTATTAAAGTAAACACCTTTGCTTTTATGACACATAGACAGCACTACATAAAGTAGTGAAAAGTTTTATGGTATTAAGTAGTTTGAGTTCTGTAAATTCACATAATCTTTTTTTTAAAAAGTTTTCTTACATTACTTGTATTTTTATAGTAGTACCTGAATTGATTGCTAGATACTGTATCACCTTGAAGTTTCCAAATGTTATACATTCTACTCTGGTTTAGTGATATAGAGTAGAATATTCTGGTTTGTGGTGATTATTTCGTCAGTTCTGCAGTGCTTACTAATAGATAAATTAATGGATAATATTTAAGAAGAGAAAATAGTTGTTTTACTAATCTGTTTATAAAGATAATTTTCCTTGAATAATATTAAAGTTGACCTTTTTCTGAAATCTCACACACCCAGGGATGAATTCCCAGCAAGTGGTTTCAGATTTTTTCTTTACTTGAGTTTTAACAGTATTTATTTGAACTGGAAAACCTAGCTGTAAACAATAGGTCAGCACTTGACAGTTTGCATAGTTACCATGCTAAGGAGCCTTCTGATTAGAGCGGGTCAGGAATTTTGAGGGGGGGAAGGAGGGAGATTTTTTTGTTGTTGAAGAAATGCCAATTTGTTGAAACCAAAACTTTTCACAGGAATAGATTGGATTCAATGCATTTTTCAATTCAAAGAATTTTTGTTTAAAAGGAAGATATTGATATTTTCAAAATAAAATATTTCTTGTTTTCTGGTTCAAAATAATTTTTGCACAGAAATTTATGCTAATTAGAGTAAAATAAAATAAAATAAAAATGGCCAAAATCAAAATGACAGGTTTTGATTGACCCAAACAGAATTTGGTGGGTTTTTTTTTGATTTTCAATTCATAAACATTTTTGAGAGTCCAACTTTTCTGTCCTGATTCAGACTGGGGAAAAATGTAATCTTGAAAACTGTCATGGGACAGGAAAACCATTTCCTGCCCAGCTCTTCTAATGCTTAACTAACCTGTGAGAGATTTATATGAACCTTCTAGATTCTGTATTATGCTTATCACTAAACTCAGATAGTTTACTCTTTCTGTTAACCTCATGTCACAGCTATTCTAATGTGCACATGTACCCTATTATTGTTCAGATATCTGAATTGAACAAGAACTACACGGCACCATAAAAACTTTCAAACCCAAAACATGTCCTTTAAGCTCTAAAAAGGCCATACAGCCTCCGTGCCACAGAAGACCCAAAGCTTGACAGAAACAATACATTATGATGGGAAGCAAGAAGCAGAAAGCAGAAGCCTCCACATCCCCATGTGCTGTTGAAGCAAGGCTAGGGTTGTTTGTGGGTAGACAGCAGAATGGTGGCATGGACAATAGATCTTCAGACTGCACTGATCCACTGGACCACAAAACTGTGTGTGTACAAAGGGAAAAGGATGCTGTACAGCTGCTACTAGGGCCCATACACCATACCGGTAGCTATGGCCTGGGTTCAAAGGTCACTAATACCCACCTCCAGCTCAGAGGAGGGAGGAATTCGTCCTCCTTTATCTGTGCTTTGCCCTCCGAGAGAGAGAGAGAGAGAGGAGTGAGGTCCATTGGACTGAGTCTTGGACTAAGAGCCAGATAGGTCTGCGTTCTCGCTGTGATATTGATTCCCGCAGTGACCTTGGGCAGCCACTTACCTTCTCTATCTGATTGTCTCAATTTGTAACACATTTAACTCACAAGAGTACTATATGGACCAATTAATATTTTAAAAGTTATCTGGGGGTGGAAACTACCACACAAAACTAGAGAAACAAGGCGAGTGAGGTAATAGCCTTAACTGGACCAACTTCTGTTGGTGAGAGAGACAAGTTTTTGAGCTACCTGAAGAAGAGCTCCTGAAGAAGAGCTCCGTGTAGTCTCATCAATAGAAGTTGGTCCAATAAAAGATATTAGCTTACCCACCTTGCCTCTCTAATACCCTGGGACTGACATGGCTACAACTACACTGCAAATGTAAAAGCAAAGAATTTTTATTTTTAAGCATCGTTGGTGCCTTCAGGGAAGTCTTATTCACGTCACTGCTATGAGTGTGAGCTGTCATGTGGTTCTAGACAGGGTATGGCCCTAAGTGCTCTATTATTCAGAAAGCACGTGGCTCCACCCAGTGCAAAGGTTCACACATGATAATACAAGCAAAGGATTCAGTAAGGGCTTGTCTACATCAGAAAGTTGCAGCGCTGGTGAGGGAGTTACAGCGCTGCAACTTAGGAGGTGTACACATCTGCAGGGCACCACCAGCGCTGCAACTCCCTGTTTGCAGCGCTGGCCGTACTCCCGTTTTGTCTCGGGTGTAGAGGATCCAGCGCTGGTGATCCAGCGCTGGTAATCAAGTATAGACACTTACCAGCGCTTTTCTTGACCTCTGTGGAATAAGCAGGTATCCCAGCATACCTGAGGAAGCCTCTGGTAATCAAGCTGGTCTCCTTCCCCGGTTTGCTCTCGCGTTCCCCGAACCCCGAGCAAGCAGGTCTCCTTCCCTGAGGTTTGCTGGGTGGTTCCGGGAACGCGAGAGCAAACCGGGAAAGGAGACCAGCTTCGCCGCGGTTTGCTCTCGCGTTCCCCGAACCCGAGCAAGCAGGTCTCCTTCCCTGAGGTTTGCTGGGTGGTTCCGGGAACGCGAGAGCAAACCGGGAAAGGAGACCAGCTTCGCCGCGGTTTGCTCTCGCGTTCCCCGAACCCCGAGCAAGCAGGTCTCCTTCCCTGAGGTTTGCTGGGTGGTTCCGGGAACGCGAGAGCAAACCGGGAAAGGAGACCAGCTTCGCCGCGGTTTGCTCTCGCGTTTCCCGGAACCACCCTGCAAACCGCAGGGAAGGAGACCTGCTTGTTCGGGGTTCGGGGAACGCGAGAGCAAACCGCGGCGAAGCTGGTCTCCTTTCCCGGTTTGCTCTCGCGTTCCCGGAACCACCCAGCAAACCTCAGGGAAGGAGACCTGCTTGCTCGGGGTTCGGGGAACGCGAGAGCAAACCGCGGCGAAGCTGGTCTCCTTTCCCGGGTTTGCTCTCGCGTTCCCCGAACCACCCAGCAAACCGCAGGGAAGGAGACCTGCTTGTTCGGGGGTTCGGGGAACGAGAGAGCAAACCGGGAAAGGAGACCAGCTTCGCCGCGGTTTGCTCTCGCGTTCCCCGAACCTCCCTTGAAGCCGCCCAACAGCGCTGCAGTGTGGCCACATCTAACACCACTTGCAGCGCTGGTTGCTGTAAGTGTGGCCACTCTGCAGCGCTGGCCCTATACAGCTGTACTAATACAGCTGTAACAACCAGCGCTGCAAAATTTTAGATGTAGACATGGCCTAAGAAACCTAACTGGGCCACCAGAAGCCTAGTACAGAGTACTGGCTTTGAGTGACTGTGCAAATGAATCATAACTAGCCTCCAGAGAGGATATGAGAACTACCAGCAGCAGCTATGGGGCTTCTCCTTTGGCTCAAGTGGTAGAGACCTGTGTGTTTGGAGCTAAAAGAAAGGGGTCTGATTCAGCTCCTTAGATTTATGTATTTTCTGTAACAATTTTTCTGATGTTCACACTTATTAATCATATTATGCCAGGCCAACAGTTTCAAACTTGAATGCCTAAAGTTAAAGCACTTAAATCCATAATGAGGCACCTATATGAGTAGTCTGATTTCAATTGCTGAGGCCCTGGGCTTCTGACTGACTTTGGATTTTTCAGCATCTCTGAAAATCCAGCCACTAATTTAGGTGCCTATATATGGAATTAAGTGCCTAATTTTAGGCACCCAAATTGGAAAATGTTGGCCCTAACTTCTACTACTATTTCCCATTTTATTCAGTAGGACCTACATACTAGCTATCCCTTATACAAATGTGAGTACTAAATGACACGCAACAACTTACTTCCTTCTGTGTTATCTCTGGTGTTACTAAATATGATACTGGAAAAAAGAAGAACAGCCCCTAAGGATGAGATAAGTTTGTCTGTAGCTAAGGCAAGTATGACTGTTTTGTGTAATATCATATAGAAAGGAAGATAATGTATCAGTTTGAGTTGCGTGTTACTTTGTTGGTAGACAAAGAGGAAACAAGAATCTATTGCTCTGGGTTTCCAAATGTTTGGTACTGAATTGTATGTCTTCCAGGTCAGTAATTATAGCAAGGTGGCAGAGCTGGTAGACAGAATTGAAGATAAAATGCAGGTCTCAGTCACCCCAATTTCGAGTGGACAAAAGCCACTGCTACATTTGACACTAAGGGCCAGATTTTCAAGAGTGCTCAGCATGCAGTGACTCCCGTTGTGACACTCATCCAGTGTGCTGAGCGCTGCTGAAAATCTGGCTCCGTCCATATTGAACCTCTGCTGTCAGTCTCAGCAGAAAGCACTTAACGAGCCTTGGAAAATGATATGTCTTCTCATCCCCATTCCCACATAGCTCATCCAGATCATGTTTGAAGTACAACGTCAATAAAGCATGTGAGAAGTCTGGAGTGTTAGTGTTCAAGATATACCTGTTCTGTGAATTATTTGAAGATCTGTCTTCAGGGCAGCCAGATCAGAACATCTCACCAGGATTAAGGGTTTGATGCTGCCCAAGGTGCTGAGCACTCTGGCCCCAGTTCAGCAAAGCACTTAAGCACATGCTGATCTTTAAGCATGTGAGCAATCTCACTGATTAAGCACATGGGATTACTCATGTGCTTAATTTGCAGGATTGGGACCAGCATGCTCAGCACTGGGCAGAATGAAGCACTAAATTCACATTAGAAAAGACAAAAAAAACAGAGGGACATGATTATCAACCACCACCAGTTTTAGGATAGGGAATGGTGACAAATGGAATAACAGAGTCATCCTGAGATCTAATTTAGTTTAAATTAACTGGAGAAGACTAGAATATAGGCCATGTAGTACCTAGATGAGTAGGATACTGTGAATACTAAACAGTCCACAAAATGTCAGCAATATCTTGGGCAAACAGCATTTCACAGTGCATTTCTGGGGGGACAGCTTTAATTTATGGAAGCTAGTCTAGGCCTCTCTAGCATTATTAATGGGTGCAAAGAGCCAGAACAAGGCCCATGTACCACTTAAGCCCATAGGGACTTGCAGAAACAAGCTCAACAGTTTCATCAATACGGCCAATAACACATTACCTGCTGGTGGTTTTCCGTTATTTGAGAATCTACTTTAAGTTGTTCTTCAACAAATTCTTCAAAAGTCTTCTGTCTTACACCAATTCCTGGTCTGATTGGTCTAGGCAAAGAATAAGATGGCATCAAATATAATAACTTCCCAGTTGTTTTTCTTTATAATTATAGCACAGCTGACCTCTACTTCCGATTTCAAAGGTAATCTGCATTTTTTAAAAAGGTAAGTGGCAGAGCAATTAATGGAGTATAACCTGGCACTTATTAGGGCCAGGACATAGGAACCTATGCCCAGTGTGTGGAGCCAGGGTCAAAAGTCAGGAACCAGAACCGAGGGTTAAAGCTGGAGTCAGGAAAGGGAGAAGGACAGGTCTGGAGTAAGGTCTGTCATAACAGTCAACCAGTGATCCACCTAGTAGAAGAGACAGCTTCCTGGAACTCTCTCCATGCTTAAATAGTGCTCCTTCTGGCCTAGTCAGAGGTCACGGGGATACTGCTAATTGAGGCTTCCATGGATGGCAGTTCCTGTGGTGCCTAGTCTCCCATGGTTTACAGTGCATTGATCATGGCTCTACCATAGCTGCCAGAGAGTGGCAGGGCAGCTTTGGTCACCTGGAGCCCTACAGACCAGGGTTCTGGCCCTCTGGAACCTTACAGGAACCACCTTTCACTTTGAAAATACCCTGTGTGAGCCTGAATATATGTTTTACAGTCAGACAGATAGCAATTTCTCCTAAAACACTGGGAAATGGAAAATACCTAAAGGAAAAATGAATCTCAAAAACTAGACTATTTTCCAACCCTGCACAGCCTGCTTATTCCAAGCACTTGTCCCAGGCCATGTCTACATCTAAAATTTTGCAGCGCTGGTTGTTACAGCTGTATTAGTACAGCTGTATAGGGCCAGCGCTGCAGAGTGGCCACACTTACAGCAACCAGCGCTGCAAGTGGTGTTAGATGTGGCCACACTGCAGCGCTGTTGGGCGGCTTCAAGGGGTTTTGGGGAAGGCGAGAGCAAACCGGGGAAGGAGACCAGCTTCGCCGCGGTTTGCTCTCGCGTTCCGCGAACCACCCTGCAAACCGCAGGGAAGGAGACCTGCTTGCTCGGGGGTTCGGCGAACGCGAGAGCAAACCGGGGAAGGAGACCAGCTTCGCCGCGGTTTGCTCTCGCGTTCCGCGAACCACCCTGCAAACCGCAGGGAAGGAGACCTGCTTGCTCGGGGTTCGGCGAACGCGAGAGCAAACCGGGGAAGGAGACCAGCTTCGCCGCGGTTTGCTCTCGCGTTCCGCGAACCACCCTGCAAACCGCAGGGAAGGAGACCTGCTTGCTCGGGGGTTCGGCGAACGCGAGAGCAAACCGGGGAAGGAGACCAGCTTCGCCGCGGTTTGCTCTCGCGTTCCGCGAACCACCCTGCAAACCGCAGGGAAGGAGACCTGCTTGCTCGGGGTTCGGCGAACGCGAGAGCAAACCGGGGAAGGAGACCAGCTTCGCCGCGGTTTGCTCTCGCGTTCCCCGAACAAGCAGGTCTCCTTCCCTGCGGTTTGCAGGGTGGTTCGCGGAACGCGAGAGCAAACCGCGGCGAAGCTGGTCTCCTTCCCCGGTTTGCTCTCGCGTTCTCCGAACAAGCAGGTCTCCTTCCCTGCGGTTTGCAGGGGGGTTCGGGGAACGCGAGAGCAAACCGCGGCGAAGCTGGTCTCCTTCCCCGGTTTGCTCTCGCGTTCGCCGAACCCCCGAGCAAGCAGGTCTCCTTCCCTGCGGTTTGCAGGGTGGTTCGCGGAACGCGAGAGCAAACCGCGGCGAAGCTGGTCTCCTTCCCCGGTTTGCTCTCGCCTTCCCGGAACCACCCAGCAAACCTCAGGGAAGGAGACCTGCTTGCTCGGGGTTCGGGGAACGCGAGAGCAAGCCGGGGAAGGAGACCAGCTTGATTACCAGAGGCTTCCTCAGGTATGCTGGGATACCTGCTTATTCCACGGAGGTCAAGAAAAGCGCTGGTAAGTGACTATACTTGATTACCAGCGCTGGATCACCAGCGCTGGATCCTCTACACCCGAGACAAAACGGGAGTACGGCCAGCGCTGCAAACAGGGAGTTGCAGCGCTGGTGGTGCCCTGCAGATGTGTACACCTCCTAAGTTGCAGCGCTGTAACTCCCTCACCAGCGCTGCAACTTTCTGATGTAGACAAGCCCTGCCAGACCCACACGAGCTCCAGCAGAGAATAACGCAGTGAGAGGGAGAAGTCTGAAATACTTGGTGAATAAAGCGACATTTCACAACATGCCCTTACTTTGTCAGAGGAGAAAAAGAATGTCTGTAATGCATTGGAAGCCCAAATGGAAGTCTCTGAATAACAGACCAGGGTAGTGAAGCAGAGGCAAACCTTTCAGTATTAGGGATGTGTCTAAAAACTTATTTAAAAGGTCTCTGACGTCTCAGGGAAAGCAAATCTTGAAAGCATCATAAGATGTGAAAATACAAACGTGCTGAGGACACATATGGAAATATTTTTGGAAGGTCTTCTTAATTTGCTTTAGAAAAGCATCTCAGTATTTATCATTACTTCCTCCTTCTGAGTGGATGATCCTCGCTTGCTGATGACATTATTGCCTGATCTGGAGCTCTCTGAAGCTCAGTGAGGAGTAAACATATGGCTATAATTGTTGCTAAAATGCTCAAGAGATGTCTTGAGGCACCAGGTGATTTTTTTATGCATAGGCTTAATCACTTGAGGAAGCTAAGGGCTGCATTTTCAAGGGGCCTCAAACTGGCTTTCACTTGTTTGCATGAAACTTTGCACTTGCAGACACCATTTCAAGCACTAATTCCCGTGTGTGAAAGTTGAGACATACTAACACGTATGCAAGAATGGGTTTTGCACTTGTACATGCTACCACCTGTGTGTGCAGGTGCTAGTGCTCGAAAAGTGTGTGTGCAGGTGTTTGTATATGCAAAAATGGAGGGTACTTTTGCAAAACTTAGCCCTCGTCTTCTTGCCCACAGAGGTCAGCTTTTTTCTTCCTTGTTTTCTGCTGCCCTGCTTCTTTGTAAACTATGCATAGTTGCTAATATTTAAAAGTTGTTTCTGGAATAATTAGGGAAGGAGAAGTGAGTGAAAGAAAGGGTGTGTGAGAAGTATGTGTTTATGTAGCGTGCATCTCAGTGTTGCCAGTATTGGTAATTTTTCTTAAAGCTTCAGCTCCAGGAGTCTTCTGATTTTGTGAGAATCTCAGCTTTCATTTAAAAAAAAACCAATTTTCTAGCCCTCAAGACTGCAGAGATGAGCTGGAAGATTTAAATCCAAAATTCAGAAGGCAAATAAAAGAACCCCAAAATTATCATTTTAAAAATCTCATTCTGGGGTGTGCGAGGCTGACTCATTATTATTATTTTTACACACTTATGGTTGGCAATCCTGAATCTTGGGGAATTCTAGATTATTTAATATGAACGTCTCTCTGTGACAAGGTGTAAGTGTGCTTTGACATGAAAGGGGTTATCTGGGTCCTCACTATCACATGGCTGATCTAGGCAAGATTATGCAAGAAAAGAGGAAGCTACTGCAAAGGAGGCTGTTGTACGGGGAAGGGTGCATCCTGTTCCCTTTCTCTTTAGTTACATAAAACCTTATATAGGCAAAACCCATGTGTGACAGTCTTTTAGATGGCTTTAAATATGGTCTTAGCTGTCCTTTTTGGGGAGGAAAAGAGAAAAGGTTAGTTGAGAGGATCTTGAGCAGTTACTGTAGTTGAAGTCTGGTCCAGTTTCCTTCAAGGCAAAAGCACATGAAAGGGGTGAGAAAGGAACAGTAAAGATAGGAAATGCAGCTTCTGCCTCTGGGGCTGATTTTCACTTACAACCTTGCTGCTAGTGAAACACAGGCCCAGCACAGTCAGATCATGCACTTGAACACCTGGCCAACTTTTACCAGCATCAGGCTGTGTTTAAGGGATTGCTTTTAGCTGTCCTTCACAGCAGTGTAGCAAAAGGTGGATCTGCCCTGGCTGGCCAGTCTTATTAGGTAAAAGGCAAAAGGAGAGAGAGAGGGAAGATAGGAATAAGGGAGGGTGGGGGGGAGAAAGTAAGACACGCGGGAGAGGGTGACAGCAGGTTCATATCCCAAGTTTTGGTCAGGATTTAGCCAAAGCCAGTGGAAGCAGCAATGCCATCTGGTTCCCTCTCTTTAACTGGGTCTGGTGAGGATGCCTTTGCAGATGAGAATGACAAAGGCCCAGCAGTGTTGTGGTGGGCCCCGGGATCCCTAGACCTGACGGCGACAACCCCTGATGGTAGAGCTTGTTTCTTACAACCCAGGCATCCCACTATTCCTTCCAGTGATGCTCAGATGGGCAATATCAGACAATGGGTGGCAATTAACATTAACCAATCAAAACACATGTTGATGATTTCAACTGCAAACATTTCCTTCCATTTCTAGAATCATTCAGCTCAGTCATGCCAGCCAGTGACTTTAGCAGGAGCTTTAAAGACCCTTTATCCCAGTTCTTTTAATGTAAACAGTCCAATTTGTACCAGTCTTGGTTTCCATCTTTTACTTTTACAATCAATCGTATATAATAGGCTGAACTGGACTTCGAGTACCCGGGCAACTTAGAATACAGAGCTCTATACAACAGTCCTCTCCCCTCCCAGCTGTCTTAAACTGAAAAGGACTCGGGGGTTATCACCCAGTACTTTGAGCTGATCTGTTCGGGTGTGTTTGGAAACCCTGTGAAAGGGATATGAAGAGGCCATCACTGCGACTTTATTTTCTTTCTCTGGCTGGTTAGCCTGCATACCCACTTACACCAGTGTGCCCAGGGTGTCTGGCCCCTTCCCAGCACACTTCCTCCATTTAACTTTTTTTCTAGGAGTTGATTGAATGTTGTCATCGGTGTTTATGCTCTGGAGCTGGCAGTCCTATCAAGAAGCCATGGATCTGTCCCACCTTCACCCATGCACACAAGCTAATCTCATAATAGGGAAAGGGGCTTTGTCTGTGATATCCATTGAATTACACTTGCAATTTACTGTATGCAGGGGTGCTGGAACAATTTTTATAGTGGAGGTGCTGAGAGCCATTGAACCAAACTGTAAACACTACTTCAAGCCAGGGGGTGTGGCAGCACCCCCAGCACCACTAGTTCCAGCACCTAGGACTTTATGTGTATAAAAGTGAGGAAAACTAGTAACTGTTCACTGACAGTTTTATGTGTATTGTTGTAAATGACAAACTAAAACCTTTCCTCACCTGTCTTCCAGGTTTCTAGTCCTTGCGTCCATCCTTATGCCGAAAGGGGAAAGGGGAATCTGTTCATCAGTTTGCTCTCCCTCTTCTTCTTTAATGGCAGGCAGAGTATTAGGATAAGTCTCTTCCTTTAGTGGGCTTTCATCTAAACAGCAGTAAGGAGGGACAAAAGAAGAAAGCCTTGACATTTTTCAAGTTTTCTATAACTTCTAAGATTTTTTAATGTTTGAAAATGCTTCCTGCAATATTTTAAACTTAACTAGATGGAAGAATAAGACTCAAAAAAGACCACAAGAATCTAATCCCTAAGTCTAATGATTACAAAGAAGGAAAGTGAAAATGAATTGATTTATGCCCGCTCAATGTATAAAAGTGAAATTAACTGGCTAGTCAGTGTATTGCACAGTATTGCTGTCTGCGGGATAGAATTAAACCTGCTCAAGTGTGTCCATTTATGTCACCTACCAAATGGATGCAAGAAGAGCTGCATGTAGTTTTTGTAATAGGAGGTTTTGTCACAAAAATGTGTCAACCCCTGACACTCTCCAAACTGAACTGACTGGCAGGACTCACTATAACTAGTATGTTGTCACTTTGATAAAAGCCTAATACTAGTGTCAACCAATGGAGAATTACTTCTTTAGTTCAAATCACAGAATTCTGTGGTCTGAGAGCAGAAGAGCCTATGTTTGATCCTTCATGTTTCACAAATATGACATCGCTGGCAACTCGCGTCCACTCTTTGCAGCACAAATACAGCAAGTGGTACTGAAGCCCTGTGGAGACATCTTGATTTTCCTCTCCAACAGACATCCCAACCCCCCATGCCAAGCCAAGCTACTCTAGCTTTGCACAGGGGAGAGTATTTTGCTCCTAGAGAAAAAGCATCTGCAAGTGTTTAATGGAGGTTAACAACTAGTTTCATTTAGCTTGAATGACTTAGTGTAGGTGATTTACCAAGAATCAGATTCACTGGGAACTGGTGCAGGGAGATGTAAGTTACTCCTCCTTGGGATCAGCTGTAGTTTAGTTTATAGCTGGCACACTCCAGAGGAAGTAAACAGAGCAATGCTAATTTATGCCAGATAGAGATACAGCCCAAAGAGTTTAAGTGGCATGTTCAAGGTCACACAGCAAGTTAAGTAGCAGAACTGGAACTAGAACCAAGCTCTCCTTGCTTCCAAGCCTGCACCTGATGCACTGGGCCATGCTGCGTCCCTTGCCTTTTACAGTGTCTGCCTAACTCTACAAACAGTGCCAAGTTGAGCTATCTGACATATGAGTTGCTTTAGCTCTACAATTTTCAAACCAAGAGGAAGAACAATATGCATAATGCGCAGTGTACTGGAGAAAAAAAATACTCTTCATAACCCCT
Source organism: Gopherus flavomarginatus (assembly GCF_025201925.1). Classification (NCBI taxonomy): domain Eukaryota; kingdom Metazoa; phylum Chordata; order Testudines; family Testudinidae; genus Gopherus; species Gopherus flavomarginatus. The sequence continues at coordinate 89,391,405 of NC_066620.1, forward strand.
CCCAAAACACACTGAGCATGTTTCGTCTTCCTCTTACAGTCATTCGATACATTAATCAGATCTGTTCCTGTAATTCACCTTTGCTGGCTGTGATTTCCTCTTCTTGAGCATCTTGTCTGGAAAGTTTTTTTGGGGGGCTTCCAGCACTTCGAGACAATGGCTCAATCTCTTTCCCTATAGTCAGAGAAACACCTTTTTTTTCAGTTTATATACATTTTGACACTTGTTAGTTCTCAACTCTAGGGCCTAACAAAACACACCCATCACAATTTCCACTAGGCCCCAGTTCAGCGAAGTACTTAAGCATATGCCTAACCAGTCGTGTTTAAGGCCAGGCACTGGCTTAAATATCCTGCTGAATGGGTCCCTTGGTGTCTCCCACTGTAACAGGAAACCATACCATTGTGCTGTAGCTGGTCTTGTTATTAGTAAACTTAAAGGAAGTTAGGACAAAGGTCTGATTTACATTTTCTCCCCTTGGCATTTAATTGCCTTCATCTTTTGCACTTTTTTGCATCCCCTCCATAATAAATTCTCCCTATTTTACCCTGGTTTCTCATTTCTTGTCCTTGCTATCACTTTCTTTGATCACTTTGGCTTTGCTTCCTTCTCACTTCTCAACATTTTCCTATAAAGCAGTCCCTCAACTACCAGTCTGTGGATTGGCACCAGTCCTTGAGATTTTCCTGAAGTTTAGGAAGGCAGCAAGCCAGTCCATTATCAAAAAGATTGAGAAATACTGTTGAGGATGAGTACAGCACAATGTGATACGGAAAAAAAAAGCCAGACTGGCGCTTCCATCCCTGTCCTCTTAAGGCAGGACTACATGCCTCTGTGAAAACACGGAGATTGCTAAGGAAAACACAGAGACTTCCTCCTTCGTGAAGCAGACGCATCTATCACCTTTGGAAGCCATATCACTTAGTTCCTTCTTATCGTCTCTCCCCTGGAAACCACCGTGTTCCTTGCGATCTGTGACTCAACTTTTTTATTTTAATCTAACATTTATTTCTGTTCCACCCACATAAACAAGCCTCGGATTACTTGGTTAGCACTGGAAATAGCACGGCCACCATCTCAAACTAGTGGGGAAATGAGTTTAAAACTTTATTTCAAAGCTTTTAAAACAAAAAACCATCAAAAATCATATAGATTTTAGCTTTCATGATTTGCACAATGTCCTTGGGTGCAGATTTCCAGTGCCCTGGTTAATTCCCCACCCGGACTTGGAGGTTGCAGGCGCTCACCTAAGGTTTCTGAGCAGTTATTGTTGGGTGAGGATGCTGGGGAACATCTCTGAAGGGAAGTCTGCATTATTGATGGACTGGTTTGTAAATGTCCATGGTTCTGGACTGGTGAAGAGTTTTCCAAAGGGAGCTGGACAGGAAACAAAGTGGCAGGAAATCTTGGAAGTGTTGGCACCATGGCAACGAGCTGAGAAGGGGTGCCAGGATAGACTGAAAAGCCTGTGATAACAAACAAAGGAGAAGTGTCAGTCTGGTACAGAACCAGTTCTAACCGAGAATACTTCTGCTAAACAGGCATTGTACTAAAATACTCATTTTTTCATGTTTACTGGTGTTTACAAGTTCAGCCAAAATGCTAAAATATTGAATCTTGTTATAAGAGTTATTTTTAATGTTTAAACCAGGCCTACCACAACCACCAGTTACATGCCCATAATTATTAAACATCACATAGATCAGAGCATAACTCAGCTGACACATTGTCATTTAAAGGGTCCTCACAGAGTACCCCTAAGCAAAGAAAATCAGGTGCCCTCCATCCCTTCTAGGCCAGTTCATCAGGCAAAAAGGTAACTAAACAGAAAGGCCTTGCAGTGGCTCCCAAAGGGGAACTAAGGCATTCTCAGTGCAGTGATGGAAGTGAGGGGGCCTTCCCAAAGAGCACCCAGATACCAGAAATACAGAGCAGGGACTGTCAGTATGAGCATTTCTAATGTCTGGGTAGAGCACCTGGAGAGAAGAGGTTTCTAGACATTCTAGATGTAACTTTAATACAGCTCTGAAATATTTAATTTTGAAGGGACTATGCCTCCCAGTGAGATACATCAAATAATAAATTAAATCTATTCCATACTGGCCAGCACCTCCAACTAGATGACCAGGCCAATTTCATCTTTCCTTGCTGGGCCCCACTGAATACTGAACTTGAACTCAAGGTTCTGAATTGTTAGGAGGTTTTACCTGCAATGCTGTCCTCTGCCACCAGGGAATATAGCTCTGACTACTAGACAGATTCCCCCTGCCAGGAACCTAGCTCCCTGTTCTCTGCCTCTCTGATTGTACAGCAGGGAAACAAAGGAGCAGCAGCTAACCAGGGAGGCAGAGACAGCAAGCAAGGAGAGGCACCAGGTCAAACCTGACTTGTTTTGTAGATCTCTTGGAGATTTAAAATTCATGCCCAGTATGAAGACAGCATATGACAGGCCATAGGGGGACCATCACTAGGGGTGTGTGAAGCCCGGGATGGAAGTGATGAATCCGTCACTTCCAGGACCGACTGCACTGGCCAATTGCACCGGCCCGAGGGGCCCACCAAAGCGTGAGGCCCAGAACTGTCGCCCCAATTTGCCGTACCCAAGGGACAGCTCTGACTGCAGAATTAGGGCTGCCAACTTTCTAATCACACAAAACCAAACACTCCTGCCCTGCCCCTGCCCCGAGGCCCTGTCTCTGCCCCGCCCTTTCTCTGAGACCCTGTCCCTGCTTGCTCCATCCCCGCTCTCTCCGTCGTTCACTCTTTCCCACCCTCAATACTTTCACTGGATTGGGGTGGGGGAAGGAAGTGAGGGCTCTGACTGAGGGTGCCGGCTCTGGGGTGGGGCCAGGGATGAAGGGTTTGGGGTGTGGGAGAGGACTCCAGGCTGGGACAGGAGGTTGGGGTGTGGGGTGTATGGGCTCTGGGCTGGGAGTGTGGGCTCCAAGTGAGGTTTGGGGTCCCAGACGTGCTTACCATGGCTCCCAGGAAGTGGCTGCCAGGTCCCTGCAGCCCCTAGATGCATGGGCGGACAGGGAGCCTCTGTGCACTGCCTTTGCGTCTGCAGGTGCTGCCCCCACAGCTCTCATTGGTCACGGTTCCTGGCCAATGGGAACTGTGGAGCCGGCACTGTGGGAGGGAGCAGCGCACAGAGCCTCCCTGGCGGCCCATGAGTCTAGGGGCTGCAGGGACCTGGCGGACGCTTGCAGGGGCTGCATGGAGCTAGGGCAGGCAGAGAGCCTGCCTTAGCCCCAGGCCTCCACTGCACCATCAACTGGACTTTTAATGGCCCAGTCGACGGTGCTAACTGGAGCCACCAGTGTCCCTTTCAGATCAGGTGTTCTGGTCGAAAACCAGATGCCTGGCAACTCTATGCAGAATGTATTTGGTCTATCGGGTAAAAGGTCTATCGTGCTGTCCCAATTGTGTCATTTTATACTAACGTACCAATGGAATCATTCAGAAGATCAATAATGGGTCATGAGACTGAAAAAAAATGTATTATAGCATAAATATAATACATGACATTATGTTAGCTAAGGAGAGGAGTTAAGACCTTCATCTTACAGGCAATGGCTAGGAACTGCCTGTTACCCTCAGAGTCTGGTCCTGCCCCATCTGATTCAGCACACTAGTAACCCCCAGAGTAAACTGCATTTCACATTCAATATAAAGCCAAGTTCCAACCACCCTGAGATTTTTGGTTCACACAGACTGATTTCCATATGGAAAATGTTCTTAACAGATGGCTTGGCCTGGCCACACAGACAGCTGCATGCTCTTTGCTCAGACCGCGCTCTGAAAGTCATGACTTAGAATCACAAAAGATTAGGGTGGGAAGAGACCTCAGGAGGTCATCTAGTCCAACCCCCTGCTCAAAGCAGAACCAATCCCCAACTAAATCATCTCAGTCAGGGCTTTGTCAAGATGGGCCTTAAAAACCTCTAAGGATGGAGATTCCACCACTTCCCTAGGTAACCCATTCCAGTGATTCATCACCCTCCTAGTGAAACAGTGTTTCCTAATATCCAAACTAGGCCACCCCCACTGAAACTTGAGACCATTGCTTTTTGTTCTGTCATCTGCCACCACTGAGAGCAGCCTAGCTCCATCCTCTTTGAAACCTTCCTTCAGGTAGTTGAAGGCTGCTATCAAATTCCCCCTCGTTCTTCTCTTCTGCAGACTAAACAAGCCCAGTCATTTTTGTTGCCCTCCGCTGGACTCTCTCCAGTTTGTCCACATCCTTTCTATAGTGGAGGGCCCAAAACTGGACGCAATACTCCAGATGTGGCCTCACCAGTGCCAAATAGAGGGGAATAATCACTTCCCTTGATCTGCTGGCATTGCTCTTACTAATGCAGTCCAATATGCCATTAGCCTTCTTGGCAATGTGAAAGTAGAATGAATTATGTTGTAAAAATAGAAAGGATTAAAGAAATGCTGTCTGTACCTTTAAGCAAAATTGTTGGATTGCTGCAATCCAGGTGTCAGGAATACAGACATTAACACAGAACAATTGCACCGTTTAAGGGCAATTGGTGAAGTATTAGCCTTAGATCGATAAGAGTTAGTAAGGAAGTAGGATATGCATGCTGTGCCCCAGATGAATTTTACTGTTTTGCTTTCTTTGTCCCTTTGTCTAATTCCCGCTCTTTTATCTGTATAAATAAGATAGTTTGTGTCTTGCACGGTGCTCACATTATCTGGGTGTATTAGCAGAGCGCTGTGCTAATAAAACAGAGTGGTCTGACAAACTGTGAGTCCTGAGTCTAACTTTGACAATTTGGAGGTTCCACTGAGATGGCAACTGTCTTCACTGGGGCTATGTGATTCCTGACTGTTTTTGTAGGATGACCGTGGCAACCGGCATCTGGGCATTTGGCCCAAGAGGTCCTCCACTAGAACAGAAAGGTGCACAACCACAGTGAAGGCTACGCCATTGAACCTATTGGTTCCCACTCTGTTCTGGTAGGGATCCCGGGATCTGACATCAGGAATCTGGTCAGGTAATTATTTCTGTGTTTTGTCTGGACTGAGGACTGTCCTGTCTCTGTGTCTATCCGTCCTCTTGTGGAGTGTTTGAGTCTGGGTGCCGTCTCTGTCTGGGGATCGGCTGACCAAGGGGTTCCTGTCCCCGTGGTCTGAGTGAGTGGAATCTGCACAATCGCAGCTGCACCACACTTTGGATAAAACCCCTGGTGTGAAAGCAAGGGCGCTTGAGGCAGTAGCCTGTGGGCTCCTTTTGTGTGTTGCACAGGGCATTGCTCTGACGAACCCAAATTTCCTTCTTGTGTGATTGGTGCGTGAAGTCCTCCTGTACTGGTAACCAGACGTCTAAGTCAGGACAGTTCCCTAAATGAACGCTGGCTCATTTTATGTATTTAGGGTGGGTCCGGACTCCTGTAAAAAGGGCTCAGACTCCCGTAAATTTCTGGAAAAATAGTCTAGGCTAACTCAGGGGGATCCCCAAAAAAAGTCAGTGGCCACTGTTAAAATCTTGGAACAAAGACTGCGTGGACGTCTTAAAGGACAAACTCGGCCAACCTAAAACTAAATTGGCTAAAGGAGAGGTTAATTGTTTCATGCAGTAGTGGCAAGAGGCAAATTGTAGGTGGACAAAATCAAAACTCGCCTCTCTCAATTATTCAAATAATAAGTTAAAAGCTTTATTAAAAGCCTTCTCTCCCACCACCAGACCGAGCGCTCCTCTTTACCCCGTTCTCCAAACCTCGGATCGATCCAACCACCTTCATACTCCCATCTCATTGTAAAAAGGACAAAAAGCCCCTTGCTCTGTTCCCCTTTGTTGTCTGCCTCAAAAACTGATTCTTTAGTGTTCCACTACCAATTCAGCAAGGAGGGTGGGCTCCTCAACTAACCCCCACTCTTCCTGGTCCCTTTCCTTGAACATTTCTTTCAAAATTGTGAAGTGACCACAACAGCACTCACAAATGGTTCATTGGAAAAAGCAAGATCAGGCCCAGACAAGCAGGCAAGCAACGGATAAAGAAACTGAAAAACAGGTTGAAAGCCCTAAGGGAATAGTGTCCAGGAGTAAGAAAAGCAGTAAGTGCAGGCATGAACCCCTGGAACAATACTTAAAATGGTGAAATCTGAGGTGATAAAGGTGTCATTTTGGGACATAAACAAGTGATTTAAGGAAAGAGAATGAAAAGTTAACTCTACAGAGGCTGGAGAGAATTAAGCAGTTAAACTTTGTGGAAAATGTTAAAAAGGACCATGTTAAAGAGAGAATTCTTGGTTTCTTTGCAGCCATTCTGAAGGGAAAATGGGTGGGCCCTTTTCCAGAAGAATGCCTGTAAATAATCCAAATATATATACAGCTATGTAAAAACAAAGCAGTGTAAAGGAATGTTAAGGAAAAGAAAATGTGTATGTATCTGTTTGTCTGAAAATATGTAAAGTTCTAAGAATCTAAACCAACACATCTGGTCTGTAAAACTCCTGTTTTCTAGGTATGAGATAAATTGCTTTTGTTTTTGTTTTTAATGCCACTAAAAATTCATTTGACTCTTTAATTCAAAGTTGCAAAACTGACAGACCTTTTTGCAAGACACAGGTAATTAGTGCTGTTTGGCTTTGGGATTTAGCATTTAACCCTTAAGGGGTAACTTGATTCTTTACAAAATTTAAAATGTTTTTAAATAAAGACCAAGTCCTGGCTGCAATAGGACAGTCAAAATCAGGAGAATAGGGAGAGATTCTGAAGTCTTTTTGTTTCTTTGATTGGGTTTTTTTGTAACAATAGCAGATAAGAGCTGTAGTGAAAGAATAAGAAATTAACAGTGACCCTCTGAAGCAACAGCAGAGATGAGGTGCACAAAATAAAAAGAAGCAATGTTAAAAACACTGAGCCTTAAAATAGCTCTGTGTAATCAGACTGTCACTTTGATAAGGGTACATGAAAACTCTGTAAGAACAAAAGAAACAGTTACACCTTATGTAAAAATTGATACGGCTAATGTTTTTTTAAAAAGTTATAGTATAGACAGAATGTGCATTTTCCCTAGGACATGTGCAGTGTATATTGTAGAAAGAGGTAAAAGAAATGCAAATGAAACGTGCTGCTGAATTATGATCCTATTCGGGCTCCAAAAAAGAGCCGCAATAGGCTGTGTTTTCTTTTTCAGATCCGTGTGTTAAGACAGAGTCTCTGAGCTCTGCTGATGGCTTTGAATCCAAAAGCCAAGGCTGTGTTGATGCAAATTACCTAACTGATAAAGACAGGTGAGAACTGCCAGCACAAAAGAAGCTGCAAATAAACAACATACCTAGTCAGCAAACAAATTGCCTACATAAAAGGCCTGGTATAACAAGATACCTTTAATAGATTTGATGCTTATGTTATTGTTAATATTAAACATTGAAATAAATTTAATATTAGTAAGTACCCCTGTAACAACTTACAGTGTGTATGATTTTTGGAAAAATCCTTTAAAGTAATATGGTAATGATGCTTCTCAGCTATTACCTGTGAATAAACTTAAAGCTTAACACAGCAGGAAAAACATTACAAACTTGGTCTGCTATATAAGAGGAAAAACTTGAGGTACACCACCTCATGAATTTAATAACTAAACAGTGGAATAATTTCCGCATAACCCTTAAAAAGTAGAAGCCATTAAAACCTGGCCTGCCTATAAAACAAACAACAACAAAGAAAACACACAGGAAATATGGGGGTAATTCCTCTGTTTTGCCTGCAATAAGCAAGGGTCTTTGTAAAAGAACGGAATCTTTAACCAATAATCAATGCCACCCCAAAAGGGGTAGAAAAATGTTATTTTTGTCTTTCAGATAATCCAAAGTAGTGTATAATGGCCTATGTGTATGTGTTAATTCTTGGGGGAAAGTGTTTTAAAAGTGTTAGCAACCCACCAGAAGACAAATGTAAATGTAACGTAAGTACTGTGTTTACCAATAATCACATTTACTATTTGCCACAACAACAACAACAAAAGAATCTCAGCTTACTGTAAGCACTGATTTAGTTGAGTTCTCTGTCAATCTTGGCATTAAATGGCAAACAGTTACCAATCATCTGTTAAAAGGTAAAAAGATAACATAGTTCCTAGAAAAAAAAATGTGGAAAACTGGACCATTCATATTATGCACACAAATGGGGACATGTTAAGAATTGCCACTGCAGAAAAAAACATAACAGCTTACCATTGGTATAACATATTTTCTGGATGGTCTCCCACAACTACTGGCATACTAATGTTACTACCCCTAATTGTTTTTGGTTTTAAATTGTATGTGTTTAATTGAAATGTTTAAAATATGCTGGTGGATAAAACAAATGTGTGCAAAGCTAAAGCCCCAGGCCCAAATCACCTCCCAGTATTTTCTATTACGTGGACTAAATAAGAAGTGACACTGGCGATTAATAATTTTAGTGTCAAAAGGGGGATATGTAGGAGCAGGATTTTATAATGTCCCATAAGAATTAAAGTATAATTTGATTTCATCCTGCTAGCAACCTTTTTTTAAATAGCAGAAAGAAATGACCCCCTGGGACTATACGATTCTGTTTTCCCATATGCATTACAAATTGGGCCCTCTCTAACTCTTTGTTTTAAGGTTTAGGTAGTAAGAGACAGGATTCTCTATTGTGTCTATGTTAAGTAAATTAGAGAAACATTGAAGGCCTGGGTCTCAATGTAAATTGTCTTGGTTATTGATTGTAAAACTTAGCAAGGTTTAATTTACAATGCTTTTTTGCTCGATATAAAATACTACTGTTTGTATTCTCAATCTGTTTGTGTGAATGAGGAATGTATGCACCAGGAAAAGATAAGGTGTGAAGGCCATTGTTATAGCCAGAGTCAAGGAAGACGTAGTAAAGAGACTTAAAGAACATCAAAGAATCACCAGGCACTGCTTACTACCCTGACGCCTGTTAAACTGTCTGGCGTCTCAGAGTGGATACATGCTTCGCATTGTAAAAATGCACCACCCCCAGTGAACCAATCATCACCTCAGGACCACGCAGAGTCAATTTTGACTCCAGAAGAAGACGTAGAGGAACAGCCTGCAATACCTTACAATCTACGCTCTCATAAGGGTTGCCAGAAGCAGACGACTACATAAAGCAAGGCCCAAAAAGAAGCACTAGTGAGCCTAGCGCCTGCTGCCTGGTGGACATAAAACTGTGACTGCAGTTCCCTCAGTTGAGGTTGTTAGAACCAGAAGGGCCGTGCCTGTTCCTTGGCTGTTGGTGTCTTAAGGTCTGGGGAGTCCACAATGACAATTCTTTTATCCAGCAGCAAGTGTGGATAGCTCAGACCCTTAATATTTCTAAATGCTAGTTCTGCAGCCACATCCCAGCCCACTTTCAAACTGGTGTTCCTGTCCTGGCTACTCATTCAATTCCCCAGACCTCACTGGAGGACCTTGTGTGTTTAACACAATATGGAACAGTAATGACACCTGGGAAGAAGCTATTGGCATTTCCTTTATCCCACTTGGGGAAGTAATAAACCATGCAAAAAGCTCCTGAGGTTACAAGCAATAGTTAAAATAATGGCAAATAAAACTGGAGAAAGTTTAAGAGCCCTGGCCAAAGGAACCGGGGCCATACAACAGGTGGCCCTCCAAAACCATCAGGCATTCAATGTAGTGCTGGCGGCCAAAGGAGGGTACTGTGCTCTCATTGGAAAACAACACCAATGAGATAATAGATCGTGCTAGCCACTTAGAACAAATCGCATATCTTCCCCACGTAGAGCCGAGTTCTTTATGGAAGTGGCTAAGTAACCTGTTCAATTTCTCTGGCATAGGAAACTCTTTGTTTCAGGGAGCCCTAACTATCCTGTTTGGAATCTTAGTGATTTTTGTATGCTTTCAGTTAATCTCCTGTTGTATCAGAATTGTGTCACACAGGTGATTGCCACAAAACAGAGTGCTAATATGATGATTTTGAATATCGCTGATAAACAAAGAGATAAGGAACGGTTAATTTGTGGAACCCAGTAATTGTTGGTCATGGCGTGCGCTTGACTAAAAGGAGGGATTGTGAAAGTAGAATGAATTATATTGTGAAAATAGAAAGGATTAAAGAAATGCTGTCTGTACCTTTAAGCAAAATTGTTAGATTGCTGCAATCCAGGTGTCAGGAATACAGACATTAACACAGAACAATTGCACCGTTTAAGGGCAATTGGTGAAGTATTAGCCTTAGATCGATAAGAGTTAGTAAGGAAGTAGGATATGCATGCTGTGCCCCAGGTGAATTTTACTGTTTTGCTTTCTTTGTCCCTTTGTCTAATTCCCGCTCTTTTATCTGTATAAATAAGATAGTTTGTGTCTTGCACGGTGCTCACATTATCTGGGTGTATTAGCAGAGCGCTGTGCTAATAAAACAGAGTGGTCTGACAAACTGTGAGTCCTGAGTCTAACTTTGACACCAACAAGGGCACACTGTTGACTCATATCCAGCTTCTCATCCACTGTAATCCCCAAGTCTTTTTCTGCAGAATTGCTGCTTAGCCAGTTAATCCCCAGCCCGCAGCAGTGCATGGGATTCTTCCGTCGCAAATGCAGGACTCTGCACTTGTCCTTGTTGAACCTCATCAGATTTCTTTGGCCCAATCCTCCAATTTGTCTAGGTCACTCTGGACCCTATCTCTACCCTCTAGCATATCTACCTCTACACCACCCAGTATAGTGTCATCTGTGAACTTACTGAGGGTGCAATCTATCCCATCGTCCAGATAGTTAATAAAGATGTTGAACAAAACCGGCTCCAGGACTGACCCCTGGGGCCCTCTGCTTGATACTGGCTGCCAACTAGACATAGAGCCATTGATCACTACTCGTTGCACCTGACAATAGCCAGCTTTCTTTCCACCTTCTAGTCCATTCATTCAATCCATACTTTTTTTTAACTTGCTGGCAAAAATACTGAGGACTTGCCTTCCTCTTAGACATATACAGTGCATCTTCCTCTAAACGGCAACTTCTCTGATTCCTTCTCTCTTCTCTGTCTTTACCGAAACCTCAGCTAGCTGCCTACTGCAGCCTCTGGCACTTAGAATCAGAGAAGATCAGGGTTGGAAGAGACCTCAGGAGGTCATCTAGTCCAACCCCCTGCTCAAAGCAGGAACATCAACTAAATCCTGCCTCTCCTCACTCATCTGTCTCTTCTATGCTGTCACACCCCTCACAAACCATTCCTGACAGCTCCACTTAACTCCTGTACACACTCCCAGCTTGGAGCCTTCTTCTTCCACACTTGGAGCAGACTCTTGGAAGAGGGACACTGCTCACCTACCGCACCTCATGTGGGTATTGTGAGGCATGGGGACAGATTCTGCCCTTCGAAGCAGCCCTTTTAAGCAACTGCAACAGCATGAAAGATCTGCAATACCCCTCTAAGAAATTATCCCAGCACAGGGCCAAGAGCCCTTCACCACCCTCACACACAGCCCTGGCATCGGGGCATGGCTAGGAGCAGATCAGGAATGGGCATGGCTGGAGCACTTTGTGCTCCAGTTACTCTAGACTGCATCAAAGGCCACAGCATAGACCACCTTGGGGCTGCTCTAACTTGTACCTGGGGCTGCACCAGCCCCTGGAGCACCCCAGATTTAGGGAAGACACCTCTGCATCTCCCCACCTGTTCTACATTTTCCTGGAATTCACAGATTTTCCCTTGGATTTCTGGGTGGCTCCTGGATTCCTAGATAGGAGCTCGCCAATCACAGATTCCTTTTGCACACAGCCGGGGAAAGAGAGCAGCTGGCGTTTGGCTGACTCTCTCCCTGTGAAGCACCAATCAAGTGTGCGTGCCACTGCTACCCTCTGAAGGGCTTGGAGAAAGCAGTTAGTCCTGTGGAGAAAGCTGAGCAATTCTAGGAGGAGAAGTATAGCTTCCAACTTTCCCCGGGGGTGCTCAACCTCCCCTTCTCAGCCCAAGACCCTGCCCCCACTGCACCTCTTCCCCAAATTCCCCACCCCTGCTCTGCCCCCACCCTGCCTCTTCCCATCCAGTCCCACCCCCCTCCCGAGCAAGCCCCATTCCTGCTCCTTCCCCTCCCTCCCAGCGCCTTCTGCACGCCATGGAACAGCTGATCCGTGATGGGCAGGAGGCACTGGGTGGGAAGGGAAGGAGTTGATTGGCGGGGCTGCTGGCAGGTGGGAGGTGCTGGGGGGAGGGGCACTTAGCCCTGGAATTCCCACAGAGTCGGCCCTATGAGGAGAAGGGTACTGAAGAAAAAAACATAACAGATAGTCTCTGTGTGTGTGTGTGTGTGTGTGTGTGTGTGTGTGTGTGTGTGTGTTACACACACAGAGAGAAAAGGGTCAGAGAGAGAAGTGTCATTTGGGATTTCGAAAAAAAAATGTTCAACGACTTTCAGTTCCAGAAACTGGAGTTATTTTAAGCACACTGGGGAAGAAATCATGTTACATTATGTTACTGCATTTCCAGTATATTCTCTGGGAATGGCAGTGTAATTAGTGTCATTTAATTCAGTGCTAGTGACTCGTTAGTAACGAGACTTGAAGTACCATTGTTCAGACACACAGAAACATGCCATCCCCGCCCTTTTTTTAGCTGCATAGAAGTGGTACATTAAAATGAAATCATCTCTCTTATTGGGATACTGATTTTCACAATAAGTCACCATATTTTCTTTTCCCTAAAAAGGATGGCAATATAATAGTGATATGTTTGTACCATGGAAGGCTAAATAACACTTAACACTTTTCTGGGGTTTTACATCTGTAAAGCATAAATAGAGTCAGATCATACAAGGAGCTGAGCATCCTCAATTCACATTTTTTCACTGGGAATTGAATGCTCAGTGCTTCACAGGAGGTGCAGACTCAGGTCAAGATTTCATGTACAGGAAACCATTCTGTGTGTGGTTTTGTGTACACACATCTATATGTATAAATATACATACATACGGAGTACAATTTACATTTTATTTACTGATGCTTAATAGTGATTTACTTTTGACCTCCTGATGCTGATGGTATACTTCCTTTTCTGAGAAATGCAGAAGTAATTACAGTATTAGGAGGAAAAGAAACCCTTTTTTGGGGGTGGGCTTTGAAGTGTAACATGATCCAGACGGGTTTCAGTTTTTCAGTCCTTTTGAGGAGCCAGCAGAAAATGACAAATTCTAACTGCTCTGTTTACAATGAGGCTGTGGAAATCGCCATGAACATCCTACTAATTTTGGAATTTTTGCTGGGACTCACAAGCAATGCTATTGCTCTGTGGACGTTCTACTTCCGTTTGAAAATTTGGAAGCCACACACTGTATACTTGCTCAACCTGGTTATCGCAGATGTCTTGCTGAGCATTTGCCTGCCGTTTCGACTGGTGCTTGCTCTCAGGTTTAGCACTATAGAGAAATGGGATTATAGAGATCTACTCTGTTCGGTAATATTCTTCGCACTGTCTCTTTCCCAAGCTGTCTCCATCGCATTCCTCACTGCTGTGGCTCTGGATCGCTATTTCCGGGTGGTCCACCCTAACAATAAAACCAGCTTTCTCACAGCCAGGAATGCTAGAGTCATTGCGTGCTTGGTTTGGCTTTTAGCCATTGGATTGACTGCTGAGATCCTGGTTGCCCCTCGATCCAAAAACTCTACTGAGTGCTGCAGTTTCACCCTACAAGGAGAGGCCAATTTCTACAGCATCTGGCACGTCATCATATTCTTTTTGAAGTTTCTCGTTCCCTTTGGCCTCATTTTGTTCTGCACAGTTGGCGTCATCAGGAAGCTGAAGAAGAGCCCCCGTGAGCTGAGCAGTCAACCTAAGCTGCAGAAAGCCATGTTGTTAGTGATTGCAGTGGTGGTGGTGTTTGGAGTTTGCTTCCTGCCTAGCGTGTTGGGCAGAGTGCTTGTGTATATTCTCCAAAGCTTTGAAAGTTGTGCAGCATTTCGTTTTTCTGTGAATGTATTTGATGTTACTATCTGCTGGACCTATCTCAACAGTACTTTGGACCCCATCGTGTACTGCTTCTCCAGCCCGACTTTTCGAAGTTCCTATAGAAAGATCTTTAATTCTCTAAGGATGAGAAGAAATGAAGTGGAACCTCAGAGCTTGGACATTTCCAAAGATTCTGAAAGTTGAAGCCATTGGAAAGATTCTGATAATCTCTGATGTATATGCCAGGTTGGAAAGGAAACTCCCCCCATCCCTATTACCAGATCTTATCCTACAAATGAAGGGTCTGTCAGAACTCAGCTGTTCTAAATCCTTTCATTTCATTGGGCTGGAATTCTAGTTAAACAAGTCAAAAACCTAGATGTAACATTAGGTAATGTATATCAGTGTAGCTCCATTGACGTAAGTGGAGATATGCCAATTTATGTCAGCAGAGGATCTGATTCTATTTCTTTTTACAAAATCTGCAGTCTTAGGGCCCCGATCTTGCTCCCACTAAAGTCAATAGTAAAACTCCTACTGACTCCAGTGGAAGCAGGGGATATTGTCTTAAATCAGTTTAAAACTGTGATCTATACAAAAGCCAAATAGATTCTCCAACGCTTAAAATTATTTTCTTAGGCTTAGCTGTACCTAATATAAAGATAAACATTTTAAAAATGAAGCTTTACAAGAAGTTGTTCCTTATATGGTTGACTGAAACTTGAATTTAGATTATAAATAATTCTATCCAAACTAGCCATGTCCTGTTCCTTCATGTACATATGTTGCACTATTGTTTTATTTTTACAGGGATAGAGCAGGGGTGGGCAAACTACAGCCCGCGAGCCATCTTAAGCTGGCCCGCAAGCTCCCACTGGGGAGCGAGCTCTGGGGCTTGCCCCACTCCGGTGCTCCAGCCAGGGTGCTGGGTTGGGGGCCACACCACGTAGCACGGCCATGCTCCAGCGCTCTGGCTGGGATGCAGGGTTGGGGCCGCAGCACATGGCTCCTGGAAGCAGCCGCATAGCCCTGCTCCGGCTCCTACATGCTCCAGTAGGAGCTGCAGGGGCGGTGCCTGCGGATGGGGCAGCGTGCAGAGCTGCCTGGCTGCATCTCCACATATGAGCTGGAGAAGGAATATGCCACTGCTTCCAGGAGCTGCTGGAGGTAAGCGCTGCTCAGAGCCTGCACCCCTGAGCCTCTCCTCGTGCCCCAACACCCTACCCCAGCCTTGATCCCCCTCCCACTCTCCAAACCCCTCAATCTCAACCCAGAGCACCATCCTGCACCCTAAACCTCTCATCCCCAGCCCCCATCCCCGAGCCCACACTGTCAGCTGGAAACTGTATCCCTTCCTGTACACCTGCCCCAGCCCTGATCCCCCTCCTTCCCTCCGAACCCTCAGTCCCAGTCCAGAGCACCCTCCTATACCCCAAACTCCTCATCTCCAGCGCACCCAAGAGCCCACCCCCCAACCAGAGCCCTCACCCCCTCCTGCACTCCAATCCCAATTTTGTGAGCATTCATGGCCTGCCATACAATTTCTATTCCCAGATGTGGCCCTCAGGTCAAAAAGTTTGCCCACCACCGGGACAAAGGGATTTAATTGTCTTTTGTGAAGAATGTTTCCTATACATAGTACAGCAGGAGTGGGGGAAGGGGAACTGAAAAAGATGTACATCTTTGACTGCACAATGCTACCTCTGTGAACCCATGAAACTTTGCAATTCACTCATTCTGTCATCTGGTGGAACAATATCTTGGGTCTAGGGAGAAATGTGGAGATGTGGACCACATTTTACCAAGAATCATTATGAATTGTGCATATTATTTCCTGACGGTCTAATTTTTTAATCGAGTTTTTATTTCTTTAACAATCATTATTTCTGCATTATAGAAATATAAAAAGATAGCAGCATGAAGGTCCATTTAATACCCAGTTCCCTACAATTACAGAAGATGGACCATGCAAGAGACACCCACAATGTCCTTAAGGATCATCAGTCGCTGCTGAATGCCCTAATCAAGACCTATGCAGTGTAGTTATAGCTGTTTTGGTCCCAGTATATTTGAGAGGTGGGTGGGTGGGTGAGGTAATATCTTTTACTGGACCATTCAAGAGCTCTGTTGAGTCCATGATTTTTAGTGATCAGCAGTTATGACCCTGGATTTATGGATTATTACAAATCTATAATCCACTAATCCTCTTTTTGTTCTATGATTGCAAAGGTTAACAGGCCACTCTACCTTGAATGGTCCCTTAGTATATTTAGCTAGTGACTTCTGCTAACCAATCTGTTCCACCTTGTATTTAGCTGTAACATTCTCAGTATGTTTCCCAGAGCTGAAGAAGCTCTGTGTGGTGTGAAAGCTCGTCTCTCTCACCAACAGAACTTGGTCCAGTAAAAGCTATTACCTCACCCTAGCCAAGACCTGCCAGTCTGAGTCAGGGCATGCAGGTTGTCCATTGAAATCCACACACACAGTGAAAAATCAGTTCTGAGCTATACAAGAGTAAAAAAGTATCAAATGTTGAGTTATATTTTCTGCCAGAACTCAGGGATTTAAAGAGCCAAAACCTGTTTGTTCCAGTACTTCCCCCACTACCAAAGCCACCCTCCTGCACCGCATTGCAGTCTGAAGCTAGTCCCATAATTTTACACCCTGACAACCCTACTCAAAAACACACCATGGTAACCCACAGATGTGCGAAGAATTCTGTACTGCTTCATACTATACTATATATGAGGGACATGAATGGAACATGATTTTCTTTACAATACTGCATAGCCTATATTTTTTGCGAAGGGAAGGAGGTGGGGGAAGATGGAAGGACATGCATACCTGGTGTTGGAAAAAGCCAGTGTCACTAAAAGCATGGCAAAATCATTTAAGAGCGGTTTAATCACATAAAATATGACCCTGTCCAAAATTAGTGAAATCTGCATTGTAAGTGCTGGTTGAACAGTTTAAAGCTACTTGTGAATTCTGCCATCCTAAGCATTTTGCCAAACCTATTCAGATTTTGTTTATGGAAAAGCACTGGACCAAATTCCAATCTCATTTGCACCAGTGTAATTCCAGAGTAACTCCACTGCTGCCAAAAGACGTCCTACTGTCGTTGAGCTTGTCAGGCACTGAGGATGCTAAACTGAAACTGTAGAAAATTGTGATAGAAGACCTTTTCTAAAGGATGCACGTGATCCATGATTACAACATTGCAGGAATCATTGTTCATGGGTTTTGATGAACTAGAGTTTAGCCTAGCATACGTTATGGCATGTCCTACAGCTGCAGACCACCAGCAGTGGAAAGTCTGTCCTCAAGGCATCTCAAAAGCACAAGACTGGTTAATGTAACCCAGAAAGTGGAGGGGGGAGGCCAGGATGCCAGAGCAATGTGCGGATGTACATACCACAGGCAACGTCTGCCAGTGGGGCACTGTGGAGCCCTGTCCAAAGGAAAAAACTGTTCCCCCCTGGTGGAATACCTCCAGGAGGGAACCAATTCAAAGATCCTTTGGCTTTTCAGTGCCTCATTGTCTACTTTCCCGTTTGCACTCATGCAGAGGGACCCTGCAAAACCAGATTCCGTGCAGTGGGTGAAACTCCCAGCTGGCCCCTCACATATCCAGTCTCACTTGCACTGTTGAACCATATCCATTCCAAAGTTGGGAGGGGGGCAAGGAAATCCCTGCAGAAGACGGATTCTCCTTTTCTTATCTGCTGTGCCGATGGCATTTTCTGGCACTGCTACCATTAAGGAGGAAGCTGCTCCAGAAGTTATATTGTATTGTGGGGAAGAGACTGAATTACCAGCACTGAAAGTCTATTTCTGAAGCCCTGTCTGCTGAATCCATTCCGTTCCCCTTCTCGTCTAGTTTTTATATAGTGAGAAAGAAGATATTTTAGGTTTTAACAGTGCCTCCCACTACGCTAAAATTTATTACAACACTAATGAATTTTAATCTAAACTTTAGTCGACACATGTATATGAATGTCTGTTAGTATTAAATAGAAATGCACTTTTACACATGAAATGTCTGTAGGAAATACTTAAAGTCAAAGAAAATGGAGTTACCATTTTTGTGGTGTGAATAAAATATTTTAGTACAACTCTCAGATGAAGATCCTTCTACTTCCTCCGACCAACCCCACATCACAGCTTGAATTTATTCTGGGAACTGCAGCATTTCATTGTAGGAATGTGAACAGCTACCATGTACAGTACTGAGTTCTTAGGAGGAAATCCCGGTAGTACCTGGGTTATAATATGTGATGATTTTCTGTTGTTCAGTTACCAGCCTTTGCAGCTGCTCCATCTGTTCCATCATCACCTGTTCCTGCTGCCCTGGGCTCTGTAAATAGCACCAACACAATGAATTAAAATGTGCTTATCTCTCCCTTTTAACAGGAAGGAATCTTTCTTTTCGGAGTCTAGTTTTGAGGTTTTTTGGTTTTTTTTTAAAGGTGATTCCATTGTTTTATTCCAATAAAAAGAGTGTATTTGTATTCAAACTTTTTTTGCAGAGATAATGCTCAAAGAAAGCAGCAGTGTGATAGGTTAGAGCCTTGCAGCGGGATTGGGATCCCATGGATCCTGCAGGACCTGCTGCCATAATAGTGGGAGCAGATAAACTGTACTTTATTGCGGTAGGGATTGGGTGGGCAAAAAAAAGCAACAACCAAAAAACACCAGACTGCAGTAATTTGTGGCTAAACACTAAATTTCTCATCAGTTTGTCATAAATAGAATTTCAGCAATGAAAAGCAAGTTTTTTCTTTTTTTTAATAAAGGTTTTAATACTTAAATTTAAATGAGGGATAGAAAGAGATTTCATGTCCATTATAACAGGAGCTAAACTATTTTTACACGGTTTAAGCAAGATTTTTTTTTATTCTTTTAATGGTAAAAATTGTGTCTGAATTCCGTGTGTGTGTGTGTGTGTGTACATATATAACTGACCATTTTTTGATCTTTTTTAGTGGCATGCGGAAATCTGTCTTTACTGCAGGACTTGTGGGATCTAAGGGTTTTGTGGGTGGGAGTGGGATAAAAATGCAAGAAAACATGTGGGATCCAGTGGGAGTAGGTATTGCAGAGCAGGATGAGAGCCAAGATTTTAAAAATAGTCCCGCACAAGGCTCTTGCTAGGGCATCAGAATCAGGAAGTGAAACGGACCATTTTTTCCACTGTCCAACTTGAGTGAAATTCTAAATGTAAATTAACCACATAAATGATGAAAAGTAGAGTTTTTAAATTCTTTTACTTGCAATAGTCTATGATACTGTTAGTAACATATATGGGGAAAAAATTAAACACAATTGTAATCTTGACAGTATTCTCACTCACTTTCTCAATCTCTGATGTCTTATTGCAGTTTTTACAGCCAAATCACACTTAGTTAAAAACATATTCAAGAGTGAATTATTTCATAGTGTTATTCAGTATTATTGCTGGTAGGAAAATATACCCTTTTAAAAAAAAATGAAATTTTTCCAGAACATTTTTCTTTGAAAATTTAGACCATTCTATAAGCCAGTCAAAAGCAGTAAAACATTTCTGCAAAACAATTTCCTTGAAATTTCAAGTGTTTTAAACATTTCACCTAGCTCTATTAGAATAAGCTATATCAGCAGAATGAAACACATTTGCTGGCAGATTTCTGAGTTGCTATGTTAATAGTTCATGACCTGATTTGCAGAGGTGATGAGCACATACAACTCTCACAAAAGCCAATGGAATTTGTAGGTGTCTCCATAAACCTGAATTCTATTCTCGGCTCTGCTGCTGACCTGCTGAGTGACATTGGACAAGTCACTTCATTTCTCTGTCCCATTTGCCCTTCTATTTAGACTCTGAGCTGGTCAGGGCAGAGACTGTCTCTTACTATATATATGCATAATGCTTAGCACAATAAGGTTCTGATTTCACTTAGGGCATCTAAGTGCCACAGTAAGATGACAGATAGCCATGTTCCACTCTTTCCACATGCTGAAAATGCCTTTCCTGCTTGGCACTGTGAATTTGGGCTGGGTGGGGGTCATAGAAGAAGAGAGAGAATGAGTAGAAAGGAGAGATTTAAGAGTGCCCCTAAAATTTCAGGACTTTCAGCACTCTACAGCAGTTAGTGTCCCAGTCATAGGCACCTCAAGCATTAAACTATTAGGGAATAGAACAGGTCAGGCGCTATCCTTCTATCCTCAACACAAGCGGGTTAGCTCTCTAGCTCCATAGAACTCCTGGTCCAGAGAAACAGAGACCCAAATCTGCCCCAAATTAAAATACGGCTACTAAACTGCCCACTGATCCTTCTAGTCAGTCAGTCTTTCTTTCTCTCTCCTTCATTCGTGCATTCCCCATTCACTTTGTTTGTCTCCTTCCCATCTCTCTCCTTCTGCTTTTTGGTGGTTCCCTCCACTGCCCTGCTTCCTCTGGCCTCTCTGTTGAACAAAACTTCCAGCTCCTAGAAGTGCAGGAATGAGTTAAGCCTTGCAGGGTGGGGAGGGAATAGCTCATAACCTAGCAGTGAAAACCAACATTCTAGTCTTTGTGGCACCTTAGAGACTAACAAATTTATTTGGGCATAAGCTTTTGTGGGCTAGAACCCATGAAAGCTTGTGCCCAAATAAATTTGTTAGTCTCTAAGGTGCCACAAGGACTCCTCGTTGTTGTTGCTGATACAGACTAACATGGCTACCACTCTGAAACCAGATTCTAGTCTTTGTGCATAACCCCTATCCTCCCTCCATTACTCTACCCCTGCAATTTGTCCTCCTTGCCTTTCATCTTTGCTCAGACTGCAAATTCTTTGGGGTAGGAGCCATATCTTCTTACGTTCTGTGAAGGCCTAACTCATTTCAGGAATTAAACAAACAGTAATAATGTGACTGTATTGGTTCTGCATCTGGTATTTCCCTAGTAGCCTGGCTGAGAGCATTATCTTCATTCTCCTGCTGCCCCTTCTGGCCCCTCTGGGGAAGCACCATACACAGAAGTCACCCAAACATGTTCTTTCTCTGTAGGAGTCTCTAGCAAAAGCATTTCAAAAAGACAGGGGCAAGGGACCACAGGAAAATCTAGGATTTCCAGGACCCTATGCCAGATTTTAACTGCCTGCCAATAAACTGAAGATAAGGTTACACCTCACAGAAAATGTTGCAGACCATCTACACAGCAATCTAATCTTAAATAACTAAGCCCCAGCAAACTCCATTTACCTGCCAGACATAGTCTTCAAGTAGGGCCTTGTTCACAATAGCACTTTTCCCAACACTGGCCTATTACCAGGCATTTCCCAGGTGTGGCAGTAGTAAAATAAAGTCTGTGCCTCGTCAACACCACTGCTTCTGCCATTGCTATCTTTAGTGGCGCTGCACAAGGGTGGGAAAAGTGCTGAAGATTCCCAGTGTAGACGTACCCTACATTTCAGATAAGCTGTTGAATATTATGGGTGGTGTCCATAGTGCGGTTTTATTTGGTAATTAGAAACCCAGTGCAGCAGGCTGCTTTGCTGCAGGAGACAGTGCAGAGCTACTCTTGTCCAGCTGTCTGTCTGCCCCTAAAAGAACAAAGAGAAAAGGGACAGTCAAAAGGGAAGAGAAGGAGGTGTCGGAGAATAACAGAGGAAAAAGACACAAACGTTGAGAAAAGAAAAAGAAAAGGAAAAAGGCATAGGAAGAAGACAGAGAATAGTGATCACTGAAAAAAAAAATCCCCAACTTTGGTTTTCAATGTCATTGTCACATACATGATGTTGTGCTACCAAAGTCTGGAATTCTTCCTAAAGGAGGGAAGTGGAGAGGAATACACATCAAAACGACAGGAACAAGGGTGAACAAACTGATTTGTTCTTGGAAAAAGGAATTTGCTACTACAAATTATCATAACAAAGCAGCATTTTATTGCCTTGAGGGGTTTTAAAACAGCATAATCAGACACAGGGTCACACTCCACATCCTGGCATTGCCACTAAAGCCTCTCCGTTGCAGACACAAAAGTTAGCAGACCTGTTCCTTCTTAGGGCAATGCATTAGATGTTATTTGTGCAGTCTTCGAAAACCAGGCATGCTCATACTCCACTGAAATGCAATGAATGCTTAAAGCAAACCCACCTGTTCCATGTTTCTGTAGCATGTGGGTTCCTGACTTATCTGAGGAGCAGGAGGAGCAGCAACAGGACTGAGTGTTTCCAAGTTACTACTTTTATTGGTCTGGACAATTCCAGTCTGAGTCATGCTGGATGCCAACAAATGAGGAAAAAGAGCAGAGTTGGCCAAATAATTGAGTTGCTTTGCATCCTGAAAAACTTGGCCATGGAACCTATTATCTGATGGGCTGCCATTACTGCCCATCATACTGCTGTCTGCTGAGTAGCAGAAAGGTGTAAACTGCTCATTGAATGAGCCATTTGTGCTGTTTATCTGGCCCGGGGGCAAAAAGCACATGGCCTTCTCAGTGATTATGCTAGGAGATGACATCAGTCTTGCTGGATCATTGGCAGTCCACTCAGCCATATGGTCTTCATCTTTGAGAGTATCTGCTTCCATATCCCGCTTTCTGAACTCCAGCCTATGGACATACAGCGAATGCAGTTGAAAATAAACATACAGTGCTAAAGCGATGGCCCAAGTGGATCCTACCGACTGCCTCCATTTTTTTGTTTAAATCCCAGAGCTTTTTTTCAGGCTGAAGGCAAAGGATCTTCCATCCATAACTGTCAAAATATAATATTATGCAGTCAGGAAACATGCAATAAATCAAGAAACAAAATCCCACATTTCTACCACTTGGAGCATCCTGCCTGCCAACTGCTCACTATTAAATTCTAAAGTGTCACACAGATGAGAAGCAGATATAAAGGTATGTTGCAAAAAATATATACTTTTCAGCACCAAAAACATCCTTCAGAAGTGAGCTGACTAGTCCCTTACCTTCACCATAAGCCTTTAGGATCAGAGAAATCTGCTTAGTGGCCAAACACCACAGAAAAAACATAGAGAGCAGAAGATGATTATGCAAAAAATGCACTACTGAAAAATTGACAGGTTTAGTTTACTCACAAGAAAGCTTAGTTATAAAAGGAAGGGGGAAATATACTCATGACTTACAGCCCATTCTCTTTGACTCATGTGATTAAGAAGATTAGGGCATCTGAAAGCTGTGGGACAAAAAAACCACATTTCCCTGTTTTAAACTTTCGTAACCGCTCAGTCCTCCTCTCTGACAGAATGGCTTCTCCATTTTCTACATAGTTGATTTTTAAAAGTATTTCATCAATTGAACTTAGTGGGATCTTCTAGGTATATTTTAATTTGATTCACAGGCAGTTTCCTGCCTTCTACGAAATGCAATATAGGTTCTCCAATAGATTAAGCTCCGGGATAATTGATGACTTTTTCTCTCGACTTTAATTTAAGTGGTTTGAATAAGATGTACAGACCCATTTTATCTTGATAAGTTATTATTATTAGTTAAGCACTGAAGATGTGCTTGGTGCTGGTACAATACCTAAAATACAGTCTCTGCATCTAACAGCTCGCAATTGGTGTCTCACTGCTGTTTGCATTAGATGTGTAATTTTATTTATGTGATTGGCGCACTGAGTTAAATGGGACATGTGATCTGAGTAAAGTTAGGTCTAAGTGCTTGCAGGCGAGAGGAGAAGACAGTGAGAAGACAAGATGTTCTGGGAAATGACAGGTGGGAATAATGAACAATTTGAAAAAAATTAAACTAAGATACTAAGCAGTCAAAGTTTAACACCTTCTTCCTTGTTTGAAATGCAGGTTTCCAGTTTCAGAAGATGTCTGGAATACAAAAATTTAAATTACAATAGAAACTCAAAAATCTTAGTCCATCAGAGTACCGATAACATTTCCTGTATCAGTATGTTACGTGAACGTACAGGGTATATCACAGATAGTGTACATGGTTTGCTGTTGTCAGGGCTAGCGCTAACCTTTCATCTCCGGAGAGCTGGGTTCCAAGCCTGGATAAGTCCAGATGTAAACCTGAGTTTGGTGGTCTCATCTGGATGCCTACAGGACAAGCATTTGCACTGCATGACTGGCAGTTTCTAATTAAATTCAGCATGGCAGGGTGGCTTGTGCTGAGTCTGTCGGCACCAAGGAGTCCATCCTCCTCTGAGGGCACACACATAATTCCACATAAAGTCAGCCGCACCCCAGGGGAGGCAACTTCAGTTACCAGAGTCATTGAAAGATCAAGCTGAAAGGTTATGTTGGTTAAAAGGTATGTATAGTGAATATCGGGCTAGGAATCCAAAAGCCAACACAACACAATGCAGAATGAAGAGAGAGGAGAAAAAGAAAACCAAGACAGAAGAAAAACCTGATCATTAAAATGATCTGACAGACATGAAAGTGAAAACATTGGCATAGTAAATAATATTTTATTTTAATTTTCAAGCAGAGTAGACTTCTCTTATTTGAATAATTTGCAAGAATATAATATTCAGCATTCAACTACTAAACCTACATATTGTATGTTAAAAGACTAGCACTAACAAACTTTATACATTAGAATCCTGTTCCAGGAATTAATATTTCTATTAGTTATGAGCCACAGAGAAAGTACATTTTGTAGATTACTTTGTACTACTTTTACTTTGAGTGTGGTTTTATGTAAGGATTTTCTTTTAATATCCCCTCCTGCCTTCGTTTAAGCTTTCCTTGTGAGCTAGTGCAGTTGACAAGCATGGAGCTGTAGTAATAAAATTATTGTACATGCTTAATCACCAAACAATCCCTCACTCTGATGTGATTAGTGATTTGGGCTGCTGAGAATGAAGCACAATGAATATTTTCAGGCACTTTGGACATGACATTACATGCTGTTGTTTCCATTCAGTCTGCCAGATTTTATCATGCATAGCATGAGCTTAATTCCTTGAATGCCATATATTAATCTCACTCAAGGCCCCAGCCAATTCTGTTGGCTGTCACTGATTACAAATGGAAGAACCCTGCATTAGCACTGACATTCTCTTTTCTTCCTCTCCTGAGATCCTCAGAATTCATGATCGCCGATCCAGTGTTTCCAGATCCACTTATTATGATTAGTACCACTTGCCTGGCTCCGGATGCCAAAGTCAGTGAGGACAAGAGTATCAGTTATAAGTAGGCTTGGCAGAATTTGATTTTTTTTTAAATAATTTTGAGCAATAATATTGACTTTTATTGTTAAATATTTAATTCTATTTTTATCAATTTAAATAGTCACAGATGCACAAGATTATGGGTTTTTAAGCTCATTTTTATCTATTTAAATTTTCATTGTTGTGGGAAGTTCTGGAGGGGTCAGAGGATATGGGAAGGTCAGACAATAATTAATAATGAAGTAGATGCTGAGATTCAAAAAGTTACACTTTATAATTGTGATGGAATAGGGACTGTCGGTGTGGGGGATGGGAGAGCTGGGGATGTCTTTAGGTGAGGGAAAGGATCTTTAAGCCTGTAACCTGAGCCAGGTAGGGGGGAGGGGTTAGCACCTTGGCCGGGGAAGCTGGACAAAGGAATCGGCCGGCGGGAGGAGGGGCAGTTCAGTTTGGGTTTGGGGCTGTGGGGCGGAATTCAGGGTATCCTAAGCTGGGATCCAAGCACCCTGAAAGCCCAGAAGGACTCGATTGAGGGGTATTGACTGTGCCTACAGGCTCTGCTGTAACCTGCATTCCTGCTGTCCAATAAACTTGCTGTTTTACTGGCTGGCCAAGAGTCACTGTGGTTCCCAGGAAGAGGGGTGCAGGGCCGGACTCCCCCACACTCCGTGACATCTGGTGGCAGCGGTGGGAGATACTGCACCCCGTGGACAGCGCTTCCTGCAGTAAGTGACTGGGGAGCAGTAAAACGAAGGGACGATTTTAGGGGTGATTAAACCCTGGGAGCGTGTGCCCAGTGAGAAGGACTTTGCAGTAACAGGGTCCCCCGGGGGATTGCAGTGAGCAGTCCCAGGGGCGGAGGAGTCTGCAGCTCGACCCTGGCAGAGAGGTGGTGACCTCAAGAAGGGCTGGTGCACTAGGGGTCCCCCTGGAAACCGTGGGGAGCGGCGAGCACCCCGGGCTGTGAGTG
Source organism: Gopherus flavomarginatus (assembly GCF_025201925.1). Taxonomy (NCBI): domain Eukaryota; kingdom Metazoa; phylum Chordata; order Testudines; family Testudinidae; genus Gopherus; species Gopherus flavomarginatus. The sequence goes on from NC_066620.1 coordinate 89,417,404, forward strand.
GCCAGCAGGAAGATGTATGCCAAGCGGCGCAAGTGTGACCTGGTGGAGCTGTGCAAGCAAAGGGGGCTGCACAGTGGGAGGCTCACCAAGGACCAGCTGATTGCCCAGCTGGAGGAGGGAGACCGCTTGAATGAACGGAGCCCTATCTCTGAGGGAAGCAGACTGGCAGATGCAGCGCAGGCACCAGTGTCTGTCCCAGCTGGGAGTGGTCAGCCGGCGGCTGAGGGCTTCCCGAGACCCCTCCTTCCTAGGAGCACCTGTACGAGCAGTGCCCGTCCGACCTGAGGCTGTGGTTGATGGACCAGAAGCCAGAGAACCCGCAGCACGCAGGCCAGCTGGCAGACCAATTTGTGGACAGTCGGGCAGGGGATGGCAGGGAGGAGTCTCGAAGAAGCAGGCCTGCCTCAACGAAGAGAGAGAGTCACCATGGGACCTCCCAGCGGGGGCCTATGGAGAACCCCCCCAAAAGGGGAACATCCAGCATCAGGTCCCTCCAACCCACTCAAGGGGACCCACGAGACACGGGCTGCTATCACTGTGGCCAACGAGGCCACATATGGGCCCAGTGCCCCAAGCTCAGGGACAGACCAAGCAGACCCAACCTGCAGAGGGTTGACTGGGTAAAAACCCAGTCGGAGGAGGGGCTACATTCCCAGGAAAGGGGGGCTGGCAGCATACCACCTGTGAAGGAGGGAGGAGGTCCCCAGGTCAGCTCCTCTGGGGGGCTGGATGCTCCAGGCTCCGGGTTTTGGTTTACCGGGTGGGCGCGGGCTGCCCCTCCGGAAAGAGTGCATTGTTTCCCTGGAGGTAGATGGGAGGTCACTGGGTACCGGGACACGGGCGCAGAGGTGACACTTGCCCGGCCCGAGGTGGTGGCCTCAAATCGGATGGTGCCCGACACCTACCTGACCCTGATGGGCGTGGGCGGGATACCATTCAAGGTGCCCGTGGCGAGGGTACACCTGAAGTGGGGGGCCAAGGAGGGCCCCAAGGACGTGGGAGTATACCCACATTTGCCCACAGATGTGTTAATGGGAGGGGACCTCAAGGACTGGCCTAGTAACACCCAAAGTGCCCTGGTCATGACTCGTAGTCAGAGTCAGCAAAGGGCACTGCGCCCTGACAACGGGGAAGGTACTTGGTCCGAGGTGTAGGACCCTAACCTAGGGGGGGTGGGGGGGACGGAACGCCCAGGGGCCCAGCTCAGAAAGGCTGCAGCCTCAGACCCAGCCAGCAAGAGAGAGCAGATCCCTGTTCCAGCTGCTGAGTTCCAGGCTGAGTTGCAGAAAGATCCCTCCTTGCGGAAGCCCAGGGACCGGGCTGACCTTAGTGTGATACAGACCATGAGGAGAGGTTGCAAGGAGAGGTTCCTGTGGGAGAAGGGGTTCCTGTACCGAGAATGGGCTCCCCCAGGGGAAGTGGAGTAATGGGGGATCAGGAGGCAGCTGGTGGTTCCCCAGAAGTTTCGCCACAAGCTACTGTACCTGGCCCATGACATCCCTCTCACAGGGCACCAGGGAATCTGGCACACCAGGCAGAGGCTGCTACAGAACTTTTACTGGCCTGGGGTCTTTACCCATGTCCGACAGTACTGCCAATCCTGTGACCCCTGCCAGAGGGTGGGGAAGGCCCGGGACAAGGGGAAAGCGGCTTTGAGGCCTTTACCTATCATAGAAGAACCTTTCCAGAAGGTGGCCATGGACATAGTGGGACCTCTCAGCAAGACGACCCGGTCGGGGAAGAAATACCTCCTGGTGGTGGTGGATTTTGCCACTCGCTACCCCAAGGCGGTGGCTTTGTCCTCTATCGAAGCAGACACTGTGGCAGATGCGCTGCTGACAATTTTCAGCCGGGTGGGGTTCCCCAAGGAAGTCTTAACGGACCAGGGGTCCAACTTCATGTCGGCCCTGCTCCGGTGCTTGTGGGAAAAATGTGGGGTCTGGCATAACTGGGCCTCAGCGTATCACCCCTAGTCCAACGGGCTGGTGGAAAGTTTCAATGGGACGCTGAAGATGATGCTAAAAACATTTATGAACCAGCATCAGCAGGATTGGGACAAGTACTTACCTCACCTGCTGTTCGCGTACAGGGAGGTACCCCAGGAATCTACCGGGTTTTTGCCTTTCGAACTGTTGTATGGAAGGCGGGTAAGGGGGCCCCTAGACCTGATGAGGGACGAATGGGAGGGGAGGGCCACTCCCGAGGGAGAATCAGTGGTGGAGTATGTCCTGACCTTCCGGGAAAGACTGGCCGAGCTCATGAGCCTAGCCAGGGAGAATCTGGCCCAAGCCCGGAGGAAGCAGAAGGTCTGGTATGACCGCACGGCACGGGCCAGTGCCTTCGCCACCGGGGATCAGGTGATGGTTCTCATCCCCGTGAGGAAAAACAAACTCCAGGCCGCCTGGGAAGGGCCCTTCAAGGTTATCAAGCAACTGAATGAGGTAAACTATGCAGTGAAGCTGTCAAATCGGGCACATCACCGCCGGGTGTACCATGTGAACATGATGAAGCCATACTATGACAAGGGGAATGTGGTATTGGCCGTGTGTGGACATTGGGAGGGGCAGGGAGATGACCCCTTAGTGGATCTATTCCCTGGGACAAAACCTGGTTCCCCCCTGGAGGCAATTCCCCTCTCTGATCAGCTGACCCTGGCCCAGCACGCTGAGATCAGAGGGGGGCTGCATCTATACCGACAGCTGTTTTCCAACCAGCCTGGACGCACCAATTTGACTGTCCACCGGGTGGAGACCGGGTCACATCCTCCTATAAGATGCTCCCCTTTTCGGGTCACTGGTAAAACTGCCCAGGACCTAGAAACAGAGGTCAGGGACATGCTGGTTTTGGGGGTGATCCAGCCGTCTTCCAGCCCTTGGGCCTCGCCAGTGGTGCTGGTCCCCAAGAAGGATGGGTCAATCCGGTTCTGTGTGGACTATCGAAAGCTCAATGCCATCACCGTATCTGATGCCTACCCCATGCCCAGGCCTGACGAGCTCCTAGACAAGCTGGGAGGTGCTCGGTACCTCACCACCATGGATCTTACCAAGGGCTACTGGCAAGTACCGCTGGACGCAGATGCCAGGCTGAAATCGGCCTTTATCACCCCTCTGGGGCTCTACGAGTTCCTGACCCTGCCCTTCGGCCTCAAGGGAGCACCAGCCACCTTCCAGCGCCTGGTAGATCAGCTACTGAGGGGGATGGAGAGTTTTGCCGTGGCGTATATTGACGACATCTGCGTCTTCAACCAGACCTGGGAGGACCACGTGTCCCAGGTTAAACAAGTGCTGAACCAACTCCGGGAAGCTGGGTTAACCGTAAAGGCAGAGAAGTGCAAGGTGGGGATGGCTGAAGTATCTTACCTGGGCCATCGGGTGGGAAGCAGCTGCCTAAAGCCGGAAAGCCAAGGTGGAGGTGGTCAGAGACTGGCCCACTCCCCAAACCAAAAAGCAGGTCCAGGCCTTTATTGGGATGGCGGGGTACTGTCGAAGGTTCGTGCCACATTTTAGAGCCATAGCCAGCCCCATCACTGAGCTGTGCAAGAAGGGGAAGCCAGACAATGTGGTCTGGACCGAGGAGTGCCAGCAGGCTCTCCGGGCGCTGAAGGAGGCTCTGGTTAGTGGCCCAGTTCTGGCAAACCCAGATTTTGACAAGCCCTTTATGGTGTTCACTGACGCCTCAGACACGGGACTGGGGGCGGTGTTAATGCAGAAGGATGAAAAGGGGGAGAGACACCCCATCGTGTACCTGAGTAAGAAGTTGCTACCCCGGGAGCAGAACTACGCAGCCATCGAGAAGGAATGCCTGGCCATGGTGTGGGCCCTTAAGAAACTGGAGCCATATCTCTTTGGGCGACACTTCACCATGTACACCGACCACTCTCCCCTGACCTGGTTGCACCAGATGAAAGAAGCCAACGCCAAGCTCCTGAGGTGGAGCCTGCTCCTGCAGGACTATGACATGGACGTGGTCCATGTGAAGGGAAGTGCCAACCTGATAGCGGACACGTTGTCCCGGAGAGGGGGCCCTGAACTTCCCCAGGTCACTGGGCAGAGTGACCCCACTCAGTTCAGTCTTGAAGGGGGGAGAGATGTGATGGAGTAGGGACTGTCGGTGTGGGGGATGGGAGAGCTGGGGATGTCTTTAGGTGAGGGAAAGGATCTTTAAGCCTGTAACCTGAGCCAGGTAGGGGGGAGGGGTTAGCACCTTGGCCGGGGAAGCTGGACAAAGGAATCGGCCGGCGGGAGGAGGGGCAGTTCAGTTTGGGTTTGGGGCTGTGGGGCGGAATTCAGGGTATCCTAAGCTGGGATCCAAGTACCCTGAAAGCCCAGAAGGACTCGATTGAGGGGTATTGACTGTGCCTACAGGCTCTGCTGTAACCTGCATTCCTGTTGTCCAATAAACCTGCTGTTTTACTGGCTGGCCAAGAGTCACTGTGGTTCCCAGGAAGAGGAGTGCAGGGCCGGACTCCCCCACACTCCATGACAATAATGGTTAAATACAAATTGTCAACATCACATGTTTAGATATACAAAGTAAATATCTTTACATCAAACCCTAATAAGTTCTCAAGCAGCCTTTTTCTTATTTTGCCCATCTGTATTTTCGATTATTGTCAATGGAAATATTTTTTCAGCAGTATGTGCGTGTACTGTGAAATTGATGTTTACTGACATCTACCCAATAAAAATCTAATCCTTCCAAGTCTAGTTATAAGATGAGGGTGAACTGGACTGAAGATATTCAGGGCTGGTATACACTAAAAGTTAGATTGACCCAGCCATGTTGCTCAGGGATGTGAAAAATCCACCCCCCTGAGCAACGTAGGTAAGCCGATCTAAACCCTGGTGTAGACAATGTTAGGTTGACGAGAAATTCTTGGGGAGGTGGATTAACTACAGCAATGGGAGAACCGCTCCTGACTGTGGAAATAGTGTCTACACTGAAGTGCTACAGCAGCACAGCTGCAGCCATCAACCACAAAACCCTCAGCTACAAACACGCTGACCGGAGGAGATATCCATTGTCAGCAGGCACTTAATTAAGAAGCTTAAGTAACAACAACAAGACTCACATTTGCCTCTTTAGAAATCCAAGACCAATAAGATAGATGTCTGTCAATATGGGGTTTTTCTATAGTACTCTTTACTGTACTATCTAGGTGCTCCCCTGGTAAATTAAGTGTGCTTGGTGAAATATTCTGCTCTTGTCCTTTCTCTCAAATAATAAAGCATTGTTTGGGGAATGATATTACAGGTGAGGCTCGTAGCACCACCGGTTACTAAATTAGCCTGACATTTCTATTATAAGCAACTGAAAATAGGTTCCTATAATGTTGCCAAACTGGAAATGTTTGGGTTGAAATGTCTCATGCTGAATGTCTGCTTCTGGTTGAATTTTTTTGGAAATGTTCAGCCAAAACCATTCAGTCATTTCCAAGAATGAGACTAGGACATAATCTGTTGTTTTGCCCATGTTAAAACATTTCTGACAACCTTTCCTTTGAAAAGTGTTGGCCTGTCCGTGCTTTGAAGTGGGGGCTTGAAATTTGGAAGGGGGGTGGCCTTTGTGTCAGAGATGCACCTTTTGCTATTCCTGTGAAAATCCACTCAAATTTGGCCAAGTTATAAACCTCTGAAAACTCTCAGGTTGCACATGCTCAGTAGAGACGTTTTAGATTTAGAAGTTAAAATCTCCAACACATCCGTGAGCAGTGAGCATGCTCTACCCCCTCACAGCTCCTAGTGCTGACCAGACCGTGCATGCACCATTCTCACAGGGCAAGTGAACATGCTCCAGCCCCTCAGAGTTCTTATATTAGACCAGACTACACATGCACCATCCCCACAGAATGAGCACGCTCCCTCCATGCTAGGGATACAGGCACTAGTGTGCAGCTGGGCACCAGAACTGAAAGCAAAAAGCCAGTCTTTCCTGTGCTCCCAATTACCCCCCTGCTGACTCCCAGGCAGCCCAGACGGGTACTTGAACACAGTGGGGACAAGAGCCAGAGTTTGGAATTTGGAGGAGGAGACTAAGAGGAGTAGATCAGGGGAAGAAGCTAGGGAAGGCAGGGATACAGGTTGGATGAAAAGCCTGGGGAGGAATACTGGGACCCAATGGGGATAGGACACAGGAGAAGTGGAGAGGATGACGGGAAACCAGGGGAAGAGAGAGGCAGATTGGGGCATTGGGAGGAACCTGGGAATGGCTGAGCAAGGAGACGGGAGACAAGAAACCAGGGTGGTGGTAGTGGGACTGGGAATGGCTGGGCAAGACTAGGAAAAGTACCTGCTGAGAGATTGGGACTGAAAGAGGATACTGGAACAGGTAGTCCTGAGAGGTAGACTAGGACTTTCTAGCAAGGATATTAAGAATAGGATAAGCAGTCTAAGGAGCAGAGACTGGAAATAGGACAAAGAGCCAGGGTGGGGAAGAGACAGGACTGAGGCAGGGATAAGGTGGAGGGCGTGAGATAGAAGGGGTCAAGCAGGAGTGGAAATGGACAGAAGAATCTGTGCCCACTAGAGAACACACCCTTACAGAGCTTGGAATGGAACTGAAGATTCCGGAGTCTCACCATTTGTCTGTTGCCTGCCAATATCTTGAACCATGCTGGTAAAGTTATCCACTCTCCTCTAGTGCTGCTCTACCTAGAGGATGACAACATACTACTTCTACCAGTTACTCCATTAACTCAAGTGACAGAGGTCTGTGTGGTGGATCTCAAGGTTCCAGTGCTGCTGGTGACCCATGCGGTGGTCAATATAATGCCAGATTAGGAATTTATGTTTTTTCAGTTTGCTTTTCTAAAAAACTAAGAAATTATACCCCAAAAAAACAATGTGGAAAAAACATTATTAGGTTGCAAAAATTAGTAAATCTCAGGTTGGTTGTGCAATCTTAATTTGGCCCCCTTGTGTGTATGTGTTATAATACAGCCTTTATCCATCCAAGTGATCATCACATACTATTTTTCCCAGAGGACCCTGTCTCATTCAGTACACAAGATAGATGATGCTCTGGAGGTGAATCAGTGTTGTGTAGTGGAGGAGACTCTTGTCTGTAGGACACTGCTTCACTTGTTGCAGAAGTGGGAAAGTGTGTACTTAATGTGGTTCTGGGAGATGGCTGGCTTAAACCCACTCAGAGCTAAAGGCCCTTCCCCTCATTTTTGGGGGAGGGGGCCAGCGAACCTAGACCACAGGTAACAGCGAGGGACAACAAATGTAAAACCCAGGGATGGGAGTGAAGATCACAGGGTGAAAAATTAGGTAACCAGAAGGGGACACTAAGCAAAGAAGCCCTGACAGCGCCCACTGCTCCTCAAAGGCATCTAAGGAGTCACTGGATACTGCCCAGAGGAACTCTGCTTAGAGGCATGACGGAACAAAAGAACAGAAATAGGCCCTGCAGACGCCTAGCACCACTCTCATCCAGCTTCCTCCTCTTGGTGTGATGGATGGCTACTGATCAGGCTGAGACTACAACCCCCTCGCCTACCACTTCTGGCGATGACTCTCAAAAGTAATAATACAATTCTGCTTTGATACCAGTGGAGTAGAGAGATGACATACCCATGTGCGTACAGGTCCCTCTGTGTTCTGATACACATGAAGTCTCATGAACTTGGTAACAAATTTCTTTACACTATTTTTTAAATAATTAAAATAACAGATTAAAACTGTAATCAGAATTTTAACTCAGTTCCTTGATTTCGAGTTCCAGTAAAAACAATTCTCGTTAAAATGTAGGGCAATACCTTGCCTTTTTCTCCCCTTGTGAGATACAAACAAAATCTTTGCAGTTAAAAAAAATTTTTTCTTGCCTCTCTCCTAGGATTTCTGGAATATATACATTTCAGAAAATCGCTACTTATGTAAACTAATTGAGAGAAAGTTTGTGATACACCATTTCACTCTAGGCAAGTTACACTTTGATATGAAAAGATTGGAGAGGTGGGGAGCATTTATGCCCAATCCTACAATTAGCTCCGTGTGGGTGGACACCTACTGAAATAAATGTGACGCTGTACATGCAAAGAGCCAACTACATGGATTTGATTGAAGGCTCAGGGCTATATATTGCAGCAGATACTTCCTTAACTGCTTTTATGGATTTTAAATTAGCAATTGTTTTCTGTACACTGATTTTTTATTTATTTCATTGAACTCCTGTTGTGCAGTATGTTTGCTTCAATGGTCTGCTGATTTTATAGGAATTAATGTTTATTTCAGCAAAGGAATGTCTGACCAGATAGTCTAATTAAATTGTCCTTCACCACCCTGGCTGTCTGCCTGAGAGCTCCAATGCAGAGCTGATAGAACTCACGGCTGTAAATTAATGTAAGAGCAAACATTCATTTACAAAAAATATTTCCAGTCCAGGGGCTCGATCCTGTAATCCCTTACTGATGGATATTATTGTTTACACTGGGAGCAGTCCTACTGAGTCAATAGGCTGACCTCAGTGGATTTGGGCCCATTCTTCTGCATGTTTTGAAATGAAGCAAACCCCTTTCTGTAAGTGGTAGCACAAAACGATTCCCCTGCAGCTCAGGCTCACCCAGCATCACCTACAGAGCTCTTGATGCTAATGAGAAGAGGTGATCCCAGCAGATTGCATGCATCTCACGGGAACTTAGGTGGGAGCCTCCTGGTGGGGCATGACCCTCCCCTGTCCCAAAATGGGGCCAGGCAACAGAGAATAGAGCTCCCCATTCAGCGCCCTTGGACTTTTCTCCTATTCTCGTGTTCAGAGCATGCAGAAACGATGTGTGGGGTGGGAGGCAGATGGGCTCATGTGCACCCGGTCTGCCAGGGTTAATATCCACTGGAGACACCTGACTCACCCCAGGGCACAGAGCAAAGGCTGGGGGCGGGCTGCTGTATGAGACTCACGCCAACTTCACCCCTCCTCACAGACACGTGGGCACAGCAAAACGGCTGCAGAACTTCCCCTGGGCAGGCAGGCAGGGCTCCCTCGACGGGCTGCAGCGCTTACACCTGCTCTGGGCAGCATCCACAGGGCCAGGGCCGGGCTCCAGGCCCCAGCACACCAAGCGCGTGCTTGGGGCCGCATGCCGCTGGGGGCGCTCTGCCGGTCGCCGGGAGAGCAGCGGGCAGGCTGGAGGGTCCGCTGGTCCCGCGGCTCTGGTGGACCCCTCCCGCAGACGTGCCTGCGGAGTGTCCGCTGGCGCCGAAATGTCTAGAGCCGCCCCTGCACAGGGCCTCTCCCCCACCTCCCCTCCCTCAGCACACAGCTGCCAGCTGCCTCCAGCGCTCACTGCCGCGTCTGCCCCCGTCCCCTGCACAGCAGCCCCTCCCCCAGTACACAGCAGGCTCTGGGCTTTTACTGCCGGCGTCTACAGCTCCGCCCCCGCCGGTGCTGGGCTCTCCACATTGCGCACCAGCCCCTCCCCGCCTGGCTACCCCAGAAAGCCACCCGGGAGCCGCAGCTCTCTCCTCCAGGCACTGGCTCCCTTACCTGCCCTGAGCTCTCCTGAGCCCCGGCTGCAGCAGCCTTTCCCTTGGGTCCTAAAGCGTCTCCTGCTGCCAAGGAGGGAGTTTCCAAGCTTGCAGGCGCAGTGGGCTGTAAACCTCAGCAGTGGCTCTTTCAGAGCAGCCTCCAGCTGCTACTGCCTAGTGTCGTAAAACGGGTCAGCAGGACGCTGCATTATACAGCCAGGACCCTGACATTGTGCCCGTCCCCCTCTCTGCAGTCCCGGGTCCGCGCGGGGAGCTGCCAAGCTCTGCAGCAGCCTGGAGCCGTTGAGCTGCGGCGGTAGCTACAGCAACTGTAAACAGCAAGTGCGGCCCCAGGCAAGGGAAGCGTTGTCCCGTCTCTCTGTCCCTGCCTCCCGTGGCCCTTCAGTGAGAGCCCGCCCTGAGGACGGTGGTTCAGGAACTCACCAGCGGGGCAGGAGCGAGGGAGCTGCCCGGGGGAGCGCCTCAACAGCCGCCTTGCACACCGGCCCCACGTGTCTCCAGAAGCGCTGCCCAGAGCCCCTGGAAGAGGCTGCACAGCGCCAGGCACCGATCCCTGCTGGCGGCACCAGCGCAAATCCCGAGGCGGAGCATCTCACTGCCCTTGGTAACAGCTGTTGAGCCCTACAGTCCCTTCACCTCCCCACGCATTGAGGGAGTGGAGTGGGCTGCGGGACAGGGGATGCTGCACATGGGTATGTGATGCTGCCCAGTTAGATGCAGTTTAACAGGCTGAAAACTGAAGTCCGGTCTGCTCTGGGTGCATACTGAAGATCAATGGAAATACGCATAAGGGGCAAAGGTCCAGGTGCAAGCTAAATTTTCCCTTCTTGTAAGTGCACTGTGAGCTTTATGAACCACTTTGAACCAGAGTTCCTGATGATTAAGGATACCATTTAGTCATGGAGGTCGTGGCAGGCACTGACTCTCTGACTTTATCAGATCTCTGTGATGTTTTCAGCTTCAGCTGTCAGCTGCTAGAGCCAGGTCCCACTCCCCACACTGGGGCCTGCTGTCCTGGCCTGTTAGAAGTCAGGGGACACAGGAGCGCTTCTTGGCACGCATGGGGCAGGGACTTATGGGGGGGGGGGCAGTGACAAGCGATCTATCTAGTCCCTTCCTGTGATCCACTGGTGGGTCAGGCCTCACTGTTTGGGAATTACGACTCTACAGAATGTTCACCTAAAAATAATGTCATTTGCAGTAACTACTCAGCTAGCAAAAATACTAATTAATCATTTGAACATTATATATTTTAAAATTTTAAATTGAATGTAAACCAATGCCAAAAGTCTCTTTGTACTTTCTGGAAGAACTTCTCTATCCTATCCAGTAAAGGTTTTAATACAGACTCATAGTGAATGTTATTTGCTGACAATCTGATTGTAATTGGTGCTAAATCCCCACTAGCAATGATTTTACAAAAGTCAGAAGCAGTGATAATTATTTTGATATTTGTTAAAACATTCGGTCTGCATCAAATACAAGTACACACATTCTGGGTTGAATCCTCAGCCAGGGTAAATCAGGGTAGCTCCATTGACTTCAGTGGAACCACAGTGATTTACACCATCTGAAGATATGGTCCTTATTCTTGTTATTTATCATTAAAAGTGCATTTTAAAGTCTCTAAACATCTCTGGTCTGAATACATATCCTCAGCAATCCTGGAGAGCCTCTTAGATGGCCCACCATTCAGCGACATTCTTAGAAATTAGACTGTAATAGCAACAAGAATTGAAAGATGAAGAATATTGTATTTCCACCATCCAGCAGGATCATGATAAAAAATACATGGCCAGACATAGAAAATTCTAGTTCTGTATGCACAGTAAGTTGATGCCACTTGAGACTGTGGTTCATCTAAAATGTTGTCCTACACTTGCACAGATCTACACTGTCCATATGTGATTTCTTAACAAGTGTTTGTGCTGTACTTTTTTTTTTCTTGCTGCTACAGATTCTGGTACTTTTTAGCATGATTTGTTCAATGGTTTCTAACAGTAACAACTACCAAATTTGGTGCAATAGTCTAGTTGTCATAACTTATTTTAATTTTAGCACGTTTCTTTAGCGCCTGCTGTTTGGTATACACTGGAGTGCTTGACCTGCATGTGGTTTATCTTGGCAGTTCTAATGAAACCTGATGCCCCAATGCCATGGGAGATTTTTGTTTTACAAATTGCTCACTCAGGTTGATCTAAAGCTGTCACAGTGAAAAACCTCCACATCAAGCTTCGCCTTTCCTCACTCATAACCTTCTGCATAGAAAAAAGTATTCCTCTATGAAATGCAGTGCAAGATAACTATCTTTGAATACTACCAGTTAAATTATAGTTCTCACTTGCATACCACATGGCAAATACTGTGGTGGTCACCAAAGATCACATTTATCAAGTGAATATTAATTGTTCATGGTTTTGTGGGGAATAATATTTAACCAAATGCTAAACATTTTTGAAAAGTATACACAATTTAGAGGCATTTTACTGCAAAGAAAACTTCCCCTTTGGACATGCTGGGCCATTACACTGATGGAGATCTAGAGTAACTCCATCAATATATTCATATTTCTCAGCTACAGCGCTGGTATTTCAGGGTTGTACCAGATGCTGTGTTTTAAAATGGAGTGGAATCTCTCAGTAACACATGGCGTGCAGTGCTGGTGGCCAGATTTTCCCCCAAAGCTTCTAAATTCTGATTCCAGGTTTCTAATTTGCCCAGAGAATTTAAGAGTGAATGAGCATAAGGCAGGAGCAGAGAGGGAATTAGAAGCATCAGGGAAAGGGGTAGATAGAAGAGTTGTAGTGGCAGAGAGAGCTGTCATGCTCCAATCTGTCTTGCTTCATATAGCTCCTCATAGCTGGGGCTGAGCCTGAGCCACTGAAGTGTGCCACAGCCTGGTGGGCAATTCCCTTTAAGCAGCTGGACTGCCTATTAACAGATTTCTATGCTCCTTTTGCAGCCCGCTATAGGACCCACTCGGAGCAATAGCAGGGAGAAAAAATGAGGAACAACGGGAAAGGGAAGATCAGCAAATGAAGATAAGTCATTATGAGACAAGTTGGGGCTGTTACTCTTCCCACTTAATTTGTCTGAGATGCTGATCAGTCACATTGAAACAACTCAGCTTGAGGCAGCAGAAACTACACTGGAGGAGAAACTGCTATTTCATTTGGATTACACAAAGCTTTTCTCTAACAAAGAATGCTAAATTCAGTTTAATAGAGTGGAGAGGAGCAGGAACAGAATGAAAAAGCAGATCACAGATAAAAACATCCTACTAAAGATAGACAGGGGGCCCAACCCACAAAGGTACGTGAACACCTAAATCCACAACGTAGGCACCACTGCACTCCACAAAACTCCTGCTGAAACTTGTAGGTGCCTATACTCATGCAGTGCCTATGTTTTCAGGTTAAAAGTTCCCTCAGCATCTAAGTTTCTGCCTCTGGGCATGTACACAGGAGAAAGAGAACATCAGGAAATGAAGATAAAGAGAAAAGTCATCATGAGACAAGTGGGGTCTGAGAATGGGGAACAGATGAGGTGTACCCAATTCTGTCCCTAAAATGGAGAATATGGAGGGAGTGCATATTTGTTTTGTAATTTTCCCATCTTAGGGCAGTTGATTTCTCCTGCATTGTTCCTAAAACACTCTGATGCTGGATTCTTGTGGATTCCAGCACTGCAGAGATAGGTGCCCAAATTCAGGCTGTGGGGAGGCACCTATCTCTGTGAGGGCAGCAGAGTTTAGCATACAGCCCTCTCCTGGGCATCTCCCACTGGCTACTTTAGGCAGCTCCCCACCTAAAAAGCTGGCTTTTGCAGACTGCATTCTAAGGCACCCATCTCTCCCCATTCATTGTATAGGGAGCCTAGGCACTTAAAAAATGGTTACCTTTCTGTAACTGTTGTTCTTTGAGATGTGTTGTACATGTCCAATCCACTGTAGATGCACACACACCCTGTGCAGTTGAAGAACTCTCTCTCTCAGTGCTACCATCAGGGCAGCTTGAGTGCCCTCTGTCTCCACACATCACTGTATGCCAGTTTAAGAGGGCAGAAGCACCCTTACCCTCTCAGTTCCTTCTTGCCAGATAGACTGCAATAGAGGAGGGAAGGAGGGAGGGTCATGGAATTGACATATGCAACAAATCTCAAAGAACGACAGTTACAGAAAAGTAGGTAACCGTTTTTTCTTCTTCAAGTGATTGCACATGTCCATTCCACTGTAGAGACACATAAGCAGATTAATATGGAGGTGAGCTCAGAGTCCACCTGAACAGTGATTGAAGAACAATCTGTCAAAAAGTGGCATAATTCCTGAACTGATGAAAAATAGTATAAGCAGCAAAATTGTGAACTGATGATCAGGTTGCTGCCTTACAAATGTCTTGAATAGAAGAACTTGTGATCAGGAAGCTGCTGACGCTTGTGCTCTAGTCGAATGCGCCAATACTGTTGCAAGCAGCATGACATTAGCTAATTGGTAGCAAAACCAAATGCAAGAGCAAATCTAGAGGAAATCCTCTGAGTGAAAACTGGTTTGCCCTTCACTCTGTCTGCAACTGTGGCAAATAACTGCACTGAGGATCAAAATAGTCTGATGTGGTCCAAATAGAAGGCCAATACCCGCCTCACGTACACTTATCTATGTGTATAAGGCTTTTGGAAGAACATTGGCAAATAAATTGCTTGGGTCACATCGAAACTGGAAACCACCTTTGTCAAGAATTTTGGGTGAGGGCATAAGTAAACTTTAACCTTATGGAAAACCGTGTAAGGAGGTTCTGAGACCAAGGCTCTCAGTTTACCCACTCACCTTGCTAAGTTTATTTCAACCATAAAGAAGATGGAGTAGGGAGCAAATCACAAGAGGTTCAAAGGGAGCCCTCATTAACTTTGTTAGCATGAGGCTGAGATCCCGTGGGGGAACAGGTTGTTGCATTGGAGTGTATAATTGCAGCATTTCTTTTAGAAATCTGATTTTTTCCCCACCCCCATAACTATCTGTTACACCCAGTGGAGGGTGGAATGCTGATATAGCTGCCAGATGTGTTTTAATGGAACTGTTAGAACCTGCAGGGCTGGAACCTTGGGAGTGCTGGGCCATTCACGCCTCACATCACCCCAGAAGTCTTAGGCTGGGCTCCCACGAGAGGACCCTGTGAGGCTGGGCTCAGCAGGATATATCACCCAGCAGGACCTGAGTGGTAGCCCCTCACAGCCTACTGACTGGCCAGTATCAGTACTTAAACGAGGAAGCCATGAAAAGAAGCTGTCTGAGCAATAACACAGACTGCCTGCCTGTCTCTGCACCAGATCCTGCTTGCGATAGACTCTAATTTGCCCTCGACTTCACTGTTTGATTGTTGTCTGTAACCTGGTGCCTGACCCCAATCTCCTGGTAACCTGACACTGCCTGCCTCCTGATTCTGGGTCTGTCCACTGGCCTGTCTTGGTCTGATTGCCTACATCCCAGACACTGTCACATCTTGATGTCTTAGATGCAACAAATAATCCAAAATGTAGTTAAAGAAGGTTTTCCTTGGAGAGAGACTTCTCTGCTGAGACCAGATATAAAAGTGTTACCATTTTGCAAAGTAAGTATGCCTTGTTGAAGGCTTCCTGCTATTCAGAAGCAACTCCTGAACATTTTTCAAGCAAGACATTTCAAGCTGAAGTCTGAACCCTGCCATGGGAAGTTGAAGCCCAAGCCCCACTGCAGGGGGATGATGCCTGAGCCCTGCTGCCAGAGGCTGAAGCATGTAACTTAGCTTTGTGGGGCCCCCTGTGGCATGGGACCCCGGGCAATTGCACTGCTAGCCACCCCCTAATGCCAGCCCTGCACTTGCAACCCCCCCTAAACTCATCTTGTGACCCCCAGGTTGAGAAACATTTGTCTATACTATGCCAACAGCAGGCATACACTGACACTAGCCATTCTTGAAGCCTCTTGAGGTGGAGCCTGGCATGTTCCATCACATAAGTATATGCTGTTATCTGTCCCAGAAGTCTGAAGCAAGTGTACACTGTAGTAATGGGATGTGGTTTTAGGAGCAATACTAGGTCTTGCAGCATTTGGAACCTTGACTGGGAGAGAAATGCTTTGGCTTATGAAGCATCCAGGAGTACTCCAATAAACTCTGTTCTTTGCAAAGGCTCTAGAATTGATTTATCCCAATTGAGTAATAACACCAGTGCACTGCAGGTGGACTGAATGATGGCCACCTTGGACAGAACTTGATACTGGGACCGGCCCATTACTAGCCAGTCATCCAGGTAGGGAAAGACATGGATTCCCAATCTCCTTAGATATGCAGCTGCCGGTACCATGCATTTCATGAAAATGTGAGGGGGCTACTGATTGCCCAAATGAAAGTACTATGAATGGATAGTATGTTCCATGCACTATGAATTTCAGGAATTTGCGGTGGTCTGGATGGATTGCTATATGGAAGTAAGTGTCCCTTACGACCAAGACAGCATACCAGTCACCCTGTTCTGAGGAAGGAATGCTGGAAGCTAGAGTAATCATGAGGACCTTTATTTTTTTCAGGAACTTGTTTAACTCTCTTAATTATAAAATAGGTCTGAGATGGTCTTCTGCTTTGGGAATACAAAATAGTGGGAACTAAAATACTTCCCTCTGAGGAACAGAGGACCTTCTTTTATTGCTCCCACTAGACGAGACTGGATCTCCTGCTGAGGAATTGTCTTTTGAGAGTGTTCCTGAAAGAGGGATGGGGAAGTGTTTAGAAAAGCTGGACATGCACAAGTCCATAGTCTGAATCTAATGAATCTGGGGGTGCTGAGGAAGTTGACTGATGTGATTGCAGAGCCATTAGCCATTATCTTTGAAAACTAGTGGCAATCAGGGGAGGTCCTGGATGATTGGAAAAAGGCAAATATTGTGCCCATCTTTAAAAAAAAGGGAAGAGGAGAATCTGGGGAACTACAGACCAGTCAGCCTCACCTCACTCCCTGGAAAAATCATGGAGCAGGCCCTCAAGGAATCCATTTTAAAGCACTTTTTAGGAGAGGAAGGTGAAAACAGTCAACATGGATTCACCAAGGGCAAGTCATGCCTGACCAATCTGATTGCCTTCTATGATGAGATAACTGTCTTTGTGGATATGGGGAAAGTGGTTGACATGATATACCTTGATTTTAGCAAAGCTTTTGATATGGTCTCCCACAGCATCCTTGCCATCAAGTTAAAAAAGTAAGGATTGGATGAATGGACTATAAGGTGGATAGAAAGCTGGCTAGATCATCGGGCTCAACGAGTAGAGATCAATGGCTCAATGTCTAGTTGGCAGCCAGTATAAAGCTGAATGCCCCGGGGTCAGTCCTGGAGCCAGTTTTGTTCAACATCTTCATTAATGATATGGACGATGGGATGGATTGCACCCTCAGCAAGTTCGCAGATGACATTAAGCTGAGAGGAGAGGTAGATATGCTGGAGGGTAGGGATAGGGTCCAGACTGACCTAGACAAATTGGAGGATTGGGCCAAAAGAAATCTGATGAGATTCAACAAGGACAAGTGCAGAGTCCTGCACTTAGGCCGGAAGAATCCCATGCACTGCTACAGGCTGGGGACCAACTGACTAGCGGCAGTTCTGCAGAAAATGACCTAGGGATTACAGTGGACCAGAAGTTGGAGATGAGTCTCATAGACTCACAGACTTTAAGGTCAGAAGGGACCATTATGATCATCTAGTCTGACTTCCTGCACAATGCAGGCCACAGAATCTCACCCATCCACTTCAATAACAAACCCCTAACCTATGTCAACAGTGTGCCCCTGTAGCCAAGAAGGGCAATGGCATGTTGGGCTGCATTAGTAGGAGCACTGCCAGCAGATTGAGGGAAGTGATCATTCCCCTCTATTCGGCACTAGAGAGGCCACATCTGTAGTACTGCACCCAGTTTTGGACCCCACCCCCCTACAGAAAGGATGTGGACAAATTGGAGAGAGTCCAGTGGAAGGCAACGAAAATGATTAGGGGTCTGAGGCACATGACTTATGAGGAGAGGCTGAGGGAACTGGGCTTATTTAGTCTGCAGAAGAGAAGAGTGAGGGGGGATTTGATAGCAGCCTTCAACTACCTTAAGGGGCTTCCGAAGAGGATAGAGCTAGGCTGTTCTCAGTAGTGGCAGATGACAGAACAAGAAGCAATAGTCTCAAGCTTCAGTGGGAGAGGTCTAGGTTGGATATTAGGAAACACTATTTCACTAGGAGGGTGATGAAGCACTGGAATGGGTTACCTAGGAAGGTGGTGGAATCTCCATCCTTAGAGGTTTTTGAAGCCCAGCTTCACAAAGCCCTGACTGAGATCATTTAGTTGGGGTTGGTCCTGCTTTGAGGAGGGGGTTGGACTAGATGATCTCCTGAGGTCTCTTCCCACCCTAATATTCTATGATTCTATGATAAGTGGGATGGAAATAGGGAGTAAAAACAAATTGAAAGGAATATCCCAAATCCACCTTGCTAAGGACCCAAGCATGGAGGAAGTGGGATAGACAACTGGCAAAGATATGGGTAGGAACAGACTGGTCTACAAATACTGGTATGCTGCCCTTGACAAGTCTATCAAAATGTATGTTTAGACTAGCTGTTGGTCAAGAAGAACTTGCTGCTACAGATGATGAGGGTGGCGGTGATCAACTCCTGTAACTCCTGCCCCTTTTTTCAGTAGGTCCTAGGGCTGAGGTATAAAGCTCTGATATCTGTGAGCTTGCTAGGGTTGGAATTGCTTCCTCTTAGTTGCTGGTGTGTAGATTCCAAGTGACTTCAGTGCTGCTCTTGAATCTTTTCATCTTTTCCAAAAAAAGTGATGGAGAACATGCCCTCACAGATATGGCAGATGCCATGGAACAAGCCGTTGAGTCCACCACATCCAAACTGTCCTGAAGTGCTGTCCTGGCCACCAGCTTACCACTTTCTACCGTGACAGTGAACTCCTACCTAGAGTCCTCCAGTAGCCTGTCCTTTGACTTCATAATATTTTCCTGTACAATGAAGTGATAGTGACTTAGGAGGGCCAATTATATAGTGGCGGTGGGCTCCATGGTTATGTAGGCCATTGCCCCTTGTAATGTGCCCGCTGCTGGGACTGTTGAGACATCCATGGACCCCACAGCTTACATGAAGGATAAGCTTCTCATCTGGTATGGGACACAAAAGAAACCTCTTCAGAATGTGATGATGATGACTAAGTTCTGTGACAATAGTGGAGCAAAACCTTTGTGGACAGGTGAGCCAAACCTGGAGATGGTGGTACCAGAGATATTAACAATGACTTGTCCCTGGAATGTCCCAATCTCCTAGGCACCAGAAGTGCCACTGGTACCATATGCTCCGGTGGGACTGATGTAGGAATTACAGTTGCCAGTACTGGCTGAAACCCTTCCTGCATCACCAGAGACACTGGTACAAAGAGCACGAGTAGATCTCTGATAGCATTGTCGGTACTGGAACTGGTTCCTGGGTTTGACTAATAGAAACTTCAGGGGTCAGCATCAATGGACCTGGCACAGATTCTAGAGTTAATGAACTCCCCCTTTGTGGCAGAGGATCACTCTGGAGAACGCTTTCCCTCAGAGTCCCTTGCAGGGTCCTTATTTTAGCAGGCCTCAGTACCAAATATCTTGCCAAGTGTGGTATTTTGTCTTTGGCAAATTGTGTCTTCTGCAATACCAGAAATACCAAAGCTGGAGTCAAAGACATTTTGAGAGGCGAATTCTACACTGATTGTGCCCCACTGAGAGTATGCTCCGAACCCAAAAGATCTGATGCAGGGCAAAATGCCACTGCCATAAGAAGACACTTAAGCCTTACTGCTCTATCTTTTTTTTTAGCACGGCTTGAACCCTCTACAAATGTGGGACTCTCCCAAATATTTTAGGCAGCTGAGGTGTGGACCACAGTCTGTTAAAGGTCTGGCACACAACTGACAGGACCTGAACCCCAGAGAGCAAGGCACAGTTCCGGTCCTGGTCCCAAAAAAATCAAATTTGGTCCAAAACAGACCTAAAAGCTAAAAACTTAACACTAACTATATTCTATATCTGACTTAACTACTAAGTACTAAACGAGAAACAGATTATATATAAAGAGTGAGGAAAATAAACTTGCAATAGCAAGAGCGGAAGCACTCCAACAAGTGTGTCACTGGTGGTAAGAAGGAACAGAGGGAGGTTGGGAGTGGTTCTGCCTTCTTATACTGGTATACACAGGTGCACAGTGAAAGAGGGTGCTCAAGCCACCCCGAGGGGTACTGCTGAGGGAAAACATTCTCTGACAACTATGCATAAGGCATGCACACCTCTACAGTGAAATGGACATGTGCAATCACTCAAAGAAGAATGCGGGCTTTGTGGATCACATTGATGTTCCTATTATTTTCTGGGCACCTAAAAGTTAGGTGCCATGACACTGAGCATTGTGATGCCTTAGTGCTTTTGTGGATCTGGGCCAAGATCCTTTACAAATAATAAAGATTCTGTTGGAAATCTGAACATATCTGTGGCTTTTATTAAGCTTTAATTTTATACACATTACATTTCTCCTGCTGCTCCCTTCACATCTGATCTCCAAACTCCAAGTATTCAGACCATTATTAGACCTTGCTTTTGGCTTATCTGATGGTTCTTGCACCCTCAACATCCATGGGTCTACTTGATGAGACTACTGGCAGCCCTCTCTTCCCTTGAACTAGCAGTGGTAATCAGGAAAAGCCCACCGACCGCCCACCTCCGTCAACCAACTGCAAAAAATATTTAGGTCAGAGTCGGCCTGCACAACCTTTTTACATTGGATATGTTTTGTGAACTCCTAACCATATCTCTCATATGTCTTTGTTTTTTTCATGCATGGAGCTCCGGAGTATGTATGATTCCCTCCCTTGTTCCTATCTCCTGAAGCTGCTTCTTGAACAGAACTGGTGCTCCCCATACATTCAGGTGGCTGTATGCGGCATCGTGGCAGCCGTGCCTCAGTTTCCCTCTTGGGGTTTTGGCCTATTCCAGCTATAGGACCCTCCAACCAAGACACAGTCAAGAATCTGACTCCTTCCAGAGTCACAGAGTCCTTTAACACATCCAACAAAAATATAAAAACAACTAAATCTTCAGCCTCAATAGAGCATACCTCGCCACCCCTTTTCCTCACAGGCAAGCTTCCGCTATAATGCTATGTCCTCACACTTCTGTACCTCATTCCAGTCCAAAGGCTAGGGCTGGCACAGTTCTCTACCTTCTAGGATCTCAAGCAGGCTATCATCCCTCAACAGCTCCTGATCTGCCCTCAGGCTACAGGCTCACCTGAGGAGGAGACTGTCTGCTTCTCTCCCCTCCTAGCCTTCTATCAGGCTCTTTCCCAGAAAGGGCATTCACTACATTCTCTCCCTGACCTCTGTCCCCAAATTAGCTTTCCTTTAAATCCTTTCCCTTCACCTGACCACACTCTCCCCAGATGCAATCAGTGAGGCTCCTAATACTCTCAGGCACTTTATGGTACCTGTATGGGATTTACACCCATCACAATTCCCCATTAGTTTTCATAAGCAACAGAGATGACAGCATTATCTAGAGGTAAGAGGCCAAGGATATGTCTATGTTTTGAGCTTGGCAGGGGGCGGGGGGATTCGAGATGTGGATGTACCCTCAGAGACAGGACTCCTGAGTTTAAGTCCCATTCCTAATATGATCTCATAGGATTTTGGTCTAGTCACAAACTGAGGTACTGAGAAGATATCTATCTGTAAAGCGAATAAAATCACATAAATCTACCCCTAGAGATATTGTGAGACTTAGTAAACTGTTAGTAGAATGGTTTTAGATCGTTGGATGAAAGGATATGGGCTAGATCCTTAGTTTGTATAAATTAACCCTTAGCTTCACATACTTCAATGGAACACTTGTTGATCTGGCCCACTGTGATAGTGAAAAGTATTATCTTCAAGAGAATAGCTAACCAGTCCATCCACTCCCCCACACCAAAGGAGCTCATCAGAACTAAAATAAGCAATTTGCTAATAAAAGAAAATATATTTAGTGTTTGTTAAAAAACATGCAACATATTTAAAATGTTCTAATCCCACTATGGTGTATATTTTAAAATGTTTGAATGTTACAATTTTACATACAATATTAAACAAACTGATTTGAAATATGAATTATGAAACAGAAATATAATTAAAAACAAGAATGATCTAACAAATGTTAGTCAATTCTCCATCAACTTAGAATATAGCATAACAGAATAAATTATTACTGACATGTTGAATACCTTTATCTAAATTTAAGATCCATTTGTTTTCATACCACTGATTTAACTACTGCTGGTGATAGTTGGATCATTTTTGTTCATCATCATGTAGGTCTTCATCTTCGTGTTGCTCAGCATCTATGAAAGCCACGAGTGCTGCTTTTTTTGAACCTGAAGCATCACCTTCTTCAAGAGGTATTTCTTCTATCTCTGCTGTGTCTTCATCACATAGGTCTTCATCTTCATGTTGTTCAACATCTAAGAAAGTGACACGAGCTGGTTTTTTGGAACCTGAAGCCTCATCTTCTTCAACAGTTACTTCTATCTTTGCTATGCCTTCATCACGTAGGTCTTCATCTTCACGTTGTTCAAGGTCTATGAAAGTCACATGTGTTTCTTTTTTTGAACCTGAAGTCTCACCTTTTTCAAGAGGCACTACTTCTACCTTTGCTGTGCCTTCATCACAGAGGTCTTCATCTTCACGTTGTTCAACATCTACGAAAGTGACACGTGCTGTTTTTTTGGAACCTGAAGCCTCATCTTCTTCAACAGTTACTTCTATATTTGCCATGCCTTCATCACGTAGGTCTTCATCTTCATGCTGTTCAACATCTACGAAAGTCACATGTGTTTCTTTTTTTGAAGTCTCACCTTTTTCAAGAGGCACTACTTCTACCTTTGCTGTGCCTTCATCACATAGGTCTTCATCTTCATGTTGTTCAACATCTACGAAAGTCACATATGCTGTTTTTTTAGAACCTGAAACCTCATCTTCTTCAAGAGGTACATCTACCTTCGCTGTGCCTTCATCCTGTACGTATTTATCTTCATGTTCTTCAACATCTATGAAAGCCACGTGTGCTGCTTTTTTTGAATCTGAAGCATCATCTTCTTCAAGAGGTACTTCTTCTACCTTTGCTGTGCCTTCATCATGTAGCTCTTCATGTTCATATCGTTCAACATCTTCTAAAGCCACATATGCCTCTTTTTTTGAATCTGAAGCCTCAAATTCTTCAAGAAGCACTTGTTCTTCCTGTGCTGTGCTTTCTATTGGAGGTACTACAGTAATATCCTCAACTTTAGGTAAGTCTGCTCTGGAAGTCCAAACAGAACTGTACTTTGCATATGAATCATTTAGACTCTAAGAAAATACATTAAAAATAAAAACATAAATATGGACATGATACATTTAAATATCTAAATTATATCAGAAGTTCTAACAAAATGGGATGTTCATAGATCAAATAGGTTTTAAGGCCAGAAGAGACTATAATGATCATCTAGTCTGACCTGTATAACACAGCCAAATAGATTTCTACCCAGTAATTCGTGTACTGAGCCCATAACTTCTTATTGAACTAGAACATACATTTAAGAAAGACATCCAGTCTTGATTTAAAGACTTCAAGGTGATGGAGAATTCACCATATCCCTTGGTAAGAGGTTCCAGTGGTTAACTGTTCTGTTAAAAATTTACATCTTATTTCTAGATTGAATTATCTAGCTTCAACTTCTAGCCACTGGATCTTGTTATGGCTCTCCCTGACAAATAAATTAGCCTTCTGGTATCCAATATTTTGTCGCTGTGTAGATACTTATGGACTGTGGTCAAATTATCTTTTAACCTTCTCTTTTAATAAACTAAATAGAATAATCTCCTTACATCTCTCACTATAAGGCAGGACTTCCAGGCCTCAACTCATTCTGGTAGGTACTTTCTCCAACCCTCTCCAATTCTTCAGCAAAACCTTATGTTACAGAAACTATACATAGCACCAACTAACTATAAATTTTTAGAATATCCATTTCCACTTTATCTTTGAACTGGGCTCTGATAAATAGCACATCCAGAAAAGGATAGAAATGGATCTCTTCCCACCATAGGGCTGCTACTAATACCACAAGAACTTTCATAAATAACCTAAGCACTGTGGCCTGTCCAAAAGGCAATGATTAATATTGAAATACTGATCCCACAGGCTAAATGGAAAAAAATTGAGAAGGAAAATTGGAACATAAGAGGTAAGCTTTCTTTAAGTCTGTGGATGACTGGTTGTCTCCCCTACTGATGGTTGGGAGGGTAGGCTTGAATGTTTCTATCTTGAAAGATAGGTTACTTATCTTGTACAGTAACTGCAGTTCTTTGAGATGTGAAGTCCCTATCCATATTCCATGCAGGTGCTCATGACTTCCTTGCGTCTGAGAACAGATTTTTGCTAGTAGCATCTGTTGGTTCTCACCAACGCTCTTCACCTCCTCATGCTCTGTGCCAAGGGTGTAAGTGACCATACAGACCAATCACCTATCCAGTTCTTTTTCTACCACAAATCTCATGTCAAGATCTGCAGCACTGGGGAAAGAGGGAGGGTAGTGGAATACTGATAGGGATCACACATCTCAAAGTACCCTAATTTCTGCACAAGACAAATAACCACTCTTTCATTGAATGATGGTCCCTGTCTCTATCCCATTGTAGGTGACTGACAAGCAATACTAATTATGAAGGAGGGTGTGAGGACCTCTGTGAAGTCAGCAATTGCAGGATTGCTGTGACTGAAACCTCAGCAGCAGATGCCTGCATTAAAATGTAATGCTTTGCAAAGGTGTGTATAGAACCCCATGTCACTGCTCTGTAGATATCAATTAGAGGAACATCACTGAAGGAGGCTTTGCTCAAACTGAGCTATGGTTAATGCTGAGAGGACTAGGTTGAAGTCCTATGCCAGAATAGGTCTTGTTCTTATTAGTCCTTTCTGGAAACATATTGCTACTAGATGTTTGAAGATGGAGTGGTTGTCAATCAGAGGGTGACGAGCAGTGATACCTACCAGATGGACCCATACAGAGCTAAGGGAAAGACTCTTAGTCTTCAGAAAAAGGAGATAGTCCAAGATTCTGAGAATGTCAGAGAGGTTAGTTGATGCGGTTGACACCAGTCTGAAAACCACCTTCACTTAGCTATGCAACATTTCTAGTGGATTCTCTTCTACTATTGTTAAGGATGGCTTGAACAGCTTCTGAACATGTTGTTTCTAGCTTCAGTGCTGATTAAAATACCAGGCTTTGAGATGGAGATCGGTAGGTTGAGTTGGGGTGCTTTATCTTGCCCTCTTTCTGGGTCAAGCAGTCTGGGAATGGTTGGATTGTCACATGCAGTTGAGCTGACATCTATAGAATACTGAGGTACCAGAATTGTCTAAGCCACCTGGGAGCAACTAGTATGATCATTATTTTCTTCTACTTGGTTTTTTGCAACGCTGAAGTAAGTGGGATGAGTGGAAAGACATACATCAACTCATCTGACAAAGGTACTAGAAGTGTGGTTCCCTTCTGGATCCCTGACCTTCACCCCCTCTGGAGCAATAGGTCCTACATTTTCTCCTGAGTCACAAACAGGTTCCAAGATGCACCTACATACCCCACAATCTGGTAGAATATGGTCTGAACTACTGAGTCATGTAGTTCCTATATGTGACTCCTGGATAAGAACCCGGTGAGGCTCTTTGCCAGAGTATTGTGCATTCCTGGAAAGTATACTACTGATAGAGTGATGTGATGGTGAATACACCAATTCCACAGATTAACAGCTTCAATACATAGCAGGGTGGAATCTCACACCTCATTGCTTGTTGATGAACAATACTGCAACATGTTGTCTAACATCACTTGAACATGCTTTGTTTGTGTGTATGATAGAAACCGGTTACAAGCCTTAAGGACTGCTTGCAGTTCTAGGAAGTTTATGTGCATCAGAGCTTTTGTGAAGTCCATGTGCCTTATGCTGTAGGTTTGTCTAAATGGGCACCCTTCCTAACTTGGAGGCATCCATAATCAATGTTATCTTTTGAGGAGGAAGAATGAACGGAATCCACACATACATCTGTTTTCTGTTCTT
Organism: Gopherus flavomarginatus; assembly: GCF_025201925.1. Taxonomy (NCBI): domain Eukaryota; kingdom Metazoa; phylum Chordata; order Testudines; family Testudinidae; genus Gopherus; species Gopherus flavomarginatus. Next base: position 89,443,060 of record NC_066620.1, read on the forward strand.
CCACTTGCATAGAGATACTCAAACTCAGGGCTTGGGACATGTGCTGTCCTGAGCCAAGCTTGTAGGCAATGAAGTCAAAGCCTCACAAAGGATGTCACATATGTGCAGGCAGCCATGTGACCTGAAAGTGTGAGACACAAACAAACAGACGTTTGTGGGCTGATCTGGAGCTGGACAGCAAATGTCTTCATGGTCTGGAACATGTCCAAAGGAAGATATGCTCTGGCCGTGATAGAATCCAGTGTTTCCCCAATAAATTCTATGTTTTGTGTAGGAACTAAAACAGATTTATCTGTGTCTACACAGATTCCCAGTGATCATAACAGCTTAAGTATGAATGATGTTGCTGAGAGAACCACCTGATAAGAGCTCCTCATCAAAAGTTGGCCATGGAGGAAGGGAAAAATTAATGACCTGCTGTGGAGGAAGTGAGCTGCCACTACTGATACTACTTTTGTGAACACTCTTGGGGCTACTGAAAGATTGAAGGGAAGCACCTTGTGCTGGTAATGGTTCATATCTACGGTGAACCTGAGAAATATTTCTGTGTGCTTGATAGATGTTTATGTGAAAACTGGCATATTTTACGTTGAGAGCTGTGAACCAATCTCTCTTGTTCGATGAGGGAATTATTGCTGCCAAAGTTACTATTCTGAAGTGTACCACACAGATGAAGACATTGAGCTGATGCAGATCCAAGATGGGTCTCCATCCTCCCTTCTCCTTGAGAGAATGGAAGTATTTTGAATAAAACCCTTTCTGCACAGTACTGGTGAGTTACCAGTTTTATGATTCCTAGATGAAGGAGTTATTTTCCTGAACAAATTTCATCTCAGGAAAGTGGTCCCTGAAGAGGGAAAGGGATAGAGAGGAACTCTATAGTGTAATTGGTATGAAAGATGTCGAGAATCCATCTCTTCAATGTTTTACTCTGCCAGGCTAGACAAACACCAAATTGGGTATGACAGCCTTGGTTAGATGACACTGGCAGTTGAGTTGGTTTGTAGTTCTCTACAGTCCCATTAAAAGTGTTTCTGTACAGATGGCTGGAATTGGAAGGCAGAAGCAGGAGGAGTGTTATGTTTGCTTGTTGCAACCTTTGTCATTTCCTCGGTTCATAACCCCTCTGGTGGGAAAAAAGGTTGAGATGTTTGTCTTTGTTTATCTGACTGTGGCCTACAGAACTTCCTCTTGGGTGCTCGTGTGAAAATCCTCAGGGAGCAGAGGGTTGCCCCTGAGTCCTTCAATGAACGTGGGGACTCATTTGTCATCTAGTTAAAATAGTTGTTTCCTTCAAAGGGCAAGTGCTCCACCAGGGCCGGCTTTAGGCCGATTAGCCTGATTCCTGGGAATCGGGCCCCGCGCTTTAGGCGCCTTTTAAATTTTTTTACTTACCCTGGCTGCGGTCTGCTCTGGGGTCTTCCATGGCCCCGGCCCCCGCTCCCCTGACCAAAGCGCCGGCGGGAGCAGGGCTGCCCCACAGCCCCGCTCTCTCAGCTGGAGCTCTGACCGGCGCGCGCAAGCCCCGCGGCCCCACTCTCCTGGCTGGAGCTCTGGCTGGAGTGCGACAAGCCCCACGGCCCCGGCTGGTGCTCCGGCCGGAGCGCAACAAGCCCCGCGGCCCCGGCTGGTGCTCTGGCCGGAGCACGGTAAGTCCCATGGCCCCGGCTGGAGCTCCAGCCGGAGCGCTGCAAGCCCTGCGGCCCCGCTCTCCTGGCTGGAGCTCTGGCTGGAGCACGCAAAGCCCCATGCCCCCGTCTGGAGCTCCGGGCCCTTTAAATAGCCCCCAGAGCCCTGGCGTAGCAGGGGGCTCTGGGGGCTATTTAAAGGGCCAGGGCTCCAGCTGCCTCTGCCACCCCGGTCCTTTAAATAGCCGCCGGAGCCCCGGCGCCCCCATGCATTCCCCAGGGTTCCCACAGCTATTTAAAAGGTCCGGGGCGGGGTAGAAGCAGGGGAGTCCCAGGCCCTTTAAATAGCCCTCAGAGCCCTGGGATAGCGGGGGGCTCTGGGGGCTTTTTAAAGGGCCGGGGGTCCAGCAGCCTCTGCTGCACCCCTTGCCCTGCCCGCACCAGCCCTGCCCCCCCGCTGCCTGCAGCCAGCTCTGCACCCCCTGCCCACAACCAGCCCCTACCAAACCCCCTGCCCTGTCTCCAGCCAACCCCTGCCACACACCCCTGCCCACACCAGCCCTGCAGTGCCCGCCCTGCCCTGTCTGCAGCCAACCCCTGCTGCACTCCCCTGCCTGAAGCCAGCCAGTCCTATACTCCTGTCTCCAGCCCTGCCAACCCCTGCTGCACCCCCCTGTGGCCCTCCCTGAAGCCAGCCCGCCCCACACTCCCCTGTCTCCAGCCAGCCCCGCACCCCTTGCCCTGCCTGCAGCCAGACCCTGCCTCCAGTCAGCCCCTGCCCTGCCTTGAACAAGCCCCATGTCCATTGCTGCCCTGCAGTTCCCAGGCCAGTAACCTACATACCTGCTTCAATGAGGGGGGCAAGAAGCAGTGGGGACCCACACATGTGCACACCCACAGGAAGTGGCGGGGACCCACACATGTGAAACAGCAGTCATTAATAACCAATCAACAGCATATATGATGCAATGTACATAATATACAATTGTATTATTTATATAGTTATGGAAAGTAAATAATACATGGAAGAAATGGAAGGCTTTTTTTTACACTTTTTTCTTTTTAAGTCATCCCTACCAGGCCCCGTCGAAAGTGTTTGAATTGGGCCCCGCACTCCCTAACGCTGGCCCTGTGCTCCACTGTAGACTGAACTTCTATTGGGAATCCAGAGGAGTAAAGCTGTGATGCTCTTCTCAAGACAACAGCCATCACCATTGAGTGAGGGGTTGTATCAGCTGCACCGAGTGTGGTCTGCAGTGATGATCTTGCAATCAATTTACCTTCCTCAATGAGTACCTCAAACTGACCACTAAACTCCTGTGGAAGATTATCTGTGAATTCCATCAATTTGGTATAGCTGACAAAAATCGTATTTAGACATTAATGCCTGACAGTTTGCTATACAAAATAGCAGGCTGGTGGAAGAAAAAACCTTCCTGCGGAATAGATCGAAGTATTTAGCTTCATTATCAGGAGGTCGATCTTGGGTGATGTTGCCTGCTGCTTTCTGAGGTTGTCTCTACCTCCAATGAATTTGGTACAAGGTGAATGAATAAAAATTCTGCTCCTTTGGCTGTCACAAAAAAAATCTTCTTTTCTGTTCTCTTGAGGGTGAGAGCACATGTGACCAGAGCGTGCCAGACCTCTTTTGCAGGTTTCAAGTTGGCTTAATTGATGAGCAATGTCACCTTGATGTGCCCCACACACTGCAGAATATCTAAGAGTTTATGAGTTGTGTCTTCCACAGGGATCTGCAGCATGCCTGCCACCTTCTTTAGCAAGTCTTGAAATTCCCTGAAATTGTCAGGTGGAGATGGGGAGACAAGAGCAACTACCTTGTCTGATGATGACAAAGAGAATCCTGTTGGATCAGTCAGCTCCAGTTAGTCTTCCTCAACTGTTTCCTGTGGTGGTTTCATTTCCTCTCTGTGGGAAGAGGGGTGCTGTAATTCAAGGAGGGATCATGTAGACTTGGCACCATGAGTGTACAAGTCCCAGGATTGCCAGTGTGATCTGTACAATGGGTCTTCAGAACTGGGAGCTCTGGGTAAGCCAATCCCATACCAGGATGACAAGGCATCAAGGACTTAAGTTGGAGAGGAAGTTTTCCTCTTTGAAGAAAGGCTAGTGGGAGATTTCTCTTTCCTACTGTGGGAGTATTTTCTCTCATCCTCTGTTTACAGGAGGAGGAAGTCTTACATCTAACTCTCTTGGTGGCAATACCAGAGGTGACCAAACTTGAAGGCACACTCCTAGACTCTTCAGCCCTATGTAAAGGGGGGTGGGGTGGAGGTGGGCGTCTACTGAGCCTGGATCAAACTGGGGCCTCAAACTGTACTCATGTGCCTGGCAGGTTCTTATAGGCAAGAATCAGAAAATTGTGCACTTGGAGGAAATGTGTGCTTCTCCAAAGCAGTAGAGGCACCTTATGTGGTTGTCACTGACTGGGAAGACCTGAGGGCAGGAGGCACACTCCTTAAAGCCCAGGATCTTGCCACAGTATTTGTCTCAGACAAGGCATGTGAGAGGGAGGGAAGGAAACCCCCATCTCTAACTACACTAGGACTAAAAAGTTACTAACTAAACTAATATTTATAATTTTTTACAGAAAGAGTCATGAAGGAAGCAAATGCTATGGACACTGGAATGTTCCAACTCACACCATCAGCTGTAGAAAGGAACTAGAGAGAAATCGGTCTACATGGCCATTTATACCCTTGGTCCTCAGCACTAGGCATGAAGTGCGCAAGCACAAACTAATGGACACTGCTAGCAAAAATCTCCTGGTTTCAGATGCATGGAGCACATGCATACCCACAGTGAACTACAGATAGGAACTATCACTCAAAGAAGAACCTGGACTTTCTCAGGAATCTGTTCAATTGTTTCATATCAAGTATTGCTCACTGTTGTCCTGAACTTTTGAGATCAGAAGCAGTATGGAGCATAGCCCCAGTGGATAAATTACTTCCAGTGGATAAATTAGATCCCTACAGATCCCAAACTGGAGTATGTGGGCCAAACCCTCAATTCAATTCAAGCTGCAGTCAGTGCAGGACATAAGTATCGGGGTAAAGGTTGCTTTATCCCAACTTTATGATCCTACAACTGTTGGATTTTCATGGGGGCAACATGACTCCTAGCATACATTTAGGGAAGTTGTAGGGCTGCTCTAGTTTATGCCTGGCTGCAATGCTATTGAGAGGTCATTGTGGCAGCTAGAAATTAGTAGGACTCCTCCTACAAACCCATTCTCCTGACTTGTTCCTGACACATGCCTTATGCTAGAGGTTGTGACACAGGATAGCACAGGGCAGACTATGCCAGAACCATGGAGCTGAAGGATTCCTCTTATGCTAGAAGAATCATCTTCTAGACACTTAGACCAGCTTTAAGTATTCCCTGCAATTCCAAAGCAGCATAAAGTAGACTTCAGGCTAGGCTGTGGAACCTTCACTTATGTCACTTATGTTTACTCACACATGAAGTGAGATCACTTGTGTGAGTAAAGCTCATTAGATCAAGGGCTGAACAAAGTAAGCCTTGGAAGAACCATGTTCTCCCTTGTTACTCTTCTTTACCTCTTATACTTATTTTCTGGCCAATTTACCATATATTTAAATACCATTTTATATTTCTGTGTCACTGCTTAATTTGATCATATTATATCTTAACTTAAATATCTGCCTTTGATACACTCATTTTATACAGTAAATCAAAGGTTTTCAACCTTTTTTTTCTCTCATGAACACTTTTTACCCTTCCTTGCTGCTTGGAGGAACAAAAGACTCAAGATATGAAAAAGAAATGCCTATGCAAGATTATTCCCTTTTGCAGGGTATTGTCCTGTGTTGCTTTAGATGTGCAAAGTGATAGGAATTCTATCAATTCCCTTGGAAGCGTGTTCTACAACATGGGCAGCGTGTGACTCCAGCATTTGGGGAGGCTTTAGAGAGCACCGGAAGCTTCCTACAAGTGTGCGTGGGGGGAGGCACCGGGGCTCAGACCGCGCCCTTCCCCCTGCTTTGCCCTGAGGCTCACCCCCACTCAGCTTCTTTCCCCCAAGGCCCCATTCATGCTCCACCCCACTCTGCCCCAAGCCTGTTGGGTCCCCTCCCCGAGATAATCCCCGCACCCACTCCTCCCTGCCCTGAGGCCCCCCTGCCCACCATTCATACCTCTTTGCCCCCTCCTTCTGAGGACCACCCCCACCACTTGCACCTCTCCATCCTCTCCCCTGAGGACCCCCCTCCCACTGCTCCTTGGTGAGGGGGCCTTGGAGGACAGGGTGGAGAGGCGCAAGCGGTGGATGGGTGGGATCCTTCAGGGGAAGAGGTGGAGCAGGGTTGGGAAGAGTAGCAGCATGTGCAGGGCCATGCAGAAAGAATACAAGCAGGAGGGGGGCCTTGGGGCGGAGTGCAGGCAGGGCTCCAGCCTGGGCGCCCTTTCGGTAGCGGTGTTCCAAAGGCAGTGGGCCAGCGTGCCTGCAGAGGGAGGTGCGCTGCATTCTGTTTGGGGAGGCTTAGCCTCCTCTGGCCTCTTATACCTGCCACCCATGTTCTACAACCTACTACATCTTCCTGTCAAAAGTTTCTTAAAACATTTGGCCTAAATTTTCCCACCCAGTTTCATCCAATTGCTCCTAGCTAAAATACCTACTTCTATGTTGCTAAGATAAATAGCACCTCTCCCTTCTTAGCATTTATACTCTTCATAAGTTTACAGACTTTTATTATGTTTCGCCTCCGTCCAGTTGTTGCTTAGTCAAGCAACATATATGCAACTCTTTTAATCCTTTCTCTCAAGAAACTCCTCCCATGAATTCTGATGATCTTTTCTGATTTCAATCCATTTATCAGTCTCTTTCTGGTGGCTAATTGCTTGTTCAAAGGCTGGAGGGCTTAAGGAGCTTCTTGCCACTTGCATCCTGCACAAAGGCCAAACACAACTGCACTTATTGCACTCCCTTGAGCTCAAGAACTGCTCTTGGCTAGCTGTGTTGTCTGTAAAAGGGACACAGATGGGAGGGAGGAGGCAGGGATATGAGCCCTTTAGCTGTGCTTCCCAGGAGCACTGACAGGATTGTGCCTGGTGGAGGTATATCATCTTCAGGAGCTTCTTCTGGTGGAGGGCAGCTTCATACCACCCCAAATGTAGGGCACTACTTATTCATCACAAATGGGCCCCATAAACTAGATTCTCAAGTCCACTAAATCTATTTTGCACTGTTGACTTAAAGTGACTGAAGATGGCCAGTGGATAATTCCACCTGTGCAACACGTGCTCCTCTGGTGGAAAGACAGAGGTGGCTCTGCTACCTACTGTGCGAGCTGCACACAGTCCTGGTGTAGAGGAGAGAAAGGTGAGTTGGAAGTATTCCAGGGATGAGGATGGGGAGGACCAGCAGTATATGTTAGAGTTGCTCTCCTCAGCTGTAAATTGCTCTAGGCCTAACGGCCCCTCCTCACCACTGCACCAGCTCAGGTGGAGAACCTGCCCCTAAATATTTAAGGCCAGATTGTGAACCCCTTACTCACTCTGGTGAGCATTTACTCTCATGAGTAATCCCACTGACCTAAATGGGATTCTTTGTGTGAGTAACTGACACCAGAAAAAGGTTCACAATCTAGCTATTACTGATTTAGTGATCTGGATTGCATGGTAAGCTGGGCACAAGCAAACAATATATATTTCAATATGGCCAAATGTAAACGTATACATCTTGGAACATATAGGCCATACTTACAGGATGGCGGACTCTATTCTAGGAAGCAGTGACTTTGAAAATGATTTTGGGGTAGTGGTGTATAATCAGCTGAACATGTGCTCTCAGGGCAATGCTGGGGCCAAAAAGGCTACTGTAAACTGTGGGATCTCAAGTAGGAGTAAGAGAGGTTATTTTCTCTCTGTATTTGCCCCTGTTGCAACCTCTTCTGGAACATTTTGTCTAGTTCTGGTGTCCACAATTCAAGAAGGATGTTGATGAATTGGAGAGGGTTCAGAAAAGAGCCCTGAGAATGATTAAAGAATTAGAAAACATGCCTTATAGTGATAGACTCAAGGAGCTCAATCTATTCAGCTTAACAAAGAGAAGGTTAAGGGGTGATAATATAGTGTTATTTTGACAAAATATGCAGAATTTTGCAGACTTTTAAAATATTGTATAAATTTTTGGTGCACAATTTTTAATTTGTTGGTACAGAATTCCCTCACTAGTAATATGTAGCTGCTTTAGCGTCATGTAAAATTTAGAAAACCAGTTCCTGTATGCTTAGAATAAAGATATTTTAGCATAGAAAGACCATTTTAGCATAGCTGCATTCAATCCTTTGTTTACCTGTAATGAATGAGGTGGTGACTCCCATGGTATTATACTGTTTGTTACCTCACAAACAGAAGCATGAATAATGTTCTTCTTCTGTTGCACTGCTGTATTTTTAAGCCGTGGAATGAAAGCAAGAATACCTGCTGCTCCAACAGAACAAAGTCCAGGCACTACAAATCCAATGTTGTAACTTCCTAAGAAGTCATATATCCAGCCTGAAACAAATAATACTCCAATTGCATGTAATCATATTCTCCCCGCATCAAAGCACATCTTTATCTCCACATGTTCTTTATTATCCTATAATACAATGATGAGTGCCTTAGAAGAGATAGAAAAGCCTATAAGCTAAATAAATTAAACTCTTTTTGAAACCTTTTATTTTATTTAATCCAATATCTTTAGAGACAATATGTACTCAAGTGAGAGCATTTTCAATTTATGTAGTACATATGGAATCACCAATCTTTATGGAGAAACATCCCACATCTCTTAAAAAGGTTCCATGATGGGTCCAGTAGTCAGGTGATGCAGTTCCTGATGGGCTGAAAGCCCATTACATCAAGATTTGTCTCTATGGCTCATGTGAGGAGTAGAACTAGGTGAATTTCTTTTGGATGGATAGTGTATTCACTGAAAAATGCAGTTTCAAATCAACAAACTATTTGTGAACTCATGTTCAGTTTGCTGAATAGTTTTGACTGAACCAAAAAAGTCAAAACATTTTGGCGATGAGAGATGAAACATTTTGTTCAGTCATGAAAAATTCATTTTGTCTTTCAGGCATTTTGACAATGGAAAAGACTCACAAAATATCCAGAGGATGAGGTGCTGCCTCCTTTGTAAGCTTTAATGAACTGCTTAAAGCAGTCACCTAGGATGCTGGAGATACAGATTCAATTCCCTACTCTACCTGATGTGGGGAAGGAATCTGAACTTTGGTCTCCTACATGCCCTCCCGACCGGGGGTTTAGGCTGCAGTTCAGCCCTCAACTAAAACCTCTTCAGTGCATCATCAAGGATCTACAACCTATTCTGAAGGATGATCCCTCACTCTCACAGACCTTGGGAAACAGGCCAGTCCTCGCTTACAGACAGCCTCCCAACTTGAAGCAAATACTCACCAGCAACTAAACACCACACAACAAAAACACTAACCCAGGAACCTATCCCTGCAACAACCCCATTGCCAACTCTGTCCACATATCTATTCAAGGGACACCATCACAGGACCTAACCACATCAGCCACACCATCAGGGGCTGGTTCACCTGCACATCTACCAATGTGATATATGCTGTCATGTTCCAGCAGTGCCCCTCTGCCATGCACATTGGCCAAACAGGACAGTCTCTACACAAAAGAATAAATGAACACAAATCAGACGTCAAGAATTATAACATTAAAAAACCAGTCGGAGAACACTTCAACCTCCCTGGACACTCAATAACAGATTTAAAAGTGGCAATTCTTCAACAAAAAAGCTTCAAAAACAGAATCCAACAAGAAACTGCAGAACTGGATAATTTGCAAACTGGACACCATCAAATTAGGCCTGAATAAAGACTGGAGTGGATCGGTCATTACAAGAACTAAAAACTAATTTCCCCATGCTAATTCCCCCCCTACTGTTACCCACACCTTCTTGTCAACTGTTTGAAATGGGCCATCCTGATTACCACTAAAAAAGTGATTTTTTCCTCCTGCTTATGATAGCCCACTTTAATTGAATTGTCTCATTAGAATTGGTAAGGCAACTCCCATCTTTCCATGTATTATGTATATATATTTTCCTACTGTATTTTCCACTCCATGCATCTGATGAAGTGGATCTTAGCCCATGAAAGCTTGTGCTCAAATAAATTTGTTAGTCTCTAAGGTGCCACAAGTACTCCTCATTGTTTTTGCTGATAGAGACTAACGCGGTTACAACTCTGAAACCTATTACAATCCACTGTGATTACCCCAAGCAGGTCTAACTAATGTCTAGCCCAGGTTTTTTACTTTCTCTCCACGGACAACAGTGATTTATCAGGAACCAAGCTGCTCTTTCAAAGTGTAGTTCATTTATTTAAGGACAAAAGCATACAGAGAAAACATATAAAATAATAAAAAAGTTTTAATCTAAACGCACACTAAAGGTATCAGAAGTCACCAATTTTCCACATGGTGGAATCTGACAGGTTAAAGTCTTCCAGCCTTCCAGCAGGGTTGGGTCCCCACTTGGACCAAAAGTCAGGTCTGTTTGTTGAACGAAAAGAAGGCCCTGAGTCTGTTTAAGCTCAGTCTTTAAACCCTAAAGCCTTAGGCTATGTCTACACTACAGGCTATGTCGGCAAAATTTATATCGCTAAGGGGTATGAATATTCTCCCCACCGAGTGACATAAGTTACACCGACATAAGCACTCATATGCACAGGACTATGCTGGTGGGAGAGCTTCTCCCGCCGACATTGCTTATGCTGCTTGTGAAGGTGAGTTTCTTATGCTGACTGGAAAGCTCTCTCCTGTCGGCATAGAGCATCTTCACCAAACATGCTGCAGTGGCATAGCTGTATTGCTACAGCTGTGCCACTGCAGTGCTGTACATATAGTCATACCCTCAGTCTCTCAGCCTCTTGAAAACTGGGAAAACCAGTCACTGTCTCTATCTCCAGTGCCCCAAGCCATAAAGATGGACATTTATGTAACTGGCTTTGGGATTTTGCATTAATCACCCCATAGTGATTCCAGATTCCACAGGGAACTTCCCAAGTTAGTTAGAAATAAACAAATACATAAAGCTTATTGACACAAAGATCTCTGAATATTTCATGAGCCCCTCTCATCTCACTCATCTCAATATCATGGTCTTTGAAATTTTCAGGCTTTCAAGAGCTGGCTCATATTTACAGATAATATTCATAAAATTCAATATAATGATCTCAAGATAGCTGTGTGTTTGTGTATCTGTCACAGTCACAACAGAAAAAAGAACAGAAAAATCATTCATCTTGAGAGAGGAAAAGTATGTCTGGCAGCATCAGCTTGAAGGAAGGGAGGTTTAACATTTCTCTCCCTACCATTCATTTCTCTAATTTCATCCCTAGGTCTATGGAGAGGGGGCTGTCTCAAGAACTATAGACAGTGGAAATCACTAAAAGGAGACTTTAATGTTGCTAGCAATGCTATTAATAGATAAAGGGCTAAATATTGTTCTTCATATGGATAAAACATTTAAATACCAGCATATGCAAAGCATTATTATTTAGGAAAACATTCAAATACAAATTCTCTGTATTAGATAACTCACCTGCAAATGGTGGACCAAAACAACTAATTGTGTGGACAGCCATCATAAATCCCCAGGCCACAGGCATTTTCTCTGCTCCCATCAAGTCTAGAGTTAGAACAGGTAAAAGAACATAGTTTCCTGCATCAAAAAATCCCAACAGTGAGCCAAAAGCAATTAGGGCAGGGAAAGTTGTGCATAGAGGAATTGTCAAGTACAACAGCCCTGGAAAACAAAACAAAAACAAAATTGTTAAGGTGCTTTTGTTATTGTATTTGCTTATACTTGTTATGGATGAAACACCTGTGTTGAATGGAGCCAGATGAAGGCCATGTTTTCTATAAGTAGTTAGTTGTGTAGTCTATCTAAAATAATCTCATTATGTATTGACTCTTGGATTTCTTGCTAATGTTAAATTCTCACATAATAGCATCCATAGGTAATGGTTTTTTACCATCTCCAGTTGGTTAGGAGATGCCATACCATCCTGGCGAACACCAATCTAGCCTTGGTTATACATGTTTTAGTTACCGCTCTATTGGACAACAGTGCAATATACCTGGGCATGAAGTCATCAGCGCTTAGGAAACTTTAACAGCAAGGAATGTTGCACCATGTCTTCTCAGCAACACAGGCTATCACAAGCAGATCACACCTGTCCTTTAGTCTCTACATTGACTTACCATAAAATATCAAATCAAGTTCAAGGTCTAAATCCCTACCTTACTTTCAAGGCACTCAATGGCCTGGGCCCAGGATATCTAAAAGATCACCCACAGCTCTGACACAGCTCCACATCTCTGGCCCAACAAAACTCTCCACCATAATGGTAAAGCTCATCTATGCAGGAGACAGAACTTTCTTGGGGGCTGGTCCAAGACTGTGGAATGAACTCCTACAGTAAGTAAGCCCTAACACAAACTTCACCATCTTCCCACTCCAAGTGTAAGGGGCGCTTCTGTGATCTTGCCTTTTCCAATATAAATACAGAACATAACACGGACACACACAAAAATAAACCCCTACCACAGCAAAGCACTCCACTATACACACAATTCTTGCCATGGCAAGAGAATGAGAGAAAGAATAAACCACATGTAGCAGATGTTAGTCATGTCACTCAATGCACTACTGGAAGAGGCTCATATACTATAGTGATGAAGGCAGTAAACAAACCTGTATAAAAAAGATTTCATAGTTTAATGTTCAGATTGGTGGTGGTTGTAATTGAGCAACTTCTGCTATTATACAGTGTAGGATTTTTTGTGTTAGATCATGAACCATATTTTGATATGTATGGTTTGCATTATTTATTCAGTTGTGAGTTGTAATGTGGTGCTAAATTTGTTTGCTGTTATTAAATAGCTTGAATAAATAAGTATTTCTCTGTAATGCTATATACTCTCTGATAAGAAGAGTAGATTTGAACTAGTATAGCACTTATATACGTATTTGAACCTAAAAGCTTTGCTAGGAAACTTCTTTAATGATCTATTTGATACCTGTGGCAAAGTGACTTACCAGTCAGAGCACCCCCTTACAGCTAGGTGTGACATTGAAGGCATTTTCTCTGCTACAGTTCTGCAGACCAGCCATCCAGGCCTGCTAGTCATCCCATTTGCCTTGTGAGTTGGCCCTCTGGCCAGGTCATTCTTGAGAAATGCCCCTTTCAAGGTAATTCAGAATCCAGGTTATAAGACAGGAAAAACCTAAAATCTAGTAGACTCTATGCCAGGGCCTCGGCCCCCATCTGGGGTGTGTAATTCCTGACGTCTTTCAATCTGGAAGCCGGCCCTTCTTCTCTTGATCTGGGGGAGAGGCAGCGGAACACAAGCCCACCCTCTCTTCTGGATGTCAGGAATCAGGGTCTGCAGTTGATCCTGAGACCAGCTAGCTGCCCCACAACTGAACACCCTGATCGAACAAATCACCAGATTGACTGAGAAGCATCACAAGACCTGCTCTGAAGCCCAGCAGCAGCACTAAGCCAGTAGCTGCTCAACGCTTACGTCACAGCTGCCATCGTTCCTGTGCAAGCCTTGTTCCCAAGCCTTGCTCCAGCCCAGCTTCTGCCTTGTTCCTGTTGCTCTGCTCCAGTCCATGCCAGCCTTCCTCTTGTGCTTGGTTCCTGACTCCAGCTCTGACCTTTGGCACTGTTCCTGGTCTCTGACTCCAGCTCCAACCACTAGCCTGACCACCCACGCTCCTGTCTGTGACACAGATTTCCAACCCAGGGACTATGCTTAGGTGACTATGGATTGTTCCTTCAATTCCCCCTCTGCTTCCGTGCACTGTTTTTACCTTTTCCTGCTTGTCAGTGTCTTCCCCAGGCCTGTGAATGCTTCAATTCCTGCCATGAAATTGTGGCTCCTTGCCGCTTTTTTCCAGCTGACTAAAATGAGGAGCTTCTGCAAAACTGCTGCCCAACCTCTCCAGCAGTAATTGAGCTATATTCCAAAGAGTTCTTCTGGTCCCCCCAGTATTCCTCCTGGAGCTGGAACTGTGGTTCAGGCAGTCCCTTGGTCACCCTTCTCGAGGCAGGAGTCCTCCAGGTCTCCTTTGTGGAGCTGGACTTGTGCCACCCATAGGACCTCAGCTGACTGCTCTTTCAACTGGCTCGTTTTCCCCAATTAGTCCCCAGGTTCAGCAGAGTCGGTAAGCCAGTTTCTTCTTTTTTGTGTCTCCCGCCTAGCAGCTAGTGGGGAGAAAACTGTCCACTTCCCAGGGTTTGGCCCTTCTGAACCTGGCTTCTTCTTTTCAAGGTTCCTCTTCCATGACTGGCATGCTTCGCAGATGCAGCAGGATAGAGCTGCCTGAGACTACAACTGCTCCTTAACTGCTTTCTGCCTGCTGTAGCGTTATCTGTGTACATGGGGAATGGTCTGCCTTGCTTGATAGTTTAATTTGTGATGGAGTAGAATTTAAAGAGACCTAGGCACGCTAAGAAAAATGTGGGCTGTACAATTAAACACAGTATACTGGTGATCTTTAAAGAACAAAGATAAATATTCCATAGTGCTAGAGACCTTTCATGTATTTGCACACTCATAATTCAGATTAAAGATCTGACATTCTACTTTTTTCTTTGCAACTTTAATACCAAATTATTGATATAAATATTGGGAGTACTATGATTGCTGATCATCCTTAATTTACTTTGACTTTCCAAAGTGGCCAGATTAAGCAAGAGCCCTTTTTATGAAGATTTCCTTCTAATAATTTTCTCTTATATATAGAAGTATTTTTATACAAAAATTGTGTATGGCATAAATTGTGTACTGTATTTTTATAAAAAAAGTACTTGAGGGACCTGACTTTGGAAACTGTTTAAAAGACTATTAAAATGAAGCTATTTTAATTCATTCACTTTGTGCTCACTTTTCCCATGACCAGATGACTGGTACTGCAAAAACCTGGAGAAATTACAGGCTCAAAACTGGAGCAGAATATCAGATTGCTTCAAACACAGGATTATATTTCCACAAAGTTGTCATAAATGATCTCCACTAGAGGGCAATTGTGCATTACTCCAAGCAAGCAAAACAGGATGTATGAAAAAAGCAAACCAACATACCCTTAAAAAAAAACGTAACCAGGAAAATAGCCTCTCACTTAAGAAACTTAAGATCAAAAGAACTGAGTGGATCAAAAGCAGCTTTCATCATCTTATCTGGACCATATTGTCTCATGACAGATGAAGCTTTTAAATGTGAAGATTCAAGCCAGACAATTAGGGGCTGCAGACATACTGTCTTACCTAAAATTGACTTAGACAAACAAGATGGGTGAAATATTGTCTTTTATTGGACCAAGTTCTGTTAGTGAGAAAGACAAACTTTCGAGCTACATAGAGCTTGTCTCTTTCACTAACAGAAGTTGGTCCCATAAAAGATACTACCTCACTCACCTTGTCTCTCTGATATTCTGGGATCAACATGCCTATAACAACACTGAATAAAATTGACTAAGGCACATAGAAGCCTAAGGGTATGTCTACACTACCCGCTAGTGTAGACGCGATAAAATCGATCCCCGATCGCTCTGCTGTCGACCCCAGAACTGCACTGCATCAAGAGACGGAAGCGGAGTCGATGGCGGAGTGGCAGCAGTCAACTCGCCGCCGTCCTCACAGCCAGGTAAATCGACCTAAGATATGCCAACTTCAGCTACGCTATTTGCGTAGCTGAAGTTGCGTATCTTAGGTCGACCCCCCACCCCAGTGTAGACCTAGCCTTAGTCTCATTGAAAAGTTATAAGACAGAGTCCCTAAATTATTTACTCAAATTACTTTTGAACATTTTACCCTGAATTCCTTTAGTGTGTAATCCTTCTGCATGGGTTTCCCATTCCAGAATGGATGCACCTGTGTCATTATGATTTGGACCAGAGGCATCTAGGAATCCATCTCTAAATCAAGATTGTGCCTGGAATGCCACCAGGTCAGAAAGGCTCTGAAGGTGTCTGTTTCCTGAAGCAATGTGAGAGTCCCTGGGATGCTTGCTTTCAGTGAGGACACTGAAGTTGTCTCTTATGAACATATGCCATGGCTACTACTGAATATGTTTGCAGCCATCAGATTCAAAGTTCACAGTATTGTCCTAGCTGTCATCTGTTGGCTTTTGCTTAATATTTCTGCCCACCTGGTGACGTCTTGGATAGTGTCTGGGCAGGAATGCTTGACCTGTGTCTAACAGGGCTCCTGTGTACTCCAATCATCTACTGGAGACAAGATGGGACTTGGACAGTTTATCATAAACACTAGGGTATCCAATATCCCTGTTGTGTTGGCTTTTTGAATGCTAAGGAGTGTCCTTGATAACCTAATTGTCTAAGTGGGGGAAAACATGCATCCACAGTTTATGCAGATAGGTTACAACTGTGACAGATTCGGTCACGAAGATCCCCTTGGGACTGTCACTTGATGTGCTGAAATTACCTTTCAGCCTATTTTCCCTGCCACTTTGGGACTTCCAGAACCCTGTCATGTTGAGCCAGACATTCTAGCCTGCTGCAACACAGATCCAGGGTCTGGTCCACACCCCTAAAGCTGCAGACTTAACTGAAAACAGCTCAGCAGGTTATCTGTCTCCAGCACCCAGACACCAAGCTCCCAATGGGATCCAAACCCCAAATAAATCCATTTTACTCTGTATAAAGCGTATACAGGGTAAATTCATAAATTGTTCGCCCTCTACATCACTGATAGAGAGATATGCTCAGCTGCTTGCTCCCCCAGGTATTAATCACTTACTCTGGGTTTATTAATAAACAAAAGTGATTTTATTAAGTATAAAAACTAGGATTTAAGCAATTTCAAGTAATAACAGCCAGAACAAAGTAAGTCACAAAGCAAAATAAAACAAAACATGCAAGTCTAAGCCTAATATATTAAGAAACTGATCACAGGTAACTCACTCTCAAAGATGTTCCAATAAGCTTCTTTCACAGACTAGACTCCTTCCTAGTCTGGGCGCCATCGTTTCCCTTGTACAGTTTTTGTTAGATCCAGCAGACATCTCAGGTGGTAAGCAGGGGTTTTCTCATGACTGGCAGCCCCATTTGTCTGCTCCACCCCCTTTTATGGTTTTAGCACACGGCGGGAATATTTTGTCTGTGCTTGTCCCCACTCTCACCTCATCAATGGAAAAGTACAAGGATTAAGATGGATTCCAGTATCATGTGACATGGTCACATGTCACTGTAAGACCTCTACCCTCCATTCTTTCTGGGTTGGCCCACACGTACACAGGAAGGTTTGCAGGCAAATAAACCATTTACAACCAATTGTCCTAGTCAATGGGAGCCATCAAGATTCTAAGTCACCATTAATAGTTCACACTTTGCATAATTACAATAGGACCTCAGAGTTATACTGCATATTTTTAGCTTCAGATACAAGAATGATACATGCATGCAAACAGGAGGAATATATTCAGTAGGTTATAACTTTTGTTATGGTATCTTACAAGAGACCTTTTGCATAAAGCATATTCCAGTTACATCATATTCACACTCATAAGCATATTTCCATAAGACATATGGAGTGCAACATCACAAAAATTACTGCCAAACATTTTGTGAAAAGGTGGTGTCAGTGCTATTCCGAAAAGCTAAACATTAGTAATACTTTTCCCCTACAAGAAAAGAGACACTTCAGGTGCTTGTAAGGTAACCCTATGTCCACATAAGTATCCATAATGTCTAGATCTCATAGCCAGTTGTCTTTCTCTAGAAATGGTATAATTGTTCCTAAGATGACCACGTTGCATTTTTCCTTTACCTAATACTGGTTTAGGTTCTCAAGAATTGGAGAGGGCCGGAGCTCTCGTAACTTTTTGATCATTAGAAAATTATCTCTTATCAAAACTCTTTCCTCTTTAGCACGTTGACATAGGCTTGATGGCTCTCCTTCCAAGAAGAAATGGATATCCTGGAGTATTTATTTCTTACAATAAGGTGCTCAAGAGCACTTATGAGGTGGGAGCAGGGACAGGAAATCTAGAGGATTTTCTGAGAACCTGATCTTGTCACCCTACCAATCAATACTCATCTGTTTGAAGTAACCAAAGGCTATCAGGGATAGCTCACAGTCTGCCTCTGACAGGGAGGTCCTGTCAGGGACTGAAAGTAATCAGTTGGCTATATGCTCTGGAATCTTTCAAAAAAGCCTTTGGGGGTTTTAGAATTTTCTGAAAGGACCCATAGAACCCCCCGAGAACTCCTTTTAAAAGGCTGCTTACTTGGATATTATGCAGAGGTCAGGATTTGGCCCTTCATGTGCCTTTTTCTTTAAAAAAAAACATGACAGAGATGGCATAGAGTGCAGTTTTCTGTTATGTGTGTGTGTGTGTAAAGCAGCTGTGAAGATAACGGCATTAAGTCAGTATTTGATAAACCATTTAAATATAAAAATATGTATTTTTCATAAAATCTGATCACATCAAAAATAACATTTTAATTCTCTAAATTTCCAAGCAACCATTAGCTCTTTTTCTTATCAGAGTCAACTTCATCAGAACAACAGAACCTATTTTATTCTGCAAATAATATTGTCCTTCCACCTATACTGTGAAGTAATACCAGACCTCAAAAGTCTTTAACCTATTTCCCCTGTTTTTTCAGATTCAGTTGTCCGTTTACAGCATATACTGGCTGCCACTGGCTGACAAAGACAGAAGTGAAATAGTTCACTGGGTAACCTCTCACAATGCAAAACACTGGAAGGACAGCAGAATTTTTGAGAAAAGAGAAATGTAATTCAATGTCGGATTATATCTACTTACTTGTTCTCTTTTTGGGACTGCAGCACAATGCGGAACCAAACAAAATGTGAACAGAAAACATATATATTTAGACCAGGATTCCGCTACTCTTACTCATGTTAAGTAGTAATTTACTACATACATAGTCCCACTGATTTCAGTGAGACTATTTGCCAAATAAGTTAACTATTCAGTGTGAATAAACGCAACAGAATCAGAGTATAAAAAACTGAATTCTACAGGAACTAATAAATCATTGCATAAAACACATGACACAAATAATAAAAGGACATAAACATACATGGAAAGACGAACAGCCTATTTGAAAAGTAAATAGATTTTGCAGAGCTACCATCACATTAGCTACAGAACGGGAATACAGTAACTTAAATGCAACAGTGATAGAGAAGTATTATGTAACTCCATTTCATTAATTGTGATTCTCCATTCCACTTTATCAGCTTTATGCCAGTGCAACTCCATTTCAGGAGCTGTACTCATGTGAAACTGGTTTAACAACAAGAGAATCAGGCTGTGCACGTCTAAGTACAGTGAAAAGATAAATGGTAGAGACATTCAAATACTCAAAGGCAGTTTTAAAAAAAATTCTTATTTTTACTTGGAAAGGGTAAGACTTACCAACAGACAGTACAGATGCCTGGTTAATATAAAGGCGGTTGATATTTTCTAAATCACATATCTTCCCAAACAGAAGAGAACTAAGCAGGCTGCTTATTCCAATTCCTACCATAATATATGATGCATCATCCAAAGAAATGCCCAAGTCACCTGCAAGTTTCATCTGTAAATATAATATCAATTCAATGTATCTATCCCAAATGACACAATGCACATTTATTAGTTTGAGCAAGTATAAAGTTTGGCCATCATTCCAAACAATTTGAATTAAAACTCTGCTTAGAAGGAGATTGCCAAAATACTGCATGTTTCATAGTTTTTAAAATATTTGTTGTCCTCATTGTTTAAACCTCTTGGAAGCTTGAAATTTAACTGTTCTCTTGCTAGCTGTTTTATTTTTTTATTCTGTGAGCATACAGGTAAACTTACCCATGACATAACATTTGATTTCACTCCAGTTCTGAGAGAGGACTGACATAATATTTTACATGTATCTAGTGCCTTTCATCCCAAATAATCCCTAAATGTTTCAGATGCTGTAATTTATGTTAAGAAGGGTAGCAACCACCCGGTGTACAGCAGTGGGAGGAGAGAGGTCTAGCTAATGACATCAGAGATTAACCCTTCCTCTTATGAAGAATGTGATGCTCTTATTTGCCCTACAATGTCCACTGCTTAGAATATTCCTATATGGGGGAAGTGGAAAATCACAACTGTCCCTTGACAACCTTCAAGGGGCAGGGTCTCCACCACTGCTCCACAAGGAAGAGTCTGTAAATTCTACTCCCTAAACCAGCAGATCTCAGGTGATCTGCTTGAGATAAGGGGCTTCCATATGGAGGACCCAAGCCTCTGCAGTGCTCTTTAGCTCACCAAACCAATTACAGGACCTGCTGCTCAGTGCTCCCCAGCCATGGATAGATTTTTATGGCACCGAGAGGTAAAAGCTGCACAAGTTACTGTTGTGATCAATGAGGCCTTGATTTCAGTTGAGGCCTGTAGCTGCTACTATAATACAAACAATAATAATAATAATAATAATGAGTCTAATATATTCTTCTGAGGTGGAGAGGAAAGGCCTCTGCAAAAATGCTTTAAGACAAGACTCCAGACAAAGGGAAGCAGACTAGAGAGCACAACATTGGGGCTGTTTACATGGTGCTCCCTGTCCCTTAAGTCAGTGGTTCTCAAAGCTGGTCCGCCGCTTGTTCAGGGAAAATTCCTGGTGGGCCGGGCTGGTTTGTTTACCTGCTGCGTCCGCAGGTTTGGCCGATCGTGGCTCGCCGCTCCAGGCCAATGGAGGGGCAGGAAGCAGTGCAGGCCGAGGGATGTGCTGGCCACCGCTTCCAGCTGCCCCCATTGGCATGGAGCAGAAAACTGCAGCCAGTGGGAGTCGCAATCGGCCAAACCTGCGGATATGGCAAGTAACAAACTGGCCCAGCCCACCAGGGGCTTTCCCTGAACCAAGTGGTAGGTCGGTTTTGAGAACCACTGCCTTAAGTGACAAGTGACATTGCTATTTTAGATGAAAATGCCATTAAACGTCAACTACAGAAGAAGTCTGTTTTATTGAAGTTAGCTTGACTGATACACATCTTTACTAATTAGTATTCAGTCTCTATTCTTTTGACAATAACTTGTTGCTTTTCTAAACTACAGGTAAACAGTAGAAATTTCAGAATTTTTTTTTTAAATCACAAATATATATATCCATTAATCAAAATACAGAAATTACATTCTTACCATATGCACAAAGGGTATGAAGAATCCAAATTTTGCTAATCCAAGAGCACAAACCCATAACTCAAATATACTATCCTTCCATAAACTCAGATCTACAATAAAACCTCTTAATGGTGATGTCTGAAAGTTTTCAACAACACTTGGATGTCTTCCTTTAAGAAAAAAATAAATAATTAAAATAAAATTATATTTACCATTTACTTACATACATTTTATAAAATATAGATATTTTAAGTAGAGCTCTCACTACTAGGACTCAGCAGCTTTCATTTTCTTCTTGCATATATACATTCTTTTTCTCTGCATGTAAGTATGGGACAAGCCCAATACAGAAGTCTGATATTATAGTGATCAACATACATTATGTCGTGGTTTTGCTCTCATATATGATCCAGACAACTTGAGGATAAGCAAAGGCAAAGTTTTTATGAAGAATCCTACAGAATCATAGAAATGAAGGACTGGAAGGGACCTTGAGACACCATCTAGTCCAGTTCCCTGCACTGTGGCAGGACTAAGTACTATCTAGGCCAGTGGTTCTCAACCTATTTATTATTGTGAGCTGCATATGTGTCTCACAATGTTACCTGGGCCGCAGGTTGAGAACCACAGCAGCCCCTCAACCTCCTCACAGACTCCTATGCCCAGCACCCCAGCTCCCGCCCAGAGACCCCTCCACAGAGTGGGGCCAGGAGTAGACCCCACGGCAAGGCTGGGTGGTAGGGCAGCCCTGGTGGCCCCAGACCGCGCCATGTAGGGCAGAGCAGCCCCAGACCCTGCCATGCTGCGCAGGGCAGGGCAGGGCAGGGCAGGGCAGGGCAGCTCAGCAGCCGTGATCCCTATACCATGCCGGGCCAAGGAGCAGCCTGGGGCCTGGACCCTGCCACGCACACAGCTGGGCTGCAGCTGTATGCTAACTGGGCCACATATGCCTGCAGGTTGAGAACCACTAATCTACACCACCCCTGACAGCGTTTGTCTAACCTGTTCTTAAAAACCTCCGACAAAGATTCCACAACCTCCCTGGGTAATTTGTTCCACTGTTTAACTACTATTACAGTTGGGAAGTTTTTCATAATTATCTAACCTAAATCTCCCTTGCTGCAGTTTAAGACCATTACTTCTTGTCTTTTCCTCAGTGGTTAAGGAGAAAAATGTATCACTCTCCTCTTGATTTTACATACTTGAAGACTATTATCATGTCCCCTCCCTCAGTCTTCTCTTCTCAAATTAAACAAACCCATTTTCTTCAATCTTTCCTTATAGATCATGCTTTCTAGATTTTTAATCATTTTTGTTGCTTTCCATCTGGACTTTCCTCACTTTGTTCACATCTTTCCCAAAGGGTGGTGCCCAGAACTTGACACAATACTCCAGCTGAGGCCTTAACAGTGCTGAGTAGAGTGGAAGAACTACTTCTCATGTCTTGCTTTGCACTCTTGCTAATATATCTCAGAATGATGTTCACTTTTTTTCAACAGTATAACACTACTGAGTCATATTTAGTTTCTGGTTCACTAGAACTACCGTATTCTTTTCTGCAGTACTCCTTCCTAGGCAGTCATTTCCCATTTTGCATTTGTGCAGCTGATTATAAACTTAAGTTCTATGTGCAAATCCTGCATTTTTCCCTAGTCGCTAAGTAGCCAAAGTGGATGGAAGTAGAAAACTGAAATTTAGTGCTGATGTTTTTATTCTGAAACCGGGGAGCATTGCTCTCTACCATCTTCATGTGTTCCCCCAGCCTCCTAATCCACAGTCCCTCCCAGTTCCAAGTTCCTCTCAATTTCCCCACCTAGACTGTTACCCTCCATGCCACTCGCTCAGTTCGGCAGATACAACAGCACAATAGTACTTAGAGGAAAGGAAACACTTGGAGGAGAGGAAAGTGATCAGGCACAGTCAGCATGGATTCACTAAGGGCAAATCATGCCTGACTAACCTAATTGCCTTCTATGAGGAGATAACTGGGTCTGTGGATGAGGGGAAAGCAGTGGCTGTGTTATTCCTTGACATTAGCAAAGCTTTTGATATGGTCTCCCACAGTATTCTTGCCAGCAAGTTAAAGAAGTATGGTCTGGATGAATGGACTATAAGGTGGATAGAAAGCTGGCTAGATCGTCGGGCTCAATGGGTAATGATCAATGGATCCATGTCTAGTTAGCAGCCAGTATCAAATGGAGTGCCCCAAGGGTCAGTCCTGGGGCCGGTTTTATTCAATATCTTCATTAATGATCTGGAGGATGGCGTGGACTGCACTTTCAGCAAGTTTGCAGATAACACTAAACTGGGAGGAGTGGTAGATATGCAGGAGGGTAGGGATAGGATACAGAGGGACCTAGACAAAATAGAGGATTGGGCCAAAATAAACCTGATGAGGTTCAACAAGGACAAGTGCAGAGTCCTGCACTTAGGACGGAAGAATCCCATTCACTGTTACAGACTAGGGACCGAATGGCTAGGCAGCAGTGCTGCAGAAAAGGACCTAAGGGTTACAGTGGACGAGAAGCTGGATATGAGTCGACAGTGTGCTCCTGTTGCCAAGAAGGCTAACGGCATTTTGGGCTGTACAAGTAGGGGCATTGCCAACAGACCGAGGGACTTGATCATTCCTCTATTCAACATTGGTGAGGCCTCATCTGGAGTATTGTGTCCAGTTTTGGGCCCCGCACTACAAGAAGGATGTGGAAAAATTGGAAAGAGTCCAACAGAAGACGACAAAAATTATTAGGGGGCTGGAGCACATGACTTATGATGAAAGGCTGAAGGAACTGAGATTGTTTAGTCTGCAGAAGAGAAGAATGAGGGGGGATTTGATAGCTGCTTTCAACTTCCTAAAAGGGGGTTCTAAAGAGGATGGATCTAGACTGTTCTCAGTGGCACCAGATGACAGAACAAGGAGTAATGGTCTCAAGTTGCAGTGGGTTGGATATTAGGTCTAGGTTGGATATTAGGAAAAACCTTTTCACTAGGAGGGCGGTGAAGCATTGGAATGGGTTACTTAGGGAGGCGGTGGAATCTTCTTCCTTAGAGGTTTTTAAGGTCAGGCTTGACAAAATCCTGGCTGGGAAGATTTAGTTGGGAATTTGTCCTGCTTTGAGTAGGGGGTTGGACTAGATGACCTCCTGAGGTCCCTTCCAACCCTGATATTCTATGATTTAATCTGGAGTCAGCATCAAGTCAGTTTATATTTGTAAACATTTTAAATCATTTTAAAAGTTGTTCTACATGTGAAAACAGCTTTGAATAAATACGGCCTTGCTAGAGCTGCAAGTAACAAGAGAAGAGAAGAAACAAGAAAAAAAAAACATATCCTGGCACTTGAAAGCAATATGGCAATATGATGACTCAAAGTTAGGATTTTTTCAAAAGCTCAATGGCAGGGAAAGTTTTTAAATATCGTAATTTCAAAAGGTTTTCTGAGTTTTTCCCAACATCCCAGAAACCTGGCAGATGTGGCATGTGAAATTTCAGGGAAACTGTTTTCTTTTAGAGGAGCTGGACATTGAAAATTGGGATTATAAGGGAAAGATAATTTTAACTATTTTAATAAAGCAGCTACCATCTCTCTATAACAATTAAACAGCAATTTAAACAGCTGGAAACTCATTAGCTTTCAGTTTTGCTTTATAAACTTAAAGTTAAACCTGCAAACAGCCCAGCTCTGAATTTTCTTTCTCTCTCTTTTTCTTGCTACAGCTATGGATGTTTCTTTCAGACTTAAGTTTCCACTTGAATGTCTAATTTTTTTTTTAAATTTAGCCTGGTATTTTCAGAGCAGCCTAAGGGTTTTAGATACTCAAATCCTATTGAATTTCAATGGGATTGAGATATCTAACTCTATTAGGCTGCTTTGAAAAATCTAAGTTTAAATTGTTAAAGAAAACCAACCACAAAATACATTGTTAAATGCAACATGACATTTTGTTCAAAACAGCTTACTACCACAGCAGTCAAAGAAAAGACTGGACAAGGAAACTGGATTCTTCTTGTTGGCAAAGAAATCAGGCAGAATGATAGAAGCAAGTACAGTAGTTTTGACTCTCCAATTTCCCTATCCACTTATAATGTAGCTTATTCTAAAAGGAAAGTAAGCAAATCACAAAAGTTTACTTAAAAGGTCTTAAGTACATAAAGGTAAGGAGGCCAGATTCACCAGTATGCACCAGCTACTCTATACCTGCCCATCATCACAAAACACCTATAAATCCAGTTTCACTGGTTTGCACGTGCTTTATGTTGTCAGTTTACAATAAATCATCCAGCGCCTACTAATGAATCTTACACAGTATACTTACATGAAGCACTTATATGCATTATTTTTAGCATAAAACCTGGTATTAACTTTAAGGCCATTTAATAAATATTAAGTTTATTAATTTCAGACTGGATTAAACTTTCTGAACTGAGAACATATTTTCTCATTTATGAACAAATGGTAGACCCAATGTGAAAGGCATTTACAGTTGGGTCACAGAAAATCCAGGTATTTTGCAGACAAACCCAGAAACTCTTTATGAACCACATGCGAGATGGAGAACAAGAGCAACAGACCATGATTTGAAAGCCTCTTTTTTAACCACCTAAATAGTCTGAAGAGTCAGTAAAATTCAAATATAATCCAAGTAACATCCAACAATCAAGAAATTAATCATAAAAGTTAAGCAAGTTATAACATTATGGATCCTAGAATGAAAATGCTTGCATAAAGCAACTCAAACTGAAAGTGTAACTGCAGTCATAGATTGCTGATCTCCAAGACATAAGTTGTTGGCATCCTTTCGTCTGCGAGAGACAGTGGGAACTGCAGCCTATGCCGTAGACGGTTTGCAATATCTCATGTGACTGAACAGATCAATCTGAGATTTGCATGATCTTCGGCAGTTTGCAAATGTATGTATCTTGGTTAGGAGCTGCTTGCTTGAAGGCAAAACATAAGAGGAATCTCACATTTCCTATGGTATCACAACTAAAGAAAGAGAATTTCCATGAAAAAATGTGAAGCCCCAACATATTTTAGTTCTGAACGTTGTATTGTTACTATCCAGTTTTTAAAATCTGAACACCAAAGTTATGACTTCTGTTGGAGTCAACCTAAGTAGAGAGTGGGTGAAAAATGAGCAAGGACCTCAAGATTTGCCCAGTGTTAGTACTTTCTTCTCTTTCACAAGATTATACCCTCTGTTTCAAATTTTCCAGAACTACCTTAGTTAGAAAGCATATCAGTTGATGAAGAATTTTGTGTTTTTATAACAGAAACACAGGAACAACAAAAACGAATCTAATTTTTAACAAAATTTCAAAAAGAATGACATACGTTTTTCAAGTGGTCTGTATGCAAACCCAGCAAAAATACATATTGTTAGAATTCCACAATACACACGCAGACTAGTTCTCCATCCAAATGCCTTGATTAGGTATCGATGCACCTGATTCTGTACCAGAGTTCCTGCTGCCCCTCCAGCCATCACAATCCCAGTTGCAAATGAACGCTTTGTGGTGAAGTAAAGGCTCACCATTATCAAGCCTATCAAAAACAAATAAAAAGTTGAAAAGGAAAAAAAACGGTTTTACATTAAAAAAATAAAATTTAGCTATTCCCTATCCCCTTCACTCTCATCAACGGCAATAGAAGCAATAACCCTCTCAGAGGAGAGGATGGGGAAGGACGGGGCACCTTGGCTGAGACAGCGAGGGGGAACCTCACACAGAATGCTCTATTTTAACCACAAGTTGGGATCAAAACAGGAATTGGTCCCTTTGGGCTTAAAATATATGAACAGAAGAGGCCCAAGAGCAGTTTGTGGAGAGGGATACAATGATATCTGATGCAAGGTTCCATAGCTCAGTGATTTAAGCATTGGCCTGCTAAACCCAGGGTTGTGAATTCAACCCTTGAGGGAGCCATTTGGGGATTTAGTTGGGGATTGGTCTTGCTTTGAGCAGGGGGTTGGACTAGATGATCTCCTGAGGTCCCTTCCAACCCTAATAATCTATGATTCTATGATATGCCCAGATAAGTATTAGAACTTTGGGATGTTTCTCAGAACCAACTCCAAACATTTGGCATTCTCTTATCATTGGTTTTGTATGTACAGTGATTTTGCAATCGTGATAGTGGCCTTATGCATGTTCCTATGTTTTTGCAATGTAATGTCATTATGATGAAACATCAATGTGTATTGTTACAACATAACGATATAATATATATGGTAGACAATGTGGGATTTAATGGATTTGTTTAGTTTAGTCCTCTAGGTCAGTGGTTCTCAACCAGGGGTACATGTACCCTTGGGGATACGCAGAGGTCTTCCAGGGGGTACATCAACTTATCTAGATATTTGCTAGTTTCACAACAGGCTACATAAAAGGCACTAGCAAAGTCAGTACAAACTAAAATTTCATAAAGACAAAATGAAAAAGTCAGCAATTGTTCAGTAATAGTGTTCTGTGAAAGTTTTGTATTTTTATGTCTGATTTTGTAAACAAGTAGTTTTTAAGTGAAATATAACCTGGGGGTACACAACACAAAGGGGTACAGTAGTCTAGAAAGGTTGAGAACTACTGCTACCTAAAAATTCATCAAAATACATACAAAACACTCTACTGCCTACAGCAGTGGTCCCCAACCTTTTTCCAGATGACTAGCCACCGAGGACTGTGGCCAGCGGACGAGCATTTGCCGAAATGCTGCCAAGAAGCGGCAACGTCAATAGGTGTCACCGCCGACAAACAACGACATTTCGGCGGTGACACCTCTGGATGACGCTGCTTGTCAGCGGCATTTCAGCACATGCTCGTCTGTTGGCCAGTACGTGTGCCCACATAGATGCCCCAATGGGCACCATGGCACTCGCGGGCACCGCGTTGGGGACCACCGGCCTAGAGAATTGACAACCTCATTTTATACAGAGCGTCATCCATTAGAATATGTTTTGCATGCTGGCAACTATATGCAACCTAATTAAGTCTATAACAGGAAAAAATATTGAAAATTCAACAGGACAAATAGATTTTTTTCCATTTCAAAATACTAATGCTCTTTGTGAAAAGTCCATGACATTTGTAATCTTTTTTACTTGTAAAACAAAATTAGTGTCTATGCTTAATTAACATTACAAAGGAAGTCCTCTATCCACAGAGCTGGTACAGAAGGAATAATATTTTCACCACACTGCCCAATCAATGTGCTTCAGCCCTGCCTCTGAAAGACCATCTCCATAGGTGAGTAAGGTCATTCTGCCTCTAATCCAATTCCATTATTTGTCTCTCAGCTGAGACTACCAAAAAGCATGCCAATCAGTGTCACTGTTTGTGAAGTGAACACCTGGGATACATACTGTTAAGGTTAATTACCACTCTGGCCTGCAAGGATTCTAAAAATTAATACTGGCTTGAATTAAACTCCTAAAGTTATAGCTTTTTTCTGTCCTTGGATTGGTAGATGCTGCCACGACCCAAGTGCAGAATCCCTTTGAGAGCCCAGGAAGGTGCACTTGGGAATTTCTTCCTGTGGGGTACCCTCAAGCCCTTTCACATACACACCCTCCCCTGAGGAGGAGCTGAGAAAGAAAAAAATGGAGATCAGCTGTTGCCACCAGCTAATTAATCAACATGCACACAAACCTCTTCAAATACAAAAATTCAATTCTGTTCTTAAAAAAGGTCAATTTTATTTAAAAAAAAGAAAGAAAATACATCTGGGAACTCAGGCTATTGCTAGATTTTAAAAGAGCAACTACAAGGATTAAGCACCAAGAATAGCTTTCTTGAGGTCCACTTTAAAGGTTACAAGCAAAACAAAAGCACCTGGGGTTAGCACAGAAGAATCCACAAGCCATAAAGAAATAAAAGAGATAAACCTAATTGTGTCTGCCTAGACATTTCCTGAACTACTTACATAAAGTAGTAAAGTAGTAGGCTTTTAAATGAGTAGTTTCTAGGTATGATACTGATGATTTTTTCATACCTGGGCCAAAGCTTCTTACAGCATAGCTGCTGCCCTGTCCGCTTCTCTCTGGGAGAACAACTTGACAGACAAAAGGGGAATTTTTTCTTAATTTTAAAAAGTTCTAGCCTTCCCATTGGCTCTTTTGGCCAGGTGCCCACTCATTTCCTTTTATCTATGCATACTAGTGAGACTTTTTAACCCTTTACAGGTAGAGCAATTAGAGAACAGCTAGTAAGAGGGATTTTATAGCTACTGGCTGGCTGGGTGTCCATAAAAGGGAGCTACCTTCCCGTCCCCACACACACTTCATTTATCACACATACTCACTAGTAAATGATCTGAGAATATAAATACATTTCACATAAACCTGCACAAAACCATAAAATGTTAATGATTTTTATCAGTACCAATATGGATCAAATTTGAAATAGCAAAATAGATAGGAAAGACTTTACATTTCATTATTAATCCCATAAATCATCTAATTCCCAAGGCTTTTTTAAAAAAATCTTTGTTTATTATAATTTCACTTGCACACATTTAATGATCATTAGTATTTTAGTATGGAAAGAAGGAATATCTTAAGAACTATACTGCCCATCCCAATGCAAGATGCATGCATCCAATTCATATTTTTGAATGAAGAATGTGTATTCTTCATTAGGTCATACAATTTTATCCTCTACTTTTTATTTAAGCAGTGGAAGCCAGAACTTAAAAACGAACAAAACATTGACAGTCATTAATTTTTAAAAATTATTTTGTGTGTAGCTTGCTGCATTTTTGCCTAAGATCCTGGTCTACTGGTAAATAAATAAAATGAAGTTACCTGGAGTAGAAGCAAAACTTGATCCTACACCTACTAGGATTCCATGGGTTAAAAATAGAACACGTATATCACCGGCATAAGATGAACAAACAACACCTAACATGACAACTAGAGCTCCAAATATTGCTACTTTGATGGCTCCATATTTCTGCAAAAGTTTTCCAGAAACGGGACCAAAAATCATAATGAAACCATAACTGACTGATCCAATCCAGGCTGAAAAAGAAAAATATACTTTTGCAATTAAATGTATTAAATAAAACCATAACAATGACACCAGATTAAGTGCCAAATACTCCACTTCATTCAGCTGGCATAGTCAATGGATGTATGCTGACATTTTTATCAGCTGAGGATGTACATACTTACTACTTCCAAGATATACTTGTACTTCTATCATCAAATACTGGATACTGTGGGTACTAAGTGCTCTCTACTTTCACGGCAGCCTCAGCACTTCACAAGGTTCTGTTTAAAATTTCTAATTATTATATCAGTGCATATTATTAACATTTAAAAGCAATTTCAGAAATAATAGGGAAGTAGCTCAAGGTGGCTTAAATCACAGCTTTTAAAATCTTTCACAAAGGGAAAATGTATTAAATTATGTTGTGTTAAACTAACTTTACAAAAATAGCAAATTAATAATTCAGTATTTACTTTGTACTTCTAGTAAAAAATCAGAGACATTACACCAGAGGAATGAAACTCATTTAAAGCAGAGAAACAAATTCTACTTGCAGTTATAGGCAGTAGGGGCCAGGATATAAATGTAGACTATATGCTACCCTCAATCCCACCACTGAGAAAATATGTTCCCTTTTCAGGTCACCACTACCTCCTTCCCTTTGTTTTTCTTCCTTCCCCATTTTTCTTTCTTCCTCTCTCCTCTCTTTCTGCATTTTTTGTGTTCTTCCCTCTGCATTTTCTTACTTTCAGCAACTCCCAAATACCACTTGCTCTTTTGTGCCTACCTGCATACCTGTTTTGGGCTGAGTGACCCAAGGTGAGAAGTCATAAATTATCAGGGACCCAGAATATTAACAACTACTTAGCACTATGTAAATGTAATAACAAAAAAAAGCCCTGTATTTATAATGCAGTATATTGATCACAGATTTCTCTTTATTTCTGTAGTAAGATCAAAATTTAATACCATAATGTGAAAGTTATTATACTTTAAATCATTTAAATTTTAAATTAAAAGTCACCAAAAAGTTCTAACAAAGTTATATCATTCATTTTTACACGATTCTCAAAAGTTAAACACTGGTTGGGGCTATATTGGACGCCACTGGATTGGCCCCTTTATAGGTGTTTGATCCTGCCCCAGGGAAGTTAGTGAGAGCATTATCATTGAGTTTCAGTGAGAGCAGGATCAAGCCCTACATGATTTTTTATATAAGCCTGCTGAGGTGAGGAGCAGGTAACACCTGCACTAGGTGTACCATTGTGTCTTACCCTCACATAGAGGACATAAGGGTGAGGGAGCTGGCCTTTCTTGTGTCCTATTCCTCCCTTGTGCATCTGCCCAGGGCCAGGGGTTAGGCACAATCTGGCTAAAGAGAGTAACAGACCCTTGAGCAATAAACAGTATGAGTTTATAACAGCCAGACAAACTTACAAATCTAACTGATTTTAATAAGATAGTAAAACTAGTGGATGAATAGAAAAGAGAATATAGTATATTTGGATTTTAGGGTCTTATGAAATCCTAATAAAAATGTAATGTATACTGGTTCAGCTGTGAGCACTAACACATAGCAACTGGATCCCTCCCCAAGTTCCAGTCACTTTATGCTGCCCTTTATGATCAGAATCTGATCACAGCTGCCCAGCACAGAATTCTCCCTAGGCTACTCTAACTTGCATTGTGGCCATAGAAACTGACACTTGAGAATAAATTGCTGCCATCAGATCCTTAATGACCACCCAATCCTGTTATAAAACGATCTAAACCTAGGACAGAAACTGGTCCATAGTCTGGTAAATGTCTGAAGCACTGTGAACAGATCAAAAGGCAATACAGCAATGTATCCATTTAGGGAAGCAGGTGTCTAGGTGCTGCCAGGATTGACATTAGAGTCAGGCTTAAGTGATATCTTCATTAATAATATAGAAGTGAGCGTAAATAACACCTTAATGAAATGTATAGGTGGTCCTACATTACGAGGCGTTCCAAATACCAATGTGGACAG
Source organism: Gopherus flavomarginatus (assembly GCF_025201925.1). Taxonomy (NCBI): domain Eukaryota; kingdom Metazoa; phylum Chordata; order Testudines; family Testudinidae; genus Gopherus; species Gopherus flavomarginatus. Next base: position 89,474,905 of record NC_066620.1, read on the forward strand.
AGAAACGATACAGTGGGCGATCAAAAGTGGTTACCAAAGATTAACAGAAAATAACAAAATAAAATTCAGCTTGCAAAATGTAATACATCTGGGAAAAATAATTTGAAACATACATATTCAATGAGAAGGAGAAAACTGGAAAGCAGTAATTTCATGGGAGACCTAAAGTGGTATTCAATGGAAAAAAAAGTCTACATGTGTCACTGTATTTAACTTTCTAATCGTTCTCATTCCAATATTAAATATCAGAAACATGATGGTAAATTCAAACACCACAACATGACAAAAGGTGATTTTTTTAAAAAGGTGATCAATTTAGTGGTAACAGCAGAGAGTAAATTAAGTGCGTTTTCAACATGATATGGTATCAAAAAAGATTGATTTAGTTTTGAGCTACCTGCACAGAAACATCAAGCCTTGGTTTCACATTATACATGGATGACCTACCTGTTCGTGACCTACTTGACTGGAAAGTCTCCAGTAAGGAAATCATGTACACACCAAAAGCGTTGTGGAATCCACTGACAAGCAAAGCATGAGTACATGCAGCCAGCACCACTACCCAACCCCAACCCCCATCTGGGGGAGGATAGAAAAATGATGACTCTTTCTGGAGATTATCGGCATTATCATCTTTCTCCAATCTGTGCATGGCATGACGCAGCACAGTACGTATCCTTCTCCCTTTAATCATGACAGGAAATTATGACCTGTATACAAATACATTATTTTAGTCTTAAAAAGTAGTTTGATTAAAAATGTACAACACAAAAGAAAATTAAATATATTTATAATACTGTACAAAAACAAAAGGTCTGTTACTGTAGAAATATCTTGTCATGATGACATTGAGAAATAGAAAATATCTACTACTATGTCTAAAAATCACACACTAAAACCTTTTAGCCCTGGTCCACACTACGAGTTTAGATCCAATTTAACATCGTTAGATCGATTTAACCCTGCACTCGTCCACACGACAAAGCCATTTTTGTTGACTTAAAGGGCTCGTAAAATCAATTTCTGTACTCCTCCCTGACAAGGGGATTAGCACTGAAATTGACCTTGCTGGGTCGAATCTGGGGTAGTGTAGACGCAATTCGATGGTATTAGCTCCAGGAGCTTTCCCAGAGTGTTCCACTGTGACCACTCTGGACAACACTCTCAACTCAGATGCACTGGCCAGGAAGACAGGAAAAGCCACGCGGACTTTTGAATTTCATTTCCTGTTTGGCCAGCGTGGCAAGCTCAGCAGTGACCATGCAGCTCTCATCAGCACAGGTGACCACAGAGTCCCAGAATTGCAAAAGAGCTCCAGCATGGACCGAACGGGAGGTACTGGATCTGATCGCTGTATGGGGAGAGCAATCCATGCGATCAGAACTCCATTCCAAAGACAAAATGCCAAAACATTTGAAAAAATCTCCAAGTGCATGAAGGACAGAGGCTATAACAGGGACCTGCAGCAGTGCCGTGTGAAACTTAAGGAGCTCAGGCAAGCCTACCAAAGAACCAGAGAGGCAAACGGCCGCTCTGGGTCAGAGCCCCAGACATGCTGCTTCTATGATGAGCTGCATTCCATTGTAGGGGGTACCCCTACAACTACCCCAGCCCAGTGCTTGGACTCTGTCAATGGATTCTCACGCAACAGGGATGTGACTTTTGGGGATGAGGAAGATGAGGAGGAAGAGGAGGTTGAAGATAGCGCACAGCAAGCAAGCAGAGAAACCGTTTTCCCCGGCAGCCAGGAACTGTTTTTCACTCTGGATCTAGTACCCTCCCAACCCACCGAAGGTGGGCTCCCGGACCTAGAAGGCGGAGACAGGACCTTTGGAGAGCGTACTTTTGTAAATATAATACATGGTTTAAAAGCACGTGTGTTTAATGATTAATTTGCCCTGAAGACATGGGATGCATTCGCTGACAGTACAGCAACTGGAAAAGTCTGTTAACGTGTATGGTGATGGAGCGGAAATCCTCCAGGGACATCTCAGTGAAGCTCTCCAGGATGTACTCCCAAAGACTGTTAGCCACGCCGTGGGGAGAGGGGTGAAGCGATCATCCCTGAGAATTGGTGTGTGGAGGGTTTAGTTGGGTTTGTGCTGCAAGTTAACCCGAAAACCGCAGCCCCTCCTTTTAAATGGCCAACCCAATGGGTGCTTGATATGTGAAATGAGAGCGCTGCTGTTTGAAACCATTCCCACATGTTATGAAGGTTAAAGAAGCCAAAAGACTGTGGCTTATCATGGCTGCCTGCAAGCCAAATTCTGCTCCCCACCAGCCCTGCGTGTGTGATCTCTCACATCAAACCAGCAGGCCCTCAATATAAGAGGCAAAATGCAACCTTGTAAAGAAAGCACACGTGCTATGTAATGTTAACAGCTTGGTTCACTGAGAAAGAGTCTACCCATTGTTCTCTAGAATGTGTCTTTTTAAAGACTACTCTCCCTTTTTTTTTTCCTCTCGCAGCTGCAAATGTTTCAACACTCCCCATATCATCTCCATCCCAGAGGCTAGTGGAGATTACAAGCTAAAAAAATGCACTTATGATGAAATGTTCTCTGAGCTCATGCAGTCCTCCCTCACTGAAAGAGCCCAGCAGAATGTGTGGAGGCAGACAATGTCAGAGTGCAGTAAAGCACAAAATGAACGTGAGAACAGGAGGGACGCGTGAGAGGACAGGTGGTGGGAGCAAGAGGAGAGGTGGCGGGAGCAAGATGATAGGTGGCATTAGCGTGATGAGAGGAGGCAGGAAGCAATGCTTAGGCTACTGGAAGATCAAACTGATATGCTCCAGTGTATGGTTGAGGGGCAGGAAAGGCAGCAGGAGCACAGACCGTCCCTGCAGCCCCTGTGTAACCAACTGCTCTCCTCCCCAAGTTCCATAGCCTCCTCACCCAGACACCCAAGAATGCTGCAGGGGGGCCTCCGGGCACCCAACCATTCCACCCCAGAGAACTGCCCAAGCAACAGAAAGCTGGCATTCAATAAGTAAGTTTTGAAGTGCCATGTGGCCTTGTCCTTCCCTCCTCCACCACCCCACCCGGTGCTTCCCTCCTTCTCCACCCCTCCCAGGCTACCTTGCTAGTTATCCCCCCATTTGTGGGACTAATTAATAAAGAATGCATGAATTTGAAACAACAACAACTTTATTGCCTCTGCAAGCAGTGATCAAAGTTGGGTGAGGAGAGTGGTTGGCTTACAGGGAAGCTAAGTGAACCAAGGGGGCGGGTTTTCATCAAGGAGAAAAAAACAGAACTTTCACACCGTAGCCCAGCCAGTCATGAAACTGGTTTTCAAAGCTTCTGATGCGCAGTGTGCTTTGCTGTGCTCTTCTAACCATCCTGGTATCTGGCTGCATGTAATCAGTGGCCAGGCGATTTCCCTCAACCTTCCACCCTGCCATAAACATTTCCCCCTTACTCTCACAGATATTGTGGAGCACACAGCAAGCAGTAATAACAGTGGGAATATTGGTTTAGCTGAGGTCTAACCAAGTCAGTAAACTGCGCCAGTGCACTTTTAAATGTCCAAAGGCACATTCTACCACCATTCTGCACTTGCTCAGCCTATAGTTGAACTGCTCCTTACTACTGTCCAGGCTGCCTGTGTATGGCTTCATGAAACATGGCATTAAGGGGTAGGCTGGGTCCTCAAGGATAACTATAGGCATGTCAACATCCTCAATGGTTATTTTCTGGTCTGGAAAGTAAGTCCCTTTCTCCAGCTGTTTAAACAGACCAGAGTTCCTGAAGATGCGAGTGTCATGTACCTTTCCTGGCCATCCCACGTTGATGTTGGTGAAACATCCCCTGTGATCCACCAGTGCGTGCAGCACCATTGAAAAGTACCCCTTTTGGTTTATGTACTGGCTGCCTTGGTGGTTCAGTCCCAAGATAGGGATATGCGTTCCATCTATCACCCCACCACTGTTAGGGAATCCTATTGCAGCAAAGCCATCCACTATGACTTGCACATTTCTCAGAGTCACTACCCTTGATAGCAGCAGCTCAGTGATCGCGTTGGCTACTTGAATCACAACAGCTCCCACAATAGATTTGCCCACTCCAAATTGATTCCCGACTGACCGGTAGCAGTCTGGCGTTGCAAGCTTCCCGAGGGCTATTGCCACTCGCTTGTGAACTGTGAGGGCTGCCCTCATCTTGGTATTCTTGCGATTCAGGGCAGGGGAAAGCAAGTCACAAAGTTCCATGAAAGTGTCCTTACGCATGCAGAAGTTTTGCAGCCACTGGGAATCAGCCCAGACCTGCAACGCTATGCGGTCCCACCAGTCTGTGCTTGTTTCTCAGGCCCAGAATCAGCATTCTGTGGCATGAGCCTGACCCATTACCACCATGATGTCCAAATTGCCAGGGCCCATGCTTTGAGATATGTCTGTGTCCATGTCCTCATCACTCTTGTCTCCGCGCTGCCATCACCTTCTTGCCTGCTTTTGAAGTTTCTGGTGCTGCATATACTGAAGGACAATGCGCGTGGTATTTACAGAGCTCATAACTGCCACAGTGATCTGAGCGGGCTCCATGCTTGTCATGGTATTGCTTCTGCAGGGAAAAAAGGCGCAAAATGATTGCCGGCAGTTGCTCTCATAGAGGGAGGGGCAACTGATGACATGGCTTATAGGGAATTAAAATCAACAAAGGGGGCAGCTTTGCATCAAGGAGAAACACACACAACTGTCACATCAAAGCCTGGCCAGTCATGAAACTGGTTTTCAAAGCTTCTATGATTTGCAGAGCGTCTTGCAGTGCTCTTCTAATAGCAAACAGCCTAGTCAGCAAACGGTGCCAGTGAGATTTTAAACGTCCAAAGGCACAGTCTACCACCATTCTGTACTTGCTCTGCCTACAGTTGAACTGCTCCTTACTACTGTCCAGGCTTCATGAGCCATGGGAGCAAGGAGTAGGCTGGGATAGGTGCGACCGCGTGGTGTTGCCGGCTGGGAGAGCACCCTGAGGCAAAAGCCTCCAGCTCGAATGATATTCCAGGCAGGACTGAATCTCCATTAGACGAAACTTAAAGAAGAGAATGACCTGGAATCACTCCCATTTATGTCCAGGCGACCCCAACCAACCTTACCGAGGCCGGCCAGGAGCACCCATGTCTGCCCAGGTGACCCAGACCAATCTCACCAAAGCCGGCCAGGAGCACCCACATCTGCCCAGGCGCCCCCGACCGACCTCACTGAGGTCAGCCAGGAACAACCAGGAGAAAGCAGCAGATGGTGCAATACGGCTGCTAACTGTCTTTGCTAACTTGCAAAGGTAAGGAGCTGCTGCTGTGTAGCAATGCGGTACCGTGTCTGTCAGCAGCACCCAGGAGACGAACGGTGACAGTGAGCTGAGCGGGCTCCAGGCTTGCCGTGGTATGTCGTCTGCATGGGTAACCCAGGGAAAAAGGCAAGAAACGATTTTTTGCCATTGCTTTCACGGAGGGAGAGGGGCCTGATGACATGCACCTAGAACCACCCACGACAATGTTTTTGCCCCATCAGGCATTGGGAGTGCAAGTCAGAATTCCAATGGGCAGTGGTGACTATGGAAACTGTGGGACAGCTACCACAGTGCAACACTCCGAAAGTCAACACTAGCCCCGGTACTATGGACACACTCCGCCGACTTAATGCACTTAGTGGGGACACAATCGACTGTATCAAATTGATTTCTAAAAAATCAACTATTAAATCGACCTAATTTCGTAGTGTAGACATAACCTTAAATATAATATGATTATTTCATGACAACACTATAGAGCAGGGTCAAGGGTTTTTGGGTGCTCTCATACATTTCTATACCTTAACATAAGTTTAACCTTAAGTCTGAACTTCCTGGGTTTATATAATTACAGTTGCTTCAACTTCTATAACATCTCCTCCTAAACTACTGGTGCTCTCGCTGAGTTAGTGTAGGGCTAAGCTCTGCCACTGCTGCATCAATCAAAGGGAACCAAATGGCACTATGAAGTAGGGCAGGGAATTTTTAGAGGCTAGATCCATAAAGGGTCTAAGGCATTGCCCAGTGCAATTCACAGCCCCAAGTGAGGCATGTAGGCTCTCTATATAATGCAGGGGAAAATCAGGTGCCTACATTAGCCAGTGGGAAATGTTGACAAAAGGAGTAGGGCCTCACCCCTCAAAGGTAGTTAGGTGCTTAACTTTAGGGTTTAGGTAGGTACTTCTCTCTGCTTGGGATTCAAAGCCATGAATCCTCCCTGGGTGTTAGGCACCAAAGCCAGCTCAATTTTTCCCACCCAAAAAAGAGCACCCTCACATTCCGGCCAATTGGTTAAGGCACTCCCCATTCTGCCTGATTTGAAGCAGAGACTTGAACCAGAGAGATTCTCACTCTGTGGAGAGACACTCACTCTCTCTCTGGAGCCCAATGCTTAATTTGTTTTACAAAGTGGCACAGCTCCAACAGGAGGGATTGAGAGAGACCCACCCAGGAATACCCATTAGGCTGCTGATTAAAGCACTCAGTTGGGAGTGGATACTCATTCAATTCTCTGCTCCAGATCAGGCAGAGTCTCCCCACACTCCAGGTGAGTGTGGGCTACTATAACATTCATACTTCAGCTAGCCCCAAAAATTCCTGATCTGCTTGCCCCCAGCTGTCTTATGGAGGTTAGGCATGCTCAAAGCATCCCGATTAATTGGCATGGGGGAATAGCCTAATTTGAGAATCCTGCCAGAGTTTAGGTCTGAGCTAGGTGCTGAGCAATTCAGCAGCATCAGGAATTAGGCAGTTTTGCACATTCCCACCAGCAGAAAGTTAGGGAAACCTAGGGAATTTAGGCAGTTGAGCCACAGTTCTGAGGAGCTCAGTAGCACCTAAATGTTGACTTTAAGCATGTACAGTGGGAGTTAAGCATGTAAGTCCTTTTGTGGATTTAGCTCCAGGTGCCTTCTTTATTGCTCCTCTGACTAAACTGAATGCCAAGAGGAATACAAAGGAGGCAGAAGAAACTAAGTATGGTTCTATCCTGAAAATAACTGTAAAAACTCCACTCTCTTATGGTCTAATCCAGAACATCTCAAATCAATGGATGCAACTTCAGGTCCTTACTTAACAGATCTGATCCTTGTGAATATTCAGTCACATCCATGTCTATTGTTGAAAAAAATATTTTTATTACTCTACCACTCTGAGCCCTGCAAACCCAACTCAGCTCTAAGAGACTGAAGTGGATTCATGCATCAGCAACAGAACTGCTGATTAGGCTCCATTTTCAAGGCTGCTTGTGCAATCCAAATGCCTTCAAATTATGTACTCAGGTTGAACTCTGATTCAGTAGCTCCTAGGCTAGGGGAAGGGCCACAGACATAGGCAGGCTTGTGCCTACCCACCACCAGGATTCAGTCGGTACACTTGGGCAAACAGGCTGAACAGGTATCAGGGGGGAGGGATAGCTCAGTGGTTTGAGCATTGGCCTGCTAAACCCAGGGTTGTGAGTTCAGTCCTTGAGAGGACCACCTACAGATCTGCGGCAAAAATCAATACTTGGTCCTGCTAGTGAAGACAGGGGGCTGGACTCAGTGATCTTTCAAGGTCCCTTCCAGTTCTAAAAGATAGGTATATCTCTAATTCTTATTAAATTAAGAGCAGAATTTGTATTAATAGTGGTGATTCAGAAGGCATACAGCCTGATTTTCAGATCACGCACTGAGCATACAGTTAGAAAAAACTCAAATTGTAAACTGAGAAAATTTGATATGAAAATATTGATACAATATGTGAAAGCCCAAGATGCCATTTTTACAAAGTCTCTTTTAAGAGTACAGACCACTTTTAGAACTGCAAGAGGATGGACATTAAAGCAAAGTCTCCAAAGAATTCTCTCTGCATCACTCCAGATTGGGGGAAGCCAAGAGAAGATGCCCCAGCAGTTCCAGGGACTTCAAAAGTAACATTTTTGCTTCTTACCTCGCCTGCAGGAAGCAACAGTTAAAATGCAAGGTTGATTCAAACTCCGCTGAAGTCAATAGGATTCTTTCCATTCACTTCAATGGAATTTGAATCAGGCCAGATCTGGGGTACATTTTAAATATAGTAGCTAATTTTACAAGATATGCAACACTGCAGTATGACAGTATTTTTGTATCAAAGTTGGATGGGAAAACAGAAAGAAAAGAAAGAAAAAAAAATAAAGACAGGAAGGAAGGAAAAACAGAGGATAAAGTGGGAGCAGAAACAGAGAAAATCAATCAGGCTGGTAGCTTAAGGCCTGTTGAAATGAACCTACCACTAAAATGCAGGCGGTCTTCCCATCTGAAAGGAATTTGGGGATAGGTGAAAAAGCCCTGACTTCCACAGACAGATCCTGAGAACTAAGAAAATTGCAAACAAGTGCTCCTTGGGAAGTCTCTTGCAAGAGGAAGTACCTCGAGAGTCCCATAAATATTTACCTTTATTTCCTCTATATTTGATGTGCCAATGGCTTAAGTCTCTTCAGTATTTTGCTCTTTGACTTTTATGAGCTAACACTAGTCACAAGTCATACTTTCAAATTGTAGCTATCAGTTATATTCAAGACAAAAACCATAAGAACCTGAAACTAACTACAGAAAGCTCCCTATTCAGGAAGCAGATTGAATTAATTTCATAAGGCATTTGAGTGGATGTGCTTTAGTGGCTTTTTCTACCTTTCCCTCACCTTATTCCTTTCAGAGGCAGATAGGTCACCTCTGGGATACTTGGACATAACTGTACCTCCAAGGGATTTGTTAAGGGATCTTTGCACCAGAACAATCAGTAAATCAAGCCACCTACCTAATCTAATTTGCTCTCAGAAAATTCATTTATCTTTGGTTAATCTGAGAACACTCTTCATCAGAAAAATATGGAGAATGTGAGACTCTTACATACAATTTGTTCTTTTCTCCTGCTTGCTAAGTGGTTGAATTGTTTCTTTTCCTAGGGGAGGAGTAGGTAGATTTCAGTCTGAATCTAGGGAGGGAAGCTTATTTTATTTCTCCTTACTCCCTTCACTCCAGATGCCCCTTACCTATGTCAATTATTATAATTCATGTGCTCGGCAGTGCAATTATTACTTTGTATTATCTACACTACAGCTGCCTGCAGCATGGCATGGATCATCCCAAACCACTGAGGAAGAGGCAGCAACTGTGAAAGAAGAGTTACTGTCAGCCTCCCTCTGGACCTGTCCAGCTAACAGTGACACTCCCCACTGCCTCCTATAATCCCGTACGCCCCCCCCTCCCCTTCCCCCCAAATCACGCATCAGCCCTCCCTGTAACTACGACTCACCTATCACCCCTTCCCCAGCCCGGCCCCACAGCACCCCAGAGTCCTACCCCGCCCCCACCCATAGCCCTTACCCAAAGCCATGCCCCGCATCACCCCTCCCCCACACACCGCTCTACGCCTGCTCCCCTGGAGGAAATGGAGGTGACGCTCCCGCCGCCGCCGTTATTCCCCCGCAGCCCGGGGGCGGGGCCGACCCAGGCGCGCGGGGGAGAGGGCCCGGGGGGGGGGGTGGAACAAGCGGGGCGGAGGCCGGCACCGCCCACCCGTGAGGCGCACGCGGCCCCACTCCAACTCGCGCGGGGGCAAGTGGGAAGCGAGCTGGGGGTGTGGCCGGGACCTGATTCCCTGAGGGGCGGGGCAGAGACGGGGGCGGGGCTGAGGGATGTGGGAGGGGGAGCTTGGCACTCGGGGGCGGCTGCCCTGAGGAGCCGGGTAGGCGCTTCTTGCCCGTGGGGGTCGCCCTGCCCAGGGTCCCTGCGTATGGCAGTGGTGGCGCACCGGGGGCTCCCCCGGGCCTGGAGCTACTCTGTAAAGTAACCAGGGCCAGGCTCGCGAGCCAAGCGCAGGGCTGCCAGGCAGCCTTCCACCCCAATTGAAATAGCCAATGGCACGAGTAGAAATCATTTCTTGCCCATACTGCTCTGGGGGAGGAACACAAGGGGGGGCATGTGCCCTCCTCACGTGACTATCCATGTGACTCTTCCCCTCAGCCCAGGGCCCCATGCTTTCCCCATGCCCTGTGATACCCTCCTTTGTGTATACAAACATCAACATGCTTAACTACACCGCCACCCTGATATAACACAAATTCAGATATAATGCGGTAAACCTGTGGTGGGGTGGGGCTGCACACTCTGGCAGATCATAGCAACTTCGATATAATGCGGTTTCACCTACAACGCGGTAAGATTTTTTTGGTTCCCGAGGACAGCACTATATTGAGGTAGCGGTGTACTCACTTTCCCCCAAATATGTAGTATTCAGTCTGTTTATCTGGAATATGGAAGTTGGGTGAGAAGTCATTTCAGCGTATGTATGACTTATTAAAAGACAAATTTTAAGTAGAACTGTATCCTAAACTGCTTTATGGTATTGTACCCAAACATTGCATTTCAAGAGGGATTCAACTTCCTTTATAGGAACAGACTCCTGAAACTTTTACCAGCCCACAAAAGTGGTCCGTAATCATGCCAATAGCCCCATTGTCTTCAATGGAATTGAGCAAATGATTAAGGGTTTGCAGGGTTAGGTTCCAAGTTTGTAAATTGTTATGGAGGAAACTGACAATACCTGAACTGTCAGATGAGAAGGAGCTTCATTCGAATAAAGGTGGGCAAATGTGTGATAAGTCTTAGCTCCATTACTAAGATGAGGAAAATATTTTCAGCAAACTTCTTGGCAGATTCCTGAGGCAGCTAGCTGGTTTAAGGCTGTCAGTGTCTGGCATTATAATCTTCACTTATAGTTCTCTAATCCACAAAGCTGGAAAATGAGGCATTTGTTTTCTTTGTTTTGCTGCTCCAGTTCCAGTTAACAAAATGCATGTTAGACTAGTTTGGCTGCAAAGAGGAATTTTAGGTACAGCAGGGACAACACCTGATTCCCATCAGGCTGCAGAACTGGGCTGACATCAGAATCCAAACATCCTCTGATCAGTGCAAGCAGAGGCATTCCTCTAATGATTTCGACTTGATGTGATGCAGTATGGATGTTATGAATAATTCAGATCAATGGGGAGAAACATAACAACAAACACTTTTTAAACAACTTCCGTCCCCCTCACCTCTCCCCTCTTGAGAACTCCTGACCAACTTAACAGCACAATACATATGCTAACAAGCTTAAACAAACAAACAAACAAACTTTGTTTAAGTTTGTTAACAGCACAATATGTATGCTAAAGCGATATAAAGAATGAATGTCCTTCCCAGCTGCGTTCTGCTCCTTTAAGGAGCAGAGTGCAGACCTCCCACCCCAAGGGGGAAGGGGCTAGCCCCAAGTCTTTTCGGTACCCCGTACCCACTAAAAATCTCCTGCCGGTACTGCGTACTGGAGGGTACCGCCCTATTTGCACCCCTGGAAATACCCCTCCCCCCATGTATAAACAGCTCCCCGCGGTGCAGGGAGTCTGCTTAGTGCTCGCATACCTGGCTGACTGTTCTTGGGTGCCTGGTGGTTGCTAGGGGACGTGCTTACAAACACTATAAAGGAGCCAATCTTTTTGCATAGACCCTTTTTTTCTACGTACAGTCCTTGGGCAACACTTCCAGGAGACAGACGATGTTGTCTGCTTTGTCAGCAGCCCTCACGTGTCAGCAGTCCTCACTACATATCAGACATCAAGTAAGGAATTGCACCTTGGTAATGAGGGCAAACCATGAATAAGAGTGTAAGGAGGACGTGGAAAATGTCATTCTTGAGGTGCTATCAACAGCCCAATCAAGCACAGCAGAAGGAGTTTTTTTGCACGGGACTTCCGCTTTAAGTGAGGGTAATGTAGCAAGTGCTAGTGTTAGGTAATAAAGCAAGTCCTCACTCACCTCTCCAGCACCCGAGTTCGTGCGGAGTTGGTATGGGGCACACAATTCTGTCAGAGACCAGACACCAATGCGTTGATCAACGGGCTCACACTATCCTTAGCTCTAAAAAGCTTTAGATTAAGTGTGGCCCCTTTATTAGGGGTGAGCATCAATATTTATACACAGAAGTAAACAAAGTGATTAACAAAAGATAATGGTCATGCATAATTAATCAAGATTTTACAGGAAAAGCAAGTTAACAAGTAAATGCATAGAGATAAAGGCTAATGGCTACTAGGGAAAGGGGGTGTCATGAGTAGTTTGCAGGTCAGTGCTTTGTTCAAAAGGGTTCAGGAAGGATTATGCAGAGACAGTCAGTCTGGGTGTGTTTTGGCTCCCCAAAGTCCACCAAAAGTTTAGACCCAACATTCCTCCATTTGTAGCTTTGAGATAACTATTAATCAAAAAGCTACACCCTATTTTAAGATCTCAAGGGCCGCTTGGCAATTTTAGCCTGGGCCAATTTGAAGAGAGTAAGGCTTTTAGCTGAAGTGGGAAAAGAATAAACTGACTTACATGAGTTTATGAGGGAGGGGACACACTGAATACAGCAACACAGTATTATAAGGACTACTATGGCCCCAACAACACCCACCAAGAGTTTTTTTTTAACCCACCCAAATCCGGGCAGCCAATTTCATAAGGCTCCCCACCAATCATAAGGTGGCTGGCCAGAGGAGTAGTTTTTAGCCATTTCCCTTAGGTGTTTGGTATGTTGAAAAGTGTTAGAGTAGGTGTCATTTACAAAAACACAGCATTCTTCATAAGCAGAAAATAAACTAAAAAAGCATAAAAAAAACATACAGTTGTCAGAATAAAGGGTCCTCTCATTTTTTTTCGAGTCAATTTAAGTCTAATGTCTGAGAGAGGTAAGCTGGTCCACTGGTCGAAGGCAGTGTCCTCAGTGGTGACAAGAGCTGCTGGTCCGTCACTGTGGTCCACTACGGCTGGCTTGACGTGGGAGTGGTGGATCCAAGATTTGCGTCCTTCCAGGAACACTGCAGTCTGGGTTGTTAAAAGAACCTGGTGGGGTCCAGTAAACCTTGGCTGGAGGGTGTCGTCACGAACGAACTTTTTGGCCCAGACGAAGTCCCCTGGTTGGAACGGGTGGATCTGTTCCTCCAGCGGCACGGTCTGGGAAAACTGCGAGGCTTTCCAAAGGGTACGGAGGCGAGCCTGTAGGGAGAGAAACTGACACGCGGTTAAATGATCCCCTCCCAATAGTGAAACATCAGCACGTGGTAGCGCCCCGCCTTTGAAAGGGGGGGTGTTCATAGAGCAGTTCAAAGGGGGATAATCCCAATGCGCGGGTTGGGCGAGTACGAAGGTGAAACAGGACCAAGGGAAGTACCTGAGGCCACTTTAATCCTGTTTCCTGACAGTATTTAGTCAATGTAAACTTAAGTTCCCTATTTATACGCTTAACTTTTCCGCTAGACTGGGGGTGGTAGGGTGTATGAAAGGAGTGTGAAATGCCCAGTCCTTGTTTTAAACGGCCAAGGACATGACCAGTAAAGTGAGGTCCGTGGTCTGAGTCGAGCACAAGAGGGATGCCAAAACGGGGTACAATGTTTCTAAGGAGAATTTTCGCCACTGTGGCAGCAGTACAATTAGCAGTAGAAAAAGCTTCGACCCAGGAAGTCAGAGGGCAAACCAAAACAAGGAGGTGCTTTTTTCCAAAAGCCTTTGGCATATCTGCAAAGTCAATTTGAAGATGTTGAAATGGAGCAGCAGGCGGAGGTTTTCCACCCTTAATTTTGTTAAGAGGTGGAGCAGGTCCATTACGCTGACATGTGCTGCATGCTTTCACTATTGATAGGCAATAGGGTTGAATGCCTGGAGCATACCAAAAGCGAGCGATGGTGTTCACGAGGGCGTGCGTGCCGTAGTGACCCCCTTTATCATGGTGCCAGCGAACTGCCACGGGGTATGTGGAGCGAGGGAGGCAGGCTCGGCCATCTGGCATAAGCCAGGTCCCTTTGACCAGAGTGGCCCCGAGGCTCTCCCACGATTGTAGTTCAGCAGCGGGTACTGGTACGGTGTGCGGTGGAGTAAAGGAGGAGGCTGCAATAGCCAATGTGGGCATGGCTAAAGGTAAGGTGGCAGCCTTCTTAGCGGAGGCGTCAGCCAGGGCATTCCCACGGGTAACGGGGCTACTATCTTTAGTATGGGCCCGGCAGTGAACTACAGCCAGGACAGAGGGTTTTTGGAGGGCGTCCAAAAGCTTGTGGATGAGGGGGAGGTGCTGAATGGGTTTACCGGCAGCTGTCTGGAAACCTCGAAACTTCCAGAGGTGGATATGACAATGCACAACTCCAAAAGCATATTTGCTATCAGTAAAAATGGTAACGGTCTTACCAGCGGCCAACTGGCAAGCTCGGGCCAGGGCATAGAGTTCAGCGGCTTGGGCTCCCCAGTTGCCTGGCAGTGAGGCGGCCTCTTGAATGTCCCATTCAGAGGTGACAGCATAACCAGTGAAACGCTTGCCATCAACATAGAAGGAGCTTCCGTCCGAGAAGAGGATGCAATCGGGGTTGTCCAGTGGCACGTCAAACAGGTTGTCTCTTATCTGTAAGATGCTGTAAACTACTTCCACACAGTCGTGCTGATCCTGGAGGACTGGCAGGTCAGGAAGCAAGGTAGCTGGATTAAGGGGTCCACACCTTTCAAAAATTAGGTTAGTGTCTTCTAAGAGTTCGGCCTCTAGCTGTTGCTGACGATGGGCCGAAAAGACTTGGGTTGTGCCCCTACGCAGAAGGGCTGACAAGGCATGAGAGGTCCAAACCGTGGTAAAATGACCCAGGGTTAGGCTCTTTGCCTTTGTGATCAGCAGGGCAGCTGCTGCCAGAGTTCGGGTGCAGGATGGGGTTCCCTGAGCGACAGGGTCGATTTGCTGAGAGTAAAAAGCAAGCGGGAAATGGTGGGGCCCGCTCAGCTGGGTAAGGACACCACTAGCAATTCCGCCCCTCTCGTGGACAAAAAGGTGAAAGGGTTTGCTGTAATTGGGGGGGCGGAGAGACATGGAGGAGGCCACACTGTCCTTGAGTAACTGAAAGGCTTGAATAGTGTCCGGGGACCACTGCAAAGGGTCAGGAGCAAGGTTAGCAGTGAGTCGGTGGAGCGGTTTGCTTAACTCCCCGCAGGACGGCAACCAGGGGCGACAGAAGCCAATTAATTTTAAGAAACCTCGAAGTTGTTTCTTGGTGTTCGGTAGAGGGCAGTTTTGAATAGTCTTTATGCGGGCTGGGTTCATCTGTCTTCCCTCTGGGGTTAACAGGAAGCCCAGATATCGCACCTTTTGTGAGACCCACTGAATCTTTTTAGGGTCTACCTTGTGGCCTCTGGTGTGTAGGTATAATAAAAGTGCCTTACCATCGATGCGGAGGGCAGCTTTTTCGCGATCACCTAATAGGATGTCATCTACGTATAGGACCAATGTGGATCCCTGCGGACTGGTGAAACCTTCCAAGTCGTGGCGGAGGCACTGGCTGAAAATCGTGGGGCTGTCTCTGTAGCCTTGAGGAAGTCGTTGCCAGACATAACTTTGTCCCTCCCAGGTGAAACCAAAGAGATACTGAGAGTCTGGGTGCACAGGAATGCTGAAAAAAGCTGATTTTAAGTCAATAACAGTGAACCACTCAGCATCCCAGGGGATTTGGCTGATGATAGTAGCTGGGTCAGGAACTACTGCATGAAGAGGGACCACATACTGATTAACAACTTGTAGATCCTGTACAAAGCGCCAACGAACAGGGTCTCCGTCCTTTTTAGGAGGCTTTTTGACAGGCAGTATAGGGGTGTTACAGGGAGTGCGCTGAGGGCAGACTAGCTTTTGTGCAATGAATCCCTCGATAATGGGGCGGATGCCCTCCCGGGCTTCCAGCAACAGGGGGTATTGAGGGACTGACGGGGGGGTTAAGGAAGGCTTCACCTGAATCCTTACGGGCTCTGCCGAAAGGAGCAGGCCAACATCAGTGTCAGAAATTCCCCAGAGGGTTGAAGGCAAGTCAGTGAGGTCAGGGGAGAGAGAGGGGGGTGTTTCCCAATTACCCTGAGTAGGGGCCGAATCTCCTAACACTGTCATCAATAATCCTACCCCTTCAGGAGTGCAGGTTAAAGTAGCCTCAAACTTACAGAGTAAATCCCGGCCCATCAAAGGGATCGGACAAGCTGGGGAAAAAAGAAAACGGTGAGGAAAACATTTATCAGCATAAATAACATTCAAAGGCAAAGTGAGTCCCAGAGACTGTGGGTTGCCCTCCACCCCAGTCGCAGTTTTAACCTCAGAGGATAGCCAGGGAGAGGGGGCATGATTTAAAAGAGAGAAAGTAGCCCCAGTATCAATGAGGAAAGAGACAGGCAGTCCCTGGACTGAAAGGGTTAAACGAGGCTCTTTGCTGGGAGGGGAGAAAGTGAGAAAGGAGCCGGCTAAAGACATTAAGGAAATAAGACCATCACATTGTTTGTCTTCGCCCCCGGGGTACGAGGCTGAGTTTGCTGCGGCTGCTGCTGTTTCCCGTAGTTGATCCAGGCCTGGGGAATGGGCTGAGCTGGTGGTGCACCTGTAAAGGCATCTCTCTAACTATACTTTTATTACTCGCAAGAGATTTGACGGGGACATCCTCTGGGCTATCCTCAGGGGGGGGCATGCACCCTGCTGTATCTGTTTGGACATTAGCCTAGTAACTACTCCTCCCGAGGTTTGCCCCTCCATTTCCTCCTCATCCTTCTGCAGAAATTCCAATTTGGGATTCTGCAGATTCCCCTCTGCTACATGGAGAGAGTCCCCCTGCGGAGGAATAGGGGCAGGTGCAGAGGGGACCAGCTGACGAGTCAAAACACGCCGTGGTCTACACCCTTCATCGAAATAACCTGGAGGGGGTTCACTCTCGGGAGAGTACCTGACTGCCATAATTTTTAAAGATTTCCACAGCTCTGCTGCTGTGTTCCAACAAAGCCAGTAACATAACTGTCCCGGATGGTCTTTTTCGATCTGGTTCTTTACTCCTCTTAAGGCAGCCTGTTCGAAAGAGCCATACGAAGGCCACCTCATCTCCGGGTCGGCCAATACCGCGGTATACCCAGTCCAATTCCTTACACATAGTGTGTACAACTTCTTCCTAGACATTCCTGTCTGTACTGGGAGTTTCCCTTCGTTCCATAACTTATTTACAATCCCCAACGGACTCTCAAGAGGCACGCTAGTCCCTTGACCCATGGTGTCTGACAGGAGCCCTCCAACTGGCGTTTACCCTGCTGTCCAATACACGACCCCTCAATATTGAATTGGCTGGGAGAAATCTCCTGTGGCGCCTTGCCAATTCATATATGAGTGGTCTGACCACTGGACAGAGGTACCGCACCAGAAGGAATCCCGGACGAGCCCCCAAATTGTTAGGTAATAAAGCAAGTCCTCACTCACCTCTCCAGCACCCGAGTTCGTGCGGAGTTGGTATGGGGCACACAATTCTGTCAGAGACCAGACACCAATGCGTTGATCAACGGGCTCACACTATCCTTAGCTCTAAAAAGCTTTAGATTAAGTGTGGCCCCTTTATTAGGGGTGAGCATCAATATTTATACACAGAAGTAAACAAAGTGATTAACAAAAGATAATGGTCATGCATAATTAATCAAGATTTTACAGGAAAAGCAAGTTAACAAGTAAATGCATAGAGATAAAGGCTAATGGCTACTAGGGAAAGGGGGTGTCATGAGTAGTTTGCAGGTCAGTGCTTTGTTCAAAAGGGTTCAGGAAGGATTATGCAGAGACAGTCAGTCTGGGTGTGTTTTGGCTCCCCAAAGTCCACCAAAAGTTTAGACCCAACACTAGCAAGATTGCTAAGAAATCTCCAGTTAATCTCACTTTCCATATATTTGAGACAAAGGCCAACATTTTCAAACCTAGGTTCCTAAAGGCACTTTTGTAAACTTAAAAGCAGCTTGATTTTCAGTAGTTTGAAGTATCCACTTCAATGGAGGTTATGACTCCTTTTTTCCCCCTGATGCCTAAATGATAGATTTGAGAGTTTTAATTTAAGGCTCCCAGGTTTGAAAATTTTGGCCAAAGGTTCCACTTCTGCTTTTATTTAAACTCAGATTGACTTCAAAGAGAGCAGGCTTGGATTCCGCAGGAATTTATCAAGTCACTTAGTTAATGAGGAGTGTTTCATTCACTTTTATTTTTTTATTATGGCTGAGTCAATAAAGTGATAAGTATAATGATAAAATCCTGGAGTTTGTAATTCCTGTGACTTTTATTTTTCCTTTTGATTAATAGTGTGTGTGTGTGTGTGTGTGTGTGTGTGTGTGTGTGGTGGGAGGGTGAGGGGGTAGGAGTGTTTCAATACAAAAAATAACAGTACAGGAAGTTATACAACTAAAAATTGTTAGCAGAGGAAAACATGAATGATGCCTCACCAATCTATTAGAATTCTTTGAGGGTGTCAGCAAGCCTGTGGACAAGCATGATTTAGTTGCTATAGTGTACTTGGACTTTCAGAAAGCCTTTGACAAGGTCCCACACCAAAGGCTCTTAAGCAGAGTAAGCAGTCATGAGTAAGGCTGAGAGTTTGTCACGGAGGTCACGGAAGTTACGAATTCCGTGACTTTCCGGGACCTCCGTGACTTCTGCAGGGGGTTCGGACAGCCCGTGGGCCAGCTGACCTGGCCACTGCTAAGGCAGTCTTGGGCCATCGCCCCCTTCACTTCCCACTCCCCAGCAGCACGATTTTGAGAACATGTGGAAGGGGGCTCAGGACTGGGGGGTTGGGCGCAGGTGGGGATGAGGCAGGCTGTGGGCGGCACTTACCTTGGGAGGCTCCCAGGAAGCAGTGACATCCCCCTTTCTCAGCTCCTAGCAAATGGCTTTGCATGCTGCCTCTGCCTGCAGGCACCGCCCCCGCAGCTCCTATTGGCCATGGTTTCCAGCCAATGGGAGCTGTGGAGCCAGTGATTGGGCAGCACATGGAGCTAGGAGCTAAGGGAGGGATATGTTGCTGTTTCCAGGGAGCTATGAGGAGCTGGATAGGGAGCCTGTCAGCACCGCCAATCCCTTCGCCCCCCCACACACACTAGTGAGGTCCCGGGCAACCCCTCCCCGAGCACCCATGGTGCCCCCAAGGCTGCCGCTCTGCCCCCACAATATTTAGTCGGGTATATAGAACAAGTCACAGACAGGTGGTCATGGGTTGTGAATTTTTGCTTATTGCATGTGACTTGAACATGATTTTTACTAAAAATACCCATAACTAAAACTTAGCTTTAATCATGAGCTAAGAGGGAAGGACCTCTCATGCATCAGTATCTGGTTAAAAGGTAGGAAACAAAAGATAGGAATACATGGTCAGTTTTCAGAGTGGAAAGTTGTCAGTAGTGGAGTTCCCTCAGGATACGTACTGGTTTCCAGTGCTTTTCAGTATATTCATAAATGATCTGGAAAAGGAGTAAGTAGTGTGATGAAGTTTACAGATGATACCAAATTACTCAAGATAGTTAAGTCTAAAGCTGACTGAAGAGGTACAAAGGTGTCATAAAACTGGGTGACTGAGCAACAAAATGGCAGATGAAATTCAATGTTGATAAGTGCAAAGTAATGCACCTTGGAAAACATAATCCTAACAATACATACAAAATGATGAGTTCTAAATTAGCTGTTACCCTTCAAGAAAGAGACCTTGGAGTCATCATGTATAATTTTCTGAAAACATCTGCTCAGTGTGCAACAGGAGTAAAAGAAGCTAACAGAATGTTAGGAACCGTTAAGAAAGGGATAGCTAATAAAACAGAAAATATCATAATGCCACACTATAAATCCATGGTATGCCCACACCTTGAATACTAAGTTCTGTTCTGGTTTTCCCATCTCAGAAATGATGAGTTAGAATTAGAAAAGGTACAGAGAAAGTCAACAAATCTGATTAGGGGTATTGGACTCGTGTTCCATACAAGGAGTGATTAAGAAGACTGGGACTGTTCATCTTAGAAAAGAGATAACTGAGGGGTGGATAGGATAGAGGTATATAAAATCATGAATGATGTGGAAAAAGTGATTAGGGAAGTGTTTTTTACCCCTTTATATAACACAGGAATCAGGGGTTACCTCATGAAATTATTAGGCAGCAGGTTTTAAATAAACATAAGACAACATTTTTTCACACAACACAGTCTACCTTTGGAACTCATTGCCAGAGGACGTTGTGAAGGCCAAAAGTATAACTGGGTTAACAGAAGTATTAGATAAGTTCATGGAGGATAGGACCATCAATGGCTGTTAGCCAAGATGGTTAGGGACACAACCCCATGCTCCAGGTGTCCCAGAACCTCTGACTGCCAGAAGCAGGGACTGGAGGAACGATGGATCGCTCAACAATTTCCCTATCCTGTTCATTCCATCCGAAAGACAGGATACTGGGCTAGATGGACCACTGGTCTGACCCAGTATTGGCATTCTTACATTTTTATGACAATGCAGATATATACGTGACAACGACACTGTGACCTCTGGGTGGCTTGCAGTTTGTATTCTGCTTATCAAGCACCTATGTATTTTTGTTACTTCCCCTTTACCACTGTGTAAAGACATCTTTGAAACAAACTATGATCCATTTGTTTAGCTGTCTAGCAACATATACAGCATTGAGTTCTATAGATTTTATGTAGTCTATTTAGTGATACCTACAGCTTCTAATATGCTAATCACTAGGCTCTGGATCATTCCCACTGGCAGCAAACCTCAAAAAAGTTTCTTCCAAATTTTTCTGTTGAGGGGGGAGAGTTTAAACACACTCACACAGGATAAGCACACAAACCCTGCAGGATCCCTTGACATCTGTGCAGATTTTGGTGATCCTGTGGAGCACAGCTTCATCTTCATGGAGGTTCTGTGTCTCTACACCTACTCCAGGACCCTTCCCCATTCACTCAGACTCACTGGTGGCAAAGTTTCTCCTGCCAGCAACTATCCTCAGAACTATTTTAAAAAGGAGAGGCTAGGGAAGGGATAATGTGTGTCTACTCAGTCTTTTCACTCCTACTGCCTTGTTGCTTGCAGATCCCCAGTCCTTTCCTCTGTGGTCAGGGGACAGTATCAAAGTTTGTCCATCCCTCATTCCCACCCCACCTCACTTCCATACTGACTGGAGCAAATCCGGAGGGTCTCCCCTGCACAGGGGTCATAGGGATAAAACATGGTGCCAGGATTTGAAGTGCTTCCTCAAGTCCTCTATCATTTCAAAATCATCACTCAAACACCATATGCAATTAATAATATGCAAACCATCATTTGATTTGTGTGAAGAAAAGCACACAAAATTCAATAAGGAACTAAGTTCCCGCTAAGCTGCATGACCGAACAGCAGGCTATCAAGGGCCGTACAGGCGGGAGAGGCACCTCATCCCTGGCCCCGGAGTTGCCGCAGCCGGGAAGAGGTGCCTCTCCTCCAGCCCTGGAGCTGCCACTGCTAACAAGAGACGCCTCTCCTCCGGCCCCAGAGCTGCCGTGGCAAGGAGGGCTAGGGGGAGTCCTCTCTCCCCGCCACAGCCCCGAGGCAGCCTGCATCCCAAACCCCTCATCCCCGGCCCCACCCCAGAGCCCACCTCCCTAGCCAGATCCCTCATCCCCTGCACCCAACCCTTTGGCCCTGAGCCCCCTCACACATCTCAAACTCCTCGGCCCCACCCCCGCCACTTATCACCTCCATATTGGTGCACATAACAAAATTTATTCCACACATGGATGTAAAAAATTAGAGGGAACACTGATAAACTCCTTATCTTTTTTAATATACACAGAATATGAACTATAATAAGCATATCTTATCATACAGCTTTTTCAGACACTACCTTGGAAATCTGTTACAGTTCCAGGTTCATTTGCAAAAATCATAGAAGTAATATTAAACACATTTAAAATGATATTTTCTACTATAAACAGCAAAATACAGTTCAAAATCTTGTATCTAATGATAGGGGAAGGAGGAAACATTGAATAGGCTTTATAATACAGCTTTTAAAATGAATAAGGAATTTTCAGTGTAGGCAAATGACCCTGTTTCAGCTATTTATTTTAGGATAATGAAGATGGAACTATTATTTTTCTGCCAATCCGTTATCAAACTTTTATTTGCTGGAATTTCTACTAGTAAGAATGCTTTGCTATATATGAGTAAATCTATATATATATATATATATATATATATATATATATATATATATATATATTTGTATTTTTGTATCATGTTTGTATAATTTACAGTTAATTAACAATAAAAGCCATATCTAATCTCCAAATTTGAAGAGATAATCAGAAAAATCAGACTGGTGTCTATAAAATCATGACTGGTGTAGATAAAGTAGATAAGGAAGTATTGTTTACTACTTCTGATAACACAAGAAGTAGGGGTCACCAAATGAAATTAATAGGCAGCAGGTTTAAAACAAATAAAAGGAAGTATTCTTTCACACAACACACAGTCAACCTGTGGAACTCCTTGCCAGAGGATGTTGTGAAGGCCAAGACCATAATAGGGTTCAAAAAAGACCTAGATAAGTTCATGGAGAATAGGTCCATCAATGGCTATTAGCCAGGAATGGTGTTCTACTCTGTTTGCCAGAAGCTGGGAATTAGCAACAGGGGATGGATCACTGATTACCTGTTCTGTTCATTCCCTCTGGGGCACCTGGCAGTGGCCACTGTCAGAAGGCAGGATACTGGGCTAGATGGACCCTTTTTTTCCCATAGTCGTGTCATTCTTCTGTTTATGTTAATTGTTTTGAGGGAGGGAGCTGTATATCATAGAAATTACTATTTAGGGTGTTGGAGAGTCAAAATCACTAGCTATGACATGAATAATGAGATTGATTTGGATTGTTGAATGAATATAATCAAAGCTCCTTCATAATAATGTTGAAGTTATATTACATAGTAAAGGATGACACATTGTCACTCATAATTTCACTTGTCTGCCTGGAGTGATAGGTATC
The DNA here is from genome assembly GCF_025201925.1 of Gopherus flavomarginatus. Classification (NCBI taxonomy): domain Eukaryota; kingdom Metazoa; phylum Chordata; order Testudines; family Testudinidae; genus Gopherus; species Gopherus flavomarginatus. Next base: position 89,497,751 of record NC_066620.1, read on the forward strand.
AGAACTTATCCTTGAACTCTTGGTCTTGTATTTCTTGTATCTCAGGCACCAAAGGTCCTTCATTATATTCACAAAGTAACTTCTAAATTTCACCCCAATAAAAGCGTAGAGCACTGGGTTCAAACAACAATGGAAGAAGGCCAGGACTTCTGTAATGTACTTCGCAAAGGCTATTTGCTTTTCACTATCACACAGTTTATTCAATTTACCCATATTTATGGCAGTCACAAGAAGCACCATGTTATATGGTACCTGACAAACCAGGAAAACAATCACAATTAATACAATCAGACATATTGCTTTGTTTCTTTTGGAATTCTGAGCTTTCACCAAGCTATTGACAATGAATGCATAGCAAAATACCATAAACAGCAGAGGGATAAAAAATCCAAATAGAAGTTGCATACTCAGCAGCAATAATTTCAAAGTAGTGCCTTTTGTCTCAGTGTTGGATCTGTGTTCACAAATCTGTTCTGTTTCATTGATGGAGTGGCTGTAGCTTTGACTGAATATGAAAGTGGGACAGGAAATTAAAATTGACGATATCCATACAGTCAAACAGATCAGACTACTGTATGCTAGCGTTCTAGCCCGAAGTTTAAATGACTTTGTTGCCTGTACAATAGCAATGTATCGGTCCATACTGATAAAGGCCAAGAGTAGCATACCGCAATTGAAGTTGATTGCATAAATACCTCTGGTAATTTTGCATATGAAGTCACCAAAGATCCATTTTTCAGCAGCATAATTTACTGCCCAGAATGGAAGTGTGAGAACAAACAATATGTCTGCTATTGCCATGTTGAAGAGGTATATATCTGTCATAGACTTGGGTTTTTTATATAAAGCAAAGGTCATTACTACAAAGATGTTACCCACTAAGCCTAAGACGCATATAATTGAGTATGCAATTGGCAAAAATACTTTTGTGAAGTTTCTGACTTCTCCTTTGTCACATGGTGTTTGAATTTGATCATAATCAAATGGATCGTTTGGATAGTCTGTGTAGTTTTCTACCTGCAAAAACAATACAGACAGTTAGTGTAAACATTAGTGCTCATTTCTGCAAGTTCTCTCTATTGCGTAAACAACGGAGAATTGATGGTATGAGACAGAAAGGTTCAAATTCTGCTTTTAGATACATCCCAGTGTCTCAATAAAAGTCATGGAAATATTTGGACCCAACAGTGTTTGAAAATTAAGATACAAATAGTACTCCCAGTCACTTCTCTTCCAAATCCACCTTTTCCTCACAGGGCCGCCCAGAGGTGGGGGCAAGTGGGGCAATTTGCCCCAGGCCCCGGGCCCCGCAGGGGCCCCTACGAGAGTTTTTCGGGTCCCCTGGAGCGGGGTCCTTCACTCGCTTTGGGGGCCCCAGAAAATTCTAGCGGGGCCTGCGCCCCCAGAGCTTCTTCCACTCTGGGTCTTCAGCACTGGGGGGTCCTTCCGCTCTGGGAAGGAAGGACCCCCTGCCACCGAATTACTGCTGAAGCGGGACCTGCTGCCGATGTGCAGCCAGGTCTTCGGTGGTAATTCAGCGGCAGGGGGTCCTTCCGCTCCGGGACCCACCGCCAAAGTGCCCCAAAGACCCGCGGCGGGGATCCCCCACCGCCGAATTACCACCGAAGACTCAGCTGCACTTCAGCGGCGGGTCCCACTTTGGCAGTAATTCTGCAGCAGGGGGCCCGGCTGCGGCTCTTCGGCGATGGGTCCCAGAGTGGAAGGACCCCCTCCCGCCGAATTACCGCTGAAGCAGGGGACCCCCGCTGCCGAAGACCCCAGACCCCCTGAGTCCTCTGGGCGGCCCTGTTTCATCATCATCCTGACCACCAAAATCCTTGTGCACTCCAGTGATATGCTGTCAAAATTCTAACGAAGGGGTCCCTCGAAAATGTTCTTCTTCAGTTGGTGATACATAAAAAGTTCTCTAAATAAAATTCTCTCTCCCCCACTGCATACTTGCACTGAGCACAGCTCAGACAATCTAGATCTTTATTGTCTCCTCCAGCATTAGTTCTTTCCCACAACTGTGAAAATACACTATTTTAACAGAAGATTTTTCTCAAAATGACAGATGTGTTTGAAGGAGTCTGGAGAACAGCTGAAAAATAACTCAGAGACTTTAAGGTCAGAAGGGACCTCATGATCATCTAGTCTGACCTCCTGCACATTGCAAGCCACAGAACTTCACCCACCCACTCCTGTGATAGACCCCTAACTACTGGCTGAGTTACTGAAGTCCTGAAATCATAGTTTAAAGACTTCAAGTTACAAAGACCCCACCATTTACATAACATGGTCTCTAACCTTGAATGTTGTTTTACCATATTTACAAGTCTTTCTTCTAGCATAGCATATTTGTTGTTTTTCTTGCGCTTTAGCAATATTACTAAGAGCCAGGGCCAGCGCTACCATTTAGGTGACCTAGGCAATGGTCTAGGGCGCCAGAATTTTTGGGGGGCGCTATTTTGCCGGGGGGGGCAGCACACAGGTCCGGTGGACCTACCGCAGTCATGCCGGCGGACGGTCCGCTGCTGGAAAGGCTCCAGTGGAGCTGCCGCAGTCATTTCGGTGGACGGTGAGCTGGTCTAAAGGCTCCGGCGGACGTACTGCAGTCATGCCTGCGGCAGGTCCACCAGAGCCTTTAGACCAGCGGACCGCCCGCTGGCATCACTGCGGCAGCTCCACTGGAGCCTTTCCAGCAGCGGACCATCCGCCGGCATGACTGCGGTAGGTCCACCAGACCCGCGGGGGGTGGCGAAATGGCCGTCCGCCTAGGGCGTCAGAAACCCTGGCGCTGCTCCTGCTAAGAGCCAATGAAATATTAGCATTTTTTCTAGCATTCAAATTAGCTCTATACTCCTTGTAGTATTGTTCATTTAGTCCCTGGAAATCTGGTGGCCAATGAGCATAATAAAATCGTAACTGAACTATAAGTGGGGGAGATAATCTTCTGGAATAGACCACAGAACTCCATATGAAAACTTCAGCAGGATATCCAGTGACAACACAGTCTATGAAACATCACATCATCACAAATAACTTTTATTAGTCAATCACTCCCAAGGTCATGACAATTTGTCCAGCACTTCATAGAACTGCCACTTCCAAATCAACTGTTTCATTGGTCTATTAATACACTTCACCAATACACTGCTTACATCATTCATTTTCGTGATGTGCTTCTTCTGATGAGAAAAGAATTGGTGAGAACAGTTTTGGTATCCTCAGAGTGCCTGTTCAGGAGGGAAGTGGATTGGATCAGGAGAGCAAAACAGGAAGCGTCAAGATCAAAACAAGAAATATGCAGCAACAGAGAAAACTAAGATTAACAAAATTCATCAAAATATATTGTTTTCACTGAGATGTTCTGGTTTTGATGAAGTCTTCGTTGAAAAGGTAGGAAGTTTTTTAAGGCAGGGGAAAGTGAGTCTTATACAGTATTCTAGAGCCTGGTGGTTAGGGCATTGGCCTGTGATGTAGAAGACTCAGGTTCAAGTTCTGCACTGACAGATTCAGAGTGATCTGGGATTAAAAAACTCTGCTGGGGAGCAGGGACTTGAAACTGGGGTCTCTCCGACCACAGGCCAGTGTCTTACCCATGCACTCTCCCTTGACGTTTGTGAAAATGTTTGAAAGGTTTTGCTTTCATGCCAATGCAGAACAAAAACTAATTTCAACACCTCAGCAAGTTGCCGCGAAACAGCATTGTTCTCTGATCAACTGTAGTTGAAGGTGATAGCAATGTTGAACTGAAATTCAGTGTGTTTGTGTTGGTGAGGCAGAGTGGTAGTGGACTAACACTTGGAGACTGGTATTAGTTGTGTGAATTCTCCTTAACTTATGATTTCTTTGCTTTTCAGTATTGTGAGGAAACACACACAGTCAATCTTAACTCTAATTTAACAAACTTTTTTTGTGTAGGAATTATTTGAGTTTAAAAAAAATTTGATTTTTGGAACTGTGTGGACTGCAGACTCATTTGTGAAGGGGCTGGAGAGAGAGGCTTTCTGTGAGTGGGACTGAGGAGATGGTCTTTTCTGTTTCAGACCTGGCACGCCCATTAGAGAAAGCTTTAACCAGTGCTCCAACTTCCTTTGCCTGCTTCTCAAAGTTTTAGTTGTGAAGCTGCAGGAGCCTGGAAGCCTGCAGAGGTTTGAGCACTTGGTGTAGGAAGCTTGAATATTATTCAAAGCTCTTTCTTGAAAGTATAGTTTCAAGCCAAACAGATGTGATTGTTTAACAGGCTCCCTTGTTTCCCCAGCTGTGCTTCCTGGCCAGCTACACTTTGAAGACCCTCAGATAGTCTCTATCTGCTCCTTTACATCTTGAGTAGGCACTTTCTGTCTCCATCCAGCCATTGTCATTTGTTCACTGTCCAATCTCCATTATACCAGCTGATTTTCTTGTTTGTTGTAAGTATCAGCACTCACATGCAGGACAGCTGCTCCTTCCTATGGTTTTACCAAGATGCAGGAGACAGGCTGTACCTGAGTCCTTGCTTATAGTTCAGCCAATGAAGCCCTGAATTAAATAGCTGTAAGACAGTGCTATCTCTGTCAGTTTCTCCCTAGGTGATTTACCTTGCAATTATATATTAAAAACCACACACTCTGTCACAATTAATCAATGTGAAATCAATTATTTGCCACAATAGTTGTAAAATGCATCTAATAACAAATAAATTGAAAAATTGCATGCAGTGTAAATAGAAATAGTTATGGCTCAAAGTACAGACCATACACATCAATTAAAAAAAATAACCCATGCCTTGGATTTTGGAATAATCTACAAGTGAGTGTGTTCTCAATTCTCAAACTCCAGGGACCCTAAAGATTAGACTCATCTTCTCCCACCAAGCAAAAAATCAAAAGTGGTGATATAAAAAAGTTTATAACTCACATGAATTAACAGATTTACCTGAAAAACTCTCATAAATTATAAAAAGTAAATTCTCTCAGTTTGATGAGGATATAGAATTTAATCCTCATTTTAAATGGGGTGAATAAGGGCTGCAGTATTTAACCCTGAGCCCAAAGACTTGCCACACTTCATGCTGACTGCACTAGGAGCGAATTCAGACCCTATATAAGCAAAAATTTGTTGCCAGTAGTAATTCTTCTTAGAGGGCTCTTAACAGGCATTTGGTTAGTGTGCCTGCTTTTGGCTCTATTTTTCTATAACATATTAAGTAATTATCAGGGGTAAGTTTTCATATTGATCCACTAAAAAACATAAGTTCTTTAATAGTGCTTCTATATATATATACCCACTCACATACAGTCTGTACACTATATGTAATACAAACCCAGCAACATGCTTTTGTTGTGCCATTTTTCCAGTGCATGTACCTCAGTATATTTCAACCAATACATGAGTTGTCAAAAGTACTAATAAGATGCAAAGGTAAACAAGTGAATAACCTGGAATTATAACAATATAGACAGAAGAGTCTTATGTGGTGGATAAATGATAAGCTTGGGTAAGGAAGATAGATTTCTGAAAGGTAAGAAGATATCCGATACTTCAATTAAATCAGTAGGTAACCTGCAAACATTGCTAAAAATCATCACAGCTCCACTTCTTACACTTTCCAGGTGTATGGATTAAACAGATTTGGTCAGACTATTGTTCAAATATTTGCATAGCCTTGTTTTATTTCATTACTCACCAATACAGAAAAATGAAGCATCAGGCAAAGAGGAAGTAGGTATTCTGTTCTGTTGTGGTCACCCTCAACTTCAGTAGAAAGGTATTTAAATATTAGGAACTCGAGAAACAAGAAATAACAGCATTATTATAAGTAATGGTTAAATTGAAATGATCACCACTTCCTCCTAACATGTAACAACAGTAATCTGTTTTGTATGTAAGGGCAGAGATTCAACAATAGGTGTACTGTAGATGACAAAACTGGATGTTACATGTTTAGTCATTAGACACTATTAAAATTTTGATAGTTTTGATTAAATGGTCCTATTAGCACTGGAACCAGGGAGAATAGGCCTGTATCTAATTAAATGGCTTCATTTTTAATTAAATAGTTTCATTGTGCTTGGAACATATCATGAATTATGGCCTCTATCCTGCAAACAATTAAGCAAATACTTAACTTTATGAATAGGAGAGTCCAGCTGAAGTCAATGGAGTTACTGGCAGTATCTATAAAGTTAAACACATCCAAGTGTTTGCAGGATCAGGGCCTGCCTTAGTTACTTAATTGAACAGTAAATATATTCTGAAGTACACATAAGATCTTACTACATATTGAGTTCTAAATTTTCCAGATGATGTACCCGAACTGTACTTATGCAAAATGTGCACTTGCACAGACAAAACAGGAAAATCTTTGTCCCCTATTTTTGTGCACACATTTGCTATTTATATATTCATAGCTTAGGCACAATGTTAACATTTGTTCTAATTAGCCTTTGAAGGATTTGATTTTATGTTGTAAAAATAAAAAATGCAAATAAAAATTTCCATGCATTTTATTATTCATTTATGTTAATTCAAATGTTTGCAGTAACAGGAAATTAAACACAAAATAAGTCGCTCAAATATGAATGATTTACTCAATGTCCTGAATGTAAAATTGTCATAGTTTGTAATATTATTGGATGTCACCAGATGATGCTGTTTCAGTGGGCCTTACAAATTTTGTTTAAATCAATAGGAAGCTAGATCTTGTAGAAATGCTAGATATTGGGTGTGACACAGTTCTTTTTGGAAGTTGGTTCCCTACTTGAGTTTCTTTGACTGGAATAATTTTATAGATGCCAGGCTGCTGTCTACAGGACATACCCACAGAATCAAACACATTGCATGGTGTCAAAACATAAAATAACTGATCAAACTATTATGTCAAAAGTCAATAATAATTTATAGTTACTATCCTAGAGCTGTTTCTAAGGTCCTCTTCTCCATATAGCAACATTAAAGGCCCTGAATGGAATTAGGTGATAGAGTCCAATCCTTTGCTAACATTACTGACACAAGCACATATACTCTCTTATTAGCCCTCATCTAGTTTTTCCCTTTATATCCACACACACATTTTCATTATTACTGATTAAAAACTAGGGTTGTCAAGCAATTAAAAAAACCAATCATGATTAATTGCGCTGTTAAACAACAATAGAATACCATTTATTTTAAATATGTTTGGATGGTTACTACATTTTCAAATACATTAATTTCAATTGCAAAACAGAATACAAAATATACAGTACTCACTTTATATTTATTTTTTATTATAAATGCACTGTAAAAATAAAAAATAGTATTTTTCAGTTCACCTAACAAGTACTGTAGTGCAATCTCTTTATCATGAAAGTTGAACTTACAAATGTAAAATTACGTACAAAAAATAACTGCATTCAAAACAAAACAATGTAAAACTTTTGAGCCTACAAGTCCACTCAGTACTACTTCTTGTTCAGCCAATTACCAAGATAAACATGTTTGTTTACATTTGCAGGAGATAATGCTGCCCACTTTTTGTTTGCAATGTCACCTGAAAGCGAAAACAAGCATTTGCATGGCACTGTTTTAGATGGCATCACAAGATATTTATGTGCCAGATGTGATAACGTTTCATATTTCCCTTAATGCTGCAACCACTGTTCCAGAGGACATACAAATGTTTAGCATATATAGCATGTAAATACCTTGCAACACCAGCTACAAAAGTGCCATGCAAATGCCTGTTTTCACTTTCAGGTAACATTGTAAACAAGAAGCAAGCAGCAGTATCTCCCGTAAATGTAAACAAACCTGTTTGTCTTAGTGATTGGCAGAATAAGAAGTCGGACTGAGTGGACTTCTAGGCTGTAAAGTTTTACACAGTTTTGTTTTTGACTATAGTTATGTAACAAAAAAAATCTGCATTTGTAAGTTACACTTTCACGCTAAAGAGATTGTACTTCAATACTTGTATGAAGTGAATTGAAAAATACTATTTCTTTTATCATTTTTACAGTGCATATATTTATAATCAAAATAATAATATAATGTGAGCACTGTGCACTTTCTATTCTTTTTTGTAATTGAAATCAATATTGAAAATGTAGAAAAACATCCACAAATATTTAATAAATTTCAGTTGGTATTCTATTGTTATAACTGCGATTAATCATTGAGTTAATTGCACGAGTTAACTGTGATTTATTGACAGCCCTAATACAAAATTTCCTTCAGTTTTTGGTGTGTGAATATGCATGTCAAACAAAAAAGGGGTGAAATTAATTTGTGATTTGACTCAATTGATTCAGTGGAGTCATTTTGAGGATGAATTTAGTCGCTTATCATTGTACTGTCTAACCCAAAGTTCCATTTGGATAGGCCTGTAGCAGATTATTAAAGTCATAAAATGGTTGAGAGACTGACCCAGTGTCTAGTGGAGATTGAGGCATGGAAGAGAGAAAGATGTCTGGATTGAGGCTCAGCCGAGACAGAGGTGATGTTGGTAGGCTGGGAGAAACAACTGGAAAAAATGGCAGAGATATCTGCCTCTAAATTCAATTGTCGTTAGTCACTTGAGTTTATAACATAGAGCTTTGCTAGGGCCAATAGCTGAATTTAGAAAATCAAGTGGGAGCAGTGGTTCCCAAGGTATTTTTCCCTCTATGCCTGGTCTGACAAGTGTGATCATATGGAAGCTTGCTCCCACTATCCATGCCTTTGTCACTTCCAGGTTAGATTACTACAGTGCACTTTATATGAGAATATATCTTAAAACAGTTTGTAAGCTGGAACCTGGTGCAGAAGGTGGCTGCTTGGTTTGTAGGTACAGCATCCTTTAGAAAGCACATAACGCCTGTGCAATGCTATCTGCGCTGATTACTTGTGAGCTTACAGACAGATTTAGTGATGCTGGTTCTAAATGATATAGCCCTAAATGATCTACAGCCGGTCTATCTGAGTGATGGTCTCCCATCCTATGAAACACTGCCACAGTTGTGCTCAGCAGAGGTACTGATGTGAGTTCACCCTCGATATAACAGAGAAGGTGACTTAAGAGGCTAACAGAATTCAGAATGGCTCCAGGGCTCTGAAATAGCCTGATTTAGTGACTTTCATGGCATGTGCCAGGGCCTATTTGTTTCACCTGGCCTTTGAAGAGGGGTAGATGGAGCAAGATACTGTCCAGTGACTGATGAGGGATAGTATTTAAGCACATGTTAATGGTGTGTTAGAATGCATGAGCTAAGCATATTGCATTTTTGTTTTGTATGTTTAGATAACTGGCATGGTGCCCAGAGCTTGTGGATAGGTGTTTTCTACTTATTGCAAAAATAAAAATAAAAAATTGTAGATACAGTAATCTACTCTATATAATGTATTTGTTCTATGATGTATAAAAATGAACTCATCATTAAAATGTCACCATCTTGTCAGTAAATTAGGTCCCCAAAGGCCTGTTTTAACAGCTGTTAAACTTGTTTTATTAAGAACAAATGAAACCTACAGTTATTACAATCAAAAAATTAAGCAGCTTGGTTAAAAAAAGCTTTTCTTTAAGATCTTATTTGCCAATACTTTTTTTAAGATTGTTTATTCTGTTTTGCTGTCTAGTGAATAGTTGCATTTCCAAAGGGTCTGATCCAAAACTCACTGAAGTCAATAGAAGTCTTTCAGTAGCTTCACTGGGCTTTGGATCAGGCTCATAATGTGGTTTCTGGACTGTTCTGGAGATATAAATACTAGTTTTATTTCTAATTCTCTTGCTTCTGAAGTATCAAGCTATAGCATATAACCTCCTCAGTCACTAACAGTTTACATGAAAGTAGCATGTGAAAATGTTTTCATAATGCTGATAGAAATTATTTTCTTTCTAATAAATTATTATAAAATATTTTTAAAATCCCTAATAGGAAATTCTATTACCTTTACAATGCATTTGTAAACTGAGGTATAGAGAGTTATTATACCAAGTCTTTATTATGGGTGATAGCATGTCTTTGAGGAACTTGCTAAAGAGTAAAGCAGTTTCTATTAATATATAAAACAGATCCCTTGATTCATAACAATCTTGCTTGCCATATTAAAATTTTGGCCCCAATCCTGCCATGAGTCACATCCAGGCAGACCCCTGGCTCACAGAGTGCATTGCAGGATAGGGGTCTTTAACATTTCTACCTTGCCATTAGAAAACTTTTGACAACTTTGGAACGAAAAGGTGATTGTAATTCTTTCAGAGTCGACTTCATTACACAAAGCCAACTCCAGCTCACCTCACAGCTGTGAGTAGTATGATCAGCTTCAATGGGATTACTCACATGAGTAAAGTAAGCAGGATATGGTAATGGTAATGATTTATATTCTTCTAAACTGGATACATAACTCAATAAATGTGCTAGTTTTTAGTCCAGATGCTCACTTTCAAATGAAGAATTCTTCTGCTAGTAACGGGCTTAATTGTCCCTATCAGGTGCTGGCCCACATTCTAAGCATTTACAAAGCAATGGTACAACTACCTTGGGAGGTAATTAAGTATTATCATCATCACTGTGCTATAGACAGAAAAACAGACCCAGAGTAGCTCCATGACTTTCCCAAAGCCACACAAGGAATTGGTGTCAGTGGTGGAGATGAGAAGTCAGAAGATACAGATTTACAATCTGAGCCCTAAGCACATTTAGTTAAAATAAGAGGGATTGTTATTGCCCATTAAGTAGACTGATCAGATGTTCAGCTTGGACACTATACAAAGCATTCCTGATTCTTTTCTGTATTCTAACATTCTCTAATTAAAGTGTAGCTTTTGCTTTTAGTCTGTAATAGACACAATTAGCAGCAATAAAAGCAGACTTTGAAAATGAAGAAATTAACTCCATTTTCATTGGCTAAGGTAGCTAGTCCGACTTACCACCACTGCACATCTTCTTTTGACCCATTTATTAAATCCAGACAGCCGTTCAAGCAGACACTAAACTTCTCAAAGTGTTGTAAGAAGAGGGTTTTTTTTCTTTTTAAGACAGCTTACTAAAAATCTGCATGTTATGCAAATGAAACCCCCCCACCGTCCTATATTTCAGTTCGAAAGGAAACTTACTCTCATTTTGCTAATATGGTTATTGTGGTTTGTCAAATCTCACCACCTGTGAGCTGTCTGCCACCACTAACTGAATAAAGAAAATATAAAAGGTAAGAAAAATACTGTGCATGTTATGCAAATGAAACCCACAGGCTTAATGTGGGCTGATCCTGGGTTTTTTTGGCTACTCTAGGAAAACTTCAGCATGTGTCATCCACTTTGTACCATCCCATGTTTTGAATTCATTTACATTTAGATTGACATATATTGATTTATAAAATAGATGTACACAAAATGGCATCCATCCCAGGCTCTGGCCTCCCTGTCATTCCTTAAGACCACAGAATTTAAATAATACACAGACATATTAGTTTATTGTATGTAAGTTAACACAACATGTTGTCACTGTACTTTTGCTCAGATCTATTTTTATCTTTCTCCTCTGCCTATTTCCTTATTGTTTCCCTCACAAACTTATTTTTCTATAGTGCATAGTTTTTCATCTTTCTCTCTCCCTCCATCCCACTCATTCATCTTTGTGTTGTATTCTTTCAGTCATTTCCTTCCCTTTTCTCCATCAGTCTTGCTCACATTTTTCTCATGACCTGAAATAGCCCTCCCACCACCTACTTGCTGCCTTTTATTCTCAAATTGCTCAAATTCTCCTTTTTATTCCCAACCTTGACTCTGTCTCTCTCTCTCTCTCTTTCTTGGTCTCATACACACACATTCTGCTCTTGCCCTTCCCATATCCAGGGGCGGATCCAGGCACCAGCAAGCCAAATGTGTGCCTGGGGCGGCAAGCCATAGGGAGCACTCTGCCGATCGCCGCAAGGGAGGTAGGCAGGTTGCCTTTGTGGCATGCCTGCAGAGGGTCCGCTGGTCCTGCAGCTTCAGCGGACCTCCTGCAGACTGCCACCGAATCCACGGGGCCAGGGACCCCCCGAAGGCAAGCCGCCGAAGGCAGCCTGCCTGCCGTGCTTGGGGTGGCAAAATGCCTAGAGCCGCCCCTGCCCATATCCATCCCTGGCCCTCACAGACTGAAAGGATTGAGGGTTCTTCCTTCCTCAGGGTAGGATCAGCTAGCAGAGGGTATTTCTAACTCCCATGGAAATGAGAGGGACAGAGCTAGGTCTCTAATGTTAGGGTTTAGCTCAAATTTTAGCTCAATCTACTTGGTCCATTCTCAAGCCAGGCAGAGAAAGCTGAGCCCTCATCAGCTGTTTTTCTGGGGATGGAGGAGAAAGAGAGTTGCAGATCTGGGAGAGAGAAGGAGGATGGGGACATGATTGCACATGGGGCGCAAGTAAGTTGGAGGCACTGCATGGTTGACCTCTGTGCTTAGCTCTTGTTCTTAGCTCATGAGATACTTGACATTTTACTCTGACTGCAAAAATCTCATCACACTGTCAATATTCTGTTACCAGTGCATGCACACACCATTTACCATGGAAGGTAACAAATAAGGCAAGAGCACAGTATGAGTGGGAAAATAGGAAGTGACCTATGTGGCAATGATAAAGAATTACAGAAAGTCTCTCTTTCTTCTACATTGAACAAGGAAGTGTCAGAATGAAGAAAACATTATTATTTCTAAAGCTTTTCTCTCTCAATCTTCATCACTGTAGAACTTCTGTTTAGAACCTTCTCCAGCTCCCATGCTTCCTGGCTTCCTGAAACAGATTTAAAGAAACAGTACATGTGTCCTCACACTTGTAGTTAACTTTTCAACAGAGCTGGTGAAAAAATGTTTTATTTTCCCACAAATGTTTTTTAGGAAAACGAAAAGTTTTATCTAAGTTGTCAACAGAAAATTTCACCAGAAATTTGAATACCAAAACATTTCTGCAGAAAAGACAAACAATATGTTATGACAACGTATCAAAATAATTGTTATGGTCAGAATTAAACTGACTAAATAAAGGAAAATCTGCTGACTTGTCATCTTTAATTCACCTAAGCGTGCCTAAATACAGGGGTAGCTGTGTGTCCAGTGAATGAGTCTCCATATCATAAATGCTACAAACTTCAGGCACTAGAGGATAGTTACGTATGAAATAATAATAATAAATAATAATAATAATAATAATAATTTCCACATTTTTGATGGTTTAGTCAGAGCATGAACCTTGTGGTAAGTTTTTCTTCTCTGTCTGTGTTTCATGCCTCCTTGAAAAAAGCACCCTGGTAGTTTCTCAAAGGTTCTCATCATTTATATAAAGCCCCAAATGGTGACATTTCTAGCCAAGCACATTGAATACACTGACCTGACTTCTGCTCAGAGTTACGCTTTCATTGTATTACTCTGTTTCTACAAGAAATCTAGTTCTTGGACTGCCCCAATTGAGCAGAGACAGCTAACAGGAAAGTTTTGGAGGGACTTTAGACCAGGAGTGTGAGAGGCTTTCCTTCCAGGTACAGCTCTGCACGCAATATCAATAGGGCTAGTAATGGAACAGTTCTGGTGACTTGCACTGGAGGTGCCATGCTTCTTTTCCTGCCTGAAGCCAGAAGGGACTTCCTGTGCACAAAGTGTAAATTGGTGCTTGGGCTGGAGGAAAAGATGCTTGAACTGGAGGGACAAATAGAGATGCAATTGAGAATCAGAGAAGCAGAAGTGTTCTAGACAGCAGGTTCAGGAACTATCATTACTCCAGTTTCAAGGGGAAAAAGAGCTGCCCACCAAGAAGATGGAGAGAGAGGAGGCCTAGAAGTTAGTAACCACCAGAAGCAAAAGGTCATTGTGGCTTTATACATGGCTGGAGACAGATAAGGATGGGCAGACTGTGGCCACCAGAGAGAAGAGGACCAGGAGGAATTCCACACAGCTACAAGTTTCAACACCAGGGCCTCAGTGTGGAAACTGTGAAAGATGCCTCTCAAGATCTGACTAGACCAAGGGAACACAGAGATGTATGGACACACATGTGAATGGCAGCTTGGCCCAACTAGTAAAAAAACAACAACCCAAGTTTGCCCACAAAGAGTTCTCCAATTGTCCAAGGAAGATAGATGATCCTTATTAAGGATTCAATACTCAGAAGAAACAAAAGAACTGTCTGCAATGGGTAGGCAGACAACAGGACACTGTGGTGACTTCCAGGAGCCAAGACATAAGTTTTCTCTCTGAGATTGGATAGGCTTCTGAAGTCGATGGGCAAGGATCCCCTGGGTGATGCTTCATATCAGCACTGATGATACTGCATCGCGGGATATCTCCTAGATGACAGATGACTCAGGGAACTCAGAATCATGCTGAAGGAGAAGAATATCTAATCAATCTTCTCTGAGATCCTTTCTGTCCCACAAGCAAAGAGAAAGCAGATGATCCTGGAAGTGAACAGCTGGCTAGGTAAGTGGTGGTGAGGGGTTGGTTTTGTGGAACATTGGTCCATCTTCTGTGGGAATAGAGGGCTGTATAGTTTTAATGGGTTCCACCTCAGTAGAAGGGGAACCAATCTCTGTGGGGACAGGCTGGCTAGAATAGTCAGGAGGGAGGTAAACTAACAACAAAAGGGGGAAGATGTGAGCACTCATTTAACAGAAAATTGAGATGTTGACAACAAAATTAATCAAGGAACCAAAGGATATGATGAGAAGAAGATCTTGAATTACCTACATACTAATGGTAGGAGCCTAGTGACAAACAAGAGGAATTGCTCATTCATGAGCATAAATTTTATCTTGTTGGTATTACTGAAATCTGGTGGGATTATTCACATTATTGGAGTGTTACAGTCAATGGTTGTAATCTATTTAGGAAGGATGGAGTGGACAAAAGGGGAAGAAGAGTGGCACTGTATGTCAAAAATGGCATTACCTGTTTTTGAATCACTGATAACTCAGTAGATGATCATCTAGAATGCTTATGGATCAATGTCCTAACAGATAAAGCACAAAATGGAGTACAGGATATTAGTCTGTGTTTGCTACAGACCATCTATATATATTAGGGTGACCAGATGTCTTGATTTTATAGAGACAGTCCTGATTTTTCCATCTTTTTCTTATATAGGCTTCTATTACCCCCCATCCCCATCCCGATTTTTCACATTTGCTGTCTGGTCACTCTAATATATATTGTGTAGGACTTCAATTTGAGTGACACATGCTGGAGGTGTTATACTGCCAATACTAAAACATCCTTGGAATTTCTAAATATTAGAGATGATAATTTCCTAACTCAAAAAGTGTTGCAACTAGCATGGGGAAATTCATATTAGACTTCTTTTGACAGATAAAGAGAAACTGATCCTAGAACTAACAATTAGTGGTAGCTTAGGTAAAAGTGATCATGACTTGATAACATTTATAATGTGCAAATAGAATAAACTCTAGGACAGTTTTATATATATATATAGTGCTTTAAAAGGGCCAATTTCACAAAGCTAAAAACAGTTATGAAACGGATCAGATAGAAGAAGGAATTTAATTGGAAAAATGCACAAGATAATTGGGAATTGTTTAAGAACACTTTTCTAGGTGTCTAAAAAGACACAATCAATGAAGAAGGCCATGCTGTTTAAAGAACTGATCTGAGTTAGAGGGAAAGTGAAGGCAGCTATAAAAAAATAATATTAGGGCTGTCAATTAATCACAGTTAACTCACGCAATTAACTCAAAAATAATCATGATTAAAAAAATTAATAGTGATTAATTGCACTGTTAAACAGAATACTAATTGAAATTTATTAAATATTTTTGGATGTTTTTCTACTTTTTCAAATATATTGATTTCTATTATAACACAGAATACAAAGTATACAGTGCTCACTTTCTATTAATTATTTTTATTACAAATATTTGCACTGTAAAAATGATAAACAAATGAAATAGTACTTTTCTATTCACCTCAAGTACTGCAGTGTAATCTCTTTATCGCAAAAGTGTAATTTACAAATGTAGATTTTTTTTGATTACATAATTGCACTCAAAACCAAGTAAAACTTTACAGCTTACAAGTCCACTCAGGCATCCTCCTTGTTCAGCCAATCGCTAAGGGAAACAAGTTTGTTTACGTTTATGGGAGATACTGATACCTGCTTCCTATTTACAATGTCACCTAAAAGTGAGAACAGGCATTAACGTGGCACTTTTGTAGCCAGTGTTGCAAGGAATTTATGTGCCAGATATGCTAAACCTTCATATGCCCCTTCATGCTTCAGGCACAATCCCAGAGGACATGCTTCCATGCTGATGATTCTAGTTTAAAAAATAATGTGTTAATTAAATTTGTTACTGAACTCCTTGGGTGAGAATTGTATGGTTCCTGTTCTATTTTACCCGCATTCTGACATATATTTCATGATATAGCAGTCTTGGATGATGACCTAGCACATGGTCATTTTAAGAACACTATCACAGCAGATTTGACAATACACAAAGAAGGTACCACTGTGAGATTTCTAAAAATAGCTACAGCTCTCGACCCAATGTATAAGAATCTGAAGTGCCATCCAAAATCTGAGAGGGACGAGGTATGGAGCACGCTTTCAGAAGTCTTAAAAGAGCAACACTCCTATGTGGAAACTACAGAACCTGAACTACCAAAAAGGAAAATCAGCCTTCTGCTGGTGGCATCTGACTCAGATGATGAAAATGAACATGCGTTGGTCCACTCTTCTTTGGATCGTTATTGAGCAGAACCTGTCATCAGCATGGACGCATATCCTCTGGAATGGTGGTTGAAGCATGAAGATACATATGAATCTTTAGTGCATCTGTCATGTAAATACCTTGCGACACTGGCTATAACAGTGCCTGTTCTCAGTTTCATGTGGTGACACTGAAATAAGAAGTGGACAGCATTATCTCCAGGTCACTGACATGCTTGGTAAGCTAGGCAAGCAAACAATATGCATTTTAATACATGTAAATATATACTTCTAGGAATAAAGAATATAGGCCACATTTACAAGATGGGGGACTCTACCCTGAGAAGCAGTGACTTTGGAAAAGATTTGGGGTCATGATGGATAATCAACTGAGCATGAGTTTGCAGTGTGACTCCATGGCCACAAGGGCTAATGCAACCCTTGGCTGCATAAACAGGGGAAATCTCGAGTCAGAGTTTTTACCTCTGTTTTTGGTACTGGAGTGACCACTGCTGGAATACTGTGTCTAGTTCTGGTGTTCATAATTCAAGGATGATAATAGATTGGAAAGGGTCCAGAGAAGAGCCACAAGAATGATTAAAGGATTAGAAAACCTGCCTTATAGTGATAGACTCAAGGAGCTCAATCTAGTTAGTTTACCAAAGAGAAGCTTAAGGAGTGACTCGATTACAGTCTATAATTACATACATGGAAAACAAATATTTGATAATGGGATCCTCTGTCTCACAGAGAAAGATATAAGACAATCCAATGTCTAGAAGTTGAAGGTAGACAAATTCAGACCAGAAAGGCGTTAATTTTTAACAGTGAAGGTAATTTTGTCAAGGTGGATTCTCCATCACTGGCCATTTTAAAATCAAGACTGGATGCTTTTGTAAAAGATCTGTGCTAGAAAATATTTTGGAGAAGTTTTATGGCCCGTGTTATACAGGAGTTCAGACTAGATTATTGCAATGGTCCCTTCTGGCCTTGGAACCTATAAATCTATTAATGTATTTCAACACGAATGGCTTTAATGGGCAGATTTGCCTGAGGAAGATCCAAGGAATTTAGGGCCAGACATCAACTAACACATTTCTCTGAACTCAGATGTTAGCAATTAAAATGCCTTTCATGTCACTTCTAAGAGTAGGCTGTTGCTGATTTTGTCTGTTATCTTTTGATCTCTAGCCTTTAATGCATGTAGTTTGTTACTGGGGATTAGCAGTTAAATTAATAACTGCTGTTTCCAGAGTTGGTTACAGTAACTCCAAAAAGATGTATGAAAATAATAATTCAAAAAAGTAACAAGTTGCACATCACTCATCACTTCGTCTCAGGATGAATAGGTAGTGATTGCTCTATATTAATTCTACATTCTACATGGAGTTAACATGCTAGACAACAGCTCACACAAGTAGGTGACTCAGTGTAATGGGTTAGACTAGAGAGAAGTGAAACAAAGGTTACTTCATGTTCAGAGCAGCAGCTCAGCACCATCATCAGAGGTAATCAACATGCTGAAGATTCCCATTTTTTGTAGAGATTTGAGGCAACTGTCTATTAATCTGTGTAATTATGTAGCTCCCATCACCATGTCATTTGAGGACCTCTCAAGTATTTAAAAATAGAAATAATAGGAACAATATTTCCTTTTCTCTTTCTCAGCCTGGGAGATAAATTTTTCCCTCCTCCTCACATTATTTGTGTGCGTGTATACCTGTCTGCCTGTACATGGAGAAAAGGCAAATAGAAGAGATGAGCTTTGCATTTAATTGTGAATGGTTGAATTGTGAATGGTCTTGTGGGAGGGAATTCCATAGTCTAGGTCCAACTCCTGTGAAAGTTCTGTCACCTCCTCCTACACCCCTTCCTCTTGGTTATCATTGCTCCAGTGGAACATAGCTCTCATGGGAGATCCTGGAGGGAGTGGCACTCTCTCAGATAGTTGGGTCCATCTCATATATCAGGACAGAAACCATGAATTGGTTTTTGTTTGCAATGAAGATCCAGTGCAGAGAGCAGAGCACCAGGTAAAGCCTTCATGACAATCTGTGTTGCTAAGCAGATGGACTTCTGTTTTTTGTACCCATTGGAGCTCATCCAAAGTATGTGGTTTTGTTTCTAGATATAAGTTGCAGTGATCAAGCCTGGATGTCACGCATTTGTGAATCACTGTGGCCCAGTCTGAGCCTCATATATTCCAGTACAGAGTGATTCTGGTTCAGGGACTCATCACATACTTGGTGCAAATTACTGTGCTTTTATTTCATGCTAACTCAGGTCATCGCTCTACGTTCTCTTCTGAATCACACATCACACAACTTGAACCATAAATATCACTAACTGGATTGGATACACAATGGATTGGTTAAATTAAGCAACTAGTTAAATCTAAGCAACCCGGCTACTAATTCAGATATGTTGGTGATCATTCTACAGTGCATCAGGCTGTGAAGGGATGGACAAGTCTAAGAAAGATACAGGACTGGGGTTCAATGGAGAGATGCAACCCAAAATTCTGATGCCTATCCAAAATGTATCTGAATTGCTTGGGTTTGCAAAACTGGCTTAAAATATCATGAAAATAGGATTTCTCCTGCATTTCAGAGCTGATGGATCTTGTTCTGGCTCAAACATACAGCCACAGAACAAAAAAAAAATGAAAAAATATTTTAATATAAACTTTATTGCACCTCTAATATATAGTTTGGTTTGAATTTTGGGCAGAAGTTTGGGGAGACTGGAGAGTGCTTGTCCTTATTGTATCTAAATCAAATAATTCATCATTAATACCAATCCAGTCCTTTAATACTAAACCTTAAGTAATATCTTAAAGCACATAACAAATAACATTTACTGATTATACAAGACCTGAACTCATTATGCTAGGTACTATATCTGATACATCAGCTGTTAACCCAGAGAGATCTGTTTAGAGAACACCATTCATGTAAACAGAGCAATATATCATTTGGGAGCTCATAGAAAGGGAAGAGGATTCAAGGGAGATAAAACCAATTATGTCTTGATGGAAAACAGTATTCTGTACAAACACTGTATTAGCAAAGGGATAACTTCCTCTCACACCTCTTTTTATTCAAAACCACTTTTGGCTCAAAGAAAATAGCAGTTTTATTACTTCTCTATAATCCACAGTGGAATGCTAAATCCAACTTTGTATTTTAAAATTCTGTAGTGAATTTAATCAAGGCACGACACACTCTGGCCCTGGTCCAGTAAAACACTTAACTTACGCACGTGCTTAAAGCTAAGATAAGCCTGTAAATATTAGCCTCGCTGACTCCTCTGGGGCTACTCACATGTTTAAAGTTAAGCAGATGCTTACGTGCTTTACTAGATCAGGGTTTTGATGCTTGTTAAAAGCTGGACTGGCAGTCCTGAAGACTAAAATTCCCTATATATTAGCTTATAGATTATGCAACACTTGCTTCCATCAGTGAACACATCTTCACACAAGCAGTTCCTTTGAAACCAATGGGGCTGCTCAGGGGAGTACGTTCTCACTAATGAGAAGAAAGATGGCACAGATAAAGCACAGGCAGCATTCCCCAGGCTGATCCCATCCGTGTATCTCAGTCTTGATCTGGAGGAATAAATTCTCTCTGTAAGAGAGTAATACATTCTCTATGCATATTCACTCCTGCTCCTTTCTGCTGAGACAGGTGCATGGATAACTGGGAAAGCTCATTCATCAAGAACGAATTTCTTCTTATACTCAGCTGAACGAATGTTCTGTTCCTTTAAACATAGAGATTGATATTCATGGAGTTATTTTGTTTGGACAATTCTTGACCTCATTGGCCTATTAATCCAATTAAAGGTGGATTGTCTTGAAGGTCCTTTTGTCATGAAAGTCACAAATGGTGCATTGCTTCTACTCTCTGTCTGGCTTACACAGTGGTAACCAGGAAGCATCCAGTGATTTATTATTTATTTTCATTCTAATCTATCTGGGTACTTGAATGGCCCTCATTTGACTCTCTGTTTTTAAGTTTTGATAGTTTTTAAATGGGCAGTTTCTGCAAATGAAATATGAAACTTAACTGAATTGCAGAGGCATGTGGTGATAAAATGTTGGATAAACTTAATCTAAATGTCAAATGTGACAAACTGGCATTCACCACGGTGTCCCACTTAACTGTGTTGCAGAATTACTGTTACAGGAGTTCAGTTTCGTCTTTACTGTGACCCAAGTGCTGCACTCAGTTACCCAGCTGCAAAGTCAGACAAACAGCACTGAAATCAGAGGAATTACCCTGGACTGAGAGCCATGTAACTATAGAATTTGCAGAATTTGTCTGAGTAATTAATGCAAACTACTAAATATTACAGTATACGTAATATGTTATCAGTAAGTAACATGTCATTTCAGTACTCCTACACCCTTTTCTGGATCAGCTGTATCATTTGTTTATCCAGATAAAATCCCTGATGCACCAGATTGTCCAAGTTCTTAGAATAAGTGAATGAGAGAGTCTAGCTCCGCATTCTAATAATATCATCTTGTGAGGATCCATCTACAATGCACCATGCAGACAACTGAGGGACAACCCTCTTTGTCCTCCCCCCCAAAATTAAATAAATACAAATTGAAGATTCAGGGTCAGTTTGAATAAACACCAAAAAGTTTATGGACCAAATCCTCAGCAAGTATAAATTGAAATAGCTCCATTAATTTCAATGTTAACCAAAATTTCTCCTTTCCTCTTGTGTCTGCAAAACTGCACTGGAAATCCTGTGGGACCAGATTCCTTCGTGTCATTTTGGTGCTTCCTATTCCTATACAAGCATGAATATGGAGAGTCAGGAGGGCTCTATAAAAATGAAGTGTTGGTGGAAAACAGAGGGTAAATCTGGCACTACAAGCTTCACAAAGCAGGTGTGGGGGGGAACTTGTTTCCCCTTTGTGTTCGTGCAGGTTTTCTTATGACTTTTAAAAAATCTGTACTTTCATGTTAATATTCTGCCTGGTTTTTTTCAGTCTTTGTCATTCTCAGAAGTGATGGAAGAAAAGAATTAGTGTGCAGAAAGGTTATTTAAAAGTGGCAGGAGGCTTGTGGTTGAAAATTTTTTTATTTAAGATACTGTGAGCTACTGGTGTGAAAAGTGTCACGCTACTGAAAACAGCTCAAGGTTTTATTCTCAAATGAGAAAACAGCTCTGAATGAGTTCTGTTCTATTTTCTGTAAGTAACATGGTTTAGGTTCTTTGTTTTGTCTTTTTAAACAAATTAGAATGTTTATTCATCTACCAACCTTCAATCTTGCATCTAATCAACAGGAAATGCTAGAAGGTATTATACATAAATCCATGGCTGTACAGATAGCTCAGTCTTACAACAACCAAGCTTTGTGTCTGAAGTGGCCTACAGAGTAGTGGGAGCTGAGGAGGGAGGATGAGAAGAGGCAGTGAAGGAGAGCAGATAGGAGGTAACAGTGGATGGAATCAGGTGCAGTGGGAGACAAAAAGAGGAAGAAGAGGCAACAAAGGAGAGGAAGGAACAGAAAAGGACATGGAAGAAGCAGCAGACTGGATGCAAAAGGGAAAGGGTAAGGAACAACCAACCAAGGGATATTTTAAGCCACCAAATAGTAGCTACCAAATGGATATTTGAGCCCCCTTACAAAGGACCTCAAGGGCTAGTGGCAAGAGGCATTCCTAAGAGTATCACTGTCTACGCTGCCCCTACCACCAAATGAATGGTCAGGAGGACAACAACCCCAAATCCCTTTCTGAATTCTCTGTACAATCCTGCATCCAAATAAGGCTCCTTTCTACCCTCCATAACCTCAAATCTTTGTTGGTCTCTCACCACTTCTCTGCTGGGAGGGATTACAGCACTAGTTGGTGACGATTTATGCACCAGATATACAGGCAAGGAGATTCCACCCCTTTTGTCTCCCACACCTTTTTTCCATTCTGCATCTCAGCCCTGATCTACAGTCATAGCTGCACCATTAACCTAAGACATGCTATTTATTTAGAGGTGCTTTTTTTTACAGGTTCAGGCTAAACTGCTATCAGCAAGATTTAAGCTGATGTCAGTATCCACATACAAAGTTGCACCCATTCAGCTAAATCAGTTTAACATCATGCCTTTAATTAACCTGGGACAATTGTGTATAGCTCAGGCATCTAGCGTTTTGCAGGTAATGGGTGACATGCTCACTTTAAGGACTTTTCAAAGGCTGAGGATGCTTCAACGCTAAACTCCCTGGATTTCCATAAAGTCTGGGAGAATTTTTGATTGCTTTATTTTATTTATTTTTTTAAAGACTTAATTTTCAAGAACTGCTCCGGTTTGTGATGCAGCATTAAAGACTGCAAGGCAGTGCCTCTTCCCAGTTCTGTAGGTATATGGCGTACACTCATCTCAACTTGACAGCTGAGCAACTCTCACAATGTCATATCGTTGGCGGGGAGGAGAGGGGGTGGTGGGTGGCAGGGCACTGAAGGAGAATTTCAAATAAGTTTGAAACAATCAGGGCTGGTCTGCTCTACACTGTTGGGTCTACACAAGGCAGCTGAAGTTAACCTAGTTGTGCATATGACTACACTTAAATTTATCTCCCACCTCTGTAAGCTCCCAGTTACACCAACATTGTAACACCACCTCCCCGAGTAGCATAGAGCTATGCATGGTCTATGTACTTAGGATGATGCAGTGCATATGTAGACTGTCTTCCAGCAGCCATCCCACAATGCACCACACTGATTGTTCTGGTCACCAATGTAAACTCCATTACCCAGAGGTCATGGAGACCAGAAGCCCATCCACCCTTTAAAGATCCATGGATTTTTGAAATTCTTTTTCCTGATTCCCTGACTTGCCAAACACACTTAGCAGCTCTCCACTGTTGTGTGCAACTGCCCAGATGACCATGCCGGCTACATGCTCCACACCCTGCTCCTGCCTGGAGCACACAGGAGATATTGGATCTCCTTGGCCTGTGGGGAGAAGAGGCTGTTCAAGCACAGCTCCGATCCAGCCATAGAAACGTCACCATCTATGAGCAGATTGTTCAGCGGATGCAGGAGAAAGGGTATGACAGGGACCAGCAGCAGTGCCATGTGAAAACCAAGGAACTGCAGCAGGTGTACCAAAAAGCCAGGGAGGCCAACAATCAACCCGGTGTTGAGTCACAAACCTGCCTCTTTCACAAAAAGCTGCATGCCATACTTGATGGAGACCCCATCACAATCCTAGACAAACAAGAGGCAGCGTTGCTATCTGCTTTTCATTCTCCTCTAGAGTTTGGTGGGGGAAGGGATGGATGCAGACCAGTTTGTTTGGGTACATGGGGATTCGCCTTGAAACCTCCTGAGAGATCTCGAGGAAACTTCCATGGAAGTATCTGCAATCCTCTCCCAAAGGTTTCTAGGGAGGGCTGCCTTTTTTCTGCTGCGGCAGTAAGACACTTACCCATGCCACTCAGCAATAACTCCTGCAGACGCCACTGCAGTGCACAGGCTAGCAGCATTCGGTCCTGGGTGGCTTCTGGACACCAGCAGCAGTTGTGCTCTCTCTGCCTTTGTTAGCCTGAGGAGTGAGATATCAGCTACAATCACCACCGCCTGTGGAAAACAGTGCCAGTATTCCGTGCCATTGCCCTACAATACTAAAATCATGCAACCCCAACCCCTAACGGGCCATACTTGCCATGGTTGGTTCTGTGACTGGCACTGTGCACAAGCAATCCCAAGCAGAAGTGACAATGTAGTGCTTAAAACTTTAGGGGAGCAAGGGGAATGAGTTTGGCATCTTAAGTTTTGCTTTCTGTAGTGAATAGGCAGACAATGGAACCTCTGTGTGTTTTATCTTCAGCTGCTGCCATTGCAGCTTTCAGGGTCTCCCCTTCCGCACCCACAGAATGCCTGAGCCAGATAGTGAGGCCAACGAAGAGGATTTGGGATGACACGTTGAGTGAGATGCTGCAGGTCAGTGCGGCATCGGACCATGAGCACAGGGCCTGGAGGAAGAACATCATGGATTGCTTGGAAAAGGAAAGAGTGCAGAGGAGTAAAGTCCAGGAGTCCCAGCAGGAAAAGGAGAGGAAAGTGCACCAAGACATAAATGGGCTTATCAGGCAGCAAACGCAGATGCTGCGGACTCTGGTGGACCTGCAGGTTCAACAATTCTGAGCTCACCTCCCCCTGCAGCCCATTGAGCATTCAATATTGGCAGGGCCGGTTCCAGGGGTTTTGCCGCCCCAAGCAGCCAAAAAAAATAATAATAAATAAAAGCCACGATCACGATCTGCGGCAATTCAGCGGGAGGGCCTTCGCTCCAAGCGGGAGTGAGGTACCCTCCACCAAATTGCCGCTGAATACCTGAAAGTGCTGCCCCGCTCCGGAGTTGCCGCCCCAAGCACCTGCTTGATAAGCTGGTGCCTGGAGCTGGCCCTGAATATTGGGACCTCCCTACCCACCCTCAACATTCTATGTGACATCAGGAGTCACTGCACTACCCCTTCCACTCCATCCAGAGGGGACATTTAAGAAAGTCACAGCTTCACATACACTGACCTGTGAAAGCTATCACTGGTGTATGTGTAGCTTAAAAGGACATGAATGTGTTTTCCTCTTCATAAGTTCTGTTACCTTAATTTTTACAGTTTTAATGTATTTGTTATAAAATTGCACCTTTTTTGCACTGATTTTGATATAGAATAAAATTCTATTATTTGGAACATAATTCATCTTGGTTAGTTCACAACATATGCTGCTGAATGCTCAGCAGTCCTGAAAGCAACCAATTACCTGTTACTACACAATGTCACACAACCCATAGGATCATCACAGACAATATTAGTAGGTGCATTGATAATGTTATATTTCTACATGTAAAGCAATCACCACAAATCCTACCAGGCCACAAAAAAGCAGACCCAGGTGGAGCACACTACAATATCACATGATACTCTGGCTCACTGTTAAAATAGCCTTTCCAAGCCCCACTGAGTGGCATAGCCCAGTGTTGAGCTCTTCTAAAAGCCCTTGTGTCTGGCTGTTCAAATTCAGCAGACAGCTGCTCCACCTCCACCCTCCATCCCGGCAGAAGCTTTTTCCACTTTGTTTCACAGATATTATGTAGGACACAGCAGGCAGCTACCAGAAAGCTAGTGGGATTTGTTTCCACTGAGGTCCAATCTTGTGAGTAAACAACCCCAGTGTCCCTTCCAATGACCAAAAGCACTTTTGATTGTCATTCTGCACCTTCTGAGCTGGCAGTTGAATCTTTCCTTGGTGCTGTCGAGGGGGGACAGTGTACGGCTTCATGAGCAAGGGGTAGGCTGGGCCACCCCAGGATCAGTATTGACATTACAACATTCCCAATGGTAATTCATTGGTCAAGAAAGAAAGTACCTGAATGCAGCTTTCTGAAAAGCTCTATGTCCTTAAAGCTGTGTGCATCATGCACCTTCCCTGACCAGCCCACATTGATGTTGGTGAAGAGTCCAATAGTGACCATAACATAATAAAATTTAACGTCCCTGTGGGGGAGAAGGGAGAAAAACCACAACAGCCCACCATGGTAGCATTTAATTTTAGAAACAGATATTATGCAAAAATGAAGTTAGTTAAACAGTAATTAAAAGGTACAGTGACAGAAGTGAAATCCTTGCAAGCTGTATAGAAGCTTTTTAAAGACAGCATAATAGAGGCTCAATTTAAATGTTTACCCAAAATTAAAAAACATAGGAAGAGGACCAAAAAAGTGTCACTGTGGCTAAACAACAGAATAAAAGAAGAAGTGAGAGACAAAAAGGCATCCTTGAAAAAGTGGAAATTAGATTCTATTGAGGAAAAGACAAGGAGCATAAACTCTGGCAAGTGAAGTGTAAAAATATAATTAGGAAGGCAAATGAAAAATGTGAAGAACAGCTAGCCAAGGACTCAAAAAGTAACAGCAAAAAATTTGTTAAGTACATCAGAAGCAGAAAGTCTGCTAAACAACCAGTGGGGCCACTGGACAGTCAAGACATTAAAGGAGCACTCAAGGAAGATAAGGCCATTGCGAAGAAACTAAACGAATTCTTTGCATTGGTCTTCATGGCTGAGAATGTGAGGGACATTCTCAAACCTGAGCCATTCTTTTTAGGTGATAAATCTGAGGAACCCAGATTGAGGTGTCATTAAAGGAGGTTTTGAAACAAATTGATAAACAGCAGTAAGTCATCAGGACCAGACGGTATTCTCCCAAGAGTTCTGAAGCAACTCAAATGTGACATTTCAGAAGTACTAACTGTGGTTTGTAACTTATCATTTAAATCATCTTCTGTACAGAATGACTGGAGGATAGTTAATGTGCTGCCAATTTTTAGAAAAAGGCTCCAGAGGTGATCCCAGCAATTACATCCCAGTAAGCCTAACTTTAGTACCAGGTAAATTGGTTGAAACTATAGTAAAGAACAGAATTATCAGACACATAGATGAATATAATTCGCTAGGGAAAAATCAACATGTTTTTTGTAAAGGGAAATCATGCCTCACCAATCTACTAGAATTCTATGAGGGAGGTCAACAAGCATGTTTACAAGGGTATTCCAGTGGATATAGTGTACTTAGATTTTCAGAAAGCCTTTGATAAGTCCCTCATCAAAGACTCTTTAGCAAAGAGTCATGGGATAAGATAAGCCATGTCATGGGATAAGAGGAAAGGTTTTCTCGTGGATCGGTAACTGGTTAAAAGATAGGAAACAAAGGGTAGGAATAAATGGTCAGTTTTCAGAATGGGAAGAGGTAAATAGTGGTGTTTACTGTGACCAGTACCGTTCAACATATTCATAAATGGTCTGGAAAAGGTGTAAACAGTGAGGTGGCAAAATTTGCAGATGATACAAAACTAGTCAAGATAGTTAAGTCCAAAGCAGACTGCAAAGTGTTACAAGGGATCTGACAAAATGGGGTGATTTGGCAACAAAATGGCAGATGGAATTCAATGTTGATAAATGCAAAGTAATGCACATTGGAAAACATAATCCCGACTATAGATATAAAATGATGGGGTCTAAAGTAGCTGTTAGCACTCAAGAAAGATCTTGGAATCATTGTGGATAGTTCTCTGAAAACATCCACTCAATGTGCAGCGGCAGTCAAAAAAACAAACAGCATGTTGGGAATCATTAAGAAAGGGATAGATAATAAGACAGAAAATATATATTGCCTCTATCTAAATCCATGGTACGCCCACATCTTGAATACTGCACACAGATGTGGTCACCTCATCTCAAAAAATATATACTTTAGTGGGATGAGATAGGTGAGATAATATCTTTTATTGGACTAACTTCTGGTATTAATAAAATAAAACACAAATAAAAGGTATTACCTCACCCATCTTGTCTCTCTAATATCACTGCTCTACAGCCAAAATGCTTCTGAAATAAATGTAGTCCAACTTTACTAATTCTGGGTCACTGAGAACGAAAATGGTGCTTAAAATTGTTGATTGGCTCTAGTTTTCAAGATATGCTATTGGGTCAGTATATACGACCCTTGACTTGGGAATGGCGGAGGATAAGTGAGTTATAAAGGGAAGGGATCTCAATTTAAACCAGAAATGACTAAAATACATCTTTGACTGGATCTATGAATAAATCTATGACTGGGTTTGGACAGTATTGCTTTTTAGGCAAAACAATGAATGATGCAATCTGAAGCTGGTATTGCATCATACATGATATGAATTGCATCATGTTATTCCTAGAAGTCATGAATGATGCAATCATAACGAAGCTTACATCACTCTGCTGAACAAATTGCCGTATATCAGCTCTAGAAATCATACAGTGTCGTGCTCTCTTATTTGTCAGTGTTTGATTTTGCAAAGGGACACATTTCTGTTTAGCCAAAGTGAGCAGAGATGCCTCGTACTTGTGTGAACAGTGCAGATAACTTCTGCTATGTTTGTGGTGAAGTGACTTTTGCATCACAAAAACGCAGTATAACCTCTATGGTTAAGAAAGCCTCTCACTTTTATTTTGGCTGCAAAATTGGAGCTCAGGACAAGAGGTGGGCCCCACACATATGCTGCAACACTTGTGCAACAAATCTTCACCAGTGGTTGAACAGGAAAAGGAAATCTATGCCTTTTGCAGTGCCAATGATTTGGAGAGAGCCAACAGATCATTCCAGCAATTGTTACTTCTGCATGGTGCCTCCAGTTGGGAAAGGTGTGTCAAAGAAGAAAAAGTGGACTGTGCATTATCCAAACATTCCATCAGCTATATGCCCAGTACCCCACGGAGAAGGACTGCCGGTTCCTGATGCACCAGAATCATTCTCACTTGAGTCAGACGAGGAAGAGGAAGAGGATGAAACTTCTGGTCCTGAACCATCAATGTCAAAGGACCCACATTTTCTCCCATCCTCCTCCTCTGAACCACACCTCATAACACAAGGTGAATGGAATGACCTTGCCAGGGATTTTGAACTACCCAACAGTAAGGCAGAGCTGTTGGGCTCCAGACTACAGCAGTGGAATCTCCTGGCAGGCTCTCAGGGCAAATGGAGCCCATCAATGCTTGCAGATTATTGCTGGACAGTGACAAGAGATGCTCCATTTAATGAATATAAGAGACAAGCCAAGAAGCGCCGAGTAGACACGAATAGGACTAAACTATGTACATAATAGTTTTTTGCCTTTTGTTTCATAATACATTTTATTTATATAACCCTTTTGCTGATTTTTAAAGTTTTACATAAACAGGACAGTGAAATATTATCATGTAAAGCAACCATAAACACATGAAAAGACCTAGGCTTACAATTTATGATTAAAACTCTACTATCTACACAAAATACAGACATAAAATGTAAAAAGTTAAATATCTTAGAAACAGTAGCCAATCAGTTGTTTTAATTGTCATATTTGAATTCAGCACATCAAAATACATAATAAATATCACATTTTATCTCTGAAGCAGACAACTTCTCAAAAATTGTAGACCAGTGTATCCTGAGGCTGACATGGCTACAACAATATCGCATACAACTGCTTTAGTGAGTCAGTTACAGTAACTCTTAACAGCCACAGATAGCCGAAGAGCCAGAAGTGAGGGAGAGGGTAGGGGGAAAATTCTTGGGAGGCTGGAAAGAAGGTATGGAAGGTCAATAGCAGCTCTGAAATCCAGAGACGTCAAAGGTCAATATCCAAGCTGAAATGGGGAAAGACTTGGGAAGCTGAATAAAAGGTTGTGGCAGCCCTAGATGGAAGTGATGTGAAAAGAGTGCTAGGCGGAGGAAAGCTAACAGAGGATGTGGGTCAATTTATACACAGCTCACCCATTGTTTGTTAGTTTCTTTATCAATGGTCTTATGTGAGGGTCAGTTTATATGTCAGTGTGTGTGTATGTGGTAGCCACTCACATTACATGATGCTGCACTTAAAAATAAGTTTTAGCTGTTATGTGGCTGTGTGATGTGGTTCATTACCTACAGCAGTCCTCAAACACTGACACATATCGGATTTATTAGAAGAGTGCACAAGGCAGTAGGTAACATATTGTCTATGGTTAAAGCACTTTGCTCACTTTCAGTGACTGACCTTGCCGTATACACTTTGACTTTTCGGTGACTATGTTGCCTGTGTAGCCTATAGGAGGGTCAGGAAACCAAACGTTCCGGTAACTTGTTAGCTACTAAAACAAAACAGTTTTACAAATGTGACTGGTGGTGAGAGTGGGGAACCAGGAGACAGAACCTAGAAGGCTTATTCCTAACTCTGTGAGGCAGGTCACCTAACCTCTCCGTGACTCAGTTTCTCCAATTGTTAGATGTGGCTGTTTGAGGACTAATCAGCTAATCTTTCTAAATGTTTTCAGATCTTTGGATAAGTACAGGATATTATTATTAATTATTATTGTGCTATTTAATAATAGAAAGAATAGATCAAAGGTATTGGTAGTGAAACTGTTGAAATTACAGATGACCTGCACTTTAGAACAACATTTGAGGCCTACTGAGCAGGTTTGTGACACCAGCCTTATCATTTTTCATGTCTTTCCTTAGGTCCATTCCACTGCATTTAATGGACTTTCAAAACACAACAAAATTGCCCTTAAAATCCTTGTACATCTGTCCAGTCGAGCGTCTCTAGGATCAAATTCAATGCAAAGATAAAAAAGTGCCCATGTACCACTCTGTCTTTGGAGTGAGATGTAGAGAATCGGGGCAGCTGCAGTACTGCGGCTGTGCCTCTGGAGTGTTTTAAGTGTTCACATAGCCTGAATGACAGAGAAGTTGTTCTCTGCCGGAGAGCTTGCGCACTGATGTAATTAATCCACCCCAAAGCACGGTGGTAGCTCTGTCAGTGGAACTAGCTCTCCCACCAACATAGCACTGTCCACACTGGTGCTTAGGTTGGTGTAACTTATCTTGCTCAGTGGGTGGCTAATTCACACCAACGTATACCACCGTAAGTGGCAGTGTGACACTAGAATGTTTGCTGGCTGTTTAGTGTATGGGGGTGTGTGACAAACTGGGAAATAGCTGTATTTATTATTATTATTTTTTACAAATATGAGGCATGCCTCTGTATGTTTGTTTATGGTGCATTACTGGCTATGGAGTTAGGTCAAAATGGGTTGTTCAAGGAACCAAGCCGGAAAGGCAACATCAAATGCCTCTCCTAAATAAAGGAGCAAAGAGTCCTGTGGCACCTTATAGACTAACAGATGTATTGGAGCATGAGCTTTCGTGGATGAATACCCACTTCATCGGATGCATGTAGTGGAAATTTCCAGGGGCAGGTATATATATGCAAGCAAGAAGCAGGCTAGAGATAATGAGGTTAGTTCAATCAGGGAGGATGAGGCCCTCTTCTAGCAGTTGAGGTGTGAAAACCAAGGGAGGAGAAACTGCTAGTAGTTGTAGTTGGCTAGCCATTCACAGTTTTTGTTTAATCCTGAGCTGATGGATAAATAAGGAGCATCCCAACAAGTGCTCCAACATGATGGCCAAGTTAACAGCCATGAAGAGACGTCTCCTCAGGCCCCAACCTGGCTGACAGAACTGTTTTGCCAAGGCTGAGAAGAAAGAGATCAAAGGAAACACTGAAACATTAGAGGACCCTGGGCTTAGAAGAGGGTGAGGATTGAGTCAATGACCAGAGACTGCCCAGGAAGTGACAGCAAGAGTTGACAGGCTGGCATGGGGACATGCAGAGCATGCTGCAAGCATGACAGTCTGTTTCGTCCAGCGAGAGATGCGAGTTAGCTGGGTTGAGCAGAACCTACAAAACTGGCAAAGAAAGAGTAAGGTGTAGGTAAGACACAGGCACACAGGCCTGTTATTGTTTTGTCTTTTGCTCCCCATGCTTTGCATCTTTGGTGAATGAATAATGCTTTGTTCCAAAGAAGCTGCTTTTGAGTGGCTTTAAACACCTCGCTGGTCACAGTCTCCAGAGTGAAAGGATTTACAAAGGCCAAACAGTTGCATTAATATGGTTGCAAAATAGGGGAGCTAGGCACACTCAGAGAAGCAATTCCAGGTGGTTGCACCACTAGGCTCCACTCAAAGGTGCAGGAAGCCAGGCCTGGCACCTGCTGGGTGCACTGAGGAGGGACTAAAGGAGTCCAAAGTGCAGTTTGCCCTATACCAGGGACAGAGGGACTGTAGGACTGGGGATTCTCTAGTTTACATAGAACCAGCTCAGCTCCCACAGTCATCTCCAGCTCTGGGCTAGGTATAAGTAACCATGTTATTACACAACTATATGAGTCAGGCTGCATCCTTTTTTTTATTCAGAGACCACATGTAACAACCCACAATGGGAGAGAAGCAGAGTGAAAAAAAAGTGTTCTGCAAGATTTCCTGTTCCATGATGCATCTGCACTTGGCCTATATTTGTGACCCATTTTGCTTTCAGGGTTGTTACTTACTGTCCAAAGCTATGTACCTTTGGCTCAAATACTCATTGCATCTTGCTCCTAGGGGAGAAGTGGGGAATGATCTGTGCTGGATAACGAGCCAACACTCTGTTGGGTGACAAGAAAGGGTGGAGTGTGATACCTTCTCTCCTTATTCCCCCCAATGTAGCTTGCCTTATAAATATCACGCAGCCCTGAATCTGAATCAAGCACCATTCTAATCTTCATAATCTCAGCACAACCATCCTACACAGGCACAGTGAGGGGAGGGAGAGGAGACAAAGGGGCCATTCCCTCTCCAGTGCACTTATGAAAGAGGCATCTGTAATTTAGCAGTTTGTGCAGCCAAAGTCCAAAGGTAGTGGGAGCTGGTTAGTGCTGCCTTTGACGTCAAACAGTCTGAGGGGGCATCTCCATGGTTCTACCCCTACTAACCAAATGCTAGCCTTAGAAGGCAGGGCTGGGGTTGGGTTGGAGAACAAGCTACACCTGTACAGTAATTGCTGCAGGAAACCAGGTGACTCTTGAACTCTAGGCAACTGTGCCTTAGGCTATGTCTATACTGCTAATGGGAGGTGTGAAGCTAGCATACTAAAACTAGTGTAGCTGCAGCGACCCAGGCTAGTTACCACGGTCCAAGCTTGCTTGGTACTATGGGACATACTCAGGTGATGAGCCTGGGTTGCGGCAGCTTCACCTCTACCTTCAGCAAACGAGCTTGTGAAAGCCTAAAAATAGCAGCATAGAGATACGCACAGACACACTAGCTATCTGCACTGCTGGGGCCTGGAACATGCTGTGTCCCTTTGTGCCCCATTAGCCCTCACAGCCACAACTGGGTTACAGCATTTATAGCAACCAACCGACAAGAGGTGGAAAGGGCCTAAATAGACATTGCATGGCGCTGCCAGTGCAGGATTGTTCTTTGTGTTTAGTGCTTTGTCCAGGCAACGGTCACATTTCTCAAAGGTGGCTTTCGGCACTTCCCTTGCAAGCCTATTCCACAGCCAAATATAAACCCCACTTCCTGGGCATTTTTCAGCCTACATTTGTGCTTCTAAAAAGTACATCTCATTATTCCTAGTTATTCCTACTGCCTTAAGTAATTATCCATCCCTGCTGCTAACAGTGGGCTCAGGCTGTTGTTTCCCCCTAGTCTCACTTCACTCATAAATCAATCCCTTCCTCCATCCTCCTGCTCATATTTGCAGTTTTTCTCTAAATTCCCTGTGATTTGTCACTAACTGATTTTCCATTAATAACATCACACATAGAAGTGAACACAGTATTTATGTGCTCCTGTACAAGAGCAGCATAAACGAGTTTTCTGCCCTGATATGCCTCTGTGTATACTAGACTTTGTTATGTTGTTGTATTAAAGTTCTGTATAACTTGCTGGCTCATAACACCCATAGCTTTGTCAGTTTCACTACTTTCCAAATGTCTCCCTCATGAATATGTAGTTTGGATTTTTCCCAGTTATACCGTATTAATTTGCATTTTTCCAAGGTGTGTTTGCATGTTAGTTTCTGACTGTGTTTCTAATTACTCTATGTTCCCTTGTATTTATTTCTGTGATCTCAAGGGTGTTTGTAACTCCTCTGAATTTCATACCACCTGTAAATTTCTGTAATTTCTTTTAGATCATTAAAAATTAAATAAGACTGGAGCTGGCATATCTGCAGTGCCTTAGACTCCCTCAACTTGATACTTTGGCCTTTAACACAAACTTTGGTTACTGATTTTCAGTTCAGGTGCTTATTTTAATGGAGTGTAGGATTCTGAGACACTATCTGATGTCTTACTAAAACACTAAATATATTTGATAAACTAATTATACAATCAGATGTTTCTGGCAAGATTTGTTCTTTATAAACTCATGTGATTTATTCCTTGCAGAAATAATTGTCATTATCCTCTAGAAGTTTCATGATTTTTTTCATCCTTTCATATTTGCCCTATTTTACAAGGAGACAAAATTTCAATTTATGAAATAGTAGGTGCGAGAATCACTTTCTCTTTTGAAGATCAGTACTTTGATTCTGACATTGTACCAATTTACCTAAGACTTTTCTAACTCACTACCATTCGGATCATACCACTTCCCTTCTTATCTTTAACTGCACACTCTCTGGTGCAGCCTGTTTGCATAGATATATGTTTTCCCAAATATTTCCTCACTTGTTCTTTACCACAGTGTTTTGAAAGTGCTTGTCTGTGGCTCATTAAGCAAAATAAAGGCAGTTTTGTCTCAGGACTGTAGCCAGAAAGTAATTTTATACTATTTAAGTTGTGACCTCTCCCTAAAGAACTGATCCTGCAGTCCTTATTCAAACAAACTCCCATGAATTTCAGGAAATTTTGCCTGAAACAGGATAGTAAGACTGGCCCTGAGAGACTCCAAACCTATTCTCAGCTATTTCTAGGATTAATTTCAAATATTACTTTAGCATTACTGATATTTAGCTGTAAACAGACCTCAGACAACACTCACCCATGACAAAATCCAGCTTCAGACCAACATGCTATCCCATCTCGCACTCTACAGCTCCCCAGACATCTTCCCCCTGCAAAACAAGCCGCCTTCACTGAGTGCTTGTCCATATGTCTAGCGAACTTGGGGTTAGATATGCACCTGGAATTGGAGAATTCTTCCTAGCAGAGTCTGGCTGGACTGCACATGTTCCCCTGCTCTCCTCATGATACACACAGAGGGTATAAAAGTAGCTGCCAGATCACCGCCATTTCAGTTCCTTCCTACCCAGTGTGGGCTGAGAAGGAGCCCGAGATGTTCACTGTGCCTCCACAGCCTTACCTGTAAATAGTGAGAAATAGTTTATAATTTAATTTGGTATATTTTGGGGTGCAGTGCTCAACCCCTTTCCCTAATGCTATTCTCTGGGGGCAGGGAGCATATGCCAAAAAGAGCCCCAGCTTCAAGAGCTGAATGGACTGCCAGAAGCCCTTTCTGGTAACCAACGCTTCTTTGCATTGCCTTCAGGGCTGGCTTTAGGAAGTGCTGGGCCCAATTCGAACAGTTTTGACTGGGCCCTGGCAGGGAAGAAAAAAAAAAAACCACGTAAAAAAAGCATGTGGGGCTTATACTTACTGGGCGGTGCTCCGAGTCTTCGGTGGCACTTTGGCAGTCCTTCACTCGCTCCAGATCTTCGGTGGCACTGAAGGACCTGCCACCAAAGTGCCACTGAAGACCCAGAACAAGTGAAGGACCCACCGCCGAAGAGCTGCCGAAGACCCGGAGCGCTGCCAGGTGAGTAAAAATTAAAAAGGCACCACTAGCCAGGGAAGGGATTCTCACTGGGCTCGAGGCCCTCTTAGGCACGGGGCCCGATTCAGGGGAATTGGTGGAACTGACCTAAAGCCAGTCCTGACTGCCTTGGGGAAGCCCATATACCTTCCAGGTGCAGTAAGTTGTTTCACTGGAGAACAAGGCAGCTGACAGAGTTCCACCTCAACATGTTTCTCACGGATAAGTCCTTGAGGGTGGATACAGACTCTGGCTAGGGAGACTCCCCTGTACGTCCACGTAAAAAAGATAGGAGTGTCCCCTTGGAACACAGCTTTGGCTGCTTCCATGGCCTCCATGTTCCCTCCATTAGTTCTGAGAGACCCGGGTGAGCAGAGCCAGGGTAGAGCAGAGGAAGGGAGACACAGGAACGCCACAAGGACAAGAAGGAAAGTTCCCCATCTATGTTTTCCAAGAAGAAGCAGAATTTCCTATCCCATTCCCAGTCAAGTGAGACATTGTGCTCTGGCGGTATGAAGGATCGACCCAGGGAATCAACTATGGGCAAAGCCCTGATGCCCACCAGTACCGAGAGAATCATTTCAGCACTTCAAGCAGTGTCTTCATAGGCAGGATAGTCCTGAATTCAATAGTGGTGCAGGGCTCTGAGCAACCACCATCTTGGGGAAAACACTGCTTCCGAATCACCTAAAGTGCACTACCCATAGAAACAAGCACTCATGGGAGGAATTGTTATTCACCTTGCAGTGCTTTGAGATGTGTTGTCCCTATGTCAGTGCACTGTGTCCCCTATCTCCCCCAATACCCAGCTGCATCATATCGCATCTGAAGTGGTGGTGGTCTGGCAGCCCTCTGTATATCTTGGTGCAGAGCACGAGAAGAGCAGAGGCAGATGCATAGTCCAAATGGACACGGCTAGGAAGAATTCTCTGGTTCTGGATACGTGGAGCGCATGTGCAATCTGAAGTGCACTAGACCAAAGGATAACACATTCCTCAAAGCACTCCAGGTACAATAAGGTGAGTAATCTTTCCTTGCAGAATACCCTGAAGCTCAATTGTATTAATGCAATTGCCCACCAAGAGATACAATATTGAAATGTCAAATTGTGATGGGAGTGTTTTTCTACTTACAAGAGTGAAGACTCTGAGGCAATTCTTACATGTGCTGCTCTTACAGGGGAACTGTGCGGATGACCTGATTTTACTACCAATATCCGTTGTGGTTATCTGATTGTTTTTCAGCTGTTCAGTAGTTTCATTGCTTTGCTTGAATTTTTCTACTAATACAATTTTAAAAAACCCTTTACTGGTTATTTTTAAATATACAGACATATGATTAGATGCTGAACAGCCACCACCCAACAATGGTCTAATGTCAAGATTGTCAAAGATCAGAGGCTAGATAGGTTTCTAAATGTTTTCTTAAGACACCTGCCTGATTTTTATCAGTGCTGAGCATCTAACAGTTCCCTCTAAAGTCAAATTAGGCTGCTATTTTGAAAATGATCCTAATCTGTAGGTAAAATTACAGCTACTGCATGCACATATCATGCATGTAAATGATTAATTGAACCACAACTGGCCATTTCTGCATGCAATCAAGGTAACTAAATGAAGCATGCATGCATACACAACTAGGTACACAGATCAAATCTAGTCTTTTTGGTAACTATCCTGCAGAGAGTGTTTTCTTTCCATGCTTCTCTTCACAGGTTGTATAATGTATGCTCCTTTAATAAAAAGTGAAAAAATAGGGACCAACTTTCACTAGTTTTTAATAAAACAGCTCCTCTCCCATCACAGCATCCTCTTATTCACCTACTTATGTCTGCTGTGACCTATATGGCATTTCAAAACAACTCTACCATGAGACAGTGTAGTCTTTCAGAAGTAAAAAGAGAACTCCTCTCCTCTTTCCATACTTAAAAGCTTTGTGTCATTTTTCTGACCACCTTTCCAATGTGAGGATCCATATCCAACTCAATGCCCAGACACAGGGCAAAACAGCTTGAAGTGAAATTTTTTATAAAGCTTCTGAGATCAAAGGCCGCATTCATGCCACTTTTTTGTTCACTTAGTTGTACAATTTATTTGCCTGTATCTCTCATCTCTTTGAAACGTATTTAAAATAAAATATTTGAAAAAAGCTCTAAGTGCAGGAAGCTTAAAGTTGTGGCTGGTTTTAATATATTGTAAATATCAAAGAAAGTGATAGAAAGTATTGCACATATTCATAAAACTTACAGATCTAAAATTCCTCACTTTCATTTAAAATCTCAGTTGTTCTATGGCTTTTAGTATCTCAGTGCTTAAGTCAATAGTGATAATAAAATGTCAGAGAGCGGTTTAAAAAATATATGGAGAATTCAATGCTTTCCTTGGAATTCATTTGTTGAATTGAGAAACTGGCACTTTAAATGTTCACCAAATTGTGCCATACTCTCAGACGATCTGATGTTGGGTTATGCATTGAGCCTCAGTCGGCAGGTCCCTTTTTTTGGAGAGGCAGTCATGGTGGTGATTCCCAACATTTTGCATGTTGGACTATTGCCTTATAGTGAATTTTGCCCCTGGCTGGATGTTAACTGAGCTCGAGCTGAAGTCAAGTGAAGCTGCATCTTAAGAAAGAAACACTTTTGTTTGCAGCTTCAAACTGCCTACAAAAGAAAATGTCAAAACCAAAAAGGCACATGAAGACACTTACATAATCTATGGCTGGGATGTCTGACTCAGGTAGCTACTGAAATCAATGGGGAATGCTTACAGATGATGCAGAATGCTTACAGGTGATGCAGAAAGCTGATGTTTAAGCTAGTTTTCACCTTTTGCTGAACAGAAATGCTTTTAATAAAATAACCAGAGATACTTCCTAAAATGCTCATTCCATTCCCCAAGGTGAAAAGTATTTAGTCAGAGCCAGTTAAGTATTTTAAACTATCTTCTGCCTATTTACCTCCAAAACAGTTTAAACAGGATTTAAAGGTTCTCTTCAGTGCTTAGTTTCACTATTTAAGTGCATTTATGTTTATGGAGGTTTCACAGGGTCAATCTTCAAAAGCACAAAGCTGAGAGTGGGTTTAGTATAGCTAGAAAAAAGTCACTTTTGAGAAAGTGCTCAATCAGTTTCTACATGTATGGCTGGGCTGTGGTTTCCCACTTTTCATTTAAACAATTTAGACACACAAACCATGATTTGATGTTGGGAAGCAGGGACAGTCTTGTTGAAACAGAATTGCAACTGTTTGGCACATCTCTCTACGTGCTACATGTTGGTTTTTGTTCATTAATTCTCAACTTTGACAAGTCATATTTGTTTAATAACATTCTGTCTGGAAGTGCATAATTCAGTGGGCTTTTTTTGTTTTGTTCTTAAGAATCATATATTCAACTATATTCAACCAGTGCACAATTTGGGCTGATGTTTGTAAATTATGTTTTAATAAAAGCAAACAAACTCTGGTGACCTCCTTCCAGTCCCAATTTTTTTTAAAGTTTTGCAGATGAAGACATCTCAAAACATACAATCCAGCCGCCCTGTAACTTATTGTGCAGCTCAAACTATTACTGTATATGCAATTCAGTAAGCGCATGTCTACACTACAAAATTAGGTTGATTTGATAGAAGTCGATCTTTAGCAACCAATTTTATACAGTTGATCATGCGTGTCCCGACTAAGCGCATTAGGTCGGCAGAGTGAGTCCTCAATACTGTGGCTAGCATCAACTCATGGAGTGGTGCACTGTGGGTAACTATCCCACAGTCCCCGCTGCCCATTGGAATTCCGGGTTAAGCTCCCAATGCCTGATGAAGCAAAAACATTGTTGTGGGTGGTTTTGGGTACATGTCATTCATCTACTCTCCCTCCCTCCTTAAAAGCAATGGGAAACCATTTTGCACCTTTTTTCCTGGGTTATCCGTGCAGATGCCATAGGACGGCAAGCATGGAGCCCACTCAGCTCAGTGCTGCTTTTGTGAGCATTGTAAACACCTTGCACATTATACTGCAGTATGTGCAGAGCCGAGGTAGGAGCCACCAGCATAAGGAAGATTGTGAGGAGGACATGGACACAGACATTCCTGAAAGCAGGGGATGTGGCAATTGGGACATCATGGCAGCAGTGAGGCAGGTTGATACAGTGGAACATCGATTCTGGGCCTGGCAAACAGGCACAGACTGGTAGAACCACATAGTGTTGCGGGTATGGGATGATTCCCAGTGGCTGCAAAACTTTCGCATGTGTAAGGCTACTTTTATGGAACTTTGTGAGTTGCTTTCCCCTGCCCTGAAGCACAGGAATACTAAGATGAGACCTACCCTGACAGTTGAGAAGCAAGTGGTGATAGCCCTGTGGAAGCTTGCAACCTCTAACGGCTACCGATCAGTCAGGAATCAATTCGGAGTGAGCAAATCTACCATGGGAACTGCTGTGATCCAATTAGCCAAGGCAATCAATAATGTTCTGCTAACAAGGGTTGTGACTCTTGGAAATGTGCAAGTCATATTGGATAGCTTTGCTGCAATGGGGTTCCCTAACTGGGGGGTGATAGACGGAATGCATATACCTATCTTGGCACAGGACCACCTTGCCAAACACTAGATAAACTGCAAGGGGTACTTCCCAATGGTGTTGCAAGTGGATCACAAGGGCCATTTCACCAACATCAAAGTGGGAGGGTCAGGAAAGGTGCATCGCGCTTGCAACTTTTGGAACTCTGGGCTGTTTGAAAAGCTGTAAGAAGGGACTTTCTTCCCAGACCAGAAAATTATCATTGGGGATATTGGAATGCTAATAGTTATTCTTGGGGACCCAGCCTACCCCTTGCTCCCATGGCTCATGAAGCCATACACAGGCAGCCTGGAAAGCAGTAAGGAGCAGTTCAGCCATAGGCTGAGCAAATGCAGAATGGTGGTAGAATGTGCCTTTGAATGTTTAAAACAGGGGTCAGCAACGTTTCAGAAGTGGTGTGCCGAGTCTTCATTTATTCACTCTAATTTAAGGTTTTGCATGCCGGTAATACATTTTAACGTTTTTTAGAAGGTCTCTCTCTACAAGTCTATATATTATGTAACTAAACTAGTGTTGTATTGTAAAATAAACAAGGCTTTCAAAATGTTTAAGAAGCTTCATTTAAAATTAAATTAAAATATTGATCTTATGCCGCCGGCCCGCTCAGCCCACTGCTGGTCTAGGGTTCTGTTCATCTAGGCCGGCAGTGGACTGAATGGGGCCTGCGGCTGGGACCCCAGCTGGGAAGGCTCTGGCAGCCAGAACCCCAGATTGGCAGCGGGCTGTGCAGGGCTAGCAGCCAGGACCCCAGACTGGCAGAGTGGGTCAGCCCACTGCCGCTCAGGGGTTCCATCCGCCGGCTCCTGCCAGCCAGGATCCCGGCTGCCGGACCCCCTCAGCCTGCTGCCAGTCTGGGGTCCCGGCCCTGCCCACATACAATGGGTACCTACCTTCTCTCTGGTTCTGGCCCATTCTCTTCCTCTCTCTGCACTGAGCTGAGGGTGGGAGTGGACCGAGCACAGGGGTGGGGGTGAAGGGTTTGGCCAGGAGCTAGAATGAGGGTGGCAGCTCAGGGTTGGGGTGTGGGGGCACTTACCTGGGCAGCTCCCATTTGGTGTGAGGGGTGCAGGTGGAAATGTGAGTGGGAGTGCAGGAGCTCCCGTTTGGTGCTCAGGGTGGGGGTGGGGATGGGGATATGCGAGGTGCAAGAGTCAGGGCTGGGGTCATGCGGGGGGGGGGTGAAGGAGTCAGCAGAGGGCTGGGTGGTACAGAGCTTAGGGCAGGGACCTGGGGGTGCGTGGGAGGGCAGGGCTCAGGGCAGAGGACTGGGTGACTGCCCCCCCAGAACCCCCAACCCCCCTCGCTCCTTGTCCCAACTACTCCCTCCTGGGACCCCACTCTCTATCTAAGCCTCCCTGCCCCTTGTCCCCTGACGGCCCCGACCCTTATCCACACCCCCGCACCCAAACAGAACCCTCTAGACTTTCATGCCTATCCAACCGCTCCCCGCCCCCTGACAGGACCCCCAGAACTCTGGACCCATACAACAACCCCCTGCTCGCCCAACCCCTCTCCACACCCCTACCTCCTGACAGCCCCCTCGAACTCCCAACCCCCCCAGCTCCTAGTCCCTTGACCATCCCCTCCAGAGACCCCTCCTAACTGCCTCCCCAGGACCCTCCTTGCTCCCTGTCCCAACCCCTATCCATCCCCTACCCCTTAACAGACCCCAGGGACTCCC
Source organism: Gopherus flavomarginatus (assembly GCF_025201925.1). NCBI lineage: Eukaryota > Metazoa > Chordata > Testudines > Testudinidae > Gopherus > Gopherus flavomarginatus. The sequence goes on from NC_066620.1 coordinate 89,539,796, forward strand.
ATGCCCCATCCAACTCCCCCCCCCAACTCTCTGACTGCCCCCTCCAAAGACCCCGCCCCTAACCACCCCCCAGGATCCTACCCCCCCCATCCAACCCACCGTGCTCCCTGTCCCTTGACTGCCCCCACCGCTTATCCAACCCCCCCGCCCGCCGGCCCCAGACCCCTTCCTATGAGGTTCCCCGCTGATCTGGAGCCCTACCGCCACGTGTGCAGCGCTGTGAGGAGAGGGGAGGGGCGGGGTGTGGCTCCAGATGAGTGGGGAGCGTCTTTCCCTCCCCATGGAGCCAAATGCTGCCCTGCAGGAGCGCACAACCCCAGCCCCCCGAGTGCTGTACACGGCGCCATGGCTCATGGGGAAGGGGCCGACGGCGTGCTGCACTCGGCCCGGGGCTCCAGCCCTGGAGCGCAGACCCTGCAGCTTGCCACGTCAGCAGGATTTTTAATGGTACACCGGGGTCCTGGTGGGCCCCAGCATGCCGTTAAAAATTGGCTCGCGTGCCATAGGTTGCCGACCCCTGGTTTAAAAGGTTGCTGGCGCTGTTTGCTGAGGTTAGACCTCACCGAAAGCACTATTCCCATTGTTATTGCTGCTTATTGTGTGCTCCAGAATATCTGTGAGAGTAAGGGGGAGACGTTTATGGCGGAGTGGGAGGTTGAGAAAAATTGCCTGGTGGCCAACTTTGAAGAGCCAGACACCAGGGCAATTAGAAGAGCACACTGAGGTGCGCCACGCATCAGAGAGGTTTTGAAAAACAGTTTCATGATGATAGTATTTTTTCCCACATGATGCACGGTCAACCTGTAGAACTCTTTGGCCTTCACGACAGCCTCTGGCAAGACTATATCAGGGTTCAAGAAAGAACTAGGTAAGTTCATGGAGGATAGGTCCATCAATAGCTATTAGCCAGGAGGGACAGACATAGTGTCCCTAGCCTGTTTGCCAGAAGCTGGGAATGGGAGACAGGGGATGGATCACTTAAGAACGTAAGAATGGCCGTACTGGGTCAGACCAAAGGTCCATCTAGCCCAGTATCCTGTCTACCGACAGTGGCCAATGCCAGGTGGCCCAGAGGGAGTGAACCCAACCGGCAATGATCAAGTGATCTCTCTCCTGCCATCCATCTCCACCCTCTGACAAACAGAGGCTGGGGACACCATTCCTTACCCATCCTGGCTAATATCCATAAAGGGACTTAATCTCCATGAATTTATCCAGTTCTCTTTTAAATGCTGTTATAGTCCTAGCCTTCACACCTTCCTCAGGTAAGGAGTTCCACAAGTTGACTGTGCCCTGTGTGAAGAACTTCCTTTTATTTGTTTTAAACCTGCTGCCCATTAATTTCATTTGGTGGCCACTAGTTCTTGTATTATGGGAACAAATAAATAGTTTTTTCCTTATTTACTTTCTCTACATCACTCATGATTTTATATACCTCTATCATATCCTCCCTTAGTCTCTTTTCCAAGCTGAAAAATCCTAGCCTCTTTAATCTCTCCTCATATGGGACCCGTTCCAAACCCCTAATCATTTTAGTTACACTTCCCTGAACCTTTTCTAATGCCAGTATATCTTTTTTGAGATGAGGAGACCGCAACTGTATGCAGTATTCAAGATGTGGGCGTACCATGGATTTATACAAGGGCAATAAGATACTCAGTCTTATTTTCTATCCCCTTTTTAATGATTCCTAACATACTGTTTGTTTTTTCGACTGCTGCTGCACACTGCTTGGACATCTTCAGAGAACTATCCACAAAGATGCCAAGATCTTTTTCCTGATTCGTTGTAGCTAAATTAGCCCCCATCATACTGTATGTATAGTTGGGTTATTTTTTTCCAGTGTGCATTACTTTACATTTATCCACATTAAATTTCATTTGCCATTTTGTTGCCCAATCACTTAGTTTTGTGAGATCTTTTTGAAGTTCTTCACAGTCCACTTTGGTCTTAACTATCTTGAGCAGTTTAGTATCATCTGCAAACTTTGCCACCTCACTTTTTACCCCTTTCTCCAGATCATTTATGAATAAGTTGAACAGGATTGGTCCTAGGACTGACCCTTGAGGGACACCACTTGTTACCCCTCTTCATTCTGAGAATTTACCATTTATTTCTACCCTTTGTTCCCTGATAATTACCTGTTTTGTTCATTCCCTCTGGAGCACCTGGCATTGGCCACTGTTGAAAGACAGGATGCTGGGCTAGATGGACCTTTGGTCTGACACAGTATGGCCGTTCTTATGTTCTAAGTGCCTCCTGTGGAAGTTCTAGTGGAAGAAAACACCCTCAGACGTGCTGCTGCTTTCTTTTTTCCATGTCCTCCTTTACAGGTAGTAATTCTAAAATGTGGAGATCTTGTGCATAAAGAATCTCAACCTCAACAGTGAATGCTACAAGGTCTTTGTTACTTCAAGGCTGTGGCACATACATTCTGGGATGGTCTGAGCCTGGGGAAAATCTCTCTTCTGTGCTCAATGTAAGATGTTGACACCATGGCTCATGTTCTGTTGCTTTATGCTGGCTATTTGGGGGATGCACATAAATAAAAGTCACTTTTCACCTCTGCCTCAGATAATCTACCTACTGTGCAAGTATAACCTTCCAATACAACCAGCCCCACATCTGCTAGCTCAGTGTGTAAGAGCCTAAGTCAGACTCAAATCAAAGTAAAGCAGCTCTATAAGCTGTATCTAGCCTCTGTTTGTTAGAGGATGGAGATGGATGGCAGGAGAGAGATCACTTGATCATTGCCTGTTATGTTCACTCCCTATGGGGCACCTGGCATTGGCCACTGTCGGTAGACAGGATACTGGGCTAGATGGACCTTTGGTCAGACCCAGTATGGCCATTCTTATATGGTCTCACATGCTATTGTTATTGAAATGCTAGTAGCTTGCCTGAAATAAAATTACAAAACCTACAAAAAGATGATTAATATATCTTTATATTCACTGACATGTATCTTTTCCAATGTATTTTTCTAACAATGCTCAAAAAATACACATTTTGACGGCTTGTTTCAGTATTACAAATGTCCATGACCTATATAATACAGCAGCGCCAAGCATGACAGTATAGTTAAGAAACTGTCAATGTTTCCATTACTGACTGTTTTTCAAGAGTTGATAATGGAAATACAAAAATGTGCTCCTGGCTATAACTTAGTGGGTTCAATATCTTAGGCCCGGTATTTATTTTTAAATATTTGGGTTTAAATCTGTTCATTAGTCATTAGATTCTGATACACAGAGAAGTTTAATTGTTTCATACTTTTTTGGTGCTCTGTTTTTAAAACGAATATGGATTTTAAACAATGAAAGTGAGTCAATACAAATTAAGATCTTCCCCAGTAACATGAACTCCACAAACCATTAAACAGCTCTTCTCAGAAATTTTGTTATTCTGTATTATGATCTGTGGATCATAAGGGAATCTCACATTTTTATTGGGATTTTAACAGCTGTTAACATTAATGAAATAATCACACAAAAAAAGTAGTTTAGAGTAACGTTAATGGTCTGACAAATACATTAAAACAAGAAAGTTCAGAGTTGACAGATACTTCAGCCAAGATTTTCAAGAGGTGCCTACTGATTTTAGCTGCCTCAGTTTGGGCTGTTCAACTGGAGACACTTTAAAGGGGCCTGATTTTCAGAAAATGCTAAAAATCAGGCCCCTTACAGATCTCTAAAGTTGGGCTCCCAAAAATCACTAGTCACTTCTGAAAAATCTTGACTCCTTAAAGTAGGCATGGAGTGACTAGGTACTGAGGCAGATTTATTAGATATTATGTAAATTTCAAATAGAGTGCTGAAGATTTTAGTAAGTTGAAGAAGTAACTCTAAGTTTTCTTGCTTACCTTAGCTAAAAAATCAGACTGTTACCATAACAGTGTAAATTTCTTATAAAGCCATACATCTGTATAGAAGTTCTGCAGCTTTGCTGATTTCTTCAGTTATGTTCTCCTATAGACTGATGGTTTTGTGTATCCATCGCCAGCAATGGAAATCCAGCTGGAAAAATTCAACTCCTTGTGTGAAAGGTTTTGCTGAACCAGATGGAGAACAACAATTCCAATATTAGACTCAAGCTGGAATGAACTATTTCATTCAGTTCTTGCTATGATTTTATAAGAGCTCTCTACATCTCCAGTCTTTCTGAAACACAAGGCACAAATAGGGAACAGACTTTCCAGCAAAGAATGATTGTCTGAAAATAGCAGTCCACAAGAGTCCTCAATCCAACACTTGAAACACCTCTGCTGTTCAGTTCTATGCCACATCCTCTATGTAATCTGCAGCATCAACATCACTTAACTGAGAAATGGTAAGATCTTGTGTGAGGTCTTCAAGCTAGAAAACAAAATCAATCAGACAAGATATATATATTTATTTATATTTCAAAATCTGTTAAACTATGCAGTCCTGCAAAAAGCATCTTGCTAGCTTACAGCTCTGCCCTGAAAGGTATCAATTCCAACATATGAGATACTGTGTGCATTCAACTGCCCATTAAGTCAATGAGAAGTACCTTATAGAATTGGGCTCCTAATGCCACTACTTTATTTTTCCAACCAAATAAAGAACAATTGGTTCAAATAAGAAAAAAAATATTTTAAATCAAGTAGATTTGGAGTCACTTGCCCTGTTGACAATTTTAAAAATGCACTGAAAATTTCTGGAAGGCGATCTAGGCAATAGGCTGTTAGCACACTGTCAGCAAAGAACAATTCAGCTGGTAACAGTACCTACCTATTAACTGTAATATCTCAGAGTTCAACAGAATCCCAGCAAAAATACTTTAAAGTGTTCTCATTTAGAAAGGGCATATATTCTAACAATGCAGACAGAAGTATGGAAATTTGATAGCCAGTGCTGAATAATGAAAATATGAGCACAACTAAGGCAATTAATAAAAACTCTTGCATATGCTACAAGATTACAAAAAAATCTCTCCAACTGTTAGTTACTGCAGAGTTAGTCCAAATTACTATTATTTATTTATTTACTTTAAAAGAGTCAGTACAGAATCTAACCCTAACAGTAAGTGAATGGTTATAAATAGAAGGCAGTTTTAATGAATGGCATGACTATATCCACTTGTGCCCAAAGTGTTTATTACGTGATGACAGTTGTCCAGAAAGGACAGCCAAACATCTAACTACAATATCTAATAAAAGATTAAAAGCAAGCCCACACAATAAAAGTCATACTTTATCACTGGCATTCAAGTCTTCTATTTCCACAGAAATTTCTTCTATTTCTTCACCAATACTGATGTCACTTTTTTCTGAGCGATGACTGGTACTAATGACAGAAAAAAGAACAAAAAGGTGAAAATAATTAGATTTTCTTTTTCTGCTGTACAAGAATTCCCACCACACTCACACACCTCTATAGGAAAAAGAGTCTTTAGGTTAGATAGCTCAATTTTTAAAGAAAAGATATTTAAATGATAAAAAATATTTGAGAATACACCTGTAACTAAATTAAGCTGTGAGAAATAAGCTGTGCCATGTAAATTGTAGGATCAGGGCCTTAAATATTATTGCTCAATTGTCTTCTCTTCATGCTACTGAGTTTTCTAGATGCAAGATTCAATTTGGACTCTTATATAGACAGTTAGCTAAAAATATTAATTAAAATGTATAAAAAGTAAATGATAAAACTGCATTGTTGAGAAGAGCATATTTTTCTTTAATAAAAAAACCCTAACGCTTGTCAGCATCCTAAAGACACTCCTGCCTACAGAAAGTATAAAAAAAGATTTATATTCACAGATGTATAGCAGACAGATGGCAGCATTGTCAAATTGATCACGATAAAACTGAACCTACTTCTGGTTCAATGTAACTAGAAAACTGAATGATGTTTACTATCCATTAAATATCACATTGTAGCAATAGAAGTATTTTTCCCTCTTACCTGTTGAAATCATCAACATACTCATCTTCATCACCAGTTCCTACATAATGAAAAAAAGTATTTTACTGAACAAAACAGATTCCCTCTGTAGGAAATACAAAGAGATCAAAATTATATTTTTGTGTCAGAACAGAGTATATAAATCCAGCTGTAGGTAGCAGGAAGAGTAGATCCTCTCAAAATTTGTATAGATTAGAAAGAGAACTCAAGTCTGATGTTAGCTAATTGCAACCTAATCTCTTTTCCTAATTTAGACAAACTCTAAATCAAGCACAGCATTTCAATGAATTGGACATGGCTTTCAGCTCTGTAGCCAAATCATCAGTAGTTCTATTTTGTTGTATAACTTGATACTTCTTAAATTAGTATATCATCATGACGCAAAGGAAAAATAGGAAGAATAGTAAGAGACCAATATGGTTCCATCAGGGCTCTTTCATGACTTTAAAATCAAAAAGGAATCCTACAAAAAGTGGACAAATTGTTATGGAGGAGTATAAAAGAATAGCACAAGCATGAAGGGACAAAAATCAGAAAGGCTAAGGCACAAAATGAGTTGCAATTTGCAGGGGACATCAAAAGCAATAAGAAGTTCTTTAATAAATACATTAGGAACAAGGAAAAAAAAGATGAAGGGAAATATAAGTCCTCTGTCTAGTAGGGAAGGAGAACTAATAACTGCTGACATCAAGAAGGCTGGAGGTACTTAATGCACCTTTTGCTTCAGTCTTCACCAAAAACGTTAAATGGTGACAAGATTCTCAACACAATTAATATTAATAACTAGGGCTGTCGATAAATCACAGTTAACTCATGCGATTAACTAAAAAAATGAATCACGAATAATCGTAGTTTTAATTGCACTGTTAAACAATAGAATCCCAATTGAAATTTTATTTAATTTTTTTGGATGTTTGTTTTTCTACATTTTCAAATATATTGATTTCAATTACAACACAGAATACGAAGTGTACAGTGCTCACTTTATATTATTATTTTTTATTACAAATGAAATAATATTTTTCAATTCACCTCATACAGGTACTGTAGTGCAATCTCTTCATCATGAAAGTGCAACTTACAAATGTAGATTTTTTTTGGTAACATAACTCAGCCAACCGCTAAGATTAACAAGTTTGTTTACATTTATGGGAGATAATGCTGCCGCTTCTTATTTACAATGTCACCTGAAAGTGAGAACAGATGGTCGCATGGCACTTTTGTAGCTGGCATTGGTATCTATGTGCCAGAAATGCTAAACATTCATATGCTCCTTCATGTTTCGGCCACCATTCCATTGGACATGCTTCCATACTGAGGATGCTCATTAAAAAGGTAATGCGTTAATTAAATTTATGACTAAACTCCTTGGGGGAGAATTGTATATCTGCTCTTTGTTTTACCCACATTCTGCCATATATTTTATTTTATAGCAGTCTTGGATGATGACCAGCACGTGTTGTTCATTTTAAAAACACTTTCACTGCAGATTTGACAAAATGCAAACAAGGTATAAATGTGAGATTTTTAAGGATAGATACAGCACTCGACCCCCAATTTAAGAATCTGAAGTGCCTTCCAAAATTGGAGAGTGACGAGGTGTGGAGCATGCTTTCAGAAGTCTTAAAAGAGCAACACTCCGATGCGGAAACTACAGAACCTGAACCACCAAAAACGAAAATCAATCTTCTGCTGGTGGCATTTGACTCAGATAATTAAAATGAACATGTGTTGGTTCACAATGCTTTGGATTGTTATCAAGCAGAACCTGTCATCAGCATGGACACATATCCCCTGGAAGGGTGATTGAAGAATGAAGGGACATATGAATCTTTAGCATAACTGGCACATAAATATCTTCCGACGCCAGCTATGACAATGCCATGTGAATGCCTGTTCTCACTTTCAGGTGACATTGTAAACAAGATGCAGGCAGCATCATCTCCTGAAAACGTAAACAAACTTTTTGAGCGATTGACTGAACAATAAGTAGGACTGAGTGGACTTGTAGGCACTAAAGTTTTACATTGTTTTGTTTTTGAAAGTACTTTTTTTGTACATAATTTTACATTTGTAAGTTCAGCTTTCATGATAAAGAAACTTCTCTACAGTACTTGCAATGGGGGAATTGAAAAATACTATTTTTTTTGTTTTTACAATACATATATTTGTAATAAAAATAAATATAAAGTGAGCACTATCCATTTTTATTCTGTGCTATAATTAAAATCAATATATTTGAAAATGTGGAAAACACCCAAAAATATTTAAATAAATGGTATTCTATTATTGTTTAACAGCATGATTAATAGCCCCATTAATCAGAATCATTTTTTTAACTCGCTTGACAACCCTATTAATAACAAGGGGAAGGAATGTACGACAAAATAAGGAAAAAAAAGATTAAAGATTTAGATGAGTTAAATGTATTCAAGTTGGCAGGGCCTGATGAAATTCATCTTTAGGATACTTAAAGAACTAAGTAAAGGAACCTCAGAACCACTAGCTAATTATCTTCACGCACTCATGGAACATGGGTGAGGTCCCAGAGGAGTGGAAAAGGGCAAACATAGAACCTATTTTTAAAAAGGGGAACAAAGATGACCCAGGGAATTATAGACCCGTCAGCCTAACTTCAATACCTGGAATGATACTGAAACAAATTAAACTATCAATTTATAAGCAGGTAGGAAATATTTTAGGGAAGTTCTATGGCTTGTGTTATACAGGAGAGCAAATTAGGTGATCACAATGGTCCCTTCTGGCCTTGGAATCTAGGGTTATAAGGAATAGCCAGCATACATTTGTCAAGAACAAATCATTCCAAACCAATGTAATTTCCTTCTTTGACAAGGTTACTGGCCTACTTGATAAGGGGAAAGCAGTAGATATGATATATCTTGATTTTATTAAACCTTCTGACAAGGTCACACCTGATATTCTCATAAGCAATGTAGGGAAATGTGATCTAGATTAAATTAATATACTGTGTACATGCACAACTGGCTGAAAGACCATACTCAAAAAGTAGTTATCAATGGTCTGCTGTCAAAGTGGGAGGGTGTATCTAATGGGGCTGCAGGAATCAGCTCTGGAGCTGGTACTATTCAACATTTTCATTAATGACTTGGATAACAGAGTGAAATGCATACACGTAACATTTCCAGAAGACACAAAGCTGGGAGGGGTAGCAAGCACCTTGGGGGGACGATTACAATTCAAAATGACCTTGACAAACAGAACTGGTCTGAATTAAACAAGAAGAAATTCAGTAAAGACAAGTGTAAAGTACTACACTTAGGCACGAAAAAATCAAATGCACAGAAATAACTACAAAATGGGAAATAACTATTTAGGTGATAGTGCTGCTGAAAAGGATAGGGAGTGGGGGAGTAGAGAGGATCACAAACTGAGTATGAGTCATTGTGATGCAGTTGAAAAATGGCTAATATTCTTGGGTGTATTAACAGGAATGTTATATGAAAGATACAGGAAGTAACTGTCCTGCTTTACTGAGCACTGGTGAGGTCTCAGCTGGAGTGCTGTATCCAATTATAGGTGCTACATTTTAAGAAAGATGTGGAAAAATTAGAGTCTAGAGGAAGGCAAATAAAATGATAAAATGTTTAGAAAAAACTTGACTTATGAGGAAAGGCTACAAAAATTAGGCATATTTAGGGGAAAAAAAGACTGAGGGAACAGCTGATGATAGTCTTCAAATAACTTAAGGGCTGTTATAAAGCAAACAGTGATCAATTGTTGTCTATGTCCATTGAAGGTAAGGTAAGAAATAATGGGCTTAATCTACAGCAAGAGAGGTTTAGGTTAGATATTAGGAAAAACTTTCTAACCATAACAGTAATTATGCTCAGGAACAGGCTTCTAGGGAGGCTGTGGAATCTGTGTCATTGAAGGTTTTGAAGAACAGGTTGGACAAACACCTGTCAGGGATAGTCTAGGTTTACCTCACTGCAGGGGGCTGGACATTTCTATGATTCTATGTTGATATTATAATTGGGAGAATTTCAAAGACACAAAAGGCAATTAGAGGTGCCTAAATCCCACTGAAAGCCAATGAGAGTTGCATGCCTAACTTCACTTGTGCCTTTGAAAATCTGCCCTAAAAGCCTATGCTACCATTCTAAATAAAGATCCTAAGTGAACACTAATTCTGAGATGCATTTCTATGCTGGATAAATTTACTCGTCTTATATATTTTGCCATAGAATTGAGAACAATGGTAACTGGATACTGTTGTCATCAATCATGACAATATAACACTAATAGCAATGTGGGGAAATGCTTCATAAAAGCTAGTATCATATTAACTTAAGCTGCTTTACAAGACATTTTATTTTTTCTTACAGTAGGCTTCCCTCTGGTGTTCTAGTCCAGTGCTTGTCAAACTATCTGATGTGGCAGGTCAGCAGTTTTTTCCCCCCCAATGTGCCAGGGACCGGTACCGTATTTCCGCCATATTATCATAGTTTTTGCATAGGGACGTACCACATCAGATCAGAAAAACTAACAAACATTCTTCATTGTATTAATTGGAATGGGAATGTCACATACATGCGGAGATGTTCCCATTTAAATATATTGAAGACTGACTGAAAGGCTGTGCATCTGGGCGGATAGTATAAAATGACTAGATCCAAGAAATTATTATTAGAACATTCATAATAATGTTAATTTATATCAGAAACAATATAATGAATAAAATAAAAATTGGCAGACATTTTTTATTTTGTTTATTTATCAATATTATAATATGTACTTCTGAAAACATAATATTATTTAATATTGTCGATGTTTATAGACTGATAATTATTCTTGGTGGAATTCCAGTGTGATTTTTAAATTATACTATTATTTCTCTCTTTCTTTCCTGGAAACTTGCCGTGGACCAGCAGCCAATGGCTCGTGGACCGGCAACGCTCCACGGACCACCACTTTGAGTAGCACTGTTCTAGTCAACAATACCTTACTGACAACTACAAAATTATCACCAAAATGTACGCATGGGGTGGCTTGAGTTTCTGTTGTATGTGTAAAATAATTCTGGTAGAAACATACAAATAATTCCTGCCAGTTAGGAATTTTGTATAAAGAATATCTTGCTTTTCTTACTCAAGCAAGACTCCCGCTGACGACAATGGAACTTTTATCAGAGTAAGACAGCAGTATATTTCAGTGTCTCATTTTCCTTGAGGAGCTGAAATGTAAGGCATATCAAAACTAGGATGTTTACGTTCCCTCATGCTCAGCGACTACTTGCCTAATTCAAGAGATCCAAATTTTGCATTCACCAAGCGTAGATCTTTCAAAACAGAGTTTCTATTTGCATCTGTAACCAAAAAAAAATTGAAATCAGAAATATGTTTGGTTATTGTTTGAAAAAAAGGGCATACTTAAATACATCCATCAACCAATTAAGTCTACTATATTTTTCTATAGGCTAATATTATATTCCAAATTTAAGAGCCAATCCTGAAAACACTTACAGACATATAATCATAGGACTGGAAGGGATCTCAAGATCAACTAAGTCTATCCCCCGTCTCTCTTGCCCTACTCAAGATACAAAAAGGATTTCAATACTATACTTACGGTCAGGTTCTTTTAGTGAAGGTGCTCCAGCAAGGGAGCTTAGCCCACTCCTTAGCGGGGGTGCATCAGAAAGAGATGCAAGGCTTCCTCCTCGTTTGTTGGACTCTGTTTTCCTAAAAAGGGAAACAATTTGTAAATAGATATGTGACTCTCTCTTCTACCACCCATTAAATATGTATGCACCTAGAAATAGTAACGTATGCAGCAAAAGATCAGGTGAAGGAACTATTCACTCTACAATCTAAAAAAGGCCAAAAAAACTTTCTACTGGAAGTTGGTGGTAAAAGTGTCAAGCAAGACATGCAAGAAGAAAGTTATTTTCTCACCTATCCATGGACTTCTGCCTGTCTTCTGTCACAAATAGATCTCCTGCATCTTCTTCAGTATCACTATTTTTATCAAGGGGCCTTTAGTTATCCCCACAAATACCATGTAGCCAAGAGGAAAAGATTGACGCATAAATAAATATATCAACTAGTTTCTGCTTTTAAATTATGATCAGTTTTGTTCAACAAAACTAGTAACAGTCACGTTGTAGAAAGCAAGCCCCCTTGAGATTGCAGCAAAATGGATTTTTTTCATAGCCACATGATAAACTGGTTTAGCTGCCATTACATTTAGGAATGGAATATAGATTAACACATTATTTACAAATAAAAGATGCAACAAGCACATTGAAAGTCTAAGTTTAATCTTCATCATTCCTAGAAAATATTTTCAGTGACCAAGTTGTGACTGGTTTCATGTAATGTATTTTACACTCACCTAATGAGATGATGTCTGAGCAGAATCTGATTTTGCATTAACTTTCTACGGTTTTGGTGAGTTTAATGTATATTTAAACAAGTTATATAAATTTATGATGATTCTACGTTATATGTACATACACATGAAGTATGATACAGTGTGGACGAAGATTACAAACTATTATTTTACTACATGTATAATAAATCACAAAATCTGTAGAACCTGGCTAATTAGCATTTTGCTAATTCATTTACCACAATTTGCACACACAAAGATGCCTTACTATGGAAATGCTATCAGTATCTGCATGCTACGTAAACCAAATTAAGATACACAAGTCTAAAAATGTATGTAATATTGATATGGAAAGAGATTGTTAGCATAATCCATGTAATTGACAAACCTTGTTTCTTTTCTGCCATGGAGATTTGTTCTTTACAAGGAAATTTAGTTTTGCTGAGTAACTAAGGCTTCTTTTTGTGAACTCTTATCTTTCAAGCATTTTCAGGTAGCAATTATGAATAAGTATTACCATGCAAGTCATTGGCCTTTGATGCATTTAACAACTGAGGACCATTTGAGTACTCATGTAACATTGTAGTAGTAAAATTCCTGAACACTGTTTTTATTGCATTTCCTTATGTTTATAAATATAGGCTAGTTGTATTGTTTGCTAACTATTGTACAAACCTATTTAAGTCCTTCTAATGTTGTTTCGTCTTTTGTTTTGAATTATTAGATTACAAACGCAGGTCTATGAACTGTAGAATTTACACTCATGATTGTTATATTTAGTTTTCAAGGACAGTAATTAACACAGATGCACTGGATGTGTTATTCTAACTTATGAATAAGGCTGCGATTTAGTCACAGAGGTCACAGAATCCATGACTTCCAAAGACCTCTGTGACTTTAGGCGCAGCGGGCGGCAGGGGGGATCCCCAGAGCTTGGAGCAGCCAGCAGAGGGGGATCCTGGAGCTCCCACAGCCTCTCCCACATCCCGCAGCTGCCCAGGCTACTCATTTTCTCATGGGTATTTTTAGTAACAGTCAAGGACAGGTCACGGACTTCCATGAATTTTTCATTATTGCCCAAGACCTGTCCATGACTTTTACTAAAAATATCATTGACAAAAACGTAGCCTTACTTATGAACCATGATATCAGTTAAAAGCCAAGGTAATCCGGCAAGACAAAAATGTAGGAAATTGCAACAATCCTGGGAATCTACCTGCTTTGAAAGGCACTATCACCATCTCAGATTCAATGATTGGAGGAACAAATTCTTTTGAAAGTTTCATTTTAATATTTTAAAGCTGCCAGTTTAAAGATCATGCACAATTATCAGATCCCTCTGACACTGGTATTCCCATCTATTGTTTTATCCCAGTTTATTACCTCACAATCAGTTGGCTGTAGAAATTAACATGATGTTACAATCAATTAGTACTTAAACTCCTAAATAAGCAGGAGCAAATCAAAGATGCTATTTTAATCCTGATATGGCTACTGATAAAAAAGAAAAAATAACCAAAAAAATAAGAAGCAGAGTTCTTTCTAATGTATTCGTTCAATATTTTTCATGAGAAGTCAGCTGCTCTTTAAATATATCATAGGAGCGTATCTTGTAATTTTTATTTCCCACTAGGTAACAGTCATAAATAATCCCTTTTTGACAAGAGTTTGCCGGTTTATTAGAAATAGAGGGGAGAATGATCTTGTGTGGTTACTTTGTGCCACACCAGGATCCTCCTAACATAAGAGCGAGCATGTGATACTGCAGGGCCAACATAAGAGAGCTTAGACCAGTGGTTCTCAACTAAGGGTATGTGTAGTCCTGGGGGTATGCAGAGGTCTTTCAGGGAATACATCAAATCACCTAGACATTTGCCTAGTTTTATAACAGGCTACATAAAAAGGACAAGTGAAGTCAAGACAAACTAAAATTTCTTAAAATTACATGTTTAAATTACTCCATATACACTGAAATGTAAGTACAATATTTATATTCCAATTGATTTATGATAAAAATGAGAAAATAAGCAATTGTTCAGTAATAATGCGATGTGACACTTTTCTATTTTTCAGAGTAGCAGCCATGTTAGTCTGTATCCGCAAGAAGAACAGGAATACTTGTGGCACCTTAGAGACTAACAAATTTATTTCAGCATAAGCTTTCATGGGCTACAGCTCACTTCTTTGGATGCACAGAATGGAACACACAGACAGCAGATATATATACATACAGAGAACATGAAAAGGTGAAAATATGCATACCAACTGGAGAACTTAACATAGGGAAATAGATTCAGTTAGTGTAATGACCCAAACATTCCCAGTTTCTGTTTAAACCTAAGTTAATTGTATCCAATTTGCATATTATTTCGAGTTCAGCAGTCTCTTTGGAGTCTGTTTTTGAAGTTTTTTTGTTGCAAAATTGCCACCTTCAAGTCTGTCACTGAGTGGTTAGAGAGGTTGAAGTGTTCTCCCACTGGTTTTTCTCCTCACACCTTCTATGGGGCATCTCAATTATCACTTCAAAGTTTTTTTTTCCTCCTGCTGATGATAGCTCATCTCCATTGATTGGACTCTTCCAGTTGGTATGCATATTTCCACCTTTTCATGTTCTCTGTATCTATAAATATCTCCTGTCTGTGTGTTCCATTCTATGCATCCAAAGAAGTGAGCTGTAGCCCATGAAAGCTTATGCTGAAATAAATTTGTTAGTCTCTAAGGTGCCACAAGTACTCCTGTTCTTTTTTATATTTTTATATCTGATTTGTAAGCAAGCAGTTTTTAAGTGAGGTGAGACTTGGGGGATATGCAAGACAAATCAGACTCCTGAAAGGGGTACAGTAATCTAGAAAGGCTGAGAGCCACTGGAGTAGACCACCTCGCTGTCTGTTGCCAATGTAAAAGGGAAAGAGTGGGCATGGATGGGTAAACCTCCTGCTATATTAATCCTCAGGTGCATTTCTGGCACACCCAAAGTCAGTACAACTTTAAAGTTGTTCTAACACAGCACAGTGGAAATGACTCTGCTCAGAGCTGCAGCAAGATCAAGGAAATGAGAATGTGGGTTTTGACACCTTTGCACCTTTCAGTCAGACTTGCACTTCAAAATATCATTTCACTCATCATCAGACACTATAAAACCACACAGTGCCCTAAAATGTTTGGGCCTGCAAAGCTGACACATTCCAGAAAAACAAATTACTTTACTCAAAACAAGTCAACTTGGACACACTGGGTAATAAATGTGAACACTGATTTCTACAAGGGATTTCCTAATGCTTGTATTGTATGAAGCTGGTGTGTCTGTGTCTGAGAGAGAGAGAGAGAACGAGAACTATCAATATTTTCTTAACTACTCCAGTACTGTGGGTTAGATTCTGCCAGTCCTTGCAAAGTTATGCAGAGAAATAAAGACTCTCCCCTCCTACTTGTGCAGCTACTTTAAGGTTGGCCACAGTTGCATCTTCAGGGATCAAGAAGCACAGGTTTTGTACCTTAGATACTTACTCCTAGCAGCAAATGGGTTGGAAAGGTCAGGGTTTAGCAGAGCCAAGGCTCCACCTGCCCTTCTCCAATCCCACCAGCCAGATCAGTTGGCTTGGTATCAGAAAGGAACTATGCAACATCACCAAAAGGGTGAAAATTACTCACCAGTGCAACCAGGGAGCCTCAGGAAGTATTGTGCATTTCTAGCAGGATGTTTTACAGTGCACCTACACACCATTTTTTACTACAGGCTACGTGCAAGTAACACATCTAACCCAAACCTACTAAGCATCAAATAAATGTGTTAATTAGGGAGCATGGTTTACTTACCAGCCATAGTTTCTCTCCGGTTTGGGTATGGGATCATCAAAAAATGAATCTCCCTCTATATCATCCTCACCTACAGCTGGATCACTTTTTTCTTTGGTATTTAAGTCTTTGTTGTGTGGTTGAGAAACTAGCTTTGTCTCATTGGGAAGAAAGTGAATGCTGCTTTTGCTTTTTGTTTCTCCTGATGAAATACTTGTATCGCTTTGACTGGTTTCGGCAACCTTAAAAATAAATAAATAAATATCAAATTTACAGGAGGGAAAATGCCTTTTCTTGAGTGAAGTCATGGAAATAGTTTCTCATGACTGAACTGCAGTTCAACTGTTAATAAAGGACCATCAGGGAACATACACTATGCAAGTCATCCACGTAATCAATTTTTTAAATTGATTTAATTTTTCTATTTTTGTACCCATACAAGTGTATCAACTACGAAAAAAAATCCTATTTCAAAGCCATCTAAAGAGCTCTTTTAAAAAAAAAAAAAAAAAATCTATCCCATCCCCTCTGTAGGGCTTTATAATATAGGTTATACCTAGAAGCAAAGTCAAATGAACCAAAAATACTGTAATGCAGAAAAATGTACTAGAAATAAGTAAAATTTACTTTTTGTGTAGGCAATTTAGTTGCTAACTAGGCATGTTTCAGTCTTCCACTCCTATCTAAATGTTTTCCTAATATTTGAGAACTTGATTTTTTTAACCTTGCGAACATAGTTAACAGATGCTGTCGGAATATAGAGCTAGGGATATTAAGTATGGGGGACTCTATAGTTGGATTATTTATGGGACAGAGCTAATGACTTGTGTTGTAAACTTGGTTCCAAGACTACCTTGCACAACTGTAATCAAGGTACTTACCCTTTATCTCTCTATTTGCCAATCAACAGTATAAAAAAAGAGGTTATCAATATCTACCTACCATAGAGGTGTTGCAAAATAAATGTTTATGAAGATACTATATAAATGCAAGAGAGTCAAGGTGCATAAGGTAATATCTTTTATTATACCAATTTCTGTTGGTGAAAGAGAAGCTTTTGAGCTTCACAGACCTGAAGAAGAGCTCTGTGGAGCTTGAAAGCTTGTTCCTTTCACCAACAGAAATTAGTCCAATAAAAGATATTATCTCATCCACCTTGTGTCTCTCATATTCTGGGACCAGCACGACTACACCACCACTGCAAACAAAAATATCAGGGCAAAATATTCATGTGCAGAGCTATGTAAAGTGACTATGGTAACATGGCACTCCATGTTTCCCAATGACTTTCATGACCATATGTGCTCATTTTTCCAAGTAAAATGCTTTTTATTCTAATAATTATGGCACAAAGTCAATTTAAACTAAGAATTAAGCTATGTTCCTTCCTTCTTATGCAACACCACAAGTAGTAAAGCCAAACTGTTGTGTTAGAGACAACTGTACAAACCCACTGGCATCAAAGGGGTTCTGAAAGACGTAGATGATTGGAACTTAAACAATTAGTCTGATGATGCACAAGAAAGGATGGAATACTGTTTACTCACTCAGTTGCATTGGCTCTTACAAGTTGAACAAGAATAAAATACAATCAAAACTTACTGGTTAATATTCAGCAGAGAAGACTCTGAATGCATACAAGCAACAACTCCATTGTGTAAGAAAGTGCTATTTTTAGACAGTCACTTTTCAGAGCAGAATCACATTTTAAAGGTAGTCAGTGAAGGTGGGAACAGAACTCAGAAGTAGAGATTGGAGGAGAAAGATAATTCTATTTTGTGGCAGTCCCGCCCCCTCAACATGTATATGTTCTCTGCGAAAGAGACTGGAGCCCCATCTCCAAGGCAAGTCTACATGATGGGCTGCCCCAGAGGCACAGACCTCAGGAACCCTAGGAGCCCAGGCTGCCAAGGAGCTGGGTGAGCAAGTTAGCAGAAAGCCAGGCATGTTTCTTGCCTAAGTTTCAAAGGAATTTAATCAAATTGGAGCCATCTCCATGAAAAACTTTTCAATTTCAATGAATCAGTAAATTCTGATGAAAATATGTTACACTGGAATTTCTCCAACCAGCTCTATTCAGAAGTATTTTATTCTCAAACAACATTCCGCAGAATACCAGCAATACTTTTCCAGAAGATGTGCAGAGTGAAATAATTTGAAACAGTTACTGGATGACTGGCTATTTAGAGGGTGAGGTTATTTATGAAAAATCTCTCTTACACAGTTAGAAAAACATTGAATTACATTCATATGGCTTGTGGAGGGGCACTTGATCCATTATATTAAAAAAAAAAAAAAAAAGAACCCCCCCCCAAACTCAGCATTTTGACTACCTTTACCACATCCCGCAGACGCTATGTAAGCATTACATGGTCTGACAGACCTAAGCAGCAGCCTCACAGGGAATTCTGACAACTCAACACAGAAAAGAACGATTATATGCACCCTCGATTCTGCAAAGCGTCACTAGATTTCTGCAAGATCTTCTGAACAAGGCTCATCATTTTGGAAGTTAAACATAGCAAACAGCATTATAGTAATCTCTCCACATCTGAATTATACCTACATTTCCAACTTCCTTTTCTCAGAAATAGTTTGGCCAATTCACCTCAAATTGGCCAGAAGAGTTACTGTTTGTCCATAGACAAATCTGCATCAAGTCTGAGGAGGAAACACCTCTGAAGAAACTTAGAGCAGTAGTTGTCAACCTTTCCAGACTACTGTACCCCTGAAGCCACAGCCCTGCCATCCGGCACTGTATCCTAAGCTCTGCCACCCGGGACTGAAGCTTGTAACCCAGCTTTGTGTGGCCCCCTGTGGCGTGGGAGCTCGAACAACTGCCCTGCTTGCCACCCTCTAACGCTGGCCCTGCACTTGCACCCCCCTCAAACTCATCCTGTGACACCCCCCCAAGGGTCACAACCCCCAGATTGAGAAACACTGATCTAGATGAGCTGACATACCTCTTGGAAGACCTCTGTGTGCCCCCCAAAGGGTATATGTACCCCTGGATGTGAACCACTGACTTAGAGGAATGTTGAAAATCCATCTTATAATTCAAATATTGTTGTAACCTTAACTATGGAGAGAGCTATTGCCATTCAATAATACCTTTAATGACAAATTTTAATACAGAATTGAAAACTCATTCATTTTACAAGTACTTGAGAGGGAAGTCAACTCACAGACATGGGGTTTTAGCATTTTTATCATTCTCTCCCACACAACTCTTTTTCAAATTAAACATCCTAAAAAGTTAGACATTTTAAATGTGAAGAGGTCAAGAGTGGTATGTGCCGGGGAAGTTGGATCATTTGTGATTTACAAGTTACCTTCCAAAAGTGTTTATTAGTTAATCTCAAACCATGTTACAAGGCAAAAGAGTCAGTTTTAAAAATTATTCGTTCAAGGAATATTCTACAGTGGGAGAGCAAAACACCTCATGTTATATAGCAATACTACTAAAACTGAAGTAATATCAATATTTCCACTTAAGCTTCTTTTTTAAAGAGATTGTAAATATTAGTGGAAATCTGATGCAGACAGACAAGGTTACAAACCAAGACCAATTTTTTCTAAATTAAAACTCAACTGGCTAATATTTTTATAAAAAGCTGACTCTTAAAGTTTAGTTATTTAAGATCCTATTCGCAAGCCTAGTAACTAATAAAGTACATTAAAATCAAATCAAATCTGGCAATTAATCTATTCATATACTCTTAATCACTTGTGATGCAAAACACAGAGAAAAGAGCAAAGATAGTAAACTCTGAAAGGTGGCTGTGAATTATTTTTTCAGAAAGGTCAGATACACAGCCGTAACTATTTGTTGTAGTCCTGATTTATACCATCCTTACACAGTAAGATCCCACTTCCCTTACCAAGACTGAGTGGTACCTTAACCTACAATCACTCTCAGTTTTAATAGGAGAATGCAAAGTAAAGTAATAAACATAAATAAGGGTAGCAGAATCCGATTATCATTTAAAGACAAGAAACAAATGCAATATGCAACAAGAGGAAAGGGAGATGGTGAGTAAGCATGACAGTAGTAAAAGCACGTACATAATGGTTCCAAATAATTTTTTAAGGATTTTTTTTTACAATTAAATACAATTTATCCCCACTAGCTTTCTATCTACCCATTATCATCTGGTGATGTCTTGTAGACAACAAGGCAAAAATGGATCTTAAGGAGGGTTGTAAAGAAGATTAATGGCTTCACGGATTAGTTTTGGGAGGATATGCCAAATTAATGCAACATTAAGAAAAAAGCCTTTAGAAATTCAGACTTGAAGACATTCTACACTTAAACTCATGCGGTTGTCGTTCCCTCCACACATCAACTGCATTAGTTAACAATGAAGTGCCCAACAGAAAGCTTAATTTTTCATTTGTTAGTATGATTTATGTAGTAAGCTTTTTATGTATACAATATTCTAAGTATGGTGCCTTAGAGTGCCATTTCTATACCTTTATATTAATAGCTAAATTACAATAAACTTTAGTGTTTGCATTATCAGTTTATTTTATTTTTTAGTATAATCTGTTTTCCTAAAGGAAGACTAAAAGCACCTGCCAGCATCTTCTCCTCTCATGCATTTTACCTGCTCACCAGCCTTGTCCAAGCACTTTTTCAGTTTACGATGTCCTTTATACCTTGGTATCTACGCATAAAATAATAATAGCACAAAGAAATAAAAAAAAAAAAAACCATGAGTAGTTTAAACCACTCTAATCTGCATTTATATATAGCAAGTTTTTTTAAGCAGTAAATCATTGCAACTAAATTTTCCCATCTTCAGGGATGTTCTCTCTGTGGCCATGTGGAAATTTTCATGAGAACATTAACAACCTATCCTCATCTGGAAGAGGTAATTGTCTGGCAAATAAAATAATGGACATTGACTAACATCTGTCAGATACTAGTTTCTATATGAACAAATTTCATGAGGAACTCCCCAGAGAAGCCCGTAATAGAAGAGTTTTTAAACTAAGGAATGAGAGAAGGCCAAGAGGTCTGGAGGAGCACATGGTTTGGACAGATACATCCCTTAGGGAAGGATTTATTAAAGAGGATACTCTATAAGCAGCACTCAAGGAAGATAAGGCTGTTGTGGAGAAGCTAAATGAGCTTTTGCATCCATCTTCACTTAAGAGGATGTGGGGGAAGATTCTCACACCAAAGCCATTCTTTTTAGGTGACAAATATGAGGATCTGTCCCAGATTGAAGTGTCGATAGAGGAAGTTTTGGAACAAATTAATATGTTTCAATTTATCAAGTCACCAGGATCAAATGGTATTCACTCAAGAGTTCTGAAGGAACTCAAATATGAAATTGCAGAACTACTAACTCTGGTATATAACCTATCACTTACATCAGCCTCCATACCAGGTGTCTGGTAAACAGCTATACAATACCGAATTTTAAAAAAGGCTCCTGAGACAATTCTAGCAATTACAGGCCAGTAAGTCTAACTCCAGTACCAGACAAACTGGTTGAAACTATAGTAAAGAACAGATTTATCAGAAACATAGGCTACGTCACTACTTGCAGATATAGAACACCGGGTGTTAAACCAACCCTCAGAGACAGCAGCAGGGAAAGCGCTGTTGTGTGTTCACATGGTGCTCCTTGCGACTGTGGAGCATGTCCACATTAACAGTTCTTGCAACGCCAGAGAGCAGTGCATTGTGGTAGCTATCCCAGTGTGCAAGTGGCTGCAGCATGCTTTGGAAAGGGTTTACAATGCCTAATGGGGCAGGCACAGCGTCACATGATGCAGGTTTCCCAATCCCATTGTTCCATGGGCATCCTACTAGACTGCCAGCTGTTTTTCAAATGAGGGGGCGGAGAATGTGACAGGGAGTGTGTTGTGTGTATATAGAGGGAGAGACTGTGTTTTGGGGAGCAGAGTGAGTTAGCATGCTACCTTGTAAGTTCAGAAAGTGGCACGGAGAAGGGGGAAACCCAACATCAGCCCCTACCCCTGCCTCTCTCTCTCTCACACATACACACACACTCTGCAGCAGGAGCATTCCACAGTAACGATTGATTTGTGTCCTGCAGCAGATAAGCATGCGGGATGTCAGAAACAGAGCTTTGAAAGGGGATATCCGCATGCCTGCAGCAGAGTTCAAAACAATTACCAGAGCTGCCACTTGACTTCAGGAGATTATGGGATGTTTCCAGAGGCCAATCAGAGTGCAGTAACGCAACGCGTCATCCACACTGACACCCCGGCTCTCCAGCCTGGGCACAGCAAGCTCTATGCTTCTCGTGGAGGTGGATTACCAGGAGCGCTCCAGCTGTAGAGTTCAGGTGCTCTAAGTGCCTTGCCAGTGTGCATACCTCAGGAGTTATGGTGCCTGAGGCTGATTTAATGCGCTCTAACTTGCAAGTGTAGACAAGGCCATATATTAACAGGATATGCTGTGGAAGAGTCAACGTGACTTTTGCAAAGAGAAATCATGCCTCACCCATCTACTAGAATTCTTTGAGGGGGTCAAAAAGCACGTGGACAAGGATGATCCAGTGGATAAGGCACATCCGGACTTTCACAAAGCCTTTCACAAGGTCCCACGCCAAAAGCTCTTAAACAAAATAGGCAATAATGGGATAAGTGGAAAGGTCCTCCCATGGATCAGTAACTGGTTAAAAGACAGGAAACAAAGCGTAGGAATTAATGGTCAGTATTCACAATGGAGAGAGATAAATAGCAGTGTCCCCCAGGGATCTGTACTGGGACCAGTACTGTTCAATATATTCATAAATGATCTGGAAAAAGGGGTAAACAGTGAGGTGGCAAAGTTTGCAGAAGAAACTAAATTACTCAAGATAGTTATATCCAAAGCTGACTGAAAAGTTACAAAGGGATCTAACAAAACTGGTGATTGGGCAACAAAATGGCAAATGCAAGTCAATGGGGATTAATACAAAGTTATGTACATTGGAAAACACAATCCCGACTATACATACAGAATTATAGGGACTAAATTAGCTGTTACCACTCAAGAAAGATATTGACGTCACTGTGGACATTTTTCTGAAAATATCTGCTCAAAGAGCAATGGCAGTCAAAAAAGCAAATAATGTTAGGAACTATTGGGAAAGGAATAGATAATATCCTAATGCCACTATATAAATCCATGGTATGGCCACACCTTGAATACTGCATGCAGTACTGCATGCTTCATCTCAAAATAAAATAAAATAAATTATTAGAATTGGAAAAAGTCCAGAGAAGGGCAACAAAAACAATTGGGCGTATGGAACAGGTTTAATATGAGGAGAGATTAAAAAGAGACTGGGACTGTTCATCTTAGAAAAGAAACGACTTGGGGGGGGAAATGACAGAGGTCTATAAATATATGAATGGTATGAAGAAAGTCAATTGTGTTATGTGAAGAGGTAAATAACAACACATTACCATGGGTCACCCAATGAAATTAAATTGATAGCATATTTAAAACAAACAAAAGAAAGTACTATTTAACATAACACACAGTTAACCTGTGGAACTCATTGCCAGGGGATGTTATGAAGGCCAAAAGTATAACTAGGTTCAAAAAGGAATTAGATAAGTTGATAGAGGATAGGTATTAATGGCTATTAGTCAAGATGGTCAGGGACGCAACCCCATGCTCTGCCTGTTCCTAAACCTCTGACTGACAGAAGCTGGGACTGGACAAGGGATGGTTCACTTGATAAATTGCCCCATTCTGTTCACTCCCTCTGAAGCATCTGGCATCAGCCGCTGTCAGAAGATAGGATATTGGGCTAGATGGACCATTGGTCTGACCAGTATGGTCATTCTGATGTTTCTTATGTAAAGCCTGCTATCAAAGCAATCACTTTATATGTACAAAACAAAATTTCCACAGAAGATAGAAAAGACATTTCTCTACTACATTTCTGATAATGCAACATTATTCCCTACTGTCAGTTTACTACAGCTTTGTTCAGTTTCCTTTCAAGTGTTCCAAGCATAGGCGTGCGCACAGGGTGTGCCCAGGCACATCCTAATGCAGGGGTGGGCAAACTATGGCCTGCATCTGGCCCCTCAGGGCTTTGGATCCGGCCCATGGGACTTGCCCCCCATGGTGCCGCAGGCCCCACACCGCTCTCAGAAGCAGTCAGCACCACGTCCCTGGGCCCCGGGGAGGGGGAGTGGGGGGGGGAAAAGATCTCTGTGTGTTACTCCAGGCACCGCCCCCACAGCTTCCACTGGCCGGGAACGGGGAACCGTGGCCAGTGGAAGCTCTGGGGGAGGTACCTGGAGGCGTTGCAAGGGCAGCATGAAAAAAGTGGCTTTGCGTTTTAATTTAATAGCATGATATGCTCTTTTCGTTTCAAAGTTTGGATTGTTGTATTATGCAATAAGCGCCAAATTGCATAATATAGATGTTGTAGAAATGTATAAAAAGCCCATGTTCGCTCCCAGCATGCGTTCCCACTACTGCGGTGCCGCCGCATTACCACTGGTCCTCCCCTCTCCCCCTCCGACTACTATTCTAGAAAATTCTTTGACCTATATAAGCGGCTGCATCAGGTGTGCCCAGCACGGTGTCTACAGTGTTTGTAATCTTTGACATGTGTATTCTACTGAAATAGCATAACAAGCCTGTGGCTTTACCTTTTAATTCAAATCGCATGATACCCCCTTTCAATTTTAAAATATGGATTGGTTTGTTGTTAAGATAAGAAAAGGAGCAGCAAACTAAATTATAATGAATGTGCTGATAGTAGTGCAAATACCTCAGACTCCTGAGTTAAGAACTCACATGAAGATAATGCCGCCACCAGTTCCAGTGCATGAAATAAACTGAGTAATGACCAACAGAAACAGACGGTCTCTTAGTTCAGGTCAGCATAGTTCCTATTCAAAGCCATCAAACATTGCATCTGATGACTCGGTCTGTGATATTTCAAAAAACAGATTAGAATGCTGGTCTCTATTATCTAGAGGTCCTTATCAGCCTAGATTGAGCATGTTTCCTAGAAGTAAAATAGGGAATAAACAAAAAAGTTTTCAGTCTGATTGGTATGAAAAGTGTAGGTGGTTAGAATATAGCCCATCAAAGGATGCATAATTTTGCTTTTACTGCCGTTTCTTCTCCTCTAATGATGCAGCAAACAAAAGGTCACACTGATCCAGCATTTATTGATAAGGGATTCAGAAACTGGCACAGGGCTAACAAATGTTTTTAAAATGACCAACTGTCAAAATCTCACGTGTTGAGCTGTTCTTCGTGGTAAAGTTTTAATGAAGGGAAACCTACTGATGTATTGTTGGATGAGGGCAAGCAGGCTTATCTGTCTAAAAAAGAAGAACGGTGCCATAACCAAAGTGTAATGGAGCGACTGATTGACATTGTTCTGTGTTGGCGAAAGGTGGGAGAATATTCAGGGGTCACAATGAAAAAGCTGCAGTTTTGAGAAAAGATTTTAGAAATAAACCTGTCAATATGCTCCAAAAATATGGTCCCATAATGGCAAAGCATGTGCAACAATCTCCTTGAAACGCTACCTATCTGAGTAATTGCATCCAAAACGATTTCATTGTGGCCTTGCACAATGTTGTGCAACAAAAGATTGTGTCTTCACTAAATGAAAAAATGGTCTCAATAATTGCCGACAACACTACTGACTGTGGACACCATGAGCAGATGTCCATTGTGGTGTGGTACTTTGACAAGGAAAAACAAAGTCCAGTTGAACATTTTGTGTCTGCTCAGAGACTGTTAACAGCTGATGCTCAATCTATTTTTGACCAGTTAAATGACATCCTTGGCATTCTTAAAATTGACTGGTCACCAGTGATGTCTGTCTGTTTTGATGGCGCATCTACTATGTCTGGATGTACTGCGGGAGTTCAAATGAAATGTAAAGAAAGAAACAAACAATGAAATACTCTATCTACACTACTATGCACACTGTTTTAAGCTCGTCCTAGTAGATGCATGCACTTCAAGTAAACAAAACAGAACTGTGATTTTTTTGGTGTTAGTCAGACTCTTTATGCCTTCATGGAGGGGAGTCCTATGCGACATGCAGTAATTGAGAAGATTTCACAAGAAGTAGGATCCCTGCTGAAGACTTTGAAGTCACTATCAAACACACGATGGGCATGCAGAGCAGAAGCAGTGGCTGCTGTAAAACAAAACTACTTCATCATTTTACAAGCTTTACAAGAGATATTGAAACAACTCGCCTTGCTGACGCTAAAATAAAAGCCAGGGGCCTTATCCATGAACTAAATTCATTCAAGTTCATCTTTGCCCTTCACATGATATACCCTGTTCTCCAGAAGGGGTAGAAGTGAGTAAGGCTCTTCAAGCTCCGGATCTCAACTTACTTACTGCAATGACAAGGGTAAAGCTTGAGTAACTCTTTGGCTGCAATGAGAAGTGTCCCAGAATATTTTCAATCTATTTTTAATGACAGTGTGAAAATGTGTGTAGAGAATGATATATCAATTCCCCCAGTTAAGAAGAGAAAAAACAGACACTTGTATTGATGACGTGTTTGCATCCCAACATCACTTTGATACAAAAGAGAAGCAGGAGAGAATAACTTCATTTTACTCACTCCTAGACTCAATGATTACCGGCACTGACCAGTGATTTGAACAGGAGACTTCTAAAATTGTGACTGCAATGGGAAAACTGCTGAGTTGAGACATTGGCAGAGACAATATGAGAATCATTGCCGACAAATTTAAAGTGTCCTTGGATGAGCTGGAAGCTGAAGTCAGATTGCTTCGGGATTATGACGGATCTGTTCCTAAAGGTAGCCACTATGAACACCACCAGAGAGTGGCTTTATTGGCTAAAGGAATCGGATCAGTCTTCCATGTTCCAGGCCTTTTACAAATCTATTCAATGCTTTGCACTCTTAACTGTTACAAGGTGTTCACGTGAAAGAGCCTTTTCGAAAGTAGCACATGTAAAAAACAAACTAAGAAGCACAATGTCCCAACAGTGCCTCAACTCACTTATGATTTTGTACACTGAACAAGAATTGGCTTTGTCAGTTAATTACAATGATGTGATTGAGGAATTTAAGTCCATAACACCTGGTGAGCGACATACTCTCTAGGACAGGAAGATGAAGAAACCTTAATCTGTTTTGGTCAATTTGGGTTAGCTCATTATCTGGTTAAAGATAAAGATCATGAAAATTGACTGTATCTTTGTATACGCCTGTTATCACTACAGCAAAAATTTGGTATTTTGTATCTCATTTTTTAAGTAAAGTTTAGTTGTTTAATTTAAAAAAAATTAAGTTTAGTTAAGTTTTAGTTTCTTTAGTTTGTTTGATGAATAAAAATAATGTCCTTTATGATTGAATATTCAATAAATATTTGCCTTTAAAAAGGATGGTAGGTGGTGGAAGAGGAATGAGTTGTTTCTGGTCTGGCTGTGACACAGAGACAACCTAAGAGTCCGAAGATAAATCAGCCTCTTAGGAAGGGGCTGTTCCCACTGGTGCTGGTGATTAACGTTGGGAGCCTGGACACAGCAGTTATGGTAAGATCATGGCCAGCTTCCCTTTGGACAGCAGAGGCAAACAAGAGGCAGGTGGAAGACTGGAGGCATGGATGGTACCATCTGCTGGGATGATACAGTTACAGTAGGTGCTGTACTGGGCAAGAAGACTCGTGGATCCTGAGACACTCAGTAGATTCCATGCTGCCGCATAAGCTTCCGGAGCAGACGGTACCAGGATAGTCTCCTGTACCGTTGAATCAGACGAAGCCGCCTCAGAGGTGCTGATGCCGATAGTCCCTGCTGAGCAGATGACTGTCTTGGAGTGGACCTGGAGTGCACTTTGTTGTCCTTGTACAAATGTGTGCTAAACTTCGGTGCTGAGGACTTCGCTTTCCCAGATACTGAACTCTTACATACCATCTTCTGGTCGCTCTTCCTCAGTACTTAGGAGACGGAGCACTTCTGATTGACATGGATGCACTCGCTACCTGCCTTGAGTGGGATCACTCTGAGGGTGGACACAAAGCCACTTCCGTGAGAAGAAACTTACATCTGGCTCCCTGTCTCTGTCTTGGTTCTTGGATTAAAATCCTGCAAATTTGAAAACAGTCCCTGACGTGAGATTCCTCAAGACACTTCAGGCAATTAGACTGCAGGTCACTCGCTGGCATCAGTTTCTTGAAGGAAAGTAGGGCTTGAAACCCAGTGACCAAGGCATAACCCAGCAATGGGAACCAAAATATTTACAAAAACACTTCAAAAGAAAACTCATTTCCGTAAACAATTTAAACTACTGAAATTACTAAAACAAGTAATAACCATATAAACATAGGAAAAAACCTGCAACAGCAAAAATCACACTTTCCAACAACTGTCAAAGGCTGTAAGAAGGAACTGAGGGGGGGGTGGGCAGTAGCTCTGCCCTTTATATCTTTGCAAGGTGGAATATGCAGCAAAGGGTGCATGTGCCATTCAAACGGGTACCACTGAGGGAAAAATCTCTGACAACTGCACACACACACACACACACCACCACCCCCAAAGTGGAATTGACATGCGCAATTACTCAAAGAACTGTCTCTTACATAAATTTAGATATCTCCCCGCTCACCTCTTTTCCAGATTATAAACATATTAAACACTGGATATGACATATAACCTTAAGGCATCCTGCTGTCAACCGTTTGCTATGAGTACTTTTTCCTTTTATTTTTCCTCTTAGCCAGGTTATGATCTAATAATCTGCCTTTCATCCCATGATTTCATTTTTCATCTTGTTAAAGGCCCTTTGAAAGTCTACATAAATTATGTCAACTTTATCCACTACTTAGACATGTTGCAAGAATTCTAGTAGATCAGTGAGATACTGTTTTCCTATGCAGACACCATGCTAGTTAGAACCTAACATAATATGATCTTCCAGGTATTTTATTATTCTATTTTTTAATTATAATTTTAACCTATTTAGCAGGTACAGATATACGGTTTACTGCTCTGCAATTCCACAAATCATCCATAGACACGTTTGCTATCCTCCAGTACAGTAGCTGTTTTTAATAAGAGATTGCACAGTTTTGCTAGTGGTTCAAACACTTCATACTTAAGCTCCTTCAGAACCCTTGGAAATATACCAAGTGGACCTGGTATCATAAAAAGCACAGTGGGTAATTAGTCAGACACAAAAGAGGATTTCTAAATTAAGGACCAGCAGAAGTGTCCACTGCACACAAACTGCACAAAAGCTCTGTAAGAATAACTGATTTTCCAGGTAATTTGTCATTTATGTGCCTATTTTCAGGGAACAACTCAACACTGTATGTTCAGTATGTCAAAGTATTGCACAAATTTACTAAAATGGAGTTTGTAGACATTCAGGAAACAGGAAAGCCAATTACACCTCTACCCCGATATAACACGACCTGATATAACACGAATTTGAATATAACACGGTAAAGCAATGTTCGGGGGAGAGGGGGTGGGGCTGCGCACTCTGGCAGATCAAAGCAAGTTCGATATAATGCGGTTTCACCTATAACGCAGTAAGCTTTTTTGGCTCCCAAGGACAGCGTTATATCAGGGTAGAGATGTATACTGTCAAGGCAATGCCAGCACCAAAAGCAAAAATTTCCTCTCTCTTAAACAAAAGAAATGAATGAAATATTCCAAAGTAGCCACTCATTACTAGTTTTCATGATTCTTTTCTTGCTATGCACGCTGACATTTCAAACTTTTTTTTGAATGTTGTAATATGCCTTCAGTTGTAATGCGCTTTATTCAGATATACTTCTTTTTTTTTTTTTGAGTGGCAGCTGAAGCCATTTATATAAGATGCGAATAATTATATTAGTGGAATGAGTTCGGAAAACAAGTTTTCCCTATTAAACTGAATAAGTATGTTGCTGCTTTAAAAGAAGTGTAGTTGCTCAAAGGTACTTTGCTGAGATGACTTCTGGCCTACAACAGATACAAGTGTTAATGAAAGTTAAAACTTATCAGTATACTTTTCCTCTGTTCCACATAGTGACAGCCAGAAAACATTCAGTGATGTATAGTTTGTGCCAATTTTAATGTTTTGATAATTGAAATAAATTACCAATTTTAAAGCAAGATCTATGCAGTACAAATATAGCTAGTATATAACCAAGCATCAGTTAAGTGATTCAAGTTGGAGAAACATATGGTGATAATCTTAAGTAATATTTGGGGAAACTATTTAATTGAAACAGCTGTTAAATCAAGATGATGGGAATTCAGCAGGGTGTTCCAATTAAGCAGCTTCTACCATATGAGTTTTTCTGTCCCCTCCTTCATAACAAACTGTACTATTCTATCCTATTTTAAATAGAATTACAGCAATTGGACTCCCCTTCCTTCATCACAAGAATTTTCTTTTTAAAATTTAGTTTTATTTTTACATACAAAAAAATGAATCAAGTTTTTGTTGTTCTCTATTCTAAAGTATTTTTGGGAAGCAAGGGGGCGGTTAGAGACTAAGCTGTAAGTGATGTGTCATTCAGAACTGCTGATACATGTATCAGAGGGAAAAAGGAAACAGTAGGACTTAGAAACTACTGCTGGAATGCACCACTTAATGTACTCCATATCCACATTCAAATTCCCCAAAACTGGAGTAAAATGGGAAGCAACAAAACTAGTTTCAGTTTTTACGCATCTAAAATAAAAACTAAAAAAGGAAGCCTTGTTATTGAGGAGGAAGTGAAGTGGACTAACCTTGGATGAACACAAGTGTCCAGAGTAGTCTTTTTTTGTTTTGAATAGAAAATGCACAGGGTCACTTCGTTAACACAGTAACATATCAGTGTTATCTCATGATGTGATATCATCACTTGTTGTGACAATTAGCCCCTCACCTTGTGCCGAACACATTTAAGACATGGCTATAACTTGCCATGACACCAAATTTTCTGTACAGCTTATCTAAGAGCATGCTGCAACACATCCTATGACAATCTTCACAACATTTTACATTAAAACAGTATGCAGAAAATCCTTAATATTGCAACTAACTAAATACTTTCAGACTGAGCATCTTCAGATTAAGCACACAACTTCATGTCTGAAAGATGGATGATTAGCACCAAGCAAAGACCATTTAAGAGCTTGATTATACATCTCCCATGTAAGGCATTATTGATAAATTAAATCAAATGACCAATATTTCAACTTCCACTGTCACTACACAAGGATTTACACAGCTCTTCTATATTTCAAAAATGTTTGGAAAAGAAAGACCAGAGCCTCAACCAGCTGAGTATGATGGCCAAAAGATTCCTGCTAAATGAATCACTCAGCACTTCTGCAATAATAGTCTTTTACATTAAAAAAAACACGCTTTTTAATGAACGTATACAAAAATTCTTACATTATTTAGTGTTTCCTTTTATGTAGCTAACTTACCTTACTTGATATTGGATGTGTATTTGATCTTCTGTCGGGTGATTTTGATGAAGAATGTATGTCAGACAGAACTGGAGCTACCTAAACCAAAGTTGCACAAAGAAACAACATACTTAAGATTCTATAAGACTGTATTAGAATGTCAAATGATGACAACAAAGCGTGCAAAACTGTTTGCCCTTCACTACATACAAATTGTGACATTGTGCAACCACTTTAGCAATTCTAAGCCAGAACTATTTTCAAATTAAGTTTTCTTCTGGCTAATTTATTAGTGTGTATTTAAACACATTCTTCGTATAAGTGAAAGAGCTGAATGCACTACTTCTGAAAGTCTGGCAAACATTCTTTCGTTTAAATGACTATCCTGACCAGGAATGATAATAAATGCTATCACCTGGATTTCAATCTCTCTGCTTACAGGGCAGACCCCATTAAATTTGGTGATCCCTTCTAACTTCACTATACTCATCTCAGTGAATATTTTGTCATACAAATGCTTCAGTTTTCTTTTAAAAATACTTCGAATGAAAAATACGAGAGGTTTAAGCAGAAAAGCAATATTTCAGATTAACAGATCGTACGGATTTTCATTACAATTAGGAATGTGCCAAAAGTTAACTAAACACTAACCAGAGAGGCAAGGTGGGTGAGGTAATATCTTTTATACTGCACATAGTACACTGCATAAACAATAACCAGTCACAAGTGTTTGACTGAAGCTAAATTAGCCCTGGTCTACACTATGAGTTCAGGTCGAATTTAGCTGCGTTACATCGATTTAACCGTACACCCGTCCACACGACAAAGCCGTTTAAATAGTTTAAAAGCAAGTGTGTTTAATGATTAATTTGCCCTGGAATTCGCAGCCAGTACAGCTACTGGAAAAGTCTGTTAACATGTCTGGGGATGGAGCGGAAATCCTCCAAGGACATCTCAATGAATCTCTCCAGGATGTACTCCCAAAGCCTTTGCAAAAGGTTTCTGGGGAGGGCAGCCTTATTCCATCCTCTATGGTAGGACACTTTACCATGCCAGGCCAGTAGCATGTAGTCTGGAATCATTGCATAACACAGTGTATGGTCCCGGTGTTTGCTGGCATTCAAACAACATCCGTTATCTCTCTGTGTTATCCTCAGGAGAGTGAGATCGTTCATGGTTACCTGCTTGAAATAGGGTGATTTTATTAAAGGGACATTCAGAGGTGCCTGTTTGTGCTGGGCTGTTTGCCTGTGGCTGAACAGAAATGTTCCCCACTGTTAGCCACGCCGTGGGGGGAGGGGTGAAGCGACCATCCCAGAGAACTGGGTGTGGGAGGGGGTAGGGGGCGTTAGTTGGGTTTGTGCTGCATGTTAACTGAAAACCGCAGCCTCTCCTTTTAAATTGCCAACCCATTTTAAATAAAGAGAGTCTACCCATTGTTCTCTAAAATGTGTCTTTTTAACTACCACGCTACCTTTTTTTTTCCCCTCCACCAGTTGCAAATATTTCAACGCTCACACTATTTTCTCCTTCCAGAGGTTAGTGAAGATTAGAAGGCGAAAAAAAAACACACTTGGGATTAAATGTTCTCTGAGCTCATGTAGTCCTCCCACACTGAAAGAGCCCAGCAGAATGTATGGAGGCAGACAATATCAGAGTCCAGGAAAGCACAATATGAACACGAGGACAGGTGGCGGGCTGAAGATGATAGATGGCGTCAGCTTGGTGACAGAGGGCAAGAGGCAATGCTGAGGCTACCGGAGGAACAAACTGATATGCTCCGTTGTAAGGCTGAGGTTCAGGAAAGCAAGCATGAACAAAGACCGCTGCTACAGCCCCTGTGTACCCAACCACCCTTGTCCCCAAGTTCCATAGCCTCCTCACCCAGATGCCCAAGAAAGTGGTGGGGGGCCCTCTGGGCACCCAACCACTCCACCCCAGAGGACTGCCCAAGCAACAGAAAGCTGGCATTCAATAAGTTTTGAAGTGCAGTGTGGCTGTGTCCTTCCCTCCTCCCGGACTACCTTGTCAGTTATTCCCCTATTTGTGTGATGAATTAATAAAGAATGCATGAATATGAAGCAACGATCACTTTATTGCCGCTGCAAGCAGTGATTGAAGGCGGGAGGGGAGGGTGATTAGCTTACAGGGAAGTAGAGCGAACCAAGGGGAGGGAGCGGTCAAGGAGAAACAAACAGAACTTTCACACACTGTAGCCTGGCCCGTCACAAAACTGGTTTTCAAAGCTTCTCTGATGCGCAGCGCGCCCTCCTGTACTCTTCCAACCGCCCTGGTGTCTGGTTGCGCATAATCAGTGGCCAGGCGATTTGCCTCTACTTCCCACCTTGCCATAAACGTCGTCCCCTTACTCTCACAGATATTCTGGAGCGCACAGCAAGCAGTAATAACAATGGGAAGATTGGTTTCACTGAGGTCTATCAGAGTCAAAAACTAAGCCAGTGCACTTTTAAACGTCCAAAGGCACATTCTACCACCATTCTGCACTTGCTCAGCCTGTAGTTGAACAGCTGTCTACTGTCCAGGCTGCCTGTGTATGGCTTCACGAGCCATGGCATTAAAGGGTAGGCTGGGTCCCCAAGGATAACTATAGGTATTTCAACATCCCCAATGGTTATTTTCTGGTCTGGGAAGAAAGTCCCTTGCTGCAGCTTTTGAAACAGACCAGAGATCTTGAAGATGTGAGTGTTATGTACCTTTCCCGGCCATCTCACATTGATGTTGGTGAAACGTCCCCTCTGATCCACCAGTGCTTGAAGAACCACTGAAAAGTACCCCTTGCGGTTTATGTACTCACTGTCTTGGTGCTCTGGTGCCAAGATAGGGATATGGATTCCATCTATCGCCCCAACACAGTTAGGGAATCCCATTGCAGCAAAGCCATCCACTATGACCTGCACATTTCCCAGAGTCTCTACCCTTAACAGCAGCAGCTCTTTGATTGCATTGGAACACAATAGCCCCCACAGTAGATTTGCCCACTCCAAATTGATGCCCCACTGACCGGTAGCTGTCTGGCATTGCAAGTTTCCACAGGGCTATTGCCACTCGTGAACTGTGAGGGCTGCTCTCATCTTCGTATTCTTGTGCTTCAGGGCAGGGGAAAGCAAGTCACAGAGTTCCATGAAAGTGTCCTTACTCGTGCGAAAGTTTCGCAGCTACTGGGAATCGTCCCAGACATGCAACACTATGCGGTCCCACCAGTCTGTGCTTGTTTTCCAGGCCCAGAATCAGTGTTCCACGGCATGAACCTGCCCCATTAACACCATGACATCCACATTGCCGAGACTCGCACTTTAAGAGAAGTCTGTGTCCATGTTCTCATCACTCTCATCATCGTGCTGCCGTTGCCTCCTCGCCTGGTTTTGCTTTTGCAGGTTCTGCATATACTGCAGGATAATGCGTGTGGTGTTTACAGTGCTCATAATTGTAGTGATCTGAGCAGGCTCCATGCTTGCCATGCTGTGGCGTCTGCACTGAAAAAAGGTGCGAAACGATCGTCTGCCATTGCTCTGATGGAAGGAGGAGCGACCTGGCTTACAGGGAATTAAAATCAACAAAGAGAGTGGGTCTGCATCAAGGAGAAACACACAACTGTCACACAGAATGGACCCCTCAAGGACTGAACTCAAAACCCTGGGTTTAGTAGGCCAATGCTCAAACCACTGAGCTATCCCTCCCACCACTATTCAGGGAGGGAGGGGGGAGCAAATGAATACACAACAAATCTGGTCTCTTTCTTGTTTTGTTCCACTCCATTGCTCTTTTATACCTCTTAGGCTGGCAGACGACGGTGCAGTACGACTGCTAGCCAGCCTCGTCTCCTGGCTACTCACCAGAAGACGGTGCAGTATGACTGCAGGCAGGACTGAATATCCATGAGATGAAACTTAAAGAGAATGACCTGGAGTCACTCCCATATATGTCCAGGTGCCCCGACAGACCTCACCGAGGTCAGCTAAAAGAGCACCCAGGAGACAACAACGGCTACCAGTCGTAATGCACCGTCGGCTGCCAAAAGGCAATGAGCTGCTGCTGTGTAGCAATGCAGTGCCATGTCTGCCGGCACTCAGGAGACATATGGTGACAGTGAGCTGAGTGGGCTCCATGCTTGCCATGGTATGGCGTCTGCACGGGTAACCCAGGAAATAAGGCTTGAAACGATTGTCTGCCATTGCTTTCACGGGGGGGGGAGAGGGGGGACAGGGCAGCTGACAACATGTACCCAGAACCACCAGCGACAATGGTTTTTGACCCATTAGGCATTAGGAGCTCAACCCAGAATTCCAATGGGCGCGGAGACTGCGGGAACTGTGCCTTGGTACTATGGACGCACTCCGCCAAGTTAATGGCCTTAATGGTCTTGGAGTGGGCACACACACAATCAACTGTATAAAATTTATTTCTAAAAAAAAAATCGACTTCTATAAATTCAACCTAATTTCATAGTGTAGACATCTCCTTAGAAACCAAGTAGTAAATACTGTATTAGTCTACGTCTCACACTGAATGTTTTTAATTCTGATGCAATCAACAAACAAAAAAAAATCAGAATTCATCATTGCATCCTCTTAACACATGTTGAATACTTTTCTTTTTATATTAAATTGCTGTTAACATAACACTTTATGATGAAGCACAGTAGATAGAACACTTCTGATTAAGCAGTTGTACAGAATCTCATTCCATTCCTAATCGTAATGGAAACCTGTTCTCATTTTCTATAAAAGACATTTTAGTAATTAAATCTATTTTGAAAAAAAAATTGTAAAAAGAACTAAGGCTATATCTACACTGTGTACTATACAGTAGTACAGTGGTGCTGCTATACTGGTGTGGCTCTAAGTTACGCAGTGTAGCCGCTCCTTGTTGGCATGAGAGTTCTCCTTCCAACAAAATAAAACCACCCCCCGAAAGCTTTGTTGGCAGGAGAGCATCTCCCACTGACAGAGCACTGTCCACATCGGTGCTTTTCGTTGGTAAAACTTTTGTCTGTCAGGGGAGTGTTTTTTCACACCTTTGACCAAAATATCTTTAGTTTATGCTAGTGACAGGGTTAAGTTACATGTTCAGATTTTCCTATTTTAACAAAAACAGCTTGTATATATGTTTCTTGACTTTAAAAATACAGGCTGCATGCGATGAATTAAACAATGAGTCTCTCCAGACAACAAGCACATAGAAACCAACAGCTTGTGGGATTGCTGAATTTGTTTCTGATTGAGCAATGATACTAGGAAGGCAGTTGTGACGCTCAAGTATCTTACATGAACCAACTGTAAGAAAGGAAGCAGCAACTGATGACACAGGGAGCCTAGAGAAAGGAGCAGAGATTCCTATAGAACTTCCCTATAACTTGCACTTAGCTACAATCAGATCTAGCCCTGAAGGAGGAGGGAGAAGTTAGAACTGGAAATGTTGTAGCTGTTTTGGAAAGGAAGCAGTATTGCTTACTGTATATTCAAATATAAATGCTTAATGAGTTATCTCAAAAGCAGAACATAATTTAGACCAAATGTAACTCAATTAAGATAGACCTGAAGTTCAAGTTTGGCAAGACAGAGGACTTTGTTCTCTTGGTTGGAGGCCATGCAAAAGTTGCACTTCGTAAGAATTTACCATATAGAAGGCAGGTTTCTAAAAATATTTAGTGTTTTATTTTGTTCCTTTGGACTACCGTTTACAGTAAAATGGACATCTGTGCTTACATATAATCCAATACACCAGCGAGCATAGTATTTAAGTGCCATGTATTGTAGGTGTATATACCATAAAAAGCATTGAGAATTTTAAGTTTGCACAGTTACAGCTCTTTCATTTCCTGATCTTTGAGTTTTTAACTGCATATGCTACTGCCACAGCCTGCTTCAGCTGCGTCTCCACTGCAGACATCTGTAAAGCAACAACATGATCTTCACCACATATTTACAAAGCACTGTTGCTTTGATACAGCTTCCAGAATGGAATCCTGTCAGACTCTGCTTGAGAAATATTTTCCAAAGAAATGGAGAACAAACACTTGTAGCCCTTTTATTTCCACTCCTCTAAAAACATTAGTTTCTTTTGGAATGGTTCCTTATTCTCAGTTCATTGAAATTTTTTGTACAAAGTTTCTCACTAATTGCTGCCACCGCTTATAAACAAAAATATCGTTTATGTGTTGGATGATTAAAAAGCATCTTCACAGGTCTGATCCTGCTCCTATTGAAGACAATAGCAAAACTCACAACGGGTTCAATGGAGCAGGATCAAGCCATAAATTCGTAGATTGGTAAAATAAAAATAAAAGAAAAATCCATACTGCTGGCACTGGCCTTGCTGTTACTCATTGCAGCTTTATTCATTTTTCTTCTTCTTTTGGGACATCTCTCAAGCTACTTACTCCCCAAGATTGAGAACCCTGCACAAATGGTATCTTGCTAAATAAAGATAAAAATACTTACATGCAATTTGTTTTCTCTGAAGATACAACCTTGCAGGGCTCTCACTCACTTCCACTCAGAAGTGAAGATATTTATGGATGCGTCTCAATTTTTATAATTTGTTTTCTTTTTTAATTTGAGGTATACTCTTGCTTGTGTGTTCATTTTGTATTGGTTTATCATGGAAACTGCAACCAAAGGAACTGTCTGGAACATTTAAATGGTGATATTTATAGGTGTCAAGAAATGGCAGATGATTACCAGTAGGGGGCCTGCCCTTTCCATCTACGACTGCCCTCAAGGGTCAAAATACCCTAACAGCTAAGACCCAGGAATGAAAGTCCTTAAGGTGGAAACTCTCTCTTAAGATACCATACAACGTATTCCAACAGTTCATCCCTAAGAAGACAAGCAGTTTATAAACTACATAAAAATGTATATTGTAAAAAAAGTGTAATGCATTTTAACAATACTTACTTCTCCGCCACTGGAGCCCTTTTTCTGCTGACATCTTCTGACCACTTCCAACAATAAGGGGCCACCTACAGTACCTTCTGCTTCTATAATTCCTAAATCTCGGGCTAAATTCTCTCGCCCTTCAAGCCCATTTAGCTGGAAAAAAGTTAACATATAATCTTAAATTTAAATGAAAGTGGTAAACTTTTAGGGGTTAGCACAGCAACAATTTGACCATCCAATCAAGATTTCCCAGTCGCAATCATGTACATATCAGGACTAGCTGACACTGAACAGCAATTTTATTTTATACCACATTATAGAACTTAAAAAAACAAAACAAATAAATATTCCACGTCACTTAACACAGAATTAAGATTAAAATAATTTTATAGTCAAGTTATTTTAGTCTATTACCTTTTAAAACTGGGTCATACCATACTTCAACCAATGATTCTGCAACAAGCTCAGCACAAATGGACCACGGCCTCCATGCAGGGTTTCAGTGACTTCAATGGAACTGTGCAAGCACATGGCTTCACCTATGTGGAGCAGTATGCAGAATCAAAGCCTTAATTTCCAGTCTCTATGGGTCCAAAAAATCAGATTTTAACGAATGACCCAGATGAAAATTTGTCCTAATCTTTTTTCCAAATTCCTTTGTTCTCAACATCAGCAACAAGATTATAGAATAGCTTGTTAATCAGTTCAATAAAAAATGAACAAAGGTAGCTCTCAATTCAACTTTTACACATGTAGCTGAGAGACAAAAATGTGATAGTATGGTTTGTCCAAGTTTCACTGACACGAGTACAGAATGACTACAAATGGCATCCTTCCTCTTTAATTCTTAAGGTGACTTAATGGGAGCTGTAGCCCTCTCTTCAAAAATACAGGGAAATCAAACACTAAATTTTACTTGTGATGTAGACATCATCTCATTCAAAACAGACTAAAATCGCCAACATATTTTACATAGGCAGCTTGATGAGCCATCACAACTATATAATCATTTAGTCCGTAAAGGCCTGGCTTTACTCAAATCAAAAACCTTGAGTTGAGAACATCTATACAACCCTCTAATTCTCTGAATTACTCAATTCCATTAAATTAGGGGTCTACTACTACAGAAATAACTGCACAAAATGTATTACTTCATTCTAGGATCATATAAAAGAGTGTGCTGTGAGGAAACAAAATCAATAGCAAATAAAGTAAATAAATTATGGAAAGTTACTGAAAGATAAACAGATTTCAAAAGAGATTATAATCTGAAAAATGACTATAAATGTGCCATTGTAGAATTCTATATTTATTTTATTTCAATACAGCTCCTTATCAAACATGCTCATTTTACAAACAAAGATTCCCACTTTTACCACACCCCAAAAATGCCAGTCTCACAATCTCAATTTGGATTTTGAGAGTCAAGCTGGGTCTTTTTCTTATCATTAATCAATATAAAACTATGCTTTTCCTTAAGTTTGCAGAGGTATAACTGAGGGTAAAAAAAAAAACAAACCCAAAAAACAAACAACTGTTGATAACACAACAAAGAGAACTCAGCCTGCATTCTCAGCTATGTTGGTTCTGTAGGGGTAACAGAAGCAGTGTAGTAACAGCATTTTTGGCTACTGAACTCAGCAGATGTGACTCTAGAGACAGCAGGGAGAAAACTGTTAGTAGGAAGTGCCATTTTCAGAACAGATCTTCATTTTATGTAATGAATAGGGAATAGTTGAAATATTTCTCTAGTATACAAGCTCCTCTTAATCAGAGCTGATTCTGAAGACACATGAAGCTGAGGACATTTAGCACAGCATGGGAGTCTAGGTGGTTTTAGGATTAAGTCAGTTGCAGAAGATTTTTCTGAATTTTCTTCTGCGAAACAGGGCTAAAGTCCTTCCACTAGGATTTAATATGAATCACTAGTTTTTATCTGTTTATCTAGACTGAATTAACAAATGCTTTATATCTAGCCACTTTTTAAAATGGATATGAAATCAATATTCCATTCACGTGAAAAAAATTCATTCTTGCTCAAATTCAAGCTTAAATAACTAGTTTAGCAACGATTCTAGAAAACTAAACTGAAAAGTGATCAATAAGAATAAAAACTTTGTGATGGAATAAACGTTTGTTTTAAAAACAAATGAAAAATATTTTCAATTAGAAATAATCAACGTCATATACAAGTATTTTATAATTGAAAAAGTGTTTAGAAGACATAGCTAAATATAGGGGGGGAGGGATAGCTCAGTGGTATGAGCATTGGCCTGCTAAACCCAGGGTTGTGAGCTCAATTCTTCAGGGGGCCACTTAGGGATCTGGGGCAAAATCAGTACTTGATCTTGCTAGTGAAGGCAAGGGACTGGACTCGACTCAATGACCCTTCAGGGTCCCTTCCAGTTCTAGGAGATGGGTATATCTCCATTATTAAAAAATAGTACTACTTAAAAAAAAAAAAAAAAAAAAAAAAAAAAAAAAGAGCCATTTTCAGTCTCCTCTTCCTGTAACAGAATTGTAGGCCAATACCCCAAGCACATAACTTTGTTGCTTATTGTGTTGTTTGGCTCACTTGCCTACAATCAATCACTTGTTTTTCCTCCAGTTTCTCTTACAGCAGAACCACTTTCCAACATTATACAGTGAGTTATTTTACTCTCAATTCAGTATTGCTGCATTGATAGTGTGGAAGCAGGGAAAGAAAGAGATGGTTTCAGTGCAGTCATTTAAGTGTCAGAGACAAAGCAACTGTTCTGTCAAGTCTTAGCCTAATATCAAGAGACCTGTAGAAGCAGGGCTCACGTAAAGCGAGTGGAAAACAGCAGAATAGTCAGCGTGACCTAGCCTTGAGATAACGATGTTTGAGAAGAGAAAGTGAGAAAATACTGGAATAGATAGCAAATAGCCTAAATAAAATGCAGATGTTTTGAATTAATGCATGTCACAAAGAGGTATAAATGCGTGTGTGATTTTGCTTGTACCTTGGAGAAACTGAGGCAGGGATGCTCTCTGTTAGCTGTGTTCTTCTCTTGCAATTGCATGTCCTGAATAAAGCTGTCTCTGATTTTGTTGCTTCCAACCTGAGAGTGGAGTTCGATTCTTCCACAATAGAGACGTAAAATTTGGCACACAGGCCAAAGGAACGTCACTATTTGATTAATAGAATCCCTGACTATTATGAGCACAGATAGCTCCACAGACAAAACTGATTTATTTAAAAATGACAGAGGAAGAAAAGAATTGATGAAGCACTTATGCTTTTAGCAGAGTCAACTTAAAAAAAAAAAAAAACAACCACCACCTATGAATAATTAATTACATAAGCATCCTTTTTCTGTACTTGTGACAGTCTATGGCTTGGCTTAGCGTAGGGATACATGTACACATTACTAAGTTCCAGTTGATATTCAGGGCCACTCGGGCGGGGAGGGGGCACGAGAGTTTTTCAGGGCACCTGGAGCGGATCCTTCACTCGCTCCGGGGGCCCCAGAAAACTCTCGCAGGGCCCCGGGCCCCTGGAGCTTCTTCCGTTCCGGGTCTTTGGTGGCAATTTTGCGGCGGGGGGTCCTTCCACTCCGGGACCCGCCGCCGAAGTGCTGGGTCTTTGGTGGCAATTCAGCGGCGGCAGTCCCCTGCCGCAGGTCTTCGGGGCACTTTGGCAGTGGGAGAACCCTCCTGGCCCACCAAATCGCCGCCAAAGCGAGGGCTCCCCACTGGCGAAGACCTCAGGCCCCCTGAATCCTCTGGGCAGCGCTGCTGATATTTAGCATATAAATTTCAGTAACTGGCATAGACCAAAACCAAATCCAATAAAGCTTCTGCATTTGTTCATTTCAGATTCTAACTGTCAAGTTAGCATATGATTAAAAACAGTAACTTCCTTACTGTGCTTGATTCAGGCTGAAAAACAGCCAATGTAAAGTCAAGATTGAAAAACTGAAGAAATTCTGCAACAAGACCAGCAACCAAGCGACCTAAAAGGAAAAAGGAAAAAAATCATTTGGCACATCAAACAGAAATAAATTCTCTTATATTAAGGACCTGATTTTTAAGGGATCCTCAGTCTGGTCTCCTCTGTCCACCCATAATTCTGCAGGCCTGGTTTAGTTATTTAACTACCTAATCCTCAATCCAAATCAGGAAGACATTTAAATTAAACCAAAACTGCTGGAGCAAAACTCAAGGCTCCTTTTAAAATTTATGCTCCATTTAATCTTTTTAAAAACTAAATAAATAAAATAATATAAAAATCTAGCTCAAAGACATCTTATTCTTGGTGTCTGTTCCACACACACTTTTAATGCTGTAGCTCTACAATCTACTTTCGTATTACAGCTTCAGGTTGCTGTTTCTGCTGCGCTAAAAAGGCTCAACTGAATTAATGTAAATCAACAAATGACAAAACAAATGGAAAAAAATTTCCTCGGCAATTAATTCAAATACCTACAGAAATCAGTCCTCTCAACTGAGACTATGGCAATAACAGAATATTAGCTTTAAAAACTCTGGACTCAATCTTGACTTCAGCATGTACAATGGTAGTTTTGATATTTTAGCTAATGGGAGCAGGACTGGCTTCTATCTTTACTGCAAATCTGTTTATGACCAACATCAAGATCATATTGCAAAACAAGAACAAATGGATTTACCTTCATTTTCTTCAAAATATTTGTCATATCTGAGGAATGTATAAGTTAATGAACGGGGAAGAGCTTACCATCTTTTGTATTTAGAAACTTTTTCAAGCTTTCATTTACCAGGGGTGTTTTGTTCTGTTGAAAGATGAAAAATCAAGGACAATTAATAAGGATTTCCCTGTACTGCAAAGAAATTTAACACCTCATCAAGAGTTTTGGGCATACAGGCCTCACAGCTTAAACAATCCACTTTACCAAATAAAATGTGCTTTCAGACTAAGTGTACTAGTAGTAATTAGTAAAGCAGCACATTTAGATGGCCATAATTAAGGCTGTCTTGATATTTCTGTTACAAACCCCCAGGGGATTATAGTTTGGCTATAGAAACATTATTATAAGATCGGAATAGTTCAGCAGGTTATGGATTTTTATGTTTTTCCATACAGTGAAAAAAAAATTACACGTTTAGAAGTCGAGCAAAACAACTACTGAAAAATAGAAGTTTGCCAATTTTATTTTGTAGGGCTGTCGCTTAATCGCAGTTAACTCACCCTATTAATGCAAAAAAAATTAATTGTGACTAATCAGCTTTAATCGCACTGTTAAACAATAGAATCCAATTGAAATTAAATATTTTTGAATTTTTTCCTACATTTTCAAATATATTGATTGCAATTGCAACACAGAATACAAAGTGTACACTGATCACTTTATATTATTTTTATTAAATATTTGCACTGTAAAAATGATATACAAAAGAAACAGTATGTATCAATTCACCTCATACAAGTACTGTAGCGCAATCTCTTCATCATGAAAGTTGAATTTACAAACGTAGAATTATGTACAAAAAAAATAAAACAATGTAAAACTTTAGAGCCTACAAGTGTACTCAGCCAATTGCTCCGACAAACAAGTTTGTTTACATTTACAGGAGATAATTCTGCTCTCTTCCTTATTTACAATGTCAACAGAAAGTGAGATCAGGCATTTGCATGGGACTTTTGTAACCAGCATACATGCCAGATATCATGAAGGGGCATACAAACATCTATTGTTGTTTAACTGTATGATTAATCGCACAATTGGGTTGTTTTTAACTGCTTGACAGCCCTACTATTTTGCACTTGCTCTGTTTTTTAAAATAGAATTTGCAGATTCTTCAGGAAAATATGGACTAAACTATTAGTTAACATGGGATTACTAAACAATTTTATTTTCTATTTTTTGCAA
This sequence comes from Gopherus flavomarginatus, assembly GCF_025201925.1. Classification (NCBI taxonomy): domain Eukaryota; kingdom Metazoa; phylum Chordata; order Testudines; family Testudinidae; genus Gopherus; species Gopherus flavomarginatus. The sequence continues at coordinate 89,584,056 of NC_066620.1, forward strand.
TATCTTCCTGCAAGTGTCTAAGTGCTAGTTTCCCCTACTAGATCTGTTCTATTTAACTTACATTTTAATATCAAGGAGAAATTAACGTGTAGTTTTTGGTTTGAAAAAAATCAGTATACTATTTAAATAATGCCAAATTCTAAACCAAGATCACCAGCATACCAAAATGTTACTGTTCATGAATCAGTCTAAAAATGATGTCTGTACATCTCCAGGGACAACCTCTGTCTGTGTTAACTATTGCTGCAGAGTCACCAAAAGCACAAAAAGCACAGAAATTTGCAAATGAGAAATATGTTTTCTTAAACTTTATATTTATAATTCAGAGGCTCTAATTTTAAATGTAAGCTTATACATGAGTAAACTGATAACATTCCTTTAGAAAGTTTTTTTTAAAAATGCAGAAGTACTCTTGGTAACTGCATGCATTCATTAATTTTTCATAATGTGCTTTCTGAAAGTATTTCCATCTTTTACATTTCAGAAGTCTTATGATCGGATATAATATTGATCGGATCAATAAGAAGCATTTTAAAAGAATTTCTGAACACACTTGAAGGATTGGTGTATCTTTTTTAGATGTTTGTAGTGTTGTTGAAGTCGTGTTGGTCCCAGGATATGACAGAGATAAGGTGGGTGCGCTAGTATCTTTTATTGGACTAACTTCCACTGGTGGAAGAGACAAGAGTTCTTCTTCAGGTACCTGTGAAGCTCAAAAGCTTCTCTCTTCCAGCAACAAAAGTTGGTCCAATAAAACATATTACCTCGTCCACCTTGTCTCTTTCCTATCCTCTTTAGAGTCATTCTGGACAACTGGGTAACACGCTATTTGAAAACTAGCCAAGATCAATATTTACCCAAGAGAGCTAACCGATTTGTGAATGAGATGTTATGAATCTAACCAGATCTTATAAAAAGGAAAAAACAGAAAAGACAATTTTTTATATTTTTCAGTGAATAAATTCCAACACTTCGTGTCACTGTTGTAACCCAAACATCTAAAAAACTAGAAAATTTTGAGTAAAATCTTGATATTTCTGTTGTTATACCTAAAGCCTGACACTGTTACTACTGAAATCAGTAAGAATTTAAGGTTAACAACATACTTTTGGCAAAGTGACAAAAAACGAACTTTTTATTTGTATTTGTGTACTTTTTATTGCATTAAGTGTTTACTGAAAGCTGACGTAGAAATTACATTATTCTATCTCCTTACCTCTACCCTTTCTTGCTCTTCAAGTGCCAAAAATACAGCTGCTCGTAGTTCTGCCTACCAAATTAAAAAAGAAACCGTATTTTTGCAGTCACTATTTTCTCCCCACAATTCGAATATAAGAAGCAACAAGTAGCCTGCCAGGTATTTGTTTAAACTGACCCCAGCTACTTCCAGAGGTATTTGTATTGAATTTAATACACCTAAATGTCATCATTATATTAAACGTGGCTTCTACTGACAGGGTGGGATTTTTTTATTTTTATTTTTTTTAAAAACACCACACTGCCTAGGAGGGGACTGGGCACCTAATTCCTATTAGTTTTGAATACAAGTTGGACATTTAAGTCCTTTATGTGTCTTTGAAATGCACACATTTAATATACATTTCTATGGCAAGGAAATGTACACAAACAATATACTCAAAGATTAAGAAAATGTTAATAGCAAAATATAGATATTTCTGCAGTGTCTGGTCAGGAGACATGCAACAGAATCTAAACTCATGAATCTGGGCAGCATTCAAGGTATAAAACAATCTCTGTAAAATGAGTATAGCTTTATTTTTTTGGCTTCATTTTCATTCATTCATCGATTTTTCTTCTTGAACATTCAAATTTAAGTCTTGCATAAATACTTCCTTATGTTTGAGTCTCCCTACATCCCTCATACAATATTCCAAGGTACAGCATTTTGTTCTATCCTTGCATTTGTTGAAAAATAAAAAAATCATACCTTTGATCATACCAATGAACCTTCATCCATTTAGATGATGAACTACCTGCTAGGTGCAAAGGTTGCAAATCTCTCAAGTTATCTAGGCAGATATGTGCAGTGCTGGGAGGAGCTGGTGGTCACAGTACATGTAGGTACCAATGACATAGGGAAAAGTAGGGGAGAGGTCATGGAGGCCGAATGTAGGTGGTAAATAAGAGATTGAAGTCCAGGACCTGCATGACAGCATTTTCTGAAATGCTTCCAGTTTCATGTGCAGGGCCAGTTAGTTAGAAATGCAGGGTCTGAGTGCATGGATGAGACAATAGTGTATGGAGGAGGGTTTAGGTTTATTACAAACTGGGGGACCCTTTGGGAAAGAAGGAGCCTATACAGGAAAGATGGACTCCACCTAAACCAAAACAGAACAAGACTGCAGGCATATAAAATTAAAAAGGTTGTAGAGTTTTTAAAATAAGGGCTGGGGGAAAGCAAACAGCTGTGGAGGAGCATACAGTTCAGACAGAGACATCCCTTAGGGGAGCATCTATTAATGGGAAGTCTATATTCTAGTAAGGAGGACAGGTTAGAAATTGATAAAGCATAGACAGGAATCAAAGATAAACAGTCAAATGAAAGAGTCCCATTCAATTACATCAGATCATGGCAGACACCTAAAAAGTGACAAACTTAATAAGTGTTTGTATACAAATTGCAGAAGTCTAAATACTAAGATAGGTGAACTTGAGTGCCTGATATGAAATGAGGATATTGATATAATAGGTATCACAGAAAGTTGGTGGAATGAGGATAATAAATTGGACATGGTAAGGATACAAAATATATAGGAATGACAGAGTAGGTTATGTTGGTGCAGGAGTGGCACTATATGCAAAAGAAAGCAGAGTAAAATATAGTCAAAATCTTAAATAAATTAAACTATACCACAGAATCTCTATGGCTAGAAATTTGATGCTTGAATAATAAGAGTATAACAGTAAGAATATCCTACTGACCACATGACCAGGATGGTGATGGTGACTGTGAAATGCTTTGGCAGATTAGAAAGGCTATAAAAATAGAAAACTCAGTAATAATGTGGGATTTCAACTATCCCCATCGTGACTGAGTACGTCACTTCAGGACAGGATGAAGAGATAAAAGTTTCTAGATACTGTAAGTGACTCCTTCTTGGTGCAGCTGGTCCTGGAACCCCAAAGGGGAGAGGAAATTCTTGATTTCATCCTAAGTGGAACACAGTATCTGATCCAAGAGGTGAATATAGCTGAATCACTCAGTAATATCAGCTATATCATAATTAAATTTAACATCCTTGTGGGAGTAGCAGTGGGGAGAAATACCAAAGCGGCACATCATACTAGCATTTAACTTCAGAAAGGGAACCTACACAAAATGAGTGAACTAGTTAGATGGAAATTAAAAGGTACCATCACAAAAGAGAACTGCCTGTAAGCTGCATGGAAACTTGGACCCAAAGGCTTTCCATACAGCTGGGGTTCCAGAAGCAATCACAGATTAGTAAAGCTAATTTCAGTACCAGGCAAATTGGTTGAAACTATAGTAAAGAACAGAACTATCAAACATGTAGATGAAAATAATTTGTGGGGGAAAAATTAACATGGCTTTTGTAAAGGGAAATCATACCTCATCAATCTATAAGAATTCTTTGAGGAGATCAAGGAACACGTGGACAAGTATGATACAGTGGATATAGTGTACTTGGTGTGACATTCTGTACCTTGGGGGAAGCACCCTGTAACTCCCCATATACAGATGAGGAATATAATTATATTACACATAAAGCATGCCTTGTAAGGTATCAGGGGAAAAGTTATGATCTGCTGAAAGTCATTTCTTTCTCCATATATGTATATAATTAATGCATATGAAGGTATGAGAATTGTGTTGTATGGTTGTCACTAAGGGCATGTCTTCACTAGCAATGTTTAAGCACTGCCATGGGAGTGCTTTAACGTGGCTTGTGTAGTCACGGCATAGCTCTCTCCCAGCGCTCAAACACGAAACAAACCACCAGCTCCATGAAGAAAGCAGCTCCCACCACTGGAGCACCGTCTACACTGGCACTTTACAGTGCTGAAACTTGCAGCGCTCGGCGGGTGTGTGTGTGATTCAATATATGTTTTCTGAACACAAAGTTAAGACGACAGAAAATTACTGGGGTTTTTGCCCCTCACAGAAGTTGAAATGACAATATTTCAGGCACAGCAGTTACTATAATAAAAGTTTTCTAGTAGAAGGCTTCTCCAGACACAATATTCCCAAAGATTTCCCTCCAGTGGGAATGTTCAATGTTTACAATTGCATTTGACAGTAAAAGTTCATGAAGTGCTTGATTTTTTCTGGGAATATTGGGTAACAGCCCTTGTGAATCAGTCAACTTTTTTTTTCTTTTTAAGAAATCAACTAATTATATTATTCTTACAAATTTAAAGAATATCGTTAACTTCCCCACCAGCACCTAACATTTAAAGTTTACCTCATTTTGTTTCTTTACAAGTCACCTAATTTCCTTGTTGGTTCAAACAGATTTCTCTCACTCTACTAATACCATAGAAGCCAGATGCACTTACAGCAGGTTAAACAAAGCATTCCCTAATCAGACTGAACACTTGAAGTATTCTCTTAATTGTTTATTAATGGAAGACAGGAACTAGTGCATAAGGGGGTACCAGTCTCTGCTCCTTACGCAGGTTAAGAGGCAAACTCAGTGGTTCTCTACGATACAGGATGAGTAATTCTCTCCAGACACCTTGGTACTCCTTCCAAACATCCCTAAAAGAAGAGGGCCTCTGGTAGGGTGACCAGACACCCGATATTATCAGAACAGTCCCAATTTTAGGAGACTTGTCCCATATCCCAACCTTACATCAGTTGGGACACACTTTGTCCCAATATCGGGACCGTCTGGTGGAGAAGCACCACACACTGCAGCCGGTGCTGCTCACCTCTTCTTCCTGGGGCAGCTCCCGTCACCTGCCCACTGGCAGGAGCCTGCAGTGCAGCCCCAGGCACAGAGGCAGCAAGGAGGTCTCCGTCACGTGCTGCAGGGACAGGGCTTGCAGGCACCGGCAGTGGACAGAGAGCCTCCCCGCCCCGACCTGCGACCCTAGGAGCCAGAGGGACCTCCCTGCCGGATGCTTCCTGGGAGCTGCTCCAGGTAAGCACCATTGGGACTCCCCATCTCAGCCCCTGACAGGTCCCTCTGACTCTTGGTGGGGGAGGGGGTGGCAGCTCTGCATGCTGCTGGTGCCTGTAAGGCCCGCTCCGTGACTCTGGCAGCTCCCATTGGTGCCTTTCCCGGCCAATGGGAGCCACCAACCACAAAGCTCGTGCTTCTGGCGGGTGCAACACGTGGAGAATCTGGAGACTCCCCTCTCTACTCTCAGCCTAGGAGCCAGAGGCCTCCCAGCAGGGCTCGTGAGTGCAGCCAGGGAAGGGGGCAGGATGTGATGGTGAGTGTCTGGGAGGTGTGTGGGGTGCTGGGCTGTGAGGGTGTGGAGGCCACTGGGCAGTGGGGGAGGTTTGTGTGTTTTGGGGTGCTAGGCAGTGGGGGCCTGTTGGAGGGGGTGCTGGGAAGTGGGGGAGATCTGTGTGTGTCAGGGCACTGGGCAGGCTGTGTGTGCGTGGGCCATTGTGTAGCTGTGGTGGTAGGGCTGTGGAGAAGGGCACTGGGAGGGAAACTCTGTGTCTATTGGGAAACTAGCGAGTTGGGGGGGGTTCTGTGTGAGGTGCTGGGCAGCTGTGGTGGGGCTGTGGGCGGGGCGGTGTGCACAACACTGTGCATTTGTTGTGGGGGAGCTCTGGGCATAGTGGGTTCAGGGAGTACAAGGCATAATGGATCCAGGGGGCACTGGGCAGGGGAGTTGTGTGGCGCAGCATGGGCCCAACCCCAACAGGAAGGGGCATGCTGGTAGAACAGGTCCAGGCGAACCAGCGTGCCTCTGGCCATGCCATGCATGCCCCAGGCCAATCCAGCCCCTCCTGATGCTCATCTCCTCAAATGAATGCAGTGGTGAGTCCCAGCAGTGCTTATTTGAAGTGGCTCCCAGGAAGCGGCTGGCAGGTCCCCGAGGTAAGTATCAGAGGCTGCATCTTCCTCCCCAGCAGAGTGTGTGCAGACCGGTCCACCTTGCTCATGGCAGAGCCAAGGAAAGGAGGCACCTGCCTCTCTGCACATGCTGATTCTACACAGAGCAAGCTAGGGTTGAGCACTGCTAACCTGCTGCCCAGTTCACTTACCCACATTAGCAAGCAGGGATTGCACTTGGCAGCGTACATCTGCTTGATGTACAATCGGGACACCATTTGTCGAGATAGTCAGGTAAAATTTAACATTTGGTAGTGAAATAGAAAATTAGTTGATTGGGAATGTCCCATTGAACCCAACTGTGATTGGTTATCTACTGGCAATTTTGGTTTTTCACGTTGTTTTCTGGTGTAATGCAAATTTACGGTAGGGATATGTAGTTTACAGTTCTGAACCACAGTGCATACCGTAGGACAAACTACAGTGGGCACGTAATAACACGTAAGTAGTAGTTCTTTGCAGAGGCTAGCTAAGCTAACAATCTTCAGCTGAAAACCCCACCTGAAATGGCAATGGCAAGGGCAAGGGAGGAGCCAACTACCAAAGAAACAAAAAAAGACTGCAGATACAGGACAGAATGAGAAGCTACTTACACCTGGATTCGGAAATCCTAGGAGTGTGATTCAAAAGCCTTTTGTAAAGCATGCAGGAAGGAATTTAGCATTTGCCATGGTGGTGAGTCTGATGTTAAGCATCACGCTGAATCAAAAAATCATGGACAAAACACCCAGACTCACAAGCGCAATACCTTGGTCTCACATTTTTTCAGCAAGCCAAATGAATCCTTCAGCAAGGTTATCGCTACTGAGCTAACTCAAGTTTACTGCACAGTAGCCCATTAACACTCCTACCACTTGTGTGACTGTGAACTTAAACTGGTGCCTACCTTGTATTCAGATTCAACGATTGCAAAGCACGTCAGCTGTGGTCGGACTAAAGCAGAGTCACTGATCAAAAATGTGCTGTCACCGTTCTCCACAGAATTTTTAAAAGACCTCAGCAAGCCAGCTGATCCCTATATCTCATTGCCACAGATGCATCTAACAAGGGCAATGTGAAAACCTTCCCCTTATCACTGACACCCGGACACCTGAACACGAGGTCCAAGATAAATTGTTAGACTTCTATGAGCAAAGTGAAGAGACTGCAGAGGCAATAAGCAACACATTACTTGAAAAACTTGCGACACAAACTAGACCTAAACAAAGTGTCTTCCTACTGTGCTGATAATGCAAACGTGAATTATGGAAAGCGACAATCAGTGTACCAGAATTTAAAAAAATAAAATGAAAATATCTTGCCAGCAAACTGCCCTGCCCATGTTGCGCACAATGCCGTGAAACATGCTAGCAATACCCTACAAATTGACACTGAGACTCTGGTGACTAAGATGTTCAATCATTTCAGCAGTTCTGCTAAGAGAGTAGCAGTATTGAAGGATATGTTTGACTTTGTGGATATAGAGTATGCCACTTTACTGTGCCATGTTCCAACGTGCTGGTTGAGTCTTTTTCCAGCTGTAAACAGGCTTGTAAATGTGTGGTAGGCTGTTAAGTGCTACTTTGTTTCTCTGGGCAGTGAGAAGTGCCCAAAATTTCTATGGATGGTGTTCTCGGACAGGGAAAACGGTGAACAAGGTGAGAGACCTAGCGAAGTTGAGGTTCATCTGTTTTTCCTCCAGAGTGTCCTGAAAATCTTCAATGATACTGTGCTCTGTTTGGAAAATGAGAGTATGACAGCATGTGAAGTATACGCCATAATGAATACTCTGACAATTAAACTTCAGCAACGGAAAAATGACAAATTCTTTGTCTCCAAAGTTGAAAATGCATTAACTGAGATGCTGCCTGTCACTGCTACATGTCTCCAGAAAGATTTCATGAAATTTAAGATGTGTCGATCCTATATTTGAAGAAATGGTTTGATTTTTCAACAATTGGCTACTTCAATACCCAGTGCTTGAACACCAAAGTTAATAGGGTATTCGAATACAAGGATCTGTCTGCGGTCGTGACAGCTGTAAACCTTCACAAAACAGTGGATCTTGATCAGCTCTATCATCAAAGACATCAACTCCAAGTTGGAACCTGGAAACTATTCAGGTGGGGAACTCTGGTCTCAAGTGCTGAGAAACTAGGACAGTAGCACTGAATTCCTGAACATGGCAAAGCTGGTGTCATACATGCTCCGTATACCCATAAGCAATGCATACTCAGAGCGTGTATTTTCAATCATGAAAGGTGCATGGACTGATGCCCAGAATCGAAGCAGCATAGACTTGGTGCGGAGTGAAACCCTTGTTAAAATGAATTTCCGGATGAGTTGCAAGGACTTCTACAGCTTTGTGATTGCCCAGAAGCAAGTAATGACTATGGAAAAGTTATCCAAGAAATAGTAGACTTCTGGCATATCTGAGAGGTATGCAAATTGGGAAGTTGATTTATTGACTGAATAAAAAACCCAGCCCTTTACCCCTGTTTGTTTATTGTACAAATAAATCTGTATGTTTAAATATGTATTACGACTAAGTCTATAATTTAGACTCACTGATTCCAGACCTCTGTGACGTAGGTTGCTTCAGCTGTCAGTGGCTGAAGGCAGGACTGGGGGCCTCCCCTCTGCGACTGTGGCTGAAGCCAGCGCTAGAATTGGGACCCTTCGCTCCTCCACCCTGTAACTGGATCTGACTTTGCAACCAGGATCCTGTGCCCCTGTCCTGTAGCTTCAGCTGGGGGATGGAGCCAGAGCCCTGTGCCCCTGGCCCCGTAGCTTCTACTGGGGGCTGGTGCTGGGGCCATGAGTCCTTGCCCTGTGGCTTGTGGTGTGGGCTGCAGCAGGGGCCGTACAACTCTTCTTGCAGCTTCCTAGGGCCGTGTGCCCCCTCTCATGGCTCTGGCCGGGGCTGTGCACCTGTGTCTATCGTCGTCATCTCCCCCACCCTGCTCGCCCAATGCGTCCTGATATTTCACTCTTGCGATGTGGCCACCCTAGCCTCTGGTGACATCTCCTCCTGAGCCACAGACAAAGTGATCCCCCAGTCCTACTAGAAAACACATTACATCAATGAAAATAACTGCCCCTGCTAAGATCCTATCATAGTGATTTAGTTCATGTGCCACAAGCAGATCTGGCTCATGTCATTAACAAAGCAGGAGATACCCACTCTACAAATAAAAAGAAGGGAACACTTGAAATCAGCTCAAGCACAAGTTTTAAATTTAAAATATAAACAATTATTTCTTAAAAATACTCATTTACTTCAAAGAAGCTAAAAATGCTAAAAGTATAGCTAACATTATTTATAATGGTTCCTAGACAATCATTCCAGTTTAATGAACAAGCTGTCCTCCTGAAATGAAGCTGCTTCTGTAACAATATGTGTAAGAGGGATGGGAAGGCTGGAGATTACACCCTGTGAGACTAAATAGTACAAAATGTGCTGAGTATGACAGGCAATTAGTAATTAATAGACATTATAAAATGTGCTTTATAATAAATGGATGGTATGACAGATATGATCTTTGCTGCAATATCCTTGGGAGAGTTTATTAAGTTTAAATACATTTGAGGTCCACTGTTTTAAATGGTCTGGGTCAGGACTGTACATAACCACTCTCCTAGAGGGGAGACACGATGTGAACCTTGTGAAGCGTTATGAACTTTAAAAGACTACATTGAACAATGCGCCAGATAAGAATGGACTTCGGAACAAACATTGCCAAGTGGTTTGCCTGGGGAAATCTCTAGGTGGAAGTGAATACAAATTCCCCACCTCCAGTTATGTAAACTACTCCCTGAGGAGACAACTACCGTCTGCTGATTACCTGTTCCCAGAGTCTCAAGATCAAAAGTTCAAACTGTATAAAGAAAAGACCAACTTATTCATGGGTGTGCTAGCTCAAGCTATTACTAAACTATAACCACAGAAAAAACCCTTGGTTGAGTTTGAAGGACTGACTCCCACCAAAGTTCTTTTTGGGGTTTGTGGGGAGTGATCTTTGATAAGCTTGGTAGTATGGGTGTAGATTCTTTTATTGTTTTTAATATATTTTCTCTGTAATGCTTCTGCTTTAAGAATAAGTGTGCTTCTTAGAAAGAGTTGTGTGGTAACTTGTGACTACTGGCAATCACAGCTATTTATAGCCTTCAAAGAGAAATACAAGTGCAGATGCTGGCCTGTTTGGGCAGTCTGGCTTGCTAGTGATACCACAGGAAACTATGGCAGGAAACCATGCAGCCCTGGAAACACCCTGGTCAAGAGGGAGAGACGCACAGGTCTCTACCCAAGAGAGGTCATGACTGATTAGCCTGGGTCCTCGAGTGTGTGCTCTTCATGGAGCACGGAGGGGAATATAGGTGCAGTTGCCCTGAACGGTGACAGAAGGAGCTGTGGAAACTAATAAGTTCTTTAAAATAAAGAATCAACTTTATAACATCTTAATTAATATAATTTTATTCTTTTTTTAACCCTCTGTTGTGGCAAACCTGATAACTGCCCAACAGAAACAGTTTTTAAGCTGAACTTATAAAACTGACTTATCAAGGCTGCCGTTAGCTTTATGCTGTCAAAGGAGTCTTGCTTTCCTATTGCTATGACCAAGAGGTGTTGTGAGTGCTGCAAACTCCATGTCACTAGTGACATTTCACCCAACTAAAGGAGCATAAAATTATTTTGAACAAATCGTATCCAGTCAGAAAACAGTGGTTGTAAAGCAGGATATGGGGGAGGGGGAAGGGAAAGAGTAGAGGCCTTCCTTTGTCATATAAAGACTGTCTCCCTGAATGAAGAAAACAAAGAGCACAAGCTCTTCGGAACCAAATCTTCTTTTGTGTTTGTACAGCACACACCACATTGTCAGTTTTAGTGGAAACAAGTAATAAGAGTATGAATGTGAAGAACAGGCTTTTGTAGAATTATCTCTCAACAATACATGAAGTAACAGGAAGGAACACACACCTGGATAGTTTTTGAATATTAACTAATTTCATGGTCATGGATTATGAACACTAATATTATATTTTTCAGTTTAAGAAGTGTGTATCAGCAAAAGAAGAAATGTGTATCAATTGCAAGTGGCCAATATATCATTTATCCATGTTTAAGTATCTGGCAGTGTACAAATTAAGGCTTTACTCATTCTCTTGTGCTCAAAGACTAGTAAATAAAATATAACACTTCTAAAATAACTGCCCAGCATTACTCAAAACATTAACTGCTTTAGAAGGTAATAGACATTTTGCATTGCCAAGTTAAATAATTTACACAAATGCCAATGTGCACAAGATATTAATATAAAAGAAAAGCCAAACCCGAGCAAACTACGTTTATTATTATTACAACCGCATACAAACTCCTGCAGGACAAGTTCCTTCACAAGTTTCTGTAGAAGGCCTAAAACTAACCAAATAGGTCTCGTATATTTTCCCCAGTTTTATCGCTGGTCACCTTTATAATACGTCTTCTATTGAATATATTCTATTTTAACTAGAGTCTTTCCACATTTGGCTCTTATGACAAGTTCACATTCTCTCTACTTCATCTGCATCAGACTCACACACATACCCTTTTTATAGTTTGCTCTCATTTATGTCTTATTGATCTCCACATGATACTGAACACACATCTTTCTATGCCTTACTTTCTAGCTTTTACGCTCACCCATCCTTGGAAAGCAGACTGTTTAATTTTGAGGTATAAATACGCAATATCAGAGCATAGCTTGTTTTCCCTTAGATATTATTATTAAAAAAAATAAAATAAAGTACTAACAGGTACATAATACTCAAGCAAACAATACGTTGAGTATTATTACGCTTAATGTAATGTAAGAAAAATTCCTTACACATGATATAAACCAACTTGAAGTGTAAATGCCTATCAAAATCGGTCAGATCAATAGAAGTAGCGCAAGTCCCATAAATTACCACAACTACCTATCAAAAGTCTGTGCTTACCATCATTCAGGCGGCTGCTACTACATGGCCATTTAGAATACTGTGTTTAAGATATGAAAACTGTCAATTTCAGGGAAGCATCAGGGCTTTGGAGCAGAACCTAGAGCAGCGGAGCTACAGGGTTTTGCCTGGAGCTGGAGCAGAGCCGGAGCACAGCTTTAAAGCCCTGGGAAGCATGGCATCGGTGGGAGCCACTGGCAAAAAAAAGGAGCTATCAGCAGAAGCTACAGGAACCATTTACAAGTCTTTGTAGGGCACAGGGGCCAAGTGAGGAGTAGGATGTAAACTTCCAAGAGTCTCTCACTACTTTTATCTCAACCAAGGCCAACTAAATTTAACCTTATCAGTTACTGCGAGTTTCTGTATTATAACTAGACTTGGCAGAGTTCAGTTTTTTCAAATGAGTTTGACCCATAAATCCAACATGTACTTTTAAACTTTATTTTTCAGTATTTTTATCTATTTAATTTTCACAGTTGCAGGAAGTTATGGTGATCAGAGAATGACAGTAAACATCAAGATATAAAAATAAAGCTTTATTACCATTAAAACACAAACTGTCAACATCACGTGTCAAAACATAAAGTAAGCATTCTAAAATTAAACTAAGAAGTTCTCAAGCCGCACTTTTCTTACTTCACCTAATTGTTAATTTCAAACATTGATAAAATATTTCTTTGTTTATGTTGGTGAAATTAATGTTTACCAACATTTATTGATAAAAATCGAAATTTTCCAAGCCTAATTACAATTTGCAGGACATTAGAACGGAAGGATTTATGCAAGGACACACACACACACAAGTTTTACATAAGAAATTAAATTGAACTAGCAACTACTAGTAGTAACCATACTGTAATCAACTGTATTTACATATGGTGTTATATATAGTGAGCACTTTTTATCTATGAATGAAATTTAAGAAAGGAAGCAAAAAAATCGCAAACTTATTTCAAACTACAGGGGACAGTAATGTTTCAATTGCACAGTTTTGCTTAAAGTGTGACACACATACTTGACCAAACCGAGCTGATCTTTAAAGTTTGTGACTGTATATACTAATTTTACACTTATATACTTTAAAATTAGTGACTTTATATAGTGTCATTATATACTTTTCAACTTCAGGTTTTTCTAATCCCCTTACATTTGCCCAAATAAAGCCCTTGTATTGGTCTAAGATGCTTGTCTGGACAGGAATCCCTAGAACCACAGCTTCGTATCCTGGCAAACACAGGCCCAGTCTATGAGCCATTCAAAGGACTCAGTTACAACGAGGCCAATCCTAAATCCAGTTACATATGGCTCTCCCTTATCAGCATGCACAAGCCTTAACCATATTTGAGTCAGGCCCAAACAGTGACCCAGGAAAAAGCCAACATAACCTCATTTAAAGGAAATCCAAGGGTTAGCAACCAAAGAAAGACTTACAGTTTATAATATACAGTCACTAACCCTTATGCACATGAATGACCCTTAGTGGGTGCAAGCATGACTGCAAATAAAAGGGGTTGGCCAGCTTGTATGCACAAGGAAGAAATAGATAGACACACACCAGGATGACAACTCTGGCTGATGATAAGGATGAGGAGAATAATGACATGCATCTGACGAAGTGGGTATTCACCCACGAAAGCTCATGCTCCAAAACGTCTGTTAGTCTATAAGGTGCCACAGGATTCTTTGCTGCTTTTATAGATCCTGACTAACAGGGCTACTCCTCTGATACTTGAGAATAATGACTGACACTCCACGGACTCCCTCTAGGGGATGTGAGAGATGCTAGTCACAGAGCTGAACCCTTTTTATCTGCTACTGTATTTTAGTATTTGTGGGATTGTTTATCTGCTCAGTGTTTCTTGTGTGCACCTAGATCTCTTAATACTAATACTATTCCTGCAGCTGTAACCCTCAGGAGATCGATTCTTTTTTAAACAATACAATCGAAAAGATTAATCTGTAATCAATACACGCATCCATCAATAAGGTTACACGGGTCAGGCCCACGGACATTCAGGACGAGCCCTATTTGAACCGGGACGTTAGACGGCCTCTGCTTGCAGTATCGAAGCGCTTGGAGCGGGTTCCTTTGCTTGGGTTCTGCCAGGCGCGCCCTGGGCCCGGAGCTGCCACGCGAGCGTGGGGAGCAAACTCGCCCCCCAAAGCAGCGAGCGCAGCGCCAGGGGCCGAGCGGGTGGGTCGGGGGCCAGGCCAGCGGCGCTCCCCGGGCGCGGAAGATCCCGCAGAGCAGAGGCTCGCCACGGCTCCTGCCTAACCCACGGGAGCCGTAGGCCAGACAAGTGCGGCGATCGCGTCCCGGATTCCCGGGGGCGGCGTTGGGCCTAGCAGCTCCCAGCTGAGGTAGGGGCGGCGCAGGAGGGAGCGAACCGAGTCCCCGGCCCCGCCTCCCCCTCATGGCGCGGGGCGGGCGGAATGGCCGTTAGTACCGTTAGTGCAGTTGGCTCCGCCCGCTCCCCCCCCCCAGACACGCACATGTCTCGCGCCCCAGGGGACAAACCCCTCCCCCGCCAATACCTTGATTTTATTGAGTACCCCGCTGCTCTCCAGCGTCTGCACCAGCAGGTCCCGCAGCTCCGTGTCCTCCTCTGCCGCCGCCGCCATCTTGTTTCTCCCTGACAACCGCCCAAACTATGTTAGCGGCGGGACAGGTCGCGCAGATTCGCCGCAGGGAAGAGAAGAGGCGCTAACGTCAGGGCAGAGGGCAGGGCAGGGGAGCGGGCAAGCGGCCGTGTCGACTTACTGGCTACCCAAGAGGCGACGGGCCGGGACTAGAGCTGCTCAGGGCCTGTCTCGGGCCCGGCGCGTGGAATGTGCGGGTGCCAACAGGCAGCGCCGCGATTGGCGGGCGGGCGCGGGAGGTTTAAAAGGAAGGGGCGGGCCAGGTCGGGGCCTTGGCTGGGGTGCGGCGCCTGGCCCGGGAAGGGGGGAGTTGCGGGGGATATAGAGCTGCTCAAGGGGCCGGATAGGCGGCTGGTGTCCTGGGGTAACCGTAGGTGGAGAGCGCGGGGCCGGGTGCAGCTGGAAAACCGGCTAATAACGGGAGAGGTAAGACAAAGGGGCCCGACCCGGTCGTTCCTCTCCAGGCTATTCAGGCTTAACGCTCCCTCCGTAAATTATTTCCCCTGGCTGGGACCTATCCAATGCCCCGCCCTTCCCCAGTGAAACTGCTGTCTCACCTGGTGCACGGGAGTGATCCCCTCCCTCTTCGGCACAGCGCCCAAGGAGGCACAGTCCCCATGGACCTCAAGGAAATCGGTGGGACTTAAACATCCGTGGAAATCCGGGGAAATTGTGCACGTGCCCGAAATTAACCAGGTGTTTAAGTGCTTTGCCCAATAGGGATGACTTTTGTGCTTAAAGTTAGGCACATGCCTAAAGTACCTTGCTGAAATGGAGCCTGGATGCTAAATCCATGCCAAGAGTGCTTTTTGGTGATCATGTTACACTTTTTTGCTGGTCAATTTACAGCAACGGCATAGTTTAAAATCACCATCTGAGTTTGACTCATAACACCAAAATGATATAGATCCGTGGTTCTCAAACTTTTTTTTCATGGACCACTTGAAAATTGCTGAGGGTCTCCGTGGACCACTTAATGATCTTTCCAAATGTTGTTTATACTGTTTGCTAACTATTGTAAAGCACTTTGGATAAAAGTGCTATATACAAAACCTTTACTAATAATTAACTTTTTTGTTCTACAAATAAAAGCACACAACTCATATTTTAATATCAGTACTCTTAACTTTCTAATGCAATGGATGTGCCCTCTCTCCCCTGCTGCTGCAGCCCCTGAGCTGGTGCTGGGAAGGGGTGGGGACGATTCTCTCCCCTGCCACAACAGCCCTAGAACTGAGGCTGGGAATGAGGGGAGGTCTCTCTCCTGCCACAGAGCTGAAGTTGGGAAGGAGGACCATCTCTCCCTGGTAGCCACAGCCCTGGAACTGGGATAAATCACCTCTCTCTCTGGCTGCCACAGCCTTGCATATCCCAAATTCCCCTCACCCCACTTCCCCACCTACCTACCTACCTACCTCCTATTCCCCCTAAGGCTGCTACCTCACCTTACATGTGTGTCTTCTCCAGGGTCCAGGCACCTAGTTAGTCTCGTGTGCAGCTGTCCAGGTGTGCACCTTAGACAGAACTATCTACAGACCACCTGAATGGAGCTCATGGACCACTGGTGGTCCACAGACCACAGTTTGAGAACCTCTAGTATAGAATAATTAGGATAATGGGTGGTTCTGTTGAGTGAAAACTGAAAGCATAAATCAGATAATTAAAATTGCTTTTATCTTAATCTGATACTTTAACATCTTAATTACAGCTAGTTGAAAACAGAAGTATATTTCATGAAATATTTAAAAACTTCCTATGAATATTTTTGGGGTTTTCAATACTTTTTTTCCCCTACATTCCAGTTTTGTATAGGTGGAAACAATACTTTTTTTTCTGCCCGGGGCGGGGGAGAGGGAGAAGAGGAAGGAGAAAAAGAAAAGTGAGAGAGTGAGGTTTTTTTCAGTTGGGGGAGAGAGTTTAAAAGTTTTTAAAACATTTCGTTTTGAAAAAAATTGATCAAAATTTAAAAAAATCACTAAAATGTAATCCAGATATTTTTCATTAAAAAGTTTCTATGAAAATGTTTCTGATCAGCTCTATTGTTAATATAACTGAGTAGTTCTCACAGCTGTTTAGACTTCACTAAGGGTATGTCTACATCTACAATTTTGCAGCGCTGGTTGTTACAGCTGTATTAGTACAGCTGTATAGGGCCAGCGCTGCAGAGTGGCCACACTTACAGCAACCAGTGCTGCAAGTGGTGTTAGATGTGGCCACACTGCAGCGCTGTTGGGCGGCTTCAAGGGGGGTTCGGGGAACGCGAGAGCAAACCGGGGAAGGAGACCAGCTTCGCCGCGGTTTGCTCTCGCGTTCCCCGAACCCCCCTGCAAACCGCAGGAAAGGAGACCTGCTTGCACGGGGGTTCGGGGAACGCGAGAGCAAACCGGGGAAGGAGACCAGCTTCGCCGCGGTTTGCTCTCGCGTTCCCCGAACCCCCCTGCAAACCGCAGGGAAGGAGACCTGCTTGCTCGGGGGTTCGGGGAACGCGAGAGCAAACCGGGGAAGGAGACCTGCTTGATTAGCAGAGGCTTCCTCAGGTATGCTGGGATACCTGCTTATTCCACGGAGGTCAAGAAAAGCGCTGGTAAGTGTCTACACTTGATTACCAGCGCTGGATCACCAGCGCTGGATCCTCTACACCCGAGACAAAACGGGAGTACGGCCAGCGCTGCAAACAGGGAGTTGCAGCGCTGGTGATGCCCTGCAGATGTGTACACCTCCTAAGTTGCAGCGCTGTAACCCCCTCACCAGCGCTGCAACTTTGTGATGTAGACAAGCACTCAGTAACTCGTTTCAGTAGAATGTTTCATGCAAAAGCAGCAGAACTTTAGGAAAGGCACAAATAGTTCAATGAACAGCACATTATCCACAGCAAAAATTGAGAATCACTTTTAAAATGCTCTTTGGACCAAATCCTGCTCTGCTTAATTACTCAATTTATGAGACTATTTGTGTGAGTAAGCCAAACAGGAGTTGGCCTGATCCAACCCCTGTTGATAAGCAAACATGCAACTAAGGGAGGGGGATGCAAATTAAATTCTATATGCAGAGTTACCACAGATTTAAAACAAAAAAGAGACTGAGGATTCTCTATTGTAACATTTATTAATACTGTTGAAAAAATACTGTTCAACAAAAGAAAATGAGGGAGCAAGTGGTTTTGATGAATTTATGTTTGGAGTATGATTCAGATAAGATTTTATAGATTGCTGCTTATTTACCTCAAAGAGATTTTGTGAGGATTAATTAATTAATGGTTATGCAGTGCCTTGAACATATAAAGCATTACTAATGCTATAGACTAAGACATGCAAATGCTTTACAGTATGTGATAATTCTTTGTAGTATGTTTGTAAAGAAACCTTTGTATCCATTTGTAGTAAATTATAGAAATGAGCGGAAAGTTGTAGCAAGTTCAGGAGATGAAACAACCCAAAATGAAATATGTAATTAGAAATTTTAAAAGATTTAAGAAAATTCAAAGTGGTTAACCATAAGATGCAGATACTGTTACTGGTATACACGTATTGTTGATTGGTATTTTGTTTCCAGAAACATGCAATAGGTGGCACTAATGAGCTACATACTATTTTCCGTTGACACAATTCAAGATTAAGATTATTTTAAAAAGAAATCTAAGTCAGATTTTAGCAACGCCATGGCCTGTTTCACCATGTTAATATTTCTCTGTACTTCCTGCTGCATGTATTGCTGAATGATTGAGCTCATACCTAGAGTGATGCAAAGAATGTAGTATTGCGGTCTAAAGTCCTGATCCTGAAAGCTGCTTTCCATGGGCAAACCCATAATGTGAAACCCCATTAAAATCAATGTGTAAACTTTTGTTTTTTCAAATTTATAAAAAATGTTTTTAATCTAGTTTTGCAAAATATTGCAATAAGCAAAATACAGAAGCCAAAAATGTAGAGCTGGAAGGGCCCTTGAGGTCTAGTCCATCCTCCTACATTGAGGCAGAATTAAGTATATCTAGATCATCCCTGACAGATGTTTGTCTAACCTGTTCTTAAAAATGTCCAAAGATGGGGGCTCCACCTCCTTCCTAGGTAACTTGTTGCATGTATAATTATAGTTAGAAAAGTCATGTTTTCTAAACTTATTATTTTTGTTGCTCTCCTCTTGAGTCTCTCAAATTTGTTTACATCTGTCTTGAAGTGTGGTGCCCAAAAGTAGACACAGTTCACCTGATTGCCTCACCAGTCTCCCATGTCTTACATATGACATCTTTTTCACAAAAGCATCACACTGTTGACTCATATTCAATTTGTGATCCCCTATTACCCCCAGATCCTGCTTTTCAGTTCTACTGCCTAGTCAGTTATTCTCCATTTTGTATTTGTGCATTTGATTTTTCCTTCCTAAGTGTAGTACTTTGCACATCTTTATTGAATTTCATCTTATTGATTTCAGACCAGTTCTCCAATTCATCAAGATCATTTTGAATTCTAATTCTGTCCTCCAAAGTGTTTGCAACCTCTTTCAGCTTGATGTCATCTGCAAATTTTATAAGCATACTATCCCCTCCACCCTCCAAGTCCTTAATGAAAATATTCAATAATACCAAACCCAGGGACAGACCTTTGTGGGAGCCCACTAAATACATCCTTCCAGTTTGGCAGTTAACCATTAATAACTACTTTTTGAGAGTGGTCTTTCTGCCAGTTATGCGTTTACTTTGCTTTTTCTTTTTCCTTTATGCCTTTTTCCTGGTGAGGGTCGCAGCGACAGCATGGAGAGTGGGGAGGACCAGACTTCCCTTTCTTCCGCAATAGGTTCCAGTGCCTCCTGGAAGGGGTGGCGGGGGGATATTTCTGAGCATTCCCAGGCCAGCCAGGAGATGTAACCCCTTCAGCATGTACTGGGTCTGCCTTGGGGCCTCCTCCCAGTGGGACGTGCCAGTAGAGTTCCAAAGGAAGCTTTCCAGGGGTCATCCTTATCAGGTGCCTGAACCACCTCAGTTGGCTCCTCTGGATCTGGAGGTGTGACAACTCTAGTCTGAGGCTTTCCCACGTAGCTGAGCCCCTCATCCTGTCTCAGAGAGTAAGCCCGGCCACCCTGTGGAGAAACCTAATTTCTACTGCTTTTACCTTCTCTCTTGTCCTTTCGGTCTTTATCCAAATTTCATGACCATAAGTGAGGATGGGGACATAGATTAGATTGACCTGTAAACTGAGAGCTTCATCCAAGTACTCAGCTCCCACTTCACCACCACAGATCGGTACAGCACCCTCATCACTACCACTGCTACACCAATCTGCAGGTCAATTTCACGCTCCTACTTACCATCACTTGTGAACAAGACCACTAGTTACTTAAACTTATCCGCTAAGGGCAGCTGCTCCCCATTCACCTAGAGAGAACAGTCCATTTTCTTCTGAGAAGGGACCATGACCTCTGATTTGGAGTTGCTGATTCTCATCCCAGCTGCTTCACGCTCAACAGCAAAACATTCGAGTGCGCGTTGGAGATGACAGCAGTCTGCAGAAGCAAGAAGGACATTATCTGCAAATAGCAGAGATCCCACCTCCAAGTCCCCGTATTGGATGCACTCCACAGCTCAGCTGCACTTTGATGTCCTGTCCATGAAAATCATGAACAAGAGTGGGGACAAAATACACTGTTGGTGGAGTCCAATACCCACCTTAAAGTCAACTTAATGCCAAGAATACAAACACAACTCACTCCGAGAATAGAGGGACAGGCTAGCATGCAAAAGTGGCACCGGCACCTTATACGCCAAAAAAACACTTCCCACAAAATAGCTCGAGAAACCCAATCATATGCTTCTTCCAAGTCTACAAAACAAAAATAGACCAGATTAGCAAACTCCCATAACCCCTTAAATATCTGCAACAGAGCTGGTCCATTGTTCCATGGTTGGGATGGAATCTGCATTTTTCCTCCTGAATCTGAGATTCAACTAATGGGCATAGCCTCTTTTCTAACACCCTGGCATGGGCTTTGCTGGGGAGGCTGAGGAGTGTGATTTTTCCCCTTCTAGTTGGAACACACCCTCTAGTCTCCATTCTTAAAAATCAGGACCATCATCCTGGTTTGACAATCTAGAGGTACTAAACCTGCCTTCCGTGCAACATTGAAGAGGCACATTAACTACAACACCCTAACATTGTCCAGTGATTTCAACATCTCTGGACTAATCTTGTCCACCCCAGTTGCCTTACCACTACGAAGGCACTTTACTGCTGTAGTGACCTCTACAATAGAAATAGATCTGATCTCACTGGGGGAGTTCCAGCCCTGCCTCCTGAAAAGAGGGTGTGTCCACTAGGTTGTGGAGTTCCTCAAAGTGCTTTCAACAGTCTCCTCAGTTGAGGCCAGTGTTTCACCACCCTTTCTGGGAGCAGCCTGAACAATGTCCCACTGACTTCTCCTAAGGTGACAAATGGGTTGCCAGAACACCTTTGAGACCATCCGGTAGTCGTTCTCCATGGTCTTTCCAAATTCCTTCTAAGCCCAGGCTTTCACTTAAAAAACCAGCACAGCCACAGCTCTCTTAAGCAGCCTGTACCTCTGTTGTATCGGAAGTCCAGTTCACAAGCATTTACTTTCTAGCAATTGTGTTTAGATCATATTTCCCTAGTTTGCTGATGAGACTCATATGGGACTGCATCAAAAGCCTTACTAAAGTCCAGCTGTATCACATCTACAGCTTCCTCCTATCCACTAGACCAGTCACTCTGTGTAAGATAACTCTAATTCTTTAATTTCATATTTAATTTAAGGGACTATATATGTGTTGTAAAGAAAGGATCGGACTTGCAAGTAGAAGGAATGCCTTGAAAATAATAATTTAAAAGGTCAGAAGGAATGAAGTAGGAAAGATGTCTGATTCAAAGAATAACTAATGAAATAAGGGGAAGTTTCTGAAAAGAAGACCTCTGACCAAAAAGGGTGTCTGCAGATGGTTTTAAATAAAACAAAATAAATCTATCTTTAAATGATCCAGCATGGTCATTCCCACCACACATACCAGTGTTATCTCAAAATTTAGGGCCTATGTGAACCCAGATGCAAAAGAAAAACTAGTCATCAAGAAGGAGAGGAGGAAAGGCCTGGTGAGAGAGGAGATTGTAAAAATCTTCTCTGTGTTAAGACTGGAAATAAGGGTGAATGGTCTCAAATTGGTTTTTAGCTGGAGTCTGTAATGGGAAGTGAAAGCATGTGTTTGTTAAAGGGTATAAAAAGTAACCTCTTAAAGCAGTGGCTCTTAACCTGGGGTGCATGCACCCCCTGGGGGTATGAGATGCCCTTTCCGGGGGGTGTAAGACATGCCAGATTTTTTTAGAGGGTAAATCATAGAAAACACAAATTAAGCACAGGCACGTAAGTACAAATACTTTGTTAAATCAAACCTATGTATGTATTAACATTATACTTTTTTTTTAACAATTACTGTGTTAAATTTTAACTGCAAAATTAAAATAAATATATAATTCTCTCTCATTCTATAGTTATGATATAACTAGGTTTAAAGAACTGACCTACTTCAATGATTTTTGATAAGGGGTGCAAGAACATATTTCTGAGAACCAAAGAGGTGCAGGCTGCAGTAAAGGTTAAGAACCACCATCTTAAAGGATTCATTGTTAATATCTGCTGCTTGACCGTGCTAGAGCCAACCAATAAGGGCCTAAGCACCCCTAGGTTTAGCCTGTTTGTAAGTTTCTTAATCAAATGCTTGTAAATGTTTCGTTACTGTTTAGATGTAGTAAATTGCTTATTATTTAGGCTTTTTAGGCATGTTTAGAGCTATTGTATTGGCCTTTAAATTTAATAAAGGCATTTATGGTTAAATTTGTTTGATGGTTTCCCATATTAATATGAATAATTTCAAATAATTCCAATACTCTGTCAAAGAAGGAAATTAGATTGGTTTAACATTATTTGTTCTTAGCATTTGGCTATTACAACCTTATTCTCTCAATTTGAACAAATTGTTTAATTTGTTTCAGTATCTTTCTGGGAATCAAAATTATGCTGATTGGTTTATAATTTTGTACATCCTCCTCTTTCCCCTATTTGAAGATAGACAAGGCCACATTGTTCTCATCAGCAGAAAACGTTTGCTATTAGCATTAGTATATTAACTCTTGCAGCTATATTTGCTCTCCGTACTCACCCTGCTGAAGTCAGTACTTCCATTTATGTTAGAAAGGCAAGCAGGGTTTGGCTCTTCGTGAATTATCACAACAAAGGAGCCAAAGTTGAAAAAATAATTTGACTTCACTGCACTCTGTGGTGATAAGAGTGAACTTCAAAGCAAAAGATTGTGTCTTTCTGATTCTTCATGATATGTAAAGACTACCTCAAAAGTTTGGGTGTTTTAAAAATAATTTCCCTTTTCTGACTGCTGTGGTGATCAACAGACACCCTAAAACTGTAAACATGGGATTTGATCATTCTTATCTTAGCATAAAAACTATAGATGACACTGTCATAAAAATAATTCTACCACACCACAGTCCTCCTGTCACTGTCACTACTCCAGACAGCCTTCATTCCTGATATCATCTACCAACCCTACTATTTTTTCTAACAGTAGAGAGGAAACAAAAGGATTCATCAGTAACATTAAGAAGATCAGATGATCTTACACTGTTGTAATTTGTCCTATATACACTTGGCACTGTCCCTTGGTTTATAGTCAGTTGTTGCTGTGTTTATATGGCACACTCCTTGGAGCAAAGATTCTGCAATCTCTTCTAGTTCTTGAAAAGACAAAAGTAACACAGATGTTTTAGAAACAATAGCCAGGAAAAACCTGATTACAAATATGGGAACTCAAAAGGAGTTGCTTTTTGAGCTGCTCTGGAAATAATGAGGTATGGAGAACAAAAATATTCAATTACAGCTTTAATGCAAAAAAGCATTGTGGTAGGCTTGAGATAAGGTGCTGTATCATCATGTTTCAGTCTTGGCTGTCATACAATTTTAATAAGTATATATAGGACATAGTTATTTTCTCTATTTCATATAAGTATATGATCCCTCTTGTTTCTATCATGAATAGAAGAACTGGAATATAACTCTTTCCTGCATGGTAACAAGTGCCTGCTGAGAGGTATAATGAGTGCACTCATTCTCATTGGTTAAGTGGAAACTGAAAGCACTTAGCATTACATAAGAGGCACTCACACCTCTAATGATTACCTTTAATGTACAATATAAACTGGTAAACAATGTGCTGGGTGCAAAAATTGAAGTGAAAGCTAAAACAAATCTGCTAGCTAGTTTTTGTTGAAGTAAAATACCCGTTTCTGGAGCAGCTATTCTTGGTTAAGTGGCAATATACAGTTAAATTGTGGCTTTGCCACAAGCCCTGACGAAGGGCCAGCATGTAGTTGCACTGATGCAGGAGCAGATCAGGGACCATGATATGATTCTTGTTGGCCCCTACTCTTCAGCTACTTCTGTGGAAGATGGTGCAATGGCCCCACAGAGGCCTCTCTCCCTCCCTCACTGTTACTAGCCATATGAGTAGATCCTGTGTGGGAACGAGGGAGGCCTAGATCCATAATGGACCTTATGTGCCTCAGTGCATAATTTTAGGCCCCTAAGTACCAATCTCAGGAGCCACTGAGATCCACAAGACTCCTGCTTGGTTGCCACCTAAGCCTCTATGTGTCGGAACTCACCCAGTACTTACATTTCCAAGATAAAAATTACTTAAGTATCTACATTTCTGTTTTTTTGCCTGGCTTCTGCCTAAATCCCAGTGCAATTCAAAAACCGGGGGAAAAAGGGTGGGCAAATGTGTATTTTCCCCATGGGTCCCATTAACAAATTGGGCCACATTCAGAATCTGGCCAGAGGAGGAGATTGCAGTGCTTCCCTTACAATTCTTAACACAGTGCTTAGAGCACTCACCTGGGATGTGGGAGACCCAGATTCCATTCAGTCCTCTGCCTGAAGGGGAAAAAGGATCCCACACATCTCAGTAGAGTTCTCTAACCACTGAGCTATAGGACAGGGGTGGGCAAACATTTTGGCCTGAGGGCCACATCTGGATGGGGAAATTGTATGCAGGCCCCTTAATGTAGGGCTGGGGCAGGGGGTTGGGGTGTGGGAGGGAGTGTGGTGTGCAGGAATGGGCTCAGGGTGAGGAGTGGTGGGTGTGGAAGGGGGTTCAGGGCATGGAGTTGGAGTGCAGGAAGGGTTTGCAGGGAAGGCTCCAGCCAGGCACCGCTTACTTCAAGTGTCTCTGGGGTGGCAGCGAGGCTAAGGCAGGCTCCCAGCCTGCCCTGGCCCCACGCCGCTTCTGGAAGTGGCCAGCATGTCTGGCAGTGGCTCCTGGGGCTGGGGTGGGGCAGGTTGATCCAATGTGTGCTGCTCTCACCTGTATCTACCATCCCAGAAGCTCCCATTGGCCACAATTCCCTATTACAGGAAGCCTTTGACAAGGTCCCATGCCAAAGGCTCTTAAGCAGAGTAAGCAGTCATGAGTAAGGCTACAAGTTTCTCACAGAGGTCATCAAAGTCAGGGAGCCACCTGCTGAGTTTGGGCAGCTGCTCAGCCAGCCGCACCTACTGCTGCTGAGGCAGTCCTGGGCAACCGACCCCTTCGCCTCCCCGTGCCCCAGTAGCAGAATTTTGGGTACATGTAGAAGGGCCTAGGGGTTGGGGCACAGGTGGGGATGAGGTGGGCTCTGGATGGCGCTTATCTTGGGAGGCTCCCCAGAAGCTGTGACGTTCCCCTCCCTCAGCTGCTAGCAGACAGCTTAATGCACTGCTTCTACTTGCAGGCACCACCCCTGTAGCTCCCATTGGCCACAGTTCCTGGCCAATGGGAGCTGCGGAGCTGACACTTGGGGTGGGGGCAGGGCACGGAGCTGAGGGAGGGACATGTTGCCACTTCCGGGGAGCCAGGAGGAGCCAGGTAGGGAATCTGCCAGTGCTGTCAACCTCTTCGCCCCCCACCCGGCATCAGCGGTGCTCCCCCACCCCCAGTACTAGCGGGTTCCCAGGCCACCCCTCTTCCGCCCAGAGGCACCCATGGTGCCCCCTGGGCCACTGCCCTCCTCTACCCAAGATTTAGTCAGGGATATATAGTACAAGTTATGGAGAGGTGGTCAAGGGTTGTGAATTTTTGTTTACCGCTCGTGATCTGAACATGACTTTTACTAAAAATACTCATGACTAAAACATAACCTTAATCTTGAGCTCAGAGGGAAGGACCTCTCATGCATCAGTATCTGGTTAAAAGGTAGGAAACAAAAGATAGGAATAAATGGTCAGTTTTCAGAATGGAAAGTAGTCAGTAGTGGAGTTCCCCCAGGATATGTACTGGGATCAGTGCTATTCAGTATAATCATAAATGATCTGGAAAAGGGGTAACCAGTGAGGTGATGAAGTTTGCAGATGATACTAAATTATTCAAGATCGTTAAGTCCAAAGCGGACTGAAGAGATACAAAGCCATCTCACAAAACTGGGTGACTGAGCAACAAAATGGCAGATGAAATTCAATGTCGATAAGTGCAAAGTAATGCACCTTGGAAAACATAATCCTAACAATATATACAAAATGAGGAGTTCTAAATTAGCTGTTACCCTTCAAGAAAGAGACCTTGGAGTCATCTTAGATAATTTTCTGAAAACATCTGCTCAGTGTGCAGTGAGAGTCCAAAAAGTGAACAGAATGTTAGGAACCATTAAGAAAGGGAATAAAACAGAAAATATCCTAATGCAACTATAAATCCATGGTATGCCCGCACCTTGAATATTAAGTGCTGTTCTGGTTTCTCCATCTCAGAAATGACGTGTTAGAATTAGAAAAGGTACAGAAAAAGACAACAAATCTGATTAGGGGTGTTGGACTCGTGTTCCATACAAGGAGTGATTAAAAAGACTGGGACTGTTCATCTTAGAAAAGAGATAACTGAGGGGGGATAGGATAGAGGTCTATAAAATCATGAATGGTGTGGAAAAAGTGAGTAGGGAAGTGTTATTTACCCCTTTATATAACACAAGAATCGGGTCACCTCATGAAATTAATAGGCAGGAGGTTTAAAATAAACATAAGGCAACATGTTTTCACACACCACAGTCTACCTTTGGAACTCATTGCCAGAGGATGATGTGAAGGCTAAAAGTATAACTGGGTTAAAAAAAAATTAGGTAAGTTCATGGAGGATAGGACCATCAATGGCCATTAGCCAAGATGGTCAGGGACACAACCCCATGCTCCAGGTGTCCCAGAACCTCTGACTGCCAGAAGCAGGGACTGGAGGAACGATGGATCACTCAACAATTTCCCTATCCTGTTCATTCCCTCCGAAAGACAGGATACTGGGCTAGATGGACCACTGGTCTGACCCAGTATTGGCATTCTTATGTTTTTATAATAATGAAGATACATACGTGATAATGGCACTGTGACTTCTGGGTGGCTTGCAGTTTGTATTCTGCTTATCAAGAACCTATGTATGTATTTTTGTTACTTCCCCTTTACCACTGTGTACAGATATCTTTGAAACAAACTATGATCCATTTATTTAGCTGTCTTACAGGGAATATAGCATTGAGTTCTATAGATTTTGTGTACTCTGTCTAGTGATGCCTTCAGCTTCTAATATGCTAATCACTAGGTTCCAGATCATTCCCACTGGTGGGAAACCCTAAAAAAGTTTCTTCCAAATTTTTCTGTTGTGGGGGTTGAGTTTATACACACTCACACAGGATAAGCACACAAACCCTGCAGGATCCCTTGACATCTGTGCAGATTTTGGTGATCCTGTGGAGCACAGCTTCATCTTCATGGAGGTTCTGTGTCTCTACACCTACTCCAGGACCCTTCCCCATTCACTCAGACTCATTGGTGGCAAAGTTTCTCCTGCCAACAACTGCTCTCAGAACTATTTTAAAAGGAAGGGAGAGGCTAGGGAAGGGATAATGTGTGTCTACTCAGTCTTTTCACTCCTATTGCTTTGTTGCTTGCAGATGCCCAATCATTTCCTCTGTGGTCAGGAGACAGTGTCAAAGTCTGTCCATTTCTCATTCCCACCCCACCTCACCTCCATACTGACTGCAGCAGATCCAAAAGTGGAGGGTCTCCACTGCACATGGGTCACAGGGACAAAATGTGCCAGATTGTAAGTGCTTCCTGAGGTCCTCTATCATTTCAAAATCATCACTCGTGCCACAATTTAATAATATGCAAACCATCGTGGGATTTGTGTAAAGAAAAGCACACAAAATTCAATATGGAGCTAAGTTCCCTCTAAGTTGCTTGGCCATACAGCAGGCTATTAAGGGCCTCTCCCCCAGCCCCAGAGCTGCCGCAGCCAGAAAGAGACGCCTCTGCCTTGGCTCTTGAGCTGCTGTGGCTGGCAAGAGGTGCCTCTCTCCTGTCCTCTCAGTGCTGGGGCGAGTCCTCTCTCCCTGCTGCAGCCCCAGGACAGCCTGCACCCTAAACCTCTCATTCCCGGCCCCATCGCAGAGCCCGCACCCCCAGCCAGAGCCCCACACACAGCTTAACCCTCTGACCCTGAGCACCCTCATGCACTTCAAACCCCTTGGCCCCATTCCTGCCACACATCGCCTCCATATTGGTGCACATAAAAAATTAATTCCACACATAGATGTAAAAAATTAGAGGGAACATTGATAAGGAGTTTATCTTTTTTAATATACACAGAATATAAACTATAACAAGCATATCTTATTTATACAGGTTTTCCAAACACTACCTAGGAAATCTGTTACAAAAACCATAGAAGTAATATTAAACACATTTTAAATGGTATTTTCTACTATATACAGCAAAATACAGTTAAAAGTGTTGTATCTAATGATAGAGGAAAGAGGAAACTTTGAATAGGCTGTATAATAGAATTTTTAAGATGAATAAGGAATTTTCAGTATAATCAAGTGACCCTGTTTCAGCTATTTAATGTTAGGATAATGAAGACAGAACTGTATTATTTTTCTGTCAATCAGTTACCAAAGTTTTATTTGCTGGAATTTCTACTAGTAAGAATGCTTTGCTATATATGAATAAATATATGTATTTTTGTATCATGTTTGTATAATTTACAGTTAATTAACAATAAAAGCCATATTTAATTTTCAAATTTGAAGTGAGTCAGAAAAAAATAGACTTAACATTTATATCTGAAAATCTCAAACTAATTTACAAACGTTGATGAATTGCTCCAATGAGAACAGTCCCCATGTAGCATGTCCCATCTGTGTTCTCCCTCCTCAGTACCCCATCAGCACCAGCTCTTGACCCTGTCATGCTACCACTGGCAGGCACTCTGCTGGCTCCAATCTGCTTCCCCATTCTGCAGCCAGTTAAAATCATGCAAGGGTAGTAACTCTGCCAAAGCCAAAACTTATACTGATCTGAGAAGGGAACAGTCGACATGCAGAAACTATTCCCCAGACATCTATCGGAATCTAGCTAGTCACTTCCCCACATTTCAGCTGTTCTGCAAAGGAGCTGTGCTTGTAGAGATTGAAGCAAAGCAGCTGCTTTTGCTCCTTTCTACACTTTTCCCCCCACCCTCCATTTCAGACTGAAATTTGATTGCCTGCTAGTAACTTCAGAACCAAAATCATTCCCTCAAAGATTCCAAGCTCCTGTCTAGAATATTCTCCTACCAATCCTGTTTATGAGGGAATGGGACTTCTTTGGTTCTCTTCTGACCTCTGTTGCAATTTTATGAGCTCCCACAGCTAACAATACTTTTAATTAACTAAACAGAAGTATTAAAGAAACTGTAACAACCATTTTAAGGTAGCTGTGCTATTTACATATTTTTCTGAGTGTTGTGCATAATTTAAAAAATCAGTTAAGTTCCATGCTGAATCTTTATTGCTGAAATGTTGTGGAAATATAAAATGTGAAAAAAGCTAAATTGCATAACAGATGTATCCCAGTTTAATGCTGGATCATGATTAGGTTGTACTGTATGCCTCCAGCACTGACTAATAATTCTTACGGTTTATTGTATAAGTATTCAAAGTTTATTCATAATGGGTCAAATACTGAAGTCCATACTCAGTATTAACTCTGAGTTACATAGCAGTCAATGAGCCAAATTCTGCTCTCAATCATATCAATTTCTGAAGTCTGTGGAGTTACTCCAGATTTGCATCAGTTTAGCAGGTAGCACAATTGAGCCTAACAGGAATTTTAATGCCTAATAAGTACTGAGAAAAGACTTCAGGATTTTTCTCCATGTCACTGTTTGTCCAATAAAATATCAGAGTATCAAGTGAGCCAAATACTGCCCTGTTAGGCCATCTTCAGTGAAAAACAGAAATCACTCATGTGAATTTAAAATTTCATTTAATAAAGCAAATAGGCCAAAACACCACTCTGAATATTTTTCTTTCTCAAGGACAAATTTACAAAATAGTCAGTTTCAGAAGAGTCTACAACCTGAAATTCCACTGCCAAATCAGGAAAATCTCTCTTCTCAAATAAACCTGATTTTCTGTTCCACAGATGATAAAAACTGAGGAGATGTTACAAAACCTTTCAGTGTGTATTTAAAAAAACAACATACTATTCCCTTCAGAAGCCATGGCTCTGGGCAATTCAGTGCTGACATAACAAGGCACAACTATAGAGGGAGGCAGCAGTCAGTAGTTAGGGCACTGGACTGCATGGGGACTCAGGAGACGATTCTACCACAGCCATGTTATGTGACCTTGAGCATGTCCCTTCCCATTCTCTATCTGTCTTGGCTATTCAGAATGCAAGCTTATTGGTGCGGGGACTGTCTCTTACTATGTGTATATACAATGCTAGCACAAAGGGGTCCCAGTCTTAGTCAAGACCTCAAGACACTATTGCAATATACATAATTAATAATAACATAAGTATAAATGGAGTTGGGCTGGTGGTGAATTTGCCTCTCTGATTCTTCTAAAATTGTTGTTATTCTATCAAAATTGTTGTTATGTTATGAGATAGCTGAGTTGAGTCCTGTTTTAAAACCAAAATACCAAGGCAATGTTCAAATCAAACTTGCAATTTTTCATTAGAATCAAGGAAGTTGCTTGATAAATTTAGCTCTCTGGAGAATTTTAAGTGCCTGTATTTGAAAACAGCATAAACATTAGCTAGACAGTGATTAATACGAGTTTTCCATAGTGGTGTCATTCTTCTGTTTATGTTAATTGTTTTGATGGAGGGAGCTGTAGATCATAGGAAATACTATTTAGGGTGTCGGAAAGTCAAATCACTAGCTGTGACATGAATAATGAGATTGGTTTGGACTGGTGGATGAATATAATCAAAGCTTCTTCGTAATAATGTTGAAGTTATTACATAGTAAAGGATGACACATTGTCACTCATAATTTCACTTGTCTGCCTTGAGTGATAGGTATCAAAACTTGTCCTTCAACTCTTGGTTTTGTATTTCTTATTTCTCAAGCACCACAGATCGTTCATCATATTCAGAAAGTAACTTCTAAATTTCACCCCAATAAAAGCGTAGAGCACAGGGTTCAAACAACAATGGAAGAAGGCCAGGACTTCTGTAATGTACTTTGCAAAGGCTATTTGCTTTTCACTATCACAAAGTTTATTCAATTTACCCATATTTATGGCAGTCACAAGAAGAACCATGTTATATGGTACCTGACAAACCAGGAAAACAGCTACAATTAATACAAGCAGACATATTGCTTTGTTTCTTTTGGAATTCTGAGCTTTCACCAAGCTTTTGACAATGAATGCAGAGCAAAATACCATAAACAGCAGAGGGATAAAAAATCCAAATAGAAGTTGCATACCCAGCAGGAATAATTTAGAGCCAGTACAGAGAAAAAAGGCACTGTGTTCACAAATCTGTTCTGTTTCATTGATGGAGTGGCTGTAGCTTTGACTGAATATGAAAGTGGAACTGGAAATTAAAATTGACAATACCCATACAACCAAACAGATCAGTCTACTGTATGCTAGCATTCTAGCCCGAAGTTTAAATGACTTTGTTGCCTGTACAATAGCAATGTATCGGTCCATACTGATAAAGGCCAAGAGCAGCATACCACAATTGAAGTTGATTGCATAAATACCTCTGGTAATTTTGCATATGAAGTCACCAAAGATCCATTTTTGGGCAGCATAATTCACTGCCCAGAATGGAAGAGTGAGAACAAACAATATGTCTGCTATGGCCATGTTGAAGAGGTATATATCTGTCATACACTTAGGCTTTTTATGTAAAGCAAAGGTCATTACTACAAAGACGTTACCCACTAAGCCCAGGACACACATAATTGAGTATGCAATTGGCAAAAATACTTTTGTGAAGTTTCTGACTTCCTCCTTGTCACATGGTGGTGTAATTTGATAATATTCAAATAGATAGTCTGGATATTGTGTGTAGTTGAGTTCTACCTGCAAAAACAATGTGGGCAGTCAGCGTAAACATTAGTGCTCATTTCTGCAAGTTCTCTCTATTGCATAAACAATAGAGAATTGATGGTACATAAAGGATCAAATACTGCTTTTAGATACATAAATAAAAGTCATGAAAATATTTGGCCCTAACAGTGTTTGAAAGTTAAGCATACAAATACTACTCCCAGCCACTTTTTTTCAAATCCACCTTTTCCTCATCATCCTGACCAGCAAAATTCTTGTGCACTCCAGTGATATGCTGTCAAAACTCTAACAAAGGGCTCCCTCAGAAATGTTCTGCTTCAGTTGGTGATACACACAATGTTCTCTAAATAAAATTCTCTCCCCCCCTGCATACTTGCACTGAGCACAGCTCAGACAATCCAGATCTTTATTGTCTCCTCCAGCATTAGTTCTTTCCCACAACTGTGAAAATACACTATTTTAACAGAAGAAGATTTTTCTTAAAATGACACATGTTTGAAGGAGTCTGGAGAACAGCTGAAAAATAACTCAGAGACTTTAAGGTCAGAAGGGACCCTCATGATTATCTAGTCTGACCTCCTGCACATTGCAAGCCACAGAACCTCGCCCACCCACTCCTGTGATAGACCCCTAACTATTGGCTGAGTTACTGAAGTCCTCTAATCATGATTTAAAGACTTCAAGTTACAAAGAATCCACCATTTACATAACATGGTCCCTAACCTTGAACGTTGTTTTCCCATATTTACAAGTCTTTCTTCTAGCATAGTGTATTTATTGTTTGTCTTGCGCTTTAGCAATATTACCAAGAGCCAATGAAAGATCAGCATTCCTTCTAGCATTCAAATTAGTGCTGTACTCCTTGTAGTATTGTTCATTGAGTTCCTGGAAATATAGTGGCCAATGAGCATAATAAAATCGTAACTGAACTATATGTGGGGGAGATAATCTTCTGGAATAGTCCACAGAACTCCGTATTTAAACTTCGGCAGGATATCCAGTGACAACACAGTCTATGAAACATCATATCATCAAAAATAACTCTCATTAGTCAATCACTCCCAAGGTCATGACAATTTGTCCAGCACTTCATAGAACTGCCACTTCCAAATCAACTGTTTCATTGGTCTATTAATACACTTCACCATTACACTACTTACCTCATTCATTTTGGTGATGTGCTTCTTCTGATGAGAAAAGAATTGGTGAGAACAGTTTTGGTATCCTCAGAGTGCCTGTGCAGGAGGGAAGTGGATTGGATCAGGAGAGCAGAACAGGAAGTGTCGAGATCAAAACAAGAAATATTCAGCAACAGAGAAAACTAAGACTAACAAAATTCGTCAGAATGTATTGTTTTCACTGAGATGTTCTGGTTTTGATGAAGTCTTCGTTGAAAAGGTAGGAAGTTTTTTAAGGCAGGGGAAAGTGAGTCTTATACAGTAGCCTAGAGCCTGGTGGTTAGGGTATTGGCCTGTGATGTAGAAGACTCAGGTTCAAGTTCCTGCACTGACAGATTCAGAGTGATCTGGGATTAAAAAACTCTGCTGGGGAGTAGGGACTTGAAACTGGGGTCTCTCCCACCACAGGCCAGTGCCCTACCCATGCACTCTCCCTTGACGTTTGTGAAAATGTTTGAAAGGTTTTGCTTTCATGCCAGTGCAGAACAAAAACTAATTTCAACACCTCAGGAAGTTGCGAAACAGCATTGTTCTCTGATCAACTGTAGTTGTGGGTGATAGTACTGTTGAACTGAAATTGAGCGTGTTTGTGTTGGTGAGGAAGAGTGGTAGTGGACTAACACTTGGAGACTGGTATTAGTTGTGTGAATTCTGCCTTAACTTATGGTTTCTTTGCTTTTCAGTGTTTGCATTGTTGTGAGGAAACACAGTCAATCTTAACTCTAATTTAACAAACTTTTTTGTGTAGGAATTATTTGGTAGTCCCAGATTTGGACCTTAGCGTCCAAAATATGGGGGTTAGCATGAAAACCTCCAAGCTTAGTTACCAGCTTGGACCTGGTACTTGCTGCCACCACCCAAAAAATTAGAGTGTTTTGGGGCACTCTGGTCCCCCTGAAAAACCTTCCCTGGGGACCCCAAGACCCAAATCCCTTGAGTCTCACAACAAAGGGAAATAATCCTTTTTCCCTTCCCCCCTCCAGGTGCTCCTGGAGAGATACACAGACACAAGCTCTGTGAAACTACACAGAGTGACTTCCCCTCTCTGTTTCCAGTCCTGGAAACCAAAAGTACTTTCCTATTCCCCCAGAGGGAATGCAAAATCAGGCTAGCAATCCAACACACAGATCTCCCCTTGATTTCTTCCTCCCACCAATTCCCTGGTGAGTACAGACTCAATTTCCCTGAAGTAAAGAAAACTCCAACAGGTCTTAAAAGAAAGCTTTATATAAAAAGAAAGAAAAATACATACAAATAGTCTCTCTGTATTAAGATGATACAATACAGGGTAAATTGCTTAAAAGAATATTGAATAAACAGCCTTATTCAAAAATAATACAAATCAAAGCACTCCAGCACTTATATTCATGCAAATACCAAAGAAAAGAAACCATAGAACTTACTATCTGATCTCTTTGTCCTTACACTTAGAAACAGAAGATTAGAAAGTAGAACTACTTCTCCAAAGCTCAGAGAAAGCAGGCAGGCAGACAAAAGACTCAGACACTCAATTCCCTCCACCCAAAGTTGAAAAAATCCGGTTTCCTGATTGGTCCTCTGGTCAGGTGCTTCAGGTGGAAGAGACATTAACCCTTAGCTATCTGTTTATGACACGCCCCCCAAATTGCAGACAGTGGGGAAGCTCACTGGCGGCGATTTCCTTCTAGAACTTGAAAATAAACAGATTAATACAACACATACACCTTTACATATACTCCTAAGTATATAACTAACAGACTTCTACATTTTAAGAACACTTTTTAACTACTGAATTCTGGGAAACTCTCACGGGAGAGTGCATCAGCTACTTTGTTAGAAGCTCCTGTGATGTGTTGAATTTCAAAATCAAAATCTTGGAGAGCTAAACTCCAACGAAGAAGTTTCTTGTTGTTCCCCTTGGCAGTATGAAGACACTTTAGTGCAGCATGGTCAGTTTGTAGTTGGAACCGCCATCCCCAAACATATGGGCGTAGCTTTTCCAGGGCGTACACAATGGCATAGCATTCCTTTTCACTGACTGACCAGTGACTTTCCCTCTCAGACAGTTTCTTGCTGAGAAACACGACAGGATGGAAGTTGTGATCTGTTGCTTCCTGCATGAGCACTGCTCCTATAACACGCTCAGATGCATCCGTGGTTACTAGGAATGGCTTGTCAAAGTCCGGGGCCCTGAGCACAGGGTCAGACATGAGCATCGCCTTAAGCTGGGTAAAGGCCTTTTGACACTCATCAGTCCACTTAACTGCATTTGGCTGGGTCTTTTTGGTCAGGTCGGTCAGTGGGGCAGCGATTTGGCTGTAGTGTGGTACAAATCGCCTGTAGTATCCGGCCAAGCCTAAGAAGGATTGGACCTGCTTCTTGGACCGTGGGACAGGCCACTTTTGGATAGCATCCACCTTGGCCTGTAGGGGGTTTATGGTTCCTCGACCCACCTGGTGCCCCAGGTAAGTCACTCTGTTTTGGCCTATTTGACACTTTTTGGCCTTAACAGTTAGTCCGGCCTGCCTGATGCGCTCAAAGACCTTTTCCAGGTGTAGTAGGTGTTCGGGCCAGGAGTCTGAAAAAATGGCCACATCATCGAGGTAGGCAACTGCAAATTCTCCCAGTCCAGCTAGTAGACCATCTACCAGCCTCTGGAAGGTGGCGGGTGCATTTCGAAGGCCGAAAGGAAGGACATTGAATTCATACACCCCCGCATGGGTGACGAATGCTGACCTCTCCTTGGCAGGTTCATCTAGCGGTACTTGCCAGTACCCCTTGGTTAAGTCTATTGTAGAGATGAACTGGGCACGTCCCAACTTTTCCAATAGCTCATCGGTGCGTGGCATTGGATAGTTGTCCGGACGAGTTACCGCATTTAGCTTACGGTAGTCCACGCAAAAGCGTATTTCCCCATCTGGTTTGGGTACCAGAACCACTGGAGATGCCCATGCACTAGTAGATGAGCGGATTATACCCATCTGTAGCATGTTCTGGATCTCCCGTTCTATAGCAGCTTGGGCATGAGGAGACACTCGGTAGGGTGGGGTTCTGATAGGGTGAGCATTACCTGTATCAATGGAGTGGTATGCCCGTTCAGTCCGTCCTGGGGTGGCTGAGAACAATGGGGCGAAGCTAGTGCACAGCTCCTTGATTTGGTGCCGCTGCAGACGTTCCAGGGTGGTTGAGAGGTTCACCTCTTCCACGCCACCGTCTTTTTTCCCGTCGTAGTAGACACCGTCAGGCCACTCAGCATCATCTCCCTGGACTGTAAACTGACAAACCTGTAAATCTCTGGAATAGAAAGGCTTGAGAGAATTAACATGGTACACTTTAGGCTTTAGTGAAGAATTGGGAAATGCTGTGAGGTAGTTTACAGCTCCCAGGCGCTCTTGGACCGTGAATGGCCCTTCCCATGATGCTTCCATCTTATGGGCCTGTTGCGCCTTCAAGACCATAACCTGGTCTCCTACCTTGAAGGACCGATCTCTGGCATGTCTATCATACCAGGCCTTTTGCTCTTCTTGAGCATCCTTTAGGTTCTCTCTAGCAAGGGCTAAAGAGTGTCGGAGGGTGCTTTGTAGGTTGCTTACAAAGTCCAGAATGTTAGTTCCTGGAGAAGGCGTAAACCCCTCCCATTGCTGCTTCATCAACTGTAATGGCCCCTTAACCTCGTGACCATACACAAGTTCAAATGGTGAAAACCCTAAACTGGGATGTGGTACAGCCCTGTAGGCAAACAGCAACTGCTGCAACACTAGGTCCCAATTATTGGAGAATTCGTTGATGAATTTTCGTATCATGGCCCCCAAAGTTCCATTGAACCTTTCCACCAGGCCATTGGTTTGATGGTGGTATGGGGTGGCAACCAAGTGATTCACCCCAAGAGTTTCCCACAGTTTTTCCATGGTCCCTGCCAGGAAATTAGACCCTGAATCTGTAAGGATGTCGGAGGGCCAACCTACCCTGGCAAAGATGTCTGTTAAGGCCAGGCACACAGTGTTAGCCCGGGTGTTGCCTAGAGCTACTGCTTCCGGCCATCGGGTAGCAAAGTCCACTAAAGTCAGTACGTACTGCTTTCCTCTGGGCGTCTTTTTTGGGAAAGGGCCCAGAATATCCACAGCTACTCGCTGAAATGGGACCTCAATTATGGGGAGTGGCTGGAGAGGGGCCTTGACCTGGTCTTGAGGCTTTCCCACTCTTTGGCATACCTCACAAGACCGGACATACTTGGCAACATCCTTGCCCATCCCCTCCCAGTGGAAGGACTTCCCCAACCGGTCCTTGGTTCTGTTCACCCCAGCATGGCCACTGGGATGATCATGGGCTAAGCTTAAGAGCTTCCCCCGGTACTTAGTTGGAACCACCAACTGTTTTTGCGGCTGCCATTCTTCCCGGTGTCCACCAGAAAGAATTTCCTTGTATAAAAGTCCTTGGTCTATAACAAACCGGGATCGATTAGAAGAGCTGAGAGGCGGTGGGGTGCTCCGTGCCGCTGCCCACGCTTTCTGAAGGCTGTTATCCGCTTCCTGCTCAGCCTGGAACTGTTCCCTTGAGGCTGGGGTCACCAGTTCTTCCTCAGACTGTGGACTTGGGCTTGGTCCCTCTGGAAGCGATGTAGGTGATGGGGTTGTTTCCGTTGCTGGTGAACCGCTCTCCGCTGGTGCACCTGAGGGTATTTCAGGCTCTGGCTGAGCCTTTTGGGTATGGCTGTCTGTTGCTTCTGCCAGTTGTGGCTCGCTGGCGCCCTCTGGCGTTGAGTTTGAAGATGTGGTTGCACTTGCTGGTGCTGGTTGCTGTTCCAGTTCCGGGCCTGGGACTGGAGATGCTGTGGCTGTTTCCGTGTTAGGCATGGAATCCGGGTCCACTACCTCTGTCTGGGTCTCTGGTAACACAGACGGGGCGTCTGTGGACGGCTTAGGAACAGGAATGGGTCTGGAAGCTTGCCTGGTTTGGCTACGTGTAACCATTCCCACTCTCTTGGCCCGCCTCACCTGGTTGGCCAAGTCTTCCCCCAGTAGCATGGGGATAGGATAATTGTCATAGACTGCAAAAGTCCACATTCCTGACCAGCCTTTGTACTGGACAGGCAGTTGAGCTGTAGGCAAGTCTACAGCTTGTGACATGAAGGGGTAAATTGTAACTTTGGCCTTTGGGTTGATGAATTTGGGGTCAACGAAGGATTGGTGGATAGCTGACACTTGTGCCCCCGTGTCTCTCCACGCAGTAACCTTCTTTCCGCCCACTCTCAAATTTTCCCTTCGCTCCAAGGGTATTTGAGAGGCATCCGGGCCTGGGGATCTTTGGGGTGATGGTGGTGTAATGAATTGCACTCGCATGGTGTTCTTTGGACAGTTGGCCTTGATATGTCCCAGTTCATTACACTTAAAGCATCTTCCATCTGATGGGTCACTGGGCCGAGGTGAGTTACTGGAGACTGGTGAGGTTGAAGGGTAGGGTATCTGTGGCTTTACTTGGGTGGTATGTGGGGTCTTTGGCTGTCCTCGGTTGTAGGGTTTATGGTCTGTGTGCCCCCTGGGGTAATCGTTCCCCTTGACAGTAGCTTTCTTGCTTTCTGCCAGTTCCATCCATTTGGCTCCAATCTCCCCCACCTCAGCGATATCTTTGGGATTTCCATCTTGTATGTACCGTGTGATGTCTTCAGGAACACCATCCAAGAACTGCTCCATTTGTATGAGGAGGTTTAGTTCTTCCAAGGTTTGAATGTTGTTTCCTGTTATCCAGGCCTCATAGTTTTTTGCAATGTAGTAGGCGTGTTTGGGAAATGACACCTCGGGTTTCCACTTTTGGGTTCTGAAGCGCCGACGGGCATGATCTGGGGTTATCCCCATTCGGTATCTGGCCTTGGTTTGAAAAAGTTTATAGTCATTCATTTGCAGCTTAGGCATTTCAGCTGCCACCTCTGCTAAAGGTCCACTGAGCTGTGACCTCAATTCTACCATGTACTGGTCTTCGGGGATGTTGTACCCAAGACAGGCTCTTTCAAAATTTTCCAAGAAGGCCTCGGTGTCATCACCTGCCTTGTAGGTGGGAAATTTCCTGTGCTGTGGAGCAATAATTGGCGCCGGGTTGTTAGGGTTGGCTGGCACATGCAACCCAGCTTTTGCCATCTCCAGTTCATGTTTTCTCTGTTTTTCCTTCTCTTCATTCTCTTTTTGTTGTTTTTCCATTTCTTTTTGTTGTTTTTCCATTTCTTTTTGTTGTTTTTCCATTTCTTTTTGGTGTTTTTCCATGTCTCGGCGGTGGGCCGCCTCTTCTTCTGCTTGTTTCCTTCGGTAGGCCAACTCTTCTTCTTCTAGTTTTCTTTTGTGTGCTGCCTCTTGGGCTGCCTGTTCTCTTTGGAAGGCTGCCAGTTTCATGCTTTCTTCCTTTTCTTTCATCTCCATCTGTCGCCTGTGTTCAGCTTCTTTGATTTGTTCTTCGGCCTCAATTTTTGCCTTAGAAGTCATGGTTCCTGTTTTCTTGTGTTGGGGTGCCCTCCGGTGTTTATCTTCTGAACTGCAGGTTCTGTTGCCTCCTGAAGTCTGCCTAGCAACAGTGCTTTTTTCCTTTTCTCTCTCTAGCTAATGTTCAATGAAAGGAAACCAGAAAAACCACTTTATTTGCATGCATATAAGTGCTGGTACTTGCCTCCTAATGGGAGGGCTATTGCATGACAAAAGACCCTTAACAGTCTGGTAATGGCTTCTCGCTTAACATGCAAGCCACAAACTGCCAGAGAGAGCAGAAAAAAAAAATTCTCTCTGGTTCCCTTTTAAAACCAACTGTTTCTCTCTGCTAAAAAGCCCTTAGCAGAGAAAAGAAAAATATAATATTCCTACTGGCTTCTGGATTCTGTCTATATCCCACCAGCTGCCACTCATATCATAACCTTAGTCCCAGATTTGGACCTTAGCGTCCAAAATATGGGGGTTAGCATGAAAACCTCCAAGCTTAGTTACCAGCTTGGACCTGGTACTTGCTGCCACCACCCAAAAAATTAGAGTGTTTTGGGGCACTCTGGTCCCCCTGAAAAACCTTCCCTGGGGACCCCAAGACCCAAATCCCTTGA
The DNA here is from genome assembly GCF_025201925.1 of Gopherus flavomarginatus. Taxonomy (NCBI): domain Eukaryota; kingdom Metazoa; phylum Chordata; order Testudines; family Testudinidae; genus Gopherus; species Gopherus flavomarginatus. The sequence goes on from NC_066620.1 coordinate 89,624,320, forward strand.
GTCTCACAACAAAGGGAAATAATCCTTTTTCCCTTCCCCCCTCCAGGTGCTCCTGGAGAGATACACAGACACAAGCTCTGTGAAACTACACAGAGTGACTTCCCCTCTCTGTTTCCAGTCCTGGAAACCAAAAGTACTTTCCTATTCCCCCAGAGGGAATGCAAAATCAGGCTAGCAATCCAACACACAGATCTCCCCTTGATTTCTTCCTCCCACCAATTCCCTGGTGAGTACAGACTCAATTTCCCTGAAGTAAAGAAAACTCCAACAGGTCTTAAAAGAAAGCTTTATATAAAAAGAAAGAAAAATACATACAAATAGTCTCTCTGTATTAAGATGATACAATACAGGGTAAATTGCTTAAAAGAATATTGAATAAACAGCCTTATTCAAAAATAATACAAATCAAAGCACTCCAGCACTTATATTCATGCAAATACCAAAGAAAAGAAACCATAGAACTTACTATCTGATCTCTTTGTCCTTACACTTAGAAACAGAAGATTAGAAAGTAGAACTACTTCTCCAAAGCTCAGAGAAAGCAGGCAGGCAGACAAAAGACTCAGACACTCAATTCCCTCCACCCAAAGTTGAAAAAATCCGGTTTCCTGATTGGTCCTCTGGTCAGGTGCTTCAGGTGGAAGAGACATTAACCCTTAGCTATCTGTTTATGACATTTGGGTTTTAAAAAAATTGCATATGGAGCTGTGTGGACTGCAGACTCATTTGTGAAGGGGCTAGAGAGAGAGGATCTCTGTGAGTGGGACTGAGGAGATGGTCTTTTCTGTTTCAGACCTGGCACGCCCATTAGAGAAAGCTTTAACCGGTGCTCCAACTTCCTTTGCCTGCTTCTCAAAATTTTAGTTGTGAAGCTGCAGAAGCCTGGGAGCCTGCAGAGGTTTGAGCACCTGGTGGAGGAAGCTTGAATATTATTTAAAGCTCTTTCTTGGAAATATGAAGTTTCAAACCAAGCAGATGTGATTGTTTAACAGGTCCCTTGTTTCCCCAGCTGTGCTTCCTGGCCAGCTACACTCTCAAGACCCTTGGACAGTCTCTATCTGTTCCTTTAAATCTTGAGTAGGCACTTTCTGTCTCCATCCAGCCATTGTCATTTGTCCACTGTCCAATCTCCATTATACCAGCTGATTTTCTTGTTTGTTGTAAGTATCAGCACTCACATGCAGGACAGCTGCTCCTTCCTATGGTTTTACCAAGATGCAGGAAACAGGCTGTAGTTCAGCCAATGAAGCCCTGAATTAAATAACTATAAGATAGTGCTATCTCTGTCAGTTTCTCCCTAGGTGATTTACCTTGCAATTATATATTAAAAACCACACACACTGTCACAATTAATCAGTGTGAAATCAATTATTTGCCACAATAGTTGTTGTAAAATGCATCTAACAACAAATTAATTGAAAAATGACATGCAGTGTAAATAGAAATAGTTATGGCTCAAAGTATTTACAGACCAAGCACATCAATTAAAAAAATAACCCATGCCTTAGATTTTGGAATAATCTACAAGTGAGTCTGTTCTCAATTCTCAAACTCCAGGGACCCCAAAGATTAGGTTCAGCCCCACCCCCAAGCAAAAAATCAGAAGTGGCGATTGTCACGGAGTCACTGGACGATGCTCTGGAACTACTCCATATGAAGCCAGTCAGGACTCTGGGTGACATGCCTCCTCTCTCTGAGCATACTGTCTCCAGGGCAAGAAGCTTACACAGCTTCGACCTTCCTGGGTCTGACCTCGGAGCATTCAGCATCCACTTTTCACACCATGCACCTCCCGCAGCGAGTCTGCACAGTCAAGGCTCCGGGGAAGCCGGAGGGCCCTGCACCCCAACTGCGCAGTCAGACGTGACTCTCAGACAGCTGGTAAAACAAAAGGTTTATTAGTTGACAGGAACACGGATTAGAACAGAGCTTGCTATTACAGACATCACTGACTTTCAACCAAGTCCATCTTGGGAACCCTAGGCCAGAAGCCCTGGATTCCCCCTCTTCCAGTCCCCCCATGCAGACTGCCCGCTTCCAGCTACCCGACCTCTGACACCCTTCTTGATGCTCCTCCTCCTTCTCTTTGTCTCGCTTCCCCTTCCTGGGCGCCAAGTGTCACCTAGTTGCATCTCCTTTCCTGGGTCTCAAGTTACATAGGTGCAAACAGCAGGGCAGCCTCACCTGCCCTGAAGGCCTCAGCAAAAATCACACACCCAATTCCCACCACCTAAGTATTGGTGCAATACACAGGAAAACTAAGGTACACACAGTGTTAGTATAGGCCAGTAAGACTCACATGCAACATAACAAGATGAATAAAACCCCACTTTGTCACAGCGATATAAAAAAGTTTATAACTCAAAGAATTAACAGATTTACTTGAAAAACTCTCAGAAATTATAAAAAGTAAATTTTGTCAGTTTGGTGAGGATACAGAATTTAAGCCCCATTTTAAATGGGGTGAATAAGGACTGCAGTATTTAACCCTGAGTCCAAAGACTTGCCACACTTCATGATGACTGCATTAGGACAGCACCCAGCCCTGTGTCTGAGGCATCGGTGAACACCATAAAGGGCTTGTCCAAGTCCAGGTTTACCAGCACCAGGCCCTTGACCAGAGCCTCCTTAAGAGCACAGAGGGCCCTCTGGCACTGTTCAGTCCAGACCACCTTATCTGGCTTACTTCTTACATAGCTCAGTGATGGGGGCAGCTATGGAGCTAAAGTGGAGCATGAACCTCTGATAGTAGCCCGCCATCCCAATGAAAGCCTGGACCTGCTTCTTAGTCTGGGGAGTGGGCCAATCTCTGATCACGTCCACCTTGGCTGGCTCTGGCTTTAGGCAGCCGACCCCCACTTTGTGGCCCATGTATGACACTTCTGACATCCCCACTTTGCACTTGCCAGCTTTCATCAGACCTGCGTCCCAGAGCTGGTCCAGCACTTGTTTAACGTGGGACACATGGTCCTCCCAGGTCTGGCTAAAAACACAGATTAAATCAATATACACCAGGGCAAAATTCTCCATCTCCTTGAGTAACTGGTCCACCAGGCACTGGAAGGTGGCAGGTGCCCCTTTTAGGCCAAAAGATAGGATCAGGAACTCGTATAATCCCAGAGGGGTGATAAAAGCAGACTTCAGCCAGGCATCCAGATCCAAAGGTACTTGCCAGTAGCTCTTGGTGAGATCCGTAGTAGTGAGATAACAAGCCCCGCCCCAGCTTGTTGAGAAGCTCGTCAGGCCTACGTATGGAGTAGGCATCAAACTTGGTGATGGCATTAAGCCTCTGGTAATCCACACAAAACCAGATTGACCCGTCCTTCTCGGGGACCAACACCATGGGAAAGGCCCAAGAGCCGGAGGACAGCTGGATCACTCCTAAAGCCAGCATGTCCTTGACCTCTCTCTCCAAATTCTGGGCTGTTTTCCCAGTGACCCAGAACGGGGAGCATCTCACAGGAGTGTGGGCTCCTTTCTCCACCTGGTGGACAGCCAGGTTAGTGAGCCCAGGCTGGCTGAAGAACAGTTGCCAGTAGGAACCCAGCATCTCTCGGATCTCTGCCTGCTTGGCAGGGGTTAGCTGGTCAGATAGGGGAATTGATTCCAGCGAAGGGCTGGCCCCTGTCTCAGGGAATAGATCCACCAGGGGATCATCTACCTGCTCCTCCCACTGGCCACACACAGTCAGTACCAAATTCTCCCTGTCAAAGTAAGGCAGGGAGAATGTCATCATGTTGACATGGTACACCTGGTGGCTGTGAGCCCGGTTAGACAGTTCCACTAGATAGTTCACCTCATTCAGCTGCTTGATGACCTGAAAGGGCCCATCCCAGGCAGCTTGTAGTTTGTTCTTTCTCATGGGAAGGAGAACCATCACCTGGTCCCCGGTGGCACAGGAGTGGGCATGTGCTGAGTGGTGGTACTAGACCTTCTGCTTCCCTTGGGTCCTGGCTAGATTCTCCCCAACCAAGTCCATGAACTCAGCAAGCTTTTTCCAGAAAGTCAGTACATACTCCACCACTGATTCTCCATCGGGGGAGGCCTTCCCCTCCCATTTGTCCCTCATCAAGTCCAGGGGTCCCCTCACTCTCCTCCCATATAGCAAATCGAAAGGAGAGAACACGGTTGACTCCTGGGGCACTTCCCGGTATGAGAACAGCAGGTGGGGTAAATACTTGTCCCAGTCCTATGGGTGCTGGTTCATGCTGGTTTTCAGCATGATCTTTAGGGTCCCATTGAATTTCTCCACCAGCCCGTTGGACTGAGAGTGATACGCTAAGGCCCAGGTGTGTCGGACCCCACACTTCTCCCACAAGCACCAGAGCAGAGTTGACATGAAATTGGAGTCCAGGTCTGTAAGGACCTCGCTGGGGAACCCTACCCTGCTGAAAATGGTCAGCAGCACATCTGCCACAATGTCTGCCTCAATAGAGGACAAGGCCACTGCCTTGGGATAACGAGTAGCAAAATCTACCACCACCAGAATGTATTTTCTCCTTGTCTGAGCTGCCTTGCTGAGGGGTGCCACTATGTCCACGGCCACCTTCTGGAAAGACTCCTCTATGATGCGCAGGTGACTCAAAGCGGCTTTTCCTTTGTCCTGGGCCTTCCCCACCCTCTGGCAGGGGTCACAGGACCTGCAGTATTGTTGGATGGCAACAAAGACCTCGGGCCAATAAAAGTTCCCTAGCAACCTCTGCCTAGTGCGCTGGATTCCCTGGTGTCCCGAGAGAGGGACATCGTGGGTCAGGTACAGTAGCCTGTGGCAGTACTTCTGGGGGACCACTAGCTGCCTCTTGATCCCCCACAGTTCCACTTCTCCTTGGGGAGCCCATTCCCAGTACAGGAATCCCTTCTCCCATAGGAATCTTTCCCAGCAGCCTTCCTCCAGGGGTTTCGCCGTGCTGTAGCAAGTTCCCTCAGCTTCTCCAAGGAGAGATCCTTAGGCAGCTCGGCCTGAAATTCAGGGTCTGGGGAAGGAATGGGGACCTGCTCCCTCTCAGTGGTTGGGTCTAATGCCGCAGCCTCGGCAAGACCTGTCCCCAGTGGCTCCTTTCCTGCTGGATTAGGAACCTGCATTCTTGGCAGGGCACTGCCTCCAGTGTCAGGGCAGAGTGCCCTTCACTGGCTCTGGCTATGGGTGATGACTAGGGTGCTCTGGGGGCCACCCAGCCAATCCACCAGGTCATCCCCCATCAGCACCTCGGTTGGCAACTGATGGTGCACCCCCACATCTTTGGGCCCCTCCTTGGCCCCCCATTTCAGATGTACCCTTGCCACGGGCACCTTAAACAGGGGCCCACACAGGCCGGTTACAGTCAGGTAGATGTTGAGCACCACCTCGGGCTGGACCAGCGTCACCTCAGAGCCCGTGTCCCAGTACCCAGTGACCAGCTTCCCATCCACCTCCAGGGGAATGAGGCACTTGCTCCTCAGGGGTTGCCCCATAGCCACCCTGTAGACTGAGAACTTTGAATCCAGGGCACCAAGCCTCCCTGAGGAGCTGACCTGGGAGACTCCTCCCTCTTAGGCCATTGCTAAACTGCCAGCCCCTCCTGCCTGGGGAGCCAGCCCCTTCTTCAGCTGGGTTCCCACCCACTTAACCCTTTGAGGGCTTGGTTTGCTCATCCTGTCTGTGTCCTTGTCCATCTGTGGCCCCTCTGCCCACAGTAATTACACCTCAGGTCCTGTTGGTCCTCTGGGGCTGGGTCAGTCACCTTGGGTACTGGCTGTGCCTCTCAGGAGGGATTTATCAGAGACTCCCTTCAGGGAAGCCCCTGGGTGACCCCCCCTTTTGTATTGATGTGGGCCTGTTCCCCTGGGATTCCATTCTATATCCCGACCTGCTGTCTGCAAACTCATCAGTCAGCAGCCCCGCGTGGTGTAGATCCTTCGGCCTCTTGTCCACCAGCAACATCCTCAGGTCAGGGCGGCAGAGTTCATATAGTTGCTCCAGCCCCATCTGTTCAATCACGTCCTCCTTGGTCTGTGTCCCGGCCCCATTCACCCACTTGCGGGTGTATTCCCCCATCAACATGACTAGTTCCAGATAGGTCATCCCCTGGGTCTTCTGCACACCTCGGAATCTTTTCCTCTATGCCTCAGGGATCAGCTCAAACTTGTGCAGCAGGTCTTGTTTGAACAGTCTATAGTCCCCTGCTTCCACTTTATCTGTCTGGCTGAACATCTCTATGGTTTTGGGACCCAGTAAGGGGGTGAGATGCCGAAACCTGTCTGCAGGGTCAACCTGGTGCACATTGCATCCCCTTCCTTAAACTGAGGCAGCACTTTTAGATCGGAGTTCCCTGCAGACTTAGCCACCCTGGGCCCATCCCCACTCACCACAGTAGGGGTCTCTGCTTCTCAGCTCCGCCATCGCCAATTCATGCTGCATCTGTCTCTCACGGTCCTGCTGTTCCTTCTCACAGTCCTCCAGCTCCTTCAGTTTCAGTTCCATTTCCAGCTCCAACAGTCTCAGCTCCACCAATAGGGAACTCAGCCATGAAGATCCCCTGCTGGTTGGGTAGGTGGATCCTGGGGCTGCCTGGCTGCTTTCAGCCCTCCCATGTTCATGGTTGGGTCGGTGGCTGGGGTGATGCCTGGGGCTGCCTGGCTGCTCTCAGCCTCTCTCGCGGCCCCACCTGGGTCACAAACCAGCTCCTTAGAGCAATCATTCTCTTCCAACTGAGCAATCAGCAGTGCCTTGGTGAATCTTCCAATGTGCAGCCCTCTCTCACTGCACGGCTCTACAATGTTCTTCTTAAGAAGATGATTATAGGCCATCTCCACGCTGTTCCCAAGTGGTCATGGACTCACAGGCCTGTGCTCTCTCAGCTTCCCATGATCCCTGGGAGGAACCCCTTCAGTGCGACAGCCCTTCTCGGGGGTCCACTTTCTCTCAGGGGTTAGGTCATAGACTCCTCTGCCTCCTGGAAATGCATCTCTTGGAGCCTCCAGCATGCCCATCTCTCGCTAATCCCCCTTTGTTCTCCTGCTCCCCAGTCACTTACTGCAGGATTCTCTGTTCACAGGGTGCAGTTTGATCCCACTTCAAACACCAGTTATCATATAGTCACTGGGCGATGCTCAGGAACTACTCTATATGAAGCCAGTCAAGACTCTGGGGGCGCATGCCTCCTCTCTGTGAGCATACTATCTCCAGGGCAAGAGGCTTACACAGCTTCAACCTTCCTGAGTCTGACCTTGGAGTATTCAGCATCCACTTTTCACACCATGCACTTCCCACAGTGAGTCTGCACAGGCAGGACTCCTGGGGAAACCAGAGGGCCCTGCACCCCAACTCCGCAGTCAGTTGTGACTCTCCGACAGCTGATAAAACAGAAGGTTTATTAGCCGACACGAACACAGCGTAGAACAGAACTTGCTATTACAGACATCACTGACTTTCAGCCAGGTCCATCTTGGGAATCCAGTCCTCCCACACAGACTGCTCACTTCCAGCTACCTAGCCTCTGACACCCTCTTTGAGGATTCTCCTCCTTCTCTTTGTCTCACTTCCTGGGCAACAGGTGTCACCTGGCTGCATCCCCCTTCCTGGGTCTCAGGTTATATAGGTGCAAACAGTGGGGCAGCCTCACCTGCCCTGATAGTCTCAGCAAAAATCACACCCAATTCCCACCACCTAAGTATTGGTGCAGTACACAGGGAAACTAAGGTTCACACAGTATTAGTATAGGCCAGTAAGACTCACATGCAACATAACAAGATGAATAAAACCCCACTTTGTCACAGAGATATAAAAAAGTTTATAACTCAAAAGAATTAACAGATTTACTTGAAAAACTCAGAAATTATAAAAAGTAAATTCTGTCAGTTTGGTGAGGATACAGAATTTAAGCCCTATTTTAAATGGGATGAATAAGGACTGCAGTATTTAACCCAGAGTCCAAAAACTTGCCACACTTCATGATGACTGCATTAGGAGCTAATTCAGACCATATACAAGCAAAAATTTATTACCAATAATTGTTCTTTTTAGTGGCCTCTTAACAGGTATTTGGTTAGTGTGCCTGCTTCTGGCTCTATTTTCCTATAATGTATTAAGTAATTATAAAGGGTACATTTTCATATTGATCCACGAAAAAATGTAAGTTCTTTAATAGTGCTTCTACACACACACACACACGAGTCTATACCATGGGTGGGCAAACTTTTTGGCCTGAGAACCACATAAGGGAATAAAAATTGTATGGTGGGCCATGAATGCTTACAAAATAGAGGTTGGGGTGCAGGAGGGGGAGCGAGCTCTGGGGTGGGGCTGGGGATGAGGAGTTTGGGATCTAGGAGAGTGATCTGGGCTGGGACCGAGGGGTCCGGAGGGCAGGAGGGGGATCAGGACGGGGTAGGGGGTGCGAGAAGGGGTGCAGGTTCCGGCTGGGGGTGCAGGCTCTGGGGTGGGGGCTGGGGATGAGAGGTTTGGGGTGCAGGATGGTGCTCCAGGCTGGGATCAAGGGATTTGGAGAGCGGGAGGGGGATCTGGGCTGGGGCAGGATGTTGGGGCATGGGGAGAGGCTCAGGGATGCAGGCTCCAAGCAGCGCTTACTTCAGGCATGGTGCGGCTCCCGATCCAGTGCCCCAGCCAGAGCGGGGCTGAACCATGTGGTGCGGCCCCCAACCCAGCACCCCAGCCAGAGCGGGACCAAGCCGCTGGTCAGCCCCGACCCAGTGCCCTGGCAGGAGCAGGGCCATGTCCCTAGTGCGGCTAGTGGGCCAGCTTAAAAAGGCTCATGGGCTATAGTTTGCCCACCCCTGCTATAGGATATTCAGGGGATTCCCTCAGTCTTTCCTGTTGAAGCTGTTCCACTGCGTACAAATAATTAGTCATTGGAGAAGGAGGACTAGCTCCTGGTCTCCCACCTCTTCAGTGGGTGCTCTAACCACCAGGCTGTAGAGTCATTCTTCTCTTTGATTCAGTGACTGTAATTCTTTAGCCGAAGTGGAATAGCTTCAATAGAAGAGACTGAGGGTGAACCTCCCCTCTCAATCAGACTAGTCTATAGCTCTGACTGTGACTATTGTGGAAGTTCATGTTTGTTACTGGGTTGATGAAATCTAATTATAGAACATACCACCAGTTGGGGTGTCTGCCCTGCTTTTTAACAGTCTGTCCTGAGGTTGACACACTCAGTCATGAGTCACTCTGGACAGCATGACAAGGGGTTTTCACCTTCCTCTGCAGCACATGGTTGCAGATCACTTGCTAGGATTATCAGGGCATATCTCACTTAAACATTTCCCAGCCCATGTGGGGGGGCTTGGGGCACTGGTGTACCTTGGTTCCTCCTATTCTCTGTCTGTGACACATAACAGTTAATCTTCTGTGGGCTGTAATACTTTGGTCTCATTTCAGTTGTTGTATTTAGCATGTGGGTGCTGGCGGGGCAGATCTATGTTCTTTGCCGCTCCAAGCACGGCAGTCCACTGATCACACAAATTCGGTGGCATTTCTGTGGGTGATCTGCCGGTCCCGCACCTTCCGCACTTGCCACTGAATTGCTGTCAAAGCCACGGGACCAGCGGACCTCCTGCAGGCATGCCGCTGAAGGCTTCTTGACTGCCGCCCTCACAGCGGCCAGCAGGCCGCCCCCCTGCTGCTTGCCACCCCAGGCACGCGCTTGCTGCGCTGGTGCCAGGAGCCGCCCCTGGTGCTAGGTGAGTGGACATGGCCTGTGCTATACAGAGAGTCACACTAAATAAACTAGTGGTACCTGCTGGCCTTAAACTCTATAACTCTATGTCTAGCCACCGGCTCAAGTGTAACATGGCTGAAACAGGCCTCAATTTTCTGCCACAAGTCCTCTGCACTACCTCCTTTCTCAATCACTATGGACACCACCAATAACTTACCCGTTACTCAGATCCACAACCTGGTCATCATCGTCGACTCAGTCTGGGTATGAGAACCTAGAGAGAGGTCCATGTCTAAATCTTGCAGATCTTTTCTATGCCATATCTCTAAGATATGGCCTTTTCTATCCACTTATGTAGCTAAAACTCTTATCTCATCATCTCACACCCCAGTTACTGTAACATCCTTTTCTCTGGCCTTAACACTTTCAACCTTGCCCCCACTGATACCCAGTCAGAATGCTGCTGCAAAAATCATTTTCCTAGCCCATTGCTTTGATCGTGTTGCTCTCTCTGTTTGCATTTCTCCACTGGCTCTTCCTTCTCTATTGCATCATATGTAAGCTACTTATGTTCACTTTCAAGGCACTTCACAGCCTATCCCCACAGCCACCTTACTTAACATCTTTTGTACTGATGACATATTGACCCTCACCTTTGGTCTGTCCATGATGCTAAAGTCCATTGCCCAATTAAATGTTCAGACAAGCATTTCATGCTTTCTCCTGTGCCACTTTTTATTCTTGGGAGCATCTCTTCATAAATATCTGCAAAGCTACCTAATTATCTTCTAAACCTCCCAAAAAACTCTACTTCTCTATGATGCAGGGCTGCCCAGGATCAGGGGCAAGTGGGGGAATTTGCCCCAGGCCCCCACAAGAATATAATATTCTATAGCATTGCAACTTTTTTTTTATGGAAGGGGCCCCTGAAATTGCTTTGCCCCAGGCCCCCTGAATCCTCTGGGTGGCCCTGCTATGATGCCTCCAAAAATCTTGGTAATGGTTAGCCACTGTTGTGCTGAGACCACTGCTTATTATACTGTCCAATACTGTCTCATTGTTTCCTTGTACTTCCCCACCTGTCTGCACTGTATCATCTGTTGCCTCTGGTCTCCTGCTTAGACTCTAAGTTCTTTTGGCCAGGGACTGTCTTTTTGTTCTGTGTTTGTACAATGGGGCTAGGGACCAGAGACACTACAGTAATACAAATAATAAAAATCAGCCTTACTTGAACAAGTGTGGAATTTCCCCTCAAACGACACTGTCTTGAGGTGGTGTAGTGGGTGGAGAAAATTGCAGAAATGAAAGATCTTCTAAAATATTTGTTTAGCTAGTGTACCATACTGCACAGTCCGGCATTAATTCTGTATCATCTTGTACACATCTTTCAATCATAATACTCTCTGTAAATAAGTGATACTGATCACACAGGTATTCAATAATGTGGAGCTGACTTGGGTTCTGAATCTGCACTTGGTACTCTGACAAAGCTTTCATTGACTTTCAATGGACGTTTTACAAGATTAAGGAGAGCAAATCAGTGTTCCCTTCATTCTGAGACAAAAGTAATTAAAGTAACTTCAGCAGATTTAGAATATAATCAAGTCAACTAAAAATGTTTACAGGTCTGTGAGGCTCATTTCTGTTTGATGTCACCCTGCTCCCAAGTGCATCTATGACATTTGTACATCCAGTTCACATAGAACCTTCTGTCTCCTACAAAATGCCACAGATTTATGTAGTTAGACATCTCACATCTGGAGCATTCTAATAGTCTGACTCTCTCACTAAGTCTGGCAGTCAACATATTGGTTCAAGTTGTCTATGGGCTGGTCTACACTGGGGGGGTATCAATCTAAGATACGTACCTTCAGCTACGTGAATAGCATAGCTGAAGTTGAAGTATCTTAGATCGATTTACCTCAGGTCCTCATGGTGTTGGATCAATGTCCATGGCTCCCTGTGTCGACTCCGCTACTGCCGCTCGCTCCGGTGGAGTTCCGGAGTCAATGGGAGCGCGTTCGGGGATCGATATATCGCATCTAGATGAGATGCGCTATATCGATCCCCAAAAAATCGATTGCTACCCACCGATAAGGCGAATAGTCTAGACATACTCTCAGATGTGCAAAATTTGAGGGCATTTTAATTTGAAATACACTAAAGACCCACATCTAGCTTTACTGAAATCATGTTACAGTATCAAAGGAGATACAATAAATATTACATGGGCCAAAATTATTTTTATACATTTACGCAGTGACAAACATGCACGACGCTTTACAAGAGTAAATAGAAAGAGTCCCTGCCCCCAGAAACTTAAGTGTGGCTCTGCTCTGAAAAGTAACTGCAAAAATGACACCTTATTACTCAATAGATCTACTCACTAGGTAAAATTCACCCATGTGGAAAGTGTGGGCACAAACTCTGTGCACAAATTTGAATCCAATTTAAGCCTTCAAAACAGTGCAATTATGCAATCCCATTGTCTTCCAATTTGATCCTTAGTGACATCTATGCATCCCCATTGCTTTTAATGTGTAACTTACTGGAGATTTGTAAACAATTCCCTTAATGATTCATAAGAAGGAATAGAATCTGGCTAGCTGTGTTGGCTCTGCAGGCTTAACAGGAGTAAAAAAAGCAATAACATTTGTTGGCGATGATGCAAAAGAAGGAAAGAACCCAAATTGCCTATGAGATTTCAGACTGAACTTGCAGGGCTAACAGCTAGAAAAACATACATCTTCAGAATATAAGAATGGCCATAGTGGGTCACACCAATGGTCCATCTAGCCCAGTATCCCGTCTTCCAGCAGTGGCCAATGCCAGGTTCTTCAAAGGGAGTGAACAAAACAGATAATCATCAAATGATCCAGCCCCTGTTGTCCACTCCCTGCTTCGAGCAAACAGAGGCTATGGACACTCAGACCATGGTGAATGAGGAGGAGAAAGTAAATCATCAGCAGCAGTGCTGATTATGTTTAATGGAGACACTCTAGCTGAGAAAGTAAGACCAGTGTTTCAGATCTTTAGAATCAAGCCATATATGTTTCCCCTCCCTTCAGGTGTTATGAATGCCAACAGTATGGTATGGGCATGTAGCAAATGTTTGTAAGGGGAAAATGAGATGTGGTAAATATAGGGGAGAGCATTCCTATGGAAGTTGTATAGAAGGGGCGGATGTCAAGTATAGTAACTGTGGTGATAATCACAGTCCTGCATATAGAGGGTGTCATCTGGCAAAATAAGATAAGTTGATACAAAAGGCAAAAATTGTTAGTGGCAGATCTTATGCAGAAGCTGTAAGGAGACTCTCAAAACAGCAGGCGGAGAAGGAAGAGAAAATCAGAAGAGGAAAAGAGAAACTGCAAACACAGCCTCACTCTATAAAAATATGATAAACATTGCGGAAGGAATAGGTGATGATATATTAGTATTGAAAAAAGAAAGGTTTATTATATTTATTATTGAAGTGATAAATTGCACATCACAAACAAAGAACAATCAGAAAAAAATGAGCATTGCAAGGGCAGTAGAAAAATATGTGTATATTAGCAATCTGTCAATAGGCTATATTTATATGATTTTGGATTAGACTAATGGTGAAATGACTAGTCCAGGGATCACAATCTTTTTTGGAATGCACACAGTTTGATAGCACATGGTCAAGAACTAAAAGTTAATTGATGAAAACCATCTAGTGGTTTTAAACTGTAGCACCCCAAGTAGATTTAATGCAACAGACGATAGTTTTTCTTGCTTAGACTTTGGAATTATAACAGCAGACATTGCAAGTAGATGCAGTTGAGAAATAATATATAAGGAAAAAGAAATCCCTATTCATACTACTTTTCAAGGCCAAGGTAAGGTTGAAGGTAAGAGAAAATTACTCACCTGGAATTTTAAGAAAGCTAACTAGACGCTATTTACAAGTAAGTGTACTGAATTTGTGAATGTTCATTGTGTGTGATGACACAGAGAATTTCAACAGCAACATAATAAACAGATTAATAGCTGCAGTTTCAGTAGCTGTACCGAAGATATTGAAGTACCCCAAAACTAAAAACGCACTTCCTTGGTGAAGGAGGAATGCAAACTGGCAATTAAAGAAAGGGACAAAGCCTATAAAAAGCAAAACTACAATGAACAGTAAAGATCTAACAAAGTATAAAAGAAGTAAGTCAGTCACGCAAAGAATTATTAAAAAAACAAAAACAAAGAGAGTTGCAGGAAATACTGTGGATGGATAAATAAAGATGCCAAGACATCAGAAATGTACAGGCAAAATAGAAGAATGAATGAAATGCAAACTAAATGTAGTCACATCCCAGGTCTTATTTGAACTGATAAAATAAGTTCTGATAATGAGAAAGCAGAAGTTTTAACACAGTTTTTCCAAGGGGTAAATAATGATGAAAATCAAAGTGCAGTTTTTTTCATCAAATTAAAAGACAATTCATTGAACAGAATCATAAACTATTATGTAGGTGGGGTAAATATGAAGATACTGTACTGAATGAATGGTTTTGTATGCAGGAACTTGAGAAAGTTATTGATATCAGCAAGAATACATTTCCAGGTAAACATAATATAGGCAACATAATATTTAAATCTCCCAAGAGAATTCTCAAATTGGTTTGAAATTATATAATATTATATGGGGGAAAAGAGCGATACCAGTAGGGTGGAAACATGCAGTAGTAATTCCCATACAAAAACCAGGCAGACTATCCACAAAAGTAGATGCTTATAGACCTATTGCCTATTTGGGTAAAATTATGGAGAGAACGGTGAATGGACAGTTTGGTTGCCTGTTTGGAAAACAGGGGCATTATAAGTAAGGTGCAGCCTGGCTTTATTCAATATTATGATAAATGATTTCCCAAAACAAATAAATGTTGAGGTAGGTGTCACTCTGTCCACAGATGATTGTGCTCTGTGGGTTGGGAGCAGGAATACTGGGGTGGCAGAAAAAAGAATCAATAAAACATTAGGCGAGACCTCTGACTGGGGAAATGCATGGAGTTTCAAGTTTTCCATTGCCAAAATCAAAGGACTGATCTGTACAAAAAGGAAAATTACAAAGGAATGTAACTGTATCTGTATGGAGGACAAAAAGATATAGTTAAAAGGTTTACTTTCTTAGAGATAATATATGATACTAAATTACTTTGGAAAGATCATATAGACTATGTTAAAGATAAGCATACAGGCAGGATTAACCTTCTTAAAAGACTTGCTGGGACTAACTGTGGGACAGATAAGAAAATACTGCTAATGGTATAGAGAGCCTGAATCAGGCTGGCTATTGACTATGGCTGCCCAGCTTTTGGGTCAGCATCAAAACCAGAACTTGAAAAATTAGACTTAATATAAACTTCGGCACTAAAAATTGTGTGCAGGGCATTTTTTACAACATTAGATGGATGCTACAGATAGCATCTAGTGAAATGCCAGTACATTATGAATGAAACAATTGGACTGAACTTTCTGGCCCAGAGTTAATAGATATTGTAATGGGAAAAGTATCTAACAAATATATGAAGATTGTTGGGAATTTGATGGGCAAACTATAGCACATAATGTTAGAACTCCACATGCCATTCAAGTTAAAGTGTGAATGCAGAAGTTGGAAGATAAGGAAAAACTAATTGGCATCAAAACTTTTAGTCATGGGAAAATTAGTTCTGGATGGAAAGTCAGATGACCAAACATGGATTTAGATTTATTTTATAAATGTAAGGATAAAAAAGAGACAGTAGGTATTTAAAATGAAGTATACCAATATATGGATCAAAAGTGGAGTCAGTTTTATCAAATATATACAGATGGGTCCAAAAAAGAAAAAGCAGAAAGAATAGGAGCAGCATATTATATACCAAAATTTCAAATGAATATATCTAAAAGAGTGTCTGATTTTTATAGCTGTCATGATTGCCGAACAGGTAGCAATAATGCTAGCACTAAATTGGATTTGATATGTGCTTTCAGCAGTGGCAGTCATTTTCTTTTGATTCAGTCTCAGGTCTCACAGTGATTAAAAATGTGTGTGATTTAATCAATGCAATTATATTTCTAATAACAGAGTTAGTACAGATGGGGATACATGTAACATTAGCTTGGATCCTAGCGCATACTGCGATAACAGGGAATGAAATGGTGGACAAAGCAGCTAAAAATACTGTAAGGAATGGAAAGATTGGCACAGAATATCCTTGAATAAACACAAATTTCAAAGCCTAGACAGAAACATGTAAAAGAGGAACAGTAAACAATTTGGATTAATTAAAAAAGAGGAAGAAGGTTTTTTTGACCTCTGCCCTTGAGTTGAAGATAACAACATATATCAGAGCCTGGCTGTGAAAAATGAAGTGATTTTGTTTTGAGCACAAATTGGCCATTGTGGCTTAAACAAAACTGTTTTCAAATAAATAGACACAGAGATGGACTATATGTACTGTGCAAAATGAAAGAAACACTTGATAACCTTTTGTGGGTATGTAAGGGCTTTGATAAAGAAAGGGAAATGTCTTAAGATAACAAAAATCACATTATGTTGTTTAGTAAAAATGTCAGGGAAATGGGGTAGTATTAGGTGGTCTTATATTCCCTGAAGGACATAGGGCAGAATAATAGAATATAAGTATTCCTAAGTATCAAGGAATTATAGTTGGCGGCTATAGACTATTCAGTCAAGCCTGCTTTGCTATTAAAGAAAAAGAATTAGGAGAATCCATCATAATTAATGTCTAGGTATAGCCCAAAAGACAGTGGGCATCTCAAACCTTAGTCCATACCAGGAATCGGCAACCTTTGGCACGCGGTGGGCCGGGCTGGTTTGTTTACCTGCCGCGTCCGCCGCTCCAGGCCAATGGGGGCGGTGGGAAGCGGCAGTCAGCACACCCCTCAGCCCATCGGAGCCACAATCAGCTGAACCTGCTGAGGCAGCAGGTAAACAAACTGGCCCGGGCCACCAGGGTAAGCACCTGGTGGGCTGGGTGCCAAAGGTTGCCGATCCCTGGTCCATACCATAAATGAACATTAACTTGGACTGGGATTTTAATACTTAGCTGTCAAATTGCTGACTGATACTCTGGCCAAAAGATGGAAGGGAGTAGGGGAAAGTGGCTATTATTATTATTTGTATTACGGTAGCACCTGGGAATCCTACTTATGGACTAGGACCCCATTGTGCTAGGCACTGTAAAAACACAGAACAAAAAGACAGTCCCTACCCCAAAGAGCTTGCAGTCTAAGGTTAGCCTATAAAATTAATAATTTGAGTTTCTTGAAAAGCTTGTAATGTGGGGATTGTGTGTTTGCAGGCACTGAATTTCAATTTGGCCTGGCAGTTAAAAAAAATAAAAATAAAGCCAGGTCTCAGACTAGGGGGAAAATTTATTTTGAGAGGACTATGCCATGAAAAAGGTTAGAGGTGACAATGGATTCTAAAGGAAAACATCTTGTCATGAATTCGTAACTAATATTTCTATAAAATTCCTAAGAGTTTGCATAATCTCTCCATAGATATTTTTGTCATGTAGTTACTGTTTAAAACTCTTTAATTTCTTTTCATTACAGTATGACTTTCCCTGTCATTGCAAACCTCATTTTATACGTGTAGGACCAGATTCCACCACTCTTACTTGTGTTGAGTAGCACCTTTTTCTGCAAGTAATTGCATTGAAGTCAATGGGGCTATTCATGGAGTAAGGTCCTACTCAAACTGAATAATGGTGGCATAATCTGACCCCTAGTGAACCTAAGTGTCATACACAATTATAACTGAGAATTAACTGGCTACCATTCTGCCTGGTATCTACGAGGTAAGCAAAATCAAGAGGAAGCGACAACCTGTTTATTGATTTTGGTTACTGGTACGGAAAGTCCCATTCCATGGGTGTCCAACTGGAAATGTGCCATTGTAGACTATTTGCATTGGAATAATCGCAAAGTACAGGGTCATATCACACAAAGTCATAAAGTTTTTTTAGTGTTAATTAGCTAATATTTGTAAATCACTTAAAAATTATAAGTGAAATTCCTATGTAAGCAGAGTCAGAATGAGCTCTACCCTGACATCTGGTAGTGAGTTGTGGAAAAGGACTTCGGGGCTGATCTCATTTACATGGGACACCCACCCCAACTAGCATGAAGGGACTGCTTGTCCAAATGGTCACTTTGGCTGCTGTGGGACCCCTAGTCTCTTTATTATTGGGGCAGGAGTAATAAAGTGTTATCTTGATTATGGAATCAAGGACAGTAGAACTGTACTTGGCATTTTGTGATGGAGGGACTCGCCCTCTACTAAGTAGCACTCTCTAGAAAAGGGACATGGGTTCCAAAGCCCAGTGAACTAAGAGAGGTTGGGGACAGGTATGTGTACCTGGTAGTATGGGCCCCCTCTGAAAGCCCTGAACACCACTTTGCCCCCTCCTCACTCCACTGTGTAATAAGAGAGCTAAGTTTGACCAGAGCCTGTGCAAGGAAGTTTCGTGCCCTAGGCTTAAGACCCTGAGGGGAAAAGGAAACTGCCAAATTTACTTGGGGGTGGGTCTTTTGCTCATGGTTTGTGTTATGAATCCTGTTTGTGGCATTTCCCCAACATAATGCCACAATGTTTCCCTCCTTTATTAAAAGGATTTTGCTACACTCAGACTCTGTGCTTGCGGCACTCAGGGGGGGTGGTATGTAATTGTCCCAGGTCACCGGGTGGGGGCTTGAGCTGCTTTTGCATTGTGTTATTGAAATGGAACCCCTAGATACTGAACCCAGCCCTTGTTTCTGCCAACTCTGACAGGCGGAATGGTTACACCTACATTGTACAAATACACGACTTTCAGTTGTCTTACACTGAGAATGAATTTGTCCCAACAAACATTACATAAGTGCTAAGAAATTTTTATTCTGGAGCCAGAGAAACAAACGAATAAAAATCATTCACACTGTTAATACAGCTGTGGGAGTTCAAGGGGAAAAACAAACCAGTAATCAAAATACAACAGCATTTCATGCTAAAGGAAAAAAATGCTAAATTCAAGAGCCCCTGAAAAGCATAGTGTGTTTAAAAAATAGAATAGTAATAAATAATTTTAAATTAGGAAGAAACTTTCATTTCAGGCAGCAAATTAAAAGGTTTTAATGCTAAACTGAAGTTATACCAATTTACATCAGAGATTATGTTTTCCTGGGTTTTCGGATATGCTTGTCTGTAAGCTCACTCACCATTAATAAAAGGACAAACTTTTCATTTCAGAAATGTTTACTTGAGCAAACCCAATCTTGTTGTATTTAGCTTTTTATTTTTTAAGTTGGCTTCTACTACAGATGCTGACATTATTGAATTAATGGACTTTAACAGCTGTATAGTTTCCAGACTTAGTACATCATGTATTGCAACAAATAGAAATAAAGTGCAACTTGTCTTTATTTCTCATTATAGAGCTCAGCATTTGCGTCAGATGTGGTGATTGATTTAGCTGCTATTATTGACCTTTACACAGTTACAAACATTAAATGGAAAGTCTTAAGAAGATAAGGGCTAGTTCATGGGGTGGGAGGGTATCATACCTTTAGTCCCAGATTTGGACCTTAGCGTCCAAAATATGGGGGTTAGCATGAAAAACCTCCAAGCTTAGTTACCAGCTTGGACCTGGTACTTGCTGCCACCACCCAAAAAATTAGAGTGTTTTGGGGCACTCTGGTCCCCCTGAAAAACCTTCCCTGGGGACCCCAAGACCCAATTCCCTTGAGTCTTACAACAAAGGGAAATAATCCTTTTTCCCTTCCCGCCTCCAGGTGCTCCTGGAGAGATACACAGACACAAGCTCTGTGAATCCAAACAGAGTGACTCCCCCTCTCCGTTCCCAGTCCTGGAAACAAAAGCACTTTCCTCTTCACCCAGAGGGAATGCAAAATCAGGCTAGCAAATCCAACACACACAGATCTCCCCCTGATTTCTTCCTCCCACCAATTCCCTGGTGAGTACAGACTCAATTTCCCTGAAGTAAAGAAAAACTTCAACAGGCCTTAAAAGAAAGCTTTATATAAAAAAGAAAGAAAAATACATACAAATGGTCTCTCTGTATTAAGGTGACAAAATACAGGGTTAATTGCTTAAAAGAAATATGAATAAACAGCCTTATTCAAAAAGAATACAAATCAAAGCACTCCAGCACTTATATTCGTGCAAATACCAAAGAAAAGAAACCATATAACTTACTATCTGATCTTTTTGTCCTTACACTTAGAAACAGAAAATTAGAAAGCAGAAACTACTTCTCCAAAGCTCAGAGAAAGCAGGCAGACAGAAAACAAAAACTCAGACACAACCTTTCCTCCACCCAAAGTTGAAAAAATCCGGTTTCCTGATTGGTCCTCTGGTCAGGTGCTTCAGGTGAAAGAGACATTAACCCTTAGCTATCTGTTTATGACAGAGGGCAAGCTCAGTGGTTTGAGTTTTGGCCTGCTAAACTTAGGGTTGTAAGCTCAATCCTTGAGGGGGCCCTTTAGGGATCTGGAGCAAAAATCTATCTGGGAATTAGTTCCCCCTTTGAGCAAGGGGTTAGACTAGCTAAGATCCCTTCCAGCCCTGATTGTCTATGATCCTATAGTCCTTCAAAGTAAGCCTTTGCAGTTCTCTTCCTACTTTTCTCCACCTCACCAAAAACTATACATCATATATACACACTCTCCATAACCAGAAGAAGTAAAATTTCCTAGTGAGATCATGGCACAACAATATAATTTTTCAACATTAATAGTTCCATAGGTTTGTGTAGTTTTATGGTAGCTTGGCAGAGGGCAATTTACTGAAATAGACTGGAGAAAACATATTGAATTAAGTTTAATACTTTTAGGGTCCACTGTATTAAAAATTGTTTATTTGTTATTGTAGGATTGTATGTGACTTTTCTAGGAGACTGACTAATGTAAACCTTGGGGAAATATTAGAAACTACAGATAACTGTTTGAGACAATATGTACAAAGTTGGTTTCCTAAGAGGTACTTTGGCAGGCATTTTGAAGCTTCCCTGGGGAGAAAAACCTATTATCTACTGATTACCTGGTTCTGGAAACTCCAGATCAAAGACCCCTGAACTATATAAAGGAGTTACTAAATTTTTCATAAGTGTGCTAGTTCTGAACTGAGGCTGTTATGAACCTGTAACTATAGAAGAGATTCCCTTGTGCAGTTTGAATAATCACCCATATCGAAGTTGGGGTAATCACTGGTAAGCTGATTAGCAGGCATGTAGGTTATTTTATTGCTTTTAATATTTTTTCTCTGTAATGCCTTTACCCTGAGAATATATAAGCTTGTCTAGGAAGAGCTGGGTGATAGCTTAACTGCGGGCAGACTATTATTAGTCTCTGAAGAGCGATCAAACAGGTATGCTTGGGCTGTTTGTCTTTTGCTGGGAATAACACAGTGAAGGCAGAGAACTGTTCAGCCTGGAGATACGCCGGTCAAAAGTGAGAGAGATACGGATCTACACCCCAGAGAGGCAATGACCCAGGAAGTCTGAGAATGGGTGCCTGTGCTCAACCACTGAGGGGAAACACAGGTGCAGTTGCCCTGAACTGTGGCAAACTGCACTATCTATTCTTAGCTTAGTGGGGAAATAGCTTTGGGTTTGCTTTTCTTAAAGTGAACTAAAGTGCCAATTTGAGAGTATGGAGGTTTAATTCTCTAATATTCCACAGAACAGGTATGACATGGGATGTGGTACAACCTCCGCTATCAATGCAGTACAACCCACTTAATCTCATCAATGTGCCTTAACTTGGACCTGGAGATATTATCCATGTCCATTCAGTCCTTCTGAGACGGTTGACAAGGATTTCAGTTCTTCGGAGGTGGCATGATTTTTTTTATGTGGATATTTGGTGATGGGGCTCCCAGAGACTTCTGTTTTTACCACTGTTAGATGCTTTGAAATTTCCAATACTGGCCGGTGGCAGGGGCAGAATACTAAACTAGATAGAACCACTGTTTGTATGCAGTATGACAATTCCTGTGTTCCTATACAAGGGTGAGGAGAAAACTACTTTTCCCTCCTCCTCTCTCCGGTGGTGCAAATGCATAAGCAGGAGCATAACATCACCAGAAAATCTCACCCGGACAATGAGAATGTAACATTGAACAAGAGCCTAAATAGCAAGTTTATTGAAAAAAGAGTGTCCACAATTTTGCACTTGTGTTAAGAGAGGATATTTGAAACTTGGCCAAGTATATTCATAACCATATAATAATAATTAATCATACTTAGTACTCAGGATGCATGTGTCAAAGGGGAAACACATAACATCATTGGATATTTTTCTGATTTATTACATTGTATAGAAAGCTCCTAACCAAAGCGATGTGTGAGAAATGTTGTGGTTCATTTCTTTGGGTTCTTTCCTGCTGGTTTCTCAGAACATGAATGTGATCTTTTGCAACTTCCCTCGTGACACTGTTGAAGAAAGAAGTACAGCGCAAACCATACGTAAACTCATGTCTCAGCACTCATTTGTTCTTCTACTATGCTTACTGTACTCCATAGCACATTATTTGCTGTTTGAGTACTGTGTGTAGTGAATAAAATAATTTTAAAGCACTTCCACTGCCTCACCAAAAGACTCATTGTATTTCACAAATTATTAATATGTAGTCAAAATAATAATAATTAAAAAATAGAACACCCTGGTCACAGTATAATTCCCAATTCTGGACCTTAGCGTCCAAAATATGGGTACTAGCATGAATTCCTCTAAGCTTAATTACCAGCTTAGATCTGATAGGCTGCCACCAATCAGAACTTAGAGTAGAGCGCCTAATAGACTCTGGTCTCCTCCAAAAACCTTCCCTGGGGGTCCCAAGACCCAAATTCCTTGAGTCTCACAACAAAGGGAAATAAACCATACCCTTCCCCCTCCCTTCTTCCTCCCGCTCTGGGAATACTAGATCGCCTGATATCAATTCCTTGAAACACAACACAGAGAGATCAAGTTTCTCTCTCCCACTCACCCAGAGGCGATACAAATTTACCTTTCCCTCCTTGCTTCCCACCAATTCCCTGGTATATACAGACTCAATTTCTTTGAGCCTTAATTAGGAGAGAAAAATCAACGAGTCTTAAAAGCAAAACTTTTAATAAAAAAAGAAAGAAAAAAGTAAAAGGTTTATCTCTGCACTTTAGATGGTAAACAATTACAGGGTCTTTTAGCTTATAAACAATAGAAAGAAACTTTCTCCAGCAGAAACACAATTTAAGCTACTTCCAGCAAGTACAAATATGTAAATGAAAAAAAAAACAAATTAAAAGACTATGACCGCCTTTTCTTACTTACAATTCTGAATAGATAAAAGATTGTAGCAGGGAGATTGGCAGAAACCTGGTTGCACCTCTAGCCCCATCCAGGACCCAGAGAGAACAAAGCCAACCCCCAAACCCACAAACAAAGGCTCCCCTCCACGAGATTTGAAAGTATCTTGTCTCCTGATTGGTCCTCTGGTCAGGTGTTTGCAGGTCACTGTTTGTTACCCTTTATAGGTGAAAGAGACAGTAACCCTTAGCTATCTGTTTATGACATGCCCCCCAAATCGCAGACAGTGGGGAACCTCACTGGCTGTGATTTCTTCCTATAACTTTAGAATAAACAGGTTAATATAACACATGTACCTTTACATATACTACTAAGTATGTAAACTACAAAACTTTCTACATTTTAAGGACAAATTTCAACCAGTGGATTCTGGGAAACTTTCACGAGAGAGTGCATCAGCTACTTTGTTAGAAGCTCCTGAAATGTGTTGAATTTCAAAATCAAAACCTTGGAGAGCTAAACTCCATCGAAGCAGTTTTTTGTTGTTTCCCTTGGCAGTATGAAGGCACTTTAGCGCAGCATGGTTAGTTTGTAGCTGGAACCGCCGTCCCCAAATGTATGGGCGTAGCTTTTCCAGGGCGTACACAATGGCATAGCATTCCTTTTCACTGACTGACCAGTGACTTTCCCTCTCAGACAGTTTCTTGCTGAGAAACACGACAGGATGGAAGTTGTGATCCGGTCCTTCCTGCATGAGAACTGCTTTTATACCATGCTCAGATGCATCTGTGGTTACTAGGAATGGCTTGTCAAAGTCCGGGGCCCTGAGCACAGGGTCAGACATGAGTATAGCCTTAAGCTGGGTAAAGGCCTTCTGACACTCATTAGTCCACTTGACTGCATTCGGCTGGGTCTTTTTGGTTAGGTCGGTCAGTGGGGCAGCAATTTGGCTGTAGTGGGGTACAAATCGCCTGTAATACCCGGCCAAGCCTAAGAAGGATTGGACCTGTTTCTTTGACTTTGGGACAGGCCACTTTTGGATAGCATCCACCTTGGCCTGTAGGGGGTTTATGGTTCCTTGACCCACCTGGTGTCCCAGGTAAGTCACTCTGTTTTGGCCTATCTGACACTTTTTGGCCTTAACAGTTAGTCCGGCCTGCCTGATGCGCTCAAAGACCTTTTCCAGGTGTTCTAGGTGTTCGGCCCAGGAGTCAGAAAAAATGGCCACATCATCGAGGTAGGCAACTGCATATTCGCCCAGTCCTGCTAGTAGACCATCTACCCGCCTCTGGAAGGTGGCAGGTGCATTTCGCAGCCCAAAAGGAAGCACATTAAATTCATACACCCCTGCATGGGTGATGAATGCTGACCTCTCTTTGGCAGGTTCATCTAGCGGTACTTGCCAGTACCCCTTGGTTAAGTCTATTGTAGAGATGAACTGGGCACGTCCCAACTTCTCCAATAGCTCATCGGTGCGTGGCATTGGATAGTTGTCTGGACGAGTTACCACATTTAGCTTACGGTAGTCCACGCAAAAGCGTATTTCCCCATCTGGTTTGGGTACTAGAACCACTGGAGATGCCCATGCACAGGTAGATGAGTGGATTATACCCATCTGGAGCATGTTCTGGATCTCCTGTTCTATAGCAGCTTGGGCATGAGGAGACACTTGGTAGGGTGGTGTTCTAATGGGGTGAGCATTACCTGTGTCAATGGAGTGGTATGACCGTTCAGTCTATCCTGGGGTGGCTGAGAACAATGGGGCGAAGCTAGTGCACAGCTCCTTGATTTGTTGCCACTGCAGACATTCCAGGGTGGTGGAGAGGTTCACCTCTTCCATGCCACAGTCTTTTTTCCCTTCGTAATAGACACCATCAGGCCACTCAGCGTCATCTCCTCCCTGGGCTGTAAACTGACAAACTTGTAAGTCTCTGGAATAAAAGGGCTTGAGAGAATTAACATGGTACACTCTGGGCTTTAGGGAGGAATTGGGAAAGGCTATGAGGTAGTTAACAGCTCCCAGGCACTCTTGGACTGTGAATGGCCCTTCCCATGATGCTTCCATCTTATGGGCCTGTTGTGCCTTCAAGACCATAACCTGGTCTCCTACCTTGAAGGAACGCTCTCTGGTATGTCTGTCATACCAGGCCTTTTGCTCTTTTTGAGCATCCTTAAGGTTTTCTTTAGCAAGGGCTAAAGAGTATCGGAGGGTGTTTTGTAGGTTGCTTACAAAGTCCGGAATGTTAGTCCCTAGAGAAGGCGTAAACCCCTCCCATTGCTGCTTTACCAACTGTAATGGCCCCTTAACCTTGTAGCCATACACAAGTTCAAACGGTGAAAACCCTAAACTGGGATGTGGTACTGCTCTGTAGGCAAAAAGTAACTGCTGCAACACTAGGTCCCACTCATTGGAGTGTTCATTGACAAATTTACATATCATGGCCCCCAAAGTTCCATTAAACCTTTCCACCAGACCATTGGTTTGATGGTGGTACGGGGTGGCAACCAAGTGGTTCACCTCATGAGTTTCCCACAGTTCTTTCATGGTCCATGCCAGGAAATTAGATCCTGAATCTGTAAGGATGTCGGAGGGCCAACCTACCCTGGCAAAAATGACTGTTAGGGCCAGGCACACAGCTTTAGCCCTGGTGTTGCCTAGAGCTACTGCTTCCGGCCATCGGGTAGCAAAGTCCACGAAAGTCAGTACGTACTGCTTTCCTCTGGGTGTCTTTTTTGGGAAAGGACCCAGAATATCCACAGCTACTCGCTGAAATGGGACCTCTATTAAGGGGAGTGGCTGGAGAGGGGCCTTGACCTGGTCTTGGGGTTTTCCCACTCTTTGGCACACCTCACAAGACCGGACATACTTGGCAACGTCCTTGCCCATCCCCTCCCAGTGGAAAGACTTCCTCAACTGGTCCTTGGTTCTGTTCACCCCAGCATGGCCACTGGGATGATCATGGGCTAAGCTTAATAGCTTTTCCTGGTACTTAGTTGGAACCACCAACTGTTTTTGTGGATGCCAGTCTTCCTGGTGTCCACCAGAAAGAGTCTCCTTGTATAAAAGTCCTTGTTCTACAACAAACCGGGGTCGATTAGAAGAGCTGAGAGGCGGTGGGGTGCTCCGTGCTGCCGCCCAAGCTTTCTGAAGGCTGTCATCTGCTTCCTGCTCAGTCTGGAACTGTTCCCTTGAAGCTGGAGACACCAGTTCTCCCTTAGACTGTGGACTTGGGCTTGGTCCCTCTGGAAGCGATGTAGGTGATGGGGTTGTTTCCGTTGCTGGTGAACCGCTCTCCGCTGGTGCACCAGGGGGTATTTCAGGCTCTGGCTGAGCCTCTTGGGTGTGGTTGTCTGCTGCTTTTGCCAGTTCAGGCTCGCTGGCGCCCTCTAGCGTTGGGGTTGAAGATGGATTTGCAAGCACTGTTGTCAGTGCTGGCACCGGTTGTGGTGCTGGCTGCTTTTCCAGTTCCTGGTCTGGGACTGGAAGCACTGTGGCTGTTTCCGTTGTTGGCATGGGATCCGGGTCCACTACCTCTGTCTGGGTCTCTTGTAACACAGACGGGGCCTCTGTGGACGGCTCAGGAACAGGAATGGGTCTGGAAGCTTGCCTGGTTTGGCTACATGTAACTATTCCCACTCTCTTGGCCCGCTTCACCTGGTTGGCCATATCTTCCCCCAGTAGCATGGGGGTGGAATAATTGTCATAGACTGCAAAAGTCCACATTCCTGACCAGCCTTTGTATTGGACGGACAGTTCAGCTGTAGGCAAGTCTACAGCTTGTGACATGAAGGGGTAAATTGTCACTTGGGCCTTTGGGTTGATGAATTTGGG
Source organism: Gopherus flavomarginatus (assembly GCF_025201925.1). Lineage (NCBI taxonomy): Eukaryota > Metazoa > Chordata > Testudines > Testudinidae > Gopherus > Gopherus flavomarginatus. The sequence goes on from NC_066620.1 coordinate 89,651,119, forward strand.
GTCGACGAAGGATTGGTAGATAGCTGACACTTGTGCCCCCGTGTCTCTCCACGCAGTAACCTTCTTTCCGCCCACTCTCAAAGTTTCCCTCCGCTTCAAGGGTATTTGAGAGGCATCTGGGCCTGGGGATCTTTGGTATGATGGTGCTGTAATGAACTGCACTCGGTTGGGGTTCTTGGGGCAGTTGGCCTTTATATGTCCCGGTTCATTACACTTAAAGCATCTTCCAGCTGACTGGTCACTGGGTCGAGGTGGGTTACTGGAGACTGGTGAGGTGGAAGAATAGGACGTCTGTGGCTTTCCTTGGGTTGTCGGTGGGGTCTTGTGCTGCCCTCGGTTACGGGGTTTATTGTCGGTGTGCCCCCTGGGGTATTCGCTCCCCTTGACAGTAGGTTTTTTCTTTTCTGCCACTTCCATCCATTTGGCTCCAATCTCCCCCGCCTCGATTACTGTTTTGGGCTTTCCATCTAGGATGTACCTTTCTATTTCCATCTAAGAACTGCTCCATTTGTATCAGGAGGTGCCGCTCGTCCAGATTGTTAACCTTTGTTCCTGATATCCAGGCTTCACCCTAAAAACAGACAAAGCTGTATTACGAAAATGGAGTATGTGGGAGTTTCTTATGCTTGGATATTAAAGGGGAGCAGTAGATGTGTAAGCAGGAGCAGGTTACATATACCCTACAGCAAGGGTTCTCAACCTCTTTCTGAGGCTCCCCCACATGCTATAAAAACTCCATGGCCCGCCTGTGCCCCAACAACTTTTTTTCTCCATATCCAGTAGATTAAAAGCCAGTGTGGGGAACCCTAACACCAACATGGACTCTGGGGTACAGATGTGGGGGAACATATGAAAGACCACCTAAGCTTATATTCTACCATCTTAGGTTAAAAACTTCCCCAAGGAACAAATTCCTTTCCTTGTCCTTGGAGGGTATTGCTACCACCCATCAAGTGATTTAAACAAAAATTCAGGGGAGGGTCACTTGGAATCCTTATCCCTCCCCAGAATATCCCCTCAAGCCCCTTCACCCTTTTCCTGAGGAGACTTGAGAATATACCAACTAATTGCCTTAGCAATGCAAATACACATCAGACCCTTTATCTGTAGGACACTAAAAATCAATCAAGTTCTTAAAAGAAGAACTTTATTTAAAAAAAAAAGGAATCACATCTGCAAAATCAGGATGACAGGTAACTTTACAGGGTAATAAAAAAGATTTGAAACACAGAGGATTTCCCTCTGGGCTCAGCTTTACAATTACAAAACAGGAATGAAACTACCTCTTTAGCACAGGGAAATTCACAAGCCAAAACAAAAGATAAACTAATGAATTTCCTTTCCTTACTTACAATTTTTGTAATGTTAGACCATTCCACATATATTTTCAGGAGGTGTTGTACCTGTTTGGTCTCTCCCTCTGTCTGGAGAGGGAACAAACAAACAGAGCCACAAACAAATTCTCCCCCTCCCCTGCCCCAATTTGAAAGTATCTTTTTTTCTTTCTTTGTCCTTCTGGGCAGGTGCCAGCTAAGTGATTTGAGCTACTTACAGGTAAAGTGATGCAGTACAGCTGCCAAGGAAGGGTTTTATGCTATCCTTTTCTTTATATTTATGACAGCTGGCATTAGGGGTAGCAAGCCCTGGGGCTCCATGTCACAGGGGACCCCGTGAAGCTGAGTTGCCCAGGCTTTTGCTTCAGTCCCGGGCCCCAGTGAGTGTAATGCCAGCCCTGTTCTCCAGTTTATTTTGATGGACCCCCTGAAACCTACTCGTGGCCTCCCAGGGGCCCCAGATGTCTGGTTAAGAATCACTGCTCTCAAGATAACAGCTGCAAAAAGGGCAACTGACCTAAATGGTGGAACCCCCAAAAGTTGGGAAGTGAAAAATGGAGATAGCCTTGGGGCTCGAGGGGGACACATGGGCAAATAGGTCATTTTGCATCATAGCCTGAGTCTGGAGAAGAGAGCCTTAAGATTTGGACAGGAAGAGGTCACCAGTAACTTTTGTGAAGGTAGTTTTAAGAGGAATGGATTTTATTATATGTTTCAGTGCTCAACCCTCTGCACCTCTTTACACTTTATTTTCATGCTTTATAACATCGACACATGGGATCCCTCTGTTGTTTGGTGCATGGGCACAAGCAGATATGTACATATATACACAGGGCTGCCAAGCTGTGTCATCTTGAATGAGGGAGTTAATACAGATATATGAATGCAGTCTTCAAATGTCTCATATAAACCACACTGCAAAATCCTTCTCAGGAGAGCTTTTGAAAAGAACACCAGCTTGGTGCACAAAGAAGGTGTCTCCCTCAACACAAGTGAGCCTCAGCAGGTGGGTGCTAGTGGAAAGGTGGGGTGTGTGAAGTCAGGGAATGGTGCATTAGGGTAATACAAACCCATTGTGAAGCCCTAGCCAGAGCAGACTGTACCTACTTCTGGTAGATACAGCAAGGTACAGGCTGAGATTTGCCAAGGAAGAAGTTGGACACCCAAACCCCACTGAATTTCAGTGGGAGCTGCTGGGTGCCTAACTCTCTTGGAGGACCCCAGCCTCTTTCTAACACATCGCTTAACGCTCCCACAGGTAGCCCCGCCACTGGGACCGCACTGCACTGAATGGTGCCTCGCGTGTCAGCGGCTCACCCGCCCTGGCTGAGAGGGGCAAAGGGCAGAGCAGGGGCTGGGATACAGCCCTGTCCTGGGGGCGGGGTTTAATGCCGGCTGCTCCGGGTTGTTGACGGAAGTGGCCTCCTGCGCTGCAGCGAGGCGGCTGCTGCCTGGACCAGACCTTGTCTCCGGCTCTGCGTTAGCAAAGCCCAGGTAAGGGGGGCGGGCGGCTGGGTTCGTGCCTCTTCGTGACGGGGGAGGGAGCAGAGGCTGGATCCCCGGTGCCTGCTCAGATAGAGAAGCGCCGGCCAGCAGCGTCACCCCGTCGCTCCCAACATCGAAGTTTTGTTGGTGTGACTAGCCACACAACTGCTCCGCCGGGTGTCTTTACTGCTGGCTGTAGTGTATTGAACAGCAGCCTAATTTGTTGTCTGGGATCTAATCTCAGGTGTCAATTTGCCGGTGTTGTCCCTCTCTGATTTGGTAGCATGTTGTTGCCCAGCACGATGCAAAATGTCCCATCCCTTTCCTTTCTCGTGGGAGTATGCAGTTTTTATTCAGATTTCAGTGTGCACCACCAAATTTAACACACACAAAAATATGGCTAATGGGCCAATGACCAAAAAATATCTCCTAATTCTTAATCCACACACACAGTCCCCCATTCAGTCTTTCTCCTCAGAGGAACCCTTGAAGAAAAGATGTGATCTCTGGTTATTTAGTTAGTTAATAAAACCTGCAAAGGGAGGGTGGGGAGAGGGATTGTGTTCTCCTGAGTGTTATCATAGCAACTAGCACAGAGCAGGAGAGTACTCTCTTGATACTGTTGCAAATTAATTAAGTGTCCCTGAAGGTCAACAGATCCAGACTTGGTGTGTATGTGAAGTGGGGAAGTCAATTCCAGAGCTAAGCACTAGGGCTATCGATTAATTGAAGTTAACTCACTCGATTAACTCAAAATATTAGTTGTGATAAAAAATTAATCACAATTAATTGCACTGTTAAACAATAGAATCCCAGTTGAAATGTATTAAATATTTTGGATATTTTTCTACATTTTCATATATATTGTATTCTGTGTTGTAATTGAAATTAAAGTGTATATTTTTTTTTATTACAAATATTTGCATTGTAAAGATGATAAAAGAAATAGTATTTTTCAATTCACCTCATACAAGTACTGTAGTGCAATCTCTTTGTCATGAAAGTGCAATTTAGAAATGTAGATTTTTTTGTTATATAACTGCACTCAAAAACAAAACAATGTAAAACTTCAGAGCCTACAAGTCCACTCGGTCCTACTTCTTGTTCAGCCAATCGCTAAGACAAACAAGTTTATTTACAGTTACAGGAGATAATGCTGCCCTCTTCTTATTTACAGTGTCACCAGAAAGTGAGAACAGGCATTTGCATGGCACTTGTGTAGCTGGCATTGCAAGGTATTTATGTGCCAGATATGCTAAACATTCGTATGCCTCTTCTGTGCGTCGGCCACCATTCCAGAGGACATGCTTCCATGCTGATGACGCTAGTTTAAAAAATTATGCATTAATTAAATTTGTGACTGAACTTCTTGGGGGAGAATTGTATGTCCCCTGCTCAGTTTTACCCGCATTCTGCGATATATTTCATTTTATAGCAGTTTTGCATGATAACCACAACATTGTTAATTTTAAGAACACTTTCACTGCAGATTTCACAAAATGCAAAGAAGGTACCAATGTGAGATTTCTAAAGATAGCTACACAACTTGACCCAAGGTTTAAGAATCTGAAGTACCTTCCAAAATTTTAGAGGAACAAAGTGTGGAGCAATGCTTTCAGACGTCTTAAAAGAGCAATGCACTGATGCAGAAATTACAGAATCCGAGCCACCAAAAAAGAAAATCAACCTTCTGCTGGTGGCATCTGACTCAGAAAATGAACATGCATCGGTCCACACTGCTTTGGATTGTTATCTAGCAGAACCTGTCATCAGCATGAATGCATGTCCCCTGGAATGGTAGTTGAAGCATGAAGGGACATATGAATCTTTAGCACATCTGGCATGTAAATACCTTGCGACACTGGCTCCAACAGTGTCACTAGAATGTCTCTTCTCACTTTCAGGTGATGTAAACTAGAAGCCGGCAGCATTATCTCCTGCAAATGTAAACAAACGTGTTTGCCTGAGTGATTGGCTAAACAAGAAGTAGGACTGAGTGGACTTGTAGGCTCTGAAGTTTAATTTTTATTTTTAATCATTTTTAAAAATAATTCTACATTTATAAGTTCAACTTTCACAATAAAGAGATTGCATTACAGTTCTTGTATAAGGTGAAATGAAAAATACAATTTCTTTTGTTTTTTACAGTGCAAATACTTGTAATCAAAAATAAATATAAAGTGAGCACTGTATACTTTGTATTCTGTGTTGTAACTGAAATCAATATATTTGAAATTGTAGAAAACATACAGAAATCTTTAAATAAATGGTATTCTATTATTGTTTAACAGTGCGACTAATCGTTTGATTAATTTTTTTAATCACAGGATTAATCGCGGTTAATTTTTTTAATCACTTGACAGCCCTACTAAGGACCTTTACATTGAGAGTATCTTGCCCCAAGTTTCCTCCTGTTTGAAACAGGAACTCATATGCAATTGTACTGTGATGATTGCAATCACTGCAGAGAAAGTAATCGCTATGACCTGGATCCTGCAAACAGTTATACATGGGCTTAACTTTACACATGCGAGTTGTTCCATTGGCTTCAGTAGGATAATTTGCATGCATAAATTTAGATTTACCATGTGTAGTTTTGCAGGACTGAGGTGGCAGGTAACTAGGGCTCCATAAAGTTCTTTTGTAGGTCAACACCTACTCTAGGGATTGGCAACCTTTGTCACGCGGCCTGCCAAGGTAAGCACTCTGGCAGGCCGGGCCAGTTTGTTTACCTGCTGCACCCATAGATTCGGCCACAGGTTTGCCATCCCAGGCCAATGGGGGCTGCGGGAAGTGGCACGGGCCGAAGATTGTGCTGGCTGCTGCTTCCCACCACCCCCATTGGCCTGGAGCGATGAACTGCTGTCAGTGGGAGCCGCGATCAGCCAAACATGCAGCTGCATGCCAAAGGTTGCCAGTCCCTGACCTACACCTTATACTCCTCCTGAAAACAAATCGGAGGGCAAGGCAAGGGTAGAGAGCCCCAGTACAATATGCTGTCTACTAGAAGTGCTGCATAATTCTTTTCTTCCTCTCTTTTTGATGAAAAGCGGTATTTCTAGTAGTTTGAAGGAGTATCTTTCAATAACTCCTTGGTAAATTAGACAAGGGAGTATAAAATATCTTTCAATTTCTATCTTCCTTCTGTCACGTTACATTCACAGTCATACCTGTTGTGTCTCCATGGTGCTATGTACTTTACAATTTCAGTGTTATTTAATAAGATATTTATACATCATTGCCATGGTATAAACACCTCACAAATACCAGTGAATTAAAGCTTGCAACACTCCTGGAGGTGTGGAGTATTATTATCCCTAGGTGAGGAAATGGAGGCACAGATCAGCCCAAGATCCCACTGGAAGTGAATGGTACAGATAGGAACAGAATGTAGATTGCCTCATTGAGCAGCTTGTGTCCTAACTATAAAACCACTCTTCTTCCCTTTCACGCTGTCTATATGGGGTGATAGTCTGTCTGCCTTTTGTTTATTTTACTGTGGTACAGTTGTCTGCTAGCGAGCAGGTTCTATTTAGGCCCCTGTAAGCAATCTAGCCCATTGTAATGATCTATTTTGCCCAATGAGTTATATAATTTTTTTTCTAGTTATTTAAGTACTATTCAGACTTGGAAAGGGTTGTTTGCTGCACTGTTGTGGAGATTTAATGTTGCTGAAGCTAAAGAGCATTGTTATATCAGAACGTAATGTATGTTGATCGGGTTTTTGGATGAAACCCCCCTACTGCTTTGCATTGGAGGAAGTGTGTGCTGTCTTGCTTGAGATGGCACCTGAAGCTAGTGTCCATTTTTGCACATTCATATGTAAAGGTGACTGCCATAGTTTTCCCCTTTGGCCATCATTGGAGGAGTTTATTTGCATGTGTAGTATGTTGTGATAAAAGTTATAAAACACACATTAGTTAATTAAATTATTTAAGCAGTTACTCTACTAGGTTTCTCAGCATTCTTTGGATCTGTGTTCCTTAACTGAAGCACAAACCGGAGAATTATTAGAAATTTGAGTTTTATAAGCCAGCCTCTCTTTTAAAGCAAATAAGAAATCACAGAAAGCAAACTAAACGTGGTTAAATGATAGTGTTTACAACATCAAAATTGAACTCCATGTGGAACATTATGCTTTTCAAGAGATAATAAAGCAGATCAATTAATTCACAGTTTTAACATAATCTTGTTTCAAAGGCAAACTTCCCTAGTTTTAGACTAGTCTGGGCAGGTGATTTTTTATATCAATGTGGAACTATGCTTCTTTAAGCTTGATTTGAGATAAGGATCTATATTTATCTGCCAATGGAGTTATTGGACTACTGATATCATTTCAACTAAACCATTCTAAGTGGAATTTAAAAAATTTAGAGAAGCTTCTTAATTACTAACAAATTGTTTTATCCAGGTGACACTCATGACAAGCTTTACCACTAACACACACACACAAAATTATCAAATATTAAACCCAAATATAATGTGCAAGTAATTATCTGGAAGCTTTTGTAATTTCTCTGGAATTTCACCAACACTGAAAGCTCTTGCCTTAGTTTAAACAACAGTTGAAATAGTGGTAAAACTTTCAGCTTGCAAGTCAATTCAAAGTTTTTTCCTCTTTTAAGAAGCTGTCAATTCTCTTGATCACAAAATCTGTATGATTTTTAGACTGAGCTCTCAGAAACACTCTGGGTTTCTCACAGCTAATTTTTGCTGTAGGGAAGCACAGTTTCCTGTTGTAAATAGTACCAAGCTTAGCCAGAGTAATGAGTTTCTCCAGCATCAATGCTTTCTATTGAGTTAGTGATTCAGTATAACTAAACTAAACTAAATGTGTAAGTGAAATACAAGTGCACATTATACATTTTAGTCATCCAGAGGGTTTTAGCTCAGGTATTCACCCACAAAAGCTCATGCTTGAAAACGACTGTTAGTCTATAAGGTGCCACAGGATTCTTTGCTGCTTTCTGAGAAGCACTTAGTCTAGCCATAACCAAGTCATAGTTGGGTAAACAATACATTGTTTTTATAAAAGTGATTTTGCTGGTTTTTAGTTAGAACTGCAGTGAAGTTCTCTAGCTCAGCTTCTCAGTTGCATTTCTCTGGGCTAATAAAGTTCATTCGGATGATTCATTGTCGGGATTATGACAGTTATGGTCTTATTCTTTTTCCAGCTTTCACAGTGATCTTCCTAAATTGGACTTTAAAAGGCAGAGTTAATAGAAAGCTAAAATCTTGTCTATCATGAGCAGATACAAAGCAAGAGGGCACTTTAGGTAGCCAATGACAGTCCAGCTTAAAGTGTCTCTCAGCCAGATGTTTTGGCTTTGGGGAGCAGACCAGCAGATTGAACAAAATGGCATTTCCCGCCCCACACTTTCTGCTGGGCAATGCTGCCTGGTTCTCTTCTTGGCAAAGACTTGAAATTTCCACCCAGGATATGGGTTGTGTCCCTTCTTTTCATCCAGCGAGAGAAAGAGGTGTCACCATTATGGCTTCTTGTAACTTTGTCTAGAAAACTGCAGTTTCGTTATTCAAACCACCTTGCACTATACCGATTTGTGTAATAGTAATTTGATAATAAGGAGGTACATGGAAGCAATTAGGTCATTATGTTTTGCCCCCAATTTCTTTTTGTAATGATTCTAAGGCCATGTCTACATCTAAAATTTTGCAGCGCTGGTTGTTACAGCTGTATTAGTACAGCTGTATAGGGCCAGCGCTGCAGAGTGGCCACACTTACAGCAACCAGCGCTGCGAGTGGTGTTAGATGTGGCCACACTGCAGCGCTGTTGGGCGGCTTCAAGGGAGGTTCGGGGAACGCGAGAGCAAACCGCGGCGAAGCTGGTCTCCTTTCCCGGTTTGCTCTCGCGTTCCCCGAACCCCCGAACAAGCAGGTCTCCTTCCCTGCGGTTTGCTGGGTGGTTCGGGGAACGCGAGAGCAAACCCGGGAAAGGAGACCAGCTTCGCCGCGGTTTGCTCTCGCGTTCCCCGAACAAGCAGGTCTCCTTCCCTGCGGTTTGCTGGGTGGTTCCGGGAACGCGAGAGCAAACCGCGGCGAAGCTGGTCTCCTTCCCCGGCTTGCTCTCGCGTTCCCCGAACCCCGAGCAAGCAGGTCTCCTTCCCTGCGGTTTGCTGGGTGGTTCGGGGAACGTGAGAGCAAACCCGGGAAAGGAGACCAGCTTCGCCGCGGTTTGCTCTCGCGTTCCCCGAACAAGCAGGTCTCCTTCCCTGCGGTTTGCAGGGTGGTTCCGGGAACGCGAGAGCAAACCGCGGCGAAGCTGGTCTCCTTCCCCGGTTTGCTCTCGCGTTCCCGGAACCACCCAGCAAACCTCAGGGAAGGAGACCTGCTTGCTCGGGGTTCGGGGAACGCGAGAGCAAGCCGGGGAAGGAGACCAGCTTCGCCGCGGTTTGCTCTCGCGTTCCCGGAACCACCCAGCAAACCGCAGGGAAGGAGACCTGCTTGTTCGGGGTTCGGGGAACGCGAGAGCAAGCCGGGGAAGGAGACCAGCTTGATTACCAGAGGCTTCCTCAGGTATGCTGGGATACCTGCTTATTCCACGGAGGTCAAGAAAAGCGCTGGTAAGCGTCTATACTTGATTACCAGCGCTGGATCACCAGCGCTGGATCCTCTACACCCGAGACAAAACGGGAGTACGGCCAGCGCTGCAAAAAGGGAGTTGCAGCGCTGGTGGTGCCCTGCAGATGTGTACACCTCCTAAGTTGCAGCGCTGTAACTCCCTCACCAGCGCTGCAACTTTCTGATGTAGACAAGCCCTAACACTGCTCATCTCCAGGGAGGCTCATTTCCCTTGAATCACCTTTTCTTGCTCTCACTGGGTTGATCTGCAGCTGATGCAAGCAGTTTCCCCAAAACGGAACAGATTTTGCCGGTCAGGAATTTAGTTGCAGGGGAAGAAGCTGTAACCACTAGAGTTGCAGATTGGCCTCTATCATGTGACATGATATTAAGCTTTGTGTCACTGGTCCAAGTCATATGACTCAGACTAGGAAATGAAATTTGAGTCTCCTAGCAGCACTCTTGCATGTTACAGTGCTGATGGGAAAATGATGGGGAAACATCAAAATTATCTTATTTTTTCAATTCAAAATTTTGATTGAAAACTTGTAGAAAAGTTGAAATCTGAAAAAAAATGATTAGCAATAGGGTCACACTCTTTTCCAAGAAATCATGAAATATCTCTCTTGTTTTCTAGCTCCAAACTTTCAGGACCAGATTTTCAAACTAGGTCTCCATTTTGGCAGGCACAGTTTTCCACTTGCAATTAATTGTTCTCACAGCTTTCCTGGCAATGCATTGTGGATACAAAAGAGAAAGTCTGCATTAAAAATCAGGCCCTCCCTATGCCTTTGATCCTACCTGAACTGTGTGCGGAAGGTTTTATGTTTTGGTTATCTTGGGTGTTACTTTTTACAATCTCACTTTCAGATAGATGTGAGTTCTGACTTGGTGGTGTCCCCTTAATAAGCACTCAAGGTGAAACTCCACACTGTGCAAAGGGCCAGCACAAAGATTACAAACCACTTAAATGCCACTTAAACCTTATTATGAGGGCTGAAGTGTAACTATTATTAAGCAGAACATAGGCCTTCCGCTGCCCTTCTGCATTGGTGGGAATTTCAACTGTAGAAAAGAAATGATATTTTAGTCCCAATGAGCTTTCATGAAGGTTCAGCTTGGATGGGCCAAACAGAATATTAGTGTTAAATTTGAGGTTTCCTAAATTAATCACGTTGTGCATTTGAACTCAACAGTAATGTAAGTTTATGCAACATAAAGCTTATTTACACATGAATATTATGCTTCAGCTCTCAGTATATGTCAGGGGCCAGCTTTCCAATGGTATAATATGCTGTACAAGTAAGACAAAAGACAGTGGTTTCAGCCCTGATTCTAGAGAAATATGAGATTTAACACTTCAGACAAAAAAATCATGTACAACTTTCAAAAGATAATGCATATTCATGTGTCAAAATAAGTTGTGTTGTTTGTTTTAAATTTCACATAGCATTCTGTTTTTTCTGTAGTGTCTGCAGGTTGTTTATTTCTAACACCTAAAACCTAGTAAACCTCTGTCTGGTAATTTTTACAGATTTCTTTTTCTCTTTATAGATATATATTAAATAAAATGAAGCCGGCTACAGGACATTATTTGATTCTGGGTTGTTTTTGTCTAGCTTTCTATTCTGGGTGTACTTCATATAAATTCCTGGAAAGGTAAGTTATCAGTTGGAAAAGTTTCTAATATCTTACCAAATTAGTTTATTTGTTTTTAAAGCAGAACTTAAACTTCTGGAATATGGTTGGGTTTTTATCAATGGGAAATTTTTGTTTCATCTTGTGCTATTTTTGATGCACTATATTTTTGTCTCTGCATAGTTAGCATAATGATACTGTATGAATGAAGTTGCTTTTTTATGCCTAAGAAAAAATTGTTAATATGGCAGAAAGAAGAAGGGAGGAAACTTGTTTCAGTTAAAAACATTACACTTTTGCTTCATAATTAATATTAATCTTGTATTTGTTTTAGGCAGTGCCTATAAATAATAAACAGAAAACCTGCTCAATGTTGTGTCAATTTAGATAGCTAATGAAACTGACAAGTTTTTAAGCATGACCACTGTGACAAAGTGAAGTGTGTAATGAAAATGTTTATTAGGCCTAAGACAGACCCATTTTTTGCTGAGTTGGAGGTGATGGTAGATGTTCTTCTTTAAAAGCTATGTCATATTTCAGTTAGTAAAGGTCCTAGGTGCTTTTGGCTCACTAGCTAAGGGTATATCTACACTTAAAATGCTACAGCAATGCAGGGTACTCCATTGTATCACTTCAGTGAAGGCACTACCTACACTGACAGGAGAGATTCTCCCATCAGCATAGGTAATCCATCTTCCTGAGAGATAGTAGCTAGGTCCATGGAAGAATTCTTCCATGGACCTAGTGCTGGCTACACCAGGGAATAGGTCAGTAAAACTACATCTCTCAGTTGCAAATTTTTCACACCCCTGAGTTACTTAGCTTACCAATATCCATTTCTAGTGCAGACCAGGCCTAAGAGATGCATAGCTCAAAGTGGCAGGTAATGGCTCAGTTTTTTTGCAGTTATTCTAGAATTATCTGTTATGTGAATGGGTCACATTCAGAGAGGGAAGGTATTGTGTTAACAATGTTTGGTTTCTGATATTCTGGGAGAGACACTCAAATTCATGACATTTTCTCTGAGAAGTAGGTTGATAGTCCTCCACAATGGGAGCCATGTAGGTGCCAAGTGAGTTTAGTTATCACAGGGTTAGACAACAGGTGGGGTGTGTGTGTGTGTGTGTATGTTGTCATGCCTGGGCTTTAAGCACCTAAATCCGTTTGTGAATCTGGCCCTAAGTTAATAAAGTTTTTGAGTGTGTGTATAAGGGGTAATGTTTAGTTTTGGAATGATTGGTATAGTAGTGGAACTTCTACAATTTCAAGTCCAAAAAAAGAGAGTTTTGTTGTGTGGGGAGTTATTTTTTATTTAGAACTCACACAGCACAAAGACATCTTTCACTGTTGCAAAATATTAGAATATCCAACAATAACTGTGTAATATAGGGCCAGTTAATGATCTCAGTAGGAAAAATGTTGATAGTTATTATTGTGGCTATGCCTGATTTGTTCCACAGCCATTGAGTATAATGAATTAAAAACCACACATAAATCTGACTGTCTGTTTAGTTGGCTACATTTTATCTCTTAATAGTGCAAAACCACATGTGGACAGATTCAGAATTGAGGATAACTTCATGACAACTTAAAACCATAAATATGTTTTCCTGCTTCTCCCTGCTTGGGGAAAATTAACCTTCTCAAATAATTGTTTTATTTCCTTTTCTCTTTCACATTTGTTCTAGCAAAGGGCATATGACAAATTGGCAGTTCAAAAGAGGTTAGCAGCCATTTACTCTGTCAGTTCTGCAGGTCATTCTGTTGACTTGAGCCAACTGAGGTTTTGTAAGGTTTTAACATATGCTTTATTTAATAACTACTATTATGCATGACAGCCCTTTCCCCCCCTCCCCATTTCCACTCCGTTTCTCAACACATCTGCAGCTATCCGGTCTCCTTATTCCACTCTTTTCCTATCCCATCCCAAATTATTAACCTGGCTTTACTCGTCAATATGAATCTGTTGTGTAAGTGCATTGCCCTTACAGTTATGTCATTTTCACCACTCCTGTGTGATCATAGTGATTGTTTTAGAAGAACACTTAACTGTTTCAAGAATGCTGTCCACACCCTTTTCAAGTAACACAGACATGAAGAAAAATTAGGAGACTCCTGGCACCCTCTAAATGAGCTTTTTATTTTTATAAGAAAAAGTGTCCAAGTAAGTGCTCTTCTAAATCTAATAAACTTATTACTATTCTCTCTATATTAAATAGAAAATCTGTAGAGAGGTGAGCTGCCATCAGTGAAATTAGCAATAAGTAAAATATTAATAACAATCAAAACCCGCTATTTCTTTGTGCACTGCCTTATATAGCAAGTCACTACTCCTTGTTTGGGTTCCTTAGGCACAGCTGCAAAAAGAATAAATAATAATTGATTAAAATCAATGTGTGTTACACTACTTAGCAATGTGTCATTAGTTGGAAGAGTTTTGCTTTTTGAAATGCGTGCAGAAAATAAATGTTTCATCTCTTCCTCTCCAGTGAGCACCATCCTCACACTTGGAAAAAGCTGTTCCTTGTTCATCACTGGCCCGTGACCGTATGCAAGGTGAGCTTTATTTTGTTTTTGTTTTTTTTTAAATATATCATTGTAAATGGTACTGTGTAGATCATGCAGTATATGGCTGAAAATAAGATGAACCCAGTATTATAGTAAAATCCCTGAAATATTTAAACCTACTTGCATTTTGATACTCTCACTTCTCTGAGTATTAGTTAATATCTGTTGTTTGTCACATCTTTCAGTGGCTCGAGAGCAACAGTAAAGAACAAGTGGCGGGTGCCATATCCATAACAGTCTATAGCCCTAAGAGGTAGCATATAAGCCTTAATAATAAAACATACAATGAGCAATGGCTCCTCACAGTCTTAGGCTCATACAGCTATGTAAACCTAGTTCAGTTTAGTGGGCAGTTACTCACATGAGTGGTTTCACTGAAGTCAATGGACTAGTCATAAGAATAACTGTCTACCAATTTGATTAAGCGTCACAATATTGGCTCTATTGTTTTAGTGCTGTAGTTAAATATGGGTTAAAACTGAAAAAAATCAATATCTATCACTGATATGTCCAGGAATTCTGGCAGGAATTCTAGAACACAGAGTTTCCAGGTATGTTTGTAAAGTGCTTAGCAAATAAATGTACTTCCTTTCAGTCCCAATGACATTTAAATTCTGTTAAGTGGGTTTTTTTTTACCAAGGAAGGAGACACAACAGAGATCTGCTTTTTTGCTGCTGACTTCAAATTTAAGCTTAATTTTTTGGGGGTTCTCAATCAGATTGGCCGAGGCAATAATAAAGAGAAGCCTCAGCTAGGGCAAGTGTTACTGCTACACATCTGAAACGGCAATTCTGAGGCCACGTCCAGACTAGGAATTAAAATCGATTTTAGATACGCAACTTCAGCTACGAGAATAACGTAGCTGAAGTCGAATTTCTAAAATCGAGGTACTCACCAGTCTGGACGGCGCGGCATCGATGTCCGCGGCTCTCCGCGTCGATTCCGGAACTCCGTTCGGATTGATGGAGTTCCGGAATCGATGTAAGCGCGCTCGGGGATCGATACACCGCGTCCAGACTAGACGCGATATATCGATCCCCGAGCAATCGATTTTAACCCGCCGATGCCGCGGGTTAGTCTGGACGAGGGCTGAGAGAGACACGTTTATACCTGTAACTATAGCATTCAGGGGCACTCTCTCTTGTTTAAGGGCAGCCTTTTAGGCTTCTCAGCCCTGTTTCAGGAGTCAAATTAGGGAGAAAAGCAGCAACAGTAAAACATATACAGTGTTAAACTCTTCTGAGGGAGCAGGAGTTGGGCTCTACAGTATTATAAATTGGTGGGGCAGTGATGGTGGAGAACTTAGCCAATTTTTCAAACATGATAGCTGATTTTGGGTGTCCAATTTGAGGCATATTAGGTCTGATTTTCAGTGCTGTTGGGTGCATACAGTTCACAGTTACTTTAGGTGTACTTCTGCTTGTGTGCACTTTGAAAATTTGGCGACATTCAAAGCATTCAAACAGAGGCAACCCAAAATCAAGGGCCTTGCAAATCTTTGGTTAAATGAATGAGACATGCAGACTATCAAAGTAAAATATTTTATTACTGTGCATGCACCCTGGCTGCTGCTTTTAATTCTAGAACTCTGAATTTGGCTAAAAAGTCATATAACCCTGTGAGCTAAAATGGAGAAGCTGCAAGCAGGATAACTGAAGACTTGCAAGCTACCAAAAAGCAGGCTCTTTTAACAGTAATCCATAAAGTGTCTCATGTAGGGAGAGGAATCAAAATGGATATAAGTGTATCTAATGGACTAGAGAAACTCTGAAAGAATATAATTATTAGGTGACTTTTTGCACCATTTCACACCCTTGAGTGGTTACAAGAATCTTAACTTCAGTTCCACCTCCTATGCTTTCAAAACTTACAGATTTCTTCCTGTTAACATCAGGTAATATATGGAAGGTAGGGTTCCAGAATACAACTGTTGGTTCAAAAAAATATAGAGTCTTTTAAGCTGCAAAAAAATCTGTTTCTTAAGTGTCTTTCAAATGATTTACATATTAATTTCAAGAAGAAAATATCGCTAGCATTGTGCCTTCTTTTTTCTCTAAAGACTTTAAAAAAATGACTGGATACAGGAGATTGCAACACAGATTCTATCATTCATTTTTGTAAAGTGCTTTGATGATGGAATACTCCACGCAAATGATTATTATTTATAGGTTGTATTTCCTGAAGGGGTGCAGTGGGTGGGTGTGTCAGTCAGTCAGTCAGCTACTTTGCTTACATTCAGGGCTGTCTCCAGGAGGTTAAACTCTTGCTTGGCATGCAGATGACTTTCATCTTTATTCCTATCGGCTGTAGTTGTTTGTGTGTACAGAAAAGATTTTCAGAAAACTGCAAATCTTTCTTTAGTAAATTAAAATGAAATCTGCTTAATGATCACTATGAAATCCCTTGAGTAGAGTGTACATGCTAAAAACAGAGAGCATATGTACCTTAGCTGTTTATACATTTTAAGCTATTACTTTGTGTATGGTAACTTTTGAGTACATTTTTTCTCTGACTTGGTTAGATGGGACATTGTATGTTTAGGTTTTGTGTTAATAGATTAAGGCCAGAAGGGACCATTAGGGTCAACTAGTCTGACCTCCTGCATAACACAGGCTTTAGAATTTCACCTAGGGATTCCTACAGTGGAGAAAATTGTTCTTCCTCCTCCGTAAGTGAACATTATTGAGCCCAGTAACTTGTGGGTGAACTAGACCATCTCTTTTAGAAAGGCATCCTATCTCAATTTAATGACTCTGAGTGATGATGAATTTACCGCTTCCATTAATAAATTGTTCCGATGATTAATCAACCTCCCATAAATGTAGCATTTTGTGCAACGAATTTTTTTCTAATGTCAACTTCCCATTACTTAGCCTTTGAGTCACTTTGACGCTTTCACTGCTATTTCTAATACAGAGATAACATTATAAACTACTTAAAAGCTGTGCTTGAGAACTCTTTAAAGGAGGAGTCTGCTGTTACATTTGACTCGTCATTGTGGCTTCAGTGATGGTGATTTATGATTCTGTAGGAGTTAGAGGACTGTTCAATTCTAGGGGATTGTGAACCCTGTTAGATGGAAATGGGAACAGTTAAATAGGAAAGGTTGTTTCCTCCCCCCCCCCCACCCCCAGCTGGGGAATTTAGGCTAAGGTACTGGAGGAGGGAAGCTTTTATGACTGTGCCTTTCTTTCTTGGAGTTGATTAAGGCAGAGGGTCTATTTTAAGTGCTTCCTGCTCTGGAGATACTTATTTTGGCACACAGTAGCGGTAGCTGCCCTGCCATTCATTGGGAATATGGAGGCCTGTGGAGAGAGGAAATCTGTTGCAAGAGTTTGGTCATCCAGTCTCTGTCTTAGTGAGCAAGGGGAGAACAGGAAGGAAGATAAAGGCCACATCCTCAGCTCTGCTTAAATCTGCTTTTTACCACCCATAGCAATTGAAGAAATGAGAGAGCCACCTAGGAGAAAGGAAATACGGCTGACTGTTAAACAGAATGCATAAACAGAGTGCCGCAATACCACCAATACCAATTCCAGGACAGACTGCTAAAAACCAGGGCACAAACCCCTAATTGGTTGAGAGTTTTAAACGTAAATTTTACCAACTAACTGCACCAAGTGCAAACTCCTCAGGTACTTTAACAGTCTTAACATGGAGTCACAGACAGTCCTTGGGTATTCCATCTGTCTTGACACGCAGCTGAGTCAATCTCTGTGACAGATGGTCCCTTATGCTGAGAATCACAGCAATAATCAGGTTACTCCTAATCCCAATGGACCAGTCACTTACCCCAGGTCAATTGTGCTTTAGATCTCACACCAAAGACAACATTTGTAAACTGTATGAAGTCCTACTAAATAGGGAAAGGAAACTAGAGTTATTTACAAGGATAAAGCAAGCAAATATAGGCTCTGTTTACATTGCAATTGGACACCCGTGGCTGGTTCATGCCAGCTGACTCAGGCTCGTTTGGCTGTTAATTGTGGTGCAGATGTTTGGGCTTGGGCTGGAGCCTGGGCTCTGGGACTCTCCCACCACAATTAATTAATTAATTAACACCACAGTTAAACAGCGCTGACTCAGGCTAAGGGGCTGTTTAATTGTGATGTAAATTAATTAATTGTGGTAGGTTTTTAACTGCTGTGTAGACATATCCACAGACACACAAATGAGTTAGTCCTAGATTTCAAAAGGTAATATAGGCTTCTATAATCAACAAGCTCTGTTTGTCCTTCAGGGCTAACCCAGGCTAAGCATGTATGGATCTCTTGCTTATACCTAGAAACACCTTGCCCCACAGAATCCAAGCAACATAGAGATCCTTAATTCCTTTGGTTTGAGGTTTTTATGCCCCTCCTGCCATATGTTCTCAGCTGCAAACTCAGCTGATGGAAGGAGTCCGCTTGTGTGACTGATCTTCATGAGGAGGAGAGCAAAACAAGAAATAGAGTCAACAGGACTAAAGATTTCTCATTCCAGATGTAGGGAGTTTCCAGTTGTAAGATCCAACCGTAGCCCACCTGGTATCAATAGGTCTCCGCCACTTTCAGGAGGGATGTAACAATTTCTGTAGAAGAGCATCTCTTCACAATAATTAATGTCTGTCTCCTATATGCAGTCACAGGGGCTCACAATACAACTGCTCAAGTGTTACATTACAATTTGGAACACAAATATTACAAATAAGATTAATGCATGCAGCAACTCCCAAGCATTCAATAATCTAAACAGTTTCTTGAAATTCTGACAATTTCACTTTCTTCTATGTATCACTCTCCATATTTGTGTCACAATTATTTTATCAATATTAACCCACAAGTGAGCCAGACAGATTCCAGCTATATATTTATCAGTGTCCACTTGAGACCCGGGGACCTTGGCATGAGCTGATGCCTGGTCTGCTAGCATCACACATTTCATTTAAGAATGAAACCAGTTTTCAATAATAGATTTATTAACACTGATACGATCAAAGATGTTCCTAGCTGCAGGGTTTTAGTTGTGACTGTATATTAAAGGTTACAAGGAAAAAGAGATACATCAAATAAAATAAAGTTATACTAGTTATGCAATCAAAGGGATTATGGTGAACCACTGCTGTTTTGATCTGTCATTAGACCAAAAAGTCCTTGCTTATGGACACCAAATAAAGTTGTTGCTTTCTTCCTCTGTTAGTCATATGCAAATGTTGCTGTTTCTAAAAATTAGTTGGCCTGATGGCCTGCAATTTTGTGTCAGTTATGCCTTCCACATTTTCAAAATTATTTAACTGTACAGTCGCCTTTACAATATGTTCCTTCTCTGAACTGGATAATCTCGTATTTGTGCTGGTGTTACACACGAGACATGTTCCACTACAGATACAATATATTAGTGCTTAGGGTAAAATGTATTCTTCTGAATGAGCTTATTCTAAAACCAGGTTACGTCAGAGCAATTGTGTTATAGTTCTATAAATCTGTAAGTATTTCCAGCAAGTGTTTACTTGCAAGAGGCCTCTGCTAGGTATTTGTGAGGGACAGCTCTTGTCCCATGTGTTCCCCATAAACAACAGCTTATATCGTAACTACAGAAGCCAGCCTCTGGTTTCCATTTTCACTGTTGCTTTGGTGTTCATCGTGGATGAAATTATTTTTGTAGGATCTATATAAATGAAACAAATTTTCATTTAACCTAGATCTATTTATCACAGGTACTTATATGGCCCCCATTTCAGTGGTCTCTGAGCACCTCACAGTCTTTAATGTATGTATCCTCACAACACCTTATTAAGTAGAGCAGTGCTATTGTCCTCATTTTACAGACAGAGAGCTGATCCACAGAGATGACTTGTCCAAGATCACACAGGAAGTATGTGGCAGAACTGGGAATGAACCCAGGTCTCCCAAGGATAGGCCTCTAACCAAAACACCATCCTTACTTTCAATTTAAGAAGTGATAGATAGGCCCTCTGGTGGCTTGCATCTGCATTCTGGTTTTACAAATACAGTTTGAAAGATGGCTTATCATACCAAATTGGACTGTGCTGTACAGTCTAGGGTGACCATATGAGAGACGTGAAATATTGGGTTGGGGCGGGGAGTGCCGGCAGAGCAACAAAAAAACCAAAAACAAACAAACAAAAAAAACACCCAAGAGCTGACAGCGGAGGAAAAAACAAAAGCAAAAAAAAAGAAAAAGAAAAAGAGCCACCGGAGCATAGGAAAAATTGATGGGGGCTGAGCACCCACCGGCAGCTCCAAGCCCCACCCCCCCACACCAGCTCGTCCTCGCTCTGCCTCCACCTCCCCGGAGCTGGCTGCTGCATCCTGCTTCTCCCCCCTCCCTCCAGCGCTTGCGCTGCCATACAGGTGATTAGCGCAAGCCTAAGAGGGAGAAATAAGGAGGAGGAATGCTGCGTGTTTGGGGAAGAGACAGGACCAGGGTGGGGATTTGGGGAGGGATCCAATGGGGGATAGAGGGGCGGAGTTGGGGTGGGGCCGGGATGGAGTTGGGACAGGTGGGCGTGAGCCCCCTCCGTCTGTGTGCCGGAGGGCAAAATATCGGGACAATTCACGTCCCGACCGAACATCCGTTGGGACGCGGGACAAACTAGTAAATATCGGGACGTCTGGTCATCCTAGTACAGTCTGATTGCCAAATGATTCTCAAAATGTTCAAAACCAGATTGTTCCTCTTTTTCCACACCAACTACGACATCTTAAAGAACCGCAGATACTATAAGGTAAGTAACTGTTCTGTCTTAATTGTGACACGCAAATCTGGAGGATAATATAGAGAAAGCGAAATCTGTAAAAGGTACTATGCCAGCCAGTTCAGAGTGGTGGGTCTGATTCTCTGGTACCTTGCACCTTGTCCATTTACGCTTGTTTGGTGTAAGATGCTACCAGATCAGAATTCATCACTCATTGCACTCAGTTTGCATAGGTTTCAAACGATTACATAAAGTGCAAACCAATTGAATTTCAAGCCTGGTGAGTTTAATCCATGTTCCCACCAGTCTTAGAAGGACTTCAATTTTAAGGACTGTCAGCCTTTGATGTTTGACTTTCTAGGAATTTCAAAGCAAGGTCTTGATCCAGCTTGCACTGAAGTTAGTGGAAGTTTTTCCATTTACTCTGATGGGAGCTGGAGTTGGCCCCAAGTGATTAGCAAATGTAGTGGTCTGAGCTATTTAGGTGTAAGACAGTGTTCAAGGGAAGATGTAACTTGCTGGATAGTTGTTAATTGACTGTGTTTCTGGTTTGGCTATCTGAAGTGTTTTGATTTCACAAAGCCGGTCTCCTTTGAGGAGCAATGTTGTTTGTCTAATTTCCCTTCTGGAATAAAACATACACTGGGTTTAATTGCTGTCTAGTCACTGGACTATGTAGGTGGCAAGATCAGGGAGGAAGGAAACTGGCACACATGGAAAGAAAACGTGAAAAATTAAGTGTGCTGCTTTATGCATAGCATAGGACTGTAGAAGCTTGGACAATTAGTGAGGTTACAGGTCTTATTCTGCCCTTCTGCAGTGTCAGAGCAGTAGCTCTGACCAAGTGATCACGCTAATTACGGCAGGAAGGAACATGTAGAGATTAAAAGAAAAACTATAGGGAGTTTTTGTTTTTTA
Organism: Gopherus flavomarginatus; assembly: GCF_025201925.1. Classification (NCBI taxonomy): domain Eukaryota; kingdom Metazoa; phylum Chordata; order Testudines; family Testudinidae; genus Gopherus; species Gopherus flavomarginatus. The sequence continues at coordinate 89,672,340 of NC_066620.1, forward strand.
ATCAATATTTACATTAAACTATTTGGTGGTTACCAGGCAGAATATTGGGGAAAGTACAAAAATAACACTGAGTCTGACAGTCTGAGCATCAAATTTAGTGACTGATCAGGAGCATATAACCTACACTAAAAACAACATTTTATACACAGAGTGCTGTGCTCTCCCTGTGTAATCGAGGGCTCTGCTTCCTTTCAGGCGAGGAGCCCCAACCCTTATATAATAGTAATAGTCCGTACTCAAGCAAGTAGTTAAACTGAAATCAGCGGGATTAGTGTGAGGATTTGCAAGACTGGGCCTCCATATTATATTTTCTGAGCTCCTGGAAAGTTCCTGTATCTACTGTTCTCCCCTTTCTTTAGCAGTTACTTTTTGCATAGGTAATTATTTGGGCTGTGAATGCTGGTGTGGTTCTCTCTCTGAATCATTGTATGTCTACTTGTATACCAGTAGTAGAATTGCTCATGGATATGTACAAACTATTGTTGGCATCAGGGCCGGAGAACACTTTTGTGCCCCCGAGAGTAGCTTAGCTGGCTAACCAGTGGAGTGGGGAAAAAATGGCACAGTGGAGTGGTGCGCCCCAGGAAGCTGGCTCCCAGGGTAACTGCCCTCCTGGCCTGCCCCTAAAACTGGCCCTGGTTGATTTCAGTAACACACCATTGAGGCTTCTCACAGCATATAAAATCTCTTTGTTTTGGGAACTCTGAACTCATTGAAAGAGTCTGCTAATCTCTTAAACAGAAAACTGCTGGTAACCACGGGCCAAATCCTCATTAAATGTAAATAAGACTTAGCACCATCTAAGTGAATGCAGCTATGCTGATTTACACTAACTGAGAATCTGCCCTTGATCTTTCATGTATTCGTGCTGCTCATTTAACATGTTTGTGGTAAATCCCTTAGCATGTTCTAATGTTTTAAAACCCAAAATGGATTAGGTGATCTCTGACTAAGTAATGTATTTAATAAATGTTATCGACTTTTGCTTTCTTTAGATGAGTGAAAATGACTGCAATGATCCCCCCCAGTACTGGACAATTCATGGACTATGGTAAGAATTTAAAACAAATCCTTTTAATTTCAAATTAGAGAAAAATGCCATGTTGATCTAAATTCAGTGCTGGTGTAAGCGGGTACAGCTTCATTGACTTCAATTGTAAGGGCCTGATTCTCCTCCTATTTACACCAGTGTAAATCAGAAATAACTTCATTGGAGGCAGTGCTGTAAAATGAGTTTGAGAGAGAGAAGAATCAGGCTCTTAGACTTGGGGAGGGGGGGGTCAATGGATCTGTACCCACTTAAAGCAGCTCTGAATCTTGTCTATATCCTTATAAAAAAGGACACAATTGTGCTTCTCTGCTATGGGATTTTAAGTCTGAAAGAGCTGTGGGGCAAAATTCTGGATCCATAGAAGCTTATGGCAAAACTCCTATTGATTTCAGTGGAACAGGATTTCACCCATGGTGTGTGATTTCATCATAGGACTGGAAGCCAGTGTGGGCCCTAATCCTATCTCTGGCATTGACTCCTGCAGTAGTTTTGGGTAAATAACTCAATAATTTTATTTTTAATCTGTAGAATGGGGATGATAGTATTTAGGCATGGCAGGGATTAGTTATTTGATTCTAGCCAAGACTTTGAAGAAGACAATATTCATATTATGTTACCCTGGGTTCTTTCAACCCAAAGCTCTTGGTAACTTTACTCTGTGCAAGGAGGTGTCAGGAAATAAATCAGGGGAGACACGGTCGTCCGATGGATAGATGGCTGGCACAAACAGGACAACACAAGAGTGCTTTCACTTAAAGCTAAACCTTACCAGTCTCAAGCACTTACACACTTCCACAACAAGTTAGTAAAACACCCTCAACTCTTGATAATTACCAAAGCTGAGTGTGGCTTTCAAGTGATACAACGGCAGCCCTTCTGCCACTGGAAAACAGAAGATGCATCCAGAGGGAGAGGCCAGTCCCAAAACGAGTCCCCCCATCTCAAACTTTTTCCCCTTATTTATACATTAGTAATTAAAGAAACCTTATTAAGTAAGCAGTTTTAATGATCGAGCAAGAAGTTCCTTCTGATTATTGATTAGCCAGGTGTGGGTCTTTCCAGAGCCTGCAGCCTTGAGACCCCAATAGACATTCCTGAGGGTACGTCCTGCTCTTTTCAAATGCATGTATCAGCAACTTTAACACAATTCTTATCAGGAAGGATGGGGGCCAAGCTGCCCTTTCGGTGGCACCCTAAACTCCCCTCCTCTCCTGCCTTGGTCAAGCTGAGACTTGCTTTTAACAGCTTGCTGACTAGGCTGTCTTTAACAGTAAGCTATAGTGGTTTCAGGCACTTTACTGGTTTGCCAAAGTCTCCCCGTACATGTGTCATAAGGATTAATATGCAGACTTTCAGCAACTGTAAACAGCTCCAAACTGTGGTCTGTAATCCAACTAAAAACATCACCAGACTTGATACAGAATGTAACTTCTCTAAAATTTGTCTTATCAGTTTTATTTCTGCTTTCATTACAAATTTACCCAGTAATATGCATATTAAAATGCCTAATTATAGTGTGTTTCTCCTTGAGTTGCTTGATCTTATAGTTTTATGTAGGCATTTTCAGTAGCATAGGTCACAGAGGTTTAATAGCATGACATATGACTTCAAATTTTGATAATAAAGACACATCAATTTAAGATATGTTTTCCTCTTTTCCATTTACCTATGGAAAGGAAATTATGAGAAACTTCTGAAGTGTTTCTAATCTGAAAAATGACTTTGTTAACACGGGATTGAGGGTTACAAGTTTGTTGTGTCCAAACAATTTCTTTATTAAATGTGCTCATTTTACAAGTATAAATGTTGTTTTCTATCAGCCCTACAAATTCACTTGGGTTCTGAAGGCCTGATTGTCTACTCATGTAAATCAGCTCAAGTCAATGGATTTACATGAGTGTAAAACCAGTGCAACATGAGAATCAGGCACTGAAAGTCAAGATAGGTTTTTTCCTTCTCCAATAATAAAAGTCCCACAGGTCTTAGTATACAATGCTGATGATGATGCATCCAAAAGGAAGACTTCAGTTCATTCTCTCTTCTTAGTTCTGTTGGCTCTGCAGAGCTAGACACAATAATAATAAATGATACTTTTGTCCGCTGATCTGACTTTGAATACACACAGGGAGCAGATCTGAGGAGGGAGAAATTATCATGTTTTCCACAGGCAGTTTTCAGAGCAAAATCCCATTTATCACTGAATCTGTGCCTTTGCAGATTCAAGTCAGACCTCTGACTTACTAGGATTTTTAGTTTTTGTGCTAGTGGGTGCTCCACTGATCTGCTCTGTCTTATGAATGTGTAGCGTATTGATATATAAGAACTCTGCTCTAGCCAGAGACCAAAGTTGTATAGTTCAATACACTGCTGACTTATGATCTCACATGCTTGGTGATCATGTGCGGGCACACAAATCAAATTGCAGAATAAGCTTTTTAAAAAAAGTCTGTTTCCAAAGTTGTTAATGTAAAGGTACAACTTCCTCTTTTTCTGAGTTCAGAGTACTTGTTAGTGTCTCATGACTGAATGTGGCCTCAGGAGTCTAAACATGTTACAAAAAACTCATAGAAACTTGTGAAAAACGTGTTTCAAAGAAAACAACTGGCTGAAATCTATGTGAAGATGTAGAGACTTTTCATAAAAAAAATAAGTAATTGGTAGCCCATCCTCTCTAAAACTGTCAACAGCATTACAACTAGGTTCCAAGGGAGTTGGAATTTGTATGGGTCTGGGGAATCGTAAATTGAGTGACTCAGTTAGGGTGGAATTGACTTCACTGGAGAGGGCCCAGACAAAGTCCTCCACACCACTCAGGCACTTTATGCATAGCTAAAGTGGTGTGAAGGGCACGACAGGGTCCTCTGCACTTAGAAGAGTTCAGCCACAATTAGCACGTAATGAATTTTAATGCGTTTGTGATGGTTAAAATGCTGTAGAGATTGACTTGGGTTTCTTGGATTTTTAAACTCAAATTTCAAAGCTATAATCTTGTAACTTTGAAATGTAGCTCCGTGACATGACTTTTTTTCCACCCAGTACCTAATAGTGGGCATTCTGTTTTCATTTGTATATTTCTTCCCTAGGCCCGATAAAGTAGACGAATGTAATAGAACATGGCACTTCAATGTGACTGAGATTAAGGTAATTTAATTTATTTAAATTAAAATGTTAATTATGAGCAGGATTGAACACAATTGCCTTTTCAAATCCCAAATATATATAACTTCATAGCATATCACTTCTAATTTAATTTGAAATCTGAGATGGTTATGCTTTTAAAAATTCCCATTCCAACATTCATTAGATGCTTTATTCCCTTATTCTACGTCTCTGGGTACGTCTACACTACAGGATTATTCCGATTTTACATAAACCGGTTTTGTAAAACAGAGTGTATAAAGTCGAGTGCACGCGGCCACACAAAGCGCAATAATTCGGTGTTGTGCATCCATGTACCAAGGCTAGCGTCGATTTCTGGAGCGTTGCACTGTGGATAGCTATCCCGTAGCTGTCCCATAGTTCCCGCAGTCGCCCCCGCCCATTGGAATTCTGGGTTGAGATCCCAATGCATGATGGTGCAAAAACAGTGTCGCGAGTGATTCTGGGTAAATGTCGTCACTCATTCCTTCGTCCGTGAAAGCAACGGCAGACAATCATTTTGCGCCCTTTTCCCCTGGATTACCCTGGTAGATGCCATAGCATGGCAACCATGGAGCCCGTTTTGCCTTTTGTCACTGTCACCGTATGTGTACTGGATGCCGCTGACAGAGGCGGTACTGCAGTGCTACACAGCAGCATTCATTTGCCTTTGCAAGGTAGCAGAGACGGTTACCAGTCGTTCTGTACCGTCTGCTGTGCCATTGTAAATTGGCGATGAGATGACGGTTATCAGTCGTTCTGTACCGTCTGCTGCTGTCATGGGTGCTCCTGGCTGACCTTTGCTGAGGTCAGCTGGGGGCGCAAAGACAAAAATGGGAATGACTCCCCGGGTCATTCCCTCCTTTATGTTGTATCTAAAAATAGAGTCAGTCCTGCCTAGAATATGGGGCAAGTGTACTAGAAAAGCAGTGTATCAGAGAACCAGAGAGCACAGCCTCTCCGTGTCAGATCCCACAGAAATGATGTCTGCATGCCATTCTAGGGGATGTCCCTGCAACAACCCCACCCGTTGTTTCCCTCCTCCTCCAACCCTCCCGGGCTACTGTTGCAGGGTCCTCCCATTTGTGTGATGAAGTAATAAAGAACGCAGGAATAAGAAGCACTGACTTTTTAGTGAGATAAAATGACGGGGAGGCAGCCTCCAGCTGCTATGATAGTCCAGGCAGGACATTAAATGGTGGAGGAGAGAGGAGCACAGCATCCTGCTGCTATGATAGTCCAGGCAGTACAAAATCTTTTCTTTAGATATGAAAGGGGGGGGGCTGATGGAGTTCAGCCCCCAGTTGCTATGATGAGGACGGTTACCAGCCGTTCTGTACCATCTGCCGGGAATAACCGGGAGTCATTCCTATTTTTACCCAGGCGCCCCCGGCCGACCTCACCTGAGGCCAGCCAGGAGCACTCATGGGCTGATGACTAGGATGGCTACCAGTCCTACTGCACTGTACCATCTGCCACCGGGGAAGGGAGGGGAGAGGATGCTGCTGTTCATTTCCCCAGCACCGTGTCTACCAGCAGCATGCAGTAGACATATGGTGATATTAAAAAAAGTCAAGAAACAATTTTTTTCCCTTTTCTTTCACGGGGTGGGGGGAGGGGGAGTAAATTGACGAGATATACCCTGAACCACCCTGGACAATGTGTTTGACCCTACAGGCATTGGGAGCTCAGCCAAGAATGCAAATACTTTTTGGGGACTGGGGGATAGCTGGAGTCCTCAGTCCCCCCTCCCTTCCTCCATGAGCGTCCATTTGATTCTTTGGCTTTCCGTTACGCTTGTCACACAGCACTATGCTATGGACTCTGTATCATAGCCTGGAGATTTTTTTCAAATGCTTTGGCATTTCGTCTTCTGTAACGGAGCTCTGATAGAATAGATTTGTCTCCCCATACTGCGATCAGATCCAGTATCTCCCGTATGATCCATGCTGGAGCTCTTTTTGGATTTGGGATTGAATCGCCACCTGTGCTGATCAGAGCTCCACGCTGGGCAAACAGGAAATGCAATTCAAAAGTTCGCGGGGCTTTTCCTGTCTACCTGGCCAGTGCATCTGAGTTCAAATTGCTTTCCAGAGCGGTCACAGTGGTGCACTGTGGGATACCGCCCAGAGGCCAATACCAACGATTTGCAGCCACACTAACCCTAATCCGATATGGTAATACCGATTTCAGTGCTACTCCTGTCGTTGGGGAGGAGTACAGAAATCGGTTTAAAGAGCTCTTTATATCGATATAAAGGGCTTTGTTGTGTGGACGAATGCAGCGTTAAATTGGTTTAACGCTGCTAAAATCGGTATAAACGTGTAGTGTAGACCAGGCCTCTATGAAGTTCAACATCTCCTTCAAATCACCAATGGTTTTGTATACACACATGGCTCGAGTCATTCCCTAGTCTTTTCAAGTAGAAACTGATAGAACTGGCTCTGGGCCTCCTGGGGCAAAAAGTCTTTCTGGAGGGGAGGGTTAGCGTGACCAGACAACAAGTGTGAAAAATTGGGACGGGGGTGGGGGGGTAATAGGATCCTATATAAGAAAAAGACCCAAAGATCGGGACTGTCCCTATAAAATTGGGATATCTGGTCACCCTAGGGAGGGTACAACTAGTGCACTCCTTGCAACTTCTGTGCTGCTGGTCAGCCCGGCACCTGGGAGTGCATTTTTCACATAGCATCCAGTAGTAGGACTCCTGTTGAGCATCATCTTTTATTTAAAGCTGTTCCCCTGATGGAACCAATAAGGGAAGTGAAAGCAGTGGTGGCTGCAGCCTGTCCTTTCCAGGAAGTGACGTGCATCTGCAGGCAGGGGTGCAAGGAATGCAAATTAAGGAGAGCTGAACAGTAAGCTCTATGATGAATTTGACTTCTTTCAAACCATAAAGAATGGAAAAGTCCATTTATCACTCAAACATTGCTTTATAATACAGGGTGGGGGATTAAAGACTGGGGATGAGTAAGACAGGAACTGTACAATTTAAGAGGATTTCTGTAGGGTTGCAGAAATTAATCAGTTAATTAAACAGTTACAGAAATGTATCGGATTTCAAAAAAAGGAAATATTTTTGTAGTGTTTCAAAATCTAATTGTACATTTGCATCTGAAATAGCCATAAGGATACATTTTCACCATATCAGGGCACAAAACCTCTTACTCACCTAGCAATAATTTTTTTTCACCTATATAACAGGTTTCAGCCAAGAATCTCCAAGAAGACTGGCAATGTTTTGAAAATGTATCAATTTATGTATATTGAGTATGAAATTGCTTTTCAGCTTCACAGGGTAGATACATATTTTTAATTTCTAGGATCTCTTGCCAGACATGAGACACTACTGGCCTGATGTACTCCATTCATCTCCTAATCGCACCCAGTTCTGGTGAGTTCAAGCTACAATGGAAAATCATTTTGGATGTATCTTATAGTCTTTCTAAATGACTATCTGAAGGAACATTTGGTACCAGGCTTTAGATGCTTGCTGGAGTTGCATCAGAAACCTTGGAATAACAACTTTAGAAATGATTCTGCATTTTCCTTCTGTATTTCTTATGCTTCATCAATATTAATATTTACATGGAAGCAGGATCTCTGGCCTCGGTCTTCCAAAGGATTACCTGTGTAGATCCTTACACCACCAATGTGTGTACCAAGAACTACAGTGAGACTCAGTGCAGTCATCTAGACCTAGTAAGTGTCATATACAGACCTCTTGTAGATGTATCACACATTCCTATAGGACTGGTAAAATGGCACACATTTAGAGATGGAAGGAGAGAGTGAAGTTCCTCATACAAGAAGTATATGAAGGTGCAGAGAGCTACCAATCAAGAACCCATGATTTCTTGTCAAACAAACTTGATATTGTTCTTTGAGATTACAAATTTGGTTGACAAAGGCAATCGTGTTGATATCCTACACATATACTTCTGTAAGGCATTTTGATGTAGCACCACACAATATCCTGAGGTTTTTGTTTGTTTTTTTTCTTAAAGGCACTATACAAAAATCAGTGCAGCCCATATTGGATTGATTTAAAAACTGGTTAACTGATAGATCTTAAAAAAAAAAAAAAGAAAGAAAACGTAAATGGGAGTCATCATCCAACATTGGTGTTTCTAGTGGTGTCCCACAGGGACCTGTTCTTTCCCCAGCACTATTCATTATCTTTATCAATAATCTGGAAATAAATATAAAATCAGTACTGCTAAGATTTACAGATGGCCCACAAATTGGTGAAGCAGTAAATAATGATAAAGATAGATTTGATCCAGATTCCTCTGTAGAATTTATTGTAAACTGTCCTCACTTAACAACATGCATTTTAGTACAGCTAAACAGAAGGGCATACCTCTGGGAATCAAGACTGTAGGTCACATTTATAGGATGGAAGACTGTGTTTTGGAAAGCAGGACTGCAGTGTGGGGTCCAATATTAGTAAGAGGATAAACATGATTCTTACTGTGTATGGTATTCTGCAAGGTCTTTGGTGTTTGCAGTAGGTTAAGCTTGTTACCATGGTTTCCATGTCTCCTCTGTGTTCAGTCAAAGAAGGGAAGATAAAAACTGTTTTCTTTTTTTGTCCCATTGCAAATGTATTAATTCCTCATATCTGCTTGATATATGCTTGAAGTTCTGACTCACTAGAGAAATTGTAAGTCTGTCTCACACAATGGGTTCCTTATATAGATGTGAAAAGGAGACAGAGCATGCCTGTGAATGAAGAGTCTTTCCTGCCCAAAACCTCAATCCAAAAAGTTGATGAACTTATTCAGTATTTTATTAGATTCTCCCAACTGCTGAGTTAAAATCCTTCACTGACTTAGTATCAGAGGGGTAGCTGTGTTAGTCTGTATCCACAAAAATAATGAGGAGTCTGGTGGTACCTTAAAGACTAACAGATTTATTGGGGCATAAGCTTTTGTGGGTAAAAAATCCACTTCTTCAGGAGACTCCATGCATCTGAAGAAGTGGATTTTTTACCCATGAAAGCTTATGCCCAAATAAATCTGTTAGTCTTTAAGGTGTCACCGAACTCCTCATTGTTTCACTGACTTCGTTTCTGAGGTGCTTTTCATTAGGATTGGGTGGGTTATCTCCACCTAGAGGACTGAAAATTCTCTGGGGCAGTATCATAAAGCAGGGAGGGAGAATGGCTGTCCTTTTGACCCTGCCTTCTCCCTACACAGAGCCCAATCCCCGCATAATCCCAGGGTGAGAGAAACATGTCACAGAACAGGCACTTCCTATACCCTGATCAGCTGCTTTTTACTCTACTTTGCTCATCTAAACAATTGGGAGCTTTTGGCCTGAAGAGTGTATATAGGAGCTTCTGTTTTTTTCCTGAGGGGGAAAGTCAAGATATGATGTCATGGTAGTGGACAGCAGATCTTGATAAACACAAGTGAAATATTTTCATACGAGTTTGTTGCTAAAAAAAAAAGACTGATCAAAATGAAAAAAAAAATCCTTGAAAACTTTGAATCTACTCTAGTCCATATATCATCATGACTATTGATTCCATTTAGCATTTCTGACTCAAAGGCTAGCCAATAGCAGTCTTGCCAGAAGTTGAAATAACCTGGGGTTACCAGCAGTATAAAAGCAATATGGCAGTTGGTTTAGGTATGTTTTATTTTTTTTCTGTGACCAGTATTTGTTGACTGTGAGAAATGCTTCCCTTTAATACTGGGAGCTGTTTAATAAGGGACAGTGTTGCCTTAAATGTGGCTCTAATTACAGATTTTATGAACCTACAAGCTTTTAGCAAACCTAACACTGCTGAAATGCTTCAACATTTTTTACTTCAGTTAAAATAGTTCTTATGAAACAAATAAGCAGTCCTTGTAAATATTCCTTTTTAGAGTATAAAACCTTGAAAGTTCAGCATGAAGAACCTAAAAGTGAAACGGACTACATAGATTTTCATTGTTGAAAGCTAAATGAAAAAATTATATTAAAGAGCATACAAAGTGACAAGTAAATGATTTTTAAAAATGCCTCCACTTAAGAATCTAAGATCTTAGTATTATAGGAAAGAGAAATGTATGTATTCTACAATTCATGATTTTTAAATTGAAAGTGTCCCTTGTGGAGTAATTGTTTAGGAGGAAATTCTTGAAAAGATTGTTCATCCCAAACCCATAAGGTTGTAGGCTGAACCCAAATGTGTACAGCACAGAAGAAAGAATCAACAGACCTGGCAACTATCTGCATCTAATCCCCTTCGAGTACTGCAAGTTATGGACAGTTGTGGGTTGCCGCTCCTCATTATTCCTCCACAATATCCATATGCCAGTGAGCCACTGCATTTGTTTAGTTCTCAGACCCACCTGATACGACTCTAGCTTTGTCCATCACACACACTCAGGCTTCAGTGCTCCTGCAAAGTGGAACAGAGCTCTGCAATGCTGATTGGGAGAAAGTGACACACCATCTTCCCTCTACAATGGTGAGCACAACTATTTTTGCTGAATTGTGGGCATTCTGCAGCTCTGCGTAGTGCAGAGGCAGAATTACTCATGTCAGCACAAGGTCAAAAGTGATGTAGCAGGGCAGGTTGCATAAGTGAGTGCTCCTGCTTGCCCATTAGGAGATGGAAATCAAAAGAAGGAACTGCCTAGCTGTGCACTCCCATTGAATGCTGAGCATTTGAGCTCATATCTCCTCAGACACACCTGTTGTGCACTAATGCCTTGCCTCTGTTTTTCCCCCATGCTGCTGAGGGTCAGATAGATCCACAAGAAGTTTGTTTGTTTATTTACTCATTTCTGCTCATACTGAGGACTGTCTTGCATCCATACTCGTCACAAACATGAGCTTGTGCTCAAGTGCGGTGACCTTGCCTTTCTTGCTGTTTGCCACATAAGCACTTTGAAAAATCAAGGCCTTTCTGAGCATTAGACAAGAAAGAAATTGGTCTTTTATTTTTCACTAGGAATTTCTGCAGTTTCCATAGTTTTCTTAGTTGTGTTTTGTGTTAAGTGGAAGGGGTGAAGGTAAAATGCCACATTCCTATACCCAACAGTTAGAAATAATGGATTATTTCTACATCTTTTCTCTTCTTTCATGTAGTTGTGCTGTGCAGAACAGGTAGCTTCTCTTTAGAAAGGGTTATCTTAATTTTATTGTTAAAAGCTGGGGTGAGCACCCCCTCCTGGACACTCACCAGGCTGTAGTGAACCCAAACTTTGAGTCCCATGAGTTCTTACTTGGCTGGGCAGAGCTCTGGGCCTCTTGGCAGTGGAGACACTACAGGCCCTAAAACTATCAGCAGTTCTCCCAAGCAGCTGCTGCATGCTCCTAAAGTTCCACCAAAGCTGCAGATCCTCCGGTTTGTAGTTTGATATGGATACATACAGGTATACTCTGATCTGTCACATTTGTATTAACTCTAAAGAAACAACGCTACAGATTCCACACCTGCATCTTTCACAATAAATATGCCTTGAGATATAGCTGAATCTCCTGCTTTTTATGTGTTAGTCCACTGACAAAGCAGAGTATGGCTTTTATGTATTTATTTATTTGCATTCTTAGATACTGATAGGCTTGACATTATAGTAAGGAGCCAAGTTTTAGGACATCTTCATTGTTTTTAAAATTCAATTTGATGCATGGCCTGCTACCATAGTATACAAGACCTCACTAAAGTTTATACTAAAAGAAATTTAGAAATGTTAACACTTGAGGCAAATTCTCACAGTTTAACTTTCTGAACATGACTCATTTCTTATAATACAACATTTTTTATCACACCAGTATGACTAAATTTTGTCAAGCCCTAACTAACTTGAGTATGTTCTGCTTATCTAAGTTAGCCCACAATACATATTTTTCAGATGGTTTTCTGTATTTGTGTAAACTATTTATATGGGCCACCATCACCATAGTTCCTGGGCACATCACAATCTTTAATATAATATAGTGGAGATATACTTATCTTCTAGAACCAGAAAGAACCTTGAAAGGTCAATGAGTCCAGCCCCCTGCCTTCACTAACCGGACTAAGTACTGATTTTGCCCCAGATCCCTAAGTGGCTCCCTCAAGGATTGAGCTCACAACCCTGGGTTTAGCAGGTCAATACTCAAACCACTGAGCTATCCCTCCCCTCTTTAGCCTTACTATGCTCTGTGAGATAGGAAAGTATTACTTATTCCTAATTTACAGGTAGAAAACTGAGTCACAGAGAGACTAATCTATTTGCCAGGGTCATACAGTATGTCTGTTGCAGGGTAGGGAATTGAACACACATATCCCAGTCCCGGAATAGTACCTTAACCAATGGGCCATCCTCTTTTTCTCTCTTGTATAGTTTATAGGACAGTCTGAAACTCTCTCATGCAGTGTTACTGAAATAAATGTTCCCAGTTCACCAGCCAGATAGAACTCTGTTTCTGTACTAAATAATAAAATCTCATGGAGGCAGGGCTTTTGTATTGTATATTCTACTGTATGTGGCACAAAATTATCAGACTTGAAAAATGCATCCTGTCACTGGATGGCTTCATAAGTCTTGCTTCAAAATCCACAAAACCATGGAGCACAATATGTAAAATGTAGCTCAGGTAGGCAACCTATGGCATGTATGCCGAAGGCGGCACGCAAGCTGATTTTCAGTGGCACTCACACTGCCCAGGTCCTGGCCACTGGTCTAGGGGGCTCTGCATTTTAATTTAATTTTAAATGAAGCTTCTTAAACATTTTAAAAACTTTATTTACTTGACATACAACAATAGTTTAATTATATATTATAGACTTATAGAAAGAGACCTTCTAAAAATATTAAAATGTATTACTGGCACGGGAAACCTTAAATTAGAGTGAATAAATGAAGACTCGACACACCACTTCTGAAAGGTTGCCGACCCCTGATGTAGCTGTTCCTAGTTCTGCCACTGGCTTACATTTATGGTCTCAGTGGGCAAGTTAGCATCTCTCTTCTTTTGATCAAATGATTGCCTCATCCTGATATTTCCTTAGCAATTTGCACTAATAGAGCTGTGAAAATCTGCCATCCTACAGCAATGATTTCTCTTTGTGTTGTCTGCTCTACTACATGCTAGGGTTCTCTGCCTTATCTCATCTAATCGAGTCTCAGTCTGAGATGCTGGCACCGGGAATGGAAGGCTTCTCATTTTTTGCACCTGGCAGCTATGGCAGAGTGAACAAGATGTATTTGTAGTAATCAGTATCTCTGCTGACTTGTATTGAGGTGCAGGGCGATACAGGAAGAGGATTTGGGGGTTTGGACTGGGATTTTTGCCTACAATAACTGATTGTATGTGCGGTTGTTTACAGAGATGTGATGATTTTCTCCTGTTTCAGTTATGAACTTCATCTGTCAGATGCTTGTTCTTACACTAATATTTGGATAAGAACTTTTTACCTTAAAGAGACGTTCTCTTAGCATTCTGAGTATACCTGGGCAGATTCCATGTCTCTTAAAAACTGAATTTAGCTTTGTTCCCATAGGAAGCATGAGTGGGAGAAACATGGGACCTGTGCAGCCACAGTGGAGCCTCTTAATTCTCAAAAGAAATATTTTGGTAGAACATTGGATCTTTACCAGAAACTTGACCTCAACAGGTATGGAAATATACCCCTTTTGTCGGTTTATTAGTTTAGTGGTGCAAAAGGCTTTGATGTACACTTAACAACAAAGAAAAAAACCCTAAAAATTTAACTCTGCAGTGGAAAAATGACTGTTGATGCCAGTTCTCTTTAATACCATACTCTAGAGCCAGAGCAAAGTTTATTCTGTTACCATTTTAAGTTGTAGTGCAGTCTCCTTTTCTCATGACATGATACTAGGCACCAGTCCAACTTCCATTTCAGTCAGTAAGTGTCTTCATTGTCTCTAATGAGTTCAATTTTGCCATCCTTTTCAGGTAAAACTCCCATTGACTGCAGTGGGAATGGCAGGATTGGCCCTTGAGGTAGATTCATTTTTAGATACCATAGGCTGCCATTTGTTTACTGAAATCCTAATCCTGCACACACTTACACATGTGCTCAACTTTACTTCTGTGAGTAGCCCTACTAATTTTTATGGGATTACCCACGGCAGTAGAGTTAAACATGTGCAAAGGCATTTGCAGGATCAGGGCCTGAGATATTTGCATTGTGTTATAATAGACAGTCAAATTGGGAGTCAAGTTTTGGCTACTATACCTTTTAGAAGTGCTGTAATGTAACCAGAAACATTATTGTAGATTTTTGAAAACCTATATACAACATAGTGGTTGAGAAACTAAATTTTACAATAGTAGTGCCAATTTAAAAAAATTCAGAAAATAAAATGCATGCATCGTTTCTCTTAGAGGAAAAGGACAAGTCAAGGGCAGAACTCTTGTTCAGCTTCTGAGAGAGAAAATAATAGACTAGGATTTAGGGACTATAAGAGGAAGGATCCAATAGAAACAGAGTACAGCCTGAAAGACCAACGTCAACCAATGCCAAAGCCCCCACCATGCACTCATAAGCAATTAACAGTGTATTATGTCTTCCTATTCCTATTGGATGATCCCTTCTCACTGCTCCAACACACTGGTGGCTACACACGCACATTTTAGATGGGATATAACAACTTGTCCTAGCTCCTTAGATATACATTAATTAGGCGCACTTTTTAGAATTCCCCTCTGTGTAGTGACTAGCAGGCTGTTCAGCTTTTCAGTTCCCTGCTTGAATGTGCAAATTTGCAGCATACAGATGTCCCGTATGTAACCTACATGAAATTATCAGCCTGGGAACTGACTGCCAATATTTAAAGAAGAGAAATAGGATGACCCAGGGAATTACGTCTGACATCAGTCCTGGACAAGGTAATGGAGCGGCAGATAAGGGACTCAATAAAAAATTAAAGGAGGGTAATATAATCAATATGGGTTTATAGAAAATAGATCCTATCAATTTACCTCGATATCTTATTTTGATGAGATCATAAGGTTGGTTGATAAAGGTACTAGCCTTGCTGTAATATACTTAGACTTCCATAAGGTGTTTGCTACTGCACAATATTTTGATTAAAAACCAAGAATTATATAAAATTAACATGGTACACATTTAATAGATTAAAACGTGGAAACTGGTGGGTCTCATGATGTAACTGTAGCGGCTGTGTTTCTAGTAGGGGTCCTACAGTGATTGGTTCTTACCTCTATGTATTTTAATGTTTTTATCAATGATCTCGAAGAAAACAAAGTAATCACTGATAAAGTTTGCAAATGACACAAAAATTGGCGGAGTGGTAAATAATGAGGAGGATGGGTCATTATTATGGATGTGGATCACTTGGTAAGCTGGGAGCTAAATGTCAATGTATACATCTAGGAACAAAGAATGAAGACTTTATTTATACTGTGGAGGACTCTATCCTGCCAAGCAGTGACTGTGAAAAAGATGTCATGGTCATGGTGGATAATCAGCTAAACATGAGATACTAGTGAAACACTGTGGCCAAAAGGACTAACATGATCCTTGGATGCATGAATAGAAATCTCGCATAGGAGTAGAAAGATTATTTTACCTCAGTATGTGGCACTGGTGCAACCAGGGCTGTGTCCTGTTCTGGCATCCACAATTCAAGAATGGTAGAATCATAGAAATGTAGGACAATGTCATCAAATCCTGCTCCCTGCACCGAGGCAGGATCAAGTAAACCTAGACCATCCTGACATCCAGCCTGTTCTTAAAAGCCACCAGTGATGGGGATTCCACAACCTCAGTTGGAAGCCTGTTCCAGAGCATAGCTGCTCTTATGGTTAGAAAGGTTTTCCTAATATCTGACCTAGATCTCCCTTGTTGCAGATTAAGCCCATTACTTCGTGTCCTACTTTCAATGGGCACGGAGAAAAATTAATCATTGTCCTCTTTATAACAGCCTTTAGCATATTTGAAGACTTATCAGGTCTCTCCTCAGTCTTCTTTTCTCAAGACTAAATATGCCCAGTGTTTTAAACCTTTCCTTATATGTCAAGTTTTTTCTGAACCTTTTATCATTTTAGTTGCTCTCCCTGTAAAATTATCTGTCATAATGAGGTCCTGCCTAGCGCACCCTCCTGCAGCAGGCCATGGCACAACTGGCATGCCTGCCTCAATACGCCTGCCTCTTCAAATCCCCCACTAACTCTACAACAGCTCTCTTGCCTTAAGAACATATTTCTCTGGGGCCATACTGCACATCCAAAGTCGTTCTTGCCAGGGGAGCAGCCTTCCCTCCCTCTGGACCTCTCTTTGTTCCCCCGGATCCAGCTCTCCAGCATTGAGATGTCAGCTGATGAGCCCCTCTACTTTTCCCTGCCTTCAGCCATCTCCAGCTGTTAGTTTCCAACTAGGCCACCAGGCACTTCCTTCTGCTTCTACTCCTCTTCTCCCCTTCAGTCCTCTGGCCCTGGCTCAGGGAGGTCAGCCAACATACTCCTCTATTCTCCTTGCCTTCAGCCTTCCCCCAGGAAACACCTTCTGTGTCTGGCAACCCTTATCTCCTGCCAATCTTCTCCTCCTAAACAGCCCTCATGCAAAGTCTATCTGATCAGGTTTTGCTCCTCTCAGATTCTCTGAGGTTCTCTAACCCCCCCGCCCAAGGTGCTGCCCTGCTGTCTGAATTGGCCAAATTTAGAGCAACTGTTCTGGCACAGCGAAGCTGGACCTACTTCAGGGTCTTCACAGTACTTTACTCTTACTTTTTCTCAGTTTTCTGATTGGTCCAGTGCTGCTACAGAGAAAGGCAAAAGGAACAATCCTATGTCCCTGCCTGTTCACTGGATGGGGAAAATGCCTTCATGGCCTCATATCCGACAATCAAGATATCCTCTATAACAAGACAGCCTTCTAAGAGAAGGGAAAAAATCCTTCAGTACTTAACCTAAATTATCTTTTTTTAAAAAATTAGTTTTGTTGTTGCTGTCTTAATTCAAACAGCTCCTTACCAAAGTCTTTCTTACTCCCTTTACATACACAGAACAATATGAAATAGTGATTTTCATCCCCTCCAGTCTGTGTAGCTGCCTTCTAATATCCAGTCATATAGATTTTTTCTAGACCTAAGTCTCGAGCATTTCAAATGTAATAATAAAATAAGTTTAAATATGTCTGATTGCCTGCATTCTATTGTCCTGGGTAGCTTTTACAGTGTGACTAAGGAATGAGTTGCAGATGGAATGGTGACCGACAGTAGAGCTCTTTACTTTGAGTGAATGTTGTGCTGTGAAACAAAGAACGGAGACTGAAAAATTTTGAAGTTAACAGCTAGTGGGTTTTTTCTTACCGCTTAAAAAAAGAGCATTAACATTCTTCATTATTCTTCCAATGAATATTAAACATTCTTATTGCACTGATTCTCAAAGTCCAACAGGAAAATTTACAGTTATAATTGCTAAAAGATTTCTTCTTTTAATTACTCTTCTTTCAACCTCTGGATAAAGGTACACATTGTTTTGGGTTTTTTTAATTATTTTCTTTGAGATAACAACTCCAGGCTGTTGTAAGAATAATATTGTATCTTTCTGATTATCAACCTGCAAAAATCTCAAATGACTGAGTTAGACAGTCACTTATTGGGAAGATGCCTTCAGTCAATTTGATTAAAACTGGTCTGTACAGGACCTGATCTTGCCAGGTGCTGAGCCCAATCAGTTTTCATTTGACTAAACCCTGAGAGCCGCTGAACACTTACAATTCCTCTTGAACTCCTATTGTTGGGATATGGCCCATTGATTTCCTTAGCAACTGAATCATTGAGCTCCTCATAGGATCAAGCCTAGAGGAATGAGGTACACCAACTTCAGGTTCTGGAGGCTGAAATCCACGAAGGGACTAGGCATCGCAATGCTGAGTCCATGGCACCTAACTTTTAGGCACCCAGAAAAAAGAGGAACAATGCTAAGTTAGGCATCTAGGGCCCCTATACAATGAATAGGGAGAGAGAGGTGCCTAAGAATGCAATCCACAACAGCCAACATGATAGATGGGGAGCTGCCTAAGATAATCCAAGGGGGATGTATTAAGCTTTCTTGAGGATAGGCACCTAAGTCCAGGTTGCAGAGAGGTGCCTAAGAACACCTGCTTCCTAGAGTTGGATGGCTTAGGCAGAAATGAGTTGGGTGCCTGCCTCTTTCCACACAAAATACCCTAAGGAGGAGTGGATGCTACTCACCATGTAACTTTTAGCCCACTGGTTAGAGCATTTACATGGGATTTGGAAACCCAAATTCAATTCCCCCTTCTCTGCTAGAGGAGGAGAAGGGATTTTAAGAGGGGTCTCCCATCTCTCAGGAGAAGGCTTTAACCACTGACCTGTGGGGTTGTGACAGATATTGCAATTTCCTGCAGTATCTTTGGGACAGCTTACTTATTAAGTGTGTGTATCACTGTGAGCCAGGGACTGTATGTAGTTCCATTGGGGAGGGTAACCGCAGCCCCTCCAGGAGCTAAGAACAGTGGGCGGTGATTAGGCAAATTCACTCAGATCGTAATGCCTCCAGGGAGGCACCACCTCCTAAATAGGCTCAGTTATGCTAGTTCAAGCAGCATTCTGCAGAGGCCAGCGGACAAAGAAAGGACTTTTGGTTAAATACCCTGAGTTTAAACTGACTCAGAGTCTTCATTCTGATCCAGCAAAGACAGGATGTCTGGTCCAAAGGGGGCCCCAATCCTTAGGAAAGGTTTCAAAGGACTGACATGGATCAGAGCCCTTTTTGGAGATTGGGGTGGGGGAGCACAGGAAGGGAATCTCTGATAAGCTTATTAGCGTATGTAGGTTCTGTTATTGTTTGTAATATTTTCTCTGTAATGCTTTCACCTTAAAAATAAATGTGCTTGCTTAGAAAGGGGTATGTAGTAACTTATACCTGTAGGCAATTATGCTGTTTATAACCTCTGAGGAAAAAAGCAAAGCAGGCCTGCTTAGGCAGTCTGCCTTGCTGGGGAATTCACAGTGTAGGCAGGGGACTGTGCTCCCTGGAAATACTCTGATCAGAAGGCAAGAGGGGTGATGGCAGGGGAGCGGGAAGCCTGAGAGTGAGTGCGCTTGCTGGAGCACAAGGGAGAAATACAAGTGAAATTGCCTTGAACCATGATGGGGATATGTAGATGTGGGGTTCCCTCAGTCTCTCCTGTTGAAACTGTGGATAAATGAAAGGTTAGAGCTGGAGCATTGGTCGCTGGGGTCTCCCACCTCCCAAATGGGTGCTCTTACCACTGGACTACAGAGTCATTCTCTCACTTTCTCTGGTCCAATGACATTTTAAGTATTTATACACAGTGGAACAGTCATTGGAGGAGAGAGAATGAGTCTGTAATCTGTTGGGTAGGGCACCCAGCTGGGAGACCCCGGGTCCAGTCCACCTGATCCAACCAATATTTCATTATTTATCCACAGTGGAACTGCTTCATCAGGAAAGCTTGAAAGAACCCCACATAGGAATACCCTAGCTCAGTGGTTTGAGCACTATCCTGAAAGGTGGGAGACCTCTGTTTTGAATCCTTCCTCCCCCTTTCACAGAAATTGAACGTGGGGTTTCCCACCTCTCAGACAAATGCTTTAGTCACTGCGCCAAAAGTTGTAAGGTGGGCGACGGCACCACCACCTCATCCTCCTCTGGCAGAATTTTGAATGGGACCTTTTAAGCACACCTGCTGGATTGGGCACCGCTTCTACTTAGGTGGGCTAAGGACTATCTTCCCCTGATTCATGGATCACTCAGACTTAGGCAGGAAACAGGTATCAGAACACCTAGAGGAAGGCAGCAGTGAACATGCACAGAGGCAGGAACATAGGTACCTGCAGAACTTTTACTATGAAA
Source organism: Gopherus flavomarginatus (assembly GCF_025201925.1). Lineage (NCBI taxonomy): Eukaryota > Metazoa > Chordata > Testudines > Testudinidae > Gopherus > Gopherus flavomarginatus. The sequence continues at coordinate 89,692,348 of NC_066620.1, forward strand.
AACGTAGGTGCTGAGTGAACATGGGTTCCTACAGCGTTCAGTGGGAGTATTGAGGATCTCAGTGGAGGCAAACTTGGGACTTAGGTGCCTAAAACATGACCTCAGATGTCTAAAGCAGGGATCCACTAAAGTACTTTGGCTTATCCCACCTGTCCTGCTTAGCTTTATTGAATAACTTATAATTTAAAAAATATACTTTTAATATTAAATTAACTGGAAAACTAGTTTGATTATTCTCAGGTGACAATGGTCCGGAATAGTGAGCCACACTCCAGCTGCTTTGTGCTCTGCCACTGGTACAAAGTGACCTTAAACTTAGCAAATCTCCCCATGTACGGGGATTTCCAGTAGCATACAGTGACCATAACAACTCCTACTCCTCTCCCTCCCTCTGGTCAGCTGAGGGAAAAGAGATGTGACCTGCTGCTCTAACCTGTATCAGGTGACTGGCACACCATAGCCCATGGATTTGGGGAGTGCAGAGAATGCCGGGGGCCCCTCTCCCAGCTGCAACTGTGGATCTGGTTCCAAGTTAAAGTCAGTTCAAGCAGGAGAGGAGGGAGTTCTCACTGCACCAGCCAAGGGGTAAGGGAAATGCTAGTTACCCAAGCTCAGGAAAGGAGGGGAAGTTGAGCTTCTCCCATTCTCCTTGCTTTAATCTGTCTGTCTAGCTCCCTCACTAGGATTTTCTGTTTACCCATTGATTAGCTGTAGTATATCTACATGCAATGACGCCCATGAAATGTAAGACGTATTACTCCACAAAAAGCATTTTGTATTCATTTCAGTTGTCTCCTGAAAGTTGGGATAAAGCCAAGCAGTACCTATTACCAGGTAAGAAACTGTCATACTTATAAAGTCATTTTAATGTACTGCTGCTAGAAGGAGTGAGTAGCTTCAAACCTGCTGCAGATAAGCAATCTCTTCTAATTGTATAGGTGTTTACAGTTGTTTTTCATGCAAAAGGCTTTTTGTGACTATACAAATATGGAATTTGTTGAAGTGATGCTATATGCCTTTCAACTCTCTCTGGCTTTTAAATCTTCAGATGAGAGCCATAAAAGAAGCCCTTACAGGTGTTTATGGAGTAACACCAAAGGTTCAGTGCCTTCCTCCAGAAGAGGTAAAACTTTCTTTTATTATTTCCCTTATTGATTGAAGTAGTAAACAAAAGTTTACCTGAATGAAACTAAATTTATTAACTTTTGATGATTTTCCTCTCTCTTTTGCTTCTATGTTGGGACATTCCAAGTATCCCCTGAAATATGTTTACTTCAAAGCATACAGTACTCAGCTGCCTCAGCTTAGGCCAAATTTTAGCTCTGTTCTGTTCAAAATAAAAAGACTTCACCTGGTATCACATGTGGATCAGGCAAATTCAGAGGCTTACTCGGTGTCCCCAAAGATTTCTTGTTCGGATAAGTTTAAATAAAGTTTTATGGCTTTTCCTATGATTCAGAAAGACAGGGCTAAATGGTCTGCCTTCTTCAGCCAATGCTGCCTAAAATCTGGTTCCATTTTCCCTTTCAATGCCAACAACTGATCTGTAAGTTTGCATGCAGTAGAGAATTTAGTGTTCACAATCATTACGTTATGGCACAAATATAATTCTACCGATCTGTACCAAAGTAAAATAAGCTATATATTTAAGCTACAAAACAATTCACATGACATTGTGTTTAGTTAGCTAATAGCTATGATTTCCCCCTCCCTTTTAACTATCACTTTGTGATGTGACCTTTCCTAAAAAGGTCACAGAACAGCTCTAACAATCACTAGACTCCCTTTATCAGAGTTTAATAAAGCTGTTTTGCTGGAAAACATTTGGCGGAGTTAGCCCACACATGCAGAAAGCTATTTCATGAAAACCTTTCCAAGTTAAAATTGCTTTTAGAGTTGAATATCTTTTGTGTTGACAAGGTGATATGCTTTAGCAATATTCTGAGTCTTTGTGTTCAGCCTCTCCTTTCTCACATTTAAACCCACTAAATCATAGGCCATGGCTACACTGGCACTTTACAGCGCTGCAACTTTCGCGCTCAGGGGTGTGAAAAAACACCCCCCTGAGCGCTGCAAGATATAGCGCTGTAAAGCCTCAGTGTAATCAGTGCTGCAGCGCTGGGAGCGCGGCTCCCAGCGCTGCAAGCTACACCCGTAAGGGATGTGGTTTACGTGCAGCGCTGGGAGAGCTCTCTCCCAGCGCTGGCGCTCCGACTATACTCACACTTCAAAGCACTGCCGCGGCAGCGCTCTGAAATTTCAAGTGTAGCCATACCCATAGACTCTAAGGTCAGAAGGGACCATCATGCTCATCTAGTCAGACCTCCTGCACATTGCAGGCCATAGAACCTCACCTGCCCACTCCTGTAATAGACCCATAACCTATGTCTGAGTCACTGATGTCATCAAATCATGATTTAAAGACTTCAAGTTACAAAGAATCCACCATTTACACTAAATTAAACCTGCAAGTGACCCATGCCTCATGCTGCAGAGGAAGGCAAAAAAAAAACCCCAAGGTCTCTGCCAATCTTACCCAGGGGAACATTCCTTCCTGATCCCAAATATGACGATCAATTAGATCCTGAGCATGTGGGCAAGACCCACCAACTATCAAAAACAGTTGCTTCCCTTTTAATGGCTTTTTAAACAACAAATGAAAATTGGAGTTTTGCTATCAATTTCAATGGGAACAGGAAGTTGCTCCAGTGCTTTTAATCAAGGGAGGCTGTATGTGGGAATGGGTTAAAGACTGGTTATCTCTATTCTGAAAAGGAGTATTAGGAGAGGCAATGACAGTGGTGCAAACAGTGATTGCTGTCATGGAGACTGCTCAGATGCTGCTATCACTCTTATATTTGTAATGCAACAGTGTCCAAAGGTCCCAGTCATGATTGGTGCCCCATTGTACTAGGCACTGTGCAAATGTATGCAGAAATATGTTCCCTGCCTCAAAGAGCTTATGGTCTAATAACAGAGCAACAAGCGGATGCTAGATGAAATAAAAAATGATAAAGGGAAATACATCCTTATAAAGCATGTAATCAAGCTGTGAAATTTGCTCCTGCACAATATTTAGGTAGTGGCTTAATTAAGAAAAAGATTTTTACTAGAGTCTCCTCAGGCTTCTAACTCTATTTCAGAATTACCTTGGGTCTGAGTTATAACAGTTTCTTATTGTGTATGCGAGAGGGCACAGATACAGTAGTTTGGGATTGCTGGCAATGACTGGGTTGAAGGCATATGATTAAGACAGTAATAATAGTTGCAACAACATTGGGACCCAGTCTGCAAACACTTACTATCCAATAATGCTCAGGGCCGGCTCTAAGCACCAGCAAACCAAGCATGTGCTTGGGGAAGCATATTTTCAGGGGGAGGCATTCCAGCCATCTTTTTTTTGGGGGGGGGGAGCAGGGGGCACTTTGAGTGGCAAAAGCCTAGAGCCAGCCCTGGCAGCAGCAGCATATCATGTGTCAGAAGTACTCTGAAGCCATTGCGGTTCGCATCATGGGGGAACAGTGCCCGCACCTTGTGTCTGTGCCAAGCAGGCTCCGAGCAGGGGACACTCAGGCTGGGGGCTGCCCTGCAGGGCACATGGAGCCGCCTGCAGGTGCCCCAGGGCAACCGCTCCCCCCGCCAAGTGCCGCAGCTGGGGCTGGGCAAAGCGGTCCGAGCCACCCAGGGACTGCGGCAGGACGGCCAGAAGCAGCAGCGGGGTCATAGAGGGTGGGGCGCTGCCATGAGGGGCCACATCCCGCTCTCCAGGGCTCCGGTCCCTCTGGGGCTGCCCTGCCCTGGCTTCTCAGCCTCCTGCTGGAGCCGTCCCCTGGCTCTGCCCTCCCGGATCCTGGAGGCCAGAGCCCTGGCTGGAGGGACCCTGGGCTGAGACATGGCTCAGGAAGCCAACTGCTTACCCCAACCCTGCCAGCGCCGGACCAGCTGGAGGCAAGGGGGGAGTGGGCGGAGTGAGCATTGGTGGGGGGGAGCCCAGGGCTGGGGTGGCAAGGGGTGCAGGTGGGGGGGGGGGGAAGAGAGAGCCCAGGGCTGGGGCAGCAGGGGGTGCAGATGGGTTGGGGGAAGAGAGAGCCCAGGGCTGGGGCAGCATGGGGTGGTGGGGGAAGAGAGAGCCCAGGGCTGGGGTGGCAGGGGGTGTGGGTGAGGGAGTGGGGAGACCCCAGTGCTGGGGAGGAAGGGGATTGTGGGGGGAAGAGAGAGCTCAGAGCTGGGGCGGCAGGGGGTATGGGTGTGGGAGGGCACTGATGGGGGGGTGGGTGAGAGCCCAGGGCTGGAGTGAGAGGCAGCTAAATTTTTTTTTGCTTGGGGCCGCATAAAACCTAGAGCTGGCCCTGATAATGCTTGCCACTGTAAGTTATCCTACTGAAGTCAGTGGGGCTTCTTCCGGTAGTAAGCACTAGGATCAGGAGTGTTTACCAGATTGGATCCTTGATTTATGACATACACCAGGTGTGTATGCATTTACTTCATTAAAAAAAAATTCCAATATATTTCTTCATTTTGCAGGGTGCCCAAATACTACAATGGCAAGAAAACTCTTTATCTGTGTAAATTAGACCTTCCCTCTAGTAAGAATCTTATAAAATGATAGCCAATATCCTAGGTATCCAAATGGATTCATTTACCTTCACCCTTTGTGAATTGCATAAGGGGAACAAGGAGTCTATACTATGAACTGCATGCAGTAGATACTTCTAGAAACATCATCCATCTGTACCTTTACAGTGGCATATATCTTCAATATACCATAAGAACAAGCATTCTATAGCTAGAGGATTAGCTTATTGTCTCCTCTACAACAAGAAGCCTCTGTAAGTGCCTTTAAAAGCTGAGTATCTCATTTTTACTGTTTCTAGGGTGAAGAAGTGCAAACAATTGGTCAAATTGAATTCTGTTTCACCAAAGAGTTGGAACTGAGAAACTGTACAAACTCAGAGGCTGAATCCTATGTAATGCCAAACAACTGGCATTCTGGACCTGAGGAGTTGTCTGTCTGTAATGATACCCTGACGTATTACCCTGCACAGGTTCAGTTTTACAACTGAAGCTTCTAGAACTTGAAATACTCGGTAACATACCTTTTTAAAATGAGATACTTTGCAAAGCAATGGAAAAAGCTGTTTTGAGTAAGTGATACTATGCTCGCCTGCCTCACAGGAGTGTTGTGGGGATTGATGTTTGAAGTGCTATAAGTATAAGGTGATTCTTTTGTTTTTATGAGGCAATGGGCCAGATTCTAATGTCAGTTACATAGCTGGAAATCTACCACAATTGCACTAGTTTAACTAAGGTTGGAATCTGATTGTGTTTTTTACAGTAGGAAACACTGTTTAAAAGAAAAACGATGTCTCAGTGTTCAGAATTGCATTAAATTCCAATTCTTTATCTGGGCATTCTTTTTGTTTGTTTGTTTTTTGGAATTGCAAACAGAGCATGAATTAATCCCTCAGACCACTATAAAAAGATTCTTATTTCTCAGAGTTTCTTGGGAGAAAAACTTATTCAGACATGATAACTAAGGGTCTTGTTCAGAGTTCCTTATTGAAGCAAAACGCTGATTGGCTTCAATAAGAATTTTGCCTGGGAGTGCTGGATAGAGGCCCTGACCTATGTGGTGTTAAGCCCCTTCTAGATCCATTTAAGTCATTGAGCATTGTGTGTAACTGTTATCTCACAGGACTGGGCTTGTTATCTTTGTGTTGTCTTGTTTGGTGAATGAAAAGCTAAGATGCAAACTTCCAAATGTGACCAGTGACCACTGATGTTTTTGGTGCCCCAGTTTTTGGCTGCCCTTTTCAAGATGCCTAGATTTCCCTCCTCTCCAGGTTGTGAACATCTGTATTTCCCATTGGTCTGAGTTGCGAGTGCTTGGCTAGTCTGAAAATTACACACAAGATGTATCAAGGTATGATTCCCCACTCTGAACCTTAGTGTCCAAAAGGTAGGGTACCTGCATGAACCCCTCTAAGCTTAATTACTAGCTTAGGAATGATAGAGCTGCCACCACCCAAAAATATAGTGTTTTGGGACACTTTCTGGCCCCCAAACCCTTCCCTGGGGACCCCAAGACCCAAAACCCCTTGGGTCTCACAACAAAGGGAAATAAACCATTCCCTTGTCCTTTCTTCCTCCCAGATTCTCCCCGCCCTGGGTTACACTGGGAGATCACTGTGATTCAAATTCCTTGAATCTTAACACAGAGAGGAATCAGGCTTTTCCTCCCCCCTTCTCTCCTTCCTCCCACCAATTCCCTGGTGAGTGCAGACCCCTTCCCCTTGGGTCTCACACAAGAATTAAAAAAACAATCAGATTCATAAAAAGGAAAAGCTTTTAATTAAAGGAAGAAAAAAAAGTAAAAATTATCTCTGTAAAATCACGATGGAAAGTGTTACAGGGTCTTTCAGCTTATAGACACTAGAGAGAAGCCTCCCCCCAGCACAAATACAAGTTGCAGCAAACAGAGATACAATCCTTCCAGCAAAATACACATTTGCAAATAAAGAAAACAAACATAAATCTAATCCACTTTCTACCTATTACTTACTATTTGAATAGAAGAGACTTTTTCAGAAGATTGGAGAGTCTGTATACATGTCTGGTCCCTCCCAGACCCCAGAGAGAACAAAGAAAAACACAAAAAGCACAAACAAAGGCTTCCCTCCACCGAGATTTAAAAGTACCTTGTCTCCTGATTGGTCCTCTGGTCAGGTGTTCCAGGTTTACTGAGCTAGTTAACCTTTTACAGGTAAAAGAGACATTATCCCTTAACCATCTGTTTATGACAAGATGGCTGACTGGCAGCCAAAAATGGAGACACCCATAATCAGTAGCAAGTTCTGAAACTGCTAGCCTGAATGACTCCATATTCTTCTGACATATCTGATAACACCAAGCCCAAATGTTTGAAAACCTGAATGAGACAGGCCCTTAAAAAAATCAAGATTAAAAAATTGGATTCTGTTTAGTTGCTCTCTTCTAGCTTGAGTTAAGGTTCATAAGTCCAAGCTTTTCTCCACAATGGCTAGAACATTTTTTTAAATGAAAACTGAAATTCTCAAGTAATCACATGACTTCAGGAGCTGAGACTTCAAGAAAAAACACCAAATATTGTGAGATTTGCAATAAAAAAATGCAAGAGTTGGCAGCATGCATAGCTATCACATTTTAATTATATAACATGCAATAAGGTTAAGGTTTTTCATTTGAGTCCCAAGTATGTATTGCATCTAACACAGAGAAGTATTTTGGTGCTCATGTTTTAAGTTGCTTTTGAAGGAATGTGTGGTCTGGGAAATTATACAGGTGGACTTGCACCTCTTCAGATGTAATTCAGCAGAATGCAGTACAGTGTGTTCTGACTGTTAGGGGAAAATTACTGTAGAAACATGAAATACTATATTAGTGTTACTGAAATATCGGGTTTGCCTAGCTGAGAGCCAATAACAGCCTGACAGGGATAAGGAAAAGATGCTTTATTCTGCAGAAGAAAGGAGAGCCTTGCACCTTGGTACAAAGACTCTCCCTCACACAAATTTCACCAACTTTTTATACACTTTCAAACAAAGACCCTTGCGTGTTAACACTTGATTGGTAGGTGTCAAACCCTGCACTTCTGTTATCTGGTTAGTAAAAACTGGTTTGGAGCGAGTTTCTTCTGCTTTAAGGCAGAAGAGAAAAAACAGTTCAAAAGTTCAGGGTACTGTGTACGTGAGGCTTCTGCTTCCCCCTACTGGCTGCTTGTAAGCTGTTAAGGGGGGCTACCAGTAACTTTCACATTAGTAAGTAAAATTAACATTTCCTCTTAGAATCAGGTTGAGTAAATTTAAATGGTTTATTTGGTTTTCCTCTGTCTCGCTCCTTTGTGCCATCCCATATTTTAAAAAGCCCACTACAATAACATTCAAAATGCCATGGTAATTGGGCAATTACTTCAGAATACCATAGAACTTATTCAAATAAAGGAAATATTAATAAACCATGCAGATAATTACATTCCATGATCTGTTTAATTCCTTTTCCTGCTAGCAAGAGCTTCCTGGATTCTGTATTTTCTTTTCATTATGAAAGAGGGAACTTACTAATGTGAAGTGTTAATGTATAGACTTGAGCCATTAAAATTCCTCTTGTCCTACAGGAAGGGATTCACCTCTTTCCTCCTCAAATTTTATGTTATTTTTTTTTAAGTGATGTTCAATAGAACTTGACTTAATAGGTTAGGAACATAAGAACAGCCATGCTGGGTCAGACCAAAGGTCCATCTCGACCAGATACTGTCTTCCAACAGTGGCCAATGCCAGGTGCTTCAGAGGAATGAACAGAACAGGTAATCATCAAGTGATCCATATATCTCATATGAGGAATTTTAAAGGGCCAGGACTTTTTGCATTGTTGCATCAATAAAGAATAAATCACATTATTTTGTAACACTTTAATATTGCAAAGCAAACTGACTTCAAAGGATGCTGGTATTATGTGGTTTGATACGTTTCAGTGATTCCTGTGTGGGATGACTGAATACACTATTGAATTTTACTAATAAATATTAAGAAACAAATTCTGTTCTTCATTTTGTAGGTGGTGACTCCAGCTGAGTTCTGTGGGACTTTTGCATGTATATGAAAGAGCACAGATTGGCTCAAAGATCAGAAATAATTCACTGCTTATCAGTATTACTTTGGACTGAATCCAGAGATAGTCAGTGAAACTTTCAGGGATGGTACTTTGTCTTCTGCTAATGCTGTGAGCATCCATAGTTCTTTCATCAGGACTGATTTAGTAATGAACAAGGTATGAAATGATCAGTAATAAGAGGAAATCTTTGTTTTGGAATCTTTTAAAATTTCAGTATGTATGTTTGTCCAGTAACACATCTGTTTGTAATAGTGAGTGCTAGTGCAGGATCCCTTAATGCAATGATTTTCAGTAGAACTGTGTTGGTATTGTTGAATAGTACCAACCAATACCAGTAGCCTGAGGAACTTCTCAATACACAGTAAAGAGTTACAGGGACATGGCCTGCTAGTGGTAAGACCCAAAGTCAGGGCTGGCCTTACCGTAAGGTGAACTGAGGTGGCTGCCTCAGGTGCCAGACTGTGGGGTGGGATGGGGGTGCCACTAGGACCCAGAGTGTAGAAAATTGTCTCTGCTGTTGGTGATATGTATTCTCTCTGCTCGAGATGCACAGAGATGGTGGAGTGCTGTGCTGGAGGAAGGAGGGCAAAGGAGACTTAACAGGCAGGCAGGAGAAAAGGTGAGTGGGAATAACAGAAAGCAGCAGGAGCTGCAGAGAGAGAGAGGAGGAGGAGCCTCTTATCTACCTCTCTAGCACTCCCAGGAGCCTGGACTGATTAACACCAGCTTCTCAGGAAGCTTCCTGTTTCCTGCTGCTTCCCTGAACCCACTTGAGGAGAATAGGCAGTCAACTGAAGTAGTAGGAGCCAGCTAGGCCCTTAAGATGCTGATATCTTCCCTCACTCAGGCCCTGCCACCAGCCTCCTTATTTGTCCCCTTCAACTGAGTGTTGAGAGCCACTATAGCTGGCACAGAACAGCAGTCATGAGTGAAAGAAGAAAATGCCCCTCTGGGGCAGCATTCAGAAAAAGAAAGCAAGCAAAGGAAGCTTTTCTATCTAAGCAGGCAGGAGCTCTCCTGAAATACATAGACACAAATGTTCACAGTGAGCCTTCCGGCCCCAGTGAGGATGAGTGCTGAGGAGATACCTGATCTTCTAGCTAGTCAGAGTGCAGGTGACCTGGCAGCTACTGCAGCATCTATATCTCCAGCTCAAATGAATGTAACCATGTACATTCTTGAAGAAAAGTGTAGATCAGAGAAGACTGTGGTGGCGGCACAAGAAACAGCTGCTGCTGAGTTTAGTTCCTTAAGTTTAGATTATCCAGGACTGTGGACTTGAGCAGTAGCCTGAGGAACTTCCTTGTACTGCATGGGCCACAGCAAGTGAAAAACTTCATATTCCCCAAAGACAATGAAAATAGAAGTTTCCATCCACTTAAAATTTTTGAACAAGGCATTTTAAGTTGTTAGTTCTCCTTTATTGGGGTAGGTAGCAGAACAGTACCAGGAGAGAGTAGAACAGGAAGAAGGCAGAATTGAGATCTTTCAAAGTTTTGGCCCAATCAAAGGGACAGGGGGGACGTCATTTGAGCTCCCCGCCTCAGGTGCCAAAATGATGTGGGCCGGCCCTGCCCAAAGTAAATTTTACATCAGGCTTTTGGAAAATACATTTTCAAAAGCCTGATGGAAATGTTTGCATGAAACTGAACAAATATGTTTGCTGACTAATGATTTCCTGTAAAGTTGTGAATCCAAACTACAGTACTGTGTGAAGTGCACGAAACTCAAAGTGAAACGAACCTTCATCCTAAAAGCTTGCACTACATGCAGAATGCTCATTAACATTCCATTTTAGGTCCTTAAGTTTTCCTCAGTCCATGCCAGAATTTTCCAAGCAATCGTAACAGTTGAGACTTACCTAAAATGCATGAAATAACGAGAACATACTTGCTTTCAACAGAATCTTTCTGAAACCATTAATATGGCTTTTTTCTTCTAATTATGGAGAGCTATCTTTGACAGGTAGGGAGACTGGCAGAAAATTAATCCCTGCTGGGTGAAATTCTGTTCTGTGCAGAAAACTAGCACAAAGCCTATGTGCGTCTTTAGTACCATTTCAACTCTCAAAATAGGGCTTCAGTGGGCAGGGGCGGCTCTAGGGATTTTGTCACCTCGAGCACAGCAGGCAGGCTGCCTCCGGCGGTTTGCCTGCGGAGGGTCCGCTAGTCCCGCGGCTTCAGCGGACCCTCCGCAGGCATGCCTGCGGGAGGTCCACCGAAGCTGCGGGACCAGCGGACCCTCCGCAGGCAAGCCGCTGGAAGCAGCCTGACTGCCGCCCTCACGGCGCCAGCAAAGTGCCCTCCGCGGCTTGCCGCCCCAAGCACGCGCTTAGCATGCTGGGGCCTGGAGCCGCCCCTGTCAGCGGTGCATAAGCTTTGCGCTGGTCCCTTACGCAGGGTTGATTTCATCCCAGTATGAACAACAAGTGCTATTGCCAACCCCAGGGATTTAAAAAAGAAACCCATGAATCAGTCAGCTGGGTTCTTTTTATTTGTTTTCTAGAGCTGCATCCGTCAGGCTCTGTGTTCAAGCTTTCCTACAGAATCATGAGGGCTGGAAACATTTCTTCTTCAGTGAAAACTGTGATTTTCACATAACACGAATCTAGGAGCCAGGGCTTAAATACCACTTGTAGTGAGACTCATGATATAATCATAGGAATTGGCAACACTGATAAGCCCTCCCACTTCAGTTATAACTTGGGCACTTGAAAGTCTAAAGCGACTGTTTTTAAGTTAGTGTACACCTCAAAGGCTTCAGCAATAAGTACTCTAGGGTACCTTTTTAAACTGCCTTCATTTTATTCTGCTATTGGAAAGTTATTGGCCCAGTTTTGACATTTTGTAATACTGTCCATTATCAAAGCTACAATCAGCAGCTTTCATTCATAATTCAGGATATAATGATGGAGTTTAACTGGCCTTTTGAAAGTCTTTTTGAAAAACACGTAAGTTGTAGAATAAGAGCTTGATTACATGTGGAAGCTATTGCAAAACAAACTAGAGTGTGAACTTAACATGCAATAGCTATTCCACGCTAAATCCCCATGTGGACACTCTTATTCTGCACTAAGGGTACCTTTTTGTGGTTTAGGCTAATCCACCTTAGGTTAATCAAAGTGCACAAAAGGTATGTTTAGTGTGGAATAAGCGTACCTACACAGGGAACTATTGCTGAATAGCTATTCCAAGCTATTTCCCAGTGTAGACAAGCCTTAAGAGTCACTTTTGCTAGGTGTAGAAAATGCTTATTAATTGGGGGTTGGCTAAAAGGGTACCTGATCTGCGTTCTCCATTGCCCCAAGAACTTTCAAGATACTACATCTAAGTATCATTGTTAACCTTTTTATTGGAGAGAAAACAATGACATGATTCAATAGCTGCAGTCTCCCCAGAATCTCTCGTGGAGATCTAGTTTAACATTTTCTATCACTTCCGAGTTTTATTATTAACTCAACTCTGTCATTAACCCAGCTAAAAGAAAATAGAATGCTCGAGACTTGACAGTAAATATGGCTTCCTTGGAGCCTACATTTTCTGCAGGCCTTTGTTTAATGTTAACAAAAGTAGATACAGCATGGAAAAAATCATACCAGCAAATGCCAAATGCTGTACTGTACAGTTATCAGTTGTTGTTTGGCTGAACTTCTGCAACTTTTTCTCAGTCATTCTGATACCTGGCTGTCAACAGCCAGGAAGGTTTCTCAGAATTGAGAAGTGTCAATAGAGTTGTTGGTTCATGTTGTACAGATTGTTTAGTGGACGTTTAAATCGATAACATAGAGTTCAGCTTTCTTCTTCTTTTCCTGTATCACAGGATGCTGCTAAGAAAAATATCTTTATGTATAATGCCAAACAAAAGTGGGAGGGGGTAATGTTAATACCTATAGCAATTCCCTGTAAAGACTAGAAATCTCTATTTCAAACCAGTTTTAATAAAATCTAGGCGAAACAACCAAGAGTGCAAATATGTACTTTAAATGCAGGGAAACAAGAAACCAATTGTCTAGATGTGACAGGCTATCAGGTTTCAGAGGGGTAGCCATGTTAGTCTGAATCTGTAAAAGCAGCAAAGAGTCCTGTGGCACCTTATAGACTAACAGATGTTTGGGAGCATGAGCTTTCGTGGGTGAATATCCACTTCGTCAGATGCATGTCACCCACAAAAGCTCATGCTCCAAAACGTCTGTTAGTCTATAAGGTGCCACAGGATTCTTTGCTGCTTTTACAGGCTATCAGATAACCTTGCCAAAGTGAAATATACATAGATAAAGCCAGCTCTTCCCAAATACAGAATTAGTGAAGACAGACAAACTGGGAAGAACAAAGCACATTGCCAACAGAGAGGAATAATTGCAACTAATGTAACAGAGGAGAGATTGTGTTGACAAGCACTTGCTATGCTAGTGTACAAGCTTCCCATTACTGTGAGAAATATATTCCATACCTTATCACAAATGTGAGACTTTTCATTTAAAAAACTACATAACTGAAGGAGAAAGATGGCAGAGATAGCATCGTGCTAAGTAGAAGCCTGCTATTGAATATAAAAAAATTAAAAATAATAATGAGTCAATACAGGAAATTAAATACCAAACACACGCTGAAGTCCTGTTCTGGGCACATGCATTTACCTTAGAGATCCCCTCCAAGATTTTGGGTTCCGTTACACTTCGGCCACACTTATGTATCTCATATTAAAAAAATACTTTGAATTTGCTTTGCCACTAACAGCTTAACAAAACCCTACAGCTGTTAAGTATAGTACCTTGGTTTTGGACTAAACTACCTGCTTAATTTCAAAGTCCTGCTGCAAGCCTTGGAGGTATGAGGATTCTTCATAGAAGTCAGAATGTTTGTATTGGAAAGCATAAGGCAACCTTAATATTGAGGTCTTTGTTGCTCACTCTACAATCCAAAACATTACAAAAATCCAAGTGTAGTACAGGATATACTTAAGTCTGGGCCAACATCTGACAAGCTCTCTCAATTTATCCACAGATATCTTAACACTTAAGAACATAAGAACAGCCATACTGAGTCAGACCAATGGTCCATCTATCCCAGTATCCTGTCTTTTGATAGAGGCAGGTGCTGCGTGCTTCAGATGAAGAGAATAGAACAGGGTAACTTACTGAGTGATCCATCCCCTATCATGTAGAGCCAGCTTCTACCAATCAGAGGTTTAGGGACACCTAGAACATGGGGTTGCATCTCTGACCACCTTGGCTAATAGTCATTGATGGATGTAGTCTTCATAAATCTATCTAATTTTTTTTTGAACCCTGTTATACTTTTGGCCTTCACAACATCTCCTGGCATGAGCTCCACTGGTTGAGTGTGCGTTGCGTGAAGAAGTATTTACTTATGTTTGTTTTAAACCTGCTGCCTATTAATTTCATTGAGTGAACCCCTGATTCTTGTGTTATATGAAAAGGGAAATAACACTTTTTCCTCCACACCATTCACGATTTTATAGACCTCCATCATATCCCCCATCAGTTGTCTCTCTTCTAAGGTGAATAGTCTGTCATTTTAATCAGGGAGCTGTTTCATACCCTCAATCATTTTTTGTTGCCCTTCTCTGTACTTTTTCCAATTCTGATATATCTTTCTTGAGATGGGTTGACCAAAATGGCATGCAGTATTCAAGGTGTGTGTGTACCATGGATTTATTTTGTGATGTGATGTTTTCTGTCTTATTATCTATCCCTTTCCTCATGAGTCCTAACATTCTATTAGCTTTTTTGACTTCAGCTGCACTTTGAGCAGAAGTTTTCAGAAAACTATCCAGAGTGACTCCAAGGTCTCTTTCTTTAGTGGTAACAGCTAATTTAGATCCCATCGTTATGTATATAAAGTTTGAATTATGTTTGCCAGTGTGCATTACTTTGCACTTAATATTGATTTTCATCTGCCATTTTCTTGTCCAGTCTTCCAGTTTTATGAGATCCCTTTGTAATTCTCTGCAGTCAACTTTGGACTTAACTAGTTTGAGTAATTTTGTATTGTCTGCAAACTTTGTTTCTGTTAGCCAATGGTGATGAGGGCAGGCAAGCCTAGTGGCTGGAGCAGGCAGCAGACCTAGTGGCTGGAGTCCGAGCCAGAGTCAGTTGTTAGGAGACAAAGCCACAAGTAAAACTGGGAGGCAGAAACTGGGTGCCAGAGCCAAGGGTCGAGCTGGAGTCCATAGTCAGGAGCCAAAGCCAAGAGTCAAACCAGAGGGCAAGAACTGGAGCGAGCATAGTAGTGGGCAAGAAAGGGCTCAAGGCAGAGGCAGGACAGAGGCAAGGCTGGGTGCAAGGGAGGAGCAGCAGGACCAAAATAACATAGGAGCAGGCACAGTGGTAGGCATGAGTTGCTGCTGTCTTAAGAACCAGCCTGCTGGCCTCTGCAGCCAACCAGATTGTGTGGCTAATCAGGCTGCCTGCTGCAGACCAACTGCACCGACGAGGCTCCCTAGCAGGCTTCCTGTTTCTGATGTATGTAAAAAAATATTTGCAGTTAGTGTCTTTTGCTAGCCGCTCTTCAAATACTTTTGTGGCCTGCCTAATTATACTTGACTTACCAAGGTTTATGCTTCTTTCTGTTTTCCCTGGCAATTACCTTTCTAAAGAGAACACACCACCTCCATCCTCAGTCATGTCTGCATTCTTTAAAAAAAAAAGAAAATCTACCGTCAGCCTTGCAGAGCCAATACAGCTTCAGGAGAGTGAGCTGGATTCTTTTCTGGCTCATGCATCATCAAGAAAATCAACTGAATTCCAATAGCAAGATCACCTGTGCTACCTCACTGATTTAAAATTATATGGTTAGTTCCGTCTGTGTCACCTCATTGAAGCTGGTATGCAGAATTTTTATTACTAATAATGATGCTGTTGCCCATTCTGACACCAGTGGCCTGTTTGGACATCAGTGGTGCCCCTCTGCTGAGCGGTAGATGTTCAAGGCCTTGCAGGTTAGTTTCCAAGTAGGGAAGAAAGATGAGTGATGCTGAGTCTGGTTTTACCTTGTGTAACTTGCTTTATTTCCACAGAAGCAACAGTCCAGAAATGAGATGGTCAGACAGCATGCAGGGCAAGCCCTTCATCCAAGAATCTCAGCCCAGTGCCAATGCACAGATCTCATGGCGCAACTCTACCTCAAGAATGGCTTTGGATGCTGATTAGAATTAGAAAGCAACTCTCCTGCTTTTGCACAGCTTCCTCTCTCCCAAAGCTGCTTCTATGGACACCCTTGCATAATCCAAAGCTAACACCACCACATGTTTTATCAAAAGTTAAAACTTCCTCTCAAGCTAAAAAAAAGAACCTGGAGGATTGTGTAATAGCACCACAATATCATTGCATGGAAAGTTGTTCAGGCCAAGAATTTAACAAGATTCTTAAATGGTTTGGACACTTACCCTCATAACAAGAATATCGAGTTGTTATAATTAATATCAAACATTTCAAGGCTTAAATCAGTCTCTAACTAGCAGAGACAAGGATGAGACCTAATGTGTGGCGTGGGCAGATTTCCCTACATCTTGCCTGCTGCAGAGCTCTTGTATCTTCCTCTGAAACATCTGGTACTGGTCACTGTCAGAGACAGGAGACCGCAGGACTGATGGGGTGTGGTAATTCCTATGTAACTGGTGACATGAGCTTTAACGATACATAAAGCAGAAACCGCCCCCCACAGCTTTGACTGTGAGAAACAAGATTCCATTTGCAGGGCTGACAGTTAACTCCCCTTTTACCTGTAAACTGAGCAAATTTGATATGAAAAATGCTGAGAAAAAGATAGTGTAAAATAATTCTATGATGTTGTTTGTATAAACTCACTTTTCAGAGTAGAACCACACTTTGTAGAAAACAGGCGGCTAGTGCCAACAATTGTCATTTGTACCAAGAGCTTACGTAAATCAGACAAGATAGGCCAGAACAGAATCAGCAAGAGCTAAAAGCTCATCAGTTATACTATAATGATTACAAACTTCATAAACATGTCTGAGCTATTCCAATAGACAGCTTCTATCAGATCAGCTACTCTGCCAAATAATTATTAAAGTTGCCATCACCAGCTTCTATACTGAGAGAAACTGTTACATATTTCCATCACAGGCATAAAACTTCCTCTTCTTGACCTATGTGGCAGTATTATCTGGGTAAAGTCTCACTTTAACCCAAAGACTCTTCCACAGGTTAAAGTGTTATGGGTTCTTTCCCATGTTGGGAGAGTTGCACAGGTTATAACCATCATAGAAGTTGTGTTTGCCCAGAAAGCTTTTGCTGTCAGTCCCCCAGGACTAGATTCTTGGAGGCTACTGTTAGAGCAGTCTCAGTAGATGGACTCTGGCCCTGAAATCACTTTCTGTGGGATAATCAAAGCTAGAGTTTGACAACATCCAAGTTGTGTTGCAAATCCTTTTATTTTAGATACTTACCAGATGATGGAGGCAAACAGTTTTGCAAGATTTGTTGGCTACCAGGTAGGTTGATTAATAATGTGATCATTTGTTTTGTTACCTCATGTGGGAAACAGCATTGTGGTCCATTGGGTGCTTATATACTTTGAAATTATTATGACAATAATAACAATTTTAAAAAAACCCACAGTTTCTGGGCACAAGCTTCACTTTTATGTAAATAATGGTTCTTGCTGCTTTTTGTTTGTTCTTAACCTTCTGAGAAATTCTCATAGATTTCATTCTCTAAGTTCTAGAGGAGTCAACATCTGTCTCAGCCATTATGGAACCAAATTCAGGATCTTGGGGACCCACTGTCCCTGAATACAAATACCCTGTAATTTCAAATACAGTAGAACCTCAGAGTTACCAACACCTCGGGAGCAGGAGGTTGTTCGTAACTGTGAAATGTTTGTAAATTTGAAGAAAACATGATTGTTCTTTCAAAAGTTTACAATTGAACATTTACTTAATACCACTTTGAAACTTTACTGTTCAGAAGAAAAATGCTGCTTTCCCTTTATTTTTTCAGTAGTTTACGTTTAACACAGTACTGTATGGTATTTGTTATTTTTTGAATCTCTGCTGCTGCCTGATTGCATACTTCCGGTTCAAAGGAGGTGTATGGTTGACTGGTCAGTTCGTAACTCTGGTGTTCGTAACTCTGAGGTTCTACTGTATGTAGTTTTGTTTTCCGTTAAACCCACTTCATTATCTATAATGACTTCAGAAAACCAAATTCTTCAATCAAGTCAAGTGCGAAAAAATTTCACACAGTCTTTCAAACTAGTGCATGTTCCTTAGCAGTGACGTTCTGAGAGAGCCTGAAAACTGGATCCATTGAAATTCAGAGGAAGGCATGTGCGCCCATTAATGGTTCTTAATCCTTTGTGTTTTCCTCGTGTTCTAAAGACTGCAGCTAAAGAATGCTGACTGATGGCAATGGTTTGTTGTGGGGCATCTTATTGACTCACAAGTCTCCTGACAAGATCACTAGTAACATCATCAGCATCTCCAAAAATTAATAGGAAAAAAAATGGGAAAAGCAGATGGGGGCAGGAGACAATTCAAATGGTACTCCTACTGAGGACATCCAAACTAAACAATTATACCACCTAACTGCCACTCTAGGTGCTTAAATCCAAAATTTAAATCCTCAAGACTCCTGCTCAGGTGCTGCCTAACTATATAGGTATTTAAGTTCCACTGGTAAAATCCACTGGTTCCAAAATGTCTGCTGGTGGGCAAAAAGCCAGCTCTGTCCTGACATGC
This sequence comes from Gopherus flavomarginatus, assembly GCF_025201925.1. Classification (NCBI taxonomy): domain Eukaryota; kingdom Metazoa; phylum Chordata; order Testudines; family Testudinidae; genus Gopherus; species Gopherus flavomarginatus. The sequence goes on from NC_066620.1 coordinate 89,710,720, forward strand.
ACCTTACACCTAAGCCCTGGTGGGATCCTCAAACTAGACATTTTCCTGCTTTTCTTGTCTGCAGGGCCCAATCTGGTTGGGGTTCTTGGAGCACTCCTACCAGAACAGGACCAGCACAAAACAATGGTGGTGGTGCCACTGCACCCAAACCTCACACCAAATAGATAAGTGCTTAGGACATTCACTCAGGCTGTAGGAAACCCAGGTTAAAAACCTCACTCTGTTTGAGTTGGAGCAGGGCTTGAACTTAGGTCTCCTATACCTACCTCCTACATAAGAACCCTAACCACTGAAAGAGTTCATGGGTGTGGCTCTCTCAATCTCTCCTGTTGAAGTTGTTCCACTTTTTATAAAATCCCTGACTAGTGAGTGAGAGTGACTCTATAGGCCAGTGATCAGGACACTCAGCTAAGAGACCCAGCGTCCAGGTCCTGCTCCAACAAATATTTTATACAAAGTGGAATAGCTTCAACAAGAGAAATTTTCCCCAGCTATCTTATATCCCAGTGGTTAGAGCAATCATCTGGGAGATAGGATACCTGGGTTGCCAGTACCTGCTTCAACTCAGGTGGATTTGAACGTGAGTCTTCCCCATCTTGAGTGGGTGCTCTAGCTAGTGAGCATAAAGGAGACACTGACACCTCCCTTTTTTCCTTCAGAAAAGGACTGATCTGGCTTAGGTGCTGAACTCCAGGAGAAGTCTCACAACTGAGGATCCTAAATGGAGGTAGGCACCTCCTGTTAGGCACCTAGCTCCTTTTGAGGATCAGGGCTTAGGACCAACCCTTCTCCTTAGCATTTCCTATTGGCTAGCTTAGTTGGCTCCCTGCTCAGCATGCTGGCTTTTGTGAATCTTTCCCTTGGGGACCTGACTCTCCCCATCTATTTTATAGGGTGCCTGAGCACCTAACTCAGGGCTGCAGATTCCACCAGGGGTCAGGGCACCTAAAAGTTAAATGCTGTGGTGCTGAGTCTAAATCCCCTTTGTGGATCTAGTCCTCTGAGGCTGGTGATCTGAGCTCCTGCTTTCCAGTTGTCTTCCACTGGAAAGGGACAGAGGTAGGAAGTTTTCATGCAATGGCAGTTTGATATAATTCGTCATGTGACAGATTCAGCCAAATATACATATATTTGAAAATACAAATAGCATACTTTTAATTCAGATTACACAGTCCCTCCAGGTTTGCAAATCAGTAAGACAGGTAATAGTTTTTAGTCTGATATATTCTGCACATTCTGATAACCCACTGTCATTTTGAACATGAGGTGGTGATTAAGCATTCAATATACAAGACTAATGCAGACTCTTTACAGTCACTCAGAGAGTGAGAATGTACCTGTGCTTAAATTACAGATATTTAGCATTATACAAAGATTATTTTACTAGATACTTGAAAAAAAAAACTATAGCTTCCTTATTATTCTGAAAACCTAATGCCTGTCTTACAATTTCTCATTACAGTAAAAATCATTGATTGAAATTGGATGTAGGATGACAGAATGTATCATTGTAAAATAAGATAATATGTTCACTATTATCTGATGAAGGCAGTTTTCTGCTGAAATACCAGCTTTTTAAAAAACAAAACAAAACAAAAAACAACAAACAAAAACCCCACTAGTTATTAGCTTTTGTGATGAACTGAATTAAAATTCTTCAAAGTGCATGTCTGGTCAGAAATGTGATTATAGAAAAAAAAAACTTCTTACCAAACCAGATCTGTTCCTCCAGAGTTCTCCTTTCCATTGATTTTTTGACTAAAAAGCATTTTTACTACTTTTTACTCCTGTGAACACCAAGGACTAATTCAGCATTGTGAGAGGGAGCTAGATTTTATTCTGACTCAGCACCCACTGAAGTAAAGTTTTCCACTAATTTCCAATGGGTGTTGGATCAGGTCTGCGGCCCTCACATGTGTTCTCAATGCATGCACGTAGTCAGGGCCGGTGCAAGAATGTTTCGCGCCCCAGGCAAAACTTCCACCTTGCTCCCTTCCTCATCCCCGAGCTCCCGCCCTGAGGTGCCCCCCCCCAGGGCAGCTCCCCACCCTCTGCCCTGAGGCATCCCCCCCACCCCAGCTCACCCCTGCTCCGCCTCCACCCTGATTGGCGCCGCAAACCTGGGAGGCAGGAGAAGTGAAGCAGTGACAGCGTGCTCGGGGAGGAGGTGGAGCAGGGGTGAGCTGGGGCCTGGAGTTTCCCTGCGTGCCAGCCCTGCCCCCCACCACCGTTACTTGCTGCAGGCGGCCCTCCCCGCACTCCTCTGCCCCAGCTCCCTCCGCCTAAATGCCGGCGGCAACTGGGGCGGCCGAAGATCCGGCCACCGTAGTCGCTGCTGAAGAAAATGCTGCCCCCCAAATCCTAGTGGTCGCCTAAATGGTTGCACCAGCCCTGCACATAGTCCCTTTGAGTTACAAGATGTGGTCAGCCTCCATGGCCCAGTCAATCCTTGTAACTCTGCTAAGACTGCTGCTAAGGGTAATGCCATGCACAAGGACACCTGTGCACACTGGAACTGAATTGAGACCACTGTTTAAGGAACTAGCTTAGCACTTGGGGATCCTTTTAAGGTTCTGATCTTTCAGTTCATAGCATGCAAAAAGATTGCTGTGCCCATCTGGAAGTAATAGATCTTTGTGTTGGCTGTGGCGGTTTCCCAATGTACTACCAACTGTAGGATTAGAGCTTATGATTGTAGCCATCTTCCATTGTAAAACTCTGTAACTATGGCTGGGGAAACTTGATTTGCCTGAAAATTGCCATATTTCCTCTAAAGGCAAAGGAAAAAGTTTCCAGAAAGTTTGAAGAAAATTCAAATAGTGTGAGAGTTGCAGGTTTTTTGTATAATTACTCAGATATGAAACCTCAACTTTAAAGTATTTTTGGGTCCCTTTAGCTCAAATTTGGCTTGTTAATTACCTTCCAAACTTTTTATATTATTAAATCTCTCTGAAAACATCATATGTCAACTCCATTTGAAGAAAATTAGTTGTAAGCAAAACTATGCTTTTTTTTGTAGTTAGTTTTGGGCCCAATCATTGTTCCCATTGAATTGAATGGGAGTTCTGAGCCCAAGCCTACTCAGCTGATGCCAGTGGGAACTTTTGCCATTAACTTTAGTGGGATTAGGTGAGCATGTTGCCCTATAGTGAATGAGTACAGGTTAGAAAGAACATAAAGGCATTTTCTATAGGCAATCATGATATTCCTTTAGCACATGCAGTATAGGCATGTGAGTTTGGAGCTACTGGCCCAAGGTTCCAGGTATGTGTGTTGTTTTGTTATGGAGAGATATATTTAAGGTGGTTGACCTGGTCATCTTATAGATTTGACCACGCTTATGACTCCAGAGAAGAAAGACATTTTTTTTTTGTATTTAGCTTATGTTTGATTAATATGGAAAATTTTGATAATCTTCCAGTATTTAAGGGCTCTCTGTCCCCAGTGAAATGAGGAGTTCAAAGTACATTTAAATACAAATTGACATGCAATTTTCTATTACTTCTGTTTTACTCACCATTTTTTGTAATATTTATAACGTACTAATCATCTTTTTAAATGTTTAGCTAAACTGTAAAAAAAAAAAACATCTATGAACCAACTATCAGCATCTGGATAGTAATAATAAATTGCAGCCAAGGAACTGGGCTCAGATTAGGCAAGGCCTTCACAATTAAATATTATATAATGAGAAAACAACCAATCTAAAAAACAGGAATAGACGGGTTGGTATTCACCCACGAAATCTTATGCTCCAATTCAGCTGTTAGTCTATAAGGTGCCACAGGACTCTTTCATTTTTTACAGATCCAGACTAACATGGCTACCTCTCTGACACTTTTCCTAACCTGTTTAACATTTTCGTCTAACTTTTGATGGTGATAGAAACCCACTGCTATTGGTTCTATTTCCAGGATTAGAGGTCTGGACTGCTGTAAATCACAGTTTTGTTATTATTTGAGTGTCTGCAGTCAGACTCTACTAATCAATAATCTGCATTGGGAATGGTTTACAGTAAAGCTCTAGCTCAGATTCCCTCTGTTCAGTAACAACTCCCTCTTCCAAGTGATCTGGCATCATTCATATTTATGCTGATCGTCAGCCTCATTTTTCTCATTTGTTCTTTACAGAGACATTGTTCCTATTACCATTTCCCGAAATCTTCTCACAAGCCACTCAATTTCAGTGTCATTAAGAGAAATTATTCCAAGATAGCTGGAAACCTTACTTGGGTAACATAGCCGAACACTTTGCAGGGTGAAGCCTAGTTATGAGGTGTTATTGTCTCAGAGAAGTATTCAATTTCTTGATTCCTTGTTGCTGTTATCTCTATAATATCCGGTTTCACTGTTCTGCACCAGTAGTTCTAGTTCCTTCATTTTGTTACCCAGTCTCCTTGCATTGGTGTACAAACATCTTAGTTGTTTCTACTTGGTTTTGCCCAGAGTCCTCACTCAACTGGGTACGTTCATTCTACTGCAAATATTGCCTACCTGACTGTTAGCTACACTGGTATTGCCACTATTTTTCCTTTTAATGTCCATTCCTCTACCCATTGCTATTCCTTTCACCATTGCTGTATCTTTCTTCCTTGATTTTCTTCCTGCTTAATGTTAGAATCAGGCGTGGAGATTATATGAGCCTCTCCCCTGATTTCCTAGTTTAAAGCTCTTTTAATCAGTTGTGCCAACCTCCATCCCAGGAGTCTGTTTCTCTCCCTATTCAAGGGGAGTCCATCCCATGAAAACTGCTCTGTTCATCAATGCCTCCCAGTGGTCAAACATCCCAAAGCCCTGCTTGTAGCACCACAGCCTGAACTATCTGTTGATCTTCATAATCTTGTCTCACTTTCATTCTCCTCCTCTAGGGACAGGTAGAATTCCACTGAAGATCACCTGAGCCTCCATTTCTTTAAGCGTCTTTCCCAGCCTGGCATAGTCGCCATTGATGTGTCCCAGCAAGAATCAAGCCGTATCATTTGACAATCAGTGGTTCTTCTTCGAGTGGTGTCCCTGTGGGTGCTCCACTCTAGGTGTCTGTGTGTTCCTGCACTGTAGAGCAGAGATTTTTCGCAGCAGTACTCGGTTGAGGGAAAGGTTCGCACAGGAGTCATCTCGTGCAGCCGTTAGCACCTTCTGTAGCGCGCGCACCCCTGACCGTCCCCTCAGGTCCTTCTCAACCGTAATCAGCTGCAGACCGAGCTCCATGACAGGGCTCTTTTTGATACTTTCTTAAAAAAAAGCTAGAAGTTACATAAGAACTTCTTATTAGTCTACACTTAGTTACATTGTTTAGTTAGTCTTAGTCTATACATAGTGTCATTAGTTCCTCTTTGAGGTTTTTCTTAAAAAAGAAAAAAAATACTTTTTCTCTACTTAACTCCCCGCTTGGGAACAGTTTCTACAGTTTACCATTACAATGAACTCCCATCCTTATCTCTCGAGAGGGGGGAGAGGCTTAACTGCACTCATGCTGGGTTCAACAGGATTTAAAAAGTGTGACTCTTGCCCTGAACCCATGCCGATCTCTAACGGCCACACATCCTGCATTTGCTGTCTGGGAGAAACTCATATCTCCCAGAAATACATACATCACACCAATTTAACAACAAGGGCAAGACGTGACAGGGATCTCCGCTTGAAAATGCTTCTGCTGGAGAAATCCCTCCAACCTCTGCAAAAGATATCCTCCGAGGAGTCTCATAAACTGAGATCCCTGAGCTCTGATAAGGCTCCGACTTCCAAAATTCTCAGGAAGCGAGCCTCGACCTCTCCAGCAAGGGTGTCTCAGAAAAAGAGAGCTTCCCCAGTGAGGTCTTTACCCTCAGTATTCCAGTCATCCAGAGTGAGCACTTACAAGTCACCGGGCTCCTCCGGCACCGTCCATCAGTGGACTCCTGCTGAGCCCCAACACGCGGCACTGGAGTTGAGATGTCAAGTCTCCACCATGGCACTGACTACACTGGTGCAGAGCGTGGTACAGGCAGTGGCACTGCAATCAATGCTGCCGCCACCAGCACTGACCCAAGACTTGATGCTGGCTAACAAGCCAAATCCGGCACCAGTCAGCACTTCAACAGTTGACCACAACCCCAAGGCGGGACCAGCACAACTCCTGCATACTGAGGACATAGTAATTTCTTCAGCACCGCACCACAGTAACCACTGCTCAGCACCGAACACTCCCTGACCTACATAGCACGATACCATCCTTCACCTCCTGTACCACTCTCCATGCATAGTGGCGAGGAAGGAGACATGCAGGACAACCGTTTCTCCTCTCAACATTCATCCCCATCACAGATGAGACCTACATGGCAGGCTGTGAAGCCTAAGCCTCATCCCTCTGAGCATTCACAGCCCTGGTATGCACAGCACTGGCCTTACCCTTTACCACCTTACCCCATGCAATGGCCACAGTGGGGTCTTTGGCTCACATACCAGAACCCCTATTCTGGTTCCCCTTCCCCAGCAACAAGAGGTTCCAGAGTATACCCATCATTACCACACAGAGAAACCTCTGACCCCCCTATTTAAGAACACCTGTCTGCCATCATGGGCCTCCACAAACAGACAGAAGGGGCTTCAATATTTGCTCTCCCGATTACATGGCGCTTTCTAGCAGGTATACAGAACATGTACCCAGAAGTACGCCAACCTGCACCACCATAGGATCTCAGTCTTGTGCTCAAATGTCTCACAAGACCACCCTTCGAACCTCTAGCAACCTGCTTGCTCCTACATAGGTCAATGAAGGTCGCATTCCTAATGGTAATCATGTCTGCAAGACATGTCAGTGAAATAGGAGCATTGATGGCTGAACCACTATACACTGTATTCACCAAAGACAAAATCATGTTACATCCTCACCCAAAATTCTTGCCCAAAGTGGCTACAAATTTTCATATTAACCAAACCATACACTTACCTGCCTTCTATCCCAAGCCACATAACGACTCTCGAGAAGCAAGGCTGCACATGCTAGATGTCAGACGGGCTGTAGCCTTTTACTTGGACAGAACTAAGCCATTTTGCAAGTCACCAAGACTATTCATCTCTACACCAGAGTACTCCAAGGGCTCTACAATATTGACCCAGAGACTCTCCAAATGGGTATCTACCTGTATTCAAACTTGCTATCACCTGCATCACAAAGAACCCTCCATAGGCATCGATCCCACTCAATGCGAGCCATGGCAACATCGATTGCATTCTTGAATGTCTCCTTAATAGATATTTGTAGAGTTGCAGCCTGGACATCGGAGCACACTTTTGCAAAGCATTATGCTATTACCCAAAGCCTTGTCTCAGACTCTATCATTGGCCTCACAGTCCTCTCATTACACGCTTATACATAACTCCAAACCGCTACCAACTTGTACTGCTCTACAAGCACCTAGGGTGGAGCACCCACAGGGACACCACTCGAAGAAGAAGTTACTCACCATGTGCAGTAATGATGGTTCTTCAAGATGTGTCCCCCTGTGGGTGCTCCACTACTCACCAAATTCCCCTCTACTTCGGAGTTCACACAGCCAAGCTCTCCGGTAGAGAAGGAATGGAAAGGACCATTGGGAGTCCGTGCGCTACGGGAGGTGCCAACAGATGCACGAGACAACTCCTGCGTGCACCCTTCCCCTGACCGAGTACTGCTGCAAGAAGTCTCTGATCTCTGGCGCACAGACACACTGACACCTAGAGTGGAGCACCCACAAGGGAGACACATCTTGAAGAACCATCGTTACTGCACAAGGTGAGTAACTTCTTCATTCGTTCCAGCTCCAATTAGGATCCTCTTCACCTTCAGGTCCACATCCCATATCTTAGCTCCTGGTAGACAGCACACCCTTCTGTTTTCCAGATCAGCTCTGGTGACAGGCCTGTCTGTTCTTCATAGTAGGGAGTCCCCAGTCATGTGGGCCTGCCTTTTTCTAGTGTTGGTGTGATTCTCCGGCCTTCCTCCTGGTTTTTCCTGACTGCAAGTCCTCCCTTCTCTATTTCTCCTTCACTAGTCGGTCTTTTCCTCTGCCTGGTTCTCATAGTCACATGCTTCCACTGGCCACTTTCTTCACTCAACAGTCTCCCCTCACAGTTCTCCAGTCAAGCTTGCATCTATGAGTCTTGACTTTTCCCTTCAGTCTTCTCTTGCCTTCTCTCCCTCATCTGCTCGAACCCCCTTCAAAACTCAACAGTAGTGTCTATCTGCATCTCACCCTCAGATTTTCTCTTTCATCAGCTCTAACAGGTGGCACTTCATACAAATAAAGCACTTTTTGAGTACCTACCCCAGGGTAATACACATCCTGCAGTTTCCACATCTGGTCATCTTCATTGTCTTTTCCATTCTTGGGGTTACTACCACTCCCACCTCTGTATTTATTATAGCCTTTTTGCCTAACTTCCTCTCAAAGAAAAGAAAAAAAACAAAAAAACAAAACCAAAAAACCCACCACCCCACCAAAAAGCAAAACAACCAAACACCACACATCCTCAAACTCCCCTTACTCAGTAAAAGCAGCAAAGAATCCTGTGGCACCTTATAGACTAACAGACGTTTTGGAGCATGAGCTTTCGTGGGTGAATACCCACTTCTTCAGACTCCCCTATTTTCAGATCTATTTGCTGGCTCCTGTTCAGTATATTTTAATTAGTTTGTCTATTTTGTTGCATGGCATTTGTGAGAACTTGGCAGGAAGAGTCTGTGTGAGAGAGAGTTTTATGAATAAAGTTGTTTTGGGTATATGGGAGTTGCTTGATAAATACAATTATTGTTAAAGAAGAAATGCAGAACTCTGACCTTAAACAGTTGGCAGTTTACTGTTGAAGTGCATTTATTTGTAATTTTAAGGCTAGTCGCTTATGCTATTAATGATTTCAAGATGTACATTTTTAAAGCATTTTTTTTTAAAAAGCCTTTCAATTCACCTATAGTGTTTTACCTCAGGCATTTATACACTGCTTATGTCTGTGTTCATTTGTATTGTCCTTTAATTCTTACACATTAGAGCTGGGGGAGTATTTTCAGCTAAATGAAATTTCTTAGAAATATGCTGTCTCATCAACGCATTTCATGGAAATATGTCTGTTTCAATGAAGTTTTCATCAAGGTTTTTTGGTTCAGAAAGAGCTCTCCTGCTCGATAGCCTGGTTGGCTATCAGGGAGAAGATAGTCACAGAGTGATTGGACCCTTTAAGGGGAGTCAGGGGCAAGGCCAAGTCTATCCCTGATAGCCTTCTTTAAGAACAAGCCCATCTCAGCCCACATGTAGTAATTAACTGCTTAGGTGGCCATTTGGCACCTAATTGACAAATGAGTAGCTGGACCTGTTAAAAAGCTATCAGATCTCAGTGGGGTGCTCCTAGAGGATGTCTTTCTGTTTCTCCAAGCCTATGGAGAAAGTAGGGAAAAGAGGCTAGCTGGGTAGAAGCTGGCTGAGGCCCACAGTTGGCTTGTGTTACCGCCCAGTTCTGGAAGAACAGCTTGGGATTCCTGATTCAAAGAGACAGCGACTATTTGCCACTTAGCTCTGGGAGGAGGGCAGCTAGGAGCTCCTGGTCCAAGGAAGGTAGTGATTGTTTACAACCCAGCCCCAGGAAGAGGGCTGTAGTATGCCTGAATTATCACACAGGCTCAGATGAAGGTTCTTGGGCTCCTGGATATAGGAGAGGTTGGAGGCCTGTTTTGATTAACACCCAGGCTCCCAAAGTCATGGAGGGATTGCTCAGTTGCTCAAACATTGGCCTGCTAAACCCAGCATTGTGAGTTCAATCCTTGACAGGGCCATTTAGGGAACTGGGGTAAAAATCTGTCTGGGAATTGGTCCTGCTTTGAGGAGGGGGTGGGACTAGATGACCTCCTGAGGTCCCTTCCAACTCTGATATTCTATGATTAAGAAGGGTGGATTTGAGGACTGAAGAGTTTGTACCCTGTGTCTCCCTAACAATTAAATTTTAATTTTTAAATACTCATTGCAAGTCCACAAGCCAAAGAATTCAAGGTAGTACCAGGTCTGTGCTATGGCACACAGGAAGCATGCCAGGCCACCCACAGAGACTTATGTTCAAATCCCTATTCTCCTTAATTGAACGGTCTCAGATTTAAACAGGCCCATATTCTGGAGCAGGGAGTTGAATATGGGCCTAGTACAAACCAGTGCCCCCACCACTAGACCATACAGCATAACATACAAGTATGTCTGACCTGCTCCCTCATGTTTTGATTTAAAAAAAAAAAAAAGACACTTCAACACAACTTCATTTTCATGAAAATGTTTGAAAGGGTTTGGTTTTGTTCCAATATGGAATGAGATCAAATTTGCAGTTGCTGCAAAGCAGAATTGTCATCCTGTGGCCAGCTTTATTGGAGATTTTTGCTATTAATCTGAGAGCAAGTGGCCAGTACTGGGAATTCTTCTATCACTTCAGTGGTCATTTCACTTCTAATTCTAAGCCTTTAGTGACTGGTTTCAAGATCCTGTCTGTTAATGCAGAGCTCACCAATTAGAGGAAATCAGGAACTAAATGAGCTCTGAAAGAGCACAGCAGATATAGGCTTAATTCATGAAAGCTAATGAAGTAATAAGAGCATGACAAATAGGCTCAGTGATGGCTAGGCTGAGTATTTTATATCCCTGGGGAATCTATCATTGTTGGAGTTTGTGCTCTTGATCAGAAAGTGTGTCCACTTTCATTGTCATTAACTATAGCAGGGATTAAGGGCAAAAGTTTTGATAGAGATAAAGCATCTCTGGTAGGATTAGTAATTGTATATGCACCTTAACTCAGTTCAACTCGCTTTTTCCTAGATGGCGTTTTAGTTATGTAGTAACGTTATTGCAGGATAATAGTCTTGGGGTGGTTTAAATTGCTTCAAATAAGAAAATCTGGCTCAATCAAATCACAGAAATCCCACAAGCGGAATTGCAGTCAAATTTATAAAATGTTCTGCAAACATAAGTCCTTTTAATAGTTCTTGTGACATTTATACTCACTGATTATTCTTCAGTTTCTTTATCTTTGCAACCAGGATAGCCTTGTGGTTTAAGGCATTGTGTTGTAAGTTTGGAGATCAGAGCTCTTTTCCCAGGTCTGCCACAGACTTCCTGTGTGCCAGTAGAGAGGTAATGGAACCTCTCTGTGCCTCCCTTTCACTTGCTACACACTGAGGATAATAACACTCCATTATTGCACAGGGGCATTGTAAGGGCTCATTTATTAACGTTTGTAATAAGCTTGGAGATCTTCTGATGGAAAGTGAAATTCATCACTGGAGTGAGCAGGTACTGACCCTTTGCATTGACCCTTTTCCTGGTCCCAGTCTCTTGACCCGGCTCAGGCTTCAAAGATTAATCTGAGACTTAATATCAATTGATTTCAATAGCTACTCTTATAGAAAGCAATATGTAAGTATGATTGTTTCCTGGAAATTTTTGTTAAACTGTCATTGAATTTGAGAAAGTATTAAAGGAAAAAAGCCATAAATTAACTTTGCAAGCTAAAAAACCCAAACATCTGAAAGCCAGAAAATTCCAAGGTAAGGCTAAACTTTAAAAACAAACCAATCTTGAAAGTATGCAAAATCACAATTAAGGTAACCTAAACAACCTTGACTCTGCCCTTAGATCATACTCAAGTCAATCACTGTTAAGGGGGCAAATTTAGATGGAAGCTAAACTGGAAATATTTTATGGCCAAGTGTATTGCAGTTTTGCCTAGAAAGTGACTAAAAGCATGAATTTCAATATTAACTGTAGCACAGTCTACAAGGCAGCATTTGCAAAATAACCTTTGCATAATAGTTAACTCTTGGTTAATTGTCAAAAGAAGGGAATGGGAAGAAAGGAAGCACACTGATAAGGGTACACAGCACAAAATGTGTTCCAAATTTCTGGTGACTAAACAGAACTTTGAACTTCTGTTGGTTCCATTCCTTTGCAAAACTTCCATGTTAAAAACTAGTTTTCTCATTTCTAATTAAAAAACCTAACAGGAATATTTTCTGATGCATGTAGAGTGGGTGGGCAAAATCAATCTCTGAAAAACTGGTTGTGCCCTTCACAATGGGAGGGACTCATTTCTCTCTGGAACATATATGCTTATGTGGTGACCTCCACACTTATCCGGAAAGGGTTAATGCAGAGTGAGAAAGGAGCTAATTAACCCAACAAGTCACAGCTGAGGGAAATCAGGTGGCCTAGTACTCCCCTGACTGAATTAGGGTTCACCACCCCCAGGAGAAGCCAGCTGGGCTGGAACTATAAAGAGAAGATTGAAAGCAGAAGGGATGGCTGGGAAGAAGAGTTTAGAGGCTATAGGGCTAGATAGGCTGCAGTTACTATATAGGCAGGGGGAGTTAGAAGGTTGGCAAACCCCTGAGGAAGGGGAATGCTAGATGTGAGAAGAGAACTTAGGGAAAGACAGTAAGGCCAAAAAGGGAATAGACCTTGACTGCTAGCTAGAGGATCCCTGAGCCACAACCTGGAGCAGAGGTTGGGCCCATGTTCCCCTGCCAGCCACTGAGGAAGTGGTACCAAGACAGTAAATGGGGAAGGCTGCTTAGGACTATTGAAGGAAGCCTTCCTTACCTCAGAAGGGGAAAACAAATAGGCTGACTTGAGTGAAAGGTAAAGTCACAAAGAGAAGGCTATGATTTATGTACTACGGAGGGGCTGCAGAGCCAGAGAGAAAAGCAGAGAGATGGTGTGTGACTGCAGGAATGGGTATTGACCTCTGAAGCTATCCCCTAGGGATACTAGGAGGAAATGTCATCCTAATGGTAAGTGGTGCACCTATCACAGCTCAGAAAAATAAAAGGGCCAAATTCTACTCTGTCATATCTGTGCAGGCGGTAGGAAAGCAGAATTTATCCTGCAAACTTGAAATTGGATTGATACCATTTGCAGAATGTTTCTGCTCCCTGCATAATAGTCTCCCCTTGCCACTGGTTATGGATTGAAATCTCTGTATGCAGAAAAAGCTAGCTGCTGAATTTTAAAAAAAAATTGCTTATTTGATTGTTCTGGGGAAATTTAAATCCCTTCAGTGCACTCATTATTTGCAGAACAATTTGCATGTCATTAAATGCACTCTCCCATTTTTAACTAATTTAGCTTGAGCTCTCTCAGGTCAACCATGGCTAGAGAACTGTCAGGGGACATCACTTTTCAAAAACAAGAAGTATGACTGCAGGAAAAGAGAACTGACCTGGAATTCATCAGGGTAGAAAGTATCAGAGGGGTAGCTGTGTTAGTCTGGAGCTGTAAAAAGTGACAGAGTCCTGTGGCACCTTTGTAGACTAACAGATGTATTGGAGCATAAGCTTTCATGGGTGAATACCCCCTTTGTTGGATGAATGAGGGAGTGGGTATTCACCCACGAAAGCTTATGCTCCAATACATCTGTTAGTCTATAAGGTACAAGACCTTTTTGTCAGTTTTTATCAGGGTAGAAAAAGCTTTGCTCATGTCTATATAAACAGCAGCTAAATCCTAGGACCCAGCAAATAAAATGGAGGGATTCAGTGTGATTTTCATACCCTTTCCAGCCTCCCTATACCTTCCAAGCTTCCCCCAGTATCTCCCATCTGTACAAGCCCCTTATCAGTCCCTAAAGCTCTGCTTTGTGCTTTTCCCCACCTCCGTCTAGAGGATCTCAGGGTTCTGTTGTTTCTTTGGGACCCTAGTGATACTGCCAATTCCACCAAAAGAGGCTTCTCAGTTGGATCTTCTGTGGCTGAGGTGCCTACTTCTGTATCTGCCAACATCCTCAGGGCCAGGGAGGTGCTTTCCCCTTCAGTTCAGCTGAACCCCAAATCTTCTGCCAGATACATTTCCCCTTACTGCAGATGTTAGTGGGAAAGGCCAGTCCTTTGGACATTGGGAATTGGACAGGAAAGTAGTCAGGAGGGACACGCCCATCTGCTTCCAAGATGAATCTCTGTAGAAAATCAAAAGTGAGATGCTATTTTTGCAGACCTTAGGCCTGTAGCACCAGGACTTCCTTGTACAAGATCATGGGTGGCAACAGTGGTTAACTGAGGATCTGTAGCTGGTGGACTTAGTGTTCCCAGTTCTGTTATCAGCTGTGAACTCTTCAAGCCAATCTAGGATGCTTTTTGAGTTTGTGTCCAAACGAATATGAAACTTGGAGGTTTTGTCTGAGTTTTGCTTTCATCCTCTCATTTGAATGCCCACAAGACCACAACCTCAAAGCAAAATTCAAGGGCTGAGAAGTCATACCCAGTAAAACTGAAGGTGGGATTCACACAAGTCCCTGTGCTGAAACTGCTGAGTAATAAACAATGACAGATACTGTACTTTGCTACAATACTTGTGCTTGGGCTTAAAAACAGTAAGAGTAAGCCACTGATTTTACTCTTTTCCTGAACTTTGGCATAGTGATGTATAAATGGTTAATAACATTTGTTGGTTTCTTTGTTTAACCAACTCTGTCCAGCAAAAAAAATTGTCATTAATTATTTCATGCTAAGAATGCATCTGGCCAGCTGGAGTGGTTTGGATTTTCCTCCCTTACTCTTACAGAAAGTTCATACTCCTATTCGCCGACAATCTTAAATGGGTCCAGACCACCTAAGTGACTTCTGTTGTTAAAATCACATTCATCAGCAGATTAGCCAGAAGGCTTAGAGCTACTCTCAGCAAAGGCACCAGCCCATGGTATCTAAGCAGGTGCGGTGGGTGTCTTTTACCTCTAGAGCACCTGGTACAGACAATTAGACACAACAAAGAGGAAAGAACATAAAAATTGCTGTGTGTGCTTTCTTCAGGCTCAGATTCCCTCACTAATCTCTGTAATTGGTGGGAAATTGTGATAATTTTACTTAGCTTTTTGTGTTTCACTATCATTATGATAAATAGGAGGCTTTTCCAAATTCCTTAAAGGTAGGGTAAACCCCTTAGCTAGGACTAAGCTATACTTTTCCTTTTAGACAAACTAAAGGCTCCCTTTAGTAATCTGTGACTTCAGACATCATACAGCACCTCTTACCTTAATGATGTGCCATTATTTCAGTTCATGATGGAGGACGTGAGCTGCTGGA
Organism: Gopherus flavomarginatus; assembly: GCF_025201925.1. Lineage (NCBI taxonomy): Eukaryota > Metazoa > Chordata > Testudines > Testudinidae > Gopherus > Gopherus flavomarginatus. The sequence continues at coordinate 89,725,777 of NC_066620.1, forward strand.
AATCACTCCAGTATTTCTTGGCTAGCTTGAAATCATGAATCAGGGTTTCTGCCCTGATTGACTTTGCTGGGCTGCAGCTTGTATGCGTTCTGAGATCTATGGATCTGAGAGCAGTAGGTAGTGGTTGATACTGATGGGTTATATGAGTATTATGCACAGTTTACTGACATTAGTGGAAAGACTCCCATGGCTTCAGTGGACTCAGGACTTGTGCTATAGGGACTACAAATATACATGTATGAGTCTGTTGTTCCCATGTTTTAAGACTTCTAGGGAGCATAGCAAAACTGTTACAAACATATTGCTCTGTAAGAGCTCTAAAATCCTTAAAAGTGTACTCTGTGGTGTTTGGGGCAATTGCTGTAGGATATGTGACTATTTATATAAGTAGTAATTTTAAAGGTAGTATTGAGGAAGTAAGACTTCAGTGACTAGTGAGCTTTGGAGCAGGCCCATAATCATTTACTGGCTAGGGTCTCCTTGCTGTATTTCTGGCTGACATTGGAAGTATCAAATTGTGTGAGAAAGGAACTCTTCCCACTGGATTTCCAATGAGTCAAGGAATTATATACTTTTGAAAAAGGCATCTAAACCTTTGGATACTTACTTGAGGCTATCTGAAGCTGACCTAAATCTTCTGAATTTCTGCCAACACTTTCTTCCTCAACTTTACCTTCTTGGTACTACTGTGAGGCTGTCTTTATATACATGTCTTCGTGTTGTAGGAAAACCTTTCTGTGCTATTTTGGATGCCAGTTTCTACACAGTTGCCTTATACAGAGTTTTAACTCAGTTGTGGTTAAATAGAGCATCAGGTGTGGGAGGATCCTGATGCTGTTGGCTAGATGTTGTGCCACTAATCTAATTATACAGCCTGTTTATTCTAACATGCTTTGACACCACGATTCAGCATGGTTTTGAAACTCAATTATATGGTTAGTATGGACAGCATCTAATTCTGCTTTGACTATAAAGATATATAGGGTGATATTTTGATTTGCTTCCTGTTGACTGACAGCAATAAAACAAAACATAGATCCTGCAGGGCTCTGTGATAAGCCTGAGAATCTTTTGGGCAGAGCAAAGACTATGACAGATGAAAGGTGGGGAAAACATTACCTGAATGCTGAGAGAAAACAAGGAGTCTAGCAATATGGAAAAAGCCAGGCGCACACAAGACCCTAGAAATGGAGGAGGGAGGCATGAAAAATTGAAGTTGACTCCAAGAAAGCCCAAATCCCTACATAAGGCTCTGGATAAATAAATACTGAGAGGAAATTCTTGTATCCTTCGCATTTAGTTCTCTCAGGCCTATCCTCCCTCCTTTCCAATGTTTTTATGAGGGTGTGTGCTCCTTTGCTGGCTGCCATTTCATTTCAGTAAGTATTGTTGCCTTCTCCTAGATACAGGCAAAATCCAGAGTAGTCTCTCCTCCCACTCACCCCCAAATTAAAAACAAGTATCCCTGAGATAACAGGGCCCATGTCTCTACTTGTGCAAAGGGTGGAATTAAGGGGGCAACCAACTCTACAGTACCTACAACACCCTGTCTGTTTTTTTCCCTTCTAGCTTTATCTTGGGGCCTGAAATTAATTTCAAAGCAGTGTTTTGAATAAAGTTAGAATGCTTTCCGTATTAGCCCTTGAGTTTCTCTCCCAAAGGTATTCTCAGTCATATATTCCAATTAGGAAATAGAAACAAGACCTGTGACTTAATTAACCAACTACAATGCTCAAATAGCAAATTCTGAGTATTAAAAAAATCTACTGAATACTTGCTATGAGCAATTTGAAAAAAAAATTGAGTTCAAATATATTAAACATATTTTTCAGAAATGTTGAATTATGGTGAGTAGGGATCTGCCTGAATTATGAACAAATTATAAATACTGTGATCTGCTCATGGACATTTACAAACAAAAGGGTTATATTAATTGAACTAATTATTTGGGGTGGAAGAGAAGTGGATTTATGTTAGAAATGACACATGGGATAAAATCATGGCCCTACTGAAGTCAATGACAAAACTCCCATTGACTTCAATGGGGCCAGGATTTCACCCATGGTTTGGTAATTAGAGTGCAGGACTAGTGGTGAGGAAATCTGGGATCACTGCTCTGCCAGAGGCTTGCTGCATGGGATTGAGAAATCACTTAAACAATTTGTCTGAGACCCATCTCTCTGTAAAGCTTAATGAAATAAGCCTCAATACTCATTTTATAAAGTGCTTTGAGAAGCTTTCATGGAAGATGCTATGGAAGTGCAAATTATTATTAATGAGGATGCTGTTGTGTTACAAGCTTTTGTTGTCTTTTACCTCACCAAATGTAGGCAGACCTTTGCACATTTGTTTATATCAACTCAAACTCTGCAGTAAGGAGTGACTAATAATTGAATAAGGACTTTAGGGTTTGGCCTGTAGCCTGTGTTTGAATTCCTATGCTGACATAAACAGCCACAGAAGACTTCTAAACATGGACTGAGGTTCCCAAAAGTGATTGTATAGTACTTCTCCCCACAGCTGGCATCCTGGCATCCCTTCTATAAACCCTGGTACCCTCCATTCTTAATGTAAGCATCTTCATGAGACCTTATGTGTGGTGGCCTCATTCCATCCTGGTCATCATGTGGTAGTGAGACCTCTCCTGTAGGTTCTTCAGAGTTGCCCAGTGTGGGCAACTACCCCACAATCTCTATGGGGTCTTCTGGAGGAAAGGGTACAATGAGGAACAATGCCACTGCTAGAGCAGGCAGGTACTCATAGAAAAGACTAAATAGCTGAGATGCCATGTTAGTTGCCTAGCAACCTTGCTAGAAATTAAATGGGTTCCTTAGCAACTGCTGCTTAATGATTATGGGAGGTGGCTCTTTACCTGAAATGTTTCTTTCTGAGCTACCTAGAAGACTTCTTCATATCACTGAACCATGCATTGAGGTGAGATGGCCAGGAATTTGTAACATAAATCAGGGAGTAGCTGTAGCTCAAACTGGGCTATATTTTGCAATTCTCATATTATTGATTATATGATCTTTTGATGTTTTTATTTTTTTTCCCCAGCCTTGTGCCATTTGCTTTTGTCTTTCTTGGTAATCTTGGAGAGTAGGTAGCACAGTAATGTGATGACCTTTTAATCATGCTGCTACTTATTGACGGAAAAAACCCAAGAGCTAGATCCACAAAGTGGACTTAGTGTTCTAGTACCTAACTTGAAGTGCTTTGCTGTCAGCCTGGAGTTAGGTGCCCAGTCCCCCTTTACACTGCCTGGGGAGAGTCAGGTGCTTAACAATGGGATCCACAAAAGCCAGCCTGGTGAGTAGGGAGCTGTCTATGCTAATCAATAGGAAATCCAGAGGAGGTGGTGGTCCTAAGCCCTGCCCCCAAAGGAAGTTGAGTTCCTAAGTCTGGGCCCCAGGAAGGTACCTCCCACTGCTTGGGTTTCACAGCTGTGAACCCTCTCCTGAAGTTAGGCACCTAAGCCCTTTCTCACAAAAAACAAGGAGGTGGTGATACCCAGTTCCTAACCTATAGCTCAGTGGTTGGTACAGTCACTTAGGATGTGAGCAGACCGAGGTTCAAGTCTTCCCTTTGCCTGGTGTGGAGTAGGAATCTTCTCCCCACCCTGAAGAGGATGCTGTAACCACTGGGCTATTGGCTATTCTGGGTTGTGCTGCTCTCAATCACTCCCTTTGAAGCTGTTCCACTGTGTACAAATAAACATGCATTGGGTCAGGGAAAGGGTAAGAATGACTCTATAACCTTGGGATTCAGGCACCCAGATGTATGTGGGAGACAGCTTCCAGTCCCCTTGCTCCACCTGATGTTTATTATTTATGCACAGTGGAACAGGCTCAGCTGGAGAGATTGAGAACAGCCTACATCATAACCCAGTTGTTAGGGTGCTCTCTTGGGTGGAGGGGCTGATCAATTTATTTAGATGCAATATTTGGGCCCAAAGAGTCAAAGGCATTAACATGAGCCTGACTCTGTCCAACTTTAAACAGTTTTTAATGAGATTCAGGGTTTGGTATACAGAGATCTCCACCTGCTAAGTACCATGGCAAACACCTTATTAAAAATCTTGTTAACCTTTTGTTAGAGATACAGAAAAGAAGGAAAAACAGTTAAAGCATTTGAAATGTAACACTTAATAAGGCTTTCATTTTAACACCCCTTGTTCCCTGTCCCTTTAGCTGTAGAGAGCCTTCAGAAGGATAACCTTCTCCCTTCTGACTGTCTTCTAGATGGTATATAAGATGGTAATTGTTCTCCTCTTTTCTCCAAAAGAAGTTAGTTGAAATGGGCTGACGCTGTTCTTGTTAAAGTCTGATCCCATTTCCTAAAAGGCAAAAGAAGACACCCCCTCCACACACACACAGGGTGATCAGACAGCAAGTGTGAAAAATCAGGACGGGGGTGGGAGATTATAAGAACCTATATAAGAAAAAGACCCCAAAATCAGAACTGTCCCTATAAAATCGGGACATCTGGTCACCTTACACACACACACACACACACACACACACACACACACACACACACACACACACACACACACACACACACACACACACACACACACACACACACACACACACACACAAAATGCAGATGCTGTCCCTGGCATTGACTCTCACTTGCAGTCTCACTGCTGGAAAAACACAAGCACAGCATGCAGTCTTACCAGCCATCTGAGTCCTGGCAAACTTGTTACCAGCACTGGCTTTTAGCTGCCTTTTGGAGCACAGGCTCACAGCCATATTGCAAAAAAAAGTCAATTCTTAGCCAGCTAAGCAAGGCTCTTATTAGAAAGAAGGGGAAAAAGGAGACAAATAGAAGAAATAAGGTAGGAAGGAAAAGATGCATGGGGGATGTGGAGAAGGAAGATGGAGCCTCACATCCAAGGGATTTAGTTGGAGCCAGTGGAGGTGCTGGTGTCATCTGGGTCTCTCTCTCAGCCTGGCTTGGCCTGGTCTGGCCATCTCTCAGGATTAGAATGAAGGTCTAGGGTCCCAGAAAATGGTGGAGGTAGCAGCCATGATGATGAAGCTTTCTCCTTCCCCTTCCTTCATTTTTCAGTCAGTCAGCATTCACACTTGTTTGTATTTTCTCCCCAAAAATTTGCAGGTATTTTAAGGACCCCAAAAGGGAGCAGTAGGCAGAATAGTCCGTTCCCCACCACTTTGTCCACCAAGTAGGCCTAATTTTCAACATGCCACTTTTGGTCACCAACTTTCAGTCCTGCACTTCTTGTTTGCCAGTCTGATCTTAACCCAGTTCTTGAGTTATATCAGGGGCCTTTTTGTTTGGACTCGCCTAGTGGTTTTTTGTCTCCCTTCTCCCATCAATGTTTGTTTATGATAAGTTAGTGTGAAATTTTATGAACTTTCACTGATTTTTCACAGTTGTGCTCACAATTAGGGTAAATACGAAGGTCCAAATATTACATTAGAACCCAAGTTAAAATCCCAGGACGAGGGAGGAGAGAGAAATTGAGCCCAGGTCTCCAATAGACTGGGGAAGTGCTCTAACCACATGTCTAGCAGCAGATTTTTAGGCACCTAGTTTAGCCCTACAGGAGAGGAAGATAACAGGGTTGAACTAACTAGAGCCTAGGGAAGGGAGCTAGGGGGGAAATACAAGAGTTGCCCTATATAGTATGTCCATTTTCTTTACAGTTTATAAAACAACGTGAAGTGCAGCTAGAGGCTTCTGTCACACAGATCTCAATCTGAGTTAAATCAGAACTCTGCAATCAAACCCAACCCAGAGAGGATGGTTTGTGTTCAGAACTGAAACTCTATTGCCCTTTTCCTCTTAGTTGTTCTGCTGTGGCCCTGTAATTGCATTGCTCCAAACAAATCGGCTAAACCCTGTGATTTGAATCACAGTAACAATGACATTGATCCTGCAGTGAGTGCAGTGTGGGTGGACTCCAGCCACTTGTAGAGCTCCAGTTAAGTCAATGGAGCTCTGTGCTGGTATCTTGTTGAAGTTATAGGTGAACTGAATCCTGCATAATTCACTGGTGTAGTCCAAGCTGTCAGCTTTGATTTTTGCTTCTGCTTGTCCATCGTTTTGAGAATCTTGCCTGAAAGATCCTATAAAACTGTATAAAACTGTATTAAAACCTACTTTTAAAAAATAGGCTAGTAAGAGGCTTGTTTCCTTAAGCCTTTGGTAGTCTCTAACTGACATCTTGGTCTTCTGTGCTCACGGCCTTGAGCGTCTCACAGAATATATATTTAAAATTCTACATTGCATTGATAGTAAACTCTGCCCTTCACTTCACAGGAGGCCTAGCTTTATTTTCTCTCCTAATATAAACAACCTCTTTTTGACAAGTACTTGTACAGCGCTTTAGTTATGTGGTTGCTTTTGTCTTGGCAGTACAAATCCTGCTTTTTGTTTAAAACAAAATTTGTTTAAGCTTATGAAACATAAGAGTATTCTAGACAGAAGGTGAAAGAAAGTATTTATTCACTTTTTTGTTTATTAATTGCAGTTAACTCAAAGATTAATCGCACTGTTAAACAATAGAATACCAATTGAAATTCATTAGTGTTTTTCTACATTTTCAAATATATTTATTTCTATTTTAACATAAAATTATAAAGTTTTGTATCTTTACAAATATTTGCACTGTAAAAATGATAAACGAAATAGTATTTTTCAATTCACCTCATACAAGTACTGTAGCGCAATCTCTTTATTATGAAAGTGTAACTTACAAATGTAGATTTTATTTTTTTTGTTACATAACTGCACTCAAAATCAAAACAATGTAAACCTTTAGAGCCTACAAGTCCACTCAGTCCTACATTGGCCAATCACTCAGACAAACAAGTTGGGTTACAATTTGCAGAAAATAATGCAGCCCATTTCTTGTTTACAGTGTCACCTGAAAGTGAGAATAGGTGTTCACATGGCACTGTTGTAGCCGGCATTGCAAGATGTTTACATGCCAGATGTGCTAAAGATTCATACATCCCTTCATCTTCAACCACCATTTCATAGGACATGCATCCATGCTGATGATGGGTTCTGCTCGATAACGATCCAAAGCAGAGTGGACTGACGCATGTTCATTTTCAGCATATGAGTCAGATGCTACCACCAGAAGGTTGATTTTCTTTTTTGGTGGTTCGGTTTCTGTCGTTTCCGCATGGGAGTGCTGTTCTTTTAAGGCTTCTGAAAGCATGTTCCACACCTTGTCCCTCTCACATTTTGGATGGCACTTTGGTTTCTTAAACCTTGGGTTGAGAGCTGTAGCTATTTTTAGAAATCTCACATTGGTACCTTTGTGGTTTTTGTCAAATCTGCTGTGAAAGTGTTCTCAAAACAAACACATGCTGTGTCATCATCTGAGATTGCTATAATATGAATGTATGGCAGAATGCAGGTAAAACAGAACAGGAGATATACAGTTCTCCCCCAAGGAGTTCAGTCACAAATCTAATTAATGCATTATTTCTTTTAACAAGCATCATCAGCATGGAAGCATGTCCCCTGGAATGATGGCTGAAGCATGAAGGGGCATACGAATGTTTATCATATCTGGCATGTAAATATCTTGCAACGATGGCTACAACAGTGCCATGCGAACACCTATTCTCACTTTCAGGTGACATTGTAAACAAGAAAAGGGCTGCATTATTTTCTGCAAATTGTAACCCAACTTGTTTGTCTGAGTGATTGGCCAATGTAGGACTGAGTGGACTTGTAGGCTCTAAAGTTTTTTACATTGTTTTGTTTTTGAATGAAGTTATTTTTTGTACATAATTCTACATTGTAAATAAAACTTTCATGATAAAGAGATTGTACTACAGTACTTGTATGAGGTGAATTGAAAAATACTATTTTTTGTTTTACAGTGCTAATATTTGTAATAAAGTGAGCACTCTAGACTTTGTATTCTGTGTTGTAATTGAAATTGATATATTTGAAAGTGTAGAAAACATCCACAAATATTTAAATAAATGGTATTCCATATTTAATAGTGCAGTTAATCGAGATTAATTTTTTGAATTGCTTGACAGCCCTAATATATACTTAAAAAATACAGAAAAAGTCTTAGCCATTTGCCTAAAGGAATAATTAGCTTGATTCCCTATTCTGCCTTTTATAGGGAAATGGAATATTTAAGACACAAGAAAAACAAATGATTGAACAGGTAGATTAATTTATGGTTGCACCAGGACTATTTAAACTTTATAAATAGATAAAAGGAAATGAAGAGTTTCAATTGTCCCATTATTTCACTGAACAGGATTTATCAAAGGGAATAGGGAACCTGAGGCAATTAAATAACACTTGTAACTAAATTAGCATCACTGTCAATTACCATTACACAATGTTCACACGTATACATTCCATAGACTATATTAAATTGAAAGTAAATGAGTGTACATGCTCAGTAAATCTTCCATTCAAAATGCAAGCTGGCTATTCAAGTGCCCAGGCTGACTCCCGCCCCTTCCGTAATCTCTTCTGGAAATCAAAGTTCAGTATGCAGTCTTTCTCCTGTGTGGCCCTTCAGGCATGTGAGGCGCTCTTTGCAAATTTTTTTGAGGGCATTCGTTAATTTGCATTTGGAAATATGAGTTATTCTGTTAGGATCATTTGGGACAAAGACAATGGAATAATACAAACTCTCTCTTCAAACTTGACATATAATTCAAATTACATTAAATCCTGAGCATAGATGATAAATGTAGAATTTAGAATGTAATTAAATTATTAACAATTATTATATGGACCACTGGTTGAAAGCCACTGGTCTACGGACCCCTTGGGGCCAGCAGACTATGTGTAAGGAGATCTGCAAAAGGCTTATTCTGTTCAGCCAGGTTTCAGGCTCCAACTATATATGGACAATAGATTTCCAAAGGCATGTGCATTTCTATTCAAAGCTTCCAAAGGGGTCCGCACCTCTACTAGCAATTTCTTTTAGGGGTTTGCAACCAAAGATTGAAGACCACTGATACTGACTCTAGACAGAGTCAGGCTAACAGCTCAGGTAGCTTTAGTGGAGTCACTGAGACGTCAGATGTAGTTCAATCAATTTACAACCCTTTCTCTACAGCTAAAATACATGCAACCATTCTACTGGTTGGAAACAATCTACTTTTGTTACATCATACCACCAGTGAGAATTCTGACACGTTTCTTATTTGGCACAACTGTTCTTTAGACAAAAAGCTACAATAAAATAGAATTGCACTTAAGAATACATATCACTGACTTAAGGGCAAAAATAATTATCGCCAAACCAAGCATTATAAACCAAAGAAATAGTGTTAAGTTCTAATTAAAAGAAATGCACAACTAAGACATCCAAACAACACTATTTCTACCCTATAGTGACACCATGAGAGGAGAGAAATTGAATAAAATCAAAGGTGTCTTTAAAAATTAGTTTAACTTCATCTGGGCCCACAGATTCTAAAATACTTTTATCATAAATATCTGTTTAGTGCATGACATCACTACAAGAAAGAGTTAAGGTTGTTTGGATACTTCAGCTATACAGATCTTATCTTCACATGTTTTCTTGTCTTACACTCAGGGCTTGGCTAAACATACAAGTTGGAGTGCATTAAATCAGCCCTAGGCACCCTAACTCCTGAGGTGTCCACACTGGCAAGGCACATAGTGTGCCCAGACTCCACACCTGGAGTGCCCCTGGTAATCCACCTCCATGAGAAAAGCTGTGGAGCTAGTGTGGATGCCCTGGTCTGTTAATGCACTCTGATCGGCCTTCAGGAAGTGTCCCACAATGCCTATTCTAGCCACTCTGGTCATCACTTTAAAGTCTACTGCCCTGCCCTCAGGTGACCAACCATCAGACCCACCCTTTAAATTCTCTGAGAATTTTGAAAGTCCTCTTCCTGTTTGCTCAGCCAGGCATGGAGTGCTCTCAGAGTATCTTTCCAGGTGACCATGCCTCCACACGCCAGATGATTTCCCCCAGTATGGAGCAATGGTGAGGTGCTGGATCTCATCAGTTTTTGAGGGGGAAGGAAGCTGTCCAGTCCCAGCTGCGCTCCAGCCCTAGGAATTACAAAACCTACAGGCAGATATCACAGGCCATGATAGAAAGGGGCCATGACCAGGACGCACTGCAGTGCAGGGTTAAAGTGAAGGAGCTGCGGAATGCCTCCCGTGCTTTGTGGTAGACAAACAACCGCTCCGGTGCTGCCCCCACGACCTGTCCAGCTCTTTGTAGAACTGGCAAGATATTTTGGGGGCAACCCCACCTCCACTCCTAAGAGCACTATGGACACTTCAGATGCTGTGGTAACCCAGAGTGCAACCAGGCAGCAGGAGGAAAACAGGAGTGAGGGTGCAGAGGAGGAGGGGGACCCAGAGCCAGAGGATGACCTGGCATCCCTAGATGCATGCAACCAGGAGCTGTTTCAAGCTAGGAGGAAGGTAACCAGTCACAGTGGACGGTGCTTGGGGAAGAACAAATAGCAGAGGAGCTGCCCATTAAGCGGCTTGTATTTTGAGAAGGGAGTTGAGTGCAGGCTGTTGGGGCAAGGAGGGTTGCAGACAGAAGGGTTATGGCTGTATTCATATATAGATGCGGAATAGGGCATTGACGTGCTCTCACATCGTGGTAATCGGTCTGTAATCTCTTCAAAGGTCACAGGCAGAAGTTGGGCAATCCACTTGTGCAGGTTCCTTGGCAGAGCTATTGTGCTCCTTGTCCCAGTAAGGCTAATGTATCCATGCCACTGTGCTGTGGGGGGGGGGACATGCTGCACACAGGCAGGTGGCATAAGGGCCAGGGCAGAAGCTGTATTGTTGCAGAAGACCCTCCCTTGCTTCAGGTCACCCTCAGCAGCGAGATATCTTCCAGGATGAATCCATCCTGTGGAAAATGTGGGGACAGTGAGTATAGGGCCCCCCTGCAGCAGTTGGCTCTCCTCAAGGCACTGGACTCCAGAGGACAGTATGGCTCTGGAATAATCAGTCTGCCTCCCCCATCCCTGTGGTTATTCACCATATCAGGGCTCTTGTGGGTTGTGTGCTTGCTTTGAGATGGGCAGTTTGTGCTATTGTGTGCACTGTGCTTGTCTATACATTCGGCTGAATCATTGTTAACACTAGACAGAGCAATGCTGCCTTGTTAAATGTTGCATTTTGGCTTTACAGATGCAGCCTTGAGATCCCAGCCATCCTTGTTATCAATGGCCAAAAGGCTGCAAAGACTCAGGAAGAAGCAAGAACGACCTTTCGCATGAAGTCATGCAGCAGTCCCTTACTGACAAAGTACAGAAGTGGTAGGAGACCGAAAGGAGGCTCTGCCAGCAGAATGCGGATCACCGGCAACAAACCATGGAGTGGCTTCTAAGCATTATGGATTCCCCAAGTGAACTTGATGCAGGCGCTCATTGCACTGCATACGGAACAGATCTGTGCTCCAACCCCCACCCCACAGCCCTTGTCCCAAAACTTTCTCTTGTGCCCCCTATGACACCACCAAACTACTTTCCCCAACATCTGGTTTATCACCACCACCAGCTGCCTCCAACATCTGTAGCTTCACCACCCAGCCCACAAACCAAGACCCTTACCCACTGCACTCAACCCCCATCACCATGCATTTTAGCCAGCCTGAAGTGCAGCACTCACTTCATGGCACAAAAGGCTGAATATGATAACTGGACATACACAAATCTGTGATTGTTCTGTTCCCCACCCTGCTCCCTTCCCTCCTCCTACACAGCACAGATGTGTCATGCTATGTGTGTTTCCCCAGCAGTTGTTTCTTTTCAATAAATGAATTTTTTGGTTTTGGAAACATTCTTTATTGCATTAAGTAAAAGATAGCATACTCTGGGAAAGCAACAGGCACTGCTAGTCAGTGCAACATATGTAGCAAACAGAGATGCCTACTAGCATTGGAACCACTGCACTTCACTCCTGGACAGGGCCCCAAACATTACTGGTAGCTTTCAACATCGAATTGCTCCCTCAAGGCATCCCTAGTCCATATGGACCCATGCTGGGCCCCTCTAATAGCCCTGGTCTCTGGCTGTTCAAATTCATCCTCCAGGCATTCAGCCTCAGTGGTCCATGCCTGAGTGAAGCTTTTCACCCTTCCCCTCACAAATGTTATGGAGGGCACAGCATGTGCCTATAACTGTAGGGATGTTGTCATCAGCCAGGTCCAGCTTCCCATACAGACAGCGCTAGCAGCCCTTTAAATGTCCCAAAGCACCCTCCACAGTCATTCTGCACCAACTCAGCCTGTTGTTGAACCGCTCCTTGCTGCTGTCAAGGGTCCCTGTGTATGGGTTAATGAGTCATAGCATTAAAGGATAGGCAGAGTCTCAAAGGATCACAATGGGCATTTTGGCTTCCCTTACAGTGATCTTCTGGTCCAGGACGAAAGTCCTGGCTTGCAGCTTCCTGAACAGGCCTGTGTTCCGAAAGATGTGTGCATCATGCACCTTTCCTGACCAGCCTGCGTTAATGTCCATGAAATGCTCACAGTGATCCACAAACACCTGGAGAAACCATTGAGAAATACCCCTTCTGATTTATGTACTCAGAGGCTAGGTGGTCTGGTGCCAGAATTGGAATGTGTGTGTCAGCTATCAGCCCTCCACAGTTAGGGAAACCCATTTGTTCAAAGCTAGCCACAGTGTCATGCACATTCCCCAGAGTCACATTCTTCTGAGCAGGATGCCGTTAATGGCCTTGCACACTTGCATCAACACAATTCCAGCAGTAGACTTGTCCACTCTGAACTGGTTAGCAACTGATCAGTAGCTGTTTGGAGTAACCAGCTTCCAGACTGCAGTCACCACACGCTTCTCCAATGACAGGGCAGCTCTCATTCTTGTGTCCTTGCACCACAGGGTGGGGGCAAGCTCAGCACACAGTCCCATAAAAAACCGAGGAGTCCTTGTGGCACCTTAGAGATTAACAAATTTATTTGTTAGTCTCTAAGGTGCCACAAAGACTCCATGTTTTTTTTATTTGTTTTTTTTGCTGATACAGACTTACATAGCTACCACTGAAACCAGTCCCATGAAAGTGGCTTTCCTCATCCAAAAGTTCTGCAGCCACTGCTCATCATCCCAGACTTGCATGACAATGTAATCCCATCACTCAGTGCTTGTTTCCCGAGCCCAAAAGCGGCGTTTCATGATGGTGAGCATGTCCATGAATGCCACAAGCAATCTTGTGTCATATGCATTATGCGTGTCAACATCATTGTCAGACTCCTCACTGTCACTTTGTAGCTTAAGGAGTAACTCAACTGCAATTCGTAACATGCTGGCGAGACCCATCAGTATATTCCTCAGCAGTTTGGGATCCATTCCCGCAGAACTGAAAGGGAAGATAGAGCACGCAGTACAAAAACCATTGAAATATGGCACCAAATGTGGATGGAAGCACAGGGATTTCTGAGATGCTAAACGATGCTTCACAGGGCATTGGGACAGGACTCATGATACCCCGCACCTCCCATCCTTCCCACAAGCCTCAGCGCCAGAACGGGAAGAGGTGCTCTATGGTATAGGTGCCCTAATGCGCCGCTCTGAATACCGCTGCAAGTGCTACAAATGTGGCCACGCCATTGTGCTTGCATCTGACAGTGTGAACACACGGCAGTGCTTTCCCTGCTGCTGTCTCTGAGAGCTGGTTTAACTCCTGGTGCTCTACATCTGCAAGTGTAGCCATAGCTTCAGACTATTTCAAGAGTTTCTACTGAACCTACCAAAGCTCACTCATTGTGAGCTCATAACATGGTGTGCAGCCCTTTTGAAAGCATCAGGCAAATATTCACGCCGGAAGTGCCATATCCCTTCTATTCCAGTGAGAGAGACAGCAAGCTAGCGCTATTTAAAAAATAAATAGCAAGAGTGGGCACAGGCCACCAGCAGTGGTATAGGAAGTACAACTGCTTTTTTCCTTTCTCAGCCTGTCTGGACTGAAAAAAAAACAGCTATGATTTAATTGATGTCATCAATTGATGTCATTGGCATTACCCCGATCAGCAAATATAAAAGGCTGGTGTTAGTTCAGAAGCAGCAGTCTCTTGTTGACTGAGATGCAGTTTATTAGCAGTTGAGTGGAGTTAAGGTTGAAGAAAGCTCTCTCATAAGTGGAATTTGTTCCCTGTTAGGTATGTGATTGAGTGACTAATTACTAGGTCTGCCGAGCGATTAAAAAAAATGTAATAGCGCTTAATCGCACTGTTGAACTATAATAGAACACCATTTATATAAATATTTGGGATGTTTTCCACATTTTCAAATATATTGATTTCAATTACAACACAGAATACAAAATATACAGTACTCACTTTATATTTTTTATTATAAATGCACAGTAAAAATAAAAAATAGTATTTTTCAGTTCACCTCATACAAAAATCTCTCATAGTACAATCTCTTTATCATGAAAGTTGAACTTACAAATGTAGAATTATATACAAAAAAACTGCATTCAAAGACAAAACAATGTAAAACTTTTGAGCCTACAAGTCCACTCAGTCCTACTTCTTGTTCAGCCAGTCACTCAGACAAGCAGAGTTTGTTTACATTTGCAGGATGCTGCCCACTTTTTGCTGCCCACTTTTTATGTCATCTGAAAATGAAAACAAGCATTTGTAGCCAGCGTTGCAAGACGTTTATGTGCTAGATGTGATAAAGTTTCACATGTCCCTTAATGCTTCAACCACCATTGCAGTGAAAGTCTTCTTAAAACAATCAACATGCTGCTATAACATGAAATATATGTCAGAATGTGGGTAAAACACCGAGCAGGAGACATACAATTCTCTCCCAAGGAGTTCAGCCGCAAATTTAATTAATGCATTTTTTTTAACGAGTATCAACATGGAAGCATGTCTTCTGTAATGGTAGCCAGAGCATGAAGGGGCATACAAATGTTTAGCATATCTGTCACGTAAATACCTTGTAAAGCCAGCTACAAAAATGCCATGCAATGACTGTTCTTTGTTTCAGGTGACATTGTAAATAAGAGGCAGCAACATTATCTCCTGTAAATGTAAACAAACTTGTTTGTTTTAGCGATTGATTGCACAAGAAGTAGGACTGAGTGGACTTCTGGACCCTGAAGTTTTACATTGTTTTATTTTTGAGTACAGTTATGTAACAAAAAAAATTACATTTGTAAGTTGCACTTTCACAATAAAGAGATTGCATTATGGTACTTGTGTGAGGTGAATTGAAAAATACTATTATTTTTACAGTGCAAATATTTGTAATATAAAGTGAGCACTGTGCACTTTGTATTCTATGTTGTAAGAGAAATCAATATATTTGAAAATGTAGAAAAACATCCACAATATTTAATAAATTTCAGTTGGTATTGTTTAACAGTGCAATTAAAACTGCGATGAATTGGGATTAATTTTTTTGAGTTAATCATGTGAGCTGGTAGGCTTTGTGCAGAATAGATTTTCTTTAGTGTTACTGAAGGTAGCTACTGAAGGTAGGAAAGTGGCTTCAGGACTTTCTTTTCCTCTGGTTTCTTCTTGTATCATCAAATAGAGAGAAAGGGCCTCTAGGTTTCTCTCTTACATAATGAAGCATATAATCTATTCAGCAAATATGAAGATTTTTCTCTCTTTTATTCATTTTTGAGAGTGCACTTCTCTTATTGTACTGCTGTCTGGAAGTAAGAATCTAGTCAAACTCTGGAGAGATGTTTGCTGTCAAAACAATGCTTGAATAGATACCACTTGGCTGTTTGCTTCTCTTGCTTTGTGTGCTTCAACTGCAAAAAAGTTTAAATAAAAGCTAGAGTAGTAGCCTAACATGAAGGTATGTCTGCACTGAAAAAACAAAATAAAAAACAGGGCAGCAAGTCTCAAAGGCTGGGTCTACTGACTTGGGTTTGCTCTACAGGGCTAAAAACTGCAGTGTAGATGCTCCTTCTCGGGCTCTGAAGGTATGTCTACACTGCAATTAGACACCCATGCAAAGTGGGAGAGTGCCCAAACCCCAGCATCCACACAGCAATTAAACAGGCCCTTAGCCCCATGAGTCCAAGTCAGCTGGCAAGGGCCAGCTGTGGGTGTCTAATTGAGTGTAGATATACCCTGTGATGCACAGCAGCTGGGTGGCACCCACAACTTCCATTTAAATCAACAAGAGCACCTTGGAAGATTAGGATGCAAATGAGGATTTCAGGAATGCATAAAAAATTCCTAAATCACCCATCATGCTTATTGAATGCAGAACAGTAAACAAATACAATTTTTTCTGTGACCAATGTCCTGATGACTTCTTTACTTTTTTTTTTAAGTGTGCTCTTAGTATTTTTGATCATTTGGAGCTTTGTCTGCTCAATTAGAAGACGCTTTGACAGTTGAGCTATGACAATTCTTAATTTGTTTTGTTTTAGCTGGTGTCTGCATTGAAAACTTCTTGGAACAGCAGTTTAAAGAAAAACCCTCATTTAGGTAAATTCTGGTCAGTTTCCTGACCGTGTGAGCCAATTCACGCCAAAGTTTAGGAGAGTATAAAAGAATCTGGGGAGCAGGAGAAATTACAGTGGCTGAGGAGTGCCACTATAGTTAAGATGGCAGTGTGACATCAGTTTAAAAGTTGAACTTTTAAAGTCCTTTAAACTGGACAAGCTTAATCAGATTTATTTGAAATTTGCTACACCTCAGAAGGGTGCAGGTGGGGTTAGTGGCCCAAATTTGGAGTCATTTTGAGCTAGGGGGTCCCATTGATATAAGCCCTGGGGGAAAATAGCCGTTTTAAAAAAAGCTTCTACAGTTTTTCTTGGTGCCACCCCATAGTTAGAGGTCAAACTGTTGTTGGACCAATTTCTATTGGTGAAAGAGAAAATGGTCCAATAAAAGATATTACCTCATGCACCTTCTCTCTAACATTTTGGGACCAACATGGCTCCAACAACACTGCACATAACATATTTTACACCGCACATTCACCAGTATGGAAGAATGGCTAGAGGGCTTCCAATCCCACTATTTTATGTGTGGGATTGAGTATTCTAATATGCGAACAATTACTCTGAGTGCTTGAAATGTGGTGTGACTTATGTGGGAAAGGGGTAGCATTAGTTACATGATGCCAAATTTGGATCACTGAGGGGTTCCTAATTTAAAGCTGCCTCCAAGAAAACCCAGTTTCCTTCTGCTGTCTTATACTGTTAAACTGAGAGGTACTAATAATGACTAGATGAGGCTGTGAATTCCCCTTTGATTAACATACCTAAGGATAAATTAATCATAAGCCACTACCTAAGAAACACAAAAGGAGTTTTTAATTGAGTGGCTGGAGCTTGCTACAATGTGTGAGTCATGGATGGCAATTTTCATTTTGGGAGAAATGTAATCAAAGTATTTGAAGGGTAGGGAAAAATTAGACATGTGACTGCTTCCTGAGGGGAGAGGCATTAGGGGGCAGAGAAGTGGGGAATAGGGGGAGATGAGTTTGAGGATGTACTGAGGGGAGGGGGAGATTATAGAGATGGATGGTAGGGGAGGTGAGAGGTTGGGGGCTCAGGTGAGGAGGCATGGCACCTCCAGCTCTGCCAGTGCACCCCAACATTGCATGAAAGCTATAAATAAAGTGTCAGAAGAACATTAATTGGGAAATTGGAGGGTTCATGGCTAGTGAGAAAATGTGCTGTATGGCACAGAAACACTACAAGCTCTGGCACCTCACTGTTTCTCAGAGATGGGGTACATCTGTTGGACCAGGACTAGAGGATCTTTCTTTCCTACTGTGACAAAGTCAGGCCGGATGGCTGCAGGAGGGTCTGGGAAAACAGGTATGTTAGCCCTAGAATGTGAAAGGCCTTTTTTCCTACAAGCTGGGAGGGGTTACTTCAGGTCAATTAGGGACACCTGAATCCATTTAAGGACTGCCTGAAACCTGTTAAAATCTCTTGGAGGAGGGAGGAGAGACACAAAGTGCTCCAAGGTTAAAGCAGCTTTGCTAGTGTGAGACACCCAAAATCCAGTGCCTGTTTAGGGGAAGTACTGACACCCTGGGGCCAGCGACAGGCCCACACCTGTTCCAGTGAGGGGGGCAGGGAAAAGGTATTCCCCTTTTTTTTTTGGTGCTTTATGGAGTTGTTCCCCTTTGTTTGGTAGAGGAGCACTCCTCAGATCTGCCCCAAGCAGGGCCAGTATAACCACTAGGTGAACTAGGCAGCTGCCTAGGGCACCAAGATTTGGGGGTGCCAAAAAGTGGTGCCTTAAAAAATTTTTTTTACATTATTGCTCTTGGCAGGGGGATGGGCTGCTTGCAGCTGCCTTAGCACTTACCTCTGCGGGTGTCCTCTGCAACTGCGGGCCCGGCCGCTTTTCTTTGCTGCTCCCCACATCACTGCCTACCCATGTCCCAGAGCTGCCTCCTCCCCGAGCCCGCGGGCTGTCGCATCATTCAACTCCCGCTCCCTCCAGCTCTGGCAGTCCTGGAGCCTCTGTTGCAGCAGGCTGCCGTCTGCAGATCGGAGCAGGTGACATCAGCCTGCCTGCAGCTGCCCTCTTGACAGCAATGCAGCGGCGGGAGTGGGGAAAAGGAAGAGGAGACCATGGCCACTGGTCCACCTGCAGGGGTGGATCATGGCCCTGCCAGAGGATACAGGGTTAAAGAGCTGCAAAAGTGTAACCATTCTCAGCACCTGTCACCTTCCAAGACTTCATGCCTATCCATCCCTGCGGAGCAGGTAAACAGAGCCCCATTTGGGGGGAAACTGAGGCAGAGAACAGGGATGCAACTTGCCCAAGGTCACCCTGGGGAGTCATTGTCGGAGTCCTGCTTTGAACACAAGAGATTGAGGCTCTTAGTTCTGCACTGGTTCAGACCATTAGACCAGAGGCCTTCAAGCCCTGAGCTCTTCACCTGTCCACAGGAGATATTAATCTGGGATTGAGGGGCAGTACACTGCAAGTTTTCAGTGAAGAAACACGGCTGTCTCAAGCCCTTATGGCTAGAAGGAAAATCTTCCAAAGGTGATGGGCGTCTAGCTGACACAGTTCAGTCTGCAACCAGCCTGGGACAACAGCTCTAGGAAATGTGGCAGTAACAGTTAAGTCTAATTACGACACCATCCAAGCCAGATTTTCATGTAACATGGGTGACCAGTTGTGTGGTGTACAACCACTGCAAGTGTGCGACCAACTCAGGTTAAGTGCAGCTGAACCCTGGGCAAGCTGCAGCACCTAAGAGACTTCAGATGCACCAGTAACTTTACTAGGTAGAAGTTTAGTGACAACATTAGGATCATATCCTCCCCACTCCCAGCATTGGGCCAACTGCCCCTCATCATTCTCCTGATTGCTTGTATTGTTATTGATAGGAGATTTGCTGTGGATTGAGGCATGTATATGGACCTGCCTTTGCAGGTTCAGTCCTGGCCTAGCATTTGAAATAAATTGTCCTGAGTTTCAGAACTACTGAGAACCCTGAAGTTCCCACAGACACTGGGGGAACCGCAGGTGCTCAGCATCTCTGAAAATCAGGCCCAGAATGACACTGATGCCTCTCCCCTGGGCCAGAGCTCTCTGAGTAAGGGGCTTCAGCAGTGATTGGCATGGGGCAGAGTAAAGCAAGCAGGATGGTCATGATGGAGGCTGGAACTCTGTCTTCACCTCATTCCTGTGGGGAAGACAGGCCTTCAGGGCTGCGTAGAGGATTCAGGGGTCTGGGGCAGAGCAATTTCAGGGGCCCCTTCCATTAAAAAAGTTGCAATACTAGAGAATACTGTATTCTCGTGGGGCCCCTGCAGGGCCTGGGGCAAATTGCCCCACTTGCCTCCCAGACCTCTGGGCGGCCCTGCAGGCCTTCAGATGCCCCCTCCCGCTTGCACTGCACTTTCCAGCCCAGGAGCAAGGAACCATTTCCCTCCTTCACGCTGGGGGGGGGGAGCTGAAGCCCAGAACGGGAAGTAACTTGCCTGAAGTCATCCAGTGAGTTGGTGCCAGGGTGGAGAATAGAAGCCAGATCCCGACTTCTAGCTCTGTGCTTTGATCCCCAAAACAGCCCTTTCCAGATCCATTGGGGAGGGAGGGGGCAGTAAGACTCTAGCCACTTGCAGGAGACCCAAGGCCATTTATTTTCATTGAATATGTAGACTAAATAATGGAATTAATAATTTTTCAAGCCGAGCGTGTATTAATTCTAATGAACAACGTCACATGCAGTATTCATTTTGAAAGTTTATAATAAGGGATGCTCTGGGGGGGTGGGGAGTGGAGGCACAAGGTGGAAGTTTCGCCTAGGGCACAAAATATCCTTGCACCAGCCCTGGCCCCAAGGCCTACCAGGAAGGCTCTGAGAAACTCTGAAGAGGGAAGACAGACCTACTCCAAAGTGGGGGGGGGCTGATTTACCCCAGGTCCTGTCCCTGCTAGAGGAGGGAGTGCTAAGCCTGGTGAGGCAGAAGGGAGGGCCTTGCCACACTACATAAAACTGTCAGTGATTTCTCACCAGTGGTGGCACAAACACCATCAGGAACACCACTTTCACTGTAACATAGTTGTCCTTCATTCCACGCACTGCACATGAGTTGGTTCTAGGAGGGGGGAAGTACTAGCAATAGAAATGGTTGTATATTAGGGAATGAAAGCTTCAGGGAGATGTGTTCCATGCTTGAAGGGCAGAGGCTGAGATACAAAAGTGAGGAGGGGTCATGGGCATGGCTGGAGAGGTGGGCCAATGCAGGGCTAGTAGGTCATAGGTGGGGTGTGTGTGGCTGGGGAACAGGGGAGCAGCTGGCTCAGTATGTTAATTGTGGGACATAACTACCTATATGACTACTAACTCCTACCAAAAACATATTTTTCCTGCTAAATCTAGGAAATAACATTGTTTTTTGCCATTGAAACACAGAGTGAAGGTTGCTTAGTGGTATGTTGTCCTCTTGCAGAGCACTTAGCTGAGCAAAACCCAAACTTCTGAAAATCAGGAAATGCACAGTTAAGGTTTCCCATGCAACCTTAACTCTGTCCTCTTTCAGCAATGCCCCAGTACACCTCATTACACACACACCTTTACTCTGCTAACCCCACAGTTTCTGAAATGTACAAGCTCTTCTCCTTTTACTAGCTGTTCACTCTCCCACAGAATTCTGTCTAATGCTGTTAAAGGACAGGAAGGAGGGACGGAACCAACTGCCCATGCCACCTTCCCTCTGCTCCCATGAAGCTAGCATTAACCAATAAGAATTATTTGCATACACTCCAGGTGCAGTCAGTGTGTTAAGTGTACCTACACCAAAGGGTGGAAGCAGTAGTTACAATTGCTATTTTTGTGTGACAATTCAAGCGAAGCTAGCATGAGTATGTTCATGAAAAATGGGAAAAGGAAGTTGTAAAAGGCTGTAAAGTGGTTCTTAAGCTGTCTACATGTGCTGCTCTTTCTGGGAAGTGGGCTAAGTGTGTGAGTGTGGGATCTGGAATCTCCTGAGTCTTATAATGCCAAGGGCTATTGTGAGTACATGTTATGTGCCTACTGAGGCATTGATTGAAGAGGGCAGAGAGAAGGTGGCATGGTCACATTTTTTTTATATAGATTTTTTCCCCTTTTTGTTCTTTAATAGTGTTAGGTGGAATCCTGGGGATGAGAGTGAATGGGGTGAAAAAGGAAGTAATGAGCTTGGACATTTCATCAACTGTGGAGTTGGCAGACTACAAAGGTTTGTGTGTTACTGGGGCACTGCAGAAAGAGTACAAAGTTAAGGTTGCATGGGCAACCTCGCCTGTGGATTCCCTGGTTTCCAGAAGCTTGACTCTTGCTCAATTCAGTACTCTGCAGGGGAATGACATAACACCATGCACACAACCTTAACTCTGTGTTAATGTGGCTTTTTGCCATTGAATTGATTTTTTTTCCCCCAGAGGTATTTTTATTTAGCAACTGTACTAAATCAGAGATCTGACCAGTAGAAAATCAGCCCTTGTGTCCTTATTCTTATAAAATGGCTATTGTCTGGCTTTTCATCTTATTTTATTTTTGGAAATCTACTTTCCTGTTGTCACACTTGCTCGGTAAATGGCTCCACAGAATTCAGATTTAGTATGTATTTTTTTGCTGTGTTAATGTTACCATTATTGTTGATTGCATTCCAAAAGAACTGCTTGGGGTCCCCTGAGATTTCATTATGACTTTATACTTGCAGCCTTTTCTTTAGAAAGCAAGAAAGAATTATGCTTCTAGAACATTTGCTCACTTTTTTCCTTCTGCAAAGCAAGTTTTAGACATGGCATTAATGGGATTTTTGTATGCTATGATTCATTTTGAAAGTTTGAAAAAATAATCTCTTAATGCATCCTAACAACAAAATACCTATACTCAATATCTCTGCATTTCAATAGCTAATGTCAACAGAATAGCTTCATAGTAAAGATTTTAAAAGTAACTGAATCCTTGATTTGCTAAAGTATTAGGAAAAACCATCTACTGACAAAGCAAGCCAATGGACCTCTCCCACAGCCAATAGCTGTCTGTAAGTAGAAGTTAACTCATGTACATTTCATGAGGGTTTAGTCCCCTCTCAGTTACATCAGTCTGATACCAGTGTAACTCCATTGATTTCAATGGAATTATTCCTTGGGTATTTCAGTGTAAATGGGATAAACAAGCCCCACGAAACTTGAAGTGCAAGAAGCCGGGGAAGGGCTCTCCCAAGAAAACAACTCATTCTGAAAGAATAAAGATTTGTTTCTGAAAGAACTAGAATGTCTCCTTCAAGGTGCCAGGTGCTCTGAAATCTCACTGAAGTAAATATTCCCAACAGGAGTTCAGGGCACTCAGGACTTCAAAGAATCTGGCCCTAATTTTGGTTTTCCCCCATATTTCTGTAAGTTAACAGACTTGAAAGATGTGACTCTCACTCTCAGTAGATGGATGATTTAAAATGCTTCTAGGATAGTGATTCTCACACTGTGGGTCAGGACCCCAAAGTGGGTCAAAACCCCATTTTAATGGGGTCACCAGGGCTGGCTTAGACTTGCTGAGGCCCGGGACCAAAACCCAAACCTGAGGGCTTCAACCCTGGGAGGCGAGGCTAAGGTTATAGGCCCCCTGCCTCGGGCTGAAGCCCTTGGGCTTTGGCTTTGTCCTCCCCTCCCCCACGGGTGGTGGGGCTTGGACGGGCTCAGGCTTCGGTCCCTATCAGAAGGGGGTTGTGGTGCAATGAAGTTTGAGAAGTCCTGTTCTAGGATTTCATCCTATTTAAGTGTTCTTTAAACATTTAAGGGCCTGATTCTTAGTTATACTAAGGCCAGATACATCATTCTACAATGTGAGGCCTCTTTACACTGCCAGATTAGTGAAATGAGGCCTTAGTGTAGCTGAGGATCATGTCCTTAAAGAAGTGGGGTGGGTGGGAGTATGGTCTGTAAGGCCCAGAACTGGGCATTGAGTAACTTGTTTTGGATTTCAGTTGTGACATAGATTTGCTGTGAGACCTTAATTTTTCCATGTCTCTGTGTTTCCCCATCTTTAAAATGGAAATAACCCTTCCCTGTATGCTGAGGGGTCTACCCCAACACAAGGCCTGAGTAGGTAAAAAGAGACCAATTAACTCCATGAAAGGCTGCACCTGGAAAGGAGTCAGGGCTGCTAAGGTCTAATTGATGATGAGCCCCAGCTGGACAGGGGCAGGTTAAGCTAGAGAGGATAGAAGGGAATTGGTAAAAGACAAGGAGGAGTAATTCCTGGGAATACAGACTGTGACAAGAGCCTGAGAACTAGCCATAGGAAGCTGAGGAAGCTCTAGTCTAGGGATAACCCAGGGGTGGGTTAGAAGACAAAGGTAGGAAAGAGCCTGGGGCAACAGCAGCTGGGTCTGAGATTGGGTAGACTGTGGTTGCTAGACATAGTATCTCTGGCCAGAACCCAGAGCAGTGGGCAGGCCTAGGTTCCCCTACCAACCAGCCACAGGAGAACAGGCACACTCAGGGCAGTGGATCAGAAGACTGCCTGAGAGAGTTTGTCCAGAGGGACTTTGATACCTGGAAGGGGAAAACTATAGGGACCTGAGAGGAAGAATAAGCCATGAAGAGGGAGTAACCTGAGCTGAGAGAGCGAGTCCACAGGATGAGAAACCAAAGGAGTAGGGGCACCAGACTAGTCAAGAGCCAATCCACAGGTAAACTGCAGGGAAGAGCTCTAACAGTGAGTAGTAAAACACTGTGACACCCTGCCTCAGAAAGCAACGAAGGCATAATTCATTGATGTCAGGATCTTTGATGGAAGGAATTTTATAAATGCAGGTTTTATCTTCTGCAAACATAAGCATTAATATAACACAGCAGGCTATTGATCTAGCTAAACCAGCATTTTACAGCTGGTAGTAGCCATTAATTAGTGCTCAGATGGGAAGACAAGATTAAAACCATTGTGCTAACTATAATGCTGTGTTATGAAGAAAGGCAAAGGAAATAATCTTGTATTTTGAAAGAAGAGGGGTTAAATAAAGTGCTTCAATTCTTGATCTAGACTAGAGGATTTCTAGTCTTTTTAAAATTCTGCTAAGCTATTTAGCACCTTGTGGCAGCAAATTTCACAGCTTCATTCTTTTTAGCATTTCAGTGTTTCCTTATCTTGGTTTTAAACTTGCTTTTCAATTACATCAAATATACTTTTTTTTTCTGAAATAAGCAAAGGGTACAAACTTCAGACTAATAAAATAATTCATGTAAAATATGGATTTTTAGCATTTTGAGACCCCCACAAATTTTCCTATGTGTGTAAAGACTGTAGTAGAAATATGAATCACCAAGGCTGTACAAAAACAGTCATTCTCACCAATGAATAAGAGCCTAATTCTGTAAACCATTAGTCATGAGTAGTCCTGTTGAATTGACCAGAATTACTCTTGTAAGTAAAAGATGCACAATCAGGCTCTAAGGTCATAATATGTGGAAGGGGACGGGGAATGGATTTTCTTTAAAATGGAAGTTTTAATTTTTAGTTGGACGTAAAGTGTTCCTTTCAAGTAATTGGTGTGAAATGGTCAGGGATGCAACCCTATGCTCTGGGTGTCCCTAAGCCTCTGACTGCAAGGTGCTGGCACTGGATGATAGGGGATGGCTCACTTGATGGTTGCCCTGTTCATTCCCTTTGAAGCATCTGTCATTGGCCACTGTTGAAAGACCGGCTACTGGACTAGGTGGACCATTGGTCACAGGAACGGCACCAGGGCTTTTGGTGCCCTAGGCAGGGGTCCTTCCGTGCTCCCGGTCATTGGCGGCAATTCTGTGGCGGGGGATAATTCCGCGGTCCTGGTCTTCAGGGCACTTCGGCGGTGGGTCCCGGAGCGAATGAAGGACCTGCTGCAGAATTGCCGCCGAAGACCCGGAGCGCGGAAGGACCCCCTGCCGCTGAATTGCCGCCCTCCCAAATCCTGGAGCCCTAGGGTACTACCTAGGTCGCCTAAATGGAACCGCCGGCCCTGATTGGTCAGCCCCAGTCTGGTTGTCCTTATATTCTTGAAATAGAGTCTGCAGGTTTTGATTAAAATATCCAAACATTTTAAATTTAAAGAAGTGACCTATTGGGCAGCCCTTATTCTCTAGAGTAACCTCATTGAATTCAATAGTGCTAATCACAAGAGTGGGCCCTGCAATAACGCCAGCTATGCGTTGGAGGAAGGATAATGTCAAAGTATTCTTTCTCTTTCCTCCTTTTTTGTCTCTATTGTATATATGTTAAGGCTGGAGGCTAATGTCATAGTTCCTGAGGTAACCACACCTCTGATCCCTTTGTGGTGTCCCTCAGAGCACTCCACTCAGGTTTAGGGCCTTTAGCTGAGCCTGTCACCTTTGTCAAGGCAGGATCCCTCCAGACAGAGGACTTAGGCTTCACGCTCCTGCAATTCATTGACTCTCTCAGCAGGTCTGAGGACAGCTTTACACCTAAAAAGGTTGGTTGATCCAGCTACGTTGTTCTGGGGTATGGAAAATCCACATCCCATACTGATGTAGTTTAGCCAACCTATCCCCAATGTAGACCGTGCTAGGTGAATGGAAGAATTCTTCCATCAATTTAGCTACTGCGGCTTGGGGAGATGGATTAACTACACTGATAGGAGAACCCCTCCTATTGCTGTTGTGAGTATCTATGCTCAAGTGCTACAGCAGTGCAGCTGCCGCGCTTCAGTTGTGCTGTTGTAATGTTGCAAGTATAGACAAGCCTTGAGACACTAGTTCAGCCCTGTTCTCTCAGGTCCAATGATAGAGTGAACCAGTAATAGCCAGCTTTCACAGAGCAAAGCGTTAGCTATTCTGAACAAAACCATGACAAAGAGAGCCACTTATTTGCAGGTCTAGTTAACAAGACACTTACTGATCTTTCACATGGGGTTCCTGGCCAGTTCAAAGTATTGCAGGGCCTGTCTCTGCTGGTTGCGGTTTCATGTCCATTTTTGGATTGCATGTGAATGAGCCCATTTGGAGCAGAGTTGTCTCTTTATACTGTTCTCTGATTGCCAGGGCTCTTGAATCAGGTCAAACCAGCATATGCTATCTCCCCCAGGGAGTGAAACTTCCACAGCACTATTATCTGTATTAGAGATTTGCATTAATGATCCCCCCAGTGATTTCAGTTCTTGCATTGAGCCAGGAATACAGTGACCAGCTAACATATAAACACTTTTATAAAGTTGATGCAACAGTTTTTGAATATTCAATGTGTCCATAGCATCTGTCACATTTTAAAAAAAATCAGGAGTTTTTAATAATGACTTTAACCAAATATGCAAATTGGAGTATTATGTGCATTATAAACATGTAACAAGAGGCTTCATATATGAGCTCATGGATACCTTGTCTGTCTGTGATGGTGGTGAAATATGCCCAACTTCTTATCCTGGGAGAGGTCAATGTGTGTGTTGACATGGCCACAGATGCAGAATCTCCAACACTCATCTCCTCACTTGCCTCCTTAGGACTTCCACAGGTAACTTCTGGTCCAAACCACACAGCTGGTCTCACCTTGGCCATGGACTGATATCCAGGCAACTCCAGTGGCTCTTTTAGTCTCTGCCCCTGGATTTTCTTTGTTGAGTGGAGGGCTGTGGCTAGGTTTCAGGTTGCTGCTGCTTGTGGTGAGCTGGGAGAACGTCTTGTTACTTCCTGCCATTAGGGGGAGATTGTTCTGGTCAATGTTCAGGCCCCTGGCTGATGCCTAACACTAGGATGCTCCCTGTCTTTGCTCCTTGACTGAGAAGGTTTTGATGAGGAGGTGTATGGCTGTAGCTCCCTGGCTACTACCTCTAGGCCTCTGGCCAGAAAATATCAGTAATGTAGCTCAGTTTTGCATTAGACAGTTCTAATTCTGTGGCCATGGGTGAGTTGAAGGCTGCATCTTTATGGTTACACTCCTCCAGGCCATGTCTTCCGCTTAGAGTTGCAGTGACTCTAACTCCCTAGCCCATGCTAGGGTGACCCTCACCATAGAGCTGCAGCAGGAGGGGCTAATCACCCTGAGTACATGCCAATGGCTTGGGATGGGATTGTACACATGGCTGCCTCAAGCTTCTATTTCTAGTGTGCTGCTCAGTCAGAGCGAGCAGGCGTCTGTCTCCTCAAGCTGCAACTTACACAGCTCCAGTGTGAGACGGTATCCAGAGACAGGCTTCCTGACCCAAACAGGAGACTTATCCAGTTGGTTCATATCCAAGTCTTCCATGTACAATAGAGTTGGGCTAGTGCTGCTGCAGACCAAGGATAAAGCCCCAGACACCCCCAACCCTGAACAGTTATTTAAGTTTGTAAGCTAAAACTTGCATCTCTTTGTGTGTTTGCTTTCTGTGAATATTGTAGCCATCTAGTTCACTGGCAGAAGAGGTCGTCACAACAGCTGACTTTAAGCGTGGAGCACCAAATTATCAGAAAACAAGCTTCAGATTTGTTGGCATTTTTTGTAAAAGTATGTGTTGCATGTTGTCAGGGAACAATAATGTAACACGTGGCCTATACGTTCAGTCAATGTATCTTGAATTTGGAATATCTCCAAGGAGATTAAGAACTATTTGTGCAAATTCTTCAGCAAATAAATTTTTGAACAAATTCAAGGCACTCAGGATCAGACTGGGCAATTTGCCTAGCTGAAGTGGAGTAACTAGAATCAACTGTTGTGAGTTCTCTCAGTTCTGGCAGAGATGTCAGGAAGATTCCATTTGCTCCACTTCAAAATTTAAAAGGCCAACTTCTATTAGAAATATCTGTGGACACACCTCTGCTTCTTGCTCTACAACAGACTGACAATAGCCTGCTAAGGCTCTTGTTGGAGCCACTTTCTTCTAGAAACTATCTTCCTTTGGAGAGAAAAAGTCTTAGGAAACCCTAACTGCATCAAAGTAATACAATAGCTACCATAGTGATGAACTTAAAGATGAAGGAAGAATGTTTAAAAAAACCAAAAACCTAATTCATTGAGAATCAGAACTGCTTTTTCAAATCTTACTATTGTTCATTAAAACACATAGTGCATTTGCACAGCCCTGCAACAGAAATATGATGTCTCTTTGTTTGTGAACACACCTTTAAAATGTGTGTTCACAGATCTACTACTTGTTCTTAAGCAGCTACTTAAACAGCAATCTGGGAGGAAAAACACTGATATAAAAGTTGACAGCCCAATATTTGGACTAGGTGGTGGCAATATCTAAACTGGGAGGTTCACATCACAGCAGTGTTAATAACTATGATTTCAAGGGGATGAGGACTTGAGACCATAAATAAACTGATCAGAAAAGGTGATCAGATCAAACAAAAAGCAGGCAAGTTGAACCTAAGGTATTGATTACAATCAATCATATCTATGATGAGAGCATCACTCAGTGGTGGGAGTGTGTTTACACACAGAAAATTCTGCTGCTGTATAGCTGCACTATCACTGTTGTCATAGTGTGTGACTGCTGGACTTGTAGTACATGGATGTGTACATTTTACTTTCACTCTGGCACTGACTGGTCTTGTGATCATGTCTTTACTAATTTACCTCAACCCTGCTTTTCTGCCTTTTTATTTTGTATTTATTGTACTGCTATACTTAATTTTGGAATTATGTCAAAATTGCACTCTGCTAGTTCAGGTGCTGGGGGGAGGGGCAATCCCTCTCATGTCAGAGTAGGCTAAATTAAAGTTACCTCCTGCCCTCCCTCTCACCACACACACACACATTAGATGTAATCCATACTACCATAATTGCCTTCCTTGTTGGAAGAATGAGGGTATCAATGTCCCACATGGGGCTCAGATGTATATCTGTCTCTTTCAATTATTGTGAAATAAACATTGTGTGCCCCATAGAAAACTGAATGCTGTCCTCCTAGAGGTCTGACTGATAGTTTTGTTGTAGACTCTATCTAAGGGACTTGGGCAGGGTTTAGAAGATGCATGATTGTTTTCCCCCCCCCCCTCAGAATATGTATATTTTAAAACTAAAACTCCAGTCACAGGATGTGCAGGGCTCAGCATAAAGTCTGAGAGAGATCCTCTTGGGGAGTGCCATCTTCATTTGTTCTGCTCAGATTCCAGAGACAGTAGCTTCCCAGCAGATAATACCACTCTGGAAAAATAGCCTACACAAAGGCAGTATGTTGTACCCTATGAGGTGCAACTTGCCAATATGCCCAAGCAAATGTTTTCAGGTCCAATGGGAGGTGTAACCTTCAGGAGACAATCAAAAGAAGTGGAAGGATAGAGTGATCATTAGAAACATCATTCTCATAGGAAAGAAAAGCAGCTTCTTAAAAATGCCTGTTCTTGGCTGAGAATTTCTAATCAACAGCTCTCCCACATGTGCACCATTGCTGATCTCTTCTTATTGTTGCTTATACTTGCCAGTTTATTTACTTGCAATGTGTTGGGAGTAACTCCCATTAGAGAGAGTTAACAGTACATTGTATCAGTGATGACATTTTTGTCAGACAGCTGTATCAAGATCGTATGTATTTACCCTTTCCCCACCCTATAAAAACCAAGGGGTCACTCAATGAAGTTGGTAGGTAGCAGGTTTAATTCAAACAGGAGGAAGTACTTCTTCACATAACACAAAATTAACCTCTGGAACTCATTGCCATGAGATGTTGTGATGACCAGGAATGTAAAGAACTAGATAAATTAATAGAAAATAGGTCCATTATTGGCTATTAGCCAAAAGAGTCAGGGTGTAACCCCACATGTGGAGGGGACTGTAAACCTCTGATTGCTGGAAGATAGGAGTGGATCTTTCAGAAATTGCCCTATTCTGAATACTATCTGTGATGCTCTGGTACTGGTTATTGGTGGAGACAGGATCTGGGCTAGATGTTCTTACATGTATACACATACTATCCATTGCTACCATACTGTATGGGACAAATACCGAAGGCTTTACTCAGGTTTTTACGTAGTCCCTACCTAGGTTTTGATCTGCATGAGTTTGCTCCCCAACTTACCCACTGGGATCTGGGATTGTATTTTGGCTCTGAATGAATCAAACTGCTCCCATCTTTCTCCCTAAATTGCTCTTATATGCCAGGCGCTGAATGGCAGTCAGAGGGAGCTGAGCGCATTTAGCATCTGGCAGATGCGAGCCCTAAGAGTGTTTGGTTTTTTAACTGGCGTAAAAAAGAAAAACAAGAAGAGGCTGCATATTCAACCAGAACACGACTGCAGAGTAGGCGATGCCGGAGGGCCAAGCGGGGAGTTCACCTTTCTCTTCCCGGAAAGCAGCTGTCTTGGCAATCAGTCAGTGTTTTGATAGTTTGTTGGTATTTCCTCACTTCACCGAGGCGGCTGCCGCCCCTTGAATGAGGACGGCTGCAAATTCATCATGCAGCGCGACATTTGGCCGCCACCTAGGGAGGCTTCCAGCCTGAACGATTTGTGGGCCCCCCCCCGGAGCTGCTGCAAGCGCGGTCAATGCCGGAGCCAGCAGCTAGACCGGGAGGCGGGGCTCTGCCGCACCTCCCCGCCCCTGCTTGCTCCGCGGTTGCTATAGCAGCAGCATCCTCACACTCAACTTGCACCCATCATTTAAAGAGCAAATTAAGGTTTTTCTTAAAAAGTGGGTGGGGGAGGAGAAAGGTAGTTCAATTCTCTGCTGCAAGAGAAGCATTTACTCTGACAAAGTCACTTTGCAAAAACTAGAATAGCAATTATATCGCTCCCTCCCCCACTCCCCCCTTTCAAAGCCTGAGTGTGAAGCAGCAGCATAAGCAGCTCCTCTGTGTGTCTGTTTCTCTGAGGAGTGGGAACTGGTGGTGATCACACAGGAAACCATACTACAGACCCCAGCAAGGGGCTCCAGCAAACCTCAGAGATTGCTGCATTCTGCTGAGTCCTCTGTGTCTGCTGGGCACAACGCGCTCGCTCGCTCACGGTTCTGGCTGTGTCTCTCATCCTCTTCCACTCACTCACACGTTTTCTTCCTCCCTCATCCTTTGAAAGAAAAACTCCAACATGCCAATTGCCCACTTGCTGGAGCTATGGAAAAAGATAGAGGTGGAACCCATGGACACAGAGGTGAGCTGCAAACCAGCCCTTAATGATTTCCACAGGCATCCGAAGTCCATTGCAAATGGACCAGTTTGAAGAGGTCATTTATATAAAATGCTTATTTATTTCTATGTGAGTGCTTTGGGGAGTTCTATCTCAGCGTGGGACCCACTGCTTTGTTTAGCAAAACTTTAGGATGTCTTTCTTTTTAGTGACTTGTATTGTGTTGTAAGGCAAACCCACTTGTTGATGGTGATGGAAGATGTATTTTCTGGGTAGGGGAGGGAGTAGCTTAATTTACTTTAGCAATGGGTTAAGTATTAGTGGAATGAGAAGTCTAATGTCATATTAATCCCTCTTTTGGAATGATTCTTAAAAGATGACCAGGAAGCTTGGCATGCTGAATTCAATGGCTGCTTATTTCTGAAGTGATGAAAAACTTCAAGTCCTTGCCCAGTGACTGTTGGTGTCTAAGCAAGCATCCTACTTTGAGCAAAACAAAGTACTGATCAATATAGGTTGCTTTACAAAGGTACTTTTTTAATGAAGGGGATCTCTTGAAGATATTCTGGGGCACTCCCAAGACTTGAGACTGCCTGTTCTACAGTTTCACTATAGAATTTACATATAGATTGGATTTCATTGATGTTTCTTAAAAAGTGTAAATAGGTGAAATTTAGTCTAAAATGTTTGACCGGAATAATTTTGCTTCTCAAATGTAATTAGCTACATTGATTGAATTTGTGTTCTCTTGTTTCCTAGCTGAATCATTCCTCTTACTGCTAGATGTAGTCTTGCTAAATAAACCTGTCTCCCTTGTATTCTAATATCTACTAATTTTTTTCCACTACAAAATGCTTAAAGGAAGGGGGGTATAGAATTTTTTTTTTTTTTGGTATTTCTTTTTCCCTGCACTTGATTCTCAGCTGCCTTAGGTTCATTTTACATCAGTGCAATTTAGTTGACTTCAGTGGAGTCACTCCTGATTTTGCACCATTGTAGGTAAGATCAGAATATAGCCACTGTTTTTACTCACTTCTAAAAATCATTTTTCAAACATACTGTAAGTACCTACCAGAGAAGGTAATTGATAACCAATTATAAAACTCTAAGAACTATTATATCATTACAGCCTCTTGACTGCATCAGCCCTTTATGTCTGCAATACCTGTAGTTTTAGATTTTGCCTTGTACTTTGGCCAGGTCTACACTAAAAAGAGAGTCAACCCAGCTATGTTGCTGAAGGGTGTGGGTAAAATCCACACACCTGAGCAATGTAATTATGCCAACCTAATCCCCGGGGCAGACAGTGCTAGGCTGACCCCTGTTGTCACTGTAGTGAGAGACTATACTGAAGGGCTGCAGTGCTGCTGCAGCTGTACTGATGTAGTGGATTAAGTGTAGATATAGCCTTAGATCATGGCTACACTTACATTTCTGCAGCGCTGGGAGTTACAGCTGTGTAGGGCCAGCGCTGCAGTGTGGCCACACTGACAGCTACCAGCGCTGCAGTGTGGCCACATTTGCAGCATTTGCAGCGCTGTTGGGAGTGGTGCATTGTGGGCAGCTATCCCACAGAGCACCTCATCCCATTTTGGCACTGTGGCTTGTGGGAAGGGGATGGAAGGGTGCGGGTCTTTCCGCTTCCTGTTCCAATGCCCCGTGGTGCTTTGCTACACATTCCGAGCAGTTTGGCGGCATTGTGAGTCTGCAGCGCAATTTCTGTTACAAATGGAGCCCGAGCTGCTGAGGACCTTGCTGATGAATGTTGCCAGCACATCACGCATGGCAGTGGAGCTATTCCTTCAGCTCCAAAGTGACAGTGAGGAGTCAGACGATGATATTGATTTGCCTGATGCTCAAGACACTAAATTGCTTGTGGCAGTAACAGAAGTGCTCAGCACTGTGGAACGCCGCCTTTGGGCTCGGGAAACGAGCACTGAGTGGTGGGATCACATCGTCCTGCAAGCCTGGGATGACGAGCAGTGGCTGCAGAACTTTCGGATGAGAAAAGCCACTTTCATGGGACTGTATGCTGAGCTCGCCCTTATCCTGCGGCACAGGGACACGAGATTGAGAGCTGCCCTGCCAGTGGAGAAGCGAGTGGCTATTGCAATCTGGAAGCTGGCAACTCCAGACAGCTACCGATTGGTGGCGAACCAGTTTGAAGTGGGAAAGTCGACTGTTGGAATAGTGTTGATGCAAGTTTGCACAGCCATTAATCGCAAGGGGTATTTCTTTGTGGTTCTCCAAGTGCTTGTGGATCACTGTGGGCGTTTCACTGACATTTACTCAGGATGGCCTGGAAAGGTGCATGATGCACACATCTTTCGGAACAGTGCCCTGTTCAGGAAGCTGATGGCCAGGACTTTTTTCCCAGACCGCAAGATCACAGTAGGGGATGTCGAAATGCCCACTGTGATCCTTGGAGACCCCGCTTACTCCTTAATGCCATGGCTCATGAAACTGTACACAGGGAAGCTTGACAGGAGCAAGGACCGGTTCAACTACAGGCTGAGCCGGTGCAGAATGACTGTGGAGTGTGCTTTTGGCCGTTTAAAGGCGCGCTGGAGGTGTCTCTACTGGAAGCTAAATTTGGGGGAAAGCAGCATCTCCGCTGTTATATCCGTGTGCTGTACCCTCCATAATATTTGTGAAGGGAAGGGTGAAAGATTCAGTGAGGAATGGGCCTCCGAGGTTTGACGCCTAGAGGCTGAATTTGCACAGCCAGAGAGCAGGGCTACTAGAGAGGCCCAGCAAAGGGCTTCAAGGATTAGGGATGCCTTAAGGGAGCAATTTGATGCTGAAAGCCAACAGTAATGTTTGGTGCCTTTGCTGTGCCCGTTTTTCCCTTGGGGTACAGTATTTATCACTTTCTTCAATAATAAAAACTGTTTTAAAAGCCATGAAATCATTTATTCAAAATACAGTACATAAAAGGGCAGGGGGGTAGTGTGGTGGACTGTACATTCAGAGGTTTGAATATGTCCTGCTTGGATTGCTGTTCAATGCCTGCTGCACTTCAGGATTAATATGCTGCATCATGATGGGGGTTGAGTGCATAGGATAAGGGTTGTAGTTATCAGGGCTGGTAGGTATCATACAGGTGTTAGGGGCAGCTGGGGGTGGTAAGAAACAGGCTGTTGGAGAAAGGTGTTTTGTGCAAATACTGGGGAACAAGAAAGAGAGCTTTGGGAGGGGTGGGGGTTACCACGGTACTGATCTGCCTGCATGGCTACGAGAGACTGCATATAGTCAGTTTGGCGAGCCAGGAGGCTTATCAGCTGCTTCGTGCTTTTCTTGGTAGCCAATTCCTTTCTCCTGCTTTGTGTTTGCCTCCACTCATGCATTTTCTCTCTCCAGTCCTGCATCTTCTTACTCTCTCTGGCGTACTGATTCATAACTGCTTTGATCAAATCTTCTTTTGATTTTCGAGGATTTTTCCTCAAGTTCTGTAACCGTCGGGCAGGCGGTGATACTGCTGGATTATTCAAGGTCACTTAAAAAAACATAAATAGAAACATTTAATACACAGAGGCTACATTGTTTATTATCACACAGTGAAGGAGTTTGTAGACTTTTTGTAGCATCATTCCCACATACCTAACATAGCACAGAGAGGCCACGGCAGCGAAGGCATGGAGAGCAATGGGGTGAGTGTTTCTGCCGTGACTTCACCTGGGAAGGGGAACTGCCTGAGGGCTCACTGGGGTTTCTGTGCACTGGGGAAAGCAGAGAGCAGGGACCTGGGGACCTGCACTGAACAGTATCCCTACATTCTCAACAGGGTTTTCTACTGCCAGATATATCACTGCTGCGTGTTACCTGGCAAGAGAGGGAGGGTCTTCTACAGTAATGTGGATTCCGCCCTGGTCCCTATGCAGCTTCCCTGTGTGCAGCAATGGTCCCCCCACCCCTCGCGGCACAGTGGCGCGGACGAGTTAGCCTGACCGGGACAAGGACCACGGTGGCTTTCCCTATAAACTTGCGCAAGCGCATTGCCCACGCTCTGGCTGCAACTTTTCAAGAGATTACCGAGGCCGATTACAGAGACGTGATAGACCAGATCAATGGGCTATTCCACATTTAGGTATGCATGCAGGCAGCCATAACCCCCACACTCCTCTCCCAAAACATTTCCATCCTAAAAATAAAATCTGCTTTCCGGGAATACGCTCCTCTGCTGCTTCTTCACCAACAAGTTCCAGCTGCTGCGACTGGCTAGCCTCCTCCTGGCTTGAGAAGAGCTCCTGGCTGCATGCCTCCTGGGACTCCGGGGTGTCTCCCTCCACCCCAGTAGCCTCACTCTCGGCTTCCTCTACACTCTCCCCCACTTCTCCCTGCTCTGAACTCTCCATCGTGCTCCTCGGATTGGCAGTGGGGTCACACCCAAGTATGGCATCCAGCTCCTTGTAAAAATGGCAGGTAGTGGGGGCAGCTCCTGAGTGGCGATTTCCCTCACGGGCTTTGCAATAGGCACTGCGCAGCTCCTTTACTTTTACCCTGCACTGCAACGTGTCCCGTTCATGGCCCCTTAGCAGCAAGGACTTTGATATCTGCCCACAGGTATCATAATTCCTACGGCTGGAGCGCAGCTGTGACTGCACAGCTTCCTCACCCCAAACACTGATGAGGTCCTGCAGCTCACAAGTGTTCCATGCTGGGGCTCGTTTGGGGCGTGGAGGCATGGTCAGTGATTGATTGATTGATTGATTGCACTCCACACCTGGCTGAGCAAACAGGAAGGGGATTTTTAAAATTCCCGGGGCATTTAAAGGGGGGGTCACCTGAGCCCAGGGCAGTGGAGTGTGAAACAATGAGCAGAGTGGCTGAAAAGGTATGCTGGGATACCTCCTAATACCCTGGAGGCCAATAAAAGCGCTGTTGGTGTCCACACTTGATGACCAGCGCTGGAATCGCTACACCCAAGGCAGACCAGGTGTACAGCCAGCGCTGCAACCAGGGAGTTGCAGCGCTGGCCGTGCTTTGCAAGTGTGGACACAGACTGAGTTGCAGCGCTGTAACCCCGTCACCAGCGCTGCAACTCTCCAGTGTAGCCATGGCCTTAGTCTCTGCCCTGAAGAGCTTACAACCTCTCTCTTTGTGCTGGATTTTCTGTAGCACTGAATACAAATCGCAATATAAATGATTGTGTTGGAAATAAACACAAGCCACAAAAACTAACAGTACCAATAGTTATATTACTAAAGGAGAGCAAGACTTTTTTTTTAATGTGAACTTATGTTTAAATGTTTAAAACTGTGGCTTTTTCTAACCGTAGTCTTAGTTAAGTAACAGATTTCTGAAGTCTAACTTAAATGACAAGATTGCAAGAAACCAAGTCCTGTTTCTCAAACTGAGATGTTGAATTTGCAAAGATTTAAGATGTGACTTGAGGTGAAATACATGAAAGATAAGGGAAAAGCATTAAAAATAGTATTACAATAAATAACATAGCCAAAGCTTGGTGTGGAAAAGAGCCTACATTAGGGATGTATTTGACTGTGGTTAGGGGAGGATGATCAAATGCTATCTTGAGCCATAGCCTTCATCTCCTTTCTTGTGGCAGGTCACTTTCTCTCAGCTGATTCCTGGGAGAATCCCTTATGTAGTCCAGAATATCCCTGAAAAATTGCTGTTTTAGGAAAATCCGAGTGTGCTATCAAAAATGGCACCTCTGGTTATAACGTTGTTGCCTCTTTGACTCACACAGTTGGCCAACATTTGGGACCTTGCTGGGCTGTTTCAGTTAGGAGGAGAAATTGGTGATAGGTGTTGGGTGTTCCTTTGGTGGAATTCTCTTTATTTACAAACAATGCACACGCAGGCCTGTCTACCCTGAACACAGTAAACACAAATAACAGCAGGCAGTTGCCTCGCTCAGAAATCCAAGTCTGCCTTTCCAGTGAGTATTGGGTCCAAAAGAACCTGTATCTCTGCTTTCTCCAAGGATCATGCTTGCCACTGCTTCTCTCGCTTGCTGCCTTTCTCGCACAGCTGCAGACAATCGGTCTCTTGGGTTTGCAATCAGTTCCAACAAAACCCTTGAGCTCTCATGGAGTTAGCTTTGCCAGGCGACCCTGTGCCTCCAGTGGTAG
The DNA here is from genome assembly GCF_025201925.1 of Gopherus flavomarginatus. NCBI lineage: Eukaryota > Metazoa > Chordata > Testudines > Testudinidae > Gopherus > Gopherus flavomarginatus. The sequence goes on from NC_066620.1 coordinate 89,763,337, forward strand.
CCTCAGCTGTTGCTACACAAAAAAGCATTTAATTGTTCCTTCCATTTAGCTTCACAGAGTATGTCTACACTGCAAAGAAAAACCCACAGCTGGCTTGTGCCAGCTTACTTTGGCTCAGGCTGCAGGGCTGTCTCATTGCTGAGTAGACTTCCTGGCTTGGGCAGGAGCCTGAGCTCTGGGACCCTTCCACCTTACAGGGTCCTGCACCCTGGAGTTCAGCCCAAGCCCAGATGTCTACACTGCAGTGAAATAGCCCTGTGAGCCTGAGTCAGCTGGCATGGGCCAGCTTTGGGTGTCTAGTTGCTGTGTAGACAGACCCAAAGAAGCGTGCTGAGCACACCCATCAACTTTAACCAGATCTGTGATGGTCTTTTGCTCAAAGACCTGCTCTGATGGTCATTAGCAATTCTTCTAGCATAGCAACTTTTTCTAAAATGTACTCAAACTTGTATTTTGTACTGAGATGTCATGATGATAGGGCACTTACAAACCTAGGGTAAAGCCAAGCAAAATTTTGGACTAACTTTTTTTTTTTTTTTTGGCTGAAAAATGCAGGCTTGGAACAACCAAAATATTTAGTGAATTTGTGTTAGTTTCACCGAACTGTTTAAGTCAAAACAAGAGACATTTTTGAAAACGTCCAATTGTTTGTTAGGACACTATCAAAAGAAAACACATCAGCTTTTTGAGCAAGATTCACAAGGATATTTAGACACATTCACAAACCAAGTAGTTGTGATAGTTTCCCCCCCTCCCCCCATCTTACACTCAGCAGCCTGTTGGGCAGGGCCCTCTCTTGGGAGGAGGGAGACCAAAGTTCAGACCCTCACTCTGGAGCAGAGACTTGAATCCAGGTCTTCCCATTCTGAGGAACATGCCCTCACCATGAGGTACTCTGAAGTGGGGGGGTTTCACAGTCTCTCTTGGTGGAGCTTTTCCACATTTGTATAAAATACTTGAATAGTCATTGGGGCTGAGAGATGGAGAGTGACTCCGTAGCCCACTGATTAGGGCACTCACCTGGGAGGTGGAACCCCTGGGTTCCAGTCCTTGATCCAGAGTGGAGACTTCCACCTGGCCTCTCCCATCCCAAATGAGTGATCTAACAACAGGGCTATTGAGCATAAGGAGATCACCTCCTCTTCCTTCTCCATTCTTGTGAAACCAGCCCTTATTTTCCATTTGCTTTTCTTAAAATACACACAACAATCACTTTCTGACTTTTCAGTTTGACAAATATTTCAATTTTGATTCAACCCAAACCAAAAAAGTTAGGTGTCTCACCATCTCTCCTCTGGAACTGCCAGCAAACCAAACTATTCAGTACTTCACAATAGAGAAGTGCTAAAATGCAAATCCATTACATCCATCATACACTACTAGTTGTCAATCCCTGCCACTGGGTTGATGATGGGACTATGTTTTTGTGTGCGTGATGAACCAAAAATAAGCAGACTATATACTAGTTCCTTATTTCCAAATTAGGACCCTATATCAGTATTCTTGTTGGGCTTAATTTCCAGCTTTAAAAAAAGTTTGAACAAGTCTGTAGCCCATTACCATTCTTTATATTAAGGTTTTGTTTTATGAATAGTTTAACAAGGGTTAAAATTGTTAGCATCCAAAAGATCTCTCTCTTGCTCCATAATCATGGCTTATGTCTAATTTCTTCTACTGATTTTTGCTTATAACCATCTATAACACATTCTACTCATGTCTGTAACATACAGGTTATAAGGATAAATTATTAAACCTTTAAAAATTAATTAGAAAAAACAATTTAATATAAAGTGTGACTGTTTAATTCTAGCCCAGGTGAGTTTGATAGCTGTTGAGTGGCCTTTATGATTGATTCTTCAGTGGAAACTAGGAGCCTAAATACCTTTTGTGAATCTGGGCTGTTCAATCTCCAGTGAACAAGTGTCCACGTTACAACAGCCACCACAATGATTTGAATGCAAATAACCTTCCTCTTTTACCAGTTATTACATTTAACGTTTACCTGGGCTACACTTTAAAGTCTGCCATGTGAAAACTAATTATTGGAATACTTTTAAGGAATTGGAGTGGTGTTCAAATCCATGTAGGGTAAAATGTCATTTTTGGGGGCTAGTCTGACATTTGTCTCCCCCATAAGATTTTCACGTTTTGTAAACATGCCATCTGCCAGACAAACGTCTTATTTCTTTGATATGTGCAAACCTTCCCCCTTATGCCAAAAAACCTTTTAAAATGCATTTACCAGTATCTGAGCATGACTCAGTGCAAACATTTAAATATAGCACTTACAGTAAATGAATTTTGTATCGGTAGGGGTTCAGTAAGGACATGTACTGCATTGTGTAAAGTGAGTAAACAAGGAACGATTAAGGACTGAATCCTACTTGCTTTACCCATTAACTTTTCAAGGGAACTACTTCTGTGAGTATAGTAAATGGGATTTGGCCCTAAATCATTTAAAGATGTTGAAATAAGAAAGTGTTTTGAGTGGATCTGATCTTACAGTCTGCTCAGGCAAAGCTCTATTGATTTCAATTAGGTATTTTTTAAAAAAAGTGAGTGACTTCCCTTGGGGATATTTTTCTGAGTAAGGACTTGGAGGATCAAACCCTCAGTTACACTGCCTGCTTTAAAAGCCAATTTTTTCCCCCCCAGTGGCCTCTGGACCCAAAAGCTCCATCCCAGATAGGTACCAAATAAGTTCTGAACTCTTCTGAAAAATGTGGCCCTATTTGTTTATATGTTCTCTTTCTCCTTTGTGAAAGATTGTTACCTTTCCAGATCTCCAGAATAGTCTGTTCATGAATAATCTTGCTTCATTTTTATTCAGTCTTGACACGTTAATTGCACAAGTCTGTTTTTGATTGTTCACTCATAATCTTATCTAATAAACATTGCACTCTTAGTCCTGTCTATTATAGTATTCTTCCATATGTTCCTCAAACTTGATGCAACCTATATTCACTCATTACTTAGTTAAATATCAGGTAAGTAAAATACACACTATTTAGTGCATATACACAGTAGATTCAGTGTAGTTTTGTCATAGCATTACTGTATCTTTTAAAGAAAAAAATAAATAACTTTTTGGAATCCAGTTAAGTCTTTTAGTTATTGCCAATAATAAAATTAATGTAACCATTGTAAATCTTGAGCAACTGCCTTGACATACATTGATTCAGATTTACACCTGTGTAACAGAAGAGTCTGGTTCAGAATTGTGTTTTTGTGAGGCTTTTCCTAATTTGTCTTCATGAGACTTTTTTCTTCTTTTGATTACCAGCCTGCAGTGGATGATGCCAGCTTGGATGAAGAATTTAGAAGTGAGGTAATTCTGTGCATGTTATAATTTCCTGCATATTTTCATGCTTGTCAATTTTCTACCTTCATGAAAAAATTTCTAGTATTTCCTACCATCCCCAGGAAATACTGCGAGAATAGACTTTCACTCAAATGCTACTTTGAAAACTGAAAATATACTATTTGGGCTGGATATTGGAGCTCTTTCCTAGCAGTGAGGCTATTAAACTGTGAAGTCGCTTTTTAAGAAAAGCTATGGATGCCACATTGCTTATCATTTTTAAAACTGGTCTGGAGAAAACAGTGGAGTCTATAAAGCAGGGAACTATTCTGCCATGGCCAGGGAATGGTCAAATTGCTATAATAATACTTTTCTTTCCGTAATTCTTGACAAGTCAAGAATTGTTGCGAAACTATCAGTGGCCATTCTGTCCTAAGCATGAAGATTATATTATTTCAAGAGTGAGACAGCAAAACTGTGGTGTGAAAGAGGCAGTCTTGTAGTTTAAAATAAAGGAAGAAAGATATGAGATGTTGGCTGGAAGGAGTAGGGGAGAAACTCAACAAAGAAGAGAAAAATGGGAGACTGGATTATGAGTGTGTGTGTGTGTGTGTGTGTGTGTATATATATATATATATATATATATATATATATATATATATAGACTAGTAGGGAAGAAAAGAACTGGACTCAAAGTTAAGAAGTGTGAAAGAGTAAAAGCTGAAGGTAAATATGGCATATTCTCTCTTTACATTTTTATACAAGAGAGCCTGTAATAGTGATCTGTTACTCTCAGGGGCCATTAATCAGTATATTTGCACAAGTTACAGTGAACTGGACTCTACTCATGAATTGATACTAAATGCGACCAAGCTTGTGGGTTTACTTCATCCATTAGACTGGCTCTTCATCCCAAATAGGTTGTGTGATCACTAGCTTAACAGTGAAGATAAATAAACACTGCTATGGTCTTGTCTCCACTACAGAAATACTTGCTTCTGATAGTGGTTTGACCTGTAAGTGTAGACAAGGACAAGCTGTATTCAGTGCCATGTCAGAAACTGAGATTAAAACCTGCTCATCATCCTCCTGAGCCTCAGGCTCATTGACACCTCTACCCCTGAGAACCAGAAGACTCCTGAGGAATCACCCCACAAGACTTAGTATACTTGTTAGGCTCTAATGAGACTTTTATCTGATGGGGGCTAGAGAAGCTGCCATAACCTCTCTTAATTCTTGCATGGTGGTAGGAGCTTGGAAGGGCATCAAAAAGTCTTCCAAAGCCAGGGGAGTCCTGCAAGCTCCTGAGGTGGAGTGGGGCCAATGAACTTCATAAGACTTGTCTCTTAAGGGGTTTCCAACTGAGGCTGATGTGATGGTGAGCTATAAATCTGTCGGGACCCATAAGTTGCCTAATCCCCATGGGGAAGATTTTGGGAAAGGGAAGTTGCCAAACATCATAAGTAGAGTATGTAGAAAATAATTTAAGAAAGTACATCTGTTTTATATGGCCACTTTGTGAATACAGACTTTCAGGGGAAAAAGGCTGGTTTCCCAAATCAAATTTTTTTTCATGATACTTTTTAATCACAAGGGTTACTACAGCTCTTGGCTTTCAGTAAACAATTTTTTTAAAAAATTTTTTAAACCCTGTGGAAACAACTTCAACATTTTAATTTTTTCACAACTCTTTTTTAAATGTCCAACTCTCTCTACTTTACGGGCCTTCTGAGGGCTGATGCACTTACCCAGGTGGAGCCCCCTCCTGTAGACATGAGGAAGTGCATGAGGATTGGGCTCCCCTCTTAAGTACAATAGAACCTAAGAGTTACGAACACCTCAGAAATTTGTGACTCTGAACAAAACATTATGGTTGTTCTTTCAAAAGTTTACAACTGAACAATGACTTATACAGCTTTGAAGCTTTAGTAGGCAGAAGAAAAATGCTGTATCTTGTGCAAGAGGGTTAAATCTCCTCTTGGGGCAGAACACCTGGGTAGCAATGCAAAGTACAGAGGGAAACTCAGGCATAAAAATACATACATACATAGGCGGCATAAAAATATTACAGAAAATTCTCACTTTATCACAGTTGCATTATATGGAGTTCTCACTGTTTCTTGGCACCTTGATCTTGGATTTTCTCACCTTTTTATGTGCCTTTGCCTTCTGTCTATAAGTGTCCACAAACTGCTTACATGGTGGTATCATATCATACTCTGTTTTCTGTACTTTTCCCAGCAAGTGGGATGTAAAGTGAGTAACCCAGAACAGGGCATGGCTATGCCTGTCTAAATTGCCTGCCACACAGAATAAGGAGGCTAAGAAGGCAGAGTTAGAGGTGAAGCATCATCTATTTCTCAGTATAGGAGAGTCTCCTCTCTCCTCATCTAAAGTTTTCTCAAACATTCATTTATTGCAGGGGCTCACAAAAAAACTGTTTGCCTTTCTTGTTCATACCTTGCTGATCACCATGAGACTTAAGAGCTCAGACTGCAAACTATCCAAGCCAGAGTCTGTACAGCACCAAGAACCCTTCCAGGTTTAACTTAGGCAAGTCTATATATAAAACCACTACAGTGTTGTGCTGCTGTAGTGCTTCAGTGTAGACACTACCCATGTGGACGGGAGAGGTTCTCCTGTCAGTGTAGGGGTATGTCTACACTACAGGATTATTCCGATTTTACAGAAACTGGTTTTGTAAAACAGATTGTATAAAGTCGAGTGCATGCGGCCACACTAAGCACATTAATTCGGTGGTGTGCGTCCATGTACCGAGGCTAGCGTCGATTTCCGGAGCGTTGTACTGTGGGTAGCTATCTCATAGTTCCCGCAATCTCCCCCACCCATTGGAATTCTGGGTTGAGATCCCAATGCAAAAACAGTGTCATGGGTAATTCTGGGTAAATGTCATCACTCAATCTTTTCTCCGTGAAAGCAATGGCAGACAATCATTTAGCGCCCTTTTTCCCTGGATTGCACTGTCAGACGCCATAGCATGGCAACCATGGAGCCCATTTTGCATTTTGTCACTGTCACCGTATGTGTACTGGATGCTGCTGACAGATGCGGTACTGCAGTGCTACACAGCAGCATTCATTTGCCTTTGCAAGGTAGCAGAGACGGTTACTATCCCTATTGCACCGTCTGCCATGCCATTGTAAATTGGCGATGAGGTGACGGTTATCAGTCGTTCTGTACCGTCTGCTGCTGTCATGGGTGCTCCTGGCTGGCCTCGCTGAGGTCGGCCTAGGGCGCGTGGAATGGGAATGACTCCCCGGGTCATTCCCTTCTTTATGTTTTGTCTAAAAATAGTCAGTCCTGCCTAGAATATGGGCAAGTGTACTAGAGAACCAGAGAGCACAGCCGCTCTGTTTCAGAGCCCCAGAGATCCCACAGAAATGATGAGCTGCATGCCATTCTAGGGGGTGCCCCTGCAACAACCCCACCCATTGCTTCCCTCCTCCCCCAACCCTCCTGGGCTACCGTGGCAGTGTCCCCCCATTTGTGTGATGAAGTAATAAAGAATGCAGGAATAAGCAACACTGACTTTTTAGTGAGATAAAATGACAGGGAGGAAGCCTCCAGCTGCTATTATAGTCCAGGCAGTGCAGAATCTTTTCTTTAGACATGAAAGGTGAGGGGGCTGATGGAGCTCAGACTCCAGTTGCTATGAAGAAGACCGTTACCAGCTGTTCTGTACCATCTGCCAGGAATGACCGGGAATCATTCCCATTTTTACTCAGGCGCCCCCGGCCGATCTCACCGAGGCCAGCCAGGAGCACTCACGGGCTGATGATGACAATGGATACCAGTCATATTGTACCGTCTGCCACCGGGAAGGGGATGCTGGTGTTCAGCACTGCAGCGCCCCGTCTACCAGCAGCATGCAGTAGACATAGAGTGATATTGAAAAAAGGCGAGAAACTTTTTTTCTCCCTTTTCTTTCGGGGAGGGGGGGGAAGGGTGTAAATTGATGACATGTACCCTGAAACACCCGGGAAAATGTTTTTGACCCTTCAGGCATTGGGAGCTCAGCCAAGAATGCAAATGCTTTTCGGAGACTGCGGGGACTGTGGGATAGCTGGAGTCCTCAGTACCCCCTCCCTCCCTCCATGAGTGTCCATTTGATTCTTTGGCTTTCCGTTACGCTTGTCACACAGCACTGTGCTGAGTCCCTGCTGTGGCCTCTGTCTATCATAGCCTGGAGATTTTTTTCAAATGTTTTGTCATTTCGTCTTCCGTAACGGGGCTCTGATAGAATAGATTTGTCTCCCCATACAGCGATCAGATCCAGTATCTCCCGTAAGGTCCATGCTGGAGCTCCTTTTGGATTTGGGACTGCATCGCCACCCGTGCTGATCAGAGCTCCATGCTGGGCAAACAGAAAATGAAATTCAAAAGTTTGTGGGGCTTTTCCTGTCTGCCTGGCCAGTGCATCCGAGTTCAGATTACTTTCCAGAGCAGTCACAATGGTGCACTGTGGGATACCACCCGGAGGCCAATACCGTCGCTTTGCGGCCACACTAACCCTAATCCAACATGGCAATATCGATTTCAGCGCTACTCCTCTCATCAGAGAGGAGTACAGAAATTGGTTTAAAGAGCCCTTTATAATGATATAAAGGGCCTCATTGTGTGGATGGGTGTAGGGTTAAATCGGGTTAACTCTGCTAAATTCAGTTTAAATGCGTAATGTAGACCAGGCCTAGGTAATCCATCCCTGAGAGGAGGGAAGGAGGTTGACAGAAGAATGCTTGCATTGATTTTGTGCTGCCTACACTGGAGGCTAGGTCTGCATAGCTACATCTTTCGGGGCAGGAGGGTGGATTTTTCACATCCCTGAAAAATGTAACTATGCTGATCTGAGTTCCTAATAAACAGTACAGAAAAGGACCAGATTCTGGAATGTTAGCTTCCCATCACCATGGATATATGGACTACTGGCTAAGTGACTAATAAGTCTGCCACAGGCTGTTAGGCAATCTTCTAGCTGATGGATGTGCTGCACCCAAATCCAAAGCCGTTTTATCAGGGAACCCTGGATCTATATTTTTTTAAAGGGTGGCCTGAAGGCACTTAATGAGGACAATAGATCATTCACTGCAAGGATGTGTTAAACAAAATGCTTTGGGCTATATTAGCATCCTTCCCCCCTGCTATGCGCACACCACATAAATCAGATAAAATAGCAAAACCAATAAAAAAAAATTACATTGCCTATTGTCTGAGTTAGTGCTGTCTGATTTTGCTGTCACAGTGGACAAGTTCTTTGAATGTTCCAGAGGGCAAAAATGACTAAGGGAACATTTATAGACAATGATTTGTCCAGTACCAGCCAGCAGCAGCAAGTATTGGTGTTAGCCATGCTGCTTCTAAAAAGAATTAAGCACATAGATGGTTGGGGTGTTTTGACTGTCAAAGTAGGATTGCTCTCCAGGCAAATTTATTCATCTGTAGAAGAGAATTTCCCTCTGCCTGAAAGGTCTAAAAGTGGTAATGAAACTGATGATTTAGTGACTTAGAAAGAGATGTTTTGGCCAATGGAAGACCTCACAACTCAGAGTTGTTAAAGATCCCATGGAGATGTTAAGGGATTGTGCTAATCCCAGACACTGTTCTGGCCAAATTCCTTTCTAGGATCTCCCTGTAGTTTCCACTGGTGGCTGTATTCTTTATTTCAAGAGAAGTTATGTTCTGTGCACTGTAAAACAGTAGGTGTGTTCCTCAGAAATAGCTTCATTTTAGGTGGATTCAGCATTTCCTTTTCTACACTTCTGCTCCTTTATACCTTTTCCAGGAGTGTTGCAAGTCTTAACTTTTAGTATTTTCAGATCTGCTGCTAGAAACATGTGGTTGAAGTTCAATGTACTGTCAACAACAATGATTTTTCTGTCAGAGCTGCCACCTATCCAGAAATAGAACTAAACAAACTGAGAGGTTTTGTCTAATGAAAACTTCATGGCACAACTGAAAAATGCAGGATTTCAGAGCCACCCCTCATCCCTGTTCTGAAATTTTCAAATATTGCTGTTGCTTTGAAAAATGCATTTCCTCCAACAGTAAAATCAGTAGCTAGATGAAAGCTGAGGCAGAAACTGAATTCTCATGGAAATATTTGGAGAGAGCACAGAGTGACATATAAGCCATGCTCTTTGGTGTCTGGTAGCCCAACAGGCAAGGGAGAGGCCACTAGCCTCTGAAGCTACTATATTATACACATAATTGTCAAAGGGAAGGCAAAACAAGCGCCCTAAATATACTTATCCATAGTTCTTCCACATCTATTTTTATATAAATGCAGAAGTTGAAAGAAGACTAGACTAAGTATCAATATTAAAGGATAAACACAGCACTCTCAGAGGAGCAAAAATGTAAGACTTGTTGCTCTTGTATTCCTGTCATTATGTCAACATTATGCCAGTCAAAGTACGTCTGTTCTTATGTAACACTAAAGTCAGTTGACGACAACAACACAAATTTTCCATAACAATGGGATATTATTCAACTGCCAACTATAGAAAGTCTGGAAATGTGTTTTCCAGGTTATTTGTTGTTAATTTAATGTCACTGAATTTACCTCTACGGCAATTTCTATGTAGCTTCAGTATGCACAACACCTGGCATACAATCCCTGATCATTCAGTGGCTGGGAAGACAACTGACAGGTCAGGCTAGTAATCTTCTAACCTACTGTCCCAAGAGTTGTTTTCATTACAATGTCAGATGAGGCCATTACCTTAAAGTTTAGTAATGGTATTTCTGCTGATGAGGTTTCCCTGCCAGGAACTACAGTCATTCTCTTTCTCTCTAGTCCAATGACTGTTCCGTTGTGGAAAAATATTTAACTACCACGGACCATTCGCATTGCAAGGACTAAGTCCCTTTGTGGATTGCAACCTAATTGCTTAACTAAGGAGATAGAAATGCATGTATGGAAACAAAGGGAAACTACTAATATGTATGTGGGATATATACAAAACTATCTGCTGTGAATTGGTCTTTTTGCTGCCCAGAAGACTTACTTCTCTGTATTTTGTGTGTAGGAATAAATCTGAAACATGTAGTTTTATCCTGTGACAGGAAGAATAGTAGATAAGATTGTTTAAAAGGCTTTGTGCCTGAAAAGGTCTTTTGATCATAGGAATAGTTTGTTCTTTCCAGAAAAGCAAATAGGTAGCTGACCATCAAATTTACGATAAAATGTGGAGGGGGAGAAAAAGAGATGGTGTATAAAAAACTTTTTGTTTTAAAAGCTGATTGAGGTTGCTAAGTGATAGCAGTGCATTTAGCCATCAAATTGTTTACAAAATCCAAGCTCTTGGAAAGGAACAGCTAAAGACATTGTATATCCTCTGCTGAATTAATGAACAAACACATCCTTATCAAGTAATGCATTTTTATTCAACCAAATAAGCTTACCTCTGACCCCAAATCCTAGACTACTCAGTTATGAGGAATCTCAAAATAGAAACATAACCTCTTTGAAAAATAAACATGAAATTTAAAATTAACTAACCTTACATGCATGTCCACATAGGTAATTTTTACCACAGATTGGTATTGATACATGTGTTTCTAAGAAATTACTGTATTTTTTTTCTTGACAGTACTGTCAGTAATACTTTGTGTTTTCTACTAGATAAGAATGCTGTATGTGGGCAGTGTAAGATTTATGATGTCCTTAGCTATTTATTTGTTTTTGTTTCTTTGCTTTTAAAGATTTGGCAGGTAACAATATTTTTGTAACTTAGCAACATAATTGGCTTTTTAAATGGATTTTTATGGGCTTTTTGGAATTTTTTTTCTTTAAACATTTCTCATTATATTTTTTAAAAGAGCCATTTCTTCATTTACGTACTAAAAAGAAAAAAAAACAAGTGGAGTTGGTCAGGGCACCAAGTTAATACTGGCTCCTGAATTACCCTTTCCAATTCAGTGCACACCTAACAAATAAGCATGCTCCCTTGGTATCTAAGGCCCAATCCTGTACACAGTCAATTGCAGAAGTACCCCTCCATCTGTGCTGAACCCACTTGAAGTCATGGTGGGGGGGAAATGTGGGTGCAGGGATTTGTCCACGTGCAGTCAGCTGCAAATCTACATTAGCCATTCAAGTACAATCTAGTTTCATTCTGTATCATGGTAAGCAGTACTAAAGTCATAGCAAGTTAAGGGCAAATTGTGGCGGGCTGTTACATGGGTGAATGGCCTGAGTGGATGGAGAAGAGAATAGGGGGAAATGTATAAGGAGCCTACCTTCTCTGGTGCATTCAGATCCCGTTCAAAGGGCCCTGATCATATGCCCCTGCTCAAAGGAGATGTTGCTGTTTTTATATTAATTGGTTGTATTCGTTCTTCCCTCACTAGTTGAACCAGGGCATCTGATATATCTTTAAATGAGTAGGAGGGGCAGTTACTGCATATAGAAAAACAAAAATTCTGCTGTATGGGATTATTTTGTCCAACATCATATTCATTAAGACTCAACAAGAGCATGATGTGATAACAAAAAATCCCTTCCCAAGTACTGCATCCCTTCAGACACAGGCAGTAACTTTACAGATATGGAGCTGCGTATGTTTAGGGGTCTACCAAATTCACAGCTGTGAAAATTGCTTTTATGGACCATGAAATCTGGTTTCCGGCTATCCAGCTCTGAAGCCATAGCAGAGAGCATAGGCTGCTGGCTGGACACCCAATTCTGAAGGTAGTGCTGTGGCCAGCAGCAGTGAAGTGTGTGTGGCATGGTATGGTATTGCCACCCATACTTCTGCAATGCCATACCCAAGCCATGAAAAATGTGCGATATCTCTGCAGTGTTTATCAAAGTAGGGGGCCCCAACCCGAAAGGGGGGCATTGCAAGCCTATTGTGTGTGGGGGGGGGTTACAGTATTGCCACCTTTACTTCTGCACTACTGCTGCTGCTGGCAGCCGCGCTGCATTCTGAGCTGGGTGCCTGACCAGCCACTGCTGCTCTCAACTCTGCTTTCAGAGCTGGGCAGCTGGAGAGCGGCAACTGCTGGCCAAGCACTCAGTTCTGAAGGCATCGCTGCTGCCAGCAGCAGCGCAGCAATAAGGATGGCAATACTGTGACTCTGTCTTCCACAATAGGCTTGCAATCCTTTTGCATTGGGACCCCCAGTTTGATAAACATTGCAGAGAAATCCCATGTTTTTCTTGGGTTGGTCATGGCAAAATAGCAAACTTCACAGATGTGTTAGACATCCACAACATTTGCTATTTAGGCTGTGACCAACTACTGAAAAATGTGGGATTTGTGTATGATTTAAGTAGACCCCTATGTTTGTGCGCTGAATATAATGCAGCTAACATATCTTCTCTGCTTTGAGACAAGATAGGAAAATGAGCATAACAAATACTGGGTAAAGCAGAACAGTCTTACCATGAAAATGGCCTTTACACTTAAAGGAGATGTTTGAAAAATGTGGAAAGGTCACATGATTTACAGGCCATTCTTTTTTTATAACCAGCCATGCTTGCTTGATGGGTTTATATCCACTTGAGCCTGACGCTGTGTTTCTGCTAAAGGCAAAGAATAACCCATGGCCCAATAAAAACATTACTGTACCTCTTCTATTAGATACACATTGCAGGCAGAGAGAAGTGACTGTGAAGTACTGTCATAACAGAATAAAATGCAACAGTTCATTCAGATGTAATTACAGCCAAAAAGTGATGTTTAATGCAATGTTAAGATTATGCAATTAAAATAAAGCCAGGAAGTGGGTATTTTCGGGTTCTCTTACGCTGCCTAGCCTCTATGGTATGGTATCAGGCCTGAGTTGTGTGCTATTGGGCTTTAGCATGAGGCACACTGTTCATGCTCCTTAACTGATCTAGCTTTTTATATAGTCAACCCCAAAATGTTGCTGACCTACCCCTGGTAAATAGTGCAGTATTCAGCTTATTTCTCTTCAGGACATGGAGTGGTGAACAGTACCTGATTCTCTTCCTCAAGACCCTTTGTGTATGGGGTCCCACAGGGATCCATCCTGCCTGCTCCCACCTCAAAGTCTATATGAGACCACTTGATGAGATGGTAAGAATCTAGGTTGTGCAAAATGTGGCAGCCTCCATCCTTGATGGGATATTTTGCCTTTGCTCAGATTCTTCAGTTGACACCTAGTCCACCTATCTGTCGGTTAAGGCACCTTGACCGTGATCGTCAAAGCCTTCATTGGATCAGGGTACAGTTAAATAGGTGACCAGAGAGCTTTGCTCCTGTGGGACAGTGCAATCCACACAAAGCCCGGGATAAAGGACATGAAAGCCAGCAAGCAAGAGGTTTCAGGTGTGTGGGTATGGCTATGGAATGAGAAACTACACAAATGATTCCCCAAATACTCTCCCAGTCAGTGAGGACTACACAAGCAGGAGACTCCATGAGGACCAGTAGGGACCTCTGGTAGGCAGATTTAATAAACCAGGATGCAAATGGTACCATGTGGATGGGAGCTATTTTAAAAAAGAACACTCTTAAAAGATTTTGCAATCTTGATGGTAGCATTTGTTCATTAGCAACTGCTATAATATCAAAGGAATAAGCAAGGGAAGACCTGAGAATTTTTCAGAAGGTACAAAACCCTTAATGGAGTTAGACTGCTTGATTAGTGGTAAATTAATAGCTCTATTTAAACAGTTTTCCTCCCTGGGCAAATAGTCCCCTGTGAGAACCCATCCTTTCATACTGGCATTGAGAACTCATGGGAGTATGTTTGTGAACTAATCATGTTATCTGGAGAGGAGAGTCACTTGACAGTCCCTAATGTCAAGACTAATTATTTCTGTGTTGAGTACAGCACCTTCTACAGCATTGTTGTGTTTTGTTTTTCTAGCTTTATAGATACAGGGTTAAGGTTATAAACTAGTCTTGCCATGAGCAGTCCAGTCTTTCTTTCCTTGTAACTAAGAGATGGAAAGAAAAATAAATAAATAAGCTTTTACTCATATTTAGAATGGTATTCACTCACATAGAACTACTCAGACTACCTCCTCTCCCAGGCTCAAATAGGGACTTTCTCCTTGCTTCCTCTCCCTGCCCCCATATATTTGGAACCCGTCTAACTCTGACACTTAGAGAACTCTAGCTAACAAAAAATGAAAAGCGTAGAATAATGCATGAAGCACTACAACCCCACCCTGACTCCTGCTGAGGAACTGAAGCAATTTCTTCCATTTCACTGCTCACTGTGACAGAAAAAGTTGGAAGAAGGAAAACTCTAGCATCAGTCTCGGGGACTACACTCTCACATGGGCAGGTTCATTTACAGAATTTCTACAAACCTATCCCCCTGCTGTGAAGGTGGTGAAGAGATTTTACCTTTGGGCTGCGAACTTTGAGTAGTAAATTGATGGCTAACCCAGACTTCCTCCATTCTGTTCCTGAATGCAGCACGCTTCCTGTGGAGGATTAGCTTATTTGCAGCGGATCATCTCCTTCCACCACGAGAACCAGCTGAAAGTAGGAACCAGAACTGTGAGGCTCTTATTACAATAATTCATAATGTTCACACAAAGTCTATGGAAGCACTAATGGAAATCAGGGCTTCTACCTGGGCCTCTGACCGTTGCCCTTCCTGGAAGGTTGGGGGGTAGAAAATCCCTGGCATCCTACTCACAGAGAACATCACCTTTTGAGAGGACTCTACCATTCACCTTAAAATATGCACTAAAGAATCCCTAGTTCAGAAAGCCTTTGCCAAGGAGTCTGGCATAGAGATTTCCAAAACCTTAAAAAGGTTTAGCTACACAAAAAATGTTGTAAGGTGTGTGGATAAGTCCCCTGTCCTGGTTTGCACATCTCGGTATAGATGCCTTTAGCATATAGAAAAATGTAGGCCCATGACTGCAAATGAAAGTAAACTTAGCAGTGCCCTTCAACCTAGTAAATCTCAAGGGCGGGGATGAGCATACTCCCAAGTTTGGCAAGGAGTTTGCATGACCTGATCTGGCAAGAGTAGTTACTCCTGTCCATGCAGTGAGCATGGGATGGCGGCTAACTCCTCAGCTGTAGAGACAGGGGTCTGATATAAGCACCAAGCTATTGGTGATGGTGGTGGAAGTATTACTTTTATGATAGTAGTGCCTAGGATCCCAAGTCCTGGACCAGCCTTGCATTGGGCTAGGTGCTGTGCAAACACAGAACTTACCTTCTCAATAATTTGATTTCATCCTCTTGAGAAAGAATGTTAAGGAATTACATTTTAATTGTTTTTTTTTTCCTATTAGTGTGTAAGTGAACAGAAATAAAGCAGTAAACTAGAAAGGAGCAGTTCTGGATCTAGGGTGGAAGCCACAAAGGTACTTAGGTACACAAGTCCCATTCCCAGGCATTGCTGTGATCCACAAAATTCCTGCTAGGCTGCCCCTGAACCTTGTACGTGCCTAAGCTCGCTCGGTGCCTCAGTTTTTTGCCTGTGGGCACTCAGACTGCAGCCTTGCTCTAGGCATGACTGTATCCTGCCTAAGCCACAGTGCAACTCACAAACTCGGGGCTTGTCTACACTACACAGTTCTTTGTCTACACTACGTGTGTGAATGCTCTCTATCAGTATTTTGTCGGCACTTTTGCTGACAAAATACTTCTAGCTCCCTGAACGGCATAAGCTTTGTCGGCAGGAGAGTGCTCCTACTGACAAAGCCATGTTCATGCTGCTGCTTGCGTCGGCAAAACTTTTGTCTTTCAGGGTGGAGGGGGAGGCTTTTTAGTACCTGTGAAAGACAGAAGTTTTGGTGACAACGTTGCAGTATAGACAAGCCCTGCAGGCGTTCAGCCACCTAAGTTACACGTGGAAGCCTGTCTGGCAGGTAACTCTGAGCATGCCTACTGGATGGGGCCCCTGGGGAGAGTTCATACAAAACAGCTGGAGGTGGGGAGGACAACCTCTCTTATAACCTTTAGCCTGGTGGTTAGGGTACTCAGCAAGGATGTGGGAGCTCCCTAGTTCCAGGTCTTCACTTGTCCTGAAGGGGAGAAGGGATTTGAACAGGTTTTAGCCACCTCTCAGATGAGTGCTCTGACGGAGCTATGGGATATTCTGATGTTTGGGCTCCCTCAAGCTGTCCTACTGAAGTTATTCCACTTTAATTCAGCCATTAAATATTAACTGGGCCAGTGAAAGAGTGACTTTATAGTCTAATAGTTAGGGTACACCCCGCTCAGGAGGACTGGGGACTTGAACCAGGGGTCTCCCACTTCCAAGGTGAGTACCGTAGGCTAAAAGTTAGAAGAGAGGTCCTCCTGCCCCCAGCTATTTTGTTTTGGGGCCCCCCTCACAACTCAGGTGGCCAAATGCCTATCTTCTCCTGATATGTGAATCGCAAGAAGAGCCAGGAGCCGCCCTGCAGCTAGGACTTAGGTGCTGAACTTAGGGGCGGGGGGTACTTGGGAGGACACTCCTCAGGTTGGCATCTCCCCCCCTTTGGCTAACTTAGGTGGTTCCCTGCCTAGGGTGCAGGCATTGTAGATTGCAATTAGAGGCACCAATCTCTCCTCATTTATTGTACAGGAACCTAGGCACCTATCCGAGGTATTGTAGATCAGTGTTCTCCCTATGATTTTTCTAGGCACTGAAAAGCTAGGTGCCGTGAGGCTCAGCACCACAACATGTAAGTTCTTTTGTTGATCCCACCCTCACGGAACTCCACAGACACCCTACCTTGGGGAAGATAGGAAAGAACACTGTGGACATCAGTCAGATGTAATTACAGCCAAAAAACGATGTTTAATGCAATGTTAAGATCGTGCAATTAAAATAAACCCAGGAACTGGGAATGTTTTGGTTCACTCTCACTACCTAGACTATATGGTATGGTATCAGGCTTGAGTTGTGTGCTATTGGGCTTTAGCATGGAGCACCTTACAAGTTCAATCTTAACTTAGAATTTCGTGTCTTTTTATATGTGTGTGTGTGTGTGTTTTTTTTAACACTAAAATGATCTAATGAAGTGGGAGGGGTTTTAGTTTTTTTAGACAAAGTTACACGTTTAATTCCAATTGAACAAATATTTTTCTCTGGTAATTAGAAAAAGACAATAAAAATGCTGCCTATTAATAACCAAATTCTAAATTCACTTAGACGTGTGCAACCAGGGCAATTTAGATGATCTTTGCTCATTATTTTTGTCTCTGTTCTGAAACTGTTTTCTTCCCTTTTTTAATTGCTCTGTTTATGTGAAATGAGTAATTAGAAGACTGATTTTCCAGATTCCTTCAGCCTTGTCTGGCAACTTTCATTATGTTACAGATTCTTGGAGGAAGACACAATATTTATAATATGGCACAAGACTTGCTTCATATATTTTCAGTAATGTTTGGAGTTATGTCTAATTCTCCAAAGTTTGAAACACAAGTGATTGATTAGATACTGATATCTATATTTAGACACCTAAATCAATTATCTGATCTTCTAATGTACTGAGCAACCACCACTCCCATGTGAAGGCATCAGAAACCCCAGGCTGCTCCATACCTCTCAGAATCAAAACCACTTTGTAGGAGCCTTGTTTTTAGCTCATAAGTTTGAAAATGTTGGCTAATGCATAGAAAGCATGTTCAGATGTGTTATGTTTGTAATTCCAAAACATTTCATAGTGCATGTTATAATAGAAAACATGCAGTATAACAGAAAGATGAGCAGTATGTACATGTAAAAATGTTGACCTGATATCTAATCACATACATGACTGTGACATTTTAAGTGATTTTTTTACATTCAAATCCCTTCTCCAAATCTGGCGAGCACCCCTCTTAAGACACTTCTGTTGAATTCACCAAAACTTTTATCAGGAAGTCTTCTCAGGTTAAGGATGGAATTTCTGGTCCAAACCATAGAATATTTTGTAGTGGGTCTTGTTCTTTCACCTACTGGTTAGGGCTCTCCCCTAGGGGGTGAGAGACCCAGGTTAAAATCCTTAGTACAAATAAGGCAGAGTAGGGACTTTAACCTGTGTTTCCCACCTCCCAGGGGAGTGCCCTAACCATCAGGCTATTGCCTGTTCTCTCTTGCTTCTCTCTCTTTGGCAGAAAAAAATTCAAAAAGATCTTGGTTTCATTCTGCATTGGAATGGACCCAAATTGTCAAAACCTCAAAACTTTTTCACAAAACAGTATTCTTGTTATACGGCCGGCTCTGTTGAGAAGGAAATACAATATAGAAACTCTAAAAAGAGGTGACACTGGTACAAGGAGAAGCAATTGGCCAGTCAAAACTCAGCCCTGATATCAGATTATTGTGCAGTGGTTACTTCTCAGCTGAATAAACCACTTCAGTACCATCACTTGAGGGCTACATGATTGTGATATATAACCCTTCCTTGGATTTTTCATCATTATGCTGAGAGCTGGCTTCTGTTTTAGTTCAGTGGTGGTGCAGCAAATTGACCCCAGGCCTCCTGCTTCTCACTGTTACATTAGATGTAGTGTTATGGATTTGTTGGTGCTCAACACCAAGCAGCGCTCTGCATGAACCATTTCCCTATGAGGGAGGAATAAGTGAAGTAAAACAGGTGGAGATTGATGTCTGACTAGGAAGTGATGGAGAAAAGAAGGGGTGGGGGAGAGAGTGTCTCCTACCATATTTGGTGCCCTATTAAGATTTGTGTCTGTTTAAATAAAACAAGTGCCATTACAGATGTCTTCACAGAAACTGCATCACTTGCTTCAGTTAAACAAAATCTGAGGAAAAAGAAATTCAGCTTGTAGGCACGTATCACAGTAAAAGAATGACACAAAACCTGCATTTCCTTCCACAGTGTTGCTGTATTTCTGATCTTATCTCCCTCACCTTGGCTACCAGATAAAGTTTGTGATAAGAGTGAGTTCTTTCAGAAATGAGAGATGTATTTCTCTGTGATCTGAAAGTGGATGCAAGTAAAGATATTTCAGGTTCAGTGACATTCTGTGATGTTCAGGAGTATTTGTGAAATAGAAAAGCCTAAGATCCCTTACTCACCCAAAAAGAGGTGTTTATTGGGCTCAATCATCAAATATAAAAAATCTTCACTTGGAACTTCACTAACAATCCTGTTGATAAGTAAGGTAGGCAGAATCCAGCTCCCATTCCCAGCCCTGCATAGTCTCTACAGGGATATTTTGAATAAAAAGTACATGATTTTAGTCCTTCAGATCAACTGACAGGACTCTGAATATACACTGGGAGAAGAAGAGCTGAGAAACAAGATGGCAATTTAATGTAGTCACTCTTTAACTTTTTTAGTTTTCTGATTTCTCTTCAGTTTGTGTAATCTTATTACTTACACATAATTTAAACATAACCAGACCTTACTGAGCTCTAGTTATGACACAATATCAATCTGGATAGAATATCTAAATAAGGGCAACGTATTAAAACATCTGTTTAGCAGACATGCAGGAGAGGAATTGTTTGTGTCTTTTTCAGTCTGCCAGTGATTCACTGTTGTGTCTGATTATATCTATCAGAAATTGCTGTTCTTTGAATTTTGTTTTCAGTTTTATTATCCGCTTCCTGTGGTTCCTCCTTTCACTGTAAAAAGTCTTAATTGTCACGTCGGCTTTGAGGGGAAATGCAGGAAATCCTTTGGGATTGTTGGAAAGTACTGAGATATGCATGTTATGTATATATGGATTGGTATATTAAGTAGGTCCTTGGTCATACACAATGCAGAGATCATCTCTAAATCTACCAGTAGCTCAGAGGCTCACAAAGATTATATGCTGGGTTTTGATCCTGGGTAAGAAATGGGTGGGCCAATAGGGGGGTCAGTGACATATTCTTTCTCCATTTCCTACTTTGTTTTATAAATTGTTCTTTCCCACAGAGCCTATTTCCAGGAGCAACTGTGGCCAGTAGTGTCTGCTGGGTAGCTACAATGGAAGCGTGACCACAGCTCCTTGAACATTTGCCAGGTTTGGGGTTGGGACTGCAGTCATTTCTGTAGGGAGCAAATCTTGTGCCCTTTCTCCTCGATATGATGATATGAGAGGACGTCCACAAGGAGGATCCTCAGAAACCTTTCTTTCCTCTGCAGCTGGTGGCTTTACTGTGGGAGGTGATGGTCCTGCATTTTTCAGAACAGTTCTGAAGTATGTCCTATATAAAGCTGTGTGAAACATTTTGGCCCAAACTCTGTTTTACAATAAAAAAAGGAATTGGGTTGACAGAAACATTTCATGAATTCACTTCAATTTCTGTGAATTGTTTCAGTTGAAACAAATGAGAATTTTTAGAAATGTTTAGATTTTTCTCGCTAGATTCACAGAGGGATTTCAATGCCATTCAAAGGATGGTGGTGATTGTGTCTTCTATAGCCAATACCCTGGAGTTAGGGTACTCACTTGTGGTGTGAGAAACCCAGGTTTGAATCCCTCCCTGTTATGGAACTGGGATTTGAACCAAGATCTTCCCTTTTACATGAATGCCCCAATTCCCAGGCTGTCGGCTATTCTGTGCTATGCTGCTCGCAATCTCTCTTGTTGCAGCTGTTCCACTTTGTATAAATAATTAAATACTCACTGGAGCAGGGTCTGGAGCATGGCATTCCCTCTCCCAGGCGAGTACTTTAACCACCAAGCTATAGAGCCATTCTTTCTTACTGGCCCAATGACTACTCAAGTATTTATACAAATTGGACCATTTCAACAGAAAAGACTCACTCCAGAATAGCCCATTTGCTAGGGGTTAGGGCATGAACCTGGTAGGGAGGAGAACTGGCTTCAAGTCCATGCCCTAGGGTAGAGATTTGAATGTGCATCTCTTGCATCTCTGCTGAGTACCCTAACCTCTGAGCTGTTGGGTATAAGGGGAGTGGTACTTCCTCTTCCTCCTTTAGTGAACCTAGCCCTTCATTTCCTCTGTTTTTATTGGAACAAAAGTCAAAAGTGCCCAAAATCTGAATGAAACATTATATTTAGCTTGATCCAAAATGTACTTTTTCTGATGTATTTTTCAATTTGCTGAAAATTTAAAAAAAAATCAGTTTTGGTTTGATCTGAACTGACTGACACAAAAAAAAAATCAGTTCATTAGCCAGCTCTAGTCATACATAGACTTTCACTCTTGCTCTCCCTCCCTCGGCATTAGCTAATGGTTGTTTGAATATATTATCCTTTTCTCAGATAGTCCCACTGAATTCTTTTTAGTGCTCATTTTCAAGGCACTAAAACTCTCTTAATATTTTACATAGTAACACACTGTTCCTTAAAGGTGCACTGTAATACATTTTCTAAACTAGAGCTCCAAATTGAAAACAAAAGCATTAATCTCTGACAATTATACTGAACCAGATATGACTGAATATCAATTTTTAAAACATAAGTCTTCTATCTGTTGCACTTAAAACCCAAGCGATGGCGATGCCAGCCTCCATTGCCTACTCGCTAAATTTTCAAACAATGCACCTTCATGCTTTCTCACATGCTGGGAGAAGTTCCCCATAACCACTCACAATGCTATCTCAATATCTACCTTCAAATCCATCCTCAAAACTTTATGGTGTCTACAAAAAAACTTAACGGTGATGCTATTGGTGTGCTGAGATCACAGCTTATCATGCTGACCAACATTCTCACTGTTTCCTTTCACTCCCCGCCTTTGTCTCCATCTGTTGTCTTTTGTCAGATACCTAGTTCTAGCCACAAAGAGCCTACAATCTGTCTCTTTGTTCTGCATTTGTACAGTGCCTAGTACATACGGTTCTGGTCCATGACTAGAGCCTTTAGGTGTTTATGCTAATAATGTACTAACATAAGAAGTGGATCTCTATTTTCATTTGCTAAGTTAATGTTACTTTTCCTTTTGAACTAAATGTTAAGATAGGTGGCCTATTGCCCTATAACTGTCATCACTAGCCATTGATCCTACACTTAACACCCTATGTCGTAAGCCAGGCAAGGCGAAATCCTACATAGTTCTAGCCCTGAGGTAATGTGGGTTGGAAAAAGACATGGTTTGCATGTATATATCTATGTGACTAGCCACTGGAGCTGTGCATTTTCCAGGGTGGGAATGTGCAGAGCAAATGTCTACAGCAGGATTCAACAAGTTAACTTGAGAGCCTGTCCTCAAGCAAGAAAGGCCTCATTTTGATTTCACTTACCCTAGTGCAAAATCAAAGGTAACTTGGTTGAAGCCAATGGAACTAAACCAGTGTGCATTTGGTGTGAGATCGGAATTGGCCCTTGGGAGAGGAAAGGACTATTGGTGACCTCATTTATCCAACCTGTAAGTTCCCCCAACTTCGCTTCTTCCCTGATGCTCCTGGACTAAGGTAGAAATAGCTCCATACGAATGGCTAGAAGAGCGATTGGTAATTTTGACAGAATAAATCAGAATCAAAGTTATTAGCATAACCCTGTCACTGTGCAACACTAAACAGTTACATGTGATTTGGGATTTTAACTACAGTGATCTCTGCCTAGTTAGTCCCATGGCAACGACCACCATTAAAAATCTTTTTAACCTTTTCTTAAAGGTACAGGAAAGAAGGGTAAAAAAGGGTCAAAGCATTTGAAGTGCGAAGTATGAAGTTAGGCTTTCATTTTAACAATATCCCTTATTCCCTTTCCTGTACGGAGGTTTTTATAGGAGAAAATCCCCTGGTTGACTGCCATTTAGCAGGTATTAAAGATGGCAACACCTGTTCTTTTGGGGGAAAGAGAAAAAATTAGTTGATATGTGATGGAGCTGTTGTTGTTAAAGTCCAGTCCTGCTTCCTTAAAGACACAACAAGACAAACCCACAAAAGGGGACAGAAAAGACCAGTTTACACTGAACATGCAGCTTCTGTCTCTGGTGCTGACTCTCACTTGCAGCCTTGCTGCTGGAGAAAGACAGGTACAGCACATAGTCTCATCAGCCACTCCGAGACCTGGCAAACTTGTACCAGGCCACGTCTACACTACAGCATAAAATCGAAATTATTAAAACCGGTTTTATAAAACTGGTTTTATAAAATCGATTTTACGCATCCACACTAGGGCACATTAATTCGGTGGTGTGCATCCATGGTCCTAGGCTACCATCGATTTCCGGAGCGGTGCACTCTGGGTAGCTCAGTAAAAGAATGAGACCAATAACTTCGATTTCCGTCCACACTAACCCTAAATCGATACAGTAATATCAGTAATATCGATTTTAGGGTTACTCCTCTCGTTGGGGAGGAGTACAGAAATCAATTTTAAGAGCGCTTAAAATCGATTTAAAGTGCCTTGTAGTGTGGACGGATACAGCGTTAAATCGATTTAACGCTGTTTAAATCGATTTAACGCTGTAGTGTGGACCAGGCCCCAGTGTTGTGCTGTCTTGGCCATTGCTTTTAGCAGCCTCTTGGGTCACAGGCTCACAGCAGTGTTGCAACAGATGCAGTCTTGGTAGCTGAGCCAGGCTCTTATTAAACAGAAGGCAAGAAAGGGGAGTGGGTGGGGGGGGGGGAATTGGGGAAGGAAAATGACAGCTGAGGGAGTAGATGACTAGCAAGACCCCAAGGCTCACTTCCCAGGATTTAGCCAAAGCTGCTAGACCTGGCAGTGTAATTTGTGTTCCTCTTTTTGTCCCCATCTGGTCAGGACACCTTTCAGGATCTGAACGATGAAAGCCCACTGTGTTATGGTGAGTCCTGGAGACAGCAGGCAGGTTGGCAGCCACGACGGTGAAGCTTGCGCCTTTCAGTCCATTTGTTTTCCAGCCTAGTATTTAGTATTTAAAGTATTTTTAAGGACTTTAAAAGGGGAGGGAGGGATGGGCAGGATATTCTGGCCATTGCCTCATTACTTCATCCACCAGTTGTGCTGGAAATTCAGTCTACCCAGGGGCGGCTCCCGGCCCCAGCACGCCAAATGCGTGCTTGGGGCAGCATGCCGCGGGGGGGGCTCTGCCGGTCACCGGGAGGGCGGTAGGCAGGGTGCCTTCAGTGGCATGGCAGCGGGAGGTCCACCGGAGCCGCGGGATGGGTGAGCAGCAGAGCGCCCCCTGCGGCATGACGCCATGCTTGGGGCAGCGAAATGTCTAGAGCAGCCCCTGAGCCTACCAATTTAGCCATTAATTTCCGAATGCGTTTTCCTTTTGTTTACCACATATAATCTTAACACAGTCTGTGGATGGTTACAGTAGACCTTTTTATTTGGATAATCCAAACAAAATCCACATCTCATCTTTATCTAACTTTTGCTGACTTTTCAGTAACAGGTAGAGTTGGACTCTTGTTACCTTGGTCAACTTAGTGCAAAGGCCTCCACACGGCACAACCCCTTGATTACATTAGATGCAGCTCTTCCTTCTCTCTTTCCTTCCCAAACTGCTGGTGAGACTGGGGGGAAGGGCGTAACTTTGCACTGCAAGCTGCAGTAACTTTTTATTCCAGAGGGCATTCTGCACCAAAAAATAAAAAATTCTGAGCCAAAAAATTAACAATTCTGCACACAATATTTTAAAATGCTGCAAAATCCTATGAGTTTTATTTGTCAATAAATAAATGCAGAGGTTCTAGGATAGCAGTGGGGAGCACAGACCACTGGCTGCACCAAGGCAGAAGATCACCCTACAACTCCCCCACCCCTGGGACACGGACTTAGTGGTGAGGCTGCACCTGACCCTGATGCAGCACAGCCTGCCCCAGAAACAGTGGAGCCCTGCCTCTCTGCACCAGGCACACCAGGTGTGGGGCAGGCAGGCTCAGCCAGGCAGGATCCAAGTGCAGAGGGGCTCAGTGTGGAGGGATCCAGGTGTGGGTGATAGGATTCTATGTGGGACAATCTGGGTGCAGGCAGCTCAGTGGTGGGGTCTAGGTGTGGTGGGATCTGGATGCACAGAGGCTCAGTGTGTTTCCCGGGGAAGGAGCAATGCGACTCTGCAGGGGCTTCCAGGTGAAGGTGGTTTGGGCTCATGAAGGGGTCTGGGTGTGGGGGTATCAGCAGGGGGTTCTGGGTGCTGGAGGAGTGGGGCTTGGAGGGTGGGGGTCTGAGTGCAGCTAGTTGGAGGTCAGTGGCATGGGAGTCTGGATGTGGGGGAGCAGAGTGGTGCAGGGTGTGGGAGCATCAGGGTTTGAATGCAGGGAGCTCAGTGGGGGGGGTGGTCTGGGTGCAGGGGTGGGGGTCGAGAAGCAGGGAGTCTGGGTGCTGGGGGGCTCCAGATGCAGGGATTGAAGTTGTGTGGGAGGGGGTTGGGTATGGAGGGCTAGTGGGGTTCCGGATGTACTGGGTAAGGTTTGGCAGGGGTGTTTGGGTATGGGAGGTCTGGATAGCTGGGGAAGCAGCTCCCTGTACAGCGATCCCTCCCTACACAGCTGTAGAGTGATGGGGGGGAGGATGCTGAGTTCCTGCAGCTGGGGGAGGGTTCTGGGGATGGGTCTGACACAGCCCCAGCCACTCCTTGCAGGAGAAAAGGAAGTCCCATCCTCTCCTGCCTCCAGCCTAGCTGGGACTAGCAGTTTATCCAGGCTCAGGGTAGGAGCCACTAGCTGGGGTGGCCCCAGCCCTGTGGTGATTTACCTCTCTGCCGGCTGCTCTGGGTGCGTGAAATGATCTCCCTGCTCAGTTAGGGAATGGTGCATCTCTGCTCTTGCAGCTTCCCTGTCAGAAAGTCATTTTTCTGCAGGGAAGCAAATAAATCTGCAGGAAACATGAATTCTGTGCACACACAGTGGTGCGGAATTCCCCCAGGAGTAACCTTTACATGAGGGAGCTGCTGACTGCAGATGGAAATGGTGTAGAATTTCAGTTTCCCTTTCCAACTCCTTCTCAGTGTAAAGGTTTGTGCCCTTGCTACAGGGAGAATCTAGCTAGGACTGGCCTGTTTCTTTCTGTACCAAGGCCCAAATTCTGGGAGATGGTGAGCATTTATTTCATTGCAATAAGAGTTGCTGGTACACAGCATCTCCCACAATTTGGCCTGATCAGTTTCTAGCTGCAGCCTGTTCTGCAGAAAGAGCTTGCTGGTAGTCTGCGGCTGCAATCCCTGTACAACACGGCTGTAAAGAGGAACTTAATAAAATGCTAAGAATCAGAGGGGTAGCAGTGTTAGTCTGGATCTGTAAAAGCAGCGAAGAATCCTGTGGCACCTTATAGACTAACATGTTTTGGAGCATGAGCTTTCATGGGTGAATACATCTGACGAAGTGGGTATTCGTTAGTCTATAAGGTGCCACAGGATTCTTTGCTGCTAATAAAATGCTACTCAGCTTCTGAGTTGCTGCACAATGCTCTGAAAGTGCCATTCTGGTGCAGTCTGTGCCTGTTGGAGGAGATAGTTCTTTTTTCAGGTTGTCTAAGGCTCCTGCCCTACATCATCCTTGGGGGCAAAACACTAGGGGGCCTGTTATCTTGGGGCTCTCTGGCTCTCTCTCTCTGTTCCCTGCAGCTCCCATAGCAGCTGCCTATGACATGCTGTCTAAATACATTTCTTTTATATAGTATTTGCAGTTTACCCAGCCCAATTGTTCAAAAAAAATCATGATTTAAAATAAACAAAAAAAAAATCTGAAATTCTTGTCTAATCACAGGTCTCCAAGGACTGGGCATCTAAGAAAAAAATATGATTTTCAGTAAAATCACAGGAGTTGGCAATGCTGTATTTAATTTGCTGTGGTCACTGACACCAGGTAGATAGAAGCCCGGGAGCATAAGTGCCCCATGGAAAATGGAAACATGACTCCTATACCCTCAGTCTGTTCAGCAGCAAAACTCTCCTTATTTTTCAGACATGGACTATTGAAGTCTACTCGGCCTCTGCACAGCTGACTTTGCACCGGGCCCTGCAAATCCTCAAGCTGGCCTTTGTTCTGTACGGTATTATGTATACTGTAAATGTAGTGGGTAGATGTACTGTTGTCCTCTGTGGAGGAATTCAGGGCTACTGGAGTATGCGTCACAACCTCTAATACAGCTAAAGCCAAAGGCGATTCTGCTTTGATGCAAGCGGCAAGGACTTGTGCTTTGGGGGGTGGGGGAGAGAAAAGCATAAAACCTGGTCTACATTACAGACTTATGTCAGTATAATTACGTCACTCAGAAGATGTTACCGCCTCTTGGCTACACTGCCAGAAGAAGCCTTCCTGTTGTCATAGATAGCATCTTCTCTAAGCACTACCATGGCGCAGCTTCAGCACTGTATGTGTAGACAAGACAGAGAAGCTAGATCAAAACAGAAGTACTCTTGCTGGAAGGGTGCAGCCCTAACGCTACTTTATTAATGAGAATTCATAATGGTAACATACAAGAACCCACAAACAGAGAGACAAAGCAGGCTGCTCGCTAAAACACAGAAACACAACTCACCCCATGTTGCTCCAGTCTGCCTGGCTGCAGACTGACTGCTGCTACCAGGCTAGGCCCAGATCAGGCACTTCCCTATAGACCCCCTTAGCAGCAAGCAGAAGCAGGAAAAAACCCTGAAATTTAAAGTGACAGCCTACAATTTTAACAGTTTTCAGCACACCACAGAGATAACCAAGAAGTCCATGACAGCAGGACTAGGGCCTATTACATGTTGATATTGAATGTAAACATTGAAAATGATCACTTACAAAATTCTGGCCTCTTTCAGACTGACCCAACTATTACATAACTGTCTGCTATATTTCCAGATAATGAACACAGAAACTATTGCTATGAGATCATTATCCCTCTTCCAGCAGACACAACTTTGTATGTCTTACATCCTGTCACCAGGAGGGAAAAATAATTCTCCTTTTTAAAATTCATGGATTATATTCAAATATCTTTGAGACGTGCATGCTCTATAAACGCTACAATTATGCTAGCAAGTCACTCAGTTTCATCTCTGTAGTTGAGAGTCATTGTCAAGGTTGATGGATTCCATATTTAGCTATAGTAACAACAGTATATGCGTGCATACGTGCGAGTGTGCCATCGCTTCTTTCCTCCCCCTTCCCTCCCCCCGTCCAACTATATGCCTGAATCTGGGAAATCTATTTGTTCCTCCAAAATAGCAGGTGCAGCAGTATGTTCCAGTTTCTGTGACCTTACAATAACAATCTCAACTTCTTCTTGGGATACGTGTAAGGCATTGGGCCACATTTTTGCTTTGCTGCCCTGTTCCAGTCTTGTGACTAGCACAGTTTCAAGAAAAAAAGAAATTAGAACAAAGGTCTAGTATATGCTAAAAAGTTAGATCAACCCAGCTATGTTGCTTAAGGGTGTGAAATCCACACCCCCTGAGTGACGGAGCTGTGCTGACCTAAACCCCAGTGCAGACAGTGCTAGGTCAATGGACCAATTCTTCCGTCAACCTAGCCACCACCTTTTGGGGAGGTGGATTAACTATAGCAAAGGGCGAACCCCTCCCATTAGAATAGGTAGTGTCCACACTGTAGTGTTCCAAGTGTAGACAACCCTTAGAATCTGTCTGCAAGAGAGACAGAGCAGGCTTTACTCTCACGTCCTCCAGGACAATGCTACGCAAATCTAAACCACTGTCCTTAGCCGAGCACCAAAGCACTGAGCAGTGCTTAAAAATACCACCTTTAAACACACAGGCACTACTGACATCTAGTGGTGTTACTAAAATTAAATAAACAAGGAAGAAAGTCACAAGTATTTGAACCAACTGGTTTACAAGAACTGGAATAAATTTGGGGTTTCACAAAACCTTTAGAACTTTTGAAAGAGTTAGCAACCAAGACAGAGCCAGTGTCTTAGCCACAGGATCCTGATCGGCTTAATCATATAGCTCAGGCTGATGCTGCTCTTGCTGTTACTGATGACGTCAAAGAATTCTGAGTTACAACAGTGTAGCACGGGGTGGACAAACTCCGGCCCGCCAACCATTTTAATCCTGCCCTTGAACTCCCGCTGGTGAGTGGAGTCTGGGAGTTGCCCCGCTCCAACCAAGGAGCAGGGTCAAGGGCCCCTCTGCACGGCTCCTGGAAGCAGCAGCACGTCCCCTATTCATCTCCTACATGTAGGAGCAGCCAGGGGGCTCTGTTCTGCACTATTCCCTTATCCCAAGCACCACCCCCGCAGCTCCCATTGGTCAGAAACTGCGGCCAATAGGAGCTGAGGGTGGTGCCTGTGGATGGGGCAGTGCACAGAGCCGCCTGGCCGTGCCTCCACATAAGAGCCGGAGAAGGGACATGCCACTGCTTCCGGGAGCTGCTTGAGGCTGGATAACCATACTCAGAGAGTAGTTATTAATGGCTCCCAATCCTGCTGGAAAGTTATAACAAGTGGGGTTCCGCAGGGGTCTGTTTTGGTACCGGCTCTGTTCAATATCTTCATCAACAATTTAGATGTTGGCATAGAAAGTACGCTTATTAAGTTTGCGGATGATACCAAACTGGGAGGGATTGCAACTGCTTTGGAGGACAGGGTCAAAATTCAAAATGATCTGGACAAATTGGAGAAATGGTCTGAGGTAAACAGGATGAAGTTCAATAAAGATAAATGCAAAGTGCTCCACTTAGGAAGGAACAATCAGTTTCACACATACAGAATGGGAAGAGACTGTCTAGGAAGGAGTATGGCAGAAAGAGATCTAAGGGTCATAGTAGACCACAAGCTTAATATGAGTCAACAGTGTGATACTGTTGCAAAAAAAGCAAACTTGATTCTGGGATGCATTAACAGGTGTGTTGTAAACAAGACACGAGAAGTCATTCTTCTGCTTTACTCTGCGCTGGTTAGGCCTCAACTGGAGTATTGTGTCCAGTTCTGGGCACCGCATTTCAAGAAAGATGTGGAGAAATTGGAGAGGGTCTAGAGAAGAGCAACAAGAATGATTAAAGGTCTTGAGAACATGACCTATGAAGGAAGGCTGAAGGAATTGGGTTTGTTTAGTTTGGAAAAGAGAAGACTGAGAGGGGACATGATAGCAGTTTTCAGGTATCTAAAAGGGTGTCATCAGGAGGAGGGAGAAAACTTGTTCACCTTAGCCTCTAATGATAGAACAAGAAGCAATGGGCTTAAACTGCAGCAAGGGAGATTTAGGTTGGACATTAGGAAAAAGTTCCTAACTGTGTAAATGATTAAAAAAACCAAACCAAATCCAAACCCTCCCACCTCCCAGTAGCATGGTTTTGCAGAAGTGTTTTACAAACTGACATAGCTCAATATGGCTTTTTTTTACTTTGGGAAACTTACTGGCTGGTGATGGGCACAAGCAGTTCTAGGGTTAAGAAGCAAGGGACACACATCTTTTGTCAGTTAAGAGTTTTGAGATTTATGATCCAAATATTACTACTTCCTCTAGCTGAATAAAGAGTTGTGTAAAGCATTGTCATGCTTTCTGAGTGTCTATGTAAAATGTTTGTAACAGGTCAGGACTTCAGCACTCATTAAAAAAAACTTGTAAACACGAGGCTTTTTTAATGTTTCGTAACAAAAGTGATACGTTTTTGGTAATGGTTTCTGTCGGTCTGCTTGTCTCATAGGAAAATTATGCATGCTGTTATATAAACGTAACACACTGCTGGGGATACACAGACCTGTGAGCCACTGGGTTACCTTTTTGCCTCACCAAGAGTGAGTTTTGCTGGTGATTAGACGGTGTGCATCCGCTGCCTCCAATACCAGTCTTCCTCACTAGCAAACTCTGTCAAGTCTATCCTGGCCCAAATCTTGCCTGGCAGGTAACAATCAGTGAACTCCAGCCCCTGAGGCCCTCAGAAATGTTTCTCTGCAATGCACAGCCAATACCACTGTGCATTCCCAGAAGATATTAAGTTTGCTGCACTGCTAAAGAGTCAGTACACAACAGCTTATTCATTTAACAGGGGTAAATACACCCTTCTCTTCGAGCACAGCATTGAGTTTGTAGTAAAAGTAAAAAAAAACAAGTTTATTAACAAAAGAGCAGATTAAGTGATGGCAAATAAAAGAGATAAAGGTAGAAATGGTTACCAGCAAATCAAAGGGAAAATACATATCCAAAAGTCTAAAACTTAATCTAGCAAGTCACAGTCTTTGTTCAAGATGGTTTACTTTACCCACATTTGCCTTTCCAGCTTTTTACTGGCCAGCCTGGCCAGGACAGAGATCAAATCACTTGGTTTCTTTGTCTGGTGAAGGATAAAGATGGTGTGTCTCTGTTCCTTATCTCCCCCAATGGGATTGCCTTTATCTTACAAGTCAGGAAGGCTTCCTGGGGAGTCAGTCTTCTGTGTCTCTCTGGGGTGCAGGAGCCATGTTAATTCTCTGTTGTTCAGGACCAGGATAATCCCCTGCTGGTTTAGCTCAATGGCTTTATTTACTGCTACTATGTAAATTGAGGTAAACTCATCTGTCCTAGACAAAGGAATACCTGTTTATCACCTTTACCTAGGCTAGGCTGTCTTGTCTTAAACATGTTCTAGTAGTCAAACAGTGGGAATTCATAACTTCACATATAAGGTTAATACTTGTATTTTGCAATGATATAAATAACCAGTGTATTATTAGCTTTCATATGATACTTCACAAGGCACATTGTGTACAAATGTCATTGCAGTAGTGGGTAGGATGTGAATATAGGGGTGCCTAGGTCACACTAAACCAGATGTCCCGATTTTATAGGGATAGTCCCAATTTTTGGGTCTTTTTTTTATATAGGTTCCTATTACCCCCCACACCCATCCCGATTTTTCACACTTGCTGTCTGGTCATCCTGCACTAAACCCAGTATTTAACTTCTACGTTTATCAGGGAAAGCAAGAACTAATCTGGACCGCATGAAACAGAGAAGGCAAGAGAAATCATAGGGCATTTATTGTCTCCTTCCTTATGCTCACAAGTCAGTTAGTACAGACTCAGGGAAGTGCTCTGGGGTGTATCTCAATTCAGCATTCAGAGCTTTGACTATGTGGTTCTCAATAAATGCTAATAAATGAAGGGGAAGGATGGTCTTTTGGTTAAACCCACCAGGGAATAAAGAGAAATAGGTGTGAATCCTAGTTCTGCCACAGACTTTCTGAGAGACCTCAAGCAAGTCTCTTAACTTTTTATCCCAGTTTTCCTACCTGTAAAATTGGTGATACAACTTTCCTAGCTCATGGGTGTGTGTGAGTGTATGTGTTAGGATTAATTCCACCATGTCTGTAAAGTGCATTGTTTTCCTTAAATGAAAGGTGCTAGAGTTGTGCATGTTTATTTATTTATTAATTAAGAGTGGCTTTAGCTACCACATGCATTGGATTGGGAATCATATAACTGGAAAGACTAAATCAGAGGTCGGCAACCTTTCAGAAGTGGTGTGCCGAGTCTTCATTTATTCACTCTCATTTAAGGTTTCGCGTGCCAGTAATACATTTAAACATTTTTAGAAGGTCTCTTTCTATAAGTCTATAATATATAACTAAACTGTGGTTGTATGTAAAGTAAATAAAGTTTTTAAAATGTTTAAGAAGCTTCATTTAAAATTAGATTAAAATGCAGAGCCCCCTGGACTGGTGGCCAGAACCTGGGCAGTGTGAGTGCCACTGAAAATCAGCTTGCATGCCGCCTTTGGCACACGTGCCATAGGTTGCCTACCCCTGGACTAAATTATTTGTTATTCTGTGGTAATAGAAGTAAAAGGGTTAAACCTGCAGTAACTTTATCTGCCAGTAGAGGTCTTTCTTGTATGAAAAAACAGAACAGAATTTTCTTTTAAGTATGAATCTAAACCAGAGCTGTATTGACTGTATGACTCAGGAAGCAAAGAGCCTTGTGTTTGTCTCTTAGAAGTGTAACTTTGCTGTTTGTTCTTGTCAAGAAGAGCTGGTGTATAAATACCAGATAGAATTATGGTATTCAGTGAATAATATTTGTCAAATATATCACTGATATCCCGCTAGTTGACTAACATTATCTGCTGAATAATTGATTTGATCAAGGGCTACAATCATTCATCAATTGAATAGGACTGTCAATATTTATTGAATATCTATTTTACTTTCATTTGGCATCAGCGAACTATATATCCTAATTGTGAACCTGGCTAAATAAGCCCACTAAATTCTTGTGTTTATAGATGGTAGTGGGCAAACCTCAGACGATTCAGTTCAGGTCAGTCTGAATGCTCACCTGAAACCATTTTTATCTGGAAGTTGAGGAGTAAATCTCCTGTGAACAGCCTTTCTAACCAGGAAGCCTTGTTTAACCAGACGCATGAGGAAATGTGAACACAAAAACATAGTTTACAGAACCTTTTCAAATATCAATAAATGGTTTAGATTTAACTTGTGATTTGGGCAAAGGTTCGGGCCAGTTCTTACTTATCCACTCCAGCTGATCTCCCCCAAAACAGTTGTTTTAATAAGAAAAAAGATACAGATTCTGAATTACTTGTTTACTAAACAGTGGTGCGTAACCTCAATAGTTCTTCATAATACTTTTAGTGGCGAAAGGTATGACAAGAACCAATGCCTGGAAGTTAAAGCTAGACAAATTCAAATTAGAAATAAGACCCAGATTTTTAACAGGGTGAGCAATGAAGCATTGGAACAAACTACCAAGGGAAGTGCTGAATTCTCCATGTCTTCAAGACTGGATGCCTTCCTGGAAGATATGCTTTAGTCAGATACCAGCGATTGGGCTCAGTGCAGTGCTAACTGGGTAAAATTTTATGGCCTGTGATACACCGGAGGTCAGACAAGTGGATCTAATGGCCCCCTTCTGCCTTAAACTCAGGGCCGTAGCAACAAAGAACGTGGCCCCCTCCGAACATATATCCGGGGCCCCTTACAACGCAGAAACTGGAATGCGGTATTTATTTTATACAATATACAGGGTTCATATTATGAATACATAGGCCTACAGTGTACATGTATTCCGTATTTACGCAAAGCGCTTCTTTCGAGCCTTGTTCTCCGCAAATTGGTTAATTAATGCATCATAGTCCAGAGATCTGGCAATCTTGTTTTCAATTGCGATAACTGCAAGCGCAGAAAGCCTGTCATCTGTCATGGTTGAGCGCAGGATATTCTTGATCAGTTTCATTCTGCTGAAGCTCCTTTCAGCACCAGCGACAGTAACTGGTGTGGTCAGAAGAATTCTGATGCAAATGCAAAGATTCAGATATATCTCCTGAAGGCTGTTCTTGTATATGTACGTTAAAAAATTGTTTGCAGTGACAAGTCCTCTCTCTTTCTCAATGACATAAATAAAATGATTCAATTCCATTATGAGTTCGTTGGCATCAATGTCTCCCATTTTTCTTCCAAAATTTTTGCTGTGATTCTCCAGTTCATTTTCTCTGTGACACTGCTTCAGGCTGTTAGCATTGTACAGAAATCCAAACAACTTATACCACGCCACGAGTTGGTCAAATCGCGACGAAACAGAAGATATGGCCTGATCAGTGAGAACAAGAAAGAACTGCGATTTGAATTTTTCTTCGGCAGAAAGACTACTCGAATCATCAGCACATTCGTAATCAAACATTCTCTTCTTACGTCGCACTCTGGTTTCTGGAAACCACCTGCTCAATACCCGTATGCTCTGCTATTTCACATGCATTTGTGACCACAGAGTTATATCCTGTATTTCGATAGTCTTCCAAAAACTTCATTGTAGCACCGACTTCTGCCTGCAGTACGTCAATTGACACATCTGGTGACTGAATTAATTTGCTGGTTTTATTGACGTGAAATAGTATATCGTGCCACGTGTACACAGTCAGAACAAAAGGCCACATAGTAACATGGTCTAAAAGCACACCGTCTTCTGTTGCTGTATTGCCATCTTTCTTTTCGAGCGCATATTCTCGCAAAGATGACAAAGCATTGCACAATTCTTCAAGGTGATAACGCAATGGCTTCACAGCATCAATTCTCAACTCCCAACGAGTGTCCGATAACCCTTTAACAGATATTGGCATATGTTCTTGAAGTATATCCCAACGTGAAGGTGAAGAAGAAAAGATAACGTATATTCTGTTAATCGGACCGAAAAAGTCAACGGCATATTTCGATGACTTTGCCGCGTATGAGATCACAAGATTCCAAGTGTGAGCTCCACATGGTACATACAAGGCACGGTCATTTATTTCTAGCATGCGGGCTTGAACTCCTTTATTCTTTCCTCTCATATTTGTGCCGTTATCATAAGCTTGGCCTCTCATGTCAGCAATGTCTATTCCTAAGTTGTTTGCCTTTTCAAGAAACGCTTCCAATAAGCCCTCATCAGTTGTATCATGAACATTAAGAAAACCAACAAACGCTTCACAAATATTGACACCATCTTCACCGTTGCATTCAACAAAGCGTAACACCACAGACATCTGTTCTTCATGTGACATGTCGGGACAGTCCAAAATAACTGAATAATATTTTGCTTTTTTGAGCTGCGCTATGTTGGCCTCTTGAATGTTACTGGCAACAAGTTGAATCCGCTCATTTTGGATCTGTGGACTGAGGTACTGAACATGTGTCTCTGCCTTCTTAATCCTCTGTAAAAGTTCACTGAGGACAGTATCATACTTTGCAAGCAATTCAAACAGTCCCAAAAAGTTGCCTGTCGAAAATGCCAAGTTTCTTTCGGACAAGAAAATAACGACATCAACCATGCATTTGACAACATTTCTCCAGAAATCTCTTTCTTTCAGAAAAGCCTGCAATTCGAGTTGGTCAATAGATGTACAGTTTACTATGCCTGACCGAAGGTCAAACCATTTCACCATACAGTCTTGATGACCTTTGCCTGTTTCATGCTGCTGAAGTCTTTTTGACAGTGCTTTCCAAGCAGATGTTCCACGACGTAGCGGTATGTCGCCAGTGCCAAATAATTTACAACAAAAACAAAAAATGGCATCTTTCTGAACTGAGTACATTAACCATGAACGTCTTATTTTCTCGCCATTTGCCGTGGTTCGATAGAAATGAGTACTTGTGAACCTCCGTCTTTCCTCGTTAAATGGAAATTCGTAACTTTCATTCTGCTGCGGTTGGCCACGTGCAACAATGTCACACACTTGCCTGTCCGATATTATAGACGACCAATCTCCTGGATCATCAGTCAGTGGTTCAGATTCAGATACTTCTTTCCGGCAGCAGCTGGAATATCTGTCACAGTTTGTTTGGTAGAACAACTGGCTTCACCTTCAACCTCACTTGAAGCACTTCTGGATACTTCTGGATACGATTCATTGCTGCTAGCGCTGTCTGTTTCATGTGCCTGTACCTGTACGTTGGATTGCAGCGCAAAATACGTTGACAACTTTGGAATTTTCTCAAGTTCCTTCTCGGCATCTTTTGCTGCCTTTTGTTTACTAGCTCCGCTCTTATACATTCTCTTAGACATCACAAAGCACACTTCTGCATTGGAAACGATAAAAATCTAAACAACTAAATTAATAACATTTATCCGCTGACCGCCATTATGAACGCAAATACACATTCTTTGAATGGGTCCAACTAAAATTCGAAACTGACCGACAGACAACTGATGTAGCCAATAGCATTATGGTGTATCATAATGACTTCACGGTTTTGTCAGTAAAACCCACACGGATTGTGCAATAGCGTCAATAAATGTCACTTACTTAGTTATACCTTACATTTTTTTTGCCACTTTTAGGGGCCCCCTTCCTTGTGGGTCCCCCTCCAGTCGGAGGGTTCGGAGGGCGCTCGCTACACCTCTGCTTAAACTCTATGAAACATACTTGTATTAACATTATGTACAGATCCATTAAGCCTTGTGATGTGTAGCATCTCAGGCTGAAGAAGGAAGTGATCAGGCCATGACTTTCTTCCATTCTGGAGCTGTTGCAGAAAGGAGTTTTGGGAACTGGCTGTGAGTTTTCTCCAGGTCTGATCTATCTGCTGGGCAGGTGAATGAAGGAATTTGGGACAGTTTGGAAGGTGCTCACTCAGCTGAAGATCACAAGCTTCTCAAAAGCACAAGGCCCCAAAAGCTTGTTTGCATTGCTTGTGCCTGAGTCTGATCTTGGGAGCAGATTAAAGTCTGTTGAGCACAATGTCCTTATTGCTTTAGGTAGAGACCTGAAGGTGGTGAGGCACACTCACAAAACGGTCAGGTTAGCCGAACACACCTAGTTACCACACATTGTCTCCCCTTAAGACAATGATGCTACATCATGTTGAAGTATTGGAAGTTTGTTCCTTATTTCACTGCAATCAGAGCATAGAGATACTGTACCATTTCTAACTCTGGCTAACTGTACAATATGCAAATATCCACACTCTTGCTGTGTCCTCAGAACTCAACCTCCGTTGGTCTTCCACAAGCTTGGCTGCCTTTAGCTTCTCGTTTCCTTCAGCTGACAAAAGATGAAGTGAAGACTGCTATACAAATTTTATATAATATGTAAATGGAAGAAAAGGGAAGTTGATAGCAATGACTAAATCAGAAACTAAGAATTGTATAAAATTGATAAGGGAAGCAAAGGAACACAAACAAATCTATGGTCTGCAGAGTTAAGGACAATAAAGAGGAGGTTTTTAAGTGCAGTTGGAACAATAGGAATGGTATTGGTACATTTCTAGATGGAAATGGTAGAATGATCAATATTAATGTAGAAAAGGCAGAAGTGTCTAATAATACTTCTGTTAGTCTGTTTTTTCCAAAATACATTATCATCATATCATACTATAACACTCTTTCCATTCCATTAGTATCTCAGGAGGATGTTAAACATCAGCTACGGAAGTTAGACTTTTTTACATCAGCTGGTCCAGATAACTTGTGTGATAAAAGAAGGGAGTGGGGGTAGCTCCCTTTTATGGACACCCAGCCAACCAGTAGCTATAAAATCTCTTCTTTCTCTAATTGCTCTACCTGTAAAGGGTTAAAAAGTCTCACTGCTGTGCATAGGGAAAAGGAAGTGAATGGACACGTGGCCAAAAGAGCCAATGGGAAGGCTAAAACTTTTTACAATTAAAAAAACCCTCTCCTTTTGTCTGTCTGTGGTTGTTCTCCTGGAAAGAGGCGGACAGGGCAGCAGCTATGGAGCTTGGGCCAAGTATGAAAAAATCATCAATATCATACCTAGAAACTACTCATTTAAAACCCCAGATGTGTAAGTATACCTCTACCCTGGTATAACACGGTCCTCAGGAGACAAAAAAATCTCACCGCATTATAGGTGAAACCGTGTTATATCAAACTTGCTTTGCCCCCCCCCCATTCCTTGTCCCCTGACTGCCAGCTCCAGAGACCTCCATCCCTAATCACCCGCAGGACCCCACCCCCTACCCAACCTCCTGTCCCCTGACTGCTCTAACCCCTATCCACCCCCACCCCCTGACAGGCACTCACCGGCAGCGGTGGGGAGCAGAGCAGCCCGACCCCAGCCCGCTCCACTCCACCAGCTGCAGGATGCCCCCCACACACACACTCGCCTGCGGTGGGAAGTGGAGCGATGCAGCCCCAACCCGCTCCGATTTCCTTGACCCAGCCCCGGCCGTGTCACTGGGGGGCGGCTGGGGAAAGGTCCTGCACTCACCTGCTCGGCGGGAAGTGGAGCACCACGGATGAGAGCTGGTGGAGTGGAGCTGGCTGGGGCTGGGCTGCTCCGCTTCCCGCTGCTGGTGAGTGTGGGGAGGTTGGGGAAAGGATGCCCACCTCACCAGTGCCAAATAGAGGGGAATAATCACTTCCCTCGATCTGCTGGCAGTGATCCTAGTAATACAGCCCAATATTTCGTTGGCCTCCTTGGCAATAAGGGCACGATACTGACTCATATCCAGCTTCTCATCCACTGTAATCCCTAGGTCCTTTTCTGTAGAACTGATGCTTAGCCATTCAGTCCCCAGCCTGTAGCAGTGCATGGGATTCTTCCTTCCTAAGTGCAGAACTCTGCCCTTGTCCTTGTTGAACCTCATCAGATTTTTTTTGGCCCAATCCTCCAATTTGTCTAGGTCACTCTGGGCCCTATCCCTACCCTTCAGCATATCTACCTCTCCCCCTAGCTTAGTGTCATCTGTGAACTTGCTGACGGTGCAAATCATCCCATTGTCCAGATCATTAATAAAGATGTTGAACAAAACCAGCCCCAGGACCAACCTCTGGGGCACTCTGCTTGATACTGGCTGCCAACTACACATCGAGCTGTTGATCACTACCCATTGAGCCCAACAATCTAGCCAGCTTTCTATCCACCTTATAGTTCATTCATCCAATCCATATTTCTTTAACTTGCTGGCAAAAATACTATGGATGACCATATCAAAAGCTTTGCTAAAGTCAAGATAGATCATGTCCACCACTTTCCCCATATCCACAGAGCCAGTTATCTCATCATAGAAGGCAATGAGGTTGGTCAGGCATGACTTGCCCTTGATGAATCCATGTTGACTGTTCCTGATCACCCTCCTCTCCTCCAAGTGCTTCAAAATGGATTCCTTGAGGACCTGCTCCATGATTTTGCCAGGGACTGAAGTGAGGCTGACCGGTCTGTAGTTCCCCAGGTTCTCTTTCTTCCCCTTTTTAAATATGGGCACTATATTTGCCTTTTTCCAATTGTCTGGTACCTTCCCTGATCACCACAAATTTTCAAAGATAATGGCTAATGGCTCTGCAATCACATCAGCCAAATCCCTCAGCACCCTTGGATGCATTAGATCTGGACCCATGGACTTGTGCATGTCCAGCTTTTCTAAATAGTCCTTAACCTGTTCTTTCACCACTGAGGCTGCTCACCTCCTCCCCATACTGTGTTGCCCAGTGCAGCGGTCTGGGAGCTGACCTTGTCTGTGAAGACCGAGGCAAAAAAAGCATTGAGTACTTCAGCTTTTTCCACATCTTCTGTCACTATATTGCCGCCTCCATTCAGTAAGGGTCTCACACTTTCCCTGACCACCTTCTTGTTGCTAACATACCTCTTAGAAACCCTTCTTGTTACATTTTACAGCCCTTGCTAGCTGCAATTCCAATTGTGCCTTGACCTTCCTGATTACACCCCTGCATGCTAGAGCAGTATTTTTATACTTCTCCCTAGTCATCTGTCCAAATTTCCACTTCTTGTATGCTTCCTTTTTGAGTTTAAGCTCATCAAAGATTTCACTGTTAAGCCAAGCTAGTCACCTGCCATATTTGCTATTCTTTCTGCACATTGGGATGGTTTGTTCCTTCGCCCTCATAAGGCTTCTTTAAAACACAGCCAGATCTCCTGGACTCCTTTCCCACCCATATGAGCCTCCCAGGGGATCCTGGCCACCAGTTCCCTAATGGAGTCTAAGTCTGCTTTTCTAAAGTCCAGGGTCCATATTTTGCTACTCTCCTTTCTTCCTTTTGTCAGGATCCTGAACTCACCCATCTCATGGTCGCTGCTGCCTAGGTTGCCACCAGGGCTAGCTCTAGCCATTTTACCGCCCCAAGCACAGCGGCACGCTGCAGGGGGTGCTCTGTCGCTCACCAGTCCCACGGCTCCGGTGGAGCATCCGCAGGCACGCCTGCGGGAGGTCCACTGGAGCCGCTTGCCACCCTCCCGGCAACCGGCAAAGCGCCCCTCGCAGCATGCCGCCCCAAGCACGTGCTTGGCGCACTGGGGCCTGGAGCCGGCCCTGGTTGCCACCCACTTCTACGTCTACTTCCCCTACCAATTCTTCCCTGTTTGTAAGCAGCAGGTCAATGGCCCCTAGCTGGTTCCTCCAGCACTTGTACTAGGAAGTTGTCTCCAACACTTTCCAAAAACTTCCTGGATTGTCTGTGCATTGCTGTATTGCTTTCCCAGCAGATGTCAGATATCTTGTTTATCTATGTCTTATCATTTTGTTGTTTACTATCTTGATTTGTTGAACATTAATATCCTGTTGGATTGTATGTGCTATCATTGTATGTGAAGTTATGAAGTACTGCTGTGTTTGCTATTGAAATATGTTGGGAGATGCCCACAACCAGACTTCCAGTAAGGACAAAGAAGAAACCATCACTGGCGAGACAGGCACTGATGGCCCATCAAAAAAGAAGCCACTATCCCAGAGGCTCCTTAGAGAAGAGGGTCCAGTCTGTGTACTGAGGAACTGTAAGCTGTACCATCTGTTAGGGTGAGACACTGCTTGATTCACATCTTGCTTAGTCTGTTTAAGTTAGAATTTATACTGTGAATTTATTTTTATTTCTTAGGTAACCAAATTTGATCTCTATGCCTGCTACTGACAATCACATAAAATCTGTCTTTCTGTGGTTAATAAATCTGTTTTATATTTTACCTAAGCCAACATGTCTTTGTTTGAAGTGCTTAGGGAATCTCTGCTCTGATGTCCATTCCACGTGAGAGAGGGGCAAACTAAGTAATGAGTTTACACTGGTCAGGCTTCTGACAGTGCAAGATGGTACAGTTCTTGAGTGCATGGCTGGGTAGCTGGGGGCAGGAGGGAATTAGCTGAAGTCTCTCAATTGATGGTTCATGAATGGCTGGAAGATCACTCATGTTACTCAATTGGGTGTGTCTCTCCCTGTGGATGGCTGTGGAAGTGCAG
This sequence comes from Gopherus flavomarginatus, assembly GCF_025201925.1. Classification (NCBI taxonomy): domain Eukaryota; kingdom Metazoa; phylum Chordata; order Testudines; family Testudinidae; genus Gopherus; species Gopherus flavomarginatus. The sequence continues at coordinate 89,804,991 of NC_066620.1, forward strand.
CACCTGTCAGAGGCTTGTAGCTTGACATTAGCATCACAGTGTGAATGGCAGCTCAGACTAGTGAGCTGGATGGCTCAGAGGTCCCACTGTCCAGGTTGCATCTCGGGGACCACATCACACTCCTTTATTCTGCTTTTGCACTTGACTTGCCAAAGTTTAAGCTCCTTTCTATTTCCTCAGTAGGATTTCACATCCAATTTCTAGAGGATGCCTCTTTGCCTCTAACTGCCTCTTTCACTCTGCTGTTTAGTCATGGTGGCATTTTTTTGGTTCTCTTACTGAGGATGCTTAAAAGATGTGAACACTCATATATCAGGGTTGTGAGTTCAGTCCTTGAGGGGGCCACTTAGAGATCTGGGGCAAAATCAGTACTTGGTCCTGCTAGTGAATGGAGGGGGCTAGACTCAATGACCTTTTGGGGTCCCTTCCAGTTCTATGAGATAGGTATATCTCAATTATAAAAATAAAAAGCTGCTGTTGCCATGTTTCAGCCCTTCAGCAGCTTCTCAGGATGTCATGACATCAAACTTGCTACAAAGCTGCAGATCTGTAAGCATGGCTATACCAAATCTACTGTGGAGCCATGAATTGTGGACATTGAGGAAGGCTGAAGAGCACCTAGATTGATGGTTTTGGTTCTTATTGTCTTTGTTAGCTGCTCAATATTAAGTCGCAGAATGTGATTTGAAAGGAGGATATTCGAAGTCAAACTCAGCAACACCTCTGTCGGCACTGGTTCAGATTTGGTCTTTTCTGTATGAACGTATTATTAGGATGGAAGAGCAATAGATTCCAAAGTGCATTTACCAAGTAATTCTGCTACGCAGCTGGCAACCACATGGTTGCTAAAAGCTTTTGTGATAGCCAGTGATGGCAGGGCCGCTCAGAGGGAGTGACAAGTGGGGCAATTTGCCCCAGTTTCCACAGGTGCCCCCATGAGAGTTTTTCGGGGCTTTTGGAGTGAGGTCCTTCACTCACTCCAGGGGCCCTGGAAAACTCTCGCGGGGCTGGGGCCCCTGGAGCTTCTTCTGCTCCAGGTCTTTGGCAGCGGGGGGTCCTTCCGCTCTGGGGCAGAAGGACCCCCCACTGCCGAAGCGGGACCAGCTGTCGAAGTGCCGAGTCTTCGGCAGTAATTCAGTGGTGGGGGGCCCCCACCGCAGGTCTTCGGGGAGTTCGGCGGCAGGTCCGAGAGCAGAAGGACCCCCCACCGCTGAATTACCACCGAAGCTGGGGCCCCCCGCCACTGAAGACCCCAGGCCCCCTGAATCTTCTGGGCGGCCCTGAGTGATGGACACAAATTGAATATCCGGTCAGACAACCTTGTGGTTTGGATAAATATTTATGAATAAGTACACGTGACATACACAGGTCTATAGGTATAGTACGACATATAGGTAGGAACATAAGCAAGTAGTATACCATTGTTCTAAATTAAAAAAATACGTTTACTTGGTGCAGTATTGTTCTACACTAATCGGTCTCCAAGAAGTCAGTGTAGAGATTTATTCAGTTAGGTACATGGGTATGAGGATTAAAATAATATATTTAAATGAGATTGATATCTTTTTGATATGTAGTTTTTGCTGGAGGTTTTATCACAATATCACATCAGCTAATGTCCATGACTTCTCAAACTGGTCTTGGATTTACCTAATCTAAGATGTGATCTGTTCTATATCATAATATCAGAATATTTTCCTCTGAGCCAGTGTTGACAATGAATTTTCTCACTGCTGCTATTTATAATAATCTGAATCATATATTTCAATGTTGGTGCTTAGGGGGTGGGAGGAGTGTCATTTTCCTCTGGGACAAATTAATGGTTGTTTATACCAAAGTGTGTTGTGGTTTCTTGTAAACTGGTTTTGATAGATGGGACCTGAAATGTTTGGATCTCTGGACAGTCACAGAAAATAAGTAGGGGGGTGATTTACTTCCCTATAACCTTTTCACCTGTGGTTGGAGGGGTTTGAAGTTCATTTGATGGTGGTTACCATGGGTAAAAGAAGAATGCAACTTTTTCACAGCAGAATTCAATCCATGATGGATGATGGCATATACAATTTGAAAGATATCTGCCCAGGAGCTGATCTGGCATTAAAATTCTGGTTTCCCTCTATCTTTAATATGCTGTAACCTAGGAGTCTCAACACCACTGTGCAGAGTTGCAAAAAATAAATGCATCTTTCAGAGCTACCTATTGTTCTTAGTCTTTGTAATGAGTTTTCAGACTCTGACATGGGTTGCTGTATGTTGTCCCAGTGTGTTCTGGTGCAGAGATAATGTCCAATCATGCACTCATTTTAATGGGAAAGTTTCCTGAGGATGCAGGCCCAACAACTTGAGTGTATTTCCTGCTAACATGGTTATATCATGGACTAATATAAATACCTGGGGCTTAGTTATTCAGCCCAAGATATAATTATTGCCTCATAAACAGGGATTTTCTAAGTTTTTGTCCAGTTGAATATTGTTTTCACGTAGTTAGTTAATTGTATTGAATATGTTTTTTGTAGATTACAGCCATTGAAGCAATGGATGATAATTATGACAAACAATGTAATTGATAAGAGATAATGGGATAATTTTCAAAGCTGTGAGGATGGCTTTAGCTGTGCAACTGGCAAAAACCTTGCATGTCATTTTAAATGTTTTATCTGTGTGTGTAATAATATCACAGAAACGCATAAAGATTTCTTTAATCAGGGGAATAAATAAACTGAGCACGTGCAAAGGAAGGTTTTTAAAATTCAATAGCAGGGCTGTTTCTTATTTTTCTTCTCCCTTCCAAGAATACAGTTGCACAGGCACAGCCTTTTTGTTCCAACTCGTGTGTTGCTACTGGTGTCTGTAGTGAATGTGGAATACTGACTTCACAATCCTTTTTAGAGCTGTGGCGCCTATAACAGGTGCTGCATGCATGAAGAATAGAATACAATGTAATAACTGAAAATACTGGCACTATGTAAATCAATTGTACTGTGTTCTGGTCACGTTATATCAAAAATAAGTTAGCTGAGGAGAAACAGAAGGGGTCCAAAGACAAGCATTGAAAATGATGAGAAGTCTGGAGACACTTCTATATGGGGATACAGTAAGAATGTTCGGTATCAGGGGGTAGCTGTGTTAGTCTGTATCCACAAAAACAAGGAGTCTAGTGGCACCTTAAAGACTAACAGATTTATTTGGGCATAAGCTTTCGTGGGTAAAAGTCTTTAAGGTGCCACCGGACTCCTCATTGTTTTTAAGAATGTTTGGCCTCTTTAGGTGAGAGAGGAGACAGGTAAGAGAGGGTATAAGGGAGAGTATAAGATAATGGATGATCACTGAGGCTCTCTTAGTCACCTCCTCTCATCATACAAAAACTAGGTAGCGCCTAATGAAATTAAAAGGCAATATTAACAGGGGGGAGAGATAGCTCAGTGGTTTGAGCATTGGCCTGCTAAACCCAGGGTTGTGAGTTCAATCCTTGAGAAGACCATTTGGGGATGGGTCCTCCTTTGAGCAGGGGTTTGGACTAGATGATCTCTTGAGGTCCCTTCCAACCCTAATAATCTATGATTCCAAAATTTACAAATGATAAATGAACTACTTATGTGTTGTGTAATCTGTAGAACTCACTGTCTCAAGATATTATTGAGGCATAAAACTTAGCTGGACTCAAAAGGGATACAAATTAAGGGATATTAGCCAACCATTAATTGCCTGGGGATAGGAAATACTTTCCCACTGGGTAAATCACATAGTTGTACAATTGGGCTTCCCTACACTTTCCTCTGAAGTACATGGTATTGGTCACTGGGCTAGATGGGCCAATGGTCTGATCTAGTATGGCAATTCCTATGTTTCTAAGGATAAGGCTGGCTTAAGCATTGTGAGTAAGGTTAGTGTGATGATTGTAATGTTACTAATGTATATTTTGATTGGCTGTGGCCCTTCTAATACTTACACAAGCAAAATTAAGATTGGACAGAGAATAAAAGAGCATTAATAAATTAGAGTACTGCAATGGAATTTTCAATTTGGCATGCTGGATATACGAAGCATTACATCTCTGACTGTGCAGATTCACTGAATGCAATGAGAAATTACACCAACATGAATCCATCCTTGTGGCAATTATTGTAACAAGAACAGTGCCTGGTATAAATCCTAATCCATTCTCATGACAATTTAAAGAGCCAAATTCTACCCTTGGATTTATACTAACTACTGTGAAAACTGATCCAAATTATGAGCCTCATGATTTTAAATCAGTCTTTAATTCAAAATATGATCTTCCACCGGTGACTGAATGTATTCTCCTTAAAGTAATAATATTTTACTAGAAAGACACAAAAATGTTCAAGTTTAGACACATACAGCAAATGGATAATGTACTATTTATAGGTTAAAAACTAGCTATTTGCAAGAAGCAGAAAAACTCTACAATTCCCATTGTCATTCAGATCTGCAAAATCAAATAGTTTTTATTTATAATTTAGCATATTTGCAGCAAGTATAGTGCACAAAGGCCCAGAGAAATTGTTCTCTGAATAAGCTTTTTTTCTTCAGAAGTGCAGAATTTGTCCCTCAGGCCCTCATTCTGCAAGCAGAAGTGCTAATGCCAATCTCTATGCCTGCCTGGAGTCCTGACTTCATTGGGCCACTGTGCAGGTACATAGGATTGACACTAATGTTCGTACTTGTAGGTGAGGGGGCTAATGTTGTTGTGTGATCTTTCTCCAGGTGTCTTACCCCATCATTCTCTGGTAAGCATAAGAAATATTTTAACCTGAACCCTAGAAAACTGCTATGTGCTTTCATTCCTTCCTCCTTTCACCATAGTTAATCAAACAATTGTGTGTAAATTGAAGCTTTTCCTTTTAATGACTTTTCCTCCTTTGCCCAGTTCCTTCACTTATTTCATAATTCAATGTCTTGTTAATATGTCAGTTAGCTACTGTATGTTGGAGGTTAGAGCATGGACTGTGGCATTATTAATGAATCGAGCGGCAATAGGAGGATGGCTATAAAGGGGCAAAGCTCTCTGTTAGACATGAATGTCTTGATAATTGTTCAGCTGTAGAGACAGGACTCACAGCTGGGTGTGTGGGTGTGAGGGATGAGACAGCTTATATTTTGGTCAAATATATATATATTTTGCAATTTGCCTGAAAGTGGCAGGTGCTCTTTAAAGGGACACTGCCAGCTTATTTTTTAAATAAAAATTAATATTAGAAACCTGAAACTGAAATCTGTTACCAAATATTAAGTATTAACTAAGAACGGTTTGGTCAGATATGCCTGTCTCCTCTTTAGGGACATGTATTCGCCAGTTCCTCCGCATCACAATCTCCTCACACAGACTCTGCTTTGCAAATTTCACAGTCTGTGCCAGTCTGCACCCTTTATCTCATACCTCCCCCTCACTTAAGCCCTAATTCAGCAATTCATCTCAGCACATGTTTAGCTTTAAACATGTGAGTAGTTCCATTGAAGTGATTGCTCATGTGCTTAAAGTTAAGCACGTGCTTTGGTCACTTGCAAAATCAAGTTCAAAATTCTAATTTCTCCACAGTGTTTTTTCTCCCCCTAGTCTAGATTTTCCCACATGCATCAGTAACCCTGCAAATCCCACTCAGTATTCTTTCTCCTGGTGTGCTACAATTAACACATTCAATATCTCCTCAGGGCCTGGGAGATGTCCAAGGGTTTTCCCCACAAGCAAGAGGTGTTTTCTTAGGGAAGGGAGGGTCTATGCCTAGATAAATACCTTGAATCTAAGCTTACCTATAGTTTACCAGACCTAACAAGCATCAGAGAAGATAAATACCAAAAAATGTTACAGTGGAAATAATGTAATCATTAAAAAGTATGGAAATAAGTGAAAGTAAAGAATTACAGTTCAGAGATTTGCTAACAAAAATTGACACCTATGAAAATTAATATTCAGCATCTTTGACTTTGATCTCTTTCACTTTACTTTGTGAAGTGCAGTTGCTCAGTAATGTGCTTAATAAACATGGCATGATATAGAATGTCAATTGTCTGAAGCTGAATGATGCAAATGGTGTTTCAGCTATTATGTACTTAGCACAATAGATGAGATTCTGTAGGAGGAGATGTCTTAGTTACATAAGTATTGGATACAAGCCAGTGTTCCTTTATAGTGTCTTCAGAATTAAATTAGTAAAATGTTAGTATTCAGCAGTTAGATGTGTGTTCAATAGACCTTGAAATGCATTGCTTTATGTAGTTTGGTGCATGGCAATTAGAGTTATACCAGTTTGTGTGTTGAAATAAATGTCTACCTTTTTTAAATCTTTTTATAACTCGAACACTGAAGTATGGTATTTCTTGGTACTGTAGCTTTGTCTTGGAGGTCACAGTTAACATAATAGTTGGAATGTCAAATAGTAATTTTCATGTCTGAAGAATGTTGTTAGAAACAGTGTTATGGTTCAGGGTGACCTGAACCTTTGATCTCTCCTGTCTCTCAGTAGGCACCCATTTCAGGTGACCAGCCCAGCACCTGCACTTCTTTCAGAGTGGCATGCACCCCATTTTTAGTCTGGGTCTCCAGGTTCAGCACTTCTGTTTACCAACCATGTGTTTTTAGCAAGCTCAACTGGGTTTGGTGCCTACAATGAGCTGGGTTTGGTGCCTTCAGGAGCTGTGATCAGTAGCAAAATTCAATGACACCAGACAGCTTTTTCAAAAGAAAGTAATATTTTTTAATCTACAGGAGCATAGCAATGAGAGGGCAAAGGGTTAAAACAACAAAAAGTCTACATCTATATGGTCTTACCTAAAAACTTTTAATTTCCCTCAAGACTTAGGTAGGCCCTGTGTGTCCCAGGTACCCCTGCTCAATGGGCCTACGTTTCTGTTCTCCTTCCTGCAGACTCTGTCTCTATCCCTCTCTTCATCAGGGCTCCTCTTTTTAACATTTCCCAATATTTTTGTTTAAGGTTTCCCACCTAAGGGCCCCAGCCCTATCCCAGCTGGGGATGGAAGCATGCCCGATTCAGACAGGGACAAAACTTCAAAGGCTTTGACGCTTGTATTGTCAGTTACACACCAGTGATGAGACTATCTAAAGTCATTGAGTTTGGCTCTTCCACATGGCTAAAACAACCTAAGACTGACTTAACTCCTAGATGTCCTTTAGCAAGCAACACCATAACCCTCAAACCCACAGAAGTAAACATAATATTCATTAAAATTGTATTGATTTCACCCACATTTTTATGGATCAGATGGTAAGAGATGCGGATGGGGACCTTAGACTTGATTTTGTTTGAGGAGAAGAGTGGTAATCCAGAGTAGGAGGAGAACAGAGGATTCCTTCAAAACTTTTCTTTAAATAATTCTGCCATGATGCATTCAAAACACTCACAAATAGCTAGATAGATGGTGTGCTGTGACTGCTGCTTAGTATAGAAAATAGGACAGTGTGACGGGGTAGACTAGGCCCAGAGGTTCCTTGATGGAGCTCTCAGTGTCCTGCCACATCCATCCCAGTAAAGGAGCAGTAGAGGAGTCCTCCAAGCTGCCTAGAGTGGATGCAGGGGAAGAAGCCAATCAGAGAGGCTGCAGAAAACAGCCAATCAGGGTGCAAGAGGAACATATAAAAGAAGTTGCAAAGCCAGAACCAGTCAGTTTCTTGCTGGAGCTAGAGCAGCGTGTGTGGGGGGGGGTGCTCCTGGCTAGCCAAAGGGAATTGCCGCACCACAGACAGCTCAGGAAGAGCTCCAGATAGGCTGCTGGGCCTGAATTAAGGGTATGTCTACACTACGGACCTTACAGCAGCATAGCTGTACCACTATAGATGTGCCACAGTTAGGTATCCTGTGTACGTGCTCTCCTGCTGGCATAATTAAACCACCCTCAATAAGCAGTGTTAACTATGTCAGCATGAGATCCTCTTCTGCCAACATAGTGCTGTTCACACCACCACCTATGCCTGTGAAATTTATGTTGGTAAAGGGTGTGTTTTTTTTCACACCCCTGACCAACAAAAGTGTTAGTGTAGACAGAGCCTTAGATGAGCCCCGAGGTAAGGGTGAAGGTTGGAACTCTGAGGAAGTGGCTCAGGGAACCAAAAGCAGTTAATTAAAAGGACATGGCAGTGTGTGGCTGCTATTCTTAGGGTCCCTAGGCTAGGACCTGAAGTAGTGGGTAGTCTCAGGCCCATCCATAGGACACTGGGGAACTGAACTACAGTTGAACAGCAGTAAACCCCCACAAGGGAAACTGAACTGTCAAAAGGTACGGGTAGAGAGCTGGGGCCAAAAGGGACCAAGAGTGCGAAACTGTTGCCTCCAGGGAGGAAGCCCTGAGGGGTATGGTCCAATATCATGGCCGGGACTATTTAAAAACTGCAGACACACCTGACCAGAAGGGGTGCTTACGAGAGGTGAGCTCCACACAGTTACAGATAGTTTCACTGTTACCTGTCTTCTTCCCTTCCCCTCTGTGTATATGCTGTCTGCACAAGACTTTTCTTGTCATATGCTAAGATTGTGAGCCTTCTGAGGCTGGAACATTCTCTATTATTACATGTGTGTATAATACTTATCAAAATGATCCTTGACTGGGATCCTAGCCACTGTTGCAATACAAATAATAGCTGATTATAATAATCAATAAGTACATTTTTTTATCTAAACTCCAAAACGTCTATGGCCTGTATTGTGCAGGAGATCAGAAAAGATGATCACAGTGGTCCCTTGTGGCCTTGGAATCTGTGAATCCATGAAAGTCAATGAACTTAAAATTTTCCCTGCTCATAAGTGTTGGCATACAAAGCATTCCCTATGAACAGGATTTGTATTTACTATTAATTTCTGCTTTGATTACGTACATTGTACCTATTTGGCATTTTTTTTCCCACCAGCTACAATGACAGTGGCTCATCTCTACTTTTTAAAAAAATGCTAATTCTGGATATTATTTGTTTTTATTGCTTGACTGTTGGCCTATCCACAAAGTTACATTGCAAAACTAATTACTAAGGGATTGCTAAATTACAATCTGACGCTATTTTCAATATATCTGGGGATATGAAGAAACATTTAGAAGCATGGCGATTTTTCAAAAAGAGGTCCTTCTAAAAACTCTTCACCTGGAAAAGTATTTGCTCAACTTTCTTCAGATTTGCAGGAGGGAAAAACTTCTGCTTCACCTCGAGAGTTAACCTTTTAATTGAAAACATGAAGTTGAATTTTTAAATTGGAAAGGTGATGGCTGACCTTAAAACATAAATTGGGTTACAACCTTAAATATCGCAAGAGTATATTTCTTCATAATAACAATATGCATCTACTCATGATGAATAAAACTTCCAAAACAGCTCAGAGCCAGATTTTCATGTGCTCAACACCCGCAATCAGGGCCAGATTTTCATTCTCAAAAAAGCTGAGTTCCCATTTAGGTACCTAATTAAGGGCCACATTCTCACAAATACCCAGCACCTGGAAGCTCCCATTGGGACACTTATGGACAGACTTTCAAAAGAGCTCAGCATCCAATGTACTGAGCTCTTCTGAAAACATGGCCACTTATTTTGGTGCCTAGATTACTGCTGGGCCCTTTTCAAATCTGGCCCCAGTTGTGAGTGCTTAGCTATTTGAAAATCTGCCCATGTGTGTGACATACCTCCTAACTGTAAGAACAGTAGGACAACGGGTCTTAAATTAGACACATTGCAAACATTTTTTTTAAAAAGCCATATTTAAATGTCTTCTCGAAAACTACCTTAAAATATTCTTTGAACTTTTCTGGAAAATTTCTCCTACCAACTGAGAGATCTGCTTCTCCTTTTGAGAATGTGAACAGTTTTCTTTGTGGTATGATTAGGTGGCTGAAAACTGGCCTTGAAAAGAAGCCCTGATTGCAACCTCAACCATGGAGAGGGTTGAAGTTGCAACCAGGGCTTGATCTCAATCATGCTACTTGACATTGTCCTTTTGGTTTAATTGTACGTGTGAACCTAAACTGCAAGCTGTAGGCAACTGGACTACAACTGAATTTCCTATCCAGCTGGGTATTTACAGGAATAAAGATGTGGAAATGTCTGTGATGTTTTTACTTTTTGGCTTTTCTCCAAGGAGACTCTCTAAATAATTTATTTTTAGTGGTGTGCACTTAGAGTTGAGATATTAGATTCGAAGATGGGAGTCATTTGGGTTACTGCCATCCAATGATATTGACAATGTACAGCTTAAATTAAGGTTGCTGGTTGCTTTATAGTGGACTCTGAGCAGGAGTGACTATGTTCGTACCTGTGTATGTCAGATACATAGGAAAAATATAATTGGGGTTGTATAGGTCCCACATACCTCATCACCCCCTCCCCACTCCTATTAATCTGCTCACATGACTTTCCATTTCCCTCCCTCCCACCATATGATTTTCATAGTAATATATTGGTGCACCTGTCAAGCTGGCTGGAGGTTGCAGGATAGAGCCACAGAAGAATGTGGGAGAAAGGGTTTGGCGGAGGAAGAAGAGAGGAAAAGATACTTACTTCTTCCACTCGCCAACCCAGCCAGCTATCTTTTTAGATCTCCTTTGTTGTCTCCTTTCAGACTCACATTTAGACCATGACGACACTAGGAAAACAGGTTGCACAGAGGTATTCACTAACAAGATTTTAAACAGGACTTTGCACCCAGCATAAATGGGGCAAGTAGACTCAAGTTCTTTTTACAAGGGTCATGAACTATAATGAAATGGTATTGTGCTTGATCCAAGTTTTGGATTTTGTGAGAACACCACCAAACCAGAAGTGTTTTGCATTGCTGCAAATTTTAGTATGAAATTATTTCTTCAAGAGACATCTTGCTACTCTGGCCTTTAATGCGAAACATTTGTGAAAGGCTAAACTAAGTTTCTTTCATGAACTGTTGTACAAATGCTGTTTAAAAGACCTGCAAATTGGAGATAATTTAGAAGACTTTAAAGAAATATGTTGTGCATACATTGTAAATTCAGAGCATGTGTGTGGTGATCGTATGTTGAGCTTTGCAAAACTCCCTAGCAGAAGAGAGAAGAAAAATCTGCATCAAACTCTGATCCAAATGTATGAATTCACAGTGATACATGGAGTAAATTCCTTAACACTTGGTTGAAAGTTGATTCAACCTTGGTTTAGAACAAGTTTCAAAAAGTTGGAGACGTCTCTCCTTTAGAGTGCTGCTCTCACCTCCCAATGTGAGGCTCATAGATTTTAAACTTCTTCAATAATGAATATGCAGCATTGCTTTTTAAATTTTAGCATCTCCATTAATTTTTACATTGTATTTCTGTTTTAATGATCCTGCTCCCATATCGTGGCTGCGGACAGTTGCATGAAAGTTGTCCCATTGATGCCTTGGGCAGGAGGGAAGCAGCTGCTGCGGACAGACAGGGTCCCAGCTTCTGCCTACAGAGTTAAGAAAACCCAGCCTTGCTTGTCTCCTCCAAGGAGGAATCCCCAGAAGTGTGTGTATGGGTGGTACACTTTATGTTGAGTGGGAGCTACCAGCTCAGCCATCATACCTGCTAATTCAAGCAGAAGGGCAAAGATGACAAAGCAGATGCATGTGTTGCTTGTGGTTGTGGCTGAGGACATACTAAAACTCAACCCTTTGCTACAAAAATGGCCACGTTTGCACTTTTGATCTGCCACCGAAGCCTGAAGCAGTGCTAGCATGGAGTGGACACCTTCCCCACTTCTTTCATACATTCCTCCAACCCTTCTCTCCTGCTTCCTGAAGGTGTGTGTGGAGATGGTGAGGGGTGGAGGTTCCAGCTTTAAAAAGTGGCTGCAAAAATGACGACATGAAGTGCTATGATTCTTGAATCTTAGAAGTTCCAGATTGCATGTGACCAGTTTGCCAGTAGCTCTGTTTTTTCTAACTGTCATTCCCACATACTTATCCTGGGATTAGAGAATTCAGTTGGTTTCTTTCCTTCTGGCAGATCATCAGTAATTTAGGATGCGGGGCGGTACTTATGCCCTCATTACATTTGTGCAATCCCTCTATCTCTAATGGATTTGCACATGTACAATTGACTGGGACTTAAGCAATTCCAATGATGCACCAAAAGGAATAGAATCTGTCTCACTCCCTCACATATGTTGGCTCCACAGGGCTAATGGGAGGCAAAAATGCAGGAAAAGCTTGTTTTTATCATTACAGTATATAGCTAGGACTGTAGGCAACAGATCAAAGGGAGACAGTGAAATTTTTACATAGGCATTTTTTTCTGAGTAGAGTTGCACTTTCTGGGCTTGATCCAGTGGTCCTTACTTGTGGAAAACTGTCATCCACTTTAAGTTTTGCTTGTTCCTGGAGCACAAGATCAGGCCCTAAATGAATTGCACTGTGTAGCTAATGTGTGGCGTGTGACTCCAACAAACCCAGCAGGACTGCCCTTTGAAAAGAAGGGGTTAGGTTTTCACACACTGAGAATTAAATATACAATGTTATGGTTACCAGGCATTAAGTGTCCAAGTCCCCTCTGTAAAGATGAAATTATCCCCTTGGGCTGTCCAGGTTGATTTTAAAAAGTCATATCAATGGATCCCCTTGTCATAGTTCCAGGGTTAACTGCACCTCTGTCCCTTTCATGTCCTTCACAAAAGCACCCCCTTAGGTCTTAGGCCTCCAGCTGTCACTTTTCTCAGGATGGGAACCTATATCCCTCTCTGTTCAGACCAAGGCACAGTCCTCTTGCAGCTCACTGTGTTAATCCCAGCAGCTCTGACTTTTGTTCAGCACCTGCAGTTCTGTGACAGAGTTGACAGTGATATGCCAGCTTTCACCACGCATGGTACATTTTTTTTAGGGCAAAAGCATTACAGGAAAAACTTGTAATAAAACAGTTAACAGTTTACTGGTAGGTCCATACATAAGTGTTTTGGGGTATTTTTTATAATCCTGTGAGTCTCCCTTGAGTCAGATCAGGCTGACCCTTATGCAGTTTTTGGGGCCTTTGTCTCCCGGGGCTTCTGAATCAGGTAAAACCAGTCAATGCTATTTCCCGCAGGGAGCAAAGCTTCAAAGGGCTGGCTATCTGTATAACTGGCACTGGGAATCTGCATTAATTATCCCCTAGTGACTCCAGATTCCACAAGACACCCAGCCAGCCAGGAACACAAAGGTAGAAACAACACTTACTGATACCATAGTCTATGAAAAAAGAACAGGAGTACTTGTGGCACCTTAGAGACTAACAAATTTATTCGGGCATAAGCTTTCATGGGCTAAAACTCACTTCATCAGTTGACTATCCTATGTGCCCACAGTGTCTGGCACATCTCACTATAATAGACTTTGAAGTTTCCATGCTTCTGAGGTCTAACATCTGTGTATAGCTTCTCTAAGCAAAGGCAGATATTGGTGTGCCTAATCAAACATAAAATATATTGAAGTTGTAGGTAGACAGTTAGCCAAGTAAGAAACTGACTGACTTGTACCAGGGGACTGTCCCAGCATTATTGGAGTCCCCAGTTTATCATTCCTATCAGACTGCTCAGCCCAAGTGTCACGGTAAGTGCAGAAATCAAAGTCTCAGACTCACTCACCTCAGGAAGGGAGAAGTCATGCGACTCTTGATTTTTTGCATCCCACACCTGTAGGTTGTAAGGTAACAGATGCTCTTTTTATTGTGTGTTTGCACAGTGCCTAACACAGCAGGGTCCTGGTCTATGCCTAGGGCTCCAAGTCACTGCCTCATTGCAAATAATACCAATAAGCCTCAGAAATATAGGGTAAATTGAATGACTATCAGTGCAGGGACTGATTTTTGGCTAGATTTGGCCCATTGAGACTTAGTACTGATAGGGACAAAATACAGCACTAAGTTCAAAGTATCTACCATTTGTTTATTGAGGAAGTATTAACAGGCTTATAGATTCTTGCCATGTAATTATCAGAAACATAACAAGAATCATTACAACAGTGAGCTTTTGTGGAAAGAGACATTGTACAGTAATAGAGCCATTTAATAGGATGTTACTATATTACAGAGTAAGCATCATTATCATACCTATGACATATTGTTTCTAGTGACTTTTTTTCTTAAATGGATTGACATATCCGATTGCCCATATTAATAGGCTAGCCATGTTGATCAAATGTTAATAGTCAAAAAAACTGGACAGGTGTGCTGGGTTTTTTTCAGGTGAATGTATTTTGTCTGAATAAATGGTAACCAAATATCTAAGTATCTATTTCTCCTCTCTGTTTTGCGGGATACATAAATGTGTGCTTCCTTCAAGTTCCCTCCCCAGCTCCTGCTCTCCCTCGAGTAAAGCAGGTGTGTTTTTTTTCTTTTTAAGAATGATTTGATTTTACAATCACTAAAAGAGAAGAGAAAGGATACAGTCTGGAATAATATAATAAAATAATAATACCTACCTCTCATGCAGCACTTCTCATTGGTAGAGCTCAACATGGTATAGTACAGCATGATATTTACCTAAATATACTACAAAAACAAGAAGAAGTCTGGAGGCACCTTAAAGACTAACAAATTTATTTGGGCATAAGCTTTCGTGGGTAAAAAAAACCTCACTTCTTCAGATGCATGGGTGAAGGAGGGCTACCTCCTGATACTAAATATACTAGGGTTTTTTTATTTGATAGTAGCACCCAGAGGTGCTGTACAAACACATTGGAATACACACTGCAAAAGGAGAGGAAACCAAATACTGTATTCATTTGCCAGAGAATATTACATCCATTCTTTAGTCAAAGGAGGTATAATTTTGCCTACTGTTGAATGGTTTCTGTTGGTTACCAAGTCCCTTCATTTTCCCTAGGGGTTAAGCATCTGGCAGGGTTGGACCGACAAAGAACAAGGCTCTCTTTTGATGAAATCTTTCTGCTATTTCATTTAATTGAGATGCTGAATTTCCTACATTGGTAAGATTGGTAACATAAAGGAGTAAAATAAGTGTTCATCAATGCATGAAACCCTTCTTTCCTCTCCACAAAAAGGTACCTTTCAGTGCCACATATAGCACAAAACAACATGCAGACTCTGACAAAAGGGCATGTGGTGATGCTTGGATATAAAATGCATTCATTCTTTAAATGACACAATGGGCTGAAAGAATGGTGAGTAAGATGAGATTGTATGTGTCATGTTTATTTACTGTGACATTTAACAACAACAAATTATCTACCATAGTAACCACAGCAGAGTTCAGAACATGTTCAGACACACCTAAAATACCTAAAAATAATGTTAAAAGTATGTCTTAAACCATAAAGAGAGCGAGGAGAGGGGTGGAGAAGCAGGAATTGAGAATTATAGCTCAGACTCTACCTTCAATCTTTCCCCTAATGCAGTAGATTTTCAGATGTCTTCAAAGACTGGGGATGCATTAGCAAGGTACAATGGGGCACTTAACTTCTATTTCCATCTTAAACTCAAATTGTTCAGTTTAAAACAGACCCTTCTTTGAAAAAGTGGGGGATCCCAGAGATCCATATCTGGGGTTTTTCCTCAAAGGCACAACTTAGTCCTTTGTTAATGTTTTTAAGGAGTTTCCTCAAAATACTTCAATATAATTAAATGATTTATATTTATAGAAGTCTATCTAGATGCTCATCTTACCTCTGGATGCCACTGCATAAATTAAAATACAGATGAGCGATAATATAATATAAATGACTGCCATCCTAATTTGACATCATCAGCACATATAATAAGGTTAAAATTTGAATCCCAAACCTTCCAAATCTCAGCCCACACCCTCCTCAAAATCCTTGTCAGGAAAAATAGGCTTTGCAGTGTGGCTAACAAATTCAGGCTCTGGCAGATCCAGTGGGAGTGTGTTCCACAGACAATGCTCAGTGTGTAGCTCCTTCCTATTTGTTTGTGTCAAAGGGGTTCCATCTTAAGTTCCCCTGCTAATCTCCCTTGTTGAAGTATAGCAAGGGCAGGAGAGAAGTGACCTCTCAGGTAACTAGGTCCTATCACATTTAGGCTTTTTAGTTTAACTCCAATATCTTGAATTCTCCCTGGAAACCTATTGGCAGCCAATGCATATTCTGGCAAACTAATATAATAACCTTATCTAATTACATTTTTAAGGGCAACCACCCCCACCAATATAGTATATATCATGTACTGGAAAATAATGTAAGAGAACACCATGTTTCTAAGACTAAACTGGCTCTTTATTAAGAGACCTAGTTACACAGATGTTGCAACTGCAGCTAGCATTCTAGCTATGTGCACATAGACTGACTTCTTGGTGCCTCTTCCAAACTGTTCCTCCCGTAATCTGTGCTCTTCCCTCCCCATTGATATCTTATCTATGTATCTGTGATTGATTAGATTCCTTGATATTTGTGTCTCAATTTTACCTCTTTTTCACTCCATACTGCAGTGCTGTTTGAGCTCCCTATCCATTTCTGCGTTTTCTGAGGGGCAAAAGAAATGTTTAAAAGGCCTGTAAATGCACTTTGTATTTACTGTCAATGTTTTCATGAATCTTTTCCCTCCCTCCACCAGAATAAAATTTTTTAGGCTCCAGTCATCTAAACATGTATGCAAATGCTTACTTAAGTATGTGACTAGTCTTACTGGTTTCCATGGTGGGCTGAAAGTTAAGCATGTTAATAAGTGCTTGTATGATTAGAACCTTGCAGTGGATTGTATATGCATGTCAGTTCATAGAGTTACCAACCCTACAGAATTGCCCTGGACTCTCTAGGGATTAAAGATTAAGCTTTAATTAGAGATTATGTTGTGTGATGAAACCTCCAGGAATAAGTCCAGCCAAAACTGGAAACCCTAGAGAAAGTGGGGCAGTGAGAGGGGAGAAGTAAAAGCAGCTGTTGCAGGGGGTAAAGGGGAATACAAGGGGGTGGGGGAAGAGAGATTGGCTACAGGTTTAACTGGTTTTGCAGCTGTAACTTGTTTGGAGAGAAATTCCTGCCACTTAAAATCAGAGATGGATACTTTAGGGTGGTGGTATTTATTTAAAAGCATTTCCCTCCTGTTACATTTTTGCCCTCAACCATTGTACATAATGGGCATAAGGACATATTTTTGTTTATGCCAATTCTGCGCTGTTGGGTGTTACCAGACAGCTCTGATATCAAAAAGGCTCAACAGGCCAATCAGAATGCAGCTTGGACAATCATTCGTGACCCCCACTGCCCCCAGCTCTTCTAATCAGTGGGTTATGCCAGCTTCTAATGGTGTAACTCAGAGTGGAAGGCACTGGTGGTAGAAAGTGTGCTTTGCATCACAAGGCACCTACAACCTCTCCTCCAATGAAGAGCTCGTGAAGTGAGCAGCACTGGTGAAGGATATGGTTTGGCCAGAGTAGCTGGGAATGTAGCAGTTTAGGCCCCAATTCAGCTACCTGCTTGTACAGATGCCTAACTTTAAACATCCAGGCTCTCCTATTGCCTTCATTGAAACTTCTTCTGTGCATAAAGCTCGGCACGTAGTTAAGCACCGTACTGAGTCAGCACCTCAGCTACCCTGGGCAGCTTCCACCAGCAGAATCCCCCTCAGCCCCTGTACACAACTTAAATTGCACACTCCTGGAAAAATTCTGAAGCGGGGGGAGGACAGTGGTGCATAAAACTTGCAACCCTTCACAACAATGAATCAAGCCCAGTATTTGCAAATTATATAAATCTCTGTGTGTGTGTGTGTGATCTTTGTGTAGTCTTCTCTTTTACCCATTGCAAGGAAAAAGTCTCCAATTTATTTCAGAAAAAAATGTAAATAACAAGCTCTTTTACTGTGCTTGGCTGAGTCACACAAAATGCACACAATTAACAGGTGTACTGTGGCGAACGGCACACAGCAGGCATAGCTGAATATCTTTCACAGTCCCAGATACTGAGCTAGTTTCTTCTGTGTCACGGGCTTTGAAGGATCAGCCAGATGTTGAACTCCAGTACCTTTTTGCTTTCCCTTACATTTCTTCTGCGGATAAGAATCTATTGTAGCGTTGCAATTATTTTAAAAAGATAGGTGCAGCCTGGAGGCTTGTTTCCTTTTTTCCTCCTCTGTGCTGACAAACAGAGCAAGGCTTCAGCTGAAGCCAGAGATGCTGTGTCTATCCACCTGATTTGAGTCAAAGATTAGATCCACTCTAGCCCTCGCTTTTTAATCTGTTGCTGTGTTGTGGCTGCTGTCTGATGCACTGAGCTAAGCTGGTTGCAACAAGATAACAGGGAAGATGAAAGGTGTCAAACCCCTGCAGAATGGTTCAAGTACTTGCAGAATCTGACCCACATCACGTTTTTGAATGCTGGCAAAAATGATAAAGCTGTCTCACAAGAAACTACAAAAATTGTTTCTTAAAAAGGTAAGGTGCTTCTCTTTGTTTTGTTTCGAACTGGACTGATGATAAAGTTTGCCAACTGCATTGTTCTGATGTGCTCACTCTTAAGAGGGCACAACTGCCCTCAGCCTGAGATGCGTTGCCCTTCTGCTTCACCAAGGTAGTTCTTTTTCATTTGTGGTGTTAATGCTTTATGTTGTGTCCCAAACTATACTTAAAGTACAGTATGCTGCATAGGTTAAGTCAAGTATAGTCACTGTTTATAGGCTGTCTCATCCCCAATTATCTTGTCTTTTTTTCCCCTACCTTTGTTGCACTGTCTCGGAAGCAGTGTGCATTCCAACCTATCAAGTTAAATTCTAATGTTCTCTGGTAGTTCCAAAAAGTATGGGGCATCTCATCCTAGTAAGCAGAAAAGGATGCACCCAACTGCGTATTGCTCAGTTTAAAAAGAATATTAAAATGAAGAAGCTGTTGTTAACTCTGTGACCAAAAGCAGAAATGCCCATATTTTAGAGTTATACTATAAACTCAAATATACCCATGCAATTAGTGCACTTCCACCACGTGTAACTGAGAGAATTTAGCATATTACTTTGGGGGTTCAACTCAAACTCTGTCTAAAATTCTCTGGTGAATTTGCCGCAGTCATAGTTGTGTGTCTAAGCACTGCCAAATACAAGCATTTAATAAAGTAGTCTGAAAAAATTGTGTGCATGGGACAGGAATCTATCATAATCTGAGAGTAGCAACTTTGGTAAGGCCATGTTTAAACTGTCTCTCAGCAACCCAGCTCAATTTTTTATTTCTCCCCCCCCAGCCCTGGTCTGTGACTCCTTGCGACCCACCCCACTTCAAGTACTGGTATTTAATATTTAAGTACTGTGGTACTGGCCTTCTTAAATGCCTCGTTAGACTGGGTGCTATCTGAAGGGCCTCTTTTTTCCAAGTTTTAACATTTATCCCATGGTTTATAAATGTACAATCACTGACTTTTCCCTGCCTCTTCATATACTTTCAGTTTATTAGTGATATATGAGACAAACAGTCTGTTAATTCAGCATGACTCTCAATTTAAGTGTATTGTAGTTTCAGATTTTCCATAGTGTATTGTTTCACATTCACAGAATTTCACGTTGATTTCCATAACATATGCTTTTGCTAATCAAAACAGCCATTTTGATTATATTCTTTTTGGAGCAAAAAGAAACAAAACACATTTTAAAAACGTTGTGAATATGGCACATTAATAGACAATCTGATTTAACCCTTTCATTGCTGAAGATGTGTATACTCTTGTTGTGAGAGAATTCTGCAATTTTTAATGGTAGTATATTCACCTCTGTGTAACTGTCCTTTGGAGGTTCTCCAGGCAAAGTGAACAGTATATTGCCCTTCCCCCCAGGAATATGTACTTTTTATAGTCATTAAGGTGGTGTGTGCATCTGATCAAATGATCAGAAAATAGTTGATTTGTGTACGTGTATAGTGCTCCAAGCCCCAAGAGAATTATTAAGATTAAAAATGCATGAGGAGAATTTCACGAATATATAATTCACCTTTCCTCATCTAGTGTGCTTTCAGGAAATGCATCTTTATGTCAGGGTATGTCACTGCTGAGCTTCTGTTTTCATCTGATAAAGTGAAGGTGGGTGCAACCCAGAAGGAACTGAACAGAATTTACCCTGGAAAAAACAGTAGGGCATTGATAACATTTGGTGTCCCGTAGCAACCTGCTTTCCCATTAAAAGGTACATCTACATGGTACCACACAATTAATACACGAGGTAGAATTGTCACCTGCCTCTGTTTATGGTTAAGGCTAAATTTTAGACAGGGGTATTTATATAGTAAAAGTCATGAATAGGTCACGGGCAATAAACTAAAATTCATGGCCTGTGCCCTGTCCATGACTTTTACTACGTAAATACCCCTGACTAAAACTTAGCAGCTCCTGGGGCCCTGGGTGCTGTGGCTCTTGGGGGCCCTGAAGTCAATAGCTAGCCCCTGCACTGGCCGCAGAGCCTGACTTCCCCCAGCCACTCCTGCTCCAAGGCCTCGGGAACTGCTGCTCAGGCGCTCCCCAGGGCCACCTCTGGGACCACTGCTTGTGTGCATCCCCTGGGCCTGCCACTTGATCAGCAGCAGGTGCAGCTGGCCCTGGGACCACTGCTCGAGCACTGCCCGGGCGACCGTGGGATCAGCTGCACTGGCCATTGCAGCTGCAAAAGTCAGAGGTTGCAGAAAGTCACAGAATCCATTACTTCCGCGACCTCCGTGACAGAGTCGCATCCTTATTTATGGTTCATGTTGTTTATCAGAGTTACTTGAGGGGGTAAAGAGTTTATCAGAGTTTACAGAGGGGGTAAAGAATTAACTTTTTTCAATAAAATACCTTCAAATTATAGTAATAAGCCTAAAAACAATTTGTAAACTTCTCTGCAGCACCCCTAAAATTTGGAGGAGGATGAATCAGTATAAAGACCTTTTTTGTAAGTGCTAGGAAAATGTCTGCAAAACAAAAGATCAAATTTTGCCCTCTGGTGCACATACACACCTCCAGTTGAAGTCATTATACCTGCATATTTAGGTCAAAATTTGGTTTGAAATGAGGCACATCTGCATTTTATGGTCTGATGGACAAATCACAACATTAAGTGTCAGCAAATTGGGGTTCCATTACTGGCTATGCCACAAACTTGCTCTGTGGTTACTAGAGCTGTTTGAAATTTCAATGGAAACTTTTCATGAAAAATTGTAGATGTTTTTCAACCAGCTCTATCTAATGACCAGGTCACCCTCTAATGGCTAGTCTCTGAAAGGGATATAACCTCCAATACTATGACAGCTAATGATACCTTTAAGTCAGAGGTGGGCAAACTATGGCCCACGGGCCACATCTGGTCTGCCAGCCATTTTAATCCAGCTCTCGAGCTCCCACTGGGGAGCGGAGTCTGGGGCTTACCCCGCTCCGGCACTCCAGCGCGGGGAGCAGGGTTTGGGGGTGCTCTGCGCAGCTCCCGGAAGCAGCAGCATGTCCCCCCTCTGGCTCCTATGTGTCAGGCAACCAGTGGGCTCTGCTCTGCACACTCTGAATCATGGCCAATGGGAGCTGCAAGGGTGGTGCCTGCAGACAGGGCAGCGCGTAGCAGAGCCGCCTGGCCGTGTCTCTGCATAGGAGCCAGAAGGGGCACATGCCGCTGCTTCCATAGTAACCACAGCAGAGTTTAGAACATATTCAGACAGATTTGTCACACAGTGCCCATATTACAGAGAAGATTTCTAAAGAGGCCTCAACCTGGCCTCCAACTTTTGTGATGCAATTTTGCACCTGCAGTAAATTGCAACTAGTGTACAGTTAGGTACAGATACACAGGATAGTGTTCAGACTTGTGGAGGCAGTTAGGTAGCTAGAGGTATAAATGCTAGTAATTTTGAATACAAAAGAGGGTCTGCAAAATTTACTCACACAGCCAGTCCCAGTGGTCTCAGTAGAACTAATATGAATAAGGACGGTTTGTAGACTCTCAGACTTCATGGCCAGAAGGGACCATCATGATCATCTAGTCTGACCTCCAGCACCTTGCAGGCCGGAGAACCTCTAGTACCCACTCCTGTAGAAGGCCAAAACCTCTGTTTAAAGACATCAAGTTACTGAGAATCCACCATTTACTCTAGTTTAAACCTGCAAGTGACCTGTGCCCCGTGCTACGGAGCCACTTGTTAAAATGTGGTTCTGCTCTGATTGTAGACCGAAAATGGCATTGTAAGGTTCCATCTTTGTCTCAATGGTCTTGTACCAAAGTGTTCCGTTTACAGGTAAAGTGATGGGCTTTTTTCTAATTACCAGCTCCACGAGCTCAGAGTAGTCTCTGACAATCAAGTGTGGTGTTCCCCTCACCCCCATGCCCACCAGTCTGTCATCATCATGCATCCTCTGTTAATAAGAACAAGCACTTCAGCAAAAATGTAAATGAAGACTTCAGTGGCCATCACCCCGTCACATGAATGTGGTGCTGCCAATATTTCTTGTATGATTTGTAAAATGCATATAATCTCAGCAGTGTTAGCAGGGAGGAACCTGACTTCACTGTTATAAAAAAAAAAAGTGTGTGATGATTTGGTAATGATTACAATAGTGGCAGAATATAGCTCTGTAATAGCTTGTCATAAATGTCTGTCTCATCCTGATCACCACCACCAATGAAAGTTTCTGTGCTTAAAGAACATATGGTTGAGTCATTGATCTCAGGGAGAGAAGAATGAAAAGCAACATAAAGCCAAAGGAATTGGAAGGTTTAAAGATCCGCTAGATGTCTTTGGGTACATTCATGTATATGCGAGTCATATACATGAGCAAGGTATTTCTTTAATCTTTACAATGAATCTCACTGTTCTTCAGATACTGTGTAAAAACAGAATTTTACCTGTTTTTTAACATGATGTTTTTTCTTTGTGGCATATGCATGCTTGTTTTCTATTGCAAAGTTGCTTGTGAATTCTGAGCTGCTCATCTCACAGCATGTTGTGTGCTAGCTGCTTTTCCCCCTCCACCCCAGAGCTGGCTGCATTTCAGTGATGTAAATACAGTTTGTGTAGGGGTTTGGAATCCATTAGGATGGAATGTCAGAGGTTGGTATGTGGATTTTTGAATGGTGTCATTTTTTTCACCTGCATCTCCAATGCAACAAATTCCAGTCTGCTGCTATGTTCTTATGTTCATATTCTTACATTCTTATGCAGAACTAGATAAATTCATGGAGGTTAAGTCCATTAAAGGCTATTAGCCAGGATGGGTAAGGAATGGTGTCCCTAGCCTCAGTTTGTCAGAGGGTGGAAATGGATGGCAGGAGAGAGATCACTTGATCGTTACCTGTTAGATTCACTCCCTCTGGGGCACCTGGCATTGGCCACTGTCGGTAGACAGGATACTGGGCTGAATGGACCTTTGGTATGACCCAGTGTGGCCGTTCTTATGTTCTTATGTTGATGACACCACAGTGTTGGGCTGACAATTATGGGGAATGTTAGTGATATTGAACTGACTCATTTTATTGGATGAATATGTCTTGGGTTTTTGAAGTGGGGTGAGTAGTCAGATCCCCTACCTGCTGCAGGATTTGCAGACACTCAAGCTGCTTGGACCATGCTTAGTGCATAGCTACCAACTTTTTTACATTTTTTT
Organism: Gopherus flavomarginatus; assembly: GCF_025201925.1. Lineage (NCBI taxonomy): Eukaryota > Metazoa > Chordata > Testudines > Testudinidae > Gopherus > Gopherus flavomarginatus. Next base: position 89,828,471 of record NC_066620.1, read on the forward strand.
TGCCAGAGACAATTGTCCAGTTAAGCTGGGAGACTGAGGCTTCTAGACATTGGGGCACTGCAGGATTTGTGTGCATTCTGGTAAAAGTTAGTGCAGCCCATTGGTCAATGTGTGTGTGTTACACATCCCCCGTCTGTGCCTGATCCTAGGGAGGATGTGAGTCTGTTACTGTTCTCAGCTACAGAGCCTGGCTTTTTAGTTGCTGCTGTAGACACTCATGCTGCTAGCTCTGGAGATCTCTGGTTCAATTCCTGTTGGCCAAGATGGCAGCTGCCACTGAGGCATCTTTGGTTCGCAGTGTCTACTAATGTTAACTGCCTGCCTTAACAGCCAGTAAAATATTCCTATCCTCATCTCACAGTTGTGGAAAATAAGACGAAAAGGTTAGAAACTTGACTGTGCCCTCAGGGAGATTAATACATTGCCAGCCCATGTGGCAAGGAGCCAGTTAAGCTCCTGGCAGCCTACTGGGAAAGAGTGTGTATTAAACTTGTCCCCATCCGCTGTAGCCTGGGCAACACTGCCTCTACAGCCAAGAACTGATCTGGGATCCTCCTCACTTAAGGGAATAATGGCAACTCTCAGGCAGAGGAGATTGTTTACATTTTCAAGGAAAGTAGCTGAAAAACATATTTAAAATGAAATTTAGATTATCTCTGGTGTTCCAAGATTCCAAAAAGTCAAGGGTGGGTGAGAGTCAGGCATGTCTCTAGGGCCAGCTCTGTGCAAGACACTGTATACATATAAAATCCTAATAAATCAACATTCGAACGTGTTTCCTGGGGATAGGGGAAAGCACAATGTATTACACAGAATTGCAAACAGGGATTAACAAATTAAAAGTGAGGCAAAGTTGATACCTACCAACTTCAAGGTGTTCCCTTCTGCTCTTGCCAGACTTGTCTTCTGAAATTACACCAGTGAATGTGGTTCTGCTCATGTGTTCATCTAGTGTGTGTGTGTGTGTGTGTGTGTGTGTGTGTGAGAGAGAGAGAGAGAGAGAGAGAGAGAAAAAGAAAGAAATCCTACCTCCCACTGATTTCAATGGAATCAGGATTTCACTCCTTTGGTCTAAAATGTCTAGCTTGCCATGGACTCTTTGAGGTAATAGTTTAAATGATTACTGTTACATTGTGTGCAGCACCAGACACAACCACTTATTTCATTAGTTGCCCATTTAATTAGATCACAGGTAAAATTTTCAAATGCTCCTAAGACATAGGAGCCTACATTATATTGAACATTAATAGCACTTAGGCTCCTAAGTCAGGGACACTTTCACATTTTTATCCTGTATCTTTATGTTCTGCATTTATCAACTGGTCCTCTACTTTTTTTAAACATTAAAATTAAATGTTCCTGTACTCCACTCACCAAAATAAAATAAAGAAAGAAAATAAAGAAAAGTCAAATAATCTTTGCTAGGGCTAAGATAAAGATTTTAAAAGTAAGGAAATTAAGTTCTGATTTCAGCAACAATCATAACTCAGCTATATTGCTTATTTATCTTAAGACATACATGCAACTACATATATAATACTGGACAATAGATTCCATATTACATTAAAAGAACATTGAGTTCGCAAAGTCAAGTACTCAAATGTTCAGAAATGCAACATTAGGTTGGCCCCCTTGTGCGCATGCTTAATGACAGTCTTTAATTATGTGGTCACGTACTACTTTTTCCACAGTACCCCTGCCTCGTTCAGTGCACAGGACAAGAACGAGTCATGTTTTTTTAGTGATGTTTGTAGGAATTTTTTTAACATGAGCAAAACATTATTTTTCTCTAACCTTGTTCTCAGAAATTTCTGACCTCATTTTAGCTGAAACTTTCCAGAAAAACTCAATCCAAGGCAAACCCTTGCCATGGAAAATTTCTGGCCAAATGGATGCAGTTTGGCAGAGTCTCAAGCACTTTAAAACTAGGTCTTATGATGGGATATGTGAGGCAGCCTTAACAGTAGGTGGTGCTACCTGCATCGCCTATAATGCCTAAAGGAGCTAAGAATTGGTTTCTGTGGGAACCATGTCTTTGACATTTTTAACCTTTTCCCATAGTGCATATGAACTGTGTTGGGCCCCAGCCTGTTGCCCTTACTGACAAGAGCATCCTTCACTTGCATGCATGCTTACATCTAAGTCAGTGGAATTATGTGTGCTAGTAAAGGTTGCAGGATAAGGTTCAACTCTGTGTGTATCTTTCCCCAATTTGAACCTTAGAGTCCAAAAGTTGGGGTACCAGCATGAATTCCTCTAAGCTCAATTACCAGCTTAGAACCTGTAGCGCTGCCACCAATCAGGAATTCCAGTGCCTGATACACTCTGGTCCCCCCAAAACCTTCCCTGGGGATCTCCAAGACCCAGACCTCCTGGATCTTAACACAAGGAAAGTAAACTCTTTCCTTCACCAGTGCCTTTCCTAGGCTTCCCTCCCTGGGTTACCCTGGAAGATTACTGTGATTCAAACCCCTTGAATCTTAAAACAGGGAGGGATGTTCCTTCCCCCCTCCCCTTCTCTCTCACCCAGAGGCAATAGAGATTCAAGCTCCGTGAACCTAAAACAAAGGGATTCCACCCCTCTCCTCTCCCTTCTCTTTCTTCCCTGTTAAGTACAGACTCAATTCCCTTGAGCCTCAACAAGGAAAAAAAAACCATACAGGTCTTAAAAACAAAACTTTTAATAAAAAGAAAAGAGAATAGAGAAAATCACTGTAAATTCAAGATTGAATATTACAGGGTCTTTCAGCTTATAGAAAGTGGAGAAAAAAGCCTCCTCCAACAGAAATACAATTTAAAATACTTTCAGCCAAATACACATTAGAACTCTACCAGCCAGATACACATTTGCAAATAAAGGAAAAAAAAACAATCAAAAGACTATAACCACCTTCCTTACTAAGTACTTAATATTCTGAATATATAAGAGACTGTAGCAGGGAGATTGGCAAGAAACCTGGTTGCATGTCTAGTCCCTTCCAGGACTCAGAGAGAACAAAGCCAAACCCAAAAACACAAACAAAGGTTTCCCTCCACCAAGGTTTGAAAGTATCTTGTCTCCTGATTGGTCCCCTGGTCAGGTGTTGCAGGTCACTGTTTGTTAACCCTTTACAGGTGAAAGAGACATTAACCTTTAGCTATCTGTTTATGACAGCCCAGTCCTGCAAACTAATCATGGATTAATCCCATGAGCAATTGCTGATGCACTACACTTGTTACACACACACTCTAGGGTGCCCCACTTTTACCCTTCTGTGTGCTCGATTTAGGCAACCCCACCCTTTCCCAATTCCTAGGGAGCAGGGCATAATTTTCTGTGGGTTTGCAGTTCCTTTTACCAGTGAAGGAGCCTTACAAAGTCATATCCTTAACCTCTATTTATTAACAGTTACCAAAACAGAACACACACGCTAAGCATACAGTGCTCACTACTGCCAATAAGGCAGCTGAACTTTTCCTGCTGGCCAGCCAGGATCAAGTTCGTCTGGGACTCCTCCAACTTGTGCACAATATGGTTGACAGGGTGTTGAGGTCTGGGAACTCTCATCTTGGCTGTGACCTGGAGTTAGGTTCCAAAGAACTTCCTTTTGGACCCCAGTTTATAGAGTTAAACTTGAGTCCTGCTTAGCTCTACCATAACCCAGGGAGTGGCAGCCTTTGGCATGCGACCCAGCCAGAGTGAGCACCCTGGCGGGCCTGTCCAGTTTGTTTACCTGCCACGTTCACAGGTTTGGCCGATCACAGCTCCCACTGGCCACTGCTCACCACTCGAGGCCAATGGGGACAGCGGGAAGTGGCAGCCAGCACATCCCTCGGCCCGCGCTGCTTCCCACAGCCCCCATTGGCCTGGAGTGGTGAACCGCGGCCAGTGGGAGCTGCGATCGGCCGAACCTGCGGACACAGCAGGTAAATAAAAGTTGCTGATCCCTGCTGTAACCAGTCCTTCTAAACTAAAATATTATAAAACAATATTTTCCCCCAATCCTAGCCCATTACTAAACAATTCTTTACCCAATCAGACCCCAGCACCTTATTTGATTTGTACATTGCAAAATTAATTATGCAGCAGACAGAAACAATTAAAGAATCAAACAGAGACCATACAGATAAACAATAGAGAAGTGGGGACTATAAAGGCAAAACAATAAAGAAGTAGAGATTTCTCAACTGTTCAGTGATTCCTTGCCAGAGCGAATGCTGTCAATCAAAGTTTTCTTTAAACATCTTAAGATCTGTTTCTTTATCTGGTGATGCTGGCTACTATTAGGACCGGAGTGCTGCTGTAACAGCCTGATATTACATTGTTTTGATATAATATAAAGGGAATGTGACATTCTGCTTCTTAGCTCATGGCTACTGCTGTCCTAATGTGGCCGTGGAAAAAGGCCTCAGACTTTACACACACTCTTTCCATTGTATTAACCATACTATAGCAACTACTGTGAGATTTAGAAATGGCAAGGATTCATATTGAGTGAAAAACCTTTGACCTGTGTTTGAGAGAAACAAGTTGCTTTTAACCTCCAAGGAGATCAGCAGTGCTCCTAATGAGACTTTTAAAATGAAACAGAGTGGCAGTAGCTCTATATAGCTGATTTATGTTTGACATGAAAATGCCTTGCATTTCCGGTGTAAATTCTGGAGATGAAATGGCTCATTTGTCCTCCTCAGCCCAAACAACCAATGAGGTTGATTCTTTGTTCTTCATGGGTTCCCTCCCCTTCGCTCTTTAAAAATAAAGATGGAAAAAAACTGGCAAAGAATGATGCAGCACCTATGAAATTGACGGCAAATTCCTGCATTTTAGCTACTCCTCCTGATCTCTTACAAAATTGCTTATATTGAGCCTAGCACTTGCTTAATGCTTCAATGGATGTTTGTCAACAAAGAAAACAAAACAACTTTTCTCATAGCCCTATGTCTTAGGTCTGTGTATTGAAAGAGAAAATACCCCGGGGATCATAGCTGCTACCAGGAGATCTCCATTTCCAGCCTGCTGCAACTGCGCCCTTTTTCTTTCTCTTAGTCCAAGTTGGGCGGTGACATCTGTGGCAGTTGCCAAGCTTTCCTTGTTTTACAGTCCACGGGCTAACATATCTCCTGCAACCATGACCCACTGGCATGTTCTCAGTAGCACTGAAAGGAATACAGTAGAAAGCTGGACCTTGCTATGTTTGGATATGGGTGTGCTTTCCGTGGACAGTGCTTTTGCCTCCCTGACTGAGGACGAAGGACCTCTTGAGCTGTCTCCTGAAACTTACACATCTCTAGTGGTAGGTGACTTTTGACTGAGAGGATCTCTTTAATATTAGAATGAAAATTCTGTAGAATAGTGTTCAAATGGGAGATATTGCTTATGGCTCAAGACATAAAAGATGCCAAATCGGCAAAAGTGTGCTTGAGTGATGGCAAGTAAAACAGCTGGGGATTTGATTTTAACTGATGTGAATTTGAACTGAATATAACTGACACATTAACCTAGTGTGTGCACTAACTTTATGTCTTAATTTATCATCTAAATTGCGTTTAAAGAACTTGGAAACATATACAGATAAACTAGTTTCCCTTTGCATCATCAATATAGATTTTTACAAAAAAGTTTGTTTATTGATTACAAAAATAGCTTCCTTTTTAAATTAAAAATTATATATTTTCCATTCTGCGCCGTTCCCCCCCCCTCCATCCTGGAGAGTTATTCCTACACAGAAGTAGCAATAGCTTCCCTGGGGCACTGGGTAGTAATATGCTCTTTGAAGGTGAAGCAGCAGTGTTGTTATGGTAACTAAAGGCTAAGGATATATGCTAAGTGTGCAAAAATGCAATGTTTGATTATTACCTCCGACTATTCTTCATTATGGCCCACTTTGATATTGCACTGCTAGCTCTTGAAACTTGCAATGAAATGAAACTTAACATTTGTAAAGAAAAGAAGGAAGAGAACTTCACCTTACGTTATTTTCACTTTGTCAGCCAGACTTCTTCACTTAGTAACACCTTGCTTGAAACTACGCAGGGGTTCAAGGCAATGCATGACGACCCCTCTGCCTGCTTTATGTATTTATTAAGGATGTCACTCTTAAGCTTCTATCTTTGTCCAGCTGGGAACAGACTTTGATGCTTGGGCCTGCAGAATGTTGCCCCTGGCATTTAGCAAACTTCTCTGGTAGTCAAAAATGTTGGTGTGCTTTGTGTATTCCATGCCTCTGGGAAATCCAGACCTTTCTTTTTTTTTTTTTTTTAGACAAATAGTTCATTTTCATGTGAATGCTAAAACATTAGAAACCCCTTAACAATGAACCTCTTCAGGCTTTTAGACAGGAAAAACCTGAGAGGCTGACTCATGGGCATATGCCTATTGTCTGCTGCATGCCAGAGAGGGCAGCAGCTGGTTGTAAGTTATGATCAAAGGTGCCTAAAAAGCTACTGGATATGTATGTGCTTTTTTGAACAGAACCAAACCTGTGCATGGCTTATTGCTATGGGTATGCTTTAAATCTCAAATGAGCAGAGCACAGGAGAGCTGCAGGCACCTGGGAGCAGCCTGAGAAGGGCTTATGCTCAGGTGCATAGTGAGAGGAATTGTCTTCTTGTCCAAGGATACCCCCCACAATCAGTTTGTAATGAACTCCTTAAAAGTTGGTAACTTGCACTCACAGCTTCTTGTAATACCCAGGTGCTGTGTGTGTGTGAGATGTCAGTCTGTAGCGCAGGGGTTGGGAGATGTCTACACCAGTATACTCTCTCTCGCTTCCCTTTACCTCCCACCATTGAATCTGTAGTCCTTACTGTGATGGGCACATGTGAGTGCTTAATATGTCTGGCACCATGCACTTGCATTGTAGAGAACATGTCATTGTCTGATGGGAAATACCTGACCTTTCTCTTATCAGATCTTTGCTTTTTCCATGCCCTCTTCTGCAGGGGAAGGACATATGACTCTTATTTATAAAACCAAGAGGATAGAACTTCGTTGACTGTTGCCAGTGCTGGCCAATACTGTTGTTAGAAAACAGGACAAGAGCTATATGTAGTACTTGATCCTGGAGGCCTCACTTGGCACAGAGTCACATTCGTGCAACACTGAGGTTGATATTTTAAATGGTTAAAATTAGCAATTCAGAAATAAGGTTCCCACAATGCCTGTAACGATGCCCCCTTTCACTTGTCACATGCACTATTTGTATTTTGTGTTATTGATCCCTACTCATTCTAATATCTTAGGCCCTAGTCCTGCTCCCATTGAAGCCCAATGGGAATTTTTCTGTGGAGTCCAGTGACAGTAGAATTGGACTCTTGGGGCCCAGATTGCCTCTGATGCTTGCAGGATGCACAGTAGAGGGGAAGGACCACAGAAGTCCAATGTCACCTCTAACTCACATATATGCCCATCAGTCTCCTTAGGGGAAATAAAACCACTGTACTAAAAAGGCCAAATAACTAGGTGTAGACTCTTCCTTCCCATTCCCCACACCCTATTTATCACACATTTGACATGGTTGTAACCTGATCCCCTGCCCAAGTTGTGGCTTTATTGACTATGTTCTCATAGGAGCCCAGAAAAAAATATTATCTCCGAGGAAAGTTTCAATAAATGTAATTTTTAATACTTGAGGATTCTGCAGCCCCATAGGCAAATATTGAGTCTTTGAGGTATGTACAGTGAAATCAACCACTTTAAAGTAACTTAAAGGTCCCAGTATGAGTCTTTCAACATAAAGACCTCCTCAGGTAAGTAGCCTTGTTTTCTAATCCCTTGTGTGCTTGCTTATGGCGGGATTCAATATAGTAATTCATGTATTTTTAGAAAAGTCAATTTCTCTCATAATTTGTGGCCTCGTTCTGTATTTCTGGTATTGATTTCTCTCTCTCTCTCTCACACACACACACACACACACACACACACACACACACACACACACACACCCCTGTTTAACTACATATTGTGACTGCAAAAACCTTACACTCTTAAGTTTTTATCTCTGCAACACCTTGTTCCTTAAATCAGATAAGCAGGGAGTTCTTGGCAGGGCCGGCTTTAGAAAGTGCGGGGCCCAATTTGAACAGTTTCGACGGGGCCCTGGCAGGGATGACCAAAAAAATAAAAAAGATAAAAAAACACATGGGGCTTGTACTCACCAGGCAGTGCTCCGAGTCTTCAGCGGCAGCGGGTCCTTCACTCGCTCCAGGTCTTCGGCGGCACTGAAGGACCCGCCGCCGAAGTGCCACCGAAGACCCAGAACAAGTGAAGGACCCACCGCTGAAGTGCTGCTGAAGACCCAGAGCGCTGCCAGGTGAGTAAAAATTAAAAAGGCACCTCTAGCCAGGGAAGAGATTCACACTGGGCGCGGGGCCCTCTTAGGTGCGGGGCCTGATTCGGGGGAATTGGTGGAATTGGCCTAAAGCAAGCCCTGGTTCTTGGATAGTAACTGAGAGTAACTACCTGGCAACAAGTGGTTTAACGCTGAATGATCCCAAACATGCTTAACACCCTCTGACTTGAGGTGCATGGTACTTTTCACGACCATGTCAAAACATACCACACTGAAAACTGCTGACCTCTGTCAATGAATGAGAATTGTAACTGTCCTTCCCCCCATGATTTTATAATTTGGCTTGGTGATTTTTCCTTTTGCTGGACTGCAACATGCTCACCAGCCATGCTGGGTGTATTTATTTTAGGGGGCTGAATCAGCCATAAACTGTGCAGTACCAGCCTCAGGAGTATTTTGTATTGGATTATCAGCTTTTTCCACTGTTTGTTTTTTTTCTTTTGGTACCTGCAAGGGATACCAGTGATGGCTTTTAAGTACAGTTCTATACTCTGGCCATTATCTGGTCATTATTTCAATCACTTTGATCTGGGGGACATATTCCCTTTCACTTCATTTCTTCTCCCTTCATCATCTCTAGCTAGTAGCCCTCCACTCCAAAGCAGTTTTATTATTGGAAAATGTCTTTGCCGCTGGAACTGAATGTACCACTGACTTCTTGGTGCTATTTTACCTCTAAAATTTTGAGAGGGTGATAAACTTCTAATGTCTAACCTGCATTTTGGAGAGCATTGTAAAGTCAGGTTGAGACAATCAAATGCTTTTGTAGATTATTAATACTTAGTTTAGAGTGTTTGCTGTCAGTTGACTTCAAGTCTTTTCATTGCCTTCACCTCTTTCTCTACTAGCTCGTTACCTAGGGGCTAGAAATAGGATGTCTAGATTCCACTTGTAGGGTTCTATATCTCGGACAGTTCTTACATTATGATGCATTAGTCTCTCAATGCCTCAGTTTGTCCTTGGCCACTACAGAACACCCATGGCTCTCTTCTGATACTCTCTTTTTTTTTTTTTTAAATCTCCAAATGTCTTTCATGCATTAGCTGTGACATTTCACATCTCACCAATGTGAGAATCACAACTCTCTGGCCTTTAACTCTGCACTTGGGTTAACTGAGAGTTGACTGTGAAAATGAACATATGGCTTGCATAAACATTTCAGCTTTGCTTCTCTGTTCAGACTTAATGCCTCTTATTTATCCCTTTGGGTACACTTGTCATTTCCATTGTTGATATAAGTGCAGTAATTATCATTAGGTTTCTACCTCTCTTTCTTTGGACACAGTCACGGGACCTGTTGGATGAGAGGAGAGGAGAGGAGAAACTTCAACCCTTGCTAGATATGCAGGGTATTTAAGCAGATTTTGTTTATCTTTCTGTACTCCTGAAGATAAACAGAAATATTACTGGGTGTTTGCTAAATAAATTCTTAGAATCAAAGTCTTAAATTTTAAAAATAAGTTTGATTTTAAAATATATATTGTTACTGAATATTTCTAATCAGGGTGGAGTGGAGTAGCCACTCCACATTTCACTTCTGTCTTCACACTATTGTTTTGCCATTGTAATTGTGGGCTTGTCTATGTTTAAAACACTCCAGCAGCACAGCTGTGCCACTGTAGCACTTCAATGAAGATGCTAACTACGCTGACAGGAGAGCTTTTCCCATTAGCATCGGTATGTCACCTTCCTGAGAGGTGGTAGCTAATGTTGACAGGAGAATTCTCCTGTCAATCTACTGCTGCCTACACCAGGGGCTAGGTCAGTTTAACTGCTTTGCTCACAGGTGTGGATTTTTCACGCTTCCGGGGCAACGTAGCTGGGTTGACCTAACTTTTTAGCATAGACCAGGCCTGTGCCTGACTGCAGCAGACATTGGAACCGCTAATTTAGAGCAGCCTGGATACTCTGAGCCTTTCTGCTGATCCAGGGATTTCCAGGCACACAACAGTGACACACTAGGTTGTCTTGCTATAACAACCTGTCTAGTTCACCTCTTAGTGCCTGTGGCATTTTATGGGGCTCGTCATACCTGATTGGGAGGCAACATGGTTCAGTGTTTAGGGCACTGGACTGTGACTCAGGTGACCTCAGTTCTAGTCCCAGCTTTACCACTAAGCTGTAGTGTGATCTTGGATGAGTCATTTCACCATGGGCCAGTTTTCCTATCTGTTAAATGGGGAAACTGACACTTACCTACATTTCTAAAGTGAGATCTATTGTTGAAAAGCTCCATAGAAGAGTTAATTTTTTTTATATATTGATTTGACTTCACCTCTCTTGTCCTGCCCCAACCTCAGTCCCTCACTTCTGGCCCAGTAAAGGATAAGAGTAATGGGAAAGCAGTACACTCTGGACCTGGGGATGACAGAGCATCTGCTGTCACTCTGGAACAACTGCATCCCACCCCTTCCCATACCTCTGGCTAATCTTTAGGGAGACATGGCTTGAATCACAACATCTGGACCTGAACATTTTAAAGGCCAGGGCTGTGTGGATCTGGATTTTTGATTCAGGCCCATCTCTTCATTTGGAGCTGCATTTAATTTTCTCTGGATGAAGCTGCTTTTAGCCTTCCTTTGTAGAAAGGTCACCTTCTAAAGGATGTAATAGTGGGAGCAACAAAGAAAGATGTGGAACCCAGAGATGCATGTCAAAGATGTTTCCTGTTAAAATATCCTTGAGGCTGTCCAATACGTTCGTTTTGCATGTGAACCCATTCAGTGGAACAGTTCTGGCTGACAAATGGGTACAGATTTGTTAGGGTAATATATTAATTCCATTCCCCTCTGGAAACTTCTTCTGTTTGGTGCATTTTCTTGGCCTCACCTTTTCAGGGTTGGCCTGCACTACTTCAGGGGAAAAACCTGTCAGTTAGGGCAGCTCTTGTGACACCTGATCTTTTTCATGGCTTACTTTCACAACATTTTTCTGACATGCTACAGCAGTTTATGGAATCTTCCATCATGTTCTGCTTCAGTTTTCCTTCCGACCGTGATTCTCTAAAAATACCTGCCATCTAGCTCTTCAAAACAACTACTGTTGTTGTACCACAAAGAACCACATTATGCCAATTGTAGGTCAAAGGATGCCCTCAAGAAAAGGAATGCTTGCTTGAATAAGAGAATACGTACCTTTGTGCTTCACTTCTTTACTGGTGTTTGGTTAAAAAGCGGAAGATAAGGCTAAGCAATTACAGCATTTACCTTTGAAACACTTTACAAACAATCCTCACCTCAGCTGAAAGAAAACTGAGGCACAGGGGTTAATGATACTGGAAACTTGTGTGATCAAACATTTTGCATCTGTTACAAGTTTGTTAATAGTCCATTCTGTAGTATGGTAGTACATGCTGAGGCAAATATACCCACATGAATCTAACAATAAGGTTCAGTTTTTCATAAATTTTATACCTAGAGTAGACAGTCACTTCTCCTTGACTATTTTATTATACCAAACTCTGCTTACGCAGTCTGGCACTTTCATGTATTTTTAACTCTGCACTTATTTGTCTTTGGTATAGATTTTATCTGTGTATTTCCTGGGCTCTATTAATAGCTGAAGTAATAAAATCTGCAAATTTGTGTTCCAGTGTCTAGTTATCAAAAGTATTCACATCATAATTGCATTAGTTTAATTGGCTCTGAAAAGACTTTTCTTTTTATTAAAGTTAAATCAATTTCTCCAAGTAAATGCCTCCTTACTCTTTGTAGATCACAGTTTACTCTCTGCTTTTTGAGTCAGACAGCAGACCACATTTAAAGCAGTGGCTCAAAAAGCACACCTTGGTGACATTATTCTGTTGTCTTGGATTCCTTCTAAATGAAACAAAATACTTTGTATAGGGCATGTTCTTTTGTGGAAGGTAGTAGGACTCAGGTTTTTCTCCTCACTGGAGAATATTTACTGTTCTTGTGCACCAGGAGCACAAAGAGATTAGAGCATGTGTCCCCAGGGTGCTTCATTTCTTGTGTGGCTAATTACAGGAGTATTTCATCAGCTCCTTTGGGGTGATACAGAGTTAAAAACTGGCTGAACTTTTGTGATGTTAAGATTGTTTCTTGTTAGCTACAGCTTTGTTTGGCAATGAATTTATTCTTCGTACCATATTATGGTATGAAGGTGGGCACAACATGCTTACTCTAGACAAACTATTATTCAGGTCCCAACCTCTCTCCTTAGGCCAAGATTTTCAAAAGTGAATACTGACTTTGGGAGAGAACCACCACTTCCTTTTCTGTTCCCTCTTTCCTCCAACAATTGAACCCTGATCAGACCCTTTTAGGTCTCAGAGCTGAGCAAAATTTTGAATGTCCATCTCTCAGGAAATTCTGATCTTTCTAAATTTGTTTCCCTTCTGAATCAGGACTAAAAGTCTGAATATCAATTTTTCACAGAAGAGAAAATTTCAATTCAGAAATGTCAAAACATTTCACTTTGACAGTTTGGATTGAACTGAAATGTTTTGACATACTTGAACTGAGAAGTTTCATTTTGGTATATTGAACCAAATTTACACATTTCACTTCATTTTGAGTCAGTTAAATGTTAAAATGCATCTGCCTATGGTGCTATGCTGCCACATTCTTCTCTATGGGTTATCTGGACTGACTAAATCTTTTATAATGCATGGTGGATATGTGACTCCCATGATGCACCACATGGCTCAGTCAGAGTAGATCATGGTTCATCAAGGAAGATGTAGTCTGACCAAGGAGCCCAACCAGTAAGAGAGAATGGGGACATGATACATCTGAACTACAACACCCATGAGACTCACACGTTACACAGATGCAGTTTAATGTCAAACTGACCTGAAACAAAATATTTTTTTCTTGACAGAAAAAAAAATCTGTAACATTAAAAAACTTTCCACTAATAGGCTCATGTAGTGTGGCTTTGCCACAGCGCGTGCCTTAGCGGGGCTGTGGGGTATCCCACCGCCTCGCTCTAGTCCGCTGGCAGTCCGGGCTCTGCGGCAGTGTGGGACAGCAGGCACACAATCAGGGGCTCAGACTTTTAAGCAGGGAGGCTGAGCCAATAGTTCAGATAGCTGCCCAGGCCCTAAATCAGGGTGGGGCAGCAAGCAAACAGTCAGGGACTCAGGCCTTTCAGCGGGGGCTGAGTCAATAGTCAGTTAGCAGGAGGTCCTAGCCTCTCCAGGCCAGGGAAAAGGGGGAGTCTGCCACCCAAGGAGTGGGTGGCAGGGGGGACGCAGGCCCTCCCACTCCACTGCTTCCCAGCCCGGGGCCCTAGCAGCAGCAGCAACTCGCTGCTGTCAGTGGGGATCCTGGCCGCAACACACTGACATAGGTTCTGGCAGTGTTGCAGCCAGACTGGGGTCGGCTGCCCCCGGGCTACTTCCGCACTCCTCCTCGTAGGGTACCTGAGTCGTCGTAGCATCGGCGGCGGTCTTGAACACCATCGGTTCCTCTGGGTAAGTAGTGGATGGCAGGCTCAGCTGCTTCTCGGGGTAGCTGGCAAGAGGCAGGCTCAGCTGCTTCTCGGGGTAGCTGGCAAGAGGCAGGCTCGGCCAGTCCTCCTCGGGGTAGTGAGCGAGAGGTAGGCTTGGCCAGCCTGGTGCAACGTCAGGCCGGCCGTGGCCTTCTGCTGTCTCCCCAGAGGCAGCTCGGTCGCAGATGTCTGGCCTCTCTGGCGTCTGGTTCCCAACTGAGCTCTGCTGGTGAGCTTTTATACTTCCAGGTCTGCGCCGTGACCTCTGAGGGGCAGGCAGGACCCAGTGACTCCGCCCACGCTGGTGTTAGGGGAGGTTTGTCCCTCAGTGGGGCTGTGGGGTATCCCACTGCCTCGCTACAGCTACCCTTGGTGGAGTTCCAGTGCCCCCTAGAGCTCTGTTCCTCCTATCTGGTCTTTTGGTTTCATACATCTGATTGGGAGGAAAAAATAGTGGTACACTCCCTAGCATCATCCATTTGTGGCATCAAAATTATTAGTATTCATTATTGGTATTCCCTTAGCACCTCGGAGCCCCCATCCTGGGCCAGGACCCTTTTATGCAAAGCACAGTACAAACCCAGAACAACAAGGACAAAACTCTCTTGAAGCCAGTAGGACGAATTAGGATTTATACAAATGAACCTACAGCAGAACTGAATCCATCAACTGTAATTGTGTGTACTGAGGTAGGTCCTTTTGGAAAATTTGGCCCTGGAGTTTCTACAGCCGTCTTTAATTAAGCATTTTTTAGTCCACTGCTGAATGAAGATTTTCTCCACGAAGCACCACTTTTTTTGAGCTCATGCCATTTCCATCTAAGCAATTCCTATCTGCTTTGTCATTTCATCTTTCTATTAGTTCATGAACAGCCTCTGCATTGATTCCAATCCTGGGGACACCATTCAAAAACTTTCTCAGACATCTTTCATCTGGCTGTCTCACAATGTGGACAGCCAACTACCACTTCCTTTTCTTTGCATAAATGACATCTATCTTTGTTAGTTGCTAAATGCATGCATTGGGTCTCCTGTCCTACAGCATGATTGCCTGCTCCATTCTCTTTGGCATTTCTTCAAGCCCTTCTCTATTTTCTTAATCAGTGTTCAAGTTTCAGCACCATAGATGATGAGAGGCAGAATGCAATTGCTGTACAACTTCAGACAAGTGACATCCATCCTGTAAGAAATGGTTTTAATCTGCTATATGCCACTGGTTTTCTTTTTTCTCATCTTGGTCACTGTCTTTGTGTAACATTTGACCCAGATTAACAGTCTTCCACTTCAGTTGTATAACTTTGAATCTTATCCACCAGTACATTTGACATGACTTTTGTCATCTTGTGATTTGTGTTCAGACAGTTTTTCTGCTTGCCTCACTGAGTCCATGTAGCATATGTGACAAAGTTCCTCCTCTACCTTGGTGGGTCCTGTGCTTATTGGCAGATTTGCTCACCTCAGTGATCTTCCCCACAGTCTGGATCAACTCCTCCTGTGTCTGATCAGGAGTTGGGAGGTTTGGGGAGAACCCGGGCCCGCCCTCTACTCCGGGTTCCAGCCCAGGGCCCTGTGGATTGCAGCTGTCTATAGTGCCTCTTGTAACAGCTGCATGACAGTTACAACTCCCTGGGCTACTTCCTCATGGCCTCCTCCAAACACCTTCTTTATCCTCACCACAGGACCTTCCTCCTGGTGTCTGATAACACTTGTACTCCATAGTCCTCCAGCAGCACAGCCTCTCACTCTCAGCTCCTTGTGCCTCTTGCTCCCAGCTCCTCACACACACTTCCTCTCCTCTAGCTCCTTCCCATCTGACTGGAGAGAGCTTCTTTTAAAACCCAGGTGCCCTGATTAGCCTGCCTTGATTGGCTGCAGGTGTTCTAATCAGCCTGTCTGCCTTAATTGGTTCTAGCAGGTTCCTGATTACTCCAGTGCAGCCCTGCCCTAGTCACTCAGGGAACAGAAAACTACTCAGCCAGTGACTAGTATATTTGCCCTCTATCAGACTCCTGTACCACATTGGCCTGGGTCTGTCACACATAGTAATAACATACTACACATGTAATAGTTTCACAGTTCGATACACCCCATCATTCCCTCAGTGCTAATGCTGCCTTTGTAAATTCCGAAACTGAAAAATTTGCAAACATTTTCTCTGGATTCGTAAGAATTTCAAAACTCACGAGATTAGGGTAACTCTTTATTACCTATTTATAGTGCTGACATACAAGTCACACATTTAGGAATACAAGTCTGATAAAGACAGGAGCTTGCAGTGCCCATCTAAAAATCTTAGAAATAGTTAAGAGACTTAAAAGATAAATAAACTAGAACAACAATAATACACATACAAATTACTGAAATGCAGTAAAACCAGTTGGTCTCGAAGGTAGCATAAACCATATCCTTTATTCTTCTCACTCAAGAAACCTCTCAGTTTGAATATAACTCTCAACTTGTTGATTTAGATGGTCTGTACTGAAACACGTCTTTCAGGTTGGCCTTTTCATATAAATAGAACATTCTATCAAAAGCATCAGAAATAAATGTAGTAGGCAGTGCAGTTAAAGTTAAGAAAGTACTGTAAAACTGTATGAACTCTATCCTCAAAATCAGTCTGAGCTGCTTTCAGCATCACCCCTCCAAAGAGGAAGGATGACAAAGCATGGTGATAAAAGCCAGCAATAGAGGGTCCGATACAAACCTTGTTGACATCATTGGGTGTTTCTCTTGCCCAGGTCCAAGGAATAGATCTCTTTGGAGGTGTGTGAAGGTAAGGGCATTTGCTTTGGGGGCTAAGATGCAAAGGTGGAACAGGAAGACAGGAATTAAAATTCTTTACTTATAGCACTTTATACAATCTTGAAATCATTTGGGGAAAGACTAATTTGTAGGGAGGGTAGCCATGTGTTTGATATGACAACTCAAACATATTAGAGGATACTGAAAGCTATAACTAGGCTGGGAGAGGTAAAGAGAAGGGGAAACTAAGAAGGATGTGTGTCAGACAGACTGAATGGATGAAAAAGTCAGGGCAGGGAGAAAGCGCTCTTTAGAAACGTAATGCTGTTACTTTACTACCACTAATCCAAGACATATCTTCTTAGCATAATTTATTGTGATTGTATGGCTAGATATGCTATGTAGGCTGTTTATTTTGTTTGATTTTCTCTCTTCTTTTTAAATTTGTCTTTAATTAAACTATTTTAGTCTTAGGTTGGACGGAAGTAAAACCATGGCATGGCATGGCATTGATGAAAAACTGTCCTGTTTAAACAGTTTTCTACCAGCTTTACTTTTGATCTCTTGTAAGAGGCAGATGGGGAGAAAAGAGTATCTTTCCTGGAGCAAGTCCTTAAGTTTCACCAAGATACTAGCTGTGGCCCATATCAGCGTTTTATCATTGTTGTGAAACAAACATCCAGAATACTGAATAATTGCACATACCTTCAAAGGAAGGAGAGGGAGAGAAAAGGAAATGGGTTACTTTGCAGATGAAGAGAAATTATTAGTAGGTTGACATTATCTCTAACAGTTATTTTAAGATTATAGTCACAATAAAATGGTTTTGTTATCAGTTTTTCCAGTTATAAAAACTGATATACTAATATACCATTTGAAAATGGTTTCATTACAGAAGCATAGTGCAGGTCTTCATCTTGAAATATATCTACTCCCACAAATTCTCACCACACAATAGTTTTTCCTCTGATCAGAGCTAGATAGCGTTGTCCTAGATCTTGCTCCATCCCACTTTAAAAATAAATAAATGTAGCAGTAGCCCTAAGACCAAGAGTCTTTTCTGTCCACTTTCAAAGAAAATAAAGCCAATTTTTGTTACTATAATGTTGTGTTCTTTCTCATCTCATCCTTCAGAATTATCATTTGTTGCTGTCATTTTTCCATAGCTTAATATTTTTTCATTACACTGTACAATTGTCATGTCATGCAATCTATCATAATAAGATTGCTACCAGTCTTTTACAGTGGTTAAGTTGTGTTTCTGAGACAATTTTTGTGGTTCTTCTCAGGCCATTTTTAACATCTTTAGAGAACGAACCCACAGAAGCTAAATAATTGATTTAATTAAAATCACTTTGCAAGCTCTCTCTTTTCTCCATGGAATATTTTCTCTTCCAAAACCCTTTGCTGTGGATTTCTCAGGTGCTTTCAGGATTTCAGTGTGCCAGATTTCACTGACCTTTCAAAACTCTGTCTTGCTTAACATTTACAATTTATTTTAGAAATAGACAAGCCATAGAAATTGGATTTGAATCTGGATTTTGAATACCAGGAAGTTGTGTGACATGTTCTTTCTTATTTTGGCTTTGGCCCATTATTATGAGGGATTAACTGCAAATTTCAGATTTGTGTCAAGGTTCAGATTTTGAAATCCTCCGCACCAGATTCTGGGAGTGTTTGTTTGGAAGCAGGGTTTTGAGTTGGGGCCATCTGACTAACTTCTAAATAAAGATAATAGAGTGATAATGCTTTGAAATAAAGAACTCATTTTGGATTTGTAGCTTATCTGCAAGATGTATGGTCTCTGTCTTCTTTTCAGTTTTGGAAAGAGATGTGTATACCATCTACCCTGTCTGGAGAGTAGGATAGACTGTGTTTTAAAATGTGACATGTTGATATGTCATGTGATGAGTCATATCTGCCTTTGTGCACCATGCCATGATTCAGTCAGGTGTGACATGACTAGAAATATATCACAAGAAGATACAGCGACCTAAACAACTCATTTCAGTCTTGTGAGGTTGGTGGCACAACTTTTGGCCTGCAGAGTAATTTTCAAAACTCATTCTTCGAAAAATTGAGGTTTTCAGGCCAAAATATTTAGGAAAGCAAGAGGAGTTCCCAATACCATTGATCATCCTGTGCTATATGCAGCACACGTGTTTCCTGAATTATTTAGAAGGTATCATTACTGACCTGAAACAAGGCACGCCAGAGTCAAATAGTGTCAATGGAAATATGTCGAATTACATCAGTTGAAAATCTGGGCTATAATCTTTATTGTTCTCCATTTACCTATAATTTGACAGAAGTACAAGGCTATTCCTTGCTAACTAGAATACCAGTGTAGACACTTGTGCCATATTTGTGTGGCAGGCAGATGCAGCAACAATAGCCCTCTGTTGTTGATGGCACTCTCTGACAGGAGTCGGCCTTTCTTTTTATTCTCTACTTTCCATTCTGCCATGACTGGTACTAGAGCCTTTTTTATCTAGGGCAAAAATGTGTAGCAAAAAGAATCCAGAAAATGGTTTCTAAAAAAAGTCCTTCTTGCTATTCCAAGCTAATTTATTGCAACAAAAAATGCCCAGACAAAGGCAGAATTTTCTGCTCAACGTACTTGCCCCTTACCATTTGCTCAAATGGAGGGGCCTTATAGGTCCAGATAATGAGAATGCATTTACCCATGAGGAAATGGCAGAGACAAATGCTTCAGATCCCTGCTTTTTGCCTAGATTTTTCCTTAGATGGATGATGATTTTAAATTCATAGTAAGCAGAACCTCTCTGGAGGCTTAAACAAAATTTGTTGCTCAGTTCTGAAAGTCAATGAAACAGTCTTGCAAGACACAGGAGCTTCCCAAAGAATCATCCGCGCTCCCCAAAGAATAACCAAATACCAAGGGAGAGCATACACTGTACTCCAGTTCTAAGTAGTTAGCAGGAGAGGAAGAAATAGTTGAATTTCCCTTAAATTAGGACACCTATCAGAAATTATTTTCCCCAGCAAGGGAAATTGCCAATGTCTGTCTCTTATCAGAAAAAGGTACAGAAGAGTGGGTGGGTAGCAGGAAGACATTTCTAGTTCATGAAACATTAATAGAGACTATTTATCTAGATTCTTAAGATATCTGGATTCTGTGGCCTGATTTTTCACTGTTACACCTTGTATAGTCACATGTGCTAAGTGAGTGTAAAACTCTAGCATTTGATTTAGATAGCATTTTACACTCATGTTGCATGCACTTCTCTCAGGTGTAAATGAAAACGTGAAGCAAAGAAGTGGAGAATCGTGCCCCAAGCATTGACTTGCCAGAGTCACCTCCTTAATGATGTAGAATTGCAAATATTAGCCTTAATGTATTGCAAAGGAAAGGTAGCTACTCAAGCAGACCTGGAAGAGAGAGAGTAGTTACAAAAACAACCCTCCTCCACAAATAAAACACTAACAAACCTGCAACTAAAATCTTTTTTTTTTCTCTGCAAATAGCTTTCTAAAAGCTCTTGTGGTAAATAGACTTTGCATTTATCAAATGGTACAAAAGCTCTGTGAGACATCTGAGGATTGTAGGAAAGAGCAGAAATTGAAAAAGAAAATGAATGGGAAGTCTATGAATATGTCTACACTGCAATGTAAGCACAGGATCAGACTTAGGCTTGAGTCCAAACTTCCCTTTTGTCTACACCCAAATCTTGCAGACTTGGGCCTGGATCTGGGACCCTGCAGGTGTGGAGGGTTTGAGCCCAAGTCAAACCCAGACCCAGGGTTTGAGTCCTATTGCTTTTCACTGTAGACACAACCCACTCCTGACTTGGGTCCTGGGAACCCACCAAAGGTACCCCACAATCCCATGGGCCAACTTCCTTTGTCCTCTCTATCCCAAGAATCTCCAGTCAACTCCAGGGAAACGAAAGCACATTATCCAAGGCAGGTGTTTTCTGTCAGTCCGCCCAAGTGAGGGACTCCACAATTTTGCCAAACGTTAACAATTATTAGTATTAATTACTGCACCTCAGACTCTACTTGGTTCATGACAGATTTCTGCCTTGAAAAGCTCAGAATCTAATTTCAGCTTTGTGGCAAAGAAAGGGATCAGAGAACAGTAGGGAGAAGTAAGGGAAGGAAGAACAAGGTTACAGTAGTAGGATTATGCAGTTACTCAGCAAAGGCTGAACACTGGAGAACAAGATTTTTTTTTAATGATTGTTTTTACCACTTTGGTTTAAAATAAATGCAATGTAAATGAACACTTTTGACTATTGCGAAACCGCAAAAGAGGCTACTGAGGAAGAAGCTGAATGAGAAACTAATTCCCAAGGTTGGCTATGTCCATCTGTACTGGTGAACCCAGATGATCAATGGACACTGTTCATCTCCAAGTCACTAAAGCCGCCATTCCTGTACTGGAAGAATTGAAAAGGGAGGGCATTCTCTGTGCTTCATGTGGATCTGGTCAAAAATGATGAATTGTTTTTTGTGAAAACATTTTTTTAAAGTTCACAAAAATATTCTGCAAAAATGTAACCAAAATCGTGATTAAATCAAACGTTCACTTATATACACCATGACTGAAGTAACTGAAGCAGGGGAGCAAGGGAATTACTCAGTGTTCATAATGGAAAATGTGGTAGCAAGTTATCAGAATTTTCTTGGCTTTCCCATAAGACATCAACAATTTTGATGCTTGTTTCTGCTACTGACACAGTGTATACACAACATCTTGGGTCTTTGCTGAAATCTTTTTAAGCAGTAGCACCATTCCTGAGCCATCACATGAAACCTCTTATTTCCCCATCTACTGCTTATCCAGACTTCAGTGTTCACCATTGTTAATGTATCTTATGGGGCAATATTAGTAGACCAGAGAAGACATACTATATATTTAATTCCCTGTGAAAATGTCACTGTTGCAATCAATGGTGCTGGTATGAAAAAGCCCGTTGGTTCTGTCTCGTAGCATAGCAAAATCTTGAGGTATTCCCTATATAGACCTGCCTCGGGAAGTGCTTAAGTGTTGTGGTTTGCAATGATATTCATGGCATCATAATCCTAATTCACATTGGGATGGAGCAAGTATTGTTTGCTAAACCTCACTGCTAATACTGAAGGGCACAGTATGATGCCAGGACAGTCAGTCTCTCCTATCGTATTTCTAACCCAAAGTAATATTTAAAATATGCCTTGTGAAAATGATTCATGCTGTAACTCCCATCATAGTACTTTTCTCTGTACACTCAAGAGCAGGCTTTATCAAAGTGTAGTCATTATTTCCCATTATCAGCTAGGACACAAGGTGACAAAACTACTCAGCCTGCTCCCATGCTGAAATGAGAACCACTGAGAGCCAGTTTCCTGAGCCCAACCAAAGTGGCATGGAGAGTCAATACTAATATATATCTGAACTGGTGACTGTGTGTGTGTGTTTGTGTATGAAAGGAACTTTTCAATGCAATGAGCATCCTTAGAAGAAACACGGAAACAGAATGACAGATGTTCCTCTCAAGCAGCTGTTGAAACTGGCAGGGTTAGCTTTGCAACCAGTTTAATGGACAGTTAGTGAAGGAAGCAAAATGCAAACAGTCTGATGAATAAAATATGTCTGAGCCCAAATCTTGGCTGCAGTTTCCATGGCAACAAGGAGCATAGCAGCTGAGCAAACTGGCTGCACACCAGGCCAACCAATCATGGTTCAGCCTTGTACACCGGCAAAGGGGATGAGAGGGCCCCCCCTCCAGTATCATGAGGCAGCAGGTGCTTCTTGTGGCAGGACAGAGAGCTCATGCAAATCAGTCCATATCAACAAAACAAGAAAGGAGAAAAGTGGGGTGAGGAATCAAGAGAAAATCCCAAAGCCATGAAGCAGAAGGAAGAGCTCCCAAAAGAAAGGTTGAGGTAGAGGAGATGAGATGAGGACACCAGTGATGGGTCCCCTCCAGAAGTGATGTGTGAGAGGGAGGAAAAGATGAAGAGGACGGGGCAGGATTAATGGACTCCTAGTAAGCAGGAGTGAGCAGGTGACAGTGGGAGCCACCAGCAGGGTGGCTGGGGTGTAGAAGACTCCTGAGGTAGTGGAGAGGGTGGTCTGTTTTACTGAGGTGAGTGAAAACAGGCATGGGAGCAAGCCCTTCTAAATAGTGTAGGAGGGAAGAATCCCTTAGACTAGGTGATTTGGTGCCTATACATCCATCAATATGCCCTTGACATGGCATTAACCAGGATGATGCCCAAATACTGTGCATACAGAGTAGAAATAAAGTGGATCGAATGCCATTTTCACTACTGTTTACTGTTCAGTACTGCCAGCCTGCGTCATTCCAAAAGCCTATATAAATGAATATTTTAAATAAGTTTAGCCTAGAATCCTACAAGCCGATTTGAGAACCAGCATTTACAGATGGGTGATTTTTAAATACCTTGTGATATACTGTGATTGGGGAAAAAAGGGTCTAAATATCTTGAAGCTCAAGATTGAAATGAGGTTTCATTATGGAAAAGGGATCATATGACAAAGTTTATTGCTATTGGTGGTGGTGAAGTCGTCATAAATAGCAAAGTGGAAACACCCATGTAAGTTCTACATCAAGCTGTGTTCAGGAATAATAGCAAGAGTAATGTGTGATGTAATAAAATTATCCATTCTGGACACTCATTTTATTTGGAGTGTCTTTGTGGAAGTGAACCTTCAGTAACCAGTGAAAAACTGCTACTGGTCCTGCTTTGCAAATAGTCAGAAATACAAACTGGAAATGACCCATAGCTAGACATAGTTACTGGAGGTCAGCAGAGTGGTAATGTTTCACATTAACTGAATTGAACAGAGTGAAGAGCACAAAAGCACGTATAATCCTTTAATTCTTTTTAAATCCAGACTAATCTGTATGATTGTGGATAATCCTTTGAAACTGCACCAAAATCAGCCCATAGAGCATTGTCAGAAGCATGACATTTGGCCTTGAAACATCACTCTTACCCTGCTACCCCTTCCATGAATAATATGGCACCTCTGTTCCTCCTCTTGACCCAAAAACTGAAGTTCTTTATTTCAGCAGCTTCATGATCATCAGGCCTCAATTTTCTCTCCCCACCCCTCTGTTTCTCATGTCCCAATTTGCAACTGTAAAAATACCTAAAATCTCCTGGTTATTAACAGTGACATTTTAGAACTTTCACTGTTCCCTTTTTTAAGTGCTTAAAAGAAAAATAAATTAAAGTGAAGTGTAATTGTGTATAGCCAAGAAATTGAGACTGTAAATTTCCCAAGAGGAACTGTAACTCTGACCACTTGTAAAAATGCATTGCAGTAGGGCTTTTGTTATCTGATAACATAAATCAATGGTTTTCAAACTATTGTACTGGTGACCCCCTGCCCATAGCAAGCCTCTGAGTGAGACAACCCCCCCCATTAATTAAAAACACGTGTTTATATATTTAACACCATTATGAATGCTGGAGGCAAAGTGGGGTTTCGGGTGGGTGCTGACAGCTTGCGACCCCCCATGTAATAACCTCACAATCCCCTAAGGGGTCCCGACCCGCAGTTTGAGAACCCCTGACATAAATGGAGTGAAGTGGTCCATCTACAGCTAAAGAAGATTGCCCTTCGTACCTTTGAAAATTTTCCCCTTTCATTTTCTCCAGTAAAGAGTAGATACTTCATATAACTTTTAAAAGGCCTTTGAAATATAACGAAAACTTGTTCTCTGTCTTAAAGAGTAGAGCATAAAGGCTTGCATGCTAATATTTAGTAACTCATGAACACAATGGAAACAAGGAAAATCTTCTGGCCTGCAATGGAAGATTAAATTAATGTTCACTTTCATGCATACCACAACCATCTAAACAGTGACCTGGGTTGATTACTTCATGCTATATTTCCTCTACCCCAATATGCAGGATGGTCTAGGTTAACAATGCTCCTATCTACTAAAAAGACCAATTACTCTGGGAAATGGCATGAGGCCTTCATTTAGAAATATTCCAAAACTCAAGAATGCAAACTAATATCTAGCTAAGTATCCATGGGGCAGCCATGTTAGTCTGTATCCACAAAAACAATGAGGAGTTCAAGGGCACCTTAAAGACTAACAGATTTATTTGGGCATAAGCTTTCTTGGATTAAAAACCCCACTATCTAGCTAGAGACAACTAACTAGAAAGATGCTCAAGAGCCTCAAGAACAAGAATGATTTTCAGGTCACATGGCCATGTTGTCCCTCCTTTATTGGTCTCCTCATTTAATATTAAGTGAGCGCCATTTTCAAAATCTGGATATGTATTTTGGAAAAAGAAAACTGTAGTTTGTGGGGTGTTTGGATCTAGGATTCTTGTTCGGGTCCATTTCTATAAAATATATGATTTACAAAGCAAAAAGAGTTATCTTTTAAACTAACACTCAAACGCATCATTAATTTTTATTTGTAATTGAAAATCACCTGTGTTTACAGTTTAGCTTTCAAACCTTTATTTTAGTCTTTGTAGCTTTAATTTCTTTGCAAATAGCTCCTTCCAAGCATCAGCGGTATTATCCCTACAACGGGTTCAAGCAGGCAGACAGATGGTGTGCGGTTTAATCCACCTCATTGCTTCATCAACAGTAGGGCCAGACATGAATGATGTAGCCAGCTTCAAAAAAGCTGCACTGATGCTATGATAAAGCAATGTAGCATTTCCTCTATTTCTTACAAATGTCCTTATTCACTGGAAGGTGACAGATGGAGCATTTGAAATCCTTACATAAATTTTTCAAATGTAAATGATCCCTTACTCCATTTGCACTGCGAGAGATTCGCTAAGTTCTATCCATCATTTATTAGATATTTCGAGCCAGAGTTGAGAATTATGTTGCATTTTATAAAAAGACTGGCTGGATAAGAAGCGCCTGACAGCAAATGATGATTCTTATTTTGGGAAGTTTAGGAAGGGCAATACAAGCAAGCATTAGTTTTTTTTTTTTGTTTTTTTAACATTAATGGCTCCATGCAGGCAACAGAACCACATGGCTCTGGGGTCTTGGTTTTTGGCAAGTATCTGTTAGAACAGTGAGCTGGTTACTCTCTCAGCATCTGCTCCGTTCTTAATCTTGGCCACTTTCTGATAGTTTCCTGAGCCACTTATCAAAAGCTATTAGGAGAGCTTATGCCAAATTTATAAAATTAGGGAAGAAAATAAGACTTAATCTACCCATTAGATTTCTACAAGGGGGACTTCCTTGATACTCCTCCCCCGCAAGGAGTTATCAGCAAGGATAGAACCTGGGACATTCAGCACCAAAATGGAGTACTTGAGCTGAAAGAGTAATAGCTCTGCAACTGTTGCTGATAGGTTGTTGTCTTCCGAGTCAGTGCTACAGGCAGACCTGATCACTTCACCAGAGAGTTAAACTGACGTGACTTTTATCCTTTTTCTGTAAACTGAATATTGATGTCCTACAGAATCTGGAGAGCATTTAGAGCAGTTCTACAGTCCATACTCAGGCAAAGCTCCCAGCAACATTTATAAGGAACTGCAGAATTTAACACTGAGTCCAAACGGGCTGTCAGGGCCAAGAGACTGGGCTGTTTCATCAACTGAGAATGAATGTGATTCTTCTCTTATCTAAATGGCATCCACTAGATTTCTTGCTGTAGTTGTTAGAACTATTGTACCAATACTGTATTCTATTACATTTCATTTATATTGTATAATCCGTTTTCCTGCCCCTTTCTTTTGCTCACCAGGCAAACATGTCTTGTTTTTATGAGATAAATCAGTGGTTCCCAAAAATAGTCCATCAAGCATTTGTTGCTGCTCCTTGGGAAGCTGGCTGGTGCCCTGAAGCTAACTTTCCTTGTTTCCACTTGCTAAGTCTCACTGAAACAGCTAACAATGAATCGAATCCGTTCCTAGTATTACTTTCCCATAATAGCAATTGCTGTAGTTGCCTCAAGAATATTGTGCAATCACAAAGGGTGGGCAGTGTCCCCTGCAATTGTGGTGAGGCATGGATATAGCCACAAAGTAATCTCACTAAGATTTAGTCCATGCTCTGAAAAAGTTTTGACAATTTTTTTTTATTTGTAACTTTTTTCAACAAATTGGCTTCTTTTGAAAAATGTCTGTCTGACTTTGATTTTTTTTAAAAGTGAAAAAACATTTTTGGGAGGCTTTGAAAACAAAATTGGTTTCCCATGTAATGTTCCCCCATTTCACCTGCCACTTATCTTCTTAGCCCTACCTCCCTTTTTTCCCAATGGAAAATGGTAACAGAAGAAAAGGAGGAAAAGAGAAATGGGGTGAGGGGAGACAAAAATTGCAACCAAAAAACTTTCAGTATTTAAAATCTAAAATCTTTTCTTTTTTCATTAAAAATAAGAAAAAATCAAAAAAATTTCTGAAAAACATTTATCCTTTTTGACCAGCTCTAGAAATAGATAAAAGTACTGGATGATCAAAAAATAGTGATACATTTTCCCAGCATGAGTTTCCCTAACATGATTTCTTCCTTTCTGTGTTACAAGAACTGGTTCCATTGTGATGGTACGTACAGAGTGTGAAAAACAGTATATTGCCACCTTCTGCAAGATCTTGCATCCTGTCTGTGACTTCAATCATGAGAGGAACCAAAGCCTTAATGTTGTTCTGTGTGGGTGGAAGGGGATGCCTGTGGTGATCCTGTTGCAGGTTCTAGGCCCAAGAAAGCACAGAAACTGAAATAAGTTATCCAACTGAATTTTGAGCAATAATTTGTATGTCTGAGAGGATGGTGAAGCATCAAAGTCATAGTAGGTCTCCAAACAGCTAGTGAGAAACCCTCTTAATTCTGTTCTTAACATAAAAAAAAAACAAAACCTCCCTTCCTTTTCACATCTCTATCTCACCTACCAAAGCCTTTAAAAGTAAAACTTACATAAAGTTTCAGTTATGTCTCAGACTCATGGATTTCAAGGTCAGAAGGGACCATTTTGATCATCTAGTTTGATGAATAAATCTTTCCCAAAATAATTCCTAGAGTACATTCTTTAGATAAATGTCCAATCTTGATTTAAAAATTGCCAATGATAGAGACTCTACTGGGACCTTGGTAAATTGTTCCAATGATTAATTACCTTCACTGTTAAAAATGTACGCCTTATTTCCTGTCTGAATTTGTCCAGCCATTGGATAGTGTTGTACCTTTCCTCTGCCATATTGAAGATCCCATTAAAAAATATTTGTTCCCCATGTTTGTAATTCTAGACTGTGATCAAGTTAATCTTCTATTTTATTAAGACAAATAGGTTCAGGGAGCATAATTTATCATTATAAGACATTTTCTGATCCTTTAATCATCCTCATGGCTCTTCTCTGAACCTTCTCCAATTTATCAACATCCTTCTTGAACTGCGGACACCAGAATTAATCTCAGTATTCCAGTAACAGTCAATAATCCTTTGTTTGATGCAGCTAAGCAGTCTCTCAGTGGTTTTCCAAAACTCACTTCACTCTTTGCCATTCGTAAAAATAGTCACTCTGTCCATTATTGTAACGTCCTATTTTTATCCCTTTCTTGTATTATTGAAAATTCTTGAAAATAAACATAAAATCTCCCTGAGCATAGGTTTGTATTCTCCTGTAAATGACTGTGCTTTTGTGGTGTCAGTGATCAAGCTTGCCAAGAACATTACTGAACTGATGTGATAATGTAGTTGTTTTACCTGTTTGATGAAGACCAATATTGTACTGTAGACATCCAGGAATCAAATTAGCCATTCGATACAGTAGCATGTAAAATGAGTACACAAAGGTAGTCTGTGTTTTGACTCTTGTTCTCCATTTTGGTGGTCTTGAAAATTGGTCTTACAGAATTGTTGAGATACTAGTCTAAACATCTCTTGCTCTCATGCTTATAATGAGACATAGTAGAAGAGTTTAGTCCCCTACATAGTTAGAAGTTCTAACCATGTTGTTTCACAGAAACTCACAAACAATGGTTTCTTACAGCCAAATCAAAGTCTATGTCTGTGCAATTTTTTTTCTTTCTTTCAATTTTTAGAATGATTCCCTTCCAGAGTTACGTGCATTTTTCAAATGGTTCAGGGACAGTCTCCAGGGCGCATGCATCAGCATTTTCTATGCTCTGAGAATGGAAAAAAGCCATAGTACTTGATGGAACTCTACCTTGGTCAATTATTCAATAATAGTTTCATCTCTGTGCTTTTGCACACTCAGACTTACAGAACTCTCCTTTGTGGAATGGAGTAGTCCCACTGGTTTGAATGCGACTACTTGCAGTGCATTAAGATAAGCATATGAATAAAAGTCTTTGCAGGATAAGAGACTTGGTTTGTATATATCCATAGTAATGTTCTTACTCCAAGTAAGAAAATACATATTCCAAATTAGGTAATGTACATTTGGCAACCTAAGTTACCCTGGTAGTTTCAATTCAGCATGGCATTGTTCAGCCACTGAACTATTGCATGGGATTGCTGTGTGCTGTCAAGCAGCAGCAACTTTCCACACAAAAATGACTGCATTTCAGTGGTGAGTGAACTACTTCCTGTATATATAATCCTCAGCTAGAACTACTTCCTGTATATATAATCCTCAGCTCGTTCAAGTCAATGGAGTTATGCTGATTTATAGCCGCTAAAGTTCTGAGCCATAGTTTGTAGCATTCTGTGGGATTCATTTGGATGAAAGACTCTCTAAAAATGTAATATTAATATCTAGGTCTTATATTTGGCTGTGTTGGCTAGGTAAACTGAAATTTAATTGGAATTAATAGCCAGTCAACGGAAAAGGCAACTTTTGAAAAAGTAACCATGTGCTCCAAATAGTAGTTAAAGTAACTAGGAATATGAGCTAGATGCATGAAATAGGCCAATATTTATTCTGCATTCTCTTAGTGTGATAACATCTTTGTTTACTGGGGCTAGTCACCACACTTTGACTATCACTACATGATAGCATGCAAATAATTCATCTATAAAGATGCAGCTCATTTGTTGATCTTTCATTAGAAATATGCTTTAAACCATGTGCCCACCACAAGTCTCAGCCATAATTTATTTCCAGGAGCAAACTTGACAGCAGGATACATTTATAATGTCAAGCACTTGATAAACTGATTTAAATACCTAAGGAAATCATCAGCTTGTCACTGAAAACACCTTACCATATTGTTGATGTATGTTTGAATTGGAGGCTGTCATCTTGCTATATACAGAAAAAAATATTGTCATCTTAGTGAGACATTCTTTTGTTACAGCGTTCAGCTTTAAGTTTTTTGTATGCTCCTTATTTCTTTTTTTTTCAAGCCTCGGGGGTTTGATGGCAGTTACAATAGTGAGGCCATGGTGCCCAGTATGTGGTAGTGCAAGCCCTCACAGAAGCTATTACTTACTTATGCCAATGTAGTTTTATAGGACTGAGTACTGGGAACGAGGCTTGCACCTTGCATTGCTCGCTTTCTGCTCTTCAGAAAGTGCCCTTCCTCTAGAGAGTGAACTCTTACTTTCTGTTTCTGAGGGCTGGTCTACACTGGGGGGGGATCGATCTAAGATATGCAACTTCAGCTACATGAATAGCGTAGCTGAAGTCGAAGTATCTTAGATCAAGTTACCTACCGTCCTTACGGTGCGGGATCGACGTTCGCGGCTCCCTATGTCGACTCTGCTACCGCTGTTTGCGTTGGTGGAGTTCCGGAGTCGACAGGAGCGCAGTCGGGGATCGATATATCGCATCTAGATGAGACGCGATATATCGATCCCCGAGAAATCGATTGCTACCTGCCGATACGGCCGGTAGTGAAGACGTACCCTTAGCTAAACTCAATGCATTGGTTCACCGCTGCAGAGACATTGACAGCCCTTGATGTCTGATTTTATATTTACATTCTGCTTAATCTCATCTCCCAAGAGTTCATCAATCTTTGTCAGTAATGGGGCTTGCACTTTTGTCTTTGTTTACTTGGAATGCATCGAAAACAAGTTGATGGCTCTTTTTTATGAGTTATTCTACAAAAAAATGAAGTGTCTTTGAGAAAAGTTCCATGCTAGTGAAAAGCTGGACGAACACTCCGGTGAATACAAAAGTTGACTCATGTCAACAGTGTTGCCTTTGAGAAGAAAACTGCAAACCATACTTCATAGTGAATTGATTTCAAATATTTGAAGTTGTAGCAGCACAATGGCTTTGGGGAAAGAAGTGTGTGTAACCATCATCAATTGAGTCTAGAAAACTGTGGACTTTTTCTTGTTCTTTTTCTGAGTCTTTCAAATTTCTGTTACTGAAACAGAGATGACAAACAGTGAATGCCCCACCACAATTGTAAGTATTCAGTAATCCCATCAGTTACTTAAGAACCAATGTTCTGACAGATTTTATAGCCACTTTCGCAATTCTATTACAAATTCTCTTTGTGAAATCTATCTGCGCAGTCTGTTAGCTTGGGATCTCTTAATTATTGTGTGCATTTTAGGACATATAGTTACAATGGACTATCCAGATTTACAACAGTGTAACTAAGTTCAGATTTGAGCTCTTCGTCTGGGTTTTATGTATCTATAAGCATTCGTGTCATTTTCTTCACTCCAAAATGAAGTATCAGAGGGGTAGCCATGTTAGTCTGGATCTGTAAAAGCAGCAAAGAATCCTGTGGCACCTTATAGACTAATAGACGTTTTGGAGCATGAGCTTTTATGGGTGAATACCCACTTAGTCAGATGCATGTAGTGGAAGTTTCCAGGGGCAGGTATATATATGCAAGCAAGCTAGAGATAACGAGGTTAGTTCAATCAGGAAGGATGAGGCCCTGTTCTAGTAGTTGAGGTGTGAAAACCAAGGGAGGAAAAACTGGTTTTGTAGTTGGCAAGCCATTCACAGTCTTTGTTTAATCCTGAGTTGATGGTGTCAAATTTGCAGATGAACTGAAGCTCAGCAGTTTCTCTTTGAAGTCTTGTCCTGAAGTTTTTTTGCTGCAGGATGGCCACATTAAGGTGTGCTATAGTGTGGCCAGGGAGGTTGAAGTGTTCTCCTACAGGTTTTTTAATATTGCCATTCCTAATATCTGATTTGTGTCCATTTATCCTTTTCCGTAGCGACTGTCCAGTTTGGCCGATGTACATAGCAGAGGGGCATTGCTGGCATATGATGGCGTATATTACATTGGTGGACGTGCAGGTGAATGAACCGGTGATGGTGTGGCTGATCTGGTTAGGTCCTGTGATGGTGTCGCTGGTGTAGATATGTGGGTAGAGTTGGCATCGAGGTTTGTTGCATGGATTGGTTCCTGAGCTAGAGTTACTATGGTGCAGTGTGCAGTTACTGGTGAGAATATGTTTCAGGTTGGCAGGTTGTCTGTGAGCGACGATTGGCCTGCCACCCAAGGCCTGTGAAAGTGTGGGATCATTGTCCAGGATGGACTGTAGATCCCTGATGATGCGTTGGAGGGGTTTTAGCTGGGGACTGTATGTGATGGCCAGTGGAGTCCTGTTGGTTTCTTTCTTGGGTTTGTCTTGCAGTAGGAGGCTTCTGGGTATACGTCTGACTCTGTTGATCTGTTTCCTTATTTCCTTATGCGGGTATTGTAGTTTTGAGAATGCTTGGTGGAGATTTTGTAGGTGTTGGTCTCTGTCTGAGGGGTTAGAGCAGATGCGGTTGCACTTCAGTGCTTGGCTGTAGACAATGGATCGTGTGGTGTGCCCGGGATGGAAGCTGGAGGCATGAAGGTAGGCATAGCGGTCGGTAGGTTTTCGGTAGAGGATGGTGTTAATGTGACCATCACTTATTTGCACCATGGTGTCTAGGAAGTGGACCTCCCATGTAGATTGGTCCAGGCTGAGGTTGATGGTGGGGTGGAAGCTGTTGAAATCGTGGTGGAATTTTTCCAGAGTCTCCTTCCCATGGGTGCAGATGATGAAGATGTCATCAATGTAGTATAGGTAGAGAAAGGGCATGATGAGAGCTAAGGAAGCGTTGTTCCTGGTCGGCCATAAAAATATTGGCATATTGTGGGGCCATGCGGGTGCCCGTAGCAGTGCCACTGATCTGGAGATATATATTGTCATCAAATTTGAAATAGTTGTGTGTGAGGATAAAGGCACAGAGCTCAGCAACCAGTTGTGCTGTGGCATTATCAGGGATACTGTTCCTGACAGCTTGGATTCCATCTGTGTGTGGGATGTTTGTGTAGAGAGCCTCTACATCCATGGTGGCTAGGATTGTGTTTTTTGGAAGGTCACCAATGCATTGTAGTTTCCTCAGGAAATCAATGGTGTCACAGAGATAGCTGGGAGTGCTGGTGGCATAGAGTCTGAGTAGAGAGTCCACATATCCAGACAGTCCTTCAGTGAGAGTGCCAATGCCCAAGATGATGGGGCGTCCAGGATTTCCGGGTTTGTGGATCTTGGGTAATAGATAGAATAACCCTGGTTGGGGCTCTAAGGGTATGTTGATTTGTTCCTCGTTATCTCTAGTTTGCTTGCATATATATACCTGCCACTGGAAATTTCCACTACATGCATCTGACGGAGTGGTTATTCACCCACGAAAGCTCATGCTCCAAAACGTCTGTTAGTCTATAAGGTGCTACAGGATTCTTTGCTACTCCAAAATGAGTTGATGCTGGCACAGTTGACTACTGAACCACTTTATTGAGAGAACCAGCGTTTCACACATGCATAAAAAATGTTATACATACTGTTCAGACCTTGAATGAAAATTCTTCACACATTTTGAAAAAGCTGTTATACAGTAATGATTTGCAATTCTAGAGGACTTAATAAACCAGATTCCACCATATCCAGCTCATTACCACCACTCTGTAGTCCTACTAATATCAGCCACCAAATCAAGCATTGCTAGGAGCTTCTGAAAAGCATTCAGCCCTTGCTGGACAGAAGAGAGCGAGGAACTCTTCCGGCAACATCAAGCCAACAAAAGTCCTGAAACTGGAATGGCATTGCTTGAGCCTTTAAACTGAGCAAGAAGAACATGGTGGTGTGAAACTGTGATGGCATTTGACTTCACAAGGTCAAACTGCAAAGCCTGGAAGATCCTGAGTCTTTTACGCAGTGTGGCTTCAGCAGCCTACAAACCACCACGAGTAAGTGCAGATGCCATCTCATCACAGTTAATTGCCAACTCTTATATGCCAATGGATTAAAAACATCAGGAAGCAAGTCCTCAAACAACTTTATCACACACTAAACCAGTGCCAGATGTCTTCACTCCCCTCCACAGTAGATGAAGTAGACAAGGGTCTCTCCAGGAAAGTGGCAGGAATAGATGGAATGTATCCAGAATTCCTGAAGAATCTTGGTCTGAAGGCAAGAAGGTAGCTGGCAGATTTCTTCAGCAATATACTTTCTTCTGGCATAATATCGAAAGAGTGGAAAGTAGCCAAAAATATAGCCATTTTGAAGCCTAGAAAAGAGGCCACAGACCCAAAGAGCTACCTGTCCATCTCTCTCCTTAGTAGTTGCTATAAACTGTTGGAGTGGCTCCTACTTCAAAGGTTAAAGCTGATACTGAAGCAACAGGTTCCCAAAGACCAGACTGGATTTAGAACTGGTCAAAACTGCTGTCACCAGGCACTGGCCTTAACCAGCTACATAGAACCCAGGGCACTGCCCAAGCAGCAGCCCAACAGTCAGCCCCCTGGTGGGAATCCCACTGTTAGTGTCTGCCCCCACCGCCTCCCCCGGCTATTTTTAGCAAAAGTCAGACAGGTTGTGGTCTTCCGTGCATGTTTGTTTATTGCCCACAGTCTGTCTGTGGCTTTTACTAAAATACCTGTGACAAAATCTTAACCTTATTTATGAGGGTAGGGGCTTAGTTGTAAAGTATACATTGCAATACATACAGTACTAACATTTTGTTGAGAATAGTAATGTAAGTAACCTACACAGTTAATGGGATTTCTTAGATACCAACATTTTATGCTAATTTATTCTATCTTGGTGCTTCCTCAACTTACTCTACACACAGTTGATTACTGTTCCCTAGACAACTTAGGACTCTCAGCTCTCTTAATTTTAAGTGATAGTAAAGGTAGGAAGGAAATTTCTCATGCTGAGAAGCTCCGTTTCACTCCCAGATTTTCTTTCTTACATTTAATCCTTCAACATGCCCGTTTCTTTCTTCACTGCAATCTACCATATGATCATTTTTAATCATACAAGTTGCCCCATCACGTATGATAATTAATGTATCTATTACCAATGGCTGCAGGAGCTTTGCAAGAGGGAATTTTACAAGCAGACAAAGAATTCTAGAACTGCCTTCATGGGACCATTTGTGTTGGCAAATTTTTTTACAGCAGTTTCATGGAACATTTGAAAGATTTTGAGCAGTATTTCAGCATGCAGCCTTTTTTTTTTTTTTTTTTTTTTTTAAGTACTGAACAAAGTTCTTATTGTTGCCAAGCTATTGCATATTGCCATCTGAACCTATTCAGGGAGCTACAGTCTTGTAAGTTTTTTATTATTAGCGAGAGTTCTAAATATATACAATGCTTAACAAAACACACAAAGACACGCCACCGCCAAACCCCTCTCCCACACTGAGAAGTATCATTAATTCTAAACCAGACAAAAACAATACACAGGACAGAAGTTCAAATGCAAGAAATCGCTGAGACCCCAGGCCAGATTGTCCACTGCCTTATTCCTCATGTAGTCATTTACACCAGTGCACAACACTACCATCCTGATTTGTTTTCCCCTGGAACCCCTTTCCACAGGTGTGAATGGCTGCACAAGGTGCAAGGCAGTGAAGAAGAGGCTGGCCCATCATTTGAGAGGTGCTCCACTCAGGAAGCCATGGGTTTTAAGGAAGGATCTGGAGGAGGAGCTAGTGGGTGCTTTTATGGGGGGTAGTATTAATAGTTCATTTATTACTGTTCAGATTATTTGTTCTCTGGTAATGCCTAAAAGCCCCAGCCAGAGGGAGGGGCATTGTACAAATAATAGAATAGCAGATTGCCCCTGCCCCTGCCCCAAAGAAATTACAATTTAAAAGACAAGGCAGACAAACAGAGAGAGAGAGATAATGGAAAACACATTCATAAATGTACAGAACACATTATTTCTTCAGTTTTCCCTTCATATAACACATCCATTCCCCCACCACCTCCCCTGTCTCCTGCTGCCAGTCACAGTCCCTTCACAGCCCAGTTTACATCAGCTGAGGCCAATGAAGCTCCTATTAGTTTCAGTGGAAGCCATGTGTGTGAACTGGAGGCCCAGAGTGTCTCACTAGATATTCGTATCTAACACGCATGCCTAACATGCATGCAAGCCTATAGTTAGGCTTTTGTGTAGAGGGCCAGTACAACATCTATGTACCACTTAAGAACCTATTTAAGCCCTCAAAATAGAGCTGAAATATAACTTTAGTGATGAAAAAGATGGTATCCACAGTGATTTTTTTCCCCAGCAGTTAGACAGACAATTCTGATAAGACCAGCACTTAGAGGCATCTACAGTCACAGAAACCGGTTGGCTAGCCTCATTTTGGTCCATGTCTGCTTGGTTACCATGGATTTCAAACATCTAGTCAAAATGCATATAATTGGTACTTCTATCAGAGATGGATCAAGAAGATAATGTTGGGATCTAGATTACAGATTGTAGTCTGTTTAAAATCATGTTTCATATCTAAGGTCCAAATATGAAGGCTCTGATCTCTCATGAGCTGTTCTAGCTAAATTTTTCCTGAAATGTTAGAAGCCTTGAGGCCAGCTGACTGCAGAATCTAGTAACCAAGTATTCAGTTTTAGATCTGACCTGGACCTAAAATTGTTGTAGGAGCAGGTTAGAATTCAGGAGTTGTGGTTACATTTTGTTCAATGAAAATGAAAATTTCCACCAAAATGCATTTTTTTCAACAGTTTGTTTGTTTGTTTTTTACCAGAAACAGAACTCTCTTAAACAAAAACTTTTACTGAATGTTTTTCAAAAATTGGAACTTTTGGAGAGGACATGCTGGATTCACGTTTTCATTGAAAAACTGAAAAAGAATCATAGGAAATTTTGACAGTGCAGAAATTAACCAGCTGTTGCAGAGCATTCTCTCAATATTCTGGTATTGGTAGGAAGTGCTGCCCCAGAAACTGAGTAGATCAAAACTTTCCCAGCCTGCAGGAAACTATAACTGGTCCCCAGCTGCCAGTACAGAGTGCTATTATTGTTGCAGATAAACTGCTGAACAAACTCATTTGGTATTGATTTTCTATGGCAATATATATTACTTTGAGTATAAATTTTCAATTTAAACACACATGAAAAGTTATATGATATTACAGATGGATAGTACTGTGTGAAGAAGATGCAGCAACTTTGAGTCTGAGAAGTGGGTTCTTTCTTGTAGGAGAGAATATTAGAGGGTTATTGTATTATCTTGATCTATTTTTATTTACATGCATACGTTTGCATAAAGGCCTTGAACAGAATGGATTTTAACAGTAAAGCAGCACAATTCCATCTTCTGAATAGACAAGCTGCATCCAAGGCTTTTTTTGCTCCCTCTCTTTGCAGTTTTTTTTTTTATCCTTCATAGTCCAGATGATTTTCAGAGAGACAAGTCATATTTCTTTGCTTTGTAATAATTAGGTCACAACTCAATGACGCCGACGTTCTTTTGTCTATGCTACGTTCCCTCAGGAGAAATGCTCTCAGTCATAGCAGAGCTATTTTGTATGGGAGTGCTCTGCACTACAAAAGGGGATCCACTATAGGTCACCTGCAAATGAAAAAAGTATAGGCTTTTGAGGCCCCCACTACCCACTTAATTTTATGAAAAGGAGATCTAAAAGGGCTTTTTTGCAAAACCACTCTCCCTCCCCTCCCCCCCAATTTTACATTTCAAATTAAGCCTTGACAACCCTGGAGAGCTCACCTGGCCACTGGAGAACTGATTAGATTTTGATACACAACACCAAGAAAATGAAGCTTTATTGAGAAAGGATGATGTCTCCCCACCCCACCCCAACTGTTTAAAACTCTCTGGGACAAATTCTCTTCTAGTGTAGAAAATTTAGCTCCTTGGTTTTTACTTGTTTTTTTAACTGCTATTTAATTCAATCACCCTACACAATTTAGGAGAAACTAAAAAGATTCAACAGCCCCACTCTTTAACTAAAGGGTAAGAGAACTTCCAAATAAAATCTGAGATACACACTTTCCTCAAACGTCCTCTAGAAAATCCAGGGAAGATCAGACTGGTCATCCCTGATATAGCTAAGGAAAAAAACAAGTAGAAAAATAACCATTTTTTCCCTAAGCCAAATCGTCATAAAGGACAAAACTATTTTTTTTCCATTTACAGGTCAGCTTTAAGTCACTGCCCTTTAAGTCAAATTTCCTGTTGAAATCTGCATGTAATTTGATATCTTTTGCTGGTGGAGATGGGTCTGGAGCGGCTGTGGTCTTCTTTGAGACTTCTGCCCATATTTTATCAAAAAATGTTCAGTAACTATTTATTAGCCCATATTTACATTAGCCCCAGCCCCTTAGACAACAGAGTACATTGTATAGTGGGCAAATTAGATCATGGGGTATCTTTATTTTATCTATAAATGAATGACAGTACTAAACCTTTCAGGGTAAGGTCTACTTGTCATGTGTTAGTAGTTATTACAAACAGTGTTGTTCATATAGAGGGGTTTGCTGACCTAAAGCTGAATTAACTAGAGAATTATAAATTTAATGAAACACTGAGATTATAAATCTATTTTCCTGTTGGTAACTGTACCAGCCTTAAAATGGTAAATAGTACCAATACTATAAATAGAGCACTGCATGTAGAGGGTGATTTTCAAAGGCACAAATGCAGCTAGGCACCAAACTCCCATTGAAAGTGTGTATTGTTTCTGGACTATGTGTGAAAGTCAATGGGAGTTGCGTGGCTAACTTCATTTGTGCCTTTGATAATCTCCCACCTAATATGCAGTTTAACTTTTAACATTTCAAACCCACAAAAAGTCAATTATAGTTAGTATAATTAAAGTATCTTCAATTTTGAAAGATTCCAGAACAACCACATTTGTTTATCTTTAGGGCATTTCTGATTATATAGTGCCATATACAGTGTGTGTCACCTGGGCATCCTCAATTACCTTTTGTAACACACTTGATAAGTCAGTGTATGCTGGACCATGTCTGTTTCATATTTTAATCACGGGATAATCTTGACTAACTGAAATGCCTCCCTTTGGAATGGGTTCTAATTATGTTTATTGCTATTTAAGCAATTTTAAAAAATACTGCTCTCAGAATTACCTGTGTTTACTGTGCACTGTAGTTGAACTCTTGCTTCAGAATTATAACTCGTCCTAGGCTACTTTTTAAGGGTGGAAAATTTTCTTCCCCCTTTTCATTGTGTTTGCTGGAATTGATGCAGTTCCATTCAAGTTCAGAATGGCATAATGAGATATCTGCTATTGTAATAAAAATGCTCCCACACACAACACACCCACATCTTGTGTTTTGAAAAATACTTTTGTTCAGATTTTTACTACAACAGAGAGTTGGAAACCATAACTATCATTATCTGCACCCTGCCGACCTCAAGTGCAAATACCAATGGGTGAGGAATGTTTAGCCTATTAACCACTGAAAATCACTGTTCCATTAGCAATTCTATCTGAATATCATCCACTACAACTAGAAATCACTTGTTTCTTCTTTCTATAATATTCCTTCCGTTTGCTTTGAAATATTTTCTTGCTTACTTTCATACTAACATTGAGCCACACACTAAGGTGGGCAAACATCGACAGTTTGAATTTGTAGTGGTTGAAATTTGATTGTTTATTATTAGGGCTGAATGAATAATGGACTCTTTTGATTTGGAGACCAACTGTTCACACAGCTCCACCTCAACAATATCCAGTTCAATTTGAACCAAAACCAATTTTTCAAAAAGTTATTGAACCAAAAAAATCAAAAGTTCATTTCAAATCAACTGAAATGTTTCAGGTAGATTTGAAACAATTTTTTGGGATTTTTAA
The DNA here is from genome assembly GCF_025201925.1 of Gopherus flavomarginatus. Lineage (NCBI taxonomy): Eukaryota > Metazoa > Chordata > Testudines > Testudinidae > Gopherus > Gopherus flavomarginatus. Next base: position 89,867,968 of record NC_066620.1, read on the forward strand.
TTCTTTTCAAGTTGACCAAAATGTTTCAGTCAACCTGAAATTTAATTTAATTTTTTTTAAAGATTTTTCATTTCAATTTGGCCATTTTACCTTTTATTTTTCAAACTTGAATTTGAAACACCATTTTGAAACAAAGTTGAAATATTTTTTAAAATGGTTGAAACAAAATATTTTGACTTGGAAAACTTTTTTTTTCCTCAGTTGAAACTAGTCATAAAATTCAAGAATAGTTTTGAAACACTGAAAAATGCATTTTTGATGGAAAAAATCTATTCAGCAAAAATTTTTGCCAGCTCTATTTATTACTTAATATGAAACTTTTATTTTCTTCCAGTAAACAGAGTAAAGTTTTACTCACTGATTCCAGAGGGAAGGAAAAGCTAACTTCATCAGTCAGTTGTTCCCCTTACCAATCCTGAATTTGTGATGTTAGTGAATGGGTTATTCTCAGGGCCGGCACAACCCATTAGGTGACCTAGGCGGTTGCCTAGGGTGCTAACATTTGGGGGGCAGCGACCGCGGCAGCCAGATCTTCAGCCACCCCAGTCATCAGTGGTATTTTGGGGGCGGGACCTTCCGCCGCCTAGGGTGCCAAAAATGCTGGCAGCACTCCTGGTTATTCTGCAGTAGTAGTGTCTTTGATTGTCTTGTTTTACGCATTATTGTTTCTGGACTACGTGTGAGAATTCAAAGCATCTTAAGCAAGGGTGATTTGGGGCTCCCTTGTGTTAGTCTATCTAATCTTCACAACATACATTCCAGCTATAAGCTCACAGCATCTCCTTCAGCAGAAGGCTAGCTACAGGCTGGAGCTAGTATCTCACTGGGAAAATTAAGTGGAACATTTTATTGCAGTTGCTAGAAGAGGAGAACAACACTATTTTGGCACAAGAAATTATATTCATGATAGTTAAATATTAATACTCTATAGTTTTGCTATTTTATGACATTTTTGCAAATTATGATTAGCTTGGTGGGGGGAGGCATTGCCGAGGGTTGGGTCATTTACTTTTCTGCAACCAGGAGCTCGAGTCTTATTTAGGGCATGAATTAGGGAGTTTTGTAGATTGCTTTAAGTCTAGTTCAGTCACCCACATCACACAACACCACAGAAGGTACCATGATTAACAGTATGTCCAAGAGAGGAACTGAACTAGAACAGCAGGGATGTCTTGGGTCAGGATACAGTTGCCTCAGCATCGGGGAAGCTGGCACAATCCCATACCCAGCTGCAGACAATGTTCCTTACTTTCATGGGCACCTAGAGCTTGTATGTCCAGTTCATAATACATTCATCAAAAAAAGCAGTTAGGCATCTGTTGTTTATTAAGCATCTTTTAGGTAGGTATGAGCCAATGGAGGTTGCATCCAAAATGTAAAGACAGCCCAGCTGCACAGTGGTCCTTAACAGATATAGAAGCTGTAGATACCTGATGTTTGCTACAATATCCCTCAATAAAACTATATTGAGAGAGCTGAGAAATGGTCAGGCAGGAAATTACAATAAATATCTAAACCATGGGACCTTTAAGGCCAAAAGGGGACAATAGATAGACATTAAAATAAGACTTGAATATATTGTCGATAGACCTAAGTTCACTCTCTGCCCTGTAATCAGCAAACTGTAGTCCTATTTCACTACAAAATTTTACAACATAAGGTTATAAGATACACCTCATTTTCCCCACCTCTGTTTGCCCATATAGACCAACCATCCTTGTTCTGGATACACATTGTCTAAAGAATCTCATTACCCTAGGAATAGGAAATGCAATGTTTAAATAAAATCTGCAAACTATTGTCAGCCATTCGACAAGAGTGTCTCATAACTATATAAGGATGGAACTTCTCCCTCTCTTTATGTAACTACAAAGAAGCTACAAAGATTTACGGACCAAGGTAGCATCCCATTTGCCTAATCACATGGACCATTGTGTTCTGGAAGTTAAGTCTGAGAGACAAGCATAAACCTACATTTTGTTTTTAAACAAGTCAGGAATAGCTTGCTGGTGACCCCAAAACCTGTAAGTTCCAGAGGTAAAACTTATTGACACCTCTGTGTGTGTGTGTACATCTTTCATCCCAACTGAGAAACTGTACTTTTGTCTGCCTTGTGAATCAGATATGCATTTCTCTTCTATGAATATTCTGTCTCATTCTGCCAATGAATGTTTTATATCCTATGATAAATCTGAGAGATATGACGTGAAAAGCATTAGATATAATCAAAGAATGAACAGATTGTGACCACTTGATTTAATGTAATTATGAGGGATTTTGTGTGTCTTCTCCGATTATGAATGTTACACTAGAGAAGTGATAGGAATTACACAGCTGCAGAAGGAATAAAGGAATGTTGAAACATAAGCACCTAACTATGGTATAGTTTTGGAATATTAAGATTTATAAAGGGAATTCCAGTTAACAATTGGGGCTAATATTAAAATACAAACCGTGAAATGATTTAAACCCTCTGACTAGAAGAAGCATGGAAGACGCTTGTTATGCACCAACGCCACACTGGATATCAATGTAAGCAGCAGAGAAACTGAGGGCAGGTCTGCACTATCGCTTATGTCGATGTCCCTTACCTCGCTCAGGGGTGGGGAAAAAGACACACGCATCCCCGAGTGACACAAGTTACAGTCACCTCAGCACTGTCCACACTAGCATTATGTTGGTGGGAGACATCTTCCCACCAACATAGCTTCCTGTGTAGACCTGTTCTTAATGAGAAAGCTGAAAGCAAATGCAGTTGGCAACTGCCCCGTGGATATCAGAAGGTGGCCTTCTCCAATAAGCCCTGAAATCAGGGTATATAAAACTGAGGTCACCACGTGGGAACCCAGAGCTTACTGAACACCTGTGTGGGAAAGATTCTCCCCTCTTCCTAGGTCACAAGTCTACGAAGAGCTTAATGATCCTGCAATAAGACCAATGCCTGGACCAATTGTCTGGAGAGGACTTTCCATCATTCCAGTGTTAACAGGGTAAGAAGTAGTGAAATTCCATTTCAAAGATTGTATTTTCCCTTCTGTTCTTTAACATAACAAGATAACCTTCAGTTATTTGAATCTATGCTCTTTAGTAAGACCTCAAGTATCCATATTTGAGATTTTAACTAATGATATATTCATACAAGCAAATTGGCTGTAGACAGTTTTTGAACCGGAACTTTAAGCAATTGTTTTTGATATTTTAAACATGTCCCTTTCAGACTAAAGTATTCAAATAGCAGGGACCACACTCTTAAAAGTGCTTCTCCTTTCTTCTTGGAGAAATATCAGAAATGTGATAGATGTGTTAGGTACCAAAAATTGATGATTGACAATGATTGTAAGTAAATATTGTAAGAAATCTTTGTGATTTGCCCTGTTCTTTGGTGTAACTGCTGAGCTCCAGCCCCTGACACTTACTTTCAGGACTGTACCGGTGTGTTCAGTACATGCCTAGAAGATTGGGGTTGTGTCAACTTTTGATTAATGAACTGTTGATTGTACACTTTTGTGGTTCTGGGTGAATTAATAAATTGTTGACTGGTTAAGAATAGCCAAGTCTTAATTTGAGAAATACTGTGCATGTTAAAAGTACCTAGCATTACAATTAGTAAACTAGCATTCCCTGGCCTCAGTAAAAAGGGATTATCCTATTAGATTCCATTCTGATATTGACTATAGCACTTATCCAGTTGGCAAATCTAACTTGTTATATTTCAACCTTAAAATCTAACTGGCACCTCAGTATAGTCATAAAATTCCTGCCTTTCATGCTTACAGTGATCCATTTAATCTGATTGGCTGCATAACACAGGCCATAGAGAATTTATCCCAGTAATTCCTGCATCAAGACAAATAATTTGACCTAGAGCATACATTTTAACAAGAGATACTGTCTTGATTTACAGACCTGAAGTGATGGAAAATCCACGTGTCTTAGAAGTAGCGTACCCTGTTGACTCGCACGTCTGCAGCTCAGTTTCTCTTCCAACCAGCACAAACACCTAGTTGTTTTAATTAACATGCCCCTTTTCATTTTGTTTTATCAAACCCCTTCAGTTCCGTAATATAATCAGTTCTTTTGGCTCTTCCAGGCAAAGGTAGTTGTGAGCATGTTCCCTTTAACTCACAGTTCCTGTCTCTTTTGTAGCATCAGGCTCAACAGAACATGGTTGCAAGTTCCTTCCCTGTTCCTGCTACCAGCTGGTTCACCCCAGAACCTAGCACAGTTCCTGCTTGTCTCTCCCTGGCTCCCTCTCCATAGGGAATTGCCTAAATCCTTGTGAACTTTCCCCATCTGCCACCATACTGGCTCTGCTGGAGGAGAGCTGTCCCACTTCCAGCAGGTTTCCCTCATGTGTGAAGAGGAAGCCCATTTTATAGGAGCACTACCTCTGGGCTGTCAAATGTCCATTGGTCACCTGACTCAGATGCAAGTGTGGGTATCTTAATCCCTGAAAGTACCATCCCTTCCTGTGACACTTCCACATCCCTGGGTAAGCTATTTCAATGCTTAGCCACAATAGCAGTGTGTCCTGTATAGTCCATTAGGAAATAGGATGCAACATTGTGCAGTGGACAGGACCCTAGACTAGGGGTCAGGAGACTTGTGTTCTCTCCCCAACTCTTCCACTGAGGTGGCTGTATGACCTTGGGCAAATCACTTCTCTGTGCCTCAGCTTTCCTATCTGCAAAAATGTGCTGTCCTGTGAGAGCTATACATGAAATGTGCTAAAAGCCCGTTATTTATTATCCCTGCCAAGTCATTTATCTCTTTCTCTGTTTTCCTATCTGCAAAGTGGGGATAATATTGACCTACATGTGGCTCTAGACATCATAATCCTCTGGTCCTCATTTTTATAATAAGGCCCTTTTACAGTGCCAGTGAGGTGCTACATTCTTGTGCAGTGTTGCCAACTCTCATGATTTTTTCATTTTTTTGCAAGTTAATAGGAGTCTGCTAATGACATGTGAATTCCAGCCATGTCAGGAGAAGTGGGGAGAACCTCTCTGATTGTCAGCCTGTCCCACTTGTCCATCTCCTAGGGTAGAGCAGCCAATCAGGGCTGCTGCAGGAAGCAGGCAGAACTCTGCGTGCCCCCCAGCAACCCAACTGTTAGCACAGGAGGCAGTGGGGGAAGAGGGAGCAGAAAGAGCCCAATGGCTGGGGCTGCTCCACTTCCTCCTCCCCACTCCTGTCTTGTGAGCAAAAAGATCACACCCCTGCTCCTCCTAGGGTGACCAGATGTCCTGATTTTATAGGGACAGTCCTGATTTTTGGGTCTTTTTCTTATATAGGCTCCTATTACCCTCCACCCCATCCTGATTTTTCACACTTGCTGGCTGGTCACCCTTGCTCCTCCCCTCCCCTTTCCCTCCTTGCAACACCAGGCCTGGGAACAGGAGAGGGGAGTGAAGAGTTCTTGAGGCTGCCCCCACCGCCTGGAAGGGTAAGAAGGGGGCTGTCACAGACCCACAGGATCGGTGCTATGCCCCCAGCTTTGGCACAGACCCTCGGATGTGCAAGGGGTCTCATTCTTCCTCTGTGGTAGATCATGCAGCCTCACCACCTCCTGAGACTGAACCTCTGTATGCCAGACTTCCTGCTTCCCATCATGAGCTCTGTTCAGCAAGTCCAACTCAGATAGACTCTTGGTAGAGACTTGTATAGTTTTCAGGGACTAATGCACCTCACCAAGCATTTACAGTGACTCTCGGGCAGCATTCTTAAAACAGTAGGATTTATTAGTCAGTTGGAGCACAGCATAGGAAGTCCTCAGCTTAGCACAGAGAAATGAAGGTTAAAGCATAGACCATTCTGGTCAGCCCAGAGCAATTCATCAGCCAAGCTGTAGTGAAACTCCATTTTTCAGGCTCCGGCTATGTTTTCACTAGAAACATTACAGTGGCAGTGCTTCAGTGTAGACTCACTACAGCGATGAGTAGCAAGCAATGGAAGAATTCTACCAACTACCTAGCACGGTCTGCACTGGGAGTTAGGTTGGCTTATCTCCATCGCTCACAGGGTGTGGATTTTCACACTCCTGAGCGATGTAGATGGGTCGACCTAACTTTTTAGTATAGACCTGGCCTAAGTCTGTCTCTCTGTCTGATCTTCTTCGTCAGCTCCCAGGTGAGAGAGCTCCCAGCTTCTGCCAGGAGCTAACATGTTTTATTCCCACACCTCCCACCTTCCATTCTGTTGTTCCTGAGGTGGGGTCTTTGCTCAGCTTTCCTGCTGAGAGGCTGGGTCATTGGTTGCTAGGCATCAACATCCTGAATGGTTGTGTTTTCTGTTGTATTCCATTGATAGGGGGTTGGTGTCAGCTAGTCTGTTTTAATGACACATTCAGGTTCAGATAGCTAGTTGTAACCACCCATATTCCTTAGCCTTCGCTGAGAGCTTATTAGGTTGTCATCCTCACCCCACTAGGTGGCCATGCAAAATATAGAGGAAACTGAGGCACATAGACGATTTATAAAATTTATTACAGAAAATTTCTACTTTATCACAGAGACTCCACTGCAGCTGTCCCCCTACAAGCCTGGGAGAGGGGCAAGGAACCCCAGGAGGATTAGGTGAGGCTGGCGTGAACAAAACTGATGTGAGGGGAAAAACTGATCTGGGGACAGGAGGGACAAGATTGATCTGGAGGTTGTGGATGCAGAGTTAAGTGCTGAATGGAGGGGAGATGTCGGGGTGAGAGCTCCAGCAGCAGGGGCCACACTCTGTTGTCCCCAAAAATGTAGAGGAGTGGGCAACACTAACTGTCTCTCACACACAAAGTGGGGATGGTCAAGGGAGTTCAAAAATCATAAGACTGGCCTAAAATTTGAAAAAGATTGTATTATATTTGTGGTCTATCTCATGGTGTGTGTGTGTGTGTGTGTGTGTGTGTGTGTGTGTGTGTGTGTGAGATCTGACTCGTGATTTTGGGGGTTGGCAGTACTGCATATCAATCAAGTTACTCCCATGCATAAATCTATGCAGGATTGGATCCTATATCTCTGATTTAACAAAAGCTATCTCATAAATTCATATTACTATGCCCAGGGAATGGCTGGCAGTGTGTCATCAGTAAATTACAGTCAATGGAAGAAATTTTGTGGTAAATGATTTAAGAAAAAAGCACTTGAATAGTTTGTAAGAGATCTCTCCTAAAACTATGTAAATCACTCCCAGTGTTTAGTTAGATCATCATTCGTACATGAAATGCATAGGGATCATTCAGTGATTATTCATTGGTTTTGTAATCTTGAGTTACTGCAATTGGATTTATGTGGTAGGTATTAATATTCAAGTATCTTTCAACACATATTTGATACGTATTAAGGCAAATAGTTTTTGATGTTTCTTGTGAAACTTCATGGAACAGATTCTTTCTCATGGCCATCTGTTTAATCTGTTTTTATCTGGCACCCATCACTGTAGTATCCAATGGTCTCCAAAAAGTGATTGACAGGAAAAATTCCAATAAATGGACTATGTTTCTCCTTCCTCTCCAGAAGATTACTAATTTTTTTTAAAAAATATGTAAATGTGAATTTTCCCCTCTTACTCCTTTTCTCTTCTTTTTCTTATTTGATTGTTGCTGCTTTTGTGGTAAGACCAGGCTAAAGACATGTTCTAAAATGTAGAAATGAAGAGAAAGTGGGTAGGGGAACAGTTGTCTGATTATAGATAACAGCACTCAACATTGCCTGAGAGCTCTATGTGGACACAGAGGGGAGAACAAACACTGCGCCATTATCTTTTGGTTTTAAATTTACGTTTTCTCCTATGTTAAGAAACCATTTAAAAGAAATCCTGTTATTCTCTCTGTTTTAGTTTACCTAGCTGCAAAATGGGGTCTCTGCATCTCAGTTTCCCCATCTCTAAAATGGGAATAATAATATTGACCTTTTTTGTAAAGCACTTTAAGATCTACTGATGAAAAGCACTACATAAGAGCTAGGTATTATTATTTATTACCTAACAGAATTAGGCCCTGATCCTGCAACTGAATTCACTAGTGCCAACACTTATGTCCATCCAGAGTCCCACTGAAATCATTGTGGCTCTATACAGGGAATGGTGCATGCCAATATGAAGCTCACTTCAGGATTGGGGTTAGAACCAGTCTCAACATTTTTGAATCAAAAGTTTTGCCTTCAACAAATCTTAGTGATTTTTTTAAGAGGAAAATGTAAACAAAAAATATGTTTCCAAGCACCATTTCAAAACTAAACAAATTTTTATTTTGTTTTAGTTTTTTTAAGCTGAAAAATGTTAGTTGTCCATTTTGGGGGTTTGGATTTTTGGTGATTTCTCCTCTTTTTTTTTACCCCTCTCCCTGTGCCTGCACCCCAGTTTTCCAGTGGAAAAAGATGGGTAGGAAGATGGAAAAGTACAAGAAAGTGGGGAAATCTCCACTTTCTCACATTTTCCCACTGTTTTTCAACTGGAATGGTTTCTGGAAATCAGGAACAAGGTGTGAAATTTTTTTCTCCACTTTCTCATATTTGTTTACCTTTCTTCTTTTTAACAAAGGAAAAGTTGTGGGTTTTTTATTGGTTTGTTTTTAAAAGAGGCAGGGGATAAATCCAAAATCTGAAAATACACTGAAATTTTTCAGTTGTAAGAAACCAAAAACCCACAACATTTTAAGAAAAAATGAAAATTTTCATTTAAAATGTTGCTTTGAAACAAAACAAAATTTGTTTCAAAATTTCCTGTGGAAAACCAAAATTTTTCAAATGAAAAATTTCAAATATGCCTAATTCTCACAAAACTGTCTGCAGAAAAAATGTTGGTTTTCCATCAAGCTCTACTAAAGTGCTTTTGAGATTCTTGGATGAAAGGTACAGAAGTGCATTGAATTATTAAAAATACTGCTCTACCCTTTTGGTGTTGTCTTATATTACAGTGGAATCAAACTTGAATGTGTGATGGCCACCATGGCTGACACACTGAGGACTTCCAGAGGTTAAAACATGTGTCTTCTGCTCCAGCTAAAGAACCAGGCTCTGCATCCTCCGTAGATCAGGCACAGAGTGGGACACCTCACACACTGACTAGCAGGTTGCACATGCGCATAAACTTAGTATAGAGAAACCTGGAATGTTTGGTACATAAATAGTACTGTCATTAACAACTAGTTAATGGTTTTTTTCCTTCCTCCTTTTACTCTTTCTGTTCCTTGGTTGTGATTTTTAGCTGTTTTTCCTTTCCATGTTCCTACGACTTTCACTGCAGCTAGTCTCACCATTAAGTAGGCTTCTTAGAATTTTACTTGAAGAAATAAAAACTAAATGGCATAAGTAATATTATTGATGAGAGCAGTTGCTTTTCTAGATTGACTCTTTTGTTGCTTAACAATTAAAATCTTACTGCTTTCAGATTGGGTTAAGTGCATTCATTGATTTGTCTAGTTAGCTCTGTAAGGGGCCTTTTCTACTACAGACTGTGACTCACCCAGTGTCAACAAGTGGGGATATTTGTTCATTGAGAATCTCCTGCTGTGAAATATTGGGGGAAACCGACGAGTCTCTTTCATTTTGTGATATAGTTTTGATTGTTAGATTTGAAAGTAAAATGTAATAACACTTTGTGCTGTCTGCAACACTGCCCTTTATCCATTGATGGAACTTCTCAAAACCTATGCAGCCACTTATCTTCCTTCAAATCCTTCCTAACATGGCTCATTTCTGCCATGATCCCTACAAACCCTGCCTGATGATCATGGCTACACGAGTGATAAACAGTCACTGGTCTTCTCCCTCTTCTTTCCTTTTTCCTACTCCTTCCGTCTTACTAACTTCCTGACTGTATCTCTAACCTCAATCGAAAATTCAAAAAGAAAAAAACCCACTAACAACAAAACCTGCAACTAACAAAGCTGCACCATTTTTTCACCATATGAATCTACTTATATGCTATTCCTGTCCTGAGCCCTTTGTCTTGTTTGTATCTTTTAGATTGTAAGTAGAACTGGGCAAAACTTTTTCAGTGAATAATAAATTTGCTGGGAAATGGATTTTTAAGGGCACCAAAATGACCTGTGAATTTTGATGAATTTGATTAATAGTTTTGGCCAATTCTTTTTTAAAGTTGAAACAATTTGTTTCAGCCATCTCAAAATGAAATATTTCAGTTTTTTGTTTCAAAATGTTTTATTTTGACTGTTACTAAATGTTTCAGTTTAACTGTTTTGAAATATCAGTTGTGGGTGTTTTCACCCTTTTTAGCTAAATTTCTAAATGAAATGATTGCTTCAGAAATTTACCTAATTAAAAACAAAAATAAAAGAGGATGGAAACATCCCAACATTATCTGAAACGAAACACCAAAAAAATTATTTTAAGTTGAACAAACATGTTGTTTGACTTGGAATGAACTTTTTGTTTTTTCAATGAGAAAAAAATTAGTTTTAGTTCAAACAGAACCAAATTTATTTCTGATTTTCATGTTTGGCCCCACACTGAAAAATCAATTATTTGCTTAGCTCTAATTGCAGCGTGGATTGTCCCTTTGTCTGTGTTCGTACAGAGACCGACATAATGAGACCACCCCAGTCCTGAACTAGGCTTTCGGCACTGCCATAAGATAAATATTTAATGATGACATAAACAAGGGTATGATTTTAAGTAGCTAAATTTGTCCATTAGGCTTCTTTGAACCTCTCATTATGAACCTGAGCCTTAGCCAAGGACCGCTGAAAGGTTCCCTGAGGCTTGTGAACCTTTTAGGGTAAACATCACACAAGCTCCCTCATTCCCCACAGATACGGGGAAAAGATGTATGGTTTTGATCCAAAACAACAATATACATAACAGCTCAGTGTTGCCAGCTTTCACGATTCTAATGTGAATCTTGTGGTTTTTAGTATAATTCTGAAACCTTCGTTGCTGAAATCATGCCAATACATGAAAATGTCAACTAACTAACTTACTTACTTATGGGGGAGGGATAGCTCAGTGGTTTGAGCATTGGCTCACGAAAGCCAGGGTTATGAGTTCAATCCTTGAGGGGGCCATTTGGGGATTTAGTTAGAGATGGGTCCTGCTTTGAGCAGGGAGCTGGACTAGATGACCTTCTGAGGTCCTCTCCAACCCTGATATGCTATGATTCTACTTAAAAAAAAAAAAATCTTTTAGCCCTACTCTGATGCAGGGAAGATCTCAAAAACATGAAGTAAGTGCAACCTAATGCTGAAAAAACAGACCATGAATAAAAAGAACCCAACAATTATTGTTAGTTTTTTTTTAAAAATCTCATGATTTTGTGGGGTCAGACTCATGATTTTTGAATGTTTAGGGTTCGCAATACTGTTTGCATGATATTTTGGCTGGAACCTGAAAAGTCAGAGCAAAACTCCAGGGTGCATATACATTTATATGAATGAAAGCAAAAAAGAAGTTATCCATTGCTGTGGTATCCCAAACTGCTGAATTTCATATAGCTTTAGTGTGATAGGTAAGCTGAATATTTTATGATCCATATATTGGTTTAGTGTTTGTCATGTCATGTTAGAATTGCTCTATCCTTGCAGAACAAACAGCAGGGATCTGATTTCTATTTTGGGTCCTATCCTTTGAGGGAGGGCGCCTATGAAGTTACTTTTCACATTTTTGGCAGCTTTCTTTTCAATTGTGAAAGCATCTTTGAACATAAGTGAATGAATGGGGTGCTTGACATTAGAGAATCACTTGAGAACATTTCAGTGTAGGGTAAACCAGTGGCTCTCAAACTTTTTTTACTGGTGACCCCTTTCACATAGCCAGCCTTTGAGTGTGACCTCCCCCCACACCCCTTTTAAATTAAAAACACTTTTAAATATATTTAACACCATTATAAAGGCTGGATGCAAAGCGGGGTTTGCGGTGGAGGTTGATGGCTTGCAACCCCCCCAATATAATAACCTCGCAACCCTCTGAGGAGTCCCGACCCCTAGTCTGAGAACCCCTGGGGTAAACCATCCTTCTTATTCTGGCAAGGTCAGAACTAGGCCATGGTATCTGTCACATTTTAGCCACATGGTGGCAGTGGTACTTGGTCTTGCTTGAGAAACTTTTTCAGCTCAGAGATTTTGATAGTAATCATGCAAGTTCTCTAACTTCCCAGGTGCCATTGGCTGTATCTGCTGGTTGAGGCAAGATGGCAAGGATGCTGCTGAATATATGTGCACCCAACATCTTTGAAATGTTGTATTTTAGAATTTCAATTGCAAAGGAGTGTTCTGACTGTATTTGTGTCTCTTCACTTTTTACATCACAATCGGATCTTTCAGCTTTTGTCCTACAGAGGTGCTCTAGGAATTATTATTATTAATATAGCATATTAAACATACATTCCTTTATTAAATCTAAAGGCCGAATGGTATTTCTACAATTGCTCTAAATATGTCTAAAAAGTCTAATATTTACTACATCCAATCAGTAACAAAACATTTATAACCATTTGATCAAAATGCTTACTTACAAAAGGGCTAAACTCAGTGGTTGGCTCCCACTTGGTCAGGCAGATATTAGAAATGAACCCTTAACAAGTTTACTTTTTTATATTCTTTTTAATAAACAAGTCATGTCAGTGTGATTCTCGGACCTTAGCTAAGACTGGATGAAGCAGTTTTTTATAATACGTTAAACGAACTTATAAAGCCATTTATTTACTGCACCTGGTACCCAATTAACCATGTTTTATTTCTATTACTTCAGTACAAACCTTAAATAAGATAACACTGGTATTTTGAAGGATCACTACAAGTTTAACACAATGCTTCTTGTGATCTCATTATTTTTGGTCGCATGCTTTGGGACTATTGCTCACACTAATATCCCAACTCAGCTTAAAACCATAGTTCATCCAAGTCTAATGTTGGCCTGTATTCCTATAGGTGCCTACAGGATGATTGTCTAGTGCCTATCCCAAAACTATGCTTAATGTATTCTAATTTCATATAAATTGTATGGGAAATCTAGGCACTGGGGTCCTTTCTGTGTACAATCTAGTTTTTAGTTTACTTCTGGAATGTTAAATATGAAAAATAAATAAACAAAAACTCGCTTTGAAAAACTGAGACCAACTTCCTGTATCCTCTTTTTCCCTAATCTCTTCATCATGGCCTTATCAGAGAAGACCAGGCTTCACCACCTTCTTCCAAGAAGGCAATTAAAAAATCTTGTATAGTATTTCATTATATCGCATGTAAAAGCAGGAGTGTGGCCTTCAAACTGAATCTGGAAATAATTGCTGCAAGGAGATATTTAGCTGCCGTATATTATTCAGCCACTAGATAGGTCTGTGTACTGTACAGTATAAGGTTCCATGGAAAGTCTGTTCCTGGTAAACGATGGAAAAAAAGCGAGGACTCAGGCTGTGTGAAATCGTGTTTGTAGTTACAGTTGTGTAGTAAATGACTCCTGTTTAAAATGGGCAATGGTTCTGTATATTATGATGCTTGTCTAATCTTACATTAATGATTCTATTACCTCTGAACATCTTAGATTCATGGCCAGCGGGGACAATTAGAGCATCTAGTCTAACCTGCTGTATATCACAGGCTATTCATTTCCACCCAGTTACTCCATATCAAGCCCAATAACTTATGTTTGACTAACGCATATATTTCAGAAAGGCATTCAGTCCTGATCTGAAGACATCAAGGGATGGAGAATCAATCACTTCCCTTGGTAGTTTGTTCCAATAGTTAATCTTTCTCACTGCTAAAAATGTAGGTCTAAATTCTCATTTGATTTTGTCTGACTTCAGTTTCCAGCCACTGGTTCTTGCTATGCCTTTCTCTGCTAAATTAAAGAGCCCTTTAGAATCCTGTAGTTTCTCACTGTGATGGTACATTTACACTATAATGAAGTCACTTCAGTCTTCTTTTGATAAGCTAAACAGATGAACTCTCAAAGTCTCTCATTATAAGGCAATTTTCTCAGCCCTTGAATCATTTGTGTGGCTCTTTTTTGTACCTTCTCCAATTTTGAATATCTTTTAAAAAGCGGACACCAGAAATGAATGCAACATTCCAGAATTGGGCTCACCAATGCCGTATACAGAGATGAAATCACCTCCTTGCTCTCCTCTTTAAAAATCCAAGGGTCGGATTAATCCTTATTGCCATAGCATGATACTGGGAGCTCATGTTGAGTCGCTTGTTTACTGTGACCCCAAAATCTTTCAGAGGACCCATCATGCTGAACCAAGAATTAGCTCTGTACAAAAAACAAAACTGGAACTCAAAACTGAATGTGCAACATTCATAATTACAGGGATTTTTTTTTTTAAGTTTTCTTTCCAATGTTGAAAAGTTCTTTTAATTTTTTTTTAAAAATTCTCAGTTTATGAGAAAAGTGTTTGTTTCCCCTACCCCCAACCTTTCTACACAAATACTTTTCTTTTGTGACAAGTTCTGTGCCATTGCTGTTTGTATGGTTGCCTGAGCCTCTCAGAATGAAAATAACATTCCACAGACAGACATGTAAGCTTGAGAAGAAGTTTGAAGACATGTATTTTTCAAAATCTTTCATTTTTTTGTCTGTGTGTTTGTTTTTTCAATGAGCCTGGCTTATCACAAATAATTTGGGTTCAGTAATCTGTTCCTTGCTTTTCGTGAGTTTTTCAGAGATGAAATAACTTGCATTTCCCCACCCCCATCTCCTGACAGGTTCTTTCTTCCTCTTGGCCATCTATACAGGACGAGTGGTACTCTGAGTTATCACATCCCATGACCTTGCAAGTGGGGATGATCCTGAATGACAACTCCAGTTCAACCCCTCCTGAATTTTGGGAACTTTCAGGCCTGTTCTTATTTGTATTGCAGTAATGCCTAGAGGCCCCAAATAAGTTCAGGGCCTCACTGCGTTAGGCATTGTACATAGAAGTAATCCAGTGCTTGCCCTAGGACTGAGCCTTGGCTTCTCTAGACTTGGCAGTTCATAGCCCTGGCATGTCGGGGCTTGCTGCATCAGTTATTAATGTAAAAAAATTGCTTGAGTCTGGCACGTCTTTCATTACGTATTAAGCACCGAGGCAGTCCCTGCTCAAAGAGACGACTATTTACATAGATAAGACAGAAAATTGGTGGGAGGAGACAGAGGCACAGAGAGGGAAAGTGACTTGCCCAAGGTCACACTGAAAGTCAATGGCAGAGATGACAGAAGAACACAAATCTCCTGACTCCCAGTCTACAGCTCTAACCACTAGATAACACTGCCTCCCTTGCAATTTGCCACTGTACGAGTAGTTGGTTTTCCAAACCCCAGCAGTACTTTTTGATCTCTCCTGGTTCAGAGTGGCTCAATACAGCTTTCTCCTGACCTAAGCCTATCAATATTACTCTTGAAATCACCAGAGGAGTTGCTTCCCAACCCAGAAGAGAGTTTGTCTTAGCTGATCTGTGCTCCTCTAGGCGTTAGCACTAGCCTTTACGTTCACTTAAGGCAAAGGTTTATAGAACTCAAGTGATGAAACCAATAAGTTTCTGTGGAAACTAATTACTCTCAAACTTTTGAATTAGTAAAGAATGACATCCATTCTATAGAATTTTTAACTCTTCCTCTAGAAGTTAATGGAGGATCAACTGCCATGGCATTCCATAGGTGGGACTAAAGATTCTATAGAAAAGTTTGCATTCTATAATAAATTGTATAGGACTTTTCCCTAAAGGAATCTGTTTGAATTGCAGTTTAAAGACTTATTTGTTGGGACACATTGTCAATAATGTGAATGTTAAATTATTTAAATATAACAGTGTGCCTCGTTGTAGGATTTTTCACAATAAAATGGATACAGTTTATGTTCCTGCATTAACTCTTCCCAGCATTTATAACTGTTCACATGCTAACATTTAAGGCATCAGCCATAATAACAGTAATAAAAAACTAACTGCTAGCCATTTCTAAGATGTAAATCCATGCATACTTTCTCTGGATACATTTTTATAAATTATGCCAAATCCACGCCCTGCTCAGCGTCAAGCTCTCGTAGCCATTTAAGTGGAAAATATGTAAAAGTGCTCTATTGTCATTCATGTGTATAGCTGTACACAAGATTATGCAGCTGGTGCACACAGGTATAACACTTAGGCTGGATTTTCTGTCGATACAATTCACTCAAGATTTTGATTTTTCAGTCCATCCAAGACTTGCAAAGGTTTTTAAATATAGATGCAGAAGTTGCCACATCTTGTCATCTGATGTGTGTTTGCAAAACTTGCCCATAGAATTGAGCCCAGAACACAAGCATCAATTTGTCATCAAATAAGAAAGTCATATTTCCCAGCAAAGAATCAATCTAATTGTTTTGCCTTCCACAGTAACAGCCAGACAAAAACTCCCTCACTTCCTCTGTCTGCAATAAAAGTATTTTAGAAC
The DNA here is from genome assembly GCF_025201925.1 of Gopherus flavomarginatus. Classification (NCBI taxonomy): domain Eukaryota; kingdom Metazoa; phylum Chordata; order Testudines; family Testudinidae; genus Gopherus; species Gopherus flavomarginatus. The sequence continues at coordinate 89,884,326 of NC_066620.1, forward strand.
ACTTTCAGATGAAATGAGTTTGGTGTTACAAAGTTAGTCATTTTAAAAAATAAATCACCCAACCAAAAATTTACTAGTTGTTTATATTATGGTCATGCCCAAAAGTCCCAGTCAGAGTTGAGATACATTGTGTTAGGTATAGAATATCAGGGTTGGAAAGGACCTCAGGAGATCATCTAGACCAACCCCTTGCTCAAAGGGGGACCAATCCCCAAATGGTCCCCTCAAGGATTGAACTCACAACCTTGGGTTTAGCAGCCCAGTGCTCAAACCACTGAACTATCCCTGCCTCCCTCCCTGCCAACTGTATAGGTACTGTACAAACAAATTGGAAGACATATCATGTTTGGTGCAGTAGTAAAAAAGAGTCTGCAAATAAATTAGAAAATATGACAACTACATTTATTAAATGCAAGAGATTCATTCAGACAACCTCAAATGATGATGTACAAGCAGGTCAGAGAGCATTCTCTGACTCCACTGAACTCCACCAAGTCACTCCCACAGATATCAAATTACCAAGACGGACCCTGATGCTGCAATGGGTAGGCGTAAGCATCCATTTTGCAGGATGGTGGCCTTGAAGGATGAGAATTCTTATAGAATCTCGAAGTGATTTGCATAGTATTTTTGTCCCCATTTTACAAAGGGAGAAACTTAGGCACCGAATGCTAAATAACTTGTCCAAGATCACACAAGGAGTCAATGACTGAAAGGGGAACAGATCTCCTTGCTGTAAATTCTAACCACCTGAACATGTGTTCTCCAAATACATTCCATATTCTAGTGAGGTAGAGGAACAGCACAGCTCTGTTGCTACTCATGCTGTCGTAATCATTCCCAGAAGTATCATTTAATTTGAGGTAATAATAATTACTATAAAAGTCCTGAGGGGACGGTTTACTGATCCAGAGGGCCTTTCTTGCTATATTACCTTTTCATATTAACATGTTTTGGTGCCTCCATCGGTGGTATGGAGCTTTTGTGTTTAGAAAATCTAACTTCACATCTTTGACTCTAGGAATAATATAATCTACCCTTGTAGAATATTACAATTTTATAAAAGATGCATCACATTTAGAAAACACTCCCACACAGGGTTTGGAAGATGCCATATTTCTAAGAGTGAAAAAAAATATGAAAAAAAAAAGTAATGAAGGCAATTTCTTAGCTTTTCTAAGGTGTTTTTTTAAAAGCAAAACATTTGTTAATGCATGAATAGTTCTTATATTTTCTCACAACTCAGTTTGAGGTCTCAGGGAATTTAAGGGTCTGTGTGTACTGTCAGCGGCCCCAGTTCAGCAAAACGTAACCTAGAGGATACTTATGCTACCTGTGGCTGCAGAGCTGACAGCAGTTTGAACAATTTGGTAATTGCTTTCTTTTGGATGATTTATACAAGCAGCTGCTATTTACCTAGCAGTCAGTGCTCAGGAGACTTTGGATAAAATATGCTAGGAAAATTATTGCCAGAATAAGATTTATGCAAAGTATTTAGTACACAATCTCGGATGAGTAATATCCCTGAACTAGAGATGTGTGGAGAAATGCTCCTTATGGCTATCAGGATCCATTTAAAATTATTTAGTTTTATGCTAATGAAATATATTTGCATACATTTTCAGTTTGCTTTTATGGAGCAAATGGTAGCAACTCAAACAATATTTAAGACTGTAACATGCTTTCCATTACAGGCTCGATTCTGATGCACTCTCTCTCCTTCTGTCTGCAATTTTCTTAAAAAACAAACAACTTTCCTATATGGTTGCCAGCCAGGGAGTAAATATTGAGTTTTTTGATAAGGTGTTTGCGATATGAACCTGAAAAATAAGATATTTCGCTGGCTGTAAAGTTTCTAGCTTTGTTTGGAATATAACATTTAAAAAACGGCCAGTTTTGGAAATTCCCCATTTCTTTATTTGTTCTGAACGAAAACTAGTGTCTCTGAATACTATTTTATGGCAGGTAGAGTGGTCAGTTTTGGAAACAGTCAATATGACTAATCAAATCTATTTTATGGTACCCCCATTGCCTTGACATCTGAGAGCCTCATAATCTTTAAAGTATTTCTCATTGCAACACCCCTTTGAGGTAGGGAACTGCTATTCCTCCCATTTTACCGAGAATTGAGGCACAGAGAGACTGTGACTTGCCCAAACTCACATTGGGCATCTGTGGTGGAGCAAGAATTTGAATCTTTTGAATCTCAGGCCAGTTTCCTGATCTAAACACTGCCTTCCTCTCATGGTAGAGGTGACGGTTCCTCAGTAGAGTTATAAATTCTGACAGTGCAAGAGAAACCATTAAAATCCCGTGGCGCTCATAAACTCCAACAGATCACAGAAAACCACCAGGGCTCAAAACTTCACTTGTTCTGGAGAGTTTAACTCCTCCAGAAGTGTCCTTGACCAGGTGACTTCCTTGTCCTACAGAGCTGGGTGGTTGTTTTTGGTTTTTTGTTTTGTTTTGTTTTGTTTTGTTACCGTCATAGGAGGGACAGTTGGTTTATGCATTTATGTATTTTTTTCCCTTCATTCTGTTAAGAATAAAGTATTTTCAAGAAGACTACTACCTTAGAGGAAAAAGAGAGAAGACTTTGGAAAGTTTAAGGTTTGTCTACAAACAGATTTGGCACTAGTTTAGTTTTAAGGTGTAATTTTAATCTCACTTAGTTAAACTAGTGCAAAAGGGTGTGTGTGGATACTCAATTTAAACTAAGATTATTGAAAATTTCAAAAATCTGGAACTCAGGGGACCATGCTAGTGAATTCTAATGCAAGATCAGAGCCTTAATCTCTCTCCTAATAATGTGTCAGGGCTTGTCTACCATGCACTAGCATGTCATGCATCAGCTGTCTGTGGACCCTGCCACTATACACTAGGGAACTTCTAGCAGCATGGTCCACACAGACAGTTGTGCATGACCCACTGTGCACTGTAGATTTACTCGCCAGCTTGCTGTGTATTAAATCTCTATCTGGACAAGCTCCCAGATTCTGTTCTCCCTTACACTTCTATAAATCATAAATAACTTCATTGGAGGCAGTAGAGTTACTCTATATTGACATTTTTGCAACTGAGAGCAGAATTTCATGCAATGATTTTGTCTGGGAATTAGACTTCTTTAGAACATTAATATAATTGGAGTGCGTGTATACATTTTTTTTTCAGAAGTGATTTTCCTAGAATCATAGGAATATAAGCCTGGAAGGAGCCTCAGTAGGTCATCTAGTCCCGTCCTCTGCTCTGAGGCAGGACTAAGTGTTATCTAGACCATCACCAACAAGTGTTTATCTAACCTGTTCTTAAAAACCTCCAGTGACGGATATCCTACATCCTCCCTAGGTATTTGTGCCAGTGCTTAACTACCCTTACAGTTAGGAAGTTATACCTAATGTCTAACCTAAATCTTTCTTGCTGCAATTTAAGTCCATTACTGCTTGTCCTGTCCTCAGTGGTTAAGGAGAACACCCTCTTCTTTATAACAACCTTTTACATACTTGACTGCTGTTATCATGTTCCCCCTCAGTCATATTGCTTTGCTATCACATTTTTTTGCTAGCAGATTGTGTTGTTTTTTCTTTTTCATTTATAATGTTTTAGTCAGCCCCAGCTGTCTCAAGCCAGCTTTCCCTTATCTCCTGCCATTGCTTATGCCATAGGACTTATGCTCAAGGCAGTGGCTCAGACTTTTAGATTTTAGCTCAGTTCCTGTTCATTCTGGCTACCATTCTCTCTCCTCCCTTCCCCCCCCCCATCCCATTCTTTGTGCTGGAGAATCCTTGGTATTGTGTAGCACCTTACTGGCCTCTCAAAATGACCACCTGTAGCCACTTCCTTTCAAGCTGGCACCGCACATGGCATATTCTCAGTGTTGTAATGAACCACAAAATTGCTGGGGTGTAAGAAACTAAATAAGACAACTGTTCTGACCTACATAGAATATTTCTTTCCTTTTAATTAGTTCAAAATTCATAAACCTCTCTCAGTCAGTGAGAGTCAAAATGTCTGTTTCTGTGTGGTTTGCCTTAACATAGGCTGGATTTTTGTGATTTTGCTATGTTTAAATAAAGCCATTGCCACTAAATTACTGAGAAATGAAAAGAGAATTCTTATTAAATTTTGCCATTAGCTCTAACAGTTATTTCCTTTTCCTTTTTTTAAAAGGATATTTTAAATCATATTTCTTGGCACCTCTCTTGCTCTTTTCATCCAAGGATTTAAAGTACTATACAAATATGAATTTAATTCAGCATCACTATACCCTAGGTGTTCAGATCCCAGGGTGAGGAGTTGTGGTATAACAACTTAGATAAAAAGACAGCAAGTAGCACTAGTTTTGTTTTACAAAAGGAAGATGAGCTCAGAGAGGTTAAGTAACTTGATCATGGTCACATCTTGAGACAGTGGCAGTCATCATAAAATAGAGCATAGGAATCCTGAATCCTTTGCACTTCTATATAGCTCCTTTAATGCAAGAATCTAAAAGTGTGAAACAAACATTAATAAATGAGGCTTTACAATACTCTGCTTAGGTAGGGCAAGGAAGGTAATACTACATCGATTTTACAGATGGGTAAAAAGTTACTTACCTAAAGCCATGCAGTAGAGCCAGGAATAGAACCCAGTAATCTTGACTTCCAGCTCCTTGTACTAATCACAAGACACCATTTTTTTTGTCTAGTGATCAGTCTAGTTGTGTGATCCACTATCACTAAGATATATCTGAAGCACCCATTGAGTAGTACATAAACGCTAATCTCCGTAATACATTTTCGGTCGTGCAAAATCAAAATGCTTTGAAGAATTTCAGAAAAACTACTTCTGCTGGACAATTTCCAGGGCAATCATTGCTTTCACAGTCACACAGATATATTTGGTACTGATGAGAGCACTGCCTTCAGAATCATTGAAGGTCTGTGAAGGAGACGAGGGAAATAAATCAGTCCTTGTACAACATATTACCAAAAAAAAAATTGTATTACTTTACTTTGAATGAATAAGTGAATGAATGAATTACAAATACTTGGGTAAACAAGAGAAAATATTTAATGTAAGCAGTGCACATGAAAGATATAAAGCAAAGTCAGAAAGATGCGAATTCTCCAACAACACTATTTTAGTTATCCTGTCCTTTCCCATTAGCCTGATTTTGAGGAAAAGTTTTTTTCTTGTTTATGGGGTTCTGAGATTTCACGGGTGGTTATTTGTTGTTGGGTTTTAAATTTTTATACAGTTTATATTAAGAATACATTTATTAATGGTCTATTAATCATAATTAATAAATTTATAAGAATATTGAGACATGACTATTACGTGTTATAGGTGGTTATAAGACAGGGTTCTAAGCAACTTATTTACCTGTTGGACTTCATAACAATTGATTAATTAAAGTATCTATTAAACAGTGATTAGCCCTTTTAAAAAACTGTTTATAAATATATCCTTAATATTAAGTGTGGCTGTATTTTTGGGTGAGGATTCCACCAGCAATCTAGCAGCACGTGAAAGAGATCAGAGATGCATTGTGAGGTGGTCTAAGGAAGGCAAAGTAAAGAGTATTGTCAGACGTGTAAAATAAATTTCCCGAGGGAAAGTGGTGTAGGTCATGCACTGTTTGAGTCTTTTGGAAGCAATCACTTGAGACTATAGTTCTATACTGCAGGAAGCAATCTAGATTTAGCTTATTTATTTGTTAAGCACTGACTGTGCTTGGCAATACAAGACGCAGCATGAAGATAGTACCTCCCTCAAAGAACTCATAATCCCAAAGGCTGATACAGAGAATAGGATCCACAGGACTTTGGTTTGGTTTGGTTTAGTTCTTTTTGACCTATTGACTGACTTCTTGAGGATAACTTGGAATTTATTTCCTTGAATGTCTTTGTTTAAATTTTTTAAAATACCTGTTCTTGTTGGCTTCTAGGCATTTCTAAATATTTAAATGTACACTGATCAGTGAGTGCTATGGGGGAGCAGTGATGACTTCAATACTTAGGTTGCCTAACACTAACCATTATAAAAATTCTTATGAAGTATAGCTTAACCTAGAAATCACTGAATGCTCTATTTAGTTGGGAGGATCCTTCATTTGAAGTAACCCATCTCTCTAGTCTCCTCTTCCTCTGATAGCTATAGGATAGACAAAAGTAAAAACGAAGAAGTTGTTATTTTGGCCAGAATAGAATATTTATCTGATTGACCATTGCAGGATGTATAATTATGGTCCATTAAATCTACCTCAAATCCTATGAGTGAGGCAGAATAACTTCATAAGAATGGAAAAAATATTAATGTGGTAGAATTTTTCCCCTCTAGTTAGAGAAAATGTTAAACCAGGTTGATTACTGCCCTCAGGGAAGACGCACTAACATCCGTCAACTCTCCAGCCCCAGATTTCACGCACAGATCTGCCCAATACTGATGAACATTCTGCAACCTAGGTGATTGCTATGATCAAAAAAGTCTGACAGCAGAAGTTAATTTAGCAACCTTCCCCAGTGCACTAAGGATATTTTGACAGGGAGAGTTGACTCCACAGAGGACTTTATGTATATGACAGTTTAGTAAATGTATTATCCGTTAGACTAAGCATTGTTTTACTTCAAATGAAATTTTTGGGTTCCTCTTGATAACAACATATTACTGTGTTACCCACTAACTTTTTGATGTGGAGCTATTATATACGACTCCTGACATCCACTACTACGGTTCAGATGACGGGAGCTTTTCTACTCTACACTTGCTTTCCTACACTTCCTTGTTATTACAATGATATCTGTCCTGGGAGGCTGGGAGGCTCAGTTAAATAGTGTACCTTTCCTTCTTAAATCCCTGGTTGTTCTGTGGCCCAATTCAATAGAGACTGAAAATTATTGTTGTATGATGACTATATGATGAGTAACAGAAGGCAATGTTCAAGACCTTCTTCTAGTGATGACTGTGTTTAATTTACTTTAACAGAAATGCTTTGTACTAGAAGATCCCACCATGGCTGCCTCCTGAATACAACTGTTCAGTGGTTTATGTGAAACTAGTTGGTGGTCTAAGTCTAGTTCTTATCTGAGAAGTGTTCACGTCACAGAAATGATCATCATTAATTGTCCCTAAATACCATCTCCTAGCCTTTTCTGATAAGTGGGCATGAAGACTGAACTACCCTCTGTTAGAGAGCTTATTCCTTCACTCTCCCACTTCCCTGATCCTTCTCGCATGGACAGAGAGCAACAATACCTGAAGTCCGAAGGTGCAAACAATTCGATGTTTATTGGGGTGAGCTTCCAGCAAGCTTAAATCTAAGTTCCTTTTTCCTTATTTTCGAATCCAAACTTACTTCCTGTTTGCCCCTAATTTATATAGTAATATTCACAGCTATACCTTAACCAATCATTCTACTAAAATTTATCTAACCAATCCTAACATATTGTAACATGATTAGCTAACCAATTATATCCCACCACCTTAATTAGTTTACACCCAGCAAAATTAATTATACAGCAGACAGAAACAATCACAGAACCAGACAGAGCCCACGCAAATAAACATACAAACAATACAGAAGTGAGGATTTCACAACTACATCTATACAGACATAAGGGTTCTCCAGCTGTGTCTATTGATAAGTGAGTTCTTACCAGACAGAAAACTATCAAACTAAATTTCCTTTTACATGTTTTAGGCTCTTCCCTTTCTCTGGAGGTGATAGATCGAATCACCTTCCTAACAGCCCTGGATTGTCTTATTTTAATATGACTAGGTTGGAATGTGAGGATGTGACCATACATTTCCCAGTTTATGGCTGCTTAGCTGAAGAATCAGGCCTCACACTGTCACAGTAAGAGAAGGCCATTACACAGACAGACAGTGATATTTTATTCTTTCTTTTATACCTCTATAACTAGCTAAGTGATAAAAATATACCTAAAATTCTTAAAGTATAGGCCTTTGCAGACAGGTCTGAATATCTATATCCTAACACCCTCCAGGAGAGGATTGAAGCGCATTAACAAAGGAGCAAGGGGAAGATTCCATTGCTGCTATACCTGTTTTGTGAATAATCAGAGTCCATCAGCTGCCAGAGATGTTCAGTCTGGAAAACTTGCAAATGTTCAGTTCCCTCTTAAAAATAAGAAAAAAGAAAGCATTACAAGGAGAGACACCCCTCTCTCTTACAATAAATCTCCTCCATAGTGGAGCTTGGTTCCAAGGAGGAAGAACCACACAATTGTGCCATCCCTATCCCAAGGAGTGAGGGCAGCCTGGGCACATAAGGTGTTCATGTGACTACTTGACCATACGGAAGCAGTTTAACAATCCTTCCCAGGAGAGGTGGTGCAATGCAGGTTGTCTGAGTGGTTGGCTTATGTCCTGAAGCATCAAGGTTTGTATCCCTAATATGTTTTTGTGTCCTATCTGATGTAACTATGGATGTTCTTATTTGTTTAAGTCTGCTCTGTATATGATGGAAACCACTTCAAGTCAGGAGTGCGGAAGCACACCAAGCACCTGTAGGTCCAGCACCTATGCACCAATGTGTTTACAGATGCATATACAGAATGCCTGAGTGATATTTATTTTGATATTTATCAAAACATTTTTTCCTGCATATCTGAAACAAAAAGTGACCACTTAGATCACAGAATAAGCAGTTGTTGCTGGCATTTGTCCTACCCAGTGGTGTGCATTCTGTAAATAAATAAATAAATACACAAAATATATTATCTATTGAGTAATACGTATATTTAGTTTTGATGGAGGGGTTTTACAATATTATATAACATTGGATTTATCAGTGTGATTTTACCAAAATTGGATTTTATTTCAATATCATGGTACATTGGGAGCGGGACTTCAATGAAGTGATATATATTTGACTAACTGAGGCAGGAAAGGTTTTTCTACTCTTATAAGTGCTGAAGGACCTGTGCTATTTAGAAGAGAATATGTAAATGTGTGTTACAAATCAAAGCTGCTTAACATGCAGATAAAAATGATTTATCATTAATCTTTTCTTTCAATTTAGTTCAGCTTCCTCATTGCAATCTGTTCAGGTTCACAAACTAGGGTATAGGCAGCCTTTTTCTAACTTTATTTCTATATTTTCAGCAAGCTACAATGGACTGATGGGGTCTGCCAGTCCAGATGGCAAAAAATATAGAGCCTGGTTCTGATCTGACTTTTACCGGTGTAAATCAGGGATAACTCAGTTCAAATCAGTGGAGTTACATCAGTGTAAAAGTGGTTTAAGTGAGACCAGAATCAAACCCATGGTATTTTTCCCACTTCCCAGCAGGTCTTGCACAGTAGTCTGGGAATGCATTCAATTTTATTTTGAATTTCTGAATAATCTGAACTCTTTAATGCTGTAATTAACATTCTGAGCCAAATTTATCCCTGGGGTAACTCCACTGAAGTCAGTGGACTTGCACTATGGGTGAAATTGGCCCCTGGGTTTTAATTTGTTTTAAATCTTTCCAGTGCAGTGGAAAACAAATTTCCACAGACCTTTTGATATTTGTCGTATGTATTTATATATTATTTGATATGAATCAGAGCTGAAGTGGAATCTGGATATTAAATGGGATGTTTTTGTGTCCTCTTGTTTTTATTCTGTTCTTTTGTATTATTATTATTTATTTATTAAGCTGTGATGAGCTGTCACACACATGACAAAAGGATTAAAGTGACCTGAGAGGCCAATTAACCTACTGGACTGCACTTGGAGAGGTGTTAGGCATAAGTGGTGATAAAACCCAGCTAGGGAGTACCTGGGCCTTCATAGAGGAAGGCACAAAGGGCTGCTGTAGGATAGGATAAGGAAGAGACCCAGGTGGGTGGTAGCTAGGATCTTTGTCTCTTGGGCTGAGGGAATCCAGGGAGGCTGAGCCCTGTGGTGGAATCCTGACTGGATACAGGAGGTGATCAGGCACTGCAGTCTGCCTGACACCCTGGGTAGAAGGACAGTGTGACCACCTCCTGGCAGAAGGAGTGAAACCCAGGAACTCGAGTCAGTGTTAGGATGGTTTGAGTTAGGATTGCCAGGTGTCTGGTGGGGAACCTCGCAGCTGTGGTCAGCAACGTTAAAAGTCCAGTTGGCAGTGCAGTGGGACAGACAGGCTCCCTGACTGACTCCTGGGAAGTAGCTGGTATATCCCTCTGGCTCTTAAGTGGAGGGGTGGCCATGGAGGCTCTGCATGCTGCCCCCGCCCTAAGTTCCAGCTCCACAGCTCCCATTGGCTGGGAACTGCAGCCTATGGGAGCTGCAGGGGCGGCACCTATGGCAGGGGCAGCACATAGAACCCCCTGGCCTCCCCTCTGCCTAGGAGCCAGAGGGACATGCTGGCTGCTTTCCAGGAGCCACCTGAGATAAGCACAACCTGGAGCCCTCACCCCCTCCTGCATCCCAACCCCCAGGCCAAAGCCCCCTCCTGCACCCTGAACCCCTCATTTCTGGCCGCACCCTGGAGCCTGCTCTTCCATCCCAAAGGCTGTACCACCTCCCACACGCCAAACCCTGCCTCAGCCTAGAGCCCCCCACACACACACTGCAAACCCCTCATCCCCACCCCCAGCCTGGAGCCCCCTCCTGTACCAAACCCCTTATCCCTGGCCCCACCCCAGAGCCTGCACCTCCCAGCCAGAACCTCCATCCTCTCTGTCCCTACCTGGAGCCCCCTCTCACACTCTAAACCCCACGGCTTCAGCCAGGGGTGCTCTCCTGCACCCTTATCTCTGGCCCACCCCAGAGCCTGCACTCCAATCCCCTGCCCCAGCCTGGTGAAAATGAGTGAGCAAAGGTGGAGGAAAGTGAGTGATGGAGGGAGGAGGGATGGAGTGAGCTGGGGGCAGGGTCTCTGGGAAGGGGGTAGGGCAAGGGTGTTCAGTTTTCTGTTATTAGAAAATTGGCAACCCTACATTGGGGCTAGTTTGCTATTTTCTGTTGGACTTTAAGTGAAGGACTTTGTGGCCCTGTGAAGGGTTGGACTCTGATACCTGGCTTGGCTGGAGGGCCAGCTCACATCAATGGCTGAAATAGGCCAAAGAAGGCATGAGGGAAATGAGCAGAGCTTTTGCAATGCTACATACAGCCAGCAGGGGTGTGGCGTGGTGACAATCTTGCCACAAATGCTTTGTGCTATTTGTAGACCTTTAATGAGCTTCCCAATTATTAATTAAGGTTCAAGGCACCCTGATGAAGTAGGCAAGTATTTTATACCTATTTCAGTGATGGGTAGAGATGGTCCAAACATGACAAACTTTCTTCAAATTTAAAAACCTAGAAAATTTCTGCCAGCTCTAGTGGGGGCGTAAACAACAGAGTAGTTGATTGAGGCCCCATGTGGAAGCACACGTCCCACCGCCACATGAAATGCTTACAGGTTAGGGTTCCTTTACTACATTGCCATTAACATAAGTGTCTGTATGGTGAAGGCAGATAGACATACTCTGTTTAGGTTCTCTGTATATTTCACCAGTATTATATAGGTTGGTAAGCAAGGATGTTCTCTTTTAAAATGTTGGTTAGAGTTTGGTGTATGAGGGGATACCAGGAGTCCTTGTGATTTGGCGCTTTTAGTATTTCTTATGTGGCATGTATGTTCTAAACTCTTCTGCTGCTGTCCACCTCAATGAGGACAAACTATAGCCTGGATATTTACTCCCATGGAATGTGTAGTCAGGTTTCTTTTCCAAGTCAGTTTGTGGCAATTTGTGTTTAAGCGTTTATTTGTTAGAAATTCCTTTTGCAATGGATTAGTAAAACTTGATGTTTTTCTGGCCTGTCACATTGTGCCTCATCCCAAAAAGTTGCTACTGACTCTCCTCTGTATCTGGTCTTTCTGACTCTCCTGTTCTTTTCTGAGTCTCTTATTTTTTTAAATTCTTCTTTGTATTTTTTTTTCTGTACTCCATGTTGTGCTCTTTTTCTTGGAGTACTCAGGGATTGTTTTTTGCTGTTTTCTAGGTTTTGTTGTCGTGTGTGTGTTTTTATATATATATAAAATTTTATTTTTGCTCCTAGATAATCCACCCCACTCTTCCCTTCTCACCAGACGGCTATATGGTGTTCAAGAGGTGTGAGATGTTTCAGTTGCTTGTTTTCCTAGTTGAGAGGAATGCCATGGGAGAAGAAAAGCTTAGCTCTACCTGGAGCTGGCTTCATAAGAGTTGCTGCAAGAGGAGAGAGGAACAGTGACTGGTTTTCAAATTTCCCTCAAATGCTTTACCCACAAAGGAAGTGGAAAGTGGCTCCCAGGTCATGCAATTATCCCTGCCCTAATTCTCCTCTCCTCTGCCGTGGGCTCCATCTGAACTGGGCTGTTATCCCAGGGTAGGAACACTGGGTTAGACGATCTTTTACCTTGAAAATATGCTGTGCCTTATACAATTGTTCTACTGAGTTATGCAAAACTTAAATAATTTTCCTTATAATGAGCCAGAACTGGTAACAAGTTAGCCAGTTCTTATGTAGGATAAATTTGGGCCTGATCCACATCAAGTGAGCTTTGGCTGTTGTGCTGGAGCCCAGGTGGAGCTCCAAGAGCATTTTCTGCTCCCTAGCCCAGAGAGAGGCTAACTTCTGTTCTGAGAAGTACATGGTCCAGCCGCCCCTGCCTCTTTACTTTAGATGGAGTTATTTGCATGAGGGCAGATGGCAGTCTAGCTCTTGTGTATATTGTCAAATGCTCAGTAAATCTACTACCATCCAAATACAGAGCGAAGGGGTTTTTTTCTGGCTACTGGAATGAGGGCAGAAATAGGTGAGGCTATTTGCTTAAGCTCTCATTCCACAGGTACTTCTGTCACTAGATTCCTGCTGTGGAGCTGTTTTAGACCTTTCCCCATGAGAGATCTAGCTGCTGCCAGACCAGTATCCAGCTGACATGGCTTGGCAGGTCCCAAATATGTAAGCAGAGTCTAAACGAGCTTTCCACTGACATATTGTGCAGAATAGGACTTACAAACTGAAAATAGAGTCAGCAGATTAATTGTGTGTGTCTCAGAATGACCTCGGACTTGGTAGGCAGCCTAAAAGCCTTTTCTCTATAGAAATGTCCTGTAATAATGCAAAACTAGTTGATATTAATTATCAACATGCTAATCCACAAATATGTTCAGTTCCTTTTAACTCTGGCCTCTCATGATAATTTTTGTGGGTCTTTATCCAAGTTGAACTATTTTTTAAATTAAACTGTTGACTTAAATACAGGAATAAAGCAGCAGTGAGAGCCTTAGGGTATGTTTACTCTGCAATAAAACACCCACAGCTGACCCATCTCAGCTGATCTGGGCTCAGGTTACAGGGGTGTACAGCTGAAGTGTAGATTTTTCAAGCCTGAACCTGAACCACTGCACTGCAATTTTATAGCCCTGCGAGCCCAAGTCAGCTGACACAAGCCAGCTGCGGGTGTTTTTGCTGAAGTGTAGACATACCCTGAGAGTTTTGAGGTGGTTTTTTAGACTTGCTCTGAGCAGGTTGAATTTACACAGCATTAAAAATGCTGGTGTTTGCAGGAGCCTTGTCTATGCTAGGGCTCCCAACATTGCTCCCAACAGTGCAGTTAACAACCAGGCTCAGGAACCTGAGGATGTTCACTTTTGAGGAGCATCTCATAGAATCAGTCCCTATATTTGCAACATTTTCATTAGTGGAATGCAGGTATTGCATAGATGAAATCATTTCAATTCAGTTGTAAAAAATGAAACTGATCCTGACAGCAATTTAAATTCTATTTACATGCACAAAAACTACATTAAAAGAACAATATTAAGGTTGCAAAATCAAGCACTCAGGAATTAAGGTTATTTGTGCCAAAAGAAAAAGGAGAAAATCAGCCTGAGACAGACACCTGTCATGGACAACTTCTGCCCAAATGGTCAAAGTTTGGCAAAGTTATAAGCAACTGAAACAGCATCTTATAATGGAAAATGTCAGGCAACCTTCATAGCTGGTGCTACCAGCCCCTAGCTATTGCTACTCTAACAAATTGTATTTCCTTCCATTTCATTCAGCTTTTTTCTAACCAATTTTCTCCCATGTATATTTTGTCTGGAAAGAAGCTTGACTAACATAGAAACTCTATTTAAGCAAAAAAAAAAAAAAAAAAGTGTATTTTTAACAATGTGGGGGTGTGAAAGAGAAATGACTCATTAATCATCTATGTCAACTTATGTAATATGCAGCTGAGAGGTAGTACTTTGATTCTTGTTCAATATTGTATCTTTACGACATGAACCTGGTGAGTGGTCACAGTGATTTATGCTTTGTTTCATTGTCATTTAAACTTTTATAATGAAGAGAGAGGATATCAGTGCCGTAACAAAGGTGAAGCGAGCGAGACACTTGCCTCAGGCATGAAAAGCAGAGGGGCACAGTTTTCTACCGAGATCGGCAGCACCTTGGCGGCATCTTTACCACCGCCGCTTCTTCGGCAGCAATTCAGCAGCAGGTCCCTGAGTCCCTCTCGGAGAGAAGGACCTGCCACTGAATTGCCGCCACCACTTCATTCATTCTTCTGTGGAAATTTGGCAGAGGGTCTTTCTCTCCGACGGGGACTCCGGGACCCTCCGCCAAATTGCCACCAAAGAGCCTGGAGCCGGCCCTTGCCTCGGGCACAAAAATTCCTTGTTACGGCTCTGGAGGATATATAAATTGGCTGGCTTTTCTGTGCTGTTTGAATTACCCATTGTATTGTGACTCTTCACCTTGGACCTATTGTCTTGCTGCTTTTTATGCTGCTTCATCAAAAAAGAGCAGAGAAAAGAAATCACAGTTGTGAAAATATTTCTTAGTGACTGAGACACTACATCTGTAACTGAATCAATGGACCCAGTTACAACATTGATAAATGTTGTGTGGACATGGACAGATGCTACCTGGGTCCCTTTATCTGAGTTAAGGCCCTGGATTCTCCTAGATTTCAGTCTGGTTGTATGGACAAGGTTAAATTAATGGGGTCTAAACAGAAATTGGCTATAGCTGTTACCTCTTTGGTGGCAAGCTTGTCAAGTCTCCATAATTAAATAGGATTGAACTTGGATAAAGTCCTCCAATGGGAATCCAGGGAATTACAGGATATGGTGGTGTTGAGTATGCTAGCTAAGTGTTGCTCCATGTCCAGGATATCATTAGGCAAGCTGGAGGTGCTAGCTGTAAGATTTTTATTTTAATTGAAGGTCCTGATCACTGATTCTGGCTCTCTTTGCAAAAGTAGGAGGCATCCTACTGGTATCCTAGTCAAATTTTCTGTTAGTGAATATGGGAGCTATGGCTCTTCTCCCAGATAATACAAACCAGCTGGGTCTTTTCACTGGGGTTTGTACCTTCTGAGGTCTGCTTGTTAGTCTGGATGTGCAAGTGGAAGAATGTTTCCCATCTATTTGTTACTGAACTGTGTGGGAGGCACCCTGCCTGCTCTCCTTACAGTGTGTCCTGGGGATGGAGGGGGTTTATATACCAGTCCTCTAAAGACTGAAGATCGGAAGGGGTGGAAGAGGTAATTGAGCTTGTGAGTATGCTGGTGCAGCCTGTGGCCTGCCTCCCCCAAAAGTGACATTGAGAGAGGAATGTAGGCCATTTTGTCCCTCAGACTGCCAGTGAAAGAGTCCAAGAGCCTCTTAAGGCAAGGTTGGGTTGTGTGGGAGGGAGGGCCTGTCCTAATTCTACATCAAATCTTGAACTCTTGAGTATGATGGGGGGTTACATTGAAATTTAAAGCAAAGTGAGCTGTGTGAATTACTGGGAGGGGAAATGGGGTCTAATGGAATGAGACTAAATCTGAGAGCCAGGAAATTAAGAATTCTAAATCTGTTTCTGCCACTGACATGCTGAGTGAACTTGGGCAAGTCACTTAACTTCTCTTTCCCCATCTGTAAAAAATGTGGATTACTACACCCTGCACAAGGGTGTTGCAGGTTAATTAGTTAATATCTGTACCACACTGAACATATAAAATGCTGAAAGTTATTAGTTTACTGTTATAATTATTGCTAATAATTACATTTTGCTAATTTATAAATGTCCTTGTTTCAGTGGAAGAGTATATTTTGCTATTTCCTACAGCTGTTGTGAAAAGTTTAACCCTCAGAGTGGCTGAAATTATTTCTTTATATGTAGCTTGTAAAGTGATCTAGGAACTACTGGCATGGTGGGTGTTGTAGATACTGACTTTCCATTTCTATCTATCTCTGACTGTGATATGCCCCCCTCCATCACTGTAGTGAGCACCTCACAATCTTTAATGTACTTATCCTCACGATACCCCTGCAAAGTAAGAAATGGTTGTTCCTATTTTACGGAAAGGGAACTGAGGCACAGAGACTAGGTGACTTGCCCAGTGTCACACAGGAAGCCTGTGGTGGGGCATGGAAACAAGCCCAGGTCTCTCAAGTCCCAGGATGGTTAGTGCCCTGACCATTGGCCCATCCTTCCTTTCCTCATTTGCTAATGTATGGTAACTGGAGGAGACTTCCTCTGAGGTACATAAGTACCAGCAGTGGAGAGATAGATACTCGATGATTAAACTGGTTAGAAACTGGAATCTCCATGTCAGAGGAAATTCTGCAATTTTAAAAAAATTGTTCTAAATCAGAATGAAATATGGAATTTCAATTTCTTGGAACATTTTTTAAAAACTTTAGGGTAAATTGAAACTTTTTGTTTTGACTTTCAGTTCCTTTTCTCAATCTTTATTATATTTTAGAATTATATAAAACATCCAAATAAAATAATATAGAATATAATTTTGAAAGTTACTTTAATACACAGTGTTGAAATGGAACCTGATCAAAATTCTTTATTTTTATTCAGAATAAAATTGTACTGAAATTGACAGTCCTATGGAACTCATTGGTTTTGAATTCGCCTTTTCTGATGGAAAAATATGTGGTCTAAATATATACTAACTTTTATAAAATAATTGGAACTTCAGCAAATAAGGTCTGTCATTTCTCTTGAGACCCAGCTGCTTAAGAATCAAAGACCTTTGTGGCAGCTGTTTCGTCAGAGTTAAGACACCATGTTACTTTTATAGGCAAAAAATTTCAGTCTCTTCCAAGTATGCTGAAAGGTGGCTTTCCTGTATTATTGACTAGCTCTTTTTTTTTTCCTTTGGGTTTTTCTTTCTTGCTGTGGTGGGGGCCTTACATGTTTAGCTGTGATCCGAAAGGAAGAGGCTGCAAGAAGAGCTAGTTGTCTGCAGACATTGTCGCTGGACATGGCTCCCTCAGGGTTTGAGTGGGTGTTATTAAATCGTTATAATTGCCTTTGGATCCAAATCATTCAAGTGACCAAGTCGATCACAGACAGAAACCAAGAATAAATCATGTAGAGGGCAGGGAGGACAGACTGACTAGACTAATCTCCCTCCACCATCCCCAAACTCCAATGATCCTACTATCCCTTTCCTTCATTCAGAAAACACTGAATAGAAAAGTAGACAGTTTAAAGGAGGTTCCAGGCCAGGAATTGTGACTAGCCAATTTTCTTTTCAGTGAAGGGAGATATATTTATCCTCTGTTTTGTACTGTATCTGAGCAATGTGCTGCAGCACACCGTGGGTTTGTTTTCTTTAATTTTCTGGTTGGGCTTTTTGCTACTTTACAACATGTTGATTTTTGGTTCATTTTGATGTCTTAACATTAGCCATTCTTGATTAATCCAAAGTCATTTTTTTTAATGCTTCTTTAACATAAAAAAAGGGCCTAGACCAACACTTCCTTTGCCCTCATTTTGAGACAGTTTATAGCTTGATGTGAACATCATGTTCAGTCACACCTCCAAGCTCTGATCCTGACATCTGATCTGCCTGGCTGGACCCCCCCATGAGAAGCCCCATTAACTTCAGTGGGATTCTTCGCAGGTATAAGGATCTGCTGTGTGGAGTCCTACTTAAGTTAATGGATCTCTCTGTTTGGTTTGAATGACATGTTCAGCTTCTCATTTACTATGTACCTGTCTATGTGGGTGTGCCAGTAGATTATTGTTTTAGCTGACCAACTGTATCTGATCCCTTTTCATGCAGCTACTCAGAACAAGCCCTCTTCAAAGGCACCTAGTATCTTTTGCACTGGTGCTTGAAGTGAGGTTCCCTGGTCTTGTGGGATTTCTAAGGCGGTACCATGGTAATTAACACAAGAGTTCTTGGTATCAGAGAAGGACCAGATGCAAGTGACTGAGCAAATCTGCCACGGTGGAGGACCAGAGGCAGGGGAACAAACTTGTGACTGCTTAGAGACAGGGCCAGCTCTAGGGTTTTTGCCGCCCCAAGCAGCAAAAAAAAAAAAGTCACAATCTGCAGCTCTACCACCGCCGCTTCAGTCTTCGACGACAATTCGGCAGCTGGTCCTTCCCTCCAAAAGGGAGTGAGGGACCTGCAGTCAACTTAGGCTGCCAAAGACCCAGACATGCCACCCCTCACTGTTGGCTGCCCCAAGCAGCTGCTTGCTGGGCTGGTGCCTGGAACCGGCCCTGCTTAGAGAACAGATGAGGATTCCCTTTATGGGGAGATGGGCTACTTATTACAAGTGTGAGAACAGCTCACTGTGTGTCAGCTTGATCATTGTGCAACAGATGAATCTAGTAAAGGTTATAAAATATGAAATGAAAGTTAAATGATTACTTACCAGACTTTTCTTACATGGGAGCAAATATGGACACATAAGAGAAAGCAAAAGGTCAGTCAAACATGAAAGCACAAACTACAAAGCAATTCAAAATTTAATTTTTCTTTGAAATGACATCAGGATGAGAGTTCCTCTTCAGTCCAAATTTCTCACCTGGAATTAAGTGTCAGGTAATGCAGGATTGGGACATTTCATTAAATAGCCTGCTTAATGTAATAGTATGGTAGGACATAAGATAACAAAGGGTAATGGCAAAGAATGAGCATATTTTGTTTGAGTAGTGGGTAGGGGCAGAGTTTTGAAATATGGAATGGGTAACCTTGGCACTCAAACTCAGATAAGTCATTTTTGACTCTGTATTATGGCTATCAGATTGAGCAAGGCAATAAATTCTTCAAACGTCTCCGAGACTTAAAGCTCTCTGGAATAGGGAACGTCGTCTTATTTACTAGTCTTTTAAAGTGCCTAGTACTGACCAGGACATCTAGGTGCGAATGTAAATAGTATTTTTTCACTCATGATTTCTATTTTGAATGTTATTTTTATTCTCTAATTTGTTGGGGGTGAAGGAGTATTTTTAGTTTCATTTGAAGGAAAGAGTGTGAAAGACTGATAGACCAGGCTGGAACCAGACATAGTTCCAATGTTCATGAGTATCAACACCTCTTCCATTTATAGATTTCTTGGGAAAAGACTTCTAAACATACCATTGAGTGGCAGGTTTACAAAGAGAAGTCTTTGGTTAAGACTCTGGTGTGTATTTAACCTGTGTCCTAAACAAGATTGGAGCTCAGATACCCAGAAATAATAGGCCAGTATGTTAGTTTATCTTTAATATAAAGCTACAGTTTATTAAAGCTCTTTGGGGAAAATGGAATTTCTTCCTGCAGGGAATTCCAATGTTTTGACTTTGTTTTTGTCCTGAAATGGATTGAAAAATTGAAATATCAAAGATGTTCATGGAATGCAAAGTTGTTTGTTTGTTTTTTAATCTTGATTTGTAAAGGACAATCAAAAATGCAACATTTACAATCAAAATATGTTTTGTTTCAAAGTGTTAACAATTTCAACACAACAACGTGCTGACACTTTGAAACAATGTTTTGCTTTGAATTTTCCCATCGAAAATTTTGGAAACATTTGTCAAAATTGAAATTGCCCTATATTACGCTGGGAATTTTTTGGTCAAAAATGCTGACCAACTCTAGTAATTATAACTGAGGCAAACCTGGATTATAATCTGTCATACTGTAGTAATTTAAGCATACAGATATGGAAAACTATGAACCAAGAATTAGAGTCTTAGGCTAAAGGAATCCTTGAAATTCTTTATTTCCAAATCCCTGTTTTAGAAGGAAGCATCTCTTTTTCCTAGTATAATTCCTTTATCTTAATCTACTAATATATCCTAAGAATCTCCAAATTCTTCAACTCTTAAAAAATTAAATATACACACAGAGAGCTTTGACTTCTATTTTTCTTTTCACATCATTGGACAAGTCCTGTGAGGTCTCTATTTCACAGTCTACTCTAAATTCAAATTGGAATACTATTCATGCTAAACTTCCCCTATGTATTGGAGAAGCAGCCAAATGGTCATTTTAGCATACAATTAAGTATTTTCATTTTTCCCAAATCATGGCTTACGAAGGAACTTATTGTAGGGCTTGGAAGGTTTGGGGAATATTCTTTTAAAGATGTATGGTATTTCTTTAATTTATGTACTTGTAAAATTGTAGTTTGCTTAGTTTGTGATAAGTGCAATAAACATAAATTGGCATCAAGAAAAATAGAAATTTTATACAATAAAATTACAACATACTATACCTATTCTCTCTATATACACATAGCACATGTATATTTAAAAAAAACAAAACACTCCACTACACATGCTTCTTCCTCTGAAGAGAGAATGGGAGAACAAACATGTCAGATATTAGTCATGTTTTAAACACACTACTGGAAGGCACTCGGATACTACGGGGATGAGTGTGCAAAAATCTATGTATAATAGAATTGATCTAGAATGAGTTACCGTAACAATATGAAGATATCAGCACTAATACAGGTGTATGAAAACATCACAGGAGTAAACATACTGTAGTATTTTCATGCTGTAAATACCCATATGTTTCAGTGAACATAGTTGTAAACTGAAACATATCAACACATTGTGTTAATTTTTAAGTTATATCAAAGAAAATATTTGTGTTTTTGATCGTCTTAGCTCTTCCAGTGAAGAGGCACCGAAAGGCTGGAGGGGGGTTTTTTGGTTTCTTTTTTTTTGTTTGTTTGTTTGTTTTTTGGGGGGGCGAGGGAGCAGAGTTGTTCTTTAGCATTTTTCTCCATGTTTTGGGAGTTGTCATTCTTTGGCATTTTCCCCATGAGATAACCAGTATGGTAGAAAAGGTATTGGGGAGTAGGCAAAATATTTTGTTTAGATATAGAGATCTGGAAGAACAGACAGTGAAAACCACAACAGATAAGGTGATTTGGTGCTGTTAAATTCCATTTTCTTTTAAATAGGAAATTTTTTTTTCTTCAACATAAATTAACTAACCTACCAAATTCTCATTCTGTGACTGCCATGCAAAAATTTAAATAAACTCTCATAACACACGATCTGCAGGTCAGCAACAAACTCATGTTTTTCTGCATGGTGTCTGGACTTAAGAAGACTGCTGCCATCCAGTAATACTCAAAGCAGACTGTTACAACTAGCTAATCTTTCTAAGTAAAGCTACACAGAAAAGCCATACAGAAACGTAAGGAACTAACTATACAGTTGTAGCAGTAGAGGGCTGATACAAAACCACTTTCACTTATTCTTGTAATTAGCTTTTCCATCATCTAAAAATAGTTTCTGAACTAGAAATAGTGTCAAAATATAGTACTTCTTAAACATTCATGTCTTGGAAAAGCAGAACACTTTCCATTGCAGATACTGTAATCATCCACATCTACAAAGGAGTATTCTCTAACTCTCTGAATAGGGAGCATAGTGTCATATTGTTTCAGGTATCATCAGACTGAAGTACAGTGGCATGTGTATTGTGCAATGTCATGAATGTAAAATAACATTTCTTTACTGGATGCTGCAAGTTACAAAGTTGTTAGTATCCAAGAATATACTGTAGTGCATTCTTTGCTGTTTAGATTAATATTAATAAACAGGTGACTATGCAAAGAGGGTGGTGGCACAGGGTAAAAATGAGACTTGGGCATGAGAATGTTTTATAAGAGATGTAATGCCCAAACCTGTGAGATCCTAAGAACTTCCTGCAAGCTTTGGAGTGTTCTCTACTAGCATTGAAATCAGTGGGAATGGAGGGTGCTGAGTACTTTTACAAGAGGCACTCCAACACTTCTCAGGATTGAACCCTTAGATAACAACACTGCTAATCTTAAAACCAGTACACTTCTTCTCTTCGGGGCTGCACAGAGATTTTTGGGAACCTGGGGCAAAAATTTGAAATCGAGGTCCTCTTGCCCTTCCAAAAAAATTACCACTGAGCGGGAGATTCAGGGAGGGCCTGGCTAGGGCGTTCCACCTTGGTACGTGGTATCACAGCAGCATTCAGGCCAGTCATGACAGAGGGGCATTCCAGTCAAACCTGAGTTGTGCTGTGACCATAGGCACCAGGTCATAAGGCTGCTTGATCTGGGGGCTTTTTCAAATGAAGAGCCAAGGCAAATTCCCCCTTGTCTCTTCCCCCTTCCCCTTCCAGTGGCTCTGCTTCTATTCTGTGTGCTCTCTTAGAAATTCTCAAACTCAGATCCACTCTTTCCAAAAGAAAACCCCTGTAAGGTCAAAAATACATAATAGGAGCCTAAAGGTCAAAAACCTAATGAGAACCTAAGTTATGAGACAGCCATTTGAATCTCAGGAAATCCAGTGTTAAGGATCAACTTGGAAGAAACCCAAGAATGCTGCAGAATGGAAATTTAAAGAGCTAGAATAGCCAAAGTTAATAAGACTTCAGGAATGATTTGACTCCTTCAGCTATCTTGCTGGAATTATGGTTGTATGATAGTACTGTTAAATGAGAATGTAGAAATTCGGTAAGATGTTTAGATTTGCATTGAATTTGAGTCATGGTGCCGTTTGTGTTCAGTTGTTTTCTTGAAGCTATGACAGAGAATAGCCTTAGCCCTGCGTTCATAGTAAGATCAGTCGTAGGCCTTTAACAATTGTGCCTGTTGTAAAAGAAAAATTACACATATAGGAAACGTTGCAGTCTGTAATTGTTAACCATGTCAAGTTTCCATTTCGCACATTGGTTACCACAACTGGCACTAGCATTCTCAAGTTTCAGCGGACAGGCCAAGGATTAATCAAATGGTCTTGAATACAGAGCTTTCCTCTCCAAATGGTCTCTGCAGATCATAGCTGACTTGAGGTATCTTGGCAGGATAGTGCAGGATAAGTTGTGCTGCTGCATCTCATGTCTGTACCAATTCTGTGGATAAATAGAGGACTTCTGTCTCCAAAAGAAAACTGTATCGGTCAGAAAATGAAGCATTAATCTAACCTTCAAGTTTTATAGCCAAGTACTGTGTGTAAGGAGATGACTTCACTATTAATCTTGCTATCTTATAGCTCACCATTTTCTATACTATAGCCTGCATCACATTTTGAAAAATAACTGTTTCATTTGAGATCAAAAGTTGCTCTAGTGTTTATTAGCTGTGTCATTTGATAGAGTGTAGCTACTCACGGGAAACAGGGCTTCAGGATTTAGCCCTTTGATTTTTAATTGTTGAACCTGTCTCTAAAATTAGTGGCTGTTCAATAATGTAGTTGGAGTAACTTCAACTATTACTTTGCTCCACAATCTCTAGGAGACAACAAGCATATCGAAATTAAATTGCATTTCCATCATAAATACAAAAGAGGCTCACTGTGTAGAATATTTAGTCTAGAAATCAAGACTACTGCTGTCCTTAGTTGTAATTTCCTATGGCTCCATCCTGTGTCATTTTAATAAAAATTCCATTGTGTTGTCTGGTGCCTCTGAGTCATTCTAAAATGCATTTTCTGTTTTTAGCCCAAAAAAGTCTTTGGTAACATGACAGATTTGAATAGAGCAGTCAGCTGAATTCAACAGAGAAATAGCAGATCTCTTTTGCTATGGCAGTCCAGGCTTATCCTCTCTGGAAGTGACTCCTTTTGGCATGAAGAGACAAACTTTTGAGGAAGCCTTGTTTAGTTTAACTACATTACTCTGCTGCTCAATAATTGGAGTCCTTTTCCATTACCATGGATAAAATGACATAACTGCTAAGTAAACTGATTCAGTTAGCTGGAATAAAAAATCTTGCAGTCATCCATCACGTGTTGATGCCTTCTCTGAGATGTGCTGGGTCTTCAGATGTTAATGATTTGTCTTTATTAAGAATAGAGCTGAGTGAAACTTGGAATTTCTCTCCCATGGGAACTTCTGACATTTTATTTGTTTTCATCTCAAATCAGGATAAAAAATGTTCATTTTGGAAATATCATTGTTTTTGTTTTGACACATTCATAGACACAGAATTCTCTGCAAGCAAAATGAAGCACTTCAGCTTTCCCAACATCAAAATAGATTACTTCCATTTATTGAAATGACTTGGAATGCTTCAACATTAAGCTACATTTTTGTCGTCGTGTCATGCTGCCTTATGGGAGTTGTAGTTTGAGAGCCAGATGACCCCATTCTCCTCTAGGAGCCAGACTTCTTGGGTGGACTACTTCATCCATGACACAACCAGAGCCGTGAGACTCCCTTAAGGCACCACAGCAGGAAATCCCCATTGCTTTATAGTGCATGTAGTTCTCTAAGGGGGCTCAGCCCACAGGAAAGAATTGGGGCCAGAACTACAGGTCTCATAAGGAAATGCTCCGATAGGGAAATACAGTTTAACGTTTTATTGAATTCCTTCAAAATGAAACATTTCAGGTCAGTTCAACAAAATGAAATATTTGAGTCAAACAGACCTGAAAGTAAATGTTTCATTTTGCTCTTCTTGATGGAAAATCCAACATTTTTAGTAAAATCCTTGATTTTTTTTCTGTGAAAACTACTTTTTCCATCAACAAATCATTCTAACAGACAATTCTCAACCAGCTCAATTTAAGATTATCTGTGTCCTCCCAGAGAGAAGCAAGTCATTTTCTGCATTTATTAGTGAAGGACTGCTTTGAAGCAGACAGATTTGTGGAGGGCTGTGGAATTTAAGGAGATGACTCTGTTGGAGGCGGGAAGTTTGGGTTTAGTCTGAAGGGGAAAAACTGGTTTGAGTAATGTGGCTAGGGTGAGATTTTTTTTTCTAAACCTTGAGGAATATTAAAAATACTTGAAAATTTCAGGCTAAAATTTCAAATTTGGATGTCAAAAGTTAACCATCTAAATAGACACACCTATTTTATTTAAGTACAAAAAGGACCATTAGCACAGATCAACTTGTCTGACCTCTTGTATGCCACAGGCCATTACCCCTGTATTAAGCCTAACAATGTGTTTGACTAAAACATATCTTCTAGAAAGGCTTTACATCTTGATTTGAAGACATCAAAAGATGGAGAATCCACCAATTTCCTTGGTAGTGTGTTCCAGTGGTAAATCATCTAATAAAAAATATTAAGCCCAATTTAATTTTATTTATATGACCTTTTAAGCCACGTGCACATTACATGACTTTCCCTCCAAAACAGAGAAATCATGAAATTTGTGGTCACATGACTATCCACTAGCAAACCCCCTGAAGAATGTTCATAGAACATTTTTTTTATATCCCTTGAATATAACAGTCTCATTTAAATTATTTTTGCAATCCTAGGAATAATGAAGAAATGCATTCTGTATTTTTTTCATAAACATTTTTTGCAAAGAAGAAATGTAATATGTTAGATGCATTACTGAATTCAGGTTGGAGTTGCTGGTTTTCATGACTATTTCCTTTCATTGTTTTACTGAGTCTGAATAGATACATTGAGAAACATTACAAAGTACCTTTGCTTTTTGTTATAACTTGCTTCTGACTGCCTTTTTTAATTGACTGTCTAGCTGCATTACACAGTTTTACAGAATACCTTCTATTTTTAACCCATTTTAGTTCATTTGTATTGACAATTTAAGTACTTGGCTAAACTCTGTCCTAAGATGTGTGCTGCTGTCTCATTTATTTCCATATGTTATTAGCAAGTATCAGAGGGCAGAATTTGACCTATTGGCTTTCGGTGACAATTAGGTGAAAGAGAGAATTTCATAGCTTTTTTTTTTTTTTTTTTAAGGCCAGAAGAGACAATTATGATCTAGTTTGACCTCCTGCATAACACAGGCCACAAAATTTTACAAAATACTTCCTGCATCAAGACCATACCTTCTTGTTGAGTCAGACTAGCTTGTCATAGTTCAGGGCAACTGCACCTGTATTTCACCCTTCATAATCCAGCAAGGGCACTCACTTGAGGCTCTGAGCTCCTCAGGTGTCATCTCTTGGGCAGAGATCCCATCCTTCTCCATCCTGACTGGGATTTTTCTAGGTTGAACAGTTCCTTGCCTATGCAGTTATTCCCAGGGGGCCAGACTGCCTAACCAGGCCAGCATCTGCACTTTTCTTACTCTTCAAATGTGATTAACATTTCTAACAGTTATAAGTTGCCACACAGTTCTTTCTAAGCAAGCATTACAGCAAAAACATACTAAAAGCAATAAAAACATGCACACAAACTAAAAAGATTAGCAGAGGTTAACCCAGCTCCACTCCTCTGCTCTGGCAGGTGTCAGTCCCTCTAACCTTTCCCTAAGGATTGCATCCATCCCCCATCTTGAACATAAGGTCCTGTCTGTTTGCTGGGTCAGAAAGAATCAATTTAAACTCAGGCTGTTTATCACCAAATCCTTTCTTTGTCTGTTGGTCTCTGTAGAATTCTGTTTGAATCAGCATATGCAAGTCTTTCCAGGTGGTGGTACTTCTCTGGAGGTGTTACAACCTGTAAATTTACCTAATCTTCCCCCACTGCTCTTAGCTCCTGGAGGGCTGTGGTCTCTCTCTCCAATGGAATTACATTCAAGCCCAGCCCCACAATGATACATGAATGTAATGTGGTAAGATCTCCCAAAGCCATTGCCTGAAATTATCATATGTGTCATAGCCCTGTTAGAAAAGTGTCCAATCTTGATGAATAGACCCCAAGTATTGGAGAGTCCACCCTATCACATCCATCCACAGGTTAAATATTGTCAGTTGAAATAAGGTACAATTTTTTTAGTCTGAATTTGTCTAGCTTCAACTTCCAGCTTTTGTAAATTATTATACCCTTGAAATGCTGGAGGAATTTTAGCCAGACAGCATGACTGTGCATTTACATTAGTCAATTTACCTCACCACACCTTTGAAGTGAGGTTTTTTTAGTACTACCATTTTACAGAGTGTCCTGGGGGGGGAATTTTATGGGGATAAATTCAAAAATGGCTTATGCCACATAAATGAAGATTAGTCCAAGTCCTTAGGACAGGCTGTTTGCATTTCATTCGTCACATATCATAAAAAATTAAGCGCTAGTTCTTCATTCAAGCAATGATTTAAGGTGTTTAATATTCCATAAAGCGGCTGATTTTTCCAGTGTGCTTATTCCTACAAGTTTTTATTTTTCTGCAAAGGAATTTCGAGAAGGCATGCTTACTTGTGTGGTCAGATTCAGGACCCATATTAAAAAGCAGCCCACTAGTGTAAAAAAGAAATTTCTGGGATTTTCTTAATTTTCACCTTGAGCACCATAAACCTAGTGTCCCACTGTCACAGTACTCTTGTCAAGAAGTCAGTATTTATTAGCTTCCTTGAAGGATCTTCAATAGGTGAAAAACAGGAATAATAAAAATGACGGAGCTGTATAATAGGCATATATGTTATATGGTCTTTCATAAAATACCGTTAGCTTTCTGGTGCAATTATTTTAGTATCTAGTGGTCAGTAAAGGCTAAGAAATGGAATGGGTGAGCTTTCTGTCATATGAACTTTGGTCAAAGCGAGTTCATGCCATTTTCTATTTTTTTTTTCATATTTAAATTGTTAATGCAAATCTAGTGTTGTAGGGATGCTTATTTTTACAGACATCATGGGACAAAAAGCCTCAGTGAAAAGACGTGTCCAGCCCATCCCCATATTTTCTTTTTAATATAAAAATGAAGATAACTAGCATATCAATTTATGCACCAATCCCATTCCCAGTTAAATCAAGGGGCAGATACTTCGGTAGGGGGTTGGGTTGGGTTCTTATCTGTAATAATAAATGAGAGCCATAAACTAATAATCATAAACCCCTGTACTTTCAGCCTGCAGCTCACCAGCCCTCCACCTCTCCAACTGCCAGAGGATAATATTGTAACTATGGAAGCTACCTATTTCTTTAAACAGGAAACTAAGTATTTGGGCCCTTTTCCCCTTTAGCCCTATAGGTCCGCGCATTGTCTACCCTAAGGAATGTTTACAAAAGACTGCCACCATTGAGGTGCTGTTCACAACATTGGGAACCTTAGTATAGAGGGCTTGCTAGTTCCAATAGTCATTTTCCACAACATATCAACTAAACCAGCTCAGATCAAGTTTATTTGATGTGGTGTTGAAAACAGCTGCTGGAGAGAGAGAGCCTATACTGTGGCTCCCAACGCTCCTGATACTCACGCTGCTGAACTGGTGTTAGAAAAGGTGAGAATTTCCTAGTATAGACATAGCTCTGCATGGATCCAAACAGTTTCAAATATTCAGGATTCAGTAAAGACTGAAGACTTTAAGCATAGCCTCCAGTTGGCCTGAGAGCAAAATATGTGAAAACATGAAAAAATATTTCCCTTGGCACTTTCTGCAAAGGCAATTTGTCAGTACAAAAACATACTGTACATTCAGACATCCTGTTAACAAACAAAACCATGTCAAAGATAGTCATGCTTGTATATTCTTTGTGGAAAACACATTTATATAGTGATGTTATGAGTAGTACTGAGTTATTGAATTAAAAAACTAGACAGTAAAAATTCAGTGTTGTGGATTTTTAAGTCCATTCAAATTACTTAGTTTTAAATATATAATATGTGGGGAAACTAATTACAACGTAAGTTCTTTCTCTATGTTCTTAACATGTTTCACCAGTAGTCCACTTAATCTTACTGCTCATCTGTTCCACTAAAATATGTATCTACAGCTAGGTAAGGGGAGGAATGCTAAGGAAATGGTCAGTGTAATTAGTTGTCTAGGCTGTTTGAATACCCCTTCAAGTTCTTTGGAGTGTCATCACAGCTGATTGGTGGTTCTTGCATTTCAAAAGTTGTCGGGCAACCAGACAAACTGAACCACCCAAGAGACTTGGAAGCTTCCTCCCTCTCTGTCAGTGGACAGTGTGCAGATCCAGCAAGCTTAGATTCTGTTTATGCACACAAAAAGAAGCACTTAATTAGCTTTCTTTTTCTTACTCTAAATGGAGATATTCAGATCCAGATTCAAAGTTTGGGACTGAGATGATTCTGACTTTTGTACTGGCTCATTATAGAACTGGGAACCTAGATGCAAAATTTGACTCTCTATAAAATCTATTGAATGCATTTATAATGTGCCTATCACCACGGTAGGGTCTCCCAGTTTTGCCTTAAAGGAATATGATGACCTTAGTATTTGCAATATTCCCTATACCTTTATTAATGACCTGGATGTAGGAATAGAAAGGACACTGATGAAATTTGCAGATGACACAAAGCAGTAGGATGGGGGGGGGGGAACTGATGACACCTTGAAGGATAGAGCTAAAATTCAGAGGGATCTTGATAAATTGGAGAACTGGGCTATAGACGACAAAATGAAATTCAACAAAGACAAATCTAAGGTGCTACACTTAGGGAAGGAAAACCAAATGCACAAATACAGATTGGGAGATAACTGGCTTCGTAGCAGCCAGGGCCGGCTCTAGGCATTATGCCGCCCCAAGCACGGCAGGCAGGCTGCCTTCGGCTGCTTGCCTGCGGAGGGACCGCTGGTCCCGCGGCTTCGGAGACCTCCCACAGGCACGCCTGCCTGCCACCCTCATGGCGCCAGCAAAGTGCCCCTCGTGGCATGGCGCCCCAAGCACACGCTTGGCGTGCTGGGGCCTGGAGCCATCCCTGCCAGCAGCACTGCTGAGAAGGATCTGGTAGTTGTGATGGATCATAACCTCAACATGAGTCAGCAATATGATGCTGTTGCAAAAAAAAACAAATGCAATTTTAGATTGCATTAACAGAGGCATATGATGCAAATCACAAGAGGTGATAATCATAGAAAATCAGGGTTGGAAGGAACCTCAGGAGGTCATCTAGTCCAACCCCCTGCTCAAAGCAGGACCAATTCCCAACTAAATCTGCTCTACTTGGTGCTGGTTAGGCATCAGCTGGAGTAGTGTGTCCAATTTTGGTCACCAATGCATAGAAAGGAAATAGAGAAACTAGAAAGGATCCAGAGGCAAGCGACAAAGATGATCAAAGAGATGAAATGCAAGCAGTATGAGCAAAGGCTGAAGGATCTGGGTATGTTTGGTTTGGAAAAGAGGAGATTAAGGGGAGAGATGATAGCAGTCTTCAGATATGTAAGGCTGCCTTAAAAAAGATGGAGAAAAATTGTTCTCTCGTGCCACAGAGGGCAGGACAAGAGGCAATGGGTTCAAACTACAGCATAGATTAAACCTCAAGAAAAACTTCCTACCTGTAAGAACAGTAGGACAATGGAACAGACTGCCTAGGGAAGGTGTGGAAGCTACTTCACTGGAGGATTTCAAAAGGAGGATGAATAACCATCTGTCTTGTAAGGTTTAGACACAACAAATCCTGCATCATGGCAGCAGTTTAGATTAGATGACTCTTGCAATCTCTTCTAACCCTATGATTCTAACTCTCCTTTCTTAGGCTGTTGCCCTTTGGGACTTAAACATATTTGTGAAAAATGCTTATAATGCCTTTGTTGCTCTTGAATCAGACAGCTCTTTAGAGAGAGAAAAGGATTCTGCCTGCAACTATATCACCTTGCACTGTGATCCTGTCAGGCTTCCCAAGGTGCCTGTAAACAAGGTAAAGCTGAGAACTACTTGGTAAAAATGACGTAGGAAAACATAGATAAAGTAGAAAATGGTACTTGTGGCAATCCCTCCTGAGGCTTTACTTAACCAATGAGCCAGCATGGTGCTAGAGAGCACTGTGCTGCTGGCTTTCCTAGCTTTCATATGAAAAGTGACCTCTGCTCCTGACCACTTTTACAGAGAGTAAATGGTATTTTTCATAGCCAAAAGTAGAGTTATGTTAACGTCATTGTCCTGGTCAAGTTTCAACTTGGGAAATTGCATTCTTGCCTACCTAAGTTCTCCTACTACTTTCTATTTCAGTTGAGGACATCATTCTGCAGGTCATGTCTTATGCCCTTGTGCTGTCCTGTCATGTGCTGGTAAATTGTTGCTCTGTTTCACGTAAAGGTAGCTGCATTTCAGTTGTATATGGAGTGATCCTTGAAATAGCTGGGTTCTTGATGTGCAAAGCACACTGAAATCCTTTGGGATCAAAGACACTATATAAATGTAGTTATATTATTGCCCCCAAAACTATAATCCATGAAATAGTCTAGGGTGTATTTACAAATTAAAAACATAGTGTTAAAGCGTGCAGTAAAATAAATGCTGTACAGATAAAATGACTTAAACAAAAATGCAAGAACATTATTACTCGAACCCTAAATCTTCCCAGAATGTTTTATCACTTACATTTATTGCCTTTTATTATTTTGTGTAACAGCTCCCTGCACACAGGATTTGGCTTGTTTTCCAAATCTAACTTGGGTCAGACAGTGCTTCTCTTGCCCTCACTCCTTTTGTGCTGGAAAGGAAGTCACTAGCTTCCATAGAGGTTTTGGCCAACCTCTGACAAATTTATTTCAGATTTTGCAGCAATAGATACACATACTCACTCACTTTCTTCCACTCTCTGTCCTTCCCCCCACCACACACACTCTTCCCCTCCCCGCCCCCAATAGCTGCAAAAGTAGGGAAGGATCAGAACTTCAGATACCCTGGCCATTGTTCATCAGCAAATGGATCATTTGTTTAACTCGGACACGAATCCCATCTCAGTCATGTAGTGGTCATCAAAGCAAACTGACCTGCTATGTTCCAAGGGCCATCGTCCGTTAAGTGGAATGAATAGCTCTCTCAATCAGGACTCCTTTATGGTTGCAGGGTTTTGAATGAAATATTTTGGTTTAGTAGCAAAACATAGTAAGGATGTATATTAATATATATAAGAGAGGCTATACTGGGTAAGACTAATGGTCCATTTAGCCAAGTATTCCATCTTCCGACAGTGGCCAATGTCAGATGCTTCAGAGGAAATGAACAGAACATGGCAATTATCCAGTGATCCATCCCCTGTGATCCAGCCCAGCTTCTGGCAGTCAGAGGCTAGAGATATCCAGAGCGTGGGGTTGTGTCCCTGATTGGACCTATCCTCCAATATTTACAGATTAAATAAATTCATGATGACCGTACATGACACACTGTGCAACATTTCATGTCACTTTTGCCTTGGTTTTCCTTATTTTCAGTCTGACTTAGGATGCACTGAGATACAAAGTTCTACTCATCTTAATCCAAAGGTCCACTTTGTTATAAATTATTTTACATTGCTAATCTTGGCTTCAGATCTACAGAAAGTTGGTTCTAATTTTTCCCTCAATTAAAAACAATGTTCTTGTAGCCTGTTGGTGTGGTTCTCATGAACAAGAGCAATGAGCTTAGATGAAATGAGCTCCCGATTATCACAACTACTGAAATTCTTTAGTGCCCTGTAGCATTTGACAGACTAAATACTTCTCCATGTGTGAGCTGTCTTAAACCAGTCATATATTAGTGTTGACCTCCAAGCCTATGGGTACCATGTTGAGAGAGCATGACTGCTGAAGCTGGAAGCTTTATCTTTAGATGATTGTCTACAGTTGTGGGCATATGGGGAGGGTCCTTTAGGCTATAGCTGAGCTTGCCTAGCTCAAGTGAAATATAGTTAAGCGGTGGCAACATTATATAATACCCCTTATGTCCATAGACCATAAGTTACATATTAGCTACATATGCACCCTATATTCTTGTTAGCAGATTAATTCAGATAAAAAGATGGCTGCATGGTACGTTCTGGGCATACTTTAAGTAACTGGTTAGTTATTGTTATTTACTGCTTTGAGGCATTCACTACACCCCGGTGAGAGAAAATACATATGACCCCATGAATGTGTTGGCAGTTGTGTGCCCTGATTATAGAAACTTCTTTCATATGTGTTCCATGGGAGTTGCACAAAGGAGTTGAGGAATTAAGAAAACTGTCAGCTTTTAAAAGTTTGACCATTTGATTATGTATAAGTCCATTTAAGCATTTGTGGGTGGGGGTTTAAAAAAACAACAACTAAAACTAAGGGTAAGGTTTAGGAGAATTGTGTATAAGAATTGTGTATACAAGAATATTTAGGGTGCAGACTCAAATTAGAAAATTGACTTTCAAGAAAGTTTAATTCATCCTAACTGAAAAGCACCTGAGCAAGCAGAAACAGGAAATTTCTGGTTCCATCTTTCTCAATGGGTTATAGATGCACACAAATAGTGAAACACAGTTTATTCTGATGCAATACCTCTGAACTCCCAATGGTTCCACAAATTCAGAGAACAGGGTACTTACTTACAACTTTTGAAAGCTTTACACTTTAACATACTCCTTGTTGTTGATTTATCATGGAGGCCTTCTTGTGTACGGAGATGTGTGTCCATTGTTATAGGGATTAGACTATATAGTACCCAATGACTTCCACCACCCTAGTGTGTCTTATCTACAAACCAAGTACAGTAACTCCTCACTTAACGTTGTAGTTATGTTCCTGAAAAACCCAACTTTAAGCAAAACAATGTTAAGCAAATCCAATTTCCCCAGAAGAATTAATGTAAATGGGGGGAGGGTGAAATTTTTTTCACCGGACAAAAAACTATATATTATATAGATACACACAGAGCATACATTTTAAACAAACAATTTAATACTGTTCACAGCTATGATAATTGTGAAGCTTGGTTGAGGTGGTGAAGTCAAAGAATGGAAGAGGGAGGGATATTTCCCAGGGAATGCATTACTGCTAAATGATGAACTACTGAGCTCTCAAGGGTTAACACATTGTGTAGCCTCTCACAGAAGGCAGCATGAACACAAGGGAGGGGAGACGGCATAGCAGGGAGAGAAATGCACACTGCCTCTTTTAAGTAAGCTGGCCCACTCTTAAGTGCATTGTCTTTTTAAGTGGATCAGGAAGTTGAGACAGCAGCTGCTGTCCCAAGCTCTCTCTGTCCATGTTCCCTCCCTGCTCTATATGGAGAAGGGGTAAGTGGGGTGCAGAGGGAGGGGGACACCCTGAGATTAGCCCCTGCCCCTGCCCAGCAAGCAGGAGGATCCCAGGAGCAGCTTCAAGGCAGAGGACAGGAGCAGCTCATGGCAGTGGGGGAAGGGACAGCTGACCTGACCTGCAATTGATAGCCTGTTGGGTGGCTGCAGCACAGGGAACTAGGGGAGCGGGGAGCTGATGGGGGGCTGCCAGTCCACCCTGGTTACAAGCCCCCACCAGCTAGCTCCAATGTGCTGCTCTTCTTGCAAGCAGTGGACAAAGCAGGTGGCTGCCAAACAACGTTAGAAGGGAGCATTGCACAACTTTAAATGAGCATGTTCCCTAATTGATCAGCAACATAACAACGAAACAACGTTAACTGGGACGACTTTAAGTGAGGAGTTACTGTAAATTAAGTTGGACCTACCTATGGAAACTCCATATTGGACTGAGTATAATCAGAACTGTTTAGTCATTAGAGAGTCAGAGGGTCACATGATACAGTGGTCACCAGTAAAAGCATTTCTACAGTTACTACGCAGGGGTATTTCATGCACCAACATGTTTTCCATTACTTAGAAATGGAAATAAGTGTGGTACATCAGATAATTCTATGTGGTGCCTGTGGGTAAATATTGACCTCTTAAAGGCAACCACCGTCCTGTATGCTGTCTTCTCTTTTCAAAGAGCCAGGGGCTTTCTTCCCACAGCAATTAGTCCATAATTTCAGCAGCATCATTTGGTACCACTGAAAACAAATTATTGTCACAAATGTTTGAGGTCATGATGATAAATTATTTTTCAGTGGATATAAGTTGCAGGAAACAGGGAACCTGTCTGAGAATTGTAAGACATGGGTTTCAAAAGGTTCAGACAGTTCACTAAGGATCAGGTTCTCCACACCTTTATTAATGCTGATTAGTGCTTTACACCATGAATAGTCCCATCTATCTCAGTAGGATTACTTGTGGCTTAATAGTACTACCCAGCATGAGTATGGATCACACAGTCTGGCCGAAGAATTGCATAAGCATTATTAGTTTTGGATGCGTAAGTGAAACTGATCAACTTTTAGGTTCTTCCTTTGCTAAAATATATCTGTCTCTTTGTAAATGCCCTTGCTTATACCGACTGAGGAGCAATCCAGTGTCAATTTCCTGTTCCATCTTGCTCAGCTAGCTTTTCCTCTACCCTACATGTTTGATTTGTTTATTTTTTAAACATAGCACTGTACCTCATGTGGAGTTGTTCTGTGCACTGTGTCCTGCAAAATCAAAGACAATATCTAAAAACATGCTTTGCAAGAAAAAAAGAACCTCGAATTGCTTTTTGCCACCTTTTGCTATAGTGCATTACATCAGCGCAGATGAGATGTGACAAAACATTGCTCATTTGATGTAACCTGACTTGATGAAATAAGGCATGAAGTCTAGCTTTAAAAAACTCTGTACATGGATTTTAAAAAATCTGCAGTGTGTGCAGTATTTGTATAAACTTGGGCAGTTTTGCCCAATATTCTTGTTTGTTCTTAGTTTTATGTTTTTTGTTTTCTTTACTCTGGAAAATTAGAGCTACTAGAGTGTCAGAAATTACCAGTAAGAAAGACAGGCAGTATTTCTGTTCCCAATGATAATCTTGCAATCTATAAATACTGTATTTACTATAAGAGGCAAGCTGAAATGGACCCACAGGATGTGTGTTTTGGTTTTTTTAAACAATCATATTGTGAAGTGAGTGGCTCAAGAAATTGCTATTGCTTCTCAGTGGCTTTTCTATCATTCTATATTGCCCAACTCAGAACAAATAATCCATAGAAAGCAAAGATGAAAATGGCCTATTAGTTCATTCAGTTTATCTCCCTACCAAAGCAGAATTGTTCCCAGTTGTAAATGTACTAGTGCTTAAATGTCCCAAACAATCATAGTCTAGTCCTAAATGTCCTAAGCAATAGGGCTTCCACCATTTCTCTTGAGAATATTCAAGCCTGATAGATCTCACTGTCAGAGAGTTTGTTCTGTTAATCAGCCTAAATGTTCTTTCTATTGCTCCTAATTCTTATGTGGATGCTGCTACCCCTACTTATGCTCCCTTGTTACCATCCCAAGTCACTTCTCTTCATCTTTGGTGTTTACATCCTCTAAGTATTTGTAGATTATCATGTCTTCCTTAGTCATCTGGGAAATCATAAGAATGGCCATACTGGGTCAGA
Organism: Gopherus flavomarginatus; assembly: GCF_025201925.1. Classification (NCBI taxonomy): domain Eukaryota; kingdom Metazoa; phylum Chordata; order Testudines; family Testudinidae; genus Gopherus; species Gopherus flavomarginatus. Next base: position 89,920,558 of record NC_066620.1, read on the forward strand.
CCAATGGCCCATCTAGCCCAATATCATGTCTTATGACAGTGGCCATTGTCAGGTGCCTCAGGGAATGATCAAAACAGACAATTATTGAATGATCCATCCCCTGTTATCCAGTCCCAGCTTCTGGCCAATCAAAGTAAAATAGAATCATCAGAGATGCAAATTAATGCAAATCTATGTGCCATTCACAATTCTTGAAATACCAGCACAGCACTATCCTCTTCTAAAGTGGAGCGTGCATGTTGGCATTCTTGCAGGTCTGGTGCCTCGGGCTGTACAACGTACACTCCAGTAGAGGGGGTTGGCAGCAACAAGACTTTAAAGATGACACTTGCACTTCACTGAACACCCTGTCAGCCATAGCAGAGGACTAAAGTTATTTTTGAAGATGGAGTTAATTAAGGATGTTTCCAGCATCTTGCCTACATCTTTTTAATCTAGAGCAGCAACTGCTGCAGATCTCGTTTCTGATGCTTCCTCAGACGCTCAAAGAGAGATTGCTGCTTCTAATATTGTCTGATAATAGTGTCGCTATGTCTATAGAGTATGGTCCAGAATCTCCTAAAGGATGTTTTGTTTGTTGTTGTATGTGGTGGTGGTAGTTTTGTAAACAAAAGAAGAGTGCTGCCCACTGAATCCTCGGCACACTCCCTGTTGCACATAAGTGTTCTGAAGAGGCCCTCCCATCCAAACAGCAACTTAGACAAGCACTGCTTAGCTTGTGAGCTCTGACAGTGTGAAAGCACATGCAAGTAAGGCTGCACAAAATTGGAAAGCTAAACATTTTCTGGTTTTAGACAATACTGTATTAAGAATTTTGCCAGCACAGGCACTGGACAATAATTATAGTAGAGAGAGAAATACACTACAGACAAACCCAGTACCAAGCCTAAGCCATGTAAACTCTTATTTATGTCCATTGCCCTGCCTCCATGTAAAAATATTTATTAGTCATTTCGCTTCTAAGAATCTTTGGAAACTAGTGGTCAGGAGATCTTCCATAAGGAAATTAACTAACCAAGACACAATTTAAACACAATAGACCCATTATGTTTAATTTTTACCAGATGAATACATGAGCGCGCACACATTTGTGTGACCAGTTCAGAGGCAATCCGCCATTTCTTTTAAAGTAAATAGCAACAATCAAATGTTTTTTGTCTTCAAACAGCTGAAATTGGCTGCTGCTGCATGGTAGATGTGACGCAAGACACTGAGAAGCAGTCAGGTGCTGCTGCTAGAATTTCCAATCCCTCTTGGCTATTTCTAGGGCTTTGTAGCCTGAGTTTAATGAATGATTCATTTTCTTTTAAGAACCTTAATTACAATGTTCACCAATTTGGTGACCTCTAATTAGTAACTTTGTTTGCTTTGAACAGATTTAATCAGGTCCCGGGTTTTAACGCAGCTTGATGAACTGTAGCAGTTTAGATATACATCTCCATCTTTATACTTGCCACCATTAACAGTCTAAAATGCGGAGAAATGTTATTTGCTTCTCTCTCTCTCCCTTCCCATTAGGATTCCGCCTTCTTGCTTCTCTTGTTTTATCCCCCCCCCCTCTCTCTGAGGTCCCAGTGGGGCTGGAGACTCCACAGACGAAGGGGGAGAGACTGGAGACAGGTTGGAAGGCAGAGATCTTAGTTGTCTCTGCCATGTCCTGTGATTCTCAGCTTCTTCAGTAGTGACAGAACTCCACCACTCTCAGTGGAGTGGAAGCATGGCAAGGGCCTCATGATGCCATTGCTGAGTGGAAGAAAGAGAAGAGGTGACTGATGGCCTATCTGCCATCTCTTCTACTCCTGCTCAGCTGTGAAGACAGTGCATGCTGTGGAGCAGGAGCAGAGTGGCTGGCAGATAGCCCAGAGCCAGATTACCACTTTGCAGTTCAGGAATACATCTCAGGAGGTACAAACATCAGATATTCAGTCCTACATCCTGGTAGCCCACTCTGTGGGGCAAATCAGCTTTAACATGGTATACAGGACAACCGAGTCAAAAGTGGGATTGTCTCTTGCAGTACATGGCTGTTGGCAAGCCTGCACAGCAAGCACTGTTGTTGACAGTCTCCACAGAAATATGGATGGGAATGGGCACTGAATCACCATGTTATCTCAGAGGAGGTTTTCCTCCTGGACTGGGTTCAGGCACATTGATGAGGCTGTGTGGGGAAACTTGCCCTGGTCTTGCTCATACTGCTCTGTGGATATGAAGACTGAAGTTCTCTAGTTCTCAGACCAGCATCTTTCACAAGTATAAAAGTGTTAAACTCCAGAGCAGATAATTTTGTTTTTTCATCATGACAAGGTGAATGGGGGTGGAGTTGATGGCAACAACACAAACTCAGTATGATATAACTGATGTGATAGTTTATTTTAAAATGTAAAATTATAAGTAAAATTATCTGGGGCTTCCACAGATGATGTACTAAGATCCCATTTTGAACATCTGTTAAGGAAAAGAGAATGTTTCTCAAATGCATCAAGCCAGTTCCTAAACAAGCCTTAGAGACGCACAGAAATGATGAAAGGATTAGAAAACCTACCTTATAGTGATTGGACTCCTTGAGTCTGTCTATTTAGCTTAATAAAGAGAAGGTCACAGTTTATAAGTACCACTTGGGGAACAAATATTTGATAATGGGCTCTTCAGTCTAGCAGAGAAAAGTGTTAACAGCCCAATAGCTGGAAGTTGAAGCTAGACAAATTCAGATGGCAACGACAGAAGACGATCCAAAAAAAGATAGTACCTCTCCTTGCCTCTGGAAATCAGCCATAATTTATTTTACAGGGTAATTAACCATTGGAACAATTTGGCAAAGGTTGTGGTGGATTCTCCATAGGTGGCAATTTTAAAATCAAGATGGGATCTGTATCTAAAATATATGCTCTAGGAATTACTTTGGGGAATTCTATGGTCTATGTTACATGTCAGACTATATTATCACATTGGTCTCTTCTGGCCTGGGAATCTATGAATTTGATGTCTGTTTTAATCTACTAAATTGCATTCAGTCAGCTACTTATGGATTTTATCCTTTAGTGAATTTGAGTTTTCAAAGGGTTCCATTAAAGGGAATTAACATTAAAAATGTACCAGAAAATTAACTCTAGGTGTTGTGTGTAATGCAGCCACATGCTTGAATAGAAAATTAATCACAACAAAGCAAAATAACGATAAAGCTGCAGCAAGCTGCTGAGATTCAATTTCTGGCAAATAAGCTCCCAGAGATGCATTGTCATTGCTTGTGAGGATTGAGATCCATTTCATTTGTTCCTTTGCACCAACTGGGTAAATCTGATTTGCATCAGCTGGATGAAACTGATTACATCATAAACTCCTTGCGTCTAAAGCTCTGTACTTGAAGCAGTCAATTAAAACGATCAGAAAAGAGCAGCAGCTTGGAAGGATCTACTGAGATAAATTATTTAGTTTTCATCCTTTTAAAGAACTACATTTCCAGAAACTCTCAAAGATAAATATTGGAAAGGGACAATAATAGATAAACAGTGGGTTGGTTGATTTGTTTTTTTTTTTCTTTTTTGCAGGGCAGTAATACATAAAAGCCATTTTAATGACTTCCAGAGAACCAGCACACAACACATGCATGCATTTCCCACTTCCTTGAAGGGAGTTGTGCATGTGTGTGAAGGCAACATTTGGTCTGGAGAGCTTCACTCTCATATCCATAAGGCCTCTGTAGCGCCTCTGAATATTAATATGATTATGGGACAGGAAAGCACCTTTAGCTGCATGTATCTAGCTGTTTTAGAAAAGGAATTTTAAAGGTCTTTGGGTTTCTGTAGTCCACCCCTTGTGAGCTCATGCTACTGTTCCCCACATGGAGAAGGAAGTGGAAAGGGACACGCTGAATCTAGTGAGAGACACATGGGCAGCCCTGTAGCTAGGACACTGACGAGGGGCAGACTGCTTCACAAGGGCAGTTTTGCCTGCCTTCAGAAGTTCATGTACTTAGTGGAAAATGCAGACCCAGTCAGAAACCCTTTTTCAAACTTTATTTTTATGAAATAGCTATGTATCCTATTTTTCTTATGTGATTGCTCAGTGTAACAAATATTCAAGTATTCAAAAAATTCAAAGATTCAGAATTATAGAAGTAGGGATTATAACATGAAAGTGCTGTGTAATGTTAAAACTGTTCATGAAAGTAAAGAAGTCATCATGGGTAAGGGCATCTGAATTCTTTCACATAGATATCCACGTTCAGTTCTGAACTTAAATCACTTTCATATCTTCATGCTCCAACTTAGCTACAGGGTTGGCCATATGGTTTATGTAACCCACACACCTTCTGGGTGTGGTATTCTGTCACAGAGAGAGAGAGAGAGAGAAAGAGAGAGAGAGAATTTTTTTCACACAATGCAATCAACCCGTGGAACTCCTTGCCAGAGGATGTTGTGAAGGCCAAGACTATAACAGGGTTCAAAAAAGAACTAGATAAGTTCATGGAGGATAGGTTCATTAATGGCTATTAGCCAGGATGGGTAGGGATGGTGTCCCTAGCCTCTGTTTGCCAGAAGCTGGGAATGGGCGATAAGGCATGGATCACTTGATGATTTCCTGTTCTGTTCATTCTCTCTGAGGCACCTGGCATTGGCCACTGTTAGAAGACCGGATCTAGGCTAAATGGCTCTTTGGTCTGGCCCAGTATGGCCTTTCTTATGTTATGTTTATGTTACCCCCCCCCAAACTACATATAGCATTTCCAGATGGTACTGAATTGAAGCTTCACATAAACAAACATCTTAAGACTTACCTGCTTTATTAATGACTACTATGTTGTGTGAGTGTGTCTGTGTGCCAAAAACAGGTGAAGATGTGAGTATTATGGAGATATTATAAAAATATGTTTGTTTGAATCAAATGCATATCTCAGTACCAACAATGCAGTGCCTACTATGTAGTGTATTTAGATTAAGAAAATTTCTGAATGTATTATGCTTCTCTTAATATTTAAAGATTTGAAAATGCTAATAAGTCTGCTCAATGGCAATTATTATTCTTTTGGTTTTCTAAAACTACGTATTTAAAAGGTAAGTCTTAAATCTACACAAAATCCTACTACCCTCATAAATAATATATTTTTAGCAGTCTATTCTCCCTGTGTCTCGCTTCATGAATAAGCTAGTTGGCGGCAAGGACAAAGTGGTGCATAGATAATGCAGGCAGCACCCTCTTTCCTATTAGACTGTCCTAAAAACACACTACATTTTGCATCTACACTCTTTAGATTGTTTTTCAGCTCTGAAATTCAAATGTAGTGCATAGACCTGGTCTTCATTGTAAATTTTCAGTCACCTCTACGTTATCCATCGCACCCGTTTATGCTTGTTCTAGTGCACATTGTGCAGTCTACTGCTCATAACTACAGGTTGTGTGATTATGAACAACTGTGATGCTGAGATATAAAACTGTTCTTGCTGTTCTACAAGTAGCAAATTTTAGTTTTGACTGTACTACATGGTAGCTATCGGAGCCCAAGAATTTGTACTCACTATTGACTGTGGTTCTAACTTATCACAGTCACTGCAAGCAAATACACGGAGATGATCACTTCTAATATCATGTCCTATGCAAATTATGCGCATTGCTTAAACACCTTTTCAGGCACCTTTTTTGATAAATTAGATTTATTTCTTCCAAACACATTTCAAGAGGGCTTAGATCATTTTCACCTTCCATTTGTTTTTTACGGGGGATTAGATCAGAGCCCTCAATGCAAATCTTAACATTGGACATGATTTTATATACACATACAAAAACAAAGGAGGCGGGTGGGCAGTTCTAAAACTGAAACCTCCCATCCTAACCTTTCTATGAATTTCATGTCAGTTTTGGATGGGACCCAAACACTAGAAATTGCCTATTTTCCAAATCTAGTTTGAATGTGGCTCAGGATGTCAAACTTCACAAGATTAGCTGATGTCACACAACTTCCTCCATTTTGGTTCAAAATCGTGCAAGAACAACTGGAAAGATTTTGGCACTATACTCTGATTTTGTATTGAAGTCTTGCCTAAATCTAACACTGTTCCATTGACACATCTCTAATTAATGGTATATCATTTTCTTTACTAATTAGAAACCTCAGTGTGCTGTTTTAAACCTTGTCATCTCAGCACAATTTTCCCTTTGCTTTTTATTTTTAAAAAAAAAACACAACACCAAATGGAAATTTGAAAAATTATTTTTGAAACCCTAGATTCCGCTTCTTGGTTTAAGGAGAGGGCTACAGTTATTGTTCTGATGACAACACAAGCAAGAACTGCCAGAGCAGCATCAGTGAGTGGGCAAGATTATATCATGTAACCACCATTACCGTATTGGAGAGACAAGGTGGGTCAGGTAATATCTTTTACTGGACCAATTTATTGATGAGAGAGACAAGTTTTTGAGCCACAAACAGTCACCGTGCCTGGTACAGGTCACAGCTGAGAGCACCAATCTCAGGTCGACTGTCAAAAAAAAAAAATGGGCAGACACTCCCACACTGGCAGTATATTTTTTAATTAGGTTTAACCAAACCAACAACAAATGTGTGTTTTTGAATCGCTATAATAACCTATCACAGAGCCACAGAAAGTCCCCTGAGACACTCCAGCCTCTGTTACCTCCCAGACAAACAGTGATGAAAGGTTTGAAACAGCATCTGTGATGAAAGGTTATTACAACCAAAAATCACCACACAGTGGATTCTTCCAGCCCCAGGGGGCCAGGCACTCATCCCTGTGAATGGATGTTCAGGATCTTACACCAAAGACAATGTTGTAGCCAATCTTTTAGTTAGTTTACTAAGGATTTATTAACAAAGAAAGATATGAGTTTCTAAAAAGTGAAAGCAAATCAAACACATTACAGTTGGACCAAAGTATGTAGTCCAAAATGATAGCAGGGATGTTAAATTTGCTAGTTTTTCTATAAGTCTCTCTGGGTTGCCCAAATAGTTTTGGGGGACCTCAGTCCTTTTGTTCAAAATTTCCTGTTAGAGTTCACCAGTCCAGAGATGGGGTAGGAAAAAGGCGGCCAGGGGTCTTTGTTCTCCCTTTTTATTCCTTCACCCTTTTTTTGCTGGAAAAATCCTGACTGCATTATGGGGTCACGTAGTTCCAGGGCATACATGCTTTGCCATCGATCCTTCTTGCGAATTGCAAATTCTACTTTGCACCTTTTGCGTATGTGCGGTTTGAGGGGTCTTCAGGAATGACGTGCAGGGCTCTTGTTTACTGCTCCTTTTATTATTCCTGAAGAGCTAACCTGTAGGAGTTTCTCAGACTCACAACATGTTTGAGTTGCAAACATATAGCAAATTTCATACTTCCACACACAATGTCAATATACACATTATAACAAGATAATACTCAGCAGATTACCACTTTTCCAATGATACCTCACAAGGTGTACTTTGTACACAATATATCACAATTTTGTAAAAGTGGTGACCATGTTAGTGTGGACTGTCACCTTCCCTTCAGACAGCATTGCAGGTCCAATAAAAGACTTACCTTGTCTCTCTAATATCCTGCGACTGACACAGCTACAACTACATTGCATACATTACATAACCTTTTCCCCTCATTCAGGGGCTCCATTTTGTTGCCACCAACTGGTTTCAGTTGTTTCCATTTTCTTCCTTTTCTGTCAAAATGTCATACTGCTGTACAATTCATTAACCGATTGCTACTGAAGGAGCGTGAGGGAGCTGGGATACAACTAACAGATTAACATATCTTGCATCCTGTGTTGATGGATGTTAATGAATTCTCTGCTCTCCCAGCCATGTCACCTGTGATTCAATCTTTAAATGACAAGGTTCCGAAAATAAATAATCTAAAAAATGTGAGCTATTTATCTTCTGTGCTCAGAAAAGATGGATTTGTAACCACATTCATCAGTGTAAAGGATATCTTCTTCAGGTAAAATCTTACTTTAGTTTTATATAACACTTAAATATAGTGTAGGCAGGCAGAGACCTCTGTAGTATAGGATAATACTTTTAACTTCAATAAGGTAAGATTCTGCCTTGTGAAGAGTGACAGAAGTGGCACAAAGAGGTCACACAGTACCTGGAGTTCTCAGGAGAAATTCTAGAAATTCATTTCCTTCACGGGGCTCCCAGGCAGCACACACTAAATTTCCCACTGCACCATCCCTGAAGAGGATGCAGCATATTGCCTCTTCTGTGCTTGGTGAGTTCCACTGGCTGGTGAAGCCTGGTGATGGTAGAAGCAGGGTCCATGCTCTCTCTTGCAAACACACAGGTCCTGATTCTGAGTCGGTGAAAACTGTGGGTCCTCAGCACCTTTAAGGAACAAGCCCATAGAGGTCATCAGAATACTAGACAGAAGATAGAAGTATTGACCAACTCCTGAATAAGCCTTAAAGGGTGGGGGAGAGCTCCTTAACTGCTCCCCTTCCCCTTGTGCCTCTCCACAGGCGCTGTCCGGGATCTGACTCAAAGCTTTTCATCTGTAGAACTCAGGGCTTTACAAAGGTGGGTAGGTATAATTATAGTTAAGATGCAGAAGCCATTTCCATCTAACTCCTCTTTGTTAGTTGCTAATAACATTGTATAAAATGTTCCTCAGAGGATTGGTAGGTGGACCCAGACCTACCCACTGCCATTGAGTTCCAGCTCAGGGCCCTTAGGCTAGGCAAGCCAAATCAGCATTTGACTCCAGCCATGCCCTGTGCTCCTTCCTACGCTACTTCCCCCTGGTTTCTGTAGGCTCTTGAGCTTGCTGGTCCAGTTGTCCCCTCCTGGGGTGCTATGTCTGAGTGGCTTTTCAGGAGCTTGCTGGCCACCTTCAGCTTGCTCACTCCTCTGGCAGCCACCTCTGCTTTCCAGTCCTTTTATCCTCCTAGCTGCTGGGAGGCTGCCAATCAGCATTGGCTGGCAATACCCGCATTAACTCTTTGGTTGCTGGGCCAGCATGGGGTACATACACCCCACGACAGATACCAACATGCTATACAATTTTAAACTAAAGAGTACATCTACAGTGGACTCACTTAAATTCATTCTGGTTCTAGAGATATTAGCAGATTTAGCAGTACTCTCCATCTGAAGTGTAAGAAATATCTCTGAAACCTTCACCAGGTTTAAAACCCAAATGAACTTTTTAAATGCTCCTGCTCTCACTGTGAACCTATTGATAAAGAGGCTGCACACTTCTCACTACTCTTACAAGTGTCTATAGTTAATCAGTATCTTACCCTGTAGCCCTACTGAACTTTCCATGCTCCCTGTCTCTCTGATTGGAAGAAACTCTTGAAAAGCACCTCAGATTTCTTGATAATGAAAAAGAAAAAAATGTTAAACTGAGAAATCTTTGAATGAGGGATCAGCTTTCTAATAGCAACTTCACAGTATTCGTATTATCCAGGTGTTGCATTTAGCAATCACATTTTGCTTTTCATTGAAGATCTTTGGATAGACACCATGGGTGCCATTTTTCAAAGGCATAAATCTCACCTAAGTACCTAAATCCTCCTTCGTCTGCTATAGCACCAAGCACTCTGTAACTGCTTAACAAATTAATAACATTGTTAATAAGAAAATTTAAACAAATATGAATAATTAACTGCGGGGCTTCAATACCGAGGAGTCAATATAACTTTGGTCTGTTTAAGTATTAGGACCTACTTCTCATTCACAATGGTCCCTTTACTTTCCTTTGCAGCGTAAAGGGGGCTTAAAATCAATGTCAGTTACAGTTATGGCCACTTTACACTGCCAGAACAGAGTAAAGAGGCGTTACTGTAAATGAAAATCAGGACCTCTATCTTTAGTTATAAAGTCTTTTTTTAAGCATGATGCAAATACATTAGCTGATGTGTATGGATAAAATAAAGTGAGGATTCTGCATACAACAGATGGAAAAAAGAAATAGGCACATGGATTTAGTAAGAGCAAACTTCAGGCAGAGCGAATATAGAATGAGAAACCAAATTGAAATGTCACAGCATGGAAAATATATTATGTACTGTTTTCATTGTTATGAATAATATAATAGCTAAGTATTGTAATTCAGGATTTAGTTATGGTAGAACATAACTGCACACTATTTAGAAAAGGATTTATGATAGTGCTAGATAAATTGTCTATGTGTGTTATATGTACATCTCTAGACACTGAATAACAAATTTAAATTGTATTTAGTTTCAAAGGGAATATATTGAGTTAGTGAGGATAAGAAATCCATAATACATGGGAGGTGGTGTGATAACCAGTCAATAGATACGCCTGGCTACAAAGTGGAGGTATTGACTAATTTCCCTTTCTCCTTCTTGAGTGTATTAATCAGTTTAAAAAATTCAGAGTCACAGCCAGACAACCAAAAGTGAGAGGACTATTAGATAGAGAGGCACAAAAACATTGGGGGCTTGCTTACACACAAGCTATATCACTTTAACTACACCAATATAATTAACACAGTACAACCCTACCAGTTTAGGTGCAGTTATATCAGTATAAAGGTGCTTATGCTGATATGGCTTTTCCAGTGCAGGAAGGGCACCTTTGTATTAGTATAACTGTGTTCAAACTAGGGATTGTACCAGCATAACTATCAGTTAAAATAAATCATACCCCTAAATGAAATAGTTATACTGGTAAAAAATCTGTGGGTAATGCAGGCCTCAGAATAGGTATTCCAGGGGTCTTCCCTTAAAAAAAAATTTACCAGTAAGATACAATTTCCTGCTTTTAAAATATTTAAAAAACTGTATAAAGCAAGAAGTAGGCCTTGAGCTGGTATTTCTTTGGGATTCTCTACTAGAGGGCAAATAACTCTGGAAGAGGATAGAAATTAGTTGTTAATTGCTATATTTGCATATTCAAAATATCCCTGAAAATTAAGTGTCCAGCTTTCTCATCAGAGTTGCCTCTTTATCTCAGCCTCCCAGCTGCTTGCTCAATGCTTAGCATATGTGCATGCCATGTCCTGCCTTCTACTAGCTAGGGGCAGCATCAGCCAGAACCTTCCTCCTGCCCCTGCAGCTCACCCCTCCTTTGCTGTGTTTTTTATACACACACACACACATACACACACACACACACACACACACACACACCAGGTACTCCCAATCAATATGACTTTGACTTCAGAAAAACACCTTAAAGACTAACAGATTTATTTGGGCATAAGCTTTTGTGGGTAAAAACCCACTTCTTCAGATGCATGGAGTGAAAATTACAGTCTCTACGTAAAAAGATAAATGGACACAAATCAGACATCAGGAATGGAACCATGCAAAAGCCAGTAGGAGAACACTTCAATCTCCCTGGACAGTCAATAACAGATTTAAAAGTAGCCATACTTCAACAACAAAACTTCAAAAACAGACTTCAAAGAGAAATTGCTGAACTACAATTCATTTGCAAACTTAACACCATCAATTTGGGTTTGAATAGGGACTGGATGTGGCTGGCTCACTACAAAAGCAAGTTTTCCTCTCTTGGTATAGACATCTCCTCATCAATTATTGGGAGTGGACAATATCCACCCTGACTAAATTGGCCTTCAGCATTGGTTCTCCACTTGTAAAGTAACTCCCTTCTCTTCGTATGCCAATATATATTTATGCCTCTATCTGTAATTTTCACTGCACGTGTCTGAAGAAGTGGGGTTTTTTACCCACGAAAGCTTATGCCCAAATAAATCTGTTAGTCTTTAAGGTGCCACCGGACTCCTTGTTGTTTTTGTGGATACAGACTAACATGGCTACCCCTCTGATACTTTGACTTCAGACTGACAGAACAACATAACAAGAATGAACAAACATAGTGTCCCTGTCAGAGCATACACTGTGTACCTCTCCTTTATAATGGTCTGCAGAGAACTCTGACAACAAAATGGCTGCTTGTTTCTGCAGACAGCAGAGTCAAAGACTGCCTTCCACACACAGAAAACGAAGGCAAAACAGTTACATATCTAATGATCCCCCTTCTACATCTCTTGTTCAACCTCCAGACTCCATGCATATCATGCTCTGCTTTGGCAATATAGGAAAAATGCCCTCTGCTAGCAATAGTGTCAGAAGTCCTGCACAATGCTGACAGTTGGCCACATGCAGGAGAATGTCCAACCCCAAAGTCCTTGGCAACTCTAGAGAAGCAGTCAGGGTAAGTGGGGAAGCAATGCCTCCAGGTTCCCCCCACTAGCAATAGGTATTTACAAATTCTAAACCTTCCATAAAAGGTGGTATTCTGGTTTTGATAAGCAGGTTTGGATTTAAACAGTAGTGTCCCATTTTTGTATAATGTGTGATTACAGTGATTGAATACAATTTAGCAGGGAATTAAAATGTATCCTTACTTGAATTGAATGCTTTTATTTTCCTCTATGTGACCATTCCCACTCCCCTGTAATTTTATAAAAATTGTGTGTCTGTCTAGCTGTCAAATGCCAACCCTGAGTATTCAAAAATTACGGGAGACTGGCTTAAAACTCATGACTCTTTTAAAAATCCGAGTTCTATTTATTTGCCTTCTGGTGTTGGGATTTTTAGCATTCATGTATTTGAGCTTTTTCTCTGCAGCCATGAGGGCTAGAAATTTAGGAGGTTGGTTGGTTTGGTTTGGTTGGTTGTTTTTTTTTAAATAAAATTGGGGACTATCCAGTAATAACCTGATTCCAGCAGCTGCAGCTCTAACAAAACCAACTACCTTGAGACTTGTATTAAAACTGAGAGTTGGCAACACTATCTACATAGAGAAACCCTGAGTCTGCAAGTGCCCTGCCCCACACAAAGCCACATTAACTTGAGTTCTACTCTAGCACAAAAGTCCACTCGTGGAGTTCTTGCCACACTCTGGCCTTAGCATACAGGAAATAAATATGGGCCAACTTCTGCTGTTACACCAGTGAAGATTTATAATGGGATAGCTGACAGCAAAATATAGCCAGCTATTTTATTTGTAATATATTGTAACATTTTGAATAGTTGAACAGACATACCTACATCCATCTAAATACAGGTAGCATAGCCTACGTAGGCAATGAAATTTACAATACTTCAACTCTTATATTTGACAGTGTGCAATATTAATATTTGTCATACCCCAGTGAGGAATTTGCAATTCAGGACCTTTTCAGTGACAATTGTATGCCTACATATATCATGAAATTATCAAATCTATATGTCTACTTCTAGCATACATGGCCCAATGTAATAAAAATGCATTACAGAATCTCATGCAAAAGTCAGATGGAATTTTAGTAGGAATGAAACAAGTAGGGTTTTATAAAAACTTAATATGGTTCTAAGGACACTATTTTTAAAACGATAAATGTTAACAGAGAGTGATAGTTCAAAGCCCAACAGAAAGGCTATCTTACGTATATGATCTTTATTAAATTGATTTAATTGCTTTTTGATGGTTTTTGTTGAAATAGTACAAAGGATTGGGGGGAAGGTAATGGGCCACTGAGGGAAAATGTTTTTTGGGGGGGTGGGGGTTGTGTGGGAAAAGGTTGAAAGACCGTTTTGCACTGTTCCACATTATTCTAGGGAGACACCAGGTGTTAGCCTGGAGTCAACTTGTCTAGATTTGGCAACAGGGGCCATTTTAGCAATAGCACTTAGTATCCTGCATACCTGCCTTTCCTGTTTTAAAAAAAGAAAAAAAACACCATACCTTAATGTTCCCAGGCTTAGTAAAGTATCTCCTACTAGTGAGGGAGCTGCGAGGTGCTGAAATGCTTTCCAGTACCGTTACACAGTGGGACCTGATGGTGCTCAGAAGTTTGCAGAACTCAGCCCTAAATTGATTTTCATTCTGAATTGGTCTGTAATGGTTTAAATCCTAGTCACTTCTATTTTTGCTAGTTCAGCCACAAGTTGTTTCAGGAAATAATGAGATTATTGCATTTACAGGGCCCAGTTCAGCAAACATATATGTGAGTGATTTTACTCATGTGCATAAGAGTTCTTGGGATCAGATATGTAGATATGAAAGAGCACAATGTGCATTTGTTTTTCTCAACAGTAAATTGCTGCAAGTTTTTTTAATCAAATTCTTAGTCACCAGTTCTAAGCCCTTTATTTATTAAAAAAGAGAGGACATATTTTTGTGTTCTGACTTGTAGATATGTGTTCAGTTTTATTTTCTTATTTTTGTTTTGTTTAAAATGTCAGTTTTCACAATAGAAAATTGAGATCAAAGCTTCATTAGGTTATACAACAGAAATCAGTGGCATATATAGTTTAAACTGAATGCCCCTGATGCTCTATGTCCTATTGATGATTTTCTTCTGAGACATCCGAAGTGAAACAGAGCAGAATAAAATCAATAGAAAAGCTGTGATATTCCATCAGTGATTAATATGAGGGTTACTGTCCTGAATGCCTTTTCAATAGAAACTACAAATGGCTGGGCTGCACAGTAGCTTATGAGAACTGTGGCATAGGGAAGAAATGACAGTGTTTATTTCTAATTGACTTTCCGTGTTGGTGCTAATCCATGGCAGGATCTGTAGTCTAATCAAAATGAGACTGAGAACACTTGAGGCTGGTTGAATTAATTATATTACCTATTGATTAGAAGTACAGCAGTCACTAGAGATAAACTTGTGGTATTTGTGTTTTTCACATTCTAATCTGATTTAATAGAGAGAGAAATAATGTACCACAATTAAACAGGGGGGCGCGTGCATGGAGATTTGCTGTCCATGTTGTTTTCAAATGTAGTGGGGGCAGGGAAGGTTTATTGTGACGCGGAATGCAAAAAGCATTAATATAGCCTGCCTGCAGTCATTCATCTTCTATACTCTCTTTTATGTCTAGGTGGGAAGGCCCTTAAGTGTGGTCCGCATCTTATAAAGAGTTGAGCTAGCCCTGTGAGATGCTAAGAGCTCTCGCCTCCCGTTGATTTAAGTGGGAGGTGTGTGTGTTAACATCTCATACAATAGTGGCATTTGTGAGGGCTGAACTTGATAGTTATCACATGCCAAGATGTCAGTGGTTCCCCCAGAATACTGAAAAACATTTAAAATGGAAATTGCAACCCCAGATGGAGGGAATTTTTAAATGAGATTGTTGTTGGCCCTAAATTCCTCAGCAATGTTGCTTTAGCTGAAAGCTTTGGATACATGGAGAACTTATTTTTAGTGGGGTGGTAAGTCTGCTTTCAATACAGGCATGCCAGTGCGAAGTAATGCACTGATAAATTAGGCCTAACACAATATTTCTATTTGGCCTCGTTGCTAGTACCCTCTCTTACTCACATCGAATTGCACAGTACCACACTTCACAAGCTGATTTTATTTCAGTTGGACCACTCATGAAGCAAGGCAGGGCTTCTGAATCTTTTTCCTTCTGACATCCCCCTTCCTCCCTCCCCGCTGCAACATACTGTAAAATCTCCACGGCCCACCTGTGCCACAACAACTGGTTCTCTGCATATAAAAACCAGGGCTGGCATTAGGGAGTAGCAAACAGGGAAATTGTCTGGGCTCAGATGCCACAGGGGGCCCCATAAAGTGAAGTTGCTCAGGCTTTGGCCTCAACCCCATGTGTTGAGGCTTGGGGCGCCAGGCTTCAGCACTGTGCAATGCAGCTTTGGCTTTCTGCCCTGAGCCCTGGTGAGTCTAACGCTGGCTTGGTGGACCTCTGAAACCTGCTCACAATCCCCCAGGGGGCCCTGGACCCCTGGTTGAGAACCGCTGAAGTAAAGTATCTACTTAGCATTGACCCATAGATAGCATAGTGCTATTAGTGCCAATTAGATAGCATCAGATTCTGCTCTCACGTACACCAATTTAATTCTATTGACTTCAGTGGAGTTTCTGCAGATTGATGCTAGTTAAAGGGAAAGAAGAATCATCCACTCGGAATTGTGTTTTGAAGATACACTGACATTCTAATCCTTAACAGTACCATGCAAATGGCCAAAGTGTAGCAGCTGTGGGAGTATGTTGGTACAATTAGTTCTTTTCAGCCTCAGTAATAAAAAGACATGTACATTTTAATAAGGATCCTACATCATGAGCATTTGATTTCAATTATCATGATTGAAACCAGAAATTTTAACTTGTCTCTTTATTCTGGACTTGGCTTTCTTTCCCCTTGCCTCATTATTGTTTAGCCTGGGCATCTGCCTATTTTCGTTGATGCTGCTGGATAATATATGAGTGCAAATTCTCAGTGATCTCAGTGTGTTTGTCAGTGGGCAAAGATTTCTGATAATTGAAGGTTCTTTTACATCATATGTTCTTCACAAAAAGTAAAACTGAGCAAGGGGAGGGGCTTAATGTCAATGGGATTCTGAATCCTAAATGCCTAAATCCCTTTTGAAAATGAGATTTAACCTCTTAAATCAGTTAGGTGTTGCAACATCAAGCACAGCAACACTTAAATACCTTTAAAAATCTGGGCCCCAGTGACTCTTACATTTTGCTAAGGTTCTTTTCTATTTGATCTTTTCTTAATAAAGAAAGCAAGACAACAATAGTCTAATTGACAGCATAACAATAACTTACCCTGATAATTGAGAAAATGGTGATGATTCTGATTTTTATTAAGGCTCTAGTGTCCTTAGTACAAGAGCTTGAGAAAAGCTGAATAAAGACTACTGCTATGCTGAGAAGTACTGACGACTGCTTGGATCACAAATCTCTTTGAGGTTGGGTGTGAACATATCCTTTAATTAACATAACTTTTGAGGATGAACAAAGAAGCCCCCTCTAAAGTAAAAGGGTGTTATGAACTTGCCCAAGGGTTTAGCCTGAGTGGGTGGAGGGGCTTGGGTTGAGTTTTGTTTTTAGTGGGGGCTGGGTATGAGGGAAGGCAAAACTGGGAGCACCTGAGACAGCCATCTCTAGAGAGCAGCTGAAGGCACGATGTCTGAACCTGGGGAGCGGTTTTTGGGTCAGGAGTGCAGGCTGAAAGTGGTTTTGGTGCTATGAGTAAAAGAAACTGTTTCCTGTTACTTGATTCCTTCTGTGTTCAGAGAGACAGGACTTTGTATGTTCTTTGTAAATAAACAAAACTGCATCCAGGAAATACCCGAATCACCAATTTCTACTCCGAAGTGGAACATCCTTAGGGCCCCAAACTTGGACTAGCTGCTCAGGTCAAAAAGGAGCAACAATACTTTCAGATAAAAGTATTCTTGTTAGCTCATGCTCTCCTTAGCTACAGTCAATCTGCCATAAACCGTCTTCAAGGTAATCTTTTCTTCAAATCTGGGACTCTGGTAAAATTCCCCAGATCAAAGAACAAGGAATAAATGCCTTTGAAAACATGATCAAGAACCATTTCAGTGAGTGAAGAAAGATTAGGCCACACAGTTATTGGTTTATTTGTCAGACAGGTAATGAAGTCAATTATATAAAATGCAAAAACTATAGGGCATGTTGTCATTTAATAATCTTTTAGTTCTTCTCTGTATATAACAGAAACAAAGCCTCTGTTTTCTTTCTCCCTTCTCTGTAGTTTTATGCTACGCCTTTCATAGGATTCCTTCTCTAGCTTTGTTTTGGTTCCTCAGTTAAAATTCTATTTCATGTGTTGTTATTTATTTATTGAGCATCCACTGTGTGTTCAATACTGTACCAGATATACAGAGAACATGGTTCTTCTGAAAGGAGTTTACTTAAGGCCATGATCTTGAAAATATTTTACCTAGGTTTGTAGCGTTATGCCCGAGTACCCTTATTGAGTCTGAAGCTTTGTCTACACTGCCAGTTGAACAACAAAACTTCTGTCATTCACAGGTGCTTAAAAAAGCCCCTCCCCCTCAAAAGACACAAGTTTTACTGCTACAAATGGCTCCTTGTCGGCAGAAGTGCTCTCCTGTCGACAACGTGAATCCCGCTTGTAGGAAGTGGAAGTATTTTGTCGGCAAAAGTGCCGACAAACAGCATTTACGCTGCCTGACTTTTAGCGACACGGCCATTTTGCTAAAAGCTGTGTAGTGTAGACAAAGCCTCAGATTGCCCATGTGCACTTCTTCCCCAAATAAGTTTAATGAGACTACTCATATGCTTAACATTGTGCAAGTATGTGTTCGCAAGAGCGGGGCCTAAATAAGAAGCTTATAGGCTAAATGTTTGTTTTCTCCTTTGCAGTTAATTTAGTTCTAGACATAAATCTGCAAATGATATACTTGTACTAATTCCAGCAGTATATGGGGAAAAACAGAGTTCTCTGACAACTAGAACATTACTACCTTTCTAGTCATTAATTATAACGTTATTGCTTTTGGTCTGAGCAGTTAGCCAGTTTTCAGGTGGGTTGTTTCTGTTAGGAAAAGAAACAAATTGATGATGGAGTCAGGCATTTCTTTGATTCAGTCCCATTTCTTTACAAAGAATGTACACAAAGTTCTGTTTCTCTGAAAACACACACACACACACAAAGCACCAAACAGTACCTAGCTCCCTCCATTTGCATTCAGCTCCCAGTAAAACCCCTCCTCCCATATAACAGCTTCTGATTGGCCTAGCATATGGCCTGTGTTGGTGGCTTTTATCACTTAAGCTCCTCTTTGGAGTAAAAAAACTTATCTGTTTCTTACATTTACCTTAAAGGAAAGGCAGCTGTGCTTGCCAGCTTCAGCAAGGTTTCACCTAACCTCTGTCACAACAATATGAAGCCTAGCAAAACTTTTTATTCCCAGATTACCAAAGAGAGTTCTAAGATGAGCTCATAGCACGCATAGATGTATTTCCAGATGCTGGTAGCAAAAAGTATCTTGTCATGGCTTATGTCATTCTATAAATTACTCACATGGTACGTGGTGTGGAAGGACGAATGCCTCTTCGTGTGAGGTTTCAGAACCTGACAGTCCAGTTAGGAAATTTGAAATGTTGAAGTTTGCCCAAACTCACAGTTTAGAAACTGAGAGCTATATTCTGAGCTAGTGTAAATCGGAGCATTTTTATTGACTTCAGTGGAGCAAAACTGACATACCAACAATCTGGCTGTGAGTATAATGCATATGCAGCAGATGTGGCAGAAGGTTAAAAGCATCTATTAAAATGGTATGAGAACAGTGCCGCTGCATATGTGCAGTCTAACGGGGTATTCATTAAGCAGAGGTTGTTCATAAATAGAACCCTTCATTTTTGGTTTTTATTTTATTTAATTTTTCCTGGAAATGTATTGGTGTTTGTTACTACAAAAGCAGGTGAAAATGGGTGCAAAAAAAGGAATTTTTCTGGGTAAGTATGAGGCTTTATTTTGGTGGATGGAAGGACGGAGGGGATGGAGGAGGAGTATTCAGTAGATTGGGGTAGGCAACCTATGGCACATGTTCCAAAGGTGGCATGCAAGCTGATTTTCAGTGGCACTCACGCTGCCCGGGTCCGGCCATCGGTCTGGGAGGCTCTGCATTTTAATTTTAATTTTAAATGATGCTTCTTAAATATTTTAAAAACCTTATTTACCTTACATACAACAATAGTTTAGATATATCTTATAGACTTATAGAAAGAGACCTTCTAAAAACATTAAAATGTGTTACTGGTGCGCAAAACTTTAAATTAGAGTGAATAAATGAAGACTCGGCACATCACTTCTGAAAGGTTCCTGACCCCTGCAGTAGATTAATGCTTAGAGAAATGAAATTCAATGTGGTTTGCTGCAGAACTAAAACAGAACTCATAACACAATGCCACCTCTGAGTTTAAGAAAACAATTTATCTCTGATCCCCAAATAAAACTTTTCATTTGAATAAACAGTTTACTGTCGTAGAATTAGAACTATGAGCCTATAAATATTTACGTTTAATAATTGGCCAACACCATCTGCAGTGCATACACTCAACTTCATCCTTTTCTCCTGTTTTTGTTTTTTGAAAAATTTCAAATACTTCCATGTGTTCTGAAACGTATTTGGCTACGTATTTTCATTTTCTTCTCATTTTAGTACATCAGATCTTTAAACCATTAGCTGATAACAGCTTTAATGTGTATGTGGTGGGTGTGAGATTCATCACTACATTCGGGTGTGCATGCGGGCCTGTTTGTTTGTTATGTTTATCTTCTAGACTAATATAGCCTTACTTCAATAGACAGCTTTGCATATACACACAAACTAGTGTACATTATCATAATACATATATTTCATGCAATGTATTGTATTTTCCTAATGAAACATGTTATATATATATATATATATTTGAATGATACAAACATAGGGGGAAAAATAATACTTTTCTGTAAAATCCAAGATTTTTTTTTAATAAAAATTGGTTTAAACTCAAAAATAAGGGGCTTATTCATAAATAAAAAGCAGGAAGGATATTTGAAGGAGAGACATGGTCTGTTGATTGAGGACTAAACATATATCGCCACTGTAGCTGGGAGGTGTGATTCTCAGCATGGGTTGACAAATTAGTGCAAGCTCAACTTGACCTAGTGTGCTAAAAAGAGCAATGTAGATGTTGCAGCACTGGTGGTGGCTTGGGGTAGCTGCCCAAGCTCAGACCCAGGGACTGAGTAGATTAGTATGGACATACACTGGGAGTCAGATACTCTGAGTTCTGTTCTTAGTTCTGTCGTAAACTGCTGAGAGACCTTGAGCAAATGACTTCACCTTTCTTTGCCTATTTTCCCACATAAAATGGCAATAACAACACTCTCCTGTAGATCATTGTCATTAGTGCTTTGAGTTCCTCTGATGGAAGGCATTAAAAAAGTATGAAGTGCAGAGCTCTAAATCTGGGAGAAATACAAGGCAAACTCAATTTTATTATGCTTCAATGTTTGCTACACTGGGGGCTTTAAAAAAAGTAGCTTTCCTTTTAATTAAATAGAAGGTTTCATTACTCATAAGCAGATAAGGGCTTGGTATGAAAATACAAGTACTATTCAGAACTATCAAATCAATTCCAAGCCATCAATGCATCATCTCTAATTAATAAGGTTCTCTGTTACAAGGTTGTCTGAACAATAACAGACTATTCTTTGTATCTGTTTGAGCTGTAGTCTATTAGTTTTTCATCTCATGTATTTATTTTTTAATATTATGGAAGAGATGTTCCTGATTTTTCCTTGCCAACACAACCCAAATGAGCAGAGTTGCTGTTGTAAGGAGAAATTTTTAAAATCTGCTTCCAAAGTGTGGAAGTGTTTGTCTGAAGGGTCTCTGCTTGTAATCAATATACACAAAAGCTGCCATTTTTTTTATGTGCATTCTGGAAGTGTGAACGTAAGACCTAGTGGGATGTAAATTTCCAGCAGTGAGGGTACTGTCATAAAGTAAAATGGTTTTCAGGGGGAAAGAGGGTGGGGAATGAATAAGACAAATCAGTTTTGTTTAGATTACTATCAAATGTTTGCAGGCTGCCTACAAGGAAGAAATATAGAGTGGCTTCATTTCTTTTCTTCCCGGAAGATGATGAACTGAGAATGGTAGAGGAGATGAAGGGAGTAGAGGAAAAATAAATATGTATTTTTTCACACACACAGAATTTTTAAGCTGTGAATCTGAGCTAATAATTTGAGCAAGTTGTCAGCTATCCGGTACCCATTAACATTAACCAATTGTTTCAAAGCTATTCATAGCCCCTCGGAAGTGAATTAACCACAGTCAGGGTTTGACAGCTACAGACATAATGCATTGTGTGCCTGTTGATTTAGGGATTACAGAGGCGATGAAAACAATAGAAGTGGAAGAGTATTGTGAGGCTGAGGGATACATCCCCGTTGTGGCTGAACAAAAAGGGCCTGATCCAGCTAGATGGGGAGCGCTTCATGTAAAACCTCAACTCCCAATTAAGTTGCTGGAGGATAAGGATGCTGTGCACCTGAAGTGACTCACCTGGCAAATTGCAGAATCAGACCAACGTATTGTGTATGTGTGTTGCAGTGATGCACATTAGCATACATTTACCAATCTTCTCATGTGCTGATAGGAACTTGGGACATCCTCTGAAGGAGGAAAGAAGATTTGGGAGCCATGAATAGCTCGATGGAGGTGTCTGCCTACTGTACAGCAGAAGTTCAACAAGTTTCCTAGATTCATAGACTCTAGGACTGGAAGGGACCTCGAGAGGTCATCGAGTCCAGTCCCCTTCCCTCATGGCAGGACCAAATACTGTCTAGACCATCCCTGATACACATTTATCTAACCTACTCTTAAATATCTCCAGAGATGGAGATTCCACAACTTCCCTAGGCAATTTATTCCAGTGTTTAACTACCCTGACAGTTAGGAACTTTTTCCTCATGTCCAACCTAAATTTCCCTTGCTGCATTTTAAGCCCATTGCTTCTTGTTCTATCATTAGAGGCTAAGGTGAACAAGTTTTCTCCCTCCTCCTGATGACACCCTTTTAGATACCTGAAAACTGCTATCATGTCCTCTCTGAGTCTTCTCTTTTTAAATAGCATGCTTGAAGAAAGGGTATAAAATGAGATAGAAATAATTATAACTCTGATGTTACAGGGAAGAATAGTAAATCTTGATCTGAAGTATATTGTTTCATGTGGGAATCATCTTGGTAGCTCTACAGTGGGAAATGAAAAGGTCCAGAGAAGAGTAATGAAAATGGTTAGCGGTATGGCAGCATTTACTTAAGACATTGTAAAGCTAAGATTATTTAGTTTGGAAAGAGGAAGAGGTAAAGGGACTTGAATGATATCTTCAGAATTACAGAGGGCACATAAAACAGTTCATTCATGCCTTTATAACCTGTCTGATCATAGAAAATCAGAGATTCTCATGAAAATTAAAGGGCACTAAATTTGGATCTACTAAAAGAAAATAATACCTTGA
Organism: Gopherus flavomarginatus; assembly: GCF_025201925.1. Lineage (NCBI taxonomy): Eukaryota > Metazoa > Chordata > Testudines > Testudinidae > Gopherus > Gopherus flavomarginatus. The sequence continues at coordinate 89,943,301 of NC_066620.1, forward strand.
TGTTGTTTATAACCATGCTGTAGAATTCACTGTCACAGGAGGTCATTGAGAGACATGTACTGTGGCTGGAATTAATACAGGGCAAAGTAATTTTATGACAAAACTCGTTTTAGTTATAATTAGTTATATGCCAGAATAAGGATAAATAAAATATTATGCTTCTGGGTGTAAACTGATTGCATATGGGCTTCAGTAAGACATACAACCTTGCCCCACCCAATGTATTTCACGCAGTTGGCTAGGTTTACTGGGGTTTTTTATTTTATTTATTTTTTGGCTTTCTTCTGATACAGTAGTTATTGGCCAATGAAGGAGGCTGGATACAGAACTGGAAGGAATAATAATATTATCTTTATGGCAAATCCAATGTAACCTTGAGGACTATGTTAATAGTGACACAGGTGCAGATCCCACATTCTTCTTGCTTATCATGAATCTATTTAAAAATAAAAAAGGCTACCAGCCATAATTTCTAGCTCAGGGACAGCTGCATAGTGGCTGTCTGCATATGGTGAAAGTTACATATTGCTTCTGTGCGTTTGTACACTTGCTGAATTGCATTATATCCTGTGCAGCATATTTCAAAACCTGCTGAATTGTGAATATTGAGAAACATGGCAGAGCCAGAGCACGATACGGTGCTCTAAGGACTTCTCAGACTACATTCAAAGAGTAGACATTGAGAAGTCAATATAAAAGTTTGTAGTAGTAGTACAGTGTACTGCTAACACAATCTAATGCACTATGGAACTAAGTACTGACACTCCAATGGCTGGAAGTTGTGGCTAGACAAATTCAGACTGGAAATAAAGTGTACATTTTTCCACAGTGAGGGTAATTCGCTATTGGAACAATTTACCAAGGGTTGCGGTGGATTCTTCATTACTGGCAATTTTTAAATCAGGACTGGATTTTTTTTCTAAGGCTACATCTACGCTATATATCACTGGCGGTGGCACACAGCGCATGTGTAGCTACACACCACAGGGAAGAGCAGGCTGCATCCATTCTCTCACATCATTATAGCATGATGTCATCTCAGGGCAAAGCTAAGGTTGTGTGGGGGCCACAAGTGCAGGGAGATGCTAGACTTGTGCCTTAAGTTCACGATCTGAGACGGGAATTCAAATGTTTAGAAAAGATAGGAGTTCCCGTCTCCCCTCAGCAAAGGAATATGAGCTGGGAGACTATCTGGTGACCATCATGAAGTACAGAAAGAGCTTCCTTACCAGCAGTAATCCTTGCTCTCTGAATGTATTGTCTCAGCAGAGCCACTCTGACCTTCACTGTACTTTGAACCCCCTCCCTCCCAGAGGGCTAAGAGGAAGGAAAGATGTTCCAGTGGTTAAGGCACTAGCCTTGGACTTGGGAGACCTCTGTTAACGTCCTGTTTTGCCACAGACTTCTTGTGAGATCTTGAGCAAGATACTTAGGCTTTCTGTGCCTCAGTTTCTCATCTGTAAAATGAAGGTGATGATCCTTTCCTACCTCACAGATGTTGTGAGGATTTAATACGTAAAAGATTGTGAGACACTCAGATACTATAGTAATAGAGCCATATAAGTTCTTAAGATGGATGGAAATGAGGGATAGTTAGAGGGGGAGTGTTATTTATACCTGTGATCTATGGAATATTAGGCTCAAAGGTGTGTGGCCCAACTGTTGAGACCATTCCATGGCTAGGCAAGTGACTCCTACGGTGAATCTCTGTGTAACCTATACATTCAGAGAACAAATGTTACTGCTGCTAAGTAACCCCTTTTTCTTATTATGTTTTCCATCTGGTAGAATAACAAACTCTTATCATTGCCCTTCCTCTCCCCTGGTCTCCCTCGTGTTTTAAGATGTAGGATATTATTAGGGTATGTTTACAAAAGTGAGTTGAAAGAGAAGCATGGGAAAGGTCTACAGGTCAAAGTTCCAATGTGTGGGGTGGTGCTGGTGGCTTTTTTTATAACCAATTCTTCTTCTGAAGGCTTGAATATCTGTCTCTCCCCATGTTTTCTAACTAGTACTTAAAATAGTTACATACCTGTTGAGTAGTTTGCTCTGGAATGAGCATTAAAAAAACACTGTATGGGTCACACCATATAATTAAATAAACCTGAGAAATAAAACATCCTTTTGTCCTGAGGCATGAAAGAGATGAGGGCTAATTAAAAAAGCCTTAAAGCTGTAAAAGGCTTTCTGACAGAGGTCTCCTCCCAGCATGAGTAAGTGAGGAATAGCAGGGAACCTTGGCTCTAATGATAATTAGCAATATGAAATTCAAATGTAGACATAGCCTCAGTAATGAGCAAATATAGATAACTGTATTCTCAGCTCTGTGTTAAAAAATTATATCAGATTCCAAAACTCATGAGACTGGCTTTAAAATCATGATTTATTTTTGCAAACAAAAGTGAGTTTGTATCATTTGCTTTCTGGTTTTTGAGTTAGTGCATTCTTCACATTTTCAAGTCCCCCTCCACCCCACAACCAAGAGGGCTAGAAACGTACTTTTTAAAAGAATGTAAGATGAGATTCCCATGTAATCACTTACATACAAAAGCTGGGGGTAGGTGGGTCAGTCTCTCGGTCTTGAGAGAGAGATCAGAGTTTTATGTATATAAAAAACTCTGACAAATGTTACGAAAAAGAAATCACTGAGGTCCCAAGCCTGCAAGCACTTGCACACAATAAATGTTGTTTTTTTTTAAATTGAGAGTATCAGAATGCGGAATAACTTTACAAAGACAGTCCTACAAGCTCCATTGATTGGACCATGGAAAACCAGCCCAAATGCCATCAAATGCACTGTTGGAAAAAATCATGTACTGGCATAAAATTGTGTGATCATCTCTACAAACTATGGGACTGGTTCTGCAATGAACTCCTTATGAGTGGACTCCTGCACAAATGGGAAGCCCCGCTGATTTCAGCAGAACTCTCTGAAGGCTCAAGGGTCTGTCTGTGTGGTGCTCATTGCAGTACTGGGGCCTGAGTCAACTACATGACCATACATGCTCTTGAGATCTTAAAATGCAGCTACATGAGACACCTTTTAAAGACTGAATCGATAAAGTATTTAACCTCATCTGACAGAAATAATGATGTTCAACTTTTTAATAACTTTTTTACCTCGATCACTTCCACTGTTTTTTATAAGAAGAATAGAGATTGGGGCATTTTTTTAAATGTACAGTCGCATGTACCATACTAGAGTAGGTATAGTAAATAGTTGTTTTGTCAGAACCCTAGCAGGCCACAGTATTTTGGTTAGAGAAACTACCCTGAGTTAAATTTCACAACAGAATTTTTATGAAGCAAGGAAATGCTGTGACAACAACACGCTTGTTTTTGCAGTAGAAATAGTTCTAATGTTTATCTCTGTGGGCTACTAATCAGTAAATTATGAGCCTAACACAGCTGTGTTTGGAGAGTGTTATTAATTTTGCTATACATAGTAATGCTAGCCTGAGATTAATCAATGTACATTCGAAGTACTGTATTGGAAAAGTAAAACAGTGTTTTTCACCAATGCAGCAAATAGGATTGCTATTTGGTTATACTGATTAATCTGTATTTTTATATTGTAAGGGAAAGGTTTTCAGAGCAATGAACGGCAGCTTTTTGCTTGGCTATACATTTAATAACCTTATCTGAAATATTTGCCATTTCTATGATAGGGATTAGAACAGTGTTTTAGATCTAATGTGAAAATGGCTCAGCAGCTGCTAAAGCATGTGGGCCAAATTCTGTTGTAAACTACAATTGCGTGACTCCTTTGAAGTCAGTGGGATTTCATTCAGGGTTGTAAATCCTTCCCCTGTCATACTTGGGGATCCAACTCAGGGCTTGTTTACACTTAAAAGGCTACAGCAGCACAGCTCTCCCATTGGTGTAAGTAATCTACCTCCCTGAGAGGTTGTAGCTAGATCAACATGGGGAGTTGGGTTAACTTAACAATGCTGCTCTGGGGGGTGGATTTTTCACACCCCGGACCAATTTAGTTAAACCAACCTAATTTTCTAGTGTAGACCAGGCCTCAGTGAGGGAATATTTGATCCATGCTCAGTCAATGCAAGCACGCTGGCAGTTCAGCTCCAGAGTTCCAGGAGGGACTGCCACCTCTTGGTGCATACCTGTCCTCTCTCTACAAGGGGAGAGCCAGGTCAGTGCCTCTTCTGTCAGCTGCTGGCTCCTGCGTTCCACCTTAACCCAGTGTAAACTGTCCTGCTGCTAGGCCTGGTCTGCACTACAAAATTAGGGCGGTTTAACTAAGTTGGTGAAATGTGTGAAAAGTCCACCCTCCTGAGCAGCATAGTTAAGTCAATCTATGTCCCCATGTAGACAGTGTTAGGTTGATTGAAGAATTCGTCTTTTGACCTTGCTACCACCTTTCGAGGAGGTGGCAGAATCCCTCACGTCAGCATAGGTAGCGTCTATGCTGAAGTGCTACATTGGCCTAACTGTAAAAGTATAGAGAAGCCCTATATAGCAGCAGCTGGAAGGAGAGGAGGCTGCTGCTTGGCCTGAAGTCTGCTACTTTAAATCAATGATTCCTCTCTTCCCTCCCTCAATACCCTTGGCTTAACACAGAGTGAGGGTGCTGGGGAAGGAGAGATGGGATCATGTGGAGGTGGGGTGGAGAGCAGGGAGACCAAGACGAATGCAGGCAAAAAGGGGATCTGAGGGAAGACAGGCTCTTCTGCGGTCTTGGGAATAAGTGAAAGTCTCCGCTTCGATTTTTTAAAAATACTATGGGCTACTCCTGCCCCTTTGGCTGGGTTGTAGGACACTGAGAGAATGGGAATTGAAATCATGTTCTTGTGGTGTGTGGTGCTGCCTCTCACCAGCTGCACTAGTAGCAGAAGCTACTGTGTTAGGGCTTAGAGTGCCTGCTATATGTGAAGATGTACAGCTGCAATATATTTGTAGCTTCTGTGAATCAGACCCAAGCCATACTGCTATGACCCTGTCAACACTGAGAAAGGAGCTATGTTTGAAAGCTATGTTAAAGCATGGTTTCAGCACAGCTCCCACTGAATCATGTTCCGCATGATTTGGCTGGGTGGGGCAAATGAGCTCAAACCATGTCAGCTGTCTTCAAAAATTATATTGGAACTCACCTAATATTTGAACATGGCTGTACCGCAGCAGCTATCCAAAATGTGCTAACAAGCAGTTTGACAAGAATTACACTGTAAGAGTGTTGTCCACAATGCAAGACATAGTAACTGCTTTCCATGAAAGAGTCCAATATTTCTAGAAGCTTTTTTTTTTTTTGAAGCTGAGACCCTCTTCATGAAATAGAACCCAACTGTACCTCCTGAAATGCTATCCTGGGTTGTATAACTTAAGATGTTTAAGCCTTTAAACATCTTCTGCATCCTACTCCCCCTGCTAGTCCTTTCCATGTGCCTATGAGGTGCTTCACTTAGGAAGGAAAAATCAGTTTCACACATACAGAATGGGAAGAGACTGTCTAGGAAGGAGTATGGCAGAAAGAGATCTAGGGGTCATAGTGGACCACAAGCTAAATATGAGTCAACAGTGTGATACTGTTGCAAAAAAAGCAAACATGATTCTGGGATGCATTAACAGGTGTGTTGTAAACAAGACACGAGAAGTCATTCTTCTGCTCTACTCTGCACTGGTTAGGCCTCAACTGGAGTATTGTGTCCAGTTCTGGGCACCGCATTTCAAGAAAGATGTGGAGAAATTGGAGAGGTCCAGAGAAGAGCAACAAGAATGATTAAAGGTCTTGAGAACATGACCTATGAAGGAAGGCTGAAAGAATTGGGTTTATTTAGTTTGGAAAAGAGAAGACTGAGAGGGGACATGATAGCAGTTTTCAGGTATCTAAAAGGGTGTCATCAGGAGGAGGGAGAAAACTTGTTCACCTTAGCCTCTAATGATAGAACAAGAAGCAATAGGCTTAAACTGCAGCAAGGGAGATTTAGGTTGGACATTAGGAAAAAGTTCCTAACTGTCAGGGTAGTTAAACACTGGAATAAATTGCCTAGGGAGGTTGTGGAATCTCCATCTCTGGAGATATTTAAGAGTAGGTTAGATAAATGTGTATCAGGGATAGTCTAGACAGTATTTGGTCCTGCCATGAGGGCAGGGGACTGGACTCGATGACCTCTCAAGGTCCTTTCCCGTCCTAGAGTCTATGAATCTATGCCCTACACATAGGAAAGGCTGGTGTAGATCTTCATTGTATATTTTCTCCCCTTCCTTACATGCTTTGAGTGGTGACACATTTAACAATGGTGACATTTGCAGTCTCATCATTGGCATCTGATTTAGCACCCATAAAAAAGAATGGGGCAGTTCACACCTCAGAGAGATCATTTCAGACTCTACACTCTCCAGCAGACATGAGGTCATATTTTGAAAGTTATCTTTGCAGTATTACAGCTAGAGACTAACCTTAAAATGAAAACTAAGATCCAGGAGAATTTCTTTCTTCCTTGATATAATTAACGGTCTATTCTTGGGACGTTAGTGTCATTGATTATGATTTGAATTTCTATAGGAATTCCCTTGTTACAAGAACTTCTTATACAAACTTTTCCTTGGGTTGAGTTGAAGTGACCACTGTGAAGTAGGTTATGTCACTTGTCTTAAATCTCTGAGATATGGACCCAGTTCTTTTCTGTGGCATTTCTGTGGAAAAGAGCAATAGCAGTGCCCACCAACTTCCCAGTGGATGGATATTCCAGTCTGTGCTATTCCACAAATAAACAATAAGATTGCATGTCAAACATCAAGGAAAATACCGAATCACAGTACATGGAAGTATTCTTATACTGAAACAAAATGGTCACACTTCAGTGGTTGTATTTTGGCTCAGTTGTACACTATTTGTAAAGTACTTTCTGATCTCAGGACACCTGTATTCTGAATGTAGCATGTATTCATCATTCATGAAAAAGGTAGCTTCTATAGGACCTTGCCCTGGTTTGCAACAAAAGATTTCAAAGTCAGGTTACTGACAGTGTAATGAATTTAAGACGTGTGTTAGCATGTTGCACTCTCTTAGACTAGGTGGTACTGCATTGAGATCATATGGTTCTCTTAACAAAAAATCCTGTTCTACAACTTCATGATCAGGAGCATCCATGTTATATGTTGAGCTAAAAAAAGCAGCAGAAGTTAAAATATTTAATTACATCCTCCAACATATGCTTAGAAGTATTCAAAACATACATTAAACATTATAAGTTTAGAACTTTACAGCAGAATTAATTGTATATTGTTATCATTAGTTGATAAGAAACAGACAACACAAAGCACTAATTTGGTATTGCACATATGAGAAATGGAGTCTTGTTTCCTATACCTTTATGCTTGTGTTTTTAAAAATGTAGTCAGTGTTACATTGCTAGATCTATTGATGCCACAAACTAAATTATTTTAGGTTACTTAGGAATTTGAAAGAATGTACTTAATTAAATGAAAAATGTCAAAGGCTACCAGTGACTTAATGTGATGAGTTGTCAGTTCTTTGCCCATTATGTAGGCATTAGATTAATCAGACATCTGGTTATTGTACAGTCTGCTCTAAGCTCCTTACAACCAATTTCACATACTGTTGGATGACTGGGTAGACATACACCATATGTTCAAATCCCCCTAGGTATTTGTTGAAGCATTATGTTCACTCATCTCGTAAGTGGACAGGAATAAGTCCGCAAATAGAAGGCTGTGTGCAACCCTCAGCTTGGTGGTTTGAGTGAAATGAGTCATGCTACAATTCAGAGAGAAAGGTCATTTATACAGATGAACTCATGCAAGGTTATGAGAAAGGATCATATACAATTGTGAACTCGCCAAAATTATAATGGGTTTAGGTTCTGTTAAGAGAAAACAGTCCTAAACTTGAATAGATGGTATTCACATAGCTTTGCCTCACGCTTTTGCCACTGTCCTCCCTGTCCTGGGGTCCACCCAACCTTTACTTAAATGGAGGGTTTTTTTGGAGCCCTAAAGCCTATCCCCATTCCTCCTACATTGTCCTCTAGGGGATGAGGGGCTCCATAGTTCTTCCCTAGGTCTTCTGGATGTCTGTCAGATAAGGGCTACTACTCACTAATCCAGACAGTACCACCTGTGCGCACACCACTGCCTCCAGGGAGAGATCAGCACATAGTGTAACGATGATGTACATAAAGCAAGGAGTTCTGATAATGTCATGATAGCCCTCAAAACTAACACTTAACTGTTTCTAATGTCATCAGAACCCTGAGATATGCATGTTACCTAATAACTTACCTTATTCATTTTGTTTGTGTTGTTTACTGCTCCTTTTCCTGTTTCATTACGGTATTATGAAGTGTATAGATGCCCTGATTGTAGTATTTACAAGTAAAATGAACTGAAGGTGATTTTAAAATTGGTTTTATTTCATGTGCCTTAAGATGCGGTCAGCTGTTTCAGGCAACATAGGAACCACCATGAACATTTTCCAGATCTTGAATGGGACCCATACAACTGTTTTTTGAGGTTTGAAATGTTTTTTGGTAACTCTTTTTTCCCCAGTGTACACTCTGTTTTCATAGGTCTTTCTGAAAGACACAGCATTTGTTATGATGTATCAAACCTATTTTTTTATTTTTTTTGGCTCCATTTTTCTCTGCAATATCCCATTTCAGGAACAGAGAATGCTCGATGTTGTTTGGAATTGGTCAGTAGTATTACCATGGCTTGAAGCAGGGTTTTCTTTATGTAGCCCACAAACAGATGTGACAGCTGCATTAATAAAAGAAATCTAGGCCCAAGTTTTCAGAAGTTATTTTAGAATTTTTTAGTATTTCAGTCTCTGGGAGCCCTACTCAGTTCACCTTGGGCCTAATTCTCAGTAGGAGTTAGGTGCTTTTTAAAATGCTAATAGGTGCATATCTGCATTTTAGGTGCCTAAATATCTTTGAAAATCTGGTCCTGAATGCATTAATCTTTGAAGTATTTCCCTCATAACACTCCTGAGGGGTAGGGAAGTGTTGTTATCTCCAATTTACAGATGGGAAACTGAGGCACAGAGAGGCTAAGTGACTTACCCAAAGTCACAGAGGAAGTCTGTGGTGCAGCAGGGTCTTGAACCCAAGTCTAGCAAGTCCGAGGCTAATGCCCTAATCAATGGGCTGTCCTTCCTACCTGTTCCCCATCCTCATATTTTGATTTTTTTTAAGGTAGTAGAAGTTCTCCTCAAAATAAAAATTGTCTTCTCAACATAAAAATTGTCCATGCCCATTCTTCATTGCCTTCTGTTTATAGCTGAAGGAGTAATATTGACTGCACATCTCTTGAACTTGTCAAGAAAGCAAGTGTAATGGCTATTTGGTATTTATCTTCTTGTATTACTAAAAATAAGGTTTTGGGTGAAGTGTTCCAGATCCACATACCAGTCACCCAAATAGGTATAATTTAGGCTATGATTTAGTCATGGAGGTCACAGAAGTCACAGAATCTGTGACAGAATCTGTGACTTCAGCCTACGGCAGTCGGCAGCTGCAGGGTCCCCTGCCACCTGCACAGTCCTGGGGTAGGGAGCTCCACCACCCGTGGCAGCTCCCAGCTGCTGTGAGTGGCACAGGATCCCGGAGCTGGAGGTGGTAGGGGTACCCTGTAGCTCCTAGCTGCTGCAGGTGGCAGGGACCCCTGCAGATCCCAGCTATGGGCAGCAGGGGACCCTGGAGCTCAGGCACCCTACCTACAGTGGGGACCCCTGGAGCTCCTAGCCACCCTGCAGCTGCCCCACTGTGGATGGTGTGGGGACCCATAGAGCCCTATTTTATCATCGATTTTTACTAAAAATATCTGTGACAGGTCACAGCTTCTGTGACTTTTTCTTTAATGCCTGTGACCTGTCCAAGGAATCTGGTGACACCTTGAAGACTAACAGATTTAAGCTTTCATGAGTAAAACCCCCCATTTTTTCAGATGCATGGAGAGCATTCCATGCATCTGAAGAAGTGAGGTTTTTTTAACCCACGAAAGCTTATGCCCAAATAAATCTTTTAGTCTTTAAGGTATCACTAGACTCCTCGTTGTTTGGGTTTTTTTGTGGATACAGACTAACACGGCTACCCCACTGATATGTGACCTGTCCGTGACTTTTACTAAAAATATCCCTGACAAAATCTTAGCCTTAGATATAATGTCTTTGCGTCAGACGTACCAAGAGGGATTTACATATTGCTGGTTCTCTAGTACATCCATTCCTTCATGGTATTGCCAGTTTCCTGTGTTAGTTTTTGTTTTTGTAACCAAAGCTACTACATATGAAATAAGTACCCCCCATCTCTTGTACAGTAGCTGCTCTGAGTCAAGTAGATATTCATGAACATCTGTGTGCTCAGACTATTGGTGACTCAGCTGCCGAATAGCATCCATGTCTGCAAAGTATAATTCCACCTCAGTATAAGAAGACAGTATCCATTGCTATTGATTATCCAAAAACAAGCAAACAAAATTTGCATCCTTTATCAGCCTTCATGGAGCATGCTGGGGCAGAGGCTGAAGTGGGGCTGGGGAAAATATTCCTACTTGAGCCTAAAGAAAATTTAAGTAGAAACTGGGAAGCAATGTTAGCCAAGCAACTGAAAGGCCCAGTGACAAGAGTAAAGGCTTTAGCTGACACTGTCCTCACTGGAGAGCTTTCAACACAGGCTGTTAGACTAGCTACCCTCCATGCTAAAAATAATCCCCAGCAAACTGACATGGATATGGACAATTAGGCTATCATTTATTAATGGGGTGTGTGACAGGTGGAGGAGGCCCAGATGCCGCCTGTTGGAAGCCTCAGGGTCCAGCCACACTTGTCCTAGGAAAGGAGCAGTGGAGCTAAGTCTTTCAAATGGCCCTGAGAGTCTGCACAGGAAGCAGCCAATCAGGGGGAAGCTGCAAGGGGTTGGCCGATCAGAGGGTTGTAGGCTAGTATAAAAAGTTGCTCCTTGTTGGAGCCAGAGGAGTGCAGATGTTGGTCCTGGCTGGACAAAGGGAACTGCAGCACCATGGACAGCTCAATGCTGGCAGGGACTAGGGGAGCAAGAAAGAGCTCCTGGCTGGCTCCTGGGCCTGAACATAGAAGAGCTGTGAGGTGAGAGTGAAGCTTTCATGAAGGCTAGGGCCACATGGGAAGTGGCCCAGGGAACTGTAAATAGTTTGGTTAAAGAGAGACAGCAGCATGTGACTGCTATTCTCAGGGTCCCTGGTCTGGGGCCTGAAATAATGGGTGGGTGTGGGTCGTCTCCCCACCCCAGCCAATTGAACAGCAATAAACCCCCAGAAGGGGATCTGAACTGCTTAGTGGCCCAGTTGGAAAGCTGGAGGGTGAAACCAATACCCCCAGGGAGGAAGCCCTGGAGGTATGTCCCAATACCAGGGCTGGAACTATTTAAAGACTGCAGACACTCCTGACCAGAAGGGGTCACTTGACAGATGGGTGCCACACCATTACAGGGAGTCAGTGGATGAGAAAGCACATATGATAGAGGGAGCAGTAGTAATGAATGCCACAGTCATTTCATAATAGCACTCCCCAGACCTGAAGATCAAACACTACCATTTGAAAGAACTAAAATGTCTTATTACATATGCAGACAAATCTGCCTCCTTTGTCTTGCCTTGCCACTACTGTTTCTGCTTTAATCTCAGTTCTCTCTGTACTAATAGGAACACCATGTGTGTCTTCAAAGTATTTTCTTATTAATAAGTTATCTGCAGGTAACACCCAATACAACCTGATTTTAGGTCATTTTTCATAAGACACATAATGCTTCATTCTAAATTGTAGGAGTTGAGGGATATGGATATTTTAGGCATCACATAGCTAGAATAAGACCTCTTCAACACATCCATATCGTACAGTCATGAGATCTATCTCTTTGGATGATATATGTCTTGTATAACTACTGCTGTATTACAGCATATTGGAGTCTGTAGTGAAAGAAAAGAGCAAAAAACAAGAGAAGGAAGAATTCCCTCTAATTTGCATCATGAAAGTTCAATAGCATGTGCAAATCTATGCCATTTGCTTCAAACACTAGTGGTCTCAGTTCAACTGAGCCAGTATATATCCTAGCTCCAAGCAAGGGCTTGTGAGGGGATGGGAAAAGATAGGTTTGTTTGCACTGTATTTTCCAGAAGAAACGTATTACTTCAGAATCAATCATCCAACCATGCACAGCTGCAAAGGAGCAAAAATGCTTATATTTGACTTTGCTGATAGCAACGGCCATGTTGAAATGCCATGTTGAAATGCTAATACTGATCCTGGGGACCTAGCCTAGCCCTTGCTCCCCTGGCTCATGAAGCCATACGCCAGCCACCTCGACAGCAGCAAGGAAAGATTCAACTACTGTCTGAGCAGGTGTAGAATGACAGTTGAATGCACTTTTAATAGATTGAAGGGTCGCAGGAGTTGTTTACTCTCAAGATTTGATCTCAGGTGGGAAAAATATCCCAATGGTTAGCACTGCCTGCTGTGTCCAGCATAACATCTGTGGCGCAAAATAGGAAAAGTTGCCAATGGGATAGAGGGTGGAGGTGGAGTGGCTACATGCTGAGTTTGAACAGCCAGACAAACGGGCTATTGGAGTTCAGTGCAGAGTTTTATATGGTTCAGGAAGGGTTTGAAACAGCACTTTTAACAGTGAGACACAATAAAACATTGTGATGGATGGTTCCTTACCTGGTCCTGTTGTTTTGGGGCCTGTTAGGAATTATGTAGTGCTTGATAGTCTTGTATTCATAGATGTACAACAATTCAGCTATTAATTTTGTGGTGCTTGCTGAACATTTATGAGTATGATATTTTTGTCACTGATCCTACAGGTTGTGTCACAGTGTGCAATAACAAGTAGGGGCTTTCAGTACCTCTAGGCATTCTTCAGCATGTATTGTGAACTGATAAAGATGAATTATTTTCCAAAGAATAGAATATCGTTAAGAACAAAATCAGTGCAAAAAAAAATCTGTATAATTTAAAAGCACATCTTAAAAACGTAATAAATTAATGGAACAGAACTTAACAAGGGGAAAGAACATTCATGTGCATTTTAGCTACGTATACTGCAACTGTGGCTTTCGCAGGTCAGTGTATGTGAGGTTATTGTTGTCCTTAATGTCCCCCCTCCCCAGTGTGTAGTGCAGGGGTAGGCAACCTATGGCACGTGTGCCAAAGGCAGCACGCAAGCTGATTTTCAGTGGCACTCACAGTACCCAGGTCCTGGCCACCGGTCTGGGGGGCTCTGCATTTTAATTTAATTTTAAATGAAGCTTCTTAAACATGTTAAAAACCTTATTTACTTTACATACAACAATAGTTTAGTTATATATTATAGACTTATAGAAAGAGACCTTCTAAAAACATTAACATGTATTATTGACACGCGAAACCTTCAATTAGAGTGAATAAATGAAGACTCGGCACAACACTTCTGAAAGGTTGCCAACCCCTGGTGTAGTGGTAGGGGTAGGGATACAGCCTAGAAGCTACATGGAGTGTTTGGAGGCAGTAATGTACAGGGAGGTGCTGTAATAGAGTTCTTCATGTACTGCAAAGGGACACAAGTAATTGTTGAACCTGTAGGTCCACAAGAGCCTGCAGCATCTGTGTTTGCTGTCAGAGAAGCCCTATTGTGTCCTGGTGCATCTGCCTCTCCTTTTCCTGCAGGGACTCCCAGGCCTTTCTGCATTATTCACCAGCTGCTAGGTGTGCTTGTTATGCTGAACAATCAGACAAAGGAATTTCAAAAATTCACAGGCTTTAAAAAGGAGGAAGGGCCTTCTGGTCTTTGAGACCCTGGACAGTGGAATCACAATTCTGACCAGAGCAGTCCTGGGTCCTCATGGGTCTTAGCAGGACCAACCCCCTGATGTAGTCATTTCCCTAGCAGACTATGCACCCACCTGTTTCTGCAATGATTGTTGGGGACACGAATGGCACAACTCACTGTCAAAATAAATCATAAGGGTTTTGATCTCCTAGACTGGCTGTGCACCCACTACAACAGCATTTCAGTAGCCGCCTCAAGCCAACCTCTGAGTAGTGCTTATGGTGCTTCCTCATCGCTTACTATCCCACCGTTATCAGAGCAGAAGCACTTTATGCAATTAAACATTCAATTTTAAAGTAGTTTAAGTAGAGAGCAAATTTGCTCCTATACCAGCTGACCATGTTTGGGCATTGTGAGATAGCTGCTGGAGGACTGTTAGGGTCAACATAGGTAATGCAGTGTCAACGCTCGCTAAGTGTTAATTTCAGTACCTTGACCAAAGCTTAATGTTGCTCGTTGCTCAAGGCTGTTACTGTGTCGCTGTAACAGGGCGCTTACATTGGTGGGAGACAAATGTAAGTGTCGACACATGGCACAACTAGGCCAATGCAAGGACGCTTATGTTGACCTCACTTTGTAGTGTAGACCAGGCCCAAGTAACTTAAGTCTTGATTGTCCCTTTGCTTGTGTGGTATTGGGGACTTTGCCCTTAGTGACTGAGCTTCCCAAATATACTCTAAGTGGTGTGCTGTGAAGCTCTTGTTGCTATGAAGGGTCAGTTGGAACCTGACACAGAATAAAGAGATCTTTTGCAAGCATCTTAATATGGGCACTGAGGAAGGCTGAAGACCACCAGATCGATGTTTTTGGTTCTTGTTGTCTTTGTCAGCTGCTCCATAATAAGTGGCGGGACAAGATAAGAAATGAGGATATCTGGAGCCAAGCCACCACCACCACCACCATCAGCACAGCTTCAGGTTTGGCAGCTTTCTTGGTATAGACATATTCTTAGGATAGAAGACCAATGAATTTCCAATGTGTGTGTAGCAAGGAAGGCTGCTATACAGTTGGTGATCCCATGACCGTCACAATGCTTCGTTGTCATGATTAGGGCCTTACCAAATTCACAGCTGTGAAAAACACATCATAGACCGTGAATTCTGGTCTTCACCATGAAATCTGGCTATTGTAGGGGAGGGGCATAGCTGGGGCAACCCCAGCTGGGGGCTCCTACCTTGGGCCTGCCTCCAGCTGGTGAGGGGGGCAGATGGAGGGGGGGAGGGAGAGGAGGGGAAAGCGGGGTTCAGATAATTGTGCCATGCAGAGGAAAGCAGGGAAGGGAGTTCTTTGCAAAGAGACAGTGGGGCATGTTCTCAGACAAGCAGAAAGCAAAGCATTATGTTTCACCCTCAACTTGTGAAGAAGCAGCCAAATAACTGCATATCTTTGTCACCACACACTAGGTAGGCTCTGGGTACAGCTTAAGGATCTGGCATCAGCACTTGCTGCCAACTACTGAATAGATGTCCTGGCTGAAACATGTACCACAAACAATGGCTGTGGTCCAGATCACACACTTCCGTCTAGCACGCAGTAGTTAGGACATGCAAAATCAAGTGGAAGTCTGGTTAATGTTTGGGTCACTTCACTTGGTTTCACATTAATATTTATTATTTTAATTGTTTATTTTTTCTGCTTTAAAGTATGCCAGGTGTTTTATAGGCGCACAGTGAGACAGATTTTTGTCCCAAATTTCATACTGGTAGGATGTAAGTAGACAACACACAGACCAGGGGATGTGGAGGGAGAAAGGGGATGAAATAAAAAGATTTGTGTGTGTGTGAGATTTAATGGATAGAGCACCTGACCGAGACTCAGGAGACCTGGGTTCTAGTTCTCGCTCTGCTTCTGGCCTACTGGGTGAGCATGGGCAAGACATTTCACCTCTCTGTGTCTCAGTCTTACCTTCTGTAAAATGGGAGTGATGGCACTGACCTTTGTGAAGCAGATTGAGATTTGCAAATGTAAAGCTCTGTGTAATAGGTAGGTATTATTTCCATTATTTTAAACCTTGCCTTCATTATTGTTTCCAGTCCCCAAACCTCTAGCCATTTGTTATTAAGTAAACCCTAACTTAATGTTCTGTGTATTTTCTTTTGTACTTAACTAGAAAAATTAGCCCTTCTAATATCCCCCTCGCAACCAGCAGCAATCATCTTCAATATGGTATATGTGACTCAAGTCCTGTATTGTATTCTGAGTGGGAATATCCCTGCACCCTCACCGAGCCCCATTGCAATCCAGGGCCGCCCAGAGGGGGGGCAAGTGGGGCAATTTGCCCCAGGACCTGAGCCCTACAGGGGCCCCCACAAGAGTTTTTCAGGGCCCCAGAGCAGGGTCCTTCACTCGCTTCGGGGGCCCTGGAAAACTCTCATGGGGCCCGGGGCCCCGGAGCTTCTTCCACTCTGGGTCTTCGGCAGCAGGGGGTCCTTCCACTTCGGAGTGGAAGGACCCTCCGCCGCCGAATTACTGCCAAAGCGGGGCCCCCCTGCTGCCGAAGACTCCAGGCCCCCTGAATCCTCTGGGCAGCCCTGTTGCAATCTGTGGGCAACGGGTTTGTCCGAATGCAGCCGCTTGAAGGATCAAGGACTTTGTTTTTACTAGAAAAATGTTCATGAGACTCTTACCCAAATCTAACAGCAAGAAGAACATGCCTCACAATCGCACATTAAAGAAACATACACCAAATGAAAATGTGCCTGCTGCATCTGCTCACGACTATGACCCAAGAAGTGGTAATCCATTGAAAGTGCCATGTATCATAACAGAGACAAGGTGGGTGAGGTAATATCTTCTATTGGACCAACTTCCGTCAGTGAAAGAAACAAGCTTTTGAGCTACACAGAGCTCTTCTGCCAGTCTCTGTGTAGCTCAAAAAAGCTTGTCTCTTTCACTGAAAAAAGTTGGTTCAATTAAAAAGTAGTACCTCACCCACCTTGTCTGGCTAATAATGTCCTGGGACCAGAGGTGAAAGTAAGCCAGTATGCCCCGGTAGGATGTACATGGAAGCCCCAGACCCTTTAAATTGCCACCAGAGCCCTGCTGCCAGAGCCCTGGGGAAGCAGCGGCGGGCTTGGGTGGGGATTTAAAGGTCCTGGGCTGTGGCACGTATTACCACCCCAGTCCTTAAAATAGCCGCCAGAGCCCCGCCGCCGCCTCCCCAGGGCTCTGGCAGCAGGGCTCCAGGGACGATTTAAAGGGTTTGGGGGTCCGGTAGCTGCTACTGCTCTGGGCCCTTTAAATCGTCCCTAGAGCCTGCCGGAGCCCTGGGGTAGCAGCAATGGGGCTCCGGTGGCGATTTAAAGGGCCAGAAGCTCAGTCGCCACTACGGCCCTGGGCCCTTTAACTTGCTGCTGGAGCCCCACCACTGCTACCTCAGGGCTCCAGCAGCAGGGGTCCGGAGACGATTTAAAGGGCCGAGGCAGTAATGGCAGTCAGAGCCCCGAGGCCTTTAAATCATCGCCCGAGCTCCCGGCTGCTGCTGCTACCCCGGGGCTCCAGCAGCACGGCTCCGGTGGCGATTTAAAGGGCCCAGGGCTTCCACTGCCACTACCCTCTGGGGCCCTTTAAATCACCACTTGAGCCCTGCTGCTGGAGCCCTGGGGTAGCGGTGGCGGGGCCCTGGCAGTGATTTAAAGGGCCAGGGGCTCCCGACTGCAACTACTACAGTGGAGCCCCGGGCCCTTTAAAGCTCCACCAGAGGCCGGGGCCCCGGGGTAGCAGTGGCAGCCAGGAGCCCCGCAATGGTGATTTAAAGTGGTAGCTGGTAGCTCAGGGATGATTTAAAGGGCCCAGGGCTCCCAGCTGCTGCTACCACAGCCCCAGCCCTGGGTCCTTTAAATCCTGATTTAAAAAGCCGGGGGATTTAAAGGCCCCACCTGTTCCAGTAGAGGCCACGCCTCTTCAGGCTGAGCCCCCGCCCCCCAGGACTCCGGAGTACCAGTAAGTCCTTTAAGTTACATTCACCCCTGCCTGGGGCCAACATGGTGCCAGTAATGCTGCAAACATGTATAGCATAATCACCTGGGGAAAGTATTGTTCTTCATAGTGCTCAGTGGATGGTCCTGGAACACCTGTCCCTGATTCTCTTTTATGAGTATAGCCTTTTTAAAAATTTGAATTGATTGATAGACCTGGGTTTAAACTATAGTGTCCCTAGGGAAGGGGTGGACAAACTATGGTGTGCAGGCTGGATCCAACCCATCAGGGCTTTGCGCCATGGCATAGCTCTCTGCCTTCCCTGGCCCCACGCCACTCCCGGAAGTGGCCAGTACCATGACCCTGCAGCCCCCGGGGAAGGGAAGACAGGGCTCCACGCACTGCCCTCGCCTGCAGGCACTGCCCCCCACAGCTCTAATTGGTCAGGAATGGGGAGCCCAAACCCCTCCTGCACCCCAACCCCCTGCCCTGAGCCCCTTCCTGCACACTGCACTCCCCCTCCCATGCTCTGCACTCCCTTACAAACCCCAACCCGCTGCCGCAGCCCTACTTTCATGGCCCTGCATACAATTTTCCCACCCAGATGCGGCCCTCATGCCAAAAAGTTTGTCCACCCCTGCCCTAGGGAGTGAGCTCAGCTCCTGTGCGGCCACAGTTTCAAATCAATAGGGTGAAAGTTACCCTTTAAGATTCTCTTAGACTGGGAGACTCTTAGAGACACATGAAGAGCAAACACAGTGATCACAAACACCGTTACGAATAATAAATCTTGTTTGTATTATCAGGTATAAGTTACACTCACATGCAAATCTACAGAACCTGAGAGCCCAGGCAACAACTAATGCTTTATTCATACCCAAAGATATTAGAGTCTGGTGGATCTTTCAACAGATGGTTATTGATAGAGGGGTGCTTCCTGCTAAGGTCTTCCCAGTGAGGTATTACGTTACGGTCTTCTCACTTTACTGCAATCAGGGAATCGCTTTTGTCTTCCTATTCTGAGCACACATAACCCTTATGCATATGTATGAGGGTTCCAACCCTTCTTTTCCTTAACTGTACTTCCACACCCCTTAAATTTTGGGAGCCCCACTTTTCATAGGTTGTTTTCTTAGTTCCCCTTTTTCTTATTAGCATTTTATTAATATTTAGGTACACATGTTCCCATGGTAACCTGCAATCAGAACAGAATTTTCGATGATGTATCAATCAGATATCATGTGGTCTAGATGGGTATATTGCAGTCTGTTTTTCTATAACATCACCTATTGGCACATCCTTTGCAGTAATCATGTGGCTTTATTGACATAGGGTTATTCTTAGGTCACCCACTTATGTCAAGCTCCCTTAAGTCTAGTAGACTAAGCTGAAAATTTACAGGCCTTAACTTGTAGGCCTTTCATTACAGCCACGCTTTACTTATACATCTAATGTGCAGTCATCACTCCTAAATCCTTGTCAATCTTATTCCCCTATAGTTCTCAGTGGTACCAGATGATAGAACAAGGAGTGAAGGTCTCAAGTTGAAGTGGGGGAAGTTTAGGTTGGATATTAGGAAAAACTTTTTCACTAGGATTGTGGTGAAGCACTGGAATGGGTTACCTAGGGAAGTTGTAGAGTCTCCTTTCTTGAAGGTTAAGGTCAAGCTTGACAAAGCCCTGGCTGGGATGATTTAGTTAGGGATTGGTCCTGCTTTGAGCAGGGGGTTGGACTAGATGACCTCCTGAGGTCCCTTCCAACCCTCATATTCTGTGATTCTAGTATAGTCTCATCCTACTTACATAATCAATTTGTGATGAATAGATATATGAAATAGCTTATGGGTTAACCACAACAATAAAACAATTAAATGATAAAATGAATTAAGTGGCTAGAAGAGAGTAAATAGGCATATTTAATTTACCTCCTTTTTGCCATTTTTCATATACAGCAAACTCATAAGAAGGGCCATACTGGGACAGA
This sequence comes from Gopherus flavomarginatus, assembly GCF_025201925.1. Taxonomy (NCBI): domain Eukaryota; kingdom Metazoa; phylum Chordata; order Testudines; family Testudinidae; genus Gopherus; species Gopherus flavomarginatus. Next base: position 89,963,028 of record NC_066620.1, read on the forward strand.
CTAAAGTCCATCTAGTTCAGTATCTTGTCTTTCAACAGTGGCCAATGCCAGGTGCTTTAGAGGGAATGAACAGAACAGGTAATGATCAAGTGGTCCACCCCTGTCACCCACTCCCAGCTTCTGGCAAACAGAGGGGCACCATCCCTGCCCAGCCTGGCTAATAGCCATTGATGGACCTATCCTCCATGAATTTATCTATTTCTATTTTGGGTTAGGGTTCGGGTTTATCCCGTTTATCTGAATGGCTTCGGGAAAATTGAAACTTTCGGCTAACCGGATGTTTGGAGAAACTGAAGTGCTACATTGAGCTGCAGTTTCACTGATATAGAAATACGGGGAACAAAGGGAGTAATGCTCATACACCTCTACCCCAATATAACGCTGTCCTTGGGAGCCAAAAAATCTTACCGCATTATAGGTGAAACCGCGTTATATCGAACTTGATTTGATCCACTGGAGCGCATAGCCCCGCCCCCCCACAGCACTGCTTTACCACGTTATATCCGAATTCGTGTTATATCAGGTGGCATTATATCGGGGTAGAGGTGTATTTGTTTAGTATTTTGTATTTTATTAAAGAGTAAAAAATAAACCTCTTGAGTTTATTAAGCCACCAAAATTGTATTAAAATTGTGTCCACAGTGATTTTAATATAATTTTAGTGTTTAAATTCAATAACATTTGGTTTTATTCATTAATAAAGTAGAAAATATTAAGTATTAAAAGTGAAAAGCCCTTGATTAGCACTAACCAGCAGTAAATGGCTAATTGAGAAGTTGTTAGCGGGTGAATAACTAATATAGGGCTACATGGGGGACACACAATGGATTGAGATAACTAGGATTTTGGGGTACAGGTAACTGGGATAACTGGAATTATACTGTGCCTCTATCATGACCCTCTTATTCTCCTTTCTAAATGTATGAGGTCCTAATCATATGTGTTTTTATCTGGAAGCCTTTTCTTGCCTCTAATAATTTGTTGCCTGTCGCTGAATCCTTTCTGTTTCTCATATAAACTTCTTGAGAAAGGGCAAGCAAAACTGAATGTACTATTCAACGTAAGAGAGTGCCATCAATTTGTACACTTTCACTTTTATACTCTATAGCAAGACTGATTCAGCCCAGCATCTCATTTGCTTTTTGGACCACAATTTTACCTTAGATATTTTCATTGCCTAGGCTTGTTGAGAGATTCCAAGGGGCTTGTTCCTCAGCCCCCGTTAAGTCTCCTGCGTTCAAAGTCAACAATATATTCCTTTCAGAACTAAAGATGTTCATCTGGGATGGTAACATAACACTAACACTCCATGAAACAGAGCAATCACTCCAGCTATCTGTTGCTTTGCTCAATTAGCAGAGTCATTGCAGTTTTATTCATAGATAAACAAATTGTTAAGGCCAGAAGGGACCATTATAGTTATAGAGTCTGACCTGCACAACACAGGCCTAGAATTTCACCCAATAATTTCCTGCACTAAGCCCATATCTTGTGGATGACAGAGTCATATGTCTCAAAGACTTGTGTAGTCCTTCTTCCAATTACTTAGCCCAATTCTCTTATCTCTTCTGCAAATTCATAGTTCATGCAGCATCAACCAGTCATGCATGTCCTTCTAGGCTTTGGTTCATCACAGATTGTTTTTTGTTTTGGATCAAACCAAGATTTTTTTTTTAAATTTCCATTTACCTATTAAACAGAAAAAAATCAGTTATTCACACAGTTCCATCCAGGTGCTGCGGATGCAGACATGAGACATTTACACTCAGCAATAAACAGCAATCTATTTTTTTTTTCATGAATCAAAACTTGAATAAATTTCTTTTTTGGGTTGAACCAAATGTTTTGTTCTACCTGAAATAAAACATTTCATTTTGCCTGTGAGTTCTTTAGCCTTTTAAAAATAAAACTCAAGTAAAATTCTAAAAGCAAAATGATTTTGATTTGAAAAATCAAAACATTTCATTTAAAAAATGTAAAAACAAAACATTTCAATTTTTAAACAAAACATTGGGTGTTTGTGCTTTTTTTTGTCAAACAAATTGGTGAATCTGACACATATTCATGAACTCTTTCAGTTGTCCCAAATCAGCATTTTTCAGAGGAAAAAAAAGATTTTCCAAAAATTTTTGCCGACCTCCACTTGTTTGCTTGACTTTTATTAATCTTGATGTGTGACTCTCACAGATGGTTGTACACAGAACACAAGTCCTGGTAGTAAGTTTTATTATTAGAAATCCTCCATGAAATTTACGTTAACTAAGACCTAGTCTCAGCAAACTCTAAGCTGAAGTACCTTTTGTCTGTACATTTTGGTTCTAATACTAATCAGGTCGAAGTGAATGAGTTTTGCCATTAACTCCAAAAAAAACAAAATCAGGCATTTTATCTTTTTTTTTTAAACTCTGTTGTGGCAATTAATGCTTCAGTTTAGAAGCCATAAATCAGAATCAAAAATATAAATATTACTACAAAGCATAAGTATGTCAGTTGGTCCTCATCTCTGTTTATTCTTGCCTGAAGCACAGCCATTTGGTGGATTTCATTTCCATCGAGTTCTTTGGCAGTAAAAATTACTCAGGAGGAAGCCAATTAATAATTTACTACCATGAATTTCTAAGTGCAATGAATTTTTCAGGTTGATCTGACTGTTAGCATGGTTATAAATAGAATAATGAATGTTCAGTTTAATCTAATTTCTTTCTTAGCTTGTACCTTTTTATTAGTCATTGGGCAAATTGGATATTCTATGGATAACTGTAAGTTATGGGTCTTTCATTCTGAGACCTCATCTCATTCATTTGTTCTTCTGAAGCTAAATAAATACGGTGTCTCAGAAGCATAAAATACACACATGATATTTGTAGAATTTTCTATTTTCTGTGCCTACACCTCATATGATCTATGTATTTTTGTTTTTGTGTTTCCTGTATTTGAACTTCTTTGTTATCAATCAAGCTATTATATTTGGAGCATTCCCTCCCCCACATCCTCTTGCCTTGTAAAGAATTTGACACGGTACCATGTGGGAAAATATTAGTTTAATTAGAGTGGATGGGGATTAGTACAAGAATTGTAAGGGGAATAAGAAACTGGTTAAAAGGGATAAGACAATGGGTTGTTCTGAAAGGTGAAACATCAGACTAGGGGTAGGTTATTAGTGCAGTTCCTGAAAGATTGCCTTGGGATCACTCTTAATATTTTTATTAATGACCTTGGCACAAAAAGTAGGAGTGTACTAATGATGATACAATATTGGAAAGCATTTGGAATATTATAGAGGAAGATCTGGATGACCCTGAAGACTGGAGTGACAGAAATGGGATAAAATTCAATTGCACAAGGTGCAAGATCATGCACTTAAGGTCTGATAATAAGAATTTCTGCTACAAAAAGCTGGAGGTTCATCAGTGGGAAATGACAGAGAATGAGACAGACCTGGGTGTGGAGGAGTCAATCACAGGATAACTATGAGACACCAAAGTGATGCAGGTGTGAAAGAAGCAAATGCAATCCTAGGATGTATTAGACAAGGCATCTCCAGTAGTGTGTGAGAGAGAAAGAGAGGTATTTATGCCATTATACAAGGCACTGGTAAGACCTCATTTGGAATACTGTGTACAGTTCTTATCACACATGATCAACAAAACTAAATTCAAACTGAAACAGGGGCAGAGAAGAGCTACTAGGATGATGAGAGGAATGGTGGGCCTGTCGTATGAAAGGAGAATGGAGGAGTTTGGCTTGTTTAGCCTAGCAAAAAGAAGGCTATAGGGGATATGACTGCTCTCTACAAATATATTAGGGGGTAAACACATAAAGGGCGAAGAGCTATTTAATCTAAAGGACAGTGTTGGCACGAGAACAAATGAGTGTAAACTGGCCATGAAAAAATTCAGGCTGGAAATTAAAAGATGGTTTCTCACCATCAGAAGAGTGAGGTTTTGGAGCAGCCTCCTAATAGGCATTGTGGGGCAAACAACTTACTTAGTTTTTTAAGACAGAGTTGGACAAATTTGAGTGCAATTGTATTATGGGGCTGGTTGTGATAGTGGGGGCAGGACTCAGCAGCCCTGGGGCTCTCTTCCAGTTTATAATTTATGTTCCTAAAGCTCATGCTGAAGGGTTTCAGTTGGCCAGCTGCAGGAGTGAGGAAGGGATTCCTGCCCTCCCCTCAATGGATTCTGATGGGGTGTTGTGGTGGGTTTGGTTGTCTGTTTTTGTCATTCCTCTGAAGCATCAGGGATGGCCCCTGCTGCAGACCAGACACTGGATGGGGTGAGTCAGGGCTCTGAGATGGCACCAGTCATTCTCTCTTCTCAGGTGCCTGACTGGCTGATGTGTGCTCAGGGTCTAACTGATCACCATATGTGGGGTTGGGAAGGAGTTTCCCCCCACATCAGATTGACAGTGACCTTGTGAGGTGCAGTGTATTTATATGGCTCACTTGCTTGGATGTTTGAGTAGCAGCCGTGTTAGTCTGTATCAACAAAAAGAACAGGAGTACTTGAGGCACCTTAGAGACTAACAAATTTATTTGAGCATAAGCTTTCATGGGCTACAGCAAGTGCTCCTGTTTTTGCTGAGATGTGTCCATTTAATGATTTCCCTGCCACTTCATGGGCTTTTGGCATTGGTGCATCTCGGTTCATCCTACTCTCTCCCTGTCGCACACAATGTTCTAGTTTTCTATGATCTCATTTTTGTTGTTGGTTTTAGTGCGCGGGTGCTGGGTGGTGTTGGTGGACTGTGCTATACAGAAGGCCAGACTAGATGATCTGGTGGTTCCTTCTGGCCTTAAACTCTATGACCCGTGTGCATCAACGTGGGGGAGTGATGCCATGGCTCTGGCCCTCCCTGCTCCTCTGCACTCACTTGCTGACCACCTGTTCCAGAGTACTTAACAAGTGCAAGTACATGACAGTTTTGGATAATTTTTCTTTGGAGTTTATTGCAGACCAGACTCATTTAATGGCCTTTAATGATGACTGCAAATTGCAATATATTAGATTGTAAGAATCCCATTGCAACATGAAGGCAGTGACAAATCTTGTAGTAAAAGCAGTCAAAAACTGTTTTTAACTCTGGGACTCTCCACGTGTTTTAAATCTTTTTTTTTTTAATTGATGGTGCAGTTCCTTGTGCCATAAGAGTTGGGAAGGGCTAATGACATCTACATAAGTAAGGGTAGCAGAATCTAGATCTAATATTGAAATATTTATTATTTTGGTGAACAACAAATATATATTTTGAACTTTATAAACCCACTGTGGTTTCGAATGATGGCATGATAAATGGGCTTTCCATATATATGATGGAAAAGATTTAAGAAAACCCAGCAATGCCATCTATTATACCATCAACTAAGCTATCATTCAAAACCACAATGGTTAATACTGTTCAAAAAATACTTTTGTTAATCACCCCCCAAAAAATTACAATATTAGCTCTAGATTTTGCTATCTTTATTCATGTGATGAAATAATGTACTCCTTGAATAGTCAAGAACAATGGTTCTCAACCGGGGTTGAGAGGTTTTCCAAGGGGTACACAGAGGTATGCAGAGGTCTTCCAAGGGGTACATCAACTCATCTAGATATTTGCCTAATTTTACAACAGACTACATAAAAATCACTGGTGAAGTCAGCACAAACTAAAATTGCATACAGACAAAACGAGAAAATAATCCATTTTTCAGCAATAATGTGTGTAACACTTTTGTATTTTCAATGTCTGATTCTGTAAGCAAATAGTTTTTAAGTGAGCTGAAACTTGGGGTAAGCAAGACAAATCAGACCCCTGAAAGGGATAAAGTAATTTGAAAAGATTGAGAAACACTGGTCTAGGACATGCTTTCTTCCAGGCACAGGGGGCTGGGTGGAAACAAAATAAGAGAAGGATATAAAAGGCATTATTAAGCTTGCAGCAGGTATGGAGCAACGTGGTGAGGGAAAGAAAAAACAAGACCAAAAAGTTAGGTGAACCTAAGTTCACCAGGACCTTGAAAGGAAAGATGCAGAGTTCATATTTGATGGAGAAGATGAGAGGAAGCCAATGAAAGGATCTGAAGGAGGAGGCGGACACAGTCAGAGCAGCTGACAAGGTAGATGCTTTTTACAGCTATATAATTGATAGGAGTTGGGGTGAGGTGCAGGAAGATATGATTACAAAAGTTCAGACAAAAACAGATAGGGCCTGTGTAAGTTGAGACCATAAACTCCATGACATCTTAGGAAAATAGTCAAGGTTGCTTTTGCAGTTACAGATAGTGGCAAGGGTAAAAAACCAACCAACCAAACCTAACAGATCAATAGAACAGACAGTGACAATCATGACAGAGCCCCTGAAGGTGCCTGCAGAGACCCAATAAGCAATTAACACAAAAAGTGTATTTCTCTTTAAGGCTGATCAAATGCAGTGCTGTTGTCAGTCGGCCTCTGAGAAACTTCCCCAGTATGGTGGTGTCACTATTGTCTCAGAGCTTTTTTCAACTGAGTCATTAATAAGTCATCAGCGTTGTTCACTTTCCATATAAGGACATGGGAGGAAAGATATGTCTTGATGGCCTTTAGCAGTTGGGAAGGAAAGATTAAACAAGGCCAAGTAGCCCAAGCTGAATGTGGCTGGAATAGAAACACTTTGGGTCTCAGAATCACATTGAGATGCAGTAGTTTTCTGAAGGAAATCTAAAGGGTAGGGAGGGAAAGCTATAGGTCTGCACGCTTCCAGTATACTGAGTAACTCAGAATTACTGTACAAACAGCAAGGGTCCTATTCTGTATGTATATATACATTTTTAACCTCCTGGAGAGAAGGATTTTAGCTTCCCTCACAATATAATAATAAGCACGATACTTAACATTTATATAGTGCTTTATATTTTCAAAGTGTTGTACAAACTACTATTTAAATGTAAAACCTTTAGGTAATCTGTAATATCTGCCGTCTTTTAACTTCAGATGGATAAAGGTAAAAAAATGTAGTCCAGAGACTAAATAAGGTTCAGATGTTACTATTTTAGCAATGAGCTCATGGTGTCTTTCAATCTTCTCTTAGGAGAATCTCTTTTACAATAGCTTGTTTCTTCTCAAATCTGGCCCATATTGTATATAGTAATTATAGCTCTGCTGAAATTCCAAGCTAAAAACAGAAATGCAGCATGTGCTTATTTCCCCGTACAGTTCTCAAGCCAAGAGATTGAAAAAGACTGACTGAGAGAACAGGAGTGCAAGCAATAGACACATCTAATATTTATTGCAAACCTGCTCTGCCTGGGAGTTGGGAGCTGTCATTTTCTGGTGCTTATTAGGTATTCAGGAAAAGCTGAGTCTGATTGGATGTAGTAGGACCTAAGGCGAGGGAGTGAGGGAGTGGAAAGAGAGTTCAGCTTGCAGCACTGAAATGTAAACAGTGGAAAGAAAGACAGAGTGAAAAGCACTTAGCCCTGAGCAGCAAGCAGCATGCTGCAAGATTTGATGGCTCTTGTAATATACCTTCTGTGCATCTAGCTGTACAGGACTTGATGAATCAGCAACAGATACTTCGGAGAGTCTCTCTTCCGTGGATTTAATATAGGGGCAATTAGGATGCACTAGCCTTCTTCGTCACTGCAGCTCCTCTTTGCTCTGCACTGTAGTTCAAACGGGGCAATGGAAATGAATATGAGGAAGTTCACAGTGCGTAGGTTCTTTTCAGTATATCTCCGCAAGAAGTCTCGGTCGAAGAGCTCAAGTTTAAGTAGATTTGAGGTAAATTTTTATTAAGTTATTTATATGTGGCAAATATTCTTATGTGCTTGTTATAGAGATGGGGGATGGCTGCACTTGCTGATGTAATCAGCAGTTAAAGGTAATCTTCCTCTAGAGGTGGTGGTGTTTGCAATGGTATTACTTCAGTATCACTTAGCAGCTTTTTTTGTAATGCACTGTATATTGCAAAATATATTTGGCATGTTGCTGAGTTTATTTTGCCAGAGTAACGCATGAGAAGGAAACCTGAATCAGGACATTATAAGCTTGTTTGAAATAATTACAGATTTACCTAAATTAGCACAAACAGCACCAAAATATATAGTAGCTGCCGGCTTTACTCTTCCTAACCCCACCCACAACTCAGTCTATTGCAATTCTTGGTGTTCAGTTTTTTTTTTCATGTTTTGCGAAAGTGACTCACAGTTCTTTTATCCAAGATAGTAATTGCCCTTGCTTTGTCTGCCTATAGCTTCCCATCCTTGTCATGTATTTGCATTCATCCTCTCTTCAGCCCATCCAACCTGTCATTTTTCAGTTACTGATAAGGAGAAGTTATTGTGTGGGAAAATGTCAAAATAATCTATATAAAATGCGTTAGCACTATCACCAAGTGAAATGCATTTTCAGTCAGAAGGAAGTATTAACATATAAGAATGTTTGGATGGGGTAGGATCAGGATTTCTGTATTCCGTCCATCACATCATTTTTTGACCCTGTATCTGGAGTTGGGAACAGTCATTTATGTATTTTTTTTGTTCTCTTTGTTATTGCAGATGATCTACTACCTCCCCATTAAAACAAAGGTATACAGGGCTTGATTCTCCCTTACTTGCATTTTTTTACACTGGCATAATTCCATTGACCTCAATGAAGTTACTTTCAATTTGCAGCAGTGTCCTGAGGGGGGAATCGGGTTCATACTATGCAAATACATTTTAAAATATTTCCTTCATGTCATATCTACAACATCAGATAACTATTTGATGATAAAGTTCTGGATATGTCATTGCTTAAGCAGGTTATGATAAAGATTGAATTTAAATCATTTAAAAAAAAAACCTATTTCCTGAAAAAATTGTATTGCTTGCCTAATTCTGTTTCACCTATCAGATAGGAATACATCACAATAAAAAAACAACTCTGTAAACTAATGTTGGCACCAATTGATAACCAGCCACATTAATCCAAACCTCATTGGCAGGGAAACAAATTACTCCTCCTTCAGCTGTGTGCCCAAATCATGGAAGTGCTAAATTAAAGAGATGTATCTTGCAATACTCCATGAAAGTAATCAAATCTGTGCTCCACCAGAGCAGATGCAAAGCCAGGTGCAGAGCTGTGGCTCTTCCATGAAGGAGTTCTACTCAGGGACTAACAAGAGCATCATGACTGATCATCAGTGCCAGGACAGAGCATAGCAGGCGATATGACTTCTGAAGTATCAGAGTCCCAGCAGATCACTTGTGTTAACTATTCGAGTGACAATGCCGTTGGTTCGTTACACGGGGGAGAAGCAGTTTCCACCATCCTAATAAACTAATCTGTTGGATAGTCTGACTGAATAGCACAACTCCTCTACATTTACAATAATTCAAATTCCTGTTTTTAAATAAGTCTTTAAAATTCTTTTGGCCATAGTTATGAACAATAATTGCCTTTTAAACAAATTATGAGATTTTTTTTAAACGTCTGTGGGATATTTTCTCTAAACTTGTTTTCTTGTACCAGGATTTATTGACTTTAAGATAATCTTGTTCAAGAAGCAAACGAATAGATCAGTTGTAACCCATTTAAATCATGAGCATCACATCCACTCCCCTCTTCCCTTCTTTATTTGGCAGTAATAACTCACTTTATGCAAGGTCACTCCATATTATAATGCAACAGGGAACAGTGGGGTTTCAACCAGGAAGAAAAAAAATAATTCAAAAAATCTGTTCTGCTATTTAAGTGTGAAAATCATCAGAGAAGTTCCAGCTTAGTGGAAAAACCAAACACAAACACCAGGCCCCCTGTGTGAATCTCATCCCTTAGAATTTCTGTATATACACTCATAATTGCAAGCTAATGAGCATTCATCAGCAAAATATAAAGAGCAAAGGAGGCTTGCCAGTAGTTTGATCATTCGAAATGGGAGTATTCTCCTTCCAAATAGATATACTTATAAAGAGACAAAATATTAAGTTGATACATAGAAATTATCATGAACAATAAGTAAAATAAAGTCAGGGAACTTGGAGAAAATACACAAAGCAATGTTTTGCTTAGTGGTTGTTTGCTATTGCACCTGGCAGAAATCATGTGCTGGTAGATCTGATTTGAAAATCATAGGAGGATCATTGTCTGTCTCCCTCCCCCCCCCCCCGGCCCCCGCCTTTTGCTTCAAGTAATTTATATCCTTAAACTACCACAGTTACTGTAATGTCTAAGATATATCTACTAGGTAAGGTTTTGCTGATCATTTTATCCCCCCCGCTTCTTGTGGTTTAACTCTAGTTGTACAAGATTCATAGTTCTGTAAATCAGAGGTATGAATGCAGAAGATGACTTTGCAAGTTGCAGACCAAAACTTGACCTTTGCTTAATGGCTGCAGTACACCAATATCACTTCTTTATCGGAGACATCCAAATCCACTGCCTCATTTACACTATTAGGTTTTTAACTTGTACATGACTTGGGTAGTGCATGAGTAAGGTAGTAGAGACCAATGTTATGGTAAATAAGGAACATGTTAGGGTTTTTTTCCTCCTTATCTGAAATGTGCCTTTTATATTATTCTGGAGAAACTCAGCTCACATTTGTAATTATTTTGCTACATATTCGGTTTTTAAGTTTATACTATTTTTTTCAATATTTCTTGGCCTTCCTTTATATTTTGCGATGTAGTATTATTCAACATGAAGAGCCAATTTCTTCCCTTGTACATGTGCACACAATTATTATTGAAGTCCACTGAACACCCAGTGAATTCAAGGGGAATTGCATGGGTGGAACTGAAAGCAGAATTTTGTTTATAATTCTTACCTAGTGTCAATGAGCATAAATGTAAAACCACCAGGAGAAAGTGCACACGGCACGGATCTGCTAAAGACTTTGAGTCCCACTGGAATGTGTCTTATGACACAGATGAAGATTCCTTGATTTATAAATAAAAGTCAAATATGACATTCTAATAAAACAATTCAGTAAAGACCCAACAAGCAAAGAATTATGATATTTATTCCAATGATGCAAAAGCCTTTCCTGCCCTTAAATGTTTCTGGGAAAATGAGTATCTAAAACATTACCAAGAATGAACAAATGGCGATGGTCTCCATTTTTGTTATCTTATGTTATTTTTAACTTTGTGTTTAGTCCCACTAATATCTATGGTCCATATTCTAGCCCTGTCTAGATCCTTGATATAAGTGAGTCTCCAAAGTGAGTCAGTGCAACTCTTAGAGAAGACAGTCCTAGCTGATAGTTCTGTAGAGCTGTCATCTTGGGAAAGTCTGTGACCATGAGCAAAAAGATTTCCCCTGGATCTCTCTCCTCCATGGAAATCTGATTAACCTCTCCAAAGCCTGAAGAAGGGGCTCATGATCTGTGGGGTAGGGCTCTTCATCTCTGCCAAAGAACACCTTCCAGTGTGGCTCAAAATCTCTAGCAAATCCATTCTGTGTGCACTTGGGTGGCCAGGGGCCTAATAGAAATGGTGTCTCCAACCTCTGAGAAGCTCTCTTGGTCCTAGCCACAATGTGCACATGGAGTCCTAAGTCCCTTTCTAAATTGGGCCTGACCACTTCCAAGGCTGGTTGTGTCACTCCAGATACAAGTAATGTGAATCTTAAAGGCTAATCGACCCTCCCCCCAGTAAACTCCTTCCACATTAGAGGGCCAGGATTTGACCTAATATGAAGGCAGGGATGGGGGGAGTACAACTTAATCAGCCACCTTCATAGTCTCAGGTCATCAATCCCAACTAGTGTTCCACTATCATCATTCCTTTCTTTGGTGTACATTTCCTTTTCTGGTGATTGAAATATAATCAAGCCCTTCCGAGTTCTTCTCCAATTCCTCTGTGTTGCTTTGCAAATCCAGATCAGTACATCTTTATGTCTCGGTATGAAAATCCTTGGAGCTACTGGATGGCTTCACGTGAAGTATTGTTTGTAATGTAACATCTTTGGAGATGTAAAGATAATACAATTATTGGGGGCATATAAGTACCTAGACATAATTTCACATCTCACTAATGAACAGTAACACAAGGAGTCTGTAAGAAATATAATCCTTACAGAGATCACTCAGCATGGTACAGGATTGTTTAAAATAGCAAATCAACAAATCACTTTTTTGAAAATGTTCCTGGATTAGACCTTTCAGTGTGTTCAGGGTCTCTATCTACACTTATATTATTTTTATCTCAACTTATTTTCAACATCCTCCTCCTTTTTCCTTGACTGTAATATTGTTCTCATGGTAATTATAATGCTTTTGTTGGGGGATTTTCCAATGTACAAATAGGGGTTGAGACCCTCAACTCCCATTGACTTTTTCAGTGGGAGTTGGGTGCTTTACTGTTTTGGGGAGGGGAAGTTAGAAAGAAGGTAGATGAAGTAATATCTTTTATTATACCAACTTCTGTTGGTGGAAGAGACAAGCTTTCAGGCTTGCACAGAGCTCTTCTTCAGGTCTGGGAAAGGTACTCAGAGAAGTGTCACAGCTAAATACAAGGTAGAACAAACTGTTTAGCATAAGGAGTTATGCTGTAAGAAACCATTCAAGATTAAATGGACAGTTAACACCTCTGCACTCATAGGACAAAAAGCTTTGACAATCTCCCCCTTTTGTGTTTGGTGTACATTCCTTTTTTTTTAAAAATCCCTTCCCATCCTTGAGCTCACTTCTAGGGCACATTGTAGTTACTTTATATCATCCCAATCGGAGGTCTGGTAGAATATATGGAGTATGTTTTATGCATCTACAATGACTGGTTGTACGTTCACTGCCTGCAATTTTATGTTGGACAGGTTCTGTAGAATTAAACAGGGGTGAAACAATAGACATTAACCAGGATTCTATAGAAATGATTCTAAAAACTACATAATTAAAAGCATTAAACCAGTACATAGAATATAATCAAGTCCCTTCATTTTTTGTTTACATTGTTTAAAATTTTGGGAGAATTTTTCTGTGTTTATTACAAAAATTGAAAAACTTGGGTGAATATTGGTGAAAAATTAACTGTACAATTTTCTGGGGAAATATTGAGATTAATATTGAGGGATGGGAGGATGGGGGAAAGCATCAAAAAGAGAAAAATAAGAGGATTAAAACTAAAAGCAATTTTATGCTGTGGTTTATTTCATGAATTGTACATTGTCAGTAGGTACACACACACGTACATGCGTATGTGTATTTTCAACTACACTGCCTTATTTTAACAGACAACCTTTGATTTACACTTAGACTAATTTATTATTAACATAAACACCACTAATTCTGTTGGCAAAGTTATCATTTTATATTAAATGAGATGAGTCGGTAGGACTTTTTCCGTAAATGATAGCACAATGCCTTTCTCTTCAAATTACATTATATTTGCAGTGTCTCTAAATTAGTGGTTTTCAACCTTTTTTCATTTGTGACCCCCCCTAAAAAAAATTTGAATGGAGGTGCGCATCTCTTTGGAAATCTTAGACATAGTCTGTGGACCCCTGGGGTCTGTGGAGCACAGGTTGAAAACCGCTGCTCTAAATACATTTTATCTAATTCATGAAGAGAAAGAAAGTCAATTGATCCGAAACTGAGAAAAACAGACAGTATCCCATTATATTGCAGTCTGCTTATAATGTCAAAAGAAACACAGTAACCTTGATAAGACTGCTGCTTCTGTGCATCGTCCATCAGTCTAAAAGTTAAAATTGCTGCAAAAAAATCAGCTGGTTTATTATATATGATGTCCAAAACATCAGTAAAGAGCTACAATAATCTCTTTAAAATAAATTATCCCAGTACGTGAGACAAAAATATTTCAAAGTCAGAAGGTTTATGCAGATAAATAAGCTGGTATGGATGTTTCTCCTCTAAGTTCAGATACACATTTCTTAGACAGGAGCCTAGTTTGCATCCTGACTTTCAGATATAAAAAAAAAATTAGTCCAATGAAATTGTTTAGTTCCTACAGTAACTTCCTAGATGACTTTGTGTTCACACACCAAAAATCCATATCAGACACATTGTCTCTCCAGACACACAGCAGTCAGAGTTTAGTATCTCAAGAAGCAGATGAAGTGATAGATGAGAAGAACTTGACATACAATGAACTTGGCCTGCTTGTTGTATTAAAAGACCTAAACCTCCCCAGGGTCAAGTCCTTCACCAGTTGAAAATTTGTTTACTTAGGTTTATTCAATGAAAATAAGTATAAACACTCCTCAGATACAGCACTCCTGCTTCATGAACACATCAGGGTGCCTGCCACCTGCAATTTTGTTGTCTGTTTTCCCCCCCCTGCTGCATGGAAGATTTTTCCACTTCAGAGGAACTGATGAAGAACTCATTATCTAAGCCTGACTTAAAGAACAGTTAGAGTTAAGCTAAGAGAGGTTGGGAGGGAGGGAGGAGGTGGTGGTGGTGGGAAGGGCAGTTTTCTGATCTGAAATTTCCAATTTCAGAAGTAATACTTATAGAACATACTGATGTCAGATTCAGCTGTGACACCATGCAAAATGCAACTTCCCGCTGAGAAGTACTTAGTGCACAGTGTCCACAGGCTTGGCATGGGGCAGGCTTGCTTTCTTCACATGACAGGTTGCTGCTTGCACTTTGTGAGGATACTAGCTCTAGTCTCATCAGTGGTAAAATACAGGGCACACAAAAGGCAAGTCCAGGGCCAGAAGAGGGAACTTAACGCTGAAATGAACTAAACCAATTAGTTTTCAGGCTGCCGACTGGCAGATGCAAGAGAAGTCAGGGACTATTTAGCAATGGTAGATTCCTAATATACTCTTTTATTAAATACACCATTGGGGGGAAAGGAGAATATTGCTGTATTTAAAAGTTTCCAATTGCAAGTTGTGATGTCTGGAACTTTATAAGAAAACTCCGCACCCGATAAAGCTTACCTGACTTCAGATCTCATTACAAATGCAAAATAAAGTGCAGTTTGCATTTATGTAGGGGGGAGTGTTGTTTTTGTTTTTTTCTGGTTTTGACTGTCATAGCCTTGCACCTTCTGAGTTTCACTGTGAGGTTCCAGTTTAATACTACCCTGATCAAACAGGAGAGGTAAAGCCCATGAAACTTGGTAGTTTTGGGTTGAGTTTTACACAGTTACCATCCAAAATTGTAAATCAACGCAAGTTGGCTTGAAATGTGACATTTGCTGAGATTTTTTCAGACAACCTGGGTGATCAATTTTGAATGGAAACCATGCTCAGCGTGACTTCAACCATCTGAAACTACAATACACAAAAATTGGCAGTTTCAGTTGATTTTCGCCTTGAGCTTCTAGGTTCGTTGAAGTGCAGAACTCAAAGTGAAACACTGTGGGTAGAAACACAGAGCAAAAAGGGCAAAAAGTTGGTAGAGGAGGCAAAATTACTGAGTTTCACCTAGCTTTAGTAACTGTTAACTACTCTTTTCCGAGGTAATGTAGATGCCATAGGAACTGGTGTTATTTCCACCACTGACTTACAGTGCCATGAAAATGGTGCAGAATGGAGCTAGAATCCCAGACAGAGGTTCCTGCTCATTTGGAAACCGAGCTGAATCATGAGTGTAGGTCGGAGTCCTGATACAGCAGCAGTTGGGAGCCCAGGAATCTAGTGGGCCCTGCAGGAGTTTCTGGTGCTGGAAAGAGTCAGGTTTCAAGGTGAAGGGAGAGGTAGACCCACAAGGTGTTTGAACTGTGGGATGGTGAGAAAACAGACAGAGCCATCAGGGGCTGGGGTGAATTGGATACGGAAAGCTTTTTGTGTGGTTTAGGATTTTGGGTGAGTAGCAGAATGTGGGAAGGGAGCACTCTAGAGATATGCAGTGAAGACCACGTTTTGAATTTGCTTTGGAACCATCTGAACATTGTTCCATCCCCGAACTGACTGTCTACTATGAATAAACTCTTCATGAAACAAATGTTCTGTTATTTTGCTGACAGTTGAATTTTCTCCCAGCTGATGTCCTGGTCAAGTATACACATGGAGGCAGAATGCTAAAAGCAACCATGTACTATTCCCACTGTCAGGGTCTACAAGTAAACAGATTTCAGAGCAGTAGCTGTGTTAGTCTGTATCAGCAAAAAGAATGAGGAGTACTTGTGGCACCTTAGAAACTAACAAATTTATCTGGGCATAAGCTTTCGTGGGCTAAAACCCACTTCATCGGATGCATGCTGTGGAAGATACAGTAGGAAGATATATATTTTCACAGAGAACATGAAAAAATGGGTGTTGCCATACCAACTCTAATGAGACTAATCAATTAAGGTGGGCAATTATCAGCAGGAGAAAAAAAAACTTTTGTAGTGATAATCAGAATGGGTTATTTCCACCCGTTGACAAGAAGCTGCGAGTAGCAGTAGGGGGAAAATAGTTTTCACTTTGTGTAATGACCCATCCACTCCCAGTCTTTATTCAAGGCTAATTTAATGGTATCCAGTTTGCAAATTAATTCTAGTTCTGCAGTTTCTTGTTGGAGTCTGTTTTTGAAGTTTTTTGTTGGAGAATTGCGACTTTTAGGTCTGTAATTGAGTTACCGTGGAGGTTTAATTGTTCTCTGACTGGTTTTTGAATGATATAATTCTTGACGTCTGATTTGTGTCCATTTATTCTTTTACGTAGAGATTGCTTGGTTTGGCCAATGTTCATGGCAGAGGGGCATTGCTGGCACATGATGGCATATATCACATTGGTAGATGCTCAGGTGAACAAGCCTCTGATGGTGTGACTGATGTGATTAGGTCCTATGATGGTGTCCCTTGAATAGATATGTGGACATAGTTGGCAATGGGCTTTGTTGCAAGATTAGGTTCCTGGGTTAGTGTTTTTGTTGTGCAGTGTGTGGTTGCTGGGGAGTATTTGCTTCAGGTTGAGAGGTTGTCTGTAAGCAAGGACTGGCCTGTTTCCCAAGATCTGTGAGAGTGAGGGATCATCCTTCAGGATAGGTTGTAGATCCTTGATGATGCGCTGGAGAGGTTTTAGTTAAGGGCTGAAGGTGACAGCTAGTGGCATTCTGTTACTTTCTTTGTTGGGCCTGTCCTGGAGTAGGTGACTTCTGGGTACTCTTCTGGCTCTATCAATCTGTTTCTTCACTTCAGCAGGTGGGTATTGTAGTTTTAAGAACGCTTGATAGAAATTTTGTAGGTGTTTATCTCTGTCTGAGGGATTGGAGCAAATGCGGTTGTATATAGAGGTTGGCTGTAGGCAATGGATCGTGTTATGTGGTCTGATGAAAGCTGGAGGCATGTAGGTAAGTATAGCATCAGTACGTTTCTGGTATATCGTGGCATTTATGTGACCATCGCTTATTAGCCCTGTAGTGTCCAGGAAGTGGATCTCTTGTGTGGACTGGTCTAGGCTGAGGTTGATGGTGGGATGGAAATTGTTGAAATCATGGTGGAATTCCTCAAGCGCTTCTTTTCCATGGGTTCATGTGATGCAGATGTCATCAATGTAGCACAAGTAGAGTAGGGGCATAGGGGACAAGAGCTGAGGAAGTGTTGCCAAGTCAGCCGTAAAAATGTTGGCATACTTATGAGTGACAATGTTCTAGGTGATGCATTGGTACTTTGAGGAGAGGGTCCCCAAGAGCTTGATTTCTAAGATGCTGGGCAGCCTCAGCTCCTGTTGACTTCCACAGGATTTATGGGTGCTCAGAACTTCTGAATCAGGCCACAAGATTCTCCACATCAGTGTTCAGCAGGTTCAAATCCTTGAGCTTTATTTATGAGGGGAAAGGAGTAAAACTAAAGAAATTCATTGGCCCATGGTTGCCTACTTTTATTCTCCTTAGACACTGGCAAATGGGGAATCGCTCTGCCTCCCAAAAGTAATGACACTGAATCTCAGACCGTGACAGTCCACTGATCATCAGGAAGATAAATGAGTGATGCCAGCTGGAGAGCTGTATTCCTGTGCCCGTCTCAGTCCCATGAATGTCACACTACAGGAGGGTTACAAAAAGCAAGGGCAAAAGGCTAAATTTCATATCTTGCATGTGGTGTGTACAGTGAGCCTTAGCTTTAAAGTTCTCCAGGATTATAATAGCCATGGTTGTTCCAGTCAAGAATGACAGGAAAGAGTGGATAAGCAGAAGTGAGAGGAACAGAGAAATAAAAAAAATAGATTATGAAAAGAGGGAGGGGTGCAAAGGAGTGGCCTGTTTCTCATAAACCAGGTTAGTCAAAATGTTCTATTTTAAAACCATCACAAATTCTATATTTTAAGAAACAAATTATGCTTTTAATCTATTTATTCTAGATGTATTATCAAGGGATGGAAATCTTAATCCACAACTTTGTTTCCATAATTACTAAAGAGAAAAACTATGAAGAGAGAAATCCAGGAATTTTTCTCTCCAAAGGAATAGCCCATCACCCATCTCTGTTTGCCATGAGATTTTTTTAAATGTTTTTGCCAACAATTATTATTAGAGTGAATTTTAAGACTTAAGTTGGCCATCTCTATCCCAGAATCAGTGATCAATGGTGTCAAGTATCAGAGGGTAGCTGTGTTAGTCTGGATCTGTAAAAAGCGACAAAGAGTCCTGTGGCACCTTACAGACTAACAGACGTACTGGAGCATAAGCTTTTGTGAATACCCACAAAAGCTTATGCTCCAATACGTCTGTTAGTCTGTAAGGTGCCACAGGACTCTTTGTTGCTTTTTAGTGATAAATGGGTGTCACATCTGAGGAATGGCTCTGTCTCTAGGCAGAGGGAAGGGAGGGCAGAAGATGAAATGTGAGTCATCACCATTTTCATGATTATCTGTCCACCAGTAATCAAAATGGTTACATGTATCCTGTGGTTTTTGAGAGAAGGAATACTGATATTCCTAGCTAAGTGATGTGCAAAGCATAAACTGATATACAGCAGATTGCGGTATTTTTAAAAGTTCAACCCTGACCAATATTTCTTCTGGGAAATCTGAGGAGGTAAAGAAACTTTAAATCGGTACATCATGTTTCAGAAATGGTGGATCCCTGGAACACTTGACTGTGTTCTATCCAGGCCTTCCCGTTTGGGAAAGGTAAATTCACTTGCTAGATTTTCAAGTATCAGGAATTGTGAATGCTGCCTGAAATAAATTCAGTCCCACCAAACAATATAGGCCAAATCATGGTTGCTTCAGCACAGGTGAGCTGAGAGGAAAGCAAGCCCAGGGAATAGTTCTCTATCCTGCACAGAAAGAAACTAGATCTGTCTGCAGAAATAGCAGCCGAAGGGAGAGGAGAGTGTCTGGATGGAGCCCTATCTGCACTGGTGGGGAAGAGGGGGAGAGGGAAGGAAGAATTGTTTACACCTGTTGTACAGGTGTAGCAAGTTCCACTGTCTGGCGCTTTTTTCCCCTGGTGCAGCTGGAGATATTATGTGAGTAAAGTGGCATTTAGGTTTTTCACAGATATCTAGAGACTGTGGAGAACATCATGGGTGTGGTGTGAGGAAAATATTTCAAAATTTTGTATGGTTACTTCAATTCTGCAGAAATTTTGCAAATGCAAAGAGAGAAAAATGTTCTGTACAATAACTTTTTGGATGACCCAGCTCTCCATAGGAGCCTTCTTTTGTTGCTGCTCTGTGTGCAGATTTGCACTGACTTCACAAAACCAGAGCTTGTTTTGGGTTAAAAAAAATCTGAAGTCACCACAGACACCATCACCTTTTCTCAATCTTAGATCACAGGAAACAGTGATTCCTTTCTAGCTTTGGCAACAATTAGTATGGCGCTTCCTTGCGTAGATCAATTTGAATTTAATACAGTACTCAACCAACTGCCCTATTTTCAGCTGTGAGTTAATGTCTAAAAACTGTTCATCCTTATTACATTCAGATGCTAAAGATGGAATCAGCCACCAAACCCTAAACTAGTGAAGAGAGACCGTCTAAATTTACACTTAGAAATCAAATGTCAGTGCAAAGTTATCCACTCACAGCTAGTTTCAACATGCCTCAGCTTTAGAAGTTTTTTTTATACTTTGTCTACTTTTAAGTTTCCAAAACTGGTCTACAGACAGAAGAAGAGGTTTCCTTCTCAAGGCAGTTTTGTTATGCACAAACTGGCAAGAATCAAAAAGCTACTCAACTTTGAAACTCTTCAGACACAGAAAATAAGATTACACATTTCTATTTGGACTCTCTATGTAGATTCTTATCACACTCATAACTGTGGTATCTAAATTTCCACCTACTTTTAATTAAGTCTTAAACAGTTAAGGACAAACACTGTTCAAAACATTGGACTTTCGTTTATGGTGAGAGATTCAAGGAAATTACATAATACAGAAATAAGAGCTGATTTACTAATGTATTTACAGTACCTCACTTTATGCCCATTTCACTAGTTATCACACATGACATTGGAAGTCTCTTCTAGCCCTACATTTCTTATTGCTACAAAAGGTGCACGAATCTGGTAAAAATGAAATAGGAGCATCTAGATTGGAGACAAGTGTATTCCTTTGCATTAGAGTTGTACAAAATGTTTGCAAGTGAACTGGAAAACTTCAAAGTTTGAGGAGGTTTATGCACTTCAGTTACATGAAAATTAGTCCTATTTTGAAAAAAATCTTGGGTTTTAAACAGATAATGGGTCCGCTTTTGAGTGAAAATAAGGGATTCCTTTTTCCAACAAATTCTTTTATTCTTTTCAACACATGAAACTTTTTTTAACATAGATAACTTTTTGAAACAACATAGACAAAATTTCACATCTGGACACACGACTACAAAAAGTTAAAGTGTAGTGGTGTGAAATAGTCTTGACTAAAAATATTCATGTTTTTCAGATCGTTAAAAACTTAGCAATGTTTTTCGGACAGAGCAATAACTGTGGAAGCTATTAAATCCCCAGGGCAGAGCATGAGAGATTTTCATTGTTGATTTTAAAAGTGTTGTTCACTTGCTATCTCAAGACATCTTCATATCAAAGATTGTCTTGTACACATGCCATGGGGAAGGAGGTGTGCCCAATTGAGAGACTATGGAGAGTTGCATCCTACAGAATCACAAAACATGGCCTCTAGCCACATTCTCTTTGTAACTGAAGATGGAGAACAAAGTTAATCAGTTGCAGGGTGTGTGGACGTTATTTGACTGGTGAACCAAAACAAAGTTCTACTTATCTGTCAAGGAAGTTGGCCATACAAGCAAATATTGTAGAGGTGTTCATTTATATCTCCTAACAGTATTTCTGTCAATTTGCATATAAATAATCTGCTGCATTTGGGCTGCTGGCATATTGCCAGTTCAGCTCTCTGCTCTGCATCACAAAGTATGACTCCTGTTCTTTGTTCTTTAAAAAAAAAAAAAAAAAAAAAAACAGTTAGAAGCCCCAATCAAAGTACTGATTTTGGTGATTGTCAGGTTTGACAAATGCCAGGAGATTCTGGGGATCCATTGGTCTCTTTCACTAATGTGCTATCAGCGTGAGAAGAACTCAAACCTTGAACACATTTAGTTTTAATGGAACATTTCAAGCCACCAGCGTTTGAATGAGTTCTAAATTCTCCAAACTTCTCACCATCACTTAGTGCTTACATTTACTCTACTGTCTTCAAAAATCTACACCACCATGTTGATTTTATAAATTGCTGGGTTATTTTCTAAAGGCAGGACAAAAGGGTTCTGGTTTGTTTTTGGTTTTTAACTGGTAAAGAAAGAGAGAAAGAAATGGGGGTGAGAAGCAGCTCAAGTCAATTTGTAAATTTGACAACTGAATTACTCTACCTCTTGGCATTATCTCTCATATGTTCTAATGATGTCCATCGCTGGTTAATACCAGTCTGAGACTTATGGAAGAGATTTACAGAATTTCTACTGTAGAGCGATAACTTTTCTATACAATTTTAAAATCAGCCAATAGTATTCTGCAGCAGGGATATCATTCTGTGCTATATTTAAGGCCCTCCGTTTTTGGTTTGTATTGATTTTTTTTACCTAAACGGTCTCAGGTTCTACAGAAGCTATTATTTGGTTTCTGCTGATATTCATCCAAAGTCTGGCCCATTCAAGTACATGCAGATACTGATTATGTCCATAGATCCAGAGATTCCAAGGCCAGATGGGATACTTGTGATCATCTAATCTAATGTCCTGTATAACACAGGCCACAGAATTTCACCAAAATAATTCCTAGAGCATATGTATTAGAAAAACATCCAATCTTGATTTAAAAATGGTCACTGATGGAGAATCCACCCTGACCACTGATAGGCTGTTCCAATGGTTAATTACACTCACTGTTAAATATTTACACCTTACTTCCAGTATGAATTTGTCTCGCTTCAACTTCCAGTCATTTGATTGTTTTTATACCTTTCTCTGCTAGACTGAAGATCCCATTATTAAATATTTGTTTCCCAGGTAAGTACTTATAGACTGTAATCAAGTCACCTCTTAAACTGCTCTTTTGCTAAACTAAATAGATGGAGGTCCTTGCTTCTACCACTATAAAGCAGGTTTTCTAACCTTTTAATCATTCCTGTGGCTCTTCTCTGAACCTTCTCCAGTTTATCAACATCTTTCTTGAATTGTGGGGACTAGAACTGGACACCATATTTCAGTAGCGGTTGCGTCAATTCCAAATACAGAAGTAAAATAACCTCTCTACTCCTACTCGAGATTCCTGTTTATGCGTCCAAGGACCATTCTGAAAATCCATTACATGATATTTTTTTAACAATCCTACAGTTGTAAATTGTTATATTCCTGCTATAGAATTCTGTAAGATAGATTGAGAGATAGCTAAACATTATTTAGGAAAGATTATCATGGTATATTAAATTCTGTAGGCTTTAAGTAATTTCTGTAGAACTGTAGAAGGGCAGCAATGTTTCCTTGAAACACTTCTCCTTTGTAGTCCACCCCATGCCTCGTCCCCACTCCACCCCTTCCCCCAAGGCCTGACCCTGACCTGCCTCTTCCTGCCCCTACTCCATCCCCTTTCCCCCAGTGCCTCCTGCCCCCTGCTGAACAGCTGGTTGCAGTGGGCAGGAGATGCTGGGAGGGAGGGGGAGGAGCTGATTGACAAGGCCACTAGTGGGTGCTGAGCACTCACGATTTTTTTCCCGTGGGTGCTCCAGCCCTGGAACACCCACAGAGTCAGCGCCTATGGATGCTGTGTGTATTCTGCAGAGGCAAATTATTTGGTAATCTATCTGCAAATAAGGGAGGTGGGAGTGGCTCTCTAGGAAGATAGGGTTAGGTCTGGTCTACACTATAGAGCGAGGTCAATGCAAGACAGCTTACATTGAACTAACAGTATAAATCTCTACACTAAAATTTTGCTCCCACCGATGTAACTGCCTTGCTACACCTACTTAACTCCACCTCCACGTGAGAAGCGTAGAGTCAATGTTGGTGTCGTTAAGTCGACGCAGTGTCTGTGTAGACACTGCATTGCTTACATCAACTATTACTGGCTTTCAGAAGGCATCCCACAATGCCCCAGTCAATACAAGCACTCCTGGTGAGGATGCGCACCACCAATATGAGGAACCAAGTGTAGACACACACAAGCAATGTAATTACTGCAGCAACTGTATGCCGACGTAAGTTACGTCGGCTTAATTTTGTAGTATAGGCATGCTCTGAGTGTCAGCTGGGCAATCTTGTAGAAGGAAGCCTTGAAACAGCTGAGCTTTGGGAGAAAGTTTAAACTTATTTATTTATAATATTGCTGTTTTCTTTATTGATAAAGCCAACCCCTCAGGAAAAAGATGCTCTTGGACTTTACGTAATGTGTGGACTGTGTTTGCAGAGTAAGCGGGGAAGGTGCCTACTTACAAGAACCCTATTTAGCATATTAATTGTACACAGGATTTCCCCATACATTTATTTTTGACAGTTATAGCATTATATTGAAAGCAAATGGGATTTTTTTTTGTAATGGCTTGAGGGGCTTATACAGAGCTTCTTAAGGTCCATGCCTATTTATTGTAGTCTGACTAATGATTTTTACTCTGCATTATCCTTGCAATAACGATTTGTAGTCACCTTCAGTCAGAAGCTTGCTGTAAGTGCTATGTTATTTACAAACTAATCTCAGAGATCAAATTATTTAAATTAATGTTATAATGTAGAATTAGAACTGATGTATTGGTATTTTCCCCCTCCTCCATACACTCTGCCTCAAAGTGCTATAGTCAATAAATTAATGCACAGAGTGGGGTGATGTTTTATGTGGGTATGTGTCACTAGCGTTGTGTACTAAGCAGTATTTCATGTACTGTCTTGTCAGACAATCTGTTCTACTGTTCACAAGAAAGAACTCTAGCCAAAAATGTGTGGTGGTGGTTTTACTTTTTTTCTTATTAGTTTGTGAACAGGATTCATAAGGAATATGTTGCAACTACAATTGCGTTTTTGTGTGTTGTAAGCTCTTCAGTCATGGATTAGGACCCCATTGTGCTAGGCACTGTAGAAATGCAGGAGGAAAAAAACCACAACAAAAACCTGTCCCCAAAGAGTTGCCAATTTAAGCAAATTATGGCTTTTATCTTCTAATACCTTGTGTATCATCTCACATCCCAGATTGGAATCCATCTAGCTTTTACTTCTGTTGGATGCCAAGCAGCAGGTTGGCAGCCCGTATTTTTGCTGTTGCCCTTCCTTCTCATCTGAGAAACACTACAAGAAATACTACAATGCTACAATAATTGAAATAGGGTAAAATATTAATTAAAATGTCACTTTAGTAATAGATTTAGTTAATAGTAATATTATTTCACTTTCAGCATTCTTCACCCATTGTTGTCAAAGTGCTTCACAAAGGGTGGGTAATTCTAAAATCTACTTCTTCTTTTCTGTTTCAATGAACAAATCGCTTTTCAATGCCATGATCATCTCCTATCTCCACTCGTCATATTTTCTTCTTTTTGACATTAACCTTTGAACCCTTTGTCTGTTTATGACCCTTACTTGTTGTGACATCTGAAATTAAGACTGTATGCTTTCTGGGACAGGGACTGTCTTTGCATTTTATTCTAGGTAGCACTGGCATATATTTAACCTAGGGAATTGATGATGATGATAATAACAACCAGACACAGGTATGTTTTTAACCATATTCTATAATCTAGTCTATCGATTAGTGACATTTTTACAATGCAAAATGAAAATTTGAATAGGAACTTGCCATTTGTATATCTTTTTAAAAAAACATATAGACTATGAATGACAAATAAGACTTTTCTCAAGGTCCTGAAAGTTTATCCCTCTGGCTTCACTCTCCATTTATAGTATTAGTAGTGGAATCAGTGCATTGAATACAATGTTAGTTTCTCCATTGTTTGCATTGCCAGTTTATTTACTAATATTTCTAATATTAAAGAAAAACAGACTTATTGACAGCATACCGATCTTTTTTTACATTAGCAACAAGAGGCAGGGCATCGGTTATGCAAGATGATGGTACTCAGCTGGGCTGTGTGGCAGTGTAAGCTATGGGTTACAGTATGTTATAGAGAGGAATGATTGCCTAGTGGTTAGGGACTTACGTGGGACTTGAAGACCTGGGTTCTATTCCCTGCTCTGCCGTAGACTTTCTGTGGGACCTTCGGCAAGTCATTTCACTTCTCTCTAGAGTCTCTACCTTAGTCCTTCATCTGTGATGTGGTGAAGACAGCACTTCACAGGAGCTGCTCAGATACTATGATAATGGGGGCCATATAAGTACCTGAGAGAAATGATTTGTTCTTAATCAGCTCATCTCACTTTCTCCATCCTTCCTCACACAATTCAGTTTTGAACCACTATAGAAAGCTGCTTAATCAGGAGAAATGGAAAAACCTTTATTTCATAGTCCCTTTTTAATCAAAATTATTTTCTCAGCATGATTAAAATGGCAAAACCTTGTAAATAAATTCTGTACTCCTCTGTTACACAAGTCATGATTTAAAAATTTCTCCCTTTCAGTTTTCCATCCAGGGATGTCTAAATAGTTCTTATTTAAATGAGGATCTCTGCACTCTCCAGGCCTGTAAACACCAGTGTTCTGTGTTTCATATGCACTCCATGTATTTCCACTATCATTTTCAGGGGTTAATTAACATTTGCAAATTATTGAAGATGGAAATCAATGTATGCTGTAAGTGCTAAGTAATATAAATCAGCACCCTGACTCCTAATCATCCTTCAAGGTTTTTTTCTCCATCTCTACTTTCCATAGTCTTCTGGGGGGTGGGGTGGAGAGGGAGGGACTTTACTTGTAAACATGGTATTGAGGTCACGTTTTCAAGGGTGCTCTATATCCACAATTGGGGCCACATTTTCAGGCATGCTTGTTTCTCATTTAAGAGAAGTGACCAGATTTTCAGAAGTACTCAGTGTCCAGCATCTCCTGTTGTTCTTATGGGGAGCTGAACTCTTTTGACAATCTAGCCCTAAAGCTTTTGCCTAAAGTATTTTCAGTATAACATTTCCCAAAACTACTAGTAAGTGGGACACTCAGAAAGAAGGGAGTGGACTGAAATAGAAGCAGGAAGAAGAGGAGCTGCAGAGGAATGGTGGTCATAGGAAGGGGAATGAAGAAATTAGTGGACATACATTAATGAAAATAGGGAAGAGAGAATAGAAGTATAGGAGTAAAAAGAAGAACAGGGGAAAACTGAATGGAAAAGGAAGGAAACTGAACTTTAGAAAGAAAAAATAAAATGAAACAATGTTCACAGAAGATAGAAATGTCTGACATATGGCATAAAAGGTAGAGGAAGTCTGGAGAGAGAGAATCATGAGGGTCAACCACAAAGACACAAGAATGAAGAGAAAAAGCTGAGGTGTAGCTGGATTGTAGGAAAGGGGAAGCATGCAACAGAGCCATAAGACCTTCCATTCACTGTAGCAGTCAGGGATAACTGTTTTAGCCCTTCCAAAGCACAGACACCAAAGTGTACTTGAGACCTTGTGTCTCTTGTGAGGTCCCCCTTTTGACTCCAACATAAGAATGGCCATACTGGGGCAGACCAATGGTCCATCCAGCCCAGCATCCTGTCTGCCGACAGTGGCCAATGCCAGATGCTCCAGAGGGAGTGAACCTAACAGGTAATGATCAAGTGATCTCTCTCTTGCCATCCATCTCCACCCTCTGACAAACAGAGTCTAGGGACACCATTCTTTACCCATCCTGGCTAATAGCCATTAATGGACTTAACCTCCATGAATTTATCCAGTTCTCTTTTAAACCCTGATATAGCCCTAATCTTCATAACCTCCTCAGGCAAGGAGTTCCACAGGTTGACTCTGCGCTGTGTGAAGAATTTCCTTTTATTTGTTTTAAACTTGCTGCCCATTAATTTCATTTGGTGGCCCCTAGTTCTTATATTATGGGAACAAGTAAATAACTTTTCCTTCTTCACTTTCTCCACATCACTCATGATTTTATATACCTCTATCATATCCCCTCTTAGTCTCCTCTTTTCCAAGCTGAAAAGTCCTAGTCTCTTTAATCTTTTCTCGTATGGGACCTGTTCCAAACCCTTAGTCAGGAGAATAGTCCTGGAGTGTTGCAACAGTCACAAGCTCACAAAAATCTATTAAGACAAAAAGGTGAATCTTTCTGTTATTCAGTAGGAAGTAGAGTTGACTAAATGGAAATACTAACTTCGAGAGATGTCAGACACTCTCCCACCTTGACCTTTTACTAGGTTTAGTGCATTTTGTTTCCTCTATTGTACTGACAAAAGCACTAACTCCTCCAGAACAATCTAGAAGACCCTAGACAGCATATCCTGGACTAAAAATGGGACGAACCCAAAATGTTTTATCTGCACCTCTTTCTCTTCCCTTAACTTCCGAGGCTTGGATAAAAGTTCTGGGTTGTGTCCCAAATGGTGTGTGGAGCCTTGTTTCTAGCATGGACAACAAACTCTGGCTGACACATTTTGGGTTCTCATTCAGGTGGAGGCACAAATACTGAGTGAACTGTTTTTCTAGCAGTATTCTCTTAATAGGATTTAATGCATGTGACTCCCTGGTGAAGAGGCTCAACAGGCTCCCCTCCCTTCCACACCCATCCTGCTTCTCCCATCCTCCTGTGTGGCTCCCCCATGCCTGAGGGAGAGAAGAGAGAGGCCTGTGGATTCTTTAAAGCTCCATTCCTTAGGGAGAAAGTCCTAGAGAATTTTATAGCGATAAACTCAACAAGATTCTTTAGAAACTACTGTAAAAAAACAAACAAACAAAAAACCCCACAACCCTACAGAATCAACAGAAAATACTAAGCTTTATAAAACCATTCTGTTGCTCTCTAGAGTGGGGGTATTAAAAAGCTATTAAAGCCAATGTGGATGTTCCTTTAATTCTGTAGGAGGTTAAAATAATTGTAAAGATTTTTAAAATTACTGAATTCTACAGGTCATCTCCATAAGGGTTACACTCCCTAGGGGTTGAAAGAAAGAGAATCCCTTCCCTTTTCTCCCTTCTCTGGCTCAGCCTAGAGCCTCTCACACTGCACAGGGTGACAGAGAGGAAAAGATGCCCTGAAGCGTCCTATCCTCACCACCACCATTATCCAAGATGAAGGGGTTAGAGAGACTTCCCTGCTTTCCAGCTATGTTCCCTCTTCTCTGTTCCCAAGGTAAGAAGTGTGGGCTTCAGACCATATCTTCACTGACACCACCCCAATCACCTGCCTTTACAAACGGTAGCTAACCAGAAAACACGCAAATACCCTGTAAGGCATGCCAGGAAGCTTAACTTTAGTACCAGGCAAATTGATTCAACCTATAGAAAAGAACAGAATTATCAGATACATTTATGAACATGATCTGTTAGGGAAGAGTCAACACAGCTTTTGTAAAGGGTAATCATGCCTAACCAATCTGTAAGAATACTTTGAGGGCAGTAACAAGCATGTGGACAAGGGTGAGCCTGTTGATTATTGTATATTTGGACTTTCAGAAAGCCTGTGACAAAGTCCCACATCAAAAGCTCATAAGCAAAGTAAGCAGTCATGATAAAGGGGAAGGTCCCCTGATAGACCACTAACTGGTTAAAAAATAGAAAACACTAGGTAGGAATAAATGGTCAGTTTTCACAATGGTAAGAGGTAATACCAGAAGCCCCTAAGGGTCTGTACTGGGACTGGTGCAGTTCAACATATTCATAAATTATTTGGAAAAGAGGGTACACAGTGAGGATGCAAAGATTGCAAATAATACTAAATTACTCAAGATAATTAAGTCCAAAGCTGATTGCGAAGAGTTACAATAGGATCTCACAAAACTGGGTGACTGGGCAACAAAATGCTAGATGAAATTCAGTGCTGATAAATGCAAAGTAATGTAAACGGGAAAAAAATAATCCCAACTATAGATGCAAAACAATGGGTTCCACATAAGCTGTTATGACTCAAGAAAGATCTTGGAGTCATTGTGGATAGTTCTCTGAAAACATCTGCTCAATGTGCAGCGATAATCAAAAAATCTAACAATTTTAGGAACCACTAGGAAAGGGATAGCTAATAAAACAGAAAATATCCTAATGCCACTATATAAATCCATGTTACACACACACCTTGAATAGTGCATGCAGTTCTAGTCACCTCATCTCAAAAAAAGATATATTGGAATTGGAAAGATACAGAGAAGGGCAATGAAAATGATGAGGGGTATGGAACAGCTTCCATATGAAGACTGGGACTGTTCAGTTTAGAAAAGAGATGACTCGGGGTTGGGGAGGGATATGATCCAGATCTATAAAATCATGATTAATGTGCAGAAAGTCAATGGGGAAGTGTTATTTCCCTTTCACATAATGCACGGATCATCCAACAAAATTAATAGGCAGCAGATTTAAGACAAATAAACAGTAGTACTACTTCACACAATGCACAGTCAACCACATATGTCACAGCCAATTAGAGAAGAGCTGCAGGAAACAGTTAATCTGGGCCCCACGGGCCCGTATAAGAGGAGATGCAGAGCAGAGCAGGGTCAGTTGCTTCTGGGAGCTCAAGGACTTAGGACTATGTTCCTAGCAGGCTCAGGGAACTGTAGTACCTTGGACAGAGCAGCTGCTGGCAGGGACTGGGGGAGCAAGAGGGAGCTCTTGGCTGGCTGCTGGGACTGGGTAGCTGAAAGCCTTGAGGAAAGGGTGAAAAGGATATGGGGGTCACGGGGAAGGGACCCAGGGAATTGAAGCAGCATTGAGAGAAATTAAAGAGACGCAGTAGGAGACTGCTATCTACAGGGTCCCTGAGTCAGGACCTGGAGTAGTGAGTGGGTCCAGGTCCATCCCCCTCCCCCTCATTAGCACTGGGGAAGTGGCTGGACTAATGGACTGTACCCTGGAAGAGGGAAATATGGACAGTGGTTCCTGGACTGAGACAGGTCTGTAGGTGGAGAAGATGATGGAAGAGCCACCACAGGAGAGGGCGCACCAGCTGGCGGAGCTAATCCCTAGAATGGCCCACAGGAGGTGCTGCTGTGGTGAATGGACTCCATCACAGCAACATATTCTTCTAACAGTCTAAATAGACTGAATGCCTAGCTGCTAATGAATTCTTTTCAGAATTATAACTACATTTGGCTTTTTTTATATTGCCAGACAATATTATATTGTTTTGCTTTCCCCTCTATGCTGTTAGTCTGCAGTTATTCATATTTCATGTTTAAAAACAGACTTGGAAAAATCTAGTGGTAGAAAATAGCTGAAACATATTGTATTCATCCCCATGTCTCTGTTAATGCCTTAGAGCAAGGTTCATCCACTCTTGTATACTTAAAGGGAGACCTTTATTCTTTTCAGGGAAATTCTTCTATTGTCTGAGAAAGTATGAAAAAATATAATCATATTAGAGAAGCTGAAAGTGGCATAGATCCTGGAAATTACCCCAGACAGTGAGATTCAAACCAGCACAGGTGATGACATTTTAGGATTTAATGCTCTTCATCATTTCTTTTAATAAATGGGAAGGCACCATTCAATTATTAGTTAGTTATTATTGTAGTAAAGATTTTATTTTAGTTTTATAAATGTGTTCCGAAGAAATATTCTTTTACCATTCATTTCTTGAGGGCATCCTCATGAATGGTGCCAGATTGACAGCGACAAAGAATTAAGCCCTCTATTCATCCACGCAAGAGGAGCCAGATGCTGCAAAAACTTATTGGCTTTAATGGGACTACTCATGTATAAATCTTTGCCGGCATAGGACCAGGTACAGCATAGGTAGCAGTAAGGCAAGCTTCCTCTGCACTGGTTAACCAGTGTGCCTCGATCCTGTATTTTTTTGCAAGGTGATTATCAGAGCCATGTTAATTTTTCTGTAACTCAGCAAATTTTGAGTCCTCGAATTTTCTTGCATTATCAAACATAAACATTTTACTACATGCAGAAGCACACAAAACAGGATAAAGTATTTCAGTGAAGGCCTGAATTTGAGAAAATCCTCTTTTGCATCTCAAACCATCTAAGCACCCAATGAACCAATGAAGTCAATGGAACCATGCTCAAGTTTAAAGTTAAGGATATGCTTCAGTGCTGTAGTGGATCCAGGCCTTAAAGAATCCTAGCATTGTCTCCCAGTCCTGCAGTCAGATCTGTGGAGGAACTGGGATGGACGGTGCTCTGCACTACAAAGGTAAACAGGTTCATTGTGTGGATTCACCAAGGGCAAGTTATGCCTGACCAACCTGATTGCCTGCTATGATGAGATAACTGGCTCTGTGGATATGGGGAAAGCAATGGGCATGATATACCTTGACTTTAGCATCAGAGGGGTAGCCATGTTAGTCTGGATCTGTAAAAAGCGACAAAGAGTCCTGTGGCACCTTATAGACTAATAGAAGTATGGGAGCATAAACATGTGTCTGACAAAGTGGGTATTCACCCACAAAAGCTTATGCTCCCATACTTCTGTTACTCTGTAAGGTGCCACAGGACTCTTTGTCGCTCTTGACTTTAGCAAAGCTTTTGATATGGTCTCCCACAGTATTCTTGCCAGCAAGTTAAAAAAAAATATGGATTGGATGAATGAACTATAAGGTGGTAGAAAGCTGGCTAGATCTTCGGGCTCAATGGGTAGTGATCAACGGCTCAATGTCTAGTTGCCAGCCAGTTCAAGTGGAGTGCCCCAGGGGTCAATCCTGGGGCTGGTTTTGTTCAATATCTTCATTAGTGATCTGGAGGATGGGATAGATTGCACCCTCAGCAAATTTGCAGATGACACTAAGATGAAGGGAGAGGTAGATATGCTGGAGGGTAGGGATAGGGTCCAGAGTGACCTAGACAAATTGGACAATTAGGCCAAAAGAAATCTGATGAAGTTCAGCAAGGACAAGTGCAGAGTCCTGTACCTAGGAAGGAAGAATTCCATGCACTGCTACAGGCTGGGGACCGACTGGCTAAACAGCAGTTCTGCAAAAAAGGACCTGGGGTTTACAGTGGATGAGAAGCTGGATATGGGTCAACAGTGTGTCCTTGTTGCCAAGAAGGCTAACAGCATATTGGGCTGCATTAGTAGGAGCATTGCCAGGAGATCAAAAGAAGTGATGATTCCCTTCTATTCAGCACTGCTGAGGCCACATCTGGAGTATTGTGTCCAGTTTTGGGCCCCCCCTCCCCCATACAGGAAGGATGTGGACAAATTGGAGTCCAGCAGAGGGCAATAAAAATGATTAGGGGCTGGGGCACATATTATGAGGAGAGGCTGAGGGAACTGGGGTTATTTAGTCTGCAGAAGAGAAGAGTAAAGGGGGATTTGATAGCAGCCTTCAGCTACCTGAAGGGGGGTTCCAAAGAGGGTGGAACTAGGCTGTTCTCAGTGGTGGCAAATGACAGAACAAGAAGCAATGGTCTCAAGTTGCAGTGGGGAAGTTCTAGGTTGGATAATAGGAAAAACTTTTTCACTAGGAGGTGGTGAAGCACTGGAATGGGTTACCTAGGGAGGTGGTGGAATCTCCATCCTTAGAGGTTTTTAACACCTGGCTTGACAAAGCCCAGGCTGGGATGATTTAGTTGGGGTTGGTCCTGCTTTCAGCAGGGGGTTGGACTAGATAACCTCCTCAGGTCTCTTTCAACCTTAATCTTCTATGATTCTATCATCTGATTACTGGATTGGGACCTTGGTCTGTAAAGGATAATTCTTGCCTAGAATATAAATGTTTTCTTTTGCTTCATAACTGCCTCATCTTTTAACACCACAATCAAAACTAGAGATATTCCTGTCCTAATGCTGTTTTTTGTCAGTTAGTCCAGAAATATTGTTTAGCATTGCAGTAGAGCCGGTAATTCTACATACATTTGCAGTAGAAAATGGGAGTGTCAGTGATAATTTCCATTATTTATTCAATAATCATAGCTATTCTGCAGAGAGTCTCTCTCTGTTTTCACTTCAGCTCTGCCAAATCCACGTGGGGCGGCGGGGTGGAGTGGGGAGAGTTGATTTGTCTAAAATTTCAAACTTTCCAGCCAGGAAGGTGTCTGTCTTGGTTGACTACACTAAAACTACAAGAAGAGGCAAATCTTGTCCCCTCCTCTGTAGTGTCAGAGGTGCCCCAGACAGCCAGACCAGCGCAGGGAACAGGACTGGGGAATGTGCAGCCCTGGTGCAATATGAACTGAAGCTCTGCAGCTGATCCTTGAGATGTGAAGGGTGTGTGGTGGGGCTGGGGGCCTGCTGCAGACTCAGCACTGTGCTGACTCTGCACATGCTTCATGAACTGATTCATATCTTCTCTCGTATTTGGAGGAGGGGTGTTAGCTGGATACTGATGGGCACATTTCTGATTTAAAAACCTCTTGGGTGGTTCTTGTCTCTGGTATGCTCTATATCCCTATATATACAAATAGTGCTCAAGAAAATATAGCATATATAGTTCCTGGGTTTTGTAGGTCCTGAAAATTTGTTGTACATTGCAGATGGCTTCCCCTCTGATGCTCTTAATATCAGCTGTTATGAATTCTTACATGCCGCGTATATTCTTATGCTGTCTCAAATGCTACCCAACCTATGTCTACATTCTTC
The DNA here is from genome assembly GCF_025201925.1 of Gopherus flavomarginatus. Classification (NCBI taxonomy): domain Eukaryota; kingdom Metazoa; phylum Chordata; order Testudines; family Testudinidae; genus Gopherus; species Gopherus flavomarginatus. The sequence continues at coordinate 89,996,945 of NC_066620.1, forward strand.
AGCCCTGGCATCCAGCTGCATTTCCACAGAATCAATTACAGATGGATTCTTTTTTGGGAAACCACCCATGCTAAATCTATAGCAGCAAAAGACTTTAAATTAATCACAGCAAGAGGAGGAGGGAGTCTCTGTTATAGGTAAATTACTATCAGTAACTGCTACTGCTGTAGCAGTATAATCCCTCTTCAGCTGAACTAACAGCTAGAATTACCACGGCAAGCCTGCTCAGGAGGTGCGAGTACTGTGGCCGCCATAGCTGATATTCCAAAGCAGAAGGTGGAATCCCTGTGAGTAAGGTGCAAGTTTGCTGGTCTAAGACTGCTTGCAGGTCAGCTGAGCATTTCCTACCTTTGCTAACTTCAGTCCCTTCCAGTCAAAATCATTTTCAGCGTTTTGTGTCAAATCTGCCCCCGACCCTCACAAAGACAATCCAGTTCACAAGAATATCACTTATTATAAAGAGAGGAAGGATGGTCAAGTGGTCAGGGCTCTAACGTATGATTTAGGAGAGCTGGGTCCAGTTCACTTCATCACCAACATCCTGGGTGATCTTGGGTGGTTAAGTCACTACAAGTAGGTCGACATTGCATTTTAAAATCTGCAGCAGTGTGGCTCAGACCCCAGGTCAACAGATTCTGGCTCATGCTGCAGCACTAAAAACAGCTGTGTAGATGTTCAGGCTCAGGCTGGAGTGAATTTGGGCTCTGAAGCCAGGCCTCACAGCCCAAGCCACAAAGTCCACACAGCTGTTTTTAGCTCCATAGTGTAAATCCACGTCTGTTGACCTGAGCTCTGAGCCTCACTGCCGTGGGTTTTAAAATGAAGTGTAGGCATACCGTTAGTCTCTGTGTGCCTCAGTTCCCCCTCTATAAAACAGGAATAATAGCAGCAGAGTAGATACACAATTATGGTTCTAGAAAATGGTAATAAGACACTTGCAGGTCAAACAGCTTCCACAATTGTGTGACTGAGAACATTCTAGATGAGTAGAATGGAAATAACTGTAAAAATCTCATTTATGTTTAACTCTCTTTGTGGCTTGTTTACTATTTGCTTTTCTCTTAGTGAAAATAGGCCAGTGAATGGCTCTTTTCCTTATGGACAGTCTCTGAGCAGGAATCTTATTCCTTTAAAATCCACTTCCACTGGTTTTTTTCTTTAAATAATATATAACAGCATTTTTACTGATGTTAGGTTTAATTAAGAGCTTACACTTAATTTTAGATATTAAATGGACCTGATAGTGTCCATTTTAAGGAACTGGTCCATAATTACTTACTGAGGCAAACTTCCTTTCAACCCCATGAGAGATTTGCTTGGGTGTAGAGTGAGAGATTCATACGTAAATAAACCACCTCCAGAACCAAATTAAGGCATTAGCTACTATAGACCTATGCTTAGAGCCCTAGCTCTTTGTCATATGATCTAAGCTTTGGTTTAAATGAAAGCTGCTTCTAGCCATTATGAATGCTAAGTAAACTTCAAAATTGTGACTCTAGTGTAACTGATACCGTGGTATCTGCAGATATCCTGAAACCGTAACTCAATTGACCCATGCATCACAATGGGTTGTTAACTCTAAAACCTGCTGCTCTGCAGGGACCCTGCCAACACAGCCCCAGCAGAAGACCCTGTGTGAAAGGTCCCTTGCTGCCACCAACCCATTATCAGGAGTCTTCACACTCAGCTTTGCTCCAGTGTGGAAGGGGCCTGAATACTTCCTTCTCTGAGATGGATCTGAACCCGCTGGTAGTGAGGGAGCAATAGTCTGCGGGGGCAAGGACCCACAGTCTGCGGGGGCAAGGACCCACAGTCTGCCCAAAGAGGAGTACTAGTGGCCTCTTCACCAGCCCAACAGACTGTGATTGTGTGGTTTGCCCTAGCCACCACCATCCTAAGCAGAGTAATGCCTTGGCAAAGGGATGGGGCTTGGTGCAGGGGCAGAGCTGCAGGGATCTGTTACTGGGTCCCAGTCCTGCTCTTCTAATGTGTACATTTTCCATTTCAATGCAGGTCAATGGGCGTTTGATTAGAAAGGACTCTGTATTGAGGAACATTTCAAAGCATCAGTCAGAATAGTAGACATCTGAGTTTGACTTTTAATGAAGAGATAGAAAAACTGCATCCTGGCCAATTAAATAATAAATAAATTACATGAGAAGGAAAAACTAGGTGCATTCTTTTCTACAAACGATAGGGTGTGTACAAAGAGAACCCATTTATTTCAGAAATACTGATCATGGCTCTGTTTCTCCTTAGGATTTCCAAATATGCAAGTCAGAGTTGCATAAACACAGTGATATGTCTCTGTTTGCACTCATAGGAAGGAAGTGCAGAAAGAGTGTGTGGATTCTCTTGCACACATGCTTTTGAAAATTTAGGCCAATAACTGTGCTGCTGCTTACACACGTTTCCTGATGCTTGCAGGAAACTGTAAAAACAACATAAAACAAAACAACTGGGCATCCAGGGTTATTTGCCCTATGTCTATTGAAATCCAGTACCCAACAGATCCAAAATGAGTTTCACATTATTTAGCTTAATAAAAATCTCTTTGAGGCTAGAATTTAATGTCCCACTCATTTTATAAACAGGGGCTGTGAACAATTGAGGCAAGGTGAAAATGTGCTTCCCCCTGGAGGAGTGCAATGGTTTGTTTTAACTTTTCATTACAATCTACATAGAGCTTTATAATTAGTCTGCTGTAGCCATAAGCTACGGATCTTCACTGTGCAGCAAGTAATGGAACAACATATTATGTAAAGTAGAAATGAGGCCATTTCTGGTTAACGGTGGCTGTAACTTTTAACTGTTGCGAATTAGTCATTTTAGCTTAGAAATGCATCAACCTGGTCTTGGTTCAGCTGCCAAATATGGAGAGAGGAAGAGATGAGTTTCCCTGGCAGTATCCACCCCTTAATGGAGAAGCAATTTTCTGAAATGGATTCTGTTCTTTGCTCCTCACAAAAATTTACTTAGTCCAATTTCAGTTCTCATTATTATTTTAACTTGTGGCAAGCACAATAGGGCATCACAGCACCATGTCAGTGACTGTGAAAAGCTCTGGTAATATTTATTGTCTGTTCTCCCCATTTTGTGTTTTTCCCGCTCCTATTCTCTTTTCTTTTGACTGGAAAGATGAAAAATAGGGAACTGCTGGGGCTGGCCATTCAGTTGTTTCGATGAACTTCCAGACTGGCCTGGTTAACTGAACTTAATTCTCTGAGCTGGTCAAAAGAGGCTCTGTAGCCTCCTACCTGCCCGTTCTGCTCTGTTGGTGCAGTGTGATTGAGCACTGTTAAAGAGTGCACAGTGGGTAATAGTTTGTTCTGTGGATATATGTATGAGTAAGTGAAAAATGTTATTCGAATGGCACCATAACTTCTGAAATGTTACACCACCCTCCTTGGACTCCAGTAAACAAGTGGAGTTTATATCCTGTACCTCATTCACCAAGTGAACAGTGTACAGAAAAGAGCTGAACCCTTTTTTCTCCCAAATATCATTGTCAGATTTCAGATTTCTTGGTACACCAGGCAGTAGCTCTGAAATGATCATCTTTTTGGGAAGGAAACATGTTTTAATCTGAAAAGTAACATATGAATTTATGATGATCTGTAAATGATAGGTTATGCTATTAACAATCACATACTAGGCACAGAATGTGAATGGTACCCCACTGTATGGGTCATACCAATTGCAAACTACCATGAAGCAAGTCCAGGAAAAGATAACTATAAAGTGTTTCTGTATAATAGTGTATACTGTGGGGAGACTAGTGCAACCAGCTCATTGGAGACACTTCGGACATTTCAGAAAACTGATGTATACTCCCCCCTCACTGAATACTCACTGTCTGAAAAACTGGACTGTTCATCAGTACTGACCGTAGCTCTTTTCCCACCTGCAACCAGCTCTCTGTCCAGCCATTCGCTCCCCACCTCTCTTGCCTTCTCTCAGCTGGTTCTTCTCTCTTCTTCCTCCCGCCCCCATCATTTCCTTTCAATCCTTTCATCCCAATCCTTCTCACCATATTGAGTCCTCTCGTTCCATCAAGGCAGAAAAGGCCTTCTGCATGAGCCAAGGTTTGCCTACTGAGGAGTTCCCTGTCTGGAATGCAAGCTGCCTCTCATCATACACTCATTGATAGTGTATGTTAGGAGACCACTCAGGAGGAAGGGGACTGCTGCGAGGACATAGGTAGGTGCAGCCCAGCGTCACCCCTTTTCCACCTATACATGAACATTTTCCATTGGGTTGAGGTGAAGCTGCATGCCCATTTCTCCCTCCACACTCCATAGAGACTGTCCTCAGCCCGAGCTGTAAATGCACTGACATCCCACCTTACAGCTGATTGCACCACCAGCCAGCAGCATTGTTATCAAGAAGAAATTTCAGGAGGTCCTCCGAAGTGGCATGGCATAGGTTCTGGTGCACACAGATTCTGGCCTTAAATCACCCCCAATTCCTTTTGAGGCAAGATTGCAGAAATAACAACATGTTTGGACTACGATGTGTGTTGGACTACAATATTGTTTCTCTCATCTCTTTCTGATCGCTCCTGCAGCAAACATCACCATAGTGTTTAAGCACTTGGCTAGTAAATTAGATCTGTATGCTGGAGTCCCTGCTCGACTCTCTATGGAGTCTTCCACTCTTCTCCCCTCCCTGATTACAGAAAGATTTGCTTGGAGATGGGGTTTGTGTGGAGGGGTCCAAATCCTCCTTCTTCTTGTGAAAAAACTTCATAAAGAGGAGTGTTTTACAGCATACCTTATAGGTGGTCAGACTCTAGTAAGTCTGATCACTTCTGAGAGCTCATTCTGCAGCGGCATCATCTCAGCCAGGAACACCTTACCTCTGGTTCTCGGGTGCTTTGCCCTGGACTCCGTTAGCTGCATTGCCTCAAAGGAGGGCAACTGTCTTGATGAGTCGTGGGTGAAGATGCAGCCACTTAGCTGGCATTTCATTCTGCTTTTTCCACTTCCCCAAACACTGAAAAAACTTGTTTACTTTCAGCTTTAAAGGCAAATGTTGAAGTGCAAATAATAACTCTAGCTGATATAAGTACTTCTATCAAATACAATTCTACTCCAGTCCTGTTGAAGAGTGCACAGTAGCTCTTCTGATAATATAGATCAGTAATATAAATCTAATTTCAGTTCTCTGAGCTAACCCTAAAAACATATTTTCAGAACCAAGACATTTCTTAAATATGTCAGACACTGAATGAAAGCAGGTATATTCTTCCACTCCTTACTGGAAAAATACTTGCCTTTCTCTAGTAATTCTATCTAGAGATTAACAACCATAGTGAATACTGGGCTAATACTTATTTCAAATCTATCTATCAATAACAGGGCCCATCTTTTCTGCTTCCTCACCCCCCAAGGAACTGCAAGCAAGAGCAAACATTTTTATCACATTTTCTGGGTGACATATGTCAAAATGCATCACAGCAGGTTCCATTAGGCATGTGAACAGCAGCGTGATGTAAAACCGCTGTGACAGGATGACACATTTTAATATGTCACTAGGGAAATATGAAGGGCAGACTTCCAAGGAGCTGCAATTTTCAAAGAAAGAGAAACCTTTCAGCAAAGATTATTTTTTATTGTCCTGTGGAATGAGGGACAGACATTCACTGAGCTATTCAAATCTGTTTTCCTGCTCGTGTGCTCTACTCTCCACTTATGACTTACCTCCATAATGATTCCTTCTCCTTCTCCAGTCTTTATGATTTTTCTTCCATTCTTCCCCTTTATACTGGAAATGTCCCATCATCTTCTCATTCAAATTCATTATTAAAAAAATATATTCCATGAAGCCTCTTACAGTAAATCCACCAAAGAAGGAAGAGCATGCCAATCCATGAAATAGCTGTACCATTCTGATAGTAGGAGATATTCTGATAATCAGGTGCATAATGTGTCTGAATTGTATAGTCTGTCCAGTTTACAAGGTTTGGGGACCTTACCTTCTCTATTTTGTTAAATATTGAGCATGCTAAAGGCACTCAAGAAACCATCACCTACAGCATTGAAATGGAGCTCTCACTCAGATTTCCTGGACTTCTGGGTAGTGATGGGGAGAGCATCTGGAGGTCAGATGAGCAACCAGCTCAGCACGGGGAGGTGCACCACTAGTGTAAATAGCCATCGCTCCATTGGAGCTGATGACTTTTACACCAGCTGAGGGTATGCTCCCAGATTTTTATCCAAACCTTACCTACTTTACTTTGGCCTGTGTTGTTTTAATAATAACTTCCTTATATGAATTCAGGGTTTGAAAAAGCTGATGGACTGGCTTAGGGAAGGTTTACACCAGTGGTTCTCAAAACCGGTCTGCTGCTTGTTCGGGAAAGCCCCTGGCGGCCTGGGCCAGTTTGTTTATCTGCCGTGTCCGCAGGTTCAGCCGATCACGGCTCCCACTGGCTGTGGTTCGCCATCCCAGGCCAATAGGGGCTGCAGGAAGCAGCGCGGTCCGAGGGATGTGCTGGGCACCCTTCCTGCAGCCCCATTGGCCTGGAGCAGCGAACCGTGGCCAGTAGAAGCCACGATCAGCTGAACCTGCGGACGCAGCAGGTAAATAAACTGACTCAGCCAGCCAGGGGCATTCCCTGAACAAGCGGTGGACCAGCTTTAAGAACCACTGGTCTTACACGACTGCTGCCAGTCAATATAAGCTATGCAATTTGAGTTACATTAGTAGTATAACTCAAGTCAATGTAGCTTAGATCTACTTACCGCGGGGTCCAGGCTACACGATGTCAACGGGAGACGCTCTCCTGTCAACATTGCTTCTGCCTCTCATTGAGGTGGAGTACAGAAATCAGTGGGAAAGTGGTCTCCCATCGATTGAGTGTGTCGTCACTAGACCCTCTAAACTGATGCCGCTGCATCAATTGCAGCAATGCCAATTTAGCTCCGTAGTAAAGACAAGCCCTTAGAAACCAAAGTCTTTTTTTTTAAGTGACTAGAGGAGTGAACCTTCTCTTTGCTACTCTGCCAATGTGCCTCAACCCCAACCTAAAGGGTCCACCTGTACCAGTGAGAGGTTAGTTCTGTTTCTGTGACCAGTCAGTCCTAGGTTTATGATTAAAGTCCCAACAAAACAATACGTGAGGTAGTGGTTTTGTCATATATACTCCTGTCAATGGGAAACTGGCCTGAGGCCACAAAACTCATTTCACATAAGCTACCAAATACCAGCCAGCTTCTGCTAACTAAAACCTAGGCTGGGCTGGATTTGAATTGGCGATTAATACTATTATCCTATGCTGTGCACTATGCGGGATTCCCTCTTGATTTTCCTTTAAATTCAGTCATTTTCCAACTGTGAGGAAAAAGCCAAGTGTATTTGGTTTTATACATCAAAAGAACACAGCTGTCACAGAGGGGCTACTATTGCAAAAGTAATACTGTTACTGTAGTTGTGGTTGATTTTTTTTTTCCCCTCTAGTTCCTCATCTTCAATCTCCCCTTCACCTGCTGTTCGGTTACTTTACACTTTACCATGGAATTGTTGATAAACTGTGTGAAAACTAAAAACAGAGTTCTTGAAGCTTTGACACAGCTGCTCATAAACTTCTGGGCTTTTTCTCCATCCTGAGAAGTACAACACAGAGCAGTTTTATTGCATTGGCTCCAGGATAACTGAACATTAGCAGTATTTCCTTCTGAGTATGTGTCATATGGGGATTGTAGTCTCTGTTAATTAGGATTTGGTTCTTTGTTGCAGGAGTAGATATCAAAGCTGTCTGTGCTTGCAAGTGAAGGAAGAACTATGAAGGTTTATAGCATACTGCTAGTAGTATGACTAAGGTGACAGTAACTGATTACAGGCACTGGGTAATTACAGCCATGGTGCAGGATTCTGGCTTATTACTTATTGATGGCTCCTTAATCAAATAGTAAGGGGGATTTCTACTAATGAACGGGATTGCTATCTTCAACATCAGGAACCACACTAAAAACATGCAGAAACACATGTTTTCACTTGGGTAGGAATGTCATACTGTACCGTTCTCAAATAGCTGAGTGACAATCACTGAACTGGCCTTTCAGAGAAACTGAACTGGAGAGAAAAAGGTCTTCAGTTTTCTCTTGCACCATTGGAGTTCTTTATCTGCTTGGTGGCACTGAGAGTACTGGAAGGTTATGGAAGAGATCTCTTAGCCACACTCTGCTTTGTTCCATGGTTAATAATTAATAGGAGGTGCACCTCTGGAACTGAGAACACTTATTTTTTAATATGTTTTCATAAGTGTTTTTTATGAATGTACTTGGAAGTGTTTTGGCCAACAGATGTTGCTTAACAATTGCAGGCCCTGAACAATGGGATTAGAGGTACTGAGCACCTGCATCTCACGTTGACCTCAGTGGGAGTTGTAGGTACTCAGCATTTTTGAAATTTGGACCCCTAGGATACACTAAATGAAGCATGCTGCTGAACTGGCAAAGCCAATACTGCTGCATGAGTTTAAACATTATATTCTCCCTATGTTGTCAATTTGATGTTTTAAAATCCTGCTTGCACTTCAAAATTACCATTTTTACTTCAAAGGGGAGTGGGATAATACACTCTGTCAGATATCACAATCTCTTCCATCCCTCCTTGGTGTGGTTTCCAGTTGATTGCCTTCTTCAACAAGGATAGGAAATAGATCTGGACACAGATGAAATACAAAAGAGATGTGGCCTTCTTCTCTTCTCTCTTACGCAGCTGTAACAGTGTACGTCAAGGAACTTAACCCTGCTGTACACGGAGAGAGACGGAAGACAAGCAAGATTGTGTCCATGGAGGCAGGGACAGTCCCCACCAATAACCCAGCTAGTACTTTTTCCATTGACTTCAGCCAGGAGGGACATGGGTCAAAGTACCGTGTTGTCCAAAATCTATAGTTAATGTCATCTGGCCTTCAAGATCCTTTTGAGGTCTGTCCTGCCCTGAGTGTGCCGTTTATAGCACCTCTGATCAGCTAGTGGAGAACATAAATCCCACAGCAAGTGCATCTAACAGCTGCATGAAAAGTCTCGGTGACAGCATTTTTGAAGAGTTTGTTTTGAAGGTTTCATTTCTCTCAAGGAGGCTCAGAAACACTCATCTTTGACATGGATGTCAGGAAAAACATTGTGCAAGGGATACTCCGTTTTAGTGGAGATAAGGGATGAGAAGCACTTCAGGTGAAGTGGCGGGCGTTACTGTTGACTAGATGTCTCAAGATTTAAGAGATGTGCTTCAGTGCAACAGGGATGTTGATTTTTACAAATAAATGTTCTCTTGTTTGGGGGATGTTGGGGCGCGAGACAAGACATTTCATTAAAATTTTGATTAAAATGTTAAATTGGTTAGTGTTCATCTAATGCCCTGAAAATGTAGTGTGCTCTAAGTGACTTACTTTAACCATTTATTTTTCTTCCAAATTCTAGTGTGAAAACAGAAGTGGCTTATGTGCTGGGAATTAGATCCAGATTCTTCAAACACTTATGCAGATGCGGCCACATGAGTAATCTTAAACTTAATCATGCATATCACAGAATCACAGAATATCAGGGTTGGAAGGACCTCAGGAGGTCATGTAGTCCAACCCCTGCTCAAAGCAGGACCAATTCCCAACTAAATCATCCCAGCCAGGGCTTTGTCAAGCCTGACCTTAAAAATCTCTAAGGAAGAAGATTCCACCACTTCCCTAGGTAACCCATTCCAGTGCTTCACCACCCTCCTAGTGAAAAAGTTTTTCCTAATATCCAACCTAAACCTCCCCCGCTGCAACTTGAGAACATTACTTCTTGTTCTGTCATCTGCTACCACTGAGAACAGTCTAGATCCATCCTCTTTGGAACCCCCTTTCAGGTAGTTGAAATCAACTATCAAATCTCTCTTCATTCTTCTCTTCTGCAGACTAAACAATCCCAGTTCCTTCAGCCTTTCCTCATAAGTCATGGGCTCCAACCCTCTAATCATTTTTGTTGCCCTCCGCTGGACTCTTTCCAATTTTTCTACATCCTTCTTGTAGTGTGGGGCCCAAAACTGGACACAGTACTCCAGATGAGGCCTCACCAATGTCAAATAGAGGGAAATGATCATGTCCCTCAATCTGCTGGCAGTGCCCCTACTTATACAGCCCAAAATGCCGTTAGTCTTCTTGGCAACAAGGGCACACTGTTGACTCATATCCAGCTGCTTGTCTACTGTAACCCCTAAGTCCTTTTCTGCAGAACTGCTGCCTAGCCATTTGATCCCTAGTCTGTAGCTGTGCATGGGATTCTTCTGTCCTAAGTGCAGGACTCTGCACTTGTCCTTGTTGAACCTCATCAGGTTTCTTTTTGCCCAATCCTCTAATTTGTCTAGGTCCCTCTGTATCCTATCCCTAACCTCCAGCATATCTACCACTCCTCCCAGTTTAGTGTTATCTGCAAACTTACTGAGAGTGCAGTCCATGCCCTCCTCCAGATCATTAATGAAGATATTGAATAAAACCGGCCCCAGGACTGACCCTTGGCGTACTCCGCTTGATACTGGCTGCTAACTAGACATGGAGCCATTGATCGCTACCCGTTGAGCCCAGCAATCTAGCCAGCTTTCTATCTACTTTATAGTCCATTCATCCAGCCCATACTTCTTTAACTTGCTGGCAAGAATACTGTGGGAGACCGTATCAAAAGCTTTGCTAAAGTCAAGGAATAAACATCCACTACCTTCCCCTCATCCACAGATCCAGTTATCTCCTCATAGAAGGCAATTAGGTTAGTCAGGCATGACTTGCCCTTGGTGAATCCATGTTGACTGTTCCTGATCACTTTCCTCTCCTCTAAGTGCTTCAGAATTGATTCCTTGAGGACTTGCACCATGATTTTTCCAGGCACTGAGGTGAGGCTGATTGGCCTATAGTTCCCCAGATCCTCCTCCTTCCCTTTTTAAAAGATGGCACTACATTAGCCTTTTCCCAGTCATCTGGGACCTCCCCCAATTGCCATGAGTTTTCAAATATAATGGCCAATGGCTCTGCAATCACATCTGCCAACTCCTTTAGCACCCTCGGATGCAGCGCATCTGGCCCCATAGATTTGTGCTCATCCAGCTTTTCTAAATAGTCCCGAACCACTTCTTTCTCCACAGAGGGCTGGTCACCTCCTCTCCATGCTGTGCTGCTGTGCAGTGCAGTGTAGCAGTCTGGGAACTGACCTTGTTCGTGAAGACAGAGGCAAAAGAAGCATTGAGTACATTAGCTTTTTCCACATCCTTTGTCACTAAGTTGCCTCCCTCGTTCCCACACTTTCCTTGACTTTCTTCTTGTTGCTAACATATCTGAAGAATCCCTTCTTGTTACTCTTAACATCTCTTGCTAGCTGCAACTCCAAGTGTGATTTGGCCTTCCTGATTTCACTCCTGCATGCCTGAGCAATATTTTTATACTCCTCCTTGGTCATTTGTCCAATCTTCCACTTCTTGTCAGCTTCTTTTTTGGGTTTAAGATGAGCAAGGATTTCACTGTTAAGCCAATAAATGTTTGCATGAGCAGAGTGTTAGTTTCTAGATTTAAGCAAGGTAAAACTGTTTGTTTTAAAAGGAACCTGTACTTTTTTCCTAGTTCATTTCACTTATCTTTACATCTGAAACAGCTCACATCTTATCCTCAGAATTTAGAGGATCTTTTCCTCATGTCATCTGGAAAAATCCATTTTGGATGCAATAATCTACACAGGTCTGTCTTATCAGCTATTTTTGGTAAGTGAGAGGAGAGCAGTAGAAAAAAACCAGACTGCTATATACATACATGCAGACAAAAAATGCAGATCCAGTAAATGTGAATATGTAATAAAATAAACTTTTATAGTTTCATAGATTATAAGGCTAGAGGAGACCACTGTTATCATCTAGTCCAGGGGTGGGCAAACTTTTTGGCCAGAGGGCCACATCTGCGTGGGGAAATTGCGTGCAGGACCATGAATGTTGAGCTGGGGCAGGAGATTGGGGTGCAGGAGGGAGTGTGGGGTGAGGAGGGGATGCAGTGTGCAGGAAGCAACTCAGGATGAGAGGTTGGGGCCGAGGAAGAGTGTGAGGTGTACGAAGGGGCTCAGGGCAGGGGATTGGGGTGCAGGAGGGGATGCAGAGTGCAGGAGGGGGGTCAGAGCAGGTTGGGGTGGAGGAGGGGGCTCAGGGCATGGGGCTGGGGTGAAGGAGGGGTGCAGCAGAGGTTGGGGTATGGGGTGCAGGATGGGTGCGGGGCTCAGGGCAGGGATGCAGAAGGGGTGAGGCAGGAGGCTCAGGGCAGTGAGTTGAAATGTGGGGTGCAGGAAGGGTTCAGGGTGCGGCTCCAGATTGGCGCTGCTTACCTGGAGCGGCTTCAGGGTGGCAGTGGCGTGCAGAGGGGCTAAGACAGGCTCCCTGCCTGATCTGGCCCTGCACTGATCCCAGAAGCGGCCCCTGGAGGAGGGGGGGCAGAGGGCTCCACGTGCTGCCCTCACCTGCAGGTACCTCCCCCAAAGCTCCCATTGGCCACGGTTCCCTATGAGCCGTAGTTTGCCCACCCCTGATCTAGTCTGACATCCTGCATAACACAAGCAATAGAACTTCTCTGAATTAATTCCTGTTTGAACTAGAACATATCTTTTAGAAAAACATCCAATCTTGATTTTAAAATTGCCAATGGCAGACTTCATCAGGTCATATTTAAGGAGCATCTGCCCACTAGGACAATGGCACACACAAGGTGTATGTTCTAATTTTAATTAATAATAAAGGACCTAAACCTGCATACACTTAAGCTCATGAATAATTTTATGGATATGAATTGTTCCAGTAACTTCAGTGGGAGATATTACAAATTTTTGCACTAAAGAAACATAGGACACTATTTATAGTATAGGATTAAAACCTAGTATAAATTATGTGCAGTAACCTAACTTCAATAGTTTTGATCTAATATGGATGGATAAACACATTTTGAAATAGACTTTTGTGTAGATGGGCAGAAACTTTAGAACCGATGCATTTTTTCATTAAAGATAAAGTTGTTGACCATACAAGATATTTTTATTCAAAAGTTTTAAAATAGATGGAGACAATATACGAGAATACAGTAGATGAGAGACAGTAGAAATTGAGTTACAGTGAGTATACACGTTTGGGATTTTTAAAAGAGGGCCTAAGGGAATTAGTTGTCTAACTCTTTTTTGAAAACCCTAGTCATTGTTCTGATACCAGCTATATGTGTTTTTCTAGTTCATCCCATATGACTCATCTTTCCTAAAATAGTTCACTTGATAATTCAATACAGACAGTATCCTGCATGAATTGTTTTCCTATTGAACTGCAGAGCTATATTGATAATGTGAGGTTAGACTGGGGGAAAAGAAATTAACGAGCAAATCTCTCCAGAGGATGGGAAAGATAAGATACTAGCCACTGTGATAAGCAGAACGAGTCCTGGCTCACAGCCCCCCATGCTCATTCACATTGCTGTAAGTTATAAGTAAAGCTAAGATTTTGTCACTGATATTTTTAGTAAAAGTCATGGACAGGTCACGGGCAATAATGAAAAATTCATGGAAGCCCATGACCTGTTCCTGACTTCTTTAAAAATATCCATGACAATATGGGGAGCATGGGCAGCTACGGGCGGGTAGGGAGCTCCCAAGGCCCCCATGACCCATGGGAGCTCAGAGCTCCAGGGTCCCCCTCTACTGGCAGCTCCCAGCGGCGGTGGTCCCCCCTGCCGCCTGCGGCGGCTCAGAGCAGTGAAGGGCTCCAACAGCTCCCTGCCTCCGCAGGTGTCAGGGGACCCGGCAGTTCCCAGCTGGCACTGGCTGAAGTCATGGAGGTCTTTGGAAAACACGAATTCCATGACTTCCGTGACCTTCGTGACTAAATCACAGCCTTAGTTCTAAGGCTTAATATACACACAAACGCAGACACACACTTCTCTCTCTCTTCCTCCCACTCCGGGGAATTCTGAGGATATGATTACCAACAAAGCTTACCTGGTTTATGACACCATCAGAACTATTCATAGTGATTAGTTTTTTGATGATTACCTGCCCTCTGAAAATAAGGACCCTTTAAGTGTCTCAAGCTGAGCACTAAAATCACCAGTCACTTGACAATCCTGGTAAACATAATTGTGTTGGAATTATAAATTTGCTCTTCTACAAAGAAGATACATATCTATAACTTACATTAAAATGCATGCATACACATCTCTCTCCCTCATTCAGGCAGAACAGGATCTCTCATCATCCCTTCCATTTTACCAGCATCGAACAAATACCTAAGAAAAGAGACAGGCCTTTCATGTTGTCCCACAAAGCAGTAAAGACAAGGCTTGAGGACAGAAGATGCAGTGGAAAACATCACTGCCAAGTGGTGAGGAGTTACTAGGGGTCTGACCTTAAAAAGGGGCTGAGCATCCTGTGGATGGGTCAGTACCTTACGGGATTGGATTCTCAAGAATAACATAACATTAGAACTTTATTTGGTGTACTGTGGGGGTTGCTACATTCCTGTTAAGTAACTGAATCAGGTGAACATTGAATGCCTCTTGTTTATTGCTGTGCAACAACCCTGGATGAGTTCCCCTGATGGCTACTCACGAGGTTCCCATGCTGGACCCAAACCTTGGGTCAAGAATAATTTCGGCACTGACTGTGACTGTTGGCCTCCAGGCACACACTCCTTGTGCACAATCTCTATGTCTCACACCCCTCTTGACAGTGGGGAATCCATAGTTGAATTACCTAGGCCTGTGATACTCTCACTGAGGTTTGCAAACCACAAGTGGCTTGTTAAGGTGTCTCCAGTGGCTCTTTGCAGCACATGCTATTAAAACACTGTGTGATTTAATTATTAACCAACCAGGATTCTTTTACTATGTTATTAAGCAATTGTAGTTGATAAAATAATAATACGTGGTCAGTCATTTTGCTGTGAGAATAATATGTATATATAAAAACGAAATATTTCGCGTCATACCGTTTAAATATCAATAGTACAATAGTAAATGAAACCATGAATTCACACTACTGGGGCTCTTTTGGGTACTATTGATCGCTGATTTGGCTCCTGAATCACTGAGGTCTGAGAATCATGGAGCTAGGCCATGAAACTGGGGCCAGCTCTCCCAAGCCTCCTCAGTAGCTACTACACACTCCCAGATTTCCACCAAAGCTGTGGACCCTCTGGTTTATTGTTTCTCTCTTCAGGGACCACATGATTGTGTAAGCAAATAATGCACAGAATCTTACACGCACACAGACTTAGATAGCACACAAGATATATAGTTTTTAGAAAAATTATAAAAGCCTACATGTAAACCTCTGTCTCAGTCTCCCCACTCCAAGAATCCTTTAGGATTTGTTCAGTTTATTTTCAGAGACTCCAGGATTCTTCTGTACCCCCACTCCTCCAGTTTTATCTTCTGGTCTCTCTCTGCTCTCTATCATAGCTAGTGAGACGGCCACCCTTTTATAAGGTTCCAGTTCCCCCTGTCATGTAAGTCTCTTCCTTGTCAGGTGATCCACTGCTGGATTACAAACTTACCTTACAAAATGGAGAATGATGGTTTATATAGATATGTAAGGCATGCACTAATTCATCATGTACTGTAAGATCTCAGAAGGTGGAAGAGCTTTTAATCAAGACAAAAGTACAAATTAATGTGTGCTTTGTAAAATCCAAGAATTTTATTCATAGTGATGCAACAGTGAGGCAGACCCTGCGCTGGCCATAAAGGTTGGGGAGATGATCTTGTATACAAGGGAAATATAGGCACATGAGTAAGTGGCAGCAATATTGCACCACTGCCCATCACCAGCTCTCTCTGGTGCATATCTACAGTTACTTCTGCATGTGTCTCACAGTAACTTAAATAAAAGTGGCTACAACATTCTGCCTTCAGGGGCAGGTTTAGTAACACTCGCAGCCATACCTACCCCCCCACTGTTGAAATGCCGCCGAAGACCCAGACAGCCGCCAGTGAGTGCAAGCGCCGCAGCTCCCTCACTTTGCCTCAGGCCCCCTGAATCCTTTAGGCAGCCTTGACAGAAATTAGTCCAATGAAAGATATCGGCTCACCCACCTTGCCTCTCTTATGAATCCAAGGTATTAGCATTTGGAATCGCTAGTTTGTTTCAATCATGTGACATTGTCACTCTGGAGATCCAGGGTTAGAAACTACTAACCTGGAGCAAAATTGTCCGCTCAGATAGGAATCTGTGCTGGAGGAGGAAATTTGCAAGGATCATTTCACAGAGTTCCTCCCTGGTTGTTCCAATCTATAATGAACATCTTGTTAAAATGAAATCAAATATGTATATTAGTTAATGTTCATACTCTGGGGCATGTAATTTAGAGAAATGCTGAAACATTATTAAAGTAGTGCATGCAATACCTAACAAAATAAATGCCTTTCTTGTGCAGTGTCACATAATGGGAGGGAATTGGTGAAGCAATGATATTTAATTTGAAAAGATGGGCAGACTATTACAATAAAACTGACCAGAGGGGCATTTCTCAAGCTATCACTCCATTGTGGTTCACGGGCAACAAGATCTGTACTGCAGTCCCTACTCAGGCAATACTCAGTTTGATTTAAGTGGAAACTATGCATAAGTGGTTCTGGGAATAGTTTGGCCCTGGGTGATGGGGCTAGAAGATTTGCATTCCGTTTTTATGAACCCTCGTAAGGCCATTGTTCTCCAGTTTCTGATTGATTGCCTTTATGTAACAAGGGCAACTCATATAGACTTGTCAAAGCCACTGAAGAAGGTCAGCTGTGGCTGACGCTGTTTTAACACAAGCTACAAAGATTGCAGAATGGATTGGTCATTTTTTACACAGTGGAGCAGCATGTTTTTAATAATGCTTGGGATGCTGCTTGTACTTGCTTTCTCGCTCTAAGTATTATTATGCTGCACAGTGGGCCTTATCGCAATTTTGCTCATAGTGAGAAATACTCCTAGATCAGGGGTCGGCAACCTTTCAGAAGTGGTGTGCCGAGTCTTCATTTATTCACTCTAATTTAAGGTTTCGTGTGCCAGTAATACATTTTAATGTTTTTAGAAGAAGGGCTCTTTCTATAAGTCTATAATATATAACTAAACTATTGTTGTATATAAAGCAAATAAGGGTTTTGAAAATATTTAAGAAGCTTCATTTAAAATTAAATTAAAATACAGAGCCCCCAAGACCGGTGGCCAGGACCCTGGCAGTGTGAGTGCCACTGAAAATCAGCTTGTGTGCCACAGATTGCCTACCCCTGTCCTAGACCATAGTCCCTCTGTCAACTTCCACTTGCTTGCGATAAGGCCATATTCTATATTCCAAAGTGTTCTCAGATTTTGCGTGCCTCTGTTTTGGGGGGACCAGCTGGAGACACCTTCAAAGAACCTGATTTTCAGAGGTGCCAATCACCACAACTGGAACTGAAGTGAACTGGAACTGTTGGTGGTCAACACCTCTGAAAATCAGGCATCTATGATTAGGATTTATCTGTGTTTTGTGCTGTAGTAGCAAGAAGCCCCAGTCATGGAGCAAGAGCCCGCTGTGCTAGGTGCTGTACAAACACTAAACAAAAAGATGATCCCTGCCCCAAAGAGCTTTCAATCTAAATAAAAATTGAGACGTACAAAATCAGAGGCTACTTTAAAAAAATTGTCATGATACCTTGTGCATAATATACCTATCCATCTAGTGTATGATTCAAGTCGACATGGAATCTGGGGATTTTGTTTGGGTTTGGGTACTTGGGTTTTGTGTTATAAGCTTCATTTATTAAGACTTTCTTTGGCTAAGTGTAGTTTATTGAAATTAGACACTATAATAGCTGCATGTATGCAAATCTCTCAGCATTTCTTTGGCTGTCTCACTCTGATTATCAAGCTTCAGGCAAAGGGACTGAAAATCATTCATGGATGCCTTGTCAGGTCAAGAGATGTCTGTAAGTGGAGAATGAAAGATACCCAATTACTGATTAGTAAGGCTCCATGTTTGTCATAGAGATCACAGAAGTCACAGATTCCATGATTTCCATGACCTCCGTGACTTCAGCAGTTTAAAACAGATCTCATGCTGCTCACCCTCCCTATAAGTATATAGTCTCAAAATAAAAAGTGTTGCTATCTAGCAGTTATGGTTGAGAAGTGCTAATCTACATGTGCAATTACAAACCTATTCTTTTAAAGTTTGGTTAAAAAAAAAGTTAAATAATCATAGTCTGTGAACTACTTAAAATCCTTCATTCCAAAATAACAAAACATATAATATATGGGCCTTGTCTGCAAACTTTTACCTGTGAATGAAAGAGTCCACTACAGGAACAAAGTTAAGGTTTTGTTGCTGCACAGAGATTTGCAATCTGCTGGCCTGGGGTAAGTTTGGTATCAGGGCATGTCTACATGAATACTTATTGCACAGCAAGCAGGGCTGTAAATCTACAGCTCTGTAGTGTGCTGAACACTAACTGTCCGTGAGGGCCCTGCTGCAGCTCGCTAAAAGTACCCTTGTGCCCGTTTGAAACAGCAGTACATCCACGAACGCTACAGAACGTTTACGACTCAGCAACAAGGTCCACACAGACAGTTAGTGCACAGCACGCTGGAGCACTGTAGATTTACACCTCAGCTTGCCACACAGTAAGTATTCCTGTACATATTCCCTCACAAGTGCATACATCCTCATAGGTCGTGATTTCTATGGTTTGCTTTTATTGATTTTTATTCTGAATAATGTGTGTAATTGTACAGGTTTAGAGTAGCACTTCTCAGCAGATTTTTGTTTGGAGATTTATTTGATTTTTTTATACTAAGAATTAATGGGGCTGATTCCCGTGAACAATAAAATTCCTTTTCACCACTCCGGCAGCTTAAGGGAGCTTTATAATGGGAGTAGATGCAATGTACATCCTCTTCAAGGTCCCTTTACGCTGTCAGAGTTATATGAAGGGACATCAGTGCAAACAAGATCTGGGCCCAATGTCTGTGAACATTATTGAGGAAAAAAATGTGACTGGGGTAGAGGGAATGAGGGGCATGAAGAGTTCAGAGAAAGGGAAACTTCAGGGCCAGGAAGAAGAAGGTCACTGTGCTACCCACTTCCTGCTTGCAAACAACACTCTGTTCTAATCTACTCCTTCCCTTGTCTACTGTTAGAGGTATGCCTGAATGGGAAGGGTGTAATTTAGTAGATATTCCACACCATGCAGTTTTTTGTTTATCTTTTCTCATTTTGCAAGTTGTTTTTCCAGCCTGAAGACATAGTTGAGCATAACATTTATACCGGATACATTTTTTAAAAATATATCTAATACTGTAGATTTCTTATGTATTTTGCTATCTGTTATTTTTCTTCTCAGAAGCTCATTTACGTATATGAGCTTCTGAAAAGAAATAAAAAGCATTGCTTTTTTTATGAGCCAGCAATTTTAGTTCCTTTATAGCTCATAATACTTGAGAAGTCACAAGGAATAACTAGATAAAGTGAGGTACATTAATCTCAGGATGAAGATAGACTCTAATAGCTGTATTGTAAAAACTATTAGCTTTGTTTAATGTTTTTTGAATCTCCTTGATATATTATTGTTTGGTTCCTTGAACAATGTCTGGCCAGGAACTCAGGATTCGGGGCGTGAGCAAGTAACTTTGTGTTCTCATCAAATCCTTGAATGTGCCACAATTATACACAGGTTAAGGGGTTGCTGCAAATCTGTGGCCACCTCTTCTGCCGTAGCTCTGGAACTTAGTTACAGTACGTGTATCCTGTAGCCACCGGGAGCTGAGATGATAATGAACATGAGCTCTTGGCAACTCAGTGTAATATGCTCCTGTCACTTGCTGGCTTTGAGAAAGCATTTACTTGCATAAGGCTGGGTAATCCCATCTACTGATACAGATGCCAAATCCTTAGAACTGGGATGTTTTCGAGCAGATGAGGGTGAAACTCACTGGGAAATACATGGAAGCATTTTAAGTCAGGAGAAACAGTATTCTCAAGTCTTGTCCTGAGCTTAAATATACTGTATCTTAGAACAGCATTCTGCCATTTGATGCTAATTTAACTGTGCCTAGGGAATATAGTCCCTAAAGTGTAGGGGCGCATAGGTATAAGTGTATACATGTGCATGGGCTTGCATGTGTATATATAAACACTCTAGTCTGTCTTTGGACATAGTTAAAAGCCTTAAAAGAAGCAGAGTTCTGAGTCAGACTTACTTAACAACTCTCATGTGATTTTTTAAAATTAGAATTCTATGAAATTCTAGAATCAAAGTGAAAGTGATCCTTCAAACACAGACTTTTAAAATTGCCCTAAAATTCCATTCCCGAATAGCCCTGTTCCTGCTGTGGGTGAAGTCCGTGTCAAATCTTCCCTTGTCTTTAACAGGAGACAGAGCAGGGAGGTTGGACATGGTAGATAAGTAACGTCATAAACCAGAGAAGCATTTAAAACAAGATTTGTAGTGCAGCTTATCAAAAGCTTGCATGCTTAGGTTTTTAAAATGTTTTTCTTTCCACACTGGGATTCTAATTAATAATCATTAAGTTTTAGTCCCTACCTTCTCACAGCATTTTGTATTTAGAGCCTCAGCTGCCTTTGAGCCTGGGACGCACTTTTTCATTTAGGCAAGGCACTTGGTATTCAGCCTCACTAGCACATTTTTAATGTATTATTATTACATTCTATTGTTGTGTCAGAGCCTACATTGAAACAAAGGTATTACTCAGTAAACGTTTGCAGCAACAGAGGGCTGTAATTGCTAATTAGGAAAATGCATGGTAATTTAGTAAGTGAGATATTATAACCATCTTTGATTCAATTATCTGGTGGATGGATTTGGAATGTACAGTGAGGGACCTGGGGAAAAAACATATCACAAATTCATCGAATTGCTTCATTAAACAGATTTTGCTTTTTTTCCTTGGGAAATGCATTTAATAAGCTCGGTTCCTTAAGTAGACCAGTTCCTTTAGGAATCCAGGCATAACTCAATGCCTGAAATCACGTCATTAATTATTCACAGCAGGTCTCCTGCATCCACTGCACATTGGTTCCACTTCACTAGGAAAGGCTACTTTCTGTTAAAGAATTTGTAAGGCTAAAATGAGTGATGATTCTCTTGAGGGGCACTGGGAGAAATCAGTTTCCATAAACATATTATATTATTAGTTCTTCCTTTAGTGCATTGTCTGTGATGTATAGGGACTCTGCTTGAGTGATTGCTTTCTTTCCTTTGTCAAATATCTATCTATTGTGTGTGCATGGAGAGGGGAAGTGGGGAACGATGTCCTGGGCCCTGACCCATGCTGTGCTGTACCATTTAAATACAGTGGGCTGGGTACTCCAGTCCATCAAGTTCATCTTGCTTAG
This sequence comes from Gopherus flavomarginatus, assembly GCF_025201925.1. Classification (NCBI taxonomy): domain Eukaryota; kingdom Metazoa; phylum Chordata; order Testudines; family Testudinidae; genus Gopherus; species Gopherus flavomarginatus. Next base: position 90,018,308 of record NC_066620.1, read on the forward strand.
TGTAAGTGGTATAAAGTGAAATTATACCAAGTGGATATTCCCACAGCAGAATTTCCTCTGTGTAGGAGAATCTTCACTATCATTACTGCTTCCTATGCCAGCTGTCCCTTTCTCACCCCCAGTGGAAGGAGGAAGAGGAGGGACATGCCTGGGAGGGGCGCCCTGCTCGCATAAGCTCTATTAGGGTACGTCTACACTACGGGATTATTCCGATTTTACATAAGCCGGTTTTGTAAAGCAGATTGTATAAAGTCGAGTGCACGCGGCCACACTAAGCACATTAATTCGGTGGTGTGCGTCCATGGTCCAAGGCTAGCGTCGATTTCCAAAGCGTTGCACTGTGGGTAGCTATTTTGTAGCTATCCCATAGTTCCCGCAGTCTCCCCCGCCCCTTGGAATTCTGGGTTAAGATCCCAGTGCCTGATGGGGCAAAAATCATTGTTGCGGGTGGTTCTGGGTAAATATCGTCATTCATTCCTTCCTCCGTGAAAGCAACGGCAGACAATCATTTCGCGCCCTTTTTACCTGGATTGCCCTGGCAGATGCCATAGCATGGCAACCATGGAGCCTGTTCAGCTTTTCTTTTTTACTGTCACCGTATGTGTACTAGATGCAGCTAACAGAGGCGTTACTGCAGCGCTACACAGCAGCATTCATTTGCTTTTGCATGATAGCAGAGACGGTTATCAGTCCTTCTGTACCATCTGCTGCCATTGTAAATTGGCAGTAAGATGACGGTTATCTGTCGTTCTGTACTGTCTGCTGCTATCATGGGTGCCCCTGGCTGAGGTCGGCCGGGGGCACAAAGGCAAAACTGGGAATGACTCCCCGAGTCAATCCCTCCTTTATGGTTTCTAAAAATAGAGTCAGTCCTGCCTAGAATATGGGGCAAGTGTACTAGAGAACCAGTGTATCAGAGAGCATAGATGCTCCATGTCAGATCCTGCAGAAATGATGAGTTACATGCCATTCACGGGGAGTGCCCCTGCAACAACCCCACCTGTTGCTTCCCTCCTCCTCCAACCTTCCTGGGCTACCGTGGCAGTGTCCCCCCACATTTGTGTCATGAAGTTATAAAGAATGCAGGAATAAGAAACAGTGACTTGTTAGTGAGATAAAATGAGGGGGAGGCAGCCTCCCGGTGCTATGACAGTCCAGGCAGGACATTAAGCAGTGCGGAGGAGAGGAGCCCAGCATCCCGCTGCTATGATAGTCCAGGCAGTACAGAATCTTTTCTTTACACAGGAAAGGGAGGGGGCTGATGGAGCTCAGCCCCCAGTTGCTATGATGAGGACAGTTACCAGCCATTCTGTACCATCTATTGGGAATGACCAGGAATCATTCCTATTTTTACCCAGGCGCCCCCGGCCAGCCTCACCTTAGGCCAGCCAGGAGCACTCACGGGCTGATGGTGACGACGGATATCAGTCATATTGTACCGTCTGCCACCAGGGAGGGGAGAGGAGTGGATACTGCTCTTCACTGCTGCAGCATCGCGTCTACCACCAGCATTCAGTAGACATAGGGTGACATTGAAAAAAGTCAAGAAACGATTTCTTTCCCTTTTCTTTCACGTGGTGGGGGGAGGGAGTAAATTGACGAGCTATACCGTGAACCACGCTGGACAATGTATTTGAACCTACAGGCACTGGGAGCTCAGCCAAGAATGCAAATAGCTTTCGGAGACTGCTGTGGACTGTGGGATAGCTGGAGTCCTCAGTACCCCCTCCCTCCCTCCATGAGCGTCCATTTGATTCTTTGGCTTTCCGTTACGCTTGTCACGCAGCACTGTGTAGCCTGTAGATTTTTTTCAAACGCTTTGGCATTTCGTCTTCTGTAACGGAGCTCTGATGGAACAAATTTGTCTCCCCATACAGCGATCAGATCCAGTATCTCCTGTACGGTCCATGCTGGAGCTCTTTTTGGATTTGGGACTGCATCGCCACCCGTGCTGATCAGAGCTCCACGCTGGGCAAACAGGAAATGTAATTCAAAAGTTTGCGGGGCTTTTCCTGGTTACCTGGCCACTGCATCCGAGTTCAGACCGCTGTCCGGAGTGGTCACAGTGGTGCACTGTGGGATACCGCCCAGAGGCCAATACCGTCGATTTGCGGCCACACTAACCCTAATCCGATATGGTAATACCGATTTTAGCGCTACTCCTCTCATTGGGGAGGAGTACAGAAATCGATTTAAAGAGCCCTTTATAGCGATATAAAGGGCCTCGTAGTGTGGACGGGTGTGGCGTTAAATCGGTTTAATGCTGCTAAAATCGGTTTAAACGCGTAGTGTAGACCAGGCCTTAGAGTAGGCTCCTCTGCTACTCTCATTTCTGCCAGCACTGGTTGGCCAAGGATCTGGGAGTCAGTCTCTGCTAGATCCTTGTGGCTTCTGCTGTCCACTGTGTTGGAGCACAGCATGGACATAGTAGAGAATTAGGAGCACTATTTACACAATACAATAAAAGTCTGAATTGTCCCTAGCCTTAATGTGGCCATGAAGAGAAAGTAGCCTCCCCCCCTACCAGCATGGTCACATTCAGGCTACTCAGATCAAAGCTCCTGGTCCCAAACTGAGCAAGGGGCCGGGGAGGGAATGATGCCATGGCTCCACAACCTTCTTCCTCACCCCCCTGCACCCTGAGCAGCAGAGCTGGCAGGGTCCAACACGTGAAGTAAACTACACCCTTTTCCTCCCTCCTCCCACAGAGAAAGAGGGGGGCAGTGGTGGAATTGGGACTCTGAGCGGCATGTTTCCCACTGCTTTCCCAGGGACAGCACAGCTACATACCCGGCTCTGTGTTTAGGGCTCAGTGTAAAAACCTAGGACTCAGAAAGTGAAGAGGGAGCAACAAGAAGTTGATAGCAGCTCTCTGATTCTCAGCTCTGCCATAGCCCCTGCACTCATTTCTCTTTTCAGGAAATGTCTCCTCCTCTCCCTTTCCTGATACTCTCCTTCCCCACTTACGATGGGCAGCACAGGGTCAACTTAACCACCTCTTCCAGTTTTACATTGGCAGAGATTGCCCTTGCCCAGAGGGAATTCTCCTGGGACAACAACTTTCAGCCTCTTTAAGCTCGCTCACACAGCACAAAGTGAACTTGGCCAGCTGGAGAATTTATCTTCAGTCTAGTCCTAATTCAGTTTTCCCTTCACAAAAATCTCAAATCGTGTGTGTGTGTGTGTGTGTGTAAAACTATTTTAAACTAGTGGATTGATGTCATTTTTATCTAATACAAGAAATGTCTTGGGCATTAACAGTTTATTCTCTCTGTTATATGAGAACTAGCTAGGCTGCTGAACACTAGATTTGTTTTCTCAAGGAGTTTAGCAAAAGGTGCTGGTAGTCTAAAGTGGAAGCATTAAAAGCCATTCAACACAAGTGCATAATAAGGATCACTGTAACGCTTCTCAGGCTGTCGCCACAAGTGGCAATTTATGGGCAAAAAACCTTACTCCTGAACTTACCTTTCTACTGATATTATTTGCATGTAGATTAAACATAATTCACAGATTCAGTAGGAAAACAGTAATTGTGTTCATGTCTTAAATAGAGAGCACCAAATTCTGATTTTATTGTGGTTGTACAGGTGTGAATAAGGGCAGAATTTGATCTTGTAAAGCTATTAATGTACATGTCAATCAGTGATCTTCTGCCCATGCACACCCATCAGCAGTGGCAGACTTTTGTTGGCTATATCATGGCAAATGTCATGGCAGTCAAAGATTGGCAGCCTTATTCAACCACTGAATGATCTGGGATCTGTCTGCATTAGATCCTGCTGCCCCCTCGATGCACCACTATGTTTACATTTGACTGGAGCACTTCTGCTGTAAGAAGTTGGTCCAATTAAACAGTGTTTCTCAAACTGGGGTTCACAGACCCCTGAGATCCACAAGGGTACTCCAGAGGATCCACAGGCCCCACTGATCATCTCCTCCCCGTCCCTCCCTCAACTCCTCCCCCGCCCTCCCAGTGCCTCCTGCATGCCACAGAACAGTGTTCAGTGGCGTGCAAGAGGCACTGGGAGGGAGAGGAAGAAATAGTGATGGGGCGTGCTCAAGGGAGGGGCAGAAAGAGATAGGGAAGAGAAGGGTGAGGTGGGAAGAGGTGGGATAGGGGTTGGGCCTAGAACTGAGCGGGAACTTGGGGGGCTGCAAAAATCTTTTAAATCAAAATGGAGGTCCTCGGGTTGCTAAAGTTTGAGAACTGCTGCAATAAAAGATATTGCCTCACCCAACTTGTCTTAGGGTTGCATTTGTGAGGGGTCGTGGCAAGGCATTCTTGCCAATGGATCGGTGGATCTTGAAACACTCTCATTCCCTTATAAGACTGCGAGAACCCTTGCCGACCCCCCCTCCCCCAGGTGCACTGCAAGATGGCAGGGGTGATGGGTGGGTTAGTTTATTACATTTATTAACCCTTTTTGGGTCTTCCCCCTGCCCTTTTAAAAGAGCACCATTGTACTCCGGGAATTGGCACTGCACTGTTCCAAACACAAACCCTGGAAATAAACTGTACTGCAAAAAAAATTCATGAAATTGATTATCTCCCCCAACACACACACACACACACACACACACACACACACACACACACACACACACACACACACACGTATGTCAGCATATATCCAGTGATGGGATAACTTGCCCCAAGAGAAAATTTCTTCTACCCTAAACAGTTAGATATATATAGTTTCTCATATCAGCCACAGCTGGTAACTGTCACAGGGGAGCTGGTCCCTGTAAGTAGATGGGGCTGTGTTAGAACAAGTGAGCCCAATCCAGCCAATTAAAGGGGCTGGGCTACACCTGGGCCTATAAAGGACTGTTAGAGGCAAAGCAGAAGGGGAAAGTGATTGTGGCAGGTGGTGCATAGGGTAGGAAAACCATGGTGGACTGGAGCTAACTCCAATGGTGAGTCCCTAGAGTAAGGGGCCAGGTGCTCAGAGAGGCATCCCTGAGGTTTACTACTCCAGGAAGGGAGCAGAGCTGATGAGAACTAGGAAGCTGCCAGCAGCAAGATACCAGAGACCCTAGGAGGAGTGGCCCGGAAGCCAGAGAGCAAAGAGCAAGTTAAAAGACTGTTTTCTGTTTGTTTATTCACTTAAGAGAATAAACCTGCTTGATAGAAACTGGCTGTGGCAACACATATTTGACTGATAGCTATGGGAAGGGGTGGGGAGGGACAGAAGCCCCTGCTTGTAGAGTGACAAATTGTTTCAAAGATTGCCATTTAATCATGCATATTTTATAAAATCATAATTTTGTGTGAGCCTGTAATTTTTGTCTCAAATACTGGCTTTTTTCTCACCCTATCAGAAATAACACAAATGCCTGATTTCTTTGAAATATTTTCAGAATGTGCAATGGAAATCTTCAGTGGTGAATAATTCATTTTTGGAGTGGAAATCGTTGTAATGTGACTGACCCCATAATAACAGGCATAATATTGTAGACACCATATGTCCCAATCACTTTTCAGGGTTTTCAATAGCAATTTGAAGTTCTTGCTCAGTATATCCTTGAGATCAGGTGGAATCCAAATGCTGAGGTACTTCATGAGGTTTTAATAGCACTTGGAAAATCAAGCAGTATGCACATTAAGACAGATGGACAAAGCATGGACACATTAGATAGAAGCAAGAAAATATATTTGTGAGGTACAGTCTAGGAGGATTAATAGTTTTGCCTGGCTCGGCAACATAGCCTGAGAGAGAGAAAGGAAAGATTATTCTCTTACACATGGAAAGAAATGAAACTAGCTGATAGCTTTCATCTTCTTACACTGATGTTACTCAAGTGTAGCTGGGATTAGCACACAGTAAGAGCCAGTTTTCTTCATGAGAATAAGAAGAAAGTTTGGTTGCCCTTTCATAATGCTACTAGACATGAGTAATCTTTAGGGCTGTATTGAATTGATGAGCAATCATCTGAGCAATTGCATAGAGCCTTTTAAAACACTGTAGATATCCTTAGATCTGTTTTTAATCAAGCATTTTTAGTCTTATAGACTAACAGATGTATTGGAGCATGAGCTTTTGTGGGTGAATACCCACTTCGTCAGATGCATGCATGCATCTGACGAAGTGGGTATTCACCCACGAAAGCTCATGCTCCAAAACATCTGTTAGTTTGTAAGGTGCCACAGGATTCTTTGCTGCTTTTACAGATCCAGACTAACATGGCTACCCCTCTGATACATTTTCAGTCTGAGGCTCAATTCTCTGTAGGAAAAACCCTAATATTAAATCGACATTTGTTTTAGTAACATAGCATTTAAACAAAGTTAAATTCTGGAAGAAGCAAAGACATTCCCCTATAAGTGGATTTGACTACTGTAAATAACCATCAACCGCTACTGTATTCTGAACTGGATATTGTTATACCACTAGACAACTGCTGAAAATAATATTCCTCGGACACACATTATTTATTGCTGTGTACTGCTATATAAACAGCTTTCTATGTTGTGCATTTTTCATAGGAAAGTCAAAAGGAATTTAATGCTCCAGGGGCACTATTGAATGTAAACTAATTTGTGGCTGAAGAGCATGTTGACTTGCCACTGTCATGGAAGCTGCTGTTTCTTTAGGGTACCACTCATTCTAATGTAGCCAGATAAAGCAGATTTCATCTTTACATTGCTGCCCAAATCTGCCCTCTTCCTGAGAGTGTCTTCACCCTATGTCATTATGACTGGGCACTTGAGAATTAAATCAGAAAATGCTCTGAACATGCTCAGTGTATCTTGACATCTTTGTGTGCCTGTGTTCTTCCTTGAAAGTAATTCAGGGGAGATTCTAAAAGTGTCAATGTTCTTGAAATTGAAATCTCGTGACTAATAGCTTCCTTACACAGAGCTGGAGCTATCCTCAGCTAGGGAGAGCAAATGGAAATTTTAGAGCTGAAAGTTGCTCTTCCACCTGTTAGCACCTGTAGTGGTTGCAAAGAACATAGCATCTGCGAGGCTTCCGTACTGGAGGATAAGTCGAATAAAGCCCACCCTCACCTCTGGTGACTGGGAGCACAAGTTCTCTAAAACCAGCTCCTGCAGTAGCCAGGGACAGATGCCCCACTCATCCGGCTTTCTGTGGGATGGAGGAGAACATTTAAACAAGGAGAGGCAGAAAGTAGTATTTTTAAGGGTGGATAGAACTCCATGAAATTTGATAATTAGTGATTGTTTAGAACTGTTTTTTTGGCTTAGATTTTTTTTGTGAGATTAAGTTTGTGAGCATATTACAGGAATATTAACTACACTGTAATTACATCTTTGGATACACATGTGCATACCATAAAATCCTGTACATTCGCTATAATGAGTGGAACTATTGTGAAATATGTGAAATGCATATTGCAAGTTCAGTAGAACATTTGTAGTTAATCTGAAGGATTCTGTAGTAAGTACAAGTATCACAAGATATAATTGGTGTCTGAATGCCAGAAATACTGAGATTATGTAGACACAAATGATTCTACTCCTATTTTGTTACTTACACCAGCTCTATAATAGCTGGATCCAAAGTCTGTTGGAGTCTTTCCATTGACTCAGTTGGCTTCAGAGCAGGCCCTAATTTCCTTCCTTGGAGTGGACTTTGTTGTTGTTGCTGCCGTGTGCCCCAGGCCATGCCACTGATGACCTCTCTCTTGAATGCATTGGCCCAGTGCAGAAGCAGCATGTTTGGTGTTTATCTCCTATCAGTCTGAAGTTGAAATTCAGTGCTGGCTCATGTTGCTGTGGAAACACAAGTCCCGACTTTACAGTTGGGCCCATTGTACAATATTACTGTGACAGAGATGGTAATTTCCTGCAATATCTTTGAAAGACCTTATTGTATTAAGTATATATATTATTGTGGGTCAGGATTGTGTATAACCTCTCTAGAGAGGTAATATGACAGATGGAGGACCTTGCAGTCCAAAAGACTGTATTGAAAATGTGCCAGACGAGAATGGACTTTTGGGACAATGAGTGTTAAGTAGCTTTCCTGGGGAATCCCTGGGGACAAGTTAGTTAAAATTTCCCAACTCCTGTTATGCAAAAACCCAGCCTTTGAAACTCCCCCTTTAGGAAAGGGTCATTGTCTGCTGATCACCTGTTACAGAACGCCAAGGTCAAAGGCCTGGGCTGTAGAAAGAAACTGCTGATGTGCCCAGCCCTGGTTCTGGATCTAAGACAGATGAACTTGTAACCACAGGGGAAACCCCCCAGTTGTGAGTAATTTTAAAGGACTAAAATGCACCAGAGCCCTAAACTGGAGTTGCGGGTGAACTCTGGTGAGTTTTTCAGTATGATCATAGGTTTTTATCATTTGTTTTTAATGATTTCTCTGTAATGCTTTTCCTTTAAGAATAAATGTACTTGCCTAGAAGGAGCTAGGTGTTAACCTGTAACTGCAGGCAATACACAGGTTATAGCTAAGGATATGATTCTGTCACAGATTCTGTGACTTTCCGGGACCTCCTCTGGGGCAGGACTGGACCTGCAGCCAGCCCCAGGGCCCCCGGAGCAGTTGACCTGTGGCCTGCTGGAGCAGTGGCTGGGGCTGGAGCAGGAACAGCAGTGAGGCTCAAGCTGAAGTAACTGCAAGCCCTGGCAGTGCTCTGTTTGTGTCTCCCTTCACCCCCTGGGTATTTTTAGTAGAAGTCAGGGACAGGTCAGGGGTTTCTGTGAATTTTTGTCTATTGCCTGTGACCTGTACCTGACTTCTACTAAAAATACCCATGGCAGAATCTGAACCTTGCCTTCTGAGAGAAAGAAAAGTGCAGGCAATGACCCTTGCCTTGCTGGGGATTTCACAGTGTAAGCAGAGAGATATGCAGCCTTAAAGTCCCCTGCCTAAAGTGGATGTCATTGGTGGACCCTGGTGGGGGAAATACAAGTGCAGTTATTCTGAAACCGTGACAACTATGTAACCTTAAATTCTGATGCCTAGCCAGTGGAAGTTGAAGCTTAGTGAGGGAATGCTTTTAGTGATAATACCAGAGTATTATAACACTAACTTAAAGAAAATAAGTCACCTTTTATTGAGTTACTTACGTTGTCACTGTATGGTTTCCATTGCCCATGTTTGCGCTTTACACCTTGCGTAGCTGGTGTTTATAGACAGCAAACCTTTTTTATTTAGTAATGGAGAGACCCAGGTGTTTTTGTAGGAGTTCAAAAATGGCTGGTCAGGCTAATCAAGGACGAGTTGAAAGCATTGTCCTGTATTCTCTCTGGATCATTCCACAGCTGAGAATTGCTCTTTTAACTGAGATTTTTGTCATTGTGCAAATATCGCATCTGCTGTACGTAGTCACTTTTAGTTTGACGGGAAAAGAAATCTTTCTGTAATATTTATTGGCTCAAAATTACATGGGAACCTTCCCACAGAAGCAATTAAGATCACTCAGGTTTATTAATTTAGTGAGCCTTACAAAAGATGTACTGTAGATCGAGCAGTAGTTTTTTATATATCTAAGAATATTGCCACATTTTTCCTACAAATAGGTATTCCTTTAAGATGAGGGCAGGTGAGGACCAACAGATGTCCTATGTCCCTTATTAACGTAAAGCACTTGCCTCCAGGAACCAATTATATTTTTCACCTGACGAAGCACATGGCTGCACAGAGTAGTTCCTTTCTCCCAGGGCAGCCTTTTAAATCCTATGTGGGGTTCAGGCATCCTTTGGATCCTAAAGTGTCTGTTTGTGTGACTGGTGTGATTTAGCAAGGAAGGTGGAATGGTGCTTGATTACTCTTCTGATTTTTGGAATAGTTTCCCTCCCTCCTAACTTGTCCCATATTGAATCTTCCCCCACCGACCCCCAATAGGAAGTAGATCACTATTAGACTAAACCCTCCTAGTTAAAATTCTTTGTAACTGTGAATAACCAATTATGAGACATTGGGAAATAAAAAACCATACATTTTATTATTTCCAGTACTTGAAAATATGAACACAATAGATGTCCTAAAATGGGACGAGAAATCAGGTATAATTTCAGGAAAAAATTGGAGTGGGGAGGGCAAAGTTTTGTCAGTATATAGCATGTGTTATGTTCTGCAAAGTTCAGGGAGGGAGTGGGAAATACAATGGAGCAGACAGACTTTTCTTAGATCTAAGGAGGCAAACTAAGGTGTGTGGTAGAGTGAGGGCGAAAGTAACTTCCCCCTTTGCCCCAATGCTGCCCTTGGTAGAAATTTTTTTTTTATAAATAACAAAAACTAGGAAAAATAACTCTGGAACTGGGAATTAGGAAACATGGATTCTAGTCCTGACTCTGTCACTGACTGTGTGCCCTTGAGCATGGAATTTGGGCCAATATATTTATAAGTAGTATGATTTCGAGGGCCTCTGTTATGGATGCCCAGCTTGAGACAGAGTGGCTTCTTGGACTCATCTCTAAGGAATGAATCCAAAAATAGTGACTTGTGTTCTTTAAGGGGCCTCAAAACACTAATTCACTAATCAAAAGTCCCATCAACTCCTTTATTGATTGTAACTCAAACGTCTTAATAAGTAGATTTTTCAAATGTAAAAGAGCAAAGCCATTTGAAAGGAAAATATCAAGTGTGCCTATGTGAACTGACAAGCTGAATTTATTCAAGAAACTTTAGGTTCCTTAATATGTAGTGACCCAAGTAATCTGAATAATTTTCTATTATGGTGTTGATCCTGAAAATACTTAAGTAAATGCATGACTTAGTAAATGTGCGTAGTCCCAAAAGTTAAATACATGAATGTTGCAAGGTAAGGGTCTGAGACACCGTCCTCTATTGCTACAGGTACTATTCAATGTGGGTATATGTATTAGAATCTGTCCCTTAATAATCACTGTGACCACTTTTTTTCTTGTTTGCTCCCAGAAATATTGGAAGCAACGTTTCTGGAAACAAATAAGCCTATTGTCGTATGGAACTATTAATGCCGCTTGTGAAATCGAAGTGCCATCCTCGCAATAATACTTTCTACCTCTAGGAATCACAGTAAAGGATTGTGGAGGTGGCTGTTTTTTTCAGTATCTGCAGGTAATGACTGTTTTATAGCTTGTTAATCTCTTGTCTTTAATTAAACAGAGCAGATGCTGCCTCGCCCAAGTAATAGTTAGGGACCAACAATTGAAAGATCAGTGCAACATGTAGGTCAGACAAAAGAAGTACGCAGTGGTGGTGTAGCTGTGTCAGTCCCAGGATATCTGAGAGACAAGATGGCTGAGGTAATATCTTGTATTGGACCAACTTCTGCTGGTGAGAGAGAAGCTTTTGAGCTTACACAGAGCTCTTCTTCAGGTCTGAGAAACCTACTCAGTGTGTCATTGCTAAATATAAGGTGGAACAGATTAAGTGCGTATGCTAAAACATTTCTAGGGACCATTCAAGGTGAAGAGACCTGTTAACACCTTTCCTGTCATAGCTGGGAAAGGGGATAAGGCAGCTAGGGAGGAGCGGGTATTAGTGGGTTACAGATTGGATTTATGGCTTATTACAACAGTGTCTCTATTAACTCCATAATTTTTAGTGCCTAGCAGAGCAGTGAATTTAACCTCCCAGGCTCATCTTTTGAAAGTATTGCACAGGTTTCCTTTGAGGATGAGGACTGAGAGAGATTCCCCCGCCCTCTGCGCCCCCTCCCCATGATTGGAGGGGTGTTAACATGCCATTTCACCTTGAGTAGTCCCCTGAAATGTGTGTTAACATCTTATGCTAAGCAATCTGTTCCGCCTTGTATTTAGCTGTGAAACTCTGAATATGTTTCCCAGACCTGAAGAACTCTGTGTAAGTTGGAAAGCTTGAGTCTTTCACCAACAGAAGTTGGTCTAATAAAAAACAAAGTAGTTGTTTAAAGGTGTGGGGAGGGATGGGTTCTGAGTCAGCAAGAGGGCTGCAGCTGGAATAAAGGCAGTGAAACTATAAATCTGGAAATGACTTTTTCCATATGAGACATTTGCTCGAATAAAAACCTTTATTTTCTGTTTACATTACATGTGTCAATGACCACATGCTTGGTACAGAAAGCATTGCTTGGCTGTTTCAGCTGGGGACAGGCAGTCAGGAGATGGTGTACTAGTCCAGCCTTCTTGTGTGGCTTTGTGCCAATCACTAATGTCCTGATTTTCAGCTATGCTAGGCACCTGCAGCTCCTGTTGACTTAAGCTGGAGTTCTGAGTGCTTAGCATCTGTGAAAATCAAGGCTGTAATCTATTCGTTCTCTGTAAAATGGGAATGACCTTTATCTAAAGTGTTTTGTGATCCCCCAGTGAAAGGGACAACGTGAATGTTGTCATCCCGGGTGCAATGCCAGGACCTCAGCCATTTGTTGCTCTAGTATTTAAGCTGATTTTTTTTTCCTGCAGATGGCCTGGAACAATTGCTCAGAGGTGTGGACTCTGTCCTACTCATTTCAATGAAGTATTAACTCTGCATGCCCAGTGGTGATTCTTTTAAATGATAGTTCTCATCAAAGCACATAAGAAAGGAGGGGGAGGGTCATATTATGAAGATCTACACAATCTGCTGTGAGTAATATCTCCAATATGGCATTGCCAGTTGGTAGCACCTGATAAATACCACTATTTACTCCCATCCATCCCCTCAAAAAGGAGCCAAGCCCAACGAGCCTAGCAGAGGTCAGATGGATGTCTGAGCCCATTACCAAATTAACAAGAAAATAGCTCCCGGTGATAGTGTTAAACAGAATGGTCTAATGGCTTAAAAAAACAGACTGTAACTGGTTTTAAAATGACACATATTTTAACTAGAAGAGAGATCGAAACAGCTTTGAACTAAATACATGGAATTAGTTATTCTTCAGCCAGTTGAATAAGTTTAAGAAGTTGAGATGGTCCTATTTGAAGTGGCCACATGGATGGGGAGCTCTGAGTGAAGGTAATTGCATACTTAACATTTCCATGCAGTTCTGATACAGTAACTCTACAGCGTCCCTGTGCTTAAGCTGAGGCTAGGGTCAGGGCCGGCTCCAGGCACCAGCACAGCAAGCAGGTGCTTGGGGCGGGCAAAGGAAAGGAGCAGCACAACTGAGTCTTCAGCGGCAATTCGGCGGCGGGTCCCTCAGTCCCTCTCGGAGGGAAGGACCTGCCGCCGAATTGCTGCCGAAGAATGAAGTGGAGGCGGTGGAGCTGCTGCCGAAGTGCCGCCAATTGCGGCTTTTTTTTTTTCCCCTGCTGCTTGGGGCGGCAGAAACGCTGGAGCTGGCCCTGGCTAGGGTTGCCAATTCTGGTCAAATGTATTCCTGGAGGTTTCATCACATGATATAATCTCAAATTAAAGATTAATCTTTACTTTTTGGAGACTCCAGGACAATTCTGAAAGGGTGGCAACCCTAGCTGAGACCATTCAATTTCAGTAAAATAGAAAACAAATCTTAATATATTCCACACAGGTGAGCATGAGGTAAAACTTTAATATACCTCGTAATGAACTTTGGGGATTTAGCAATATTACATGCATAGGCCTCTAAATTAAAATGTAGTGATTAGGACTGGGAGTCAGGAAAGTAAGATTTTATCCCTGGCTTGGCCAGACTCATTATGTGAGCATGTGCAAGCCACTTAACTATACTGCACTTCGGGTGCCCATCTATCCAAGTTTGTATTTACTTCCCTCACAGGGTCTTGTGAGGCTAAATTAATGTTTCTAAACCACTTTGACATATGATGGAAGATGCTGCAAATGCGCACACAACTGTTAAGGAAAAATGGAATGTGGACTAATCTCTCCAATTTATTGTAGCCCTCCAAAATGCAAAAGGTACAGCCCACACGTCTTTTAACATTCTAAAGAACAGCCTCATAAGAGTTCAATAACAATAGTTGCAGCTAATCAATCAAAGTAAATTTGTGTGACAGTTTAATGCAATTTCTAACTTTTTTTTTTATTTAGAAATGTGACTAATCCCTGGTTTCTGCTGACCCAAATTAGGTCAGCATAGCGGGCACTTAAATGATAAAGAAACCAAGGCACTCTCCAATGGAAAATGCTGGCAGTGCATTCCCTGGGGAAAGCAATGAACAAAACATCTGAAGAGACAAAGGGAAACTATCACATTTTTCATTGTTTTATAGATGCAGTTGCAAATCATGAATAGCATCTTCTTTCACAGCAAGTGGCTTTGGAGCTTCTGGGAATTAGTGGCCAGTAGAGTAACTCCCTGGGTTTGATTGTTTTTGGAAAATGCTTCAACAATGCAAACTTTGAAGAGACTTTAATTTTACATGGGGTGGGGGGAAATGGAAGAAAAGTGCTGTACTGTATAGGCTGATTCACAGTTACCTTGGTCATGTGTTTGCCTTGCATATCCAAATAGTATGTGCTTGATTAATAAGCTATAGTAACTAGATTACTTGGAATTCTGATTAATAAAACCTGATGAGCTGTACAGCTCATCAACTTAACATTCACTTGAATTAGTTCTGAATGAGTGGAATTTGATAAAGTTGCATGTTATGAAGCTGCAGCATCTGTCTGCATTCTATATGAGTGTTCAGTCAAGGTTCAAGGCTTGATACTTGTGGAAAAATCTCAACATAGGGAACATATTTTCTGTATATCCTCTCCGTGTTCCTGATTACGTGTCCCTGTAGTTCCAACTATCTAGCACATTTCTTATGGATTCTATTTACAGCTCCTCTTTCAGTAGTAGTGTATCCTAGGACTGAACTCTTCTGGTGCTGAAAATTGCTAAAGGATAAATGGGTAGCATATTGGAGTTTCTTGTATTCAGGATGCCATACAGGGGAATTCAGACTTCCCCTCTGCAGATATTAATGTCAGGAATAAAAGGCCAAGGAGTTAAAAAGAGTGGATGGCATTTCTCCTTGGAGGGAGGATGTTTGTATGCTGAAGGAAGGTGTTGGAATTGTGGTTCATTTTTAGTGCTCCCTTTTCAGGAAGGCTTGCAATAAAGCCATTTACCTGGTTCAACATCATTTCCTGAGACTGGTACAGTCAGCAATCAAGAGACCAAGGATCTGATTCTTCAACTCTGTAATCCTTTCTCACTGTATACAACCACCACATAGGGCAAGACCAAGTTATTGACCTATTATGGGCTTAGTCGCCCCCACCCTGCCATGCCTGTCAGAGGTCAGAGTTGGAGGGAGGGGCTTAAAAGGGAAAACACAGCAGAGCTGGTGGCAGACTAGAGAGGAGATTGGACTTCCAGACTTCAGTCAGCCATCTCACCAGGAGCTGAAGACCAGAACTTCTCAGATGATTACTGCCCAATACTGAATCCACCTTTAATAGGATTATTTTTTCTTAGACGCCTGTGAGGTTAGTTAGGGCCACAGTTTAGCAGAAGTTGACTAAAGGAAGAAAGACTTGTCCCACTGTGGGACAACTCATTTGTGTTCATTTCTTGTAATGTTTGTTGATGACAACCCTGGAAGGGGCATACTGTCCGGGGCTCAGCCATAAGATAGATCCTGTTACTACTAGGCTGTCGTGATGGAACAGCTGGACATTGCAGAGGAGCGACCTAGGTGAGTGCAGGGGCTTGGCACAGGGAATAGGGGGCACCCTGCTGAAGGACCCTAGCGATACTCACATTACAACCAGATCCACAAAGGGACTTAGGTGCCCAAAGCCCAGTTTTAGGCCCAATTGCAATTCCCAACACTGCTCCTCGACTGCCACCTAACCTTGTAGGTGCCCGAATTCACTCAGCCCTGAAGTTTCTGCCTCTGAACATACATACTTCTGCCTCAGGGAGGTGCCCAGATGCCTATCTCACACCTAAGTCCCAGCATGATCCTCCAGCCAAGGAAAGATAGGCTGGGGAATACCTATCTTGTCTGTGGGGACTGATCCAGTAGGTATACCCTGAGTGTTTCTAACTTCACATCAAACAGCCAGGGAGGAAGGAGGCGGCAGCCTCCCTTACAACCTTAAATCCAGTGGTTAGAGTACTCTCACTGGATTTGAAAGATCCCCCATTTCAACTCCCTCTGCCTGATGAGAAGAGATTTGAACAGGGATTTCCCACCTCCCAGGTGAGTACCCTACCCACTGAACTACAGGTTATAAGGAAGGTGGTGGCCTCCTCACATCCACCATCCCCCCAACCCCCAAAATTTTGGCATGGAGGTAAGTGCTTACCTAAGCTGTTCTCACAAAAAACATCTTATTTAAGTGTCTAAACTGCCTGATTTAATGAAGAGGGATTCCTAGCTGAGGATCGCAAACAGAGACCGGCACTTCCCCACAGCTCAGGGTTGGGCACCGAACTCAGAGAGGAGCAGGGCTTTAACATACCTCTTATCAGCATCTCTCATTGGGTAGCTTAGGTAGCTCCCTGGCTTTTGTGGATCACAGTCTCAGATGCCCATTTCTCCCCATTCATTATATAGGAGGAGCCCTACATGCCTGAGTCCGATATTGTGGGTCGCAGTGATTTTTTCAAGGTGCCTAAAAGTTAGGGCTTGCAGCACTGGAATCCCTTTGTAGATCTAGGCTTAGTGACTACTCCTATGAGTTGGGACTCTTCTCCTTTGTTAGGGCTTGCAGAATTGGGCCCCAACTATATCTGCCCTGTGACCATATAGTAGTTGAGCCATTAGCAGTAGTTAGGTAGTTTTCAGTGGACTTGATGCCCATGTAGATCAGTACTTTATGTATTTAAAGCCTGATCACAAACCCATTTAAGTCAGTGAGAGTCTTTCCAGAGTTTTTGGATTAGGCCTTTAGTTTGCTAACTGGATGTTTGTTTTCTTTACTGCTTAATATTTAGCAAAACAAATGTAGAAACTCTTCATCTTTACAAAAGAGGCAACAATGCTAGCTGACTAAAAAGGGCATAATTTGTTGCCCCACTTATCTCATTTTGTTGATTAGCTGCAACAGATGCTGATGCCCAATTCACTTTTTAATATAGTAAATTTGGCACATTTGATAGCTCCTCCTCTTCTTGTACCATCCTCAATAGACATTAACTAACTGGTACTGTGCCATAATGACAAACATGAGTTGTTTTCACTAATGGCACATCTTGCATTAGCCATCTGCATCATTCTTTCGTATTTCTTTTGAAGGGCCCGATCCTGCTAATTCTCAGTCACACAAGCAGTGCTTTCTGACACCTCTATTCACACTGGAAGCAACAGAACTACAACCATGAATAAGGACTACTCATACAAATAAGGTTTTGTAGAACAGGGTCTTGTATTTACAGGATTGATCCTGAGCAGAGTTGGGCAAGATTTTTTCGAACAAATAGTTTTTGTTGAAAAATGCAGTTTGGGTTGACCTAAAACTATATGTGAAATTGACATGATGAGAACAGTAACTGCCTCTGAGTTTAAAGAGAGATGAATAGCCAGAACTTGAGCACTTGTTTGGAGAGAGGATTCCTGAGTCCAAACTGGTTTCTACGCTTGTGTTGCAGAACAGCTGTAGTTGATGAGAGTGATGCATCTGTTCCTCCCTCAGAGCTCTGGTCCCAGCTCTGTTGTGGCTTTGACCGACACTTGGGCCAGCGGTTTTGACTAAAGCCTTCATCACAAAGGAATTTGTTGTGTTTAGGGCAGGATTAAAAGACAGGTTCCCTGATAGTAACAAAAAGCAGCTTTGTCTGGGGTGTCCCAAATACAGCACTCTGTTTAGCTGGCGTTCTGAAAGTAGGACTACATCCATATAAGCTGTACTGTTGCTCTTTGCTGTTAATCCTTCTTTGTGCAATGTAGGAGCTGGAGCTATATTTAGAGTGTCAACAAAAAAACAGACCAGGAGGAAGACCTGGAGTCTGTGCCCACTCTTTTCTTTCTGCCTGAGAAATTAACCCAATCAAGAAGTCCAAAATGTGTTTTGTGACTGCTCAGCAACTAGGGAGGATTGTTATAGTCTGCTGTCTCGCAGCTTTTAATTCCATTAGCCATTTTGCAGTACAGTTTGTATCGACGATTCTATACCAAATAAAGTTTCGCTGTGCAGTGTACATTTATCTTCCCTGAGCCGCTAATGGAACACATGCGTGTCCCTGTCTTTTCACAGACACCCAGTTTTAAGACTGTCTCTAACTGAATTAACCTATTACACCATGGTTTACTGTTCCTTCTATTTCTGACTGTCTGCCCGGTGCATCACCTTGTGGTTCAGCTGGCTGAGAGTAAGGGCAGGGTGGAACTTGTAGTCCTCCCTCCACAGCGTGCTGCTTGGTGGACTGCAGAGGCTACTTCATCCACTGGGACTGCATTAACCTTGGTGGAGCAACTCCATGACCAGAAGGAGGATTTGTCCTTCCTGCACATCTACCTACGCTGGCAGGGATACTTGGGTCAGGAGATGGGCCCTGTATTTGTCCTTTGATGCATAGGAACAACTGTTACTAATTTTCATCACAGATCTCTCTCTCTCTCTCTCTCATGTTTTTACCCTGAACCTGAAGCAAATACTCACCAGCAACCACACAACAAAAACACTAACCCAGGAACCTATCCTTGCAACAAAACCCGTTGCCAACTCTGTCCACATAGTGTCCCCTGAATCGATATCATAGGACCTAATCACATCAGCCACACTATCAGAGGCTCATTCACCTGCACATCTACCAATGTGATATGTGCCAGCAATGCCCCCTCTGCCATGTACATTGGCCAAACTGGACAGTCTCTCTGCAAAAGAACAAATCAGACGTCAAGAATTGTAACATTCAAAGACTAGCTGGAGAACACTTCAGCCTCCCTGGTCACTCAATTACAGACCTAAAAGTTGCAATTATTCAACAAAAAAAACTTCAGAAACAAACTCCAACTAGAAACTGGAGAACTAGAATTAATTTGCAAACTGGACACCATTAAATTAGGCTTGAATAAAGACTGGGAGTAGATAAGTCATTATACAAACTAAAAACCATTTCCTCATGTTAATTTTCCCCCTACTGTTACTCGCACCTTCTTGTCAACTGTTTGAAATGGCCTATCCTGATTATCACTTACAACATTTTTTTTTCTCCTGCTGATAATAGCCCACCTTAATCAATTAGTCTCATTAGAGTTGGTATGGCAACACCCATTTTTTCATGTTCTTTGTGGGTATTTATGTGTGTGTAATCTTCCTACTGTATTTTCTATTGCATTCATCTGATGAAGTGGGCTTTAGCCCACGAAAGCTTATGCTCAGATAAATTTGTTAGTCTCTAAGGTGCCACAAGTACTCCTGTTCTATTTTTCAGAAAAGCTTGTGCATTTAAACTTCTCGTTTGGTTCAATAAAACCACTGGGAGTATATTAATCTTTTATGAAACTTTCTAGTAGTTAGGTACTGGGTAGATTTGCTGCAACAGGTGTAAGCTACAGTAAGAGTCAAATATTTTAGGCTAATTAAAAATACATGGCGCAGACATGTTGATCTTGGTTTGATATTCTACAAGACTTGCAGGAGTGCAATGAAATCCTTGTAGGGTGGAGAACACTGCAGTGAAGTTGTTCTTAATCTGGAATGATTGATGTTTTTAAAACACTGGAGGATAGCATGCTATAACAGATGGAAGGGAATGCCTTTCCTTCCATTGACTTCATGGGCTTGGCTTTGCTTTCAGTGGCAGTTCCGTGCATTAAGTGGCTGCAGAATGGAACCCACAGCACCTAGTTCTCATTTGCACTAAAGGTGGCAGTGTAAAGGGGCTTTAGTGTAAATGAAAATCATGTCTGTAATCTTCTTCTGACAGATGATAGCAAAAGCTACAATCAGGCTCTGTTTTAAGCCCAGTTCTAGCACTCCTCTAACTAAGCAGAGAGAAATTGGTGGGCCTTTCAATTAGCAAGCTCACTCTAAAAGCCAAGCAGTATTTTATCTGGAAAGGTTGGGAAAAAAACTACTTTTGAGTTACAAGTCATAAAACGTACCTAGATATGATATTTTGATTTGTCTAAGGCCACTTTGTGTCCTCCTAGCTCACAGCTCATTACTATCCCTCAAAACCTGGAAAGAGCATCAACATGTTTGGAGAATGTACTGCATCTTAATTGGTAAACATTGAGCCAAATTCTGACACTGAGTCTGATCGCATACAGGAGAATTTCCCTCCGTGCAAGATGCTGCCGTATTGGGCATAGGGACCTGTCAGAGTGGAAGGGGGAATGTCAGTAGTACCTTGTATTATGGCTATTCTGGGCTGCAGAGTGACCCACAGGCACAAGTAAGAAGTTACTGTAAATTAAAGCAGAGGTTGTTCTTGAACCATACAATGAGATTCTACACACACACTCACACTCACACTCTTATTGTGGGCCTAATCCAAAATCCAGGGAAGTTAATGAGACTCTTTGCACTGATTTCAAGTGGGGTTGCATTTGACCCTATATAAACTATTAGTGCATTTGAATATTTATATACCTTCCTCTAATTGCTCTTTTGCATGCTTGAATACAGAGGGGGGTTGTAGATTGTAATTTTCCTTGGTGTATTTAGATTAAAGTTATCAAAGATTTTTGTATGTTAATATTTAAGAAATTGGCATTACAGTGTAACATAAATGGCATTTGAATCTTACAGCAGTGAAACTAATGATAAATTAAACTCATCAAGATTCTGTTCAGCTGAGAGCTTTCAAATTATTTTCTTGTTTGTTTGTTTTTGCATTGCAAAAACAAAAAGTATGCTCACCATCCATGCTCTTCTACAAGGACTGTCAAGATGTATGCAAAAATGTCACCTTGTCTGAGATGAGACTAAAGTTCTTAACAATCTTAAAAGGTGTTTCTGAGTGTCTGGAGGGATTTCCTGCATTTTGTTCTAGTTTCAAAATTTAAAAAATCTTCTAATTGTGTTCTTTGATGGATGATTCCTGGTAAGCATGTAATATAGTTGATAAATTAAAATATTTCTGCCTCTACAGAAAAGAGGCTGTGTATGGTAGGACTATAACAAGCAAACTGTGCCCTCAGAGATATACTGTGTGAATCATTGAGTTATGTAAACTATGGTGAAGGGCTTCTTACTATTTCACAAAGCTGCAAAATGTGGAGGACCTTTGTTGTGCTAGATTTCCAACAGATTGTTGTGCTATAAATCTGTTTATACATGCATTTGTACTGCATGTGGAAATTGGGTAACTGCATGCAATCCTTAGGCACTGAAGGTAACTACTTGTACAAATAATGACCCATGCTTCTCATGCAGGTGCAGTAAATGTGCACACATACAGGTCAAGACATACATGAATTTTGTGGGCTAATCTTAGCATTCCTCAGCTGAACATTTCTCCTGGAATCTAGTTTGAAGAGGTGTTGTTGGATAGTTTTTTTGCATCTCTTTAATTTTACCTTTGAGAGCATAGTGTAAGACAACAAAATGAAATTAGTTCATAAGTAAACAGGCAAAGCAGTGGTAAGCAGAAAACCCATTTTGTATTTTGGCAATGTTGTCTAGCTCATGTTGTTGAAGAAATATTATGAGTAATCGCTGGGATGTTGACTATAAGCTAAATTGTCATACCCCTTACAGGGGAGCAAGGTCCTCACCCTCTGTTACTCCCTTGCTCTGCCTTGTTCAGATTTCAGGCCTGAATACTGGGGGAGGAGAGAGGCTGCATGCCTGGTTACCTGCTTTACCTCTGCTCCACAAGCAAGTGGGCAGAGAAGACGAGGGATTGGAAGGAGCCTTGGTTCATGCATGCGCACACTCTCTTGCTTGCTGTCAATATGCACAGATAGTAAACTGCTGCATTAAAAAGGGTGTAGTAATTTACTCCTCTCCTAGATCGAGCAGGGAGCGAGGCAGGAATTGTGGCACCTGCTCCTGGGCCAATGCAGCTACACACTGCCCCCACGCAGGGAAAGTTAGTCTAGCCTCCTGTGACGCGGCGAGGCCGCAGTTTGTCCCGCAGCGGGGCTGTGGGATATCCCACTGCCTCGCTGTTAGTAGCCTTAACCCCAGGCCCTGGTCCGGGTGGGGCAACAACCAACGTGAGTCACTACGCTCAGGCCCTTAGGCAGGGCTGAGCGGCAACAGTTCTAGGCCCAGCCCTTAGGTCAGGGCGGGGCAGCAAACACAGCAGTCAGTAGGCTCAGGCGGGAAGTAAAGTTGGTACCCTGGTCGGTAAGGATTTCCCAGGGCAGGCCTACGTGGGCAAAGACCTTGACCAGTTCGTCGGCAATGGTCCTTGTTGTGATGCTCCAGAGCGGGACAGCTTCGGGGAAGCGGGTGGCATAGTCCACGATGACTAAGATGTAGAGAAACCTGGCCCGGCTTCTCGGGTGGGTTCCCACCAAGTCCATTGCCACCCGCTCAAAGGGCGTCTCCACGATGGGCATGGGTATGAGGGGGGCTGGGGCCATCTGTGAGGAGGCAGCAAGATGGCATGCCGGACAGGAGTTGCAATAGTTCCGCACCTCTTGATGCACCCCGGGCCAGAAAAACCGGACCAGGATCTGGGCGAGGGTCTTTTCCTGGCGTATGCGCCCGGCCGCTGGGACGTCGTGGGCAAACCTCATCACTGCCTGTTGGTGGCACCGAGGCACCAACAGTTGAGTCTGTAGTTCCCCAGTGCGGGAGTCCCAATCCACCCAATAGAGATGGTCGTGGGGCCAGGTTTTGGCTCGGGCGGGATCAAGCAGGGCGCCGTCGACCGCCGCGAGCTGCTCATATGCCTGGCCCAGGGTGGGGTCCTCCCACTGGTCCCGGCAGAAATCTGTGTCGATCACGGGGTTATCGATGGGCACCTGCAGGGGGTCCCCTGATGAGATGTCCTGGCTCTTTGGCCCGGCCTCCTCAGTCTCCTCGGCCGGGCCCTCGGGGCGGTCCCCTTTGAAGACAGGGGTGACGTCCGGGTCTTCCTGGGTGTGGGCCCGCAGGACGCCCACAAACTCCAGCCAGTCCCACCCCAGGATTATGGGGTAAGTGAGCCGTGGGGCCAGACCGACCATGAGGGTTCGCATGACTCCCTCCACCGTACAGGGAACTCGGGTGCTCGCGTACGGCTGGACGTCACCATGAATACACTGCAAGCGTATCATTCCCAGGCAGGGGTCTTCGGGGACACCGAGGGTTTGGCAGACAAGCATCTGTCAGCAGCCCGAGTCAATCAGGGCTCACGTCTGGCAGTCCCCGACGGTTACGGGCACGGTGATCTTAGTGGCCTGCGGTCCTCGGGCGTGGTTCTTGCCAGTACAGATGTGCCCAAAGCTGCAGTCCATCGCCGGGCAGTCCCGCTGAAGATACCCCTGCTTCCCGCAGGAGAAACAGGGCCCAAGTTCGGGTCGTCCTGGTCGGTTCGCACCACCTTTCGGGCTTGCCGCAGGACCCCATGGGGTGTGGCCAGTCCCAGGTCTGGTACCTGTAGGAGTTTGCCGAGGGGTCCCATCGGGCCACCGAGCCTGGGGTTTCTGACTCTGCGGGGGTGTCCGTGGGTCGGCGCGGGAGTTCGGCCGTCGCTCGGGGTTGGGGCACTTGAGCCCTGGAGGATGGTCCTGCATCCCCAGCCCAAGCAGGTTTTCCGCTGCAAGGAAGTTTTCCATGAGGGCGACGGCAGCGGCGCCTGTCTGGGGCCGGTGCCGAAGGACCCAGGCCCTTCCCCGCGGCGGGAGGACGTGGAGGGAACTGCTCCAAAATAACCTGTTCCAGGAGCTCTTCGGGGCTCCGCCAGTCCAGCTGTAGCCATCTCTTGCATAGGTCTCTCAGCTGTTGCACCACCAGCTGGCGCTGGGCACCGGCGTTGTAGGCAAGACTCTGAAACCACTGGCGAAAGGTTTCGGGGCTGACATCCAGAGTGTCCAAAATTGCCGCCTTCACCTGGATATAGTCCCTGGCCTCCTCTGTCGATAAACCCCAATATGCGGATTGTGCCGTTCCGGTCAAAGGGTGGCCCACTGGTCAGGGGCCCACTGCACGACCTGGGCCACCCTTTCACACGTCACCAGGAAGGCCTCGGGGTCGTCTAGGGGGCCCATCTTGGTTAGCCTTACAGCGGGTTTAGCTGAGGGGTCCCCTCTGGGCCTCCCAGCTGGGGGTCTACAGGTCGGGACAGCGCCGTCGCGAACTGCTGTACGCATTTTCGCTGGAAGTCCTGATGCTGGGTGGTCAAATCTCAAATCAGCTGCTGCTGGGCTCCTAGCTGCTTGACCAGCTGTTGTTGTTGCTGGAGCTGGGTGGCCTGCTACTGCTGCAGCTTGGCCGCCTGCTGTTGCTCCTTGCTCTCTGTCCAAAAGGTGAAGATTGGGACAGATCCATGTCTCCGGGGAGGTGGGGGAGGTTCGTTCCCCCCCAGCCCCTTTCTCACAGGGGTCGAGGGCTCGTGCCCACATTCTGGGCAGAAGTCCCCACTTCTGGTACCAAGTGTGATGCGATGAGGCCGCAGTTTGTCCCACAACGGGGCTGTGGGATATCCCACCGCCTCGCTGTTAGTAGCCTTAACCCCAGGCCCTGGTCCAGGCGGGGCAACAACCAACTTGAGTCACTACGCTTGGGCCCTTAGGCAGGGCTGAGCAGCAACAGCTCTAGGCCCGGCCCTTAGGTCAGGGCGGGGCAGCAAATACAGCAGTCAATAGGCTCAGACCCTTAGGCAGGGCTGAGCAATAGCAGTTCTAGGCCCGGCCCTTAGGTCAGGGCGGGGCAGCAAACACAGTAAGTCAATAAGGGGTTTGCGGCAGCCTCAGGCTAGGGAAAAGAGGGAGTCTGCCACCCCTGGAGGGGTGGCGGGGGGAACGCAGGCCCTCCCACTCCACTGCGTCCCAGCCCGGGGCCCTAGCAGCAGCGGGGAGTCTCTGCTGTCAGTGCGTATCCAAGCCGCAAAACACTGACATTGGTTCTGGCAGTGTTGCAGCCAGACTGGGGTCGGCTGCCCCCGGGCCACTTCCATTCTCCCCCTCATCGAGTACCTGAGTCGTCGCGGTGTCAGCAGAGGGGTCGACCACCATCGGTTCTTCAGGGTAAGTGTCCACAGGTGGGCTCGGTGAGTCCTCGGGGGTAGCGGGCAAGCGGCATGCTCAGCTCCTCATCGGGGTAGCGGGAGCAGGGCAAGCTTTACCAGTCTTCCTCAGGGTAACGAGCTAGGGGTAGGCTCGGCCAGGCCTCCCCGGGGTAGTGAGCGAGGGGTAGACTTGGCCGGCCGGGTGCAACGTCAGGCCGGCCGCGACCTTCTGCTGGCTCCCCAGCAGGAGCTCGGTCACAGACGTCTGATCTCTCTGGCGGCTGGGGTTGCACTGAGCTCCGCTGGTGAGCTTTTATACTTCTGGGTCTATGCCTTGACCTCTGAGGGGCGGGGGGGGAAAGGTTTGTCCCGCAGCAGGGCTGTGGGATTTCGCACCGCCTCGCTACACCTCCTGTGGTTAGATATAAGCCATGTCTCCAACTGTGACATTTTCTTACTGATTCTGAACTCTGCTGAAAATGAATTGTTCACAAATGACAGGTGGGGATCTGAAACTTGACTAAATGGGTGGCTACAGCAAATGATACTGTCCTCTTGAATATACAGGCAAGACTGAATAAAGGCCAAATCCTGATCCCATTGAACTCATTGGGAAACTTGCCGTTGATTTTAGTGAGATCAGCACTTGGCCTCTAGAAAAGAGGGCTCACCTCCGCCGGGATGGATTTCCCTATTGTGCTGT
Source organism: Gopherus flavomarginatus (assembly GCF_025201925.1). Taxonomy (NCBI): domain Eukaryota; kingdom Metazoa; phylum Chordata; order Testudines; family Testudinidae; genus Gopherus; species Gopherus flavomarginatus. The sequence goes on from NC_066620.1 coordinate 90,043,866, forward strand.
TTCATGGTTCTGTGTGTGCACGTGCACAGGATAGGGTAAAGTGCAATGATATTTTTCTAGTGATTGTTGTGATGTGATAAATCTCTTACCATTTGCCTAGCACCTTTTCATCCTGTGTGGCTTTCCTGACCTGTATATAAAATTGTCCAGCACTAAATATTACCCGCTCTAGACTGACCCTCCTTCCCCCGCCAGCAGACATTCACACCTCTTCAGAAAAGAAATTCAGGACAAATACAATATGTAATTGAACACTGAGTGGGAGGAAAGTAACTCCCTGAGTTGGTGCCAGTTCACTTCCTCACTTAAGAAAAATCCCCTGGGGATGGGGTCAGAAAAGGCAGAAAACTGAGGTGAACTGAACCTCAACATTTTCTTGGAAGCATGGCCTCTTCCATGGTGCCATAGAGCAGGCAGTGCATGAGGTTCCACCACATCAGAAGTAAAAGCCGTTCTGTGGCAATGGTTACGCTTTCATGTGGCTCTCTGTGCTTTGTCTCCCCCTCCCTTCCCCACCAGATCTTCCCTCCTTGTCCCCCTCCCCACCATGGCATGAGCTTTGTTGTACTATACTGTAGTTGGCAGAGTTCCCTGTGGTTGCTCATTGTCAACTATGGAGGGACTCTGCAGGCATTAGTGCTGCTCTCCCAGTCTTTATTCAAGCCTTGTTTGATGGTGTCCAATTTGCAAATTAATTCCAGTTAAGCAGTCTCTCACTGGAGTCTGTTTTTGAAGGGGTTTTTTTGTTGTAATATTGCGACTTTTAGGTCTGTAATTGTGTGGCCAGAGAGGCTGAAGTGTTTTCCAACTGGTTTTTGAATGTTATAATTCTTGACATCTGATTTGTGTCCATTCTTTTACGTAGAGACTGTCTGGTTTGGCCAATTTACATGGCAGAAGGGCATTCCTGGCACATGATGGCATATATCACATTGGTAGATGTGCAGGTGAATGAGCCCCTGATGGCGTGGCTGATGTGATGTGACTGGGAGTGGATGGGCCGTTACACAAAGTAAAACTATTTCCCCATGCTTATTTCCCCCTTCCTCTCCCCCAGTTCCTTACATCTCCTTGTCAATTGCTGGAAATGGGCCATTTTCATTACCACTACAAACAGTTCTTTTTCTCTCCTGCTGATGATAGCTCACCTTAACTGATCACTCTCCTTATAGTGTGTATGGTAACACCCATGGTTTCATGTTCTGTGTGTGTGTGTGTGTGTGTGTGTGTGTCTATATCTTCCTACTGTATTTTCCGCTACATGCATCCGATGAAGTGGGTTTTAGCCCACGAAAGCTTATGCTCAAATAAATTTATTAGTCTCCAAGTTGCCACAAGTACTCTTGTTCTTTGTGTATGGAAGGTTACTACTAGCAACCTTCCATTATTCCTTCAGCTGAACATGCAGAAGCACTATGAGCAAAGTCTTCTTTCTGTTGCCCATTTATAGTCAGAGTCTCTCCTTAAAGATGATAACACTACAGGTTTTTAAATGACTGTAAATGATGTCTTTGGACAGTAGGCTGTATTTGGAAAGGTCTGCACTAATGGTACTGTAGCACATACACATAGATCACTGTAATAGATAATAAGGTCTGTGATGAACAGGCATTGTGAGCCCAGTCACTTCAATTATTTACTCCACTGTTTCAATTTACAGGTTCTGTTTTTATCTATTCACATCATGAAGTTTCATAGGCAGAAGCAGTGGGATGCTGACGTCTTGCATTCAGACTCAACGTATTGTACTGAAAATAATAATTCCCAGTATATACACACTTCATATTTGGCATAGCATTTAGTTTGGATTCTCCAGAGTTTCTGGTATTAGGGATTTAATTGTAGAAACAAGTGTGGTGGGGTTTAAATAAATATTGTGTTTTCTTTCACTCGCAGTAACAGCTGTGATTTTATTTTTTCTTTTCTTTCACAGGAAGAAGGTATAGTGAAGGAAATAGACATCAGTCATCATGTAAAGGAAGGTTTTGAAAAGGCGGATCCTTCACAGTTTGAGTTGCTGAAAGTATTAGGGCAAGGTTCCTACGGAAAGGTAATTTTCTATAGTATGTAATCATTCAGATTAGCATTGTGAGAAGATAACATGATGGACTTAATTCTGCTTTGAATGGCACTAGTACCATTCCATTGAAGTCAATGAAGCTGTATGGGCAGAAGAGCATATTTGCCATTTACTGGGGTCCTATGTACGACACAGGTTAGGGGATAATGTTTATAAGGCTAGGCCTAGAACACGAGTGAGTGTTATATACTGGTTTATGTAATCCCCTCTGTGTTGCATTAACCCACCCCCCAGCTGTTTCAGATCGTGGTATAATTGTTAGTTAGGGGACATTGGTTGGGATTTTCAAAGAGGCCTGTGGGAACTAAGCATCCAATTCCTGTTGACTTTCAATGAGGTATGGTCACATAATCCCCTCAGGACCCTGTGAAAATCCTCTGAGGCTCATGTTCTGAGCTCTGGAAATCCCAGGCTTAGGGAGCAAGATAGCAACCATTAAAGTTAAAGCATGGGACTGGGCATCAAATGTTTCAGTTGCAGCTCTGCCAGTGACACCACGTATGGTCTTGAGCTTTCACTTACCTTCTCTGTGCTTCAGTTTGCCCATCTATAAAATGAGGTTATTGATAGCTTCCTCGCAGTGGTACTGAGAGAACTTTATGATGCTCAGATGAAAAGTACTATGTAACTGCAAACTATTATTATCTTTTAAGTAACATAAACTAGTTAGTTTTGCATTGTCACGTCCATTTTTAATGCCCACAAAAGCCATGTTTGTGCTCATGTTCCATGGCTGTATGCATATTGTACATATCTATTGCAAAACAACGTACAAAGACTAGAAACCACAAACCATCACCTGAATGTCCTTTGGTTAAGCAACCACATTGCTATATAAGATCTCCAAACCTTTGCAAGTATGACCCTCGCTAGCAGCTGGTAAGCCTAATTTAAACCAGGTGCCAAAAATCCTTGTTTAAAGTTTATTTTTCTTGGTTTGTTTGAAAACATTCCCCAGGCCTGAACCCTTGATTAATCACTCAAGAAACTGATGCACTCCTGAAATCAACTGAGTTACACTAGCATAAAATGGAGGAACAGCGTCAAGATGTCTAGAGTGGCTCACAACTGTGAGAGCCGACCTCAGGGCAGACGCTCCAAACTGGTTGTATGTTCTAGAATTAGAATTCACCAACCCAGTAACAAGTGTGAACTCCTGAAGCACTAGAACTGTCTTACCATGGAGTCGCAGACAGAGTGGAATGCCCAAGGGGACTATTTCCCCCCCTCCCTCAGGCAAGCTGGACTATGTGATAGATGGTCACTTTACACCAAAAATCACAATACTCAGTTTACTACCGGTCAGTCACTTACCCCAGGTCATTTGAGCTCCGATCTCAAACCAAAGAGAATGCCTGTAGCCAATCCTGTAATAAACTAACGATTTATTAACTAAGGAAAACAAATCAGAGTTATTTATAAGGTTCAAACAGGAAACATACACACACAAATGAGTTACCATTAAATTTAAAATGGTCATATAAGATTCTATAATAAGCAGCTCTATATGTCCTTATGGGCTGACGAGGCCAAACAGCATGGGGATCTCTTGCTTATGTTTAGGAATCTTTACTCCTCCAGGTCCACACAGCATAAAGATCCTGGTTTCTTCTTGTCAGGGATTTTTATCCCATGTTCCCCAGAATCCAAGCGGATGGGATGAGTTCATGCACAGGTTTTCATTTTGTGGAGGAAGTTAGGAATGCTATCAACAAGGTCTCTGTCCTTGATGCTACATAATGCTTATTTGCCTTCAGTGGGCCATCTTGTGTGCAGGACAAACACTTTACCTTAATTAATGCTGCTTTTCCTGTTTGAGTTATGCAGTGACACAGGTTTACAGTGCAAACATTCAGTATAATTTTATATCATGGGATAAAAATATTATAAGTAGGATTAATGCGTCCAGCATCCTACTAACATTCCATGAAGTCTACACACTAAACACATTTTTAGAACTTTAATATCTATTTTAACTATACTAACCCACAGATAAAGCCAGACTAGCTTCCAGCTGTGTATTTGTCAGTGTCCAATGAGGCCTGGGGCCTTGGCATAAGCTGGCACCTGGTCTGCCAGGGTCACATACTGATGAAGCAGGCCCTACAATTTTATTCCTGAGACAAACTATAATCTAGAGGATTTATCAGCTTTTCTGAACACTGCAAACAGATAACTATCACTGCATCTGTTACAAGTTCCCTGGGATGAGGGAATTTGGAAACCATTCACCAGCAAATGTATGAGCTGCAGCCCTGCATAGGAAAGACCATAGTATTCTTGTGTTCTAAACATCTGTATTTTAAAAAAACAGCCAGACCAAGTAAGCATTGGCTGCTGCAGTGAGAGGCAATGGTTTGTTGTTTTTTTTTAAAAACGGTGGGAGAGGGTTTGTTCTTTCAAGATCAGCAGTTGGCAGCTCTCCTTATTCCAAATGCCCCAGATCTTTTGCTCTGTTGTAGTTTCAGAATATGGGTATAATAAATATTTCAGAAATGGTTCAATGGCCATCTTAGAGTGTACTGCTGTATTGCATTATTAGTCCTATAAATTGGCTCTTTACAGTTAACATTTCACAGCTAAAATAGCTAATCTCTGGTGCCAAGAAATACTTACCAAAGGAAGACTTGCTCCTGTTGGGCAATATCTATACACTCCAGTGAAGGATCAGTGAATAACTGGGTACAGATTCAACCTAGCTTGGGTTGAGGGTGATTGCAAGTCACCATTCAGGGAGCTATGTGAAATAAGTTAGTGCTCTTCATACCACAACAGGTACTATTTGGCAGCTTCAGCCAAGAGGCGTGGGATTGAATGCCCCTGGAAAGCTAACCACCTCTTCGCTCCAGTAATGGTCCCTGGGTGGGGAAGCTTGCACTAGGGTTGCTTGTGCTGTTCCTATCTAAGTTTTCATTACCATAATGTCTGAGATTCTTGTTTAACTTTTATAGCATGTTAGTCTCCAGGACTGTCAAATCACCACTTTTGATGGCTACTAGCTGGAGCCAACTCTCTGCTGCAGGATGCTCAAAGAAACTTCCTTTGTAGTCTAGTAGAGCTGCAGGTGCTCAGCATCTCTGAAAATCTTATTTAGGTGCCTAAATAAGGGTTTAGTTGCCTAAATTTAGGCAACCACACAGGCTGAAGGGAATTTTGACAATTCTATTTGAATTCCATTGTACCTTTAAGAAGAATAAGACATACTTTTGCAATACAATGCATTTTTGTTTGTTCCATTTCCCTTTTGGTTTCATAATTATTTTGATGTCCTCTAAAACAGCACACAATGTTCCTTGACTCATTTTTTTTGGAGGGGAATGCAGACCAACTGCAATATCCCATGCTACGCAGAACAGCTGACAAATGACTAATAATTTAAGTTGATGATTTTTCTTATTACAGGCATAGGGATGTTACTGGCTTTGCAAGATTATATAGCATACAGTGAGGTTTTTTTTCTGCCCCTTACTTCAGCCATTCCAGTTTAATATCTCTGCAGGTATAATGTGCTGTGCTGCTGAAAGTTCAAGGCCTCTTATGAAACATTATATCTAATACTGTCCACTTGATTGGGAGTTAGATACCATGCCAATGTTTAAAGGTGAATAACAATGCTTAGACTCTGGGGTTTAGTCAAAGTTGCTTACTGTGATTTTTTTTTCCACTTCCGATCCCCATAATGCCAGACACTATTTCTGAGTAGAATTGAGTGAAAAACACACACACAAAAGTTTCCATGAATACTTGAACTTTTAAATGATTAGCTTTGGCAATGTCTGGTCCTCTTTCTGTCTTTGATTGCCATGAATATTTGAGTAATTGACCTTAATTGAGCAAGAATGTTAATGAAAAATGCATTTTTCAAGTTGTATCTGTAGAAGCTAGATTTTACACTTTGCATGCACAATTATTGGTGGTAGAGGTGCTTCACTTCTCGTCCCTGTCCAGCAGCAGAAGTCCTGAAATACCGCAGAGAACAGCTTCTCTGATTATATTTCTAGCCCATGTGGAACCAGTACATACTGGAAATTGACTGAAAGACCCTGCTCTTCTGAGATTTCTTGCCTTATTGCTAGATCAAGGAGGTATAAATAGTTTGGAAATCTTCAAACTAAGTTTTGGGAGGCCTATAGTGACTGAACTAAATTGCTTATCTCTCCCTCTCCCTTTTGTCCCAAAAATTCACCTGGGACTAGATAGGAAGAAATTGCTGCACATAATAAAATAAAAACATGTATTTTGTAAATTTGCAGAATCAAAGTGTGTAGTAATAGGAACTTCTCTTAGATGTACACTGGGCAAACTCTCTGTATTGTAGTGACCAATTCATTCATCAAATGTAGCCCTTTTTTCTGTTCATGAAGTTTTCATGAACAGACTTTGATCTTTGCAATTTTACAATACTTATGCACACATATCAACTTCTGGATTGTTAATGAACTATTCAACTACATGCTTAGATTGTCAATCATGAATAATGAATCACATAATATGGTTTCTTCTCCCTGAGTCAAATGATTAAACCTCTTTAAATGGGTTGAACACATCTGGGCACAAATAGCAAATATCTTGTTTTCATGCAAATCAATCATGTTTTCAGTAGCTGTTCAGAAATCAAACAGATATTGCAAATACTATTACTATTCAACCAGCTTTAACTGGATTTGTGAAGAACTGATAATATTGAACATGTCACCTTTAGGAGAGGGCAATAAGGTAGAAAATGAAGCTTACAAGGGTCAGCTAAGACAATTGTTTATGAAGTAAAAACTAAACACTTTGAGCCATTAACTTTTCCTTAGAATTCTTGCCGTCTCGGTATCCATTACTTCATCAAATTCAGCAAATGCTCTCCCCTCAAATCATAGTACTTGATTACATAAATGTCTTATTGTTGTAGGTATTTCTGGTGAGGAAGATCAAAGGATCTGATGCTGGCCAGCTTTATGCCATGAAGGTACTTAAGAAAGCAACTCTGAAAGGTATGGATTAAGACACGGGGCTGAAAACGCTATCTCTCTTGTACTGTAGAGTATACTTTTATTGTGATGTTTAGGATTTGTTGGCACAGTTTTGGAGGATTTAAGAACACAAAAACATGTTCTTATCAGCCTCCACCATTCAATTTCCTCATTATGGACTGAACTTACTAAAACTCCACACTTTCAGTGCAACACTGTGCCTTTAAATAATTGCACCCAAAATTTTGCAGGATCAAATAGTAGCTGGGGGAATGTTATTTAACAGGACCTGCAAATCAGGCAACAGGTGCAGGTGTTCTCATTTGCACCTGCAATAAATTGCAGGCAGTGTTATTTGTGGGCACCAAATTAGAGGGCAGTTTTGAAAATTGGTCCCTAAAATTTTTACATCAAAATTTTTTTTTCATTTTTCAATATTTAGCCATTTTAAGAAAATGCTCAATATGGTTGTCACGATCACTGGCAGATGCAGTTATATTTTGTGTTCATAGTAACTAAAATGTACAGGCAAGGAAAGCTGAGCACTGATTGTTACAAAAAAAAGGTAAATAATGAAGAGAGAAATTGTTGTTCCATCTGTAATAGGTACCATAGCTCAATCTGAGTAGCAAAGACAGACTGGGTTGCCGTATGGAAAAATAAAATGTTGTTCTGCTTTCTCATTTTATTCTAGTTATAGCTGTGGTTGAGAGAGAGTTCAGTGACTCAATTCACTTTTATTTTTTCCTTTGGCCATACAGTATTGGAGCCAGAAATTAAATAAGGAATTTGATTTTTGCTAATTCTGCATGACTTATTCACTATTTTAATAAGGATTATTTATAGTTCTTCTGGGGTTACTTTTAATTTGCATCTGAGTGTTGGCATCTCTGTTGTTGAAATACATTTAAATCATTTAAAGGTATTTCAAGAGTAGAAAATAACTCACTATTGATAAAAAGTAACCCTATTGAATGATTCTCATGATATATTTGAAAACTCACGGGCTCAAACTTTCAAGAATGACAAGTTATTTCTGGGTGCCTAACATCTCTCAAGTTGGATATCTACAATCAGTAGTCATTCTAGGTAATTTTGGTTATGACTAACAGCACGGTAGATGTCAAGTCGCTGATGACATGACACAGCAATTCTCTTGAGCACCAACCAAAACATGCAAACAGAAAACTAAGCACTCACATAGCATTATCTGACGTCAAAGCCCTTTACAAACATTAATTAGAAATGCTGAAGCAGCTGCTGATCTTTCCATTTAGAATTTTTATAGAAGAGTTTGCATTCTGCTGTTTTTCCTGGAATAAACATCCATCTAAATATTTCTGATTCTAATGGATAAATATTTGTGTGTGTTTATACATGTTTATAACAGAGAAAATCCTCAAGTCTTTATTCATAGTCAAATTCTGCAGTACCTCAACTAATCAAAACTCTGAATGTTCTCCACCTGTGAGAATTATTTCTGTTCTGTGAGAAATCTGAGGAAAGAACACATAGCTTGTTACTATTCTTGTGAACCCACAAAAACGTAACCCTTCTCCTGCAAGAGTTTTTTATTTTTTCACATCCTCATATAGATGAGTAAGGTCCTTGCCGCAGGAACAACCTCTGGCTTTCTGTCTTGTGCAGCACCAAGTACGTGCTTACCACTTTACAAATAGAATACTTTGTCTGCGGTTTTGTAGCTATGTTGGTCCCAGGATATTAGGCTGTGGGTATGTCTACACTGGAAACTTGGAAGTGCTGCCACGGGAACGCTCCTGTGGCAGTGCTTTGAAGTATGAATGTGGTCGCGTGCTCCTGGTAATCCACCTCCACAAGGGGATTACCTCTGAGCACTGGGAGCCTGTCTACACTAGCACTTCAAAGCGCTCAGACTTGCTGCACTCAGGAGGGGTGATATTTCGCACCCCTGAGCCAGCAAGTTAGAGCACTATAAAATGTAAGTGTAGACAAGCTCTGTGTCTACACTGCCACTTTCAGCGCTAAAACTTCAATTGTTTGGGGCAACACAAGTTTTAGCACTGAAAAGCATCAGTATCGAGAGCGCTTTATTGCCCGGAGAGTGGGGGGGAGACCCCTAATTCGGGGTGTTTATTTTTGTGACTACACTGCCCATGTCACAGCACTGCAGGGATCTCACTGTAATGCGGGCAGTGTAAACATACCCTTAGAGAGACCAGGTGGAACAGATTGTTTAGCATAAGTAGCTAACAGACATTTCAAGGGGTCATTCAAGGTGCAGTTGCCCATTAACACCTTTCCAGTCATGAAGTGGGGAGGGGGAAAACCAGGGTGAGGTTGTTAGCAGGTTACAGATTGTTGTAATAAGCCACAAATCGAGTGTGTCTCTTCAGTCTGTGATTTTTAGTGTCTGGCAAAATATTTAAGCTCACAGGCTGGTCTTTTGAAGATGTTGTGCAAGTTTATTTTGAGGCTGAGGACTGAGTGGTCAAATGAGTGATCACTTTCTGAAAAGTGTTGACCCACAGGTGATATGGTGTTTTTTGTGTCTCATGTTTCTGTGAGAGTCCCTTTGAGCATGTAGTTGTCTGTCCGGTTTCACTCACGTTGTTGTTGGGATATTAGGGCACTGGATCTGGTACACCACATGGTGTGATAGACACATGTAAGACCCATGCATCCTGAAAGGTGTGTTGTGGGGGTTGTTGACTCTCATAGCAGAGGAGAGATGTCTGCAGGCTTTGCATCTGTTCTGTCAGGGTCTGGTCCAACTTTGAGTTGGCATCATAGGCACTGACTCGGTGGGTGCTCCAGGGCTGGAGCATCCATGGGGGAAAAATGGTGGGTGCTAAGCGCCCATGGCAAACAGCTGTTTCGCGGCGTGCAGGAGGGACGGGGGAGGAGCAAGGACACGGCGTGCTCAGGGGAAGGTGTAGGGCGGGGGTGGAAATGGGCATGAAGAGGTGGGGTGGGGGTGGAGCAGGGGCGGGAAGGGGATAGGGCCTTGGAGGAAGGGGTGGAGTGGGGGCAGAGCTGGGGGTCGAGCACCCCCGGCACTTTGGAAAGTCGGTGCCTGTGGTTGCCGTGTCTTGGTCTGTGGGGAGCTTGTTTCTGATAATGAGCTTGGAGAGATAAGGAAGTAGTTTGAAGGCCAAAAGAAATTCTACAACCTCATCCCACATGAACCCACCCCAGAGACCTTCTGCATGCTTCCCAAGAGACACAAACAAGGGAAACCATCATACCTGGTCCTGGCACTCTTACTGACAGAATATCAGGACTAATAGAAACCATCCTCAAACCACTCATGCACAAATGTCCAGATTCCTCCAGGACATAACTGACTTACTCCACAACTTTAACAAATTTTCTCAGAACACCATCCTTGCCACCATGGATGTCACCTCCCTGTACACCAACATTCCTCACAATGACTGCGTCACTGCCTGCCTCAAATATTTACAAAACAATGGACCATACTCAGATATCCACTCAAGACACATCGCCAGACTCATCCATGTCCTACTCACCCATAACAATTTTACATTGAACAGATGCTTCTGGTTCCCCTCCCCCTGCATCTGCACAACATCACCATGCTTCCTAGAATACTCCACAGCTGCTTTTCAGACATTTTAGTGGTAACACCTGGAAGCTGTGATAGGAATGTGATCTCTGCCAGATCCCACCTGCTCCATTCAGATGGGTCACAGTGTGGAGATTCCAGTCAGAGAGTATGTTTTTCACTGACTTTTGTGCCCCTAGGGATCAGCATAGGGTAAAGAACAAACGTTTGTAGCCCAGATCAAAGGTGTGGGGAGGTCCACATTGGCTTCTTACAAACATGTTATCTGCCTCGAATTAACTGGCAATCAATTCACTTGAGTTACAAAAGTGAAGACAGCCCAGAAGTGTGGTGAAGGAAGGGAAATATTAAGAGCCGCAGTGAGAGCTGCCGTCAGTGAAGTTCCAAAGAATTTGGCACAGAGGATAATAGTTTTGACAGCTTAGTTTGATCTTTAAATGACTTCTAAGTTATCGCTGCCCACCCACACTGAGCAGGGCTGGAAATCTCTCCAATTTGAGGTATTTATTACCATGTCAAATGATGGGTGCAAATGCATAAGTGCTTGCTAGCTATAATTCAATAATTAATGGCAAAACCGTTGCTGCCCAGGCTCTTTATTTTATTTCATTTTATTTATTTATTTTTGTGCTACCCACCCTGCACTGAACTGCATAAACCTGAATGTCACCACCCCATGAGTAAGGCTAAGATTTTTGTCAGGGATATTTTTAGTAAAAGTCAGGGACAGGTCACGGGCAATAACTACAAATTCACGGAAGCCTGTGACCTGTCCCTGACTTTTACTAAAAATATCCCTGACAAAATGGGGAGGGAAGAGGCTCCTACACTTACAGTGGCTGAGAGGTCCAGGGGCCCCCACGGACTGGCAGCTGCAGGGGTCGCCACCCGCACTGCTGAGGGGCGTAGGGTACCCCACTGCCTATGGCGGCTGAGAGGTCCAGGACCCTCCCACAGACTGACAGCTGGGCAGCTCTGGGGGGCCACTTCCCACAGCAGCTGGATACTCCGAGGTGGTCCACCAGCCACCTGCGGCAGCTGGGCAACTCTAAGGGGCGGGAATTTCCCCCTAGCTGCCTGCCTGTGGCAGCTGAGAGCTGCCCCGGAACTGAAGTGAAAATGTCACTGAGGTATCTGGAAATCACAGATTCTGTGACATAATCGTAGCCTTACCCATGAATAGCCCTTGCAACCCTAAAAACCACATTGGTTGGTTGGTTTTCTGTATGAAGGTAAATTTACAACAATATAAGGGAAGTGCGGTGGGGCAGACAGCTTAAAAAAAGCTGCAGAAAACCTTGCCTGTTTGGATTAGTCTGAGGAGCTAGTTTGTGGGTAAAGAGTATTAGGCGTTCAATGCATGCTTTAACCAAGAGTTACCCACCTATGGTGAATCTCTTATTCTTTAGCAGTAGATAATCTCTCCAGGCTAGTTATGCCTCATTATTCAGCATGATCCCAGAGTTCAGTGACAGCAAAGGTTATTGTAAAAACTGTACAGAACCTTTTACCTTCAGCAATCAATAGTTTCCAGCATTCACAGCTCACAATGAGCCAGTTCTGTACCAAGAGAGCTCTGAAGTTCAAATATATCTCTCTATAGAAAAACATAGTATTTAGAGATGGAATAGATCTGTTAGGTAATGGAGTCCCTCTCCCTTCAAGGGCAAATGTATCCCCAGTTGTGGCTGTATTGTATTTTAAGCTGATATTAGATGTTAAATATTGAAGTCTTAGAATGGAACAGTTGCAAGGATATGAGAGGTACACAAAAACTCTTATGACAAGAAAAATAATCCTTACTAGTATTAAAATAGCACATGTATGAATAGTCATATATTTATGGCATGGATACTTGATAATGGAAAATGCTATAGTTTGGTATAAATCAAACCAAAATTAGTTACTTAATGACCCATGGCCTTCAGTGCTTGCTGCTGGGTGCTTAGCACTTCTGAAAATCAGACCATTTATTTACAACCCTAAATAAGGATTTAGAAAACTAATTTTAGGCACTCACTTGAGGAAGAAACTTTGGTAATACTTCCAAATTTTTAGTATTATCTGTTAGATGGATACTAAATGGGGATACAAGGCTGCAGTTAGGGATGTTTGCAGAACTTAGTCAGAAAATTCAGAGTGTCAAATGTTTAGTGTTTCTTTTAAACCAAGATATTAACATGAGGTTCTTTTTGTTTAATCTATATTTTTCAAACTTAAAATTGTGTTAAAGTAATACTTGTCTAGGAATTTCTTAAAAGTTGTGAGGTGTTTTGAATAAGCCCTTAAGAAGTGGAAATATTTTAAACACTATAAGAATTATTTTCTTGAAAGTATTTTTTGGAAAACAGACAAGAATATAATGTTTAACAAAAAACTAGAGTATTTCAATGAAGCAGGGCTGCCCTTCACACCTATTGAAACCCAGAGGACAGAAGCAGTGGGGCTCCTCAGTACTCTATCAGAAACATGGCACACAGGAAGTTCAGATTTACTAATTTGATTCTCATTGTTGCTCTTAAGATGTTTACAGGCTCCATCAGCTCTGGCAGAAAAGGTTCAAAGTTCCTTGATTAGGAGCTGTTTTGAATCACATAAATTATAAACTCCACTAAACATATCTGAAGAGTTTGTTGTAATGGAATACAAGGACTAACTGGAGTTCTGTTATGAAGACACAGCCTTGTAAGACATGTTCTATAGTAAGTGGCATCCTAGCCATATAGGGATAACTCAGTGGTTTGAGTATTAGCCTGCTAAAACCAGGGTTGTGAATTGAAGCCTTGAGGGGGCCATTTGGGGATTTAGTTGGGGATTGGCCCTGTTTTAAGTAGGGAGTTAGACTAGATGACCCCTGAGGTCCCTTCTAACCCTGATATTCTATTCTATTTTTGAATCAGTGCTTTTGAACTTCATAATAATAGTGCTGAACATGGATCTTACAAGGTCTGCAAGATGGGCCTAAGGACTTGTCAGAGGCGGGATGTATCTGCTGATCTGGTCAGCTGTACTGGCAATACCTGCAGATTTTGAAAACTTTGTAGTGAGAAGCTTCTAGGTTTCTTGAGGAACAGAAGCTGTTTGGCTCTCAAAGCACAGCGGTTTCTGCCACACTGCAGTTTATGGAGCTTACACACAGCATGGTGTCTCTCCCCCAAGTTTCTAAATTCCTTGAACAAATGGCACAGTCTGTATCTGCAGAGTTTATGATCTTCTTGAGTAAAAGCTATTTGGTTTATGGTGTTTATAGCTGTGCTGACTATGCTGTAACATTTACAGATTCTGAAAAGCCTAAAAAGAATTTTATTAATTCCACAGAATTTGGAGTTCTCAGAGGTTAAATTAGGCATAACAAACTGCTAATTAAACACACACATATATACAAAAGTCCCAGACAGTAGATGTCATTCAGGACATCATGCATCAAAAAATTGGACATGCATCTGACGAAGCGGGTATTCACCCACGAAAGCTCATGCTCCAAAACATCTGTTAGTCTATAAGGTGCCACAGGACTCTTTGCTGCTTTTTCAAAAAATTGGAGTTTCCATACTGTAGCAGTGGCTTACGTGTTCAACCATCAGGTGCAGTAACTCAGTTTTCCCCCTCACTGTGCCTGCCTCAGTTTCCTGTTGGTGGTTGTGTAGTTTAGTCCTGAGGCTAACCCCTAAAACTTCTCTGGTTCTGTTGTAACAAGTCCACTGAAACAACCTGAATACAGAGTCTCTAAACATTCACCCCTTGGTGCAGAGTTTTCAAAGAACACATCACCCAAATAAACAAATTTCACTCATTGGTGCATAGGTACAGAGTCCTATACTACTGGGCTCTTCCACAGCCTGTGTTAAACCTTTGAACAGAACTACTCTCTCATAATCTCTGGTTTTCTAGCCCAAAACATTGCCTTTTCTTAAGCTCTCCCTCATTCTTGTACTGTCCCTCAAGACCTCTTCCCAAACTTTCCAAAACCCTTGAGGGCCATTTACCTCGAGAGACCCAATAGTGAGTTCTGTCCCCTTCAGGTCAAGAGACCCAAAGAGACCCAAGAGACCCAAAATAGGTCATCCCTAAAAAGCTCATGCTCCAAAACGTCTGTTAGTCTATAAGGTGCCACAGGATTCTTTGCTGCTTTTCCTGGTCACCCATGGGTCTGAGGGAAGACTACCACTTATATTTCCCCCACAACCTGGACCACATCCATTGTTGCCTAACATACAGGTCCCCTGCTCCTTGGGAACTACAAGTCCCAGAATGTCATGGTTCTGAACCTGGAAAGTGGACAGAGCTGGAACTCTGATATGAAAAACAAAATGTGGTTTATGCTATTAATGGATCGCTTGAAAGATATTTTTGGGAAGAATGTAGCCATATGCCATAAAAAAAAAATAGCCATGGTTATACAAGCTCATTGTGTAAGAGAACATATATTCTGAAAATGTCACCCTGAACTGTAGAAATTTAAGTACCGCTGCTAGTATTGATTGCAAAATATTTCTCAAAAAGCCAACACAAAGACTTCAGGTCAAAACAGTTACCAAAAAAAAATCATATGGAAAAAAAATCATTAGAACTTTCTTTTTTTATTGGCTGCTTCTTTCCAAAGAGCTTCTTTAAAGATTGACTCACTTGCATCTAGATTTTAATTTTTGTATGTGTGTATTTATACTTCTTGCTGTTTCTTTAGTAATTCAGAGCACAGGTTCAGATTTGGATGAGAGGGCAACTTTTCTCTATAAAAATAAATTCTGATCACGCAGTATTTGTGAGTTATATTGTCTCTTTCTATTCAAGCCAGCTGGAAATTCTCATTGTATAAGGTCCTGATCAAATTATAGCCTCATACCAATGATGCACTTAGAATTGTTAAGATCCTGCACTAAGGGGAAAAAAATCCCATTTCTGAGGACTTTAAGCCTCTAGGGCTATATAATTTCTTAAAATGCTATTGTCCTTCAGCAATGGAGTTTTTTAAATAGGAACTCTGTGTCATTCAGTAGAATTATACCTACAGGGCAGGAGCAATTATAAAACTGTGCCTGTACTTTTTTAAATAACATATTGACTGGTCTACCCGTCTTTAAACAATTGCTGGAAACCCACTGGAGACCCCATCAGATGTTGTTTTCAAAAGCCATCATGTTATATAGGGACAAACAGAGAAATGCCATCAAGTTGAATAAAGAGCCTCATTTTGCTCAGCCGAAATTAATCAGTTTGGAAACATGCACTCTACTAAATCCAGGGGAAAATAATCCAAAACACATCAGATGATGGGGGTTTGGGGGGGATGAATACTGATTTGAATGACAGTAATTATAATTTAGTATTTTGCATGTTTAAAACTTGTTAACTGGTTAATTAATCACCATAACACAACCGTGAGGAAGGTGGGTGTTATGAGGAAGAACTCAGAGCTGATTCAAAGGCCAGATTCTCCATTGCTCCCAAACAAAGGTTAACCTAAATTTGAAGTTGTCTAAGCCACACCTCTTCTCTACATTTTATCGGTTTCATATTTTGTATCCATTGATGATTCAACACAGGGTCAAATATAAACCCCCTGAAATGCTTGGGCTCTTTGAAAGGCTGCGTCTGTGCAACCGGCTGATGTCACATTGGCTGATGTCAACAACTCCGGATAATAGGAAGTCCTATGACTAGTCACAGCCCAAGCCAGAATCAAAAGAAATTGACTCCTAGAGCAAGTTCCATTTCTGGTCTTTTAGCAGTGAGTAATTGGTGATTTAGGTACTGTGAAGGAATGTACTACTCCTTTAAAGGATAGGCTGGAGCCTATGGCTGGGACAGCTTGGGGTGTATCAAAGGGGCCCTGCCTCACCCTAGGGCTGTGCTACATAAACAGGAAGAGGAAGCTGAGCAAGAGAGGAAAGTATTAGTGCAATAGGACTCTACAGAGATTTTTATTTATTTTTAATCTAGAAAAAACTGCAAATGTATTTCAGGGAAATACCCTGATTGCATAAACATACTGTCACGGAGTACAGGCGAGTCAGGGCCCTGTACCCCCGGCTTCCTGCGATTCATCATGACTCTCAGCCAGCCAGTAAAGCAGAAGGTTTATTTAGACGACAGGAACACAGTCCAAGACAGGTTTTGCAGGCACAGACAACAGGCTCCTCCCCAGCTAGGTCCATCTTGGGGTCCCAGGAGCATCACAGTCCCTTGGGGGGGTCGGAGCCCTGTCTGTGCTTCCTTCTATTCCCCAACCAGCTCCTGGAAAAACCCCCCTCACTCTCCAGCCTTTGTTCAGCTTCCCGGGCAGAGGTGTCACCTGGCCTCTAACCCCTTCCTGGGTTCTCACATTACATGTTTAGGTATCTTCTCTCCAGCCAGTCTCCCATCCCTTAGTGAAGACCGTCTTCCCAGGCCAACGCCCCCCACTCAGCATTCACAGACCACAGTAAGAACAGTCTCAGTTCGTCACACATACCTGGCAATTTCTTCCACAGAACAAATTTCTGTTGCATTCGTTTTGACCAGTTTTCTCTTACACTTTCACTCATGCTCAGATTATCTAAAATTACTCTTGATAATTGTTGGGTTTTACCTGGCTGTCAATGAGAGAGGCTCCACCTTTTCTTTCCCTTTTTCAAAATGTATTTAAAAAAGCAATTGTCCTTGATCTGCAAAGTGCCTCTGAAGATGTTTCCATAGAATGGACTGTCGAACTATTGGCAACTGTTTGAAATCTCCAACAAATTGATTAGCATTACTCCAAATGGTTGGATTGACATGTGCAGGTTTACTTGTCTACATCTTGCATTTTGTTTTTTGTTTTATTTTATTTTTTTCAAGTAGTGAGCAGCATATCGTATTCATTTCATCGGGGATATTAAAATTGCAGTTTTCCAAATCCTTTTGTTACTTATAATCCAATTTGCTATCTAGCTCTTTCAAGTTTCCATAAATTCCAATATGTAGAACACAATAAATGAGTGGCCCTGGAAACACAGCTGCAGCTCCTGGTTTGTTTGGTTTTTTTTTAATTTTTGAAAGATTTCAGACCCAAATTTGCTACAAAAAGCTCCAGTAATAGGCTTGATCATAGTGCTATTACAACTTCCCAACTTTCCTTTGGATTACAGTTTTGTCTGGCAGCTATTTGCAATTGTAGCAAATCCAAAATCTGCTGCATGCAGAAAAGACCGCATGTAGTATTTCATACTGTTGAGTATCAATATCATCACTCTTTGCTGTAGATATAAAAGATTGAAGACCACCCAGATTGTTGTAGTTATTATAAGTGGCCCTCTAGTCGTGACTGAGATCTGTAGCACGTGTTCCAATTTCAACTTGTCTAGCTACTCCATTTGGTCCCATACCAGCAGCAGCCATCCACTTATGTAAAACAGGATTATTTTCAACACCAGCTTCATATTCATCCTTAACCACTACAATTTCTGACATCTGAGGCTCTTGCAAAACATTTGCCTCAAAATTATCTTTCCATGTAGAGAATGTTTGCCAATTGCTTCATATTTTGCTATGTGACCTTCAAAATGTTGTGTTGGTGGTGATAATTGTTCTAGTCTGTATCTAGCACAGAACAGTAGGTGTTCTTCCTTTAACCGATCTTTGTCCTTTTCTGTAATATTTTGTGAACTCTATTGGCTTATTTTCCAGGTTATCTGCATGCTGTGGACAAATTTCTAGTACAGAAGAAGGAGCAGTGTCTTCTGCTTTCAGTGTAGATTGCTAGCTATTGTTCTAATTGAACATTAACTGATGCAAATACCCAGCTGCAATGATACAATGGGCGTACCATCAAAATGTTAAATGTTTTTTGGGCTGAGTAGTCAGAGGTGGAAAAATCCAATATTGTCCTTTACATTGCTACATTGAACATCACCAAACATTTCCTCAGGAGTTCTCCACTTGAGTTCCCCTTTACTGTCATATTTAGCTTTGTAATTAAGATGGGTTAAAGGAAGAATACCTGCTATTCTGTGCTAAATACAATGGATAGGATGCACTGTACATCCGTGTTGGCACATCATTGTTCACATATGAATTTATTGTGCAGGTTCATCAAAAGATCATTTTTCGCAGTTGTAAGTTGTCCCTGTCCTATTCTGTTGACCAGCTCAGTGGTGTCCTCTAGGTCAAATGGGAACTTAGAGCAGAACCCTTCATTACTGGTTTTCTGTTTTTTGTTTTGTTTTTTTCCTTATCCACCTAACTCTCCTATGGACTGATAACTGTTCCTCATCAGCACCGTAAAGCACTGGGTGATCCTTCAAGCTATGAAACTTCCACAGGTGTTGAAAATCTGTATGATACCAAAAGTTCTCCACATAGAAATGTGAACAAATTAATGAAGAAATCAGCCCAATTTTGGAAGAATTATGAAACAATGAAAGGATTTTCCTTAAGTTTTGAACACTTTCCATTTACTGTATATTTTTTGGCATTACTAACTAATCTGTTTTTTAATCTAGCCGTTCATATAGTTCAGGCCAGTGCAAATCATCTGCTCTTAATGTGAAGAACAGGGTTGGGGGTTGCAAAAACAGTATCCTGTCCAAGAGTTCATTGTGGCATGTGCCAGTAGATGTTAGTACTCCTCAAAGATGAATTGTAGAACATTAGATTTTTGGCAAGTATAAGCTCTGCTTTCGGTAGTCTTTCATCTATCTCATAAATACTATTTTTTTCATTCCTTCACTGGGCCGTATTTCCTAGAGAATAGAGCATGAGACTGGAATTCAGGAAACTCTGGATCTGTGCTTTGCCACTGACTTACTGGGTGACCTGAGAAGTCATTTCACCTCTCTGTGCATCAGTTTTTCCATCTGTAAAATGGGGATAATGATACCTATCTCCTTTTGTAAAGTACACTGAGACCAACTGATAAGCATTATATCAGATCTAGGTGGTATTACACATATTATTCCATGCTGAGATGTGGTCCGTGGAGTTTTGGCAAAAAATCTAAATCAGATTTTTAGCAGCTCTTCTATCTCTGTAATTCATGAAGTGTTTGAAATAGTTGGATGGATTGACAGTTAGTAATTAGTTCTCAATGAGTAAATCTGCAGCTCCATTGGGAAATAGCATTGTAAAGGCCATATCAATCTACTCAGTTTTCTCAAACTCATTGATGGGCTGTAGAAATTTTTAGCCATAGTATAGGCTCATTTTCTACATGAGCAGTCTTTGTTCTGTTTGCTGAAGGAGTTGCACCAAGGGAGCATCCAACTGTAATCACCACTTACTCCTTTTCAGCTGCCTCCAATCATGGTACATTTGTAGTTGGCTGGTGACCAAATGCAATACTACCTTTAGGGAGCTGCAACAAACTGTTGTGATTTATTTCAATTTCCCTGTTGAAAAGTAGTGATATTTTCTGTTACAAACGAGCATTTTTACTGTTTTCCAGTTAACATGGAAATCAACATGCCCATTTCCTGTGTTATCACAATAATACCCTTGAAGGCAGTGAGTTTAATGAATGCTGAAGCCACCTTGGTATAGTGTTGACATCTTGTGGAAAGTTGTTCACCTGTTCGCAATAATCAAACTGCTGGCTGTCAATTCTGTATACTAGGGGTAGGCAACCTATGGTACATGAGCTGATTTTCAGTGGCACTCTCACTGCCCGGGTCCTGGTCACCGAACCGGGGGGCTCTGCATTTTAATTTAATTTTAAATGAAGCTTCTTAAACATTTTAAAAACCTTTACATACAACAATAGTTTAGTTACATATTATAGATTTGTAGAAAGAAACCTTCTGAAAATGTTAATGTATTACTGGCAAGCGAAACCTTAAATCAGAGTGAATAAATGAAGATCTGGCACACCACGTCAGAAAGGTTGCTGACCCCTGCTGTGTACTAATGCTAGTGGGCATACGCTGGCAATCTGCAGTACTTCACCCCAAACTTTCTTATGTAATTCAGGAGCCTGTGATCTGGAATCCGTGCAATTTTCATCAGAAAATATATTAATTGGATTTGTATATTTTCTACGTCACTCACCAATGCTGTCAATTATGACAGTCCCTATATACTCTCACCACAATTGTGGTTTTTGCTCCATAGTTTCCAGCCATCCAAATCCCTGAGAAAACTTGCTTCAATACAGAATTGACTCCCCCACCCACCTCCTCTGACCTATGTACTCAAGTTGTCACCTTCCACCCCACACTGGAACCCATAAGGGTTATAATCAAACTACTATGTCCCATTCCATGCTCTGTGGGGACCCTATCCTGAAAGCTTTCCTGCAACCCCTCTTCTGGCCTTCTTAACTGCCTCCTACCCCAGCCAATCTCTCCAAGATCATAATCAGAAGTAAGCTCCCCCCAGACCAGGATATATCATCTTAAAGCAGCACCAGAAACAACAGATGCAAAATCTACAGGCACATTTCCACTGCTACAATGACCAACAACTCTCCCTCCCCACCCAGCATAAGATCTGTGGGTCCTACACGTGTGGTGTACCTCATGCAATGCACTAAGTGCCCCAATATCAATTATGTGAGTGAAACCAGACAAACATTAGGCTCTTAAATGAACTTGGACAGGAAAATGATAAAAAAACCAACACCCTAGCACCTGTGGGTGAACACTTTTCACAAAGTGATCATTCTGTATCTGACCTCTCAGTCCTCATCCTCAAAGGAAACCTCTACAACACTTTCAAAAGACAAACCTGGGAGCTTGAATTCATAACTATGCAAGACACTAAAAATCATGGTCTTAATAAAGAGACTGGATTTATGGCTTATTACAACAATCTGTACTCCACTAACCCCCTCCCCTCCCTTTTGTCCTATGATTACAGGGGTGTTAATGAGTCTCTTCACCTTGAATGGTCTCTTAGAATAAGGGCTAACTCAAGTTGCAGTGGGGGAGGTTTAGGTTGGATATTAGGAAAAACTTTTTCACTAGGCAGGTGGTGAAGCACTGGAATGGGTTACCTAGGGAGGTGGTGGAATCTCTTTCCTTAGAGGTTTTTAAGGTCAGGCTTGACAAAGCCCTGGGTGGGATGATTTATTTGGGGATTGATCCTGCTTTGATCAGGCGGTTGGACTAGATGACCTCCTGAGGTCTCTTCCAACCCTGATATTCTATGCTAAACTATCTGTTCAATCTCGTATTTAGCTGTGACATTGAGTTTCCCTTTCCCAGTTCTGAGGAAGAGTTCGGTGTAGCTTAGAAGCTTGTCTCTCACCAACAGAAGTTGGTCCAATAAAACATACTATCTCCCTGACCTCTCTCTAATATCCTGGGACTGGCACTGATACAAAACGCTGCATACTCTCTCTACAGCGCCAATTTATTTTCACATTTGGGCAATGTTTCTATTTGTGCCGATAATTGCATGATGCCCTTGGCTATCTATCACACATTCACGTTGTAGCATAGTTTCCATAGCAAGGATAATTGCATTACACTCACTATTAGCTCAAAGCCACCTTTCGCGCTCAGAAGGAGTTTCATATTGACAGCATTCAGATTGCTGCTTAGTTTTTGTAGATGCCAAGTTGTTTGATTTTGTGGATGATATAGGTAGTGAACTATAAGACTGAAAACTAAGCTTAGTACATCTGTGCAGGACATAGATGTAGTTAGGTAGGTACTTATTTTAAAAGTTACCTGGTATCCGTAAGAAAGTGTTGAATAACCCAAATTTGTAAAGTGAGAGTATTTTAGACTTTTTTTTTCACACACACACGTTCCCTCAGGTGAGGGTCTTTGTGTCCCCCCAGTTTCCCCTCAAAGGACTATAGAAGAGTGGCTAGGGTTGGTGTAGCAGTGCTCTCTGGTGTAGTGCCCCTGCTGATAGTCACTCCAGTCCTATGTTGCTCTTCCCATGACTCAGCCACATCTCACATTAATTCCATTCCTTCTAGCATAACAAAGGCCAACAATTAAGTCTAATGTCCTTACAAAATATCTTTGTGCCCAACTCTGTGCCCTATGGTCCTTGCACTCACTTGGCTCAGCTTTTCAATGTCCCTATCCCCTTATATCAGGGAGCTACATGCCACCTTCTCTAGTGACTGGTTGGGGAACACCGGACCTCCTACTCCTCTGGGCTCCAGGCTGGGGACCTTGTAGTCTGTCTATTCAAACGTGCTCCTGCTTTCGCTGGGCTTCTTTTACTATAACCTTTTACCAGGCTTTCTCCCCACAACCTCTTTAGATTCACCCTTCTGCCAGGGCTAGGACTTGTAGGTCTCTCCACTGGAATCTCCTAACAAACTCTCAAACCATTAAAATATAAACATAAACCCACATCTTCCCTCCTTGGGCTTTACCTTACATCTGTCTTAATTTTCCCCTGCTCCGTTTCCTGACTGAATGCCTCCCAGGGGCCTCTCCCTGTAAGTCCCAATCTTGCCCTTTTATGAGGGCTCATCACCAAAAGCTTGTTCCATGTCACTTTGGCAGCCTTCTCTACTCAGGTGAGGATACCAGGGCTTCCTCCTAGACATGTATTCCTCAGATGCTCAGTGGACTCACAGTGAAAGCATCTTCTGGGCTTCTCTGCTTGTACAGGAGGCTTGGGCCTAGTAAACAGGGGAATGGGGAGGTGAACGCCCAGCCTCCTTTTTCATGGGGTAAAATGATAATTCTGCTTTCCACCAACCCTGCACCCCTCTGCCAGTGGTTTATGTTTAATTGCAGATTGTGAGTGCTCAAAAGAGCCTGCAAAAGCAGCTAATTCACCCACTGCATCCACCTTTTTGTCCCACAAATACTGTTTTACATCATCACTGAATGTATTCAGGAGCTGTTCCTGAGTAACCAGATCACACATTTCTTACAAGCTTGTAATGCCTTTTCCCCTCACCCACTTGTCTAACAAATCTCTCAATTCATTTACATAGGCCACATTACTTAATCTAGATCCCTCTTAAGTCTTCTGAATTTAACCCTGTAGATTTCAGATGTAATCTGAAACTGTTCCAAAACCAGTTCCTTAAATTTACCACAGTTTGAAGCATTAGCAATAGGCATCTTACTGAATATGTCCAGAGCTCTCCCAGCCAATTTTGCAACTAAAGTGGTCATTTTTGATCTTCAGGAATCGCATGGAGAGTACACAGTTTCTCAAAGGTGACAAAATATTCGGCAATATCACTGGATTCATCGTACTGTGGGTACAACCACTCCCGTTTGTAGATTTGGGGGGAAGTGGAGCCAGCTGCTGAAGGGTACTGTCTCTTCCACTCCATTACAGCCAGTTCATGCTTCTGGATCTCAATTTGGGCCTGTATTTCTCTGTCTTTTAATTCCAGGGCTTACTGCCTCTCTTCTTGAGCAGCTTGTTGGGCTAACCTCTGGGCATCAAAAGCTGCTCACTAAAGTTTATACATTTTTAACTCTGCTGAATACCCACTAAAATAGACAAGAGGATGATTTCTTCTTCTGCTAGATAGTTGGTGATGGCATAAGTAGGCAGAGTAAGATTTTTATTTTTTCCTAATTTTGATGGATGGTATCAATGTTCTGGGGTTTTTCAGCTTTTTATTATTTTTTAATCTATTTAAATGTTCACAATTGCAGGAAATTATGTCACATCAGACAATAACTATTTAATAACAGTAGATTTTGAGATTTAAGAAGCTAAAACTTTATAACTGCTAAACCACAAATTAGGGAGACAAGGTTGATGAGGTGAAATCTTGGACTAATTTCTGTTGGCAAAAGAGACAAACTTTCGAGCTTGCATAGAGCTCCTCTACAGATCTGGGAAAAATACTTGAGTGTCACAGCTAAATACAAGATGGAACAGATTATGTTAACTCTTTATGCTAAACATATTGTAAGAGACCATTCCAGGTGAAGAGGCAGTTAACATCTCTGCAGTCACAGAAGAAAAAAAGGGGGTTAGTGAGTTACAGACAGGGCCGGCTTTAGGCCGATTCCCCCGAATTGGGCCCTGCGCCCTAAAGAAGAGTGCCTAACTTAGGAGCCTTTTTACTCACCTGACGGCATTTTGGCAATGGGTCCTTCAGAGCTGCAGAACACCCAGAGTGCTGCCGGGTGAGTCATCCCTGCCAGGGCCCCATCAAAACTATTTGAATCGGGCCCCACACTTCCTAAAGCCGGCCCTGGTTACAGATTGTCATAAGTAGTCATAAATCCTGTGTCTTTATTAAGTCCATGATTTTTAGTGTCTAGCAAAGTTATGAATTAAGTTTCCAGGCTCATCTTCTAAAGGTGTTTTAAGGATGAGAACTGAAAGATCCGATATGGAATGATCACTTTGTGATAAGTGTTCACCTATGGGTGATTATGTGTGACAACACACCTCTTTGGTCACATCAGGGCTCAGCTTTTCCCCCTCTGGCATTAAGGGGTAAATCAGTCTCACTCAGGAGGTTTAATATTTCTGGTATATGCTGGTTTATTTACAGTATTTTACAGGGTAGGTCCCTGGGCTTCTTTAAACAAAAACAAAAATATTATATTACCTAATTCCCACTGGAGTTAGGAACAAACATAAGATTTCCCCTTATAAAGAGAAACAACTTTTTATCTCAGAGAAGCCTTTTGCCCTCACTGCACACAGCCCTTCTGCAGCTTGCTTCTCATTCTTCCTTCCTTTTCTTGCTCACTGGAAGAGGTTTTTAAAGGTCAGAGGCTGCCCTTAATTAGACTCAGGTGCCTCTTTCAGTTCATAGGGAAAAAGGCTTTAACCCTTCCAAAACTGATACACCTGCCTTCAGCCAGGCTTACAGAGCTGTCAGTTCTGATTTTGTCACTGATGTCAAATTGTCAGCATCACATGTCAAAATATGCAAAGTAAATATCCTTAAATCAAACTCTAAATTCTCAAGCAGCATTTTCTTACTTTGCTTAGCTGTAAATTTTGATTTATATTGCTGGGGGAGGGGGGGATTCTTTGGTTTGTGTGTGTATGGTGAACTTGATATTTACCAACATTTACAGATTAAAAATCTAATCCTCCCAAACCTAGTTTTAAGGCAACTAGATGCATTTTCATAGCTAAGTATAAGGATTTAGACATAGAGGGTGAAATCCTGGCCCCATTGTAATTGATGTGAGTTTTGCTATTGACTTTAGAAAAGCCGTGATTTCACTCCAGAAACTATCTGAACCTTATCGTGTCTTCCATCGGGCTCCCTATATGCCAGTGGACACATGCTAAAAAAAATAATTTGTAATGGATTATCCGTTATGTTTTGCTGCTGAAGGGGGAGAATGCTATATAGCCTTTTCTGGTGTGTTCTTCCTGTTCATGTGACCCAGGACTGTCTATTGCAAACTCTTAGTCACTTTGTGTTGGCACCTGTCCAAGGACTGGCATTCATTTTCAGTTAAATTTAAGGAATAACCTTCTTCTGACTTTACATGTTAAACCACTTGATGGTTGGACTGAAGACTTCTTTAACTATTCTGATCAAAACGCAATAGTTCCTTTTACTGGACAGACATAAACAATTGAGCCTCACTATCTAAGAATGTCTGCACAATGTGTCAAGAGCTGGAGAAAGCTAAGTGTTGTTCTGCCTAAATGTTACCCTAGAATGTAGTGTGTTTCTTGAAACAGTAGAATTCCAAATTCCCCTGGACTTGACATGTAAATACTTCCAGAGGCCAGGGTTGTAATGTTCTGCGCCTGAAGAATTTATAAATAGAAACTAATTTAGGGTGTCTTATGTCTCCTAAGTAAAGTGACAGCCCTTGTGTTTCATATGATGTCCTAGGAACTTGTTTAGGGACAAATGAAATGTATCAGTTTTTCATTTCACAAATCAAAACATTTGATTTATTTTTAAAACTACAATATGTTTGCCCAAGGCATTTTGCTAGAGCAAGTAGAATTTTCTGTTTACCAGACACAAACAATCCTATGGAACAAGTGTTCAGTGTGCTGGTCAGCATTTGGAGTGAAGAGAAAAGTCAATTCAATGTGGACATGAGCAAAACAGCAGCTTTGATCAAAGTGAATATTAACAATGTTTGTTCAGTATTTCATTATCAATTCACTCACAACATGAATCACTTGAAAAAATCTACCATTATGTCGTCACAAAATGTCCTTTTTTTAGTCTTGCAGGGGTGTTTTAATTCAAAAGGTCACTTTTCTCACCTTTGCCCTCATGAACTGAAGCACAGCATTAGAGAGATCCAAAGACTGGCCAATGGAATTTCAAGCGATAAAATAGCATGCAATGTCAGTCTCTCATGGGCCATCATCAATGAAAAATATCTTTTAATGAGCCTGAACTTCGAAAAGCTACACTCACAACTGTGCATGGCAGCATGAGCAGAATCCTCAAACCTATCCGCACATTAGGAAAGGTATCCTTATGCGCTGCATCATGAATGAATTGGAAAACTTGCAGTGGAGAGTGCTTCCCATTTTGCAAAATGTGATGGATGTTGTCCAGTTTGACAGAGGTGTTTATCATTCATGTCTAAACATTCGCCATATGTCAGCATGTGGTGAAGGTCTGTACAAGTGTTCCAGAGTGTTTTCCTGTCCACCAGCAGCTTACTAAGATCATACAAAAAAAACCCAGGTCTTTTCATGGTGCTTCATTTGTCCAAACCTTTCTTCGATAGACCCTCAGGTAGTGTCAATGAGCAAGCAAAAACCCACCCTTTTTGAATTTTTCTTCTGAGCTTACCATCACCTCATCTCTATCCTTGTAACCAGACTCTCTCTCCTTGAAATGAAAATGAGTTTCCTTGAAGACAGGCTCAACTCCTAAGTTTTCTGCCATTTTTTTGGCAGCAGTGATGGTATCTTCAAACCCATTTTCTCTGGAGGCCACAATGAAATCAAGGCAGCATTTCATCAAAGTAGTAGTGGTCGCAACATCCATCAACCTGAGTTCGTAATGCCTTGTTTACAACAGTTACTTGGAACAGAGATCGTGAGGCAAGAAATTTGAAGTCAGTGATCGGGTTTGCCAGGCTTTGCACCTTGTGTCAGATTCTGGCCTCATCTTTATTCAACTGCACCAGTTCCATCACACATCATAAACCTCAGCCACTTGGTACCTCACTGGCCTTATGCTGTCCATGTGGCTCTCCCAGCGAATGTCACTTAGCTGCTTCATAGTCAAATCTGTAACATTGTCCAGGAAGATCTTCCACCTGATAGTTGATGCTGAAAACAGGACGTATATCCTTTGCAGTACTCTGAAGAGAGATACTGACTTTAAAGATGACGCTGTATCTGACTCAACCACATTGAGGGAATGGCAGCCAAAAGGCATGAAGAAAGCTCTTGGATCTAGCACAAGGATCCTTGCCTGGTAAACAGCACCTCAAGCCCAGTGCTCCCCAAGCCCAGCCCCCCAGGCAAGTTGCCTGGGTCACCTGCCCCTAAATCCAGCCTTGTGCATTACAATATATTAATGATTAATTTAAAAATTACTAAACTCTAATTTTAAGATAAAAATGTCAAAATGGAAATAATTTTTTTTAAAAACTGTGTTTCAGTTGACTCAATTTTTTCCCCAGAAATTTTATTGTGTAGGAAATTTGAACTCTTTGTTCCAATTAGAACAATAAGTATTAGAAATGTTATAATTCCTCATAGAATGGAAATTTAGAGTTTTGACCAGTCTACTAAATGTATAGTACTGTGACCAGTCTCTGTACCTGTCATGAATAAAACTCGATGGGACAGTTCAAAATCCCACTAGGCATAATCTTCATTGTGAGAGAGTGTGTGACATTGTCCATTCCTCCCAAAGATTCATTCCCAGTTCCCACTTGATATTATTTAAACACTTTTAGTCATGACCCTAACAACATATATGTTTGAGGGTGAGAATCTGTGCTTCACCAAAGAGGCACAGCACAAGCCTTATAGCACAGGAGGAGGTGGGGCTAAGTTGACTTTAAGCCACATTTGTGCGTCCTACTTCTGGGTTGCTATGGGAACTGGAAAGGTTTGTCATACTTTAGGCAGCCCTAGGGGCCTGTTTAACTACAATGAGTCTCTCAGGACTACCCTGTGTGTTGCAGCACTGCCTAGAATTTCAGTCCTAGCCCTGCCCCCAGCCTGCCCTCTATGCAGGGGTTTGCAAATGGGTCCTCGGAAAGCAGCCCTATGGCCATCCACCGCAGTGCCTGCACTGAGAGAATCTTTCTTTGGCCAGAATTGGAACTTCTTGAGCCCCTTATGCCACTCTGGCTCTCCTACCCTGTGTAAAGGGGACAGAGCAGGAGTGAGGATTTCACCACATCTCTTTGGATGTTTATAGACAACTCAAGGGGGGCTCTTAACAGTTTTCAACCATCAAAACTGCATATTTCACTTCTGTGAAATGCTGCAGAAAAGAAGTGCCGTAAAAGCCAAAACATTGCCATTTTCACACTTTATGGCAAAGTGAAGGGAGCCAAGCATTTTGCACCACTGTGTCTGTACCAGCCACCTGGCCTGAGCGTCTTTTTAAGAACAAAGAAAATAAATGACAATTGATTACACCAAGTTGGATGTATGAAACTTGCCACCAGGAGAGATCCACCAGATCCTGGCTGGCTGGCTCATCTCCATCTCAGACTGGAGAAGAGAGAAACAATTTCTTCATTGTTCATGTTGACTTAGTGACATCACAGTAACAAACACAAGGCAGACCATCATTTAATTCAGGAATATCCAACAGATATGAAACATTTGGGCTCTGGATAGGAGAGATGTGGGTGCTGACCTTCCATGGTAGGCCAGCAGCCTGCTGGTGAACACCTCAGCATGACAGTAGCAATAAAGAAAACTAGAGCTCAAAGGAGAAATGGTGGCACAGGAGCAATGCTGAGGGGAAGTTTAGGCTCTGTGTCAATTGCTTGATTGGCTTTGGAGTAAATAATGTAAGATGTGTAGGTCTTTTCCATGCCTAATTTCTATGAGTTGGGACTAAATGTTAAAAGGGAGAACACATGTCTTGGTGAGGGAAAAGAGGCCATCCTACTGTGTAACTATTGTAAGTTTTTCGTTATTTAAATACTGTATACATTGTCAGCTAACTCCTCCCTTCAGATCATAACAATTTTTAAAGCGACTACTAATCTCATTTAGCTGGGGCCCCTGTAGCCCTAATGCCTGGTTTATTTGTTCGTTTCTTGTTTTAAAAAGTTGTGATTCCTATAATATGGGTAATTATTGCCTGTCAGTGGCAGTTAATGCAGTAAGTGCTGGTATGGCTTGCAGTAATAATATATCATACAGCTAGTCAACTAAAGGAAAATGTAATATTAAAGATAGGTTACAGTAGAATTTGAAACCAGAATCCAATATTGACAGCAAATAATGTCAAATAAGACAAATAATTCTGAAGAAACATCATTTATGTAAGCAAGAAAGTATGGATCTGCTGTGGCTGTACTAAGAACTTAGAGCTTTTATTTTTGCGGGAGACAGGCTGGATGATCTGTGATTGTTAGTGTAGAATAGAAAGACACATTTCATGAACATCCATGTGTACAATTTTGTTATCCTGAGGTTTTCTCCTCTTTTGATGATTGGCAGATTTCTATGTTCTTCATCAGTCTTTTTATTAATGTGCTCCTAGATACTCAATAACAATTGCCCTCATTGGTATTGCATGTGGTGAATGTCAGCACAAAATTTGGCCCATTGTGTGTAAGGGCATATCTGCCTTTGAAGAACTTTAGATATATTGCATGTGAGGAGCCAGTGGATTGGGGGGGGGTGTACATGTACACATTTAAAATTTAAAATGATGTCTTTGCATAGGGATTTTTTTTTCTTTTCATTGCAAATGTGATACTTTATCCTTTTTTTTTATGGATTTAAATTACTTTCATAATAAATTTACTTTTGTTTTCAATAACATTTCTGATCAAGAACTTTTCAAAATTATGGCGTTTGTCCAGTGATTAGAGCTGGAGAGGAGAAAACCTGGGCTCTCTTCCTGATCTTGACACTGATTTATTGTGTGACATTGGACATGCCACTAAATCTGTCATTGCCTCAGTTTCTCTGTTTATAAAACAAGGATAGTGGCCTCCTAGTGATGATTTAAGATTAATTAATGTTTGTAAAGTGCTTTGAGCGCCTCATAAAAAGATGGTGATATATGCTGTAAGTGAAAAGTATAATCAGATGTTTTGAGTTATTTTAGAGACATCTTTTCTTCCAAGTAAGTAAATCCAAGCACTCAAGGATATCATTTGTCTACTGATAGATGACTTAAAAAAAAATCCTAAAAGTGGAATGTGTTGGTTTATGTAGGAACAATATTGGAGGGGTGGGGGTCGGAAAATTGCCTTTACCTGAACTTGAGTTCTTAAAGTACAGCCTGAGCCATTATTGATTTTTCTGAGTGCCCTTTAAGAAAGAATGTCTTGATTCTCTCTATCTGGTTGTTCCTGTGCAGCCACAGCTCTAAGCATAAATACCAAAGCTCACTTTTTATTTCTCTTTTTCTCATCTCTAAAGATTCTACATTTGTAGGGTGGGAAGTCTTTCTTCCAGAAAAGTAGCCAGTCCTTTAGGAATTGTTCAATGGCATTCTGCACAAACCATTGCCATTGTGCTTCGTTATTCAGGTGACAATAGTATAGCTTGGAGGGGGGAGAAGGGGTTCTGCATATTGTAACATATCCCTATGATGATAAGGTAACACAAAGATAAGGCAATTCTGGTTTTAGCTTGGATAGGAGCTTAAATTCAAGTCTAAAGGAGAACTCAAGCTGCAGTGCAAGTTAAAATATCAGAATTGCCTCGTCTTTATTGCTATTTTTAACCTAAATTAGCCACTTAGGTTTGCTAATCCGAATTAAAGATTAAGAATACATTTTTTATTTTTATTTTTCAAGGAAGACACATCTTTAGTGTGATTCTCTGTCTACAAGACAGTAGAGCAAGAGTAATGTATATTTTCTTTCAAAGCACAACCATTAGAGCCAGATTCTGATCTTGGTTAGGAAGCCTAAATTGCTTTGTATTTTGTAGAATCAGCTGCTGTGCATCTAGTTTATCTTCCATGACATGCATGCATATCTGAGATTAGAATCTAGTTCTCTGAATTGTTTCCTTCAAATGCAATAGACTGCACTTAAAAAAACCATTGAAGAAAATGCCTTAAATAGCTTTACTTGTGTGTCTACTATTCTGTATTGTCTGCCACTCTGTAATACTAAAGAGACAAGGTGGGTGGGTTAACTTTAGGTTATGTAACTGAAGTCCATGTACCTTATGTCGACTTACAGCAGTGTCTATCCAGCACTGAGTTGATGGGAGATGGTCTCCCACTGACTCACCTTACTTTTCTTGGGGAGCTGGAGTACAGGAGTCGATGGGAGAGCGCTCTGCCATTAACATAGTGGGTCTTCACCAGACCTGCTAAATTGACACCACTGCATCGATCGCAGCAGTGCCAATCTAGCTGTAAGACAAGTCCTTTTATTGGACCAACTTCTCTGTTAGTGAGAGAGAGACAAGCTTTCAAGCCACTTAGAGGTCTACCCAGACCTGAAGAAGAGTCCTCTGTGGCTCATACGCTTGTCTCTCTAACCAACAGAAAAGTTAGTCCAATAAAAGATAGCATCTCATCCACCTTCTCTCTGATATTCTGGGACTGAGAGGGCTATGACTACACTGCATACTTCCTAATACAGTATTAGAAACTTGAAATTGAAACGTGTCCCTAAGTTGCAATTGCATTGAGATCTAAGGGTGTGGAGGAAATAATGGATGGCAGAATCTGACTATTTGTTTCCTTTATTTAACAAATGTTGATTTAACCCTACCCCCCAATCACCTATATTAGCATGTCTCCTAGCTCCCGTTATTGTTTTGATCATTTCCTTTATATGTTACCCATTCTTAATAATCTCAATACAACATGGTAAAAATTGAGTTTCTTAGTTAATTTGTACTCTCTCTGCTTGCTGAGTAGAGACATTTCTTATCAAATTGTAATAAGGGTAGAAATCAGCAAATGATTTGTAACAAATTTATCTGTTAAATTTTGTCTTTCTTTTCACAGAATGTTTGTGAGTGGATTGTGAAACTCATAATGAATCATATGTTTCTTCACACATTTTCTTATACAATTAGCTCAAAAAGAGCATCTTGTGAGCATTTTTTAGTTGCATAAGGCAATGGGAGTTAGGTACCTAGGCACTCTTCAAATTCATACGGCGTGTCTAAATACATTTAAAAATGTGGCCCAAGGTCCCTTTGAAAATGGCATTTAGGTTCCTAAATCACATAGGTGCATCTGAAAATTTTACCCAGTGTGAATTGTGAACTTTACAGTTAAATATACAACGTGGAATGTGCTTTGGAAAGCTATTTTCAAGGATTCCTTCTGTTAGTAAGGCTCACATTTTCAGATATTCATGGAAAATGCACACACAAAGGTTATGATCATTTAAATTACGTTTTGAATTTGAACAAATATTCACAGAAAATGTTTTCCACTGTGACATAACAGTGGCCTAGACATAACCCCCTGGTGAGTTTGTGTTCTAAGCCCCCCTCTGCGCCAATTTACAAAGGAGATGAGTTGTTACAGCCTCTGGCTACAGAAGGCTTGTCTCTTTAGGATAAACTCTAGTTGCTCGTGCTTTTAGTTCTGGAAATCCCCACTTCAATCCCTAGTATTTCAGCCATGAAGCCACCACCA
This sequence comes from Gopherus flavomarginatus, assembly GCF_025201925.1. NCBI lineage: Eukaryota > Metazoa > Chordata > Testudines > Testudinidae > Gopherus > Gopherus flavomarginatus. The sequence goes on from NC_066620.1 coordinate 90,077,090, forward strand.
GAGTTGCTCCCCATAAAAATTAAATGTTGTTTTTGTGGTCCAAGTATCACATATTTAAGTATCTGACAGTTAAACCAGGAGCCCACAATTTTAGGTGCCTTGACAGCTCCCTTAAACACAGATTCAGGTCACTTACTCTTTTTTCATTGAATCCCTTGGCACCAGCAGTCTGAAATTCATTCTGCTTAGCACTAACACTAAATGTATAGGCTTGAACATTCTGTCTTGGATCTCTCAAACATGAGGTCCTGGCATGGATTTTAATGGTGGGGAGAATCCTTAACTCAGTCGTGTGCACTTCAGATCTCCTTAACCCAGGAATACTGAGAGGCCCATAACAAGCACCCTCTTCTTGACTCTTTCTCAACATACATCTTTAACTGAGGCATTGGAGGAGACGAGTAAGTGGAAAATTCAAGCAGTCATGAGAAAACTCATATTAAATGGTCAAGTGCCACATTTACCCAGGCTGGCCCAGGCAGGTGCACATCGTGATGCTCGCTGTGCACTAGATGGGTTTCATCCCTTGTCGGAGAGCAGGGCTTATTTCCCTCCCTTGGAGATTCCAGAGTTCCTTAGGAGCCTTGCAGGATAGATTGCTGCAGAGATAGAGCAAACGTGCACATACCCTGGCTTCCTGGTGCACACCACTTCTCTGGCTGGCACCACTCCATTTGAAGACAGCAAGGCCCAGCTAGTGGCTACCCACAGTGCATCTGAGCTTGTGGCCATCTTGCCACCCTGTACCCTGTTTTAAGTTGGCAGAAGCAAGCTGAGTAAAATTCAGCCCTGTAACTTTACTGAACCAAGTTTCTTCTAATGTGATTTTCTCCCACAATAAGGACTACAGAACAAGTAAGCTTGATGTTTGTAGCTTCGTTCTTTTTTTTCTGAGTAACACAAACAGAAAATAAAATTGTGGTTTGGAACATATGAATAAATTATGGCTTTTTTTCTGTGATTGTGTAACTCAAAAATAGCTCAGCTGGTTTTGTTCATACCCTTCAAATAAATTCACCTTCAGGCTAGGGCCAAGCATGGGAAAAGTGTCAGCCCAAGAAGAGCTGGTTTGACGAAGGTCTGAGCAACTATGGAGGAGTTAAATGTTGTTGTTTGGAACACTGCATTACAGTAAAACATCAGTTATGAACTGACCAGTCAGCCACACGCCCCATTTGGACCAGAAGTACGCAATCAGGCAGCAGCAGAGACCAGGGGGAAAAAAATACAATATAATATTGTGTTAAATGTAAACTATTTATAAAAAAAGGAAATGCAGCATTTTTCTGCTGCATAGTAAAGTTTCAAAGCTGTATGGTCAAAGTCAATGTTCAGTTGTAAACTTTTGAAAGAACAACCATAATGTGTTGTTCAGAGTTACGAACATTTGAGTTATGAACAACCTCCATTCCCGAGGTTTTCCTAACTCTGAGGTTCTACTGTAATTATAGATCCCACTATGAGCAGAAACTATAGTATCCATAACCTTCCCTCTCATCCCTCTTCCCCCTCACACACACTTTCCCTCTTGTGAAGCTATCCATCAAAGAAGCAATGAAAAGTTACAGTTTAGAACAAATATTTACTTTTATTGACCTTCCCTATATGTTAATACTATTTTGTGTTTCTTTGTAAATTAATAATTTTTTTACAGATCTACTAAATTGTATTGCATTTGTTTGTTTATGTACTAGCTAATCAAAATAATTAATGCCTTCTAGCTCCAATTTCATTGGCAAAATTCAAAACCTTACTGTCAAAAAAATGTAAATGACCTTTTCAGTGACCTACAGTACAAACATCAACTCCTCCAAATTAGAGACATGGAGACCAAAAATAAACAAAAAATGCCTATAGTCTCCAAGGCAGATAAACTGCATGGGAACAAAAAGGGGCACCATTTTGAGAACAGCATTTGGCCGAACTAGTCTAAGAATGCAGAGAAGAAATCTTTGCCCAACTGAAGTCAATGGCAAAACCCTCATTGATGCCAGTGGTGCCAGGATATTACTCCAGAGATCTAATCATGAGCACTTAGAAAAGTTTCTTCATTTTTTGTGCTAAATTACCTACCTATTTTGATCAGTATTTTAATGGGGAAATTACCATATCACCTCTATAATATCTCCCTTTGCAGATCATCTAAACCCTAGTTTGCTTAATTAAAGATTCCCATTGAGTTAACCCAACTTCCTGCTGAATTGGTAGACATTCTGTGGCTTCTGCATCAAGCAAGGCCTTTCTTATTTGACAGAGTCCATAGTTAGTGATGTGACTTTGCTAGCTATGGCATGCATTTAGCCTAAGGCACATCTGTTGAAAATTAATATTTTTTCTTATTTAACTCTTGACCAGATCTGATGTCAGCAAATCACTCAGCAAGAAGGGGATGAGGATTTTTGGTTTCATTTTCTTAGTGGAAGGGGGGAGGGAAATGCAACTGATCGTCTCTAGAGGTGGAAGTTCTTTTTACCAGTGCAATACACTTTGTATTAATCTTTCTCTTCCCTTTCACTTCAGTCACTTGTGACTAGGAAAACTACACCAACCATCTAGCTAAAAATCCATTTTTTTTTTTTAAAAAGTTTCTCCTCGGATCCCAACCCTATTATATTAAATGGACTCATTCAACTGTGGATCACTTATATTGCAATTTGACATACACTTTCTCCATTGTTATAGGGTATTACAGTGTAGTCACTTCTGTTTCACATCCCCTAGGGTAGTAGAAGTAATTTATAGATAATTTATTTATCCTAGATTGGACAAGTGAGTCAGTGGCACAGCCAGGATTAGCATTCAGGACTTCCTGAATCTCAGCCCTATAATTATTCCTCTAGGCCAGCATTTTCCACACTTTCTTGGTTCCTATACCACCACGTTAAAAATTTGTTGTGAAGTGAACTGATGGAAGACCAAGGTTGCCTATCATAATATGGGAAGCCCTGCTCTAGGCTATACACTCTCCATCTCTATTATGTATCTTAAAGTTGAGAGGCAAAACACACATTTTGACCTAAATCCAATACTGGATATACAGGATAAAAACTTTCCTGTCACTGAGAGTTCAGCAAACGGGCACCATTTCCAGTGAACAAACTGTTTATGCAGCGAAGTAAACATCTTCTGATAGTATACATATCTCCTGCCTCAACAGTATACACTCCCGTTTCTTGTGCATGCTGCACTTAAACCTCTATAGGTGATGGAAATCTCAAAAGGGGCTGTTAGGCGCTGGAGATAGGGTTTTGACGTCTGAACAATCCTCTGCCAGTACCAAGAGAGGGGTAGGAATAGTGCAGCCTAGACAGCATAGTCCTCTCAAAGGCGTGCAGTGTTTGTTTAGCAGCAGACCCTTCTATATAGCCAAGTGAGGGGACAACACTGAAGTGAACCACAGCACGGGAAGCTAAACCTTCCAGGATGAAGACGGGAGCAGGAAGAGCTTAAGCATATGGCAAATGCCAGGATATGAGAGAGAGAAAACCTGACCTTCCCCCCACAACCAGAAAACCTGCCTAGGGTGGGGGGTGGAGGAGAAAGGGAGTGTGTCTTGATTTAGGCTGCCTATAGCCTTGTATGACACATAAATACCATGGTGATAGGGCCTTACAGATATTCAAAATGGAATAGCAAACCATCAGCTGTCTCCACCCTGAAGAATGTTAATCCATAGAAGGAAACATACATTTAAAAGCATGCACAACCCAGAGACATTAAAGCAACAGAGAGGTGATATAGGAGGAGGGGACTAGAGATGGATCTGCTTTGCCATAGAATGTGATAAGGCATCTGAGCAATGGATGTGTGACATCAGGATGCCAGAAGTGGACCCACATAATTACTCTCCTAAGGGTACCCATGCCAGGAAATACGTAATGCAGAGGGGCGGAGAGAGAATATCACCCACCTGTCAGTCAAACTATAGCCACTGAAGTACCTATGTGCCACAACAGTCTTTTTAGTTGCCTCTGGGTAGGGAATGGGAGATTAGAAGGATTTGTAAAAAGGGGTCATCAGGCCAAGGTATCAGAGAAGCTGTGATGCATGTTATATGGAGACATAACACTCTTCTCAATATCACATGGACATGCTACAGCTTCTGTCTCCATTTGGGGAGGCAGATGGCATAGCAACATGGCAGGCTGATGAATTCCCAAAATGTGTAACCACCACCTTGGTAAATTATGTCTAATGATCTGAGCTAGATAGGCCCATAGGGGACTGTTAAATCTGGCACAGAGACAATCAGACAATGTGTAACCGGGTTACGGCCAGTGTTGCCTGCCAAATCCCAAAATCCATTTTCAGAGCAGACGTTTTCTTATGAAGAATAAGAAGGATTACAGATCCACAGTCCCCAGAAATACTGACTAGTAAGGACTGTGGAGAAGGGGCAGACAATTGATGCTGAAATCCCTTATACACATTGCTACTCAGACCCATTTCAATCGTCTCTTCACTAACAAACAGTATCCCCGCCCCACCATCACCACCACTTAGTGCCATCATCCTATAGTAATATCCCATTCCTCATATAGCACTATCCTGATACAGCACATGCCCTCCATGCTCTCACCAGCACAATAGGATCCTGGTGCTCGCCTAAAAACACAACACCCTAACAACATGTCAGGAGAAATACCCAATGGGGTGAGAGAGTCCTGCCATTGTTCGTGGCCACAGCCATGCTGATGTTATGCACGTGTACACACATGACAAATATCACCTCTGCAGCTACATTCAACTGCCCTCAAACTAATGACTAAAATAACTTAAAACCAAAGCTTTTTATAATGTGATATAAAAAAATGTCAGTACAACACTACTGTCAAGCACCAGGCAGTATAGGGGTATGGTTAGTGTGGTAGGCATAGCTGAGTGGTCCTTCTTTGTCTGTGATGGGTATGAGAGCTTTACAGCTGATTTATATTGTTACCCAGTGATGGGTAACAAACCACTTCTGCCCATTACCTCTCTACTCTGTCACTTGGGGATTTTGTGCCTCAGGGCTGATGCATGGCTTACGTGAATGGTTTGGGAGGTTGCCTGCATTTGGCATAGCTAGACTTCAGGAAGCACCCCTCGTAGTTTATCCATTTGATTGAAATAGTAAATATCTTATGCAGGAAGGGTGTAGCAGTCTCTACCCCAAGCGTTCCTACACTGGGTACGTGACCGGTTCCTTGTGGTGTATGACATATGCAGCATGAGAAATGTATGCCCCTGCCTAGCTTTCACATTGCATGACTATATGATATGCCATCTTTGCACATAGTATGGAATTTAATACAAAATGACTTGAATTGAGGAAGCAGTGTGAATGGCTAGTGAGGATTACAAAATCATGCTTATCTGGGTCCTGTCTTAAATAAAACATTAAAATAGCTAGAGACCCAAATTTTTTCAACATTCAAGGCTTTTCATGTCTGAGGTTTTGATTTGGACCAGTGTCTATAAACCATTTTAAAAGCACAGTTGTACAGAAGAATGTGTCATTGCACCGTAATATATTCATTACTGTACTTGGGTGCTGGAGGCATTCAGCATTTGACCTCTCGTTTATCAATACACCCAACACACATACATGTGACAACAGAACCGCAATGAGGACTCATGCATTAGTGACTAAAATAGACTCGCAACCCAGTGGGTGGGTGCTGCAGCTGAGAGATGAATAAATAATGTGGTACAAGGAGAAGGAACAATAAACCTAAACAACTTTATTAGAAAATCAGCAAAACTGTGATCAAGAATAAAATACAGCTTTAGGATCAAGGGATGTTAATCTGAAAAGTGGAACCCAGCTTGGTGTTGTGAAATTCTATTAAACACTGTTACTAGGTGATCTTTAGTTTCAGTCTTGATTAGTCTGAATCCTATATGCAGGGGCGGCTCCAGGCCCCAGCACGCCAAGCGTGTGCTTGGGGTGGCATGCCGCAGGGGGCACTCTGCCAGTCGCTGGGAAGGCGGCAGGCAGCTCCGGTGGACCTCCCGCAGGCCTGCGGGAGGTCCAACAAAGCCATGGGACCTGCAGACCCTCCACAGGCATGCCTGTGGGAGGTCCACCGGAGCCACCTGCCGCCCTTCCGGCAACCGGGAGAGGGCCCCCCGCGGCATGTCACCATGCTTGGGGCGGCGAAATGTCTAGAGCCGCCCCTGCCTATACACATCTGCAATTATTTTTTCTCTTATTCTTTATTCATCTGATCCATAAAAAAATCATTATTCTTGCTTCTGCCCTGCAGTAATTGTCTCTGCAGATGAAAATAATAGTTGCCTGTTTTGCCTCAACCACAGACTTTTCCTTTTTGCTAATTTTATCTGATTGGGAGCTTAAAATATTTCATCTAAACCACATCCAGGTGTTCAATGAGTCATCCTCATTACTAATATCAGCACGGTATGAGTACGCTTAAGTGCACGCAAAATTAACCTGCCATAGTCTCTTGATTAACTTGCCATGATCAGTTGCTGTTATATTCTATTTATTTTAAAATTAGATATTCAATTTATATAGTGTTATTTTATATTGAAATTCCTTTTTGTAAACCTTAATCTTCTTTGTATTGTTTATATTGCCGTAGTGCTTCACAGCCCAGCCAAGATTAGTACTAGTCATTGTACAAATGCAGAGAAAGATACAGTCTCTGCCCCAACAGCTTACTATCTACAGAAACAAGACAGGCAGTATGGGCAGGGAAGGTGAAGTGACTCTCCCCAGGTCACAGAGCGGGCCAGTGACAGAGTCAGGACTAGAATCCAAGTTTCCTGAGTCCCAGTTCAATACTCTCTCCCCTGTGCACCATGATGCTTCTTAACTGAGTGCTGTTCTTAATGTTCTCTCTCTTATAGTTCGGGATCGGGTGCGATCGAAAATGGAGAGAGATATTTTGGCAGAAGTGAATCATCCTTTCATAGTCAAGCTTCATTATGGTAACTATAATAACATGGAATTTGCATTCACTCTTCCGTGTGTTTTGGGATTGTAATAGGATCTGTGTCATTTCATAAGAATACCACCTTGCTAAATACTACCCTATTTCCACTCAGTTACAGATGCATATGACTTCATTTTCCTTATGTGACAGGAAAATTTTCACATGAGGAGGGCTTTGCTACGCCTTTGTCAAAACAAATTTGATACAAGGTGTAATGTAATGATAGTGTTACTAGGGGGTGCTGATGGGATAAAAAAGATGTCTAGGCCATTTCTACCACCCCTCTTCAGCAAACAGTTTGATTATTAGATTCTCTTGTTTCCAAAAACTATTAATAATTGCTAGCACTCACTAAATTTCTATAAACTATTTATACTGGGGGGAATTCTGTGCCACTGCGCAATGCAGAATGTTGCAGAAATTAACGTCCACGCAGAATTTCCTTTCCCCCACAGAAATAGGCTGCAGTGCTGCTGGCCACCACTAAGGGCTGATTGACCCGGCAGAGCCCAGCTCGCACATAGAAGACACTGATATGGGGAGGGAGAGGGAGCTAGCGGGTTCCTGGCAGCTGCAGTTCCCTGCATGCCCTGATGGAAGGAGAAGGCGGCACACAAGCCTGGGACTGAGCATTAAGCTGTTTCTCCCTCTGGATCCCTGGGCTCTGGAAGGGAGTGGGGCAAGTGTCTGGTCTGGGGGAAGGGGGTGTGAGTATCTGGGCAAGGGGGGGCCCTGCAGCTGGGCTCTGAGGGGGGAGAGGGTGTGCGTATCTGGGAGGGAGGGCCCGCAGCTGGGTTCTTGGGGGTGAGGATGCGGGTATCTGGGTGAGGGGGGCATGGCTGGGCTCTTGGGGGGAGGGGTTTAGGTGCATTGGCAGGGGGCACCACAGCTGGACTTGGGAAGAGGGGTTGTGAGTGTCTGGCCCCCTGGCTGGGCTCTGGGCGGGAAGGGAGTAGAGAAGCAGGACCAGGGTTGTTGTAGGGGGTTCTTTAACTCTCTCCTCCTGGGGGAATTTTTGTGTGTGTTTGTATTGTTACAGACATACTTGCCAACAGGTATTTTGAAATAAATTATCAAAATAATTGAAACTGGCATGATTATGTTGTATTATTTTGACAAATACAATTTGCAGAATTTTAATATATTGCACACAGAATTTTTAATGTTTTGGCAAAGGATGCCGCCAGGAGTAACTATTGCAATGCTAATAAACTATTGCCATGCTTTCAGTTACGCAGAGCAGCTTCCCCCTAGATTTGCCTTGCTCAGCCCAACAAGCTTCCCGAATTCTTGAAGGATCCTATTGCTAGTGCAAAGAAGCTTCTGTGAGAATTTTGAACAGCTGTAGCTCTCTCCTGCCACAATTCTGGGAGCCTCTCTGACTAGTTTTACTCTCTTTTCTTCTCCTCACCCTGTGCAGGGGAGGACACTTTTAGCTTCATTAGGTATGTCTACACAGTGATTAAAGGCCTGCAGGTGGCATGGATCAGCTGACTTGGACACCTGGGGCTCAGGCTGCGGGGCTCTAAAATTGCTAGGTAGGCATGCAGGCTCAGATTGGAGCCCAACTCTGGGACCAGATGCTAAGTGGGGCAAAGAATGCATTAGTAATCAATCTCCATCTCTCAGCTAACACAGGATTGTTCCCTATAATATGGGCTAGATTGCTTAGTCCAGCAGAGATCTTAAATAATTTCATTCTAAAAGTGAAGTGTTAACTTGGTTGGAGAGTTAGAGAAAGATGCAGAATTAATCAATAATAATCGTTCTTTGGAGACTTTGTAATGATTTACAACATCCAACATCTCCATTCTTTTCTAATGCAGCATTTCAAACAGAGGGAAAGTTGTATCTAATACTAGATTTCCTGCGGGGAGGGGACCTTTTCACAAGACTCTCCAAAGAGGTAAGCCCATTGAGTTTTGTGTAGGACACAAAATATTGTCTTGGATCATGTTCAGAATTGGTGTGTCCCCCTGGGTGTATTTTCATTCTAATGTAACTGAATTGGAGCTGTAATTTGTTAACATTTCCCTAAATCTTTTTTAATACTTGTATCTACATTGTGTGATAAGTGACATACCTGACAGAGTGTGAGCATCATGTTAATAAAAAACTTAATTACAATTTACTCCCAACAGATGATTGCTAGTTCCTTCTCATGGTAGAATAACCCCTGACTCGTTGCTAAAAAGAGAGACATGCTGGCTGTGATGTGGAGAGGAAAGATATACTCAGGTTCCCCACTCTATGAAGCCTGTGCTCCAGTGACCACGTGTAGCAGGGTCAGGTTCTGGGTGGCTAGAGAGTTCACAGGAAGCTCAGGTTAAAATGCCAAAATTCCTTCCAGGTTTTCCAGTTTACTTCACCAGATATTTTACACTTCGCAGAAGTCTCTCTCTGCACTCCTTCAAGTAAAGGCCAAAATTCAAAACAAACAGGCCATCAGGGTGACCCCTATGTTCCTCCAGAGTTTCCTGCCGTGGCTTCTGGTGAATGAAATTCCAGTCTCTCTCTTTCATAGGAATAACCTAGCCCCTCCTTACTGTAACTGGGTTCATCTATCCCTAATTAGCTCCCAGATCGGAGAGTCTCCCTGAACTGACTCTGAACCTTTAGGAATTAGCACAAAAACACAAAGGGTGAAATCCTGGCCCAATTGTAGTCAATGGCAAAACTACCATTGATTTCACTGGGGCAAGATTTCACTCAAGGTTGTTATGTGGCTCTGCAAGGTCTTTTCATAGAGGCCTTGCTTGGGCAGGAAGCAGCAGGGTTGTGAGGACCTCTCACTAGGTCACTGAAAGATCAAGGACACCTTGTTGTGCCAGGTTAGCCATACTCTGCCCTTCTGTCCCAGTAATTACATTATCCCAACCCTGGACAGAAGTGGTGACTAATTCTTCGGTTCCAATGACCTTTCCTTAATTTAAAGAAGAGTGATCCAAACTTCTCACTCTCTTTCCCTGTGTAACTGTTTATTTTTGTTAAATATACATTATTCATAATACAGCACCTTTTAGTCTGAATAGAACATTTCATACAGTCCTTATCCCACACTGCTTCCTAGAGTTAAATCCCCACAGATATATAGTTACATATTAAAAAATAGCAGAGGGGAGAAAACTGACAGAAAGAATGAGAGAGAAATTTGGAAATAATTGTTTTCAGATTAAATTTGAAAAGAGAGGAGAGTCAATGAGAAGGACAGACACAGGACAGCTGCTCGTGGGGGCAGGAGCTGCATAGGAGAAGGGTTTTGCACTAGTCATGGTGAGACAACGTAAAAAAACACCTGGTACCACAAAGTGGAGGGTGCAAATACAGGGGGGAGAGAGAGAGAGAGAGAGAGGGAGAGGGAGAAGATGCATGTGAATAACGCAAACCAAATTCTTAGAGCATTGCTCTTGCCTGAAAATTGGTTTTTAAATTCACATATAGCAATGACAGCAAATAGATTTTTTTTAACGTATTACACTATCCCTCTGCCCCGATATAACATCAGCCAATATAACACTAATTCGGATATAACGTGGTAAAGCAGTGCTCCGAGGGGAGGGGGGACTGCGCACTCCGGTGGATCAAAGCAAGTTTGACATAACGTGGTTTCACCTATAACAAGATTTTTTGGCTCCCGAGGAAAGCGTTATATCGAGGTAGAGGTGTATTTTAAATTTTAGATTGAATTTGAATTTGGTTCTACCTAGCACCTGGTAGAGACAGTGGTGGAGGATGTTATTCCAATGACACCATTGGCTGAGCTCATCGGAGATTACAAGTCTCTGACAGAACTCTTGTCTGGGACTATTGGCAGTGGCATTACAAATCCCAAGGAGTTTAACCTGGGGTACATGGCAGCGTGCTGGCTCTGACTGCTGGAGAGAAGCAACAGCTGGAGGTGGGGCTGGAAATAGCTGTGAGACAGAACACAAGGCACAGGTGTGGCAGCTGTGCAAGCTAACCAGGCTGCAACCTGCAGAATGTGGATAATCCTGTCCCCTGCAGCAGCTGGTGGGAGTCTGAGTAGACCAAGAGCCACCACCTTCCCTTGGTGCTAGCAGTTCTTCTCTCACCTGTCGCAGCTGTGTACCTGCTCCTCTCCCTCCTTCCTTGCTCCTGGAAAGGGCATCTCTGCCTGTCTCCATTCCCTTCCTTCCTCACAGGTTTCCCCACATTCCTCTCCGCTCCCCAGCCCTCCTGGAGATATGGTGAGAGCTGCTGCAGCCACCAAAGGCCACAAGTCTGTACGTGGCCAGGACTTAAGCCACCAGAACCAAGAGGAAGACAATTCCCGGCTGGCTGCCAGGAATGTCTCTAGAAGACAGCATTATCCCATGTCCCCAAGTGATGCTTCAGAAGCAGCCAGCTGGGTAAACTGCAGCTGCTGCTCAGCTCCCCGAGTTCTGCCTCTCAGCCAGTACCTGCAGTTGCTATACCTTAGCAGTCAGGCTCCCCAGAGGCTTGCTGTCGCCCCAGGCTAGACTAGTGGGGGAGCCGTGCCTGTGCCTTTGTGCCTGTGCCTGCAGCTTTTACTGTGTTCTGCGTCTCATGTCACCAGGTTGAGTCTGATATCAAACATATGTCTCAGCAGGTAAATAAAAGAGGAGTTTGTTATAACTAAGAGTCCGAGCCCTCTGAAGTCAATGGAAAAATTCCTATTGACTTCAACGGAGGGGTTTTTTGATTGGGCTCTAAGTCTACACATGCTGCATATTCTGTTATATTTTGGAACTAAATATAAGTCATTTTATAAAACACAAAGCATTTCAGTTCACTTTTACACAAAATAGGTCCATATTTCAGCTTGTGGGAATTTGGGAACCACATGCCAAGACTTGAATAAACTAGGATGTATGCAGGTACTAAGGGCCTGGCTGTGCATTGTTGACTTTTTGCCACTGACGTTAACAGACTACGTCTCAGCCCTGATTTATATTAGTATGTAATGTCAGCTGAACTGACTAAAAACAAGAATGAAAGCAGCATGATTTAAGGGAGAGGAAAACGTAGCTGAATGAACAGAATTTTGTCATGCAACCAGGAGAACCAGGTGAGGAGGGTTAGTGTGAGCGCAAACAAGTACTGACAAATTGAATCTGATATGATGGTCTTTCTTGCAATCCTAAATCAGAGAATTCAAATCAACCTGTTATCATACAGTGATTAAACTTGTTCTTCTTTTCTTTCTGACTAGGTAATGTTTACAGAAGAGGATGTCAAGTTCTACTTAGCTGAGCTGGCCTTGGCTTTAGACCACCTCCATAGTCTTGGAATTATTTACAGGGATCTAAAACCAGAAAAGTAAGTTAAGGAGAATACATTCATTGAAAACATATATATGAACCTTTTAAATCACTTCCTTGTTACATTAGTAAGTCACAAAATGCCAAAGCAAGTCCTTAGGTATCTTTTTCCTATGTGAGTATTTGTAGCACCCCCATCACCATATATCTGAGCATCTCACCATCATTACTAGATTTTATCCTCAACACCTCTGTGAGGTAGGTATTTACCCGTTTTACAGATGGGGAACTGAGGCACAGTGTTGATCAAGTGCCTAGCACAAGGTTTTTCTAGAGGAGGACTCTGGTTGATCCAGGAATTGCACTCTGGTCTCTTCAGTTTCAGCCCAGTGCCCTACCTATTCGACCAGCCTTCCTACACTACCACTTCAGCATGATGTGACACAACATCTTCTACAGTCCAGCATTATACAGTCACACAAAGTGGGTGCCCTATTGCTTTTGACTGATAAATTATCTCACTTCAAAACAGGGTATGGAATAAGGTCCCAGATAAGGTAAATTTAGAATAATGCCATTACTCTGGATTTGTACCATTTGTGACAGACCCAGGCCAGTGGGGTACAGGAGTCTGGTCCTATTGGTATCCAGGAGGTGGGCGGGCATGGAGTGTATTGGCTCAAGCTTTCCTCCACCGCTTCCAAGGGCTCCGATACGACCGGCAGCTCTTTTACCTCCATCCGAGAGGTCTTCTGCGAGACCTCTCCGGGCTGCCAGTCTTCTACCAAGACCTCCTCCGGACCTGGAAGCTCTTTTCAAAGGACCTCCCCCCAGCCTAAGGGGAGGATCCACAAGTCCATGACACCAAATAAGTACGGGGGACAACTAATGAAAACAATAGGATCAGGAGTGAGGTCATAGGGCTAAACGAAGGGAACTTGATGGGGACACCGAGCAGAGAACCCCAGACAACGCCTACTGCTCCTCGAAGGTATCAAGGGAGCCAGTGGACGCCGCCCAGAGGAACTCTGCCTGGATGCGTGAATAGACGGAGGAGCAGAAATAGGCCCCACAGTTGCAGGAAATCCCATTGGCCAACCTCCTCTCCCTGGTTTTGTAGATGGCTAGTTTGGCCAGGGCCAAGAGGAGGTTGACAAGGAGATCCCACGTCTTTGTGGGGTCACGGATGGGGAGTGCGTAGATAAACAGGTGAGGGGAAAAGTGCAACCAAAAATGCAATAAAAGGTTCAAGGGGAGCCAGAACAGGGGCTTCAATCTGGCGCACTCTAAATAAATGTGCGCCAGGGTCTCTTTCATGCCACAAAAAGGGCAGGTGTTGGGGACAGGGGTAAACCGCGACAAGTACACGCCTGTGCTCACGGCCCCATGAAGGAGCCGCCAACTGACGTCCCCGGCGGGCCTCAGGACCAGGGCAGAGTATAAGCTGGCCCACCGGGGCCTCTCACCCTCGAGATGTGGCAGGAGGTCCCACCATCTGGTATCAGGGCGGGATGCGAGGGTGAAGTAGTGGAGAGTGTGGAGCACAAGCGTGTACGGGTGTTTCCATGGTGCAGCCTGGAACAGAACCGACTGCAGATCGTGCAGCTGGCTCACAGTGAAAGGGTGAGGGGGCTGATTGGGTCCACTGGGCAGGGGCCCGATAAAAATGTCCATGGGGCCTGGGGTGGAGGGTGGGCTGGGCATGCCCTCTCGCAGGATCCGGTCGAGGTAAGCCCGAGCAGTAGGCAGTAAAGCGGCCTTCACCTCTTGAAGTACATGCTGGGGAGCACGAGGTCTGGAGAGCCCCATGCGCTGAGCGAGCATCAGGGGATCCAGCCAGTCTCCCCGGTCGTCGTCCAGGAGGTCTCCGACCCTGGTGACTTCTGCCAAGACCAGCCTCTGGCGCACCGCGGGGGACTCCGCCACCTGCACATGAAGCTGGGGATTGTGTAGCAGGGGCTCCGTGAGGAGAACGGCCCCCACGGTGGCCACCACAGGCCTGGTCATTGAAAAGAGCTTCCAGGTCCAGAGGAGGTCTTTGTAGAAGACCGGTAGCCCGGAGAGGTCTCGCAGAAGACCTCTCAGATGGAGGTAAAAGAGTTGCCGGTTGTATCGGAGCCCTCGGAAGCGGCGGAGGAAGGCGTGCACCAATACACTCCATGCCGGACTACGTGCACCATACAGGAGTCTCTGCAGGGCCTGGAGGTGGAAGACATGGACCTGAGTGTGTAGGCATTTCAGGCCCTGTCGTCCCTCCTCCAGGGGCAGGTGGAGGACCCCTGCAGAGACCCAGTGCATCCCTGGCCAAAAGAATTCCAGAATCGTCATCTGGAGGTTGGCCAAGAAACCCGGGGCCAGGACCAGGGTGTTGAGCCGGTACCAGAGCATGGACAGGACCAGTTGACTGAGCACCAGCGCCCTCCCTCGAAGGGAGAGTTACCGGAGTAGTCCCGTCCATTTCCGGAGCCGCTCAGTCACCTTGCCCTCTAAACCATGCCAGTTCTCCGGCAGAGACGGATGCATGGCAGAAAGGTGAACGCCGAGATAGAGCAGTGGACCCACGCTCCAACGGATGGCCTGAAGCGCGGGTGGGAGGGAGCTCGCCTGCCACCTGTCCCCGACCACCAGGCCAGAGCTCTTGATCCAGTTGACTCGGGCGGAGGAGGCTGCCGAGTAGATGGCCTGGCAAGCCTCCACCCCCACCAAGTCGCCCGGGTCCTCGACCACGAGGAGCACATGGTCGGCGTACGGCAACAGGACCAGCCGCAGCTCCGGCTCTCGAAGCACCAACCCCGTCGGCCTCCGACGGAGGAGACAGAGGAAGGGCTCGATCACCAGAGCGTACAGCTGACCCGAGAGGGGACACCCCTGCCGCACTCCTCACCCGAAGCTGAACGGCTTGGTCAGGGTCCAGTTGAGCCTGACCAAACACTCCGCAGAAGCTTACAGCACCTGGAGAAAACCCATAAACCAAGGTCCAAAGCCAAACGCTCGCAGAGTGCTCAGGAGATACGCGTGGTTCACCCTGTCAAATGCCTTCTCCTGATCCAGGGACAGGAGGGCGAACGACAGACCATCCCTACACCCTAATTCCAGAAGGTCCAGGACCAGATACAAGTTATCAAAGATCATGCGGCCCAGGATGGTGTAGGTCTGATCTGGTCTGGGTGGATCACGTCCGCCAGCACGGACCCTAACCGCATCGAGATGGCCTTCGCAACGATTTTGTAGTCCGTGCTGAGGAGCGAGACGGGACGTCAATTCCGTAAGTCGCGGAGGTCCCCCCTCTTTGGCAATAAGGCGAGCACAGCTCGCCTGCACGAGAGAGGGAGGACCCCACCCTGCAAAGACTCAGCCCAGATGGTGACCAGGTCTGGGCTGAGGACGTCCCAGAACACGTGGTAGAACTCCACAGTCAGCCCATCCATGCCCGGAGATTTACTGATGGGCATGCAACGGAGGGCTTCCGAGAACTCGGCCAGAGTGAGAGGCAGCTCTAGCCGGTCCCAGTCGCCCATGCTGACCATTGGGAGACCGTCCCAGAGCACTCTACAAGTGTTAGGATCGGTCGGATCCGGGGAGAAAAGAGTCGTTTAGAAGGCCCTGGCCCTCTCGCACATCTCCACCGGATCCGTGAGGGGGTGCCGTCCTCCGCCAGGAAGCAGGTGACGTGCTTCTTGGCCCCTCTCCTTTTCTCCAAGGCATAGAAGAAGCGGGAGCAGCTATCCATCTCTCGAAGGAGGCAGATGCGGGATCGAACAAAGGCACCCCGGGCCCAATGGTCTTCGAGGGCCCGGAGCTCCTCCCGGCACACTCCGCAGAGGGATGGATCCTCGGGGCTGGCGGCCAGATGCCTCTCCAGCTCCAAGACCTCTCGTTCCAACCTATCGCCGCATCCCTCCGTTGGCTAGCGCCCCGGGTGTAGTCATGGCAGAAGAGCCGGGCGCGCACCTTCCCCAGATCCCACCACCGCCGCGCCAAGGGAAAGGCACACCTCTGCTCTCACCAGGCCAGCCAGAACTCCTGGAAGGACGCCACGAAGCCCGCATCCTCCAGCAAACTATTATTAAAGTGCCAATAAGCCAGCCCCAGCCTCTCCGTGCAGAGAGAGGCCGTCACGGTGGCAAGGTGGTGATCTGAAAAGGGGGCTGGCCTAACGCTGGAGGAGTGGGCCCATGAAAGGTGGGAATGTGACAGGTAAATACGGTCCAGCCGGGAGTGGCGCGACCAGTGGGCCTCCACCCGGACGAAGGTGAACGTCGAGACGTCGTTCGGGTGGTGGTCGTGCCAGACGTCCACCAGAGAGTGGCGATTGATGATCTCCCGGAGGACAGCCACGGCAGCTGGGCACTGCTCGGTCCCCGAGTGGTCTTGTTCCTCGAGGGTGGTGTTAAAGTCCCTGCCCAGGACCAGGCACTCAACGAGGATCCAGGGAGCCGAGGAAGGCGGACACCTGCTGATAAAAACGCAACCTCTCCGGGCCCAATG
This sequence comes from Gopherus flavomarginatus, assembly GCF_025201925.1. Lineage (NCBI taxonomy): Eukaryota > Metazoa > Chordata > Testudines > Testudinidae > Gopherus > Gopherus flavomarginatus. Next base: position 90,093,762 of record NC_066620.1, read on the forward strand.
TCGGGGCATAAACGTTGACAAGATTAACCACAAGCCCCTCTATACAGACGCGGAGGTGCAGCAGGCGGCCCAGCACAGCCTCGGCGACCCCCAGCACCTCGGGCCGTAGGTCGGGGGAGAACAGGGTCGCCACTCCAGCCGTGCAGACCGAGAGGTGACTAAAGTAGATCCCGTCCCCCCACTCCAGCCGCCAGCTAGCTTCAGCGGCCGGATCTATATGGGTCTCCTGCAGGAAAACCACAGAGTACCCCCTCTCCTGAAGGAAGGAGAGCACCTAGCTCCTGCGGAGACCCATCCTACAGCCCCGGGTGTTTAATGTGGCAAAAATGATTGGTGCCATGAGGAGGGCTGGGGGGAGCCTTGCTGGCAGACACGCTCACGGCCTCCGTCGGGCCGCGCAGCAGTCCGTGACCTACTCCGTAGGTGAGTAAAGAGTCGCGGAAGAGGTGGACCTGCTGGTAGGCCGCAGCGGCCTGCTTCCCGGTCCTCTTACCCTCCCCCATGAGGGCCCTCGCGGCCCGGAGGATCTGATGGAAATCCCCCCACCGCTGAAGCGCAAGCTGGACTTTGTTACGGGAGCCACGGACGTCCTCAAGGAACTCCAGCAGCTCCTACCTCAGCGCATGCGGGGGCGGGGTCACTGATCTATGACCGTCCCCCGGGGAGCCCCCGTCACAGCCCTGTGGCCCACCGAGACGGGTATGCAGGGGGCAGACCCCCAACGAGGCGTCCAATGGGCTGACGCCACGTGACCTGCCCCGCTCCTCGGTTCAACAGGGGGTGGCGGAAGGAAAACAGCAGCCCCGATGAGTCAGGACAGGGAAAAATGTCTAAAGCCACTCCCTCGGGGTAACTCCAGGGACGGCAATGGCATCACGGGAGGTGGAAGGGACAAGGACGGGGCTGGCATCAGGGATAGGGCAGGGACAGGAGGAGGGCGGGGATCAGGAAGAGAATCGAGGAGGGGGGCAGAAGTAGAATCCTGAGCCTCAATAGTCGGGCCACTGGAAGGCGGCCCCTCCTGGTTAGGCTCAGGGATCTGAGGAGTGGGAAGGGAACCCCTAACGGTGCCTGGCTCAGCCACCATAGTTCGTGCTGCGGCCCCGTCATCCGGAGATAGATGGTCGTCGACAGGGTCCCTGCCCGGGAAGGAGGTAGGGTGCTCCACACCCAAGAGGGACACCCCATGGGAACTGGGTCCCAGTAGTGTGGCACCAGCTGTCGCCACAATAGGCTCGGCGGCCGTCAGCAGGATGCCACCTGCAGCCGGGCTGATGGAAGATTCCAGGGGACCCTCAGAGGCGGGAGCAGAAGCAGCAGTTAGGGGAAGGGAACACGGGGACAAGGGGACTGGGGTGAGGTCACCCAGATTGAGGCCCGCCGGCAGAGGGTCGTCCTCCCCGTGTGTGACCGGGGTCAGACCCAGGGCCTCAATCTCCTCGTAGATGGAAGAGAGATCACCATCCACCACCCCAGGGCCCTCCCTGCCAGCACCCGAGGCGACGCCCACCTCGGCGCTTGCAGGGCCTTTGGATGGTAAGGGGGTGAGAGAGGCTCCCTCGGGGGCTCCCAAGGGAAGGGACCCTGGAGGAGGGGTGGTGTTACCTTCCGGTGTTGCCACGGTGTCCCCAGCCAGCACCACAGAATGGGAGTCGTCAGGGAGCAAGGCAGAAGGCTCGTCATTGGTGCCCCCGTTCCTGCTCTTCCTGGGGGGTCTCCGAATCTAAAGGATGTAACAGGGCCCGAGCCTTCCTCTTTCCCCGCTTCTCCTGCACTAAGGACCAGTCCTCCATGGCATCATCCAGGGGCTGGCTAACAGGGGTCGGGTCGGGGGGCAAGGGTAATGGCTCAGGGACTCGGGGAGGCAATGATGAGGTAGCAAGAATGAGGGAGGATTCCCCCTAAGGCGAGCCCTCTCCCATGCCTGGCGGCATTTCCGCCGCACTCTCCTCCACAGCGGTGGACCGAGAAAGAGGAGGGGCAGCTTCGGGTGCTGGGCAGCCAGGGGTGATCGGCGGTGACAGGGCCGGCGCCTTGCCAGGGCTTGGGGGTGCCGGACACTCCTCAGGGCCAAGGGGCAGTCCCTGCAGACGTGTCCCATCACCCGGCAGAGGTAGCACTGGGCCTCCCCCGTCGAATAATGCACCCGGTAGTGGGCTCCCGGGTAGGGGACCAGAAAGGACCCCTCAAGCACCTCTCCGCCACGTGCTGCCAGCGGCAGTTGAAGTTGCACTTGCCGGCAGAACGAGAGGACGTGACGGAGGGCTGGGTCCTTGCAGCCCAACGGGAGAGGGCTGATGATGGAGATGGGGTGCCCCAGGGCAGAAAGGGCGGGCAGCAGGGCGGCATTGGGCAGGAAGGGAGGGACAGAGGTCAGGACCAAACAGACCCCCAGGTCTTCCAACGACTCCAGGGTGACGAACACGCCCCCCACTGCCAGGCCCATCTCTACTGCCTCCTGGGTGGCGGCGTTTGATGCCAGGAAGAAGACTATCCTCCCGTACATTTTGGAGGCCGCCATGATGGCCGTGGGCTCCACCACCCTCGCCAACGTCCGCACATAGGTCTCCACGTGGGGCGAGGTGGGCACCAGGAGGCAACGGACGCCGTGCTTCCTGGTCAAGGTGGGGAAGGAGCCCCGGCCGCTATAGATGGTAGCAGAAGCGGCAGTTGGAGGAGCAGCGGCAGGCGGGGGGGGGCCGCCGCCACCTGGGCATATGCCTTGGGGGCCGGGGGAGGGACACTCTTGGAGCTGGTGGAGGGAGCAGCAAGGAGGGGTGCCGTGGCCAGTAGCAGGGCTGCAGCAGCGTGGGCAGTCTTTGCCATGGAGGGCCTGGCCTTTTTAGCGGGGCCCTTACCCTTCTTCCCACCCCGACCTTTCGCACCGGCTTGGGGGGCTCCCCCCAAATCGGAAGGGGCGAGGGACGTGGCAGCAGCAGAGGTCTCCCCGGTACTCGCCGCCGCCGGTGCCTCAGCGGGGGCGGTGGCAGGTGGACTGGCAGCGGCGGTCGAGGTAGAGGCCTGGGGAATGGACACGGGGGCAGGTGGAGGAGGGGCGGTGGGAGCATCGCAAGGGGTCTTCGCCATCGTGTCCCCCGCCATAACGAGAGCGGATAGGGGGACAAACGGTGAGGGGAGGGGAGGGAGAGGAGGCGACCACCCCTCCCCGCTAGGCTGCAGGCAGGGGAGGAGGGCGCCAAAAAGGGAAGGCTAAAGGGGCATGGGGAGCAACCAAGGACCTTGGGGGCGAGAGGGTGTCAGGTCACCGACTCAGAGGGGATTCCGGCTCCTCTAGTCGCACCAGGGGATATAGGGGGCCAACGGCATAGGGGAGTGCAGTGAACAAGGGCAAACTCAAATGGGGGAAGGGCACAAGCGCATAGGAGGAGGCATGGGCGCACGAGGGAAGGGACCAATCAGGGCTGGGGGATCACGGGGGGGGGAAGGGCGAGCTGGGAATTGGATGGAGAGACCATGGGGCTAGCTGCAGGGCTGGGGCAGGACTATCAGGGCCACAGAGGGAAACAGGTGGGACGGACAAATGTGGCAAAGGAAAGGGGGTCAGTCCAGGGAGTGGGGTGAGGTGGTGCGCCCATGGGCACTTGTGCAAAAGTCAATGCTTGGCTGCTGCTGCTGCAGGCCCAAATGATGGAAGTGGGCGTAGTGAGCCAGGCGAGCAGTTCAGTCCCAGAGGCAGGAGTCTGAAGCAGAAGGAAAACTGCCAGCAGGGGTAGTGGAGGGGGGCAACAATGGTGGTGGGGGCGAAGGGGAACACGGATGGATTGGGGGCAGGCTCCACGCCACACCCCCGGCGTCCTAACAGACACAGTCCAAACCCCCACCACAAGAGCACAGTTCAAAAAAGACAGTCCAGTAAAGCCCCCTCCACAGCGGTCCTCACGTGGTCTTCCAGCAGCAGGTGGTCCTCTTCTCCTCCTCCTCCTCGGGGCTCCAACAGCTCTCCAGCAACAGCCACAGTAGTCCCAGCAGCTCCAGGTGGTGGTGGTCTGGTGTCCAGGCAGGAGGGACCCCGCTCAGATGGTTTCCTCAGCAACAAGAGCTAGGGCCCCTCACTCCCCTTCTTCTCTGGGATGCAGGCTAGCAGCCTTCCTCCCCCCGCAACCCGGGGCTGTAGGTGGAGCAACAGCAGCAGTTGGGGGAGGAGGTGAAGAGATCAGCAGCCAGCCAACTAGAGGGTAGCAGAGAAGCAGGGATGGAAGTGGTACTTTCTGGCCCAGCTAAGGGAGCAGCAGCAGCAGCAAGGGACTAGTGCTCAGCAGGAACAGCAGCAGCAGCCCTCTCCCTCCTTCCCTCTGCAGCAGAGGAATCGATGGGAGATCTACTGGCCACTGAAGAAGCATGTTTCTGTTCTCTGAGTGACCAGAGCAGGAGCTGCACTAGGGTAATCAGGAACCTGCTAGAACTAATCAGCCAGTCTGCCTTAATTGAAACACCTGCAACCAATCAAGGCAGGCTAATCAGGGCACCTGGGTTTAAAAAGGAGCTGACTGCAGTCAAGGAGGGGAGAGCCAGAGGAGAGGAAGTGTGTGAGAGGAGCTGGGAGCAAGAGGTGCAAGGAGCTGAGAGTGAAAGGCTGTGCTGCTGGAGAATTGAGGAGTACAAGGGTTATCAGACACCAGGAGGAAGGTCCTGTGGTGAGGATAAAGAAGGTGTTTGGAGAAGGCCATGGGGAAGTAGCCCAGGGAATTGTAGCTGCCATGCAGCTGTTACAGGAGGCACTGTAGACAGCTGCAATCCACAGGGCCTGGGCTGGAATCTGGAGTCTCAGAGGGCAGGCCCAGGTTCTCCCCAAAACCTCCCAACTCCTGATCAGACATAGGAGAAGTTGACCTAGACTGTGGGGAAGATCACTGAGGTGAGCAAACTCTGCCAATAAGTACAGGACCCACCAAGGTAGAGAAGCAACTTTGTCACACATTTTAATGCAGATCAGATTTTGACCCTAAAGTGCTTTTCTCAATTTAAACAATAAATTGTCCTTAATCCTGCTGGCTTACAAATTATTCAGTGATGTTAGCTAAACTTTGCCAAGAGTAAGTTTACTACTAGTGTTTTTTTAAAATATTTTATTTACTACTGAAATAAAGAAAATGACACCCATAGTGAGATGACTGGGAGTCTGTTGATATTTTTTCTTGTTGCTCTGTTCCAGTTGACTTGTGGTTAGCATACACTGTTCTATGCCAATTTTAATAAAATGTGCTTCAACCTTTAAAAGTTATGAACCTCTTTAATGATGGAGGAGGGATAGCTCAGTGGTTTGAGCATTGGCCTGCTAAACCCAGGGTTATGAGTTCAATCCTTGAGGGGGCCACTCTAGAGATCAGGGGCAAAATCAGTACTTGGTCCTGCTAGTGAAGGCAGGGGGCTGGACTCAATAACCCTTCAGTTCTAGGAGATAGGTATATCTCCATTTTTTAAAAAAGAAATATTCCAGTTTGTTTAAAGGAGATTACAGTGTAGTACAGAAACAGAGCCAGTCTGACTATCCTTTATGCTTCCATACTCTAAGAACATAGCAATGTTCTTTCCCTTCATGCCATGCAATTTAAATAAATGCAATTATTTCTTTAGAGTGGTGTGTAGTCAGTTTCGTACTTCTGAAGGAAAGAAGAGGGTCAAGAATATTGGAAGTTGGATTTTGTAGGAGTGAGGAGTTGAGGGCAGGAAGGTTGTTTATCCACAAATATGATACAAATTACGTAACCTTCAAATTCAGTTTCATGTATATATTGCAGTCATTTTGACAAACCAGTAGATAATGACATGACTGAAGCTATCTGTCATTTACTCAAAAGACCATTTCACAAATTACTAAAACTTCCAGTCATTTTTGGTTAAATGAAAATAAGAACCCCAGAAATTTATCAAATGCAGAAAGTCACCCACTGAATTAAACATCTAAAGGAATAAATGTATCACTTTATTACCAAATATAAAAGAACATCTGTCATCAGTAACAAGTGCCATATGTTTTTGTATCTCTATCTGCCAGCAACCCTTTTGATTTTATTTTGTTTTGATGCTTAGTTGATTCATGTTTGCTAGGCAATCACATACTGCATTCATGAGCACCATAGAAAAGCTAATAAATAAATAAAATAGTGTTTGTGATCTTTGATTCTGATTGCTTTAAGTGAGAATCATGCTAGTGTGCTCTACTTGATCATATTGTTTCTTGTGTTGAGGAATGGCACATTCTCCACTGCCTGTTGCTTTAGACCAACCTGTGAAGTGCTGGCTGAATCACTACTAGAAAATAATCCTAATACAAACTCATTTAAAAAGCTGAGTTAAGGTGCAGTTAAATTTGTAGGCACATGAGAGTGAAGTTTTGTTTAACAAACAAAAAAGTTAGAAATACAAGAAAGTCAGAGTTAATGGTAAAGTGACCACAAAAATGAGAACAGGCTCATTAGTCCCCTTAAAAGCCAAATCAGGCTGACTGTGGAACTAATAGGCCTCCAAAGATGAAATAAACTGAACCGGTTTTAGCAGTGTTGGGAGCTATAATGTAGAGAGCCCACTAGCTGCTAATGCTGTTATTCATCCTCATGTCACCTAATCCTGCTTATAGTAAACCTAGTCAACATGGTGCTCAAAATAATCGTATTGGTAGCCCATTTACACTAGGGCTCCCACTGTGCAAACATTAGTGGAGCTGAACCTGTTTGTTAGGCCCTCTGTTGTCTTTATAGTACTATCCAGTCAAAAAGCTGATGTACAAATACATCTCAGGTTATGGCTACACTTGACATTTCAAAGCGCTGCGCAGCGCTGCCGCGGCAGCACTTTGAAGTGTGAGTGTGGTCGGAGCGCCAGCGCTGGGAGAGAGCTCTCCCAGCGCTGCCTTTAAACCACATCCCTTATGGGTGTAGCTTGCAGCACTGGGAGCCGCGCTTCCAGTGCTGCGGCACTGATTACACTGAGGCTTTACAGGGCTGTATCTTGCAGCGCTCAGGGGGGTGTTTTTTCACACCCCTGAGCGCAAAAGTTGCAGCGCTGTAAAGCGCCAGTGTAGGCATGGCCTCAGAATTGCACCCTCAAAAGAGCAAATTTAAAAGATCATTAGTAAGGTTGCAAAGTCAAGTATTCAAAAGTTAGGAAATGCAAGAATTAAGATTCCCTAGGCAACCTTTATTCAACCCCCTTGTATTATAATACAGTTTTTATTTACATATCACATATTATTTTTCCATAGGACCTCTCCCTCATTCAGTGCAGTCACTCCACTCTGTTTTTCTCTCCAGCTTCCAGTCTTCTTGCACAGCTAGTCGAAATTTAATTCCATGGCTCCCAGTCTCCCCCCAGCTTTCTCCCCTTTTCCCCCACCTCCCAGGTTCCTTGTCACAATCTACTCCTCCCACAGGTCTGGCTCATATCTCCTCAGGTCACCTTTGCATATGAATAAAGCAACTTCCTCCTCCCTGGTGCCTGGGCCCAGCCATAGGGCTGGGATGTCACTGATAGCATAGGAGTGCTAGGCTCTCTTCTCTCCGCTCAGGTGCCTAGAACCTGCACAACCCACAGCGACCCAGAACTACAATTTTAGGGAAGGTCCTGCTCAGTCCCAGACCATGCTCAGTGCAGATGGAATCTTCTGGGAATGTAGCTGTTAAAATTCTGGACATGTTCAAGCTGTGATTTTTTTTTAAAGGCATGTAACTTGGGCAAACTTGGGCAGATTCTCATGGAGATGGCAAAATGAACATCCCTGATACAAAGGCCACCCCCTTTCAAGTGCTTGCTCCAAAGCATGGGGATGCTAGACCTTTTTACACACAAAAAGTTGCTTTAATTTTTTAACAGGAGCAAAACAACACATTTTTTCCTACCCTCATTCTTGTAAATTGCTGAACTGTTTTGGATGAACTTTTGATCTCCCCCACCACCACCCCAAAAAAATTCAACCTGAGGCAGACACCTAGCATGGAAAATTTTAGCCCAAACACTTCCAAGTTTGACAAAGATTATAAATAACTGGAAACAGAGTCTTACAAAGGGATGTCAGCAACTTTAATAATAGGCAGTGCTACCAATTCAGTCTTTTATAAATCACTCAGAAAACCTAGTAAATAAAAGCTGTACAAGGGAATCCTTCTGATCACATTGGTGTAGCTAAGGGCTTGTCTGCACACAAATGTTGGTACTGCTTTAACTATACCAGCATAGTTAAAATGGTACAACCCCATATGTGTGGACACAATTATACTGGTATAAAGGTGCTTTATACACCTCTACCCTGATATAATGCTGTCATGGTGTAAATCCCCACTCTGAACCTTAGAGTCCAAAAGATGGGGTACCAGCATGAATTCCTCTAAGCTTAATTACCAGCTTAGATCCTGTAGTGCTGCCACCAACCAGGACTTGGAGTGCTTGGTACACTCTGGTCCCCCCAAAACCTTCCCTGGGGACCCTAAGACCCAGACCCTCTGGATCTTAACACAAGGAAAGTAAACCCTTTCCCCCACCGTTACCTCTCCCAGGCTTTCCCTCCCTGTGTTACCCTGGAAGATCACTGTGATTCAAACTCCTTGAATCTAAAAACAGAGAGGAGTGCACCTTGCCCCCTCCTCTTTCCCCCTCCCCAAGAGGTAATACAGATTCAACCTCCGTGAATCTAAAACAGAGGGATTCCACCTTCCTCCCTTCCCTTCTCTCTCCCTGTCTCCCACCAATTCCCTGGTAAGTACAGACTCAATTCCCTTGAGCCTCAACAAGGAGGAAAAATCAATCAGGTCTTAAAAAAGAAAAAGCTTTTAATAAAAGAAAGAAAAAAGTAAAAGTTGTCTCTGTAATTTAGATAGTAAATATTACAGGGTCTTTCAGCTTATAGACACTAGAGAGAAGCCTTCCCCGCAGCACAAATACAAATTAAAATCCTTCCAGCAAAATACACATTTGCAAATAAAGAAAACAATCAAAAAGACTAAACCACCCTTCTACTTGTACTTACTATGTGAACAGAAAATTAGAGAGCCTGTAGGTATGCCTGGTCACTCTCAGAACCCAGAGAGAACAACAGACAAACAAACAACACAAAACAAAGACTTCCTTCCACTGAGATTTGAAAGTATCTTGTCTTCTGGTTGGTCTTCTGGTCAGGTGGTCCAGGTTCACTGCTTGTAACCCTTTACAGGTAAAAGAGACATTAACCCTTAACTATCTGTTTATGACAAATGTTGTCCTTGGGAGCCAAAAAATCTTACCACATTATAGGTGAAACCGCTTTATATTGAACTGGCTTTGATCCGCCGGAGTGTGCAGCTCCACCCCCCGGAGCACTGCTTTACCATGTTATATCAGGTCGTATTATATCAGGGTAGAGGTGTACTAGTATGGCTGTTCCCGTATGAGAAGGGCTTTGTCTATACCAGCTCTTTTGTCAACAAAACTTCTGTCGGTCAAGGGTGTGAAAAAACACTCCCCTGACCAACATAAGTTTTGCTGACAAAAGCACTGGTGTGAACCGCTCTATGGCTGCAGGAGAGGCTGTCCTGCCGACCTAGCTGACCCTACTCATTGGGGGTGGTTTAACTATGGTGGCAGGAGAGCTCTCTCCTGCCAGCAAAGAGCAGTTACACAGGGGACCTTAGAGCGGCACAGCTGTGCCATTATAAGGTCCATAGTATAGATATAGCCTTATATATCTTTATACCAGTATAACTATGTTCACATTAGGAGCTGTACTGGTATAAGTATATAGGTAAACAGATCACACTCCTAACCTAAATAGTTATACCAGTACAATAACTGTGTGTAGACCAGACCTAGCAGAGGATGGCATGAATGCTTGTGATTTCATCAGAACTTTAAAAAGCCATGTTGGCTGATCTGATCCAAAACATTAAAGAAAAAGAGACAAGTTAGAAAAGAATAGTTAATTGTTAGAAAGATTTTATATGTAAGCTACATTAGGAGATATTTATCTTTCGAAATGTTATTTCTGAGTTGTCTTTTTTGACATAAACTTGGTTCAAACCACATGTGAGAGTGCTGAATGCATCTAATATTTCAGAAATAATCAAGCAAAACTGTAATACAGATACCAGCAGCATCATATCTCTCTGAGGATCCCCTTGCAAAGCGCTGAAATATAGTGCTGAATACAACATTGGCTTGATGGTTTACATCTTTTAAGGTGATGATTTACTAGTAAGTATTAGTTTCAACTGTAAATATCTGGAATATTTTTTTAACTTTCCATCCTTGCTATCAATAAAGAATTACTGGATACCATTTTTAGAAACTGTTAAGATGGTCACACTTTAAAACTTTCTATTTTGCCTTAGATTACCAGATAATATTACCTTTAATATTAGCAGTGTTCCCTTTGCTGAGTTAGTGTTATTAACCATCTAGGACAATTGACAAGTTTTTAAGTGCAACCTCTGCACACCAGGAAATGTTGTGATGCTGAGAACTAGAGGATCTAATCTAAATAGCCAAAAATTTGTCTTTCTGGCTCAACTTTTATTTGCCAAAAATGCTTCTTTCTTCAAGTTTGCTTACCATTTAATTCTGACTTTTACATTAAGAAATACTTTTCTGCATGAGTGATCGCATTGTTTTCAATGAGACTACTCATGTAATAAGGTAATTGCCCAGTCTCATTGAAACCAATGGGATTATTTGTGTAGTAAAGTATGATTAAATGTAAGAATGGCAGAATCGAGCCCTTAAATGCAGCCATTAAATACCAGAAAAACATGCACAGTTTGTGAAACCCATACATGAACATGTATGCTTGTATTGATGGTGTGGTTAAAGTAGTATGAGGATTTGGGAGAGTAGCTCTACTTCCTACCAAGAAGTCATAGGGTATGGCTACACTTGAAATTTCAAAGCGCTGCCGCGGCTCTCCCAGCACTGCACGTAAACCACATCCCTTATGGGTGTAGCTTGCAGCGCTGGGAGCCGCGCTCCCAGCGCTGCGGCACTGAATACACTGAGGCTTTACAGTGCTGATCTTGCAGTGCTCAGGGGGGTGTTTTTTCACACCCCTGAGCGCAAAAGTTGCAGCGCTGTAAAGTGCCAGTGTAGCCAAAGGTAATTTTTTTCCTTTTGTGGTGCAAAGGACCAAATTCATATTTGATGTGACTCTGTTGTAATTCTTCATTGTCTGCACTGGAGTTACATAACAAATGAATTTGGATGAAGAATCTGGAATGCTGAGATTGGGCGACATGATACAAATTTTGTACAACAATAAACACAATACAATGTGATATCCTAAATTTGTGAGTGTCTCCTTGTTTTCTGAAGATGTTTTGATCTCTGGAACTGTGAGGAACTTTCATAACAAAACCTGCAACCAAATGAAACTCAAATAGTGTTTCAGATTTTCTTAGCAACCAGAACATCTGGCCAAGTTTGCAGAAAAGCATGAAATCTAGGTTATATTTCATGAAAGCCTGACCTAAGTATGGAGCAAATCTGACCAAAATCATGAAAACCTTGAATAGTTCCACATGATTTTGGTGCCAGGCCAAATTTGGTAGTTTTCGCTGAGTTTGATTCTTCATTCAGGCTTGTTTGAACCTAAAGCTCAGAGTGAAGCCTAGAAGACATGGATCAGAACTAAAAACAGATTCAGAAATTGCTAGTGTCTCAGACAGAATCATTTTAGTATTGATTTGAGATGTACAGTAATGTCACTATCCAATGGGGATGATTTTTTGTGTTTAAGATTCAGCCATGGACTTCAGCTGTCGGTTGTAATCCCAGCTCTGCCACAAACATCCTGTGTGACCTTGGGCATGTCACTCTACTGTCCCTGTCTTAGTTTCCCTATCTGTAAAATGGAGATTAATGTACTTCCCTGCCTCAGTGCCTGATCCAGTGAAGGGCAATAGACGTTGGTTCAGGCTGTCAACGATTAAATTCATTGTTTGTGTTTTAAGATCTTAAAATTGAAATTACTAGAGAAGTGAAAATGATTATTATTTATTACTAATTGTGAAATATAGAATGTGAAGAGCCATAGTTTTACACAGACACTTTCTAACCTTACACTGAAAAAATAATTATGCATGAGCTGAATATAGAGAAGTTCTATCTTAGGGTTTTGTGATACCATCGGCGTCCTCAGTGGAATTATAACCTAGTATAACTTGCTTATCTGTTCTTCCTCTTCCGTTGTTATAATTTCAAACCATTGAATTGGAAGAAAGTTTTTTTTTTTCCCCATGCCTGAATCATATTAACCGTGTCTGATTTCCTTATTTTTTTTCTCTCTCTGAAAATGAAAGTAGTCTAGTTCAGGTTTGTGCATCTCATATGCAGTAGCTGAAATAGTTGTGATTGTCACAATAGCGCTTTCGGTTAATGATACTGTAGAGTAAAAAGGAACTGTAAAAAGAATAAACATAAAGAGACAAGACAGGAAGAATGATCGAAGAAGAGCTATGTTTCCACAATTACTGATGAAGTTTACTAAATGCCAGTCGTTTCAGTGAGGATAATTAGTGGTGGATACAGTGGCTGCTTCACTAATCTTAAATTGATTCATTGCAATAATGAGCATGTTTTTCCCCTCAAATTGATAGCTCATTTTCGTTTTTTCCCTCCAATGTAATTTGTGGTTCATAAATATGGAGTTCTGTATATTTTATACATTCTAAGGGGACAAATTACACTGTGTGCACACATGCATCCATCCACACACTCCCTCCCCATTTTGTCCTTGGGCAAATGTAAGCTGCAGGTGTAAGTGACAAAAGTGTAAGCTTGCCTAAGGACAAAAATACTGTAGCACTCAGTGGAGTTTGTAGCATGCTAAATACAAAGAAAATGTAGCAGGAACGTTGAACTTGACTTATCCACTCAGTGGAGGTCTTAGTTCTCCACCACTCTCTATACAGTATATAGTGCTTTGATGTGTTTGTTCGTATTTATTAATGAATCCATGAGACTAAGGTAAGAAAGCCCACTGCATGTTTGTACACCCCTTTCACTCTTGGCAATACAGCTAGCCTGATTACCATTAGCTCCAGTCCATTGCTATGAAGTACTCAAGGAGGATGGGGATGTAGAATTCATGGTTCAGAAGTTAATGCTGCAAAAAGCAGCATACCTTTCCAGTGAGAAATAAACTATTTACAGTATGGATGATTATGGGGAGAATTCAGTGGATGCTTTGCAGCTCTGCGCGCTGCCTACCTGGCAATACCCCTAGAATTACTGCAATCTTAGGGCTTGTCTACATCAGAAAGTTGCAGCGCTGGTGAGGGAGTTACAGCGCTGCAACTTAGGAGGTGTACACATCTGCAGGGCACCACCAGCGCTGCAACTCCCTGTTTGCAGCGCTGGCCGTACTCCCGTTTTGTCTCGGGTGTAGAGGATCCAGCGCTGGTGATCCAGCGCTGGTAATCAAGTATAGTCACTTACCAGCGCTTTTCTTGACCTCCGTGGAATAAGCAGGTATCCCAGCATACCTGAGGAAGCCTCTGGTAATCAAGCTGGTCTCCTTCCCCGGCTTGCTCTCGCGTTCCCCGAACCCCGAGCAAGCAGGTCTCCTTCCCTGAGGTTTGCTGGGTGGTTCCGGGAAGGCGAGAGCAAACCGGGGAAGGAGACCAGCTTCGCCGCGGTTTGCTCTCGCGTTCCGCGAACCACCCTGCAAACCGCAGGGAAGGAGACCTGCTTGCTCGGGGGTTCGGCGAACGCGAGAGCAAACCGGGGAAGGAGACCAGCTTCGCCGCGGTTTGCTCTCGCGTTCCGCGAACCACGCTGCAAACCGCAGGGAAGGAGACCTGCTTGTTCGGGGAACGCGAGAGCAAACCGCGGCGAAGCTGGTCTCCTTCCCCGGTTTGCTCTCGCCTTCCCCAAAACCCCTTGAAGCCGCCCAACAGCGCTGCAGTGTGGCCACATCTAACACCACTTGCAGCGCTGGTTGCTGTAAGTGTGGCCACTCTGCAGCGCTGGCCCTATACAGCTGTACTAATACAGCTGTAACAACCAGCGCTGCAAAATTTTAGATGTAGACATGGCCTTACATTGTTACCACAGAAGCCTTCCCCTCGGTTTGAGAGTGAAGAAGAGTCATCATTGTGGGCCCTTCTAGACTTCCAGGGCCAAAACTGTGTGATTACCATGTTTGCTCCTGTTGCCCCTTTTTGACCTGATTGGCTAATCAAAGTTCAGGGCTGTGTGGATGTTCCAGGTGGGAGCAGAAATTGATAGTAGCCAGGTATTTGTTTGACGCAATCTTGTTTCTTTACAAGGAATGTACAAAGTCCTGTGTCTCTGAATGCAGAAGGAATCAAGAACAAAAAGAATCAGCTCCTTAGCTTACCAGCCCCCCAAGCCTCTTTAGCCAACATTTGGGCCAAAAGCTCTTTCTATAGCATTTTCCAGAGTCACACTATGCTCACAGGCTCCTGCTTGCCTTTTTCTTGCTTCCTTTCCTCTGCCCCTCTCTCTGTTCTGGTCTGTGACCTCAGTAGCTGTGTGTTCTCTCACACTCCCAGGAATACCTACCCAAAACAAGTCTCAACAAACCCACTCCTGGGCGGGTTCACACATGCCTTTTGTCTTAGGTGGGGCATATGTTTGCAGTGATGGTAACTGAAGGGTAGTTCACACCTATCAACCTGAGAAGGGAGGGTTAGCCCAACCCACAACAAGGTTTCACACCCAGCTCCTGACACTGGCCTCCAAACCACATGGGTCACAGGAGCCTAAAATTCTATTATCTCCCTCAGTGTAATCCTCTGGTGGAGGGAAGAGTATCACTGGTGCATATTTAAACATGCCTGTTACATGGCTAGTGCTTAAAAATCATGCTTCCTCAGGAAGCTGGAAGGGAATGGAAAAGAAGAAGCTTTACTTATTGAGCAATAATAGTGACTCAGCTATCAGCCTTTGATGTTGAATTATACTCTATAATAATCTGTCCCCAACCTACAAATGCATTACAGACGATCATCTGTTTAATTATGTTTCAGTACAAAGACAACATTCTCTGCATCTATATACTAATGTATCAGTTTTGCTTCTGTTTTCTTTTAATTATATATATTATGATGATCTGAATGTCTGAGAGGATGGGAATATAAAGAGAGACAATGTGGTTGACTACTAACTTTACATATTTAATCTAATTGTTGATTAAAGGAGTGCTGACCACATTAGGGTTACAAAATGAATATCCTTACAAGTTACGAGTCACAATTCTGTTTCAACAGTCTTTCTTGTTTCCACAAAAACTAAAGGTGATTTTTGCTGGCTGCCTTCATGTTTCATGTCAGAATGCTTCTATGAAAACAGCAAATGTTAGCCTGGAGGAAATATATGAAAACACGAGGTTATAACTCCAAGGTTGCTTTTTTTTTTTGTATCTGTTACTAAAAAAAAATTCCTTATAATAGTGGGGAAAGTGAAAATGTTTCCCTGTTATCAAAATCACACTACTGATCAGGAGAATCTCTAGTTTTTCAACACAAATATTTTTGAATAGGGAAATATATCACGATCTCATAACGAGGAATCACTTCACATCACTGAAAAGAGAGCTGCCTTCAGTGTTGAAAATATATATTCAACCGTGCATAGAAACACTACAGAATAGTTTAGGGCCAGACGTAAAAAATTATGTCAGATCCAATTGGTATAGTAAGGACATTTAGATGGATTAAATGCAATTACCCATGTTGGAATTTGACCAAGAGATTAGTATTAACATCCCTACTGTTCTGAAAAGTGCAGTAGAATCTTTTTATGGACGACAAGCAGTCAGGAGATAAGAGCTAGATCTTCTTCAACACATGAATCAGCAATTAGATTAAATACTCCATATTACTGTTTTCATATGGTAAAAATAATTTATAAAGTGAACACCCTAAATAAATCCTTTGTGCAGCATACTCATTCAAGACACAGTGTTTATTTACTAAAAGAACAAGAGTCCTTGTGGCACCTTAGAGACTAACAAATTTATTTGGGCATAAGCTTTCATGGGCTACAGCTCACTTCATCGGATGCATGTAGTGGAAAATACAGTAGGAAGATATAGATATAGATATACATAGAACATGAAACAATGGGTGTTATCATACACACTATAAGGAGAGTGATCAGTTAAGGTGAGCTATTAGCAGCAGGAGAGAAAAAGAACTGTTTGTAGTGGTAATGAAAATAGCCCATTTCCAGCAATTGACAAGGAGATGTAAGGAACTGGGGTGGGGGGAAATAAGCATGGGGAAATAGTTTTACTTTGTGTAATGGCCCATCCACTGCCAGTCTTTATTCAAGCGTAGTTTGATGGTGTCCAGTTTGCAAATTCCAATTCAGCAATCTCTCGTTGGAGTCTGTTTTTGAAGTTTTTTTGTTGTAATATTGTGACTCTTAGGTCTGTAATCAAGTGGCCAGGGAGACTGAAGTGTTCTCCAACTGGTTTTCGAATGTTATAATTCTTGACGTCTGATTTGTGTCCATTTATTCTTTTACGTAGAGACTGTCTGTTTTGGCCAATGTATATGGTAGAGGGGCATTGCTGGTATATGATGACATATATCACATTGGTAGATGTGCAGGTGAATGAGCCCCTGATGGTGTGGCTGATGTCATTAGGTCCTATAATGGTATCCCCTGAATAGATATGTGGGCAGAGGTGGCAACAGGCTTTGTTGCAAGGATAGGTTCCTGGGTTAGTGTTTTTGTTGTGTGGTTCCTGGTGAGTATTTGCTTCAGGTTTGGGGGTTGTCTGTAAGCAAGGACTGGCCTGTCTCCCAAGATCTGTGGGAGTGATGGATCATCCTTCAGGATAGGTTGTAGATCCTTGATGATGTGCTGGAGAGGTTTTAGTTGGGGGGCTGAAGGTGACAGCTAGTGGCATTCTGTTACTTTCTTTATTGGGCCTGTCCTGTAGTAGATGACTTCTGGGTACTCTTCTGGCTCTGTCAAGCTGTTTCTTCACTGGGGAGGAGGGATAGCTTAGTGGTTTGAGCATTGGCCTGCTAAACACAGGGTTGTGAGTTCAGTCCTGGAGGGAGCCATTTAGGGATCTGGGGCAAAAATCTGTCTGGGGATTGGGCCTGCTTTGAGCAGGGGGTTGGACTAGATGACCTTCTAAGGTCCCTTCCAACCCTGATATTCTGTGATTCAGCAGGTGGGTACTGTAGTTGTAAGAACGCTTGATAGAGATCTTGTAGGTGTTTGTCCCTGTCTGAGAAGTTGGAGCAAATGGAATTGTATTGTAGAGCTTGGCTGTAGACAGTGGATCAAGTGGTGTGGTCCGAATGAAAGCTGGAGGCATGTAGGTAAGTATAACAGTCTGTAGGTTTCCAATATAGGGTGGTGTTTACATGGCCATCATTTATTAGTACTGTAGTGTCCAGGAAGTGAATCTCTTGTGTGGACTCGTCCAGGCTGAGGTTGATGGTGGGGTTGAAATCATGATGGAATTCCTCAAGGGCTTCTTTTCCATGGGTCCAGATGATGAAGATGTCATCAACATAGCGCAAGTAGAGTAGGGGTGTTAGGGGATGAGAATTGAGGAAGCGTTGTTCTCAGTCAGCCATAAAAATGTTGGCATACTGTGGGGCCATGCGGGTACCCATAGCAGTGCCGCTGATTTGAAGGTACACATTGTCCCCAAATGTGAAATAGTTATAGGTGAGGACAAAGTTGGGACAAATAATTCATTTGGATTTGTAGATATCCACAGTCTTGCTACCATGGTTATACTATGTTCCCTCACCAGTGAGGTCAGTCAGCCATCACCTTTCAATTTGTTATGCGTGCTGAGTTAAATTTAACTTTTGGAAAATAAAAATGTATTTACTTCTACTATTTAAAATCAAAAGACATCAAAAGAAACAATATTCATGGGCTAATTTAAGCTGATATAAGCACGGAAATTCAGCATAATTACTCACAGCATGACCAGATCATGGCCTCTGGAATTAAATTTCACTGAAAGGGACCTAGGAGATGAGAACTGCGTAATCCTCTCTTGTGGCTGTATTACCTTTTTCAGCAGGTTTCCCACGGGATGTTGGAGGGGACAACACTCCCTCCCTCCAACATCTCATTTCTGGGCCACTCCCTCATACTTTTCCATTCACTGAGTCCTGGATGTATAAGGGTGCTCCAACTGGTCCAAGGCAAGGTGTTGCCATGCAGTTGGTTCAACCTTCTGCATGTAGATCTAAGAGATATGACCTCATTCTTTTATTAACCTATCACATTGTGCCTATTGGTTCACAGGCCTAAATGACACTTAAAGCCTGTGTGATAAAATTAACTTCTCTTCTAAGATTGCTGCAACATTGAGCCATCCCGGGGAGTTGTGAACAGAATGGTAGCCTTAAATCTAACTTGCATCATTTGTTTGTTTGTTGTTTGACCCTTAATGATGATGATACACTGTAAAAATGTGTGTACCCCACTCTCAGAAAACCTCTGGTCTTCAAGAGTGGAAGAGTCCACTTATTTCTCCCTTTTAAGACTCTGTAGATCACTTTGCAACCAAAGAGTCTTGGGTTCTCTGTGCACCTTTCTCTCCTTTCCTTCAAGAGCAGTGAAAGCTCTGTGATTCTTGTTGCTGAAAGCAGACACCCTGCAGTCAACTCCTTTCTTTCAAACACTGGGTCTCTCAGGGCTCAGATCATGTGTTTGGGCAGTCCCAACCATACATTCAAGTCATGCAGTTGGCTGCCTTGGCATGTCAGTCAGGCTGATTATCCAGCCTGCACAGGCTGTTCATGTCTCAGGCACATAAGTATGTAGATCTTTTTGGGCTTCTGGGGATCTTTCTCTTCTCCGGAGTCTCTAACAAGGAGGCAGGCTACATGTATATTTAATTTGTACATATTTCCTCTCTTTCACCATTTTTTATTCTTTATTGTTAAATGTACTTTGTATCTTTAAAATCCTTCTTTGTTTTTTGCCTTTTCCCTTCCAGCATCCTCCTAGATGAAGAGGGTCACATTAAGATTACAGGTATGTAAAGAACAGCATCTGATCACTGAAACGTAATCTCTACAAGCCTGCCAATGCACTGCATTGGTTTCCATGCATCAAGCTGTGATCGTGGGTCAGTAGCTGGAACTAGGTAGCTAGAGAAAACCTAGGGGCTGAAGGAAGTGGGACTGATGTTTCAGTAGCTGACATTATTCCCCCTGGTCATTGCTGAGCCATTGGCCTGGTGTAGCATAAGGGCCCTGTGCATGCAGGAAGTACCATTTTTCAGATAAAATTGGGCTCCTGACTGTGGCTTCCAGCTCCAGACTTCTAACCTAAGAGTCCTTGCAACCACACACCCTTCTGGTATGGCTTCTACTCCAGATTAGACTGCAACCAAAAGATGCCTAGAATGGACATCCCTTTGTTGCCTTGGAGCTGCGTCATGGGCATCACTGCATGCTTGTCCACTTGTGATGATTAAAAATTCTGTGGTACTTTTTGCAAGAATTGGGTGTTAGCTCCAATGTCCTGTGGAAATTCCAGCTGGTGTAACTATATTCTGCTTATCGAAATTACCTCTGCCATCTCGGGGATGTATCTTCAGAAGTCTGTGGAAAAATGCATGTGCCCAACTTCAGGGTACAAATCTCTACATGCAAGCAGGAATTTTGCTCGCATATAGCCATGTGCAAATGTAACTTCCAACTTCTGAGTGTGTTTTGGTGCTTATGTGCACATAAACTGTGCATTACATGAGTGTGCACTTCTGTAAATATTTAACTCTCAATTGGATTCAGTATTCTGCATCTTTGTCGAAAGCTGTTGGGTTTCATTTGAATGAAAAATTATGTTTAAATGTGAGATAATGTTTATAATCATAAACCAAGATCTGACAAGAGTTCTGTCTATTTACAAAATATGTCTAGATTTTGGCCTGAGCAAGGAGGCCATTGACCATGACAAGAGAGCGTATTCGTTCTGTGGGACAATAGAGTACATGGCCCCAGAGGTGGTCAACCGGCGAGGACACACGCAAAGTGCAGACTGGTGGTCCTTTGGTGTGCTAATGGTAAGGATGAATTATGTTTCTTTTTTCATGCTTTTGGCAGCAGTCTGCATATTTCAGGCTAAGAAGGCTCACTTTCAGCAATTAATGGACTGGTAGTAAGGAGGACATAAATGGGTGATGATTGCTTTGATCGTTCACATGGCGTCAGCAGTAGGAAACTAAGTACTTCTGACATTATATGAGATGACATATGGCCACTAATTTCTCACTCCCTCATTCCAATTCTCTCATAAACTGGCTGTTATAATTGATTGTCATGAGTCATGATAACCTTATTCCAAAGAGATAGGCAGAACAAGTTTAGAAAAATACAGTCACCCCAGGAATAAACAGGATCACTGTTTTGTTATTTACTAGCTTGGTTCTTGAGTGGAAGCAGTTCCCCATGTGGGATATGTCCATAGGATATCCCTGACCTCTTAGAGAAACTTAGAGAAAAAGGGATCATTGATAATAATGTCTAGATCTTTGAAATGAAGGCTTCTGTCTTACTAGTAAACCTTCCAAGGTATTTTATTACATACTGTGATAAACTCAAGACAGACAGCTGCAAGGGAGGGGTAGGAATCAGTCCCAGAGGTGTAAAAGTCCCTCCTCCTTATCAACTGAGAGGCAACCACAGGTCAGTCAGGTTCAGCTGTGAAAGGGTTACCAAGGTAGCAAATTAGAATCAGCTGAGGGGGAGCTACCTGAGGTTAATTAGGATCAGCTGATTCCAACTTGGGGCTGCCTGAGACCTTTTTAAACCCTTCCCTGGGAAGAAGGAAGGGGGGGGAGTGGAGAGAGAAGGAGCCCTACTCCCAGAGCAGCAAAACAGACTCACCAGGAGGGGAGGCAGTACTCTCTCCCACAAGGGAGTAAGAATACGCTAAACAGGATGGGTGGAGATACAGGGAGCAGACTTCCCCTGTGCCCCAAGGGGGACCGCATTACCCAAGCCTGTCTCGCCAGGGCTGAAAGCAGCAGAGGCTGGGGAAACTGAGAAGGTGCCTTGCCACAATACTTATTTTTGGAGCATACTTTTCATGGTCTGCTTCCACTAAAGGAAAATTCATTATTATATATTTGCCAAATATGATGTCACTCTTTCTTCCTTTTATTAATTGTGTCTCCTTTGCATCATTATAGTGCTCATATTTTAATCTTTTTTTCTCCATTTCTTTCTCTCCCACTCCCCTCCTCGGTGACTTAATATATTGGAAAAGATAATGGAATACTGAAAGAGATGAAATAGAGATAATAAAATCATCTTAACTGTAAGCTGGTGCTTAAGCCTTTGAGTGCTGCTAGAGACACCTCACAGGGAAAAAAAGCTTTAATCACTTTAACCTTTTTTCCTTTTAGTAATTAATGGATTGAAGGAGTAAAAAGAGATTTCTATAAGCAAAAAGTATAGGAGGATATCTGCTGCTAGCATTTTCCTCTTTTTGTATCTCCTTATAAGGTATTTTCCTTGAACTGTAACCAACATACTCTGGTGGAGAAGCTGTTCTTAAGATAATTTAAGGATCAGAAGGAATGAAGTGATATTGAGATATTGGTTAGAATTTACCTCAAAGCAATTTGCAATGTCTTGTCAAATTCACGTGAACAAATATACTAGTTGGAGTCATATACATACCTTGATGGAAAATGTATGTAAGTGTATTATTCATATCCGAAATATTAATCAATTGGGTAAGAAATATGTTCCCTGCTGTAAGTTCTAGCAATGAGACCCATCACCCAACAGTAATACTCCCTTGTCTCCTTTTATACCATTTGGTTCAATTCATAATACACAGCAACAGCATAAAGAGGAAAAGAATTATACACTATTTGAAGAGCTTGTTCACTTAAGCCACAATGTAGGATCAAAGCACATAAAATGTAGATTCAAGGATCAAAATGGACTGGGTAAAAAGAGATCAAAGACTTGGCCCCAAAATAGAGATCTCTGAGATGGGTCAGTGGTTGCCAAGGGAATACTGTAATTCTATCTAAACAAGCTGTTCAAGCTCTAGTGTGTTGTTCCCACTTTATATAGTACTGTAAATGGATGTGGGCTTGTCTAGAGCAAAGCAGATTTTACAATGTGAGGGATTAATCTTCTGAGGTGCTGAGCACCCTCAGCAACCACTGACATCAATAGGAGGTGAGGGTAGCGAGGGGTGAGGAGAAGATGAGACGTGCAGCTTCAATTTGCACCAGGACCAGTTGGCTGAGACTGGAGAAGTTATGACCAGGTCCCCATCAGCCTCCGCTCTTAAGCACAGTGGAGAATCAAGCTAAATAATTTTTAGTTACCCATCTCATGGAAGTATTGTACAGTTTCATCTAAGTTTGTCAAGCACTTTGAAGCTGAAGTCCATGTAAAATATTATTATTATTGTCACGCTGTCTGGAGTGGCTCATGACCAAGAATGCCAACCTCAGGGCAGACTGACAAAAGCAGGGCAGACACCCCAAACTGGTAGAATGTTCTAGAATTAGATTTCACCAACCCAGTTACAAATGTGAACTCCTGGATCACTATAACAGTCTTACCATGGAGTCACAGACAGTCTCCTTAGGCTCTCCAGCCTATCTTGCCATGCAGGCGGGCTGGACTTAGTGATAATTGGTCACTTACACCAAAAATCACAAAATATTCAGGTTGCTCCCAGTCCCAAGAGACCAGTCACTTACCCCAGGCCAATTTGTACCCTAGATCTCATACCAAAGAGAACACTGGTAGCCAATCCCATAGTAAACTAAGGATTTATTAACTAGGAAAAAGAAATGAGAGAGTTGTTTACAAGTTAAAACAGGTAGTATATATAAACAAATGAATTCAGTCTATGATTCCAAAAGTTGACAGAAATGTAGTAATCTGTCAGCACTGAATGTCTTTTTAGAGCTAAACCAGATTGACCCTGGGGATCTCAGCTTTCTTTATTTCTTAGCTCCAGCCCTTGCAAGAGTTCAAATAGCAAAGAGATAAAAATCTTCATGTCCGCTATCTTTATTTCCCTCTTTCTGAATTCAGGCTGATGGGATGTGCTTTCTTGCACCTAGCACCTTTGTGAGTGTAAGAAGGCCATAAACCCAGTCTGTGCATTGTGATGCTCCACAATGGCCCATTTAGCCTTGATAGTTCTTCTGCATGGGCAGGGGAACCACTTTTCCTGCCTTGGTTCACAAGTTCAGAGCAGGCAATTCTACAATTTTAAACCAAAACTTATATACTACTTTATAGCATGGGATACAGACATTACAAGTAAGATTAATGCATGCAGCAACTTACAAGCATTTTATAGAGATTAAACACATTCTTACAAGTTTAACAACCATCTTGATCAATATTAACATATAGGTGAGCTGGTCCAGTTTCTAGCTATGACTTTGGCTCAGCTGACACCTACAGCCTTAGCAAGAGCTGGCACCTGGTTTACCAGCATCACAATCATTGTCGTTATTATTGTCAAAATGATCTTAACTGACAAGGTTATCCTGGTCTCTTTGAAATCGATGAGGGTTTTGCCATTGACTTCTGTGAAACCAGAACTTGCCTCACTTAGTACCAATAGCCTGTCTGAGTCTTTGATGGTAGACCTTTGTAAATCAAAAATGCTAGTTATCCTGCTGTATTTATGATCATGTAAATACCACAGTTTGCCAATCAATGTTTCAGAATTAGCTTAAGCTAGTATAGTACATGTCCATAGGAATGGTCATACCAGATGAGATCTTGTATCTTGGCTCCAATATCCTGCTTTACACACACAGCATCAATCCTTGATGGTACCTGGCATGAGCCTATTTACAAATTTGTTCCAAGGGATGTAAAGGTGTGTAAAGGTATGGCTTATCATGACCAGACTCCTTTTGTTTTCTGTCTTCCTGTCTGCCACTCACCCCCAAGACCTGAGATTTCAGGTACCAGCTCACTGGTCTGTTCTCCTGTTGTTATAAAAGCTTTTCACTGAGGGAATCGGTATGAAAAGTTAATTGACTTAAATGGCTAAAAAGTTGTGTATAAACCTAGTCCATTTTCTGCTACACCATGAGATATTTGGTAACAACACTGTAGATCTAGATCCCTGCTGGATTGGGCTGTCATTGAGATAGCATCTGCAAGTCTGTTGGGAGGCCTGTAGTCACAATGGTCTCTTAGTATGAATCCCTGGCTGATTTACAGAGCTCCAGACCTGGAGGAGGCTGTTTGTTTTTCCTGAAGTGAAGAGTTTTAGACCCTCTACAGCCAACTTCATATGCACGTGGCAGAATGTGAGCGATGACTGGGCTAGAGATCCCAAATAAAAAGATATGTGTTAATACTTATATATGCAATGTAGGGAAAGCATAAAGAATAAAGTGAAGTGCCTTTCTTTAGTTGCTGCACCTGCAGAATTTGTAAGTAGAGAAAGGAGATGCTAATGAACATCTTACGCTGCTTCTGGCCAGACAGAGAATGTTTTGCTCTGATAATTTTTGTCTTAAACCTAACTGTACTACAGAGCTCTATACACCAAGGGCTGTACAGTGTACACACACTTACCTAGTTAGATCAATACCAAGCATCACAGCAAGACGACCTCCTTTGCAAAATCTGGGTCTAACAATGTCCTTTTATTTTCATTGTGAGGGATGCTTTTCATAATTCAGATTATTTTGCATGTGAATAGCAGTTGTGTGAAGATCTTCAAGCTCTTTACAAACACTAATTAATTATGCCTCTCGGGAGGTAGGGGATGCAATTCTGTCCACGTACCTGAGGGGGAGCTTCTGCCAGCACCTGCTCATGTCCTGGGGTGCAGCTCCATCCCAGACCTTCCAGTGAGCCCTTCAGTTCACCTTCTCTCCCCCCTGCCTGCTTTACAGTGCTCTCCTTCTTCCTGGGAGCAGAAGTTTCCCATCTGCTCTCCTCCTCTAACCTTCCACTTGCCCCAGTGACCCAATCCCTTCCCATCTCCTGATCTCCCTCACATCCACTGTCATCCCCTCATTTACTCTTCTCCTTAACTGCTCACTCTCCTCTGGCTCTTCCCCTCACAGTACAGCATGGGGGGCCAACCTGTGGCTCTGGAGCCACATGCGGCTCTTCAGAAGTTAATGTGTGGTGCCTTTTATAGGCACCAACTCCGGGGCTGGAGCTACAGGCACCAACTTTCCAATGTGCTGGAGGTGCTCACTGCTCAACCCCTGGCTCTGCCAGGGACCCTGCCCCCACTCCACCCCTTCCCACCCCCTGAGCCTCCCGCACGCTAAGAAACAGCTGATCGGGAGGTGCGGGGAGGGAGGGGGAGGAGCTGATCGGTGGGGCTGCTAGTGGGCAGGAGGCACTGGTAGTGGGGCGGGGAAGCTGATGAGGGGTTGCTAAGGTATTACTGTGGCTCTTTGGCAATGTATATTGGTAAATTCTCGCTCCTTCTCAGGCTCAGGTTGGCCACCCTTGCAATACAGGCATGCTTTAGTCTCTCCATTCTTAATAAAAACTACCCTTCTCCCTACTTGCCTCTCCAACTACTGCTCCATTTCCCTTCTCCTCTCTGTCTCTAAACTCATTGAACACACTATTTACAATCACTGCCTAGAGTTCCTCACCTCCAATTTCATCCTAGATCCTCTCCATTCTAGTTTGTACCTCGCGCCCTCCACTGAAACTGCTCTGGCCAGAGTTTCTAATGATCTCTTCTTAGCCAAATCTCAGCACCAGTACTCCATCCTCATACTTCTTGACCTGTCATCCACCTTTCACACAGGTGACCATGCTCTTCTTCTTGCAATTTTGTCCTTTCTTGTCTTCCATGATTCTGTCATCTCCTGGTTCTCCTCCTGCCTCTCTGGTAAGTCATTCAGCGTATTCTTCAGAGGATCCTCCTCATCCCCACTTCAGCTTTCTGTGAGAGTTCCACATGGCTCTGTCCTTGGTCCCCTTCTATTCTCCCTCTACAGTTTTTCTGAGTAATCTCATCTGAAAACACAAATTCAATGACTACCTCTATGCAGAAAACTCACAGATCTACCTCTCTACCCCAGACTTGTATCCTTCTGCTTAAATGAAATTCTTGACCTGTCTCTCACATCTCATCCTTGTAGATGGCTAGCCATCAGCTCAAGATCAATGCAGCAAAGCCCCTAATCATCCCATTTCCCTGCCCAAATCCTCTGTTACCTCCTTTCTCAAGCACTGTGAACTACACCACTAACCTGCCTATCATCTTGGACTCAGACCTCTCTCTAGGTCAGGGGTAGGCAACCTATGGCACAGGTGCCAAAGGTGACACACAAGCTGGTTTTCAGTGGCACTCTCATTGCCCAGGTCCTGGCCACCAGTCCGGAGGCTCTACATTTTAATTTAATTTTAAATGAAGCTTCTTAAACATTTTCAAAACTTTATTTACTTTACGTACAACAATAGTTTAGTTCTATATTATAGACTTATAGAAAGAGACCTTCTATAAATGTTAACATGTATTACTGGCACACGAAACCTTAAATGAGAGTGAATAAATTAAGACTTGGCACACCACTTCTGAAAGGTTGCCACCCCTGCTCTAGATACTCTCATCCAGGCTGTGTCTAAGTCTTATAGATTCTTTCTGCATAACACCTCTACGTACGGCCTTTCTTATCCGTCCACACAGCTAAAAGTCTTATCATTCATATCTTGATTACTGCAACATCCTTTCCTCTGACCTTGAGAAATGCAATTTTGCCCCATTCATATCTATTCAAAAATTTTCCTACCTCATCACTTTGACCGTGTCATCATTCTCTTTGCAACACTTCCCTAGTTCCCTCTTCTCTATCATACCAAATATATGCTACTTGTCTTCATTTTCAAGGCCCTTCACAGTCTATTCACATCCTACCTATCATCTCCATTCAGTATCAAAAGGCTGACTTGCGTCTCAGATCAGCCCGTAATGCCAACATACATTGTCCACTTATTACATTTTCAAACAAGCACCATTGCGTTTTTTCCTACGCTGTCCTTCATAAACATCCACAGAACTATCTCACAATCATCCTTCAGACAGGGGTGAAAGTAAGTCTAGTGACTTACCGGTATGCTGGGGCCAGTTCTGGCCCCCGGAAGGGGCAGGGCCTAGGGTGGAAGGGGTGAGGCTGAGGGAGTCAGAACCAGCCCCAGCCCACCTTGTAAGGTAAGTGCCCCCACACACACACCGGAGTAGCAGCAGCTGCCCGGGGCTCTGGGGGTTATTTAAAGGGCCCGGGGCTCCCCTGCTTCTACCACCTCAGCCCTTTAAATAGCTGCCGGAGCCCTGTAGTAGTAGCAGGGCTCCGGTGGCTATTTAAAGGGCTGGGGCGGTAGAAGCAGCAGGAGCCCTGGACTTTTTAAATAGCCCCTGGAGCCCCACAGCCCTACACCAGGGATCCAGCAGTGAGGCTCTGGTGGCAATTTAAAGGGCCTGGGGCTCCAGTCCCTGCTTGGAGCCACAGGCCCTTTAAATTGCCCCTTGGGGAAGCCGAGCCACCCCAGTACAGCAAACCGGCTCTTGCCGGTATGCCGTACCGGGGCGTACCGGCTTACTTTCACCTCTGCCTTCAAACCCTCCTTTGCCATGATGCCTACAAAAAGCTTGACGGTGGTGTTGGGGTTCTCCCAAGACTTCTTCCATTCAGCCTCTAAGAACTCAGTTCGACTTAAGTCTTGTCACTCTAGTTCTTTTATATGGCATACAGCAAAGCTATGCGGAGTTGATCAGACTCGAGTGTAGGGGATGGGCACACCTCTTCCTTTATATACATTTACATGTTACATGGGTGTACTATGCACTGCATCACACATTTGGGGATCGGCTTGGTTATTTTGTAGGAATCAATCCCTGAATACCACGCACTGTTCATGCACTACTTACTCTTTACCTTATCTTACGTTCCAGGCTCATCTTATCCATTGTTATCTTGTCTATTGTAAATGGTTCCATGGATAGTCCCCCTTATCTTAGGTTGGACAGACATTCTGTTTACAGCCTGCTGGTGCATTTACCTCCCAAATCCTGTCTCTCAAAAAATGAGGCCTCACCCTGTCCAATTACTCATGTCAAGCCAAGCCCACTTTCGTTTTTGTTTTTTATACTGGCATTTGTTTTATTTGCATTATATTCCTGTCGTCCTGTGCATTTTTTTAAGTTTACTATCCAGCAACGCATCTTCAACACTACAGTAGTTATTTGAACTACTATTAATGCTAAGCTTAAAGTACAAACTAGAGGGCGCAAGCTCACCTGTGGCCGGGGTTCTCAATCTTTTTCTTTGAGGCCCCCTCAACATACTTGTTTGGGTGGAAGCAGGGCCCAGCGGGACTCAGGCCATCTCTGCAAGGCATGGGAAGGGAGTGCCACCTCCAGCTCTTGACTTACCTCAGCAGGCCATCCAGCCTGTCTGGGATGGGGGATGGCAAAAGAAAAAATTATAGCTTAAAGGCGGGCGAGGGGAGCGCTCAGCTCAAAAAATTTAAAAACCACTCAGGATGCAGGGAGAGGGCTATCTAGGGGCTGTGTGTGGGCAGGGGGGTACCTCAGGATGCAGAGAGAGGGCTAGCTAGGGGCTGTGTACAGGCAGGGGTAGTTCAGGGTGCAGAGAAAGGAGTAGGTAGGGGCTGTGTGCAGGCAGGGGGGTAGCTTAGGGTGCAAGCAAGGGGTAACTAGGGGCTGTGTGCAGTGAGGGATGTGGTTCAGGATGCAGAGAAAGGGGTAGGTAGGGGCTGTGTGCAGGCAGGGGATAGCTCAGTGTGCGGAGAAGCCGTAGCTAGGGGCTGTGTATGGGCAGGGGGGTAGCTCTAGGGGCTGTGTGTGGGCAGGGGGTATCTCTGGGTGTGGGCAGGTGGTAGCTAGGGGCTGTGTGTGGGTGGGAGGGTAATTCAGGGTGCAGAGAAAGCGGTAGCTAAGGGCTGTGTGCAGGCAGGGTGGGTAGCTCAGGGTGCAGGGAGAGGGGTAGCTAGGAGCTGTGTGCTGGGAGGGCACCCCCCACTGTGGTTGCTGCTTCCGGAGGGCTCTGCCAGCCCCGGAACCTGGTCCCCCCACCCAAGCAGCTCTTACTGGCCGCACAAGCAGTCAAGAGGGGCTGGGAGCTGAGAAGCAACCACAACCACAGGCACCAGCAACAGGAGGAGGAGACAGGGAAGTGCTTGGCTGACTGCTCCATGGCACCAGCCAGAGCAGGAGCCACCCCACCCTGCCCGTCTCCAGCTTCCGGCCTTTGACCTGGCCGAGGCCTCAGGGGCAGGGGAAATGGAGGGAGGGTGGAGCTGACCGGGGATGGCCTTGCTTTGGTTCCATTATTAGGAGTTACAGCACTGCAATTTGGGGAGGCAGCTACCCCCATCACCCCCCAAAACACCCATGGGCCCCGGATGCTGAGGCTTGTGGACCCCATGAAGTCAGCTTGCAGCACCCCCGGCCCCCTCAGGGGGCCACAGACCTCCCAGATGAGAACCACTGACCTATGGTATAGCCCACCAGCATGTAATTTTACGTTATAAGCTTGCTTTGCCTTTAGAGCATTTTTTCATCATTTCAACTTTGCTTTATTTTAATTGCATTATAAAAAACTACAAAATATAAAAATATTTTTATTTATTACTATAGGAAATGCAGGTATGAAACAGAATGCAAACGAATTAAAATACCATTCCCTGAGTCCTGGTGTGCTGAGACCACTGCCTGTGTCTTGCTGACTAGCATTGTCTCATTGTTTTCTTGTACTCCCCTGTCTCTCTGTATCCATCTGTTGTCTCTTTGTCTTATCCTTTGGGACAGGGACCATCTTTTTGTGTGGTGATTGTACAGTGCCTATCATAATGGGGCCCTGGTCCAATCCTGGAGCTCCTAGGTGCTGCAATAATACACATAATACATAATTATAATAAAATAATAAATATTTTATAAATGGGAAATATGAGACACTGAGCAATTAAGTGACGTTGCCAGAGACCATCTAGCAAGTGACTGGAAGAGATGAAAGTGAGAGTGGAGGCCAAGAGTCCTGATTGGAATGTTCAGCTCTCTGAAACCAAGTGATTTCAGGCTCCTAGTGCAACCCTGAACATCATCCCAGGCTCACAACATTTCAACAGACCTGGAGTGAAGTTGTTTGTACAACCTATCGTTTCCACTGTTGAGGCTTGTCTGGCCACCACCCCCAGCTCTCAACTTAATTTTGTTAGCTCACTGGATCTCACTGAAGATAAACTACTCCCCCTCACTCCCTCACTGAGTATAGATTCCCCATCCTCGGGTCTTCAGCGGACACTGCGTGATCTTATCTTGCTTCTTTGTGGGATCACCAGGTAAATGTTACTGCGTCTCCCAATCAAAAACGTATGATGAGGTGAAGTAGGAGAGAGGAAACATTTCCTCTTTTGCAGTAGCTGGGGGTATGATGAGGCAGGAGTGATAGCATCCCATAATTTCTAACATGGTAGCAAGAGCCCTCAAGGATTCCCTAGCAACTGCTTATTAGAGAAGGGAAACCTCATAATCCATAGCATGCTGTTGCTAGTGTTTTTCCTCTCCCACTGCTCATTAGTAAGGGCTGAGAGGTCAGGATTAGGGAAAAGCAGCAGTCTTTCAAAGGTACTGGATGGAGTGGGCACACAGTGTCTCTGAATATGGGGGCTCATGATGATGGAGCAAGTGAGAGGGGAGGGAAGTGGTCAGGAACACAGCCAGTGGGTAAGCAGGTGCTACACAAGGAACAAGCTATGAGGTGGCTTATGTATTGGGAGGGGTGGAGCCTGAATCTCTCAGCAGAGCAGATTTGCAGGGTTCTGTGAGGGGTTTGGTGTCAACTCACATGACCCTAATCAGGGGTGGCACCAGCACGCCAAGCACATGCCTGGGGCGGCAAGCCACGGTGGGGCGCTCTGCCGGTCGCCGCGAGGACGGCAGGTAGGTTGCCTTTGGTGGCATGCCTGCAGAGGGTCCACTGGTCCTACGGCTTCAGCAGATCTCCCACAGGCATGCTGCCGAATCCGCGGGACCAGGGACCTCCCACAGGCAAGCGGCTGAAGGCAGCCTGCTTGGGGCGGCAAAATACCTGGAGCCGCCCCTGATCCTAATCCTGCAGTTTGTTTACTCCTAGGCCTGACACCCAGTCAATCTGCTGTGACAATCAGACAGCAGTGTATCTATGTGCAGGGGTGTCAGCTGTGAGGGCTAACTTCTTTTGTCAAGTCTCATGTTCAGTACTGAACAGAATTCTTAATTCTTTGATAAACAGGAAACTGGGGGTGTGCTGTGCAGTAGCATTAGCTCTTGAAGACATAAGCTATTTCAATTTACAAGGATGTTTTTCTGTTTACTTAATGTTTGCTAACCTCCTTCAACATTATGTTAAACACAATGGCATTGCCGTTACAGAAACATCAATGCTTTCTTCCAGATCCTGCCTTGATTCAGTTCACTGAAGTGAAAACCATTGATGCATACAATGTGCTGGAGCTACACTGCACTGACTTTTAAATATTGATGTTAGGTGCATGTCTTTTGAATTTGGTTTCATCTTTATAGTAGAACCATTTAATTGTAGAAATGTGGTAACAAAGTACTAGTGATTGAGACATTGCGGTAAATGTTCTGTATGGTGCTCAAGGGAGTTACTAGCACAACTCCGTAATGCCAGTCAACAAATGTCTCTCTCTTTATTTTATATTTTTAAAGAACACTGTGCAGGCAGGGTGCTGGCTTCTGGGCTGGCAGAGCCTTCGGGGAGCAGCAAATACTGGGGGAGGGTGCCCTCTGGGCACACAGTTCCTACTTACCTCTCTGCCCACACCCTGAGCGATCCCCCTGCCTACACACAGCTCCTAGCTACTCATCTCTCCCTGCACCCTAAGTTACCCCCTGCCTGCACATAAGTCCTATCTATCCCCGTCCCTGCACCCTGAGCTACCACTCTGCTCTTACATGCAGGCTGATTTGCCTTCTGTGTCCACATTGCAAATATGGGTCTTTCTATGGTCTCCCTTGTGAAAGGAAGCTGCAGTCTTTTTCTTCCTGCATGGCCAATGGCCAGGCTGTCACTCATATTACGGTCTCCTGCCTCAAATGTGTCAGGTTATGCCTTGTACCAAAATAAAAAAACTGCAGCCACTTTTAATTTTCTTAAATTAGAATTTTAAGAGCAAGAAGCTCACAGGAGAAGAAAGCATGAAAAACATAACGTGTTAGATACCTAAACATCCATGCTTCTAGAAGTATGGGGACAATTCAGTATAGTGCATATTACTTTTCTTACCACTTACTGGAAGGATACTTAAGTCTCATTTTTAAAAATGACTTGGGTGCTTTCAATGGGACTTTGGCTCCTAAGTCACTTAGGCATGTCTGTGAATTTTACCCAAAATCCTATTCCCCTCTAATAAAACAGCTACTTCTCTCTGATCCTCCAAGCCAGCCACTCTTCTTCACTTTTCGGTCCCTTTGTTTTCTGAGTCTGGCTTACAATTGTCCACACATATTTGAAAGTCCTTTGTCTGCTTTCAAGTACCTGTTTTCAGTAGTTTCAGGGAGCTTGTTGTTGTCTAAGGTTAAGCCTCAACCCTCCCTCTCCTGTTTCCTCCCCACAAAATTGTTATAACAATGTAATGATTGTGTTTACTCTGTGGTCCAAGTTATTAAATCGTCAGGTACTTTTCCTGGTGACTATGATTGCTGAAGAAGGAATTTTAGGTGCTGTTATCATTCAGATAGCCTCCTGATATAGTTCTGATTGTGACTGAGTCTTTATTAGTTCGGGCATGACATGGGCATGAAAGTTATCCCTTTTAGTCACAGAACTTCTCTCTACTTAAAACAGGAAATGCAGTCATTTTGGTATGGCCAATACTGTAGCATCTTTTGGTAGGTTTTTCATAGTGACCATTACATCTTATTGGCCAGAGGAGTGGAGAATGATAGTGAGAACTGCAAAATACAGCTGACTGGTTAGAAAGTCCATGACCAGAATGCTAAAGGGGTGAAGAGGTAAAAGACACCAATTTATTTATTAATTTATGGATTTATTTTATGGAGATGTATTAGTCTGTCACACCTCTCCCCTTCAGGTTCCTAGCACTGCTACTAAGGAAGAGGAACTGTTTCAGAATAGAATGGTACATGAGTTTGGACATTTAAAATGAAATTAGCCTCCGGTAACTTGGCAACTTGGCTTTGCAGGCTATGGCTTCATGAATTATTGCTATGCAGGCACTGCCAAACACATTGTGCTATGGGTCTCAGAGGTGAAATTAGGCTTGATTTCTATTTGCATTGGATAACTTAGTGCTGGGGAAACCACGTCTGAATTGAAGATTTAATATGCAAAATGTGCCAGTGTGGTTGATAAATTGTCACTTTTAAATGTGACCTGATTTAAATATCTGTACGAAATAGAAGACTTGAATTTCAAGCAGTAATATCTGAATAGCCCCAACCACTGTTAAGAGTTTAAAGTGAGGTACTGATGAGAGAAGACAAAGCCGGTTAGCATATATTTAATGAAATATGTATAAAAGTCAGAATATTTATTTGATAAAAATTGCAACTTCAGCTTTGAAGAGCAGATGTTAAGATACCACAGGAAGTGAATCTAGTACAATGGCACTTTGCAATGAGTTTCAGTTTTAAGAAATGTCCTGATCTCATTGGAGTTTTACCTTGTCTGAATATTTCTGTTTCATCTCTCTTTATCATAGGAAGTTCTCTTACCTGCCATATGCACGTATCTCCAAAAGGAAAAACATATTGTATCCAGCAAGAAACATTCCTGCCTGACATGTTGAAATTTGATTTAGAGATTCAAATTCTTCCCTCCTTTCTGCTGGTGCAACTCTGCGCAATGGTGTTGCCCCATTGAAGTCAATAGGGTTTAGCTTTTATTTTTCTGAATTTCAGGGAGAACATAATAGTAATTTCTTTGTACTTCCTGTGGGTTGTTTTTTTTTAATCATTGGGAGTTTTGTACAGATTTTAAAAAGCCATTATCCTTTAACACACACGGCAGCCATTCCTTAGGGCTTTTATGTTTTCCCTTTTTATCTTTTAAATTGCTGAAATGGATATAAGAGTATAACTCTAAACTAAATTTAGTATTTAATTATTATTTGTGTTAATCAAAGCAGAGCAGATATTAGCACTGTCCTGGTTACTCCTAAGCTAATATTTACTAACTAGCACAAGGTACTTAAAAATGCTGTAGGTTAAAGAAAGGCAGATAGAACGAACCATGATCTTGCACTTAAGCCTCTGGACTGAGAGCCAGGAGACCTGGATTCTGCTACAGGTTCTGACAATGGCTTGTTTTCTGACCTCGGGCAAATCATTCTGCCTTTCTGTGCCTCTGTTTCCCCAGTTGGGATAATGAGGCTAGCCCACTTTTATACCGTGCTTTGAGAGAGCGAGGGTTGAAAAGTCACTGTGAGTGCTAAGTATTATTAGGAAGTACTTAGGGGAATTATTGATCTATTTCATTTGAAAAAGGGGGAATCCAGCTAAGAGTCAGATTCTATCCCTCTTATAACATTGAATAGTACCTTAATGCACAAGTAGTCCACCAGAAATCAAAGGGGCTGCTCCTCTGGTAAGGTACAACTTAACAGAAGGGTGGCAGAATATGGCACTTGTAAATATGGGCTTAATTATAACCAGTATGTATTTATTTACTATTAAAAGACCCAAGACCTTACTTGGTGCTGACATAAGCAGACAAAATGCCTATTGACCTCAGTGGAAGTTGTCCTGATTTACAGCAGAGCTGAATTATGTCCCTGATCCCTATTTTCCAGTGCACAATACCCAACATTGCTTATCTTGGGGAATCAGCTACTACCTTTACATGCAAACAGTACAGTGACTAGCGCTGTGTGAAACTCTCAGAATTCAACTCCAACCAGGCAAGCTCCCTTGATTGGGGCTTTTGTTACAAATGTGACATTCCAGTCAGGTTTGCTGAAAGAATCACTGATTTCAGAGGAATGTTGGCTGATTGATGCTTTCAGGTGGAAGCCAGGCAAAAGTTGAAGACCGCTGCTGGGCTTTTGCTTTGAGTTTGTGGGTTCATTTAAACCCGAAACTCAAAGCAAAAATCATGGGGGAATGAACCCAGGTGAACCAATGCAGGTGGAAAAAAAGCTCATGCAATCCTGTGAGCACCAGATTTTTGTGCATCTCAACTAGTGCATGATTCTCCATGCTACTGATGGTAACAGTTCCTTAGGCAGCCCTTTGAATTGAAATATAGTCTTGGTCTCTGATGTCCTACACAGTAGAAATGGACTTACCGTAATAAATATCTTTTTGTATAGCTACAGTTTTTTAGAACTTTTTTAGCATAAATAGTACATTTTTATGAAATACTTATTGGTGTTTGAATTTAATGGAAAACAAGATAATGGAAAGTATTATAGTATGGTGCACTGTCAGATGGAATCTTACATAAATACCGTATGTGCTTATTTGATTTACCATTTTTATTTTTGTTCTACAGTTTGAGATGCTGACAGGATCATTACCATTCCAGGGAAAAGACAGAAAGGAGACAATGGCTCTCATTCTCAAGTAAGTAGTAGTGTCTGATGGTTTATCTACTAAGTACTTGTTAGCTCTGTTCCTTGGATAGGCCTTTGGTCCTAAGTACATTTAACTGCATAAAATATATAGAACAAGAGCAAATATACATAGAGGCTGAGATTTTCAAAGCTGCGCAGGGAGTTAGATGTGCAACTCCTACTAATGTCAGCGTTATTGTGTGCCTAAATCCCCTAGGTGATTCATCCAGAGTAAATAACCAGAAACTGTGTATTTCTGGTCTATGAGCATTTCATTTTGGGGAGGGAGCCTTGCAGAAAAAATGTATGCAGTCATATAATAAAAGACTGTATGATGATGCATATATAAAAGGGTGCAGAGCTAAAGTTGTACAGACAGCCTGCACATTGTCATTCCTGACTTTCAAGTCCTTTCCTTTGCAAACCTGACATCGATTTAATGCTCAGCATGCGCATAAATATTTGCAAGATTGAAACCATAGTCCCTGCCAAATTACTTATTTCTGCCGTCTACCACTGAAGCACCAGAGCTATTAAAAACCAATTACAATTTTTAATAATGCAAAATGTGTATTTTATTACCACTCTCTTCATTCTTGAAAATGTCTAGACCATTTTAGGTCAAACATTCCAAAAAGTTTGCTCTTGGATTGAGAACAAACCTGCCAAATGTAATCCAGAAAGGTAAAACTGAAAAAAGATAATAAATAGCTGAAAATGACCCCTTAGAATTCACAGAATGTCCCCACAGAATGTTCTCTGTGTATATCTATCTTCCTACTGTATTTTCCACTGCATGTATCCAATGAATTGGGGTTTAGCCCATGAAAGCTTATGCTCAAAAAAATATGTTAGTCTCTAAGGTGCCACAAGTACTCCTGTTCTTTTTGCGGATACAGACTAACACGGCTACCACTCTGAAGCCTTAGAATTAGTAACCCCTGAGTAACACCACTATAAGGTGGTGTTATGTGCTTCTGGTCAGGAGCTGCATCCAGTGACCTCAGTGGTAAAACTTCCTTTAACCTCGATGGGTGCAGGACTGGCCCCTCCAGGTGTGAGCTATCTAATCTGTCTAGGTATTATATCTTTGGTGACAAATGTGTATGGGTGTCTGCATGTCCCAATTAATTTCAGTTATAAAATGCAGGTGCGGATTTGAAATTGTTTGAAAAATATTTTTTTCTTTTCAAGTGTTCTGTTCTTTCAGAGCCAAGCTAGGAATGCCTCAGTTTTTGAGTATAGAAGCCCAAAGTTTGCTGAGAGCCCTCTTCAAAAGGAACCCATCCAACAGATTAGGTATGGATGCTCATTTGATTTCCGTACAATATGGTGGTGATAATTTCCCTCGATGCATTTTAACTGGTAGTTATCCTCTCCATTACATGTACATTTATATTCATATTTATTCTGCAGCAAAACACAAGCATTACTAGAGAGAGAAGCAAGGAAATCAAGCATAGCATTAGAATCCAAAGCATGAGATTAATTCATGATTTATTTCTTCAGTGAAGAGGGGAAGAAAATCACCAACCTTTATGAATTGCATAAGATAACTCCCGTGGATAGTAATACAGGGAAATGAGAACCCAGTCAGGTATTTTAATGAACTGTATATATTTCTGCTCCACATCTTGGAGAAGGGCGAAGGAGAGAAGAAAAATTCTTGCAAAGCCACTCTGATTAAATTTCTGTGCCATCTCATTTGATTTAGTGGGAGCATTTTGAACAAAGGTCCTGCCCCTTTTTAGCATCTTAAAATGAATTGTCTGCTTTATCACCAAGATTTTGTTTTACTCTTCTTTCATTATTGCATTCAGTTATGTTTGAATAAGCATAGAGGATGTTTCTGATTTATGTATGTAAAGCCAGCTCTCTCTATACTCAAGAGTTCCATTAGGAAACTCATGGTATTTTGGGTGTGGGGGGTTTACGTAGGAGACTTAGTGTGTCCATTCATGTTTTAGCAGGTGGTTCCTTTCAAAATTTGTTCCCTAGAGATTTTAGTGAAAAATAAGAGTAACCATAGCAAATTGAGGACATCAAAGTCATAGCATTATGTTGTTATTTTAAAATGTTGCCTCCGTCTGTACAAATATTGTAGTTTCCTTCCAGCTCTCTAGTCTCTTGTTCCAGGTGAATAAGAAAATGACTTGCTTTCTAAAATAGAGGTGTACAAGGAGGAAAAATGGTTACAACAAGATGTTTCCTCCTCTACTCTCCCAATTTCTCTGTTCTCTCCTGCCTCCTATTCTCTTACCAGCTTACACTTCCTATGTTTCATGTATCCATTTTTCTTCACTACTATCATCCTCTATTCATTCTCCTTTCCCCATCTTTAAAAGTCTTGAACACCACTGTTATTACCAAATTTCCACTATTAAGTGATACCTCAGTATACAATCAGGTACAGTTCTCAGATGTGAGACTTAGGGAAGGAAAAAAAGGACAACAAAGAGAAGTTTTGAAGATTGTGATCCTAAAATTCCACCTGACGATGTTGCTAAGAAAAGGTTGAATTGTTTTCCAAATACAGTAACATCTCACTTAACGTTGTTGTTAGGTTCCTGAAAAATGCGATTTTAAGTGAAACAATGTTAAGCGAATCCAATTTCCCTGAAAGAATTAATGTAAATGGGGGGGGGGGGTTAGGTTCCAGGGATTTTTTTTTTTTTTTGCCAGACAAAAGGCATTATATACATTTTAAACAATTTTAAACAAGCAATTTAATACAGGTATAAGTTTTAAACAATTTTAAAGAAACAATTTAATACTACAGTCATCGCTGCTGAGTATGAAGCTTGGTTGAGATGGTGGAGTCAGAGAGTGAAGGAGGATGGATTGTCCAGCTGCTGCTCTTGCTGTTCTTACAAGCACACTGACTTTGCGGGGGCAGGGGACTCAACCCTCAGCCCATCCACTCTACCCCTTCCCTCAAGTCCCCGCCCTTGACCCCCTTCTTCTCCCCCCCACCTCCTCCCCCTTTACTTCGCACATTGAATTCTCACGCCTCAACCCTCCCTTCTGTACACTGCAAACCAGCTGATTGCCACGGGGAGGGGGTAGGCACGCCGAGTCCTCGCTCCTCCCACCTCCCTCCTGCCTGGGGCAATCAGCTGGCTTGCGGTTTAGGAGGCAAGAGGGAGGGGGAGGAGCAAGGACTTGGCATGCAGACTCCCCGTCCCTCACCCCCTCCTCCTGCCCGGGGAAATCAGCTGGCTTGCGGTGTTTAGGAGGCAGGAGGGAGAAGCGAGGACTTGGTGCACAGGCTTCCCTTCCCCCGTCTGCTGCCTCCTGCTTGGGGCAATCAGCTGGTTTGCATTGTTCAAGAGGGAGCAGGAGCCTGGGCTCCCAGTCCTCGCTCCTCCCCCTTCCCTCTTGCCTCCTAAATGCAGCAAGCCAGCTGATTGCTGTGGGTGGAGGAGGGGAAAGGCACTGATCCGCAGGGTCTGCTGGTGGAAGGGGGGCTGTAGGGAGGCTGCCAGCTGTGGAGAAAGCAGGCAGCCAAACAACGTAAGAGTGGAGCATTGCACA
This sequence comes from Gopherus flavomarginatus, assembly GCF_025201925.1. Classification (NCBI taxonomy): domain Eukaryota; kingdom Metazoa; phylum Chordata; order Testudines; family Testudinidae; genus Gopherus; species Gopherus flavomarginatus. The sequence goes on from NC_066620.1 coordinate 90,132,812, forward strand.
ACTTTAAATGAGCATGTTCCCTAATTTATCAGCAATGTACCAATGAAATAACATTAACCGGGACAACTTTAAGTGAGGAGTTACTGCATATGTGATTTTTTTTTCCATTTCTGAAATATTAATTTATTGACTCAATAAATATGCAGTATTAATTTTAACACCCGGAAGGCCATAAACCACTTAATAAAATGCAGAGTGTGCTTCCCAGAAGTGCAGAAAATAGTATTAGTCAAACCTTTGAACATATCCAGAGTTTAGGTTCAACACAAGGGGAAAGTAATATATTTATAGCTCTTTTACTGTAATTCTCCATCTGGATACTCTATTCAAGAACAAAAGCCATTTTACTCTAGAACAATTTCTCCTCTTTAGAAATAAGGGAAGTACAATTTTCCTGTATATATATATATATATATGTGTGTGTGTGTGTGTGTAATATACCATAAGGTATCCTTTCCACCTATCAGCCACATCATTTAGCTCTTCTGTATATGCTCTGTTGTATCAGTGGGAATATATTGCTCTAGAAATTGCAGGTGGCTGTAAAGAAAAAGCCTCATGGAAAAGAAGAGTAGTTGATCTTTGACTTCTGTAAGGTCTGTCACAGGAAAAGAAATAACTAATTGGTCCTCATTAAATATACAGTTGGCTGACATCAGCACCCAGGGGGTTTTGGCAGCTAATTAATTACTTTCCTTTTTGCAAGTAAGACACATCATAGTGTAAATACTGCGAAACTTTTGAAAAGCAGGATGCTGTTATCTCCGGTAACTCTTTACGCTGTTTAGATTTTTTTTGATTGGGAATAGGGGTACAAGAGCAAAGCTAAATTAAGCACGTAACTTATTCCAAGTTGTGTAAAAAGCAAGTGGTGCAGGAGAGATGTTTTGCCTCTGGCTTTCATACTTAGTTGTTCAATAGCTTGAGGTGGTGTCATGGAGGGATCTACTAGTACTATTTGATCCTACATGTAGCAGTCACAGCATTAACATTCTGACTGACAGTTGTTAGCAAGATGTTTGGCAGCCCAATTACATCACCATCTGGCTGGGCTATGGTTCTTGAAATTTCTAATAATAATCTTGTGTGGAAAATGGGAGCTTCCCTCTTGCGATCTGTGGCCTTTTGCTGCTGAGTGACCTTTTGCGCCCCATGTGCATGGGACTGGACATTTTAAAGTAGCAGTGTCTGTTGGGGCTGCACGTGTACCATGTGCCGCCTCCTCCTCCCTATGCAAAGGCATAAAGAGGGAAGCGACTGCAACCCTCCCTCAGGTCCCTCCTCTTATTTATTGCAGCGAGACAGAATCTGGCGAGTTTCTAACCCACTAGCTCTTAGTTTTGGCTAAACCTTCTTAATTTCTTCAGAAGTCTTTTAATTATCTTCATATTTGACTGTTGTGTTCATATCAACCCATCTTATCTGAGTATCAACAGCTAGATTCCCCCTGTACACACCTTCATGCCCAGCGCTTCTTAACTTGGCAGACCTAAACCTACCAGCGTCAAACCCTATCCATCCTGCTATGGACGAATCCCCTTAAAAGATGGACATAGGAGGTGCTTCTTCTGTGTAGGGGGACATGGGGCCAAACTCCATCTTCTGGAAGAATTCATGAGTCTCATCAGACCCTGAGATCCTGTGAGTGGACATCCCGCATCTCTGTTGAAGACTGGTGCAGAAAAAATTGTGCCAAGAAAAGTATCAGAGGGGTAGCCGTGTTAGTCTGGATCTGTAAAAGCAGCAAAGACTCCTGTGGCACCTTATAGACTAACAGACGTTTTGGAGCACGAGCTTTCGTGGGTGAATACCCACTTCGTCAGATGCATCTGACGAAGTGGGTATTCACCCACGAAAGCTCGTGCTCCAAAACGTCTGTTAGTCTATAAGGTGCCACAGGAGTCTTTGCTGCTTGTGCCAAGAAAGAAACTTGTGCTGGCACTGGTAGCGGCATTGCGATCTCTGGTCCCATTCTCTGCCCCTCCCCAACAGACACTTATCACAAATGCTTCAGTGGGCTGGAGCACCCAGATGAACCACTACAGATGCAAGGGCATGCTGTCAGGATGACCTGAGATTACAGATGAATGGCCAGGAGCTGGGAGACATCAGACTGGTCTTCATAGCATTCCTACCTGTTCTGTGGAACTCCGCAGTGCAAATCCTGCAACACAACATGTTGGTGATGCACGATGTAAACAAACAAGGAGGTGCCTGATCATCTCCTCTTCTGCCAAGAAACTGTCAGGCTGTTGAAGTGGTGACATCAACACAGGATAATCCCACTGGGTCTAAACCTCCTAGGGCTCGGTGAAGGCCTGGCAGACTTCTTAAGCAGTCACCCAGTGACCAACCACAAGGTGTCGCTGAAGGAGTTTATCATAGACCTCATATTCTACCTCAGCAGGACCCCCATAATAGATTTATTCACCACAGGGGACAATGTCAGATGCATGACTTTCTGTTCCAGAAAAGGCATGAGCCTGGGATTATTGCCAGATGCTTTTCTTTTGCAGTGATCTGGAGGATTCATATATGCCCAGACAACAATTCTCCAGGATAATGTCCAAGATCAAGGGACAAGGCTACAGACAGCTTGGTAGACCCTTATTGGCCAAGACAGTTTTGGCTGTCACATCTGCTACAGATGGCCCTGTGCCATCCCATTCACCTCCTGGCCTGCCTGGACATATCACAGAATCAAAGTTAGCAGCCAGACCCACAGCTGTTACACTCGATGGCTCAGATGTTGGCTGTTTGAACAATACCGAGAGCGACTGCTCCCTACAGGTTCAAAAGATTCTCATACAATGCAGAAAATCCTCCACCAGGAAGACTTATGCCTTGAAGTGGAAAAGATTTTCTGTATGGGCAGCCCAGCATGGTTTGGACCCAGTTCAGGCAGCAACACTGAAGATCCTAGACTATGCTTTTCCTGAAACAGGCAAACTGTCATTTAATTCTCTCAAAGTTCCCTTGCTGGCATTATCAGTGTGTCACACTCCAGCACAGTCACACTCAAACATATTGAAATTCTTTAAGCGCCTTCTTCATAATAGCCCTCCATTTAAGGACCTGACTCCCTCATGAGACCTCATTGTTATTCTTCTGAAGCATATGGACCCTCCTGTTGAACCAGTGACAGAATATGCTGTGCACCCCTTATCATCAAGAGGATCTTTGTAGTGGCTATCACCTCATCTTAGAGAGTCAGTGAACACTAGACTCTCGTAGCTGGACTGCAGTCTTTCATATGGACAAAGCGGTACTCAGACTACACCTCAATTTCACCCCAACATGGTCTAGACTATCACCAAAAATCAATTATCTTGCTATTCTTCTTCCCAAAGCCACACTCACCAATGGTAGAGAAGAAACAGCACACTTTAGACATATCCACAGCTCCGCTGTATTACCATAATGGGACCAAGATGAAGTTTTGTCTGACTCGTTGCCACTTTGTGGTCATTTCTGGTTTGTCCAAAGGCCAAGCCATCTCACCACAATGAATTTCCAAGTGGATCATGTAATGCATTTCCACCAGTTATCCGTTGTCTGGAGAGCCTTTCCATTTGAATAGCCAGGCACATTCCACCAGAGCACAAGCTGCATCTGTCCCCTGCTTCAGAAACTTTCCGATCTTATGCTCTTGATATGGCAGCCAGAGCAGCCACCAAGTTCAAGGGAACAGTTCTCCAATCACTGATGCAGCTGAAACTCTTCATTCCCACCATCCTGAGGGGAAGTGATTGCTAATCACCTGCAGCAGGATCCACACTGACACATACTCAAAGAAGAAAGAACAATCACTCTACAGAAACTGTGGTTCTTCGAGATATTGTAATCACAAACACCCCTCAATCCTCACTTTCGGAGTCCTCAACTAACACAGGCTTCGAATGGCATGAGAACTAAGAGATTGGGACCACTCTCTCCTTTATGTCCTCACACAAGAGCATGAGAAGGCACAGGGGTGCATGCACAGGCCAAACAGACACTGCTATTCAATAATTTCCAATCTCTCACACACAAGGCTCATGTAGCCCTACAGAGGAAGTCACACTGACCACAAGATCTCAGATAACCACTAGGGTAAGTAACTGCTCTTTCTATTGGATTACAAAGATGAAGCGAATAAAATCAATATTGTTCTGATTTTTGTAACCGAAATGTTGCTTAACTACTGAGGTGATATTTGTTGAAGCAAATTTATTGGCTATTACTGGTCCTAATCCAACATCTATTGAAATCAGTGGGAACTTTCCAATGGCAGTTGAATCAGACCCTTTTTTAACAATTAAATCAATTAAAAATTATATTCATTAGCTATGTTAAAAAGAAAGTTAAGGTTGCAAAGTCAAGCACTCAGAAGTTAGGACAGGCCAGAATTAGCATTGCCAATCCAATCTCAATTTGTCTCCCTTGGCTTTAATGAGACACAGGCTCCAAAGCACCTAAAACTCCTTTTTAAAATGGGACTTACACTCCTAAGTCACTTAGGCACTCTTGAAAATTTTACTCACAATCTTTAATTATATGATCACATACTATTTTTTCCACAGGAGCCTGACCTCATTCATTGCATGAGATGGTCAATGCTCACTGTGGGGGTAGTCATTCAATATTCTTTTTATGCTTAACCACACACCATTCAAACCCTGCACTGAATACAGAATTATTAATTTCCTCATGGGCATTTCCCTGGTGTTCTCATCGTAATGTCTGAGTGCACTTCACAAACAACTTGTGAATAATCTTTACAGCACTTCTTTTAGGTGAGAGGTGGCATTAGACCCAATTTTATAGTTGAGAAACTGAGGCACAGAGAGATTAAAGTCAAAAGTGTTGACTGATTTTCAGTGCCCAATTTAACACACTGAAGACCTGATTTTTTGTTCAGAAAACTTAGCATTTTTATGGCATTTTATATGTTCAAAGCACAGCTCCCATTGACTTCAGTTGCAACTGTGAACTATCAGCACTTCTGCAAATCTGGCCAAAGTGTCTCAAGTTGGGCAACCATAATGTAAGAAACACACAGGTAGTGATCACCTGTGAGAAATTTGGGTTTAAGTGACTTGCCCAGCATCACATAAGCATTCTTCGGCACAGTCAGGGATAGACTCCAGTTCTTCTAAGCACATTTGTTGGTCCTGATACTCTTCTGATGCTGGGTTTATATTAGTGTAACTCTGGTTTTTTTTTCTGTGGAGTTTCTACTTAGCTATACTGGTGTCAGTGAAATCAGAAGCAGACCTGCCATATATGTTTAGTAGACAATCTGGACTGTCCTTGAACTTGGATAATGATTGAAAATTCCTAATAAGAAATCCATGGAACAAGGTTTGTCGCTGGCCAAGTTTTTGTATTTACTGATTTCGGGCAGCAATCTATTCTGTGTTCAGAATACCAGGGGGGAACAAATCAAAACTGTAAACACACCTATTGGGTCAGCTTTCCCATATATATGGCTGACAGCTCTGTATGTAATATGCAAGAAATATTTGTTTTTAATACTTAGTCATTAGCCAATGTTAATTAGGCTGTAGGATGCAGTTCTTGATCAGAGCACTTTGGCAAACACTAATAATGTCTTGTGTGCATCGAAAGCAGATGTCACATTTTACAAAAGCTTGAGTTGACAAGACCTTTTACAAAACTGCATGTTAGGAAGTACAAGTACTGCAAATAAAAGGCTTAGTGCCCTGAGGTGCTGAGCACCCACAGCAAGGTACTCAGTGTTCTCAGTTCCCACTAATGTCAGTAGGAACTGAGATGCTCAACACATCTGGAGATGCTCAGCATCTCACAGGAAATGGCTCCAAAATTACAATGCAGACTCTTCATCTCCAGGTGTAACTTTCCCTCATGGGAGAATGAAAGATGCTATTAATAAAAACAAATCAACCAATCACCTGGCGCACTCAGTCAAATCTGATAGTTGTTTAATTATTACTGAACACCTGCTGATTTTCCTCAAGCCAGTAAACTAAATGTGCTGAAAGAATAAACAAGATATTAAATGAGGACATAAAGCAAAGTAATGAAAGAATTGGACATGTGCTGCCAAACCCCATGGAGTTTTGCTAAATAATCAATAGTATACGTAAGAAACATAAGAAAGTTGTTAGTGAACAAAAAGTATCTATGATATTGGTATATTTGATGCCAATACAAATGAGAACCAGTTTTGAGGTACTCCAAATCAGCTGACTCTTTGTATACATTTGAGCCTTAACTATGTGCACCAGAGTTTCCCCATCTGTAAACTGGAGTTAATAAAACTTTACTTTCACGAGATGGCTACAAATGCATATCTGTAAGTGCTGGGTAGCAGTAATACCATTGCCCCCATGTCAGGAAGCCCTTTGGACTCCTAGTCCTACCTAGTTTTATTCTGTTCTCTCTGTTCTATAAGGCTCTTAGATCACACTCCTCATTGTAGTATCTGAGTGCCTTCCAGTCAGGGCTGGCTTTAGGCCAATTCCTCCAATGCCTTGGAATCGGGCCCCACACCTTAGTGCCTTTTTAATGTTTTAACTTTTTTTACTCATCTGGTGGCGGTCCGGGTCTTCGGCAGCACTTTGGCGGCGGGGGGTCCACAGAAGACCCAGAGTGAGGGAAGGACCCCCCTGCCACCAAAGTGCCACCAAAGACCCAGACCGTCATCGGGTATTCGAATCAAAACAATTATCTTTGTGAGTTCATGGAGAATGAGTGAGGTCCAACAAGACTGGTGAGGGGCAAACAGAGTTCCTATCTTTAAAAAAGGGAACAAAGAGGACCTGGGAAATTATAGAGCAGTCAGCCTAACTTCAATACCTGGGAAGATACTGGAACATATTGAACAATGACTTTGTAAGCACTTAGAGGATAATAGGGTGATAAGTAATAACCAACATGGATTTGTCAAGAACAAATGCCAAACCAACCTAATTTCCCTCTTTGACAAGGTTACAGGCCTAGTGGATAGGAGGGAAACTATGAAGAGAATATATCTTGATTTTTAGTACAGCTTTGGACACAGTCCCACGTGACAGTCTCATAACCAAATTAGGGAAATGTGGCCTACATAAAATTACGATAAAGTGGATGCACAGCTGGTTGAAAAAACATGCTCAACAAGTAGTCATTGATGGTTTGCTGTCAAACTGGGATTTCATATCTAGTGGGATCCCACAGGGTTCAGTCCTTGGTCCAGTACTGTTTAGTATTTTCATTAATGACTTGGATAATGGTGTGGAGAGTATGCCTACAGCATTTGAGGTGATACAAAGCTTGGGAGCTTGGGAGCACTTTGGAGGACAGAATTCAAAACGACCTTGACAAATTAGAGAATCGGTCTGAAACCAGCAAGATGAAATTCAATAAAGACATGTGCGAAATACTATATTTAGGAAAATCAAATGAACTACAAAATGGGGAATAACTGACCAGGCTGTAGTAATGTTGAAAAGGAGCTGGGGGTTATAGTTGATCACAAATGTAATGAGAGACAAGGGAGTGATGCTGCTGTGAAAAAGGCTATTATTCTGGGGTGTATTAACAGGATTGTTGTATGTAAGACAAGGGAGATAATTGTTGTACTCAGCACTGGTGAGGCCTCAGCGGCAGTACTGTGCCCAGTTTTGGGTGCCACACTTCAAGCTGTGGACAAAATGGAGAAAGTCCAGAGCAGAGCAACAAAAATGATAAAATGTTTTGAAAATCTGACCTATAAAGAAAAGCTGCAAAAGCTAGGCATGTTTATAAGAAAAGAAGATTTGGGGAGGGATCTGATAAGTGTTCAGATATGTTAAAGGCTGTTATAAAAAAGATGGTGATCAATTATTCTTCATTTCCATGGAAGGTAGAAAAAGAAGTAATGGGCTTAATCTGCAACAAAGGAGATTTAGGTTACATATTGGGAAAAGCTTTCTAACTATAAGGATAATTAAGTGCTGGAATAGGTTACCAAGGAAGGCTGTGGAATCCCCTTCTGTGACACAACTGATTCAGGATTTATATACAGTTTGCTGGTTGAATGAGGTTCACACTTCCAGCAATGGTAAAATAGTTTCAAATGATTCTCGAGTAAAGAGGCTGGGACCTGTTAAAAAAGGGCTATAGTTTTATTGTTTTCTGTTGTTTGTGTTGAGTAAGGGACATAGAACAAAGGAAGGTGTAAAGAGGAGTAAGCCGTAGAGAAGGCAGGAAGAGCAAAGAAACAGATGCTGAACTCACCAAGAAGCAGTTAGAAGAGCTGTGTGCAGTGAGCTCTGTCAGCAGCTGATCAGAAAAAATCGGAGCCGGTAGCCATGCCACACTCATATGCCATGAAGCAAGACGGGGCACTGCTCCAGACTGGGGAAGCGGTCCCTTTTTCTTCTACAGGGCATGCAAGAGATCAAGCAGATGGTTCCACAGATGATCCAGCAGAGGCAGCAGCAGTGGCAAAAGTATTAGAGCTGTGGAGGCTGGAGTGCAGAAGGCTGCTAGTGGAGGAGAGACAGAGTTGGGGGCCAGGTGTCAGAGTAAGGAGACAGAGCTGGAGCAACAGAAGCTTGCTGACCAGGACAATTGCAAGCGGCTCTAACAGAAGAGGAGTGGCAAGTTATGCCCATGGGACCAAGGAGAAGGACATAATGGGGTGTGCCTGATAGAAGCTAGCAGATGTGGATGTGATGAATCCCATTACCCGTCCTGTAGCCTGAGTCATTATGAACACTAAAGGTTATTCCAGGAGTCTGGCTGTGGGAATGCAGGGAAGTGTGTGTTCTTGGTGTGGTGTTTTCTGTAATTAGGTAACAGGATTGAGGCCAAGGGCTCAGGTACAAGTGTACTATAGCCAGACACAGTGGTCGAGGGAGTAAACCCTCACTGGGGAAACTGAGTCAGTGTTTGGTAGGTCTGGAGCAAAGCTGAAAGGGACTAGGGTCCAGGATCTGCTAGGAGTGATGGGATCCTGGCGCAACTAGGTCAATAGCTGTGGGCCTGTACTTGCTGAGAGGAGTCAGCCTCTGGGAAAGCGGTGGGCCAGCACTCTGCTGGGAGCAGGGCTGACTCAGGATGGAAAGAGTTTCACACCTTGGGTTGACAGAGCTCTCTACTGGCCTGGGTGACCCAGATGGGTGTGAAGCAAGCACTGAGGTAGTATGGATATTAAGAAGGGTAAAAGATGGCCCTTAGTTTATGGACTCAGGAGAACCTTGAACGATGCCTGTAGCTAGTAGCTAATCCGACTGGTGGTTTACTATTGTGTGTCAGCAACTCTTGTCAGGCCTGACATACTCACTACATCTAACACACTGTAGTCATGGTATATGCCCCAAAAGGTGTCACGTGAGAGATCACTGGAAAACTTCACACTTCTAGCAATGGTAAAATAGTTTCAAGAGATTCTCGAGTAAAGAGACTGGGAAATGTTAAAGAAGGGCTATAGTTTTATTGTTTTCTGTTTCTTTGTTTCATGTAAGGGACATAGAGCGAAGAAAGGTGTAAAGAGAAATAAGCAGTAGAGAAGATCATTAGTATTCTTACATATGTAGGTTGGGGTTATGTACAAAGAGTGATGGATATGTGCTGGAAATATGTTTGTCTCCATAAGCCCAATCTGTTGTAGAGAAAGGAGTATGTGTTTGTCTGACCAGCCTGGTCATCAGGCCTAGACAATGAAGGTGCATTTACATAAAATATAAACAAAGCTATCAACCTGGAGAGTGGGGTCGGTAGCTTCTTGTGAGGATCTGAACCTCAAATGATAAGTATCAACTAATTGTATACAATATTACTGTATTAAGTGTATTGAGTAACATCTTTTGTGAAAGTCAGTGACATGCTGGTGATTAATATCATTGTGAAATGTACATATTAACACTATATGAGGAATGATGAATATTCAGTGATATTATGCTTTACCTAGGAAAACAAGGGACTCCAGCAGCTTGTATGTTTGTGGAAGGTCCTGACTGAGAGAAACTCAGCCATGGCTGGAAAAAAGAAAAATCAGTAAGAAATCTATATTGAACAAAGAGAGTAGCTGGCAAGTTAGATCTTAGCCATTAGAAAGCGTATTTTTACTTATATTTTCTTGTAACCATTTTTGTTCTTATCCCTTGCACGTAAATTCACTTAAAACCAATTTTTTGTTAATAAACTTCTCTCTTTGAAACTAAACCCACCCAGTGCTGTGTTTGAATTGAAGTGATTGTTAGCTCCAGTTAAAGTAAAAAGCTGTGCTTTTGTCACTTCAGAGGAATGATAAACCTTATTACTTCTCTGAGTGTTCCAGGAGAGGGCTGGACACTCCAGGACAGGGGAAAATTCAGGACTGGGAGTGTGTTGGGGTCACTCTGCAAGTAATAACTAAGGCTGATGGAGACCGGTGTCTGGCTGTTGTGTTGTAGGAAGGCTGCTAGGGTCAGAGTGCTGAATCAGGGCTGCACAGCACACACTTTCAGGGTTTCTGAACTGTGAGCCACAGCAGCTGAGCATTTAAGGCAGGTACCCAGGGTTACAGGGCAGGCAGTGACACAATCTCTCATTGCTCTGGATTGAACCCCAAAGTATTACACCATCATTGGCAGTTTTTAAGAACAGGTTGGAGAAAACACCTGTTAGGGATGGTCTAGACCACCGGTTTTCAAGCTTTCTGAGCTGAAAGCCTCCCTTTGAGTTACAAGTTTTGGTGGCACCTCCCCAGTCCAGACAAAAATAGAGAGAAAAGGAGGGTCAAGGGGTGGAAGTGGTGCTCCCTCCCTGAACACCATTGCATAGGGCTGCTCCCCCCCCCAAACATTCCTCTGTGCCCTTCTAGGGGGACATGCCCCCCAGTTTGAAAACCTCTGGTGTAGGCATACTTGTTCCTACCTCAGTGTGGGAGGATGGATTAGATGACCTCTTGAGGTCTCTTCCAGCTCTACATTTCTATGATTCTATTTCCTTATCTAATATGGAGCATGAAAGACTGGCCAGGCGGACCTGACACAAGCCTACAATCAAAACTCACATGTTCAAGGGTTTTTCTTTCCTGGCTGTGATGTTTGCATTAACAAAATGTCCTTGTATATATTTGTGATGGCTTAAACAATTTCTAATTTTTTTCAAGGGGAAGGGAGGGATATTTTGGTGATGGTTTTAAAGAATACAGCATGTTCCTCCTGGCTTGGCTTTATTTTGACTCTTTCTTATTGTTGTCTTGGCAGGTGCTGGCCTCGATGGAGTTGAAGAAATTAAACGGCACCTGTTCTTTGTGACTGTAGACTGGAATGTAAGTAGAGCAATATTGTTGCTAATTGTAGTCTGGGATTAGGTAGGTTTAGCAAAGGCCAGCTGGAAACTGAGTCTGTCATGTGAAAACAAAACAAAACAAAAAAGCTTACTGGAGTGAGATCAACCATAGAGGGCCTGTGAATTAAAGCCTTTTGATTCGCATCCACGTTTCTGCTTTTACACTACAGAAAATAAAGGTCCATTCAGCATCCTCAGCTTTTTCAAACTTTTTGTTTCTGTTTTACCTAATCAGATGGCTCGTTATGATGTAATTTGAATCACTTTCCAGAGGTTCAAAGAATAATTACCACATTACACTCTGAAGAACTTAATGTACTGATTCCAGGAGCTGGATTAGAATGTAATGGAGCAGCTCTAAATGAAGGCTTTCCTGTGACATTTCATAATGAATGCAAAACAAAGCTTAAGGCTTTGGTTTGGAAAAAGACACAACAGGGGAAAGCTGTCTGCTCCTCTGGATTCTTCCACTGTTATGCTCTTCTTTTCTCTATAAAAGCATTAGGCCCCTGTGTCTGAGCCTGACTGAGTTGTACTATACCTTTCAGGCTTTATGCTACCTTTGTGCTCTCCAAAGCCAGGATTTGCCAGCAGCCAATTTGCCCCCAGAGTAATTTAGAGCAGTCTCACAACTGCTCTATCTTTTGGCCCCCAGCAAAGGGAACACTGCAGCAGATCAGAGCACAATGGTCATGTCCCTACCCCTCCAGCGCACCTCCTATTCCAATGGGGCTGGCAGAGTGTTTTCCAGAACTGTTGTTAGCTGTACATCAGCTTGGGATGCCCTATGCTGTCGGAATCATAAATCACCCAGTTAAAGTAGCTTTGTGGCTTCTTTGCACCACAGGGATGGCACAAAGTGGCAATAACATGAACTGGGATCAGTCCCTTACTTACTGGGTGCTTTAGACAAGCATAAAGTAGACAGATTTTAAAGACCAATTATTCTAATAATAGAATATACAGTTTAATAATTCAGAGCTGACAAGAGCAACTCTTTTTACAGATGCTAGTTGTTTTTATTTAGGTGACTGACTAGTTTAGCTTCAGCACTTGAAATGAGAACAGCAAACATGTTAATAAATATAACAGTCCAGATAAGAAGTGTTTGAATGATACATGGGATTGTAACCAATCATTTGCCTTTTTGCAGTCCATTTCATCTCACAATGAAATTAACAGCAGAGCTCAGCTAAGCATTTGATTCAGACTTTACAGAGATTCAAAATAAGCCTTGGCACAAGTTTCAATTTATGAACCAGCACTAGCGTTAATACAAATTTTGTCCAAAACTACAAAGTTTGAGTTAGAACTGGATGCACAAACTCTCTTTTGCTCTCTCTGAGTATCTGCCAGTATTCTGAGGCTTCTGCCTGCTAAAGCCTTTAAAACTCTCTAATCTAATTTTATCTGATGTAATTGGTTCCACAGAAATACTGTAAATCACCCTAATATTAGAATTATATTCAGTGGGGTATGTCACATGGCCACTACTCCCACTTCTGGTTTTGGTGAACTTGTGTGAATGCACCTAAACCAATCAAATCCATACCCTTGTGTATGGCTTCACAAAGGAGCTAATACCTAGGGACAACTGTGCATCTGAACCCAATTCATTTTCAAACTACAGGCACTGAGCACCCATGAAAGATCATTTTAATATTGTAAAAATTCACACACCTGCTTTGAAGTGAACTTTGAAGAGCTGGCTCAGCTCTTGTTAGTACCTCAGGAGCCAGTAAAATGAAAGAAAAGTAGAGTTTTAGGTTTTCATCCGTTGCCAAGCTGACTTGCATCCCATTTTCTTAAGCACAAGTTTCATGGATTCTCTTTTCCTTTCCTATGTAGCACTTTCCATTTCAAAGTACTTTTCTAACATTAAGAATTAGGTTGTGTCTGGCCTTGCGACAGAGAGTTCATGAAAGGCCATTCCTTACTGTATACAGGTTTCTGCGTTTACACTAAAGAAAAATAAGTATGATTTGAGCCAGCATGAGCCTTGAGATGAAACTGGGCCTTTATGTTTTATTATAATGATACAGCTAGCTGTTAGCAAGCCCTTCATGGATGGAAACAGAGAGGGCTTGGGGAACAGGAATGGATCTTGCACAGATGTTCCGTATTGCTCACTATTCTTTTGCAGCAAAAGTCCCTGATACATTCATTTTGTTCTTCAACCAAATATATGGTACTCTTTGCTTCAGCTGGCGGGCAGTCAGCAAACATCAACAATGAGAACCAAAGACTTCAATACTGATATATTTTACTGAAAGAATATTTAAAGTCCTCAGTGGGGAAAGGGACAAGGTGTCTCAGAAATTGCCTATCCCCTTTAACCCACTATGGCAGCTGTGTTTGACACGGACACTTCAGCTGACAGTCCAGAAACATTCAGGGACCATAGGGAAAGCATTTTCCATCAAAAGCCCTCAGGACGAAACATGCTTATCACCAAAGACCAGAATGAATCTGAGTCTTCTGAGGCTGAGCACAAGACTGATTTTTTTGAAGCAGGCTTTTCCCCAGTACTGAAGAAGTATGGTGACCGGGCAAGCAACCACCACACTTAATCCCATTTGAAAAAGAGGCTCAAAATAGAAAGGAGAACTAGATCCTTCTCTCAGCTATATATATGGTGCCCAGATACCATGGTGATGGGTGCTTTAGAAGTGCAGATAGACAAATTAATAGTTTAGATCTTCATTTCACAATACTGTCTACTGAAGTCACTCACTTGGCTTTTGTTAGCAGTGGTTATTTACTCAAGGACTAGAACACATTTCTTCACATTGGAGTAGTTGTGGCATGGTGTACTGGCATAAACCACCCCAATTCCATGTGAGGAAGCATCACATACTAACTTGTTGGGAAAGGGTGGGTTATCATAGAATATCAGGGTTGGAAGGGACCTCAGGAGGTCATCTAGTCCAACCACCTGCTCAAAGCAGGATCAATCCCCAGACAGATTTTTACCCCAGTTCCCTAAATGGCCCCCTCCAGGATTGAACTCACAGCCTTAGGTTTAGCAGGCCACTGCTCAAACCACTGAGCTATCCCTCCACTATCTGAGGTGACCTGTTGTTTGCTTCTAGAAAAGCTTTTTGACACTCACATGACAAAACCTGCTTTTGACCAGACAGCAGTAAACAATTCAGCAGATGCAATAAGAGTTGCTATGTTTGGTATAAATCGGCTATAGTAGTTGATGAATCCCAGAAATGATCTAAACTGTGACACATCCTTTGGCCGGGGAGTGTCCAGGACTGTTCCTTCTCCTGAGATTTGTGTAGGGCTTGTACATCAATAACATGCCCACAGTAACCTATCATGTCCTTGAAAAATTAACGTATTATGCAATTAGCTCATAACCTATATTCTTCCAGATATTTTAATACCCTTTTCAGGGTTTCCAGATGTTCTTCATCACTTCCACCAATCACAATAATGTCATCCAGATAACATTGTGTCCTCAAAATACCTTGCAAAACTTGGTCCATTGCACATTGCCATATAGTAGGAGCTGAAGCAATATCAAACACTAGTCTGTTGAACTGGTACTGACCCATTTGAGTGTTGATTGTGAGGTATGCCTTAGACTCTCCCTCAACTTCCATCCATAGGTAGGCCTGTGACAAATCAATTTTGCTAAATCGTTGTCCCCCTGCCAGTGGTGCAAAAATATCTTCAATTCAAGGCAGGGGGGATTTTTCAACCGTCAGTCCGGGGTTTAAGATGACCTTAAAAGCTCCACTCACTCTTACTGCACCACATATTTTTACAATTGGAACAGTAGCAGTTTCCCACTCAATCCTGGCCAGTTTTGAAAGAATGCCCTCGCTTTCCAGATGTTCCATTTAAGCATCTAACTTTGAGAAGATACCGTAAGGGACAAGTCAAGCTCTGTGAAACGTGGGCTGAGCCTTCTCATCTAGGATTGTTATAGCCTTCATGTGTTTTGGAATTCCTGGGCCCTCCTTGACTACTTCCGATGCCTGACTTAGTATCCCTCCAGATGTTCTTCAACTGTTTTAGTGGAGTCTGCTGAGAGTGACTGCAGAATCTCTATAGATACCTAATCCAGTGGACCCTTATGTAACCATTCATGGCCCCGCAGGGCTGGACCCCCTTTCTCAATTACATATAAGTCTAATAAACACTACTTATTGTTATACTCCACGTTCACTTGCATCACTCCAATTGGCACTGTTTTTTTTCTCCCATATAAGTTCTTAGTAACATCAGTGTCCCCTTCAGTTTGGTATTTTAAAAAGTTTTGTCATATTCCAAACATGAGATAATAGAAACTGCAGAGTCTGTGTCCAATTCCATGTTAAGCATTTTGCCTACCACCCTGGTGCCCACCAAATTACAGACTGGTCATTTTTGCTCATACTATATATATGCAGGCTGGCTACTCCACTCTCCCGGTCTGTCACTACTGCCTCTGTCCACATAGTGTACATTGATATTCATTTTTCTTTACTGATTTGGTCTCTTCCTTATTTTTCTTAGTGCAAGAAACTGCTTGGATAGGACCCTTTTTATTACAGCTTCTGCAATATGCATCTTTAAATCGGCAATCAGAAGGAGTGTGGAACCCTTTTCCACACCAATAACATGTCTGTCTGCTGAGCGGACTGGCTCTGTGTCTGGAGTAGGGCCCTCAGCAGCGCCTGTTCAGTACTCCTCATAGCTTAACAAGTCAGCCAGGTTGCCTGATGGACCACCCTGCCTGACTGACTGAGGAAGCCAGCCAGGCGGTTCTTAAACCTTACAGCAGCAGTAGCTTGCTGGCTGCTCAACTCACATGCCCATGGACTATCTGCCTTCCTGTGCTCATCTCTAAATCCTGCTCCTGCTTTGCTCCTCCACAGCTCCAGTCCAGACATGGTCCTGCACCCAGCTTTGTTCCCATCCTGTCCCAGCCTCGCTCCTGTCTCAGAACCAATCCTGCTCCTGCCTTCCCTAACTCCTGGTAATCCAGCTCCAACCATAAGCTTTGACTCTGACTCTGCTTCAACCCTTGACTCTGTCATTCAGATGCTGACTACTAGGCCGACTCCTGTTCTGGCCGCTAGGCTTGGCTGCATAGGACCCGGTCCCCTGACACTCTTGCCCTGGGTTACAGATAGTGTAAGCATTCGTATTTCTGTTTTCGTGCCAGTATGCAATTCTATTGCATCCCTCTCTGCAATTTCCATTGCTACTCCAATTTCTACTGTGCGTTTAAAGGTGTGAGCTTCTTCTGGGTGCTTTCATTCAGCAGTCCCTATACAAATCTGTCTCTTAGGGCCTCGCTAAGCCCATTCTTAAAAGCACAGTGTTCTGATCATCTTTTTAACTCTGTCGCAAAGGAGGAAATAGATTCACTTTCAAGCTGATTCCGCTTATGAAACCTGAACCTTTCTGCTGTAAGCAGGGGCTTGGGTGACAATCTTGAACAATTTGCACTTTTTAAAGGTTTTGCTGGCTGGGACAATCAGACTACATAATAAACTATAGGTTTTTCCTCCAGTCACAATCAGTAATGCTGCTGCATGTTTTGCTCAGGGATTCTCATTTACTTCAAAATATTCCTCCAGCCTCTCTAGATATGTGGGCCAGTCCGCCACAGCATCGTCAAAGGCCTCCATTTTTCCAATACCGCTTGTCATTTCACCTTGCTGCTGTTACTTTAGCTGCTGTTAGCTCTCAGGGACTGCAAGCAAGGTCACAGATTGTCTTGCTGTTCAGATGCATAGAAGGTTCTTGACATCCCACTGTCATCGCCCATTGTTGTGTATTGTGGACATAGCACAAATCTCTGATTATAAACTCAGACACATCCATAAAGGTGGAGCCAGGATGGCTAACTGACTCTGTACTGCATAGAGATAGAAGAAAAACAGAGTAACCACTATACAACAGCAAATTCAACATCAGCAACTGCTAAAAAAACTGTAACTGCAAATTCACATGAAGAAATTCAACCCTCCATTCAATACATTCAAATACATAACAATCACCTTGGCAACTGAGCTAGGCAGTACTTCTATATCCTGGGAAGTTTCCCAAAATCCGAGAATTTTTGAGTAAAATGTTTTGAATGAAAATTCTCAATTTCCCAAGTTGAAACATTTTACTCACACATTCCCAGGTTTGAGGAAATTTCCCAGGATATAGAAGCACTGTAAAAAACTTTATCTGGGAATTTTTTACCAGATTTGGGAAATTTTTAGCGCTAGGTTGGGAAAAGTTGGCATCACAATATAGAAGCACTGGAGCTAGGAAGAGTGAGGTCAGCAGCTTCGCTATTACTGTCTAAGGACAGCTGAAGCACCAGCAGCCCATCCTCCTAGCATGAGCTGTACGGGAGAGCTGAACGCATGAGGAAGGCCAAGAGGAATGGTGTTCTCAGTATCTGTCTAAAGCCCAGGAGCGGAAAGAGGAGAGTAGGCTGGGTTTTGCACATTCTGATATTTGCCAAGCTCCGCATCGGAACCCACACTGCAATTCAGTGAATTCTCCCATTCCTAGTTCTTAGGCTGAGTCCATTTGATGCCATATTTCAGCCTAGGCTGCATTTTCATGGCTGAGTTATGTGCCCTTCTGAAGACAGACCCTTAACCGTAATTGGGCAAGTGGGAACTAGTACAATAATGTGAGAACTGAGCTATGGAAGCTTGATTCTCCACTGAGGCTGAGTTCTGCTGAGATGCAGTGGAGAAGGGGGGGCTCTTGGGGAGCTGGTCACAGCTCCTTGATTCTCAGCTGCTTTGCCCCAGTGTAAAGTGTAGCTGCAGAGAGGCAGGTTTAACATATACCACTGAGGTATAGTCCTTCAGGGACCTTATGCCAGTGGAGAATCAGATGTAATGGAACCTAGATCTGCCATGCCTCCTCACCCAGACACCCACCCTGCCTCCACTTTCAGGAAGAGGGAGGGCTCTGGTGCTGGAGGAAGCAGAGCAGCCTTCATCAGCTTGATGCCAACAGAGATTCCCCCTACACAAGGGCAATTCTCTAGTGCAAATCCACTGTCACTTTAGGTGCATTCTGCATTGTGTAAACAACACATAGTGAACTTGACAGACTGAAAAATCTGGTCCATAGTGTTTATCCCAAAGCCAAAATTGTAGCACTGGCCAATCTTTGTAAAAGCCTCCATACTACTGTTACTTTCACTGCAGTAACAGGGTCCTAAATCTGCACTTTCCAGGGTGACCCAGACAAAGGCATCTCTTCTGCAAATCTCCACCTCAGTGCTACGAAACATCCATCAGGCCACTGCAGCCCAAATTTGGTAGATTCTCTTTTAAATAAATTGACATTGTTTCAGAGTAAAGGTCTGGGCTGAGATTTTAAGGGAGTCTGAGGGAGTTAGGTGCCCAACTCTCACAGCAATTCATGTGCCTACAATTTCTACAACATTTAGGACCCATTTGTTCCCCAAGACAAATAGACACCACTTTCATTGACTTCAGCTGATTTAAAAGCAGCAGTGTGTCTGAGGGCAGAATTTGGGTTCCAAATGCTTTTTCTTATTATTTTCCCCTTGCAGATTGTGCTTATAGAAGCTTTGGCTTTTCACTGGGTCTATGAAATCCCTTTGTACAACCCTCAGTCAGAAGAGATGGGCATGAATATCTCTTTTTTTCATCAGATGATCTAGAAAAAAAGGCTGAGTTAGGACTCTATTCATCACGGATAGGATTCATATATAAAGTAGGAGTGAATTTCATTCCTTTCATCAGATCTGGCTGATAGGGTAGGAGTTCTTTTTCTTTCCCACTCCCTCTGTTTTCTTTACCAGAACACACTTTCAACATAAAGGTCAAACTAAATTCACAATATAAATTAATTATAGATGTTATCAACAGCAAAAGCTGATCCAGGGATGTGAATTCTGGTGCCCTTTCTGTCATTTGCCATTAGTGTTGTTACGGGCTAACATTTTAAAAGATAGCTCAGCCTTTTGTCTGTTTGTTGGATTTTTCTGTGACAGGTATATATGTATCAAGGACGTTTATTCCTGTCCTGCAAGTGCGTCACTGCAGAGAGCAGCATCTTTCTATTTCTGGAAGGTGTCTAAGGAATAACTTAATTCTTCATCAAAGACACTCGGCTCAGTGCAGGAAATTACTAAATAGTTCTTAATTAAATTAAATCATTTTCTTTTTCTTGATATCTGCCAGATGCATGCATAGGGCATTTACATCTGTATCTCTTTCATGTATCCATTTAAAATGAATTGTGATAACTGTTCATGAATAATGAGGGACAGATGTGAGTCCCAAACACTTTATTGCCAGCTCATTACATGCATCACAGCAAAAGAAATGTCCAGTGACCACCCAAGTTTGCAACAGGGACTGAAGGCAAAGATATTAACAAAACATAATAGCAACACTTAAGTAGAGCTGGTACTAAAATCAGAATTTCCAGCCTGTGGGAAATTCTGATAATTCTAAAAATGAAAATAATGGGACAAAAAATTTAGCTATCAAATTTTTTGGCAGAATGGAAAGTTCTGAAAAATTTCAGTTCAAAACATTTTGTTTCTACATTTTTATTAGAAACTAAAACTAAATGATTTGACATCTCCAAATCAAAATGTTTAATTTCAACTTGGTTCAGCCTTAACCGGAGATGCCACAGTGACTCATGGGAGCTGAATTTATGTCTCATATACCTCCATTTCCTGATGTGGGCCAGGCTCTCTGGTGATACTACATCACCCATGGTGCGCTATGGTCACGTGAGTTCCATGAGGCATGGTGTTGGTTCAACCAAAGGGGAGACTGTGGTGTGTCATAGAAGTGTAGTCTAGCCATGGAACTCACCCCATAGAGAAGAATGGGGGTATGATGCATCCAAAGTACAACTCCCATGAGGTGCTGTGGCAGCTGAAGCATACCCAAAGTAAAGTCATACTGACCAAAAACAACTTGAAATGAAATATTTAGTTTAGATTTTCCTGATGGAAAATTGACTCATTATTTTCAAAATAATTCCCGCCAAAATTTTTGATTTTTTGCAGAAACTGCATTTTCTGTCAAAAAAAAAATTTCGACAGAAAATTCCTGACCAGCTCCAGTATTAAGCTGTGTACAAAAAGCATCTCTGTATAGTAGATATGTACAGATGCAATAAGCCCTCAATTACATAATATATTTTTTCACCTGTCAAACTAAGCAATATCTTGACAGGTTTCCTAGCCTAGTGTCGAAAATATGAAATAGGTAATTGCAAAAAATGTCAGGGTTAATTCTCCAAACAAACTGGAGCTCTAGGAGCAAAGAGTCCTCAAACTGTCAGAGGCCTCTATGTGCATTCTGGTGAATTAGATGTGAATAATCTGACTATAATAACTGTCAGAGCCTCAGAACGTTTGGGGATTTGATAAACATACAGAAGCTTGGATGCTTATCCAAACCTGTATGCCTGAGTATATCATTCTTTCTTCTTTGAGTGCTGGTCCGTATGTGTATTCCACTGTGGGTATGCATGTGTTCCGTGCACCTGAGACCAGAGAATTCTTGTAAGTCTCTTGTTCCATGACAGCACCCCTGCCCTCCTCAGGCTTCACACCAAGAGCATAAGGGGCAGGGCAGACCAACCACCTCTCCAGATCCTTCTTACTGCTGCATGGCCTGAGTTGGAATCCTCCAGTGTCCAGAGCTGATTGTTCTCTTCTCCTGTAAATATTCAAGTAATGCTGTTCTCAGGAATTTTAATTGTTAGTGTTTTATAGCTCCCCAGTTACCCAGTGTTAGAATCCCCACCTTGGGAACTCTCCTAGTCACTTGGCGGGGTACTTAAATTTTGCCCAGCATATCGAACTTCAGAAACTGTGTCTCCTGCCCCCACTACCGTTCAGTTAGCAACAGCCACCAGGGTTCCCTCTGCTGCCTCAGAAATGCTCATATCTCTGCTAAGTGCAGTACCTGCCACTCTTTTCCCAACCAAACGTGGAAAGCATGAGAATTTCAGCTTTGGAAGCACCTTATACATTGGCCAGGGTTAGCAAGAAGCATGCTCTCCAGTGCTATGTCTGACTCCAGAGTGGAGACAGGAGCGGGAAGGACCCTTTGGTTGGGCCCCCTTATGAGAGTAAGGGGCACTCTCACAGATGTAAAAGCAGATCCACTTCTAGACCCTCAAAGAGGAGAGATCCGTCACCAACCTTTTACAAGTCAGGTGAGCCTTCACGCTCAATTCATAACATCTGAGGCCCTCCTAAAACTTAATGGCATCTTCAAAAGACTCATAGGAGCAAGATTTCTTCTGTATCAGCATCTGCATCAACTTGGACACTGACTGTGGTGCCACCTAAAATGAAGCACTGGGATAGGAAGGACGAGTAACCACTGGTACTGTCAAAAACTGCACAGATGGAGACTCAATCACCGGTGGTACCATCATGGCCACATAAGGAACTGCCATCTATACCTATTAAGGTGGCACAGAGTGACAAGACACAACCTCCAAAGGTGCAGGTGATTTATACCACTCTGGACTATATGTTTGACCTCCCAGATCTACAATTTCCTTTGTTATCAGGACCGATCCTCATCAGAGAGATACAAATGCCTGTGGGAATCCAGGACTCTGGGAGAAGTCTATTCCCCACCCAATTCACTAGCCCCGATTTCCTATCCATGAATCTGTTGGCACTGCCAGTGGACCCAGATCCAACCTTTGCATTTTTGGGAATATTGCTTGTTAGTCACTCACAGTGGCATACACATAGCAACTAGCACTCAAAGAAGAAAGAGAAGTTACTTGCTTTGTTATAACTGGAATTTGCTGAGATGCGTGGTCCCTATCTGTATTCCGCTACTAGCTCTCCTTCCCCTCTGCTTCAATCATGACTAGATTTGCAATAGAGAAGGAACAAGGGAGGCAGTCTACCCTTCCCCTTACACCCTCAGCACGCCGCTTGAGTCAAGCAGGAGCACAGACATGGACTAACAGATGCTAATTGAAAGAATTCTCCAGTCTCAGGCACATGGAGTGCATGCGTAACCACCGTGGAATACAGATAGGGACCACACATCTCAAAGAACTCCAGTTACAGCAAGGTAAATAACTTCCCTTTATTGTGACACACTGAAGTTGTTTCATCACCCTGAATCCAAGGAAAACAATACAATTTCTTTACACAGCTAGTAACTCTGCATGGTTCTGTGTAATTCACCATGATTTCTAACATTAGTCAATTATATCTTTCTGTGACAGACCAACATGATCATTCTTTTTTAAAGTTTTTATTTATTTATTTATTTATTTGGGAGGAAAAAGAATAAACAGACAATAAAAGACTGAGACATATGTAATGAAATCCTTTCTTTGGCTAGGGAAGCAAAGTGAATTTTTCCCCCGACTATGTAGCATAAATGATAACACATGCCGTATATTAGAGTAATTCACCCATTACAGAAACCATACATTACGGAGAACCTTCCTGCATGTGAAGAGTGGGGAAAAGCATGTGATCAGCTCCATTAAATATTTTGAAAAATCAGCTAATTTATGAAGCTGTTTTATTTCTTAAGAGTTAGCTTAAAATATTCTTTCCAAACGCTAATGAAGTTGAACTCTCAGCTCTTATTGTGGCTTGAAGGTTAATACAAACATTATATTTGTGCTTAAACATATTAATTATTGAGGGTGTTCTGTTTTAATCAGATCAGCCTTTTGAAGTCAGAAGACAGCAATGCTAATAGAAGAGGGAATATGGTCTAGTGATGAAAATAGAGGGCAAGGAGTCAAATCAAAGCCCTTTTCCCAGTTCTGGCATAAAGCACACTATGTGGTCTTGGTTAGCTCATAGAGGATCTGACCCAAAGCCCATTGAAATCAATAGGAGTCTTTCTATTTATGTCAGTGGGCTTTGGATCACACCCAAAAACTTTGTTCCTCAGTTTACTTATCTATCAAACTTATATAATTACCCATTGCATGGGAGTATTGTGAGGCTTAAGTCATTAATGTCTGGACAACATCTATGAGATATTTGGGTGGAAAGTGATATGGGGTGCAAAGTGCTATTATTACTGGTTACAAGTGTAGTCTTCCATATGTGCTCCCTTCCTCTCCAACACAAGCACACCTACACAGGAATGCTTATCTGTACATGCCATCTCCCAATCCCTAGTATTATCCCTTGTTTCCTGTTTCACCTGCAAGTGCCTTAACTGGACGACTCCACCCATCTGCAGAACCGTCTTGCTATCTCTCTTTGGCAAGTTCTCATCTTCCCTGTGATTTACCGAGCCAGCTGCCACACCCTCCTCCTTTTCCAGTCATGACAAATGACAAGAAACCAACTTATCTGTTTAGACTGTAAGCAGCTTGCGGCAGCAACTGTCTCTATTTTGTTTCTTGTATGGCATCAAGCAGGTTGTTGGTTCTTACCAAATAATAAATACTAATAACACAGTGACCCTTTCCCTCAGCACCACCTAACAAAGGCCACAAATGCTTGGTTCCTACTGTCATCTGCAAATTCATAGACTCATAGAATTTAAGGTCAGAAAGAACCATCATGATCACGATCTCCTGCACATCACAAGCCATAGAACCTCACCCACCCACCTCTGTAGTAGATCTTAACCTCAGGCTGAGTTACTGAAGTCTTCAAATCATGGTTTAAAGCAGGGGTAGGCAACCTATGGCACAGGTGCCAAAGGCGGCATGTGAGCTGATTTTCAGTGGCACTCACGCTAGCCAGGTCCTGGCCACCAGTCCAGGGGCTCTGCATTTTAATTTAATTTTAAATGAAGCTTCTTAAACATTTTAAAAACCTTATTTACTTTACATACAACAATAGTTTAGTTATATATTATAGACTTATAGAAAGAGACCTTCTAAAAACGTTAAAATGTATTACTGGCACACGAAACCTTAAATTAGAGTGAATAAATGAAAACTTGGCACACCACTTCTGAAAGGTTACCGACTTCTGTTTTAAAGACTTCAAGTTACAGAGAATCCACCACTTACTCTAGTTTAAACCAGCAAGTGACCAATGCCCCGTGCTGCAGAGGAAGGGAAAAACCCCAGGGTCTCCGCTAATCTTACCCAGGGGAAAATTCCTTCCCGACTCCAAATATGGCAATCTGTTAGACCATCAGCATGTGGGCAAGATCCACCAGGCAGATACCTGGGAAAGAATTCTCTCTAATAACTCAGAGCTCTCCCCATGTAATGTCCCATCACCAGCCACTTGAAACTGTCTGCAAACCTACACACTGCCTCCTCAGAAAACCCCTGGCCCAGCCTGGAAGAGCAGCCAATTCCCAGGTGAACACCTAGCTTGAAAATTTGTGCCATTCTGTAGCTAAAGGATGCATTTTGTATAGACCCTGGGTCATAATAATTAAAAATGGCAAAGACTTACTAGGACATGGATATAATCAGCAGGAGCAGCTGCTGCATCCTCAAGTATATCACTCCCTGCCAGTGTGGCACATAGTTCTCCTGACAGAGGACATGCTAAAGAAGTGTGTGATCCTGCACTTGGACCTGACGGCTGCTATGGTATGTATATCACTGACTGTTCTCTATCATTGTTCTTGTAGAAACTATATAGGAAAGAAATCAAGCCACCTTTTAAACCAGCAGTGGGACGGCCAGAAGACACGTTTCATTTTGACCCGGAGTTCACATCACGGACCCCTACAGGTTAGCATCAACAATGAGATGGAATAGAAGTGATGGATATTTTCAGTTAATAGCTCCACCCCCACTGAAGTCAATAGGCCTGATCTTTTGTGGAATCAGTGGGCCTTGTCGGGTCAAGCCAGCAGGAAGCTGTGAGTGCTCAGCATTTCTCAGGAACAAGCCCATAGTTACTTCTCCAGCTTGTCATTGGGTATGTCATCCAGAAAGGAAAGGTGCCTGATATTACCAAAACTAAAGAAAAATTGCAGTTTTTATTGTTTGATTTTTTATTTTGGGGTGGGCTTTTTGTTGTTTTTTTTGTTTTTGTTTGGTTGGTTAGATTAAATGACTGTTTTAAATGACAACAATTTCAAATGATTTGACGGTTGTGCAAGTTAGTATGTAACTGTGTTACACTTCTGTCTGATTTAATTGTGAAATGCCCTAGAACACTCTGACGAGTGGAACTTGATGAATGGTAACCCTGATGGAGAGGCAAATTCTCTGCTGGCAAAACTCCAGTGAAGCCAGTGGATTTATGCCTGCTGAGAATTTGGCTCATAACATCCACCTGGTTAATGACCAATAAATGCTCCAGATGGGACTGTTGTTCCTATTTTTATTCATAATTTCCACTTCAGACTAGCGATAACATATGCCGGACAGTATATTTTAGGGCAGTTGTTACCCTTGTAGGTCAGTCTTTTGAACAGACAACAATGGTACCAGTAACTTCCTAAGCACTAATCCCAGCTGCAGCACTGACTCTCTGTGACCTTGGACAAATCATTTAACCACTCTGCCACAGTTTCCACATCTGCAAAATGTACACAATACTTAACTATGTGCCCTACCAGCACGAAGAGTTACTTTTTGTTGTTTGTAAAGCCTTCTGAAGATGGTAAGTTAAGATAAAGTTAAGTATTAAAATAAAATTGCAGCCTCTGGCTTCAAGCTTCAACCCTCAACTTGTCTCAGAATTATAAGAAATGAGTGAATCAGTTCTGATAAGTATAAAACCACTAGAGATGGGTCATGGCACTTGGACCCAAAGCTGAACTTTCCCATAGTTTTGATTTGGACTGATTGTGGTTTTGCCTAAGGCCTCTCTCTTAAAAATAATCCAAACCTTCACCCAAAGTTTGACTCAAACTTTTCACGGTGTGAAAAACGCTTGTAACACTTTATTTTGATCACCCCTTTACACTTCCTAATTTTTTGCTACAGTCAGGCTCTTGAGGGCTGTTGCAGGCCCAGGGAGAGCTGCATCCCCTGTAGGGTACCAGACATTTTTACAGCACTATTTGTACATTTAATTCAGATCTCTATGGAACCTGGAGGCACATCTGTGAAATGCTGGAAACTTCACAAGCTAGTCTGTTCTTGTGAGATTTGTGTTCTGGCAGTTAGTCTGAAGAAAGTGAGATACATCTAAATGCTTTTGGGGTTCACACTCGGCCAGTTTTATTGGCATGAAAACCACTGTCTTGCACAAGTGTGCTGATGAACAGAATTACATAGTTTATACTACCTGTGTTCACAGGTATTTTCTGGCCATTAACTGTCAGATTCAATTTGATATTTTGTGCGAAACAGACTTACATGGGGACTCTTTTTTTTTTTTTTAATTATTTGGCCTGAGCCCCATTTACATTAAGACCCTCTTCCACTGCCAGGGCTCATGTGATTACAGCACAGGAAGGCATACCGATGCTGGCTTTAATCTATCTAGCACAGGTAACAATAGTAGTGAAGTCACGGCAGCACAGACTTCAACATGGGCTAGCTGCCCCAGGACAGTCCCGCCAGGGAATCTGGGTACATATTCGAGTTGCTAGCCCATGCTGAAGCCTGTGCCGCCACATCTTCACTATTCTTGTTACCTTCGGTAGCTAGATTAAAGCTAGTGCAGGTATGCCTACACACACTACAGTCGCACCTTCATTTGCAGAGTAGATGTAGCCTAGTCTAAATAAGAATCAGGCCCAATAATTTTTAAATGGGTGTAAATGTGATCTGTTGCCACTTTAAGACCCCTTTACACTTCCAGAGCAGTGTAAAGGAGCCACCATATAAATAAAAATCAGGCCTATCTACAGTAGTCCTTGTCCCAGCACCATATCTTTGCTAACAAATAGTTTTCCATTGAAATAATTTATTTTGTTAAGAAAAAAAGAAGGAAACGGTGAACAATCCCATGGTTCCCGTACATCTTATGGGTCTGTTGAAACTGTAAACCAATTAAGTTTCTCTGTTGTGGTTTATTATGTTTACTATGAAGCTTCTGTGTTGTGGGTCATTATGTCACCCTTTTACTGTAATGTAATTTTAGCCTTCTATTCACAATTAATCATCATCATAACTGTATCTTAATTTAATGTTACTGATTATGTTCTAGCAGTAAATGGAATTATATTACAGAAGTCTAGTATTTGTATCAGTTACTGTTCAAATTTGTAGTTTCTTGTCATTGATGTGTATCCATTAGGATCCAGGTTATTCCCTGAAATAAAATGGTGTCTACTTGCTACCTTCCTGCAACATAAATATATAATTTGTCCTAAATGTTTTGTGGACATCAAAAATACTTGGACAAGTGCGATTTTGTGGTAATGGATTTTTGCTGGATAAGTGATTTGTGCAATATGAGGTTGCTTAGAATTAAAGAGTTTCAGATAAATATTTGTGTATGTGAATTTTAAAGGTATAATAAGCACTAAGTATTATCTGCTTAAATGCAATAGGGTAGGCCAGGAGTAGTCAATAGGCAGACTGTGGGCCAAATCTGGACCCCTAGGTGCTTTTGAATGGACCCTCAATTTTTTTAATTTACCTATTATCATTTTTGTTTTATTATTTTCTCTGAAGCCTGGATTTTGGCTGTATCTTGACCAAGAAATTTGGACCTTGACAAAAAATAATTGACTATCCCTAGGGTGGGCTTTGAAGAGTGCAACTTTCTAAGAACCTATATAATAAAATTATATTACAGGGTTCTTCAAGTGCTCCACTGTGTGAATTCATACATCAGTGATGAAATGAAAAAACAAAGTAGTGAAGGTTGGACAGGGCCTGCCTCCATTATACTTGTGTCCACCCAATGTTTAGCTGAATTCTTTGCTTTCAGGAAAAGACGGTTACTCACTTTTGTAACTGTTGTTCTTCGAGATGTGTTGCTCACATCCATTCCAGTTAGGTGTGCGCGCCGTGCGTGCACGTTCGTCGGAAACTTTTTACCCTAGCAACTCCAGTGGGCCGGCAGGTCGCCCCCTAGAGTGGCGCCGCCATGGCACCTGATATATACCCCTGCCGGCCCACCCGCTCCTCAGTTCCTTCTTGCCGGCTACTCCGACAGTGGGGAAGGAGGGCGGGTGTGGAATGGATGTGAGCAACACATCTCGAAGAACAACAGTTACAAAGGTGAGTAACCGTCTTTTCTTCTTCGAGTGATTGCTCACATCCATTCCAGTTAGGTGAATCCCAAGCCATACCTAGGCGGTGGGGTCGGAGTGAGAAGTAGCGGCATGGAGCACTGCAGATCCGAAGGCTGCGTCCTCTCTGGACTGCTGGACCAGGGCGTAGTGGGAAGCAAAGGTATGGACCGAAGACCAGGTCGCTGCCCGACAGATTTCCTGGATGGGCACACGGGCGAGGAAAGCCAGCGACGACGCCTGCACCCTGGTAGAGTGTGCAGTCACACGGCCCATAGGAACGTGAGCCAAGTCATAGCAGGTCCTGATACAGGATGTTACCCACGAGGATAACCTCTGCGAGGAAATGGGAAGCCCCTTAATGCGGTCCGCTACTGCCATGAAAAGCTGGGGGGATTTGCGGAACGGTTTGGTCCTCTCCACATAAAACGCGAGAGCCCGACGGACATCAAGCGAGTGGAGTTGTTGCTCCCTGCGTGAAGAATGAGGTTTCAGGAAAAAAAACTGGGAGGAAGATCTCCTGGTTGACGTGGAAGGCTGAGACCACCTTGGGGAGAAAGGCAGGGTGCGGTCTCAGCTGCACCTTATCTTTATGGAAGACTGTATACGGGGGATCTACCGTGAGAGCCCGGAGTTCCGACACCCGTCTAGCTGAGGTAATGGCTACTAAAAAGGCAGTCTTCCAAGATAGATAGAGCAGGGAGCAAGTAGCTAACGGCTCAAAGGGGGGCCTCATGAGCCGAGACAACACCAGGTTAAGATCCCAGGTAGGGGCAGGGGGTCGGACGTTAGGGTATAGACGTTCCAGCCCCTTAAGGAATCTAGTCACCATCGGGTGAGAGAAAACGGAGCGGCCATCCCCACCCGGGTGAAAGGTGGAGATAGCCGCCAGGTGGACCCGCAGGGACGATATCGCCAGGCCCTGTTGCTTAAGGGACCAAATATAGTCCAAAATATTGGCCACCGAAACTTCCATCGGGAGGAGACCCTTCTCCACGCACCAACAGGAGAAACGCTTCCACTTGGCCAAGTACGTCGCTCTAGTGGAAGGCTTCCTGCTGCCCAAGAGTACCTCACGTACCGGGGTGGAGCAGCGCAACTCAGAACTGGTCAGCCATGCAGGAGCCACGCTGCTAGGTGCAGCGACTGGAGGTCCGGGTGACAGAGAGTTCCGTGGTCCTGGGTGATCAGGTCCGGGTGAAGGGTCAGGGGAACTGGGTCGGCTATGGCCAGGTCCAGCAACATGGAGTACCAATGTTGCCTGGGCCACGCCGGGGCTACCATGATCACGCGGGCCCTGTCCCTGCGCACCTTCAGAAGGACCCTGTGGACCAGCGGGAACGGGGGGAACGCGTAGAACAAGTGGGTCGTCCACGGAATAAGGAAGGCGTCCGCTATAGACCCGGGTTCCCGGCCCTGAAAGGAGCAGAACGCCAGGCATTTCCTGTTCCCCCTGGACGCGAAGAGGTCCACGCGGGGACAACCCCACCTCTGGAAAATCGAGAGGGCGACGTCCGGGCGGAAGGACCATTCGTGCACGAGGAAGGATCTGCTCAGGCGGTCCGCCAGCGTGTTCCGTACTCCAGGGAGGAAGGAAGCCGTGAGGTGAATGGAGTGGGCTATACAAAAGTCCCAGAGTCGCATCGCCTCGTGACATAGGGGAGAGGATCTGGTGCCACCCTGCTTGTTGATATAGTACATGGTCGTCGTGTTGTCGGTAAATACCACGACTCAACGACCCTGAAGCTGGTGACAGAACGTTTGACAAGCAAGGCGGACCGCTCTCAACTCCCGCATGTTGATGTGTAGCTCCACCTCCTGTGGGGACCACAGGCCCTGTGTCCTCAGGGTTCCCAGGTGGGCCCCCCAGCCGAGATCTGAGGCATCCGTCGTTAGGGACACCGAGGGCTGGGGTGGGTGGAATGGGAGCCCCGCACACACGATGGACTGGTCTATCCACCAACTGAGAGAATCCAACACCCCCTGGGGGATTGTGATCAGCATGTCTAGTGACTGCCTTGCCGGCCGGTAATGTGCGATGAGCCAAGACTGGAGGGGCCTCATGCGGAGCCGTGCATACCCGGTCACAAACGTGCAGGCTGCCATATGGCCTAACAGGGTTAGGCATGTCTGTATCAATGTCAGGGGGGCTGCCAGCAAGCGCTGAACGATCGCCGACAACAACTGGAACCTCGGCAACGGCAGAAGGGCCCTGGCCACGGTGGAGTCCAGGACGGCCCCAATGAACTCCACCCTCTGCGAGGAGAGCAGGGTGGACTTGTCCACGTTGATCATGAGGCCCAAGGTAGCAAACAGGCCGGTGATCCTGCGGACGTGGCTGCGGACCTGCAGCTCCGACGTGCCCCGAATTAACCAATCGTCGAGGTAAGGGAACACGTGAAAGCGACTGCGCCGAAGATGTGCCACAACGACAGCCATGCATTTTGTGAATACCCTCGGAGCCGTAGAAAGGCCAAATGGGAGGACCGCAAATTGGTAGTGATGGCGGTCGACCACGAACCGAAGGAAACGTCTGTGGTGTGGCCATATGGCAATATGAAAATAAGCGTCCTGCATGTCGAGGGCGGCATACCAGTCTCCAGGATCCAGGGATGGGATAATGGTCCCCAGGGATACCATGCGGAACTTCAACTTCACTAGATATTTGTTGAGCTCTCGCAGGTCGAGGATAGGCCTGAGGCCTCCCTTGGCCTTGGGGATCAGAAAGTAGCGGGAATAAAACCCCTTGCCCTTCTCGTTCTCCGGAACCGCCTCTATAGCTCCTTTGTTGAGGAGTGTCTGTACCTCCTGGCGGAGGAATTGCTCGTGAGAGGGGTCCCTGAAAAGGGACGAGGGTGGGGGGCGAGAGGGAGGAAATGATACAAACTGCAGACGGTATCCCGTCTGCACCGTGCGTAAGACCCAGCGGTCGGATGTTATCCGGGACCACACCTGGAGGAAAAACGAAAGGCGGTTGGAAAACGGGGGGGAAGGATCCATGGGGGATACTGGTATTACGCCCTCGGGCGCACCTTCAAAACGAAGGTCTGGGTCCAGGTGGGGCTTTAGAGGAGCTTTCGTTTTGCCCCCCTTGATTGCCTGACGGCCTGCGCCTGCCATTTCTGCCGCGGCGCCTATTAAGGTCCTGCCGCTGGCGGAACTGGGGGTACGGCCAACGCTGCTGCTGTTGCTGCAGCCGGAAGGGTCTGCGTTGCGTCCCAGGCGTGTGCATACCAAGGGAGCGCATAATGACCCGATTGTCCTTAAGACTTTTCAGTCTGGGGTCTGTCTTCTCCGAGAACAGGCCCTGGCCTTCGAACGGGAGGTCCTGGATGGTGTATTGGAGCTCCGGTGGAAGGCCAGAAACCTGAAGCCAGGAGATGCGGCGCATCGTCACCCCCGAGGCGAGGGTACGGGCAGCCGAGTCTGCAGCGTCCAAGGAGGCCTGCAACGAGGTTCGTGCAACCTTCTTGCCCTCGTCAAGAATCGCCGCAAATTCTTGACGCGCCTCTTGTGGCAGCAGCTCTTTGAACTTATCTGCTGCCACCCAAGAGTTAAATGCGTAGCGGCTAAGAAGGGCTTGCTGATTGGAAACCCTGAGCTGAAGGGCCCCAGCCGAATAAACCTTGCGGCCGAGGAGGTCCATACGCCTGGCCTCCTTGGATTTGGGGGCTGGGGCTTCCTGTCCATGACGCTCCCTCTCGTTCACCGACTGTACCACCAGGGAGCATGGTGTCGGGTGAATATGGAGGTACTCATAGCCCTTGGAGGGGGCCATGTACTTCCTTTCGACGCCCCGTGCAGTAGGGGGGATGGAGGCCGGCGATTGCCAGATCGTATTGGCGTTGGCCTGGATCGTCCAAATGAAGGGCAGGGCAACCCTGGTGGGAGCATCGGAGGAGAGGATGCTGACGACGGGGTCCTCGATCTCAGAGACCTCCTCAGCTTGCAGGCTCAGATTCTGTGCTACGCGCCTGAGGAGGTCCTGATGTGCCCTGAGATCTAGCGGAGGAGGGCTATTAGAGGAAGTGCCAGCCACTGCCTCATCGGGAGAAGACGATGAGGAGACCCCCGGCAAGAGAGTGTCCAGCGGGGGGTCCGCCTCAGCCCTCGCCTCTGGCTCAGGAGGGAGATCAGGGTCCTGTTGCTTTGACCCGTCCTCCCCGTCCGGGGAGGGAGGGGGGCGAGACAACGACGCCTCTGGCGCCCTGTGCTCTGCCGTTGCAGGCCTAGGAGGAAGCTGTTGGGGGCCCTGGGCTTGATGGTACACCCAGGGTGTCCAGAACCCCCACTGCTGCGGACCCTGGTCCTGTTGCGGAGGGTCTTGAAAAAGGGCCGCTTGTCTGTCAGTGCCCAGCGCGTATACACTGTCCGCCTGCGATGACACCGACGGCTGTCTGGAATGCCATGGAGGGGCCGACCGCGGCTGGTAAGAGTCTCCGCGTCCTGGCGCCGAAGATGTTCTCGGTGCCGGGGACCGGTACCGGGAGTCATACCGGTGCCGGAATCGGGACTGGGGTCTGTCTTGGACTCGGTGCCGGGATCGGGACCGGGACCTGCCACCGACGCGGTGTCGGGAGGTCGACCGGGACCGGGACCTGCCACCAGCTCGGTGCCGGGAGGTCGACCGGTGCACTGATCGACGGCGGGACTGGCTCCTAGAGTCCCGGTGCCGGTATCGGTGGCTGGAACCAGACCGTGACCGTCTGGAGGCTGATCGGTGCCGCGAGTACGACCGGTACCGCCGAGGGGAGCGGTGCCAGGACTGCGAGCGGCGGCGGGATCTTGAGCGACCATGGTGTCGGGACCTCGACAGCGAGCGTGAGTCCCGAGACGGCGCTGTCATCATAGGTTTGCCCCTGGACGCTACCCGCACCGGAGGTACCGGGGGTGGAGGCTGAGTTGACTCAGTCAGGGCAATGAGGTCCCGTGCCGAGGCGAAGGTCTCTGGAGTGGATGGGACCAACAGCTCAACCCCAGATCTTATGGGGGAGATCGGCGGGACCGGACTCGACGGACCCTCTGGGCCAGGAGTCGATGGTGCCGGTAGCGCTGCGGCAGATGTCGGTGCCGGGTGCTCCACTCGAGTCTGCCTGGATGGAGTTGCAGACTTCGAGGGTCTTGCTTCTGCACCCGGTGCCGGGGAAGGTCGATGCCGGGGAGTCTTTCCGGTGCCGGCGCAATCCGGTGCCGGTGTCGAGATGACGGCCTGCGAAGCTGCCGGGTCGAGTGCCGCTTCCATGAGGAGAGTCCTAAGTCTCTGGTCTCTCTCCTTCTTTGTTCTAGGCTTAAAAGCCTTGCAAATGCGGCACTTGTCCGATCTGTGCGATTCCCCCAGGCACTTTAGACACGCGTCGTGAGGGTCGCTGGTCGGCATCGGCTTCTTACAGGCCGCACATTGCTTGAAGCCCGGCGAACCAGGCATGAGCCCGGTGCTGGGTGCCGGGAAGGGCTACGGCCCAAACCGGCTAACAAATATCTACAATATTATTTACACTATTAACTATATAACTAACTACACTTAACTACTAACTACAACTATCAACCGTAGAACAAGGAGAGCTAGGGACGTGGAGGACAGCTATGCCGCGCTCCACAGTTCCAACGACCGACACGGCAGTAAGAAGGAACTGAGGAGTGGGTGGGCCGGCAGGGGTATATATCAGGTGCCATGGCGGCGCCACTCTAGGGGGCGACCTGCCGGCCCACTGGAGTTGCTAGGGTAAAAAGTTTCCGACGAACGTGCACGCACGGCGCGCACACCTAACTGGAATGGATGTGAGCAATCACTCGAAGAAGAACACTCTGATCCCCAGATTAATGCGAATGATCTACTGCAGCATACTGTGGTGTCTGATAAAGAGCCAACTGGCTGTGTACCTGCTGCAGGTATTAGGAGGGGAAGGTATAGGCCCACTCAAAACTAAAGGCCCACCCCTTGAGCCAAGGTAGAGGAACCGCAAAGCCCAGACCACAACTTAGTTTGAGGGACAAAACAGGAGAATGCAGGGACAGGAGTCAAGCTCATAGGCCAAAATGAGGGATCTAGAGGGGGACATCAAGCAGAGAATAGCATCCACAACTCCTCCAAGGAATACAAGGAGCCAGTGGACACCACCCAGAGATGTGAAGCAACAAGAGACTGGAAACAGGCCCCACAGTCTTAGAGCAGCCTCTCTACACCCCACCCTGATCAAACTTCTTCCTTCTGGTCTGCTGGATGGCCATTTTGGCCAGCACCAGGAGGAGAGGTTGACAAGGAGGTCTCACGATTTTGCTGGGCCATGGATGAGGTGTGCAAATACAAGGAGGTATTGGAGAAAGTGCAGCCAGGACCTCTGGAGGAGGCAGAAAAGGGGCTGCAGCCTTACAAACGCTACGTAAATGTGTGCCTGGGTCTCCTTCTCGCTGCTTGGCTGTGTAGATCTACACTTGGAAGAGTATATTATACAGAAACTGTCATAATCATAGGATCATTGTATGTCTAATAGGGTCAAACAGGAGCATGTTTTGTTGTTTCCTTTCTGTCATGATTCGGACCTGAGAATTATCCACCTTGTCACTAATGACAAACTCAAGCAGACAGTGCTATAAAGATGGCCTATATCTTGGTCATGATAATTCTGTTGCTGAGTTTCATTGAGGCTGCCAGAGAGAAATAGAAACAAAGTACAAGCATAACCTGTTATTTTACATTCTGAATGAGTTCTCCTGTCTGGAAAATATTTATATATCATTTTGGCCCCAATAACTTACCATTTGAATAATTGCTACATCAGAAGTTGTTTTGTGTGGTCTAGGATAGAACAGACAACAAGGAGTCAGGATTCCTGGTTTCTGTTGTGAGCCAGATATCCTGTGTGACTTTGTCACTTCATCTCCATGTCCATTTCTCTATCTGTGAAACAAGAATAACAATGCTTACCTCCCAAGTAGTACTGTGAATCTCAGTTAATTGATGTTTGTAAAGTACTTTGAGATCTTCTTATGAAAGATGCTATAGAAGTGCAAAATGATTTTTTTTTTTAAGTTTGAGAGATCAATGTGCATTTGAGAGACTCAGTGCGGACAGATTAAAGTCATGTTTTTAGACATACTAGCTGGTTGTGGTCAACTTTTGATATTGAAAACAAAATAATTAATGCAGTTCTTGATGAAGAAATTGGCTGTGGATTAGTAGTTAGCTTTTTAGTAGAAAGGCACTGGGGTCATAGAGTTTGGAGCAGGAGCTGAGTTTTCCTAAAGATCAAGTGTGTTCAGATTTGGTTTTGATTTGGGCCTGTCCCTACACCAAAATGTTCATTCCTACTTTTGTATTAACCAGGTTTGTAAAACTGATGTGATGCATATGCCAGTGCAGCATCTGATTTTGCATGAGGCCTGGTGATTCAGTGTGAGATTTTGGAAAGAGAGAACTCTCCAATATGCTGAGCAATGAACAGCCAGCTCAGATAATTTTAACAAACAAACATGATCTTTCTGACGCTCTGGAGATGGGTCTGACTCAGTGTGTTTATTTCTAATTCATATCAAAGCTAAGAATGATCCCTGATGAAGTACATACCAGCTGCAACCTTGGCTGCACTGACCTCTACAGTGTTGGGCAGATCATTTCCTCTTAACATGTTTGTCCTATGCTGGCCTCATGTGATGTTTAGATGTTGCTTGTAATTATTAGAACTGGGAGCACTGGCTGTTGGGAGTCTGAAAGGACAGGAAACAGGAAGGAGGGGGGAGGAGCTGAGGAGGTGGAGTGAGAGTTACAGAGGGTGGTGCTGCAGCTTGGAAAGGAGGTTTCCACTGTAAAAATAAAGTCCCATTGAAGCTTATTAGTACCTTGCCTGGTTGATACAACACTTTGGCGACGAGGATGGATCTTCTGCCTCTGAACCCACCTGCACCCTTTCTGCAAAGCCCAGGTGAGCCTCCAATTGCTTTTACTGTCTGGATCCATATGTTTGAGACTTACCTGCTTGCAATCAGTGCTACAGAGATTTCTGAAGTAAGAAATCATGCTCTGCTAATCCACTGCCTTGGAGCAGAAGGGCAGCGTATATTTTACACTTTTCCCCTTGCAGATGATAAATATGAGCCTGCACTCATTGCATTAAAGAACTTTTTTGTACCAAAAGTGAATGTAGTAGCTAATCGCTACAGATTTTCGCCAGCGTGAGCAGAAACCAGGGGAGACTATAATGCAGTATATTGCTTCCCTGAGGAGTCTGATTGTAACTTGTGACTTTGGGAATATGGCAGATGAGATGATTAGAGACCAGCTCATTGAGAAACAACCATGCTTCGTGTAAGAGAATGCTTACTTCTAGAACCACAACTTACACTAGAAAAAGCAATAACCATTGCTACTCAGATTGAGTCAGCTACACCTGAAGCCAAAATAATGAGCAGAGATACAGAAAGCACAGTCCAGGCTGCGACTCCTTTGCAGAAAAGTTTACTATTGCTGCAGACAAACAATTGCAAAAGGAAAACTAGTAAAAAGCCACTGAATCAGCAAATGCAAAATACAGTAAAAGCGTGCTTTCACTGTGGATCCCCACAACATCTTGCAAGCTACACAGGATGTCCAGGAAAAGTAGTTCAGTGCAATCATTGCAAAAAGATTGAGCATTTTGCTAAAGTATGTCACAATAGCCAGTTCAATCAACAGGTGCATGCAGTTACAATACCAGATGTTACTATGCTGAGCATGGACAAAATCACTACCGCACATATTCCAGAACAGATAAAGTGCACTGTAAACATTTCCACCATACCCTCAGACAAATCACACTCTATTCAGTTAATGCTGGACACTGGCTCAGCAGTATCTATACTACCTGATTCCATCTATTTGCATTACTTTAAAGATGTGCCTCTTACTGAACACAAACTTCAGTTGGTGTACTGTTTGAAAAAACATATCCCAGTACATGGCTGCCTGCTGGCAA
The DNA here is from genome assembly GCF_025201925.1 of Gopherus flavomarginatus. NCBI lineage: Eukaryota > Metazoa > Chordata > Testudines > Testudinidae > Gopherus > Gopherus flavomarginatus. Next base: position 90,170,106 of record NC_066620.1, read on the forward strand.
TAGTTACTTTTGGTGATTGCTGTGTAACTGCAGAGTTCTACATTGTCTACAAAGGCACTCCTATCCTTGGCAGAGATTTATTGGCTGCTCTAAATCTCAGGATAGTTAATGGACGAATTGATCTTCCTGAGCAAAGCACTCTTGCAGTACACACACCAGTTTCAGCTGGGACCCAACACCAGGTTGAGGAGAAACTCAGCTGTGCTTATGGGTTTATGCATAAAGTTAAAATATGGAATAATGTGATGCCTGTATGACAGAAATTACGGCCAGGGATGGACTCTCAAACTGAAGCACTCATAAAATCCTGTGTCACTTGCCAAATGCATGATAAGACAGCAATGACATGTACCTCTCCATTATAGCCTGTTCCTCTTCCTGAATCTGCATGGGAAAAAGTGGTGATTGACATTGTAGGACCCTTTGATACTACTCCAATCGTCTGTCATTATGCCATCACTTTAATAGACTATTTCAGTAAATGGCCTGAGGTAGCGTATACATCGCAGATTTCTTCTGCTACAATAATGAAGTTCCTCTCTTCAGTTTTTAGCAGGGAAGCTAACCCCAAAGAACTGGTTTCACATAATGCTAGTGAATTTACTTCCCTGGAGTTTGAAACTTTTCTAGCAGAGAGGAACATTTTACACAGAAGTTCATCCCTATATTACCCTCGAGCCAATGGGGAAACTGAGCAGTTTAACAGAAGTTTGAAAGAGAGCTAAACTGGAAGGGTGACTGTGGATACCTTTCACTACTAATTTCTTGCAAGCATACCAGGCTACACGACATGCAATGAAAAGATCACCCGCAGAGTTACTCCATGGGAAACAGATGAATACTAAACTGAACATTGCTGGATTGTTAAAAGCATGACCTGATGCCCCAAATGAGGATGATGTGAGAAAAACAGTTGAACAGAACCAAGCAAAGTATAAGGCTTTCACAGACAAGCAGCGGAATGCTAAGGAACCAAAGTTTGAGTGTGGTTCCTTCATTAGAATACGAAAACCTGGAATCTTACGCAAAGGGGACCATAAATTCACAGCTCCTCTTAAAATCATAGAGAAGAAGGGACCTTACACCTATCTACTTTCTGATGGGTGGGTACGGAATGCTTCTTGTCTTGCACCAGCCTATGCACCAAGAGGAAATTATGCTAATACCCAGTCTGCATTGGATGACTTCACTATAGAACCAACACAACAAGAAATTGCACTGGAACCGGGGCTTGAGAGACAGCCTGTCAGATCCAAATGACAACCTGCCTGGACTAGAGACTATGTTATGTAGTATCTACAGTATTTTCAGTGTACTATTTCTGCCAACAGTATAGTGTCTTGTTTCATATTTGTTCCTGTGGTTAGAACAACGTTTATTTTAATTGGGAAAGTTTCTTAAGAGAGGAGGGAATGTGGTGTTTAGATGTTGCTTGTAATTATTAGAACTAGGAGCACTGGCTGTTGGGAGTCTGAAAGGACAGGAATCAGGAAGGATGGGGGAGAAGCTGAGGAGGCAGAGTGAGAGTTACAGAGAGTGCAGCTGCAGCTTGGAAAAGAGGTTTCCACTGTAAAAATAAAGTCCTGTTGAAGCTTGTTAGTACTTTTGCCTGGTTGATACAACACCTCAGAAGAACTGTTTAGAGCATCTCTTTCTCTGTTCATTATTCTTACTGCATTCTAGGGGAAATGTTCAGATTGGGAAATGTTTACCTTGCTGGGTAATTCCAGGGCACTAAGGACCATGAACAACTGTGCATGCCAGGCCCATTGACATCAATTAACATTGCTATTGGTGTCAACAGAGGTTGCACGCAAGAATCAAGAGATGTATACCTGGCCCTAGGGGGATGTATGCCCTTTGCTCAGGTGAAACTGGATGTCCTACAAGTTTTCTACCAGGAGATACTTTAGTAAGGAAGGTTTAGCTCCTTAACCTTTTTGTAGAAAAATGCTTGCTTTGTAACTGAAGGAAGAATCAGAAAAACAATGAAAGAGGAAAAAATAAGTGGGCTAAAATAGCATGGGTTTTAGAATACCCATCTAGTTAAAATCCAGGGGACGGTACCAGTAGATATTACTGAGCCCTGTTATTTGCTTTGTTTAAAAATGTTTATAAGTGTTCATTTTATAAATGATAAATATAATGTAATTCTTATTTTCCTTGCTATGACAGGTTAATTCTTGGGCTGGATACCAGAGAATGTTGTATGGGTGTGTGACTCAAAGGGCAGAAGGATTTAAACTTTTTAAGACCCAGAAACCACCCCTTTCATGGGCTTTACAATGAGAGAGGGTCTTAAGGGAAAGAAATATCCCTGATGATCCTTTCAGAGTAGTTGGTCCAGTTGGTCTATCCAGGGGCAACCCTACATGCTCTTCCTCCCCGTCATCCCCACATGGAATAGGTGACTGCTCCCAACCCTAAACCTGCTAGATTTCAACCAGGCCAGGAACCAGCTGTGCAGAGGCACCGTACATCTTCCATTGCTCCAGACCTGTGGTTTCTCCCCACTGCCCTGACCCAGACAACACATCTCCATTTTTGCTTCTCTACACTCCTTCTGGTGGTGGCAATTCCCAGGCCTCAGGAGCAGGGTTCTGGGGGCAGAGGAGGGAGGGAATAATTCAGTAGAACCTCAATTGAACAACCATCTTACATGAACCACTTTTCACAGCTGAGAATAAAGACCCTCCGTAACAATAGTGATGTTGATGAAGAACACATTGACATCCCTTCACATTCCAGTGGCTTCAGTACCTTGGACTGAAGGACAAGAAGAAAGCCAAGCAGTCTGTCACCTTCCAACTTATGCACCATACCTACTCTAATTTTAGATGTTCAATTTTATGAACTGTTTGATTTTTGAATTCAGTTCCCAATTAGTTCATAAAATAGGAGATCAGCTGTCCAGCCGTGAGTTGTATTTTTTTCCCCTGGGGACTTTCCACAAGCCAAAGGGCAGGGCCGGCTCTAGGCACCAGCATTCCAAGCATGTGCTTGGGGCAGCACTTTTCAAGGGGCAGCACTCCGGGTTTTTGTTGTGTTTCCTCCCCCCTCCCTCTTCAGCGGCAGCACTCCCGTTTTTTTTTTGTTGTTGTTTTTGCTTTGGTGGTGGCATTCCACCTCCCTGCCCCCCCCTTTTTTTTTTTTTTTGGCTTGGAGCAGCAAGACACCTGGAACCAGCCTTGCGAAAGGGAGAGCAGTAATGCCCACTACTTCTCCCAGCCTGCCCAGCCCCTTCCTTCTTTGCATGGACCCCAGAGTTGTGAAGTGCCCTCTGTTGTAATGGTGCTGTGGAAACTGCTGTGCAACAAGGGACTGCCGTGCAGGAGAGGGGAGATCCATGCATGGATATTCCCCTCTGTGTTCAGATACAGGGCAGGAGGAGGTGATCCATGCATGCATCATTGAGATACTGATGGAGACTATGAGTGTGTGACTGCTAATTTAGTGGGGCTTGCTGTTGGATGGTAGTGGTGACCTTCATTGCTGCAAATGTTGTACCATTTACTCTCCTTCTGATCTCTAGGTGTCCAACTCATGTAGTCATACCCTCGTTTCTTCTGCAGATTCCCCTGGTGTTCCTCCCAGTGCCAATGCTCATCATCTTTTTAGAGGATTCAGCTTCATTGCATCCACTTTGGTGCAGGAGCCTTCACAGCCAGATTTGCATAAAATCACAGTTCATCCAATTGTGCAGGTACTGACACTTTTAATTATACTTCACATTTGATGAGCAGATATATAGCAGCATCGTACATTTTAAACTACATCAGCCAATCAGATTATCCATCCCATGTCTGTTTACATACAGCCCATAGTTTATCCATCCTAGTCTATTTACATACAACCCTCAGAAGGTGTAAAAAGAGAGATATTCCAAAGGCTTTTAGTTTTACGTTCAACTTTCCTATTTACTGGCATAAAGAAAATGTGAATCACACAATTTCATTATTGAAACAAAGTGCACTTCTAAACAGCTGACAATGAGCTGGCTCATGGGCATACAAATGGCCATACTGGGTCAGACCAGTGATCTATGTGGATCAATATCCTGTCTTCCAAAAGTGACCAGTGCCAGATGCTTCAGAGGAAATAAACAAATTTATTAGATGTTCCAATCCCTGTCATTGAGTCCCAGCTCTGACAATCAGAGGTTCAGTGATAACCACAGAATGTGGTGCACATCCCTGACCATCTTGGTTAATAGCCATTGATGGATTTGTACTCCATGAACTTATACAATTCTTTTTAACCCTGTTGTCATTTTGACTTTCACATGATCTCCTGGCAATGAGTTCCATAAGTTAACTGCAATCTGTGAAGATGTACCCTTCCTCATGTTTTTTTTTAAAACCTTCTGCCTGTTAATTTCATTGGGTATGAATAGAATCATAGGGTTGGAAGGAACCTCAGGAAGTCATCTAGTCTAACCCCCTGCTCAAAGCAGGACCAATCCCCAGATTTTTACCCCAGTTCCCCAAATGGCCCTCTCAAGGATTGAACTCCCACGACACTGGGTTTAGCTGGCCAATGCTCAAACCACTGAGCTATCCCCCTGGTTCTTGTGTCATGTGATGGGGGAAATAACACTTCCTTATTAATTATCTCCCCACCATTCATGATTTTATAGACCTCCATCATATCCTCCCCTTAGTTTCTCTTTTCTAAGATGAACAATCACAATCTTTTTAATCTCTCTTTGTATGAAAGTTGTTCCAGCCCCCTAATAATTTTTGTTGCCCTTCTCTGTACTTTGTCCAATGCTAATATATGGAAAGAAGGGGGGGAAAACACTTCAGGGATGTTCCCTCCCATACATGCCACTACAGTAAATTCCCATCCCAGCCTGTTCACTTACTGCTGTGGGGAAAGGAAGCGGTTTCTTTACCCAGTACCCTCCTCTCTCCTTGGCTCTTTTGGGAATGGCAAAGTGAGTATCAGCTGTGTGTGAGGACAGTTTCTGCCTACTTACCCACCAGTGCAGATTTGCACACAAACTAAAAGAACTTCACACACTTGAGTGAATAGCACTGCGCCCACATGAGCATTGCAATCTGGCACACAAGGTCTTTTCTGATGCACTTCATGGGGAGTGCCCCTGCTTATGGTATCAGCTTTCATCCCACTAATATTCTGTGTGATACAGTGTAGTATATTTTTTATATAGCTTGTTTTGTACAATAGTAGCACAGAACACTTCACAGGCAATTACAGAGGCTGGCCAGAAAACAAGAATTCCATTTTGCAAAAAAATTTGAGGATTCAGCATTAGGCTTCATTTCTCATTGGGGCAAAATTGAGACTTCAAAATTCTCTGTGAAAAACAAGACAGAGAGACAGGCAACCTTCAGAATAGCTAATATCTCAGTGGTTAGGGCACTCACCTGGCACCTTGGGGACCTAGATTCAAGTCTCTCTACCCTAACCACTATCCTATTGAGTCAGTCTCTCAATCTCTCCTGTTGGAGCTGTTCCACTTTGTACATAGACTTAAATATTCATTGGGCCAGAGAGAGAATGTGATTAATTTCTAATAGGAATTGGATCTCCAAATCCCAAATATGGCTAAAAACATCTCAGCCATTGTTTGTAGATATACAATTGTAGTTTACTGAGAGAGGACACCAATAAGGAAGGAGACACATTTATTTAGAAAGTGGCCACAACTTCACTGAACTGAACTTAAATAATTTCTAAGGACAATGGATCCTTGGTAGATGTTTGGAGAAGGTGAGCTCAGCAGTCTCTTTATTGTCACTGGCCAGGAGTCTTCTGTTTTTATGGTTCAATAATGCTTGTCTTTTGATTTCCCTTGTTTTGTCTTTCTCTACAGCAGTTACATGGGAACAATATTCATTTTACAGATGGATATGAGATCAAGGAGGACATAGGTGTTGGCTCCTATTCAGTATGCAAGAGATGTGTGCATAAAGTAACAGAAGCAGAGTTTGCGGTGAAGGTAAGAAATCATCCTGGCAGATGCAAATATATGGCCAAGGCTGCTCCATTACATTAGGCATCAATCTGGCCACTGAATCATCTGTTTTTCAGAAGGATTAGGTATTGAGCTTCAAGGTTCATACTTCTGATTTAACCTCAGCAAATGAAGTTGTGGAAGGAAAGGACCTTTCATTCTCATACCGAATATCAGTTCAGTCAGGTTTAGATTATTGTTAATCATTTCAGCCACTCTCCCTGCTACCTACATAATAGATTTGAACAGGATCTAAATTGAAATAGCCCCCAAATGAAGAAAAAAACGTTGTGAAGTATACTCCTTATAAATGCAAACTACCTTTGTTTCTCATTCTCCGTGGTGTATTAAACTATGACACTTCTTTAGTATAATTAGAGATGTTTGGGAAAAGAAATATGCTGCACTATCACAGGCACCTATGATTAATCAGATTCCTTGCCCCTTCTGTCTCCTTGGCATTCAGACACACTACCAATGCACAAAGGAGACCAATGGAGAGATCCAACAGAGAATCAAAATACTAATTAAATAGACTTCAGTTAGACATGAAAGAAAAAGCAAAGGACTTTACACTTGGTAGAGTAATACTGTGAAAATAATGTCACAGTGCATAGCTGCAGCAAAGAAAGCCAGCAAGTTGCAAGGGTGTATAAAAAGGAGATTATTTTCTAATAGGAAATAATGGTCGCTCTGTATAATTCTTTGGTAAGGTCACACCTGGAGTATTAAGTTGCAGCATCTGTTGCCTGTATTAAATAAAGAATACGCAGGTATTAGAGAGAGCAGAAGATGAAACCCACAGGACTGGCTCATGGTCTGGAGGGTTTGTCTTTGGAAGGAAAGTTCCAAACATTAAACATGTTTAGCGTCCAGAAGAAAAATAGATACTAACAAAAAAACTCATGTGTCAGAGAAGTAGACAGTGACATTTTCTTTCAAAAAGAAAAGGGGATAATGCATGGTCGTGATTTGAAGCTGAAATCAATGGGACTATTTCCAGAGAGATCTGAGTCCTCAATGTGACTTAGGGTAGTAGAATCAGGCCCAATGATCCTGTATTATCTAGCGGAAGCTTGTGAATAAATAAACATAAGGTAAAGGTGGATATGTACTTGAAATCAAATTGTGGTATGTAGTTGAGTATGTTTGATGAACTTGCAGTATATGAGTGACTTTAGCAAATTATCTGTCCTCTGAATGTTTTCCGCTTGTAAGTTTCAAAATGAATTTGAAACTTAGTTTTGTTATAAATTGTGTTTTTGCAAGTGGGATAGGGAGATGAGAGTTTCATGATAATTGAGTTTGTTGATGTCCTTGTTGAGGTAGCAGTTGATTAAGTACACAATCACAAGCTGAAAAGGAGCGGGGCTTCTGTGTGAACTTGTGAGGTTTTCCATTTAAAGTGAATAGAGAAGTTACAATTTTCCAGTGTCCACTGTTCTTGTCAACAGATGGTATTGGGTTGTAGTAGGAATAATTTTACTTTAATGAAATTACATCTGTGCCTGCACAGAAACATGTTTTGAACCAAAAATGTATTTAATATTTTCTTAGTGTTAAATATTTTGATATCTTTGAAGTAAGCATGAAAACAAAGCTCAAAGGGCTAGATGCCTTTAGGTACTACTAAGATCCTCAAAACCCCTGGTCAGCTGCCACTTAACTCTGTATGTGCCTGAAGTTCTTTGGCAACTAAATTTCCATTGTTAAAGTCCCCTAGGGACCTAGTTTCTGCCAGCGAGCATACACACAGCCACCTTAATCTAGGTGCTTGGAGTCTATCAGATGCCCAAGCCCCAGTGGGTTCCTCAAATTAGGCGTTTCCCCCACTCTATGGGAGGTGTGCACAGAGCACCCCTAACTCACACAAAAAGGCCAAAGGAGGTGATGGCCGTGTCCCCCTTATAGTAGCCCAGTGGTTAGGGTACTCACCCGAGACATAGGAAAATCAGGTTCAGTTCTCTCCTCTGCCTGATGTGGAGCAGGGATTTGAACTTGAGTCTACTCCCTCTGAAGAGAGTGCGTTAACCTGCAGGATGTTCTGGGGTAGGCCCTCACTCCTGTTGAAGCGGTTCCAGTTTGTATAAATAATTAAATGGTCCTTGGAGCCAGAAGACTGGAAACCCCAGTGAGTGAGTGCCCCAACCACCAGGCTAGAGAATCATTCTCACTCTTTCTCTGGCCCAGTGTTAGCACTTGAGACTATTCCCCCACAGGACAGTGGGGTCAGCAGCAAAGGAGCTAGGAACATGACTTTGTGGAATCACTGCAGGAAGATATGAATAATGTCACTGAGTGTATAATCTCTGCCAATTGCCCAGAGGGGACAACACACCATTCTGCACAGTCCCTGTTGGGACTTATTCACTATTTCTGTGTAGGAAAATAGATTCTCCATAAACTGAGTCAGAGTACTGCAGCCAGAAAATCCACCCAATAAAAGGAACCCCTTCCTAATCCAGAAACAGTATGTTTCTTAAAATGTATGGCATTTCTCCCCTTTTTCCCCACTATTGTTCATCTGCCTTCTCTGTCCACATCATGCAAGTAGCTGGGGCCATAGTTATAAAGGTATTTAGGCACCTAAAGATACAAAGAGGAGCCTAGAGGGATTTTTTTTAAAGCACCTAAGCAGTTTAGGCACCTAATTCTCATTGGCTTTACATAGGCATTAGGGACCTAAGTCACTTAGGTGAGCTGGGTTTGTCTATGCAGGGGGGTTGTTATGTACTAACTTTAGTTTGTGCACATTAAAATGACGTGTGTCTATATGATACAATTCTTAGAGTATTAACTGAATTACAATTAGACGTAGGTCTTGTCTGGCAAGCTGGGATGTGACTCTGCTGTGCATTAGCTGTCCCTGTGCACCCTGCTGCTGTGCACTAAGAGTTCCCTAAAGTGCAATCCACTCCCGTTTCAAAACAGGGTAGCTCAGAGCACACTGACAAACTCTCAGTGCACATCAGCAGGGTCCACATGGGCACTGACTGTGTGGCAGGTTAGTGTAAGGTAGATTTACACCCCTGCTTGCCACAAACTAAATGTTCATGTAGGCAAGCCCAAAAGCTCCTGGTTGCCTAATTCATTTATAAAAATGAGCGTTACGTGCTTTTGAAATTTTCCCCTGGGGTCTTTTTTCTACCTCACTTCCAAGTTACAAAGAATTAAACTAAAATGGTTGCTAGAGGTTTATTGTTTGGTGTGCAGTTTTGCAATATAAATACAGGTAATGTCACTCACTTCTCCGAGATCCCTGGGAAGGCACAGACACAAGGAAAGGAGTTGGAAAAATGATCATTTTACAGATCTCTGCTCTGGTTCAGAGCCTTCAAATATTGACGTGTTTACCAAGGCAGGTATAGCGGATGTCTTGGGATTTTAAACAGCAAAGGGGATTGGTTTTGTCAAGCACGTTTGCAAGGATTATATTGGTGTATTGTACCAGTAGTGTCAAAGAGTAAATGAAAATCAGGTCAATCTATTTAAGTTATCTCAGTATTAAGAGAAACTAAGTCACTTAAGTAAAAAGAAAACACTTCAGCGAGTATGTGTGTGTCTGAGGAGGATATTATACTAAAGAAAAAAACAATTGATATGAAATCCCCATAACAGATCAAGAGCTTTGTTTCAGAGAAGAAAGGCAACAGCTTTGCTACAACAAGGGAGTAGCAAATCAGACACTGGAAAACATTCCAGAGACTTGAGGCACTCTTGGCGAAAAGTTTTCTTTGTTTAAATACTGTTGCTGATTTTCAGCTTTGATCCCTATATGTAAATAGCAGTGAAGATATGGGGCTAGATTCTCAGATGTGTCCGTTTTCCACTGGCCAGAGTTGAAGTGAGAGTGCAGAGGAGCTGGCTACCTCTCTCTGATTCGAGGGCATGCTCTAAACTACATGGGTTGTTTCTAGCCCACAGGGGCTGTTACTCTAGTAGAGAATGGCCAAAGCAGAGTAGTGTTCCAGCCATGATCCCATCTGCCCCAAACATGCCACCTTCACCAGAGGCTGCAGATGTGGATGGTACAGGAGCCAGCTATGTTAACTCCATGCCAGCTGTGGACTCTCCCATGCTGAAGGAATCTCCAGCTAGTAAGATCTGATGGCTTTCTGGCCCCTTCTTACTACTGGAGCCAGCCAGAGTGATTGGATCATGGGAGAGAATCTGGCCAAAAAAGCATAAAGTACAGATGGGCACAAATGAACACCCAAGACCTGAACACCCTAGCACCTTGAGGAAGTTGGATCTGGAAACTGCATCTGAATGTAATGACTTTATCCTATCTCTATAATGTGCCAAGCCAACAACCTGGCTCCAAACACTCCCCAGCTCTGAGCAGAGTCAAATTTTTGATATAGAGAAAAATTTTACAGCATGAGCCCCTCTCTAGGATAAAATGACATTTACTTTTAGCTTATAATGCTGATAATTAGTAAGCATTCTGTGGATGCATCCCCCCCGTATGTTTTGATATAGGCTGATTTGGGAGAAAGGTGCATTTTACGTAAGCTGTACAGATACAAAACAAATGGAGAAGCAGTGTCTACAAGTACAAATGGAAAGGCAGTGTCTACAAGCCATCAACAGGGAGAAGTTGATAACCCATCATAGTGATGGGCTATTATTGCAGGGCCCTGTCTAATCAGTCCCCCAAAATACATGTATTTGTGTGCTAATCACACTGAGTGAAGTGGTCTAACGAAGAAAGCCCAAGTGGTATATATCATAATTAACCTTTCCTTCTCTTCTCCTTTCCATTAATGCTCACAGTTGTAATTTGCTGGTTTTCAGATGCTTGACCTAAGTAGACATGAAAGCATATTAGTCTGAAGGCTAGAGAGTACTCAATAAAATGTAGCTCATTGCACAATATTCTCCTCATAACCTGCAGCTATATCAGGAGTTTATTATTAAGTGCAGAAAGCACTGAATAACTACCAAGATAAATTTAGCCTTCCAGCACTGTCTGGCAGGCTGATGCATTTATGTGGTGGTCTTTTAAGGAAACAGGCATTTGTATGCCTTTGTTTATTGAAGCAAAAAAAGGGAAAAATTCTGCCCTAAGGTCCTTTGGTCTGATAGATTGTTGAGGTGTCTGTATTACTTGGACTGCTTTGCCTGGCTGCTTGCTGTCTCTGAAAATGGGAGTCATCTGTCTGAAATGAAGCACAATGTAAACTCTTCAGGGAAGAGACCATGTTTATGTGTATCTGTCCGCAAGGCACCCACCACACTTGTGGGCATGGAATAAATAAATTGCCCATTAGGAAGTGTAATGAGAATTTCAATGGAAAATTTCAGGTTTGTTGTATCCTTTGGCCCCAATCTTGCCAGCTCCTAGAAGCAAGTGCCCACATATAGCCACCCTGATTTCAGCAGGGCTCTGGATGGGATCCAGGGTCCATCTGTGTGCTGAGTTTGCAAGATCAGGGCAATTTTAAGAAACTGTTTTTTATTTAACAATGAAACAGGTTTCACAGTAAATTGAACAAATCTAGCAAACATAGTATCAAATGGGTTATGTTCCTCCTTGAGCCAAGCAGTAACAAAAATAATGCTCAGGGTATGTCTACATCTACAATTTTGCAGCGCTGGTTGTTACAGCTGTATTAGTACAGCTGTATAGGGCCAGCGCTGCAGAGTGGCCACACTTACAGCAACCAGCGCTGCAAGTGGTGTTAGATGTGGCCACACTGCAGCGCTGTTGGGCGGCTTGCAGGGGGGTTCGGGGAACGCGAGAGCAAACCGCGGGGAAGGAGACCTGCTTGCAGGGGGGTTCGGGGAACGCGAGAGCACACCGCGGGGAAGGAGACCTGCTTGATTACCAGAGAGGCTTCCTCAGGTATGCTGGGATACCTGCTTATTCCACGGAGGTCAAGAAAAACGCTGGTGAGTGTCTACACCTGATGACCAGCACTGGATCACCAGCGCTGGATCCTCTACACCCGAGGTTCGACCGGGTGTACGGCCAGCGCTGCAAATAGGGAGTTGCAGCGCTGGTAATGCCCTGCAGATGTGTACACCTCCTAAGTTGCAGCGCTATAACCCCCTCACCAGCGCTGCAACTTTGTGGTGTAGACAAGGCCTTAGTGTTAAACCTGATTAGGTAACAAGGGAGGGAATGGGATGGACATGTATAGGCCAAATTCTGAGGTTCAGATTTTACTGTCCTTTGTCATGCAAACTCCATTGACTTTATTGGGCGGAGGGGGTGGGGGAGTGTAAATGAGGACTGAGTAAGGATCTTGAGATTTGGCTCTGTATTTCCTCCCAGGGCAGTGTAGTATAGGACCCCACACTACTGGGGAGAGTTGGCATCAAGAACAAGTTTAGGTGCTGCCAGGGGTTCCCAAGAGCCCCATGTTTAAATTCAGCTGGAGAGAGGGTTGGAATGATTTTCTAGTCTCCAATGTAATCTCCCTATCTCTGGGTGTTAACTGCACCCTTCCAGAGTTTACTTACAAAAATACTTATGAAGAGGAAATATTTCGCCTAAAATCTTTAGAATGGACTCACTCTCTCCTAGGCTTTTACCCCAGCTCTCCCAACCCCCTTCATCAGTCTATAATGCAGTGAAAATGATCAGTGTATGCCAGATATTTCTCAGGAGGAAAGTATGAAGATTTGAACATTTATAGCAAAGAGCAACTTAACATAAGTTTGTTGTCTCCATCCTTCATTATGATTATGAGAAAGCACTTTTGTTTAAACAGGAAAACAGAATAATAAATTTCCCATTCTCTCTCTCGCACATACACACACATACTTCTGCAAGCAGATTCTGTTATAGTACTATATTACATAGGGTTTATCACAGATCATTAACTAATTAATAAGGTATTAGTGCTGCTCTACATAGCCTCAGTGTTACCATATCTAGAATAATTTATGCAGTTCTAGTCCCCATATTTTAAAGAGGAATACAGACATGCCAAAGAAAATACTAAGAATGAACAATAGATATTAAACAAGGACTGCATGGCATGCTATATCAGGAGAGCTTGGGGAAGCTAGAATGTGTACAGTCTGGGAAAGACAAACGTCCAGGGGGCATGATCAAAATCTATAAATATCTTCCAGGTGATAGAAATGATAGGTGGCAAATATTCAGCCACTGAGGAGGACAGGACAAGAGGCAAAGGCTTGAAGCTAAGGAAAAGTTTTGGGGAAAAGTTGGATGATGAGAGCAGTTAGTTGGTAGCGTCACCGTCAGACAAGAACAGGTTTAATTTATCATTGATGATCAAATGATGCAAAAAGTAGCCCAGTAAAATGAAGGCATCAGAGACATGGCCTTTTCTGACCCCATAAAATAGGCGGGGGGGGGGGGGGGGGGGGGAATCAGTACTTCCATTGTCATTCTTCTCAGAGACACTAAAAATCCTGTAGGCCTAACAGTTCAGTAAAAGCTTCTTATCAGTCAAAGGATGCTCAGGCTGGTAGCATGGCAACAGCATCAGTAGAGTACAGTAACTCCTCACTTAAAATCGTCCCGGTTAACGTTGCTTCATTGTTTGTTGCTGATCAATTAGAGAACATACCTGTTTAAAGTTGTGCAATGCTCCCTTATAACGTTGTTTGGCAGCCGCCAGCTTTGTCCACTGCTTGCAGGAAGAGCAGCCCATTGCAGCTGGCTGGTGGGGGCTTGGAACCAGGGTGGATCAGCAGCCTCCTTGTCAGCTCCCCACACCCCTAAGTTCCCTGTGCAGCAGCTGCCCAGCAGGCTATTGATTGCTGGGCAGTTCAGCTGTCCCTCCCCGCACTGCCATGTGCTGCTCCTGCCCTCTGCCTTGGAGCTGCTCCTGAGAGCCTCCTGCTTGCTGTGCAGGGGCGGGGGTGGGGGAGGTAATGTCAGGGTATCCCCCTCCCCTCTACTTCTACCCCCCGCTTACCCCATCTCCACAGAGCAGGGGTGGGACACACGACAGGGCTCAGGATGGAGGGACCTTGCTAGCAGCAGCTACTGTCTCAACTTGCTGATCTACTTAAAAAGGCAATATACTTAGAGTGGGGTCAGCGTTCTTAAAGGGGCAACGCACATCTCTCTCTCTCTCACACACACACACACACACACACGGTATGTGTCTCTGTCTGCCATGCTGTCTCCCCGCCCTCCATTTGTGCTGCTTTGTAGAATGTGCAGCTACATTAACAACAATGTGTTAACCCTTGAGGGCTCAGCCAAGTGCTAGTTCATCATTCAGCATCAAGGCATTTCCTGGGAAATATCCCACCCTCTGACTCCTCCACCTCAACCAAGCTTCACAATCATCATTGCTGTGTACAGTATTCAATTGTTTGTTTAAAACTTATACTGTGTGTATACACACACACACACAAAATAGTCTTTTGTCTGGTGAAAAAATTTCCCTAGAACCTAACCCACCCACCCCCTCTTTACATTCATTCTTATGGGGAAATTGGATTCACTTAACATCGTTTCGCTTAAAGTTGCATTTTTCTGGAACAGAACTACAATGTTAAGCGAGGAGTTACTGGGCATGATGTCATTCAATAAACACAGGTTTCAGAACAGATTTGGATAAACTCCTTGAGTTTCTTGCCCCTTGTGGAGGATTGTGGTTTTGCACATGAGGCCTACTTTGCAAGAAGCTGCTCATGTGGTATTCTGCAAAAGGGAAGGTGTGGAAATGCTTAATCACTAAAATTTGTGTGCAGAGGATGAGATGGGAATACCTAAGTACAACAGTGACTGGTGCTTTACAAATATCATAGATAGAGCATTTATAGAGGTAAAAATAGCAGCAAAAGCAAAGGGATGGAAATGGGACAGGAAGGGCTTATGAGGATCTGCGTTCTGATCTGTGGGAATATTTTAATACCTTTTTCATAATTATCCTCTTTTAACAAGTCTTAAGAGCCAAAACATACATATAGGCAGGGCTGGCCTTACCATGAGGTGAACTGAGGTGGCCGCCTCTGGTGCCAGACTGGGGGGGGTGGGGTGCCACTAGGGCCCAGAGTATAGAAAATTGTGCCTGCTGCTGCTAATATGTATTCTCTCTGCTCTAGATGCACAGAGATGTTGGAGTGCTGTGCTGGAGGAAGGAGGGCACAAGAGACATAATAGGCAGGCAGGAGAAAAGGTGAGCGGGAATAACAGAAAGCAGCAGGAGCTGCAGGGAGAGAGAGGAGGAGGAGCCTCTTATGTACCTCTCTAGCACCCCCAGGAGCCTGGACTGATTAACACGAGCTTCTCAGGAAGCTTCCTGTTTCCTGCTGCTTCCCTGAACCCACTTGAGGAGAATAGGCAGTCAACTGAAGTAGTAGGAGCCAGCTAGGCCCTTAAGATGCTGATATCTTCCCTCACTCAGGCCCTGCCACCAGCCTCCTTATTTGTCCCCTTCAACTGAGTGTTGAGAGCCACTATAGCTGGCACAGAACAGCAGTCATGAGTGAAAGAAGAAAACGCCCCTCTGGGGCAGCATTCAGAAAAAGAAAGCAAGCAAAGGAAGCTTTTCTATCTAAGCAGGAAGAAGCTCTCCTGAGATACATAGACACAGATGTTCACAGTGAGCCTTCCGGCCCCAGTGAGGATGTGAGTGGTGAGGAGATGCCTGATATTCCATTTAGTCAGAGTGCAGGTGACCTGGCAGCTAATGCAGCATCCATATCTCCATCTCAAATGGATGTAACCATGTTCATTCCTGAAGAAAAGTGTAGATCAGAGAAGACTGTGGTGGCGGAGCAAGAAACAGCTGCTGCTGAGTTTTGTTCCTTACGTCTAGATGATCCAGGACTGTGCACCCACTTGAGCAGTAGCCTGAGGGACTTCCTTGTATTGCATAGGCCACAGAAAGTGAAAAACTTCATGTTCCTCAAAGACAATGAAAATAGAAGTTTCCATCCAACGCATTACTGGTGTGAAATCCCCAGTGGTGACAAAGTGGAGAAGCCATGGCTTATGTACTCAAAAACCCAGAAGGCTGCATACTGTTTTTGTTGGAAACTCTTCCAGTCTAATGTTCCAGCCACATTGGGTTCTACAGGAACAAAGGACTGGAAAAATCTGGCTAGAAATCTGGCATGCCATGAGAGAGCATTCTATAGGTGGAAAGAATTTGAGATGAGACTACGGTTAAAGGCCACTATAGATGATCAGCATCAAGAGAAGATTGCATCAGAGTCTCTTTACTGGCAAAATGTTCTGAAAAGGCTCATTGCCATTGTGAGAATGCTTACTACCCAAAATCTAGCACTACGTGGCTCTTCAAATTAGCTGTATGTGACAAACAATGGAAATTTCCTTAAAATTGTGAAGCTGATGGCTGAGTTTGATGCTGTACTCCAGGAGCATCTAAGAAGAATCACCACCCAAGAAATGTACACACAGCACTACTTAGAAAAACAATTCAAAATGAGATCATATAGTTACAAGCAACAAAAGGCAAACGAAGATTGTGCAGATCTGAGGTCAGCGAGATATTACTCTGTTATTCTGGACTGCACACCTGACTTCAGCCGTATGGAACAAATGACTTTAATGGTGCGTTTTGTAACAACAGAACCTAGTGAAAATGTCCCTGCAATGGTGACTGTCAGAGAGCATTTTCTAGAATTTATTGTTGACATTGATGATACTATAGGAGCCTTTCAGCTCCCCTGAGCCTGCCCAGCACTGCGCTGTCCCAGATACTAGTCTCCTCGTACAGAAGACAGACCTTCACCCTTTGGAGGCCTGGGAGAGACTGCCTGCTCCTCTCCTAGGCAGCCTTTATATAGGGCCTAGCCTAGCCCTGATTGGCTGGCTCTAATCTCAGCCCTGATTGGCTCTCAGTAGGGCCTTCCCTGATTGGCTGCCAGCCTGCACAGCCGCTCTGGCCTACTCTAGCCCCCTCTCACATGGGGGTGGGGCAGGCGCCCCACCACATGCCATAATTGCCATTATGGAGGATAATGCTATGACAGGAACTGTTTGTGGGAGAACAGTGGCAGAGGGCAATGGAATCACCAGAAACATACATAACTTCAAATTTCTGTGTGGCTTAGTGTTGTGGCATGACATACTGTTTTAAATAAATGTTGTAGGCAAGAGACTCCAAGGCATTGACCTTGATATATCTGGAGCAATGGAACAACTGGACAAAGCAAAGTCATACCTACAGTCTTATTGGTCAGATGAGGTTTTTCAAAACGTTCTGAAGGGTGCACAGAAGTTGGCAGAGGAACATCACACTGAAGCTATTTTCCCACCCATTCAAGAATACAAGAGTCACTGAAGAAGACATTTTGATTACGAGGCATGGGATAATCCCATGAGACCCCAAACAACAATTCAAAGTTGAATTTTTTAACCAGGTGCTAGATTGTGCAATACAGTCAGTTGAAGAACATTTCATGCAGCTCGAGGAATACAGCAGTATATTTGGGATGTTGTATGATATTCCAGAATTCCTCACTATACCTGAAGAAGACCTACACCAGCAATGCAGGGCACTAGAGGCAGTGTTGACACACAATGACATGTGCAATATTGATGCGAGGGATTTAGGTGATGAACTGAAAGCCCTTTCAAGATACATTCCTGCGGGATCAACTCCAAGGCCTGTTCTGGAATATATGTGCACAGATAAGATGACCACCCTCTTCCCAAATGTTTTTGTTGCTCCGCACATACTTCTAACACTTCCTGTAACAGTTGCCAGTGGAGAATGCAGCTTCTTCAAGTTGAAGTTAATAAAAACACATCTATGCTCCACAATGACACGGGAAAGGCTGGTTGGCCTTACAACCATCTCAGCAGAGCATGAGCTGGCCCAGACTGTGGACCTTCAGGAAGCAGTTCAGATCTTTGCAACCAGGAAAGCACGGAATGCACCACTTTGGTTATTCAAACAGATAAACATGCAAGTGTTTACTATGCAGACAAGAAAAGTCACATTTGCCGTTCAGGCGTTTGAAAGTTAAGTGTTACTTAAAATTTTTGAACAAGGCATTTTAAGTTGTTAGTTTTCCTTTATTGGAGTAGGTAGCAGAGCAGTACCATGAGAGAGTAGAACAGGAAGAAGGCAGAACTGAGACCTTTCAAAGTTTTGGCCCAAGCAAGGAGGCATGGGGGCATCATTTGAGCTCCCCACCTCAGGTGCCAAAATGTTGTGGGCCGGCCCTACATAATCACCTTGCTGAATCAGGACCTATAAGGTTCATGCTGAATTGGGGCCATAATGAACAATTTTACCACAATTTCATGTGGTAACATATACAGTATAATTTACATGCTGTCCTCATTTTGGGAGATTTGTGTTCTACTCACAAGAAAACAGCTGCAAAAATTCACTCATTCTCATTCTCCTAATTTTTAATCTGAGTACACACACAGATTTCTGCCAGTTTCTACAGGCTTGGAAATGAAGGCTGTCCTCTGAGAAGGCAAAAGTAAATTGAGGCAGGATCAATGGACCTGAGTGGAAAAGGGATCTGTGGACAATATAGTTTGGATCCAAGGACTTACGGGAGCACTTGGATCCAAACTGGAGTTCACCATGAGCACTTGGGAGTAGGACACAGTATTGGCAGGGCAGGGAAACAGGAATGCCATGAGCAGTTTTGTAAGGGGGAGGTTTATTAGTTTCAGTGAGCCCTTTGGTTTGCTGGTGACTCTTTGGATGTATTGGATCCAGGCCCCATTTAGCGTTAGTAGACCACTGGAGGAGTGTATGAATATATGTGTGTTGCCCATGACTTCATTTGATGGCGTTAGGGTTCTGTTTTGGTTATTGATTAAGAAGGTGTCAGATAATTCAGCTCAATCAGTTTATTAAACATAGAGAAATCAGCACAGAGAGGTTCATACTTTACCAACTCAGGAAACAGGCTTGCAGCAATCTCATCTTACATCTTTTATCTGTGTCTGCCCAAAAGTACGAACTTCATTTGACTTATGTTTATAGTGCACTTGTTTACGACAGAAAATGCACCTTACTCTTGTTGCCTTATCTAGTTTCATACTTGTTTTTCAAGGCTCAAAGACTTTCTGCACCAAACATACACAGTAACATTCCAAGGGTTACTAGACTGAAGAGTAGAAATTGCATTAGACTATAGAGACATTAACTATTTTGTACTAATGGTGCCCAACACACAATGCATATATAAAACTCCTTAACAGAATATGCATATTATTTCTGACCGATTTTTCACATACAAAGAATAAATGTTAGAACAGTTTAATTATTAGTTGATTTCCACAATAAAGCTTAGCATGGGTACAAAGCTTTCTGGGAATCCAGTTACACAATTTAGCATAAATGCAAAGCATCCTGGATCATAGATGATATTGGCTAACAGTGTGCAGTGTGGAGAGGATAAAATTTTCAATGTAAACTGGACCCTTTTTGAGAGAGGAAATAACAGATAGTAGTTTTCCTACAATTTAATAGGATCATCTCTCTCTTTTCCCAGCTGACCTGCCAAGTACCTGAATATTTTGGATGGAATTTGGTCTTTAGCAGTTCTATTTTTTCTTTGAGACCAGGAAGTATTTTGTTTCATGTGTTTGGATTCTATGCTACTTTAAGAATTTTCTCCTTGTATCAAAAACAGTTGGCTCTTACATAGCATCCATAGAGCTTTATAAAGGAGGGTAAGTATTATTATCCCTATTCTACAGATGGGGAAACTGAACCTAAGAGAGGTAATGTGGTCACAGAGTAAGACCATGGTGGAACAGACAGTGGAGCCCGGGTCTCCTGACTCCCATTCCAGAGCCCTCTCCACTGAACCTCCCAGCCTCTAAGGGGTCTCTCTATAAAACGTCCTTTCCTACTGCACAAGGCGAGGCTCTGTGGCTGAATTAGTTTATGTTTGTACATTGCTTGAACAAGAGAAAGCACCAAACCAGTGCTAAGTCTTAGGACTATCATTGCAGGCTAAAGTTGTAAACACTGAGTCAGCAAGTTGTGGAAGCTTTACACTCCCCCACACAGATTGTTCTGATGAGCATTTGTTTTTACTGCTAATTAAATCTGTTTTTAAAAATATTCATTCCACTATTTTTCTGAAAGGTTTAATCATGAGGTGGGTGAACCCCTGAAACTGATCAAACCTAACAGCAGAGCAAATTGTCCCCCCAGAAACCATTAGACTTGGACTAGTTCTCTGAGACATCTTAAATGTAAAATTATACCATGTCCTTTTAAACGTTAGCCCTTCTGAAGTGATTTTCATCCAGCCTGAGTAACTTGAAATCAAAAGAAACCAAACTGAAACAAATGCTTGACATAAATAGGACTTATTTTTGAAAGAAAGATGATTGAAATGGAAACCAGCAGCAAAGTTCTATCTTTGTGTCACTTCTCTTTGAATTTAATATTACAGATGAACCAGCCAGTTTAAAATCTCTGCACATGCTCTTACGCCTCTTTTCTTCAAAAGTGATGTTTATCCTATCTATAGTTAAAGGAACCATTTGATCAGGGTGACGTGAATATGAAATGTGCCATAGATGTGAGGTATAAATAGTGTGTTCAAACCCATGGAATTCATTTTCTTTTTTATTCCCCCATTTAAAGCACTTATAAATCATATAATATGGTAGAGTGACGTACAACTCTGTTAAATGTGATTAACCCATCCACCCCAACAGGCTTCTTAAGAATACTTCAAAGCACATTATACAAGATAAAGCAGCTTTAAGCAGTGACAATGTGAATATTCTCCTTCCCTATGCTTTCTCTGCACAGCTGGCATCTTTCCCCTGATACTAATCAAAGGGAGGTATTTATGGTCCCTCCTTCCAAGCTCTAACGTTTAACCATTTCAGTGCTATATAATACACCTGTAGTGCTCCCTCGGAATCTGGTACATCTCTGTGCAAGTGCTAGTTTCCCATTGAATGTCTGCATTTGAAAGAGTCTTGCCATGGCAGTGGCACAGCTGGGGTTAAATCACAGTGCCACCTCCAGAAACGTTTCGTTAGATCTGTCTCAAGAAGTAAGAGTGGCAGAACTGGCTACCATTTTTTTTTCTCTAGAATTTATAGTTCTGATCTTGCAAGCCCTCCATGCGTAGAATTCCTATCTGACAGGTACGGACTAACAAGCCCATGCATGTTCTACATGCAGAAGACTTGTAAGACTGGGGCACATTGTTAATTAGGATTGAGGTAATGTTTGTTTCATACTTACCCTTGCTTCCTAACCTAGATAAGGTAAAAGGGTTCAGTATTATTTTTTAGTTGGGGCCTCCTCTGTTTTAAAATGTCATGAGGTTTATGCCCTAAATTCCTCCTGGAAGGAAATATTCCTGTCTTCGCTAGTCAGTAAAATACATGACGGTTGTATTAGTCAAAGAGTAAGAAACACCATATACCAATCTGCACTGAACCCACTCTGCTCAGGAAATGCTTCATTCAGCATTAAGATAGATGAGCTTTTCAGCAACCCCTGGGTGTTTGGCACATGGAGAAAAATCTGTTTAGAATGGCTGTATGGCTCACTTTCTTAAATTTCTAAAGTACAATAGTTAACCCTTCTGCTTTTTTTAGCTCTGATTTGCAAAAGCGCCACAGAGCTTTTAGTATGTTCTCAGCTGAACTACTGATACCTTGTGATAGCTTTCTGGGTTAGTGTTGTTCACCACAAAAACACGGAGAAAAATATCAATAGAGGCACATTTTTGCATTATTCCAAACCTCAGCACTGGAAACAGACAATAGAAGTCTCTTACTTTAACACTAGTGTGTGTGCTCATGCCTGTGTGTGTTTGTGTGTGTTTACTTGAGTGAAAGTCACAATTAAGGCTTAGAGAAAAAAGTTCATCCCTTGCACACAAAGAGTGAAAAGGGCTTATGGGGCCTCATATGGGGAGGATGGAGAAAGATCAGACATATTGTGCAAGAAATATGGTCTCAAAGGAAATGCAAAATGATCAGGGTGAGGGTTGGTCTATGTTAGCAGAGGGAAAGTCTAAGGACATGTCTACACTGGATGGGGGAGTTAAACTGCATTACGTCAAATTAATCTGGTTTGAAAACACTTATGTACATGACACAAACACCACATATATCATGAACTCGGGACTCTTCTTTCAAAGTTAATTAACTTTTCTGGAGGAATCAGCCCTCCGCTATCATCTGCTTGGTGTCCTCTAACTGGAATTTGTCTGGCTTCCTCTTTGCATGCCACAACATGCAGGGAGAAAAATCCCAGAATGCATACTCAGCAGCGAAGAAAGGCCTATGGGATACCCTTCAAGAATGGCATGCCCTTAATATGCTGCAAGCTGCGACTATGTGTACACAATGATTGGCACTGAAAGAGGGCATGCTATCCCATGTTTACACTATTAGTGCAGCTTGCATGCTGCATGCTGCAGACTAAACCCCTCGTACAGACAAGCCCTCAGAAGGTTTGCAGATTGACTTGGGTGCCAATCATCATTCAGAAGTTTGGCTGCCTATTTGAAGCGTCAACAGATTTATTCAAAGCTCAATAGTCTGGAAATCTACTGGAAATCAAACTACTTAACTACATAATAATAGTAGTAATACGTAGTGCTCTTCATCTTCCCAGAATTTAAGCTTTCTTTTTAGGAAAGAAATCCCTAGCCCTTATGGAACCAGTGTAGCCAATGCAGCACTCCTTGTTTGGAGCACATAGCCTGAAACAATAGCTTTGCAAAGTGAGAGGTTCCCCCTCTCAAATAAATGGGGTGTTAACATGGAAGATAGAAACACAGGAATTGCACACTGGCTCAGAGTCAGAACTATGGCCGGTCTGCTCCAGTATGCTGGCTCCAGCAGTGGCCAGCACAGGATGATTCAGAGAAGTGTTAGACCCTCTACGTAGGCAGGGGGGAGACAATAGTTCTTATCATAATGTCTAATAATTAGAGATTGGTTTAAACTCTGAAGCGTGAGAAAGAGGAAAAAGCATTGACCCCAGTGTAATGACGGAAGCCAGTTTCTAGCTTGTAAACTGTTTCACGGCTGATCAAAGCACACAAGAAAGGAGAATGTCAATCATATTAGAAGGATATGCACAATCTACTTCAAATGGCATCTGAGCCTCACCAAGGGAGAGCCATGCCCTCTAGGGCATCTACCCACCACTAAACCTGGGTAGCTCATCAGAATCTTGCTTGATTGTATTTGGAATATCTGTATAATCTACTGTGAGCAGTGCCTCATTTTGGTATTTCAAGCGGGTACTTGAACAAGGTAAGATTTGTTCTCTGCACCCACCAGTGATGACACCTATGGCTAGATTTTCAAAAGAACTCAGCACCCAAAACTCAGAGCTTTTTTGAAGATCTGTTTGTGAGTATTCAACTTTTCTTCCAGCCATATTGTGAATCACTTTATCCTTTGCTGAAATGCCTCCACCTCTGGGCTGGAACCTGGCTGCTGTTTACCAGTACATCACAACAATTTTGTAGCAGAAGCGAAAAAGAAAGTGGAGGAGGAATTTAGGCAGGCAAAATGACAACTTTGCCCCTGTGGCCACTGCAGCATAAGACTATAAAAATTCCATATGCTGCAGTCAGTCTGAATTGGAGAAAGATTTCTGCCACTTGTGATGCAGCTGTCTCCCTTGTTATTTATCAGTCACAGTTCAGCCGCAAATCACTGTGACAGTGTTGAAAAGAGGGATCATCACAGTGACAATCTGTTCTAGCATATCCTAGTGGACTGCCCATGGGCCTGGGAGTCAGGAATAGAGGAGTTCTGTTCCCAGCTCTGATGGTGTGTTTTGTGGCCTTGGACAAGTCATTTATTTAACCCATCTACCTCCATTTGTGAGATAACAACTGTGGGCGATAAATATTATGAGGATTAATTGTGTGTGTAGAGCACTTTGCAGATCAAAAGCATCATGAATAATACTTATTCATTATTAAATGGTTTGCAGAGTAGCTCATAGCTGAGTATTAGTTGTCTGAGTATTTGATCAGTGACTGAGATTTTTAAAGTGTATTTGTGTTCTCTCTTCTCTTGAAATAAGATAAATAGAATTTTGATAGACACTATATATTTTTTGTATTTCTGGTTTAATCCGAGGTGCTTTATAACGTATGCACTGCGTGAAGTTTTCTTTCATAGAAATGTGTGTAATGAAAACAAATTAAGAACGTGTTAAGGCATCTCTCATTCTACTGACTACATTCCAGGGGACCAGATCCTTAGCTGGTGTAAATTAGTGTAGCTCCACTGACTGCAAAGGAACTAGATTGACTTACACTAGCTGAGGACCTGCCCTTGGATACTTTTTTATATAAAACAGTTACTGATTGATTGGGACATTTTAAGACTCAGGGGTCCTATGTGTAAATTCATTCAGTGAAAATATCCATGGTCTTTCTGAGCATTGTCAAGGTTCCCCTAAGCTAGATGAATAACACTATTCTAAGGAGAAGTTGCTAGTAGGATTTTTTCCTTCCACCTGTTTTTGGAATTTCTTTTTCTCAGCATTTACTCACATGTGCAGAACTGCTGGCCCACACTCCGACAGTTGATATATACTTAAAATGTGTGAACCAATTGTTGACATGTAATCAAATCACTGATCTGTCCTCAAATGTGTACCCGCAACTGCTGATCTCCACAGTAAATGCAAATGTGTGCCACAACTGATGTGCACTAATAAGTATCAATGTTAAGAAAGTCAGTGCTTTTAAGAGTTTTTAGTTGTGGATGAAATTGTGTTAAATCTATACCATTGTGCTAGTTCTCATAGAGAACTACACGTATCTGAAGTCTGAAGCCTTAAGAGCCTAAA
The DNA here is from genome assembly GCF_025201925.1 of Gopherus flavomarginatus. NCBI lineage: Eukaryota > Metazoa > Chordata > Testudines > Testudinidae > Gopherus > Gopherus flavomarginatus. The sequence goes on from NC_066620.1 coordinate 90,194,829, forward strand.
GTTATTGAGTTACAAGTTTGTGAAAATGTCACATTTATTTTTTCAGAGCCCTATTATCGAAAATTTTATCTAGTAGTGCCCCCAGAACTTCCCAGAGGGAGGGGCAAGTGTCTCATCTTTTGGCTGGAATTTCTCCTGGCCAGAAATTTTTTGGAAAATTGGGCTTATATAGTGGAATGGATCTTACGACTTTAGTTCTGGAGTTACAACTGAGACTCCAGGGTAAGGCTAATTTCCTCTAGTTGTTTTGTAATTACTTTCATTTATCATTTACATATAAGAAATGAAGAACCATTTAACAATCAGCAGTGAAAGCAATGCACTCAGCTGGGCAAGTGACCAAGCCTTTTTGACTGACATCCCAATTGTAGCAGGTAGAAATGTCGATGAGAAATAAATGACATCCTAGCAGCAGGCTCTATTTGCAGGGGTGGCTTTGAAGCAGCAGGTGTAATGTTTTCCTTAGGCCTGCTGTCCACAGACTAGAATTTAGTCAAACTGTTTATGCCCCTGTACAGTGCAATAGATGTATGTATGGGTTGAATACAGAAAATGATGATGTACCAAACAGTTGATGTTTTCTTCCTAGAATGGAGGTGACCACAGTTTGGCCTAGTGTGGCCCACAGAGAATAATGAATACAACGAGTTGCAGCTTAAGTCTGCTATAGCTCCTTTATGCCTGTGAATGTCTTTCTAGGTCAATTAGCAATGAAAAAATATATCTGACAAGCAATTCCTATTTATCTGCCGAGGAGGATGCAAATACAAGCCAGTGTTATGGCTGCCTGCATTTATTTTTTATGACACTATTCAAGAAGCTAATGTTCAAATTACACCCTTTGTAATCACAGTTGTGGTCACAAAGTTACAGGCATAAAAAGGGAGGCTGGGTGTTGCGCCGTCTGCTTTCTGGCAGATTGCCATTATGGTCCTTGGTATCACAGCACTTTGTCTGTCCTGTCCTAGAACAATGATTACCAGAAGAATATTAAATGTTAATACATTTAAATTAGATGTTGTGCTTGGTGATGGGTGCTGTCAGCCTGTATCTTACTGGTCTGTATTTCCTTTATTCTAGATAATTGATAAGAGCAAACGAGACCCCTCTGAAGAAATTGAGATTCTCTTGAGATATGGGCAGCATCCAAACATCATTACTCTGAAAGATGTGAGTAGTCTATGAGGACTTCAGCTTTAAACCATTCTCCTTTTAATATCAAGCTTACCTACTCTGTTACTGAGAAACTCTCCTGTTTTAATGTCCAGTCATTTTAATTTTAAAGTGAGAGCCATTTGAATCCCAGAAAAAAATTTAGTTGAAAAATTACTGGACACAAAAATGGCAAGATTATCACACCATGCATTCAACAAATACTGTTTGGTCAACTTTAGCTAAAGGCATATTTGAAATGACCCATAAGGCTGGATAGAATAGAAATTAATTTGATTTTAAAAGACTTTTCATAACCAAAATCTTTCAATCTTCTTTTTGAAGTAGATTGTCGAACACTAATAACGAGGGTTCTGTAGATAACTGGAATGGCTATTTCCTGGTCAGTAACTGTTGGCATACAGCCTCAGGTACTTGTTTTATTGAGAGGAGGATTGTTAACTAGGCCAGCAGGGCTTCCCCTGTTTTTTCTTGAGTGCCAGGAAGCCTTTAACTGACATGTGAGCAACCAGAAAAGACAAGAAGAAGAGAGCTTATTTTAACATTTAATGTGAAAGACAACATCTCTAAGGTCTTCTCTATGCTACCGAACTTCAGCAAAGACTTCTCATCAGTGCTAACGCCCCACCTCAGTTACACCAGAGGGAGCACCCGCCAAAGCCCTAGAGCTGAAATGACTTATAGTGTTTTTATCTCCTTTCTCTGAGCAGCTTTAGTCAACATGGTGTAGAAATGGCTGTAAGCTGCCGGAGTCTTGTCAACACTAGGAATCCATCTGCTGGCAGCCCTATTGGAAAACGTTCTTGCTAAAATCCCCTAGTATAGATGAGGCCTAACAGTGCTAGCTGTCTCATAAATGGGATTAAAGGAAAAAGAGGAAGCCTGCTTCTGGGTTGTGGTGTGCTCTTGGGTGGGAGACTACTGATCTGTTCACTCCCTTAAAGAAAACACACCTCTGTGAGCTCATTTGTGTTGGAGCTCCTGGAGTATTGTATTTACAAAGCAGAGAGCCCTTGATTCCAGTGGAAGATGGAAAGCTGTAGAAAAGTGATCATCTGGACTTCCAAAACTTCAAAAAATCAAATATGACATTTTCTATTTCCCCACTTCTTCTCCCATTCCAAGAATTGGGGAACGTTAAGGGACACAGGCACAGCCTAGTGCGTATCTATCCAAGAGCTGCAGGAATTGGGAATGATCTAACGCAAGATTCTAGGGGATTACAGTGATGAGCATGGTATAAGAACCTAAATAGAATACAATACAGTAGAATTCTATCCAAGCACAGAATGTTAATGCTTCTAGAATGCTGGCACTTTGCAGGTGGGTATCCAACTGAATGTTAGGAGAATGTGTGTAGATATTGTTGCAGTTTTCCTGATACCTCTTCCATTCGTTCCCCAAGAACTCAGTTCGACTCCAGTCTCATCATTCAGGTTCCTTTATTTGGTATACATCAAAGCTATGCTGAGTTGATCAGACTCAAGCGTAGGGGGGTGCGTGTAGGGTGTACCACACATCCAAAGTTACACAGCAAAACTTTACCTTTTATACATTTTTAATAACACATGTATTCATAACCATACATTGTACCATATGCTTCATGGTAGGCTTGGTAAATTTTCAGGAACCAATCCCTGTACAGTATGCTCTGTCCATGTAGAAACTGATCTTTACATTCCAGCATGTCCCTAGCGTCCAGATGTTCCTGCTAATCTTCGCCAGCACAGACATTTTGACTCCAGCATACTGTTTGTTAAGCCCATGTTTACAATTTAACCTTCCATTTGCCTTCCCAATGATGTCCACTAAGAAATGAGGCAAGTTATGTATATCAAGCCAGGCCTACAGACATATCTGTATTTAATACTCACATTATAATTTCTAGTCAATTCATTTGGACAATAGTCTACCATTGCCAGCACTTAGAGTGTAGTGGTGTGTGTTGTGTGTGTGTGTGTTTGTTTCAATAGACAGAAACACAGAGACATTATCCATAGTCTGTACACACAGGCACACAGGAATTACCATACTGGATCAGACTTATCTTCATTTGGTCCAGTATCCTGTCTCCAACAGTGGCCAGCACCAGATGTTTTAGAGGAAAGTTCAAGAAACCCCTCAGCATATGTGGTCCCCATTAAGGTCTCATCCTAATCCCTAATAGTCAGAGATTGCCTTAAAACTGGCAGCATGAAGCTTTGTTTCTCCTCCAAAATGGTTTAGCGTTGATTATTATAATGCTGGATATTCTCATTGTCCATATAACTGTCCAGTGTAGCAAAGGGGTATGAAATTAAAATCACCATATTCCAGTTTGGACAAAAAGCTGATGCAAACAACTTATTCACCCGAATAGCAAAGCACATGTTATATGATATTGCGGAAAGTAAGTACCGACTAATCATAATGTAATTTGTTTGGCTGCTTCTGAGACAAAGGGAAACATTGATATTTAAAATGGCAAGTGCTACTCTGTAGAAATGGAAGAGAGCAAATAATTGTGAGGAAGTTTGGGCTAATGCCAGAAGAGATTTCAGGCTGCATTTGGAGGTGCTGCTTCTGCAGCTTGGTTTGTTAATATTTTGCAGACTTGATAGCAAATTATGAAAACTGGGTTTCTGTGCAGCTCAAGGTTCGATGAATAGTTGCTTCAGAGATGAGAAGAAAGTACAGTAACTCCTCACTTAACGTTGTATTTATGTTCTTGAAAAATGCAACTTAAGTGAAACAATGTTAAGCGAATCCAGTCTTCCCATAAGAATTAATGTAAATGTGGGGGGCTTAGGTTCCAGGGGAATTTTTTTCCCAGACAAAAGACATTATATACATATACAGTATAAGTTTTAAACTCAGCAATGATGATTATGAAGCTTGGTTCAGGTGGTGGAGTCAGAGGGTGAAAGATGGATTGTCCAGCTGCTCCTCTTGCTGTTCTTCCCAAAGTGCCAGGGGGTTCTCAACACCCAGCTCTGCCCCAGGCCTGCCCCCACTCCACCCTTTCCTCCAAGGCCCTGTCCCTGCTTCACCCCTACCCTACCTCTTCCCACCCTGCTCCATCCTCCCATCCCGAGCACACCGTGTCCTTGCTCCTCCCCCCAGAACCTTCTGCGCACTGCAAAACAACTGATCACGGTGGGTGGGAGACCCAGGGAGGGAGGAGGCGGCACTAGGGGAAGGAGTGAGGAGGCTGCACATCATGTCCTTGCTCCTCCCATCTCCCTCCCAGAGCCTCCTGAACACTGCAAAACAGATGATTGTTGTGGGCAAGGAGCGTGGGGAAGCGCGCATCTGTGGGGCCTGCGGGTGGGTGGAAGATGCAGGGGAGGAGGAGGGGAGCTGTTAGGGAGGCTGCTGGTCCACCCTGGTTCCAAGTCCCCACCCGCTAGCTGCAATGGGCTGCTTGTCCAGAGAATCCCGCAAGTAGTGGACAAAGTACTATACTAGCAGGCGGTGGCCAGACAATGTTATAAGTGAACACTGCGCAACTTTAAATGAGTATATTCTCTAATAGATCAGTGATGTAATAACATTAACCAGGACGATGTTAAGTGAGGAGTTACTGTAATTAACCCTTTTTGTAAACAGTTCACTTGTATGTTGTTGTTAAATACAAGGAGTATAAAATTCACTTCTCCTATATTAGCTCTGTTTTCTTCTTGCAGTATCTTGCAATAACATGGCAAGATATCGCAGAGTGATCATTACTTGCTAGACTAATGGAACGGTGATGTATGATTGCTTCCTCTGCTCTTCTAGGTGTATGATGATGGGAAGTATGTGTACCTGGTGATGGAGTTAATGCGAGGAGGAGAGCTATTAGACCGAATCCTTCGACAGAAGTGTTTCTCAGAACGAGAGGCTAGTGCTGTCCTTTGCACCATTACCAAGACGGTGGACTATCTGCATTCCCAAGGAGTAAGTATGATTACCTCTGTTCTCCATGTCAACCTTAATAAAAGCTGACCCTTAGAAAAGTAGCTTTGATGTTGCATCTCAGGAAATAAATATTAAATAGGGGGGTTGCACAAAATGAACATTCAAAGGTGCAAAGAAATTTGGAAAGGGTTAAATTGTTTAATATTTAATAATTACATTTAAAAATGATTTGTCCAGTTTGTGAAATGGGATTAAAGCCACTCGTGCCATTCTCCAGGCCAAATACCTTATTTATGCAATGCCAAAGATTCTCATTTTCAAATCTATGTGGGCATTATTTATTCATATCACAATCATCATTGTAGTATCCAAGCACCATGTGGGCAAATATGAGCTCTTCAATAAAATATCAAAATCCTAGCCCTCGGACATTCACATCACATATAGGTGCATAAACAAATTCCCGTTTTTTAAGCTTATATGCTGATTTGAACATCTGATAAGGAAGGGTTTTGACAGCTGATTAATAGCACAACTTTTGAAATTCAAGCCCCCTACAGATAGCAATTTGAAGTACTCTCCTTTCCCACTTGCCGGCGGCATGCAACATTTTGGATGGGCATCTAAAGTACGTTTTCCATTATCATCATCATCAGCAGGATGAGTTCATTTTGTACCAAGGCTGATACATTTTCATGAGTTTTGCATGGCTGATACAGTTTATATCATCTATTTGCCCACCACTGAAATTCAGCCACTTCTAGTGAAATACACACTGCACAAAGGATTTTTAGGAAGGGAATTGAAGGGAAATGAAAATGTCTCCCTTCAGTTGAGAGCCACTCATGGTAAGAGCAGCCAGAGAAAGAGCCTCACACTCAAATGAGTCCACGCTTTCTGCCTTTGGCAGTCTTCTCTCTTTTTTAACTGAAGGATTAAAACTTTCAGATTCAAAGAGCTTCCTATACTTTTAGAGGGATGTATTTTATTTGTATGGTAATCCCTTCTGCTAACCCACAAAAGAGATGCCTTTCCACTGGAACATCTGCCTCCCTCTTATATATCAGCAGAGGATGCAATTTGTATTTTTATTTCTGATTTTAACAGAAATGCAATTCTGTATCCATGCCATCAATTCACTCATTTAAAAGAAAAAAAAAGAGTGACATTCTTCAAAGGCCCACTCTTTCAAGGCAGGAACTGTTTTGCCCCCATACACACACACTTCACCATCAGGAAAAATGTATAATGATGGTAACCAAGCCTGCAAGCTATGTAATCATGCCCATGTTATTTATTTTTTATTTGTTTCCCATTAAGGTTGTGCATCGAGATCTGAAGCCTAGTAACATTCTCTACATGGATGAGTCAGGAAACCCAGATTCCATCAGGATCTGTGACTTCGGATTTGCCAAACAGCTGAGAGCAGAGAATGGACTGCTCATGACACCTTGCTACACAGCCAACTTCGTAGCCCCTGAGGTAGGACTGTGTTTCATAAACTGTGGATGCAGAATTTTATAACAAAAAGCATGTCTCTATCCCTGTCCTTCCTTTCTCTCGCTACCTTTAAAAAAGGAACAAAGCAGGAGTTAGAACAGAGACAAGTTTCATGTGCCCTGTTACCAGCCATCCCTAGTCCTATCATTCCTTGTGGGTGGTTAGCTTTCCCCATGCCCCTACTAACTGTAGCCATGTCTGGTTGAGACTTACTTAGCAGACATGCCAAAACCATGGAAAAGAAAACAAACAGAAATTAGGTTTGGTTTTGGCTTAATTGGCTTGTGAGTTGCTTGTTGGCTAGTTTTTGGCTTGTAGCTTTTTTTTTTTTTTGATCAGCTCCTGGCAAGCAAGGGCAAGGGGCAGGGGGAAGAGTCGGGGTGCACAGTGGGGCCACCACAGTCCCAGACTGCATGCCAGGGGGATCTAGTCACATAGTGTGTTAAAGTTCTTCGGGATTGGCTTGTTTTGCAGGGCCGGCTCCAGGTTTTCTGCCTCCCCAAGTGGCCCAAAAAAAAAGGGGGAGGGGGAAGGGGACAATCAGTGGCAGCTCAATCGCTCAGCTGCATTCTTCAGCGGCAGTTCAGTGGCGGGTCCTTCACTCCCTCTCTTCCTCTTCTGTTGCACTTCAGTGGCAGCTCAAAGAGGAAGAGAAGGGACTGAGGGACCCGCCACTGAATTGCCGCCGAAGACCCCGGACGTGCCGCCCCTTTGAATTGGCTGCCCCAGGCACCTGCTTCCTTAGCTGGTGCCTGGAGCCAGCCCTGTTGTTTTGGCCTTGTTTTGAAATAGGATTAGCTTGATTTTTGTCTTATTGTGAAAGTCAGGGTGCTTATTTACCATGTGACAGTTGGCAACTGTTACTTAGGTGTCACTTTGGCTGATTACTACAGGCTAGGTATCTCTTTTTCCCCAGTTGCTTCACCTATAGAGTCAGAAGGTTGTTTCCCCTTCAATGTACCTCATCCAAACAAAGTTAATCTCAAAATGATTATATTGAAACCAAGATTAATTAAGAATCAAGAGAGAAAAATTCTTGGAATGAAATCCTGGCCCCACTGAAGTCAATGAGAGTTTTGGCTTCATTGATTTTACGATTTCAGGAGCTTAAAACAAAAGAAACAGCCTGCAAAACATCTCTGACCTGGAACTCCTCAAATAGTAATCCAGCCAGATAGAATCTGTGTGCTTATAGTGAAGAGGAAAAAGGCGTTCCAGGTTTAGTGAGCTCTCCTCACCTAAGCTTAGCCCATCCTCCTCTTACTCCTTGTGTGGCAGCATGTCTGAAATTCTTCTTGGCATCACATCTCTGGATTCATTTCCCATCTGGGACAGGTTCTGATACCATTATTCATGATGGATAGTATCACCCCATGAGCAGTCCCACTGAAGTCAATGGGACTACTCATAGAGTAACATACTGTTTAGTGTGGGGAAGGGTATCAGAATCTGGCCCTCTGTGTTTTCTCTTCTTTCTATCTGTGATACTTAAATGCCCCCATCACTGTAGTATCTGAGCACCTCCCAGTTTTTAATGTCTGATGTCCTTACAACACCCCTGTGAGTGTAAGAAGTGCTATTATCCTCAGCACTTACAGACAGGGAACTGAGGCAGAGAAAGGCCAAGTGACTTGAACAAGGTAACAGAAGCTGGATCCAGGTTAACACTAACCCAAGCTAGTGTTTTTCTTCTTTATTGCCCCTAATCTTGTGGTAACCATGTCAATGGCTTTGGTTCCTTACCTGTTTGGACTATTTAGGCTGCCCACTATGGTTCAGCTCTGGAAACTCTCATCTGTCTTTCTATGAAGTATCAACAAGTTTATCTCCTGGATGATTGTTAGTTATTTGTTCCAGTCAGGTTTTACTAGCTTAAGCAAGTCCCTGAATATACAACTCTAATTGTTTATCTACCTCTGCTGGTTACTACCCAATAACAGAGTACACAGTTATTACATATCACAAAATTATGTATCATTCCACTATCAAATACCATTTTTCCCTTGGACAGTATGCAATCCTCAACCTCCTTTGCCTCCTAATTTCCTTATCCTCCTGCCCAAAAAAGTAGCAACTTGTTATCTGCCAATAACTATGAAGTAAGTGATTGTCTTATCTTCCTATAGACAATACTTTTGGGAAGTTTTTTAGAATTTGGATCATATACCCCAAATTCTTCAAAAATGACTTTTGTTTAATTGACGGCATCTCATCTTCAGATGATGTGGCTCATTGTGTTAGACACACAGTCATGTTCCATGACACACATGCCACAGCCATGATTAACATATAAAAATGCAGATATTTTATTAATTCTTCCATTGTCAAGTTACATTTTTGGTCGGTTATTTTGTTGCTGTTGGTCTGGTTATCCATCGTGGAAATAGCTCTTTAAAATATATCAGAATAAATGAAAAATGTACTGTGGTACCATGACAATTTAATTTTTAAGATGAAAATTGCCCACATGAGAGATACTAAATATTGTCATTTTCTGAAAGATGTCACATGCCTACAGTATCTGATTTGTCTTTTCATTATGGAATATCTTTTGTACACTGTCCATAATCGGAAACACTGCCAGATCAACACATCGTCAGATTAGACTTTAGTGAGCTGAATTCAGACCAGAAATCATACTCCTAACCATTCTCAATGAGCCAGATAAGTCCTACTAATGCAGGAAACAACATTGCCATCACTGACAGTTCGCATGAAAGCCTTAAGTGCTGCTCCTGTGACATAATGTTGCTCTTCAGCTCAGATTTGTCTTTTACTGGGGCCTGGTCTACACTATGCATTTAAACGGAATTTAGCAGTGTTAAACCTATTTAACCCGGCACCCGTCCACACAGCGAGGCCCTTTATATCGATATAAAGGGCTCTTTAAACTGGTTTCTGTACTCCTCCCCAACGAGGGGAGTAGCGCTGAAATCAGTATTGCCATGTCGGATAAGGGTTAGTGTAGCCGCAAATCGACGGTATTGGCCTCCAGGCGGTATCCCACAGTGCACCATTGTGACCGCTCTGGAAAGCAATCTGAACTCGGATGCTCTGGCCAGGTAGACAGGAAAAGCCCTGCAAACTTTTGAATTTCATTCCTGTTTGCCCAGCTTGGAGCTCTGATCAGCACGGGTGGCGATGCAGTCCCAAATCCAAAAAGAGCTCCAGCATGGACCATACAGGAGATACTGGATCTGATCACTGTATGGGGAGACAAATCTGTTTTATCAGAGCTCCGTTCGTGAAGACAAAATGACAAAGCATTTGAAAAAATCTCCAGGCTATGATAGACAGAGGCCACAGCAGGGACTCAGCACAGTGCTGCGTGACAAGCATAACAGAAAGCCAAAGAATCAAATGGACTCTCATGAAGGGAGGGAGGGGGGACTGAGGACTCCAGCTATCCCACAGTCCCCGAAAAGCATTTGCATTCTTGGCTGAGCTCCCAATGCCTGAGGGGTCAAAAACATTGTCCAGGGTGGTTCAGGGTATATCTCATCAATTTACCCGCCCTGCCCCCGTGAAAGAAAAGGGAAAAAAATAGTTTCTTGCCATTTTTCAATGTCACCGTATGTCTGCTGCATGCTGCTGGTAGACGCGGTGCTGCAGCACTGAACAGCAGCATCCATTCCCCTCCCCTTCCTGGTGGCAAATGGTACAAAATGATGGAAAATCGTCATCAGCCCGTGAGTGCTCCTGGCTGGCCTCGGTGAGGTCGGCCGGGGGCACCTGGATAAAAATGGGAATGACTCCCTGTCATTCCTGGCAGACGGTACAAAATGCTGGGTAACCATCCTCATCATAGCAGCTGGAGCCTGAGCTCCATCAGCCCCCCTGCCCTCCTTTTGTGTCTAAAGAAAAGATTCTGTACTCCCTGGACTATCATAGCAGCTGGAGGCTGCCTCCCCCTCATTTTATCTCGCCAGAAAGTCAGTGTTTCTTATTCCTGCATTCTTTATTACTTCATCACATAAATAGGGAGACACTGCCACAGTAGCCCAGGAGGGGTGTGAGCAGAGGGAAGCAACAGGTGAGGTTGTTGCAGGGGCACCCCCTAGAATGGCATGCAGCTCATCATTTCTGCAGGATCTCTGTGGCTCTGACCCGGAGCGGCTGTGCTCTCTGGCTCTCTAGTAGACTTGCCCCATATTCTAGGCAGGACTGACTCTAGTTTTAGACAAAACATAAAGGAGAGAATGATCCGGGGAGTCATTCCCATTTTTGTCCATGTGCCCCCGGCCAGCCTCAGCGAGGCCAGCCAGGAGCACCCATGACAGCAGCAGATAGTACAAAATGATTGATAACCGGCATCTCATCACCAATTTACAATGGCAGATGGTGCAATAGGGATGGTAACCGTCTCTGCTACCTTGCAAAGGCAAATGAATGCTGCTGTGTAGCACTGCAGTACCGCCTCTGTCAGCAGCATCCAATAAACATATGGTGACAGTGACAAAAGGCAAAACAGGCTCCATGGTTGCCATGCTATGGCGTCTGCCAGGGCAATCCAGGGGAAAAGGGCACGAAATGATTGTCTGCTGTTGCTTTCACAGAGGAAGGATTGAGGGACGACATTTAGCCAGAATCACCCGCGACACTGTTTTTGCACCATCATGCACTGGGATCTCAACCCAGAATTCCAATGGGCGGGAGAGACTGCGGGAACTATGGGATAGCTACGGGATAGCTACCCACAGTGCAACGCTCCAGAAATCGACGCTAACCTCGGTACATGGACGCACACCACCGAATTAATATGCTTAGTGTGGCCGCGTGCACTCGACTTTATACAATCTGTTTTACAAAACCGATTTATGTAAAATCAGAATAATCCCGTAGTGTAGACATACCCTGGCTCAGGTCAACCCCCACTACAACCATTTCCTCCCATATGTATGTGAAATTAAATAGGAAGTTAGGAAGGAGATCGATACAAGAGAAGGATAGCAGAGGTGTAATGGCAGGTTTGCATATATAAATCTTTATTTTGGAAAGCATTTAATTTTTAGTATTAGATGCTAACCGGGCTATTGCAGGATAAAATATCATAGATGGTAAAAGATGCCTAAGAGGAAGAACCAGCATGCCACCTGGTGGGAGCAGTGCTTTCTGTAAAGAAAAAATAGCATGGTTCGGTCAGGAATAAACAAACCACAGCACCGTGCATTACATAACAGAGTAAAAGAGGATCATTTGGGGTAAAATAAGGAGCCTTCATTCTTCAAAATTCAGCCAAACTCTGGACAGAATTTTGGCATGCAAAAACGTAAGATTTTTTTTTCCATTCTTGTATGCTTCCTAGTTCCCACTACAACCAGAAACAGAAATGCTAAAGTACCAGAGAGAGCCTATTGTCACAATATTTCAGCCCCGTAATATAAAATCTAAAAGTTAGATGATTTTGGATACACATCTGGGAGATTGTTAGAAATCAGTGGAGCCATCTGAAGTTTGCCCATCACTACAAATGACCTAAGAACCATATATATGTACATTGGAAACCACATTCTGTCCCTTAGGAGATCTCAGCTCTTATATACATGACAGGTTCTCTGACTTCTGTGAGGACAGGATAACACACTTTCTCTTGTAAAGCCCTTTTAACAAGAAGACTTTTAGGGAAGTTGTGAAAAAGATACAAATACCTGATCTGTGCACACAGGACTGGCAACTGCGTATAAATTTGTTTACTGACCTTTTCAAAAGTCAAACCTTTAGAACCTAGTTCACACCACAGCCATTTTTACACTGTTCTGGCAGCTTAAAGGGATCCCTTAAGTGTGTGTAACTATACACCTGTGTCAAGTATCAGAGGGGTAGCCGTGTTAGTCTGGATCTGTAAAAGCAGCAAAGAATCCTGTGGCACCTTATAGACTAACAGACGTCTGTTAGTCTATAAGGTGCCACAGGATTCTATACACCTGGTGTAAGCCCCCTTCACTCTGACAGAGCAGCATATAAGGTCTTTAGTGTAAATGAGAATGTATCTGATTTTAGTGCAGATGCTTATTGTTATTTGTTATAGTTGTGCCCAGAAGCCCCATTGTGCTAGTCACTGTACAAACATAGGCATGGTCTGTGCTAGGCCTTTTTGCCAAAAATGTCCCACCCTGCTACCATCTGTTGAGTTTCACCAGTGGGAGCTGGAGCATAGACAAGGTGCTGGTGGCTGCTGGCACTTAAATCACTGTGTTACTGTAGACCTGGACATGATGCTTAAAACATCAGTGGTGCCTAGTAGCTCTGACTAGCCCTCCCACCATTGTTACCACCAGTGGCAGCAACAATAGGGAATTTTTGGCAGTCTTTTCTGAGTAATTGCACATCTACTTTTTCCAGATTCCCTACAGCATAAGCTTGCACAAGGGTAGATTTTGCACCAAAAAGTGTGCAGATTTTCTGCCTAAATACCAGGTCTTTGGCCTCCAAAGTGGATATATTATTTGAGGTACTTTGGAACTGCTCCATTTTATTTCATGCAGCTGTAAAAATCAGTGACACGAACTATTAAAGTTATTTTGGAAGCTAAAACACACCCCAATACCTGTTCTTATTTTACTAGATGTTAAAATTGTCATTATGCAATAGCCAGCCAGCACAGTCAATACTGAACAAAGATATACTATACTTTTAAACTTTTTAGAATTTTTTGTCTACTCTATTTGCCCCCAAGTCATGACTGTCTTGTGTAAGGTAATTTTTCCAAGGTAGCACATGCATACTCAGCACATCGTCAGATGGAGAGATTGTTTTGCCTTGTCATTGGTATTCGCTAAAGTTTACCTAGGCAGGATTTTCTGAAGCCACTTTTTTCATAGATTCCAAGGACAGAAGGGACTATTACTATCATCCAAACTTACTTCTTGTCGAACACAGACCAGGGAACACCACTCCCCTCCAACAACAACAAAAAATTCCTAGAGCAGATCTTTTAGAAAAACATTCAATCTTGATTTTAAAATTATCAGTGTTCGAAAATCCACCACAACCCATCACTAATCGGTGCTAGGGCTCCAGGACAGAAAAAAAAAACCAATTGCAGAATGTTCCTTCCTTTCGTAGTGTTTTCTAGGGAGGTCACTGTATCTAGTGATCCCATCACATGGGAAAAACTGATCTTCTATAACAACTGCAATCTCAAAATGTAAGCAGAACACTGACTCACTTTTAAAGCAATAGGGAAGCAAATACAAAAGCTAGTTATTCTTTCCCTCCTGAGGGTAAGAATGCTGTAAGGCCCTTCTCAGAACATGAGGAATCCCCTATTCTTCCCCCACCCTGAGAGATTTACACCATTGTAACTCCACTCGAATGGCGTTACTCCTGGTTTACACCACTGCAGATGACATCTGAATCAGGCCCCTTGTGTTGTGCTAGCTGTCCATGTGGCCCAAAGGACTGAACATAGCTCCCACTCTGGTTCTGCACCAGTATTAAGTCAGTTGGGCAGATCTCTTCAGAGCACTTTAGGACTTGTCTACACAAGGGAAAATGGTCAAGTTTGGCTTTGTTAATGTGATGCTGACAGACCCTGGTCGTCGGTGGACGGGATCGAATCTGGGACCTCTGGAGCTTCGTGCATGAGCCTCTACAGCATGAGGCAAAAGCCTTATGGCTGTTAGCTAACACTGTAGAAAAGACTCATTCATCTCTCTCTAAGTGGTCTCAGTGACACTAGATGGGACAGAACACCACACTCAGGAGGTGTGTGGGTTATATTACCATATGCTCATTAAGCCCAATCTAAACTTGACCACTTTTCTTAGTGTAGATGCAGGGTAACTTCTTTAGCTCTAGTTTAGGAGGTAGAGTGTTACTCTTCATCTACACTGGGGGTGGGGGAGGAGTTGAATAAACCTGACCTAAACACAATCTTTATCCTAGCCCAGACAAAGACAAAGTGCTTTCTCTTCCCCCTCAAATCTGAGCTTGCTGAATCTGCAACATTCTTTGTTACTTCCAACCCAGGAGTCTTAGAATAGAAAAACAGATAAAGTTTAAAAATGCTTTAGCTAACACATTTTAACAGATATGTTATACGCTGTAGCAGAAAGGGCTTTACACCTTTAAAAATGCATTAGCTGGTCAGAATGAACCTTCAGGGAGCATAAAGTAAAAACTGTCAACCTGTGTCTGCACTGAAGACAAAGTCTCATTTAAACTGGAGTTAGCTAACCCTGATCTAACCTTGACCTCTCTTTCTAATGTGGACATAGCCTTTGAAAGTTAGAACCCCACAGTGACATTTTTGTCTAGTCACTTTTCAAGGTATAATTGCACTTTAAATTAACCTTGCTGTATGAAATTTTCTTTGTAAGCTAGCACATAGCTGCTGCTTCTTGCTTTTGAGGAATATTTATTCGTTAAAAAAAATAACACCAATTATACATAGTACATTTTTAAAAAGCCAAAATGAAAAACACTATAGACAGAGCCGAAAAAAATAAAAAAAACACCCCACCCCCACCACTCCAGTAACAATTCCCTATTACAAAGCAAAGCCTAGACGAGCCATACATTATTTTACACATACGAAACAGAGAATCAGATTATATACCACCATTCCTCTGGTGTAGCCCTATTGACTACTGAGTGTAAGTAAAGGTGGCAGAATCTGGCCCTTAATGATCTCTAGACCTTTGTTATGGAAAATCCTGATACTAAAGGCTGAGACAAGTGTATCAAGAATTTTACAAGAATGAGACCAAACCAACCAAACAAAATCAACTCTCTCCAAAACAGTGGTGCTGGAACAATTTTTTATAGCAGGGGTGCTGAGAGGCACTGAACCAGACTGTATATCCTGTATATCATGGAAAACACTTTAAGCCAGGGGCTACAGCAGCAGCCCCCGCACCTCTAGTTCCAGTACCTATGCTCCAAAACTCCAGCAGGTCATGATTCTGACTTTTGTGTTAGGTCACATAAGTATTATGACATGGTGTAATACAATGTAATGCCCATGCATCATGTTCCACAAGAGGAGCCTAGGCAGTAGTAAGTATTTCCTTTCCCCTTCTACACACACCACTTGGTAGACATAAGTTACTGGGTTATTGGTGTAAAATGAATATTGCTGCGTGACCCTAAAAATTCTTCAGTTACTTTACTATCTTCCCATATGCAGTAAGAGCTTTGCTGTAACTTCAGAAGTTTTGAGGCCCTTATTTTCCAGTGTTCATAAGTACAAATGCATGATGTGCACACAGCTAGTGAGAGTGGGTGGGCAAACTGGGTATTGATCTGAAAATGACTGGTCATGTGTCATTCTGGCAATTTGTGTGTACAAATACCTGATTTGTGCACACAGGATTGATAACTGCGTATAAATTTGTTTACTGAGCTTTTCAAAAGTCAAACCTTTAGAACCCAGTTCACACCACAGCCATTTTTACACTGTTCTGGCAGCTTAAAGGGATCCCTCAGGTGTGTGTAACTATACACCTGGTGTAAGCCCCCTTCACTCTGACAGAGCAGTGTATAAGGTCTTTAGTGTAAATGAGAATGTTTCCTAATGTCCAGAATCATTTTAACCAAGCTCTGTAGAGAAGCTCACATTTGCTGCAATAGTAAATCTAGAAATGTGTCTGTCAGTCTCATTATTGTTTTCTTCTGTGATTACTTTGCATGTCATGGGATGACTATAACTTGTTACATTGTCCAAAGTATTTACATATTTTCCTACGTGTGTGTGAATAGTTGCTTGTATTCGTTGCCTTTAAAATTCACCTTCCCCACTCCCCCTTCCCAGCACGTCCGTCTTATTTGGCTTCTTTAGAGTTGTGTGTCTAGGACCAGCTAAACTGATTCTATTATCTTCAACAAAATGGTAAATGTACCCCCGTTCCATCTGATAGTTGCCCAGGCAAACAATTACTGACTGTTTTGCTGCCCTAGGCAACTCCTTATTCCACCTGTACACTAGAGGAAACTCTGCAAAATGTTAACAAATCACTGCCATAACATCCACATTTTCTGAAATTCAAAAGTTCAGAATTCAGGAGCATGAATTAACCTTGTCTCTTTTGATTTCCTTATGCAGGTCCTGAAACGACAAGGTTATGACGCAGCCTGTGACATCTGGAGCTTAGGGATCCTGTTGTACACCATGTTGGCAGGGTAAGTGCGAGATTTCTGGTGCAGGTACTTCAAAACTGATTAAAGACATAAACAAGTCGTGGATAAATACAAATGCAATGTATTTTGAGAGATTAAAGCAATTGCAGCAGACAGAAAAAACCTGGCACTTTCAGAACTGATTTAGGCACTTAGCCTATGTCCCAAAGATCCTCAGTGAAACTTAAGCTACTAAATGCCTACATCACTTAGGATAAAATTTCCCGAAGTGCTTAAGTGTATAATGTAGAAATAGTCTATTAAAGAGCCAGATCCTGTTCACCTTATTCATATGAGGAGTTTCGTTAATTTCAAGGTTAAGGTGTGTTCTATTCAGGTTCCTGTACTGTGCTCATCATCTGAGCACCTATGAAAAGGAGAAAAGTTGTGTTTTAAGGTGCAATTTGAAAAACAGATGGAGGCTCCAAGATGCAGACAGAATAGGAAGGTTGCTTCTGATGGCAAGAGTTACAAAGGAGGAGAAGGCTCTCCTACTAGCAGTAAGACTGTAGAAAGAGACAAACTAGCAAAAGGAGTGAGTGCTGGGGGAACTGGATGGAGGGAACTAGAAAGGAAAAGGAGGTATAGATGTGGTGGCTAAGGTTAGAGACAAACATAAGAGGATGATGGTAAATTGAAAGGGGTAGAGAAGGCTGAGAATGAAGAAGAGTTGGTTTGAATCTGAAAGTCGGTGTGAAATTATAGAACACAAACCAGAAACAAAAATTGTCAAACTCCTTGCAAACTAAAAATGTCAAATTTCTTATGGCGCTAGTAGAGGAATGGCTGGCTGGCCACAGCGTAGAGTCCATGCCCATCTGTCATATCTAATCACTAGTTGAATTTTTGCAATGTCCTTTAAAACACATAGACCAGATACTTTCTGGTGAAGAAGAACTTGAATTCCTTCCTCAGATTTGTATGGAAAACACATGCTCTGAGTCCATCTGTCACTCACATCTTTTGCCTCATCTATTACAAAAAAGATGCCAGCACTTCAAATACTAGCTATTTAGTGGTGGTTAGAATTGTTCAGAAACTGTGTTAGATATATTAGACACTTCAGGAATAACGTGCAAAGCCTGTTTGGCCTGCACTGCAAATCAAGTCAGTTTCTGCTCTGAACTAAAGCAATGTCTTACAGTCCCTTACTTCACTGTGGTCTCTGAAAAAAGCAGTCTCTGTTTAACTAATACCATATATTTACAGCAATGTACGGCAAGAAGAGATAAGGACTTTAAGAACTACACATTACCTGTGATCAGTTTATCTTACCCGTTAGATTAATTACCGTAACTGCTTTTTAAAAATGTAATCCTTAAAAGAAAATCTGAATACCCATCAGACAACCTCATACAGACCCTGCCATTAGGCCAAGAGCTGGGGAGGAGCAATAACATGCAGCCTCCCCAGCTAAAAAACCCTCTCCCAGGTGCCTCTGTTGTAGTTTTGAGCCTGAGCCTGAGTTTGTTGGGCGTGCAGGAGATTCTCCTTCATAAATTGTCCAACCTGTTCAAGATGTTCATACATTTGAAGGACCTGCTGTAACATGGTTTGAAACAATGACTACTGCTCTTCCCTGGCATCTTTTAAGGAGGTCCAGGATTCCTCAAGGCTGTCAGCCATATAAAAGTTCAAAAGGTGAGAAGCCTGTTGAGATCCGGGGCACCTCTTGTATTCCAAAGAGGAGATAGCTCAGGGGTGGGGAGACAGGCTTTTCCATAACCCTATCACAGGTGCTTGTTTTCCTGCTTTCGTCATCTCAGAAGATATCAGAGCTTTTACCTCCTCCTGCCTCTTATGTCATAATTCCACTACTTTGCCAATCACCCTGAATTTTTAAGGTTTAAAAAAAAATGGAGAGAAATCCCATACACTTAAAAAAAAATCAGAAACAGGAGGAAAACAAAGGTGCATTTGTGTTTTCTTCACAGGACAATTTCAAGGGGATGGTACAGCATTTGTCCATGAGAAACTCTCACCATAGCTGAATAAAAATTAAGGGCTTGTTTCTGCAGTCTTTACGCAGATTAAATGCCTAATGATATCAATGGGAGCTAGGGCTGCGGAATCAGGCCCTATAATTGTACACATAAAAACCTGCAGTACATAAAGATACATCTTTATAAAGTTAACGCGATGTTTGTTTCACAGATTCACACCTTTTGCAAATGGACCTGATGACACCCCAGAAGAGATACTGGCCAGGATTGGCAGTGGAAAGTATGCACTTGCAGGAGGAAACTGGGATTCAGTGTCCGATGCTGCCAAGGTCAGCAGATTCTTCATGTTTCTATCCTGCTTTCCAAAAAGGGGTCATTCTGCAAGATGTAAGGTTCTTTTAAGCAAGAGGAGGTGAAATCAGCAGCTGTATTAGTTCCATAAATTCTATTTTAATGAGCACTATGTCAAAATGGTTCTGTGTAACTTATTACATTATGCATTTCTGTATCCTATTTCAGGAATGTAAGACATAATGCAACATCATAACACAAATAAATGAAATTTAATATCCAAGTCCAACAAAAAATCCTTTTCAATTCGGTTGAACTTTTCAAAATATATAGGGCAGCCCAAAATGGCAAATGTCCGGTTTAACTGTGGATCACTGTGTGACCCCCAAAGGTAAACTCTTTAAAAGGCAACCCATAAATTAGCATTTTTAACATGCACTTAGGTATGTTCGTTATTATAGTTTTGTATTATTACTGATACTTTGCCTTTGCATAGCACTTTTCATTCAAGTATCTCAGTTGACTTTACAAACATTGATTTCTCTCTCACAGTCACTTGTGAGGAAGGTAAATATCCTTGTCCTGATTTTACAAATGAGAAAAGTGCAGCACAAAGTGATTATGGCCAAAAATTTCAGAAATGGCAACTTATTTTGAGTACCCAAATTTGTGAAACTTTGGGCCTGGTTTTCAGAGGTGATGAGCACTCATAGCTCCTCTTGACTTCATCTGAAGTGGGTTGAGCATTGGCCTGCTAAACCCAGGGTTGTGAGTTCAATGCTTGAGTGGGCCACTTAGGGATCTGGGGCAAAATCAGTACTTGGGCCTGCTAGTGAAAGCAGGGGCCTGGACTCGATGACCTTTCAGGGTCCCCTCTTGTTCTATGAGATAGGTATATCTCCATTTAAAAAAAAAAAAGGCCCACGGTGTATCTCAAATGGACACCCATACCTCCAAGTACACCTCTAGCTCAATATAATGCTTTCCTTGGGAGCCAAAATATCTTACCACGTTATAGGTGAAACCAAATTATATTGAACTTGCTTTGATCCACCAGAGTGCACAGCCCCACCCCCCGAGCACTGCGTTACCACATTATATCCAAATTTGTGTTATATCGAGTGGCATTATATCAAGGTAGCACTGTATTGGTCATGTCTATACATTTTAGCCAAAGGGACTTGCCCAACGTCAGAAAATAAGTCTGTGGAAGAGCTGGAATTAGAACAAATATCTCCTAAGTTCCAAGCATAAAACTATCTTTCTCTTGTATTCTTTAGAGTTTAAGGCCAGAAGAAACCATTAGATCATCTAATCTGACCTCCTGCATATTAGTGGCCACAGAATTTCACCCAGTTACCTCTGTATTGAGCTGAATAACTTGTGCTTGACTAAACCTTATCTTCTAGCCTTGATTTGAAGATGTTAAGAGGTGGAGAATTCACCACTTCCCTTGGTAGTTTGTTCCAATGGTTAATCGCCTAAATTGTTAAAAATTGGTGCCTTATTTCCAATTTGAATTTTTCTGGTTTATTCTTCTAGTCATTGTTGGTCCTTATACCTCTCTCCACTAAAGTAAAGAGCCCTTTAGTACCTGGTATTTTCTCTCCGTGGAGGTACTTAAATATTGTAATCAAGTGACCTTTCAATCTTCTCTTGATAAACTGGACAAATTGCACTCTAAGTCTCATTGTAAGAAATTTTCTCCAGCCCTCAAATCATTTTTGTGGCTCTTCTTTCTGCACTCTCTTCAGTTTTTCAAGAACCTTTTTAAAATGTGGACCCAGCACTGTGCACAGTATTCCAGGATGAGTCTTACCAATGCCATGAACAGAGGTAAAATAGCCTCTCTACTCCCTGCTCCCCATTTATACATCCAAGGATCACGAGTCCGTTTTGCCACAGCATCACACTAGTAGCTCATGTTCCGCTGCTTGTTCACCATGACCCCTAAATGCTTTTCAGAGTCACTGCTATCCAGGATTCAGTCCCCCATTCTGTAGGTAGAGCGTGCATTCCTTGTTCCTAGCTGTGCAACTTTGCATTTGGCTGTATTAAAATGCTTTTTGTTTAAATTGGCACGGTTTACCAAGCAATCCAGATAACTCAGTCTGAATGCCTATAGGATGGGGGCAGGGACAGGCTGCCTAGACCACTGCCCCATGTGCCACTGTCTTTTGTTTACCCCCTCTTCTCCCCCCACCCCACCCCCCATTGCCAGTCTTTGGAGGAAACTCTGCAGGCCACCACCCACAAGCCAGTGTTTGGCTCTTGTTCCTCCACTTCTTTTGCAAGGGGGTGGGGGGGATGGGGAAGAGATCTGGCTGGAACAAGGACCAGTCTCTCAGGGAGCCCTAGAGAGCCAGCTCTAAGAACTTAGTCCCACAGATTCTATTGCCCCCTCACAGGGTTTATCTTCTACTCCTCTTCCTGGTGCATATTGTTTACCATCAGTCGGGGTAGCTATGGGATCAGTATGTTTTGCATTTATCTCCTCCTTGGCTGGATTTCCTCTGTCACCAGCCATCCCTGGGCAGAGCAACTTCTTCCCCCCTTTAAGCTCCTCCCCCTCCAGGCAGAGCAAGCCTTGCAGGTGTGTCTCATTGGCATGGAACAGGCCCAGAGGAACTAGTTAGCCCCCTCCCCTGCACACCAGAGTGAGCGCGCCCCTTCACACTGCCCTCTCTTCATCGTTATTTTCCATTCCACCAATCTGTGTCATCTGCTAATTTCATCAGTAGTGATTTTATACTTACTTTTAGCTCACTGAAGGAAATGTTGAATAGTTCCAGACCTAGAACCAATATCTTCAGAACCCCACTAGAAATACTCCCATTTCAATTACTCCCCATTGACAACTACTTTGAGTTCTCAGACAGTTCTTGATCCATTTAACTCAGGTCTGAAGAATAGCTATGCGTAAGCTTGAAAGTTTGTCTCACCAACAGAAGTTGGTTCAATCAAAGATATTACCTCACCCATCTTGTCTCTCTAGTATCCTGGGACCAACACAGCTGTTACACCACCACCACTGCATACAAACCTTATTGTAACAATCAGTTGGGACCAAACAGGTTAAACTGAATTAAAAAAATATTTATAATTATTAATTAAACTAGAGCTTTTTAATTAAAAAAATGTGTTTCATGCTTGTCAGCAATGTGGGAATCACGTAACTTAGTATAATAAAGGCGGAAGGGTGTAGATAGTGAACATTCTCAAGCTGGTGACTTACAGTAACATTTCCAGAAGTGCCTCAGTGACCAAGGAATCTAAGTTCCACTTTCAAAAGTGACTTAGGAGCCTTTAATATCCCCAAACAACAAGGAGTCCAGTGACACCTTAAAGACTAACAGATTTATTTGGGCATAAGCTTTCGTGGATAAAAAACCTCACTTCTTCAAATAAATCTGTTAGTCTTTAAGGTGCCATCAGACTCTTTGATGTTTTCGTGGATACAGACTAACACAGCTACCCCGATACTTTAATATTCCTGTAGGAAACTATTTTTTCCCCTAATTTGTGTGTTGGTTTCAGTTAGCTTTGTTTTCTCATTGTTAGAGAAGTAACTAGTTAATCTCACCTGCGCAGGCCAATTGTCAAATAATGATGCTTTAATAGGGTGTCCAGTTTCATATTAATATGTTCAGATGGTCTCTTAGGTGCTTAAATGTCAGTATGAAATTTGGTTTTACTTCTGAAAATTACAAGGGATTATAAAGGCTTGGATGCATTGCACTGTCCATTTAAATACTGCTGATGAAACTACCATGAGTAAGGGGAAAATCTAAGTACAAATATTTCCAGTCAGACTCTCAAAACCTCAGTTGATGTTTTTTTACATTTCTCCCCCACCCTCTTTCCTTCTCCTTCAACCACAGGATATTGTGTCCAAGATGCTTCATGTAGATCCTCATCAGCGGCTAACAGCAGTCCAAGTGCTAAGACACCCATGGATAGTGAACAGGGAATATCTATCTCAAAATCAACTCAGCAGACAGGATGTTCACCTGGTGAAGGTACACAGCATCTTTTTCCTAAGAACAGTAACTTCCTGAGTAACAGTGAAAAGATAGGATTTGCATTAACAACTTGGAGATACAGGAAATAAGGGGGTTATTTTCAAAGGCGCCCAAGATAAATACGGTATTACATTAAATGTAATACTATTTTACACACATCATCTACTAGTTATTATAACTTTCTTCTGTGTTGTAATGAACTAGCTCAGGTGTGTGTGCGTGTACCTATGTATGTACATACTAGTATGTATGTACCATACCCTTGTGGGGTGGAATTAGAACCACTTAACTGTGTGCCAGGGCCTATACTACTAACAGGAATTAGAGATTCTCGTTTCTCTTGGTGGGAGGAACTAGGAAAGGGAGGGTACTAATGAAAGAACTTATTTTAAGCCAAGTATTTTCTCTTTTATTTTACAGGGTGCAATGGCAGCCACGTACTTTGCT
Source organism: Gopherus flavomarginatus (assembly GCF_025201925.1). NCBI lineage: Eukaryota > Metazoa > Chordata > Testudines > Testudinidae > Gopherus > Gopherus flavomarginatus. The sequence goes on from NC_066620.1 coordinate 90,218,203, forward strand.
TTAAACAGAACACCTCAGGCACCAAGGCTGGAGCCTGTATTGTCCTCCAATCTGGCTCAGAGGAGGGGCATGAAAAGACTTACCTCAACAAGGTTATAGCAGATCCCAAAAATGCCTCACTGAAACCCACAGTTTGTTATTCAAGAGGTTCATCTTTATTACTCAGTTAACAGAACTTTGGACAACTTGCACATGAAGTCACCAGAATCAGCAGAAGTCCAGCATAAGGCAAAGTTACCCTTTGCTGTTTTATTTTTTACATTCGGGCTAGGATCCTGAATCAGCAGCTTCTCCAAGATGTGCCAATTGCCCTATTTCCTTATTGACTTAAAGCCAAATAAAATAGATTCCCTCCCAACCCCAAGTACTATTTTTGAATCCTTAAGATGTTCTGAGATCACTTTTTTAACGCACTTTTCACAGTGAAAGCAAGCAGTTTGATTTTAAAGTTTTCAACTGTGCCAGCATCTGCATCATGGTGAATTGGCTCAACTAGTCAGCAATATACATCTACTGATCATCAGCTGCACTGAAGCCCATCTCAAAGGAATTGAAGGTTGAGGAGACATGATGCCAAATACCAGACTTAGAAAAAATTCTGTACAAAGTGAAGGAGAAAGAGCTGTCACTGATGAACACATCTCCTGATTCTGAGAAATCTTGTGAACTCTCCCACTCTCATCTGATGTTGAATAAGGTATGGAACAGTGACAGACCCTTTAAGAGCAGATGTCATGAGCCCTAATATATCGAGGTTTGGCAGAGAACACTGGGAACTGCAGTCTCCAAAAGGGATTGTTAGGTCTCATGTGAATGAGGAGGTCAGATGTCTGGCCAAGACTATACGAATAGGAGCCTGTGGCTCAGAGAGGAGGTATCAGGGCCGACTCTAGGCACCAGCTTAGCAAGCAGGTGCTTGGAGCGGCCACTCCAGAGCAGGGGAGCACATTCAGGTATTTGGCGGCAATTCGGCGGAGGATCCCTCACTCCCGCTCGGAGCGAAGGACCTCCCACTGAATTGCAGCAGATCGCAATCTCGGCTTTTTATTGGAGGGGGGGGGGCTGCTTCGGGCAGCAAAACCCCCGGAGCCGACCTTGGGAGGTATGCCCTATGTTTGGCCTCTCCATAGTAGCAGGCTTGAGAAAACAAGCTGAAGATGGCTGGTGGAATAGAGCCAGGAAAAGACCTGGGACAGACCTACAGACAGCACACAGAAAGACCCCAAGGAGGGTTATAGCCAGAAGGAAGTCGCTTGGACAACCTAGTGCAAGAGGGGTGTTAAAGTCAGTTGAAACTCAGGGTGGCAGGAAGTCCCCCTTTTTATAACTGTGCCAACCAGACTAGTGGATTGTTGAGTCCAGGAGAGGCTACATGGACTATCATTCTTGTTCCCCCAGGCCTTTTCCTGGGTCTGTTCCACTAGCCTTCCTCAGTTTGTTTGCACAGGCCTGCTACTCTGGAGAGATCAACCCTAAAGCATATCTGCATCCAATGCCCTCCTTCTATAGTCTTGGCTTGTCACCTGACACACACTCCCATAGACACATGACACTCAACAGTTCCTCCCTGGGAAATGTACTCTCCAGGTTCCCTGCTTTTAAAGGGCCAAACTTTTAATTATGCCTGGGCTCACGGCACTCTCCCATAAAGGAGCCACCTGAGTCTTACAAGATATTTAAATAATAATAATAATAAATAATAATAATAAAGAATACTATGCTATTGAGACAAAATCAACCATACTCTGCTATCTGAGTTTTCCAGGTGTGGGGAAAGAAAACTTCACCAGAAAAGTCTTAGTAAAAAAAAAATCTTCTTTTGCATTTCCTGATTTCAAAAGAAAATGGGCAAGATTTGTAATGCTGGACTTAAGACTTTTTTTTATTCCCTTTCTTATCCATGTTGGCTCTTGATGGTCACAAGTTGGCCAAGGTTGTTATTTATAGTGCTTTTGTTAATTTGTTTTTCAAGTGAATTTCATCACCTCACATGCTTTGCAGAAGCAAACAATATACTATGTTGGCTTTTATTTTCTGTTGCAAAAGGTAAAAAGAAAAAAATGTGAACATGGAGCTTTGTATCCTACAAGTGGTGTTTATTTTGCTGTGCATCTTGATACTCAGCTGGAATCAGCAGATTCAGACTCTTTGCAGCAGTATGTCCAGCGGAACAAGGAGTTGCATTAACTACAGTAATGTGCTTTCTAGGATTACATTTTCCAGTGTTGCTCTGAATTTTGTTTGTTTGTATTAGTCTATTTTAAAATTCATAATTAATCTTAATAATTTAAACCAATATTTAATGTTCTGTTTTATGTGCTGTGCACACGGGACTGCATCAAAGCAGCACTCCTTTAAACTGTATTTTTTTTTTTAAGAATAAAACAATGCTGTGAATCATCACAAAGTGAATGAATTGGCTCAAATTTGTGTTCTTGTTCATGTGTATGTTTATATAATATAACACATATGGTCCTGATTCTCTGGTCTGGCCAAGCTCTGCTTGGGACAGGACTGGGCATGTAGGTTTTATGTCACCTTTATGGTCCCCTTATTAGAAGTCAGAGCAGCCCCAAACACCCAGCTCTTAACAGCCTCAAGGGGCTAGTCCATCAGCTGGGGATCACTGGGAATGCCTCTTAGAACAGGCATATGGGGCGGGGCGGGGGGCACAGAGTCACTACAGCAGCTGTATGCCACCCAGGGATTCTATGTACAGATGGGAAATATGAGGGGACGGATCTACTGGGTGTCCACCTGCTTGAGCAGACTCAAGAAGGGGGCCCCAAGCATGTAAATGTATTGTGTATGATGAGACCGAGAACATATTGTGAACAGTTTGTCTCCTCTAAGACTTCCTGTTGATCATGCAGTGCTGTAATTGTCCTCTCTATTCAGACTACATTGAAAAAGCAGTTATTAAAATCCCATCCCCTTTAGACATTTGGTTTTATATTCTGTCTGTACCTTTTTTTCAATCTTAACACTGCAGTGGGCCCACTCTACTGCTTTATTTGAGCCCACCTTGGGTATTGCTTAGGGGTATGATTCTGATCTCAAATACATGAGGACAATTCTCTAACTCACAAATTATAAGCAGACTGCATGTGCAAAGAATGTGCCAAATATGAAAGAATGAATATTAACTTGCACTAATTATTTTGCTTTATAAGCTTAGAAATCATGTCTAATGATATTTGCCTATTAGGGTTTTGCTGTCAGTGTATCCTAAAATACACAAATCCCATTTTATCCAGGCTGATGCGGCCACTGTTTCAAGTGATAGTATAGAGGAGCTTTCTCAGCAATATAATGAGCCTTTAAAGTAGTCTCAGGTAAAGTGGCAGTTCCCACTTTCACTAATAGAGCTATTTTTTTTGCCAATCTTTTCCTTTACAGATTCCTAACTACAGAGCTGTATAGCTTGGCAGTAAGCACTTGCTCTTTCTATGATGAAATTTAGCATACAAAGGCTTAACTTAATTTTTTTTTAACCCTAATGGAGATTTAGTAATAGGCATGTAAAAACCTATCATTTTAGTGGGTTTAGATGTTTTTTCACCCCTATAAATCTAAAGTTACTCTGATTTACAAAATACTTGATCACAATGGTCCCTTCTGGCCTGGGAATCTATACCACACTACCGGCTGTTAGTCTGCATGGTGACCTAATGCCTTTGCATATTTAAGAATAGACTTTTCAGAAATGGAGAGAGGTAAATAGTGGTGTCCCCCAGGGGTCTGTACTGGGCCCAGTCCTATTTACCATATTCATAAATGATCTGGAACAGGGTGTAAAAAGTGAGGTGGCAAAACTTGCAGATGACACAAAACTACTCAAGATAGTGAAGTTCCAGGCAGACTGCAAAGAGCTACAAAAGGATCTCTCAGAATTGGGTGACTGGGCAACAAAATGGCAGATGACAGTCAATGTTCATAAATGCACATTGGAAAACATAATCCCAACTATACATATAAAATGATGGTCTAAATTAGCTGTTACCACTCAAGAAAGAGATTTTGGAGTCATTGTGAATAGTTCTCCGAAAACATCCACTCAATGTGCAGCAGCAGTCAAAAAAGCGGACAGAATGCTGGGAATCATTAAGAAATGATATTTTCTGTCTTATTATCTATTCCTATTGCCTCTATATAAATCCATAGTAAGACCACTCTTGAATACTGGCTGCAGATGTGGTCACCCCATCTCAAAAAAGATGTATTGACTTGGAAAAATTATTAGGGGTATGGAACGGCTGCCGTATGAGGAGAGTATGATAAGACTAGAACTTTTCAGCTTGGAAAAGAGATGGCAGAGGTCTATAAAATCATGACTGGTGTGGAGAAAGTAAATAAGCAAATGTTATTTACTCCTTTTCATAACACAAGAACCAGGGGCCACCAAATGAAATTAATAGGCAGCAGGTTTAAAAGCAAATGTATTTTTCACACAGTGCACAGTCAACCTGTGGAACTCCTTGCCAGAGGATGTTGTGAAGGCCAGACTGTAACAGGGTTCAAAAAAGAAATAGATAAATTCATGGAGAATAGGTCCATCAATTAGCTACTGTCCTCTGTTTGCCAAAAGCTGGGAATGGGCAACAGGGGATGGATCACTTGATGATTACATGTTCTCTTCATTCCCTCTGTAGTTCCTGGCAGTGGCCATTCTCAGAAGACAGGATACTGAGCTAGATGGACCTTTGCTCTGCCCCAGTATGGCCGTTATATTCTTAAATGCCTGAACCATACAAGTGTACAAAGAAATTACAGTGCAATGTATACATATGCACAGTTAAATCTACCTTTTACAGGGCCAGTCTGTTACAGTGCTGAACAACTTGAGCTGTCATTCATCTCAACACTTCCCTGGATCTCTCAACACCTTGCAAGTTTGGGCCCAATCTAGAAAACTACTTCTTTACAACTGGTTACAAATACATTTTTAAAAAGTAAGTTAAGCTAACATAAGGGGCCAAATTTACAAAAACTGACCTCTTTGTCTACATGCAACTTGCCCACACAGTCACCTGCATAAATATTTTTTTGCGCACACACAACTCATTTGCACACCCAGCAGAACTTTGATTTTACAAACATCAACCTTACGAACGACCAGTTGTACAAACCATTTTTCCTGATGAGGAAAAAAACGTCACATCACATGGACTGATTTTGGAAGAGATATTAAACCTTGTGCTTTGGAGCTTAAGCAAATCTCATAGATCAGGATGAGACCCTTGTGAGGGGCAGATCATCCCCCATCTGTCTACTGCAGGGTTCCTACACCTTCTTCTAAAATATCTGGTACTGGCCACTGTCAGAGACAGGATACTGGACTAGATGGAGCTTGGGTCTGATCCAGTGTCATAATTCGTATGTTCCTACGATTTAAGGTATTCCAGGGATTAGAACAGAGGTCGGCAACCTTTCAGAAGTGGTGTGCTGAGTCTTCATTTATTCACGCTAATTTAAGAGTGCCGGTAATACATTTTAATAATTTTAGAAGGGCTCTTTCTATCAGTCTATAATATATAACTAAACTATTGTTGTATGTAGAGTAAATAAGGTTTTTTAAATGTTTTAAAAGCTCCATTTAAATTAAAATGCAGCACCCAGGGCCGCCCAGAGGATTCAGGGGGCCTGGGGCAAAGCAATTTCGGGGGCCCCTTCCATAAAAAAATTGCAATACTATAAAATACTATATTCTCATGGGGGCCCCTGCGGGGCCCCGTGCAAATTGCCCCACTTGCTCCCCCCCTCCACAGGCAGCCCTGAGAAAAATAAACCTTCTGCATCGCAGCACAAACCCAGTTTTGAGAAAACATCTTTACAAGGTATCACTGGTTCTCAGCATCAGCTAGTGTTAAAAGGCACTAAAGCTCATTAAAAGGGTTGGACAAATATTTTCCATCAAAACTTTTTCTGGATCGAAAACTAGGAGTTTTTAAAAAGCAGAAAAAAATCACAGACAATGTCTGCCTTCCTTCAAAATTTGTTGTGGTTTTTTTTTTTAATCGAAACGCTGAAATTAGTTTGCCAAAACCTGAATATGATTTGAGGTTTCAGACGTGTGTGGCCAAATATTTGCTGCTTGCTGTGTTTGATTGTTTAAAGAAACAATAAAAAAATTCTGCTTAAAAAGATCCAAAACTTTTGAACCACCTCAGCTTGTGACCAAACCCCTGAGCCCATCCCGTCAGAGAATTTTCCAGGTTTCTGATACTCTGCTGGCTTCCTTGACTCATAGCTGTCTCCATAACTTTGGGTGCATTTAGCTTAGAACATAAGAACAGCCGTACTGGGTCAAACCAAAGGTCCATCCTGCCCAGTATTCTGTCTACCGCCAATACCAAGTGCCCCAGAGGGAGTAAACCTAACAGGTAATGATCAAGTGATCTCCCTCCTGCCATCCATCTCCATCCTCTGACAAACAGAGGCTAGGGACACCATTCCTTACCCATCCTGGCTAATAGCCATTAATGGACTTCACCACCATTAATTTATCTGTTTCCTAGAGACTAGCTCTGTGAGGTCCCTCACAAACTGGAGATGGTTCCTGTGGGTTTGTCTTTAGTACAGCTTGTGTACATACTCCACAAACTGAACATTTGAGCTTGTTCCAGAATCTGGGATGAGCCTATGTTGTGAAAACTGAAATGCTCAAAATAGCACATGCATGTGAATGGACACAGGGTGCTAAAATTAAATTAACCCAGGGGTTCTCAAACTGGGGGTCACGAGCTGTCAGCCTCCGCCTCAAACCCCGCTTTGCCTCCAGCATTTATAATAGTGTTAAATATATAAAAAAGTGTTTTTAATTTATAACGGGGGGGGGGGGTGTTGCAGAGGTTTGCTATGTGAAAGGAAAAGTTTGAGAACCACGGAATTAACCCCTCTAGAGCCTCATGGAATGCAGGGGAGGGGGAGGTCTCCCTTGGTAGGGTTGGGAAGGATATTGCTCTTCTCATGTGATTCCCTCCCCTAGTGGCTAATTTTAAATGAAGCTACTCTCTCCTGACATGAATCTCCCTATGGCACTGAAATTAAATATAGACTATAGTTAGGCATTTGAGAAGTGAAAGGGATGGTAGCCCTAATGAAAAAGCTAACAGCTTGGCTCTTCTGCAAGCCTCAAACTGCTGAATGAGCTTTGGGGTAGGGAAGGCTGTGCATCTCAAACAGCCTGGCCCTGCCCCCTATCCAACCCCCACCCACTTCCTGCTCCCCGATTGCCCCCCCCCCAGAATCCCCAACCCATCTTCCTCCTTGTCCCCTCACCGTCCCCCAGAAACCCCCCCCACCACCACCCTGGGACCCCACCCCTGCTCCTTATGCCCTGACTTCCCTGACCCCTATCCACACCCACCCCCCCCCGCTGAGTTCTGACAGACCCCCAGAACGCCCACAATTCAACCCCCCCCATTCCCTGTCCCCTGACTGCCCCCCCAACCTCTGCCCCCTCCCTGTGCCCTGACTGTCCCTGAGACTTCTTGCCCCAGTCAATCCCACCCCTGCCCCGGACCCTTACCCCCGGCTCCCCCCCTCTCCCAGACCATCAGCGAATCCAGGAGCTTCCCTCAACAGAGGCAGCATGGCTGCAGGTGGGGCCCGAGCTCCGCCCCGCTCAAAGCCACATGGTCATGGGGCGGGGCTGGGAGGGCCAGGCTGAGCTCAGCTCCCTCCACTCAGTGTGGAGCTCGCAGCCTCGCCACCTTACCACACAGCTCTGAGTGGGGCGAAGCTCAGGGGCCCTGCCGGAGCCACGCTGCAGCTGTCCAGGGAAGCTCCTGGATGCACTGAGGCTCCAGGAGAGGGGGTAGGGTCGGGCTGGGGCCTCAGCCATTCTCATGGGGGCCCCTGCAGGGCCTGGGGCAAATTGCCCCACTTGTCCCCTCCCCCCCGTGGGCAGCCCTGGCAGAGCCCCCCAGACCAGTGGCCAGGACCTGGGCAGCGTGAGTGCCACTGACAATCAGCTCACAGGCTGCCTTTGGCACACGTGCCATAGGTTGCCTACCCCTGGACTAGATCAGGCTCTAGCTAAACCAAGCCACCAATTCCAGGTGTCACAAAAGGGTATAGAGGGTTCCTATACTCCCCTTTTCCCTTTCTGCGTAAGGCAAAACTCAGATACAGCTCAGAAAGAGCCATAAATTCTATATTTTTTGTGCAGAAGCAATGTGTGTATGCAAGGTTGTGTGCACAAAAATGGAGGGCAGGTTGAGGCCTCTTTGAAAATGTGACCCTGAAGTTCTTACAGCTCACACTAGCAAGGAAGTGCACAGTTACAGGTAACAGGCAAGAAAAAACTGGGCTTCTGAACATTTTACCTCCATATAAGGTATACAGGGGGCATGAACAATGTTTTGTTTTTAAATCAGACCATTTTACAGCAGACATTCAGGTCTTATTTACTCTGATTTTGCAAAAGACTTGGGATTCCTGGAATTCTGGTAGGATTAAGACAGAGAAACCATGGAAGTGAATCCTTGTTAACTTAGAGAAGTCATTTTTATTCAGACTGTTTGGAACTTTGTTTTAAAGCCTATGTAACTTCAATGGTTGGAAGAAAAGTTCTCTTGGTATAAGTTCACATCCCACTCCTTTTTAAAGAAAGGACAGAGATCTTCCCAGTCACATTTTTGGGTTGTAAAAGATAGACAACCAGTGCAGCCGAGAAGACAAGTTTTGACATCTGTTAGGTAAAGAAGCAATCCTAAAAAAAACTGCTTCAAAAGTTCAGGTCACCTTTATAAAACAAAGAAGAAAAAATGCACAACCCCAATATTTTTTATTTTGAGGTTATATTTAACATTCTAATCCTTCTATAACATGCCCCAGTATGTCTACAAGCATTATAGTACACATGCAACAGGCAAGAATTGTGAAAATGCGTTGTTAAACATGCAAAAAAAAAATCAACATTATTGTTAAGGCTTTTGTTGTGTTCTTAAGTAAGATTTCTAACAACTTCAAAGTAGGGTTTTTTTGGTATGTCAATATTAAGACTATTATATAATAAAGTCAGTAATAGGTGGAGCTAAATTTTCAGCCAGGTTGTGAAATTGTGTTAAGTTTTGTGAACACAAAAGCTGCATCTTTATGTGCAAATGACAACTCATGCAAATGAAGTAGCTAACTACCTAATTGATTATTTGTGTAAAAACAGGCAGGCACATGTAAATATTTCATCTTCTGAACATCTTCAGTGTTCTGTTTTCAATTACACAACCAATTATTTGTATCTAGTTATATCTTATTAGTCCCATAAAATGCAGTGTTAGAGGTTCAATTTGTGCCCCATTATGTGTCCTAAATACATGTGATGTCCATTATTTTCTATAGTGTCATAGAAGGCTGAAAAGGCAAAAAGAGGGTACCATGTCCCTTTTGTTAAAGATGAATTTTGAAACCAGAGAAAAAAGTATTGTAAAAGGTGTGAAATGAGGAATAAAGTCAGTTGCTAAAGGCTAGCTTTTGATTATAACTCAGGGCCAAATCCTGCCACCCTTAGTTTCCACAGTACCTTACTCTGCAAGCAGCTCTTATGAAATCAATGGGACAGCTCACACCGCATCACAATGGCAGAATCTGGCCCTTAGGAAATAATGTAGGTGAGGGGTTTTCTTGGTTAATATTTGATAAATTAGTTTAGCACTTTATTTGCAGGCTCTATATCCATGTTTCCAAATGCTTTTTAAGTTTCCTGTTTGAAATGAGCAGCCAGTGCAGATTTATTATGCTTACCAGCATTTCTGAATATTTTTATATACATGGTTTAATGAAATGTAGTATTTTTATAGCACTATGATAATCTTTGAATTTCCTGTACTGTTACATACAACTGTTTGTAGATGTTTCCTGCCCCCTTCTTTCTGTGAACTATGCCAGTGCTGCTGCTACCACTGCTGGCCTCAGCGGCTGCCAAGTGACACTATTGAGTTTACAGTATTGTGAAACTGTCTGAACTACACTTCAAAGCAGCTATGATTGTGCTGAAGGGCTGGCTGCATTCCAGGGGACACTGGCAGGAGAAAATGTTCAGCTGTATTGTGACAGAGCAAGAGTTTATGACAGGTTCCTGAGGAGAAACCTCAGTACTGACCATCTGTACTCTGTAATTTTGGCTTGTCATCAGGGCCGTCCTTAGGATTTATGGGGTCCTAGGCAGTATTATTAAACTGGTGCCCCTATGCCGGATGGCAGCCCAAGCTCACAGCCTGGTGGGGGAGGGGGAGGAGGGACTTGACAGCAAAGGATAATGAGATCCCCAGCCTGCCTCATGGTGGCGGAGAGTCACAGTTCCCCGCAGAGACTTCCATGCACTCTCCCTCATGCAGAATGGACATGAAGAAAGTACCTAATTAAAAGCACTAAAATTTGGGAATAAAAAATGTCAGTCACAGGTTTTTTGATATGCCCTGAAGTTTGTCAGAGATTTATTTGCAAAAACTTCATAGTAAGGGTGAGTCAGCTGTCCTGCTGAATACAACATTACATATAATGGAATACATGATGCAGCTCTTCTCTGTTTTACATTTTCTTCATCAGTATTTCTAAGTTGAATTTATATTTTAAATGTACTCAAATCTTAAGCCAGCATTCCAGATTACTACATATTTAACTCACTGAAACAAAGACATTCTTTTAAATTAATCAGAGAGATTTAGTGTGTTCATAACAATGTTCATTGCTTTTAGAAAAAGGGAACAGTAATTTACTTTGTGTGATCTCCATAACAAGAGACATGGTTATGAAATTTCACCAACTTTAAAAAAATGTTTCCAAAGATTTTAGGTATAACAAGGATTTTGTCTTACTAAGGTACTGATTTTGCTGGAGGGTTCTTTTAAAACTAGTTTGTCGGATAGTCAGAAGTAAAGGGAACTCTTTGTCCAGCTATCTGGAAGGAAAGGACTGTTGTCCCTTTAAGGGCTCTCTTCAGTGGGGAGTGGAGGGAGAGGTGGTGAAGGGATGGACAGAAAGGACAGGAAGACTTGGAAGCACCTTTTTTTTTTTTTAACTATAGTAATTAAAATGTGTATTTTAGATAAGGGAGGTCTTTTGAAGGATTTATTTAAAAAACTATGTGTGAAGATCCACACATTTAAGGCTAAAGATGATTGTGCATCTAAAACTCTATGCAAGCATTTTTTAGAAATGTGATTTTATAATCTTCACCAGCTCACTAATGAAATATTTTTAAAGCAAATTTTAAACTAAGGTCCTGTAGACTGACATGTTCTGTGTAAATATTACATTAATACACAACTGTTTTTGTCAGTAAAGTCAGAAACTGACAGTATAAAAATTTATTTGGGCATAAGCTTTCGTGGACATCTGATGAAATGGGTTCTAGTCCACAAAAGCTTATGCCCAAATAATTTGTTAGTCTTTGAGGTGACACAAGGACTCGTCCTTGTTTTTGCTGATACAGACTAACAGGACTACCACTCTGAAACCTGTCAGTATATACCTTGGGGTTGGCAAATGCCTGTTAAATGGCTTTATTGCCCCTTGAATGTCTCTTTAACAGTTTCAATGTTGTGCTAATAGGTCTGGCAGGCTGGAGGTTTTTTCACTTTTAACTACTAGATTCCCTCCCAAGGAAGACTCACCAGGCTAGAGCAGCCATCTGTGGGAGCCTGCAGGAAGAGTCAAAACACGGATAGGAAAACAAGCGGGTGGACACTAAGACCCAGTGGTGCCCCAAATTTTCAGGTGCCCTACGCAGCTGCCTATGTTGCCTATACCTAAGGACGGCCCTGCTTGTCATGCCCAGTCTTTCTTTATAAAGAAATACATTTTAAAAGACCCTATTTTGGTTTTGCATATCTGGTTCCTTGTCAGTAACTAAGCACTTGGTCATGTTTGGATGAGTACATAGGGTCCTGATAAAACCATACAATGCTCTTCTCAAACAATAGCTGGAGATGTTATCGCTTTGTAGCCTCAGTCCTCACCTGAAATTTGACCCACTGTTCCCTACCTGGGAGGGGACAACTGAGCCTTTAATCACTCAGCCTGCGATCCTCACACCAGACAAGCCTGGGACTTCGCTTCTGTTCAAAGCAACGCTTCCACAGAGTTGTACCTTTGATGAGTGTCCCCTCAAACCTTCTGCGACTGGACGCTGTGTTTCCTTAGTAACTGGTATGCAGCCTGCATAACATCAGTTCTCTGCCCATTAGCCTTATTAGTGACCCCAAAACAAAATCAGTCTCTCCCAGGCCTGTACCAGAGATTCAGTTCTGCTTTTCTTGAATTAGTGAACCTGATTCTCCCCTCAATTACACCAGTCTTATACCAGTACTTCATTGGTTTTGAAGGAATTGGACTGGAGTAACAGAGTAGAGAATCGGGCCCATGCTCTATGCGGACTAGGGTCTCCAACACTAAGAAAATGTGATTCTGGTCCAGGGGAGCTTAATCCTTTGATTTCAAACACACTCATCCTTAGTATTATGCACTGAATATACTTATTTTCATGCCTCTTCTTCCCCCACCCCCTCCACCAATTGCTGTGCTGGCTTATCCTCCATTTCTCCCCCTCCCCTCCACTTCTTACCCAGCTCCCCAAAGAAACAGATTCCCTCCAACCTCTTCAGGCCCCACATCTGTCCCCAGAACAATTCTACTTCCCTCACACTGAGCTCTGGTCTCATGCACCAGATCAGCCTCCTCTTAGCCATCTTCTCTTCCCACTGCCCTCTCCATGCACTGAACTACCAACGCAACCCACAGCCCCCTTCATGGCTCCAGGCCTGAGGGTAAACTGAATAAAACAGGCAACTATGGAAAATGAGTCATGTTGGGAATGCAGGCTGGAGGAAGGAAAGGCAGAACCTACTCCATGCTTTGTGTCAGATTATGTAATGAAACATTTTACAGCACAAGATATAGAAGGGCAGAGACTGGATAGTGGGCCCCCTGCTGGTCATATGGGTAACTCAATCAGGCACTTACTGCGCTAAAAGTGATAATGGACCAAAATAAATAGAAAGCACTGTACATTTTTTGTACAGAAAGTGTAAGCCACGAAAAGTGTTGTAGTTCTCTTGCCCCAAAACTCTTATCTTTTTCATTCAGCTGACCACTTTGTAAGAGACATGTACCCCACAGACTGAAGAGGAGCACATCTTAATACTCTGCATGGACGAATACCCAGGTGGATGAAATCTGATCTGAAAGTAAAGTGCAGGGAAATGTCACCCATGCAGCCACAGGTTGCAAAGGAAAAAAAACCTCTGATTTTTCCCCCTGGTATTATAGACCATTACTGTAAAAATGATCACTATCAGCTCATTTACACTACATTTGTGCATTTTAATAACCCATAAAAAATTAAATGATAGAATATTCACTGGCCAGCCTGAATGTACTACCTTTTGTGTGGTGTCAGCTGACCTCCTCCTCCCCTACTCCCACAGATATGCCACAATACACACCCTACTGGGGAGTACAATTGGATTCTAATGATCTGACACCCCCCACAGAAAATCAATAAGATGGGGGTGGGGAGGCTACAGAAAACTCCAGAGCTCAGACTCAGGGATTCTGCTTAATTATTCTTTTAGCAAGAGGAGTTTGAGAGCCTCTGGACAAGGCATGGTGGCAGAGCTGCTGAGCACAGGGCCTATTCCCCAGAGGACTCAAAGGACCTGACTTTCCTAGCCTTGCCCAGAAAACAGGCCAAGCATCCCTTATGCCTATCTTTAAAGGCCTGGTGGTTCAAAGAATGGGACTCCCCCAGAGAACCCAAATACCACTGTGAGCAACTGCAGCCCTGTATTCACACTCTACATAAATACTCTTTGTACAAAATATACCTTGTGCGGTATCATTTGAAAACATCCCTAATATCTATTAGGGATGGTCTAGACAGTATTTGGTCCTGCCATGAGGGCAGGGGACTGGACTCGATGACCTCTCGAGGTCCCTTCCAGTCCTAGAGACTATGAGTCTATAAATCACTGGTCACTACCATGGTGAAGTGTGTGTAGAAACTTTATAGGTAAAAGTTATGAACATATCAGTCATAATTTCAGGTTATGTTTACCATATAAGTCTAGGGACGGAGGTAAATCTGCTCCTCAAAGACAAAGGACAAACTGACACCTCTAGCCAGGTGTCAAAGTGGATTGGCAATTATCAGTCAAGTGACCATTCTTTGGCAATGGACATGGGTAGGCCAGATCAATCTGCATTTTAACAAACAACAACATGGAATGTCTTGAGGTGAAAGACTCCGTGTGTCTGTCCACACAGCAGGAAGGAACTTAATCTAGGGGTAATGAAAATGCATTTCAAAGAGTGACAACTATAAAAGAAAGGCAAACACACCCCAGCTATTGGTTTACTCTCTCAATAAGATGACAAAGCCAGCCAGCCTTTGGGACTGGTTCTGACCTGATTATTTGGTCAGCCTTGTTACTGGGAATAAGGGGTAAGGATTTCACCTTGAACCAAGTCTAGTTAAAATGCTTTCAGTAACTAAAACTTAATATTTATTTCTCTTATAACCATGTCTGATATTAATGCCTTATACTCATACTTGTCCCCGCATGCCCCCACAGTATGTGATATATGCCTTCATGTGCCAGCAATGCCCCTCTGCCATGTACATTTGCATAGAGACTGTCTGGTTTGGCCAAAGAATAAACAGACACAAATTAGAAGTCAAAAATTATAACATTCAAAAACCAGTCGGAGAACACTTCAATCTCCCTGGTCACTCGATTACAGACCTAAAAGAGTGTGTGTGTGTGTGTGTGTATATATCTTCCTACTGTATTTTCCACTGCATGAATCTGATGAAGTGGGTTTTAGCCCATGGAAGCTTATGCTCAAATAAATTTGTTAGTCTCCAAGGTGCCACAAGTACTCCTCATTCTTTTTGCTGATACATACAGACTAACACGGCTACCACTCTCAAACCTGTCAAACAGTAGTTATTACACTGAAATCTTGAAAAATCAAGAACTAGAAATATGCTATAATTCAACAGCCTCCACTCCACTAGTGTGACAATAGTGGCAGATTTTTTTTTAATTGCTAATAGAACACATTTAGTCAACCACTCATTTCAGTCATCTGTCTGGACAAGTTTAACAGTACCATCCATTGAAATCTGAACAGAGTTGATGTATGGGGCCTAATATATAAATGCTACAATCATGTATAATCTTGTCGTCTTAGATTCTAAACTCAGCTACCGTGCTTAACTCCACTGAAATGCAATTAGTAACCAAGAACAGAATTTGGAGAGAGAGAGATACTTCCTCACCTTCTGCTTTTGACCCTGTGACCCTCACTCCCATCTCTGTTTTTTCCGTTTGTTGTCCCCTGGAATTTCATGCCTGTGTCCAGTCGCTCCTCCCCTTAGGCTGGGGGAGGGGCCTTTAGATGTGGGCAGGCTTGTGCCCACCCACACCCAGAGCCTCAACAGATACAGAAATCTACTTCTAGATTAGGGTTAAGGCATGTTGGTAGGACTAAATGGAAAAGACTGCACTGCCTCTGGCCATGTGGTGGTACTTGGGCTCTCAATTTGGGACTTTTCACTAGTACTTAATTCCCTTAAAAACTAATCATAGGGTGAAATACTGGCCCACATAAGATGAACAGGAGTTTTGTCATTGCCAGCAAAATCTGAAAGAAAGTATTGTATATTCATGTAACCATATGTCATCCAGAAACAGACACCCAGGCCCTTAATACAGTGTCACCATCAAATGTTAAACACATTTAAATAGTGTTACTTGATTAACATTGAAGGGGTGCAGCTGTGCAGTGAGGAGTTGCCTTTGTTTTTCCAGATTGTTTTAAGAAAATATCAGGGATAAATACCACCTGAGCACCACAGCACACTGTTATAATTGACATTATCCAAAACCAGTTAGCAGAGAGTGAATCCACTGGGCACGTAAGAGAAATTTTTGATGGCCCATCTCTAAAGTATCAGATGAAAGATCCCATGCAGCCACAAAACTGGAAGAAACAGACAACCATTATAGATTCATAAGACTCTAGGACTGGAAGGGACTTTGAGAGGTCATCGAGTCCCAGTTCCCTGCCCTCATGGCAGGACCAAATACTGTCTAGATCATCCCTGATAGACATTTATCTAACCTACTCTTAAATATCTCCAGAGATGGAGATTCCACAACCTCCCTAGGCAATTTATTCCAGTGTTTAACTACCCTGACAGTTAGGAACTTTTTCCTAATGTCCAGCCTAAATCTCCCCTGCTGCAGTTTAAGCCCATTGCTTCTTGTTCTATCATTAGAGGCTAAGATGAACAAGGTTTCTCCCTCCTCCTGATGACACCCTTTTAGATGCCTGAAAACTGCTATCATGTCCCCTCTCAGTCTTCTCTTTTCCAAACTCAATAAACCCAATTCTTTCAGCCTTCCTTCATAGGTCATGTTCTCAAGACCTTTAATCATTCTTCCTGCTCTTCTCTGGACCCTCTCCAATTTCTCCACATCTTTCTTGAAATGCGGTGCCCAGAACTGGACACAATATTCCAGTTGAGGCCTAACCAGCGCAGAGTAGAGCGGAAGAATGACTTCTCGTGTCTTGTTTACAACACACCTGTTAATGCATCCCAGAATCACGTTTGCTTTTTTTGCAACAGTCTCACACTGTTGACTCATATTTAGCTTGTAGTCCACTATGACCCCTAGATCTCTTTCTGCCATACCCCTTCCTAGACAGTCTCTTCCCATTCTGTATGTGTAAAACTGATTGTTCCTTCCGAAGTGGAGCACTTTGCATTTGTCTCTATTGAACTTCATCCGGTTACCTCAGACCATTTCGAATTTTGACCCTGTCCTCCAAAGCAGTTGCAATCCCTCCCAGTTTGGTATCGTCCGCAAACTTAATAAGCGTACTTTCTATGCCAACATCTAAGTCGTTGATGAAGATATTGAACAGAGCCGGTCCCAAAACAGACCCCTGCGGAACCCCACTTGTTATACCTTTCCAGCAGGATTGTGAGCCATTAATAACTACTCTCTGAGTATGGTTATCCAGCCAGTTATGCACCCACCTTATAGTAGCCCCATCTAAATTGTATTTGCCTAGTTTATCGATAAGGATATCATGCGAGACCATATCAAATGCCTTACTAAAATCTAGGTATACCACATCCACTGCTTCTCCCTTATCCACAAGACTTGTTATCCTATCAAAGAAAGCTATCAGATTGGTTTGACAGGATTTGTTCTTTACAAATCCATGCTGGCTAATCCCTATCACCTTACCACCTTCCAAGTGTTTGCAGATGATTTCTTTAATTACTTGCTCCATTATCTTCCCTGGCACAGAAGTTAAACTAACCGGTCTGTAGTTTCCTGGGTTGTTTTTATTTCCCTTTTTGTAGATGGGCACTATATTTGCCCTTTTCCAGTCTTCTGGAATCTCTCCCGTCTCCCATGACTTTCCAAAGATAATAGCTAGAGGCTCAAATACCTCCTCTATTAACTCCTTGAGTATTCTAGGATGCATTTCATCAGGCCCTGGTGACTTGCAGGCATCTAACTTTTCTAAGTGATTTTTAACTTGCTCTTTTTTTATTTTATCTTCTAAACCTACCTCCTTCCCATAAGCATTCACTATGTTAGACATTCCTTCAGACTTCTCAGTGAAGACAGAAACAGAGAAGTCATTAAGCATCTCTGCCATTTCCAAGTTTCCTGTTACTGTTTCTCCCTCCTCACTGAGCAGTGGGCCTGCCCTGTCCTTGGTCTTCCTCTTGCTTCTAATGTATTGATAAAAAGTCTTCTTGTTTCCTGGTACCTGCATTCTCTGGTCTTACTGAATCTTTGATCTCCCCAGAAGCCTTGTCAGTGAAAGAGGTGAAACTGAACTGCTGTTCAGAGTTTCTATAGTTTTAGTTTTTAGCATTCTTTTACATTGTTTGTGTTGTATTTGAATACTTGTAGGGAGACTGTATTAATGCTGTTTCCATAACAAAATTCAAGACTAAAACCATAATAAATATTAGTGATGATGCACTAATCATGTGAAGCACTAGTGGGCCTAAACTTGATAGTCAAACATGAATTAAAAAAAAGTTTCCAGTATAAACAGGTGAGGAAGGCCTACCTCTTGAACAAGCTGTCTAATTAAACTGTTTAAAAAGAAAGTGAACCAAGTTTATCCCCCATACAGCTCCACTGACTTCATGAATTAGGGGGGCAAAATGATATTTTAATTAGCAGCTGACCTTTTTCCATGCCAAATTCTTCTTGTAGCTTTCTTGAGTAAAGGATTTCAGAAACAAGAGGCAGAAGGATTTTTTCATAAGTGATCTGATGGGTTGAAAAACAGGCTAAAAATTAAGGGGTTTTTTTGGTTTGTTTGTTTGTTTTATTTCGAAGTTAAGAGCCAAGTCAGTCTGCTTTAAATTCAGGGGTAAAAGGTCCCAATTATTTTGATGGGATTAGGATAGTATAATTACAAACCTATTCTAATTAGGTACACCATTCTCTTCTCACTTGAACTAGTGAAAATCAGGAGTAATTCCACTGAAGTCAATTGAGTTATACTTGTGTAATTACAAAAAAAAATCATGGAAGGTCTGACCTTCCATAAGTACTGAACATCTGAAGCTCTCATTGACCCGGATGAGATTCGTGGGTTCTCTGCACCTTTGAAAATTGGACCATAAGCCTTAAACACACAGACACACTTGGGACAGAAATGTGAGGCCAAAAGAAGAGAGTGAGGTATGGCTGTGATCACATCATGTCAGCATAGCTGTTGTCTTATTGGTATAACAAACACTTGTATAATTAAGTATCAATCTCATTTTCAATATTTCTGGAGAAAGTAAACAGAAGTATTTCTTGTTGATCCCTGAGAAATGAGACATTGGCACTATCATCTGACATCAGGGTTTGGAATAACCTGTTATTAAGCACAAGACAAACTCATACTTCCTTAGAATGCTATGTTTCAAACTCTTTGGGGGGCAGAGGAGGAGTGAAGAGAGAAAGAAGAGTGATGTTGTAGAGTGTGGAGCTGAACACCACCCACACAGCTGGGGGTATTCAGCAGCAAGATTTTGATTTTACCATTAGAGAGACAGGGCCAAGCTGTGAATTTCAAATTTTGTCCAACCTCTGTTTCTCTCTAATACATATAAATGTGACTGTATTTTTGTAAAAGTTGTCAAGGACCCACAGAGTATTGGGTGGGCACTTTTTTGGTTACACTTCTTCTAAGTCTAAAACAGACACACTGTGTTTCCCAAATGACCTTGCAGAGAGTCTACCAGCCCTGCTTGTAATTCAGCACCTGACACTTCCACTCGGATCCCAGTAACTACAGAGAGGACTTTGGCACGTTCACTACAAGTTAATCTAGTGACCTTACACTTTGTTTGTCCACTATATTTGATTTATCATCTTTTTGTGCTGGTTAGAAAAATAGGTTTAACTATATTACCTTTGGCATAATTCT
This sequence comes from Gopherus flavomarginatus, assembly GCF_025201925.1. Classification (NCBI taxonomy): domain Eukaryota; kingdom Metazoa; phylum Chordata; order Testudines; family Testudinidae; genus Gopherus; species Gopherus flavomarginatus. The sequence continues at coordinate 90,237,673 of NC_066620.1, forward strand.
TATTAAATCACTTTTGACCTATCTGGGTATGCATCAACTGATTTCAAAAGGAACCTCTGGCTTCCTCTGAAAAGTCAACAGGGTCCCAACTACCTTGTTGGCACAATTCCTCAGATCATCAAGCCAAAGAGCAGCCCTAATATAACCAAGTTCAACTCCACTGAGGCTAGCATAGTTATGTCTGCCTCAACTCCCTCACCTTAAGGTGTTCTTTGAGCTGAAGTCAGAGTCCTCTATGGAATCCAGGATCACCCCTCCTGCACATGATTTGAAGAAGCAACCATGGAGTCTCTTTTTCTCTCTTTCCCTTTTGAAACCAGTTTCTTTTTTCCTGGTCAGCAGTTAAACAGGACTCTTTTGCTACAAAAGCATGCCCCTCTATTCCACTCCCCTGCACACAAGTATCTTGTGTCTCTAAGTCCCTTCCCACCAGCTCTCACCAAGCCTCTAAAGGTAAGTCTACAATGAGGGGGAGCCACACACATTGTGGCGGAGAGTCTCAGGGTGTCTGCACAGAAAAGGAAAAGTCCACAGCTAAACCCATGCTAGCCAACTTGGGCTCAGGCTGCAGGGGTATTTCACTGCTTCTAGCCTTGAGCTGGAGTTCAGGCTCTAGGACCCCATAGGACGGGAGGGTCCCACAGCTCAGGCTCCAGCCCAGGCCCAAATGTCTACATAGCAATGAAACAATCCAATGGCCCAAGCCCCATAAACCCAAATTGGCTGGCATAGGCCAACTGCAGGTTTTTCTAAACTGTGCAGACATACCCTCAAAGCCCAGATGTAAAGAGCACCACTCGCTACAGATTAACCTCCTTGTGGCTAGGTCTGGGAATGAGCATTTGCTCAAAATGGCACCCCATCTTTGGTTGCTCATAGTGCAGTTATTCTGGCTCTTCGGAACCAGAAGTACTCCCTCTTTAATTCAGTCCCACAACCAGGTCACTATGCAATCCCCGCCCCCCACCCCTTCCTGGGCATCAAAGTCCCACCAGACAAGTTGTTACCTTCCATTCTATCTCTAGGCCTCATACCACTTCCCAGTAGCTAATAGGGGAGCCTAAGCCCAAACCTACCTTTAACTCCAGGTTCTAGTCCAAGAACCTTATGACTAAGAATCCTGCTCTGCTCAGTGTCTGTTGCCCTGGGCTCCTTCCTACCCTCTCTATCTCTAGTTTACCACTAGAGCTTCTTCTACTCTTTACAACTACTTCACTCCACTGAACCTCTTGCTAGACTCCCTACCCCACATTAGGTCCTAGGGCTTACTATCCCCCATATTTCCTCCTTGTTTTTAGCCAGCTCCCTTTCCCTGCCACTTCTCCCTACTTGCACTTGCTAGTTTTATAATCCTAATCCATCTTCTCCCCTAGCTGAGCTTCATCTACAGTTAGGTGCTGGCTCCCCGGTGCAGTATATGAGATTAATAGATCCCTTCTGGCCCACATTAACTAGCTCAAGGCTTGTGTGGGATGAATATCCCATTGCCTAGGTAAGTAGTTCTCAAACTTTTGTACTGGTGACCCCTTTCACATAGCAAACCTCTAAGTGTGACACCATCGCCTCCCCCTGCCTTATAAATTAAAGACACTTGTTTATATATTTAACACCATTATAAATGCTGCATGCAAAGCAGGGTTTAGGGTGGAGACTGACAATTTGTGCCCTCCCCCCCCGTAATAACCTCACGACCTCCAGCGGGGTCCACCACCACCACCACCACCGTTTGAGAACCCCTAGCCTAGGTCAACTGACTTAGGCTCTAACTACAAGGCTAAAAAAGCAGTATAGACCTTCCTGCTTAGGCTAGAACTCAGGCTCTGAGACCCCCTCCCCTGACTAGTGTCCTCCCTTTCAGATTTTGTTTCCCCTGCCACCTCCCATGGGGTGGCACCAGTTGTCTAACCATTAGGATACACTCACTTCACATTTTCTGACTCGTCTCCACAACCAGGAGGGCTAGAAAGTTACATGTTTTAGTGAAAACTGGGAGTTCTGTTTTTTTTTTTAATTGAACTATCCCAAAACTTTGGACAAAATCAAGAGAGTTCACATTGCTGCTTTTCCACTACTGTGCTGTAAACGGCTGCTAGCAGGCAGTATATCTAAAGGCAACCAGACTTCACAGTTTTCCACCATCAAAATAATTCCTGAGCAAAGGCTGTTATCCATGCAAAGGATTATGACTTTTCAGGCAGGCTCAAGCATGAAAAGTGAATGCGCTGGGCGTGTCTGCAGGCGGGAGCTCTCTCCTTCGCGCAGCCACATACCTACTTCCAGTGCCCTTGACACAGCAAGGCAGGAGGCGAGCAGAAGACTGGAGAGGGAACAAGGAAGGGGGACAACGACCAATAGGAGGCAAGCAGCCACCTGCCAGCAGCCAATAGTGGCTCAGAAACGCTCTGCTTTGCTCTCCGCGGACAATATCGGCTTCTCAGCATTTGTCTTTGAGCTTTTACGACGTCACGCTCCCTCCGGCCGCCGCGCTACTTTACGCTCCCGCTGTAGGGGCGGGGTGGCAGGGGCCAATGAGCGGTCAGAGCGCCATGGCGACGGAGGCGGTGGCGCTGCCGTAAAGCGATAGCCTAGGGGCGTCGCGCGCAGCCGGTTTGACCCCGGTGCTGGGAGCAGTTGTCATTGGAGCTGGGGACGCGGAACGAGTGTGGTGGTCGCCGCGCTCCTTGGTTCCTTCCCCGCCCGACACCCCCCTGCCGCCATGGCGGGGGTGCTGGCCCGCAAGGCCGCGGACTATGTGCGGAGCAAGGACTTCAGGGACTATCTGATGAGGTGAGAGCGGCGGGGGCGGCTGGCGGCGCTGCCCTGCCCTGCAACCGTCCGCCCCACCCCGCTCCCAGTCCCCTGCGGCGCGCGGGGGCTGGTGTGGGCCGTTTAACGGGCCTTCGGGCTGGGTCCCTGCGGGCTCGCCGCGGCTGTCACGCTCTGACTGGCTCTCACGAGCGGCTCCTGCCACAGCGCGAGGTGGCCTCTTGGCCGCGCGGTGGGAGTTGCTGAGCCGCGGGGGGAGGGCTGGTGGCGCGAGCCGGCTGGGTAGGAGAGGGGAGGGGGGCTGACCCGGACCTGCCCAGCTATGCACCCTGCTGGCCTGCGGGGCGGGCACAGCTGTGTCCGTGAACTAATGCTGCCTTTAACGTCGCTAGTTTGGGTCAAGGAGCCACCGAGAAGCCCCTTCCCTCCGTGTAAAGTGCGCCAGCGTAGCTCACCGACAGAGCCAGGCTGGCGTCGCTCCCATACCGTTTGGCCTGTGTCACTGATTCGCTGCTGTCCAATGGCCAATCGCAGTGGGGAACTGGCCTTATTTACAGGAGTTTGCAAAGCGCTCTGTGTTGTTAAAGGGTATGGCTACACTTACAGTTGTACAGCACTTGGAGTTACAGCTGTCTTCATACAGCTGTGTAGGGAAAGCGCTGCAGTGTGGCCGCATTTGCAGCTGTTGGGAGTGGTGCATTGTGGGCAGCTATCCCAGCGTTCAAGTGGCTGCAATGTGCTTTTCAAAACAGGGGGGTGGGGTGGAGTGTGACAGAGAGAGTGGATTTTTGGAGCTGACACTGTTCTCAGCTTCCTGCCTTGCAAGTTCTAAGGACTGGAAGACACACAGCACCTACCTTCAATCATTTTAAAAGTTTTGACCCCTTCCCCCACCCCCTCTTATTCACCAAATGCAAATTATGCACTCCTAAATAGCCATCAGACCACATAAGCAGCTGCTCAACACAGACTTCTCCCTCCCCCTCTGCCCTGTGAGCGTGCGGTTTCTCTCTTCAAGCAAACAGCTGTGAACATTCCAAAGCAATTCCCTTGCCTGCCTCCGCTCGCTCAGCAAACCGGAGCTGTGTTTGTTTTTTAAATAAGCAGTTCGGAGGAGCTTGGAGTTCAGCCATTCTTCCGGTTTGTTGTGAGCAGGCATTCTGGGATACCTCCTAATACCCTGGAGGCCAATAACAGCGCTTTTGGTGGCCACACTTGATGAGCAGTGCTGCATCACCAGCGCTGCAATCGTTACCCCAAGCAGACCAGGTGTACAGCCAGCACTGCAGCCAGGGAGTTGCAGTGCTGGATGTGCCTTGCAGGTGTGGACAGTTACTAAGTTGCAGCTCTGTAAACCCACCACCAGTGCTGCAACTCTGTAGCCAAGCCCAAAGAAGCAACATCAATGCCTGTTCCATTTTCTCGTGTATAAATCTAATTGTATTTTGAGTCATGCAGCACTCAAAGGAGCACAAAGCATACTATCAAAACAGGCTACAGAAACCTTGCAACGCTCTGCTTATTTTTTTTAATGGATGGGCAATTTAATTATTACTGTCGTCGTGGTTAAGATGAGGGTGTAGCAGTAGCATTTGTGTAAGGGCAGATGAACTGTCACATCAGTTTTACATAGCAAAAATGGTATATGCTCATACTTTATGATGCAGGCTCTAATTATATAAGAATAAAGAGGCCAAATGAAAGTTTTACTGGCAACCTTAATCAAGGCATTTCTTGAATTCTGAGTGATCGACTTTGCAAACAATGTTTTTATAATATTGTTTTTGTATATAATTTCTTATCTTTTTTTTAAAAAAAATCTCCAACAGCTGGAGCCATATTCATCCCCAACTTGGGTCATCAACAGGGTTTGAACCTTTAGGGCCACATTACATACAAAGGTGTTGCAACTAGAGGTGCAGGGGGTGCTGCAGCACCTCAAACTGGAAGTGGTTTCAATTATATACAGGATTACAGTTTAGTTCAGTGGCCTACATCACCCCCACTATAAAAATTGTTCCAGAACCCCAGGTTACATACTTCTACCACTTGAGCTGATAGAGTAACTGTTAAATGATAAACAGCCTACTACTCCTATGTGGATCAACCACTAGAAGTGGTGAATTACACACTTTGCCAGGGGATTTCTCAGCTATTTGCTAACAGCAGAGGAATATAGAGACTTGGGTGTCATAGGTTCAATTTCAGGTTTTGGAGGGGAATGTTACAGTTAGACTCTTATGCGCCCCGCCTTTTCCTCTTGTAGCCGCTCAGTAGTCAAATACAGTGGCTTCCTTCTTCTCTTCATTGTCTGTCACCAGCTGAATTTACAGGAAAGAGTCTCCTTGAACTCAATTCCCTGTGTCTAGCGCCACAGTGGCCTACAGCAGCTGTGAGGAGCAATTTCCGGGAGGTTCTGCTCAGCCCCTGCAGTTCTGGAGTGGAGCGTGGCTAGTAAAAATGGAGACTTCATAGCCTTTAACTCCCAGAATTTAACAAGTCTCTACTGAGCATATGTGGGGTTTCTGTGCTTTTTTTTTTTTTTTCCGCCTCTCCCCCCCCCCCAATCCCCCCGAGGCTCATAATTTGGCCAAATTTGAGCAAATTTTCATGGGGACAGCATAGGGCATAGATCCCTGACATCAAGGCAACCCTGCCGCTCCCTTCCAAATTTCAGATTCTTGTGACAAAGCAAGGAGGTGCTAGAGCTTATCAACGAAACGGTTGTAAGAATTCTTTTAACACTGGCAAAACAGTGAAATATTTTCCCTATTAATCTTATTTTCAGAAATACTGAACTATTTTGACTTAAAATAATAATAGGAAAAAAATCTTTTGTCTGCTTGAGGCACACAAAGACCAGAGGAAATTTCAGCCCAAATGATTTAAGTTTGGCAAAGTTATATGTAAGTGAAAACAGAGTCATCTAATGGTAAGTGTCAGAGAATCTTAACTCAGGAACCAGCTCTGCTTATAATATTTTCTCAATACTAATGGTGCTTGGTGTCAAGCAAGCACAAAAGACCACATAATTGTTGCTCAAAGGAACTTTCTGTCTAGTATAGACACAAGCAAGCATAATATACAGGAGATGGTGCAAGCGTTGCTGGAGAAATCTTGTAGTAATCAACATTTAGGCTTTGTGGGAGATGTCTGTTTGTCAGAAAAGGAGATTTAGCACCTGCTGAAGCAAGTTCAGACAGAAAGGGTAGATGAAAAGTGTGAATACTTGAAGTATTCCAAGTCAATAATAAGGAGATGATTTGAGTCAAAGCAAAATGAAAGGGAGTAGGAAAAAATGGGAGCAGACATGTAGGCATGGCTAGATATAACTCAAGGACTCAAGGTTTTCAGTACAATATATTTCATCTAGCACTATCCTGTGAGGTTGGAAGTGTCCAGTTGTGCTAGTTATAACAGAATTGAACTTGGAGCTGGAGCATGTATCTATCTAATGTAAATGTCTGTCATGTACATATCTAATAAAACACTGATCTAATTTCTTTTTTAATGGACAAAAGAGGCAGATATTCATTGTGATCAGTCATCCCACCTTAAGAACATTACCTGTGCCACATTCCATGATGTAGGAACATTTTTTTTTGCAAAAAGGATGGCTGGGGATGGTTGTTTTTTTGTTTTTGTTTTTTTCCCAGTTATTTTAAAGGCTTACCAGTCTGGAAGGAACTTGCTAAACAGGATACCATATTGTTCCAAATCTTAATTTCTTTAATGTTTCAGAGGGCTCTGGTTTCATGGAATGTATTGCTTTCTATGTACAAATGGTACTTATTCGATCCTATCTCTTACTGAATTAGTGTTGGTTAGATTTTTACAGTTTTAGTACACTGGAAGTCTCTTCTGAAATTGATTATTTTGTCCAGTGTCTATTTATAAGCTACACTGTTTCTTGTCTAACTGGGAGCCTTTTGCAGTGATCTTGATTCCAAAGATTGAAGTTGAAGAGTTGCGAAGATTCAAAGGATGCCAGCCAAAAAAAGTTTTAGCCATTACACAAGAAAAATATACACACACATACCCAAAAAAAATTTAAAACATTTGAAAGTTTGATTTTATTGTGTTGTCTTCCTAGGATCCTTTTCCAAATTGGCTTTCCTGGAGAAGGTTACCTATCTGCCTTCCTCTTACAGGGATAGCAGCATATCATGGGGCATTTAGATGAATTTTGACTGAGACAACAACTTTGTAAGTCATAAAAGTTCATCCATAAATGCATTTTAAATCAGGCTCTTTTAATGGGTAAAATGTTTAACCCACTATGAATTTTGTTTCCAATTTTATACCCACAAGTCACTTTTGACAGACAAACTTAGTGCCTCATATGTCTCAAAGATAGATGTTGATTCTAAATACTATAATATAACAAGTCATCCTATTAAGCTGTGTTCTAAGTATGTAATCAGTTGATTCAACAGATGCTATAACAACTCTTAAGTTCTGGTTTCTCTGAAATGATTATTAAATGAGGATCTAGATGCCTGTATGTCCAATTATATTTACACAATTGACCATCAGTTTTTTTTACCTACATTTTTTTTTTCAATGCAACCATAATAGGAATGTAAGCCACAAATAGATCTTTTGCGGTACCTGTTGATTATTACTAATCTTAGGGCTTGGCTACACTGGAGAGTTGCAGCGCTGGTGAGGGGGTTACAGCGCTGCAACTCAGGATGTGGCCACACTTGCAAAGCACAGCCAGCGCTGCAACTCCCTGGTTGCAGCGCTGGCTGTAAACCCGGTCGTACCTCGGGTGTAGCGATTCCAGCGCTGGTGATGCAGCGCTGGTCAGCAAGTGTGGACACCACCAGCGCTTTTATTGGCCTCCGGGGTATAAGGAGGTATCCCAGAATTCCTGTCCACAACAAACCGGAAGAAAGGGGGAGCTCAGAGTTCAGCCAAACTGCTTATTTAAAAAACAAACACAGCTCCTGTTTGCTGAGTGAGCGGAGGCAGGCAGGGGAATTACTTTGGAATGTTCACAGCTGTTTGCTTGAAGAGAGAAACAGCACGCTCACACGGCAGAGGGGGAGGGGGAAGTCTGTGTTGAGCAGATGCTTATGTGGTCTGACGGCTATTTAGGAGTGCATAATTTGCATTTAGTGAATAAGAGAGGGGTGGGGGAAGGGGTCAGAACTTTTAAAATGATTGAAGGTAGGCACTGTGTGTCTTCCAGTCCTTAGAACTTGCAAGGCAGGGAGCTGAGAACAGTGTCAGCTCCAAAAATCCACTCTCTCTGTCTCCCCCACGCTCCCTGTCACATTCCACCCCACCCCCCTCTTTTGAAAAGCACGTTGCAGCCACTTGAATGCTGGGATAGCTGCCCACAATGCACCACTCCCAACAGCGCTGCAAATGTGGCCACACTGCAGCGCTGGTAGCTGTCAGTGTGGCCACACTGCAGCGCTGGCCCTACACAGCTGTACGAACTACCAGCGCTGCAGAACTGTAAGTGTAGCCATGGCCTTAGATTTGAAGACAGCGGATTATCATTTGAATGCTTGGTGACTGAAAATAGCTGGTTTGGAGCTTAACGGTGTGATTAGTATGTATCTGAGGATATGTCTACACTGGCAAGTTTCTGCACCACGTTATACCACTTTTATTAAAACACTGGAATTAAACTGCTTTTGTGTGTCCACACTGTACTCCTCATGATGGTGGAGCACATCCACATTAGCAGCTCTTGCAACAGCAAAGACAGCAATGTATTGTGGTAGCTATCCCACTGTACAACTGGCCACAGGGTGCTTTGGGAAGCATTTGCAATGCCTCATGGGGCAGATACAGGGTCATATGATTCAGGTTTCCCAATCCCATTGTTCCATGGGCATCCTACTACATTGCCAGCTGCTTTTCAACTCAAGGGATGGGAGGGAGAAGTGTATTACGGGGAGAGTGTGTGTGTGTGTGTGTGTGTGTGTGTGTGTGTGGATGGATGGATGGGGGGCGGGGGGGAGAGACTGTGTTTTCGGGGACAGAGAATGTGTCAGCATGCTGTATTGTAAGTTCAGACAGTGGCAGGAAGCAACCAGTCCTGTGGGAGGGGAAACGCTGAAATCAGCCTGCCCCTCTCTCTTTTTTGTGCGTGCCTCTGTGTTCAACAGCATGAGCATTCCACATTAATGGTTTGCTTTGTGTCCTGGAGTAGATCAGCACAGCATGCAAGGGCTGTCAGAAATGGTGCTTTGAAATGGGAGGAGTACATGTCTCCAAGGCAGAGGCATTCAAAACAATTAGCAGAGCGGTCACTTGAAGTATTATGGGACAGCTCTGGAAGTGCAGAAAGCAATCAAGTGTCTACATTGGCAACAGAGCACTGGAGCGTCTGCACAAATACTCCTACGACTCTCTTTGCAGTGTTTTTTTTTTCCCCCAGCGCTGCAACTGAGGAGTTTCTGTGCACAAAGTGGCTTGGTAATGTGTACATGTCTGCAGTTTGAGCCCAAAAAGCTATTTTACTGCGCAGAAACTTGCCAGTGTAGACAGGCCCTGAACCACTGGCAGAAAGACTCCGTTGCCTAGCATTTCTTGCATCACTGAAATGAACATTGCAAAAAAAAAGTTCTAATAAAATTTGTTGCGTTTAATTTCTCCACCGCAGAGATGCCCTGCAGGTATTGTAAATACAGATGGATTTTTTTCCGCACTAGTTAGGATTCCGAAGTAGCTGTGATCCATTGTACAGGAGTACACTTGCTGGGATCCGTTGTACAGGAATACACTTTCAAAATCTTCTAAAAAGTTTTGGAGTCTATATCTCTTGTAGTTAAACACTGCAGTGGCAGTCCCATGATCTAATATAATTAGGGATTGTTTTGAAGCAGGTATGTTCCATTCCTTGCAAAGCATGAACAGTTTTATTAGCTCAGGTCATCTAAAATGTGACTAGAAATCCTAGTGGTATATTTGACTTGCATTTAAACAGAGATGGAATCCCCCTTTTCAAAAGACTGCTCGCTCTTTCAGTGACAAAATTATGAACTGGGACTAATTGTTTTCGACCCTCAGTCCTCCTTGTTGATGATTTTTTGAACAAGAAGTGTACTTCAAAGTAAGCTCTTCAAAATGTGCGCATACAATGTGTACGCTTTGGCAGAAGTTGAAGGACAATGACTTCTAGGACTTAACCCCTTTTCTTGCCTGTAGTTTAGTCACAATCTTTGTCCCTTTCACTCTTGTAATTCTAAACCAGGGGTCTGCAACCTCTGGCACGTGGCTCGCCAGGGTAAGCACCCTGGCGGGTCGGGCCAGTTTGTTTACTTGCCGCATCGGCAGGTTCAGCGGACCGCGGCTCCTACTGGCCGCGGTTCGCTGTCCCAGGCGGGACTGCTGCAGGCCGAGGGATGTGCTGGCCACAGCTTCCTGCCACCCCCATTGGCCTAGGACGGTGAACCGTAGCCAGTGGGAGCTGCGGTCCGCCGAACCTGCCAATGCAGCAGGTAAACAAACTGGCCCAGCCCGCCAGGGTGCTTACCCTGGTGAGCCGCGTGCCAGAGGCTGCATGCCAACCCCTGTTCTAAACTAAGAATTCAGAGTTGTTTGGATGGTCTTGGCTTTTGGGGGAGGAACCCATCTCTTGGGCAATGTCTCCTTTATGCTACCCATCTACAGTTCAGATCTTTCTCTCTCCAGCAGCTGTGTAACATAAAGCCATATAGAAAGGTTCTCCTGGATGGGAGAAACATAATTTGGAAATGTTTTGGGGACTAGTCATCAAGGGAGAGAAGGATTTCTTTCTTGCCTTTGCAACAGGCTAAAATTCCTGCCATGTCACTGTTAGCTAGGATTATTTTATCACTCTTCCAAGTAGACTGTCCTCTGCCTTCCTACTTTCAAAGAGGCTGAAAGTGAAGTTTCTTAGTAGAATGGTACCTCTGGTCACCAGGACAAATCATTGTAGCCGTGTAAGGTATTGCTTCCTCACCTCTAGGGGTTGCAATATCTGTGATCCCAATTTGTGCAGACCTGGAACAAGGAGTTAAAAATCTAGTGACAGCTCAGCTATAAATGGGAAGGGCTGCGACTACCAATGTTCTCCTCCTGCAGTTTAGGAAACTGATTGATTGCATGAGAGACTGAGGGGTGCCAGTTGTGAGCCACTTCCTGAGCTGCACATGGGCCTCATCTACAATTCAGGACAGCTCAGTGTGAGGCACCATTAAAAGCCAGCAGAGCACCATTGGTTGTCTGGTAGGATTTTATAATACACTATTATTCATGATTGATAGTGGCCCCTAAAATATCCTCTTTCCTGGCTTTGCTCTCATGGGTCATCACGGCTTATAGATGACCCATGACAGACATAGCAGGAGGTGGGAGGAAATGACAGATTTTCCATATATGCTTGGCCAAGGCAGTTGTGACAGTTGCTGGTTAATGTGGATGCTTGCTATAGTCACTTCATGCCTCTGTCACCTTGACTAGTTCACTGTAATATACTTGAAACCTTCAGGAATCTTAAGCTAATACAGAATGTGCCTGACTGCTCGCCAGTCTTACAAAATGAACCCATTGCCAGTGCTCTGGCTGCCATGTTGATTTAAATGTAGGGCTTATCAACCTGAACAATTAAAGCATGGCAAGCTGGAGTATGACTCTACCTTTCACCAGTAGCCTGTGATTTAACCATCCTGCTGATGTGTGTTTACTGAGTGCTTTGAGCTAGTCCCCTTAGAAATGGGGCTAGCTGAGAGCATCTTAACAAACTGTTCATGTACATCAGCAGGATGGTTAAATCACGGGCCACTGGTGCAAGGTAGAGTCACACCCCAGCTTGCTGTGCACTAATTGTTCAGGTAAACAAGCCCTTAGAAATCCCTAAAAGGAGCAGCTAGGAATCTAAGGGCTAGTCTATACTGGCAACACTAAACTGCTGTCGTGGCAGCGCTTTAACATGGCTTGTATGTTCGTAGCAGAGCACTGCTCTCTCCCAGTGCTCTTAAAAAAACCCACCTCTATGAGGGGCATAGCTATCAGTGCTGGAAGCATGGCCTACAATGGCACTTTACAGTACTGAAACTTGTGGCGCTCAGGGGGGTGTTTTTTCAGACCTCTGAGTGAGAAAGTTGCAGCGCTTATATAGTTTTCTCTCAGGAGAAGAGGGGCTTTGCTTTTGAGGGGTTGCACTTACCTTTGTGGAGATGGCTAACTGGGGATATAACAGTTATACTTCAGGAACAAGCATATACTGCAGTCTAATTACATCTAAGAATGGAGAGATTACGACATCTGTTTGTGAAACTGATCTGTTCTTAGCTGCAAAGCACTGGGCTAAATATGTGCTTGCTTTTGAAGGAAGAGTTTGTGTAACCTTGGCTTTTCATATTCCTCCCTCAGTGGTAGCTGTCCCAAGGGCACATGAACAAAAAGAATTTGGTTGGGGGAAAAGAATCTCCCCCATCTGGACAGGTTGAGAGTTCCGCTGTTAAAATAACAGTATTTTAGACCTTGTTTCAAACTGGATTTAATTGGCATTAAACTGCCATTAAAATATAGACGTAAAGTCTGAGAGTTCTTTTAACTCGCTTGATTAGCAATGTTTCCACAAAGATAGCTAAACATACCTTGTAATTGTGTTTTCATGAAAATGGCACTTACTGCCATCACTGCAACTGTCAAAAAATGCACTAGATTCATCCTGATGTAAGTGCTCTTCAGTGGAGTAGGTGGAAATTGGCTCAATGACTGTTGATTATGCAGACCAGTGGGGAAAACACATAAGCTGCACAGTCATGAAGCTAACAAATTTGTATCATACGTACTAAAATGCAGCTTACTAAAAAAGTCTACGTGGTTTATGAAGCATTCTCTCATGTCATATTTTTAAAAAACTGTGTATACTCAGCAGCCCAATAATAAGTTACTATGGGGCATACTCACAGGAGTGCACTTGCAGCATCTTGAATCCTCCAGTGAGCATGATTACAGAATGGAAGAACTCTAGAAATAATGGTGAAAATATTCCTCTAGCGGTTATACTGAATATGCATTTAAAAGTAGAGGCTGACAGTTTAAATACGCTGGGGTACATGTTGGCCATGCACATACCTGTGCTGAGCTACTGCATCTAGACATATTGTCTCAAACTAATAAGAGCAATGTCTTCAGAGACTTCTTACCATACAGACTCTAATGTAAGAGTACAGAATTGTGAAATTTATTAGGGTAAAATTTGTGCCTCTCAGGACAATGCATGGCAGTTTCTAATGCATGTTGCGTTTTGCCCTTTTATGTCCATCCTGTATCATGTAGCAGCAGACAGTCCCAAATGTGTGCCAGCAGCTAACATTGACCCAACCATATCAGGCTGTAATACCCAAGTGTAATAGACTTCAGTTTAATGTGTCAAGCCATTGAAGTTTGTCAACATAGAGATTATGTACAATATAACTATGTTTTGAAGGCTGGGTCTCCTAAGCATTGTAACAGTGAAATCCTCATTGGCAACTTACCCTGAACTAGAGGGACAATTTGATTCTTGGTTTCTTTATCAAAAGCAAATGCAAATTCTTTTGTGACTTACATTAATTACTGCTTGTTTGAATTCACCAGGAATAAAACCCTATACTTCATTATATTTTTTCTTAGTTTGTAGTTAGATGGAAGAGGCAGCCAGTCCTAGTGCTTTTAGAGCTTGGGCTTTTGCCACCCTCTTGATCTTAAAAAACCTAGAGGTGAAATCCTGGCCCCATTGAAGTCCATGGCAAATCTCCCACTTGCCACAGTGGGACCAGGATCTCACCCTAGTATATTAGATGAGTGAAAAGACTATTTAGAGGGTACATTTGTATTCTATCAAGACAATTTAGATATTTTCAGTTTTAGTACAATAACTTAATTGAGGAAAAATTGCTGCAGCATTACTTATGTCTTCCACTTTTCCATTCAAGATCAGTAATTTGAAGGAAACTAATTCTCTTCTTTGCTCCTCTTTCGTGCATCGTCTGAATGGTGAACCATGTTGAACACTGACAACAGTACGGTAAGAAAAGCTTTTTCTGCTTCATTTCAGCTGTTGGTAATTTTGCTGTATTAGCATTGTTATGAACTGACCTGACTCCGTCTAAGGAGGTGCATTGCTAACCTTCAGGACTAGTGAGTTAGTAAAAATTTTCCTCACCTCTCTACTCCCATGTGTATCAGGCTAACAATTCCCTCATGTAAGGAGGATTAAAGCAGCTAAGGAATCACTTCTGAAAGATATGGGTTTCCTTCACAGCCCTCTCAGTCACTGTTTGCTAGGGGCATGGGATTGATTTAGAGCTCCATCTCCAACTACTGCACAGTCATGTGTTGTTGCTAGATGAATTGAATGTTTTATTTTTAACCATGTTTACTTCAGACAGTAAACAACACAGTCCTACAGCTTTCACTCTAGACTTAATCTGATGGTCCAGTTATCTTCATTACTGAATCTGGAAATCATGGCTCACTGTATTGTGGGATTCAGTATACTTAGTTCTGTACTATGGCTGAGTACATCCTGACATAGAAGGCTATTCTAGTCTACTTCCCATTTAGACTGAAGACAGCCTGTACATGTGAAGTTGCACTTTATTATATTTCTATTGAATCCTGTTACATTTTAGATGAAAAACATAAAACTTCTGAGGGAGTCAGACTGAATTGCTGAGAGGATTGGGAAGGGGATTGTGGAGCCTTTTACCTCTTGGTCTCCAGTTCAAATGTAGTCCAGATCACTAGTGATTGAAGGTTACTATTTGATGGCAGATTAGTGATTTATGTGAAACAAGTTGAGTGGACTCTGGCCTTTTTTCTAATGAACACCCCCATATCACAATAATCATTGGACTTGGTACCTTTTGTAGGCAGTCTAATAAGGAATCAAATGCTGATTGAACATGAACTACCCTCAAGAACAAGAAGCTAGCATTAAGTCTCCTAAGGCTAAAACTGTTTTGAGGGTAGATGGACAGCCACTTTCCAGTGCTATCATTGTGTCAGTTCTCAAGCACTAAATTCCACTATTTTAAATTAATCCAAAGAAAACTGTAGAGGTTCTTAAAACAGTATTAGTGACAGTATACAGTATAAGCAAATTCTGAGTGTAACAGCAATTGCACAAAGTGCATTCGCAACATAAACTTAGTTAGGAAGTGGACTGGAATGTACCTCTAGTCGCATAAAGAGCTGTAGTTTTAAACAGAACATTGAAACTATTAACATAACTTGGTTATATACAAGCCCCCCCAATAACAGATCACTGTTGCTGAATTTCTGCTGCTGTGATTCTAGCTATTACAGCGTGTATCAACTTATTGGTGTCTCAGAGAAAGTAGTAGGTGTCGCTATACCACATATGCCTTCACCTAGACATTGCCATTAATGTACAAATGAAATACCATAGCTCAGAATGTTATTGTTTGTGAGTAGTAATGGATTGGTTAGATTTTAATTAGTGATTCCTCATGCATTTTCTTTCCCTGTCAATTTTCATGTTCTTCCACATTTTCAGTAGTAGAAATGGAAGTCTTTAACTTCTCTAGTCTTGTACTGTCCTTCACAAGTAAATTGTGTCTCACTATTTAAACTTCTTAAATTAAACTGTTTGAATAAAATTTTCAGAAGCATCCAAGTCCCATTGTCAGGCACTTAAGACACTTTTGACAGTGTTACTTTGTGGTGGTTAACCTTGCAACCTTAAACACATGAGGTCACTTCTCACTGTAGTAATGTAAAATTGCAAACCTTGCTGCAAAACAGCACTTAACTCAGCAAAACTGATCATGGGGGTTATTTTAGTTTTTTTGTAAGCTTTCTACCCCTTTTCTCGTACATGGGCATCCACTAGTCTGAATACTACTAAAGAGTTAGATCTGCTTATTCCACCACAGTAGAGGTAGTTGAGATTCTATCTTCCTTCCTTTGAGTTGGAAGTGGAAGCAAAATTGTCTCTATTCTAGTGCACAGGTAAAATCCACAAGCTTGTGTCCAGACCATTGGATGGCCCTCTACAAAAGAACTAAAGTTACAGGTGAAGAAACCTATTTTCCCTCTGCTTCTCTCCCCCATATACTCCCTTGTTCTGAATCACTGCAATATGTGTAATGTTAATATTAAAATAGATGCAAAAGTGGTGTTTAAATGGCTGCAAAGAATTCCAGCTTTCACTTGCAAACAGGTATCCTAATGTTACTGCTTTTGGCCTTAGCAGTTAGCCAACTTGCTGGTCTTGTGTGTGTGGTTTTTGTTAGGAGGAGAAATTCCTGATGGGTATTTATTTGATGCAGTCATATTTATTTACATAGTATGTATATAAAATCTTGTTTTCCAGAACACAGTTCCAAGCCTCTCTTAGGCAGCACTCTGCACCAAGGCTTTCTCTTACCTATTTCTCAAGATCATGCTCTGAATTCTTATGTGGCTTTTTGCTGCCTTTTCTTTCTTCCTGTGGTGTTTCTTCTTTCTTCTCTCATGCACATGCATGGATACACAGTTGGAAATAAATGCAGGGAAAAGGGTTTGACTTATCAGACCCCCAGAAACTCCTTGAACCGCATGGCTCAGACACTGCCCAGACTTGTATGCTGTCTAGTCTTTGGCAGTGATTTTCCATGGTTTCAGCTATCACTAAACAGAGCAGAAAAGATTCCTGTGGCCCCTTATAGACTAACAGACGTATTGGAGCATGAGGTTTCGTGGGTGAATACCCACTTCGTCAGATGTATTCACGCACAAAAGCTCATGCTCCAATATGTCTGTTAGTCTATGGCCTGGTCTACACTACACATTTAAACCGATTTTAGCAGTGTTAAACCGATTTAACGCTGTACCCGTCCACACTACGAGGCCCTTTATATCGATATAAAGGGCTCTTTAAATTGATTTCTGTACTCCTCCCCGACGAGAGGAGTAGCGCTAAAATTGGTATTACCATATCGGATTAGGGTTAGTGTGGCCGCAAATCGACGGTATTGGCCTCCGGGCGGTATCCCACAGTGCACCACTGTGACCGCTCTGGACAGCAATCTGAACTCGGATGCTCTGGCCAGGTAAACAGGAAAAGCCCCGTGAAATTTTGATTTTCATTTCCTGTTTGCCCAGCGTGGAGCTCTGATCAGCACGGGTGGCAATGCAGTCCCAAATCCAAAAAGAGCTCTAGCATGGACCGTACGGGAGATACTGGATCTGATCGCTGTATGGGGAAACAAATCTGTTCTATCAGAGCTCCGTTACAGAAGATGAAATGCCAAAGCATTTGAAAAACAAATCTACAGGCTACACAGTGCTGCGTGACAAGCGTAACGGGAAGCCAGAGACTCAAACGGACGCTCATGGAGGGAGGGAGGGGGTACTGAGGACTCCAGCTATCCCACAGTCCCCAGCAGTCTCCGAAAAGTATTTGCCTTCTCGGCTGAGCTCCCAATGCCTGTAGGTTCAAACACATTGTCCAGCGTGGTTCAGGGTATAGCTCGTCAATTTACTCCCTCCCCCAACCATGTGAAAGAAAAGGGAAAGAAATCGTTTCTTGAGTTTTTTCAGTGTCACCCTATGGCTACTGAATGCTGGTGGTAGACACGATGCTGCAGCAGTGAAGAGCAGTATCCACTCTTCTCCCCTCCCCGGTGGCAGACGGTACAATATGACTGCTATCCGTCATCACCATCAGCCCGTGCTTGATAACTGCTAAAAACCCTTGGCTGGCCTCAGGGGCGCCTGGGTAAAAATAGGAATGATTCCTGGTCATTCCCAGTAGATGGGACAGAACGGCTGGTAACCGTCCTCATCATAGCAACTGGGGGCTGAGCTCCATCAGCCCCCTCCCTTTCCTGTGTAAAGAAAAGATTCTGTACTGCCTGGACTATCATAGCAGTGGGATGCTGGGCTCCTCTCCCCCGCACTGCTTAATGTCCTGCCTGGACTATCATAGCAGCTGGAGGCTGCCTCCCCCTCATTTTATCTCACTAACAAGTCACTGTTTGTTATTCCTGCATTCTTTATAACTTCATGAAACAAATAGGGGGGACACTGCCACGGTAGCCCCGGAAGGTTGGGGGAGGAGGGAGGCAACAGGCAGGGTTGTTGCAGGGGCACCCCCCCGTGAATGGCATGTAGCTCATCATTTCTGCGGGATCTGACACAGAGTGGCTGTGCTCTCTGATACACTGGTTCTCTAGTACACTTGCCCCATATTCTAGGCAGGACTGACTCTATTTTTAGAAACCATAAAGGAGGGATTGACTCAGGGAGTCATTCCCAGTTTTGCTTTTGCGCCCCCGGCCGATCTCAGCCAGGGGCACCCATGATAGCAGCAGACAGCACAGAAGGATGGATAACCATCATCTCATTGCCAAATTACACTGGCAGCAGACGGTACAGAACAACTGGTAACCATCTCTGCTATCATGCAAAAGCAAATGAATGCTGCTGTGTAGCGCTGGAGTATCGCCTCTGTCTGCGGAATCCAGTACACATACGGTGACTGTGTTTTAAAAAAAAAAAAAAAAAAAAAAAAAAAGCTGTGCTATGGCGTCTGCCAGGGCAATCCAGGGAAAAAGGGCACGAAATGATTGTCTGCCGTTGCTTTCCCGGAGGAAGGAAGGAATGACGACATTTATCCAGAACCACCCGCGACAATGATTTTTGCCCCATCAGCCACTGGGCTCTCAACCCAGAATTCTAAGGGGCGGGGGAGACTGTGGGAACTATGGGATAGCTACGGAATAGCTACCCACAGTGCAACGCTCCGGAAATCGACGCTAGCCTCGGACCATGGACGCACACCACCGAATTAATGTGCTTAGTGTAGCCGTGTGCACTCGACTTTACACAATCTGTTTTATAAAACCGGTTTATGTAAAATCGGAATTATCTCGTAGTGTAGACGTACCCTATAAGGTGCCACAGGACTCTTTGCTGCTCTTTCAGATCCAGACTAACTTGGCTACCCCTCTGATACTTGACACTAAACAAAGTGCATTTAACTGTTCTCATTTACCTAAGTGAAAGGTAGTTATTTCCCAACAGCTTCTGCAATGTGGCATGATTGCTCGGAGCTCAGACCTGCTTGGTGGGAGCAATCTAGCCTCCAGCATAATACTGGAATGACCCCTTAAGTTAGTCACTGAGGTATTTTGCACTGAGGTTTTTTTTTTTTTTTTTTTTTTTCCCCTGCCTTTTATTTTGAATAGTGGTTTGGAGAATTTCTCGTATGAACAAGATGCACTCTTTGTTTGCATAAGTTGGCTATAGACTCTAGCATAAACCTCAGGTTACAGTAGTGACCACAGAGTGGATTCTGTTGCCACTTGACAGCCTGGGAAGAATAGTGTGTTCTGTTCTTGTTCCCCATGTGACAAACTATGCCAAACCCATCTACATGGGATTGGGAAAGTGGGGAGGATTTTTTCCTGCAATGGAGAGGATGAGACCCTTATTTGACACGAGGTGTTTTTTTTTTTTTCTTCCACTTAAGTGTGCTTGAAAGCTGTCTCTATTCTAATTTGAAAGGAAGCTCTACCACACTACTACTCTTCCAGAACTTCCTCTCTTAGGCCACGTCCAGACTAGGTATTAAAATCGATTTTAGATACGCAATTTCAGCTACGGGAATAACGTAGCTGAAGTCGAATTTCTAAAATCGAGGTACTCACCCGTCTGGACGGCGCGGCATCGATGTCCGCGGCTCTCCGTGTCGATTCCGGAACTCCGTTCGGGTTGATGGAGTTCCGGAATCGATGTAAGCGCGCTCGGGGATCGATACATCGCGTCCAGACTAGACGCGATATATCGATCCCCGAGCAATCTATTTTAACCCGCCGATGCCGCGGGTTAGTCTGGACGTGCGCTTAAAAACATGTAAGAATAACATGTAGATGATAGTAGAAAAAAATGAAATCTTTCAAAATTAGAGGATAAACTCTTTGCTTCCTTCTGTTTTATTTACAGCACTTTTGGGGACCGGTAGCCAACTGGGGACTCCCTATTGCTGCTATTAATGACATGAAGAAATCTCCAGAGATCATTAGTGGCCGAATGACATTTGGTAAGAAACAGGGTTGAAACTAGGACAGACTTAAAATGTCAAACTACTTAAAGTCCATAAAGAAACTTTCCAAATGCTACACTTCAAGCACTAATTTTAGTTTAACATACCTGTAAACTCTCTTGTTTTCTCTGAAATACTATGGATGTAAGTTTTAAAAAGTAACTAGTAACTTCTGGATACTTTTCTGAGGTGCCCAACTTGAAACATCTTAAAGGGGGCAGATTTTTTTTTTCCAGAGGATGGATTAGTGTAGATGGGTGGGGCTCTGAAAAGTGTCTCAAGTGTAGGCATTCAAAATCACTAATTGCTTTAGAAAATTTAATCTCCTTTGTCTACTACTGTAAAATGTTAGTTCCTGAACATTTTCCTAGCTTATTTCCAGTGTTCACTTAATACTACTTCCCTCTTGTACCTGGGCTCTCACTGATGCTGCTTCTGTGTGGTATGGGATTTAAGTTACAATACTTGCCAACCGGAGAACTGAAAGGGAATGTCTTCTGAAGCTGCCTGCACCTTAATAACAGAATTAAATTGCCTTTAGAGAGTAACAACTGTCTATTAGAAGGTTTTCTACAAATGCAAGGGAGCTACAATCACTCTTTTAAAACTTCTCTCTACCGTTCATTAACTCTGCGTTCTGTTCAGAAGATTTGCTGCTAGAAAATGCAAGAATAGTTTCATTTAAACATTTGCTTCTGCTTTCCTTCTGACATATTGGATTTCCTTTCTTCTTGCATGATAAAAATAAAACCAAACAAAAATCCTTTTTAAGCACCAAGAGAGGGTTTGCAGTGGCGAATCCCAAGCAGAGGCAAGCATCTATCCCAGAGTTCACTCGTCTATCTCAGAGGGGTAGGGGTTAGTACACACCTCTCAGTTTGGCATTTCCCATTGGTTAGTTTAGGCAACGAGCCACCTAGCATGCTGGCTTTTGTGAATCCCTTTTAAGTTTAATGTACAGCTCTTACTTACATAATTACATTTACATTAGCCAAAATATAGTGCCTTCCACTTAATTTGTTCAATAGTCTTTTGAGCAGATTCCCCCCAAAGCAAAAACATGCTTATTATAACATATGACCTCTACCCATTTAATTTATTTGCTTCAAACAAGTATTATTGGATAATTGAATCACTGTCTATTGAACGTTGCTCTCAAGATGGCCAATATTGCTTACTGAGATGGAAGAGACCCCTTTGCAGGGCTTTGTATCTGTGCTTCGGCTCCGCTCCAGCTCCAGGCAAAAACTTTCAGCTCCACTGCCCTGGTTTGGGTATTCACCCTGTGATGTGGGAGACCCACTGCTTCAAATCCCCCTTGCAAGTGATGGGGAGAAGGGTCTTGAACTGGTCTCTGACACTTCTCATGTGAATGCCCTAACCACTGGGCCATGGGATAGTCTGATGTGGGGGCACCATCAAAGTTTCCTGTTGAAGTGGTTCCACTTTGGATAAATAATTTAAAAGAAGTCATTGGAGCAGGGGATTTGATTCTGAGTTTTCCACCTCCCAAGTGAGTGCTTTAACTACCAGGCTACAGTCATTCCCATGCTCACTCACTTGTTCTTTCCCCTGCCCCCATGATGATTTTTTTAATTATCCACAGTGGAACACTTTCGACAGGAAAGACTGAGGCACCTAGTACATGAGGTAGTGCAGTCATGGTAACATGGACAGCAGCGAGTGTTGCCACTGGCTAGGTGCCCCAACTACTTACCCACAGGGTCTGACAGCTTTGTACTCAGGGCTGCTAGCCCATGTTGCTGCTTGCTGCTTTCCATGCTACTCTGGCTATGCTATCTTTAGCACACTAGCTGGATGAGAGCTGACACAAGTATGTCCACAGGAGCTGGGAATCACACCCTTAGCTCAAAGCATAGACGTAGCCTCATGGAGTCCCATATCAGCATATCCCATAGCCCAGTGGTTAGGGCACTCACTTGAGAGGTCGCAAATCCGTGCTCAAATCACTTCTCCCCCTCACATGGAGTGGGGATTTGTGTAAAATCACCTGTAGGGGCTTAAGCCAGTACACAAGCTCTGAATGCATCAGATTGGGCCCTGCAGATAAGTTAGGCAGAGGAATGCCTATCTTCCTGCAGTTGATGACTCGTTCTAGGGCTTAGAAGGCCAAATGCCTGGTGTGGGTCTGCAGTGCACATGCTCAGTGGCAAAAACATAGGTGCCTAGGGAATTTTTACTGCAAAAACTCAGGTGCTGAGGAAGTTTAGGTGCCTACAGCAACCAGGGGCAGCTGAGTGAGAGTTTTGTGAATCCCACTGGGACCTGATTCTGGGTTTTTAGATGTCTCAAGAGGAAATTGCCACTTTTAATCTAGCCCATGCTGCAGAAATTGATAAAACACATCGCTTCTTTTCCATCTTCACAGTGGAATTGCCTTGTCCTAAGCAACTAATGAAAAGGGACTTTTTGAAGTGTAACTTTGTTCAGCCTTTAGAGAGCCCTTATTATATAGCTGATGCTGGGTACTTAAAATTTTATTGCATTTACTGTACATGTTTTGCAAGGTCTTCGTTTTGCACAGGTAAAATGGATGTTTCAGGCCAATGTTGAAACTAACCATCTTCTCCATGTAGTGAAATAGTACATTCCAGGATGGAAGCTTAAACATCCATGTAGGTTTTGAGAGGATTTTTAAATAGTGAAATTACACAACTCTTCAAATATTTTGCCAAAGAACTTTGCTCCATCAGATATATGTACACTACAGCACAATCTTTAGTTAGCTAGTTCACTTTCAACTTAATACCTGTTTACAAGCAGAAGGTTATATGACTGTTAAGAAATAGATCTGTTTACAATGTTTGATGCTGCAGTCATCCTCCAGCACTATTACAAAGGTTAGTAGGTGAGTGTTTCTCCCCACAAAGCTTTATTTTTGCTACAAGTTTGAATGAGTTGCTTTCATTTTGTAGAAAATGAAAGTTTTCTTCCTTCTTCCAGATTTTCTGCTAGGAATGCAAATAATTCTCTTAAAATAGAAGGCTTTCCCTTCTGTAAAAGCTCTGTCCTATTTTAACAGAGCTATTTCATGGGGGCTCACAAAAGGTTTTCTTGCATCTAAATTTCCATCAAAAACTGAAGAGTGACACTACTGCAAATTTATTTTCCTTGGATTTTAATTTTCTACTTCCTTACTCTAAAAGCACTTAAATGGAGATTAAAATTGTTAATCATTTGCATGCCTACCTTAAGTTAGACTTTCCCTTGTAAATTGTCATTTTGGAAAATGTATGGGGCTTTTTACAAGGGAGGCGTTAGTTGCTTTTAAAAATATTTAGTCCTTTCCTAGCAAGAACCATATTTAAATATGATAAGAATTAGATTTTAAATAAGGTTCTTGCTAGGAATGTGCCAATAGATTCAAGTTTGTGAAGGCCTTATTTAGGGCCTGATCCAATTCTCATTGAACTCAATATTGACTGCAATGGGAGATAGATTTGGACCCTGAAGATGCTTTAGCAACTTGTGTGTCGTTATAGGAAGCCACTGAGCGGTTCAGAGATCCACAGCTATTGCAACTCTGTGTTTGAATCCAAGCAAAACAGACAACTTATAGAATTGTTTGCCTCTGTTGAGGTGCTACAATAGTAAAGGAGAAATGCATTCAGTAATTGCTAAATAGTGGTTTGCCATGAAATGGTGTCTTAACAAAAAACCCTTCTAATTGTTTTGTGTGTGTGTGTGTGTGTGTGTGTGTGTGTCTGTTTTGGTGGAGGGGGTAGGGTGTTGATTAGTTGGGTTTTTGTTTTTTGCCTTCCTCTGCAGCATGTGGGTACAGGTCACTTCCCAGGATTATCTGGGTATATCTCACTTAATTGTTTTCCTGCCACTGCAGAGACCTTGGGCATTGGTGTACCTTGGTCCCTCCTATTCTCTCCCTGTGGCTCATAATAATCTAGTCTCTGGTGGGCTGTACTACTTTGGTTTAAATTTAATTGTTGGGTTTAGTGTGTGGATGATGATTGTTGCCTGCAATACCCAGATTAGATTATATGGTGGTTCCTTCTGGCCTTAAACTTGGACTCTACCACTGACACTATGTTGACTCTGTTTTACAGCACTGTGTTGTTACTCTTTGACTTTTATGAGATTTGCCTACAAGGTACAGCCAAGAAACTGGCTTCTGTTTGCATGTCACTTCACTAATGAAATTGCACAGCTAATCCAAGGAGGACGACTGATGAAATACAAGTGAGTGAATTTTAAAATCTGTGTGGGGAAAGGGAAACAAACTAACATTTGCTAGGGATGTTCTCTGTACATGAACTCAGATTAGAAGGGTTGCAGTTTTTCATCTTCTGTAATCAGCAATGACTATTAGCTGCCAGATTTTGGTGCCTCTCCTGTAACATCCTATTGCTGGTTGTTCATCACTGTCATAGAGAGCAGCTACTGAGAAGGCGGCTTCCCAGGAAACAAATGGCAGAAAAGCGAAACAAATGCTGTACATTTCATTGCCTCCTCATATGCTGATACAGTAGCTTAGGAACTCCCATCTTTTGGGACACTTTAAAACTAGACTGCATAAAACAGGCAAGTTTAGGGGCCACTTTTGTTGTGGTAAGGTGAGAAACCAGATAATTTAGTAAGTATTTTTCATACCCAGCCTTTGATTTTTCACAGTATGTTCAAGCCTTAGTCAATAATTTTATATAAATACTAAGACCTTCACTGAATTCTCCTGTTTTTCTTGGTAGGATGGAAAAGAAGAACTAAATATCTTTATCTTGGAAAAACAGGGAATGTGGCCCTCATCATGAATTCCAACAAAGGAAGAGCTCTACAGCTCCTGTGATGCAGACTTCTGCATTTTCTTCTCATCATAAAATTCTTCATGAATGCAAGATCTTGCCAACACAAAACACATCATCCTTCCACTAAATTTTGTAGCCTGCCTTTTTTGTAAAGTACTCTTCCGAATGTAAACAATTACATCTAACTCTTTGCTGCCTTACAAGTTACTGACTTCTTTCTGTTAGTGAAATTACTTATCCAAAAATCGTGTGTTCAATGATTTTTTTTAAAAGGTGAGAACTTTTGTTTTTATTTAACCAGCTACATAACTGAATGGCGCAGGACCATTTCATGCATCTTAAGCCAGCTAGATCAATGTGAACATAGAGATCAGTAAGACACAATTGTAGGTGGTGTAATTGTTCTGCATATTTAAATATTTTAAAAACCATATACCATAGTACTTGTGGAGCATCCATTCCTGACTGTTTCATCGTTAAAATTTATACCAGACTTCAGCAAAACATTGCTGATCTAAAAGTGTGCATTTTCAGACTTGCCAGGTCACTCATTCAGTTATGTGACTAATGGATTTTTACCTGAAAGGGCAAGTTACTTTTTTTTTTTACATAATTTCTGGTCCCTAGAATCACCTTGAGAGAAGCAAGAATTTCTTGTAAACTGAAGGAGGGTAACAGGGTTACAAACATGCATATTTAAGAAGCTTGGAATGTTGTGGATTTTTATAATTTTGTTAAACATATTCCTTTTGTGCACTTGGGCCTCTGAAGATCGTTCTTATTCAGTCCTTATTCAGGCAAAAAAACTTCCCTTTACTTCAGTGGGAGCCTTGTCAGGGTAAGATCTGAAGGATAAAACTCCATTGTCTGTTTTCCTCCACATTGTGGCAGTCAAGTTTTTTTTTTCGTACTTCATTATACTTGCTTGAAAGTGGCATCAACAACTGCAGATAATGCATACAACATAAATAATGAATGTGACAGACGACGTAATTTTATTATCAGTAAAATGATTTTGGACAGTAAAATCTGTCCCAACTAAGTATGTACTGTCAAAAAGTTTTAATCGAAATAATGGCAATAAATAATTTCGATAAAACTCTGATGCAAGTCATCTTCACAATGAAATGGAATATTTTTCTTATATGCCAATATGAGATCTTAAAGGAAATCTCCTACAGATGAGAAGTCTGATGGTCAAGGCCTCTCAGATATAGGGGCCATTTTTTGTTGCAATGAGCTGAATTTAAAATTAAAGCAAACTGGTATATGAAAATAGTGTTGCTGTTTTTACTGACTGTGGTGGAATTATTGGCATACAGTTGACAATATATAGACAGACCTTTCAGTTGTTCTTTACATAAATGGGATTTGTTGGATCAGGAAGGAGATGAGGAAACATCTCTCTGGAATTCTTACTGTGACACACAGTGTTAATTATACCAATGACAGATCAAATCAATCTCAATAGTTTTCACTTGAGGAAAATAATGTTGATCTTGATGGTTGTTTGTATCCCATTGATCAGAAAACACACAAATGGCCACTAACAAGGAGGTTACATGGCTATGTCTTTCAGCTGGGGGAATTTTTCAGTTGACAATACAAATTATGGAAAGTGGGGGGGGAAACCACCAAAAATGCGAACTTTAGATAGTTTTAACATAAAGCCCCAAGCAGAGTTATTCATTTGAAACCTTAATGAGAATTAGAGTTAAATTGGTCAGAATTTCAGGTTTCTAAGAGACTCTGAAACAATTTGGGACTTCTAAGTCTTTGTTGCAAATATTGAGCATAATGTTCAAAATGAGGCAGGAAGTCTAAATATTGTATAACTTCAGGTAACTGCAGGACTTGGCTAACATGTTAACCCCCTCAAAACCAGGGTGTGGTCAGCTGTTCACTTCCTGAGTGTCTACTTTAACAAAAGTAGTGGAATAGTTCATATTAGAATTTACCTCAATTGCTGACTTCCTAAAGTTTGTTTTATTTCTATCTTTCTATAATGCCATAGATACTAAAACAGAAGCAGAAGTGGAAAACCCTCAAAATGTACTCAATAATCATCCCAAAGCTTGCATGCATATCCAAACTGGGACTTCTTAAATGTAGTATTTAACATCAGAATGAGGAGAAAAGGTGGCCATTAACATGAGTGGGAGTTGGGAGGTGTCACCATCTCAAAAAATGAGGCCACTTAGCTATCTGAATTTAAAGAATCTAAAACTGTATTTAGGAACCTACATTTGAAAAGTTTTGCTAAAATTTGGTGTTTAACCACATTCCCCCTCTCTACCTACTCCCACTTACTGCCATTTCCTCCTGTAAGTTGATATCAGGTTGGGTACCCTTGCCATAGATTTTCTGCATCAAATGCTCTGTTTGAGGCTAGGAGTTACCATATAACAGAATTTTTTTGCAAAACAATGTTTAGAAAAGCTGGAACTATACATCCAACATGGGGGTTTTCACTACTTACAAATTGTGTGGTCTGCAGCAATAGTTGTGTTAGATGTTCAAGAAGGCAGCAACTGTGCCTGCTATAGTCATAAAGTGTCTAGCACGTCACAAGCTTTCAGAAATAAGAAGGCAGTCTTCAGTTGCTACTCAAGTCAGAAGATATTCTGGTTGGCCCCACAAAATGGAAAAACAGAGACTGTTGCATTACATTACTAAACAGTTTTCATATAGCTAGGAGAAAGCATGTTCTCTACTTCCCGTCCTTAGCATTGTACAATGATCTGCCACCAGTAGGTAGTGGCAGATGGACTGTATGCTGCTTGTGTCAGGAAGCAGAGCCTGCAATGGAGTCAGTCTCCAGGCAATCTAATGAGGCCAACTGGCCTGTAGTAGGCAGCCTGTTTGGCTATTCCACTGATTGATTGGAAGAGTCAGCAGACTGCCTGTTAAGCCCAGCAGCAGCAGTTCAGTGGCTACTCACAGCATTTGCCTAGGCCTCTGATAGTTCCTGCCTTCTTCCCAGCCCTGCTTTTGCCTTGTCTCAATCCAGGTAATTGAGTCCTGAACTTTGGCTTTGATTTCTGACTTTGGCTCTGAACCTTGGCCCTGGTACTTGCCCTCTGACTCCAGTTCAGACCCTGGGCTCCAATTCCTGACTGCTGATTCCTTCTCTAATCACTAGACCTGACTCCTACTCTGGTCTCAAAACACAACCACCTTCATCCTGGTCACTGGCAATTTGGACACGCCAACACAAATGATAAGGGAACTAGAGATGATAGGGTGAGCATGGAGTCTATAAAAGCCAATGTCTCTCTAATGGTGGCAGCAGGAGCCCGGCACACCTTGCGAGCCCAAGTGGAGAATGCAAGCTTCAGCAGCATTGCCTTCAGCTCCAGCCCCTGCTGTCTGTGAACCCAAGCTCCCTGTACCTGGCAAGTTCAACAGCAATCAGAACAAATTTTGTAGGTTCCTAATTTAGTGTCTGCCATTATTTCTGCTATGTCCACCTCCATATCTGCCTTGTTCCTAGCCTTGCCTCCAGGTAACCCAGTCCTGACCCTCAGCTCTGATTTCTGACTTTGAGTCTGACCCTTGGCTCTGGCATCTGGCTTCTAACTCTTGTTCTGACCCTGAGCCCCAATTCCTGACTACTGACCCCTGCTCTAACCCACATCCCAATCACTGACAGTTTGCAGCTTCTCTAAAATAAAGGTGTGCATCAAATGTAGTCCTAGCCAGAGCTCTTAAAGAGTATAGGGATGCTGGCAGATTCCTCCTTTGCTCCTTGAATGTTGCTGGCCAGAGCAGTATTTAATGAGGAAGACTAACACACGTGTTGCTGTTCCTCTGAAAAGGAGCATGTATGACCTAGACAGCTTGAGCTGCAAAACAGAGCACGCATGCTAGTTAATGGGTGGTTGGCTGTGCCTGTCAGCTCCAAAGAATTGAAGAATGGGACCAGAGTGGGAGTTGAATGTTGTTCCAAATGCTCTTGAGAGACTGGAGAGAGATCTTGCCCTGCTCTTTTACTTTCATGAGGCAGTTGGGAAGAGGAAAAACTACCCTTCTCCAGTTTGTCAGCCCTTAGTTCACCAATGCCACAGAAGGTAGGATCTAGCCCTGATTATTCTATAGACTTTTCATGTCATTGCACCATGGTAAAGCATGAATGCATTCAGCTTGGTTTTACATATGTTGATAGGTCTAAATCACACTCTGATACTGTATTACAAGTGTGGAAACACCAGGTGCCTTTATAAACTACTTGTGCATATTTGACCTGTGATGCTCAGGGCAGCCCTGCACTGGAAATGCCAAGGTCAGGGCAGGCTGCAAAAGGGAGAGCAGATAGTCTCAAAACTGGTGGGTAACACTGAAGTTAACTCCTCAACCAGTCACAAACTGTGCTTCTGATTCACCCACACTGGTTATCAAGAAGCAAAAATGCAATCACACAGCCCCCTTCATTGCATTCCAGTTCTCTGGCTCCCAGTCAGCACCTAGGGCCAGTACAGTGAGAAGTTATTTTAAAACTCTACTCTCATATATAAAATGGCCTTCTGACCCCTCCCCTCCAAAAGGTCAGCCATGTTACCAGATCAATATTGGTTTGGATCTTACTCAAAATACTCCCAGCCAGCCAATCCTTTAGTGTGTAAAACTAAAGATTTATTATAAAGAAAAAAGAAAGGATAAGAAGAGAGATGTAAAATGGTAAAGCAATCACATACATACAAAGACTTCAAAGGCCATATATCAGGTTCCTAGCAGTATTGGTGAGTTTACTGGCTTGAAAGTCCCTCTGGAACACATCCACAGTTTGGATGGATCATTCAGTCCTTTGTTCAGAGTGTCCATTTGTAGCAAAGTTTCTTTAGAGGTAAGAAGCAGGATTGAAGACAAAGTGGAGACGATGCAGCTGCCTTTTATAGTCTTTTGCCATGTGACATATGCTTCCTTTGTTTCCAACACAAGCTGCCCAGCACAGGCCTTGGAAGCCTTTTCTGTCTATAATCATGCCCCTGCATGCCTTGTTGAGTCAAAAGTGTATCCCCTGCCTTCTCTCAATGGCTCAGTTGAATAACTGATGGTCCTTAATGGGCCATCAAGCAGGCTAAGCAGTGCTGATGCCAAACTGTCGGGGGGGGGGGGTGTCACCCAGAAGCATAGCACAAGTTTTTGTAATACAGACATACCTATAACTCATAATACAAACATATATAAAGGAGATTATCATAGCTGGCAGATGATAACATTTTTGCAGCTATCTTATATGGCGTATCTGGCACAACTCATTGCAATTTTACAATATTAGTAGTCATAGTAGCCTAATGTGTCCCCCAGATTCCATACAGCATCACAGCATAATAAATCCTTAAGGTGCTATGGTAGCCCGTCACTTTAAAATTAAATATATCTGACCAACTGCTAGGTGGCATCCACTAGAAGATGGCTCAAACTATAGGCACAAGCCAGAGAAGCACAACTGTTGTGGTCTAGCTCATAAAATGCTTATTGCTTCACTTACTCCACTGTGTACATAGTATGATTCCTGCTGAGTACCAATAATTGCAGCTTGTTTATAAATTGTAACCCTTCCTGGCACCCTCCAGCATCTGCAAGTACATGACAGTCTTGCAGCAACCAAAAAAAAAAGGACGCACTTTTATATCACACTCATTACCCTCCTAAGGCTACTCTGCACCATTAGAGCAAAGCAGGCATGTATGCTGTTGTCTTTTTTAATTCTTTGGTTGGGTCCCTGTAATAAATGAAGGGGTGAGGGAGCTCCCTTTTATGGACACCCAGCCAGCCAGTAGCTATAAAATCCCTCTTAGGCCATGGCTACGCTGGCGCTTTACAGCGCTGCAACTTTCACGCTCAGGGCTGTGAAAAAACACCCCCCTGAGCGCTGCAAGATACAGCGCTGTAAAGCCTCAGTGTTATCAGTGCCGCAGTGCTGGGAGCGCGGCTCCCAGCGCTGCAAGCTACACCCGTAGAGGATGTGGTTTACGTGCAGCGCTGGGAGAGCTCTCTCCCAGCGCTGGCGCTGCGACCATACTCACACTTCAAAGCACTGCCGCAGCAGCGCTTTGAAGTTTCAAGTGTAGCCATACCCTTAGGCCTTGTCTACACTACAAAGTTGCAGCGCTGGTGAGGGGGTTACAGCGCTGCAACTTAGGATGTGTACACACCTGCAGGGCATTACCAGCGCTGCAACTCCCTGTTTGCAGCGCTGGCCATACACCCGGTCGTGCCTTGGGTGTAGAGGATCCAGAGCTGGATCACCAGCGCTGGTCATCAGGTGTAGACACTCACCAGCGTTTTTGTTGACCTCCGTGGAATAAGCAGGTATCCCCGCGGTGTGCTCTGGCGTTCCCCGACCCCCCCCTCCAAGCAGGTCTCCTTCCCCGCGGTGTGCTCTGGCGTTCCCCGACCCCCCCTCCAAGCAGGTCTCCTTCCCCGCGGTTTGCTCTGGCGTTCCCCGACCCCCCCTCCAAGCAGGTCTCCTTCCCCGCGGTTTGCTCTGGCGTTCCCCGACCCCCCCTCCAAGCAGGTCTCCTTCCCTGCGGTTTGCTCTGGCGTTCCCCGACTCCCCCCCTCCAAGCAGGTCTCCTTCCCTGCGGTGTGCTCTGGCGTTCCCTGACCCCCCCTCCAAGCAGGTCTCCTTTCCCGTGGTTTGCTCTGGCGTTCCCCGACCCCCCCTCCAAGCAGGTCTCCAGCCCCGCGGTGTGCTCTGGCGTTCCCCGACCCCCCCTCCAAGCAGGTCTCCTTCCGCGCGGTATGCAACAGCACTGCAGCGTGGCCACATCTAACACCACTTGCAGCGCTGGTTGCTGTAAGTGTGGCCACTCTGCAGCGCTGGCCCTATACAGCTGTACTAATACAGCTGTAACAACCAGCGCTGCAAAATTGTAGATGTAGACATACCCTTAGTAGCTGTTGTCTAATTGCTCTACCTGTAAAAGATTAAAAAGTCTCACTGCTATGCATAGGGAAAAGGAAGTGAGTGAGCACCTGGCCAGAAGAGCCAATGGGAAGGCTAGAACTTTTTAAAATTGAAACAAAGCCTCCCCTTTTATCTGTCGTTGTGGTTCTAGTGGCTGGAGAGGGGATTGTTGTACAGACAAAACTACACAGGATCTTTTCAGGGGGTAAGGCAAAGATGCCACATTTCTTATGACAACAATTTGATTTATGACTAATAACTAATATCTTAATCCTTATACACACACATTATATCTAATACCTATACACACACACACCTCCATCAGATGTTCTGCAGCTGCTGCATAGTTACCAGTCCTGGACATAGCTTGAGTTCATGGCTTGATTTTGCAGCTTGAATTCGTAGCTTGTGGCGGCTAACGGGCCAGGAAAGCCGGGCACAAGGACAAGCTGGGTCTCTGCTGGGCCTGCACCAATGTCCTTCCATGTTGGCAGCAGATGTTACCCTCCAAAGTCTCTCATCTCATCCATCCTTTTTGTAGGCTTTAGTTTGAATCCAGAGTCTATAGGTCTTGCTATGTCACGTTGCCTCTGGGTTTGGTGATTGATCACCCATCAGTTGCAGGCGTGACTTTCAGTCTGGGACCCGGCTTTGATCTTCCTTGTATTGTACCTTTTCTTTTTAGAGTGGACTCTTCTAACTTTGTTAGGGTTCTTGTCTGCATCTTCAGCCGATGGGGTTTGAAGTCTATTTCAACAGGACAGGCTGGGGCTGGAGGTTGATTCCATCATCCATACATACCTCAGTCACACATCTAAACTAAACTAATAAGATTACAGCAGGGTTTGCAAAAATGAAGGTTGAAGGAAGCTTTTACAAAACGGAGTGAGTGTTTTAAAATGAGGTTTGAATTACAATATGGCAAACGGTGAACAGAAGTTACAATGTAGGCAAGTGTAGTGAATGGTGAACAGAAGTTACATTAATAAAGTGAACAATTAAAAACAATTTCATTCATCAGTTCTACAGGATAGAGCAGCTATGCTGTAAGAAGCTTGTGGCCAAGTATGAAAAATCCTTGGTATTATATCTAGAAACTACTCATTTAAAACCCCAGATATGTAAGTAGATCAGGAAATGTCTAGGAAGACATGATTAGGTTTATCTCTTTTTATTCCACGTGGCTTATGGATTCCTCTGTGCTAACCCCAAGTGCTTTTTGTTTTGCTTGTAACCTTTAAGATGGACCTCAGTCTTAATCCTTGTAATTGTTTTTTCTTTAAAATCTAGCAAATGCCTACATTCCCAGATTTCTTTTCTTTTATTAATAAAATTTACCTTTTTAAAGACCAGAATTGGATTTTTGTGTTTTAAGAAGTTTGTGCACATGTTTAATTAGCTGGTGGCAACAGCTGATTTCCTTGGTTTTTCTTTCTCAGCTCTTCCCTGGGCAAGGGAGGCTGTGAAAGGGCTTGAGGGTACCCCACAGGAAGGAATTCCCAAGTGAGTCTTCCTGGTCTCTCAAAGGGGTTCTGCACTTGAGTAGTGGCAGCATCTACCAGTCCAAGGTCAGAGAAAAGCTGTAGCCTTGGGAGTTTAATACAAGCCTGAAGTGGCCAGTATTAATTTTTAGAGTCCTTGCGAGGCCCCCACCTTCTGCACAGGGTGGGGAAAGGTAGTGGAAAGAGGGGAGAGTGCAGCTCCTTTCCTTTGACTTAGCCCCAAACTGACTGTTTCACCCATGTTAGTGGAGGAGGAGTCTGGTACGTACACTTGCTGTTCACAAGGAGATAACTTCACAGGCATCACAAAAGCTTGGTTGTTTCTCAGCCTAGTGATGAAATTAGTAAGTTAATGGAGCATGCGCATTTGGATTTACAAATATGACTCAAATACTTATGGGCCATTCCATCTGGCCCCTCCACTTCTGCACATGAAGGTAATCCAGACTGGACAGATCTGGGTTTGGGATGTGGAAGGTGGGGAGTGGTTCAATGGCCCTCCCACAGGTACACTAGAGGTGAGACTGGCTTAGGAGGGGGTGAGATCAAGAGACTGGCTGTTCTCAGTGGAAGCATCCTCTCTGCAATGCAGTGTGGAGTCCTGTGGTGGACTTCACTGAGTGAAGCCCTGCTTAGGAGACTTGGGACTGCGGGGGGCAGCACTGGTCACTTACAGACCATAGCAACGTAACACCCTCAGGCACCATGCTGCTTAGTGGCCTGAAGGGGCCTGTACATTTCTTTCCTTTCTTTATATTGTTGTAACAGGTTAAAACATGGCTGGGTCCCATCTACCCAGGCAAGATCAAATGAAAAAGGGAGCCAGGTGTGCAAACATTCTGGAGTGAGTTCATTTGGAATGATCCTCCAGGAACATGGTACAACTTGTTCTATAGTACAATCAGTAATGAGGCAAGGTGAATGTAACAATGGAACTGCTGACATTGGGTGACACCGGGTATTGTATAGTAGGTTATTGTTTTAGAGGGCAGAGAATGTGTTTGAGTGGGGCTTTGATGAGGTTCCACTTTGGCCCAACAGGATTCTGAGGGGAGATTCTAGTTTTCATTTTACTTCTAATATTTATACAGTCTGGAATAAATAGTGCTCCAGGCTACTGTCTGTCAGCTGTAATTGCCTGAAGCAATAATGCCCTTCAGTGCTCATTTGATGGGACTGTTATGACTATTCTACCAACTACTCTTAGTTAAGAGACCTGCCCTGTAAGGTGCTGAACACTTGTAATGGGATTTGAGGGCACTGAGCACTTAACGGGATGAAGGAATGTGACCTTTTGGCAGTTGCATGACCTGTCAATCTTTTTCCTATTGACATATAGTTTTTAGGGAAAGAGCGCCATCATGTGGTCTAATGGCTTCTTTGGTGTCTTTACTAGCCAGAGTGACCAACCATTTAGCCACTAGTCATTCTCCCTGATTTGCCTAAACAAAAGTGCTTGAAAGAGGAGCTATATGTAATGTTTCCCAGTCTGGTTACTAATAAATAATTGCATAGCTATCCATCCCTCTGTCCCCCTGAACACAGCGCACAGAGATTCATAAATGTATTGTCATTGGGGGCTGTAGTCTATGGCAACCTGAAGACCAGATAAAAGTATTTTCAGTAAAAAATGTTGGCATTAATGGCTTTGCATTCAATACATAAATTTCATTGGGCTTTTCAAAATCATTAAGGATTTATTAAACTACGAGAGTAGAAATGTGCTGTCTTAAAGAGTTAATACTGGTGGTTTCGCTACACCTGGCATTATTGTGCATTAGCTGTCTACCTGTGTCTTTTCTAGGTTATATAGCATTTATATAATGGTGTTATTCCAGAATAGGTGTTGCACTTTACAGTCACACCATAACTTAATGCAATTTAACTTTCAAGCAAAGACAAGCCCTATTAGTAATAAAGCACTTATCACTGTTGTAACCACATATACCTCATTGTATTCCCCACTTCTGCATCTCCAGAATAGGGCAGAGACCTCCATGGCCTCTCCTGTCCCTCTGTAGTGTGTGTTGACAATTTCAGTTGCTCTCCTCCTTCATGTTTTCAGACAGAAAAGAATCTCTCACCTTTTTCAGTGAGTGTCACTTGACTGCTGCTAAGGAATGTTGCGGCTCTTGGGAATTCCAATAGGAGGGAATAATAACTCCATTTACAAAACCGTAGCCATTTGAGTTGGAAAAGACCTATTGGATCATTTAGTCGAGATGATTGAGAATTCATTAGTCTGATGATGAGGCTAAAATAGCTCATAGAACTCGTTTTGTCCTTGCAAGATTAAAACGTTGGTTCTGTGTACACCTATTTTGGAAGCTTGCCATTTGTGGTTTACACGTAGCGATTGTAGTAAGTGAAGGCCCTGATAAAGGCCCAGTATGAGGCCTGAGGCCTGAACTAAAGTAATGGTCAAGACTTAGCTAAAAAGCAAAGTCAAGCTGTGAGCTGGAAGCCGGCTCGGTTCACAGATGCTGGCAAGGAAAGGGCTGATGATGCATAAACATATCACCTAGCATATTGAAGTATAAACATGGTACTAGAACACCTTATACTGGAACATTCCACAGATAAGAAAGAACAGGCCGATCCATCCCAATGACAGGGGCAAAAGGGTAAAATGATGGATAGAGTTGTTTTGATCGAACCAACATGTACAAGGTGAGAGGCGGCACCTTACTACGTAGAGGCGTTGCACCTTACTGCGTAAAGGGGTTGCACCTCAATACGTCAGGAGTGATGTGTAACTTGTTTGTACCTGTGTATAAGACTACATCCCTGGGGCAGTGTCTTTGTCCGGCCGAGGGGGCAGTGGAAAGTCCCGCCACTGACTGAGCCAGGTCCATTGCCAAGAGGCACTTTCTCGTAGTATGCCCTGAATTAGGCTAAGAAACCTACAGGGAACTCCCATTGTGTCCGAGATCGCAATAAACCTAGCAGACGTGACTTTGTACCTTACTAGAGTCTGTGATCATTGGGGGTTCTCGTCAGGTCTGCTGCATCAGCTATCTGCAGAGCTGGGGCAGCACACGGGGTGAGCACACGCACGCAGCCGAGTGATACCAACAAGGAGACAGCAGAGCACCACACCAGTAGCATCTGACAACACCTCTGACAACAGCAATCATTCAGCCAGCACAAGAACAAATCACAGAAACAATACAGTAGGATAATGGGAGGAGAAGGGATGCCCTTTGAGGGAAAGATTCCTTTAATGAAAATAATAAAGCGGCTCTCTAGAGGAATTGTGTTATAACCTGTCTCATATGACAAGTACTGTATATTTTCTTTTCATTTTGCTCCCATTTTGAATAATGGGGTTCTTCCCGCTATGAGGCCAAGTGATGAAAATTTCCCTCAGCCTGATCACTAAAAATGCAGCCTTCTGGCTCTTGTAGAGAACACACTATTAGTAAATTACATTTGTTGATGGCACAGTGGAGAGTGCTTTGTTGTCCATACTGTTGGTGTCACTCTGGCATAACCCTAGGTAACTCGGAAAGGTGGTAGGCCACAAGTGTCAATGAAGCCCTCCTGTTGTAGGCCTCAATGAACCAATGTTCCTCCATGTTAAACACTTTGTGTAACTTAGTGTAACCTAATATGTTAAGAGCTGTAAAATGTAATGTCAGCAGTTAGTTTTCTGATTGTAACAGCCAGTTCCCTGCTGTAACACACTGGAGCTAAATTGAAGCAAGTTTCAAGGCCGCTTTTAGATACAGCATACATGTCTCAGCAGCGGAGAGGGGGCAGAAAGGGGGAAGACAAAAGATTGAATGAGAAGAGAATGCTGCAGCTGGACAGAAGAGGGAGGGGAAATGGGGAATTGCTAGTCAGCGAGAAAAGTTCTCATGGGATATAAAGGAACAGACTGCTTGTTTTAATCGTGCTTGATTTGAGGCGTCAGCCACCCTGCACCGCTTTGAGATCTCAAATAAACTTGGTTTGCTTCTCCACCCTGGTGTGCTTATTGGCGCAGCACACCAGGCGACGGACCCCCCCGCTGTTGCTTGGCCTCAGGCAGTTATCTGCCGGCAACAATACAAAGCACAATGGTGATATCTGGGGCAGGCAGGGTGGGAATGTGGAGGAGAGAGAGAAATTGACAGAAAAGAGACCTAAGAGAGGTTCCAGAATGAGAGAGGGGCACCAGAAAAGGAAAATTAACCACCCTTTGGAGGTAACTGAGATTAGATATAAAATAGATAATAGAAACTGCTGAGCTAGGTCAGCGTAGTGATGCAGCTAGTCCAGTATCCTGTATAATTCCTTCCCTAGGGATGCTACCTCAGGGCTGCTGGGGGGGGGGCAAGAGGGGCAATTTGCCCCAGGCTCCGCAGGGGCCCTCACGAGAGTTTTTTGGGGCCCCTGGAGCGGGGTCCTTCACTCACTCGGGGGCCCCAGAAAACTCTTGCGGGGCCGGGCCCCAGAGCTTCTTCACTCCTGGTCTTCGCCGGCGGGGGAGTCCTTCTGCTCCGGGGCGGAAGGACCCCCCGCCATCGCATTACTGCCGAAGCGGGACCTGCCGCCAAAGTGCAACCCAGTCTTCGGCGGTAATTCGGTGGCGGGGGGTCCTTCCGTTCAGGGACCCGCCGCCGAAGTGCCCCGAAGACCCGCGGTGGGGTCCCCCTGCCACCGAATTACCGCCGAAGAGTGGGCTGCACTGCGGCGGCGGGTCCCGCTTTGGCGGTAATTCGCCGGCGGGGGGCCCCCGCCGCGGGTCTTCGGGGCACTTCGGCGGCGGGTCCCTGAACAGAAGGGCCCCCTGCCGCCAAACAGGGCCAGCTCTAGACATTTCGCCACACGGGGGCCCCCTGCCACAGGCATGGCTGTGGAGGGTCCGCTGGTCCCGCGGCTCCGGTGGCCCCAGGCCCCTGGAATCCTCTGGGCGGCCCTGGCTGATCTTAATTCTGTTATGATCTTCATTACTTAGTGGCTCAACTATAGATACTATCTGAACCAAGTCCTGCGTGTTTTTTTCAGTGTATGTATGTCCTCTTAAACATCTATGTGGCTGCAGTCAGGAAAATGCCAGTGTTGTGTACCAGTACGGAGAAAGGAAAAGGCGTAGAAAGGGTGGGTGGTGAGAAGTAGAATATAAATAAAATGCAGAAGAGAGTGGAAAGGAAAAAGTCCAAAGGAATGAGGAAGAAAAACAAGTGAGCAAAGAAGAAAAAAATACAGGCGGAAAAGAGGATCAAAAACAGGAGAACAAAACCCGCATGAGCGTAAGAAGAGATTGCTTTTCTGTCCTGAAAAGTGACTTTACAAATGGCAGGGTGGGATTCCACCATTGTGTCTCATTTCCATATCAAAGGCATTAAGGGGAAAAAAAACACCTTTTTACTAACTGCCAGACCTGCAACCTCAATCTGGGATCTGGGAGCCAGGCTGGCTTGTTTCCTTTTTGCATACCATCACTAGTAAAAACAAGGAATGAAAAGCCCACTTGCCTCTTCCATCTCCCCCACTCCGGTAAATTGAAATATTGCCTAGTGAGTGGGCTGAAGAGCCATATAGGCTCCATCTGAGAGCTCTCTTAGCTGGAAGATACCTTCTGTCTCCCGACTCCTTGGCTGAGTGAGTTAAGGAGTGAATGCTACTGTAAACAGAAAGTTGCACAAGTTTGTAAGGGAGGTGGGGAGAACACTGTAAATAAATTGCACAAGGGGTTTGACCAGAAGAGGATCTCTGAGTTGTTTGTGGCTAGAAAAGACACAGGAGTGGAATGATGTCCTGTCACACTTGGTAAAGTTGTTATTCGTGTCATTTTATACTCTACGTAGCATACATTACTTTGAATGGTTCATAGCATTTAGGGTGAGAAGAGACCATTATGATCAAGCAGTTTAACCTCTTGCATAACACAGGTCACAGAACGTCACTAGTAATTTCTGCATCAACCCCATAGCTTCTGTTTGAGCTATAGCTAAGATGTGAAAAAATATCTTTTAGAAAGACACCTAGTCTTGATTTAAAGACTCTGGGAGATGGAGAATCCATAAGGTCTTTAGGTTGAAGCTGTTGATTTCAGTAGACAAATGTTTTTTAAATGTCATTCCATCATCTCTAATAGAACAGTGCCTAAAGAGTAGGCAGGAAATCACTAAAAAGATGGGTGGAGATGTCTTTGCTTTATGACCCTGAATAAAAGGTTAATGTATATACAGCAGATTGCGGTTGTGTTCTCAGATAACTAATTGGAATTGTAGACCAGCAAACAAAAAACACCGTCTAAGGATTTGGACTTACATTTGACAAGTTAGCAGCTGAGCTGAGGAGTTATGGATTTTACCGGCAGCTGAGTGCAACAGTTTGTTGGTGGAGATACAAGGTAGATGAGGTAATATCTGTTACTGTTTGGTGGTGACATTTTCAGTAACAGCCTTAATACAAAGGTGCTGTTGGTGTCCCTGTACCAGACTCCAGTGAGACTGTCAGTAGGAACAATAGAGGCATTCAAAGTGTAAAGAACTGGACCCACATTTCACTGTTCAGTATGCAGCAGCAAACTGCAGAATAAATTGCAACAGTTGGTATCAGCAACAGGGAAAGCAAACTGTTCAGCCAAATCCCCTCTTTGCCTAGGGCATCAATAAGCCTGAGGCTCACCCTGCACAGGGGGCAAGGTTGCAAGATGGTAGGGGTAGGGGAAGTGGATTACAAATTACATTATTATGTGGAGCAAACCAGGGCATTCCAATCCACAGGGCATTGTCTGGGGTTACAGACCCCCAACTTTCCACCAAAAAACAAATGTCTGGGGAGGGGCTGAAATGGTCAGTAGCTGGTTTAGGCACATTTGTTCTTGTGCAAGTCATCTGAGACAGTTTTATTATGACCCAATGACATTCTGTTGTCTTGTCATTCCAGACCCAGCACTAGGAGACTAATATAAATTCAGCCCTGGGATTTTGTTGTTTCGGTGGTTTTGTTTCAGTTTGGGAGGGGGGTGTATTTTCTGACAGAATCTTGCCCTGAAGAGAATTTAAGGCAATTAGGACAAGACCACTATCGCTAAGCCACTAGTCCTTCTCCGCTATAACAGTTATATAAAAGGAGGAGTGACTGATATTAAGAGGTGGAACCCTCCCACTCGCTCATCCCAACACAGTCTCCTCTGAGCCCCCAGAGTGCACTGTTTTGTTTGTCTGCCTTTCAGAATGTAAGGGCCTCCAGGCAGGGACTCTCCTCAACTTAGTGTATTGTACAGTGCTGTGTAAAATGTCACCACTGAGCAAATTAATAACAGAACAATCCTTCCAAAATCCATCCTGAGCCTTTTGTTTTTCCTCAAAAAATGTATCATGGATGAACCAAAGCCTCAAATCCAAACTTTTCTGTAGGTTTTACAATCAAGCTCTTGTATTTCATGGCTCAGACGCATCGCTAGTCACGAGCAAGCTGGGCTGGACACAAACTTGTAACCTATAGATTACATGTTCCATGTCCTGTTACTAATCCCCTGAGCTGTCCACTCTGCAAGTTCAACATATACACACACCATCTATTATTGAATAGAAACCTAATTCCATTACATTTCTATCCTCTGACACCTCTTTGTGCAATTTTTTCAAGAGTCTGAGATTAGCCTTCCATCCCAGGTATCCAATTCACTGCACATTTGGTCTGATCCAAAACCCATTCAAGTCAATGAGAATTTTCCACTGACTTCATGGGCTTTGGTTTACAACCCATTTTTCATGTTATTGTGGTAAATTTCACACATGATCAATTGCAGTATTATAAGGACTATGACAGACAATAACCAACTAACTTTGGGGCCCCAAACTATACTCCTTGAGATATTCTGAGGGAAGATGGTGCATCTAAAATCCTGTCTTGCATTTGGAGAACCGTGGTGGTAATTATTACCTTGTTTAAACACAATTGGAGCTAGCACAGTTCTGCTCACATTGTGAACAGGGACTCAAAGAGGTTTATTTTGATTGAACAAGAAGGAAGCCCCTGCAAAATCCAGTAGCTGTGCTGAGTGAATAGTCATTTTTATCTTCTAAATTCTTACAGTTTGTCTTTATTCTGCACTGAACAACTGTTAAGACGTCTCTCTTTCCCTTTGCTGGTGTAATAGCTGTCATTGCACCTTGTTTTGTCACTGGGGTAGCCCTCTATAAGTAATGAATGCCAGTAAAAATCAGCACTGTAGCAAATAGACAATGGAAGTCATGGGACTCTATAATACGTGAGCAGAAGTAGTTAAGTTGCTTTTTGGAAAATGCACTAAGTCTTTATCACGTAGACTACATTTCTTGATAGCCACCCACATACTCCACATATCACATTGCCACAATTTCTAATTTTTCTCTACTACCCCTAGTCTCAGCCTCTTCTTGCTGCAACTTTCAGGTAACTCTGGCAACAAGCTTAACAATTTT
This sequence comes from Gopherus flavomarginatus, assembly GCF_025201925.1. Classification (NCBI taxonomy): domain Eukaryota; kingdom Metazoa; phylum Chordata; order Testudines; family Testudinidae; genus Gopherus; species Gopherus flavomarginatus. The sequence continues at coordinate 90,279,069 of NC_066620.1, forward strand.
CAGCCAACCGGGTTCATTCTCAAATCTGGTTCATGTCGTTCTCACTAAATAAAGCCATTGTATGACAAATGCTGGGCCAAACTCGGCCCTTGGCGCCAAGTAGAAGGAACTCCCATCTATTTGGTGGTGCCACACCTGCTTGTACGACAGCTGAGTTTGGCCCACTGTTTCAAAACTTGTGATTATACCGGGCCAAAGAGTTAGGGTTCAGGCAGAATTTAACCCCTGCCATGCCCCGGAGAAGAACCTTGCTGTAAGTGTGGTTAAAGTTTATGGTTGCTGATTTTAAGATCTGCTTAGGAACAGTCTGATCATTTTGTAAAAGTTACTGCCATGGGGAAGCATCAGCTGAGAAAGGGCCCTTATCAGAGTGGTGCTGAGTGATATGAGTGAGACTAGAAGCCTCACACTTACTCCTTGTGGAGTGTGATTAGGTCTCTGAAATGCTAAAACTGTCTCTGTGCAGGAAGAGGAATTAGTGCCTCCTCAGAGCTCTCACTCCACTGGCCGGCTGGAGCTGAGATAATGACTGCTAAATAGGGCCCTACCATATTCACGGCCATAAAAAATGCATGACAGACTGTAAAATCTGGTCTCCTCCCATGAAATCTGGTCTTTTGTGTGCTTTTACCCTGTACTATACAGATTTCACGAGGAAGACCAGCATTTCTCAAATTGGGGGGCCTGACCCAAAAGGGAGTTGCAGGGTGGTCACAAAGTTATTGCCACTCTTACTTCTGTGCTGCCTTCAGAGCTGGGAGGCTGGAGAGTGGCAGCTGTTGACTGAGGGCCCAGCTCTGCAGGCAGCAGCACAGAAGTAAGGGTGGCAATGTCATACCAGGCCATCCTTACTTCTGCGCTGCTGCTGGCAGGGCATCGCCTTCAGAGCTGGGCTCCCAGCCAGCAGCCACCGCTCTCCAGCTGCCCAGCTCTTAAGGCAGCACCGCCACCAGCAGTGCAGAAATAAGGTTACCACACCCCCCCCTACAATAACCTTATGACCCCTCCACAACTCCGTTTGAGTCAGGACTCCTACAATTACAACACTGTGAAACTTTAGATTGAAATCACTGAAATCATGAAATTTATGATTTTTAAAATCCTATGAAATTGACCGTGAAATTGACCAAAATGGACCGTGCACTTTGTAGGGCCCTACTGCTAAGATATAGAGGTTCTCAAGCTTTTTCATAGTGTAGACCACATCTTAATAAAAAATTGTCTCCTGGTCTGCTCCCTCCTCCATTCACAATAAGGCAGACCACTTCCCTTTGCATAAGTGATCACTTAACATCCCTGTGGTAAGTAAAGTAATTGTTTACATGGAAAAATAATATTTGGAAAATGATTTAGGGTATCTTAATTTTTCTTTAGCGTGATGTGGCACTGTTGGTCCTGCCAGCAGATTGTCCATGACTGCTTATTTGATGTGTTTCCCTGCTTTTATTTTTTTGTGACCTTGGCACAAAAAGTGGGAATGTGCTAATAACATTGGCAGATGATACAAAGTTTGGAAGTATTGCCAGTACGAAGGAGGACAAGACTATCATACAAGAAGATCTGGATGACTTTATAAACTGGAGTAATAGAAATGGGATGAAATGTAACAGTGCAAAGTGCAAGGTCATGTATTTAGGGACTAAAAACAAAAATTTTTGCTATAAGCTGTGGACTTATCAGTTGGAAGTGATAGAGGAGGAGAAAGACTATGAGCTGCCTATGTGATGAGGCTGTGAAAAAGGCTAATGCAGTCCTAGAATGCATCAGGCAAGGTATTTCCAGAAGAGACAGGGAAGTGTTAGTACCAAGGAATTGGTGAGACCTCATCTGTAATTCTGTGTGCAATTCTATTCTCTCATGTTTAAGAAAGATATATTCAAACTAGAACAGATGCAGAAAAGGACTACTAGGATGATCCAAGGAGTGGAAAACCTACCTTATGAGAACAGACTCAAAGAGCTTGACTTGTTTAGCCTAACCTAACGAAGGCTGAGGGGAGATACGATTGCTCTCTATAAATACATCCAAGAGATAAATACCAGGGAGGGAGAGGAATTATTTACATTAAGCACTAGAGTGGACACAAGAACAAATGGAAATGAACTGGCCATCAGCAAATTTAGGCTTGAAATTAGATGAAGGTTTCTAACCATCAGAGGAGTGAAGCAGCCTTCCCTGGAGAGCAGTGGGAGTAAAAAACCTAATTGGCTTCAAGACTGAGCTTGATACGTTTATGGGGTGGATGGTATCACAAGACTGTTTACAATGGCATGTAGCTGATTTGTGATTGCTAACAGCAAATATCTCCAAAGACCGGTGATGGGACACTTGATGGGCAGGGCTCTGAGTTACTACAGAGAATTCTTTCCCAGGTGTGTGGCTGGTGGTCCTTGCCCACATGCTCAGGATCTAACTAATCACCATATTTGGAGTCAGGGAGGAATTTTCCCCTATGTCAGATTGGCAGAGACTCTGGGGATTTTTTCCTCTGCAGCATGGTTCATGGGTCACTTTGCAGGTAAATGGTGTCTTCTAAACTATTCTAAATGGTGTATTCTCTGTAACTTGGAAGTCTTTAAATCATGATTTGAGGACTTCAGTAACTCAGACAGAGATTAGGGGTCTATTATAGGAGTGGGTGAGTGAGGCTCTGTGGCCTGCAGTAGGTTACACTAGATGGTCATGATCATAGAATATTAGGGTTGGAAGGGACCTCAGGAGGTCCTCTAGTCCAACCCCCTGCTCAAAGAAGGACCAATCCCCAGATTTTTACCTTAGTTCCCCAAATGGCCCCCTCAAGGATTGAACTCACAACCCTGGATTTAGCAGGCCAATGCTCAAACCACTGAGCTATCCCTCCCCTCCTTTTGACTTTACAGTCTATGAATCTATTGAAGCTACCCTCCATATCTGGAGGGTATTCCAGTATCTACAATCCAAGGACATGATTGATGGCAGATGACACCATCCCTAGGAACATTGTCCACTACCCAGTGTGTAATGGAGCAGCAGGTGATGCTGCTGCCCCTATAAAATGCCACATATGCCCAAAGACAGTACTGGACACAAAGAATGTGTAAATAAACTTGCAACCAGTTACAACCAGTGGGGGTACACGATTGGCCTTCTAGAAGTGGGGTTAATGGAATTCACAAAGGAAAGGAATTCTGAATTTAAATCTGCATCCATGTTCATCCCCTTACTTATTGCAGTTTCTGCACCAGTATGGTACATGGCTTGCATGGATGAGAGAGCTGGACTGGAACCGTACATGCCTTTCCTACTATAATCCAATCACAATGCTGGTGATTCAGCAATGCAACACTTCAAAGAAAATAATGTTTGCTGAATCCTCATACACTGACATTGACAGGAGACTCCACCCAGGGGCGGCTCTAGGCACCAACATGCCAAGCGCATGCCTGGGGTGGCAAGTCATGAGGGGAGCTCTGCCGGTCGCCACGAGGGCAGCGGGCAGGTTGCCTTCGGCGGCATGCCTGTGAAAGGTCCGCTGGTCCCACAGCTTCGGTGGACCTCCCGCAGGCGTGCAGCCGAATCCACAGGACCAGGGACCTCCTGCAGGCAAGCTGCCGAGGGCAGCCTGCCTGCAGTGCTTGGGGCGGCAAAATACCTAGAGCCGCCCCTGACTTAGTGTGATGGGACAGCAGGAAACAAGGAGCAGACCCAGTACTAAGTGATCAGCCACATCTCTGGACTACGAGCTAGTACTTCATGGATCACAGTCAAGGAACCACTGGCAGAAGGAGGAGAATGAGGACCAGCTCTCAGCCCACTTATTATCTAGTAGTAGGCGAATCTCAAAGTTTGGTTAAGTACCCAAAAGCTCAGAGACTTATCCAAATCTCTGTGATACTAAATCTGAGTCTGAGATACCACATGAACAGACTGTCTCACAAGATTTTTAGTACTTTTAGTGCTTTCACTGGGACCAAAAATACATTGTAAGCAGCTATTTTCCCCCAACATTTCAGATGATTCACATCCAACTCTAGCTGGTACTGCAAATTGGGAGCGTCGGGGGGAGGGGAGGAAGCTAACTACATGTATTTGAATCTCAAATGTTCACATTAAGTTCACTTGAATTTTGGGTGAAGAGCTAGGTTGGTCTTGCCTTTTCTGCATCAGTTTGCCTCTCCTGATTAATATCCTGGGTTATTTCCCTGCGTATGGGATGGGATCCTCAGCAGAAGCCATAGTGCAGAGCTGGATGGAATGAAGGAAAACCTTGGTTTGTAATCCTGCAAACCCTGCCCATAAAACTGGAAAACAATCCTGATTGGGATATTAAGAATGATTTTTTTCCATGCCTTTTTGTGTCAGGGGTTAAGAAGAATACTTAACAACTTTATCGAGACTAAACAAAACACACTTTGTATGCCTGTGTTATCCCACAGAAAGTTACAGAACAGGTTTTTGTCCCTGCCTAGCTTTTCGGTCCAACAATCAGCCATGGTAGAGAGAAGTTTTTATTCCTCCCTTCTGTCAGGTCTGCCTTAGGGAAACAAAAGAGGGTAGAGACCTCATTACAGAGGGTAAAATTTTCAAAAGTACCTAAGTGACTTAGGCTCTTAAGTCTTCTTTTTAGAACATGACTCAGGCACTTAAGAGCCAATGTCTCATTGAAAGTGCTTGGGATTTAGGTTTATAAATGCCGAAGTCATTTTCAAAAAAGAAGACTTGGGGTATGTCTACACTACAAAATTATGTTGACCTAAGTTATGGCCATATACAGCCACCGCAATAATTATATTGCTTTTGCACATCCACACTGTATATCTTGTGTCTGCTGTGTGTGTCCTCACCAGGAGGGCTTGCACCAATTGAACTGTCAGTGTGGAGCACTGTGGGACAGCTTCAGAAGGCCAGCAAGAGGTGATATAAGCAACATAGTGTCTACACTGGCACTGCATTGACCTAACTACATCAACCTAAGCACTACTCTTCTCGCAGAGGTGGACTTATTAAGGTCTGGTCTACACTGGGAGTCGGAAAGAGGAATCGATCTAAGTTACGCAGTTCAGCTACATGAATAACGTAGCTGAAGTCAACATACTTAGATCTACTCACTTACGCTCCCCCATCGACTCTGCCTGTGCCTCTTGCTCTGGTGGAGTACCGGAGTCAACAGGACAGCGCTTGGCAGTCAATTTATCGCGTCTAGTAAATCGACCCCTGCTGGATCGATCTCTGCCCGTCAATCCAGCAGGTAATGTAGACAAGCCCTAAGTCAGCGTAGTGGGTGAGTTACATCAGCGGGGGCAACATTTTAGTGTAGACATTTACACAGTTAGGTCAACATAGGTGTTGACCTTACTCTGTAGTGTAGACTGAGGCTTAGGCTCCTAAATCACTTAAGCATGTTAGAAAAATATCACTAGTGTCTTTCCACTTGCTCAAGAACTGACAAAAATTGATGATACAGTCAAGCTACTGCATAACTGAAAACCATGAACAAAGTGTTTTTTGTTGTTGTTTATTTGAGATGAATTAGAGATGTGGGAAATACTAACAGCAAAATTCAAAATACTTGAAATTTGAGCATATGCCCCCTTTTGTTGAAAACTTAGTATTAGTCCAGGTTTCTAAAGTTTCGGTACTAATATAGAACCATCTTTGCAGTGAAAACAGTTTCACTCAAAAATGTGGAAAATCTCATGATTTTTCATGTTTATGCAGCTAAATTATTATTTTTACAAAATGTGAAAATGTATAATGTCAGTGTCAGGAAAACTGGTGAAACCAAATCGTGGATAATTATCCAAAAATATTTCCTTGGTATAATGCAGTGGTAGTTAGATGATCATTAGTTCTTATTAATAGCTAGATCTTATAACCTCTTTTTAGGCCAGCCATTAGAGGGCAACAGTCCTTATGTAAAACAGTACATCCCACGCTCCTCCCTATTCAAATAGGCCTACATTTTTATTATTCTATTTTCTTTCTTAGAGCAGGAGTATCATGTGTTCAAATCCATAATAACAGGTATATAATCTCAGCATGCTGTCTACCCCTGTGCTTACATGATCACAATTTGAAAGCCACTTGGGAATCCTATACAGGGTGAGTCAAATTTATCTCTAGTGTAATTAGACTGATGTCAATAAGCGTTACACAACATTGAATTTGGTTTTGCCTTTTGGATGGAAGCTGGTTTTGTGTTTTGGATTTGGTTCTATTTTTATATTTCGCTTTTAGAACACCCTCTTAAACTAAGTTTAATTTGTCAAAAACTATATGAGCATTATTTTACTGTTACCAATTCTCCCAGGTTTAGGGGAGCTGTTTAAGGCTTTGTTGTACATTGGCCAGTACTGTAAGTTGCACAAGGCAGAGGCACAACCAGAATTTTCCTAAGGAAGGGGCCCAGGGAGAGGACCCCTCTCTAGTAGGGCACCTGTCCCCGGGGAAAAAAGATGGTGAGGCACAGGGCACCTGGCAGGCTTGGCTCAGCTTGTCATATGGCTCAGAGAGGGCAGATCTAGACTCAGTTCCCTATCTATAAAGTAGCGATAATAACACTGCCTTTCTCCCTGTCTGTGTCTGTCTTGTCTATTTAGGTTGTAAGCTGTTTGGGGCAGATACTATCTCTTGCTCTGTATATATACAGGACTAGCAGACTGGGGGCCTGATCTTTGGTGAGACCTTTAGGTTTGACTGTGATATTAATAATTCTTAAATAGATTAACCAGCCATCATCAAGAAGAATAATCACATTAATTAGTTTTATGAAAATCAAAACTATTGTAGCTTTACCTCAAATATTTGCTGTTTGCCATGCAAACAAACTTAAGGTACATCTTGCATGTAAAAAACTGCCATTTTGTTATTTAAAAAACTGTTTTTGGATTTTGCTGCAGAAATTGGGGAAATTTCACATCAGGAGCATATGCAGAAAATTCCAATTTATGCCAGAAAGAAATGAATGGCAGAGGCAAATGTTGGTCCAAAACTGAATTAGTGGATTCTAACTTTTGTATATCTAATATCTATCTGAGGTGTCTATAATAAGTCTGGCTTTTTGGTACCAAATTTAAGCACTATGAAAGTGGATAATGTGACTGTTTTATCTTTCTTCACATACAGCTACTACTATGACTTCAATTCAAAGTCTAATACTGAACCACTGGGCAAGCAGGAAAACAATGAAGTACAGGCTGGGTTTTTAAATGTTTTCTTCTTTTAAACTAAAGGGGCCAAATTAATTTCTGATGTAACTTCACTGAAGTAAAACAAGTTACCTTGGGGCCAAAGGTGGTCCAAAGTTTTTAACAGGTTGCCAAGGATATCCAATATTGGACCAGATTATGCTGGTAACACTCATGCAACTTTAATGCAATTGTGTACTTGTCATTAAGAACAGAATTTTGCCATTATCTTATGAGAGGCCTTATCACCAGGGGAATTATCCTTTAAATGCTTATTCATATTTGTAGTCTTTAATCGCCATTGGGCATTACTGGGTATACTCATGTGAATAAAGGTTTGCAGGATTTGACACTCAAATATTTAAACCCAGTCTCAGAAGTGAAAACTGACCAATTGAAAGGCAACAATAAGGAATTATGCAGCTAAATGATTTGTGAGTTCTTCTGCAAATATTGTGAAGCTAGCAGTCCATTATAGCTATAATTATATACTGAGTAGAAATGAACCAGCAGCTTTTCTGCTCAAGTTAATCGTTTTATGGTAAGTATGAGTGAGGGTGGGCAAACCACTGTGTTGTGCTGGCAAAGTTATGATTTGTGGGGGTGCAGTGTTGTACTGGCTGGGGTATTTTTTTTTTTTTTTTTTTTTTGCAGGAGGTAAATGCTGGGTCTGTGCTGTGTGAGGACTATGTGTGTTTGGGGTTATCATGTGAGCTGGTTGTGTTGTGTAGGCAGTTGTGTTGATTTGTGTCTAGGAATGGGCTGTGCTGGAAGAATTGTATTGATTTATTCCAGTGGCAGTAAGGCCAAATAATCCATCATCAGTACAGTCTCCTCATACAACCAATGAAACTGATGCCTGCAAATTAGCCACAGAGTAAAGATGGTGCTTAGTTGATTTACCTGTGATATCACAATGGTTTAGGACTCTTGGCATGGCATAGATAGATATGTGCTTTACTATAGCTGTACACCATCCCAGGTGTTATCTGTAACGTCAGAAAGGCTGAGAATTTAGAAATTGGACAATAACAGACCATGAAATTCAGTGATGGTTCAATGTGATGATATTCTGAACTAAAAGAGCTCTCAACCATGCTTACAGCTGTTTGCCTCACTTTTTACACTCACTCAACAGACATTGTAGGCTTCAGAGGGACACACACTGAGTAATGTTCCTGGAATCTTATCATATAGAATATATTCAAAACAGCACATGAAATTCAATCTTGATAAATGAGAAGTAATGCACATTAGAAAATACAATCCCAACTATGCATACAAAATTATGGGGTCCAAATTAGCTGTTACTATTCAATAAAGAGATCTTGGGGGGTCAATGTGGATAGTTCTCAGAAAATATCTGCTTAATATACAGCAGCAGTCATAAAATCTCACAGAATGTTAGGAACCATTAAGAAAGGTTAATAAGACTGAAAATATCATAATGACACTATATAAATACATAGTATGCCCACACCCTGCATACTACATGCAGTTCTGGTCACCCCATCTCAAAAAGGATATATTAGAATTGGAAAAAGTACAGAAAAGGGCAACAGTGAGTAGGACTATGGCACAGTTTCCATTTGAGAAGAGATTAAAAAGACAGACTGTTAATTTTAGAAAAGAGAGAGTAAAGAGGTGTATGATAATAAGTCTATAAATCATGAATAGTGTGGAGAAAGTGACTAAGGAGATGTTATTTACTCCTTCACATAACACAAGACCCAGGGGTCACAATAGGTGCTGGAACTAGGGGTGCTGCTGCACCCCCTGGCTTGAAGTGGTTTCCCTCTTGTACAGGGTTTACAGTTTGGTTCAATGGCTCTCAGCACCCCCTCTATAAAAATTGTTCTAGCACCTAGGGTGACCAGATACAATTTTTACAGAAATCCCTCCCTGTGGGACTGATTGGTGGGGACAGAGCCAGCTGTTGCAGATCACTGAATGCTGTTAGCAAAAAATTATGCAAACTAACCCACTGGCAGGGCACCTGGCACTGCAAGGCTGCCCCAGAGCTAGGGATCCCCAAGCTGCCCCCCAGCCTGCGGCTCCTGAGGACCGTAGGCATTTGAGCAACCCTCCCGTTTTCCAACTAGCTGCAGTTTCTGCCACATAAGGAAACCATCTGTGCTCCTGCTCAGGAATTGCTGCCGCCTGGTCCATGAGGTTGCAGATCAGGAGGGCAGAGAGAGGGCAGCGGCGACAGCAAAGGTTACTGGGCATGCTCAATTCGTGTGCGCATGCTCAGTGCAGCCAAAGTGGGGAATCTGGAGCAGAATCTGTTTCTGTCGTTACACCGGCCGTGGGCGCACCAGAGCGGTAGGGGACAACAAGCTTGGCGGCTGCTGTGCTGACAGGAATGAGAAAATGGGTGGAGCCAAGGCCAGCAGGGGGCGGGGGCACTAGGAAGGCTGAGGAGGAGGGAGCAGGAGTTGCGTATGCGAAGGGGGCGTGGCGAGGAGGGAAGCGGGGGAGAGGGCGGGGCTAGTCTCGGGGTGGGGCGGAGTTAGGGAAGAGGGTGGAGATAAAGGGAGGAACCATGGGGAAGGGGCGGGACCTTCCCCCAGGAGGGGGCGGGGCTCGGCTCGGCTCGGCTCGGCTCGGCTCGGCTCGGCTCCCGGCCGCACTCTAAAGGTTGGGTTAAAGTCCGGGCAGCGGCACCTCTCTTTCCGTTTGTGGTCTCGTGACTTCCGGTGGGGCTTTAGCGGGGGGTGGTGGTGTGGGGCGCTTGAGGGGGGAGGGGACAGCGCGGGGCAGGCGGGACGAGGGGCCTGAGGCGGCGGCGAGATGGAGAAGCTGCGCCGGGTGCTGAGCGGGCACGAGGACGAGGAGCAGGGGCTGACCGCGCAGGTACCTCCCAGGGGTCCCGCCGGGTGCCTGAGCGCTGCCCCGGGCCGGGAAGGGGCTCGTGTCCCGGGGCGATAATCGGGTTCTCCGCTGTAGCAGTGACACCTGTGGGTGTCTGTGTCGCTTGTTCCGATGGGGTTGGTAGTTAGGGATCAGCCGCCTCCCGGCGCCGTCTCTGGTGAGCGGCCTGTGGAACTCCCCGCCACAGGACAGCGCCTGGAAGCCGGGCGGGCTGGCTAATGGGTCACCCCTCCGTGACACGGGAGCTGCCCTGCCCAGCAGACAGGGCCCACCCCGGCCAGGATCCCATGGTTCAGAACCCGAGCAGGAAATCCCATTGGGAAAGTGGGTCGGTCACTCAGTTTTGAGAGTTTGTATCCAGAAGCGTGAAGGTTTAGAGTCCTCTAGGGCTTGTCCGGAAGGGGAAACAGACCGGGCTAGCTCTTCCGGAATAGACCACTGGGTGTACGCTTCTCTGGAGTAAAAATCACTTTATTCTGGAGTAATTAGTGCATGCCCCACAATAGCTGTTCCAGGCGATTTGCTTGTGTGGCCAAGTCCTTGGGTTTTTAATCCTACTGAAAAAAAGTGTGGATTTTCTAGCTACACATATAAATGTCTAATTCTTGTTTGACCTCTGCAAAGCTGTGAAACTCTAACGATATGTTGTGTAAATCAAGATGTGTTTATTCATTTAAATTGGCTGTCTTTCAAGCTCTGTGTGTGTGTTTCCTTCATTGTACAACCAAATGAGGGTAAAGAGGAGCACCCAATTTATATTCTCTGTAATGTTATTTTATGCATGTCTCTTATTTTTCCTCTTACTCATTTTCTTTGTAAACTAGTCTCATTCTTTTAATTCTTTGTACAACAATTTCCCCTTCAATAATTTTCATCATCAATCTGAATCCCTTTTGTTTTTTCTATTTCTCTACTGGGTGTGTTATCTGAGCTACATCACATTATTTGAGTTGAAGGCATACCACAAATTTATATTTTTGTCATTCTAACTTCAGTATCTTGTGTGCTGTTAATTTTGTTGACTGTCCTAGCATACTGAGCAGAGGTTTTCATGGTACTGGTCACAATGATACCCCAGTTTCTTTCCTGTTAATCTAGTATTCAGCTAATTTAGAACTCAGCAACGTGTATGAGTAGTTGAGATTATTCCTTTCAATGTGCATTACGTTGCATTAGACAGCACTGAATTTCATGTTTTATTCTCTTGACCATTCACCTATCTTTGTTAGATTGCTCTTAAATTTCTCACATAGGATTTAAAAAATATTTCTGTCCTTTATGATTCCATGTTTAAACGAAGCACAAATTACTGGGGACTTTTCAGAAACTTCCCCTAGGAAGAGGTTCTTCTGTAAATTGTCCACTATAGGGTTGTGTCTTCCTGGGAAGCATTTGGTATTTGCCACTGTCTGAAGTGGGATAGTGGACTGCATGAACCATTGGTCTGAAATGGTGGTTTTGTTTGCTCTTTAAAAAAAAAAAAAAAGGGAAAAGAAAAGAAAGAAAACACGTTAAATTCCTTGGAGGGGGGAGCATATACATCTGAGACTGTAAGTACAAGAGACTTCATCTGACATCCTGTGGCAACTTTTATGTGTCTTGGAAATATTGTATAGATACTCATGTAACTCTACCCTATGGGACAATGTAGCATTCATTATAGGGGGGTGATCATAAGATGAGTGTCTGAGCATTTAATTAATTATGTCATAATTATTGACATATCTCTCCACAGTCAATCCGGAAGCTAGAAATGCATCACTCCTAAATATCTGACACTAAACTACAGTATGAGTGACTTGACTGTATTTTATTAGTGTAGTTTATAATATCACTTTCTTACATTTGTAATAAAGCTTTAAACTAGCCTTGCAAAATTCTACTTGCCCAGTTTCATGAGATAAATTACATTTTTTTTAATGGGAGATTTAAATGTAGTTTTCTTGTTAACATGGTAGAAGTAGGTGAGGGCTTGTCTACACTGCCACTTTACAGCACTGCAAATTTCTCGCTCGGGTGTGAAAAAACATCCCCTGACCGCAGCAAGTTTCAGTGCTGTAAAACGCCAGTATAGACAGTGCACTAGTGCTGAGAGCTACACCCCTTGTGGAGGTGGGGGTTTTTTAGAGCATGCTCTCCCAGTGCTGTGCCATGACTACACAAGCCATGGTAAAACGCTGCCAGTGTAGACTAGCCTTCAATCCCCTAGGGCCACCCCTCCCCCACACCTGCATCTGGCTGGTACAGCCATCAGCCAGTATATATTGGAATAGTCCTATCTGAAAAGATGCTGTTAAGTCTACACTTTGAGATTGCATTCCTGGCAACTATATCAAGACAGGAGCATTGATGTTTTGGCCATGGATGGTTATATAGTGCTTGTACTTGGAGTATTGCACCCTGTAGTGTATGTGCATTTGAATGAGTTGTCATACCAAACCTTTGGTCTTGTTTGCAGTGGCCTTTTTCTTAGTTTATGTTGTTACGCTACCACTGGTTCAGTTCTACTGGTGGGAGCATTAGCATAGATAGGTTGCAGACACTTTTATCACCCTGTTTTTCTAGGCCTGTTTGAGCAGGTTAGGTGAGGTGGTGTAAACAGTGGTGATTTGTTACCACCACCAGTGAAGATGCACTAGTGTGGCCTCCTTTGAGAACTTGGATTCTTTTAAACAGGCCCACAAGAGAACTATTGCTAGTGTAGATACCGTTCACTTTTTGCTTCAGAAAGCATGCATTTGCAAAGCTATTCTCATCTTAGCATTATACTATCATGTTGTGGTTATGGTTGGCCCAAGATTCGGGATCTGCAACAAAACTTGTATACTTTGTCCATGCTATATTTAAACCAGCTGAAGCTTATTCTCTTCAGACATACCTTTGGTGACTCCTGTATCAGGTATTAGATAGCTTTTAAAATTGTAGTATGGATTCACAAGATGTTAACAAACCATAAGTTGTTGCATCCCTTCATAGTGTAGAAAGGGCCTTAGCCTGACAGGCATATTCAGAAAGACTTCCTTTAAAAACAATAAAATAAGATTAAGTGTGTTTTCTAGGCTATACACAGTCTGTGTAGTAGATTCAAATCTATTCTCATGTTCTAGGCTATGCCTTCTCAAACATTAGAGGTCAATGTGGAAATAAAAATCTAATCAGTAAAGCAAAAACACCAAAGCATTTAGATCTTTGGGTTCCGTTTACCAAAGTGTTAAACATCACAACAACTGACACTGACTGTTCTTAAAAAGTTTCCTTGTTTTATATCCCGCTACAAAAAGGCATTAAATGGTAGCATGCCTAATACTGTTTGAAATATAGGGATATGGGAGAAAAATAAGAGACCTTGCATTAATGTAATTGAAGTATGTTGTACTAGGTAATCTTTTTGAGGTAGCATATGACTGACAAATATTTAGTTGAAAACAACTGGTTTCTCTTAAGGATAGCTGGTAGTTATGCAATAGATATATGGCTTGTTAATTTTATGTATGTCTCATCTGTCCTATTAACTCTCAATTTGGCAAGTAGGGCTATTTTCAGTTGAATAATAAATCTGATGAAGAAATTGAGAGAATTCTCTTTATCAAACAAAAGATCAACCCAGACTTTCTAAACACTCAAAATACTAAATTACACTGTCCTGCTGCAATATTTTGGAGGTACCAGGGTTGCATTTATTTAGTACTAACTGCTTGATTTTTCAAAATAAAATGAAGAATGTGTAGAAAAATATATTGCTACTTACTGGTGTATTTAGGATAGCACTATGTCAGCACACCATTCAGAATACTTGTTTTACTTTCATTTTGACACTAACACAAAGTATTATGGGGGAAGGGTAGGGCGGAGAAAGAATAAGTTGAAATAGTTAGTTATTTACTTTACTGAGAGAGGAAACTGAATATTATACAGGGAGGCTTTTAAAAAAAAACTCGAGTGCATTTAAAAGTTTGTTCATATGATCTGTAAGCAATAGTTTATGGTTTACCCAGTTTTATGATCAAGTGAACATTAACTCCCAGGAACAAAAACTCCATGAGTTTCCAGTACCCTTTTCGTTTTCCTTATTGAATGTAGTATTTGGCTCCCTTTATTCTGCATTTTAATATTTTTTTTAATAGTGGAGAAGTAAACAAGACTTCTAAAAACTTTTCAATCCTACTCTAATATGGTGTTAAAAGCACAGGTGAAAAAACTTACTGAAGAAAGATTAGCATGCTTCTTTATAAGCCTTACAACAGTGTTACCTGTGACTGTAACAGTGATGTAAAAGGTCCATTTTAACAGTGAGAAAGGAATAAATGCTCTGTGTGCGCTAGATGGCTGAGTTAGTATTGCAGCAGAGACCTTGCACTTTGAATTTCATGAGTTTCTAATGTGTAAATTTGATATTAAAGTTGCATTCTCTCTTTAAGGTAGAGAAGTTTGGGGTCTACTGGATTCTGGCCCCCTTTCTGACAGAGTGTTTACTGTGTTTTCTAAAACAGCTGGAATGCCTTTCTTCAGGTTTCCAAAATTAAATCAGTCACCTTTGTTCTGAAATGTACTTTGGGCTAAAGCTTCCCAGACATATCTGCAAACTATCAGCTTCGCCGAAAACATAATTTAGTGAATGGAAATAGTGAAATAATGACACATGTTTCTACCAAATCTTATGAAAAATCCTTTTAAAGTTAGATCTTGCAGAGTGCTGAGCACTTTCAGAGAGCTAAGGTTACTCAATATCTTGTAGGAATCAGGACTTTTGTGTACATACTATTATCTTTGCTCTTCAGAAAATATTTAGTTATTTTAGCTAACTATCAGTATCTTCCTTCAAATGCTCTTCTCAGAACCACCAGAAAATGTAGATACCCATTCAGATATCTCCTGTAGTTCCTTTACTCTGTTTTACTAACCTCTGCTCATCATTAATTTTGGAGCCTGTTTGAAATACATCTAATTCAGACTTAAATGTACTTAGCCCTTTTGAGAAGTGTGTTGAAAAATAGGTAGATGGGTCATTGCCACAAAAATGTTGGAAGATGTGATTCAGGGTACTGAGAGGACATACCCTTTAAAAAATAACTTAAAAATTTTCATTACATTTACAATAGCCTGAACTTGTCCTAATGTTTTTAATTAGTGCATTAATTACCTAGCATGGTTATTTTTGTTTTAATTTACATAGTGACTTCTGTAATAACATACCTTGTTTTGGTTGTTGATATTAACAAGGATGTTAGCAGAGCTCTAGGAATAGTTCAGTTGCTTCTGCTGACCCAGTAGAGGAGTATGCAACATTTATTGGTTCTTCACAATTAAACGAATCCCCAAACAATACATATTTTCATATAAACTCTTAAATTGTAACTATCCATTTAGAACTGGATGATTTTTCTCAAATATAAACTCATATTTTGAAGATTGAAACATTGAGAATCACTTCCTAGTCCTTTTTAAAAAAGTCCCTCCTGTTCCTAAAAATCTCTGCCCTAAAATATCAGACCAGTTTTGTCAAGGAAATAGATAAATAAAAATTTAGAGGCTATTAATTTCTTTTTTCATTAAAGACACAGCACCTTCAGTAAAATAAGTTAAAACTTCCTCTTAAACTAAACTTAAACTTCCTGAAGAAAATGGGAACTATACAGGTTTGTCACATCTTACACGCATTTAACATGCACAATTTCAGCTTTACGTGGTCAGCAACAAAAAAAAAGAGAAAAAATAACAATTTTAATACTGTAACTGTATTGCGTGTAATTCCACCCGCCATTCAACTCCGCATAAGATGAGACTTGCCTGTATAGTTAAAACTAAAGTGTCAAAAGAAGTCATGAAATGAATCTCATCTTTAAAAAATTGAGTTATAGAACAATGTGACTAATTTTAAATAAGTAATTTTATTGCTAAGTATAAATATTCAATTTCATCTAGTGTGAAATACATAAGAGATCTCACTGTCACAAACAGATATATTGTATTAAATTTTTTGCTTTTTGTACTGGAATTCAACAGGTCAGGTTTAAATAACTGCCAAACCACTTGCTTTGCTGAATAGTCCCTACTCTAAAGGGGGAAAATATTCCTTTTTGAACCAGTCTGCTCAGTTCCTGGCTCTCTCAACTTAGTAAGGGTAGATGTGGTATTTTACCTTTCCCAGCACCTCCCAATATACACACCATTTGGGATATTCATTACTGACATACATGTGTGTTTATTAAAGTTAGTTTGTTCTAATGAACTTCTCAGATCAGGATGTGCCTTCCTGGCAAAAGGTAGGCTGTTGATCCCTAGCCTGTAATATTATTAATGTTTTGTTAACCCTGAAGCTTTAAAAAGTATGTTACCTAGTGGGGATTGGGATGTTCTCAGAGGCCCCTTTATTTGGGCAGTTTTTGATCAGAGCAGTGTTGTGTGCTAAATGTAACATTTAATGAAGAAAGGACATGCATTTGGTAGGGACAGCATGTTCCATCAAAGGTTTAACTAAGTTATCATTAAAAGTGATAGTTTAAGTGGAAGAGTTTTTTCAAATCCACTATTTAAATATTACAACCCCTAATTTGGTGACATTACCCCGTGTTATATTGCCTTGATGAGCTTTAAAAACAGACATACATTATGCATACTGTAGAATCTTTTCAGTTTTTTAAGATATCTACGTAATGCTGAAGCGGGAAAGGAACTGTTCTAACTGTGGGGCTGCTAGGGCTCCTGCACAATAATAATTTGTGGGGATTACAAATAGGAGAATTACAGTACTTCTGTGTGGTTCTGGTCACCACAGTCTAGGAAGGCTTTTATTAAGGATGTTATTAAATGCTAAATGGCATTTAAATATTAAGGCTCTTCAGAAACATATTCCCTCTTTTGGATCCATATGCTTTTATTCTTTCCTTCCCTTTTCATTCTTCAGTGTTGCTTATGGCTGTGAACAGTGTAGTTGTAGCCCTGTTGGTCCCAGGATGTTCAGGAGATAAGGTGGGTAAGGTAATAGCTTTTATTGGACCAACTTCTGTTGGTGACAGAAGCAGTCTTTTGACAAACCTTGTCTCTTTCTCCAACAGAAGTTGGGCCAATAAAAGCTCTTACCTCCCCCACCTTGTCTCTCTTATGGCTGTGAAAGAAGTTTAATTAAAAGCCCTTATATTTTCACTGAGTTTTTGAAAAATACTCTTTGGGCTGGCATTTTTCATGCTTGCTCTGAACACTTTATTGTTTTTAAAGCTTTGAAGGAATCTGTTTAACACTAGCCCATATACCAACTGATCAGCTGTTTATACAAATGCAAAGAAAACATTTGTAGTTAAATTTAAAGTCTTTTTTTTTTTAAACTTCAAATCCAGGGCTGAATTCTGATTGACAGTTGAAGTCTTTCCTACATTGGAAGAAATCACTTTTAGAAATAAGGAAGTTATAGAAGTGACTGAAAGCAGCATGCTGCACCCATGGTATGGGGCTGACTGTCAGCTAGATGTTTAACGCTGCCCTGGAGCATAGTGGTGTAGAGAGAAATGTGGTAGTGTAGGGTACCATGCAGTCAGCATGCTTTGAGGAGAATGTGTATGCATGAATCATAAATATCAAGCCCTAAATCTCTAGAGTCTTTCCACATAAGAATACATGGAGTTCTAAGATCTCAATTACTAAGTACTTAATTTGAGATATTGAATTGAAAGCTGTAGTATACTTCCTATGCTTCTGAACATTCTTGTTATTAGTGACAACCTTGTCAAAGTGTGAAATGCACAGCTTTGTATAAATTGCAGTGATTTAGTCAAAAGGTATAATTTACTGAAAGATATTTGGAAGCAGCAAGACAAGGCAAATGAAATCAGATAGCTTAGCTTGGTAGCGTAAGAACTAATGTACCAGTTCAGTGACTCGTTAAATCATGGACTGAAAGGGACCTCGAGAGGTCACCTAGTCCAGTTGCCTGCACTCCCGGCAGGATTCGGTATTATCTAGCCCATCCCTGACAGGTGTTTGTCTAACCTGCTCTTAAAAATCTCCAGTGATGGAGATTCCCCAACCTCCCTAGGCAACTTATTCCAGTGCTTAACCACTCTGACAGTTGGGAAGTTTTTCCCAATGTCCAACATAAACCTCCTTTGCTACAAGTCCATTGCTTCTTGTCCTATCCTCAGAGGTAAAGAAAAATATTTTTTCTCCCTCTTCCTTGTAACAACCTTTTACGTACTTGAAAACTGTTATGTCCTGCCCCCTCCTCCCCCGCCCCGTCTTCTTTTCCAAACTAAACAAACCCAGTTTTTTCAATCTTCCCACATAGGTCATGTTTTCTAGACCTTTATTTTTTATTGCTCCTCTCTGGGTTCTTTCCAGTTTGTCCACTTCCTTCCTGAAATGTGATGCCCAGAACTGGACACAATACTCCAGTTGAGGCCTAATCAGTGCGTAGTAGAGCGGAAGAATTACTTCTCGTGTCTTGTTTACAACACTCCTGCTTAATACATCCCAGAAGGATGTTTGCTTTTTTTGCAACAGCGTTGCACTGTTGACTCACATTTATTTTGTAGTCCACTATGATCCCCAGATCCCTTTCCACGGTACTCCTTCCTAGGCAGTCACTTCCCATTTTGTATGTGCACAACTGATCGTTCCTTCCTAAGTGGAGTACACCTCTACCCCGATATAATGCTGTCCTCTGGAGCCAAAAAACCTTACCGCATTATAGGTGAAACCGTGTTATATCGAACTATTTTTAATCTGCTGGAGTGCGCAGTCCCTCCATCCCCTCCCAGAGCACTGCTTTACTGCATTATATCCAAATTTGTGTTCTATCAGGTTGCATGTTATTGTGGTAGAGGGGTACTTTGCATTTGTCCTTATTAAATTTCATCCTATTTACTTCAGACCATTTCCCCAGTTTGTCCAGATCATTTTGAATTTTAATGCTATCCTCTAAAGCACTTGCAACCCCTCCCAGCTTGGTATTGTCTGCAAACTCTATAAGTGTACTCTCTATGCCATTATTGAAATAATTGATGAAGATATTGAACAGAACTGGACCCAGAACTGATCTCTATGGGACCCCACTCATGTTCTTCCAGCATGACTGTGAACCGCTGATAACTACTCTCTGGGAATGGTTTTTCAACCAGTTTTGCACTCCCCTGATAGTAGCTCCATCTAGGTTGCGTTTCCCTAGTTTGTTTATGAGAAGGTCTTGCAAGCCAGTATAAAAAGCTTTACTAAACTCAAGATATACCAGGTCTACCACGTCCCCACTTATCCACAAGGCTTTTACCCTGTCAAAGAAGTCTAGTATCCTGTTTTGGACAGTGACTAATACAAACAGCTTCAGAAGAAGGTGCAAGAAATCCTGTAGTAAACAATTTTGGAATAAGTTGCCCATAAGAGAAACTTTCCCCAACTCTTCTGAGTGACTCACTTATGGAAGAACTGTAACTAAACAATTTGGAAAGTGAAATAGATCTTTTTATGATCAGACAGGCAACACTGCAGATCAGCATTCACTTGATCTGTTGGGGGCCCATAGCAAGCTTTGCTGCCGTTCAGCAGTGACATCATAAGGTGTTTTCTTTCAGTGGGAGATCCTACGTTAGACTATCTGAAACATAATTAATTGTTTTGTAAAAGCCTGTCATCCTGATTTCAGTTTTTCACTTTTCATGCCCTTCTGATGTCTGAGTGGACAGTTCCTCTCCTTGACATGTCCTTATCAGAGTCTTTTGTTTCATTGTGCTTCCTGTCAGTGGGGTGAATTAAACTTTAATTACACAAAGTGGGGAGGTGGTGGTGGTGATTTGTTTGTTCCTTTTTCATCATGACATTTTGGACCCCTGGGAAGCGAAGCGGTAAAGGGCAGTACAGCTAAAGATGTTTAGGAGGATGTATGCTGTACAAATTCCCTTCCTTCCTATGCTACAGTTCTTATAATCTCTTTCCAGACATGGAGTATGCACTGCTATCTTTACCTGGGCCTCTACTAAGCAAAGGCTACTAATAGTGCAAGTATTGTAGTGTGTGTGGCATAATGCTATAATCAGAAGTCCAGGATGAAATAATCAGTCTTGCTTTTGTGTTAAACCACAATCATTATAGTCTTTAATTGTACCATAAGTGTCTTATTTTGCTGTTTCTTTGTCTGTCATATCCACCTGTTTGACATGAAGGACAAATTAGATTGTAAATATTTTGACTGGGACGACTCCTCTTTTGTGTTCAGTACCTAGCATGATGAAGAGCCTAAGGCCAGCAAGCAGGGAGCCTAACCTCTGCACTGCTTCTGAGCTGTGCTGCTGGAGAAGGTGTGAAATTCTGTTCACAACACCCAGAACTGTAAGCCACTGTATTAGCTCCCTGCCAAGTTGTGTCAGGGAGCTGACCCAAAACCTGTCTGCCATACCAGCAAGCTCTTCAAGAGTCTGCCAAACTAAACCTTGGTAACAATGAAACCCAGTGAATGCCAGTTACTGAGTTCCCCAGAGATGTCTCTTTGCAGTATCCAGTCCCTCTCACTGAGACACGCTCAGAAATTAAGTTTGCTGCCTCCAGTGAGACAGTGTACACACCAGTGTGTTAAGTTAGTTGAAGGCATACTTCACTTTAATACACAGCACTGAGATGGTTTTGTTAAAAATCAAGAATAAGTTTTTATTAACAAAGAACAGAGGTTTAAGTGGTACTAAGTGAGAAAGAAAGAAACACGTGATTACAAACAAAACAAGTCACGCTTTCTAGTGACTAAAATTTAATTTTAGCCAGTTAGTCTTTGCCTATGCATTTTTTTTTTACTCATATCAGGTTACTAGCATCTTGAGCCCTCTAACTTTCATGGACTCAGTGTGCTGTCCCCAAAGTGATGGATAACTAAAATCCCTTTTTGCTGTCTGTCTCCCAAGAGCTTTTTGCCTTTGTGTCTCAAGAGCCAGGAAGGATTCCTGGCACACAGACTCTGTCCACTAGGGTACTCCCTGAGTTGCTGCTAGTTAGCTTGATTGCTTGGTTTACCTTTTATGTAAATATACTTTCATTGTCCTCTGCCTGTAATCAAGCCAGTCAGACGGGGTAATCCACTTTCATTTGTCTAGGGAAGGTTGGGTTTATGTTTGGGAGGCAGTGCATATTTTAAGAACATATTTCCAGCACACATGTATGTATGGGTTTTGCACAAGTTCTATATCATGGTGATCTTTCTGGATCAGTGTGTCACCAGTTTACATAGGATACTTTACATGACATCTTTTAGATAGATATTATGACAACAGTGTTTTGGGGATAGTGGCTGTCAGGCCTAACATGAGTTACAATATGGTGGGCCCTCTGCCAGTTGGCATTGAGGGTCTCCCAGGGACAAAGAAGGTGACTGCCATGTGCAGTTCCTAAGCCTACTAGAGCTGCTTGTCTCCTGGTGGCTAGAGAAATCTGCGGTTTGCACACTTAGTAACTTGCCAGAAGGGTAAGTTGTGCAGCCATTTGCTCAGCTGCATTATTCACTAGTCTCTACTGAGAAGATTCAAATAGTACTCTGTTAAGTGTTTATGAAGTGTGGATATGCTAGGTGGGAAAGGAGAATAAAGGAAGAAGCTAATAAGACATCTGGATTGCATGCTGTTGCAAACATTGAAATAATTTGGTCCAGGTTTATTTCATGCAGGGTGGGAGGTATAAAAAGTGGCCATAAATAAAACTCTTCTGACTTTTGATTCCTATTATTCTGCTCTGATCTGAACGTGGCTGCATATGCTGGGTCGCTTTGGTCTTTGTCCAAGCTGCCCCCTCTGTATGCAGCTACTTATTGTTGGGCAAAAAGATTCTTTTCCCCAGGAATCAGGCAACCGCAGACAATACTGAAGCAGGTTTATTCATGGTACCGGGAAGACTGACAAGCAGCTTCAAAAATACGGTGCCATAGTGGCCAGTTATATACATTCTCTTATCAATTCGTTTGTATTTATTTGTATGTACAGAGACAGACATTGTTACAAGTCGAGAGAACCCTGAACAAAGATAAAAATAAAAACAGTATGTACATGTAGAGGCCTCCTATTGCATCAAGCATCTATGGCTATCTTGTGGGGGAAAGAGGTGGGGTGGGAGGAGGTAGGGATGAGTGCTCACAGATATCCGATGGTCTGTGAAGGGAGGGTCTTTCCTGCTCTAAGAGCTGAGTTACTGGGTGGGCATTGACCATATAAGCTTATCAGTTGTTTACAGTTGTCAGTGTCCTTACTACAGAAGCATTCCTACTTGTTCTGCACGTTTTGCTTTAACTGTTAGCTAAATTTTAATTGTTGCCTGACGTTGTCAACCCTAAGTACCCCAAAATCATGAGTCAAGTCCTAAGAAATCATTAAATTGTCTTAAATCATGAGGCTTTATATTTGGAGTGGTGGAGAAGGGCTTTATTTGCCTTCTGGTTTCCAAACATTTAGGCTACTTTGTTCATGTTTTCAGGATATTCTCTGCAACCAGGAGGGCTAAGAACTTAATTTGGTTTAAAAATTAGTACTGAAATTCTCATGTAATAAGTTGCTCCAAGGAGATTAGACTTAAAAGAACCACCCAAATATTGTGAGATTTGAAATAAAATTGCGAGAGTTGGCAACACTATGCCTGATAGGCTTGAAGAAACAACTGCCCTCTCCCACCGATTCCTTGTGGCAGACTGAAAATAGTGGCTTTCCAAAAGAAGCTGTCTGGTATCTTTAATGTGGTGATAGCACTTAACTTCATTTCTGAGCTGCAATGGAAAGGATTTGACATGTTTATGTGCACTTGTGGTTATTTGCATTAATTAATGTACCTGAACATGTGATTCAAATATGTATCTTCAGCTATTTGAATGAATGTGCAGAAAATGCTTCCCATTTGATTCTTTGTTCAGGAATATAATCACTACATATTCTTTCTTTTTTGAGACATATAGTTACTCTTTTATCTACTTCCTTTATGCTACATAAGGATAAAGAGTTTGATCTAGTAAGGTAAGCAACATATTCTGTCATTTGGGAAGGCGGATCTTAATTGTTGAAAACAGGAGAAAAGAACTGATACTTCGTATTCATCACTGCATTAAATCTGTAAGCAAATGTCAAACATTAAGTACCTGTATTCATCTGTTTTATTTTTTAAATTACATATTTTGACATTTTAATTAAATAGACTTGGTATCTTTTATGTTTTTCAAATTCAGTGTCTTTGAGAAGTCTGAGTGGTGTATTTTTTTTTTTTTTAAATGCTCTCCTTTTTAACTGCAGTAGTATATAGGTAAATCCACCTCATGTTAAATCATTTGAAATCCTAGCTGTGATCAAATGATAGATTTAAACCACATTTGTAGTGTATGTAATGCTTACCAAAGAATAAAGTCACTGAAGAAAACTATCTCAATAACAGTTTTAATGGTTTGAGCACTTTCTATAATTTGTTTCATTAATATAGTTGTTTTTGCCAAAAATACTTTAGTGTTATAATTTGGTTTAGCTTTATACCAAAAAAAAAAATTTCAAGCATTCACACTAACCTGACTGTGCAAAAATAACAGGTAGGTTTTAAAATAGATTCTTAAAAAAAAATAAGCTCGATCAATAGTGGCATGAAGAGAAACAATATTCTGTCTCCCCCATCCTTGAATCTAAACCTGTGTAAAGAAAACATGCTGTATTTTAAGGTAATAAAGATTCAAAAAGATATGCAACTAAATTTACAGATTTACAATCTGCTGAACGTTGTTCTTGAAGAATCTAGCCAGGAAATGGGTCATCCACATATAGAACGTGAAATCAGTCAAGTCAAATCACTATAAAGTATTATCATGTCTGTTTGAAAGTACGCAGAAAACTGAAAGCGAGGACATAAAATGAGAGTCCAAGTTTGAAGGTATGATTTAGCATATGTTAAATCAACTCCTTTATAAATTGGAGCTAGGATTTAGTTTGTAGACTGTTGGACAATGGTGCAGTTGAGTATAAATCTAATCTCGCTGACTTTGCCCATGGCAAATTATCCTATATTGTGCTTCGTGTTGCCAGACTTGAAGCACTAATGGAAATTGGGGTTACTGCTTGTGATGTGGCACTCTCTGATTAGTTAATGTGTAGAATTCTCCAATCATAATGAAGAGCTGGACTTGCTATTCTGCAACATGTGGTGCTTTGAAGTCATCCTTCCTGTTACTAGAGTGAATTTGAGGTTCATCCCTAACTGGTTTCTTGATACATTTTATTTGCAAAGTCTGTAACCAAGACCACTTAAATTACTTATTGCATACAGGTCGGCAACCTTTCGGAAGCAGTGTGCTGAGTCTTCATTTATTCACTCTAATTTAAGGTTTCGCTTGCCAGTAATACATTTTAATGTTTTTAGAAGGTCTCTTTCTATAAATCTATAATATATAACTAAACTATTGTTGTATGTAAAGTAAATAAGTTTTTTATAATGTTTAAGAAGCTTCATTTAAAATTAAATTTAAAATGCAGAGCCTCCCAGACTGGTGGCCAGGACCCAGGCAGTGTGAGTGCCACTGAATCAGCTGATGTGCCGTGTTCGGCACACGTGCCATAGGTTGCCTACCTCTGCAGTAGTGCGTTAACCATCCCTTTAAAACAAGGAATTGTTTTTAGGGGATGGTTATAGGGAGATACGCAATTGGGTAAGAAATCTGGTATACAGAAAACAGCTGAAGTTACACAGGTTAATGGCATTTGTTTTAATTTTGGGAGTGGTTTCTCAGCAAACAAACTGGACTGTGTCAAATTTTGTTATACCTCTTCACTCACTTAAATATCTTCTCAATTTTCTGTTTGGCACGCGTTCCATTTTGCTGTTCTGTTTCTGTAGCAGCAAAATGTGACTGCTTCCTTTGTTTGATAACAAATGGTAGCTTTGTCAAAAAGGGATGTACAAAGCTGTATGTTTAGAATGTTCACTAGCAAACTTGTATATGATCATTCATTCTTTCTCTTCCATATAGTATAAAGAAACAAATTAGTTGACAGCTGCTAAACACATGTTGCTCACTAGAGTGAACTTGTGCAGAAAATAGTCTCACTAGTTTGGCATGACATGATTTAATTGTAACTGTTTGGTGATGGATAGGTCTGCTTATCTGTGGGGGCAATGTTTTATTATTGAATGCCATGGTATGCATATAATTTTAAAGTGGACTAAAGTAACCTGTCTAATCAAATTGCTAATACCATCTTTAAATTGGAACAAATTAAACATGAGATTTCTTAGGCAAGCAAGGTAAAATGTAAATACTTGTTGCAGGTTGAGAAATCAAGACAATTGTACTTATTATTAAATCTCATTAAATGCAAAAGAAGTATTTGAGTTTTAGGTACTGTCTAAAATATATTGTAATTTTCAACTTTCTTTTCCCTCAAGGTCCTTGATGCCTCAACGCTTAGTTTCGGTACTCGAGTGAAATGGTTTGCCATATGTTTTGCAACTGGTATTTTCTGTTCTATTCTTGTAAGTGAATTTTTGTTCTACCTTTTTATGAAGATGCTGTGGTAGAACCTTGCTAATCTTCATTCCCTGGGCCTGATCCTGTGGGGTGCGGTGCACCATCTCCCTATTGTTTCAGTTGGAATAAAGGGTGATCGATACCTTGCTGGATCTGACACTTCATAATCCACACTACTGGCACTCTTCCCCTATTTACAGTAAATCGTCTAGTGACATACTTTCTTATTGACAAAATTTCCTAGTACATTATATAGTATTTTAAATTAAAACAAACATACAGTAACCAAAAAGGTTGGGCAAAACTTTCTTTTGTTTTGTCCACTGGCTAATTCATAAAGTTCAGTAACTTGCAATTAATCTCCCAGTTGTTGGTGTAATTAATGATATTTTGCTAGATAATATGTATTGTTGAAATGACTGATAATAGCGTATACCACTAAATTTGAATTAAGCCGTATTCCATGACCTGGGGAGGACAGGTAGTGGTGGGAGGAGATAGTGGGAGAGGATGCTTTGAGAGACAGGCAAGTTGGGGCAGTAACTTTTGAAGCAAAAACCTGTGACATACCTCACAATTTCTTGTTCATCAAGCGTAACATTTTCAGAAGAAACAACAAGGAGTTCTTGTGGCACCTTATAGATTAACAAATTTATTTGGGCATAAGCTTTTGTGGGCTAAAACCCATGTCATCAGATGCATGGAGTGAAAAATACAGTGTCTGTCTAATCAGCACATAAAAAGATGGGAGTTGCGTTAACAAGTTGGGGGTCGGTGCTAACGAGGCCAATTCAGTTAAGGTGGAAGTGACCTGTTCTCAACAGTTCATAAGAAGGGATGAATATCTGAGGGAAAATTACTTTTGTAGTGCTGACAAGGCCAGTACATCAAGGTGGATGTCACCCATTCCCAACAGTTCATAAGAAGGTGTGAGTATCAGCAGAGGGAAAATTACTTTTTTGTAGTGACCCATCCACTCCCAGTCTTTATTGGTGTCCAGTTCTGCAGTTTCTTTTTGGAGTCTGTTTTTGAAGTTTTGTTGAAGAATTGGCACATGCTACACACAGATGGACTACAAGCCATCGGGAACAGTATCCCTGATAACGTCAAAGTAAACCTGGTGGCTGAACTTTGTGACTTTGTCCTCATCCACAACTATTTCAGATTTGGGGACAATGTATACCTTCAAAGTGCGTGGTGTGCAGGAAGGGGCTCGGGGCAGGGGGTTGGCGTGCAGAGTGTGGCAGGGGGCACAGGACAGGATGTTGGGGTGCAGGAGGGATTCGGGGTGAAAGTTCTAGGGTGACAGCAGCACACAATGGGGCTAAGGCCGGCTCTTTGCCTGCCCTGGCCCCACACCGCTCCCGGAGGTGGACGGCACCATGTCCCTGCAGCCTCTGGGGGTGGGGGGGAGCAGAGGGCTCTGCACACTGCCCTCGTCTGCTCCCCTGTGGGTACTTCCCCCAAAGCTCCCATTGGCTGCAGTTCTCCATTCCTGGCCAATGGGAGCTGTGGGGGGCAGTACCCCTCCCCGCTCCCCCAAGGGACGTGGTGCCATGTGTTTCTAGGAGCGGCGTGGGGCCCACAGCGCCATGGGGGTGTCAGTCCCACAGGCTGAATCCAAAGCCCTGGCGGGCCAGATGCGGCCTCTTGTTTGCCCACCCCTGCTCTAAGGTGCCACAAGGACTCCTCATTGTTTTTGCTGATATAGACTAATAAGTCTACCCTCTGAAATTATTTTCAGAAGAGATTGCTAGTTCTACTTGCCCAGCTTGACACCTTTTGTCTTGACTTTCAGTGGTGCGGAGCATCTGACTCCTGTTGACCTCACCTAGCATTGTTGCTCAGCATTTCTGAAATTAATCCAAAAATGTCTCAAGTTGGGCACCCAAAATCAGTGGTCATTTTTGAAAAATCTGCTGCATGTGTTGCAGAGACGTCCAAACTTTGTACCAAACAGCCACATTTAGAACTGTAATTTTTGTGAGTATTTACACCTTTATTTAAACCATCCATTAATGTGTAAATCACTCCACCCATTATGTGTAGAGTAGTGAAGTTCTTGTGAGTGTTGGTGTATAGTTGTGACATCACCCAAAAAGCATGACTAATCAGTTGAAATGTAGCTTGGAACAACTGTTTGCAAAGTGGTATGGTTTAAGTTACTACTTTTTGATGGATGTAGATCCAATATTGATATAATATGACTTCCAACCACAAAGGATAGAAATGCTTTACAGGCAAAGGACTTATTAAATGTCTTCTATACAGTGAAAATCAAGTAAATAAGTCTCATTCTCTCTATCAGAGTCTTAATAAAGTATGAGACACAAAGATAACTTAGCAGAAGTGACATTCTTTCATATTAAGAAATGAAGCAGGCATAGTTTATTCCTCTCTACAGCATGTGACAATGGAAATAAAAGCTTCCTTGTCAGATGCTTTAGACTTGCCATGTGATATCTTTCTTCCAAGAGTGGATGCCTATACCATGGGCTCTATTTTATTGGCCATAACAGAAAATGGTAAATTATTTATCTCCTATTTAATGTGAAAAAGGGTCACATTAAAGGCACATTCAAGCATGTGGCTGAACAGCTTTCACTGTCACTTTAGAATACATATTTTATGCAGTGTTAAGTGGAGACGTATGGAGACATATCATCTCTGTCCCATTGATTGAAATCTGTTCCTGGGAAAATGCAAGTGATGCTGGCTTATGAGTTCTTATGCTGTTTCTATATGATTTTGGATGATGCAGGGCAACCTGTGGTCTTTAGGAAGCTGTGAGCTGAAATATATTGCAGAAACTTCTATTCAGGAAATAACACTTAGAACAGTTAGCTGAACATAACCACTAATTCTACATGCACCTGTGACTGAGCTGTTTTGGGGGAGGGGTAATGGAGGGACATCTCCTATTTCAAGCCAAACCCTGTGGGGAAGGCATCTTGTAGAGTACTCAAAGCAGGTGTGATGCAAGACTAAGTAGTAGCGAAGTCATTTACATTTTTTTTCAACGTTACTTGCTAGTAGTAATAGCTCTTGCCCTGTCTTTCATGAAAGGCAAGCAAGAATGGGTATCATAAACAGACAGTTAAAGGTTAATAGAACAGGAGTACTCCATGTCTCTTGCCTGTAAAGGGTTAACAAGTTCAGTGAGCCTGGCTGTCACCTGACCAGAGGACCAATCAGGGGACAGGATACTTTCAAATCTTGAGGGAGGGAAGTTTTTGTGTGTGCTGTTAGGGTTGTTCTCTCTGGGTTCTGAGAGTGACCAGACGTGCAACCAGGTTTCTCTCCAATCTCTCTGATACAGTCTCTTATGTCCAGAATAGTGAGTACTAGGTAGATAAGGCGAGTTAGGCTTATGTTTGTTTTTCTTTATTTGCAATGTGTATTTGGCTGGAAGGAGTTCAAATTTGTATTTTGCTGAAAGGATTTTTATTTGTACTTGTATACTTAGACTGGGAGGGTATTCCCAGTGTCTATGGCTGAAAGACCCAGTAACATATTCCATCTTAAATTTACAAAGATAATTTTTGCTGTTTTTTTTTTTCTTTTATTAAATGCTTTTTCTTGTTTAAGAACCTGATTGTTTTTTTTATTCTGGTGAGACCCCAAGGGACTGGGTCTGGATCCACCAGGGAATTGGTGGGGAGAAAGGAGGGAAGGGGGGGAGAGAGGTTAATTTTCTCTGTGTTAGGATTACTTTCTCTCTCAGGGAGAGTCTGGGAGGGGGGGAGAGAAGGAGGGAGGAAAGTGAATTTTCCTCTGTTTAAAGATTCAAGGAGTTTGAATCAGTGATCTTCCAGGGTAACCCAGGGAGGGGAAGCCTGGGAGAGGCAACAGTGAGGGAAAGGGTTTACTTTCCTTGTGTTAAGATCCAGAGGGTCTGGGTCTTGGGGGTCCCCGGGCAAGGTTTTGGGGGGACCAGAGTGTACCAGGCACTGGAATTCCTGGTTGGTGGCAGCGCTACAGGTCCTAAGCTGGTGATTGAGCTTAGAGGAATTCATGCTGGTACCGCATCTTTTGGACGCTAAGGTTCAGAGTGGGGAATTATACCATGACAATGGGACACAGAGAACTGGTAGAGGAATGCAAATGGAACCAAATATTCAGAGAGGTGGCAATATGTTTGGTACTGCTATCAGTCTTGCATTGAATCTGACAGTGTACAAAATAATCATTCAATCTGAGAATTATCTGGTATACTGACACTAGGCTCAAATTCACTTGGGCTGCTGCTAAAAAGTAGGGCTGTCAAGCAATTAAATAAAATTTAATAGTGATTGATCGCATGATTTAAAAAATTAATCATGCAATTGTTTGCAGTTTAATCACACTGTTAATACTAGAATACCATTTATTTAGATATTTTGGGGGTTTTCTGTATTTTCAAATATAGGGTCAGGGCAGGGGCCTCTGGGATTCAGCCGTGCTTGGGGCTTCAGGTTGGCATGGGCTGCTTCAGCCCCAGCTGCCTTGGAAGCCATGGGCTAGTGTTTCAGCCCCCCACTACGGATGTCTCCTGCCCAACCCTCAGGTATGCAGACAACACATTAATTTTTTTTAAACATGTTAATTTTGCTTTCAGTTAGTCACAGATATTAACTGTGATTAATTGACAGCCCTAATAAAAATTTTGAGATTCCATTGGTTGGTTTTGCCTCTACAGGTCTGAAGTTGGTTGTACAAAGCAATTTGATGTGCTTTGAAGGTTCATATAGGTTCCCCACAATTCCATTGTCCCCTTTTCTGTACCATATTTCCATCCCTGACTGCTATTAGCAGGTTTCTTAAAGAGTCAGAGATTGGACACTAGATGGGCAGAGCTGTGAGTTGCTACAGAGAATTCTTTCCCAGGTGTCTGGCTGGTGGATCTACTTGATTACCATATTTGGGGTAAGGAGGAAATTTTCTTCTGTGTCAGACTGGCAGACCTTGCAAGCTTTTCACTTTTCTCTTCAGTGTGGGGCACAGGTCACTTGCTGGTTTGAGCTAGAGTAAATGGTGTATACTCTGTAATTTAGTCTTTAACTCAAGGTTTGAGGACTTCAGTAACTCAGCCAGAGGTTATGGGCCTACTGCAGGAGTGAGTAGGTGAGGTTCTGTGGCCTGAAATGTGCTGGAGGTCAGATGAGATTACCATGATGGTGCCTTCTGGCCTTAGGACTTGGCTACACTCAAAACTCCAAAGCGCTGCTGCGGGAGCGCTGCCGCAGCAGCGCTTTGAAGTGCAAGTGTGGTTGCAGCACCAGCGCTGGGAGAGAGCTCTCCCAGTGCTGCAGGTACTCCACCTTCCCGTGGGGATTAGCTTGCAGCGCTGTTTACACTGGCGCTTTGCAGCGCTGTAACTTGCTGCACACTTAGGGGTGTGTGTTTTTTTCACACCCCTGAGCAAAAAAGTTGCAGCGCTGTAAAGCACCAGTGTAGCCAAGGGCTTAGTCTGTGAGACTGTTGGGGAAGATAGTGAATGAAGTAGGTGGACTGCAGTGTCTCTATGGATGATGCCTAGCTTTACATTGCTCTTTTTGCAGGTCTGGTTGGTGCAGACAAATGACTTAAGCAGGGCCTAACCTTCATTAGGGCTTGGCTAAGAGCTAGCTGGCTGAGGCTTAATCCAGATAAGAATGAGATGACCCTGGAGAAAGCATCTGGAATAATTGGCAGAGACTGTTTACCCATATGTGAATATGACAGTCTTATAGTATTCCTGGCCACTTCTGGATGATCAAGTAGCAGAGGCCATGTGTGCTTTTTTTTATCTGCGTGTGGCACAGTTTTATCTGAATCTAGCCACAGTCATCCACTCCTTTGTCATTTAGAGAGCTGCACTTGGGTCTTCCCTGTAAGATGACTCAAACTGTATTTGATGCAAAATGTCACTGCTTGCTTAAATAGTACTTTTTACATGGAACACTATGCTTGTGCTCTGGTCCATGTTGTCCTCCTTTTGGTTTGTGTGATTTAAGGTGATGGTTTTGTCTGAAGAAGCGCTAAGTGGGTTGGCTTCTGGTTACCTTTAGAATCTGCCTCTCTTGCTTGTTAGTCATGGCAGTTATGATCAGCGGAGGTGTTTGAATTATCAGCCCCCTGGTTTAAACATGGAGACTGATAGTGGAGGTGCTTGATTCAAACTTCTCTTCCCCTGTCCATGCACATACTTGGTCTGCCAGCTGAGGTTTGACTCAGACTTCTTCTTTTTAGAACTGTTATGATTGAAGTGAGTGGGAGAAGTGACGGAGGACTTTCTGTAGTGGGTTTGGAGGGATTGTGGATATTAGTCCAGTATAACTTCATGGATGTCTTCCTTTCACATAATGTACAGGATCTTCCAACTTAGACTTCTGTTTCTTTAAAACCCATAATTCTATCTGCTGTACAATAACCTAAAAAGTAAACACCTATACAATTACTACTAAAAGAACCTGTGAAATAGGCCTCTTATACAAATGTTGGCTATAGTAATATTGATAGGATTTATTTTCACTCCTCTGCGATAACATTCGGGAGACTCGGTTAAATACATGAAATCATTACATCTCACTTGCCAGTAGAGGGAGGTATTAATCTGCTGGATGGTTAGTGCAGTCTCTGAAAACAGTGTATGACCAGTGTAGGTCATGGTGACTTTCTTGTGACTTAAATTTTATGGTTTACATTTATTTTCAGACACACTAAACTGGATGGACTAGCAATTGAAAGTATGAAAATATTTTTTTCTTTTGCAGGGGACAGCATTTCTGTGGCTTCCCTCGGGGCTGAAACTTTTTGCAGTGTTCTACACCATAGGAAATATTTCTGCATTAGCCAGGTATGCATTATTTTCCTAGTTATCACTAATAAGTTCTACCGTTTTGGAATCTGAATTTCTAACTGCAAATTTGTGTGTAACATTAATATTCAAATGTGAAAAACAATGCAGCTTATAATTTCAGGTCATATGTATCTTGCACTTTACATTTTCATGTTACTAATACACTAGTTACAATGGGAATATCAGTTACTTGTTTCCCTCCCACTTCTACACAATTATATTGTGTTTGTTATGATCACTTCGTAAATACATCCTGATTTCTATTTACTTTGGCTGGCAGGTTGTAGACTATAGGTTTTAGACTTCTGTGTGCTTCTAAATCCATCTGCCATCTCCTCACACCCCAATTTCAGTAATTAATCACTAATGTAGGCATCTCACTATGGGCATCTTCTGATAGGAAACATCTTGCTTTCAACCAGAGTTTCTTCAATCTTATTTTTAATGGAAAACAAGTCTGGGAGACCCTAAAAATGAATCCATGAAAAATCTTGCCGTAGAATAAATTCAAGTATGGTCTTTTAAAAATTTGTTTAACTTTAAAATTTTAAAACTCTGCTGTATTTTATCTATTCTCACCACTCCTTCTTGTAGGCAGATGCCTTGCCATGCTGCTGAGACTGACTTTTGAGGCTGTGCTCTCAGGAAAAACAATAGCAAACTTAACTTTCTGTTGCTGCTGCTAAACTACAAAAGAGGCCTTGTAAGACTGTGCTGATTTCATTCTCCTATGTTTCACCGGGATGAAGTGCCAAACTCTGTGAACATGAAGTGTGAGTCCGTAAAGTTCTTTCTCAGTCCTGGTCCTCCCTCCTCACTTTGACTACAGTGTTTGTGTAAAGGGTTAGCTCAGGGCTTTTTAACTTTTTCTGCTTTTACAAACCCTGTGCATAGCACCAAAGAACCCGTCAACATTTTCTTATATTTTGATCTACATAAAATCTTGGGTCCTGTTTGGAGCTCTTTGCCAGAAAGGATCATAGTTGGGCCGCTTGCTGAGAACGCTGCTCCCTTTGGCTTCTGTGTCAGTTGTCTGAATTTCAGTGTCATCAGCTGCATTGTCCCCTGAAGTATAGCTGTTTTGAAAGGTAAGGCCATTTGAAATAGTAGCCAGATTGCAAGCTTGTGGTTTTGCTGAGTAGGATTTTTAATTTGGCTCCCCATTTGCTTCAGGTGTAGAGTTTGTGAAGCATGATGATGGGTTTGCCTTTGACTTCTGAGGCTCACTACTGTGTGCTGCCACCATCTTCAGCCCTCTCTTTTGTCAGTTGTCATCCTCAGGTAGAGCTGCAGTAGTGTAACCTGAAAGAAACAAAAGGATATTGCAGTGCTATCTGATAGGAGAGGGTCCAAATAGTTGTGGAAGGCGGAAAGAATGCATTGCTCCCCGTTATATCAATTTGTGTCCAGACATAGGGATGAGTACGACTCTGAAGCATGTTATCCCCTTCTTGCAATCTGATGCCTTTATCTGAAGTTGATGATAGTGTTGGCAAATGTTACTGTTTTTCTACTCCCTTCTCCTTCTGCTAAGATCACTTCAGTTTTTTCTGAGTTGAGTTTCGGCTGACTTCTTCCAAGCATTAAGATATGCTGGTAGTGGCAGAGACTGCACTGATGACAAAGGAGGGGTATAGTTGTTTCATCTGCATATTGGTAATGCACAAGTCTGCAGCATCTTACCGCCTCTCTGGCCTTCTATAGAGGGGTGTGAGGAAGAACTGAGTCTTTTGGGATACAATATGGTAGGGGTCAGGGTGATTAAGAGCATGTATCAGGTCTTCATACCTTTTAGACTAAACATGGGCAAACTACAGCCCGCAGGCCACATCTGGCCCGCAGGACCGTCCTGCCCGGCCTCCAAGCTCCTGGCCAGGGAGCCTAGTCCCTGGCCCCTTCCCCACTGTCCCACCTCCCCTGCAGCCACACCGCTGTGCAGGCTGTGCTCTGGCCCCCTGCTTCTGGTGGGCAGTGTGGGGAGTGCAGCTGGCTCTGGCCAGGTGTCGCGGCTGCAAGCTCCTGCTGCTGGTAAGGGGGCGGGGAGTCCTGGGGGGCAGTCAGGGGCTGGGGGTCCCAGGAGGAAGTGATCAGGGGATGAGGGGCAGAGGGAGGTTGGATAAGGGGTGGGAGTCCTGGGGGGGGGCTGTCAGTGGTTGGGGGTGTGGATGGGGGTGGGCAGTCAGAGGACAGGGAGCAGGGGGGTTTGATAGGGGGCAGGGGTCCTGGGAGGGGGCAGTTGGGGGACAAGGAGCGGGGGGGTTGGATGGTTGGGAGTTCTGAGGGCAGCAGTCAGGGTGGGAAGTGGGAGGCGGCGGAGGCCAGGCTGTTTGGGGAGGCACAGCCTTCCGTTCCCGGTCCTCTATACAGTTGCAAAACCCCAATGTGGCCCTCGGGCCAAGAAGTTTGCCCACCCCCGTTTTAGACTAATGCCTAATGTGTTACCTATATTGCCCAGGACTCGTACATAGGTAGAAGAGTTTGTCATTTCCTTATCTCCTGCTCCATCATGGTCCTTGGATTCATTCTCCTATCTCTGGATATATGCTCACATCAGTCACCATGCCTGTTCCTCACAAACACCCCATGCTGTTTGCTTAGACATCCTGAGTCACTCTCAACTCTGACACCACTCTATTTGCCATTCACCCCACCTCATCAGTTCTCTTCCCACCAGTTCTTCAGGTTTTTTTTTCCTTCTTCCATCTGCTCTCCTCTTTGCTCCCATTAAATCTCAGTAGTGTCTTCATGCAGCGCCTCTTCATGCAGCCTTCAGTACCACTATTTCAGATCTCATGTCTTCTGTGGATAGCAGATACCTCACTACTTTTCGTGGCAACTCAACATAAAGTCCCATGACCTAATTTTCCAGGGTGGGGTAGGGCATTCTGTTCTAACACCACCCTTGTTTAGAGAGAGGCTATTGAAGCAGATGAAATCTTTGGCCCCTCTGGAGAAGAAAGATCTTGGATATCTTCTGTTTCCTGTCTCTATCTAGGAGGAGAAGGCTGAGTCCAGCTGCAGAGTGGCAGAACAGGATTATTCTGACCCTGTTCTGCTCCCTAGGCCAGGTCTGCTCCTTCCTCATGTTGTCTGGCAGAGAAGTTCAGAAGAGCTGCTAACCTTCATTCCCTTTCAGTTTTAGGCACAGGGTAGAGGAAGGCTGGAGGATTCAGCAAAGGCTGCTGCAGCTGTTCCTCTACTTGATCTGGTCATGAGCTCAGGCACAAAGAATGGTGTTGCCCTGCAGGTTTGACTGGGTAATAGCAGCATATACTTTCACTGCCTGGCAGCTCAGTTGAGGTTTGAGGT
Source organism: Gopherus flavomarginatus (assembly GCF_025201925.1). Lineage (NCBI taxonomy): Eukaryota > Metazoa > Chordata > Testudines > Testudinidae > Gopherus > Gopherus flavomarginatus. The sequence continues at coordinate 90,314,683 of NC_066620.1, forward strand.
TTTTTGCAACTGTTAGGGTGAGAAACTATTATTTTTAAATGAAAATGTAAGTTCTGTACAGGTTTAGCGCTGGTCATACTCATCCTGAAAATCTTCCTACTTAGAATCCTTCAGGTTTCTTCAATTCTGGTGAATTTCATTTTGAGATAGTCCTAGATAGACTAGACTCAAACTAGTGTCCCTTTGATATATCTAGGAATATTTGGAAGGAAATGGGGAGCAGATACACATGTAGGCTGATTCCCAGGACAAATATATAAAGAGTATTAATCTTTGACCCTATCAGTAGCTGTTGTTGAACTGTGGTGCCTTTCTCTAGATTAAATATTGGATGGCTCTATAAATTACCTATTTTGATACCTTGCAAAGATTATTTGAATGTGACTTGCTGTTTCTTCCTTATTTCATTAGTACGTGTTTCTTGATGGGGCCTGTGAAGCAGCTGAAAAAAATGTTTGAGCCAACAAGGTTAATTGCTACAATTGTTATGCTGGTAAACTACATTTACTAATTTTTTTAAATCTTACTGGTGGGGGACGGGGAAGGAAGCAAATTTGAGGCTTTGGCCAGGAAGAACTATGTGCATCCAGGCAATTGTTTTTATTGGATTATTATGTACTGGACTGGTAACACTATCTTTTAATATTGCCTGACATTTCTCATTATAAGATTCTATTTTCAGTTGCTCATAAATTTTGCCAAACTTTAATCATTTTGGCTGAAATATTCCATGCCAGTTATGAACCTCAGGCTGAAAACTTCACCTAAAACGGTTCAGCTGTTTTGAGACGGAGGCTAGGAAAAGTATAATTTTTTTTGTTTTTTCGTCTCATGTTTTTTAAAAAAAATCTGATCTTTCCTTTGAAAGGCTTTAGTGCCTTCATCGATTGGAGCAGATACCTGAAATTTGCTAGATTTCCTTTGTGTCAGGGTGTGCCTTTTGCCATCCCTGCTTCTCCCCTACCCCCCGCCCCCCCAAAAAAAATTGGGCCTGGTTATAAACCTTTGAGAAATCTCACAGTGCTTGTGATCAGTGGAGACTTGCTAGAGCATCATAACTAAATTCAGCCTGGGGCTGAGCAGAAATTTCTCTGCATTTATAGGTCTGAGCTGCGGCAGCCCAGGCTCTGCAGGGCACTGGAACTAAGAAGGGAGATGCTCCTATGCTCTCAGTACCCTCTGCTAGGCTCAGAAAGCATAAAGGAGGGAGCTGCCTGATGTAATGGAACAGGGATAAAAGCCACACCTCAGGGTGATGGGAAACATATCTGATGATGAGTCAGGATATAGGAGAAGAATTGGGTCTGGCTGGGCAAAAAGATTGGGACAAGGAGCTGTGGTGGGTCGGAGTGGGGGATGGACCTGGCAATGGCTGGGTGGGGAGAGTGGAACTAAGATTGAAAAGCCAGGGTGGGGAAGAGACAAGACTGGGACAGGTTGGAGGGCACTGGGCAGAAGGGGCTAAGCTTCCAGGGACCAGCTAGAGCACACTTCCCTCCAGCACCTGGAATGGAACTCTGGAGTCTCACCATTCTTCTACTGTCAGCAAATATCTGTAACACTCCCTGGCAGTCTCCTCTATCCCTCCCTCTTCTCTTCTCCCCCCCTTCAGTCTGCTGGTCCACATAGTGGATAACAACCTACCAGCACAAGTGGTAAAGGTCTGTGTAGTAGAACTAAAGGTTCCAATCCTGTTTATGACCCATATGGGTGTAAATATGATGCCACATGATGGAATTTGTTTTTTCTGTTTGCTTTTTTTAAAAACCCAAGAAAGTGTACACACACAAAACAGTTGCAAAGTCAAGCACTCAGAAGTTAGGAAATGCCAGAATTAAGGTTGCTGTGTAATCTTAGATCAGTTCCTTAGCACAGTGTTTCTCAAACTGTGGTCCACAGACCCCTGGGGGTCCGTGGGCCCCACTGAGAAACTCTTCCCCCCCCTCCCTTACAGGCATGCCTCCAGCATGCTGGGGAACAGGCTTACCTGTCTTGGCTTCCTCCGCTCCTGGAAGCAGCAGGCATGTCCCTGCAGCCCCTGGGGCAGAGGGTGGTGGGGGCAGGAGGTCTGTACACGCTGCACCCGCCTCGAGTGCCAACTCTGCAGCTCCCATTGACTGCAGTTCCTGGCCAATGGGAGCTGCCGGGGCACTGCCTGTATGTAGGAGTAGCATGCAGAGACCCCTGTCCCTCCACCCACCTAGGAGCCACAGCCAGAGGGATGTGTGCCAGTTGCTTTTGAAATATGAGCATCCCGAGGTAAGTGCTGCACCCCTCCCTCACCCAACCATCTGCCCCAGCCCAGAGCCTACACCCAAACTCCTTCCCAGAGGCCACACCCTTCCTGCACCCCAACCCCCTGCCACAGTCTGGTGAAAGTGAGTGAGGGTGGTAAAGAGGGAGTGATGGGAGGAATGGGGGATGGAGTGAGCAGGGGTGGGGCCTTGGAAAAGGGGCAGGACAAGGGCAAAGCCTGGAAAGGGGGTGGGTTAGGGCTGAGCAGGGGGACTTGGGGGTCCCTGAAAATTTTTAAATCAAAATGGGGGTCTTCAGGGTGCTAACATTTTGAGAACCACTGCCCTGGCATATATGCACTGTTCAGTCTTGAAATACATGATCATACTGTTATTTTGCTCCTTACCTGTGTCTCATTCATCGCACAAGGTGACTTGCTCTGGGGCTGAAGCAGGGTTGTATAGTAAAGGATGCTGTTGTCTGTAAGACCCATACTTTATTTATAGCAGCAGTTGGAAGGTGTGTAGTGAATGAGTCAGAAAACCCAAGGAAGGAAAAGGATGGCCTCATGGTTAATGATGAAGGCAGCACTAGAGAATTGGATTATATTAGAGCTGGTTGAGAACTTTGTCAAAGATATTCTGATGGAAAATTCACTGTTTTTGCTATATCAAATTTTTCCAGGGGAAAATAGTTCCCAGCTCCTTGGCAGTCTGGGATGTCTGTCTGCCCGAGCTGTCTGGTTCCCTGACTGGTGAGCTGCTAGGGCCTGGGCAGCTTGGGGAGCCTCGGATATTTCAAAAAGGTCAAAATGAAATCTAGTTTAAAAACAGTTGAAACAAAATATCAGAATTCCCAGTCTGCAGGAAATTTCATTTGTTACATTTTTAAATGCAATTTTTTCTGAAATGTTTGGGGAAAAGAGGGTTCCCACTCCCAATGGAATGGGAATTCCAGTTTCTGGTCATCTCTAGGTTCTGTCCCTGCCTCTGCCACAGAGTTTCTCTGTGATGCTGGGCTGGTCACTTAAAAAATAACCCTTTCTGGCATGGGTGCTGATCGAGTCTTCTGGTGGCCTGACTTAAAACCCTAAGGCAGGGAAGGCCAACCTGTGGCTCTGGAGCCACATGGGGCTCTTCAGAAGTTAATATGTGGCTCCTTGTATAGGCACCAACTCCAGGGCTGGAGCTACAGGTGCGAACTTTCCAATGTGAAGGGGGGTGCTTTCTGCTCAACCCCTGGCTCTGCCAGGGGCCATACCCCAGCCTCCTGCATGCCATGGAAACAGCTGATCGGGCGGGAAGGAGGGGGAGGTGCTGATCGGTGGGGCTGCCTGTGGGTGGGAGGCACGGGGCTGGGGGGAGCTGATAGTGGGCTGCTGACATATTACTGTGGCTCTTTGGCAATGTACATTGATAAATTCCGGCTCCTTCTCAGGCTTAGGTTGGCCACCCCGTCCTAAGGTCTGATTTGCAGAAGTACTGAGCACTTCAGCTGCAACTGAAGTCAGTGGGAACTATGTTTTGAGCGTAAAGTGCTATCTAATGCTAAGACTCTGAAAAAACAGGTCCTAGGTGTCTCAAATTGGGCACCCAAAATTAGTGGCTACTTTGGACCTTAACTGATCTGTGCCTCAGTTCCACAACTGTAATATGGGGATAATACCCAACCATCTCACAAGGTTTTGTGAAAATCAATTCATTAATATTTGTGAAGCGCTCTGTATAATGATGAATACCATAGAAAGGCTCATGAGGAAATTAATAATTCTGTCTTCAGAGCAGAATTAGAAAAGTGCAGTAAAGCCTGGGGCCACGCACTGAACTATGAAGTTAAAACAAAAGATTGAATACCTGCTTTTTTAAGTGAGCAAAATCAATTGTGTACACCGAATGAGGTAGATTTCCTGTAGAGGGAAAAAGCATGTGATCATGTAATTAGACTGTCATCATGCATATGCACACGGGCCAAATTAAGGCTGCACAGACCACCTTAATTCTGGAATTTCCTAACTTTTGAATGCTAGACTTCGCAACCTTAGTTATTTTAATGTATTTTTTTTAATGTTGTTTATGTTGCAGTAGCTCTCAATGTGCTCTGCATTGAACATTTGCACAGGAAGATAGTCTTTTGTCCCAAAGAATTTAAAATGGGACAAAAGAAGTGAGGAAAATAGAAACATTGCAGTCATCACCTTGACTACTTGCACATTATTTGTTCCATAGAGGTCACGTAGGGCTTGTCTATGCGAACATTTAATTTGCTGCAAGATAGGATACAAATCTACCCCATACTAGTCTGCCATACACTAAGTGTCTCTGTGGACCCTGCCTCCATGCACCAGAAGTTCCCCAGTTAACTTTAATCTATCCCGTTTTTAAACAGGAGTAGAATAAAGTGCTTTAGGGAACTGTTAGTGCATGGCAGTATGGCTTACATGGATACTTAGTATGCAGCAGACTAGTATGGGGTCAGTCAGGGCTGTCTCTATAGGACAGATCAGCCGGGATACTCTCCCCCTGCCTGGGCTGGTGAAGTAACACAAACAGCTCCCTGGCAGAATTTCCTGTCGAGGGTTGTACTGAGCTTACTCACCCAAACGGAGCAGGCACAGTAACTTCTGCTGAAGGAAGCCTACACCGTCCTAGTGCCCCCTGCACCCTACCCCCACTCCCCTGGGCCAGGCTATAGGTGCTGACTCTGGGTGCTAGCAGCCTCATGGATCAGCACCTCCCCCTCCCTCCCCGTGCCTCCCGCTCGCTGCGAACAGCTGTTTCATGGTGTTCAGGGAGGCTGAGAAGGAGAGAGGAGGAGTAGGGATGTAGCATGCTCTGGAAAGGGAGGAGATGGGACCTTGGGGGGAAAGAGTGAAGCGGGGGCAGGGCCTGGGGAAGAGCCTGGGGTCTAGTACCCCTTGGCAGTTTGAAAAGTCGGCGCTTGATCCTGCGCTACAGATGCACACTGAAGCGCAGGGGGCCCCCAAAGCACAGGGCCCGGAGCAGTTGCCATGATTCACCCTACCAAGGGATGGCTCTGGGGTCAGTTTACACTCCAGTTTGCTGGGAAGCAAATATTCACGTAGACAAGCTCTGAAAAACTTTGAGCACAGTTTCAGTGGAGTGCAGAGGACAGAAACCAGATTAGGGGAAATTTAGTTGGATGAGGAACTCAAGGCAATGGTTAACTGTATATTTCTGCATTTTATACTTGATAAATTCTGAGACTAATCTGGGATTATAAACCATGTAGTTGTAATGTTACACCAAAGAAAGGTGTATCATGAAGAAAGGGTAGCTGGAAAGCATAAATGTGTAAAACATGCAGGAAAAACTATGAATTATAGAGAGTGACAGTATTTCTAGCAAAATACTTTAGGCTCTTCATGGCCCATGCTCTGCCCTGAAGGGAAATCTTACTTTTCAATTAACGACACTGTACTTACAATTGCAAATCTCTTGGGATTTTAATTAGAAAAACAAATTACTCTGTTCATAAATTTGGCCTTTATGCTGTTTGGAATCACATATTGCAAGATACTGAAGCTAAATATACTTGGCATCCCTCCTTTGTCCTATTAAAATGCAAACTGGCAACTAATAGGAAATAACAAAGAGCCACATGAGTAGCTTGAATAAAGTTTCATCTGAGCTTTTTTTATGGAATACAAAACAGCTGCTCCCTAGTGGGCCTCTTTTCACTATTACTGGAAGACAAAAACATTGGCAGAAACCAAGTCTGTATTTGCCAAATACAATAATTGTGAATGGATGTTTTTAACAGTGGATTGTCCATCATAATGCTAGTGCCTGTCTTGTCAGAAGATGGATATTGTGAATTCTAGATTCACAGAGCTGCTGTTTATGGTTAATTCTCAGGATTAAGTTCAGACTGTTCATACTATAGAAAAGCCTATGGATTTCCTTATTACAGATGGTGCATTTGAAAATGCTGATTTATTGAGATCACACATCAACTGTTTGCTTGACTGGATATTTGCACATTATACATATTGATTTTTTTCTTTTTCCTCAGTTGTGTTTGATATGCACTCTGTGTGCTGTATTCTGGGTAAGTGATGTTAACTCAAATTCTTTGTCCCTTTTAAGAGCAAGCTGGCTTGGCTAGGTTTTTGGCTGTGGTAACACTCTGTGGTTCATCTAATGTTTAAGAGCAGTTCAGGGACTGGATCTATAAAGTTCAATGAAGTCAGAGAGATAGGTGACCTTGGGCAGGAATGGTGTTCCTAGCCTCTATTTGCCAGAAGCTGGGAATGAGCGACGGGTTGGATCACTTGATGATTACCTGTTCTGTTGGTTCCCTCTGGGGCACCTGGCAATAGCCACTGTCAGAAGACAGGATACTGGGCTATATGGACCTTTGATCTGACCCAGTAGGGCCATTTTTATGTTCTTATGAATTATTTTAAAAAATTCCACTTTTAATGGAAGTGTGCAACATTAGTGTTTGAATTGCATTTAGTTGATGGATGGCATTGAGCATCTTGGCTACAGAGTAAGAGCACTGTTACAACTGTTTATTGTGGGAAAGGATTTTCATAACATAAGATCTAAAAATGAGTAAAGGAAAACAGAAATGATAAACTTTTGTATAACAGCATCATCAGCTGCCTCAGTTCTATGCTTTTGTAATTCAATTATTAATACAAGGGTGAAGGTAAACATGTATCTGAAAAGAACATACACTGTAACGTTGCACAGATCAAATATGGATAGTGAATATGAAAGATATAGTAGTTTGGTTGTTGGAATTCTTCATTCTGAAGAGTTTCAGAACTAGGGAAGACTTAAGTTGCAAAGATGTTAAATAGCTCTCTTCAGTTGGAATGATATTTTAACAATTGATTATAGTTATTGCAAAGGAGAAGGAGATCTGTTTAATCTCCTAGACCTTCATAACTAAGGAGATTGACCATCATGGATCAGCTAAGGTTTTGGAGTGAACTGGACTGAATAGGCTAGTACTTCTAGTTACTAAATTAAATTATTTTGTACAAATCAATTTTAATCTGCAGTGTTCCTTTCGTTTTAGTGGGGTAAGAAAGGTTTGGCCCTGCTATTCTGCATACTCCAGTTCTTAGCAATGACCTGGTAAGGCGCTTTTTAAAAAATTTATCTTGAGTTTATCACTTGCCACATAACCTTGACATGTAATTAAGAGGTACCTATGAAAAAAGATAGGGCCAAATTCTGCCCACAAGTCACATATTGCTCTAAATTGAGTTGTGTATGTGCAGCTTGGCAGGATTTTGCTCAAATTATCTTGCACAAAAATGTCTGATAGCTTTAGATGTGTAAAAATGTGATCCTTAATTCACTGGGTCTGAGCGTGAGTGAGTGAGTGACTCTCTATCCTGATGGGTAGGGTGCCCACCTAAGGTCCAGTCGCCTTGCTGTAATGACTGTTTGAAGTGCACCAGCTTCAGTTAGGAGAATATCCTATAGTGCAGTGGTTAGGGCACTCTTGAGAGGTGGGAAAAAACCCTGTTCAAGTCTCTTCTTCCCATCAGGTGGGGGAATTGAATCCAGGTCTCCCACATCCCAAATGAGCCTTCTAAGCACTGGTCTAAAAGTTAAGGAAGGTACAACCACCTACTCTTCCTTTGACAGGATTTTGCCTGGGGACCGATGTGGTAGGCATGCTCTGAACACACATACCGGATTGGGCCCCACGGATGAGAGAGGCAGATAAATGCCTATTTTTGCTGGCTTTGTGGATCACACTGGGAATAGGCATCTGGATAGTTAGAGCAAGGCGGCAGTGCATGTGCTCAGGGGCATAAACTTAAGCAACTAAGGACTTTTTACAGCAGAAGCTTAGGTGCAAGGCAGGGATGGGGTGAGGGTTGTGAATCCCATTGGTGCCTAAAATTGGGACTTAGATATGCAGATTCCTGTGTGGATCTGGGCACTGGTGATTTTAATAGAAGGGAATCAGGTATGGTGTTCTTGTATTTGGAATAGGGAAGATGGGCACATTTATCAGACACTGGACAATGTATGGTCCAACCTCTAAGTTCTCCCAACCAAGGGAGGGAGGGGGGCAGATATTGGGCAGTGGGTTTGGATTTATGGCTAAGCTATTTGCTGGCACCCTTGGTGTCCAGTGCGAGGATGAGGCTCAATATGGCCAGTTCCCAGAGATAAACAGAAGAAAACTCTGAGCTAACTGGTAAACCATTTTAGCCTGGAGGAAATAGGGGAGACAATAAGTTCCTGCAGATAGAGATGGCTTTCAGATCTACCCATATGTCCCCTCTCATGGGAAGGAGGGAGAATTCTGAAGTAGGCTAAATGTCTAGGAGTTGGGCTGAAGCGGGCCAACTCTGACAGTTTTTGATATGGAGGCCATTTAATGTTGCACTGGACCCAAGTAAATAACAGGTATTTGGAGACTGGTGGAGGTTAGGGACCTATAACTAAAACTAAAAGTTAAGGTCTTCTGATACCAAATCCATCCCAGTATCTGATCTGGACAAGCAGGAGAGTGCTTGTTCATGTCCAGTTCAAAGCCATGATGGACTTAACTGCCCAAGTGTCGGCACACCCACTGACAGCAGCCCAGGTGCATCTATGTCTACTAGATCACATGGCAGCATGTACATATGTGGCATGGCATGTGCCCCTGCACCTCAGACAGCTTCAGATGTGGCTAACATCAGTCTCCTCTCTGAGCAGGCACCGTCTGGATTCCGTCTCACCATCCCAGTGTCAGTCCTGGCTTCCCTGAAGCGGTAGTTGGGGTCTAACCCAGAGGAGGGCAAGCGTTCTGCCTGAGGGCCACTTCGGGTTTGCAAAATTGTATGGAGGGCTGGTTAGGGGAGGCTGTCTCCCCCCCCCCCCCCCCCCCCCAAAAAAAACAGCCAGGCCTGGCCCAGTCCCCACCTACTGTCTGACCCACACACACACACTTCTCGCCCCCTGACAGGCCCCCCCCTTGTGACTCTTGCCCCATCCAACCCCCCCCATTCCCTGTTGGCCCCCTTGGACCCTCCACCCCTGACTGCCCCCTGCTGCCCCATCCAACCCTCCCTCTCATTCCTGACCCCGCGCGCGCGCACACACACATTCCCTGCCCTCTGACCATCCTGACCTCTATCCACACCACCACCCTGAACTCCTCCGCCCTCTATCCAACCCCTCCTGCTCCCTGCCCCCTTACCAGGTGACATTACTGCCACGCCGCCCAGAGCACTGGGACAGGCCATGGCTCTGCAACCAGGGGTGGCTCCGAGCACCAGCCAGTCCCAAGGCTTCGGCAGAAATTTGGCGGCGGGTGTGCTGAAGGCGCGTGACTGGTGGACCTCCTGCAGGCATGCTGCCAAATCCGCGTTACCAGTAGACTGGCCGCAGGCACGCCGCCAAAAGCGGCCTGACTGCCATGCTTGGGGCAGCAAAATACATAGAGCCGCCCCTGTCTGCAACTGCACTGCCTGGCCGCCCAGAGCATTGCGCCAGCGGCGTGGCGTTAGGGGGACCAGATGTTCCAATTTTTGAGTCTTTTTCTTATATAGGCTCCTATTACCCCCCTGCTCACCACTTGTCCCAATTTTTCCCATTTGCTGTCTGGTCACTCTGTGGTGTGCTGAAGCTGCGGGGGGGGGGGGGCAGTATGGGAGGTACTGGGGGCTAGTCTCCTGGGCCAAGAGCTCAAGGGCCAGGCAGGAGGGTCCTGTGGGCCTGATATGGCCCACGGGCTGTAGTTTGCCCACCTCTGATCTAACCCTAACCTGAGGTCAGGTCTAACCACCGCTTCAGGGAAGCCAGGACATTTTGGTATAAGAGCAAAATTCCTTAAAGTAGTCTTACTCTACAACTGTGTGTGTTTGTTTGCACTATACACACCACCAGGTACATATTCGCATAAACTACTTCTGTTCTAGTCAAACTAGGCAATGATGTCTTTGTTATCTTGATTTCTGAGAGAATTGTAGGTTTCATAGTTCAATAATCAGTCTTTGGGAACCAAAGTTAAGAATCCTAAAGTGATGATAAATCTCCATATTCCATTTTGTAGTGGAATTCGTGTTCAGTGGAAGAAAAAAGGAGACCAGAATCTCTTGGCAGTACACTTAGTTCTTGCAGAGCCCCTTTTATTTTCAAGTGGATATAATTTGGATATGTAATCCAGTTACAGGGTTTATTATAGCAGTCTGCTTTTGTTAATTCTGGACTAAAATAGCAAATTGATATGTAGAAAACAAATGAAACATCTCAAATTTTAACTATTGTTTCTCTCCTTTTTCAGGTATAGTCTCTCATATATTCCTTTTGCAAGGTGAGTCTCCCTTAATTGCCCTCATTTTATAAAAATAAAAGTTAACCTGTTCTATAATTTTTTTCGAAAGTATAATTTTCTTGAAAATCACATCTTTTAACTTACTAATTTTGAAAAGCCAAATATAATATACTCAGTCTTAATTTTTTTTTAGTATTTGGAGGATAATTGTTTGGATTAACAGTTGTGCCATAAGTAGGCTTGGAAGGTTTAGATTTTTATTGGTATGTCTGTAAACATTGACGTCATCGTATATGCATAGAAGAGAAAATATTTCCATCAAAATGTACAGATAGAGTAAGAATTTACTAGAGTGTGATTTTTAAGGATATTTATTTTGTGTGTTTTGGCAGGTGATGAGTTTGTGTGTTAACAGTTATAAAGCTTGAACTTTTTGAATCTCAGCTTCTGTCATTAAAAAATTGTCAGAACTCCAATAATTTTCTGCTGCTGTGAACATTTAAATCAATAAATAAAAAAAATGCTTAAACATTTAGATTACAGGTCAAAATTAGAAAAAATAAAAAATTTAATTCTGCCAAGTCTACCATAACCAATGCCTGTTCTGAAGTTTAAGATGGGTGCAGATAAAGATACCCAGCAATTTACTTGTTAAAGCATTGTAGCATTTTCTCTAGTTCTAATCACCAAAATAATTGTTATAATATGCTACAACACTGCATAGTTTAAGGATATTTCCTACATAAAGTTTCATACACATTTGACAATATTTGGTAGCTTAAATGGACACAATGAACTTGAAATCTAGTCAGTTTAAAAAAATTAAATAGTTTGTTAGTAAATTTGTTTTTGAATCACCTGCCAGTGTTTGTGGCTTTGCCTTTTCCTGTTTTTTAAAATCCTCTTCTCTCGCCCCCGCCCCCGGTTATTCCTTCATGAAAGACCCACGTGCCCAGGGGAAACTGGCACTACACACAGTGCCGTCAAATGCACAAGTAAATTTTTTTTTTTAGTTTAATTGAAAGATTAGAGAGAAACTATAGTGCAATTTGGTCTTTTAACAAACTATTAAAACCACTCCATTCTGATTTTTTTTTTTAAATTAACTGACTGCTCCTATAAATATATCCTGCCTTGCTAAATTTTTATAGTACCTCTCCTTTCATCTTGTATTTTCTCACTGCTTTTCTATAATATTCCAGTAAAACCTAACATAAGCCACAAAATTCTATGCTATAGATTCTTTGGTGTGGCAGAATTAAACCATAATATAAAATTAATTATAGCAGTAGGTGATCTCATTAATTCTAATAAGACTGTCTTCAAGATAGTTGCAAAGCAGTGAAATAATTCATATTTAAATACCATAAAATGTCACCTTAATTTTGACACATCCAACTTCCCCAGTCCGATTACTAGCATTCTAAATTTCTACATTTTCAGCAATCATGTCTCACTTTCTATAGGCTTATTTTTGTTCAAATCAGTTTAATTCATACTACTGTTTTAGAATGCTCAAAGATACTAACAACCATTGGTACCTGGCCTTCTTTCTCTTGTTTGAATGCTGATCTGATAAAACATAAGTTATATTATCTGAACAATTGAACTGAAGCAAATAAGTGCTATGTAATAAAGACAAAGAACCCTATGATTTTTGATAGGTTATTTAAATAATATACTAGCCTAATTCTTTTTCAGGTAACTGAAGTATTTGTTAGTATAAAATGCCACCACAAGTTGAGTTTCATACGTTCTGTCTTATGCAAATAGTTGGCTGAGTTATTACATGGTGCCAGGAAATGGTATTGTGTAACTTGTCTAAAGTATTCACGTGTTTTTAATTTACAGTATTAAAAAAAAAAAAAAAAAATGGTAGCACCAAAAATACCCCAAGGAGGCTTGTTCACTTCCAGAAGAGTGTGATCTGCCTTATTTTTAGAACTCCGTTTTATTATATAAATCTTAATTATAGGACAGCTGTGTTGGGGCATACAGAAATAACTTATTTCACTTAAACTCAAGAATATGGGGAGTCCCTGAATTTTCAAAGTGGCTAACAGCCAAGTACAAAAACTTTACTGTATAGCAAATTAAGTTTTGGGAAAATAAATGAGGCTGAACAAATTCAGACTAATCCAAACGGAACAGTATACAAACTAATTTACAAAATGCTCAATAGGGAAGCAATGCCCCTTCAGATCTTTCAATTTCTCCACAGAGTTTAATAAATTATCAGAATTCTGCGTCTGACAAGTAATTAAAATTTTCATTTTGTCATCCAAAATAGTGCATCATTCAATTTGTGTGTTTTATAACTAATTTTGGGTAATGTAACACAATATTGTGTAGTCTGAAAAATATTAGTGACCTGAATGTGGTCTCTGTGTGTTTAGAAAAAAAAGAAAAGTGATAAAAATGTTTTTTTTTTTTTTTTAAGGGATGCTGTGATTAAATGCTTCACGTCCTGCCTGAGTTAGACTAAACAAAAACTATTCAACATCTTTTAAAAAAGCCAACTTTATATTTTTTGTGAAGTTTGCTCAGAAAAATTATCAACTTCCACTCCTGAAACAACACCTGGTGACAGTTTTCGTATTTTCCGTGCCTTTTGCACGCTGGTGATTAAATCATTTTAGCAGAACCAAGTTTAAATATGAGCCAGGTAAGCAGTGTCTGAACCATTTGGAAACTAGAATAGGTTTAACACTTTGTGCAATGTAATCGTAAAACTGTTTGACTCAGTTTCTGTTAACACAGTTTAATGACAATTCAGGATTCTGGGTAATATGAGAACCTTTTATATGAAACTTTTACATATTATGTGCTATTACTATTTGTTCACTCTATGCATTCCTCAAAGATCAGGATTTTGTCATTTTTATTATAAATTTTTTTAGTTAATTATAGCTGGTAGGGCTGCTTTGAAATGTTTGTACGTGGGCAGTATGGAGGAAATTTGGTGTGAACATGAGAGGTCTGGTAAAAGCTTGCTCAGTTTTGTTATGCTTACATTTTAAGCACCAGTTTTTTCACTTTGAAACTTAAAATATATTTGATTAAAATGGCTTATGGATAATATATAAATCAATGATTACAAAATAAATGAATTATTGTAAGTATCTAGACTATGTAATTTTTAGACTTGAGCCACATAGGGAGGAAAATTAAAACATGCTTGCAATATATATATTTCACTTTGAAATTAGTCAACACACTTCCAGTTATTACCTCAAATCTCTTTTGCGACCCCCTTTCCTATCTGTCAGACTAAAAATAATTGTGTTGGTACATGTCCGTAACTCAAACTGTCTCAGAATACACAAGTGACTTTAAAACATCTTAAATTTTTATACATTTTTTGAAAAAAATGCTCCTGGTGGTATAATGTACATGAAGTGAATATATAACTAAATGGAATATTTCAATAGGACACTCAATAAGGCCAAATACAAAGTACTCCACTTCGGAAGGATCAGTTGCACACATACAAAATGGGAAATGACTGCCTAGAAAGGAGTACTGCGAAAGGGGATCTGGGGGTCATAGTGGATCACAAGCTAAACATGAGTCAACAGTTTAACACTGTTGCAAAAAAACAAACATCATTCTGGGATGTATTAGCAGGAATATTGTAAGCAAGACACAAGAAGTAATTGTGCCGCTCTACTCTGCGCCAGTTAGGCCTCATCTGGAGTATTGTGTCCAGTTCTGGGTACCACATTTCAAAAAAGATGTGGACAAATTGGAGAGAGTCCAGAGAAGAGCAACAAAAATGATTAAAGGTCTAGAAAACATGACCTATGAGGGAAGATTGGAAAAAATTGGGTTTGTTTAGTTTGGAGAAGAGAAGACTGAGAGGGGACGTAACAGTTTTCAAGTACATAAAAGACTGTTACAAGGAGGAGGGAGAAAAATTGTTATTAATCTCTGAGGGTAGTTCAAGCTTCAATTTAAGCCCATTGCTTCAAGGGAGGTTTGGGTTGGACATTAGGAAAAAACTTTCTAACTGTCAGAGTGGTTAAGCACCGGAATTAATTGCCTGGGAGGAGGGAGTGTGTGGAATCTCCATCACTGGGGATTTTTAAGAGCAGATTGGACAAACACCTGTCAGGGATGGTCTTGTCCTGCCTTGGGTGCAGGGGACTGGACTAGATGACCTCTTGAGGTCCTTTCCAGTTCTGTGAATATACTTTGCTTAGCTTCTGTGAAAGCAGTGTTTTGGGGGTAAGCCTCGATGGAAATGTTTTTCCAATTGTAGCTATTTAGGCATTGAGGAGCAAAGAAAAGTCCTATGAGGATCCTGAAGCTACAGACAACCTCTCTCTTAGATGGCTGATGTTATGATGGTAGAAAGTAATTTCTTTATTTCCCTCTCTCCACCAGCAGTACCTCCATCTCTTTCAGGTTTAGCTTTAACAAGCTAGTCTTCATGTGAATGTTGTCTCCAAGACAGTGGGATGGCTGGGAGATAGTGTTTGCATTTTCTGTGAAGGAAACAGCATGGTGGCTACATTTTACTAGCATGTGCATCCCTCTTTTCTCAGCTTCATATAGGTGTTAAATAGAATAAGGCTGGGGGAGAGGATTCAGAGGTGAGGACTCTGGAGGCAGTCCTCTGCCTTCAGGCAGAAGGACAAGGAAGTCATTGTATTGATTAATGCTAAACCCCTGTATGTAAGACGACAGCAGCATTCCACTGAAATTTATCAAATGTGGTGGAGAGATCCTGCAATATGGGTATGGTTCGATCAGCAGTTTAAGGCATGTTGGCTTTACCTGTCAGTGTGGTATTGCAGGGGGTGCATACCTTCTGGGTTGTCCTGTTGCAGCAGTTAGCCAATGGGGCAGAATCTCTAAGAGAAGGGCTCTCATTAGGTAGTCCTGGTCTCTTCAACAGGTTGTTGGGTTGATTAGCTGGGACACAGGGCAGTTGACACTAGCAAACAAGACACAAGAGGGCCTTTCACTGCTCTGGCCTTCCCATCTTTGTTAGTGATGTAGGGTATTAATAAATGTGTTGATTGCAGTTCCAGCTGGTGACTTCCATGGGTCACCTGGACTGCAGCAATTGTACAGATATTGACGGACATGGAAGAATTTCATGGAACACCTTGTGGACGCCTGCTGTCAGTTGAAATGGAAATTAAAGGACAAATGAGCACTGGGGTTTTGTTTATATGCTTCATAGGATCGCAACTTTGAGCAGTTGTTTCTGGCAGCAGGGATGTCAACTCTTCCAATGGGTAGACATTGGTTTTATTCTCCCAAAACAATAGAAGTTGTATGATTTTTGGAGACACCTTCCTTTTCCCTGTGACTGACATCAACATGCCTTTCTCAAGGGTGAGCCTGAGCCATCCTACAAAGCCAAGGCTTTCTCAGGCAGTAGGCTGTTCTGGCTGTAGGCCATGATAGGCATCGGGAGTAAATCAGGCTCTGAGAAGGCCTTGGTGTTAAACCTGGAATTCTTGTGCTTGGAATTTGAGCATCAGAAAGGGGTAAGGTAGGTGATGGCGAGCATTGATCACCTTTTCTCTTCGAATTGCTGCCAAGTCAGGTTTCCCCAAAAGGTTATCCTGTTATGGAATTAATGAGGTAATGAACACTTGGCCAAAAATGTCAGATATATGTATTTGTCTTTGTTAGCCTCTTCAATTCTCAGTGATACTTTAAGTGCCCGTTTTATAATTCCATCTATGCAGAAAGCATGCTTTGTCCATGAGAAAAATATGGAAAAGGTAGACAAGACCTCCCATTTGACTGACAAGTTAAAAAACTAGTTTTGGGCTAAAACTATTCTACAGGTGTTATTCACAGATGCTAGTTCCAATTAAACACTTCAATTGTCATTACCATACAGTCTGAAATCAAATGCTGCTGATCCACTCACTTTGTCTCATTACATACTTTAATTGTCTTCATTAATCAGTATTACTGCTTGGTCTGGAGTATCTTATTAATTAGATCACTATCTAGAAAGCTTACTTCTGGAGAACTCAAGTTATAGTCCATGCACATTCTATTACAAGAAATGTTTTGTCAGTTACAGCAGCATCCGTCCTTTCTATAAGTGAAGTACAAGCATTTCCTCCTCAAAATATTTTCCAAATATTTTTCATAAAGTCAGAAAATGTAACTGAAAACTTTATCATTAATGAACTGAAATTAAAATCAAAACCACTGATGTAGGCAGGAACTGCAGCTGTAGGATAACTGCTTATTATGGTCTCACTATGTCAGCTACTTTCCTTATTTCCAGACACTATGCAACAACTGGACAAGTTGTCTGCATATACAACTGGACTCAGCTCCACACAGTAAGAAACTTGCAGTGCTACAGTTAAAACATGTCCATAAATTTCAGGTATACTAATGAACATTAAAAAATTCTTCAATTAATGTTATAATAAGGCCTCTCTAAGAACCAGCTACTACAGTTTTTGCTCCAATCACTTGTGAATGGTAGTACTTTATCTCCAGCTGATTAAATCAACATACATTTAATCCCTTATTTTAGTAGTTACATAGCCCACTGTATTTATCCTCCCAGCACTCCTGTGAGGTAGGGAAATACTACTGTCCTCATTGTATGGGGTACAGAGGCACATGTTGAGCAAGTGACTTGTCGATAGTCCCACAGGAAATCTGTGGTGAAGCAGGGAATCCCAGGCTAGTATCCTAACAGCTGGGTCATCCTTACTCTCCTGCTTTTAACATCTTATCTGATTTGGCTTTAATAATTGTCCTTGTTTCCCACATTTCCCTCAGTTAGAATACCATGTTCTGAAACATTGTCTTTAAGCCATATGATTGCCCTTTGCAAACAGTCCTGCAAAATATTTCTCTGGTGTGGTTGCTCACATTCAATCACTAGTTGTTGTGGACTGTCTTATTATAACAATAGGATATAGCTACTTTGTTGGCCTACTTGAAAGAATAACTTTGATTATCTCCCACTGTTGCTCTGACTACTTTTCTTTTCTACATTCCGGGTGACCTCATCCATGCTCTTGGTGAATGTTATGTAACCATTGCTCTCTGCTGCAGACTAATGTAGTTCTCCATCCCAACCAGTCTTACATCTCAGCCTGTCTTACTGATATCTTCTAGCTATTCTACCAAATCCTCTCACTAACCTAACTTCTCATTTTTTCCTCCTAGGCTATCTCTTTTCTTATCACTGTTGATAACTTCACTATCCTCCCCATCCCTCATGTTTGCAAGCTGTTTGACGTAACTTTTTAAAACTCGTCCCATAGTCAGTTAGTATAAGGGAAGGATATATTGGTTTCTCTTGCTACCCATCCATTCAATTGGGTGGACCTTAATATTCGAATTATTGTGGGAAAGCTAACTCAAATGAGTAATACTTTGTTATGAAAACTGACGGGTGTGTGTGTCCCCAAAACCTCATTTTGATTGCCTGTGTGAGCCTTTTTGATGTCACAGCTGTGCAGCAGCTCTTAAGTGACTATGCTGAAGAACAGCAGCTCCCTTCTTCTGACTTACTCAGATGACAAAGATAAGAGATTAGGAAGGAGGGGGGAGTTTAGAAGAGGCTTGTGGCTAGGGTGAGGAGACTGAATGAAGGATGAGGGGCTGAAAATATAATGAAACTTCCACCGTGACACCTTATTTCAGAAGAAATTTATGTCCCCTGTAGGTCTCTTTAAATGTACTTACGAATGTAAAAAGGAAGTAGTAGCTATTGATTAGTTCACAACATTTCAGTAGAGATGAACTGGTAAATTTATAAATAGCTGTTGCAAGGGTGAGGAGAGCATGTGGAGGACAGCAAAAAGGGAAAGTGACTATCTGACTAGATAAAGGAAGCATTTACATTTTCTAATTTTAAACAATGTACTCCATGTTCCTTTTTTAATCGTTTATTAGGAGCTAATTATTACAATAGAAATACATATTTTAAATGATTTTTTTAAATGTTAAAAGTAGTGACCCCTTGCAAGGGCTGCAGTAGGAGAGTGTTAGTATTGCCGTAGCGCTCGCTTTTAAAATACATCCTGAAATTGTGTCCTAACAGTTTACAGATGTAAATTCCATAGTCTTGCTCAAACTGCGCTTACAGCTCTTGCGAACGTTCGGGGGGTTGTGTTTTGACGTCTCTGCCTCATCTTCCTCACAGCCACTCTTGCCTCTTATTTTAATACTTCACAAAAAAAAATCACGTCCTTTCTTTCCATCACTGCTCAAAGGGCGGGGGGGTCGGGCTGCACAGCTTTCCCCCGCCCCCTCGGCCCCGCCTCCCCCTTAGCCTGGCCGCTGCGTGTCTGTCTCATTCATCCGGAGCCAGCGACGGAGCCTGGCGGTCCCAGCACGGTCGCGCTCTCCTATGGAGCTGCAGTCGGGACCGATCCGTCCGCGGGGGATGCTCGGCCCTGCCCGGGGTGCGATCTGCCCTGAGCCGCTGTGAGGAGCAGAGGGGGTCACTGGGTACCACCATGTCCCTGCCGCCCATCCTGCCTCCCCCTGCCGCTACTCCCGCCGCCTCCCGAGCGCTGCCCAGGAAACCGGCGGCCCCCAGGAAGGCAGCGCCGCCGCCGCCCGCCGACGAGAAGCCGCTGAGGAAGTCGCGCGTGGCGCCCCCGGAGCGAGCCGGTCCCTTCCCGAGCTCCTGGCCCTGCGCCTCCCTGCAGAGGCAGCAGCCGCGGAGGCCCGCCCCGGCCCCGCCGCAGCCCCGCGGCCGCTCCTGCGAGAGCCTGTGCGCGGCGGCTGGGCCGGAGGCGGGGGCTGGAGACGCCGCTGTGCACTTCTCGCTCAGCCTGCCCCCCGAGGCTGCCCTGGTGCTGCAGCGCCGCAGCCTGGAGAAGCAGCGAGGGCGGCCGAGCCCCTCCGCCGGCACCGAGCGCCTCCTGCCGGGCTCCCGGAGCAAGGCGGCCCCGGCGGCGGGGGGCTCGGCGCGGAGGGGGGCCCGGGCCGGACCGGGGTCCAGCCCCGGGGACCTGCGCGCCCTGCTGAAGATCTCGCTGCTGAACGAGCGGCACCGCTACGACGACGTGGAGTACGAGGAGGAGGCGGCGCCGGGGGCCGCGGCGGACGAGGGGCTGGTGCGCAAATGCACCGAGTGGCTGCGCGGGGTGGAGAGCGCGGCCGACCGGGACCGGGCCGACAAACTGGAGACCCTGCCCCACCTGGGGGCCCTCTGAGCTTGGGTGGCACCTGCCCTCCCAGCCGCACGCACCCAGGGAGCGCTCAGCCCCCGCCCCTCCTCGCAGCAATAGCCGGGGGGCTCCCCCTGTGATGTGCCCCGCTGCGGGGGGGCTTCCTCTCCCCCATTAACCCCCCCGGGAAGCTGGACAGCACCGTAGCCTGCTCCGAAGCCTCCTCACGTGCTCGTCTCCCCAGACTCAGCCACAGAGAGCGGAGTTTTGGTGCCGGGTTTAACCAACCGCCCTGCTGCTATCACCGTCTGAGGAAACTGACTTGCGCTTTGACCCCGTGGGGGCTGGCGGCTGTTCCAGACGCTACATAAACGGGAAGAAAATGTATTTATAGCTGCTGTGCACTGTGTATTTTCATCCACATCTTGTGGGGAGAGAAAAAAGGGGGGGCTGACTAATCAGTGTTGTATAGATGCTTCTCCTGATTGGCTGGGCTGCTGGATGCTTTTTATCTGAAATCAGGAGACAGCGTTTCTAGCGCATGATGGACAGGACGGAGAGGTTAAAACCTGCATGTGGAGGTATTTGAATGTGATCAAATATGATATGAGCAGAAACAGAGACAAACGTTCTGAGCTAGTTAATTTACTGTAATTCAACAGGTGCTTCATCTGCTATATTCACTTCCCTGTTTTTTGTAGCAAAAAGCTGACTCCTGACATTTGCAAGAATTGTTTATGATCTGTGGGTTAGGGTAGGGAGAGGAAAATGGGAGAAACTTGTTAAAACTATAGAGCCTTTATCAGAAACTATCACAAAAGTGTCTTTGTGTTAAACAACAAAGGGCAGTCAAGCAAAAAAAAAAAACAAAAAAAAAAACCGCTGCGCAATACAGGCTCTCAAGACAAAATGTTCAGTTACTGAAGGATAAATGTATTGATTTCCTTTTGAAAATAAACTACTTTGCAAATAGAGGTAGGGTACATTGATTTTGTCTATTTGTACGTGAACATTTTTATTTATTTGAATAAACGATTAAAGCCTTTTGTGTTGCAACAGCAGCACCTTTGTAACTGTGAATGGGGCTGTTTCTTAATCTATTGCAGTCATCTGATTGTATTTAGTTTATGGGATTGAGAAAGATAAGCAGTGATTACACAAAGATAAATATGGGCTGATAATATGCAGAGAATGTGCAGCTTATTTAGGATCATTTTAATTTCCTATCTAGACTAAAATGTCCAGAAGATTTAAAAGCTAAGGAATTGGAACCAAAACCCTTTCAGGTAGGGCCTACCAAATTCACAGCTACGAAAAACGCGTCACGGACCATGAAATACAGATTTAATGGGAGAGACCAGCATTTCACAAATTGGCGGTCTGGACCCAAAAGGGAGTTGGAGTGGGGTCTCAAGATTTTTTTTAAGGGGGGGGTGTCAGTCTTGCCACCCATATTTCTGTGCTGCCTTCAGAGCTGGGCAGCTGGAGAGCGGTAGCTACTGGCTGGGAGCCCAGCTCTGAATGCAGAGCTGCTGCCATCAGCAGCACAGAAGTAAGGGTGGTGTGGTATGGTATTGACACCCTTACTTCTGTGCTGCTGCTGGCAGGGCATTGCCTTCAGAGCTGGGATCCCAGCCAGCAGCCACCGCTCTCCAGCTGCCCAGCTCTGAAGGCAGCACCGCCACCCGCACCAGCACAGACGTAAGGGTAGCAGTACAACCATACAATAACCCCTGTGACCCCCCCAACTCCTTTTTGGGTCAGGACCCCTCCAATTACACTGTGATGTTTCCGATTTAAATACCTGAAATCATGAAATATACTATTTTAAAAAATGCTATGATTGTGAAATTGACCAAAATGGACCATGAATTTGATGGGGCTTCAATGAGATGGATAGCTGGCCATGGTTTAGGGAGTGTGCAGAACAGAACAGGTTAAGATGAGCCCTTCAACTGGTTTGTACTCGACATGCTGAGCTGTAGCTCTACATATGTGTTATATATATCTGGAGCACATACCTGGGGGCACAGTTTGAAAAAAGTGGCATTGTGCATGAACAGTGTATGAATGTGCTGACACTTATAATCACATTGTCTAAATTAAACTCTTTCCGACATGTTTAAGGGCACTTGTCTTGATTGAAAAATATGAGATTTTAAAGTTGCTACATGCTAAACATATTTTAGTGGAGGTGGGAACCCTTTCTCTTTGCTCCATGCTATTCAAAAACTTAAAAATGCACAGCAAAATAGTACTTAACCAAAAATTTCCCCTATCACTGAGGCTGGGAACAAATGTAAAAAATGTCAGTTGAAAGGACAGTCCGACAGTAGGCATAAGCAGACTAAGTAATTGTTTAGGGCCCTGAGCCACTAAAGGGGGCCCCCTATTTGCTTTTTTTTGTGTTGGGGGGGCATCCAAAATATTCCTGTTTAGGGTCCCCAATGGGCTGGCAACGCCTCTGAAGGAGTAAATATTTAAATAAAGTTAAGGGTGTGAAAACAGGCTGATAACTAACAGGTCTCCTCAGCTACTTGTTGCCACCACAATTCTGTAATTCGCTAACTTAGCAAATTCATAAGTAAATACTTAAGGTGCTGTGGCAAACCTTTCATAAGAAATAAATTTGTTTAAACATGTATGAACATGTTCACTTGAATTTATCAAGTATGCTGCAAAGTACTACTTAATGTTAGAAATTGAAAACTAAATGTTGCTTTGATGTAAAATGTTTCATGGTACTTTAGGAAAGATTCACTTTTTATGCAAATTGGGTTTAGCTTTTTATGCAGTGGATTACTCTGACATTAAAGCAGCAGAGCAGAAAAAAATTGTCTATGTTGGCAATGCGATGAACTCCCAGGAGATTTTATTTTTACAGATAAATTGCTCAGAGTGATGGTGTATTTTAGCTTCCTTTTAAATGATATTTTATTATTGAAATTGCAATTTGATTTTGTTCCAGAAAGTTGGGCCTTTTCATACTCTCCTAATATAAGCCACAAAACCTATATGTCTGGATTTCTACTAATTAAATACCAGAGTGCTGGTGGCCATAGTCAAAATAATTCACTAATCTATCGCAAATGTGAAATAGTTGTGCTCAGAAGCCCAGAGAAAAATCTGGTGCATGAGAAAATAAGTCAAATAATTTAATGTTGTTAAAAATCAATTTAGAGGCTGCTTTGTAATATTGTGTATGAAATGTAACTGTCACTTAAAATTTCCTTGACATCTTTTAAACAATGCATTGCACATGCTTCTGCCATAGATGTTTGGTTTAATTTTCAGTACAGCAAGAATATTAGCACTTTGAATCCATTCAGCCCTTGCAAATAGAAATTGACTACACAAATCTGATTTCTATTGGATCAGTCTCAGACATTCCTTTTATGGCCACAGTGAAAAAAAGATGCATCAACAGTTGAAGCTGCAGTTGGATTTTCTTTTCTGTTTGGCATCATTAATTGTACCACATTAGTCTGTTTTGGAAATTACTACTTATGGCTAAAGACAACTGCAATGTACTTTTATATACAAATATATTTAATCACTACATCTAGCCGCAAAGAACAGTCAATCACTTTTAAAGTGTCAAGTATAAAAAAAAAACTTGTATATTTGGAACTTGCTAAGTTCAGTGTGAAGTGAGAATTCAACTCTCATGAATGCCTGACAGCAGCATAAACTCTTGGTAGCATGATTTTATTCCATATGACATCAAGTGAAATGAATTTAAAGGGAATATTACATCATGAGAAAATATGGAACACCTGAAGGCTAGTACTTGCTGTTGGAGGTAGGTGGGGAAGCAAAATTCCAAAGACTCAAGCATCAATGAATTTATTATCCCTAATTGCTAATCTGATTGAAAATATCCAGTTTGAAGATTGTTAATAGCATTTTTCTGAAGAATTAATTTGTGCAAAGGTATCCAGCTTTTACTGCATTTTGGGCTGGTGCACCTGTTGCCTTTGAATTAGAGATAGGCCTGAACCACTGGCTTAAGATTTGAGTCCAGATATTACGGATTACCAGTTTCTCAGATGTTTGAACCCATGAATTTGGTTTGTGTACTTCTCAATTTTAGGGGCACAGTAAGCAGAAATCAGCTTTACTTGAAACGAATATTAAGTGTTATTGACTGGAAGGATAACAAACATTGAGGTTCATCTAAATGTGTCCATAAACCTCTACCTTTATAGACAATGGTTTCAGAAATGTAATGTTTTCCTTTGTACAGTAGTATTCTAAAGGTGAGATGAATGCAGAGGTTCAGCAACTGTTATTCACCTGTGAGCCAGATAGGAAGTACAAATATTCATATGCTACAATCATCTTGTTGGCTCTTCAAAGAAGTACAGTAGCTTTCCCTGAACTCTGCTGAAGCCACTGCTAATACATATGTTTGCGTATGCCATCTAATTGGCTAATATAGCTCCATACCTCAGTACTCATTTGTGAGGTAAACTCTAGAAAATGACATCACACGAATGTTTTCATTCATTCAACTTTTCCATTGAACATACCAATAGCATTTCTAGTGGTCTGGATGCTGAGCCTCCCTGTTTTGATTTGGGTCAGTTACTTTGTGTTTTCCATCTATAAAAAGGAGAACCTCTCTTAGGAATGTTGTGAGTATTCATTAATGTTTGTAGTGCTTTGAAGAAGAAAAGTGTCAAGTATTTTATTTCCTGTTAATACAGTGTGATACTATTTCCTTGTTGTGCATCACTGATCCACCACTGGACCTGTTAAAAGTTAACAAGCTCTTTAAACCTGTTTAAATTGTTGGTGCAGGCAGGATGTGCCTAAAATGACACTTCTCCATCTACATCTTTTGCAAACCACTTTCCTATGTAAAGATTTCCCTTTCACAACAAAATCCATCAATTTGTGGTTAGTGATTATTTTTCTGTTTTTTGTGAGTTGACTTGATTTTGTTTGAAAAAGTGCCACATGTGATTGAGAAAGATGGACTCCTTATTAAGACATTGGAGATGATTTTATCCTTCAAGAAGTGTGCTTTGTCATGAACCTCTAGATATTTTTTCACAGATAAAATATGTTCTTAATTAATCGTGCTGTTAAACAACAATAGAATACAATTTATTTTAAATATTTTAGATGTTTACATTTTCAGATATATTAATTTCAATTACAACACAGAATACAAAGTGTACAGTGCTCACTTTGTTTTTTACAATGCAAATATTTGTAATAAAAAATAAAGTATTTTTCAATTCACCTAATACAAGTACTGTAGCGCAATCTCTTTATCATGAAAGTTGAACTTATAAATGTAGAATTATGTACAAAAAACCTGCATTCAAAAATAAAACAATGTAAAACTTTAGAGCCTACAACTCCACTCAGTCCTACTTCTTGGTCTGCCAATCACTCAGACAAACAAGGTTGGTTACAATTTGTGGAGATAATGCTGCCTGCTTCTTGTTTACAATGTCACCTGAAAGTGAGAACAGGCGTTCGTTCGCATGGCACTGTTGTAGCTGGTGTTGCAAGATATTTACATGCCAGATGTGCTAAAGATTCATGTGTCCCTTCATGCTTCAACCACCATTTCATAGGACATGCATCCATGCTGATGATGGGTTCTGATTGATAATGATCCAAAGCAGTGTGAACTGATGCATATTCATTTTCATCATCTGAGTCAGATGCCACCAGCAGAAGGCTGATTTTCTTTTTTGATGGTTTGGGTTCTGTAGTTTCCCCATTAGAGTGTTGCTCTTTTAAGACTTCTAAAAGCATGCTTCACACCTCATCCCTCTCAGATTTTGGAAGGCACTTCAGATTCTTAAACCTTGGCTCAAGTGCTGTAGCTACTTTTAGAAATCTCACATCAGTACCTTCTTTGCGTTTTGTCAAATCTGCTGTGTGTTCTTAAAATGAACATGTGTTGGGTCATCATCCTAGACTGCCATAACATGAAATATATGCAGAATGCAGGTAAAATAGAACAGAAGATATACAATTTTCCCCCCAAGCAGTACAGTCACAAGTTTAATTGAAGCTTTTTTTTAATGAGCATCATCAGCATGGAAGCATGTCCTCTGGAATAGTGGCCGAAGCATGAAGGGGCATACGAAGGTTGAGTTACAAAAGTGCCAGGTGAACACCTGTTCTCACTTTCAGGTGACATTGTAAATAAGCAGACAGCAGTATCTCCCATCAATGTAAACAAACGTGTTTGTCTTAGCGATTCGCAGAATAAGAAGTAGGACTGAGTGGCCTTGTACGCTCTGTTTTACACTGTTTTGTTTTTGAGTGCCGTTATTAAACAAAAAAAAATCTGCATTTGTAAGTTACACTTTCGCAGTAAAGGGATTGCACTTCAGTACTTGTGACTGAAAAATGCTTTCTTTTGTTTATCATTTTTACAGTACATATATTTGTAATAAAAAATAATATAAAGTGAGCAATGTGCACTTTGTATTCTGTGCTGTAATTGAAATTAATATTGAAAATGTAGAAAAACATCCAAACATATTTAATAAATTTCAATTGGTATTCTATTGTTATAAGTGCGATTAATTGCGATTAATTTTTTGAGTTAATCGTGTGTTAACTGTGATTAATTGACAGCCCTCTCTACCTTTCCTTTTAATCCAGTGTATCCCAGCTCATTAACCAATAATCTAGACTGCAGTAAAACATCATAAAATTTTACATATTTTTTTATCTATGATTAGGATAATATATGTTTTATGCTCATTTACAGGCCACAACAGGGTTAATAAAGGAGCAGTTGTAACAGTTGGGCTGACATATTTACCCTAATTGTAAGCTCAGTTGTAACAAGTAGGTAAAAGTTTATAAAATAATACAATAATCTATAGTAACCAATGTTAATGAAAAATAGGTCAGCTTGTTTTTTGTAATGAATGTTACAAACAGGTGCAAAAAACAGACACTCTATTTGTCCAAACAAATAAAAAGTCCACATTAATATAATTCCAGGACTATATATAATACTAAAAAACAGAATATATGAAACCCAAAATTAATAAATTAGTGTGTCAAATTTAAGCCTAATTAGTAAACAAAATAATGAGAGGATAGGCTATTCCATCATCACTCCCTTTGTGGCTCCTTAAAGAAAGACTTAGAGGAAAAAAATAGGGAAAAACAGATGAAGGCTACTGAAGCGAGCTTCACCATCATGCCTGCTCTCCTGGCCGTTTCCTGGGACCCCAGACCTTTGTCACTCTGATCCTGAGAGGTGTCCTTACCAGACCAGCCAAAGAGAGGGACCCCACTAACATCCCCTCTACTTGTTCCAGCTAAATTCCAAACACCACCTGGAATAAAATAAAACCAGACTTTAACAGCAGTAACAGCTTCAGCTCTTCTCAACTAACTTCTCTTTTCCGCAAAACGACAGGTATTACCATCTTGAATACCATCTAAGACAGTGGTTCTTAACCAGGGGGTTATGGCCCCAAGCTGGTTTTAGGAAGCTTTGGAGCCCTGTGACGGAAGTGCAGGGCACTGAGCCCCAGTCCCCCCACTGGAGCTGAAGCCAGGAGTGGAGCCAATGGGCTAAAGCCGTGAGTCCCAGTGCTCCCCACCAGTACAGAAACTGGGAGTGGAGCCACAGGGCTGAATCCCCAAGCCCCGGCACTGCGCCCGAGTCTAAAGCCCTGAGCTCTCCTCGTCCCCCCCTCCCCCGGCTCAACCCCGAGTCCCCTCCCCTGCACCCGGTGGCTGAAGCCAAGATCCCTAGCCCCTGCCCCCCTGGAATTCAAGTATTTTGGGGGCCCTCAGAAAAAGCTTGAGAAGCCCTGATCTAAGAGACTGCCAAACAAGGGGCATTTTCCTTCTAAAACTCTTTCCAGCTAAAGGGAAAGGCAATAACCAATGTTGTTAAAATGAAAGCCTTAATACTTTACATTTCAAATGCTTTAACTGTTTTTCCTTCTTTTCTGTGTCTTTAATAAAAGATTTTAAAAGATATTTAATAGTGTGTTTGCCATAGGACTAAGCAGCCTTACATCCACGGATTCCAAACCCCTGACCTTGTTTAACAATGTTTAATGTTAGATGGTAACTGAGTTATTTGAATCGCTTTAGCCTATGTATTCCATGTAATCTATACAACACTGATATCCTGTTGGTGGAAGCAGTGAAATACCCCAGACTTGTTATGTTGAAATCTCCCAGGATGAAAAGGCCACACAGATATACAAGCCCCCAAACTAATCTTACTCGCCTCCCTAGGAGTTTCACAGGTCACCTCTGGTCTAACCCACTCATCTGGTCACACCCTGGACCTGATATTTGGTTTAGACTAGAGGACATCACAACCCAGCCACTGTCTTGGACAGGCCATCACCAAATTAAGGCAGTGGGCAGAGCTCTGTGAAGCTACAAAATCCACAACCCTTATTTAACCACAAAGACTTGTTCACTCCATCAAATTCCAAGCATGCCAAAGGACAGCAATGCTTCATGCACAGAACAAGGAGTCAAGTACCCTTGCTTCAGCCATGAATGTGCTGGCACCCAGACTGCCCCTTCCCATCACCCATACAAATCTTGAGTTTCTGACCCTCTCTCTTCATTTGACACAGTGTGTCAAGGTTCCTCCCCCACTCTGAACTTTAGGGTACAGATGTGGGGACCTGCATGGACACTTCTAAGCTTAATTACTAGCTTAGATCTGGTAACACTGCCACTATCCAGAAATTTCAGTGTCTGGAACACTTCCTGTCCCCCCAAAACCTTCCCCTCCCTGGGCAGCCTTGAGAGGCTTTTTCACCAAGTTCCTGGTGAACACCAATCCAACCCTTTGGATCTTAACACAAGGAGAATTTAACCATCCCCCCCTCCATTTCCCCACCAATTCCTGGTGAGTCCGGATCCAATCCCCTTGGATCTTACAACAAGGAAAAATCAATCAGGTTCTTAAAAAGAAAGCTTTTAATTAAAGAAAGAAAGGTAAAAATCATCTCTGTAAAATCAGAATGGAAAATACTTTACAGGGTAATCAGATTCATATAGCCCAGAGGAACCCCCTCTAGCCTTAGGTTCAAAGTTACAGCAAACAGAGGTAAAATCCTCTCAGCAAAAAAAGGGAACATTTACAAGTTGAGAAAACACAAATAAGACTAACACGCCTTGCCTGGCTGTTACTTACAAGTTTGAAACATGAGAGATTCAGAAAGATTTGGAGAGCCTGGATTGACGTCTGGTCCATCTTAGTCCCAAGAGCGAACAACCCCCAAAACAAAGAGCACAAACAAAAGATTCCCCCCCCCCACCAAGATCTGAAAGTATCTTGTCCCCTTATTGGTCCTCTGGTCAGGTGTCAGCCAGGTTTACCGAGCTTCTTAACCCTTTACAGGTAAAAGAGACATTAACCCTTAACTATCTGTTTATGACACAGTGTGTCAGGAAACTGAGCACGCATGATGTAAAACATGATGAAACGGACACATAAAGAACTTCTGAGCCTCTAATAAAGCTGCTACTGGCTCAGAGACCTTCCTATTAGCCTCTACTGTAGTTGTCAAATCTTGCCCTGAGGAGCTGTCCAAGGGATTAATGGATCCTGAATGCCTACAACCCACAACAGAACTCAGCACCAACCTCTGAAAAGACTATCATCCTACTTTGCTGAAAAGATCCAGTATATTCAGGAAGGTGTCTCAAACAGCATAAATCTGTTCTACCTGACAAACAGTCTGCCTACATGCATTCGCTCCTCAAGAAGTACTGGACACCCCAATGAATCACAACCAAGATCTGTGAATCCAACTCAGGACTTTTATGTACAATGAAGGAGAAAGGAGAGATTTCTTCTCTAAGTGAAGCATTGGCTGTTCAGGTCATGAGTGGCATGAGTTGCTCATGAATTTCAAACACACAGTAGTCTGACCAACACAAAAAATGCACCCTTGTTACATAGGTTCTAGTCAATTACTATCTTTTATCAACCCATCCCTTCCTAAACAAGCTCATAAAGAAGGTAGACAAAGGTCAACTATACAATCATCTAATTCATGCGAATATCCTAGACCCGGCATAATCTGGATTCAGTCCGGGATATGGGATGGAAATTGCTTTAGTGGCACTGATGGATGATCTCCTATTGTGAAAGGATAGAAGGCAAACATCCATTCCCATTCTCCTGGATCTATCTGCAGCATTTGACACAACCAGGAGACATGGTTGTGTCACCTGAAAGATGGCAGAGACCCAGGGTAATGCACTAACATGATTTGTGTCCCTCCTGGAGGCATGCATCCAAAGAGTGGTGATGGGCAAACTTCACCTCCATTGCTGGATCCCTCATTTGTGGAGCTAAAAGGTAGCTTACATCAACCTAACTCTGTAAGCATCTATACTAAAATGTCGCTCCCGTCAATGTAAGTCACCCACTACTCCACTTTAATAACGCCACCTCTGCGAGAGCTGTAGCACTTAAGTCACTGTAGTTAGGTCAACGCAGCGTCTGTGTAGACACTGTGTTGCTTACATTACCGCCTGGGGCTGACAGCTGGAGCCCCGCCAGCCAGGGATGACAGCCAAAGTCCTGCCACTGCCTCCTGATGAGAGATTGCAGGGGAAATTGGGGGGAGGGGGAACCGGAACCTGGCTGCTTCCCAGGAGGGATTGAAGAGTGATGGGGCTGCAGCTTTCAGTGCCCCACAATGTCAGTTAAATCGGTGCAAGCACTACTGATGAATATGCACACCGCCAACAGGAGCATGTGTGGATGTTAAAAATTGCGGTGGCTGTATGTCGACTTAACTTAAATTAACTTAATTTTGTAGTGCAGACATGTCCTGAGTACCTGTCCCAGACCTTAGGAAGAACTCTGAGTAAGCTTGAAAGCTTGTCTCTTGCGGCCCAATAGAGAGAGACAAGAAACCCACCTTGTTTCTTTAATATCCTAAGACCAATGCTGCTATGACAACTATATGCAGCTCTCATCTGTTTAATGAGGCCAAATCTTGAGAGGTGCTGAGTAGCATGAAACACCTATTGGCTTCAGTGAGAGTTGAAGTTACTTAGTATTGCTCACGATTTTGCCCACAAAATCTAACAAAGATCTAAACAGTTTTTAAATGCTGATTACTCTGACTGTGCCAGACCCATTTGAAGAGTTTTTCTATTACCTTCCCAGAAAAGAGAAACCACAGCAACAACTTTTGGAAGCAGAAATATGTTTGATATTGTGCTATGGTTTTTGCTTCTCTGTTCTGAGATTGCTGTAGTTATGGTTTCAATGTTCTTCCTTTTTCAAGGTGTCATTTCAGATAGCCACTTAGTTTGGCTAACTGACCCAATGAAAGATTTCAACAAGGGGGATACAGTCATGATTGCAGACCGAAGGCTTCTTGTTATCTGTGCTTTTGCCCCTATGAGGGCACTGCTGTCGTACTGTAGGGACTGGTCAGTATCTACAGTGTCTGCATAGATCTCTCTCAAAGTATAGGTGGGGCTGGTAGCACTGCCTATTACGATTGCCAGACACTTCCCAGTATAAGATCCTGTTTCAGTTGATTATAACTTTACCAAACTGTAACTGTTTGGGCTGAAATTGTCCATGCTGGGTGTCTGTCTCAGGCGGCTATTTCTTCTTTCTTGACAATTTCAGCCAAAATGGTTTAACAGTTTCAAGAATGACACTAGAGAAAAATGTTTTGTCTGTGTCAACATTCTGATGACCTTTTTGTTGAACAGCTCTAGCATCCCCACGCTTTGGAGCAGGGACTCAAAATTTGGCAAGGGGTGGCCTTTATGTCAGGGATGTGTCTTCTGCTGTCCCAGAGGTTCCGCCCAAGTTTTGAGTACCCTCAGTAGAGACTTCTTAGATTTTAGTAACAAAATTCTCTGCAGATACCATTCTCACTGAGCATGGGGCATTTGCCAGGTGCATGGGGACAGTTAGCATGCTTAGCTTCTCAGAGCTCCTAGTACTGACCAGCCTCCATATGCACCAGCCCCACAGAGCAACTGAGCATCTTGTCATGGCTTCTAAGTGTGACCATACTGCCGATGTGTCATCCCCATAGTGTGACTGAGCATGTTCCAGCCCTTGCTATGGAAGGCTCAGAAGGACTTTGCCTGTAATGGCTGTTCTGGACTGTGGTGCAGCTAGGCACTGGAACAAATAGGCATCCAGCAATTCTCCAGGAAGAGCCATAATTTTGGAGTTTAATATACGCATCCACATCATACACCTTTTGAAAGCTTATTTTAATGTATGTTTAGATGAGGTATGATGTGAAGCTATCACGTGGTACTGTAAGCCTGTAGGTGAGAGGAAACAATGATACCCAAAATGAGAAGGTGTCACATTTTTGCACCATTTCAGAAACACTGCAACATGGCTATGACTACAGTTTTTACTGTTTAAGTTAAAATTAACTCTGTAATGTGGTGTTTGTTGGTCAAAGCTACCACATGACAATGTATTAAAGATTTTTATTGGCTTTGCCAGGGCAAGCTTTTTTTTTCCCTCCAGAAATGACGGAGCTGTTTAGCATGTGACAAAAATGGCAAATATCAACATTTTGCAATATACTAACACGTTGCATATTCTTAATTGTCAAAGTATCTCACAAGTGATTAGAGTTTTTTATATTTTCAATTAAAATTTGCTGATTGACCTGTCTCACACTGAAGGTTGTGCACCAGTAGTAGTACAGTGCATGCCCACAGTTTGCCTTACCTAGTAGGTAGATATAAATGTACGTGAATTTCTAATATAATGCTTCTCCATTTGTAATCTTTGGTACATACCATGGCATCTAGTCAGCCTGATTGAAGGCTTAATTGGTAATTGCTTATGCATGCTGTACTAGCCTTTGAAGTATTCTAGAAACTAGATTTTTAGTTCAGTGACACTTATGCATATATCAGTATTAGTATTAGAGATAATACATAGTTTTTGCATATTCATAATATGAAGTTATGAGAGAAAAAAGTGGCTTAACAAGAAATAGTGAAGACAAAGTCCACAAACAAGTCCTTGCCTCTATACTGAAGAGGAATGAAGGGCATGTTATAGCTCTTATCAACCATGTCATCAACAATATGACCAACCCATTTGACACTGAATCACATCCAGATGTGCTTATCAACATGTCTATTGGACTTCATGTAACATCAGATGTACAAGGGTCTCTACTGAAAATAGCAGATATTGGTGAAGAGCAAATGGAGAGATTTATGAGAGGTGCTCTTGATTCTGACAGGACACATAGATTCTTCAGCCCAGGCAAGAAATCGGAAATCATAACATGTGCTCACATGGCCAAGACCACCAAATTTAAATTTAGCAAGTGAGGGACAATCACAGCTTCTGTCAGTCCAGAGAGTGTTTTCCACAGAGCTCTGTCCTTAGCAATATGCAAAGATGATGTTTCAATGGCAACTGTCCTTAGTCATCTAATCCACCAGGACCTCTGCCTATGTCTTCCTTCCATGCTGATGGAACAATGAGCAGAACAGACAAAGATGAATTAGCGCATCAGATGGAAGCTCAAGCTGAAAGAATCGCGGAGCGAAGAGTATGCAACAAAGAAACAGTGTACAACAAAGAGGCCATGGCTGTCATACAAATGAAGGCTGCAGACAAATTCCACACATTCAGTGAATTGGCTGCTGAATCCTCGAAGCAGATCCAAAAAAGACTTGACAAAGCTAACTCTGTAATCAGTCTTTCGCAGATATAACAGTAAATCTGTGAAAACTGCAGAAAGCTGGTGCTAGACAGGATCTAAGGATGAGTGCAAGAGATAACAGGTGATTGGGGGATGCCCTGTGCCTCCATGGAAAAAGTTTCTAACCATGGCATCCAAAAAGCAGTCACTTGTGACTATATGGTTCCTCTGTGAATATATGGTTCAAAATGCACCTCAGTGTAGGAGCTCCCCCAGCACAAACACTCCTTGCTGGGGGCTTTTACAGTGCTCAAGTAGCAAAGTCCAGCACCAGCAGAAACGTTGAAGAAGCCTGAGACTTGTGTGGTATTCAAGAGGAAGCAGACATAAGAATGCTTCTGCATGCTGTATGTGCCAATATGGCTTTTGGGTTTCTTGATGTTAAAGGAACCATAGGAATTAGGTCACCTGATATAGATGTTTTGGTCCTTGCTATTCATTACTTTCCAGAAATGGGAACACACAGATTACATGTGGATTGAAACAGGCACCATTGCCAGCACAACTGACAACCATTGTTTCATACCTGTGCATGCAATTTGTGATACACTTACTCCTGCTGTATACGCATTAACCAGATGTAACTCTGTGTCATCCCTATTTGGTGTGGGGGGGATGTTTAATGTTGTCAAAACAAAAGTAGCTTATTGCTTCAGAGATCTTGCCATGCTCGGGGAGAGTGATGGACAAGCCACAATTCCTGGAGACCCACAGACACCTAAAGTGCAATCTAGCCATGCAAAAGGACAAGTCACTGGCCAAACTTCCCATGTGAGGAGAGTTTTGAAGAGCATGTCAAAAGAACATCTTGGCAAACAAATACTTGGATGTTTTTGCACATATGTAATCCAGATATTGGATCACCATTGCAACATGGATGGAAAAAGGTAGATGATGAACTACTTTTATTCTTCAAGGGACCAATGCCATCTGAGCTTCTA
This sequence comes from Gopherus flavomarginatus, assembly GCF_025201925.1. Lineage (NCBI taxonomy): Eukaryota > Metazoa > Chordata > Testudines > Testudinidae > Gopherus > Gopherus flavomarginatus. Next base: position 90,348,937 of record NC_066620.1, read on the forward strand.
CAAGACCTTATTTGGATCTGTACCAGTAGGGGGTTGCTGCACAATCCACTGTGTCTGGAGTCAGAACAAACTTCCCTGCACAGAACTGTGTACATTCCAAGGCAGTGAAGATTGTGATAATCCATGCGTTCTTGGGAGTGATCATAATGATGAGCAAGATAACGATGATGACCACAAATGTCACAGTGCTATTAATTTCAATGACATCTATACACTTTTATTATTAAATTATGACCTCAAAGCATCAGAACCACAAAGAAATATGTTGTCTTAAAATAATACAAAGAACCATTAAACTAACAAACAAATGCAAATGTTTTAAAGTTGTCATCTTAACGTGTTGATGGTGTCATTGTCTATCACCATTTCTATGGTAACAGCACCACTTGACAGCTCTGCATCATACCTCATCTTAAAGTAGACATAATAAGCTTTAAAAAGATGTATTATATGCATGTGTGGAGAGACGATATATTAAGTCAACTAAATCGGTGGTGTCTGCCACTCACCTGAGAGAGCGGGGAGGCTCTCCTGTTCTCTTAATGACCTTCTTGCCAGCACTCAGCAGCGTGGAGGAGGAAGCTGCCTGACTAATGGGGACTGAAAAGAGTAGATTAGAACAAGGAGTCTGGTGAGACTTGAACTGGAGAATGTGTGTGGGAGAAACAGGGACAAGCTTGGCAAGGAGACTGTGAACTCGGGGGAGGGGTGGCTGGAACGGGGAGCTGGAAGAGGAGACACTGGGACTAGGAGTTGGGGTAGGGTGACCGGATGTCCTGTTTTTAAAGGGACAGTCCCATTTTTTTGAGACTTTTTCTTATATAGGCGTATTACCCCCCACCCTGTGTCCTGTTTTTTCACAGCTGTTATCTGGTAACCCTAAACTGGGGAAGAGATTGGGATGGAGCCAGTGAGAGAAATGAGGTTGGGTAGAGGGAGAAAGGTTTGGCTGTGGTAGGGAACTGATATCAGGTGAGGACAGGGGGAAGACTGGGATTGGCTGGATGAGATGAGGTTTGAGAGCCAGTGGGAGAGGGTGGAAGAGAGAGACCAATCAGAAAAGGATACTGGGAGGGGGGAACTGGGACTGACTGAGCAAGGAGACTGGATTTGGAAAGGTGGAGAAATTGAGATTTGAACAGTAAGCCCAGAAAGGGAGACTAGGCTTTGCTGGGCAAGGAGATTGAGATAAGAAGCCTGAGGAATGGACTCTGTGACTGATCTTGCCTGGGACAAAGAGCAAGAGGTGGGGAAGAGACAGGACTGGAGCAGGGATAGGTTGGAGGGGACAAGGAAAGAAGGGATCAACCTGGGGCAGGTAAGCCCACTAGAGCATTCTCCCCACCAGAGCCTGGAATAGAACTCCAAATTCCTCTACCCATTCTGCTGTTGTCAGCAAATACATTGTGCCACTGAGTTTCACATGTATCTCATCCCCGTAGAGCTGGTCCGCACAGAAGATGACAATTTACCACTGCTATCTATTACTTTGTTAGTTCAAGTGGCAGAGGTCTGTGTGTTGGATCTAAAAGTTCCAGCTTTTGCTGAAGACCCATGTGGGTGTCAATGTGATGCCACAACATGGGATTTCTGTTTATTCAGTTTAAAAAAAAAAAACCTAGGAAATTACACATACAAACTATGTTAAAATCTATTAAAATTGCAAAGTGAAGCACTAAAAAGTTGGGAAATGCCAGAATTATGGCTTCCCCCACAACCTTAATTTTTTTCACTGTTGTCTGCACTATGATAGTTTAATTACATGATTACACACCATTTTTTTTTCTTCCACAAGACCCCTGCCTCATTCAGTGCACAGAATAGACCTCCTTGGGGGATGAATCAGGGCTGTGTAGTGTAAAAAACCTATTGTCTGTAGGATCCTTGCCTCATTTGTTGCAGAAGTGGGAAGGTGAGTAGTGAGTGAAGCAGGAGATGTCAGGAAAAAAGAATGATGTCCTGGTTAAGGCAGTAGAATGCTGCCCTGGAGAACTGGAGTCTATCCCTGCTTATGACACAGAATTTCTCACTTAAGCTAAACTTTCCAAAGATGGTCACTAATTGTTTATTCATCACTTTCTGGGGTATTCAGCTTGATACCCTGGAATCTGATTTGTAGAAGTGCTGAGCACTTACTCCCACAGGTGAAGTCAGTGGGAGCTATGCATATTAAGTGCTATAAAATGCTAAATACTCTGAAAAATCAGGTTCTAGGCATCTCTGATTGGACGCTCAAAATTAGTAGTAACTTTTGACTGTAATCTCTGTGCCTCAGCTCCCTATCTATAAAATGGGGATATCTTCTCACAGTAGTGTTGCGAGGAGGGGTTAAATTGAATTAGTATTTGTGAAGCACTCGACTGCTACAGTGATAAGCACCAGAGAAAAGTCCATGATGAAATTTGATAATTCTGTCTTCAGAGTGGAGTTTGAATAATGTGTAGTAAATAAGGCCTGGGGCCACACACTGAAAAAGGAGTATAAAACAAATATTTTAATAGCTGCTCATTAAGTGAGCACTGTCCATCCTGTGCACTAAATGAGACAAGAATCCTGTGGGGGAAAAAAAAACCGTATGTGGTCATGTAATTAAAGACTCTATCACGGGGTAGGCAACCTATGGCATGTGTGCCGAAGGCGGCATGCAAGCTGATTTTCAGTGGCACTCACACTTCCTGGGTCCTGGCCAGTGGTCTGGGGGGCTCTGCATTTTAATTTAATTTTAAATGAAGCTTCCTAAAAATTTTAAAAACCTTATTTACTTTACATACAACAATAGTTTAGTTATATATTATAGACTTATAGAAAGAGACCTTCTAAAAATGTTAAAATATATTACCAGAACGCAAAACCTTAAATTAGAGTGAATAAATGAAGACTCGGCACACCGCTTCTGAAAGGTTGCTGACCCTGCTCTATCATAACACATATGCACAAAGGGGCCAAGATTGCATAGGCAACCTTAATTCTGGCATATTCTAATCTCTGAGTGCTTCAGTTTGCAACCTTAATATTGTTTTAGTGTCATTTTCTATAGTGTATAGTAAAATTATATATAGAATGGGTGAAATCCTGGCTCCAATGTGGTCAGTGGGAGTTTTATCATTGACTTCAATGGAACCAGGATTTCACCTAATATTTTACCTGAGCAGGAAAGACCAGGAAATTGTTTGTGATTTGTAATCAATAACATATGTTACATGCAGAACTTATTTAAACCTTATCTGCACTCTGCTCACTAATCCATCTCCACCAGCCTATCTTTAACATTCCAAACCAGTAAAAAGCTTTCAAACAACCCACAGTGGGGGAGAAAAACTGCCTCAATGGTTTATTTTTTCCACAAATAATATATTTTTTTTTTCTCTCTCCATTTTACATCCAGCCCATAAAAAAGTATACAGGCCCAGCACTGGTAGTAGTCTAATATGTGAACTAAATTAATCTAATTTCACAGGCCATGAAGGTAAAAATGACTTATGTCATTGGAGAGCTGTGACTCCCCCTTTCCTAGTGGTATATGACGCTTGTTTCTAGTCTTGACAGCTCACCACGTGTGAGTAATGTGGCCATTACAAATCTATGCCATAATGCCTTTTTGTAAGTCTAATGTTATTGCTTTTGCAGCATACAAAATAAAACATTGTAAAACAATACTTATGAAACTACCCAAGCGAAGAGAGACAAAAAACAAACAAAAACATTCTGAACATAATTATAAATCCTAATGTGGTCAGAACCTTGGAAGTAATTCTCTCTTTAACATCATGTAAGATTGGGGGTAGGGGAGAGTCAAGCAATGATATAAAAGCAGGCCTTTTAGAACTTCAATTGTGCACTAAGAATCAGTTTTAAACTAATAGGGCTGTTAAAGGTTCCTTGCAAAATGTTTATAAAAAGTTGGGCTTCTTCACTTTTTTTTTCTTTTTGCTTCTTTATAATGTATAATGAAGGCCTGACAGGTTGTGTGAGCTTTTAAAAGTTGGTGGGTTTTTTTGTTTTCTTTTAAACTTGGAAATACCAGGACACCAAGTTTGGGGGCAGTGATCTTAGAGCATGTGTATTGTGAGTTACTGCACCTGCTTGAAGGGGGGAAGGAGAGAAAGGAGATCTATTTATTTACAAAAACTTCTTTTCTCCTAAATGTTCATTACTTATTGAAATTACACAAAGGATCAGCAGAATCAAAGTGAAGTCACAGAGTTGACTGATCTATTTTCAGTCTGTTGGCTTTTGTGATGTCATAATTGCATGAGTTTTCCAGTAATTACAGTGTCTTCCGGGGCTGATAAGAACTGAATTTCTAATTCAGAAAAACAAAAACATTTAGGCACTCTTTAAATAAACAGAGGAAAGGGAGCAAACAAAGTTTTTTTTATTTTTTTCTTTGCTGGTTACTTAGGGATAGTGATATATTGTTAATTAGACCCAATTTAGCCACTTTTGGAGTGTAAGTGATTGTCCTTAACACGGCTCAGTGTTTCTATTATATCTTGTCAGGATTCTTTAATTGTGCTGCAAAGCCAATAGGGAAGACAGTTCTGCACAAAATGCTGGACTCCACAATTCATTGCAGATGTCAAAGGTTGTATCTCCATAAGGAGTGCTAACCCTCATATGAACTCCTTAGCAGTATCCCTGTAACATCTATGCACACAATTGCCGTAAAGAGTGCATAGGTTAGGATTGCATTTGCTGTATGCAAGTCTACACATCCTGTCAGTCTCCAGTCAGTACTGCACCAGAATAGACAGCAAGCACTGGCATAACAGTTGCAATGGTACAATCAGTCCTGCTATTAGCATCCTGTTGTGTAGCTTGCCTCACCAACCCGATGTAAACTTCTTGGAACTGGCCACCATGAGGCACCAAGGTTTGCATCATCATACAGAGATAGCCTTTTATATTCAGGTAAAGACAGTGATGCTTATGTTACAACCATGTGAGTCTATGTGCTAAGTTAACTACAAAAGCGACAGCTACCCCCAAAGACATTTTAAAGTGGTTTTTTTTAAATAAGTACAGAAAAGAACATGTTAAACACTTACGACATTTCAATTTTTAAATATTTTCAACTTTGACTGAATTACACTCCTAAATTTGTTACTGAGAAGTTAAGTAATACATCTTCAGATGGGTCCAATACAGTTTTTCCACATATAGCTTTTCCTGTGTTGAATGAAAGAGCATTTTCTGAATTGAAAAGTGTAATTTGGAAGAAATTTGGACCAAACTGCTTTCAATTTTTTTTAATTTAACTGGTAAATATTACATATTGGTTGAATATGAGTAATAATTTTCATAAGCTAACCAACTTTCAAGGCAAGGGAGCACTGTAATCTTAATTATAATTAATACAAAAAACTGCCCACTCCAATTTTAATTAATTGTTTTAGCTTTTTTTTTTTTATTTTGCAATCCACAGCCCTTGTTCTGTAAATGTGCATGTAACTAATTTTACTCCTGTTGAGTAGTTCCACTGATAAGTGCACAAGGGCTTGCAGGATTTGGGTCTTTAACCACAATCTTGCAAAAATATATCATATGCAAGTGAGTAAATGTTTGTACTATTGAGTTTCCTAAGTAAAAGAATGGTAAGTTGCAAAATGCATATACCTATTCAAAGATCATAAACCGGTTGATTGAGAAAGATAGCAACAAGAACACTGTCAACAAAACAAGTCACATCACTGCTAGATGTTAACAATGGCTATGGGAATACTGTAAGTATTAGCCAAGATGGTCAGGGATGCAACCACATGCCCCAGGTGTCCCTAACCTCTGACTGCCAGAAACTGCAACTGGAAAACTGAGGATGGATCCTGTTCTGTTCACTCGCTGAGTTATCTGGCACCAGCCACTGTCAGAAGAAGACAAGATACTGGCCTGGATGCCCAGGGGTCTGCACAGGCATTTAAATTTGACTGCTTTTGGAGAGGTACGTTAAAAACATGATGTTATGAGGAAGTACTGTACACCAGGGCTTCCCAGAGGGAAGGGCAAGTGTGGCAATTTACCCGGGCCCCGCGAGCCGCTCTGGGTTTTCGGCGGCACTTCGGCGGCGGACCCTTCACGTGCTCCCGGTCTTTGGCGGCGTGTCCTTCAGTGCAGCCGAAGACTCGGAGGGAGTGAAGAACCCGCCACTGAAGTGCTGCCGAAGCCTCGGAGCGCCACCTGGTGAGTACAGGCGCCACAAGCGGCGGGAAAAAAAAAAGCCTGCAATCAGCAGCACTTAGGCTGCTCTACCACTGCGGCTTCATTCTTCAGTGGCAATTCAGGGCTGGGTCCTTCCCTCCAAGAGGGACCTGCCACTGAATTGCTGCCAAAGACCTGGTCCTGCCCCAGGCCCCCTGAATCCTCTGGGTGGCCCTGCTGTACACCCTCACTATAATAAAGCCTTGGCACTCCAAGCCATTTGGCCATTATAGCCAGGGATTCATTATAGCAAAAGAGGGAGGGGGGAACAGCTCCCTTGGCCACAGGGGGAGCTCAGCGCCACTGGCTGCCGGGGTGAGTGGGCCAGAAGAGCTCACTCTACAGCTCCCCCGTGGCCCTGAGGCAAGAGGAGCTCTGTGCTCCTGCCTGTCCCCACTTATACACACACCCTTGGCTACCTGGGCCCTTTCTCTGACCTGACTCAGTAGGTTCTTAAGCTGTGGTCCAGACCCATGATAAATCAATGATCATTAATCAAATGCCTGATATTTTGTTGATTTCCATTTTGGTTGATGTAAGGCTTTATTGCATGATGTCACTGCATGGGATGTCTGCAGAAGAGTGAGGGGGGATTTGATAGCTACCTTCAACTACCTGAAGTGGGGGGACTCCAAAGAGGATGGAGCTAGTGGTGGTTCTTAGTGGTGGCAGATGACAGAACAAGAAGCAATGGTCTCAAGTTGCAGTGCAGGAGGCCTAGGTCGGATATTAGGAAACACTATTTCAGTAGGAAGGTGGTGAAGCACTGGAATGAGTTACCTAGGGAGGTGGTGGACTCTCCATCCTTCCAGGTTTTTAAGGCCTGGCTTGACAGAGTCCTGGCTAGGATGATTTAGTTGCTGTTGGTCCTGCTTTGAGCAGCAGGTTGGACTAGATCTTCTATTCTGTTTGCAGGAAATATGAAACACCTCGCCCCCCACCCTGGTTTCTTCATGTCACTCATTACCGCCACGCTGCATGTTTTGCTTTTTCACCCTGGTGCCCAGCTCAAGTGAAAAATCAACCGCACGTTCCCCCAAAGCAGAAGAAGCGGGCACCCCCCGGGCTATGCCGCTGACTGCAGCACGGCTTATTTCGCGTGCAGGGCGGAACCCGCCGGACCGCTCGCGTGGCTGCCGCCGCCCGCCGGCCCCTCCCATTGCCCAATCCGGCCCTAGGGTCTCCCCTTGCCGCCCGGCCGCGTTCCCTGGCGCCTCCCGCTCGTCCCGTGGCGCGGGGGCTGGGCACAGCCAGGGGCGCTGGGGGGCGGCGGCGCTGGCCGGACCCGGGAGCGGCTCGTCTCACTGCGCCCGGGCCACCTCGCAAGCGGTGAGTGCCGCCCCCGACAGGGCAGGGCGGGGGCTAGTGCGAGCCCCGCCGCGGAATAACCGCGCTGGGGAGGCCGAGTCCCGGGGCAGTGCGGCTCCCGCCCACACGTGGGCAACCGGGGGGTGGGCTCCTGGGACCAGCCTCAGAGAAGTGGGGACGCGACGGCGCTTCTGTGGCTAAATCCCCCACGCTGGGTCGCGGCCAGGACGCGAATATTTATCAGGGGAGGGTCTGATGCCATTCACCCGCCTCCAGCCCCCATTAATAAGCTTATTGCAGCTACATGCTGGTGCTAAGCGGGCGGATTTGAAACAGCCGAGAGATCGCCTTCGGGTGCCTGTCCTTTCTATTCCCACTTGATTCGCTGCCTTTCTTAAAGTCGCCTCCCCAAACAGTGCATCTGGCTGAATTTCATGTGTTGCACAGGAATAAGGCTGCAGTTCATTTTCAAATTTAGTTAAACAATGTTTGACTTATTCTGCCATTCAGAAACCAGGATTCTGCATTTTTGTGCTGCCATTCATCTCAAAGAGTCCCAAAGCAGCTAACAGCACGAACCATAGGGTGGGATTATTTCTTGCGCCACTGAGATGCAGCGAGCTCTGGGGTGCAGCACAGCTGCTATTAGTATTTTTAAAAACTAGTCCTCACCATATTCTAGTTTAACTGAAATCTACAGTGACATCCCTCTCCTCTTACCCTCCCTGCTCTTACAATTTTCCTTTAAACTTGAATCACCCATAGAGTTTCTCTTTGTTCTAAATAAATAAATTTCTGCAATCTGGACTCTTGTGGGTGTGAAGGGAAGCTCATGCTGCCTCCATGTGAGACACTTGAGTTACCATTGATGACGTTTCCTGCAAATTGTACTTTTGTAAGTGGTATGGGGTGAGCGGTTGCTCCCTCTCTCCCACACTATTAGCAGTAGGTTTCATCCAAACTTACAGACGGGGCAGGAGCAGAGGTTTAGGGTAAGATCCATGAAGGGATACCGGTATTGCAGCACTGAGCACCTTGGTGCCTAGAAAATCACAAGGACAATGCTGTAATCCACAAAGACTGAGTTAGGCACCCTTAGGCTTCCTATGCAATGAAAGGGGAGAGAAATAGGCACCAGAGAATGGTGATCTGTGAAGCCAGCATGCTAGCTGCCTATTCTAACCAAAGGGAGACACCGGTAAGGAGAGGGGAGTGGTGTTAAGTGCCAACTTTCAGTCAGAGATAGTGCTCAAGTCCAGGCTCCATGGAGGCACCTTGTACCTTGACTAGTGATCCACAAACTGGGCAAGAGAAGAGGCCACTTGGCTGCCTAAGTTGCATGAAAGAAAACAGAAGGACCACCGCCATTATAACCTTTTGCCTAGTGGATAGGGTGCTCATCAGGTAGGGGGACCCCTGCTTCAAGCCCCACATCCTCCTCATGAGGCAAAGGGGCTCAGCCAACTATCAGGTCAGTGCTCTAACCACAAGATTATGGGATATTCTAATGGGGGGAGGGGTTTCTTAATCTCTGCTGTTGATGTGGTATCACTTGAATTAAACAATGGAATATGTAAATATTAATTGGGCCAGAGAGAGAGCGTTTGAACCATTCTATAGCCTGGTGGATCGGACGCTTCCCTGAGCAAAGGTTCAGATCCTTTTTCCCCATCAGGCAGAAGTGGGGACTTGAATGGGGGTTTCCTACATCTTGGGCCCTAACCTTATGCACTAGATTAAAGATTATAAAGGAGGTTGTCTTCCTAACCTGTTCCCTCCTGCCATGCCACAGCTATTTTGTGTGAATTTGTCTGAGGGGGCCAGTCTGGTAGGTATGCTCAGAGGCCACCTACTGGACAGTCCCCTGCCCTTGACTAGGGCAGCTGAATGTGTACCTTGGGTTGTTAATCGCTCTGGGGCACAGGCGGGAGACAGATGTCCAGGTGCCTATTATGGGGCAGCAGTGTGTGTGTGTGTGTGTGCGCTCAGGCAGGAGGTGGGCCTCTTGGTACTGTAGTGCGCATGCCTAGAGGAAAAACATAGGTGCTGAGAGAGTTTATGTGCCTACAGTGTTAGGCGGTAGCTGAGCAGGAGGTTTGTGAATCACACTGGTGCCTAAAAATGGGACTTATGCATCTAAGTACCTTTGTAAATCCCACCCTTAGAGCATGCACACATCATGGAGGAGGAGTTAACTGCTGGTCAAACCCAAATTAAGTTCCAGACGGATAGCTATTCAGCAATTTTCATGGACTCGAGGAGAAGGCAGGCACACTATGGAATGTGGCTGCTTCCCTTCTTCCTTCTGCTCTGAGCTGTAACGTTCCTACCAGATGGAGGGGTTTGTGAGGTGTCTGTGAGGAAAGGATTGAAAGCAGCAGGACTGCTACTCCCCACCCCTCTCCAGAGTTTGATCCCTAATGGGCCATATTTTCTACTCTCTGCATCAGAGTGGCGGGTAGCACATTTAAAAGGAAGGCTATGCAGCTTCTCCATTGAAAATCATGGAGAAAATTGGCAATTAAATTGGAAGTGGTCTAAAGATTTCATAACTCTGTGTAACACTATGCTAGCTGGTGGAGGGTGGGTAATATTAATGGCTTTTCATGGGAGTCAAGGTGCAGGAGTAATGGCACGAGGTCTGTATATCTCCCATAAAGATAGTAGTAAGTCCCGGAATCAATTTTTCTGAATTGGCAATGACCTGTCCAAAAAAAAAAAAAAAATCCTTATCTGGAAAAGTAATGCTTCAGAGTGTGTTCATTTACCTAGTATTTACTTTTAAAGACAACATAATTTACTGAGGCAGTTGACTTGTATTCTACTTGCTAAGCAATTTCACAATAAATAGATTTTATTTATGATTTAAATAATAAGATGTCAGTTTGTAATATAAAGCTTTGTAAATATGTTTAACGTTGGCTTTGAAATTTGGCTAATATAATTAGATGTAGTAATATTGTCCTTTATTTATACTGTTTTGTTTTCCTTCCGTTTCATAACAGACTGGTAGTGAAATTGTAATAGGACATGGCAACCAGCTTACAACTTTATAAGAAGAGTACATTTCCTCCTCTTCTGAATATTTATCAGCTGCCGCATTTCAGGAATCAGGTAATCATTTTAAAAGATGTTGAAGTTGTGAGTGAAATACTTCTTTAAAACGTGAGAAGTATTTGCATTCTGGGAGAATGTCTTTATGTACTCAAAACATGCAGAAGATGTGCAGTAACAGATGGTTCAGCAAATGAACCTGGCCCCCTGATTGGCCGAAGACTCCAGCAGGCTCATTCTTAAACCCTACAGCAGGACTGGTTTCCGGCTTCTCAGCAGCATTCCACATTCTGTAGCAGGACAGTTTCTGGTCCTGCTTCCTGCTCTCATCTTCTTCCTTGCCTCTGTCCCTGGCTCCTGTTCCTAGTTTCCTCCCTCTGGCTCTTGCCCTGCTTTGGTTTATACTCTGACTCTGATTCTTGGCTCCTGATGCCTGGCTCTCGCTGGGCTTGGTAACTCAGCTCCTGATTGGGGCTCTGGTCACTAGACCTGGTCACCTGCTCCAACATTAGGTCAGTCTCCTGCCCTGACCGTTAGGCAAGACTGCACACGGCCCAGCCCTTAACATGAAGAAAGTCTTTCCTGGAACACAACAAAAAACCCATCTCATTTGAATAACTGTCCAGGAATCAGAAATGCACTACTAGACACTATTGTGTGACTATCCACCCAGAAACCATAGAACAATAATAAAATAGCAGTTACCAAAATACAAAGAGTGAAATTCAGTGCCCTAAAAATCTGAATAGAAACTGAACAAGGAAACTGCTAAAGAGAGGAAAAAAGACGTGATTGTTCAGGGCTTTGGAAGCCACACTGGGGAAGAAAAATGCATGATGAAGCAATAATGCTTTATAAAGTTGCAGAATGTAATGCCCCAAACCAGTTCAGTTTCCCTAAATAAATAACTGATAAAGCAATTAAACTGTTTCCATGAGTTAAATGTTTGCCTTGTAATGTTACTTTGCACTTCTATAGAGCTTTTCATATGAGGATCTGAAAATGTTTTACACCTTTCATTGAATTAAGCCTCACAAACTTCCCTGTGAGTGAGGGAAGTATTATCCTCATTTTAGCGCTAAGAAAAATTGTTAATCTGAGTGACTCACCCAAGGTCACACAGTATGTCAGTGGCAGAGACAAAAAGAGAACCCAATTCTCTTAACACCTGTTCCCTGCTCTGACACTAAATAACCCTACGTTCCCCCACCTAGGAATCACCAATCAAAAAGAGAAATATTATGGGTAGAAGTACGAAAGACCTAGTAACTCTACCAGTAACTAGTTAATTTAGCAATTAAACAGAAGAGTCTGCAAGGTTGTGCTATAAATCAGTCTGCTATCTTGCATCCAGTTGAGTTGAATATACTTTTTCCTTGTCCTGGGTTCCCCACGTAAGAGTTTGATCTACATTCAGCGTTTTTGCCCTGAATTATTTTGAGTTTGTGTTTAATGGGAACAGAACTATTGTTACTAATAATGCACCTGCCTACTTTCACCATTATTTGATATTCAGTCCCACTCAACTAATTTTTTTTGTGCCTATCTATCAAAAATATACCAAAAACTAATGTTTAGGTTGTTGCCAAGAAAGCTGTGGGTATGCAGGTGTGTGAATGTTTCTTTGCTCCCATCCTTGCCTTCCATAGTTAAGCAGAGAGTTTCAGTTTTGCTCTCTGTTCATTTGAAGAAGCGTAGCTACGCTGAATCTCTTCTGAAGGGGGAAGAGAATATGGTTTTCCTGTTCCTGTTTTAAGGTTTCTGGAATTTGTCACACACAACTTTCAGTTTATCTACTACAGTTAATAGAAAAATTTAGAAAATAAGGCCTTGTCTTGAGTCTCAGAAAAATTCACCGTCCCCTTTATAGTTGGTCACCTTCAAACTAAGAAAAAGGAGTATACTGTAAGTACAAAGAGAGATGAAAGCAGTAGCTTGTTGGTGTACTTCACATGTAATATTGCCATAGTAACAAAGTGGTAAATACAGCCATTCATCACAGAATGCTGAGCTAAAACAGACGCTATGCGTATTTACTGTAATAAAAGTAAAATGTAGGATGTTAAGGTCTCCATGATGAGCTAAGGAAAAACAGGTCTCCCTTATATGGCCCATTCTATATGTCAGGAGTTAAGTGCCTCTGTACATTATGTGAGGGTAATTAGGGCATTCAGCAGACATTTGTAGAGCTATCAGTCACAGTATTATATCTTCAACATGAAAGCCATGCTGAGCTGCGAAGTTCAGTCACAGATAATGTATTCTGACATTTAATTTATATGAGTATATCAAGTGTCTCCCTTCTACGCATTCTTCTGCTTATTTTGTTTCTATAAGATCACTGTCTGTTGTTGTGTAAATATTTGTACTACAGTAATGCCCAGAGGTCCCAGTCAGGATCCATTGTGTAAAGTGTATGTGCATTATAGATGGAGCTGGTAGTGCTGACAATTAATTAAGGTTGCCCAATGCTTTCCATTATAAGACTCTTATTTTCAATTGCTTGAAACCTTGCCAAATTTTAACCATGTCAGCTGAAGTTTTTCTTGTGGGGTGTCAGTCACAAGCTAAATATTTTTGGAAAGTTTCAGTAAAAATGGTTCAGCCATTTCAAGAATGAGGTTAGAGAAAAATGGTTTTTTGCCCATGTTAAAAAATATTCACACCCATTTTGTTGAGAAGCTTTAGCACCTCCATGCTTTGGAGCAGGTACTTGACATTTGACAGGAGGGTTGACTTTGTGTCAGGGGTTTGGCTTTGCTGTTCTTGTGGAAAAACTGCCTCTAGTTGATCAAACTATAAGCCTTAGAAACACCTCATTTCACATATGCTGAATAGTCTCTTGTACGATTTTCACGGTTAAATTCCCTGAAGATTCCATCTGCATGGAACATGCTCCAGCCTGGGGCTGCAGGGGATGAGTATGACTTTCTCTGGAGGGAGACTGTGACTCCTGTTCTCTCTGCGCTCCCACAGCTGGTAACCAGGCAGTGAGGAGGAGGAGGCTGGTTGACTGGACTAGAATACAAAAGGAGCAAGAGTCAGACTTGGGGAGGTGGCAATGTCGGGAGTAAATGGGGACAAGAAGCCTGGAGAGAATGGGTGGAGGTGACTGGGATGAAGAGTTGGGGAAGGCAGGAGACTGGAGTGAGGAGCCTAACAGGGGAGTGAGGAAGAGCTAGGATGGGAAAAGGAACAAGCTGGAGGGGAGAAGGGAGTCAGGCTTGCAAGGGAACAGAGGTAGATGGGTTTCTAACCATTCGAATATCTACCCCTCAGAACCTGGAATAGACCCCCTGCATTCCTGAATGTCACCATTCCCCTGTCAGCAAATATTGGTGAACCCCACTGGCAAAGTGTGTGCCATCCCCCTCTAGTGGCTTGGTCCTTAGAGGATAACAGCCTACTACTGCTACCAGTTATGCTAGTATCTATAATGGAAGAGGTCTTTGTAGTGGATCTAAAGGTTCGAACCCTGCTGATGACCCATGTGGGTGTCAATATGATGTCACATGATAGAATTGGTTTCTTCAATTTGCTTTATTTAAAAAACTGAGGACAGTACACACATAAAGTTTGCAAACTCAAGCACTCAAAAGTTAGGAAATGCCAGAATTAAGGTTTCTTGTACAACCTTAACCTTAATTGGCCTCCTTGCACATACACTTAGTGTTAGTATTTAAATACATGATGACACACTAATTTTCTCTCTGGATGACTGCCTCATTTAGTGCACAGATTGACCAGTACTGGGGATGAATCAGGGTTTTGTAGAGAAGGAGGCTCTTGGGTCCTGCCATGAACATTTTTACCACAGCTCCCTCGCCCAGTGATAGGAAATTCTAGCAACAATTTTTGCATGCAGTTTGCTGAGTAGTGTGCTCAGTTCCCTCTAAGCTGCATGACTGTGCAGCAGGCTATCTAGGGCCATGCAGGCGGGAAGAGATTCATCTGCCCTGGCCTGTGGCGGGGGGAGAGAGCTGGGGGGAGTCTGTCCCAGTCACAGCCCCAGGGCAGCCTGCACCCCAAACCCGTGATCCCTGGCCCCACCCCAGAGACCTCATCCCCAGCTGGAGTCCTCACCCTTTGCACCCCAACCTTCTGCCCCAGCCCAGAGCCCACCTCCCATGCCCCAAACCCCTCATCCCCAGCCCCACCCCAGAGACCTCACCCCAGAGACCTCACCCCCCTCCCATACTCCAAACCCCTCATCCCCAGCCCCACCCCAGAGACCGCACCCCCTGCATCCCAACCCTGCACCCCCTCCCACACTCCGAATCCCTCGGCCCCACCTTTGCCACACATCAGTTCCATATTGGTGCACACAACAAAATTCATTCTACACATGGATGTAAAAAATTAGAGGGAACATTGCTGGTGTGTATTGAGAATAGGTTTTTGAAACTATTAAGCTACTTGCTAGCATATCACTGGTTATATCATATGCAGAATTATTGTGGTATTATTGTACTAGACTTATGCTTTGATAAAGGGCTTATTATTATGAACTGAGTTGCTTGGTAGAGGGCATTCCTTATAACTTATCTGCTATAGAATTTTGAGACTGGAATAAATAAGGATCATGTGACCCATTCTCTTTTCATTAAATTGAAAAATTGCCCAAGGGACAGTCCCATTGTTTATCTGTAAGCGTTAAATAATTCTTTTGTAAAACTGTGGTATATATGACTTGCAGGGCCAGATTTTCAAAAACAGCCTCTAAATATTTACCTGCAGATGTGTTTGTGCAAAATACTATAGTTATGTGTGAAAGAAGGATGTGTACAGGCAACCCCATAAAAACACCTGACAAATTAGCTTTTGATTTTTTTTTTTCATTCAGAAATGATTGCTGTATAAACTTCAGAGGCTGGGTTGAGGCAAAATTGCAATAAGGTGCTATTTAAGAGCAAGGCACATTGGAAACTCTCTCTAGGGGAAGAGTTACTAGAGGGTGAGAGAGCAGTCGGAGTGAGGGCTGGTCTACACTACGGGGGAAAATCAATCTCAGATACGCAACTTCAGCTACGTGAATAACGTAGCTGAAGTCGAAGTATCTAAGATCGAATTACTCACCATCCTCACGGCGCGGGATCGATGTCCGCAGCTCCCCATATCAACTCCGCAACTCTGTTCGTGTTGGTGGAGTTCCGGAATCGATATAAGCACGTTCGGGGATCGATAGATCGCGTCTAGATGAGACACAATATATCGATCCCCGAGCAATTGATTGCTACTCACCGATACGGCGAGTAGAGAAGACGTAACCTGAGACTTTAGGAAAGGAAAGACCTGTAAGCACTGCAATAAGGAGTATAGCAAGGAAATCTAGTGTGGAGGTACAGCTTGTACCTGCTTTTTTTCTGTTCCTTTTTGGTGCTAGTAAACTCAGATTTGGCTTTCTATCCATTTAGTTCTTGGGTGCTGAGATCTAGATGATGCATTATGCAGTCTGTCTTGAATCTTGCTGTTTGTGTTACGGTGGCATAATACAGTGCAGTAAAGCTGAAATGTGTTCTACAGTACTGTTTACTTTGATACCTTGTTTAAAGTCCATTCATAAGGCAGGCAACACATAACCTAAAACAAACAGTAACAAAAATGTTGTAACCGTAACATTGGGCAATGTTGGTTCATATGGACTCAGTGCAGTATCACATGTACGCTGTGGAGATAGTTCAACAGATAAATAATCAGTTAAAGGAAAGAGCTACATTAATAAACCAAGTGAGTGACACTCATATCTGGTTTAAACAGTGCATTTCCATTGACTTCATATAATTGCAGGTCTGAATTTGGTTTAGGCATGTTAATGTAGCTTTTGTTCCTTTAACTGATTATTCATCTGTTGAAATTTCTCTGTTTATCATGGCGTATATGCTGTGATACTGCACTGTGTATGAATGAATTTTATACAATACCATCATTGCATCATTTATGCTACTTCCTTTCCTTTCCTTCCTCTACAAATTGTTTCCTCACCTGACTGCTTGGAATTGAATCCCACTCAGCTGGCATAGCACAGCGTTTGGAGCCTGTGATAGCACAAAGAAAACTACCTACAGAATAATAGGCATTGCAGCTAAGCAGCCCAAACGAATGACTTTAAAGGGGACCCAAACATTGCTTTGTTAAGTTCACTCCTGGTTATTTAATCACCTGTAGCACTGAGACTTTTGCAGTAATAGATCACCATTTTCCACCCCCCAACCCTCTTGTTCTTGGGCCAAAACTCTAGAAGTGGAGTTTCTTGTTAGGAGATAAATGAGTAGCCACAGACTCATGATAGTCGCTCCTCATTCAGGTTTAGGTATATCGTTCCTATTACAATATTATTTAGTTTATTATCAGTGCCCAGGATTGTGTCAATCACCTTCCAATACAGACAAAAGACAGGCGCTTACATGAAGCTTGTCAATTAATTTCAGACATGCCGCAGCTGGGTGTGTGGGGGGTTACAAGACAACGGATCAGGAGACAGGGAAAGATAGGGCTAACTTAAAAAGATTATACAAATGCTCAATGAAGACAAGTGCACGCTATGATGGAGCAAAGACTTCTTAATTGTCAAAGTTAGACTCAGGACTCACAGTTTGTCAGACCACTCTGTTTTATTAGCTCAGCACTCTGCTAATAACACCCAGATAATGTGAGCACGATGCAAGACACAAACTATCTTATTTATACAGATAAAAGGGCGAGAACTTAACAAGATAACAAAGGAAGCAGAATCTGATAAGTTTACCTGGGCTAGGCATGCATATCTTATTTCCTTACTAACTATTACCGATCTTCCATTAATGTTTTGCCATTAGTGCCATTGTTTATGCCTAATGTTTCTTTTCCTGGCACCTGTATTTCAACATTTCTTATTTCTGCTTAAAGGTACATACAACATTTCTTTAATCCATTCTTATTTTTACAATATAATTCATTCTACTTTCACATTCTAAAATATAATAAAAACAGGAAGTTGGGCACCTAACTGGCCAGTTTCATGTAGGTATGGTGGAAGAGGAAGGCGATGATGTGGCTTTGGGGACCGGCTCTGAAAGGCACTAGTTTTGGGGAGAGGGTGGTAAAAAGCATAGAGACAGTTATGAGAGAAGTGGTCAAACAGGGTGCCTGGGCTGACTTCCTTGGTGGAGCAAAGAGCTTGTAGCTGCATTGAGAAGGTATGGGCTTATCTACACTACTGGCCGGATTGACAGGCAGCGATCAATCCAGCGGGGATCGATTTATTGTGTCTAATATAGATGCAATAAATTGACCGCTGATCACTCTAGCATTAACTGCGGTACTCCACCTCAACGAGACGCACAGGGGAAATCGATGAGAGAGCATTTCCTGTTGACACACTGCAATGAAGATACCATGATAAGTAGATCCAAGTACGTCGACTTCAGCTACGTGAATAACATAGCTGAAGTTGCGTAACTTAGATCGATTTCTCCCCCCTCTGTAGTGTAGACCAACCCTAAGCAAATTAATCTTACATGCTTGGAGAGGAGTAAAGAGCATGTGTTTGGACCGTCACTCAGGCCTGGTCTACACTGGGGGGGTATTGATGTAGTAAGATACGCAACTTCAGCTAACGTATCTTATTCCGACTTACCTCCCCTCCTCACGGCGCGGGATCGATGTCTGCAGCTCCCCTGTCGACTCCACTACCGCCGCTGCCTCCAGTGCCGTTCTGGAGTCGATGGGGAGCGCATTCGGGGATTGATATATTGCGTCTAGATGAGATGCGATATATCGTTCCCCGATAAATCGATCGCTACCTGCCGATACTGCGGGTAGTCTGGACGTACCCTCAATCTCTCTTCAGACATGAGCCATGTGTCACTCAAGGCTGCCCTCGCATGGGAATAGATATGTCTGCATCTGTAATGTAAAGCATGTTTATTCCACTGATTTATTTTTGATAAAGACCTCTGAGCCTTTGAGATCGTGTGCTAATGATTGTCTCAGTTCATGATTCAGGCACCTGGGTTGTAGCCCATCCAAGGCATTGGAAGGCGTCTCCTGTGACACTTTTAAGTTTAGCTCTTCTGTCAGATTTTCTTCTCTCCCTCAAATAGAACTGGCTGCACAGCAATGGCAGTGTTTTATCTCTCCATCTCATTTCTTGCTATAGTTACAGTTGATGAATCTTGCTCGAAGCAAAGTTATGCTCAGTCCAGGCTCTCGCCTTCTCGCTTTTGTTGCAACTGCTGTGCTATGGCAGGCTGCCATTTTTCTGAACTCAGTATTCACACACAGACCTTTCTGCAGGACGGGAATGGCCAGGATTATGCATGTTTGCAGTGTGTCCTTGGTAGCAAGGAATTACTTACAATGCCCGGGGGTTTCTTCCCACTGTGAGCAATGTGCTTATTGAGCTGTACCTTGGTCCCCATCCAAAGAGACAGATTTTTGTAAATAGGAGGAAAATCAATAGTTGGGTTTTTGTTTTTAACATGGATTCTTTTTACATGTAGATCATTCTTCTTTTTCTACATTTTTAGCAAACTTTTTTCTCCTGTGTGCTTTGTGTGTTTTATACAGTAATTTTCACTAACTACCAATATAAATTCAATGCTATCCTGGACATATTACAACCAGCTGTTTCACTGTGGAAGAATATGCAGGGTTGCATAAATGTGGTGGTGGGCTTTTTTTTTTTTTTTTTTTTAATAGTACCAAATTTATATCTGAGGTAACAGTTTCTGATATTGACTTTGGTCTCCTGTCAGCAAAAGAGATGTGTTCACACTGAAGCCCAAACAACGCATTTTCACTGCCTGGAGCACATGCACATAAATATTTAAGAGTACAGCCAACCTGCTATAAAGCTTGTTCTCCTTGCCCTCTCATATTTGAGGAGCAGATTAACTTTTTTTTTTTTTAATTTGATTTATTTTAACCCCCCAGCACTTTAATTATTGCTGTGGGTGCTTCTATCACTTCCAAAACAATTACCATGCAAATCTGGACCTTTTTAAGAGTTGCCTCATACAATGATTGGTTTCTGTTGGGACCAAATTCCCAGGCATATCACCCTTCTGAGGGTTCATTTTATGGAAGTAATATAGGAACATGGTAGGCCCATGACATGGGCCAAGTAAGCCAAGGCTGGGTGATGAACAAACAAGCCACAGGTTTGTGACTTAAGAATAAATGAAGCAAAAAGAGTTTTTCACAGCCCAGAATTGCAGTATAAAATTAAATGTCTTCTTGCAGCCAGAGCTTCAAGATCAAAAACTGAGCTCCTAGAGTAGGCCAGAACAGGCTGAGAGAGACGCCAATACTCACTCGTATTCTATTCACTCTGCAACCAACAGCCTTCACTAACTGCAATTCCAACAAAAATCTCAAGATCAAAGGCTACCAGATCCTCACTTCGAACATGTCTGCTCTTTAAATACTGGGATCCTGATCATTTTCTAGATTTATAGATTCTAAGTCCCAAAGGGATGATGTGATCATCCAGTCTGACCTACTGTATAACACAGACCATAGAACTTCCCCAAAATAATTCCTAGATTTTAAATCAAGATTGATTTTAAAATTGTCTGATGGAAAATCCACCATAGTACTTGGTACATTGCTCCAAATTATGGATACAGCCTGAAAGATACCTAATAAACCAGACAGGTTAGCACAAATAGTGTACATAGTTGTTTAAGGTCAGAGTTAAGGGTAATTGGATACCTCAGTTCTGCCTTTCCGTGCTTCATTTTATTTATTTTGACATAGTTTCCTGGTCCTCTAACATTTATTGTTTGTAAAACCACAATGTTCTAATCAGGCTTAGTTTGAGTAAGGCATTGATATAATCTCACTGCTATATCTCTAGATTAACTTTTCTTTTTCTTGGGGGGGGCCTGTGATTCTTTATTTCTTGTAAGATCTATAAGAATTTATCTGTGGCTGTCATAACCTATTCCCAGATCTGGACCTTAGCGTCCAAAATATGGGGGTTAGCATGAAAACCTCCAAGCTTAGTTACCAGCTTGGACCTGGTAAAGCTGCCACCACCCAAAAAATTAGAGTGTTTTGGGGCACTCTGGTCCCCCCAAAAACCTTCCCTGGGGACCCCAAGACCCAAATTCCTTGAGTCTCACAACAAAGGGGAATAAACCATTTCCCTTCCCTTCTCCCTTCCAGGTATTCCCTCCCTGGGTTCCTGGAGAGATACACAGAAGCAAGCTCCGTGAATCTAAACAGAGGGATTCCACCCTCTCTATTTCCAGTCCTGGAAAACACAAGCACTTCCCTCTTCACCCAGAGGGTATGCAAAGTCAGGCTAGTAAATCTAACACACAGAGATTTCCCCCCCTGACTCCTTCCTCCCACCAATTCCCTGGTGAGTACAGACTCAATTCCCTGGAGTCCCCCCCCCCCCAAAGAAAAACTCCAACAGGTCTTAAAAGAAAGCTTTATGTAAAAAGAAGGGAAAATACATAAAAATGGTCTCTCTGTATTAAGGTGACAAATTCAGGGTCAATTGCTTAAAAGAAATATGAATAGAGAGCTTATTCAAAAAGAATACAATTCAAAACACTCCAGCAACTACATACATGTAAATACAAAAAAAACATATAAATCACTATCTGATCTTTTGTACTTACAACTGGGAAACAGAAGATTAGAAAGGCAGGAAACAGAGATCCTCTCATAGCCGAGAGAGAGAGATAGGCACAAGACCAAGAACAAAGGACTCACACACAAACTTCCCTCCACCCAGATTTGAAAAAGTCTTGTTTCCTGATTGGTCCTCTGGTCAGGTGTTTCCGGTTACTTCTTTCCAGGTGTAAGAGACATTAACCCTTAGCTATCTGTTTATGACAGTGGCACCTTGATATTCCAACATTTTGAGTTTAGAAGAATTTACTAAGTGTGTTGGACCCATCAATGCACATTACAGGTCCCTGGATTTGGACCTTCTGAGTTTTGTATGTGCGTGCGGCTGCATCTAGCAGGCTTTGGGTTCTGGCAGAGATTGTAAAGTATGTATGGGGAACCTTCTACACTTTGCTGGTGCAGCTTGCAAAATCCTGTCTCTGGGGTCAATGATTTAGGACTGCATTAACCCAGGTGCTTGCATGTGTTACTTTCAAGCAGAGCAGAAAAATATATTTTTGATATGAGTTTACATCTCTACCTCCAGTTTCGTGAAGGTGTATGTCTAGTAATTGGGATTAGACTCTGGAGGTAGGTGGGTGGGTGGGTGTACACCATTCAAAATTGCTTTTTTAAAAAAAAGTGAAAACTCCATTAAGTAGATATAGCCATTCATGAGGCCTTTGCACTTGGAGGGGGGCAGTGGGAGATCTGCCAGTGATCTGGTTCAAGCACATACAGTGAAATCAGTAACTGACAGCCATAGAAACAAAGTTCTTATACTGGTTTGTATATATTCTCTGGAATACTTTACTAACCAATATTAATACTAAACAATAACTGAGTGGAAAATATTTATGGATTAAGACTTATAAACAAATTCTCAAGCTGAGCCAAGCATTAGCTCCACACTGCCACAATTCTGAAAGTTTAACTTTTGTATTATTTGACTATTCTTTGATTTCAGTGAAAGAGACCAAGCAAGAGTTCTGTTATGCACTGAAGATGGCATACATATTTTAAAGCCCTTGTTTTTACATTCATATATTTCTGTCCAGAATGACAAAATCTCCAAAAAGATGATGATGAAAAATGACAACGGGAAGAAGGGGAGTAACAAATCATCATTTAGTGATGAAGACAAAGAAGCAGCAATAAAACGGGCCCTGCTAGAACAGGTAATTCCAGCATGATGTTTGCAGATAATTTAAACTGTGTGTAATAATTCCATAGAGTTAGAACATTTGGATTATCAGAACCCAGAGAGCGCTCCATTGTTATCCACATGGCCTGATGGCTCCTCTGGTTGGTAGGGCTCATTCATTCCTTTGGCTGATAAAGGAACTGATGCTGATGTTAATACCCATTTTACCCTTATGTGGTGGTCCATTAATTTCAGTGGCATTGCCCTTGACCTACTTTGGTGTAAATGAGAGAAAAATTGGACCCAATGATCCAATTCTAGTATTAAAAACTCTCCTCAAACCAGAAGACTCATGGGAATTGAGGTAGCTGTAATTACCAGTATACTACTTGGGAGAGTCAGGTTGCTCTTATAACAGATAGATTTTTTTTTTTTTAAAAGCAGCTTGCAGATAAACCAGTGAGTATGGCTTATTAGCTATTTGTAAACTCTTAGGTTAGAATGCTCAGCTGTGTATCAAACTAAAAGTTTAGCTAAAGTAAACATTATATGGACAATATTATTGAATGTTCATTTCATAATATGGCAGTTGCCAGGTACCAACTTGTGGTGTAATGGAAGGCAATTTTTTTCACCTTTATACTGCTGTACATTGCTGTGTAGTTGTGACTTGGCTTGTGCCTCTCTGGTGAGTTTACCACTGCACTTTGTTGGATGAAGCAGAAACTGTCAGGTGTGCGTGTCCTAACTCCAATATTGCTAATGGCTAAAGCAGATTCTCCATTAGTTCAAGTGCCTGGGTGAAGTTCTGAGTGGCCATGGCATGTAGTAGTGTGCCAGTCTTGAAGTCCTAGGAGGTGTCAAAGGAGTGTTACTATATTAAGTTGAAGAGACACTGTCATTGTATGTAAAGCCCCAATTTTCATTGATTTAAAGATGATAAATCTTATAAATATTTTTTGCTTTCTGTAATATCTCCTTGATGGACATCTGTGTACAGACAAAGTAGTATATAACATATATAGATGATGTGGGTTGTTGCATCATATCCCCATACAACTATGATGCTATAATAAGTTCTTTGGGAACTTGGCAACAAAACACATCTGTTGTCAGGGTCCAAAACAGTTTATATAGAAAAGCAGGCAACCTTACTTACTTAGCTGCCATTGAGTAAAGCACGCATATCTACTGAAAATTGATTTGGGGTCTGACAGTTTACTGAGACACTGACCGCAGAAATTCTGCTGTGGTAGGGGTAAAATGGATGACAATATGCTCAGCCTGGGCCAGTGGGAACCTGGTGATTTTGAACCAGACCATAGTCAACAGCACCATCTGCTGGGAACTCACTATGATACTTTGAGTTTATTTCAGTTATTCTGCAATATATTAACCTGAGAATATTTATTTTCTATTTGTAAATATGCAGAGTGTTATCAATATAATAGTTGGTAGTATATTGGCACTTTGAGTACACAGAGAAGTGAACAAAATAATTCAGACTTAAATTTCTTCTAATTTAGAATTAAGAACACCGAGTCATAGAAGATGGAGAAAGAAACGACCTGGTAGATTCATCTGTCCCCAAATTAATGCAGCACATAATTCCCAGATACATCAGACATAAAACTGATATTGCACATGCATTTAGCTCAAAGACACAAAAAAGCACAGGCTGTTGTATTGTATGATACTTATGCACTTCCAGCTTTAAGTATTGAACGATATTTGGATATAAGTTTATTACTAGTGTTCAAATGACTTACCATGAAATACATAGTGACCCAAATTTTTAAAGGCATTTTGAGATTTGTGTATAAAGTATGTGTACAATTGTGCTCTTACATTTGCATGCACAATTGTTGGGATTTTGTATATTCAGAGAGTTACATAACACCAGAGTTACGAACTGACTGGTCAACCACAAATCTCATTTGGAAGTATGCAAACAGGCAGCAGCAGTCTGTCTCTCTCTCTCTCACTCACACACACACACAGCAAATACAGTACAGTACTGTGCTAAATGTAAACTACTTAAAAAAAGGGAAAGTTTTTAATTAAAAAAAAATGGACAAGCTTAAAAAAACCTGTTTCTGCACTTGTTTAATTTAAATTAAGATGGTTAAAAGCAGCATTTTATTTTTGCACAGTAAAGTTTCAAAGCTGTATTAAGTCAATGTTCAGCTGTAAACTTTTGAAAGAACCATGACATTTTTTTCGGAGTTACGAACATTTCAGAGTTATGAACAACCTCCATTGCCAAGGTGTTTATAGCTCCAAGGTTTTACTGTAATTAGTATTGAACATGCAGTCAGAGTAACTGCATGTATAAATATAGGTGTGCAGTTTTGCTCATGGATTTCTCAGACATCTTTCATTATAAAAGGTTTGATAGGTTTTAAATCCAGTAAAGCTGTGTTATCTGGCCCTGTACTAACCGGAAAACTCTACAAACTGGCATTTTTAATCTTTATAGAAAGTCCGATTTATAGTCTGGTTGGCATGGGGCTGGCAGGTTCTCCACATGGCTCCCCGAAAGCGGCAACATGTCCCTGCTGCTCCTAAGCAGAAGCGCAGCTAGACAGCCCTGTGTGCTGCCTCCGCCCGCAGGCACTGCCCTCACAGCTCCTATTGGCCGTGGTTCCCAACCAATGGGAGCTGCGGAGCCAGCAGTCTGAGTGGGGCAGGGGTATCACGCAGAGCTGCCTCAGCAGCAGGGACAGGTCACCACTTGCAGGGAGCCGCCCAAGGTGAGCACCCCCTGGATCTGGCACCCTAACCCCCCTGCCCCAAGCTCCATCCCACACCAAACTCCCTGCTCCAACCCCCAGCCGTGCACCCCTCCTGCACCCAAACGCCCTTCCTCTTAGTTGACTGGAATTTTTCACTCACCGACACCTCCCCATTCCCCCAACATGCAGGAAAAAAAAATATTTACTGTAATTGTTTAAACTACAGTGGTGGTGGTGCTGCTGCAGTCACTTCATAACTTTCTTGGCTTTTTCTTCCATCTTTCCAGGAGTTCCAGGGCCCAGGAGCCTGCTTTTCCTCCTTGCTTTCGAATGAGGACTGAATGTAACTTCCAGTGGTGCCTACCAGCTTACTTCAGGGACCAAATTCTGTGCTGATTTACATCCTGTTGGAATCAGTAGGATTGCACAGGATTTCACTGCAGAATTGGAAGAGCCAATGGGTCTGCTAGAGGGGATTGCAGGGAGAAATACTGTAGAAACAGCCATTAGATAGATGAGAGAGACATGTTCTCTTCACCCCCTCCCAACTTCTTTTTTCTGGTTGATATCCACCTCAACACAATCTCAAGTATCATCCATTCCTCACAGCAGATGGATGCACATATCATTTCTTTGAGAGCAATGCAAAATGTTCTCTCCCTTCACTTCCAGCCCCTCCTAATCTGGGAGTTAGGGATCCCACTCAGCACATAGATTCTGACTACATTCCCTGTTTGTGGTGATTCTGATGTCTGTACTTAGAACAGAAATGAGTAGAGCTGGTTGGAAAATGCAGATTGATTGAAAGTGAATTTGAATGTCATTTTGAAACTTTGCATTTTAACCTTTTTGGAATGGAGCATTTTGATTTTTCTGTTTCCAAAATGATTTTTTTTTTAATTATTGTGTTTTGTAAAATGAGATGAGTCCACATTGAAACAATGTTTTGGCCATCCCCCAAATTGCAGGGGTTTTGGGAACTTTGATTCATGGGAAATCTCAAAAAAAAAAAAAATTCGTTCTGTTCCAGAACGAAAAAAATTCAAGATCGCAAAACTCTTCTTCTGAAGCAAAAAATCTGGTTCCTGCACAACTCTAAAAGTGAGCCTATATTCTGATCAAGAAAGTCCATGTCCATTATTTTGGAAATGGAAGTGTTAAGGAGGAAAGAAAATACACATTTAACAAAAAATAAACCCAAACCCCAAATTCATATGGATATTTTCTTCCAGCACCATCTTGAAAACTACAAGAATCTATACAGGCTGAGAAATGCCATGTATGTGCGTTACAGGGATTTGTTGAACAAGAAAGTTCAAAAGCAACGAATTCAGATCCAAATGTCTGATCTCAACTTCAAGCAAAATCTTGAACAGCAAGGAAGAAAAAAGGTATGAATTGTTTTATTTTGAGGGAAAAGAAGGAAGATTTGAAAATATAAGGAAATGTTGAGAAAGAAATGGAAGGCTTGACTGGAAAATTTAAGAGATTTCCCCCTCCCCCCATATCCTTTTGAAGTTGTATGAGTTTCTTTTATCTTATTAATATGCAGGGGTTAAGTTGATAACTCTCATTAGCATTAATACAATGTAACTATAAATACCCTCCTTTCATGGGAGGATGGGCAAGTTGGTCTGTTGGTGGGGAATTACTGAAAGTTTCAAACCCAGGATTTTCTCCTGGAAAATGAGCTTGTTGCAAGAAGAAAAATGACTGATTTTTAAACTGGAAAATGTTCTTGAGAGCACAGTGAGATTAAAGATAATCATCTTATTTTTTTTTAAGTCCTTGCCTGAGTCACTAATAATTATTGATGATTAAAGACAAGCCAGATTTCTAAGAATCTTTTACTTTTCACCATTTTTGGTGTATGAAAACAAACTAGTTCATTTCACTTTTTCTTTCAGTAAGTCACTTGCTAGAATGTATTGACATTTTAATAAAATCCATTAAATGTTGTTAGCTTTTGTAAAGCCTCCCCCCCTTTTTATGTAAAAACTAAAATTTGGACTTTAAACTACTTGATAGCGTTGCTTTGAAGTAATGGATGCTGAATCCCTAGCACAATCACCTAGTGTGCTTTTAATCTTCTTATTCTTTAGTGTGGAACACAAGCCACAAAAGTAAGGCCGTGTCTATTCTGAGCTTACACGTCAATTACTCTGGAGGTCTCCCTGTTTGTACCACCAGAGGAGCTGAACTGATGATGATGCAAGAATGGGACATTCTAAGAGAAAGCTCCGTGTCGATAAGGCTAAAAGTGTGTATTTGAATAGGCTAGTGCTGTAAAACGCAAGTATAGGACAGCCACCTTTAGAGGAAATTAGGACTAAAATATTTTAAGAAATATCAAAATATTTAAAACAAAATTAATTTTTCTTATGTAGCAATCACAAAATTCTGATGTGTGGAAAAAACAAATGGTCTCCTTGCTCTCCTATGACACATGAAATAAAACATATAAACTGAAATGAGGAGGATGGTCCCTTAGGAGGATGGAAGGCTTGAGAGAGAGAGACGTGTAAATTTTTAGGAGTTGTTTTTTAGGCCTCACTAGGAAATGTAATGTCTATATGTGACTTACTTTTCTTTGAGAATTGCCTCTGTGCCCTTGCACTTGTGGGATATTGTGCTCTTGGTGTTGAGCTGTGGAACTTCCTTAAAAAGCTGGGTGTGTTGGGGGAGTAGGGGGGAGGATTCCGCAAAAGAGATCTTGCGTGAAGTTGAACTTCTTGCCCCATTCTGCAGAGGGAATGCGCCTCCCTATCTGTAGAGTCCTTACATTATATAGGACTCCAATGCAGAGGGGAAGGCGGGCAGGTAGTCTGAATG
Organism: Gopherus flavomarginatus; assembly: GCF_025201925.1. Classification (NCBI taxonomy): domain Eukaryota; kingdom Metazoa; phylum Chordata; order Testudines; family Testudinidae; genus Gopherus; species Gopherus flavomarginatus. Next base: position 90,376,810 of record NC_066620.1, read on the forward strand.
CTCGGAGGTGACGCTGCTGAAGAGCAACAGTTACTCTTAAGTACCCTCTTTCTTTTCCAAAGTCAATTCAAAAGAAAAGAGGACGATGCATGTGAACCAATAAAATCACTTTTCAGGCTATCATGCAGTCATTGAAAGTATCCACATTTCTGATCCTTCCCCTCTTCCCTCCCCCACCCCCTTGCTTCTTTATAACATTTGAGCACCTAAAATGCAGTTCTGCAGAGGGCTTAACACAACTTCTGACAACCCAAACCTATAGAGTCTGTTTGTGCTCAGGATTTATTGGTAACTCAAGGGGATACATTTTAAACAGTTTTCTTATGCTTAAAAAGCTTGTATGTTGCAAGGACTTAAAAAAAATCCTCCCTATGATGTAATACTGAGGGATAATAAAAAATAACAATAATCCAAGCCCCAGGAAGATTCAAGGTCATTTTAGACTCTGCCTTATTTGTGGACTGTGTGTTAAAGTAAGTTAAGAAAAGCACCTGCTTATGCAGTACAAGCCCAGTGGTCTTTCCTTTGTAGATGACTTTAAAGGCTATGGCCAAAATTTTTGAAAACAGGTGCATGAAATTGGCAGTTATATCCTTGCTTAGGCACCTACATAAATGACCTGTCTTTCAAAAGTGTTGAGGACCCAACAGCTTCTATTAAATTCAAATCAGTTATGCCAGCAGAGATTGTGCTGTGTGTTTTGTTAGTGCAAGATTTACAATATTCTTAAGTATTCATGTCTTTGCATTTAAACACTTGGAGTTGTACATGTTGAGAGCTAAATAAATTGTTGTCAATTAGCAAATTTAACTAGACTTAGAAACTAGGCAGAATTATGTTGCAATACTTAGAAACCACAGCTGATCCAGAAAAACCAGTTTCCATCGGTTGTAGCTCCCCAAATGTGGATACTGGGAATTTGCTACTCATCCATTGCTGATGGAGCTTCTTTCCTGGAGTCTGCTTGTGGATCTGTGAGGTTGTTGGGAGGCCTTAAATTCCTCTTTTAATTAAAAAATAAATAAATCGGAGCTATCCCCCTGAATCTTCACTGCTGAGCATGTCATATTCATCTTAAGCACTAGAGAACGCTGCTGCCTTAAATAAAAGACCACAGTTTATTTCTCAAGGCTGCGTGTCAAGCTGAGAAAGTGAAACTGGGGTGGCAAGTGAGTTCTGGATCTTGGTAATCCCTCAGAAGTTAGATGGGGAAGAAGAATTGTAGAAGGAACATTTTTGAGCAGCTGTTCCTTCTCCACTGATGAATAATACTGAGGACTCCAGTAGTTGATATTTTGATCTCAGGAACTAATTGGCCTTGGTTGTACAACTCATATTGGTGAATACTTACTAATGTGAGGAGTCCCACTGAAGCCAGTCAGAATATGTCAACACTGCATTTTAAAAACTGCAGCAGCAAATCTCAGAGCACCGGTCTACAGACTCAGCCTTGCAAGGCTTGTGCTATGGCGCTATAAAAAGCTGTGTAGATGTTGCAGCTCAGGCTCTGAAACCCAGCTTCCTCCCTGAGCTTTAGAGCCCAAACTCTAGCCAGAGCCCAGATGTTTCCACAGCTGTTTTTAGTGCTGTAGTGCGAGTGCTGAAACTCACTACTAGGGTGACCAGATGTCCCGATTTTATAGGGACACTCCCGATTTTTGGGTCTTTTTCTTATATAGGCTCCTGTTACCCCCTCCCCCGTCCTGACTTTTCACATTTGCTATCTGGTCACCCAGCTCACTACTGAGGGTTTTAAAACAGTGTAGACATACCTGCTTCTCTTATCGGGAAAGGTTCCACAGTCTAGCGTGTTATTTCACATGTTGTAACACATGATGATGTGAAAATTGTGTTGTGCTGTGATGACAACGCACTGGGTAGGGACTATCTCATGTGTGTTTGCACAACCCTAGCACAGTGGGGTCCTTTGTAACTGCATGCTCACCAGCTTCATTAGATGGTGCTTGTATTAGGTTCATTTGGTGTTAACAGGTTAAAACAGTGTGTGGAAATTTACGCTACTGTTTTCAAGACTATATGGAGACAATAAAACAGACATGTTCATGAAACTGCAACCATTCTTACAGGAGTACATGACACTATTACAGAAATATTCTGAGCAACTTAAACTATTTAATCAGAAGCTTAGATTTTCCTGTAACAGGTTGTAATATTGAGGTCCAAATTTTCTGCTAGTGTCAATGGGCACAGTGCCAATAACTTCAGTGGAGTTTTGCCACAATATGCTAGAGACTTTGGTCCTACTATTTTTTTTTCCTTCCTTCAACCCCAGTGCTCACTGCACGCACATGCACATACAGATTTTTTTTTTCTACACACTATAAGAACTGGCATGCTTTGATTTCTTCACATTGTAAAATGAAGGAAAATAACCCTTTTAGTGCCCAAAAGATACAAGTACTGAAGGTTAAGATCTAATATGAAAATGAAATAGGGTTGGGGAAATTTTGACTCTGTTGAAAAACCAAAAAGATTTTGGATTTTCAGTTTTTTTGACAAAGCTTAAAATTATCTCTAGAAATCCATATTTTCATGGAAAATGTCCTTTGCTTAGTCAAAAACCATGAATTCTCCATCAAACAGTTGCAGTGGAAACTTGTCAACCAGCACTATAATAAAGACTTAAAGGCAAATAAATAAAATATTACTGGAACATGAGCTTGTACTCCCCTGAGATATTGCAAGCAGGTCTCAGAACACTTCCTATATAATGCCTGAGTGACCTGCTACTTATATACGAGCCATACAAAATGGAAATCAAGAAGATTTCAATGTGCTCACTTCTAAAAAATTTTAGTAACCAGATCCTGGTTTCGTTCTATATGCCAGATAATATAATAGAAAGTATGTGTAAACTTCAGTGTTACATTTTTGCTTTGTTTTATTTTAAATAGTTTTATGGAATGCATTCTCAGTTAGCAGGGAGGGGGTCAATGAATTTTGTATTTTATTGCAAGAAGGTCTCTGAACAGATAATTGCACTATCCTGCAGGATCAGGGCCAGTATTTCCGTTTTGTCTGTCCCTTTCTGTCACCTTTTTAAATGCATACTATTTCTCATGGTAAAACAGGTTTTAGAGACCTCCTGGGGAGAAGGAAATGCAGACGTCTGAGATGTTAGGTGTAAATTCTCACTTTCTTTGGATTTATTCGATCTGGTACCAGAAAATAAATCACTTTTCACGATATTTACACTGCATATTAGTCCAAATAACAAGTAAATCTGAAATATTTTAGTAAATTATTCCTACTCTGGGTTCTACCAAACATGGGTTCTTCTCAAAGACTTTAACTTGAACTTTTCTTTCAAACCTACAAACCTTTCTCCTTCGCTTCTTTATAACATTTCAAAACAAAATAAACACTCATTTCACCTGACAGCTTGCAGAGTCATATATAGCTAACTAGCATTCTAAACAGCCACAGGAGTTCACAGAGAAAATAAAAATAATTTGTTCTCCATTTAAATGAATGGAGGAACCAAAGAACCTCTGCAGACAAAACTATATTGCCCATTTTAAAAATGGAAGAACTCAGCTGCACTCACCATAGCAGTCAACTGTTTCTTTTTGGCTCCAATTCGGGAAAGTGTCCCTCCTCAGGACAGAAAGTGCATACTTAAAATTAAGCATGATTGAAAGTGCTGTCTTAACAGGGGTAGATGTAATCATGTGTTTGAGTTCTTTCCTGAATTGGGGCCTCTATGAGGGACATCCATAATTCAGACTCAAGTTCATCACTTTTCTTCACATATTTATCGTTGTGAACTGCTTATCAGCAATGAAAAATCATGAAACTGAAGTGATTTATACTAAAGCAATGAATCCTGCATCATTTCCAACTCCCTGAATAGATAATCTTTAGGGCTGTTGATTAATCACAGTTAACTCATGCGATTAACTCAAAAAAATTAATCACGATTAATCACAGTTTTAATTATACTATTGAACAATAGAATACCAATGGAAATTTATTAAATATTTTTGGATGTTTACTACGTTTCAAAACATTGATTTCAATTACAACACAGCTTATAAAGTATACAGTGCTCACTTTATTATTTTTATTACAAATATTTGCATTGTAAAAATGATAAACAAAAGAAATAGTATTTTTCCATTCACAGCATACAAGTACTGTAGTGCAATCTCTTTATCATGAAAGTGCAACTTACAAATGTAGAAATTTTTTTGTTACATAACAGCACTCAAAAACAAACCCAATGTAAAACTTTAGAGCCTACAGATGCGCTCAGGCCTATTTCTTGTTTAGCCAATCGCTAAGAGAAACACATTTGTTTACATTTATGGGAGATAATACTGCCTGCTTTTTATTTACAGTGTCATCTGAAAGTGAGGACAGGCATTCACATGGTACTTTTGTAGCTGGCATTGCAAGGTATTTATGCACCAGATATGCTAAACATTCATATGCCACTTCATGCTTCCAACACCATTCCAGAGGACATGCTTCTATGCTGTTGACACTCATTTAAAATAAATAATGCATTAATTAAATTTGTGACTGAACTCTTGGGGGGTGGGGAGAGGGTTGTATGTCTCCTGTTCTGTTTTACATGCATTCTGCCATATATTTCATGTTACAGCAGTCTTTTATGATGACCCAACACATCTTCGTTTTTAAGAACACTTTCACTGAAGATTTGACAAAATGCAAAGCAGGTACCACTCGACTCAAGATTTAAGAATCTGAAGTGCCTTCCAAAATCTGAGGGGGCAAGGTGTGGTGCATGTTTTCAGAAGTCTTAAAAGAGCAACAGTCTAATGCGGAAACTACAGAACCCGAACCACCGAAAAAGAAAATCAATCTCCTGCTGGTGGCATCTGACTCAGATGATGAAAATGAACATGCGTCGGTCCGCACAGCTTTGGATCGTTTATGAAGCAGAACCTGTCATCAGCATGGATGCATGTCCCCTGGAATGGTGGTTGAAGCATAAAAGGACATATGAATCTTTAGTGCATCTGGCATGTAAATATCTTGTGACACTGACTACAACAGTGCCATGCGAATGCCTGTTCTCACTTTCAGGTGACATTGAAACAAGAAGCGGGTAGCATTATCTCTGCAAATGTAAACAAACTTGTTTGAGCAATTGGCTGAACAAGAAGTAGGACTGAGTTTGCTTGTAGGCTCTAAAGTTTTACATTGTTTTATTTTTGAATGCAGTTATTCTTATGTACATAATTCTACACTTGTAAGTTCAACTTTCATGATAGAGATTGCACTACAGTACTTGTATTAGGTGAATTGAAAAATACTGTTTCTTTTGTTACAATGCAAATATTTGTAATAAAAATATAAAGTGAGCACTGTACACTTTGTATTCTGTGTTGTAATTGAAATCAATATATTTGAAAATATAGAAAACAAAATACTATTTATTTAAATATTTTTGGATATTGTTTAACAGCGCACTTAATTTTTTTCATTGCTTGACAGCCGTAATTATCTTTTGTCCCTTATTTTGAGTCTGTTAAGCCCAACTTGGTCTCTCTCACATTTGGGCTTTGATAGGTTGGATGAAATGGTTCCCAATTTACAAGATGGCTACCATTGCAGAATGCATCAATCAGCTTAGTTCTGACAGTGCTGTTGAATTTTTACCTTCCAAAAAGAGAAAATACAACCAAGTTAAAAACAAAAACTACAGGAGAGTCAGCCCATATGGAAAAAGTCTATTGCAATCCATAAAGAATGATTTTAAATGGTTACAGAAAAGTTATCAATCTATAGAGTTGTATAGTAGGAATGTAGCTTTCTAGTCCATTCTATATGTTGGTTTAAAACATCTCTGAAAAGTAGCGTTGGATGAAGAATGGGACCAATTTTCCATATGATTTTTCATTAAAAATATTCTCTCAGAAATAGTTTTGGTAGAAGTTTTCTAGCCATAAGTAATAGAAAGGACTTAATTTTCTCTTTAATTTCACAGGTGTTGGTTGTTTTTGATAAATCATATTGATGTCATCTCTTGACATATACATACTGTTTCCATAAGGGAGATGATTTATGTACTCTTCCTCTGGTCCCAGATCTTGCTCTAAAACAAGTATTTTGATAGTGGGAATAAAAACAAAGTTATCACTAAAAACGTGACTCTGCCCAGCGTGAATAAACTAAAGAACAGCAACCCTGCCATCACTTTCCAGCCATACAGATCTGAGTGTCTTTCATATAATTCATGATTGACACAATTATCCTGAAAAGGACGTGATTATTGGCAAGACTGCTTCCAAGCTTACTGTGGTGTTTCTCGCACTACCAAGTCTGCTGGTGAAGCATGGTGATAGCTGCTGAGTCAGATACTAGGCCTAGTGAGCAGAGTCCTGACTGCAGGAGCAATCCCTACTCCAATGGGATTAGAAGGAGCCACGTGGAACATTTTCCCATTAGGATGCCAGTCAGTACTGAAGTGTTTTACTGCATCAGACTGGCCCGTTCCCCTGGGGTTTATGGGAGCCACTGAAGAGCTTGGCAGGTAGGGAATGTGAGGCTCAGGGGCACCTGTTCTGGTGCTGTTGGAATGGGAGTTGGGGCAAGAGAAGTTAGGGAGCAGAGAGAGCTCTCTTCGGAGAGAGGGAAGTGGAGTATAAAGTGGGACTGGTGTGGGTAAGGAAGGGGTGAGAGAAACAGGAGAACAACTTTTATTCTAAAGACAAGTATGTTCTTCCTTTAGGCATCTAATGGTTTAAAAAGTATCCCACAAAGCAGTCCAGATGGGATTAGGTGAGCAGGTATGGCACTCGCTATGCACTCAGTAATAGCTCCTAGAAGAGAGAGCCTTGTGCTCTAGAAGTAGATCTGTGCCAGACTTGCTAGTTCTGGTTCACACAGTTTGAACTTCACACCCCTGGAGTTTCACTTTGAGCTCTAATGGGCCCAAATTCAAAACAAACTTGACTGAAACCAGTGAGTTTTGCATGATTCTCACACACAATTTGTGTGTGGGGGGAGGGTGGGATGACGCTCACTTGAAACTCTGCTTAGGTTCATTTGAATGGCTGGCAAACCTCTGGGGGGAAGTGGGCATTCATAATAGATTACATTTGGTTTAGGACCATCATTAGGGAAGTTTTCATATGGGGATATGGGCCAGGAGGACACAAGGGTTATTATCTGAAGGGCTCCCTAGAGAGGTGCAGTTTAATACTCTTGAAAGATAGTTTAGATAATGGAGGTCCTTCATCCTGAGGGATCTCCTCTCCACCAAGGACTGGCTGTGATGTGAATTATTCGTGCTTCACTCTATGCCCCCGGCTTATAGTGCCAGCAGTGGGGCTGCTTTTTATTGACTGAGTTCTAGATTGTAACTTGATTGTTCCAGGGGAGTTGAGATGTCCTCCCATTTAGCGTGGCCCTGGCTGAAGTATTTCACAAGTTCCCCCTTCTCCTGCTGTCCCTTAAATCCTCTTGCAAATGCACACTCTAGTGTGCCTATGACCTAATCCCCCAGATTCATTCTGATGCCATGGCATTGCAGCTGGGGAGAAGAAGGTTGACACTGAATCTTGGGCTATCCAGCTGGGGAACCTAGAATAGATTTGCAGGATGCCCCAGATTTGCTTGATTCATCCCTGTTCTGTAGTCTGACCACTGCCATGACCAGCCCTGTCATAGCACTGACACACAAATCATTACTTTGTGAAGTGCTTTGGGATTCCATGAATGTGCAGTGTAGCAACCTTCCCTTCCCTCTCAGCAAGAGAATCTGGTGGCTGCTCCACAAGAACTGCATACAAGAGTTTTCAAAGCAGGAGTCATTTATAGGAGTCCCCTTGCTAGCAACAGGTGGGACTAACCAATGAAGTTTTAAAAGCAGCTTGGTGTAGGAAGTGATTAACAGTAATGGATATATCCATCTTCACTATAATACTAGAGGGGTCACTTCAATCCATGCCATGTTGCTTATTTGAGAGTGATTTGCAGGGGATTAGATGAGCATGTGGAGGCTTAGTGCTTTTTGACTAATTTGCAATTCAATCTTGAAATACAGTTGAATGGCTCTTTGACACCACACCCCTTTCATCAGCTCCTTTTGAGAAAGAAGTTAATTTTGCCAATGAAACTGAGTTTTAGAAATGCAAAAAAAGCATTCAGATAGGTTATTTTTATTAAACCATTTAGCAACTTCATAAATTTAAGAACTGTTTTAATTTTAAAAAATTATATGTTTAAAAAACAAAAATACCAAAACTCACCATGGCAAGTTCCGGCTTTAGAGGTAACTAATGGCTGAGGTGAACTCCTTTTTCCATGGAAAATAAGTTTTATAAAAGAAATGTCATCTGCACTTCAGTGCTTAAAAGTACCCCTACAACACGATTGTGCTCTAGCCATATTTTAACCGTGTTAGAAAACTGTTTTCATTTTGAGAGATACTTAAACAAAAATATGTTTAACATAGTTTTCCTCTGTCTGTCTAGGTACAGTTTAACCCACAGTTTAACTATTATATTTAATTTTTAATAGTTAAATAATGCAACGGTTTGTCTAATAGTTCAGTAATGTGGTTATTTTAGTAATGTAGATGGGGAGTTGGACACAATCTTAGAATTACTGATGTTTTCTGGAGAACTTTAGAAAACATTGTTCTGTGTTGTATAGTACACAGCCCCCGTGTGCACTAGACATGTGTCTGGGGCTCTTAGGGGCTACCATAGTAGAAAAACGATAATCAATTTTCTTTTAAATCCTTTACAGAAGGAGCTAACGCGTAAACTAAGGTCTAATTTTAAATACTGTTTTATTTTTGCTGTACTTGAACGAGATTTGGCCAGCCAACGGGAATAGGAATGAATGTTGTTAGAACTCTTTTATCTTCGGGGCGGGGCTGAAGTGTTCTAGTTTAGGTCCTTAGTAACACAGGAGGAAAAAAGTATCTTTAACACAGTTCTAACACCATCTGGCCTCATCCGTGATGTCCAGCCAGGTGAGACCATGTTAGAAATCAGCTTAGTTGATATTAGGTAAAATTTTCATAAGTGCCTAAATCACTTAGGTGCTTTTGAAAATGTTACCCATTGTGTTTTAATGAAGTAAATGTGATCCAGTATTTAGGTTTTGTATAAATAGTCCAACTCCACGAGTAATGTTTTTCCATGATTTTTCTTTTAAACTCCAATGGAATCATGATTTTGTGTTTTTTGTTTTGTTTTTTAAACCAATAAATGTTTTCCTTGCAGTGTCTGAGAATGAGACTGAGCATAAACCAAAGTGAAACTGGCTTAATTGATTTCCATTTTTTTGGTGGTTGAACTATGAAAAAGATAAACAGTATAAATGGTAAAAAGCTATTTTGATTTGTAAAAATCTTTGTTTTACTCATCTAAGGGGGTGTTCATATCACAGGTAAAATCATTGTTTTCAGTGTATGATTTTTAACTTGTCAGTGTACCTCCAAATATAGTTCCTGAGTTCAGTTCTTGGACCACTGCACAACTGGATGTATGTTCTCTGGGGCTTTATCTTTCCTTTGTATTGCTGCGGAAGAATGCATGAAAACAAGATCTTTGTTTCTAGAGATTTCATCTACTCCCTTATTCTATTAATTGATGTTAAAATCCTGTCTTTGTGACATGACCTTTGGCTTTGTAGAAATGATTATAATGTCACCAGAGAGAAGATATTGACATTATTAGCTGAGAAGTAACCAGCCAGGATAAAATTAACTGTTGAGGAACAGAGGCCTGGTTTCATGTGAATTTCCCAGGGAATTTTAAGAAAACAACCAAAAGGAAGAGAAATCTAGAAAACATAAGCAGAATTGTCTTTAAATCGAATGTTTTTCAGAATTTTTCACGAGACCTCAGCAAACATTTAAATACAGTTCTATGAGCTTCAGTGCTGCGTTATTTTGATGTGTTGTTTTTATGACCTCTTTGATATAAGTAGTTTTCCTAATTTAGTCAGTATTGTTATGGACAAGAAAAAAAATGATAGAGACTATGCTACTAAAGTTTATTCTAGGCAGATTTGGTTCCTTTCTCTTGATGTTCAAAGACAATTTTAACTGGTCAGTGACACTGCTAAACAGTCTAACATCAAAATAACTTAATAGGCAGCCTTTGCAAGACTTTCTCAACTCAAAATTAAAAAGGCATGATCTGATTCTCTCTTTTACAAGAAAGGAACAAAATGTCCCTACTTAAGAAGGTTAATATATTTGGTGCCACATATCAGGCTGTCTCTACAGGTCCATGTTAAAGTAGAGTTGTAGACTTATTAGCATCCTATTAATATGTGCATAAAATGTAGTCTGTGTCTGAGCCCAGATACACAAATTGGGAAATCAAAGAGAAATCCTTCACACCTTTTGCTGGCTTCATCCTGAACTTTTATTTATCTTAAAACAACTTCCTTAAGAGAATTTCCTCTTCTAAAGGAAACACTTCTCCACATTTAACAGGAGAATACTGCAGTGAATTATGTTTGGCAGACACATAGCCACTGAAAGGAAAGAAATTACTTTAATCATAATGTTCTGAATCTTAACTTTGACTTGTATAACATAAACATTTATTTTAAAGTACAACAATTTAGATCCTTTTTCAAATGAAAAAGAAATAATGAATTGCTGCTGTGACAAAGTATGCATACACCCAGCATCAATAAGTATGAACAAGAACGGAATTTTAAAGAAATGTTTTTGTTTATATACCCGACTGCAGTAGCAAGTTTTGTTTCTGAGAGTCTAATGGCTTATTTACATAGGAAAATTACAACAATCTCATTTAAAACTTATTTAGGTACTGCAGTGAAAAACCGTATGTAGACACTTCAATTTAGGAATGGCTTATTTCTTTCTAGCCCAAGTTGATAACCAGTTGATTTAAGCTAAATCCATAAAAGCCACTCTTAAACTAAAATAAGAGCATCTACACAGTGGTCTGCCTCACTTTAACTGAGGCCATGTCTACCCTACCCCTGAGCGACATAAATTTTGCTGGCATAAGTGGTAGTGTGCACAGCGCTCAGGGTGTGAAAAACACCCTACCGAGCTATGAGATTTGCTGGTATAAATGGTAGTGTGAACAGCACTACGTTAGGGGAGGGAGGTCTCTCCTGTCAGCATAGAGCGACTGGATGAGAGATCTTCCAGCCACGCAGCTGCATTGGTACAGCTGTGCTGCTGTAAGATCTCTAGCGTAGAGAGAGCCTGAATCAATTGTAAAATACACTTGTAGTTAAAACTGAGCAAGTTTTGTGTCTAGGCAAGGCCTGTAATAGTTGTAAAGTCACATACAGTGACCACCTGATGACTGCATAATTAATTCTTTTCAATTAGAAGAGAGCCAACTTGGAACATGACTAACAGCATTTTTTAAAATTAACCATACATTTTTAAAAATTGTAAATAGAAAACAATATAAAATTGACAGCACACTGTGTGCCTAACCTGCCTGTATTTATGCTGTACTCATCCCCTGTATATCGAAGTACTTTCTCCCATGGAGGTTGTTTCTGGAAGTGTTCTTGTATTCATTCTGCTTTTCTTTGTACGGTTGTTCATGGATGATTCTGTTTTGCAGTTGATATTCAGAGCTGGCTATATTTGAAGAGCACAACAGTTTTAGACTGCATTTATTGACGTGCACTGTAATGTTTATGCCTATGCAAATCAATGAAAATATTAGTGTAAAAATATTACCTGAAGCATTTAGCAACTGGAACTGATGGAAGTGCTGTTCTCATTCACTAATAATACCATACCTTCATCCCTTAACAGGAAAGTTCCCACTCAAATGGTGTATTCCCTGAGTGAGGACTCTGCAGGTCTGTAGAATTAGTCAGATATGTATTTTTTTCTCAAGGCCAGCCTGAGCTTTAACCCTTCTTGGGGTCCCACACTCACTACACATATACTTCTCTGATTCGCCAGCCCGCACCCCATCATATGTCTTGTTCTATGATGCAATTTGACTCTGCTGGCTAGCTGCAAAAGAGAATGAATTCCCCTCTCTCTCTCTCAAAGCTCACTCGAAAAGTTGTTCTCTGAATCCAGTCCTGGCTACTTGGCCCCCATGTATGAATGACCGCAAGCTATGGAGCTATGTGAAGAGGGGTGTTGGGAGCAGGGATTCACCATTGCCTCGGTGGAGATTGCATGCAAGATGATGAGAGCATAGGTATATGTCATTTTGATACTGCCCAGCAAAGTATAGGTCCATCCCTATATTCTAAAGGAGTCAGAAAATAATTGTGGGAAATAATTTTGCAGCATAAGGGTGAATGAGAATTTCATTTAGTTAAGGGAACTGAAGTTTTAATATTAAATAAAAATAAACAATCTGTGCATTTAAATAAATGTGTTTTTATTTTCTTTTTAAGAAACAATTATTTTTAGCATTTTAAAGCCATACATGTCTGTTGTCCAAAGCTTCTGGAATCTCGTGGTGGCTTCTTAGCTTTTTTCTAATTTTAGTGAATTAATTGCTGGTGAAAGTGTTGGATGAATATCTCTACAGAGTGATGTCCTTTGTTTATCCACTGCACTGAGGCAGTCAAGAGTGTTTCTGTTCTATCTCCCCCACACTGCCATGCCAATGTGCCTAAAAACCCATGGAAAGTCACTGCATCCAATTACTAAGTTGTCATTCAGATTTGTAAAACTATGCTAATGCTCTATATTATTGGTTCTATTCACACATCAGTGATTAGGGGCTTTATGTGACTATTTCCCACTCAGTGTTAATGTGAATGAAAGCCATACATTGAGTGGAAAATATAGACCCCACTTTACCCCACCCTATGCCACTCCTAGAGAGATCAATGCAAATCTTATATTCTCAGATGTTGTAGCGTTGGAGTTGTTAAAATGGGCACTATGTTAATTTTTCCACTCTTAAAATGAATAGCTTCTTAAATATTTATGAAACTGGATATATTTCTGCACTGCAAAATGCATAAGGTTAATATGAAAACAAACCAACAGAGAATGAAAATTCATGGAAACACAGATCTTCTGCATAAGAATATACAAATAATTATAGGCAACCACATCTGCATAGATGTTTTAGTGTAAATTATTTCAACATTTCTGTTATGAACGCCTGTGTTTGCTGTTATAATGTTGTGTTAGAAATGTTCTCTGAGTTGAACTTCAGCACACACAAGGATAGCCTGTGTGTGTGGTTGGTTGGTTTTTTGGGGAGGCAGAATAAACAAATTTTAGATAAAATAATTGTGGTGGTTGTCAAACAAAGAATTCTAAAACCAAAATTAAGCTCCCCCTACCCCCACAGTTTTAAATTGAATGTAAAATTTTTCTCGTATTAAAGATTTTTTTTCAGGCAGTTAGTGACTTTTGGAGAGTTTTCTGCACTTATAGATGAACTTTATTTTTCATCAGAAATTTCGTAAGAATTCTTAGTATGCAGCATTAATCATCACATCCACAAATTAATGGATTAGCATAAACATGCTTTGAAACACAGTTGTTAGATTCTTTTGTCAATGCTTTGCAGATTGAGGACTCCCTAGATACCTGTTGACACAATATATGGCATTAATTCTGTGGAATAAGGTGCAAAGATGTGCATCCCGCTCTGTGCTAATTTCAATGCTTTTGAAGCATCTACTGTGCGCATGAGGCAATATTAAGTACATGATCTATTGAGTCCATAATACTGATGGAAAAATTGAAACAGTATTTGGTCTTCAATTCGATGACTAGTTTATGTAATGCATTAACATGGATCAGCTCAAAATGTCCATCTACAATCTCTGTATCTTTTTATTTTAAACAAATAAATTAATACACAAACTTTGGGCCACGTCTTACCCTCCTGTGGAGAAACGTGTAGGAGGGGTCAGAGGTCCTCATGGAGTTTCCTTCTAATGCTCCCCTTGGTGGATACAAATTTGAGAGGCTGCAGGAGGGGTTTACTCTCAGCTTCACAGATCCTAGTGTCTCTTCAGGGATCTACAAAGTGGCCCCTCCCCCGTAAGATAGCTTTTAGGGAGCAGTTTTAGCCATTGACTACCTCCTTGTGCTGCTGGTACTGTATAAGCGAGAGAGTGGGAACCCTTCAAAGTTAGGCCCTGGTTCAGCAAATCATTTAAACGTGTTTTTGTACCAATGAGTTCAATGCTTTTCTGAACCAAGACCTTAAGGTTTTTTGTGACTATACATAAGTTATACATGGGTCTGGAGGTGACCATGCTCAAAATGCAGCTGCTGCTTGCCTCTACTCTTTGTATGCCACTCTTTGCCTTCAGGTCCCCAATCCTGTGGGTTTCTATGAACTAGGTTAATTAGGAATCATGCTGCGAACTGTTGCACGTGCGCACTCACACTCTTTCTCTCTCTCTCTCTCTTTTACAGCCCTGGGCTGCCCAATCTTTCTCTCTGCTCGCATTACTGGAGGGCACCATAAAGCTAAGATAAGGCAGGGTTAGGCTGTGATGAATTGACGAGTAAATTATGGCTTTTTGCTCCTGTCCTTAACATGACAGGGCCTACAAATGTGGTTAAAGTGATACAATGAAACATCTGTGTAGGCTTCTGTGTGATATGAGACTTTATACCTTCAATAATTTAAGCCACTCTGCGTTGGATCAAAATACTGTGGTTGTAGGTATAACAAACTGCCTCAACCAGGCACAGAAACGTGATTGAAGGCTGGGTTTTAAGTTTACATTTTTCTTCCATTCCTCTCAAAGGTAAATATTTACAAGGCACATCTGACTTCAGATCCACGTCTAATTTCATTTGACGCTAACCTGGTGTCAGCTCTGTATTTTTTTTCCCCGCTTATAAATAATTAACATCAGAAGTGAAAGTCCTGAATCAGAAGATAATAGATGCCTATAGGAAAAAATAAATTAATTAACTCTACATCATTATCATGCCTTTCTCAATCTGATTTTGGGTGTGTATACTTCATTTTGGGTCATAGTCACATATTCAGCAGGTCGATGTCACACATTTGGCTTATGAAGGAGCCAGTGCTCTGCTTGCTTGCTTGTTATCTGAGTTCTGAAGTTTCAGTATGATGTAGATTGTGTGTATCAAGAGCACAGCCCTGAAGTCCTTAACCCTCCTGCTGACTGCAGTGGGAGTTTTGTTTGAGTAAGAATGGTAGAACTGGATCCAAAACGAGTATTAATTTTAAACATCACACACTAATTAATGTAAGTAACAGTGGCATAAAACAGGTTCTGCATTTAAAGAGGTAGAAGATTTTCAGTTTCCCAGTGGTTTGGGTGGGATTTTTTGTTCTGGATTATGTTTTTGTGGGAGGATCTTCTTGCATTTGCTTCACTGACATGGGGAGGGAGAAATAACTCTTGCTGCTTTAATAACAAAGGTGAAGTAAATAACAATTGAGGCAATTGTTAGTTTATTTTTTAGTAGAGACATATTGCTGTATAATAAATATATTTTTGTAAATTAAATCTAACCAAAAAGCTTGCAGCACTGAAAATAAGGAGAACTAAAGAGAAAAATCCTCTGTGTAATATAGTAAATTGATAGCGTAATGTCAGATGAAATGAGATAGCAAACAAAAGAGGAGTTAGAAGAAAAAATTTTAGCTGTTAAGAGGAGTCAAACAAAGGTATAACAGATGGTATAGTTGAGACTGTACATATCTCTTCTGTGAGGGATTTAAATTTTGAATTCCTTCATGAGTATAAAGAAAATATCTCATGCGTATGTGTGTGTATCTGTGTGCATTTAATTCTTTATACTGTAATATTCTGCTTATATAAAAGTACATAGGCTGGGATTTTCAAAAGTGTCTTTCACTGCATAAAAGATCTAACCTGTAGGACAAGAAGTAATTGTCTTAATTTGCAGCAAGGGATGTTTAGATTAAATATTAAGAAATACTTTCTAACGATAAGGATAGTTAGGTACTGGGATATGTTACGTAAGGAAGTTGTGGAATCCCCATCAGTGGAGGCCGAGGTAGTAGGTGATGGTGGACTGGGGCCACAATGAGAGACACTAACTAAGCCTGGCCTGGAAACCTGCAAGGTCCTATTTGGTGGGATAGAGACTGGACTAGAGAAGAGCCCTGATTATTGACTTGGCTGCCCCAGGAACCCAAACAAGAACCCCTATTGCTCACTTGAACTTTAATTGTTTAAGACTCTATAGCGAGGGTATCTGCAGTTATTCCCTTTCCTCCCAGCCCTACTAAAATATCATTTCACTGAACCAGGTGTGCGAGTGGTTACTGTAGTGCCTACAAGATGTAGGTGTTTCAGCAACTAGAACAGTTCTTGCCTCCAATTCGCAGTAACCTGGCATGCTGCGGGCACCTTAGAGGATTGGTGTATCCTGCACCAAACAGCTATAGTAATTATAGTGTATTTAATCCTTCCTCAATGCAGGGGGCTAGATTAGATGTCTAGAGGACCCTTCTAGTCTAAAACATGTTAATGTTTTTAGAAGGTCTCTTTCTATAAGTCTATAATATATAACTAAACTATTGTTGTATGTAAAGTAAATAAGGTTTTTAAAATGCTTAAGAAGCTTCATTTACAATTAAATTAAAATGCAGAGCCCCCCTGGACTGGTGGCCAGGACCTGGGCACTGTGAGTGCCACTGAAAATCAGCTCGTGTGCCGCCTTTGGCATGTGTGCCATAGGTTGCCTACCCCTGCACTGAACTACAGCTTTGCCCCTGGTCGATATAAAGTAAGGGAGGATGATTGTGCTTGTGGTTAGATACAGAGCCAGGTATCAAGAGCTCTGGGTTCTATTTCTTGCCCTGCCATAGGAGTTCTCTCTGACTGTGGACAAATTACTTCAATTTCTCTGTGCCTTAGTTTCCCCACCTGCAAAGCAGCTGCCGGTCTTTCCAAGTGACAGTACCGTTTCAATACCAGGAGGGGGTCAGTAACTCGAACTCCAGCTACAGAATTCCTCTGCTTCCATGTGTCAGTCTTGACACTGCAAAGGCTCCTCAGTGCAGTTCCCTGATGTGCTAGGAGGAACTCTTATTCACTAGGAGCCTTGGCACCTGCAAAGACTCCTGGCTCTGAGTGCACAGGGAGGCAAAGGAGCTGAGGCCTGCTTGGGTCACCATTGAGGCTCTGACAATTTAGTGCCCACGTTTCTGCCGTTGTTTCCCTTTGCACCTGTGGCACCAAGGCCTCCCTAACCTGCAGTTCAGTGGTGTAAACACCTCACTAATGCCCAGCATGCAGAGAAGTAGCACCTCAACAATGCATGGGCCCTGTTACATTACATCAGTGCTTGGAAGCCTGCCAGCTGCGTTCCATCATCTAACACAGTGAGCCATCAGCACAAACTGGGATTCTGAGGTATTGAGTGATTATCCTTCTAGGGTGGCCAAGTGGTGGGAAGTTGGAAGAGCATCTGTGTACTATATACCTATTTACACTGGTTCCAGGATGTGCACATAAGGCCCAAGGCATCTAGATGTTCTTTCCAAATCCATTTTACATGAAACCTTGAAGCTCTGTTGCAGACTTGTCCCCACTGCTGCTGCTAGTCACATTTTACTGGAGCTTTTTGGTTCCTGTAGCCACCAGGTAGAGGGACTGTACCTATAGAGCTCTGAGAGGCTAGAGTTGCAAACTTTTATGAAAACTGGCAACGGGCTCCCTGAAGTGAGTAGCTGGCAGTAATACCACAAGGAACTTGGACAGGTGGTTTAATGTGAGGCTGTGTTGGAAGCTGACTTGCTAAGCTGCTGCTGATTGCAGATTTGCTTTCCTGAAAAAGAGAGGAAAAAATGCAGGAAACTAAAGACAAAGACTGAATCGTATCCTAAGGCATCATAGGATCTCAATGACTTGGGGAGTTCAAAATTATTTCAGACTATAGTCACCTCTTTATTCCGCTTATGTTCCTCTTTTTATTTTATTTTTTTGGCCTGTTAATAAAGTCGAGATGAATTAACTAAGATATGACGAAACCATCAAGAAATTATGTTACTTTAACTGATGTTTTGATTAACTTTTACTGTTAGCGAATGGTGAAAAGAAAATGGCAGCTAAGTGGCATCAGTAGGTTGTTTTACCCACTTCACAGGGTCAGAATATAATATGATGCGTGGTAGGAAGAGTCCTCAAAACTCAGTCGGATTCTGATCTATCACTGGTTTTGCAACAGTGTAATTCCCAGGGAGTTCCTCTTGATTCTTGGCACAATTGAGAACAGAATCAGACACTCGAGCTTTGGGAATTAGTAGTCTTTCTTAGGTCTTGTCTTTCCTGCTAAAAAAAAAAAGTCTGGGGGTGGGGTTGTGTGAAAGGGGTGCTTTTTTGTTTTTGTTTTGTTTTTTAACCTTGGGGTAACTAGAGCACATAAACTATCCTGAGGTGAAAACACACTGAAGACCAGACACAATGCTATACTCCCTCCAGGGGTTAGCTCCATGAGATTACTTTATAGTAAAACTAAATTTCCTGGTCTTCAGTGTTTTTGCCTCAGGATAACTCACACATATTAGTTATTCTGAGGTAAAAAAATATACTTTTTTTTTTAAAGCAGTAAAGATGAGGTCTCATTTTGAAGACTTGTGACCCAAGAGTAAAAACTGATGACATCTTGTATTTTTGGTAGTATTCTTTACCTCTGTCACAGGGGCATTGTGTGAGGCTTAATTCATAAATGTTTTTTAAGGGATTGGATGGTTCTTTGGAGTTTCTTGGGTGGAAGATGCTAAAGAAATGCAAAATATCTTTATAATTAATGCACACATTGTATAATTGCAACTACTTTACTGATTGTTTTTATTATTTTTTTGGGGGGGGAAAGGTGTATTTTTGTTTTGTTGTGCAAACACTTTGTAATGACTTAAGGCCATGGCTTAATTTTGAGAATAATCATTTTCTTCCCCTTTTTAGAAAAAAAAAATACTTTTTGAAAATTCTGCTTTGTTTAAAAAAAAAGTCTGTGGTGAGAAGAGGAAACTAGCAAAAATATTCTTCATGAATAGATTTTCCTTAAATCAGCAATTGCATTTTACATTCCTTAGCAGAAGAGAGGATGGAAATAGGAGACAAGAGAAAGAAAGAGGAGATCACAGTAGTTTCATTTTATTTTATTTCCTTGAAAGTATTCTCCTTTGGGTAGACAGTAATTGCAGTTTCTAATGACACAAACTTGAAGGGAAACAGAAGACGACTACAAACAGGTTTATGGGCCTATAAGCAGGAATATGTGGCTACAAATTGCTGAGTAAATGAAACAGCCTGTTGTTTCCTAAGCCTAAGTTTGTGAGTGTTTATGTCAAAGCATTTGAGGCGGAGCTAGAGCACCAGGCGGTGTTAGGAATACCTGCTGAGTCCTAATTGGTGCCCACTGTTGTTAATGGCTTCCTGTGGCTGAGTGTTTACTTGTCATTTGTTTTGTGCTTTGTTTCCCAGCTACTGGAAAAAAAATACTGACCAAAACTTTCTTTCTTTCAAGTGTATCCCTGGACATCAAGTGCCCTACTGCAAAGTGTCTCACGATGCTAAGTACCTCAAGTCTATTCCACAGTCCAGTCATTACCTGGTATGCTGCAGGAGTTCTGAATTGTTTTAGCAAATGTTATAAATATTGTGTTTTGTTTTTTTTAAGGATTTGGACCAATTGTGTCTGCTATAAACCTCTGTTTGGACCTATTAAGTGAGTGCATAATATTGTCTCTTTAAAGAATGCCATTTGCCTAAAATTTCTACCATCACCCATAAATCTCAATTTATTATTGAGTTTAATGCTTCTGAAAGGTGCCAGGCTGAAAGCCTTGCACACTGAAAACCTCCGATTATCAACAGAGCAGGTACAGATTGCAGCATTTTGGGCTTTCCCACACTGCACACAAATATACCTTCACTCTAGATCAGCAGAAGACAAAATATTTCAAACCTCATTCCCATTCAGTCCTTGGCCTCCCAGTTGAGACCACCCATAAGAGTGCTGGATAGTGCCAGCTGTAATGTGGACATTTACGCACTAGGAAAAGGATTGAAACTACTAATTTAAAATAAGCCACAGAACAGCTGTTGAAGAGTAATTGATTTTAGTCACTATTGACTTGGGTAGAATTAGAACTAGTGAAAAGCTCCCAATCTCATTCTCCCGAGTCATCTGCTCTTCCTACAATGATTTTTTTTTTTGAATTACAAATGGACCCTAAACAGCAACTCACAGACCCTTGAGAAAATGCATCTTATCTATGCCTCTCTTTAGGAACTGACCCTTAATCTGCATATCTAGAAGTTCTTTCTCAAATGCAGATTTTTCACTTTAGTTTATGTGTATATATATTTTTATATGGGGAAACAGTGTATAGCCACAGGGGATTGGATCAATTTCTTCGTGATAAAATTAAGTTTGGAAGCCATCTATGCAGTGGTGATACCTTAGCTTTCTTAACGTTTTGTTTATTTCTGTCAAGGTGTCAATGTTCTGTGATACAGAGCAAATTGATTCAAAGGGGATTAGATTTCCATGTAATGTTATGCATTTTGTCCTTGTGATCCTTGATTTATTTGTGGCCAGTGCTTTCCCATGTGACAGCCAGAATGGATGACAAATTGGTTTAGTGTAGCTCTCTTGCTAACTAACTGACTGAGGAAAATAAAATAAAGCTACATGTGAAAATGCAAAGAGTATTTTCTGTTGAGATTGAATGATTGAAGAAGTGGGTTTTTTTTTACTGATGAAAGCTTGTGCCCAAATAAATCTGTTAGCCTTTAAGGTGCCACCAGACTCCTTGTTTTTGTGGATACAGACTAACATGGCCACCTCCTGATGCTTGAAGATATTGACGTCCTGTGATTTTATTTTTGGTCATTTTAATCACCTATTTTAGGCATATGCAAATTTCAGTTTTTTGACCTCTGCTTGGGGGGAAAAGCAACTGAAGCCATCCATCCACACCTCCAGTGCTTAATACTAACTTCTATTTTTAAACAGAAAGTGATTTGTTTGAACTAACTTGAGAAGAGCTGAATTAGGGTGTGAACAGTAGCATAGCTGGTGGGATCCTGAGGAGATGTGTTGTTTTTCTTTAATAAGTCCCAGAGAGAGAAAATAAATTAAATTCCAGGATCTCCACTTAAGTCTATTTCAACTCCATTTCGTACATTTGTCACTGGCATACTGCTTATAATGACATAAAATACAAATGTACCTGCACTTTACAGTTGAAGTATCTTCATGGCATCACCACATGCTCACTGTGCCATTTGGAGAGCATCTTTATTGGACACTGACTCTTTAAATTGGTGTGATTTCCAGGAAGTTTCTCCAGTATTAAAGGAACAGGATTTAGATTTAAAGTTCCAGGGTTTAATCCCATGTTCTACAGTGATGGGGTACCGGTGGGGAAAGAAGATATAGAGAACCGCTTCCCCTGTACACGTAGCCAGGCAGGATACCTGTATAGTGTACGCTTCTCTGATGGAATGTACTCTGACCTAACGCGACGGCCCAGTCACCACAACCCCAAGGGGACATAGTCCATTTTATTTTTTCAGATTATGTCTAGATCTCATCACCATTAGGTAGCACAACCATTTTTCATTTACAGACCTCTAATAAAAATTTCAAATGGAGGTCAGATCCCTTTAGAAATCTTAGACATAGTCTGTGGACCCTACAGGTTGAAAACCACTGAGCTAGCACATATGGGGGGGATGGAGGTGGGGGAGGAAGTGGGCTTTGGCCTTTCTTAGTGAAGCAGTAAGATCAGTAGTTTTATATCCCAGTGGATCACTGAAGAATTCTGCCCACACTAGCAGCTTCTCCAATGTAAAGGGCACATCAGCAGGCTTCTTCGCTCATATGCACTGCCTCAACCAGTACAGGAGTTGGCCCATTGTTTGATAATTTTATATTTGGCTTTGTTGCACATAAGAATTCAGAATAGTAAGTTCTGTGTTCATTTTTTCCCCTTTTTTTAGATTATAGGATTGCAGAATGAGTTAACTAGACAAGGAATCTTAAAGAACAAGCAAGATTATGAAGACTTTTGGACACTGATCCTAGAGGGCACTCACGGTTCACGGCTTAAAGAAAAACTTCAGGATATAAAATTAAAAAGTTGGGTTTCTTACACACTCTGTCTCTTCTGAATAGTTTTAAGAGCTTTCTTTTTGATTTTTTTAAATCTGATTTTAAAATGTAGTATCTGTAACAAGACATCAAAACAAGAGACTCGATTCACAATTGGTGTAAACCAATATAGCTCCATTGAAGTCAATGGAACAATGCTGATTTATTCCAGCTGAGAATCTGGCTAAGTTGTGAAATTGTACCCCTTGAAATCAGTACTATATATCACTTTTTTCCCTCATGTTTGTAAAATAACAAAAATCCTGGGTTTAGAAAGAAGAAAAGGAAAAAGAAATTAAATTTAAAATAGAGGCAAAAAAATTCATAAAGAAACATGGTTTTAGTAATCATAAGGAAAACACTAAAGCTAGTGTGTACAGATGTAAGTCTTAATGTTATTTTGTAAATGGAATCCCTAAACAGCCTAAGATGTATTTGAAAAAGCTGGCTTTAGGATTAACACTAATTTTAATATTGTATTGCAGTCATCATCGTTTGAGGGAGGAAAATGAGGAAATAATTAGTCAACATAAGATTATTGCGATCAGGGCCGGCGCTACCATTTAGGCAGCCTAGGCAATCACCTATGGCACCAGGATTATTGAGGGGGCGGCATTTTGCCGGGGGGGCGGCAGGCGGCTCCGGTGGAGCTGCCGCAGGCATTTCTGCGGAGGGTCCGTTGGTCCACAGCTCCTGTGGAGCTGCCGCAGTCATGCCTGTGGATCATCGGCTGCTCCCGCGGCTCCGGTGGACCTCCCACAGGCATGCCTGCAGCAGCTCCACCGGAGCCACGAACCAACGGACCCTCCACAGGAATGCCTGCGGCAGCTCCACCGGAGCCGCAGGATCAGTGCGGGGGGCGGCGAAATGGCCGTGCGCCTAGGGCGCGAGAAACCCTGGTGCTGGTCCTGATTGCGATCATTAATATCATTTGTACAATTCTATCCTTTAAAAAAATAATTGAAACCTGTTGCCAACTGTGACTTTTCCCACACCTGCAGAAGAGCTCAGTGTAACTTGAAAGCTCATCTCTTTCACTAACAGAAGTTGGTCCAATAAAAGATATTCACCGACCTTGTCTCTCTAATATCATGGGACCAACACGACTATAACAACACTGCAACCAAGTTGTGCTCATAGGTAGTCTCTATAACCATGTGTTTCTCTCATTGTTACCCTTGCCCTTCCTCCTCCACCCCCTCCATTTGTTTTGTGCCCATTTGTCGCATCATATCTTAATTCGGGCCTCGATCCTGCAACATGCACATGGTTAAATTTACTCATGTCAGTAGTACCACTGAAGTAAATGAGACTGCTCCCATGAATAAAGTTACACACATACCTGTTTGTAGGATTCAACCTCAGAGAGTCAGAGAGAGAGATCAGCAGCTGATATAAATCAGTGTAGATGCATTGATTTCATGGGAGCTTCATCAGTCTATGCCAGCAGAGAATCTGCAATGTATCTTACTTTGTGGCACAATGGGGCTCTGATTTATTGGGACCTCTGAGTGCTACTATAATAAAAATAACATTTATTACATTTACTATTTATCTGTGTCCAGTCTAAAAGTCTGGTACCAAAGAGTATGAGAACTCTATACTTGAATCACTTTTATCCCTGTCATAAACCATTTTCTTATTGAATCTTTGAGAATCTGACTCATGAGCATAATCATAATATGTCTGATCCAAAGCCCATTGAAGTTAATGGAAAGGCCTCTATAGACTGCAGTGGGCATTGAATCAAGCACAATATAAATACATTTTCCCTTTATTTAATCCCATTTTCACAGCAAACAAAACTACAGCAGAGAACCCAACAGGGCAATTTATGCTTGAGAACCAACTGTTTCTTCTGCCTTAATTTTTTAGCATATAAACACAATTGAGGGAATGCAGTAATGTTACAAAACTTAAAAATCTAAACTGAGTATGTTCAGTTACGTTTTTGTATTCTGCTTATATAGAAAATCTATAGTAAATAGATTACATTTTAAAAGGCTTTCCAAAACCCAATGGCCCTGATTTTCAAAAGTCCAGTGCATAATTGCGCACACACAAATATGAATATAACCTAGGCAAATGACTATCAGTCTTTATGATTGTGCATGCAAACTTGGCAATGGACATTGAAAATGAGACCAATGAAAATAAAAATACTCTTGAATATGTCTTACATTTCATTTTTAAAAGTTTTATTTAAATATTCTCCTGCAGTTACCATGAATCAAGATGCAACAGTTTTGTGTTGTTTGTGAGAACAAGAAAGCATCTATATTATATAACATTTTACATATACTGATGAGTTTTATGTTTGTTTGCATACATCTATAATACTCAGACATATGTTTGGTTTTTATTTTACATATTAAAACCTCTTTAAACTGAAAGAAAGAGAAACTGATTAGAATTATAAGTGCATCTGAAGTCTAATTCCATTGCCCAAGGAGAGTAAAAAGAAAAAATAAATACTGAAAAGTTATTTACTTGACCATTAACACCCAACTGTATTTTTACTATTTTTTTTTCTTTTGCTATTCATGGTTATAATAGAATTTTTACACACACATGAACTGATATGGTTGTGTTATATTTAATCATTTGTGTTTTATAATCTTATATATTTTCTAACAGAAGTTTTAATCCGTCACTAATACGTGGCTATTTAAATTGGAGCAGGGTTTACTAGGCCACGTGCCTCGCTGCTACAGTTTGAGTGTTAGAGACTAAGACTATAGCAATCTTTCTTTAAAATAAATGGAATATTTTTTAGTCGGAAAAGAATAAATGTCACATCCCAATGTGTTAGAATGACATTAGCTAGAGGCGTGTAGATATAGTCATAAACAAAGACCAAGCATAGGTGAAATGTACTCGAGGTCAGACTTCATTACAAACTCGAAATGCAAGGCAAGCTTGCCATAATGTTGGCTGAAGTTCATTAATCTTTTCACGAACTTGGGCTCTGATTTTGGTACACGTGGTCATTGTATCAAGAGCTAGGGATGGATTTATGGTTCTGGAAAACGTGTGAAATGTCATGGAGTTGCATGGTATTAATCCATAGGGAAGATGTGTTGGTTTTCACTTACCTTTGTGAGACAATGTTCTATATGGCTGCGTCCCGGTGAAACCCTCATTTGTAAATGGACAACCCAGTAGAACTGATCTTGCAGCATTGTTAGGACCTTCTAGTGGTGAGGGATGGGCAATACTATGCAGCCACAAACCAGGGGATCAATGATATTACAGCCACTGAATTAACCATGCTGCCATTTTTAAGGCAGCAGGCCATATGCTACATGAAGTTGGAGCCAGGATTTCCTGTGGAATTTTGGGTGGGGCATGTTTGTAAACTTGTAAACTGGAGTAATAGTAATAGGATGAAATTTAATAGTGAAAAGTGCAAGGTCATGTATTTAGGGATTAATAACAAGAATTTTTGTTATAAGCTGGGGATGCATCAGTTGAAAGTAACAGAGGAGGAGAAGGACCTTGAAGTGTTGGTTGATCACAGGATGACTATGAGCTGCCAATGTGACATGGCCATGAAAAAAGCTAATGCAGTCTTGGGATGCATCAGGCGAGGTATTTCCAGTAGAGATAAGGAGGTGTTAGTACCATTATACAAAGCATTGGTGAGACCTCATCTGGAATACTGTGTGCAGTTCTGGTCTCCCCTGTTTAAGAAGGATGAATTCAAACTGGAACAGGTATAGAGAAGGGTACTAGGATGATCTGAGGAATGGAAAATCTGTCTTGTGAAAGGAGACTCAAAGAGCTTGGCTTGTTCAGTCTAACCAAAAGAAGGTTGAGGGAGATATGATTGCTCTCTCTAAATATATCAGAGGGATAAATACCAGGGAGGGAGAGGAATTATTTAAGCTCAGTACCAATGTGGACACAAGAACAAATGGATATAAACTGACCATCCGGAAGTTTAGACTTGAAATTAGATAAAGATTTCTTACCATCAGAAGAGTGAAGTTCTGGAACAGCTTTCCAAGGGGAGCAGTGGGGTAAAAGACATATCTGGCTTCAAAACTAAGCTTGATAAGTTTATGGAAGGGATGGTATGATGGGATAGCCTAATTTTGGCAACTAATTGATCTTTGATTACTAGCGGTAAATATGCCCAATGGCCTGTGATGGGATGTTAGATGGGGTGGGATCTGAATTACTACAGAGAATTCTTTCCTGGGTGTCTAGCTGGTGAGTCTTGCCCACATGCTCAGGGTTTAGCTGATCGCCATATTTGGGGTTGGGAAGGAATTTTTCTGCAGGGCAGATTGGCAGAGGCCTTGAGGGTTTTTCGCCTTCCTCTGCAGCATGGGGCAAGGGTCACTTGCTGGAGGATTGTCTGCACCTTGAAGTCCTTAAATGATTTGAAGACTTCAATAGCTCAGACACAGGTTAGGGGTTTGATACAGAAGTGGGTAGATGAGATTCTGGGGCCTGCGTTGTGCAGGAGCTCAGACTAGATGATCATAGTGGTCCCTTCTGACCTTAAAGTCTATGAGTCTATGATTCCAAGGTCAAACCCCGGCCCTTGCCTAGTCCATGTGGCTGCTGGTTTCTCTTTTCTTCCACTCCACTTTCAAAGAGGACACTCAGCTTGGTTTTCAGTATGTCAAAATAGAAACTTTGCTATTTGATAGGGGTTTTGTTCCCTTTGGTGAGTTTTTCCACAGAAGGGGGTGATTTGACCCTTTACTCTGGGAAGATTGGGAGAAAATGTTTGCCATAAACATTGTTCGAGGCTAGAATTGGAGTTGCAAGTTCTTGAAGTTAAAGTGGGAAGAGTGAATCCTCAAGACTCAAGCAAATAGGAAGATACGTTCTACTGAGTCAATACAATTTTTAAAAAATCATATTTAAGTTGAGAGGCAACATTATAACACAGGGAGAAATTGTTATTGTTATTATCCCTGTTGACCAGAGTGACTAGTCAAAAATTCTAGGTCTAGCAGGCTGTTCCAGTTAGGGGGAGAAATTGGTGATATTTGGGTATTTCTTTGATGCAGTTTTGTTTAGCTATAAAGAATGTACAAAGTTCTGTCTCTCTGAATGACTCAAATAGCAGGAAACGGTTTCTTTTACTCATAGCTCCAAGAACTCACTGATTTCAGCCTGCACACTTGACCCAAAAATCTCTCCCCATGTTTTTTTCCCCAAGGACAACCACCAGGCTTTCAGCTGTTCGCTCCCTCCTTCCCTCTCTCTGTCATTCCCAGTTTTTGTTTTTGTCTGTTCTGGCTTTCCACACAGATATATACCCTTACCCAAAACTATACTCAGCAAAAGCTCCCTGATACTGTTTTTGTTAGGTGGGGGCTTTTCCTTATAGTCATGTTAGTTGAAGCGTGAGTTTACACCTATCTATTTCAATGAGGTTTTAACTCAACCCAGAACAAGGTTTTGCTCAGCTCCGTAACATTTTGTTACTGAGATTTTCATGTTACCTTACAGTGGCTACAGCCAAGTCTTTTCCTTCACATCCTGTTGTGAGAACCAGTGCAGCACAGTCAGCAAATGTCCTTCTGAGCAACCGATGTGGACAGCTGAAAATGGTAAGTAACAGTTTTATATTTAAGAAACTTGTGCTTTCAAAAAATGCCACTTTAATGACCTAGTTCTTGCTCTGTCTAGGAGTGATGCTCCCCTGTGTCCAAACTCCATTTGGTGTAAGAGAGTGGCAGGGGGAGCTGCTGGGATGCAGCCATAACTGATTCCATGGCCCCGTCTGCACCAGCAATGGTCCAGGTGGGAGCTGCTCTAGGAGGCTGCTCAACTTAGGCCACTGGCATATATTTCCTTAGGAGCTTTCTTCTCTGCCCCTTCTCAGCTCCTTCTGCAGTATGCACCCTGCACCTGGGTTTGGGGGGAATGGGGCTGGCTGAAACATTGGCTTTACTGGCTTTACATCCATTGAGGGTCCCCCTCCCAGGAAGATACTGAGTAGCACAAAGGGGGCAGACTGTATTTGAGAATCTGTCCCACTCTCTGTCCTTCCAGTTTTTTATATTTGTGCCCATCGCCATAGTGTCAGTCCTGGAGCACTTCCCAAAAGAAAAGAATAAGAATGAATAGATCACACTCTTCCTTCCCTGCCAGAAGAAGACTGGCTTGGGATTGTCATTTCATTTTATGGCTCTTTGAGCGTGAAGTTACTATTGTGTAATTCCCATTTTACAGGCACAGTCAGTGATAACCTATCTTATAGGGTGTTGTAAGGATTAATTAACAATGCTTACTTAAAGTTCCGAAAGTTGCTTTTAAACAACAACGAAAAGCACTGTGTAAAAGTTAGGTGCTCCTACAGCTGGGAGGATCACCTCCCTGTCTATATCCTACGTCTTCTGCTTTTCACGCACAGTGTCTGTGGAGAATGGAGCAGATGGGGAAGTCTGAGGGTCTATACATGAAGGAGGAGGGCAGGTGCTTGGAAGAAGCATTTTCTAAGGGGAGAAGCTGATTTAAAAAAAAAAGAGAGATGGTCAACAGAATTTTCCCTAGTATGTCAGTACAACATTTTTCCTTCCCACCCGCTATTGCGCAGTATGCCAGTTGGCTGCAGCCCCAGAGGACACTCCGTTTTGCTTATGACGTACAGGTCTAATTGTTTAATATTAGTCATAATGAGATCTTCAGCACAAATGAAAGCTTTCTGATGGTCTTGTGTTGCAGTGACTGTTTTTAAGTGTGAGTGAGTGATGGACACCCAACGTCACTGAGAAAGCTCACTGGTGCTCCTGGATCCCGTTTTACTTTTTTCGCAAATTGATCCAGCACTTCCAAGAATGCTGCTTGGGTGGAAAATACTTTTCTGGTGATGTGGCAACCAAAACCGCATGGAAGGAAAGGGTGGGAGTGGATGATGGAAGGCAAAGATGTCTCCTAGTTTACCTTAGGCCCCTTCTTCCCCCTCCCACTTGCTTCCCCTTTTGTGTACAGTTCACCAGCTGTGCCCTGTGAGATGAGCTGGGGTGGGCTGGATCCTTCACACCTCTGTGCAATGAACACAACACTCTTCCAATCTGCTAGACATAGCAGTATTTCTTGGGACAGTCTGTCAGGTTGCTGAATGTAACTGAAGGTTTAATTTGCAGTTTGCATTCTTTTCCAGGGTACTACATGCTCTGGAGAGAAGTCAAAAACAGTCCTGTGATTATGGATTTAGTGGTTACATCTGTCTGTTTTTTAATTTAATTAAGTCAGTTCTGTCCAAAAGACATTTCATATACTGGACACCTTAAGCTTGTTTACATTGTGATGAAAAAAATTACACTCTATTACTAGTTTCAGAGTAGCAGCCGTGTTAGTCTGTATCCACAAAAAGAACAGGAGTACTTGTGGCACCTTAGAGACTAACAAATTTATTTAAGCATAAGCTTTTGTGGGCTACAGCTCACTTCATCGGATGCATGCAGTGGAAAATACAGTAGGAAGAACATGAACATGAAACAATGGGTGTTACCATACACACTCCAACGAGAGTGATCTCTCTCTCTGTCTCTCTCTCTCTCTCTCTCTCCAATCTAAATATATTATCAATCTCCATCTTTTCATGCCAAATTAAATGTTGCAGTCTAGGATAGGTCTTCAGACAATTTAGATGTTCGGTTGTGTGCACATGCCATTACTTAAATTGCACACAACTGTGCACAATTGATCCCTTGTTAATGGAGTTACCTCATTTGTGCATATGACTTAATTGCATGTATGAACTAGGGGCACAGTTGCATATGGATTTTTCTGCCTAACATATCTGTTAATTTTACCAAACTGTAATCTAACTTAACAACTTCCAGGACAAGAATAGTTATATATTTTTGGTTGGGGAATTATAGAATACCAAAGTCAAGGGTGTTCCTACTTATTTTTATGTTTAGTTTGAAAGTTCTAGTTATAAGAACACCATGTGTTTACATGGTGCTTTTAATCTTCACGCCGCTTTACAGTCATGATGAATACTGACAATATTCTAGGGAAAGAGGTGTAGTCGTAGTTTTACAGCTAGAGAAAGTTAAATAACCGGGTCACAGAGGGAATTACTGTCAGAGCTGAGATTAGAACTTCGGAGTTCCTGACACCCACTCCTGTACTCAGACTTCCAGACCACAAGCAGCGGCTGTGCAAGCTTTTCTGCAGCATTCCTCTGAGGCCCCTCAGTCCCGGCCCTCAACACTGCTGCTATTCCAGTCTGGAGCCTCTTATGAGTAGGGCTCACCAATTATGCCAAACTGAGTAGAGGTTTTTTTACTGTATGTCTAGATGCCTACCAGGGGTTAGCCCAGTGGTTTACAGTGACTGTCTGCAGGCACAGCCGCCCGCAGCTCCCAGTGGCTTCGGTTCACCATTCCCGGCCAGCCGTGCCTACCGACGGTCAATGTAAACAAAATGTTTCGTGGCCCACCAGCAGATTACCTTGACGGGCCGCATGTTGCCTACCACTGGGCTAGACTGTAGTCATCAGATTCATTTTCATTTATATGCTAGGCCCCCGTCCTGCAATGAGCTCCTGATATGATGCAAAATTTGAACCCTCCAGAATCAGTCCAGTTGTAGTGAATCCCTGTGCTGAAGACAGAGTTACTAAATACATACACATCTGGGGAGCTCAGACTAGAGCCTCGTCCTTCCACTCCAAAAACTAGGAGTGCCGATATCCTGTCCTTGGGACCGCCGCTAAAAGGCAGCAATACACACACCTCCAGTCAGTACTGAGAGTACTTTTTTGTCCCACACAGATTCCTTGGTCCAGCACCGATGAGCAGTGAGTGATATGGGTATGACCAGACTAGTGAATGACAGGGTGGCCAATTGTTAGCAAGAAATCAGGCACACCTGGAGTAGCATGTTATCATATAAACAAAAAAACCAAGGAATCCCTCTGAAGTGTTTACTTAAGCACTTGCAGCTATAATCTCTGGTCTGCTAAGGCCACTTTGCAACAAAAACATCAAGATTTTTATTTTTTTTCTCTTCATCTCCCCCCCCCCACCTTTCTTTCCACTTTTTTCTCTCCCCACCCATTTTTCTGCTTCTAGTGGCAAGAAGGAAAAGGTGGGAGGGGGGGGAATGATTGTTCTCACAAAAACTTTGGTATAGTTAAAAAAACATTTCTTTCATCTGAAAATGTTTTAATGAAAATTTTTCAATTAACTCTAGTTAACATGTTGGGTTTTTTAAATTCATTTTACCTTAAAAATCTTTTTTTCTGTGAAAACTGTGGCACGAAGCAGAGGCATTTGATACTGTTACATTTGATTATAGCTTTTATTCTCTCTATTCAGAGTTGTTATATTGTCAAAATGAGGTCAGATTTTGATACCTGTAGTTATCAGAATATCTTCTTTTCCTTATCTTTGCATTTCTAATGCACTCATCATGGTATCTAGATATGAGTTACAAAATTAATAATTGCAGTAGTTGTATCCATAAAGTGTTCACCACTCTCTAAGTCAGCTATTGTTAGTTAAAACTTTGCATCTTCCACCAGTCTTCCACCATTGTTTCTGAGACGGCAAAATGATGGTTCTTACATTTGTGCTCTAAAACTGGTCAGGTTTGAGCTTGTAATCCTCTCTAATGGTAAAGGGTGGCACTGCCCCTTGCTTGTGAAAGTTCAGCATAGGATCTTTCAGCTTTTGTCATTATAAAGTAGAGCTGTCTCATTGTGTCAGGGATGAAGATCATGGGCTGGGTCTTACATAGGGGTCTAAGGCAACTGTAGGGCCAGGACCTTGAAGTGGGTCTGAAATGTAACAGAGAAGTTATTGGAGCACAGTGTGATGTGCTATTTTTTTTTAAAAGGTGAGTTCCTCTGTGTTGCCCAAGTGGAAGTTTCCCACTTGACCCTCAATAGTTAGCCCAGGGTAGGATGCATCGAACCTGGAAGTGACAAAAGCCTGGATCAATAGCTGGGTCTTTGAGATGAGTGAGCACACACTTCTGATTAGCTGAATTTGAAAGAAGGCATTTCTCTTCATTCTTGCTATATGAGTATCCAGGAGCAATGTTGAATCCAAGAGAACCTCAGGACTTCAACATTACCTTGGTGACTGGAAAGTGGAGCATGAGGACAGTGTTTCACCCAGCTCCTCAGAGGTCTCCTCTCTCTTTCTGTATTATCTCTTATCTGGATTGAGTCAGTCAGCTGTTCTTAATTCATATACATTTCTCTGACATGGTCACATCTAAGTGAGAGTATTGGCTGTGTCTGCTAAGAAGGAGGTTTAGCTGGGTATGTTTAGTGTACTAGTAGCATTGTAGCCAAAAGCTTTTCACAACCTCGCTTACAGTCATTCTCTATATGTGATTAATAATACATAAAGAAATGGAATAATAACATTTTGATTCAGGTTGGAGAGGAAAGTTTCCTGTACAGTTATTCTTGCATAGGTGTGTTAATCTACAAAATCCTCAAGAGCCTCAGCCTGCCATCAGTTTGCAGTCAGGGATTTCCCTAGGAGTACTACATACATGTGGAACAGTGAATCAGGCCCTTGTATTGCAGTATGTAGTCAGGTTTTCTTAAACAGGGTCACCTGACCAAAGCCAGTTTATGCCATTGCCAAGAATCTAATTTGTAGGCAATGTTCATGTTTCCCTCTTGCTTTGCTCCACTACTGAATGTTGTCTACCATAATCTTCACTTGCCAATTTTATCTGCAGCACTTTATTCACAGAAGGTAAAATTCACCCCTGTGCAGAGGACTAGCACAAGATCTATGCACCAGTTAAGATTTTAAAAGAGGGCTTAGGTGTAATACAAGCAGTGTATAGACATTATGTTATCTGTCTGCGCAGAGATGAATATATAACCCTTCAAGCACAGTGTATAAATGAATGTGTTAAGTCACACAAATACACTTGTGCATTGCACTTCATTAAAAAAGTAACTTTTAAACATATACTCACATACAAAAACTTGCTTTGCTCTATGCCATGCACTACGCACAAACTATTGTCTCTCTGGATTCTGAACACAAAGGGCCACGCTCTGCACTTACCTACACCATTGTAAATGTTGAGTAACTCCATGCAAACCAATGGAGCTACTCTCAGTTTCAACCAGTGTAAGTGAGAGCAGCATGTTGGCCCACCTAACTCATCTAGAAAACTTCCTCAGTAGACATTTTCAGGTGACTTTGTAATTGTTTCCAAACAAGGGAGGATTAGTGGAGATGTCACCAAACCGTGAGGAGGCCATGTTCGCCTTTTATCCTGCCCCAGTCTAAAGGTAGGCCACATGGGTCCCTGTTTGCTTGGCCTAAGACAAATATATCTTGGCTCATTCCTTGTTACTACGAGCCTGACTGAAGCAGAAGAGATTGTTCACAGAGATGTGAGAGAAAAATAAAACCGAAATGAAGGAGTGACCTTTTAAACATGAAAAGGGGAAAGTGCCACTTGAAAATGAATTCAAAACCAGTTTCAGGCAATTAAACTGACAGAGCATCAGAGACAAAGTTAAGTGCAATCAACATATTTTTTAAAGAAGAATTACAATTTTATGGAAAAATAATTAAGGGAAAATCAGGACTAAGATTTTTCAAGTGATTGGTGATGCAAGGTTGCTCATTTTGGGGGGATGCCAAAGAGGCCTGGGTTTCGGAGAAGAGAAGAAAAGCAAAGGGTGGGGAAATGACATATAGGCAGAATTGTTTCTTTTTACACAGAACCTTATTCTTCAGTGTTTTGTCCCCTGTGTCATCATTTCCACCTATGCAAATCAGTTTTAAACCGATAGACATTCAGAATGGTAACATTACACTCATTTTCAGTAGTGTAAATAACTGTGCAGGGTACAAGGCAGTGGAGAATGAGGCCCAGAATGTTTTCAGATTTTCCATGAGGGGAAGTGGCTCCCAGTATAAGGCCTTGTCCTCACACCAGCTGGCATCAGTTAGCTAAGGGTATGTTTTTTTGTTTTTCAACTGAGTTAGTTAAATGTCTTCAAGCTTGTGCATAGACAGGGCCTAAGACATTTTCTCTTAGAGCTAGTCTACTCTAGAAGCACTACATTGGCGCAGCTGCACTGATGCAGCTGTGTCACTGTCATGCGTCTGGTGAAGAGGCTCAGTGCTAATGGGAGAGAGCTCTCCTCTTGGCATAGTTGCTCCACCTCTGCAAGAGACAGAATCTCTGTTAGCAGGAGAGTGTCTTCTGCCAACATAGCACCAGTGTAGACAGTGCTTAGGTCAGTGTAATTTGCATTGCTCGGGGGGTGGGGGTGGCTTTTTCACACCCCTGAGTGACATAAATTATATCAACATAAGCGGTAATATAGACCTGCCCTTATTCTTGTATTCTACCTCCACCCCTCCATGATATACACCATATGCCTATTAACTAAGATTTGCTTATATTTTTGAGTGGATATGTTTAAAAATGGAAATATTTCTTGAGTTGGATGCTATTCTGCTTTGTTTAATGCACTATCTATCCAATCTATCTATCTATATACAAACACACTCGGGGGGGGGGGGAGGGGAAGGGAAAGCCTGCTTTTTTTTATATCCTAGTTTGGTTCAGATACGTTGTGTGGAAGCCTTTTCAGTTGTTCCATTTGTAGATTAAGTAAAGAGCTTTAGCTAATGAATTTAATAATACTTTAAAATAAGTCTTCCCTTTGTCTGGTTCTCATTCACACCACTCTGGCAGAGGGGCCTTTGTACTGGCAGAGTGCTAGAAACAGGCCTTCGAATAAATGAGATCCGGTCCCTAAATATATATTATTACTGCCCCATATAGTTTATATTCAGAAATTACTTTTCCATACACTATTAACATATGTTAAACCAGAACAGAAATCAAAGTGTCTAAAGACTTTGCAATTAAACTGTTATTTTGATAAATGCTCTCAGAATTATGTCCATTAAATAAAAAAAAATCAAAACATGGATAAACAGATAATTCTATTCTAGAGATGATGCCACCACTAACAGTAGATGGTGAAAGTAAATTCTAAGCTACTGATTTTTTTTAAAAAAACGGTATGTGGTGGTGGTGGTGGTTATTTAGATGTCAACAATGTTCTCGGTGCTATATATGCAGGGCCCTGTATATTTTGCAATTCCACACCGGTGGAATTTACAGAAACATATCTCTTGTATAGAAGTGTGCTCCAGAAGTTATGCTTCCCCTTAACAAAATCATTTGGTGCTCTAATGGTTGTGAAGAAAATGCTGAAATCTAGCTTAGAGACTGAAGAAGTGTTTTTTGTTTTGTTTTTTTGTCTGCAGACATCTTGAAATAATAGTGCTCATAGGTGTGAACCATCCTATTCATTTCCTAAGACTGTTAAGTCTGAAAAATAGAGATGACAGCTTAAATGTCAAAATTGTTAATTTTTTCACTAGGGACCATTTAGTAGAAGTATCTGGCTAATGTATTTGTCACACAACACTAAATGGTCGTGCACCCTCCCCCACTCATATTAGGTTATTTGGTGAATTCTGTTCTGCTGAATAGCAAATAGCTCCTACTGATCATACAAAACTTCCAGCATGACTCAGATAACTTCCGTGATACAATTGTGTTGTCAAGACAAAAATCTGTCTCTTATTAAAAGCTGAAAATGTCGGGACAACATAAAATAAATTTAATTTAATGTAAAGATAAATAGTCAGTACAGAAGCCACTGTGTCTATATTACTCATTTTCATATTTGTTTCACTGAAACCCATGTAAATGAAGCTACTTGGATAATTCCAGTCTGCTCTGGGTGTCAGAGCATCCAAGAACTTTATCACATAATTTATGTCCAGATCATTGCAGATCTACTTTGAACTGACTAGAGCAATATGAGTATTGGAGCGGTCGGGGAGGAGGTGATTTCAGCTGTTAAGCAGATGGCCAATAATGTATAAACAAGTATTTTACCTACCTGGACAGATGAGAAGGCTGGGATTTTTGTTAAGTTGTGGAGAAAGATCCAGCAAGACTGGAAGAACCCAGATGTTTGAACAGAAGAATATGGAAAAGTCAAAGATGACTCTAAAGATGAAAGTTTGAGTGGAGAGAAGGATGTTGATGTTACCAGCAATGGAGAAAGTAGCTGAGAAGGAAAAATAATATATGGAGCTCAGTTTTGGCCATGTTAAATTTAAGCTGATGGCAAGCCATCCAGGGTAACATGTTGGAGACATAGTCAGATGTACAGAACAAAACTAAGAAAGATAGGTCAGGTATGGAGATGTAGATTTGTGAGTCATTGACCTAAAGATAGCAATTGAATCAGTGTGATCAGGAGAGGTCCTCTAAGTATAAAATAGAATTCTGGATCCCCCATTGACAGGAGAGAGGGAAAGAGGAGGAGAACCAGAGGAACCAGAGGAAACACTGAAAGAGTCAGAGAAATAGGAGGAGAGCCAAAGAAGGACAGGACTAGGAAAGTCATGGTAGGATGGATGTCCTGGAGGAAAAAGTGACAGCTGTGTTTCAGAGTGCAGAATGGTCAAGAAGGAGGACAAAGCAAAAGAGATCCTGATGAGCTGTGGGCAGGAAGAGAAGCAAGATGCTGGTGAGGTGAGAGGAAGGAAGCCAAGTTGGAGGGGAGCAAGGTGTGAGGACAGGAAGTTAAGGCAGTGATTGTAAACAACTCATTCAAGGATATTAGGGGTGGAGGGAATTAGAAGGATGGGATGGCAGTTGGAGAGACAACCAATTTCAATTTTATGAGGCTGGCAGATGCTTGTGTGCTACACGGGTCAATACAAGGGTGGGTGTTCTGTAATCACTGTAATGGAAAAACCTAAAGCTCTCTCCTCCTAATGTGTTAGGCTGGATGGAGTTCCTTTCCCCAAATTGTATTGTCTTACGTGTGTGTGCATAAATATAGTGCCTTTCAACCTGAAGTGACGTGCTCTGCGACTCACCTGAGAGCACCACTGAAATGCCCCTCGCTATAGAAATGGTTGCAGCAGTCAATTGATGTGCAGCACTGCAGGGATGGGGCACTTTGGAACAGGAGAAAAGGAGACACATTCTTTTCCTGAAATAATTTTTATGGAACTCTGTGAGAGAGCCCACTAATAATCATGCATTTGTATTATAGACCTTTCCAAAAAGGAGCGGGTCAGAGCACAAGCTGAGCTAGCAAGCTGAAACTAGTACAGACAGTGGTTCATGCAGTGTCCCCGTGTCCATAATCTCCCCAAATACACAGGCCATTAGATGTAATTCATCCCTGGTTTAACTCCATTAACTTCATTGACATTACACTAAGAGTTAATGTGATCAGATATGCCAGGAACATAGCAAATATAGCTAGATGTACAAGAGCACACTAATAAAAAGTCTGATCAACAGCAATACATCTGCCAGACCTCATATATCGCTCCCAGGAAGTGAAGGGGTTGATACTATGTTACATATTTCACATGTGTTTGGACATATTCAGAAATAGTGAAATAAAAATTTGAAGGAGTCATTTTTTGGAGTTGGGACATCATTGACGCTGTAATTGCATGAGCCATGGTTTATAAAGGGCAACAGGTACAGCTGCATTGTTTGCACGGAGAAGGGATATGTGCCAAAGTGAATGCCCTTGGAGGCCATAGGGGACAATGATCTGGCACTTGTATGGGGCTTATGAGAGAGGGTATGTGACTGTGTTGCTTTGACTAAAGAGAGACTCACTAGCACCTGGACTGCAAGGACTGTCTGTCCATATGCTTTGTTATTACATAGTTATTAGTAAAATTGCATTCTTCTGTCTCCCAGTGTACTAATGTATCTACTCTCTTTGGAGAGGCCATTTTATTTGTTTTTAAATGGCTGAAAGTTAAGAGAAGCTTATACTGACCTTTCCAAAATGATACTATTAGCAGACAAATGAAATATTGTATACTGAAATTTGAAACAAATGTGAGTGTGTGGTGGGTGGAGCAGCACCAGCAGTAGGAGGACAGATATGCCAGTTTTGAAAGAACCTTTACAAAAATGACTGTATATTGGATACTTTTGTGATCAGGTTTTTGTAAGAATCTCCTTGAATAGGCAGTCCCATGACTTCACTTCAGCATAAAGTATTTCTCCAGGGGAGAGTCAGATACTGTGTGTGAGAGAGTATCTTGGGGCATAGCTACACGATGCATTAGTGTGCACCAGTGGAATGTAACTTCTAGCCTGCACCAGTATACTGTGCACTAACTGGCCCAGGTGGACCAAACCAGCATGCTCTGGTTCCTTAGTGTGTATTAACATAGTCCCACTTCAAACTATACTACATTAACGCACACTAGGGAACTTTTAGTGTGCACCAGCTAATGTCCACACAGGTTAGTTAACACAACATATTAGTGCAGGCTAAAATTTACACCCTGCTGGTGCATGCTAATTAGGATGACCAGACGTCCCAATAAAATCAGGACCATGCTGATATTTAGGTGTTTTTCCCGCGTCCCGACCGATCTTTGGTTGGGATGCAATTTGTCCTGATATTTCGCTCCGCTGGCAGCACTTGCCTTTTTTTTTTTGCTCCACTGGCAGACCCCGCCACTCCATGTGTCCCAATATTTTCTCCCTCTCATCTGGTCACCCTAATGCTTATGCACTTACACATGGAGTTATCCCCAAGTCACCTATTGCTGGTTAATTCCATGCGTGGACAGTATTATTCTGAAATAAGAATGTCAACACATGAAGTTAACTAGAAATAGTTAATCAGGGATAACTCCATGTGTAGACAAGACCATAGAGGTGATGTTGCCTATCTCAGGGATTCCATGCAGAGATGCCTGATATTTTAAATGCAAGCTTGGGGAAGGTGAGAGCTCTGTTAGCATATTTCTAAAGCCTGGTCTACACTACACCGTTAGATCAACGTAAGCTGCCTTGTGTCAACCTAGCTGTGGAATTGTCTTCCCTTAAATTTGGCTCTTGCTGATGTAAGTGCCTCTCTATGTCGATTTAGGCTTTGTCTACACTATTGCTTTTGTCGGTAAAACTTTTGTGAGTCAGGGGTGTGAAAATAACACCCTCCTGATTGACATAAGTTTCTCTGGCAAAAGTGCTGGTGTGGACAGCTCTATGTCGGCAGAAGAGGCTCTCCTGCTGACATAGATAATCCCGTTTATTGGGGTGGTTTAATTATGCTGACAGGAGAGCTCTCTCCCACCAGCAAAGAGCGGCTACATGGGAGACCTTACAGCGGCACAACTGTAGCGTTAACACTGTGCCACTGTAAGGTCCGTAGTGTAGACATAGTGCGGTAAGAGTCACAGCCGATGTAATTAGGTTGATGCTGTGTCAGTGTAGACACTGTGTTGCTTACGTTGACTGTTAATACCCCACAGTGACAATACAATTGATACAAGCGTTCTAGTGAGAATGCACACTGCCAACACAAGGAGCCAAGCATACACACACAAACAAGTGATTTAATGGCTGTATGCTGACGTAAGTAGGTTAACATAATTTTGTAGTATAGACATAGCCTAGGAGCACAGATAGGTAACTCGGGAGCAGGTGGGGGGACTTATTGTGGTACTTCAGACAACCTCGTATTGAAAAGGAAAGTCAGAATATTCATTCATACTTGTGAAAACATGGGATTATTTATGCACAAGCAGTAGTTGATGAAGGCAGTTAATACAGTTGTCAGTGAGTTTCTAACTTAGTTTAGTAGCAGTTTGCAGCATGTTCAAGGCTGTGTAACTGGGCTCTGGTTTACGCTGGGGGGGTCAATCTAAGTTATACAACTTCAGCTATGAGAATAACGTAGCTGAAGTTGTCATACTTAGATCGACTTACCATGGGCTGCTGCTCTCCTGTCAACTACGCCTGTGCCTCTCACGGCGGTGGAGTACAGGAGTTGGTGGGAGAGCGCTCGGGGGTCAATTTATCATGTCTAGACTAGACGCAACAAATCAATCCCCACTGGATTGATCGCTGCCCACCGATCCGGCGGGTAGTGAAGACGTACCCTGAGACAGGTACTCAACCAGCAGAAACTGGGAAGGGATCTAGAAGAATTGCAATGATTTGTGATGACTAGTCTTTTATTAGTGTGAACTCTCACTGCTCCATCTGAAACTGGCTGCCTGGTGATAACATTCTGCCTCATGCATGTCAAAGAGCATTTCTCAGCTCTGCAGGAAACTCTGAGCGGATCTGAGAAGTGAATTTTGGGAATGTAAGAACTGTTATAAAAATGTGTTACCTATAATACAAACTATGTGGAAAATACATGTGTTTTATAAACATAGGCCATATGATTTATTTTTATAAATGTCATATATGTGGGTGGAGTATAACATACAAAAGAGGTCACTTTAATATTAGTGCATATGAGTCAATATATAATTTCACATAAGTCTAATATTTAAAATAAGTGCTACTTGTACTGCAGTCACATATAATTTACATGTATTTCAGTTCTGCAAGGAAACCCCTTTTGTGTGTGTTAGGGCTGTTTCTTTGTCTTCTTGAACCTTGTGTTGTCATTTGCCCTAGTGCAAAGTGAATGCAAAGTGGGTGTAAGCTGGTACTAAATCAGAAGGCTATGTCTACACGGTCCCATTGTGAGGACTACAGGATGTTAATGCAGAGAGCACCAAACAGGTGGGCTCTGAGTGCTGTGTGTGGACACTGCTAGCATGAACTAAAAGGTATCTAGTTCACATTAACGTAATCCTCTTTGAAACAGAACTATATTCACATCCCCACAGCCTGCACTGTGACTCAGTGCAGACAAGCCCTAACAGAGACTCAGGCCTTGTAACTGAGGACATTATAGATACACTGCAAAATGGATTCCCCTTTCCAATTTACTTTGTGTATTGACCCATATCATTTGATCAACATTTGTTCAAATGAACAGGGACTTCTACTGTACTCCTTTGCCAAACAGCACTGTAACAGAGTATCTCTATCAGACGTTCATGGATTATCTCAAGAACAGAGCTGAAATTAAATGCGATAGGGGCATGTAAAGGACTATAACAAGAAATTACTTTTTCTAAAAAGTATCCTTGGCTTTGTCTGGCATATGACCTAAGACCCACACATTCAGTTGTGAAGGTATCGCTAATGATGTGCTAGTTCTCAAGGACGTATCAGCGTGCTGCAGCTAACACCCGATAACACCGCTCACTCCAGTGCTGACACACTTTGGCTGCTGAGTGCAAAAATCTCTCCTGAAAGAGACCCTAGGCAAAAAGCAAGGAACTGCGTTTACTCACAGGACTGTGCAGCAGGTAACATAAAAA
Source organism: Gopherus flavomarginatus (assembly GCF_025201925.1). Taxonomy (NCBI): domain Eukaryota; kingdom Metazoa; phylum Chordata; order Testudines; family Testudinidae; genus Gopherus; species Gopherus flavomarginatus. The sequence continues at coordinate 90,418,102 of NC_066620.1, forward strand.
TCCAAACTCATCCAGGCTGCTCTTTTCCAGAAGACTAAACAGTACTATTGTTGCATTGTTCCGTTCGTTTTCCTGTTTATTATTGGCCACCTCTTTTCTTTTAATACTTCTCTTATAAATTCAACTTTCTTTTAGTTTATAAATGTCTTCAGCTTTCTTCCTGTTTAAAGTTTTCACACTTCTGTAGGTGTCTTCACTGAGAGGTGGAGGAGCATCACTACCCACTTGCACAAGCAAGCAGCATTCACTTCTTGTCTGATGATGATTTTAATAGATGGAAGATCTGTGGCATAGAGTCTATGATGCCCTGCATCTTTTGCAGTTATTTACACCAGTATGAAGCATACTTGCTTTGCACTGTTGTGAATTACTGTACAAGGTGAAGAGCATCAAAGAACTGGCCAGCCACTGGCCTGACTTGTTGGTTGTAGGATTGAGCCCTGCCAAATGCAATAGTTACTTTGATGTGGCCCTTAAAGTAGTTTGGTTTTAGCGCAGCTTCTTTCTCAGTGAAACATATCCTGCTAATTGTTTTCCTGTATTACTCTAAAAAGTATGGCCCTTTAATAGTGATTTCAGAGAACAAATGAGCCTGTTTTGACTTTCCTCTTCTGCTAGTTGAGTGATCTGTCAGGTTTCCTGTCATCCATGAAGAGTCTGTCTCTCTCTCTCTCTCTCTCTCACAAATGTATGGAAATATATTTGTATGTAAAACAAAATGAGATACTTAGCTCCCAAGCTTCCTAGGCAAGGTGTTTGTGGCATCATAATCCCCTCTAGCCGGTATTGTACCTATTAAAATGGCATAGGTGCTCTTGACTCAAATCATCCACATTTTACATATTGGCAGGAATGTTTTCTCCCTGAATGAAGTTAAAACAAAACCATTATATATAGTAAACTATGGCTATAGAAATGCTATTACTCTGAGATTGTCCTGTCCTTGAACTTTATATAGGCAAGCTAAATGTACACATTTAATAGAATATAAATCTCACAGTTGACCATGAATATAAAACATTTAATTTGACACAGAACTACTGGGTGTACATACTTTTGGAGTCAGTATAAATACATCCCCACTCTCGTTTCAGCTCTGTTTGCAGGAGGTGGTGGGCTTCTGAGGACAGAAAACAGTTTATTGTTTGCAGAGTAAAATAGATGGCTAACATGTGGTACCAAATCAGGGAGACTAATACACTGCACTCTCTCTTTGTTCAGCTGGCCTTATGCTTTAACTGCCTGCTGTAGTAAGGATGTTTGTAGTTGTTTTATTTGTAGATAGAAGTCAGGACAGTAATCTTGTGACTTGAAGAATTCTAACCGAGAACCTAGCACTGTGAATTTACTTTACAGAATTACCATAGTACCAATATAATTCCAAACCCTGCTTGTCATAGAAGGCTCTTAAAAGCTCATAAAGTGCTCTCTCCCTAGTACCTCATTCTTTAGTCATAGCTTCATGGTTTAAGGCCTGAGGAGACCAGTAGATCATCTAGTCTGATCTCCTGTATATCACAGGCCATTACGTTTCACTTTGTTACCCCTGTATTGAACCCAATATCTTTTGTTAGGCTTTAGCCAATCTTCAGAAAGCACCCAGTCTTGAGCTAAAGACATCAAGAAAGGGAGAATCCACCACTTCCTTTGGTAGTTTGTTCCAATAGTTAATCACCCTCACTGCCAATAACGTGTGCCTTATTTCCAGCTGGAATTTGTCTGGCTTCAGCTTCCAGCCATTGGATCTTTGTAATGACTTTCTCCGCAAGATTAAAAAACCTTTTTAGTACCTAGTATTTTCTCCCTGTGAGGGTCCTTATACACTGTAATCAAGTGACCTCTTGCTCTTCCTTTGCTAAACTAAACAGATTGAGCTCTGTAAGTATCTCATTAAGATACTTTTCATTTTCTTCTATCCTGAAATAGTTTTTGTGGCTCTTTTCTGCACCCTCTCCACTTTTTCAATATCCTTTTTGAAATGTGGACACCAGAACTGCACACAGCATTCCAGGATCTGTCTCTGCAATGCCATATATAGAGGTAAAATAACCTCCGTACTCACTGCACCCCTGTTTGTACATCCAACGATTGCACTGGCTCTTGTTGACACAGTGTTGCCCTGAGAGCTCATGCTGATTGTTTGTTCACTGTGACCCCTACATTCTTTTCAGAGCCACTGCATTCCGGGATACAGTCCCCCATTCTATAGGTATGGGCTGCATTCCTTGCTCCAAAATGTATAACTTTGCATTTGGCTATATTTGCTGTGTATGACCTCCCCGTCCTCATAATTACTCACCATTTTGCCAATCTTTGTGTTATCTGCAATGTTATCAGCAGTAATTTTTATATTTATTTCTCAATCACCAATGAAAATGTTGAGTAGCATCAGATCTAGAACCAGTCCTTGTAGAATCCCCCGAGAAACACCTCTATTTGATGATGCTTCCCCACTGATGACTATTGTTTGAGATCTGTCAGTTAGACTGTTCTTGATCCATTTAACATGTGCTGTATGGATACTGTATAGTGCTGTTTTTTAATCTGAATGGTGTGCAGTACTAAATGAAATGCCTTACAGAAGTCTAAGTACATCTTCTCAGTTACTTTTATCATTTAAGCTTGTAATCTCCTCAAAGAGTGAATTCAGTTTTATTTGCTAAAACCTAATTTTCCATGTTGACTGACATTAATTATATTTCTATCCTCTAATTTTTTACATTAAGGTATTCCAGCTAAGGGAGGGGTGGCACACTGATTTGGATTAAATAAGAAATTGACTCCAACCTTTGCACAGAACTCAGTATACTCTGATCCAAACTACACCTATTTTGTGCTTGAGGTTCACTCTTGCTATCTTGCGCATTTTTATGTACTTTTGTACCTCAAAAGTAGCAGAATTATAACAATGCTGTCTGAGATTTCCAGAACATTCTTGTTTTGGCTGAGCTCAGCCAAACCAATAAATTCTGGAAATCTGAGACCGCACTGATAAAATTCATTTATTTTTGGGAGTTGAAGGTGGCAACCAACTGCACAACCATGGGCGGAACAGATGAAGGAAATGGTAGCTAATGACACTGGGGCAAAACAACTGCTCTTACCATGACATTTTTTGTACCTTTAATGTTCACCCCGAACAAATAGGATTTTAGTTTTTAAGTTCTCTGCACATTAATTGCATGATACTTAATGTATCCACTTTGGAAGTATGAAAGACCGAGTTGACCAGACCCTGCTTTGAACGTGTGAGTCCAAGGAATGTTGGTGTTTCATTCTGGCTCTTAGTTCCTGAACCAGATTTCATCGATTATTTTCATGTATTACTTCTCCACCTTTGTGACAAAAATGAAAGTACTGATAAAGAATCCATGTCATTTCCTAAGTAGTGACACAAAATGGGTAGTTTTTTGTATGTTTAAGTAAGGCTATATCAACATTACGAGCTAGGGGTGTGATTCCCTTGCTCGTATGCACATACTCACACTAGCTCTTGTCGAGCTAGTATGAGTATAAATAGCAGCATACCTGTGGTAGCACAGATAGTGGCAACAAAGGTCCAATGAATTGTGCCAAGTAAATACTCATTGGTTTCAGGTGGGTATTTACTTGGCATGGTTCAGCCATTCCTCTGCTGCTACTACCCATGCTACTGCAGAGATACTGTGTGTTCACAAGCAGGGGAAATACACCCAAGCTTGTAGCACTGATGTAGGCTAAGTGTGTTAACTTAGGACAGATGATGCTTTCCATTATACCAGAGTTCATCCAGAAAAAGTCCACTGAAATCAAATGCCCTTACTCTGTGTTTTATGCTGGTGTGTCTGAAATCCGATCTATTCCTGAAATATAATGGTGAGTTAAAACATAAAATATTGTGGTAGGGCTATTAAGTGGTCCTATTCAGTACTCTTGGCTCTTTCAAGCCAGATAGGGTTCTTCCTGAATAGGAGCAAATAAAGACCTCTAAATCAGTCTTGCTCTTTATTTTACCCCTTTACGGCACATTTCAAAATGGCACAGAAATGAATACACAAATCCACAATGAAGTAACCAGTTAAGTACTTACTTGTCATGGCCAGTTATGAAGACATACTGTTCTTGACTTTGCTTTCACTATCTTACAGAGCTCAGCTTCTCTACCAGGATCAGTGTCCTGCCAGCCTCCAGTTCATCATCCAAGTAAACACACAAAGGCCGAAGAAGAAACTGAGCAATTTCCTAAGGTAGATGAGAAAACCCTGACCCTTGTTGCATCCTTACAGTTGAATTTCTCAGCTTGCTAGTTAGTTCGCCAAGCCAAGGTGGAGTGTTGGGGATAAAGGCCAATTCCTCCCTGATAGGAGTTCATTAGCTTCAGTGGAGTCACACGAGGGATCCATTTTGGCCCTTTGTGCTCATAGGTCAGCAGGTTGCTTTGTTTTCTCTGGAGCTGTGACTTTTGCCATGAAAAGGAACATACACTGCAGTTCAGTACATTTCCAACTTTTCTCCCTCCTGCCCCAGAACTGGCAATTGTTTTTCTTGTGCTTTTTATTCTTACTGAATCATCACCAGAAATTCACCATTTTAGGTGTGGTTTTTTGTTTTTCAATTCCAATGTCTCCAAACCATTTAAGTCAAGTTTTATGCCTTAACCTACACATTATTTGTATGTGCATAAAATGCAAAGGGGGAAGTCCAATCCTGTCCGGAGGGAAAGCCTAAGGCTTAACCTTAGCGGTGCGTAGGCTTTGTGCAAGCTGTAGCATAGGGATGGGCTTCATTCATTTTCTTTTTTCAGTCCATACAAAATACAGCTGCTAAAATCTCTCTTGTGTGTTGATTTGATCATGTCACTACCATCTTGGGGAAAATTCCTCCACTGCTTCCTCATATGCTGTCACATCAGATTTAAGTGATTTTGTCACCATCTTCAAAGCTACATAACTTTTCTCCTCCTTATGTATCCTTGCTTGTTTGACTTTGGATTGCCTCTCTGCCAGTATACTCACCCATTTGTTAGCTTCTCCCACAAATGCCTTTTTGCCTTTGTCCATGTGGCATTGTACAACTTCCCTGAATTCATCCACAAAGCCTTGTCCACAGTTTTGGAGAGATTTAAAATTCCACTACTGCTGCAGTGGTTACAGTGAATCATATTGACTCGTATTAAAATCCCTGTTTGTGCCCATTCCCTGACCTTTGTCACTCTGTCTGTCCATCGTTAGATTGTGATCTTGGAACAGTGACAGTCCCTTCTTGAATGTCTGGAAAATGACTAGCATTACCATAAACAACTAATGCATTCTACTCATAATGATCAGAGGCTTTCCAATAGATCTATTTTTAAAAAATAGTATATGATGTGTACAAAATGGAAACAACATTATAGTATGGACTTTGCCTTTATGAAAAGGCAAAATCAAGCCACATTTCACCGGTGATGACAGCAGAACGGGAGCTGAAGCTCCAAAGAAGAAATCTATCTCATCACTTTTATTTTTCACATATTAACTCAGGGCTGCCTGGGGTAGGGAAGCAAGTGGAGCAATTTTCCCCAGGCCCCGGGCCCCATAGGGGCCCCCACGAGAATACAGTATTCTATAGTATTGCAACTTTTTTTTATGGAAGGGGCTCCTGAAATTGCTTTGCCCCAGGCCCCCTGAATCCTCTGGGCGGCCCTGATTTAACTACATTCTTACATAGAAGATCAGCATCCTTCAGGCTGATGGTGAGAAAACAGGGTGGAGAATCATGAGCCTGGAGGAAAATCTAATTTTCTCAGTGTGTCTAAGAAGTCCTTGCTTTTTGGGTATGTCTGTATTGCAAAAGCAAAACAAAAAAACCTGCAGAAGTGAGTCTCAGAGCACATAACAACTGATTTGTGCTCACACTGCAGCCTAAAAGCAGCTGTGTAAATGTTCCTGCTCGGGCCAAAACTGAGGCTTTGAGGCCCTCCCCACTCTCCAGATTTCAGAGCCCGTGCTCCAGCCTGAGCCCAAACATCTACACTGCTATTTTTAGCCCCATAGAGTGAGACACATGAGCCTGATTCAGTTGACACAGGCTCTGAGCCTCACTGCTGCAGAGTATGGGTTGGGTTTTTTGATGTGTGGACGTACCCTTTGAGCACTGTTTTGTGGACTTGCAATTTAATTTCCACCTCCTGTATTTTCTCTTTAATTCCTTCCACACAGTTGTTTAATTCTGCCAGTCAATGCAATTAGGTTTCCAATTTGGTGTCCATTGATTTTTACAGGGCCTGTCATATTACCGGTTTTATATCTGGAGCGTCCTTATTGTTCTTATCCCATTCCCCTGGCCAGAGCTGACTTAAAAATTGAGGAAGAAAGGGAAATCATGAACACTTCTAAAGTGTTTTCATTCCATTGGTTTTCAAAATGGACTGTGTTTTTTTTAAAAAAAATTTCCATGTAATTTAATAGATTTTTTTCATATTTGACATTGGAATGTTCAAAAAATAATTTTTAAACTTTCAAAATAAAAATATTTCCAAAACAAGAAGTGTTGATTTAAAAAAAAAAAAGTCTTACTGGGTAACTACTCTGATCAGTCAAAGCTGGCAATGAAAGAAAGAGAAAAAGGAAAACAAACTTTTCTGCTTGAAAATTTTGAAAACAGAAAATTTTGAGAAAATCATTTTGAAAGTTTTCTGTTTTTGAGAATTTTCAACTGACTCTTTTTTTCCCCTTAAAAACAAGTATTTGAAGAAAAAATGTTGTGCAGCTGTGTTGACTGATAGACAGTTAATCTTTGCTCAGTCAGAATGGCTGCCGAGACTTTCAGTCTGAAGGCTCTTGGTGTGAAAACCAGATTTTTCTCTGCAATTGATTTTTCCCCTCTAGTCTGTGGAATGAGTTCATTTTTAAGGACAGGATTTGGGGGTTGGTGGTGTTGTGTTTTTGTTTAAGTGTTGTGAAGTTTCACTTCTATTCAGTTTGTCTCTTGCAAGTGAACATGCAGAGCCTACCATCAGATTCCTTGGAACAGAAGCATCTAAAGTGTTTTTCTTTGTAGTTGGATGGTGTTTGGAGACAAGAAATCTTATGAGGAAGCAGATAAGATTATTTTTCCTACTATTTTGCAAACATTCTTCCATCTGTCATGCTGTGTCCCACAGTATTGCCAACCCCAAGTATTAAAAAATCATGAGATGTTTAAATATATATATTTAATATTGCTATTGATTTTATATGGAAGGCATTCAGATTCTGTGGTGATAGATGGTAAACCCCTGAGATTCTCTCGTGCTAAAAGGAGTTTAAACTCATTGAGACCTTAGGAGTTTGGGGCTCTAGAGACCCTGATGTGGCAAACCAACTACCCCCTTTGTGTCTGTTTGTGCTATGTAGGCGCAGGGTTGGAACTTTTGTTAGCCAACCTGTTTTATAATAGAATGAGAATAAATGCCTTAAGTGTTGGAAAAATGCCAAGGAATTGACAGAAATCAGATCTGATATTCAATTACAAAGATACTTTTATGTAATCTAAATCTACTCCCTACGAAAAAGTCCTACAGAGTTTAATAGTGATGAAACCAATAAGATTCTTTAGAAAGTACTCTGAAAAACCACAGAATTTGAGAATTGAGATCCTTTCCATAAAATCAGCCTGTAGAATTGACTAGAGAATTATATCCCACTATAGAATTCTACAGGCTTGTTTAAGAATTCTGTAGAACCATTTTCATTTTCTGTTTGCCTCTGTTATGACATTTGTGTGCCCCCCCCTCCATTTATATACTGCGTAAGCACCTCAAAATCTTTAGCGTCTCTGTCCTCACAACACCCATTGGATAAGGAAGTTCTGTTGCCCCAGTTTTGCAGATGAGACACTGAAGCACAGAAAGACTAAGCAACTAAAGACCAAGGTCACGCAGGAAGTCTGTGGCGGAGCAGGGAACTGAACTCAGCTCTCCTGTGGCCTATGCTAATGTCCTAACCACTGGACTATCCTTCCTCTCCCCTTGGTAGCATCCAGGCTTCAGTAGTTGCTATCCAAACTCAGAAGAACAAAGTCCCTGCCCCAAAGAGCTTACGTTATAGCACTTTTCCATGAGGCATATAAAACAAGTGTTTGGGAAAACATTTTTGACATGTCCAGAAGATGCTAGTTGTTATAACCAGGTGCCTGGTGTGTATGGAGCAAAGTTTACTGCCACTTGCTGGGTTTAAAAGTAGATTTTGTTTCTCACGCTTTGCTGTTAAAATTTAGCCACTCAAACAGAAAAGGTGGATCATTACAGACTGCTGCAGGATGGGTAAATAAAGCTGAGTCTGGTGGTCAAGGGGACTGGCAAAGGCAATTACTCATGTGAACACATTTTACTCTTCTGATAGCTGAGAAACCAGTTTGGGATATTTCTCAGCAAGAGTGTATAAAGCCAGCATTTTCTTCACTGTGGTCTCTCTCCTCTCTTTTCTTCCACCCCATACTGCAACGCCCAAAATAAATTCCATTCCTGACCTAGGCAGTTTTTGCTTGTTAGTTTAGACACAAGCCCATCTCTGTGGAGTCTTGGGAAGAACAAGATTTACTACAGAACCAGGCAGGGGGACTGAACGATGGTCCACACATAACCGGCAGAACAGAGGGATATGTCCTTATGTGAACAAAGTTGAATAGCTTAGTTTTCTTTTACTCCTTTATATTTCTGTTGTCAGATGTTAAATATGGCCAGTTTGAAATGCTTAGTAATTATAAGCCTCATGCCAGCTAGGAAATAGAACTGGTGTTAATGCTTGCTGTCAGCAATAGGTGCCGCTGAACTGGTGCGGTAAATGATTTTAATGCAAGTTAGACAGGACCAAACGGTGTTCAGTAGCATTTCAGAAAACATGGTGGATCCTCAAGGGTTGATCCTCAAGTGTTTACACTAGCCTTTTTAAAGAAATCTCCTACCATTTCATTATTACCAGTGCTGTTCCAGTAGTACAAACAGTGGTGGGATTGCTGGCATAAACAGGGCACTGGTGATTTTAAGCTTAGGGACTCTTTTATTATGCATTTGTGCAGCACCTTACACAATGGGACCAATCCTAATTTTAGCCTCCTAGAACTATTGTAAAACAAATAATAGCATAACACAGCATTGCCATTAGCAAGGCAGTTTAGGCACTGTGCTTCCTGGCACTCAGCCAGGCGCAAAAGATTTATGCATGCACTTAACTTTACTCACTGTGAGCAGTCCCAGTGGTCTTTGCAGGATCAGGGCCCTACTTGGTAGTGGTAGGAGACACAGCTATGCTTTGGCTGATTGTTACCCCTGACTTTAAATATGACTGATAAATTAATCAAAGCATTTGGCTTGACAGTGTAGTAATCATGTTTAATTAGGGTGGCTGTTTTGGCATGATGTTGGTTACAGGTAGTAGTAGCTTTTAAGCCAGTTTTATTTTTAGGGGTGTACCTATCATCCTACAAAGAAAGAATAAAAAGTGAGCTAGGTTCTAGCAGCAGTTTTGGAAGAATTGAAAAAGATTAAGCCACTTATCACTGCTGAGTCCAAGAGCAGTTCTCCTAGATCTTCAGTGAGTCTTCTTATTTATTTGTATTTATTTCTTTCCATTAAAAAAAACTATCAAGTGCTTTGGGTCATGTACAAATATTATAAAATCTACAAGTGCTTGGGCAAATGTTTTTTGTTTTGTTTGTTTAACTTCCCAATCCCCTCAGAGCACAAATAAGCCTTGCAATGTGACTTGAAGGTCAGCAGAATCTTGAATACCAGGAACTTTAGCTGTGGTCTTTTTTTTTTTTTTTTAATTGTAGAGTCTGTGTGCGAGCACTCATTGGTTTTATTTTATTTCTAATGTAAAGAGATACGCTGAAATCCTTTGATACAGAAGAAAATGTCCCTTTGCTGTTGCTCAAATGTAAGGCCAAATCCTAGTCCCACTGAAGTCAATGGAAAGCTTCTGTTGATTGTAGTGGGATCGTAACTTGTCCCACAGAGTTATGTTTTAATATATGTTCAGCTCCATCACCCATTCTGCCTTCATAACAATAAAACATATCTTTACTGATGGCTTGGCAGTGTTCCTATCTCTGACTAAAGACAACATGGTGATGGCAAAAATATGCAGCTCTGTGGGCTAGGGACTGTCTTTTTGTACTGTGTTTGTACAGCTTCTAGCACAATGGGGTCCTGATTCATGAGTAGGGCCCCTAGGTGAGATGGAATACAAACAAATAATAATGTGTGTATTTTAAAATGTCCCATCACCTCATTTAGGCTGTGATTGAGGAAAGCATCCCTATTCAGGACTTCACTTGAACCTTCCATTTACTTTGAAGTGTGCTTAAATCCTGCTGACCTCAATGACTAAATTTAAGCACATGCTTAAGCAGGGCTCTGGAGTGGAGCCCAGAGCTGGAGCGTGGACCAGTAGGTTTTTTGCCCAGAGCTGGAGCGGAGCCGGAGCAATTCAAAAGTTTGATTGCTTTAAATCCCTGTGCTTAAGTGCTGTCCTGAATAAGGATCAACTTCATCATTCATGTAAGTGCTTTTCTGAGTTGCAGCCTAACAAGGCAGACCTGCCTCATTCTTTTAATCAATTTTTTCTTGGAGAGGAGCAGGTCAGTTTTGATTCAGTTATTTTCAGGAGAATTGTGTGGGATATCTGATGTGGTTGTGTGGGGAAGCCCCAGTGTTGGAAAGATATCTATATTACCAGTTGTATGTGTGCTACATTTTGGAACTTAAAAATCATGTATTTATTTTTTGATTTATAAAGCACATCTATCACACATACTCCTAAGTGAGACCAGAATGAGGACCTGTGTCTTTATTAGTGCCTTGTGTGCGTGCCAAGCAGGCTGTTCTCACTTCATACAATTTGGGGAACTATATAAATAAAAGAAAGTTACTTTTTAGACCTATAAGTAGACAGATCCCTGCCTGGATAACCTTACAATCTAAGCGGACAACATACAGACAGCTGAGTAGGAGAGAAGTGCTCTCTGTGTCTACTTATCCTGGTAGCCCCTATTAAACTTCCAATGAGCCCTCAAACTTTGCCTACAGTTATTTACTAAATTATTTTGTATTTATTAATACAAGCTATTAAGACACCTAGACAATTGGATTGAAAGGTTTCAAAAGTGCTGTGTGTCCAAAGCTCTCATTTATTTAGGCACCTAAATATAGCCTTTGGGGTAGAATTTTCAAAAACACTCAAGTGACTTGAGCTTACATCCCATTGGCTTTCAATGGCACCTAGTCTCCTAAGTCACTTGGTTATGTCTACTCTGCAGTCTGAGTGGTGACTGCAGCACAGGTAGACATACCTAATGTAGCAGCATGGGCTACATGCTAGTGACCAGCATGCCGGGGACTCTGGGTACATACATGTGTTGCGAGCCTGTGTTGAAATCCATGCTGTCACCTCTATGCTTCTATTTTTAGCTGTGCTAGCTCAGGCATGTTTACGTGTGCTGCAATCACACCTCAGATAGGTGTGTAGACATACCCCCGAGGCCCTTCTGAAATTTTTGCCTTTAGCAGACTAATTTTAGGCACTCCTTTCTGAAAACCTTGACTTAAATGTATTTAAATTATTCTGCAGTAAATTTGCAGTTCTATTAGACGCTATTCAGGAAAGCACTTAAGCATATGCTTAAAGTTAGGTGAATTCTTGAATCAGAGTCTTAGTTATTAGCTGTATCTTAAAGCAGCAAATGAACATTTTTAAAGGTGGGATTCTCTGTCTACATTAACAAATTATAAATGTGTGTTAGGACTTCAACTAAGGCGTGTGACATAAGCTTGCACCAGTTGATGTTGATAGTGTCTTAAACAGTCAGCCTCAGTTGTGTGGACTTATCATTGAATAAGATCATTGAATCATCTAATGGGAGGTTAAATGGAAAGTAAAAGTCTTCGTAGTGGTGTGATGGAATTCCTGTGTCTAATTAAAGCCTCAAAGCATTTTTTAAAAGCTGTATAAAAGGTGAATCATTTTTGTGAACAGCCCCTAAAGCAAAAAACCCAACACCTTTGCTGTGGGAGAAGTAATATGGCCCAGAACACCTTCGCAAACAAAGAGTTACTCTTCTGCAAGCTGCTCTCTTTCTTCAGCAACTCAGCATGGGGTGCCAGAAAAATCATTAACAGGCTCATCCTGCACTTCTCCCTTTTCCACACCTGCATATCACGATCCCTGCTGTAACTTTATGGACCGTGAGGAGGCAGGTTTGACGCCATGAAACACAGGCTTAGCTAACAGCTGCAGGATGGGCAGAAAGCCAGACAGTAAAATGTAAAGAGGAGGAAGGAGAGGGATCACCTTTGAAGTTTACAAAAAAAGCATGACTTTGACCACTTCCTTTTTAAATTAGCTGTCTCAGGTACATTGAGATATTGGCCACCAGCTTGAATGTAAAAAACCAAAACAAAAAAATAGGGTGGGTGGGGAATTGCTTGGAACTAGTCAATGTACTGTAGTTAAAATGTGAAGTCTGGGGTGTGTGTGTGTGTGTGTGTGTGTGAGATAAAAATATAATTTTCTTTTTAAAACCTTTTAAAAAAATTTTAACTTTGAGTATTAAAGCAAAGAATGTATTCCATTTGGGAATCTCGGAGCTAAAAATGGTGTGTGCCTGTCAAGTGTGAAAAGCTACATTAATGCAGCGTTAAAGCTGAAATTTGAATCACATGCAAGCCAGGAAATTCATAGTTACGGTTCCCACAGCAACAATAACTCAGCCCCCTTGTGCATATGCAGAATTCTGGATTACTTTATATGGTGTTAATTTACAGCAAATTCTAATCTTAGTCACAGGAGTGAATTTCCCGGGTAGCTCCAGTGGCTATTCTAGATTAGCACTAGCTTAACTGAGAGCATACTTTGGTGATACCATGGAAAAATTACAGTTGCTGTGGCAACTACAATTTTGAATTTATTCAAATCTGAACCTTTGGAGTGTGTGTGGTTTTGTTTTGTCTTGGTTTTATTTTGCATTTAATTATGATTAACAGAAGGATAAAGAAAAAATTTAAAAATCTCTGGTTGTATATTTAGGGGCTAGAGTCTAATTTTGATTACGACAGTGTAAATTGGAATAACAACATTGATGTCAATGGTCTGTCTTACACTCCTGCACATAAAGGATCAGATTTTCTTTATTTCAAATGTGAGCTCTCAGATTGAGGGGACTCTCAAACATATCGAGCGTGTTTATTTTAACTGTATTGAACTTTATCAAACATTGATTTGAGATGATCCATGTGCTTATTTGAATGCGTACTTGTTAAAATAATCATCCATTTATTTTCAGGGTGAGGAACTCAAAATATTTGCTTATTCATCTTGTATGTGCAGCAAGGGTGCCACATCATGGCACATCTTAAAAAGATAAGGGACATGCACAATACATTTTCAGATGACTTTGTTTTGATAAACGTGGCAAAGGCATTCATCTCCATGGTGTATTCCAGACTGGAGGTTTGACGTTTCTAAAAAAGAGAAACTGATTTGAGGAGAGAGCTGCCCAAGAAAGCATCTAATGCCCTAACTAGTGATTTTTTAAAAAAAATAAATAAATACATAAAATATCATGCTCTAGTATTTCAGAAATGCTGGAATGAGTTCTTAATCCAAATCACTGCTGGAGTGAGAACAAGCATGAGAAAGGTCCACCAAAAGAGGGTCCAATTCAGTTCCCATTTAAGTTAATGGAAAGAAAGCATAATGACTTCAATGGGAGTTGAATCAAGGCCAGAGTAGTTTAGTTGGGAAGTTACAGTACTTGAAAATAGACCCTTAGAGTAGAACAACTAGTGTCTTGATGTGTGATTTATTCCAATAAATATATTTGTTTTGTTTTGTATTCACGAGTCTGATCCTACACTAGTCACTCAGGTAGAACGTCCACTGAAGCCAAAGGATATTTTGCCTGATTAAGGACTGCAGGATAAAACCCATAACTATCTTAAGTATTTAAAAGAATGTTATGTCTCTTCTTTCTTTATGTAGATACTCAACAGATGAGAACAACTCATCTTTCAACCGATATGGTTAAGAATAAAACAACTCTGCTTTTTATTTTTTAACTGCAACAATGGGACTTGTTTCTGCCCTATGTGGGTTTTGTTTTGTTTTTTTAATTTTTATCAGAATTTAGTGTAAGGCCATTGAAGTCAGTGTTACTATTCCAGATTTTCACCAGAATAAACTGGAGCAGAATTTGGCTCAGTGGGTTCCCTTATGAAAGACAAGTGCAGGAGACACACTTTTGAAAAAGGTAAAAGGACAGCTTGAAAGGAAAAGAAAAAATATATCTAGTTCAACAATAATTTACTTCATTAGTACATATAGCATCATTTTTAGTTTAAATGGTTCATATGTGAAATTCAGAAACGGGGAAAAGGAGTATTTTAACTCATTTATAATCTCCAGTTAAATTTCATTTATTTATCAAATAAGGACATTATCTATATTGTCTATTACACTAATTCATATACATATTTTTTCTTTATCTGTCAGCCATTCAATGGTTTATTAACTTAGACTCCTCCAAGGGAGTACCATAAGTCCATTTGATGCTCCTTACTGTTGTATTTTTCCCCTGCTTAGGACCTCTGATTTAACTGAAAGGTGTACAAAACACACATGTGGCCAGACAGCTCCCCGAGAAAAGATATAGGAGTGTTGATTTTGTTCCTTAAACATCAAGTACTGCAAACAAATTCATAATATTTTATCATCCTAGTCCTGTCAAGAACCAATTTTGGCGGGGAAAAACTCCCCTAGGATTCCTTAATTCATGGCCTTCAGGATCTGTGAATCTATACATGTGTCAATGGGTTTCTTTTCCCCAGTCAGTGGGGAACTATGATAGGACTATGATAAATAATATGAAATTGTGTGTAGCGCTAAAACCTTTCATTTAGGGCTGAATCTCTCCTCTCTCTCTCTGGAAATCTGGCATAATTGATGAGGAAGCTGTCAGAATATTGGTGAGTTGACAGTTTGGCACAAAGACTTCTGGGAGCTCTTCAAATGAAAAACATTGGCAACACCTGCAAATTTTGTGGATAGGGGAAGGCTCTGAACAAATAACATTCACTTTAAAGTTCCTGAACTTGTTGTGTTAGAACAATGTATTCCATTTCTTAGATCAGGTAGTGAAAAATATAAGGTAGCATATTTTACTAAGAAACTATATTTTTCTGTCATAATGGTTTTAAATGCATTACCTATAATATAACATGATGTCTTAGCCTGATGACATGTCAAGATGTAAGGGCCTGATTGCAGTCTCACAGCACTGTAAGTCGGGAGTAACTCTGAAGTCTGCAGAGCTACAGTAATGTAAGAGGAGAATCAGGCCCCAAGACTCTAGAAGAGATGCAATATAAGGGTGAAAAACAGATTAAAAAGAAAAAGTAACAAAATCTATTTTCTGTAATCTCATTTTCTAATAAGTGGCAGTATCCTTAGTAAATAAAATAGATGTTGAGAGGGAAATACAAGGAAATGCTTCTCTTGAGGCTGATCTCTAGAGTCCTTACGTATTTTGGATCAGGGTGATTTATGAGGTCACCAGAACACAGGAGATCCACAGTGTATTGTTTTCTATTTCAATATGGATTGGAGATTGAATACTGCTATGTTGCTCTTTCACTGTTCTCCACCAGCTGGCTACCTTTGCTTTGTATTGAAGAAAAGGAGTCTGTCGGGTGTGTGTGTGTGTGTGTGTGTCTCTGCCAGTATTGTAATAGCTGCAGCGGACATTGCTGATGAAGTCACAGTCCATTGTTCTGATGTCAGGAAGAGAACAGTGATGGCTGAATCTGGGATATGCCTTAGTATAATGTGAGCTAGAATACATTTGTTGTACTCTGGTGTATTTATGTCTGCAGCCCTAGCAGCGTGGGATCTCTGGATCTCATAAGCTAAGCACTGTTATATTTGCATAGGAGACTTGCAGAGAATGTCCAGGCACCCTAGGAAATTATGTTGATGACATAGGTGGCATTTTGCCTTTGCATTATTACTGAACCATGTCCTAGCTGGCTGGTAGGGGCTGCTGTCTTGTTTTGGAATGCGCGGCCCTTTCAAAGAGCCATAAAACAGAGGGTTTTTTCCCTTTATTAATATTTCTTAATGGCTTTGCTATTTAAAGTGGCAACTGAATAGTAAGACATTAATATTTCTGCACTGCGTGGGAAACAAAGTGCTAAATTATAATAGAAGCATGTTTGTAAGTCGATAAAAATAAATGTATTTTACCACTAATAAATGTAGCTTCTGGTACCCAGGAGATGTGTGTGTGTTATTTTTCTCCTTTTAGAGGAGGAGAAACTGAAGCTTAGAGAGGTCCAGGGACTTGCCCAGGGCTACACACTGAATCAGTGGTAGAGCTGGGAATAGAATCCTACTTTCCTGCCATCACGTCATGGTTTAACCACTGTGAAGGTTTCAAATTCCGTTAGACTGAAAAATTAATACCAACTCTCTTTGTTTTTTTCCTTATGTTAATAATGTTTCATCTGCACCCAGTGGGCCAAATTCTTCTGTTATTTACACCCATTCACCCATTTATGTGCATGGGGCTGCATAGCTATATGCAAAGCACAAGTCGACCTAATTATTTGGTTCTATGTAATTTCAGTTAAAATAGGACTGGTTAAAGGCTTCTGTCCATGAGGTCAGACTCTGATCTGTGTTTCACCGGTGAAGTCAATGGAGTTACTCTGCCTATGTACCTGGGTGGAATCAGGATATTTGCCCTGAAGCTGGATATTTCAAATCCCCAGCCTGTCTCTTAACTTCTTTGCTCAGATATGGTGAATCACACCACTTGAGCAAGCTAACAGTTGTTTCAGAAATGCAGTCACAGCAGTAGACAATGCTTATTTAAAATCTTAGCTGTTCCTTTTCTTCAGCTGAATGAGACCTGAACAAGGCAGCTGCGTTGGATATTCTATCTAACTTTTGGATCACATGACTGTGGCTTTTCTGCCACTACTTTAAATTACTATCAGCTTCTGAACTTCTCGAGGCAGAAGCTTGAGGTCTTGTTGGTGTAAGATGAGTGAAGCTATGGGCCACATTTGGTGAGCCCCACTTTGGTTATCTCTGTTTCATGCTAAATCTGAGAGTTGAATTATTTCCCACAGCTGCTGCTTTCTTGGCTTTCTGAATTGCAGAAAAGGCCTGAAGAGCAATCCAGAACTCAGGAGGTGGTGAGTTTCCTTCAGCAAATCTTCACAACATCTCTGCATCACCCATCCTCCCCACCAAAAAAAAAAGAAAGAAAGAAAAAAGTTTATTTGAGCTCTTGTCATTATTCTGTCTGGGAGAGGAGCCAAGGTGTCAAAGTATCAAAGTGAAATTCAGAAGAGTCAAGAGCAAGCAAAGACTTGAAGGGGAAAAAGGGAAGTAGGAAAAACACTTGTCTTTATCATGGTAATAGTAATGAAGCTGAGCAGAAGAAGCCCAGACAATGGGCTAGGTTACTGTACTATAAACTGCTTCCTGCCACTGAAATTCACAAGTCACCTTTACTCGGCTGATTAGAGAACTACAAAGCTAGGCGAGCTGGTTTTGACTTTCTGTCAGAAACTCGCCACTACTTAACATTTCTGATATTCAGAGCTGCCCTGTAGACATAGTTTTTGTTCCTGAAAAATTAAATGTGGACTCAAAAAAAAAAAAAAGAGCAGCTCTGTAGGGCTTATTGATTACAAATGATGAATGATGGGTTGGGCATGGTAACATTTTGGGCCTGACAATCCAAGGTGTTAAGCACCCTTAAAATTCTGATGGACTCTGGTGGGAGTGGAGGCCATTCATACTAGTCCTTCAATGTCAGTTAAATATGGGGTGTATCCCAAAGATTTATCTTGCTGCCCCTCTCCAAAGTCTGTAGGCTGGCTGGCCCTGGGCATAGTGGGGTGCCAAAAGTGGATGGGATTCTGTCACACTTGGGAGGTGGTCAGTGAAAAATTATTTCACCAGCCAGACTCTTCCCCCACTACCCTACCTCCAAAATGACAAGGCCAACTCTGTACCTTCTTCGAACTTTCTTTTAAATCCAGTGCCTCTGCCCATGCAGGATATCCAGCCCTTCAGGGACACAATCAGGCTTTCTAATCAATTAGCTTAATCCTGCTGTAAACTTGCCTATTTGCCATTCATGTCAATGAAACCTTGGTTACAGTGACTCTCTCACCACAAAAGCTTTTTAAAAAAGAAAACAAAAAAACCCTCACCTATCTGTCCATCTGCATCTGTCTACATTGCTTTAAAGGCAAAACTATAAGACAAGAAAAGGAAATGTCAGCAACAAAAAAGCACCCTTTTTGTGACCATACTACTTAAAATAATGTAGTCAGTAAAATGTGGAAGGATTTTTGGTGACTGTCTTTTTACCATAATAATTTTCCTTCGGGGTGGAGGAATTACTATTTTTTAAATTATTTCAGTAGATGAATATTGATGTATTTGCTCTCTACTGTATAACTTTTATGCATGAGTAGTCCTATTGTCTTTGCAGTATATGGACCTTTATAAATGATTATTTAAATTGCACCATAAATGTACATAATGCTTTACAGAATAAGTAAAGAGAGAGTCCCTGCCACAAGGAACTTAGAATCAACAGCTAGATGAATGTATGGTTCTTCATAGCGTGCATATATATATATATATATATATATATATATATATATATATATATATATATATATATATATATATATATATATATATATATATATATATATATATATATGCTCTGTCCCTGCAATGAGCTCCACATAGGCAGATTATTGAAGCACAGGCATCTGTCCATGCAGAGCTCATTAGAGGATTGAGAACATAGTATATTAAGTCAATTTTTCTTAAATAAAATTTAAAACACATACACTAGCCGTTTGGTATTTACAAGTTATCCCTGTATATAAGTTGTATGTAACTTCATTTGCTGTTTTGAGCATGTATTCGAAATAACTTTTTGTCCTTTTTTTTTTTTTTTTTTTTTACATACAAGAGCTATGCAATGGTGGGGTACAGTACAAGTAACAAGAACAATTTTTAAAATACACTTGAGCAGTCCATTGAGTGTATAGACTGGGACAAGTTCTGCTCTTCATTTCATTCCTATAAGCCTACTGATTGTATTAGGGTTGCAGAGAGGGTAGAATGTGGAAGGCACTGTATAGTGGGCCACTTCACTCATTGATTAAAAACTGATCCTGCCTGTAGGGTCTGATGGAAAGCTCATTGTAGAGAGTAGAAGGACTCCGATTCACTTAATGGGCTTTGGATTGGGCCCTTAAGTAGCTCAAAGCTCCAGAAACCAAACAATTTGTATTAAAAATAAAACTTCTCTATTTTGTTTTATTTATGGAAGTGTTATCGGCTAACTCAATCCCTGGGTGCTGAGAATTGTTCAGTTTTACAAAGAAGGCCAAATTTATGAATCAGTTAGAGATCCGTGTAATTATAAAATATGATTAGCGCTAAAAATTGTTATTCAGATGTAGTTATTAATGTAGAAAGCATTTGTGTGCTATGCAAACTGGAAGAAGCATACTAGTGGGGGGACTTGTGAGTAATCAGACCAGCCACAAAGTGATAGGAATGGACTTTCTCAAAATAAAAGAAAAGCACTGCCTATTAGGATAAGCCATTCCAGTGCACTAGACAGCTAGAAGTTTAGGGAAAGCTAAATGCAGCTGGAAGTGTGTTGCAAGTGACTGTGAATGTTAAAAGTATTGGTTTTAAAAATGTATGTTATATGAAAACATACGTAACCTTTGATAAAAATTAAACTAAATTAAAAAATAAACTTTACTGGCCTCATCCTGATCTGACATACGAGGTGTAAATTGACTTCTGTACTGTTAGTTTGGGTTTATGTCATTGTAATAAATGAGATTGTTTCAGTATTGGTAATAGGCCCTACTGAGTGCAAAGCTCCAAACTTTTTCAAATGAATCAAGTGCACAGATATTTCAGGACGTAAGAGTTAGTACAGAAACCTAAAAGTAATCATTGTCTTTCATTCTTCCTAAATATAAAAGTTGCTTTGAGTTTTCAACCTTCTGCTCAGTAAGCTCGTACTTTGTATAAGTTGTTACATGCTATTTTTTTATTTACAGAGCAAACCTTGCAAAAGGACTAGGAAGCATTTCCACCATGAACGACATCTGATTTACTTGCATCATATGTATCATCTCGCCCTTCTTAATATGACATCTTCCAAGAGGTCAGTTAATGTCATGAACAAACTGTATGAAGCTGTTTGTGTAAGTTAAGTTGGAATATTTTCATGTGCTGTATTTTTCTGTTCTTAACACACAGCTGTGTTAGCTGATATAGTTCATAAGTCAATTAATGTTTGAATACCAAGTCTCCTTGGAGTCATTGGTACAAATCCTAGGAGAGTTGGCTGAGCCCTTCATCTTTCCAAGGCAGATAAACTAAGGATGGGATTCCAAGGAGGACTTAAGTGCCCAACTGCCATTTTAGCCGCATAAGTCCCACACATTTAGATACCACTGAGACCTTCAAAACCAGCTTCAGTCTAACCCCATAGTTGCCTAAATTCCTTCCATGCCTCAGCTGCTACTGTTAAGGTCCCTGGATGTAAAGAGGGTAATTTTCCTTTTCCTGAAAAAGACCAAGCCCTTTAGAAAGTCTCATCGATTATTTGTAGCATATTGGGAGAGATGCCAGGGAGAACCCATTACCAAACAGAGATGCTTATTCTGGAGTGGGAAATGTATAGAACATTGCTATATTTTAGCTAGGAAAGCAGTACTTCCTGGTTTAAAGACTTGTTCTATCAGTGACACGTCAGTGGGATTGGCTTACGTAGGGTCCCCTAGTGGAGATCTGCAAAGCATTAACTTTGAGTTCAGCGCACACCTTCACCAGATACTACTGTTGTATTAATATAGATGGAATAAATGGGCCCAAGGAATTAAAGGTGTTAACGACCCAGTCACTGTCCAGTATTAAACTGTTTTAAATAAGGTTTGGTTTACAGAGTCCTTAGTCTTCTTGATACCATGGAAACACATTATTTTTTTTTAACTTTTATTAAAGATAGAGAAAAAGAAGGAAAAACAGTTAAATCATTTGAAATGTAAAGAACACCTCTACCCAGATATAACGCAACCCGATATAACACCAATTCAGATATAATGCGGTAAAGCAGCACTCCGGGGCGGCAGGGCTGTGCGCTCCAGTGGATCAAAGCAAGTTCAATATAACACGGTTTCACCTATAATGCGGTAAGATTTTTTGGCTCCAGAGGACAGCATTATATCGGGTAGAGGTGTATTAAGTACAACATCACTTCCTTTTCCCTTTAGCTGGAGAGGTTCTTTAGAAGGAAAACCCCCTTAGTCTAACTGTCTTTTAGAAGATACCAAAGGTGGAAAAAACTTTCCTTTTGAGGAAAAGAGAAGAAGTTAGTTGCGATGGGCTGGAGCGGTCATTGTTGCTGCTGCTGTTGAAGTCCAGTCCCATTTCCAAAAGAGGAAAGAAAAGAACAGCAAAGACAGAAAATGCAGCTTTTGTCTTTGATGTCAACTCTCATTTGTAACCCCACTGCTGGAAAAACACAGGCACAGCACATAGTCTTATTAGCATTCTGGGTATGTCTGCACTGTACTTAGAAACCGGTGGCTGGACCATGTTAGCTGTTTCAGGCTTGCGGGGTTTGGGCTAAGGGGCTATTTAATTGCAGTGTAGACATTTGGGCCCGAGCTCTAGGACCCCCTCACCCCACCTTGTTGGGTCCTAGAGCCCAGGTTCCAGCCTGACACCAAATATCTACACAGCCATTAAACAGTCCCTTAGTCCGAGCTCTGTGAGCCCAAGTCAGCTGGCATGGGCCAGTTGCAGGTTTTTAATTGCAGAGTAGACGTACTTTCCGAGACCTGACAAACATGTACCAGCATATGACTGTTTAGGGCACTGTATTTAACTGCCTCTTTCTAGTCATAGGCTTACAGCAGCATTGCAAAATATGAAGTCTTGGCTCGCTAAGCCAGACTTTCCTTAGACAAAAGGAGAGGGATAGGAAAGAAAAGAAGTAAGGTGGGGAAGGAAAAGGACACATGAGGGATGGGTGAGGTGGAAAATAAAGTCTCCCATCCCAGGTGGTATTCGGGATTCAGAAGTAGCCAATACAGCTGGAGATGTCATCTGGGTCCCTTTCTTGGCCTGGTCTGGTCAGGACATCTCAAGATTGGGATGAAGAAGGTCCGGGGTCCCAGGAGATGGCAAGGGTGACAATGATGGAGCTTATTTCTTCCCCTTTTTCCAGCCAGCCAGCGTTCCAGCAGCCTCTGCTAATTTTCAGCCCACAGTCTCTATTTTAGGACCCCAAAAAGGTAGTGTTGGGCGGAATAGTCCATCCCTTCATTATTTTGTTCACTCACCAGGCATACTTTCCAACGCACCAATTTTGGTTCATTCATTTCTGGTCTTACACTTACCAGGCATAATTTTAATACAGTCCTTGAGTTTTATATCAGTTGTCCTTTGTGTTTGGACTATTTCAGTCTCTTGCTTTTGCACATTTTCCCATCGACATTTCTTGTTATAGCTTCTTGTGACAGCTAATAAACTTTCTTACAGTATTTACAGTTAAGAACACGTTTACTGTAATTGTGCAGGCCCAGTTATTACAACACTACTCCCTGGATTTAGCATTGCATGTCCAATGACCAGTTTGGGAGAGCAATGCTACAGTTCATATTTGTCTAAGAACTCCACATCCATCATCCACCTGATGGGGCACTACTTGCTAATCTCCCATACGTGGAAATGCACAGAGGGCCTCAAACAAGAAAGAAAAACTTACCAGCAAACTGTCGTTCTTCAAGAGTCACGTCTGTGCGTTCACACTACTCATCTGCCTTCCCCTCTGCCTAGAGCTCTATATAACATGAGGACTCTATAGTTAGGGAAAAGGAACTGAGGTGGTTGCAGTCCTTCATTCAAAGTAGGGCAATGATGTCATCTTCTCACAAGATCTTTTGTGCGCCCTTCCAGCAGACACAGGTTTTCAAGGTGGTTCCGCAGCTCAATGTCAGATGGCATATCTGTAAGTGGGAATGGACAGAGGTGACTCTCAAAGAAAACCAGGTAGGAGTTATCATTAGAGCTGGGCAATTTTTTTTTAAGAGACTGGTAAATATGCCAAAAAATATAGTTTTGGAGTGACCAAATCTATCTGCTAATTTGGGTCATATTCAGTAAGTGGTTAGAGTTGTATTAAAAAAATTTCTCTCTTTTTATAATTAAGTCAAAATAGTTCACTTCAAAATGATGTTTCATTTCAAGTTAATTCTGTCTGAATCCATTGTTTTCCAGTTTTTCATTTTGATGAGAAAAAACAATTCAGTTTTGATTTGAAATTAACCAAAGTGGGTTTCCCTGCCCCTTCCCCACCCCACATGGCCACCAGTCTGACAGATTAAATATTTGCTCAGCTCTAGTTATGATAACATCTGCTGTGTATTCAAAGAGTGATGATCCTGACTGCTTTCTTCTAAATTTGCTTTTCTCTGTTTGGTGCTACCTGGAACAGACTGCTGGAGAAAAATGGTCAGTTCGCAGTTGCTGAAAAAGAGCACAGTGTCCATGATCTGGTTAGTAGTCAAATGGTCATTGCTGTCATCTATACCTTCTGCTTTTTAATGAATAATTCACCAAGGCAAAGTAATAGCTAAAGCGCTTTTCTTGACTGTCACTACAAATGCTACAAGCCTAGAATGTTCTTATTTTAAAGCTTGACAGTATCCTTTACAGTCCAGACTGCATATCAGACAGATCAGTGGTAGGTATGTGGATTTGTGCACTGGCCTTTCACCTTACAAAACCACCACACAATTTGTTACAATTTATAGTCTCTGTAGAGGCCCAGGATTGAAATATAGGGTTCAGGCCAGTGCGGAAGCTTGCACAATTCCTATGTGTAGTATGCCTGAATCAGTCCAGCCCTATTAGCTTCCTACTTATGTAACAGCTAAAATAAACTTAGAACTAAACCTCAAGTGAAATCTTGACTTCATTCAAGGCAATGGCAAAATTCCCATCAACTTTAGTGGGGCCACAATTTTTCTCCTCCTCCGTTTTCAATCTCCTTCTGCAGTATTACATGTTAGCTAAAAGCAGGGGAGTGGAGTAAGGCATTATCAGGGGACTTGGTTATACCTAGGCTTGGCAGAATTTGATTTTTGTTTATAATTTTGACAGAGATCAATATTTATTTTAAGCCTTTTTAGATTTTTATTGTTTTTAAATTTTCACAGTTGCAGGAAATTACACAGGGGCCAGACAATGAGGGCAGTCAGACAGCAGTCATTTAATGACACTAGACATTGAGATTCAAAAAGTTAAAGCTTTTATAACTAGTAAAACACACATTGTCAACATCACATGTCAAAATATACAGAGTAAATATTCTTAAATCAAACTTATACGTTCTCAAGCAGAATTTTTCTTTCTTTGCCCATCTGTGTATTTTGATTATTATTGATGGAAATATTTTTTCTTGTGTTTGGGACTGTGTATGGTAAAATTGATGTTTACTGATGAAAAATCTCATCCTTCCAAGTTTAGTTATACAACTTTAAAAAGATGTGGTGCGAACATAACCTGTGTCCCCACCATGTAAGTGGGACCTAACATCAGAGAATGTGAGCAGTGATGTAGAAAAATAAAGATTGTAAAATAAAGATTGTATGATTCCCCTAGGAAATATTCTTTGAGAAGTATACTTTCCACACAGAACAGATTAAAAAACCATGTTGTTGCATACAATTGTGTGTAAGAGATGGTTTTCACTAAAACATTTTCTGGGGCTTTTGGACATTACTTGCATAGATTACTCTACTGTTAATGCTGTTTTCTTAAGTGTTTAAAAAGAGAGGTAGGACCAATCTTTCTAGACCCAGATGGTTTAGAATTAGGTTCCTAAATCCATATTTACGCCCTGATACTGCAAATATGCATCAGTGTTTGCAGGATCAGGGTCTTAAATCGCTAAATAGGTGACCTGTTTTTCAGTGGAGCAGTGGGTGCTGAGCACCCTTGAAAATCATGTCACTTGTTTAATTTCCTAAATATGGATTTTGGGTTCTAACTCTAAACACTGCAATCTTAAAATTTTGGGCTTGATTATACCACCTTTTTGTGTGTGAAAATTCTCTTTATATCTCCTTCCTACACTGGCCAATTTGTATTAAGATCTTGAGTCATCAGGGAAGCCCTTTTATAGTGAAATTGGGTTTTTGTTTTTTATTTTTTTATAGAAAAGCTTTACTCTTAGCAGAGGCTCAGTGTAACGAGAATTTCAGTTTGCAGATTGCATGGCACAGAAACCGTTAGGAACTTTCATTCTACTTCACTATAACTGGAGTTTGTCTGTATCTTAGTTCACCATAAGCAGTTTTCTCTGCCTGCCTGTCTGTCTGAAATTACAACTGGTAATATAATGAGAAAAGTTATTTACTAATAAATAATTTAGCAATTAATGGGGGAAATGTATTGAATAAATCATATACAAATTATTATTCAGTTATCTATAGAGCTGTTCAAATAATGACAAAAGGTATAACTGAATAATCTATTTCAATAATTATGTTAGAATCCATTGGATGAATCGATCAGGACATGCAGGTGGCTGAGGACAGACATTGGGATGGATTTTAAGCAGCCGGCCACAACTTTACTAAACCTAGCACCCCACCCCAGTGTTACTGCCCTGTCTCCCTGTACCAGGCTTAGAAGAGGATCCAATGTGGGGTTTACAGTGCTATCATGTAGCCCATATCACAGGCTAGACTCTGCACTGCCTACCCCTAGGATTCAGCCAGCTCTGCTGAATCCTCTCACTCTGCTCCCTGTGAAGAGGATAGAAGTATCAAAGAGGGACCTGGCTCTGTGAAAACTTCAGGTCTCCCTTTTCCCCATAGGCTGAGGTCCATTAGTGAAATACCAGGTCTCTTATTTCTGGGTACTGGCCCTTTTGGCCTTTTATCTGCACTGAACACCAGCTACAAGTTTCAATGGATTAAGTAGTCCTACAATTCCTAATGTTAAGTCCTATTCCTATTTAACCTAACTGTGTCTCTGTGAGGCTATAAGGCAAAAAAAACTCACATGCTCACCTACAATTTGGCCCTGATGGGAAAAATTCCTTCCTGATCCAGGTGACTGGTCAGACCCATGACATCCTAAAAACACAGGTCCTATATAACTGTGGAGAGGGAGGGTGAGTTCAGCTAAAATGGGGCACCAGACTCAAGAAACCCTGGACACGGGTTTAAATTAGTGATTGTGGGGAGCAAGGAGATAATTGGCTCCTGTCTCCTTCTAGCTGGCCAGTGGACATCGGAGCAACCAGAGGGAGGAGGGGTCTACATTCTAAAGATGTCTGGTTCCACAGGGAGCTAATCAAAACTCTCCCACCCATGAAACTGGTCTGGTGGTCTTATTGCTATGAATAATGCAAACAGTTCTTATTGTAACATTGTAGTTATGTGTTATGGCTAGAATAATGCAAAAGCTCTTCAAGGCAGAGAAACTTTTTCCACTCTGGGTCCAGTCCTAGTTCCATTGAAGTAAAAGGTAGAATTCCCATTGACTCAGTGGAATCAGCAGTAGCCCCTATGTTTGTAAAATGCCATAAAAAGGAGGCACTAGATTTTTTTTTCTAATAAAAGCTATAGAAATATAGGAAAGTTGAAGGGAGAATTTGAGGGACTAAGCCAATCTAATTCTGCTAAAAATAATCTCTTGAATTCCCATTTGATGTGTGACAGATTAGCGTAAATAAGAAACATTATTTCAAATTAAAAGGAACTAAGCAATACGTAAGTTTCTCTTCTCTTCTAAATGACTGGAGATGCCTGTTTGTTGAAAAATACCAAAAAGCAGCACAGTCCCTGAAGGCTGTATCTGACACTGGATAATGGTCTTTAGTATTACACTGATTTCAGGTATTTATGATGCTGGATTGAAAAAGAAATTTCATTAACTTTTCTTTCAAAGGTGTGTCTTCCATGGTTCACTGAGCTACATCATGGTCTGGATTTTATAGGCACTTCAACTGGATATCAGCTGAGTATGTCCCTACCAGCATGATTCCAGCTGAAGCAGCAGTTGCAGAAGAGCTGAGAGCTTCTCCTTTTAGAGTTTAAAACTGGTATAGATCTGAAGAGGATCATATAGTTCTAGTAACTAACAGATATGAATCACGGGTTTGAGGTTGAATTGAACATACTATGTTGCCAGGTGCCTTGTTTCCAATGTCATTTGTGGTTTTTTTACAAGAACAGTTTGCAGTGTTCTGCTTTGAAAATGCAGGGCTGCTTTGTATAACCTACCTTGTGCTTCTGTTATCCCAAGATGGAATACTTGTTTCCAAGTCATCAGAAACAACCTGGAAGTAGCTCCACAGAAAGAGAGATAGAGGAAAGCACATTTCCCATTTTGCTAGATAGGAAACAGCATGAGCAATGTCACAGGGGCTTCTCCAAAGCACACATCATTTTTAAAGAAATGAAAAACCATTCAAAGGAGAAACATGAAAATAAAGGAGCTGTTGAAATGTGAGTATGCTGTCTAAATGATTTGCCTGAATCAGTGCATTATGCCTATGCTCCTTAATTTAGAGTGGAAATAGAAACTTGTTATATAAGGGCCCCATTCCCTTCTTCCTTTTGTAAATTTGACTTGAAACATTGCAGCTCTTAAGAGCAATCACACATTAAAATACATGTAGGTGTGAGCTTTCAAATATCCTCACCGGTGAATATTCAGAGCATCACACCCTGGTGCTTGCTTCTGAAGTTAACATTCAACCTGCTGTGCAAACTCAGGATATGTTTTTAAATGTCCATAATTTTGTTCCATTGAAACTAGATCTCTTCAAGCAAAGCACATACTCCTCATCCAGGATTAATGTGCCATGCGTGCCAAATTGGAAATTTTAAAATCAGGCTGATTTCATCTGACTGTAGGAGTGCTTGTTAATATATTTCTTACCAGTCAACTATTCTCATGTGCAAATAAAACTCATGTTATCTATTCTGGAGTTAAAATGTACCCAAAACTTAAGGGAGAATGAGAGGAAAAAGATTGGCTATTCTTTACCCCAAAGGAGAAAATGAAAAGCAAAAATAGGAATTTTAGAACAGAAAATCTATCTCAACCATAGTTATGATGTTGCTACCATAGCACTAAAATACAGATAAATACACTGAGGAATTATTTAGATTGGCTATTTCTAGTAAGCTTTTCTAAAGATGTTTTGAATGTGTCTTACAGTTTGGAGGATCTGAAATACAATAACAGCGCCTTTGCCCCACATGAAATGATCCCTGTGCCTCTTACTATGGAAGATGTGGTTCTGAACAATCCAGTTGTGGCATGTATTTTTATTTACTCTTTTGTCCCCCATCAGGTCAGTGCTGTATAGCCTGAAGGAGCTGTCATACACTTTTACCCCATAGATTAAAAGTTCCTTGTAGTACTCAGAGAGCAGAACTATTACAGCATCAAATTCTACTCTCCAGTGCACACAGAGGGCTCCCCTTGAGATCAGTGGAAGCTGTGAACACAGAGTGAAGGACAGAAATATGGCCAAGTGACCAACAAATACGTGCAGAAACTCACAGTTGGGGGGGATCCTTTTCACTTAAACTGCATTACAGGAGTATCATTCATTCACTGCTTTATCCCTTTGAAATGGTGGGAAGTCAGGCAGAGGGGAGGATTGAACTTGCAGCCACTTACGCTGACAAGTACAGCATACCCTGCCACAACAAGGACAGTCTGGGTTTGGCAAATTTCCTGGCATTCACCACCAGGAGAGCTTCTCCACCTTTAAGAGGTTCATTAGAGCATGACCCTTGTTCCCAATCCTTTTGCTGGCCAGTAACCTTCAGGGTGAGTGGAACTATATTGGGGCAACGACGGGTGAGTTTATCAAAGCATCAGAAGGAAGATGAAGGGGTGAGGAAGGCAAGACAGGACATATGGAGCATGAGGCAGGGAGTGGACCTGCTGGGGAAGAGGGAGAAAAGATGTTAGGGAACATGGGGAGATTACAGCCATGTCAGGCAGAAAGCAGCAGGGGAGTACTACTAGCGAAGAGCTATAGATCTCCTGGTGGAAAGCCTAAAAGGTTATTAGTTACTCTCTCAGAAACCAGCTGGCCAAGGCACCAGGCTGCAGCACCCAGATACTGGTTCAGAACAGTGGTGCTTCATGTTGGGCTGTCTATTAAGGGGAGAGGACAGAAAAGTGCTAGTGCTTACCTACCTTATACTTCTCCTGTATTTCCTCCTTCCCCTAATGTGGCTGTTTATCTCCCCAACATTCAAGTTTCCCCATGTCTCCTCCACACTTCCGTCCCACCATACAAAACACTTTTTCATACATCTCCAGCTCTATAACAGCGTGGAGAATGACATATGGTCAGTGTGTCCAGCAGTTTTCTTTGGCAAAACCCTTAGGCGGTGACAAATTATGCTGATACAGGTTTACAGGCCTATGAAATAAAGTTATTGCAGTAAAGTTCAGTTGCTATGAGAAACCTAAACCTTTTTTTTTAAAGTTGGACAAGAACCACAGAAATGTGAGGGGAAAATACTGAAAGTTTTTGAAGAGGAAATTTTTTTAATAAGTTCCATGTAAAAGTTATTAATTCTTGTCCCAAAAAAATAAACGGAAAACTAAATTCTCCTGGGGAAAAATTATCATGGCAAATTTGGAGACTAAACCCAATCTTTAAACTGAAAGAGGGATTGTTCGTATTGTTTTATGTGCAAATCTCAAGGCAATCCCTCACTACTATAGTCACATTGGGCCTAGCTTTTACCAAGGGAATCTCTCCTCCCCTGCAGCTGACTTCAGTAGCAGTTGTGAGTAACGACTGCAAGACTCTGACCTTAAATGTTACAAACATCTCTGCCAAACATTAGAATGACAGGATGAGCTTCTATAGGCATCTTCCACTTTAAAGCGAATCCTAAAGCTTTAGCTCTGACAATCTCCCATTTTAAAAAATCCCTTTGCTCATATATAGGCCACTAATCTAGGTCTACTTGAGGGCATCAAAAGTAGAGCTGAGCAAAAATTCATAATTTTTGTCCTGTGAGAAATTCTAATACTTTACCATTTTTATCCCAAACTAGGACAAAAAAATTGAAATATCAGTTCTTTTGCAAAATGGAAATTCCAAAGAAAGTGTTTAGAAATGGCAAAACAGTTTCTCATTTTGGATCAAAATGAAACATTTCAACATTCCCAAGCCAAAAATGTTTCATTTTGGTTAGTTGAACTGAACTCCCCAAAAAGGTTCATTCAGTCAGTTCAATAATTTCCATTTGTGTTGCATTCCTTCGTGGGAATTGTAGTTTGGGAGTCTGATCACCCATGATGCAATTGATGTGACTCTCAAGGCACACCACACAACTTGGCCAGAGGGCTGACCACATTGTATACTGGGAGATGTACTCTGGCAAGGAAGCTCAGCCTATTGGGGGAGGAAATGGGAATCCAAACTACTACTCCCATGAGGCAAGGTGACAACAGAGAAATAGACATTTTATAACACAGTATTATGGCATGCTATGACTATCTGTTACAACCACAAATGTTGTGTACATCTGTTAGTCTGAATAATCATCTATGATTTTTTTTTTTTTTAATTTTAGGAACCTAAGTCAACAGTTACCTACTGGACTAATTATGTGGACAAAGAAGAATCCATTTTCTAAAGAGGAAAAGGATTACTAAAATACAGAAACACAACAGCAATGAAATTGCAGCTTTATGTAGATCTTTACACTGTATCCCACACATACTGTAATGTACCTATATTATGAAATCACTATACTGAACGTAATTGAACTTTCTACAGGCCAAAATCTTGGTCTCATTGAAAACAATCTGAATGTTGTCATTCACTTTAATTAGAACAGGATTTGGCTCTACAGCAGTGCTACTATGGAATGGTTCAAAACAGATAAATGTCTTGTGAAAACAGATAATTTACTGTACAATTTGGTTGAGTTCCTAATCTTTAACTGATCTACAGTATTAATTATTAGAACATACATCAATGAACTAGTGGATGCTTTTGTAGTTGCAGGTTATCCTGATGTGATGAAAAACAATTTTTCATTGAGCTCTTGCAGGCTGAGCAACGAAATCAAAGGAGAGAGTTTTAACAATAGTAGAGAAGTCTAGTTTAAGATAAACAATGACTTAGATGCAAGACACGCTTTCACTTAAGGCAGCAGACAGACTACTTATGGTCATTTGGTCAGAAATTCACTTAATTCATAGTTCTTTAATCTAAAAATCTACCTGTAAATCTATAGTGTAAGCATCTAAGCATTCACTATAAAATTAAATATGCTCACTTTCAGATGTTTGTTTTTTAATGGATACAAGAAGCTTGTGTGTGTCATGCTGTGGGAGACTTTGCACTTCATATACAAGTGGGCTCATCAGCCATTTTGCAAACCAAACACATCACTGGCTCTTGGGGCAGCGGAGGACACTTAGCACTGTGAGAGGAGAGACCAACTCAGCAGGGGAGAGAGGGCAGACTTGAAAAAACACCAAGAGAAAGTGAAATAAAGGTTCTCTACTGAAAGACTGCAGGCAACTCATAGGTGTCATCATCAGACTACTTGGAGGCAAAATAATTTGAGGCTGTCAGCTGATGAGTAGTTCCCCTCAGGCACTGCTTCCTTGACTGACAGTTCTGCTGCTTCCAATTACTGCAGTAAAGATCTACCCCCCTGTGAAGGTTCAGAGGTGAACAGGAGGGAAACATACATAGAAAATCATCCATAAGTGAGATATTAAAGGCAATGTTTTAAATTGATCAAAGTTTTACATACTTAAAACATATAAAGATAGTTTATCTGATTCTTTAGGAAATGTAGTATCATCTTTGGTTTTCCTACCCATCTTACAGCTGTGATGCTTAGAACAAGTTTAGCTAATATATCCATCCCTCGACCAAACTGGCCAACTTTCATGCAATTTATGCATGGCTGAATATGAATTACTTTTCATGACTTTACAAGTTGGAAGAATGGGGTTGGTGTTGCATGTTATTGTATATAGATACAATCACCACTGCACACCTGATAAGTAAATATTCCTTCATAGCGCATTACCATCAAAGAGAATAGCCTAAGGACAGAAGACAACATGCTGAAGACAACTGCTAGGGTCAGTAATCTCCATAGCTATCAAGCATTCCCACTGCTGTGTAAAAACTCCATTGCAAATTTCAATGTGAAGAAGTGAGTACCTTGACAGCCAGAGTATTTTAATAACAGGTCATTTATGTAAACAAAAATGTAACCAGTAGCTCTCAAGACTGGAGTCAGAAAATGAAGCACCTAATAAGACACTTTCAGAAATAGCAAAAATGAGGCTGCTGTGAGTCCACTACTTTAAGGTGTGTTCATTGTTAAGCCACTTCAAGTCCAATGTCAAAATCACAACTATCTTCTCTAAAGTTGATGGGATGTTTTCAGCTCCAAGCAACCTGTTGTCCATAGCTGATCACCAGGCCTGCAGTTGTAAATACGTTCAATCCAGTTGAATCAGTGACGAACAATTCTGTGATGGTTAAGCAAGATTCCACTTCAAGATAATTAATTTGATTTCCAACTTGTGCTTTTTAAAAAAAAAATTCAAAATATAGCATAAGGAGTATGAAACAAGTTACTTTAAATCTCCTCTCTGTCCAGTGAAGAAAATCTGCCAGCCTTTATTCATGTCTAAAAGAGAGAAGGGTTTTTTTTTTTTTAAGGAAACAAAGCATATATTTTTATTTTCTTAGCCCTAAATTTCAAATCCCTAAGAGTCAGCATTTAGAATGCTGTTAATACACCTACAATACATGCAAGTTTTCAAAACAGATTAGTAAAAAAATTAGTTCTTAAGGAGTCACTGTGCTAAAATGTAGAACAAAGACTTTTTTTTTTTTAAATCTAATGCTCTAGGTCTATGCTTAGCTACTAATAAGTGAACCATTAATTTTTAAGCCCAAGAGTCCTACCACGAGGACTATTCATGCATTGCCATGTTTTGACGTATCAGTCTGTATTAACATAGGGCACTGTAATGCAGAAATGCTTAATACTTTGCTGCAGTATAGTGCAAATAACCTAGTAGAACAAATTAATATTAGATGACTATAAAAGTGTCAGTAAGGATTACTATTACTTTTGTAATTTTATATACTTTTCTTAGAAAGGGAGGTTTAACTTGTCACCTACACTTGAAACTTCATTTCCATTTTCCACAACAGAATCAGGTTCCCATAAGGAGAGTTTTTAGTCAAGTCCACATAATTACACATGAAAATAAAATGTAGATTTTGGCATTCAAATAATATTAATCCTTCCCCATTAAACCCCTAGTACCACCCAAGAACTACAGTAAAAGATCAACAATCTGTAAATGGACACTGCAAGTTGAATTTGCCACAAAACTAGAATTTCTAATTTTTAGGTCAATTTACTTTTTTTGTGAGGGCATTTAGAGTCCTAGCATTTGCAGAGAGAAAGAAAACCAGCAATAGTTGAGTGCAGCTAAAAGTATGCATAATTAAATGCACATTGTAAGGTTACAATTTTTATTGATTTTTTATTAACTATAGCACTAATATCTTAGATTTTGAAAACTGAATTTTCACATTAATTTTTATTGTTCTTGTCCAAGATGAATTAAGTGCAAAAAGTTAGTCCATTTTGTGATATGCAGCTGCTAAGAGCCATATCTCTTCTGCATATACGAAGAAATATTACATCATCACTCCAGGTGCATTCTCCCCCTTGAGGGGGTGTTAACTAACTGAACATGAAAAATAGTTATTGTAGCCTGAAAGCTATGCTTTTACTTGCTCTCTTCCATTCACTCCTGCCTTCTATTCTTCCTTCTTTGTTCCCTCTTCCACTGAGTCTCTTGCATGAAAGTTTTCCTCTCCATCTACTTACCTCCAGTCCTAAAACTCATCTTCTCTATTCCCCACTCCATCTCCATTATTCACTCTTTTGTTCTTCTCACAATTTCTAACCTCTCCTCCCGTTTCCCTCTCTCATGCTCTTCTATTGCCCATTCTCACTGACCCTATTCCATTCCTCCTAGCCAACAGTTTTGGTCCCATAGTACTACTTAGCTGTGCAGGCAGGAGCCAAACACACCTTTCTGCTGACTGGTGGAGCCAGGAGCAGTGGAAGTCCCATTGGCAGTGGACAACGAAAGGAAGGAATTGCCAAATGCTGCCAGAAAGCACTACTGTGGAATACAGCAACATTTCCATTCAGAAGAAGGAGACACGTGGACCACAAGAAACACTCCAGGATCACAAACCACAAGGAAAGCATTGACACAGTGCCACAGTGTTTAGGTTGTATGCATGCATTTAAACATACATGTCAAACAAAAACTGTTTACTGACATTAGATGTCACAAGCACATTTCTATTAAAATTAGGTTTTGTAAAACCTCTGTGTTTTTAAAAGTGAAAAGAGATAGCTGGGGGTATAAATTCCCTAGCAGCTCTTTTTAAAGGTGTTTACTCCTGGAAGTAGAGACAGAGCGTGATTTCAAATTGTTTCACAGGGGGTACATCTGCACTGCAATAAAAGACCTGCAGCACAAAGTCTCAAAGCCCAGAGCAGTTGACTCAGGCTGCAGGGCTAAAAGTAGCACTGTAGACATCTGGGCTTGGGCTGGACCCGAGCCCTCCCTGGATCTCAGAACCCAGCCTGAATGTCTACACTGCTCCTTTTAGCCCCACAGCCTGACATCCCGACCCCAAGCTTAAGTCAAGTGACTGGGGCTCTGAGACTTGGTGCCACAGGTTTTTAATTAAAGCATAGACATACCAAAAGCTTTTAAAGAAATTCCCAGTCTTTAAAAAAGTAGTTCCCTCTATGTGAATTTAAAAAAAAAATCTCAGTAGCATAATACTAACCTGTTAGTGTGTTGTTGTTCTGGACAAGAGAATTTATCGTCTGTTTAAAAAAGAAAGCACAAGTAACAATCATGCCATCAGTTCCCAAGTTTTGGAAAGTTAAGCTAAATATCCCAACAAATGTTCATGACACTGCTAGAAATCGTGCCTCTCACCCCGTAATAGGTTAGAGGAGTCTCTTTTCAAAACAACCTTTCAGACAAGAAAAACAAATCATTAGTTAAGGTAAGACAGAACAGAGGCTTGGCTTTAATGCATGATCAAACCTTTTCCTTAGAAAGGCATTTTGTTTTTGAGAAAGAGACATCCTTCTTTTTTAGTAGGTTCTTCAAGCAGTTCTAAAATTCAGTCCAAAATAGGAGTTAGAAATCTATATGAATATTTGCGAATTTTTATATAACAAAACTCAATTAGCAAATATAAAAGCCTAATAATGTACTATCCCATAGAACATCATTTGGTTCCATGCTCCAGAGAGTGCAGCAGAAACTAGAGATGTCCTAGAAGGCATCATCCCTAAGTCACAGAGGTCCGAATAGTCTGGTGTTGTACGAGAATTCTTGCATTGTGACCTTCTGTGTTCCAAAAAATCTCTAGTGAACTCTGAACACCAGCAGACATTAATAAAAATTATTTTCATAAGAACTGCAACTTGTTCGGGAGTAATCCAGGAAGCCCTACCCTGGGAAAATTCCCAGCAAAGTCAAGGGAAATTCTACCTGAATTAGGGCAGCATGGTACTTAGAGGGCTTTTAGCCCATATAACAACTATTAGCTTAGTCGAGTTCTAACAAAGTACTATCATCCTTACCTGCAATT
Organism: Gopherus flavomarginatus; assembly: GCF_025201925.1. Lineage (NCBI taxonomy): Eukaryota > Metazoa > Chordata > Testudines > Testudinidae > Gopherus > Gopherus flavomarginatus. Next base: position 90,453,916 of record NC_066620.1, read on the forward strand.
CACTAGTAATTTGTAAAACAGTGGTATATCAATTTTGCATCGCCAGGAAAATGGACAAGATGACCTAATACTTTTTTCTAGCTCTAGATTCCATTCCAATGCTAAGCCACACCTAGAAACTGCTAGTTGTAGTGAGTTCTGCAGTGGTTTGGTCACTTTGAAAGCATTCAAACCGCAGATCTTATTTAAAACTTTTTGGAGACTGAAGCTAGTACAGAATACAGTATGCCCAAATAAATTTGTTAGTCTCTAAGGTACCACAAGTACTCATTCTTTTTGCTGATACAGACTAACATGGCTACCACTCAAACCTGTTACTGAGCACTGTTTCACTAGGACGTATGACACCAGTACTCTGGAATCTGCACTGGTGGTCCATTGGTCTCCAGATACAGTTTATGTCGGTGGTTATGACTTATAAAACCCTAAATAGGTCTCCCTCCTTGTGCCAAACTGCGACATTTGTGGTCAGCACGCACACAGTCAAGCTTTATACCCCTTCTTATAAGTGCAGGGAGACTCCCACGGGATGTTCTGTGAGGACACCAGGACTACGGCTGGGTGGGAAACTCTCTTCCTGTCCTGCAAAAAAACTCAAGATTTCAAAAAGTTTCCCATTCCGCATCATGCTTCTTAATTGTTATGCAGTGCCTAGATATACCCAACCAGCAAGGAGAATTTATGTTCATAGAACTTTGTAAATGTGCATGCAGTTTACCTCATTACAGGAGGCAACCATCTGATGGAGGGCTCTCAGGGATGAATGCATCTGCTGAAGAGACTTTAACTCCTCCTATGGAGTTTTTAAAAGGAATTTTTTTTTAAAAAGGAAAGACAAAAACCATCATAAATAACTTTACACACCTGCATTACCACTTTGTTGGAGGACTTAACTCTATGCTTTGATTTCACATTTCTTCCCAAAATATACCTAAACCCAGCCCACATCCATTTTAATTGTACATTTTTAAAATGTTGAGGTTCTGTTTTTTTAATAACATTTTCTATAGCACCAAGCATCTCAAATGTTTTACAAACAACAATATATTAAGCCTCACAACATATCTGTTAAGAGTAGGTTGTATCATTCATATATATATACACACATACACATACACACACACCCATTATGCAGATGTAAAACAGGCACCGAGCAGCTATGAGATTTGCACAAAGAAAGCATGACATTAGCAGAAACTCCTTTTAATATTCAGCAAGCCACTTATTTCAGTAGCAAAACTGTACAAAATACTCAATAGAATAGTTGGCCTCAATGATTTTTAATTTTGCAAGTCTCTAGCTAAGTTTTCATAACAAGATCACTACTGCAGGACAGATGAGTCTACACATATAATGCATTTTAAATAAAAGGAGCTAAGGCCACAAGGCACATTGCAAAACTTTTTCTGGCCTAAACGGGCTTTTCACTATTAATCTAAAAGCAGCCTCTTCTTGGGCTGAAATTTGGGTGCATGACACAAGTTACTTGCTTCACAATAATCGTAAAGTACATCATTGTAATGTTTTAGGGAAATGTATAGGTGGTACTGAGATGTTTGTGTTGCAAATAAGGCCAGGCAATAGTTTAGTTAACTCTTTCAATTTCAGGTACAAATCCTAGAACCGTTTTCTGTCACTTAGCTTTTGTACACACTTATTTTTACACCCTCTCTCTTTAAGGTCAAATCACACCTGGCTGGCGCTCGCCTTTCACGTGGTGTTGGCGGGAAGGCTGCGGCAGGGGAGAGCGCAAAGGAGGGCGCGGACTGGGAACTCAAACACCCTAGTCCCGGCGCGGGCACCTCGCACGTTTACATTCCCGCCTTCCCCACGGAACTGAGGGCAGCGCCCCGGCGAGGTCTGACCAGAGCCTCCCGGTTCACCCGCTAATCGCTGCCCCTTATCGCCCGGCACCGTCTCGGCTTGCGAGGCTCCGCGGTCCGTTCACGGGAATCACGTTATGCGGCTCCCGCAGCCTGGGGGCTCTTACCCCGGCAGGCTCGGCCCGGGGGAGGGGCGATAGACCAGCGCGGCCCCGGCGGGTCAAGGCCACGGGCCCTCGCCCACCGCACTTGGCTTAAACATCGCGAGAGTTCAGCTCGCCGCGCCGGGGGCGGGTCTGCGCGTCCCTCCTGCCGGCCGGTGGGCTCCGGCCGCGCGGGTCCGCACACACCGCCTGTCGCAACAGTCACGATAAACTCAGGGAACCGGCGCCGCTGGGGCCCCGGCATCGAGGCGGGAACCCCAGGTGGCCCCCGGGGCGGGTCCTTGCCCCCCGTGACAGCGCTGAGAGCCCGCGCAGCGCCCCCCTTGGGCTAGTGCCCCGGCCGGAGAGAACGTGACCCCCCCCATCCCAGCATGCACCGCTCCACCGGACGCCACCACGGCCCAAAGAAGCAGGCACTCGTGACTCGGCGTGGCCAGCAGCGCGCGTGGGGGCGAGACGGGGCGGGGCTCTACTCCAACCTGCAGCCGCGCGGCCTCCTGCTCTCGCGCCGGCCCCGCTCTGGCGCCGGGGGTCCGGTACTGCTGCTCCTTGCCCGACATGGTGAGAAGCCCCCGAGAGGGAGGGGGCGAGAGGAGGAGTCTACCGAGCGCGCGCCGCCGCCCCGGCCGGCGTTTGATGCAGCGCGCGGGGCGGGGCGGGGCGGGGCACTACCCGTGGTGTCACGTGGGAGGGAGAGGCCGGGGCGGGTGAGCTTCCGGCGGGCTGCCAGCGCGAGAGGCTGGTGCCTGGTGGGGAGGGGGGCACCGCACCGCACCGCACGTGCAAATCCGTCTTGCCTCTCGTGAGCTAAGCGGCAGCATGAAAGCATCGCTGAACTGGCCTCTACTCCCCTGGGCTCCAGCCAGGAGAGCCCTTGGTTAGCTTGACGTGCGCTGGCCCCAAGGGAACGTCTCACATCAGTACTGCTCCTAGGTTTTACCTCTGGTGCTGAGCACCCCTCTACACAATGAATTTTATCCATGTCAGGGGTCAGGTTCTAACAGGATGTTCCCCTAGCCACAAGGCATAGACACAGTGTGGTCTCACGTAGGTATATGGGACTAAATGCATTGTCACACCATGTTACTGAACCACATTGAAGCACTCATCTTTTGTGATGGGCATTGCAGACAGTGCCATGAAATTGACAAGACAACCAACAGCTGATGTAAAGAACATGGCCCTAACTACACCAACATAAACCCTATGCCTCTCTTAGAGGTGCAGTTATTACATCAGGGGACAAGGCTGTAGTGTCTACACTGACATAAATAGGTTGACATAAGTTGCCTTACATCAACCTGTGTAATGTAGACCAGGCTAAGGGAGTGAAGGAGCAGTACTGGGCCAAGAGGGACTTGCCCCTCAGCAGCTGCGGAGCATGCTGCAGGTTGGGGGGGAGGGGATTCAGGGCACCAGTGAGCGGAGCCTCGGGCAGAAGAGGTGGAGGGTTCACTGCTGCCCATGAAACGGGGAATACTTATTTGACCAACTAAACACCGACTTGATCGGGAACTCTCTTTTGGAAGGGGATAGGGTCTGTGATCATGCTCCAAATCAAAGAGGGAGCAGGGAGGTAGGAAGGCTTATCTGGTGCACCAGGAAGAGGTGATTGAGACATTCCATGCCGCTCTCCCTTGGGCCAGGACCCAGTGGAGAGGGAGGACCCTGGTCTCTTTACGTTTCTCCCTCACTCCCAGTCCCTGATGGACCACAATTTGACTGCTGGGCCTGTTGACCATCAGGCAAGTGACCCATCCTGGGATTTTGGGAGTGGAAAGACTGTTGAGCCACAGCCTGCCCACTTGATCTGCTGGTCTCTGAGTAGAACCTGCTACATCTTTACATTCTGTTTCTGGTGCCATGTAAACCAAAAAAATAAGACTACTTCACTTGCGAAGCATTTGGGAATCAAAATCTAAATCAAAACAAAATTATATTCAATTCCTGTGTAAGGTCGCTCCCAAGCCTCAACAAATTAATAACCTCCAGACCAAGAGAACAAACAACCTCACCCAAACTGAATTATGCTCAAGACTTTAGACCAAAACCTACAAACAACAATATATGTCACTGGAAGTAACAGATGAAAAACAACAAGTTAGACTGCTAAAAAACAACCTGCAAACTACTTCACCATTGAACAACAATAAAGGAAAATTGGCAGAAATATGGCAGAGATAGCATCATACCAGGTATCAATCTGTCAGTGAATCATAAGTTGACAACAATGACAAATGGACTAAGGATAGAAACTCAAAGACATTGTGAAACCCTATCATAGATAGATCGATGCTTTTACTCAAGCTCAAGATATATATATTTTCAAGATATACTCATCTACCTCTGACAGATACCCAAGATTTCCCTTCTTTTTACACATTAGCTAAACTTGTATAGCTTATAAAATAACATATGAACTGGCACAGTAAAATGTAATGTGTAGCTATGCCTTTTACATATACAGATGAATAAAAGTTCTGTATGCTCAGTTAGACCTTCCATTACATTTGTGTTATCTTTTCATCTTAAATTCTGCCTTCAGTGACATCTATACAAACTTACTGCTTTCAGTGGGTTGCATAGCTGTAACTATCAGGAACTAAGTGAACAAATCTGTTGGTGGTGCACAAGAAGGAACAGAATCTACTTCTCTCCCTCCTAACTGCATTGGGTCTGTATGGCTAACAAGACAAGAGTAAAACATATCAAAAACTTATTTTTGTCACTAAGGTAAGTAGATACAACTCTAAATACACAAATGAAAGAAATGTTGAATGAAAAGGTGTCGTCTTTTTACCTAGTCTCTTTTTGGAGCAGATTGCACTTTAAGAAATTAAAGAATAAGAGCTCTGTATAACCTCAAAAGCTTGTCTCTTTCACCAAGAGAAGTTGGCTCAATAAAATATATTACCTTGCCCGCACTGTCTCTTTAAAAAAAAAGTTATTTAAGAGACTGAAAATAGTAGACCTATATAGCAGTACACCTAATTTCCTTGGATTTCAGAAAGGCTTACACCACAACTAATAAAGTGAACAACTATGGTATTGATGGTAAAATAGTAAGATAAAAAAGCCTAAACCTTGACATATTAACTGAGACCAGAGAGAGATATAAATGGTTACAGATCAGATAGTAGGGAGGTGACAAGTAGAATGCAACAAGGATCAATGTTATACCCAATCTTGTTCTCTTAAGGGAATGTTCAGCAAGACTTGCACATTTTCATATGACCTGAAAGCAGGAGTGCCGACACCTAAGAAAAAGGACAGTGACTACAAGGTTACTTGGTGGGTTTAAAGAGCTACAGGCTAAGTGCCTTATGAAATGTAAAGAAACAAGAATAGGATTGAAATGTCAACGGGATCATTATGGCCATAATCATAGCAAGACATTGATCCAGAAAAGGATCTGGAAGAAGAAAGATGGGGACAAAACCAAAATAATTCCAAAAACTGTCCACTGGGCAAAAGGAAAGACAATGCAATCATAACTTTCTACAGGTATGTTCAATGCTTCTTAATTGTTATGCAATGCCTAGATAGGAAAGTGATAAACACCTTAGAAGTACCAGGCATATCAGTAGACATTGGATTAGAAAGAGGTGAGAATATTAAAAGTATTTCCTCTGTGTCTAGTTTCAGGAAAGCAAAGGAGATGTATAAATAGATGAACAGAGGAAAAATCAAAAGACCTAATTAGGGCATTGAACTAAGAGTGGAAAGCACAGACCCCAAGCGATATAATGGGAACAATTTGGGGCATCATATTTCAGGCAGGTTATTGAAGAACTAGAAAAAGAGATAGTAAAGGACAACGGGGATGATAAAGGTTCTCTGGGTTTATAACTGTGAGGGTAAGTTAGGATAATTAGGTTTAACTATAACTAATCAGAAAAGAGTTTATGAAGCAACATAACGGATGGATAAAATTCCTCTGGCTAGAAATAAGACATGTCCCAAAACAGATTTAGAAGCAAGAATCGATAGAAGGTAAAGGACTAATCAGTAAGAGAGTTTGTGGGAAAGATATTTACATAGGGCTAGGTCCACAAAGAGGACTGAGGCTCAGTAATGCAATGCCTTATGTTTAGGCACCTTGCTTCCTATTGGAATCCAGAGCCCCAGATTAGGCACCCATACTTACTATACAATGTATAAGGAGAGTTAGGCACCTAATAATGGGATTCACAAAAGCCAGAAAACTGACTGGGGAGCAACCTAAGCTAGCCAACACAAAATGCAGGGGAGCGGGGATGTATGTTAAGCACTGCCCCTCTAAATCTGGGCTGTAGGGAGGCACCTCTCTCTGCTCAGGATACATGGCTGTGAATTCTCCAGGGGTTATGAGCCCTCATTTCACATGCATACATACAAAAAGGGGGCAGTGGTGCTCTTACTAACTTTTAGCCCAGCAGTTAGCACACCTATCCAGTGTATGAAAGATGCATGTTCAAATCCCCCTTCTCCACGGACAGAGGGAAGGAGGGATTTGAAGCTAGGTCTCCCACCTTTCAGGGGAGTACTTGAACCACCAGACTATAGTGTAGTTGGGTGGGGAAGCTCTTAATCTAGTGGTAACAGCTAATTTAGAGCCAAACATTTTGTATGTATAATTGGAAATATATGTTCCAATGTGCATTACTTTGCATTCATCAACATTGAATTCCATCTGCCATTTTGTTGCCCAGTCACCTAGTTTTGTGAAATCCCTTTGTAACTCTGCGCAGTCAGCTTTGGTCTTAGCTATCTTGAGTAATTTAGTATTGTCTTCAAAATTTGCCCACCTCACTGTTTATCCCACTTCCCAGACCATCTCTGAATAGGTCGAACAGCACAGGTGACAGTGCAGATCCTTGAGGGACCCTGCTATTTACGTCTTCCCATTGTGAAAACTGACCATTTATTTCCTACCCTTTGTTTCCTATCTTTTAACTAGTTACTGGTCAATGAGAGGATCTTCCCTCTTATCCCAGGACTTGTTACTTTACTTAAGAGCCCTTTGGTGAATGACCTTGTCAAAGGCTTTCTGAAAGTCCAAGTACAATATATAAACTGGATCACCCTTGCCAACATGCTTATTGATACCCTCAAATTGGTGAGACATAATTTCCTGGTATAAAAGCCATGTTGACTCTTTCCCAACATATCATTTTTATCTCTGTGTTTGATAATTCTTTTCTTTATACTATAGTTTCAACCAATTTTCCTGGTACTGAAGTTACGCTTGCCTGTAATTGCCAGGATTGCCTCTGGAGCCTTTTTTAAAAATAAGTGTTACATTAGCTATCTTCCAGTCATCTGCTACAGAGGCTGATTTAAGCAATATGTTCCAAACCACAGGTACCAGTTCTGCAATTTCATATTTAAGTTCCCTCCAAACTCTTGAGTGAATACCATCTGGTTCTGGTGACTTATTACTGTTTCATTTATGTTTGGTTGCAAAACCTCCTCTATTGACATCTCAATCTGGGACAGTTCCTCAGATTTGTCACTTGAAAAGAATGTCTCAGGTGTGGGATCTGCCCCATATCCTCATAGACTCATAGACTCATAGGTCAGAAGGGACCAATCTGATCATCTAGTCTGACCTCCTGCACAAGGCAGGCCACAGAACCCCACCCATCCAATTTTATACAACCCCTATCCCAGGACCGAGTTATTGAAATCCTCAAAAATGGTTTGAAGACCTCAAGCTGCAGAGACACCACCAGCAAGCGACCCGTGCCCCACGCTGCAGGGGAAGGCGAAAAACCTCCAGGGCACCTGCCAATCCGCCCTGGAGGAAAATTCCTTCCCGACCCCAAATATGGCAATCAGCTAAACCCTGAGCATGTGGGCAAGAGTCACCAGCCAGCACCCAAGAAGGAGTTCTCCGCAGCAACTCAGTACCCATCGCATGCAACATCTCCCCGCAGACCATTGAGCAGACCTGTCTGGTGGTAATTCAAGATCAATTGCCCAAATTAACGATCCTATCATAACATCCCCTCCATATACTTATCAAGCTTTGTCTTAAAGCCAGGAAAGTCTTTTGCCCCTACTACTTCCCTCGGAAGGCTATTCCAGAACTTCACTCCCCTAATGGTCAGAAACCTTCGTCTAATTTCAAGTCTAAACTTCCTAATATCCAGTTTATACCCATTCGTCCTCGTGGCTACATTAGTACTAAACTTAAATAATTCCTCTCCCTCCCTAACGTTAACCCCCTTGATATATTTATATAGGGCGAGCATATCCCCCCTCAGCCTTCTTTTGGCCAGGCTAAACAAGCCAAGCTCTTTGAGTCTCCTTTCATAAGGCAGTTTTTCCATTCCTCGGATCATCCTCGTAGCCCGTCTCTGAACCTGTTCCAGTTTGAATTCATCCTTCTTGAACATGGGACACATCCTCTGCATTGAAGATGGAAGCAAAGAATTCATTTATCTTCTCTGCAACAGCCTTGTCTTCCTTGAGTGTGCCTTTAGCACCTCGATCATACAGTAGCCACACTGATTGTTTGGCAGACTTCCTGCTTCTAATGTACTTACAGTTTTTGTTCTTGTTAATTTTTGTGTCTTTTTGTGTCTTTTGCTAGTTGTTCAACTGCTTTTGGGGCAGGGCTTTCAACCCTTCAGCTCCCACAATTCTTTGCACCAAAGGCAAGCATTTTGAAAAAGGACTCCATTTCTCTCTCTAGTTTTCTTTTTCTTCCAGGCTTGGTGGGAAGGGATAGAGGAAAAATGTAAAAGGTGAAACTCCTTGTAAAAGGTGAATAGTGTACTTTAAAAATGTATAGCTATGTCAGCACTCCCTTTCCAAAGCAATCCTGCTCCAGCTGTGACTGCCTTTATATGCAAGCTCTTCAGACAGTCCTGCTGCTAAGGGAAAGCTTCGTGGGTGTTGAGGCTGCAAATGAAAGATTAAACACTTGTTTCTTCAAGGTAAGCTGTAAAAATTCTCCTACAAAATGCTGCTAGCCTTTTAGAGCCCTGGATGATGCTTTTCCCAGAAAGAGAAAAATATTTTCATGACAAGTACTGTAGTATTGTTTTCCTCTAATTGAGGCCTTCATGCCCTATTATTTCCACTTGAATGAGATTCCTTCCAAGGGTCCTGTTTCAGCAAGGGAAAGAACTCCTTGAATACTCACTAAAGGGCTCCCCACATAGCCAGAGAAAGGAAGATGATACCTGTTTATCCACACCAAGAACTCCATTCTAAAGCCTGTTAACAAAAATAGAAATTAATAGGGTGACCAGACGTCCCTTTTTTAAGCCTTCCTGCAAGTGTCCTGACTTTTTCTTAAAAATGGGCAGATTGTCCCATATTTTCTGTCTCCCCCATCAGTACTGGCAGGTCTTGTTGCTGGCTGGATCCCTGCTCTCCATCCATCTGCCCACCAGTGGTGAAGGGGGTGTCCAGTGGCTGATGATGGGAGTGTGTATGGAAGGCTGGTGGCAGGGCGAAGATGCAGCACACGGGACTGGCTGCTCCCCCGGCTGGTCCGTCAGCACAGCCCCTGCTGCATGCTGGCTCTCCGCCAGTGGGGACCCAACCCCCATCCTGTTTCCAACAGGAACTGGCCGCATGCTGTAAGATGCAGTGGCTGGTGAGTACGGGTAGGCGCCAGGCGGTGGCCAGTTACATGTTGCCTCTGCTGCCCACCCATCGGCCCTTTACATGCTCCCCCTCTCACTGCCCACTCCGTGCTTTGTCCCTTCAGCCCCTTCGTCCCTCTGCTTCTCCATGTTCCACCAGTGGGGTGCATCCCGCATCCAGCGCTGTGCGGAGAACAGCCCCTTGATTGGAGCACTCAGCTCACCGACAGCCTGGGTGGCAGGCTCCTTCCTTCCCACTCTGCAGGCTCCACAGATTATATCATCAGGTTCCTTGGGCCCTGGTGCACAATGCATCCTTAGGGCTTAACCCCTTCCTGCCCGCACTGTAGCTAGAAGTGGCTGAGCTATGTCAGTGGCCAGGTCATCTCTCCCCCTCCACTTCCTGCTTCCCTGCAGCTGGAAGCAGCTCCCATCCCTTCCCTCCCACACAGTGCTGAAAGGCTGCTGCTGGCCACATTCTGTTGTGAACCCTGGCAGAAATCTGGGGGGGGGGGCAAGTGACTCTGTGTGCCCCATGTGTTGCCTTGGGAAGACTTGGCACCAGGTACAGGAGAGGTGGGTCTGTCCTGGGGGCCCAGCCAGGCATGGAGGGTGGAGAGCATGGGCATGGAGGGTCGGGTAGGTCGGTCACCCTCCTGGTGTGAGAAGGGTGTATGAGAGTGTGTGTGTGACACTTCTCCCTCTGTGTGTATGTGGGGGGGGAGTAGGGGTGTGTGTGTGTGTGTCACCCCTCACCGTGTGAACTCTAAAGCCTTAAAGGTAAGAAGGTAAATGAATCCAACTACACAGTATTTCTTTTTAATGGGCTCAGTCAACTTGATGTTAATTTGAACATTTGTATTGCATAGTTCAGATTGATTGCTGTTGAACTTGCTTGAATATGAGTAATTTTACCAGGTGTCCTGTATTCAGCATAGGGAAATATGGTCACCCTAGAAATAAACAAAGATATTGAAGCTATATTGCTTAAATTCCTCAATCTTTGTTGTCTCAAATAAAGTCACCGAGAATGTGCTCAAGACTTGTTTGTCACCCCTTCTCAGAATTCTTGCTCAGTCTTCTGGACTGGGTCAGAGGATTTCTTAAGTGATATAACTCCTCTGATAGTTAAATCATCAGAAATAGATACTTACTCAAGAAAATGTATAGATTATGGATAGTTAATTACTGTAGTGAAGGTATTCACAGTGCTTTGTAAATTTTAAAACAGCTTTTAGATATATTTGTCACAATTTCATGGTTCTATAACATTAATCTTTCAAAAAAAACCCAAACTGATTTTAAGCCAAATCTTAAAAAAATTATAACATCTCTGAACACCTCTGATTTCCCTCAATATTAATGGGAGTTGTAATCTGTATGTTCTACTGTATATCATAAGATTGTCAAAACTACAATTTCCTAGCTGCAAAGAGTCCGGTGGCACCTTATAGACTAACAGACGTATTGCAGCATGAGCTTTCGTGGGTGAATACCCACTTCGTCGGATGGAGCATGAGCTCATGCTCCAATACGTCTGTTAGTCTATAAGGTGCCACAGGACTCTTTGCTGCTTTTACAGATCCAGACTGACATGGCTACCCCTCTGATACCTAATTTCCTAGCTGTCAGTCAGTTATCCTTTATTGTTATTGTATTATTAAACACTCTGAAGAGTTTATAGTGATTTCTTCTTCGTAATCAGCTATACTGATTAGATTATCTTTTCTCCTACATTGCTCATTTACTTTGGTTGCCAAAGTAGGTTTTGTTATTTGCTCGAAGGAAGCAGAAATGGAACTAAAAGAAAGAAAATGATGTAAATGTTCAGGGTTAGGATGGCTGAACATTAAACTAAAGCACATACTAAATCTGACACTATTAGGGTCTGAAATCTGAGGAAGAAAAACTGAAATATATAAAAAGTAGGTCACCAGATTAATTTAAAATAATGACTATGAGAAATAAAACATTAAACTATCAGTGGATGGGGAGGGGGGGGAAGGATTCTCTTGTCTACTTTTTTTCTATTGTCCATGTAGCTGCTGTGAACTATTTAACATAAATATATTTTCAACAGAACATTTTAAATGTCTTTTAATAGTTACAAATGAGAAGATCTACAACAGCAATAGCATGCTGCAGTGTGGATAATAGTGGGCAGCTGGTATGCTTGTTTGTGGAATGATTGAACTCTTTTGGCTTTCCAATTTGTGCTTCACTTTGCAATTTAGGCATATATCAGTGATCCATTTGTGAGCTATGAGCTAGATCAACAAAGAGATTTAGGTTACTAAGTCCAAAATTTAGATCATCAACCCAACCATGCATCCAGCTGCTGCCTAACCCTGTAGGCATCTAAATTCTGTAGGTGCCTAAGTTATACTGGTAAAGTCCCCATGGTGCCTAAATTTCTGCCACTTAAGTCCTGACACTGATGTGCAGCTTGTCACCTAAGCCCTGGTAGGATCTTCAAAATAGGGACTCTGCTGCTTACCTTGCCTGCATGGCCCAATCTGGTGGGCAACCTACAATATCAGGCCCCCTACAAACTCCAGTTGAGGAAGGGGTGGTGTCTCCCCCAACCCCAATTAGATGCAGTGTCCCAGTGATAAGGGGGCAGGGGGGTGCTCGATTCAAGTCCCCACTTTGCATGATTTGAAACCAGGTCTTCCACTTCTCAGATGAGAGGCCTAATCATGCTGCTACAGTCATCCCCACTCTCTGTCTAGCCCAATGAATGTTTATGTATTTGGAGCAATTGAAAGACACATCCTCTATTCTAGTGGTGGGAGACCTTAGTTCAGATCCCTACTCCAAACCAAGCAAAGTGGGGATGTGATCCAGGCTCATCCACATCCTGGATGAATGGTTTAACCACTAGGCCATAATGCTACTACCACCATATTTTGTGAGAAGAGGCTAACCTTATTTAGCCACCTTAGTCCAGGAGATAGTCTGCAGCTGTGAGTCCCAAGTGGAGTGAAGCACCCTCTCTGCTGCAGAGAGCATGGCATAGGCCACACCCCACTCTTTGGCATTTCCTATTAGCTAGCTTAAGCAGTTCACTTAGTGTGCTGGCTTTTTTGAACACCATTCTTAGGTGCCTAATTCTTCCCATGTGTTGTATAGGGTGCTTGGGATGCCTAATTCGGGGCTGACGATTCCACAAAGTGGCAGGGCACCTAAATGTTAAGTGTTTCAGTGCTCTAAGTGTCCTTTGTGCATGTAACCCTATATTCTCACTGTTGTATTTGAAAAAATATCTGAACTATCCTGATATTAAATTGTCACTAGAGCTGGGGGAATAAATCCTGTTGAATTATATAGGTTCAGCTTCACTGACTTGAATTGGAATTATAACTGTGTAACCAAGAAGAAGTTGGTCGGAGATCTTTTAATATCCCAGAACTCAGTAAAAGTAATTGTATGCCAGTTTTGCAGAGAGGCCCTTGCTGATGGCTAACATTCAGTTTTGCATCTGCTCATGGTGCGTGAGTAAGGCCTTGTCTTCCCTAGGAAAAATAGGTATGTTCTTAACTCACGTTATCCAATTTGAGGTAACTAACTTGAAGTAAAATCCTTCTGAGACAAGGCAGTTTGTAGTTTATACACAAGTTAGTAAATTGAGTTAAAGACTTACTTGTGTGAAAACTACAAATTGCTTTCTCTTCAATTGCTTTACTTCGAGTTAGTTGCCACGTGTTAGCTAACTCAAGTTACAAACGCACCTTTCCTGCAGCAGACACAACCTAACAAGCAACAACACACCATGACTTGTCTGCATAACAGTTTTTGTACTGCTTTAACTATATCAGTTCAGAAACTGGGTAGTGTCCTTAGTGAGGACACAGTTATATTGGTGTAAAAGTGCTTATATCAGTATAGATTATTTCCTTATATTTCTCAAGGTTTTATGAAGCCTTATATCAAAGGAAAGATTTCCATGATTTTTAAAATTATGAGTGGAAATTGTTCAAAGGAGTAACATTCACCTGAAGTGTTTTCATCCCAAATTTTCTATTAATTCCTATTTTGGATTAAATTTCAATTGTTTTGCTTTATTCTAGTTAGTATTTATGCATGATTTTTCCTCTTCTGCTTGTATTCATTGATACACCCAAGTGTGTGAAGTGGTTTGTGAAGGACAATACCATACTCAAGATGGGAGAAGATTATTATGCGAAATCTCCACTTCTCACAACTGTCAGTTGATGATAGGAGGAAATGTTGATAATATCACTTTCTTGATGTGAAGTTGTAGGTTGCACACCATTAAAAGGACTAGGATTCTAGTGTATCTATCTGTCTGTGGTTGCATTTTCTATTCCTATTCATCACTGTAGTAACTGAACACTTTCTGCCTAAAATAGTTTAAGAATAGCAAAGTTCTTAATGGACTTATTGGAGACCTCATTTTTCAGGTAATATGAGCAGAATTAAGGCTGGTTCAGGAATATGCTATATATGTTTTTTTTAAACATATGTCCACTGATTAAAGATACGGTGTAACGTGTGATAATATTAGAATATTTATGTATCCTTCCTTAACTTTTCATTTCCTATATTTTTTCATACTCAAGCCAAAATACCCAAACCTGGGTGTCTAAAGTTAAGGCACCTAAACCTATATTTAGAAGCCTAAATAAGGCACTGATGATGCAGACTCTTACCAATATACTTAACTGTATGTAGGTGAGTAGTTTAGTTTAGTGTGATTACTCAGATGAATACATTAAGCATATGCATGTGTGCTGCAGGAGGCGCAGGACAGGTCTAAGTGTACATCTACGCAGGGCTAAAAGACCTGCAGCTGGCTTGGGTCATTTGGTGTGGGCTTGGGCTGCAGGGCTGAAAATTGCTGTGTAGATGTTCGGACTCGGGCTGGAGCCTGAGTTCTGGGACCCTTCACCCTCACAGGGTCCCAGAGCTCAGGCTCCAACATGAGCCTGAACGTCTGTCTACTCAGTGATTTTTCAGCCCTGGAGCCTGAGCCCTGCAAGCCTGAGTCAGCTGACCCAGGCCAGCCATGGGTTTTTTAATCCCTGTGTTGACATAGCCTAAGTGGCCTAATTTTCAAAAGTACTGTACCCTCAGCTCCACTTGACTCCCCAAGAAAACAGATATGTCATTTACCTGCCTAACTTGAGGCTCCCGGGTTTAAAAATATTGACCTTATATTTTTTATGTTTTTATGTTACATGTTTTACTGAATGTTCATTTGTAACTTAAAGTTACTTAAGTATTTTGTCTGTTATCTTACGGCTTTACAGTTCAGTTTCAATTGAGGAGTTAAAGTTGACAGGCCTTTAAAGAAAAGTGTTTTTTTAAGGATCAATTTCAATGAGGAGAGATTGGCATTGTATTATTCTGAAGGATGTAAATACAAAGGTGGTCCACTGTGGTATAATTAGGAGCAATGGGATAAAGTTAAGCAAAGAAAGATGTAGTCTGATTATCAGAAAAAATTCCTAATATATATTAGTCTATGAGAATATTTTCTTAAGGGAATTAATGGGAGTTCCAGCATGCAAGACATTTAAAAATCATCTGGACAAAGAATATATTATAGGAAACACTCTCGCACTGGCCTCTAGAAGATTCACAAGATAAGTATTTTCCATCTCTAGTTTCTATGGTTCTCCATAGGTATTTGGAATGAGAGCTGGTGAGTCTGCTTTCAAATAGAGAGAGATGAGGTGGATGAGGTAATGTCTTTTGTTGGACAACTTCTGTGGGTAAAAGAGAGGCTTTCAAACTTATACAGAGCTCCTCTTCAGGACCTAGAGAAGAGCGCTGTGTAAGCTCTAAAGCCTGTCTCTTTCACCAACAGAAGTTGTCCAATAAAAGATATTACCTCAACCACCTCGTCTCTCTAATATCCTGGGACCAACACAGCTACAACAACACTGCAAACAACAGTTGGAATACAGAGGGCAGCCAAAAGCTTTTAGCCATTTATACTTTCCTGCCAAAGTTCACCTTCCATAAAACTGAATTCCTTTAAAGAAGGTGCCATACTGTCAGCACATCTGTCTCAGGAAAGGAAAGGAAGAGCTGAGGGAGGAGGATGGCTGTTCATTAATTGCATCATATTGAGCTTCAGGGCAGACGTACTTGAGACAGCCAAAAGGTGGAGATTTCGAGGTTGCTCAAAAAAAAAAAATCCTTTTCGGAAACCTCCCTGTGGCAATACAAACTGTTTTACAGAAAAGGCAGAAGGACAAAACCAAGAAGCTCTATAGAGTTGATAAATTCCTTTTCAGGAGAGCTCAATTTTAAAGGCTTCATGTATCTAAATCACAGCCACCTTGCTATCTTTATACTAAGAATCTTGATGAAAATCAGAGCAGCACATCATTTGCACAAGGAATTTAAACAAAAAAAGAAGATTGTTGCCCTGAGATAACATATCAAGGAGCAAATAAACTATGATCCAGGTTCTATGATGGTAATCAATAACTTCATATGTAATCTCCTGTACAAAAAGGCAACATCCTTACAAATATGAAGATTTTCGTAAAAGCTTAAGTCTTCCATTGATGCCCTGAGAACAAAATGATAAGATTTGTATGGACCAAAGTTTGTCTAGCTAGATACAGTTTCAGCCATGCAGATCTTATTCAGGTAAAATTGCCATTGAGAAAAAAAGAGAATTTTTTCCCGAGTAAAACTGTAGGATTCAGCTGTTAGGCAGGCATTGATTTGGCTAGGGTGACCAGATGTCCCATTTTTAAAGAGACAGTCCCATTTTTGGGGACTTTTTCTTATATAGGTGCCTATTACCCCACCACCCCTGTCCCGGTCCTTCACGGTTGCTATCTGGTCACCCTAGATTTGGTACAAACTTAATTAACAAGATGATATGCTGCAGATCCAGTTTCATGATCTAAAATATACACCATGACTTTATAATCTTGTAATATTTTAGTTCATGGCATCTGAAATTATTTTCACACTCTGTTGTATTTTAGATGTCAAAGAGGTAGAAAACTTATTGGAGATTTTAAAACAATGGGAAAACCTTAGCTAATCTTGAGGCTTCCCTGCTGAGTGAGTGAGACCTAAATCACTGCAGTTTATATTTTAATGGAATTAACAAATCTGTTTACTATATGTATATGTTAATTTTTTACTGCTGATAATTGGGGAGACCTCTATCTTGAATGGAACTCTTGAATTAAAGTCTCATAATTAATCAATTCTGTCAAAGCCATGCACATGTAGGAACTTATTTAAGTAGAGTTCTTTCCAAAAGGAAAGATTCCACACCTTGAAACTAAAGCTACACATTTTTTTTGGAAAGCTACTTAGGTTTACAAAAATTGGAGAGATCTCCTCCTTAAAGCTCAGCAAGATAAAATAAAATATATGTACATACATCATCTTCTTTCAAGGAATTTTAAGAGTAGTCAAAGTACCCTAAATTACAGTTTTAGGCAGAGTTGCAAATCTCCCCCTAGATTATTTTTAAAAAGAAATATGGTTCTCCCAGTTTGAGAGATCAGATTTAGCATTAGACAGATGACATAGACAACTGCCTCTGGGGTAGAATGTCTGAATAGATGTCAGGATAGTTTTTGGCTGAGATCAAAAAAATTTATTTTACGTATCTGTTTCATTTTCATTTAATGTGAATATCTTTTTACTGTAGGCACACATGCAATACAAAATAGACAAAATAAACAAATGTCAGCTCAAAAATTCTTCCTCGCCCATCTCATTCAACCTCAGATTAACAAGTACCACCCTGCTTAATCTAGTCCTTCCTCATAAAACTGGGAGAACAGATGGGACTTGCAGCATGTAACTCTGTTACAAGAAGAGGGAAGCAAGCTCCATAGTTGAAGGCCTCTCACTGAAAATACCTTACCAACAGCTCCCTCCTGTTTAAAGCAGGAGACTGTTAGCTAAAGTGCTTTAGCAGATCGCACTTTGTTACCACAGTACATGGGGAAGAATTTAATTTTAAATCAAACTAAAGTATTTATAGGTGCTTTGTACTGAGATTCCTACTTTGAGTTAAGTGCCTCAGAATCCTTCCATCTTTTGTGCTCACTACCCTGAGACTCTTTGGAGCACTAACGCAAGTGGTATAAAGAATTCTAGAGCTCATATGGGAAAGGTGTGTGGGGCATGGGATACCAATGCACTTAGCAACAGCATTGCAAATGACAAATACCTCTTGTAATTGGACTTGTTAGGAATATTGGACTATGTAGAGGTGATTGAGGGTCAATGTTTCTTCTCTTTCTGTGCATAATTCACATGCAAACTGCAAATAAAATGTCAGAACAAGGCACAGAGTTTTCTTTAAGCTTTGTACATACCACTATTGTTTCAACTAGGGAGTGAGCCAAAGTTCACTGAAGTCAATAGAACAATTCTCACTGACCTCAGTAGGCTTTGAATCAGACCCCTCATGGTATCAGAGATGCACAATCAAACATTTACTACTCAATCATCAGAAAACTGTGCTTGTGATGGGGAAAGGAAGAAGTAATGGTTAGTGAAATATTTTGCCCATAATTCAGTTTAAAAGTAGTAGAGATGGGCACTCATGAGGTTATTTTCTTGTACTTTAGAGAATGTGTTGTATTAATATTCTTGTTATTTTTAATTAATAATTCACTCTCTACAAAAACCAAGTATCTACTGGAAATATAAGAACCCTCAAGAGAGAATGAAAGGAAACTTGCAGAAGAACTCTCAGACTGGAGGAATGAAAAGAAATACTAGTAGCTGTCAAATTTACTGCTGTTTAATTGTACTTATCTATAAATTAGAAATTTGACCTCTGGAACCTGTAGGTCAAAAGTGAAATCTTGTGGGGCTATTATGTAAGATAATACTTAACAAGTATTTAGTGCTTATCTTTGTAAATCACTTTGAATTGATTAACTCAACTAATTTAAACTAAATGAATTAATTATGTACAGTTTTTGGAATGTCTAGATTCTTGTCTGCCAATCAGGGGGAGAAATATGTTTTTCTAACAACCTCTAGAAGTATTTAGATTAAGCAAGGAATGTGGTAAACAGCCAGTGGATTGTGCTAGATGATAAAGGCAGGCTCATAGTTTAGCAAAGATTTTTTAAAAGATCGGATACTTACATGAATAAGAATTTATAGTTAAAACAGCTTGGATAAAAATACAAGGGTTATCAATCATAATGCATCAGAGCATAAACAGATCACCATCTGGGGTCAGGAAGAAAATGACCCTTGTGGTAATAGCACTGCAGGATTAAGTCCTTTGTTGAGGGTAGAGGGTTACACTTTCCTATGTAATGACTGACAGGAACAAAATGTATTGTCTGGTACTGAGAACATGTATGAACTGCTAGATGACAAGACAAGATTTAAAGATTTTGTATACACAGATTGATATACAGATTTTTGTAAAGGACCCAGGAACCAAAATGGCATCTGTATAAAGGGGGGAGAGGGTGTGGAATAATAAAAAAGAAGGGCAAGTGTTCTAAGGGCATCCAGTAGGCAGAGCACATTGGGGGAAACAGACCTGCATCAATCCAAAAAAAAAACAACCCACCCCCAAAATACGGAAAAGTAAGTTTTAGACCATTAAGAACCAACTTACCTGATATTTGTTTCCGTGTGAATTGGTTTGAGAGATCAGAAGACTGGGATAGATGTTAATAATAATATTATTATAGTATATTATTATAACATTGTAGTATAATACTAATTAGTATTTCTACTGCAACTTTCCTTTGTTGATCTCAAAGCACTTTACAAAGGTTTGAAAACATCATCACAAGGCCTACTGAAGTACAAAGATATTAAAGAATTGCCCAAGGTCGCAAAACAAGTCCATGGAGAAGGTGGGACTAGAGCCCAGGGTTCCTGACTCCTATTCTCTTGCCCTTGCCAACAAACTTCATTGCTTCCTATAAGACTAACTTCAGTGGCGCAAGGTAGGGCAAAATACAACTCCAAGAGCCAGTTAAGATTATTGAGCTCAAAATGGGTATTCATCCTCTTTGAGGGCAGGTAGTATTTCCATTTGCTCCTCCATCAGAGTTCTGTATGTGGGGAGGAGGGGCCAGCCTTAATTTGTACTTTGGTGCCCTGAGAAATCTACTGGGAACTTCTTCAGTGAGCTGTTACAGGCTCGCTGTTTCCTGTAAGTGCCCACTCTTCAAAAAGCACTGCCCATTCATGCCACTGCATTGGCCCCTATGATCTCTTGACCCTATAGTGAAGTTGCTGCCACTGCAACCCCATCCCCTGGTGGAATTCTGGTCCTTCCATCATGTCTATCTATTTTTACAGCCTCCAGTCCCTCAGTAAGCCACCTGATTAAAGGTTTGCAGAATAGGGCCCCGTGTCATCGTCATATTTATTTATTTAACATTTATACTGCCATAGTGCCTAGAAGTCAACCAGATAAGGGTTCATTGTATTGGATGTCTTACAGACATAAAGAAAGTGACAGTCCCTGTCCCCAAAACTTGCAGTCTAAAAAATTAGAAATTACAGATGGATGTAGGGTGACCAGATGTCCCGATTTTATAGGGACAGTCCCGATTTTGGGGTCTTTTTCCTATATAAGCTCCTATTACCCCCCACCTGCTGTCCCGACTTTTCACATTTGCTGTCTGGTCATCCTAGATGGATGAGACAAACAAGCAGCTCAGGGTAAGGGCAGGGTAAAGAAGGTAATATGATGTGTGCAATTGAGCAGTAATCATAAATTGCACCTCACTGCCTAGCTGTTATCAAATTGCAACATAATGAATACTTAGGAAGAGGTGAGTTTTGAAGAAGAACTTGAATGAGGATGAAGTGGTGGGCTGATGGGTTTTGACTGCAGGCTTTTCCCATGCCTAAGGAACCACATGGAAAGTTGGATGATCAAGGTTGGCATCACTGATAAGGTAAAATGCTGGACAGGTAGGACGGGTAAGTCATAAGGGGTTTGAAAGAAAGAACAGGACATTTGTGTTTGATGTAGTAGAAAAGAGGTAGCCAGCAGAGAGACTTAAAGATGGGGAAAAGCAGAAACACACCTGCAGGGAGTTCAAAAAACATCCAAATTCTGGTTCAGTTCAAGTCTCTTTCTGTGGGGTAGGCTTTATTAACAGGTAATATTCCAAAACTGGATCAAAGTAATGCAGAACAGTTGGTAACAAGCAACACAGACCTTTCCAGCTTTCAGCAAACTCGGAAGGGCAGAATACACTGCAACAGCTTCCGCTTTCCTTTTATAATGCCAACCGAGATCACCCATGGGGTGGGCAGGGAACCTGAAAGTTCTTGTAACCTCTTACATGTTGGAACTTAGGAAGTGCCTTTATACCTTATCACAACTGTGTGACCCTGACATAGTCAAAGCAACAAGCCAGGGAAATGATCTTAGCAGCAACATTTCGAAGGGACTTGAAAAGGACAAGTTTGCAAGCATTAAGGCCATGGAGGTGCTTACCCTAGTCAAGGCATGAGATGCTCAGGACTTAGCTGACTACCAAATACTGTAATTCTTATTGCCTTTTGTATAATACACAACTAAAATATTCCTATTTTATATTTACCTTGGTGGTGGAGTTGGTAGTCAGAGGGAAAAAGTATTGAGAGAGTAGGATGAAGAAACAAAATAGAGGAAAATTAATTTTGTTTTACAAAACCTGCTCTCAGGCTTCAAATCCCTTTCTAGAAGTCTTAATGTTCCGTGAGATTTAAATGCCAAGATGATGTTGGTTTTACGACAATAATTGATCAAATTCACTAGTTTTGAAATGCGCTTTCTGAGAAGGGAGGCACTCTGTCTGATTCACTATAGCCTTACATCTTGTATAGTCATTTACACCAGTGTGAAGTGGGCGTTAATTGCTACCATTTTGATCTGGTAGCCTTTTACATTCACTTTATACTAGACTAGTGTATATAGCTGCACAAGATTCAGGGCAATGGTGAATTGGTGCCCTATAAATGCAGATTAGTGTTGTTATGGCGATTCTGGTTGTTTAGTTATAATTTTCAAATATTTTAGGAAATTACTTTTTTTGTGAGAACTATTATGGAGGAAGAGATGAACACTACTTTGCATTATTAGATATTTTTGATCTCTGAACCACTAACTTTTCAATTAACCCTAATGTCCTTTTGCAGGCAAAAGTCCCATTGACTTCAGTTGGAGTTAGAGATCAGGATCAGTGGAGGTATAAGAAAATAGGTAGAAGGTATGGTAAAGCCTTAAACTTATAGGGGTGACCTCGCACTCTGTGTACCCCAAACTCCCATTGGCTTCACTGGGAGCAAAATAGACTTTTTTTTTTAACAGATGATAATCCTAGGCAGGTTTAAAGAGTAAATAATCCCTCTTTCCTTCCGCCACCCTTCACAACCCATTATGCTGCCTCCTCTTTGCACTTTTAAAAGGAATAGGCTACTACAGTGGTGGATGGTTCTTCTGTCATCCCAATTACACCAGCTGGCCTATGCAAAGATACTCATTTAACTAGAAGTATACTTCTAGGCAAGATTACTGTGGCATTGAAAAAATAGGAAAGAAATCATGTGACTGATTTTCAAAACAAAATATATTTGTCTTGCTAGCCCTGTTAATTAATCTTTCAGTCAGCCTTTCTTTAGAGCTTGTGTAGGGGGATGTCTGGTATTTTTAGGTCCTGCCCCATTGGTGTTACCTACTCCAGCTCCTCCTGAAGTCAGTGGAAGTTTTGTCATTGACTTCAGTGAGAGAAGAATCAGGCCTTAAGTAACTACACTGACTTAAAAAAACAAGTAGAGGTCTTTGCAGTCCTCAAGTAAAGCTCAGGTTGAATCAATGAGAGTTTTGCCCGCAATCAAAAATGCAGGACAGGCACCTACATATGCCCTACCATCCAAAACGCCAAGTGAGAAAGTAGAAATCATTTTATTTCACTCTGCTTGGCTACTTGATATGCAACTGTTTTCTGAAATGTAAAAACAAAACAAAAACACTTTTAAAGGGCAGCAGCCATATGCCTCTACAATTAAAAAACAAGAGCATGAAACTTAATTACTCATCTTTATGAACCTAAAATAAATACATCAAAACACTGGAGGTTTTTATACAATGTCATTTTCACAGTTTGGACGTATGTTTATAGGGGAACCTGTCCCAGTTAGGACCTATGTTCCTGAGTTTGATTAGGACACGTTAGTAAATTTGGGGAATTTCTGAATAAAGTGAATAATTTTGCTTGATTTACATTAAAAATTAAAGTAAAATGTTAATTGGTTTGAAGAAAATGTTCAGTAAAAGGCACACCAAGACTACAGCAACAAAGGAAGGGAGGTTTCTAATTAAAAAGATATTTGCATATTTATCGAGCACATATATTCTACATCGGTAATTCTGAACTGGTTGGTATCAGCCGGAATGTTATGCCTTCAGTTTCAAAGGGAAGGCAACAGACGTGTCTAGAGACTCAACTAGTATACAGTAAATATAAACTGAAATTACATTTAAACATCTAAGGCTAGTCAGGAGAAAACGGACGTTTATTTTTAAGGGCTAGAACATCTTGACACTTCTAATCTGCACTTTAATTTGACGATTTAATTAATAGCCCAGTTTTTGTTGTTGCTCTGTTTGATTGTTTTTAAGTTTGCATTAAATCAATCCTGGATTTTTTATTTTTTTTTTTGGTGAGGTAGGAAGAGTGATTTGGGGGAAAGAATCGTGTACATTCTACATAATCCCGCATTGCAAACTGAAAAGTAGGAAAACAAATACTCCAGACATTTATTTACTCACTGATTCTTAGCATTTTCAGTTGGACTACATTATATATATTGGTTATTATCAAGGGAGGATAATAATAGCATGCTCGGTTTATCGTGATAGCGATTATTTCCATGGCAGTCTTCGTCACATAACCTTACACCTAGGGAGATGATAATGCAGATGCAGACAGACAGATCCCATGAACGTAGGGGAACAGCTGGAAGCTGGTACTCGCCCAGCGTAAGAAGGAAAGTATTGCTATAAATTGGGAGTCTTTATAGCTGTTCGGCTGGAGGAAGTTTTTGGCTGTAAACTGTCATGCACTGCAGCTCTCGGTGAAAAGGCTGTGAAAGTGGGGAGTTTTCTCTCCTGAGAACCAAAGTGCAATTAAGATCAGAAAGGAGAAGTAGGGCAGAGGGGGAAAATAATAAAGAAGAGGGCACGAATAGCTGCCCAGGAAAAATCAGTATTTTCCCTATCCCTCCCAAAACATACACAACTCTCCCACCGTTTGCACTCATTTTTATGTTGTTTTTTTTAAAAAAAACCCTGCAGGTATTCTTTTGATCATTTTTAACTTAAATCCGGGAAGACTGTTTAAAAACTGTCAGCTAAATCTTGGGATATTCCTTAGTTCTTTGGGGCTAAATGGCGAAGTCACTAAAACAAATATAAAAGTGAAATATGCGAAGTGAAATAAACTCCACCTTCCTTTTGAATGGTAAATTAGAGAAAATGAGAACATCTCGTGATACTACATGCAACATTTAATAATAATGTTCAAAGCAATTGTGTTGCCAGTGGTATTTGAGCTTTCCTTACACGTATTATTCTTCTTTAAAATTAAGGAACTAGCCTGCTTAGAAATATTTTAATTCCGAATCGTCAATAACAATGTTTTTATTAAATTTCAAACCATCTTAATATATAATCAGATCGAATCCCGTTTCCCTTTCATACTAAATCCACTAAAGCAGACGCGTCGCCTTCGATTCCGCTTGACTCTGTTATGGTGTGTCAGCTCTACAGATGGTTCATTTGTAGGCATATTAGATCTGCCGAAGAATTTAGAACGAAATTTGCCTTACCCTGGATCCACTAAAATAAAAATAATTTCAGAACACTTCAAAAAATCAGAATGTGTCGAAAGCAGAGAGAGATATTTTTAAAGATCCAAACGGAGCTGCTAAGCATTACGGGCTGTGAAGGAGACTCCCTCATTCTGGATTCATTTTAAGAGTATCTTGAGATGCGGGATTTTGCAGTGTGATAATAAGATGTTAGAAATCTCGTCGTTTAAAAAAATAACGCAGATTGTCACAGATTGACAGCCTCGCATAGAATTTCTGAGCTTGAATGTTCATGCCTTTTTAAAAGTAAAGTATTATTTTTTGTACGGAACACCATAAGTAAAACGAGTGTGTGATGTTCGGCTGGTGGAAAGGATCTAGTGAAAATATTCAGAGTGGTGACTCTTCTTGCCCGATTTTTGAAAACCTGCTTGCAGAGAAAGATGGTTCCCCATCAGAAGTGGACTAGGTACGCTCAGTAAGCAAAGCATGTCGATTACAAAGCTTTTAAAAAATCATGTGCAAAGACTAACCCAAAGTAGAGAAATGTCTTCACCCTGTTTCCGTAAAGTAACAGAGAATGTTTGCATTCGCGATTAAAAAAAAAAAAAGCAACACGATCGAGCAAAATAACATTATCTTGATCACCTCATGTAGCTTTTTAAAAATACAACTTTGATTTCTAAACTTAAGATGAAAAAAAGGTGCAGAATATATGATATATTTGAAATGTGACTAATGTAGCAGTTTTATTCCTGAAATCAAGATGCGTATATAAATGTGAAAAGCGTGTTTATATAAAATGTGCGTGTATCTACATAAAACGTATCTATCTGTCTGTCCATCCCCAAGATTAACAATTTTTGAATATAGCTCTCCATACTAAACTTTGGTTTCAACTACTTGTTCTTCCAAAGCGATTGCCATTGACAGAGAAACTTTTCTTAAAAAGCAAACTTAAAAAAAACCTCATTAAATCAGTTCAAATAAAACTAATATCCAGTATTTTGAACGTAAGTATGTTTGCATGAAATCTTTTTTTTTTGAGAAATCCTTATTTTTACACTGCACTGCCTCCCCTCCCCTTCTTTTGCTCCTGTTTAAAGCGATTGTTATTGTTTAAAGAGACCCCATTGAACTATTTCCTGCTCATTGTCACCTCTCTCCCCCCTCTCCCTCTATCCAGAGATTCTCACAGAAAGGTAATAAACTGTTCCCTCACACCACAGATCGCAGCTCCTCCTGAGAATTCAGACCGTTCGAAAGCATTAGTATGTTTCAAAATATTCATTCTCTCACTCTGTATTTAGTCTTGGCCCGTGAGACTGACTGAAACTCCGAGGATTGGAAAGTTTTTCATTTAAAACACACAAATCCTCTAATCCAAACATACAATCTTCTCCTTGTTATAAAAGGAAGGGGGGATTAAGCATCAATTTATCGCTATAATGTTTATAAATATTTCCAGTTTAAATGTTAGTGTACTTAGATGGTTGTAAGCATCAGTCGTTTAAATATGCACATGTACTATAGAGATTAGTGGTAAGAGACAGAGCTACAGTCCTAAAAAATGATCTGAGGTGGTCAGTAAATTCTTTAGGTTGTGTGAAGGCAATAGTTCAATGAGATCATCACATTGAGGTTGAGGGTTTATTTCAGAGAAGTGCTTTCTGGTCAGTTGCTTTTTTATTCTTTTTAAACATTTCTTGTCGACTTAAAATTGGCCTCATGCTAATTTTAATGGTCAACAGGAATGTCACAATCTGTGACAATGTGAATGTGAGGTTTCTGTTTTAAGGGGTGATACTTTAAATGTCTAATAGAAATACATTGCAAATACTGTACCTTCAACAGCGGGGGAGGGGGAGGACTTGTAATACTGCCTAAATAATAACTCGCGCTAGCAGTGTCTACTTTCTAGGGTTGGCTGGTCTAGAATGCTGTGTAAAATAAAACCTCTAGCGTTTGCTGCCCTGTGTTGCGAGTGGCATGTCAATGTACCTATAATGACTGCTGCTGAGAAGGCAGGAGGCTGCTGCACACAGGTTATGGGGCTGTTGCTGAGATGGGCCATTTCCTCCTAGGCTGCTGAAGCCCCAACCCCGGCGGCTTTGATAGAGGTGCAAACATTTGGGGGCAGATTTACATAAAATAGCCGTGTTTAATCCCACTGGCCGCAATTAACATCACAGACTTCCCCGGGCACCGTTCTGATATGGCCGCAGGGAGCCAATCAGCTGGGTCGGCCGGACACATCAAAGGGGTTCTCCTCCAATCAGGGGAGCCCCCCCACAGGCATTGTGATGTCACCAGGGGATATTTATTGGGGGGGTATAATTACTGTCCCCTTGGCCAGTTCCAGTCGCGCTGACCAGAGAGGTCAAGTGGATTAACCCTTCTGCCACCACATTGCAACCAGCCTGGATTCTTCCTACTGTAAGCAGCCAGGACCCCCTCCCAGGAGCCTCGGGGTCCTCCTCTCCCGCGTGGCTGTTCGGCGTGGAATCGCCTCTGATAATTTCTACCAGGAGTTGGAGCCAGACCTGAGGCTGGCGGTGGCTGCTGGGCAGTAAGTGGTTTTGGGGGAGGGGGAGGGGAGAGGATGAGTTCTCCCGGCACGGAGAGCTCCGGCAAGAGCTTGCAGTACCGGGTGGACCATCTCCTGAGCGCGGTGGAAAACGAGCTGCAGGCTGGCAGCGAGAAGGGAGACCCCACTGAGCGGGAGCTACGAGTCACTCTGGAGGAGAATGAGCTGTGGCTGCGCTTCAAGGAGCTCACCAACGAGATGATCGTGACCAAGAACGGCAGGTAGGGTCGGGGACACTGCTGGCAACCCCGGGTGGGGGGCCCTGCCCAGCTCCCACTGCTGTAGGAAACCGCTGCAGCCCCAAATGATTGCACAGCCATTGGGGCTGAAGACTTCCTCTCCCCTAGTCCCGCTGGGGTTCTCTCCCCTCAGTTAAAGGGTCCCCCCTGCAACATTATGTTGGGCCGAGTATGCTACCCCCATGCTGCTGGAGACACCCTAATCTAATGCTGCGGGAGACTGCCCCTGGCCCCGTCCCGGTGGTATTTATTTCTCCCCCTTTTTACTGTAGATTTCCCTCTTTCCCTCCAATCCAGTCCTGCGGGGGAGGATCTCCCCGTAATGTGACTGGAGACCCCAGATCCGCTTCCTCTGCTGGGCCCCCTGGGTCCCCTCAGTGCTGCTGGAAGCCCCCTCCCCTCTGCACAACACAGCACCGGAGCGGGGGAGGCTGCAGCCCCGAGCAGGAGCCGATTAGTTTTTGCCCGGAGCAGCACAAAGGGCCTGAAGCTCCGCTGGGGGTGATTTAGGGCCGGCTGATCCTTTGCACCGGGACACCCAGAGAAAGGTCAAGGGCCAGGCCTGGGAGAGGCAGGTGAGGCGCTAACGCGGCTTCCCGGAGTCCTGTGAAACAGCCGAGCCGAGGCACACCGGAGCCGTGGTCGGCCTTGCTCTGGGGCTCGAGGTGGGGCGAGCAGGAGCCCTGGCCCGGCTCCCCCGGCAGTGGGGAGCAGTTCCCCCGGACAATGCGCCTCTCCTGGCCCTGCTCTCTCCCCCAGGCGGATGTTCCCCGTGCTGAAGGTGAGCGTGTCCGGCCTGGACCCCAACGCCATGTACTCCTTCCTGCTGGACTTCGTGGCCGCCGACAACCACCGCTGGAAGTACGTGAACGGGGAGTGGGTCCCCGGGGGCAAACCCGAGCCGCAGGCCCCGAGCTGCGTCTACATCCACCCGGACTCGCCCAACTTCGGAGCGCACTGGATGAAGGCGCCGGTTTCCTTCAGCAAAGTCAAACTCACCAACAAGCTCAATGGAGGGGGGCAGGTGAGTGCCAGGCTGGAGCCGCCCGGGGACCTGGCCGGCCAGGAGCCCGAGGGAGGGGCGCCGAGAAATAGCGCCTGCAAGCTGCTAGTTCGCAGCGCTCCGGGCTGCGCTAGGGCAGCAGAGACCCTTCCCGGAGCCTCCGTCTGCGGGGTGTCAGAGCTCAGTGGGGAGGGGAGGGAGGAGACACCCCCACCCCCAAGTTTATCCTGTCAGCAAAGTCAATCAGGGTGTAGCTAAAATTCAGGGCTGGAAGAAAACTTTTCCAGAGCCTCTCGCTGTAACAAGCAGCTCAGCCTCAGTTGTGTGACTACTTTCCTCCCATGACACCTATCCAGCATTGTCTGTAAACTTGTGACACATTTCAAAGGCTGCCCCTGTAAAAGGCGGGGGCTTTCTCACCTGTTGGAAATACAGCTAGGTCTTCTAAATAGACGAGTTTATGTATTTTATGTAGCGTACTGGAGTGGTCTAAAAAAAACCGGTTGCTTTTTATGAGCAAAAATAAAAACGCAGAGGTATATTCCTGCAAACCAGGCCAAGGAGTCTGCCTAGTAGATTTCACCAAGAAAGGGGAGCTAGATTTCATTTGTCCCCTACGTTATCTATGAAGTTGTTCTTCAGTTTTGTTGACACTGGGTTGTAATCAATATCATCTATAGTTTTAGACAAACCAACTGGACTGTTTTTGTCCTGATGAAACTTTCCAAGCAGAGGGGGATTTTTTTAAAATAGTCATTTCAGGGTTGAATTATTTGATAATCCAAAGTGTGCATATCTATCAATAGGCTGCCCTGCCAAATATAATGATGGATAATATTTAGGCAGATAATTTAGTTGCCTGATGTTTATCCTCTTTTGTCAGGCTTCACTTTTAGAATTTACTAGTGTCTGTTGACTTCTGGAACCTCCCCCACCCCAAAATATCCAGGGTTAGCTTTTTAAAATCAGATAGTGCTCTGTAACTGTAGACATGTGCATCCCACTGTGACAATGCTTATCTGTGCTATTATATATTTACAGATCATGTTGAACTCCTTGCACAAGTATGAGCCTAGGATTCATATAGTGAGAGTTGGTGGCCCTCAGCGTATGATAACCAGCCATTCCTTCCCAGAGACCCAGTTTATAGCTGTGACAGCTTATCAGAATGAGGAGGTATGCACGAAATGGGAAAGAAACCTACATGAACTTATATCCTCTGAATTAGCAAAGTGAAAGACACTGGAGCAAAATATTTGTCATGTAACATTTTTTCAATTCTCTGTGTTTCATTTTAAATTGTATATAAAGTGAGTTTGTTTGAAATTAAATAATAAAGCCCAATAAATAAATAATAATAAAGCCCAATTAGTAACACTAATTCCCTGTTTCCTATATATTGTAACTTTATTTGTTAAGTAGAATTATAAAGAGTCTTTGGATTCATCAAAGCTAACTACTAATGTTAGAAAATCAGTAAGAATAAACTCACCATTTTAAAGTATATGAAATAATAATACATGAACTAACTGGAAATGGCATTTTCAAAACTGACTCTTGTTTTCAAATAACTTCAATTAAACTGTAAGTTACTAAGTTTATTATCCTAGCTGAGATTTGTTGTTGTTCATTCTGGTCTACTGAGAAACCCAAAACTCTTTATAGCTGTCATTAGTGTATCCCCTTTCATATGTGTTTCCTTAAAGGGATAATAAAACCAGGTAACTTAGTTAGGCAGTGACAGTGGATGTCTGTAATTTTGTAGCGAGAATAATTTCAAGTCTACTGTTAACATTTGAGATGTTTGGATGCAGTTTAGTTACTTTACATAAGTCCATACTATGGCCTTAATCCTACTGCCCCTGAAATCAATGGTAAAACCCACTAACTTTAGAGAAGCAGGATCAGGTCCTAAATACTGTATGATAATGAGTAGTAACACTTGCAAAATAAGATTTTTGTTGTTGTTTTTAGATCACAGCTTTAAAAATTAAATACAATCCGTTTGCAAAGGCTTTCCTTGATGCAAAAGAAAGGTGAGAATTCTTGGCTAAACCCAGTTACAAAGTTTGCAGAAAAATTACATATTTGTGAAAACACATTTCTTTCAAATCATTTTCTTTGACTAATGAAATGTGGCTTCTTTGACAGAAGTGATCACAAAGATATGATGGATGAAGCTGGAGACAATCAACAGTCTGGGTATTCACAGTGTATGTTTAATTTCACTCTATTAAGTACATAACTTAAAAAAATACCTTATCTTTCATTTCAGCTTCTCTTGTACTTCCTTTCTACTACAATTTAGTAGTATGTTGTATCTGAGTAAAATTCAGACACCAGTGTTTGTTTGCAGGCATATGTTAACTCTCACTATAGATTAAGTATAACATTCTAGATCTGGGGTCGGCAACCTTTCAGAAGTGGTGTGCCGAGTCTTCATTTATTCACTCTAATGTAAGGTTTCGCGTGCCAGTAATACATTTTAATGTTTTTAGAAGATCTCTTTCTATAAGTCTAAAATATATAACTAAACTATTGTTGTATGTAAAGTAAATAAGGTTTTTAAAACCTTATTTTAAAATTAAATTAAAATGCAGAGCCCCCCAGACTCGTGGCCAAGACCTGGGCAGTGTGAGTGCCACTGAAAATCAGTTTGTGTGCCGCCTTTGGCATGCGTGCCATAGGTTGCCTACCCTTGTTCTAGATAATACTTAGTCCTGTCTTGAGTGCAGAGGACTGGACTAAAAGACCTCTCAAGGTCCCTTTCAGTTCTATGATTGGTGTCCAAGGCCACCCAAAGGATTCAGGGGGCCTGGGGCAAAGCAATTTCAGGGGCCCCTTGCATAAAAAAAAGCTGCAATATTATATAATACTATATTCTCATGGGGGCCCCTAAGGGGCCTGGGGCAAATTGCCCCACTTGCCCCTCCCCCCCCGGCGGCCCTGTTGGTGTCTGATTCTTATGATTATTGTTTTGTAGTTTTTCATGTTTCTTATTGTGTACAATATTTTTTATTAAATATTAATACTGCCTTAAAAATTCTATAGTGAAATGTTATAATCATATTAGTTTTCTACAAGTCAATGGGTCTTGGATATTAATAATGCAATATCTGTGGGGAGATTAATGGAAGGAGTGTTTTTTACTTCAAATGGTAAAAAAAAAATAGTGAGAATAAACTCACCACTTTAATTTATTTTTAAAGTACACCAAGGACATTGGAGGCACTAGTTTTAAAGTTCTTTTGTTTTCAGATGGCTAAAATGTCACTGTTTTAAAATTTTAAATTGAATTTGGTTTTAAAGGGACATTGTCAAAAAAATTAGGTCCGCAACTTGAATAAAAGGGCATTTACAAATTATAATGGGAATGGAATTTTTAAAAAAATTCTATGAAAACATTTCTTTTGCATTTGAATATCATCCCACATCAGTATTGGAAACCCCAAGCACAGCAATGTTGTGCTAATGGAGGAGAACCAAAAAGAGATGCTATACACAAAAGATTAAATTAACCAGTGTGGGTTTACCATCCAAAGTGAATGATATACAAAATGTACACACACAACAGAAAAAATGCAAAGTTTTAAAAATATTTCAGTTTTAATAGTCTAAGGTGTAATTAGTAACACAGGTAAAGACAGCATCTCCTGTAAAGGGCAGGGAGAAGCCAACCTGAATAATAGCGCTGGGAGGGAACCTGTTTTTTGCCCTTAATAAAATTGCCCTTTTCCTCAATTTTTCTTTCAAAATGAATTTTGATGCGAGGTGACATGTATCCACATTTCACTTTTGACAATTGGCATTTTTTGATGGAAAAACATTGTGTTGGAAAATTTCTGACCTGCTCTAATATTGAACTTCAGAGTAATAGTGTTAAAAAGGCTCATAACATTCATAGCCTGCCCTGTAGCATTATGTATCAGTGCTACAAAATGTCCTCTCTTTCTCATAGTAGGTGGCTGGCTTATTCCTGGAACTGGGAGTCTGTGCCCCCCCTCCAATCCTCATGCTCAATTTGGAGCACCTCTATCATTGTCCTCTGCTCACAGCTGTGAAAGATTCTCATCGCTGAGGAATCACCGTTCTGCCCCTTACCCCAATCCATATGCCCATAGAAACAACTCTCCAAGTAAGTTTTTATTATTCTGCGGCTGTTTAAAGAGGGAAATTAACCTAGTGGTCCAAATTTTGATAAACTATATCCGTGTACATCTGGAGTACTGAGATCAGTATCTAGCTCAGTTTGTGCTGAGGGCTTGTGACAACGATTGAAAGGCAATAACAAAAAGTAAATCCGTTTCTCTAGCCTCTTAATAATGGAAAAGTAAGATTTTGTAATGCTCTATCTAACGTTAGGTTATTAGACAATTCTGTGCTAACGCTATCCCTGTGTCCTACTGTAGAACAAGAATCTTGAAATGAAGGAATACTTCAATGATTTTTAGCCTAGGAAAGCTTGTTTATTCTGGCAATATTTGTCAGTTAATTTTGAGGAACATCTCGGGGTGCACGGCAGGGTCTGAGCCAGCCCTCACAAGGGGGTGGGGAGGGAGCACCACCCAGCCCACTCCGGTCCCGCCTCACCCTCTGCTCATGGCTGCTGGACCCCTTTTCGGCTCCTGGCCCAAAAGGGTGTGGACATATTTTATTACTGGTAAGGGGGAGTGCAAGAGAAGTTTGGGGACTTGGTTTAAGTGAAGATGGAATATATGTATCTGATGAATTTGAGGAAGAACCATCTTAAAGAAATGGTAGTGAATTGAGTAGACTTCTAGTTATGGTCGTGGAGTCAAGTGGCATTAATCTAAGTAAATAATTGAGGGCCTAGTTCCGCCACCATTACTCACATTGAGGAACATCTTAATCAGTGTGTAGTCCCTTTGAAATCAACAAGACTACGGGCTTGGCAAACTCCAAAGTGCTGCCGCGGGAGCGCTTTGAAGTGCGAGTGTGGTTGTGGCACCAGCGCTGGGAGAGCGCTGCATGTACTCCACCTCCCCATGGGGATTAGCTTGCAGCGCTGGGAGCCGTGCTCCGTGGGGATTAGCTTGCAGCGCTGGGAGCCACGCTTCCAGCACTGGGGCACTGTTTACATTGGCGCTTTGCAGCGCTGTAACTTGCTGCGCTCAGGGGTGTGTTTTGTTCACACCCCTGAGCGAGAAAGTTGCAGCGCTGTAAAGCGCCAGTGTAGCTAAGGCCTACATGTGTAGTAAGGTACTCCTCAAAATAAGTCAGGATGACAGAATTGGGTGTGTCATATGTCTATCCATTTGCACTTCCATGAGAAGAAAGGAGGGGATGTTTAACTAACTGCCCATCCAGGACTTTCTATGGTTTTTCTCTCCTTTCCAATAAAGGCTGTTGAAAGGGGTTTTGTTTGTTTGTTTGTTTTTAAAAAAAACACAGCTTAATATTTTAAATTTCATAAAATATTATGTAGGCTAGGTGACATAATCACCATCAAATTGTTCCAGACACAGCCCATAGCCTGACTATTCTTACAATACATAACTCTGTAAAGCGTGTTAAACATGAAAATTTGCATGTAGTTGATTTTTGTTGCATCTTGAACCTTTGCATAGGTTTTGCACATTCAAATAAAATTCCATGAGAATAATTGACTTCACTATGTGCCCTGCTTCTTCTCCCATCCCCCATAAAGGATTTTTCTCCTCCCCTTAAGTTCATGTGCCACAGCAACCTTCTCTGGCTGTGGAGGGTGGAATGGCATTGAGGCCATTGCTAATTTAGCCCCATAGTTACCACAGAGCTACATAATGCACTCCCCTCATCAGAGGCTGAGTATTTTGGCGTAAGGAACTACTGGAGGTAGGAAGTGAAATATGCTTTGGCAACTGAACTTAGGCACCTCGTATAGCAGACTGGCACATCACCTATTCGACAGCCCCAATAAAATTGATAGTTTGACACAATTTGTAGAGGTGTGTGTGTGTGTGTGTGTGTGTATAATATGCAAAGCAGTAATAAAAAAGCCATACTCTGCATTGAAAATGAGAATTGTGCCTCACTTTAACTGCTGATCTGCTTGGTTAGTGCTTGCTTGTTTTTCACAGCAGCCTATGGTGATAATTCCTCGGCCTGTCTTTCCATGCTCCAATCCCATGACAACTGGTCCAGTCTAGGAGTTCCCACACACACTAGTATGCTGCCCATGAGTCACAGCACTGGCACATCTACCAGCTCCAGGTAGGATTCAGTCCCTTTGCAATACAGCCCACCAAATCTTCAGAAATTGGAGTACTTTGGGTTTTTTAAATTGAAAAAAGGAGTGAACAGGTCATCGTCAGCTTGAAATCTAGTCAGTTTTAAAGTGAAGAGTTAAAAGTAGTTTCAGGTACTACACCTGTACTACAAGGGCTGTAGTGGCACATCTGCAGTCCTGCAGCTATGCTGCTGTAGTGTAGTCTCTTGCTATAGCAATGGAAGGGGTTTTTCCATTGCTATAGTAAATCCATCCCCTTGAGAGGTGGTAGCTAGTTTGACAGAAGAATTCTTCCATTAACCTAGTGGTGTCTATACTGGAGCATTGGTCTGCTTAACTACATCTGTCAGAGGTGTGAATTTTTCACACCCTGGAGCAACATAGTTAAATTGACCTAAGTTTTAGGTGTAGACCAGGTCTAAGTCTCTCTGCCTATTTATGGTTTTATTATTGCATTTTCCTTTTTTAATGCTTCTTTTCTCTTCCCTGTTTATATATGAAAAGCCCCTATAAATATGAGAAAATAACTGGCCATACAGGAGAAACGATGAAACTGACTTTACTCACATTGCTGTCAAATGCACAATGCAAACTTATTGGAGAAATAAGGGACAATTATTTTCTCCCATCTTTCAGTTCTAGGAATCTTAAGAGTTATTTGTAACAACAGTAAGTAAAATAACACTTTGACAAGTGTGAGAGATCAAGCAAACAGTATCCCTTTAAATAATAGCCCTTGTTTATTGCTTTTAAGAGTGCTCAGTGAAAACCATCCTCCTGTTACGGACATACATCATGTCTCTTTTTTTTAGACTTATGATTATCTTGATAAAATATTGGCTCACCTGTTGAAAGAAGTTATATGATGTTGGATTTGTACCCAGTGCCTAGGAACCCAAACTGGAAGTTACTGGGGAGTCAGATGGGATTTTTCTATTGACTTTAATAGGATCAGGGGTTGGCCCTCTATTTTTTTTTTAAACAACTTGCAGTTCAAATCTGTAGTCTAAATATTCTGCTAATGTACATGAATTGTGGAAGGCACACTTATTTATGAAATATGCAAGTTAGCATTTATCTATTAAAATACACCATGTATTTTGTACAACGTACTAGATACTTTTTTTACTAAACATAAATTTATTGAAATAGCAAGTACTCCCAAGCACTTCTTCTCCTTCCCAAAATTGTCTTTACATTTGGAAGGCAACAAAGTCGAAGGTACTGGACTGAGAGTCAAGAGACTGGGTTGTCTTCTTGGTTCTGCCATTTAATTGCTGTGTGACCTTGGGCAAGTCACTTCACCCCTCTAGGCCCTGGTGCCCTATCTGTAAAATGGGGATAACAGAGATAATGTAAAGTGCTTTGGGATCTATGAGTGAAAAGTGCTGTGTAAGAGCTAAATAATAAATGGAAACGTTAAATTTATCCTCTTTAAATTTTTCTCACAGATCAACTTTTTTATTTCTGGCCACCAGTAAAGAACTTTTGAATAGGTGTGTGGGTGGGGGAAGTAGTGGCATGAAGTGGGAGCTGGGAAGATTTAGGTAGATTCTTACCCTCACAGCATGCTGGCTGCAGCAAATCAGTGTGATCCACAGTTTAAGTGCCTGAGATTTCTCTAGTGTACTGAAGTAGCAAGAACCTTCCCAAAGTTCTTCACTATGCATAAAGTAGCTGAGTAAAAACACACCTGGAATGTGCTTTGTGAGGTGTAAAACTGCATAGCTGACAGGGAAAACTGGGTTAATTAATAATCCATATTATCTACCCT
This sequence comes from Gopherus flavomarginatus, assembly GCF_025201925.1. Lineage (NCBI taxonomy): Eukaryota > Metazoa > Chordata > Testudines > Testudinidae > Gopherus > Gopherus flavomarginatus. Next base: position 90,490,120 of record NC_066620.1, read on the forward strand.
TCTTCTCTCTTACAGTCAGTATCCCAACTTGTGGTCTGTGAATAACAGCACCATCACACCCGTGTCTCAGTCAGGTGGGATGGCCAATGGACTGAGCTCCCAGTTTTTGCGAGGCTCTACAGCACACTACCCACCCCTTCCTCACTCTGTCACTGCCTCCTCCTCAGGATCTCCACTGTATGACGCTGGCACACCAACAGACATTTCTGACAGTCAGTATGATACCTCTGCACATAATAGGCTGGCATCCACATGGACTCCTGTCACACCACCTTCCATGTAAACCAAGACCTTTCTTTAAGATAAAGACATTGTAGCTATTTAGTTACTCTAAATACTGAATCCACAATGAAGTCTTGAGGAGGGGAAAAAGAGACATGAAGTAAATTATAAACAAAAAGACTGCACTGCTTTTGTGTAAAGTAATTGAATTATACTTCTTACAGTATAACAGTGTATCATTAGCAGCATATAGACCTTATGAGTGCAATTCTCATCTAGAAGATCCACTGCTCTTCCTTTTTAAAATAAATATTTTTAATCCTTTTCAATCTGGCAGAGATGGGCCTGAAACACCAAAATGTGACCCCATATTCCACACTTCTCAATGTTCTGGGAATATCTGGATCTGGGGGTTTGTTTCATGCCCATCTTGACAGTTTTGTCAGTCTTTTTTTTTTTAAATAAGCTAATTCCTGTCAATTGCCAGTTAACATTTTGCTTAGCTGTAGTTGTGAGAGAAGTTTTATTATGTGCACAGTTTGAATCATTCTCAAATCTACACAAATTTAGCTAATGAGTGAAATTTGGAGAACTGTGTGCACTAATGTATATTTGTCATGAGAATATGGGGTATTCTGGTAGTTAACAGTTTTATGCACAGTTATATGCTTATTATATGAATTAAATGATGAAGACAATCAGCAAGAACTTTTTAAGGTGAGTTTCATTGTTTGATCATATAGCCAGTGAGCAGCTTTCAGGCTAACTAAACTCCTGCCTTTCAAACAGCTGTTATCTAATGGAGGGTGCCATCCAAAGTCCTGGGAAACCAATGGAAAGACTTCCATTGACATTAATGGTCTATGGCCCAGGCCCTAAATGAGAGAAGAAAGTCAATACCTAACGGTTCTTTCTAATTTATTTTAGTTCAATATTGTACTCTGATCAATATTTATTATTTGTTAGGATGTGACTGTTTTGTACATTTTAAGATGTATATATAATCCGTCAATATGCTGTGTACCTTAAGACAATCAGACATAGGACATGTCACCACATGACATATGGAAATAGTGTGGATCCAAGTAGTTAAGTTATTATACATGAGCAAATAACAAATGTCAGTAATTTGGGATGGGAGTATAGATATAAGCCTTAATGTACTCCAACTGCTTGTCTTCACTAGAAGATTAGGTCATGGTAATGTTCTTGCTGTCGTGTGCCTCATATCTTTGAGGGCTCTTATTAACTACTGTACTATGAGTTGACCTAATCTTCTGCTGAAGACAAACCCCAAATGCTGGGCCAAAATGTGCCTTTGGATGTGCATGCTTCTCCCACTGAATTCAATGAACACACAGGTGAGGGTGGAATCTGACCTTTATGCATAAATCATAACAAACCCCTTTTTGATGAAGTGTATAAGGTTGGAAAGTAGAGTTCTAAGTTAGAGGATTCATTTAATATTTCGTGTGCTATAATGGCAGCTTAAAGATGAAAAAGCAAATGCTTGCTGCACCTTTGGTTTCTCAAGCCCTGTTCCGGCAACTGAATCCACATGGGTGGGGATCTGCACCAGGCACAAAAATCTGCCCAGGCTGGTCCAACAGCAGGATCTGGGAGTTAGATGTTATTCCAAATGAGCCAATCACAACAAAGGGCAGCACCAGAGTCAGATGGCTGTAAACCATGTCCTCTCTCAATATTGTAAATATGGATCTAAGCTCTCCTATTTTATTGTGAAAGTGAATCATGTAAATGATGTAAGTGTATTGTTCTTTAGACTCTTCTGTAGAAGTTAGCAAAGTATTTTTCGTTATGTTTTGTACTTATATTTCAAAAGTATTAAGTTAAATTGAGAAACAGTTAGTAAAGTTTCTTTAATAAACTAAATGCTTAGTTTTCAATTTGTGGAAGTAAGTTTAACCTAATGAATTTCATTTATTATCTGTATTGCCATAGCATTTGGGAGCCCTCGTCACTGACTACGACCTCACTGCATTAGGTGCTGTACAGACACAGAGCAAAAGCTCCCTGCCCCAAGAGCGTACACTCTAAGTATAAGACAAGATTCAACAGATGGATGCAGACAGATGGGGGAGTACAATGATATAGTGAGACAATATTGGTGACAGGCAGTGGTCATATTTCACATGTGCTGAACTAATAGGTAGGTTGGCCCTTTATGGGATGGGAACATAGAATTGCCATATCAGGAAAAATGAATAGTCTATCTACTTTCACCCCTGTCAAAGATAGAACGTCTATGCTAGGTGTTTTATAAATAACCCCACTTCGCACTTTATTGTGCAGTGTTACTGCTGTTCCATGGGAAGGGAAGATTTCCTCATGCTCCAAAGTGATGATCATCTTAAACCCTTAGTCATGCGCATTGTAAAGAAATGTGTACAATAGTAATCGAATTCAGGAGTACTGTAGTATATTACTGGCTAGGAAGCAATGTTTTTCATAATAAGAATCTCATCCATTGAGTAAAGATGGACATGAATTTAAATTCTAGCAGATGCCTTGTGTTCAACCTTGATAACCAAACTTTTCAACTTTCCTTTAAATATATACCCATGATAATAAATGTATCCATGCATGCAAAAGCCTGCATTAGTACTTGCACAAAGTGGGTAATTCATGCCTAACTGCCCACTGACATCTTCTGGTTTTGGGTGCCCAAATGTCTGAGCACATGCACATGGAGGACAGTCATTGTGTGTGTAAGCAGGTACTACAAATGTGACTCTGAAAGTCTAGTAAAGTCAGTAATTAGGCTTACTCCACATGGTGGTATGAACTAGAGATCAACCTTTCATTATTCTCTGGATGGTTTGCAGTCTAGCAATAGGCTCCATTATTTAAGTCTCAGATCCATCACAATGGGAAAGATGACATTTCAAAGGGAATGGGAGTAGTTCTGTCAAGTAGGGCCAGGAAAGGAAGGGATATTGTAGGGAGGAAGGGATGCAGTGAGAGTAAGACACAGGGCTGTCTTTCCCTCTGGAACTGAAGTCCAGCCATGTTTTTGCTCTTTCTGGTCCTCTCTCAAGAGGTGTGAGCAGCCCAGCTGGAGTGTGGAGTGTAGATCTGTGAAATGATATCTAATTCTTTGAGTGCTCATACCACAAAAAGAAATTGGGCTAGGTCTGCAGGCAAGAATGCTTTCTCCAAGAGCAGGAGCATCTGTTGTTTTAGAACTGCTCTTGCCAAAGTGACCTGTCCTGGGTACAATTAAGGGCTCGCCCTGCTGCAGAATGGAAAGTGTCCTTAACCATTTCCTAGGTGAACAGTATACTTGGCCATACAAGTCTCTGTGACAGAGCTGAAATCAATGCACTGGAGCAGCAGGAACCTCTGGTTGCCTGGGAGATCATGTGATGTAAAACTGATGGTTGATGTTTCCCATACCCACTCAATATACCAGAGCAAATCTACCCTTATCCGCACAAGAAAACCTTGGGCTAAGGTGATAGATCAGGCCTGTTTATTTACATGTATTTAATATATTATAATGTTTCAACCTTATTGAAACACAAATGTTTCTTTTAAATAAGGTCAAAACATTACAATGTTTCTGAATCAAGATATTTTGACATTTTGAGAAATTTTGATTTGGAAAATTTCCAAATGTCAAAAATTTGCCTGGAATAGAAATTCTGTTTTTGGACCAGCACTAGTTCACAGGTTTAGCAGAGAATTTGCTACAAAACCTTGTCTATCTACACAAAACTTGATGGGTGAATCTTAAGTAGATATGGTGTATCAGGTTGTTTTTTAAAAGAAATATTTAGGAATGAAGATAAATTTGTGTCATTATTCTTCATAATTAAAAGTTGATTCATACATCTGGTACTTTCTCAACTAGTTAGTGATACAAATAGGTAACACCCTCTCTCCCTGAGCCTGTGTGGAAGGGTTAACACAATAAAAATTAATATTCTGCCTAGATTCCTCTATATGCTAAGTGGTCTACCTGTATACATCCATCCGTCTTATTTTAGAAAATTTAATAGCATTAGCAGAGCCTTCCTGTGGGATCCTGCTCAATGCCCACAGGTATAATTTCAAAAACCGCAACTGCTATAAGAAGGTAGGGTGGGAGTTGGGCTCTCAGACCTATAAAATATCTATGATGTTTTTATCATGTTACAGATGTCAAACTGGTCCAAGCATGGTAACACTCTTATGTGAACATGGGTGGAAACTGAACATGCATTAAGGCATCCAATTCACCTGGGGTTCTCCTCAGTTCCTCTTGTTGTCCAATGTAGAGAAATAAGGTGCCTACAGTGGTGGCAGTGCAAAAAGTCTGGGCTATCCTAGTTAAAGTGATACCAATTTCATCCACACCATCATACAAAACACCTATTGGGGCCACCCAAATTTGCCAACTGGGAACAAACCTCTAATTTGGAAGAACTAGTTGAGCAAGGGCATTGTATGGATTTCCCAATTAGTCACTGATGAGGGCTTTGCCTCTTTTCTAATGCTAAAGCAACTTTATGACTTGCCATCCTCAAAGGAGTGGCAGTACTTACAACTAAGGCTAGGTCTATATCTATACCTCAAATGCCATATTGGGTACAGCTGTACCGCTTTGATGAAGATGCTCTAAGCTAACAAAAAGGAGCTCTCCCATTAGCTTAGTTACTACACATCCATGAGAGGCAGTAGCTATGTCAGCGGGAGAGCCTCTCCCACCAACCTAGTGCTGTCTGCATGGGGGGATTAGGGACGGTAGAACTATGTCACTCAGGGTTGTGGATTTTTCACATCTCATTGACGTAGTTATACCAAAGTAAGTGTGGCCTAAGACACTTGCTAACATATTAATTTGGTCTGGATGCTGTAGGACTGCCAGAGGCCTCAGAGCTACCAAGAACCTTGGAAATGCTTCATAAACTCCCCAGGCTCATGTCCAATATATACTCAGTTAATGAAGAGGAACTTCATTAGTCTGGAGTTCTTTGTGGAAGTGTGGGAAGGGGATTTATCATAGCCCTTCTAATGGCAGAGCTTATTATGGAATTGTAAAAATGCTTCTGTGGATCTCGGGCTACTCTTGATACCACAAAAGATTTTATTCAAAGTGTATTGGACACCACAGAGCTTGCACAAAACAAAGGCCTTGTCCTCTGACGTTTGTTCACATTGTAACAAAGAAAAAGGAACCCTATGCTATGGGACTGGCCATCAGTCGGGCAGCTGTGGGAAGAGGTGGACACCAGAGTTAGAATAGTGCTTGGCCTCAGCAGCCAAACCTCAGCCAAAAATTATATCCAAGTTATTTACCTGCTAAACAGGTAATTAACTCCACCACAAAGACTTTCATTCTTGAGGGTTGCAATGATCACCAAGCTCATGATTTTACAAAAAGGAAAGAGTAGGCTTATGCCCAGACTAGAGCAAGTTAGCAGCCACAGAAAGAATAGCTTATCATCATAGAGATAAATTGTATGAACTCAAAGAAATTTGGATCCCCATTTCTAGATACATTCGGCTAGAAATGTTGAGATGGCTCAACGAATTGTCCATTCCACCTACCCCCCTGGTCCCTTCCTTCTTTCTTCTTCCTATTTATGTATGTCGTCTCCTATTTTATCACTCTTATCCCCACTCTAACATGCTATGTCTATGTTGTATTGTCTGGTCTTGCAACTTTGACAAGTTTTTAAATTTTGTAATTGCACAATTCTATTGGAGAGCCCATGAAACATGCAGTATTTAAAAACATATACAAGCTGTAAGTCATTTTACACTTTTTGTCTGTTTCTTCATGAAAATCAATTAAAAAAAAGGAAAGGAAAAGTTAATCCGTCAGCAGAGGCTGACAAATAAAATCTCTTTTAGAGGAATTTGCCAAAAACTGCCCTCTTTCAAAATGGCTCTGATTTCAGGAAGACTGAGGCTATGGGTTCTCCTCACTTAAGACATTGCCATTTCCCGATAGCCTTTGCAGTTTAGGCTGCCCTTAGCAAAGATGGCCACCCCAGATCCCTCATTGTTCCCAATGGGAGTGAACCAAAGGGAAGCTGTCAGCCCCCTGTGCTGTCAGGAGGCAGCCAGAAATCACTAGAGGAGCAAGTGAATATGGGAGCTAGGAAGGGCAAGGGGAAAACTGGGTTGTACTGGCCCAGGGAAATGCAGGAGAGAGTCAGGAAATATGGGAGGGAGCAGGAAGAATTTGAGGGGTAGGACACTGTGAGAGGGGAAGGAGCACATGAAAGACAGGCTATGGGAGGAAGAATGTGAATGGGACAGAAGCTGGGTGGAGAGGGAGGGGAGGATTAGCTGGAGGCAGGATAGTGATAGGGAGGAGGACGGAGTAGTATAGAATGGCAGCTGCTTCACCACAAGGCTTAGGAGAGTGCTGTCCAAGCAGCCAGCTGGATGTCTCACTGTTGTGTGCTTTTCCTGTAGAGCAACAGCTATAGACGTATAAAACACCTTTATACTAGGAGAGCTGTGTCCACACTGGGGCAGGAGGAGGGGGGCACCTGTCATAAACAGATAGTTAAGGGTTAATGTCTCTTTTACCTGTAAAGAGTTAACAAACAGAGACCCAAACACCTGACCAGAGGACCAATCAGGAAACAAGATACTTTCAAATCTGGGTGGAGGGAAGCCTTTGTTTGGGGGTTTTGGGTTTGTGCGTTGTTCTCTCTGGGTCCTGGACGGGACTAGAGGTGCAACCAGGTTTCTGCCAATCTCCCTGCTACAGTCTCTTATCTATTCAGAATAATAAGTAAGTACCAAAGGCGTTTATAGTCTTTTAACTTGTTTTTCTTATTTGCAGATGTGTACTTGCTGGAAGTAGCTTAAATTGTGTTTCTGCTGGAGAAAGCTTCTTTCTATTGTCTATAAGCTAAAAAAAAACCTGTATATTTACCATCTTGATTACAGAGACATGTTTTATGTTTTTTTTACTTTTTTTAAAGTTTTCCTCTCTTTTAGAATCTAATTGATTTTTTGGTTATCTTTTGTAAAACTCCAGGGAAGGGAGTCTGCGCTCACCAGGGAATTGTTGGGAGAAAGGAAAGGGAGGAGGGAAGAAAAACCTGCTCTCTGCATTTATCTCTGTACCTCTCTCCGGGGAAGAAGGGAGGGGGAAGGGGTGATTCAAGGAGTTTAATCACGGTGGTCTCCTAGTGTACCCAGGGCGGGAAAGAGCTGGGAGGAAGAAAGGAGGGGGGAAGGGAAATGGTTTATTCCCCTTTGTTGTGAGACTCAGGGAATCTGGGTCTTGGGGGTCCCCAGGGAAGGGTTTGGGGAGACCAGAGTCTATCAGGCGCTCTACCTGAGTCCTGATTGGTGGCAGCCTATCAGATCTAAGCTGGTAATTAAGCTTAGGGGAATTCATGCTAGTACCCATATTTTGGACGCTAAGGTTCAGATCTGGGAATTATACTATGACAGCACCATTGTACCACTTTAACTATATCGGTATGATTAAAGCAGTACAACTTGTGTGTGCAGAAAAGACCTTCATAACTCTAGTGAAAACAAAGCAATTGTTCTTTAGCACATGCTATGTACGCTGAGTTAAAATCTAGGCTGTCCCTTATGCTTTAACTTGACCAGTTTAGCATGTGCTAAAAAATACAACTGCTTTGCATTGATTAGAGCAGTGGCTCTCAACCAGGAGTACACGTACCCCTGGGGACACACGCAGGTCTTCTGGGGGTACATCAACTTATCTAGATATTTGCCTTACTTTACAATAGACTACATAAAAAAACACTAGTGAATTCAATACAAACTAAAATTTCATTCAATGACTTCTTTATACTGTTGTATATAATATACACTGAATTGTAAGTACAATATTTATAGGCCAATTGATTTTTTTATAATTATGGTAAAAATGAGAAAGTCAGCAATTGTTCAGTAATAGTGTGCTGTGACACTTTTGTATTTTTATGTCTGATTTTGTAAGCAAGTAGTTGTTAAGTGAGGTGAAACTTGGAGGTACGCAAGACAAATCTGACCCCTGAAAGGGGTACAGTAGTCTGGAAAGGTTGAGAACCACTGGACTAGAGTTTTAGAAGGTGTTAGATCAAGCTAGATATCATATTCTAACAACACACCTCTGAATTCTAGTTAATGAACCAGCCACAGGGTCTAACAAATTTCCCCCTGGGTCACCTCCTGGGACGCTCCTTTGTGACACACTATGAGAAGTTCATTGGCCTGAGAAATCATGCGCCAGCTGCCATTCCAAGGCTGGGGAAGCCCAGAGGTTAAGAAAGAAGCAGTAATTGTTTGAATTTCGATGTAGGGGTGAGATCTAATACTAAACCTTTACACATAAGATTTAAAAACCCCTAAGAAACGAATATGTCATTGTGAAATAATGAAAGTTGCTACACAAAGAAGATACCTGACACAAACATAAGGATATGAACATTTTGGGAATTCTGTAATTTGGAAACTTCCTTGATTACATGTAGTGCCCCAATGTCAAGTATAATTCCCAAATCTGGACCTTAGCATCCAGGATATGGGTACTAGCATAAAGTCCTCTAAGCTTATTTACCAGCTTAGATTCTGTAGCGCTGCCACCAATCAGGAATTTTTAGGGCCTGATACCCTCTGGTTCCCCCAAAACCTTCCCAGGGGACCCCAAGACCCAGATTCCTTGAGTCTCACAGCAAAGGGAAATAAACCATTCTTTCCCACCTCTTTACATCCTCCCAGATCTTTCCTGCCTGGGTACACTAGGAGATACCGTGAATCAATTCCTTGAAACACAACACAGAGAGATCAAGTTTCTCTCTCCCCCTCACCCAGAGGCAATACAAATTTACCTTTCCCTCCTTGCTTCCCACCAATTCCCTGGTATATACAGACTCAATTTCTTTGAGCCTTAATTAGGAGAGAAAAATCAACAGGTCTTAAAAGCAAAACTTTTAATAAAAAAGAAAGAAAAAAAGTAAAAGGTTTATCTCCACACTTTAGATGGTAAACAGTGACAGGGTCTTTCAACTTATAAACAATAGAAAGAAACTTTCTCCAGCAGAAACACAATTTAAGCTACTTCCAGCAAGTACACATATGCAAATAAGAAAACAAATTAAAAGACTATAACCGCCTTTTTTCTTACTCACAATTCTGAATAGATAAGAGACTGTAGCAGGGAGATTGGCAGAAACCTGGTTGCACCTCTAGTCCTGTCCAGGACCCAGAGAGAACAAAGCCAAACCCAAACCCCACAAACAAAGGCTTCCCTCCACGAGATTTGAAAGTATCTTGTCTCCTGATTGGTCCCCTGGTCAGGTGTTTGCAGGTCACTGTTTGTTACCCTTTATAGGTGAAAGAGACATTAACCCTTAGCTATCTGTTTATGACACCCAAGCTCTTCCTCAATAAATAATTCAAAGATAAAGCTAGATTTCTGACCCTAAAATAGTAGCTAACCACTCGGGAGGCATTCAACTCTTGCCATATATGGGTAATTCTCTTTGGGTCATATTACGCCTGAGTTTAAGGCAGAACTCCCCCTTGTGCTCAGAAGAGTGTTCTGCTTAATGAAAGGGGCATGTTATGGCTCCTCCTGGATGGGAATAATGAACACCCTGGGCCAGCTGACAAGACTGGATTCCCTTAGATGTTTTCTTCTGCTATTCAAACATTTTGAACAATTTATTATTTAAGACGGGTCTGGTAATGTGGGCTATAGAAGGCCTGGTTTCCTGTGACTACAAAGCAGCCATGTACAGTGGTGGCTCTAGTATACTTTTTCTGCCCTTCATAAACTGGCCCTTTTGCCCTGGAGTTATTAAGAAATGAAATGTTTTACCGCTTCAGGCAGTAGTTGGCAGAGGCGTGTTGGTCAGGTTGTACACGATTATGTGTTTTGTTCTGGGAATGGGCTGTAAAAGCTCGTACACCATATTCCATTTTATACGCTTTTCTTCCATATTTCCCAAAACAAACATTTTCCATGCCACTAAATATGAATTGCACAAAATTCCAAACCAGGCACTGAGGGCTGTTGGAACATTTTGCATTTATTCTTATACATCCACCCCACAACCACCCAGGCTCTGGATTGTACTGTTTCCCCAATACTTTGGTAACACTGCAGATAATTTGTCAAAGAAGACCCACTGGAACAGAGTGTCACTGTTATTTGTGCACATTTACCTTCCAAAGCTACTGACTGTCATATTTGCTGAAGGAGCTGTGAGGTCAGACCTGGCTAACTCTACAAATAGCTGAGCAGGCATGAAAAATACATGGAATCTGTTTGACTCATCTGGAGAGAATGTTCTCACAGTTAGGCCTGTAATAAAAGAGCAATATATCATCTGCACCCTATTCTGTCACATACACCTGCCCCTGCCCCCTTCCCGCAATGAGGCTTTGGGTTCACTTGTTTTCAGGATAGGACATGAAGTTACAAGTTTGCTGAACATTTCCAAATTCTGAAGAAAGCCCATCTAGTGAGACCTAGCTGAGTCTGCCTACAGGTGCTGTGTGGTTCTGTAACAATTGACTCAATACTCTTTCATATGTATTTAGAGTCATTATGGCACAGGCCAGAAAGATGTTAGATTACAGACTGCTGGTTACTACCCAAGGATGTCCAATTTCTCAGGGCTTAATCCAGCAGAAAATGGTCTTGGTCCTTTTTATAACATATAATATTCTGTACTGGGCCATTGCTATTGTATTTTTCTGTATAAGGAGCAGCTGTCAGCTCAGAGAAGCTCTGTGGACCTCTTGGCTTCCACCTCATCCAGGGCCGGCGCTTCCATTTAGGCGGCCTAGGCAATCTCCTAGGGCACCAGGATTATTGGTGGGCGGCATTTTGCCGGAAGGGGCGGCAGGCGGCTCAGGTGGAGCTGCCGCAGTTGTGCCTGCAGACGGTCGGCTGCTTGCGTGGCTCCGGTGGACCTCCCGCAGGCACGACTGCGGAAGCTCCACCGGAGCCGTGGGACCAGCGCACGGGGCAGCGAAATTGCCGTGCGCCTAGGGCGCTAAAACCCCTAGAGCCGGTCCTGATCTCATCAAATTGATCCCTAAGGAGGCAGTATCCTGTGGGATTAGGCATTTCCTCCCTGGGAAGAATCTTGATTTGAGTTGTGTCCCTGACAGTTAAGGCAGAGAAGATGAGTCCCAGTCTCCAGAGAAGAGTTATATGTTATATTTCTGGTTAGGATCTTATACCGTGTCTGTGATGGGTGTCTTCATTTGTGTTTATATGAAAGAACTTTCAGATAATAAGAATAAACAGTTAGATCCAGGTTCTCCCAGTTGTCAGGGAAGCACAGGATCTAGATATTTTGGGCTCTAACTAGATATTCCAGGTTCTTTACTTGTTTTTCCAAAACAATCTGTGATGGGGTATAAACTCTACACTAGCACTGAAGGGGTTAAGAGGAGTTGGCAAGCTCAGTTAGTGCGTTCAGTTGCACCTGGATGAAGAGCTAGGCTCAATTTGGGATGAGACCCGGTTGGGGTGGAGCGGTGTGGGTGGCTGCTATATGAGCAGGGTATTAAAGAGGAAGAGAAGTAGGTTTTAGAGGCTGTGGCTGATAGGATGCTCTGGAAGATGGTTAGGAAGGCTGTGCTGTAGAAAAATGAACACCCCTGGACAGTGGGCTCTGAAAGAAGGGTAAGCACAGATGAGAACTTTGAAAAGGGAGTTAGCCACTAGAAGAAGAGGAAGATTAAGAAAGCTGGGCTGTGGAAGAGGCCCAGGGCTAAATGGCATTAAGCCCCCAGGGAAGGGTCAGGCTATCTATTTGTATAGACAATACTATACATAGGATGTTTCTATTTATACAGTTGTGTAAGCTAAAATGATGTAAATATGAAGACAAAATGTTAATGAATTGGCTGTTGGTATACTTCGTTGAAGCAGGCCATGGGCCTTATGAAAGGCTCTTAATTAGGTGTGGTGTTGTGCTCCTATGGGTCACTGATTGAAATGTTAAATAGCATAGGGCCAAGAACTGATTCCTGCAAGACTTACTATAAACACACAGATTCAATGATGACTTTCTATTTATAATCATGTTTTGAGACCTTGCCTCAGTTATCCAGCTTTTAATGCGCCATGTTGTATATCATTCTAGTTTTGAATCAAAATGTTGTTGTACAGCACCAGGTAAAACACCATACAGACGCTTATATCAACACAGTTATCTTTATCCACCAAACCTGTAATTCTTCCCCCCTGTGGGCCACCCCCCTGCCAATCAATATAGTTTGATAGATCTATTTCCATAAATCCATATTGTTTCATATTCTATTATCTTCCTTTATTCTCTATTGAGTCCCATATCAGCCTCTGTATTATCTTGCCTGAGATCAATATCTCAGTGGTTTGAGTATTGGCCTGCTAAACCCAGGGTTGTGAGCTCAATCCTTGAGGGGGCCACTTAAGGATCTGGGGCAAAAATTGGTCCTGCTAGTGAAGGCAGGGGGCTGGACTCAATGACCTTCCAGTTCTAGGAGATTGGTATATCTCCAATATCAGGCTGAGAGGCCTATAATTATTTGGGTCATCCCATTTAGCCTTGTTATATGTTGGCACAACATTAACTTTCTCTTAGAACTTCCCCAGTGCTGCAAGGTTAATTAAAAATCAACATTACTAGTCCAGCCAGCTCCTTTAAAGCTCTTGGATGCAAGTTCTCAGCACCTGCTGACTTAAATGTCTAATTGCACTAGCTGCTGTTTAAAATCCTAATGAGTTACTATTGAAATGGAAAGAGTGTTATTGTATGATATGACTATATATATTTTTCCTCAGATACAAATATTTATTGAACGCATCTGCATTATCATTAATTCTACCTCTTCCATCTAGTAACACATCAATACCTTTTCATTGTCCTTAACTCTGACCATAGACTTCACCTTGTGCCCCCTTGCTTCCCTTATAAATTTTCTACAATTCTGAGCTTCTGACCTGTATTCATTACTATTAGCTTCCCATATCTTCCATTTGCTATATACTTTATTATTATTTTATTTAGCTGCCTTTACTTCTGCTTTAAGCCAGGCCAACCTTTTAAACCTGTATGACCTTTCTTGTTTGGCTTCTTGGACATCTAGTAAAGTGTTCTTAAATGTGAATGGTAATTAGGAAGTGGTTTTTCTAATTAAATGCTTCCTCCCAGCTGATTTGGCTTCTAATTGTTTTTAGCTTTGTGAAACTGGCCCCTTTAAAGTGTGCATGTTTGTGTACACACACCAAACTGGCCTGGACTCTATTCTGTTTGCACATAACAAATAGAATCAAGTCATCACTTAAGCTACTATTAACTTTTAGTTCTGTGATCAGTTCCTTTTTATCTGTTTGGACAAGGTCTAATATAGATGACAATTTATTAACTTTAATTCTATAATGTTTAGGAATTCCAAGGATGTCTTTGTACTGGTAGCATGAGATTTCTAGCATTTGTCACTGTAATTGGAGTTCCTCATGATCATGGGGCTCTTTCTCCCCTACACACTGTAAATAGCTGCATAAGCAATCAGTCACTCTGTTCCCTAATGTGATCTGGTGGTCTGTAGCAGACACCAAGTGATACCCCCATCTTGTGCTTAATCTTTTAAGACACTTATCCAAAAGTACTTACAATAACTTAGAAGAAAGTGACTCTAACAGGTAACGCTAGGGTTTCTCAAACAGGGGTTGCTGCTTGTGTAGGGGAAAGCCCCTGGCAGGCCAGGCCGGTGTGTTTACCTGCCCCGTCCGCAGGTCTGGCCGATCACAGCTCTCATTGGCACGGAGCAGTGATCCGCAGCCAGTGGGAGCCACGATCAGCCGGACCTGCAGACGGAGCAGGTAAACACACTGGCCTGGTCCACCAGGGGCTTTCCCCTACACAAGCGGCATTCCGTTTCAGAAACCCTAGCGTTACCTGTTTAGAGTCGCTTTCTTCCAAGTTATTGTAACAGGTAACGCTAGGGTTTCTGAAACGGGATGCCACTTGTGTAGGGGAAAGCCCCTGGTGGACCGGGCCAGTGTGTTTACCTGCTCCGTCTGCAGGTCCGGCTGATCGTGGCTCCCACTGGCTGCGGATCACTGCTCCGTGCCAATGAGAGCTGTGATCGGCCAGACCTGCGGACGGGGCAGGTAAACACACCGGCCTGGCCTGCCAGGGGCTTTCCCCTACACAAGCAGCAACCCCTGTTTGGCATTATCTAGGGTTTCTCAAACTTAACAGAAATAGAGCTACAGCCTTCTTCTATACATGCAGATTCCACGGCATGGAGGCATACCAGAACTCAAGGGTCAAACTGGCTGCTAGTCAAGCAGCTAGAGATGTTTTCACCTTGGGTGGAGAAGGCACAGAAAGTGTGTGGGAGGGTAACTGCAGGGCAATTAAAGGTGAAGTTTTTTTCTCTAATTGACAGACTCAAACTAGTCACAACTCCCATGCATTTAGTTGGTATCAAAAGTGGAGTTTCTTTAAAAGAGTGCTTAAAGAAGGATGGTAACTCATTTGTGGACTCTTCTGCTGAATTCACATTATCACTGTTACAAATATTGTTATTTTAACACCAAGATGGCTGCCACCAGAGATTACTCAAATTACAAAACATGTTTGCGAAGAATGTTTATCTCCTGTATGACAAGAAGTGCTTCTTGCCTTATGAAGCTTTTGACTGATGGACTGGGTGTATAGGAATATTTACTATGCCCTTTTCCAAGTTTGTGGGGCTATTATTTACTGGCTTTCAATAGGCCTGGCTGAATAGACTTGTAGTTGGTTTTCTTTGTAAATTTATTTTAAATGGCATATTTACAGATGGAGTGCATCTTGAGCCTATTGTGCCTCTAAGACTCAATCTGTCCAGCTTCACATGTGTCACAATCTCTTATAAGGTGCACTGTTGAGATATTGCATGCAATTGTATTTCAGGTGCATCTTGCTATGTTCTGTCAAAATGCAGCATCAGTAATTGTGTAACTGTCTTCAGTCATCCCATATGCAAATTTCAGTTCTGATACAGCAGAGCCCATTTCATGTTAGTATGGTCCTTGCCTCTCTGAGTTCTCTGCCTAAATTCGTACTTGAAGGATATGCCCGGGGAGAGGCAGTTCTTCTATAACTGCAACACAGGATATGTATGTAGATGGAGCCTGATTCTCCACTGATGCCTACGCAAAATCGTACCACAGGTGTGAATGTAAATTCCTGTTTCGTGCTCTTTTTTTTAATTTTAATTTTAAGACCTACTTTGATTACAAAAATCTGCAAGGCAGTAGTAAATGCCATTTCTCCATTCAGGCTGTGGAGAGAGGTTTAACGCTCTGGTAGCTTTCTGTGATAGGTGGGCTCTGCTGATGCAGCTGCTAGCTCTGTACTGTTTCCTCAAAGTTTCACACACGAGACTACACTATCTGACACTGAGGAATTAAATCAAACTAAAAATGAAGATGAGGTTGAGGTGGTCTCCTGACTTCAGAGAGCTACATAGGATGGGAGTGGCTAATAAACTTCAGAAAATGAGGTCTCTGCACTTTCAGCATTGTATTCAAAAGAGTATTTATAGCATCTGCACTTATCTTAATACCCCACAGAAGTATTCCAATATCTTCATACAATGGGAGGGGAAAGAAGTAAAATGCCTTAAACCAAACATTTTTCGCTTAGTTTAGCATTCTAAATTTTAAACCAGGTCATCTGGCTACAAGAGTATTCTACTAGTAGACAACAAGAGTTCCAAATGATGCAATAGAGCTGATGAAGTAGTTTTGCAGTTTGATCAGTAGGGATCCTTCCTGAACAGATTTCCTAGTGGTGTATTTTCAGTTCACTGAGAGACTCTAAAAGTTGCATAATTCCTCTAAATATTTCTGGCAATCTTTGACTCAAACAGTGGTACAAGCGGTGCCTGCTTGTTGCAAGGTATTATTTAATACTAATTAAATCTCCTCCTATTACTTTTAAGCCAGCTGCAAGCAGTAACCTAAAAATACACTGGTTGTATGCTTCAATGTGTTTAAAATTGAACATTTTCAAGAATAAGAAAAGAGAAGGACTTTAGAAACTGGACAGTCTGAGGGTTTGGCTTCAGTAATCTGTCCTCTATGTATTTTTCCTTATAAGCAAATTCTTCTATATAGGTGAGGAATGGCATTCATCTTTTAACTGTCTGCCTCTAAAAACACAGCAGCCATCAGAGATTGCCAGAAGGAACCTGACCCACAAATGCTTTGGCTGCCAGAAAACAGTAGCCATTAAACAGTATTTGAAGTCCCTTTCAGAAAATTAAACTGATGCCTAGCTGAGTTAGGCCAAATTTCTAATAAAGAAATAAGATGTACCTCCTGGTTACTCTTAACTGACCACTCATAGCAAAACTACTGTAAGATGCTATGAAAGCTGAGTGATTAACTTGAGCAAAAGTAGTTTTATTTTTTTAATTTTGCTTCTTTCTGTTAACGATCAGACTGTAACATCCTTAAGTCTACTCATGATTGTAAAATGTGACTTTCTGATCCATGAACTTCTATTCTTCAAAGTTTGTATTGTAGCATATCACAAATTATGTAAATATTTTTGTTCCTCGATTGGCAGACTTCTCTTGTGTAACCAAAAAAGTGCAAATGTCTTCCATTCGTTATAAAACATAATTTTTCTTTCAGCACTATTCAAGCTTAAATTCCTTCCTCTTGCATGTAATTGTGTTAGTAAACGCAACCACAAATACTTGCTGAAAGTGAACACAGGCTGTCAACACTGCAGATCTAAATTTTGTCAGATCTGAACAAATAACACATTTTCCCCTCAGCTATTCACTTACAGCAGCGGCTCCAGGCACCAGCGCTCCAAGCACACGCCTGGGGCAGCAAGCTGCAGGGGGTTCCATGCCGGTCCCTGCGAGGGCAGCAGTCAGGCTGCCTTCGGTGGAGTGCTTGTGGGAAGTCTGTCAGTCCTGCAGATTCAGCGGCAATTTGGCGGCGGGTACGCTGAAGCCGTGGGACTGGGGACCTCCTGCAGGCTTGCCGCCGAAGGCAGCCTGCCTGCTGTGCTTGGGGTGGCAAAACAGCGAGAGCGGCCCCGATTCATTTAGCTCTAATTTAAGTCAAAGTGGTGACTCCAAGATAAATTCTGTATAAACAGAATTTAAGTATACTGGGAATCTGGGTTTTCCTCATGACCTGAGATTTTGTTTACAGGAATTTGTGTATAATACATCAGACATCCATAAGTTACCTCTTATGGAGGAAAAACAGATGGGAGAAAACTATTCTTCATTCTTTAAAAACTTCTCTCTCAGTTCTGTAGAGTGGCTCACAAAACATTTGTGTAGTAAATTATTTAAGTACTTAAAATAAATTTGATAAAACTATTAAATTGTATAGGTTTTCCCTTATTGAGGACTCCTGTCTCTTAGATATCTTTCATATCTGGCACTGTATTAATCTATCAAAATTCATCACAGGATTTTAAAACTCTGGCTAAATCTTGCCCGCTCTGGTGTAGCTGGGGGTAGGCAGAGAAGCAGACAAATGCAGTTTTTCTTCCAGGACACGATTCCATGGACCAGGCCTAGGGAATGTGGTGATGAGAGCACTTCAGGGATGCTTTTGAAAAAGGTGTCATGGGGTTGAGCTAGTAACTGTACTGTGTTCTGGATACACAAAATGCTACACACCTTATTGGTCACTCACCACTTGGGATAATAAAGCACTTTCCTGCCCTATCCCCAATGCACACCCTTAGGGCCCTTTGTTTGTTTTTGTTTTAGTTAATATTTCATGGGGAATTTATCTGTTTTTGTTACTACAACAAAAACAAGTGAATCAGTGGAAAAACCCGTTTTTTCTGGGTAAATATAAGGGTTTATTTTGGTGGATGGAAGGACAAGGGAAAAGTAATCAGTAGATTAATGCTCTGAATGGAGTTCAATGTGGTTTGCAGCAGAACTAAAACAGAACCCAGAACACAGTGCCCAACCTCTGAGTTTAAGAACATGTATCTAATCCCCCCACCCCCAAGAAAACTTTTCATTTGAATAAACAGCTTACTATTGTAGACTTCTAAATATTTAGAGTTCTATTTAATAATTGAGCCCTACGATTTGAAGCACATACATTCAGCTTCATCCTTTTTCTCCAGTCTACCTTTTTTTTAAACTTTCAAATACTTCCTGTGGTCTGACATGTATTCTGACAGATTTTCATTTTTCTTCCCATTTTAGTGTCTGATCTTTAAATGGTTATCTGTTAACAGCTTGAAATGTGACTCAATACGTTCAGGAGTGCCTGCACTTCAGAGCTTGCATGTGTGCCTGTTATGTGTATCTTCTGGACTATACATAGTGTGATGGGGCAAGGCCAGATGACTACAGTAAAGTAGTGAGGAACAGGTATGTTAGCCCTAGGCTAAACAAATCCCTGGTGCCATTGTAACCAAATAGCAGTTGCTCCAGGTTAATCGACACCTGGGGCCAATTAAGATAGCTACATTGGCTTCAGGTGTCCCAATCAATCAAGGGCTGGCTGGAA
The DNA here is from genome assembly GCF_025201925.1 of Gopherus flavomarginatus. Lineage (NCBI taxonomy): Eukaryota > Metazoa > Chordata > Testudines > Testudinidae > Gopherus > Gopherus flavomarginatus. The sequence goes on from NC_066620.1 coordinate 90,508,832, forward strand.
CTAGTAAAAAGCCTCTCTGTTAGTCAGTGAGGTGCATGTGAGAGGAGCTGGAAGCAAGAGGTTCAAGGAGCTGAGAGTGAGAGTGAGAGCTAGAGCTAGCTGGAGGATTGAGGAGGACAAGCGTATCAGACACCAGGAGGAAGGTCCTGTGGTGAGGATAAAGAAGGTGTTTGGAGGAGGCCATGGGGAAGTAGCCCAGGGAGTTGTAGCTGTTATCCAGCTGTTACAAGAGGCACTATAGACAGCTGCGATCCACAGGGCCCTGGGTGGGAACCCAGAGTAGAGGGTGGAGGTGGGTTTCCCCACAAACTTCCCAACTCCTGATCAGATACAGGAGGAGTTGACCCAGACTGTGGGTTCCACCAGAGGGGAAGATCACTGAGGTGAGCAAATCTACTAATAAGCGCAGGACTCACCAAGGTAGAGCAGGAACTTCACAATAGCTTTACTTCAACAAGCAGCTTTTGCATATACATACAAACTAAGATATAATATATATCTCATGCAACGTTTTGTATTTCCCTAATAAAAGAAGTTGTTATATATATATATATATATATAATATTCATTTGAATGATTCAAATGTCAGGTGAAAATCAGGGGGAGCCAAAAACCTGGGAATTTTTCAGTAAAAATTAGTTTAAACTGAAAATGAAGGGGCTTAGATATACTGTAATGGTAGATTGTATATGCCTCTGAAACTCCCAGTAAAAATGTTTTTGACCTTGAGTACCAGACTAGTTGGTTCATTGACCCATTCTGGCACAGCAGTTTCTAAATTCTTTCTTACACAAGTGTCTTTGATAAATAGTATAACATAAGGTGCATACCCTATCAAAAGGAAAACACCTTAATTTACAAAGGTTCTGAACTGTAGCTTTTAAAAACTGTTAAATAACGTTGAGATAACAAACCTTAGCTTCTCTTGTAGGATTCCATAGTTAGTTTTTTGCATTAAAAAAGTTCCTGTATTGCATTTTGAAACCTGTGCACCTTAAACTGAAACAGTCCAACTGAAATGTAATTATAGCCAATGCTTTAAAAGCACTTACAGCATGTGGGCCAAATACACGTGAGACAAATGGTGTAAGTTTGTATAAGCAAACGGGTGTAAGAAAGGATGAGCTCTTTGCAGAAAACTGCTGCTGAGGGGTTAACTCTAACAGGGCCCGCGCTTCCATTAGGTGACCCTAGGCCATGGTTGCCCAGGGGGAGGAGCAAGTGGGGCAACTTGCCCCAGGGCCTGCAGGGGCCCCCATAAGAGTGGTTTTTGGGGCCCCTGGAGGAGGGTCCTTCACTTGCTCTGGGGGCCCCAGAAAATTCTCGTGGGGCCTGGGCCCTCCGGAGCTGCTTCTGCTCTGGGTCTTAGGGAGCGAAAGGACCTTCCGCTCCATGGCGGAAGGATGCAACCCCCCCCTCCGAATTACCACCAAAGTGCAGTCAGGTCTTCGGCAGTAATTCAGCGGCGGGGGGTACTTCCGCTCCGGGACCTGCCGCCGAAGTGCCCCGAAGACCCGCAGCAGGAGCCCCCTACCAAAGACCCAGCTGTACTTCAGCAGCAAGGGGGGGCCCCCCACTTCAGTAATTCAGCAGTGTGGGGGTCCCCGCCACAGGTCTTCAGGGCACTTCGGCAGCAGGTTCAGGAGCAGAAGGACCCCCCGCCGCTGAATTACCGCCAAAGCGGGGGCCCCCACTGCCAAAGACCCTAGGCCCCTGGAATCCTCTGGGTGGCCCTGCCCTAGGCGGTCACCTAGGGTGCCAGGATTTGGGGGGCAGCATTTTGTGCGCTCCCCACAGAGCACACAGGAGCTTCAGATTCCGCTCCCATCACGCCGCCAAAGAAGGACCTTCTGCCGACATGCCGTTGAAAACAGCGGCAGGCAATTGAGCAGCTCAATGATTCTGCTGTCACCTGAGGCATTTTGGCAGAAGGTCCTTCTTCGGCGGCGTGATGGGAGTGGAACCAGAAGCTCCCATGGGAAGCGCACAAAATGCCACCCCCCCCAAATTCTGCGTAGGATGCCAGAAACCCTGGCATCGCTCCTGAACTTCAACCTCTGACTTGGGATGTACATTATACTGACAAAGGTGTTTGGGACTCTGATCCTGAAGTAGGGCTCCACATAGGGTGACCAGACAGCAAATGTGAAAAATTGGAATGGGGTGGGGAGTAATGGGAACCTATATAAGAGAGACCCAAAAATCAAGACTATCCCAATTTTATAGGGATAGTCCTGATTTTTGGGTCATCTGGTTACCCTAGCACCACATGGGTGCAGGGATCCATTGTGAGGAGTGTCCAGGCTTTGGGCCTTACTGGAATGACTTGTGCCACTCTGTGCATCACCTCCTTTCTTAGCCCCACACTGAAGTTGCTCAAGAACACCAGGGAAAGCTCTACCCTTGAAACTTTGCCGAATTAAGACCTGGAAGCCTCCAGTAAACTACCTGGAAACATGTTTGAAGGTAGGAATGGCTACTGCTGGGAAGTGAATGCTGTTTTGGGGTTCACTTCTGTGACTCTAGACAAAAATAACTAAGGTTGCAATGGCTGAGTCCGGGGAAAGCAATTCAGTGTGTCCTCATTGCCTTGGAGATGTCAAGTACATGTGAAAAATCCAAAGTAGCTTTTTGTTAATAGATCTGTCAATTTCAAAGGGTCTTACCCTACTTTCCCCTGCTTCCCCTACTAAGAGTAGGACAGCTTTAATTTGTTAGGTGAATTTCTCGCCTTGGTGATGTGATTTCAGTGATTGTTTCATCACATCAGAGGCATACTTGCCTCACTTAAAAAAAAAAAGTCAGTTTCTACATATTCAGACAATTCTAAAATGGAACTCTAACACTGTACAATTAAGTCATAAGACTCCAATGCAGCTGTTCCTGGGGATCTTACATAAGAATATGATTCAAAGCATATGAGCTAGCCATGGGTTAAAACTTTCCAATATGACTCAGGAGCTGAAGTCCCACAGACTTCTCAGTGAGACTCCTTTCAGTATGGCAACACCACTCGGAACAAAAACCAAAACCTCATGGCAGCAAGTCTCAGAGCCAGAGTTTACAGGCTGGGGCTCATGCTACAGGACTAAAGAATACTTTAGACATTCCTGCTTGGGCTGGAGCCTGGGCTCTGAAACCTGGTGAGTGGGAATGTCTACACTTTTCTTTTTTGTTTAAAAGCCCCATAGCGTGAGCATGGGTCAGTAGACCCCGCATCAGAGACTTGCTGCTAAAGGCGTTTTGGCGTTGTAGGCTTACCCAAACTCAGTGCTTTTGTTAAGTCTGACTTTAAACTGTGAACCAAAAACCAAATGTAGAAGTGATGCGGTGGTGGTGGTGGTGATGATGATGATAGACCTCCCCACACACTAATTTAAACTGAATCTGTTCAGCCTACTGACATCTGTTTAGAATACCAAAGTTGGTGACATTTGTGCCTAGAAGTTGAACAAAGGCTTCGGTTACAGTGGCTCTCACCTTTCCTTAATTTGTACCTTCTTCCAGTTCCCTGACATCCAGGCTGGCAAGCCACAGCAAGCAAGAAGTAGTTCTGTCCCAAGAACGAGGCTTTGGCTTGTGGGTAACTGGGGCAGGAACTTCCTCCACCTCATACTCCTCACTTACTTTCTTTTCCTCTACACTTTTTTTTCTTTTTAAAACTTGAATATAGACACTCAAAAGCTGTCTCAAATCTGGTGGTTTTCCCCTCTCCTCACTGAGGCATGCATAGCTGGCTCCTAGCTCTGTTCACGCTTTCTGTCAAAACGGAATGACTACTTAAGCCGTGTAGAGTTTTTAATGGAACATTGTTCGGTGTCTGCCTTTTTCTTCGGTTAGTTGCTTTGTGGAGTTGAATGTATCTAGAACTATGTGAACAGAACTGGAAAATAGCTTCTCCAAATCCTCTGTTAACTGAAATCAGCAGAGACCATGAAGGCTTTGGTAGTCTTAAACATGGGAAGAGAACCACTTGTTCAAGTTCCTAGTTTTGGCTTTAAGTCTTTCTGCCCCCCCCCCCCCCCCGCGCAAACAACACAGTAATGTTAGGGCTCAACTTAGTTGCAAGAAGCAGCACAAATTAAACAGTTGTAAAACACAAATTTTTTTATGCTGATTTGAAGGACAGCCCCTGACTTGTGATGGCCACAGAAACCCAATACAACCAGCCTTATTTGGGTTCCTATTAGGGAAAAGAGAGCTTTATCAAAGGCAGTCTGTCAGCAATATATATATTCCAAGGGGCAATAAGAATTGTGGGGCTAAAAATCACAAAAGGATTTAATAGCTAACTACTACATTAGGCATCTTTAAAAATCCTGTTCAGCTTCTGCCTGAACCCTGTAGGTGTCTAATGGCAGAAAAACTTAGCAACCTAGAGAATTTAAAGTCCATCAGGACCCTAAAAGCCTGCTTCTAGGCATGCAGACGGGTACCTAGGTCATGCCTAAGCTGCAATGGTATCCTCAAACCAGGAGTTTGCCTATTTCTCCTCTGGGACCCAATCTGGCAGGCAGCCTCTAAGCATACCTAACAGGTTTAGGCCCTACATGAAACAACACTGGAGAAAGGGTTGTACAGTAGCTCTTTCTTATAACCTTTAGCTCAGGTTGGAGCACTCACCCAGGATGTGGAAAACCCATTCCAATTCCCCTCTCCAGCTGATGTAGGTTCAGATCCCTGCTCCACATCTTCTGTCTTGTGGGCAAGTGCCTTAACCACTGGGGTGCAGAGCACTGTGAGGCAGGGCTATCACTCTCCTGTTGAAGCTGTTCTACTGCGCGTAAAGAATAATTAGGGCATTCTCACTCTTTAGAGCCCAGTGATTGGGCCAGGTAGAGTCACCCAACTGGAATATGGGAGACATATGTCCAAATTCCCCACTCTCCAGCAGGCAGAGGAGCTAAAAGTTACAAGGGTGCTGGTGCTGCTGCTGTCTCCTCCTTGACCTTTTTGTGAGAACGGGCTTAGCTGCCTAACTCCAGGAGAGGGTTTACAGCTGTGAATTCCTGGGTGACCGAGGTACCTCCCCCCAATCTGGAGACACAGGTGCCAACTTTCATTTTTCTGGGTGGGTACCCCACCCTTTCCCTAAGACCGCACCCTTGTGCCATTTCTTCCTGCCCCCTTTCCCCAGAACCTCCCACCTGCTGCCAAACAGCTGATCAGCAGATGGCTGGTGGGTGCAGAGCACCCACTATCTTTTCCATGGGGTTCTCCAGCCACAGAGCACCCACGGAGGTGGAGCCTATGCCTGGAGTTAGGTACTTAATTCTCTTTGAAGGGTGGGTTGTAGGCCTCTCATCAGCATTTCATAATAGCTTAAATGGCTTCCTGCTTAGTTGGCTGGCTTCTATGGATCCCATTCTTAATGACCTGACTCTCCCTATACAGGGGGTAGGGAGCCTAAGCACCTAACTCAAGGCTGTGGATTCCACTAGGCATCAGGGCACCTAAATGTTGTGTGTTGCAACACTGAGTCTAAGTCCCCTGTGTGGATCTAGCCTCTGGTGTTTATGAATGCATCAGACTGCTGCAAAACATTTAGTTTAATCACTTTTGTCTGATTGATCTGAACACAGTCACACTGGATGAGACCAACCCAAATAGTCCTCCTTGTCCTAAGAGGAAGATCCACATACATTTCTAGTTCTTGTGGCTTTGGAGCTAAGGTTGAAAGCATGATGTTAAAGGACAGAATTTAAGATGGAAAAGAACCCAAATCTATCTTGAAGCTGATTCATGATTTTTGAATTAAAGGGATTGGCAATACTTTGACACCTCTGTTGATGCTGCTTTGCACTTATGCAGCTCCTCTGATCAGAGAATCCCCACTCCTTTCACTAACATTAGTTAATACCCCCAACACATCCAGTAAGGGAAAATTATTGTTCATTTCTTAAGACTTTTGAAATATACACCTCAGGAGCACCATTACCAATGACTGAGAATCAGGAAAAATAACTTTTGCAAGAAGAACATTATACAAGAAAATGACGTCTTGTTGAGTCTCCGCTCTTCAGATGGTTTTGGGCTATTTACTGTCAAACTATGAGTAAGGTATAAAAGGGAAAAAAATAATAGTGCTGGAACTAGCTAATGAGCTCCATAACTGCATTTCCAAAACGAGGCGTCCTGACCAACAGTGAGTCATGGAAAGGTTCTGGATAGGTTGCCACATCCAGGGCCAGATTAACCCATCAATGGACCCTGGCCTTGGCAAACATACTTCTCTTCTCCCCATACTCATTTTTCCCCCGCCCCCCCCAACCTGATGTGGAGGGAAGGCCTCGGGGGCGAGGGGGGGGACTGCTGTGTGTTAGAGATCAAGCTCACCCTGCAACTGTAGTTCTTTTTCAGCAAGGGTGCGCCCAACTCACACAAAGCATTGTGACCAGGCTCAATGAGGCTGCCCCTTTGTCAGAGGAGGTGGTGGTGGTGGGCCAAACCTGAGTGGGGCTGCAGCCCCTTGCACCAGGACACAGTGTGGAGTGGGGAGCTGAGCCCAGCCCTGTGGGCAGGAGTTGCTTTTGTGGGATGAGCATGGAGTGGGCTCAGTCTCCTCTGCATCAAGCCAAGGTTAGGGCTGATGTGTGTAAAAATGGTGGGTCATAAGGAAAGATAAAATGCAGTGTGTGGGTTCCCTTAGTAAGAAGCTTCAGAGCCACGGCTTGAGAAGATGCATAGAAATCATACCTGAGGTAAAGAAGTATTGTGCCCACTTTATAGACACCAGACTGAGGGATGAGTTTAACTGACTTGCCCAGTGCCCTCAATTCACTGGTGGCTGATTGGGCAATAGAACTCTGGAGTCAAGCCTCCTTGTTCTAGTGCTATAATAATTGGATCACATTAGCCATAATATGCAAAACATAAGCTTTCATACTGCCACTAGAATCTCAATGTCAACACTTCAAAGTTCTCTTCAGATAAGCATACAGCAAATTCAGTGGCTGCTTTGTCTGTCTGATTCTGTATTAGACTGAAGTTTTTCCTCATTTATTCTAACAACTGTCTTGGTGGATTCAGGATCTCAGAATAAGTAGATCTTCCTATGGCTCTTTACACTTATCTTGTAGAAAATCCAGCTGAAGTCTGAACTCTCATTTTTCCCATGCAGGCTGTTCAGTGGGGAGAAAACCCTATATCTCTTTACTTGGGTCTTGTGCCACATAAGCAGGTTCTGACTGACTATATTGGAAGAACAGCTTTTGGGAAAAAAAAATGGCTGCTCTTATTGCTGATCTCTGTGCTCCCCCTTGTGGCTGTAACGTGTTTTACATAACCATGCAGGAAAAAATATTTGTGGTACAGCATAACTCTGACTCGTCAGTTTAGAACCTCAGTTAAAAACACCAGTCACACACCTCATTTGGAACCGGAAGGATGCAATCAGGCAGCAGCAGAGACCAAAAAAAGTACAGTACTGCATTAAATGTAAAATATTAAAAATGAAGGGAAAGCAGCATTTTTCTTCTGCACAGTAAAGTTTCAAAGCTGTGTTAAGTCAATGTTCAGTCTTCCTTTAAAGAACAACCATAACGTTTTGTTCAAAGTTAGGAACATTTCAAACAACCTCCATTCCTGAGGTGCTTATACAGCAGAACCACAGCGTTATGTATAGGTCAAAAAAGCTAATGACAGATGAATTTTTACTAGGCATGTATATTTTGTGTATGAATATGTTAAACATAATGGGCTTCCCTTGTCCCTGCTATAATTCAGTGTTTACTGAACTGAAGGTGCCTCTGTGAGTGAGTAACTGCACAAGACATCAATTATACTTATGCCAAATTCAGTCCTGGTGTCAGCAAGAAGTCCCAAAATTTTAAAATCAATATTTCACACTAGGTCTGTCACTTAACTATTAACAGTAAAATGAAAGGGCATTTCCCATTAACAATGGAAATGACTGACCAATATTCAGTTTTTAAAGTTTACTATATATATATATATAATGCAGGGTGTCATAAGGAGGAAGATGTTTAATATAATCAAATTCTTAGCTAGATTTAACTTGTGAAACCAAGCTTTAAATTTCCCTAGCAAGCAAAACTGCCACATTGCTGTCAAATTTGTACTATATATGCACACAAATATGGTATACAAAATACTACACATAAACAAGGGCACTGAGCTATAATTGCTTTGGCTGTGAGACCATAACTGTTTGGATTTACTGAGCTTGTCTTCACTACCACACTAAATTGGCATCGCTGCCATTGATGGAGTGGTGTTGATTTTAGCAGATCTGGTCTGCTATGTCAAGGGGAGAGCGCTCACCCATTGGCATAGCGCAGTGTAGACACCACTTCAAGTTGATCTAAGTTACGTTGACTTAAGTCAATGAAACTTAACTAGCGTAACTTAGATTAGCTTACAGTGTTAGTATAGACAAGGCCTGAAATTCTCATAGTCTTTAATCTTGCTTTAACCAAGTTGTCTGTTTCTCTTCAACCAATTATTTTCTTATAAATAACTTCTACCATAAAGAGGGACAGACTTTGCAGCGTGAGAGAAAGTAGGATTTAACATGTACAGTGAAGACATTTTTACAGCTTGTTAGGTATTTGCTCTTTTCCTCACCATTTCTCTTCCTCCCTCCTCCCCCCACCCCTCGCCCTGCTTAAAATCTAACAGTAAGTTCTGGAAACAAATGTTGATTTACCTGCATTAGACTACCTAATGTGGGTGCCTTTTTAAAAAAAAATATAGTTCCAGTTGGGGATGTTGAAGCTGTATGAATTATAGTAGCTCAGTAAACACTTAAAATTTATGGTGTCCAAATCCTCTCATCTCTCTAAACTCACGAAGAGGAGACCATTTTAAACCTCTTTTGCGAAGTGACTCCTTTTTACACAATGCATAGCACAAAGGTTCCCTGTCTGAGGCTTCTAGTAGCTACTGCAATAAAAATAACTCTACCAAGATGTCCCAACTTTCCAGCTAAACTGGGTGATGGAATTAACAGCTTCATTAAAGCGTGGGTAGTTTGATAGGAAGCAAAGTAGCTAGGCAGATAAAGGGGAAACAACCATCTTGATGGCTCCCTCTCCTCAGCCAGCCAACAGAGCTTTCCATTGCTCATAGCTGCTGTTTGTTTTCTGAAGGTAGATAGGAATTTTCATTTGAAAAGGCAAATGAAGACACCCTTTTGCTGCTGAGTGATAGCACATTGCAGTTAAGAAGTGGAACAGCCGTTCCAGTTATGCCATTGCTTTATCTTCTCTGCTATAATGACTGTTAACAAGTCATATGTGTCATAGAAAGCATCATGTGCTTCAGCTACACATGACTGTTATCTCTGACATTTGCAAGCAATTCAGGAACAGGAGAATTGACATTCCCTGCTAGCAAATGTTCTATTCACCTATGATTAGGCCACTACAAGCATTAATGAATGTTTTCATTTATCCATTGAACTGGCATATTTATGCAACTTATCTCCATTCTTTTTCTGGGGTGTGAGGTTGGGACAGGGAAGGGAGTGGGGAGGAAACCAGTAGTTTTCCTCTTAGTTTTGTGTTTTGTTTTTTTTTTTTTACATTGTTGAAAACAGGTTCTTCTAAGGCTAGGACTAAGGTCTCAAACATTAGAAAAAGGACATGCTTTGCTGGGAAGGTGAAAAAATGATACTTAAATGTCAGGAAGCTAATTGAAAAGCTTGTCTTGTAACTTTCAGCATTTCTCTAGTGTCAGAAACAAGACACTGTTCAACTTTATGGTAAACAAACAGCTGAATTTACAGCTAGTTCTTCTGAAACTGGCTTCTAGAGCCAACTCTCAATCATTGCAATGCTAGCAGGGTCATCTCATGTGGCAGACTGGCAAATCCACCAGGAAGCCTAGAGTCCAAAAATTCTTTTTGTTGCTAATCTTTAGCATTTACAACTCAGAAGACAGGACTTTATTCTCTTCAGGAGTTTACTTGACTGGAATTCTATGGCCTGCGTTAGGCAGCACGTGAGACTAGATGATCATAATGATTCTTTCTGGTCTTTTAAAAGCTCGTGGAGATTTGGCTTATTCCAACAATAGTTCTTTTGCAGATGTTCTTTATGCCACTTCCCTGAATGAAGTAACCTATACTTGCAAAAGGACTCTTTAGCAGGTAAGTGCATCTCCACTGAGATTTTTTTTTCCAGCATAGCTTTGTTGGTTGGGGTGTATTTACTTTGTATCTTCCATTCCTATCCAAACTGATGTAGCTATACTGGTAATATTTTAAAGTGTTGACCAGGCCTTAGTGTAATAAATCAGCTGTTTACTTTCATAACACTCTTTTTTTGTTTTGTTTTTTCATCTTAGAGAGAGATGTGAACAGCTTCTAGTTACTAAGGCTGGGGCTTTCAAATGGCCTTAAGACTATTTTCTTCTATGTTGTCAGAGATGAGTGATTAGAAGTTTAGTGACTAATTTTCATTCTTGTATTGTGGTGGCTGGAGGCCTGAGCTCCATTTTGCTGTGCACTTGAGAAAATACCACAGAGCTGGTCCCTGGGCTGAGGAGCTCACCATTCAAGGCTCCATTCAGAAATAACAAACTGTCATTAAGCACCTCTGCTATTTGCACTTTGTTTTGGTTTTCACCAAGGTTGATAGTGATTGGATGTCTAACATAGTGGACGTCAGTGAAAATGAAATAGGATCAGAGGCTAAAACAGGGGAGAGGTAGCAGCAGAGAGATATAGGGAGGGACTGCTGAGGGTAAAATGGTGGTGGGGGGGACATGCCTGGGAGAGGAATGACTCAAGCTGTTTAGGGGGTGGTTTGAACCTTAAAATTGTTCCCACCCCACTATCAGCAGGTACTAGTTGTCTCTGCCATAAGCACATTGGTAAGTGATGGCAGGATGGGGACCTTAGTGATCTTCAGGGGATGGGGTATGTGTGTGTGCGCATTTACACATGCTCCTGTACACCTCTATTCCAGCTGTAAATAGAGACAGAGGTACCAAAGTGCCTTAACTGAGATTACACAATCTATTCTCACAAGAGCAGAGTGTTGTTGTCTGCACTCAAACCATGTAGATGTGAGTTTATCTTGTATTAAGATGTTTCCCAGGATGTAACTTGCATTTAGATGTCATACTTATTCTTGCAGAATTCATAAGTGTACTATGAAAACTCCATCCAAGCTGAAACTTGGCAGCAAATTTGTGTGCGCACTTTTCAGAAAGCTCAGTTGAATATTTAAGCTATTGTAGACCTCTTAAATATACCTTCTGAAGTTGTGTTACACTTATGTGGATTAAAGCTGTCACTTCTTGCATTTTAGAATTTTGCAAGAACTGCAAAATTTTTTTTTTTTTTTGCAATAGAAAGAAATGGCAAGGAGTTGCTTAATCTGAAACACTGCACAAGAATAATGTCCCAGTGGCAAATTCCATCCTGTTAATGTACAGATGCACTCCAAAACCATAGGCTTATAATAGGCTGCTGTATCTTTCACTGAGATGTGCATGTAGGAATATAAAAACAGAGCTGATTATTCTCACATGTGGGACTATTGGTCTCCCATATCTACACACTAGCCACAATTGACTCCCCAGCATCTTTTCTCCCACTTCCCTTACCGTATGCAACTATGTCCACTTCTTATACCATATAAAAACACTTGTGTGCATTAACATTTTGAAGTCGTCACTTCTGGAAAAATGGTCTGGTGCACAGTAAAATATGACTTTTGTAACCAGATACAAGAAACTTTGTGCACCTATGGATAGGTTCATCATGGCCCCAAAACTAGCTGATCACAATGTGCAAAAAAACTAAGGGGGAAACTTTACTTAACATGCTCAATATAATTCTATCTTTCCTCTGAGTGGCATATGTTCAAATTAGCCATTCTCTACACCTCAGAAGAAACTCTAAACAACATCCAAGATGGCACATTGATTGGCTTGAAAATGATGAAAGCACAAAGATCCTCAAGGAAAAGAATGATGCATTACCATTGAGCCGAATATCACCATTGATGATACAGAACTGAAGTGTCTCAATCACCTTGCATACCTCAGCAGTAGTATCTCAAGTGATGGTTCTTGATCCAGAGAACTGTCAAACAGAATACAAAAAGCAAGCCAGGCCCTGGGAATCCTTTGTCATAGGATATGCAACCAAAACACCATCAAACAAAGCTGACAACCTACCAGGGAACAGTGACAGCCTCCCTCCTAGATGGGTGTGAAACATGGACAGTTTAGTACAGACACATTAAGCAACTTGAGAAAATTCACACATGTTGTCTGTCTTCTACTCTGAAGGTCCACTGGCATGATGAAGTGCCAAATGCTACCATCCTTTGGGGGTGGGGGCGGGAAGGGGAGAATAAAAACAACCAGCATCTTGGCAATGATCATCAAAGCTGAACTTTGGACAGGTCATGTTATCAGAGTGGGGGTGGTGACAATCCTGAAAAAGAACTTTCTGTAACAAGCTAAAATTTGGAAAGCACAGCAGGGGTGGCCAAACAAAAATGTTTCTAAGACACCTCTAAGCAGAATCTGACTTTGAAGCTAAATAGCGATAACTTTGAAGAAACAACCCATGACAGATCTGAATGGAGAGTACCTTTCAATAAAAGTTGTCAACACTTTGAGAAAAATTTTTAAAAATGTGTGAACAACATCTTGTCATGTCTTTAGTGCAAGTCTGCACATTCCTATGTGACATCTACACAATTGTGCTCCTCATACCTTTGAATTTATAGCCATATGAGAACAAATGTGATGCCATGTCATCCTCTGATACAACGGACAGCCATACTGTGCAGTACAGGTAGATGTTAGTCAATGCACTGCTTTCTAGCAACCAAGAGAGCTCTAGGACCATAATCTGTCCTGCCTGTGTGCAAGGGGGAGTAAACTCTTGGTGCACAGCACATGGTCACTCCTTGAATAGTCTTTTTAAGGCTCTTATTTGTGAGCTTGCATGAATACATATTACTCAGATTAAGGAATTCAGATAACCATACAATCCTGCAGTTGATCAGCTTTATTCATTGCCTGCTGTTTCAGGGGAATCATGGCCACATCTGGCCACAAGGCTGTGCCTCTGATTACACTTCTACCCCACTCCCTGTCCTGCCTGCTAGATTAGAACACTGCTCAGAATTTTCCTTTGTGTAGAATCCAATGTTCATGAACTGGCCACTAGAGGGTGTCTTGTATTATGGCACAAAATGCTTTCTCCAGAGTTTGATCCCATTCCTAGCAAGATTGTGCTGTAACTCTTGGTCAGAGCATTTCATGAAAGCTATAACTAATATTCCCCATCCAACACAAACACATCACTGAACATCAGCAAACGAAGAGCAGTTCAAGGCAAAATTAAGAAAAAATGCGCCTATAATGCCAAGCTGGAGCCACCTTCATTTTCAAAGTGCATACAGAAAAACGATGTTCTAAGGCAAGGGGGTAGGTAAAAGGATCTGAACCAGAGTTAAAATGTTTTTGCAGGAGAAAGGTCCAGTGGCAGCTGCTAACAGCAAATCTTGGGACCTGCTTCTGATCTCGCTATCATTAATCTTTTTTTTAACTCCAGTGACATCTCTTGTAGGTGAGGGGACGGTTGCATGCATGTATACGCTGACATTAATTATATGGTGTGCTTGAGTGACTTTTGATCTATAAGGTTGTATGGTAGGCTGTTATGTTGTATCAGGAAAGGTACAGAATATTGCCTTTATTGTCCTATACGAGCCTAGAGTAATTCAGAACAAATTCTAGAATCAGAAAAGATCTGAGTAACTTGTACAATCTTACACTGTTAGCGAGAGAACATTTCCTGAAATTAGAGTCATGACCATCCCTAAGGGCAGGACAGTCACACAGTGTACATTTTAAAATCCACTTCCCAGGCAGAATGGCTCTGGGACAGCATTTGTCCCAAAATCTCTGCAGTACCACTCTGTGCCTGTGCCAGCTTCTTCCCAGTGTGGGAGGGATGAAGTAGGCCTTAGCCCCCTCTTGCCATGAGGCCTTGCTTGCTGCTGCTCCTCTTCTTCCTGGAGGCCCCAGCCAGGCCAGAAGCTGTAGCTGGGCAGTATTAAGAGCCACCTGTGGGGAGTCCCAGATATTCTGTCCAGGGGAGGCAGTATTCCCTGGGGTGAGGGTGAGCAGAAGGCTGAGGGCTGCTCTTGGGCATCCTGGCAGCCCACCCAGAGCAGGTGTCGTGTCCAGGGTTCACCCAGTGGCCCAGACTCCCTCGGTGCCTCTTACTGCTGCCAGACTTGGCCAGGGGGCAGGACTTCAGGAGGAGGGGAAGGGAGCAGTGCCACAGAGCAGGCAGAGCTCTTGCATGTGTCCCATTTTTGCATCTTGAAAAGGTGGTCACATTACCTGAAATAGTGATAAGAATATTTTTCCTTTATTAAAAAATATGCACACTCTGCATCAACTTCAATGAAGCTTCTTATGTTTTAGAGAATGGTTTCTGGACTAACAATATAGATCTTCCAGGAAGACTTAAGACAAAGTCCTCTTTTCCTACAGAGCAGGGACAGCATCAGGACTGCCTCAACTGTGGCCCCCAAACTACCCTGTGTGCAAAAACTGGATGAAGTCATTCCTGGTCCCAAACCACTAAGAAAACTAGTGTTCTCCATCTCCTTATCGGAGGGGTAGCTGTGTTAGTCTGGATCTGTAAAAGCAGCAAAGAGTCCTGTGGCACCTTATAGACTAACAGACGTTTTGGAGCATGAGCTTTCGTGGGTGAATACCCACTTCGTCAGATGCATGTAGTATTCACCCACAAAAGCTCATGCTCCAAAACGTCTGTTAGTCTATAAGGTGCCACAGGACTCCTTGCTACTCCATCTCCTTGTGGCCCTGCCTACATCCATTTCTTCAGGAAGTGGGATGGGACCACTTTCCAAGAGCATACACTGTGCCAAAGAAGGTGAGGGTGTAAAAACCCTCACAGAACTGGGAGTGGGGGAGGGCAGTAGCCAAAGAATGGGCAACTCTGGTGGGAAGCTTCCTGGACTTCTCCTCCACTCCACAAAGCCCTGCATGTTTGCCGCCATCGGAAGACCAGATACTGGGCTAGATGGACCTTTGGTCTGACCCAGTGCTGCCATTCTTAGTCCACTGCAACTTTTTGTTCTCATCCCTTTCCCCTCATCACTAACAGAACCCCCAGATAGTGGGTTTTTTTGTTTTTTGTTTTTTTTTTTTTTAATGAACTCACAGGAAAGTAAGTGTAGATGTGACATTGACATGAACACTGACTGTATAGATCATTATTGCAATTAAAGTCCTATAGTTTCATCAAATCTTGTACAAAGGAGGTCAAGTAAGGTGTCTATAGGAAGGTTGTAATTGCAGGTTATGATTATGCTGTCTGTATGGGTATTGTTTTTGTATTTGGAGTTATGAATATTGGCTATGTACCTGTATCTCAACGTGTTTGATTCTAAGTAGCCTCAGTGAGGCTTTTTGTCAGCTTCTTAAAAGAGGACTATTTTCAGGAAGTGCCCAATCAAGAAACATTTAACTGATAATGGACTTTAGGAGATGCCGATCCACATCTGAGCTTTCATGGGAATGTTCAAACTAACATACAGTGGTGTTGGCCTGCAAAAAGCTGAATCATTCATGGACATGCGACTTGCCCAGGTAGCTACAAACTCCACCTTGTTGCTGTAATTTTGCACCGAAGAACAAAGGGATTTCTACCTACAAGAGAGAATATAAAAGGCTATGGGAGCCCCTCCATTTGATATTCAGCTGGCTCAAGAGAAGCCTGAAAGAAACTGGAACAAAGGACAGTAACTATGGGGGTGTGAGTGATTGCTGGACCCAGACCAGGAAGGAGTCCAGTCTGTGAAAGAAGCTTATTGGAATATCTCTGGGGGTGAGATTCATTTGTAATCTGTTTCTTAATGTATTAATCTTAGATTTGCATGTTTTTGTTTTATTTTGCTGGGTAACTTACTTTGTTCTGTCTGTTACTTTTTATACTTAATGAAATCACTTTTTGCTTATTAATTAACCCAGAGTAAGTGATTGATACCCCAAGGAGCAAACAGCTGTGCATATCTCTCCCTCAGTGTTATAGAGGGAGGACAACTGAGTTTTTAGCGTGTATAACCTTTATACAGAGTAAAATGGATTCATTTGGGGTTTGGATCCCTTCGGAAGCTGGGTGTCTGGGTGCTAGAAACAGGAGCTAAGCCATTTTCAGCAGCTTTGGGGGCACGGGTCAGACACTAATCTGCTGCAACACAGACCCAGGGTGTCTGGCTCAACAAGACTGGGTTCTGAAGGCACAGACTGCCAGAGAAACCGGGCTCAGAGGTACTTTCAGCACATCAGATAACAGTCCCAAGGGGGTCTCTGTGACCTAACCGTTCACAGTAGTTATTGTCTGGTTTAACCCACATAGTTGTTGGGTCGTATAGTGCACTGGATGCACTACACCACATGTTGTAATAGGTAGGTATAGGACTCATGTATCTTGAAAGGTGTGTGGGGTGTGTGTCTTTGTGTGTTGTGGTTTTTTGAGGGGGAAGATGGTATTGAACTTTGTAGCAGTGGAAATATATCTGCAGGTTTTGCACCTGTTCTGACAGGATTTGGTAGTGCTTTGAGTTAGTGTCTTGTCTGTGGGGAGCTTGTTTCTGATGAGATTGGATGGGTGTCTAGAAGAGGGGGTTCATGAAAGATTTTTATTCAGGAGGGGGGTCCCCACTGAATATGGTTTGTAGTTTGTTTGATAACCCCACATTGGAACCCATATGGAGGTATTTTTGTATTGAAGCAGGTTCTCTGGGCATTTGGGTGGCCTGTTCCATGATCCAAGATCCAATCTACTTCTCTGGAGTGTCCTTGTTCGGTAAAGGCAGTTGAGAGTTTATGGTGTATATCCTGGACTTATTCCTGGGAGCATATTCTGTGCTAACTGAGTGTCTGGCTGTAGATAAGATTTTAGTGTGTTTGGGGTGGTTACTGGACCTATGAAGGTAGATCCATGGATTTCTTATATATGATTTGTCTGTAGGGTTCCATTGTTGAAGCTGATCGTGGTATTCAGGAAGTTGATGATCTGTGTGGGAGTGTTCTAGAGAGTTTAGTCTATGGTGGTGGTTGTCGAAATCCTCTGTCCAAAGGATGTGTTGTGGAAAATTGACCACACAGTTGACTTCAGATCAGACAGCTTGAGGCTCCTTTATTTTGATACAAGCATATATGCAGGGAGAGACAGCATGACCTCATGCAACAGGTAAGCTGCTCTGCTTATTACAAATTTTACCATGCTTATAAAGGTTAAAACCGCAAAACATAGCATGCTGGTTACACATGTTATTGTTTGCCTTATTTGGAATATAATGTTGATAAGCAAGCTGGCCAATTAATTCTCCATCTATGGCAGAGCCCCAATTTTCCATCTATGGCTTTTCCTGTTATTGTCTTTGCCAGTCAAGTCTGCAGTTTTGACCGTTCTAGCACCTTTTTATGTAGTCCCGACAGCAGGCTCAGCTGTTGTAACTTAACAGATCTCCTGGTTCCCTTTTATCCAATTCCAGTTCCTCTTTTTGGGGCCCTGACCACATCTTTCTGCCTCAGCATGCCCTTTGTACAGAAAAACAAGCTAAGCTAAGGCTCTAAATTATTTTTGCTCAAAGGCCTAGGGCCTAAGACAAAGCGGGGAGGTTTGCTTTTCCCTGACAGATGAAAATATCATTGTGTATATCACTGGTTTCACAGTGCACTTGCTCAGTAATTCTTCGAAGTGGCTGGCATATTGGGGAGCCATGCTAGTACCCATGGCTGCTCCCATGGTTTGGACAAAGTGTTATGAGTGAGACTGAAACGGATGAGTTTGTGTTTGGGGTGGATGTCTGAGGGTGTCAATTATCTTGCAGATATTTTAAGGCAGGCAGTGATGTCATTGCGAGCAATGTTGATGTATAAGGAAGTGACATCCAGGATGGCAAGGATGGGTGTTGCAGGGTTTGTGGAAGAAGTCAGTTGTGTCCTGGAGTATGTAGTATGCTGGCATTTGTTTCTGGTCCTTGCTGAACCCAGGTGGTGCATCAGGGCTTGATACTGTGTGTAAAGTTTTACCATATGTAATTTTTTGTTTTTGCATATGGCAACTTTTAAACTTCTAAGAATGCGTCCTCTCTGTAGAATTGAGCCATTTTGGTCACCTTTTATACAAAGGTTCAATTTACAATTTTTTAAAAGATTAAATGATGGATGTTCTTAATAAATGGTTAATCCAGTTCAGGCCAATAGGCTGCTTATAATTATCTAGAATACCTTTTGCTGATTATGAGTAGTGCACGTTAAGCCTAATATCTATTGATCACTTATAAATAGAACCTTAATATATAGTCTGGCCACTGTTTTGTTGAGTTGGTGTACCCCCCCTCCCACTGTCTTCTGTCAGGTACACTTTATTTTTGTTCTATCATTATGGATTTGTGTGTGTTTATTTATACACACACACACACACACACACACACACACACACACACACACACACACACACACACACACACACACACACACACACACACGACGTGTTCTTTGTGCATGGAAACAGTCATAGGTTACCTGAACTTCTGGAACCTTCAAGTATTCATGTGAGCTTCAATTAAATGTTCTTCCCTCTCCAATTGTCTAAACTTTGATGTTTATATAAATGTCACAGGAATCTTTTTGTACCAATTTAAAAAAAATCCTGTCTGCCCAAATTATTACCACTATCGCCAACAAAAAGAGAACCAAAATGTTTAAGGATGAGATGTTGTGTTGCCTAATGTTTGCTCTCTGTGACTGAACCTGATCCTGAGTAATGGTCAAGGGAAGAATTTCACCTTTATAAATTGAAGTGGGGAGACTTTTTTTTTTCTGAAGTCAAAAATACTTTCCACTCTGCTTTGTCTTTTAAACAAGCAATGTCATTGCAGGGAAATGTTGACATAATGTCTATTTATTCATGATGAGGGATTTTCATGTAGCTGAAGGCAAAGCCTGTTCTCTGAAAATTACAACTGAGGGAAAGGAGAAACTTTTTGGTACCAACTCTCTCCCTTCAATTTGGGTCAAGGAGCTAATAAATGGATATAAGGGGCTGACTTTTCAGCTGACATAACTCAAGCTGAACCCAGGCAAGACCAAAGTGGTGGTGATTGGAAAAGCGAAATGGTTTGAAGAACTAGCCAAGATGTTGTCCCCACTTTTAAATGCAGGCATACAGCCACAACTAATCAGGAGTTAGTCTTGCATCCTGTTACCTTCCTCACCAAGGTTTGAATGATCAGCTAGTGTCAATATCTAAAAACGCTGCCTTTTACCTACAGCTTGCTAGGAAACCTTGTCCCTTCTCAGACAAGGACCTGGCCAAGGTGATCCATGCATTTGTCACCTACAGGCTGTTACTGTAACTCACTGTCCCTGAATCTGAATGTGAAGATGATGCACAGGCTCCAACTGGTACTGCCTGCCTTCTACATGGTTTAGGCTGTAATGAGCCCATCAGTCCTGTGCTCAAGCCCCTCCACTAGATTCCAGTCAGTTTCCAATGCCAGTTTGTCTTTAATCCTAATGCTCAAAGCAAATAATGAATCAAGTCAGTTAAGTTAAAGAACCACTGAACCAGCTCTGTAGCCTTGGGACAATGCAGATCACAAAATGCTAGAATCCCTCCACCAGGAATGCTTTATTTTTCAATAGAATGAACAAGTGGACTTGGATTCTCACAACTTTTTTTAAAGACAAACGTTCCTCTTGGAAAAGGCCTTTCCATCACAAGACAGACCCTAGGCTACTGACAGCCCCTGCTACTCAGTAAACCCTTACCAAAAAAGGAAACAAATATAACAAAACCAAACCCCCTACCCCAAGCAGATTTTTAACTCCAAAAAGGTAGAAATGGCAGACACTCCAGGAAATCCATACAAACCAAGAGCAAAGTCCCCTAGTGTGTGTGTTTTAAGGTGGAAATCTGGCACTATATATGGCGACAGACAGCAGTAGAAACCCCAAAGAGACGTTGGCCCAATACCTCTAAAGTAAGCATTAATATATTATCCAACGCTTTTGTTAAACCAGAAACTATTTTTGAGTACTAATCTGAACTCCAGACTAGCTTCTAATAAACTCCTCAGGGCAGGAACTGTGGCTTTAAAAAAAAAAAACAAAACTTATCTGGACATAATTTAAAGTCTAATGCAGTAGGTGCATTTTAACATCTTTCTGAGACTCTAGTGGAGTGGAAAGAGTGGTGGTGATGTCATCAGTCTGTTTTTTCCAAATACAGCTGTATTATTGATGATTCTACCATTTCTATAATGGACCAATACCATTGTTAGGGGAAGTTGATACCCTTTTTTCTATTTGTTATAGATTTGTTTTTATTTTTTATAGCTGCTTTCACTTCCCCTCCAACCCACGTCTGGTTTAAAGAAAAAATGTTTGGCTTTCTTCCTCCATTATGAGATTGGCTTTTGGGCATCTAGTTAAGTGTTCTTAAACAATTCTTAATTATTCATTTTTCTGATTAAATTCTTTGTTCCATGTGACTTAGTTCATAATTGTTTTCAGCTTTGTGAAATTGGTCCTTTTTAAAGCAGTAGGTCAGGGATCGGCAACCTTTGGCACACAGCCCATCAGGAAAATCCACTGGCAGGCCAGGCCAGTTTGTTTCCCTCCAGCATCTGCAGGTTTGGCTGATTGCAGCTCCCACTGGCTGTGGTTTGCAAGTGAATCATGCTGATCCCTGCACTAGGTATAGACTTTATTTGGAATACACATTATCACTGTGGTCAAGTCATCACTTGAACATAAGTTACCGTTAATTTTTAGTTCTGTGTTCAGTTCCTCTTCATCTGTCAGGATGAGGTCCAATATGGAATTCCCCCATGTTGGATGCAACACTTCCTGAGCATTGGAGAAATGCCTTCCACAGGGTTGAAGGGAACCTCTAATCACTCATTTCCAGAAATGGGGACCAATTCTTAACAAAGCAAAGACAGTGGCCATTACTTTCCATCTTAATAGTCTTGCCAATCAACCCATGTTGACTTGCCTCCAAGAATGGCCATTGTCACGTACTTGGGAATAAAGCTTGACGGTAGCCTGACCAAGTGCCTCCCCGGAACACCTGAAAATGAAGATCCCTTTCTGTACCATTTTAATTTTAAAAAACAAAACAAACTATTGGGAATGTCCTAGAGAGAAGACCCTTCTGTTCTTCACACATCTGTATTAGATTTGGGATCTAGTCTAGCTACCCATTGGTCTGGGAGCACATCACCATTGCCACAGAGTACAGTTTGGCCGCTCATATTAGTGGCTGCTTGAATTATACACCACCCTCCCATTAGTGTGTGTTAGTATACATATGTAAGCAGAGTCCAGATGAGTTCTACCCTAACATCTGGTGGTGAATTGTGAGGAGTTGTGGACAAGAACTACAGGGGCTGATCTTGTTTTGCATAGGCACACCCACTTTGTGTGTGTGGTCACTTCGGCTTCTGTGGGATCCCCAGTTTTGCTGTTGGGGCAGGAAGAATAAAGTGGTGTTGTCCTTGATTCACATAATCAGGGTAATGAATCTGTTTTATTACAGAGGCACTTGCCATCAACTAAGTAGCACTTGCTAGACAAGGGACATGGGTTCCAAAACCTAGTGAATTGAGAGAGGCTGGGGATAGGCATCTGTATCTGATGGTATGGGCCCCTTTTGAGGGTCTGAAATACCAATTGCACCATCTTCTCTCTACTGTGGAATATCAAAACTAATTTTAATTCTGTTAGGAGTCTAGTTACAGGCTGCTGAGCTGAATTCACTTTGGGCCAATGGTACACTAGCACTGAGGCTCCCCTACCACAAGCTGAAATCACTAAAGAGCTAAAATCACTAAGCGCTGAAATCACTGAGTGTTGTGAGGAGGCCTGAAGCTATGTTGCTGAGCAGCTGGCAGAGCGGAGCAGTTTGCGGGATGATTGGAGCAGCTCGTGGGACAGCTGGTGGAGCAGAGCAGGTGGCAGAATGGCTCGCAGTGAAGGCTGCAGCAGAACCCCATGGAGAGGTGAAGCAGTCACCTCTGACCATGTAAGGTGTCCCTTAACACTGCTGTGCCCCCCACCCCCAGGCTGGGAAGTAAAACTCTGCAGCTAAACTTTTGAACTCCTGGGGCTGCACTGACCAAGGACAGAGACTTTTGGGTTGCTGGACTTAAGACCCTGAGGGGAAAAGGATACTGCCAAACTTACTTGGGGGTGGGTCTTTTGCTCATGGTTTGTGTTATGAATCCTGTTGGTGGTGTTTCCCCAACATAATACCACATTGTTTCCCTCCTTTATTAAAAGGATTTTGCTACACTCAGACTCTGCTTGCAAGAGGGGAAGTATTGCCTCTTAGAGGTCCCTGCGGGGAGGGTTTATGTAATTGTCCCAGGTCACTGGGTGGGGGCTTGAGCTGGTTTTGCATTGCATTGTTGAAACTAAACCTGACCCTTGTTGCTGCCAACTCAGACGGGCAGAAGGGTTACACATAGCTTCACCATACCTTTTGCGATGCTATTACTGTTAAGCCTGCCTGGAGAGCTATTGCAGGTTATATCAATCTATTACATGTCTGGCTGACTGCCTCATTCTCAGACAGGAAACGCATAGTGCCAATGTGAAGATCTCCTTGTATTCTGGGGTAGAATCCCATGCCTGTGGATCTCTCAACACCCCTTGCTATGGCAGCTCTCATGGTCTCAGATGAGTGCTACTGGGCTTTCACTATGCACAGTCAAGCAGCACTGCAGGGAGCTGAGAACCTTTCCACTGATTCCTCCTCTCTATAAGGACCTAGACTCTAACACTAACCTCAGGTGTCCATCAATACACCTATGTCCTTATCTGCTTGATCCTGGACCAGGCTCAACAGGCTACTCTCTGGCTCATTCAAATTTGCATCAGCATCTCTTTTAGCTTCCTCCCCACACTGTGACTGACTGTGGGACATCATTGCAGACAATAACTCATGTGGTAGAAGAGCACCTAGCCTGACATCTGGAGGGCAGTTTAAAACCCCTAGTTTCCCTGGATACAGGGGCTATCTTCTGGTTACAGAATCTGAAGATTGAGCTGTGATGTCTGCATATGAGAGAGAGAGAGAGAGAGAGGATGAAACACCCTTTGTTAGGAACTTGTTCTCTATCATTTAGAAATTCCAAGGATGTGTTAGCACTGGCAGCAGGAGGACTCCAGCATATGTCATTCTAATTGAAGTATCCTATGATGACACAGCTTTTCCCCTACTCATTATGTGTAGGTGTTTAAGGAGCCATTCATCCTGTTCCCTTGTGTGATTTGGTCTGTAGCAAACACCAGCTAGCACCTTATCTTGTCCTAACAGATAAAGAGCATTAATCCATAAGCATTCAAGATCACTTTCATCCAGATTGAGTGATTTGGAGGCAGTTAATGCCATTTTTGACAGTGCCATTCCTCTTTTGCCCACTAGATTTTTTTTCCTAAATAGACTGTAATCATTGATTGGAATATTGCAACAGTGCAAATCATCACACCAGGCTTCAGGTATAGCAATTAGATTGAATTTATGCTAATAAATGAGCAATTCCAATTCCTCATGTTACCTAGGTTCCTAGCATTGGTGTGTGGACAGTTCAAGAATTTCTCCTTGTTCTCTCATTCTTTGATTTTCAACATCTCAATCTTTTTTCTGTTAAATGTGCTCATTTCTTCCATATTTTGACCCTATCCTTCTGTTAGTTGCACAGCTTCCTGAATACTCTGACCTTCCTTCTACTGAGGTGGAGGCCATCCAAACTCTACAGCCACCCCCACCTCACAGAAGGTAGACCAGTGTTCCACAAAACCAAAATCCTGCATACTACAGCACTCACTTTAGCCAGTGGGTCCCTTCCAGAATCACTCACCTTCTGTCTTCCTTTGCTCATGGGACAGGAAGGATCTCAGAACACTTTGGACCACCATCCTTTTCTCCAGCACACTTAGAAGTTCCCAGAAGTCCTCTATCTGTGAGAGATTCCACAATGCAGTGTCATTAGTACCCATCACCAATAGCTCTTTACCTGTCTACTTGAGGAGCTTATCCAGACTTGGAGGTTGAAGCTCCAGTGCTGTTGATGCTCCAACTAGTAATGCAGTATGGAGGCAGCTACTCTTTGCTGCTAACTAGAGCTGAGTGAAATTTTTTTATCCAAAACATTTTGTGAATGTACTAGTTTTTACCAAATTAACATTAAGGGCTGGTGAGGATTCTGAAAGTAAAATGTTTTACTTTTTAAATTCAAAGCTACTTTTTGTTTTGCAATTTCCTTCAATTTTACTTTTAAAAAAATGTTCAAAACTAAAATGAAACTTTTTTTTTTGTTTTGAATTAAACTGAGTGTCTTGTTTGATCCAAAATCTTTTATTTTGGGGAAGAGTAACTTGGTGGTTGGTGGCTGGTTGTTTGGTGCAATGTCACATCTCTACTACTAATACAATTGCTTTCTATTGCTAATCCTACCACTCTGTGCAGATCAGGTTTTTGTTTTGCCATGTGGCCTCACTTGAGCGAGCCTCAGTGGATATCTATTCCTAAACTACTACAGCAGCAGTGCTGCAGCTAAGTTGCTGTAGTGCTTCAGTTTGGCTGCTACCTACACTGACAGGAGGGGTTCTATCGGCATAGGAAATCTGCCTCCCTGAGAGGCAGTAGCTAAGTTGACTGACTTCTTCTGTCAAGCTAGTGCTGTCTACACTGGAGGTTAGGTCGGCATAGCTGTGTCTCTCAGGAGTGTGGATTTGTCACAACCCCGAGAGATGTAGCTATGTTGATGAATGAATGTTCCCAGTATAGACCAGTCCTAACTCAAGAGGAGCAAACATGAGTATATGTAACTTGAGCTGACTGCAGTGAAGGCATCATACCCTGAGGTAGCAGGGGCATAGACAACTCTTCATTATTTGCTTGGGCAGGAGAGGAAGGAGGCTAGAGTTCATATAAACATTGAATATTGTTTTTACATTGTTTATTAATGATTGCAGCAGGGACAGTCCCCTGATTAACTTGCAGTTTGTTCTCCTCAGCTAAGCAGGCATAGAGTCTTCTGGTCTTGACTTCTTGAAGTCAGTCTCGTTTCTCCAGAGTTGGCTGGCTCTGAGTAGCCAGGGTTGGGTTGAAGGTCTTTCCTGCAGCAGGCTGTAGCTCTCTTCTTCCCTGACTAGGAAATAACTCCATTGAGCAGGATCTCTCCTTTTGTGAAAAGTGAATTGGGTGTGCTCAGGTGAGGCTCATCTGTCTGTGCCTCTGTCATTTTTCTGGCCCCAGGATGACTGTTTCCATCCTTATCTTAGGAAGGCTTGTGATCCCTTTCTAGGAACACCTGGAATAGTTCATCCAGCTGTCACTCTTCTGTGGCTGACTCCCAGAGCCTCCTGATTGGCTCTTCTCCCCATTCCCCAAACTGCACCATTTCAGTGTGTGGCTCTTGCAACAGGAGCGGGAAGACCAGACAACATGGAGCCTGTAATTCTTTAGCTGTCCTTTTTTGCAATCCCTGACACCAGTCACGTCATGCCCAGGGGTTTAAAGGGTTTCTAGCTGCCATCTTGTAGGGATTTCTCCCCCCCCATCCATTTCTGGCTGTCAGGGGGGAATCTAGAGGGTATCCTCTGCAAAGCATAAAAGCAGTTGCTTTTCACTGTAAGCAGCAGGCCAGGTCTAGGCTGCTTTTTCTTCATTCTGCCACATATAGACTTCTATAGCTACAGTGACTCTAAAAACCAAGAGGCCAGCTAAATATGTAAACACCAGAGAGTACTGTGGGTGGTATGTGGTAGTTTTTTTTTTTTCTTTTAAAAATTCAGCAGTTCTATGCTATTCTTACTCTTCTGCTCATCCTGATTTGGTTTGTTTTGTTCTCCAATGGCTCCATTATTCTGAAGCTAGTGATGGTGTGTTCTGTTTCTACTACTGTACAGCTTTTAGGTGAAAATTACTTTTTTGATCAAATACAAATAAAGCTTTCATGCACTCTGGATTCTCTCTAACTGGAAAAAGTCTTGAGACAAATTTTGAGAGGCACCAAGCTTATTCATGTCACCGTGAAGCAGTTGATAGTCTTCAAAAGCTCACCAAAGAATGTTGGTGACATGCCAAGTTTTCAGTATTCTGAGAAGAAAACAGGAAGATCGTAATGGAAATACAAAGTAGCATACGCTGCTTTGCCAGACAGTGACTTGCACTGCAAGGCCATTATGCTAGGCTATTACATAGAACAGTCTGAAAATATGCCCTTAAGTGGAGAGGTTCGCTGAAGCTTTGTTCAACTGTTTTGTTTGTAGGCAAAATAACAATCCTGATATTTCAAAGTGACTGATACAGAGCCAAGACAATTTCACCAGTCCCATTATTCAAAAGGAGATAATGGAAATCCTGTCTCTTAAAATCATGTGGGATTTTCTGAACTTCTGGAGAATGCTATACAATTATGGTAGTTGAAGTGGACTGCTTCAATAAAAATCACATGGCTTTATGCACGCAATATGTAGTGTATGACATGAATATTCACAAAGGCTTCATTGTACAATCCAGTGTTGGTTGTACATCAGCAGAGCTAATAACCAGGAATGTAAAGAACAATACTGTATTATTGGCTCAACAATGGTCATGGACAATGCTGTGATGGTGCTACTAATATGGGAGGCTTAGAATCAGTTGAAGCAACTATATTGCCACAGGAGGAATAGTGGCCCACGTATACTCATTGCTGTGGGCGTGTCTTAAATTTGACATGCCACAATGCTATAAGAAATACTATCTTAAGATAATCTTGAAACTTTGTTCACAAAATTAACTAATGACCCAAATGAGATGCTATATTTCAGGACATTTAAATTATGAAGTGCATCACCAGACATGGCTACCCTTTATCTAACATGATGATGGACTTGTCATGCAGAAGCATTGGGTTCAGTTCCCGAGAACTACCTTACGCTGTTTGCAACTTCAGAGGCTGCAATAGATGCAGCAAAAGATTCTGAAATAGGAGGTTCAATTGGTGGCATAGGAGCTCCAATGGTAAAGCTGAACATCCTCTTTGGTACTGAACTAGGACAAAACAGTCCTAATAGTAGACAACCTGTTCAAAACTCTGCAAGGGTCAGACATTTTTAGCAACAAAAAGCCAATCTCTTATGAAAATGACACTTAATTCACTTCATTTCTTCTGATCAGATGAAAGCAACAATGTATTCTGGGAACAAGTCCACCAGGAAAATTTTAAAGTTTGGAGAGAGTTAAATGCCTGATCTTCCCAGGAAGTGACATTTTCCCTAGAAAATGCAAATAGGGAAAAGTGAACCAAGCTACCAAAACTCAAAGGAATTTTTATAACCACATTTTCTCTGATGTAATTGAATACAGGACATTATCAAAATCAAGATTTAGACAGAGAACTTTGAAACTTCTTTGTATTCAGAACTCAAGTTTCTTGGAATAGCTCCAAACATAGGTTCAAGGTGTACTTGGAGTGAATGAATCTGATTTCAACTATGATCAACCATACTCCGCATTGTCTTCTACTAGCCAGCTGTTCAGCTTACAGAAAGATCATCCAAGTCAGTCCAGAAATATCTTTGCTTAGCCAAATTGAACATCAGTTTTCTGAAGTGGTGAGGTTAATAAGTGATTTTTTTTTTGTGGCACGCTTGCAAGCATAGAAATGGCCTGAAAGTGTGGGGTATGGGAGAAGGAAGAATTTAAAAATAACCCCCCAGTATGCAGATAGCTATATATGATGTCAGAGGAGAGGGAAATGCCATTAACATGTTAATGGGATAATACTACCACTATAGGTTGGGTTAACACTTGTTGAAGTGAAGCTGATGGGTGCATCCATCACCACTCTTCATTTAAGATAGTAGAAATAATTAAACTCCTTTATAAAATAAGAGCAGTCTCTGCTCAAAACACAGGTGCATCTAAGGCCACTCAGGAACTCGAACTATGAAGGAAAAGGGGTTGGTTTGGGCATTGTTTGAATGGGCTAGGGGTGGGGCAGAGAAGCATACAGAAATAGAGCAAAAAGCTACAGAAACAGCCTGAAAAAGCATGGCGTGTGGCTCTGGGAGGACTTTTTTCAGATTGGATATGGCTGGAAAGCAGCTTGAATTTGTGCTTAAAGAAATTCTCTGATGGCTGTTTCTTTCTGTGTTTAGGGAAATAAAACTTGGCACATTCTTTTTGTGTAAAACAAAATGGAGTCAGGTATTTCTGATGCAATCGGCTTCTCTTCTCATCTGGAACAACCTGCAAGATCCCAAAGTTTTTTGTCTAGCTGCTCTGGTCAAAAGGTTAGCCATACTAAGGACCAATAGAGCTCTATAAATATTAACTAATTGTTGCAACACTCCTCTTACAAACAGGGCATGGGTGGGATCTGAGAGGGAGAGTGTGACTCATTGAAGGCATCAGAGGGAGTCAATGTCAGAGCGGTGTCTAGAATTGAGGCATTTGAGGCTCCTGGTCCTGTGTTCATGCCTGTGGATTATTTTCCCCTTAACCTTTTAGATATTCAATTTGAATAAGACTTTAACAAATAAACCTTCTGAACATCATTGCAAAATGTCACATACTCTTGGGTTAAGTCTACACTTCAATTAGCCTTGGATAGTCCCAATGGCACTGTTCTGTTCTCCCTGCTAGTGCTGCTCCAGTAAGCTATCAACTTCATGGGGTTAGACCTTGTATCAGCTTTATTGGCTGGTGGGGAAAATGCCACAAAAAAAGGAAGGAGAGAACACATGGAGGTGGGAGTAGAGATTTGTGACAGAAAAATCTTATAAATGTGATCTGTTAGCTGTCCACTATCTCACTGCAACCAGCTTCCATCGCTGTGAGGCTTGTGAACAACTTAGTGTTGAAAATTAAGTTACTTAGATTCGGGGGTTGCTGGTTTTTTGTTTTTTTTTTTTTTTTTTTTTTTGCTTCTAGTGCATATGATATACAATTTTCTCTGTATTGGATTTAAAGCTTTGTATGTATTCTTAAAAGAGAACCCATTACATAATGTAAGACTATTATGGTAGCTTCTGGAGACTTCAGTCAAGTTCTGGGTCCCGTTGTGCTACATAGTGTCATCTCAAAACCTCACAATCTAAGTAAACAAGGTAGACCAAGGGTGGGAGAAGTATTATCCCTATTTTACAGGTGGGGAACAGTGGCACAAAGAGGTTAAAGAAATTGCCTAAGGTTAAACAGTGAGCTAGGAAATTAACCCAGATTTCCCAAATCTAAATATTGTTTTAACTACCATCAATACTTGTTTAAGTGGAAGAGATGCCCATGGGTAAATGCTTAAAACTTCTTATAAAACTGTGTGTGTGTGAGAGAGAGATGGTAGTACACACAAATAAGACATTTGCTTTGTAAACCCATCCTTGCTTAAACACTTGCACCATTTTTCTTTATTACAATGTTGCTATAGTACAAATTGTTCTCTGGCCATCTTGGAGGAACTTTTGTTTGGACCAATTTACTAGAGAATGTCACTGCAGTCAGGACTTCAAGTGACAGAAGAGAGAAGTCTTGTAAGGGCTTGTCTTTAGTGTTCATTTGAGTTGTAACTAGTGTTGCTAACTTGGCTCCCATCCCCACACACTTGAGCATAATGGTGCTTTTAAGTTGATTGGTTTGTCAGGAGGTGAGAGACCCATTCTCTAGTTAGTGCAACTCATCAGCTGCTCATACAGCCACTGTTTTGTGGACATAGGCAACTCCATGTGAGTGCCACAAGTCCTCCAATACCCTCCCACAACTCCCCCTGTGGTCCCGGAAAGGACAGACAAATTCTCCAACAATTCACTGGGAAGGAATTCATAGAGCTGATCAGCTTTCCACATTACAAAGAACAATGGGATATGGCCCCAGAAGACTTAGTCTCTCTCTCTCACTCACACACACGCTGTTGCAGATTGAGTGAGTGTTGTTGTACAGTGTGGCCACTCTCACTTGAACTAGGCTAATTTGAGAACAGTAACTCAAGGGTAGAAAACTTGAGTTAGCATAGACCAGACCTTAGGCTACAAAATTGTCAATGTAAACCACCTTGCATTGACATAGTTGTGCATGAGTCTGCATTTAAACTTGTCTCCCACTGATATAAACACCCCATTATGGCAACACAGTAACACCACCTCCCTGAGTGGCACTGAGCCATGGTCAACATACTGAGGTTGACACATTGCATGACCTAACAGTGCTCTAGCAGCTGTCTTTCAGTGCCTGATACTGACTGTTCTGGTCACAGTTGTGAACTCTGCTGCCCTGAGGTCATGCAGACTGGAAGCCTGCACCCCTGTTTAAAAAGCCTGCAACCTTTTGAAATACTTTTTCCTGATTTGCCCAGATTGATGAGCACACCTAGCTGTTCTCCCTTGGTCTGTGCAACCCAGTGTGCTGGCTCCACACTCTAGACATGTACCTGCCTGGAGTAGGCAGAAGGTATTGAATCTTCTGGGCCTGTGGGAGAAGAGGCTATGCAGGCTCAACTATGGTGCAGTCATAATAACCTTGACATTTACAAGCAGATTGCATGGGGAAAGCAGGAGAAAGGGTACGACATGGCTCAGCAGCAGTGCCACAGGAAAGCGAAGGAACTCTGGTAGACATACCAGAAGACCAAGAGTCAATCCGGGGCAAGCCACAGAGCTGTGTGCCATACTTGGTGGAGACCCCACCATGACTTTGCACACGACCATAGATACCTCAAAGGAACCCATGACACAGGTCCCTGCTGTGCACAATGAGGAGGATGGGGGACATGAGACCAGGAGGTCCAGCTATGCCATGAGCCAGGACCAGTTTTGAGATTTCATCGCAGTCCAGTCAGTCCTAGTAGTTGAGTAGGGGTTTGCCTGATGCAAGGCAAGGAATCTTGAGTAAGTGTGTGAATGCACTTCCCATAGTTTAAATGCACTAATAGTATTCCAACATAGCAGGACACATCTATTGACTTCTCATTAATTTTACTTCTGCTAGAAGAGGCAGTGGTACAAGGAAAGAGAGGTAGTTATCTGCTCTTCAGAACCCTCTAGAATTAAGCATAGGGTTGCCCTTGAGTCTCTACGAATTAGGTATAAATCTCCAGAAGACTGCTGAGAGCAACCTGGGAGATAAATCATAGGGCACTCTGAAAATGAATATTGTTGAATCTGACTTACACAGTAGTCCAGCCAGTATTTAAAATGCCATGGTAATGTGCATTTGCCTGTCCAGTTGCACTGGGAGTGCATTTCTTTAGCTTGGTGGCTGTGACTCTGTCATGATGGTAAAGTCCGTACACAGTAACTGCTATACGCAGGCACCTTCACACTGTCTCTTTAGTCTATGCTACACTGCAACTGCTTTACACTTTCAGTTAAAGAACAGAATATAGCCGTTCTGAAGGTACTGTAAAAATGAAAGTACTATTGGTGTGAAGACCTGACTCTAAAAACTGGTTTTGCAAAGTCAAGTAAATTGACAGCAGAATGCATTTTGTGTTGTCAAGCATTTTCCATTAAATATGAAGAGGTGCGCTGATAACATCCATGCAAAATGTACAAAACACCAGGAATATGTGAAAAATCTGAAACTAACACCTCAGATTCTGTCCTCTTTTACAGAAAAGGACAATCCCTCAGAAAATCAGTGTAGTTCATTTTAAGTTGCTAGTCAAGACTGGTAACACAATGCTTCCACAGTTTCTACCAGATACAGAAAATGCAAGAAGAATATTTTTTGTGGCTGGACAAAAGCAACTAGTATTACTGAGTATCAGAGGGGTAGCCGTGTTAGTCTGGATCTGTAAAAGCAGCAAAGAGTCCTGTGGCACCTTATAGACTAACACACATTTTTGGAGCATGAGCTTTCGTGGGTGAATACCCACTTCGTCAGATGCATGTAGTGGAAATTTCCAGGGGCAGATATATATGCAGGCAAGCTAGAGATAATGAGGTAGTTCAATCAGGGAGGACAAGGCCCTGTTCTCACAGTTGAGGTGTGAAAACCAAGGGAGGAGAAACTGGTTTTGTAATTGGCAAGCCATTCACAGTCTTTGTTTAATCCTGAGCTGATGGTGTCAAATTTGCAGATGAACTGAAGCTCAGCAGTTTCTCTTTGAAGTCTGGTCCTGAAGTTTTTTGCAGCAGAATGGCCACCTTAAGGTCTGCTATAGTGTGGCCAGGGAGGTTGAAGTGTTCTCCTACAGGGTTTTTGTATATTGCCATTCCTAATATCTGATTTGTGTCCATTTATCCTTTTCCGTAGCGACTGTCCAATTTGGCCGATGTATATAGCAGAGGGGCATTGCTGGCATATGAACAGCTTCCACCCCACCATCAACCTCAGCCTGGACCAGTCTACATGGGAGGTCCACTTCCTAGACACCACGGTGCAAATAAGTGATGGTCACATTACCACCACCCTATACCAAAAACCTACCGACCGCTATGCCTACCTTCATGCCTCCAGCTTCCATCCCGGGCACATCACACGATCCATTGTCTACAGCCAAGCACTGAGGTACAACCGCATCTGCTCTAACCCCTCAGACGGAGACCAACACCTACAAAATCTCCACCAAGCATTCTCAAAACTACAATACCCGCACGAGGAAATAAGGAAACAGATCAACAGAGCCAGACGTGTACCCAGAAGCCTCCTACTGCAAGACAAACCCAAGAAAGAAACCAACAGGACTCCACTGGCCATCACATACAGTCCCCAGCTAAAACCCCTCCAACGTATCATTAGGGACCTATAACCCATCCTGGTCAATGATCCCACACTTTCACCAGGCCTTGGGTGGCAGGCCAGTCCTTGCCCACAGGCAACCTGCCAACCTGAAACATATTCTCACCAGTAACTGCACACTGCACCATAGCAACTCTAGCTCAGGAACCAATCCATGCAACAAACCTTGATGCCAACTCTGCCCACATATCTACCCCAGCGACACCATCACAGGACCTAACCAGATCAGCCACACCATCACCCGTTCATTCACCTGCACGTCCACCAATGTAATATATGCCAGCAATGCCCCTCTGCTATGTACATCGGCCAAACTGGACAGTCGCTACGGAAAAGGATAAACGGACACAAATCAGATATTAGGAATGGCAATATACAAAAACCTGTAGGAGAACACTTCAACCTCCCTGGCCACACTATAGCAGACCTTAAGGTGGCCATCCTGCAGCAAAAAAACTTCAGGACCAGACTTCAAAGAGAAACTGCTGAGCTTCAGTTCATCTGCAAATTTGACACCATCAGCTCAGGATTAAACAAAGACTGTGAATGGCTTGCCAATTACAAAACCAGTTTCTCCTCCCTTGGTTTTCACACCTCAACTGCTAGAACAGGGCCTCATCCTCCCTGATTGAACTGACCTCATTATCTCTAGCTTGCCTGCATATATATACTTACCCCTGGAAATTTCCACTACATGCATCTGACGAAGTGGGTATTCACCCATGAAAGCTCATGCTCCAAAACGTCTGTTAGTCTATAAGGTGCCACAGGGCTCTTGGCTAGTATTACTGAGCATGTTTTGGCATAAAAATTGCAAGAACTTCTGCTTTAATGAACTTGTTAGCAGTTTGTGTCTTTTTTCAGTTGGATCAGATGCCTCTAATAAAGGAAATAGAAGTTTCCCCCAGTAACTGTTCCTTGGTTTTTCCAAGACAGCAGGGATTAAACATGACCTATTAGACTTTTTTATTTTCATTACCACGATAATGATGAGACAAGTGAGGCCATTGCATGCATTTCAAATATTCTAGAAGAAAATGCCCTTGGTATAAAACTGCATGTCATATTATGTAGCTGAAAATGCCTCTTAATTTTGGGAAACAGAGGTCAGTTTATCAGAAGCTTAAACAACCGAATGACGGAATGATTCACGTTGGATGCAAATGCTATGCAATTTGTAAATGTATTAAAAATGGCATGAGAGCTTTGAGTTTTGACATTGAAAGTCCTTGTCCTGAAAGTGTGAATGAGTGGAGAATTCTCTTCCTCTGCTAAAAAGACAAGCTCTCGGTTCCTTATACTCAATTTCTACTAATTCAAAGAAGGAACTTCTGTGTCCTGTACTGACTAAGTGGCTGTCCCTTCTATCTGTGCTAGAGTCTTGCAATGCTGGCCTGTATGAAAGGCATATTTCCTGTTGGGGTGGGAATGTCAAGATATTGGAAGCATTCAGTGAGGATGAGCAGGAGTCTCTGCCATCTTTGTTTACTTTCTGCATAATCGGATGGGAGTATTTTTATGAAGTACTCCAAAAGCTAGAATGCAACAATGCCAACTATAGAGAATTAGGTTAGAATGAAGACCTTCCATAACACAAACTAAAGAGGACGAGTTCTATGGAAGATCAGCTCAAGGTACTTTGTGCAATGCCTCCATTTAATAAGAGGCAATTTTAAGGAGGAAGCAGATAAGGCATTGTCAAGATGCATTGCATATCTTCAGAAATGGTATGATTTCAAGACATCTGTTTTCAAACAAATGTCAGTCCTCTCACTGGACAATGAAGTAAAATGATCTGATCTTGAAGTTGGCTGAAGTTCTTCGCAGAGAGACTTATTTTCATTAGGCTGTATGATTACTGCGTTTTACAGCAAGTATGAGGAGAAATTCATTTCAAAGGACCAGAAAATAGATCAGATTAGTAGAATGTTGGGGATCATTAAGAAAGGGATAGATAAGACAAATCATATTGCCTTTATATAAATGCGTGGTACGCCCGCACCTTGAATATTGCATGCAGGTCTGGTCACCCCATCTCAAAAAAGATGTATTAGAATTGGAAAAGGTACAGGAAAAGAGCAACAAAAATGATTAGGGGCATGGAACAGCTTCTGTATGAGGAGAGACTGGGACGTTTCAGCTCAGAAAAGAGACAACTAAGGGGGGAATGTGATAGAGGTCTATAACATCATGACTGGTGTGGAGAAAGTAAATGTGGTGGTGGTGGTTGTCTCCTTCTCATAACATGAGCTAAGGCTAACCAAATGACATTAATAGGCAGCAGGTTTAAAAAAAAAAGAAGCATTTCTTCACACCACACACAGTTGACGTGGCACACTGTCTGAGAATGTTGTGAAGGCCAAAACCATAACAGGGTTCAAAAAAGAATTAGATAAGTTCGAGGAGGGATAGCTCAGTGGTTTGCACATTGGCCTGCTAGAGCCAGGGTTGTGAGCTCAGTCCTTGAGGGGGCCACTTAGGGATCTGGGGCAAAATCAGTACTTGGTCCTGCTAGTGAAGGCAGGGGGTGGGACTCAATGACCTTTCAGGGTTCCTTCCAGTTCTATGAGAGAGCCATTGATGAACCTATTAGCCAAGATGGTCAGGGATGGTGTCATAGAAAATTAGGGTTGGAAGAGACTTCAAGAGGTCTAGTCCAACCCCAACTAGCCTGTTTGCCAGAAGCTGGTAATGGGTGACAGGGGGATAGATCACTTTATTACCTGTTCTGTTCATTCCCTCTGAAGCACCTGACATTGGCCACAGTCAGAAGACCAGATTCTGGGCTAGATGGACCATTGGTCTGACCCAATATGGCTGCTATTATGAAGTTTTTAAACAAATACCAGAGTGTGGAAGCAACCAAATGTTTAAAGTCCTGTCTTTCACACTTTCAATTCCAGTCTCAAATTTCTACTGTGAAAGGGTTTTCTGCTTAAGGACTTAGCTCTGGAGCAAACAAAGAAACAGACTGAAAGTGTTGTGAACGTGGAATTACGGATGCAACTGAACTACAGTATGTTGTGTGCTGACTTTTTGATGAATACGTCCAAGTCTCTGGAGTTGCTGAAAGCAGCAAGAAGCCAACTGAAGTACAGATTTAAGAAGAAAAACTGTGAGCAAAGGCACTTTGCTACAGGAGATCCAACATCTATAAGGAAAATACAATAACATTTGATTTTTAAGTCTAATCAATGAATTTTTGCTTTATATATCATTTTCTAATGGCATGCTATTTTATTTTCATTAGTTAATTCCATTATTAATGCACACATGCATTAACAAGCAAAGTAACCTAAACTTGCTCTCACTATTTAAAAATAAGATTCACGTTACAACTGGAGATCTTGCAATATTTATCAAAATTCTTAACATGAAATTGAGTCAGATGTTCCTTATTTCCACTGAGGCAAAATGATGGCTCTGTAGTGAATGAGTTTTAGAGTATAGCTGGTCAGTCACTAATGCCATTACAGCATGTGGTAAAACTTCTCTGAATAGATCCAAATAGAGTTGGCAACCTTAGTTTAGGTGAGGACAGGGAGGCCATGCAGAACTGTTTGTTGTATGCACAGGTTGGTGTCCCTTGGATCCTCCTGAGAGATGCCAATGAAACATTCATGAAGGTTCTCCGAATCCTCTCCCAAATGTTTCTAGGGATGGCAGCTTTATTTCTACAGCAGTAGGAAGTTTTCCTGTGCCACTCTGGCACCTGTCAAAGTTATCATAGTGCAGTAAACAAGCAAGCTACATATGGCCCAAGTGGTACTTGAAATGCCAACAGCAGCTGTGCTCTGGGCCCGTGTTACCAGCAGGAGTGAGATCAGCTAAAATCACCACCACCACCACCACCTGTGGAAAATGGTACCAGTATTCACTGTCCTTGTCTTATACTTGTTTTGTTTCATACAATCAAACAATTCCCTCCTCATTCTCCTCCCCCTGACCGGCCCCTGGTGGGCCCCAGTCAGTGTGACTGGAATTGGAGAGCAGTGCTGTGCACAAGCATTCTGCAGCTGGTGTCAATACACATGTCTTTATGCTTAAAAGTAAAGGAAGGGAATTCTGAAGTTAACTTTCACTTTCTGTTGTGACTCATCATACAATGATGCCCATCTCAGGTTTCATCTGTAGCTGCTGTGGTTGCAGCCTTGAGGGGTGTGTGTCTTCCTCGCCCCCCGGTGAAACACCCGAGTCAGATAAGGAGGAAAAAGAAGACTTGAGATGACCTGTCCAGTGAGATCCTGCACACCAGTGCTGTATCAGATCATGAACAGAGGTCCGGGAGGGTGTATATTTCAGACTGTGTATGGAGAAGGAAAGCATGGGCAGCAGGGACGCCCAGACGGAAAAGGAGAGGGAGGTGCACCAGGTCATAATGGGGCTTCTCTGGAAGCAAACACAGATGCTGCAGACTCTTGTGGACCTACAAGTTCAACAAGCATGACCTGGCTCCATTTGCAGTCAAAGAAGAAGAGCCCTTCCTCCCCCTGCACAGTCCACTTGCAGCGGGGGCTGCATCCATTTCACTCTACTCCTGGGGACAGTAAGGACAATCACAGCTTCATATATCAACCTGTGAGAGCTCCACAGTTGCTATATGTGTAGCTGATATGGATTGAAATGGAGATGAATGTGTTTTTCCCCTTGTTCAGAAATGCATTAATGTAGCAGAACTTAAGTTTTTACTGTTTTCCCTAGCTTTAGTCTCAGAACCATTTTGGCTGAAATTCTTCCAAAAAAGTCATCCTGAGGCAGACATCCAGTAAGGAAAATGTCATCCCAATGGGTTAAAGTTGGGAAAAGTTTATAAAATTGAAACAGGGTCTTACAATGGGAAGTGTCAGGGAATGTGACTTGGCTCAGTCTACCAACTCTGCCTATGATAATAAGCGACCGAAGAGGTTAGTGGTGACTGTTTAATCATATTCCAAGGTAACTTTTTAACTGAAATAACAAAATGTATATAAACCTTGTGATCTGTAACTCCAAGAATTACAAGGACCCCAGCAGCATACTAAGAAACCAATCTTCTGCTCATAAAAATTCAGCTGTAATTCGAAGTATTGAGGATAAGGCCATGTTTCTGAAATATCTGCTCTATTAATACTTCATTTTAATAAAATGGAAAGCATTGAAAATGGTCTCCGGATCAAAAGGGCTAGACAGCTGACATTGTTTATTGGTGTTTACTCACTTGACTTAGAAATACTATGTCAAATTGGCAGGCAAGTGAATTGGCTATTGTAGTGAGATGAGGCTCTGAAACACAAACTCTTGCCAGAGGCCCAGTCTGAGGCCTGAACCAAAGTACTTCCAGGTATTGCTAAGCAAAAGCTGGGCTGTGAGCCAGAGGCAGGCCTCACTCACAGAAGCTGGTGAGAAGAGGGTTGTTAGAAGCAGGTGCACTCGCATATAAGTACTAATAAGAGGAACTTTGTGCCAAGATGGCACATGGACATCCCAATACGAGGACACTCCACAGACATAACAAGGAACAGACAGGTGCATCTTAAAGAAAAGGTCAAAAGGACAGCATGATGGATAGATCTCTTTGAAACAACATGATCAAAGGGGAGACAGCACCCTAATGAGCCAAAGGGCTGTACCTCAGTACATCAGTAGGGATGAGTAATTTGTCCTGTAACTGTTTAATAAAAGTAGGTCCCCGAGTGTGCCTCTTCTCTGGCCTAGGGGGCAGTGGAAAGTCCCGCCATTGACTGAGCCGGTCCATTGCGGGGGCACAAATCTGTAGTATGTCTTGTAGACTCTATGGAAAACTATTACCGTGCTTTGTTTGACAATAAACCTGGCTCGGGTCCTTTGTACCTTACTAGAGTCTGTGGTCTTTGGGGGTTCTCTCGGGGTTTGCTGTGTCAGCTATCTGTGCAGAGCAGGGGCAGCACACAGAGGGAACATGCACACAGTCAACTGTTATCATCATTGAATAAGAGCAGAGCACCACACTGGTAGCTACTGACAACATTGCTGTAATTCTTGATGTAATCTCAGCAGGATGTAAAGGAATGGGAAAGCAAAGAAGCAGCTCTAATGGCAGTATGTCTTGCTGAATACCAGGATGGAGGTCCTGGAAATTGGAGCAGAGAGGTAAAGGAAACTTCAGACCAGGAAGAATTACACTCCTTAGAAGGTTCCTCAACATCACAGGGATCTGAAAGTTGTTTCCAGTTCCTCCTTCATTATTTCCCAAGGAATTGATTTGTCAGCCTAAACTAATGAGGAGCTTTGTATGCTAAAGACTGGGTAGCGAGGTATTGGGACCTCAACTGCAAGGAGTCTAGCCTTTTTTTTATTATTCATTTTATTTTTATATAAAGTCCAGCTTCCATGCTGTGGGCCTGAAAATCTCCTCTTTTGATATAGAGGATGGACATAATGTCTTTAAAACCTCTTCTATAATCAGAAATGTTACAAGTAGGGAGGGACAAGCAGCTTTGAAGAAAACATCATCTCCTCTTCCTCACCTACAAAACTCTGCTTGTCCCTTGAACCAAAAGCAAGGTTTTTTAAGATTTGGGTAATGATCTACCCTTCTTTAATGCCACAGGGATGGACTAAAAAATTTTACCGTACTGTGGTGCACTTTGAGGTGTAAAATACATAATGCCTCTTATCTTAAAGCAGCAGAGTAGGAGGATTCCAGCCATGTGGTTATGCTTCAATAAATTGAGATGAAGTAGGCCACCAGGCTACATCCTAGATAATTAATGTCAGAATGCCTATGGAACTTCCTAGTCACCATCCAAAGAAGGTAACTCAGTGCTGTAGAGAGATAACAGGCTCTTGTGCCTCCTTCCTGAATACAAAGACCACCTATAGGCATATAAAGTTTGCCGATTCTAACCCATTCCTCAAGAACAAAATACAGCAGCTAAAGAGGAACCAGAGCCTGTTGTAGGTAAGGATGATTGTGTGATGAAAAGGGGAGGAGAATATGGGATTTCTTGAGTCCTCAAAGGGTATGATGTTTCAGATAAGCAAGCAGAAATCTGTGTACTTACCTACCCCAAATTCAAACTCCAAGGTAAAGGTTTTTTAAGAAGGGGGCCTAAATTAAGCATTTAAATCTGTATTAAGCATCTAACTCCAGACATCAGTATTTGAAAATCTTGACCCAGACATTCTGAGGTTTGCCCACTACTGCAGTAACAAAATACATTGAGAACCACTCATTCATTAGCCTGTATCTCTGAAACTTGCAGAGAGAAATAAAAGCTGTCTTAATAGTAGGAGTCTTGTTTCATACTCTGAGGGGAAAAATGTTGCATTTACAGCCTGAGACATTGCTGCTTGCTTATTTCATGAATAGCAGACTTACTGAATCTGGGCTTAAGAAAAGAGATAATTTTTCACAAACATAACAGCAGAGGCATAGCGAGCGCCCTCCGACTGTAGGGGGCCCCGCAAGGAAGGGGGCCCCTAAAAGTGGCAAAAAAATGTAAGGTATAACTACGTAAGTGACATTTATTGACGCTATTGCACAATCCATGTTGGTTTTACTGACAAAACCGTGAAGTCATTATGATACATCATAATGCTATTGGCTACATCAGTTGTCTGTCAGTCAGTTTTGAATTTAAGTTGGACCCATTCAAAGAATGTGTATTTGCGTTCATAATGGCGGTCGGCGGATAAATGTTATTAATTTAGTTGTTTAGTTTTTTATCGTTTCCAATGCAGAAGCGTGCTTTGTGATGTCTAAGAGAATGTATAAGAGCGGAGCTAGTAAACGAAAGGCAGCAAAAGATGCTGAGAAGGAACTTGAGAAAATTCCAAAGTTGTCAACGTATTTTGCGCTGCAATCCAACGTACAGGTACAGGCACATGAAACGGACAGCGCTAGCAGCGACAAATCATATCCAGAAGTGCTTCAAGTGAGGTCGAAGGTGAAGCCAGTTGTTCTACCAAACAAACTGTGACAGATATTCCAGTTGCTGCCAGGAAAGAAGTATCTGAATCTGAACCACTGACTGATGATCCAGGAGATTGGCCGTCTATAATATCGGACAGGCAAGTGTGTGACATTGTTGCACGTGGCCCACCGCAGCAGAATGGAAGTTATGAATTTCCATTTAACAAGGAAAGACGGAGGTTCACAAGTACTCATTTCTATCGAACCATGGCAAATGGCGAGAAAATAAGACGTTCATGGTTAATGTACTCAGTTCAGAAAGATGCCATTTTTTGTTTTTGTTGTAAATTATTTGGCACTGGCGACATACCGCTACGTCGTGGAACATCTGCTTGGAAAGCACTGTCAAAAAGACTTCGGCAGCATGAAACAGGCAAAGGTCATCAAGACTGTATGGTGAAATGGTTTGATCTTCGGTCAGGCATAATAAACCGTACATCTATTGACCAACTCGAATTGCAGGCTTTTCTGAAAGAGAGATTTCTGGAGAAATGTTGTCAAACGCATGGTTGATGTCGTTATTTTCTTGTCCGAAAGAAACTTGGCATTTCGAGGAAGTAATGAAAAGCTCGGCGATCCTTCGAATGGCAACTTTTTGGGACTGTTTGAATTGCTTGCAAAGTATGATACTGTCCTCAGCAAACTTTTACAGAGGATTAAGAAGGCAGAGACACATGTTCAGTACCTCAGTCCACAGACCCAAAATGAGCTGATTCAACTTGTTGCCAGTAACATTCAAGAAGCCAACATAGCGCAGCTTAAAAAAGCAAAATATTATTCAGTTATTTTGGACTGTACTCCCGACGTGTCATATGAAGAACAGATGGCTGTGGCGTTACGCTTTGTTGAATGCAATGGTGAGGATGGTGTCAAAATTCGTGAAGCGTTTGTTGGTTTTCTTAATGTTCATGATACAACTGGCGAGGGCTTATTGGAAGCGTTTCTTGAAAAGGCAAACAACTTAGGAATAGACATTGCTGACATGAGAGGCCAAGCTTATGATAACGGCACAAATATGAGAGGAAAGAATAAAGGAGTTCAAGCCCGCAAGCTAGAAATAAATGACCGTGCCTTGTATGTACCATGTGGAGCTCACACTTGGAATCTTGTGATCTCAGACGCGGCAAAGTCATCGAAATATGCCGTTGACTTTTTCGATCTGATTAACAGAATATACGTTATCTTTTCTTCTTCACCTTCACATTGGGATATACTTCAAGAACATATGCCAATATCTGTTAAAGGGTTATCGGACGCTCGTTGGGAGTCGAGAATTGATGCTGTGAAGCCATTGCGTTATCACCTTGAAGAATTGTGCAATGCTTTGTCATCTTTGAGAGAATATGCACTCGAAAACGAAAGATGGCAATACAGTAACAGAAGGCGGTGCGCTTTTAGACCATGTTACTACGTGGCCTTTTGTTCTGACTGTGTACACGTGGTACGATATACTATTTCACGTCAATAAAACCAGCAAATTAATTCAGTCACCAGATGTGTCAGTTGACGTACTGCAAGCAGAAGTCGGTGCTACAATGAAGTTTTTGGAAGACTATCGAAATACAGGATATAACTCTATGGTCACAAATGCACATGAAATAGCAGAGCATATGGGTATTGAGCAGGTGTTTCCAGAAACCAGGGTGCGACGTAAGAAGGGAACGTTTGATTACGAATGTGCTGATGATTCGAGTCGTCTTTCTGCCGAAGAAAAATTTCAAATCGCAGTTCGTTCTTGTTCTCAGTGATCAGGCCATATCTTCTGTTTCGTTGCGATTTGACTAACTCGTGGGGTGGTATAAGTTGTTTGGATTTCTGTACAACGCTAACAGCCTGAAGCAGTGTCACAGAGAAAATGAACTGGAGAATCACAGCAAAAATTTTGAAAGAAAAATGGGAGACATTGATGCCAACGAACTCATAATGGAACTGAATCGTTTTATGTCATCGAGAGAGAGAGGACTTGTCACGGCAAACAATTTTTTAACGTACATATACAAGAACAGCCTTCAGGAGATATATCCGAATCTTTGCATTTGCATCAGAATTCTTCTGACCACACCAGTTACTGTCGCTGGTGCTGAAAGGAGCTTCAGCAGAATGAAACTGAACAAGAACATCCTGCGCTCAACCATGGCAGATGACAGGCTTTCTGCACTTGCAGTTATCTCAATCGAAAACAAGATTGCCAGATCTCTGGACTATGACACATTGATTAATCAATTTGCGGAGAACAAGGCTCGAAAGAAGCGCTTTGCGTAAATACGGAATACATGTACACTGTAGGCCTATGTATACATAATATGAACCCTGTATATTGTATAAAATACCGCATTCCAGTTTCTGCATTGTAAGGGGCCCCGGACATATATTCGGAGGGGGCCACGTTCTTTGTTGCTATGGCCCTGCATAACAGACCTTGGCAGATCAGTCTGCATTACTTTAAATTTGTTTAAAATATGCCAGGATACTGCTTTCAGATAATCTATTAAAGGGGAAAAAGTGGCTTTAAGAAGTGTAAGGTATTTGGGTCACATTACCAATTCCTTCATTGTTCTCCTTCTTTAGTTAATAAACTGTGGTGTGATTTGGAGAACTTGTATACAATGCGATAGGCGGACTCTTCCATGTTGTCCCCAAATTGCTTGCAATCTTCCTCTCATCTCAAGGAATACTTGTGTGGAAATGAGACCCTTACAAACCTAAGTTTGCACCTGCGTAATGTGGCTGTTGTGCTTGGTACTATTTTTACTTCAAGTAGTATGAATAGCCCACTGAAGCTGTTTACCATATTTAAAAAAAAAAAAAAATGAAATGGCAGAAGCCATTTCAAGTCTGTGCTCTGTAGAAAAAAGTAAAGAGTTCCAAAATGAAGTGCTAAGATCATCATCAGAGTAAGGAAACTATCTTAGGTACTTACATGATCCCCCTTGCTGTAGCAGCTGAGTGCCTCACAGTTTTTAATATCCTTACCCCCACAACACCACTGTGAGGTAAGATGGAGAACTGAAGCATACAGACTGTGTCTTTTCCAAACTCACACAAGAGGTTTATGGACAGCTGGAATTGAACCTGCATCTGTCATGGCACAGACTAAGGCTTTCCTTCTCTGTGTTGCTCAATTGTGGGCACCAGGGGCTTGTCTTGTGGCCACAGCCTCTTGGGTGGTGATTCGGGGGGGAGCAGAGGCTCTTCCCTCAAGGCCACCTGTGTGAGTCCCCCCAGCTTCCCAGGGGTGGTGGAGTTTG
This sequence comes from Gopherus flavomarginatus, assembly GCF_025201925.1. Classification (NCBI taxonomy): domain Eukaryota; kingdom Metazoa; phylum Chordata; order Testudines; family Testudinidae; genus Gopherus; species Gopherus flavomarginatus. The sequence goes on from NC_066620.1 coordinate 90,552,789, forward strand.
GGCTTTGGGCTTCCACCCTGGGGTGGTGGGCAGCAGGCTCCGGCCATGAGGTGGTGGGCTTCATCCTCCAGCCACAGGGCTTTGGTCTCTGGCCCTGGGCTCATTTCCCCCCACCTCCATGTCACCCCTCCCCCTGTTGCCTTCTCCAGTCCCCAGCTATGCAGCAGGACTCCAGAATCTAGCCCTGGACTCACCCACCCCACATTGCCCTGAGCCCTGCCCCCCTCTCCAGTGTCCAATTGCCCCTGGCCCTCCTTACTCACCTCCCCATCCAGGATTTAATTGGTCTTCCAGCTTGCAGGGGATGAGTAAGTCTGCTGTGAAAAATATTAACAAATATCACTTTTCACAGCGGCAGACTTATTAGCTAGCAAATTAAAACAAAAAATCAACCAAAAAAAGCAAAACTCGCAAAGCACCTTTTTTGTACTTCTATTCTGTTTAGGTCCAGTAAAGATTAGAGATAACTGTACATTAATTTTATTAGAGTCTACAAAAAACCCTTTATAAATAAATTACAATATTTGGACATGTATTTTAGGAAAAGTTGTCAAATATGCACACATACTTTAGGAAAAACAGAGCGGCCACCAGCAAGAGTTGGTGGCCATACTCTGAGGCCACCAAAACATTTGTTGTGAGAACCGCTGACTTAGATTCTAGTTGCTAAACTCTAACCAACTGCATGAAACTGCTTGTTTTTAAAATGTTTCTTGGATGGTGTTGGATGGAGGAAGGTTGGCATTGGCGTGTAGCCTAGCACAGGGAGAAACAGCATTTTCACCACTGCTGGAAAAGTTTTAGAGGGTGACATGCTTATGTATTAGTGAAAAATATGAAGAAAGTATGCACAACTGCTACCAAGCAAATGTACAGTGCTGATCAAATTATGATGTTTGTGTGTATACTTCAGGATCTAAGTAAAACGCAAAGGGGCATCTGGTGGAAGTTCCATTAGTATATAGAAGGTTTTCTGGATGTGTAAGTTTAGTGTGTCGATGCTAAAAAGTCTGCAGATATTTGAATTAATAATCAGTTAAGAGGACTGTGGCAGTTCACACCTCAGCTTTGTTTTCAGGCTGTGGATATCATCAGCGCTCCGAATGTGAGCTGATCTTTAGAGTGGTAAGAACTGTAGGCATAATTTTTAAAATCAAAGAGTAGATTCTGGAGGACAAGTCTACAATTTAGACTGTAAGCTTTTTGAGACAGTCTTCTATTTGTTCAGCACGTAGCACAGTGGGGCCCTCATCCATGACAATTGCTTCTTGGCACGACTGCAATACAAATAATTTTAACAGAATTACATCCAGGACCCTGGATACAGGCCAGGCAGTGGGAATACAAATTTCTTCAGTCTAGTGACCTGTCAGTATGCCTTATCCCCATTCTGAAAGGACCATTTCCAGAGTTCAGTCTCCATGTCTGAAGGGGTGAGATCTAGGATACCTGGGATTTTCATAGCTTTGGTGTGGGCTTGCTTATAAAATAAATTGTGTGACAGATACTTGGTGACTCATACGTTTCCCTATAAAGTTCATCTTCTTGATCAGGATGGTGGCACAAATGTGCCATGGATTCAGGAAAAACACCAGGACTGAGAATAGTTTTTCTCTTAATACAGTTTTTTTCTATCTGTACAATGGGGCTAGATGATGCTGACATCCATTGTAATGCATCTGGAGACCTACTGATGATAAACATGTTTATAAGAGCAAGGTGGTGACATTGTTTTACTATAATGCTGGGTCCAAATACCTGCTTCTAATCACTTTCCAAATGTCTTCGAGTACTCTGTACAGTCTGATGTTGGTGATTTAGTTCTGGGAGCTAGTTATTCTCTGCTTTGATGCTGTAGCTCAGGGTTCCCCAGTGTGGTGCCTGCAGGCGCCATGGCACCCGCCGGGGCCTCTAAGTGCTCCCACGTACTGGCTGGTGGATGAGCATCTGCCGAAATGCCACCGAAATTCGGTGGCATTTCAGCGACGATGCCTCTGGATGATGCCGCTTGTCGATGGCATTTCGGCAGATGCTTGTCCGCCGCCACGATCCTCCATGGCTTGCCTGGCACCCACCAGATGAAAAAGGTTGGGGACCACTGCTGTAGGTAATAATTAGGTGTATAGTATGATGTAGTGACATACCCTAAAATAGATTGACGTTATCAGTAATGTACAGTATTTAAGTACCTCCATATCTGTCATATCTGACTTCATTATCTGTTTAAACCCTACCCCACCCCTAACCTTTATGGTCATCAAAGAACAACAGAGGAAGATTCTTCTAATACGATAAACACATTTACAGGTACATTTGGGGTAACATTTTAAAAAGAGGGAAATCTAGCTGCCTTTGGACAGGTACAATTTATGTGGCCTCTACTGCACCCACAAAAGTTACCTGCTATCAAGATGCTCATTAGCGCCCATCATGGTAGTAACTAAGCTCTAAGTTGCAGGTGCAAAATTGAAGTAATTGTACATTTAATTATTAGATTTGCACTTGGATTTCAGGTAATTGTGCATGAACAAGTACTGCTTATGAAGACATGAAGTGGCAGAATTTTAAAGGGACACTGCCAACATAAGATCATATAAATACACGCTATCCTAACCTGTGTAATGACACATCAGAGGTCAGATCCTCAGCTCATGTAAATCAAAATAGTTCCACTGACTTTGGTGGAGCTATACCAGTTTTGTACAATTTACAGCTGAAAATCTGATCCTAGATTATTAAAATGGAAAGACTTAAATTTTTTTTCAACTTCCTTCTCATATACTGTTCCTTCCTCTTCCCCACCCCCCCTCACGTTGCCCAGTCAATGCAGTCAAAAAAAACCTAGAGAAGGCCATTCTTTTCTGGTTCCCATGTTAGAGTTTGCCACATTGTGGGTGATTATATGATGACCACCCTCTTGCTCATTATCAGGGGTTGAACCATGGATCTAAATAAGTGGCTACAATATGAGCTAGGCCAGTGATCCCCAACCCTTTTTGTCTGGCATATGCCAGACGACAAGCCACAGAGGACCGTGGCAGGGGAGGAGCTTCGGTTGAAATTCCATCAACAAGTGGCATCATCCAGAGGCATCGCCGCCGAAATGCCACCGAATTTCGGCGGCATTTCGGCAGATGCTCGTCTGCCGGCCAGTATGTGGGCACACTCAGACACCCCGCTGGGTGCCATGGCGCCTGCAGGCACCACGCTGGGGACTCCTGAGCGAGGCTGTAACAGACTCATCCTTTGGGGATTGGGCGCCAAGGGTGACCAACACCCAGTGAGTTACACTTTTTAAAACTGTTTTAATCTTGATAATTTCTGTTCTTCCTATGGAGCTTTACAAGGGTAAGAATTGTAAGATACTGATTTGGAAAGGATATAAACCCTCATGCTTCATGGCACAAGTCAAACACTAAGTAATAGAGGATTACAAAGAAACTTTCCTTAGGAAAAGTTATTCCACTGTTATTTCAGAGGTTCTCACATCTACCTCTGAAACATCTAGTCCTGACTGTTAATCTGATATGGGAGAGCAATTTGTATATTCCCAAAACTTTCTTTTAACTACAAATACCTTTCTTATTTTGTGCTTAAACTATGTTAAACACTGTACATTTTAATACTTATTTTAAAGATAGAGTCCTAATGAAACCTCGCCAGTTGAGCTGAAAAAACAAAGATGAATTTGCGCATATTTATTCTACTGTACTGTATGTTCATATTACACAGTCATAAGACTCCTATAGGTTTTTATCTCCAGAATCGAGGTATTCATAGAATGCCCTTCACCCTGAGAGAGATGAGGTTAAAGCATCAGTGCTTGGTATCAATTTCTGTTTGTAAATCCTAAAATTCAGTGTGAAAACAGCAGGTGGTCTTTTCCTGAGGCAGATTCATTGACAATATAACATGGAAGGAAAACAGCTAGATAACACAGCCGTTGTAACACAATAGAGCAGATCTTGCATTTCCTGAGTGCCTTTTGTGCAGAATATCTCTGGGCACTCTGAAGTTCAAATTCACACTCTGATGGGAAGATTGTTCACAGAACAATTTTTTTAATGAAGTACTAATTGATGCAAAATGCTCAAAATACCATTTGCTGTTAAATGTATCTTTACTGAAAATGACAAACCTGAGTTCTATCCCCCTTTTACTAGCAAGTTTTTCAAAGATGGGGCAATAACATTACTTTGCTTTCATAGAGTGCTGTTCTCCAGAGGATCTTGAGGTGCTTTATGTAGGTGAAACTGAGGCATGAAGATTAAGTGACTTGCTCAAGGTCACATGCTGGCAAAGCCAGGAATGAAACCCTGTTTTGACTCAAAATCCCAGTCTCTAGCCAGGCTTTAGCCACTCTGGACCAATTTCTACTTTTATACCTCTGCAACTCTATTTAATTCAGTGGGGTTGTAATAGCATAGCTGAAGGTGACATTTGGTCTGTTGTTTCTGGAACAAAGCACTAAAGACTGTAGGCCTGACTTCTAGAAGTTCTTAACATCAGCAATTCCAGTAAAAGTCAATTGGTGCTCAGCTCATCAGAAAATCAGGCCCTACTCAATCCAGAGGCTTTTTTTTTTTTTTTTTTTTTTTTTTTTTTTTTAGTATATTACCCTCCCAAAATAAAGCTGGTAAAAAGTTTGCCTTTGGAATTCTAGTCTGGCAGATCAGCAAGGACTAGGCTGAAACTCAGATTCATTCATTCTTGCAAGAAGTCTGGAGCTGAAGCCAGGAATTCTTATGACTGACTTACAGATAGTAATAAATCTTCCCTTCCTGGTTCCACAAGAGCAACTGAGTGTACCCAAGAAAGCAAATTACTTTTGTAGGAAGGTGCAAGTCCACACAATAACTAGCTAATGACATGACTGCAAAGTCAGAGTAGTTAAATTAAGAACATGTACAGATAAATATTCTGGCAGCAGTGGTCTGAGCCATCTAAGCCAGGGCAGTTGGGTGGGCTGGGAGGGACAAAAGTTGATCTTTGAAACGCACAAGCTCTGAAGCATTAGTTGCCTGCAAGACCAGTAAGTATTGAACACCTTGTTCAGTTAATAATAATTAGTCACTCTAAAGAAAGAAATAGAATAAGATTCTTGTCACAAGCTTCTCCACTCATAAACAACATAACCTAGCCATGTAATACGATAAGTTTCTTGCTCCATATTTAACTGCAACCGGGTTTGGGGATGGGAGGGAGGGAAGAGCTAAGGCAAGGAGAAGATCTCAGTCTGTCAGATCTTCATCTTATGCAATGTTTAATTTTGCGTGCTTGAACAAAAGGTTGGATGCAGACTCCTAGACTACTGGGAGGTGAAAGCTATGGATTTGCAATAAAATCTTGGATTTGATTTTTTTTTTTCCAGACTTGAAATGGTTCAACTTCAGCTCCTCATGGAGGACTTGTAGGAGATGAAGGTCATGCCCATTGCTACTGGAAAGTTAATATTCCCTAGATTTGCTATGGTTTTGACCCATGATCTCAATGTTGTGGCAATGTGGCTATTTTTAATATGCCCATTCTCTGAACAGTAATCTTATGTTAGAGAAGCCAATTTTCAACATTTTTGTTAGCAATTCAGTGGTCCTCATGCTTGAGTTAGTCAGGCACAATAACTGATCAGCTGGAAGCTGTCTCAACATGCTTATCTGAAAGGAAAAGGGCTGTAGGTCTTGCTGTCTTTAAACAGGGACATCTCTAGGAGAGTAGCTAATCAGAATTTAAAAAATGACTGGCTCTAAGTGAGCTGGAGACAATGGATTTGGTCTGACTCTTGAGGTATATTGGACTTTAAATGGTCCTTTTTGCAAAGAACCTTAAGTAGCTCAGTGACTACCCTGTAATCATAGACTACCTGTACTATCTATATAATTTTTGAAGACTTGGATTCATTTTGATTACTCCATTATAAACTTGATATTCCCTGGAGATATCTGCTTTGTAAAGAACATATTTGCAAATATCTCCACTCAATCATTGTTCCTGGAGGACGTGGGTCTATATCAGTGTGGAAGCTTTGTTCGCTGTTATCTTTGTATTTACATCAATTTTTGACCTTTTTCCTTGTAGGAGTAAAAAGATACCCTTAAGTGGTAATGACATAGTACAGGATTGCGAGTTGCTTTTGTGGATCTTGTGCTTTCTGATGTCCTGGATGACTTCAACATCTACTTGAATGATGACTTTTGTAGTTTGACTTGTGATCTTACCGCTGTTATGAAAGCCATAGTCCAGATGGCTTCTGGCTCAACTCATAAGTGAGCATGTTTTGGATTGAAATTGTGGAATGGAGGTATGAGGATCAACCTTTGTTATGGTGAGATAATTACCTTCTCTAGATTGAGGTTGGTGTTGATGCTTGCTGCTATCAGGGTGTTAGACCTATTTCACTGGTCCTTTCCTTATGAAAAATTCAATATAAATTAATAAAAAAATGCTAACCATTCTATAGAGCAGTTGGGGTTTTTTCTTATTGTAACCATCCTGTAGAACTTAACAGTATTCCTGTGGTAGAAGTCTCTAGCATAGGGATGCAGTGTGCTGTCCCTTTTTAAGGGAAGGGCCAAGTCCAAACCTCCATACTCTAAGTTGTTGCCTAAAGGATGGGCATTTGGGAACTGTCATCTCCTAGGATCATGTGACTGCAGACTAGAAAAAGGGAACTAGCAGGACTATAATGAAAGCAGCCTTTTCCCAGGAGGCTAGAGATGAGGTAGTACCTGGGGTATGGTACTCCACTACCTGAGCCAAAAGAGCTGTGGCATGGGAGAGGGTTTGTGTGGACACAACTAGAAAGGGGCCGAGGTTGACATGTGCAGGGCTGAGGAAAGGACCCTGATAAGAGGCAGTGTACAGTCAAAAAGCCAGATACTGTGAGACTCAAGGGGAGCCAGGGAGCTGCCTGTGAGCCTCTCCAAGGAGGACCTCTAAGACTAGATGTAGGATTCCCAGCTAAGAGGGAGCTGAGCAAGGAGCACAAAGAAGTTGGTTGTGGCAAACAGTTTAAAAACACTTTCCCTTTGTGTCTGTGAAGACCTTGGAGGCTTTCTTGTTCTTAGTCTCTAAAGCCTGGTCAGTCCTTTTCAGCAAAGCTGCTCCAATTATTGGTCAGTCTGGTGAATTTGGAATGCCTCCCCTTTGGGGGGAAAAAAGTACTTTTTTAATAGTGAGGAATTTTCCTTCACCACTGGCAAGATTGCTCAGATTCAGAACTAGATTCTCCATCTCCATGGTAAAAGTCAAAACAGGAGAAAGCAAATGCAACATTTCCTGTTGAATTCAGCTGGTTGCTTTCATGGAGTTCATGAAGGTATTTGTTGAACAGTAGCCTACAACCTGTAATATGGACTCCATCCCCATCTAGCTAGTAAGTGAGAAGGCACTTGGAATTATAGCCTATTTCCTTCTTGTCTGGTAAACTTTCTTCAAATAAACATTTGTTTTATTGGGCCAGGATATGCCAGGGTATTCATCCTGTATCAGTCTTGAAAGGGTGAATAAGGCTGAGAAAGGGGCCAATTAACTGGATAGGCCACACCTGATGGGAATTAAAGTAGATAAGCAATCCCTGACTGGGAATAGAGCCCAGCTGAGAGGAGACAGGTGGAGCTATGATAAAGCCAGGAAGATGTCGGCAGAAGGGGGCTGCAGTGTAGAGACCTACAATCACTCTGTAGCTGCAGGATGGGAGAGGAGGAAAACATGAGTAGAATGGAAGCCCTGGGGTCCTGGCCCTGAAGGAAGGACATCCCCAGAGAAGAGTGGAGAAGGAGCCTGACATATGCAAAGTTGGAGCAGCCCAGGGAAACAGTAGCAAGGTTGGAACTGTGCAAACCTTGACTGCTGGTTGTAGGGTCTCTGGGTTGGAACCTGGACTAGAGGGTGGGCCTGGGTTCCTCTACCAGCCACTGTGGGAAGTGGCACAAACCAGGCAGTGGAGCAGAAGATTGCCTAGGATTGTTGCCCAAAGGGGACTCTTGGGACCCTGGAAGGGGCGGACTATAGGGATCTGGCTGAAGTGGGTGCCAGACCTGAAAAGAGCTAGTCTCCAGAGCACCAGGTGGAGGTACTCCAACGGTGAGTGTGACCTGTAGCATAGGGTCTGTTTGACAGGATCTCTCTCCACTGCTTTTTTTTTTCCTTTTTCCTGTAGTGTTCTTTCTTATAGATTTTGATGTTGGACAGCAGGGTCAAACATCTGATCACTCTGATCTAACCAGTTACCTACCATATCTCTAACCTTCCTTTCTTGTGAGAGAGGTTTTAAAGGCTGTCATCTTCACCCTCTAACTTTATGACCTCCTTACCCTCTCTGTTGGTTTGGCTTTAGGCCTAGTTATGGACTGCACTGCTCTCATTGGTCAGTAGCTCTTCTGGTGTTTGGAAAAAGATAAGTGGTAAAATCTTGGTCCCATTGAAGTTGATGCCAAAGTTCTCACTGATTTCAGTAGGATCAGAATTTTACCCAAGATGTTAATGCTGATTCTTTTAAATCTGTTATCAGCCTTTGATACCATTGACAATGTTGATCTGTCTGTGGACTCTAGCAGGGAAAGCTGGCTTTAAACATAAGTGGTTTTCTTGCTGCTTCTCTGAGAAATCCCGGAGGGTGGTATTAGGTGGTTGTACTTCTTTCTGGGGCTCCAAGGATCGTATTCAGTCACCTTCTCCTGCTCGTTGTATACGTGAGGCCATGCTTTCAGTGTAACGAATGTTACACCTTTTGCTCTGTAGGATGCACAAGCTACTGGATGTCTAGTCCATTGTGACTTTGATCCATAAATCTCCATATAGTTGGGGACTTAACTGGCATAGAGACTCTCATTTTCAACTGCTGAGGTGCTGCCTAAAGAGAAATAAGATGGGGAGCTGTTGCTAAAAAAAAATTCCCCAAACTGAATTTGGAGGGCTAAAAGCAGTGTGATCTCCATGTCTCTGACCTTCATTTCCCCAAAACAAAGGTGGTGTAACCTTTGAGGGCAAGTTGAAGACTCTCTGATTTTATTCTGACTTTTGTTTGACTGGCTTTCTGTTGGGATCAGGGAGAAGCACTTCAATACGTTTGTAGTGAAAACAAAAGTTTCTTTAACAAAGGATAGATGTGAGAAGCAAGTAGAATACATGGAAACAAAGGGTTGCGTATCAAAATCATAAAACACTTTCTAGAGATGACACTTAACTATCAGGACCTTCTCCTGTCTCATAAAAGTCAGCTCACCCAAAATCTTTCTCCCAGGTTAAACAGCCAAACCAGCTGTGTTCCTCTCGTCATAAGACAGCACTCTAGCACCTTGTCCCCTAGGTGAAGGAGAGGGGGTGCATTCCTATATCCCTTGCTATATTCTAGAGAGCTGTTATATTTACTAATAAACAGGATGGCTCCCTACCGCTGCTTGGTGTGTGGTGTTTTTTTTTTTTTTTTTTTTTCGTTTTTTTTTTTTTTTTTTTTTTTTTTTTTGCTGCTGTAGGCTTCTTTCTTGCAGATTTTTGCAAACTTTGATTAGCATCTGGCTCTGCATGCAGCAAGGCTTACGCTATGAGCTGCAAAATATACACCTGCTCAGACAGAGAGAGAGAGAAGCATCTCCTGCCCCCTGCCTGAACAGAAGTCATCCAAGGCCTATCACCTCTTGGTGATCTGCTTTTAACTTTTAAGACCATAATTTCTGGTATAGATATTTAACTCCTTAAATATCATCTGTACCCACCTTGCAATGATCAGAACAACCAGTCTATTACTGGCTGTTGGTACAGACCTCACCTGCAATCCCTGCTGTGTTGATGACAGACCCATGGGATCTATGTAAACCGCTGCCAGTTAGCAACAAGTGGTCTCTGGGTCATGGTATCCCAACAGCATGGCATCCACAATATAACCAGGACTGTTTGATTTCATTTCCAACAGAAATTAAAGGCTGACTCCTGAATTTCATTACCTCTGAAACCCCACTCCAGTATTCATGGGCTTTTCTTGGTACTAAGACTGCCTACATCTGGCACTAGTACCATCTTGTGTCTATTGTGAGGCAGGCAGGTATGTGGGAAGAGAAACTTATTACATCTCCACTAAGTTAATAACCTTTTCAGAAACCTTCAATGCTCCTTTTTTTTTCTAAAGCACTTTACCAGGTGTGACTATGTCAAAGGTAAGCTGTGAAAAATAGAGAATGAATGTAACCCTTCTGCCCCTCTGAACTGGCAGCAACAAGAGCCGGGTTCAGTATCCAGGGGTTCCGTTTCAATAACACCATGCATAACCGGCTCGAGCCCCCACCTAGTGACCTGGGACACTTACATACCACACCCTCCTGGGCACCTCTAGGAGGCAATACTTCCCCTTTCGCAAGCATGGAGTCTGAGTGTAGCAAAATCCTTTTAATAACGGAAGGAAACAATGTGGCATCCCACTGGAGAAACACCACAAACAGGATTATAACACAAACCATAAACAAAAAAAACCCCTCACTCCTAGGTATGTTTGGCAATGTCCTTTTCCCCTTAAGCTTTTAAGTCCAATCACCCCAAAGTCCAACAACACAAAAGTCTCTGGTCAGTGCCACCCCAGAATTCGAGTGTTTATCTGCAGAGTTTTACCCCACCCCACCAGCCTGGGTGGAAAGGGAGGGGAAGTCCACACAGAGAGTTAAGGGGCACCTTACGTGGGCCAGGGCCAACTGCTCCGCCTCTCCGTGGAGTTCTGCTGCAGCCTTCACCACACCAGCTGTGCCACTCCTCCCACTGTCCCTGCAACCCACTTCACTCACTGTTCCATGGGCTGCTCCAACACACTGCAAACTGCTCTGCTCTGACAGTTGCTTAACAATAGGTCTTCAGGCTCCCCCACTAGTTAGCACAGCACTCCGTGATCTCAATTCAGCTCTTTCAGTGATTTCAGCTCTTAGTAGGGGAGCCCTGGTGCTGGTTCACCATTGGCCCAACATGAATTCAGCTCAGCAGTCTCTAGATAGACTCCTAATAGAATTAAAAATTAGCTCTACTCTTTAACATTGGAGAGAGGAGGATGTGCAATTGGTGTTTCAGGCCCCCAAAAGGGGCCCATACCATCAGGTACACACACCAGTCCCCAACCTCTCTCCATTCATGGGGTTTTGGAACCCATGTCCCATGTTTAGCAAGTACCACCCAACTGAGGTTTAGTCATTTCTGTCACAAAGCAGTCCTATCCCAAGCTGCTGTGGGGTTATGCTAAGTGGGTGGGGGGGGGTGCATGCCAATGCAAATTCTTAAAATTCTTTCCACACTCTCTATAATTCACCACCAGATGTCAGGGTAGCGCTCATCCTGACTCTGCTTACATGAAGAACTAAGGAACATGCTGGCATTTGAATTTCCAGGCAACCATCTGCATGAGCTGCAGTTTCTTACTAAATCATCTGAGTCTCGTGGGAAACGGACGACAAGCTGCTGGGTGTTTATACGTCACTTTTGTCAATCTGCTCTTCCTGAAAAAGCTGGAACCTATTTATTTTAACAGCTCAACTTATTTCCCAAGGGTCAGCATGTTTTCACATACTGTTTCAGAAGTTTTAAAATGCAGAAAGGCTAGCTAAAGCTGTCGATGCCTGCACAATGGAACTTTTTTGTTAGCTCCAAACCACCACCACTCCTCCTCAAGTGTAAACCATAAAATGCTCTAATATGAGACACAAATGGATCTTAAGAGCCACTTGCCTACATTTTAAGGCCTCCAACCTTGGCTGTATCACTAAGATGGCTATAGCACTACATCTTTCCATCCACACCAGGAGTAAAACAGTTAAGACTACAGACACAGTCATCACAGACAACTTGCTAGGGTGGGAGTCTAGTAGTAGTTCGGACAGGCTCTCATTTAGCAACTATTGCAGGCTTCTAGTCTTATAGTTAACCTCTTAAGCCCAAATACTCCAGTGAATTCCTCATAGAGGGACTTCTGTACCATGATTGAGCCCCACTGACTTTAAAGGGCCTCCACACAAGCACAAGAACTCACTTGCATGGAGCTTATTGTGGGATCGGGGCTTATGGCTACATTTCTAATGAGAATTTTTAAGCATTCTCCCATAATTTCTCTAGCACTGGTCCTCCTCACAATGGTGGAAGCACTAAGTGAGGCTATGTGCAGGCATTTTTATCTGTGTCATCTAATCTGGTTTAGAGTAGATCTAGACAACATGATAGTAAAAACTAGTGCTCATTGGAATTTTCTGTTGAAATGTTTTCCATGAATTTCTTGATTGGGAAAACTGGGGCTGGGTCATGCTGAATACAAATTTTTAATTTGGCTAACGGTCAAAATACTAAGTTCAACATTGTCCTTCTGAGTCTCCATGGTGCCTCATGGGCACAGCAGTTTGGTGCTTTAAGTACCAAATCTCCTCTGTGGGCTCCTTGTCCAGACTACATCTCCCATGATGCATTATGACCTCCTCTCTGGCTTAACTACCATAGTGCCAATGCTGGGGGAAGATTCCCCGAAAACTGTCAGCATAAGTGCAGCCATAGAGAGAATGGGTGGTGCAATCTGTATGTTATGCCTCAACACAAGGTTAAAGAGCAGTACGATGTCCCAAACATCCCAATGAGGCACTATCTTAATTCTGATGGAGAGAGTGATTCAGTATGTGGTAATCCTCCAGTGCTGCTGCTGCTAGTACATGCAGTTTCCTTGGAGGTATCCAATTCTAGCACTGATCCAGCCCAAATTCTGCTTAAGTTGTGAGATCTGATAGGATCACAGCATGAGGGGATAAGGCTGAATTTGATATTGCTTTTGAGGATGTTACAGACCCCCTATTTGAGTTTAACTTTGGTATGTTCCTGCTTTAGAAAGCAAACTGTGGGAAAGGTATCTGATTTGAAAAATTGTGACTTTTTTTTTTCTGAAAAATCTTTGTTCCATTCAAATATTTTTCAAAGTGGCTTTAAACCTTTGAAAATAACCTTTCTTTTCCGTTCCCAAACAAATAGCTTCTAATACTCAAATCCTTTTAGAACAGTTCTCAGTATTTCCAAGTGTCAAGTTTTTTTTCTGGAGAACTATACATGACTTATCTCCTCTGTGATAGATATATTAGAGCTTAGATGTCTATTCTGCAACTGCAAACAAAACTAAATCCAAAGATCTGCTAGATTTTGAAGTGAATTGGGATATTAATAAATATTTGTAAAAGCGGGAAATGTATATATTCAAGGGTTCATCTATCCCAAGTGTCTGATCTCTGAAAGTAGAATGGCTTGTGTTGTGATCCAGATAACTGGGTGCTTTGAACTTATGGCATTATGTAAAGAATTAGCTAAATCACTTCACAACAGCAAATAACTTGCAGCTCTTATTCAATATGTACATCCTGACCAGCTGTCTACGTGGAACTGACTAAACGCTTCCTAAGTGTCCCATCCAAGAATGAGCTAAGGTCTTACCAAAAACCCGTGGTGGATTTGTCAAGCATTTTCTCTGCTTTTATTGTTCCAGAATCCTGGTCTGGACCAATGTTTGTTTGGTGGAAATAGGAGAGGAGCAGTTTTAGACTTGAGTCTGGTTTTGGTAATTGACTGAACCTGATGACTTGATTACAACTTCAAAGAAGAGGAGAGGAGGGAGTTAGTTGCTGGAGTAAATGCCTTCTATTTTTCTCTGTAATCCTTTTCTGTCACCAGTCAGAACCCACGTTAAATATACCCCTTGGAACCTAGCATTGGATGTAGATTTCCAAGAATTGGAGCTAGTCCAGAACTGGCATATGTGGCAATTTGTGACCAAGGTTAAATAACTCACCTTCTCCATGTGAATTATTTTTGCCTCAGATGCACAAGAATATAAGCACCACATCTATATGGCCAGATTAAATCAACAAAATGGATTAAATTCTACTTTTGGGGTTTACTGCCATTAAGATGTTCTCCAGAAACACAGGACACTGATAGAAATTTAATACACTGGACTGACTATTTTTATATACTGCATGGGAAAACATCCTTTATTTTAGTCTCAAAAGACTTTTGTGTGTGTGTGAAATTAACCCCCCCTCACAATGATGGAGTGTTCAAGGCCATTAAGAATCTATCCTGCCCCAGCAAATGATGAGACAAAGTCAAGGTACTGGAGGAACACCCATTGCAACAGTGGCTATCGCTGTTACAGTACGTCATGTTACTGGTCTAATCATAAGCACCTTTAGTTGCATCTACTATATAACAAGAGAAGACAGAGCTGCTATAAATTCTGATTGGTTGCTTGGTTTCACATGCAGTACAACAGGCATTTATTATTCAAGACCTGGGATGTATATGAAGACATCAATAGTTTTTTACATTTGATAGTCTACATATGTGAGAATTTAAGAGGCAATTGCCATTTTTCTCCTCTTAAAGTTCTGAATGGTTAAAGGGAAACTTTTTTTCCAAAATATAAAACCAAAAGGCCCAGCTTCAGGTCATTAATGACTTATCTTGACATGCCCTGCCCCTTGACAGAAGAAACAATTGGAGCAGCGGTTCCTGTGGTGCTGGCAGATCAGGTACCAGATCATGGCAAGGTCCACATGTCTCAACTGAATGCTGACAAATACATAGCTGGAACCAGCCTGGCTCACCTGCATGTTAGTACTGTTAAAATAGGTATTAGGATTGTAAGAATATGTTCAGTATTTAGACTTTTTATTGAATGCTTGTGAGTTGCTGCCTGCATTAATCTGACTAATAACATCTGTATCCCATATTGTAAGGTAATACTTGAGCATTTGTACTGTAAGACTCTGTGACAGGAGCATGCCATTAGCTAGTATAAAGTGCTGGTCTCCAGCAGAAGGTAATATATCTCAGCGAACAAGGAAGGCCCATTAACACCAGACTGAATATTGTGGAACATTAAAGAGGACAAAAGACTTTGCCCTTCTCAATGCCCCCTACAAGGTGAAGATGAGTCCTGGAGCTGAATTCTTCCCATCAGCTGAGTTCACAGCCCATAGCACACGGAAGGAGGGGAATAAAAACCCCTAACAAGAAGGAACTGTCTCTCTATGCTGCTTGGACTCTGGGGGGCAAGGTTTTCTAAGCATAAACAAGAGAACCCCCAGTGCTTAATCTGGGTTAGCCCTAAAAGACATATAGAGCTTGCTTATTATAGGAGCTTACCTTTTTGAAATTCAAGATTATAACTCATTTGTGTACATATGTTTACTTGTTTTAACCTTGGAAATAACTCATTTCCTTTTCCTGTATAGCTGTACATCATTTATAGGATTGAACATAACATAAGAACGGCCGTACTGGGTCAGACCAAAGGTCCATCTAGCCCAGTATCTGTCTGCCGACAGTGGCCAATGCCAGGTGCCCCAGAGGGAGTGAAGCTAACAGGCAATGATCAAGTGATCTCTCTCTTGCCATCCATCTCCATCCTCTGGTGAACAGAGGCTAGAGACACCATTCTTTACCCTTCCTGGCTAATAGCCATTTATGGACTTAGCCACTATGAATTTATCCAGTTCCCTTTTAAACATTGTTATAGTCCCAGCCTTCACAACCTCCTCAGGTAAGGAGTTCCACAAATTGACTGTGCGCTGTGTGAAGAACTTCTTCTTTTTATTTGTTTTAAACCTTCTGCTTATTAATGTATTATGGGGATAAGTATATAACTTTTCCTTATCCACTTTCCCCACATCACTCATGATTTTATATACCTCAATCATATCCCCCCTTAGTCTCCTCTTTTCCAAGCTGAAGAGGCCTAGCCTCTTTAATCTTTCCTTGTATGGGACCCTCTCCAAACCCCTAATCATTTTTGTTGCCCTTTTCTGAACCTTTTTCTAGTGCTAGAATATCTTGTTTGAGGTGAGGAGACCACATCTGTACACAGTATTCGAGATGTGAGCGTACCATGGATTTATATAAGGGCAATAATATATTCTCAGTCTTATTCTCTATCCCCTTTTTAGTGATTCCTAACATCCTGTTTGCTTTTCTGACGGCCTCTGCGCACTGCGTGGACATCATCAGAGAACTATCCATGATAATACCAAGCTCTTTTTCCTGACTGTAGCTATATTAGCCCCCATCATATTGTAGGTATAGTTGGGTTTGTTCTAAAAGCATTGTCTTTGGTGTGAGATCTAAGGTGCAATTGACCTGTGGTAAGTGGCTGGTCCTTTGGACTGGGGGTAACCTGAATATTGCTGTGATTCTTGGTGTAAGCTAGCCATCTACCACAAAGGTAGGCTCATGTGGATGGTGAGACAAATGGGAGAACCCAAGGGGCCTGTCTGCAACTCCATGTTTGGACTGTTGTAGTGGCTGAGGAGTTTACACATGATAATCAGTTGGTGAAATCTAAATATAAAACTTAACCAGTTTGTGGTTTGCACTCTGGTTCTTAGTAGTCCACCTTGAGGATGGTACTTGTGCTCTTCAGATAGTGCAGGATAGCTCTTTCATTTCAATGAATGAAGGGGCAAGCTCAGCCCAGATATAATTTCACAAAGTTTATCAAAAATTTATTTTGATCCATTGAGTTTCTTCCTGCTTTGGGAGACTTCCAGAATAAGTAGTGGCAATATGAGGACTTATTATGAGCAAGGTTTAAATTAGCAGTGTGACTCTAATACAGCAGTGAGTGTCTTTTATCACGTCAGCATAGCATCTCCTTTCACTCTCTTTCTTTCTCATTGGTCTCAGCATAGTTTTGAAACTTGGAAGAGGTGTTCAGCTCAAATCTCTAAGATAAAATCTAGTTCCTCCCCCACCAGACTCCTTGCAAAATAAAGCTGTTCATAGGAGCCCTTGAAATATAACCTTCATTATTTGTTTTGGTGCATGTGGTACTGGTGGCAGATGCTGGACCAATAACGCTGGAGATTGGAGTCCCCTTTATCTGCAGAATAGTATTGGCCAAAACATTTGCAAGTATCCCACACATACCCCCACAAAGGTATCCTCAATCCTGGCCTGAAAAGAACCTCAAAAATCCATTTTTGAGCTTATTTTTAGCTTAAATCTGGAAACTGGTGCTACCAGTATAAACCCCCCACCTCAGCATCCTCCCATCCACACACTGTCCTGTATGCAATCTGCAAAAATGACAGGCTCTTGGTATCCTGAGGAAGGGCTGAGTGGTGGCATTGCAGATTCCTTTAGTCTCAGTGATAGGACAGTCTAGTCAGGGATGGTGTTCAAGAATGCTCTCGACTCCCTAGGGGCTACTTTATTAGACCGCCACACCGCAGTGCAGGCTGAAGAAGGCAGGGGATGTGCATGCAGGCTGGGAGAGTAGGCAGAGGCATTGTCTACATCTGGGAACTGTAGCCACAGGCTGGGAGTTTAGAGCAGGCAGCAGCAGCAGCTGGGGTTCCCGAGAGGAGTGTTTAAGCTGAGGGGGAGCATGGAGGAAGGCAAGAGAGATCAGACCACCCTCACATACACATCACTCACAGTCTTCACTTCTTTGCCCTCAGTCTCTCCTCTGGTGGTGATAGCGTGACCAGAGAGCAAGTGTGAAAAATTGGGACGGGGGTGGGGTGGGAGTAATAGGCGCCTATATAAGAGAGAGCCCCAAATATTGGGACTGTCCCTATAAAATCGGGACATCTGGTCACCCTAGGTGGTGAATTTAAATGCTGGCCAGCACACTCTAATACAGAAGCGCTCTAAAATATCTTGGCTAAATAGTAGTTCAGGAAGTCTTGGCTTGTGGACTGGGATATTCTCAGGCATCAAGAGTATAGCTCCACTAGGCCATGTGCAATTCAGCTTGCTCAGTCCTCCTTGTATGGGCTGGAGGAATGAGAAGCAGACTTGTGCACAATCCAGTCTCTCTGTAGAGGCTGTTCTCTACCTGAGGCCCCTACTACAGCAGATTTTGCAGCAGGTTGGAAATGGTCCTGCTTACAGTATATGGAGTAAATAAGAAAATAAAAATGTACTGCATGTCTTAAACCTCTTAGTCCACACCACCAAAATAAAAAGGCTTTCCTAAAAAAACAAAGGAATAAAAGTAAATGGACTTTGTTGAAGGAGGCCCTAGAGAAAGCAAGAGGAAATATAAATATAAAATCCCCTCTTCATCCCTGCTCTGATTAATATTCCTGCTTGGACAAGGAGTGGTTTGTTTGCATTCATTCCTCTATAGAAATCTTCTTGCTCCATAAACCCTTGTTAATAGATTGAAGGCAGCTAGATGGCCCCATTCTACTAAAATTCTACCAGCTTTTGCATGAGTTTTTGTTAGTTTTAAAACCTGCCCCTAACAATCTCTAGCTGAATTCAGTGTGTGCACATATGCACATAAGGGATCATTGGACAATATCTCAGCCCAACTAGAATTCCTGATCTTTGACTCTCCTTTGCTTTAAATTTGTTCTTTTGCCTAATACCAGCCTCCTCCCCCTCACACACACCCTCCTCCATCAGACACATGGATACTGGGTGATCTGTGGAGCTATTCTTAAAGTGCTGGGGGCAAACCACATAAAAGGCAATGTGTGTAAGTGGAGAAACTGGGAACCTTGCTTAAATGCAACTTTTCCTACCATGGGCTAAGGTTGGGTTAATTTGGGATCATCATTCACCAGTGACTAATCATTCAAAGGTTTAGCACAACTGGACTCTTGGTTCCCTTTCCTGTAATGAACAGATAGATTTCAGGGATTCTTCACTCATATGACCATGCCCACCTTTATGCCTGTTGGTTTAACTGAACCTGGGCTAGCCAGAGATGTCTCTGGGTGGTGGAACTAGGCAGTATTTGAATTTGAGTCTCAAATGCAGTTTTTCTGCGCAGCAAAATAGCTGAGCAATGTTGCATGGTTTTGGATCAGGCCCTAAGTGCACAGCTGATAGGGATGAATTTGGATGGTATAATGGCATAGCTCTGTAAACCAAATAACTCCAGACTTTTTTTGCTTTAAAAAACTTTTGCAATTAAATGTAAAAAGCTTTATTAGCAGAGTTAGGAAATGCAATGTAAAAGTTCCAATAGCAATTTCAGCTTGGCTAGGTTGCATTTCATGTATAATAAGATGACTCCAGGCTCCCAGTAAGACTCAAGGTGGCACTGACTTCTGCGCAGAGGGCAAGCACAAGGTCTAGGTATCATATTTATATCACACTAAAGTCTTATTTTGAGAACTTCATTAGGACTTAAGTGGTGTATTAGGCCTTGTGCTGCACACAGGGGTTAATTTCACCTCTAAAGAGAAGATGTCAAGCAGTCTGGCTATGAAGAGAAACCATCCCTTGTAAAATTCCAAATAAATATAGCAAATCCTCAAGAAAAAATATACAAGCAGGGAAAGCAAAACCTGATCTATTGTCTCTCCTATTTTAATTTGCTATTTTATTTATTAGTTTACATGACGATGAAGAAAATAGATGACACAGGCAAAAAAGGTTTCTGAAGAGGTTGTGTTAATCGGAAAGAAATCCCAGTGCGTATTAAGAAAAGCAAATTTGATAGTTCATTTAGCAAAGACATCAGTTCCTTGTAGATACACAAGCTCTACAGCTCTGCTGGATCTCATCATTTAAAAGCTATTTTTTTATCATGAATTGAAAAATCTTTTTCACCCTGTTTTAGGACCTTCTCTGGTTAATCAGTTTGAAATATATCTAAATTATCTAGGACCCTCCCAGTGTTGATTTTTCTTGACTAGCGGTGCATTTGTAGTTAAACAAGCAAGGCATTTGGACTATAGTCATTTTGATTTATAGCAGCAGGAACAAAGCGAGAGAGTACAGACGTCAGTGGTGCTGCTGCTGATCTGGCAGCAGAGACTTCCTAATGTACGAATTATGTTTTCCACCACACAGTTCCCTCTCCTTACTAACTAGAGACAGAGAGGCATGGTTATTAAATGCAATATCTATGCTCTAAATACAAAGGTGTATGTACAGTATTTTGTGTCTATAATATGAACTCCTGCTATAGGCTTCATATTTCACTTCTACATTTTAAAATGAATTTAGTGGAAGACCGAACAGCCATTGAGACTGAAGTCCACTATCCACAGCAAAGATACAGCACAAGCAATGGCAGTGCAAGCTACTCTGCTGTGACCAGTTAGTGTCAGCCATATACCAGAGGGGCTACCTCTGAAGTCAAGAGAGAGTTCAGCTTCCATGCCTGTTCTAGCCTGGGACACCTTTGAAACCATCCAGCGCCACTTAATGCCAGTTTTGGTGGTGTCTGAATGATGTAGACACCTGCCTACAAGAAACTACACTGAAACCACTAGCTCATTTCACACATAGGCCATCGAGTAGCCATCAGATCATCATCAACTCTTAGTTCCCATCCACCCAGGCTGAATTTGAACTAGTGTCCTACAGCTGAAAGGCACCATGCCCCATTATAAGCTCCCTGAGCAATTAAGTCCACCACCTGTAGAGGTATTTTTAAAAAATTTATTAGCTGATATGACAGACCCAAACAAAAGCTCCAAAATGGATCACCTTTAATGTTGGGGGTTTCAAAATCCAGATCTGAACATAGCTCACTGCACTCACCTCTAATCTGTACATACAGCCCATGCTAGTTTCGCATTTAAACAGTTGGAGGGGTTCAAGTAACCAAAAATGCTGAACCTATTCATCTGGATAAAACAAAATCTTTTCTGGAAGTTATCACCTCCAGTGACCAGGCAAAACAGCTCTACTTAAGAAGTAGCTGCATTTCATTAGTGGATGAAGTGATTCTTGTAGGAATATCACATAGCCTGTTAAGTCTGTAGAGCACTTTGGGATGAAAGTAACTAAATACACAATAATGGGCTCAATTTAGCAGTGACGTGCAATCGAAGACCCTGAGTATCTCCTGAGGCAGGGCAAAGATTCACTCCTTCCAAGCATGCTTCTCCAGAGAGTGTTCTGTATTCAGGACAGGGATGTGGAGCCACCACTGAATCTATCGTGCAGCTATTGTTCCTCTTTATTACATTGTCAGGGAAGAGGAGCTGTTTGGTTGGATAGTAGGCCTGTTCCAGCTCCATACCCATTACTCCTCATTCAGAACCATGCCCTACTTACTAGCATTGCATGATCTGGCCCTAATGTCTGCCTGTCAAGTCTTAGGATCTTCTACAGTGGCCAAGCACTGTCCTGGAGTACCAGACCCAGCTCCTTGGATGGGCTATGAGCCAGGAGGAAGCTGTATCTATGACTGGCAGCCATGCACATGATTCACTGATGTGCCTAGGTTACTGCCCCAGATGTTGCAGGAGGGATGGCTGCTTGAAATAAACAGGCTGATCTTAGTCTGAAGAAGTAAGTGGAAGAGTACTAGATCACTATTTCTAATATGCAATATATATGCTCAAATTACCTTGTGACATGCTAATGCATGAACATATTTGTCCTTCATATTGCGAACGACATGAAAGAACAAATCACAAGGTCGATTCCTTTTACTCCATCTTCCCCCACCCCCTTGAGTAAGGATGATGAGCCCTGATTTCAGTGACAGAACCTAAATGATTTTCATGGCATCTTTGAACATAGTCCATTAATCTGCACTTCTGGAAGCAGAATCTGCCTTTCAAGTACTGTTAAATTGGTCCACTGTGGTACTCAATTTCCCAGGTGTCTGCCTTCCTTTCCCCACACATTTCATGGGTAGGAAAGGTTAGATTGCTGTTGCACTGGTATGCTGATATCCAAGTCCATAATGAGCCCCCAATACACTTTGTTTGACTGGTCCTCTATCTGGTAAAAATCTGTGGCTTTGTGGTCTATCTGCTGAACAGGTGTTTATAAATTTGAATTCATGTTGATATACTTTAATGAAATGCACATTAACACAGAGGTACGGCAAATGCAGGTTTAATATATGTATCTTGGTATTAAAATACATATTCATTAATGATTCTTATTGCCCCACAGCACATTGTTGTTAAGATATTGGGTTTATGTTTCCTTTTTTGTGTTAAAAATGCAAATAACAATATAGTTTTAAACTGTACAGTAAAAGCCCTTGCTGTGCATGAGTCATTCAGTTGTTGGAATTCTTTCTCTCTCAAATTCTATTTTGTGGTCTAATTGCTTGCGATTTTTTTTAAATTTCTTTTTTTGTATTTCAACCCAAAGCTGCTGTTGCATTTTAACACAGTTGTTACAATGGGGCAGGTGTTTTATAAAGCTGTTGTTTTTTGTATCCATAGGAAAAATATAATATAGTAGATAATGGCCCAGATCCGGAGGGTTGCTCTAGTTTTACACTAGCTACTTGTGGCCTCAGCAGGCCCTTCAACAGCTGGGGACAGAGTATAAGAATATGTCTATGCTATAAGCACTACAGTTTGCAATGCTGCAGCTATGCAGCAGTAGCATAGACACTTACTACAGTGACAGAAGAGGTTTTTCTGTCACTGTAGTAAATCCACCCCCTTAAGAGCCAGGAGCTAGGTTAACAGAAAATTTCTTCTGCTGCCTTAGCAGTGTCTACTACAGAACTTAGGTTGTCACAACTGTCTCAGGGGAAGGGATAGCTCAGTAGTTTGTACATTGGCTTGCTAAACCCAGGGTTGAGAGTTCCCTTCTTGAGGGGGCCATTTAGGGATCTGGGGCAAAAATCTGTCTGGGGTTTGGTCCTGCTTTGAGCAGGGGGTTGAACTAGATGACCTCCTGAGGTCCCTTCCAAACCTGATATTCTAGGTGTGAATTTTAAGCTTTAGGTGTGGACCACATCTGAGAGAGCCATGCCCATGTCCTCGGCACTGGGGGAAGTGTAGGATAGGAGCTGCTCCATGTCACTAAGGATGACTCTATGGAGGGGCAATGCTGTGGTGGCAGGGTAAGACAGTGTTAGAGCAGTTTGGTATTGTTCTGGTCAACCTGAACTAACACAGGACAGGATGTGGGCCAAGGTATGGGTACATGTTCTCCGTGAGCCAAATCTGGGGCCTGTTGTGTTCAGGGATTCTCACGGGCTACAGCAGGACCGGCATATAGTCCTGTGTGCATATCTAAACCTAGATACTTTTAACAGCAAGGCCTGATCCTGCACCACTGCAATCAATGAGCGCTTTGCCATCAACTTTGATAGGGGTGTGTGGCATGGGGGAGAGGATCATGCCCCCAATTTTGATAACCACCCCCCCATGCACTAATTACAGGCTCAATGGCACATGCCAACTCCCCATTGACTTTGGTGAGTGGCAGCGTGCAGGCTCGTTTAATCCATACTATATAGACATGCATAAAGCACCTGTTTTATATGCATTCAGAGCCAAGCATGTTAAACTGGAGAGGGGAGACAATGTCAGGCTGCTTAAAATAAATAATGAAAATTACCAACCAGCTCAACCATAAAGCTGTCTTTTTTTGGGGGGGAGGGTGCTTAAGAGAGGAAATCACCTAAACTCCTGTAGTAAGCGGGTGGCTCTGTGGGTGTTGGGTGTTGTGTGGACTCTGGCCTCCTGCGTGATGGCTGTATTTTTATTCTGCATCAATCCCGATGCAGGGAGCTATCGTGGGCAGGTAGCCGTGCAAATGCATGGAGGCGAAAGGCACACTCCGCTCAGGCTCTGCATGGAAACCCAGGGTTAAAAAATGATGAAAAAAGGACAAAGGGATCATTAACTGTAAACGTGCCAGCCGCAGTGAGTCGCCCTAATGGTTTGATTTATAAGCAGGATCATAAAAATCCCATTAGGCTGCTCATTGAGAAAAAAAAGTGGAGGAATAGGAGGGGGGAGAAAGCCCCTGTGTGTGTCACTGAGGCAGCATTGACGCAGGCAGCTCTGACGTCAGCAGCCTCAGCAGCAGGGCCGGGGCTGGCTGAATGGAACAGGAGGGGGGAGCAAAGGGCGAAGCGAGCAGCCTGCGCTCCATTCACTCCTGCGCTCGGCACAGCTCAGCCCCCAACCTTTCCCCCCCGCCCAGATGATGCGAGCCTGTGCTGCAGCCCTCATCAGTGTGCCAGGCACGGAGCAGTGTGTGCTGGTCCAGCTGCTTAGAGCTTGGCCCGGCCGGGGGGACCGGGGGGGGGGGGATGTGTGCACAGCTCCTGCTAGAGAAGGCAAAGAGCCAGGCACAGGATGGGGGAGGGTGTGTCTGCGGCTCTGGTGCCAGCATGTGGTGTCAAGGGAGGGAGGTGGGGGGAGGAATCGACCAAGTGTAGTGCAGCTGCAGTCCAGACAGCTCTGCAAAGCGGTCTCTAAGTTCAGGAAGGTCTCTGGGTGCCATGTCCCCGCACAGACAGAGCTGTAAATGGAGCTGCTCGAGGTGCCCCCACCTCTGCATGCAGCTTTACAAGGTTCAGTGTGTGTGCTCACCATCCTTCTGCAATAGCTTCCAGCAGTGTCATCCCACGAGCCCACCCAGAGCTCCCCGCAGATGTAAGGGTGCAATGATGTGTCTGTCCCAACCCCCACACGCAGGTCTGTGAGTGCAGCGTCCCCCGCTAGCAGGTCTCTGGGTGCAGTGTCACACCAGAATCCAACCCTGGTAGTTGCCACCAGGTGCAGTGATGTGTCCCTCCCATCCCCACCCACCCACATGCAGGTCTGTGGGCGCAGTGTCCCTTAGAGCCTGTAGCTGCTAGCATGCTCTGTCCTTCCACCTCCAAGACAGGAGAAAAAGCACAGTTGTCTGGAGTAGCTGTTAAACTGCCAGAACAACAGGACTAATGAACCAGAGCTCTGATGACTGGCTACTAATAATGAACAAACACTTTCATAGAACTCATCTTATTTTTGCGTGTGGTAATAAACTTCTCTTCACAGGCTGGAGTTCAGAATTAAATTGTATAACACTTAAAACAGCCCAGTCATCCTTTTTGCCTTTTTCAAATGGATTATGGAAAGCTTTACAAAAATGACATGAGGGAGTAGGTAATTCATACTTTTGTTAAATGTCACAAAGCTTTTCCAGTATTATATTGCCAACCTCAAATGCTCAAAAGTGAGATTAAGAAAACCACAGCAATACATTCTGGGTCCCTTTTATTTGCCTCTGGCTTGCGAGCTCTCAGCATTTTTGTGGGTCACATTTTAAAGCTTTTCTCTGCTACCATCATGCATTTGCTTGTCTTCAGGAGCTGGGACTTGAAATAAACAACCAAATATTATGGGACTCATGATAAAATTGAATGAGTTGGCAACACCAATGTGCCTTCTGACTTTCAGTGTACAAGTTAGCATGCCTAGGAATTTTGAAAATACTATTCTGTCTTCAGATTTTTATTTTGAAACCTGATCAGGACTGTGGCATGCTGCTGAGGACACTGTGCTGTACCCAATAAGTGATTAGAAGGGACTTTGCTTTCCAGGGCTGTCAGTCCCATACCTTCTACCAACACTATTCACAATAGGTGGGGAAAAAAGTGTTAGCGCAGGAATCGACAGTCTTCTCTTCCTACAATGAGAACTCTTGAGAAGAGTAATGAAAAGCCCCTGCTTAAAAATAAGATACATAAAAGGTGGCCGAATCTGCTGCAATAGCTGCCTTCAAAGTAGGCCACTCATGGTTGTTGTCTTATGTAGTGCTTAAAAACAGGCAATGATTTAAAAAAAATGCATACTGATTGCTATTGAGGAATATGCCCCATGAATATTTACTCTTAGGGCCTGATTCTCCTCTCACCCTTGAATTACACTTGTGGAAGTGTCTCCATTAAAGTCAATGGAATGACCCTGGTATAAATGGGAAGACAATTTGCACCGCAATAAAAAACCTATGGCACCGTGTCTCAGAGACTAGGTCAGATGACTCAGGCTCACAGGGCTGCAGGACTAAAAATAGCAGCACAGACATTCAGGCTTGAGTGGGAGCCTGAGAACCAGGGCCGGCTCTAGCAATTTCGCCTCCCCAAGCATGGTGGCATGCCGCGGGGGGCGCTCTTCCTCTCGCCAGTCCCGCGGCTCCGGTGGACCTCCCGCAGGCGTCCCTGTGGAGGGTCTGCTGGTCCTGCAGCTCTGGTGGACCTGCCGCAGGCGTGCCTGCAGATGCTCCACCAGAGCCGCGGGACCAGGGGACCCTCTGCAGGGATGCCTGTGGCAGGTCCACCGGAGCCGCCTCCTGCCACCCTCCCGGCAACCGGCAGAGCGCCCCCCGCGGCATGCCGCCCCAAGCACACACTTGGCGCACTGTTGCCTGGAGCCGACCCTGCTGAGACCCTCTTCCCTTGCAGGGTCTCAGAGCCCAAGCTGGAACATCTAAGTGCAGTTTAATAGCCCCAAAGTCTGAGCTCAGGAAGCCCAAATCAGCTGATACGGACCAGCCACAACCATGCATTATATTGCAGTGTAGACAATCTCTCCAGACTACTGTGTAGAAGTGGGGCTGCATTCTCTATTAATTCCAATATCTCTTCTGATCCTTTCCCAATAGCCCTCCCGCACCAGAAAAAGCTACAGCCACCTGCAAAATGCAGGATTTGCCTGGGGAGGCAGCAGCCTGCTCCTCCTTTCAAAAAAAAAACCAACAACCCAATGTCCCCTCCCACCAAAAAAAACCCAAACAAACAAACCAAAAAACCACCAATCCCCCCAGCAAGAGTGTGGGAAGAGTTTAATGGTTAAATGACTAGCGATATGGAACACCTTCTTTATGAGGCGAGATTAATAAGATGGGGACTTTTCAGCTTGGAAAAGAGATGACTAAGGGAGAATATGATTGAGGTCTATAAAATCATGACTGGTGTGGAGACAGTAAATAAGGAAGTGTTATTTACTCTTTCTCGTAACACAAGAACTAGGGGACACCAAATGAAATTAATAGGCAGCAGGTTTAAACCAAAGAAAAGGAAGTATTTCTTCACACAACACACAGTCAACCTGTGGAAGCCTTTGCCACAGGATGTTGTGAAGGCCAAGACTATAACAGGGTTCAAAAAAGAACTAGATAAGTTCATGGAGGATAGGTCCATCAATGGCTATTAGCCAGGATGGGTAGGGATGGTGTCCCTAGCCTCTGTTTGCCAGAAGCTGGGAATGGGTCACACAAGATGGATCACTTGATGATTTCCTGTTCTGTTCATTCCTTCTGGGGCACCTGGCATTGGCTACTGTCAGAAGACCAGATACAGGGCTAGATGGACCTTTGGTCTGACCCAGTATGGCTGTTCTTATGTTCTTATGTACAGGGCTGGTGCAATCATTTAGGCAAACTAGGTGGCCGCCTAGGGCGCCTAGTGGTTGGGGGTGCCTAAAAGCCCCCTCAAGCGAGGAGGTGGAGGTGAGCTGGGTGGGCGGGGGTGCGCGGTAAGGGTTGCCTGCAATAACGAGGGGGGGCGCACAGAGGAACTGCTCCCCGTCCCAGATCACCTCCGCTCTGCCTCCTCCACTGAGCACACAGCCCAGCTTTAAGTCTTCTCCATTGGCGCCGCAAGCCTGGGCGGGGAGGAGAATTAGAGCAGCACCAGCATGCTCAGTGGAGGAATCTGAGCAGAAGTGAGCTGGGGCGGGCTACCCAGACAGGCTTAGTTTCCACAGGAGGTTTCCCCAGGCAGGGTTAGCTGCCGGGGGTGGGGGGAAGTCTCCCCAGGCAGGGTTAGCTGCCCTGGGCAAGGGAAGGGGGGAAGTCTCCCCAGGCAGGGTTAGCTGCCGGGGGTGGGGGGAAGTCTCCCCGGGCAGAGTTAGTTGCCTGGGGCGGGGGAAGTCTCCCCAGGCAGGGTTAGCTGCCAGGAAGGGGGGGAAGTCTCCCTAGGCAGAGTTAGTTGCCTGGGGCAGGGGAAGTCTCCCCAGGCAGGGTTAGCTGCCCAGGGCGAGGGAAGGGGGGAAGTCTCCCCAGGCAGGGTTAGCTGCCGGGGAGGGGGAAGTCTCCCCAGGCAGGGTTAGTTGCCATAGGGGGAAGGGGGGGGAGAGGGGTTAGCTGTCGCGGTGGGAGGGGACAGCTACTGTGGGGGGGGGTTCCCCAGGTGGGGGGCTGAGTTAGCTGCCATGGGGGGGCGGGGTTAGCTGGAGGGGTGCAAGGTGGAAGTTTCGCCTAGGGCGCGAAACTTCCTTGCACCGGCC
This sequence comes from Gopherus flavomarginatus, assembly GCF_025201925.1. Lineage (NCBI taxonomy): Eukaryota > Metazoa > Chordata > Testudines > Testudinidae > Gopherus > Gopherus flavomarginatus. The sequence goes on from NC_066620.1 coordinate 90,580,736, forward strand.
TTGCTTATGTACTTGCTTCTGGTGACATTATGTTGTGTGGAGACTGCTATTGACCCATTCTCTCTCTGGAGAGAATCCCTCTTCCTGATAAGCCACCTGATCCCTCCTGAGCAGTCTTGATATACAAGATTGGCCTTTAATACAGTGAGCCAAGCTCTGAATTTAATGGAAATAAACTCAAAATACTGTTTGGTACAATTAATAGAGTACCCCATGCTTCAGAGTCTGAATAACACTAGAAATTACTGCTACTTTTCTTTCATTTATTTTTGGAGGGACTATTTTTATAGGCGGAAGAACACAGGTAGCTGACTGTAGCTGGGTTCATTTACACTGATTTTATACCAGTGTAGCTCCACTGATTTCAGTAGAGTTACTCCTAACTTTGGCCCAGATCCTGCAACTGTCTCCAGCTGGATGGATGAATGGATCACCCTGCCCACCCAGAGCTCCACTGGAGTTAATGGAGCTCTGCCAACATTGAAATACTTGCAGGGCCAGGGCCCAACATTATGAAATGAGAATTAGGCCAACAGTATGAAATATCACTATTAACATTAATGAGAATGACAGAGTGTCTGATATGATTTCATTAAACATACAATGCAAGATTATACTCTTTATTATCACCAGTGTAAATCTGGAGTAACTCCACTGACTTCACTGGAGTTATTTTAGATGTACAGTGATGTATTGGAAAGCAGAATTTGGCCTACACTGTATAAATATCTGCCAGGAGCTACTGAATCCTCAAGGAATTTCATTATCCAAATGAATTTCTCTTTCTCAATGTAGTGAGACGGTGGGATCCCCCACAGCCCTGGGGAAGGACGAGCCTTCCCTAGCACCAATGTGGGCGGAGCCAGTGGGTCCTGCACCCACCCCCCAGAGGGCAGGGTACAGGACAAGAAGTAGAAAAGCCCAACTGCAGAGCTCACTTGAAGGCCAGCCGCCGGAGAGGCCAGATGCCTGTGGCCTAGCTCCGGGTTGGGACACACCCGCAGGCTGCGGCCGACATGAGGACTAGCCGGGCCAGCCAAGCCTGCCCCTGTCCAGCTACCCTGAGGAGCCGCCAAGCCGCCCCTCGCCCATTACCAGGAGGAACCGATGGTGCTGGAAACCTCTGAGGACACTGCCCTAACACAGGTACCCTCTGAGGGGGAGTCCGGAAGTAGCCCGGGGGCAGCCTACCCCAGTCTGGCTGCAGCTCAGCCAAAACCCATGTCGGTGTATTGCAGTCAGGATCCCCACTGACACAGCCGTGAGTTTCCTGCCGCTGCTAGGGCCCTGGGCTGGGACGCAGTGGAGCGAGTGGGCCTGTGTCCCCCCTGCCACCCCACTCACGGGTGGCAGTCTCTCCCTCGCACCAGATGTTTGGAATCCTAACCTCCAAACTGTTTGTTTGCTGCCCTGCCCTGATGCAGGGCCTGGGCTTCTATTGAACTCGTGGCTCAGCCCCTGCCTAAGGGTCTGAGCTCCAAACTGTTTGTTTACTGCCACGCCCTGACCCAGGGCCAGGGTCCATAGCGAACTATTGCCAGGCCGTGGGATCCCCCACAGCCCCGCGGAGGGATGAGCCTTGGCTGAGCCCTTTTACACTCAAACACACACCTTCAATCTCAGTAGATCATTCAGTGTTGGCCACTGGAATCCTCAGCCTGGCTTATAAAATATATTTGTTTAGCATTTGCGTATTCACTGAGCCAAGCAATAGCATTGTCAGTGGCCAAGTGGAGCTCTTGGAGCTCACTGCTGAATTTAGTTAGCGGGCACTCCTCAACAATATGTATCATTGTCTGCTCCCCCTTACATCAGGAGGGAGATTGCAGAACAGATCAATGTGGCTCAGAATTGGACGTCAGGGAAGTTGAGTCGGTCAGAGAGTTCCTGTGATGATGCATATTGTTGAGTTGATTTGCACATCAGGAAGTTTGGTATGTGCTGACCAACTCCATACTGGCAACAGAGTACTTTGCTACTGAGTACGAGATGGCAAGGGCTGAGGTCCTTGAGTTAAAGCATCTGTGCCTCATGAAAAAGCTGCCAGTTTGCTGAGAAAGTTATGTATCTTGCTCAGGTGGCTTTTGTATGTCAGTGTTCAGTCAAGGGTCACGCTCTCGGCATGCTGGGTGTGCTTCATCATGCTTCAGCCTCTGGCCATTCTTTATTATATTTAGTTCCCTCTTAGTGTTAGCTTAGTGAGGATGGAATGTGCTAGACGCAGTGGTTCTCAAGCTTTTGTATTGGTGACCCTTTCACATAGCAGGCCTTTGAGTGCGACCCACATAATAAATTAAAAATCTTTTTTTATATATTTGACACCATTATAAATGCTGGAGGCAGGGCAGGGCTTGCGGTGGAGGCTGACAGCTCGCGACCCCCAATGTAATAACGTTGTGACCCCGCTGAGGGGTTCCGACGATCAGTTTGAGAACCCCTGTGCTAGAGACTGTCCTGCTGGTGCTAGGCTGAAGGTGCCATGTCTTGCAATAGTCAGACCTGAAGAAGAGCTCTGTGTAAGCTTGAAAGCTTGTCACTCTCATCAACAGAAGCTGATCTAGTAAAAGAGAGATTACCTCGCCCACCTTGTCCCACTAGTAAAAGTAACAGGAGATTCAGGCCCAATGGCAGTAGGATTGGCAGATTTCTTTTGGCCCAATCCTCCAATTTGTCTAGGTCACTCTGGACCCTATTCCTACCCTCCAGCGTATATACCTCTCCCCCCCCAGCAAACTTGCTGAGCGTGCAATGCATCCCATCATCCATATCATTAATGAAGATGTTGAACAAAACCAGCCCCAGGACAGACCCCTGGGGCACTCCACTTGATACCGGCTGCCAACTAGACATCGAGCCGTTGATCACTACCCATTCAGCTTGACGACCTAGCCAGGTTTCTATCCACCTTATAGCCCATTCATCCAATCCATACTTTTAAAACTTGCTGGCAAGAATACTGCGGGAGACCATATCAAAAGCTTTGCTAAAGTCAAGGTATATCACATCCACTGCTTCCTCCATATCCATAGAGCCAGTTATCTCATCATAGAAGGTAATCAGGTTGGTCAGGCATGATTTGCCCTTGGTGAATCCATGTTAACTGTTCCTGATCACCTTCCTCTCCTCCACGTGCTTCAAAATGGATTCCTTGAGGATCTGCTCCATGATTTTTCCAGGGACTGAGGTTTCCATGTCCTGGTTCTTCAGGAGAAGAATTCTTGGGGAAGATGGAAGAGCATAGACTAAGTCCAGAGTGCAGAGCTCAAGGCTTAGAGGCCTGTGAGGATCGTTCCTCCTCTTTCATATCTTTCTTTATTATCTGAGGTGCTGCACGCTGTTTCCCTTTTTTAAGTGTAAGGTGTCTCAGATGCCAAGGTGTGTTAACTATTAGTAAGTAGTGCCTTTTTTTAATGGTGAAAAGTTTGCTTGTGTGTATCAGTATATTGCCCTGTGTGCAAACAGCTTTCCAATACTTTGAGAATAGATAGATGGATGTTATATCTCTTTTAACACACAACACACTCAGGCTCCTTCTCTACCCTTCTTCAGGTATTCCCTTCCATCTGGGCCAAGCTCCACTCTCCCGCTAGCCTCAAAGAGAGTGACTGCAGACATCCTCCCTGCAGCCCTTTTCTGCCCTCAACTACCTGGCTTTATACAAGTCCCTTTCTGCAGTGATCAGAATTACAAATGAGTCTGTGACATACAGTGACAGCACCTTCTCTTCCCCTCCCACACCCCACCACAATTGGGTGTCATTCAAAATTATTCTGAGTTTAGTGTGGAAATCTAGTCTACAATTTGACAGAATACCTAAAAATTGATATCCTTATTAATTTGAGATCAGCCGTACACAAAATGAATTAACATATTTTTACAACTAAGACCACTCTTGTTGCATAATTATGGCTAGCATTTGTGAACGGAGATAGGGCAGGTTGGAGCAGCAATATATGTTGAGCACATCTGAAGGACTTGCCAGAAAAAATGGAAGAAAAGAACTTCATTCATGGAGGAGAAAAGATTGGAATACAGGAAGCAGATATTATAAGTATAAAGGAGCAAATTTAAATCGCACCTCTCTAGATTACTGCCCTGATTCTTCTCCTGTTCTGTTAGATGAGGAAATGGAAATTAATGTATTGAAATTGCCATACTTGTTATATGCTGAAATAGCATTATTTTATTTTATTTATTTATTTACAGCAGCACAGTTTGTTTCTGCAAATGGGCACGATATTGGCTCACTAGGGGCATAGAGTCTCAGGTGACATTTATAAATACACATTTCATCCCCTACAAATTGTTAAGCTATGAAATGATAAAAAAATCTATAAAGGTAGTCATTTCCTAGCATAAGAAAATGGGATCTGAATCAGTCTTTTGAGTTTTATTTGTAGTATGTATCAGTTTGTACTGTGTGCAGTATCAGCCACATAGGGATACTTGATCATTATTGCTACTGTAAATTAGCTCATGGGGCAGAAAAATGGTACAGAAGTCAATAGGTTCCAGCTTTTGTTTTTCAATGGGAAAGGTGGTCTGAGCAAAGGAGTGGGAGCCAGGCATGGGCAATGGGTATCGTAGGCTAGGGGAGCTTGTGCCAAACAGCCTTGCATGGCCCTGCCTATGCTATGCCCCCTCCTGTGCTCTGCCCCTGGCCCAGGCTGGCTGGGGCTGGGCCTGGCCGACTTGTCTGATGCAGAAACTCAGGACAGCTAGGGCTAGGGCTGTGTTGGCCGGCCACCTGGCGCACTGGGGCTTGGGGAGCTGCAGCCGCGCTATCCAGCACACCAGGACTGGAGGCACTGTGGCTGTGCAGCCTGGTCCCTGGGGCCGGGGCCATGGTGGGGGTGCTCTGGGCTCTTGTGGGGGAGGGGAGATAGGAAGGGAGAGGGAGAGGCAGGGTCTCGGGCACATGGGCAGGGGTTGGGGGCTAGCGTCCCCCAACGGCTAGGTCACTGGCCGCCCATGGAGCCAGAGACTCATAAGTAGAGCTGGGCAATTTTGTTTTGCTGAATAGTAAAATCATTGAAAAATGCATTTTGGGGTTCACAAAAACTATTTGTGAATTTGGGTCGAATTTGGTGAGAAGTTTTGTCTGGGGTGAAAAAATGTAGAAATGTCAATATATTTTGCTGTTTTTCCAGTTTTTAATTGCAGTGAGGGGAAAAAAAAATCAGCCTGATTAGAAACAAACCATTTCCCCTGCAGATTTTCCAGCTCAGCCGCTGAACTGAAAAATCAATTATTCAGCTCTACACTTAAAACCTAAGTCTACCTCTAATTTCCCTCCATGGCCTCGGTCAAATCACAAAGGGTCAGATTCTGGCACCATTGCCCATGTTGAGTAGTATCTCACTCCATGAATGGAAGGACTTATGTATTTTACTCCATAATGGAACTACTTATGGGTCAAAGCACTACTCAGTATGAATAAGGGTGGCAGAATGGGCCTTCCTCGTCTTCTGTTCCATATTCTATAAAATAAGGATAATAAAATGTACCTACTTCCCTGGGTATTGGATGGATAAATAGTTAGCATTTTAAAATCTCTTTGAAGATTAAAAAATGCGATATAACTGATAAGGATTATTCTGTCAAAGTATGAAAGAGTATATTCTCCACTAAGGGTGAATGTTTTTCTATCAGTTTTGGAGAAGGGTTTTGCAAAGATTAGACCATACTGATATAATATCCAGAGCAATATATTAAAAGTGACCTCACAAAGACTTATTAAGAAATAACGTTCATCTGGTTGAGAAAACTAATGTGTCACTGGATGCCTGAAACAGAATTGACTCTCATGCCATGGTGCCTGTTACATGGTGTTAGGTCATATATCAGAAATGTCTGGTAAGTATAACTTTACCACTTTGGGTAATCGTTGGCTATTTAAAGGGGTTTTACTACCTTGAGGGGAGAGTTTGGCTAATCTGGGCTACTGAAAGAGTTTACCTTAACATATAGCACTTCCTTGTCTCTGGAGTCATTATGCATGAGAAAACCTCTCTATGTTTTCCGACTGCAATGGCCGCTGCCATACTTCAGATCTCTGGGATAGCTGCTGGCTTTAGTGCTGTCAGCCATCCCCTCCCCAAAGCAACCATAGCACGCAGGTTTATGCAGGATCCCTTAAATATAACTACATGTATTTTAGAGGCTTCTCATATCTATTCTTTGCCTTATTCCTAGGACACAACACTCTTTGAGGAAGCGCTTGATATGTTCCATAAGTTTTTGGTGGGTTTTTTTTTGAAGGGTTAGAATCATAATTTAAGTTTGAAAAGTACCGTACACACGAGGCTGCAGATTTTTTTTTCAAAGGGAAGGGAGTGTAGTGATTCGACTGAGTAAAGTAAGCCTTCTGAGAGAAAGGTAACGAAGAAAAGAAGTTTACAAAATATTTTTCTTCTTTTGGTTTTATGATTCTTGAATTTGGTTGTTTGCATTGTCTGCACTGGAGTTGAAGTGAATTTTGTATATCTGTGTACTGTGTGAAGTGGAGAACAGGGCTTGCCTACCACTGCTGTTTCTCTCTTCTCTGGATTTTTAATTTTATACCCTTTAAAATAAGCTGCAGTCATTCCACCTTGTCAGTAAAAAACATGAATGCCCCTTTGTAAGCACGATTGATGGATTCGGCTGGTAACACGTCCTTTGATTAAAAATAAAGTAAAAAGTAAAGTGTTTGCAAACTGAGCTATTTTTATTGAAGGTCTTTCATCTGGTGATTTCAGTACTGTCTCAGATGAGGCAAATATTCAGTCTAAATGCATCAGGCTGAAAGCAGTATAAGTTGACCTCGTATGGGGAATCAATTTAGCAGAGCCTTTACTTCCACAGTGGAGGGCCTAATCCTGAAATCCCTACTTTTGGAGCCTGCTTCAGAGACTCCTGAAGTCAATATAAAGACTCTCATTGACTGTAATGGGCGTTGACCAAGGCTATCAGTCTTTATTCAGGCAAACCATTGAAGCTAATGGAAAGACTTCAGACTTAGGCCCACAGAGTTTGAATTCCTTACCGGTTTGACGAGATTTTAACAGAATCATTCCCACTGATATCCTTGACCTCCGTGAAAAGATATGAAAACAACACTTGGAATTCTTGGTAAAAGAAGTGATCGAAACCTTTGAAAAATGAACAACATTCAGTAAATAACTTTATAAAAGAGTTGGTTAATATAGATCAGGAATTAAGAAACCTAACTTAGTGCAAGATGTTGATACGCTGTATTTTTTTACTTCTAGTGGCTTGTCTGAGTTACATGCTACCATGCACAGAAAAAAGGCAAATTTTATTTTAAAGGGGAAGTAGTGAGTACTATGTTTGTTTTTTATTTGTAAGAAAATGCAAATACTGCCATTGACAAATTACTCCACGCTGGCGCATTCCCATCCCCAAAGCAACCTCACCCCACTTTTCTTCACTGGAAAATTACCTCCAACCTTTGTGTGTCATGCTGTCTGACCTAATTTCCCCTTTCCTCAACTCCTCTGAGAGCACCTCTCAAAGAACAAACATTAAGTCAGAACTGTTATCTTAGAAAACCAGTCTTGATCTGGAACTCTACCACTAATGGTATGGGGATGTCTGTCCCATTTTCTTTCTCCTCCTCTTCTATTGCACAAGTCAAACATTTTAGAGAAGTTGCTTAAAATGGTTCGAAGTGTGTAGGAAGTGGTGGGAAGAAATTAAGCTGAGGAATATTTAGAATAAACAGTAAGAAAAACTTCCCACTGGTGCGATCTAATAGTGGAATAAACTTCTGAGGGAGGTGGAATTAATTAATGTTTGACTGGACAAAGCCTCAGAATATATTTTATGGAACATTCATTTCTTGCCAGTATCACAATACATGACCTAATCCATATTTCCATCTCTAATTTCTGTGCTTCTATAATAAAGAACAAGATCTGGTGGCATGATTATAGTATTAGTAGCAGCCCTTCTGAAAAGCCAGAGCTCAGCTGTAACTTCCTAAAACATGGACAAAAGTCCTACAACATGTTACAGAAAAAAAACAAACATATTTGGAGGGGGAAGATTATGATATAAAATGTAATGGAAAATTATATCCCTGCTATAGAATATTGTAGGGTGATTAAAAAACCCTCCAGGCAGGATCTCTTACTCCAGTTTTATCCTTATTAAATTCTCTAGGACACTTGTATAAAAAAGAGGATGGTATTGCTGGGCCCTCAAAAAAGGGACTCTGAAAAAAACCCTCCAAATTTAGACACCTGGAAAAAATGGTGTAAGTGGGGTCTGAATGAACTCTCCCCTGACAGCTAGTTGGGGAGTGGGAGAGACTTTAGGAGCAAACTGTATTTACGTGAAAACACCTACTCTGCCAAGATAGCCAGCAGATAGAGTTGTGTTGCTCAAAGTGATCAACTTTGATTTGTAACCCAACAACAGCCATTTTAGTACTGAATGCGGGAGTGGTGAAGTGTTGTTGTCTTTATTGTATGAATAAAGGAAAGCAGAACTGGGTTTAACTTGTCTCAAATGATGGAGTCACCCTCCAGCTGAAAGGACCTCGTTAAGCCAGAGGCTCGAATGCCAGCCTCCTGTGAAAGTAAGAGGGGTGGGGACAGGTGTCCCAGCCAGGAGGTATGGACTGTCCCTAAGGGTCCCCGGTCTGGTTTAACCTGTTCCCCACTGTTCAAAGATAGAGCTAAATAGGCTCCATTAGGAGCCTTTGTTATTTTAAGTACTTAAATGAGAACTGAAATCACTTGTGGTGGGACAGCATTTCTGCCCAGCCTCCTAAAAGCTGAAAGTCACTGACAGTCACTAGGAGACTGACTTGCAAAGGTCACAGCAGAGAGGCAGATGGCAGCAGAAGGTGACTGACAGTCAGCAGGTGGGAGCAGTGAGCAGTTGGACGGCAGGAGCAGAAGGAGTGGCTGGTGGGATGGAAAGCAGTGAGGAACCACAGCTGGTGGAGTGGCCAGCCAGAGCAAGTGTTCAGATGGCAGAAGCGAGGTCCCTTCTTCCCTGGTGGGAGGTGAACTCACACAGATGCATCTCTGAATCCTGGGTCCTCACTGGCCAAGGACAACCACTAGAGCGAGGTGTGGATGAGGGAGCAGAGAGGGACACAGTAAAGGAACTTTTGGTTGTAGAACTCAAGAACATGAGGCAGAAGGCACTGCCCCATGCACTCTGGGGTTGGTGTCCTGCTTCCAGTTTTATGATTATGAATCCAGTTCATGGTATTTTCCCTCATTAATGTCAGGTGATTTCCCTCAAAAGTTTATTTTCTACACTCAGACTCTGTGCTTGCAAGAAGGGAAATATTGCCTCTCAGAGGCGCCCAGGATGGTGTGTAAGTTTCCCAGGTTATTGGGTGGGGGCTTGAGACAGTTCTGTGTTGTATTGTTGAAAACAAGCCCCTAGATATTGAACCTGGCCCTGGTTGCTGCCGGCTCCACCTGGCAGAAGGATTACATAAGAATGTATAACAAAGAAGATAGTTATTGCCTGTTCATTGGAAAAGCCTCCACATTCACTTGGTGATCAAATCCCTCAAAGGATTCACATGGAAGACTGTCCACTTTATCTTGACAGAGACGTTAAAGGCCATTTGTAGCTAGTATAATAAAATAGTGGGCCATGCCAGCCATAAAATTAGTTCTGGCATGTGTTTGTTCAAGCACCATCTACATCCCCATCATTCGTGATTATTGCCTTCTCTTTTTCCCCATGAAGTGACTGAAAAGAGTGAGAAGTTAATAAGAACTCAACATCTTGTAGCTAGTAGGGGGGCAGATTCACAACTCTGTTACATCACTTTTACTGTGGTGTAGCTCCATTGAAGTCACTAGTTTAAAATTACACCAACATAAAATTGGTGTAATAGATTGGCGAATTGGGCCCTGTTTGGGTACTTTTGCCCATTTAAATACTAGTTTAGACAAACCATGTTCAAAATGTGGAGATGTGTAGGAGCATTTGATAGTAGCTTAGAGATGAGAATGAAGAGAGAGAAGGGAGAAAGCAATAGCTGTGACTTACCTCAAAACAGAGCCTGTTCTAAAAGGTGGTTGTTGCCTGGGGAAATGGACAGCTTTCTCTCCCAGAGTTCTATATCATAACCTCCAGTAATTCTGACTACCCCAGGCTGGCTTGTAAATACAAAGCATCCCTGGGCCAGATATTGGTGTGTATGTGTGTTATTGATGAGCTGTCTGCAATAGCAGTCCAAGCCAATTTCTTTATTTAGGTTGGGTGGAGGGATCTATTATTCATAAGGAAAGACCACAACAGCGGTAGGTGACATTTTATTCAGCGACATGACTTCCTTTTCATATAGTTCAGTGACTGTTCGTAGTGTGAAAACAGGGAGAGTGGGTGGCACCAAACCACTGCCAAGGTCAGGGCACAATGCCCCAATAGCTTTGTTTGGTGTAAGAATCTGTGGAATACCTAACACCTTTCAGCAGCGGGGCTGAATGCACTCATCAGAGGTGGGGTAATAAAGTATCCTTTTACAGATGGAGAAAGAGACGCAGAGGAATGAGCAACTGACTTAAGGACATGCACCAAGGCACTGGCATAGCTAGGAATAGAGCTCAGTTCACCTAGATCCTAGCCCACACTCAGGTCACTAGGCCATGTCTAGTATCAGAGGTGGGGATGTGTTAATCTGTATCCACAAAAACAACGAGGAGTCTGTTGGTTCCTTAAAGACTAACAGATTTATTTGGGCATAACCTTTCGTGGGTAAAACCCCCACTTCTTCAGATGCATGTCTGTGTCTTCTCCCTTTCATTCTCTCTCGTGTCTTTGAAATGAAAGGCAAATGTGAGGGAAAGCTGTGCAAGTTTCTTCACTGAGCGCTTTGCTCCCCTCCCTATCTGGCATCAGCCCTGCCAGCTCCCTCCCGGCCTCTAGTGAACATAGTGCCACTTGGGCAGCACTAAAGTGTTGACTGTCCAGTAGGGAACAGGGCCCTGTTGAGATGGATTGGACAACAAATCCTGCATCTTGGCTGGGGGTTAGACTAGATGACCCTTGTGGTCCCTTCTAATACTATGGCTCTAAGATTCTATGATCTTGCTCTCATTGACATTAATGGCAAAACTCCCATTGGCTTCAATGGGGCTGGATCAAGCCCTAAGCTGTGATCTCACAAGCGTGGGGAAAGGAGTGCAGGTTGCAATGTCCAGAGATGCAAGGCTGATCCCCTCACCCATTACGTTACTTTGCAACTCTGCCTATGCGTGTGTTTTGATTCTGCTGCATGCAATGAGAGTGCTGCTCATCGCTGATGCTAATAGACTTGGTCCTATCCTGGAGCAGTGTGTTGTTGGCAGGCAGTTTCTTTGGTTATTTAACACCCGAGCTGTCATTTCTAGGACACTAGATTACTGGGGGAGAGGGGAGGATCCTGCTTATTTCCCCCTCCTGATAATTTCCCCCTCCTGATAATTTTGCAGCTCCAAACAGTGACTGTGAGGATTGAGAGTATTAGGTATTTATATACTCTGCCCCCCCCCCCGCCTCCACACACCTCAGTTTAGCAAAGCTTGGCACACAGCAAGGAAACAGACTCTATATGCGGCCAGAACGATGACAATTCAGTGAGCCCACACGGAAATGAAACGCTTGCTTCGCATCCTCTTTTTTTTTTTTAAAGCACCTTTCTTTCCACGACTGCAGAAAAAGATCGTTGCTGTGCGTACATCAGTACAATAAAATAAAATTGCTCCTTAAGATTTAGCCATACACCCCAAACACTTTAGCATGTACCCGATCTAAAACGCACTGGGGAGAGATGGGAAGGAGAGCACTTCCCTAGCCTCCATCAACCTCTGCCTGGGGAGAGATGAACAATTAACCCACCCCCACTCCAATATGTAAAAATCTCCCAAAGTCTAGTCAGTTACAAAATGTTCCTGGAGCTGAGAAACAAACATCTGATCGCAGCGCTGAAATTCCCCTCCCAGCCCCTTCGCTTGCTGTTTATTGTTATTTATTTTTGGTGGGGATTTTTTTTGGAGGGGGAAATCATCTTCAGTCTCTTGCAAAAGGTCCAGGCTGCTTACGTCTGAGCGCCCCTTATCATTTCAATGAATGGCAATTGCAGCCTTGGTGCTGTTATAGCAATGAAGCTACAGACGTCATTGCCTCCTGTTGGACGTGAGATGTGTCCAAGCATCAGCCCGTTTTGCTTAAGAACAACTCTTTAACTTCCAGACAGCCGGCAGACAGGATTTTCTGAGAGCCTAAGAACCAAACGTTTATATTATACATATACACACATATATAGGTATAGTACAAACACACACAGTATATGTGTGTGTCTATATATGGAGAGAGAGAGACCTAGGAAAACCTGCTGCCACTGCAAGCTCCACTTAAAATTTCCTGATCAGCTGAGTAGCTCGCTGCATCGTTTTCTTAAATGCCACCTGACGGGAAGGGATCATCACTCAGCCTGTGCTCTTCATTTTTGTTACCGAGGAAGACTTGTTGAGCACCTTGTTCTCCAGCGCCCAGGAAGAAGCCCTGCTGTTGGGAGCACAGAAGAGCTGGGATCGTGCCCTAAGAGCTCTCCGAACTTCACCCACTTTGCAGCTGCTGTTACTAATTGAGCCCTCCTGGCCCCCTTGTCTCTGTCTCCTGGACCGAAGCGTGAGCGAGGATCTGCTCTTTAAAGTTGATCTGAAGGGGAAGGAAGAGATGAGCTGGTGCCTAGTTCTGAGGGTAAGTTGCTTTCTCCCTCCATGGAATATCAGCCCCGAGCCTCGGTATTTGGCTGGCAAGTGGGACAGGTGGAGGGGGGATGTGGTGAAGGCAGGGGGAGAGCGGCACTTTTTGCATCCAAGGCTGAAAGGGTTACCCGGGGGGCGGGTGTGTGTGTGTGCGGGGGCCGGCCACTGACTTCACAGCGGAGTTTGCAAGGTGCGAGTTACTCGTGAATATTCCCAGCCAGCTGCGAAGCTCAGCAGCAATGACTCTGATCCCGCAGGTGCCTGCCTGGGCGGCCAGCAGCCACAGCCCGTGCCCCCCCCCCACTCAGAGTTTGGGGCGGGGAGACCCCCCCACCCATCTAGGGGAGAACAGCCCTCCTCCACTCCCGCCTCATCAGCCCTGCGGGGAATTCAGGATCCACAGCTACAGAACACATGACCCCTGCAGGGGACTCTGCCCTCCTACACCTGGAAGCGCCTGTCGTTTGTCCTCCTCTGTCTCTGTCCCCCGCATCTAGCCCCTTCCTTTCCCTCAGTCTATTGAACCAGTTTTTAACCTGAAGGGATCCCAGTACAAATAAATATAAATCAACCCCTCCCCCTCCAGCTGGCCATCAACATGTGTAAAACCTGCAGAGGTGCCCATTGTCTCCCTCTCGAATGCTGCCTCTCTCCCCCAGGTGGATAGGAAAGGGGGGGGCAACCCCCTTAGACGTGGGGCTGAATTGATGGGATTGTGATTTGTAGGATTTCTCCACTTAGTCCCTGCCTCCTGCTTGCTCTCCAGCCACTCCAAAGTCTCTTCCCCTCTCTTTAAGCAGCGATTTCTTTCAATCTCTCTCCCTCTCCCCCTCTGTGTGTGTGTCTCTCCCTCTCTCCACATACACTCATCTCCCCGGAGAGAGAAAGGAGAAACCCAACTCCCAAACACCGGCCAGATGTCGAAGAAACGCAAAACCCTGGAGGGTAGAGGATCCGGGCTCCCCCAGGAGGAGCCCAGAGCCTGCTTTGGGGGCAGCGAGGAGCAAGGTAGGGAGGAGGGAGCCTGCAAGTGAAGGGGAGGCAACTGGGAGTGCAGGGGGATCCCAGCACAGGAATGCATCAACCTGGCTTATCTTGCTGAGTAAAGAGAGCTATAGAGGTGACTTTAATAATTAGGCCAGATTGTTTCCAATAAGGGCATTAAAAGAGCAGGTCTGCGGTGATTGCGACAACACTGAACTTTTGAGCGTGAAGGGGTTAAGGGGGGCAGGAAGGAGAGAGAAGGGGCTATTGATCGATTGCTGAGGAGGAATTGTAGGTTTGCTGATCAATCCAGGTTCCCTTCACCATTTGCTGTTTGTCAATTGCATTGGTATATTCACACTCATGGATTTGCAGCTTGTGTAAATCTCTGTTTACAAGGTGCTTTGAGCTTGAGCATTGAGTGGTGTATTTCTGAGGTGGGGTGTGTATGTGGTTTTTTTTGTGGGGGGGAGGTGGGGGTGTTCCATTTTAGTTCATAAGCCCCCATCCCTGATATGATTTCAGTTGCGTCATGTTGAGGCTTCAAATGCTGCACTTGCAGAGCACACTTCGCATCCAGCTAAAGTTGGTTTTTCAACAGCTTTGGTGCTTTGCTGTAATTTTCGAGCTCTAAGTATTTGTGATGAAAGCTGTTCTGCACTTTCTGACAAGATAATGTCAATGTAGAAGCTGAGCTGGTGTAAAATCAGCTATGCACACAAGTATTAGGGAGTTCTGCAGTCGATTTTTGTTTGTTTGTTTCAGTCAGCCCAATAGTTCCTTTCCTTTGTGTTTATTTTGACTAAATGGGCCCAGATGAGCCAAGCCAAGCTACAGTGTTTCAAGGGTTGTGGCTATAATGCAGAAGAGAGGAAAAAATACCGGCTGGGTTAAAAGCAATGTTTAAAGCTGTTTATAATGGCTTTGAAGACAAAGATTGGAGATGATGGTGTGTACGGTGGAGTAAGGTGAAAATGTAAATGTATTTCTTTATCATGTTAGAATTCAGAAATATGGTGCTTTTGTCTTAGCATGTGCAAACCTGAGCATAGAGCTGATAGGGATGGAATGAGTGTGTTCTCCAATATGGAGTCAATGGTCCTTTTTATAAAGAATGATGATAAGGATCACAATGTCACAAAAGTAATAAAAAATCATGAAATTCAATCTCCACCAGGGATATTTTTGCATTGAGTTGTGTTTTTTGAAGTGAAATATCTCAAATCTGGTTCTGGGCGTGCTCTTTTAGCTTTGTTAGAAAGAAGAAGTCATAGTGATGCACCATTTATCTTGAAAGAGATTGTTTAGGGTTTACGTGGCTGTTATTTTAGATTGCTTGTCTCTCTCACAATAAAATAAAATCCGTGTCCATCATTTCCTGGAAACGATTTGGCTATTAAAACAAATCCAGTCACCTGAGGAACATTTTTATCTCTGTGAATGACTTTATTTGCATGATAGCATACAGTGTTTTTGCAATCAGTAGGAAAAACTGGTTTTGCTGTCACTAACTGAGAAAAGCTTACCTTTTTGCCAGGTGTAGATGATGTCAGACATAGAAAGGATATTCAACATTGACCTGAAAGTTGGTCTATAGGTTACATATAATTTTCATTTAATTGGGGATACCAATGGCATGTGTGGAAACAGTGACCATTATTGTAAAGCAGTGGTGTGTATGTGGTAATTTTTTTAAAACTCCGCAATAGTACTTCCTACAAGATCTCTGGTTATGTAATGAGGAACAGAAAATGACATTTAACTTTATACAGATATTTTTCTTGTTTTGGAAGTACAGTGAATAAGAAATAAAATGAAAGTGGAAAAATATTTAGCAAAGCACTGATCTGCTTGTATTAAGAGAGCAAATGATAAGTATTTTGTAGGAAAACACACAAAGTATTTTGCAGATCAACCGGATGTGAACCTATGCTATGCCTATATGTTCCAGGTTTATGTAGACTATGGCATTGTAAATTATGGAATGTAGTTTAAAATATAGTTTTAGTTAATGAGATCAAGTGTATTTTTATGAACATGTAGTGATTTTTATTTTATTTTCTCCTTTGTATTTCACAGAAAAGAATGCTGCTTGCTAATTATACTGTCTGTATAATACGTAACTGTAGAAACCATTAAGAGTGTTCAATGTACCACAATACTGTAGTGAGCATATTTTGTGCAAAATGGTGGATGTGATCTATTTTTTTTTTTGACATCAGATGTACAGTTATTTTTGGATTAATCTGAAATAATGATTTACATGCTGTGTGTGCTTATGGTAGGTTTTTCTACCTCTGTAGAGAGAACATGCTTATTAGGTTGGCAAGTGGGTGTAATATTTGCCCAGAAGTATGAAAAAGCCATGTAACTCCTGAGATTTAGTTCTACAATGTACTTGTAGGGTGATTATTAGTAAACTAGAACCTATGATTTAAACAAACAGACCAAAAAAAAATAATAGTAAAAACTCAGATTTTTGGACACTACCAAATCCAGCATCCATGCAGAATGCAAATGCAGCTCCACTGTGGGGCCTTCTTCCAGTGGCACAGACGTGGACCATAGAGAGACTTGTTCTAGTTCGGCCATCTTAATTCTGTGTGCTATTTGGTAAATTAGGGACATGCTATGCTAATAAACAAGTATTCTTACTTTTGAGGGCCTATGATGGTTTAAAAACATCTACCTAACACAGATTAATTCCAAACTGCTGCAGTGTAGTCAGTTCTTTGGCCAAATGAAATTCTTGCTTGTGGAGCTTTGTTCTTCTCCCATGTGTGATCTGTATACATGGAGCAGGTTGGTAGACGTCATGTAGGCCGTGGCATACAATTTCTAAGTTCTTTGGGGTGACCTTTTTAGTCTTTCACAAAGCATTTTATGAAGGCCTTGCTAGAACTCTCTCTAACTGCTCCTCCTAAAATAGATCCTGACATTGCAAGTTTTGGACATTCAGCACATTACATTGACTTGAGCGGGGGTAGAGGGTACTTTGTACCTTCCAGCATCAGATCCTTACTAATGAAGTGTGGAGACCAAACAGGCCTGATTTTGATCTTGCTTACATCAGTCTGAATCAGGAGTAACTCCAGTGCGGTCAATGGAGTCCCACCAGAGTAACTAACCTCAGAATTGAGCCCTATGGGTATACCATAGTATGTGCAACTGGTCAGTCAGTGTGTGTCTCCATTTCACATTGCTAGCAGCACCTTTGACTGCATCTTGCTGGTTCTGGTGTCATTTAAATGACACCAAGAGGATCTTGGGTCACAAACTGAAAGCCCGTTGTGGTGACTGTATATTGTATTAGGATATACTTAATGATCCAGAAGACCTTGTTTGCCCCTCTTTTCCGTGTTCCTTTGAAAGCTGGTGGAGAATGTGCAGAGATGGAGGGCTTCAGCTACAAAAAGAGCAAGTTAAAATGGATTTTGTGCTCTTGTAATAATGGAACACAAAATATGATAAACTTAATTATTGAGTAATCCTGTTCACAGCTTTTACTTTTGTCATTATCCAGTGATCACTGCTTTAGTGTAATACAATATTTCAGACAACTTTTTTGTGGAGAGATTTGTTGGTGTGGGAGCTGGTGGACAGAATAACTCTGAGTCCTTGCTTGACCAAATGCTGCTTTCTTGTACACATGTAACTGAGAATATAATTTAACCTGCTGTATTTTCCTTTTCACTGTCTGTATTTTGACTGTCTATGAAAGCAGATAATTTTTTTTTTCTTCGGGTCCAATTCTGTATAGTGTTGAATACTCTCAGCTTTCACAGAAATCCGTGACTGCGGCTCTCAGCATTCTGCAGAACTGGGCTCCTGACAGTTAGCTTTTTAAAAATTGTTTAAAACCTGTTTTTTTCAGAGGCAAACTTGAGCCCCAATCCTGCAGACACGTATGCACATGTGTAACTTTACATATATGAGTAGTTCTATTGAGCTCAGTGGGACCAGTCTTGTGCATAAAATTATCATGTGCATGCTTGCTGGATAAGGGATCTTGGTTAATATTAACCAAGTCCTCTTGAGTTTCGTTCCTGTACAAAGATACTCCAAGTTAAAAGGCACAGTTGAGATATGCATTTTTCTGTCTAAAAATGTCTAGTTATGTGAGATCTTAAATACCTACTGAAAATTCATCCTTATGCCTTGTATTTTTGATCAGTATAAAGTATTATTGATTAAATCTTGTAGATGTTTTAGAAAAATAAACTGCTGTAATCTTGATGTGGGCACATCAAAATATAGGAGGCCAAATTTTGCTCTTACTCCAGATTTACAGTGATGTCACTGAGCTAGGAGTTTGACCCATTGTTTGCCTTACACTGCTGCTTCATTCTGTCCCTTTCACTTGGTAGAAGCAGGTACATTCAAACACTGTTCACTCCATTCATTCTGTGTGCATTCCTGCTGGTGTCATGATTCTGTTTGTGTACATATGGAAGTAACCTGGCTACTTGTCACCTTCTGTGTAAATTATAGAATCCTAGGACTGGAAGGGACCTTGGGAGGTCATCTGGTCCACTCCTCTGCACTCAAGGCAGGACTAACTATAATTCAGGCTGCTTCTCCCTTACAGAACACTCCTGTCTCTGCACTAGTTTTCTCCTTCCCCTCTCTGTGCTCAGCCCAATCGTTTCTCCTTCCTACTGGAAAAGATACAAAAAAGGGCAACAAAAATGGTGAAGGGTATGGAACAGCTTCCATACAAGGTGGAATTAAAAAGACTGGGACTGTTCATCTTCGAAAACAGATGTAAGTAAGGATATGATAGAGGTCTATAAATCATGACTGGTGTAGAGAAAGTAAATAAGAGTGTTATTTACCCCTTCACACAACACAAGAACCAGGGGTCACCCAAAGAAATTAATAGGCATTCAGTTTAAAATAGCCATAAGGAAGTCCTGTGGAATTCATTGCCAGGGGATGTTGTAAAGGCCAAAAGTATAATGGAGTTAAGAAAAGAATTAGATAAGGTCACGGAGGATAGGTTCATCAGAGGCTATTAGCCAAGGTGGTTAGGGATGCCACCCTATGCTCTGTGGGTCCCTCTGCCAGAAGCTGGGACTTGATGACAGAGAAAGGATCACTCAATAATTGCCCTGTTGTGTTCATTCCCTCTGAAGCAACTGGCACCAGCTGCTCTCGGAAGACAGACTACTGGGCTAGATGGACCATTGCTCTGACCCATTATGGCTGTTATGTTTCATCTGTCTTATATTTCAAATAACTGCTTTGACTAATGTAAGTCAGCCACCTTCCTCCTCCTTAAATGCCTGATCCAGAAAGTGTACAGCTCATAATGTCAGTAGCCACTCTACTGTGTGATCTGTGTTTATTCTCTGAGTGTAGATTTTTTGGGACAAAGGTTATTTGACTTTTTTGGGGGGCGGTGTGTGTGTTTGATATAAAACATTGAGTACAGCCTGGCATTACACACATACTGTAATGAAAACAATGAGGAAAGGGCAGCCCCTGTCGGGTATTGCTGCAGAAGCCTGCTATATGTGTACCAAATGAAAAATAGTCCCGTAAGAAATTTCTAGGGGATGTGACAAAAAACTAGAGAGTAAACAATGCTTTTAAAAAGTGGGCTGGCTCCCTGGGCTAGTGAGTTGGGACTCTTGAGCTTGAGCTCTCATTTCTCTAGCAGGCAAGTGCTCAGTTACCTATGTTTGCTTCTCAGAAATTTACCAGCCTTCCCCCTTCATATGCATTTCCAGTCAACTGAAAGAGTAATGTCCAACCCTTGATGCTTTGTCGATGATAACTGTGATGTAAAGGCCTTCTAAGGAAACAACCAAAAAAAGCTTTGTTTTAGGGGATGAAAATGAGACCTATTGGAGTAAGTACAGATTTGTTCTGAGGGCTCTGGAAGGATAAAAGGTGTCATGTATGTAAGCCAAGTGTAAATGTAACTAACACACCGGGTAAGGTGTATGTTTTAGTCTACTGTTGGCTCTATGGACTAAATTCAGCCTGATGAAAGTGAGGGCAAACTCACTGACTTCGGTGGAGTTATGTCCATGTTCACTAGGGCTGGCCTGGCCTTTGGTGTTTTGCTATGGTGACTTACTGGTAGTGGGTACATTAAAGTTAAGGACTAGAGACAAGGAGAAAAATGGTAAGTAAAGGTATGGATGCCTGGGAAGAGTAGTGTTGATGTGTCTTGGTAGATAAGATTTATGGAATAATGCTTTGTAGAAACTACCAGGAGAAAAATAACTCCGTGGTGGTGGTGGTGGTTGTTTCTGTAACGGTTCCTGTTGATTCTCCATAACTATTGAAACCTCCCATTTCTAATCATTCAGATCCTAATTTAGAAAGTTACTTTGTGTGTGCCTAACTTTAAGCATACAAGTAGCCCCACTGGAGAGCTTAGAGAATGCTTAGAGTTAAGCAGCTGCTAAATTAGTAACTTTCTGAATCAAAGCCTCAAGAATGGAAGAGTCATGCTCAATCCTGTTGTCATAATGGCCTCTTTTAAGGGAGTGATCACTAAGGTTATGTTTCTAATATATATTGGAGTAGATTAACTGTACCTAGACCTGAAGAATACAGTTTGGTTTTGAAGAACCGTGAGGGAGAAATTTAGATCTCTTTAGGGGTAAGATTGCAGTCTACATGTTATGGAGAAGTAATTCTGTCACCTGATGCTGTGAGGTAGAGCTACTGGAAGTGTTGACATTTTTTAATATTTGACACAGTCATTTTTTCCTTGATTGAAGAATGTAACCTGGGACAAGTCACTTATTTTCTCTGTAAATAGAAATGGGGATGACTTCTTAACTAGAGGAATGTGATGAGAAGAAATTTTATTGTTTTTATAATAATAGGAGATATACCAATCTTGTAGAAGTGGAAGGGACCTTGAAAGATCATTAAGTCTAGCCCCCTGCCTTCACTAGCAGGACCAAGTACTGATTTTTGCCCCAGATCCCTAAGTGGCCTCCTCAAGGCTTGAACTCAAAACTCTGGGTTTAGCAGGCCAAGGCTCAAACCACTGAACTATCCCTCCCCACACACTTGGATCCTTCAGTGATTATAGGCCATGTAAGTACTTAAGGTAACATTTTCAAAAGCACTAGTAATTTAAGAGCTTAAGTCCCATTGGCTTTCAAAGTTAGTAGGTGCCTTTGAAAATATTCCCCTTGGAGTCCAGTAGTACCCACATAAGATTTTTTTCTTTTGCATTAAGTGGAGTTAGTAATGAAGGTGTTAGTATTACATTGTCCTGGACCTACCTCCATATGCTGGTGGGTGTAAGACAAAATTCTTCATTCTATTTTTCTCTGGATATAGGATAAGTATATAAGTATTTATTGATCCAGAGGTAGCAAAATGAGGGCTGGCCCTGAAGGTGGCAGTCAGGAGGCAGGTTCTCAGCTAGTGTAAATCAGTGTAGCTCCATTGACTTCAGTAGTGCTATGCTGATTTTATGCCACTTGAGAATCTGGCCCCATGCATTCTTAAAGATGATTCACAGATTTCTGTGTATTTGACTTAGGATGCTTCCTAAAAATGTCAGAAAGTGATAAAGTGAGGAATTCAGATCATGGAGGGTATAGGAATAAAAACAAGGCAAAATACATAGATCCTGTAGGAGCCTATTACAAAATAATGGAAAATATAGTTGAGTTTCCCTTTTTAAGGTGTAGTTGTTACTCCCAGGAAGCCTCTTAAAAATCTCTGACTTGAACACAATTCATTTTACCTTTTTTCTTCCTGGAGGCCAAATTTAGGCTGCTAGGGAAGAGACTGAAATCCAGGACCTCTATGGTGGCATTCTCAGAAATGCTTCCAGTTCCACACACAGGGCCAGGTAGGCAGGCAGAGCTTCAGAGTCTCAATGTGTGGATGAGACCATGGTGTAAAGAGGAGGGGTTTAGATTCATTAGGAATTGGAGAAACTTTTGGGATAGGGAGATCCTATACAGGAAGGATGGGCTCCACCTAAACCAAAGTGGAACCAGACTGCTGGCACTTAACGTTAAAAAGGTTGCAGAGCAGTTTTTAAACTAGGAGAAAGCCAACTATTGCAGAGGAGCACGTAGATCGGACAGAGACTTCTCTTAGAGGAGAATCTATTGATAGAGATTCTCTAGGTTAGAGTCAGGGGCAGAGGATGGAAGAGGATAATGTAAGGGCCAGATAAGACGAGAAACATTCACATAAAGAATCAGACGCATCAGAAAAGGGCAGACAAATAAACAGTGACACGTTCTTAAAGTGCTTGTACACAGATGCTAGAAGTCTAAATAATAAGATGGGTGAACTAGAGTGCTTCGTGATAAAGGAGGATATTGATATAATAGGCATCACAGAAACCTGGTGGACTGAGGACAATCAATGGGGCACAATCACAAAATATATCGTAAGGACAGAACAAGTCATGCAGCTGGGGGAGTGGCACTATATGTGAAAGAAAATGTAGAATCAAATCAAGTAAAAATCTTAAGTGAATCCACATGTTCTGTAGAATCTCTACGGATAGTAATTTCATGCTCTTATAAGAATATAACATTAGGGATCTATTATCGACCACCTGACCATGACAGTGATAGTGATGAAATGCTAAGGGAAATTAGAGAGGTTATCAAAACTAAGAACCGAATAATAGTGGGGAATTTCAATTATCCCCATATTGACTGGGAACATGTCGCCTCAGGACAAAATGCAGAGACAAAATTTCTCGATACTTTAAATGACTGCTTCGTGGAGCAGCTGGTGCGGAAACTCACAAGGGGAGAGGCAACTCGAGATTTAGTCCTGAGTGGAGCACAGGAGCTGGTCCAAGAGGTAACTATAGCAGGACCACTTGGAAATAGTGACCATAATATAATGACATTTCACATCCCTGTGGTGGGGAGAACATCTCAACAGCCCAACACTGTGGCATTTAATTTCAAAAAGGGGAACTATGCAAAAATGAGGGGGTTAGTTAAACAGAAGTTAAAAGGTACAGTGACTAAAGTGAAATCCCTGCAAGCTGCTTGGGCCCTTTTTAAAGACCCCACAATAGAGGCCCAACTTCAATGTATACCCCAAATTAAGAGAAACAGGAAAAGAACTAAAAAAGAGCCACCGTGACTTAATGAGCATGTAAAAGAAGCAGTGAGAGATAAAGACTTCCTTTAAAAAGTGGAAGTCAAATCCTAGTGAGGTAAATAGAAAGGAGCATAAACCCTGCCAAATTAAATGTAAAAATGTAATAAGAAAAGTCAAAGAAGAGTTTGAAGAAGGGCTAGCCAAAAACTCCAAAGGTAATAACAAAATGTTTAAGAACATCAGAAGGAGGAAGCCTGCTAAACGAACAGTGGGGCCCCTTGATGATTGAGATACAAAAGGAGCGCTTAAAGATGATAAAGCCATTGCAGAGAAACTAAATGGATTCTTTGCTTCAACCCTCAAGGCTGAGGATATTAGGGAGATTCCCAAACCTGAGCCAGCTTTTGTAGATGACAAATCTGAGGAACTGTCACAGATTGAAGTGTCACTAGAGGAGGTATTGGAATTAATTGTTAAGCTTAACATTAACAAGTCATCGGGACCAGGTAGCATTCACCCAAGAGTTCTGAAAGAACTCAAATGTGAAGTTGCGGAACTATTAACTAGGGTTTATAAGCTGTCCTTTAAATCAGCCTTTGTACCCAACGACTGGGAGATAGCTAATGTAACACCAATATTTAAAAAAGTCTCTAGGGGTGATCCCGGCAATTACAGACCGGTAAGTCTAATGTTGGTACCGGGCAAATTAGTCGAAAAAATAGTTAAGAATAAAATTGTCAGACACATAGAAGAACATGGTTTCTGTAAAGGGAAATCATGTCTTACTAATCTATTAGAGTTCTTTGAAGGGGGTCAACAAACATGTGGACAAGAGGGATCCAGTGGACATAGTGTACGTAGATTTCCAGAAAGCCTTTGACAAGGTCCCTCACCAAAGGCTGTTACGTAAATTAAGTTGTCATGGGATAAGAGGGAAGGTCCTTTCATGGACTGAGAACTGGTTAAAAGACAGGGAACAAAAGATAAGAATTAATGGTAAATTCTCAGAATGGAGAGGGGTAACTAGTGGTGTTCCCCAAGGGTCAGTCCTAGGACTAATCCTATTCAATTTATTCATAAATGATCTGGAGAAAGGGGTTAAAAATTGAGGTGGCAAAGTTTGCAGATGATACTAAACTGCTCAAGATAGTTAAGACCAAAGCAGACTGTGAAGAACTTCAAAAAGATCTCACAAAACTAAGTGATTGAGCAAATGACAAAATGGCAAATTAAATTTAATGTGGATAAATGTAAAGTAATGCACACTGGAAAAAATAACCCCAACTATATATATACAATATGATGGGAACTAGTTTTAGCTACAGTGAGTCAGGAAAAAGATCTTGGAGTTCTAGTGGATAGTTCTCTGAAAATGTCCACACAGTGTGTGGAGGCGGTCAAAAAAGCAAACAGGATGTTAGGAATCATTAAAAAGGGGATAGAGTATAAGACTGAGAATATATTATTGCCCTTATATAAATCCATGGTACGCCCACATCTCGAATACTGCGTACAGATGTGGTCTCCTCATCTCAAAAAATATATATACTGGCACTAGAAAAGATTCAGGGGAGGGCAACTAAAATGATTAGGGGTTTGGAATGGGTCCCATATGAGGAGAGATTAGAGACTAGGACTCTTCAGCTTGGAAAAGAGGAGACTAAGGCGGGGTATGATAGAGGTATATAAAATCATGAGTGATGTGGAGAAAGTAGATATGGGAATAAGTAAATAATCTTCCCTTAATACAAGAACTAGAGGTCACCAAATGAAATTAATAGGCAGCAGGTTTAAAACAAATAAAAGGAAGTTCTTCTTCACACAGCGCACAGTCAACTTGTGGAACTCCTTACCTGAGGAGGTTGTGAAGACTAGGACTATAACAGCATTTAAAAGAGAACTGGATAAATTCATGGAGGTTAAGTCCATTAATGGCTATTAGCCAGGATAGGTAAGGAATGGTGTCCCTAGCCTCTGTTCGTCAGAGGATGGAGATGGATGGCAGGAGAGAGATCACTTGATCATTACCTGTTAGGTTCATGCCCTCTGGAGCATCTGGCATTGGCCACTGTTGATAGACAGGATACTGGGCTAGATGGACCTTCGGTCTGACCGAGTATGGCCATTCTTATGTTCTCTCTCATTTTAAGTTGTGGATAAACATATCTTAGCATGAGGACACTTGAAATAATTTATTTAGGCAAGGTTTAAATGTCGGGCAGAAAAATGAAATGCTGAAATTTTAGGCAGAAAGATGAAAATGCACTTTAAGACAGAAGGACAAGGGCAAGACTGAGTGTTTACTTTGGCCCATAACCAGCAGCAGTACATAGATACGTGGCCCCAGGAGAAAAGTGGGGAAGGAATTGTGACTTAGCCAGCTCTCTCTTTCTCTCTGGATCCCTCCTCCTTTTTTTGTTTTTCAGGTCTATACCAATAGAAGATAACTTTCTTCTCTCTGCAGGCTCGACTGGGCTATCTGGGGCATTTGGAGAGGGGGTAGCAGGGTGAAAAAGGCAAGCCAAGGCCCCTCCGATTCCATGCCTGTTTACAGAGGAAGGAGAATTGCGGCTCCTCCCTTCTCTTCTCCCTCATTTCTTCCCCCCAACCCCACACACTGTGAACCACAACATTGTGACCAGACATGAAGATAGCAATATAAAGTACATATACATAGGAAACTTTCACTGTTCCACATGCCCTGTAAGCAACCTTGTTTGGGGGTCAGAGTTAGCTTAACTTTGAGAAATGTCAGATTTTAGGTAGCAGGAGAAAGTTATGATCATACTGTTACAGCTCTAAGCAGCAATGTATTGTATGTAGAATATTAAGAAATTAGAGCATTTGCAGGCCATAAATGCTTGAATTGAGAATGACTGCTAACCAGTGTACTTACTGCTAATGGTTGGGTAGAAGAAAAACAGCAGATCTATTATCTCTGGATAGTTGGAAGAATGGACAAGCTAAAGTCCGTCCTTTTTTACTCTGTGGAAAGAACTCTACTCATCTTTCAGTTCAAGGCACTGGGCCTTTCCAGAGGGTTACTGGAGATGAAGTCTATTCTGAAATGCATTCAGCCATCTAATTTCTGTTACAGGCATTCTCTGTAAAAGAGAGGTCTATACATATGTAAACGCTTAATAATATGCCAGTTGCTGGTGCACAAGAATGTGACACATTTTTTCTTGGGTTTTGTAGGACCAATGTATGTTTTTGGTTGAGTGCTGCAAATCGCTTCTCATGTGTAACTCTTAACAGTTTACATCCACTCCGAAACAATAACTGAAATTCATGGAGAGCTTGTGTGTTGCTATTAGTTTTTTCAGTGTCCTGAGAATGAATAAATGATCTTATAGCAGTGCAATAAGGCAAGCAGAAAGTATATAGGAATAGAAAGCACTGCGTCAGTTTTCAAAAACAGATAGCATGTGATTTCATTTATTTATTTTTAATGACAAGAATATATTTGTTAACCTTCCTGTTTTTCTCTTTCCATGACTATAAATCATGAGTACCAGTTTTTGAATAGAAGTTCTTTGGATCAACTCTAATAATAAAATGCTATATATTTTTAATTTAGGACTAGGATGGGGTTTGTAGGGAGAAGGGGATGGGGGCAGAGAATCCTAAATCTTCTAAATGAAGGAACATCTCATTTTATTCATTAAATATTGTGGCAGAACTTCCTGGATGCACACATGACACCTACATAGCTGAGATGTCTTTGCCCAGCCAGGTGCTGAGATCATGGCTGTCTAATTTCAGATGGATCTTTAAGGATCTGCAAAGCTCATTCTTAAATGAAGTGGTTCATTATCCACTTCTGGCAAAAGTTACTGCTTTAACTTCTGGGGGATAAAAATGCACTCTCTGAATTCTCAAAATATAGCATTAAACTAACACAATAACTGTATAAAGGAAGTCATGAATTGACTTCTTGGTTCCCCTAAAATGACCCTGTCAGGGTTCCCTCTGCACTCTGGGGTACAGATGTGGGGACCCGCATGAAAGACACCCCTCCCCCCCCCGCCGCAAGCTTATTTCTACCAGCTTAGGCTAAAAACTCCCCCAAGGCACAAATCCTTCCTCGTCCTTGGATGAGTACTGCTGCCACAGCCAAGTGAGTTAGACAAAGATTCAGGAAAAGGACCACTTGGAGTTCCTGCTTCCCCAAAATATCCCTCCAGGCCCCTTCACGCCCTTTCCTGGGGAGGCTTGAGGATAATCTACCAACCAGATAGGTAAACAAGGTGAGCACAGACCAGACCCTTGGGTGTTTAGGACGCTAAAAACCAATCACATTCTTAAAAAAACAGAACTTTTTATTATAAAGAAAAAAAATAAAAGAAGCACATCTGTAAAATCAGGATGGAAGGTAATTTTTTAATTTCAGGGTAATAAGATTTAAAAAACAAAGGATTTCCCCTCTAGGCAAAACTTCAAAGTTACAAAAACAGGGATAAACCTCCCTCTCAGCATAGGGAAAATTCGCAAGCTAAAACAAAAGATAATCTAACACATTTCCTTGATATTACATCTAATATTACAGAAATAGTAAGTATCATTTCAGTAGGTGTTGGATTACTTGCTTGATCTCTTTCTTTGTCTCAGAGAGAGCACCCACACAGAGCACAAAGCAAAACCCTTGCCCCTTAGATTAGAAAGTATCTTCTCCCCCTTATTGGCCCTTTTGGTCAGTGCCAACCAGGTTATTCAAACTTCTTAACCCTTTACAGGTAAAGGAGGGATTTTATGCTACCCTTAGCTATATGTTCATGACAGACCCTGGTTCAAGAGAGGTGCCATATGTATCGACAGAGGTGCAACAAAGCGCACTCACTGGAAATCTATTAGTGGTAAGCAGTTGCCAACACATTCTATAACATTAACCCGCACTGGGGAAAATTCACACAATTAGGAGTAGTTCCTTCCAGTGAAAGATGAACAAGTAGAAGCCGAATCTGAGTGGGAAGCTTCTATTAGTGGAACTGGGAGACCCATGATGATGCAGCCTCTCTTCCCTTTCCCTCCTCACTGAATCCTACCCCCTGCTTTAGGTACATCTTTCTTTTGTAAAGAGACACACACAATTACATTCACCAAATACAGTGAAGACTGCAGTAAGAATCCACCTCCCAGTACGCAATCCCTTGCTTTAAGGGACCACTATTATTTAACATTTTTATATTGAAGTTGTATCCACAGGCCGCAACCCAGATGGGGGCCCTGTTGTTTTAGGTTACAGTATGGCATAGTCTTTGCCCAAAAGAGTTTACAATGTAAATAGACAATACAGAGAACATAAAGCAAAAATTAGTGGTACAATGGTACCATTTTTTAAAAAAGATGTCACCAAATTATCCCCCAGTTCCTCCTCTCTGTTCAGATTCCCCAGCCAACTAGCTTTGCCATTGCTGGCCCAAAGTGCCCTCCTTTTACCCTGCCCACCTTCTAACACTGGGGTCAGTCTGGCAAAGAAAGGGAAATAAGTTAGCAAGAGACCAGCCAAAAGCACATGATAGCAGGTCTGTAAAGGGAAAAGGCAGTGGGCACATATCTGTCCATTCCTACTCCTTTCCTTGTTTCCAGTTTTCTAGTACAATTTTGCATACCCTTTAAAGATGCCCCATCTTCAGCAACCATTATTTATTAGTCCTTTAGAATTGTACAGGACTTTGCTTTTTTGTAATGTTGCTGTTCTATGACCAGGGCTCTAGTGGGAAGCCATCTATGGACTCTCAACTAAGGTGAACTGCAGAGAATGGGGCAGGCAATACCCATAAAGCTGGTGGCTATTCCAATACTTAGATTTACCAAGCCAGCATAAAACAGCTTCTTTATTACTTTACTGGTTACTCAGATGTTCAAACAACATAGGTCTCTGAAAATGATCCCGCTTTAGGCCTCCATCCAGGTACCCACATCAAATATGATGATTTCTGTAAATCTTATTTCATCATATAAAAGAAAAGGTTCTACCAATCCCAAAAGATTGGACACATTACCTCCCAGGTTAACGAATG
Organism: Gopherus flavomarginatus; assembly: GCF_025201925.1. Lineage (NCBI taxonomy): Eukaryota > Metazoa > Chordata > Testudines > Testudinidae > Gopherus > Gopherus flavomarginatus. Next base: position 90,609,528 of record NC_066620.1, read on the forward strand.
TTTCAGATCTTACCCAAATACGCTACAGCCAATTTCTTATTAACTGAACTAAAATTTTATTAAAAAACGAGAGAGAGTATGGTTAAAAGATCAATATACATACAGACATGAGCTCAATTCATTGAGGGTGCACATTCATAGCAGAGATGGTGAGCTTTGTAGCTGCAAAGAGTTCTTTCAGAAATAGTTAATAGGTTATAGTCCAATGTCCAAATATCATATTCAGGGTGTACCAGCATAGCTGGGACCTTAGTCTTGTGACTCAAACTTCCCCTGATGAAGCCTAAGCAGTTCTGAGATAGAATCAGGACCCAAGGATCTTTTATGACTTCATGTCTTTTGACATGTTGGAGTTCCTCAGGGAACAAAAGGTAATTAGGATGATTTTGGAGGAGGTCCATCACCGGTACTTAGCTATACGAATTAACATAAGGCCATTTGCTTGTTCCTCCACCATTCACAATACATTTCAAAGAGAGAGGAATACCGAGATATCCCATGTTTACAATTCATTTAAATGATAGAATGTTCTTTTGACCTCTGAATTATCAGAATACAGCATAGACAGGGACTGTTGATTACATTGTCGACCCTACTCATACATACGTAAATACACAAAACCACAACCATTATTTCTCCATATGCCTTTTGAAGGTTATTTATTTGGCACAATGTTTAACCCCTTATACCCATGCATCATATGTTTTAAAATAATGGCATTGGGGAGAAGCAAAGATGAAACCTCCAAAGAGAAACAAACCAAAAGAGGCAATTTGTTAGGTGGCCAATATGTCAGTCTGATTTTCCTCAAGGATTTTAGTTGGAGTGGGTTTGCTGCAATTCTTTTGTGGAGCAAAACTGTACAGCTCAGTTTACATAAGCACATTTAAAGAGAGAATTATGAAATCCTCATTTTGTTAACTGATCATCTAATCAATGAAATTGTCATTACGAAGACTGATTCCCTTTTACTGAGCCTAATATTATGTTTCCACTAAAATGAAACAGCCATCAATATTTTTAAAAGTAGCAAATTTTAAATTGACGACATCACTTCCTTTTGATCTTTTTTTTAAAATTCAGTTATTTTCAGAAGAAAAATTTAAAAAGCTCTTAAAGTTTCATTCTACTCTAAAAGTAATTATGTTAAAAAAAAATAAAATAAAGGCATTACCTCACTCATCAGATCTGCTATCTGTGGGTATTCTGAGATGCATCTTCTGTCTTTAGTGACAAAGTAAGTTAGTTTAAAAAAAATTATTACTTCTTTTAACTCTACAAAGTCAATACAGCTGACGAGGAACAGAATCCATCTTGTGCATCTTCTATAAGATGGCAGCTTATGTTCCACTTGCCAATAGCTGTGGAAACCCACTGAAACAAATGGATTTGAACAAGTGTGCAATGGCACTACTTTCAGCAGCAAGGTTAGTTTAGAGCATAGTTTGGCCAGTGGAACCTTTATTACCGGTTGTGCTGATGTGTGAGATGGAATGAATTCAGCTTGGTTCTTGGAGCTCAGGCTGAGTTTGTAGGGCTAACAATTAGAATTTTACATTTAAATTGAACTCATTTAATATGGAAATCGTGGTGAGACCATAAATAAGAAACTTCTTGATGCCATTGTTATAGCCCCTTCCTACAGTTCCATAAACACACAGTGTATCTGAAAATATGAAAGTGATTTTATAACTTTTTAAAAATTGATTTATTTCACATTTTCCAAATGAGTCTCCTGACTCTCTTGCTACAAATGGGTTGTTCTTTACTCCCCTCATATGACTTAGCTCTGATTTAAAAAAAAAAAAAAAAGAAAAGAAAAGTTCTTACATTAGTGCTGTGTCAATATGTAACTTAATTATTTCACTTAAACTTTGTCTCTCTTCCTGCCCACTTTCCCCAAAAAGTACCATGCATAGTGTCCCAGATTTATATTTTTAAATGAATGCAGGTTTGAATATATGTAAAGGGATGTTAACAACCTCAGTTGCCTGGATGCCAGTTAGAGAAAAATAATGCCAGATTATCATGGGAAACTGCTGGCACAACTCTTCTGTTCAGCAACATTTGTCTTTACTGACACCTAACTTTTGACTTTATTTAAAAAAAATGTTAATCTCTGGTCAGGATTTCTTCAATAAAAAGTGAGTGAAATGCTGGCACTGTTATTGAAGTGCTTCTGAAAGCTACAACCACAGTGGTGGTGATTAGTAGTAGTGGATTTGGTCTAGAACAGTGGTTCTCGACCAGGAGTCCGGTGTTCCCCGGGAGAGGGAAGGGCACGAACAGGTTTCAGGGAGCCACCAAGCAGTGCCAGCATTAGATTTGCTGGGGCTCAGGGTAGAAAGCTGAAGTCCAGGGCCGTGTGTTCTGCCACTTGGGGCTGAAGCTGAAGCTTGAGCAATGTAGCTTCGGGGGCCCCTGTGGCATGGGGCCCCAGGCAATTGACCGGCTTGCTATCCCCGAACAGAAAAACAGTTATTGTGGCACAGGTGGGGTGAGGAGTTTTTATAGCATGTTGGGGAGGCCTTAGAAGGAAAAAGGTTGAGAACCCCTGATCTAGAGCATGGAAAAGATTCAGGAAACTTCAGAAGTTCTTACCGAAGCCCTCCATAAATTCTTAACTTAGTATTTTGAATGACTTGCTATATTCTATCTTAACTCCATGCTATAATAATAACTCTTGTTTTTTCTTTTTCTGTTTTTAAATCTTTTTGTTTCTCTTCTTCACATGTCAGTACAGTAGAACCTCAGAGTTACAAACATCTCTGGAATAGAGGTTGTTCATAACGCTGAACAAAATGATATGGTTCTTTCAAAAGTTTACAGCTGAACATTGATTTAATTCAGCTTTGAAACTTTACTATGCAGAAGAAAAATTCTGTTTTTCCTTTATTTTGTTGTTGTTTTTTCATATTTTACATTTAACACATTATTGTATTTGCTTTTTCTTTTTTCTTTTTTCTTTTGGTCTCTGCTGCTCTCTGATTGCGCACTTCGGTTCCAAATGAGATGTGTGGTTTACTGGTCCGTTCATAACTCTAGTGTTTGTAACTCTGAGGTTCTACTGTAATAAACCTCAGTTTTGCTCCATTCCTTTGAAATGATGACTAGACACTGCAGGTCTTCTGTTGTCATGGACATCAGTTCTGTACAAGTCAGAGGCTTTTAACTTCCCCAGCTGCCTCACTATTTTGGCAAGATCTGTAACAACAAATATCCTGCCATATCCTCTCTACTTTGTGTTCTCGACAGTGCTGAGAGCATTATCAATACTCCACAAATAATAGGATAAGAGGATAGCAACACTACATACTAACTATCCTCTTTCACTTGGCTTTGTTCTGCATGCTTTACTCCAGCCCCTCATCCTGGAGAAACCTCTTGTTCCTTCCAGGGCTCTTTTTTCTTCATCCACTCTCCTCTGCTCAAGATTCACTGGCTGAAATGACCATCTTTTGAGATGTGAGTTGATCAGGAGCAGCAGTAGGCACTGGAGAGGGGAAAAAGGAGATGATGATGTGTTACAGGTTGATCATTGGAGGCTTCTCTATTCTGCAGACTTCATCTATTGTTTCTACCTTGCTTCAGCGTACCTGGATGTTTCCATTTAGATCCACTGAAACTGGGATGCTTTTTCCGTAGGTGATGAACAGCTATCTATCTGCTATCCCAATAAAGCAGGAAGAATTGTCTAGTTGGAGCAGATACCTGCCTTCTCTTAGTGAGAATTGTGTGCTCAAAGAGAGTAGAGTGATTCTGGATCCTAGAGAAGGATGAGATTTTTACTATTCTTGCTGTTTTCTGGTGCTCCTAGCTTCATGGCAACTGCTGTTGCCATTTTCTTGCTACACAGAAGTACATGAAATATCAGCTGTTGAGGCATTTTTTTCCCCCATCTGGCAGTGTATATGCACCTTACCATGGAAATCCCCAGAGATTCTCTGTGCCTCAGATGATTTCTACCAGTATACCAGAGCAGGCCCAAACAGGTGGTCCTGAATATTAACAAATATTGTACAAATATTTAGCCTGGTAAACAAACCTAAACTTATTAAGAGCAATATTTTAGATGCAGAAGAGGGTGGGGAACTGAATTTTTCTTTTGGAGCCTGGAGATGCCCTTGCTGGCATGGCACGTCGGGCCAGATCTTCAGCCTGCTGTGCAAATCAAAGTGTCTTGGTTGACTTCAATGGATCTGGCCCATAAATTGCTTAGCTATTCCAGAGGAACCTATGCAATGCTGCTGATGAAGATGAGTTTGGAGGCAAAGAGCTTTTCACGGTATCTTCACCTGAACTGGCTGAAAGGCTAGGATGAGGCTTCAAGGTATAGAATCTACATGAGGTGACTGAACTGAATATTACTTAAGATTGCATGAAATCATGATTTGAATTGATGTTCAGTCCTGAATACATTGTTTAACAGATGCATTTATTTTTAAAATCTGCTGACCAAAGTGTAATATTTCTGAAACTGGCATGTTTCCCCATAATACATATCCATTACTTTTTATTGCTCTCTGTCTCTTTGATATGGAATTTCTATAAACATGTTACAGATAGTCTGAGATGAAACTTCCACCTTACTTTACTTCTCCTTTTACTTGCCTCTGCAATGACTCGGCTCCTTTCATCACCATGAATTGCAGGTAACCACACTTTGTGTACTGGGGACAGGGTGAGGAAAGAACCCCCTTCAGATAACTCTGGAGTAGGTTGGTGTGCCAATGTCTGCCTTTAATTGCCCCTAGCAATTTCTTCTCTTGTCTGAGTCCTCTGTTCCTCCAGCTGTGGATCATTTCTCTTATACAATAGTAGCCTACCTAGATTTTTGCATCATGATTCCACATTTTGTCTTGCTTCTTCTTAACTGTCTGTAATAACTTAAGCAGACCGTATAAGCAAAACACAGCTCCTCTTTGAAAAGTCTTGGGCTTGTCTGGTTGCTTCCCCTAAAATGGGCAACCTTGGGAGGGTCTTACAGTAAAGTGCTGGGTTGCTGGCAGGCTATTAGCTAACATGTAGCTATCCGTTTGATGCTTTCCTTTCTCTTTAGGATTATGTACCGTCCAGAGTGAGCACTCTAGACTATCATAATGTGTGGATCAGGAAAAGGGCCCTGAGTTAGTTTAAAACCATCTTATATATCCCCAAACCCCTCTCTTTGTCTGTCGGCCCCTGGAGAATCCAGTTTGAACTAGTGTGTGCGCACCTCTCCTGAGGGGTGGCTTAAAGAGGTTAATAACAGGAGGTACATTAGCATCCCCCTCACTACGAGAGAAGGTACATAAAATATCACAGTAACACCTATATAGTTGCTTTTTTAACACAATGGACCCAAAAGATACTAATCCTGATTATGTAAAGCTAATCTTAATTCCATAAGATTTGTTTGGGGTATTACAGGAGTCTGTCTGTCAGTCAGTCACCTGGCTCCACTGAAGTCAATGGGAGTTTTGCCACTGATTTTTCCCCGCAGATCAGTGGTCAATAAAGTCTAGTAATGTTAAAAGTTGGAGTTTTCAGAGAATAACTTTCCACACTGTAGCTGTCTCCTGTAGATTCTTCACTCTTCCTTTCTTCCTTCTATGTTTTATTCTTTTTTAAGAAAAATGTCATGTGTTCAGATTTACTGGTCTAAATTATTCTTTCTTTTTTTTTCTCTCTCTCTCTCTCTCTCTCTCTCTCTCTCTCTCTCTCTCTCTCTCTCTCTCTCTCTCTCTCTCTCTCTCTCTCTCTCTCTCTCTCTCTCTCTCTCTCTGGACAAATCGTGATTCTCTCAGTTTCTGTGGACATGGAGAGAAGGTGTTTAACATGGTGAGTCAGGACTGTGTGTTTGCACTAGCATTTTTCAGTTTGAGGAAGAATTTCACAAACATTAAAATCCTGTGCAGAGACTGGCTCTTCCTAGACATGAGCATGAACCCGCATGTCCAGTCTCTTTCCAGTGCTGCATGCATTATGTATTGAACACAGGTAATTGGCATCAGGGCATTTCAGTTGAGGCCGTGGTGCATAAACTGTACAGAAACTACTTGTTTGTATATACAATGTTATTAATATTGTGGTAATGACTAAAGGCTACAGCCAGGTGGGGTCCCATTGTGCTAAGTGCTGCACAAATGTAGAATAAATGACAGGGTTTCCCCCAAGATCTTAGTGACAAAAATTCAATCCAGAAACTTAATGATAAAATGTAAGTACTGAGGAGAATTCATCCTGAATGTGTCCAGGACTTGCTCCTTAAAATTTTGGTCAGGCGACTTAGTTGTCATGATGGCAGTGCAATTCAAAGTATAGAGTGGAGAGGAGCCTTTCTAAGCCTGTGGTTCAGATCTAGTATTTTAAGTGTGGCCCATTCTAGAGATGGGGTGAGCCACAAAGACCCTGTCTGGATTCAAACTTTCCACAACATTTGGAGGGGAGTTGAGATCTAGATGTTGGGTTGGGGCTCAAGTCTGTCCACCAAGAAGGATAATTTGCCCCGTGTATGTAATTCTTCTATTCAGTTGTGGCATATGTGTTTATATGCTGCAGTTATTGCCGCAGGCTCAATGAGGAATAGACAATAAAATCTTGGGTGAGTCTGTGCTGCACCTCCTAAGAGGAGGATCAAGAGGTTAAGGTGGCTTGAAACTGGAGAGGTCCATGGCATAATTATGGCAGCCCTGGGAGGCCTTTCTTAAGGGATGGCAGCTTCCTGGGGCTGCCCTCTTTGGGTGCAGCATAGCCTGAAATCTCCAGTGCTTTTGCTGGGGAAATCCTCCTCAAGCTGGAATGAAGGCTTTTAGAGCCCTGCATGCTGCTCCGACTATCGTACCCATACTATATAGCTCAAACACCTAAAATATTTATTCAAGATTTTAAAGTGTATCTCATATTACTAGTTACTGGGTTGGTTGAATATAAGCGTATCATTACTTGCTCTCTATCCCTTTACTGGAAAATGCACTGGTTGGGGGAGTAGTGGGGAGCAGGGCTGCCCGGGGGGAAGAGGAGGCGGTGGCGGCAAGTGGGGCAATTTGCTCCGGGCCCCGCAGGGGCCCCCACGAGAATATAGTATTCTATAGTATTGCAACATATTTTTTTTTTTTATGGAAGAGGCCCCCGAAATTACTTTGCCCCAGGCCCCCTGAATCCTCTGACGGCCCCGGTGGGGAGTGGACTTGGTAGCAAGGAAGAAACTTACGAAAACTACTAAAATGTACATTATTTCAGTAAATGGTGCATTGACTTACTCCTGACCATCCCCTACAATGATTCTGATACATGACCTGCCCTTGTCTACACTGGGGGTTAGAGCAGCATAGTTACATCTCTCAGGGATGTGGATTTTTCACACTTCTGACTGCCATAGTTAAACTGACCTAATTTTCTAGTATAGACCAGATGCAGATGCACACGTGAGAGGTGTGTATGAGAGAGACTGTTCAGGTGCAGGTGGGCGGGTGGATGAGGGGATACACATGTTAATGTTTATAGTAAGGGAGGGCTAGAAGACTTTTATGTGGGCTGATAAATACTTTTCTTGACTTTGCAAGGCTGATGTAACCACTTTTATTTTTAAATTTTATTTTGTGAATGCAGCAAACTTAAGAGAACTTTTTTTTTTATAAATGTTTCAGAGCCTTATTCCACATTTTAAATGCTTTCTCCAGGAAATAAGGAAAGTTTAAAAATTAGCTTTTTTTGTAGTGCATTCTGTCATAAGCCATTAAATATTCCTGTTTTGATATTTTTAAAGTAGATTAAAGCCAAGTTTTACAGTACATACCTTAGTCATAAGACATGGAAAGCAGTTAATTTTGTAGACCATAATAGCATACTTTGGATAGAATTATGGCCAAAGGGTGTGACTGTGTACCCAAGTAATGTGATAACCACACTCAGCAGTGTACGCCTTAAAGTGCCTTATTGCTTTTATGAACTGAAATGTACCATAAGGAAAACAGCTGAGCATGTGTGTTTGTTTGGCATTATAGATTAAAATTTGACATCATTGACAGTCAATCAGGACATCATTGACAGTGAATCGGGAAGTCTCAGTTGTATCCAGAATTCTACAATAATTCACTAGTCTGTATAATTTAAGCAAAATACAGTTGGAAGATCAAAAGTTACTCAACAGCTGGTAATAGAAGACTTGCGCGAGCTGTAGGAACACTGTATTAACACCAGCTGCGATATACAGTTCTGTGAAGCTTTTCCATTTCTTTGGGACTCCTTGTCCTCAGAACCACCCTTTCCCTTCCCAAAAGCCTGACACACTCTGAACTCTGCCAGATATTCTTCTGCGCAATTCCTAAATCGAGTTCAACATGTTCTCTGGGTGCAGTGTGGCCAACCTTTAAAAATGTGGTGTGCATTTTTTGGGGGTTTTTTTGTATCCTTTGTGAATTGACTCCTGGACATTTTTTTAGTGTGATTGTAACAAAAAAGAAATCTAAGAGACATTAAAAACTCCATCCTATGAGCAAAAGTCTAGTGGCAGAGATTAGTCTGAGAACTGTTGGTTGGGAATAGGAAACTGAACATTTTTTAAGGATGGCCTCACTCTGGCTCTCAGATCTACTGAACACATTGTAAACTTTTTTACTGTAATATGCATAAAAAATGTCTGCCAAGAACAGCCAGAGAGAGAGAGGTGTTGAGCTTGAAACTAGGATTTTCTTTATTTAACTTATTAGGTAGTCTGACACATGTTACTGCTTATGCACTCTACTGCAGCCATAGTCCCTTGAGTTGTGCTCCTATCAGATCTGTTGTACTAAGCGAGACAAACACGTGGATGGGAGACCGCCAAGGAATGTCAAGGCATTGTAGGCAGTGGTATTGATGACTTGATAAATGGCACTCTTCCCTCTGAGTCAGTACTGAACCACTGTCCCAGCATGGTGCTAAGAGCACTGGGCTACTGAAAATGCTGGCTTTTAGATGAGACATAAAACTAATGTTCCCAGGAAGTCAGGACCTAAGTTATGTCATCAGCTTAGTTTTCCAGCATTATCCCTGGTAGTGGCCAGTATCAAATGCTTCAGCCGAAGGTGTGAGAAACTCTGTAGTGGATAATTATTTTATCCATTTGGAATAACCCCCGTCAGCTAATGCTTATCTTAGGCCTTGAAACAGTTGGTGTGAATGTTCTCGTCCATATAAATATGTATATTTTTTGAATGCTACTAAACTCTTGACCTCAATTTATATGTTGTGGCAATGAGTTCCTTATGCTAGTTATACATTCCAGTAAAAAGAAATGCACTTGAAAATTTTTTTGTCGTCTTTCATTGCATGTCCCCTTGCTCTTGTATTATGAGGGATCTTACCTTCTTTTGTAGCATTCATTATTTTGAATACCTGTTTGTTACAAGAATTTCAGCTGGCCCTGTTGGTAAATCCATCTATACAACCCCTTCTTATAAGAGGAAAAAATGTGCTGTCTACCCTCTTCTTCCACAAGGCCTTAACTTGAACTTTCTTTTCCCACTTTTTTTTAAGGTTATCCCAGTGCAGTAATGGGCATTGAATTTGGCTACTGGATAGAATGTATGGGTAATCACGGTTATCCATTGAACAGTTTTTTTTGTTTAAAGTCTTTGCTTAATTTTTGGTTTCCTTTCTCTGTTATGAGCCAAATTCTATCATGCTACACTAGGGCAGCCTTACTGTTGTCAATGACGGTAGTTTGGTGTAATTAGAACAGAATTTGGTCTTGCACAAAAAGATACGATCATTAAATGAAGAGGGTTACACCAGTTTAATTACTGTTTGGGAACATATGGAGTCAAAAGCAGTTATGCAATAGCTTATGTTTATTTGTTTTAGTTGCTCATCATTTAACAGATAATTCACACTATAAACATTTTTATGACCACTCTAGCTTTACCCAAGGGGGGTGGAAATATATTTTTTAATTGTTCTCACAATTAATTTATTATTTTCTCCTTGCACTGGCAAGGTTCTTCTCTGTCCCCCCACCCCTCTTTCTGTCTTACATAAATATTTACTGTCGCAGGTGGGTTGTGAAAATCACCTCTGTGCAGGCACAAAAATGAGGCATAACCAAAAAAAAGAGAGAGAGAAAAGAGAGTCTCTAGTGAAAACCCTTGTGAACTGTGAGACCATAACATGTGTCTTCTAAGGATCTAAACTGATCTAAAGCCCAATGAAACCAATGGAAAGGTTCTCACTGACTACATCAGCAGGCTGAGGATCAGGCCTTATTGCACATTCTAAAATTCAGTTGTTGGAGAGAAGTGTTTTTATATTGCAAAAATCCGGATCTAAATACAGGGCTGCCGGGGGGGGGGGCGGGGGGGAGGCCAAATGGTGCAATTTGCCCCGGCCCCACTGGGTCCTCGCAAGCCCTGGCCCGGTGGCGGTCCATGTCTTTGGCAGCATTTCGGCGGCGGGGGGGCTTACAGTGCTGCCGAAGACACAGAGTGACTGAAGCCCCCCCCCCTTGAAGATCCACACCGCCGCCGGGTGAGTACAAGCGCCGCAGCTCCCCCGCTTTGCCCCAGGCCCCCTGAATCCTCCGGCCTGCCCTGTCTAAATATGGGAAAGGTGGGATTTGCAGAAAGTGTCCCAGGAGTTTTTGCCAGTTGTCATGAAAAAAATTGACTATATATGCTGCTTTACTTATATTTGGGTGTAAAACAGTTCAGGATTATTCTGTCTTGATTTGTCCTATAAGAAATATTTGCATATACTGTTGTAACCTCAGGGTTTCTGATTTTGAGCATGTAAAGTGCTGTACTGCCTTGCAAGATAGTGGCAATGAAACCTAAAACCACACTAACCTAGCCTCAGTCCTCATTTTCTTACAAACTCTAAACTCTACCCTGGTTTGTTTTGAAAGTTTTAGATGAAGTTCACAAAACCTTTCTGATAAACCTGACACTGTTATTAAACAAACATGGGCCTATATTTAAAGCTTTCCATCCAAACGAAGTGAAATTCATAGTTTTAACTGAACTTCAGCGTTCATTCACATCCTACATTTAAAGTGAAACTTGGGAGTTGCAAACTAGTGTGAACCAAAAGCAAAGAAATGTTTTCATAATAGAAGCATTGTTTGTATATTGCATGACTGTTTTCTAATAAGTGGGAGGTTTGTAGTGAGGCCAATTTCATTTTTATTATTGAAATATAGTGCTGTTGTGACACAACTGCAAGAGTGTATCAACTATTCCATGCAACAAGAGAATCAAACAAAACAGGAAAGATCAAACCATTCTCAGTTTCTCCCTTCCTTTCAATTCACTGTCGGTCATTGGTCCTTATGGAGATATCCCGCAGCTTATCGTTTTCAATTATACTCTTTCTATATATTCTTTCTATAGCTTTTAAACCATCCTACAGAATTCAATAATTCTATCCCTCTTTATAGTGTTCTCTGTTGGTTTAAAACTATATAGAAAGTATATCATTCTCTATTCTACATGTTTTTAGAGTGATCTCTATAGAAAAGACGGTTAATCAACTTTGTAACTGTTGTTCTTCGAGATGTGTTGCTCATATCCATTCCAGTTAGGGGTGCGCGCCGTGCGTGCACGTTCGTCGGAAACTTTTTACCCTAGCAACTCCAGTGGGCCGGCAGGTCGCCCCCTAGAGTGGCGCCGCCATGGCACTTGATATATACCCCTGCCGGCCCACCCACTCCTCAGTTCCTTCTTGCCGGCTACTCCGACAGTGGGGAAGGAGGGCGGGTGTGGAATGGATATGAGCAACACATCTCGAAGAACAACAGTTATAAAGGTGAGTAACCGTCTTTTCTTCTTCGAGTGATTGCTCATATCCATTCCAGTTAGGTGAATCCCAAGCCTTACCTAGGTGGTGGGGTCGGAGTGAGAAGTCGCGGCATGGAGCACTGCCGAGCCGAAGGCCGCGTCGTCTCTGGACTGCTGGACCAGGGCGTAATGGGAAGCAAAGGTGTGGACCGATGACCAGGTCACTGCCCGACAGATCTCCTGGATGGGCACATGGGCGAGGAAAGCCAGCGACGACACCTGCGCCCTGGTAGAGTGCGCAGTCACACGGCCCATAGAAACGTGAGCCAAGTCATAGCAGGTTCTGATACAGGACGTTACCCACGAGGATAACCTCTGCGAGGAAATGGGAAGCCCCTTAATGCGGTCCACTACTGCCATGAAAAGCTGGGGGGATTTGCGGAACGGTTTGGTCCTCTCCACATAAAACGCGAGAGCCCGACGGACATCAAGCGAGTGGAGCTGTTGCTCCCTGCGTGAGGAATGAGGCTTTGGGAAAAAAACGGGGAGGAAGATCTCCTGGTTGACGTGAAAGGCTGAGACCACCTTGGGGAGAAAGGCAGGGTGCGGTCTCAGCTGCACCTTATCTTTATGGAAGACTGTATACGGGGGATATACCGTGAGAGCCCGGAGTTCCGACACCCGTCTAGCTGAGGTAATGGCTACTAGAAAGGCAGTCTTCCAAGAAAGATAGAGCAGGGAACAAGTCGCTAACGGCTCAAAGGGGGGCCCCATGAGCCGAGCCAGAACCAGGTTGAGATCCCAGGTAGGGGCAGGGGGTCGGACGTTGGGGTATAGACATTCCAGCCCCTTCAGGAATCTAGTCACCGTCGGGTGAGAGAAAACCGAGCGGCCATCCCCACCCGGATGGAAGGTGGAGATAGCCGCCAGGTAAACCCGAAGGGACGATATCGCCAGGCCCTGCTGCTTGAGGGACCAAATATAGTCCAAAATATTGGCGACCGAAACTTCCATAGGGAGGAAACCCTTCTCCGTTCACCAACAGGAGAACCGCTTCCACTTGGCCAAGTACGTCGCTCTGGTGGAAGGCTTCCTGCTGCCCAAGAGTACCTCACGTACCGGGGTAGAGCAGCGTAATTCGGATCTGGTCAGCCACGCAGGAGCCACGCTGCTAGGTGCAGCGACTGGAGGTCCGGGTGACAGAGAGTACCATGGTCCTGGGTGATCAGGTCCGGGTGAAGGGCAGGGGGACTGGGTTGGCTATGGCCAGGTCCAGCAACATGGGGTACCAATGCTGCCTGGGCCACGCTGGAGCTACCATAATCACGCGGGCCCTGTCCCTGTGCACCTTCAGAAGGACCTTGTGGACCAGTGGGAACGGAGGGAACGCGTAGAACAAGTGGGTCGTCCACGGGATAAGGAAGGCGTCCGCTATAGACCCGGGTTCCCGGCCCTGAAAGGAGCAGAACACCTGGCATTTCCTGTTCCCCCTGGACGCGAAGAGGTCCACGCGGGGACAACCCCACCTCTGGAAGAGCGAGAGGGCGACGTCCGGGCGAAGGGACCACTCGTGCGTGAGGAAGGACCTGCTCAGGCGGTCCGCCAGCGTGTTCTGTACTCCGGGGAGGAAGGAAGCCGTGAGGTGAATGGAGTGGGCTATACAAAAGTCCCAGAGTTGCATCGCCTCGTGACATAGGGGAGAGGATCTGGTGCCGCCCTGCTTGTTGATATAGTACATGGTCGTCGTGTTGTCAGTGAACACCGCGACACAACGACCTCGGAGCTGATGAGAGAATGCTTGACAAGCAAGGCGGACCGCTCTCAACTCCCGCATGTTGATGTGTAAATCCACCTCCTGCGGGGACCACAGGCCCTGTGTCCTCAGGGTTCCCAGGTGGGCCCCCCAGCCGAGATCTGAGGCATCCGTTGTTAGGGACACCGAGGGTTGGGGCGGATGAAACGGGAGCCCCACACACACGACGGACTGGTCTAGCCACCACCGGAGGGAATCTAACACCCCCTGGGGAATGGTGACAACTGTGTCCAGCGAATGCCTGGTCGGCCGGTACTGCGCGATGAGCCAAGATTGGAGGGGCCTCATGCGGAGTCGTGCATAACCTGTCACGAATGTGCAGGCCACCATGTGGCCTAAGAGCATTAGGCATGTCCTTATAGAGGTCAGGGGGGCCGCCTGCAAGCATTGAATGATGGCCGACAGTGACTGGAACCTGGGCAATGGCAGAAGGGCCCTGGCCAAGGAGGAGTCCAGAACGGCCCCAATGAACTCTATCCTCTGCGTGGGTAGCAGAGTGGACTTGTCCATGTTGATAATGAGGCCCAAGGTAGTAAAGAGGCCGCTGATCCTGTGGACGTGGTTGCGGACCTGCAGCTCTGATGTACCTCGGATCAGCCAGTCGTCGAGGTAAGGGAACACGTGAATGCGACTGCGCCGAAGATATGCGACAACGACAGCCATGCATTTGGTGAATACCCTCGGGGCCGTAGAGAGGCCAAACGGGAGGACCGCGAATTGGTAATGATGGCGGTCGACCACGAACCGAAGGAAACGTCTGTGATGTGGCAATATGGCGATATGAAAGTAAGCGTCCTGCATGTCGAGGGCGGCGTACCAGTCTCCCGGATCCAGGGATGGGATAATGGTCCCCAGGGATACCATGCGGAACTTCAACTTCACCAGATGTTTGTTGAGTTCCCGCAGGTCGAGGATAGTTCTGAGGCCTCCCTTGGCCTTGGGGATGAGGAAGTAGCGGGAATAAACCCCCTTGCCCTTCTCGTTCTCCGGAACCGCCTCTATGGCTCCTTTGTTGAGGAGCGTCTGCACCTCCTGGCAGAGGACTTGCTCGTGAGAGGGGTCCCTGAAGAGGGACGAGGGTGGGGGGTGGGAGGGAGGGAAAGACGTAAACTGCAGACGGTATCCCATCTGCACAGTGCGTAAGACCCAGCGGTCGGATGTTATTTGGGTCCACGCCTGGAGGAAAAACGAAAGGCAGTTGGAAAACGGGGGGGAAGGATCCGTGGGGGAAACTGGTACTGCGCCCTCGGGCGCACCTTCAAAACGAAGGTTTGGGTCCAGGCGGGGCTTTGGAGGAGCTCTGATTCTGCCCCCCTTGGTTCCCCGACTGTCTGCGCCTGCCATTTCTGCCGTGGCGCCTACTGAGGTCCTGCCGCTAGCGGAACTGGGGGAACGGCCGGCACTGCTGCTGTTGCTGCGGCCGGAAGGGTCTGCGTTGTGTCCCGGGTGTATGCATCCCAAGGGAGCGCATGATGACCCGATTGTCCTTCAGACTTTTTAGTCTGGGGTCTGTCTTCTCCGAGAACAGGCCCTGGCCTTCGAACGGGAGGTCCTGGATGGTATATTGGAGCTCCGGTGGAAGGCCAGAAACCTGAAGCCAGGAGATGCGGTGCATCGTAACCCCTGAGGCGAGGGTACGAGTGGCCGAGTCTGCTGCGTCCAAGGAGGCCTGCAACGAGGTTCTTGCGACCTTCTTTCCCTCATCAAGAATAGCCGCAAATTCTTGACGCGCCTCCTGTGGCAACAGCTCCTTAAACTACCCAAGAGTTAAAGGCGTAGCGGCTAAGGAGGGCTTGCTGGTTGGAAACCCTGAGCTGAAGGGCCCCTGCCGATTAGACCTTGCGGTTGAGGAGGTCCATACGCCTGGCCTTCTTGGATTTGGGAGCTGGGGCCTCTTGTCCATGACGCTCCCTCTCGTTCACCGACTGCACTACGAGGGAGCATGGTGTCGGGTGAACATGGAGGTACTCATAGCCCTTGGAGGGGGCCATGTACTTCCGCTCCACGCCTCGTGCAGCAGGGGGGATGGAGGCCGGCGATTGCCAGATCGTATTGGCGTTGGCCTGGATAGTCCGAATAAAGGGCAGGGCGACCCTGGTGGGAGCATCTGAGGAGAGGATGCTCACCACGGGATCTTCGATCTCAGAGACCTCCTCAGCTTGTAGGTTTAAGTTCTGCACTACGCGCCTGAGGAGGTCCTGGTGTGCCCTGAGGTCGAGTGGGGGAGGGCTGGTGGAAGAAGTGCCTGCCACAGCCTCATCGGGAGAAGACGATGAGGAGACCCCTGGCAAAAGAGTGTCTATAGGGGGGTCTGTCTGAGCCCACGCCTCTGACTCCAGAGGGAGCTCAGGGTCCTGCTGTTTGGACCTGTCCTCTGCGTCCGGAGAGGGAGGGGGGCGAGACAGCGATGCCTCCGGCGCCCTGTGCTCAGTCGTTGCAGGTCTAGGAGGAAGCTGTTGGGTGCCCTGGGCTTGGTGGTATTCCCAGGGCGTCCAGGACCCCCACTGCTGCGGTCCCGGATCCTGTTGAGGAGGGTCTTGAAAAAGGGCCGCGTGCCTGTCTGTGTCCAGTGCATAAACACTGTCCCCCTGTGACGATACAGACAGCTGTCTGGAGGGCCATGGAGGAGCCGAACGTGGCTGGTAGGAATCCCTTCGTCCTGACGCCGAAGATGTTCTCGGTGCCGGGGACCGGTACCGGGAGTCGGACCGGTGCCGGGATCGGGATCGGGGCATGTCTTGGACTCGGTGCCAGGAGCGGGACTGGTACCTGCCGCCGACTTGGTGCCGGGATTGGGACCGGGACCTGCCACCGACACGGTGCCGGGAGGTCGACCGGGACCGGGACCTGCCACCAGCTCGGTGCCGGGAGGTCGACTGGGGAGTTGATTGATTGGCTGGAACGGCTCCTAGAGCCCCGGTGCCGGTATCGGTGACTGGAACCAGACCGGGACTGTTTGGAGGATGACCGGTGCCGCGAGTGCGACCGGTACCGCCGAGGGGAGCGGTGCCGGGACTGCGAGCGGTGCCGGGATCGGGAGCGTCTACGGTGACGGGACTTCGACAGCGAACGTGAGTCCCGAGACGGCGCTCTCATTGTCGGCTTGCCTCTGGACACAACCCGCACCGGAGGTACCGGGGGTGGAGGCTGAGATGGCTCTGTTAGAGCGATTAGGTCCCGTGCCGATGCAAAGGTCTCCGGCGTCGATAGGACCAGTAGCTCAACCCCAGATCTTATGGGGGCGCTAGGAGGGACCGGACTCGACAGACCCTCCGGGCCCGGAGTCGACGGGATCCCTGTTGGTGGTGCCGCGGCCGAGGTAGGTGCCGGGCGCTCCACTCGAGTCTGCCTGGATGGAGTTGCAGACTTCGAGGGCCTTGCTTCGGGACCCGGTGCCGGGGAAGGATGGTGCCGGGGAGTCTTTCCGGCGCCAGCGTGGTCCGGTGCCGGTGTAGAGGCGACGGTCTGTGAAGCTGCCGGGTTGAGTGCCGCTTCCATAAGGAGAGTCCTCAATCTCTGGTCTCTCTCCTTTTTTGTCCTAGGCTTAAAAGCCTTACAAATGCGGCACTTGTCCGAGATGTGCGATTTCCCCCAGGCACTTTAGGCATGCGTCGTGGGGATCGCTGGTCGGCATCGGCTTCTTACAGGCCGTGCATTGTTCGAAGCCTGGCGAACCAGGCATGGGCCCGGTGCCGGGAAGGGCTACGGCCCAAACCGGCTAACAAATATTTACAACTATTTACAATATACTACTTAACTAACTATACTTAACAACTATTTACTACTAACTACAACTATGAACTGAACAATGAAGGAGAGCTAGGGACGTGGAAGACAGCAAAGCCGTGCTCCACAGTTCCAACGACCGACACGGCGGTAAGAAGGAACTGAGGAGCGGGCGGGCCGGCAGGGGTATATATCAAGCGCCAGGGCGGCGCCACTCTAGGGGGCGACCTGCCGGCCCACTGGAGTTGCTAGGGTAAAAAGTTTCTGACGAACGTGCACGCGCGGCGCGCACACCTACCTGGAATAGATATGAGCCATCACTTGAAGAACCCTATAGGCTTTATTTCTATCAGACTCTCCCATATGAAACATCTTTTTGTATACGTGCAGATGGGCCAGCATGGCAAAAGTTCTGATTTGGACTGGAACTTCTCCAAAGTTTGAGGAGATTTGATTTGAAAACCATCAAAGTTTCAAACTGGTGGCTATTTGTTTGTTTGATATGGTACCTTTAGAGAACCTGTGTATTCTGGATCTCCTCAGCCTTTTTAGCCCCAAATTTGAAACGTTGGTAACTCTCCCATCCCACACTCACCACCCCAAGTCCATATTTAATAAAACAGTTACACACGTGCCTCAAGTTCCACTCTCTCCAAGCACTTTAAGCACCTGCTAGAGCGCTTGACTGAAACGGGGCCAGGGTTTCCTGCTCTGTGCATTTGATAAATGGCAGCTGTATTTATTTTAGCTTTTTGCTAACTGGTTGCCCGATGTTGCCTCTGATACATGAGGTTTTCCATCACGTATACATCCCATATCCTGGTAAACAAGTGTCTTCATTTTCCATTTCTAATCTGACCACTCCTCTTTGTGACCATCAAGACTAACACAATCTACTAGAGGACCAAAAGCAAACCAATGATTGTTTCCATAGAAAGCTAACTAAGCTGTGCTTTTCAACCTGGGGAGGCAACCCCTAGAGAAGTTATGAACAGGCACAGGGGTATCCCAACCACAGTCCTTAATGGCTAAATGGGAAAAGAAGATCAAACTTTTTTTTCTGTTGTAATGTGGGGTCATGGTATGGAAAAGGATGTGAACCACTGATCTAAACAAAAGAGCCTCCCACAACCCCTCCTTTTTTCTCACAATTAGGGCTAGCTAGATTTTTTTTTTTTAAAATACCTCATAATTTAAATGTAGTTACAATTATTCAATTAGCACTTTCAAAACTTCAGTCATGCCAAATAGGATGACATTTCACAGTAAGACAGAGAATATAATAAAACACCAGAGCTGTCAGCACAAAATAATTGAAATAATGCAGAAAAAAAATTCTTTCCCAGAATGCAGAATAAAAGCTGACTGCTTGAGCATGCTCTAGGATATTCGTAAGACTATAACTCATGCAAAATTCTAAGGGTTTGCCCTTGCAGTCTTTGATCAGGCTCTATTGTACGAAAAGCATGAGCAAATTTCCATTAAATCCAGCAATGCGAAGAGCATTCTTGCATCCAAAACAATATTTTAGTCCTGAGTTCAGAAGAAAATAAAGTCTGCCAGTATTTGGGTGTGTGTGAACCGAGGAATCCGACGCAGGGCAGATCCTGATGCCTTTGCTCACACTGAATAGCACCTTACTTCAGGAGTAGTTCCAATAGCTAATTGCAAAGAAAGATGCTACTGCTTGTTGTGAGTAAGGGTATCTGAATCAGGCCCTTTGTAATTTGGAAGAAATAAGGGTTAAACTATTGTATGGCTGAAAGGTCATCCACCTTCAAATGATAGCCTTTTCTAGACTCTCAGCTGCCAGTGCCCCATAGCCTCCCAGAGTAAGAGATCACCTGAAACCTACTAAGGGGTTTCCTTCTGGTATACTATAGATACAGTTAGAATGTTTCTTCTTTTGTGAGCAATATTACTAGTTCCTGTAATATTCATCTTTTTTTTTTTTTTTTTTTTTTTTTTTTTTTTTTTAAATATAGGGAATGGCTCTCAAACTGGTAGAACTTGTAGAAACTCTTAGGGGGAAACATTTTAAGCATGATCCTTTGTACTGCAGTTGCCATTGAAATAATGCCATTTACCAAAAGTTCAGATAAACTTCTGTAAGTATAAGGGAAAACACTTGTATCAGAGACACATGTATGTGATAACTTTTGATTTGTGGAGGGTGACCACTGTACCTTTTTAAAATCAAATCGCAGGGTTAGTGGTGGGAATTTACATACAGAAAGAAATGACCAGGGGAAAAAACTTCCATATGCCCAGAGTGGGATTTTCAAAAGTCCTAAGTATTGGCCAATGTTTTAAAAATCACAGCCAGAAGAGATTATTACGGAGAAACACTTGTACCCATAATAGTGCAGAAAAAATAAGCTGTAGATATGAGGAAATGACAATAGGTTTGTGTAGACAAAAATGATATATTTATAAATGTACTCCTGTATGTGAGATTTCTCTCTTGTGCACACACACTGAAAGTACTCTTACTTGAGCACTTGATGGCTCAGTCTTCGTTTCGCTACATATACCCTTCCTGCTAAAAACTACCAAGAATTGGGTCCTGGCTCTGCTGAAGTCAATGAAAGTTTTGCCATTGATTTCAATGGGGCCAGGGTTGCACTGTAAGTTGCTGCAAATATTTTTGAATGTAATGAGTTAATAATTTGGTTCAAATTGCTGTTGCAACAGGGACTTACGAAGGGGAGGTGAGATGGTTTGTGTAATTGGGAGGAGAGGTGTCTGGGGAAGAATCTCTCTTGTTAAGATGTGATCTCTGTTATGACAAGGTTTTGAAAGCCTTTGTTCGAAGAACTTAGTTTTTTGGGCAGGAGGAAAATATTCACCAACAGGGGAAGACTACTAAACGATCAAACAGGTCATCTCACTAGGGAAGTAGTGGTTGGCTTAGTAGTATGTCATATGCAGGAGCTTGCTGTGTTGGCAACGGCAGCTGCCCACTGATTCATTCCCATCTGTTCTCATCTAACTAAGCAGTAGGTGAAGCAGAGGAGACCTAAAGAATAGAATAACTTCACATAGTCTAGGGTGGGAAGAGACCCTGTGAACAGGTGATTCCCTGCTTTGTCAATTGCATAATGAAAGCAGGGTATCTTTTCAAAAGGCTCTGAATGCCCTTAATTGCCCTTCACCATCCACCCCTCTCCAGCATGCCATCTCCCCCCAGTGAAGCCCTTCCCTGTCCCTGGAGCCTTATGGTGCACACATGGTCAAAGTTATAAGTAACACATTTTCCTCCCACCTCCAACATCTGTGGCTCTTTGGTTGTGTTCTCATTTCAGATCATTCTTTCAGAGCAGGAAGCACAAGTCTCTCTCTTTGTGTGAAACCCACTACATTCTTAGGTGCTGGATAAATAGTTAACGAAAGGGAAATTGGCATGGGAGCATCTCTTTTGAGGTAAGAGGAAGAGAACTTTTAGTTTACAAAAATGTAATATATGGAAAAATGTCATTTCCCTTAGGAAAAATTCCTATAGCCTTTGTTAGGGACATAACTAAATTTTATAGAGGTTTCTCAGCAATTTACATTATTTAATACAGAACATTATCCTTTTTATAGGTTCTCTTTTTAACTAACCTATAGAATTCTATAGTGGGGATATAATCCTCTAGGCATTACAGCGCATAAGAGTTTTCCCAAAAGGGTTGCCATGGTTCTTCCAAAATGGCCCTCAGCCTCTCCAGAATAAATATCCTCGCTTTCCCTCTGGGTTTGTCCTGGCACATCTAAATACTATTAAGGTTAATAGCTTATTCAGAAGTGCTGGCAGTCAGTCAGATAGGAAGCTCATGAAGTTCTTTTGTGTCTTGCATCATCATTGTTTGGAAAGGGGGATTTCAGGACAAAGACATGTCTCTCAGAACCTGACTGCAAATATCTGACAGGCATGGGAGGTGGGTATAATAGGCCAGGGGAGGCTAAGTCTCTCCAAACAGGACATGCTGCACCACCAGCCTGCCGCCTTTGGAGCACTGCCACCAAAAGCGCACCCAGGCCATGGCCCTGCTCACACTGCATTGAGGCCCCAATCCCAGGTCCCGCTCTTCCCCTCCCATAGCCCCACCCGTGCTGTTCCTTTTCCCATCCCTGCTCTGCCTCTTTCCCCGTGGACCCCCGCTGCCGCTCATGCCTCTTCACTGCTTTCCCCAGCAACCCCCCACCCGCCTCTCACACCTCTTTGCCTTTTTTTCCCACGGTCCCCCCTCCTGCCACTAGTACTTCTCTACCACTTCCCCTGTGGCCCTTCCCCTGCCTCTTGGCCCCCTGAGACTGGACTGGAGCAGAGTGGGGGTGGAGTGTGGGCAGGGCCTCAAGGGGAGGAGGCTGAGCGGGGATGGGCCTCAGGGCAGAGCACTGGGTGGGGCCATGGTCTGGGTGCCAGTGGCCCTTCCACTTCTGGGGAGCTTCTAGCACTCAGTCCTAGCCTCCCTAAATGTAGGAGTCACATGCTGCCCATGCTGATGGGGAAAACCCAACCAACTTGCAAATAGGCTTCCTACTCAGCTGAAGTTAACTTTTATTGTGGTTTATTCCTTGAAAGGAAAAAATCATATTGGTGCTTTTTTGTTTTTGTGACTTTCCCTAAAACCCTCTAAGGGTTTGTTAATGAACCAGAACATAATGTACTTCTTAAAGCATTTTACCTTTATTGTAGAACATTTTGGAGGAAGAAAGGGCACAATGGAGTCCTTTATTCTACCTAGAGATAACTCATGTTTTTGTTGTTGTTTAGGTTCTATGTGGGGGTAGGGAGTGAGGAATGTTTCTCCAAGTTTGTAGCAAAAGCTAAAAGCCAATATCAAGTTTGAGCATGTGTACTCCCTCTTGGGGAGGGGGGGCAGGGGAACCACGGCGTAATTAAGATCTTTCAGATACAAATATTAGGCTGTCAACCATGCCTTTTACTGTTAATGCCTACTTCTCTGTTTCTCTATCAAGTGCACATGGGTGTCTTCCCCCCCCCCCCCCCCCCTTTTGCATTCAGCTTCTGCAAGGTGAATCTGTGCTCTTTGATTGCAAATCCCGCCCCTCTTTTTTAGACCAAGTTGCAAAAGTAAGGAAATAGCATAAGTGCTGTGTTTCTGAAGGCTTACGTCTGAAGCATTCATATTAAAGTCATAACTAAATACAGAACTACAGAATGTGTTCAACATTCACCCAAGTATAACAGTCAGCTGGAGTTACTGCATTCTTAAACACCAGGCAGCATGACTAAAACCACGATCGCAAATGACCAGTATTATGCCCATTTTAAAATACAGCCGCATTTCTATCAATAACCTTTTCCCTCTGACAATGAATATTAGCATATCCTATATTTATTCTAAATTTGCCTATAGGCTCATGAAGTGTTTGTGTTATGAGACAGGATAAAGGAGTTGAAGCTGATGGGTCTTGACTGTAATTTTGAGTTCTTCATTCATGTTCTTTTTAACTCTTCTTTCTAGACTAAATAATTGTAAAGTTGTTTTTTTTTCAAAAGATGGGCACTTTTGAAAAATTTACCCCTAATGTCCACTGTCCCTCATTGTATATGAATCCTATTACACCTCTAACCATGTTGACTGTGGATTGAAAAGATCAGTGTCTTTTGTCAAAGAGAGCCAACCAAAACTAGACACAATGCAATACTCTAGAAGTTGTAATTGCCCACCATTTCTCTAGCAATTCCCAGGTGGAATGGAGCAGAGCACTTCTGTTGTTCTGGAATTAGTTAGAAACCTGGGCTGGTTAGGTGGTGTGTTTGTGCCAAATTTTCAACACTGAGAAAATTTTAACCTTGAATTTATAAACCTTTGACAATAGGAAGTGCCAAAGAGTCTTGACTGTAACAGAGACTAATTTGACTGACACTGTGTCTGAAATTAAGTGCAACTTGGGTTTTAAAAAGTCAAAGTAACTTTTGCTTTTCAATTATGATCTGAAGTCGAGCCTACTGAGAGTTTACATCAAGAAAGCTGGACTGGCTGCTGCCAAAAAAGTCTGGTGCCTGGGGGCTTGGAAGACCATTCAGCTTTCATATAGGATGCATTCCACAAGCTGTCCAATGATACGAGGCATTTTGAAATTGCTCATTGGCAGCATGATGTTTGTCCTACTTTCCCTACACTCTCCTGGCCATATGCCTCAGCGCTGGCCTAGAACCACCTCTGGGGTGACAGGGCAGTTCAGCGTCTGGCTGCCTTGTCTTGGGCCTACCAACAGGGATGCTAGTTAATGCTAATTTTGAGTGTGGTTTTAGTGATATGGATGTCTCTCCTCTGGATATTGGGTGCTTAGATGAGTTGCTGGAATAAACAGAAGTGGCCAGCATATTTTACATTTCAACCAAAAGACAATGGCCAAAGTTTTCTATGATAGCCAAACTTTAGGCTTCTAAAAGTGAGTTGTGTTTTTTTTTTGTTTTTTGTTTTTTTCCAAAAATGCCTTGAAGTCAATGGGACTTGTGCTTCTAAGTGTCTTAAGTGCTTATGCATAGCCTATTGTTAGATGTCTAATTATGGACTTAGTCTACTTTTTAGAAATTTTTGGTCAGCATCTGCAAAAATGCTCAGCCTCCAGACACCATGTTTGGGGGTGAAGTTTGGTACTGAAGAAAATAATTCAGTCTACCTATAATTAACTAATAAAACTACTGTTTAAAACTAGACTAGTGTAACTAACACCACACCATAAAACTAGGGCCATTACATTAAAGCAGGAACTGTTCATGTTGCAACAAACCATTAAACTTAATAATACAGAACAAATACTAAGTTATCCTCATTTATAATTTTTAAAAGGCAGGCATACAAGGGCCTCATCTAATTCCCATTAAAATTAAAAGATAGACTGCCAGGTACTTCAGAGGAAGATTGATCGAGCCCTAAAATAGTAAGATAAAACCAGGGTCACAGTTAAGGTCATTTTGGGTATTAAGCACTGATCCTTGTGCATGAATTAACTGTTAAGGTTGGTATGGCATACAAATTTGTTTTTGTACCTTTAGATTGTGATGCCTGTAAATTTGGAATACTGGCTTTTTAACAGGTGTTTGACATTTTGAGGTTTTTTATGGATATTTTCAATAATATTGCTCTGCTTGAATTGCATTTGGGAACTTTACATTTAATCTATCAGGGTTTTTTTTCATTTGGGGATTTTTGGGGTGAGGGGGCAGTTATCCTATTTGTTAAAATACTATGAAAGCTATGTAAAATCTGTGCTGTAGAGAAAAATATAGCATCTGGACTCACAACTGTGGAATATGTTTTGGTTTCCACTTTTGATTTTACTAGATGGCAGCAGGATTTTTTACATCTGTTAAGAAAATGAATATTTATTAAAATACTTACTTTCAGAAGGTCTGCTTAAGATTCCTTCTCTCAAAGCACCTGGTAGGAATGCAGCTGTGGAACTTAATTAACTAATTTATCTTCCGTCCAGCAATAACACGACGAAAAAGAGCACAATGGCTTTCCATATAGTATTTTTCCCAGGGTGAAAATATAAGAGTACAAAATTCAGCCCTGACTTACTCTGTTGTCAGTCATACCTATGCAATCCCATTGTCCTGATTTCAATAGCAGAGGAAGAGAGGAGTGGTAGAATTTGACTCTATAGACTTTCAGAACTAGATTTGCAAAATAGTGCATGCTATTTGCAGAAGTAAAAATTTTTGTGTGGAAGTTGGCACGTATGAAATTGGACAAGTACAATGTTTTTGAACTACAGGGTCAGACTAAGGCATTTCAGAGCCTTAGGGAAACTCCAGTAAGAGCCGTCTCTTGGCCTTGTACCCCATGCCATGGCCCCAACCCTCCTTGAGGTACCAGAGTCTTTACTCAAGCCATCTTCTGAGGTGGGAGAGGAGTGTCTGGCACTGTTCTTTAAGCAAGCTTGTTCTCTTCCCACTCCTTAGTCCTCTCTTATGGTGGGCTGGGTCTGTCTCAGAGGAGATAACTCAAGTGAGCAGAGGTCAAGAGTTGTTGGTGGTGAGGATTTGCTGAACCACACCTGTGCAGCCATGTTGGGATGACAGTGAGGGTCTCCACTTCCCAGAGACTCCTCTGCTAGAGCTGTGGATTAGCATTAACAGCCCACTGAAATAAATGGGGCAGTTCCTCCTCTCAGCCTCTCTGCGGACAGAGTAAGTCAGCACTGCATCAGTTATGCAGTACTCGCTTCAAATTTTCAAGGTTGTTCTTGGCAACCAAGAGAGGGCTTGGACACAGACACACACACACGCATTTTTAAATGAAATCTGAGTTGCTGGGCCCTAGACACATGCCTTTGCCTTAATCAAGCGCTATGAAACTGGGTGCAAATTAGGCATGATCCTGCCAACGGTTACTCATGAGCCATGCATATACAGTTCAGTACAGTTACTCGCATGAGTGAGCGCTATTCATGTGAATAAAATCTTCAGGATGAGGCCCTGGCAAAGGTATATTTACTGTGCTCAAAAATGAAGAGAGCTACAAACATTGTCATACAACTAACCTTCAGAGGGCAACAGTGTGAGCTGTTTCTTTTCCAGTTGGGCAGCTTTAGTTGAATGAAAATTTAGTTGCTCAGACAGAGGGACTCCTGCTGTAATTAAAACACCTTAAACACTCCTTCAGCTAAGGAATCTGCTAGAGTTTTGAATAAGAAGAGAGAATCCTCTCTAGGCTTCAGGGCAATATCCCATTGGGGCAGATTAATCCATAGGAATTCAGAAGCTATTTGCTTTTGGGCATCACAGAATAGTAAGTTGTAGTATTCAAAATTTTGCTACTGCAAAGGTTGATTTTTTTTTTTTTGACCACATCACCTCTCCACTGGCGCCCAGTTTTCTACTGCACTAAACACTAACTATTTGTCTTCCTTTTTAAGGCACTTCATGGCCTACCCCCTTCCCTACCTAGAATCTCTTACCCCTTGTCCAAGTGTGGACTCCAGTCTTTGCTTTGCCTCCTGGAAATTCCTCCTTGAAACTGTGCTTTGCCTTGGTGGCTACAAAAAGTTGACAAGGGAAGGCAGCTGGTGTGCTGTGAATGCCACTTATTAGAGGTGGTTGGAACTCAGAATTTTTGTTTCACAGAAATTTTGAAATTTCCCATGGGGGAAAAAAAATCAAAATGTCATTTTGGAATTTCAAAACTTTGTTCTGAATTTTATTTGGCTCTTTTCATTTTTATATTTGTATGTTATTTCATGGCATGTCGGTGCTACTACAGTAGAACCTCAGAGTTACAAACACCTTGGGAATGGAGGTTGTCGATAACTCTGAAATGTTCCTAACTCTGAGCAAAACTTTATGGTGGTTCTTTCAAAAGTTTGCAGCTGAACATTGACTTAATACAGCTTTGAAACTTTACTATGCAGAAGAAAATGCTGCTTTTAACCATCTTAATTTAAATGAAACCAGCACAGAAAGTTTTCTTACCTTGTCAAACCTTTTTTTTTATTTTTTTTTTAAGTTTTCCCTTTTTTTAGTAGTTTACATTGAACACAGTACTGTACTGTATTGGCTTTTTTTGTGTTTTTTGTCTCTGCTGCTGCCTGATTGTGTACTTCCGGTTCCAAATGAGGGGTGTGATTGACCGGTCAGTTCATAGCTCTGGTGTTTGTAACTCTGAGGTTCTACTGTGCTACTATTTCAAAATATGATCATAGTTAGAATATTCTATATTTTTATTATTAAAACTAGTAAGGTCATCTGCTATTCAGTACTGAATGAAACATCTTATCTTTCTACATTCAACTATCTCCTGTTTATGTTTTAATTAAATAGTTTCACAGGAAAATTTCCTTTTCATTGAAACATCTTTTTCCAACAAAAAACTGTTTTGACAAAATTGTTCCAACTGGCTCTACTGCTTATGCTGCTTATCAGTGCTGTCTCAATGTTTCCTTGTGTTCCCATCTGTCTACATCTGCCTGTTGTCTCCTGTGTTATACTTTAAGTGGTAAGCTGTTATGCTGTAGATTGAACCCGCTGAGGTATCTTTCTTGTCCTCCAATAGCTAAATCATGTCAAAGTATGAAATTCAAACCTTGTGAGCATTTTAAATTATTTGTATTTTGGAAGTGCGAGTCGCAGTTCCATAATTAAGATTGAATACAGTTTTGCACTTAAAACAGATTTGTTCAACCTCTGTTATGTATGAAAAATGCAGCATATTCTCTCCAAATGTACAGCACTTATTCTGTGAGTACAGGATGAGCTTTTTGAGACTCTACAAGTTGTCTTTTCATTAGTTTGAATTAAATTAATTTTAAAATGGCTACTCTTCTAACTTTTCATATTGTTACATTTCACAGGCAGCTTGTGCATGGACTATATGCAGGTCTCACAAATGGCTGGTACATGGCTGTTTGCTATATTGGTATTACTTTGAAGCTACTATCTTCTCCAACTTCTATTTAAAAATAGAAGTGTCTAGTTATTAGGGTTGTCAAGCAATTAATCACACTGTTAAACAATAATAGAATACTATTTATTTAAATATTTTTTGATGTTTTCTCCATTTTTCAAATATATTGATTTCAATTACAAAACAGAATACAAAGTATATAGTGCTCACTTTATATTTATTTTTTATTACAAGTATTTGCACTGTTAAAAAACAAAAGAAATAGTATTTTTCAAACCACCTAATACAAGTACTGTAGTGCAATTTCTTTACCATGAAAGTTGAATTTACAAATGTAGAATTATGTAAAAAAACCCAAAACTTGCATTCAATAACAAAACAATGTAAAACTTCAGAACCTACAAGTCCACTCATTCCTACTTCTTGTTCAGCCAATCGCTGTTTGTTTACATTTACAGGAGATAATACTGCCCTCTAATTATTTGCAATGTCACCAGAAAGAGAGAACAGGTGTTCTCACGACACTGTTGTAGCTGGCATCACAAGATATTTACGTACCAGATGCGCTAAAGCAGGAGTAGGCAACCTATAGCATGCGTGCCGAAGGCAACACGCGAGCTGATTTTTTCAGTGGCACTCGCAGTGCTTGGGTCCTGGCCACCGGTCTGGGGGGCTCTGCATTTTAATTTAATTCTAGATGAAGCTTCTTAAACGTTTAAAAAAAATCTTATTTACTTTACATTCAACAATAGTTTAGTTGTCTATTATAGACTATAGAAAGACATTATAAAAATGTTAAAATGTATGACTGGCACGCAAAACCTTAAATTAGAGTGAATAAAGGAAGACTTGGCACACCACTTCTGAAAGGTTGCCAACCCTTGCACTAAAGATTCGTATGTCCCTTCATGCTTCAGCCATCCTTCCAGAGGACATGTGTCCATGCTGATGACCGGTTCTGCTTGATAACAATCCAAAGCAGTGTGGACCGACGCATGTTCATTTTAATTATCTGAGTCAGATGCCACCAGCAGAAGACTGATTTTCTTTTTTGGTGGCTCAGATTCTGTAGTTTCTGCATTTGGAGTGTTGCTCTTTTAAGACTTCTGAAAGCATGCTCCACACCCTGTCCCTCTCAGATTTTGGAAGGCACTTCAGATTCTTAATCCTTGGGTTAAGTACTGTAGCATCTTTAGAAATCTCACACTGGTACTTTCTTTGTGTTTTGTGAAATCTGCAGTGAAGTATTCTTAAAATGAACAACGTATGCTGAGTCATCATCTGAGACTGCTATAACATGAAATATATGGCAGAATGCGAGTAAAACAGAGTAGGGGACATACAATTCTCCCCCAAGGAGTTCAGTCACAAATTTAATTAGCGCATTATTTTTTTAATGAACATCATCAGCATGGAAGCATGTCCTCTGGAATTGTGGCCGAAGCATGAAGGGGCATACAGATATTTAGCATATCTTGCACATAAATACTTTGCAGTGCCAGCTACAAAAGTGCCATGCAAACACCTGTTCTCACTTTCTGGTGACATTGTAGCATTATCTCCTGTAAATGTAAACAAACTTGTTTGTCTTAGCGATTGGCTGAACAAGAAGTAGGACTGAGAGTACTTGTAGGGTCTGAAGTTTAATGCTGTTTTGTTTTTGAGTGTAACAAAAAAAGTCTACATTTGCAAGTTGCACTTCCATGACAGAGATTGCACTACAGTACTTGTATGAGGTGAATTGAAAAATACTATTTCTTTTGTTTATCATTTTTGCAGTCAAATATTTGTAATAAAAATAATATACACTTTGGTTTCAATTACAACACAGAATACAACATACATGAAAATGTAGAAAAACATCCAAAATATTTAATAAATGTCAATTGGTATTCTATTGTTTAACAGTAAAATTAAAACTGCGATTAATTTTTTTGTTAATCATGTGAATTAACTGCGATTAATCAACAGCCCTACCAGCTACTTAAAATGCAAAGAAAATCTCAAATGTGAACAAAGGGTATATCTACACAGCAAACAAAGATATGATTGTAGTGCGGGTAGGCATATCTTCACTAGTTTCAGTCTAGCTAGTGTGGGCAACAAAGTAGTTTGTACCCACAAACCCAGGGTTCCCAGTCGGCCTACCCGAAGTAAAAAATCACAACTTTCGTTTTACTGTGTCACATACCCATGGTGTAACTGAGGCAGAGATGAGTTTGCAGGTAGCCTGAAACAATAGTTCGGAGAAGTGTGAACTATCTCATTCATCTCGGTGAAGTGTTAACTGAGATGTCCAGTGATTATTTCAGCATCTACATGAAGAATTAAATGGATCATGTAAGAAAAAAGAGAGAATCAGACTTGCATGATGTGCTGTGAGTGACCACTCATTTTGGTACCACAAGTACATGGTGTATGGGAGATCCCACCAGTTTTTGGTTGTCCCCTCGCCACAGTCAAGAAGCCAGACCCAAGATGCCTAGGAGAGCCCACGGGTGTATTCAAGCCCCACTGAGAGGGTGGAAAGCCCAAGGAGCCAAGTGGCACACATGGTCATGTTTGAATATATGCATAATCTGCTATGAGCAGTGTCTCATCGTGGTGACATTCGCATGGGCAGATCTTATTTTGTGGGAGAAGCTTGCAAGAGCACCAGTGATGAGGTGTTCACCCCACAGTAGCTTGAAAAGAGTTCATGTGGCTCAGAGGGGGCTAAGTAACCAGATAAGGCTCAGGTGAGGGAGAGTTACACTTGATAGACAATCCCTAATTGAGGATGGAGCCAGCTGAGTAGGAGCAGGCAGGGCTGATATAAGGCCAAGCAGTGAGGGCAAAAGGGGGCTGTAGTATGAAAGCCTGTTGTCACTTTCTGGGCTTAGAGGAAAAAGAAGAGAACCTTTGGGAGAATGGAAGTCCTGGGATCCTGGCCTGGAGGGTTGGGCACATCCCCCTGCCACAGAGATGAAGCTGGGAAGGAGTGGTGGTCTCTCCCTCCACCACAGAGCTGAGGCTAGGAAGGAGGGCCATCTCTCTCCCAGCAGCTGCAGCCCTGGAGCTGGGGAAAGTCACCTCTTTCTCTGGCTGCTGCAGCCCTGCACATCCCAATTTCCCCCCCTCCGCCTCTTCTCACTCCACTGCCCCCTCCCCCTACCTCCTATCCCCCCCTATGCCTTTGTGGCTCCACTAATTAGGTGAGTGGCCCTTCATTCTCTCGTGTGCAGCTGCCCAAGCATGCACCTTAGAGGGAACTGTTCACGGACCATCTGAATGAATGGAACTCATGGACCACAGTTTGAGAACCTCTGACTTGGAGGACTTCTGAGAATGATACCCAAACAGGCAGCCTAGTGAGACTTGGAGACCCTGGAAGGGGGAAACTACATAGTGACCTGGCTGGAGGGCCCCACCACAAAGAGGGAGCATCTCGACTCCCAAAGATGAAGCACTGCAACTCCTGGAAAAATATGTGAGCAGGGCTGCAGCACAAGTGAGGGACAGAAGAGGGCATCAGACCCGTTGGAGCTATTCCCCAGATTCAGCCATGAGGAGGCACCTCAGTGGTGAGTAAAATCCTGTGAAAGAACCCACGTTTCCCCTTATTCTGACCCCTGGCTATATTTGAAGAAGTTAGGTTGTAATTAAACTAAATCATTAATGATTGTTGTGTCTGATTGTTATGATTAGTAAACTACAGACAAGTACAAGTCAACAACTCAGATGATGTAAGTGCGGTCATTGACATCACAATGAGATTCAATTCATCACTACCCTACCACAGCTAATACCAATGGCATAGTAATAACTTCCAAGAGATGAGACTGTGCTAATAAAAATGCACAAATAATCTTTGAGAATGGCAAGAATATAAGTTTGATTGCTGCAGTAAGTCTCCCTGCAAATATGTGTATCTAAATAACAAGATTTTCAAAACTTATTTAATAACTATTAGTCTTTTTTAAAGACAAGACATTTGTCTTGTTTAACATGCCAATATGCTGCATTCTTCTGGACTGGAGTGATAGCTCCAATTTTAAACAAACAAACAAAAAACCAAGTGCTTTTTTTTAGCAACTAAAATCTGTGCTTCTTTTTTGAGGGGAGAGGGGAAGTACTTCTAGCACTCACTTTGCAGCCATACCTGAAATCACCTAATTCTATTGAAGGCTAAAAGTTGCAGTTCTGTACTTGCGTCAGCAGTTGGATGTCTGATTTCCCCAAAATGGGGGCTAAGTAGCTTTACGTTTTTGGGTGTGTGGGGTTTGGTTTTTTTAAGATCAGTGTCTTGTCTTGGAGGAGGAAAAACCTAAAAACTCTGGAGGAGCAAACATTTTGAATTAAAATGTATAGACAATATACAAGGCACTAAACAATTTTTGTAAGCATTTTTATGCCTATACTACATTTTTATAAATATCTTTTTTTTTTTAAATAAAACTTGTTTCTCTGTATGCGTACCATTGCCCTCTTCTGGACAGATTAAGAACTAAACATGTGCAATTCTCTCTACTTGCTGAGATTCTGGAACTGTTATTTCAGCTCGCTTTATTTTTGATTGCAAGTATTTAAGAAATTCCCATATATTAGGTTTAAAGGTGCACAGCCTTGTCTGTGTACTCTGTATTTCACCATAGAACAGAATCTGTTTTTAATGTGTAACAAAAAGCATTTTTAAAATTAATGCTTCAAAGGCCTGCTGCTCTGCTGGATACCCATATTTCTCAGTGGTTGGAAGGGCATGGAAGGTGTGTTGGGTAAAACTGCTTATCTTCTGATAAGCAATTATTTATACACAATGGGACGTAGCAAAGCCTCCCACTGCTAGGGAGAGAAACTAATGACTCCACAGCCTGAGAGGGGCTATAAAAATGACATTAGTAATGCAGACACTTCAGTGGTGGGCAGTTTAGAAGTATGTAGAGTAGTAGTAATTCATGACTGAGACATCAGTGCTATAAAAGTCCTTTTAAGGATTATGGAAAGCAGAAAACAATTTGCGAGTATTAATAATTATTGGGATTAGAATTTGCAAATGAATTAAAGGCAAATGTCAGGCTGATTGGCTGATATCACACTACATTACAGATTTAGGTCCTGATCATATTCCCATTGAAACCAGTGGCAAACTACTTCAATGGGGGCAGGTCAGGCCTTTTGTTTTATATAGCGTCTTTTAAAGAAACGTTCCCAAATGCTTTACATAGTTCAATACTAAGCAGTTACTGGGCTTGATTTACTGGTGCAGATGTGTGGGCACAGATTGCATCTCTTATGACAATCGGCTGCAGCACTCTGAGGGGCTTCACTTTTGGAGCAGGGGCAAGCAATGTTTGTAACATGACTCTCCCTTTCAAATTTTTGCCAGGAGAAGGCAGCTTTAATTTGTGAATGGGCTTCACAAGACATGCTGAGGTTACTTGTGGTTACTGATTCAGACCATCTTCATGTTGTTCTGACCACATCACCTACCACCCACCCTTGAAAATGTGCTGGCCAACCGTGAGACCCCTGCTGGAGTGGGAGTTTCACTGCAATAGCTCTTATAAGTAAACTTCCCACTGCAGAAGCCCTGTAGGTGCCAGCGTAACCTGCAGCTGAGTCTGGCAATTGACTGGAATTCTCTTGAGGTGATAAAATGTATCCTCTGAGAGGTAAATCTTGACATTAGCTCAAGGGACAATACTAGTTGACTGAATGGGAATTTAATATAGCTTGACCTGCCTGACATAGGTGACTGCCACATGCAATTTGGTGCTTTTAATTTTAGAGGGGGGAAATTTTAAAATGAATTACTGCCACCAAATAGCCCCTGTTTTGTTTTAATCGGGTTTCAGGGCTGATGATGTGGTAGTGGTGGTGATATAGTGTATGAGGTTGGTTGGTTGCTTAGTTTAGACAGCTTTTCCCTACTTGCTCACAATTCCTTAGAGCAGCAGCCACAATTATTGGGGGAAGATGGGTTTTAGTATGTATAAGAAATATGGGGGTGGGAAGGGGGGGGAAGGTTTATACAAAATGATACAAAAACACTTTAACTGTTAGTCATAATTGGTCATCAATTCTTATTGACACCTACTACAGGCTCTTCGCAGGGTCTCAGATCACCCAGCCAGCAGCCTCCAGATAATTCTCTTCAGCTCTTTAGAGAATTTTTAATACTCCTGTCTCTTGTCTCAGAAAGAAGAGACTTAGACTCCAGACTTTAATGGGGGTGTGTAAGACACCCCAGTGCTTCTTTCTACCACTGCTACCTCCTTTGATTGCTCAGATTCAGTGATCCTTCTGGTATGGCTTTCATTTCCAGACTGAATTTTGGAATGTATTATAGCCAGGTATAAACTTGAAGATGAGAAGGTAATTGTGTCTGCTGATTATTACATCTCACCCTAAGCTCTGTATCACCTTCTCAAAGAAATCTAAGTCCCTCATTTGCTATCATCAGGACCTGCTGTTGGTCCCACCTCTTCCCCAAACAATGTGAAAAGTAGGAAGTTAGGTGTCTGTCTCAATGGCAGAAACTTGTAATTAAACCAAGCACAAGGTGTAAAACTTGACTGCACTCTGGATAATCCTCAATGGCTCCTTTGTTGTGGCCCATATATTATATTATACAATGCCTAGGGACTATGTGGTAGGTGTTTTTGAGGAGGAGTCTCAAGAAAAAAGTGCCTGGAATGTATATCCTGGTTGCCTTGGACATGCCATGTAGACATTTCCAGGTTCTACTGTACTCAGCAGAACACTTATACACCAAAATATATATTGTTGCATTCTTGACAAAAATGTCTGGGAAGATTTCCATTTTATCAATGCATCTTGTACTGTTTAGCACATTACTGAACAACGCAAGCTCATAGAATGTCTATCATTTCATCAAAGGAAAATGATTGATATATGTACTAGCTTTGTTATCCCAAGTGGAGTTTCCCGTACACTTTAATCCAAACGCACTGGTTAAGATAAAACAGTACGATAAGTTTATTAACTACAGAACGATAGATTTGAAGTGATTATAAGTCATGATACATAAGTCTGGATTGGTTACAAAAGAAAATAAAAGGGTAAAACTCAAGATAATACCTAATTTTATAAGCTAAGTGAACTTAAAAGCAAAAGGTTTTGTCTTACCATATGCTGCAGTAAATTTCACAGGCTGGGTCTCTTTTCAGCTTGGGACCCCTTCCACTTAATTCAGCTCTTTTACTGTTGATGTCATGAACAGAGGTGAAGGAGGAGTGAGGTGAAGTGAAGGCCACTGTCTCTCATATTTATACCACTCTCCCCTCTTCGAGGGTTACCCCCAGCTGGGATGCAGGTGACAAGTAGTCTCCTGTGGCTGTGAGGGTTGGACCATCCCTATGATGAAATGTTAATTCCTTGTTTACACCTTCCCATTGCTGGGGAATGGCTCCTTAAGCCAGTGATATAGCTCTTTAATATCTGGTTGGGGTGCCAGTGAGTCTTTATCTCTGAAAAACTGGTTTGGGCCTGCTTTTCTTAACCATGGGGCATGTTATAACAATGTTATACAGTAGCATCTTATAACTTTACATACAGTACCGATACATCTACTTCACCAGGACAATAATAGTCAGCAGATTATGCCACTTCAAATGATAACTCACAAGGTAAACTTTTGTACAAACTTATCATAGTCTTGTAAAAGTGGTGACCATAATAATAAAAGGCTGCTTAGCCATGTATGTCACATAGTTAATTGAGAGACTGTGGCAAATGTCTTGAAATTACAAAGATGCTTATCTGAAAAAGGAAAGATGAAAATATTTTAATCTTACAAAAATAAAGTTTAAATAAATATTTCATTATGACCCTGCCCTTAATTTTCTGCAGATTCAGTTGTCTCTGCCCCCACTTGCCTAAAACCAAATAAAAAAATAGAATTTGCCTTGGGGATGAGGAGAGAATGTATGCAACTGTGCTCTCCTCAGCCAAAGAGGAATCTAGTCTTCTTTTGACTATATAGTACAGAAGCTCTTTATTGTGAGAGAGCATCACACAATATATACAGTGGGATCAATGTTTTTCTTTTACCTTTTTTATTTTAACCAACAGGAGACACTATGACTGGTTTGAACTTATAAGGAATACCAGTAGGGTCAGTAATAAACTAATTTATCCATTTTATAGGGTGTTTTTTAGAAAACCTTTTAAACCATACCCACTCTGATACCTTCAGGTTACAATCTCTATATAATTTTATGACTCACAAAAACATGTGCCAGTGATACTGCCTTGTAACTGTCAAGAAATCAGGATGACCTTGAGTAATCCAAATGAGGATCCCTTGGAACCAGGTGGGTTGTTTCAATGCCGATTATTCTGCTTTCCATACAAACAAGGAAATTCCACTGATATCAGTACAATTACAAGCATGTAAGGAGAGTGGAATACCACAGTGGAGACTTGCCATACTGATTGGATTGGAGGATTTTACACTTTCACTGCATAGCGCTTTCATAATAATACTTTTCCATATGGCTCCACGACTCTGGAGCTAGCTCACCTGCTTGATCCAAAACACTGTGGGTTTGATGACACACATTGCTAAAGAAATCTGTTTGATAAGGATTTTGGAGAGGGCTGAGGATCTGCTCCTAGCACAATGAAAGGGTGGGAAGAGCTGCTTTTAGTTTAGTTTTAGTTTTGGGAGATGGCAGGTTGGCCAAGTTCCTTTCTGAATAATTATTTTAATACTGCTGGCTGAGTGGATTGATTTAAATCAAATGATTTAAATAACCAATTTTAATCATGATTTAAATCAGCAAGCAGGAAACCTTTATTTAAATAATAAATTTTAATCATGTTTTGCATTTGTATTCCTTACTTATTTTCCTAAAGAAAGGTTGATTCTCATTTGTTGGTAGCCGTTAAAATGTGTTTTGCAAATAAATAGAGCCTTTACATTAAATTTGGTGCTTATTTTTGCTAGCTGGGAGGCTACACTATATTTATACACATTTATTTAAACAATTATGTAGCTTAATTCATTTATTCAGATTCTTGATTTTTTACATTTTTTGATCCTGTTAGACAATGGTGAATGATGGATTTCTTATTTAACAGTTGATGATTCATTTTTTAATTGTCTTGTGTCAAGTTGTATTTGGGTGGAAATTCAAATAAAAATGCACAAGATACAGCATTTAAAATGGTTTTATTAAATAAAACTTCCTTAAGAGTGATGGGTATATAAGAGAGAGTTTTTCAAAACGTGTTGAATTTAAAACTGATTAGTTAAACAAAGGAAGTTGTGATGGGGTGTACATACCCCACACTGGGCATGAAAGGGTTAATGAGAGCCTGTGGGTACAATCTGTGACTCCCTGCAGTAGGTGTCAAGCCTGGAGGTAGGAGTTAAAAGGGCTAACCCTGTTTCAGTTAGGCCTGATCAGAAGGAGAACAGCTCTCTGGCACTTGCTCAGGGAGAGAAGCCTGGCATGGAGGCAGGGAGCTGAGTGGGACTGCTGGCAGACAAAGCCGCCCCGAAGGAAGGTAGGTCTGCAATAGGAAACTCAAGGCAGTTGGGAAGGAGCGGCAGATGGCGAGTCCATCCAGGACTCTGCATGCTGGTGGAGAGGCCTGCAGGGAGCAGGAAGATTCCTGCTGAGTCAGGGCCTGCACAGAAGGGAACGTGGAGAAAAGCCTCCTTCAGCAGGACAGGGTGGCAGAAAGGGCAAAGAAGTTCTGCAGTGAGCTGGTGGAAGAGGCTTAGAGAACTGAGCTGATTCTTCCCAGGCTCCCAGTGTGACTGGGGCAAAGGGCCAAGACAGGCCAGGGCAAAGTAGGAAGTGATCAAGGGAGGCAGCAAGGGGATCTATGTACCCAGGCATTGAATGCCTGTTCAAGGGTGCCTGGACCAGAATGCAGTGGGAAGGGAGAATCTGGATTTCCCTACCAGACCATTGAGGAAGGTGGAGTGGAAATGCAATCCCATCCCCCTGCCCCCACCTGGAGTTGCCAACCCTCCAGGATTGGCCTGGAGTCCCCAGGAATTAAAAATTGATCTTTAAATTAAAGATTATGTCATGTGATTAAGTCTCCAGGAATATGTCCAACCAAAATTGGCAACCCTAGCCCCGCCCCAATACCAGGGGTAAAGGCTAGTGAGTCCAGATTGGACCAAGCCTCCAACGTGAAGTTGAAGGATTATTAGTTGTTGGCCCATTGGCTTACCCTGAAGGGGTGGGACTCTGTGATCTAGCTGGTGGGCTGAGTCATAAGAAACAGCAGACCACTGCAGGGCCAGAGTGGCTGTCAGCAGGGGGCAATGAAGGAGAAGAGAGTGCTATGCCTTAGGGTTGCCAACTTTGTAATATTTTAAAAACCAGACACTCAGCAGTGGTGCTGGAACTTCCCCTTCCCCCTGAGGACCCGCCCCTGCCCCGCCTCTTCCCCACGGCCCCTCTCTTGCCCTGCCCCTTCCCCTGAATCCCTGCCCCCTTTTTCTTCTCCTTTCCTTTGTCAATCACTGCTTTACCCCTCTCCCCACTCCCTGTGTGGGTTGGGAGGGACTCTCCCGCAGAGCTGGGGCTGGGAGCTGCAGCTGCCCAGTGTTGGTAAGTTCATGACTCGGCGCCTTCTCTGCCTGCAGTAACCAGACTTTGGGTGTCTGGTCAGTGGATCTGACTTTCTGGTCAAAAACTGTCCACCTCACATATTCAGCCAGCATGGGGTGTGCCAACTGGTGAGTCACATCCTTACAGAAGAATATCTGTTGTTAAAGAATTGAACTGATCGTTATTGGTCACTATGTCCTTCAAGATTTTAGAACTAGTAGATCTCACCATCTCACTTCTGATTTCTGTTTGAATATTGGAAGAGTAAAACTATCTTTCCTGCTTTTTCAGCTCTCGATAGTTTTTTAACTTTGACTGAACTAGTGATTGAACTAAGCTAGTTGAATCGTTTGAAATGAAGACAATAATCTCTTTGCGCTTGCAGAAGAAGGCTACTGCTGTCAAAACCTGGTTTAGCACATCAACAAACTCTGCTTCCAGGTGCTTAGCTAATGATGTCAGCAGTTCAGTGGTTTGACTTCCTTTCAAACTTGCCAGTAAACATGTACTGTTTTAATATTTTTTGTAATTAAATGATTTTCATAGATTACAATAAGTTTAGGCCTTAACATAAGTTGCCAATTTCAAATTTAATTTTAAATAGGTTTTTTTAAATAAACCTATATTTAATTTAAATAAAACTCTGATTTAAAGAAATCCATTTAAAAAAAACGTCATTTTTTATCCACTCTGTGCAGATTATTTGTCTGGAAGCATTTCCAGACTTTTGCCGCAACTAATCAACTTTATGATGTGCATATTACAACAGACCACTGCTCTTGACCAATTGATTATGCAGCTGCTATGAAGTTTTATGTATACAAAACTATTGAAGGCCAGATTGAGCCTTTTATGCTGTTTCACCATAGTTCCAAGAACATTGCAGTGTAAAGATATAGTGAAGAAATTCCAAAGACAACATAAAGTAAATGTGGCTCTCTTCATATAGTATCAAACTGTGGGGTTCATTTTCCAGTTATTTATACACTAACAAAAACAGACCTCTGGTTTATAGCAGGAGATGTGTCAAACTATGTAAGAGGATCCAGCACGTGAATCCGGCAACTGCTGAAATTCAAGTCAAGTAGAGCACCTTACATTTCAATAAAATTACCTTCACAGGATCTACAATTATTATAGGAGGCAGTGGCCTCCTTTTTTTTTTTTTTTTTAATTTTAAACTGGCTATGCACTTTCCCCAAAGGTTTAATACCACAGAGGTATTTTATGTTAAGATGCAGCCTTTCCCCTGAGCCATTCCACATAAAACTTGATGTGTTATTTTTTAGTAATATTTATTAAGAAAAAACTGTGTTGGGGTATCAGAAGAGGCCTTTTCCAATTGCCAACATTTTGAAGCTGTGTAATAATGCAGTCTTGAGGTTCCTATGGCAACATATTTCATTTCCTAGGTGACAGTGACTGTCGTCACCAGTGAACTAAACTAAGTCTGGAAATATGTCAAGTTTCCTTCAAACGTAGGCATCCTGAAACTTCTGTGACTCTTTCCACATGTATACGTTATAAGACCAGAAAAGACCATTATGATCATCTGGTCTGAACGCCTGCATAACACAGGCCATAGAATTTTACCTAGTAACCCATATACCGACCCCCATAGCTTGTGTTTGGCAACAGCTTATCTTCCTGAAAGGAACTCCATCTTGCTTTGCAGACAAGAGACGGAGAATATGCGGCTTCTCTTCTCAGTTAGTGTCAGTGGTTAAGCACTCTCACTCTTAAAAATGTGTGCCTTATTTCTCATTTGAATTTGACTTTAACTTCCAGACACTGGTTCTTGTTATGCTTTCAACTGCAAGATTTCTCACAGGGTTACTGAATCCTGAACAGCTTTGTGCCAACTTATTTGTGCTCACTAGTTAAATCAAATCCTTTTGAATCAACTGTACTAAGAAATCAACCTTTACTTGTGCCCGAAGATACCAGTAATTATTATTACAGCAAGATGGTTTATAGACAAGACATACTGTGTGTGTGTGTGTGTGTGTGTGGGGAGGGAGTTGAAGGCCCACAGCTCCTTATGTCTGTGTGTTTTAAGTAGAACTGGCCTAGAGTGATCACCTTTTTGAAAGGCAGAAGTGGGACACATGGAGAAGCCCTGCTCCTCATCTTCCCCCGAGGCCCCACCTACTTCAACCCCCTCCCCCACCAGGAAGAGGCTAGCATTGCTTCTGAGCCTTGGACAGTCGTGGAGTGGTGCCACAGGTAATCTGGCACAGCATTTGTCTCAGGAATCATTCAGCCTGGGACTGGGGCTTGAACTCTGCAATTTGGGACTGTGCTGCATAATTTGGGACAAGTGGTCACCTAACCTGGCCCTGTTTGGAGTATGTCAATTCCTTACAACTAGACAAGGTTGTCAGATGCACAGCATGGCCACTTAGACTTCAATGTTATTAGTGGGATACAACAAAAGACCTTCAGCTCCAAAAGCACAGGTCCCTACCATTTGAATTAAAGGAGGCTCCACATTAATTCTTCTAGTAGTCATGCTTAGATCTCATAAGTCCTGTGTGCTTGGGTCACTAAAGGATGTCACAAACAGGTTTGGGGGATTCTGTACCTGTAATATTTGCATTAATCAGTCCTTGAGGCACCACGCCAGTTAGCTGCAGTATATAATACTTTCATTCTAAAAATGCACACACGATAGGCTGGTCACCTTTCTAATTACTGGTAACTGGACCCCTGAGACCCTGGCCCCGCCCCACCTCTTTCCCCAAGTCCCCACTCCTGCTCCACCTCTTCTACCCACCCCCCAAGGCCTCATCCCTGTCGCTCACTCCTCCCCACATCGCTCAGTGAATCATCTCTGCCTCCCTTCCCACCCCCACCCACCCTCCGCTGCGCTCCCTCTGCTCCAGGGCTGGGATGGGAGCTGCTGCAGCCTGCCTGCAGGTAGGAAGAAGGCCTGGCTGAGCAGGTGCTAGCATGGGTTAATGACCTGCTGCCTTTCCCCACCCCATGGTAACTGGAATGTTGGTGTTCAATCAGTATATCTGACCATACATTACTAGGTCCCCTTTTTGACTGGACTTTCCAGTCAAAAACTGGGCACCTGGCAACCCTAACATGCACCAAAAGCATTCAGAAATGCTCAGAATGTTTTGTGTTGTAAATCCTTATGTGATATCTAGCGATACAGGCCAATTTTAACATTTAAAAGTTTAAGAATCATGGCATATTTTCTCCCCTTTTCCCCCATACCTATCTCTCTGGCAATTCATAGAAAGGTTCCCAAATTGTGGTATGCAGAGAGCTGGCTGATCACATGGCTGATCATGTGGCCTACATTTTCTATACAGTGACTGGTGCTTTTGGGTGACCCTCATCAGGCATCTTTATATAGGGGCCTGATTTTCAGGTGTGCTGAGAAATTCTGCCTGAAAATAAGGCCCCTTTTACAGGTGTCTTGGGTTGGCACCCAAAAGTAGAGGCAACCAACATAGCTAGTTGCTTTTGAAAATTTAGGCCACAGAGCTGACTCAGGTTGTTAAATGTTGTTAAAGAGAGAGCTGATGCAATCAATACTTTTACTTTTCAGTGTAACCAGCAATTACTGTAGTTGCCACAGGTGATCACAAACACTAGGGAAGTGGTCTAATTTTTCTATTAAGGTGTGGTTCACACTATGAAAAAGTTAGTATGCAAACAGGAGTGTTGGTACTGGTACTTCATGTTGCACTTCTTGAAAAAATTGGCACATTTCTTAGATGGTGTAGTGATTACAATATATATTGTAAGGAAATTGGTTGAAAGAAAAAGGTACAAATTAAAAGTTTTTATTTGCATATACAGTCATATCTTCTGATTTGGTCCTTTTGTCTCTTTTCCTCCCTCTCATTCTATTTCCAGAAAAATAACAAGAAAATGCAATGCTTAAAAAAATCCTCTATGCTAATAAAATTTTATAATTGAGAATTTAACTATGCAAAGAAGTCAAGAGAATCAAAAGTTAAGGTTCCCACAGCAACGATAACTCGGCCACATTTAAGAGACATAGTAAAGCATAAATTAAGTTATTGAAAATACTACATATGTGCAATGTGTCCGAGTTAACATTGCTATGGGAACCTTAACTTTGGAATGTATAATTATTCTGCTTTTAAAAAAACCCCCAGGAGAAATAACCATTACAGATTGTGCTGGAAAAGACTACAGCCAATTCCTAATATGCAATCTGTTGATCCAGAACTGTGATGACTCAAATGCTGTAAAAATCTAAACAGGTGAAATATTATTGTTAGGAACACTGGACCCGAGGACCATATCCATGTCAGATTTTGATTCATTATCTGTTTTTAAATTGGAATTGAAAATCAAACTGTAGTGTCTTGAGTAATCTTGGATAGTAATAGAGAAGTTTAGTGTTAAGGGAAAAACCAAACATTTGGGCCTCCTTAGTATTTTTTTGGTGCTGCTTTTGACACGTTATATATTTTGAAGCAACTGATTGTAAAATTAGTTACTGGCTTTAGTCTTCTCCAGCATAATTTGATTCCAAAAATCAAGCTGCACTCCAAGGCATGTATGTATATAGGAGTAGTAATTTTTAGATTTTAACTGATGATAATGCTAGCTAAAAATCATCACACTATTTAATTTCTATTCTATTTAAATTGAGCAA
This sequence comes from Gopherus flavomarginatus, assembly GCF_025201925.1. NCBI lineage: Eukaryota > Metazoa > Chordata > Testudines > Testudinidae > Gopherus > Gopherus flavomarginatus. The sequence continues at coordinate 90,652,391 of NC_066620.1, forward strand.
TCTGTTTTAGGTTAGAAGATTTTTTTTTTTTTTTTGGTATTTCAAACAGATGTAATGATGATATGAATGGTAAGGCAATGTTGCCTAATAGACAGGGCACTGGATAGGGAGAAAGGAAGCCAGAATCCTATTCCTGGCTCTGCCAGTGCTCTGCTGCATGACTTCTAGGTGAATCACATCTGTGCCTCAGTTTCCTAATATATGAAATGGGTCTAGTGATGCTTACCTTCCTTTTTACTCACAGACCTAGTGGCACCTTGACATAATATTTCAACCAGCTCCACTGTCAGCTAATACTAGTAATCGTCCTGGACCATATCTGATCTTTGCCTAGTAAAGCTGGAGGTGCATTGAAATGCATTACAATCTCCTTGGAGCACTAAGAAGGGACTTTGCCATGATTATCTCTAGAGGTTTGTGGTCTGAATTGCAGTATTACTGAGTGGCCATAGGTGAACTGATGGAATCACTCCATTCCAGATACCACAGTCCAAAGCTCTTTTTTTCTGTTTGGGCATACCGCTGCTCAGTCTCCTCAGACAGGGCTCTGCTCGCGTAAGTGACCAGCTGCTCCTGCAAAATTGCTACCTCAACTCCTTTCTCCGATGCCTCATGCTGGAGTGTCAGTGGCTCTTCTGGCTTCAGGATAGGGCATTTGTAGTCATCTAACGCTCAGCCTGGACTCAGCCATAGTCTTTTCCTGTTTCTTTCCCCTGGGTCCCCTACAGGAGCCCCTACTCCTAGGCAAGTTCACTGTTCTCCATGGAAGTGGAGCTCACTCCCTGGGGTCCTTTCCAGGTCAAATTACTTCCAGACCCTGTCGTTGCTCCTCTGGTCCAGCTACAAGGCACTGTTGGAGAGACGACATCAAGCCTTCTGGGGGCTGCAGCGTCAAGCTCTCCAGATTGACGTTTGGCCAGAAAACCCTGAACTAGGCCCAAGGTAGCTGTTTGCCTGGAATCTGGACCCGTACCACTGAGTGAGGCCCTTTCACCAGATCTGAAGATCCAGTCGGTGCAAATGATTTGTTGGCTTTATATCTCAATACTGCAAGCAAATCATCCCCCCAGAGTAGTCATCTTGCTCACTAAGGCAGCTTGCATCACCGTTTGGCTGCACCTCAAGTCTATAAGCCCCAGTATCTCTTTCCCTTGGATTCATTTTGGGACCATTAACTTGGGGGGAAGGACAGGGAAGAGGAAGGAGTCGTCCTACAGGCAATCTCTAGTGCTGTCCAACCCTCTGTGTATTGGAATTCTATCCATGGGAACTCTTTCCTCATGTGCCCCTATTGCCCACAGGAGAAGTCGGTTGCTGAGCTCACGCCTAGGTGGCAGGGAGCAGGTTTAAACTATGAGTGTGACCTGCATCTGAGCTCAAGGGCTCTGGCCTGGTTGTTAGTGTCCCTGCGTGGTTATCTGGGAGATGGCTCAGCCCTGTGTCTCACTGAAGACTTCTCTCTGTGCAAGTAGCTCAGGTCACTGGGGTGGAGTTTGTACATGTTTTCTGTCATGCCCAGGGTGCAGCATCTGCTGGCGGGAGTTCAGTACCATCAGTGGCCCTGGTTGTCAAGTGAGTGGAGGCTCTACATGTCCCATCTCTAGCGATTTATCAGCTGTGAGAAATTTTTCCATTAGCTACACCACATCTGGCATTCACAGAGCACCCATGCCTGGCCCCTTATTGGAAGTATGGCTACAAACTGCTCCATTAGGACCAACTGTGCAATTGTCCTCCAGGCGAACCTACCGCCAGCAATACTCTTTTGATGCACTACCACCGGGGAATACCCTCTTGGGGTACGGTCCTGCTGTAAAGCACTGCCAGTGTGTCTCCTTGCATATACCATGATAACATAAAACAGCAGCCTTCACCCAACTATAGTCTTGACCCTGCTCTGTATCAAGACATGGTAGGCCAGCTGTGTCTGTCCCATCAAGTGTGGAGCCAAAACTAATGCCCAGTGCTCCAGAGGCCATTGAGAGGTCAGTGCCTCCCTCTCAAAGGCAGTGAGGAATGCCTCTGGATTGTTGTCTGGGCCCATCTTAGTTAACTTCACTGGCACAGGTGGCAGGGCTCCCCAGTATACTGAGCCCTGCAGGGCTTCCCTGGGCAGGCGCTGGTGGTCTTAACTGTTGCAGGAAGTCTCTCTGGAGTTCTTGCTGCTGGGACGAAATCTCCTTCAGCTACTGCTGCTGTTCCTGTTGCTGCACTGCTTGGGGCTTGCTGGGCTGTTCACTGCTGCAAGATTTGCTGCTGGAATTGCTGTTGCTAGTTGGCCTGCTGCTGTTGCCAGTTTGCCATCCACTTATGCCAGTGCTCAAGGTCCATAAAAGGAGTAGTATAGAACCTGTTTTTGTCTCAGGGCCTTGTATCGGCCTTAGGGCTTTGTTGCGTGCATTCCCAATTGTAGTCAGCTGACCCTTAGCCTGGGCTCGGCCATAGTCTCTTCCAGTCTGTTGTTCTGGGTGCCCTATGAGAGCCCCCGCTCTTGGGCTAGATCACTAATCCTCATGGTAGTTGAGCTCACTTGTGGGGTCCTCTCTGGGTCTAATTACTTCCAGTCCCTTGTGCTGCTCCTAATTAGCAATGTCTGAGTGCAAGGACTCTCGATAGGCTTGCTGTCAGTGGGAGGGTGGTGTGTCCCATCACAGCATCTGTTATCACTTTGTTTCCATGTGTCAGATGTTTTCTGTTGGTGACCAGCCCAGCCCAGCCCCACTCAACACTCTGCCTTCTGAGCTGATGTACATGTTCCGCTACTGCAGCCAGGTGTGGACAGAACTTTCATATGCAGTGGGGCTGGCATGTCTCTGACCACCTTCATCCTGTTGGGAACTGCTTTGAGCCTTAGCCCCAAAGTACGTCACCTCACACCATCTGAGCTGCATTTTTTTCTGGGTTCAGTTTCATGTTCTTTTCCTTTCACTGCTGTAGAAAAGCTTGTAATTTTCTGTATTGGTCTTCTTCAGTTTCTGTATTGTTGCTCCTTTCACCTACAGTGAGGACATCATCTGCAATTATTTTCATCCCAGGCAGTCCTTCTAGCCCTTGGGTGTTTCTTCTCTGCAACACTTCTGGTGCTAGGCTAAGGTTTATGCCCATTGCTAGGCACGGTCATCTGTAGCAACCACATGGTGTTGCAAAGGTTGTTATTATGGTGGACTTTGTTGTCTAGGTCTATGTGCCAAAATTCATTCCTCACTTCAGAGTGTAAAGATCAGGGGCGGTTCCAGGCCCCAGCACACCAAGCACATGCTTGGGGCGGCATGCCACGGGGGGCACTCTGCCAGTCTCCAGGATGCCTTCGGCGGCATGCCTGTGGAGGGTCCGCTGGTCCCGTGGCTCCGGTGGACCTCCCGCAGGCGTGCCTGTGGAGGGTCCGCTGGTCCCGTGGCTCCACCGAAGCCGCGGGACCAGCAGACCCTCCGCAGGCATGCCTGCAGGAGGTCCACTGGAGCCACGGGACCGGCGACCAGCATAGCGTCCCCCGCGGCATGATGCCGTGCTTGGGGCGGCGAAATGTCTAGAGCCGCCCCTGGTAAAGATCATGGCTGTGGAAAGTTTTGGCAAAATGTCATCAATTGGGGGCAGTGAATAATAGTATCTTTTCAGAGTCTTATTGTCTCTACAGATATAATTTCCCTGATGACTTCTTTACCACCACCATGCTGTTTACTCAAGCTGTTCTGGCCTGTCCAGCGTTGCAGATTGTCAAGCTCCTTGCATAAGGGATTATGCAGAGGCACTGGAATTTTTCTTCATACTAGGCACACAGTTTCCACTGTGAGGTCTACCTCCAGGTTCTGCTTTCCTTTGAAGAAGCAATCATCTTTGAAAACATCCCCATATGCTTTGAAAATTGTCTCCATTGTCCATGGGACTCCCCTTTTAGCTTCTCGCATTGCAACTATAAAATTCTGACACTAGATCAGATCCATGGCTGGTACGTCTGTGCTCCCCAAAAGGAGTTTGTGGCACTTACCATCCACCACCACAAATTTCAGTTGTTACCATCTGTTACTTTTGTCTGTCACATTTTCCTATCGGTTGCATTATGCTGTCATTGTAAGGGATTAGATTGTGACTGCTGTTTGTAATGGGTGTGTTCAAGTCCAATTCATCCCGAGGAATCACATTTCAGGAGGCCCTGTGTGATTTCAGCTGGAAAAGTGGGCATTTCCCTATTAACATTGTTATCAGCCTCCATGCGTACGCCGTCCCTTGTTGCTTTCCTGTCCCGACAGCCTGAATCTGATTTGTTCTTGGTCTCAAGGGGAAAGAGTCATGATGTCATCACCGCTGTCTGATGTGCCATCCCCCTCTTGTACAAATCTAGCTGAATCTTTCTGGGACCTTCCTCTGCTCTTTGTTCACACTGCTAGAATGGTTCAACAGGCCACGTTCCTTGAGTCCTAGAGCAGGGCACTTCTCTTTTTCCAGCTCATGCTGTCTCACAGAGTAAATGCATCTCGCTGTGGGTATGGAACCCTGGCCATCTGCTCTCCTTTGCTATTGTCACACTACTTGTTTTTCTGGTGGTGCTGTGCCTTCTAGGGCTTTCATCCTTTCTCTTGAGGCTTCTGCTGCACATCCCATGTCCAAGCATTTGACTAATATGATATTGCCTTCTCAGAGCATCCCCTCCCTCAAGTGGTGATCCCAAGTGCCACAGGCTATCCTGTCCTGAATCAGAGAGTCCATCAAGTTCTCCAAATTGCAGGTAGTGGCCAGTGTGCATAAGGTAGTAACAAAGAGGTCTAGCCCCTTCCCTTTGTATTGGTCTCTAGTGAAAAACTTGTGTCACTCCACAGTTTCATTTTGTTTTGGGGAACAATGATTTCCCAGGGCTACTAGGACTGCTGTGAAGCTTGAGGCACTGGTGAGCTTCAGCGTGCTGCAGATCTCTCTGCCTTGTTCCCCGATAAGGTAAAATAATAATTTTACTTTCCTGTTGTCGTCGTCCTCTATGGACAGGTCAGTGTACAGCTTGAGCTCCTTCTTCCACCAGGTCCATCGCTGGACTAGGTTTGCAACTGCAAAATCCAGAGCTGCGGGGGTGGAGGGCTTCAGACAAAGTTCCATGTCTCACGGCATCAGCTGCTGGACTGCAGAGAACTGACAGCTCAGATGCTGCCACCATGTTTCATTCAGAAAGTGGTGCTGAATGCAGGTTAAGATGAACAAGTGGAGCTTTATTACGCTCTGTGCACAGCTCTGTCCATGTGGCTGAGTAGCTTCCAGCCTCCTAACTCCCTGCATTCCCTGTTCCACTGGTGTCCTGTCAATAATTAACAATCTCTTCAGAGAACATGGGTTCCACTGATCATGATACACAGGGTACCTGGGCCCTAGAGGGGACGAGTCTGGTTGAGTTAGAGACCTGGAGAGTCAGCATTGTCTAAGAGGACAGATCAGAGGAGCAAGGAAAAGAGGCAGGGGAGAGTTACCTGGAAGAGACAGGGAAGATGCAGAGAGCAGAAAAGTTCTGCAGCCTCAGTTCTTTGGAGACCAGCGGAGGGGCTAGATTGCTGATCTTCCTGAGCCAGAGAACCAGTGCTGAAAGGCTGAACAGGGCTGAGTTGTTGGACTGTGTTTGGATAGAAGCATCCTGAGACTGGTCACTTGCAGGTGATTGGTCTGGAGAGTGGGGCCCTGGAACCAGCAGCGGCTCCAGGCACCAGCACTCCAAGCCTGTGCCTGGGGTGGCAAGCCACGGGGGCGGGGGGTGCTCTGCCAGTCCCTGCGAGGGCGGCAGTCAGGCAGCCTTTGGTAGCGCGCCTGTGGGAGGTCCACCAGTCCCGCGGATTCGGCAGCAATTCGGCGGCAGGTACGCAAAGCTGCAGGACCAGCAGACCTCCTGCAGGCAAGCCGCCGAAGGCTGCCTGACTGCCATGCTTGTGTTGGCAAAAAAGCTAGAGTCGCCCCTGCCTGGAACAAGAGCAGAGAAGAACAGAGAACTGAGTGCTGGTGGAGTCACGAGTGGGAGACCAGGAAGTGATGTCTCTGGAGAGGGGAATGGAAAATCGTGGTATCTTTTATGTTTTCCTGTGGGAATTGGGAGGCCCATGAGGGTTCTACAGACTATTGTATGTGTGTGTGCATAAATTATACCCAGAGGTCATGGCAGGTCTAAGAGGAAACTTAGGCAGGCATGCCTTTTGTCAGATAGCCTGATTCAGAAGGGGCTCCAGGCAGGGTCAGCCTGGGCATGCACATACTATTTTACCATAATAAAGTTTTTACAATGCTGAAATTTCACATTTTGTTCCCCTCCCCTCATGCACACACCTTAATCAGAATACTTAATGGTTTAGTTTCTGGTGAAATTCCACTATGTTTGCAATAAGCATTGAAGTTTGTCTATAACATTTTTCCAACCTGAATCAGATCATAGTTGTAACTATCTGCAGAGTCATTTTAGAGCTCTATTCTTGGAAGTGAATGTGGATTCTTGAAGTAGCTCAACACCTGGGGTGAACTCCAGGCCTCTTGAAGTCAGTGCTAAAACTCCCATTGACATAAATGGGTGTCCGGATTTTACCTGTGATTTTTAACATAATCTTTCCTGGGGCTTTTCTAATAAAATATACAAGAGTTACCTCTGGGTCCACCTCGCTACCAAGAGGCTCTAGGCCTCACTTGATACATTTCAGCCTTCAATTAACTTTACTTGTACAAGTTGATGTTGGCACTCACTCATTTTGTCAACTGCTGGTTCAGAAGGAATCTGAGACTGCACACCTACGGTGGCTAGCAAACCCCAGAAGTCCCAATTGTCAGGTAAACTCTTGAGTGGTGATCCCAGGGAATAAGTATGTGTGTCAGCTCTGGTTATGCACCCTGTGCTGGATACACTCACCAGGCTGCTGTGTTTGGTCTCACACATTAGGCTCGTGTGCTTTTAAGCTTCCCTGGGTCTCAGTAGGCTCTATCCAATCAGCTCTCTCTCTCTTTGGGCCTTTCAGGCCCATGTCTATGTGTTGTTGTATAGCTTCTTCCAGAGGCGAGGAGGTAATGCGCATCAGGACTCATGGCTGACTCACTACACGTTGAGGCATTCAGCAATTTCAGAAAAGGAACTAGCATTGATAAATTTCACGCCGATTCCCCAAATCATCACAGTGACGTTAGGCAGTTGAAATAGTGCGTGGTCTGTAGAGAAATCACAGTGGTAAACCTATCACTAGAGAAGAAGGGAAGGGTTTAATAAGGCGGCAAATCCTGGGCCAGACTTCCATTGTGTTTATGCATCACAACTCTCCAAGCTTGAAGTAGGAAGTTCACAAGGTTCTGACCATCCCTGGGAGGCATCAGGCTTCAGTAAAGCAGGAAAAGCATCCTTTGTCCTGTGCTGTTAGGAAGTCTTGGGAATGAGGAGGAATGGTCTAGGAAAATGAGACTTGAAGATATACTGGCTGTATTCCTCCTCCTCCTGGGGTATTTTGTTGAGAGCATTGAGGTACATTTTAAAAAATCAGGATGCTTCCTCTGTTGTCTCTCTTAGTGTGCTGTGGTAGACTAGCCCATTGGGTCAGTTTGGGAGAGACTGTAAACAGGACTGTGTGTGATAGAGTTCAGCACAAGAGCTTCTTAGCCCTGTTCCTAGCATTTCCCATTAGTAAAGTGAACTCACCAACAGCCGTGAAACTGAGTGTTCCCAACATCCCAGCTCCTATTGCTCCACTGCTGTTTAGCCACCAGAGAAGAGGGAAAGAATATGCTCTGCATGTTGTCTTCTTTTGTTCTCCCTTCTGTCTCTTCCATGCTCCTTTTCTAGTGCTAAACTTGACCAAGGGGAAAAGGTACCCAGTAGACCCCACAGAAATTTCTTTAACTTCAGATAAAAGCTGAAGTAGATATTCCCTTAGGGTAGGGGACTACACATCTCCTTACCTGTAGGCAAGAATATTCGCTATTACTTTTTTTCTTTCGAATTTTTTCTCCCTCAAGTTTGTGTCCTATCTGCAGTTGCTTGCCCACAGTCCCATCTCTCTAGCTCTGCATAATCACTTGAGGGTGGAATGTCCTGCAAGCATGATTTGCAGATTGATTGATAGCTGCTAAGACCTATGAGAAATTAGAGATCAGTGAGATAAGAAAAAAAAAAAGGTTGCTGAGCAACAACACAACATAAAGATGGTTACAGTCTATTTTTACAGCAAGAAGGTTTCAGAAGGCTATAAAAACACTTTTTCCAGAATCTTTCTTCATAGCTGTGGAATGACAGTGTCGTAGATGGGAGAAATGTAGGAATGCAGCTGCTAGTTGCTCCAGAATAAATCATTTTGGTGTACTTGATGCATATGGGAAACAGTCTTCTTTTAGAACATTGAAAGTCCCCAGGTATTTGAGCATGGATTCTTTCTGGCCAGTCAGACTATAAGCTGAATGGACTCTTAAGTCCTTAAGAAAGGGGAAAAATGACACAGTCCTTGCCTCGTACCAACTTTTATATTTCTTTCTTTCCCAAATATAATGTGTATGTTTCTAGCACAGTAGCCAGTGCAGCTGGGAATGATAGTGATCACCTTGATTTTAAGACCAGAAAAACCTAGTCCTGTAATGCTGCAAAGCTTTTAAACAACAATTGGAGAGGAGTCTGTGAGAGCAGTGCGGACAAGAGCTAACCTGTTGTAATGTGCATGTTACAGGTTTGTTGACAACCCAAGAGACTGGAATCCTGCAACCATACCAGAGCCTAATTATGTAAGGTTTGATCCAAAGCCTGTTTTGGTCCACTGATACTTCAGTGACAGATGTCTTCCAAATATCTGAAATATCCTACTGCTTAGAAGTATGATGGGTTACCAGCTATCATGGAGGGCCTATTGGATTGGCAGTGAACAATCAACAGCCATCACCAATAGCCAAGAAGATCTGGCTCGGAAAAAAGACTATTGTGATTCAAGAATTTACTTCAAAATTTTAAAAATCTCTTGGTGACATTGAGCCAGACTTCTGTTCTAGGCACCATTCTCATGAATAGCCCTGACCTCCTGCATTCCCCCATTGTTAGGGCTTTCGTTCTCATACCACTTATAGAAAAACCCTATGGAATTTAGTAAGGATGAAATCAATAAGGGTCTGTAGAAATTAAGGAGGGTTCTATGGAAATTACTCTTAAAATCTATAGAATTTATTAAAGAGTGAAATCCTTTTAATGGTTTTTGTTTCAGTCAACACTGTAGAGTTCAGCAGCACAGGTACCATTCTCTGTTGCGTTCTATAGCTTAGCTGAATAAAAAAAAAGAGAGCCCTACTAGAGAATTCTATAGCTTGGTTTAAAAACATCTATTGGAAGGATTTACTTTTCTATTAATTCTTTTGCATTCTTCTATAATATGTGTTTTAATAGGGAGTTTTTCTTATTATTCTGTTCTATATCTTTATAAGCACCTTAGCAGAGTGACTTTGTAAATAAAATTATTTTTGTTAGAAAACGATGAATGTTCTACACTAGGTAGATGCATACTTTGTTTCATTTTTAAAAAGCCAAAGTCCTTTATAGTTTGTGTCTGATGCCCCCTGTTGAGCAAATTCAAGTACTTGAAAAGAACAGGAGTACTTGTGGTACCTTAGAGACTAACAAATTTATTTGTCTCTAAGGTGCCACAAGTACTCCTGTTCTTTTTGCAGATACAGACTAACACAGCTGCTACTCTGAAATCAAGTCCTTGAATATTCCTTCTCCGGGTACATTTAAAAGTTTTATCTGGAATATGTTTTAAGGCTTAAAATGTATTCTAGATAAACTTTTAAATATACCCGGAGAAGGAAAACTCATTCTCTGTGCAGATTAATTTTGAACATTAATTTTTCTCTGTAGGAAGTTTTGCTGGTGCATTCTTTCTACAGATTACTCATTTGAAGGATATCACTCATTCAGTTCCATAGTTATCTGTCCCACAAAAAATTAGTTTCCCCTCACTTTTGTTGAAAATTATTTATTGATCTTAAAAGCAAAGAATCATGAACATTCTAGAGTAATTTACATCATAGGAATGAATCCCACAGCATTTTAAATTTTCTATATTAATGTATATTATATTCCTCATTTTGGGTCTGACACATACTGTGTCCCCTATTTAGGTCTTGACAGGTGGAGAAGCATGTCCTGACAATAGTTTAGAATGTGGACCCATGTCTAGCAGTGAGGCTACCAGATTTGGGGGGGTTGCGTTTCAGTTCCAGAATGTGTATCCAGAATTGGCATTTTTGTTTTAAGTCACAGTGATATCTAAGAAGGCAACTGTAGTGTTCTTTCTCCCCTTTAGTTATTTTTTCCTTTTATCCTCTAACTCTTGCTGCCACCCTGTGGTAAACAGAGACACACTCAGTCCCGCTTTACTAGAGTAGTTAAATGGAGCATGTTTTAAAGGTCAAGACAGGAGCAAGCAAATATGCAACTTCCCTGAAGCCATCTTGCTAGAACAGAGGTTGTCAGATTTTTTTAAAATTGGGGAACACCCCTTAATATGAAGATGATCTCCTGAACATCTCTCCTCTTAATTGCTTAGATCTCGCAGTGATTGGTGTCTTACAGATACCTGAGAGCTGCCATGTTCCAACCTGAGGCTTGAGAAAAGTTGGCAAAGTTTGCAAGGAAGGAAGCATGGTACAGTGGTAAAAGCACTAGTCTGATGGTCAGGAAAACAAGGTTCTCTTCAAGGTTTTGTCATTGACTTTCTCTGTGATCTTGTGCAAATCACTTCATCTCTCTCTATTTCCCCATTTATCTATAAAAAGAGGGAGGAGGGGTGATGTGTCCTCCTGTGTAAAGTGCTTTAAGATCCTAGATGAGAAGTACTATATAAGAGGTAAGTAGAAGTATGTAGGAGGGGACTGGAGAGATTTTGTTTCTCCTGCTTTACTTTCTCTCCCATTGCCTTTTTTTTGCTCTCTCAAAACTTTCTCATCTCTCCCAGTTCCTTATGCCAGGATGTGCCATATGCCTCAGACAGTCCAGTCATCAAATGTCTCACTCCACCTACGTGACAGAATGTACCCCTGTGTCCACACACTACTGTAATATATTTTGTACAAAGTATGCCTTGTGAAATATCATTTGAAAACTCATAATTTACTGGTCATTATTGTCTTCATAAAATGTGTGTGGCAATATTGTATGTGAAGTTATAAGATTCTTCTGTATGGCGTTATTAACGCATGCTTCAATCTGAGCTTGGCAAACAGGTCTGTCTCAAACAAAGGAATGTGTGCTCAGCTTAATGTAGATTTAAGCAATAAACAGAGTAGTCAAGTCAGAAGGGAAACAAAGGAACATAAGAGTGGCCCTACTGAGTCAGACCAAAGGTCCATCTAGCCCAGTATCCTGTCTTCCAACAGTGGCCAGTGCCAGGTGCCCCAGAGGGAATGAACAGAAGAGGTAATTATAAAATGATCCATCCCCTGTTGCTCATTCCCAGCTTCTGAAGATCAAACAGGTGAGGAAAAAGCATCAGGGAACATCCTTTCCCATAGACTTTTTGTCTCCTGGTACACTGCTGGAAATATTTTTCATGAGGGGGACTGTAATTATAGACAGGAGGGGTAAACACCCCAAGGCCCCCGCCTTTCTGCCGTTGGCCATTGCATTTGCAGCATCTGAAGTGACAAAGGCAGCATGAGTTGGATTCTGGGAGAAGGGGTCCAGACCTAAGAAGTTTGATCAGTAAGATTGCTGAAAGCATGTGCTGAGAGAGCTTTGCTTTGAATGTAATAGTTTGTTAAGCTAGGCACCTGTTGCATTTTATCTCTATTTTTCTTCTAACCATTTCTGACTTTAATGCATCTTTATTTGTATTCAAAATATCTCTTTTTGTAGTTAATAAACTTGTTTTTATTATTTTATCTTATCCAGTGTGTTCAAATTGAAGTGCTAGGGGAAACTCCATTTAGAGTGGCAAGGTGTGTGTGTGTGTGTGTGTGTGTGTGTGTGTGTGTGTGTGTGTGTGTGTGTGTGTGTGTGTGTGTGTGTGTGTGTGTGTATTATTAGAGCCCTGTGCGGATACAAAATGTATATCAACGGTTGTGGATATAAATCGGATATCTGCAGAGCTCTATTGGAAACTGCAGTGGTGAAAGCAGCAGCATGTCAAGTTGCTGCTCACAGGAGCCAGCACCCCACATGGGCAGCTCCTCTGGTGTAGCTGTACTGCCACCAGCCCTGCCCACTGGGGTGGGCACCAGGCTAACTGGCAGCTATTCCTGGTTGTGCCAGTGTGCAAGCAGCTTGCAATCCCCTGGACAGCTGTCCCTTCCATGCAGCAGTCTGTGTCTCCTGTCCAGGAACATGCAAGCCTCTTGCATGCACTAGCATGACCAGAGACATCTGCTGGTGAGCCTGATGCCCACCCCAAGCGATGGAGCTGGGGGCGGTACAGCCACGCTAGAGGAGCTACCTGCGCAGGGTGCTGGCTCCTGCGAGTGGTGACCTGACATGATATAAAACATTATAACCATGCAGGGGTCTGCATATTCTTCCTATTAAAGAAATAACGCAATTTATATAAACTTCTACTGTCCAGGAATGTTGCTGAGCAGTACAGGAGATAGATTTCTGGGGGAAATCTGAGACTGGAAGTGTGTTGGGGTCATCCTGCAGTATAACCAAAGCTGGTGAGAGCCAGAACATAAGCCAAGTGTGGCTGGCAGGCCACAGTTACCCACACGTGCTCAGGGTGTGCTTTGCATGCTAGAAGAATGTCTGTGAGCAGCCCAGGTGGGAGCTGCTTCAGCCAAAGAATTGCAAGGTGGGCAGGGGTGACACAACTATTTATCAGTCTGGTATGTCACAAGACTGAGACCCAAGGCCAGCTCAGGGAACCAAATACAAGTCAGGGCAGGGATTGCACGCCAGAGAACAAGGAACATTCCCTTGACCCAAACTCCATTTTCCACTCTGGTCATGTATCAGAAGTGAAAGATGGATTAAAATGTGATGACAGAGAATGGTACAAATCAGTGGAAATGTGAGGTGGTTATAGGAGGTTGACAGGGAATGTGAAAAACTTACCAATGCTGGATGCTCCTGCTTCAGGAGAGAGACCAGACAGCTTGTACCTTCCCTGAGGCAGCTATAGGACTTGATCATACAGTAGATTAAGACAGGATGAAAATAAATGTTAGAGCCTGATTCAAAGGCCATTGAAATCTATAGGAAGACTCTCATTGATTTTAGTGGGCTTTGGCTGAGGCCTTTAATTATATGGGTGGGGGTGTCTAGTTACAAACTCACACCATTTTGTGTCTGCTGTGTGTGGTTTTGTTTTCTTCCTGGGAGTAGGATTTTAAGTTAATTACTACTAATCCTCCCCACCATTCCAGTCTCTCCTGGTCCCCCTTACTCCTAGTTCTGTCCCCATGAATCATCCTCACCGACTTCTCTCCCTCTTTGATGTAAATCCTATTCAGAATCTCACATAGGTATCGTATCCTACCCTGAGTGGTTATTTAGCTAAATTGTACACATTTAATACTTTTGAATCCCTGCTATCTCCAATTTAAGCTGTTTGCTTTTTCAGATTCCTATTTCTTTAAATTCAATATTCTCATTGTCCTCAGGTCATGCTTACTGTCCAGAGTACCAAGAGTGGCTCCCTGTGTCCGTCTACCCACACAGTTTCCTTATTGTACTACTTTCCTCGTGAAGTGATTATATTGCTTATCACTGTTGATCAAGTTGATTGTTGTAGGTGAGTCTGGTGTTGATTCTGGATCCTCTCCAGTTGCCCCAAAGAGCTAATAATCCTGGGTAACTAATGGGGGAAGTGATTAAATAAAGAAGCCAAGTGATAGAAAATGGACTTCAGCAGATGGTATGTAAATTCCATAATCTTTACTTGGAACTTGTAAAAGCAAACTTTTGTCATGAATTTTGTTCATGCCCCTTTAAGGGGAGGCCTGCAGATTTATTCTTTTTAAGGAGCAGATAACATGTGGCTATTAAGTGCAAGCTGTTCAGTGTCCTTGGATGCTCCATTTTGCAAACTGCGGCAGAGGAAGTTTGTACAGTAGGGAAGTAGCCTGACTTCCTGCCTACTGCTGCCTGATCTCCCTCCTGCTCTCTCTACCATGCCCCATGGCTCCCATACTTGCCACTTACTACCTTTTCCTCATCCTATTGTTGGGGAAGGGGAACCTGTCTGGTTGCCCTCTCCCAGTTGTCTTTCCAGAGCAAGAGGGGCTGACAGACAAGGTCTCCTGGCAAAGGCAAGAGGTGGTGTGACTCCCCCTCACCTCTAAAAGAACAGGGGAAGTAGGAAGGTAATACCTAGCAGGTAGTTGTTAAAGGAAACGTAATGTTCCCTAGGTACCACACTAGGTCTTTATGAAGCTTGCCCCTCCTTGCCACTGTGATTAGTGCAGTGTTTGCTGCAGCAGAAGGAGAGGGAGGGTTTCTGTCTTCCATTGTCTTAAGTGAGGAATGGGGAGGAGAACTGGGACACCTCCTAGCCCTTCAGAGGACCTTGTGGGGTAATGAAAACTCTTGGTGGCTTCATCCAGTCATCTCCCTCCAAAGAGACCAGGTGGGAAGGGAGCCAACCAGCAGGCACAGAAGTGGTAGAAGGATAATAATCCCTCCTGCTGAGACTGATGGTAAACAGGAATATCACAGGGCATGAGGAGGACTGGAGTGGAGGGATATGTTGAGTGAGAGGTCATGGCTGGCATTTCAACTTGAGCTTACAAATCAGCTTTCAGGAATAGCTTAAAGACCTGTCCACTGAGGTGCAGGGTTTCGTTAAGGACACAGTCACAAACAAACAACCCTGTCAAATTTGTGCAGTTGCAATATTAAGAATCAACTTTTGTATGTTCTGTTGTGTTGATTCAGGTCAGATTTCTACAGTAATAGCACAGTTCTAGTTTTTCTCCTTTGACTGATTTTCTGTCTTCTGGTGCATGCTGTGAAGTTGAATGGGCAGATGCCATTGTTAGCTGTATGCTGTTACTGTGGAAATTTAGACAGCAGATTCTAGAAGCTTTTGGGGAGAATGAAAAGGCTTCGTTATGGAACATCTCTGGCTGAGAGCAGAGTTAGAGTCGCAGAATCCTTTGGTGAGTGGACTGAAGGGATGAGTGAATAAGGTAAAATGGCTTCATTATCTCTGATAGAGCATGAAAGGCAGTCCAAGCTGTATTTAACAGCAAAAGGTGGCATCTTCAAACTTCTAGACCAAGAGGGAGGCTAAGGTAACCTCATTGTTTAGGATCATAAGTAAGGAAAATAGATTGAGGTTGAACTTACATTCTTCCTCTGTTTCTATATATTTATGTCAGTGTTGGTCTTCCCATATTTTTACTGCTGTTCAGATTTTGATTAAACCTGTGTACTCTTGTTTATCACCTAGTAATAGTTACTCATAAATTAAATATTTTAGCTACTTGTATTCACGTGCCTGGTGGACAGTGCTTGATTTTAAATTCCAGTAGTGATGCAGTAAAGGAGAAGTAAGGTCTAATATGATTGCCTTTGAGGTATATTATGTGACATACGAAGAGGAATCCAGGGAGACTGTCTTTAGTACTAGAGAATTTTAAAACATGTGATGTGTTCTGAATTCAATCTGGAAGCAAAAACTTAATGTTTTATCCTCTTATAAAGAATCCATCAAATTGTGTCGCCAGCTGACTGGATAGAAACTGAGGGTTGTCTCATGCACTCGGTCTCCTGATAGTGTTTAGAAGAGTGGTTCTCAAACTTTTGTACTGGTGACCCTTTTCACATAGCAAGCCTCTGTGGGTGACCCCGGCCCCCCTTTTAAATTAAAAGCACTTTTTTATATATATATTTAACACCATTATAAATGCTGGAGGCAAAGTGGGGTTTGGAGTGGAGGCTGACAGCTCGCGACCCCCATATAATAATCTCGTGACCCCCCTGAGGGGTTCTGACCCCCAATTTGAGAAACCTTGGTTTAGAACAATGTGCTTCAGAAGCCAAAGATAAATAGGCAGGATAGATGGCAAATACTCTGGAAGAGAAGTTACCAAGTTTTTATTTATTTATTTTTTACACTCCAGGAAAGATAACGATTGAGATCTGTTGTGGAAGGAGCAGGATTTGTGCCTGTAAAAGAACTGGGGCTCTGATTTGATGGGACAGTTTATTTCAGATAATAGCTCTTCTCCATCTCTTAATTCTTGGATGCATTTTTTAATCTTCTTGAATTTATGATTTGTACATTAATTGTAGACTATTTCCAGGGGTGAAAGTAACTTAGAGGACTTACTGGTGTCCCTGCCAGCAGGTATATGGGATCTTGGGGAGCAATTACCACACAGGTGGGGTACCAATTAATTTCTTTATTAAAGGAAAAAGGAAGTGGTGGGAATTTAACAATGAAATGCAATGGGATGGGGTGTATAGGGTGTTTACAATAGACAATGATGGGGGGGTTCTTATTGAACAGTGTAGGGAGTTTTAACAGTGGGGTACAGTAAGTGAGGTTCAGCACAATGGGATACAGTACAGTCAATAAGCGTATCAAAAAGAAATGCAAAATAAAATGGTAGCTTCTATATAAAATGGTCAACAATCTTAGATAGAATGTATTAAGTGGTTAGTGGCCTTATACACAATGTAACACAATGGTATCAATGCAAATACAAAGTATATCAGAAAAGTGGAAGCAACCAATGGGGTGTTATAATTACAAGTAAAATGTGAATATAAGTGAACTTATGCAATGTAACGGTATAAAAGAAAAGTAATGACTTAATTTGTGAGGCTAGGATAGCAGATAATCTGTCAAGGAACAGGAGCGGGGAGGGGAGTGAATGATTAGTGGCAACTGATGAGAGGAGAGTGTGGCTGGAAGCAGCGAGAGACTCTGAAGCCCTGCAGGGTAAGGACAATGGAGCAGTGTGATGGTGATCTTCGGTAGGGGAGGGGCAGCGGAGAAGTGTAAAGAAGGGCTAGAGAGAGGTTTAAGCAACAAGCGGACACCCCAAAGACTTGGCTGCTTTTTTTCCTTTGTTTTTGAAGTCTCACAGGGGGAGAAGCAGCAAGGAGTTTGGAAGTTCGGAGGGTGATACAGATGCGGGGGAGGGGGGGAAGCAGCAAGGAGTTTGGGAGGTTCGGAGGGTGGTGCAGACACGGGGGGGGGCCAGCAAGGAGTTATAACAAGGAGACATGGAGAAGCACACAGAGGGGGAGATTGGAGCGGGGGAAAAACGGACATGAATTCAAGCGGCAAAAACCTTATCTATAGACACGGAGAAGTACACAGAGGGGGAGATTGGAGCGGGGGAAAAAACAGACACGGGAAAGTTCAGGGAGAGATCGGGACAGCGGGGAGACTAATTCAAGCAGCAAAAACCTTATCTATCTTAACCAACAACTAGGCAAAACAACAAATATCACAATTCTAAGCAAAACTATAACAAGCAACTATACGGAGCAACAAAACAGTAAACTATAACAAGGCAGGTGAACTTACAAGCTCTACAATCTTAACAAACTATGACTTATTAAACTAAAAAAACCCAAAACCTATGGTGCACCTTAGGCTATGGGGAAGTCACAGAGGGCAGAGTGGTATGTGGCCAGGATGCAGCTCCCAAGGAAGCCAAGGGATGATGGCTGAAGCCAAGGGATACAGCTGAAAGCAGGGAGCCCCGAGGCAAAGCCCACAGGAGCAGAGCTTAGCAGCGGCACAAACTTATTTTTAGCAGCAAAGCGCAGCGGAGTTTGAGAGGTTTTAAGACACAGACCAAGGTTTAGCTTGAGTCTGTGTGCTGGGGAAACAGAGCCAGCAGCTAAAGCAATAAAATAAAAGTACAGAAAGTTTTACAGAGGGATTCTTACCAGTCCCCAAGGCAGCAGCAAAGGCAGAAGCAGCAGCAACATCAGAAGAAGCAAGGAGGGCTCGGTACAGTCTCAATAATCAGGAGGTCTCTCAGGTAGCAATTCGTTCTTCGTGGGGGGGGGCGTTCAAAAAACGGGGGTACGCTCAAAAATAAAACGAGAGCTGAGAAAGGACCCCCCAGAACCCCTGGCTGATCAGACCAGGCAGAAATGCAGGAACCTTTCTGATGTTTGTTTCAAAAATGTCTGTTTTTAAAGGCAAACTCAGGCAGTTTCCCGCCAGTAATCCTGATAGGCTCCCTCTGTCACAGGGGAGGAGGCACAGGGAAAAGACTGCAGGTGAGCACAGAAACATGTCTGGGCAGAGTCCTGTGCAATAGGTGACTCAAAAGCACGTGAGGCCTATGACTCATGCCCAGGATCTTAAAAACACAATAGGTCTTGCAGCTCTGGACATTGCCTGCTCTACACCGAGCCCAGGTTCAAGGAGGTGATAACGGGACTAACCCTTTGAACAGGGCAGTGGTCCCATTTACCACACAGCACAAGTGGCCATCCCTTTGAGAAGGGCAATGGCTCTTGTTAAACAACTTAAGGGGCCCTCCCTTTGAGAAGGGCAGTGGCCCTGGTAAACAATTTAACAGCCAGGGAGCGGCGGCCACAGGAAGAGAACAAAAACAAAATGGAGTATGGGGACAGCTGTAAGAAACAAAATGGAATAGAGGGATAACTGTAACAGACAACCGGTGCTGCTGGAGTCCTGAGGGGGGCGGGGCCTCAACCAGAATAGGTGGGGCCTCTCAAGATTTAAAGGCCCTGGGGCACCGGCTGTGGCTGGGAGCCCCAGGGCCTTTAAATCAACTTGGGGCTTCCAGCTGCAGAGGTGGCTGGGAGCCTCTGGGGCTCATGGGCAAATTAAATGGCCCGGGGCTCTGGCTACCATGGAGCTCCGGGCCCTTTAAATCCCAACTGCAGCTCCATCGGGGATCTAAAGGGCTCGAGGAGCCCTGAGCCTTGCTGGGCTGGGGCTGGGATTTAAAGGGCCCAGAACTCCTGCAGCTGTGGGGAGCTCTGAGCCCTTTAAATCCTGGCCCCAGCCCAGCTGCCAGAGCTGTGGGCAGGATTTAAAGGGCTCGGAGCTCGCTGCGGGGAGCCCAGAGCCCTTTTAATCCCAGCCACTGGCTCTTGCCAGTACGTCATACCTGACTGTACTGGCTTACTTTCACCTCTGACTGTTTCTCTTATCTCTCTTTAAATGCTGGGCAGGCAGATCATGCAGACTTTCTGAAATCTGCAGCCCAGGCTGCTTTAGAAATGACTTCAGTGGGAATTGGCTCAAGCTCCTAGAGTGAGAATTCCAAAGTGAAGTCTAACAATGGGTCATTGTATAGCAGCAAAAAGCCCCTGGGCACAGCTTTAAAAAGTGGCTAAGTTTCATTAGAAAATGAAACTTAGGCTCCAAAGTCACGTAAGTGCATTAGAAAATGTTACCCCTTGTTACCATATGACCCAGCATGGGCTCAGTTTTACTATTAAAATAGAACGGAAGATACACACCCAAGTGCCACATTAAAACAAAGACAAATCCATATGAAACTTTAATTTCTCAAATGCTGTAATAATCTGTATGGATAGTGCACTAAATAGTGGCATTTTTCCTTAACTTTGGTATCTTGTCACATGTTAATTAAATGCCTGAAAAGTTCCTTAGAAGATTAATGTGCCTATAAAATGATGATAGTGCACAGATTTGAATGTAATTTGGGAACATTATATGGCCTTGCTGTTTTTCTCACATTTTTAAAGCTCAGTGAGCCCTTTCAACAAAGAACTGATGCTAATGCAATAGTCTAATTTTAAAATCTTAATTAGGGAGCTGAGAAGGAAATCTTCTAAACTTTAGTAATGTAGGCTCCCTTCATCTTCTGATTCCCCTGGTCTGAACTAGTTTGTAGGCCTTAGTTTACAGCATTGCTTACTGAAAAATATTTGCCCTTTCTTGTTTTGATTTTTTGAGTCTGTCCTATGTTTTTGATCCGGAAAGCACAAAACATAGTCCATGTGCTGCATGCAAAGGCTTCAAAAATCAGGTGTGGCTGGGCCATGCTGGGCTCCCTCTCAGCCATGTCAGAGATTGTGGGTCAGATTCTGATCTGTTTACACTAGTGTGAATCTGGAATAACTTCACTGTCTTCAGTATAGTGGATCTGGATGTATACCAGAGTCACTGAGATCATAATCTGAGCCTCTTTCTCATCCCACAATGTAATCATTTTACTATATGTTTGTACAGTACCTAGCACAATGGGGCCTTGACCAGGATGAGGCCTCTAGGTACTACCGTAGTATACATGTTAAATAGAGTATCAGAGAGTTCAAAACTCCTGCTCAGTTACCACCAGGATGGAAAGTTGTATAAATACTTAGTTTAGCTAGATATATGCAGAGGCACTGGAAGCCGTGTGTTTTATTGGTATAGAATTGTTACTGTGTAGACAGAGGAGCAAAAGATAGCTAGCTAGTGATATGATCCAGTCTTGCCACAGTTCCTTCCATGTCTGACATGCAGTTATTCCCATAAAGCTTGGAGATGCAGCGTATAGAGATGGAGTCTCATAAATCAGAGAGAGTGCAGAGAAGAGCCACAAAAATTATTTGAAGACTAGGAAAAAATGCCTTACAGTGAAAGACTTAAGGAGATCAACTTGTTCAGCGTATCAACAAGAAGACTGAGCAGTGACTTGATTACAATATATAAATTCCTACAAAGTGAGAGAAATCTAGTGGAGAAAGGCAAAATGAGAACTAGTGGCTGGCAATTTAAGCCAGACAAATTCAAATGAGAAATACGGCACAAATCTCTGGCACCAGCACTGAGCGCAGACTATTGCAGCCAAGTGCTTTCTGAGGGCTTTCGGGGTCATTATTTGTCACTGCGGTGAATGAGAGGTCCAGAAAAAGCTAACAGAAAATGATAGCAAAAGACAAGGAACCTAAAAATTAGACATTTCGCTAGAAAAAATATTGACCTCAAGTCTCCGAATGAGAATTGCCAGTAACCAGGCCCTGTTGGCAAAGTACGATTATTTGAACTGGATTTTGTATCTAAAATTGCAGACGAGCTTCCCTAAGATAAAAGGGAGGATTTTAAGTCTTGGCTTGCTGAAGTTCAATTTATGGAACGTACACCCCTCCAAACAGTCCTTGGTGCTTCCAATACATCTTCCAAATCTGTGGCCACTTTAATAGCAATGGAGATCTTGGCTCTAGTCATCAAGGATCACTAAGGGGGTGCAAACTACAATTGCAGATCTTCTGTTTAAGGGATGAGAACTTTTCAGTGTGAAAACAGATGAAGCTTTATACTCTCTGAAGGATTCAGCAAACAGAGGTCTTTGAGTCTGTGCTCCTACACCAAAGCAGAAGCACTTGAAGTCATAACCAGATCAGAGGCCATCAATATGCCATACTGGCAACCTGAACCACCTAGAAACCCCCACAAATTGCACAGGAGGAACTCCTCTGCATCCATTGCCTTGCCAAAACCTCCGCTCTCGTCGTCATCAAGGCAGCAGATTTGACTCCTTCCTCATGAGTGGGGTACAAATTCTGTTGGATTTTCCTTTTTGTATGCCCTCCATTTGGGAGTCATTTA
Organism: Gopherus flavomarginatus; assembly: GCF_025201925.1. Taxonomy (NCBI): domain Eukaryota; kingdom Metazoa; phylum Chordata; order Testudines; family Testudinidae; genus Gopherus; species Gopherus flavomarginatus. The sequence goes on from NC_066620.1 coordinate 90,673,861, forward strand.
TTTTATTTTTCTGGAGTTTGGACCACCATCATGGTGGATTGCTGGGCCCTGGAAATTGGAGAAGGGGGCTATTCCACCCAATATCAATCCCCCACAAAACCCTAACCAGCTTTCTGGTTCCTTTTCAGGCACCCCTCTGACAACAGAATGTTCTCGCAGGAGGTACAGTCACTTTTAATTCTCAGAGGTAGCAAAAGAACACAGAGAGGGAGGGGTTTTACATTCCTTCCTTTCTAATTCCTAAAAAGAAAGGGTCTTGGTGCCCTCATCTGGACCTGAGACAAATGAACCTTTCAGTTTGCAAGTTCAAGTTCTAGATGGTAACTCTGGCTGAGATAATTCCAATCCCTGATTCACTTGGCTGATGGATAGTTCTTGCCCTCTAGCATGCTCATTTCCAGATAGCAGTTCACCCTGCTCACAGAAAGGGTCTGAGAATTCAAGTGTGCAGTTTCCATTGCCAGTTGAGTATTCCCAGAATAGTTAATGGTAGTGACAGCTTTCCTGAGGAGAAAATGGGTCCAGGTTTATCCATACTTAGACCATTGGCTCATTTGCGGAAAGTTGTCTCCACAGGTAACTGAGTGCATTCAGCAGTCTCTGCAACTTTTCACCTCTCCAGGTCTAAAAGTAGACAAAGCAAAGTCAATACTAATTCTAGGGTGTGTTGCGAGGAAGTTGAGAGAGGGAACATGAGAGCCAGACATACCTCACAAACATTCTCTAAACTTAAGCCAATAACTGCCCCCCTCAAAAAGAGACAAACAAAAACCACACACATATGCAAAGAACAAATAAACAACCCCTGCAAGAGTGAAAGTAATGCAGGCAGAAGTCCAGCAGCAATGTGGGGGCTAACCACTTTATATTGCGCTGAATGCAGCATGCATGATTAGCTGCCTTGTGGGCAGGTGTCATAAACAGATAGTTAAGGATTAATGTCTTTCACCTGTAAAGGGTTAACAAACAGTGAACCTGGAACACCTGACCAGAAGACTATCAGGAGACAAGATACTTTCAAATCTCGGTGGAGGGAAGTTTTTGTTCGTGTGTTCTTTCTTTGTGTGTTCTCTCTGGGTTCTGAGAGGGACCAGACGTGTAAGCAGATTCCTCCAATCTTTCCGAAAAAATCTCTTCTGTTCTAATTTTAGTAAGGACCAGGAAAAAGGCGAGTTTAGTCTTTTTTAATTGTTTTCTGTATTTGCAAATGTGTATTTTGCTGGAAGTATTTTAAATTGTATTTTTTGCTGGGGGAGGCTTCTCTCTAGTGTCTATAAGCTGAAAGACCCTGTAATATACCATCTTGAATTTACAGAGATGATCTTTACTCTTTCTTTTATTAAAAGTTTTCTTTTTAAAAGACCTGATTGATTTTCCCCTTGTTAAGGCTCAAAGGAAATTGAGTCGGTATTCACCAAGGAATTGGTGGGAGAGAGGAGGGGTGGAGGTGGAATTCCTGTGTTTTAAAATTCAAGGAGTTTGAACCACAGTGATCTTCCAGGGTAACCCGGAGAGGGGAAGCCTGGGAGAGACAACGGTGGGGGAAAGGGTTTACTTTCCTTGTGTCAAGATCCAGGGAATCTGGGTCTTGGGGTCTCCAGGGAAGGTTTTTGGGGGGACTAGAGTGTACCAGGCACTGTAAGTCCTGGTTGGTGGCAGCCTATTAGTTCTAAGCTGGTAATTAAGCTTAGAGGAGTTCATGCTGGTACCCCATCTTTTGGACTCTAAGGTTCAGATTGGGGATTTACGCCATGACAGCAGGTGATGTATACGTGCATTTGGTGGAAGCAGTTGATGGCCCCTAGAGACCATGTATGGGCTCTTGAGACCAGAGTGGCTGAACTACAGAAGCTAGTGGCGACAGGGAGGTACATACACGAAACTTTGCTGTACACAGTAGAGTGGTCCCATCCCCTGTCTGACAGCCTCTGTGCTGTTGAGGAGGATGAAAGTCCCAAGGAAGGAGAACACCAGGCTGGAGTGGAGGGAAACAATCACATATTTGGGGCCCTCATTCCAGATGATGTCGTGGTATCCTCTTGCATTGAGGATACCGTTCCAAGGAAGGAGACCCCTGTTATTAGGAAGAGGGATGGAATAGAAACGAGGGATTAAATTATTAGAAATATAGATAGTTGGATTCTGTGATGACCAGGAGAACCTCATGGTGAATTGTCTACTGGGTGCAAAGGTTGTGGACCTCTTGAGACATGTAGACAGACTTCTGTGCTGGGGAAAAGCTAGTGGTTGTGGTACATATAGGTACCAGTGATATAGGGAAAAGTAGGACAGAGATTGTGGAGGTTCAATTTAGGCTGCTAAGTAAGAGATTGAAGTACAGGACCTCTATTAGAATATTATCTGAATTGCTTCATGTGCAGGGCCAGTTAGATGGGCAGAACTGCAGCGTCTCAATGCATGGATAAGATGATAGTGTTGGGAGGAGAGATTTAGGTTTATTATAGACTGGGGAGTCTTTTGGGAAAGGAGGAGCCTAAACTGCAAGGATGGGCTCCACCTACACTAAAACGGAACCAGATCATTGGCGTGTAAAATTAAAAGGGTTGTAGAGGAGTTTTTAAACTAAGGACTAGGGGCAAACCAACAGGTGTGGAAGAGCACATGGTTCAGATAGACACATCCCTTAGGCAATTCTTCATTTGGTCCTAGTGATGCGCAAGATCTGGTCCAAGAGGTGAATATAGCTGAACCACTTGGTAATAGCAACAATAATGTAATTAAATGTGGCATCCTTGGGGTGGGGCAGAAGTGCCAAAGAAACCCAGCACAGTAGCATTCAACTTCAAAAAGGGCAACTATACAAAAATGCTGATGCTAGTTGAATCGAAATTAAAAGGAACAGTCACAAGAGTGAAATGCCAGCAAGCTGCATGGAAACTTCCTAAAAACACCATAATAGCAGTTCAGACTATATAATCCAAATGAAAAGAAATAGTAAGAGGGCCAAAAAACACCACCATAGCTAAACAAAAGTAAAAAGGATGGTTAGAGACAAAAAGACATTTTAAAAATTGAGGAAAATAGAAGAAACAAAATCTGACAAGTCAAGTGTGAAACTACAATTAGACAAGCCAAAAAAAGAATTTGAAGAGCAGTTAGCAGAACACAAAAACAAACAGAATTTAAAAAAAATATATAGCAGAAGTAGGAAGCCTGCCAAACAATCTGGTCACTGAGTGTTTGAGGAGCTAAAGGAGCACTCAAGGAAGACAAAGTGATTGTAGAGAAGCTAAATAAATTCTTTGCATTGGTCTTCATTGCAGAGGAGGTGAGGGAGATTTCCACACCTAAGCCATTCTTTTTAGGTGACAGATCTGAGAAACTGTCCTAGATTGAAATGTCAATAGTGGGGTGTGACGTTACCTGATTATAATATAACCATATAAATCATTGTTGCAACCACTGTTATATATATTTGCAGCAAATCTTGTACAAAGGATGTCAAGTGAGGTGTCTATTAATAGGCTATGATTTGCTGATTATGATTATCCTATTTGTATGAATGTATCATCTTTGTATTTAAAGTTATGAGTATTGGCTCTATACCTGAATATCAAATGTTTGCTCCTAGAGTAATGCCCACAAAGTACTTAGCCAGCACATCTTGGAGGGAGTATTCAAATTGAATGGCCCAATGAAAGAACATTTAATTGACAGTGGATCATGGGAGATGCCTGTCTACACTTAATCAAATTTCCTGTTGTGAGTAGGCAAAATGCATGGACATGTGACTTGCTCATGTGATTCCAAACTCCATCTTGTTGCTGTAATTTTCCACAGTAAGAACAATGGGATGCCCTCCACATGGCAAAAGCTATAAAAGGCCCTGGAAACACCTCCGTTTGGTCTTCAATCCTGTTTCTTTCTTCTGGAAGAACTTTGCTGCAAACTGAAGTTCTGAACAAAGGACAGAATGACCCATCCAAGCTGTGGATTTGTTCTAGAGACTTGACTTAAGCCAGCAGTTTATTCCATCACTGCTACAAGCCTGAACCAAGAACTTTGCCATTACTGTATGTACTTGATTCCTTTAGCCAACTTTGTTTCTTTCTTTCGATTTTCGATACTAAAGGATTGGCCCCAGTGTAATTTTTGGGTAAGATCTAAGTTATATATTGACCTGGGTATGTGGCTGGTCCTTTGGGATCAGAAGAACCTATTATTTGATGAGACTGGTTGTAAAGAACCACTCATCTCTGAATCCAGTGTTTTTGGTGGTGATACTTGAGCACATGGGCCATATGGGCACTGAGACTGGACCGTGCAACTTGAAGAACCACAGTTCCAGTAAGATAAGTAATTGTTTGTTTCTTCCTCATGTTGATACATGTCTGCTGTGAGAAGCAGGTTGAACATAAGAACTGCCATATTGGGTCAGACCAATGGTCTATCTAGTCCAGTATCCTGTCTTCTGACAGTAGCCAGTGCCAGGTGCTTCAGAGGAAAAGAATAGAACAGGTAATCATTAAGGGATCCATCCCCTGTCACCCATTCCCAGCTTCTGGTAAACAGAGGCTAGGGACACCATCCCTACCCATCCTGGCTAATAGCCTTGATGGACCTACCCTCCATGAATTTATCTAGTTCTTCTTTTTTGAACCCTGTTATTGTCTTGGCCTTCACAACATACTCAGGCAAAGAGTTCTACAGGTTGACTGTGCATTGTGTGAAGAAGTACTACTTTTTTCTTTGGTTTAAATCTGCTGCCTAACAATTTCAGTGGGTGACCCCTAGTTCTTGTGTTATGAGAAGGAGTAAATAATACTTCCTTATTTACTTTCTTCACACCAGCCATGATTTATAGACCTCTATCATATCCCTCTTAGTAATCTCTTTTTCAAGTCCCAGTCTTATTAATCTCTCCGCATATGGAAGCTGCTTCATACCCCTTATCATTTTTTTGCCCTTTTCTTTACCTTTTCCAATTCCAATATATATTTTTTGAGATGAACGACCATATCTGCACACAGTATTCAAGATGTGGGTTTACCATCGATTTATATCGAGGCAATGTGATTTTTCTATCTTATTATCTATCCCTTTCCTAATGATTCCCAACATTCTGTTAGCTTTTTTTTTGACTGCTGCTGCACATTGAATGGATGTTTTCAGAGAACTATCCACAGTGACTCCAAGATCTTGTTTGAGTGGTAACAGCTAATTTAGATCCCATCATTTGATATATATACTTGGGATTATGTTTTCCAGTGTGTCTTTCTTTGCATTTATTAACAGTGAATTTCATCTGCAATTTTGTTGCACAATCACCCAGCTTTGTGAGATCCTTTTGTAACTCTTCAGAGCCTGCTTTGGACTTCACTATCTTAAGTAGTTTTGTATCATCTGCAAATTTTGCCACCTCACTGTTTACCTGTTTTTCCAGATCACTTATGAATATGTTGAACAGGACTGGTCCCAGTATAAACCCCTGGGGTACACCACCATTTACCTCTCTCCATTCTGAAAACTGACCATTTATTCCTTATGTTGGTTTCCTATCTTTTAACCAAGAGAGGACCTTCCCTCTTATCCCATGACAGCTTACTTTGCTTAAGAGCCTTTGGTGAGAGACCTTGTCAAAGGCTTTTTGAAAATCCAAGTACACTATATCCATTGGACTCTTAGGTTGACCCTGAGCAGTACTGTAGATATTTTTTCAACGTTGCATTTTGGAACATTCTGTTTCAAAAGATATAGGGACTTAGTGAGCTGTCTTCTGCTAAAGGGACACTGTTTATGAGATATATGTTTTAGTAAGGTTTATACTGATCAGAGTATATGAGAAAACCAGTGGAAAGGGTTTCAAATGTACTGTGTGTATGTTTTGTTTTTGTTATTGAAGTAATGACTAAAGGCCCCACTCAGAATCAGAGGACCTTTGTGCTGTATAAACATATAAACCAATCCCTGCTATGAAAATAAAATAGATCTTTGAATTAGAAAACTTCAAGCTAAAGAATTTAAGAATATTGAAAACACTTTTTTTTTTCTTTTCCAAAGGAGAGATGGTAATGTTCTTCCTTGCCTTCCCCCATTCTTTTATTATTATATTTTTGTTCTGATACACACATTCTTCAGCTCTATGACAGTATATGTGTAAAATATATAAAAATCTACTTCTTATGGGCACCTTCCATTCAAAGGTATAGATGGAAGTAGCCAGGGTATGTCAACGCTACCAGATTATTCAGATTTTACATAAACCGGTTTTGTAAAACAGATTGTATAAAGTCGAGTGCACGCGGCCACACTAAGCACATTAATTCGGTGGTATGCATCCATGGTCCAAGGCTAGCATCGATTTCTGGAGCATTGCACTGTGGGTAGCTATCCCATAGTTCCTGCAGTCTCCCCCACCCACTGGAATTCCAGGTTGAGACCCCAATGCATGATGGTGCAAAAACAGTGTCGCGGGTGATTCTGGGTAAATGTCATCACTCATTCCTTCCCCCGTGAAAGCAATGGCAGACAATCATTTCTTGCCCTTTTTTCCCTGGATTGCCCTGGGAGACGCCATAGCACGGCAACCATGGAGCCCATTCAGCTTTTTTTTACTGTCACCATATGTCTACTAGACGTTGCTAACAGAAACGGTACTGCAGCGCTACACAGCAGCATTCATTTGCCTTTGCAAGACAGCAGAGACGGTTATCAGTTGTTCTGTACCGTCTGCCATGCCATCGTAAATTGGCAATGAGATGACGTTTATCAGTCATTCTGTACCGTCTGTTGCTGTCATGGGTGCCCCTGGCTGAGGTCGGCTGGGGGCACAAAGACAAAAATGGGAATGACTCCCCGAGTCAATCCCTCCTTTATGGTATCTAAAAATAGAGTCAGTCCTGCCTAGAATATGGTGCAAGTGTACTACAGAACCAGTGTACCAGAGAGCACAGCCGCTCCGTGTCAGGCATTGAGAGCTCAGCCAAGAATGCAAATACTTTTTGGAGACTGCTGGGGAATGTGGGATAGCTGGAGTCCTCAGTACCCCCTCCCTCCCTCCATGAGCGTCCATTTGATTCTTTGGCTTTCCGTTACACTTGTCACACAGCACTGTGCTGTGGACTCTATATCATAGCCTGGAGATTTTTTTAAAATGCTTTGGCATTTTGTCTTCTGTAACGGAGCTTTGATAGAACAGATTTGTCTCCCCATACAGCGATCAGATCCAGTATCTCCTGTACGGTCCATGCTGGAGCTCTCTTTGGATTTTGGACTGCATTGCCACCCGTGTTGATCAGAGCTCCACGCTGGGCAAACAGGAAATGAAATTCAAAAGTTCGCGGGGATTTTCCTGTCTACCTGGCCACTGCATCTGAATTCAGATCGCTTTCCAGAGCAGTCACAGTGGTGCACTGTGGGATACTACCCGGAGGCCAATACCGTCGAATTGCGGCCACACTAACCCTAATCCAATATGGTAATATCGATTTCAGCGCTACTCCTGTTGTCGGGGAGGAGTACAGAAACCGGTTTAAAGAGCCCTTTATAGCAATATAAAGGGCCTCATTGTGTGGACGGGTGCAGCGTTAAATTGGTTTAATGCTGCTAAAATCGGTTTAAACGCATAGTGTAGACCAGGTCTCAGTTTATATAGATTACAATCAGTGTATCAAATAACATGCTTCCCCATAGCCAAACTGTTGCAGAAAGATCAAAGGAAGATTAGGTTATCTAACTGTATAAAGTACTCCAATTGTTTTCTAACAGTTTTTGTACATGGCACATTCTCCTTTCTTCATTCCTCTCAACTGAAGGTTAGTTCTTCTTTTCTAGAATGGGAGGGGGGAACTCATCAAAATATTTCCTCTGTCTTTTTCATTTTTAAGTCAGTGTAGAGAGGGGCTAATGCAGCTGTACAGTATCTGACGTGTTGCCTATAAAAGCAGCCCTATTAGAAAAGGGTCAGTTATTTAACTAGTAAAGTTAAAAAGATACAGTAGCTCTTATAACTAGCAATTTTAATAAAATAAAATAAATAAAAAATAAAAATATATTAAAAAAAAATTAATGGAGATATCCTATCTCCTAGAACTGGAAGGGACCTTGAAAGGTCATTGAGTCCAGCCCCCTGCCTTCATTAGCAGGACCAAGTACTGATTTTGCCCCAGATCCCTAAGTGGCACTGTAGCGAGGAGGCCTCACTCCCCGCCGTGCTGGAGAGGAACAAGCCAAAACAGGCGCGGCGACGGGCAGAGCCACCACCGCCTGTCCCCACCCCCCAGAAGTCAAGGGCTGGGACAGGAAGCACTGGGCCAACGCCGCCTGTCCCCAACCTGTGGAAGTCAAGGGGCGGGACAGGAAGTATAAAAGCCCGGCCCCAGCACTCAGTTGGGAGGAGGCTGCCGGAGAAGACAGACGCTGGTGCCCGAGCTCCCACCGGGCCCAGCCTACCCTGCGCTCGGTACCCAGAGGAGGGCTGGCCTGACCTACCCTGCGCTCGGTACCCAGAGGAACTGCCTAAGCTTCCCTATGCCTGGCCTTTAGAGGAGCTGTCTGGGCTTCCCCATGCCCGGTACCCCGAGGAGGGGCCGGGACTCCCCAACGCCCAGTACCCAGAGGAGTGGACTGGACCTCCTGATGCCCGGTATCCTGAGGAATCCATGGTCTGGGACCCACCGGACGATGCCGGTGGATGGCAGGTACCCAGTGGGGCGGGGGAGGTTGGAAGTGGCCTGGGGGCAGCCAACTCCAGTCAGGCTGCTGACTCACCTGAGCCGATGTCAGTGTGTTTCGGTCAAGATCCCCCACTGACCATCAGCGGTGTTAACCGCTGCTAGGGCCCCAGGCTGGAACGCAGTGGAGTGGGAGGGCCTGCGTTCCCCCTGCTATCCCTCCAAGGGTGGCAGACTCCCCCTCCTCGAGGAGGCCATTCACGGTGGTTGTTTGCTCAGCCCCTCCTGAAGGGCCTGAACCCTGAGTCGCTTGCTGGCCTGCCCTGAGCCAGGGTTTGCGCTTTATGCACCTGAACTGCTTATTGCCCCGCCCTCCCCAGGGCCTGAGCTTCTAGACTGTTGTTTGCTTGCTCAGCCCTGCACCCGAGGGCCTGAGCCACCTCTTAACTGTGTTTGTTTGCTCAGCCCTGCAGCAGAGCGTCTGAGCCCCCAAGTGACAGTCCGCCGCCGCACAGCCCTGAAGCAAGGGGTGGGCCCGGGCCCACAGAGTGTGGTGAGCCGGCGTGGCTCCCTGCCCCCCCCTCAGGGAGTGTTGAACCCCGGTCCCGCCCTTCTACAGGCACCCTCAAGGACTGAACTCACAACCCTGGGTTTAGCAGGCCAATGCTCAAACTACTGAGCTTACCCCCCCCCCCCCCCATAGCTTTTCCCCTCCTATTTTGAATTCAATTTTCTGTTAAGTATTGCAACTTTCTGTGAATGTAGTATGATTACATCAGCCCTGGGTTAAAGGGTGCAGCTCCAGCTGAAGTCAGAGGGATACCCTTTGCTGTGTGCCCTTATGTCAGAAATGAAATTGGCACGAAGAGTATTTCATGCCAATCCTAAAGATGTCGATCTCCTAACTTCAAGCAGTTTTTAGCTAACTTTCTTATTTTCAGAAAATCCCTTCCAGCCTTCTTGACATAGTATCACAGTAGTAACAAATGCTATGAATTTTTCCAGAGAAGATGTCACACTTAATTATGTTGTGGTCACTGTTGCTTAGTGGCTCATGGTACTTACCTCACAGACCCATCCCCTGGGAGTTACTCAGGAATGAGTCAAGAATAGTTTCTCCTTTTTTCAAGGACTGATTTTTTTTGAGAAACAATCATGTATGGTATAAAGGAATTTTTACTGCCAAACCAGGACTGGATGTGCTGGTAAACCAGTTCATTTTGAGGTGGTTAAAGTTCTCCCACAGTTACTGTTCCAGAAGAGTTTATTACCTCTTTGACCTTTCCCAGCATTTAAATAAGCCTGCCAATGCTACATCTTTTTATCATAGGCCTTGTCTGCATGTACAGCACTGCAATGACTCGGTTGCACTGGTGCAGCCGCACCACTGTAATACATAGGCCTGGTCTACACTGCCAAGGTGTGGTTTTTTTTTTTTTTTTGTTTTTTTTGTTTTTTTGCCAAAAGGCAGCAGAGATGTACGCACTGCAAAGCCAGTTTTTGTGACGAAACTCCTCAATTGCAGTGCTGTGATAAAACCACATCAAGAGCGATAAGGCTTTTTGCGCCAATTTTTTATCAGCAAAGTGCCAGTGTAAATACCTTGCTTGCGTTTATCGCTGTAATTGGCCTCCGGAGGTGACCCACAATGTCTGCGGAGATCTCTCTACTCATTGTTTTGAACTCTGCAGGCATGCGTGCCTCCCCTTTCAAAGCTCCCTTCTGACAGCGTGTGTGTGTGTGTGTGTGTGTGTGTGTGTGTGTGTGTGTGAGAGAGAGAGAGCGCGCGATTGCTGGGCAGAGCCAGGGAGGGAGACAAGCAGGGTTGGCTCCAGGCCCCAGCACGCCAAGCACATGCTTGGGGTGGCAAGCCACGGAGGGCGCTCTGCTGGCGCTGCGAGGGCAGCGGGCAGGCTGCCTTCCGCGGCTTGCCTGCGGAGGGTCCTCTGGTCCCACGGCTTCGGTGGACCTCCTGCCTGCAGTGCTTGGGGTGGCAAAATCCCTAGAGCCGCCCCTGGAGACAAGGGCTGATGTTGAGGTCTCCCCCTCCTCCTGCCTCAGGACAGGCTGCTTTCGGTGGCTGTCTGGACGTAGAGACAGCATGCTGACTCACTCACGCCGCCCCAACACACACTGTCTGTCTCTCTCCTTGCCCCCTTACACACGTTCCCCATCTCTCACTCTCCCCCACACACTTCAGTTGAAAAGTGGCTGGCAATTTAGTAGGATGCCCATGGAGTGGTGGGATTGAGAAACCTGCATCATGTGACACTGTACCTGCCCCATGAGGCATTGCAAACCCTTCCCAAAGCACCCTGCGGCTAGTTGCATTGTGGGATAGCTACCCACCGTGCACTGCTCTCTATGTCGATGCAAGAGCTGCTCGTGTGGATGCGCTCCAGCGACACAAGGGAGCACAGTGTGGATGTGCAACAACAGTTTAATTAAAGTGCTTCATTAAAAGTGCTATAACTTTTGGTAAAAAAAACATGGCAGTGAAGACACTACCTATGCTAACGGGAGAGTTTCACTCATCGACGTAGGAACTCCACTTCCCCAAGAGGTGGTAGCTATGTCGATGGGAGAAGCCCTCCCATCAACAGTGCTGTCTACGCCCGGAATTTCATTGGTATATCTGCATCGCTCAGGGATATATGGATTTTCCACACCCCTGAGCAGCATAGTTATATACTGACATATGTCCCGAGTGTAGACTAGGGCATAGACAAAGAATTTTCAGACTCTTTTAGTGATCAGTTGGGAAAACCCTGGTCACAAGGGAAATCCCATCTGATTTGTATGTTCTTTCACATTCACCCTCCTCCTGGGGAAAGATAGCCAATCAGACTTGCTACATTTGGTGATAGATGACCCAGTCCCTTGCCAGGTGTAGCAGGCAGAGCTCTACCAGCTACCTACCAGCCTTGTGTGCAAAGGGCTGGAGCCCTATGTTACTGAGTCTAGCCATTCAGTCTGAGAGCTGGCTGGGGAGCATTTGCTACCCAGTTCCCTGTTGCTTTCAACAGGAGAGACCTACAATGTGCTAGTGAGGCCCGTGTGCGAGGTGAGGATTTCAGAACCACGTGCCCCCCCCCCCCTTCAGAGGTGACTGCTGCCCAGAGGACCCCCCCGTTCCACACCTCTCATCACTCCATTTCCTGGCATCTAGCCTCCAGTTCCTGGCTTCCCCTCTTATCTTGGGTGTATTCATGAGGAGGGGGAGTGTTGATGACTTCCCCTCCAGTCTATGGCTAGTTCTCCATCTTCAGAGGGCACTAATTAGGAGGCCATAGCGCCTCCTGCCCCCCATGGAAAGCCCTACAATATTCAGGGGAAGGTACATGATCATCTCTACAGCCTGACTTAGCTTTGCCAGATCCAGCCCTTCCAACCTGTGGGAAACTCCTTCCCATTGAAGATGATAGGGTCGCCTGGCCATATGATGGAGAAACCTGTTGGTTGGGGGAAGAGGGAGGTTTGGTTATTGAATAGGGAACAGTTAGGTATTTTGGTACCTGGGGAAGGTAAGAGAGGCAGTTCATTAGATTCCAGAACTGACACCCCACTGAGATGACTGAAGCTGATCACATCTCTCAAGTTGTTCCAGGCTGTGTTCAAGCTTGGGCAGGCAATATTGCATCTGTGTACAGTCAGTTTGGGTTTGGAAGTTGCCCTCTGAAAGCATATGCACTAGAAACATAGGGTGGAACTATGCAGGCTTACATCACCTGAGGATCTTGTCACATATAAAAATATTAAAGTTCACATTCCTGAGCCCAATTTGAAAACAAAGGGTGGAGTCTGTGGCAAATCCCATGGGAATGGAAGTGTGAAGTACATGAAGCTGTATATATAGTACTTCTCTTCCTCCTTTGTTGCCTAACCTACCCTTCCTATATTCAGTAGCTACCACTGTAGTTAAGGCTCTGTAAGGGTTTCCATTTTAACCCCTTGTTTTCAGATGCTTATAAACTTTCAAAGTTGGTGGTGGTTGTTTTTTTTCACATTTCAGGTTGAAATTTCCTAGGCTTGGCCCCTATCTGAAGGCAAATTTTATTTGGAAAATTTGAACAAAAATAGTTCAGACGTTTGTGCAATGTGGTGGGGAAACCCTTTATTTATATATCTGCTTTTCTAAGGGTAGCAAGCTGAAATTTGTGGTGGAAACAGTCCTCATGGCGAAACATGCTTGAGTGTTCTGGTGACCATTGTTTTTTATTTGACTGAGTTATGAACAATGTTTCATATATGAGTAATACAAATGATACATCTTTTTCTCTTTTTAGAGCTCTTTGGAATAAAGATAGTCTTACATGCATACACAGTAAAGCCTAACTTATCTACATATTGAATTATATTGGTCCTAATCCAAGGCTTATTGAAGTCAATGGGAATCTTTCTATTAACTTCAATGGCCTTTGGTCTGGACCCATAATAAATAGGATACCAGAGGAGTCCTTGCCTTCATGGCCTATCTTATAAGATGCACAAGGAAGCAAGGATTCTCATTCGCTTGGATGCCTTCTAAGGCAAAAGCTGGACAGCTCCTAAGATTCATGGAGGGGAGGATGATCTGCCTTGGAACCTGCCAAGGTTACGAGAGCAATATGTTTCAGCAGTGCCTAACCAAACAGTTCCAACCCTGAAACATTCTCTTGGTTTTTTGTTATATAATTTTGTGTGATTTCCTAGAAACTTAAGTATGTGGTTACTTATACACGTTGACCTCCTGTCAACCAGCTGGTAACAAAATCTGGATCTTTGTTTTTTTGCAAAGATGATTTCTGCCCTCTTGAGCCAGGGCTTGCAAGTCCATCTGTATCAGGAATTGCAAGAATGGAACTTCATCTTTCTAGGCTTGCATCACTTGATGGTAATGGGGTCAGGATGCTGCCTGGGACCAAGAGAGAGGATTGCCCAAATAACATGACCCTGAGGCACTTTTTTCAGTGCAAAGCTTTTCAAAGGGACACTATCAAATAGTTTTACGCTAAAATTTTAGTTTGCGATGTGAGAAAGAGAAGTGGGGAGATAATGTTGACATGAGAGTGGAGTAAGTAGCATAATGGTCACAGCTCTGGCTCACATGACTCTTTTTTTTACAGTTAAAGTATGGCTCAGGGAGCCCCCATGGTGCACCCCCCCATTCTCCACCTACCAGACTGGGGGATGGGGAGCTCAGGGCTTCTGCCCTGGGGTAGAGTGGTGGGGCTAGCGGCTTCTGCCTTGAGGACAAGTGGGTCTTGGGACAGAAGCCTCAAGCCCCGGTAAATGTGTCCCACAGGGCTGAAGCCCCGGCAGAGGCATCCGGCTCTCAAACATCTGAAGATGATCGTATGCGGCTTGGAGGGTCAGTAAGTTTGACCACCCCTGATATAGTACAACAGTTAGCCTGTCAGAAAGAATAGAATGTTGCAAAGCAAGGAATGTGGCTAACCTCAGATGTTCATGCAATGCAAGCGGATTTACAAAATATAATACAAATAGAAATATTTTCATAATTAAAAATTCAGTGAAAATGACCTTTGAGGGATTCCCCTGAAATGTTGCGAATTCAGATAAAGCAGCTTTATGCTCTGGGAGCTAGAAACTGATCAGAAATCAACATGATACAAACTGATCAATTCCACTTTTTTATTTTGCTGTCCAAGCGAAGCGACATCTTCAGCAAAACTCTGCATACTTGATAAAACAACTAATTTAATAAACATTGCTTGATCTTGGTTACTAATGCAACTTATTTTCAGTGTCTCCCTAACAGTTAGTTTATTGTTTCTTCATTGAGTGAACTGCTGCTGTTTCAGTGATGCTTTTGCTAATACCCTGCAGTTTGTTTTATTCTGTTTCACTTGCACGACGCACACTCTGAATGCATAAATCAATAGGCAGGACATGGACAATGTTGCCTACTTGAGAAAGTCTTCCCTCTTTTGTCAATATTGTGTATCTGTGTGTGCTCAGTTGTGCTTGTTCTCTCTCTCTCTCCTGGGGGGCCTCAGGTGAGAAAGCAAACTTGCCAAGATACTTGCTGCAAACTCTTCATCTCTTATTACACAAAAGAATTTGAACTCAATTTGCCTGCACCACTGGGGGTTATATCTGGGAAATGTGTTCCCATGCTAAGGGCCAGATTGTGGAGCCCTGATTCATGCTGGTGCAAAGTTACTCACATAAGTTGTTCCATCAAAGCTGTGTGTAAGAGCAAGAGCTCTGCATTCTGGCTTGAAGTAGCTGTAACACAGGCCAAATATAAAATGATCAAACTTGATTCATTTTTCAATTAGCTATAACAGACAGCAAATGACCAGCATATCAGAATGGTCTTAGTGCACATGTGCAACTGATGTGCATTAGCAAATGGATGTTACCCTGTAAGTAATGTAGTTTGCCTCATTTTGCCTGCATAGAATGATCCTTCTTTGGTTCTATTCTGTCTCGCACTGTATTGCTAACATTGATGCAGTCTGCTGAACCGGCATGATTCTTGGCTCTGACAGTTTGCCATATTTGAGGTTGGGAGAAAATTTCCCCCAGGTCAGATTGACAGAGACCGTGGGGGATTTTCACCTTCCTCTGCAACATGAAGCATGGGTCCCTTGCAGATTTAAACTAGTCTAAATGGTGGATTGATTCTCTGTAACTTGAAGTCTTTAAATCATGATTTGAGGATTTCAGTCACAGGATATGGGTCTATTACAGGAGTGGCTGGGCAAGGTTCTGTGGCCTCGGCCTGCAATGTGCAGGTCAGACTAGATGATCATGATGATCCCTTCTGGCCTCAATGTCTGAGCTGGTATATGAAGTCCCATGAAAACACTCTTAATTTCTTGTTTGGGAGTAGAGAATGGATTGTGTAATTCTACAGTCCCATTCAAAGCCTATGGTACAGTTTTCTTGTGTTTCCGTCAAATCAGTGACAATGCTTGTTTTCTTACATTATTCAGTTTTCCTATTTGTATAATAAATACTTTGATATGAAATAATATTTTAGATTACTTCTTTCTGCCTTTTTTTCTTCTCTGCCCAATTGTCTTTTCCAGAATAGACATACTTTTTCTGGAGTAGATTTTGTTCGAAGTGTTACAGGAACATCTTCAGCCCAAACCCAGCCAGAGGGAATACAGACATGGAAAATCTCATAAATTATGGCAATTTATAGGTGATGCTGTAGCCAGTTGCTTCCATGAATTGTAAGATTATTTTTTTTGTTTAGATAGTAGCTATTTTTATTTGTTTTGGAAAGTCTAGCATGGTGTTTGAATCTGACTATTTCTAAATCATATTTCAATCAGTTAAGAGATGTCTAATGTATGAAGGGTTTTTTTAGTTTCTAACCTAAGGAAACAGAATTACCTTAAAGGGCATGATCAACAGAAAATGCATGCATTAACAAAATCTTTATCATTGTCCTTACATATCACTTTTACATTACTAAAAGCTGAAAACTTTGTCTAAATACTCATCCCCATTTAAACTGTCTGTTTCAACTGTACAGGTGTCTCATCTTGGCCAATGAAGGCTTGTCATCAGTCCTGCTATTTGCAGCATCGTTCTTATTTTTCTGGTGTCCCACAAGCATAATCATGGGTCCCAAAAACAGTTTCAAAGTGGGTTAAACTACACAGAGGCAAGACACTCTTCCTCTAGCATTAGTGTCTCCACACATGGAGTCATTCAGAAACAGCGATCACACTTTAAATTCACAATTCCAGAGTAACTTTCAAGTGTAGACCAACCCTTAGTCACATCTGTAAAGTGAAATATTTTGCTCTAGCAAGACTGTTGCCTTCAACTTGTTGCATACCAAAGAAAGACAGTTGGCCCATTGATATTGTTGAGAGCCATTTGCTCTTCATCAGGGAAAGCTTTATTAAATGGTTGGTCAGCATTAGCAATTGTAAACAGGAACTGTAAGGTATGCCTCAAGTTCTCACTGGGTTATGCTCAATTTTTCCATTAAAGATCAAACACATCTTATCTGCAATCAAAAGGCCAAGTTTAACTGAAACGTTCTGGGCAAATCTGCTGCATAACTTGGTGGTAATTTCTACAATATTGTTCACCTCCTGTAAACAAACAGCAATGGAGACCAGGTAATCATGGGGGAAGTTGCAGGTGTTATGGTATGTTAATGAATTTCAGACTATGGACTACTCACAGACTTTTTCATGTGATTATTTACTATTCAGTATTTGTTTTTTCAACTTGTATGATGGGTCAATGAAGTTCCATTGCATTGTCATTTCCTATTTATGCAAGTACAAGCCTTAGACAGCTATTATATGAAAACCTCTACATGTTTGTGAACAGCACATAGAAGATTGATGTGAATATCACCACACCGAGGTGGAGGCAAGCTAGATTAGCTAAGCCTGTCCATTATCAGGAATCTGCTGCTAAATACTTCACAGTTGCTGCGGTGGAGGCCAAGACACCTTTCTTCATCTTCTACACAGACATGGGAGAAAACTTGAAGCACTATTCTGTGTTGTCATGTGTCGGACTTGACACAAGATTCCTGCACTTGGTGCTCATGTCTCCCCTCTTGTTTTTGCTGTTGCTGATTGTCCATAAATCATAATGACCTGTCATATTGAATCTGAGAGAGAGAGAGGATATTTGGAGGCTACTTAATTGACTGTTGCTTATAAGGCACCCCAACTATGATATAGTAGGAGGGAATCAGTTGTCTGGATAGGGATTTTTGTTGCTGTTTGTTCTTAAGCAGTGATGACAATGACAACTAAAACACACCGCTGGAGATGCACTGGTTCCATTTGCCTGAGACAGTGGACTATGAAAACAGATCTTGTCCCCACAGGAAAGGCATACCCCATTCTAAACAAGAGAGGGTAGTGAATAGATCATTGCAAGGCTGACACTTCCACTTCCAGCCCAGCACTCTGATCCTACCTCCAAATCTGTGATATCCAGAGTGTGGCCAGTTGTATCTGTTAAGCTAGAAACCACTTAGGAAAATCCCATGGTTGTCATAACAGCCCTGAAATTTATAGTTACTCAGAATCTTTCTTACAGGTTTTCCAAGAAATAATGACTAATCAGTGATTGATGCTTGTTCATCACATCCTGCCAGCTGTTTTGAGGTTAAACATACGGCCAAGTACCTGAAACTCTCGTAAGAACCAGGAGTCTTGTCACCACACAGTGCTTCCATCAGCCTTGCAATGTCTACACTACAGCCTATGTCAGCAAAACTTATGTCACTCAGGGGTGTGAATAAGCCACCCTCCAGAGCAACATAAGTTTCACCAACATAAGCACTCATGTGCACAGTGCTGTGTTGGTGGAGGAGCTTCTCTTGCTGATGGAGGCTCTGCTGCTTGTGGAGGATAGCCCTCAGTACTGCTGCTTCATTGCAGTGTTTGATGTATAGACGTACCCTTAATCTCCAGACACCATGGGCTGCCAGTGAACCAGCTGTTGGGGGAGACTAGCCCCCAGTCCCTCTCCTTCTGTCTGAGGTCCCTCCCCTTGCTCTCTTCTTTTGCCCCCGCAGGAGCCCAGAGACCCCCCACCTGCAGCCCCCCGGAGTACTCCCAGACTTGGAGCTCCGGGTGGACCCCCAACCCCAGCGCTGGATGGCATGGTCCCAGCACCCTGGGTAGGAGGTTTGGTCCGGCCCCAGCGCCAGTACCCCAAGTCCCTGTGGCATGCCAGCATGCCCCAGCACTAGCCAGCCTGGGCTACAGAAAAGTGGGAACCGGGAAAGAACTGCAGGAAGGGGCCTGGGGCGGAGCGTGGGCCAGGCCACACCAGACTGTTTGGAGCAGCACAGCCTCCCCCAGCCTATGATACCCGCTGCCCGTGTCAAACACACACTGCTGGAAGAAATTGTTGCCATACTGAGTGCACTTCCAAACTCTTCCTTTGGGCTATAAATTGCATGCAGGGGAAATTTTTAGCTTCCCAAATTTTGAGCTCCGTTAGAATAATTTTTGCTCGATGTGGAGTGTGGGACTGAGAAGATTCCTTGCATTTGTTAGACTGTAATGATGGGATTGTGAAATTTATCACCTGACTGATGGGCATGGAAATTAATTCCATGCCACTAAAACAAACAGCTTTCACTGTGCTTGTCAGACTAGTGATTTTAATCTCACTTGTGACACTGCAGTTTTTTAAATAAATCTGAAGTTTCCAAGAAATTCGAAAGCTGATCATGAGCTGTACAGAAAGCTTCAGTCTGTAGCTTCCAGTGAGTGTTGGGGATGGACCTTTATAGGTCTACTAGGTGGGCCAGTATTGCACTTCATTAAACCACTAGCTTACTTAGGATGAAAGCCTTTTTTATTCATGCAAACAGTATGTGATATATGTTTGATTAATTCCCAGGATGCTATAATAATGAAGTTTAGGAGTTGAGACATTAAGGGATCAGAGTGCATTACTGTGAAACTTCATGTTAAAAGAAATTAGCTATGTTTATAAAATGTCTAAACGTGTTGTTATGGTTAGGAGAATACACAAGAAGGCTTTGTTGAAATGTAAATGTTGCGTGAGTTATTACCACAACATGTTGTCTGAGTGCATTCCTGTAATGACACAAACACCAGCAGTCAAATTAATGCAATTGTGCCAAAGAGCTATTAGTGTTTTGTTTTAATTTTATTCCTAGGGATTTCTGTGGCCCTTTTTTTCTTTTTTTAAACCAGTTCCATCCAGTGTTGGAGGCTGGTGACTGATGCCTTCTGTGCTGAGTGTCATTATGATACAGCTACTTGGGGAAATCCTTGTTCAGTGTGGTGTCTTGCAGCACACTCTATGGGTGATGAGACTGGGGTTAAGTCTCCTTTGTAATAATGGGCCTTTCACTGAGAATATCCTTCCCTCTACTGTCCCAGGAGAAAATGTGAGCTCTGTCAGCCCTGCAGTGACAATTGGAATGAAGTAAGGATGGTGAGGAGCATAGTAGGGAGATGGTTCCTGAGGTACAGCAAATGGGCCTCTGCCTATTCTAGGTGTGGAAGATGAGGTTGAGTTGGTCCCAGAATTCAACTGGCAGCTAATGCAAAGCGTGGAACACTAGTGTGGTGTGTTCATGGCCATTGGGTCTGCTGAAGATGGAGGCAGACTGTGAGATCATGTGATGCAGTACTGCCAATGAGCAGGATACTTGTGAACTCCCACTGGAGTCCTTCTAAAACCCTCCTTTTTGGTTGCCTCAGCTGATTAACCTCAGAAATAGCCTGCTAAACTTCTGTGTAATCCTTTGTAAAGCTTTAAGGAGGACAGTTCTTTCAAATTTTGCATCTCTTGAATAGTGGGAGCAGATCAAGAATGCAGTGAAGGTGGTAGAGCAATGAAGATGGCAAAACGCAACAATAAGGTCACGAAAATCTGACCACAAACCACCTTAAATCTGAGTGCAATAAAAGATAGTAAGTTGTCAGTGGTTCTCAACCAGGGGTACACACATGTCTGGGGATACACAGAGGTCTTCTGGGGGTACATGAACTCATCTAGATATTTTGCCTAGTTTTACAACAGGCTACATAAAAAGCAGTGGCGAAGTCAGTACAAACTAAAATTTCATACAGACAATGACTTGTTTATACTGTTCGAAAAAATAAGCATTTTTTCAGTAACTGTTCTGTGACACTTTGGTATTTTTATGTCTGATTTTGTAAGCAAGTAGGTTTTAAGTGAGGTGAAACTTGGGAGTACACAAAACAAATCAGATCCCTGAAGAGGATACAGTAGTCTGGAAATGGTCAGCCACTGGACTAACTAACTAAAAGTGTGTAGTTGGATTTCCAGATTATCAGCACCTGAATAGGCTCAAATCAAGTTGCCTATTTAGATGGTAAAGGTTAAACTGCAAACCCCGTAGTACAGATGTGCCAATGTGATGTTGGAACCTGCCTTAACTTACTGAAAACAAAACACAAGAACAGACCTGCTGAAGGAAGCATCTGTAAATGATGCAGTGTATGTTATGTGAACACCCAGGAAGTTTACAACCCATTAAATCAACTGATAACCTCACTAGACTCTAGGGATAACCAGGGTTGTTTTTGTTTGTTTGAATTTTTACAAAAAAATATAAAAGGGGCATCTTTATTAGGGTCTGTGAAATGTTTTCACTTTTTCTTTGAAATCAGAGTATCATCTGTTCAAATGCATTATTTATTGCCTGTCCACTGTTTTATTAATAGGCTCGTATATAAAGTGTAAATATATTAAAAATAAGAAACCTTGCCCAATATATTGTTGTTAATCCTACTATTAAGTGGGCATTGGTTAAATAATTTATTCTGTTAAAATTATACGTATTACAGCAAGCCGGGGCTTGGCAATAAGAAAATGCTGTAGTAGCGCAGACAAACTGCAATGGTTTATTAATTCAGTGCCTTCCAATGAACAGCAGAGGGCACAAATTCTCCAGAAGTTGACCTTGTCCCTAGTCTTTGTCAGTAGGAATGTGCTAAAAACATTTAGACAAATGAATCAGGCTTTGAAGAGTGAAAAATAAAGCTTAAATGGACATGTAAGGGGAAATTGAGGATGGTGATGTTTCATACATACACTCTTATATTCTAGATATGACATAAAATTGTGTGTGTATGCATGTGTGGGTATCTGTATATTACTAATGTATGTAGATTTTGTTTTAGACATACATACATACATGATGACATAGCATAAATGTCTTAGTAGGAATTTCATGACTGCATTACTCATGAGTGATGAAGCCACAAGTGAATTATGCAGGTCATGCTAAGTGAGTGCCAATCGAAAGCTTTATACCACAACTTACAGTTTTTTGTATATAACGTGTTTCAGAAAGTGATTTAGAAATATTTTGGAGAGTTTTAAATACATTTATTTGGACTTTTTCTTGCATCTCTTCACCTGCTGAACTAGGTGTCTTTGCTACCATGAGTCTGTGCTCAAGTCCCATCGACTTCAGCGGGTCTTAAACACATTCTGCATAATTCACTTGTGGCTTCATCACTCATGAGTAATGCAGTCATGAAATTCCTACTAAGACATTTACACCACGTCATCGTGTATGTACTAAGCATCAGCTGAAATGCTTTGCCGAACTAGGGACTTAATCACTATCTTGGGGACCCTCCAGATCTGGAAGCAATTATGTGTTCCCCTCTACAGAGCTAAAAACCTCTCCTCTCTGATGGCATAAAGCTCTGGTTCAAGCTGTGCAGGGCTGTGAATCTTGGAATGGGAATAATCGGAAAGCACGAGCTCACTGAGGTATTGTGACAATAAGTGTATTAGCTAAGGTGCTCCGATACCATGGTAATGAGGGCTATATGTGTATCGAAGTGATTGACACCATCTATACTCTCGTTGTTTGCAAATGTGCAAGAGAGAGAACTTCAGGGCCCATAGAAGATTGTAAGCTCTTTAGGGCAAGACAGTCTTAAACTAGGTGTTTGTACAGTGTCTAGCACAATATTTATGACCTTGATTAGGCCCTTTAGGTGCTATTGTAATATTAATAATTCAGGCTATTTTGGACCAAAGAGCTTATGGATTCCACAGTAGAGCCACTTAGTGAGAGAGCTTTGCTGGCAGCTTTCTCCTGTATGTACCAAGGGAGCTCCAGTGCAGTCGCCTTTGCTGATTTCAACTGTAATGGGATGGTGGAAGGAAAAATGTAGTCTTTTCTGGCAGGCAGAGTCATGGGCGGCTATTTAGGACTTTATAGGTCAGAACCACCACACTGAACTCTCCCCAAAGCCAGCTGACAAGCAATACAGCTCATGGGAGGCTGATGTCACCTACTCCTGGCAAGGCACTCCACTCTGGAAGTGGGCAGCTACATTCTGCCCCAGTTTCAGCTTCCCAAATGATTTAAGGTGTAGCTTCATGTAGAAGGCATTGCAATCGTTTAATGACAAAGGAATGGATGAAGATTGCAAAGAAAGCTGTTCTGACTGTAGCTGCTGGTTCTCTAAACCAACAGCTGCTTCTAACCAGACCTCAGACTCCAAATGGCAGGTGCACATCTTCAGTCAAGGAGGTAAATACAATCTCCAACATAACTTCAGGTTGTTTCTCCGTACCTATCAACATCTGTTGTATTCTGATTAGTACGCAACCCCCTGAAAATCTGAGATCAAAATCCTTCTTAAATCACAAATCCTCCTAGTCCTTTTGTACCCATGTAAAAATCACCATGAAATTAGTTTTTGTAAGCTGTATCAATACCATTAAATAAATCTGTTATTAGCTATTGCTTATTTTTGTATTCGAGAGGTGTCTGGGAGCGAAATGATTTGGATAATGGCAGTGGGGACTGAAGGGTGTTGGGACAGCTGCAAAGAGTTTACCTGTGCTATGCATGACTCTAATCTATGGTAGTAGCCATGGTTCTTCACTTTCGTAAGGCCTAAGTTTGTTCAGACAGAAGGGTGTGTGCGTGAGCGTGTGCGCGCATGCACACATCACATAAACATACACTATGATAAAATGGGAAATCTAGTAAGAAACACAAAAGTAACTGTTTCTGAAACCACACAGGTATCCAGAAGGCAGCAATGTTTGAAAAAGATAGAGACAAAGTGGAAGTGGAATGTTGGGCATTTAACCTGCTCTCCCCCCAAAACTCCCAAAACAAAACAGACAAACCCACAGTATTAATACGTTTCTTTAAATGGAGAGAAGCTGAGCTTTCTGGAGCAGCAGAGATGAAAGTAGGTGAGCTTCATCCAGCATCCAATATATAAAATGCTGATCTTTTGAAGTTAGTGTGATTATGGTCAGAAAAGTGACTGTAAAAAGGCTGCCTTATCTGTTTTATGAGCAGATTTGTTAGTGTTAATAGTGGAGTCACTCCTATTAATCAATAATATATGTGAATTTTAATGAGTAGTTCTTCTGCTTTGAAGAGCCACCTCCTTTGTGTACTCCAAGCACCCTGGTCCTTTTATAATCTTTTAGAGGCCACTTCTAGTTGTATTATGATTTATTAGAGGAAGAAATCCATTTTGTAAGAGTATAGATTATTGCTCCATATGCCTGTTTAACCTTGGAAGAGGTGTCTGGTACAGTAATGGGTTCTGTTGGTTATTTGAGGAAAAAAATGCAAGTCCTGCATAGAGTTTTAATTGTCCAGGTGCCCTGATTCTGTATGGTGCTGGATCATCTCAGTTTTCATTTCATGACCAGTATATAGCTGGGGGTGAGGGGGTATTTTCAGTGCCACTTTGTCCTTTAAAAAAGGTTTTTTTCCCTGTTCTATGTACTTGACCATTTTAAAAATTAAGCCAAAATCCATCTTCCACAAAGCCTTCTAGGGTTGATTCCTTCCCTGACTGTCCAGCTCTCATGGAGTGAGAATGTTGGCCTGCGTTTTCCATTTGTCTGAGGTAGACCATAAACTGCTTGGAGTAAAGGCCTAATCTACAGTACATGTCTGTGAAGCACTTTATCAATAGTCATATCCATAGTGCTCTCAATCAACGATTAATAATAATTTTACTTGTTGATTAATGTATATATTTATATGCAGATACCAGCTTGTTGCAATATTTACTAAGTGCCGCTTCTCTTTCTTTCTTTTATACATTGCATACATTCAGAAAAACCTACCACACACTTTTATATCAACAGAGGCTGCAGCCATTTCAACTATAGATAAGGGTATAATCCTACAGAGAAACAGTGGGCTAACTTAGAGTCAATTACACTGGTGTAACTTTGGAGCAGTGCTGCTGAAGTCAATGGAATTGCTTTGAATTTGCATGGAGATCAGAGTTTGTCCCACTCGTTTTAAATAAGATAAATATCTTGAGAGGAGGAACACTCCAATGGTTTAATACCACTCTTTGGCCTTTCTCCAAAGAATAGCCATCAGATACTTGTACTGCTGCTTATTTGATTTCCATTGACTTCAGTAGGTTTTGAATCAGGCCCTATAAGCACAATTTCCTTATTATTAGCAGCTGTGCATTGCTAAACACTGCTTGATCTACTATTCAATTGGCCAGGTGCAATCTGGTGCTTTCAGACCTCAGGAAAATCATTGGCAATTCCATTTGGGCAGTAGGAGGTTGTAATGTAATTGGGTTATGGCTACACTAGAGAGTTTACTGCGGCGGAGCGGTAGCAATGGAGCTGTAGCGATGCAGCTGTACCACTGTGAGCTCTGTAATGTAACTGATCTAAGCCGTCACTTAACTACTCCAGCCTGGCGAGTCATGATAGCTATGTCGGCGGGCGAAACTCTCCTGCTGATCTAGTGCTGTCTATGCCGGCACTTAGGTCAGTGTAACTTACATCGCTGAGGGAGGGTGTTTTTTCTGAACCCCTGACCGATGTAAGTTATACTTCAGTAAGTGCTAGTGTAGACATAGCCTCAGGGATGTGCTTCTACAAGGGGTAACAATGTTTCTCCTCTATCTTTTGCCTTGTCAATTCACACATGCGGTTCTAACCTACATATGTTAAATAATAGTAATAAAATCAGTGCTTCATTCATTGAAAGACATATTTTTCACCAGAGTGTTAGGAAGTTAACTTTGGTAAAGGCAGACTTCTTCTATTATTAGTGTCTGTGTATTTATCCCTTGGTCGCTGAGAGTAGACTGCATCATTCTAGCTATAGACTGACTAGCAATGAATTATTATTATTCATTGTACAATGCCTTCCTTAGATGGGCGTAGCACTTCACAAAACTATGAGCATTCCTGCCCTGTAGAATTTTAATTGTAAGTTATGACCTCAAATTATGATTCAGGCTTTTATATGGATGTTGATAAGAAAATTAGAGGTAAATGTGTATAAACACCTCAGTCCATCCCTATAGGTGCAACAGCTGTATTTTGATATACTGTGCTAGGACAACTGTCCTGTAAAAAGATGCATCAGTGGGAATGGTGATGTACTAGCAAATTGTCATTAGTGGCACTGTGATGTTTGTAACTTGGAAATGCCCTCTTGCTTTTCTACCCCGAAGTCATGTATAGGTATCAAAAATTGAGTGGTGGTCACAGCTCCTGCACTGCCAGTTGTTTGGCTTTTAAACTACTGAGAATAGCTAGGACAGGGCTAACATTTCTGCTTTTCCTCAGGGCCAGAGTCTTCCCAAAGATACATGTGAAATGCTTGTTGAATTCTGCTTCACGGGAAGTTGTGTGCAAATATCTCTGGATGAAATTTTCCCTTAAAGTTTGACCTGAACTGTTGCAGGAA
The DNA here is from genome assembly GCF_025201925.1 of Gopherus flavomarginatus. Classification (NCBI taxonomy): domain Eukaryota; kingdom Metazoa; phylum Chordata; order Testudines; family Testudinidae; genus Gopherus; species Gopherus flavomarginatus. Next base: position 90,699,676 of record NC_066620.1, read on the forward strand.
CTGGAGAATTAAAGGAGGACAGAAATGGAAACAATTGAGTTAGATTATATAAACTCCAGTTAGATTATATAAACTCCATCCCATTGCAAGGATGGGACATATTATTCCGTGATGGGGGTTGCATCAGATGTTGAAGTGATACTACACTTGATTTTAGCCAGTAGTACTCAGGGAATAAAGACAGGAGACCAGGGGCCGCCCCCCCCACCCCCCCCCACACACACTCTCTCTCTCTCTTTCAACTGAGGTCAGTGGAGTGGCACTCAGTTTGGCCTCAAACATGTAGTTTCTTATCCCTGGTGCTTTCACTTATTTTCTCATTTGGTAATTGCAGATACTCCTCTTTATTCCCCCATTGAAAAGGCTAAATCTCTGCTTTCCATGGCATCCTAATAAGCCTGCCCCCCCCCTCTCTCTCCCCTAAAACCGTAGAAATCAATTTTACCGTGATGCTGAAGATGGACTGTTCATGCAAATGAACAGCAATACATTGTGGGGAGAGAGAAGGTGGGGTGGGGGAAAGGGATAATGGGATTTCCCTGACCTAGTGCAAACAGGATTTCACTGTACCCAGATTTTCCATTTTATTGTCAGTGTACAGGATTATTGCTTAGTGATACGATAACATAATAGCATTTAATCAAAGGTTCCCAGCATATGGGAACTTATTAGGTTTTGTGAATTTTTTAGAGAGAGCTCTCTGAATGCCAAAATAAATGTCTGATTTCATTATCCTTCGGGAGGAAAGCCTGCCACATTCTCCCTCAGGGGCAGGGAGGGTCTTTACACTGTGCTACAATCTTTGTTGACTCTGAGTCCAGCAGCAGGGTTTTGGAGAGTGATAATATGCAGTACTGTACCTTGCTCTGGTAACTGCCAAGAGAAGCACAAGGACTCTGTCCTATAAACAAGACCTGAGATGCAATTTCTCTCCTTCTCTCAGCCAGTTCTACAGCTTCGGGGCTATTTCTTCCATCAGGTGACAGCAATGAGGAAATATTTTTGCACCTTGTGCCGTCGGAATTAAAAAGCTTGGAAATACCAGTTTTCTTCATATTCAGTTGTTTCTGTTTAAGTCCTGATGTCTTCATAGTAAGCAAACCTTATGAAAATGTCGTAAATGCTTTACATATTTAGCAGTCGTTGGTGGATTTATTCTCTGTAGGAAGTTATATAACACATGGTACAATTTAGTGCCTGTCTTGTGTGCTCAGTGAACCCCAGACATGTTTAATATTTCTCTCTGAGGTTTAGCAGCATATAAATAACATTTAATAAACAGCCTTGAACTTTAAACAAGCGTAGTCAGGCTTACCATGTCTGCCCAAATTTCATGTTTTAAGTACATTAATAAAACCCTGGCAGGATTGATTAAATCTAGCAGTATTTCCTATTATAAATAAGTTAAATGTCTCTCCTAACAGCACCATTTGCACTGCCACAGTTACATTGTTTCACTTGCATTATAGACCCTTACTTTCAAGGATGGACAATTCTGCCATCATACTTCACTGTGGGTTTAAACTTGGTGCCTAAAGTTTCTCCCCAAGACCTAATTTTTTTCCCAAAAGTGTTATGAAAAATGGCTTGTCCTTAAAGTAATTATAGTGGAAATAGAGTAGGAAAACAGGGACTCAGTGCTTTTATTGTTCTGTGCTCTTATAACTATGAAAGCCAGCATAGTGTTTTTGGTTGGTTGTTTTTTTTTTTTTGTTGTTTTCTTTTTTTAAAAAAACAGGAATGTGCAAGCCATATTCTCGAATTCCTTTGTATTTTGGGAATAGAAATCTTTTTTAAAAACCCAGTTACTATGTTGTTTGGTCTAGAAAATGTTGGATGCATGCAGCACCTTTTTAATCATCTTAAATTTCAGAACATTTTTTTCTAATGTGGAGGAGTTGTGGGGTAGTGTCAGGCCTGGGAAGAAGCAATAATGAGGAGAACAAATGCACTTCGTAGGTAGAAGCAAGGAAAATCAATTGGTAATGATAAAAGCTAAGTGAATTGAAGCAAGTGGCAATGGTGAGTAGGTTGATGGTGGAATCTGTAGTCTTGGAGTGTCTGGTGTTGGTGTGATTAAGTTGTTGACTTCTCTACCTCCCACAGTAGCTCAGGTTCCTGCACAGAAGTGGTAGGGAGTTCTGCCTCTAGGCCCAGGAGGCTGCTATCAGGGAGGTGGGATGTTTTGATGAAGTAGCTTCATCCCTCTCGGGGTGGTGTCTTTTGCTGTGTTTTCTAGTGGTCCATCAGTATAGTTTGAAATGTGTCAAGGAATGGGGCTTGCACCAGTTACCTTGGTAAGACTATTCACAGTATGTGCAGGGGTCTCAAATTGCTTTGAGTAAAATCATGCAAGCTGCTGTTACCAAACATCATCACTCCCAGATTTCTGACCTGTTTTGCAGTGCAACATGCTGTACTTCATATCTCTTAGCTCCCATTTACCACCTCATTGAGAAATAAGTGAATGCCGAAAGGAGATAAAGTCTGTCATGCTTTACGTTTTCTGCTTGTTAATTGGAGAGCAGAAGTGCCAATCCAGATTTCAAAATGGTGGACTTAAGTGCTGAAAAGTATGAGAGCTGTTCCCAGTTTCATTTCATTTGTTCCACCCACTGATTTGAATAGAGTTTTGTGGGTAATTTTGGAGGGGAGAAAAAGGTATTCCAGCTCAAAAATCCCCTCTTCCTTCCTTCAGCAGAAAATTGAAGGCTGTAGTTTTCACTGGATCCCAAGTGATGAGAAGTCCTATTGCCCAACCATAGTAGTGAAGTGTTACTAAAAGCTGTCCTTGTGCTTCATGTGATTGAAAAACCCAGAAGAAAGTTCAGGGACCAGTTCTCTAGAAATGCACTGGCTAAGTAATGTTCTAAAACAGTTTGTGCTCAGATTCAGAGGGCACTTAGTTGGCAGGTACAACCATTAAGACAAAGTGAAACTGGCTACTGGGTCTTAGCCCAGGACTAGTCAGCAGAGTGCCCGCTGATCTTTGCTCTGCTAGCTTTGCCTATGATGAAGCAGAATTAACAGAGCACTGAAGTATGCAGCTAGCCATAGGACACCTCCATTCCTACAGTAAATTCAGAACTGCTATAAATGAGTGGAGAACACATCAAAGATCTCTCTTGGCTGCAGATTTTGCAGACTCCCCCATGCCAATGTTGCTGCAGTGTCCACTTGCTCTTATAAGCTTTATCTTCAGTATTAACTGAAGATGGCCCTTTTTAGGACTTCTTAAGGCAACCTCCCACCGTTCAGATCTGTGGGACTCTAGGGACAGGAAGTAGGGGGAATGGTGAAGCTAGTTTAAAGGAGGAAAAGAAAGCATAAACCACCTGTGTGATGGTGCTATTCATTGTGAAATGGCTGATGTTTCACCACAGTAGTGAGTGATGTCCTTTAGGATGACCTGAAAAGATAATATGACAAGAGACGGTCAGGAAATTTTTAAATTAAAAACATTTTGACTTAAAAATTGGTGCTTTTTTCATGTGAACTTTTGTGTAAAATTCATTTAATCTTTCAACCATCTCTAAATGCAAATCAAACATTGCACTATTAGCGAGTGGTGAAGATCAGGAGAAAGGGCATCCTAAGAATGTTTCATAGTGCTATGGATGTGCACAGAGCTTTAAGGTCCCTGGAGCAGAGACCATCTTTTTGTTCTGTATTTGTGTAGTGCTTAGCACAGTAGGGTCCTGGTCCATGACTGAGGCTCCCAGAGGCCACTTAGGCATGAGAAGCAGGATTTGTGATCCAATACTGTAAAATGGGGTGCAAACAAACATAACAAAGTCTGAGGTAAGAGAACATCACCACTGGTTACATTGCCTTCGCAGTTCTAGGAAACAGGTCATATCTCTGTCTCCCTTCTCATGGGCTCCTGCTGTTTGCGGCTGGCTAGAGTGGGTTTTACGGAGCAAGGACCTTTACGACGACGACCTGCATTTTGGTGAAGTTGTGTCTTTCCCATGTAGATGGGGAGGAGCGGGACGTGGTGTTTCCAAATGGGTGCTGGCTAGACTGCTGCACGGAGGGGACTGCAGGTGAAGTGCTGGACCCTAGACCCAATCCAACGGCCCCTTCATACAGCAAATGTACTTGTGTGTTTTATGATACATTAACCCACTCCCTCAGATGACTCCCTGAGGGGCCCTACTTAAATAATTTCTGTGTTGTTGCTGAAGTCTGGTAGTGGGCCTGTGTGTAATGGCTTGGTGATTGGCTTGGACCCTTATGACTATACAGAGCAAGGGCCGGGAGATGCACCCTGATCAGACTCCTGCTGGAAAATGTGTCCCCTCCTCCTTTCGGTCATTAAAGTTCCAACAAAAAGAAAACGCTGACGGGAAAACTGAAATAGAGAACTAATCTTGGCTGGGTCGGTCTCCGTTGGCATGGCGGATGGATGTGAGGTGGGAGATGCCACTGGGATGAACATGGAGATGGAGGGAGTAAAGGAGTGCAGCTGCTCACCATTCTGCATGCTGTTAGTAGTCAGTAAACTGCAGACTGCTCCCAAGCCTCGTAGTGCAGTGCTGCTGGCCAGCTGACGGCAGGCAGGGCTAGAGTTAGCAGAAGAAGCGGGGAGAATGGGGAAGAGCCTGGGAACAGCAGTGCAGTGGAACTCCTGGCTGCCTGCCCTGCTAATGCTTCCTAGTCCCTATGGCAGATGTCTTTCTCTTTCTGGCTATGGGACACACCAGGAATCTTTGGAACCAAACACTGTGGGTCCATGAGCTTCCTTCAATTCCAGGACGTGGATCCATGGATCTTATCTTAATCCATCTCTGTGCCGGTTGTTTTTTCTATCCTGGCTGCTGATGCTATTCACGTAATATATAATAATTCAAGTAACTTAATTAACAGTACTTTATATAGGTAAATTAACATAGGTGAGGTTCCCTATTGGGATCCTCTGTTAAGCAGCAGGATGGACTAGCGAATTGAAAAGATGACGAAGAACCAGGAATTCTTATGTTTTAATCCTGGCTCTGCACAATTTACTGTGTGACATTCGGCTGTTCACTTAGGCCAATATTTTCAAACTTGGGTGTTTAAAACTAGACACCTAGATCCACATTCAGAGTATGTCTATTCCACAGCTGAAGGAATGATTGCAGCAAGCGCAGGCATACTTGCAGTGGTTTTAATCTACATAGTTCAGGTAACAATAATAGTGAAGACATGGTGGCATGGAGTTCATCACAGGCTAGGGGGGACTCTGGGGATGTACTTGGTTTGCTAACCAGCACCAAAGTCCATGTTGACACATCTTCTTCACTACTATTGTTACTCCCTGTTGTTACTAGCTAGACAAAGCTAGCACAGGTATGCCTACCAGTGCTGCAATCAGACCTTCATTTGCGGTATAGATATACCCCATGACTCCTAAACTAGTGTGATATGCCTTGCAGAGGTGCTGAGCATCTACACCTCCCATGGACAGCAACAGGACTTGCAGCTGCTCAGGGCCTCTGAAAATCACACCACACCTACTTCAGGCACCCAAGCTGAAAAAGTGGCCTTATCCTCTTTGACCCTCAGTCTCCTGTCTTCAGAAATGGGGATAAATACTTTGGAAATGGCAAAGCACTAAGTGCATATGTGCATGATGGAGAAGTTTGGGGGAGATGGGGTATGAATTAATTGGGCAGTGGGGAAGGTGGGGGGAAAAATAACTGAGAATTCCCTTAATTGTGGGTTTAAATCTCAGTCTTAATTTGCATCTGTATCTCAGTCATAATGTTCCATTAATAAACCTTTTTTCATTGAAGATAGAGAACAATGAATGGGCTAGAAGGATTAACAAGGGGAAAGAAATCCACCAAGAGTATTGCTGAGAATCTGAATTGAGTGGCGCTACTGCAGAGTGGTTTACAATGTCATTGAACCCCATGATTAAGCTGGCTCCAGGTAACTCAGTGCAGGTCTATTTTTCATTTCACATGATATATTGACTCAGTCTGGAAAGTTTTTTAAAATAATTAAAATCGCTTTCTGTATTTGTGCAGCAAAAATTATAGAAACTCTTTCATTGCTATGGTTACTCTACAACTAAAGTGACTTTCAGATGCCTCAGTCAGTGAGTTTGAGGGGAAAAAGAGAGGTCTCGAAATGGGCCTGCAAGATCAGAATTTCATCAAAGACTGAGGGTTCGGATCTGGGACAGACTGCTGGGGGCTGCAGGTAATGAAGGGAAGTGAGATATTAATCAAAGTAAAGCCCTGAACTCAGTGAGAGGAAATAACCATTAACATCAAAGGACAGACAGATGTGGGGAGGCCTAGGGAGGAAGATAGAAATGGGGAATTGAGGTGCAGTCTAGCTATGGGTGGAGGATAGGAGAGGCACACAACAAAAGGAGGGACTTGAACACCATCTGAAGATGCTGCTAGGGAGAATTTGAGGGAAGTCCAGCCAAAGAAGGAGGGGTAAGATGAGGGAAGCCCAAGTAGGATTCGTGGAAGCAAAGTAGCTGGTGGGGACCATCTCACAGGGGAGCTCATGATGCTTCTGAGAACTTGATTAAGTTCTGAGCATGGGATTTCATGATTCCAGGAGTGCTTTTATTACTTCTCACGTCCAGCTTTGGGGAGAATAACTGCCCCAGTCAGACTGATATGCAATGAAGGAATGGGGGTGTCATAAACAGATAGCTAAGGGTTAACGTCTCTTTCACCTGGAAATAAGTATCTGAAGCACCTGACCAGAGGACCAATCAGGAAACAGGATTTTTTCAACTCTGGGTGGAGGGAAGTTTGTGTGTGAGTCCTTTGTTCTTGTTTTTCTGTCTGTCTCTCTCTCAGCTATGAGAAGGGATTTCTATTTCCTGCTTTCTAATCTTCTGTTTCCAAGTTGTGAGTACAAAAAGGGTTTGTTGTTTTGTATTTACATGTCTGTAGTTGCTGGAGTGCTTTGAATTGTATTCTTTTTGAATAAGGCTGTTTATTCGTATTTCATTTAGGCAAATGACCCTGTATTTGTCACCTTGATACAGAGAGACCATTTTTATGTATTTTTCTTTCTTTTTATATAAAGCTTTCTTTTAAGACCTGTTGGAGTTTTTCTTTAGTGGGGAACTCCAGGGAATTGAGTCTGCAGCACCAGGGAATTGGTGGGAGGAAGAAGTCAGGGGGAAATCTGTGTGTGTTAGATTTACTAGCCTGACTTTGCATTCCCTCTGGGTGAAGAGGGAAGTACTTCTGTTTTCCAGGACTGGAAATAGAGAGGGTGGACTCCCTCTGTTTAGATTCACGGAGTTTGCTTCTGTGTATCTCTCCAGGAACACCTGGAGGGGGGAAGGGAAAAGGTTTATTTCCCTTTGTTGTGAGACTCAAGGGATTTGGGTCTTGGGGTCCCCAGGGAAGGTTTTTGAGGGGACCAGAGTGCCCCAAAACACTCTAATTTTTTGGGTGGTAGCAGCTTTACCAGGTCCAAGCTGGTAACTAAGCTTGGAGGTTTTCATGCTAACCCCCATATTTTGGACGCTAAGGTCCAAATCTGGGACTAAGTTATGACAGGGGGATAAATCATTACCTCGTGCCAGGAAAATCCATAAAGAAACGAGATGAAAAAAGATTCTCTTGAAAACTCTTGTCTGTGGCTAAGTTAGAGAAGCAAGAGAGACACACACACACTGTGTATGTGCAGTACTTGAAAATTTAAGGGGAAACACAAGTATGTTTATTTTAAAAGTAGTCATTTCTCACTGTGGTTGGGCAGACCAAGTTTTGAATGACTACAACTCCCATAAATGGGCATTTTACACCATATTTTCTGTGCCATCTGTTTACGAGTAATGGAGGTAGCCTTGGGAGAGGTTTCAGTAAAGAGGGAAAAAATTCCGAAGGTTGCAATTTATTTTTTTTTGTCTATCTAAATGCCAATATAAAACTCCATGTGTTGCTGTGCCATCTATTTATGTAGTTTAACTGATGGAGCAAAAACCTTTACCTAAATTAGCACAGCTTTGTTGGATTTCTCCCCCCGACCTCCTTCCATTGGTGGAGAAAGAGGAAATATAAACTTTGTCTATATGAGGAAATTGACTAATATTGCTTCAGTACCTGTTCCTCTGTAGTTATTCCAGAATAGCGCCTCGTGTGGGGACGTACTATTCCAGAATAAAAGTCACTTTTATAGCTCTTTTAAAATATCCAAGGCCAGAGGCAGGACACTAGGTGGGGATGGCTTTGAGTTACTACAGGGAATTCTTTCCCAGATATCTGCCTGCGGGGTCTTGTCCGCATGCCAAGTGTCTAACTGATCACCATATTGGAGTCGGAAGGAATTTCCCCCCAAGTCAGATTGGTGGAGGCTCTGGGGGGCTTTTGCTTTCCTCTGCAGCGTGGGGCATAGGTCTCTTGCAGGTTTAAGTTAGTGTAAATGGTAAATTCTCTGTAACTTGAAGTTTTTAAACGATGATTTGAGGATTTCAGTAACTCAGCCAGAGATTAGGGGGCTATTACAGGAGTGAATGGGTGAAGTTCTATGGCTTTCCACGGGCAGTCAGACTAGATGATCATGATAGTTCCATTTGACCTTAAAGTCTATGAGCTCTAGTGGAATAATTTATTCTGCTGTCGCTGTGCTGATGAGTTTCTCCATGTAAGGCCTTAATCTGTCTGGTGCATTGTTGCTGCAGCAGCACAGGGATATTTGATATTGTTCATTGAGGACTCCTGTAAGATACATATTAACAAATAGTACCCAATAATTTACCATGACAGTAGGTGATCATTCCATCCCCCTATTGAAGCATCTGTAACTACTATTTCAGGTTACAATTGCTGCTACTGGGTAAACCTGAGTTAGGCTCTTTAAATCCATGCTTGAGCACTGAAATGAAAGTGGTCTGTTTTTGTTTATAGACGTACTAAACACTAGGTGCTCTGGCTGGGGGTGTGGGCTCTGGTGTGGGGCCAGGGATGAGGGTTTGGGGTGTTGAAGGGTACTCTGGGCTGGGACCAAGGGATTCAGGGGGCAGGAGGGGGATCAGGGCTGGGGCAGGGGGTTGGGGTGTGGGAGGGGGTCAGGGGTGCAGGCTCCAGGCAGCGCTTATCTCAAGCAGCTCCCGGAAGCAGCGGCATATCCCCCTGTGGCTCCTTCACAAGGCACGGCCGGGCGGTTCTGCATGCTATCCTGGCTACAGGTGCTGCCCCCGCAGCTCCCACCAGTGGAACCGGTGCTTGGCGTGGGGGCAATACGCGGAGCCCTCTGGCTGCTCCTAAACCTAGGAGCCGAAGAGGGAATATGGCGCTGCTTCCAGGAGCTGCACAGAGCCACAACAGGATGGGACCTTGCCTTAGCCCCATTGCATCTCCAACTGGACTTTTAACACCCTGGTCAGTGGTGCTGACCGGAGCTGCCAGGGTCCTTTTTTGACTGGGCATTCCTTTCGAAAACTGGACACCTGGCAACCCTATACCAGAAACAGGGGTACTCAGCACCCTGGAAACCAGGCCATTTTTGTTTATTTAATTTCCTAAATATGCATTTGGAGCCTAACTTTAGGCACTCAGGGTGAAATCCTGACCCCCGCTAAATGCAGTGGCAAAATTCTCATTGACTTCAATGGGGCCAAGATTTCACTCTCATGTATGAAAGTGTCTGTGTCCAGGGCATTTTATCTACTTTGTTTTAATGAGCACAGACTAACTGATTTATGTTCTCTATCACAATGTCGTCCCTTTAGCACGTTGAGGGATAGCTGCATCTCTGTCCCCTTTCTAGTCTCTGAGTGCATCCCCTCAGGTGCTGGGCCTCATGCTCCCCTGCAGCAGACTTCTGCAGTTCTCCCACTCATAGGCTGGGCCCTCGAGAGCCCAGTCTATCAGCTGTGCTTACCCAGCAGGACTGATGGAGTTGGAGTACCTGGGAGTCAATGACCAGTGGTGTACAGTGATTAGACAGCCTACTTAAACCAAAGTATTTATTTATTTTGCATTAGGAACAAAGCATTAGAGGAAAAGGATTTTAAAACAGTCTACACACAGTCTGTTTATCCAAAGCTCTACCATCCTGTGAGGACAGCTGTTATGGGTGGAGATATAGACCAGGACTGGGCAGACTATGGCCTGTGGGCCGGATATGGCCCACCAGCCATTTTAATCTGGCCCTTGAGCTGCTGCTGGGGAGTGCGGCATGGGGCTTGCCCTGCTCCGGCACTCCAGCCAGGGTCCAGGGCCGCTCCATGGTCCTGGGAACTGTGGCCAATGATATCTGCAGGGGTGGTGCCTGTGGATGGGGCAACATTCAGAGCTGCCTGGCCACACCTCTGTGTAGGAATGAGAGAAGGGACATGTGGCTACTTCTGGGAGCTGCTTGAGGTAAGCGCCACCCAGAGCCTGCCCTCGGAGTCTCTTGCCCCAGCCCTGATCCCCCTCCTGCACCCGAAACCTCTCATCCCCAGCCTCATCCTACAGCCCACACCCCCAGCTGGAGCCCTCATCCCCCCCCGATGTCCCAACCCCCTGCCCCAGCCCTGATCCCCCTCCTGCCATCCAAATCCCTCGGTCCCAGCGCAGAGCTCCCTCCTGCACCCCAAACTCCTTATCCCCAACCCTACCCCAGAGCCTGCAACCCCAGCTGGAGCCCTCCCCTCTATACCTCCCCCCGCCTCATCCCAGAGCTCCCTCCCACACCCTGAACTCCTCATTTCTGACCCCATCCCAGAGCCCACACCCCCAACCAGAGCCTTCACCCCCTCCTGCATCCCAACCCCAATTTTGTGAGTATTCATGGCCTGCCATACAATTTTTATTCCCAAATGTGGCCCTTGGGCCAAAAAGTTTGCCCACCCCTGATGTAGACGTCTGACCTAGTAATCAGAGCAGGAGTCTGGTCTAGTGGGTGAAGCAGGTATCCAGATTGAGGAACGAAGCCAAGCGTCAGCACCAGAGTCAACTGCCAGTTACCAGAGCCAGGGGTCAAGCCAAAGTCAGAACCAGGAATCAAAGCTGAGGGTTAGAGCTGAGGATCAAGGTCACTGAGGACTGGAGGTGAAGCATAAGGGCAGGAGGACAGGCAAGGATCAAGCATGGTTCAGGCACATGGTGGGAACAGGAGTGGCTGAAGCATGCCAGGGCATACAAATGCATATCTGGCACGTAAATACCTTGCACTGCTGGCTACAAAAGTGCCGTGCAAATGCCTGTTCTCACTTTCTGGTGACACTGTAAATAGGAAGAGGGCAGCATTATCTCTTGTAAATGTAAACAAACTTGTTTGTCTTAGCGATTGGCTGACCAAGAAGTAGGACTGAGTGGACTTGTAGGCTCTGAAGTTTTACATTGTTTTGTTTTTGAGTGCAGTTATGTAACAAAAAAAAACTACATTTGTAAGTTGGACTTTCATTACAGAGATTGCACAACAGTACTTGTATGAGGTGAACTGAAAAATCCTCTTCCTTTTACAGTACAAATATTTGTAATAAAAAATAATATACACTTTTTGATTTCAATTACAACACAGAATACAATTTATATGAAAATGTAGAACATTTCAATTGGTATTTCATTGTTTAACAGTGCGATTAGAACTGCATTTAATTTATTTCTTTAATCACGGATAATTTTTGTGTGTTAATCGCATGAGTTAACTGTGATTAATCAACAGCCCTAATTACTGTTAGTTAATTTTGAATTTCATCCTGCCTTTTGCCATTGTTTGTGTAATTAGCCCTGTTGCATTGGTCAGCAAGGTGACCTTCATTTCTGTTAGTACCAACCCTTCCCCCCCCCATGAACCTCCCACACACACTGTAAGTCCATTTGCTCTGCATCATGTGTGCCAGTTCTGCAGGGCACAGAGGCTTTTAATACTTCTCCTGCTGGTTTCATTGTCTCCCTGCCAGAAGTAACTACAGAAGTTGGATGCTGGAACAGAAATCCTGGATTGGCTGTCCATGCTCCCAATCTTTTGCAGACATTTGGTTTGATTCTAGCCCTCATGGAATAACCAAAGAATCTCTCCAATGTGAAGAATTGCATAATGGCTCTAGCGCATGGAGTTGTACATCATTAAACTCACTGCCTAGTCCTTGGAGTACACCAGGAAAGAGACTGGCCAAAAAGAACCTGGGGTTGTAAGTGTAAAAACCTTCTGTTTGGTTTTAAGCACACATCACGTAACTCTTCCAGGCATGTATTGTAGAGGAAAGTTGTTTTGTCGTCTTTTTTTTTTTTTAAATGAGACATAATATTTTACACTTAGATTTGAGCTGTTTAAATCCTTTTTAAATTAAAAAAATACTGAATCTCGCACCCTGTAAGATTTGGTCTTTCAATTGCCTTGGTGGGGTTTTCACACACTTCTGTGCAGGTGTCATAGTAAATCACTTTTGATGTTTTTGGCTTTGTTTTCCAGCATAGCCAACTCTTTTCATTATGCCATTCAGCATTTTGCATGGTCAAAGGTTGCAAAAATTGCCTTTGGGGACTCAGTTTCCATTGTTAGTCACTTTTTTTGCTCTGATTGTATACATGAAAAGAGCGACTTGGCATCCATCCTCTTAACTCTGTCATGAAGCCAGTGAAAGCCCATCTTCCCAATTCCCCCTGCCCATCAAAGCCACATTCAGATAGTTAGTAGAAGCAGTCTTTGAATGCTGAATGACAAGCGGCTGTGCCAGTGTAAATATCAGCTGTTACATACTATAGCGACAACAGGGCTCTGCAGAGGTAGGGCCCTCGTGAATCCATTCCACTGCTCTGACATGGTATTTCACCACAATTAGGCCCCGTGTGTCCCACCCTGGACCCCAGTGCCTGTTTTCTCTGGCATGCTGCCCCCTGGCAATACCCCAACAATCTCTGTGGGTCTCCCTTCCCCAGGGAGCCCTCGCCCACTACCCCCACAACACGTCAGTCTGGGCTACTGCCAGTCCTCACCTAGCCCACTCACTAGGGCAGACTGCAGTATAAAAGCCACTCATCACAGGCAAGGGGGTTTGACCTGCTGCCGCCTTCTACCATCCAGTACCTCTATGGGCCTGGGACCAGGCCCTGCAGCCTGGGGAGTTGCCAGGCTGGAGCTCCCCTGCTCCTCTGGCTCTTCCTCAGCTCTGCTTCGCTCCCAGGTACCCTCTTATTCCCTTGCAGCCAGGTCAGTCTCTCCACAACTAGAGAAGAGATCCTGCTCAGCTTCTGGCTGCCCTGGCCTTCTTATAAGTTCCAGCTGCCCTAACTGGGGCGTGGCCCAATTGTAGCACCTTCCCCAATCATCTTGGGCTTTTTCTCCTAACCCTCTCCCAGGGCTGGCTTCTACCCTGTCAGGGCTGGAACGGGTAACCGCCCTGCTACAGTCTGCTCAGGCCTACCTCGACTGGGTCCTGCGAGAGGACACGCCCCGACAACCCACCACCCCGAGCCCTCCGGACCTTTTCATCAGGCCCCTGCCCTGTGGACCCGACCAGCCCCCCCACCCCTTCTCCGCAAGCCGGCTGCACGACCTGCAGCCGGTCCGCTTCCAAACCGTGCCAAGGAAGCATCTCTACATGCTCGTGCTCCACACTCTTCACTTCCTCACCCTCATGTCCCGCCCCGACACAAAGTGGCGGGACTTCCTGGCACCTCTGGAGGGTGAGGAGCTCCGGTGGGCCAGCCTCTACTCTACCCTGGTCCCGAGGCCCGCCGGGGATATCAGTTGGTGACTCCTTCATGGGGCCGTGAGCACAGGTGTGTATTTGGTGCGGTTTACCCGTCCCAGACACCTGCCCCTTCTGCGGCATGAGGGAGACCCTGGTGCATGTTTACTTAAAGTACGCCAGGTTGCAGCCCCTATACCGGCTCCTCACCTATACCCTGTTACGTTTCTGGCTGCACTTTTCCCCTCACTTCCTTCTCTGTGCACTCCCTATCCGTGGCCCCACAAAGTCGCGGGAACTCCTGGTCAACCTCCTCCTCGCCCTGGCTAAAATGGCCATCTACGCAACCAGGGAGAGGAGGTTGGCCGATGGAGACTCCAGTGACTGTGGGGCTTGTTTCCGATCCTTAGTCCATTCACGTATCTGGGCGGAGTTCCTCTGGGTGGCGTCCACTGGCTCCCTTGATGCTGTTCGGGGTTCTCTGCTCGGTGTCCCCATCAGGCTCCCTTCTTATGACCCTTTGACCTCACTCCTTTCCCTGTTCTTTTATTAGTTGACCCTCGGAATCAGTTGGGTTCTGAGGTCCTGTAGATCCTCCCCTTAGGCTGCCGGGGGGGCTTCTGGAACCCAATAGGTAAAGTTTGATAAAGGTTGCATTAGCTGAGATTAATGTCAGCATGTATCTTGTGTTGTCCCCCCGCCCCCCAAAAACAATACCTTGCAGTTGTTTGAGTAGCAAGCATCAATTAAGAGTTGCATGGTTGTGCCCCTGCCCCTGCTTCTGTTGCTGTAAAATGTGGCCTGGTTTCCACAGATGCAGTTCAGAGCCACTGCACATCTCTGATTAAATCTCAAATAAGTGCAGGCTTAGATGTAAACTGAAGCCTCCTCTACCATGACAGGTGCTGTTGCTAGCATCATGACTCTTACCTTAGTACTATTATTAATAATTGCATTAGTAGGAGCATTGCCAGCAGGTGGAGGGAAGTGATTATTCCCCTCTATTCAGCACTGGTGAGGCCACATCTGGAGTATAGCATCCAGTTTTGGGGGCCCCCCACTACAGGAGGGATGTGGACAAATTGGAGAGAGTCCAGTGGAGGGCAATGGAAATGATTAGGGGGCTGGGGCACAAGACTTATTAGGAGAGGCTGAGGGAACTGGACTTATTTAGTCTGCAGAAGAGAAGAATGAGGGTGATTTGCTAGCAGCCTTCAACTACCTGAAAGGGGGTCCCAGAGAGGATGGAGCCAGGCTGGTCTCAGTGGTGGCAGATGACAGAACAAGAAGCAGTAGTCTCAAGTTGCAGTAGGGGAGGTCTAGGTTGAATATTAGAAAAAACTATTTTCACTAGAAGGGTGGTGAAGCACTGGAATGGGTTATCCAGGGAGGTGGTGGAATCTCCATCCTTAGAGGTTTTTAAAGCCCAGCTTGATGAAGCCCTGGCTGGGATGTTTTAGTTGGGATTAGTTCTGCTTTGAGCAGGGGGTTGGACTAGATGACCTACTGGGGTCTCTTCCAGTGATTCTATGATACAGTAACATTTAATTTTCAAGGGGAAATGGAAATATTGTGGCCTGGGAAGGACTGTTTTTTAATAGACAGTGTTTTTTAATAGGCATTGTAATGACACCAGGAGCAGCTAAAGAATGACAGCAGTAATTAGCAGCACCTAGCAGCTAAAGCCACCATTTCATGCTTTCAGTGTCACAGCATGAGCTCCGAGGGGAACAAACATTTTGTTTGTAGAGAGAAGGATATTAGTATGGAGCACAAGAAAGGTTTAAATCTTCTAGTGGAAGAGAGAGTTTTAGATAGGATTAAAATGCTATTTCAAGTCTCTAAAGTTTGATGATGTTGGCTCCTAGAGCTGGGAAGGAAAAAAGTAATTGGTCATTTAGAAAGTTTAAATAAAAAAGGAGGGGAGGGGAGCGGGAGTGGGGAGAGCTGGATAGCCCTGGGAATTGGTGATGAAATAAGGAGTCAGTTGTCCCTAGGTATCAATTATTATTTTTAATATGGCCTAAATCAGCATTGGCTGAAAGTCAATGTCATTCCAAGGCTGTTTGGTGGCCTGCATGAAATGCAGTAACCGGACACTAGGACCACTTTCTGGTCTCTTAAAAATGCTCCTTCCAGGCCAGCTATAAGCATTTTAGAGGAGTAGTGAGAGGGGAAACTTGTACCTGGTCTTCACTGTTCACAACTGTCAATCCAGCATGTCTTCCTAGAAGTAGGAAAAGGTTTGCAGGGAATACATATTTGTACCAAGTATGAAGTATAACAAAAACTGGGTCTGTGCAGGAACTAGGTGAGAATTGTCCAGGCAGTAAAGCGTAACCTGTTTTAACAGCACATTGAGAGAAATAATATCACAGAGCGATCCAAAAAGAAGCAGGGCAAGAATACTGCAACAGTGATACAGAGCATGATTCAGCAATGCAGCAAGAAAGGTGGCCTTTCCACTGTATATCATGAAGGGAAACAGTACAGCAGTAAATAGGACTACGCAATGATAAACAGCAATATCCAACTAACACTGCAGTAAAAATTAATTTGGGCAGCAGTGCAAGAAATGGGTAATTTGAGGCAGAGTATTAACCATCGGAGCTGTGCAACAGGGCATGAGTTCAGCAAGCCGTTGACCAAACAGCAGTCCAAATAAGCAGATATGTTTGTAATATAGAAAGTGCAGCTGGAAATGTAAGAAAAGTAGGCCCATGGAGTAACTTATAATGAAACGAGATCTCCAGGTGACCATACAAGAGGAGCACTGGTAAAGCTTCTGTAGCCAAGTATCAAAAACAAATATGGGCAGATTTGTGAAGTATAGACAATAACATCACTAGTAGAACATCATAAAATGGAAACGGGAGGCAAATCCCTCCAAATGACATAGGGTGGCGATGTTAGCAAGCATACAAACATGGCAGTGTAGTTTGTGTGCTAAAATCTGGGTCTTTACAATAGTGGACAGATTGATCAGGACAGAAATGATTCATTTGCTAACTGATGAGCAAAGAGAACGCTACTTGAATATCTTCTAACTGCATGAGAGATTCTGATGATTGTTTCCTACATCTTTGCTGTGATGCTGTGTTTCATTCTTTCCTCTTGGATGTTCTTTCATTATCAATAAGAACTGTATCAAATTCCATGCTATCTAAAACTTACTCCTACAGTTTAAAAAAATTGAGGTAAGGGAAAATGGGCAGAGAATAACATACACAAAAGATTTTTACTCCAGTTTGTTCATGGGTAGTAAGTAGAGCTGGTCAAAAAAATGCTGAAACTTTCAGTGGAGGAAAATCCAACTTCTTGTTTAAAAAAAAAATTTAGGAAAGCAAACGTTTTTCATAGAAATGTTTTGTTTTGTCAAAAACTCAATTTCCTTCAAAAATTGTCAACCAGCCCTGGTAATGAACAGGTTTTAATCAGTATGGTAGGACATTTCCCCTACCCAATGTTGCCTCCTCTTGTGATTTTTATTGTGAGACTTGCATTATTTTTCTTAAAGCTCCACTGGAAACAAGAGCTTGCATGACAATATCTGCATTCATTTTTAAAAAAATTAAATTTCTAGCTCTCATGGTTGCAGAGCAAAGCTAGAAAATGGGAAGCAAGTGCATCCTAAAGGCTCAGACACCAGACGGCAAATTAATTTTTTTTTCTTGTTTGAGTAATGAATTGTATGTCATCCTGGTAAGAATGTGGCAGTGCAAACCAAAGACAGACAGACAAGCCTACACTTAAACAATTGAGTGGTACTGACATTAATAGACCTGGACTTCTTGAAACTGCTGACAAATGTTGAATGCCAGATCACTGAGCCCTAAAAAAAAACACTGCTCCTTTACTTAGCCTTTTTGATGAACGTATTATCTATGACTACAATGACAATCTAGATGCTTTTTGCTTACAAAGTGATAACTCTATCCTGGGCCGAATATAGTACAGAACGAAAGGCTCAGAGTATATTAGCCCCATCTATTACTGAGTGAACAGGAAGCACTTTGACTTAAGTTTCAGCATAGTAATTAATAGCATTAAAATTAAATGTACACAATGTACAATGGCAAAAATTGAGCTGTCAAACAACGTTAGTATTTGTTGATGTTTAATTTTTTTATCCCTTTTGTCTTTTCCTTCTGTGACGTATGGCTAGAAAGAGTTAAACATCCTGCAAAATAAATAACCCTCATAAAACATATGGGGAGATAATGTTTGTGGTTTTGTGTATTTACATACATATGCGTAGGGTCGACAATGTAATCAACATCCCCTGTCTATGCTGTGTTATGATAATTCAGAGGTCAAAAGAACCTATAATTTAAATGAATTGTAAACACGGGATATCTCGGTATTCCTCTCTCTTTGAAATGTATTGTGAATGGTGGAGGAACAAGCAAATGGCCTTATGTTAATTCGTATAGCTAAGTACCGGTGATGGAACTCCTCCAAAATCATCCTAATTACCTTTTGTTCCCTGAGGAAATTCCAACTTGTCAAAGAGGACGTGAAATTGTATAAAAGATCCCTGGGTCCTGATTCTGTCATCTCAGGTCTGCTTAGACTTCATCAGGGGAAGTTTGAGTCACAAGACTGAGGTCCCAGTTATACTGGTATGTCCTGAATATGAGATTTGGACATTGGACTATAACCTATGAACTATTTCTGAAAGAACTCTTTGCAACTACAAAGCTCATCATTTCTGCTATAGATCTGAACCTCAATGAATTAAACTCATGTCTGTATGTATATTGATCTTTTAACCATACTCTCTTTTGTTTTGTTTTTTTAAATAATTTTAGTTCACTTAATAAGAAATTGGCTGTAGCGTGTATTTGGATATGATCTGAAACATTCATTAACCTGGGAGGTTTTTTGCAGGCTTGGTGAATCTAAATATTGGAATATCCACCAGCTCTATGGGGGTTGTCTGCTTCATTTTTTGCAGTTCACCATAATTGAGTTACCATAGCTGGCCCCCACTGGTACACCGGTCACACCTGCTTTTTTCTCATCATTTCCATTTCTTTTCTTCTTTTTCTTTTCTTCATTTACATTCTTTCTTTTCTCAGGGTTGTTGGGTCCCATCATACAGGACAGCAAAACACTTGTCCCTAAAATAAGTATTATTTTTTGTTTGCTTTGGGAGAATTAGTCTTTCTGAAATATGAATATCATTTTAAATGTAAACAAATTTAAGACCATGTTTCTGGTGAGAACATCTTTACTGACAGGGATAGATTTTTAAGGGCAGAAGGCCCATATGAAGGGTCCATTTCAACATCCTTCATAACACAAGCCATAGAATTTCACCCAGTGATTCCTGCATCAAGCCTATAACTTCTGTTTGAGCTATAGCATATATTTCAGAAAGCTATCCAGGATTAATTTTAAGACTTCAAGTGATGAAGAATCCAGCCTGTCTCTCAATAAGTTGTTGTACTGGGTTATTACATTCACTGTGGAAAATGTTGCATCTTCTCTCTAGTCTGAATTTGTCTAGCTTTAGCTTCTAACCATATAGATAGAGCCGGTCAGAAATTTTCAGATAGAAAGTTTTTTTCCATCAGAAAATTATTATTTGTCAAAACCAACGCATTCCACAGGAGCTTGTTCTTTTTACTTTTGTGAAGGAAACAGGCAGATTTCTCCTGCCTGCAGCGCTGGTGCAATCTATTAGGTGACCTAGGCAGTCACCTAGGGTGCTAGGATTTGCGGGGCGGCGTTTTCTTCGGTGGTGACTGCGGCAGCCGGATCTTCGGCCGCCCCAGTTGCCAGCGCATTTAGGCGGAAGGATTTGGGATGAGGGGGTGCAGGGAGGGCCACCTGCAGCAAGTAATGGGCGGGGGCACAGTTAGCTTAGGTGTCGCAAGCCTGGGAGGCGGGAGAAGTGATGCAGTGACGGCATGCTTGGGGAGGAGGCGGAGCAGAGGTGAGCTGGGGTGGGCAGCTGCTGCACGGCTCCCCGGGCCTGGGTGGGGGAGCTGCCATGGCGGGGGGGGAGGCGCCTCAGGGCGGAAGGGGGGTGGGAGAGCTGCTGCAGGGGAGGCGCTTCAGGGCAGAGGGGGGGCTGGGGGTCACCACAGGGCTCAGGGACAGGGGAGGGTGCAAGGTGGAAGTTTCACCTAGGGCGCGAAACATCTTTGCACCAGCCCTGCCTGCCTGCCTGCCTGCCTGATTTCCTGCTCACTTGCCCTCCCATCTCCTGGCTCCTTAACAACTTACCTGTTGGGCTGCTGGGGAGCAGGACTTCCTGGGAACCCTGAACCCTCAGAAATCCATCTTGTGGCTGTCACAGAATTAGTTCATCTAGGGATTTCAGGTTCCTGGGGAACATACTTTGTTTTGGAAACACCAGAGTCTTGGCATATATTATAGAATTTCCCCTCCTTGAAATTTTTCAAGGTTTTGGTTTTTCATCCCAATTCAGGACAAAATTGTCTTCCAAAACCTTGACCTTTTTTGCAGAAGTAAAATTCACTTTTCTGCCCAGGTCTTCGTATAGATTAGAGCTGGTTGGAATTTCTGTTCTGTAGGCAATTCAGATGTGTTAAAAATTTTTTAGTTCCAAATTAGAATGAAAAGGTGAAATTCCAGCACAAGAACTCCAAAAAATGTTGTATAGGAATCATTTAATCTTTTTTCTTTTTGATAATGTGGAAACACTATGGTATATATCTATATCTACAGCTACATCTATATATCCTTCAAGTTGAAACAGAATGATAAAGTCCAAACTGAAACATCTGGACCTTATTAAAACATTTCAGTTTTTCCCATCAAAAATTTTGTTGAACTGACATGTTCCAGAAGCAGAAAACTGTTGCATCATTTAAAAAAAAAGTGGCTAGTTCTCTGATGGATTGTATAGGAGGGAGGAGGTAATAGAAGTTGGGTGTAGGAGTAAGAGAGAGGACTCAAGTGTCAAAAGATTTCATTTTTTTAAAAACTTAAGTAAAAATCCATGTATCTGATTTCACACCTGTTTTCTTTGCTTTTTGCTGTACATATTTTCCTTTCAGATACTTATTGCAATTTTTTATGCTTCAGCTGAAGGAAGCTAGAACAAGAGATGCTTCTTTGTTGCTAGTAAAAAGCCTGAAAATTCCTGTTCTCTGATTGCTTAATAGTGGCTGTCAGGCAAAGTATAGGGATTTGGGTGCTATGTGGTTATTGAGGAATATCATGAGTGATTATGCAAATCGAACACCCACAACCAATTGTAAGGCAGGGTATTGCATATCTGGAGAAAAACTGAGAAGTTGTGCATCAGTAACTCTACTGCCTCCCTGCAGTCTCATTGACAGAGACAATTGCATTTGTCCAATAATAAACTTGTGTTATACTTTCTACTGGGTTTTATTCTTTTGCGGTGTATGCTCTGATAACAAAATGGCTCTTTGGTTGTTAAAAGTAAAATAGTTTTGGCTTAGTGTGAATTTGAACCTATCACCTAAGTTGTCAGTCGCTAAACATTGGTTCTGAACGATGCAATTCTGGTCTGGATCCAAATTTCAACGCTGAAAGTTGCTGGAATCCAGGATTTTGGCACAGCCCATTGTAAGGACAGGGACTGGCTGCAAAGTTTGGATCAAGGTTCAGATTCCACAAAGGTCTTTCTTTCCACAAAGTTCAGAAATGTTCAGCCCTGGTGGGTTTGGTTCAGATCCAGGTCTAGCAAGGAGCAGAAGTTATAGGTATCTGATGCCTGTTTGGTGCCTTCTGTGAAATGAGTAGCCTTGGTGCAGCTCCTTGTGAGGTGTAGCCATCCCCAGAACCACCTCCCCCAGCTGGCATCCTTATTGGCAATTGCAGCAGAGAGGCCAGAGACCTGATGGGCATTGAGCCTGAACTGTTATCTCATCATCATTATAAGTGGTCCCTGAAGGATCAGGATTGAAGAACACTGATGGTGCATCTTGATACCAGACTAAGTGCTTTTTTTAAAATGTAGAGCTGCAGTTCTGTTACCCAGGCTATGGTAAAATAGAGGACTCCAGTCTTCAGAGCTGTCACCCGCCACCTTCTACCAGTACTAAAAAAAAAAAAAAAAAAATGTTTTAAAAAGACATACTGAGATACCCTTTACCTAGAAAGCTGCATGGTGTGGATTTTGCAGTGAAAAGCACATATCTTCCTGAACTGCCAGCCCATAATTCAAGTCTGGTACATTACACTCCTTTGAAAATCCATTAGATGGTCACCCTGGATAAAATTTTCAAATACATCTAAGTGACTTAGGAGCCTAAGTCCCATAGAAAGTTAATGTAACCTAGCCTCCTGTGTGATTTATGTCTCTATGACTTGCATCTTTTTTCTGAAAAAGTATTTTAATGCTTCATTACTAGTTATAGGAGTGTGTGTTTGTACTTGGTCTTTGTATGTGTTTCTCCTTTCTTATATCCAGTAAAAATTCAGATTTTGCTTGGAAATTAACTTTTTGGTATAGTATCTGGATCTTTTTATCTCTTGCATAAGTGCTTCTGAAAGAGAAACCCCAGTGGAAATCTGTGTCATTGGCTACACTAATGCTTTTGTACCGCCCCTCTCCACCTGATTACCTCCTTTAATGGCAATCTGCTTACAGGTTTCGATGGACAGGTCTGGGTTCTTTTTGATCCCGCCACCCACTTAGCAGGGTGAATCTTTTTTTTCTTTTGTGCTATGAAATTATTTGGCGGTGCCTCCACTCCCCTCGCCCCTTCCTGGCAGGGTCACCAGGGCAGCTTGGGTGGAAAATTCTAACTACAGAGTAATCCCACTTACTTGTGAGATAGTTGGAGACTTCCAAAAATAATACAACACACAAAAATATATTCAACACAATAATTATATTAAACAGGTAACATATACAACATAACAAGGTGAGACACTATTTTTAGGGTCCCCTGAAATACCCGTGACACACTGAAAATACCCATGACTTGATGTAACAAGTGTAAAATTAGTGTCCTACTGGTACGCGTACTCTGCTGGGGCCCTTGATGACCTATACAATTCCCTGCAGTGGTTTAGCTGTGTGGCTGACTGTGTTCAGTACAGCCCAAAGGACCGATGAGGTGGTGAATCCCTCCACAGGTGTAATAAGCCGCAGGTTATAAAATCCTCAAACCTTTACTCCCTGGCTTGAGGACACAGTTCAGGGAATAGGGGGTCCCCAAAACAAATCCCCTGACTAACTATAAGCTGGTGCAGTCACGAACTCCATGAATGACCTTCAGGTTTGAAGATGACGCTGGACTCCTCAGTCACTGCAGAGTGGCTGCTGTCTGCTGTCAGGGATCCTCCTCAAGCAGGAGTCAGGCTGCGTCGGTCCCAGGATTTCCCCTCATCACAAAGGGGTGCAGGGCTCAAGGTGTAGGTTATACAACTACCCTAACATCCAAACTGTAGCCTCCTAGCCCAGCCTCCAGTCTCACACTCAGCAGGCAGCATCCCTGGACTAGCGCCGCTGATCATGTGGGGACTAGTCTCACCAGGGGAGCTGGAGGGCGAACCCAGCCTGGCTGGGGAAATTTCTCAGCAAACATAACAATTGGGAATCATCCGTGGGGAAGGAAAACCCAGCTGAGGGATCTGCGGTCAGGTCCCTAGAGGCCAGTTCTCAGGGGAAACCCTGCCTGCAGGCCTGGGACTCACCAGCTCCCCACACAGCCAGTCCTGCCCTGGCCCTGGCTGGCTCCAGGCTCTCCTGAAAATGGCCTCTCCCCTCTCCTGAACTCCCTGGGAGGGGCATCTCACTCCCTATTGGTTGCTGGGCAGAATTTGAGTTTGCCTTGGCACATCCTCCCTGAGCTGCCAGCAGACAGAGCTCCAGGAATCTATGTAATCTCCTTGGGGGTTACACTTTTTTGACCCAATTGTCCCATCCACTCCCTTAGACAACTCCAGTCTTAGTCTTCAACATTTATCTGAGCTAGGGTGAAGGGCACTCCAATATAGAATATGGCTTTATCCCCTTCTTTGCCCACCAGTCCACAAGTCCTTCCATAGTTGCCTCGTATACAGCTCTGTGGGCTGGGAGGAGGCAGGGCCCAGGGGTAGGAGGGCTGGGTTGAGGTTATGACCGCTATTCAAGACAGTTTACTCCCTGTGTAAGCTAATGTGGACCCAGACAGCCTTATCTTATATCCATTTCCCCTCCACTGAGTAAACCTCTTGTGGATTATGAGCAGCAACCATCAGAAAGTCATTGGAATCCTATGCAGGGTTGGGGTGACAGGAAGCAGTGCAGAGGGACAGGATCTCGACAGTTGTCCTGAGGTCTTTGTGGATCTTGGGATGTTCATGATTTGGAGGTGAACAACAAACTTCTCCATCCTCCCCAATGGAATAAGTAGGAAGAAAATGCTGTAAGTCAAAAGGAGAGTTTCGTGATGCCAGGCAGTTTTCCTCAGATAGGGACAATGTAACCCCTAATTAGGTAACTGTTTTCTTTATCTTTATAGGAACAAAAACAAAAAGTACATTTGTGGTACAGAAATGCCCGATGCAACACAATTAACTGGTATAGTATATAACCATTTAATACCCAAAGTTCATTAATGTGTATACTGTTAATATGTAATAACATGCCAAAATACTCTTTGAGTTTCAGTCCTAAACCATAGTAGGTAACCACCTTCATACTAACCTGTCAGAATGTAGTCTCCAAACATTTGTAAATCGTGTTCCTCCATGAAAGCTTGCTAATCCATTTTAAAATGTAATTATATTCTGAAAACATGCCTTCCAATGGGACCTATTTGAATAGTACTCACTGAATACATAATTAAGCCAATTTTGGATTTATGTCTTTACAGATCATTTGAACTACTTCTGGTGTTTGCAGATACACTTGGCTTTCAAAATACTTGATGACGGTTGCAAGCAAATAAATAAATAGTAGCCTCGAGATAATGAGAGAAGTAGACAGTGTTGATATTTTGTATTGGTCCCTGAACTTTTCCTATCCCACTTCCTTCCTGCACTGTTTCTAAGAGCGACACTCATGCTCTTCCTCTGAGTAATAGAACACTCAATATAGTAACGTTGAAGAGTCACAGGCTCCTTCTCTAGCTTCCCTACTGCCACACTGGTATGTGACACACAGTAAGTGTATATAAAGAGAGGAGATGGGACAAATCTATGTACTAGACATCAAATACATATATTCAAATAAGTTAATCTAGAACACCTCTAAAGTTTGCAAATTTGTGAATTCTCATAGACTTGAATATATTTGAACTCAGTTAGAGGCTTAGTTATTAGCAAAATACTCTTCATTCCCCCTCCCCCTGCATCTGAAAACCAGGCTTGTGTATTTTGTGCACCTTACTTAGTTGTCTATAATGAGATTTTGTAATTATCTGACAATTTTGTTGCTGCTTGAAGAAGAATAAAGTTGCTTTTTCAGAGCTAACAATAGTAAAAACTTGCTTGTCAATACAACAATGAGGTATGACTTTGAATATGAATATATAGGGAACAAGTATGGTACATTTAGTATTTTTACATAGCCACTTTTTGGACCATAACTTTAACTATAAAAACTACAAAGAACTAGTTTGAATCTGTGTGATCAAGTGGATGGGTTGACAGAAGTTAGTAAAGATAACGTATATCATTTGTAGTAGTCTGATGCATGGAGCTTCAAAAATGCTGCTTTCAGTGGAGAAGTAAATGCCTTAAATTAGGTTTTCTGAATTTGCAACAAATGTAAGCTAAGTGTAATAGCTGTGAGTGCTTTCTTCCTGTTCTAGACCACATACTGCATGAGAATCCACTTTAAATGTGTGGTTGTGATTCATACATCCTTTCAATTCCAAGGACTTTCTGCAGAAAAAAGCCGGATGTACTTACTAGTTTGATTTCTCCATTGCCACATCATGCCAGCTTTTGGGATCTAGAGAATCAAAATCCTCTCTTCTCCAGTGTTAATTCTTACATTTGAATTAGTCATTCCAACTTCAGCTATCTCCCAAATGGTTTCAGTATCTTTTTTCTTTTTCAGATAGCAGTAACAGTACTGGCAATATTAAAGTTAAACTGTAATTCCAAAAGAAAAATCCAAGTGTCCTTCTGGTGGACATGTTTTATCACCACTACGGTTTCTTTATTGTCTTCCAGTAAAAGTAGTAGATTATGTTGCTTACATTCAAAGCTCTTCATGGTCTTTTTGCAGATTCTCTCGTACAGCCTAATGCATAATATTGGTTGTCACTTTCAGTCTTCTGTTAATAATTTAGTTTTTTCTGACATCTCACTGACAGCTGAGGTAGCTAGGGGGCTCTTCCTTTGAAATTTGTTTTTCTAAGGATACTAGATTTAGGAATACATGCACATTTCATTGGTAGTTGTGGAAAGCGTACATTTTATTTAAAAATGTGCTGTTGTTTAGCGCCTCTATTTTACTGTTTTGGAATGGAGTGCATTGACTCTATGGAGGACTCTGCATCAGTCTATTTTTACACTGCAGTATGTTTAGCATAATTTAGGAATATTGCCATTTTTAAAAATTTTTAATGGACCATGTGGCAATAGAATATCTTCTTTTATAAATGCAGAAACTCCTGTTGCAGAGTTTGACCATCACCCAACCAGTACCAGTGTTGACTATTCCATATCCACATCAGAGTGGGCTCTAATGTGTTTAAATCCAGACTAACCATCTTGTGAGCACTGTTGATTTTTAGTAGTTTCCTCATTGGTATCATGGCCTCTTCAGTCTCCTCTTCCAAACAGGATGTCAGTCTTTTCATTGGTAGCTATTGGAGGGACCTCTGGACTTTGACTCGTATTCTGGTTGTCTCTGGAGTTTGAAGGACTCCATGTGATTTTAATCATGAGTTGCAGGAGGTGAAATGGATGAGCTGGAAATTGGGGAGAAGATGGCTCATGAATTACCTGGAGTGTGAATATGTTTGTACAGAGAGTTTATTCAAATATGCATAAGTGCTATGAATGAGGCCCAGAATTACTTGTCCTCAGCTGTGGATAGGGCTTGCTCCAGGCACCAGCTCAGGAAGCAGGTGCTTGGGGTGGCCCAGGGGAAGGGGCAGCACGTCGGGCCCTTCGGTGGCAATTCGGCGGTAGGTCCCTTGGTCCCTCAGGGAAGGACCTGCCACTGAATTGTTGCTGAAGGCGAAAGTGGTGCGGTGGAGCAGCCACCGATTGCGGCTTTTTTTTTTTTTTTTTTCTCCGAGGAGGCAAAAACCCTGGAGCTGGCCCTGCCTGTAGATCCCTACAGGAAGCAGATGAGCTTGTGGTTTGGATAATGTTTCTGTGACTAATAATTGCACTGATGACACTTGAATAGTTTTACCTGTAAATTTAATCTAAAAAACCATAAATCCCTGTCTTTCTAATAATACCACATGATTAAAATGAAAAAAAAACCTTGAAAAATCAAGTGTACATTTCCCTATTTATACTGTTTTTTTGTTTTTCTCTCAGCTTTGACTGAGAATCTGACAGTCCATTTTGATTTCTTCTCATTCATTAGCACGTGTGTTTTGGATGTCTGATTACAGGGGAATGTTTAATTCATTGGTTTCACTGATGGTTTTTATTAAAACTTCCCTGTGAAACCCTTTTTCTTTTGCTTTCTGTCAAAAAGTACATTTTTTATTTTAAACCTCTTCACAGTGTCTTCTTAAAAAAACTACTGCCCAGATCTGCCCAATGGCATGGAGCTGAGTGCAAATATACTACTACTTTCAAAGTGGCTGCCCAGTGGCATAATGTGAAACTGGATGACAATAAGATCTTTTTAATTTGATGACAGCACAGTCCATATTTGGTGCTCATGGCTCCTTCTGAGCACAGATTCGTTGAAAGAGGTTAATGGAGTCTTTAAGGAGGGATACTGTATGAAGAGGTAACTTATGGTATCTAATGTGTGTAAACAATTGGATCATTTTGCCAATCTAATTATCTGGATGTTTTCTTCATCTAATCGACTGGCCCCTCCATCCTGACATCCTTCTGAAATTCTTCAGTGCATGTAACAATAAATTCTCTGGAGAGCAAGGTAATGGTGGCAGAACAGAACTAAACCTGGAGGCATGCGGTAACCAACTCTACCTTTGTGGATGGTTTCAGTACAATAGAGAGGAACAAATGAATGGAAGTTCATTGTGGTGGGGGGGCCTCCAATTTCTAGAATATTTGCTTTTCTACTTAAAAATATGTAACCACTATGTTGCATTATAGTGGTGTCTTCAAACTAGTAAATATATTAAAGGTTCATTTGCTTAGCGCTACACCTAACTGCATAAGGATAATTGATTTCAATGGTCCATGAAGAGGACTACTCATCTGGCTGTTCAGTGCTGTCGTGTATGAGTGGAATCATGCATTTGGATGTTTTCTCTAGTGATGGTGGAGCCTTACCTAAATTCTCCATTATGGGCAATCTTTTTGTGCTATATGTTTACACAGCGCCAACCAGAATGGGGCCCTGATCCATGACTGGAGCTCCTACATGCTACTGCAATACAGAGAGAGGCGTGTACTACAATCATCATTGGGGTCTTCAGATATTCCTTTTTCTCTCAAAAATTAAAGGAAAAGGGGCTGGTAAAACTAATTCCTAGTAGGAAGGACAGACCTGTTATACAAACTGTCTTCCTTTGGATGACACTTCTGCTTTCTTTAAAGCCCAACACAAGAATCTTCCTTGTTAGGCCTGCCCCTATTCTAAAGGTTGGTCCAAGCAGGATCTCAAAGAGCGAACTGCCTCTGATTCATTCTTGGGAAGCCTCCATTTCCCCCATAAACTTTAGCCCTTCTGCTCCTTCTCTTGATGGCTTCAAATGCAACACAGCCTGTGAGCAACACCATTGTGGTTCCTATGCTTTTGCCAGCAGAATGCACTAGCAAGCAGGGTGGCCAGCTGAGCTCTTTCTCTATTTCCCAGAGTGCCGTTAAATTTTTTTTTTGGTCTGCATTCCTCTTATCTCCGAATTTCTCTATCCCAGAGACCATAGAAAGCCAAACCTGAAACTGCCAGAGCACATGGCATCAAGTCTCTGGGACAGCACAGAACCTTAGAATGGAAGGGGAAATGTACAAAAGTTGCGGGGGTGGGATTTGGGGTGGGAGGAGTTTATATACACAAACTAATTTTTGGTTTAGTTGCTGGTCAGCAGCAATTCCTGTGTGGATCTGTGGTGTTCTGGCTGACCAGGAGAAACTATTATTGCTAGATTGATGTTTCTAGCGCTAGAGGGAAACTGGTCCAGCTCACCTCTCTCAGGCTGGAGTGCTGAGGAGGAAGTAGGAGAGGGGCTCTATACAGAAGGTTGGTATGGCTCTGGAGGGAGAGTGTCACTTTGTAAATATTTCAGATGTGCTAGGTAGATATTCCTAGGGGAGAAGAAACGGCCTATTGGAGAGGACACTGGATTGCGACTCAAGACTTGAGTTCAGTACCCACCTCTGCCACAGCTTCCTATGTGACCATGGGCAAATCACTTAATCTTCTGTCTCAGTTCCCCATCTGTAAAAGGTAGATAATACTTCCTACCTCACAGGGATGTTGTGTGGATAAAATCTATTAATAAATGTGAGGTACTCAGATACTGCAGTGATGAGGCCCATATAAGTACAGGGACAGCTATTCCTATTGCCTGTCAAAGTGCTCAGTTATTTCTCAGACCCGTGAGAAGCAGAAAAACTGATGATAGTCTCCAAGGAATTTACTTATTTTAACTGGAGAAAGTGAGCAAGTTGGAAAGTGCTGCTGTAGCTCTTTAATCTTTTCAGGCTTCTTAGTACACAGTTCTTTAAACTATTACCTGCCCACACGCTTTCTCTCTCCTTACAGCTCTGAATAAAGAGCAGCGCAGTGCATGAAAAAAGGGCAGTGGACAAAAATACTCCTCTGCTACTATAGTGATTACATAGTTAAATTGTCATTGGATTTCTGACTGCCTGCAGTTTCTGGGCTCCTTGAAGTGTGCTGTAAACATTCACACTTTTTGCCACGGAGCTTAGTCTCCACAGCAAACTGACTGACTGCTGAAGCTGTGCACTGTCCTGCATCGCTGTGCATGAAAGCTGACCGTTTGGCTAATATCATGAGGTGTACCTAAATACATGCACTCACCAATGTATCTTTGCACGTAAGGGAGAGAAACAAGGAGTTTATTTTGTTGCTTTACAGCAGTTTCTGTCAGTGTTCCAAAAGGTCAACGTTATTTACAGGAAAAGCAGCACGCGTCTTCAGCTGGCTTATGTTAACCACCTTGTTTCTGTCCTTCCTTGACAGAATAGGCTTATTCAGGACATTGGTGAAAGGCTGCATGCAAACAAAGAAGACATTTTAAAAGTAACTTTTATTGTGTAACTTTAAGATATCACAGATCTTTCTCCCCTTCCTCCCTGCCCCCCCGGCTGAAAGAGCTGTCACATTGAAAATGTTTTCAGCACAGAGGCTGAAGCCTACTCTTGTCAAACCTAGTCAAAATTAACTTAAATGCTTTTGGAGGGGGAGAAAATTCTGCAAAGAAAGAGCTGCAATACATTCACTGCTGTTTCTCCACCTCCCTCTCCTCTTTCTTTTGGGAGACCCATGTAGCTGGAGCAAACTTAGTGAAACCCGACTTCCTTGCCTGGGCTATTTGTTCATGGTCAGTCCATTAAAAGGTCTCTCTTTTAAATCCATCTATCATATTGTTGGTGTCAACATTTTTCACATGCATGTCCTTTTAAAAAAAAAGTCAAATTAGAAGTTTTTCAGCCATATAACAATGTTATTGCTATAAAAAGAGACACGTTAATAAAAATAACCATCTTAATGGGCAAGTTTAAATAGGACATAATTACTGCAAGTCTTGATTTGATCCTCTTTCTCATGTTCAAGAAGCAGCAGCCAGCACTGTCACCTGGGATTGAGGCACAGGGAATGAGCAGCAGTTTGCTGGAACACTGAACTCTGTCTCTTGCTGAAGGTGGCTGAGGTCTTGCATGGACCTCCAGGTCCTCCAGTCCCCAATGAAGTTGGTGATGTCCCAGGTTCACCACTTTGTATTCTCTTAACGGTAGGATGGGTAAGAGTCACTTTCCACACAACTGGTCCAACTGTTTGATTGCACTGTGATTTCCTCACCTTTTTGTTGGGTGCAGTCAACCCCATAGGTACTGGAACTAGGGGTGCTGCTGGGGGTGCTGCTGCACCACCCTGGCTTGAAGTGGTTTCCATTTATACACAGGGTTTACAGTTTCGTTCAATGGTTCTCAGCAACCCCGCTATAAAATTGTTCCAGCACCCCGGTCAACTCTCTTCAGCACATGGTGATGTCAGTTTTTATATACCCTCATTTCAGGGCTCATAGGAGGGGGCCAATCCCCTTAATCCTATTGGATACCTGCCAAGCGAGTGCTTAGGTTTCTTTGCTGCTTCCATTGGTATCCTGTAGCTGGCTTTTGGTGTATAACCAATTTCTTCAGTCCTTTTGTTATTGGAGGCTTTAAGTTTGATTCATTTTAAAGATAGTATTTCATTATTTGCCTCTACTATTAGCTAGGATCCTTCCTCTTAAGCAATTGGTCTTAATATCCCAAAGTTTTATCCTGACTTATTTTTTTTCTTTCTTGTGCCACACAATTCTTATTATTCTTATTTATTTACAATGAAAACCAACAAAATGCTTGTAATCGTCTAAATTTGGAGAACATATATCCAAACATTCTTTGATTGTACATAAGCACTTCACCTTATTTAGGACTTAACAACGAGACATTATTTTCACATATAGAAGGATGTGGACCTAGGTCATCTAATTTGGGATGAGAGATTTCCATGATAAGTTTGATTTTACAAGGAACACACTGTATAGTTTATTACTTTGGGTGAAAACAGTTGCATAGGAAAGCAGGGCATGACCCTGGCTTGGTAACTGAATTTTTTTTCAGCTAGGTTGGGGGAGAGAAGGTGTTTTATTTATATGCAAATTATGAGGAATGTTTGCCTAGGTGATTAACAATACTTTCATTTTAGCCATGTTTAGTTTCTGTGTTTGGGGAGAGAAACTCCTGATCTTGGGCTGATCTGTGGGTTCTTTGACAAAGCGTCTCTCATGTTGTGAACCATCTTATTGTCTCTACTATTTAGGTGGAATCTATTTTGGATAAGCAGAGGTGGACAGTTTTTCTAACATTATGAGGGCCAGAAGGAATCAGTAGGTATTAATCATTCATGGCATATCTGTTTCATATGTCCCTTCACCTCAGAGGTCCTAAGTGTGTGTGAGTGAGGGGGAAAGAGGGAACCAGTTAGTCTAATGGCTAAGATAATATAGCCAGAAAAGGCAAGAAGAGTTGGGGATGCTCCTTATCCTCTCCCCTCCCAGACAAAAGGAATAGATGCCTATTGCCTGAGTCCTTCAGACTCTAGCAGCTTCTGCCATTGTCTTCTGGTGGGTTTCTGTATGCAGCACATTGAAGACTGGCTGTGAATGGCACAAGCAGCATTGCCTGGCAAAGGAGGAGCAAACTTTTTTACATTTCATGTTGAAACGTTGTAAAACCACACAAATTAGCACTTGTAAATAGATTATGTCCTTCTGTGGCCATGACAGTGAGTTGATTCGGGATGGGGAAGAGGATGGCAGCTTTGCTTTCCAAGGGGATGACTAATAGTTGGTCATTGGTATGTTGCCTGGGTCAACTAGCTCAAAAGGATTAGGATGCAACTTCTGTAATACATAGTCTCCACTTCTGATATATGTTAGATGATGCTTGGGATGCTACTTATGTATAATTGACTGCTATATATAAATCTAAGCTCTTTAAGCATGGTAATATGGGTAGTCTGTAGGCACTACATGAAAATGTCAAATTCTGCCCAAATATGGGTCAATCATAGAATATCAGGGTTGGAAGGGACCTCAGAAGATCATCTAGTCCAACCCCCTGCTCAAAGCAGGACCAATCCCCAACTATTTTTGTGTCCCAGATCCCTAATTGGCCCCCTCAAGGATTGAACTCACAACTTTGGGTTTAGCAGGCCAATGCTCAAACCACTGGGCTATCCCTCTCCCGCCCCCCATAGTGACTTACACAACAGTTTGCAAAGTCCAAACCATTTTGGTGGCTGGACTGTTGCTCAGGTCATCTATAGGATCCCACCAGATGTGAACTGGGGAAGGAGAAATAGCTCTAATTTTTCCATCTTCCCCCTTTTTTTCTTTTGCCCTGCCATGGCACATTCAGCAGTGGAATAGAAAGCCAGTGCAACTATTGGATGAAATGTCTGGGGAAAAAAAAAAGTCGTGGATGAACAGTTGGCAACTGATAAGGGAATCATTCATTGCCTTACAGGTTACACATTCAAGGACATTATCTACAGATCAGCAATGACCTGGAACAAATTCTCCAACATCAGCAGAGAGAAATACTGGCTGAATGCTTTGCTAATGAGAGCAAAACAGTGAAAGAACCTGAGCTGGATTCAGAACCCAAACTAAAAATGAGATAACCAATGTGAAAAGTGAAGCAATAGGAAATTGGCTGGATATGGCAGGAACCCCACTTCTAGTGCACTCACCACATGAGGCGGTTGAAATGTTGCTCATCTTCTAGTGATAATTCAGCAGCCTTTGTGATGATGGGTGCTGCAGATAAAGTGGCAGCAGCAATGAAATATAACCCTGTCAGTGAACCCAGGGAGAGCCCCAGACTTGTCGGAGACTAAGAAAGAAGGGCTAAACCCCAAAAGTGACTGAGAGGATAAGTAGCCCGTTGAAAAGAGCTGATGGACATTAAAGAGACAGCTTGAAATATGTGCATATTTCAGCAATACTGAAATAAATAAATGGTTTGAAAACACTTTAAAGAAATAATTCTGAACTAACTTTCTCAGACCCTGGGGAAATCCAATGAACCTAAAGTGCTTCCTGTCCCAATTTCATTAAAAACAAAGTCATGTACTATTACACAAAGTCCCCAAATACTGTGAAATAAAAGAGGCCAGCTCTAGTCATAAGATAAATCAGATACTTTGAGGAAGGAGATGGATGGTCTTGTAGGCAGCTTGTAGGTTTGAGGTCTGTTCCCACATCTTTCACAGAGTGTCTCTGACCTTGGAAAAGGCCTGTGGCACTTTATACGGCCCAATTACCATAGTATCTGAGCTCCTCACAATCTTTAAATATATTTATTCTCACAAAACCTATGTGGGGGGGAGGCAGGGGAAGTGCTGTTATCCTCATTTTACAGATGGAGGAAGTGAGGCAGAGAGAAGCTAAGTGACTTCTCTAAAGTCTCACAAGTAGATTCTGGCAGGGCAGGGAATTGCAATTGTCTCCAGTGCCGTAATCACTGGGCCAACCTTCTTCTTAACAGCTCTGTGCTTCATTCTTTCTGTATGTAAAATGGTGCTAATGCCTCGTTACCTCTCAGGGGTACCTGAGCTTTACTTCATTCAGAAGACACTGAAAGAAGTACCTCATACCAATCCATAAAATGTTTTGTTTGTGATGTTTGGTATGTTAAGTATTGCATTAAATTGGGCAGCCCTAGGAACACCAATATGAAACTGGAAAAACACTGCTGTGGTACAATACTCATGTAGTAAGTAACTCAATGTTTGCATGGGATTTTTCCCTCCAATTATTCCAGACCGCTTGTAATCTTGGACAACTTGTTCAGGGCCAGTTAGAATCAATTTACAAGCCTGATCCTGGTGGGTTCTGAGGACTGGCACCTCTTTAAAATAAATGGGAATTGAGAATGCTTAGCATCTCTCAGGATCAGACCCTGAGTAAAGAAATATGGAGACAGAATACTCCACTCTGTCAAAGTGCTGACAACAGAAAACGTCAAAGTCTTGATCTGTTAACGCTGTTGGAATCCTGAATACTTTAGTGGTGATGTGCTGCACTGAATTTATCATAGCAGTGTAATCTGCATTTATATCTTCAGATCTAAAGTTGAAGTGGACTCTTTGGAGTTAAAGTGCAGCACCAATAACTTTTATCCAGTGCACTTTGATGAGATGTGTGATGTTGAACTCGCCCTTCTGCTCCATCCAAATACTGGTCATCATTTCCACAGCATGTAAATGTTCGCCTGAATGATGCCATTTCATCCCTTCCTATCCCATCTCATGTTACGTCTCTGGGAATATCTATTATAACTCTTATCCATCCACACACTATGCTATCGTCACCACTGCTCTAGCTGATCCACTTCTAGTTGGCAAGAAAACTGTTTATCCATTCTGCTGCAGGATAGATAACTAGGCTGTAAAAGCTGAAGGACCAGGCAGTACATTGTGTTTTTCTGAAGCAGTATTAACATTCTAGCTGAGCTAAAAGAAAGGAAAAGAAGAGTAAGTGGTTTAGTCATTGAACTAATTTCTCTTAGATACAGGCTCCGATGATATATTCCCAAATAAAAGGTTATTGTAATCTGTAGGAGAGAAATATAGACCATATTGTATGGATTTCTGAACTGTCGCTTTCTTTTCAATATCTTGGAAAATGGATAGAATCAGTACTCTGATTAACAGCATGGAACGCCTTGACTGATTTACTGTCTAAAGATCAGAATGTTTATGGCTCAGGTCCCCTTTTCCTCAATTTTTGCTGCCTCTGTGTTTGTTTTGGCTGACCCAGTGACTTGGACAGCAGCATGCTACGCTACCACATCAGATCTGCGTAGCTGGAAAGAGAAGCAAGCCAAGAGGCTTTAATCTCATGAACAACTGATAACAATCTGCTTCTTCCTCCTCCTCTCTTTTTTTCATCTTTTTACATTCTTTCTTTCATTTTTAAAAAAGCTTTTTCTTAACCTTTTGTACCAGAGCAAAAGTAACACATTCAGAAAAAAGCAAACACCAAAGCCAGCCTCAGGGAGGAGGGAAATAACAAAACAGTGAGGGAAATTTTCTTGTGACCTACCCTCAAAAGATGTGTTAGCAAGAGACCTGACCAGAATTCCATTCCACAATTTTTTGTTTTCTGCATCAGCCCAAAAGTGAAACACACACTCCAGACTCATCAATTGGCTAGTGCACTTACCGGGGATGTGAGAAACCTAGGTTCAAATCCCTGCTCTGATCCACGGATTCAATGTACAGATTTGAGTGTGGGTCTTCTATCACAGATGAGTGCCCTAAGCAGTGGGTTATTAGCTATTGAGGTGCATGCCGGCACACAATCTCTTCTTGGATGTGAGAAATCTTCCCAGCTAAAGTTTTGTCTAAACACATACGTTCCTGGGAAAAGTTTTGGTTTTGAAAAATGGGCATTTTCCAATGTAAAAACATTTACTTGAAAAATTCCCATTCAGCTCTAGTTAGCAACTCCCAAGTACCAAGCTAATATGCCTTTCTCTAGATTTACTATATTCCATATAATCATCCAGTTCTGACTGAAACATATTAATACTACTTGACACCCTTTACTCAACTAGAAGCCCCCTCCAGGTACCCACTACACTCGCTCTCTAAAATAATATCTCCTTGAGTTTTTCTGACACCTTTAATTCTGGTTTGTCCAGTGACCTCGGGTAAATCATGAAGAGGCTTAATTTTTAGAACAATTCTTAGCCTAGTTTCTATACTTAATCAAGTCACTTTTCATTTGTCTTTTCTTGAGAGTAAGCAATTTCTTTTGTCAGTCTCCCCGCATATTGTATAATCCCCTCTGTCCCTCCTATAATCAATATTTCCCTACGCTATACTATCTCCCTTTAGCTATGGATTAAAATTATATTTTAAAAAGCCATTTTGTTGTAGCTGTCTCAGTCCCAGGATATCAGAGAGACAAGGCAGGTGAGGCAATATCTTTTATTGGACCAGCTTCTGTTGGTGAAAGAGACAAGCTTTCGAGCCACACAGAGCTTTTCTTCAAGTCGATGGGCTAGTCTACACTAGAAGCACTAGCTGCCCTGGAGCTCACCCCTTGGCATAATAAAACCACCTCCATGCGCAGCGGTAACTATGTCAGCGGGAGCAGCTCTCCCACCGGCATAGCACTGTGAACACCCATGCTTAAGCTGGTCTAACTTACATCGCTCAAAGGTATGGCGTATTCACTCCCCTGAGTGACATAAGCTATACCAACATAAGTGCCAGTGTGTACAAGCCTGGGAAAGGGACTGCGAGCATCACAATTAAATGTGCATTGGAAGATTGTTTAGCATAAGTAGTTAGCACATATTCTAGGGGACCATTCATGGTAGAGTGGCCTGTTAATACCATTGCAGTCATAGCAGTGGGTTAAAAAGCCCGCTGTGCTAAGTGCATGGTATATGGGTTACAAAATCAAGCATGGGGAAGCTAAGAAATGTTGGATTTAAGGCTGCCCATGCAACTTCAGTTCTGCCCCCTATCTGTATGTATTATGATATACTTCATGTAAGTAATCAAGTACTCTTTTCCCCTCTGTGTCCCGCCCCCAACATGTTCTCTGACCTCGCCTCCCTCCCCCCAGCACATTCCTTGTCCCCACAGGACACACTTTTTCCTGCATTGCCTTAACAGGAGGAGGAGCTACAGTACCTGGGCTTCTTTCTCTCCCTTCAGGATCTGCTGGCTCCAGCAATCCAGAAGCTAGGTGGCACCAACAGGAGGTAAGCTAATGGCTTGGTCCAGGAGGTATTAAAGGGAGACAGCAGGCGGGCATGTGAGAGAAAGGGGAAGAAGGAGACTTTTTTTTTTTTTTTACAGCCTGGCAAAGCAAAGTTGGAATGGAAATCACTATAGGGAGGTATAACAGGGTGACTTGCAATGTGGACTGGAGCGCCTGAGGCTAAGCCAGTCCTGATTACAGAATGGGCCCCGCCTGAGGGGAATCAGATAATTACTGTATTAAAAGGGGCCAGGTTTAAGCCCTGAGAGGGCCCACCTGGGAAAAAGCTGCTGGGAAGAGATTGCAGGAATCTCATTCAGGACTGGCTGAGTGAGTAAGGAGGCAAGCAGGCTGGCTGGCTAGCTAGCTAGCTTTTCCAGCAGGGAGGTCTGGGAGTAGACCTTGAATAACCAGGGAAGGTACTGGCTGAAGAAGAGTCCTAGACAAGGGTGGAAACTTTTTGTTTTTGTTTAAAAATAATTTTTAAGTTTAGCTTGGCTAATTGTGACCTGGAAGGGTGAAAAAAAGACTGCAAGTTGCCTAGAGGGCTGAGTTGTCTGACAGAAAAACCACCATGGTGCTAGAGTGACTGTCAACAGGGGATGCTAGCTTAACTGGGGGTTGCTGTCACCCCAGTCAGGAGCAGGGGTATACTGGCAGTGGACTCTGTTATAGGAGGGCAATATTCTCATCTCTCATTACCCCTGTGGTTCCTTGTGGCTGCTTCAGGTTTAATGTTGGTGAGCATGCTTAGCGTGAAGGGGTCTGTGAGGAGGCTCAGTAGGGACAGACCATGCTGAGTCCAGAGGGGATGTTTGTAGAACTGAGTAGCTAACTCTAGCAAGTTTCAGAGTAGTAGCTGTGTTAGTCTGTATCCACAAAAAGAACAGGAGTACTTGTGGGACCTTAGAGACTAACAAATTTATTTGAGCATGAGCTTTTGTGGGCTACAGCCCACTTCTTTGGATGCTCTGTTAAACAAAATGAGGACTGGAAAGGGTGGGGTTTTTTGTTTTTGTTTTTATTTATGGTTTATAACATGGTCCAGTTTGAGTGAATTTTCATTAGAGTAACAGTTTGCACTGAGACTATTCCCTTGCTAAAATTCTAGTTCCTGCTGCAAGTCATGTTGGCATTTGATTTTTTTTTTTAAGCCAACTTTTTTGTATAATGGAAAAGTATTAGGCTACCTAAACATGAACACAATTAAACATTTTACTGCAAATGGGATCTCAGCAGTTCACTAAGCAAATATCCTTGTTTAATATTAATCTTAATCCTTCTCAGTTTCTGCCCTCCTTTGTAACTGCAAATACATTCACTGTGAATTTGTAGTTAATAATATTTTCAAATACAGATGTGGAAAAGCATTTAGTTCTTCTAATTTTTTTCAACAACAAATATTTCCTTACTTTGTCTCTCTATTTATGGAACCACTTGTTCGTTCTCATTTTTCAGTTCTCTAATATATTTAAAGAATCTTATTGTTAGTCTTAATACTCCTAGCTATTTGTGCTTCATTATTCCTTTGTGCACTTCAAATACCATTTTTCCATTCCTTTTGATTTTCCTTTTAAAACTAACAATGCTGTAGTTTTATGCTCCCTGTAATTTTTTTAGAGCTCCGTTTTTACTTGCAATTAACTTAAGCAAGTTGTCACTCAGACTCATTGGTTTTGAAATTTTGTGCTTAATTTTGCATAATAGTATACACTCCCTTTGAGCTAACTCCATCACTTCTTTAAACTGTAGCCAGTTTTTATCTATGGTACTTCTATAAACCATGCCAGTCTATTTCACTTTATTTCTCCTATTACAAGGTTTATCATATTGGAAGCTGAGCTCCTTCCAGTGTATTTGGAACCTTATTAAAATGAGATCAGTATTCCTCAAACTATCCTTAAAAGTGTCTCTTCACTTTTTCCATAACCTCCTTGTTCAAAACACTTGAAACTAAAATTTTATTGCTCCCATTATGCCTGGTGCCTGCTGATATAAAAACTGAGTTTCTACAGAATTCACAATCATGCGCTCTGTGGGACTGCTTGACTACTCTCCAATTGATTTGAGGTAAATTTTAAAATATTTAGTTATCCTTGTTTTTAATCTGATGGCACTAGTTAATTTAACAAAGCACCTTTGAGGACACTTCATTACCCTGATGCGGAGCTCAGTGAATATTTTCTTTAAAGACTGCTTGGGGTCAGGTCCTCACCTAGAGCAAATTTGGAATAATAACCACTTAAACTCACAGAAGATCTGCCCCTTTGCCCATTGGTAAGTACTAGCGCTTAGAGCACTGAACTGAGTCAGGTGACCCTACTCTGCCACTCCTGGGGCATGTCTCTATAGGGGATTTTCAGCCCTTTACTCACTATTGGCTTGGCATTAGTGTGACTCTGCCACTGCTAGCAGCTCGCATAGATCAGTTGCAGGTGTGCTTACCACTGCCTTGAGCATCATTAATGATTTTTTTTAACTTGTTGTTAAGCATGTCAATGCTTTTGAAAATCACACTAGGCACCTAAATACCTTCTTAAAATCTAGTTCACAGTAATTAAAAAGACCTGTGCCAAGTCTGTGTGAGGCTTTCCATCATTGCTACAGTTGCAGCAATGCTAGTGGAATGGCAAGGAAAAGCTGGTGCAGATGCAGCTTTGCTGTATGATCTTAGGCAAGTTACATAAACTCCTTGCATTTCAGTTCTACCTGTCTCTGCAATGGGGATAATGATCTATAGTCAAATCAATGACTTCACGAGCAATTTTGTTGGGGAACTAAGCAGTAGTCTACTACCTCAATTTTTGTCTCTGTCACGGTCTTTCTCAGGAACATTCTGAGACCCCTTCTAAACTATAGCAATATGTCTGTTACTATGTCACTGGATATAACTGTCCTTGCCATCTTTCAGTAAGTGGTGTGTGTATCTATTAAAGAGTTTTTTATTACTAGGGATAGACATGGTGATTTTGGCCTTTGAAAGATAGAATAATGCTAGAAACTGCAACACTCACCTGTATGATATTTGACTTCTTTCTGAAGAGCAAGCTCTAGCACAATTTGGGTCTTCAAAATGGAAGTCTGTTCTGAAAAATAATTATAAAAATGGAATTGTGAGGTTTGTTTGTTGCATTTCAGAGACTTCCAGATCAAGAATGTTTAGTTTACAATTAAGTCCCCCTCCCCACAACTCCTAGTCCTGCAAATTCAGCCTGGGACCTAATTTATTTATCAGTAATTAAGGTTCTGCAGATCCATTTAAACTCATAGCAACACCTATGCAAACCCATTGAAGGCAATGGATTTACACAGATTGTTCCAGTCAGTGGAATCTGTTCAGGTACTACAGGGAATGAAGTCTTGCTTGCTTTTCCTTAGCTGTGGTGTTTTTGCAGGGCTAACAGGAATAATAAAGCAACAAAAACTATTTCTCTCAAGTCTCAGTATACAAACAGAAGTTGAGTACTGTAATAAAGTGCTACTTTTTTATATAATGGCATGTCAAGTTAGAACTGCACTTGCATCATCTCATTTGGATAAATAGTTTGGCCTCCTTTGTCCATCTTTAAAATAAAACACAAATGTATGTGTGCGTGTGCACATATGTATGGGGGCCTGTTCATCGGAGTTTTCTAGTGCAAAGCTCATGTTTGACCTGTTGGCACGGTTCTCAGCGAATGTACTCTTACACTATAAAATGTTTTGTTTGAGGATTGATCATGCAAAGAGACTGAGTGATGGACACTTTCTAGTGCAAGCATGTGCAGCTGATCATTCTTGCTGGGACTGTTCTATTCCTCTCCTCAGTTCTAGTCTAACTAGTTATCAATTGCTGTTGATGTCTGGCCCCAGTCACCGTTGTATCTGTGTTCTTTCCATTTCTAACTTAAAATATTTGGGAGGCAATCTCCCACATGCTCCTCCCTAACCAATACAAAGGAATGACTTGATTCTCGTGTGTGTGTGTGTGTGTGTGTGTGTGTGTGTGTGTGTGTACACATCTTACTGAGGGGAAGATGAGGGAGGAGAACTTTGTATTTTAATTGGGTTATGATTAAATCTGTGGTGGTTCATATGTCTTCTGGGAGTGAGTTGTCATCTAGGCCCTGTTCCTGTGAAAGTTTCCAAATGGCTTTGGCTATCAACATAGAGGCCTTGAAGTGGACACTGTACTGAATGGGGAGCCAGCGCACAGAGCAGAGTATCAAGGCAATGTTTTCATGGTTACCTGGATTGCTAAACAGGCAGCCTTATCACCTCTTGCACCAACTGGAGCTTTCTCAGTGTGTGTTTTCGCACTCCTAGATATGACTCTATAATAGCTAGAGCCATTTCTGTGCTTTGCAAAGCTTTGAGTCTTGTTGCATAATTTTTACTTTCACTAAAGCTGTTAGCCCATCTGTGATGAGTGTATGTAGCTCTCATATAATGGATAGATTGCTACTTAAATAGGTTTATTTTTGGGAATATATTTTCTTTTTTGTGTTTTTTCTTGCAGTGATAAGATCAAATTGTGGGAAACTTTGCACAGTCCTCTTTCATGCACAGCTCATATTACAGAGGGTGTGGCTTCAGGTTAGTGCCCCCCCCCCCCCCACAGTGCAAAGTATGTAGAAAATAACTTTAGTTGCTACCTCTTATTGACCTTTCATCTTCCATGTGCTATCAATAGTCCTAAAATATATTTGAGGGATTTATGTGGTGCTCATCACTGTCCTGTCTAATAAGAGCTCTTACTAGGTTCTGTTTCATCAGCTATTTGGATATAAAGAGGTTTTTTTTTCCTGTGTGTTTCAGATTCCATAGGAAGCTTTTCCAAACTGCGTAGTTAGTCTCATTAAACATACAATAGATTATAACCCAACCCCTTTTTATAAAACGTTTGATGGAAGAAACACTTCCTTTTTTTCTCCAAGGGTGATGTGTTCTGTTAAGTAACTCTTTAAATGTGGTGATTACATTGAATTAAATACCAATCTTGATGGTCTTTAAGCCTTAATGAAGGGAAGCACATCTGCTCAGTGGGTGGGAGGCTAAAACCTAGACTAGCTCTCTTGAGTTCAAGTAACAGCCAGGGTGGATGAACCTAATTTTCAAAGCATTATGAATGGGAAATCTCCTGGGAAGTTTGCTACTGCAAGGAGAAGATCACTTTTTGCACCTTCTGGCTTTGCTACAAACAGATGTACTTTTATTGGGTTATTTTGATTGTATATACAGCTCAAAGAATGGAAAAATAACTTTTTTTTCTGATGCATTGATAACATCTTTTTAGGAAAGGGTCTCCTGTTGCTTGGTGAAAGGATTTTGGAACAACTGTGTTGCCAACTCCAAGTCAAGTTGTAAAAGTTTTAGTTTCTCTCTGGAACTAGATAGTGTGGTGGGTTCCCCATAGCCTGACAGCTGGGTTTGAGTGAGAGAAATGGTGCTGCATATGCTGCTGCCTGTTACCCAGCCCTGGGAGAGAGTCACTCCTGGCTGCATTTAAAATTGTAGAACGTGTGGTCTCATTTGC
The DNA here is from genome assembly GCF_025201925.1 of Gopherus flavomarginatus. Classification (NCBI taxonomy): domain Eukaryota; kingdom Metazoa; phylum Chordata; order Testudines; family Testudinidae; genus Gopherus; species Gopherus flavomarginatus. The sequence goes on from NC_066620.1 coordinate 90,742,349, forward strand.
TCAGACACCCTTCATGCTGTGAAGTGATTGAATTGCAGCGATATTGGCAGCTCCTCTAATTGCACTTGTTTTGTTGATTGTATAGTGGTGGCACTTAGGCCCCACACTCTTGACTTACGCTCTATTGTGCGGATGTTGTGTATATGCCTAATGTTAAGTTGCTCTCTGCCCCAACAGGCTTACTAACGTCCTTATTTTTGACAGCTGAGCTTTCTAAGTTGCTTGATTTTTCCCTCTGCCACTTAGAAAGGTTATGCAACTGCAATGTGTGGATGGAACCAGTCCCTTCATTAGGGGGCCTGTATAATAAACCTCTTTGATTCACATATCCAGAGAGCTGTATTTCTTGTTGTGTGTTTGAAGCATGATAGTGCTCACAGGACCCAGTTGAAATCCAAACTCTAGGGTGCTTGGCATTGTACAAATTCATACTGATGCATGGCCCCTGTCATCAAGAGCTTAATAGGCAAGATAGGCAGGCAGGGGAAACAAAAATGCAGAGAGGTGAAGTGATTTGCTCAAAGTCAGACAGCAAATCAGTGACTTAGCCAGAAATAGAACTTGGGACTCCTTGCTCCCAATCAAATGTCCTATCCCAGCAAACCATGTTGCCTTTTGAAGATTTGGAGAAGATGGGAGGGATGGGCAGGAGAGAAGAGTGATCACTTTACAGCTACTAGTGGGAAAGCAAAGCAAAGAGCTGAGTCTCTAAAATGGTGGGCACTGGTGGTTATAGTGAAACTTTGTTTTTCAGATAGAATAGAAGAATTTCCCTGTTTTGAGTCATAAGCATAAGAGACATGTAAACGCTATTGCAGCTAATTTGCCAGCAGCCAGGTCTGCTCTGATCAACATAGAGCTGAGCATGTTGGGACATGTGCCCTCTATGGATTACATCCTTGGTATTAAAATTGACCCACTCAGCTTTTTATGGCAGACAGTTAGTTTTATGGTGTCAGAAATGACACATCTAGTCAATACAAAGAAACTACTTTCCAAGAGACATGGGAGCTTATTAATTGGGCAGGGGAACTAAGACTGTCAAACACAGAATGTGATACATGTGAAACAGCAGATCAACAAAGTGACACTGAATTGGCATGAAAAATCCTATAATGTTAAGGGACACCATGGAAAGAAAACAGACTTGGAAAATATCTAGCGTAAGACAATCTAGGCAGCTGTGTTGCATATCAGTTTAATGACAAGCCAAGTAAAATGTCTGTCTGTAGTAACTGTTGAATTGCAGAATTATTATACAGTCCTTGGAAGAATGGGCAGGAGGTGGATGAGAGAAAAAATAAGATGAAAATAAAACTGCAGTTGTCACACCTATAACCTCCAGTAAGAAGCCAGATAACCAAAGTATTAGATTTAAGGTTGCCACATTGTCTGTCTGTTTTTCCACCTGGAGAATCAAGGTTTCAGTTAGTGTGTCCAGGTGCCATTTGACAAGCCCTCATTTCTGTTTTTTTTCCCATCTGGATGTGGGGGAGAGGCAGAGACTTAGGGAATGGAGGGGGAGAAGAGGCAGAACAGGGGTGCGGCCTCAGGGATCTGGTTACCAGCCATCAAAAAGGTGGCACCGCTATTAGCTTCTGAAGGTGTAATAGCACTCCTTTGGGTTGACAAAGTGTTGAAGGTATTGGCACTGGATAGGTTTTTATATTCAGAATTGTGAGATTACCTGCTTGTTTCATCTTGTCCAAGAATAGGTAATTGAAAAAGGAGCATAGAAATTATGCGTTGTGTGGTATACACCCATGTATCTGGGTAATGGCCAGTTTCCATAACACTTGGCATTTTGAGTACCCAAATTTGTTCAAGAGCTTTAATAGTGTTTGAGTGGCCATATCATTTGTAGATTCCCTCTCTTGGATGTAGGCAAGCAGTCAGTCTTTTGCAGCTTCTTTTCTTTCACATTGGATGGTACCTCTGGGGCCTTGTCTTTTGGTAATGTCCATTCTGCTTTGTCTAAGAGATGCCTAGGTTGCATTCCATAGGTTTCCAGCATTCCTTCAGCTTACTGCTGTTCTTGAAATTGATTTAAACTGCCCCATATTAACAATATCAATATATAATTTGAAAGATGAAACTATTTTACAATGCCTTCAGTATTTCACCTTTTCATACAATGTATGGTCATATTTATATTGTCTGTTTCCCCTTTGCCCAGACTTTTGGATTGTAATACAATTCAAAGTGTATAGCATTTGAATCCCACTTATCTGAATTGTTCACATTTTTGGGATTCTGGACTTCCATCACACAACGGCTGGCTGGGAATACAAAATCTCTAAAATAAAAATGTCTGTGGCCACCAAGTAAGTCATTTTGCAATTCTTATTTACATCCATAGATTATGGCTGGCTGACTGGCGCAGAAGAACATTTCTGTATACTTTCAAATAAAAATTCCAAGTATTGAGAGCTTATTTTCTATGCTACAGTTAGAGTATATTCTGAAAACAATCTAAGAGGGTTTTTTTTTAGCGTTTTTGTAAAATGATCATCCATTTAGAATGGCTCATTAATTTAAACACTGAGGCCCAGATTATAAGATGGTGTAAACTGAGGTACTTGTGTGAAAGTCAGTAGAACTATGCCAGGTCTCACAAGCTGAAAATATGGGTCTATACAGATACTATATTTCATTAATTAGGTAATAGAAAATGAACCCAAGCCTACAACGAGATGTATGTGGGCTTTTGAATGGCAGTCAGTTTTCTTTGGAAGCATGAAACGTTTGATTTCCATTCACATTGTAACTGACACTACATTGTTCTATAATCAAGATAAAACACACCAGTATATTTGTGGTATTCAAATATTACAAGATTTACCATCTGCTGGTTTCCAGTTTGCATTTGAACACTAAAATTATTTAGAACCGTTTTTAAAAAATGGCTTTGAAAGTCTTTTGTTTAAAAAAGGGTGAACTCTTTTTGTGGATGTGATACAAATATTGAACTATTTACAAGAAATATTTGTAATATGTACACAGCTGTTGTGGATCATCATCATTTTCTGTTGTAACTCTGATCTGAAGAGACTTTTTCCTAACTGGTCTACTTTTTGATGTAGACTATGTAGAATATGTTCTGTTCTTTATAATTTTGTTGCCGTAAGCTCAAGAAGGCTATTGTTCATTCCCTTTTGTTGTCCCAAATGTCTGATAGGAAAAGAAGGGGGAGAAATTTGGACAAAAGTCTTCATTAAGATAGAGAGTAGACTATATAAATTATTGTGGTTTGGGAGCCTGGTCTTGGCTCCCCTTGAAATAAATGACAGCATATCTGTTGACTGCAGTGGTATAGGATCAAACCGTGGTTCAGCATTCTATGAATGCTGAAGTAAACAATCTTAACTTTATATTCCCTTGAAAACACTAGCCAACGGAATATCGGTATGTAACTGCAGATTGAAAATATCATGTTGAGCAGGTGGGGCAGGATAGGAATGCCAAGTGAAGCCTACATACCTTGCTTAAGGCCAACCATATCCTCTTTCTGGTGTTTGGCTTTGCTGGGCCACACAGGGACACAGTGTGAAGCAAGAGAGGATGTGAATATACAGCACACTAACATGCCCTGCACTAAGTTTTAGTTTTATATATGTATCTTAAAGGTAGACCAGGAAAATAATATTAATAGACTTGTCATATCATTTCACATGTGTCTTTGACGTTTACTTCATTATTTATATATTTACATACAGCTGTGAAGTTAATTCCCTATCTGCAAATAGCTTACAGTCCAAGACCATGATCCTGCAAAGACCTACTCATGTGCTTAACATTAAGTACATAGGTAGTCCCACTGAAATCAATGGGATTTAATGTGGAATTTAGTTAAACGTGTGGAAATCTTTGCAAGATTAACATCAGCCCTAAATGAAGGACATGTTCCAGAACTGTCAAACCCAAGCATTCAAAAATCATGAATCAGGCCCCAAGAATCATGCGCTTTAAACAAAATTAGTAACTTTGGGATGATTCTTATTTGCTTTTGGCTCTCTGAGCCTTTAGAGTACATTCTGGTCACGTTTTCAGGTTTTTTCTCTGCAGCCAGGAGGATTAGAAAAAGACAGTTACTCACCTTTGTAACTGTTGTTCTTCGAGATGTGTTGCTCATATCCATTCCAGTTAGGTGTGCGCGCACCGCGTGCACGTTCGTTGGAGATTTTTACCCTAGCAATACTCGGTGGGCTGGTAGGGCGCCCTCTGGAGTGGTGCCACTATGGCGCCTGATATATACCCTTGCCGGCTACTCCGACAGTGGGGAAGGAGGGCGGGTGTGGAATGGATATGAGCAACACATCTTGAAGAACAACAGTTACAAAGGTGAGTAACCGTCTTTTCTTCTTCGAGTGCTTGCTCATATCCATTCCAGTTAGGTGATTCCCAAGCCTTACCTAGGCGGTGGGGTCGGAGCGAGATGTTGCGGAATGTAAGACCGCTGAGCCGAAGGCGGCATCGTCTCTGGACTGTTGGACCAATGCGTAGTGCGATGCAAAAGTGTGGATGGAAGACCAGGTGGCCGCGCGGCAGATTTCCTGTACGGGAATATGGGCCAAGAATGCGGCAGATGAGGCTTGAGCCCGAGTAGAGTGGGCGGTAAGATGGCCAGTCGGGACGTGAGCCAAGTCATAGCATGCCCGAATACAGGATGTCACTCAAGATGCAATCCATTCGGAAGAGATTGCCATGCCCTTCATACGCTCTGCCACCGCTACAGATAGCTGAGGTGAACGCCGGAAGGGTTTGGTCCTCTCGATGTAAAAGGCGAGAGCCCTGCGGACATCCAGAGTATGCATCTGCTGTTTCCGTCGCGATGAGTGTTGCTTTGGAAAAAAGACTGGCAGGAAGATGTCCTGATTGACGTGAAAGGCAGAGACGACCTTAGGGAGGAACGCCGGGTGTGGTCGCAGCTGTACCTTGTCCTTATGGAACACCATATACGGAGGATCCACAGTCAAAGCTCAAAGTTCTGAGACTCGTCTAGCCGAGGTGACAGCGACTAGGAATGCTGTCTTCCAGGACAGGTACAGCAGCGAGCATGTGGCTAAAGGCTCAAAGGGGGGCTCCATGAGCTTGGTTAAGACAAGGTTCACGTCCCAGGTAGGGGTTGGGTGTTTGACCTAGGGACAGAGTCACTCCAAGCCCTTGAGGAATCTGGAAATTATAGGATGGGGAAAAAACGGAACTGCCAGCCTCCCCAGGATGGAAGGTGGAAATAGCTGCAAGGTGCACTCTTAGCGAAGAGATCACTAGACCTTGCTCTTTGAGAGACCATAAATAGCCCAAGATAGTGGGGACTAATACAGACGGCGGAGAAAGCTCCTGCTGGGCGCACCAGAGACAGAAGCGCTTCCATTTAGCGAGGTATGGTGAACACAAGGAGGGTTTTCTGCTTCCCAGCAGCACCTGTTGCACTGCGGTGGAACAACCCAACTCCGATTGGCTCAACCAGCCAGCAGCCATGCAGTCAGATGAAGGAACTGCAGGTCCAGGTAGTGCAGCCTGCCAAAGTCCTGTGTGATCAGGTCCAGGCAGAGTGGCAGGGGAATCGGGTCTGATAGAGACAGGTCAAGCAGCGTGGTGTACCAATGCTGCCTCGGCCAAGCCAGAGCGATCAAGATAAGGCAGGCTTTGTCCTTGTGGAGCTTGAGAAGAACTCGGTGGACAAGAGGAAACGGTGGGAAGGCATAACAGAGGTGGCCCGTCAACGGACTGAGAAACGCGTCCGACAGGGAGCCCGGGGAGTGACCTTGTAGGGAGCAGAACACCTGGCATTTCCTGTTCTCCCAGGAGGCAAAGAGGTCTATGTGGGGAAAGCCCCACCTCCGGAAAACTGAATGGAGAATGTCCGGACGGATGGACCACTCGTGCGCCAGGAAGGACCTGCTCAGGTGATCTGCGAGCGTGTTCTGGACTCCTGGAAGGAAGGAGGCTACTAGGTCTATGGAGTGGGCTATGCAGAAGTCCCACAGTTGGATCACTTCCTGACACAAGGGGGAGGACCGTGTCCCTCCCTGTTTGTTTATATAATACATAGCCATTGTGTTGTCCGTGAATACTGCAACACAACGGCCCTGCAGATGGCACTGGAATGCTTGGCACGCCAGCCGGACCGCTCTCAGCTCCCGGACATTGATGTGTAGCGTCAACTCCTGGGACGACCAAAGGCCTTGGCTGCGCAGGTGCCCTAGGTGAGCACCCCAGCCCAGAGAGGACGCGTCCGTTGTTAGGGACGTGGAGGGCTGGGGAGGATGGAATGGCAGACCTGCACACACCCGGGACGACATTCGCCACCAGTCGAGGGAGCCGAGAACGCTCGGCAGAACTGTCAGAATGATGTCTATGGCGTCTCTGCCTGGCCGAAAGACAGAGGCTAGCCAGATTTGGAGAGGACGCATTTGCAGCCTGGCATGCTTTGTGACGAATGTGCATACAGCCATGTGACCGAGGAGACCAAGGCAAGTGTGAGCAGAGGTTGTTGGAAAACTCTGAAGACTTTGGACAAGGGAGACTATGGCCTGAAACCAGTGGGGGCGTAAACTGGCCGTCGCCAGGTTGGAGTCCAGCATTGCCCCAATAAACTCTATCCTCTGCATAGGCACCAGAGTTGACTTGTCTAGATTGAGGATCAGGCCTAGACGAATAAACAGGTCCTTGATAATGGACATATGGCTGATGACTTGTGCCTCAGAGGCCCCTCGGATAAGCCAGTCATTGAGGTAAGGGAAGACATGTATTCAACGACGGTGTAGGGAAGCAGTGATGACCGCCGTACACTTCGTGAAGATCCGAGGGGCCAAGGAGAGGCCAAAGGGGAGGACAGTAAACTGGTAGTGTCGATTTACCACAAAGCGCAGATACCTCCTGTGTGGGGGATAAATTGCAATGTGGAAATATGCATCCTGCATGTCGAAAGCGGCGTACCAATCTCCGGGATCCAGGGAAGGAATAATGGTTCCCAGGGATACCATGCGGAACTTGAACTTTTTGATGAATTTGTTCAGTCCTCGCAGGTCTAGGATAGGCTGGAGGCCCCCTTTCGCCTTGGGAATTAGGAAATATCGGGAATAAAACCCCTTGCCCCTTAACTCCTCCGGTACCTCCTCTATAGCTCAGATTGAGAGGAGCCTGCGGACCTCCTGGATGAGGAGTTGCTCGTGAGAGGGGTCCCTGAAGAGGGACGAGGAGGGGGGGTGGAAGGGAGGGGATGAAACAAACTGAAGGTGGTATCCAAGCTCCACCGTATATAGGACCCAACAATCTGACGTCAACTGGGACCACGCAGGAAGGAACGGGGAAAGGCAGTTGTAGAACTGAAAGGGATCTGGGGAGGCAATTGGTACACTGCTCTCAGGCGCACCCTCAAAAGTTTGATTTGGGTCCCGGTGTTGGCTTGGTGGGACCGGAATTGTTACCCCCTTAAGGTCCAGACTGACATCTGCGAGTGGCACGACCTCGTCTTCTGGCAAAGTCTTGCCTTGGCCGAGGCAGGGGGTAAGGGTGCTGAGGTTTGGAATGGAAGGACCAGCTTTGAGTCTGAGGCGTATGCATTCCCAATGAATGCATAATTACACAGTTGTCCTTTAGACTCTGCAGTCTGGGGTCCGTCTTCTGGGAGAACAATCCTTGTCCGTCGAACGGCAAGTCTTGTATGGTATGTTGCAACTCAGGTGGCAAGCCGGACACTTGCAACCATGATATACAGTGCATGGCTATGCCAGAGGCGACCGTTCTAGCCGCCGAATCGGCGGCATCTAGCGAGGCTTGTAAGGAGGTCCTCGCGGCCCTCTTCCCCTCCTCCAGGAGTGCTGCAAATTCCTGGCGGGAATCCTGCAGAACCAACTCAGCAAACTTCCCGACCGCCTCCCAGGTATTGTAATTGTATCTACCCAGGAGGGCTTGTTGGTTCGCTCTGCGGAGTTGGAGGCCTCCCGCGGAATAGATTTTCCATCCCAACAAATCCATGCACCGGGCCTCCCTAGTTTTAGGCGCTGGGGCTTGTTGGCCGTGGCGCTCCCGTTCGTTGACGGACTGTACCACCAATGAAGAGGGAGCGGGGTGCACGTAGATGTACTCATACCCCTTGGAAGGCACCATGTACTTCTGTTCGACCCCCTTGGCTGTAGGTGGGATGGAAGCCGGGGATTGCCAGATAGTGTCTGCTCTAGCCTGGATCGAACGGATGAAGAGGAGAGCAACTCTGGTGGGTGTCTCTGCGGACAAGATGGTAATCACCAGGTCCTCCACCTCTGGAACCTCCTCTACTGGCAAGTTGATATTCTGGGCAACACGCTGCAGAAGGTCCTGGTGTGACCGGAGGTCGATCGGAGGTGGCCCCGATGCTGACGTGCCCGCTACTGCCTCATCCGGGGAAGAGGAGGATGACAGCCCCAGGACGAGTGAGTCCTGCACTGACGCCTGGTCCGTGGGGACCTCCATCTCCGGAAGGTCATGTGGGTCCGGTGCGTGTGCACTGGTTTCCTCTGTGCCAGCGGCGGGAGGTCGGCTGACGGTGGCCTCGGGCACATGGTGCTCTGAGTGATCGGAGCGTGATGGGCCAGTTTGTTTGCCTTGGGCTTGATGATATGCCCAAGGTGTCCAAAAGGACCACTGATGAGGTCCGTGGTCTGGGCCATGGGCATGCATATCCCAGTCCCCGTAGGAGGTGCTGTCCGCATGGGAGGAGACAGATGAATGACGCGAAGGCCATGGAGGAGCTGAAGTCGATTGGAATAGGTCTCTGCGTCCATTGAACTGTCTACGCAGTACCAGCGAACAGTACCGAGAGTCGTAGCGGTGCCGGGAGCAGGACTGGGACCTGCAACCAGCACGGTGCTGGGAGGTCGACTGGTGCCTCATGTCTCCATGCCGAGATCGGCTGCGAGAGGTACGGCGGTGCCGGGATCTGGACTGGTGCCGAGAGTACCGTGATGGACACCGGGATCTCGAGCAGTGCCTCGAGTACGACCGGTACCGGGATGGCGAGCGGTGCTGGGAGCAGGAGTGATGGCGGGACCGAGAGCGTCTGCGGGACCTGGATTGGGACCAGCGGCGTTCCGCAGTGCCCGGCGAAGACGGCCTCATCATGGCGGGCTTGCCCAGTGACTGAACAACCCGCACCGGCGGTGCCGGAGATTGGGGCAGCTCAGGCTCCGTCAGAGCAATTAGTTCCCTAGCCGTGGAGAAAGTCTCCGGCGTCGAGGGCACAACGAGCTCGACCACAGCGTACGCTGGGGAGCTGGTAGGCACCGGACTCGACAGCTCCTGAGAGACCGGAATCAACTGTGCGGAGGCAAGCGGTGCCGCGGCAGTTGACGGTGCCGGGCGGTCCGCCTTGGATGTACGCTCCGACTGCGGTGTAGATACAGGTGCCGTAGGAGCCTTGTGCCTCTTGCTCCTCGGGGAGAGGGATCGGTGCCTGCCAGAGGGTTGAGCAGGTGAAGGCTGGTGCCGAGGAGCCTTTACTGGAACCATGTGTTCTGGTGCGGAGGAAGCACTCGTCCCGGTGCCGGAGTCGGTGCTGAGGATGGAGGAGTTAGAGCTGCCTCCATCAAAAGTTGCTTGAGGCGAATGTCCTGCTCTTTCTTCATCCGGGGCTTGAAAGCCTTGCAGATTCGGCACTTGTCCGCAAGGTGGGATTTGCCCGGCACTTTAAACAGGAGTCGTGCGGTTCTCCTGTGGGCATCGGCCAATGACAGGCCGTGCTGGGTTTGAAGCCCGGTGAACCGGGCATGGGCCTCGGTACCGGGGGAGGAGAAGGGGCTAACCCCTGATCCCCTCTAACTATATACACAACTACTATAAAAACTACTAATATAAAAGTTAACTAGAACTATAGAGAACGAACTATGTACACAATGACTATATAAACAAGCGAAGAGCTAGGGAGGTGGAGATAAGCTAAGCCGCGCTCCACTGTTCCAACGACCGACACAGGCAGTAAGAAGGAACTGAGGAGTGGATGGGCCAGCAAGGGTATATATCAGGCGCCACAGCTGCGCCACTCCAGAGGGCGCCCTGCTGGCCCACTGAGTGTTGCCAGGGTAAAAATCTCCGCCGAATGTGCACGCAGCATGCGCACACCTAACTGGAATGGATATGAGCAAGCACTCGAAGAAGAACTGTTGTTTTTAAACTAAAGCTGCTCTGCTCATATAATTACATGACTCCCAGGAGGTGAGACCTTAAGAAATACACCAGATACTGTGAGACTATCATTAAAAGTCTACAAGTTGGAAATGCTGTGTCACCAGTGCCGAAGACAGCAGACACGTTTTTGTTTTCCATATGTTTGCAGAGTTAATGCCTGTTCTTCCTTGCCCTCCACCTCCAAACATTATTTTTGATCTATCCTTTCTATCATGTAAAAAACACAAAGGCACTTTGGCAATGGATCTTGAGGGAATGGACTGACTACCCTATATAAATACCATGCTTTCAATATAATGTGCCACTTCCTGATTTCACTTATTTATACAGCTTGTTACCATTATACACTGTTACTAGGGTTGGCAATTTGGTGGTAATTTAAAAACTGTACACTCCAGCAGGAGTGCTGGAACCTCCCCTGCCCCACCTATTCTGCTGAGAACTCGTCCCTGTCCACTCCTCTTACCTCTCTCTGCCCCATCATTCACTGCTTTTCCTCTCCCTCCATCTGCCCAGATCAGGAGGGGCTTGCCTGTGGGGCTGGGAGCTGCAGATGCCCAACGCAGGTAGGAGGCGGCCCCGGCCCCGGCTGAGGATGGGCTGGCAAGAGTGATGACCTGGCACCTCCCCCCCTACCCCTCTAGTTACCTGACAGAGTGTCCAGTCAGTAGATCTGGCCAGACACTATTTCGACTGGACTTTCGGGTAAAAAACCAAGCACCTGGCCATCCTAGTTCTGGACTGGATGCGCCTTATAGCCACTGGCTCCTATTTAGGGCAGTACAGAATGCTCCTCCTGAGAGGGAGCTCTTGATGAAATTGTATCTCCTGAAGCACAATTTCTCGGAGTTCTCAGTTCCTTAGATGGGAACCAGCTGCACTATCCCTATGTTGTAAGCCAGCTTTCTGTGTGTGCATGGTGGTGAAGACAAGGCTATAGCCCTACCTCCACTCAATTCCCTTTGGGATGGTTTCTTTCTAGGAGTGCTCTAGAAGAGGGAAATTCCTGCTGTCCCTTAATTATGTGGTCTGCAGTTGTTTGGTCCTTGCAATAGGATAGTGGAAAAGCTTCTTGCACTGTTTCTCCACCCCCTGCCTCCTTCATGCCTGTGCAGGGGTCAGCCACAACCTAGCTTTTAATGGGTTTTATTGCAGGAAAAATACTCCAATAGACTTCTGTATAATTTGAGATAATTAAAAGCAGCATTTGCATTATTTCTATTACGACTACTAAGGGAAATAGTTTTTCCAGTTTTAGTGTGCATGAGAATTTCACTGTTTTTTTTACATATACTTAGTATAAATTTGACCCAAATGTGTGTGAATAATATACCATGTGTCTGTTAGAAAAGATGTACAGCATGTACTTAACTAGACCACAATTATACACTAACATTCTGCAATTGATGAACATGCTGCATCATCAGCAAAGAATCCTGTGGCACCTTATAGACTAACAGACGTTTTGGAGCATGAGCTTTCGTGGGTGAATACCCACTTCCTCAGATGCATGTCTGGATTCTTTGCTGCTTTTACAGATCCAGACTAACACGGCTACCCTCTGATACATGCTGCATCATGAGTGTTCGTTCCTTATTTGCTTTAATTTATGCATTGCAAAGATTTAAAAGTATATTGTGCAGTTTCTTTGTGCTCCTAGGAGTATTTTCTAATTTTAGGCATTGGGGAAAGAATTTTCTGTACCACTTGGTTTCTTCTACATATTCTCTATCAGATAGTGTTTTTTAATTAAAATTTGTTTGGTTTTTTTGCAGCTTTTCTTAAGAGTTATTTTTCAAGACTTGCAAATTGCCATATCATAGACTCATTAAAAACTGAACTTATGTAAATTTTCTTATGACTTCTCAGTATATTTTAAAAAAACTTTTTTAGATGACAGTAGATCTTCTGCTAATATAATGGTACTCTACAGTTCATAATATACTGTACAAATTAAAATATAAGCTTGAATAAACCATCGTGACAGTTCACTTTAATATTAAAGATATACTTGTATTACTATAGGTGTCAGTTTTTCTTAAAATCGACAAGTTATCACAATTAGGTACACGATTTAACATTGTTCTGTACCCACTTCAAAAGTTTTTAAAGTCTTATGAATCATCTTATAATTTTCAAAAGTTACATTGGGGAAAATATGTATCACAAGTAGTTGTTCTTTTAAAAAGAGAATAGTTTAAACATCACAAGGCTGGATTCTCAGTTGGCAAAGTTCACTTTGTGCCTCTTAAGCTTATGCAGCACAAAGCTTACTAAACTGGCCAGAGATTCCCCTCCACAGAAGAAATTCTGTAGGAGGAATCTCTGCAGGTGCAAAACCGAAAGAAGCAGTGTAGCAACCTCCTGTGCCAACTTTTCCTCTGCAGTCTCCCCACCTGTGGTGTAAGCAGGAGTGGGGGGCCATAGTAGAGATGTGCTCCACAATGCTTGATCCCTAGCTAATACAAACTCAGTTGCTAAGTGTGGCAGAAATTAGAATAGCTGGGGGCTCTCCCAGTGAGGTCAAACTACCAAGGTTAGGGAACCACAATTAGTGCAGGGTGGAGCCACAAGGAACCATGTCTAAGTGTAGGTTGGACTTACTGGAGAATTGAGGCCATAATTATCTTGGTACAATATTAATGCAGATTATGAAGAATATTTAGGAAATGGAATTTAACCTGGTTCCTCGGTTTTCTGATTTATCTTATCAAATGTCAAGTCTTCTGATGCTGTCTGTGCATTCATAATTCACATCAGCTGTGAGAGCATGTCCAACATAAACAATCCACCTCTTCTAATGTGGAAGCATGGTATGTTGTCCCCTCAGGGATCACTAATACAGCATCATGACTTCGGGGAGATAATATGGTTTGTTGGTTAAAGCAGGTAATTAAAACTCCTCATTCTAGTCTCCAGTTGGCCACTAACTCAATGTGTGACCTTGTCTAAATTGCTTCAGCCCAAATTTTGAAAAGTGTCCACTCACCTCGGGTACTTCTGGTGTAGAGTTACCACCTTTGAAAAGCAAAAAGAGGGTGCCCACTGCAACCCCAGCCACACAGCAGCTCCACACCTTCCCCGCTTCAACAGCCACTTCTAGTGTCTAAACAGAGAACATCCATTTATTTTCTTAAACGGCGGCAGTGGGAACACTGTACTATCTTTAGCTGGACACAGAAACTTTTAATATTTGATATCTTGGCATATTGTGGTGATAATGCAAATCTTTAGACCACTTAAAAAAACCCAAACAGCAAATTAATTTTTTTTTCTGGCAACTGGCAAATCCATATAAATCTTGGTCACATTGGTCAAATATTAGCCCGATAGTAACCCTACTCAAGTGCAGAGGCCCAAGTTAAGATGCACAGGGGCCTAATTGTCAGAGTTGCTGAGAACCTGCATTTTCAATTTTCCAAATATAATGCTTCTGATAACTAGGCCATTGGTGTCTTTCTAGAAGGCCCCAAACCTGAGGCATTCAAAAGAGTTATTAGAATGTCTCATTTACATCATGGTGATATATAAAGGCCCCAAGCAGGTTGAGGCTCATTGTGCTAAGTGCGATATAAACATAGAATAAAGGACAGTCCCTGCCCCAAACAACTTACTAGTGGACACTCATTATGCTGGTTGCCCTTAGCACTGCTGTCTATTACCCATCTGTGAAAAAGGTGATGTTCTTAATCAGTCACTTCTATAGCACCACAGATGTGGGCTGTGTTACATAAAAGCAGCTGCAGCAAGCGTGGGCATATCTGAAGTAATTCACTGAGGACCTTGTAAAAATTGTTTTTAAAAAGCGTATTTAGCAGAAGATAAAGAACTGCATGTAAAATGAAACTTGACTGCTTGACAGCCCATTTAACATAATGCTTACCGGGGGCATTTCAGGTCTGTTAAAATAGTATAAAATATGGTGAAAACCAGGTCAGTCTGGTCAGTGTTTGCATGAATACAATATTTATTTCTAAAGAAGTGATTGTAATGAAATTTTATATTTATATAAACTGTAATATATCATTTCTAAGCTTATTGATTTTTTGTGGGGGGAACCTTGTTCTTTCACCCCTGCCCCTTACCCCTCATTGCGAGTTCTAGGCAAGAAATGATCAAATTCCCTTCTTTTTCAGAACAATGTAGTTGGTACCCATGAGAACATACCACAGTGACACACCTTTTTCTCTGCCTGGAAAATGTTCTATTTGCTTCTAAAATGAAGCTACTTTACTTTCAAAAAGAAAAATATAAATATCCTTTTTATACCTGCTTTAGCTGCTTGAAGGGTCTAAATGAGTTGATGCTTCTCATTTATTTTGTATAGTGAGGAGCCCTAAACAAATGCTCCTGATCCTAACAGCCCTGAATTTTGTTTGAAATCTGGATCAGAATTTTGTAGTGTCAATCCATCCCTAATTATTTTCAATAAAAGTTGCTTCTTTGTTTTGGTGTTTGTCCTTTAGGGATCAGTTATGAACTGGTTATTTAACACAGTTCAGTGACTAGCAAGGTCTGATACTGTTAATGCTGTCGGTATATTCGCTTTCAGTGAAATCTGACATTTTGTAGGAGACCTTCACACCTTTTGGGTTGTGGCTTTCTGTTCCATTAGTGGCACTGAGACCATTGGGAGACCAGATTAATGAGTCTGCTCTGCCACCTCAGCTAAGAGCCAGTTGGCTTTCAGCTCATGCAGTAGAGACCCATGCACTGAGGTCCCAGGTTTGATTCCACCCACCGATCATTGGGATCTGTCGGTGTTACACTTTGTATACGATAAAGGTATTCTCAAGAAGAGCTCTCCCTGACCAGGGAAGACCCTGGCACAGATGTAATGTATCTGATGCTACACAAAATACTGGTAGATTTCTGTAGAGAAATCTTGCTCTCATATCTGAGCTTGCCAGACCGCACTCTGTTAGTCAAGGAAACGATCTCTGAAACCAGGAAACTTGGTGTGAAGCTGAAGAAAGCAAAAGAAATTCCTGCCAGAGAAAAAACAAAAAATGTTCCTATCCAAAGTACAGGGCAGAAGATCATCCAGATGATCCTAGACATGCCAGGACACAGTCTGACAGTGATTCTATTTTGGATAGCATGCACGCTTGCTCTCATGAACAATAAAACTAAACAGAATAACACCTGCACCTGCCACAGCCAGCTGAAATGAATATCTGAAATAGCATGTAGGCACCTTTTGGCTAGATCTATAAAAGTTTAAAATAAAATAGAAAAGAGGGTAGGTTTTTTTTTGTGTGGATTTCTTTTTATTTTGTTTGAGCATTAGCAATTCTGGGCCAAATCTTGAGCCACCCATTTTTTTGTCTCTGAAGTCAAAGGAAGTCTCCAATACTTACACTTTACAGGATTTGATCCTAACAGTGTTGAGGTGGATTAGAAAACTAACTTCTTTCAAAGTTTACCAGAGTTGTGTGTGTGTGGATGGGAGAAGCCTCTTTGGCTGTTCCACGCAACACCACACCTCAGCAGGACATCAAGTAAGAACATGTCTGAAGAAACTCAAAGTGAGGATTTCTATCACAAAAAGATACTTTCATTCTCTGAGGACATTAATCTAGCAGATTCTGAAAGTTGCCTGTTAACCATTGCCACATACGCTGCTACCTTGATATAACATTACCCGATAAAACACAAATTTGGATATAACGTGGTAAAGCAGTGTTCCGGGGGGCGGGGCTGCGCACTTGGGTGGATCAAAGCAAGTGCAATATAACGCGGTTTCACCTAAACACAGTAAGACTTTTTGGCTCCAAAGGACAGCGTTATATCGAGGTAGAGGTGTATTTTCTTGCCATAATGTTAGAGTAAGACCAAGGTGTGTGCATGTGGGTGAGTTGTTTTTTTGTGTTTTGTGTTTTTTTCCATGATGTTGCAATATCATGTAGCATTTTGAGTTATCTTGCTTCTTTCAAAGCTGTATGAATTAGAGGCCAGCCCTGTAAGATGTTCTAACAGAAATTGAGGGTACTCAGGAGTTTGCCAGGGAAGTGCCTGTCCTTGTATCTAAGTGTGGATATTTTACCAGGTTTGGTGGTGGACCCAGTTTCCTTTTCCCAGAAATAGAAGGCAACCTCTGCTCCACAGATAGAATAATAAGATAGGAATGTTGTGAGCAGATCGTTGGGGAAACTTGCACCAGAGCCTGTTTCCATGGATTTTACTGCTAGATATGGGATGATCTGGGCCATAGTTAACTTTTAGAACAAACATTCTTATATACTTGAAACCCAAATCATATAAAAACATTTTATCAACTGTTTTTGTTTGAGGTAAAATATTTGACTGAACAAAGGGAGAGGAGGAGGAGGAGGAGAGAGGAGTTGATAGTGATGACAAAGAGGGGGAGGGTGTAACTGAGATCTTCCCCTGCCCCTTCCTCCCCCTGGGGCAAAGGCTGAGTAAAAGTAGAAACAAAATGATCACCTTGAACTAAGAATTGAAACACTGGACCATCTTAATTGATGGACGTTTGAAGAGGCGAGGTGAGCATCAATGAGTTTGTTTGTGCAACACTTTGGAAAAAGGGTGAGAAGCTGTATGTGTTAAATATTGCTTCTGAGAAAGCACCGAAACAGAAGGATGTGAGGCTACATCCTAATCCAGTTGAAGTCAATGGCAAAATTTTCATTTATTTCAGTTGAACCAGGATTTGAGCTGGGCAAGTCACCGGAAGAGGCTCACTTATATGAGGACATATTATAAACAAGTAAGAACTGTGTTTTGTGGAAAAAGTAGTACCCATATACAGAGACCCTGTGGTTTGGTGATTATAGCATAATTTATTATACCACTGTTTAGAATTTGGACATTAATATTGAGGTCAGTGAAAAGAGAGAAGATTGTCTTAGTGGTTATGTGGCAAGGAGGAAATATATCTCAGAATATTCACTGGTTTTATGACTGCTTATCAATTTTGCTTTGTTTTTTTTTGTGGCAGATCCAGAATGTATTTGTTTTTCCAAATGTGTCCTCAGAATATGAAAAGTTGACGTAGGTAAATGAAGGGTTATGGAACAAAAAGCCTCATTTACCACTCCATTAAATCATTTTTATGCTGGTATGGCTTCAGCAGTGCATAAAACAGGAGTAATGGAGTGGTAAATGAGTCCCCAAATTTCTACAACACACTTGTTCTTTTCACACAAACTTTTGCTCACAATAAGCACTAGACCTATAAGAGTGTAATATAACTATTTTTGAGATAGATGGCTAAACCACAAAGCTCAGAGACAGATCTGTAAATTAATCTTGTATGAATTCAAGGCTATTGGGATTTGAGGATCCAGTTTGGGCTGAAATATTTTGTTAGTGCTATTTAAAAATTGAAAAAAGAAAATTGAAATGCTATCGAACCCTTTAAGTTATCTTCTTTTTTGGTGGGGAGGAGCAGCAATTTCACTGTAACAGGAATTAGTCTGCCCATTGCTGTTCCTTGAAACAAATTCCAAATTGTTTCTTCTCACTTAACTGTTTCATTGTGCTGGGGTGCATTATTCAGACATTTCAATATATAGGGAAACTTATGTAAATATCCCTTTATCTTAAAAGTTTTATTATATGCTATACAAAACCAGAACAAAATTGAAAGATCCTTATGCCAGATTCATCTTGCTTTGTGACTGGAATATACTGTAGCAATTAGTAACATATGGGATCTTGAAGAGCAAGTTTTGTGTGTTTTTTTATTATAAGGGGGATCAGTTTATCCAAATACAGTGGGAGAACATTGAGTTTATTTGGATATATGGGGGGTGGTATTTGTACAAAAAGGTAGGAGACTGCAATGCAAATAATGGATGTTGGGGGCAATAACACAGCTATGGTTAATGAGGACTGAGGAGAGTTTAAATCAGATCATTTAATTACATTCATAAATAAAATATTCTAGTTGTAATATTCCAGATGCTCTTTGGATTCCAAGTTCTGTGTGTATGCCCAGGTGCTTTCATTTACAATTGCTGTCCTCCTCCAGTTAACAGACTGAGTTTACATGTGCAAGAATAACACATCACTTGTCTTTAATCTTTCTGTGACCAGAGGTTGGGGGGAAGAGGAAGGAGATTGTGAATTCACCCCACTGTGTTGAGATCTAACCCAAGAAGATGGTAGTAACTGAATTGTGAAATGCAATTATTTAAATTAATGAAATGATTTTAAGGTTTGGTTTTCTGAGAGTTGGTTTCTTAAACATGCTAAATAGATAAAACGAGAGAAGTCTCAGCTTTCACAGGGACAGACTTGTCCAACTCATTAGCAAATATTAATTAAAGCATCTTTAAAATGCACTATTGATATTCGTGCCTGAAAGAGGTCTGACTATATCTCCACTGGATGTCAGTAAAAGTCAAAGGACAAAACAAGGTGCTGCATGGCAAGTCTATTAATCTCAATTATGTAGAAAAGTCAGTTACAGACTAACCAAAGCCTGCAGAAGTATTGTATGAACTACTCAAAGTATGGCATAGCAAATGCTGCTCAAATCATTTCTGTGAGTCAAACTTTATTTTAAAATAGAATACATGTGGAGGATTTTTCAGATTGCAGACAATAATGGATTGCAAAAAAATCAAATATTCTCTCTCAAAATTTTAGAGTGGTGTTTTTTGTTTTGTTTTTTTTTTTAAAAGGTGAATTGAAAAACTTGTTTGAAAGATACTAAAAGAAATAGCAGGTCTGGCTGTTTAACATGGCATTTAAGTGTATTTTAGCAAAATTATTGCCTGAAGACTCTGAGAAATTTAAGCAATGGGTTACCTGGCTGAGTGGCACAGCACATACTATATATAAATTAGAAGGAGAAAATCTATATTTATGGCACTTGTGATGTCGCTCAGACTGTCAGACACAAGGAAGCCTGCTGCTGAAAGGTCTCAGGATCTGAGAACTTAAATTCGTGGTGGTAGATCCTGGGGTACCCTAAGTTATCTGTCAGGGCACCCCATCACTCTCTCACTTAAAAAAAAAAAGTGTTAAACTGTGTCCCTTCTAGGTGCCAAGTGGAATTTCAAATCCAGTTAGCTAACTGGATTATTTTTAAAAGAAACTTTTCCTAATGAAGACAAGGTCTTAAAGGTGCGGTAACTGTCTCAAATTCCTGTCCAAAAAATCATAGTTGTGTAGAACTAGGTTAAATCTAGCACAAGAGAAGCAAATTGTACATCCTTGCAACAGTAAAGTTCCTTAAACATACACACGTGTATGGGGGGGTGTTGGGGGGCCTTCCATGGGGAAAGGCAGTTTAATTTGCTGTTGGGTTTATAGAAAACCAATCACCAGACTCTCTGCTGAAGGGATGTGCTAAATGAGTGCATACACTGGCCACACATGTTTTCCAGACAGCGTTGCTCTGTTTTTTGGGTGATAGTGACTGAACCCCTGGAGTCCTCTAAGTTCAGGCCTGCTGACAGCAATTCTGGGCCCCAGGGCAGAACAGTCTGGGCCCCCATGCATGCACAAGCCGCATCCGTGTGGCCATGGTCTGCCTGACATTTGGCTGGTGCTGCTGGCTGGTGCCCAGCGAGTTGCTAGCATGGCCAGGGCTTCCACATGCCTGCCTGGTAGGGTTGCCAATGGTCTAATTGCACAAACCTGAAGACCCTTGCTTGTGCCTTCCCTGAGACCACGCCCCTGTCCCACGCCTTCTGCAAGGCCCTGCTCACTCTATCCCACTCCCTCTGTCACTCACTTTCAACCCCTGGGGCAGAGGGTTGGGGTGTGGGATGCAGGCTCTGAGTGGGAGTTTGGATGTGGGCTGGGGCAGGAGGTTGGGAGTCGGGGAGTGGTGCAGAGTAAGGGTGGGCAGGAAGACTGCCTTAGTCCTGCTGTGTTGCCAGTGGTGGCCAGGGGCCCCTGGGCCCTTTTAAATCTCCCAGGTCCCTGGGTAGTTGTCCCTTTGTCCCCCCTGTTGGCAGGCTTGTCTCAAATGTAAGAAGGCTGCAGCCTGTCAACAAGTGGCTTCATCCCATGCACCATTTCATGGCCTCAGGGGCCCTGTGAGTGCCCGGTCATCTCAGTTTACCCTCTTGGTTCCTCAGTGAATTAAAAGTATTTACAAGTCCAGTCACACCAGCTCTCCTTTGGGTCTGTTCATGAACTTAAAGTTAAAAAATAAACAGGAAAGTCTTCCCGGCAGCCTTCAACTGGGCACAGCCCCTGGTCTGGGCAGGGTCCTTCCTGTTTTAATAAGCCTGTCTCAGCCCTTCATAGCTGGAGTAGCTCTCCTGTCTCCCACTCTCTGCAGTCTCTCTACACCCTCCTGAGCTCCTTTCCCTCACCAGCTTTGCAGCTTCCTGCTTCCCTTTATAGGGAAGATCAAGTCAGACCTCTAGTCCATGCCTAGCTGGTTCTAATTAGATCCCACATCTCATTCCAGGTGTGGAAGGCAGGACCGACTGGCTCTAGGTCACCAGGCCATAAGGGCGCAGGGCACACAGTTACACAGCCCCTCTTACAGGACCTGCATCTACATTGGGATGAATTTAGCCCAGAGATTCTGAGCAACATATATGGTCGGCTTAAGTGTGAGACTGTGATTGTGACCAAATCAGTAGGTGCATGTTCTGGAAAGTGCACTCGTAAACTGAGTGAAGCAACTTCATGAAAGCATTTGACTCCTGATATGAGTGACAGACTCCCAGAGGCTGATTAACATGTCAGTGATTCATCTAATGATTTAATCCTTTTTGTGTTTTACAGTAACTTCACTAAAGAAATTTACTGTCATAAATTTCTACACTTAAAAATTCTTTTTCAGAGTACATATGCAAAACTTTAGATGACCCCCTACTGTTAGGGCCTGATTCAAAAGCTATTGAAGTCAACTGGAATCTATCCATTGACTTCAGCAACACTTGGTTCAGGCCCTTAATGTCTGAAGGACTCTTAATTGATACGTAACTTTGCAGTTGTGCTGCATTGTGGTAGTCATCTGGTAGCCTCCATGATATCAAAATTAAGGTTGCAAAACAGTTTAAATTACAGCCTCTTGCCTTCACCTTCTGAAACTTTCACTGCTTCGCATGAAAACATTCAAAGTTGACCTCTTCCGAGTGTGATAGACCCAGGCCAGTTGGGAACAGTAGAGTAGTCGAAGGGAGATATACTGGCCACTGGATAAGCAGTTTTCTGTTCCCTGAGTGACCAGAGTAGGGGCTGCTCCAGGCTAATGAGAACACCTGACTCCAATTAACCTGCTAAGAGTCAGGTGAGGCTGTTAAGCACCTGACTCTAATTAAAGCCTCTCTGATGCTATAAAAAGGCTCACTCCAGTCAGGCCAAAGGGAGCCAGGGAGAGGAAGTGTGTGTGAGGAACTGGGAGCAAGAGGCATGCAAGAAGCTGAGAGTGAGTAGGCATAGTGCTGGAGGACTGAGAAGTACAAGCATTATCAGACATCAGGAGGAAGGTCCGGTGGTGAGGACAAAGAAGTTGTTGAGGAAGTAGCCCAGGGAGTTGTAGCTATCGTGCAACTGTACCAGGAGGCACTCTAGACAGCTGCAGTCCACAGGGTGCTAGGCTGGAACCCAGAGTAGAGGGTGGGCCCGGATTCCCCCCACAAACCTCCCAACTCCTGATCAAACACAGGAGGAATTGACCTGGACTGTGGCTCCTGCCAGAGGGGAAGGTCTCTGGGCTGTTTCCCGACCCACAGGGTGAATCTGTGAGGCGAGCAAATCCACCAATAAGCGCAGGACCTACCAAGGTGAGGAGGAACTTTGTCACACTAGGAAGATTTTTTTTTTTTCCTCTTAGAAAATGTTGAGGAAAACCCTTAGCTGCTTACTATTTGGTAAGGATGGAAACACAAAATATATTTCTAAATGTGTATTATTTACTAGTACTGGAAAAGTGCATTTAAAAACGTACCACTGTAAAGTATTACAATCGTATCTGAAGTCCCAAGTGTTAGTTTTTTGGTTGCTTAATTAACATAGACAAGATTTTATTTTACAGCAAAATATGTTTCCAGTTTTAGTGCTTGAAATACATTAGATATACAGCATGGCCAAGACACCATTGCTGGGTCAACCTTAATTTTGGAATTTCTAGAGTTCTTAGAGCTCTAATTTTGCATTAGCACTCTTTCAATGTAACAGCAGTAAAATAGTCTATATATGGTTGAGTTTGTATTTTCTAGTATATTTCAGAGTAGCGTACCCAATAATGCAGTGTGAGCCAGCGTGCACACCCAGCTGCTGAGGGCAGGGGGAGGGGAGTCCCAACTACAGGACTCTTCATAGCTCTTTCCTCAGGGCTTGCATTATCTCCAAAAACACACCATCCAAGACTAAACCAATCAACTCAAATTATTGGGTAACACTGGCACCTTTCTAGCACCAGCTAGCTAGATGGGGGACAATGCAGTCTTCTCCTATGATAGACTCCTTTTCGCCAGCCTCTCATTTTCTTTTATACCCCACCCAGATCAGCTGAACGAACCACAACTTAAGATCTTTGTCTGATGAACCACTATGATGTAAATTTGGATGTCCAGTAAGGAGTTGTGGTTAACAGACATTGAACACGTGTCTGGTAAACAAGCCTAGGATCAGCACTGTGTATTGTTTATACAGAGACATAGGCACTATGCACATCTTATAAGTAAAACACATGAAGTTCCTGCTGTGAAGAGCTTGTTGTCAGTATAAGCTGAGTAGGAGGAAATGATGGAAAATGGGAGACTGATGGGGAAAGATGAATTGTGAAGCATGGTATAACTTTTACAAGTCTCACACATTTACATTTAAGGATGTGATTTAGTCATGAGGTCATTGATTCTGCAACTTTTTAATGAACCTCTGTGATTGCTTCAGTCCCTGTGGCTGGAGCTGTCAGGCCTTCCTTCCATCCTTACCTTGTAAGGCTCAGGCTTAAGTCTCCCTGGTGGTCAGTCCCCCTCCTCCCCCGCCCCCAGTTATTTTTAGTAAAAGTCAAGGACAAGTCGTGGGCTCCATGAATTTTTGTTTATTGCCCATGACATGTCCATGACTCTAAGAATAACCCTGACAAAATTGTAACCTTGACTATGTTTTTAATATACATAATCCTGCTTAATATGTATAACTGTACAGTTCAGAGTATGGAAATATTGTCAAGGCCATTTAAGAGAGGATTTTGCATTTAGTTGTCCATTGAAACATTATCTGTTTTTAACCAAGTAGTATAATCTTGCTAATATGCAATATGTTACTGCAAAGTGATCAAAACCGTTACATGTAATATCATTTGTTTACAATATAATGCAATGGCTTGTAGCTCCTCAAATCATGCAACTTCAATTGCTTATTGTTCACATCTCTCGTTCAAGCTCATCTGAAGCAATAAGAGATTAAAAGAAGATTGTGTTAAACAAAACTGTCAATTTTAGTTTTCTGCAACCCAAAAGTAAAGACATCTTCACTCTAAAATTATTTTAAAAATGAGAACTTGAACTAATTCATTAATAAATGGTGAAGTACTAATAGTTTGCTGGATATGCTTTTTGAAAGCATCTGTATGGTGATCCCAGTCATTTGGGGGAAATCTTCACCTTTTTTAGAAGAGGGCTTGTTGTTCTTGGTGGTCTTCATAAGCTTCATAGTAATGGGCAATTCCTATGGACTTCAATGGAAATTTCTTCCTCTTACACTGGGGTTGAATTTGGTCCAGCATGATGATGGCGATGGTGATGATTCTATTGGGGTAGCACCTTAAGACCCCAATTGGGACCTCACTGTGCATACACCTAATACAAAGATGGTCCTTACAACCTAACGTTATGTCTGCACTGGGGTAGGCAACCTATGGCACAGGTGCCGAAGGCGGCACAGAAGCTGGTTTTCAGTGGCACTCGCATTTCCCAGGTCCTGGCCACCAGTTCGGGGGCTCTACATTTTATTTTCATTTTTCAATGAAGCTTCTTAAACATTTTAAAAACCTTATTTACTTTACATACAACAATAGTTTGTTATATATTATCAACTTATAGAAAAAGACCTTCTAAAAATGTTAAAATGTGTTACTGGCACATGAAACCTTAAATGAGTGAATAAATGAAGACTCGGCACACCACTTCTGAAAGGTTGCTGACCTCTGGTCTACACACTATGAGCTAGGGATTTAATTTCCCTACTTGTGTACACACCTCTGTGCTAGCTCTCACTGAGGTAGTGTGTGTAAGTAACTATTTAATTGCAGTAACACTTGTAGTAGCAGCAGCAGAGGCAGGGCTGACCTGTGTCAAATAGAAACCTACCTGAAACTGGTGGATATGTGCTCTGCATATTCCTCTGCTGTCACTATCCATACAACTGCTATTTTGTACTTGTGCCAGCTCAGGGGTTCTCAAACTGGGGGTCGGGAGCATAACTAAGATATGGAAGCACTCGGGAACTACAGTGACCGACATCCGTGCACAACCTTGATATAAACAGCCCCTGCAAAGCAGGGCGCACAAGTAGGAAATGGAAGAATTAAGATGAGTAACACTGGATTTGGCAGCAGCACAATTGCAGGCAGATAGGATAAGTCTTTTTGTTTTCCTTTCCTAATTTTGCATTGCTTGTAAGTGTGGAGATTTCACAACATGGAGTTTTCAGGAACTGAGAGCAACTGTGCTTCCAGTCCACACCCAAACAAGTGAAGGATACTGCAGAATAGATGACTGAAACTCAATCCAGTCGCTAATTGGAGGAAATGATTTCTTGAGATTTAGAAATCTGTTTCAAACATCTAATTCTGTTTTGGTGCTTGTACATTCAAGTATCTGGCAGTTGAGTATTTTCCAATCCATATTTGGGAATAGGCAGTTTGTTGAATAAGGCTAATACTCATGCTGTTTGGGAAATGTACTAGCTGGCTCACCCATATCTAATAGTATAAAACTAGCAGTTATTTTAACTAATTTCCAACTCTTCTGACTGCTCAAGGTGGAGCAACAAATTACACGAACTACCCAGGGGTAGCTCATATAGTGCAAATAAAATACTCTGCACCTTTTTATTTTAAAAATGATATTTTAGTTACATTATGCCTCATCTAATGTCCTGGGTTTAAAATATCACAGTTTCTTTTTAGCTGTGCAATGAACCTGGTAACTATCTGAGGCTATGCTACCCAATCGTTGAGACAAAGCTCTGAACAGAAATCAGCCATTATGTTGTCCACCATCCTCTGACATTATAAACCACTCAAACTTTGTCATGTTTCCGACGATGTTACTAATCTCTGTGGGTATGAGATATTTAGTAGAGATGGTCCCAAACTAGGATACCAGATGCAACCCGCTAGAACTTGGGATCCAAATATCTTCCTTTCAGGCCAGCTCTCTAATATGGACCCTAAATGGAAGGCTGGGTCAGGGTTACTTTGGGGTAGCTAGATCTTCAGTCTGGGTCTGAGTTTATCTCTAACACACAGACCATAATGGAATTCTGAGTTAACAGCCTCCAAATCAGGCACCTTTCCCATGCAGTACATTCAGTTTGTGGGGAGAAGTTAAACGGAAGAACCCTCCATGATCATGTGCTAGGGTAAATAAATGCCCAAGGTTTCATTTGCTACCCTCCTCTGGTATTTTACAAATGCACCATACAGTATAAACACAACAACTGATGAAATTCTCTGCTGTGAAACAGAATATCTCAGCAATGTGAAGCAATTCCTTTTGAGAAGGTAGCACATTTGGGGGTTAATCCTGCAGGGCTCTGAGCATTTCTGTGTGCTGCTGAGCCCCTACAATTCCTCACTGGCAGAAGTGGGTCCTCAGTGCCTGGCAGAAATGCTTCAGGATGCCTCCTTTAGTGCCCTTTTTTATTTCTCTCAGTATGCTAAGAGTAAATAGACTATTGTTAAAGAACATAAAAGATAGGTCCTGGAAATAAGTTTTTGATAAACTTATTTTCTGGTAAAATATTTTATGAAGTGGTCAAAACTTTCTGAATTGTGAGTATTTGAAACATTGTTAAATTCAATTTAGGGTGTGTATAACATATCTTTTGACATAGTTCATTAATCAAGCTCTGTAGTTGGTTGAGAAATCTTTTCTTCTAATTTTGAAAAATCAGTAAAACTTGCAAATACTTCCTACAACATGTTAATTGGTTTCTCAACCAGTGATGTTAATTAACTTTGTATTCTAGTAGCACTGAGCCGTCCAGGTTGAGACTGGGGTCCTGTTGTGCTAGGCATTGTACGTATAGTAAGAGAGACAGCCTGCCCTGATGCGCTTACAACTTCAGTAGACAAGGCTGTGTGGAAGAAGGGCAGTATAATCATCTTTCTTTTCCACATGGGGAAACTGATGTACAGAGAGATGCAAGGAGGAGATTGCAAAGGCATAAGTGATAGTGAGGCATCTAACACCCCCAAGGGACTTGTCCCAGTCTCAAAGTCACTCTATGGCAGACACAAGATTTCCTGAAGGTAGTTTACTTTCCAAGCACGACAGCGGCACAGCTATTGTGTAGAGACTTGCTACAGCGATGGCAGCCACTGGAGTAGATCCATCCCTTTTGAGAGGTGGTAACTATGTAGGGTTGCCACGTGTCTGGCTTTTGACTGGCAAGTCCAGATTTAAGGCGAACTGTACAGTCTCCAGTCAGAAGTGTTGACCAGACACCAAAAGTCCAGTTATTGCAATCCTGTTGTCATACCCGCCCCAAGCCCCTTTAATCGCCGAGCGCTGACCCCAGAGATGATGGGGAGGGTCAGAGCTGGTGGTGCCCCAGCTGCTAGTCCCAGACAGGCAGGAGAGAGGGATACCACCTCTGGGAACCTCCTCCAGCTTCAGAAGCTCCTCCCATACTTCCTGCCCTCATTGCTCCCTTTGCCTCAGAACTCCTGCTGGACAGAGCAGGAGAGAGACAGTTCCCTTCAGCATCAAAAATTTTGACCATAGCTGTGTGTAGTGTCCAGTTTGGAAAAATTGGAAAGTTGGCAGTCCTATAGCTATTTTGACAGAAGAATTCTTTCATCAACCTAGCAGTGTCCACACCAGGGTTAGGTCAACCAAACTACATTGCACAGAGTGGAAAATTTTTCACAGCCCTAAGTTTTGGGTATAGACCAACCCTCAGTCTGCCATCCTCTTTCACCTGATGCTAACACCTGTCGTTTTAAGGGATGCCTGCTTGATGCACATAGGTGCAGAATTGAACCTTTTCTATCCATAACAAAGAAAGTTGTAATAACTCTACCCTTCTACTCCTCTTATCTGTTCTGTATAGTAAATGCAATTTTTTTTTATGGAAACGTTTTGTTTTTACTAGTCTAGCAGCACAAATTGTGTTTCTGGTAGCTTCATGGGTATTTTGTGCCTGGGAAAAGTCCAAGAAAAACATTTTTATATTTTTTTTTGTTCTGATGACTTTTTATAAAGTTGATAAATAGGAAAAAAAAAGATCAGCCAGTTGCCATAATAATGGATGATGAGGGCATAATGTTAAGCCAGTTGCTAAGGAAGTGTTGGTTACTACTGTTATGCAATTCTGATTGCATTGGCCAATACTAGAGTAGGAAGGAGAACTTTGGGGACAATTACTTTGGAAAGGTTGCTTAAGTCTAACCACTATTCAGCTTAACAATGTTGGTTTGTTTGTTTTTTTTAAGTACCTTTTTGTTAGGGCAACAGATCAGGTCTCTGAAATGTCTAATCTTGTTTCCTCCATTGACCTTGTTTTTGATTAATGTGATTAAATATTTGTGGGAAAATTGCTTCACACTGTATACTAGAAATATGTAAAGACAAATTCAACTATAAATGTGCAGCATGGCAGCAGAGAGAATTATCACAATATTTATTTGTACGCTAAAATTTTGTTTTAAGGCAGTATTTTACAATAATCACCTAAGAACACCTCTTGCAACAGAAGAGCTGTCAACTTTGATCCTTGGCTGCATTGGGACTGCGTCAGAGATTCGCTCAATCTATGGGGGTACTCCACTGTTGTAGAGTTAGTATAATGGCTACTATGCCACTTCCTGCCTATGACTGGAACTCCCTTTACCCCAGCAATCCCTAGCAGCCCTTTAAGCCCCCTGGAGCTGTTAGCAGCTGATCTAATTTAGAGCAGCCTTCAGACATCTCTAGCTTATGCCAATGCACTGGCTGACTCAGGATTAAGAGAGGCAAGTACACTGTTGTAAGCTAGAGATGCCTGAACCATCTTTGTGTGCACATGCCCCTCCTGAATTGCCCTGTGTGCTCCTTGACTGCAGCTGGGGGAATAGGGCCATAGTATGTAGAGGAATTACAGTAGATTACAATAGTGTTTCACAAATAAATTATAGTGCAGATTGTCAGTGTTGAAGATTATTTTAGAATCAGAATGAAGTTCCATCATAATTGAAATATTTCCATATCTGCTCTTCAGGTACTATGGGGCACTGGCTGGCACTGGGGCTTCATAATAAGGTCAGGAGTCAGGATTCTTTCCCCTATAGACCAGCTCCATCCTAGGTTAGCATCTACTGAAAACCATTAATATCAAGTTGCTCTAGAATCATTGTGGTGTCTTCAGTGCACCAGAAACTGGACTATGGTCCATATCACAAAAGCATGAACACAGCAGGCGCTCATTGGCAGTCTCATTAGAGGGGCCAAGGATTGGATAAGCAAAGCAATTCACCCCCATTGAATTGATCCTTCTGAGTCACAGTTGAGGCACACTGGCGGGGCAGCCAGTATTGCCATTGCCTGTATTGTACCTTTACTTTGCAGAGAGCTTCAGACTCTTGAACTGGCAATCTGCCAACCTGGAGAACAAACTAAGTTTTGATATTTGTTATGTATAGCACCAAAGATATTTGTGGCACTTAGTGCCAGCCCTGAGAAGCATTAGGTCTAGGTTAGATGTAATATAATATGGCTCATGGGGAGGAGACCTAAAGAGAAGAGGTTTGCACACAGTAGGGTCATGCGGTTGCCTGTATAAGCGAGGCCTGTGTTGTGCTATTCTTTTACTTCAGGGATTTTAAAATTTTCTTTTTAGGCTGATGTGAGTCATTGCTGGGGAGGCTGTGGAAAGGAGTGGGTTTTGAAGCGGGGGATGTAAAGGAGGAGAGAGAACAGAAACTGTTTTTCAGGTTCATGGAAGATATTCTGGAAGGTTTTTGGAGCAATATAAATGACAAAATGCAAACTTTAATTCCATTTCCAGCATGGTATTTTTGATATTGTCAGCCACTCAAGCTTTGCTTTCTTTGTCTCTCATCACCGCCCTCCACCCCTTGTGGGAGTTAGGGCTTTGTAATTTTTTGCAGATTTGTTGTTGTTCTACATCAGAGACTTTAACTTTCCTTTGGAATTCTTTTTGTCAGTATGTTGCCTGCAGATGGAGTGATCTTACATCAACATGCTATCGGTTAGATTTTGCCGATAGGCACAGCCCCAAAAGAGGTGGTTCACAAGCTGCATTGCCTAGAAGTATCTGTGACTCGGAGGAGGGGTGAATAATTTACTTAGCCCTTGAAAGAGTGTGTCGTATTCCCCTGTTCCCTCTGCTATGTCTGCCCTGCAAGTTGTGCTGGTTGGCATGTGGAGTGCAGAATAAAGGCTCCTCACACTTTCTCTCCCCATCCTCTTCCTGCTTACTTGCTCATAGTTGGGAGCATTGGCCTTATAGTACATGTGCTATACCCATGGCCTGGTCCCAAGATCTGAGTAGTCCTTTTTTTCATCTATGCAAAGAGGTGTGTGGCTCATACCCCTGCATGGCTGCATTAGTGTTAGCAACAGTCTAGCCTTTAGTCTATTTTTTTGCATCAGAGAGTGATCTTCAACAAATCATTGTTCTATTTCATAGATTGTAGGACTGGAAGGGACCTCGAGGTTATCGAGTCCAGTCCCCTTCCCTCATGACAGGACCAAATACTGTCTAGACCATCCCTGATAGACACTTATCTAACCTACTCTTAAATATCTCCAGAGATGGAGATTCCACAACCTCCCTAGGCAGTTTATTCCAATGTTTAACCACCTTGACAGTTAAGAACTTTTTCCTAATGTCCAACCTAAACCTCCCTTGCTGCAGTTTAAGCCCGTCGCTTCTTGTTCTATCCTTCAAGCCTAAGGTGAACAAGGTTTCTCCCTCCTTCTTATGCAGGGCTGCCCAGAGGGGGGGACAAGTAGGGCAATTTGCTCTGGGCCCCACAGGGACCCCCAGGAGAGCTTTTTCAGGGCCCCTGGAGTGTGGGGGGTCCTTCACTCGCTCTGGAGGCCTCGGAAAACAGTCTTTGGGCCTGGGTCCCCGAAGCTTCTTCCGCTCCGGGGAGGAAGGACCCCCCCCACCATCAAATTACTGCCGAAATGGGACCCGCTGCCGAAGTGCAGCCTGGTCTTCGGTGGTAATTCGGCAGCGGGGGGTCCTTCCGGGACCCGCTGCCGAAGGGCCCTGAAAACCCGCGGCAGGGACCCCCTGCCGTCGAATTACCACTGAAGACCAGGCTGCACTTCGGCGGTGGGTCCCACTTTGGCGGTAATTTGGTGGTGGTGGGGTCCCCACTGTGGGTCTTCAGGGGCCCTTCGGTGGCGGGTCCCGGAGCAGAAGGACCCCCCGCCGCTGAATTACTGCCGAAGCGGGGGCCTCCCGCTGCCGAAGACCCCAGGCCCCTGGAATCCTCTGGGCGGCCCTGTTCTTATGACATCCTTTTAATACCTGAAAACTGCTCTCATGTCCCCTCTGTCTTCTCTTTTTCCAAACTAAACAAACGCAGATCTTTCAGCCTTCCTTCATAGGTCATGTTCTCAAGACCTTTAATCATTCTTGTTGCTCTTCTCTGGACCCTCTCCAATTTCTCCACATCTTTCTTGAAATGCGGTGCCCAGAATTGGGCACAATACTCCAGCTGAGGCCTAACCAGTGCAGAGTAGAGTGTTGCTCACAACACAGCTGTTAATGCATCCCAGAATCAAGTTTCTTTCTTTCTTTTTTTCTTTGCAACATCACACTGACTCATATTTAGCTTGTGATCCACCATAACCCATAGATCCCTTTCTGCCATACTCCTTCCTAGACAGTCTCTTCCCATTTTGTATGTGTGAAACTGATTTTTTCCTTCCTAAGTGGAGCACTTTGCATTTGTCTTTGTTAAACTTCATCCTGTTTACCTCAGACCATTTCTCCCATTTATCCAGATCATTTTGAATTATGACCCTGTCCTCCAAAGCAGTTGCAATCCCTCTGTTTGGTATCATCTGCAAACTTAATAAGCGTACTTTCTATACCAATATATGTCGTTGATGAAGATATTGAACAGACTCCACTTGTTATACCCTTCCAGCAGGATTGGGAACCATTAACAACTACTTTCTGAGAACGATTATCCAGCCAGTTATGCACCCACCTTATAGTAGCTCCATCTAAATACTGAACTCTAGTGAGAGGAGTCATATGATTGGAACGTTAAAATAAATGGTTATAACCTATTTAGGAAGGATTGAATGGGCAAATGGGGAGTGGCACTCAGTCAGAAAAGGCATTACCTGTTTCCAAGGCGCAGAACTCAGAAGAGAATGTTCTTGAATGCTTATGGATCAGTGATCTAACGATAAGGTGCACAAGATGGGGCACTAGTTGGTGTGCTACAGACCACAAAGTCACGCTAGGGAACAGGATGACTGGCTCCTGAAGCAGCTATCTATAATATGAATGAAAGCTATGTTATCATGAGGGACTTTAGATTGAGTGGCATCTGCAAGTTTTGAATGGGTATTTGTGGATTCCATCACTGAAAACTTTAAAATCAAGAATGGATTAGTTTCTAAAAGATATACTCTAGCTAAATCACAGGTAGTGGATCTGAAGCAGGAATTAATTCAAGGAAATCCTATGGCCTGTGTTATGTACTAGGTTGGACTAAATTATCACATAATCCTTTCTGGCCTTAACATCTATGAAAGCAGCTCTAACCACAGCTTAACTGTTCAGTGCACTGTAGCCACCTGGTGTATCTGTGACTCTGCTCTCAAAAGTTAATATTTTAAAAGTGCTTTAAGGTTGATACTAGATATTTCTAATGATTTGAAGACATCACAGCATTCTCTTTGGGTTTCTTGTGTATTAAATTATTAATTTTGAAAGACTATGGAAATTCCACATTAATTCTACCCTGTAGT
The DNA here is from genome assembly GCF_025201925.1 of Gopherus flavomarginatus. Lineage (NCBI taxonomy): Eukaryota > Metazoa > Chordata > Testudines > Testudinidae > Gopherus > Gopherus flavomarginatus. The sequence continues at coordinate 90,774,631 of NC_066620.1, forward strand.
GATGCTGTGAAGTGGGAGAAATGAAGGGGTCTGTGAAAATGAGTTTGACTTCAGTTTTTGTGGTCCCAGAATAAATTAATAATTTGATTATTGCCTGGTGTTCCTATAAGGCAGATTTAAGGTTGTTTGGGTGCTCAACTGTGCATTTCTGGCCTTAACATGTTTGGATTTCTTTTAAGTGTAACCTTACGTTTGGGTTTTGGGATACTTAAAACCACCCTGTAATGTTTTTTTACTCTTACAGTTGAGAATAAAATTACCTTAATTATAATTCGGTTTTGGATTAAGGTTAACCTAATCCATTTTAATCTTTGTGTTTTTTTTATTGTTTTTTTTCCTTTTGGAATAATTAACTAGGTTGTGCATCTTCTCATCCTGTCCTAAGCATGACAGAGCACAGCCTGGAAGCAAAATGGGCAGGGTAAACGGAGAATGTAGAGTGGCCAGACAGTTGCTCCGGCGGCTACCCCATGTTCAGCAGTTAGTTCGAGGATAGTGCAGCAGTGGAAGTACAGCCAATGAAATATATTGTAGCCCTTGACCTGGAGTAGTGCACTTGCATGGATTGATATATTTTATTTCTAAGGTCAAAAGGTACCATTATAATCTATTCTGATCTCCTGTATAACACGAGCCATTTTACTTGGGTTTCAGGAGTCGCTGCGTTAGTAGAGACCAGAGGAGAAAGTAATCAGACTATTCTAGCAACACAGTGTCAGCCCATGGCAGGATACAGTGAGCTAGTTGTCTGAGAAGTCACAATAGCTATACTGAGGCTTATACAGTATAAACAAGGATAAATGATGGTATGGCAATGAATTTATATCACCACAAATGTAAAGGAAACCCAAGAGTTCTTTACCAGATGGGTTTGCAGCCTGCATATGGGTATGCTGTAGAGCAGAAAGCCATGTCTTTTGGGGCATCTCTTGCACTGCTATGGAGGGGTCTGACTTGACTGGATTCTAAAGGTTAGTTGTCATGTCCCTTTTAAATGGGTGGGATGTAACTACACAGTGCTGGCAGTGGGGGCCTTCCCAGCCTTTCCCTTGCAATGCTGTACCTACAGCTTCTGTCTGCCGCAGGGTTTCCTACAGGAGCATGCATGCAGCTGGGACATCTGAGTATGCACTAGTTGCTCTGCTTTCTAGACTAGTGCTTTCACTTGGTTTGAAAGAAAATGTTTAGGAGTGTTCGAAAACTACTGGGCATGTTAAATAGAATGGTGGTGTCAGGGCCGTAGCAACAAAGAACGTGGCCCCCTCCGAGGGCCCCTTACAATGCAGAAACTGCAATGCGGTATTTGTTTTATACCATATACAGGGTTCATATTATGTATACATAGGCCTACAGTGTACGTGTTCCGTATTTACGCAAAGCGCTTCTTTTGAGCCTTGTTCTCCGCAAATTGGTTAATCAATGCGTCATATCCAGAGATCTGGCAATCTTGTTTTCGATTGAGATAACTGCAAGCGCAGAAAGCCTGTCATCTGTCATGGTTGAGTGCAGGATATTCTTGATCAGTTTCATTCTGCTGAAGCTCCTTTCAGCACCAGCGACAGTAACTGGTGTGGTCAGAAGAATTCTGATGCAAATGCAAAGATTCGGATATATCTCCTGCAGGCTGTTCTTGTATATGTACGTTAAAAAATTGTTTGCCGTGACAAGTCCTCTCTCTTTCTCGATGACATAAATAAAACGATTCAATTCCATTATGAGTTAGTTGGCATCAATGTCTCCCATTTTTCTTTCAAAATTTTTGCTGTGATTCTCCAGTTCATTTTCTCTGTGACACTGCTTCAGGCTGTTAGTGTTGTACAGAAATCCAAACAACTTATACCACTCCACGAGTTGGTCAAATCACGACGTAACAGAAGATATGGCCTGATCAGTGAGAACAAGAAAACTGCGATTTGAATTTTTCTTCGGCAGAAAGACGACTCGAATCATCAGCACATTCGTAATCAAACGTTCTCTTCTTATGTCGCACCCTGGTTTCTGGAAACACCTGCTCAATACCCATATGCTCTGCTATTTCACGTGCATTTGTGACCACAGAGTTACATCCTGTATTTTGATAGTCTTCCAAAAACTTCATTGTAGCACCGACTTCTGCCTGCAGTACGCCAACTGACACATCTGGTGACTGAATTAATTTGCTGGTTTTATTGACGTGAAATAGTATATCGTACCACGTGTACACAGTCAGAACAAAAGGCCACGTAGTAACATGGTCTAAAAGCGCACCGGCTTCTGTTGCTGTAGTGCCATCTTTCTTTTCGAGCGCATATTCTCGCAAAGATGACAAAGCATTGCACAATTCTTCAAGGTGATAACGCAATGGCTTCACAGCATCAATTCTCGACTCCCAACGAGTGTCCGATAACCCTTTAACAGATATTGGCATATGTTCTTGAAGTATATCCCAACGTGAAGGTGAAGAAGAAAAGATAACGTATATTCTGTTAATCAGACCGAAAAAGTGAACGGCATATTTCAATGACTTTGCCGCATCTGAGATCACAAGATTCCAAGTGTGAGCTCCACATGGTACATACAAGGCACGGTCATTTATTTCTAGCATGCGGGCTTGAACTCCTTTATTCTTTCCTCTCATATTTGCGCCGTTATCATAAGCTTGGTCTCTATTGTCAGCAATGTCTATTCCTAAGTTGTTTGCCTTTTCAAGAAACGCTTCCAATAAGCGCTCGCCAGTTGTATCATGAACATTAAGAAAACCAACAACGCTTCAAGAATATTGACACCATCCTCACCGTTGCATTCAACAAAGCGTAACACCACAGACATCTGTTCTTCATGTGACACGTCGGGAGTACAGTCCAAAATAACTGAATAATATTTTGCTTTTTTAAGCTGCGCTATGTTGGCCTCTTGAATGTTACTGGCAACAAGTTGAATCAGCTCATTTTGGATCTGTGGACTGAGGTACTGAACATGTGTCTCTGCCTTCTTAATCCTCTGTAAAAGTTCGCTGAGGACAGTATCATACTTTGCAAGCAATTCAAACAGTCCCAAAAAGTTGCCATTTGAAGGATCGCCGAGCTTTTCATTACTTCCTCAAAATGCCAAGTTTCTTTCAGACAAGAAAATAACGACATCAACCATGCATTTGACAACATTTCTCCAGAAATCTATCTTTCAGAAAAGCCTGCAATTCGAGTTGGTCAATAGATGTACAGTTTACTATGCCTGACCGAAGGTCAAACGATTTCACCATACAGTCTTGATGACCTTTGCCTGTTTCATGCTGCCGAAGTCTTTTTGACAGTGTTTTCCAAGCAGATGTTCCAAAACGTAGCGGTATGTCGCCAGTGCCAAGTAATTTACAACAAAAACAAAAATGGCATCTTTCTGAACTGAGTACATTAACCATGAACGTCTTATTTTCTCGCCATTTGCCGTGGTTCGATAGAAATGAGTACTTGTGAACCTCCGTCTTTCCTCGTTAAATGGAAATTCATAACTTCCATTCTGCTGCGGTGGGCCACGTGCAATGTCACACACTTGCCTGTCCGATATTATAGACAGCCAATCTCCTGGATCATCAGTCAGTGGTTCAGATTCAGATACTTCTTTCCCGGCAGCAGCTGGAATATCTGTCACCGTTTGTTTGGTAGAACAACTGGCTTCACCTTCGACCTCACTTGAAGCACTTCTGGATATGATTTGTTGCTGCTAGCGCTGTCCGTTTCATGTACCTGTACATTGGATTGCAGCGCAAAATACGTTGACAACTTTGGAATTTTCTCAAGTTCCTTCTCGGCATCTTTTGCTGCCTTTTGTTTAGTAGCTCCGCTCTTATACATTCTCTTAGACATCACAAAGCACGCTTCTGCATTGGAAACGATAAAAAACTAAACAACTAAATTAATAACATTTATCCGCCGACCGCCATTATGAACGCAAATACACATTCTTTGAATGGGTCCAACTAAAATTCGAAACTGACCGACAGACAACTGATGTAGCCAATAGCATTATGGTGTATCATAATGACTTCACGGTTTTGTCAGTAAAACCGACATGGATTGTGCAATAGCGTCAATAAATGTCACTTACCTAGTTATACCTTACATTTTTTTTGCCACTTTTAGGGGCCCCCTTCCTTGCGGGGCCCCCTCCGGTCAGAGGGTACGAAGGGCGCTCGCTACGCTTCTGGGTGGTGTAGCTGAAGAAGTGCACACTTTCTGAGACTGATTAAGTTGCAGCAGTCCTGTAGTCTTCCCTCACTGTGGCGATTTTGTTTACTTTCTGCAGTTTCAGCTATTACTCTAAAGCCTTAAAGTGAAGTGTGGGGTTTGAACCCACCTTAGACCAAGTCACGCTTGTCCTCTTTATGTCAATACTTTTGCTGACTTCACTAGGTTGTCTGTCTTAAATAAGCCAGCTTTGGCTTTCAGATAGTGTAGTGGCTGGCACTCGCCTCTGGAGTGCCCCCAGGAATGGCAGTTCTATCTCTGCCTCAGTTTCCCCTACTGAGCTTTTAGTAAGTTCAGTGACTGTGAACAGTGCTGCTTCAGGGGTCTGACCTATTTAATCAACTGCCAGACCTGGTACATATATAAACTGCCTTCTGCTGCAGATCTCCAGACTTCTCCGCAGCCTGGAGCTCTGCAGTTTCCCAGTTAGTGGGAGGACTCTCTCAGGCCCCCTTTTCCTGGAGAGCTTCATAGTCTGTCTCCTCTAAAGCCTTCTCTCTTTGTATTCTGGTGGCTGTTCGTCTCTCTAGGAGCCTCTGTTCTCCAAGGAGACACAACTTGGAGTAGCTTTCTCTCCAGCTCTCCTGAAGCTCCTAGGGAGCAAGCTCCTCATCTGTGTTCTGGGCTCCTGTCTGAGCCCTCATAACCCCTTAGAATGCCTGGGTGTTCCTTAACTAATTAATGACCGCCCAGCTTACTTATGCAATTAATTATCCACAGCGGTGATCTGAGTTGGCTTGTGCTCCTTAGTGGAGCCTGTCACAGGGAGGCTGGGTGCCTGACCCTTCAGCCCTCATGATAGGTGGGTTAAAGCTGCTTAAGACAAATTAAGACTTGGGATAATTTTAAATTGGCAAAATTTCCCACTTACAGTGGGAGAGTGCCAATGTCCTAGAAGACTGGACAGGATACAGGGGGAGTATTTTCTACCTTTAATTATTTCTTAAGTTGAATACTTATAAAGATATAGGTATGGAAATGCACACTTAGCCTGCTGTGCTAATAGAAACTAGTCAATCTTTTATTGACTCATGCCTGTTAAATCTTCAAGTGCTCTGTTTGCCAGCTACATTGATGGCTGAATGTCCTTGTTGTTATAAAGCTGGGAACTTTGTTTTCCCCCCTTAAAAATATATCCAGCAAATGAAAGGGGGGAAACCATTAAGTTTCAAAAGTGAAGCTGAACATTCAACATTAACTCTACCCTCTTCCACATATGCCTTATGATATCATCTTTAAATCCATGCCACTCTCTTTGATATGCGTGCGTATTGGAGGCTGTAGAAGAAGTTGCCTTGTGTGTTTATTATTTGGGTAATAGTATGTGATCCTAGCCATATTATAATGAAGATGCGCAAAGGACAGAGGTGAAGTTACATGTTCACCCTTGACTTTCCCATTTCTGGACTTTTGAGTGCTTAACTTTGCAACCTTAATGTAGCGTGTGTTGTGGTGGTTTGATTTGCATTAGATATGTTGTGCTGCACCTTTGCAAGGTGTGTGTAAGGGACAAACATCAGAAGTAAGGTTTCTTTTTATTTTAAAAAGCTTCATTTTTAAACGAAAAATGGAACACTGGCAGAGACTTTCAAGGCAGTATCTGTAAAATAGATGCTACAATGATGTGGAATAATCTTTGGTTTTATACACCACTGAAATAGTCCCAAAAGCAGTTTGCAAAGCAGTTAGTTACAAGTTAGTACAGTGACTGTGTAGATAGTGCTAGCACAGAGCTTTAAGCAGAAGAATGGGTTTTATTTAGAGGGGGCTCTTCACCAGGACACTGCTCTTAAATTTCACCAAGTCAACAACTAGAGAAGGCCAGCCTATGAAGGTGGCAGGTGATCAGGATTAGCTGGGGACTGGGTGGCTGCAACAAGACATCAACTTGTTCAGTGTTACAGAGCTGACTTTTCACTAGCATTGACTCTTTATTTTCCATCATGTCTCTGCCTCACCTGTTCACATGACGTGACTGACAGCTTTGCCTTGCAATTTATTTGAGCATGGTAATTTTTTTTGACAGGCATGCTTGTGATTTTTTTTAATATGTCAAATAGAGTTTAATAATAGCCTGCTATTAAGTCCTTTCATTTCTCTCTTGGGATTTACTTATGACTATTGTCTCTTTTACTCATCTGAAGTTCTGAATCTGTTTTCCAGGTGGGAAGAACTTGGGAGTGAGGAAAGTGAAGTGTGTGTGTGTGTGTGTGTGTGTGTGTGTGTGTGTTTGTATTTATAATATCTAAAAACATGCAACAAAATTGATGCTGTGCTTGGAAACAAACACATTTCAGCATGCAAGGCAATAAAAGCTTTATTTCCAGGAGTTGTTCCATCAAAGTCAATAGAGTTATTTATGTGGGTACAGGCAGTAAGATTTTTTCCCAGAAAGTGTGTGTTCAGTTTTTTGAAATAAACATTTTTTTGCCCAAGTTGTGCTCCCTTTGAAGATGAATTTTGCCATTAACATCATTGGCTCCAAGATCAACCTGCCTATAAAAATGACAAACCCAAACTCCAATGAAAACAAATAAATCTTGGAATATAATTACAATTAGTACATTTAGTATTTATATCTGCTAAATATTCTATACACCCTTAAATCAATATAGGGTAACCACATCTAAATGACCATGCCCTCTAATGAAGGGTGAGAATTCTCTCTGTATCCCTGCTGAGACCATTGATTCAGCATCTTCAATCCATGCTCTCATAATACACTGTCTAGCCTGCAGCATGCTATTCTGGTCAATTTATTCAAATCTTAAGTTAATTCCCTACCTTCCACTAATCACTGATGGTATGAGGGACTGCAGACTGGGAACAGCATGCATTTTTACTTTTATATAAGGCAGCAAAACCCCTCAAGCTAGTATTGTCTGAAGGGCTGATCCTGTTTACCTAAGAAATGCCAAAGCAGAATACGAAGGAGTCTGAATTCTCCTTCCAGTATATGGGTGCTCCAGCATAAGATGTGCACAGGCCTGTGCGCTCTTGATTGGAGATTTGAATTAGCAATGTGCTGCACATCCCAGCCTGCACATGATGCAGCCTCATGCTCCAAAAAGAGGGCCTATAGGGAAGAGCAGACCCACTCTACTTCTTTCTCAGCAATCTGCCACTTGAGATGGACCAACTGCATGGCCTCTGCTTCTAGTAGCTATACTAATTTCTTACTTATTTCCTTCACTTGTGTTTTTTCCTAGTATTTAGTTTTTATTTGCCCTTCCCCCAACCCCTGAACAGATTGTTTAGAGACCCTCCTCGGCCCCCATCTTTCCTGCTTTTTGGGGACCAATTCTTTGGCCTTCCCACTGGCCATAAGGTGGGACATGCCAAAAGTGCTAGACATTGAATCCTTCCAGTTTTGCAGAACATTTCCCCCCAGAGCAATGGGCGCTCTAGCTATCTCTGATGTGTTGGAGATTCTTAAACATGGTGAAGTTTGCACAACGTTTAAGAGCAGGTCTTGCAAGGAACGGGAGGTGAGGTTGAAACCTCTCCTCATGGAGCTTTCCCTAAGAGCTGTGGGGTCTGATCTCCCCACTCCTCCCAGTATCTCATTGGCTTCTGAGACTCCTTCAGAGGTGAAGCACTTTTTTTAAACAAAAAAAAAAAAAAAAAAAAAAAAGAGAGCTCTCCTTCTGGACAAAGCCTCCAGAAAGAGGTAGGTCAGCTCATATCCCAAAGGCCCCTATTGACACCGCCCTGGGGCCGTGGTATGGCCCAAACAGGCAGATAAACTTGAGACAAGCCTGCTAGCAAGCACAGTAGAGAGCCAGAGAAAATACCAGTCTATCACCTCAGCATCCTCCTTGATACCTTGTCCTTCATCTCTGGCTAGGGCCCTGGACCAAATGCCTAGACCACCTTGACAAGAAGTTATTCCTCCTCTGCCCTTCAGTTTTGGGTTGCAAACTACCAAGCCTGATGACAAAATATGACTTTAACTATGCAAAGTTACTCATGTTAATTATTTGTCACAGGACAAGAGGGAGCAGTTCCAAGCCTTCATTTCTGAGGGCCAGCTCCTAGCCGAGACTTCTTTTACAGACTGCCCTCAACACTGCTGATACAGCTTCATATTCTCTACCCACTGCTATTGTAATGAAGTAAGCATCCTGGCTTCAATTGTCTGGCCTTCTCAGAGAGAGGTACAAAACACAATGGGAGATCTCCCTTTCATAGGACTGAAGCTGTTCCATGACAATACTGACACCTCACTACATTCCCTTGAGGATTCAAGGGCAACCCCAAGGTCGCTCAGAATCTTTCCCTGGTACGAAGACATTCGAGTAAATTTCAGATAGTACAACAATCCTAGCCATTCCGTGTCAACTGTACCAGGCCTATTCCAGACCTACAGAACCTCCCCGAAGAAGACTGAGGCCTCACAGAAGAAAGGGACAACCATCTCCCTTTGTGGGCCTCGCTCCAAACAACCATCTTGACAGTCTTGTTGAGTGTCACAATTGTTCCCCTTCTCTAGGTATGCTGCACACCCCAGCCTTCTGCCATCGCTCTGGGAACAGTCTCTTGCATTTCCTACACATGGGTGAACTTACTTCTAAAATAAAGTTGTCCATGGAGGTAATAACTATGGGTTACTCTGTCCACTTCCAATCTATGGCCCACTCTCCCTTTCCTTCCATATTCAGGGACCCCTCTCACAACAATCTCTTGAAACAGGAAGTTTAGTCCCTCCTCAATCTGAGGGTGATAAAGCCAGTTCCCTTAATGTGAGAGGATTTTACTCCAAATATTTCCTGGTTCCGAAAAGAGAGGGCAAACAGCGTTATTTCCCAAACCTCTCTTCAAGAGAAGAGGCTGGCCTCACACTTTAGACATTTGGAGTCTGTTTTCCTTCTATCTGGACAGGACTAGAACCTTTTAGGACTTCTCCTAGGTTGTCCTTTCTTTCTTTCAGAAAAGGATATGAACAAACAATCAAAGTGGGTTTTAGGTTGTATTCATAGCCTGCTATCTGGTCAAGGTGTACAGCCCCATCCTCGGGTGACAGCTTAGTCCACTTCTGTTGCCCACCTCAAGGACATACCCATTGTGGAAATGTGCCGAGTCACAACTTGGTCCTCTGTTCAGACATTTTTCTAAAGATTATGCTATTCTACCTGCATCCAGGACTTACACGACCTTTAGTGGTGATATCCTCCGCACGCTCTTGGATCCCCCTCCATGTTGAGTTACTGCTTGGGAGTCTCCTGTAGAGGAGCATCCATGTGGACATATAGTTGGAGGAGGAGGAGGAGAGATTACTTACCTTTCAATAACTTCAGTTTTGCCCCATAGGTGCTCCACCTCCAGTCCTCCTTTGCTGGGGAGTGTCTGGCTCTGTAGCTGAGAAGGAACTGGAGTGGTGGTAGGTCCACTTCTCCCTAAATGCCTTTTGTCTTGAAGCATGAGGCTTCATAGTGTGCTGGTGTGGCCCCATGGATGCTAATACAAATCTCCGAGAGCACAGGGATACACACACTTCCTACAGTGGGCACCTACAGGGACAAAACATTTTTGAGGAACTCAAGTGAAAGGTAAGTAACCTCTCCTTGGGCAAATACATGGGTTGGAAGTGGAATGATGTTTGCTTAGGCCTGGATAATCAGATTTTAAAAGGGACAGATCCACTGAGCACACATGTATCTAGGATCTGTGCAACGAATTACCACATGGGAACTCACCTGTGGTTGTCTGTCTGTGCCTTTGCAGCTCAGATTGTTTGCATAAATTGAATTACAAGGTTGAAATCATGATATTTTCCCATTCAGATTATGCCAAGTCCCCCTGTTTCAGAAGGGAAACTTACCTTTTACTGTCATGTCATATATCTGGTATGGGATTTTTTTCGGTACATTCAGTGGCTGTTGGGTCGGGCCCCAAGTGAAGAGAATCCTCAGGCAGTGTTAGCTTGTGAGATCAGCACTAACACCGCATAACACTAGAAGTTGAGCTGTGCAGTAGTACACGAGTGGAGTAGAATCCTCTTAAGGAAGACCATTCAGGGGAAGATCAGTAATTCTAGTGTGAGTGGAATTCCAGACTGAGGTGGCATTTCAATAGTAACGTGGCTGTCCTTTAAGCTGCAGTGATCTAATCACGAGTGCATATTGCTTGGCTATTGGAGGCCCTAGATATGCAGTTGGGTGAAGGTTGAGGTGTCTGCCCACCTTTTGGCATTTGAGCTGCTTCAAAATGTCTGATACAGCTTCCAGTGATGTGGAAGGAGCAAGGGTCAATCAGGAGGAAGCACTTAAATCACCTCCAGTACATACAATGATTAAACAGGAACTAAAAACTGTGGTTTGAAAAGCAGACTCAGCTTAATACTGTTTTTGCTAGACACAGTAAAATATCTGAGTGCCAGTAAGTACCCCAAAAGCTTTCTGCTTCAGTGGCAGACCACTGAGTAGCAGTCAGCTTTGGTCTGTCTACTGGGAGATGTGCAATATTAAGCAGTTTTCCTGATTAAATGTGGAGTACTGTATAATTTTCCCCTAGATGAATTGCTTGTGCACTGTTTTTCCAGGGTACTAGGCAGGAGAGGACTATTCTTTGTTTTTAACATGAAATTCTTTCCATCTTTTTATACTTATTGTGGGTTTTTTCCTTGTGGCTATTTGCTCTGCTTCCGGTATAACACACTTAGAGTACCTTGGGGAATGGCCAGATTGAGGTCGTGTTCCACATTTATGTGCAGGTCCCCAGCTGGATGGAAGAAACAATCTGCATTAGAACTTCAATAGTGAAGCACTGCATGGTTCAATGGGTCTATAATAAGAGAGGAGATATTTTAGTTTCCAGGAAAACAGGTGCTTCAAAGTTTGCAATTGTCTTCTGGGAAAGAGCGCACTCAGGACCTGGTATTCCTAATGTACGAAAGAAACATTATTTTTTATTAGAAAACAAAGAAACTGAGTGCCTCATCATATATGAGCACTGAAGGTTAGAACTGTTTGTTTGATTCAGATCACCTTTATATGTATGTACACTGTCATAATGTGTATCCAATATGTGACTATTTTGGAAATTGTTGAATTTATTTTGATTTGCAGCACTAAAAAGCACCCTGCCTGTTTAAGCCTCCAAAATGAGTTGTGCATTTTGAACTGGCCTCAGTCCTACAAAGACATATTTCTTAATATAAAATAGGAATGGGGTTATTAGTTAGCCTCTGAGCCTTCCTGATTCGCCTCCGAGCAGGTTCAGCGCTACCATTTTTGCTGCCCCAAGCGCCCCCCCCCCCCCCCCCACAAAAAAAGGCCACTCGGAACTGTGCCGCCCCAAGAATGGACAGAATGCTGCCCCTTAGCATGTGCCACCCCAGGCATGTGCTTTCTCTGCTGGTACCTGGAGCTGGCCCTGCCCCTGAGGCCTGGTGAAACAAATGAGACCTGTAGCATGCTCCACTGTTGACAATCCAGGTTATTTTGAACCAGAGCTGAAGCTATTTTGAACCAGTGAGCTATTCCGGAGAACACTGGGCAGCAGCCCCTTCTCTTACACCGAGAGGGGTCTGGCGTACAGGCACTTTTCAAAGCTGTGGCATTGTGTCCAGGAGAAAGAGGTAGTATGGTGTGTGATACTAGTTGAAAAGTCCTCCAAATTCTTAATATCTTTATTTTTTTTGAATCTTAATAAAACTCTACCTTCATTGCCCAGGAAGCACAGTCAGAAGAAGTTTGGTAGAATACTCAAAAAAATAATTTTGTGACACTCCCCCTGCTGTTCTGTACTGAATAGTAGTTTCTATAACATTTTCCCAGAGCTGTGATTAAACGGTGAGTGGTGGTGATGCATAAGCAGGGAAATTAAAAAATGCCATCTTCCTTTCAGCTCAAGTAGAAATAGAGTAGAAAATCAACATTTGCCCAATGGAAAAAGGAGAGGGACAGAAACTCTACTTTTTCTTTCCACCCTTTTTGTATCATGGGGAGGGGAAATGAAATGACACATAGTATATAAGGTTGCAGCCCCAGAACAAAATAAATAGCTCAGAAGCATCTAGGAGTTCTCTACAACTCTCCAAATGGAGTTAGTTGATAAACTTATGCACATTTTTTCTTTTAATTAATTCTACTGCCTGTGGATTTTTTTTTTATGGGTCCAAAGCATCTGCTTCTTTCGGGAACTAGGGACTGAATCATTAGAGTCAGCCTACAGGTCTGATGACTTCATTTCCTGGGTTATATAAAATCCAAACTTCCTAACAAATTGTCTGCAGGAAGTGTTTACCACATTGCTATAGAACAATTACAGAGTTCAGAGAAACCTAACCAGGTTGAAAAAACAATTGCATGAAGCACTGACGTTAATTTGCAAAGCCTGTTAAATGCCACAGTTGGATTCCCAGCCAACCTGCCTACCTGGTTTCCTGTGCAGAAACATTCAGCTGGACGTTTTGAGCCAAGTTTTATTGGTACTGAGGCAGCCTGTATATGGGGGTGTGGCGGGGGAAATGCGTATTGAGACAGGTGACAAGCACTAAGAACCTAGCACTGATTCAGCCCTCGGGTAGCTCAGTTACTAGCTTTTCCTTCCCTCTCCCTTCAAGAGTGGATTTAATTTGGGGGATGAGTACACAATGGCTTGATTAGGCCAGAGGCTGGCAAGCTAATGAGCAATCCCTGTCTGCTAGGAGCAGTTAAAGGAGAGGAAGGAAGCATAAGGGGGAAGGCTGACATGGAGCAGGGGATACAGGATCTTAGGCTGGTAAGCTTTTGGCCTCTATTCCCACAGAGTAGGCTAAGGAGAGAGTTTACTTCAGATTGTGTTTCTGCACAAAGCTGTACTAGTGAATTGGTGAAGGGGTCCCAATAAATAAAACACTGGGGTTTACAAACTCTGAAGCATCTAACGTGCTACAAGGCATCATGGCTGGTTTCTTCTCTAATAAATTATACATCAACCTGAAGGAAACGAGGGGCCAAAGACTCAATTCTTCTTTCACAAACAATGGTGTAAAACTGGAGTAACTTCAGAGTTGGTTTAGCTCAAGCTAGTGTAATGAAGAACTTAATTTGGCGCTGTATGTGGACATAGTAACATGGCCCCATCCTGCAGTTGCTTCTGTGTGAACGAACACCTGCACTATATAAAATGCCATTGAAGTCAGCAGCATCCTCCAACACTGAGTCAATTGCAAGAGCAAAATTTATATGAGTAAGAGTCAGAAGAACACTTAATATTCCACTGTATAAAATTACCACATTCAAAGCAGTCTCCTGGCAAAACGTTTCCCACCTTGTGTGCTGTCACTTTCCCTATGATTTCCTCCTTCATCCTGTAAATACAGCATTTTCCCAATGGATCATTTTCATAACCACAAAAACCAGGATTAGGAGAAGCAGAAAATTTCAGACAACTAGGTGAAACTGACTACTTTCAAATTAACACATTGTTTTGAAACCAACCAACCAACAAAAACCTGCAGAATGTCGCAACGTTGTTGGAAAGTCTCTTCAGTCTTGGCTAATGCAGCCCAAACTTTTTCTGAGTCAAAAATATGTTTAAAGTGTCAGGGTGCCAGATTCCTGTTAAGAAAAATTGCAATTTAAAATTATTAAAACCTTTTATTAACATTCATAAGCACTATTATGATCTGAAATTTAAAGATAAGGGAAGATGCAACTGATTGTTATGGGTGGATGCCAGCATCAGATTTATGCAGAAAATGGAATGCAATAGAAAGTAGAAAAGTACATCTGCCAAGTTTACTGTGTGACAATCCCCTGCTCTATGCAACTTAACTGTAAAAGCAGAAATCAAACCAGTAACAATACAAACGAATCAGTATTGAGCTGGCTCTGTGTGGATACATCCAAAACCAAAAATGAATATTGTATTAGCTGCTAATTTTAAATGCAATAATGGAAAATGACTTTATAAAGCCATGACACTATTCTGTGCGCCTGTTGCAGCAGCGGTTCCAGGCACCAGTGCTCCAAGCACATGCCTGGGGCGGCAAGCCGTGGGGGGCACCCTGCTGGTCCCTGCGAGGGTGGCAGTCAGGCAGCCTTTGATGGCTTGCCTGCAGGAGGTCTGCCGGTCCCGTGGATTCAGTGGGAACTTGGGGGCAGGTGCGCCGAAGCCACAGGACCGGCGGACCTCCCGCAGGCAAGCCACTGAATCCGTGAGACCAGGGACCTCCCACGGGCGCGCTGCCGAAGGCTGCCTGACTGCCGTGCTTGGGGTGGCAAAAAAGCTAGAGCCGCCCCTGGCCTGTTGGATGGAGCAGATTATCCACTTCTAGTGGACACAGAACCATGCTTTAGTATCTATAGAGTTTTGAAGCTTGATGCTGAAGGTCACTAAGTAATTCCAATTCTCTCTGAAGTCAATAGGAGCTGCTGGGATTCAGCATTTTACAAGATTAGGCATTAAACACCTGTCTCATGAGATTAAGATTCCCTGGGCCAGTCACTAAAGCCATGCGCCAGTGGTTAACAATTTTATTCTGTCAATCCCTGCCCGTTAGGTCACACTATTTAACCTTCACCTTTTTAAACTCTAAGGATTGTATCTCTACTTTGTATATACGATAGCAAATTTAATCCTCTGTCAGCCAAAGTCATGTGTCAAAAGGATGTTTTGTATATGTAAAGTATCTGACTACTGCTTTACCTAGGTCCAGTTGCATATTTGCCCAACACATGCCATTGACTGGAAGCAGATCTCCAGTAGGTAAGCCTTTTCCATAGCTTGATGAAATTTAGTAATGCTGAAGTGTGTGTTTGTGTCCTATATAGATAGGCTCCTTCATTTTCAGTTTTTATTTTATTTAATTTTTTCTTGGGGAATTTAGCAGCGTTTATTTCCACAACAACAAAGTGAAAATTGGTGCAAAAACTATTAATTTTCTGTATAAATATCAGGGTTTATTCTGGTGAACAGAAAGATGGGGGGAGGAAGTATTCAGTAATTAATGTTTTGAATTGTATTCATCAGTGTGGTTTGCTGCAGAACAAATATTTACATTGGGCCACACCATTTGCAGTTCATACACTCAACTTCATCCTTTTCTCCAGTTCTTGTTTTTTAAAACTTCCAAATACTTCCTTCTGTATCAGAATGTTTGTTTCAGAACACATTTTCATTTTCTTGTGTCAAATTGTTAAACCGTTAGCTGCTAACAGCTTGAAACGTGTATGAGGTGGGTATGAAATTATCAATATGTTCAGATGTGCATGCACTTCAGAGCTTTCATACACTAAACAGACATGCATCTTCTAGATTAATACATAGTCTTACTTCAACAGGCAGTTTTGCATCTACACACAGACTAATGTATTATTGCAATACATATATTTCATGCAATGTGTTTTATTAGGAAAATATAATTTTTTTATATATATATATTTGAATGATACAAGAGTAGGGTGAAAATCAGAAAAAACTGAGTAAAACCTAGGAATTCTTTGGTAAAAACTGATTTAAACTGACAACAAAGGTGCTTAAGTATAGGGCAGCTGTCAGTGCTAGTTTGACTCTATTGAAGTAATCTTCCTTTCACACTTAAGTTTCCCTGTATATAAAATGAGGATAATTATGTTTATCCCCCTTTGGAAAGCACTTTGAGTTCTGAAGTGCTAGTATGAAATGTTAAGCATTATGCCAAAATTTCAAATGTGGTCATGTGAAATTAGGTACCTAACTTTTCATTTGGTCACCTGAAATAGGTGGTTCCTCCCCACCCCAGAGGTGCTGAGCATATACAAGTAAATGGAAGCTACAAGTGCTTATTATCTTGGATGACTGGACTATTTTTGTTTTAGGTGCCATACTATGGGATTAACTTTGTAGGCCTGAGTTTGAAAACTTTGACATATCAGGACTTACCTGCTTTTCAGCACTTACTGTATCTATGTGCCAAATTCTGTATTTAGGTGTCTAACTTCCTACATCTAAACTGGAATATGAGGTTGTGATTTTCACAAATGACTGACTGAGTGCTCAACTTGACATCTTACTGAGGCCTGATTTTTGGAAAGTGCCACTCTGAAAATCAGGCATCTCAAAAGTTTCTCAAGTGAGGAACCCAAAATTACGAGTCACTCTTGAAAACCTTGGCCTTATAACGTAAATGAACCCAATGTGTGTCTTTGAGAAGCAACCATTTACATCATGCTCAAGAAAATTATGAGCAGAAACGCTGCCTCTGAGGAACTCATTGTCATCAAAATTCCTGTTGCGAATATTAAGCCTTGTCTACATTAGTATTGTCAGCACGAGTTACAGACTATCAAAAAGCGCTATAATTATCTCACTTGTGCATATTCACACAATGCTCCTTTTGTCAGTGGAGCGTGTCCACAGTTGGTGCTCTAGCATTGACTGACTGACTGACTGTAAGAGCAGTGCACTGTGCACAGCTCTCCCACTGTGCAACTCACCACCCCCTACAACTAGGAGTTGTGTTAAGGCAGAGTGGATTGCAGTGCATCATGGGTGCAGGCTCAATGTCCCATGATGCATTTTTTTCTGTCTCATTGTTCAATGGGCTTCCAACTGCATTTTGTGGCATTTTTCAAAGCCACATGTTTACTGTGCACACACTCTTAAAAATCTCCAATGATGGAGACTCCACAACCTCCCTAGGCAATTAATTCCAGTGCTTAACTACCCTGACTGTTAGGAAGTTTTTTCCTAATGTCCAACCTAAACCTCTCTGGCTGCAGTTTAAGCCCATTACTTCTTAACTTCTGAGGGTAGGACAAGGAAAAACCTATTTTTCTTCCTCCTCCTAGTAACAGTCTTTTACATACTTGAAAACTGTTTATCATGTCCCCTCTCAGTCTATTTTCCAGACTAAACAAACCAAATTTTTTTCAATTGTCCCTCACAGGTCATGTTTTCTCGCGTTTTAATAATTGTTGTCACTCTTCTCTGGACTCTCTCCAATTTGTCCACATCTTTCCTGATACAATACTCCAGCTGAGGCCTAATTAGCACAGAATAGAATGGAAAAATTACTTCTCGTGGCTTGCTTACAACATTCCTGCTAAGACATCCCAGAATGAAGTTCACTTTTTTTTTTGCAACAGCATCACACTGTTGACTCAGATTTAGCTTGTGGTCCACTATGACCCCCAGATCCCTTTCCGCAGTACTCCTTCCTAAGCGGTTATTTCCCATTTTGTATGCATGCAACTGATTGTTCCTTCCTAAGTGGAGTACTTTGCATTTGCCCTTATTGAATTTCATCCTATTTACTTCAGACCGTTTCTCCAGTTTGTCTAGATCATTTTGAATTTTAATCTTATCGTCTAAAGCACCTGCAATCCCTCCCAGCTTGGTATCATCCGCAAACTTTATAAGTGTACTCTCTCTGCCATTTATCTAAATCATTGGTGAAGATATTGAACAGAACTGGACCCAGAACCGACACCTGTGAAATCCTACTCATTATGCTCTTCTAGCATCACTGTAAACCACTGATAACTACTCTCTGGGAATGGTTTTCCAACCAGTTTTGCACCCACCTTTATAGTAGCTCCATCTAGATTGCATTTCCCTAGTTTGTTGATGAGAAGGTTATGCAAGACCATATCAAAAGCTTTACTAAAGTCAAGATATACCATGTCTACCACTTCATGGATGGTCATGCAGCATATCATGAGCTCACAGTCTGGACAGGAATCGGAGGTGCCGGATGGGCTGCAATAACACAAGAGTGTAAGGCTATTAATTGTGATCTGTTACAAAGGACTGTGACTCTTGGCAATGTGTGTGAAATAGTGGATGGCTTTGTGGCAATGGGATTCCCTAACTACAGTGGGGCGATAAATGGCACGCATAGCCTTATTTTGGCCCCGGGCCATCTTATGATGGATTACATCAATAGAAAGGGGTACTTCTCTATGGTATTTCAGGCACTTGTGTATCACCATCAGCATTTCACTGACATCAACGTGGGGTGCTTAGAGAAGATGCATGATGCATGCATCATTAGGAACATTGGCCTGTTCAGAAAGATGCAAGCGGGGACTTTCTTTCCAGACCAATGGGGAATGTTGAAATGCCAAAAGTGATTCTGGGAGATCCAGCCTACCTTTACTCCCATGGCTCATGAAACCTGGGAAACCTAGACAACAGCAAGGAGAACTTCAGTAATAGGCTGAGCAGGTACAGAATGACTGAATGTGCCTTTGGCAGATTAAAAGCACATTGGTGCTGCCTTTATGGCAGGTTAGACCTAAATGAGGCAAATATTCCTATGGCCATAGCAGCCTGCTGTGTGTGCCGTAATATTTGTGAGGCTAAGGGTGAAAAGTTTCCCTTGGCATGGAACATGTAGGGTGGATCACCTGGTGGCTCATTAGGAGCAGCCAGATACTAGGGTTATGAGAGGCGCACAACTAGGGGGAGGGGAGGGGAGGGGGCAGAGGCTATTTGAATCAGGGAGGCCTTGAAGCACCATTTTTACAGTGAGCACCAGTAATGTGTCTTTCTGGAGAGCTCTCTGCCATGTTCTGTTAATTTGCTGCCTTGCATGAAAATTTGGATTCCTGACCAGGATTTGCAGTCTTCAGATGATCCAGTTGCCACTGTGTATTAATTTCAGCAGCAATCACCATGGGTAAGAGACAAATAAAAACATTATCTGAAAGATCATCTTTATTAAATACCAGTTAACAACACACAACACTTGGTGGGAAGGGAGATAACCGTGAAGGGCAGTATAAGCACTCATAGCTGTGTGTAAGTCCAGCTATCATTTTGGAAGTTGTCCAAAGGGTGGAGTGTATGGGGTATTGAGACAGGCTGGGAGGTCGCAAGGGCTGTGTGAGAGTTTGGGGAGTGCAGAGCAAGCAGTTCTGTATCAGTTGCAGGGGAGGCGAGCATGCATTAATTCTACCTGCAGTGTGATTAGGGACTGCGACATCTCCATTTGGTTCTCCATCACTTTTTGTCATCCACTCCTGGCCTTTCAAAATTCACTTGTGGCTATCCTTCCTGTCCTGCCTGTCTATTTTATATTTTTTTAAAGTCTCTCTCCACACCCTACATTCTTGTTTATCATCCTCTGAGGATTGGAGCACCTCTTGAAACATGATGTCCTTGCTCCTCCTCGGTCGCTTCCTCTGTGGGTGGAGGCACTTCGCAAGGGCTCTCTTGAAAGCCATACCGGTAGAAGCAAACAATAAACAGAAGCATGATTGTTAGTGCACTCACAGTATTGAATCATTATAGTAAAATACACCTCTTTTTAAATACGAATCAGTTTCTCACTGTCCCTAGGCAAGCACACAGCTTGGCAAACATCCTGAATTTGGCCTATGGAAGGCAGGAGGGGGGGCTCAAGATGGGGCAGAGTGTATACGTGGCTTTTTCAGGAGATCACTGCAGGTGACTAGGACAAAGTTCTAAATTCTGCCACCATTTTCCACAGGCAGGGGTCATTGTAGCCGATACCTCACTCCTGAGGGCAAACAAGGATGCAGGGGCACATCTCCTGCATATGAACAGCTTCAGATTGGGTCACTATGCTGCTCGCTTATGTGCCGCTTTGAGGCACAAATGATTGCTGATTTGGTGTGGGAAAGTGTTTCCTACAATGGGGGAAGGAACAAAGCAGCTCTGCTAAAGAACCTTCAGCAGAGGACTGGCGAGTACCTCCAGTAAAGTTTCCTAGTGATCTCTCTGGAGGATTACTGTGAATTCTTGGTGTGCGTTAGCACACTGTTCTCTCACTGTTTAGCTGCACAGAGGAATGTAAAGCACAGAAAACACAGCTAGTCATGTAGGTTTCTATCCCTTTGCCCACTTCTAGAATATAACAAAGCAAAAGACAGCTCTGCCTCATAACCAAGCAGCATCAACTCAAAAAGATCACTTAGCAGAGCTCCCCTCTCATGTATCATGTACACCAGTGACTGAGTACTGGGACTGACTAGAACCGTCCGGAGTCAAGAAGAGGTCCTGACTCCCCACGTACTGGATGTTCCTATTAACTGTCTTCCAACTCAAACTCCTCACCCACGTCTTCATCCGCTGGGCTGATTCTGCTGGCTCCAGCTCTGCTGCCGTATTCACAAGGCTCTTGGAAGTGGGATCGCTGCCAAGGATGGCATCCAGCTCTTTCTAGAAGTGGCAGGTCTTCAGTGCAGCACTAGAGTGATGGTTTGACTCCCTTGCCTTCTGGTACTCCTGCCTCAGCTACTTGATCTTTTGCAGGGCACTGATGCATGCTCCATTCATAGCCCTTCTCCATCCTGCCACAAGAAATCTTGACCTTGGATATCCAAGTTCCTACAGCTGGAGAAGAGCTAGGACTGCACAGCCTCCTTTCTCCACAGAGCCAGCGGATCCAACAACTCACGTGTGCTCCAAGCTGAAGAGTGTTAGCTGCATGGAGCCACCATGGACCACTGAGAAGATGCAATATGAGCTCTCCATGCTGAGCAAACAGGAAGTAAAATTCCAAAAATTCCTGGGCCTTTAAAGGAGGAGGTGCGGATGCTTGTGTACCTGGATGCGGGGTAGCGAGTTAGAACTGCTGACCAGAGCAGTCAGGATGGGCAATGTGGCCTCCTGGAGGCCATTTACAGTGACGTAACCAAGCACTGTGTCTACCCTGACGTTTTGTCAATATAACTTCTGCTGCAAAAAGCTCCACTCCTCACATTGAGGTGGTTTTATTTGTCGGCAAGAGGAGCATTGTAGCATGTACACCTCCACTCTCTTTTTTTGTCAACAAAAGCTGACTTTTGTTGAAAAAACTTGGTAGTGTAGACAAGACTTTATCGTACCCAGTTTTTTGCCAAGGTTTTAAAAGGGCATATTCTTAACTTGGATTTTTTTTGTTTTACGTATAGAGAATGGAACAGCCCTTTTAATGGTCTGACTCAACCTTGCTTTACATTCCAGGCTTTGACTGTGCAAGGAAGCATACGTGTAGACTGAGCCCTTGACGTAACTGCAGAAATTATATGTATTTGATGCACCACCTTTTACATGAATCAACCTTTAGCGCTGTTATATTGCTGCTATTGATTTTTTTAATGCAGTAGAGCCCCCTGAGCTTTTGTTCTTTCTGCTCCCTGTGCCGAATTTTTTACCTTTTTCAATTAAAAAAAAAAAAGACGGCTAGTTTCAAAATTTCAGAAAACAGCCTGCAGCTGTAAATTGCATCTTCTTTATAAGAGTGTCCTTGGGAGGGAAGATTAGAGTAAAGAGGTGATAATCATAAGCAGTTGGAAAGGATGACTGTAAAGCAATGAATAGAAAATTAGTGCGCACACTAATTCCAGTAAAACAGCAAGACTAAAAAAAAAAAGCTGTGTGTGTGTGGGGGGGCGAATTTAATGGAGGCAAGGTTGATTACTGACAGATAACAACCCCATTAAATAATACATTTGACTCCATTTGTTCTGCTTTAAGTGTCTGAACCTTGTTGTTAAAGGCTATATGTGAAATACTCATCATACGAATATGAACCTAGAAACAATGGGCTAGATCCTCAGGCCTGTCTGAGCATCACTTGGCTCAGGACCTGAGCATGTGTCTTTCTGATTCTAACAAGAAGCTAATTTAGTCCTCAGTTAAAGTTAGAGCAGCTTTTGGGCTTCTCTAATTTGTGCCCAGCTGGAGTATCCCTCAGTGGGTTGTTCTGGTCATTGGCAGAATGCTGGAATACAAGGTTTTTTAGCCTTGTCCTTTTACACACCCCACCATCGTCCCTATGGTGGAGGAGCCATGAGAGAGTGATGGAGAGCCAGCTATACCAGCCCTGCATCACCTAGAGATTCCCCTTTTGCGAGGAGAATCCTTGTGCAGCCAGATAAAATGGCTTTGTGGTTGTTTTGTATTTGCAGACTGCCTCAGAGTTGCTGCAGCAAGGGCCAGGGTCTGCTCCAATGGGTTTGGAATAAATCAACAAACACTTGTATACCTCTCTGTGTGGGTGGTGGTGTTCTGACAGCTGTTCTTGGAAACAGTTGGTGTGGTGATGTCAGCCAGCTTAGTCAATGACTTTCCTGCAAGTAGTTCACTAGCTATTCCTAGTCGCATAAGAAATCCCAGGTAATCATTCTGGAACTTGAAAGGCTCTAACTAAAATTTAAGGATGCGGGTGGGGAGAAGCAGAAAACTTACTGTGATGAGTGAGGGTGTAAAATATGTTCTTCAAACACCAGCCCCAACCCCGCAGCCTTTACTCATCCAGTGAAGTCATAAGGATTAATCACGTGAGAGTGTCTTGCAGGGTGAGACCAGCGTATTTTGGCAACTATATTTTTGTCAGAAAGAGTGCTTGTAGGAAAACTGCAAAGAAATAAATATATAAAATATTTGAATCCCTACATCTGCTACTTAAACTGTTCAGATCTCTGTTCAGATCTCAATTCAGAAGACACTGAATTGGTCTCAGATGGTTCTAAAATTTGTTTTGAAAATTCAGGTTCTGCTATTTTAAAAGCCTTGTTTAGAGTGGCTGCACGCCAAGGGGCAGCTGCAGGGAGCAGTATACAGGTACTACAACTGAGTCAGGGCCTTGAAGACAAAGGAGGTAATGCCCCTTAAGCAGTCCTTCCTCTCCTGATGTGCTAGATTTCTGCACATGCATTAGATACAATCTGGCTCTGAATATTTATTTTAACTCTCAAATTATGACTAATCACTGCAGTGTTTCTTTGAAGTTTGGGCAGGAGACGTGGCCATCGGATGGTACTGTGTGAATGTAGACAGGTCCCTTTCTGATTCTGTCTTGGGCTACTACTGGGGAAACTGTTATGAACCAGTCAGACCTAATTAATCTGATTATATTTTTGTCCATACTAATTCTGTCTGGATTAAAAATAATTTGTTGCTGAATGTGTATAATGCAGTACTCCTTCATGCTGTGAGGCTGAACACCATGCCTGTCCTTTCAAGAAATCAAATGCACAGATAAATTAGGGCCTGCTCCTGTTCTTACAGTGAGTGGAGAGGGGTAACTAGTGGTGTTTCCCAAGGGTCAGTTTTAGGACAATCCTGTTCAATTTATTCATAAATGATCTGGAGAAAGTGGTAAAAACTGAGGTGGCAAAGTTTGCAGATGATACTAAACTGCTCAAGATAGTTAAGACCAAAGGAGACTGAAGAACTTCAGAAAGATCTCACAAAGCTAAGTGATTGAGCAATAAAATGGCAAATGAAATTTAATGTGGATAAATGTAAAGTAATGCACATTGGGAAAAAATAACCTCACGGAACATACAATATGATGGGGGCTAATTTAGCTACAACAAATCAGGAGAAAAATCTTGGAGTCATCGTGGATAGTTCTCTGAAGACGTCTATGCAGCGTGCAGAGGCGATCAAAAAAGCAAACAGGATGTTAGGAATCATTAAAAAGGGGATAGAGAATAATAAGGAGAATATATTATTGACCTTTGTATTAAATCAATGGTACACCCACATCTTGACCACATCTATACGCAGTATTCTCATCTCAAAAAAGAGATACAGGCACTAGGAAAGGTCCAGAGAAGGGCAACTAAAATGATTAGGGGTTTGGAACGGGTCCCATATAAGGAGAGATTAAAGAGGCTAGGACTTTTCAGCTTGGAAAAGAGGAGACTAAAGGGAGCTATGATAGAGGTATATAAAATCATGAGTGATGTGGAGAAAGAAGATAAGGAAAAGTTACTTACCTATTCCCAAAATACAAGATCTAGGGGTCACCAAATGAAATTAATAGGCAGCAGGTTTAAAACAAATAAAAGGAAGTTCTTCTTCACACAGTGCCCAGTAAACTTGTGGAACTCCTTACCTGAGGGGGGTGTGAAGGCTAGGACTATAACAGCATTTAAAAGAGAACCTCCATGAATTTATCCAGTTAAGTCCATTAATGGCTATTAGCCAGGATAGGTAAGGAATGGTGTTCCTAGCCTCTGTTCGTCAGAGGATGGTGATGGATGGCAGGAGAGAGATCACTTGATCATTACCTGTTAGGTTCACTCCCCCTGGGGCACCTGGCATTGGCCACTGTTGGTAGACAGGATACTGGGCTAGATGGACCTTTGGTCTGACCCAGTAC
The DNA here is from genome assembly GCF_025201925.1 of Gopherus flavomarginatus. NCBI lineage: Eukaryota > Metazoa > Chordata > Testudines > Testudinidae > Gopherus > Gopherus flavomarginatus. The sequence continues at coordinate 90,798,883 of NC_066620.1, forward strand.
GGCCATTCTTATATACCTAAGAGCAAATCTCCCTGGACTTTGGTGGTGCAAGAGATGCTTAATGCAGATTAAATAACTTGGGCTGGTGTTCTTATTTAGCTCAGTTTTGGTAGACAGGAAAGTGGCATAAGCAACCTGTCATTTCAGCTGATCCTTGTTTGCCCTCTAAATCTTCTACTCATCAAGTCACATACATACATAGTAAATGTGGCTGGATGAGTAGAAGCATTAGAGAGCAGACACAAGGTTCAGCTGAAGCAACCTGTCATTTATGCCATTTTCTTCTCTACTGAAAGTGATGTATATAATTGAACTGGTTAAAAGAATTCAACACAAGAAAGGACCAGACAAAGTAGTTAGTTTACCTCCACATGCACCCCCTCAAAAAAAGGCTACCAACCCACTCCCCTCCCCCCAAAAAAGCTTGTATAAATAAGTCTGAAACAGACTAAAATTTCAGGAAATATGTGGCTTTGGGTACATTTTTTTTTTCATTAAGAACATCTCAGAATGGCAAAATGTCATATGTCAGATGTGGTCTACTGTCTCTAGGTCGTGTAGTACAGCCACACATCTAAGTAGTTCCAATGATTTCCTTGTTTCTATTCCCATGAATAAGGTGTCTACAGGTTCAGGCCCTAAAAAAGGGGACTGACAAATCAGGACTCTTGGGTTCTATTCCACATTAAATTTTTTGTGGCTGGGGGCAAGTCACTCAACTTAAATTTATCTTGCAGTAAAAATAGTATAACACACAGCCACAAGTGTGGCCAGACACTAAAATGATGGGCAGTCTATCAATACTTGCAACAAATATAGCTCCGGGCTACATAATTAGCACATATTTATTTTTGGAAAAAGCAAATCTCTCTCTTACAATATAAAGATTTTTTTGTGCGTAACCTTGTAGATGGGCAAAACAGAGGTGATGGCTTTTGTTTTGTAAAACCTTCCAGCTTGAGTTATTTTGCAAAGCCAAAATTGGGGTTGGTTCAGAAATGATTCCATTTTTAATTGGACCATTGAAGATCAGGAGGGTTTCGGTTAATTGATTTCAACTTTTACTGACATTCCATGTTTTCTTAAGTGATAATGCTTGGGGGTGGGACCTGTAAAACCACAAACAAGCCCTACCACCCAAATAAAATAGGGAAATTTTAGAAAATATTCACGTCATCAAACAGAGCAAAAGTAGCTAGTAAATAATGCGTAGAAGGGTTGGGGATGCTCATAGGTTGAAAATGTCTCTAAAACGGATGGATGGATGGATGGGTAATGATGGAGAAGAGTTGGATGCTTTGAATTCTTTTGGAGGGGAACAGTGGGACTAATAAGGTCCATGTGTATCTGCACCCTGATTGCTTAGATTGTGTATTTTATTCTGCTCCTCCTGCTCTTCATCTGTTGGGATTTGGAACAGTAACCATTTTGAGACAAGGAGTATGCTTCCTGTATGTTTGGAAAGCACCTAACATACATGGGTACTACTGTAATCTAAATAACAGTAATTGCAGCTCTTTTCTTTGGTTGCACAGAGTTCCTTGATGTATTCTGTGTGAGCAGGGTGTTCTTAAATGTAAGAACAGATGTTCAGTGAACTGCAGGATCACTGAATTTCACTTGCAATGGCCTTTTGGAGCTCTGTCACTAGGAATGGACTCAATGTGTCAGTGTTTAGAGATTTCTTCTACATAATTCTATAGAACACTCAGAGATTGGTGCCACCTTCCCCTGCTTAACTAGTCAGATACCATATTCTGTGGGGAACTGACTGGCCAGCCTCTCAATTTTGGCTCTGCTCTTTTTGGGGAGGGGTCTTTTTTCTTTCTTTACCTACCCTTAGGCCATAGGAGAGGATGGGGGCAGTGGAGATTTTACCCTTTTCTTGGCGTCCTTCAAGAGGCATCGAGAGTTACAGATCACTGTCACCCACTAAAGAAGGAACTGCTCTCCATGGACTAATCCCCCTTCCATGCAGGGGGAGGAAGATTGTGAGCCAGCAATTCCCCCTGGTTTAAAGAGATTTTTTCAGTGGAACCAGTTTCCTCCATGATATGTCTCTTAAATGGAACCCTGACTTTATGTTCTTAATTTCTTAGCCTCACTGTTGCATTAATTTGTCTGATGATAGCAATGATATCCTTGCCCCTCTTGTTTCCTCAGGAATAACTGGATTCCCTTGTTTTAACTTACAAAAATGAAAGCCAAGTAGTTTATCTTATCCCTTCAGGAATTGAATTATTGTATTTGTAAAAGAGAGGGGCCCATGGTGGTGTTGCTCATTAGGGTGAATCCCTAATGTATGCATTGGATTATTTGCTCAAGTGGGTCACAATTAGCAGAGTCTTGTCTTTTTTTTTTTTTTCTTTTTTGATTTGTTACATAAAATCCATAAAGATGGACTCGCCCCCACGTGAAATGTACACAGTTCATATCTAACCATTAGAATGTTTTCGCCACACTCCAAAGGTATCCCCATCTCCTTCCCTTCTCCAGGCCCCTTTCTCTGACCAACAAGATCCCAGCCCTCTTCTGACTACTCCTGCACCCCACGCTGTTTTCCCTCTGCTGCTGGCCTTTCTCTCTACAGTCTCATGCAGTCAATGATATGTTTTAAGGGTTATGGTGTCAGTGTAGTTAAAATTAATAGCCTTGCTGCATGATCTCTTTTATTAACAGTAACTGAGTGTGATTGAGCAGTAGGAGATACTCAGTATCGTTCCAGACCCTAAGTAATCCTAATCTGATCCACATCTGTCTGTGTGATTTTTTTTTTTTTTTGAGTATAAATTACCATGAAATAGCTGTGCAGAACTGTCGTATACCTGGTTATAAAATGATATACTGAACAAGCTATTGTTTTTATTGTGGAATCTTTTGAGTAATTTGGACAGTGCATTTAGTGTCACTTATAGAAAATAGAAAAGATTTAATGAAAAACTTTTATCATTTTTTTGTTTTGAAAGAATTTCATAATATGGTCAGCTACAGTTAATCACTAAGCCAGAACTAGGGTATTAGTGAGGCCTATTAAAAATGTGCTCATGAAAATTAGACCTACATTGGTTTCTCCTTAAGATGTCTGGACTGTGATTTTAGTCACTGATGCAGCTGTGAGGGTGCCAAGTGGAGGAGATGCTATTAAACTGGTGCATCTTACCTCAATACACATCAATGCTGCACTGTGGTAAATGCTATCTTCACCAGGGGTTTGTGTGTGCACAGCTGCACCAGGGCTAACATCTTAATGTGATGATATGGTTTGATATTGGTAAGCAGTTCTCCTTTGCATAGATTTCATTCCAATCAGAAGGCGTAGATGTATATTCAGGGTAGGAACTTGTAAGTAGGTCCAGAGACCCAGTTAGGCTCCTTGGTGGAATACAGGAAACAGTATAAGAAAATGCACTTGGTAGTTGGAATATTGGGCAGTTATCAGACAACTGAAAGGCTTTCATGCTGTCAGATGAACTTTTCCACAAAAATACATGAGGGCTGGGGAAACGGGGGAGTGTAGAGTGCCTTCTTATTGTGTTTTCATCCAAGAAAAAGCATTATTAGTATTGCTATTTTAAAAAGTGGGTGTTTTTGTTTTTCACTTACAGTAGCTCCAAGTGAATCATAGGGGGATACCTTTCAGTGGAAGGTTGGCTGAAAGTCAGTGTGTGCATCAAGCTTGCAGTGTTGGGTGTTCTCAGTCTGCATTTCAGCCATATGATCAGTCCTGTTCATAAAACTAAGAATAGAGGTGTAGAAAGTTCAGGTGGTCAGTAACTGGGTAGAGGTGGCTTTCATCTTTTGGTAAGAATCTTGTGGCCTGTTAACCCTCACAGCCTCCATGTTCCTTTTTATGACAGAGAAAAGGATATAAGGGAAAGAAGGGTGAAAACATGCAAAGAACGAAGAGTGATGATAGAGAAAGTGAGATGATGAGCATATTCAGAGGCAATGGCTCCAAATGTAAGCAGTGCTGTTCCCGGAGTGTAAAATTTAGTCTGGTGTGAAACAAGGGGGTGATAGGCAGAAAGGGGATGTAGTCTCTGGATATTAGCAGCTTTCTTCAAAGACCAAACTTAGGTTAAAACCTGGTCAGATGTTTTTTAAAAAAAAATACTACAATGTTTGTTTCATCGCTCAGTTGCCTCCTGCTCGGCACCATGCTGAAGCTAAATGGACTTTATATCTTCTGGCAAAGCACTTTAATATAATAGCCTTAGCTGAAAGGGTGCAGAACCTGGTAGAAATGTAAATGGTGAATGCTCCATAAAAATCTGAATCAGCTATTCGGCCTGACTTGGTCTGTCAAGTCTTTATGGCACTCTAGCCACAGAAAGTGGTAGTGGTTCAGTCTGACTCCACATCAGCACCTGCCAGTTTTCATATGACCCCTTTGTTGAATCAATTCCCTCCAAAATGTATTATGTTTTCACTTTTGGCCATTGGTCACTGGTGGAATCCATGTTCTCGGCATAAGGCGTCCCTTTCCCAAAAAGGTTCCTCCAGACATAGATGCCAACTTTCTCTGGTGGCCCCAAAGTCCCCACCCTAACTCCACCCCCGTCCTGCCCTTATTGGATCCCTTCTCTGGATCCCCACCTTGGGCCTTCCTCCTCCCTCCCTCCCTCCCTGCTCTGTGAATCAGCTGTTTCACGGCACAAGTGCTGGAAGTGGGGGGAGAAGCAGGACATGGCAGCGCGCTGGCAGAAGAGGTGGAGGCGGAGGTGACCTGCAGCAGGAGCTGGGCCACGGGGAGCTGCTGGTGGGTGCTGAGCACCTATCAATTTTTTTCTGTGGGTGCTCCAGCCCCAGAGCACCCACGGAGTCGGCGTTTATGCCTCCAGAGCCTAATGAAATTAAAAAGAAGATGAGTTGAAGCCACAGATCTGGACTTCAAACGCACTCAATTGTGGGGTGTTTTAATCTGGAATTGTGGTTTTGATAATTATAGGGGCTATTTACAGAATTCAGATCCTGATCAGGGTTTGGATTTTGAAACCCCTCTGAGGTTTGGAGTATTTGAATCCAGAATTCTGGTTCATGCTCAGTTCTACTTTAAACCTTCCTCTTCATCCCAACACAGATTCCACAGGCGCTCTCTGTGAGTGGTGAGAGGTGAGTTCAGGTTTCATTTTACTATTTGGGTTGTAAACTCTTTGGAACAGGGCTGTCTGTTTTTCTTCTGGTTATACAGTGCCCAGCACAGTGGGGTCCTGGTTCAAGATTGGGGCTCAGAGATGCTACAATAATACAAATAAATGAAAAATCTTACTGTTAAGCTGAAAGAACAGGAGTACTTGTGGCACCTTAGAGACTAACAAATTATTTGAGCATAAGCTTTCGTGGGCTACAGCTCACTTCATCGAATGCATGCAGTGGAAAATACAGTAGGAAAGGGTGTGTGTATACACACATAGAGAACATGAAACAATGGGTGTTACCATACATACTCTTAACGAGAGTGATCAGGTAAGGTGAGCTATTACTTAGCGATCACCTTAACTGATCACTCTCGTTAGTGTGTATGGTAACACCCATTGTTTCATGGTGTGTATGTACACACACATACATCTTCCTACTGTATTTTCCACTGCATTCATCCGATGAAGTGGGCTGTAGCCCACGAAAGCTTATGCTCAAATAAATTTAGGTCTCTAAGGTGCCACAAGTGCTCGTTCTTTTTGCTGATACAGACTAACATGGCTGCTACTCTGAAAACTATTAAGTTGAACATTTAGCCCAAACTGAAGTGTATGGTGTGTTGTGGTTTTTGTTTTTTTGTTTTTTTTAAGCTGCACTTGCCCACTCAAACCATTTCTTCTCATTGCTGTCAGCAACATTACAAAAACAGTAAAAGGAATGATTCAGGGACAGCCTGGATGTTGGCTGATTTCAGGAGGCTCTGAGCAAACACTGCTTGTTTTGGGAATAAATGAAACTTGGCATGCAAGGGCTCCGCACAAGCGGAAGTTTAGGAAAAAAGGTTGTTTAGGAAAAAAAGCTAATGGTTTTGGATGGTGTTTGTACACGGCACTAAAAGAGGAACAGCGAAGCTTATCATTTTGGGGGGAAAAAATCTTTTTTTGCAACAACTTATTTCATCTCATGCAAAATCTTGTCTTTTAATAGCAGAGCTCTTTGGTTTTAATGTAGGGGTTCCTGAGCATTGTATACTACATTCTTCTTCGAGTGCTTGCTCATATCAATTCCAATTAGGTGTGCGCATGCTCCATGCATGCTGGTCGGAAGATTTTTACCCTAGCAACACTTGGTGGGTCGGCTGGGCGCCCCCTGGAGTGGCGCCGCTATGGGACTGGATATATACCCCTGCCGACCCAACGGCCCTTCAGTTCCTTCTTACCGCCCGTGTCGGTCGTTGGAACAGTGGAACGCGGCTTAGCTAGCTACTTGTAGTTCTCTCGTTATTCTTGTGTATACAGTTGAAATTTCTATACTTGCAGTTAGTTTTATTAGTTTTATAACATAGGTAAGAGGGGGTTGGGGATTTACCTCCTTCTCCGCACCTGGCGCCAAGATCCATGCCCGGTTCACTGGGTTTCAAACTGTCCTCGGCCTGTCATAAGCCGATGCCAACAGGAGATCCTAACGACTCCTGCCTTAAGTGCCTTGGGGAATCCCACCTAGCCGATAAATGCCAGATCTGCATGGTCTTCCAGCTGAGGACGAAAAAGGAGCGGGACTTTCGTCTCAAACAGCTGCTGATGGAGGCAGCTCTTACTTGTCCACCCTTAGCACCGGGCGCTGGTCAATCCGCTGGAAGAAGCGCTTCTTCGGCACCGGATCGCACCGGTACCGCTAAGGCATCTTGGCACCGACCATCTCTGGCACCGGTGTCTGCTTGGCACTGTTCTCTCTCCGCGAGGGTGAATAGGCATAAGACGTCTGCTGCTTCTGTGCCATCTGCACTGCAGCCAGAGCACCCAGCTAGATCGGACTGCCCGGCACCTACACCTGCCGTGGCACGGACATAGTTGGCACTGTCGATTCTGGTCCCGCAAGGGCCATTGAGTCCGGTGCCTCAAAGCTCCCTGCCGAGAGCAGTGGTTGAGCTCACTATTCCCTCCACGCCGAAGACATGTTCCATGCGAGGGATCTGATCACAGTGACAGAGTCTGCGCTGCCTCAACCCCCGGCACCGCCGGTGCAGGTCATACAATCTGTGGGCAAGCCTGCCTTGATGAGACCACCCTCTCTCGGCATCGCAGAGCGGCACCGCTCACGATCGCAATCCTGCTGGCATTCCCAGTCCCATCGCCGATCCCGGTCCCGACGCCACTCGCAGTCCCAGCACCGATCAGCGTCCCGTTCGCCGGCTCGGTACTCTCGCCACCGATCCAGCTGCCAGCACCGCTCCAGGCACCGTGACTCTCATACCCACTCCAGATGCTGAGCTTTGAGATCCCGGTTGACCTCCCTGCACTGCTCCAGTCATAGGTCCCGATCTCGTTCCCGGTACTGATATGGCTCCCGGTGCCACACAGAGCAAGATCAATCAGAGAGGGAGACTCTCTCTTCCTAGGGGTTTTCAGCCCCTCCTTGGCCATCCCGACATGCATCGGTGTCGTTTCATGCAGACAGTTCCTGTGCACAGGACTGTGACTCCGATGTGCCCGCCAGAAACTTCCAGGAGACCCAGGCCCAAGATCAAGACCCCCATCAGTGGTCATTCTGGACACCTTGGGCGTATCATCAGGCCCATGGTGTACCTCTGGTCCCATCTCGCTCTGCCCCATCGAAGCACCGGGTGCCGGAGGCGACTATCAGCCGCCCCCTCCTACCAATACGGAGGAAGCACCAGTTCAGCCACCAGACTCCCAGATCCCACGGGAGCCGGAGGGCCTCTAAGAACATGAGGCCACACAGGACCTGCTTGTCCCTGGTCTTTCCTCTTCCTCCTCTCCCGATCAGGTGGTGGCAGGGACATCCTCCACGGCCCCTCCTCCAATTGACCTTGGGGCCCATCAGGACTTCCTGAGATGTGTGGCACTCAATATGAATCTCCAGGTGGAGGAGGTCCCAGAGATAGAGGACCCGGTGGTGGATATTCTGTTGGCTGACGCCCCCACAAGAGTGGCCTTACCATTTATCTGGACGATCCAGGCCAATGATATCAGCTGGCAGTCTCCAGCTTCCATTCCACCCTCTGCCAGGGGAGTTGAGCGTAAGTACATGGTGCCCTCCAAGGGGTACGAGTACCTGTGCGTCCATCCTCCTCCCTGCTCCCACATCGTACAGTCCCTCAATGAGAGGGAACATCATGGCCAGCAAGCTCCGTCTCCAAAATCAAAGGAGGCTAGGCGCATGGACTTACTGGGTTGTAAGGTATACTCTGCAGGGGCCCTCCAGCTCTGGGTGGCAAACCAACAAGCCCTGTTTAGCTGCTATAACTACAACACCTGGGTGGTGGTGGGCAAGTTTACAGAGTGAGTCCCTCAGGACTCCCGTCAGGAGTTTGCAGCTCTCTTTGAGGAAGGAAAAAAAGTGGCGAGAACTTCCCTCCAGGCCTCGTTGGGTACAGCTGACTCTGCAGCCAGGACTCTGGCATCCAGCGTTGCCATGAGATGCATTTCGTGGCTTCAAGTCTCAGGCCTCCCGCCGGAACTGCAACATATGATACAGGACCTGCCCTTTGACGGTAGAGGCCTATTGTCTGAAAAGACGGACCCTAGGCTGCAAAGCCTGAAGGACAACAGGGTCATTATGCGCTCTCTCGGCATGCACACGCCGGTGACTCAGCACCGGCTTTTCCAACCCCAGCCTCACCGCCCTTACCCTCCACCTAGACAGAGGCAGGACTCTGGCAGAAGGTGTGGTAGAATTGGTCATAGACGAAAGTCAGAACCCCAAGGGGGCCAAAATCAGGGTCCCACCAAACCACCCATGAGGCCAAAGCCAAACTTCTGAAGGTGCACCCGAGGACAGCGTACCAGTTACTTTCCAGGATCCTTTCCCTCCTTTTTCCAACCGCTTCTCCTTTTTCCTCCCTGTGTGGTCCCAGCTAACTTCAGATCATTGGGTCCTACGCATGGTGGAGGTTTTCACTCCCCATCCTTGTCCCTCTTCAGGGACCCCTCTCATGAGCAATTCCTCTTACAGGAGGTGCGGACGCTCCTTGCCATGGGAGCCATAGAGGAGATACCAAAGGACGAAAGGGGCAAAGGGTTCTTCTCCCGCTATTTCCTAATCTCCAAGGCGAAGGGAGGTCTCAGACCTATCCTAGACCTGCGAGATCTCAACAAGTTCCTGATAAAGTTGAAGTTCCGCATGGTATCCCTGGGGACCATCACCCCGTCCTTGGATCCCGGAGACTGGTATGCCGCCCTTGACATGAAGGATGTATATTTTCACATTGCCATTTATCCTCCACACAGATGGTACCTCCAGTTTGTAGCCAACCGTCAGCACTTCCAGTTTATGGTCCTACCGTTTGGCCTCTCTGCAGCCCCAAGAGTATTCACAAAGTGCATGGCTGTAGTCGCCGCTTCCCTCCGCCGCAGTCGGATACACATTTTTCTGTATCTGGACGATTGGCTCATCCGAGGGACCTCTGAGACACAAGTCACCCATCACGTGGGCATCGTCAAGGACCTATTCATACGTCTAGGCCTGATGATCAATACAGAGAAATCCACTCTGGTTCCCACACAGAGGATAGACTTCATTGGGGCCATCGTGGACTTCAGTCTTGCCAGAGCCTGCTTACCATAGCCTCAGTTTCAGGCAATGGTATCAATTATCCGAGGCCTGCAGAACTTTCCGACAACTTCGGCTCACATTTGTCTCGGTATCCTGAGTCACATGACTGCCTGCACGTTCGTGACCAAACATGCCAGGTTACACCTCCATCCCCTCCAGTCTTGGCTCAACTCAGTATACCACCTGGGCAGAGATGCCATAGACATGATAGTCACCATTCCCCCGAGCATCCTAGGCTCCCTCGACTGGTGGCTGACACCCTTCCTGGTGTGTGCAGGGATGCCATTCCATCCACCCCAGTCTTCTATGTCCCTGACGACGGATGCGTCATCTCTCGGATATCTTCGCACTCAAGGCCTTTGGCCATCTCACAAGCTGGCCTTGCATATCAATGTCCGAGAGCTGAGAGCAGTCCACCTTGCGTACCAGACATTTCAACAGCATTTGACACCACAGACAACACAACGGCCATGTATTATGTAATTATGTAACGGTCCTCCCCCCTTTGTCAGGAAGCGATCCAACTCTGGGCCTTTTGTATAGCCCACTAGATAGATCTGGTAACGTCCTTTCTCCCAGGGGTTCGGAACACTCTGGTGGATCAACTCAGCAGATCCTTCCTGTCCAACGAGTGGTCGATTCGTCCGGACGTTATTCATTCTGTTTTCTGGAAGTGGGGATTTCCCCACATAGACCTCTTCACTTCCTGTGAGAACAGGAAATGCCAGATGTTCTGCTCCTTCCAAGGTCTCTCCCCAGGTTCGATCTCGGACACTTTCCTGATGCCATGGACAAGCCAACTGCTTTATGCCTTTCCACCGTTTCCGCTGGTTCACAAGGTCCTGCTAAAGCTCCGCAGGGACGGAGCTCGCTTGATCATGATCACTCCAGCGTGGCCCAGGCAGCACTGGTACACCATGTTGCTCGACCTGTCGATAGCCAACCCAATTACCCTGCCTCTTTGCCCAGACCTCATAACTCAGGACCATGGCAGACTTCGCCACCCAGACCTGCAGTCCCTTCACCTCATGGCATGGCTGCTGCGTGGTTAGAGCAATGTAACTGACTGGCTTGCCTCAGTACAACAAGTACTCCTGGGTAGCAGGAAACCTTCCACTCAGTTAATGTACCTGGCCAAGTGGAAGCGTTTCTCCTGCTGGTGCATATCGCAGAATGTTACTCCCACCGAGGTCTCGATCGCCACCATTTTGGACTACCTCTGGTCTCTCAAACAGCAGGGCCTAGCGATATCATCATTGAGGGTACACTTGGTGGCCATCTCTACCTTCCACCCAGGGCAAAGTGGCTGCTCCGTGTTCTCGCACCCTAGGGTTTCTAGGTTCCGTAAGGGCTTGGAGTGCCTATACCCCCAAGTACGGCGCCCCGCCCCAACCTGGGACCTCAACCTGGTTCTAAACAGACTTTTATGTCTGCCCCATTTGAGCCGTTAGCAGCCTGCTCACTATTATACCTGTCCTGGAAGACAGCTTTCCTCGTAGCCATTACATCGGCCAGACGAGTCTCCGAGCTCTCACGGTGGACCCACCGTATACCGTGTTTCACAAGGACAAGGTGCAGTTGCGACCACACCCGGCGTTCCTCCCTAAGGTGGTATCGGCCTTTCATGTCAACCAGGATATCTTCCTTCCAAGTCTTCTTCTAGAAGCTGCACTCATCATGACGGGAGCAACAATTGCACTCTCTAGACATCCGTAGAGCGCTCGCATTTTATATCGAGCGGATGAAATCCTTTCGTAAACCACCCCAACTCTTTGTCGCTGTGGCAGACCGAATGAAGGGCCTACTGGTCTCCTCCCAAAGGATCTCATCTTGGATGACGGCGTGCATCCGTACTTGTTATGACTTGGCTCATGTTCCCTCAAGCCACCTCCCCGCTCATTCTACCAGAGCTCAGGCTTCATCAGCCGCCTTCCTGGCTCATGTGCCCATCCAGGAGATATGTCACGCAGCTACCTGGTCCTCGGTCCACACCTTTGCCTCTCATTACGCTCTGGTTCAACAGTCCAGAGCTGATGCAGCCTTTGGCTCAGCAGTTTTGCATTCTGCAACATCTCACTCCAACCTCACCGCCTAGGTAAGGCTTGGGAATCACCTAATTGGAATCGATATGAGCAAGCACTTGAAGAAGAAAAGACGGTTACTCACCTTTGTAACGGTTGTTCTTCGAGATGTGTTGTTCATATCCATTCCAAACCCGCTCTCCTTCCCCTCTGTCGGAGTAGCTGGCAAGAAGGAACTGAAGGGCCGTTGGGTTGGCAGGGGTATATATCCAGCACCATAGCGGTGCCACTCCAGGGGGCGCCCAGCCGACCCCTCGAGTGTTGCTAGGGTAAAAATCTTCCGACGAGCGTGCACACGGCATGCGCACACCTAATAGGAATGGATATGAGCAACACATCTCGAACAACAGTTACAAAGGTCAGTAACCGTCTTTTGCCCTGTGAGTATTGGCAGTGGGGATCTTCACTCTTATAATGTGCATGTGCCCAAGAGCGTCAAGTAAGAAGACTCTTTAGAAAGGAATGATAGCTGAAGCTGCACTTCTGCCTGCTGACAGCACTATATGTTCAGACGTGAGTGTATATATGGGAGTGTAACTTCAGCCCCTTCTAGGTGCATCAACTGCAGGTGGAACCTCTAGTTTTTCTCTCCTTTCACTTTAATGGCTGTTTACCATCGGGGCTGGCCCTCAAAATTTGGCACCTGAGGCTGGGAGTTCAAATGACGCCCCCAAACCCCCTCTTTTGGGCCAAAACTTTGAAAGGTCTCAATTCTGCCTTCTTCCTGTTCTACTCCTCTTATGGTACTGCTCTGCTATCTATCCCAATAAAGAAGAACTAACAACTTAAAATGCCTTGTTCAAAAATTTTGAGTATCACTTCAATTACATTTCCTGTTCAGGCATTTGAAAGTTTTCTTGTCTGCATAGTAAACACTGTCATTTTTATCTGTTTGAATAATCAAAGTGGTGCTTTCTGTGCCTTCTTGGTTGCAAATATTTGAACTGCTTTTTGAATATTCATAGTCTGGGCCAGCTCATGCTCTATTGAGATGGTTGCAAGGCCAACCAGCCTCTCCTGTGTCATTGTGAAGCGTAGATGTGTTTTTATTAACTTCAGCTTGGAGAAGCTACATTCTCCGCTGGCAACTGTTACAGGAAGTGTTAGAAGTATTGTCACAACCTAGTCCCAGATTTGGACCTTAGCGTCCAAAATATGGGGGTTAGCATGAAAACCTCCAAGCTTAGTTACCAGCTTGGACCTGGTAAAGCTGCCGCCACCCAAAAAATTAGTTTTTTGGGGCACTCTGGTCCCCCCAAACCTTCCCTGGGGACCCCAAGATCCAAATCCCTGGAGTCTCACAACAAAGGGAAATAAACCTTTTCCCTTCCCCCCCTCCAGGTGTTCCTGGAGAGACACACAGAAGCAAGCTCCGTGAATCTAAACAGAGGGATTCCACCCTCCCCGTTTCCAGCCTTGGAAAATAGAAGTACCGAGAGCTAATCTCTCTTCCCCTCTCACCCAGAGGGAATGCAAAGTCAGGCTAGTAACTCTAACACACACAGATTTCCCCTTGACTTCTTCCTCCCACCAATTCCCTGGTGCTGCAGACTCAATTCCCTGGAGTTCCCCACTAAAGAAAAACTCCAACAGGTCTTAGAAAGAAAGAAAAATACATTAAAAATGGTCTCTCTGTATTAAGGTGACAAATACAGGGTCAATTGCTTAAAAGAAATATGAATAAACAGCCTTATTCAAAAAGAATACAATTCAAAGCACTCCAGCAACTATACCCATGTAAATACAAAAGAAAACAATAGAAACCTTGCTACCTTACTATATTTGTACTTACAACTTGGAAATAGAAGATTAGAAAGCAGGAAACAGAAATCCTCTCATAGCTGAGAGAGAGACAGACAGAAGACAAAGAACTCAGACACAAACTTCCCTCCACCCAGACCTGAAAAAGTCTGGTTTCCTGATTGGTCCTCTGGTCAGGTGCTTCAGGTTACTTTTTTTCAGGTGAAAGAGGCATTAACCCTTAGCTATCTGTTTATGACAAGTATGCACAGAGCAAGAAAAGCACTTGGAAAGAGGGTGATCACCTTATCTGTGCACAGTATATTCCAGATCAGCCTTTGGAGTTGATCTTGCTGAAAAGTATCTTGAAAGGACTTTAAGTTCATCACCTAAATCACTTGCATCAATATCGTTCATATCATCATGTGTCAACACTGTCTTTAGTGCCCTGTATTGCCGGTGTAGGTCTTCAGGTATAGTGAGGAGTTTTGGAATATCATACAACATCCCAAATATACTGCTGTGTTCCTTGAGCTGCATGAAACATTCAACTGACTGTATTGCACAGTCTAGCATCTGGTTGAAGAATTCAACTTTGAATTGTTGTTTGGGGTCTCTATGATGCATGGGACAATCCCATAAATCAAAATTTCTTCTTCGATGACTCTTGTATTCTTGAATGGGTGAGAAAATAGCTTCAGAGTGATGTTCCTCTGCCAACTTCTGTGCACTCTTCAGAATGTTCTGAAATCCCTCATCTGACCAGTAAGACTGTAGGTATGACTTTGCTTTGTCCAGTTGTTCTATTGCTCCAGCTATATCAAGGTCAATACCTTGGAGTCTCTTGCTTACAACATTTATTTCAAACTGTATGTCATGCCACAACACTAAGTCACACAGAAATTTGAAGTTATGTATGTTTCTGGTGATTCCATTTCCCTCTGCCACTGTTCTCCCATGAACAGTTCCTGTCATAGCATTATCCTCCATAATGGCAGCTATGGCATCATCTGTCTTACCAATTTGCTGTTTGATAGGCCTTATTGCCTCCACTCGACTTTCCCATCATGTGGCACTCAGTGGTTTCAGTGTCAGAGAGGATGTTCCCAGATGTTACTTCAAAATTTGCCATCGATGAGTTGATGCAGAAAAAAATACATAGATGCTTTGAATTCTATTACATTCAGCAGCCTCACTAGAAGCTGATGCTGCATCACTGACCACCAAGCTCAATGAATGAGAACTGCATGGGACAAAAAGCTTGAGGGTTTAACTCTCAGATCCATGTCTGCACTCCCCTATTCTTTCCTCTCATATTAGCACCATTATCGTAGCCCTGACCTCTCATGTCAGCTGGTGCAATTCCTGTATCTTCCAGCTTTTTAAGAAGCACATTTGTCATACCAGCCCCTGTAGTATTATCAATGTCAACAATAAATTCTAGAAAATGGTCACTGATAGTCACCATTGCAGGGACATTTTCACTAGATTTTGTTTTTGTTGCAAAATGCACCATTAAAGTTATTATTTCATATGGCTGATGTTAGATGTGCAGTCCAGAATAAGAAATATCTTGCTGACTTCAGATCTGCACAATCTGCTGTTTGACTTTTGTTGCCAGTAACTGTATGATCTCATTTTGAATTGTTTTTCCAAAGTAGTGATGTGTGTACATTTCTTGGGTGGTAACTCCTCTTAGATGCTCCTGCAGAACAGCATCAAACTCAGCTATCAGCACTACAATTTAAGGAAGTTTCCATTGTTTGGCACATAGAGCTGATCTGAAGTGCCACGCAGTGCTGGGTTTTGGGTAGCAAACATTCTTACAATGGCAATGAGCCTTTTCATAACATTTTGCCAGTAAAGAGACCCTGATGCAATCTTCTCTTGATGCTGATCTTCTATGATGGCCTTCAATCTTAGTCTCCTCACAAGCTTTTTCTACCTATGGAATGCTCTCTGGTGATTTGCTGCCTTCTCATGGCATGTCAGATTTTCAAGTCCTTTGTTCCTGTAGAACCCAGCGTGGCTGGAACATTAGAGTGGAAGAGTTTGCAACAAAAACAATATGCAGCATTTTGGGTTTTTGAGTACATAAGCCATGGCCTCTCCACTTTGTCACCATTGGGGATTTCATGCCAGTAATGCGTTGGATGGAAACTTCTATTTTCATTGTCTTTGGAGAACATTAAGTCTTTCACTTGCTGTGACCTATTCAATACAAGGAAGTCCCTCAGGCTACTGCTCAAGTGGGTCCACAGTCCTGGATCATCTAGACTTAAAGAACTAAACTAAGCAGCAGCTGTTTCATGCACCTCCACCACATCCTTCTCTGATCTACACTTCAGGAATGTGCATGGTAACATCCATTTGGGATGGAAATATGGATGCCGCAGTAACTGCCAGGTCACCTGCACTCTGACTGGAAGATCAGGCATCTCCTCACCACTTACATCCTCACTGGAGCCGGAAGGCTCACTGTGAACATTTGTATCTATGTATCTCAGGAGAGCTCCTTCATGCGTAGATAGAAAAGCTTCCTTTTGCTTGCTTTCTTTTTCTGAATGCTGCCCCAGAGGGGCGTTTTCTTTCACTCATGGCTGCTGTTCTGTGCCAGCTATAGTGGCTCTCAACACTCAATTGAGGGGGACAAATAAGCTGGCTGGTGACGGGGCCTGAGTAAGGGAAGATATCAGCATCTTAAGGGACTAACTGGCTCCTACTACTTCAGTTGACTGCCTGTTCTCCTCAAGTGGGTTCAGGGAAGCAGCAGCAAACAGTACGCTCCCTGAGAAGCTGGTGTTAATCAGAACAAGGCTCTTGTGGGTGCTAGTGAGGTACATAGGAGGAGGAGGATCCTCCTCCTCTTTCCCCCTGCAGCTCCTGCTGCTTTCTGTTATTGCCTCTCACCTCTTCACCTGCCTGCCTGTTAGGTCTCTTGTGCCCTCCTTTCTCCAGCACAGCACTCCACCATCTCTGTGCATCTAGAGCAGAGAGTACATATGCACCAGCAGCAGACACAATTTTCTACACTCTGGGTCCTAGTGGCACCCCCTCACAGTCTGGCACCTGAGGCGGACACCTCAGTTCGCCTCATCATAAGGCCAGCCCTGATTATCATTAACCTTTTGGCAAACCAACACTTGTGAAGACAGTGGCAATTGGTATTTAATTTAGTTGTGCAGTTAGTGTAGGTAAATGGATTTTGGGGATCAGTTTGCACTCTTTACCCCATATGGCATGGGCTGCCCAGCTCTATTCTTTAGTACTATCAACCAACCCAGACATCTTGCAGAGACTGCTTTCAAATGGTCCGCAAGCTGCCAAGGTGAGATGTCCATCACTGGCTACCATTCTTGGTGTCTGTAGTGTCTGGGAGGAAAGGGATTGATCAGGTCTGTGTTTGACCTGAATGTTCTTTGTTTCTTGCACTTATGGGCATTGAGAATTGAAGATTAGCCTTCTCTTGTTAGAGAAGGCTGTCTGAGTATCTGCTGCATATGAATGTAGTCATTCAGAGTTGGGACCATCTTTGAAGCAGTCCTCTGTGTGCCGAAGGCTAGATAACTTGAAATTGACAAGATCCAGAGGCAAAGAACAAAAGTCAAACTCTGCACCAACTGCTGCTTCCTGTGCACATAGGAAGGAGAAAAAGATGGGGAGGAATGACCCAAACCTCACTTAGTATGATGTGATGAATGTAATATCCAATGGATAGAAAGAGGGCATGAGACTGCACCAAGATCAATACAAGTTTGGGAAGAGTTGAAACTTGGTATATAATGGGGAGCTAGTTTTAACTTTATGGAGAGAGTAGCCTCACTTGCTGTCGTCAGAGTACATACAAGAGGTAAACAGAGGAACTCCATGGGGTGACTGTTGCCTCATGATAGAGATGAGTATCATGATAGAGACTGATTTTTCTAAGGGGAGTAACACAACATCAATAGATTTTCAAGGGGCAGATTTTAAAATGGAGGAAAATGGTTAGCAGAAGGGTGAAGTAAAGGCTGTAAGAACCTAACCAGCATATAGGTTTTTTAGAACACTGGACTAGAGGCCCAGGAAGCTGGTGTGCCTCTGGGCCATAGAAGAAAAAGTAAAATGAGCATGATTAAGCAGAGAAATACACAAGCTTATTAGGACTAAAAAACATCTCTTTAAGAGGCTAAATCCTCTGTGAGCAGTGAAAATAGCATGGCAAACAGGCAACGATATTGGATAAGATGCAGTTAAAGCACTGCAACTAGGTATGTTTTCTATACCAGGAGAGAGAGAGAGAATCAGAGAATTTACCCTCTATGTTGTATACTAACCCTTTCATGCAATTACAGTGGCAAAAAGAGACTGTAAATCTGGCAGAACAAGCCCCTGGATAACAACTTGTATGAAGTGGGGTTGTCTGGGTTGGGTACAGCCAGCAGACTATTTCTGTGCTGCCCAATCGCAGCCTTTGGCTTAGGGCACATGCGAGAGTCATGGCTGGAGCATTGCTGTGCTCCAGTTACTCTCAGCTGTGAAATTGGGTTCCTGCTGAGTATAAGTTAGAACAGCCTTGAGACTGCACTAACCCATGCCAGGGACTGGGTTTAGAATACAAGGAAGTGCAAACCCACCTTCTGCCATCCTGCTCCTCTTCACAGAGAGGAATTATAGCATAGAATTATGGTGAAGTTGGAAAAGAGTTAAATTGTGATTGGATCACGTAGCCACTCTGAGTATAGGGCTCCCACATGATCAGGTTCTATAGTTACTATGCATATTGGATTTTACTGGGGAGGAGTGTGAAGAAAATCTCTTCTAAGAGGACTTTTCCAGAAAATTAGCAGCCATTGGAACATTGTCCAGTTAAATTTCCATCCCAAATGTAAGTTTCATCATTTCTGTAAAACTGTAGAGAAATTTGTGCATGATTTGAAAAAAAAAATCATAGCGTGGATTTTATTTTAAAAATAAATGTATATTCCTATCACTGATGCTCCCCCAAATCCTTACGTGATCTTGTGAATGGTGGACAGGTCTAATAGGCTCCTAAATCTCACCCTGTTCCTAGTTGCTTGGGGTACTGTGGGGAAGAGAAATCCACGACCACCTTCCATTTGAGAAATGTCCCATGCACAGATGCTGAAAGGCTGGTAATTATGCATCAGGTATGTTTTGGGGTGAGATGACATACAATTTTTGGCCCGCCTGCCCACGAATGTCCCTTCTTATTAACATGTTCAGCCCTCTCTAGGGCTGGGACTGAGCCGACTGGTATGCTTTCTTTGCCCTGGCTGAGGAAGCTGCTCCCACAGTGGCCATAGGAGTGCTCAGGGGATGCAACTCCATGCCCTTTCCCACTAGCCACCCCAGAAGTGCAGTCGGAAGAGGAGATGAGATGGAGCTATGCTACTGCAGCACTGAGAGTAAATTCTGCAGCCTCTGCAGTTCTGTTTTCCTCCCACTTGCCAATGCCGCAGTCCAGTCCCAGCCTGCTTTTTTATTTTATTTTTTTAAAAGAGTTCAGGTTGTTGATCGTTTTAATAAGCCATAAAACCATTATCTCTGTTGAGTCCATGGTTGGTTCTTTTTTTAGTGTCAGGCCAAATTATGAATTTAAGCTTCCAAGGTTGTCTTTTGAAAGTGTTGCTCAGGTTTCATTTGAGGATGAGGACTGATAGGTCAGATATAGAGTGATCGCTTGTCTCTCACCAAGAGCAGTTGGTTCAAAACCAGGTCTTGCCTCACCCACTTTGTCTCTCTAAAGGAAATGTTGACATTTAAAAATACAATTTTTAACCAGTCTGTCTCTTTAACAGAGATAGATGTGTCTGAGGAGGAAGATATAGAGCCACTTGAGAAACTGAAGTTCGATAAATTGCCAGGTCTTCAGGTACCACTATTCATCTAAGAATTCTGAAAGAAATATAAATGGTGCAACAGAAAAAATACTAATATACTCCATATAGGTCTGATCAAAAGACTCCTACTGATTATATATATTTTTTAATTTATTCCCCCCACCCCCAGGTTCTGGATCAGGCCCTAAGTGTAATATATATGAAGCAGCTGTAAAAACAGCAAGAGTTTTTGAAGGTAAGCACCACATTAGTGACTTTCCAAACTGCCAAAAACTAATTAGAGGGAGCCTATTTCAGATTGGTGACTCTATACCAGTGGTGGGCAACCTGCAGCTGCTCACCACTGCTCTGTGCTTCTCTTTGAAACTATTGTACTTGTAATTAAGGAGAGGAAAGTGCAACATTTGGCCACATATACCCATATAAGATCAAGTTAGTGTGGCTTTTGTAAGGGAAGAGCCGCTGTGTCTTTCTACCCTGTTAGAATGCTTTGAAAAAGTCAGTGCAATAGATAGTGGTGTCTTGGCAGACATAATATATTTAGCCTTTCAAAACTTTTGAAGTCCCTTATAAGAAACTTGAAGGAAAATAAATAAATCTAAGGGAAGGGGTCAAGTCTTGGCATGGATTACATTTTGGCTAAGCGGTAGATTCAGAACCATAGTTATTTGCTATGCCACTAGGTGCTCTACGAAACAATACAATAAGTGATTAATGGTAGCTCCTCAAAGTAGAGTGAAGTTTGTAGTGTGTTGGTAGTTGTAACAGTGGACTGGCAGTGAGAAGCTGGTAACTGAATAAGTCTGTAATATGTTTACTAACTATTTAGAGCAGTGGTTCTTAACCAGGGGTAGACAGAGGTCTTCCAGGGGTACATCACTCATCTAGATATTTGCCTCGTTTTACAACAGACTACATAAAAAGCACTAATGCTGTCAGTGAAAACTAAAATTTCATACAATGACTATCCACTGAAATGCAAGTACAATCTTTATATTCCAATTGATTTATTTTATAATTGTATGGTAAAAATGAGTAAGTCAGCAATTTTTTCAGTTGTAGTGTGCTGTGATACTTTTGTATTTTTCTGTCTGATTTTTATAAGCAAGTAGTTTTTAAATGAGGTGTAACTTGTGGGTACAGTAGTCTGGAAAGGTTGAGAGCCCCTGGTTTAGAGGAGGGAGCAAAATGTAAGTTGAGATCTGATCCAAAACCCATGAAGTCAATGGAAAGAATCCCACTGATCTTAGTGAACTTTGGATCATGCCCTTAGTGAAGTGAGTTAATAACACAAAAGGTGTTTTGTCAGTAATATATGTACAGAATTGTGAGAACTTGGATGTAAATGTCTTCTTGGAGTAAGTAACACAATGGAGATTCAATTCAACTTGATACTGGCAAATTCATGCTGGCAAAATAGTCTGGACTGCCCATGGACACTTGATGGGCTCCAGGATTGTTTGAAGGAAAAGATCTTGGGTTCACTGTGGGTAGCTCAAGGAAGATGTTTGGGTCGGGGGAGGCATATCAGTCGTTGACAATGCTGCTAAGATACTTGCCTGCATTAAAAAGGGGATAAAAATTAAGCTAGAAAATATACGGTGACATTGTATAGACTCACAATAGCCTGAAATATTGTGTGTCCCATTTTGGTTATGTCTTAAGAAAAAATTAAAAGTGATTGGAAAAGTTAAAGTGCTGATAAGAGTTGTTCTAGAAGGATGATAGGATTTGCACATAATGAGGGCATGGAAAGGAGAAGAGATAAAGGAGATGGGATTGAGACGTTTAAAAGTATGAAGGAGAGTAGTTATCAAAAAAAAATTGTGGAGAGAGTGAAAAATTACCGTGTCCTGCTGTTTTTTCCTGTTGTATAATGCAAAAAACAAGGATGTGTTTAATGAAGCTAGTGTAGTAAAATTTAGAGCAAATCAAAGGATTATGGAATTTGCTGTCACAGAAGGACTAGACAAATGAGAGATACTGTGGATGGATTTATTTTTAAAGGCTTGGACAATGTTATGACATGTAGTAACATTTCTCTCTAAGCCAGTTAAGAGGTTAATGCTAAAGCTCATCTGCATTGGTTAGGGAGAAACTCCTCATACCCTGTATTTGACACTGAACAATTAGAGGGAGATAATAAATTTAAACTGTCACCCCCAAACACACACTTTCTCTGAAGCATCAGGTATTGATCTCTACTGGAGTCAGCACACCAGCCAACTTGGAGCTGTAGGCTAATCTGCTATGGCAATTCCCCTTATATGTGCCATTCCAGAAAAGACTTTGGTTTTGGTGTCTCCACGTAGTTCTGGGGTGTGTGTGTGTTTTATAACATTGGCCCTATCATTTAGTTCCATTTGCCCATCTTTTTTTTTTTTTTTTTTTTTAAACCACAAGGAACTGTCCCTCATCTCTGGCCTTGTGAAGAGCCCGATAGCTGCTGTTGTGCAAACAGCAAGTATGTTTTCAAGGCCTATTCTTTAAACTGCTGCTCTGGCAAAAAGATCCTTCTCACGCCCTTGACATGAAAACAATGGAAGCTGGCTCGAGCCAGAGTGACTCTAGAGTGCACTGCATGGAAGAGTTTGAAAAGAGGGGTGGAAATCATATGCAGTTGAGGGAGGATGTTTGGCAGACTGTTTGCATCAGAGACTCGGAACTCACACAATAAAAATGAAAGTGTAGAATGCAAGCCAAATACCTGTGATAAGATCACATTGTTGGAATTGGAGGAACGTACGTCTCAAATCTGGACCGGAAAAAAGAGTACGTCTTGAACAAGCAATGAGATCACACACTTGTTCCTCCTCGAGTACTGACGTATCAAGTGATTTTTTTTTTGATTTTTTTTTTTTGTGTATGTGTTTCATAGTACGACAAAGCCAACAAAGTGAGAATTACAGCACACAATACAGGAAGGGCATTAGGGAAAAATAGGAATTCAATGGGGTAATAAAAAATAATCCACTTGATAAACAATCTCTGTAAGATTTCAGGATATCCATGCAATATTAGGATTGTGATTGGACATCGTGGCCTCACTGTTGCTGCTTATTCAGGGGGTTTGTAGTAAGTAAGCACTTTGGAACAAGTTCAGTTCTCATTTGCATCCTGTGTGGCCCCAGAATTTGACATATCGCTTTTACATCTTTGGCCTGTTCCCAGTGTCCGGCTCAGATTTGAACAAAAACCATTTTAGAAGTTCACTGATACTGTTACAGTTTTCCAGATGGCTGGGATTTTCATCATGGATTCAGCATTTGTTAGGACAAGTTTGAACTTTTGGGTGAAAATACTGTCCCCTAATATGCAGCTGTTGTTTCTCTTCTAATTGTTTTATAATCCCCATGCAAAGGAATAAACCAGCTCACACTAAACATCCCAATTCTGTTAATGAATATATTCATAAATTATGAATAATCATACACAGATTCCTAAATTTCAGAAGAGTCTAATGGCTCTGTTAGATTAATGTGTTTTAGCTTTCAGAGCCTGACATCTGTACTTGCATTCATTCCAGTTTGGGATCACTAGCTGACTAGGGTTGCCTTGTCAAAAGAAGTATAGTTTTCCATTGTGAGATGAATCTGCATTTTAACCAGAATGTAGCAACAATGTCTGATTCTTATTAGGAGGCCGGCTTGTAAGACAACCCTGTTCCATAGTCTGTGTGCATGTGTAGTCTCAGATCTGGAAATAAGAAGATACTTCTGTCCTATGGTCCAAGAGCCACTGTTAAATTTTAATAGCTATCTCTCTTATCTAAGATGTGTGGAGTGCTAGGAGGTTTGTTTTTATTTAGACTTTTATTATGCACTCAATAGCCATTTAATAAGAGAAACAGGTCTTATCTATCCTAGCAGAACTGCTTTTTAAAAAACACAAATAAATGATTAGATCTTTAACATTCTCCATGTTTGCTTTAATAAAGAATCCACAAATAGGTTGTGAAAGCATAGATGGCAGTTGGGACCACCACCTAGGACTTCAAAAAGAGGGTAGAAAATGCCTGAGAACCTGACTAAGACCTGGTCCACACTAAAAATTTAGGTTGGCCCAGCAATGTCACTTAGGGGTGTGAAAAATCCACACCCCTGAGCACCATAGTTAAGCCAACCTAATCCCTGCTATAGACAGTACTAGGTTGATGGACGAATTCTTCCATCAACCTACCTACTGCCTCTTGGGGAGGTGGAGTAACTACAGCAAAGGGGAACCCGCTACAGCGGGGCCTGCAGCTGCGTCACTGTAGCTTTTCAATGGTAGAGAAGCCCTAGCATAGATTGCCACTATCTCCTTCAATGAAGGGAGTCTGCATATTGCCCTAAAACCAGCTGTGGTCCAACCAGCAGTATAGTCAATATCAGTTGACAGTAGGGAAAAAATACCACCCACTAAATAACCTCACTTTTTTAGGCAAGCTAATGAAGAAGCTGGGGGAAGTCTCCAACATCACCTGTTACCTGTCAGTATAGTTGGTCCCTCCCAGTCTAGCTTTGGGCCAGAACACAATGCAGAGACAGCACTTGTAGCTCTGCTGGGTGACTTCCTTTTGTCCATAAACAAGAGAAGTTGCATCAGTACTCATCCTACGGGTCCTTTTTGTGGTATTTGATACAGTTATCACAAAAATACCCTCGCTCACCTCCAAGAACCTGCAGGAGTTTATGGAGATGACTTGAAACAACTCAGGTCTTGTGTCTCAGACCTAATCCAGGAGATCACTGGGGGGCAACTATTCTTCCCTCTCCAAAGCCCTTACCTGCAGTGGCCCATAAGGCTCAGTATTTCCTGCTATATTATTCCCCTGTTATTGAAGCCACTGGGAGAGCTGTTGGGACAACATAATGTAAAGTGCCAGCAGTACACTCTACTTCTCCTTTAATATCAAATGTAAACAGAACCTTCTAATAGTTTTCTCAATGCCCAGCCAAAATAATCTTCTGGGTGAAGAGTACCAGGCTAAAACTGAACTTGGCTTCTCTATATCACCCCTGATAACATGGGCATCTTCCTTCCAATTACTAAATTGGCCCACAAACTTGGGGTCCTTCTGGATTCCTCAGTACTATTGCATGCTCAAATAGCCATGGTGAATTGTCATGATGCTCTCTAGGTACCCAGAGTTATGAGACCCGTTATTGTCACCTGCCCTTAGTGTGAACCAGTCTTGTCTGTACCTGCTCTGGATCAGCTCCTGAAATCACCAGCCTCTGGCAGCACAACTGCATTGCCTTCCAGGCCCTGACTCAAACCTTGCTCTCTGCGCGCAAGTAGCAGCAGGCGCAGACCAACCCCTGACTCCTCAGAGCATTCCTTGCGGTGTCCAGCCTCTTTAGCTGCTGAAAGCTCACAGAATTACCAGGCCTGCTGGTCCCAAAGGAGCAGTACACACCAGCTTGCTAGTTATATCTCAGTACACAACTCTGCTGAACACACAGCACTTAAACTCATTCTTGTTTTCACTATAAATATATCTATTATCAAAGAGATGTTCAAATAATAGTGAATTAGAACATTGGAAATAAATGGTTACACATACAGTAGAACCTCAGAGCTACGAACACCTCGGGAGTGGAGGTTGTTTGTAACTGTGAACAAAACATTATGGTGGTTCTTTCAAAACTTTACAACGAACATTGACTTAATACAGTTTTGAAACTTTACTATGCAGAATAAAAATGCTGCTTTTAACCATCTTAATTTAAATGAAACAAGCATAGAAACTGTTTCCTTTCCTTGTCAAATCTTTTTTTAAACTTTCCCTTTATTTTTTAATAGTTTACGTTTAATGCAGTGCTGTATAGTATTCGCTTTTTTTTTTTGGTGTCTTCTGCTGCCTGATTGTGGTTCCAAATGAGGTATGTGGTTGACTGGTCAGTTTGTAACACTGAAGTTTTACTGTAAAATGAAATCATAATCACTTTGTAGAGACTAAACACAACTAACAGGTTAACCTCCTGTCTGAAGAAATCTGTCTCAACCCAAGTTCTCTGCAGCATTTTCAACCATGCCTTATTGAGACCACCTTGTCATGAAGCAAAACAGCGGTCCTTTTACTTCATCATTGAACTGTGCCTGGGCATCTTCTTTGTCCTCAAAAATATACTCAAGAAAACCTTTAATATGGACTTCAAGATAAGGTTCTCTCCCCCCACTCTTTTCTCTTCCTGTTTCTTTCTGAAGTTCTTATAATCCTTCATTTGCATTCAGTTCAGACTGATGTTAGGAGGCCCATTTGGAATGAGACAAAACTCAATTTACACGTAAACAGATGGATATACATTTCTTATCTGACAGAAAATCTGTGTTTCACATTCTCTGGTGACCAATCCCCAGACACAGACTTTAAGAACATCTTTTCAGTACATATACATAAGTCCTTGCACAATATCCATACATGTGTTTATGATGATAGGAATAACTACTGTGACACCAGTTTTTATTTGAGACCTCACATGATTAACTAGAATGTACACACCAGACTCAGGTGATTCCTGTAACCCCTCTGCACTCTCTTGCCAACGGCCAGTAAGAGATTGCTGGGTCACAAATATCCACTTCTGTCTGCAACAGGCCCCAAGCTTGTTTCCCAGTCTGTCAGATATAGGCCCAGCACCATGATATGTGACCTCCATGAGTGAAGCCACACACCCAGAAAGAGTCTAGTTGATACAAAATCATCTGCCGTTTGCTGAACAATGCATCAGCCTAGTGCTCTGACTCATCACTGATACCCCATTGAATACAAAATCCAGTTCAAGAATTTGTCCTGGTATTCAACCTCATTGATGGGATTGGCCCTGGCTTCTTTCTCAGCAACCTTAAAATGATGATCCCCACAACAGATTGGACTGGCCCAAGGAAACTGAGGCTTGTCAGCTCATGGGACTGGACTGTCACAGGACATAGAGGTAGCTTACAGCCCTCTTTACCAGAAGAGAGAACAATGGCTGCCGACTTTACCATATGCAGAACTAAATCAAAAAATAATTTCTTTGACTTCGCTTTCCTTCTGTAAATTCTGACTCTGTTGCACATGCCACACAAACAACTGCTACTAAAAGAACTGGCATATCAGATTGCTAATCAAACTATCTGTTTGAGGCTGGAACCATATGACTGGAGAATAGCTAATGTCACATCTATATTTAAGAAAGGCAATTACAAATCTGTTAATCTGAATTTAGTACTATTCAAAGCTTTAAAATAAGTTGTGAAGGAAAGAACAGGTAAATTCATGGAGTTAAAGGGGATGTAATGCAACAAGGATTTACCAAAGGTCGATATTGCCAAACTAATCTGATTTTCTTATTTGAGAAAATGACTATTTTTTTAGATAAGGGAAATGCAGTAGATCTAATACACCTGAACTCCAGTAAAGCATTTGACACCATACCATATGGGAAATCATTAGTTAAATTAGGAGAGATGAGGATTAGTGCAAGAATTGTAAGGTGAATAAGGAACTGGATAAATGGGGAGGAGGCAATAGGTTGTGCCAAAAGGTGAACTATTGTGCTGGAGGAAGGTTACTTCTGAGGTTCCTCAAGGATCGGTCTTGGGACCAATTTTGTTTAATATTTTTATTGATATTGGCATATGAAGTAGGAACGTGCTAATGAAATTTGATGCTGATACAAAGCTGGACAGCATGGTGAACACAGAGGAGGATCAGGGTACTGTACAGGAAGATCTAGATCACCTTGAAGCCTGGAGAGAGAGAAATGGGATGAAATTCAATAGTGACAGGTGCAAAGTTGTGCACATAGGCTAATGAGAATTTTTGCTACAATGTGGGGGTTTATCAGTTGGAAGTGACAGACGAGGAGAGAGACCCGGGGTGGGGGGCAATCACAGGATGACTGAGGCCCCAGTGTGATGCAGCTGTGAAAGGGGTAAAGGCAATCCTAGGCTGTATCAAGCAAGACATTTCCAATAGAGAGAGAGAGAGATGTATTAATGCAATTGTACAAGGCATTATTTAGACCTCCTGGGGAATACTGTGTATAATTCTGGTCGCCCACACTCAAGAAAGATGAATTTAAACTGAAAAAGGTGCAGAGAAGGGCTATTCACATAGCTGAAGTTGCATATCTTAGATGGATCCCTCCCCCGCAGTGTAGACCAGCCCTGAAAGCATGTTTTGAACCCATATGTCCAGGTTTGAAAGCCAATGAACTAACTTAGCCCCCTTGGTTACCATTTCAGTGCCTCCAGTTAATTTTTTTCTGTATAAAATCACAGAGCCTGACTTCTAGTTTCAGTTGTCATTGCTTGAATCAGGAGCACCTCCACTGAAGTTAATAGGAGTAGTACCAGCTTAAAATCTTTATAAATGATGAGGAGAATCGAGTCTACAGTCCAAGTTTCAGATGAACCTTATAGCTGGGTTCACGCAACTCCTCAGTACTAGTCTGCAGCAGTTGCGTGTAATGTAAACATGTAAAACAAATAACTACAGACTCTAAACTACATTACAAAACCAAAGCCACAACAATGTACCACCACAACTTTTATTCTGTCTGTCTACGTCAGTCAGTGTTTAGCACTGGTTAAAAAGGAATTTTGTTCAGGAAACTGCAGTATACCAAAAAAAGTATGGACTTAATGGGATATGCCGAATTGTCCGATGTCACACCCAACCAGGGAAGTTTTACGTGGCACAGTTAAACAAGGCTTCAGATTTCTTGATCTTTTCTCACCATTTGGTATGATTAAAATGGTGCTGCTCTCCAGTTATCGGCAAAGGGGAGTGGATATTTAAACTCCTTTGTCTCTCCCAGAATGGTGTGTGGGTGGGGTTGTGTGTGTGAGGGTTTTGGTCCAGAGAGAAGAATATATCTAAACCAGATATTTAAACTCTACATTCCTGGTGGTTTAGGGATTAGCCCAGACAATTTCACTCAACCTATGTTTGGTTTATCCTGCTGTTGATGCCTAAGACTTTAATTTCAGTGGGAAATTCAAAAATACATCAGGTGGAAAAACTCCAGAGTTTTTCTCTTTCTTTTAATTGGACTTGTCGTGGTAAGCAATTTGGTGATGTTAGTTATAGATGGTCAAAATACTTGCCCACTCTGTCTTCCTTTCCTGTTCCTCCCTGCCACACGCACAGAGAGTGCAAATACTCTTTGCTCAGTGATGCTCTTTACCAATAGGTCCCATCTGCAACAGGCTTCAAGTGAGTTGAGTTACAGAACTGTGGTGTTACACATCTTCAGGGAAAACTGATTTCTGACATAGTTAGGCCTTGTGGATGTGACCTAACTATTTAAAAAAAAAAAAAAACTGGGTATCTAAGATGTATTGTTTTAAGTTTTTTGTTTTGTCCTGGTCCTTTCTCATGATAACATTAGAGATGGGTCAGCTCCACTGGAGACATCTTGTTTACACTAGAGTTCCAACTGCTGCTATCTGTGACAGCCAGTATTTTAACCAATATGTCTCCTAACCCTGCTCAGTGCTAGTCTAGATGACATGGTGCTCAGATTGCTAGTGGCAACCAGAGCCTTTTGTACATGAGTTTCCATTGGATGACTCTGCATTGATGGGAAACTTTAAAGAACAAAACCAGCTCAGTGTAAAGAAGGCCACACTGCTAGAAATCAGTTATGTTGAAACCATGTTTAAACCAAGTATAGATTTGTGATTATCACCCAAGAGTCTAAGGGCTTGTCTACATGGGCAAGTTTTTACCAGTTATGCATCTATAACTTCTCATGTGGCCACTCTCATTCCAGATTAAAAGTGATTTTTTTTTTATTTAGCTTAATCCCTTCCAAAGAGACATAGGGGTAAGCCAACAAAAAAAATCATTTCAGGATAGGAGTGTCCATGTGGGGAGTTATGCATGCATTTAATTTTAAATTAATACCTTAGCTTATAGTAGTATAACTTTCCCATGTAAACAAGCCCTTAGTATAAAGCTCTCTGATAACACACACTTTGGTAAAAGGTTACTGTCAGGAAGGATGGTTTTGTGGCTAGAGCACAAAACAGAATCAGAAGGTCAAGTTCTTTTCCCAGCTCAATTATGGATTTTTTTATTTTTTTGGTGACCTTTGGGCAAGTTATTTAATCCCTCTGTGCTTCAATTCTGTATATGCAAAATGGGCTCCCTCAGCAAGGTGTTGTCAGTTTAAATTCATTAATATCTGGGGTGCATTATTATTCCATTGTAGTATTATTGTGTTCCAATGTTGGCATTTAAATAATCAGAATTCATTATAATCACTAACCTTACTGAATCACTTAGAGAAGGGAACAAATTTCATGCTCTCTGGTGCAAGGATAGATATTAATTTTCTGCTTGAGACCAAGTTTGGACAGGATTCTTTTCATTTTGCTGACCACAGATGCTCTGAGGGTCGGAAGCACCAGCAGCAGTGGCAAAAATGACAGGAGTTACCACAAAAAAAATTCAGTATTTTTTATAACTTCCTACCAAGAAACACGTACCTGCTCTTCTCCCTTTTCTACCCTTCCACATCGCTTTCTCTCTTTGCCATCTGCTTTCTCTTCAAAAAGGGAAGACGTTTACCTGGAATGGAACATGGGGGAAAGTACTAAACTGAGACTTTGGCACCAAAACATGGGTGACTTTTTCTTTTCCCTGTGAGGGCTTTTACTTGGCATAAAGTAAGTTATAGGCAGTTAGAAGGCTACTGAAATTTCAGCTACTACCTGTATTTTCCCTTGTATAAAAATAACCTCATAGTATTGAGAGGTAAAAGTCACATCCTCAGTTAGGTAAAATGTGTGGGGCCCTTAATGGGAGACACTGGTGTGTTATCTAAGTCAGTGTAATACAACTGAACTTTCCTCCCTTCATCAGGATGGTGGTATAAAGAAGGGAGGGTGTGGTCCAGAGCAAAGCACTCCGTTTACATAAATATCTGGCTCTTTAATGCTCCTAAGCAATGAGGGAATTCCTGCGGAAGAATACAATGAAATGAAATGAAATGTCTTTACATGGTATCCTTTAAACTATCTATGACAAATTTTACAGGTAAAAAGGAAAATAGAGAGAAATGCTTTACAGATGATTTCAGAAGGTCTGGGAAGCAGAAAAGCATATTATGTGGTCATTTCAATGTATTCAGTATCTCCAGCGCAGCGCCTCAGCTCTCTTGCTGCTTCACTTGGTAGATAGCTGTGCTGCTCTGGGGTGAAATCCTGCCACCATGGGAGTTTTGCCATTGATTAAATGGAGCCAGGATTTCACCCCACAAATCTCAGTTCAGATGAGACCCTGTCCTCCTCTCGATGTAGGCTAGATCCATGTAACTGAGAGCCATCTAGAACCCTGGTTCTCCTTTCACTTCTCAGGTTTACATTGGTGGAAATGAGAGGTGAATTAGGTCCTCTGTATTGTTGACAGGGAGGAGACCAAAGAAAGCACAGACAAATGCGAGTTTTGCCTCTGGATTTCCATCCTCATTCCCTTGTGACTAGCCTGTAAGGATGTTTTGGGTACCTGTGTCTTTAGCACTCTTGCTTTTTACTCGACTCCCCCATTTTACCTTACTCCCTCTGTGTGTGCCATTTCCTCTTATTAGTACTCTAGATGCTCATGGACAAAATAGGGGAAAGGGATAGCTCAATGGTTTGAGCATTGGCCTGCTAAACCCAGAGTTGTGAGTTCAATCCTTGAGGGGGCCACTTAAGGATCTGGGGCAAAATCAGTACTTGGTCCTGCTAGTGAAGGTCAGGGGCTGGACTCAATGACCTTTCAAGGTCCCTTTCAGTTCTAGGAGATGGGTATATTATATTATAATTATTATATATAAACACCTACCTTTGATAACTTTATAGTTAAAATGTATCTGGGCATCTCTTTCTGGAATGTCATGATGAATAATGATGCAAGAGAAAATAGTTCCAGAATAAACGCAGTATTATCTATCTCTTTGATTGTTGTTTGCCCCATTTTATAATAGAGGGTAGAATGTTTAGATTTTGCCTTCTCTTTTGATTTGCTTAATTCTTTCTTCAACCTTTTATTTAATGCAGAATTTGGACAGCTACCGTTATAGGAGAATCAGTCCAAAAGCCAATCTGATTTTTGTCCATATGGGCAAGAATATTAAATATTTGTTCCCCTAAATATTAGGGGTTTTTTTGTTCTTAATATGTGTTTTGACTTACAACTCCTTTTAGTTTCTGTGTTATGTCCTGTTAGAGAGAGAGGTGATATAAACATTCCTTGATCCTCGTTCAGTGAGTGTATTGGACAATTGTGAATACAGCTTCAGCATTGTGGTGTTCATTGTAAAGCTATAGAAAGAATCTGGGGTGTCCTATTTTCAGACTGAGTGGTTGTTTTCAAACACCTGCTGTGATAGCCTAGAGGAAAATATGTGGCTCAAGTAGAAATATGAATGCATTTCCAATCATATCAGCTGTTTGGGGGGCTTTTTTGTACATGAAACTTGAATTTTGGGATTAAACTACCCTGAAGTTTTGCCTGACATTAAAATGTAATTTCTGCAAAGCATTGTAAGGATACTGCTCAGAAACCTCGCCTGTGGGTTCTGTGGTGTTTCCATCTTATACAGCATTGGGTATCTTGTCTGCATTTGATAAATATTAAATAATTACTGATCTACTGTAATAAATAGACTGGAACATACCAGGCTTAAGTAGACAATATCAACCCGTGTTGCAAAAACTTGAAATATATGTTATAGTTATCCCTTTATATTACCTTCCTCAGTGACTATCCATAGGTGGCATGATAGTCTTGTGACTATAATCATTTGACAAGTTCTGTCTATGTACGTCAGCCCATCTTCCTTGGCAAGTGTCTGTTTATAACCGGATGCCTATGTATTGGCTGTCCTCATTGTCACTGGTGTCCATTACTGGATATTTCCGCTCCAGTTTCGCTACCATGTAACTGGACAGTAGCGTTGAATGGTACTATTGGACCATTATATACAATAATAGTATGATTTTCTGTTTATAAGGAAGAATTGGATCCCATATTTTCTCTCTATATATAAAATGTGCTGTGCATGTTTTTATATTGGACTCTCTTAAAATATCTTCAGCTTAATTTTCTTAAGCCTGCTGTGTTAGTCCAGGAAAATTTATTCAAAAGACAAAAATCAAGGTAAATTTTGGGTGGAGGACAGAATATTGCATAAGATGGAGTTCTGACTATTTTAGGCTTGCTTGCTCCTGCTGCAGGGAAGAGAATTAAGTGACTCATCAGCTCTGTAAAAACGAATTTTGGCATGTTTAATCTCAAATGCTGGCTCCTCTATTTGTTGTCTGTTGTGTGTGGTGCGAGATACTAACCAGACCTGGACTACCATGCCACTACTGAGGCAGACTGTGTGAAACAACAGAAAAGAAAAACTACCATACTGAGATGGGAAGGGAAAAGCTGATCATTGTAAACTTTAATAGCTATATTGTAGCAATTGTCCAACATTTTTCATTCATAGAACTCAAAGTGCTTTATAAATTTGATTTTCATCCCTGTTTTACAGATGTGGGATATGAGGCACAAAAGATTGAAGTGACTTGTCCAAAATCAATGGTAGTTTTAGGACTAGAGCACATTATTGTTTTGGCTTGTGAGAGACATTTTAAAATGAAATGTTTTCAGAAGGACAAGCCTTTTCAAGTGGAAAAGAGGTATATTGTGTTTAGTGAGTTTATTTGTGTTTTGCCTGGACTTCCAAGGTTTTGCCTGGCTTATCTGAAATCAGTTGTTTAAACTTTACAGGAGGCATAAACTTGCATATCCTTGGGATTAAATCCCAATCTCACTGAAATCAGTGGGAGTTTTGCCATTAACTTCAGTGGGGCCAAGATTTCACCCTGGAACTTTTAAAGCAGACATTGTTTGCTGCTGTTCAAATCACGTGCAAACTGATTTATTGTTCTTAGACATTGTGTGGCCTATTCAACAAGTTTTACTTCTACATTAGTGATCATAACCAGATCTGCAGCTATCGTGCTTACATTGTACAGAGGTAAACATAGTAGTACGGCTCCTGGCCATGACCGAAAGCCATTTGACATCTCCATTTAAAATTGCAGGCTGCGTGTTTTAAGTTTAGTGGGTTTTTTCTTTATTTCCTTTGTTTTCATTGTCTAGGTTAGGTCAGGGTTTCTCAAACAGGGGCCGCCACTTCTGTAGGGAAAGCCACTGGCGGGCCGGGCTGGTGTGTTTACCTGCCCCGTCTGCAGGTCCGGCTGATCGCAGCTCTCACTGGCCGCGGATCGCTGCTCTGGGCCAATGGGAGCTGCTGGAAGCGGCGGACAGTAAGTCCCTCGGCCTACACCGCTTCCAGCAGCTCCCATTGGCCCAGAGCAGTGATCTGCGGCCAGTGGGAGCCGCGATCAGCCGGACCTGCAGACAGGGCAGGTAAACACACCGGCCCGGCCTGCTAGGGACTTTCTCTACAGAAGCGGTGACCCCTGTTTGAGAAACCCTGGGTTAGGTGGTGGTGTTTGGGGAATGGGGGCAGGGCGATATTTTTACTGTCTCAAGTATTGGTTTTGCTATTCAAATCTATTGTGTTTTTTGGAATTCTTGAGTTTAGTTGTTGGGGTTCTTAGCTGTGCAGAGACTTTCAGGTTTGAGTATCTTGGAAATAAAGATATTAACAACAACAGCATTTTGCACTGTTATAGTGCCATCTATCCAGGGATCTTTAAGTATTTCACTAACACTAACAGACTGAGGCTCACAGCCGCAAACTTTCAACCATAATGGTCAATTTGTGTTTTCAAGGCTATTCTTGCAAAGAAAAAGGCCAGAGATGTGCTTATTATTTAAACACAATTAGATTATCTCTGACACTTAGGGGTCCCAAATTAGGGAGAAACACATGGCTTTGAGTTTTGCCGCCCGCTTCTCTCCCCCCCCCCCAAGGCGGACTCTTAGGTTGAGATATGATTATGCAAACCCCACTAGTAGCTCTGGAAATGGACAAACCAAATGTTTCTGGATCCAAGTCTTTAACATCTCTCTCCCATGCAGTAGTACAGTAGTATTCAATGCTTTTGCTTAATCAGCTGTGCATAGAAGGCTGGGATTCTTCTTTTGCCCCTGTTGTTGGTTTATATTTCTTTGACAGCCACCATGGGCCTAAGCCTGCCATTTACCTGAATAGAAAGGAAATCTCTTGCCTGAAAGGGGTTAGAGCAGTGATACTCAGACCTCAGTGGTTCAGGAGCTAAATTAGCAACCAGCATTGCCCAAAAGAGCTACAGTAGTGTGAATTGCTTGTTTCATTTACTATCGTAAATGCATATAGTATATTCATATTTAAACAGTATGACAAGGTAAATATTTTGTGTGTGTGTGTATATATGTATCTGTATGTGTATATATAATTCTCTCAGCAAAATGACTGACCAAACATCATTATTTTATTAACTAGAATTGGTTATTAACATAATAAATGCATCCTGATTGGTTAATAACTTAGATTGGTTAATAATTAAATCACATAGTATTTTAATATCATGTGCTGCAAAGAGTTGTAGGAGATGCATTAAAGAGCAATTTGTAGCTCATGAGTTTGTCTGAGTATCACTGGGTTAGACAGATGTATGGGAGTGGGAGAAATGGGGCAGCGGAGTTAAAATTTGGGCCAGATGCTCTATTTCTCTGCACTTCGTGTAACCATTCACACTAGTGCAAACTGGATACAAAATGCTGCCAAATAACAGGCACGCCATATGTATTTCAGTTTCTTGGCAGTTTTTTTGTTTGTACCATGTTGTGTTGGTTGTTAAATTATTTAAAAGCAGTCCACCTAAGGCCAGAGCCTAATTCTGATACCTTTAGTCATGATGAGTATATCTTTATTCCTTGAGGAGACTATTAGCAGATAAAATATTACTTGGTTTGAGTAAAGGCACCCAAATCTGGCCCCAAGAATGGAGCATGTTAGTCTGAAGTTGCCATCTGGAGATTATTTGGGCTCAAGCTGATATTCTGGGACAATTATACAAGAGTCATTTTTTATTTTGTGTAGCAGAAAACCAAGATACCTACACAAGTTGGGGAATGATTAGCCACAGCTCTTCTTATCTGGAGGAACTAATTGGCTGTTACACTAGCCTTTTCAGTTAGTCAGCTATAATGTACAATATTATTATGCAGAACTCTCAAACAGCATTGCACAGTGTCATTGGGAGAATGTGAAATTATCAGCCTTGTAACAATATTTTATCTTGAGTCACCTGATATGGCTAGTCCCAGAGATGTTTTGCTGTCTTCAGCAAAATAATTTTTTCTGTGATCTGAGTAGTTTAAATTCAGAAAAGGGGTCTAAATTATCCTCCAATGTGCATGTGGCATAGGCCAAAAATACACAACTTCAGGGACCATCTTCTTGGGAGTTGCAGGTACCGCCAGATTCCTTTTCTTTTAAAGAGTAGCATCCTTGTGTGGTATGTTTTCTTCTGTTTCAGGGAGGAACAAAATCCACATCTTCTTTTAAAGTAAGATGTTCTACCAACCACTATTCATTTTGTCTTCATTGTCTAATGGAGGTCAGAGCAGGGTCAGTTCATGATGTGCTGCAGCTTCCTTCATAGTCCAAGATTTTTTGGAATTGTGTCAATGACAATATGATTGATGTTCTATCAGCAGTTGGTGGAGGGGGATTTATAGTGTTTATGCAGTGTCTGATGACAGATCAGCAGGCCTGGTCTTTCAAGATCTGTGAAGTATTTTGAAAGTATATGCTTAGAGTCATAGGTCCCATCATTTAGTCCTGGCTGACTGCTTTAGCATTAGTATTTCCAGAAGGGTTTACCAGTGTCTGGTGATCAGTAATTATGATTAATAGAGCAGAATCAAGGATGGATAAAAGCATTCACCACTCCACACTCCAGCCAAAGCTCATCTTGCTATCTACAAATCTTTATTTATTTTTGTCATCTGACTGGTTTCTGCTTGAAAGGGCTACAACATGACGATGATCCAGCTGGATTTATTTGAGTCATCCTAGCTGAAAATCAGAATGCACGTACGTTAGCCACAAGTTCTGTGTAAAAAGTAGTGCTAAAGTCCAGCAATGCTATGCGTTCAGCCAGATTAGATGTTATGCCTTCAAATGCCTCCAATCATCCATGCAAGCACTTTGTCTTGTTTTATAAATAATTTAAATGGAGCAGTCGAAGTTGGAAATTGTAAGAGGAGACACAAGCAGGAACTGGCATACGAATGGTTAGACATCTGCAACACTGCTGTGTTGTTGTCATCTTGATTGCTTTGACTTTTACAAGTTCTAGGCTGACACTTTTGTCTGAAAATATATGTTCATAAATGCATTTTTCCTTGTCTGATGTTACATGCTGTTTTCAGATGTTCTAGAATACATTTAAGTGCTTCATTGTGTCTTTTTGGCATATGGTTCCATTGACAAGAATGTTGCTGAGTAATTACTTTCTCTCTCCCTCATTTACCTCTGCAGTTTTTGTTGAATAAGGTGTTCCTCGCTTTCTGTCCTAAATTATTGTTGTGGCGTTTACATCCACTGTTAAATAGTTCCCATGTTTCCACCCCGTAGTGTTTCCATTATGTACAATTATAAAGTATGTTGGGATCTTTCTGGAAGAAATGTCGCACTATATATAATATTATTTTATTAATATACTTCGTAGCTGGCACTTTGTTTTAGACTAAATTGTATTATTATTAATACCTAGCTCCAGGACAGCATTTTTTTTGCCAGTAGATCTCAAAGTGCTTTACAAAGGAGGTCAGTATCGTTCTCTTCATTTTATAGATGGGGAAACTGAGGCACAGAGTTGAAATGAGTTGCCCAAGGTCATATGGCAAGCTAGCGGCCGAGCCAGGAATAGAAGCCAGGTCTCCTGAATCCCAGTCCCATGCTCTGTTAGACCACATTGCTTCCTGTTTGCAATTCAGCAACACTATGACAGCCATCCTTGTGGCTGATCCCTTTTGACTGCTAGGCAGTGACAAGTAGTGTGAGCTAAATCTAGAGGGAGACTAGTTTTTAAAATGAATGAACCTCCTTGAGATAGGAAAAAATTTGAATGAACTGGAACCTGATTCATTTAGCACCAAGTAGTGAATTCCATTTAAAGTCCTTTGGCTGTTGCACCATTTACCCCACCCCCTGACACACACAGGTACCATATTCCCTGGTCCATGTTCAAAAATTATGAATCAAGCCCTCAAAAATCCTGACGTTAAAGCAATGTTGGTGGTCTGTGGGAGGGAGCTGTTTTTAGTGTTCACTCACTTTACACTTTTCCCACAACTAGGAGGGCTAAACATGTCATGGGGTTTAGAAATGAAGGCTGAAATTGGCATGCTGTCTCTTGAATTTAGCACCTGGTGTTTTAAGAAAAAAGATTAGAGTCGTGATAAAATCATGAAATTTAGCAACACTGCAGATACGGCCTGATCCAAAAACCCACTGAAATCCATGAAAGACTCCCATTGACTTTGATGGGAATTGATTCAGGCCCATAGGCAGACATACAAATGAGGTTCAACTCATTTCTGATGCTGAAAAGTTAAACCTGTTACACTGTAGAATCACCTAATGCTTAACCTGAGTTTCATTCTGTGTAATTTGTAGTGTAAATAAACTCCATTTAACTAGTCACTCACTTGTAAATATAAAGGATGCATGTGACTTGTAATTTACTCTTGCAAACACGTTGTATAAGAATTGTAAGGGATCGTATAGAAATTTAGAAGAGCTGTATAATTCCTGGCTGCTTTTTTTAAGGGTAACCACATTTGGCAAGTTCAAACACCAGAACAAAAGCTAATCTTCAGTTATGAAAAATCATCAATGTTGTTCTGATTCTGGATTGGCTGTTTTTAGAAACAAATGTTAAAATTACAATTTTTTTTAAAATTTAGATTATCTGGCTCCTTCTGATGCTTTTCCTAATTCAGCCCAAATCTTATGTACTTAACTGAGATGGGCAACTGGCAGTTCTACAGCCAGAAAGGAGATTTGAGCACCCTGTTTTTTAGCTTTTGCCTGCAGTGCAGTGAACTTGAGAGTTCCTGCATTCGCTTCAGGAACAGCTTACATAACTTCAGACATGCCAGCAATAGGCTGTGCTGTGAAATAGTCGCTTGCTTGCTTGCTGTCCTCTCCCCATCCCCCAGAGGGATTGCATCATTTGCCTACTCTACACAGACCAGGCTGCAAGGGAAAGGAAAGGAATAAATCAACACACTTCTTCTCATCAAATAAACCTTTGTTGTGTGGTCTTGTATAGAGAAATTTACATTCCTTCTACCCAAACCACTTTTAAGGGTTTTTTTTCCCTTTTTCTTTTCAATAATTCTTTTTAAAAAAGCTTCCCAGATTACTCTGGCAGAATACATGTGTTAACTTAATGGGACAGGTTTTCAAAAATGTGTCAGAGTTCTGAAAATATACTTTCAAATATACAAATATCCAACATTTAAAATTAAAGTTAAAAATCATTCTTCACTTATTTACTATAGATGTCACAATAGGAGTTTGATTTCTTCAGGACCTGAAGAAGAGCTCTCTGGAGCTCAAAAGCTTACTTGTCTTACAACAGAAGTTGGTCCTATAAAAGGTATTACCTCACCAACTTTGTGTCTCTCATATCCTGGGACTGACACAGCTACACCAACACTGCAAACAACAGTTTCTGTGGTATGCATCTAGAATATCTCCATTGATTTTAGTGGAGGAACTCTGGATTCATGTAGTGATCAGTAAGAATAGAATCTGGCTTGATGCAACTAAAAACTGCAGAAGTATAGGAAAATGGTCTGCTCTTGCTGCTAGCAATATCGGCCTTAGTGGAAGAAACTCAAAGCAATGAAGTCATATTCTGGCAGGCAAAAAGATTTTCAGATCTCCTTTAATGCTGTGATGTATGGAGCAATGGTTATGATCACTGTTTCATTTATATAAGCTAATTTTCACCAAGGAATACCTCATTTTCATTTGTTTTTTGATGTTTTTCTGTATTGGGTAAGATGGCTTTTAATTTTCATTTATTGCTTTTTTAATGTAATTGCTCCAAAGTAAAAGCTGTAATGGGATTTTTGAATCTTCTGGATGATTGCTGATACCGTAGGTATTGTATGGGATGTATGCATATAAAAATGACCCTTGAGCCTGTCAATTTCTTTATACTTGAATCTTACATCATTTTTCAAGATGCCAAGGTTAGGTTTAAAAACCTATTACAAGAGAAATTATTTATTTTAGCAAAAATCCTAAATCAAGGAGTATGATGCTCTGTAGCTTTCATTCAAGCTACAAAACACGCTGTGTTTGGAGGAAGAGCAGATGTAGCATAGTTTTAGTTTCTTAAGGCGTTGGCTGACACAATCGATCCCCTGTACAGTGCTACGGAGGCTGCTGCATCAGGATTTGTATTTTAAAATGTGTTCTCCTCCTTCAGGACATTTCCCTCCACAGAGCCACACCATAGACGCTGCATGCTCAGGTAGGGGGATCTGTGGCAGACAATACAGAGAAGAGGAATTCCATGAAGTAAGCTGACGCTTTTTATTGAGTGAAATCTGTTGTTGATACTTAGGGCTATATCTTTCCATCTGATGCACTGTGATGGGAAGAGGGTGTTTGTAGAAACAGATGGTTAGGATCTTTCTTTACTGGTCATGAGAACCCTAGAAAGGAAGAGACAGTGAACATGGTGGATGACATGCTGTGGCCCTAGGGGATACGATATACTCCTTTTCAGAGCCACAGCAAATTCTCTCCACCATATGACAGCTATCCTGCTCCCCAGCCCCCTTAGTGTCATCCAGGGCAGGGTTTGACCTTCAGTTTTCTCCAAACAGAATCACAGAAGCCTCCACTAGGTCCTAGACTTGTGGCTAGATTCATCCACAGAGATCCCCACTGAGTTGAACGGGGTTTTGCAGCTGAGGGATCTGGTCCTTGGATTCTAAAAGAGAGAATGTACCTAAATGGTATCCAAGGTCATTCCTAAGGGCTTGATCTTGAGAGGTTTTAGTCATTTCCTGTGAGATTTTGAGTTTGCAGTTCTAAATAATTATTTTCACATTCAGACAGACCCAGCTTTGATACACACATTCTGTCTCCCTTGAAAAGTTTTTTGTTTTGTTAATTTCAGCAGCCAAAAATTGTATAAAGCAAACACAAACAGAAACCTCAAACCTAACTGAAATGTGTTTCTGAACTTAAAAGTTTCAAACTTTGAGAACTTTGTCTCAATTTAAAGTGACTATCAGGTTAAAAATTATATTTAAAAATCCTTATCTCTGGTACAAGTAACAGTTTAGATGATTTAAAAATGAAAAGATTTAAAAATAATGTATTTACTTTGTAGTTTTTATGCTTTTAATTGATGAATGTATTTGATAGTTTTTATATCTCTCTCAGCTTGGACAATAATTCTGCTAGTCAGTTTCATTTTTATGCATAGTCAATTTCATGTTCTTATTTCTAGGTACAAAAGAAAAACACCAATATTTGTGTTACAAGGTTTTAGGAGCCAAATTTGACTTGTCGGTCCTAGTAAGAGTAGGCTTAAAAATATCTATAGGCAAATATATCTTGCTTGCATGAATGATTTATGTCCTCAAGAATTTGGCTTACAACATGGATAGCACAAAGAAGTAAGCCAAAAGGCTCTGCTGTGTTGAAAGAAAAGACATTTATGGTATTTTACATTTGACTTTTGCTTGTGTAAAATAAATGTTCTAGGGGGGAAAAATTATTGCAATATCCTTTGCATTTAGTTCACCTTGCTGAGAAGGGAAGTGTTTACTAGAGAAAACATCTGGATTGTATTGTTTTTTAATTCATTATGGACTGCTTGATGGAATCTGGAACTACTTACCATGACACAGCCTTGCAGTGCCCTATGCAATACAGAGAGCCAAATTCTGGACTGACTAACTTGAGCTCTTAAGGATGTTATGGTCCTTCTGTTGTTGTGAGACATATTAGAACATCCAAATATTTGTGATGTACCTTAAATTGTCTCTTTGTCCATGTTAATATCCCATAAAGTAAACAGGCTGCAAACTGATTTGTTAGGACTAGAAAGAGGTCACCAAATTTGGCTAAGAAAAGTATGGACCTGAATCCAGATTGTGAACCCTTTTTGCAGAAAGGTGTTTGGGAGTGGGGCGTATGTTTAAGTAGATGACCCTCTTCCATGCAAGTGTACTTACTAATTTTTTTATCCACATTACTCTGGTTGTCCCAGTTTTCTCAAGGACCATAAAATGAAGAGCTGACATTCCAGGAAAGTTCATTCATTGTAATTTCTCATTCAAATTTGCCAAACTAAGAAATCTGGATTATTTGGATAAAAGTTCATGTTTTCAGAAGTCTACGCAAACCTTCTGTGTTATTGAAACTGAATTTTCTAAGTTCTAATGACTTTGCTTTGAGGAAATAAACAGCAATATAAAGCATATGGTCTGCAGCTGCTGGAGTCCACAAAAGTGCTAAAGTCTTTTCAGCTTCATTTTCATTATAGTTTTAAAATAACACCTGCATGTGCGAGAATACACGGTGAACGCACAGCAATTTTCAACAAAACAGGCTACATTCATCCCTCTCACACCACTGAAGTCTATAGAGTTTCATCAGGGATGAATTTGGTCTAGTGTATGTAATCATCCTATTGATCTACCTAATATCTCTCTTGGTAAGATATGGTATCCAATATTCATTTTCTCCTCATGTTTCCATCCTTTTATGACTTAGGATTCTGCTGGTAAGGGTTCCTCATATCTCTTTGCTGTTGGAAATGGTATTTGCCTGTACATACAACCCCTAATGTGAGAGTGCTAGCAGTTTTAATACACAGAAATCTTTATTCTGAAGCAGTTATGTTGTGCGTATAGCAACTTGTGTGATACAAAGCCACAAAATCAAGGAATGAACAGTTAAGCCTCCTAATAGTACGTATCTGCTGCTGCTTCCTCCCTCTGCAAGTTCGCATCTTTCCAGTACCATGACTATTGTACCTTCTGCAGGGTATGCAACTCAACCTTAATGCTGCCTCCCTTTTTGCCCTTCTCCCCATGTAGTCCTTTATTAGATTATTCCTCTTCTCCCTCTGCTGCCCCCCCCCCGCTATTATTAACTGTGGCTGTTGGGTGCGATAGTAGGTTGCATTGGGAGAGGATACTTCACTAACAGGTTATGTGCAGTTGGGCAGCGAAAGGGGATGACAGAAGGCTGACTTCCCTAGGGATGGAGAGTTAAGGATACATTGCATGGTCTGCATGAGGCATGATGGTTGTGTTAATAGCAACGTGTGTAATTTTAGGTGGAGGAGTAGATGATATGTGTTTTTAGGTGGCTTATCTTTTCATTTCCTTTTTTAATCAGGAATTCTGTATGTAAGCAACCCTAACCCTAATTTTCTATTTTGTTGTTGGTTTACTGGCTGTGAGAGGGTGTGGGTAGAAGTACAGTTGCTGATAGAGAATGCAGCTGCACATGAATTCTCCTCCACTGTAGGACAGTCAGACAGAAAAGGGCCTATATCAACAAATAAGGCATGCATCTGGCCAGCCGCCATCAGCCAGTTGGGCTTGCATGCCCAGTGCCTACACCTACAGCACGAATCATGATTAAAAATTAATCTAAATGTAACTTTAAAAAAAACCCTACCTTTTGCACCAGAGTCCACTTTTCTGCCAATTTTTGTATAGACAAAGATTTTTGAAGAGAGCTTGATTAACAAGAGAAAAATTCAGATAGAACCTAAGTTCAAAGACTATTTTAAAAAAATGAATAGAAACCAAACAAAAATGACAGAGAATTCAAAAGGTATAAAAATTATCCCTGTATGACACTTCACACTGAATAAGCCACCTACTTTTAAAGAGACAGGATTTTGTGTCCTATTTTAAACCCATTTTAGAACACACCTCTAACTACACAGTCACTATCTGCCTTCTCCACAATAGAAGTACTGCTTTGGAGTGCACAGGTGCCTGGAGCCCTCCCTTTGGTATCTTCCAATGCCTTAAATGGTGACCAGGTTAAAAGGAGGCTGCCATAAACACTTACGTGTTGGAGAGGAAACTTCTAAATATTAATAAACAAAATTCAGCAGTCTGACATGCTGTCTAAATTTAAAATGTGTGCTGTGTGGATGTGTTGAAAGAGATATCATCTTTATAGTTTTGTAAGGGGTGGAAACAGAACATTTATAAGCTCTTTGCAGTATTGTAGGTTCAGGTCCCAGTTACGCATGGTACTTAAGAACAGGCCTAACTTCAAGCACATGAGTAGTCCCAGGACGTGCATATTGCTGTTTTCATACATGGAAAGCAATGCCACAAAATGGCCAAAACATGGCTTGAAGATTCATAGATTTTGAAGGCCAGAAGGGACCTCTGTGATTGTCTGGTCTGACCTCCTAAAGATGATATTGCACCATGTTACTAAATCATAATAGAGCCTTGTGAAGTCCAAGGCTACGGCAGAAATCTGCACCATAGTTAAAACATTTCAGTTCTGCCTACAGAGGCAGGACCAAACAACATGGCAGTGTTTGTGATGTACATAAGACTGGAGACAATTGCAGATATTTGAGTCAGGATATCTGTGTGTTTCCTTATGATAAAAGACTGCAGTTCCTTGGCAGTGATGGATTAACCCTTTCTGTTGCATTGGGCTAAAACAAAAACAAAAAAACCCCAAAAAAGCTGCCTCCCAGCCTGCTTCATTGAAGGGCAGGAAGTAAAACTCTCTCTCTCTCTCCCCATATCTCTGTATCTTGCCTAGGCTACTGGAACTGAATTCAGCAAACAGGCACAACTTCAAGTATCTGCAAAAATGCATTGGACAAATGATCAGAGAGCAACCAGTGGGCCATAACAAAACACATGACTGTGAGTAAAATTAAAAAGTGAAAAATGTCATGGATAAGAAATCTGAGTTTCTTTTCTCACTCTTTTGACTCTTAGATATTGAGGTTTGTTTATTGTTGCCCCAGGCCTTACTCTATCTGGACCACTGGGTTAAGGAACTAAGCATAAATATGCCTTG
The DNA here is from genome assembly GCF_025201925.1 of Gopherus flavomarginatus. Classification (NCBI taxonomy): domain Eukaryota; kingdom Metazoa; phylum Chordata; order Testudines; family Testudinidae; genus Gopherus; species Gopherus flavomarginatus. The sequence continues at coordinate 90,843,292 of NC_066620.1, forward strand.
CAGGTTAGAATCAACCTTGTATCTAGTCCTCTCCCCCGTATAACACTAATGCAGTCTCTGTTAGCAAATGCTATTGACCCGTGTGACAGTCCAGTGATTACAAGACTGATATTTATTTTGTCCCTTCACTGAAAAAGGAGTAGCATATTTAACTGTCTTTATAAATCACATATCCATTTCCTGCAAAATGTTTTTTTCTTACAAGTTTCTGGTCTGAATTTTAAGAAGATTGAGGGTTATTTATTTGGTGTAAAAAGTGGTGTGTTTCATTTTAATAATCAGTTTCACTGGAAAAGCATTCTGGCTTATGAGAAATTAAACAGATTATCATGTTATCGTTATCATTATCACGATCACCAGAGGAATGTGATCAGGAACAGTCAGCATGGATTCACCAAGGGCAAGTCATGCCTAACTAACCTAATTGCCTACTATGAGGAGATAACTGGGTCTGTGGATGAGAGGAAAGCAGTGGATGTTGATTCCTTGACTTCAGCAAAGCTTTTGATATGGGCTTCCACAGTATTCTTGCTGGCAAGTTAAAGTAGTATGGGCTGGATGAATGGACTATAAGGTGGATAGAAAGCTGGCTAGATCGTTGGGCTCAACGGGTAGTGATCAATGGCTCCACGTCTAGTTGCAAGCCAGTATCAAGTTGTAAGCCAGTATCAAGCAGAGTGCACCAAGGGTCGGTCCTGGGGACAGTTTTTTGTTCAATATCTTCATTAATGATCTGGAGGATGGTGTGGACTGCACCCGCAGCAAATTTGCAGATGACACTAAACTGGGAGGAGTGATATGCTGGAGGGTAGGGATAGGATATAGAGGGACCTAGACAAATTAGAGGATTGGGCCAAAAGAAACTTGATAAGGTTCAACAAGGACAAGTGCAGAGTCCTGCACTTAGGATGGAAGAATCCCATGCACTGCTACAGACTAGGGACCGAATGGCTAGGCAGCAGTGCTGCAGAAAAGGACCTAGGGGTTACAATGGACGAGAAGCTGGACATGAGTCAACAGTGTGCCCTTGTTGCCAAGAAGGCTAATGGCATTTTGGGCTGTATAAGTAGGGGCGTTGCCAGCAGATCGAGGGACGTGATCATTCCCCTCTATTCAACGTTGGTGAGGCCTCATCTGGAGTACTATGTCCAGTTTTGGACCCCACACTACAAGGAGGATGTGGAAAAATTGGAAAGAGTCCAGCAGAGGGCAACAAAAATGTTTAGGGGGATGGAGCACATGACTTATGAGGAGAGGCTGAAGGAACTGGGATTGTTTAGTCTGCAGAAGAGAAGAATGAGGGGGGATTTGAAAGCTGCTTTCAACTACCTGAAAGAGGGTTCCAAAAAGGATGGATCTAGACTGTTCTCAGTAGTACGAGACGACAGACCATTACTCCTTGTTCTCAAGTTGCAGTGGTGGAGGTTTAGGTTGGATATTAGGAAAAACGTTTTCACTAGGAGGGTAGTGAAGCACTGGAATGGGTTACCTAGGGAGGTGGTACAATCTCCTTCCTTAGAGGTTTTTAAGGTCAGGCTTGACAAAGCCCTGGCTGGGATGATTTAGTTGGAAATTGGTCCTGCTTTGAGCAGGGGGTTGGACTAGATGACCTCCTGAGGTCCCTTCCAACCCTGATATTTTATGATTATTGTTGTAGTCTAACTCCTTTAATGTCTAGCCCACCAATAGATAATAAGCCTCACAGAACGTAACAAATAAGTCGTTTTGATTTATGCCAGCAAGTGAAGACTCAAGATGGCTGAGTTTCATTCCACGGTTCAGAGTCCCTTTAAGTTTTGTTTTAATGACTTAATTTCTTGTGAGTGACATTTGTCCTCTTGCTATATTAAAGTAACCTTATTTTTTTTCAAGTGATCCCAGGTTTTTGCCATGAGTTGTTTCTGAATTTCTTTCAATCAGACAATGAATTTGCTGGTATTTTTTCCAAAGCTCCATATTAATAAGGGGGAAACTGTTTTACATACTTTGGATGCAGGAAGAGCTCTTGTGTATTATTTCAACAGAAGAAAGTTTTTTAAAATCTAGATAATTTGTGTTTTATGCTAATAAACAAACAGGTTATACTGTGTCTTCCCACACTATTTCTAGATGGATTGAAAAATGAATTGTTCAATGTGACATATTAGCAGAACTTCCTGTACCTATAATGATTTGATCTCATTCTATCAAAGCTGTGGCAGTGTCTTTTGGAGCAACAGTAATTAGAAGTTTGAAGGCCGATTAGAAGAATAACAAGCAACTATACTGTGATCAGTGGAACTGGAGTCAGAGGGCCCATGTTTCCTGGAGGACTGTTATTGAGAGTACATGAGTGGAACAGGGAATGTGGAGAGTAAGGCTGGAAACAACTCAGCCATAGATCATGCACAGGATTTAATGAGGTTTTACTTGTTCAACCTGCATTCATCCTTGTTAACCTGCATTTGGCCTCCCACTTGCAAATGAAACAGTATGCTTAATAAGTTAACTGAACTGCAAGTGGTGGGGAGAATCTTCTAGACTCTTCCACCCAGCCCTGTCTTCAAAATTCTGATAGGATATCAAGTGACAACACAGTCAATTAGTGAAGTGTCATTATTATTGATTTGTAATACTGTAGTATCTAGAAACCCTAATCAAGGACCAGAACCCCACTGTGCTAGGTGCTGTATGAACACAGGACAAAAAGACAGTCCCTGCCTCAGGAGCTTACAGTCTAAGTAAAAGACAAGAGATGGATAAAGGCAGATGTGGAGTACAAGGAAACCAAGAAACCGTATTGGTAAGCGTGATGAGGCAGTGGTTTTAGTGCACTAGTGGTCTAACTGTTGTCAGGTTTTTTGTAGGCTTCATGGCAAAGGAGTGTTTTGAAGGAGGATAATGAGGTAGCTTTATAGATGTTTATGGGAAGCGCCTCCCCAGCATGAGGGGCAAGATACAAGAAAACCAAGATGATGCTCATTTGAAAATTTAAACCAGTGGGCAATGGAGGATGGGATCATGAGCTGATCAGAGGTGTGAGTCAACATCTCAGTAGTGAACAAGAGATGATAGGCAGAGTGGGAGTAGCAACATTATCGGAGAATATATTCGGCTACCCACCTGAAAACAAGGATAATGCTTCTCTGCTCCCCTTTTGAAGAGTGTTTATGACTATTAGTTAATATTTGCTTAGCACTTTTAAATATAAGACAGTGTTATAGAAATGCTTAGTAATAGTATCCCTATGAACTCTGTGGTAGACATGACATTAGCAGAATTGGAATACTTTTTCCTGGCAGACCCTTTCCTTAGTCCATACAGCGTATCTATCGGTAGCCAGTGGCATGCACTCCTTCCTGATGGCTAGTGGCTGGCATGCAAGTTAACCTGAACAGCCAAAAGTAGAGGGAAAATTGAGCTAACCAGCCCCTTTCTCCACCTCAGACAATAAATCCAATAACCCTGCTCCTGGTGACCTCCATAAACTTGAATTGATTCTGTGTCATAGATTAAAGTGTGAGTATTTGTGTTTATTTTAAGAGAGAGAATTGGGATGACTTTTACCATTTCATCTGAAAATAGCCTCACAGTATCCCTCTTGTCCTTTGATTGAGACACCTTGAAGATACCTTTATTGATTGTGTCAAGCTGTGGAAAACCCACCAGTATTGAGTTAATTTCCTTTCTCATGATGGTTAGATGTAAAAATACTAACACAGTACCCAAATCTCATGAGGATAAGATTCTTTTTGATTTTTTTCAAACAGAGGGAGTAGCAAAACCCCTGATCCTATCACTTCCTGAAACCTGCTTTATTTTTTGCTTGTGTATTACAAATAGAAAGTTTTACGGTCCAGGAGTTCTTGCTTTATGAACTGAGTTGTCCATTTTGTAACCATGTGTTTGGATCTGAAAGGCACAAGCTTAGTAATTTTATTTATTTTTTCCATGAATGTCATTACAACTAGGTTTTTGGTTTGGAAACAGAATTGAAGTAAATGACCAAGAGAGTTGTTAATGCTTCTGCTTAGATAGACGGCTTAGAATGTGCATATTCAGTCTCTGAAAGTTAATTAATGGCTGATTCAAAGCTCTTACTTAACTTTATTCGTTCTTTTTACTGGAAGTCTGGCTGTTGAAACCCTTTTAAAGTTCAGTGATGTCATCTTTGCTAAAACATATTTTTTTCTGGGCAAAATGGTGCTAGCAGATCATGATTCGTCTAAATAAAAAATAGGAATTTCTATCTGGAAAAAGCTTCCAATATATTACCACAAATATTTATGTCCCCGTAAAGCTGGCCACTCTTAACAAACCAAATGATCAGCATATGGAAAAAACAACCCACAAGAGGAGGCTAACATAGTAAAAATGATAGAAAGGGCATTCAACCTGCCTTTGGTAAGAGCTGCAGAATGATTCCGGTGGACATCCTTGGAGAACGGAGTTCCATGAGCAAGGGCTTTGAACTGGGAATCCTCTGTCCTTAGCCATGTCAAGATGGCACCATGAGACAGAGAACAGGGGCAATGTAACAATTCTCAGTTGCTTTAGAGGGACATGCAGTGACAGTTATGGCTTGAGGTAACTCAGGATATTAAGGTGAAGTGGAATGATAATTTTTAAAATTGTTTCAGTGCACTTTAGTGTTGGATCATGTGTTTTTGGCTTAATCCATTATACAGACAGGGACCAGCCTCAAAGATTCAAGCTTTCTCAAAGTCCTGGGGTGTTTGGATTGTAAATTTATTTTTGTTACTTTTCTGTTCCTGATGCTGTATATACTTCCGATGTCTAAAGATAAAATATTTATTGCCATTAAACTGAGTGAAACCAACTTATCCTTTGTCTATTGGATGTATGATTGTGTAGACTAGGTCACCGTTGATGTAGACTTGAAGACATAGGAATCCGTTTTTTTTTTTAATACTTCATTTGCAATAAATCCACCTTTAGCTTGCTATCTAAGTACACCTCTACCCTGATATAACGCAACCCGATATAACATGAATTCGGATACAACACAGTAAAGCAGCACTCCAGGGAGGCAGAGCAGCGCACTCTAGCGGATCAAAGGAAGTTCGATATAATGCAGTTTCACCTATAATGCGGTAAGATTTTTTGGCTCCCGAGGATAGTGTAATATAGGGGGTAGAGATGTATTTATATAATCCCTATCACCGTAGTACCTGATTAACTCAAACCTGATGAGTTAATCTTTACAGAACCCTTGTTGAGGGAAGGAAGCTCATTTGATAGATGGGTAAACGATGATACAGAAAGATGAAGTAACTTGCCCATGGTTACACAGGAAGTCTGTGGCAGAGCCAGGAATTGAGTCCAGTTTTTTCCAGTGCTTTAAGCATAAGACCATCTTTCGTTCTCAACTTCACCAGCCTTCTCCCACTAAATCATCTCCACCTGGACTACATTTTACATTCCAAACTTCTGAGATGCTTCAAACAGCACTTAAATGATATAGGCATGTTACTAGATGGAGATGGAAAAATTGCTGCTGATTCAGAAAAGGCAGAAAGGTTTAATACATATTTCTATTGGAAAAGAGACAAGAGGATGCATTTGTATCATATGAGGTTGTTGTACTTTCTAGTCTATTAATAACTTGGGAGGATGTTAAACAACATCTACTAGGGATAAAAATTTTAAATCATGAGGACTGAATAACTTGTACTCAGCAGTTCTAAAAGAAGATCTCTGGGTTAATTATGTTAATTTTTAGTTAACCTTAGCATACCTGGAAAGTTCCAGGAGACTAAAAGAATGCTAGTGTTGTGCAAGTATTCAAGGAGGGCAGGAAGGATGACCCAAGTAACAATAGATTGGTTAGCCTGACATAAATCCTGGGTGAAATAATGGAAAAGCTGATCCAGAATTCAATTGATAAAGAAAAGACAGAATATAATTCATGCCAGTAACATGGTTTTCTGGAACAAGGTCTTGTCAAACAAATCTGATTTTCATTTTTTAAGGCAACCACAAATTTGGTTGATAAAGTTAACTGCACAGATGTAACATAAACTTTTGTAAGGCATTTAAATTAATACTTATTTTTTAATCTGAATGTTGTGCAGTACTATACAGTGTCAATGGAGAACCCCATTAAATTGATTAGACTTGATTTTAACAAATAGGGAGGAACTCGTTGAGAATTTGAAAGTAGAAGGAAGCTTGGGTGAAAGTGATCATGAAATCATAGAGTTTGCAATTCTAAGGAAGGGTAGAAGGGAGTGCAGCAAAATAGAAACAATGGATTTCAGGAAGGCGGATTTTGGTAAGCTCAGAGAGCTGATAGGTAAGGTCCCATGGGAATCAAGACTGAGGGGAAAAACAACTGAGGAGAGTTGGCAGTTTTTCAAAGAGACACTATTAAGGGCCCAAAAGCAAGCTATTCTGATGGGTAGGAAAGATAGAAAATGTGGCAAAAGACCACTTTGGCTTAACCACGAGATCTTGCATGACCTACAAAATAAAGAGTCATAAAAAATGGAAACTAGGTCAGATTACAAAGGATGAATATAGGCAAATAACACGGGAATGCAGGGGCAAGATTAGAAAGGCAAAGGCACAAAATGAGCTCAAACTAGCTACGGGAATAAAGGGAAACAAGGCGACTTTTTATCAATACATTAGAAGCAAGAGGAAGACCAAGGACAGGGTAGGCCCACTGCTCAGTGAGGAGGGAGAAACAGTAACAGGAAACTTGGAAATGGCAGAGATGCTTAACGACTTCTTTGTTTCTGTCTTCACTGAGAAGTCTGAAGGAATGTCTAACATAGTGAATGCTTATTGGAAGGGGGTAGGTTTAGAAGATAAAATAAAAAAAGAGCAAGTTAAAAATCACTTAGAAAAGTTAGATGCCTGCAAGTCACCAGGGCCCGATGAAATGCATCCTAGAGTACTCAAGGAGTTGTTAATAGAGGAGGTATCTGAGCCTCTAGCTATTATCTTTGGAAAGTCATGGGAGACAGGAGAGATTCCAGAGGACTGGAAAAGGGCAAATATAGTGCCCATCTACAAAAAGGGAAATAAAAACAACCCAGGAAACTACAGACCAGTTAGTTTAACTTCTTTGCCAGGGAAGATAATGGAGCAAGTAATTAAAGAAATCATCTGCAAACACTTGGAAGGTGGTAAGGTAATAGGGAATAGCCAGCATGGATTTGTAAAGAACAAATCCTGTCAAACCAATCTGATAGCTTTCTTTGATAGGATAACGAGCCTTGTGGATAAGGGAGAAGCAGTGGATGTGGTATACCTAGACTTTAGTAAGGCATTTGATACGGTCTCGCATGATATCCTTATCGATAAACTAGGCAAATACAATTTAGATGGGGCTACTATAAGGTGGGTGCATAACTGGCTGGATAACCGTACTCAGAGAGTAGTTAGTTGTTAATGGCTCCCAATCCTGCTGGAAAGGTATAACAAGTGGGGTTCCGCAGGGGTCTGTTTTGGGACCGGCTCTGTTCAATATCTTCATCAACAACTTAGATGTTGGCATAGAAAGTACGCTTATTAAGTTTGCAGACGATACCAAACTGGGAGGGATTGCAACTGCTTTGAAGGACAGGGTCAAAATTCAAAATGATCTGGACAAATTGGAGAAATGGTCTGAGGTAAACCAGATGAAGTTCAATAAAGACAAATGCAAAGTGGTCCACTTCGGAAGGAACAATCAGTTTCACACATACAGAATGGGAAGAGACTGTCTAGGAAGGAGTATGGCAGAAAGAGATCTAGGGTTCATAGTGGACCACAAGCTAAATTTGAGTCAACAGTGTGAGACTGTTGCAAAAAAAAGCAAATATGATTCTGGGATGCATTAACAGGTGTGTTGTAAACAAGACACGAGAAGTCATTCTTCCGCTCTACTCTGCGCTGGTTAGGCCTCAACTGGAGTATTGTGTCCAGTGCTGGGCACCGCATTTCAAGAAAGATGTGGAGAAATTGGAGAGGGTCCAGAGAAGAGCAACAAGGATGATTAAAGGTCTTGAGAACATGACCTATGAAGGAAGGCTGAAAGAATTGGGTTTATTTAGTTTGGAAAAGAGAAGACTGAGAGGGGACATGATAGCAGTTTTCAGGTATCTAAAAGGGTGTCATCAGCAGGAGGCAGAAACCTTGTTCACCTTAGCCTCCAATGATAGAACAAGAAGCAATGGGCTTAAACTGCAGCAAGGGAGATTTAGGTTGGACATTAGGAAAAAGTTCCTAACTGTCAGGGTAGTTAAACACTGGAATAAATTGCCTAGGGAGGTTGTGGAATCTCTATCTCTGGAGATATTTAAGAGTAGGTTAGATAAATGTCTATCAGGCATGGTCTAGACAGTATTTGGTCCTGGCATGAGGGCAGGGGACTGGACTCGATGACCTCTCGAGGTCCCTTCCAGTCCTGGAGTCTATGAAAAAATTGATTAAAAATTGGCTAACTGACATCAAATGGGGATGTTTCTAGTTGAGTTCCACAGAGATTTCTTTGAAGTCTCGAGCTGTTCAACACTTATCATTGATCTGGAAGTAAATATACAATCACTGCTGATAAAAGTTGTGGATGACTCAGTTTGGTGGGATGGTAAATAATGAGGAGGACAGGGAAGTCAAATTGAGCGAGCTGTATTGTTCAGTAAGCTGGGCACATTCAAACAAATGTCTTAATACAGCCAAATGCAAAGTTGTACATCTAGGGACAAGGAATAGGGGACTGAATCCTGGAAAGCAGTGACTCAGATGATTTAGGGATCACAGTGGACAAGCAACAGAACAAGAGCTCCCAGTGTGATACGGAGCCAAAAGGGCCACTGCGCTATCTTTGGATGTGTAAACAGGGGAGTGGGGAGTAGGAGTAGGGAGGTGATAATAACTTTGTATACAGCACTGGTCAAACTAATATTGAAATAAGGTGTCCAGTTCTAGCATCCACATTTTAACAAGGATGTTGGAAAAAATGGAGAGGGTGCGGAAAAGAGCTACAAAAATTATTTCAAGACTAGAAAAAATGCCTTGCAATGAGAGATGTAAAGAGCTGGATCTATTTAAGTTATTGAAAGGAAGACTAAGAGGTGACATGATCACCGTGTAGAAGTACCTTCATGGGGAGAAAATAGCAGGTACTAAAGAGCTCTTTAATCTAATCTAGCAGAGAATGACCTAACAAGAATCAATGGCTGGAAGTTGAAGCCAGACAAATTCCAGCTGGAAATAGGATAGGTTTTTTTTTTAAAGGCCAAGGTAATTAATCACTGAAACTACCAAAGGGAGAGGTGGATTTTCTATCTTTTGATATCTTCAAATCAAGACTGAACACCTTTCAGGAAGTTTTATGCTTAGTCACACCCAAGTTTCAGGGGTAAGTGGATGAAATTTAATGGCCTGTGATATACGGTAGATAATACTACATGATCTCATTGTCCCTTTTGGCCTTAAATGCTACGGATCTGTGAAAACAAACAAGACAAGCCCTCTCTTCCCCAAATGTTTTTCTTTCCTCACTTTAATGTGGAGTTTCACCAAAAATTATGGGGTGAGCAACATTCACTTCTCTGCTAGGGAGGGGTTTTAAATCCAGGGTCTCAAGCACCTTTAACCCTCAAAATGATATTTTTATCCACACCATTGTGGACCTTGAAGCCCTTCCCCCACCCTAATAGTAATACAGTGTTTTTCATACGCCAGTCTGTCAGGAGATACCAGAACTTAAATTGCATCTAAAAAAAGCTATTATGGGATGAGGCAGTTAAGACCAAAGCTAATTTATCTGAAAAATTAGGTATTCTATATGTGTTGTATATGCTGAGTAAATGATTTAATATGTACTTTTAAAATAACTGATTGTTATGGACTCTTTCAGACATATACAGACTGGCATGCAGTAATACGAGATGCTTCACATATGTATCTACGTTGGTAGAAAAAATGTTACACTGCATTATTTGAGCAATTGTTTGCGACCCTGTGTAATTAGAAGACTATTATGATGCATATCCACAAAGCAGTAGAGTTTAGGTTGCATGTACAATCTTAACTTTGTCGGTTCCTGTTTTTTGAAAGTTTCACTGTGCAGTCTTAACGTTCTTTTCATTCATTTTTTGCATGACGTTTCTTAGAAGTTGTTTTGTTTTAAAATAATCAGATTATAGCCAGTCCTGAACTATTTGACAAGACACCACTGGAACACTCTGTGCTGTGCAATTTGTGAAGTGTGTTCATAGGTTTTAAGGCCAGAGGGATCACAGCGCTCCTCTAGTCTGACTGCCTGTATAACAGAAGCCGTAAATTTCACCCAGTTACCCCTATTCTGAACCAATAACTTGTTGGAGGGGCTCTTTCTCCTGTCACCTTTCAGATCGTTGTGCCATCCTTCCTTTGTGGAGGGCCTGCCTGTGGGGCCCTAAGACAGCTAGAGGAGGTCACTTTACCTGTGAAATTCTTATCTGAACCTAGGAATACCTGGTAAGGTTTGCGGTGATTGCAAAGAGAAGCTGCAAGCCAGAGATTAGGCAGGCCGAATCTGGAGTTGGAAAACACTGGTGTGTGCTGCTCCTACCAAGCCTATGCCCTGTCTGACTCCAGGAAGATAAGAGCATCCAAGCATGTGATTGGACCTGGTTACTACTGTGGGGGGGGGGAGGGGCGAGGTGCTAAACTTAGGAAACGGTAATTAAGTTGTGGCCCAGGAACGCAGAGCACGGTGACTGCCTATCCGCTACCTGTTTTATGGCTCTCTTATCTGGGATAGAGCCAAGGGACTCATCTGTTTGTCGCAGGCTGAAGTTGAACAGAAGCCTTTTTCCTTGTTTCCCAGTGCAACATAAATATTCATGATCAGAAACTCAAGGGCACAGGAGGCAACCTCCAAACAACTCTTTATTAAAACCAGTATTCTAAATTATATATTAAAACCAATTACTTAAGACATCCCAGTTTTCAAAGATTTTTCAGTATCTTGTGATGTTTTCACATGCAAATTCCTTGGAGATTCTATATGGAGAGCTGATTGAATAGTGTTGTGGGGGAGTGGAACCTAGTTAAGCGCCTACGCACTAATCTGAGAAAGTTACTTGTAACTTTCCCATCCTTTTGAGAGTGGTTATTATAGAGGATTAAAAAGACAGTATCAATTTAGTTGAGGCCTAAAATTTAGTTCGTGGGCTTAGCTGAAAGGCTTAGTTTACAAAACTAGCATGAAAACAATTGTTTTCATAAATATTTTGGGGGGGGGGGTGTTAAAAAATGAGTTTCCCTGTAATGGGAATCCAAACAAAAGAATTTTGTGCTAGTGCATCAGTGCTGGAGAGTGAAATGAACCATAATCAGAAAGTGAAACTTGCAACTCTAGTATCATTCTCCATTATAACATTTTTGGCAGAGGGCTGCCAGAAACACTGCCATGCAAAATACCACATCACCAGTTGGGCGGTGGGGGGGACAGGGACAGGAACAAAGGGAAAGCAGGATACACTGCAGCAGGGAGGGTGACTGCATCCAAGCAGAAAACAAATACTTTGTCTCATTCCATTCCATATAGTCATCCAGTTTTTGCATAAAAACCTTAAACCATTTGGCTCCAGAATTCTATTTTAACTACTCACCACTCTAACATATAATATCTTTTCAATTGTTCTGACACGCCTTTCCATTTAATTCATATACCTATGTCCCTTAGTTCTGCTCTGACAACCTCATTTAGATCATCAAGTTTAAAGGGATACTGTCAGTTTGACTTTTTAAAAAACTGACTAATTACAAGTAGCTATTTTGAGTAATTGTCTCTTAAATAGTATAACCTAATTTTAAAAAAGTTTAAAGACATTTATAAGGGTTTTTCAGCTCACTTTTTATGGTGAATAAGGGTCTTTGCAAACATTGGAAGTTACTATATACAAAGTGCTGTCAAATGTACAAATTGAACACCTAGAGAATTTTTTTCCAACTTTTTTCAGTTTTAGCCCTCTTTAGATATTAGTTGTGATTATGTTAGATACAAACATTTCCAATAGAAATGTGATTGTGGCCTTTTTATTTTACATTAATAACTTAAACTAGTCCCTAACTAGTTTACATACTTCATATACCTCCCCTTTAACAGTCTTCTTTTCAAAGCTAGATATCAAGTTTGTCAGTCTTTCACATGTTACTCCATTCAGTATGTTAATTGCCTTATGCTGTGTTCTCTTTAACTTAAGTATATTATTTAAATAAGATGACCCAGACTGGACACTATAGTTCAAATTTAATCTAATTTGTCCCTGGGTGCAAGCAAACATCTTATTGTTCATCTTTATTGGTGCTCCTCTCTGGATGTTGTATTTGAATGTTGGATATCCCAAAATACCTGGATCTCTTTTCTCCACTGTAATAATGAATCCAGTGCCATTTAAACTTTATTTAGCATAAATATTCTACTCAAGTGCATTAGTTTGCAATGAAACATTTTATTTCATAGTCCATTTCTGAGTCCATTCACCTAATCTATTACAATTATCCACTAAAACAGCTGTGTGTGCCTCTAAATCTTAACTACTTCCCTGTCTACTTAACAGGAATTCAACAATTGCCACCCAAAACACAATGCTGTAACATGGTCAAGTGGTTGGAGCAGGGAATTGAGAGTTAGGAGATCTACTTTGCATAACACAACTACTTTAGGTCGTTTAACATAACTACTTTACATGTTCCCTTCTCTGAAGAGAGTTGAGTCAAGACAAATGCATGACAAGATCTAGGACAAAGGGAGGATCTCTGGGAGAGAGAGTTTTAAAGAAGTAATTTAAAGGAAGAGCAAGAGGGCACTTGGCAGGTAATGTGCCCCTACTGGAGGGGGTGGGATAATATAAAATGTAAATCTGAGAATAGAATGAGATGAAAAGCAGAGTAACTGAGAGGACTGGAAAGTCTAGAGAGTAGCAGGGAGTACAGGAGAACATGTAGATAGAATAGCTGGTTTAGGTGAGCACAAGGCATGTGTATTTCTCTCAGCAAGAGAGAGAGAAAGCTAACAGGGAGGTTCAAAGAGGAGGTGATGATATTAATAGCTTCAGCGTTTTTGACAGACTTGAAACAGGAAAGATGAAGTGCTCTACTCTTGATTCTGGACTGATTTTGACCCCGATGCTGCTACCGTTGAACTCAGAAGTGAAACAACCATTGATTTCAGTGGTGCAGAGCCCTTCCTTTATACCTTTACACAAGTCCTATGACTTCTCTTTGCCCCAGTTTTTCCATCTGTAAAATGGAGATAGCAGTGCACATTTTGTAAAATGATTTGAAAGCCTTGCATAAAAAGCACTACAGAAGTACACAGCAGCTGTATTACTTTATTTATTGTATTGAAACGGTGTAAGAGCATTGGTCCTAGAATAGAGCCCTGAAAAATTCCACTTCTTACGAACTTCCAGGAAGAATACATGACTAATTCCAGCCTTCTCTTTTCCACCTACTAGCTTACATTCTTTAGATAGCCAGAACTCCCATTGGGAATTATCAGGAGGAGTTCTGTCAGCATCCAGACCACGGAATTGTGGCTCATTTTTTAATAATGTATTACTGAATGAGTGGAGTATATTATTCAGTAATCCAAAGATGTAACTTATCCTGACATTAGCAACCTATATCTAATCCAAATACTTGCTTATCATTCTTTTAGTAACTGGTGTTCTCTGATTTGTCAGTATCCGTGCTCAGAAAAACATTCTCCAGGGATATCTCTTTTTAACAAATACAGATTTGATCAAACTACTTATTTCTTTGTTTTTTTTATTCAATAACCTAAAATTCTCTACTTTGTGCACCTATTAATGGCCTAATTTGTTCTTACTTTTCAGTCTCTCGTTATGTTTATCTCATGTGTTTCACTTACTCTTTGAATAGCCTCTTTGCATTCCTTCTGTTCCTTCCTATACATTTGGGTATTGTTAGAAATACTGATTAAGAAATGTTTAACATATGATTTTACCTTGTCTTTGATCCTCTCAAAGATCCTCTCATCAAGTCTCTCCTTAGTGTGCTGTTTAACAACATTCATCATGCAATCAGAAAATAATTTTGGGAGTTGGTGGGGGGAGTTACCTAAAATTGAGGCGAAGCTATTTTTTTATAATTCCTTCCATCGTGCTGTCCTCTGCCACCATGCTAACACTTCATCTCCTGTTTGGAACGCAGATCAATATCTCCCTCCAAAACCAATGCCATTATTGCTCCATGGGTTAGCTGACAGTGGGTGGTTTTCTAGGAGTGCAATTGGCACCTACCCACAGATTCAGCTGGCCCAGAGCCTGACAGCTTGGGTCTCTTCCAAAATGTATCCAGGATCTCCAAGTTAGGAATGCAGCATATTGCTGTTTGTGACACAAACACAGCTGAGTTTACTCCATGTCTAACTGTAACCTTTTAACGTTTTCATATGACTTACTCATTTGCAGAAGGCTTTATAAACCTGAACACAGAAAACAGCAAGAGCTTTATACAGCTATCGCTACTTCCCCTGATTTAACTTGATTCCTGGTCTTTACTCCCTCTGGGTATCTTTCATGTTCCTTTCAGATCCCTGAGCAATGCAAGGCATTTCCTTCCCTCTTATTAAAAAGCACTGAAATAAATGTACAAGATTTTATAGCAATGGCTAAAAACACATAACTTAAAATTGTGTTATAGCTACAGTGTTTTGGACTGCTATGATGGAATTCAACAGTATTTTAAATCAGTTTTTCAGTAATCTCTTCTGTCCCCAAACATTCACACACCCCATGGTTGGATGGAGGCTGAATGCTCTCTCCTACAGCCCAAAACAGGAGAGGCCTGTAAGTGGCCCCATAAATATGACAGTGTGAGCACAATGAGTAGGCCTGTCCTCTTATTAACTCCAGTTATGCAGATTTCTCCTGAGCTCCAGCCAAGAATGTAAAAAGGTTTTTTAAAAAAAGACTAGTAAAAAATGGTGCTGCTTATACACCATTACCAGTATTAAATCATATGTATTATTTATTATGGTATTGCTGTGGAACCAGCCAAGATCAGAGGTTCATTATGCTAGATACTGTACAAACGCTAAGTAGTAGAGGGTCCCTGCTCCAAAGAGCTTACAAGCCTATACAATAAATTATTTGAGTAAAATATAAAGAAAACACAGAGCTCAACTCAGCCAAACTGTCTCCACTATTCAAGCATCTCATTAAACAAGAATACAGTAGCATTCAACAGCATTTTTTTTAAAAAGGAAAACACTGTAACCTAAAACACTACTTTTGGGTATAATTCTACTCTTGCTAACACTGGTAAAACTCCACAGAATACACTGGGATTGCAGTGGTGTAATCGAGATTCAAATTTACCTACATTGTTTTGGGCCATTACTGTAGAATTGTGTCATACTTTTATAAAGATATAGTAGGCTTTACAAGTCCCTGAAAATTGACATTCAGTCTGTCACCTGTTTCTCAAATCAGGTATGTTATTGGATTAATTAGATCCTCATCATATGTCTCTGCCTTGAAAAATTCCAGTTTGTTTTACAAACTAGTGATTGTTTTTTGGGTGTTTTTTTTAAAGCCTAACTTTAGAAAAAGGGTATCTTAATTACTATCTCAGTGACTTTCACGGAAACTCAGGCTCCTAAAACCCTAAATTGCCTTTGAAAATGGGACTCAGACGGGGACTTTCAAAGGGAAGAAAAGAAGTTATCATGTGCCCAGCTCCCCTTGAAAATCAACAGGATTTGAGGACCTATCTTCTGTTGAAAATCTTAACCCTTGGGCTTCCAAGTCACTTACGTGCATTTGAAATGCCCATACTTAGGCACCTAAATATACACTTGGGCACTTTAGGCCAAAATTTCCAAAAATTGTTGCCTATCTGACTTTTGTTTTAAGTCGTAGTAGGTATGTATGTGATATGTTCTTTCTGGGTGCGTAACATTAGGTTTATTTTACACATTTAAAAATAAAATACGTTTTAGTAGGGAAGTTTAACATGGGATCAATTGTGAGCCCAGTTGTGCATCTGTGCAGAGGGAAATAAGAATGCATAAGGAGCCCCGCAACTCTGTTTTTATGGGCAACCCACAAACACTACAGCCTGCTTGTTGGAAGAGCTGCTGCTGCCAAGTTGCTGCTTGTGGCTCGTCAGGGGTGAAGACTGGGTAGGTTCTTAGTTCTGCCATCCCATCTGAGCTCGTTACAGAAGGGGAAGTAAACTGTGGCAGCAAAAAGGTTATAACAGATGACTTCTCTGTTAGAGCAAGAAGGAAGCAGGGATAAGATTGAGACGCGAATCGCTGTCTCAGTACTGACAACTCCAAGCATTCAAAAATCAGAGGTCAGGTCCCAAAATCATAAGATTGGCTTAAAAAAAATTGTGGGGTTTCATATTTACTTCCTCATTTGTGAACCACTATGGGTGCACTTGTGGTGGTGGCGAAAAGCTTGATAATGTGACCTGAGGGCTAAAAACTTTTTTTTTCTTTTTATTTCCTTTAAATGAAAGATGAGATTTTCCTCATACTCAATTCCAGGAGCTGGAATTTTGTTAGCTTTGTCTGCCTTGTCCTCGTCTGTCCCTCCACGAACGCAAGTTGATGCCACACCATTCCATTTTGTTGTGAACACATTCTTTCCATTTCTGGCCAAAGAGTTTTGTCGTGGGATCGGCCCCTGTCGTGGTATTCTATCCCCAATCTGAACCTTATAGTCCAAAAAACTGGGGTACCAGCATGAATTCCTCTAAGCTTAATTACCAGCTTAGATCTGATACGCTGCCACCAGCCAGGAATTCCAGTGCCTGGTACACTCAGGTCCCCCCAAAACCTTGCCCAGGGACCCCCAAGACCCAGACCCTCTGGATCTTAACACAAGGAAAGTAAACCCTTTTCCTCACCGTTGCCTCTCCCAGGCTTCCCCTCCCTGGGTTACCCTGGAAGATACTGTGATTCAAACTCTTTGAATCACAACACAGATAAATCAGGTTGGTTTCCCCCCCTTCTCTCTCCCTTCCAGGTGTTCCCTCCCTGGGTTATCCTGGAAGGATAGAGAGATTCAAGCTCCGTGAATCTAAACAAAGGGATTCCCCCTTTCTCCCCTCCCTTGTCCTTCCCTGTTAAGTACAGACTCAATTCCCTTGAGCATCAACAAGGGGAAAAAATCAAACAGGTCTTAAAAAGCAAAACTTTTAATAAAAAGAAAGGAGAAAAAAAAAGTAAAAGTTGTCTCTGTAATTTAGATAAAAGTTACAGGGTCTTTCAGCTTATAGACACTATAGAGAAGCCCCCCCCCCCCCCAGCCCAGCAAAATACAATTTAAAATACTTCCAGCAAACTACACATTTGCAAATACAGAAAACAATCAAAAGACTATAACCACCTTGTCATGGTATAATTCCCCACTCTGAACCTTAGCATCCAAAAGATGCGGTACCAGCATGAATTCCTCTAAGCTCAATCACCAGCTTAGGACCTGTAGCTCTGCCACCAACCAGGAATTCCAGTGCCTGGTACACTCTGGTCCCCCCCAAAACCTTGCGTGGGGAACCCCAAGACCCAGACCCTCTGGATCTTAACACAAGGAAAGAAAACCCTTTCCTTCACCGTTGTCTCTCCCAGCCTTCCCCTCCCTGGGTTACCCTGGAAGATCACTGTGATTCAAACTCCTTGAATCTTGAAACAGAGAGGAAAATGCACCTTCCCCCCTCCTTCTCTCTCCCCCACCCAGACTCCCCCTGAGAGAGAAAGTAATCCTAACATAGAGAGAAAATTAACCTCTCTCCCCCCCTTCCCTCCTTTCTCCCCACCAATTCCCTGGTGAATCCAGACCCAGTCCCCAGGGTTCTCACCAGAATAAAAAAACAATTAGGTTCTTAAACAAGAAAATCTTTTAATTAAAGAAAGAAAAAAACAGTAAAAATTATCTTTGTAAATTTTAAAAAAATGGAATAGGTACAGGGTTTTTCAGCTATAGACACTGGGAACACCCTCCCAGCCTAAGTATACAAGTACAAATTAAACTCTTTTCAGCAAAATACCAATTTGAACTCCTTTCAGCCAAAGGCACATTTGAACTCCTTCCAACCAAATACACATTTGCAAATAAAGAAAACAAACATAAGCCTAACTCGCTTTATCTATCTCGTACTCACTATTCTGGATCTGTAAGAATCTGTATCAGGGAGATTGGAGAGAAACCTGGTTGCACATCTGATCCCTCTGAGCCCCCAGAGTGAACAACAACCAAAACTAACAGCACAGCACAAAAACTTCCTTCCCTCAAGATTTGAAAGTATCCTGTCCTCTGATTGGTCCTCTGGTCAGGTGACAGCCAGGCTTACTGAACTTGTTAACCCTTTACAGTCAAAGAGATATAAAGTACTTCTGTGCTATTAACTTTCCTTATCTGTTTATGACACACCTTTTTACTTAATACTCACTATTCTGAATATATGAGACTGTAGCAGGGAGATTGGCAAGAAACCTGGTTGCATGTCTAGTCCCTTTCAGGACCCAGAGAGAACAAAGCAAAACCCAAAAAACACAAACAAAGGCTTCCCTCCACCGAGATTTGAAAGTATCTTGTTGTCTGATTGGTCCTCTGGTCAGGTGTTTTTGATTCCCTGTTTGTTAACCCTTTACAGCTAAAAGAGACATTAACCCTTAAGTATCAGAGGGGTAGCCGTGTTAGTCTGGATCTGTAAAAGCAGCAAAAAATCCTGTGGCACCTTATAGACTAACAGACGTTTTGGAGCATGAGCTTTCGTGGGTGAATACCCACTTCTTCAGATGCATCTGAAGAAGTGGGTATTCACCCACGAAAGCTCATGCTCCAAAACGTCTGTTAGTCTATAAGGTGCCACAGGATTCTTTGCTGCATTAACCCTTAACTATCTGTTTATGACAGCCCCGTGCATTTTTGGTCTGCCTAGCAGTCACTTATGGTCTCTGGGGATCTAGTCACTGATGTGGGTTGTCCACCTTTGATCTTGGATTTTAAGAACACCACCAAATATCTTGACAGCAGGTAATGCTACAATCTGGTTCCTGCCGTGTTTTTGAGGCAGCACTGCCCCTTATGTCAGTAGGATTGTAAGTAGAAACTTAACTGGAAAATGCTGATTGTTGAACTTGAAGTGTCTCAGAAATGGGCTGGTTTCAACAAACTTTCATCCAATCATAAGCAGAGTTGTGTTGGAAACCTGCCTGGTTCCCTGCCAGCTTGCTTGACAGGATGCTGGAGAGCCCAGGCTTCTAGGGTCCCTGGCTCCACACTGCCCATTCATGCTGTCTGCCCCAAGCCCTGGGACCCCAGGTTTCCAGGATCCCTGTCTCTGGGACAGCCTGACCATACTAGGGCTTCCAAGGTTCCAGCTATAGAGCTGGGAATCTAGAAGTCCTCCTGAGTTGGGTTTCCAATGTCTGTGTAGTGCTGGGGCAGTCCTGTCATGAGGACTGGCTGGGGTTGGGAGCTTCAGGACTTCGTGACTTCCAGGCCAGCTGTCTCCTTGTGCTGGCGGGCAGCCTAAGGAGCCAGATGGTCCAGAAGTCTGGAAGCTGTGGGCCTGCCTTAGAGCCAGAGACCCATAGAGCACAGAAAGCTGCTGACTGAAATTCACATTCTTGTTGGTTTCAGTCAGCAGCCGGTGGTCCTAAGGTACATACTTTGTTTCAGAAACACCACACGTTTCCAAAATTAATTTTTTGGGGATTTCCAGTATGAGAAATTTTAAAAAAATATTGGTTTTGATCCAATGCAGAACAAAACCAAATTTTGAAATGCTGAAATTTCTTGCAAACCAGAAACCCAGAGTTTTGGCCTGCTCTAATTGTAAGGTTACAATCCAGTCCCACAGGAGTAAGTGATGCAACAGGAATAAAATATAACATACATGAGCTATCAGCATGATAAAGTAGGGGGGAGAGGTTATTTTCTAAATTTTATTTGAATTAAATAAGTTTCATTTAATTCAATTTGTTTCTTGTTTTATATTTTACTTATACTGCCTGACAGTATAAAGTCCATGTTTGGTTCAGTTATTTGGCACAGATAAATATTAAAACACAGATGAATATAATCTTAAAAGCATGGCTTCAGTCAATGAGTGTAGTTAGACACAACTGACCGAGTGATGGCGAGAACAATACATAGTCCTGGCATTTTATTAACGTTACATTGTGTTAAAGATCTGAGCAGTGTGTTACAGCCAACCAGTAATGCTCCAATCCCAGAAAGAGCTCTGTATGGGTGGACCCTCTGCATACACCCAGAGTTCACTGCAGGATTAGAGCTTTAGTGATTTGCTTTAGCAATGTTGTATGTGAAAAGAATATTGCTGTGCCCATTGGAGAAATCCATAAGCCAATCCACATAATCAAGGACTAATTTCTAATATTTTGACGTAATGATGATTTTTCGAAGTTTCAGGATATTTGGGAATGCTGCATGGACATCGTAAACAAATTCAAATATAAGAGATGGTTAGTGTTCCTAACTACAATGGGGAAAAGCTCAGATATCAGGTTTTTTCCTTATTCTCTATTTATTTCCTTCATCATTTTTCTCCTTGATCTCCTTGTTGGTCTGGTTGTTTTCTTTACATTGTTTAAGGATAGCATGGCATAGACATACAACATTAATTGAAATGTCTCTTTAAAATGATTCCAAGAGATTCTGTATCCTTTTCTGTCATTTCACTTTCTCTGTGGCACGTTAGGGCTACTGGGCCTGATATTGGTCTCAGTCTGGTGTAAATCAGGCCATGGATTGAGATCATAATCAAGCTAATTAAATCTTCTTGCTTGCCGCTCTTGAATGTATCAATGATAATCAATAAGAATATTGCTAATCAATTCCAGTGTTGCATTAGTATGTGCAGCTGTGTATACTTGTATGAATTCTGGAATAATCAGCCACTGTATTTGCTTGTACAGTTATTGTTAGGATTTGGGGAAATGCTGAACATCTGTTTCTGATATTAGAAACAAGCAGGTAGGGACTGATCCTCAAAAGAGCTTCACTTTCCTTTAGGCTGTGTAATAAGCTTTTACGTTTTCCTAAAAGCTCAGTACTTTGGGTGCTAAGCAGTTTTGAAAATCTATCCCTGATTTATGTACCTAAAAGGGAACTGGATTTTTCCAAAAACTGGACACCAGTTTTAGAGGGTGAACACTTTAAAATCTGGCCTTGAGCTCTTTGGAAAATCTGGCCCTTAGTATTTTACTGGCTGTAGTGAAAAGACTGGGTTTTATTGTTAAATTCTGAGCTGTGTTCAGGCAGTAGAGGAAGAGGTGGAAGATCAAGAAGAAATGTATTTGATGCGTTAAAAATATGCTTTCTTTCTAAAGTTGAGATTGATAATAGGCTATAAATCCTATGACAAATGCCACATGGACAGTCCTTTCCCTAGCTCCTCCCTTGATCCTGGCTAGGAGTATGGTAGCAGATGACATCTTTTTTTGCGGTGACTCAGCTGTCTTTAGGTGGGGGCTGATCAAGCCAACACTCCTCCCACTGCCTGCCCACTTGCATGGGAGGGGGAAAGGTAACCCCCACAGAGGCTGCTCTCCCCACTGTTATGACCTATGATGCAGATAGTTTGCAGGGGATTAAGATTATAGGTTATTTGGGGGCATGGGCCGTCTTTTTGTTCTGTGTTTATACAGTGCCTAGCACAGTGGGGTCCTGGTCCATGATTGGTGCACAGAAATGCTACTGCAATACAAATAAATAACAAATAAGGGTGTGCCTTATGCCCCCTTACTTCCTTGCTCAGGTGCCTAGGGCAAGAATGAATTAGTCCTCACAAAATTCTGTTGGATAGATAGATATTATTCCCAGTGTACAGACTGGGAAACTGAGGCAGAGAGATGAACTGACTTCACAAAGGCAGCCAGTGGCAAAACTAGGATTGTTGCAATGGAACTTTTTTTGTGATATCACAAACCCAACTGTCAGTCTCTATGGTAGCAGAGCCGTGTCTATGATGGTGTTAGGAAGGGAACGTAGAGTCCTATCGTCCTGAAATCTGGCCAGTGTCATTCACTGAAGTTCTAGAGAAGCTGGGGGAGCTTTATGTAAAACTTGTGAGTTGCATTTATGCCATTCCTGGCTGGTGAAACACAGCAAGGAAATTCTGGAGTGGATTTACTGCCTTCCATATGGTGGGCAAGATGCCATCTTCTGTGAAAGAAGTGGTTGTTAGACATGAGCTCAAGCAATCATCTCTTAACACAGACAAACTCTTTATCACCTATCTCAAATCTGCTCTTTTGGAGAAGGCAACTGAGAAGGCTTTGACACAGCATCTTCGGCAAGATTTGAGTCATCTTGACTCCAGTCGGTTTAGTTACTTATCTATTCCATAGTGCCATAGATATACGTGGCACTTTGCAGTCAAGACAAAAATGCCCAAAGAGCTCACAACTTGATTTAAGGTGAGAGCAAATTGGAGAGGGCAGTAACACGGGAAGTGGGGGGAAGGAGGAGAGAGGATGAAGAAAAGACCAGTATGATGATGTGGCTGCTTGTGAAACTAATGCATGTGATGGGCTGGAAGTAATGAGATATCCTTTTTAAAAAAAAAAAAGTCTATACATTTCAAAATGTATAGAAGATGCCATTGTTATAAGTCTTCTTGAAGTGGTTTTGAGCATGGATTTAAGGTAGGAGAGGGAGAGAATAAATGGCAGATGGGGCTTAGGAAGGGAAATCCAGGTATAGTGACAGCATGAAAGATGACTTGGAAGCAGGCGTGTAAAGAGACTGCAAAGGGGATTGGGGGTAGGGGGCATCCAGGGGAGTGGCTTGTGCTGAGCAGAGGAGAGTAGTAAGAGGAGGATGGAAGGCATTAGACTGTAGACTGCCCTGGAGGTGAAAACACAGAGTTTGATTTGGGGTGTGGGCAATGGGAAGACAAGTGAAGGGAATTTAAGAGGTGCTCAATGTGTTACAGGTTAAGGTGGATGATCCCTATAGCATAGCTTTGGATGGGTTTGGAGAGGAAGTGAGGTGAGTGTCAGGGACACCAGAGAGTAGGAAACTGCAGCAGTCAATGCACAAGGGAATCAAGACTTGCAACAAGGGTATTAGCAGTGCAGTTGGAGAGAAGTGGCTGGATTTGAGATGAAACCCACAGGATTTACAACATTCCCTCTGGAGGTTCTTATTGTGCTTACCACATAGGAGCCATAACTCAAACACATACATAATAATGTTAAAATGAAATGCCAGCCTCTAGAAATCAAAATAAACAAAAGTAATCCAAGCGGATCCCCTGGGAGAAAGCTGAGGAAAAGATGTATGTAGAAGTAGAGTTGGGGGTGTGTGGAGAAAGATAATAGATGATAGATATGAGGTCAGTTGTATTCATACATAAATAAAGCAAACATACTTCAAAGGTTTTTAATTTTTTGTAAATGGGGAAAGAAGAACTTAAATAAATATCTGTCAAGGAAGAATAAATTCCATCGCCTAGGGCTGTGCACAGCAGCCAGTTTAGAATAGCCTGCTGACTTTGGAGGCAGTGATGGACCGTGTAAAAGAAGAATGGTGCCCTAACACAAAGGCCTGACAGATGAGGCTCAAGCCAGTCTGCAGTGTTAACAGGGTTAAGATACTTTGATACAGTCATCAAAACAAAAACTTGCCACAATTTGGAAGATACTAACAGGGCCCCTGTGTGGGTGTGGAGAGAAGAGTGAGTTTCACAGTTCAGGATATCTGCATCTGTATTCCCCGTCTATGGTCCAGCAAGGGCTTTCGGCTCCCTTGGCCATCCTTTCTTGAGTGGAAGCACACACCTCGCTCTCTTCTGAGCTATTTCCAGTCTGCACACTCCCTTGACTATACTGTGATACCTCTGCAAGTGATTCTGCCTAAGCAGGGCTGCTTACTTTCTCTTCAGAGATGAATAACAGAGTAATTGCCCATAGCTATAAGGTATCACACAGTACTTCTTATGGAAGCCTATTTTATTCTTGCAGTAAAAGCATTACTGAGAAACACATTAAAAGCAATAAAAGAGCCTACATGCTTGTGAGTAAACTTGCCAGAGATCACTCCAGCCCTAACCTGGGCTCTGGCAGGAGCAGTTCTTCAGCACCCTATCCAAGGGTTTCCTTATGGTTTCAAGTTCATCACAGTTTCAGTTAGGGTGAGCAGATTTCCTGATTTTTATAGGGACAGTCCCAATATTTGGGGCTTTTTTTCTAATATGGGCTCCTATTACCCCCTACCTCCTGTCCTGATTTTTCACACTTGCTATCTGGTCATCCTACTTCAGTTCAGAACAAGCACCCAGTCTTATGGGGTCTCTCAGTAGGCCCAATCCTTCCAAACCTTCCTGAAGGATTGGGGCCCTCTGTGTACCAGAGGTCCTGTCCATTTGCTGGATCAGGAAGAAAACCACAAGCCTATTTAAAACCAGGTTATTTATGCCTAACTTCTTTCTTTATCTGGTGATCCCTGGAGAATCCTATTTAAACTAGTATGTGAACTTCTCTAGGGGGTGGATTTCAAGGGCTGATAACCAGAGGAATTATATTACCATCCCCATCCTCCTTGAGGAGTTACAGCTCCACAATAACACACCCCAAATGGCATTTTTAATACAATGGACCCCAAAGGTATTAAACCTAATACAATAAGGTATAACTTAATTCCAAATGTTTGTCCAGGATATTTCAGTTTGTCATATAAGGATGCTCCTTTAGCCAATATGGCGAAAAGAGGTGTGTGGGGGGGTTCTCTTTGGATTTTGATAAGTCCATTCGCTTTTGGGTAGACATTGAGGGGAAAATGGATACATTTCCTAAAATGTGGCATATTTGTCCCTGTGTGAGAACTGGCATATATGGATAAAGATGCACGACTGCTACTTCTAACTCCTTATGGGCCACAACCATGCTTGTGCCATCTGCAGTCACAACTTGAGTGCAGGGCTTTGTTTGTACATGGGCTTCAATAAGGTCAGCAATTGCTTTTTAGATTAGAATTGGGAGTATTTTAGTGATTCCCAAAACCGAAGAAGAAAATGTATTTTGGGGGGGTGGGGATCGCTATTCAAAAGATATTTGCTAATGGAAGATGCACTTTTAAGAGATCTGAAAATGTGAGGCTGTAATCATGAAGAGCATCCTGCATGTTGTCTTATTATCTTTCAGACAATATTATACTGTGCTGTGGAAATGTTATATGAACACTAGTCTTTTTAGACAATCACTTCTATTCCGAGGTACCATTGTGTCACACACAAACATAAAACCAACTGTTCTTGCTGGTACCATTTGCAGTACAATCTGTTCTAAGGGCTGTATCCTAAAGTTCTTACTCAATTTTTATGCTGGCAAAACTCCTGTTGACTTTGTTCCACTACTCTGATTAAGTCATTGGTCTCCTTATCCCCCAATAATGTTTAATAAGCACACAGGAGTGGGGTTTGTCAGGAACATAAGGACTGCTATGCCAGGTGACAATGTCTAATGCAGTGTGCCTTGTCTCTGAAGGAGGCTAGGACCAGATGCTTCAGAAGAAGGTGCAAGAAGATTTTTCACATTTCAGTTAATGGTTGGCTTATAACATGAAGCATGAAGGTTTGCATCTGTGCTAATTTTTATCCTAATATAAATGTGAGTGGTTTTTATTATCCCTATAAATGTCTAATCATTTTTTAATCTTCCTGTGCTTTGGGGATCAATGAAATCTAGTGACAATGAGTTCTACAGTTAATTATGCATCGTGTATTTTAAACATTTCTTACTAGTTGTATGCAGTGGTGTTGTAGCCATGTCAGTCCCGGGACAGTAGAGAGCTGAAGAATGAGAGCTGATATTAGTGACCTGAAGAGGAGCTCTGTGTAAGTTTAAAAGCTTCTCTCTTGCCAAACTGAAGTTGGTCCAAAAAAGGATATTACTCTACTCACCTTGTCTCTCTGTTCTCAGTGGGGCATGTGTCGTCTTTCAGGAGAAGAATACACAGCACTTAATTAACTATGCAAATGTTTAGCTCAGTCTGAGTCTGCTCAGATTTCTGAAAACATCCAGCTCACATTGGACATGCCCATAGGTATTAGCACAGTCATCCCCATACCGAGATAGGACCAGTTTTATTTGCACAGTGATTCCTATACTCATAACTTTAAATCCATGGTATCCCTACAGACCTTGAGTGCACAGGGGTATAGTGTCCAAGGGGTTAAACTTTGAGAACTCTCTTCTGGAATCACTTGCAACCCGTAGAAGGCCAGTGTCTTGTTTATGGAACATGTAAAGCTCTAAAAACAGCACTATCCTATGTGCATATTTGAATAAAGTCCAGATTGATCTTAAATACTTATTCAGCCCAGTGAACGGTAGTGGGACGTATGAGCTGAGGTGGAGGCAAAGAAAAAGAGAGGCTTCCTTTCTTCCAAACAAAGTGGCCTATTCTTAAATTCAGAACATAGAATGCCTTTGAAAATCTTGACTGTGCAAGTCAAAATTGCCCCTGGGGTGACTGGCTTTGACCAGTTACCTAATAGGACACTGACCATGGCAATGTTATAGGAATGAACAGTTTTTAAACAATTCCTTCCATGTATTAAGCACAAATGGGCTTTCTTATCGTGTGTGTTTTGTCCCATCTGTATTTCTTTTTAAAAGATGCTTTATTGTAGTCAGTTCTAGGAAAGTCCCATTAATCTAAGAATTACTCAGTGCATGAAAAATGTCCCTGATATCTATGTAGCCTGAGAGGACTCAGGTTACTAACTAGGGCAGTTTTGTTTGGGTGTTTCGTGTGATAAATGCAATCTTAGCTCTGCATTTCCTAGTTTTCTAAAGATTTGTGTTTGTATTTTAACTCAAACTTCTTTGGAAGTCACATACTGAGTGTGGCAAGAGCTCTATTATGAAGCAAGTTTTTTGTCTGGTGGCTTCATCCAGCTGGAGCAATGCCACTTAAACTGAGCATTACTATTTGCTTCATATAGTTCTTATGTGTCACTCACATATGCATAACAGGGGTTCTCAAGCTGTTTGATAGTGTGGACCACAGCTTATCAAGAAATTGTTTGATAGACGCTTCCTCTTCCATTCTTGATCACATAACATCCATGGCGCAACTACTATAAGGGCTTATCTGGAAAAGTAGTATTAGCAAAGCAGTGCATTTTTATGTATCTTTTCAATGCTCTTTAGCTGATGGAACCAAGAAGGGGAAACCAGCTTTTTGTGATCAGCCAGCTTTCCACAGACCATAGTTTGAGACCTGCTGCTGATCTACAGCGAAGGCAACAAGTGATGCTTGAATTCATTAGGGAGAATGGGAAAGGAATGCAGGACAGTGAATGACTGGAAGAAAGTGGCTAAAGTATGTGGCTTGATTCTCTTTTCTTTTCCACATATGTAAATAAGTGATGCCATTGAAGTCTGTAGAGTTACGCTAACATAAATGAGAGGAGAATCAAGCCTAATGTTTCAGTTGTAGTGGAGAGAGAGGTTTTGTGTCTATTACAGTGATTAAACTGCTCCTGAATCATTTATCCTTATCTAAAGACTTTGGCATTTTATGGCCTCATTCAGGGGTTGGCCTGGGTGATCTGGACTGTGTGCATCTCCTATGGTAGTCTTCCTTCCGGCTGCATTTGTGAATCGTATTTACTCACTTCTAGTTCCTCCTCATTCAGGAAGATTGTGCTACCCAATCAGACAATAATTCTGGCTGAGGGATGGGCTCATCACCCTATTTCTGATTGCTTGGCTATAGACATTAGAGGCCATCACTTCTTGTATTAATTTAAAAAAACACAACAACTTGGCTAAACCATTAACTAATTTATTTAGTTTTTTAAAGAGAGAGGGGGACAAAGTGTTGAAAGACCACCTATCCTAAACCGCAGGTTCACCCAAAGCCCTAATAGGTGGCTTATATTTCATTACCTTCCCCCACCTTCCTTTCTCTTCCCTATTTGAAGTTGTCGTCAGATAATAAAGCTCAATTTTCTTCTCTCATTTACATTTTAATGTTTGCAAACGTTGAGACCATTTGCTGGGTTTTTCTCACTCAACCACATTCACTGACTAGTTGTGGGGCTAGGTTTCAGCAGAAACAATCTATCCGTATATGGGGGCGGGGTTCTTTGGAGAAATGTTTTGTATAGGTTTCACAGAAGCTTATTCTCACCAAGGAGTAACAGTGCAAATTAATATTTCTACTAATCACAGTGTAACAAGGTAGCTGGCCCCTTAAGGGAAATTGGACCCAGCTCTCCTGTTTCGATCCAGGTGCTCCCTACACTTAGGTATATCTCCATATATTTAAGTACACCAGTCTCATAGAGCTGGAAGGTTGAGTCCAGTCCCCTGCCTTCTCACTAGCAGGACCAAGTACTGATTTTTTCCTAGATCTCTAAGAGGTCCCCTGAAGGATTGAACTCACAACCCTGGGTTTAGCAGCCCAATGCTCAAACCATTGAGCTATCCCTCCCCCCAGGGCTGCCCCCGGGAGCTATAAGTGAGATCCTCAAAAGCAAGGGAGGGTTTGGAAGCCAGATTCCAGAGAGGGAGACTTCAGAAGAAGAGCAGGAGTTGAGAACTTCAGGGAGTGGATGCTCCTGAAGGAGCATGGATTGAGAGTTCCTGAGAGAGCAGTGGAGACAGAGCAGGCAGGTGAAAACAGAAGGAAAGAAAACAGTTCGGGGCCACCCAAATTTTTGCCAGGCCCACGAGTGCTGGAGGAACCTGAAGGCTGAGAGCAGCAGAAGAAGATGAAAAGAGCCAAAGATGAGTATGCACTGGAATGGAGAGATGATGAGCCTGCTGATATCTCCAGGGAAGAGCAGAAACCATACCTGGGAGACAAACAGGGAAGAGAAGCACCCCAGCAAGAGGGGCAAGGGGCCTCTTTCAGGGCCACTGTGAGGCCATGAGGGGGCACCCCAGAGGTGGCTGCACTTTGGCACAGAACTCTAGCCATTTCAACATGTCTTTTGAAATAGGTGTCTTGGAGCAAGCTGCAGTGTTACAGAATTCACCATCCACTGTGTCTTGGTCCTTATCTAAACTTATTCTGCATACTGACAAGGTCTTGCCTACGCTAGGATTTCAACCAGTGGAGTAACTGCACTGGGGCAACCCCCTGAAGTGAATACAATTTGCACTAATGCAAATTATGTCCCTCCTGTGTGACTCATGTCCACAATGGCGTTTTCTACCAGTGCAGCTACACCAATAGCTGAAAGTGTATATAGGGTCAAAGAAACACAACAGAAATGTATAGAATCAGAGAATATCAGGGTTGGAAGCGACCTCAGGAGGTCATCTAGTCCAACCCCCTGCTCAAAGCCGGACCAATTCCCAACTAAATCATCCCAGCCAGGGCTTTGTCAAGCCTGATCTTAAAAACCTCTATGGAGATCCCACCACCTCCCTAGGTAACCCATTCCAGTGCTTCACCACCCTCCTAGTGAAAAAGTTTTTCCTAATATCCAACCTAAACCTCCACCACTGCAACTCGAGACCATTACTCCTTGTTCTGTCATCTTGTACCACTGAGAACAGTCTAGATCCATCCTCCTTGGAACCCCCTTTCAGGTGGTTGAAAGCAGCTGTCAAATCCCCCCTCATTCTTCTCTTCTGCAGACTAAACAATCCCAGTTCCCTCAGCCTCTCCTCATAAGTCATGTGCTCCAGCCCCCTAATCATTTTTGTTGCCCTCTGCTGGACTCTTTCCAATTTTTCCACATCCTTCTTGTAGTGTGGGGTCCAAAATTGGACACAGTACTCCAGATGAGGCCTCACCAATGTTGAATAGAGAGGAATGATCATGTCCCTCGATCTGCTGGCAATGCCCCTACTTATACAGCCCCAAATGCCATTAGCCTTGGCAACAAGAGCACACTGTTGACTCATATCCAGCTTCTCGTCCACTGTAATCCCTTGATCCTTTTCTGCAGAACTGCTTCCTAGCCATTCAGTCCCTAATCTGTAAGAGCGAATGGGATTCTTCCATCCTAAGTGCAGGACTCTGCACTTGTCCTTGTTGAACCTTATCAGGTTTCTTTTGGCCCAATCCTCTAATTTGTCTAGGTCCCTCTGCATCCTATCCCTACACTCCAGCATATCTACTACTTCTCCCAGTTTAGTGTCATCTCCAAACTTGCTGCGGGTGCAGTCCATGCCATCCTCCAGATCATTAATGAAGATATTGAACAAAATTGGCCCCAGGACCAGCCCTTGGGGCACTCCACTTGAAACCAGCTGCCAACTAGACATGGAGCCGTTGATCATTACCCATTGAGCCTGACAATCTAGCCAGCTTTTTATCCACCTTATAGTCCATTCATCCATCCCATACTTCTTTAACTTGCCAGCAAGAATACTGTGGGAGACCATATCAAAAGCTTTGCTAAAGTCAAGGAATAAACATCCAGTGCTTTCCCCTCATCCACAGACCCAGTTATCTCCTCATAGAAGGCAATTAGGTTAGTCTGGAATGATCTGCCCTTGGTGAATCTATGCTGACTGTTCCTGATCACTTTCCTCTCCTCTAAATGCTTCAGAATTGATTCGTTGAAGACCTGCTTCGTGATTTTTGCAGGGACTGAGATGAGGCTGACTGGCCTGTAGTTCCCTGGCTCCTCCTTCCCTTTTTTAAAGATGGGCACTACATTAGCCTTTTTCCAGTCATCCGGGACCTCCCCGATAGCTATGAGTTTTCAAAGATATTGGCCAATGGCTCTGCAATCACATCCGCCAACTCCTTTAGCACCCTCAGATGCAGCGCATCCAGCCCCATGGACTTGTGCTCATCCAGTTTTTCTAAATAGCCCGAACCACTTCTTTCTCCACAGAGGGCTCGTCACCTTCTCCCCATACTGTGCTGCCCAGTGCAGCAGTCTGGGAGCTGACCTTGTTTGTGAAGACAGAGGCACAAAAATCGTTTAGTACATTAGCTTTTTCCACATCCTCTGTCACTAGGTTGTCTCCCTCATTCAGTAAGGGGCTCACACTTTCCTTGACTTTCTTCTTGTAGCTAACATACCTGAAGAAACCCTTCTTGTTACTCTTAACATCTCGTGCTAGTTGCAACTCCAAGTGTTGTTTGGCCGTCCTGATTTCACTCCTGCATGCCTGAGCAATATTTTTATACTCCTCCCTAGTCATTTGTCCAGTCTTCCACTTCTTGTAAGCTTCTTTTTTGCATTTAAGATCAGCAAGGAGTTCACTGTTAAGCTAAGCTGGTCGCCTGCCATATTTACTATTCTTTCTACACATCGGGATGTCTTATTCCTGCACCTCAATAAGAAGTCTTTTTAAAATACAGCCAGCTCTCCTGGACTAAAAGCAATGCAGTGTTTCAAGACTGTGCCCTTACCGCATCATTTTAAATATGTTGTTAGAAGAATTAGCCTTATACATTTAAATATATTTGTGAGGAAAGTATAACCTAACATAGTAATCTTATGAAATCAATTAGTTATTGTTAATAAATATTACTAATTCTTTAGTGGCAATCTGGCAGTAAATTATTTTTCCTCTTCACATTTTGTGTGTGACATGCCAGCAAATCCAAAGAACAAGCTGTCATTTAAGCAAAGATATCTGCTGGAGCTTGACTAACTGCTTTAAATCCCACAATGAACGTACATATAAAACAAGAGCTTCTTCTGAGATTATAGTGCAGTTATTGTTGCTAAGAGTTTTAAAATTTCATATAAAATGAAATTAAGAAACTAACACACATGATGTAATTTAACATTCTGTAGAGGGGTTTTGGGAAGATGTGCTGGTAGTCCTCAGTGGAGGAAGCTGAGTTGAGTCCCAGCATTAAGAGTGGTTTTGAAAAATCACACTTCTGTTGGATCAGATGTTTGGTTAAAAGGCTACCCAGTATGGTATAACTAGTAGGGCTGACAAGTGAAAGAATAATAGAATACCATTTATTTAAATATTTTTGGCTGTTTTCTACATTTTCAGAGACATTGATTTCAATTACAACACAGAATACAAAGTATACAGTGCTTACTTTTATTTTTTATCACATATTTGCACTATGAAAAAACCCAAAAGAAATAGTATTTTTTCAATTCACTTGATACAAGTACTGTACTGCAATCTCTGTATCATGAAAGTTGAATTTACAACTGTAGAATTATGTACAAAAAGAACTGTATTCAGAAATCAAAACAATGTAAAATTTTAGAGCCTGCAAGTTGACTCAGTCCTGCTTCTTGTTCAGCCAATCGCTTAGACAAACACATTTGTTTACATCTGCAGGAGATAATGCTGCCTGCTTCTTGTTTACAATGTCACCTGAAAGTAAGAACAGGCATTCTGTTGGCACTTTTGTAGCCAGTGTCACAAGATATTTACGTGCCAGATGTGATAAATATTTGTGTGTCTCTTCATGCTTCAGCCACCATTCCAGGGGACATGTGTCCATGCTGATGGTGGATTCTGCTGGATAATAATCCAAAGCAGTGCGGACCAGTGCATGTTCAGATGCCACCAGCAGAAAGTTGATTTTCTTTTTTGGTGGTTCAGGTTCTGTAGTTTCCACATCAGAGTGTTGCTCTTTTAAGATTTCTGGAAGCATTGCTCCACACCTCGTCCTTTTCAGATTTTGGAAGGTACTTCAGATTCTTAAACCTTGGGTTCAAGTGCTGTAGCCATCTTTAGAAATCTCACGTTGGTACCTTCTTTGCATTTTGTCAAATCTGCAATGGAAGTGTTCTTAAAATGAATGTGTGCTGGGTAGTCATCCAAGACTGTTATAACATGAAATATATGGCAGAATGCAGGTAAAACAGAGCAGGAGACATCCAATTCTCCCCCAAGAAGTTCAGTCACAAATTTTATTAATGCATTATTTTTTTAATGAGCATTCTCACCTCTGCAATGGTGGCGGAAGCATGAAGGGGCATACAGATATTTAGCATATCTGGCACATAAATGCCTTGCAATACCGGCTACAGAAGTGCCATGCAAATACCTGTTCACTTTCTGGTGACATTGTAAATAAAAAGAGAGCAGCATTATCTCCTGTAAATGTAAACAAACTTGTTTCTTATCAATTGGCTGACCAAGAAGTAGGACTGAGTGGACTTGTAGGCTCTGAAGTTTTACATTATTTTGTGTTTGAGTGCAGATATGTAACAAAAAAATCTACATTTATAAGTTGCACTTCCACAATAAAGAGATTACACTTCAGTACTTGTATGAGGTGAATTGAAAAATACTATTTCTTTATCATTTTTACAGTGCAAATATTTATAATAAAAATAATATATACTTTGATTTCAATTACAACAGAATACAATATATATGAAAATGTAGAAAAACATCCAAAATATTTAATACATTTCTATTGGTATTCTATTGTTTAACAGTGCGATTAAAACTGATTAACTGTGATCAATTTTTTTGAGTTAGTCGCATGAGTTTACTGTGATTAATCAACAGCCCTAATAAGCATTAAGAAAATCTGTATGGAAACGTCAAACAAAGGTCCACACTTTAATATTAAATTCCCTTTCTTAAAAGTGGATATTAATGGAATTACTCAAGGTTTCCCTAAAAACTGAAAGGCTGTTGGGCCCCAGGTGCTTCAGTTTTCTACCCCTATGTACACTGTGCCATGAAAGTCTCTACAGTTTGCTCCTGTGGGAGGCCATAATCAAACACTGTAGCTGAATTTTAAAAAGATCGAGATAGTTCTATGATGAATAATGCAATTTGCAGTTAACATGAGGATAACACACACTCGTGCTTTCGGCTGTAAGCTGATCACCACAGGAATCAGGAAGGAATTGCTAATTCTTCTCCATTGAAGGAAAGAGAGGAAGGGTATTAAGGTGGCTTTGTAAGTAAAATGCCGAGCTGGGAACCAGGGTGCCAATTTTTTCCTCCGTCTCTGCCACAGACTTCCTGCATGATGTTGGGAAAGTCATTTTAGCCTCTGTTTTTCTTTGTGTAATTAATATGTACTTTGCAGGGGTATTAAGAGGTCAAATTCATGAATATTTGTAAAGCACTGAGGTACTACAATCACAAGTGTCTTAGAAATACCTATAAATAAATAAAATAAGTGCAATAACCTGAAACTGCATATGGCCTTTGTCTGCCATTAAAAGCTGCCAGAGATGAGACTGCAGATTTAATGTAACAGTGGTCTTACCTGGTACAACAAATGATCTGTTCCTAAAGCTTTTACTCACCTCAACTTTCCACCTACCTAATCTGCTTCATTTCAAATATGTGCTTATTTTTGTCCTATTTAAACGTTTTCATGGTTCCACTTTTTAAAGTCTTGTCTGAGAAACTGTTTAAAGGAGTAATCTGTCACTCTTTCTCTGGAGTTCTAGAGAGTCTATAAACAGCAACAGATGTAACCACCTCTGAAGGTAGAGAATCAACTCTTCGTCATTTTTGTAGGTGAGAGATGGTCTTTGAACTCTGATTCCATATTGCGTTAGGCCATGATGCTCCGGACAGGAGACTGACAGGCTGCAAAAGCTACTGGCAGCAAGTATCTGGCTTTTCTAATAAACACCCCTAGATTTTCTTTAGTGAAGTCACATCCGGTTAAGCCACGAGTTAGGTTAGAATAACTTGTGAAACACTTCCACACACATCTTTGGGTTCACTATGAGGTTTTGTGGTCTCACAAATTAATCCTTTTTTCACAAATAAAAACCCAAAATTGCTTCTGCCCTAATCTGTTTAGTCTGAGTGTCAATCTGTCTTTACCAAAAAAAGGTAATGCTAGACAATGACACTTGTGTGTGTACTAGCCAGATCAGATATAGGGATCATCTGATGTGACCAGGGTATTGAAACTGCTTCATTGCTATAGTTTTACTGCTCCCTGGAAATCAGAAATTCAAGGGGTTGTCAAGAACCTTATGTCAGTTTGTGGATTTGACTATTTTCCGTGGCTAGCAGCCGTATGGCACTCATCTGATCATGGATATGAAACCCACAATTTTTTAGTTGCAGGATTTCATCCTGGCATAGTCTCTCTGTAAAAATTGGTTTTGCACTGAGGACACTTTAGAGATTGAGTCCAGTGGACTATGCTGAACTGTGCAGGCTTTCTTTTCTGTATCTTACTGTGAAGGTTCAAGAGAAATTGCTTCAAAAATAAGTACTTTATTATAATTAAACTAGTAGTATACTACAAATAACTGCAGGATCTCGATATTTCTATCTAATCTCTCCAAACTTTGCTGCCATTTTTTACAGTATACTAAGAGTTTGTTTGTGGGAGGTGCTGGAGGAGGGAGCTGAAGATGTTCTGCCTAAGGGCCCGTAAAGTGTCAAATCCTGCCCTGTGTGCCTGTGTATATATATTTAATATGTATTCTATACAACAGTGGTGTCATCTGATGGCCCACTTGACATATTTGTGATGCATTTGCCTTCAAACTTTCCTTTAAAAAAAAGCATTCTAGCCCTCAGAGTTGCAAAGACAAACTTCTAAATGTAAACTGATGCAGCACATCTTCCTCAGTGTGTAAATGTACATAGGCAGCCTGAAACAAAGGCTTTACAAGGCCCCTGTTGCCTATTTGTGTAAATGGGATGTTGACTCAAAAGCCTAATGTTTGCATTTCACATGTCAACAATAACTGTTTCATTGCTGATCATTTTCCCAAATGGAGTGGGAATGAAACCCAAAAAGGGGGGAATTGTGAGTTGCTGCAAGGGAGGAAAATACAGTGAGAAGAACGAAAGAGAGACAGATGAGAGAGGGAAACAAAGAAATAATAGTGATGCTGAAGATGAGCTTATTTGCTCCTTGGTGACACTGAATGGGGCAAGAAGGCATTGAACAAATACAGAATTATAACATCTTATGTAAGTTCCCACATAAAGGCCATATTCCAGCCTAGATCTTTGT
The DNA here is from genome assembly GCF_025201925.1 of Gopherus flavomarginatus. NCBI lineage: Eukaryota > Metazoa > Chordata > Testudines > Testudinidae > Gopherus > Gopherus flavomarginatus. The sequence goes on from NC_066620.1 coordinate 90,879,144, forward strand.
GCAAATCTCCCACCAACATCAGTGAGAAACTGGCTGTACATTTAAGGTAGTATGAAGTAAACCTAAATTTATACAGATAGGTAACTTTGTAAGGTCTGGAAAAGAATTTCCTAACCACAAGTGCAATTTTCCAAAACTGTGCAGAACAGGTAGTAGGGAAAGTCTGGATGTTCATGGTGGATGGTGAGTTTAGGAAAGAGGGCACTGGAAGGTTGGTATGCCCATTGGGGCAGGGTTGAGGTTGTGGTGGGTTGTCTGTGGGATATAGTGGTTGTGTAATAGTCAGATGTGTGTCACTGGGTGGAGAAGTAAAAGATAGGTCCTGTTAGATGCCTTACCTTTTCATTTCCTTGCTTTTTTGTATTTTTTTAGGTATGTTCTGTATAGAGGGATGCTAACTCTCACACAACCTAGTGTTGGTGTGCTGATTAATTACTGAACTGAAATAACATGTCAATATTTCTTGTCACTTAGCAGATACATAATTGTAATCATTAGACTTTTATAAATTGTTTGCATATTATAGTTGAAAAATAGGATTACAAAAATACTGGTAGCCTGGTTTTTATTTTTATTTGCATAACAAAAATGGCTGTTTTGTTAGCATCAGTTTCCTGATTCTGCTGTCTACATTGCCTGCTGCTGCTGTTTGTAGTTATTGTTTATAATTTGTATTGCAAGAGCACCTCTGAGTTCTGGTCATAGGACCTAATTGTGCCATATGTTCTACAAACAAACAAAAAAGATGGCCCTGCCTCAAAGAGCTCTCATTGTTTGTGGAACTCCTTTTATACAAATAACAAGGTATGTTCAAAATGTTACCGTTAAAGCTGGTGGCTGGCCTAGTGAACAGAGCACTAGACTAAGACTAAGGAGATCTGCATTCTATTCATAGTTCTGCCACTGGCCCACTGGAGGAATTTGTATAAGTCATGGCACCTCTGTGCTTCAGTTTCCCCATCTTTAAAATGAGGGGAGGGAGAAATAGTACTGACCACCCTGTAAAGCCTTTCGCTGCCAGAAAACTCTAAGTTAATAAATAATAATAGTAATATCTAAGGTTCCATTTGTTAGAAGGTGTCAGTCCTTCACTGGTGATTTTTATGTCCTTTATTCTGACCATTAAAATTAAAAAAAACAAACTCTCTCTCCCCTTCCCCCTCCAACCCCCCCCCCAACAAACAAAAAACACCTAAAAACCCTGCAATATCTGACGTGTGTATTTCATGGTGACAGACGAAGTGGGAGAAGCCACAAAATTTAGATTTTCTTTGGCTTCTTAGGTTTACGTGATCTTTTTAGAGTGAACAAATCCAAGCCCATTACTAAAAAGAAAATCAGACTCAGAATTAAATTTGTGCATTGGTACCAGCCTTTTCCTGTTTTTAAACATAAAATTTATGGTGTTTTTAAGACAAAGTCTGCAGTACTAAATCAAAACTTTTCTGTTAAAATGTTTTTTGATGGAAGATTGGGTTGTTGTTTTTTTACTGTATGTATGTATTTATTCTGCACAAATTGTCTGCTTAAAAAAAAACCAAAAACAAAAACTGAATACTTTTTGTTTTTTCAGTCCTCCGCTCCCAAATTAAAATGTTCTGTAAGGAGAGGGGGGACATATTTTACAACCAACTATAACAAATATCTGTGAAAATGAATATATCATTAACATTAAAGAATAACTGCTACTGAACAGACTCCTGTGAAAGTTTTAAATATTTTGTATCTATTGGTAGCTTTGGCTACATATTCTGTCAGCTGCCATATTGCAGAGTGAGATGAGCAGAACTGGGGGACCTACTCATAATGAGCAATATATTCCTTTACTTTAGCCCCTGTTTTCTATTTGCCAGTGATCTGTGATTTTTAAGAATGTGTTCATTATTTTGAATTATTCAATGAATAGTTTTTATGTGAATATATTGCAGACTATGGGATGCGCACAAATTATTTGCCGCAAGTGTTGCTTTGGGTATTTGTACTTCCTTATTTGCACCTTGTGAATCATTCTGGTCACATAAATCAAACCATATTGTTTCCGCTCTTGGATTAGATGACTCCCAGACTCATGAAGAGCCTTCAAAATGGCCAGCAACACGAATAGTTGTGTAAATACATATTTGTGTAAGTATTCGGAACACTTCCTCTTTTAGTCAATGATCTTGGGAACAAGAATGAGCTCAACTGAGTACGGAAATCAAGTAAAATGACTGATGTATACCCTTGTAGTGAATTCATGCTTTTTATTTATAAATCTTTGAGTAATCCCTCATGAGAGTGTACTATAGAATGTAATAGGGGTTAAACCAAAAGTATTCTATATAGATTATTCAAAAATATAGAAAGTGTTTTTAATCATTCTATGGAATTTGGTGGCTGAGATATAATTATTACATTCTGTAAGATAATTTAGCAGAAACTATAAAAAGGCTGTCATTTTTATTGAATTACAAAGGACTTTTACATAAGGGATTTTTTTAAAGGTGGTATTTACTCAGTGCTAGGACAAAGTCTTATCTGTCTTTATCATTTTGCCTCTTCCTCCTCCCTGCATCCCCTCACTCTCCTTCCCCTTTCTGGTTACAGCTCCACTTTTCCGGCAGGTTACATTTCACAGCTGTGGCTCCTCTCTAACCCATGCAGAAATCATCTCTCTCATCTGCTGAATCTTGAATCCTGGATGACTTTACCCTTAGATTTTGCTAAATTTGCATTCCCCTTTCTCTGGCTATTTTTCCTTATTCTTTCAAGGGAGTAGACCAGGGTTTCCTCGAGTGGGCAGAAGAACAGAGAATGGGGGGGACACATCAGACAGCCTACTTTGCTGTCTTTCTGAAAGGTCACAGTTTCAGGTCGAATTAGGCAAGTTTTGGGAGTTTGTTGGTTAACTCTAATTGTTTTTTAAAAAAACAAACAAAACCAAAACCAAAACGTTGTTGTAAAGTAGCTTCTAGATAGACACATGAACTGCTTTTCATAACATGTCTAATGATGTAAGTGCACTGAATACAGAACTCCTGATGACTTTGATGGGAGTTCTGTATGGGGAGCTCTTACAGGATCAGAATGAACATTTGTAATTGCAAACGCAAATACCACCTAGAATATATTTTGACCATATTGCATTGGCATCATTTGCTCTGAGGGACGCACACATCTGAATCAGCTGGGTGGAGAGGATCGTTTTAACTTTTATTTATTTTTGCACAAGAAAAGTTGGTTTGATTTCTTAGATTAAGGCCTGATTCTGCATTCTTTTCACACTCAAAAGTGGTGTTGAAGTCAATGGGAGTTTCTATGAGATACAAAGCATGTAGGATTGTGCACTATTGTTGTAACAGCCCTATCATTCCACAGTGACACTAGAAGTTGTATTATACTGGGTTTTGAATAGAGCTGGTCAAATAATGAAAAAATGAATTCACAAACAGATATGTGAATAAACAAATACAAATTTCTGTTGATTTTATTCCTGTTTATTCATAATATTCAGATAATCACCAGGCATTCATGAAAATGTTCTCAAATCAAGAAACGTTCCAAATGTATATCTTAGAGAATAATGAAAATTAAATTTTATATTTGTTCTAATAATGCAGTCATGTAGTCAGGAAGCAGAAACAATATTATGGGACCAATCATCCATGAATAACAAATAGTTAATGAATAATATATAAATGAAGTGAACAGTTTATAAATAACTCTTGGCCAGAAAACTATTTGTCTGGAGTATTTGGTGATTTCTTACAAATACAGAATACATGCTCAATGGAGTATGAATGATTTGTGGGGTGTGTATGTATAACAATATAAAAAGCCAAACTATGGCAATGTTTTGGTTTGATTAATACTGTTCAATTAGCTATAGTTTTGGATAAGCAACAATACAGGGACTTAACAGATTTTCAGAGTCTAGCAGGGTTTGTGAAAACATGCACTGAAAATGTAGAGATTCAGTAACTAATTTAATCTCATACTGACTGCAATACCTAAACACAGTAAAGCTGAATTTTGGATGGAGTGGTATCTTTAATTTTTGTTGGTGATTTTCCTTGTTGACAGTTTTTTTTACTCTAATTTAACAGTCTTTTTTTCTATGTAAGATATTTTATTAAATATTTTGTAACAGTAACTACAGATATTTGCCTAGCAGTTGACTGCTCATTAATGTATGTGGTTGTACTAGGCGGTTTACAGACAGAGATAAAGACAAGGTCCTTGCCCTGAAGAGCTTACAAATTTATGTCAGCAAAATATTTGCATTTAAAAATAGGTTGCAACATTAAAACACCATTCACTAATCTCTTCTTTCTGTAAACTAAATCTTTTGTAAAGGAATTGTATTCTTTTATAAATCTCTAGGAATCCTGATTGCATTCACAAGAAATAACATATTCACATGCAAGCAAACAAAAGTATTTACTTTCTGTCCAACTTCAATAGATATGTGAAATTACAGTTGTTAAGCTTTTTTGACAAAAAGACAAACAGTATGAAATGGAAAGTATGAGTCATGAAAGCAAATCGACTGGTTTTGTTTTTCTGTATTTCAATTCAGCATTTTTAGGTAAAAATAGGTTATATATGTATGAAATCAACTTTACCAAAACCTTCCCACTTCTGTTTCTGTTGGTTTTTTAAATTAGTTCTATAATCTGTTTTGACATCTTGTACTTTTGCAAACTGTGTGGATTATTTTCCATAGCTACAAAGCATTCATATAACTGACAAAAGCATTTCACTAGGAAGGCTGTATGATCTTGAGAGAAATATCATCTCATTTGATAATTTTCAGGATTAATGGTGATGATACATTAGGGCTTTGATCTTCAAACTGAAATAGTAGTCATCCTAGCCTTTTTAAAACTGTACCTGAAGTAATACGTAAAAATAATTGTATTACAATGAAAAACAAAATCTTACTTTAATGTAAGTATTTGTGAGTGGAAAAATAAGTAGCTACTTTGGGAAGAAGGATAAATATTTTGAGTTAAAATAGAAAGATTATATGTAGTTCTCTTTCTCAACTGCACTTGTGAACATTGTCAGGATTCTTAATATAAACCCCTGTGTTCAGGGGGTTTATAAATAAATTAGCCATAACAATTAACTCAGGAATGAAACCTGGCAATTAAATGTTTTGGTCCATCTAGAGATAAAGGTGTACCTAAAAGAAAATAGAATATTACTAGTTACAGCAGTTTTTTTGTCTGACAAAAATATATTTTAAAATGAATATTTGCAAATTAGTTATTGTATTATGTAGACCAAGAGCTTTTTAAAATGTGCAGTCACATATATAAAGAATGCATGTAACACATAAGTTATCAATACGTACGTATGATAGATATGCAATAGTTTATGTATTTATAATACTATATACATGTAATACAGATAAGTGCTAATACTCATACAAATACTTTGAATTCATGCTTTTTATGGATTAGTGTTATAAATCCATAATATACAAATAAGAGAGAGTGTTATGGTACCAATTCAAAAAGAGCATGCAAAATAGAGAAACATGTTCTGTAATTCTGATCCATTATGCACATACTAGTGTTGATCTGATTTTATAGTATACTGTGTTAAATATAAGAATAATGTGCAAAACTCAACAGGTCTCTGAAAGAGCCTCCATAGGTCTATATACATATAAATAAACAGATTCCCCTTATTTTACATTATCGAAAAATCAAAACAAAGGAAATTTGTCCACAGAAATACCATACCTATTCCAATATCTGAGCACAAAAGGGTAAGTAAAGAATAATTCCTTTGCTTTTGTGAGTTCAAATTAGACCTTGACCTTTGTTAACTCAGTTTATGGTGGTTTATTTTATGCAGGAAGGTAGGAATGTAAATTCGAATAATCTTTAATTAAAGAGTTTGGTTTGTTCTTCCAATAGTAGCTCTAAAAGAACTTAACAACATTGCTAGAATGAGGGTTTTTTAAAAAAGACCTTTCCTACGGGTTTTGAAAAAGAAGAGAGAACTGTCTGTAGCTTGCTCTATATGCTAAAACTGGCAAATAGGGAAAGAGAGTAAATAATAACTGAAGATGAGCCTGAATCTAGTAAAGGAGGGAAGTTTACATTAAATGCTTCTGTTAGACTCTTGAAGCTCTCATTTAAGTTTGGGATAGTATAACAAAAGTGTGTGCTCCCCAAGGCAAAATATTTTGTGTTCTGAATTTGATACAATTGTAATAGGACTTTTTTTTTTCTATTTTGGAGGAAGAGCTAAAGGTTTGGAGAACAGCACTTTAGATGCTACTATTATTAATACTAAATTTCTTAGCTGATACCTTTTAACCAAATATAGGATCCGACTGTTTCTGTGGAGGCTGCTGCAAATCGCCCCCCAGAACAACTGCAGATGCAAGGAAAGGCCCCCAGCACCGGGCACTTAACTGTCAGAATAAGAAAGGAACAGTAGACTAGCTTGTTCGTGGATTTTACACCGCTGGATGTCTGGGGAAAAAAATCGTTTCTCAGACAAGCGAGGACTAGTTTTTTCTCCCTGAAAGAACTGCCATCGTAATGTAAACGTAACTCTTTAATAAGCAAGTCGGTGGCTATATTTTCTTTCACGGGGACTTTCTAATGGTGGTATAATTCCTGATGAGACTGATTTCCGTTAGCTAATGAATTTTCACTACGATTTAGAAACAAAAATGACAGCATCCCTCTAGAAGAGGATGTTCAAATAAGAGGGCTAGCTTAACCAAAGGCAGACACGCACGCAGTTGATTTCTACTTAAGAAAATATCAAACACCTCGACTTTGTAGTTTGTTTTTAAACATGCACCTTAGAGAGAGAGAGAGAAAGAAATTTTTCCACGGAGGGGGAGGGGTATTATTAGGCTATTAAAATGTGGGATGGCCGTTACTACTACACGGAGCCGTTCTTACATCCTGTTGTAACTCTGCTCGTGGTACTGTTTATGCTTGGTCGCATCTTATTGTAACTGCAATGACGCCCCCCTCCCTTTTGAGGGTGAAGGGCATATTTAAAACTCCCATATCGTTTCCTTTTCTACGTGGTGCTGAAAAAGGATTTAAAGTGAGAACGAAAGCCGGCTTGTGTAGCCTTATTGGGGAGCTCCTCAACCCCCCCCGTGTCAAACCTCTCCGGAGGATGTGCTCGGGGCATTGCTTCCCACCACAGCCCCCCATTATTAGGTATTGTTTTGTCTGACACGCTGACCAACTGAGGTTTATTTTCCAAACATCCCGCTTTACTACCTGTCATTTCTTTGTGGGTCCTAAACTGTGCGGTGTTGACAGGTCCATGCACTGCTAAATGAGAGAGCCTGGAAAGCCACCATGGCGTTTACCCTGGGGTTTCCGATTAATGATGCATAATTTCAAGCAGAGGTTGGGTTTCTTTTTGTGGTGGCTGTGTTGTTTCTGTTTGTTTTAAGAAAGCTATGCAATCTTATAATTCATTTTACCAATCTGAGTGTGTATGTATATGCCCTAAACTCAACCGCAAACTTTAATATGCTACTCCTCCATGCATATCTTTCCCCAGAGTCTGGTGTCAGTTACGCTCCATGTAAATCTGGAGTAACTCTAGCGAATTTAATGCATTTACTTCAGATTTGCACCACTCCCCCGGGGAGATCAGGATTTAGTTCTTCGTGGGGCTGGGAACAGGGAGTTTTATGAGGGAATTTAAACATGCGAACTATTTTTCGGGCTGTATGAGCGTAAGAGAAACTTGGAGCGTCAGACAAAATAGTAAATGGGAGGAGGAGAGGTGTTCTGCACATCGTTAAGTCCCTCTCTCTCTCGATATGTATAAATTGAGAGAAGGGGTGGGTGGTGCTTAGCTAAGACTGGACTATGCTCCCAGCAGTGCTCTAGCACATACTCATCGCGTCTGCTCACATCAGCCTCTTTGATCGCCGAGGCTGGAACCAGCTCGGGTATGGGACCGGTTAGGAAACAAAGAAAACCCCAAAGCCCGAGCGTCCCCCGCCCCGTAGCTAGAGCGTTTGCTGTGGCTGCCGTGCGGGCGGCTGGCAGGGAGAGGCGCGCAGGCAGCCGAGGAAGCGCTAGCTCCGCCAGTGGGCGGTGTCTGGCGGCGGGGGCCGGGGCTGAGGGAGTGCGGCGGCGATGCTCCCCGCCTCCCCCGCAGACACACACACGGAAATGTTCGTATGGCGGGGAAGACGCTCCAGCTGCTTTGAATCGCGAGGCGAGCGCGTGCCGGCGAGGGGACGCTAAGGGGGGACTCGGAGCGGAGCCACTTCGCGACCAGCAGCAGCGCCGTGGCCCCTCCGACCTAAAGAGGGGGGTGCAGATGTGACGCCAGTGGCAGGGGGCGAAGCTGTTTCCCGGGGGATCTGCTGGGGGGCAGGGAGAGCACCTCGCCCGCAGCGCCTCTCCTCTGCCCGCCGCTCCGCGTCTCCGGCAAGCGTCCTGCCTCCCAGCGCCGCCGAGGGGCGGGCGGGCCGGCCGGGCGATGTCCAACCCCGAGAGGCTGCTCTCAGCCCGCCCCCAGACCCCGCTGGCTGCAGCCGGGGGAAAGCCCGGCTCCGGCACTGTCCGCTCCTATGGTCAGAGCAACGGAGGCAGCGCCGGGGCTCCTCCTCCGGGAATCGGCTCGGCTGCCTGCAGCTCCCTCTCTGCCCTGCTTCCAAGCAGCTGCCGCCGCCGCGCCGCTGGGACCGCCGCCGCCGCCTCCTCCTCCTCGGGCATCGTCCCCAGAGCCGCCGCTGCTCTCTGGGCTCCTCCAGTCCCCCCCTTCCCCGCCCCTGCTCCCTCTTCCCTTCGCTCCTCGCCGCCGCCTCCTCGCCTCCCCCCCTCTGCTGCCTCTGCGCTCGCAAGTCTCCAAGGAAGGGGGGGAGGAGGAGAGGCGGCAGTGGCGGCGGCAGGAGGAGGAGATGTTGGAGGAGGAGAAGCAGCAGCAGCAGCTCCCTTGATCGTCCATCTCAGCAGCAGCAGGAGCAGCAGCAGGAGCAGGCTGTTCTTCTCTTCCTCCATCCAGGGCTTGCTGCTCCCTTCTCCAGCCGCCGGACCCCGGCAGCACCAGCCGCGGCTCCTCCTCGCCCCAGCTGCCTCTCGCCTGTGGTCCTACAATTTCCTGGGTGCTGCAGCAGCAGCCGCCCGCGGCGACGGGATCCGAGGAGACGGCCCCGGCAGGAGCAGGACCCCTAGGCAGCGGCATAGAGGCTCCTTCCTCTCCTTCTCGTCTCCCCTGCTGCTAAGGCCAGACATGGAAGATGGATCTTCTTCTACAAGCTGCTTTAGGAGGTTTACAGACTGTTTCCTGGGCACAAGTAGGTGGCCGAGCACTTAGGGCAGGGGCTGGCTGCGTGCCTGCGCGGGGAGGATGAAGGGAGGGCTGGGTGCACGGACGGGGGGTTGGGGCGAGCTTCGCGAAGGGGGAGGCCTTTTATTCTCCGCGTGGGGAGGATGGGGTGGCTGTGGATGCACAGAGCAGGGTGCGTAAAGCTGCATGGAGGAGGGCGTGCATGGCGGAAGGAGGTGGTGGGTGGATTGAGTTTTATTTTGGGGGAGGCTCTGATGTGTTCGGAATTTCTCTCTCGAGCATTATTTCGGAATCAGTTGTAGTGCTCGCTGGGGGCGGGTAGAGAAATCAGTGTTTGGCTTGGTGCATGCTTGTTTGGCCATTCATACTATGGGTACCATGGGGGAGGATCGGAGACTTTCACCTTTTCTGGGCTCGGAACTTGCCTAAGTCGTAAAATCAGCAAGCTTCTGCTCTCTCAAGGTGCGGGGCGGGAAAGCAGCAGCAGAGAATATGGAAGCGGGACCAGGAAGGGTGGGATGGATGTTTGGAAGAAGACGAACAAAACCCCCACGCTCCGGGCAGCTCTGACACAAGGAGATGGGTGTGTGTTTGCTCGCTCTTCAGCATCCAGTGCCCTCTCCTCCTGGCGGTAGCTTTCAGTGCCGCCGGGATAACAACAGCCACGGCAGAAACACGTGCTGCGGGATACCGCTGGGGTGAGGAGGTGCTCGAGTGGCGGGAGGCTGGAATCTATGGGGCTGGACAGTCACAAGGGACTTTCTTACATCTAATAGCTTCCACCCCCAAGCGAACGATCACCCCCCCCAGCAGGTGTCGGTGGGCTCAGTTACAAAAGTGCCAAGAGGTGGCAGTGGGACCCATACATCCAGCGTCCTCCTCCCTGCTCTGCTCAGTCGGGGCCCGGGGCAGGCTCGCCGGTTGTCCGGGGGAGCGGGGGTTCCTCGGTGCTCCATGGAAGGCACAAGGTGGCGGGGTGGTTTGGAGGGCCGGCGGCAGGGGTGGGGCAGGTTATCGCGGGGGGGGGGCGATTAGGGGTAGCGTGGACAGGGGGCAGCTTTGAGAGGAGGGCGGGTGCCGGGGAATGGAGCACAGGGCGGGTGGGAGCCGCTGGCAGCCAGCGCCGAGCTGCCAAATCCGCGAGGTGGTGAAGGGAGCGAGGCTTGGCGTTGCAGGACCGCTCCATTCATAACCCAGCGCCAGGCTCTCCCTCCGCGCCCGTGTGCCAGCCTCCCTGCGAGCGACCCCCGGCCTGCCCCCCACCCCCGCCGCGGCCGTGCTGCGCTTCGCGTCGCCCCGCCACCCTTCCCGGCTGGGAAAGGCGGTGGGAGTCGCGCTCTGGACGCGGGGCCGTTGCACACAGAGGGAAAGGTTTGCACACACAGAAGGAAGGGCGGACAGACGGGGCTGTTTTCTGGGACCTCTCCCTGTTCTATTTAGTGGGCCGCATGAACTAGCCATTTTCTGACCAGGCGCCTGGATCGGGCCTTTCTGTGCCGAGGCGCTGGACCTGGGGCTGCTGCGGCACCCCATGACTTGAAGTGGTTTACAGTGTGTTTCAATCGCTGTTAGCGCCCCCACTATACAAATTGTTCCAGCATCTCTGGTTCTGTCTTAGGAGAAATTCATTTCACCCAAGTGCAGGTATTTGTGAAACTGTAGTGAACTTTCTCCACTGAACTTGAGTTGCATCAACCCCCACCACCCCAATGGTATTGTAACTGTACTAGTGTGAAAACGCTTTGGGGCTGGTTTTGACACCCAGTTACTGCATTATTTTTTTAAAAATTGTTGAATCATAGTTATTTTTGATGTCACAGGTTCACTTTGATTAGATGACTTTTTTGGGTGCATGTAAAAGCTATTTGTTTCCAAAATGTCTATATTTATGTATGTAAAAAATTTCAGGGATGCCAGCTAAAATCGGGCCACGTTGCTTGATAACTCATCACTGATTTTAGTGTAATTAGCATAGTGAATGTTTGTTGTTTTTGTGATCTGATCCGTGTGGGAAAGGACGCCCTTACATGTGCCTCGGCACGTCTTTCCATGTTGATTTATATGTCACCCTGCCATACAATCAAATGTGTATATATAGCTGTTTATGCATGTTCACATGCACAGTGTTATCACACTACGAAAATGTATAGCTAATTCCAGAAGTGCTTATAGAAGTAGAAATTGGAGGAAAAAAAAAAAAAAGCCAAACCCATGGGGTTTCTTGCTGTCTTTATTCCTGTTCCCACTTTGAGAGAGATGGTAGAAGGCTACTCATACTTACAGCACAAGTCAGATTTTTAAAATAAATAGTCTGAGAACAAGAGACTAAACCAGAGAATTTCTGCCAGTTGGGCAGTTCTCTGGCACACATCATCAGAAAAAAGATTTGCAGGATTATTATGTAAAATGTTTTGAAAACATGAGTCCAGTTCACAGAGAAGCTCTTAATAAATAAATAAAGGGAGAAAGTCAAACAAAATACTGGAGTCTAGACAGCTTTAGCGGGGCTATTGCAAAAGGCAGAACTATATCTTTTGGAAAATGCACTTGTCAGTCCACGTTTGGAATGCCACGTGCGGTACTGGTTACAGTACCATAAGAAGGATATTACTTTTATGAAGACGGTGAGGTAGTGTAGGATAATGACTCTGATGTATTATACTATGCATATCTCAAAGTTTATTATTTTCTATTATCAAACACTGTGTGGGTGTAAATAAAATCTTTGAAAAACTGCGCAATATAATGACTAAAGGCAGTTTGCATAAGGAAAGGTTATGGGAATTGGGATGGGTTTCTCAGAAAAGAGACATTGAGGTGACCTAATTGAAGTTCTCAGCATTGTGATGCAGATGAAGTTGCTAGGGATTTATTCCCTCACTGTTCTCCTCCCACATGAACACGCTAACCAGGCTAATAGTGGCATTCAAAATATTAGCTAAAAGCTGATTATTTTTTATTTCAGGTCCTGCAGTATCAGTTCATGCCACATCTGGCTGGTTCTTGCTCTGCTGTGATGACCAAACATGCCACATACTGGTTTTGTCACAACTAGAGCATTGCACTGGCCTGCAGTGGGTCAGGTAAATGTCTTTTATCATTATATTGTGTTTTTCAAAGTTTTAAAACTATGTATTTAAGATAATTTGGGATATAAAATAGTAAACTTTGGGAAACATTCAATATAATACATCCATAAGACTGGATTTTGGGTCCATCCTCCAGTGGAAATTCCACAGTAGCTGTGATATTGTAAGTTTGTTGTTTTTTTGTGTGGAATGGTCTGAATTTCCAAGAGGCCATTTCTGCAAACACACATATAACTTTCCATATGTGTGTCGTACAGGACTACACGCATGCAGAAAATTACTAGTATGCATAAGTATTTGCAGACTGGAGACCTGTGCTGGTAGAAACACTATATTGTGACACTGATATTTTGGGCCTCATGTTTGCACCTCATGTCTCAATAATGCTTTGTTATGATGCCACAAGTTTGTCGTGCATTTAAATGTGACAAACTTAAAGCATCACTACGCAGTAATCATCTGAGAAGGATGGATGTATTGGGATGTGGAAGGCTGAGGAAAGATGAGATTTTAGCTAAAATAGTATCTTGAATGCCTCTGATAGCCTGGCTAATGGGAAACTCAACCTGGGATCAAGCTGTTTTGTCTCTGGCTTATGTATCATCACTTGTCATCAAGATTCTGTAGGACAAATGTTTGTCTTCAGCAGTGATTCACTAGTGTGTAACTGTGAGCAGAAGTAGGTTTTGCAATTGAATCTTCCTTTAAAATGTAGTTGATGATGCAGTAGTCAGCATAGGCTTTGGCTCTCACTCTCATAAGTGTACTGATTCTGCATTGTTTAAGGAGTAGAAATTTCACTGAAGTAATATAAACAATTTTTTGTGAGTTGGGATATCACTGAAAGGCTGTATCAGGATTGTTCTGTTGTTCTAGGCATTGTGCAAACATGTAGGAACACCGGGGCCTTTCTGTGAAGAGCTTTCACTTGTTTCTTTTGAAAAAGATTGTGTATATCAGGGAGTAGAAGGGAATGGGAGCAGTGAAGAGCAGGGTAGTGATAAAAAGCTCATGAAGTTACATAGGTTAGCTATTGAACAACTTCATGGCTCTAAATCTTGTGATTTATTTAATAAATAAATGAGCTGTTCCTTAGCATCATTGGTTGACTGATTTCTTTTAGGCATCGCGGCAGAATTAGGTCTTAAATTGGGGAGGTAGTGATCTCACAGATCAGTTAGGGAGCACATGCCTTGTGGAAGGGGCAGTGTGAAAGCACAAGAATCTTTGTGGGAGAAGCAAACAAATGGACACTGGGATCACACCATTTGAGTGAGATGCCACTTTTACCTGGCCACTTTTCAGAGTAGGACAGTCGTTTTGTTGGATTAAAGCTTTATGACTGTAATGAAGTCTCCCGACACGCACGCTGATCTCCTTCCTGCCTTTGGTAGTGGTATCAGGTATTTGAGCCACTGTCATTTAATCTGATCTGGTGGAAATTAGAGTGTTAGGATGGGTATATATGTATGTGTTTATATAACTTTCACACCCAAGCCACTGAGTCACTTATCTCTGATAAAACTCAGTATTTGTTCTTACCAACTTTTTAATTTGTTGTACAGACCAAAACTTCCTCGTATTCAGCTTTAAAATTGTTCTCATTCGTTATTCTAATACCAATACAGTGTACATAGCAGCTTCCAGTACATTTTTTGAAATTTGTTTTAATTTACTTTTAGCTTTATAAAACATACCCATCAGACACTCTCTGAATGTATGTTCATAATTTAAAAACATAGCACAACTTAGTGTCGGGCTTGAATATATCCAAAATTATATAGGGTTTCAGCTGAATAATAGTTTGGTCAATGAGATTTAAATGAATAACACTGTTTAAAGAATAGTCTCTGTTCATTTTCTAGTTATTATTTAAAAAAAATGGCATGTTTTCCTTAGCACAGAATTTACACCTTTTGTACTTAAGATGTTAATGATTTTTATCACTATGTTCTCCAGCTCACACAGGAAATGTTAAACGACAATAAAACAAAACCAAAAAACAACCCATTATCACCTGTAGGTGAATGCTTTCCATAAAACTATCCCTCTATATTCGACCTCTTGGTCCTTATTCTCAAAGGAGAGCTGCACAACACCTTCAAATGACAAACGTGGGAGCTTAAATTCATAACTTTTTGATACTAAAACTCATGGATTGAATAGAGACACTGGCTTTATGGCTTATTACAATAATTTATAACCCACTTACCCCACCCCCAGCATTTCCCCCACCCCATGTGACTGGAGAGGTGTTGGCACTTCACCTCAAATGGTCCCTGAAATATGTGTTAGCTGCTTATGCTAAACAGTCTGTTCCACCTTGTATTTAGCTGTGATACTCTGAGTACCTTTCCCAGACCTGAAGAAGAGCTCTGTGTAAGCGCAAAAGCTTGTCTCTCTCACCAACAGAAGTTGGTCCAGTAAAAGATATTACCTCGCCCTCCTTGTCTCTCTGATATCCTGGGACCAACGCAGCTGCAGCACTGCATACGATGTTTTTTTTAATTGTTGTTGTTTAAACTTAACTGCGTTTATTTTCTTTGACTCAGTGTATTTTGGTCTTTTCTACTCCCTCTGCTGGCTGTTTGAATTGTAAATAACTATATCAAACTCCGGTGTTAAATCCGTGCTGATATTACCAATGCTTTCAGAAACATTGGTATTCAGAATTGCAGAAGTCCATATTCATTTCAATCTTCATTAGAAATTCAGAAAAGCCTACAGTTGGTAAATGAAAAAAAATGATGGAAAAGGAAAATACGTTCAAATTTCTAAGAAGGGTATTCTCAGTTTTGTTTTTACTTTGCATTGATTTTAACTTTAGAAAAGTTGATGTCCTTTAGCTGCAGTGAGCATCTCCTTAGCAGTAAATAAACATCACACTGCACTGGAAAGTCTCAGATGGATGCATTATACACCAAACAATTTTCTGTTATATTAGCGTATTTAAAAACTGCAGAAAGGGCCATGAACTTTTTTTTTGTAAGGTTACCACAATCAGTGCTCAGTCTTACACTTGAACATGTGCCTACATATCTAAATATATCTTGTACAAATGCAATGGCTAGTTGTGCAGGAAACTTGATTTGTGCACCAGTGTACAATAATTGTCTTATATAGCACCTACCATCCTTGCGCATTTTACAAACTAAGCCAGGGATTGCTTCATGTACCACTGAAATGCAGCAACTTCTGGAGGGGAATAAGGCAATTTTAAGACTGTATAGCAACATTTCAGAGCCGAAAGTAAAGACTACTGTATTTAGTTGAAACTGCAAGGGAAATTTTTGGACCATGCCTCCAGGATCTTTAGTGACCACCAGTGGTTAAGGGCAATGTTTTGTACCTCATCTGTGCTAGTGTTCTGGTTTAATTCTAACACAGACTGAATCACAGCATCGCTTCCTGCAACACCTGGGTGTTTCTTCTTCTGTTCAGATGCTTACATAGCCTGACTCTGCTTAACTTGTGAGACCTGACTGGCACTCTGCACAGATTTGTGTGGTTGCATGTGGAATTTAAGCAGAATCAAGCCTCAGCTCTGCTGACTTATTCTATCCAATGCCAGGTTTTTACTATCTAATTCAAACAAAGCAAGGAAACCAAGTTTTGATTCTGGAAGATTTCTTTTTAATGTAGCTATTCATCGTCACAGTAGTCATTTAAATGTAACAAAATGGCATAATTCTGTGGTTGGTTTGTTTCTTCATTACTTTTTTGTCCTAAGGTGTAGAACAGCAGGAGTTATTTAGGCTGGTCCCTTGATCTGCAGTGATCTGTTACTCAAAGAATAACATTCAGAATGAATTAGTATTGCTCACTCTCGCAGGTGATTTTGGCACATGCTGCAAGCAGTCACACCATGATGCAAAAAACTCTAGTCTTATGTGATTTTCAGGCTTGCCCAGAGAAAAACTCCCTCTGATTGTCTGCCTTCCCTACTCCCTGCCTCCTGGGGTGGACAGGCAGTCACAACGGCTGCAGGCAGTGCTCTCTCTGTCCGCTTAAGGGCTGGCAGAATTGTTCTGGGGGCAAGGAGCAGCTGATATCACTTTCATAAGGAGGAATCAGAGCCTAGCAGCTCAGGATGGCTCTGCTCCCTCCTTCCTCTTCCCTTGTGAAAGTTTGTCAGCTCATCTATGCTCCTTTCCTCCTGTTTCTCCATCAGCCTTATGCCGGGAAGGGGCAGAAAAGGACTGCTGCTGGAATTGTCCCAGGACTGGGAAGGGAGTGGAAAAATCCCTAGACCCTCTCCATCTTTCACTCCCCTTCTCTCCCCAACTTGGTAGGGGTTGGAGAACAGTGGTTCTCAAACTTTTTTTAATTTGCGGACCCTAAACACAAATTCAAATAGAGGTGTCAACCCCTATGGAAATCTTAGTCTGTGGATCCCCAGGGGTCCATGGACCACAGATTGGGAACCACTGGTGTACAACATCCGCAACAGCAGGAGGCCAACGGGTGGGCAGAATTGATGTGGGCTTGAGGGGCAAAAAACGATTGATTTGGAGCTGAGAGCAGACACACGTTACAGGGCTGGAGGTGCGGAACCGATTGTTGTAGGAATGGATAGTAAGGTGGCCACTCATGCATCCCCAGAATACCAATACTGGACATTCCGGTACATCCAGGAATGTCATGAGCTGACGGAGCCTACGTTACTCTGCCCCTGGAGGATGCCAGCGGAAACAGCATGTCTTGCACTTCAAAATAGCATCCTCCATTTCCAGTGCTGGGCAAAACCCATATCTGGTTTTATACCAGTACCAGACAGCAGACAAACCTTGATAAAACAGGACGGTCAAGCCTGAAACCGACAAAAGGCCTACCGAGTAGCGGAGAGGGAGCTGGAGGGGAGACAGAATTATTTAGATGACATTTTTGAGTTTTGGGAGAAGTTGGAAACCTTCCACAGCATCAGAAGCACTTTATACACTTTTCTCTAATTTTATGCAAATTAAAGATCTGCTGCTTATTTTGACAGAAGATGTTGGCAGGTATGGATTTTGGAGAAGCAGAGTGAGCTGGAATCAATGTGCAAGACAGAATTAGTTCTGACTATTCATCATCTCACACACATTGGCAGTAGTCAGGGAGTTCAAAACACAGACAGACCAAATTCCACGATTTAATCTTTTCAACTCTCATGGATTTTTTGAGGGTCTGACTCACAATTTTTTGAATTTTTGGCATTGGCAGTACTGAAGAACATCAGTGAAACATGGCATCTCCTGTTGTGGGAATGGTGTGGTGGAAAACAGTATTGTGTATATGTATGTACTTAGATGACTGCTATTTCCTAAGATTCATTCATGTACGTAATTACAGTATATTCTTGCCAAGTATTAACAAATGCTGCAAGTGAGCCTCATTGTCTTCTCTCCTACCTTATGCACATCAAATCCACTATTTAAAAAAAAACACCCAATTTAAATTAGAGGTCAACGTGCTGTATTTTATCCTGAAGAAAAAGAATGAATCATTCTTGTTATGCTCACGAGCAATATCATTGGGATAATAAGGGTAATTATTAATTAGAGATGGATTTTGCTAATTGGTTTATTGTGAAACGCTTGGATCATTGTAAACCTATGTACTACGTAAATGGAGGATGAATTCATTTATACACCCTTCAGTCCCAGTGCCCTGAACTCATGCTAAAATTTAATAGTTTCAAACAGGTACAATTTAAAAAAAAAAAAAAAAAAAGCTGATAGAGCAATGTTTTCTTCTCTAAAATATTGACCTTCCCCGCAATACACCTGTCTGTATCCCAGGATAGGCAAGATTTAATCCAGGGCAAGTAACAGCTTTTCAGTACATTAAATTGTCACATCTACAAAAAGTGATATCTCACAGCCCCAAAGGGCTGGAAATGGGAGCTCTATACCACTGGGAGGGAGAATCCCTGATTCCTGGTGGGGTTTAGCATGCTAACCTAGCCCTAAAAGGTCACAAAATAAATGACTTTGGGATGTTAATCACAGCCCAGTTTTGGAGCAACCCAAACTACTTTAGTAGTTTGTTTTGTTTTAAAGTGGCTTTTCAAAAATAAATTATCTTTAAAAAAAAAATCCTATAACAACAAGAATAATAATCCTGATCTTGCATGATGGAGGGAACTTCAGAAGTTGTAGATGGTCAGAATCTAGATCATTTAATCCCTTTTCCTGCTTGGGAACACCTGATCTTTTAGGAATTCATGCTTTGCAGCTAAAAACATAAACTAGTATATGTACCCCTTAGGAGTGCAATTTTAATTTGCTTCAGCCTGTAGGGTAACACCATATTAGCAGAAAACACAATCTTTTCCTTTCCCTGGGTATTTCGGAAACATTTCTGCAACTCTCAGATTCTGTTGATTCAGAGAACAAGAGGCTAAATTTGGGCTCTCCTGTCTTTAGTGTGATAACTAGATATCTGTCCTTCTCCTTCACTATCTAATCTTTGTACCTCAACAGTAGTTCCTTCCATGATGTCTTATTCCATTTACTTCCAAACTTTTCTGTATATCTAAAGCTACTAGTCTCTCTTCTACACTGAGATTTCCTAAAAGCCAAGTTATGCCCCTCAGTATTTATCCCTCTGACTTTTCTCATGTCAAGCTTGTGCTATATTATTACCTGTTTGCCTGTACTGTCTATTTTATTTATTTTTGATATGCTTCTTTCATATATCTTGGAAACGTCTTCTAACTGAACTCCTTATTGCTTTCTTGGAGTTTTGCCCTGTTTCCTGTGTTTTGTCTTCATGACCCCCCCCCCCGCCCCTTTTAGGCCTTATCTGTTTCTCTGCTTAATATTATTTCTTTCTTATCCACCCATCAGCTTCTTCTAGCTGCTGTTTCCTTCCTGATTGCTGGATTCTGTAGAGATTCCTTCCCCTCCCCCCATATGCCTGACTCCTTGCCCTATCCTTATCTGCAGGTTTTAATTCCCCCTGTATACCCCCAACAGCTGTTTTCCTCTGAGCCAGTGCACTTGTGTTACTTCAATTCACGTTCATTTTACCTGTGTGTCCTGTTCTCCACTCTTTCTCCCCCCCCCTCAAGAATTCCAAATCACACCCAACAATCTCAAAAACCTTCCTATGTGTGTTGCATGTTTCCTGTGATTCACTGAATTTCCTAATCTGGCACCGTCTGCCTTGCCTTAAGTGTGATATCACTAGTATTTTTTTTTTCTTAAAGCAAACAGTTCTCATAAAAGGTGCAGTTTGCTGTAATAGAAAACTGAAGTAATCTATTCTTATAACTGGTGCTGCCTCAGCCAGCGTGCACAAGTTTCTTCACACCAGCCTTCTGATGTGCCTCACTTCAAATCTGTAGGGAAACTACTTTTATGGGGAAGGAGGTTGTCTTTAATTTTCACAAATAATGTTTTTGAGTCAGCTTCCCTTGAGAAGCTGATCTTTAGCATAGATCCTAATTTGTGGAACTTAGTTTTCAGATCTGTCAGTCTATGATTATGAGTATAATCAGCTTCAGCATGGCTTTCAGGACTGCTGGCTTCTTTCCAGCCACTGCATCTAAGAGGCAAGAAACTCTAAGTGACTCAGGGTCATGACTAAATAATATTATGTCCTTTTCTAAGAACTGAAGGCCAAATTCCAGATGTAATGCAGAGTCTGGGAAGAACTAGGTAGCCTGGGAATGTGTACAGGTCTGCAGAAACATCTGTCCTGGTTGTGGAGGGAAAGGAGATTACTGCTTCCCCAGCCATCCCTGCAAAACTCTTTTCAGTGAAAACTCTGCATTGGTCAAGGATATTAACTAGGGGGAACAGGACATTGCTCCAGCCTTTCTTTCTCCTCATGATTCTACTCTGTGTAGTGAGAGAAACCTGCATTGGCTGTGTGGGAAGGACATGGTCTGTGATCCACAGGGGCCTCCTGCCTGCTGAGCAGTTGCGGAGATTCTGATTGTGGAGCTTGTCTGCACCTCTTAAATCTTATACCTTGGAATTGTTTGAACCAGTGCAGAGCTAGCATATGCTGTTGAATGGGCTAATGCAGTCCTTACTTCCACAAAATCATAGACCAATATTTCATCTTTAAAGCAGAGCCATATGTCATACAACTTGATAAGTGAAACAGAGTGGTCCATTGGATATGGCACCAGAGTGGAGGACTTTGATTTGTTGTGTGACTGTGAGCAAATCATTTGACCAATCTGTGTCTGTTGTCCCGTCTGTACTTTGTAAAACTCTTTGAAAGCTATGGATGAAAACTGCTATATAAGTGCTAAGTATATTTACAGGTTGGGGGGAATGTTTATCTATTCATGACAGGAGGCTAGAATATGCTAATAATTTTGACTGCAGATATTAGGGGAAAATGACAGCAACATATCTAGTTAAAGTGGTGGCATTGCAAAGAAATCAAAGTGAAAAACATTGTAGTAAAGAAAGAATGCAACATTTTCGGTGCTCAAAAGAACGTGATTGCATTTGAAGAAAAGTTGTACCCCTTTAGAGAAGGCTATCTTTAAACTCTAATTTATGTCTTTTTGGGGTAGATGAAACAATTTTTCCATTGCTGTGTAAATGATATCTGTCAGCAAGTTGTTGATAGGATTTTGTAGATATTCTTTCATTGAAGTAAGATGAGGTTTTTTCCTGTACGTGGCTCCAGCCCTTTCTTTAACTATCATCATCATCTCCCTTCAACAAAAATGTTTTTCTTTCCTTTATTTAATATCGATAAAAGTCACCAAGCATCCATGCTGGTATATTGTTTCTGAATTTATTTATACATTTGCAGTAAATGCCTAAAATGTGTATTCTTCATTTTTTGCAGTTTAAACATTATTATTCTTATCTGACTCATTTCTTTATACCAAACCTTTGTATATGTAAACTGGCCCAGTCTTTTACCATTTTCTGCTAAGTCACTCTAGGACTTTTCTGTATTTTCTTCAGTGCATTTCATTGTATCCTTTATTTGTAACACAATGATTAGTGCCTATTGTTCCTCTCCCTCCCGGCACAGTTTCTCTATAAATAATACAAATATGGTTACATACATACTGCTTGCCCATCTTTGATTTGTTAATCTGACTTTTCTCTAAAGCTGTGGTTCTCAGCCTTTCCAGAAAACTGTACTCCTTTCAGGAGTCTGCTTTGTCTTGCGTACCTCCAAGTTACACCTCACTTAAAACCTACTGACTTACAAAACAGACCTAGAAATACAAAAGTGTCACAGCATTCATGCTATGACTGAAAAATTGCTGACTTTCTCATTTTTACCATATAATTATAAAATAAGTTCTTTGGAATATAAATATTGTACTTGCATTTCAGTGTGTAGTATATAGAGCAGTCATTGTGTGAGATTTTAGTTTGTACTGACTTTGCCAGTGCTTTTTATGTAGCCTGTTGTAAAACTAGGCAAATATCTAGGTGAGTTGATGTACCCCCAGGAAGACCTCTGCATACCCTCGCGGTATGCGTACCCCTTCGTTGAGAACCACTGCTCTAAAGGACCCGTGTGTCGGTGTGATACCAGATGACAGTTATGTGGGCAGTATGTAAAGTACTCTGGCCCCAAGACAAGTGTCAATATTTGCTGTCAAGGTCACAACTATGATGTTCATTTGTGTTCACTTCCAACATGGCTGTAAGAACTGGACTTTTATTTGTTTTGGTGCATTCAGCTATGTGTAACTTAATGTGATGAACCACTTTGCTAGCACTCTGCAACATATTTTTTTAACATCTTTGAGGTTGACTGAGGCTGAATCAAAGCAACTGGTCATTCTGGAGAGACAAGAAACCATTTTTTCCAATCGCCTTCAAAAGGAGGGTTTTTTCCTATTTGAAAACATTTTCTCTGATGCTTATATAGTATAAAGAAGGGCTTTAGAGAAGCTGAATTCTTCTCCATAAATTATACATAAGAAAAAAGATGATAACAAAGCTGGCCACCCACTTAAAATGGTCAGTACCGAGAAGAAATCTGCATATTAAGATAATAGACAAAAAGTCATGGGCAGGTATACGGCTTCTTTACATACAGAGTTATACTAGTTTAACTTAAGATGTGATTTTAAACTGATTTTATTAAACTGGTTCAGAAGTCTGTGTGGATGGGAATCGTATATTAGTTTAAACCAGGATTATTTCGGTTAGTTAGAAACAGATTTAAACTAAACTGAATTTAGCCACTTTCAAACTGAAATGATTCTCTGCGTAGAATTTTGCATTGGCTTTGAATCACTTTAACTAACTAAACTAGTGCAAGTTTGTATTTGGGCAAGGGTTTTAGAGTCTTGCTTATGTCTGTTGTGATCTATTTATTAAAAAAAATTACTCTTGGGGACTTATATTTTCTCCTTTATGTTCGAAACTAGAAGTATCAACTCTCAGGAGCTATTCTTTTCTATATACTTACGTTAAATTGTGTGCTCAAGTGCCTTGTAATCAGTGTGCATTTGCTTAAATTGCCAAGGTTCAAAGTGCTGGTTACTTGTCTTTCTGATGAGGATCTCACATTTCTGTAGTGTCTCATCCAGATGGATTCCAAAGAGCTTTTTTGACTGCTAGTACCTTTCTCCCCCTCCACACCCCGGCTTGATTTCAATAGGAATAGAAGGGGCACTAAATGCCTAATCCTGCAAGGTGCTGAGAACCCCTGGGAGGGGGAAAAAAGCTCACCAGAGATGCCTTTAAAGGATAGGAAAAAGAGGAGGTTCAGTCTGGGGGTAGATTACTGGTGATACATACAGAGCCAAAGTAATAGTACGTATTAACTTTAAATTAACAAGAAAATGTATTTTGCTTTTCAGTGCACCTTTAGCTAGTGTTGATTAGCTTTAGAAAAGTTTTTAAAAGTGTTGGACTAGCATGCTCTTTCTGCCTACAGTCATTCTTTCTCTCTTTCTCCTACTCTCCCAAGTAAAAACCCCTAATTAAAAAAGTTACTGAGGTTGCAAAATCTACCTCATTTGAAAGTTAAGAAATGCCTGATTTGAGGATCCCTGTACAGCCTTTGCCACCTTGTGCATGTGCATTATGAAACAGTCTTTAATTACATGATCACCTACTGTTTCTTCCACAGGACCTCTGCCTCATTCAGTGCACAGGGTAGATAGTGCTTTGGGAATAAAGCAGATTTTGAAGCGCTTTGAGCTCTAACGATGAAAAGCGCTATATAAGAGATAGGTATTATTATTTATTACTATGTAATAGTTAGTTATTTTTTCCTCATTATGCAATGTCTTATGCACACCGTCCAAACCCTGCATGGAGTGATTAGTTTCCCATGTGCTTTCCTATGATACTAAACCCTGTAATATCTGAGGTTCACCTCTGAATTTATCTACTCAACTCCGTTGTGAGACAGTAATGTAATTTCCATTGTACAGATGAGGAGCTGCGAAACAGGGAGATTGAGGCCACTGTGCAAAAGTCTTCATTAACTTTGGGCACCTCAGTGATTGCTCCCCAATTTGAGATACGTAGGGACTGATTTTTCTGAGGGCAGGTCCAGACTAGAGCTCTAAATCGATTTTAAGAGCTCTAAATCGATTTAAAGCTGTAACCGTCCACACTACAGAGTGCATAAAATCGATTTTAAGGGTCCCTAAAATCGATTTTGGAACTCCATCTAAACGAGAGGAGTAACCCCAAAATCGATTTCTTAAAATCGATTTTATGATAGTGTGGACGGACACCGAAGTTAATGGCCTCCGGGACGTATCCCACAGTGCTCTAGTGGCCGCTCTACACAGGTAAAGGTACTCTTCTGCTGGCCAGGTAAACAGGAAAAGCCCCGGGAACTTTGAAATTCCATTTCCTGCTTGCACAGCGTGGTTTGCTCTCGCGTTCCCCGGACCACCCAGCAAACCGCAGGGAAGGAGACCTGCTTGTTCGGGGAACGCGAGAGCAAACCGGGAAAGGAGACCAGCTTCGCCGCGGTTTGCTCTCGCGTTCCCCGAACCACCCAGCAAACCGCAGGGAAGGAGACCTGCTTGTTCGGGGAACGCAGAGCAAACCGGGGAAGGAGACCAGCTTCGCCGCGGTTTGCTCTCGCGTTCCCCGAACCACCCAGCAAACCGCAGGGAAGGAGACCTGCTTGCTCGGGGTTCGGGGAACGCGAAAGCAAACCGGGGAAGGAGACCAGCTTCGCCACGGTTTGCTCTCGCGTTCCCCAAACCACCCAGCAAACCGCAGGGAAGGAGACCTGCTTGTTCGGGGAACGCAGAGCAAACCGGGGAAGGAGACCAGCTTCGCCGCGGTTTGCTCTCGCGTTCCCCGGACCCCCCTGCAAACAGCAGGGAAAGAGACCTGCTTGCTCGGGGTTCGGGGAACGCGAGAGCAAACCGGGGAAGGAGACCAGCTTCTCCGCAGTTTGCTCTCGCGTTCCCCGGACCACCCAGCAAACCGCAGGAAAGGAGACCTGCTTGTTAGGGGAACGCGAGAGCAAAGCGGGGAAGGAGACCAGCTTCGCCGCGGTTTGCTCTCGCGTTCCCCGAACCACCCTGCAAACCGCAGGGAAGGAGACCTGCTTGCTCGGGGTTCGGGGAACGCGAAAGCAAACCGGGGAAGGAGACCAGCTTCGCCACGGTTTGCTCTCGCGTTCCCCAAACCACCCAGCAAACCGCAGGGAAGGAGACCTGCTTGTTCGGGGAACGCAGAGCAAACCGGGGAAGGAGACCAGCTTCGCCGCGGTTTGCTCTCGCGTTCCCCGAACCACCCAGCGCGAACTGACTGTGTGCCGTTTACAGGAGGGGGGGGGGTGAAGCTGTACCCAGAACCACCCAGGACGGGGACTTTGATCCCATCATGCACTGGGCTAGTAACCCATAATTCCAAAGGGCAGGGACCCGTGCAGGAACTGTGGGATAGGTACCCAGAGTGCAACGCTCAAGCAAAAGATGGACGCCAGGGAAAATGGACGCTCAACATCGATGTAAGTACCTCTAGTGTGGATGCACAAAATCGATTTTATAAAACCTTTATAAAATCGATTTTAAGCACATCGATTTTAGGCTGTAGTCTGGACGTGGGCTGAGTGTTTTATTCGTTCAAAGGACTGTACAGGCATTGGCTGATCAGAGCACACCTGGAAGGTAAGTTGGTAGGCATCATCGTCATCCCTATTTTACAGACTGGGAAGCAGACAGAATGACAGAGTGACTTGTGTAAGGCTACACAAAGAATCAGTAGAGAGCCAGAATTAGAACTCAGGTCTTCTTGCTCCCTACCTTGTCCTCAGTTCTCTGAATCACTTTGCCTTGGCATACGTGCTGAGTATCTACAGCTTCCAGTGACTTCAGTTGCAGTTGTGCGGGCTCAGAACTTCTGCATATCAGGCTTCAGATGTCTCAGGTTGAGCACCTAGAAAATGAGGAACACAATTTAATGTGTTTTAATCTAAAATGGCTCAAGAGCTATTTAAACCAATGATTCCCAGGCTTTTTATTAAGATGACAGACCATTGCATATATTATACAGAGAGAGAGAATGTATGTAAGTGTAGTAACTACTATTTACTATATTTTAACTTTTTAAAATTCCAACATGAAAGAAAAACACAATATTATGTGCATTCTACACTGCTAGCACCTCCCAGCTTCCTGTCCTGCCTTCCTCAGCTGGTTTGGAGAATTCCTGGTGGTGGTCTTAAGACTGAGCCCGCACAACCCAGCTGGGCTCGGCTCCCCACTTTGGGCATTGCTTCCTGTTGCATGGGGTCTCAGCGCCACTCAGGTTTGGCATGGTCCCCACTCCATCATGACAGAAGGGTGGACAGGCCAAAACTGAGTGGCACTGTGACCCTGTGCACCAGATTGCAACATCACTCAATTTGGGAACCCTGTCAAATTGAGCTTTGAGGTTGATTGCCCCTTTTGCCCCTGTCATAGGGAAGTGCTTCCTGGGTATGCACGGGGTGGGGAATGACATGGAGGGAGGGCGGCAATGACAAGCAACCTTGCTAGACCCTTCCTATGACTCACTTGTGGGTCAAGGCTCACCGTTTGGGAAACACTGATTCATACAGGCATATATAAACTGGTTTAAGAGTGCTGAAATGGTGTAATTAAATCAATTTAATTACACCAGTGTGAGTTTTCTAAGTTAGACAAGTCCTCATTCACTGGAAGCAATCGCCATTTCAGGAACTAATGATGTATTTGTTGAGAAATGGCAGAAATAATAATGGAGCCCATCTTACCTGGGCAATAGTAATTTAAAAAAAAAGGGAGGGGGAAATAAGAAAATAAATAAAGGAGATGAAAATAGTGAAGGATAATATTAAAATGCTTCCAGACTCTGTGTGTGGCCCAGAAGATTTCTGGACAGTTGGTCTCTTCTGCCATACTTATATTCAGCCCTCATAATTTATAGCAAATTTTGCTTCTTAACCTTGGTGGTTCTTCTCCCCCATCGGTCTTCAACTGCAGCAGTGGTACTTGCCTCATGCTTTCAGACTAAGGGCCCAATTCTTCCTTCTTTATGTTGACTAGAACCTTTGTCCACAAGTAGTCCTATTGATTTCAGTGGCATAACTTGCAGAGTAAACTACTGCTTAGTCTAAGGGTGACAGAGCTGGAGAGTATGCAAGGCGGCTCTTATTATAGTCATTCTCAGTATCCTATCCAGCATTCTCCTTTGCTTGTGCTCAGAAACTTTTGTGAAGATGTTTTAGAAACTGTAAGAGATCTTCTTGCACTGAAACCATCATGCATTCATAAATACCAGAGGACAGGAGGAGAAAGGAAAGAGTACTGAACATTCATGTTTAACATCGTGTAGTGCAATTACAGAGAACCTGGAATGTGCTCTCAGGCCCCACAGTGCTGGTTGCCAGTTCTTTCCTAGACTGCTTTCCAGATGATTTGCTGGTATTTACATATGATAAAATGCAGAATTAATACTTGTCTACAGACCTCTGCTTATTGGTGTTCAGTTTTTATTGATTGGCTGTGCATTGTTATATCTGAGCAGAGGATTAATCCTTTGGTAATTAGTACCATCTTCTGTCAGATAAAGCCTATGTTAATTTACATTTTTTAGATTCACTTTTAGATATCATTCTTATAATTTCTTATCCCACACTTGTTTGGTAACAGTACTTCTCTGGAAAAGTTACACCATTCAAATATTCCGTTACCCAAGTAACGTGAGTATCTGTGGGTAAAACACAAAATGTTGACTTATATTTAGTTTTACTGGCACCTGCTCACCTTTTTAGTAGAAATGTGATAACGTGTTTGAATATTCCCAAATCACGGTCTCCTTTCAGAGGATCAGTCTGTGTTTTTCCAGGCTGTTGACTTGCATGTTTTTTCTGCTGAGATCTTAGTGAATTGCATATGTGCAGTCATGACAAAGCATTTCAGCAATTAAAAAAATAAATCCTTTAGAAAAATGTTCAAATGAATTTCCAGAAAGGATTTGTTTAAGGGTATGCCCATACTCATTTCGAATGCAGCCATGATTCTCTGATGATGACTCTTGCCTTTTAGGACTGAAGAGTTCTCTGTTCTTGGAGGATATGATCATAGTAGGCTTCAGAATGTGGTCAAAGCTCCCATGACTACTGAGGGGGCTCCATACCTTCCCAGTGTTCTTCACCAGTGTA
Organism: Gopherus flavomarginatus; assembly: GCF_025201925.1. Lineage (NCBI taxonomy): Eukaryota > Metazoa > Chordata > Testudines > Testudinidae > Gopherus > Gopherus flavomarginatus. Next base: position 90,907,103 of record NC_066620.1, read on the forward strand.
CCTTCACCTAAATAGCTGTCATTATGGGATTTGTATCTGCAGTTACAATTATACCATTAATGCCTCTCCATTGATGAATTCATTCACGTCCCTTTCAAAGTAAGGGCAAAATCTTGACTCCACTGAAGTCAGTGGAGATTTGCTATTGACTTCAGTGAGGCCAGAATTTCACCCTAACTGTTTGACCTTGTTGTTTGTCTGCTGGTCTAGGAAACAAGTTTCCTGAGGTTGGTCGCTGATTGCAAATCATTGCAAAGTTGCAGGTTTTTTGTTTTGTTCACTTACAGCTTTCTACAGAACTAGTGAAAAAGCTTTATTTCTAAACTTAGTGCAAGGAAATTTTCTGAGTTTAATGAAACCTCTGTTTAGTTTTGTATTATGCTGAACCAGGGAATCCTTGATAACTGATTCAATAATAAGAGCTGCTAAATGCATAAAACCTCATGAATCTGATAATAAAAATAAACATTTAATGTGTTGAAAGAATACAGCTGTCTAAGGTATGGTACTTACATGGAAAATGAATAACCTTAACGACTAAATGCTTTTTGATGAAGACATATTGTTCCCTTCTGGCCTTTCTTGAGCTAAACTCTGCATTCTTGAAAGATAAAGTGCATTAAGTAGAGACAGTATCACCTGGACCTTATCCACTTCATTAATGTGTGTTTAAACCAAATCAGTTTGATATATTATGTATTATTTTAGCTATTTAGTCCAAATATATTATAATAATTCATTTAATTTGAAGTATGAACACACCACACTCCATCACTCAAGGAATTACTGTATATTTTTTAAAGATTTAAAATGAAATAACTTGTTTTGAATTTGGGTTTTGGCATTCTGAAGCTAATGACTTTCTTACGAACTTTCTGGCATGGTCTCTTCTCTAATCACTTCAGAAAGAATAAGGAAAGCTGACAGTCTGCACATATGAGCTACTCTGAACTGCTGGGTAGTCCAAATGTCTTTCCCTCCACCACAAACTTCCCTAATTTATGTGGTGAATAATTGTGTAAAGAAGGCATACTCAGAAGAGTTTTAACAGTTCTTACAAGGCAAAATTGTGCCCTCAGCTATACCTGTTTACTTCAGTGGGATTGTATGGGTATAATTGAGCGCACAGTTTGTCCCTTGCTAATTTTGTAAGTAAATTTTTGTGTGAGATGAGAGATGAGGATAGGGGAAAAGGGAATCTGTGTATATAATAAAGTGTGTGTATAAAATAATGTAGGTATATCATGAAAGAGATTAGATTATCCTTGAAGAAAGACTGATTCTGAGTTTAAAAATTCTGTTTGTATTAAGCACTTTTTGGATGCTTTAGGATTCAGCAAAATCCATTTAATGGCTTTAGTTATGAACATATTCACTTTAGACATTTCTCTAAAGTTTATCTGAACAATTAGAGATGCTATTTTAATAGCAAAAATGACTTCGGGATTGTTTTCCATTCTGTTGATATGTGAAGTAGACACAAATTGCAAATAAAGAGCAATTGTTTCATTGTTGTATAGTATCTTCCATCCTTGGATCTCAAACTTTTCTTAAAGCTCTTTTGTTGTAAGAAAAAATTAAAACGGACCAGGGAAATAGTAGTCAATGAAAAGCATTTGAGTATTCCAGTGTAAATTGGGTTTGATCTAACTGATGACGTATTTGCACTCTGCATAAACTTGCTCTTCCCCTCTTAGAAGTCACTGAATAAAACTTACTAAAGAACATAAGTTATCATTTATTTTTAAGTACTGTTGGAGCCCACTTGCACTAGCCTAATATAGTAAAACTTCATCGTGAGTGCAGCAGGTTGAAAACTTTGCATTGTTTCAGTTTGTGGCAATGTTCAAATTGCTGTTACGATAAGTGAATCTGTATTTGTTGTGATAAAAATATTTCTTCCCTGTAAAAAGATTCCACTGAATGGTATTTAAAACCACTTAATAGGAGCTGAGCATGTCTCTTGATAATATGAACTCCTGCTGGGAGGAAGAGGCTCTGGCATTTTTGTGGCCACTATTTCTGCTTAAATTGCATCTCAAAATGTTGAGTCTCACTTCTGATTCTGATTCAGAAATATTAGGTCAGCTGTTGTCAGGTATTCAGCAATTTGGAATCTATGTAAATGTACTCTACTGATGAGAACTGTGTTCCCCTATGAGCAGCTGATCCTCCAAAGGTATTTCTTTAACTCAACAGACCTTTATCTAGAAAATTAAAGTAGGGCTTTTTCATACTGATTTCACATGAATGTGCTCTTTGTGTATGTATCATTGTCTATTAGAGCATGTGTGACACATGCAGCTGGGCAAAACATACTGATTTCAGTTCATAGCAGTTTGTGCATACCTTTTTCATCATGGAGAAGTTAAATAGAGTTTTTGTATCCGTCTTCACTGCAGAGGACATGAGGAAGATTCCCACACCTGAACCATGCTTTTTTAGCTGACAGATCTGAGGAACTGTCCTAGATTGAGGTGTCAGTAGAGGAGGTTTTGGACCAAATTGATTAATCAGACAGTAATAAGTCACCAGGACCAGAAAGTATTCACCCAAGTGTGCAGAAGGAACTCAAATATGAAATTGCAGAACTACTAACTGTGGAATATAACCTATTGCTTACCTCCAGTCATCTGGTACAGAGGATGATCTAAGTGATGCCAATTTTTTTGAAAAGGCTGCAGAGGCAATCCTGGCAATTATAAGCCAGTCAGCCTATCTTCAGTATCAAGGAAATTGGTTGAAACTATTGTAAAGGACAGAAATATCAGAGACACCGAGAAACATGATAAGTTGAGGAAGAGTCAGCACGACCTTCGCAAAGACAGCAAATACTATAATGCCACTATATAAATCCATGGTACACCCCTACACCTTGACCGTTGTATGCAGTTCTGATCACCCCATCTCGGAAAAGGTACATAGAAGGACAACAAAAATGATTAAGTGTATGGAACAACTTCCACATGAGAAATTAAAAAGATTGGGACTGTCCATCTTGGAAAAGAGATGACTAAGGGGTAGATATGATTGAGGTCTATAAAATCATGAATGATGTGGAGGAAATGAATAAGGAAATGTTATTTACCTCTTCACATAACGCAAGAACCAGGGGTCAGCCAATGAAATTAATAGGCAGCAGGTTTAAAACATAAGTAAGTACTTTTTTATACAACTCCCAGTCAACCCGTGGAACTTGTTGTCAGGGGATGTTGTGAAGGCCAAAAATATAACTGGGTTCAAAACAGAATTCGATAAATTCATGGAGAATAGGCCCATCAATGGTTATTAGCGAAGATGGTCCAAGATGCAACCCTGTGCTATGTATGTCCCTAAGCCTCTGATTGTCTGATGCTGGGATTGGATGACAGGATGGATTGCTCGATAATGCCTTGTTCTGTTCATTCCATCTGAAGCATCTGGCATCGGCCACCATCAGAAAGTAGGATATTGGGCTAGATGGACCCAGTGTGGCCATTCTTACATTTTTATGTTATGCTGTAGATAAGCCTTTTTCATGCAATGCATGGCATAAGTTTTTGCTGTTCTCAGTGAAATGTATTTGAAAGCTAATAATCACATTAACCTTCCCAAACACTTATTATGCGTGTGCGCACACACATCCCCAAAAGTGAAAGATTAGATATTAAAAATAAAACCCTCAGACATGATGATGATGACGATCAGTCATGGAAGTCATTGACTTCACAACTGCCATGCTAAAAATCCTTATTCATATGTTTAGATTATTAATATTGTGTAGATTATTATTATTAAATATTTAATATCTATTTTACAGTAGCATACAGTGTCCCTTTAGCTACTGGGAAAATGAGGTGCTGGGATTTCTACCAATATATGTTGTTCCTGAACCCTTCTTCACGGCTCCACCTTTCATGTCCTCTTGAGGCAGACAGGTGAATTATAAAGTTGCCTTCTAGCTGCTGGAAAGGAAAGAGAGCTTTCTTTCTCTTCTCTTCCTTCCAGAACTTCTGCCAGCTGTGTAGGTCAATGTTAACATAATCTTCCCACAGCCTCCTGGCTGCTGTGAGCAGTGGTGGGGGTAGAGGGTGGAGGAAGTTTTCATTTTTTTTCCCACCCCATCTTCCATTTTTTGGATGTGGGAGGCCTTACCCTTCAACAGCTCTACTTTCCGCCTCTCCTGCTCTCCCAAGCATTCCAGCACAGTTTTCCCAAGCAGAAGCAGCGTAAAACTGATTAAAAACTGGCAGTTTGATGTTTACCCATGATCTTTTGAATAGTAGCACTGACAATTCCCCAAAACTTGTTAGTTTCACTCTGTGATGAGCAGCAGTAGAGGCCCTGGATCTATCTATCTGCAGACTCAGGAAGATGGCACTGAAATTGTTTACAGTAAGCTCCCATGTGGAGGGTGCATAAAGACTAATGCATATATATTTATTACAAATGAAAGCTTAAATTCTACCATCATTATTGTCTTAGATCTCCATGCTTGGTCTTGTATTTTGTAAGTGGATTTTTCAATCTCTCTTGATAATAGTAGCATGATTTTAATATGAATATATTAATCTGTAAAACCTTTTATTTTTAAACTAGTACTGTACAGAACAGAGACTTCTTTGTAGCAGCTCTGAGAGTTGCCTTCTCTGCCCTCACTTGGTGAGGCTGTCAACTCTTGAAGCAAAGATTAGTACGCATCAGTTTTGCACAGCCCTGTCACATTCACTATTCACTTGCACTGTGTTTTTCATCACACACGTTGTGTGCACATCGGCCTTCCGTCGTCGCTTTTATGAGCTGAACAAGAAAATCCCATGCAAAATATACTGTACTTATGCAGAGTGCCAATACATCATCAGTTTGATCAAATCCAATTTACACTGGAATACTCAAATGCTTTTCATTGACTACTAGTTCCCTGGTCCATTTTAATTTTTTCTTACAACAAAAGAGCTTTAGGAAAAGTTGGTAGGAATTTTTCTCTAGTATTGAATTCTAAATCATGCTACGATCACCAGGAGAGAGTGAAAAATCCAATAGTAGGTATCAATTGTATCAGTATTTTATGTCCATTCCTGGCAGTGTTAAATGCTGGCTGGCTAAGATACTAGAATGGCTGCTAACTTGTACCATTAGATGTGTTCTGAAAGGTTAACAGTGGGGTGACTAACAGAATGGGGTATTAGTCGGAAAACATAAGAGAAGACAGAAAACACAAAAAGAAACAAGGCAGAGAATTTCAGTTTTTCTTGCCAGTAAGAAAATAAACACTGCCAAAAAAAAAATCAATTCAGGCATCAGGAAATGGAAGGGGTTATAAGGATTTTCTGGCATAAGATAAAGGGGTAAAAAATCCCCAACAAAATAAAACTGGGGCATGAACCTTCTTAAAACTTGGATTCATGTTTTTTGTCACTGGAGAGATACTGCCTCACTTATTCAAGTTCCTGAAATACACTCTGCCAGTTAGAGACTCTGAAATGCCAACCTCTGTTCATGGTTCATGTGACATGCATGTTTGGTTAGAAATGTTTAGAGAACAGTGCTGCTGTTTCTTTATGTTGTGTGAATAACATACTTTCCTGACTGCAAATAGCAGCTTGTTTTCCGGCAGATGCCTTTTATGGTGCATTTAGGTTTTAATGCTTCCTTAATCATTTCCTCTGTTGCAGCTTAAAAAGGCAAGGCATACTGTTAAGTTTCTAGGCAGCTGAACTGACTGTTCGGAAGGGAATTTCTTTCCAGGATTTCAATGTGAGAAAGCTTACCTGTGAAATTTTGGCTTGTTTTAGATCTTAAATCTATGTTTTGAGAATGGTTCAAAGTACCATAGTTTGTTTGATTCATCCAGTGCACTTTCTGACATCAGAAGAAAACAGTTTCAACTAGAATTCACTGCAGAAAGTTAAACAGTCTTACAGATAACCCAATGTTGCATACTGATCAAAGTCAGCAAATTTGACATTTATAAAGAACCAAGCAAGATTTTAGCAATCGAGAGGAAAGTTCTGAATGGCTTTAAGCAGCAAATAAGGGATTAACTTTCTCCATGGTGCCAGTTTTTCCTGTAAGCGTTGTTGGATTTATTGATATGCATTTTATCAGGAGACACTCCTTTGGGGAGTATGGCAGCAGTCACCATCAGTTCTTCTCTGTATCTGTACGGGTGCCACATCTTCTGCTTTTTTATGAAATTGACAGTGTAGATTGCAGCCAATATCATAGAGTATCCATCTCTTCATAAAACTAACTAATTCATGAAGGATTCCGTCAAGGCTCTGAACAAAATAAGTAAACCCGACTACTTCAGGCCCTCTAATTTCCTGGCTTAATAGACTGGGAAAGAGCCATTTGTTGTCTTCTCAGTTGTCCATATATGGATTAATTTTCTGCCTAGCTGAGTAGAAACAGTAATCTTTCAGAAGAACATAGAATATTACATGATTTTGGAAAGTGAAGGGTTTGTAAACTGAGGTCCAACTTAAAATAATGGGCTACTAGATGTTCAAAATAGTGTGGACTGAAGGTTGTAGCATGAGTCTGTTTTGAAGAAGAATCACTGCTATAAATGGCTAGCATAAATATGTTTATTCTCACCCTACTTATTTGGCAAGTTTTTATTTTGAGAAAAATCAACATTGCCACTGGTGCAGATGGGACCTGTGGATTTCCAATAAATCTTTATTAAGCTTTGGAAATATTTGGATTAAAGTTAAGTTTGGTGCTTTTACCATGAAGTTGAAAGTACAAACCAAAAATCATATCTACTTCAGTATGTCCGTTTTAGGGCATGTCCAGCTCAGTACTACACTTATCACTTTCAGAAAGTCCTTCATTGGCATGATTTGATGGCCTGGATGACAATGTTAAGCATTACCATATGGGAGATTCAGGAGCCACCTGGGAAACCTTGATCCTCATGTAGACATTGTTTAAGATTGATCCCAGAGTGTGGCGTTAGTTTTCAGTCACCCAGAAGGCTGCCATGTGGGGTTCTGTAGAGTTTTGTCCCAGTTTTTCCCTGTATGTACAAAGGGAGTGCGAAGCTGCTAGGAGATACATAGTTTTCATTCAGAAAGATCCCAAAATGCTACAAGCTGATTTATAAGGTATGTTTAGGAATTCCTTTAGCCTCTGATGAAATGCAGCTATCTCTAGAGCAAGACACAGCTGCTGTGTCTAAGAACACAGAAACATCATGTTACAGTTAGGACAGGAAGTGAAGAATACTGTAGCCAAGTGAAATTAAATTGGTATGTTTATGGTAGACAGAATGTAATCGGCCAAACTAGAATTTGGCCGGCGTGCTATGATTAACGTCTCTATTCCTGATTTGTTTTTTCGTTTTAAATGATTTGGGATTTTTAATGACTGCAGATGGCCAGGACCTCATTTGTAGGTCTTTTCCAAAAGATTTGCACCTTTAGCATAGTGTCCACGAGTACTATTGTAGGGCATTGTTTAAGCAGTGTCAAAGGAAAATGTGTAACCTTCTGACTCACGAAATCACTTCCTACAACAATTGGACTTTCTCTGAAGGTTTCCCTAGAACTGACCGAATTCGACACTTTTTAAGCATATGAGATTTTATGAAATCACAACCCAAGGTGGTATTTTTTCTAAATACTGTGCTTTCAAGGAAAAATGAATATTAAGATGATGGGTGGGATTTTTCAAAGGCAATGGGGAAACCAGTGGGATTTGGGCAGTTAATTCTTTTAGGCACCATTGACAATCCCAGATGTATTCCTTACAAAATAATAAAATATGGTACTGCAGATTGGGGAGGCATGGCAATAGTTTGAAATGTAATGGCCTCTTTTTTTGATAATTTCAGAGGATTTGCCTAAATTGATATTATCCCTTTAACTTGTTTGTTTTAAAATGTTGAATTAAAAAAGGATTAACCAGGTAGCCTCAGATGCTTTTTGGTACCAAACAGAATGAAATTTAAGGAGTTCAGGGGGGATCCTTTTCTTCTTTGAGATTGGTGTGGTCAAATGTAAAGGAGCAACGCCTAGATTGACTGCATTCATTGGGAAGAAGATCAGATAATGTAGTTTCCGGTAGTCTGTCTATAAATCTATGGGGTTCTATAAACTTCAGTCTCTTCAGTCAACTTTAGACAGATGTGGTTTGAACTTCTGAACTTTGGCTTACATATTTTACCCTAGATTTTTTTTTTCATGGGGAAAACATTTTTGTTTCTGTCAGTCTTTCATGAATAGATTCTAAGCAAGAGATCGTCTGTCTTATGGTTGTGAGCAGGGCTGGCTCCAGGCACCAGCATCTCAAGCCCAAGCAGGTGCTTGGGGTGGCAGTCTGCAAGGGGCAGCAGTCTGTGTGTTTTTGCCCCCAAGCAGCCCACCGAATTGCCGTCGCGGACGGCGGGAGGAGTCTGTATGCCGTTAGGGCAGCTCGCGCGTTTCCACAGCGATGGCAATTCGGCGTTAACGTCTATGTTCAGCTGTCTGTGGCGGCACAGCTTCTGTCTTTCGGCTGAAGACAGAAGCTGCTGCCGAATTGCTGCTGTGGCGGAAACACGCATGCCGCCCTCATGGCACACTGACTGCCCCCACTGTCCGCGGCGTCAACTTGGCGCGCTGCTTGGGGCAGTGAAAACAGTAGAGCCAGCCCTGGTTGTGAGCCTTTGTAATAATAATAAAAAACGGTTGTGCTTAATTTTTGCTTATATCCGATTTTCTTTTTTCCCTGTCTTTGTTATCTGGAATGAGCATGTTTGTGTTCCCTGGTCATCAATGTTTTAATTTACATGTATCCCATAAGATTAGTTGGTAGCCCCTAAATTGTGAAAATGATCACTGCATTGTCTTATCTTCCTGTCTATATTAAGCTAACTTAAAAATCATTGGTGGTTTCCTTTTTGCTATTATAACTTTTACTAGAAGAAAAAGATACTGTTAGGTCTGCAAAATGGTTTCTGTTACAACCTTCTCTTTTCAGAAGTTCCTAAGTGAAGTGTACTGCCCTTTAAGGGATAATCTGGTGCTTATAGCTGAGACAGCCTTGATGCAATCAAGGAACATCCTGCCCCAGACTAGGGGCTGGGCTATTTGAACAGGAAAAGGATGCTGATCTGGGGAGGCAGAAGTCCTGCTGGCTGCCATGGATTTAGGCCCCCTTAGTCACAAGGACATGGGCTTGATTAGAGCCCTAGAGACTCTTGTTTTGTAAATTTGGTTGCACTGACTCAAGGCTCTGAGGTAAGAGGGTTGTAGACTTTGTTAATCTGCTCTTCCCACAACCTGATGTCAAAGCGAAAGAAGAAAGCCTGCCTGCCTGCCTCCTAGAATCATAAAAGATCTAGGAACTTGCCCAGTGGAGGTCAGTTAGGAGGCCTTCTTAGAGTGGAGGGATTTTTTGTTAGTTTGGTTTGGCCTCTGCCTTCTCAGGTTCTATACACATTCTTTTAAAAAGAAAATCCTTTTGAGATTGACCTTTATCCTGCCTGGCCTTAGGCCGAGAGCCAATATTTGGGCTTGTCTTCACTAGGAGAAAGTTGGAGTTTAAGTGAGGCTCAGCTAATGCAAGCTAGCTAAGCCTGACCTAAGCTTGAAGACTTTTTTTTTTTCTAATCTAGATAAATCCTTTATATGTGGCTTGAGGTAATTGCTAATTTATGTATATCTTAATAGTCATTCTCTTTTTGGAAAAATGAAACCAAGCATTTCCCCCCTAATTTCCACATCTTCAGGGGCAGATGGTCTGCCACCCTGCAGCAACCTCAGGAGATGCTCTCCTCTTTCCCCTAAGGGCCAAGCCCCTCCCTGCTTTCTCTGGACATGTTCCATATAAGTTTGTGACTTGTTTATGCTCTGTTTCTTGTCCCCTCAGATCTCTGAACCTCTTTCAAGTTTTGTTCTGTCTCTGTGCCTCCTTGCTCTCCACAGCTGTCTGCTTCCATATTTCATCTTGGCAACCACTCCCTGTATTCCTTCCCTCCAAAGTTTCTTGTTGATCAAACAATAATATGTTCCTTGACTTTGTGACTCAAGATCCTCTGTTGCCCAAATGGCTTGAGAGCTATCTTCTTTGCAGAATTCCAGGAGAGGACTCCCCTGCCCTCTTCCTCATCTGTGGTGTTCAGTGTCATTGACCTACTTGCAGCACCACATGTTCTGAGATTTTGGAAGCAGGCCTGAGAAATCCTGCAAAAGCCTGAGTTTCAGGTAAAAAACCTGACAAGAGGGAGGTGTTGGAACAAAATCAGTGGGGAATATTTTGGGGAAGGGCAGTTATTGAGAGAGAAAGGTGGAGAGCCTTAGGCCACCAAGAGATGTAGTTTGGCTGTGGAACTGAGTAGGGGGTTGTGTGTGTGGAAGTGGCAGGGGATCTGGGACACCAGAGGTAGCTTTCCCCCGTTTGACCCCAATGCTCAGTTCTCCCACTTGCACTAGGTCTGCCATTGCTGACTCCTCTTTACTTCTGGTTGTTCCATGCTAGATGGCCTCCAGGAGTAACATTATGAGGAGAGGGAAAGAGGAAACCTTGCTACCATTGAACTCTGCTCCACAGCAGCCCCTGCACTCTATAGAATAAACGGCAGGGGAATCACTACTGCCACCCTGCAGCCCATGGGTCAGAGAATCCTGCAGGACTACAGAAGTGTGTGGTGGTGATGGTGGTATTTGGCCTGCAGGTGCATCCACATGTAGCGTGACACTTGGTTAACATCTAAGTGATAGAACGTCATTGCAGAACATGCTTGGAGGTTATCTCAGATTTTTGTCAAAGCCTGCTGAAACCCCATGTCCTTTGAGACGAGATGTCATTTTTCTCTGAATGCCGCATTCTCATTGTCCATAACTGCTGCTAATACAGTTTATGCAAGGCTGATGTAAATATCTTGCTGAAACACACACAACAAAATCTTCAAAAAACCAGATCAAACCAAACCTGCCTGAACATCAAAGAGAGGAAGAAACCATGGTCTCAAAGAAAGAAAAAGCACAAATCCATCAATTTAAGATCCCTCTGTAGTTTCTGTTGCTTTCTGTGATGTTCTGCAATTTCTGGACTCTTATTTCTATTTTTCTTTTTATATAAGCCAATGTGATGCCGCCATATTTAATTCAGGTTTGCAGAAGATTATCTCCTGGCAAATAGAATCATCATCAAAGATGGAAACACTGCTATCTGTTAACTTATTCATCTTAACGAGGTGTAAACTTCAAAGTCTTGTGGTAATCTTTAAATTGTATATTTTGTGGTGTGTATCTAACAACATAGAAAGATAATAAATTACACATTTTGCCCCAGAATCAGGAATAGAAAATGCTCTATATGGGCAATGTGGTCAAGTCAGTAATGCTGTAGAAACCTTGGCTTGATTCTGTGCTACACCAACTGTTGCAGGCTACGCAAGAGGTAGCTAATTCTTGTCAGCATGTGTTTTCTTCACTCTCTGCAAAGAAAATGGTGAAGTACTGCATTAAAAATATGTAGCAACTATTGCAGAGGAATCAAACTGCAGGGATTTAGTCCAGATGACAGAGTATCTTGCCGTGGGCCAGTTTAATCTATTAATGTTTGTTTGTTTGTTTATAAAGTATAGCTGAGTTTTATGTATTAAATTGTTTTGAGATGCTATCTTGATTTTTTAGGTGATTTGTTAACTTGGGTTTGATCCTGCTGCCATCAAATCTGTTTGCAAAACTTCCATTTACATAACTGGGTACAGGATTGTGCTTTGTGTCTGAGGTAGTTGTCAAAAGTTAGGAAAATATGTTTATGAAATTGTATGACTCTAAAATTGGAAATAAAAATTCAATTTACTTTGAAACTATAAATGACAAGAGAAGATTATCATCTTCTCCACCTACATAAAGATTGATGTGACAGTTGCGATGTCCCAGCTGGTTTATAACTTGTTTGGTGGATCCCCATGGAGTTTCCTGAACAGTGAAGAGGACCCTTTAAACCATAATGCTAGATGTGGTTAGTCTTGATGACAAGGTTCTTTGAATCTTTTAATTTCCTTTATTAAACACCTTGGCTGCATCTAACAGGTGTCTCTTCAACCTCAGAGTAGCTGACATACACAACACCTTTTCCCCCTCTTTTTGGGACACTTAGACTAATCAGAAACAGTGTCAGGGCCTAGGTTGGAAGCAGGGCCGGCTCCAGGCACCAGCTCAGCAAGCAGGTGCTTGGGGCCACTAAGGGGCAGGGGCGGCATGTCAGGCTTTTCGTCGGCAATTTGGCAGCGGGTTCCTCGGTCCCTCTCGGAGGGAAGGACCTGCCTCCGAAGTGCTGCAGAAGAAGAAAACGGGGCATACTGCCGAATTGCTGCCGATTGCGATCGCGGCTTCTGCCCCCCACCCTCCGCCGCTTGAGGTGGCAAAAAGTCTGGAGCCGGCCCTGACTGGAAGGTCTGAAGAGCACACATTTTTCTTTTTGAACATTCTGGTCTAAAATCTGACCTCAGTTACATTGGTATATATCCAGAGCAACTGCAGCGAAGTCAGTCGAGATTTAAACTGGAGAAATGGAGATCTGAATTTGTCCTTCTCTCCAAATCTTCAAAACTATCCTTTTGTATGAATAGATCTTGCTTTGCTTTCCCCTTATCTTTTTTCTGGCCATGTAACTAGACCTGGATCACCTTTCCAAGCATAAGCTGCACATAGAGCAGCCATTTAACGGAGTAAACTGCTGTTAAAGCAACATGAGGCTCCCTCGCTCTAGGGAGTTTATTGCATCAATTTAAAGCTACTGACCTAAGAAGCAAAAGGCTATTTCAGAGATCCAAACTTTGGTTTCCCACTTGGCAGTGCATAGTGCCACCACCAGGCCATTGGAACATCTGTATTTTTTTTAAATTAAATTTAATAGCACATATTTTGCTAGGGGTTATTCTAGTTTAATCTGAATAGCAGCTAAAGACATTAATAAAATGAATCTTTCTCCCATTAAGAATGGACACCATCACTTGAGAATCCCCTCTGGTATTAGAATGTGATTCCTTAAAGATGAGAGGGATATGTACATTCTGCCTCATACTGGTCTGACCATGTCCTCGCCCAATATAAGACTACTGGATCTCTGCCTCCTTCCCCTTGTGAATACCACCTATGTAGTATCTTTCTTGTGGTTTTAGGAAGGGGACTGCAGAGGTGATTGATTTGATTTGTGTCCTGTTCCCTTTCTGCCTGGAAGGGGTGAGATTTGTAAGTGAATCTAGCGTGCGCAATCTGGCCCATAATTTCTTGATTTTACTACTATTTGTTTGGATTACAAATAATATAGTTGGGGCTCTTTGTACAGTTCCTAGCACAAAAACACACATAATAAGATATATAGTCTCTGCGCTGAGGAAGAGCTTACATGATAAAAACATGAGACGCACCCAAAAGGAGGGAGGGGAACAGAGAGGTGAACTGACTTGCCCCAGCTGAACATCGCATCAGTGACCAAACTGGGAATAGAGCTCAGGGCTCCTTGACTCCCAGTCTGGTGCTCTGTTTGCTAAAGCAAGATTCCTTGTAACTTCCTTGTAGTCAGTGTTGCACTGGATGTCAGGTGGAAATTGATTTTTCCTGTATGATTATATATTTACAGTAAAACCTGCCAAGAGCGACCAGACCTGGGATTTAGCAAAAGTGATATCTCTCCAAAGATTTGCACACCAGAGAGTGTGGCGTTCCTTGGCCCCTGCAAGTAGTTACTTGTTTTTCTCTCTTCAGAGGTGATCTCTAAGGCAGGTTTTTCAGTATTTATAACCAGATCCAGTAAAATGAGCAATTCTGGAAGAACTGTTTTTATTTCTTTGTGTAAACTCAATGATAAATAGCTAGTGCATCTGTTCTAAAATAACAAATAGTCAAAGTACTGAACTTTTAGATTTTTGTGCACTGGGAAAGCAATGTAGAGAGGTAACTGGGAAAGCAATGCAGAAAGAAAACTAAGTTGAAATAACTTCAGGAGTTTGAAAACTTGCCTTTCTTGTCATCAACCATGAATTACAAGGACACTGTCATATGGTGCTTAGTTTAGGCCCAAAATGTAGGTTCTGATAAAAATAAAAAGCAGTGTCTTCATGAAACCTAATTACTAGATGTTTTAATTTTTTTTTAAATAAAATTTCAGTGAACTTAACCTTTTCTTTTGTTTTTAATGTAACCATTCCTTGTAGGCTTGCACTGTTATTGCCTGAGAACCAGAAAGTGGAAGCGACCAAGCTAGTGTCACTGTCTGGGATAAATGAAATGCAAAGAGTAAACAACACAAATGATAGAAATTAATTTAGCTTTTAATGATTCTATCAGTTTTGATTACCTAGAGCAGTAAGCTTTTTTAAAAGTATTTTGTGTCAGTGTTGTTTTGACTGTTTTGCAGTTATCTTCAAAACATGTAGAGATTTCCCCCCTCAACTTTCTGTAGCAATTTAGGGCCCTGATCCTGCAAAAGAAACCACTACTAGACATCCTTATGCTCATTGGAGTCCTACTAAAGTATTCCAGGTAAGTATAGAGATTTGGGTGCACACTGGTGGATCTCTTTGTGGAATCCAGGCCGAATATTGTAACTTACTGAGTTACATCATTACAATTATTGGTTTTCAAAGTTTATTTTCTTGTCTCTTTTACCCAATGATAATATGCGCTTGCTTTCATTATAGACTCATAATCTTCCTTTGTGTGTCACTCATGAATGAAATCCCAACTGTCTGTCATCCCAACAATAATAAAATAAACAGTTTTAGTGACATGGGTTGTACAGAACCTGCTTAGGAAACTCACACTTAAAATGTAAAATGTCTAATGTTAGATAAGGATTAAGTCTAATAATTTATTTAAAATCTTATCCATGTGTGTGTTTTTAAAAGATTCCATTGTCTAATTATGCAGTTCTTTTAATTTATTCAAAAAGTGGTGTGTTCATTTTCATTCTGTAATTGTGATTGTATTCACCAAATATGCTGATTATATTTAGTCTGCTTTTTTATTTACAGTACATAGTAAAACACTGGTATTGTTTTGTGCACATATAGGTTTTGTGAATGCCTCTTCTACAGTAAGCTGCCCATGTAGGGAATGTGAATGAGTTTGAACAGAGTGCAAAGTTGGATTCTGATTCAGCAAATGAGTCAGCAGCATCTTTGTGCTTGGAAAGATAATCGAGAGAGCATTTGGAACACAATTCTGATTTTTATGTTTAAAAATTAATGACTACAGTACTAAAATATTTCAAGCTATTTGTCAAATTGCATAATAGGCTTAATGCATAGAACTGAAAGACCTATCTTAAATAATGATTTCAGGTAGACAGGTCAGTACGTAAAACCAAGCATCCTAGCTGTCGTACAAAGCAAGCAGAGTTGATCTTAAAAATTGCTGCAGTCTGATATGTGGTGTCATTGCTCAGTTAAATTTTATAGTTCTAATTTTACTTATTTTACTTTCCAGAAAATATATATTTTAAAAACATCATGCAAAATACGACAATAAACACAGGCCTGATCTTGCTTCCATGGAAGTCAGCAGTGAAACTTACCTTGATTACAAGGGGACAAGAGGAGCCCCATGAGGGCTGCCTCTTTAAATTACCTAGTAAATGAGAAATGGGTGGAACCTTATCTATTCTGTTGGGATTTATTTATTAATGTATAAATAGAAGCATTCTTAGCAGTTTTGATGAAAAGGAATGCCTTAGAAGGCATATCAGTAACCCTGGGCATGTTTCGTAATTAATTTAATTCTACTCCTAAATAATGCAGTTGCACTTTTCCCCTTCCTACTTCACTAATGGAGTTAGCTGCAGCAGATAAAAGCCATTCGCCTATCTGCGAAGTAACAGGTAACCCTAGCTGCTGTGATTTGCAGGGGCATGTCAGCTCTGGTCAGAAATGGTTATTCCAGTCTCTTAATGTGAGGTATTTTACCTTGAGCAGTATAATCATCCCTGGCACAAGTGATACTTGTTGAGAGACTGTGTTACATTTCAAAGTACTAGCATTTTTCCAGAGGGAAAAATGTACTTGTAATTCAGTAGTAATACAGCATTCAGCAATTGTATGCCACAATTAATAATTTAATTAAAGTCAGTTTATCTATAGTGGTGTTATCAGAGATGGGTAAAATTTGTTAAAGATTGGTAATACCTCTGTGGCAACAATAATAGTTCCTTAGTTTTGGACTTTGAGGTCAGGATTTTGTGAGCCCAATAGTCCTTATGGGAGATGAATAAAACTCTGCTTCAGAGTTTTGTGGTGCAGGCTAAGTTTTTATTGTCGTGCAGGCAAATCTGTAGTGGTCACAGACAATCTTTGACCTCAACAAGCTCAGCAAACTTGCTAAACTTTGTTGAGCGATAATGTTACCATTATAGTTCACGTAGAGGCCAACTGCTCTGTACAAATGCTGTCTATGCTAACAGCGCCTGGTGTGCTTTGATCATTCTCATTCTTCTATATAATGTTACCCACAGTACACAGGTGCTCTTTATTTACTTAAGTATAGTTTAGCCATCACAATTTTTTTTTCTGTCAAAGAACAGAGGTACAGTATTCACTATAAAATGTCTTGATATACAAAGCACAGTTCAGGTTGTACAATGTAGATTTTTTTAAAAATATGAAATTCCCTAGGTTTTTTTAAAAAAGAAAACTGAAAAATCAAAGAAATTCCATTATGCGCAACTGTAAGAGATCCTGTTACTTCGTTTGTAAATGAGGGGAAATGGCAGGCTACTTGCCAGCCTCCTGAATTAGCGGTATGAGGCCTTGCTTATTTAGGAGGATTGTGAAGTGCAGAGAAGAACTACCAGAAAAGTCAGTGGAAGAGTGAAGACTAGAATAAGTGGTTTCCTGTCTCCCAAGACAGTGCATCTTCCACAAGGCTAACAGTATTTTGATGAAGAGCAGAAGCATAAGGCTTTTTTTCTGTGACCTGTCTGAAGCTGTATGTTTTGCAGGAGGCTCAGCAGGTTCTGGGAGCATGTGAAGTTCAGTCAGAATATTTAGAAAGTTAAAGGACAAGTGTAGAACAAGTTCTGTCCATGTTCAGTGGATGATTTTTGGCTGGTTATAACTTAGCCATATTTGGTCAAATCTTCACATAGACAGTGAAAGGCTCATTTCTGACCTCAGATGTACCCATTGCCAAATGTCAAATTCCTACTCCTAAATTCCTGAGACATTAGAACTAAGAAAACAAATATATAAATGAACTGATTTTTTTAAGCATTGGTAAGCCTATATATTTTTCACCACCTTATTCTCTGAAACAGTCAAGCCATTTTTGCTCAACTTTATTAAAAAAAAAATGTAACCTGAAGTAGAGACCATACGTGGAAAATTTTCTCCTAAACAGTTAAAAATTGTTGTAATCATAAACCACTGTAAAGGGGGATTATAATGGAAAGTGTTAAGCAGCCTTAACTGTAGGCAATGCTACTGTTCTGTCTAATTTTTCTGAGGTATTAATTGTAGAGATTTTATATATTTGAGCTTTTGCCTTGTGGCCTACTGGTTGTTATTTGTAATATTATTTGGGGTTGATGTCCGTTGTGAGCTATGTCAGGTCTCTCAGCTAGGCAAAGTTAAGCATGGCCAATTTGTGGACAGGACAATGCCAATTTGTAAAAAAAGGAAGAACTCTTTGAAATGTGTATCTTTTCTACATTAGACTTCTGCCGCTCTTTTGTCTCCAGAAGGATTTTTCTGCAGTTTTGTTTTCACTCCTGCAACCCCTGTGAAGTGTCTCATGTAGGAATTCTCAAAATGGAGGTCACACTGCAAAAGCATGTTGCAAACATGTGTCTAGAGGTCCTGCCAACCCTGCCCTTTCCATATGATTATATGGGTGGGTGCTGTCAGCTCGGTCCAGCTAGATTGAGGAGGCATGGGAAAAGAAGTTCTGATATGGAAAAGGGAGTCCCACTAGGGAAAAATTACTAACTGAACTAACATGTGCTATTAAAAATTAACATGCATTATTAAAAATAATAACATGCACAAAAAACTTGATGAATCTTTAAAGTTGTGATTTCAGTCTCATTAAAGATTGTTTCCTACAACAGTCTGACCTTTTCCCCCTTGTATATACGTGTACAATAAGGTCTTTCAGTACATAATCACGTAGCAGTGAGTAATGTGACGTACATTGCCCAAGCTGAGGGAAGTGTGACACACAAACCAATGGCATGACTAGTGAAAAGTAAATTGAATTAGATTTTTAAGATACTTTCAGATTTAGTCATCTCACACATCGCTATTAGCACAATAAAAGTTTTTGTAACTATTAGTCCTATAGTGCCCCTTTTTAACTTTTTTTTTTTTACAGTCACCTGGTGCTGAGAGCTGCTTAGAATCTAGTGGGTCAGAAAGGAGGAGACGCTGATGTCACAGTGGCCTGGGGAGAAAGTTCTAGGAAGAGTCAGTTGGTCAGTTAGAGACAGACTATCTGTTAGGCGGAGCCCTGTCTGTGTGTCCGTCACTCAGCATCTGCTGTCCCAACCCGTGTTGCGGTGCTCTATTGAGTGGGCCCATTATCTGATGCTTCCCTGCGCTTCGCCAGCCGCGTCAGAAGCAGTGCTGTGCCAGGTGCTCAGCACGAGCGCATGGATGACACCAGCGAGAAGAGGGGCAAGACAGCCAAGCTTGGCATGCTCAAAACACCAGAACCACCTGCTGCAGCATGTAAGACAGACCAGAAAACCAAAAGCCAGAGCATGTATTGGATGGCAGGAAAAAACTTCGGTGAGAAGCGTTTGTGTCCCAAACTTTTGAGTGGGCGCAGATAGGTGACAGCACATGGTGGTGATGGGGGCACATTTATTGAAATGGTGGAAAATATTACATGGTACAACAAAGTAACAGTTTCACAAGTCAAATTTTAACATTTCAGCCTCACATGGTTTTGTTGCCTGTGTGAGCTGGGCATAATTGAAACTAGTTTTGCGTGTGTGTGTGTGTGTGTGTGTGTGTGTGTGTCTGTTTCTAATTACCACATTTGTATTCTGTTCATGTAAGTGGCAAAACCCATGCTGACTGAACTGCTAGGTTGGAGGGACAGACCTGTTGTTCAAGCCAGTTACGTACCATTTTTCTGTGTTCCGTCTCTCAAAAGCTCCCCAAATCCAATGTATTTCTGTGTCCTTATTTATCTCCTCCGATGCCCCTGTTGATAGTTTTCAGATATTGTAAGTAATTTTTTTTGAAAAATGGTTTCCCAAGCGACTTTAGTTTGTAGTGTTGACAGAGCCAAAGTTTAATTTCCTTTTTGGTAACTAGGCCCTTGCTAGCAGGGTTTGCAGACCCACCGTGTAATTACTGCTGAAGAAGCCTGATCTACAGAAAATAGGAGGATGACAAGGGAAGCTGTCAAGAAGGTTTTGCAGGAGCTTGGAAGGTGCAAGAGAGAGTTGTTGGAGAGGGAAAGCTGGACCGGGGAGGAGGAGTCTGGGAGAAGCAAGGCAGAGCAAGTTGGCGCCTGCCAGCCTTATCAGAAAGGAGCAGTGAAAGGTTAGATACGTTAAGTGAACGGAGGGAAGCAGAGCTACCTGGACCCTGCTAGAAGGTGATTTGGCAAGCCTCATTAAGGAGGAGAGTAATGCAGCTGGCTAGCCCCATTGGCAGGATGGGATGTCAATTTCTCACCAGGACAGAAGTTGGCTAACCCGACCAGGAGAATGAATGGAGTGGGCTGGCTGGCTCCTTCATGAGGGAGAAGGAAGAGCTAGGCAGAGAGGGTCAGCTGGGTCGAGTGAAACTAACTGCTTTTCTAAGGGGTAGGTGTTTTGGCTTCAGTCCCAGAAAGCTTTAGGCAAAATAGTATTATGCATGCGTCACTCTCATTGACTGAAGCATCCCTGTTAGTCACTACTGCAAGTGGGTCAGTTCCTTTTGTTTGCAGAAGTCAGTTCAACTGTTCTTGCCTTTATTAAACTGCCAGTTGAGCTTGTAAAAGCTTCAAAAAAGGCAAGATTTTAAATTTGCCTTTAAACACTTGCCACAAATCGCTGACTCAACTTTCTCCACTGAAAGCTTTAAAGATGGAATATATAAATACATTTTTAAAAGAAAAGACCTTTAAAATCTAAAAACTTGCTCCTCTTAGTTTTTCTGTTTCTTTTGTCTCTGGAAGAAACTGGCATCTTGCACAGTCTCCTTTCTGGTCTCACTGCTTCATCCACCAACATAGCATCTGCTCTTGCATGAGAGGGTTTTTAGATTTGATTCTGGAATCATTAATGATTCAGCTATTGTACTTTTGAATGTAAAAGTTCAGAAAACCTTGCAGGAGAGATGAGAAGTTATTTTGGTGAAAATATTATATCAATACCTGCAGTAGTATATCACCTCCAGAGCAGGTGAATAAGCTTGGTCAGCATTTAGGAGAAGAGGCCTCCAAACGCAGGGTGTTGGAAATAGTTTGGTGATTCAGTGCATGGCATTCTTTCTTCTGTGTCAATAATGAAGTAATGGCTCCATGTAAATTTAGAGGACACTATGCTGTTGACTGTGGCTTTGGATGAACTTTAAAACCGAAGATCCTGTCCATTTGTTGTTAAATATCCCATGCTACTCTGTTTAGACATAGTGGTGTTAGCTACTGTCACTTCACTAAATACCTGTTTGAATACCCATGCTGCTTACCTAAAATTCTTTTTATGGAAGAAGATATTCTCCACTTCTCTCATAAAGGCTGGTGTGCATGGATGGTACTGGTGCAGAATGTTTGCCACGTTGTACTCAGAAAAGCTGCATTTCAGTAGTGACGGAGTGGTTTATCTTCTCTAATTCAGTCTACAATATATACAGTACACACACATCTGCCAGGGACTGGAACAATTATGTATTTGACAGAAACTTCTGGCTGGATAGGTGGAACAATCTTGTATTCAGTAAGTTTAGGGAGACTATTTGCCTCTAAAACCAGGAGGTTGCCCAATAACAGAAAAATTCATGTTAGTCTGTAGAGCGTCTTATAATCCTTCAAAATGAAAAAGTCCTATACAAGTGTGTGTGTGGGGGGGGGGGGGGCGGGGATGGGATAGTAATCTCAAATGTAAAGCTACAATAGCCTCCCCAGGAGGTTACAAAATGTGGCGGAGGGAAGGTAAGAGAGGTAGAGAATCTGAGACCAAGACGCAGAAGAAACCAGCAGGAGAGTAAAGTCATGGTCTTCCAGAGAAGCATGATGAAAGAGGAAGGGAAAAGTTAAGACATATTTTTAAATAAATACAGGCTAGTAAACCAAAAACAAGAAATAAATGGATAGAAGAAAGGAAGGTTTTGATTTTGTCATGTGCAAAGCTTTTATTGATAAAAATACAATTAAAATATGAGCAATGCAACATTAAATGTCAGTACCCATAACTTCTGTGGCTCTATTGATAGTATTTGTGATGCAGTTCAGCAAACAAAACTAAATTGAGCCTGTGCTATTGTTTATACCACACAATGCCTTGTCTGTTAGTCAATCAGAATGCAGTGCTTTTTAATGACATTTTATAATTGTGTGCACCTGTTAGATGAATGTGTATAGAGAAACATTTAGAGATTGCTTTTGTTTAAAGTGAAGTGTTGTCCCCTTTGGTAACCATGATGGGTTTTTGTAGTTGTAGTTTTGTGGCTATGTTTCAAGTTATAAGTGATAGTCCTTTTATCCCATAACTATTTAGTGTAGAGAATCCATAAAAAACAATCATGGTAGATTATATTTGCCTCCTAGGTCAGAACTATATGTAACTTTTTAGAGGCTACATGAGAAGTAGTTTTCATCTTCAGAAAAGTAATATTTTAAAGTTTTACTTTGTATGTCCCAAGTCTCAGGCATGCCTGACCCTGACTTTTGGACAAAAAGCTGATTAGGGCAGGACCAGATGAGTAATGTTTGTGGTGGTTCAAATCTCTGGTGAACTGTTTTAAGCATCTGTGGTTCCTGTTCATTGCAAGATGTAGGTTTTAAATGAGAGGCAACAGTTGGAATTTGGCAGATCAGTTACAATAAAACTAAATACTACCATCAATACAGTGGGAACAGCTTTAGCGTCTACTACAAAGTTTTTTACACCAGTGGTTCCCAACCAGGACTTTACATACCCCTGAGGATACATAGAGGTCTTCCAGGCAGTACACCAGCTCCTCTAGATATTTGCCTGGTTTTACAACGGGCTACATGTGAAGCACTGGTGAAGTCAGTGCAAGCTAACATCTTGTACAGACAGTGACTTATACTACTCTATATACTATACACTGAAATATAAGTACAATATTTATATTCCAATTGATTATTTTATAATACGTTAAAAATGAGGAAGTAAGCATTTTTTCAGTAATAATATGCTATGGCACTTTGATATTTTTATGTCTCAAAGTAGTTTTTAAGTGAAGTGAAAGTTGGCGATATGCAAGACAAATCAGACTCCTGAAAGGAGTAAAGTAGTCTGGAAAGGTTGAGAACCACTGTGTTAGACATTTCTCCTTCTGCTTCCCCTCCCCCCCAGCAAAAAAAATAAAAATAAAAAAAAGACTGGCAATAATTAAATTCTCTAAACATGTTCACCCTCTTTGTGGGCTGTAAAAGAAAAGCAGCTTTATGTTGGCTGTACAGGAAGTTAGCAGCATAATTCCCTTTTTGACCGAACTGTCTTATCCAGAGAGTATTGTGCATAGTTCCTTTTAAATCACCTCCTTCCCAAACGTGCACTTCCTGCTTTATAAAAATACCTCTTAACATTGCTGGGCTGCTCTTCTAAGGCACATGACTAATAAAAGACAAACACATTCAGATGAAACCTGTGAAAAGAAACTCTGCATCATTATTTTAATTGTCTTGATTCAATACATCTGAAAATTGAGGGGATCTTGTAACAAACAAAACCCCACCCTGTTTTACATTAACGTGCTGTATTTTAATACATTTCCATCAACAGTGTGAAATATAAAGCAGCCAAATGACAAAATTGGAGGAGGTTTTGTAAAAAAGATGTCATTTGCCAGGCCAAATGAAAAGTAAATGTTGTTGCTTTCGCCGGGATGTTATGTCTGAGGTTTCCTAATATTTTCAGTTGCTTAAGTGCTGTAGACACACTCAAGAGTAGGACAGAGAGCTTGTTTTTAAAAAAAAAAACACCTTAAAGTGAATTTGTTCAGGTCATCACAATCCAACATTTTGAAATACATTCATGGCCCTTGACTGAGAAAATATTATCAGTCCCTCCTTCCAACAGCACAGATAAAATTCAGGTTTGTTACTGGGAGGTGGCTTGTACAGCTCCCCTTGGAAAGCAGGACACTTGTGTATGTATTCACACTTCCCCTGCTCCTAAGAGTGGAGCCGAACAGCAACGCAGAAGGATGGTGTGACATACACATCACAACTTAAGCCTTTTGTCCTTGACAGGGTCCCATTTATAGTGTGTGTTCATATTATTTGTCTTTTCTGATTCCATGTTGCCGCCTCTGCACTTGGCAGCTTCACTAACACCTAAAGTGGTGTAATTGTTGGCTTTAGTGATGTCATTGACTATTGCAGGAGAATAATTGTAACCCTAAGTCCCGAATTCTGATCTTGGCAAGGTTAAAGCTGTTCAATTCATCTTTAAATTTAAATTGTAGCATTAATTAGTTGAAGTTGTGTCACAATCTTCAGATGGCTTGCATTCCTTACCAGGTTCAGTTAGTTAGACTACCACTACTTTGCTGGATTTATTACAAATTATCAAATAACTCAGTCATATGTATTACCTACAGTTCTTCTCAGGATAATTGGATTTTGGTCTGCTATTTCTCATGTTAACTGTTAGGCTTTGGCCTTGAGTATGGCTGCTCTAGCATGGTGCCCTAGAAGGGAAAGAAGGCATAAGAAGCCCTCTCCTGCTCTTTACGCATCTGAGCAGGGGAAGCCAGAAGTTGGCTGATGGCTGTGGGGAGATTGTACTGCTGCTGGCTGTCATTGACACCAAAAAGGGTGTATCTGGGCAAGGTAGTAATGTGTGCATATAGAGCTGTTGCTCTGCCCGTAATGCATCAGTAAAGCAACACTAAGAGGAGCATGGTCTACACCTTTTGAATAACAAGAGTTGTCCTTCACTATTCTCCTGCTAGTTTCTCTGGCAGTATTATGACAAAGACATCAATACTGTTCAGACTGTACATCAACTCGTGCACACCCTCACATGCCACTAGTTTGACTGTTGCTCTTCGGTCAACCTGAATTGCAGGTAGTGTTTGGAGGCTCTTTCCTTCCCCCTCCTCCCCCCAAAAATATGTACTGTGATGCTTGAACAACATGCCTGATGAACGTAACCTCATAATTATTAGCCCTAAAATATGATATGTATGGAACAGGGAGGAAAACATTTTTTGCCCACCCAAAGAACATGTTTTCCTAAATTTTAATTGTAACAGCACTAATGTGTGATTTTTCTGAAGCTGAAATTTTACATGGAACAGATTTAGTGCTGTGGGATCCACTACAGCAGAGAGTGACTGTAAGTAGCAAACATTAATAATTAGCCTCTGTATTCCAAAAATGCTGTATTTGATATACATGCACATAGAAACTTGCACTCAGCTTCTTTGTTCTTTCCCTTAGCTTAATTTTTTCTGTTACTAATTTTTTTTCCCCATGACATTTTTTGTGAGAATTTTACTTGAATCATTTCTGAGAATTTCTTTACAGAGCTTAATTGATGTATTATTGTCATAAACAGATAGCTAAGGGTTAATGTCTCTTTCACCTGAAGCACCTGACCAGAGGACCAATCAGGAAACCGGATTTTTTCAACTTTGGGTGGAGGGAATTGTGTCTCTGTGTCTTTGTTTTCTGGCTGCCTGCTTGCTCTGAGCTTTGGAGAAGTAGTTTCTTTTTTCTAGTCTTCTGTTTCCAAGTGTAAGGACAAAAAGATCAGATAGTAAGTTATATGGTTTCTTTTCTTTGGTATTTGCATGAATATAAGTGCTGGAGTGCTTTGATTTGTATTCTTTTTGAATAAGGCTGTTTATTCAATATTCTTTTAAGCAATCGACCCTGTGTTGTATCATCTAATACAGAGAGAACATTTGTACTTATTTTTCTTTCTTTTTATATAAAGCTTTCTTTTAAGACCTGTTGGAGTTTTTCTTTACTTCAGGGAAATTGAGTCTGTACTCACCAGGGAATTGGTGGGAGGAAGGAATCGGGGAGATTTGTGTGTTGGATTGCTAGCCTGACTTTGCATTCCCTCTGGGGGAATAGGAAAGTACTTTTTGTTTCCAGGATTGGGAACAGAGAGGGAGATTCACTCTGTTTGGATTCACAGAGCTTGTGTCTGTGTATCTCTCCAGGAGCACCTGGAGGGGGGAAGGGAAAAAGGATTATTTCCCTTTGTTGTGAGACTCAAGGGATTTGGGTCTTGGGGTCCCCAGGGAAGGTTTTTCAGAGGGACCAGAGTGCCCCAAAACACTCTAATTTTTTGGGTGGTGGCAGCAGGTACCAGGTCCAAGCTGGTAACTAAGCTTGGAGGTTTTCATGCTAACCCCCATATTTTGGACGCTAAGGTCTAAATCTGGGACTAAGGTTATTACAATTATAGATTGTGCTTTTGTTTTCAAATTTGAGTGTATTTAGTACTCATGAAAGTGAGGGACTAGACTACTAGCTAGAGCCAAGTGCTTTGGCTATCAAACGGGTCTCGCACATGCTTCCCAACACAGCTCTGTCAGTGTACTTAAAAAATGTCTTAAAACACCTTGGCTGCTCTGATTGCATGAAGTTTTTGAATAGTGATTGACAGTTGCATAGTAGTGCTTATGTGATTTGTTGTATGTGTTTTTTATTCTTCTTAAGATATTATTCATTCCCATGGACTTCAGACTGTATGAGCTCCTAGGTCTGCCTATGTAGATTGCTTTGTAAGATTGGGACCCCAGACTATACATGACAATGTAACATTCCACCTCAAAAGGTGGAAAACATGAAGGGAGAAAAATTGTTTCTGCCCTGTTAAAGGTTGTTGAAGTTTGCAACATTAACTTGGACATGTTGAATACTTTGTATGTTTTATGATATTCATTTAACAACATATAAACTGTAATGCGGTCTGTTGAGATTTACGTTAACCAATCAAGTAGAAATAGAAAATCCTACACATCTGCAATATGGAAGAATTGATGATGATGTAGGAACTTGTTTAAGCCAAAGGAGCTTAAACTGCATACAAAACCAGCTGACATGAAGCTCAGAGTTGTATGTGGAATTCTCAAAAGTTTATAATGGACAATGTCACATTAGACAAATCTGGTCTCTATCAGCCACTGGACAGAAAAACTACCAAACCAAAGAAAAACATTTGATAGCATTTATGAGGGACAATTATTAACTAGACAGTAACAATTAATAAAACTCCCTTAAAATCCTAGCAATATCATATTGAATCCATTAGTTCTTGCATTTGGTTAACAGAGGCAACACTTTTATTTACAAAAACTGGGTTAAATATCAGATTGATTTTTTTTCTGGATTAAGTGCTAAACTTGTGTTTTAACAATTAAAATACTTGAGTCTAGGCAGTGGAAAAATGGATTTTTGTGTATTTTGCTATCAAGTTATATTTTTAAGTGGTTTTCTCTCTCCTATTGTGGGAAAGATGTATAGAAATGGGAAAGTGACCGAACAGGGGAAAATGTTAAACTGGTTATACAAAGAATGCTGTTAGATTGACAAAGGAAATAAACTGAAAAATAGAGAAAATATTTGTTTTTCTACTGTGTACACTGCAGCTGAGAATGTCTCTCTGAGCCAGGGTAGACAGACATGCACTACCTCCACTTGAGCTGGCATGCAAAAAACAGCACTGTGAATGTTGTGGCAGCTTATACTTGAGTGGCTAGCCCTTGTCACTGTCTGTGCCACAAAGTCCATATTGCTATTTTTAGTGCACTGTCTACTGGTGTAGGAAGCCATGGTCCCAGTTGCAGTGTAGACATACTCTTAGTGTACAGAAACGTTAGGTGTTATTTGAAACAATAGTAGTTAAAAATAAAATCAATCAGAAGTAAGTTTTAAATTGACAGTGTCCCTTTAACTATAGTTATAGGTACATGCTCCAACTATAATAAAAGTAAATTTTAAAGAGACGTTCATGTCTTTCTGTAGATGGAGATATAAGATGGATAGAAAATCTGGTATTTTGTGTCACAATTTCAGGTCAACTGCACCTGATTTCCCCCTCCATAGTCGACAAAGGGCACCCTCTTACAGGTTTCTAGCTTCCATCCATTATCTCTTTTGGACAGAGACCTGCATCTCAGTCTCTGCTGACAGAGGGGTTTAAGGCTGCACAGTTCCCTGGATTTACACTGTGATATCCCTAACAAACCAGACTGCCTAAAACAGGCCAGCGTCTGTGCTTTGCTGCCTCTCCAGAGGGTAAGACTCATGCATTGACCCCAGTTATAAGTTACAGTACAGCTCCTTCTAAGCAAGTGCATTTATTCTTCAGGTAAAAAGCATTACAGATAAGACATAAAAAAACCAAAAACATTCCTAAACCCATGCAGCAGTCAATCTTATGAGGCCTTAGTAGGCCAAAGTCTTTCCGACCCTTCTGCAAGAGTTGGGACCCCCTTTGAACTGGAGGTTCTGTTTATTGTTTGGATCTGAAAGAAGGCACCAAATCTGTTCAAATGCAGGCTATTTATCCCAAAGTCCTTTCTTTGTCTGTTGGCCTGTGGAGAATCCAATTTGAACTAGTATATATGGTACCTTTGTGGGGGGTTACAACCTGGTTGATTTGCCATAATCACCACACATGGTGCTTAGTTCCTAGAAGAGAGCTGTGATATCCCTCCCCCATGGAATCTAATACAGTCATACGTAAAACTTTCATTTAACACAGTGGACCCCAAAGATGCTGCATGGCATTGCAATATCAGTTCTCATCTCTCTCCTTAAGAGGTTAGATGCAGTCCTGGCCCACAATAATACATAAACTTAAAACCACAAGGTATTCAAGGATATTGCAGGTAATTGCCATATCTGTCACACATTGATTTATGCTCTACCTGGAAATAAAAATTGTTTCCTAAGAAAACGTGGGGATGATAATATGCACCCAAGTTGTATATCAACCCATACCTGCCTTAGTAGTTTTAACAACAAACACTTAATGCAAATCAGCTACATGGTATGGCATATTGTGTAGTTAAAAAGTAATTTTACTTTTCACCTTATGATTTAAAGTAATACTGCAGTTTAAATGTAAAGGTCAATTGAAAGGGTGTTTCCTGCCAGGAACAGAGTCCAGGCCCTCAGAGTTGTTTCTCCCATAACAGTTGGAGATCTCACTTACACCTAAACTGGGGGAGCTGCATTTCTTTCACTGCTTTAAGCGTCAGTAGAGCTACCAGTTAAACAGAGGGAACACTGAACCCAAAAGGTCTGAATACAAGTATTATCAATTACTTGACAGCAGAAATTATTTTCATCCTGTTTTAAATGCACTTGTTCATAATATTTAAGCTTACACATTTCAGTTCATAATTTGAGTTTTTAAGCTATAAATTTATTTCTTTAGAAAGCACTTTTGTTCATCTTTTCATTCTGATGTCAAGATTTGGACCCATCTATTATAGCACAAAGGGGAAATGTGGTATGTGGTCAAGAATAGATAAAGATATTGCAGAGAAAAGAGGACAGGGTCAGTCCTCTAAATAATTGAGAATGGATGTAGAGAAAACAAAACAAATAAATATAAAAACAAAACAGAGGCAACTGTTGTTCCAAATGGATTGCCAATATCTTTGGACCCTAGATTTGGTTTATATTTAAATTAGTGTTTGGCCTAAGACATAGATCTGAGTTTAGGTCTGAATTTGTAGCTCAGACTTGACTTTATTGGGACATGCGTGATTACGGAATCTATGCGCCAGTATATTTTGTTAATTGGCATTCAAGTTTGCATACAGATTTTGAAACTCCATATTTAGATGTGGTCATTTGTGATGTGACCCATTATACAGAGATGAAGATTAAATCTTTGGTTTTGATTCAGATCCATTTAAAATAAAGACTAATAGTTTGGGGACTATCCAGATTACTCTACCTCCTTATGCTAGCTCTGCCGTTTTCCCATGAAGTGTGTGTGTTATTGGGATGGAGGCTGAATTTTAGAGTGACAGAATTGTGATCTGTGGAGGCAGCTAGCTGGTCACAAGGTGATGGACATTAAATATATTAAATAATTTTCTGATATGACTTTTTTATGTTGGCAGTTTCTGTGGATGCCACAGAGGTGTTGTGCTGTGTGATTGGAATGGGAGGGGAAGTAGTCGGTCCTTTGAAAGGGGGACAATCCATGACAACATCTCTGTGTTAAAGTGTGGAAGAAGTTTGAAAACCCTGTCTTAGACTGTATTAAAGATCACAACTTGCTAATCAATTTAAACTCCATACAGCTTTAGTGAGGTTTCCTTTGCACTCTATGAAGATGAAGCTAGTTCTTGTTTAGTAAGTAAAATCTGCTTCCCCCTCCTCTGAGTGCAGAGAGCCTCTTAACAGTGGAAATGGTGCAATTCTAGGGGGGTAAACCGGGGGCTGGTACAATATAGAATTCAACTCTAAGGTGGCAACCTGCTTGCAGGATTGTGAGGCTACTGACACCTTGAGCTGCAGTAGTGACTGCAGAACAGCCTATGATTCAGGGGAAGACTCCTTCCCAATTGGCCTTGCTCCTCAGCAAAATATCAGTCTGTGTGCTGCATGGGAGGATTTGTCTAACTGCAACTACTACTATATATTATACCAGTGGGTCAATGCAGCAAATATATTTGAGATTTGATCCCAGTTTTCAACATTCTCTCTACAATCATTAGTTTTTAAATATCTGTAAAGGCCTATAAATCTATGTAAAAGTTATTAATACAGTCTCTGTTGCAGGCAGCCAAATTGCATGTCCATGTTTTATATAAGACATGTTTTTAGCACTCACTTTTTTTCTTCTTATTCCATGGTGTAATACGATACATACTACACATTATCCTGGATAAAGTCAGTTATTTTTGCATCAGTCCTACTATAAATCTTAATTTTTCATATTACAGTGTGCAGTTTCCAAAGAAAAATAAAGATAGATGACACCATAATTCATCAAGAAGAAAGGAATTTTGCTATCCATTATTTTTTGTGGGAAATCTCACAGAAGTTCATTTTGTTTATTTCTCTAAGGGTCACATTATTCATCCTTTAATCTTGAACAGGCAGGGTTTGCTGGGTTTTGGTGGTTTAATTTTGCATCTACCTTGATTTTTAAGCTTGAAGCAAGTTAAGAAACATAGTTATTATTCCAGAGAAGAAAATGACAGGAGTGCAAAAAACATGAGCATATTAAAATTGTGGTGTCTGCAGCATTGGTGCCAGGTCTCCCAAAACACAGGTTCACAAAATTGTGGTTGCTTGCTGGGAGCATATTGCTTTTCAGTGTTTCAAATCAAAATAATAATTTGTATTGCAGTAGCTCATAAGAGCCCTAGTCATGGACCAGGTTCCCATTGTACTAGATGATGTACAAATACTGAACACAAAGACTGTCCCTGTCCCAAGGAGTTTATAATCCAAGTATAAGGCAGACAACAGATGGATACAGACTGAAGGGGAAGTTCAAGGAAACTATTAGACAACATTGATCAGCATGATAGACAGTGGTCTCTGTACACCAACAGCCTAAACATTGTCAATTTGTTTTTGTAGGTGTCATGGCAAAGCAGAGCAGTGAGGAGGATAATGAGGTAGCTTTACGGATGTTTGTGAGGAGATCCTCAGAATTGGGAGGGACAGCATGAAGGTGCTTGTTTGAAAATTTAACACAACTTTAATTTGCCAAGAAATAGCTTTGTGGATTTTAATATTTATTGCCTGCAAGAGCATTTCACCAGAAAATTTAAAAAGTAGGTAACATTTTAGTTCTAAACAGATTAAGAAGATTCCTTTTCAATGTGTAAAGGCCAAATCCTACATGAGAAAATAAAACTATGTTAAAGAGGGCAGGAAACTTCAAATTTCAACTCATAAGACTTTCTTTCAAACTGTTTCTTTGCTGTCCTGAGGAAGAGGGAGCTGGGATAGGGGTTTTGCTATCACTAAAACCATGGATGCCCCATACTTCAGAGACCCTCACCTCTGCATCACTCTCCATCACTCAAGGCCTCCCAGTTTACTCAGGAGCCATCTTGCCAGTGCCTTCTTGCTTTTGCTGTACCTGTAATTCCCTTCAGTGCATGGAACAGCCCTTCATTTAAGATAATTCTGATAGTTAGCATTATTTCACTTTTGGAATCCCTGAAGAGTATAAGGAAGGGTGATGCCACATAGTGACCATAATTTTTTTCTCCTCCTGTCACTGACACATCTTTGGACTCATGAAGACACCATTTTGCACCTGTAAAGAGCATTTTAGGGATTGGGGAAAGCACAACATTGAAATAGCATTTTCTCCACTTTCTATATGCCATCCATCCTATTTGAGTCCACTCTGTTGGTGGAAGTGGAAGGGTTTTGACCTGTACTACAGTTAATACTTTTATTCAGTCCTCCTCTGTATGTGCATAGGCAATTGAGGACTTAGTAAGGCTTTAGGAATTTAGGGTTTGCATTAATAAAGAAAACGCCTATATTAGATCATTTATCTCACTTTATTAAAAATGGATGGATTTATTCATAGTACAGAACTGCTCACTGAAGCGATATTCAACATCTCTTATTTTATTATTTTTCTTAAATCTAGCTTTCCCCAACCCCAAATAAAACAGTTGTTTACACCCCTGCCATGTGGTAATACATTAACATTTCCAAGTCTGTGTATTTATCACTCCTGTTAAACGTCACTGATGTTGCTTGTAGAGATGAAGAGAAGTCAACACACATTTTTGTTTAGTAGAAATTTGTGCCTATTAATGTGGCTGCATGCTTATAAGTAAACACATACTTCAGTGCTTTTCAGGATCAGGGCCACAGTGCTTTTAAGCTTGCAGGATTTTCAAGCCCTCATGATAAGGCTGCTTTAAAATGGTGTAGAAAATACATTTTATTACAAATAATAGAGATTAAAAATAGTGGATTTGTGTTTTTAAAAATGCAGCTAGACTGGAGAAAAAGAAATGGAAGAGGGAGAGAAAAGATGGAATTAAGGATAGGAAATAAGCTACTGGGCATAAACTCCCAGGAAAAGCGTGGCACCTAGTGCATAGTATGAATGTTATGACTGCAGTCTTTTGAAGAGTAAAGTTCCAACCAACCATGCAAAGATTTGTCAGACATTTAATAGGTTTTTTTACTTTTATTTTCAAGGCCCCTAGCCATCATAGCATTTTATTGCAGCTTTATTCAGTCTGCTTGGACAAAAGATGTTACCAAGCACAATCCTGTTTTGGATCAAATGTAAACCCAAAATAGTCTTTATTCCAGGCGCACCCGTTTTATTCTTGGTGTTAAATTCTCAGCATAGTATTCTTATCTAAACATTAAAAAGGAGGTGTCTTAGAGAATATAGCTTGCCTTCATGTGTGATCCTTGGCACTTGAGGTTGTAGATTGTCATCTTTCTTTACACACACAATCTATTGACTTGAGTGGGATTTCTTGGTGGAAATTGATGGAAGGCCTGACCTTAATCCACCTAATTTTTCTTTCTTTCCCCTCACTTCTCTTGCCATTCAGATGGAAGTACTAGTAACTAAAACGTAAAGAACAGCGTTATGTTAAGTTGTAGAATTACATTTTTGTTGTAATGACATTTTGTGACAATTTTAATAGCTCAAAGTCATGACTGTTAGTGGTATGTTATAATCTGAGTTCAGTAAAAAGCTTTGTTCCTGTAGCTAAATAATGGTGCAGACAGACTGCTTTCAATCACATTTGTCAACAATGTTTGACTTATCTGTCCATCTTCTGAAGTTCAGTACTTGCCTTTGCTACATAATTAATAAGAATAAGACTATTTGTTCTAGTTTCCCATGACTCATAAAACTGTTCCCCCTTGTTCGTGTACTGAATCTGCAGATTTTTAGCCATTAATGTGTTCTGTTTAAAATCTCATTGTCCTTTTTGTGGCAGCAGTTTGTGATTGTCAAGGTTCCTCCCCCACTCTGAACTTTAGGGTACAGATGTGGGGACCTGCATAAACACTTCTAAGCTTAACTACCAGCTTAGATCTGGGTTCACTGGCACCATCCAGATTCCTCAGTGTCTGGAACACCTCTTTCCCCCCAAAACCTTCCCCTCCTTGGGTAGCCTTGAGGAGGCTTTTTCACCAAGTTCCTGGTGAACACCGATCCAGTCCCTTGGATCTTAACACAAGGAGAATTTAACCATCCCCCCCCCTTTCCCCCACCAATTCCTTGTGAGTCCAGATCCAATCCCCTTGGATCCTAAAACAAGGAAAAATCAGTCAGATTCTTAAAAAGAAAGCTTTTAATTAAAGAAAGAAAAGTAAAAATCTTCTCTGTAAAATCAGAATGGAAAATACTTTACAGGGTAATCAATTCATATAGCCCAGAGGAACCCCCTCTAGCCTTAGGTTCAAAGTTACAGCAAACAGAGGTAAAATTCTCTCCGCAAAAAGGAACATTTACAAGTTGAGAAAACAAAAATAAAACTAGCACGCCTTGCCTGGCTGTGACTTACAAGTTTGAAATATGAGAGACTGGTTCAGAAAGATTTGGAAAGCCTGGATTGATGTCTGGTCCCTCTTAGTCCCAAGAGCCAACAGCTCCCAAACAAAGAGCACAAACAAAAGACTTACTTTCAAATCTTGGTGGGGGGGGGTATCTTGTCCCTTTATTGGTCCTTTGAGTCAGGTGTCAGCTTGGTTTCCTGAGCTTCTTAACCCTTTACAGGTAAAAGGATTTTATGGTATTGTACACAGGAGGGCTGTTCCCTTCCTTTTATGGTTATGACAGTGATGTAACTGATTAGCTAGTGGAATCAGTAGGTGTTGCTATGGGCAGAAGCATGCATGTAAAAGGTGTACACTGCAGACCTATATTGCTATAGCTGCGTCACTCAGGACTGTGAAAAATCCACACGCCTGAGCGACCTCATTATACCATCCTAACTCTGCATGTGTATAGCTATGTCAATGGGAGGGCTTCTGCTGCCAAGATAGCTACTGCTTCTTGGGAGGTGAATTAACTATGCTGATGGGAGAAGCTCTCCTGTTGGTGCAGTAGCATCTTCACTGAAGCGCTAGAGCTGCATCAGTGTAGCTGTGCCATGTAGCGCTGTACTTGAAGACAAGCCCTTAGTTTACGAGTTTGTCTACACTTACGTTTTATAGCACTCTAACGTGCTGGCTCAGGGGAGTGAAAAATCACCCCCCCTGAGTTCAGCATGTCTGAACACTTTAAAGCATTAGTGTAGACAGGCTCTGAGCACTCGGAGCTAATCCCCTCGTGAAAGTGGATTACCAGGAGTGCTGGGAGAGCTGTCTCCCAGTGGTCGCGTGCGACCACACTCGCACTTCAAAGTAACTCCTGCAGCAGTGCTTTGAAGTTTCCAGTGTAGACATACCCTAAATGAACCTTGAGGGTTCCCTAAGACTTTCCATCCTGGGCAAAAAATCCCATTGAGAAGCCCAAGCACGTATTAGCGGCCCACTCCCAGAACTTACCTCTAAGGCTTTGACTACACTATAAATTTATCTTGAGTTAATTGACTGCCAGTTATCTCAAGGTTGTTAACACTTTATAAAGGCTCGTCTGGACACTCCTCAAATATTTGTAGCCTGGAATAAATGTTTGAGGAGTGTCCAGATTTAGTTTTTACAAATACGTCAATTACCCTGAGTTAATATGCGCGAGAAGGTGGGTGAGGTAAAATCTTTTGTTGGACCAACTTCTGTTGGTGAGAGAGACACGCTTTCTAGCCGCACAGAGCTCTTCCTCTGGTCATTCTAATATCCTGGGACCAACATTGGTACAACAGTGCAAACAACCTGAGATAATTGTCGGTCAATTAAAATAATGATTAAGAAAGTCTTAAAGCCTTGTCTAGAATAACAGGTAATAACAAACCCCTTCCAAACTCTAATCTAAATGAAGCCTTATTGCCTAGATAAGGAGAAGAAAGATTTGATTAGCCCCGGAGGGCAAACTAAAGCTACAATCATCTAGGGAGACTGGCATTCTACGGAAATCCTTTGTCCGTTCCTCAGATATACCTACTGTATCTGATTCATAAAGAAGTGCAAAAACTGTCTCCATGAAGATGTACATCTTAAAAAAAATTCCCAACCCCCTCCATTTTAGGCACAGAGCTGCAAGCAGCTTGAAAGCCTGTTAGGATCTCTGGATTTCATTAGTTGAAGAAAGGACATTTTCAGGTAAGCACATAAAATATCCCTATTTTTATAAGTTTTACTTGAAGAAAAAAATATTGTTCAAAGTGTACTGTAAATGAGGAGTCTTGAAAGATTTTGACAGCCCTTATGAAAATGTTTCTTTTTAACAAATTTAGCACCCTTGCACATGCAGCATCAGACCTCAATCCAGCACATACCCTTGTATGTGAGTAACTAACTTTAAGCACATCATCAGTGTCTTTGAATTCAGTGGGATTTTTCATGCATAACATATTTGCAGGTTTGATCATAAGTCCTGTCTACATTAGAAAGTGTTACCAGCCAAACTTTCCTTATGTCAGCCCAGCCTTGCGTACATTCATGTTCTGTTTGAGTCTGCTGTCAACACCCTCAACTTTTGCCAGCAAAATTGAATGAATGAAACAAGCCCTCTACTGGTATAGTTTGACTAGCACCATGCCCATGCAGATGCAGAAGTAATGCTACACAGGTAAATGCAGCCCTCCAGCAGCAAGCTTGTAGTGCATCTCTGCCTGCAGTTGTGACCACTCTGGTCAAATTTGGGGGGAGCTGCGGAGGCTTACCAGAAGACACAGGAGCACAACCTCAAGTCTGATGTTCTCCCCAAGACCTGCCCCTATAATAGCCGTTACTGAGTTGAGATTCTCCCCTGAGAGAAACAGTGGACACCTCGTGTGCTGCAGTGTAGGGCACCCCACAACTGGTGACCAAAGAAGAGAGCACTGAAAACAGGGACATGGACTATGTTTGGGCTAGTCCAACAGCCAGAAACCCTTAGAGAACCAGCCAGCCCCAAAGACTCAGTCAGTCACTGAGGAAGGTGGCTCGGGTACGTGCAATTTAGTAAGACTACTCCTCTAATAGAGGCCATTTTGTTTATTTTCTCCGAGGCCCCTGTGACAACTCTCTCTCTCAAAATGGTGGCTGATCATGTATGGGACAAAGAAATTGTTTTAATGTGTTGTGTGCTAGCTGTTGTTCCACAAATACACAACAATAATTTGCTCCGTCTTTAAAATGGTTAAGAGAGCTCTGCTGATCTGTATCACATCCATGTATTTTGGGTGCAAAATGAAAAAATGACACGAAAAAGACTAGATGGTAGAATGAAAAGTTCCCTGAGAGGAGGGGTGATATCCCACAATACATGGCAGCAGCCCCACAATAAACTGCAAACATTTCCCACAAGGTAGTGCACCAGATGGTGGAGTGGGGAACACTGGAATGCCTACTGACAGTGCCGCATGTCTTTTGTCTGTACTGCCTGATGCTCTGAAGATATACTGCACTGTCAAAGGCAGACAAATATGAATGCAGTCTGCTGAAATAACTAGAGCACTGACAGAACTTATGCTGGTAAAACTTTGTCATGTAGGCAAGGCTTAAGTTTGCAAAAAAAGGTATATACTGGGGACACAATATAAATTTGCAGGAAGGTCAGGTAATGCAGTGTGTAGGCCTGGAACCACACGTGCTGCATGGCAACATTAGAGATAAAGACAGCATTGTTGTATTAGCAAAGCTTTTATTACTGTGGGGAAAATAATAATTACCTGAATCCTTTACTGCAAACTTTCTTGATATGAATGCTATTGCAGTCAGGTGTGCTGAAACATTTGGGATGGTGGTGATGGGGGCCATGCCCCCCACTTTTTAAAATGGTTGTAGTTTGGGGGCAAGGGATGGCATTGCCTCCTTTCACTGCAAGCCTTGGGCAGGCATGGAGCAGTGCTGGCGGGGGTTGCGCTTCATGGTGGGGGAGCTGATCACCGTTATCAACTCCGCAACCGCAGCCCCTGGCAGCGCTGCTCCATGCCTGCCCGAAGCTTGCAGTTCAGGGGGGCAATGTCTTCCCCTGCCCCTCCACCCCCCAACTCTCCCACTTTTAAAAGTGGTCTCCTGACCCTTCCCTGATTCTGTCACCATTGATTGCTGTCCTTCCAAAATCACCTTGAAATTACAACCTTTTGTTTTTTGTGATTTTTAAAATCCACAAAACTATTCTATATGAGAGAATAAAAGCAAGAGTTAAAAAAGGCAATGCACCACGTTGTACTAGTGAAGATTAAAAGGATGGTTGTAAGTGCCAACATACAAATAATGGCTCTCATTTATTTTTGAAAGTTACATGTTCAGATTGTCTGTTTCTGTAAAAGCTATGGGATATGCATTTTCATTGTATTTTGGGAGGAAATAAGCACACAGTTCTCATAAATGGCACAAAGTAAGGGTATCCAATTCTACATGCTTTATGTAATAGAATATTAATTTCTTGTACTAATATCCTTACGGAAAAACATTACAGAGTTCATTAAAAATAATAGGATTCTATAGAAATTACTCAAAAATCTCTTATGTATATTTTTATCCATTCTGTAGAATTCCATAGCAGATATGTCATTATTAAATAGACTAGTTTAAAAAGTCTATAAAAAGATGGTTGTTTTCTCATAGACTCTTAGACTCTAGGACTGGAAGGGACCTCTAGAGGTCATCGAGTCCAGTCCCCTGCCCTCATGGCAGGACCAAGTACTGTCTAGACCATCCCTAATAGACATTTATCTAACCTACTCTTAAATATCTCCAGAGATGGAGATTACACAACTTCCCTAGGCAATCTATTCCAGTGTTTAACTACCCTGACAGTTAGGAACTTTTTCCTAATGTCCAACCTAAATCTCCCTTGCTGCAGTTTAAGCCCATTGCTTCTTGTTCTATCATTGGAGGCTAAGGTGAACAAGTTTTCTCCCTCCTCCTGATGACACCCTTTTAGATACCTGAAAACTGCTATCATGTCCCCTCTCAGTCTTCTCTTTTCCAAACTAAACAAACCCAATTCCTTCAGCCTTCCTTCATAGGTCATGTTCTCAAGACCTTTAATCATTCTTGTTGCTCTTCTCTGGACCCTCTCCAGTTTCTCCACATCTTTCTTGATATGCGGTGCCCAGAACTGGACACAATACTCCAGTTGAGGCCTAACCAGCGCAGAGTAAAGCGGAAGAATGACTTCTCGTGTCTTGTTTACAACACACCTGTTAATGCATCCCAGAATCATGTTTGCTTTTTTTGCAACAGTATCACACTGTTGACTCATATTAAGCTTGTGGTCTACTATGACCCCTAGATCTCTTTCTGCCATACTCCTTCCTAGACATTCTCTTCCCATTCTGTATGTGTGAAACTGATTGTTCCTTCCTAGGTGGAGCACTTTGCATTTATCTATATTGAACTTCATCCTGTTTACCTCAGACCATTTTTCCAATTTGTCCAGATCATTTTGAATTTTGACCCTGTCCTCCAAAGCAGTTGCAATCCCTCCCAGTTTGATATCATCCGCAAACTTAATAAGCGTACTTTCTATGCCAACATCTAAATTGTTGATGAAGATATTGAACAGAACCGGTCCCAAAACAGACCCCTGCGGAACCCCACTTGTTATACCTTTCCAGCAGAATTGGGAGCCATTAACAACTAACTACTCTCTGAGTACGGTTATCCAGCCAGTTATGCACCTACCTTATAGTAGCCCCATCTAAATTGTACTTTCCTAGTTTATCTATAAGAATATCATGCGAGACTGTATCAAATGCCTTACTAAAGTCTAGGTATATCACATCCACCGCTTCTCCCTTATCCACAAGGCTCGTTATCCTATCAAAGAACGCTATCAGATTAGTTTGACACGATTTGTTCTTTACAAATCCATGCTGGCTATTCCCTATCACCTTACCACCTTCCAAGTGTTTGCAGATGATTTCTTTGATTACCTGCTCCATTATCTTCCCTGGCACAGAAGTTAATCTAACTGGTCTGTAGTTTCCTGGGTTGTTTTTATTTCCCTTTTTATAGATGGGCACTATATTTTCCCCCTTCCAGTCTTCTGGAATCTCCCCCGTCTCCCATGATTTCCCAAAGATAATAGCTAGAGTCTCAGATACCTCTTCTATTAACTCCTTGAGTATTCTAGGATCCATTTCATCAGGCCCTGGTGACTTGCAGGCATCTAACTTTTCTAAGTGATTTTTTACTTGCTCTTTTCTTATTTTCTCTTCTAAACCTACCCTCTTCCCGTAAGCATTCACTATACTAGACATTCCTTCAGACTTCTCAGTGAAGACTGAAACAAAGAAGTCATTAAGCATCTCTGCCATTTCCAAGTCTCCCGTTACTGTTTCCCCCTCCTCATTGAGCAGTG
Organism: Gopherus flavomarginatus; assembly: GCF_025201925.1. Lineage (NCBI taxonomy): Eukaryota > Metazoa > Chordata > Testudines > Testudinidae > Gopherus > Gopherus flavomarginatus. Next base: position 90,946,604 of record NC_066620.1, read on the forward strand.
GGCCTACCCTGTCCTTAGTCTTCCTCTTGCTTCTAATGTATTGATAAAAAGTCGTCTTGTTTCCCTTTATTCCCATAGCTAGTTTGAGTTCATTTTGTGCCTTTGCTTTTCTAATCTTGCCTCTGCATTCCTGTGTTATTTGCCTATATTCATCCTTCGTGATCTGACCTAGTTTCCATTTTTTATATGACGCCTTTTTATTTTGTAGGTCACGCAAGATCTCAAGGGTAAGCCAAGGTGGTCTTTTGCCACATTTTCTATCTTTCCTAACCATCGGAATAACTTGCTTTTGGGCCCTTAATAGTGTCCCTTTGAAAAACTGCCAACTTTCCTCAGTTGTTTTTCCCCTCAGTCTTAATTCCCATGGGACCTTACCTATCAGCTCTCTGAGCTTACCAAAATCCGCCTTCCTGAAATCCATTGTCTCTATTCTGCTGTACTCCCTTCTACCCTTCCTTAGAATTGCAAATTCTATGATTTCATGATCAGTTTCACCCAAGCTTCCTTCTACTTTCAAATTCTCAACAAGTTCCTCCCTATTTGTTAAAAGCAAGTCTAGAACAGCTTCCCCCCAGTAGCTTTTTCAACTTTCTGAAGTAAAAAGTTGTCTGCAATGCAATCCAGGAACTTTTTGGATAGTCTGTGCCCCGCGGTGTTATTTTCCCAACATATATCTGGATAGTTGAAGTCCCCCATCACCACCAAATCTTGGTCTTTGGATGATTTTGTTAGTTGTTTGAAAAAAGCCTCATCCACCTCTTCCACCTGATTAGGTGGCCTGTAGTAGACTCCCAGCACGACATCACCTGTGTTTTTTACCCCTTTTAGCCTAACCCAGAGACTCTCCACGCTTCCGTCTCCTATGTCCATCTCCACCTCAGTCCAAGTGTGTACATTTTTAATATATAAGGCAACACCTCCTCCCTTTTTTCCCTGTCTATCCTTCCTGAGCAAACTATACCCATCCACACCAACATTCCAGTCGTGTGTATTATCCCACCAAGTTTCAGTAATGCCAATAATGTCATAGTTGTATTTATTTATTAGCACTTCCAGTTCTTCCTGCTTATTACCCATACTTCTTGCATTTGTATATAGGCATCTAAGATACTGGTTTGATCTTGCCTCCCAGCTTTGCCCTGACCCTCCTTCCTCTCTGCCATTATAGCCCGTGCTCCCTCCTGTTTCCAACCCATCTCCCAGGTCTTGTTCCCCACTTACCTGTGGGCTTTGCTCACCTGTCCCCGTCGAACCTAATTCCCCTTCTAAGGGGAAGTAAGACATAGCAGAATGTCTTATAAAGCCACATTTTAGGTCATTTTGCATAATTCATATTAAAAAAGTAAACCCCATTATAATGGGCTCAAAACACCTATTTGTAGCAAATATTCTGTGGTCTATGATTCATCCCTCCTCAACTCTTTCCCTTGTCAAAGTTGATGTAGGTCATCTAACATTGTAGCTAAAATATACACTTATTAAAAAAAATGTTTAGGATTGTAAAGAGCACAGTTATGTATAACTTTTCTGTTGTGTTTTTAGAATATTCAATGTGTTTTTATTTGAGTTTTTTATATGTATATTTGTGTTTTTATTTCATTTTTATTTGAAACAGTTTGGCTGCAGCTGTACAAAGTGAGCTGTGATCTTTTCAGATGTCACAAACCCAGCAGAGCTACGCTGGGTTAGTACTTGAGTGGGGATCTCCAAGAAACATGCAGGTGGTAAGGAAGTCATGTTGGTGATTCAGTAAGCGACATTTCTTCCTTTGAGTCACTACTGAATCATTGTTCCAGCATAGTGTTTAGGGGAAGTTTGCTATCTGAGGTGTGAACTTCTGGGTAAAACAATAGTCCCTACCACCTGGGGTAATTGACTTTCTCATGGCACTCTTTGGGTGAGGATGTTAACCCAATTGACCTGGTCAAATTTTAACTTAGGTAACTTAATTTTTGCTACTTAAATTCCCCTTTCAGTTTCAGTAAGCTACTGTGCTCTTCTTTGCTTATCTCTGACTGTTTACTAGTGGTGTGGTATGGTGTTAAAACTGTGCAGTGTTCCACTCCAGGTGATGTGCCATTTCATTGGTGGGTGAAGTGCTCTGTATATATCCCTTATCTATCTCACAAGGGTGTTGTCTCTTAAATTGGTAGTTTGTATAGCAGTTTGGAATCCTCAGGAGAAGCCTGCTGTGAACGTGTAAAATATTATTGCTTTGATTATTTCTAAGGAGCTATTTAATGACAAGATTTATTGCATTACAGTTGTGCCTAGAGGCCACAATCAAGATCGAGGTCCTGTTGTTCTAAGTGCTGTACACATACCTTGTGAGATACAGTTCCTGCATTGAAGAGTTTACAGTCCAGGGCTCCGTATGTTGTTACCTTTAGCACATGATTAGTTCCATGGACTTCAGTTAGACTACTCATGAGAGTCAAGTTAAGTGTCCGAATTTTAGCCCAAGTAGAAGAGGAAAAGCGTGGGAGAAAAGAAGTTTTTCCCCATTATACAGATATGGAAATTAGCCACAGAGAGATTAAGTGATTTGCCAAAGTCACACAACTAAGTCTGAGACTGAGCTGAAAATTGAACTCAGATCTTCGTTCGCAAGGCAAGTCTTCCTTTTTAACAATCAAAACTCACTCTATGTAGTTTTGTTGAACTTTTTGCCTGCATCATTGGATAGCATAGCAAGCCAGTCATTTAACTGATGTAGTGGTTCAACAAGGTACTGTTTTATCTGTGATGTCTAGCACTTGTATAGTGGAGCTCCTTGTTGCTCTTGATTTTTAAGAAAAATAGACTTCTTGTTCATTTTCAATATTTTTTTAACCTCAGGCAAATTAATATTTAACATCTTGTACCATACTGTATTAAAAATGACAGGGATGAAGAACTGAGGTGATTATTCAAACATTTATTTTTACTCCCCTCAAAAAATGAACAGGTAAACCAAAAAACAAACAAAAAACCCAACCCTAACAAAACACCTTTTAATAATTTACTGTCTGATAAGTATTAATATTGAAACTGGGTTGAATTTTAAAATCACTGGTTTTAATTCATCTCTGTTGTGTTGTGTTAGCCTACTTCAGGACAGCAGCTACTACTGGTTTTTTGAATGCCAGACCAAGTTTGACAGACTTGTTGTTTACACTGTAGCAATATCTTTACTAATCTCATGAAATATGGTTCTGGCAGATCATATACTCTACCAGAGGGCCAGACTCTTTTCTTTTTTTTTTTCTTTTTAAAAAATTATTATTTCTGGTATTTAGGCCAATGTGTCGTCAGGATTTCTTCCTCTAGGGTAGGATTATAGCTGGCAGCAGTGTGTTTCTTCTGTTGACAAGAAGTCTAGCCACAGTAGGAAACATCTGACACTTCCCTCTTCAAAAGGAGTGTTTTGTCTCAAAGGTAGATTCTGATATCTGATCCAGAGTTCCAATCCCAAGTCAAGTTCTCCTAATAAGTGCAACATACCATGTAGATATTACTTCAGTAGTCTAGGAAGGAACCCTTGTTTATTTAAATGAAAGTGTTACAGGTGACAATCAGGTTATTTGAGTCTTCTTCCTAGTGGATGTTTACTCGCATCGTAACAATATAAGAATGGCTGTACTGGGTCCGACCAAAGGTCCATCTAGCCCAGTATCTTGTCTACCGACAGTGGCCAATGCCAGGTGCCCCAGAGGGAGTGACAGGTAATGATCAAGTGATCTCTCTAGTGCCGTACATCACCACTCTCTGACAAACAGAGGCTAGGGACACCATTCCTTACCCATCCTGGCTAATAGCCATTAATGAACTTAACCTCCATGAATTTATCCAGTTCTCTTTTAAACCCTGTTATAGTCCTAGCCTTCACAACCTCCTCTGGCAAGGAGTTCCACAAGTTGACTGTGCACTGTGTGAAGAAGAACTTCCTTTTATTTGTTTTAAACCTGCTGACCATTAATTTCATTTGGTGGCCCCTAGTTCTTGTATTATGGGAACAAGTAAATAACTTTTCCTTATTCACTTTCTCCACATCACTCATGATTTTATATACCTCTATCATATCTTCCCCCCCCCCCCAGTCTCCTCTTTTCCAAGCTGAAAAGTCCTAGCCTCTTTAATGTCTTCTCATATGGGACCTGTTCCAAACTTCTAATCATTTTAGTTGCCCTTCTCTGAACCTTTTCTAATGCCAGTATATCTTTTTTGAGATGAGGAGACCGCATCTGTACACAGTATTCAAGAGGTGGGCGTACCATGGATTTATATAAGGGCAATAAGATACTCTCCGTCTTATTGTCTATCCCCTTTTTAATGATTCATAACATTCTGTTTGTTTGCTTTTTTAATTGTCGCTGCACACTGCGTGGACATCATCAGAGAACTATCCACGAGCACTCCAAGATTCTTTTTTCTGATTAGTTATAGCTAAATTAGCCGTCATCATACTGTATGTATAGTTGGGTTTTTTTTCCCCAATGTGCATTACTTTACATTTATCCACATTAAATTTCATTTGCCATTTTGTTGCCCAATCATTTAGTTTTGTGAGATCTTTTTGAAGTTCTTCACAGTCTGCTTTGGTCTTAACTATCTTGAGCAGTTTAGTATCATCGGCAAACTTTGCAACCCCATTTTTTCCACTTTCTCCAGATCATTCATAAATAAGTTGAATAGGATTGGTCCTAGGACTGACCCTTGGGGAACACCACCAGTTACCCCTCTCCATTCTGAAAATTTACCATTTATTCCTACCCTTTGTCCCCTGTCTTTTAACTAGTTCTCAGTCCATGAAAGGATCTTCCCTCTTATCGCATGACAACTTAATTTACGTAAGAGCCTTTGATGAGGGACCTTGTCAAAGGCTTTCTGGAAATCTAAATACACTACCTCCACTGGATCCCTGTTGTTCACATGTTTGTTGACCCCTTCAAAGAACTCTAATAGATTAGTAAGACATGATTTCCCTTTACAGAAACCATGTTGACTTTTGCCTGACAATTTTATTCTTTACGATTGTTTCAACTGATTTGCCCGGTACTGATGTTAGACTTACTAGTCTGTAATTGCCCGGATCACCTCTAGAGCCCTTTTTAAATATTGATGTAACATTAGCTAACTTCCACTCATTGGGTACAGAAGCTGATTTAAAGGACAGATTACAAACCATAGTTAGTAGTTCCACCATGTCACATTTCACGTCACAAGAACATCATGCTATTAGACATAGTATTCAATATGAATGATATTTTGTTCTCTGTAAAGGACACATTGTAGGCATGGTCTACCTCTAAAATTTAGGTCAACCTAGCTATGTTGGTCAGGGGTGAGAAAATTCACACCCTTGAGAGACATAGTTAAGCTGACCTAAGCCCCAGTGTAGATACTGCTAGTTCATTAGAAGAATTCTTCAGCTGATTTAACTACTACCTCTTGGAGATGTGGATTAACTACAGTAATGGAAAAAACCCCTTCTGTCACTCTAGCAAATGTCTGTACTATGGCACTACAGCTGCAGGGCTGTAGCTATGACATTGTGGTGTCTGTAGGGTAGACATAGCTTTTAGACTAGCAAGTATCGTTAGGGTGACCATATTTCCCTAAAGGAAAACAGGACAACACATGAGTCTGGCTCAAGCTGCTCGTCTGAGACCTGCCCCACCCTCCCCATAGCTGGCTGTTGCTGTTCTCCGGAGTCCTGCCTCCCTGCCGTGTGACTGACATTGCTGCCTACAGGAGCCCTGTTTTTCCCCCCTCACGCACCCCAAAGGGTTCGTATTGCTGCTCCCTGACACCCCCACATGTTCCTCTGAATCCCACTGGGGATGTGCAGCGCACTTCTTTGAGGAAAAATGGACATATGTCCCATTTGCTCTTGCCAACTGATAGCAAATGGGACAAATGCCCACTTTTGCCAAAAGAGTCAGGATGGCTGGAACAGGGCTTTAAAAAGGGACTGTCCTGGCCAAAATGGGATATATGGTCACCCTGAGAATAGTACAAGTCAGGACTGAAGTGTGTTACCAGTATAGTTTGAGTAAAACTAGCTAGTACTACTATCCTCACTTTTTAAATTAGCTTTACCATTGTTGGGCACACACTGATACCCCTAAACTTTTTTCAGTGTTTCAGTTTTACCACAAAACTGATTTCCCTTAAAGCACAGTTCTGCTTTGAAATATGACTCTGTAAAAATAACATTGTGGGGTTCTTAGTTTAATGTTCTGATTTTTTTCATTTCTGGTGTGCTCAGAACTCGGGTAAGAATATACATTTTCAACCCAAGACCTGAAAATCGAATTGGATTCCTTCTTTCTTCTATGTCATCACCTGTAATAAATATTCTGTTGGTAAAAGTAGGCCTACAGCAACACCATTGTGAAACTCATTGTGTTCAGTAGATGTGTCAAAATATAACTATTTGGGATTTAGTAACAATACTGTGGTTAATGCTCAAAAAGGAACAGAATCTAGTTCACTTTTGCAGAACTCTGTTGGCTTTCCTGTGTCACAAGAGTAAAAAGCACCAAAACTCCAGTGGCAGTTGAACTCAGATGTGTTTTGAGGAAGAAGAGGAGGACACTGGGCAACTGATAGTAGATGACTGGTTCCTGGAACAGCTTCACAGGGTGCAGTGCTGTTTGTGGGCTCATGCTGGTGGGAAAGGATTTTTCTGCAGATCTGAGATGACCAACAGTAACAAGAGAATTTCAGGGTGAGGAAGGCAACCTTTCTGGAGATAGGTGCTGAACTAACCCCAAAATGTCAGCCTGCCAACACCGGGTGCCCAATATTAATGCACAAGTACATTGCCATTGCCATCTGGAAGCTGGTCACCCCCTGAATGTAAGGGGTCTGTAGCCAACAACTTGGTTTGGGGAGAGATGTTGGGGGCCCTTGTCATGCAGGTGTGTGATGCCATGGAATTAGGTACTGTCGCACTTGGTTATAAAGCTTGGCAATACTCAGGATGTTATTGATGGCTTTGCACCCATGGGATTTCCAAACCATATTAGGGCAGTTGATGGAAGCCATGTACCTATCATTTGTCATCCCCCTGCCCTCCTGCTACCTGCGCTTAGAATTCGTTAACAGGAAATATATTTGTTCACAGTGATCCAAGGTCTGGTTGACCACTGTGGCATGTTTACAGACATAGATGCTAGGCAATCTGGAAGGGTCCATGATACTAGGATCTTGCAGAATTGAGCTCTGTTTAGATTAACGGAGAAAGGCGTGTTTGCACCTGGGAGCACTATGGATATTAATTGTATGGACGTTGTTCTGGTTATCCTGGATACCCGGCTTACTCTCTGCTTTCCTGGTTAATGAGCCATTCAGAAGCTGCTTGCGCAGAAGGAAGGAGCTGTTTAACAATTGCCTCAGTAGTTGCAGAATGGTACTGGAGTGTGCATTGGGCTATTTGAAAGGAAGGTGGCGCTTTTAGTGGAATAGGTTGCAGGCAGGAAAAAAAAAAGGATTAACCCAGCATGTTGTATTTTCACAATATTTGTGAGAGGAAGGGAGAAAGCCTTAGCGATAAGTGGGAGGCTGAGGTGCAGAGACTTGCTCATTGGTTTGAACAAGCAGCAAGGCATCCAATACAAAATGGAAATAGGAAGAGGAAGGTTGTCAGGGGTGCCTGTTGCTCTGATTTTGAATGTCAGCCCTGAAATGGTGCGGCTGTCCCTCCAGCAGTTAATGCCTGGAGTGGAAGATTTCTGTGCAGTTCAGTGTTGCTTTTTGGCTGTAGAAGTGCAACTTTGTGGCAGTCCTTAATTGTATCTTGTATTTTTGCCTGTCTCTATTTGCAAAACCTTATGAATTAGTGCACACTTAACTATTTTCTATGCAAAATGAACTGTTGACTCTCTATGAATGAAATTTTAAAGTTTGTTTATTATTAAACATATTAAATATGTAACAAACAAAAATGAACCTTCAGCTTAAATGAAAAAACACTTATAATTATGAAACAATATATTAAAAACCAGTCTGTGATCTGTGAACTGGCAGCAAAACAAAACAGTAAAGTGTAACAGTGCAGTGCAGGGCACAAAGTTACAGGCAAGCATACATCTTGGCTCTGCCTCTTCTGGCCTGGAGTGCTGAGGCTCAGAACTACCATCAGTGATAGAGGGCTCAGAAGAGCTGGGGTCCCAGGTACCACTGTTCTTGGTGCCCTACACTGGGGTCTAAGAGCGGAATGGCCTCTGGGAGCAGTGCTGTAGAGGTACAGAAGGGTAGAGTTTCTGTTATTCCCAGTAGCCTATATTGTGTAGAGCAGGGGTGGGCAAACTTTTTGGGCGAGGGCCACATCTGGGTATGGAAATTGTATGGCGGGCCATGAATGCTCATGAAATTGGAGGGTTGGGTGCGGGAGGGGGTGTGGGCTCTGGGGTGGGGCCAGAAATGAGGAGTTGAGAGTGTGGAGGAGCTGGGGTGAGGCCTCCAGATGGGGGTGCGGGTTCTGGGGTGGGGCTGGGTATGAGGCATTGGGGGTACAGGAGGATATGCTGGGCTGGGACCAAGGGGTTCCGATGGTGGGAGGGGGATCAGGGCTTGGGCAGGGAGCTGGGGTGTGGGAGGGGGTCAGGGTACAGGCTCCAGGCAGCGCTTACTTCAGGCAGCTTCTGGAAGCAGCAGCATGTTCCCCCTCTGGCTCCTATGCAGAGGTGCAGCCAGGTGGCTCTGCGCGTTGCCCCGTCTGTGCGTCTGTCCTGTCTGTTTCAGTTCCCAGCCAATGGGAGTTGTGGGGGCAGCGCTTGAGCTGGGGAAGCGTGTGAAGTCCCCATGGCTGCACCTATGTGTAGGAGCCAGAGGAGGGACGTGCCACTGCTTCTAGGAGCTGCGCAAGCCCCAGACCCCACTACCCAGCAGGAGCTTGAGGGCTGGATTAAAACGTGTGAAGGGCCAGATGCAGCCCCCGGGGTGTAGTTTGTTCACCCCTGGTCTAGGGGCTGTACAACATGGCTGGGTGTTGGTTTACAGTATTGTATTGCTTGCTGGCCTAATAGTAATATGTGCTGCAACAGGGCATTTGCGCTTTGTCTTGCCTCCAGGAATTGTCTCTGCGTCTTCTTGTCTTTTTCCATACTGTCTTTGGCCAGGACAGGGCTTTCCCTGGAAACTGCCATGCTGTCACTGGTCACTCAGCAATGAGCTCCCTGGAAAGTTCCTTGTCAGATTCTTCTCTGCCCTCACACATTGCCTCTCCCTCTCTGCATTTTGCTGTTTTTTTGAGAGGCTCTGTAATGATGTCCACAAACATTTCATCCCGAGTTTTCTGTTTTCTCCTCATCAGGTTTTCCAGCTGCTCAGGCATTGACAAGGCCCCTGTCCTTGAAGGTCTGGCCGGTGTTGTTACCATAGTTCTGGAGATTTTTTAAAAAAAGATAAGCACTTATTGTTCATATTCTAGGGAGGCTGTGATAGTATTTTTTTAAACATGCATTTCTGGTTTTACCTCCCTGGGATTCTTCCCAGTTGTGAAGGAACCTGGGAGATAATCAATAGTGTGTGAATTGGGATTTTGTCTGTTCAGTGTATGTGGTGTGGCTTTGCCATTGTGCCTTGGAGGCTGTGGGTGGAGTGGGATTGGGAATCATGTTCACGGTCGGGAGATGGGGTTGGGAATTAGGTTCCTGGTCTGTCTTTGTAGTTTTGCTGTGCCTGGAAGTTCCTGTAAGGTATTGGAGAGGATAGCGGAGGGCATCTGGGGGTGAACTTGATAGTAATACCCCCTAAACTCACATTAGAGTGTCTTGACTCTGGATAACATTACACTGAGGTGGGTGGCTAGAAGGCACAGAATGGCCATATTCAAAAAGACAAAGCAAGGTACACTGTGAAGTTATTCACCGATATGGTGCCATCCCCCCTCCAAAGTATTGCATTGAGTGGAAGGGAACTGCGAGCTATAGCTGGGGAAATGACTGTGCAGTTATTCCTCAATCTCCAAACAAAAGTTGAGCAATTTCTCAGGCTTAGATTTTGCTTTATCTGCCCTGCAGACATGTTGAATGTGCAATGAAAAAAAGCTTGGGTTCTGCAATGGTTGCCTGAAACATTTGCTGTTACCAGTACATAAGAATGAATATTGGAGTGCGTTTATAGGGAAGCTGTGCTCTTTGTAGGTTTATGGGCATGCAGTGCCCATGTCTACCTCATGTGAAGTCAAAACATCAACCAAACTTCTTTTCCTGTAACTGCTGTCTCAGTAAACTTTTGTGCTTTGCACAGAAGAATATTTTCCATATTCAAATCTGGAGCAGAGAGGGATGGAGTAGAGGCTGTGCCAGTGCCATGCTGGTAACCACCATTTTGGAAGTTGCAAGTGTGTGTGTGTGTGTGTGTGTGTGTGTGTGTGTGTGTGTGTGGTGGCATTCAATGGGCAAGACAGGTAAGTGAAAGAGAGAGAAAAATAGATACATGGGCATGTCTCTTCACCAGCATGGGCCTGAAAATGATTGGTAATTGGGGCTTTAGCAAGAGACAGAGGCCTATTGCCCAGCTGGAGTAGCTGCCATTTTGGAAAGGTAGATGTGGGTTGGGGGGAATGGATAGTGTGGGCAGAGGGAGGGAGGTGGGGGCCACAAAGGCTTTTAGTGCATATATGCCTACAATGTCTGTGCTGATTGGGCACCCAGAATGGAAGCTGGCATGGCAGTATAGCAGAGTAATAAATTAAAACTTTAATAGGGAATTAATTAAAAACCAAACAAACTTACATGCTGAGGGTCCCTCCATAGGATCAGCCTCCTTAGTCCCAGTCTGCATAGCAACCTGGGAACTGGGGTCAGTGTGCTCTAGGGCAGGACTCAGGCTCGCCTTCTGCCTGACTGGCATCAGGGTCCTGAGTCCCAAAAAGATCCTGGCTTTTGGGATGATTTCTTAACTGGTCTCCTTGTGTTCAACCAGAGAGAAGGTAGCCAGCAAGCTCCACAAGCTGCTTGGGTTGAGTGATCATGTGGTTATGTAAAATCCTGTCCAGTTCCTCAAAAAATGGACAGGTTACATGTTGCCTGCTGGATTTTTTCCTGTTGTCCCTTATTTTAATATAGGTCCTCTTGAGCTGTTTGCTCTTTAACTGGCACTGGTTGGAGTACCGGTTGTGGCCCTTGTGGACATCTGCCTAACAATGTCCAGAAAAAGGTCTTTATTCCAGTAGCTGGCCACAAGAGCTTCTTGCATTGATGCCTCTCCCCCAGATGACAGTGAAATCCAAAGTCTCTGTGCAGCTCCAAGCAGCTGTTGTAGGGCTTTGGGGTAATAGTGCAGTTATTGTGATAAATTGAAATTCAGAAGCAAATGGACAAAAAATCTGGCGGTGTGCCAGTTTATAAATGGGGGAGGAGGGAGCACACAGGGAAACAGACAGGTCAGTGACAGTTGCCTGCAAAACATTGTGGGACCACTGTTGGAAGGCTACTAAAGTTGTTTGCCACAGGCAGAGAATATGGGTCTATTACAGCAGTGGGTGGGCGAGATTCTGTGACCTGCGATGTGCAGGAATCAGACTATATGATGATTGTGGTTCCTTCTGGCCTTGAAGTCTGTGAGTCTATGAGCAGCATTGTGTGCATATGAACCAGATATTGGACTAATATCTAAAGTTAGTTCATTTTGAAAGAAGACTTCAGAGCTCGTGATAAATGTGGAGTCAGAGCACTCTAATAGATTGTGTCATGTGTACATAAGTGTTTTCGAACCTGATTAACTTGAAAAGCTGTGGATTAACCCCTGTCTCCCATGTTGACAAGCCCTAACTCCAAGAAAAAGCAGTTTCCTCGCTGCATCTCCCTCCCCCCTGGACAATACAGGGCACTGATGCTATAATCCAATCCACATGCACAGACACTCTTGTCTGCACAGAACCTCACTGACGTTAATGGTGCCTTCCCTCATGGGGTCCAAGGGTCCACCTGTAAAGATTAGATAGCATAACCCCCAAACCTGCAAATTCTTCTTGTGGGTTCTCCAATGCATCATGGCTTCTTGGTTTCTGTCTCTTAGAGCCTGAGCATGCAAATACTTACTGCAAAACAGGGGAAACTATCAGTAGGTAGTTCCTTTGAACTCAGAAGTGCTTAGATACTGTGGTGATGGTCTCACTGTAAAACACAGGATAGATAGCGTTTCACTGAGTAGGCGGTATTTGCAGGGTCAAGACTTTAGGTTGTGAACTCTTTGAGGCAGGGACTGCCTTTATTTTGTGCCCTGTTTATTTTGTGCCAAGCACATTGTTAGTCTTACCTAATAAATTACAAGAGCTTTCTTATAAAGCTAGGGTGAGGAAAGTGTATTATGTGCACTGGAAAATTCAGCAAAATACATTTAGCTTGTAGTATAGCTTTAATTTTTCTAGTGGCAATCTTGACCAAGGCTTAAGGTATATATTTTTTTCAATTGATCATTTATTGTAGTATATTTTTTACCATAAAAGTATATTGCCTCTTCAGATGAATAATACTTAAGATCAACGCTGGGCCACAAACTGCTTGAGGTTATTATGATTGAGAGAGCTGCCGTAACATGATGGACAAAACTTAAGTAATGTTTTGAGTAAAAGGCGGTTGTATGCAGCAAAATATTTATTCCTAGTTACACTATTTATATAAAATGTATTTGGAATAACAAAACAAGGAACCTTCATTGAAGTCAGCAGAGGTTCACGATAAACTGCCCATTGCTAATTCTGACTTTGGTAAGAGGGGATAAAAGTTCTAGAAAAGTGCCTTGAATCTTTAATAAACAAGGTTTCTGTGCGGCTGCTGAAATGTTATGCAATTGCACTGTATTGTGTACTGCTGTTGTTGTTAGTCTGGTTTACTGCAGTATAAAGTAAAACATCTTTGGAAGGAAAAAATCTGAACAGAATTATAATTAGTCAAGGACATAAAACTGCTAGTTTCCACAGATATTTTAACCAGCTTCTCAATGAAGCTTGTATGATATGTGCCTTGTGATGCAGCTTTAGAACATATGGGGTAACTGCACTCTCATTCTCAGCAGAGATGTGTATTACTTAAAATTTATCCAAAGGAAACAGCTTTCTGTTTCACCAACTCGCACGTGTATGTGTGTGTGTGAGAGAGAGAGAGAGAGATGAGAAGTTTTATATTTTTCTTAGTGGTATCTGTAAGTTACTCCATTTTTCAGTTGGCATAGCACTGTTGATTGCCTTTCTGGGTGAATTTTTTTTCTAATTATTAAAAATAAATGGTAATTTTGTGCAGTCGGGTCTTAGGCATGGTGAGTTATGTACCTCGTGGTACAGTATGGCTCCAAAACTAATATTCTTTAGTAATAAGTCCTATTGAAGCTGTGCTAAGGGCTCTGCTGTGCAATTTAGACGCATTCCATAGTAAGGTGTCATGTGGTGCTGTACTGCCACAGAAAGCTTTGGGTCATGAGGAGGCAGTGTATTTGTTATAATACCCCTTTTTTCCCCCTTACCTGAGTAGCCAGTTCTACTGGTTGGTGTATATGAGGGGGAGAGACATTGCCCTGCCTGCTCCCAGGCAAACAGGGAAGGAGCAATCCCTGTGGACAGAGAACACAGGGGTTGCAGTACTGCCTGAACCTTAAATGGGGAGGACTGTGAGGAAAGCTACTTATGCCCTCCCCGCAACACTGTACAATAAACTAAGCCTCAAAAGAATCGAGCTGCCAGCTGTAACATACCATAACCTGGTTCACTAGTCATCTTTCAACTCTTCCCTCCCAATTATACACACCTTCCTGCTTTTATTTATTTATTTTTTCTGTTCACACTGCAGTGGATTGAAGTTCCAAACCCTGCAAGTGATAAGATAAGAACCACATGGTCCATTGCCATAAGCTGGGGGTCTCTTTGGGGCCTACTGACGCAAGCAGTTCTCCCCTGATGTCAAACAGCTGATAAGTAGCACCTTGGCTCTGTTCCCAAACTTCTGTGCCAGAGGGGAAAAAGGGCTCTTTGTCTGAAAAAGGCAGCGTTGTTGAGGTATTTTTTTAACATCTTATTGCTTTTCTTGAATTGAAGCCAGAGTCTTGTCTGTTTAAACTATTTAGTATTATTTCTAAATTGTTTGGCAGGAATAAATGTCCGCTAGAAAAAAGTGTGTTTAATTCATCATTCATAATGTGTACTTCATTATGCTTGTGGCATCAGATGCAGAATACTGTATGTATTGTTTTTAAAATGGGATATCTGAACCCACTTTTTGCGTATTAGAGTGCTATTTAAAAGCTCTGTGAAGTACGCTTTTCAAGAACCCAATTTCTTGCTGATGACCAGAAAGAAATGTCATGAAAACAAGAATAATTTTAGATAAAGCATGTGTTGTCTCAAAATATTACACAATTTAAGTGATATATTTTGAAATGTAATAATATTAATATAATTTGTTAGTACTGAATGTCTCTGGAGTATGAGAACTGACAATATTCTTACTGATTTTCCTTTGTTTACTGTTGTTCCTTATCTTTTCTCTTTATGGTTCTTATTCTGTAAAATTTTATAATGCATTTCCAGTTTTGATACTTCTAAGGCTGTGTCTGCACTAGCACTTTTGTTGATATAATGTATGTGGCGTAGAGGTGTGGAAAAAAACCCCCTCTAAGTGACATAAGTTACACTGACAGAAACACTGGCCTGGACAGTGCTATGTCGGTGGGAGACACTCCCCCACTGACATAGCTACCGCCCCTTGTTTACGGTGGTTTAATTATGTCGATGGCAGAACTCTCTCCTGTTGGCATAGGGCAGCTACACGGATGGAGATATATGTTGTTTTTCATGCATAACAGCATGATTGAATTGCTCCTTTAAGTACAAAAGTCAATTCATCCTTACCTATGCAATGCACACCTGCCTGTAAACACACAATGGTTTGGAAAAACCTCTTATGGATATTTCTCAAAACCAGTATAATAGAATTTAGTTCTATACAGCTCTTTTCGTATTTTGGGCAACTCAGAATTCAGCTTTACAATATGGCAATCAAGAGCCTGATCCTACAATGGCTCTCTCTCCATGTGGAACGCCTACTAAAGTCAGAGTTCCAGCCACGGAGAGCTTGCAGGATTGGGCTCACAATGATTGAGTAGGAGGTAATGTAGGAGTGACTGTCTTGGTAGCAGTTTATACACTGTCTCATGCATTCAAACAGATTTTATTCAGAAAGGGGATATTGGACAGAACACTGTTTTTATCTCTTTGTGAAAAATATCATGTTAATTCCCAACTGAACAGTCAGATAAGGGACTGTTGAAGTGAGAAGCTCATGTGGATAGTTCATCTGAATGATACTGAATTGAAATTTGGCATAAGGTAACCCACTGTGTAAGCTAATCACTTTAGCCCTATTGATATATCAGGGGGTGAGGGGGGGAACTTTTCCATTCATTGGTCAAACCTTTTTTGACTATGTGCATATTTACTTATATAAAAAAACAGAATATGTGGCGTGCGTTTAAAAGAATAAATTATTCAAATATAATTTATCTGTCACATTTGGAGCTGTCTGGTCCGATGGATAACCAAGTATTTTAGAACTTTTGCACGAACTTTTATTTGAAAGAAAAACTGCAATGATCAATAGACAGTTTAAATATGTAGTACAAAAATAATACATAATAAAAATGAATTATCATAAGATGTTAGAAATACCAACCACTGTTTCATTATCTCCATAACTCTAAATCGTGTCTGTCTGTAGGGTCTGCTATTTAATATTACTCCCCAACGGGCAGTAGAACCTAATGTTGTAAATTAGGGGTAAGATCCTGGCCTCACTGAAGACAATGGCAAAATTCTCAATAAATTAAGTAGGGTCAGGATTTCACCTCAGGCCTTGAGTCCCTATTCTCTTGCATTAGGGATGAATATCCCCCATTGAAGTCAATAGGAGTTTCTGAAATCTGATGTGGGGGAACAGGTTATTCAGTTCTCATTTGAATTGATGACTTTTAAAACTGTAAGTTCTGCTTATCGATATAAAATACTTGATTAAAAAAAGTTTAGAAAATAAATACAATTACCATATAATTTTGAAAGTCACCTTCTATCTCAGACATTCAGTATTCTTCTTCATGACATCAGACTGACAAGAGGACAGCTTCCTGTTTGAATGTAAATAGTTCTGTCTGAATCCCTCATCACAAAATGTAATCTACTTTCACTGAAGTCAGTGGAGATAGTCTGTGGGGGAAACCTCATCATGCCCCCTTCTTTGTAACTAGATATAGTGATTCTGATGTTCTTTATACTACCATACTATTTTCCTTTAAAACACCACAAAGTACAGTATGTTTGTAATCACTTAAATTGATTTTTGAATAAAGATTGAAATACATCTGTCAAAGCCACTTTACAATAACTCTATTAGTTAAGGATAGTGGATTGGCCTTAAATATTAATTAACTCTTTTGTCATTTGTGCACTATAGTTTAAGTGCTTTAAAATGTTAATATATTTCTGTACAAGTTGGCATTAATTAAGGAGAACTTGTCATTCTTCAAGTGCTTGCTCATGTCCGTTCCACATTAGGTGTGTGCGCGCCACATGAACCATTGCCAGAGATTTTTCTATCAGTGGTATCTGTCATGAGCAGTAAGAAGGAACTGAGAGAGCGCAGAATTGGCAGTGCTCCTTTTACCAGTGCATAGGCATATGGCACCAAAGGGTGCTAGAGTCAGCACCCTCTAGTGCCATATGCGTATGCACTGGTAAAAGGAGCACTGCCAGTTCTGCGCTCTCTCAGTTCCTTCTTACTGTTCATGACAGTTGCTGGAACAACTCCTCTTGCTTCAACAAGGTATTATTCAGTGGTTTTCTCTTCAACTTAGTTTTATTAGTCTTAGTTAGTAGTAGTAGTGTAAATAGTATAGTGTATATAGTTTGTTCCCCTCTCTTAGCATAGAGGGGCTCCCTTTGTCTCTGTGGATAGGCATGCACTGGTCCCCGATCTTCAAACCTTGTGCCTCCTGCAGCAAGCCTGTGCCAGTGAGCGACCCACACTCCAGTTGTCTGAAGCGCCTGGGAGAGACTCACGTACAAGAGTGCTGTCAAATTTGTCAAGACTTCAAGCCATGTACAAAGAAAGACAGGAAGGCTAGACTGAGGGCTGTCCTGATGGAAGCCACCCTTAGATCTGCATTGGAGCCATACTAATCGGATTTGGCACTGAGCACCTCAGCTTCAATGTGCACAGTGACTCTCCTCCAGCACTGGACATTTCTGCCGCCAAGGAAGAAACATAAGAAGCAAGGGTCTGAGATGGGACATCTTCCAGTACCAAGAAAGAACAAACAGGGAAAGCAGTGGAGTTTGACCCATGTCAGGCTACTCTTTCACTACTGGTTCCCTAGCAGCACTGTAGACTCTGCCCCATTGCAGGTGCCGTTGAGTCCGGTGCGAGACTTCCCACCAATGCCAGGAAGTCGTTGCGGTAAAAGTGGGATCACGGTGCCTTCTACCCCAGAGACCTTTGCAGTGGGCAGGGACTTACTATCACTCCTACTACCATTGAACCCGATGGGACAAACACCAGCTTCAATGAGCTCAACAAGCAGAAGGGAGCATGGGGCTCTGAGCTCTTACCTGGCACCGAACCCCAGTGCAGTTCCCCTCGGTAGTGCCAGGCCTTTGACCAGTCCTGGACTTGCACTGCCTCAACAGAAACTGAGATTTGGCATGGTCTCCCTGGCCTCTATCATTCACTCCCTAGATCCAGGTATGCCACCCTTGACTTGAAAATGCCTACTTCCATCTTCTGAGGCTACAGAAGGTTCCTCAGGTTTATTGTAACCCAAACCTATTACCAATTCACCATCCTCCCCTTTGGCCTGCTACACATACTTCAGTGACTGGCTGATCAAGGGCCACTCATAGACTTAACTAATTAACAGCATCAGCCTGGTCCAAGCCACCTTCCAAATATTGGGTCTGTTGATAAACAAACAAAAATTGATTCTCGTTCCAGTAGAGAGAACAGAGTTTATCAGGGTAGTGCTAGACTCTACCCAGGCCAGAGTCTTCATTCCATAGGCCTGGTTCCAGACAATATTGGATCTGATATCCAAGGTCAAGGTCCACATCGTCACAACAGCTCATACTTTTGGGGCACATGACTGTGTCCACTTACGTGGTACGACACGCAAGGCTGTGCCTCAGAACCTTGCAGATGTGGCTGGCCTCAATGTACTCACCAAACAGACACCACTTGGACTGAGTGCTTATGGTTCCTTCCCTTTGACTTGCATCCCTTGACTGATGGTGGGCCCCCAGTCAGTAGCTGCGAGTGTTCCCTTTACCACCCATCAGCCTTCAGGATCCCTAATTTTGGGCACATCCAATCTAGGTTGGGGAGCCCACCTTGAACACCTCAGGATGCAGGGCCTGCGGTCCCAGGAAGAGCTCTCTCTTCACATAAATGTCAGGGAGCTCATAACGGTCCGCATAGCTTGCCAAGTGTTTGTTCCCCAGATCACAGGCGGAGTAGTTTGAGTGCTTATGGACAACACGGCAGCTAAGTTTTACATCAACATCAACAGACATGGAGGAGTGCGCTCCTCTACCCTGTGCCAGAAGGCCTTCTGTCTGTATTTTATGTAAAGTACTCCATTTCCCTCGAGGCTTCCCATCTTTCGGGAGCCCAGAATTTCTTCCCAGATCACTTCAGCAGATCTTTCTTTTCTTACCATGGGTGATCCCTTCACCCAGAAGTGACCAGGTACATCATTCAGTTGTGGGGGTCTCCCTAGATAAACCTCTTCGCAACCAGACAGAACAGAAAATGTCAGCAGTTTTGCTCACTAGGCTGTCTCAGCTCAGGCTCCATCTCAGATGCCTTTCTGCTCCCTTGGACAGAACTCCTTTTCTATGCATTTTCTCTGATTCCTCTGGTGCACAAGATCCTTCTGAAAGTCAAGCAGGACAAGGCAAGGGCCCCTGCGTGGTCACGCCAACACTGTTTTGGCACACAACTTATCAATAGTGCCCCAGCTGTTGCCTCAACCTGCCTGGACCTGATCTCACAAGACCACAACCGTTTACTCCACCTGAACCTCGGGGCCCTTCCCTTCACCTGGGAAGCTCCATGATTGAATCTGAAGGAGGAAGCCTGTTAAAAGCCAGGTCTTGCTGGGTAGTAGAAAGCCGTCTACCAAAGCCACTTACCTGGCCAAGTGGAAATATTTCTCGGTATGGTCTTCCCAATGAGGTCTTTCTTGTCTTGGTCCTCCCTTCAATCTGTGCTGGAATACCTGTTCCACCTGAAACAACAAGGTCTGGCCCTTGCATCTATCAAGGTACACCTGGTGGTGATCTCAGCTTTCCACCCTCCAGTGAGCGGCAAGTCAGTCTTCTTGCATGAGATGTCCATTCGCTTTCCTAAGGGGTAGAAAGACTACATCCTCAAATTCGCAAGCTGATTCCACTGTGGGACTTAAACCTGGTTCTGTCAAGACTTGTGGGCCCTTCCTTGAGTTGCTGCTAATATGCCCTCTTCTGTATCTCTACTGGAAGGTCACTTTCCTAGTAGTGATTATGTTGGTAAGAAGGGTCTCAGAAATCAGGGCCCTTACATCAGAACCACCATTCATGGTCCAACTGCGCCCCCACCCAGCCTTCCTTCCAAAGATGGTCTCACAGTTGCACAGTAATCAGGCCATTTTCTTTCCAGTTTTCTTCCCAAAACCGCACAAGAATTCAGAAGAGCAATCTCTTCATTCTTCATTAAATGTGTCCTTGCCTTCTATATTGAGAGGACCAGACCCTTCTGTAGGTCGTAGCAATAGCAGAAAGGATGAAAAGCCAGCCAGTCTCAGCCCAGAGACTCTCATCCTGGATAATCACCTGTATTCAGGCATGCTATGGGTAGGCAGGCATCCCACCTCAAGCAACCTTCACCACTCATTTGTCAAGAGCTCAGGCCTCATCAGTGGCGCTTCTGGCCCAGGTCCCAGTTCAAGACATTTGCAGGGCTGCAACCTGGTTATCAGCGCATACCTTCTCCTTCCACTACGCCATCATCCAGCAGGCTTGAGATGACACCAGGTTCAGGATAGCAGTGTTGCAATCTGCATATCCATGAACTTTGAGCCCACCTCCTAGGGTACTGCCTGAGAATCACCTAAGATGTGATGGACATGAGCAAGCAATCGAGGGAAAAAAAATGGTTACTAACCTTTCTGTAATGGTTGTTCTTTGAGATATGTTCTTCATGCCCATTCCATTACTCATGCTCCTGTCCCTCTGTCGGAGTTCTCTGACAAGAAGGAACTGAGAGGGTACGGGGTCAGCAGTGCCCCTTATACCCGTGCATAGGCATGTGGCACCAGTGGGTGCTACAGATAACCCAACAGATACAACTGAGGAAAAAATCTCTGGTGATGGTTCATGTAGTGTGCACACACCTAACATGGAATGGACATGAACAACACATCTTGAAGAACAACAGTTACAGAAAGGATAGTACAGAAAGGTCAGTTAATTCTAAATTTACAGTCACGTTGTTTGATAACTTTAATAGGGCAACCTTGTTGGTTCCATAAAAATAAAGAATTAATGCCATAAGTTTTAAACATTTTTTTAATGATGCAAAAGTATATTCAGCTCTGCCTTTTTCCCAGTAATTCATGTGAGAAATTCAGAGAGGAACCTACATGTTGGTTCCAGGCCTGAATCTTTTGGCAACTCATAATTTGCGTGTTATGCATTTTGGAAAATCCCTCCCATTCTCCTCCAAAAAACAATAGACTGAGCTCCTTTCACAGCTTTCCTACTCTCTCCAGAACAGCAAAAATAGATGTACAGTGTTTTGCATGTCATCATTAAACTATAGTTAAATGAATGTGATTGAGCAACTTCATTCACTTTTACACTGTATTTTTTATATGGCTTCTTTCATAGCAAGTATCACAAAATGCTGCATAAAGAAGTTACACAATCATAATCTAAGGAGAAAATGAAAGGTTTTTTAAGGCAAGATTTAAAGAGGCAGTGACTCAGTTGTTCAGAGAAGGGGGAGAGAATTCCAGAATTAGGGCTCAAGACAAAAGAGAGAGTGACCCCTCCGCCCACATCCAACTATGGAAAATTGCCAGGTGAGGATAGAGAGAGAGCCAAGATTAGAGGAGCAGGATGAACAGGCAAAAGATGAAGAATGGCTCAGAGAGAGAGTCCAGGGAAAGTTTTGAAAACCAATTTAGACTAGGAGATGGAGGTGGCTATAGGAAGCCAGTAAAGGCAGTGGAGGGCAGAGATGAAATAAACTCACTTCCTGGCATGACTGCAGAATGCAGCCACAGTATTCGTGACTTCCTGAAAGTTGGAGTGTGGATTTTGAGTATGAGAGAAAGTTGCAGAAGTCAAGAAGGAAGTGATTTAGGCAGGAATAGAGATAGGAATACTTAGTGAGGCTAAGTCTAGAGAATGCTGTAGCGCAGGGGTGGGCAACCTACGGCACGCGTGCCGAAGGCGTCACATGAGCTGATTTTTTCAGTGGCACTCACACTGCCCAGATCCTGGCCACCAGTCTGGGGGACTCTGCATTTTAATTTAATTTTAAATGAAGGTTCTTAAACATTTTAAAAACCTTATTTACTTTACATACAAAAATAGTTTAGTTATATATTATACACTTATAGAAAGAGACCTTCTAAAAACATGAAAATGTATGACTGGCACGCGAAACCTTAAATTAGAGTGAATAAATGAAGACTCGGCACACCGCTTCCAAAAGGTTGCCGACCCCTGCTGTAGCGTATGTCAGTAGCATTTTATTGCTTCTGTAAATACTATGCCATACACAATGGTGTATGTAAAGCAGGTAATCTTACTGATACATATTATGAACTTTGTAACCAATTTAAGAGAGAAGAAAGATTTTCTTGTCACACTGAGCTGACACATTGTATAAGCCTTCAGCACTTGTAATGCAGCCCATCGTAGTCAGCATGGCAGTTGAAATTTTTACATGTTCAGTCATCTACACAATATCTAGACCAAGTGCAGCATCTAAGTGTATAGTTAGCTGCTGTTTCTTTCAGTAGTTAGCACACCTTAATATAGTGGTAGAGGAGGAGACAGAACTAGGACAAATAAGAAATGATGGAAGGTTCGACTTCAAAAAAGGTGGGGGTTACAATTACAGTAGGCAGGCAAGTTCAGTCAGTGGCCTGAAGGAGTACAGCATGTGGGCTGGAAAGAAGCAACCATGAGACAGTTGTTGATCAGAGCCTCTTTGTGGTGATGGTGGTCTGGCCAGGCAGCAAAAATGTTTTGGCACCTTGTTTGTAAACTAATTTAAACTGACAGTCGTCCTTTTATGAAAGGCACAATGTTATTACAATACATTACCATAACTTGATATTAATTATCCAAACATAAATGAATTCTTTCAAACAACAGAATAGAGAGAGTCTTAGGGCCAGCTTTACAAAAGATTTGGGTGCCCAGAGATGCAGATAGTTGCCTAGTGGGATTTTCAAAAGCACCTAAACAAATTAGGTACCTAACTTCCATTGAAACAGGTGGGTCTTAGGTTTCAAAGTGACACATTTGAGCACTTACCCATTTCTTTACATGCCTAAATACCTTTGTAAATCTAGCCCATAGTCTTAAAAAAATTATCTTCAAGCACCAATCTAAGTTTAATTAATGAGGTAGTAAGCTGTGTTTGCCTGAAGACATCTGTGGGTACCAACTACTCTGTTAAGCAAGTGTTGGAGTCTCCTTTAGAGAAACATGCTTCACTTTTATCACTTTTTTTTTTTTCATGGTAAGGTGATGGGAATTCTTTCTGAAAATGCTTAATTGAATACTTCTAGGCTTCTGCCAATAAAAAGACAGGCAACTTATTTGATAAGGGGACCCACAACCAGCTTGCAGTATCCATAATGCCCAAGCTTGCACCCTAAGCTTCCTTGTGCCAGAAACGGAGGCTACTTAGGGGTGCATGGGCAAAGTGCCCTCAGTTCCTTCTCAGCCACCTACGCCTGTGATGGAACTTCAGCGTGTCTGCTTTGAACGTGCCGTGACCTTTCTGTTTTCTGTCTCCTTAGTGTTAATATGCTTAGTTTGTAGTTGTTAGTATAGGTATAGATAGTTTGTCTAGGCAGTGATTGGATTGTTTTGTTCTCCTCTCCCTTTTTCCTCCGGGAGACTTGTTTATCTCACAGGGCATGCTTGGCTTGCCAGGCTTTAAACACGGCTTCTCCTCCTGAGAGGCTATTCCTGTAAGCGATGGCCACTCTAAGTGCATCTGTTGCTTGGGGGAGTGTGTATCAGTACAGCTGTGCCACTGCAGTGCTGTATGTGTAGACATACATTTAACAAGTACACGAAGCCACAAAAGTTCAGGATGGTAACTCTGGCAATTATAATTCCCTTAGTGGAGGAAGAGGATTGGTTTTCAGCCCTTGACCTACAGGATGCCTACTTTCATATAGCAGTACACCCATTGCAGAGGAAATAACTATGCGTCACCACAGGCCAGAATAATTTCCAATACTGGGTGCTTTCCTTCAGTCCATCATCAGTTCCAAACGTATTCACAAAAAGCCACTCTTTCTGCTAAAACCTGACCTTCAGCAGGAAGCGATCCTAGCCTTTTCATACCTCAATGACTGGCTGCTCCAGGATTGCTCATATGAATCAGTGTTATTGTCAACTCACATTCCTCTTCCCCTGTTCCAGGATTTGGGCCTGCAGCGGAATGAAAAGAAATCCATATTGACGCTCATACAAAGGATACAGTTTATAGGGGGTGTGGTTGGGTGTTCACCCCTACACCAGCCTTGAAAGCTCCTTGAAAGGGATAATGAGGCTAAGAAATAACTGGATAGACCACATCTGAGGAATTAGACAATCTGGGGAATTAGGTGGGATAAACAGCCTGTGATTGGGCGTACAACTGATCTGAGAAGGAACAGGTGAAGCTATGATAAAGCCAGGAAGTTGGCAGCAGAAAGGGGCTGCAGTGTGGAGGCCTGCATTCACTCTAGCTGTAGAGAAGGAAAGGAAAAAACCAGGGGGAGAATAGAAGCCCTGGGATCCTAGCCTTGAGGGAAGGGTGTACCCAGACGACAGTGAAGGAAGAGGCAAAATAGGAGTAGCCCAGGGAAATAATAGCAAGGTTCGGGGTAGTGCAGACCTTGGCTGCTGGTTGTAGGGTCCCTGGGCTGGAACCTGGAGTAGTGGGCAGGCCCAGGTTCCCCGACCAGACACTGGGGAAGTGGTACAGACCAAGTAGTGGACCAGAAGATTCCCTAGGACAGTTGTGCAATGAAACTGTGATTCCCCGGAAGGGGAAAGCACACACAGTGATCTGGCTGGAGGGCAAAGTCAAGAAGGGAGAGCACCCTGGGTCATCGAGAGAGAGAGGTGGCAAGGCATGCAGATGAGTGGCAGAAAGGGGCTTTGTGCCTGGGAAGAGCAGCCAGGATAAGGCTGCATTTGGACTCACTGACGGCCAGAGTCTACCTTCCTTTGGACAGATGGCTAACTTTGTCAAATCTGGTAGGAGCAATTCAGGGAAGCCCTTAGACCACGATAAGGAACTTTCTTTGGCTTTTGAGAGACATGGTTGCTTGCACCTTTGTGACTGATCATGCACGGCTGTGTCTTCGATCCTTCCAAGGTTGGCTCAGATCAGCCTACTCGCCGGTCAGGGACACCCTGGATGGACAAGAAATGGTTCCTCTGCAAGTAAAAAACCCCTTAAGCTGTTGAAAGGAGCAAATCAACGTCTGTGCTGGTGTCCTTTTCTGTTGCCCAGCCCCATCGTGGATTTAACAACCAGTGCATGTTAGGATGGGGAGCGCATCTTGATGCCCTCATGATTCAGGGCAGATGGACAGCCAGGAAAGCAGTCTGCACATTAGTCTGTTGGAGCCCAGGGCTGTCAAGAATGTTTGCTGTCATTTTCTGGCCCTCAAAAAGGGCAAAGAAATCAGAGTCATAACAGACAACATGCCCTGCATGTTCTGCATCAGCAAGCAGCTGGAGCAAGTGCTCTTTCCTTGTGCACTGAAGCTGTGGAATTGCATAACCCATCAGATCCATATTTCAGTGATCTATCTCCTAGGCATTCAGAATACCACAGTCGATGCCCCCAGCAGATGCTTCTCACAGGATTACGAATGGGAGTTGGAGTCTCAGATTCTCTGCAGCGTATTCCAAAAATGGGAACTGCCGCAGGTCCACCTTTTTGCTACCTCCAAAAACAAGTATTGCCCTCTATTTTTGCTGAAGAGGGGATATAGGTCACCACTCCGTGGGAGATGCCTTCCTTCTATCTTAGAAGAAGGGTCTTTTTCATGCAGTTCTCCCTACATCCTTAATTCCCCAGGTAATGATCAAGATCAGATAGGACAGAGCCAGAGGTATTCTTATATTGCCAAACTGTCCAAGACAACCTTGGTTCCCTGTACCTGCTTCATCTATCTGTTCAACCGTAGTTCAAGCTTCCAACCGTTCCTCACCTCCAATCTCAGGATGTGGGTCATGTGCTTCAGCCCAGTCTAGTGGTTCTATCCCTCAAGTATCAGAGGGGTAGCCATGTTAGTCTGGATCTGTAAAAGCAGCAAAGAGTCCTGTGGCACCTTATAGACTAACAGACGTATCAGAGCATGAGCTTTCGTGGATGAATACCCACTTCGTCAGATGCATGTAGTGTAATTGAGGCACTTGTAGTATGCCTCAAGTGCAATTCCTTGATAGTCTTTGGGAGTAGAGGCTTCCTGTTCTGTGGAAGTACTACAAGTACTATTAAATATTAAAAAGACCTCAACCCACACTACTTACCTACAGAAGTGGAAGAGATTCTCTCATTTATGCAGTCGTTGCTCCTTCTGAACTGATTCAGTTATACTTCTATTCATCCTGGGTTATCTGTTGGATCTGAAGAAATCAGGACTATCCATCAGCTCAATTAAGGTACATTTGGCCACTATATCAGCCTTTCATCCCCCCAGTGAAGTGTGATTCTCTGTATTTGCTCATCCAGCATCATCTAGATTCTTTAATGGGTTAGGAAATCTCTACCCCCACGTTTATATAGCTTACCCATACCTGGGACCTCAACTTGGTTCTCAGTCACCTTGTGGGACCTCCATTCGAACCAATGGCAAATTGCTCCCAGCTCCATTTATCTATGAAGACTACCTTATTAGTTGCCATCACATGGCCTGAGGGGTTGGGGAAATCAGGGCCTTAATGGCAGATCTCTTCTTTACAGTATTCTTCAAGGATAAGGACTTCTTGCACCCACATCATAAATTCTTACCGAAAGTTCTATCGGATTTCCACCTCAATCAATCTGTCCATGAGTATTTTTTTCTGAAATCTCATAGCTCTCAGCAGGAATCCTATTTCCATACCAGGATGTTAGAAGATCTCAGGCAACGTCTACAGTATTACTGAAGAATGTACCACTATCTGAGATATGTAAGGCCGCTACATGAGCTTTGATACATACATTATGCCCTTATCTATGCCATCAGATCTGATGCAGCACTTGGTTTTCCAGTACTATCTTCAGTGCTAGACTCTGCTCTGAAACTTAGAAGTCACCTGAAGTGGCACACCCATAGGGATGCTACTCAAAGAGGAGGAAGAGGTGACTCGCCTTGCACAGTAGCTGTAGTTCTTCAAGATGTGTGTCATATGAGTGCTCCAACATCCACACTCCTTCCCTTGTGCTTCCTATTGTTCACTAGGGGACACTGACATAGAGAAGGAATTGAGGGTGGTTTGCCTGCAAACCCCTGTATAGCCCTTCTGAGAATGTCTGGACTGAAAAATCATGGGACACTGGGAAAATTTTTTAAAACTCATATGACTTTTGAATGAGTAACATCTAAACATGTTTAATTTTGTGCTTTCCAAATGACCAGAAAAAGTTTTCATGCCATATTTTTAGCATCCTATTTGCGCCTCTCTCCCCCCTCCCCGAGTCATTCTAATCAAAAGTTAGAGGAAAAGGAAAGTAGGGCTTAGAATGGAAGTGTGACCTATGGAGTAGCTATTATCTACCATGATTCCTTCTGACTTGGGGGCTGATTTCCATGCCTGTCCATATTTTATATTATAGTTTTCCTTACAGTTTTGTGCTATCCAGGTTTGTAGATTGTCATGGATTCTGGTGAGTGCTCCCTGCTTGTCACCCACTAGGGCTGCTGTGAGTGGAATCCAAGCCTCTGTTGTTGTGGGTGCCCTGGGGTTTGTTAAACTTCTAGAGCCTCATCAGGCTGCAGCATTGGTTCTTCCCTTACTCACTCTGGCACATTTCCTGGGCACTGACTCTGCCTGTCTATGGCTACACTAGAGAGCTTACAGCAGCACCGATGCAACTGCACTGCTGTAAGCTCTCTAGTGTAGCCTTTCTAAGCTGATGGGACAGAGCTTTCCCGCAGACATAATTAATATACCCCCAACAAGCGACAGTAGCTATGTCGGTGGAGAAGCTCTCCCAGCGACATAGCGCTGTTGACCTAAGCGCTGGTGTGAGTGTAATTTACATTGCTCGAGGGGGTGGCTAATTCACACCCCTGAGTGACACAAGCTATATTGACATAAGTGGTAGTGTAAACATGGCCACTGTTACCTCTTCTTGGAAATGGAGCTCCTCAGCTCATCTGCCCTAGGCCCCCTGGACCAACACTGATTCCAAGATGCCCCAAGTTACTTAACATACCCTTCTCCCAGAACTCAACTCCAAAGATGGGAAACTTCTGATTACAGTTCGGCTCTCTCCTGGGCGCACAGCAGTTTGTATGGTCTAACACGGTGGGCAATTTGCAGGCCGCCCACCAGGGTAATCCGCTGGCAGGCCACAAGACAGTTTGTTTCGCTTGACCGTCCGTAGGCACGACTGCTCGCAGCTCCCAGTGGCTGTTCCCAGCCAGTGGGAGCTCCAGGAAGCAAATGTAAACAGTGTCTTGCAGCCCGCCAGCGGATTACCCTGATGGGTGGCGTGTAGCCTGCGGGCTGCAGGTTGCCCACCACTAGTCTAATACCTTTATGCTCTTTATACTTAATTTATGTAAGACAGGAGAATACAGATCATATAAACCAAGAAACATTAAACACATGTCCCTTTCTATCTCACCCTTCCTTTGGGAGTCTTTAGGGACCATTGGTGTCCAGGAAGGCTGGTGGTTATGATGCCCCCTTCTTAAGCCCAGGCTTGAAGAAGAGCTCTGTGTAAGCTCCAAAGCTTGTGTATCTCTCCAGCAGAAGTTGGTCCAATAAAAGATATTAACTCACCCACTTTGTCCCTCCTTATGCAGGCCTATTGGTGGTCTCTCTCCCTCCTGAATCCCCTTATCCAGCTTCTGCGAACTTGCTCTCACCTGGCCTCTATTGTTTTCTTCTTGGTAACTTTCCACTATTCCTACCTTCCCCCATACCTTCAGAGGAATCGGTTAAACTGATTTCTCTAAGATTGCAACCGCTTTTTAGCGTAACTTTTTGTGAGATTTAAGTACCATTGTTAACCTGAAGTATTTCCCATTGACCACATCCGTTGCATTTCTGCTATAGGTCCTCTCAGTAGTGATGGACTCGTACATGTAGGCACAGATGATAAAGCAGTTTTTCATAATCTGACTTCACAATATCAAACGTAATTCATGAGTTGTACAGGTATAGTCCCAATTCATTATATTATTTACCATGATTGTCTTGTATTTATGGGCTGATTTACATGCCTGGTCCTGTTTTATGTCATAATATCTTTCCTTACAGTATTATGCTGTATAGGTGTGCAGATTACCTACATAAAGATTTTTTAAAATGTATGCTTAAACTAGGCTTCTGAGGCCATATTTAGCCCATCATGTCACCTGATTTTCAAAAGTGCTCTGCACCCAGTAGCTCGTGTTGAGTTTGATATGAATTGATAGGTGCTCAGCACTTTTAAAAATCGGGCTATTTATTTAGGAGCTTAAATAAGGGTTTACAAGCCTAACTTTAGGCACTCATTTTTTAACTCTTGGCCTAATGTACTAGCTTTGTATTTACTTGTGAATGACTGTATTCTGGAAATGTTCTTTGCTTTCTCAAATCCTTGCTGTTTTTGAGCAGTTGGGGGTAGACCCCCTGCATTGTGAACCACAGTGTGTGCGTGTGGGGGGGAATTGGGGAGAAGTCCCATGGAGCTACTACTCTTCCTCCCATACAGGTTGATAGGGAATGATTTGACAGGAGTGGGGAAAGTGTGGAGTTTTGACTCTACCTTTCCAATGCTCCTGTCAGCACAGAGGGGAAATTGTCTATATCAGGTATAGGGTTGCCACAGATTACTTCCCCAGTGGAGCAGGGGACTTAGGGTACGTCTACACTACAGGATTATTCCGATTTTACATAGACCAGTTTTGTAAAACAGATTGTATAAAGTCGAGTGCACGCGGCCACACAAAGCACGATAATTTGGCTGTGTGCGTCCATGTACCGCGACTAGTGTCAATTTCTGGAGCGTTGCACTGTGGGTAGCGATCCTGTAGCTATCCCATAGTTCCCGCAGTCTCCCCCGCCCATTGGAATTCTGGGTTGAGATCCGAATGCATGATGGTGCAAAAACAGTGTCGCAGGTGATTCTGGGTAAATGTCGTCACTCATTCCTTCCTCCGTGAAAGCAACGGCAGACAATCATTTTGCCCCCTTTTCCCCTGGATTACCCTGGTAGACGCCATAGCATGGCAACCATGAAGCCCGTTTTGCCTCTTGTCACTGTCATCGTATGTGTACTGGATGCCGCTGACAGAGGTGGTACTGCAGCGCTACACAGCAGCATTCATTTGCCTTTGCAAGGTAGCAGAGACGGTTGCCAGTTGTTCTTTACCATCTGCTGCGCCATTGTAAATTGGCGATGAGATGACGGTTATCAGTCGTTCTGTACTGTCTGCTGCTGTCATGGGTGTTCCTGGCTGGCCTTCACTGAGGTCGGCCAGGGGCACAAAGACAAAAATGGGAATGACTCCCTGGGTCATTCCCTCCTTTGTTTTATCTAAAAATAGAGTCAGTCGTGCCTAGAATATGGGGCAAGTGTACTAGAGAGCCAGTGTATAAGAGAACCAGAGAGCACAGCCGCTCTGTGTCAGATCCCGCAGAAATGATGAGCTGCATGCCATTCTAGGGGGTGCCCCTGCAACAACTCCACCCGTTGCTTCCCTTCTCCCCCAACTCTCCTGGGCTACCGTGGCAGTGTCCCCCCATTTGTGTGATGAAGTAATAAAGAATGCAGGAATAAGAAACACTGTCTTGTTAGTGAGATAAAATGACGGGGAAGCAGCCTCCAGCTGCTATGATAGTCCAGGCAGTACAGAATCTTTTTTTTAGACATGAAAGGGGGGGGCTGATGGAGCTCAGCCCCTAGTTGCTATGATGAGGACGGTTGCCAGCTGTTCTGTACCATCTGCCGGGAATGACTGGGAGTCATTCCTGTTTTTACGCAGGTGCCCCCAGCCGACCTCACCTGAGGCCAGCCAGGAGTACTCACGGGATGATGACAAGGACAGCTATCAGTCCTTTTGTACTGTACCGTCTGCCACCAGGGAGGGGAGGGGAGAGGTTGCTGCTGTTCAGTGCCGCAGCACCGCATCTACCAGCAGCATGCAGTAGACATACAGTGACATTGAAAAAAGTCAAAAAATGATTTTTTTCCCTTTTCTTTCATGGGTGGGAGGGGGGATAAATTGACGAGATATACCCTGAACCACCCCAGACAATTTGTTTGACCCTACAGGCATTGGGAGCTCAGCCAAGAATGCAAATACTTTTGGGAGACTGCGGGGACTGTGGGATAGCTGGAGTCCTCAGTCCTCCGTCCCTCCCTCCATGAGCGTCCATTTGATTCTTTGGCTTTCCGTTACGCTTGTCACACAGCACTGTGCTGTGGACTCTATATCATAGCTTGGAGATTTTTTTTAAATGCTTTGGCATTTTGTCTTCTGTAACGGAGCTCAGATAGAAGAGATTTGTCTCCCCGTACAGTGGTCAGATCCAGTATCTCCTGTATGGTCCATGCTGGAGCTCTTTTTGGATTTGGGACTGCATCGCCACCTGTGCTGATCAGAGCTCCCCACTGGGCAAACAGGAAATGCAATTCAAAAGTTCGCGGGACTTTCCCTGTCTACCTCGCCAGTGCATGCAAGTTCAGATCACTTTCCAGAGCAGTCACAATGATGCACTGTGGGATACCGCCCGGAGGCCAATACTGTTGATTTGTGGCCACACTAACTCTAATCTAATTCGTGCCTACCTCATGGGCTTAATTAATTTAAAGTGTTTCAAAATGCTTCAAAGTTCTGTTTAAGTGCAAAGTAGTATTTGCTAGACAAAAAATGATCGAGTATTGTGGAGTCTCTCTGATAAAATATGGGAAGTCCATGTTTTGATATTGAAATAACAATATAAAGGCAGTGGACACTAACATGATTTTCATGGATGTTGTTTGGTTTAGGAACAGGATACACAGAAAGTCTTAGAAAAGGTAATTGCTGAGTACAAACAATTTATATTATTATTTAAAAATAATGACATAACAGGAATATAAATCTAGGGTATTGTGACGTCAATGCTACAGCTTTCCAAATTTCATACACTAACTTTTTTTTTAAGAGGAGATTCAGATTTGTTTTCTTACTATTTGGATACATTAAGCATATTTTGAAGATTCTACTACTTCTGAAGTGATTGTTGCACCTTTTCTGAACCAAACAGCTAGTCAAAGTTTGTGGCCTTGGAGATGTTCCATTGGGAGCAGAAATTGATGATGGAGTCTGGTATTTTCTTTGATGCAATCTTGTTTATTTGTAAAGCATATACAACATCCTGCTTCTGCTAACACGGGAGGAACCAAAGAGAAAAGGAAGAGTTTTTAATTTACAGCCCCATTCCTCTTCAGCGAGCCACCCAGACCCAAAAGTGCACTTGTTCTAGCTTTTTCCAAAGCCACACTGTGCTTACTCAGCAAAAGCCCCTCTGTCTACATAATCGGAAACTCCTGGCTAGGTTCACAAAACCTTATTTGTTCTAAGTGGGGAGTGGGAGAGTTATGATTAATGTATCCTTAGTTATGTTAATTGAAGGTTCACACCTATCAATCTTAAACCCATAACAAGGTTTTACTCAGTTCATAACTAGGACCCTATCAAATTCATGATCTGTTTTGGTCAATTTCACAGCCATAGGATTTAAAAAATCCTTTCATGATTTCAGCTATTTACATCTGAAATTTCACGATGTTGTAATTGTGGGGTCCTGACCCAAAAAGGAGTTGGGAGGTGTGTGCAAAGTTATTTTGGGGTGGGAGGGGAGTGAGGGTGGTACTGCTACCTTTACTTCTGCGCTGCTGCTGCTGCTGGCAGTGGCTCTGCCTTCAGAGCTCGGCAGTTGCAGAGTGGTGGCTGCTGACTGGGATCCCAGCAGCAGCACAGAAGTAAGGGTGGCGTGGTATGGTATTGCCACCCTTACTTCTGCACTGCTGCTGGCAGGGCTTTGCCTTCAAAACTGGGCACCTGGCCAATAGCTTCCGCTCTCTGGCTGCTAAGCTCTGAAAGCAGCGCAGAAGTAAGGGTGTCAATACTGTGACACCCCTAAAATAACCTTGTGACTCCCTTCCAACTCTTTTGGATCAAGACCCCCAATTTGAGAAATGAAATCTGTATAGTATAGAGTAAAAGCACACAAAAGACCATATTTCATGTGGGGAGACCAGATTTCATGGTCCGTCGCACGTTTTTCATGTTGTGAATTTGGTAGGGCCCTATTCATAACATTACAATGAGCCAATGTTCAAAGCAGCATAGCTATTGGTAGCATTTTAGAAAGGCTATAACTTTTAATGCAGGACATACTTAGGTGACTAGCCTGAACTATGTCCGTACTGTTATTTTTAGCACACCAGTCAGTACTGTACGTGTCTTTCCAGCCGGGATTGGGAAGCATGCTTCCATTTGCGGTGTGGATATATCCCTACATGCTGCGGTAATATAATTCTCATTATATCCTTTCTATTCATTATTTACTCACCATCCTTCCACTCCTTTGTCTGTGCTCTCTATACATTGTATTTTAAACTGTAAATCCTTAAGGGCAAGGACATGCCTGTCAAGTGCCAGGCACGTCTGTTGTGTTTATATTTAATTATTAATAATGTTTTGATGAACACTTCTATTATACTGTTATTGAGTAATTGAGCTATGTTCTGTGCATCATTATAATAAGTATACACATCTATAAAGATATTAAAAACATATTTACTTCATTAATCTTGAGAGCATAAATGAATATTCTTGGAAATAGTTGTATTGACAAGAAGTGGGGCAAGTTCATCCTTGTTGTAGTTCCATTGATTTTAGTAGAGCTGCACCAGGGATAAATTTGGCCTTGTATGTACACCATTTGCACAGTGGGCATATTTACTGCAATTAATTAGCAATGTGACTTCACATAGAGAAATGTACTGGGTTGAACTTCCTTATTATTTTATTTCCTTTTGTGAATTAGAACCAGAGAAGAGAGTTATAAGAGTGTTCTTAACTATGGAGTTATGGTGCCTCTTTTAATTAAAACTGTGCCGCTCTTTAGCTAAGGCTGACATCACCGTCTTTAAGAGTTTAAGGGTTTTGTTTTTCTTTGCAGAATATATAGAACATTTCTGGTAGAAATGTAGAAATCTTAGCTTAAGAACATAAGAACGGCCATACTGGGTCACACCAAAGGTCCATCTAGCCCAATATTTTGTCTCTCGACAATGGCCAATGCCAGGTACCCCAGAAGGAATGAACAGAAGAGGGAATCATCAAGTGATCCATCCCCTGTTGCTCATTCTCAGCTTCTGGCAAACAGAGGCTAGGGACACCATCCATGCCCATCCTGGCTAATAGCCATTGATGGACCATGAACATGAACTTATTTAGTTCTTTTCTTGAACCCTGTTATAGTCTTGGCCTTCACAACATCCTCTGGCAAGGAGTTCCACAGGTAAACTGTGTTGTATGAAGAAATACTTCCTTTTGTTTGATTTAAACCTGCTGCCTATTAATTTCATTTGGTGGCCCCTACCTCTTGTGTTGTTAAGAGAGAGAGAGAGTAAATAACACTTCCTTATTTACTTTCTCCACACCAGTCATGATTGTATAAATCTCTATCATATCCTCTCCCTTTTCCAAGCTGAAAAATCCCAGTCTTATTAATGTCTCCTGATGTGGAAGCCATTCCATACCCCTAATCACTTTTGTTGCCCTTTTCTGAATCTTTTCCAATTCCAGTATATCTTTTTGAAATAAGATGACCACATCTGCATGCAGTATTAAAGTTGTGGGTGTACCATAGATTTATATAGAAGCAATATGATATTTTCTGTCTTATTATCTATCCCTTTCTGAATGATTCCCAACATTGTCTGCTTTTTTGACTGCCACTGCACATTTAGTGGATGTTTTCAGAGAACTATTCACAATGACTCCAAAATCTTTCTTGAGTGGTAACAGCTAGTTTAGACCCCATCATTGTATATGTATAGTTGAGCTTATGTTTTCCAGTGTGCATTACTTTGCATTTATCAACACTGAATTTCATCTACCATTTTGTTGCCTAGTCACACAGTTTTGTGAGATCCTTTTGTAGCTCTTTGCAGTTTGCTTGGGACTTAACTATCTTCAGTAGTTTTGTATCATCTGCAAATTTTGCCGCCTCAGTGTTTCCCCTTTTTCCAGATCATTTATGAATATGTTGAATAAAATTGGTCCCAGTACAAACTCTTTGGGGACTTAACTATCTTCAGTAGTTTTGTATCATCTGCAAATTTTGCCGCCTCAGTGTTTCCCCTTTTTCCAGATCATTTATGAATATGTTGAATAAAATTGGTCCCAGTACAAACTCTTTGGGGACACCACTATTTACCTCTCTCCATTCTGAAAATTGACCATTTATTCCTACCCTTTGTTTCCTATCTTTTAACCAGTTACCAGTCCTTGAGAGGAGCTTGCTTCTTATCCCACGACTGCTTATTTAGCTTAAGAGCCTTTGGTGAGGGACCTTTTCAAAAGCTTTCTGAAAATCTAAGTACACTATATCCACTGGATCCCCTTGGGCCATATGCTTGTTGACTCCCCTCAAAGAATTCTAGTAGATTGATGAGGCATGACTTCCCTTTACAAACACCATGTTGATTCTTCCCCAACAAATTATGTTCATCTATGTGTCTGACAATTTTGTTCTTTTACTGTATAGTTTCAACCAGTTTGTCTGGTACTGAAGTCAGGCTTACCGGCCTGTAATTGCCAGGATCACCCTGGGCCCCTTTTAAAAAATTGGCATCACATTAGCTATCCTCCAGTCATTTGGTACAGAAGCTGATTTAAATGATAGGTTACAAACTACAGTTAATAGTTCTGCATTTTTCACATTTGAGTTCCTTCAGAACTCTTGGGTGAATACCATCTGGAGACTTATTACTGTTTATCTGTTTGGTCCAAAACCTCCTCTAATGACACCTCAGTCTGCGACAATTCTTCAGTTTGTCACCTAAAAAGAATGGCTCAGGTTTGGGAATTTCCCTTACATCCTCAGTCATGAAGACGGATGCAAAGAATTCCTTTAGTTTCTCCGCAATGGTCTTATCTTCCTTGAGTGCTCCTTTAGCATTTTGATTGTCCAGTGGCCCCACTGGTTGTTTAGCAGGTTTCCTGCTTCTGATGTACTTAAAAAAAAATTGATATTACTTTTTGAATCTTTGGCTAGCTGTTCTTCAAATTCTTTATGGCCTTCTCAATTATTTGTTTACACTTCATTTGCCAGAGTTTATGCTCCTTTCTGTTTTCTTCACTAGGATTTAACTTCCACTTTTTTAAGGATGCCTTGTTGTCTGTCACTGCTTTTTACTTTTTTGTTTAGGCACACACTTTTTTTGGTTCTCCTACTATGTATTTTAATTTGGCTTATACATATAAAGTCAACCTCTATTATGGTGTCTTTAAAAAGTTTCCATGCTGCTTGCAGGGATTTCACTTTTGGCACTGTATCTTTTAATTTCTGTTTTTAATTTATATTTCAGTGTAACCCTTTGTTCTTATATATTAATGTAAAGAGTCCACTCCAACTTTAGCACTCATGAACCTTTTATGGATTTGGGATGTTGTGGGAGGATTTTACTTTCAAAACTTTCCTTTTGGCATCTTGGGGTAACCTAAAATAAATATATCTTTTTTTCAACTCTATATGCTGTCCACCAGTATTAATGTTCTGGTAATAGAAGAATTTTCACATATTCTTGGGCAGCTGTGTCAGAGCTCCAAGCTTTGTGTAGTGCCCATGTGCACATTCCAGGATAAGTCTCCCAAAGCAAAAGCAGGAAAATTGGATCGAATATCTTGGCAGCCACTTTAGAGTACTGGGCAGGGCCGGCGCTTGCATTTAGGTAGCTTAGGCAATTGTCTAGGGTGCCAGCATTATTAGGGGGCGGCATTTTGCTGGAGGGGGTGGCAGGTGGCTCCAGTGGAGCTGCCGCAATGGTGCCTGCAGAGGGTCGGCTGCTCACGTGGTTGCGGTGGACCTCCCACAGGCATGACTGCAGCAGCTCCACCGGAGCCGCGGGAGCAGCCGACTGTCCGCAGGCAGGACTGCGGAGCCGGGGGACCAGCGCGCGGGGCGGCGAAATGGCCGTGCGCCTTGGGCGCTCAAATCCCTAGCGCCGGTCCTGGTACTGGGAGGGCATTTTTAAAAATGCCCTTAAATAATGAGCACAGGTTGCATGCACATTTTTGAACAAGAATAGCCATTGCTATCCAGCTCAAACAAACTCAGAAATATTTTTAGTATAAATATTAATTAGTATAAATATTAATTTGGCAACAAATGAAACTTCACACTTATTGACTGAAAAAAAGTGTACTTTTATGTATGAACATTTATGAGACTGCGGCAATAGAAGTTGTTTATCCAATGTGTGAAGAGTTTTTATGGTCTGCATATCAGTAAAGTGAAGAGTATCACACATCTGATCTTTAGCTGTGACATATATGCAATATGCCAACAAATGCCGTGATCCTAAGTGCTTTCTTTTGGAGCCAAATCTTTTGATGACCGCAAACATGCTTTGACTGAGCGTTTAGCACAAGAGTTGTGAGACCTTTGACTTTTTGGTATGCATCAATTTTAGAAAACATTTTTTGAGGTTATCTGGTTTAGAACTTTATGTATTTTTGTCCAATATGATCCTCATCTTTCAGAAGAAACACAGATACAATGTTTCAGACAATTGTATTATGCAATTAGGATGATACTCAGATTTGAAAAATGTTAGTCTGCTTCTGTTTGACATCTAGAACAAGATGCATTGAACCAACAAGCCTCTTAAAATCAGAGAATCCATACTACAGGGAATTCATTCTGACCATACAAATAGGAAGCTCTCTAGGCTATGAAGCAGGTCCAGATCACCATATGTGCAGCAGATGTCTGCCCCTCATGGTTGATGAAAAGCAGTTAAGAACATCTGTACCCACTAATATCCAGTGTCATTAAAATCTGCCATGAAGTAGACAGTAATCGAACTGGTCCTGAAGAAGCCAACACTAGATGCTAACCACTGCCCTACATCCAATGTACACTTTTCTTAATCGAGATCATCAAGGTGGCCCATGAAGAGGTTGGCAACCTTGAAGAAGAATTTCTGGACAAATGCATCATGAAATCAGTGATAAACCTGAGAGATATCAATGATATTTTCATCCTCTGGACAGATGACTTAAAATCCCTCATGGATTTCCACCACAACTTCAGCAACCACAACTCATCCATTAAACTCTCTTTGGAACACTCCCACGCTAGCATAACTTCCTGGATACCACGATTAGCTGCAATAATGGAGCTCTACAGACAGCTACGTACAAGAAACGCACTGGTCACCACACCTACCTTCATACCTCTAGTAACTACCTCAAACACATCAATAAATGTTATCTAGAGCCAAACACTCAGGGCATGGCTACACTTACAGATGTGCAGCGCTGGGAGTTACAGCTGTGGTCGTACAGCTGTGTAGGGCCAGCGCTGCAGTATGGCCACACTGACAGCTACCAGCGCTGCAGTGTGGCCACATTTGCAGCAGTTGCAGCGCTGTTGGGAGTGGTGCATTGTGGGCAGCTATCCCACAGAGCACCTCGTCCCATTTTGGTGCTGTGGGTTGTGGGAAGGGGACGGAAGGGTGCGGGTCTTTCCGCTTCCTGTTCCAACACCCCGTGGTGCTTTGCTACACATTCCAAGCAGTTTGGCGCCATTGTGAGTCTGCAGCGCGATTTCTGCTACAAATGGAGCCCGAGCTGCTGAGGACCTTGCTGATGAATGTTGCCAGCATATCACGTTTGGCAGTGGAGCTATTCCTTCTGCTCCAAAGTGAAAGTGAGGAGTCAGACAATGATATTGATTCGCCTGACGCGCGAGACACTAAATTGCTTGCGTCAGTAGCGGACGTGCTCAGCACTGTGGAACGCCGCCTTTGGGCTCGGGAAACGAGCACTGAGTGGTGGGATCACATTGTCATGGAAGTCTGGGATGATGAGCAGTGGCTGCAGAACTTTCGGATGAGAAAAGCCACTTCCATGGGACTGTGTGCTGAGCTCACCCCTACCCTGCGGCGCAGGGACACGAGATTCAGAGCTGCCTTGCCAGTGGAGAAGCGGGTGGCTATTGCAATATGGAAGCTGGCAACTCCAGATAGCTACCGATCGGTGGCGAACCAGTTTGGAGTGGGAAAGTCGACAGTTGGAATAGTGTTGATGCAAGTTTGCACGGCCATTAATCGCATGCTGCTAAGAAGAACCGTGACTCTGGGGAACGTGCAGGACATTGTGAATGGCTTTGCACGAATGGGTTTCCCTAACTGTGGAGGGGCAATAGATGGGACGCACATTCCTATTCTGGCACCACCCCACCTGGCATCCGAGTACATTAACCGCAAGGGGTATTTCTCTGTGGTTCTCCAAGCGCTTGTGGATCACCGTGGGCGTTTCACCGACATTTACTCAGGATGGCCTGGAAAGGTGCATGATGCACGCATCTTTCGGAACAGTGCCCTGTTCAGGAAGCTGCTGGCCGGGACTTTTTTCCCAGACTGCAAGATCACTGTAGGGGACGTCGAAATGCCCATTGTGATCCTTGGAGACCCTGCTTACCCCTTAATGCCATGGCTCATGAAACCGTATACAGGGAAGCTTGACAGGAGCAAGGACCGGTTCAGCTACAGGCTGAGCCGGTGCAGAATGACTGTGGAGTGTGCTTTTGGCCGTTTAAAAGGACGCTGGAGGTGTCTCTATGGGAAGCTAGATTTGGGGGAAAGCAGCATCTCCGCTGTTATATCCGTGTGCTGTACCCTCCATAATATTTGTGAAGGGAAGGGTGAAACATTCAGTGAGGAATGGACCTCCGAGGTTCGACGCCTAGAGGCTGAATTTGCACAGCCAGAGAGCAGGGCTACTAGAGAGGCCCAGCAAAGGGCTTCAAGGATTAGGGATGCCTTAAGGGAGCAATTTGAGGCTGAAAGCCAACAGTAATGTTTGGTGCCTTTGCAGTGCCAGTTTTTCCCTTGGGGTACTGTATTTCATTTATTTCATTTATTCCAAATACAGTACATAAAAGGGCAGGGGGGGTAGGGTGGTGGACTGTACATTCAGAGGTTTGAATATGTCCTGCTTGGGTTGCTGTTCAACGCCTGCTGCACTTCAGGATTAATAGGCTGCATCGTGATGGGGGCTGAGTGCATAGGGTAAGGGTTGTAGTTCTCAGGGGTGGTAGGTGAACGTACAGGTGTTGGGGGCAGCTGGTGGTGGTAAGAACCAGGCTGCTGGAGGAAGGTGTTTTGTGCAAACACTGGGGAACAAGGGAGAGAGCTTTGGGAGGGGTGGGGGTTACCACGGTAATGATCTGCCTGCATGGCTACGAGAGACTGCATACAGTCTGTTTGGCGAGCCAGGAGGCTTATCAGCTGCTTCCTGCTTCTCTTGGTAGCCAATTCCTTTCTCCTGCTTTCTGTTTGCCTCCAGTCATGCACTTTCTCTCGCCATTCTTGCAGCTTTTTACTGTCTCTGGCGTACTGGTCCATAACTGCTTTGATCAAATCTTCTTTTGATTTTCTAGCTTTTTTCCTCAAGCTCTGTAGTGTTTGCGCAGGTGGTGAGATGGCTGCAGTATTCAAGGTCACTTAAAGTAACAGAAATATAAGTATTTAATACAGAGGCTACACTGTTCTTTATCACACCAAAGGACTTTGTAGACAATTTGTAGCATCATTTTTACACATACCAAACATAGCGCAGACAGGCCACGGCAGCGAAGGCATGGTGAGCAATGGGGTGAGTGTTTCTGCCATGACTTCACCTGGGAAGGGGAACTGCCTGAGGGTTTACCAGGGTTTCTGTGCACTGGGGAAAGCAGAGTGCAGGGGGTCTTTGGGACCTGCACTGGGGAAAGCAGAGTGCAGGGGGTCTTTGGGAGCTACCCGGGAAGAAAGCAGAGTGCAGGGGGTCTTTGGGACCTACCCGGGGAGAAAGCAGAGTGCAGGGGGTCTTTGGGACTTGCCCGGGAAGAAAGCAGAGTGCAGGGGTCTTTGGGACCTACCCGGGGAGAAAGCAGAGTGCAGGGGGTCTTTGGGACCTACCCGGGGAGAAAGCAGAGTGCAGGGGGTCTTTGGGACCTGCACTGGGGAGAAAGCAGAGTGCAGGGGGTCTTTGGGACCTGCACTGGGGAGAAAGCAGAGTGCAGGGAGTCTTTGGGACCTGCACTGGGGAGAAAGCAGAGTGCAGGGGGTCTTTGGGACCTGCACTGGGGAGAAAGCAGAGAGCAGGGAGTCTTTGGGACCTGCCCGGGGTGAAAGCAGAGTGCAGGGGGTCTTTGGGACCTGCACTGGGGAGAAAGCAGAGAGCAGGGAGTCTTTGGGACCTGCCCGGGGTGAAAGCAGAGTGCAGGGGGTCTTTGGGACCTGCACTGGGGAGAAAGCAGAGTGCAGGGAGTCTTTGGGACCTGCACTGGGGAGAAAGCAGAGTGCAGGGGATCTTTGGGACCTGCACTGGGGAGAAAGCAGAGTGCAGGGGATCTTTGGGACCTGCACTGGGGAGAAAGCAGAGTGCAGGGAGTCTTTGGGACCTGCACTGGGGAGAAAGCAGAGTGCAGGGAGTCTTTGGGACCTGCCCGGGGTGAAAGCAGAGTGCAGGGACCTGCACTGAACACTATATCCCTACATTCTCAACAGGATTTTCTACTGCCAGATATATCACTGCTGCGTGTTACCTGGGAAGAGAGGGAGGGTCTTCTACAGCAATGTGGATTCCGTCCTGGTCCCTATGTAGCTTGCCTGTGTGCAGCAATGGTCCCCCCACCCCTCGCGGCACAGTGGCGCGGACGAGTTAGCCTGACCAGGACAAGGACCACGGTGGCTCTCCCTATAAACTTGCGCAGGCACATTGCCCACGCTCTGGCTGCAACTTTTGAAGAGTTTACCGAGGCCGATTACAGAGACGTGATAGACCAAATCAATGGGCTATTCCACATTTAGGCATGCATGCAGGCAGCCATAACCCCCACCCTCCTCTCCCAAAACATTTCCATCCTAAAAATAAAATCTGCTTACCGGGAACACGCTCGTCTGCTGCTTCTTCACCAACAAGTTCCAGCTGCTGCGACTGGCTAGCCTCCTCCTGGTTTGAGAAGAGCTCCTGGCTGCATGCCTCCTGGGACTCCGGGGTGTCTCCCTCCACCCCAGTAGCCTCACTGTGAGCTTCCTCTACACCCTCCCCCACTTCTCCCTGCTCTGAACTCTCCATCGTGCTCCTCAGATTGGCAGTGGGGTCACACCCAAGTATGGCATCCAGCTCCTTGTAAAAACAGCAGGTCGTGGGGGCAGCTCCTGAGCGGGTTTTGCAATAGGCACTGCGCAGCTCCTTTACTTTTACCCTGCACTGCAATGCGTCCCGTTCATGGCCCCTTAGCAGCGTGGACTTCGATATCTGGCCATAGGTGTCATAATTCCTACGGCTGGAGTGCAGCTGTGATTGCACAGCTTCCTCACCCCAAACACTGATGAGGTCCTGCAGCTCAGAAATATTCCATGCTGGGGCTCGTTTGGGGCGTGGAGGCATGGTCAGTGATTGATTGATTGATTGCACTCCACACCTGGCAGAGCAAACAGGAAGGGGATTTTAAAAATTCCCGGGGCATTTAAA
This sequence comes from Gopherus flavomarginatus, assembly GCF_025201925.1. Taxonomy (NCBI): domain Eukaryota; kingdom Metazoa; phylum Chordata; order Testudines; family Testudinidae; genus Gopherus; species Gopherus flavomarginatus. The sequence continues at coordinate 90,988,814 of NC_066620.1, forward strand.
GGGCGGGTCACCTGAGCCCAGGGCAGTGGAGTGTGAAACGATGAGCAGAGTGGCTGAAAAGGTATGCTGGGATACCTCCTAATACCCTGGAGGCCAATAAAAGCGCCTTTGCTGTCCACACTTGATGACCAGCGCTGCATCACCAGCGCTGGAATCGCTACACCCCAGGCAGACCAGGTGTACAGCCAGCGCTGCAATCAGAGAGTTGCAGCGCTGGCCGTGCTTTGTAAGTGTGGACGGTCAGTGAGTTGCAGCGCTGTAACCCCATCACCAGCGCTGCAACTCTCCAGTGTAGCCAAGCCCTCAGATAGCACAGAATATGCTCCGGGAAGAAAGTTCAAGATATACATCTTAACACACTCCAAATTGGCTTCACCAAAGACACTCCACCAGAAAAGTAGATTGCGTCATGGAAAGGGGCCCACCAAATACCCTGAGAAAACCTGCTTCAGTACAGAATTAAGCTCCCCTTTGACCATGCACCGCTATTTGACACTTGCCACCCCACAGTGACTGTAACCCATATAATCAAATAACTACAACCCATAGTCGATGGGGTCCCCATCCTGAAAGATATCTTTCCTGAACCCCCTCTTCTTGTCTTCAGACACTCCCCCCCCAACCTTTCCAAGTTCATCATCAGAAGCAAGCTCCCCAGAGACAGAGGACACACCAATTCAAAGCAGCACCAGATCCTGCCAGAACAACAGATCCAAAACCTGCAAACGTGTCTCCACTGCTGCGATGATCAACACTCCCCACAATACACCTTTCAAGATCCACGTGGCTACACTTGTCTATGACAGCATGTGGCGTACCTCGTCCAGTGCACTAAATGCCCCAATAACAACTATGTGAGTGAAACCAGACAATCACTACGCTCTTGAATGAATGCACACAGGAAACTGATTAGAGAAAAACACCATATCACCTGTGGGTGAACACTTTTCAAAAAGCAATCATGCTATATTTGATCTCTCAGGCCTCCTTATCCTTAAAGGAAACCTTTGCAATGCTTTCAAAAGATGAACCTAGGAGCTTAAATTCATAACTTTGTTAGACACTAAAAATCGTAGACTAGAGAAACTGGATTTATGGCTTATTACAACAATCTGTAACCCACTAACAACTCCCTTTTCTCCTGCGGCATTCTCCCCTCCGCCCCCCGCTATCCTTTCCCTCCTGTGATTGGAGAGGTGTTATCAGGTAGTCCCCTGAAATATGTTAATTACTTATGCTAAACAGTCTGTTCCACCTTGTATTTAGCTGTACACTCTGAGTACCTTTCCCAGACCTGAAGAAGAGCTCTGTGTTAGCTCAAAAGCTTGTCTCTCTCACCAGCAGAAGTTGGTCCAATAAAAGATAGCACCTCACACACCTTGTTTCTTTAATAACTAAACTTGGCTGTTAGGCAAGCTATTGTTTGAACCCTGTCTATGTGCTTGAAAACGGTATATGTTAACTACTCTTCAATAGCTAGATCTACTGAGAGGTATTTGAAGTGCTTTGTGCTGCTCTGCTGATATGCAGAGATCCCATGGGCAGTCAGGAGACCTGCCTGTGGATATCCCAGACTATAGAATTAGGCCCAAATATTGAATAAAATCTCAGTTTTTAGCACTGTGACAAATGTGTGTCACAGATGGATCACTATTTTGTTACTATATTTTTCTCTAATTAGTCAAAAGAACAAAGTTACTTAATAGTATTTAACAGTGGTTTATTCTGGTATACATTTTTGTATACTAATTTTTAAGGGTCGGTCAGTCAGTCTGTCTGTCTGTCAAAAGATTCTGAAGGATAAAATTCTACCTGTCCTGCAGGAGATTTCTTTTCCTGTAGGGCAAAGACCATTAAATGTTAGTGGGTTCCTGTTTAAGATCAAAACAGAAGCTTTCCTTCCTTCAGGACAGGTCGAATTTCAAGATACCAGCAATGTACATAGTACAAAATACTGATTGATTCTGTTTTATTAATAATCTTTAGCATTTGCATAATACTTAACATTTCCTGCAAGTTTCACCGTAGGCTGCGTGCAACAATAATATTTAAATATCTTGCTCTGAAATCTCAAGAATAATGGTGCTTTCTAGTGCATATATGCTTTCTAGTGCACAATGCTATGCTGCTTCTCCAGGAGTGAAAGGGTTAAGTCTAGATTTTGGGTTAAAACCTTGCCATTGTAATTTGTGTGTTTTGCAAAAAAGTGCATTGCTTCATGATGTCTGAGAAAGCTGAGGACCTTCAGCTCAGTTTGTGCAATAGAGGACTGTAGACATATATTAAATGACAAGTTTGCACAAATGCCTCACCCCTTTAAATAAAATTCAGAGTTGACTTCTCTACTAGCAATTTGGCATCTAGCCAAAAAAAGATTTTCTATCTTCTGTTCCTTCTTTCCTTTTATTGCTTGAATCAGTGAAGGGGAGTTGACATTTTTCTGCCACTGTTGGCTGAAGTCACTCTCCCAATGTACACTGCTTTGAGATTTGACCGTCATCCGGTCATCCATTGTGTTTGTGTCTGAATTGTTCTGTATCACTGATTTAAGTACTGGTGCTCAGCTTTATTGAGGTGCAGTACTCTGAATGATCAGGCCCTTATATTGTAAGTTATTTAGGACTGGATCTGTGTTGAGAAAGTACTGTGTTGGGAAAGAGCCACTGATGGCTCGTAAGGAAAAAATATTAATATAGTACCTTGGAAGGCTGACAACTACTGAAAAGTATTGCTGACTTCTAAAAAAAAATTTCAGGTGCAAAACTGTTTTGAGAAATCCTTAGGAAAGTAACCAATCTCTCTGAATTGATAAAAGCATGTCACTCACCTTCAAAAGGAGTAGTTTAATCCTTCTTGTTGAGTTAGATATTCTGTTTGCACATCTGTCACAGCCCTGGTCAAGTTCTTCCCCTGTTGGACTGATTCTCGGTCCTCAACACAATACACCCTGCCTGCAGACGGTTCCTCCAATTCATCATGGGGACCAATCGCTATCAATACAGGGTACTACCTTTCAGACTCTCTACAGCGCCCCCTAGTATTCTTCAAAGTCCTCATGGTAGTGACTGCCTACTTATGCAAACAGGGCATTGTCATATTTCCATACTTATGACTGTCTCCACAAGCCCCATTCAAGGCCAACACCCTTCATGCTGTATGACTGACAATGGACCGTTTTCCAAGCCTCAGCCTTTGCATAAACCTAGAAAAATCTACACTATCACTGGTGCAACACCTGGAGTTTATAGGGCACAGTTGGATACCATAGAAGCCAGAACTTTCCTTCCACCTCAAAGATTTTCAGCAACAGTCGATCTCATATCCATGGTGAGAAACTGTCCCCAGATATCAGCCAGGACATGTCTTCAACTATTCAGCCACATGGCAGCAACCACTTTTGTGGTAAAGTACGCAAGATTGCACATGCGTCATTTCCATGCATGGCTATATACAGTTAATGTACCTCACAGACACAGCCTTCACAAGATCCTATCCATGCCTATCAAGGTCAAGAACTCACTACTCTGGTAGACATCCCAAAAACCTCTGCATCGGGGTCCCTTTCCTTCAGCAAGCACCGTCCATGTTGCTAGCAACTGATGCCTCTTTAATTGTTTGGGGAGCATACCGTCAGACTCATACAGTGCAGGGCAGATGGTCTGTAGCTGAATCCACCCAGCATATCGACCTCCGAGAGCTCTGAGAAGTCCACAATGCCTGCTGACATTTTCTACCATTGATCAGACATTGCAGTATGAGTTATGATGGGCAATATTGCCTGCAGGTTCTACATTAACTGACAAGGGTGGAATGAGATCCCTCTCTCTGTGCTCGTAAGCACAGGAATTTTGGAACTTGTGTATCCAACATGACAGCCACATATCTCCCTTTACATCAGAACACCACAGCGGACTCATTGAGCAAGAAATTCTCCCAAGACCACAAGTGGGAGCTGGATACAGAAGCCCTACACCACATATTCAGACACTGGGGATTCCCCACCATAGATCTCTTCACCACACTGGAGAATGCCAAGCGTTCTCATTTCTGCTCGAGAGCAGGCCTAGGCCATGGATCCCTTAGGAGACACGTTCCTCCTCACACAGAATGCCTAGCTACTCTACGCCTTTCCTCTCTGTGGAATGTGGATGTGGAAGCTGTGGCATATATGTGATCCTGGAGGGGGTACCTGATAAGAGTTTCATCTGCATGAAGTGCCACCTGATAGAGCAGATGGAAGAAAAGATTCGAGGATTGGAGATGCATGTGGAAACTCTGGTTGAGTTTAGAAGGGGGTTTGAGCAGATGATGGAGCAAAGACATGAGGAGGCTGAAGGGAAAAGCTCAGACTTGCTGATGGAAGCAGGACCAAAGAATTCTGAGGGGAGACTGCTGAGTGAGGAAAGTGGACAGTGGAAGCATGTGACAAAGAGAACCAGGCAGAGGAAAAGATGGGCTAGTGAAGGAGAAATAGAGCTCAGGAACAGGTTTGCAGAGTTGGAAAATGAAGAAGCGGCAAAGTAGGTGGTCCTGGAAGGTGAGATGGCAAGGAACAAGAGAAGAGCAGCTAGTCCTATAGGAAGAGGGGAAGAGTCAATGGAGATAATACCACCAAATATGAGCCCCAGGAGGTTACAGGATGGGTTGCGGTGGATTGCAAGGGACAATAGAAATCGAGAGGACTTGCCGCCAGAGGGAAAAGGGGATAGACTGGAGAATCACACTATCACCAGGAAAAGGCAAGTCTTCGTGATTGGGGACTCCTTACTGAGAAGAATAGACAGACCTATAACTAGAGCTGATCTGGACAACAGAAGGGCGTGCTGTCTGCTAGGTGCTAAGATACGAGATGTGGACCTGAGGCTGAAAAGGATCCTAACAGGAGTGGGAAAGAATCCGCTGATTCTCCTTCATGTGGGAACAAATGATACAGCTAGATTCTCGCTGGAACGTATCAAGGGAGACTATGCCAGGCTGGGGAAGATGCTTAAGGAAATCGAGGCTCAGGTGATCTTCAGTGGGATTCTGCTTGTTCCTAGAGAAGGGCAACACAGGTGTGACAAGATTATGGCAATCAACAGATGGCTCAGGCAGTGGTGCTATAAGAAGGGCTTTGGGATGTATGGCCATTGGGAAGCATTCATGGACAGAGGACTGTTCTCTCAGGATGGACTTCACCCGAGTAAGGAGGGAAATAGACTTCTAGGATGGAGGCTGGCACAACTGATTAAGAGAGCTTTGAACTAGGAATTTGGGGGAGATGATTGGGAAATGTCCAGGTAATCTCCACGCCGGAATGTAACATTGAGAGGGAAGAAAACAAAGCAAGAAAGGATACAGCCATGGGTGTGAGAATGAACATAAGGAGGAAAAGTAGTGTAGATACCAGTCTAATAGGTGATACTGGTGGTAGAATGTCTGGGCCTAATCAGGTAAAGAATGTCAGTGAAGCCAAACGGCAAAAATTAAGATGTCTGTACGCTAATGCGAGGAGCCTAGGGAACAAAATGGAGGAACTGGAGCTACTGGTGCAGGAAATGAAATCAGATATTATAGGGATAACAGAAACATGGTGTAATAGTAGTCATGACTGGAGTACAGGTATTGAAGGCTATGTGCTGTTAAGGAAAGATAGAAATAAAAGCAAAGGTGGTGGAGTAGCATTGTATATCAATGATGAGGTAGACTGTAAAGAAATAAGAAGTGGTGGAATGGATAAAAGAGTCTGTCTGGGCAAAAATCACATTGGAAAAGAAAGTTACTAGAGCTTCCCCTGAGATAGTGCTTGGGGTGTGCTACAGGCTGCTGGATCTGATTTGGATATGAATAGAGACCTTTTTAATGTTTTTAAGGAAGTAAACACTAATGAGAATTGTGTGATCATGGGAGACTTTAACTTCCCAGATATAGACTAGAGGACAAGTGCTAGTAATAATAATAATAGGGCTCTGATTTTCCTGGATGCGATAGCTGATGGATTCCTTCACCAAGTAGTTGAAGAACCAACAAGAGGGGATGCCATTTTAGATTTGGTTTTGGTGAGTAGTGAAGATCTAATGGAAGAAATGGTTGTAGGGGACAACCTTGGTTTGAGTGAGCATGAGCTAATTACTTTCAAACTAGATGGAAGGATAAACAAAAATAGATCTGGGACTATGGTTTTTGATTTCAAAAGGGCTGACTTTAAAGAATTAAGGGAATTAGTCAGGGAAGTGGATTGGACTGAAGAACTTGTGGATCTAAAGGTGGAGGAGGCCTGGGATTACTTCAAGTCAAAGTTGCAGAAACTATCAGAAGCCTGCATCCCAAGAAAGGGGAAAAAATTCATAGGCAGGAGTTGTAGACCAAGCTGGATGAGCAAGCATCTCGGAGAGGTGATTAAGAAAAAGCAGAAAGCCTACAAGGAGTGGAAGATGGGAGGGATTAGCAAGGAAAGCTACCTTAGTGAGGTCAGAACGTGTCGGGATAAAGTGAGAGAGGCTAAAAGCCATGTAGAGTTAGACCTTGCAAAGAGAATTAAAACTGATAGTAAAAGGTTCTATAGCCATATAAATAAGAAGAAAACGAAGAAAAGTGGGACCGCTAAACACTGAGGATGGAGTGGAGATTAAGGATAATCTAGGCATGGCCCAATATCTAAACAAATACTTTACCTCGGTTTTTAATGAGGCTAATGAGGAGCTTAGAGATAATGGTAGGATGATAAATGGGAATGAGGGTATGGAGGTAGATATTACCACATCCGAGGTAGAAGCCAAACTAAACCGGGAGGCCCAGATAATCTTCATCCAAGAATATTAAAGGAACTGGCACATGAAATTGCAAGCCCATTAGCAAGAATTTTTAATGAATCAGTAAACTCAGGGCTTGTACCGTACAACTGGAGAATTGCTAACATAGTTCCTATTTGTAAGAGAGGGGAAAAAAGTGATCCGAGTAACTATAGGTCTGTTAGTTTAACATCTGTAGTATGCAAGGTCTTGGAAAAAAATTTGAAGGAGAAAGTAGTTAAGGACATTGATGTCAACGATGATTGGGACAAAATACAACATGGTTTTACAAAAGGTAGATCGTGCCAAACCAACCTGATCACCTTCTTTGAGAATTTAACAGATTTTTTAGACAAAGGAAATGCAGTGGATCTAAGTACCAGAGGAGTAGCCGTGTTAGTCTGGATCTGCAAAAGCAGCAAAGAGTCCTGTGGCACCTTATAGACTAAAAGAAGTTTTGGAGCATTGAGCTTTCGTGGGTGAATACCCATTTCGTTGGATGGGTATTCACCCACGAAAGCTCATGCTCCAAAACTTCTTTTAATCTATAAGGTGCCACAGGACTCTAGGCTGCTTTTGCAGTGGATCTAATTTACCTCAGTTTCAGTAAGGCATTTGATATGGTTCCACATGGGGAATTATTAGTTAAATTGGAAAAGATGGGGATCAGTATGAAAATTGAAAGGTGGCTAAGGAACTGGTTAAAGGGGAAACTACAACAGCTCATACTGAAAGGTGAACTGTCAGGCTGGAAGTAGGTTACTAGTGGAGTTCCTCAGGGATCGGTTTTGGGACCAATGTTATTTAATCTTTTTATTACTGACCTTGGCACAAAAAGTGGGAATGTGCTAATAAAGTTTGCAGATGACATAAAGCTGGGAGGTATTGCTAACACAGAGAAGGACCGGGATATCATACAGGAAGATCTGGATGACCTTGTAAACTGGAGTAATAGTAACAGGATGAACTTTAATAGCGAAAAGTGCAAGGTCATTCATTTAGGGATTAATAACAAGAATTTTGGTTATAAATTGGGGACACATCAGTTGGAAGTAAAAAGAGAAGGACCTTGGAGTATTGGTTGATCACATGATGACTATGAGCTGCCAGTGTGATATGGCCGTTAAAAAAGCTAATGTGGCCTTGGGATGCATCAGGAGAGGTATTTCCAGTAAAGATAAGGAGGTCTTAGTACCATTATACAAGGCACTGGTGAGACCTCATCTGGAATGTTGTGTGCAGTTCTGGTTTCCCATGTTTAAGAAGGATGAATTCAAACTGGAACATGTACAGAGAAGGGCTACTAGAATGATCTGAGGAATGGAAAACCTGTCTTATGAAAGGAGACTCGAAGAGCTTGGATTATTTAGCCTAACCAAAAGAAGGCTGAGAGGAGATATGATTGCTCTTTATAAATATGTCACAGGGATCAATATCAGGGAGGGAGAGGAATTATTTAAGCTTAGTATCAATGTGGACACAAGAACAAATGGATATAAACTAGACACTAGGAAGTTTATGCTTGAAATTAGATGAAGGTTTCTAACCATTAGAGGAGTGAAGTTCTGGAACAGCCTTCCAAGGGGAGTAATGGGGGTAAAAGACATACCTGGCTTCAGGAGTAAGCTTGATAAGTTTATGGAATTGTTGGTATGATGGGATAGCCTAATTTTGGCAATTAATTGATCTTTGATTATTATCAGGTAAATATGCCCAGTGGTCTGTGATGGAATGTTAGATTGGATCTGAGTTACTACAGAGAATTCTTTCCTGGGTGCTGGCTTGCTGAGTCTTGCCCACATGCTCAGGGTTTAACTGATTGCCATATTTGAGGTCTGGAAGGAATTTTCCTCCAGGGCAGATTGTCAGAAGCCCTGGAGGCTTTTCGCCTTCCTCTGCAGCATGGGGCACGGGTCACTTGCTGGAGGATTCTCTGCACCTTGAAGTCTTTAAACCACGATTTGAGGACTTCAGTAACTCAGACGAAGGTTAGGGGTTTGTTACAGGAGTGGGTGGGTGAGATTTTGTGGCCTGCATTGTGCAGGAAGTCAGACTAGATGATCATAATGGTCCCTTCTGACCTTAAAGTCTGTGCGTCTTTCCCCTTTTGTTCAGAGTACTCCACAAGATCCAAGGGGGCTGAGCCCTTATAGCTCCAACATGGCCATGATAGATCTGATAAACTTAGCTTATTTGCATAGTGATATGTCCTCCTATCACTCTGTGATCGACTCCACAACTCCTCTCGCAGGATGCAGGTTGAATCCTCCATCCCAATCCATAGCTACTTCTTCTGAAGGCATGGTTCCTCCATGGTTTTGGGATTCAGAGATGACCTGTTCAGATGCAGTAAAAGTAGTACTCTTACTCTCCTGGCCATATGCCTCAGCGCTGGCCTAGACCCACCTCTGAGGTGACAGGACAGTTCAGCCTCTAGAGGATGGATCTAGACTGTTCTTAGTGGTACCTGATGACAGAACAAGGAGTAATGGTCTCAAGTTGCAGTGGGGGAGGTTTAGGTTGGATATGAGGAAAAACTTTTTCACTGGGAGGGTGGTGAAGCACTGGAATGGGTTACCTGGGGAGGTGGTGGAATCTCCTACCTTAGAGGTTTTTAAGGTCAGGCTTGACAAAGCCCTGGCTGGGATGATTTAGTTGGGAATTGGTTCTGCTTTGAGCAGGGGGTTGGACTAGATGACCTCCTGGGGTCCCTTCCAACCCTGATATTCTGTGATTCTATGAATAGCAGATGTGACACAACTCAATACACTAAACCTCCAAAAATGGACAAGATTCTGATCCTGGTGCACCACCAATCATGTCGAGGCAAAGAGCACTCCATTACTGCTCATCGTAGACTTTATTTTACTACTTAAAAGATCAGGGTTATTCACAAGCTCCATTCATATACATTTAGCTGTCATGATGACTTTTCACCCCAGCATAGATGGCCACTCTGTTTTCACTCACCCATTCATGAAAAGATTCCTGAAAAGCCTCCAAAATCTTTACCCTCACATACAAAATCCCATTCCAGTTTGGGACCCTGGCCTGGTTCTACACTCTCTTACTAAACAACCATTTGAACCTATGGCAATGTGCTCTTATATTCATTTATCCATGAAAACAGCATTTCTTGTTACTATCACCTCTGCCCAAGGAGTAGGTGAAATTGCCAGGCTCATGGCATACCCCTGTACATGATTTTTCATAAAGATAAAGTTACGTTACATCCACATTTGAAATTCTTACCCAAAAGTACTATCCTCCTTTCATCTAAATCAACCTATTCACCTCTTCTGCTTCTTTCCAAAACCACACAACAACCAGCAGAAGGTGGCATTACACATCTTACACATCAGACTAGCATTAGCCTTTTACCTGGACAGAACTAAACCTTTCAGACGATCACCAAGCTTATTTCTATCAACAGATGAAAGATCGAAAGGCATGGCCATTTCTAAGCAACATCTTTCCAGTGTATACACCTCTCCTACCAACTACACATTGGTAGTGTATACACCTTGTCATAAACAGATAGTTAAGGGTTAATGTCTCTTTTACCTGTAAAGGGTTAACAACAGGGAACCAAACACCTGACCAGAGGACCAATCAGGAAACAAGATACTTTCAAATCTCGGTGGAGGGAAGCCTTTGTTTGTGTTTTTTGGGTTTTGCTTTGTTCTCTCTGGGTCCTGGAAGGGACTAGATGTGCAACCAGGTTTCTTGCCAATCTCCCTGCTACAGTCTCTTATATATTCAGAATAGTGAGTATTTTAGTAAGAAAGGCGGTTATAGTCTTTTGATTGTTTTCTTTATTTGCAAATGTGTATTTGGCTGGAAGTATTTTAAATTGTATTTCTGCTGAAGGAGGCTTTTTCTCCAGTTTCTATAAGCTGACAGACCCTGTAACTTTTACCATCTAAATTGCAGAGAAAACTTTTACTCTTTTTCTTTCTTTTTATTAAAAGTTTTGCTTTTAAGACCTGTCTGATTTTTTCCTCTTGTTGAGGCTCAAGGGAATTGAATCTGTACTTAACAGGGAAGGGGAAGGGAGGGGAAAAGGGGGAATCCCTTTGTTTTAGTTTCACGGAACTTGAATCTGTTTTGCCTCTGGGTGAAAGAGAAAGGGGAAGGGGGGGAAGGGACATTCCTCCCTATTTTAAGTTTCAAGGAGTTTGAATCACAGTAAACTTCCAGGGTAACCCAGGGAGGGAAATCCTAGGAGAGGCACAGGTGAGGGAAAGAGTTTACTTTCCTTGTGTTAAGATCCAGGGGGTCTGGGTCTTGGGGGTCCCCAGGGAAGCTTTTGGGGGGACCAGAGTGTATCAGGCACTGGAATTCCTGATTGGTGGTAGCTTATCAAATCTAAGCAGGTAATTAAGCTTAGAGGAATTCATGCTGGTACCCCAACTTTTGGACTCTAAGGTTCAGATTGGGGAAAGATATTATGCCAACCTCTCCTACCAACTACACATTCAACAACCTCCTCCTGGAACTCGAGAACATTTCATCTGCTCTCTCTCCACCTTGATTGCCTTTCTCAACAGTGTCTCAATTGCTGACTTTTGCAAAGCAGCCACATGGGCACCTGCGGACACATTTAGCCATCACTACGCAATTACTCATGAGAGAGCTTCAGATGCCCTACTAGGATGCACTGTCCTGTCCTCTGCATTAAATGCCGCTCTGAAGCCCCAGCCGTCCAACTAGGGGCACTGCTTTATAGTCACCTTCAGTGGAGAACCGAAAGGGACATCACTTGAAGAAGAAGAAGAGAAAGTTACTCACTCTGTGCACTAACCGAGGTTCTTCGACATGTGTCCCCCTATGGGTGCTCCACTACCTGCCCTCCTCCCCTTTGCTTTGGAGCTGACATACAAGCTCTGTGGAAAAGGAGGAGCTGGGGGACAGTTGCACTGCAAAGTGCTATATCTAGATGCCACTCATGGTACGAGATGGGAAGCAGCGCATGTGTGGGCTGACAGGCACTGGTTCCAAAGATCTCTGATCCTAGGTGTGGGCTGCCTCACCTACAGTGGAGAACCCACAGGGGGACACATGTCAAAGAACCTCAGTTACTGGACAGGGTGAGTAACCTTCTCGTTTTTCAACTCCCTGTTAGTTTCTTAATTTATACTGAACTAGTTGAATAAACCGAAATGAAAATATTCTCTCTGCACCTACAGAAGAGGCTGCTGCTGCTGCCAGAAGCTGGTTTAGCACTTCCACAAACTCTGGTTCCAGGTGCTTAGCCAGTGACTTCCACCAATTGAGTGATTTGGCTTTCTTTAAAACTTGACAGCAAACACATACTGCCTAGTATTATTTTTGGTATTTAATTTAAATTACACCTCTACCTCGATATAACGCTGTTCTTGGGAGCCAGAAACTCTTACTGCATTATAGGTGAAGCTGTGTTACATCGAACTTGCTTTGATCTGCCAGAGTGCGCAGCCCCGCCCCCCCGGAGCTCTGCTTTACCGTGTTATATCTGAATTCATGTTATATCGGGTCGTGTTATATTGAGGTAGCGGTGTATTTGATTTGATTATAAGTATAGGTCTTAATGTAGCTTGTTAATTTCAAATTGAATTTTAAATGTTTATTTTTAAAAGTAAACCTTTTTGATTGATATAAACTCCAATTTAAATAAAAATACCAGATGTATTTTTTGTTTGTTTTTGTCCTCCCTGGTATTTGCAGACCTTTTCCCACTGGACTGATGCCAATGCCACTCAAATATCTCATTGGCACCAATTGTTAGCTTCCTTAGCACAGAGGCCAAGGTTTGGATAAGCTGCACACTTCCCTAGAGGAATTTACTAGACACCTAGTTGCTAGAGGACTGTAGTCAGAAATAGATAAAATAAATGAGGATCGGGAGTCCCACTAATGAGTTCAGTAGTAAATGCATATTGAGAAGCCAAGCTTCCTTACTGCCTCAAGTTGGTGGAAATGAGTGGTGTCTGCTAGGATGATATCCATGGACCCTTTTCGTGGGGAACTCCATCTTTCTTATCAGTCGCTAGCTAGTAGGAGTCTTGAACATTGTAATCTATCCCCATTCTCTTTGACTAGCTACTGGAAGGGAGAAAGAACTTTGTCTCTTCTCCCCTCCTTTCCCCCCTTGCATTCCCAAAGAGTATCTTTCCCACTGTGATGAAATGGAAAGATATTTCCCTGCTTCTCTCCACTGCTCTACTCTTCAAGCCACCTTTGGTGTGTGGCAGTGGGTTTTTTTTTTTTTTGTTTTGTTTTGGGGGGTTTTGGCAGGGAAGGGGTTTTCCTCTCCTGTGAATAACTCTGCTGCCTGCCATTGCTGATAGCTTTCCCTAAAAAGTAGCAACATGAAACTGACATTCTTAAGTTTCCTGATGACCCTCAGGGTTCTGAATAAGAACAATAAATTGGACAGAGACCTGTTATTTCATTCTAAGGCTACTTGACAAAGCTATGAACAACCGAGCCACTGGAGTTACCTCTGCAGACTATGGTGGCTTCATCAGTTAACCTTCAAAAAGTGAACAGAATGAAATCTTCACATGCCACCGTAAGGGCTAAAAACATGCTCCTTTTTTTTTTAAATGAAAGCTTAAATTATGCAAAAACTAATGGCTTAGGATCCCCATGCTCGCCTTGCAGTCTTCCCAGTTTCCACTGGCAAATAGTTTCAAATCTTGCTCTCATTCCCGGAGGTGGCCCTTTTGGAGCAGGGAGTTGCGAGGAAGCTTGCATCATCTGTTCTGTAACTGTGTAGTGGTACTTAATCTCCGAGGATGTTACACTGGTCTTAAATATTAAAAAGGCAAGTTATTCATACATGATTCCTTTAGATAAGCCTCTTAATGTGAGCAAACACCTCTATCACAAGAAACAATGCTTAAAGAAATTTTACAGCTGTAGGGAATAAAATGGCTTGATGACAGAGTTGATGACATAGAAACAGTTTGCCATAAGAAACACAGTACTGTACAATGGATGCATTATTGTATGCTAAGAAGGCTGAGCAGCTCAAGGTTTTGTGCAGAAGATACTGTCCCCTAAAAATTGTGACACATTCTTCATGCTCCAATAAAGTGAATGTGTAGTCGGTGAGAACAGTTGTGATGGGTGTGATGCATTGGGCTTCAAAGTAGCACCCTGGAGCCCCCATATTTGTCATTTGTATATGGTTGTGATATTTCATACAAAGCATGCCATGTGCGATATATGAAAAATGATGATCCGCTGAAACTCATTGTTCTGTCAAAATAGGCATATTGTTAGTGTGTATAAAGTTCTGAGATTTTGCTGTATGGTTATTATTGAAATCTGGGGGGGAGGGATAGCTCAGTGGTTTGAGCATTGGCTTGCTAAACCCAGGGTTGTGAGTTCAGTCCTTGAGGGGGCGATTTCGGGATTGGTCCTGCTTTAAGCAGGGGGTTAGACTAGATGATCTCCTGAGGTCCTTTCCAAACCTAATAATCTATGTTGTGAATTTGGTAGACACTCACTGCTAGCTCTTCAGTGATGACAAAGATGGTTGTTAAGTGACTGTCATGAGCCATTGATCAGCAGGGGAATTGTAAACGAGAGATTTACAATTCTGTAAGACAGTTGTGCAAGCTCCACACAATGAGAATTGCTCAAGTCTGTGACTCAGCAGGGCCCACCAGGACACACCTGGGCCAATATCTTCTCCGAAACATGAATTAAGAGCATAAAATAATGGACAGTGGCACCAGGAGATTACCTCTCTCCTCTCCCACCTACCTGCAACATCCAACAGGGTGAGAAAAGCTGCTTAATTCAAATCTTGCTTAGTCTGAAAGTTCAGAATTTAGAATGGGTGTTTAATTTTTATTTTCATAGGTAATTATCTCTGACTTTTATGCCTGCTACTTGTAATCACTTAAAATCTATCTATCTTTCTGTAGTCAATAAACTTACTTTAATGTTTTATCCTTACCAGTGAGTTTGTCCCAAGTGCTAGGGGAATCTGATTAGATTTCATAGGTTGGTGCATGTTCACTATCCTTTAACAAAGTGGTGAATTAATTAATGAGCTTGTGTTGCTCAAGAGACGGTCTTGAGCAGTGTAAGATGCTACATTTCTAGGGTGCAAGGCTGGGGGCTGCGGAGATTTGCTGATGTCTCCCTCTGTATAGGTCATGAGTGGTTAGAGAGCATTCATGCAATTTAGCTGGGTGTGTATCTTTTATGCTGGTGGCTAATTGCTAACAGGACCTGGAGGGGTTTGCTGCTTGTCACTAGCAAAGCCCTGTGAGAGACAGCCCAGGCTGGAGAGTTAAGGGAGGCGCAGTGGTCACACAGTTCCAGGTTGTATCTCAGGGATCCTATCACAGTGGAGCTTATCTGTTTTATCTCACAAGTGAAAAAATCCTGTTGAACTATTAAATGATTGTGTGTACATGTACAATTAACGTTGGTAGTTGATCTTTTCTATACATTATATACTTGCAGGTAAAAATGTGGCTGTATGACGTCTAACAACATATTAGTTCCCTATATTTATTAGTTATGTATGTTTCTACTTTACTGACGTGAATTACTTTTATCACAGCAGACCCAATATAACTATACAGTACTACTGGCCCCAAAAGGGGGCAGAAAATGAAACAATACAAATAAAATTCTGAGATTACATTGAAAATAATCCCTTGGTATCTTCATCCCTTCACCCTCCTCGATCCCTCCCACCTCCAATGTCCTGTCCACTCCCCTTTCTCTTTGAGGTTGCTTTCCACTAGGTATTTTATCTTGGTGTGGTTTTATGGCTGATTTTTTCCTTCTTCAGGTTTGGGGGGAGAGAGAGAAGGGAGAGAAGGGTCATGCTGCAGTCTTGGGATTTATCTATGCTTCCCTTAAGACCTTATTTTTCATGATAAAATAGTATACATCATATCATTCTTGCAAAACATTTTCTCTGCTTTCCAAGAAGTCATGTCCATGGCCAATTGAATTGTCCTTTCTCTTTTGTTTTTCTTGTTTCCACCCTTCCATAGAATTGCTTCACCTACCTGTTTCATTTGCAAAATGGGAAACTGAATGCAGATTAGGTTGAACAAATGAAACTTCGTTAAGTTTGTGTACTGCTGTGTCTATGTGACCAAGTTGCTTCCCACTTAACTCCCTACATTTCCTGTTCTGCTGGTGTGCCACCAATAACAATCCCTCCAAGAAATATGGGTCCTGTGACTCCATTTCAGCTGATCATGATACCACCACCTACACAGAAATTTCATTCATTTGTTTCTTAAATCTCTTCTTCATTCTTTCTGACTCCCTGCTTATCTGCACGCCTTCTGGAGATCATATCTTTCTCCCATCTGTGCTGTCTTCCAGCTGTGCTCTATCTTCCTCTCCCAGTATAATAGCTGATGTCCCCAGAGCTCCTGGGATGGTTCCCTGTTGCTGATGCACCCAGCAGGTTTTATGTGGCCTGCCAATTACAGTGGGAGGCAGCTATTCATCAGAATTGTGAGTCAGTGTGGCTCTCATTATCCCCTTTTGTCTGTCCTCTTTCCCCTTTCATTCTGTGCACTCCTCCTCTCTGCTTGCCCCCTCAAAGCTAAAAATACAGACAGATTAAGAAGTCTCCAACTGCTCTTATGTTGGGTGCACTTTGTCAAGTCACTTGATATGGAGCAATTAAGAGAGTATAAATATGGAACCTCATATTGTCATTTTTACAGGGTTACTTTTCCACAGTAAAACCAGGAAAACAAAACAAAAACACACTTTAGAAGAAAAAGTTTTGTATTTCTTGAATAGTATAATAATCACTGAATCAAATAATTGCATAAAGTGTATCTCACACTTAAGATCTTATCTTTGAGTCATGGTAGTTTGAGCATATTGTATCATTTTGGGGTTTATTGTTCAGTGGAATAAGTTGTTCCTTCCAAGAGGGTTAACTAGAAGTGAAGTGTAAGGTATGCCTTCCTAAGTGTTAACACATGGAATAACATGAATAGCATGTCAGCAGGATGAAGTCCCAAAAATTGTCACTCAAGATTTGAAACGGGGGCAATCTAAAGAGCAAAAGGAGAAACAGTAATGTGTTGTACCATACCCCGGAGAGGCCTCTGTATGCCATTTTCTCTGTGGTGCATCCTACAGATGCATACTTTTAGTATCTCAATTGCTTTCCCTAGTGATTCTTTCTCCAGAATTCTCTTGTCACTGTCAATTAATTTGAGTTGCCTTTAAATTAATGCGCTCTCGCTTACAAGTGCAGCAATTTTACTGCTAATCTAGAGGCCCTCTCTGAGTCAACCAAAAAAGGTTTTAATTTTGAGGTTTTGAAAAGTTACATTTGTATTAAGCCTCTGTGTTTTTTCACTGATTTTAATAGTTAAACATTAAGTGATTATTTCACAGTATACCTCTGCTACAGGAGATTTTCTAATTCATTTTGACAACAGGTCAGTCTGTTTATAAGTGCCCTCTTCATGATTTCCATATTTCTTTTCACTATTATTATTTTGACATTTATATTGCACTGTAATGTGTGCACCTTTTGCGTTTGGTCAGTGCACCAGACAAAAATCAGAATCCTGGGCTTTAGGTGCTTAACAGTCTAGAATGAGAGCATGCACAATGCTTATTGACTGACTAATGCTGTACACGGCCTACAAAACTGTACATGGTATTTCTGCATTAGACAGTTTATAGGAATCAACTTGTAACTTTAAAGTGTTTTCTGAATGTGCATATATATGTCAGTGTATCATAAAGTTGCATTGCAATGGAGGGGGTGAAGTTATTTCTGTATGTGAAGAGAGTTTGCAATGTACTTTATCATCCTTCTATGTGAAAGGCACTTATGTAAGTCATTACAACAAAGACACACTGTGAATGCAAAGGTGGGGGCTGCAATTTAATTCTTTTAGGTGTTTTCTGAGTCCTGAACAAACACAGGGGAAAATCTCTTCTTTTCCATCTACCACTCCTTTTCCATTTCTTTTCCAACTCTTTTTTTTCCCTTTGAAGATGCTTTTCAGACATTAACACATGGTGGTGAGCTGCACTGTCTCCAAAACAAACAGAAAAGGGTGGGGAAGTGATGAGGGGGAGGAGGAGAGGGAAGAGAAACAGCTGCTCATTTTTAATTTCTGAGGCCAGCCTTGAATTCTGTGGCATTTGCTTAAGCATTGTGGTAAACTAGAAGGCCTGACAGGAATCCTGTGACTTTTTTAGATTGGGTGTAGGGAGGGGAAACATCTATAACTGAAACTACCACTAGACTACATGTCCAAAGTTGTATTGATTAGAATATCACTTGCCAAGTAATCTGCCATTAGTGGAAGATTGCCACCCTAATAGAAAGTTTTGGAAAAGCAGCCATTCAAAATTTGTCCCTTTCCAGAGTGCCAGTCACCTCTTTATTTATCTTGCTATTTCTCCAAGCCACTTCCAATGTTAGATATTATAGGCAGCATTCTGATTTTTTTTTTATGGTTAGAGCAGAAGCCTGGGAGGCAGGCGACCAGGGTTCTTTATTCCTGACATTAACACTGATTCATTGTGTTACCTCTGGCAAGTCGCTTTACCTCCCAGTGCTTGTTTTCCCTATCTACAGAATGTGGGCATTGATATTTATCCACCTTTGGAAAGTGCTTTGAGGTTCTCGTATACATGGCAATGTATGGTGTCAAGCTATTATTATCAATAGTATTTATTATTAAAGCTGAAATCTTATGTTGTTTTTGTCAATTTTGCTTCTTAAAATGTATGTTAAGAATTTTTTTTGAGAAATAGAATTGGAGCTGCAGATGAAGAGAAATCATATTCTGAATTTTAAAATTATTCTTTTGGGGGAAAAAGTAAATAGCATACCCTTTCTATGGCTGTCCTACCTTATTGGGACACTGAGTTCTGTTACGTTCAGAACTTTGTCCCTTCCACTCATAGTACTGCTGCTAGTCTCTGCATCCACAATTGGTCCACTTGTCTTTGCTTGCCTTCCATTGTTTTTCCTGCCTATGGTTGTGCAGGTGAACAATGTAATTAAAAAAATCTGTCACAATATACTACCACTCACTGAAAAGGATGGCAGAAGAGACATACTGGCTGTACTTTCAAACAGCTATGCAACTTAATGGAAAACTCACCATCTCCCATAAACTGCGGCACACAAATTCAAAACCCTTTTACTTGTCTGCACTATTCTGTAAAATATAACTTTTTAACCTTTGTTGAAGCAACTTCTGTTAGTGAAAGAGACAAGCTTTTGAGGTCCACAGAGCTCTTCTTCAGATTTGGGGAAGGTAATCAAGTATCAAAGTGGAACAGAGTAAGTATAAGGAGTTAATGCATAATACAAGAAGCCATTGACAATGAAGTGGATAATTAACATCTCTGCAGTCCTAGGACAAAGCCAATGTAGGAAGTGGAGGACCTGTTTGATGTGGTCATCGTAACCCATGTTGCTGAGATGTGCTGCAGCGTTCTGTACTATTTGGTTTTTCATACGTGGTGAAGGCATCATGCCTAGGTATGCTGCGTTGCTGTAGTCGTGGCAGGAGGTGATCAAGGCACGAATGAGGGTGATGAGGGAAGAGTAAGTGAGCAAATTACTGTACAATAAACAAAGGTCTTGGGACAATATATGTCTAGCTATTGTCAACTTGTAGTGCTTTGTAGTAGTGTAAACAGTTAGTTTGTAAAACCTAGTCCAGACATTCTCAAGTTTTCCTTCATGTAGCATGCAAACCACCCAGTTCTTGATTTGATGTTATCATAACTTAGAACCTTTCATTCTGTTTCTGTCAAAAAAGAATTACAAATTCTGGAGTGTGTAATTTGTTAATATGCTCATGGCAACATTGGTTAATTGTGTTCACTGCATATAATGTATTTAATATATTGAAAAGGAAACTGTATACATTCTTAATGAAAACTTTTTGAATTGCATATACTGTAATTTGATCTGAATTTATTAATATGGCATAGCATCAAATATGGGAGAAACGGTACTTCAAAATTCTGTATTAATATTTCAGGGCCCATGAAAATAATAGCACATTGAACCTACAGGAATTTTATGATGATTAAAGATGGCAGGATGATTTCCATAGTTCATACGGTGCCTTGGGATCTTTTTGTGATGAAGGGCACTAATGAGCTATTAAGTATTAAGATTATCAACAATTTTCATATTTCAAATTTAAACATGATGTTCGTATTCTAATAGCTACAGCCCATGCGTATCTTTTGAATTTGCACACTGATGTTCAGCAGATATCCATAGTTTGCTTGTTCTACATTTCCTTTTATCTCCCACTATTTTATCTTAAAAGCAAATAGTAAATCCTCCCAAATTACCGTGCATCTTTTGAAATGCATTTATGTTTATGATCCCATTTTGGTCCCACCCAAATCAGAGGAAGATTTTTCATTGATTTCAGTTGGAGCCCGATTGGGTTCATAATTTGTAACTTGCCGTTGAACAATTCTGTAACCATATTTTGTGCATGAAAAGAGTTTTGTGTATTGTCATGATTTAATGAAGTAATATTGTACATACTATTAAACAGCAACTTTTGGCAAAGAAATAGTGAGTCTGAACCAATGTGTGGAATGAAGCATGGTTGGGGCTCTGTTGCACAACCCTTGATCACGTTGGTGACCGTTTACCCACACAAATATACCGACGTCAGTGGTAATACTCGAGTTGCGTAAGTGCTTACAGCACGAGTTGTGCAACTTGGTCTTATTTATAATATAAAAGTAAGCTTAACAAGTATTTAATTGTCACTTTAAATCACTGTTCACTTTAGCAGAATGTTTATTGAAATATCTTGAATTATGCTGCTCTTTTTAGGCCATATTTTACTGACATGGAGATATCATTACATCCATCACCATAAAATTGAGCAGAATTAGCATCTTTAAAGAGTCTTCTCTCACTCTATTCACCTGCACATCTGAAGACTGAGATGTTGAAAAAGAACACACTGCTTTTCATTTATCTTGTTTTAAATAAATTGGAATTTCTAACTTTTTGCTGACAGTTTGATGGAGTCAGCGCCTAACTTTCAAAGCTTAATTAGTCTGAAGGTGGGATTTTTTTTTTCCCCCACAGAAGAATTTGACTGATAATTTTTATTTTTAATGTCAATCAAGAACTGCATTGGAGCTGAAGAGAGAGACATATTGTATCTGTATTTTGCAGCAGTATTGAGACAGAATAAGAAGAGTAGTTTTCAGAGCAGTGAATGTGCTATTAACTTCTCTGACATGAGCAACTTTTATGTTTAGTTTCAGAGTAGCAGCCATGTTAGTCTGTGTCTGCAAAAAGAACAGGAGTACCTGTGGCACCTTAGAGACTAACAAATTTATTTGAGCTTAAGCTTTCGTGGGCGTATGCTCAAATAAATTTGTTCGTCTCTAAGGTGCCACAAGTACTCCTGTTCTTTTAATGTTTAGGAGTCAGACATAGCAAAAAATGCAGTACATCTAGGGTCCCCATGGTATACAAGTCAATTTTGGGGAATTTATATTGTGTGGAAACCAGCTACATTTTATTTTTCAGAATTGGGTTTTTGGTTAGCTGTGCTGGAGTTTGGTCAAGATACTGGGTTTAGCTTACAAAAGGCTTATCTATATGGAGACTTAGTGCACGGCTAGCTGAGTTGTAGATCTGCAGCGAACTAGCCTGCAGTACACTACATTGCTGAGTGAGCCCTCTTACCACATGCTCAGATACGAGATACTACAAGTTCCATAGTGAACTTTGACATACTGCAGTTAGGACAAACCACGATATGGAACTTGTGTGTACTAGTGAGGTCCACATGATGTCTTAGTGTGCAGCAGGCTAGTGTGCTATAGATTTACACTCTGGCTTGCTGTGCAATGAAGGCATAGCTACACTGTCTTGCAGTTGGGACTGCGAGGGTGTAAATAGCAGTGCGCACCAAAGTGTGCTGTAATACCTCTGTGTGGGCACTGCCGGCATAAACTTAAAGGTTCCAAGTTTTGACTAGTGTAGTCCTCTTTAACAGCTTTGAAGAGAACTACATGAATGCAAAATTGGTACCTTTAAGTTCAAGCCTTCAGGGTGCACATGGAGAAGTTACAGTGCAGTACTCTGGTCCGCACTGCTGTTCACACCCCCTTAGTCTGAACTGCAAGCCCAAACTCTTCAGAATCTCCTATGTGATAATAAACATGAGTGATCAGGGCTTGTGTTTTATAAATCTCATCTAAATTATGCCATCCGAAGAAATAAAGCACCCCTTTAACTTAAGGAAATTCAGTTTAAGGAATTAAATCTATTTAGTCTCTTGAAGAGCATGTCAAGAGCTTATTTGTCTACAGGCTATATGTACCTTTACAAGTCTTGAATTAAAGATTGGATGTCTTTCAAAAGATATATGCTAGGTGAAACACAAATTACTGGGCTCAATGCACAAATTACTAGGTGAAGTTCCATGACCTGTGTTAGGCAGGTCAGTCAACACACAGTCTACCTTTGTAACTCTTTGCTAGAGGTAGTTCTAAAGGCCAAGACTGTAACAGGGTTCAAAAAAGAATTAGATAAATTCATGGAAGATAGATCTATCAATGGCTATTAGCCAGCCGGAGCAGGGAGGATGACCCTAGCCTCTGTTTGCCAGAAGCTGGGAATGGGCAACAGAGGATGGATCGCTTGATGATTATCTGTTCTGTTAATTCCCCCCGAAGCTCCTGGCATTGACCACCGTCAGAAGACAGGATACTGGGCTAGATGGACCTTGGTCATACTGGATCAGATCCATTCTTATGATCTTATCAGACAGGATAATCACAATGATGCCTACCTTTTGGCTTTAAAAGCTTTGAATTTATGAATACCAGGCCTGAGTGTTTGTTCAGGTCAAACTCAGATGGAAGAGTGCCACCTCTCAAAGCATCAGCGCACCTTCTTCCTGGGACCTGGGTTTTCCTTTGAGATCTCCCATTCAAGTACTAAGCAGGACTGTTCCTGCCAATCTTAAAATATCTGAGAAAGTCATAGCTCAAGGTATTTAGGAATATATTACTTTATATCTCATGAAGAGTTAATGAAAGGCTATGATTTTTAATTTAGCCTCAATTACCAGAAAAATGACATGTAATTAGAGTAGTATAGTTTGTATTAGAAGAGCTAGATTTTCATGTACCAGATCAAACTTGAAGAAGTCATGTTTGATTTCTTACTAATGAAACTTCCTAATGACAGGTTTCCATGTTTTTATATCTCCTCCTTTCTTAGTGCACTTTGCCTTTATTTTTCTCTGAAAACGTACATTGAAGGTTGGAAGCAATTAAAATGAAATGTGGAGATATGATATGCTGCTGTAAATGGGCACCTCATACCACCAAAGTGGAAAACACACATGTGCACAGTCTCATTGCTATGCAATAGATTATTTTGCATAATTGTTCTGTGTTAATTGTTACATCAAAGATTCTGTCATGATAATGATTTTCTGTGTGCTCCAGGTAAACTGTCTGAGCATGCAACAGTTTGGCTGATTTGTTTGCTCCTTTCAGAAGTAAATACCTCTGTATCTAACTTGTTCATCAGGCAAACTATTACCTTTTGGCTAATGTAACTAGAATTCTAACCATGAATATAAAAAAATACTGTAGTACTTGATTATAGATAATGAGACTAATATTGAGACCAGTGAGATTATTCAAATATATAAATGTTGCAGAATCAGGCCCAGCATTGTAGAAAATGTTGTTTGTATACTAAATTGTATTACAGGAGAAATAATGTATGTTTAAGGACTGTATCATCATGCAGATACCCAAGGACAGGACTAAGGTTGCATCCTTATCTTTGGCATTTTTTGTCATTTGAGTAGTTAACTTTGTTTATTTTATGGAATTTACTTAGTTTTGGATTTTGGATGAATTGTATAATATATAATCAGATATGGCTGAGCCAGGCTTCAGCACCGATTGATGTTAATTTAGACTTTGTTGGCACAGAGCATGTTGGATGGAAACCTGGGCAATAGAAAATATTTTCATGAATCTACACAGGAGAAGGAAAAATGGGCAAATGATTTTAAACTGTAGTGAAATATTCATTATATATTTGTTGTTAATTCTGCTCCTTATAGAAATCTTGAAACTTCTTTATTTCAAATGTTGGTAATCACCTTTAGCATGAATTCTGAGTGAATATTTAGTTTATCCTTCAGGCAAATTTTGCAGTTAGTTTGATTAAAATCTGAAACTGTTAGTGTGTCTACATTCATTCCATGAGCTTCTTGCATAGCACTAACTAAATACCCAGTCTTCTGTCCCAGCATGCACTTGGGTGGAGACTAAAACTTGTTATGCATTCTTTAAAGTTGTTGCAAAGTTCTAGTTAGAAATGTAGTGGACCTATTCTCAGGGCATAACAGTAATGTTCACAATTTTATCAAATACCTGTATATTAACTGATGGATAATGTTCTATAAGAACAGTATGCATATACTGCAGTGTTGCATAATATATAGATTTTTCAATTCAGTATTAATATTTGTCTTTATTGAAAACTGAATGTAAAATCATGGGGGAGTTATTCACCCATTGAACAAGTGTGTAAGTCTTAAACTAAGAAGACAGACCTTTGTTACCCTAGTTAATAAAAACTAAACTTGATAAGGATTCTGTAGATGGTGTTCTTCCATATAATAGGTAGTACTGAATCTGGGCTCTGCCCTGGAGTTATTGGAGCATCAGCATGTAATATTTTGGATGACATGAGACAGAGGGCATAACCAATTCTAGGGTTAGATCCTGTAAGAAACTGAGCAGTTACTGAAGGTGCTCAGTGCACTCTACTTTTATTGACGTCAATAGGAGTTGAGGGTGATCAGCACCTCAAGTTGTTGCTCAGACTGTGGGATCAAGCCCCCTGTAGTCATTAAAGTTTCTTAGGCACTTTTCACAAGAGTAAGGGACTTGAACCGTGGTATCCTGGCTAAATTCCAGTATAATTACTAGTGCTCTACTTGCCTAAATTTCTTCGTTGCTTTAATTGGATGAGGTATTCTTCATTTTCTCTCTCTCAAACTGTTATGTAGTGCTACTGGAATCCTTATATTAATTGTTATCTCAAAAGTGGAATATGGTATTTTGGTGGTGGATGAAATGAAGCAGTCCCTATATGTACACAGTTTACAATACTATACAGTGTCATGACCTGCCCCTTCCTGAGAATGCCCCTTTCAACAGTGGTGTCTCTGCGTCACCTAGTACAGCCCTTTCACCCCTTCTGAAGCTTCCTCTCAGGACACTTGCATTTGAATAATGGGCTATTCTGGCTGCTTTTTCTAAGTCTATTTTGAAGGTGTTGAAGATCTCTTCAAAAAACACTTATTAATGATGCCTCCAAATTTGAGTTTCAAAAAACCACTAAATTTTTGGTTAACCAGAATTAAAATAACAATCGCATTCAGTAACCCTTCTACTTCGTATTTCCAAAGGGAAAGCCTAATCTTATAAGTGCCCAGCAGTGCTTCTCTTCTTGACCACAGTCTAGCTCTGCCCTCAGGAGACAACCAGCAACTCTTCCACTTTACCACCACCCCACCCCCCCCAACTTCCGAACAAGCAGGCTGAGTGGAGCTTCTGTCCAGGTGTCTAAGCCTCTGTATCTCCTTGCACACAGCGGCATGCGTTTTGTTAATATCGGTCCAACAATATTCCCCTTCCCATAACTTCACTTAACATTTATCATACCATTTCAAGTTAACATAGTCCCTTCTCCACAACTAAAATACATATTTTAAAATGTGCAACATATATACAAATGTATTTGTAAACCATATCGGATGTGTAAAACACCTACATTTTTTAACTCTAAAGACAATTTTAGATTTTTTTTTACCTTTAGATACCTTTTCACTGTAGTATTTTTTGATGTGCACTATAATATCTTTATCTATGACTACTGTAATATTTAACTGTTTTTTAATATAGAAATGACTTGGTTTGCTGTTCAGTGTACAAAAGAATAATTTATGGTTTCTCTTTTTCTGTCAGTTTAGTCTTGGGGTAATTGTGGTGGGTTGGATAGGAAGAAGGAAAAGAGATTAAATGAAGCTGTTCATAGATAGCCTGAATGCTAGTTAAACAAAAGAAGAGATCCAACCATTCTGGTTGCTAGCAATTGACAACTATGCTTTTTGCCAGACCAGTGTAATGTTAGGTATTGTGCAGTTTGGGCACTGGTTGCATTACATTCCTGTATACTTAAATGGATTAAGATAAAAAGTCTGACTTGAAAAGAATATTCCAAAACTGACTGTCTGTGGTTTTGAATCCTGATGTTATGAACAAAGAAGGGATTGATTTAATGGGATTAGTGTTTAATCCAAGTGAAGCAATGTACACACATGCTTTGAATGCCTTCAAGAATGAGTACAAATAACAGTTAAAAGGTTCTGTACTGAGACACTCTGAGGTGATTTTTGTGTTGGGTGGGCATGGGGCAGGACTATTTAAATTATTCAGAAAGAAAGATGCATTTTAATTTCCTTGCTGGATTAATCTGAGAAATTTTCATGGCAAAGATCTCACTATGTACAACTATGACACTTCAGTTCAAATGCTTCTTTGTAGGAAGTGCTATTATACATCTCTGTTCATCATTTTTAGGGTCCAAATGAAAAGATTTATTTTAATATCACAAAATTTGTACCCTTATTGGAGGTAAGGTTGTTTTCTAATCTGTAGTCTGTCACAATGTGTTTCTGCTAAAGTTTATGCTTGGTACAATATCTGTCTTAATTGTATGAAGAAGTAATGATTTTGCCCTTGCCAAATATTTTGAAATGGTCCATCAAAGTTAGAACAAAACCAACTTTTTTAAAAGAAAACTTATATTACCAAAGAAGTTGTAATATTTGAAGCTGTTTTTCACCATCATTGTTGGTCTATACTTAAAAATCTGCTTAATTTCTTAGTGCTCTTTCTTGCAATGGTTATTAAAGCGATTGGCCATGTCTAGACTAACAAGATATACCACTGAGGGTGTTGCAGATGAGCTTTGAGATATAGCAGTGACTGCAGTATTTCCAAATAGGTTTGTGGAAAAATTGTGAGCCAGCCTCCTCTCCCCCCCCCCAGCTCCATCACAAGATTGGCTTAAAAATCACGAGATTTTAATAAATAAAATGTAGTTGTTTTTATTTGTTTCCCGGTGTTTGAGCCTTTAGGTTTCATGTTTTCAAATTTTTCTTGACAGCCAGGGCATCTAGACACTTGTTTTAAATGAAAGATGAGATTCTCACGTAGTCCCATGGATGGCTCTGTTAGCTGGCGCCTTTTGTACAACACCAAGTAAGGCAAGATTTGTGATAAAACTGAGAGCCGGCAAGGCAGTGACTTACTCTTGGTGCCAAACACTACACATTTTTAAAGTGTAGCTATGGGGCCCAGTTCTTCCACCTATTCATGGTAGAAGTGAGTAGTACTTTACACTGAGTTCAGTGAAGCTACTCCCAGAGCAAAGCGATACACACTGTATGTAAGAGTGGCAGAATTGGGCTGTTAATAAAAACGAAACTAACAAAATGTCTAAGGAACTTATGTTTTTTATATAGCTTACAATACACTTAATAGCAGAAATGTAATTTTGATATTTTTTGTTTCACTGTAAATTCCAAATGAAGGAAGGATTTTAATTTTTTTGGGGGGGTGCAGGAATGAGAGATTTTATTCTCTTTGTAAATCCTACCTCTCCTCCACTCCTATTTTTAAAGAAATCTCATTTCATACTCAGTTGCCACTATGTTTTCCAAGTCCATCTATGATACAGTTAATTTAAATCTGTAAACTTAGTTTTTAAGGCATCTGCTTTCTAAAGGATATACCTTGTCATACTTGCTGAATATACAATGGTCTTTTAAGTGAAAGTGATAGTGTTTTGCACTGGACAAACTAAAGTGTTCATACAGACTAACTTTCCATGGAATATTTTGCGAGCATCTTGAGGGGACTGCTGTATATAAGACTATGACAGTATTTAGAGAACCTTTCTCTCCTAAATCCTACCATAGAAATTATGAGTATTGTGTTTATCAACTGGGAGACTGCCCATACATTTGTTGCATTAGTCTTCCTATTCTGTAAGCTTCGTTCTCTGGCTTTGCTTTATTCTTTATTTTCTAGTCACCAGATTGAAGTGGAAATATCTGCATTTCATTTGAAACATTTTGTTCTGATTTCAGACGTCTCAAAAACTCTTTGCACTGATACCCTCTGCTTCTAACCCTGAAGTATTGGGGAGGGTCTTGGCTGTATTTACAGGTTCATTATTCCATATGAAATGTTAACTCAAGATCCTTTCTAGTATCAGAGGGGTAGCCGTGTTAGTCTGGATCTGTAAAAGCAGCAGAGAGTCTTGTGGCAGCTTTTAGACTAACAGATGTTTTAGAGCACGAGCTTTCGTGGGTGAATACCCACTTTGTCGAATGCAAAAAAGATGATCTTTTCTGTGACTGCGTGATTTTTCAGGTGGAATTTAGAAGTTCATGTTGCATTTTTTAGAGAAGTATAAAGATAGCTCCAGTATTATGGCTAACATTCCTCTCTCAATAAGACTCTCCTAGGCTGTGAGTGAACTGTTGCTGAGCTCACTGTGACTGAAGTATTTGCTCACAGTCACTGTATCAAATCTTATTAATTATTTAAACTCTATGAGGGACTGCCGTTTTGAAAAGGGTTATAGTGAACAGGAGACTTACTTGAGTTGCAGTGAAACTGATTCTGTGCACATATTCCACTTATGTAGTACTCCCAGTTGCTACAAGAAGTCCACTTCGTTTCTCTTGTGTATGCTCTGTTTTCTCTTTAGATCGTATAAATCTTTCTCATCAAAGCCAATAGCATGTACTGTGTTATGGATTTGCTGTTTGATTTAGTGAAGCTCTTGATTATTTGCTAACATTGGATACTAGATGAAACAGAATCTAGTTTTGAGCAGTGAGTTCAAAAATCCATTTTGAGGTTTGCTTTGTAGTCACTGCAAATAAAAAGTGAGAGCTAATAAAATGTTCAGGATTTCATGTGGACAGGTGGAGGTTCTCAGATAGTCTTTTGCAAACCAAACCTTTCACCAATACTACAATTCCTACCATACTTACTTTTTTTAAGAAAAGTAGTCGTACAACTACTAGCAACAGAATCCAAGTTCTAGCTATGCCATTGGCGCCAGTGTTCTAGTGCCAGTAGAATGATGGAATCAGAAATAAAGGAATATTAATGCTTAGCCGTTACATGTAGTTTCAGTGCTATTCATCTTTAAAGTGATTTAATTCACTAACTTTTCTAATCATCACAATAACTTTGTAAGATTTCTCTCTCCTTTTCAGATGAGGAAACTGAAGTTTTGCACTTTAAGTGACAGGCCTAAGGCCAAAGAAAAAGAAAATTGCAGAGCCAGACTTAGCACTCAGATTCATGGCTCCAACTTTTGTGCTTAGAAGACTAAACTCTGTCATTAAATAGTAATATTAGAAAAACATGTATGTTCCGATTTTCTATAATGGTTTAAAAAATAGGAAGAAGAGGAGGAAAGACTCCATCCCTAATTCTGCCTTGATATAAAGAGAATTGTAATGTTAAATTCAGTAGTTTCTGTTGCTTTGTGCAAAGAATAAAAATGTTGCCACTTTGCCTGCTCCTTTCAAGGCCAGGAAGTTAATTTTAAAAAAAAATTTATCCTTATAAATTGCGTAGGCATTGGTGCCAGATTAGGGAACAGATCATACCTTAACTGTACACTTGACTGCATTGAACACAATATCGAAATGTTTATAGTTATTATTGAGTAGGCCACAGCTAACACCCTAACCATGTCAAATCAAAGTAGAAAAATACTGTGAAAAATCATCTTTTCTTTCCCTCTTGTCTGATGGTTATTGCCCAAAAGCTATTGGATAAACCAATTCCAACAGAGGTTATCCCTCGTCAGTGATAAATACCACTGTTGCGGATCAAGGCGTTGTCTTAGTAAAAATGATGCTGTTTCCTCTCTCCCTTCTTCATTTTACAGGGTTCCAAAAATGTTAATCTCTTCCAACCATAGAATAAACAGGCTAACTTGAATGACACACAGAGCACAACAGTGTGTAAAACTCTCGCGGAAGTTGTCATTTATACAACCGTGATGTAGTGATGTGGTGACTATTAGAACAACAATAGCTAGGGGGAAATAAAAGTCCTTCTAATTGATGGTTTCCCCACATATGAATTAACTTTATGAACTGGATGGCATGGCCTAAGGGAACATTTCTAAGTGAGCGCTACAAAGAGAACCTAAACAAATGTGCTGGTCAGGAAGTTAGTTGCTGCAGACCTAGCACATGCAGAGGGTAGACCCTGCACAGTTTCTCTGCTTGCAGTTTACTCTGAGGAAAAGAAAGGAAGTACTTATCAGATATGCGTGTCCTTTTTGTGTTTTAGTTTTATTATATTTTGTTGTTTAATCACAAAACCAGAACAAATCGTTAACATGTATGTAACGGGATTAGCAGGTTGCAGCAAGGGTTGTCAGCACCAAATACAGGGTTATCACCTAAAAAGAGGAAATATGGGAGTTGGAAGAAAGATGCATTGTGGTTGTTTGTTTTTTAATTCATTCAACAGGTTATGTATGATTCAGCAAGGCAAAGTCTAATGCGTATAGGGAACCATTGAATGGTCAACTGAGATGCAAGTTTTCCTTTTAATTCCCAGAAGAATCAGTTCCAAACCTTTCTGTGCGCTCTGGCTTTGTGTATAGTAAACTAATGGCCCAAATTCAGGTCTCCTGAGTGATAGTCCCTCTTGATATTATCCCTACATTGTTGGAGGATAGAATTGTTTTCAGGAAATGAGAATGCTCATTATTTTCTGCCAGAAGAATCAATGTATGTCCTTGGAGGAAACTGCTCTGTGAAGCTTTGTGAGCTCATCAAATAGAAACAAAGTTCTGGAGAGATGTTTTCTGTAAAATGCTGTTTACATAGTTTTAAAATGTTCAGTGTCAGAATTGCTAACAACACAGATGAAATCCTGGCTCCAATGAAGTCAATGAGATCTAAGGTTTCATTCAGAGTATCTTCCAAAAGATCTGCTAGTGTAAATTCTAATTCATATTG
The DNA here is from genome assembly GCF_025201925.1 of Gopherus flavomarginatus. Taxonomy (NCBI): domain Eukaryota; kingdom Metazoa; phylum Chordata; order Testudines; family Testudinidae; genus Gopherus; species Gopherus flavomarginatus. The sequence goes on from NC_066620.1 coordinate 91,019,709, forward strand.
GTGAATGAAGTTCATTTAATTTACATAAGCTGTAAGTTGAGGTGGAGAGAAAGTGGAAAAAATATTTTTAATGTAAAAATACATATTTTTATATTACAGAAAAGGATATTTAAAGAGCACTGATAATTAAGGCTTTGCCATACTTAAAGGGAGCTTTACTGCAAAAATTGTCTTTCCCTTTTCTTCCTTCTCATTCTGTTTTTTTTAATTGAAGAAATTAAATGCCCTGTTTAAAAAACATTTTAAAAAAATCAGATTTGCATGAAAAATTTCTGGCATGTGCATCTTGGTACAAATTTTATAGATCTTTATGTTAAATTTTTATTAATTGACTATTGCCTTTTTAATTCTACAATATGGCTCCTTTGCACTGAGGGATCAAGATAGCACTGGTGTAGCTAATTTAACAGCTATAAATTCATGTGACCTAGAAATCTCCATCTACACCACAAAATAGCTTTGTTTAAATGCAATAAAAATGTTGTGGCCAAACTGTATTATAACACTTGTATTTGTCTTTGTGTACAGAAGAAAGATAAATTTTATAACCATATTAAGTGAACAGTGTTTAAAATCTGTAAGGTTAAAACATGATTTCTTAGTGTGGCAATAACTTTTTTTTCTACAGAGAAGGCCAAAGATTAGAACCTAGATAAAATATCTGTGTTATGTTCCAAAGAAAATTAGTTCAAATTATTATTTTTCAATTAACTTTGCAACTTCTTTTCACCTCTGCAATTATAGGTTCTAAATTCTATTCTATTTATTCTAATTGTCTGACACACACGCACACACACACACGCACACCAGCCAGCCAGCCAGCCAAGTCCGGACATCTACGGCTTAGCTAAATGCAGGTGTGCTCCTTTTTACTCCCAGAATTCTCCTATTGACTGAAAGACTCGTGTGTCCCCATGTGGTTAAAACAGAAGCCTCGGCACAGGGTAGCTGAAGTTGCAAGGCATTTGGGACAAAATTATTTTTGAAGTTATAGTTACATCTATGGAATGTAGATGTAAGCTCTTAGTTCATGTGGACATTTTACTAAATGATGGCAAGTGTTAACATAGGACTTGATCCTATAAAACTTTAAAGCACATGTTCTTTTTCTTGGAAGGCAAGGAATAAGGACTATACTCGTAAGTGAGGTCCTGCTTGAATTGCAGGATGATTGTCAAAAAAATTGTGGCTGAGTTGTGGATAAGCCATGGAAAATAGCAGAGCAGTAATAATGGACTTTATTATTTGTGGTAATACTAAAGTCCATTATTACTTTTCTGCAATTTTCTGCTGTCGGACGCCTGGGGCTCAGAACAGGGGCTCTCACTGTCAAAACTGTGGTGGAAACCTAATATTGCAGAATCTGCAATTTCCGCAATATCTCAAGTTAAGTAGGGCTTTACCCATAAGTAATAATTTACAAGATTGCGCCATAGTTAATAATTTTTTAGCATTATGTTGCAATGTACATTTAACAATTAGCTGACTAGTTCAGATAAATGAGAGGAGACCTGAACTTTCACTTAAAATTCAAATAAAATCTTGTAGGAGTTATTTGTTTTATTTTTTACATGCCTCTCAATTCCTAGTTTTGGCCAGAAGCAGGAGTACTGCAAAATGCTATTTTTTCTGTAGTTGCAACCTGCATATAACCCAGAAATAATAGGCATTTTGTGACACAGGCTGTACTAATGAGTTAGGAGTCTTATTTTAGACTGGAGAGCTTTGGCTAAGTTCAAACAACTTTCTGATGCTTAACTGAACTGAATCTCCAAAACTTTTGTTATACATCATTACTATAAACATATTATCAAATTAAAACATGTTGTTGTCCTATAAGAATACCAGGACTTTATATGCCAAAATATTATGATGTATTTCTTTGTGTCAGTTACAAAAATTATATATACGTAATCAAATCTCATACTTCAGGATGTGAGCTGATTATCTATATCGGTTGAAAGAGATTTTAATCAATGCAGAGCATAGACATCTGGATTATGGTAGATGTATTATGGTATAAATTTAAAATATGGTGCCTATGGTTAGGCATCCAAAGAAGTAACCTGAATTTCAGAGTTGCTGAGCATCTGCTACTCTCATTGACTTAAATGAGAGTTCCAACTGCTCATCACTAATGAAAATCAAGCATCTCGCTAAGTGGTCTAACTTAAATTGTGCAAGCATGGGCTGTTGGTATTTTGAAACTATTACCTGCTGCATCAAGTACTGATTGCTGCTGGATTTTGCACTAATTTGGTACTAGTGGTGTGATCTATGGTCAATTTAGTACTAGTGGTCTGGTGTGGCTGATTTGTTGTTGGTGTGTTGTAGCTCCAACACTCAGTATTAGTGAATCTGGACAGTACAAAATTATGTCAATGCTGTGTTTGTTTTTGTATTTTGATATTACTTGCCAAATATTTTCATTCTGAAAGACGCTAGCTATAATATTTTTAAAATTACTATAGAATATTACAATTTATAATCTCACTGACTGAAGATGTTTTTCAGTACATTCTAACACTGTTAAGCAAGAAATATGAAAAGAAGCATCAGTGTTTTGGTATTTTGTCAGTATTCTCAAAATGAACTTAACACTGAGGAGAGTTTTACTTTTGTCTAATGCTAATCTGCTCTTTCGTTACTTGTGCTAGCTCTGTTGTTAATTCACAGTTGCACTGAAAATATGTTTATGTTCACACAACTCTGGAGGAGAAGCAGTAGTTAAGGAGTTACTGCAGTTGTTACTTCAGTCCCCAGCAGAACTAATTAACACTTCTGCATTCAGTATGCCTTCTGTTTGTGAAAACATGTCTCTCTCTCTCTCAAGACAGTGACATTTGTTTCCTATTCTCCTTTGAAAAATTTTAGCTTCATTTCACTTGCAACATTAAGTGGACTTCTGAATGGTACAGCAGGTTTGTGATATCAGGAATTTCGCATATCAGACTTTCTGATTTGGCCGTTTGGATGTCCAGCATTTTCTAAAATACATACCACTGGTTTCCTTTTGTTAGATGTAAAGAAATTTACCTTTCAGTATAATCTTAGCATGATAACTGAATTTCTAAAATAATGGTTGCCTGTTGGTTAGAATATTGCTTCTATTTCTAAAACTACATCTGTAACTTTTTTCCTTTTTAAGTTTCCACCTAATTTTGATGTTACATGTTGTTGTAGTTGTTGCTCTTGTTGCTCTTTAAGTGATGACACTGAGATTGACTCTGTATATGAGACATGTTTATCCCTGACCACCTTCCTCAGTCCAACCATACATATCAGCCTGTCTCTCCAATTATATCATCCTGAATGTCTGTCTCACTGTTAGCTTACATTCAGCCTAGCCAAAACTGAACTCTGAATTTGTCATTCAAAACTATCCCTACTTTCCCTTTCTGTGTCACTGATGATACTCTCACCAGCCACTCTGTCATTCAGGCCTGTAACCCAGTGGTGATCTTTGACTCCTCACTCTTCTTTACCCTACACCCCCCTGGCTGTGTCCAAAGGTTGCTGGTTGTTCCTCTGTAATGTCTCTAAAATCTCTGCCCTTGCTTCAAAAAATCCAATTTAAGCCTTTATGCCCCACCTACTGCAGTTTCCTTCTCTCACATCCTCTCTCTTCAATCCAACAAAATGCATCTAAGATCCTCTTGCTTAGATCATACTGCCCCTGAAATTGCTCCACTGCCTCCCCATTTCCCTTTAAACCTGCCTACATGTCTCCTATCACTGTGCCAGGGTTTCCAGTCTTGATTTCCTGCCTATACTTTTCTCCCACAACACCTGTAACAGCCTTTGTATGTTGTTCTTATAGTAGGAATATATTCCATGAATGGATCCATTTCCCCTTTTCCCACTCTTTGCATGTCATTTCCTGTCTTAGATTGTAAATACTTCAGGTAGGGTGACCAAGTGTCCAGTTTTTGACCAAAACACCTGGTCGAAAAGGGATCCTGGAGGCTTGGGTCAGCACCGCTGATTGGGCCGTTGACTGTCCGTTTGGTGATGCTGTGCAGCGGGGCTGGCAGGCTCCCTGCTAGCCTCCATGCCGCGCAGTTCTGGGGAGGCAGCTGGCATGTACCCTCTCTGGTTCCTATGTGTAGGGGTAGCCAGAGGGCTCTGCATGCGACCCCTGCCTCAAGTGCCAAACCCACAGCTCCCATTGGCCGGGAACTGTGGGGGTGGCGCCTGCAGATAGGGCAGTGTGCAGAGCCACCTGGCCGCACTTCTACTGATCTGCATAGGAGCTGGAGGGGGACATGCTGGCTGCTTCCAGGAGCTGTTTGAGGTAAGTGCTGCCCAGAGCCTGCACCCGTGATACCCTCCTGGTGAAAATGAACTAGTGAGTGAAGGTGAGGAAAGCGAATCAAGGGGAGGGGGAAGGGAGTGAGCAGGGGCTGGGCCTCGGAGAAGGGGCAGGACATGGGCGGGGCCTCAGTGCAGGGGCGGGGAAAAAGTGTTGGATTTTGTGGGAGTAGAAAGTTGGCAACCCTAGCCTCAGGTCAGGAACCATGTTTACATTTGTATTTTTACAGTCCCTGGCACAGTTGGGAGCCCTGATCCAGACTGGGGTCTCTAAGCATTACTATAAGGGATAATGTGATGATAATATAATCAGTTAATATTCTCTTTTGCTCTTTTGCAGGTTTGACAGATGAAAAAGTGAAGGCTTATCTTTCTCTTCACCCCCAGGTACTGGATGAATTTGTGTCAGAGAGTGTAAGTGCTGAGACAGTGGAAAAATGGCTGAAGAGAAAAAACAACAGACAGGAAGGTAAAATCTTATTAATTGTGATTTTAAACATTAGTGTTAAACAGATTGGAGATTGGTTCTATAAAGGAACAAGCTTCATTTTTTAAAACGTGTTTTGTAGCTTACACGTCAAAGTTGCACAATTTTTAATAAAGTTAAAAAAAAAAAGACTAAGAATTCCTTATGTTTCTAGCCTTTAGCTATTTCTGGTTGAATGTACTGGTATTCATTTGTGGAAGTTTAGTCCAATATTTGTAACTGAAAATGAATAAATATGAACATTTGGGCCAAGCATTAATCTTTGTTACATCAGTGCAAGTTTATTGAGAACATAATTTGGTTTCTTGCCTCTAAAATTGCTGAAAGAAGGTTATGCAACACATAATATATAGCCTTCAGTAAAATAGTTGGTACGTTACATTGCAAATTCCTACATGCAACGTGAATTAAAAAGAGTTTGGATATGAGCAGTGACACACAGATTGTACACAAAGGGTAACGATAAAAAGCAATGTATTGAATTATGGGGAGGTGTCTTGCACTGCTGCAGGATCGGTATTAGGCTTAACTTATACTTAACATTAGAGAGACAAGATGGATGAGGTAATATCTTTTATTAGATCAACTTCTATTGTGAAAGATACAGACTTAGAGCTACACAGAGCTCTTCTCCTTTTAATTACCTTGACTTATTGATAACCAACTTGTTGACTAATACTTCAGTCCTACAAGCTGTTGTACGTGAATAGATACCTGGAAGCCTTTTGACCTTAGTGGAGCTGTGAGTTGAAAGGTCCTTGCTTTTTCAGTTGTTTGCAACATTGGAACCTAGATCTGCAGATGAAATTAAATCGAATTGTTGCAAACTCTGAGGAATGAAGAGAATAAAAATTACCAGGAAAAAATATTGACAGGCAATAACAATGATATTTTTCTGGAAAAATGTGAATAAATTCATCTGGGGGAAAAACATCATCCAGACATCAGTGAGTCAATGCGAAGGAGATACTTGGAAAGAAGGAATTCTAGTAAAGTTCTGGATCACAGTAGCAAATTGTACGCAAGATTGCAGTACAGTAGGTTGGAAGGAAAAGCCTGATTTTGCTTGGTATATGCAGCAATAAATAGTTTTTTTTTTGTAATAATAGTTTGAATAATATTCCCCTTTTTAAATATATGGAATATTGCCACTTTCCCATATACGGGTGAATATGATTTTCTAAAACAATGCAGAAAGGATAGTAGTGGGTGAATCTGGTCTGTTTGTGGTTATGGTGCTAAGGAGTTTGTGAAAGGTAGTACTGCATGGATGGCTTTATTATGTTGGCAGAATTAAGATGCAATGTATTTTCTTTGGTGTATAGTGATTGTTCTAATGGTGATCTACCTGTGTTAAGGAGAAGAAGTGGTGGGTATGTACTATTAAGTACCTTCGTTCGTTCATTTACTTTTGTGGTTTTGTTTTAGGTATAGTGCAACCTTAATAGAGACACAACACAGTGTTTATATTGATAATCTATCTACACATACAGAAAAATGCTGTTGTGTATCAAGTTTGTGTGTCAAGTATTGAGCTAAAGGTGTGGGTTTTTTTTATTTTGACTGATATTCATGGGAACTGTGATACCCAATAGAATCATAAGTGTATACTATATCTGTAGGGAGAGCTTTGTGGGATGGGGTACAGAATAACCTACTAACCACTAATGGACTAATTTGAGTCAGACTTCTTACAAATTAGTAAATACTGTGGTGCTACCAGGAAAATCATTGTTTTAGACAATAGTGTCTTGCCACCCTGTGCAAAGGATGATTTTCTACAACAGCCCAGGATGTGTGCAGGGAGTAATCTTCAGTGTGAAATGTAGGTTATGGTGTGAGTTAAGAATATGGGTGCCCAAATGTGGCATAAAGTTTTGGATAGTGTTTCAGTTCAGAGAACATGGCAGTTTTAAGTGTAAGTTATTTTGGTTTGCCTAGAATTTTTCTGCTGCTATTATGTTATGATGATTGTTCCCACACTTGGGTGTGATATGAAAAAAATATAATAATGGTGACTTCTGTGGAAGTAAGCTTCAAGTTGTATTGAGCCAGCCAGTTAACAAAGACAAGGTAAATATTGACCTTGAGGGTCAATTAGGGTCGCCAACTCTCCTGGAATTGGCCTCAATCTCCCGGTTGCTATTGAAAGCAATCTGGAAGATTTTAATAGGCCAAAAATCTGGTCGATGGAGCAGCAGGGATGGCTGGCTCCGTGTGGCTCCCAGAAGCGTCTGGCATGTCCCTGCGGCCCTTAGGCACAGGGGGCAATCAGGGAGGCTCCACACACTGCCCCCGCCCCAAGCACTGGCTCCACAGCTCCCATTGGCTGGGAACCATGGCCAGTGGGAGCTACAGCGGCAGTGCCTGCAGGCAGTGGTAGTGCGCGGAGCCGTCTGGCCTACGAGCCTCAGGGACATGCCGATCGCTTCCAGGAGTTGCCTGAGGTAAGCACTGCCCGGCTGGAGCCCGCACTCCACATCCCCTCCTACACTCCAACCCCCAGCCCCAGCCCTGAGCCCTTTTCAGCACCCAAACTCCCTCCCAGAGTCTGCACCCCTACACACTCTGGGCCCCCCCAGCCCAGAGCCCACACCACTTCCCATACCCCAGCCCCCTGCTGGGGTGGGGGAAAGCAGGCAATGGCAGGAAGGGGGATGGAGTGAGAAGGGGTGGGGTGGGGCTGGGCAAGAGTGTTTGGGTTTGTGTGATTAGACAGTTGGCAACTTTAGGGTCAATAAACCTTGGTTTTCCTTGAAATGTGAAGTCAGTGTATTGATTGTTACATATTTTCTCTATATTTTTGTGAGAGATAGCTAGAAGTCTCTGATTTTGAGCTAGGTTTTTCTTAACTCTAACCACATTTTTTATAAGTAACATTTTGAAGGAGATAAAATTAAAAGTTCCAGCAACAATAATTGTGATGTCCATTGGCCCACTAAAGAAGCATATTTTTGCATATTTATTGAATGTCCAAATCCAGATTTTAGGTATACTCATGAGTGTATTTTCAAACTGTTTCGGGGGAGGGGTGCAGATTTGCCTGGATGGCATTATATTGCCATTTCAGGACTTCGTAAAAATTAAATGGAAAAAGGCTGGAGCTATTTACAAAATCAGGCAAATAAATATGCCTGTCAGCAACCTTCATGCTGGTCAGGTGACATCTGAACAACTGTAATCAAGGAGAAGAGAGATTATTTCCTTCAAATTATTATTAATTTGCATTTATATAACACTTTTTTTATATTTTCAAAACTTTATACAAACATTAATTAATGATCACAGCCTTCTTGTAAGATAGTAAATATTACACTCCCCAGTCTACAGATGAGGAAACCACAATTAATAAATAACAGGAGAAATGTTATTAATTATCCATATTTGTTAATAAAATATTCTGTAGATTAAATTGAGTAGGATCCTGCCAAGACTTCGGAAACAATTGCCCTAAATGGACCATTGTACATACAAAAATACTTCAGCTATTCCATTTTGGACTTTGCAAAGGAAAATGTTTTAGATAAACATAAGCCAAAAGACTATTTTAATTTCTGAAAGAAAGCCACATATGCTATATATTAGCTGTAATGGCAAAAGATCATCATCTTTTAAGAAACTAACATATTGAATACATCCTAAGTATGCTATTATAATGAGAAGCAGTCATTATAGTATGTTTTTCTTCTGATGCTTAGCTGCAAATACAAACTCTGAATGAGTTGCATAAAGCTTGATAAGTGTGAAATTTTGGAATGAGTGAAATCTTACAGTGTATCTTGACAACAATAAAATGAAGATATAATTGGACGTGACAGATTTTGTATATACTTACATCTCTGCTCAGTAGCTATATAAAAATATTATATACAAGTTAAGAGGATTGCTTGAACATCTAGATTGCCTTTTCATACGTGTTGATTCTTTCATATTTACTATTATGTAGTTTACCGTATACCTACAGTAAGCAAATGCTGTTGAGCACAATGGAAAGGGAGTTCAGAAATAAGGGACTGGCTTCCATATGTAAGTAATATGCAGCTCATAGTTGAAAGAATGCTCATTATTGGGCTTTGAAAATTCTCTTTGCTATGCAGGGGAGGTGTGGTTGTACACATTCTTGGCTCTGTGAAGCTGTACAGGCAGATATTTATATTTTAAAACTACTCCAAATTGCTCAGTTCTTTGAAATTAAGATTGTTCTTGGAAGCCTGTAGTCACATGTGCAGAATATGACTTGCAGCATTGTAATGCACGCCAACTGTTTTTCCTTCTCATAAGAATGGCTATGCTTGGTCAGACCAATGGTCCATCTAGACCAGTATCCTGTCTTCTGACAGTGGCCAGTGTCAGGTACTTCAGAAGAAAGACCAGAACAGGCAATCATTGATTGATCAAGCCTTTGTCATCCACACCCAGCTTCTGGCAATCAGAGGCTAGGGACACCCAGAGCATTGAGTTGTATCCCTGACCACCTTGTCTAATAGCCATTGATGGACCTATCCCCCATGAACTTTCTTGGATTAATTCTTTCTTGAACCCCATTATGGTTTTGGCCTTCGCAACAGTCTCAAGTTTCCCTTTCTACCCTTGGCACTAAAAAGAAGAAAACAGAAGACACCAAAAGAGAATGGAAAAATGCATATGAAAGAAACACACACAAAAGACTGAATACAACAATTCAGGAAATAAAAAGAAAGACCTTATAACTTCACTTATCATAGCAAATGATCTATCTAGTAACAACTCAGAACAAAATATTGAACAGAGACACAACAAAAAACAGACAATTCTGAGGCATGCAAACAAAATAAGATGAAAACAATATAGAAGAAATATGAAGAGAACAAATTATCCTAGAACTAAGACAAACAGAAAGAAGACACTAACATTTATTGTTGAGGAGCAATTTTAGGAATGTGCAGGCCAGCTGCACAGAAAGGTTAAGAACCGCTGTAATATATCACAAAGTAGAAAAATTGAAGCATTGACACCTCCTGCTCTGGTTACATTAGGATCTTTCACGTCTGTGATTCACATACTTATAAATATGATTTGTAACATAATCTGCAGCTCCATTTAATATTTAAGTGCATGTGAAGGACATCCAGTGGTACATTCTAGACATTGGCTGAGTTCTATCTCTTCTTTCCTAACCTGGAATTGTCTCTAAAATTGAAATTTTGCAACATTCTGGTATGTGCTTATATATATAAATATATATATATTATTCCAAGAAAATTAGACAGGTTAACTAGTCTCTCTCAAAGTAAGCATGAAGAGCTGCAAACTCAAAGTGTGGACAAATGTTGGCATTCCATGATGTAACCTGGTATATTTAATTACCTTCCTATGTAGATTAATATTCATCAGCAGATCTATCCCATACAAATTCAGCTGCAGTTAATTTTTTGTATATTATAACATTCACTTGAAAGTAAATGCTATCTTTAAGGTTGCAAAACAATTTGAGTGAATAACTCTTTGGTTTACGTGCTCTTAATTTTCTGAAAAAATTGAACTTTTGAGCAGAAACACTCCATGCATGGTGGTCTGTGAATATTTGCTCATTGCCCATGACCTGTCCATGACTTTTAGTAAAAATAACCGTGACAAAATCTTAGCCTTAATCATAAGTGGTAGGCATAGAGGCCAAAGTTGGTTACATAAGAAATACAAAATACATTTTTTCAGATTAAGATTTGAATCAAGCGTTTTCTCACCCCACTAGGTGTTGTAAGCAATCCACAGTTCTTAATACAAGGCTTAATTCTGTGCTCAGCTTGGGACCTGTCTCTCCAATGCAAGGTCTTTTCTACTAAATGTTCTTGTTGCCTTCAGAGCAGGAGGGGTAGGAGAGAGGCCCTGGGCTGATGTCACAGACTCCAAATTATACCCTCCCAATCCATGAGCTTGGAAAGATACTGTCTTAAACGAAAGCTCATGCTGAAATAAATTTATTAGTCTCTAAGGTGCCACAAGTACTCCTGTTTTTTGCGGATACAGACTAACACGGCTGCTACTCTAAAGCCTGTCTTAAACATGGTGTCAGGGATCACATGTTCTATGTCCCCTTCTGTGTTGAGTTAAGCAATCCTCATTGTCTGAGTGCTTCAGGAGCAGCTCACTGAGAGAGTGGATTCTCCTTAATGGGCCATCAACACATTGCCTAATGTAAATCTCTCATGAGGTTGTTAGTTGCTCCTTTGCTGCCACGGAAATGCCAGCTGTGGGCATCTCTCAGACTCTCAACATATTTCAGTAACACGCACATAGGAAAACTTCATGAGTTCAGATACAATGTTAGCGCGCATAATTCAACAGGATGGTAATGTTCAACGGATCATGACATCTCAAATGATACCTCACAAGGCACACTTTGTACAAAATCTATCGTAATCATATCATAGTGGTGAATATGGGGGCTCCAGGGCGCTGGTTTGAGGTACAGAGTGTCACAGATAGGGTTAGAAGCAGCCACAAAATAAGATTATTTGAATTGGGACAGTGCTTCTAAATTCATAGACAAATTTCATCATCACAGCAGGGAAGAATTTAAGTCTCTTGTCTCTGAGGTTCCCTGACCATCTCTTAACAGGAGATCCTGAAGGTTACGGTTTTCTGGTACCCCTGCAGAGGTACAGACAACAATAGAAGATGTTCTGTTTGAAGGCTGTCATTTATTTAATATTAACACCGATGAGGCTTGTCAAGGTTCCTTCCCCACTCTGAACTCTAGGGTACAGATGTAAGGACCTGCGTGAGAACCTCTAAGCTTAATTACCAGCTTAGATTTGGTTTTACTGCCACCACCCAAATCCTTTGAGTTATTTGGGAAACTCTGTCTACTTCCCCCCAGACTATCACCCTCCCAGTAGCCTTGAGAGACTTCTCCACCAAGTTCCTGGTGAACACAGATTCAAGCCCCTGGATCTTAAAACAAGGAGGAATTAACCATTCCGCCTCCTTTCCCCCCACCAATTCCTGGTGAGTGCAGATCCAACCCCCTTGGATTTTAAAACGAGGAAAAATCAATCAGGTTCTTAAAAAGAAGACTTTTAATTAAAGAAAGAAAGGTAAAAATCATCTCTGTAAAATCAGGATGGAAGATAACTTTACAGGATAATCAGATTCATAGAGCCCAGTGGAACCCCCTCTAGCCTTAGATTCAAAGTTACAGCAAACAGAGGTAAATCCTCTTAGCCAAAGGGAACATTTACAAGTTGAGAAAACAAAGATAAAACTAACATGCCTTGCCTGGCTGTTACTTACAAGTTTGAAATATGAGAGACTGGTTCAGAAAGATTTGGAGAGCCTGGATTGATGTCTGGTCCCTCTTAGTCCCAAGAGCGAACAACCCCAAAACCAAGAGCACACAAATAAAAGCCTTCTCCCCGCACCAAGATTTGAAAGTATCTTGTCTCCTTTGAGTCAGGTGTCAGCCAGGTTACTTGAGCTTCTTAACTCTTTACAAGTAAAAGGATTTTGGTGTCTCTGTCCAGGAGGGATTTTATAATATTGTAAACAGGAGGGCTGTTCTCTTCCCTTTATAGTTATGTCAAGGCTCTATGCTCATTTAAATATTCTTGAGCAACATTGAGATCTTTAGATGTCTAACCATCTGCTTAGAGGAGAAGGCCATAGCCCTATTCTTAAAAGAGCTATTACGCTCATCGGAGGTCATCTTAACCTCTTGGAAAGAGGAGGAGGTATTGGGATGGAGACTATCTGCCTCTTCATCAGGGATTTACTCTGTAACACCATCAACAAGGCAGTCAATTTGACTCATTGGTGGAGAGCTGTGTACATCTTCAGGATGATGTTTTCATTGCCCTCTTGTTTTATTGGGTACCATTTATTTTATTTTTGAAGGACCTAGAACATTATCATTACAGATCTTTAAGTCCTAGAGATTGTGGAGGGTGGAATATTCTATATAATTCCAGACCTTCCCTTCCCTTCCCCCTTTCAAGGTCCCATTTCAGGGACTTCTGTCATGACAGCCTGTTATATGAAGAGGGGAGTCACTTATAAGCCACAGAGCAGTGGTCTAAGTGACTCTAAAATACAGAAGGAAGGCTATTTATTAAGAAAATGGAGGGCTAACACCTAATTCTGGACTTAATATGGCTAAACACATGTATCTGCAGCTACAAGTTCAGGATCATAACTCTGGCCTTTCTAATCCCGTCCCTAGATTGGTTCACAGCTCTCGGCCTCCAAGATACCCATTCTCATGTAGGAATCCATCCTGTTCACAGGAAATACTTGAGATTCCATGTGAGGAGTTTCCATCATCAAGACAGAGTATTACCTCAGCTATTAACAGCACTAAGAGACTTCATCAAATGCATTGCAGTGGTGACAGCTTACCTCAGAAACCAGAAATCAAAGTTTCCCCATACCTCGATGATTGATTGGTTAATTCAAGGGAAATCTCCACAATCACCGGATACTCCAATCATCAGATACTCCAACTTTTCACCTCACTAGATCTCAGAGTCTATAAAGAGAAAGCAGTGCCTACCCAGAGGATAAAATTCATACAGACGATAACTAGACTTCACCATAGCAAAGGATTATTCACCTCAAGATACTTTTGACAACATAGTGAATCTTGTCAATTAGCTACAAACTCATCCATAGACATCAGTAAGAGACTTCCTCAGATTGCTGGGATGTATGGCCTCCTGCATATGTGTGACACTACATTCAGGCTTTACTGCATGCAAAGGTGGTTGAAGTCTGTGTATCTACAAATAGACTTAATACAATCATTAAAATGAAGGTCTGGACGGAACCTCACGTCTAGCCCCCTGCTCTGAAGCAGGACCGGAAACCTAGACTATCCCTGATGGTTGTTTGTCCAACCTGTTCTTAAAAATTTCCAATGATGGGAATTCCACAACCTCCTGTGGAAGCTAGTTCCAGAGCTTAACTGCCCTTATAGTTAGAAGGTTTTTCCTAATATCTAATTTAAATTTCCCTTCTGCATATTAAGCCCATTACTTTTTGTCTTATCTTCAGCTAACATGGAGAACAATTGATCACTGTCCTCTCTAACAGCCCTTACCATATTTGAAGACTGTTATCAGGTTCCTCCTCAGTCTTCTTGTCTCAAGACTAAACATGCTTAGTTTTTTTAACCTTTCATCATAGGACAGGTTTTCTAAACCTTTTATCATTTCTGTTGCTCTCCTCTGGACTCTCTCTAATTTATTCACATCTTTCCTAAATTATGGTGCCCAGGATTGGACACAGTAGTCCAGCTGAGGCTTTGCCAGTGCTGAGTAGAGTTGGACAATTCCCTCCCAGATCTAACACTCCTGTTAATCTTCCCCATAATGACAGCCTTTTTGGCAGCTGCATCACATTGTTGATACATGTTCAATTTGTGATCCACTATTATTCCCAGATCCTTTTCAGCATTACTACCATCTAGCCAGTTATTCCCGTTTTGTAGTTGTGCATTTGATTTTTCCTTCCTAAGTGAAGTTCTTTGTCCTTGTCTTAATTAAATTTCATCATGTTGATTTCAGACCAATTCTCCAATGTGTCAGTCATTTTGAATTCTCATCCTGTCCTCTAAAGTGTTTGCAACCCCTCCCAGTTTGGTGTTATCTTCAGATTTCATTAACAAACTCTTCACTCCATTTTCAAAGTCATTAATGAAAACATTGAATAGTACCAGCCCCAGGACTGATCTCTGTGGGATCTGACTAGATATTCATTCTCAGTTTGATGGCAAACTACTGATAGGCCATACTCAAAAAAGAGTAGTTTTCAACCAATTGCATACTCATCCTCTAGTAATTTCATCTCGTCCGTCCCCATTTCCCTAGTGTGCTTATGAGACTATCGTATGGGGCTGTGTCAAAAAAAGCCTTACAAAAATCAAGGTGTATGACATCTTCTTCCCACCTATCCACTAGGCCAGTAACCCTGTCAAAGAAGGAAATTAGGTTGGTTTGGCTTGATTTATTCTGGACAAATTCATCATTGGCTATTTCTTATAATCATATTATCCTCTGCTGCTTAATAATTTGTTCCAGTATCTTTCCGGGCATTGAAGTTAGGCTGATTGGTCTGTAATTCTCCAGATCCTCTTAATTCCCCTTTGTAAAGATAGGTACTTTGTTTGCCCTTCTCCAGTCCTCTGGCTCCTTACTTAGACCCCACGAGTTCTTGAAGATAATTGTTAATAGTTCTAAGATTGCTTCAGCTATTTCCTTAAGTAGCCTAGGATAAGGATTTTCACAACAAATTATTTTATGGCCTCAGAGTGCAGCCACCAATTTTTCCTAAATTACTTAATTTTAGGAAAAACAAATAAATATGCACATGTACATGTCCAAATCATTGTAATTTATTTACGTAGGGTTTTGTTTGCAGACTTAATAATAAAAATAATGTATGGTTGTGTCTATTCTTCATTGAACCTAAACGGAATAGAAACACAGATAAGATGCTTTGTATGTTTTTGTCTTTTTGTTGTTGTTTCTTTTGCTTTTTTGGTTTCTTTATTTTTGAGATTTGCTAGCTAGCTGGGAGGCACTGAAAAGTGATATTAACAAATACACAAATATGACTTTTCACAGCAGACTTACTCACCCCCCAGCAAGCCAGGGGACAAATTAAGTCCTGGATGAGGAGATGGATAGGGAGGCAGCAGGGGCCTGGGGCAATGGGAGAACGGATGGGGGACTGGGGAAGGCATCGCAGGCCAGGGCAGTGTTTGGAGTCATGAGCCTGGGGCTGGCACCTGAACCCACCACCATGTGCCCAGAGCTTGCCACCTCAGGGCTGAAGCCAGAAGTCCACCCCCAACCGCCTCCAGGAAGGTGGGGAGCTCACACTGGCTGCCTGCTCTTCTGGTGTTTGTGGTTCCAGAGGGGGGCAGAACCCAACCTTTGCTGGCAGCCCCAGGGGAGGAGCCACTTCTTTGCCCCACCCCAATTTCCACCCAGAAGCTTGTGGCTGCAAGAAAAGCCCCTGTTGGCTGGCTGCGTGTGGCCACAGTGGCCGCATTTGAGAAATGCTGCCTTAGGATAACTTTCATCATGTCCTGTCTGCTTGAATACATCCACCTTATCTAAACATTCTTTAACCTTCTCTTTCCCTATTCTGGCTTGCGTTCCTTCCCTCTTAGAGTAAATATTAATTGTGTTGAGTATCTGGTCACCATTAAGCTTTTTAATGAAGACTGAAGCACCTCAGCAAGCATTTTGCAAATGACCATGAATAGTCAAAGACACCATCATACAGGACATATGACAAGTGAGATCATGTAATTATAAACCTATTTGCAAAGAATGAGAACATTAAAATGCCACATGTTCTGCTCCAGAGGGAGCCAGATCCCAAGATCTCTGTCAAATGCCTTTGTGATACATTATTCCTGGAGCCAGGGTATGTCAGCCTACCTATCGTGCTGGTTCCAAGGGCCATCTGGAAGCTCAGACAGGATTCAGCCATGTCAATCAGGTCTGATATTTAGCCCCAGTGAATCTGTCCATTCATCTGCCAATATATATGTACCTCTTTTTCTGGAGGTAATCTCCCAGAAGGAGGTGCAACTATGCCATCCAAACTCAGCTACATTACCCGTAGACTTGAAAGGATTAGATTTTTAATGATAAATGTCAGTAAACATCAATTTTGTCATACACATATAAACTGACAGAAAAATATTTCCATCAATGATAGTAGAAATTTACAAATAGGCAAAGTAAGAAAAATGCTGCTTGAGAACTTGGAGTTTGATTTAGATTCATAGACTCATAGGTCTATTGAAGGATATTTACTTTGAATATCTTGACTTGTGATGTTGACAGTTTGTGTTTTAGTGGTTATTAAACTTTGAGACCTGCACCAAAATACTCAGTCATTCTCAAACCCTGAGGATGTCTTCTGCACAGAAGAGCGAATTTCTCCACAAGTCTTTTAGGGCTTATAGTAAAAGCAAATCTGTCCAGTGCTGCATCATGAAAAACAATTCTTCTATGGTCCAAAATAGAATGGGAATTGTTTCTTTTGCATTACCTCACATTATAATGTTCAACTTTAGAGTACGCTACACTGACTTCTATTACATTAATCTCTTCCTTTCACCCCAGTCTCCTTTCCTACACAAGTGAGTCTTTGAGAGTAATTGATGGGTTGTTACCAATAGGAAGTAGGTAATTTCTCAGTACCTGTGGGTATGGTATGAAAAGAGAATTGTGGGCATGTTGTTAATAAGGGTACAACAAAGGGAATACTGAAGTGTATGGTTTTAGAGTAAGGTATGATTTTGTTTTCCCTTCATTTACTTTCTGGATTTTTGTACAGCCTACATTTTTAAAGGTTTTATTTGGAAGAACTTTGTACTAAATGATGCAATATAGAGATGTCATTTTCAATTTGTCTACAGACTTTTAATGTGTGAAAGGTAGCTAACTGCCAAATGTTTCTACGTAGCAGGAACGTTCTTGCATCAGTGTATATGTGTGCTAAAAATCTGGAAAATAGGAGGAAGGAGCCAATGGAGGGTTTACCTATTTTGGGGAGCTCTACAGCTTCAAACCACCCAGTTGCTGATACTAGTTTTTTCTGCTGGTTAATGGCGTACTTCCAAACTCTGTATATGAAAGAGCAGTAAATATATTCAAAAAGTAGGGAGTATTACTGTAGTAGCAACATTCCATAACTCGCTGCAATTCTGATACCTCATCAGACTGTGCAAAAGGAAATGACATGGCAGCATGTTAATAACCTCCATGTTTTATATTTAGGCTGTATTCATGCTTCATTGATGCTGTAAGCATGCTGTTTCATCCTGATGCAGCCTTGCTGTGCTTATGTCCCCAGGATATATAAACAAGCATGAATACTTGCCACAAATGAACAGTGAATATGTGTATTGTTTGGGCAGTGTTCCACTTACAGTACGGCACTGAGATAGTAATTGTTAGCTTTACAGTTTATCATCCAAGCCTACCATTTATAATTTTCAGAAGTATCTGGGGAGTCTTCTCTTAAATGTAAGGTACCATGAAGATTGATAGAATTAGAAAGAAAGTTGTGAGCATACTCGGCTTTATAAAATAAAGTTGGCTGGTGAGGCTACTGAACTACCTAACTGACTCAGTAGCATTTCAGATGCCCCAAGCACTGTCGCATATACTAACATGACATTATGAGAGAGAAATGATTCATTTTCTACCCTTATTCACTCCTCTCCTTCCCTTAATCCTCTTCCTTATTTCCTTATGTATCTCCATTCCTTCCCTTCCCCGTTATAAATATGAAGGTCAGGAAGAAGGTTCCATTTAAGATCATCTAGTCTGACTTCTTGCATAACTGATGCCATAAAACCTCACAAAGTGTTTCCCGCTTCAAGCTGTTAACTTCTAGTTGAGCTAGAGCATAGGCTGCCAAACTTCACTGGTTCATGTATCACCTGAAAAAATGTTATGAAGTAAATAGATGGAACATGAAGTTCAGATATCACCAGTAGTACATGCACCACAGTTTGGGAAACCCCTGAGCTAGAACATATCTTATATGAAGACGTCCACTCTTTATTTAAAGACTTCTAATGATGGAGACTTCACAATATCACTAGGTAAATTATTCCTATGGTAAATGACTATTGCTGTTAAAAAGTAGTCTGACTTTGTCTAGCTTCAGCTATCAATCACTGAATCCTCTTATGCCTTTGTATGCTTTTATTGGGATGAATCGAAGTTGCATAGTGGAAGAGCTGTTATTGAGGGGACCACTGCTTCATTTGTTGCAGCAATTGGAAGGTGTGTAGTGACTCAGGCAAGGGATTTCAGGAAGAGAAAAGATGGTCTCGTGGTTAAGAGAGCTGAATGCTGCCCTGGGAAGTTGGATTCTATCCGTGCATTTCCCAAGCCAGACTTTTCACAGTGTGATTCTCATTTTCTGGTTGTGCAACTTGAAACTTTTGGAGTCAGAGTTGCAGAAGTGCTGAGCACTCACTCACAGCTGCAACTTGGGACCACTGCTCTTAACATATAAAGGTGCTATACAATGCTAAGTACTCAGAAAAATCAGACCATAGGGATTGCACCCTGGCACTCCAGACTAGTGGATACTTGACACATTTAGCTTTCATTCCTCTATGCCTTAGTTTCCAATCTGTAAAATGGGATAATAATATCATTCCCACACTTCAGAGGGTTGTTGTGAAGATAAATTCATTAATATTTTGGATGCTATGGTGAGGAGCACCATAGAAGAGTCCACAAGGAAATTAATAATTCTGTATGCAATGCTGGATTTGGATGGTGTCCAGTAAATAAAGCCTCGGACCACATATTAAATGATGAGGATAAAACAGTATATTGAATAGCTACCCATATAATGATCACTTTCTGTCCTATGCACTGAATGAGGCAGATATCATGAGAAAAAATAGTATGTGATCATATAACTGAAGACTGTATCATAATGCATAAGCACAAGCCTAGAGTGGTGGTAATTATAGGCCTATAATTCTGGGCAAAATAATTTAACAGCTGATACAGGACTTGGTTAATAAAGAATTAATGGAGGGTGATATAATTAATGCCAACCAACATGGATTTATGAAAAATAGATTCTATCAGGCTAACTTGATATCTTTTTTTGATAAGGTTACAAGTTTGCTTGATAAAGGGAGAAGTGTTGACATAGTAAACTTCTGTAAGGCATTTGACTTGGTCCTGCACAATATTTTGACTAAGAAACTAGAAAGATATCGCACATAGTAAATGGATTAAAAACTGGCTAAATGGTACATCTTAAACAGAGAGGCCAGGTGGATGAGGTAATATCGTTCATTGGACCAACTTCTGTTAGTGAAAGAGACGAGCTTTTGAGCTTCACAGAGATCTTCTTGACCTGAAAAAGAGCTCTGTCAAGCTTGAAAGCTTCTCTCTCTCACCAGCAGAAGTTGGTCCAATACAAGGTTCTCTTACCACCTTGTCTCTCTCATGTCCTGGGACCAATATGGCTACAACATCAGTGCAGACAACACAAGTCTTAAACTGTAATTGTAAATGGAGAATCATCATCAAGCAAGTGCGTTCTAGTGGAGTCCTGCAGGCATTGGTTCCTGGCCCTACACTATTTAATGTTTTAATTAGTGACGTAGAAGAAAACATAAAATCATTAATGATAAAGTTTGCAAATGACACACAGATTGGGGGAGTGGTAGAAAATGAAAAGGACAGGTCACTGATACAGGACAATCTGAACTGCTTGATAAACTAGGTGCCAGCAAACAGTATGTGTTTCAGTATGACCAGTGTAAAGTTATAGATCTAGGAACAAAGAATGTAGGCCATATGTACAGGATGGAGGACTCTATCCTAGAAATCAATGACTCTGAAAAAGACTTAGGCTTATGGTAGATAATCAGCTCCCAGTGAAATGCTGTGGCCAAAAGGATAAGGTGATCCTGTGATGAATAAATAAGGGAATATGGAGCAGGATTACAATTAGTTATACTACCTTTGTACTGTACTCTGTATTCACACTACAGCAGCCACTATTGGAATACTGTGTCCATTTTTAGTGTCCACAATTGAGGAAGGATGTTTATAAACTGGAGAAGACCTCGAGAATGTTTAAAGGATTTGAAAACATGCTTTGTAGTGAAAGGAGCTTGACTTGTTTAGTTTCTCAAAAAGAAGGTTAAGAGATGACATGATCAGTCATCTCTTAACAGACAGAACAAGCGGCAATGGTCTCAAGTAGCAGTGAGGGAGGTCTAGATTGGATATTAGGAAACACTGTTTCATTGGGAGGGTGGTGAAGCACTGGAATGGGTTACCTAGGAAGGTGGTTGAATCTCCTTCCTTAGAGGTTTTTAAGGCCCAGTTTGACAAAGCCCTGGCTGGGATGATTTAGTTGGTGTTAATCCTGCTTTGAGCAGGGGATTGAACTAATGACCTCCTGAGATCTCTTCCAACCCTAATATTTTATGAATTGAATACTTACATGGAGAATGAAAATTTGATAATGGAAGGGTTTTCAATCTAAGAGACAAAGGTGTAACAGGATCTAAAGTCTGGAAGTTGAAGCTAGACAAATTCAGATTGGAAATAAGCTGGAAATTTTTAACAATGAGGGTAGTTAACCATTACAACAATGAACCAAGGGTTGTGTTGGATTTTTCATCACTAGCAATTTTAAAATCAAGATCAGATTTTTTAAAAAAATATATGCTTTAAATCTAACAGGAAATTAATTCAGGGAAGTCATTTGACCTGTTTTATGCAGGATATCAGTCTAGATCAGTGGTTTTCAACCTGTGGTCCTCAGACCTCTGGGGGTCTGCAGACTTTGTCTAAGGCAGCAGTTTTCAAACTTTTTGAGCTGACCCTCCCCTTCGAGTTAGAATTTTTGCTTGCGCCCCCCTGCCTAGACAAAAATAGACATAATACCTGTCCCTCCCCGGTTTTCAGGATGGAGGAAGGCGTGTGCAATAGTCTCTGGGGGCAGAGGCTGCTGGGAGCGGAAACTGGTGCAGCAATGTTGACAGTGATCCACACGTGGGGTGGTCTGCTGAGGTGAATTGGGGAGGAGGTGGAGCTTCCTCCCTGAGCCTCCCCTAGCATTGCTGGCCTGAGCTGCTTGGCATCTCCAGACCCCCTCCCCCAAAATTCCTGCATGCCCTCCCAGTGGGGCTTGCCCTGCAGTTTGAAAACCTCTGGATTAAGAGGTCTGTGAAAGGTGGTTGTTACCATAGAACAGTGGTTTTCAGCCTTTTTTCTGCGACTCCTTGGGGTCCACAGACTATGTCTAAGATTTCCAAAAGTGTCCCAACCTCCATTCAAAATTTTTTTGGGATCCACAAATGAAAAAAATATTGAAAATTGAACTAGAGGATCACAGTGGTCCATTCTGGCCTTATACTTCATTAATCTATGAATTAACATTGCATTTATTTTTCAATATATGTAGCCAATATGTAAATGACAAAATAAATGCAGCAAAGAGCCAGATAATGTGTTCTAAATCCTGTATATATGGTATTAAAAATATGTTGGTGTTGGTGAGTCATGCAGTGAATATTCCCATTTACTTATCTCCCTGGAAACATAGAACACCTGAAGTTGAATGTAAACTTATCTCTTTCCATGGAGATGTGCTAATGGTAATACATATATTATGCTTCACAAATTGATGTCTTTGTGTCTCTGTGGGAAAAGGCAAGTATCCACATCTCTCTCCATCTCTGACTGACCTTTAATGAAGAGTGCCAACTAAGGTAAATTATCTTTCATACTCAGGCTTTTTATAAACATTCAGGTTGTCTAAAACTATGAAGCACACACAAAGTGTATCAATTTTAAAATATTCGTAACAGAGGAATTAGTATTAGATGAATCAGGGCTATCAGTTTTATAGCTGTCATTTCTAGCAGTCTTGTCAAATAGATGATTTAGGAATTTGATTATTCTATACTGTGTGCTTGGCTAGATATAGAGTTAGTCTGTCTGCCCAATCTCTCTTCATCTGCTGTTGAAAAAATATTTCAGAGAGAGCCTGTTTTATCTTTTGAGTAATTGAAATTCACCTTATTATCTTACTGACCATCAGTAGTTCTAAAGCTTTGAAGAGGAAAAATTACATTAAAGTCAAGTTATCCTGTGCACTTCTTTATACTGTAAAAATTGAAATAAATGCTGACAGATGCAAATTAGACTGCATTTAACTACTTTGTCACCTACACTAGCATGTTTCATGAATGCATCTTAATTTGCAGCTCTTTAGTAAAAACACATGAATATGCCATCTCATTCCCAGCTCTTTCATTCTATCCACCACCCAACTCATTGCTTCAAATAATCAATAATCAAATAATCAATAATCATGAACAGGAGCTTCTGTTTAGCTCCTAAAGCCACATTTATTGTGAACACCACTTACTGTTGCTTATATATTTGTTGTTGGTGAATTCCTCTGCTCTCCGGTGTAGAAGTATGTTTGGTGCTAATGCCAGCTGTAACAGCAGAAACCATTATTTGGCCATAGACTTTGCAATTTCACAGCAGAGCAATATCTTGGTCCTGGTCTACATTACGCGTTTAAACCGATTTTAGCAGCGTTAAACCAATTTAACGCTGTACTCATCCACACTACAAGGCCCTTTATATCGATATAAAGGGCTCTTTAAATTGGTTTCTGTACTCCTCCCCGACAAGAGGAGTAGTGCTAAAATCGGTATTACCATATCGGATTAGGGTTAATGTGGCCGCAAATCGACGGTATTGGCCTCCGGGCGGTATCCCACAGTGCACCACTGTGACCGCTCTGGACAGCAATCTCAGCTCGAATGCAGTGGCCAGGTAAACAGGAAAAGCCCCGCGAACTTTTGAATTTCATTTCCTGTTTGCCCAGCGTGGAGCTCTGAGCAGCACGGGTGGCAATGCAGTCCCAAATCCAAAAAGAGCTCCAGCATGGACCGTACAGGAGATACTGGATCTGATTGCTGTATGGGGAGACAAATCTGTTCTATCAAAGCTCCGTTACAGAAGACAAAATGCCAAAGCGTTTGAAAAAAAAATCTACAGGCTACATAGTGCTGCGTGACAAGCGTAACGGGAAGCCAGAGACTCAAATGGACGCTCATGGAGGGAGGGAGGGGGTACTGAGGACTCCAGCTATCCCACAGTCCCCAGCAGTCTCCGAAAAATATTTGCATTCTTGGCTGAGCTCCCAATGCCTGTAGGTTCAAACACATTGTCCGGCGTGGTTCAGGGAATAGCTCGTCAATTTACTCCCCCCCCCACGTGAAAGAAAAGGGAAAGAAATCATTTCTTGAGTTCTTTCAGTGTCACCCTATGTCTACTGTATGCTGCTGGGAGACGCGATGCTGCAGCAGTGAAGAGAAGTATCCGCTCCTCTCCCCTGCTGGGTGGCAGACGGTGCAGTAGGTCTGGTAACAGTCCTTCTTATCAACCCATGAGTGCTCCTGGCTGGCTTCAGGTGAGGCTGGCCGGGGGCACCTGGGTGAAAATAGAAATGACTCCCGGTCATTCCCAGTAGCTGGTACAGAACGGCTGGTAACCGTCTTCATCATAGCAACTGGGGGCTGAGCTTTAATCAGCCCCCTCCCTTTCATGTGAAAAGAAAAGCTTCTGTACTGCCTGGACTATCATAGCAGTGGGATGCTGGGCTCCTCTCCTCCACATTGCTTAATGTCCTGCCTGGACTATCATAGCACCGGGAGACAGCCTCCCCCTCATTTTATGTCACTAAAAACTCAGTGTTTCTTATTCCTGCATTCTTTATTACGTCATGACACAAATGGGGGGGACACTGCCACGGTAGCCCAGGAAGGTTGGGGGAGAAGGGAAGCAATGGGTGGGGTTGTTGCAGGGGCACCCCCCGTGAATGGCATGTAGCTCATCATTTCTGCAGGATCTGACACAGAGCAGCTGTACTCTCTGATACACTGCTTCTCTAGTACATTTGCCACATATTCTAGGCAGGACTGACTCTATTTTTAGAAACCGTAAAGGAGGGATTGACTCGGGAAGTCATTCCCATTTTTGCTTTTGCACCCCCGGCCGATCTCAGCCAGGGGCACCCATGATAGCGGCAGACAGCACAGAAGGACAGACAACAGTCATCTCATTACCAAATTACACTGGCAGCAGACGGTACAGAACGACTGGTAACCATCTCTGCTATCATGCAAAAGCAAATGAATGCTGCTGTGTAGCGCTGGAGTATTGCCTCTGTCCGCAGCATCCAGTACACATACGGTGACTGTAAAAAAAAAAAAAAAAAAAAAAAAAAAAAAAAAAAAAAAAAAAAAAAAAAAAAAAAAAAAAAAACTGAATGGGCTCCATGGTTGCTGTGCTATGGCGTCTGCCAGGGCAATCCAGGGAAAAAGTGCGCGAAATGATTTTCTGTCGTTGCTTTCCCGGAGGAAGGAATGAGTGACGACTTTTACCCAGAACCACCCGTGACAATGATTTTTGCCCCATCAGCCACTGGGCTCTCAACCCAGAATTCTAAGGGGCGGGGGAGACTGCGGGAACTATGGGATAGCTATGAAATAGCTACCCACAGTGCAACGCTCCGGAAATTGATGCTAGCCTCGGACCATGGACGCACACCGCCGAATTAATGTGCTTAGTGTGGCCGCATGCACTCGATTTTATACAATCTGTTTTATAAAACCGGTTTATGTAAAATCGGAATAATCCCATAGTGTAGACATACCCTTGATCAGTGCAGTGTGCACTGTTGCCTAGGCCAGTGGCTGTCAGCCTTTCCAGACTACCTCTTTCAGGAGTCTGATTTCCAAGTTTCATCTTCCTTAAAAACTACTAATCAGACATAAAAAACAGAAAAGTGCCACCGCACGCTGTGTATGTAACTCATGTTGATGGCTCCAGTGGTGAGTGGAGTCATTTCACTTTCACTTTCCCAACTGTGCTGTATAACGATTTGGGAGCCACCTCTAAGTGACATCTTTTTTTTGTGATCCCATTGTGATTTGTAACAGCATCCAGGCACTGAATCTGTGAAGAGTACCATTTTTCAAGGAGAATGCATGTTATCTGTTGCCGTTTGAAATTCTTGAGCAATGTCGAGCAATAAAATAACCTTTGGATCTTTTAAGTTTAATACAAAGCTAGATTTTAATTTTGTTTGCTTGGGTGCCAGAAGTATGTTAAATGTTTTATAGAACAAAGACATGGTCTTTTCCTGATCTGTTTACAATCTAATTTGGCTTGACAGAGAGAGAGGAAGAAACAAAGAGAGATGGGATGAGGAAGGACAAGGGTTACAGTAATAAGATCCCATTGTTACTCTGTAAGTGTATGTGTACACCTTGATGGTTCTTTTAAAGTTGGGGATTTTTTACTCTTGAAGACACTAGTAGTAATTAGCAGCTGGGAGGCTTCAGTTTTATAGGTTGAGGAGAGGAGGTTCACGATATACTGTTATAGTAATCCTTTTACACAGACTCAGTTCAAGTGGATTCAGCATTCATTATGAACGTTTTGACATATCTGCACTTGAGTGCACACAGTCATATGTATGCCTTGATTAGTCTGTGAGATAAGTTTATTCCAAGAGACTTGTAGGCACTATCTTTAAGCTCATTGTGGAACATTTGTCGACATTTATTAAAACACAGTTTATATAACTCCTAATAACTATAAAATGTTACTTATTTATTGAGTCAGTGTCGTCATAACCACTAAAATAAATTCCTATTTAGGGAAGAAGAGGATTACTTCATTTGACATTTGTAATTAATATCTAATTTTCTCCATATTCTTTTTTCTTTAAATAAGCTAGGAAGTGGTGATGTGGTAACACTTCCTTTTTGGTCATCATGTATGTGTTAAATACACATTAGAAACAGTCCCGTGTGTTTTCCCTGTTGCCTATTCCTCTTGTTAAACTTGTAAGTGTATGAACACTAGTAACTTGTCATAGGCATGTCTTTGTAGGAAACTTTCTCACATGTCCTCCAGTCAGATAAAAGATTTATACTACAATGATTGAAGTGTTTTCCAGTTACCACATTTCCTCAGAAAGCTTAGCTTGTGCGCATTTGCCCATGACAGTTGTATCAATGCCCATTATGAATAAATTTCTGGGACATTTTAATATCCAAGGTGCTTATATTAGCAGTCGTCATACATATTGTAAAATACAGTGAATATGGCAGCATAGAAGTCGACAGGAAAAAGTCTTTAAAAATGAAATATAGAAAAAACTAAGGAATCTGGTATTGAGTTCTATTTTTTTCTAGCAAAAGTT
The DNA here is from genome assembly GCF_025201925.1 of Gopherus flavomarginatus. Classification (NCBI taxonomy): domain Eukaryota; kingdom Metazoa; phylum Chordata; order Testudines; family Testudinidae; genus Gopherus; species Gopherus flavomarginatus. The sequence continues at coordinate 91,046,293 of NC_066620.1, forward strand.
CTTAGTTCAGCTGTGGAATGGGATTTGTCAAGTTTGACCAGGACTAGTAAGATAAATTATTCCCTGCAAAATATCTGAAACCTTGATTCAAAGTAGTCAACACCTAGGGATAATGGAGAGTTAATAAAAATATAGTAAATCTTCTCAGAAATACAGTTACTCTCAGCATTTTTTACACTTTCCTTTGAAGTTCTTTTACTGGCCACTTTCAGAGGCTGAATGTTAAATGGACTCTTGGCCTGTTCTAGTATGGCAATTCAATATACCACAAATAAAAATAAGGTATTATCTTGCTATTCTTCTTTTGAGGAGATTGCCCATTCAGAGTGAGAATCCTGAAGGTAAATCTATAAACCATGCTATAAATTGCAACGTTGCAAATCCCACATTGTGTCTGTCCCAAACATAAAACTGGAGTAATATTGTTCGTCACAGATATGGTCATTCCATCAGAATATTCCTTGGAGAGAAATCTATGAAGTCAAAACACTCAAGAACTATAAAGATAAATGTAGAAGTTGTATGGTTTTTCACAGACAGCTCAGTTTAAGTGCTCTCTCTCCTGGTGCAACAATACTGGTTAGATGCTAAAGAAAACAATTTCAAACCCACTTCGAAGTTCACCTTAGTCACATTTTTCATAGCAGATGTTGCCATAGATTACTTTGAAGTTGTCTCTAATGCCATAGTGGAAAAGACTCCTCTTTTTACATGGTTGGCAAGTTTATAATAATTTTTAGTTGCTAAACCTTTTCTTTTGCTGAATTAAGAAAGGGTGGACAGTTTGGCAAGATTCTAAAAAAACTAGTCCTGGGATCAGCTGAAAAAGCTAAACATTGCAAACCTTCCTCAGAATGTTAAAGATGAGATGAAATTATTTTGATGAAGAAGCTTTCATTTGGCCTGTATAACAAACAAATTAATCAAGAAAGATTCCAATTATAGCAGAGCCAAATATTGAAATAGGAGCAATGAAAGAGGCAAAACCAAGTAGGATTCCACAGATTCCTCAGGAACAAATGCGAGATCAAATGCATGACAATCATTTTTGTCTCCCAGATAAAAGTCTGTAATTAAGAGACATCTGACTTTGTTTTTCTTCATTCTTTCCCTGCCAATTAAAAGCAAAAATCTCAGACAAATGCATCTTACTGGTTGTGGTATGGGAGCAGTTTTTCTCATGCCTTCTTCATGCATCTTGCAAAACAGAGGAACATGTAAGGCCACAACCTGCCCCCATTCAGGGCCATCAGTTCCATGACTGGAACCTCATTGTAAGCCTTAAAAGACACCTAATGATTTTTAGAGCCATCTATTCCTGCTGGATCTACAGTTAACATGGTCAGTCAGGTTAATCATGCTGTGCCTCTGCAACACACTCATTTGGACCCTTTGGATCGAGGCCCCCTCATGCAACACTGTATACATTATCCTCCATAGTGAAACATACAGGAAAGAAGTGTATGGCAGTGGGGTCAGTTCCTTCTACTTCTCTGGGAGAGAGAAAGAAACCTTACAAGGCTAAAACTATTTCCCTAGCTATGCTGAAGATACATAAATTTCCCTCAGTATCTCTCCTTGTTCCCTAGCGAAATATCTCTTGTCCCTTTTGGCTTTTCGCTTAATCACTCTATTGTTGATACCCTTGGATCCACACTTGGATCCAGAATCACACAACAACTGGTCTAATACCTTTCTTTGCCCTTTCTTCCCAGGGAACAGATCAGTGAATCTTGAGAGCATTATTGAGAATTTATTCCAACCTTTCAGTATGTTTTCACATCTCAATCTGACCATTGCACCAAAAATATCTAAGATTTGTTTTGGGAGGAGATCATCATTACCAATATAAGGTCCTTCCATTTGGCTTATCTGTGGAACCTTTAGTATTCACAAAGTGCCTTTGAGCAGTAGCTGCTTCTTTGAAGTGTCAGGGTATCCAGATCTACCCTTGACTGGACAACTGGCTCATCAGGTTATCCTTGCAAGACCTAGCAAAAGCTATGTCACAAAGAGGCACTCTATTCCAAACACTGAGATTCAAGATAAACTGGAAGAAATCACACAAAGTACCAATGCAGATCATACCTTTTGTTGGGGCCATTTTGGATTCTCGAAAAGGCAGTTTTTCTTCCAGAAGAAAGAATTTAAAAATCCTTATAGCTGTGCAAATACTGCAGGATAACTCCTGTTAAACAGTAATGTTCTTTCTCAAGTGGATAGCCTCTATGTCTTCAGCAATATGCGTAATGGTATGCACATGTAAAGATGAAGCTTCTGTAATATTAGTTTGCAAGACACTGTATGCCCAGTACAAACAGTATGTTTATAGCACTGACACTGCCCAGGGATGTGTTCCTGTCCCTCGTGTGGTAGATTCGTCATCACATTGTCTTCAAAAGAGTTGCATTCAAGCTCCGTCACTCAGTCACTTCCAATGCTTTCTGTCTGGACTGGGGAGCCAATTGCAAGAACTGAACAATTTCTGGGAGCATCTGGGTGAACAAACTCCATACCAATGTTCTAGAGTTAAGTGACGTGTTGAGCTCTCAAGTCGTTTGTCCGCAATTAAGTGGCAGATTGGTTCAAATAGTCAATGACAACAGTACAGAGATTTTACAACAAGTAGAGAGGAAACACACTTCAGCCAGCTGTGCAAAGAGACCATAGATCTGTGTGAGTGGTGCATACTACACTAAAGGTATCCTATAGCTTTTCACTGTGCAGGCAAGCACAATATACTGGCAGATCAGCTGAGCAGAAACTGCTTCCATGAGCATGAATGACCACTCAGGAACTCAGTAACAAACAACATCTTTGCCCTTTGGGGGTATCCAGAGAGCTATTTGCAACGGGATACAACTCCAAATGTCAAAATTTTGCTCCAAACCAGGAGAAGACAACCAGTCCACCTCAGATGCATTTCTGCTAAGCTTGGGGTGGTTTAGGAGATAGGTCTCCTCCATGCCTTCCTTCATCTAACTGAGGGAGTTCTCAACAAAATCAACTGAAGATTATCCGGATAGCCCCAGCCTGAGTGAGACACAAATGGTTCTAGGATCTATTGCAACTATATCACAAGGAGTTTACTTCCTACAAATCTAAACCTAATGACCCAGCAAAGTATGTGGATTTTGCCTACTGGTTGAATAGATCTAAGAAATACAGAAAATGATGTAGACTGTCTTTTCTCGTAAGAGTAGAGCAGTCAGGCAGTCACATTCCAATACCTTTCTGAGAGGTTAGAGTCTGTAGTGAGGAGTGTTAGAAATACATTTCTGTTTCCCTTCTAGAAGGGCTTAGATCTCACTCAGCTAGCACAGGCCATTTTCATGTCCTCCTTTAGACATATTCCAATATTAGAAATCTCTAGAGCTGCTACTTGGATCTCAATTCATACTTCTCAGAACATTATTTCTTAGATCACACTATTCATTTGGTAAAGCAATATTGCAATCCCAGTTAAACGATGCCTCAGCATCTGGAGGGAGGAGCACTGCTTACCAAACTTCTAAGTGTGGGATTGTGCAGAGGCTACTTGAAGTGAAGGTTGCTCACCTGTTACCAAAATTCTTTGATATGACCTCTCCACAGTGTCACTCTACATGCATGTTTCCCTCTTCTTCAGAGTTCTAGTTACAAATTTGGACCTGAGGAAGCTTCGGAAGGACGCTTTTGGCTGGGCAATGCTGTCTCATAGTTTCGCTTTTTAGCATCTTTAACAGGCTTGGTCCATGCATTGAACTTGACTGTTGGGAAAATGCTTACTGTTGTTTTTTTAATGTACACATTCCTCTAGAACACCCATAACTGACACTGTCTTCTAAAAAAAGAAAATTTGAGAATATAATTTAGTGGTCATGTAATTGTTTTATTTTGTTGAATGTTTATCTAGAATGAGGAGGTAAAGGGCTTAAAAGAGACAAATTTCACTGCACTCCAGATTATGCTAATAAAACTGAGGTGAAAGAAATGATGTCTATCTTAGTAAGGCAACCTACATGCAAATTTTGCATATTAGCTTGTGGGGGAAAGTTGAATTTTCGCAGTGTCATTAGTCTGTCACCTGTTCATTATATACTGAGTTTCTCACATTTTGTAGGTGACAAGGAATCTTCAGCTCTTTGTGTAAATTAAAATATCAGCAGACATCATCTTAGTGACTCAAGCCATTGCAGATGCTAGAACCAAGACAATAGGAAGCAAGACAAGCTGTTTGAAATCATATGGTGCCTGGTTGAATCCCATCCAGTGTAGTAATTCAAGTTGATGAAATGGACAGTAAAGTAAAACAGTTTGGGTGTCAAATAAGCAGATCTAACATTACATTAAAAAGCCTTGGCACATGTATTTTAGACATTTGGATGACCATTTATCTTATGAGAACCTTCACCCTAGATAATAAGGTTTGTATTTCTGCATAGATTATGCTTAAAGTGTAATTTTGTTTCTATTTATTTAAGATACATGTAAAGGCAGTTTTGCACACTAAGTGTATTGTATTCCTCAAATTAATGCAGTGACTTTGAGGCAGAAAGATGCAGAGAGCCCAGCAAACGTGCAGAACTATTTTTCTCCCTCAGTTCTTTTATAGACTACTTACTCCTCATCTTCCATCCTTCAAATAAAATTAACAGCCACTCAGGTTCAGGAAACATTATACAACTTGGAAATAGTCTTTGAAACTGAATCATTGGTTTATAGTCCCTTCAGTGTATTTCCTGAGTAGTTTTGTTCCATAATGCAGTAGTTAATATTTTTAAAAACTAATTCACAAATTTGGGTCTTATGAATGTTGAAGTGTTGCTTGTGTTTTCATGTCATATACAATCCTGGAGCTTAATTTTGTCTGTCTCAATTTTTTGTCTTTCTCAATCTAGTGAAAGCTTTCTAAGGAACTTACAAATACTTTGATTCTTCTAAAATTTTAATTATGCTATCTGTTCACTTTACGGAAATCAATCTAGTACACTGCAAAGCCTGACTTGACTGTTTCAAAAGGTTGAGGGTTAAATTCCCAGTTTTTGCTTTTTGGTTCACAGTTTACTTTTTTTCACAATTCTGTCTTCATTTTGGCTCAGTCTGCCACCTATAGTTATGGTGAGTACTGTTTTACTCCTTCAATAGACCCATTGATTTCACTGGGATTACGTGTGAAGTAGCATACAGTTCTATTTCCTCTGGGTAAGAATGGCAGAATGTGCTCCTCTTTCTGCCAGGGAAGCAGGTGAGGTAATTCCTACAGAAATCAGTGAAGCAGATCACAGCCAGTTGCAATAGAGAATTTTCCCTAAGATACTTAATATTCCTAGAATCTCTATTCTTTCTTCCCCTGTGCAGAGTGGTTCAGCAAGTAGCAACTCTGTCTGATGCTGTCTTCTTTGACTCTCCATTTCCTTTTCTCGGTTGTTAGTTATTTTTTAAAGTGTTTGCTTTTGTGCACCTCTTGCTCACTACTTCATTGTTATGCTGTGGTGGTTCTGCTCTGTTCTGAAGTTTCATTTCTCTGCTTGATTCCACTCCCATATTTAGGCATCTGTGTAAATGGCCTAGTTTTCAAAAGTGGTAAAGTGTCCAACAGCTCCCATAAGATTCAGTGCTAATGGATGTTGAGCACTTTTTCCTCATCACTTCTGACTGCAGATTCCTATTAAATTGGACCCCCAAAAAATCATCTTAACTACATGGGATGGAAATCTGAACTGTAGAGCTGGAATCTACAGAGCCTCAAGACATTCTAAATGTGACACACAGCAGTTACCATAGTAAACTTCACAGTGTAAATTCCTTTATCTTTTGCCTGGGGTTCTAGAAAGAGGACTTAGAAGCTTCTGAAATAACATGTTTGTGAGGGGGATTGAATGTCAGACTGCGATGGGAAAGGTTGAATTTGCCTTCTGATAATTTGAGTGTGGACTTTCAGCTCTGAAGAGGAAATCTTTAGACAGAGAAGAGACTGTTTGGGTATCTCTAAGAGCTCTAAGGAGGAGACCTTGAAAAAGACTTGTTAGGAAAGAGTAAGGACTAAGTAACTGCTGCAAGGATTATCAGTGGTACACACCTCTATTTGTGTGCATGGAAGACTGGGAGGGATTTTTTTTCCTCTTCTGTGGTAAATTAGCAGGAAGGTAAAGTTTTGAATATTTAGTTTTTGCTATTTTTCCATTTGGTTTGTAAATATTGTTTATGGCACAATCCTAAATCAAATATTAGACATTGCATGTATACAGCAACATCAGTAAAAGAGTAATATAACCCTTTTCTTACTCTCTATTTAGCACTTTTAAACAATTGGCAGTTCTTGTGTCTTTCTTATTAGTTTTGTGTGTTTAAAAAATCCATCTTTTATTTTAAACGGTTGAAGTGTGTGTAGATAAAGGATATGTAAGGATATGACAGGGAGTGAGGGAGCTGCTCTGCAGGAGACTCGAAGCCTGGAGCAGGGTTACTAAACAAGCCAATCAGACACCTGGCTCGGAAAAGGAACCTTAAAGGGCTGATTCCTTTGTAAGAAAGTTGAAGCAGTTCTGAGAGGTGGGTATGACTGAGAAGCCGCAAGGAAGTCAGCTTGGGTAGGGCATCTGCAGGCCAATAAGAAACACTCTGTGAAGGAACCCTTTTCACTCACTCAGGCTCTGAGGTAAGAGCCATGCCCTGGGACAGATTTTGGGGACTCTGTTTCCCTTTTAAGTTTGTTTGGGGACCCCCTGCCACCAGAAAGGAGCCTGAACAGGCAGCGTGTTGATGAAACAAACTTTTGTTAGTTTCTTGGACTCCTATTAAAAAAAACTATCTCCCCAGATAATTCTGGGAGGAGAGATAGTGGGGTTGGGCAAGTTGCTCCTCCCTCACCCTGTTAGAAAAGAATTAGGTTATTTTCAGTAAAAATATTAACTCACTCTCACAATACTCTAAAATTTAAGCTGAGGCATATGAGAGACTTCATGCTACTCTGCTTGGCTATGAAAAGTTAGAAACAAACTGAACTGTGGTTGCAGACAATATAATAAACTCTTTGAGTTCCTCATTACAGGTAGATACAGCAGTATATGCAGAAGATTTCTGTAGAATCAGTCTCATACTCAAACTTGTTTTTCAAAATTCCTATTCAAGCTATAAGTGTGGCACTTGGTTACATTAGAAAGGTGGGCCAGTGTTGGTAGAGACATACAGCCAGAATGGCAAATGAAATTTGTAAAAGTGAAATTGTAATTGACAAACATAGGATTCGTCAACCCTCAGTTGATCAATTTGCAGCTGTATTGGAGTTTCAGTGAGTGTTGATAACTAGATAAGCACTGGTGCACCAAGGAACCACTGGTGTTCCAAACATCAATGGTACATATCATTGTCTCCCTCCAGCACTTAAGTGCTAATGGAGAGTCATGATACCAGAGAGATGAAAAGGGGATTCCATTATGCCAGGGGTTCTCAAACTGGGGGTGAAGACCCTCAGGGGGTCACAAAGTGGTTATGTGGGAGTCACAAGCCCAGCCAAGTGTGGATGCTGTCATCCCCAAACCCCTGTTAAATTAAAATTTAAGAACTCCTTTTTAAAATTTATATGGGGGGGGTTGCACCCAGAGGCTTGCTATGTGAAAGGGGTCACCAATACAAAAAGTTTGAGAACCACTACCTTATACATTGATGTGCTCAGGGATGGAGAAGTCACCAATGCACTGAGGATCGGGTTCTTCCTGTTGGTACCCCCAGACTTGGTGGTACATTTGGATATTTTTTAATGCTTTCCAGTGTCTTTAAAAAAGGAACTAACTCTAGGGACTCCTGCACTGTTCTAGTGTGGAGGTGAGGAATCTGCTCCCCAAATTGTGAACCTTTGGTAGTTCCCACCAGTCATGCACTAGGAGAATGGATGTAAGGGTGGGAATCTGTTGCAACATACATCTTTAGACATCAGCAGATAAGTAATTTCTTTATAGCAGAAAAAAATGCTTTACTCCCAGTAGCGATATTGCTAAGAAGGGTGATGAATGCTAAAGCATTCAGATTTATTGTGAACTGCTGATACTTTATCATGTTAGTTTAATTTACCATTTTCCAAAGACTCTAAAATCTTGAACTGTCTGCATATCATTATTCTGTAATATACAACACACGTCCACATCCTGGACTGAGATTACAAACAGGTCAGTGGAAAATCCTAAAATGACTGCATACAAGCATTTATTTTGTCATTTTTATTCTATTATAGTATTTATTTAAACGACACAGAACACATTTTAGTTCCTTGTTTTCAGTCCCTTGGGCAAAATAAATAACATACGTCTCTAATACAAATGTACGTATGTTGTAGTTACAGCAGGGTTCCTTCAGAGGGAATTAAATGATTCCCTTGACGTAAGTATGCTCCACACTGGATCACTATGGTACTCCCATGTGGTAACCTATCATCTCAACTACTAATGATCTTCTTACCCTTGTTGACGTTAGCAGACTATTCCCCCAGGACATTTCCTTTTGTTTCCCTTGTCAGCTGGTCTAAGAGAAGAGAAGACTGCTCAGTCTTGACTTCTCTGCAGATGTTGAGAGTTCCACTGCAAAGTTCAGCACAAATCTGTTTCTTTTCTGTGTATTCAGAGACATAGGCAGCAGTAAGTAAACCAGTAAGCAAAGCTCCTCAGCCTATTTCATATTCTGTGGCTGATGAGAAGTGGAAGCTGGGAGTTTGGAGCAATTTCACAGAGGTATAATAACTTCATTACTTCTCTTGTGCCACAGGAATATTTTTTTGTTTATTTCCTTAATAAAAAGTTACAGGTGAAAATATGGCAAATAAATAAAATGGGTAGTAATTAGAGCAACACAACAAGCACCAAAGGAAAAAATGCAGAACTGAAGTAAAAATATTTGCATACAACTTGAAATTTTTCCAGGGCTTCTACAATATAGTGAAACAAGGACCATCACATCATATTCCTATTACAGTACTAAATCCTTTTCTTGCTGCTTCAGAAGCACAGAGTTCAGCCAACGTGCATGGCCCAGCTGGGTTCTGAGTCAGTTCTGAGTCTGTTCTGAAACAGTGCTTCTGGCCAGAGGTGAGAACTCCCCACCACTTTTCCCAGCCACCCAGACGTGTCCTCTCCTCTGTACATAATACGGATTCTACCCCCTGCCATATATGGCTGAGGGGGGTCACTCAGAGCTTGAGGGAGGAGAAGGCAGTGCCTGTCCTTTCCATTCTTACGTGAGGATTAGGACTCTCTGGATCAGAGAATTATCAGGTCATTCATGCACATAAATACCCGATTTGTGCATATGGTCATGACAACTTAGTGCAAAAATTAGTGCACAGAATTTCACCTTTACATTTTTGCAAACAAAATAACATGGCCAACCTTCTGTAAATATCTTCTGAATATGTCTTCCAGTATGTGCTAACTCATATCCCTTGGAAAAAGAATCCTAATCCAACCATGCAAAGTCTTGGTGAGCAAACACCTTTTATTTGACAGTGTGCGCTATATCATCAACCAATATCAACAAATATGTACTTTACCATTTGTTCAGGAACACAGTGGGGAAGCAGTGGGGGCTAGTTACTGTAATTTCAGCTAGTCCTGGTTTCTGACACAATACAGACATAAAGACATTTGAAGTTCTCTGATACAAGGACCTGTTTACTATTACTCTTTTTCTTCCATCCCTGTATTTGTACTTATCTCCTTGGGTTCTCTTAGGAGCTGGGAGTAGTTGCCAAAATTGGATAGATAGGCGAAGGGCATCAAGGATGTTGTTACTTTAAATATTGCTTCCATGAAACTAGTGATTAAGTAGCATTTCTTCAGCAAGGTTTGTTCTAGGGAACTTCTAATTCACACCACCAGAGTCCACACCAGCCAGTTAGTGCTCAACACGCTAGTGCACAACTAGAGCTTAGACCCCTCTCATGCGGACTAATGCACTATGAAGACAAGCCCATCATGATAAATCTGCTTGTACGTTATATCCCTACCATTTGTCTGTCTTGTCTGTTTAGATTGTAAGCTGTTTGGGGGCAGACACTGTCTCTTGCTACATTACAAACGCCCATGCTACATTAAAAGCATATTATTAAGGTTGCAAAAATGCCAGAGTTAAGGTTGCCTGTGCACTGTATGTATGCATTATGATATGGACCTTAATTACATGATCCCAGACTACTTTTTCCACAGGACCCCTGCCTCTTTCAGTGTATAGGATGGATGAAGCGCATTCAATGAGCAGTTCCTCAACATTTTGTTTTATCCTTATAGTTCAAAACCTCATTTACTGCACACTGTTCAAATCCTGCTCTGAAGACAATTAATTTTCTCATGGGATTTTCTATAGCGCTCATCACTATAATATCTGAGTGCTTTACAAATATTAATGAATTTATTTTTCACCACACCCCTGTGAGATGACTGAATATTATTCCCCTTTTACAAATGGGGAGCTGAGGCACACAGAGTTTAATGTTAAAGTATCCTCTAATTTGGCATTCCCAATTTGAGATGCCTAGGACTTGATTTTTCAGAGTGCTTCGCTTTGTACAATAATTTAAGTGTTCAGAACATAGCTCCCATTGATTTCAGTTGCAGCTGTGAATGCTCAGCACTTCTGCAACACAAACTCTACGGTCTTGTCTTTTTTAACCCCCATAAAATCAAGAACTCACAATTAGTGGCCACCTGTGAAAAATTGGTTTAAGTAACTTGACTAGCATCATCCAGGGAATGTGTGGCTGAGTCAGGGATAGAATACAGTTCTCCAGGGCAGCATTCAGCTGCCTTAACCATGAGACTCCCTTTTCTCTTTCTGCAATCCCCTGTCTCCTTCACTACACACCTTCCAGCTACCACAACTACTGAGGCCAGTGTCCTACAGGTAACAGTCTCCTTCACTATGCAACCCTGATGTATTTGCAAAGCAGATTGATCCATGTATCAACATGCATAAGCACAAGAGGGCAAAATTAAGGATGCATAGGCAAACTTTAATTCTGATATTTCTTAACTTTTGAGTGCTGGACTTTATAACATTAATAAACTTTTACCATACATATTTTGTGTGTAACTTCGTAGCCTGGGGGAGCTAGAGCTGTTCAAATAAAAGATCACCAGATTTTTTTTAACATGAGCAAAACAGTTTATTTTCCACTAGCCTTTTTCTCTGAAATGGGTCAACTGTTTTGTCTGAAAGTTTCAAAAATCAGCCTGAGTCAGGCATCTGGCCTGGAAAATTTCAGCCCAAACTGTAGTTCGGCAAAGTTAGAAGCAACATAAAACAATGCCCTATAAATTAATATCAGGCATCCTTAATGACAGGCGGTGCTACCACCTCCTCCCCCACCTAATGTTTATACAGCACCCAGCACAACTGGTCCCCAATCTTAGTTGGGGCTTCTAAGCGCTACTGTAATACAAGTAATATGTCCAGTCCTCCTTTGCAGTTCTATGCAGTTCTAACTAGTGTCAGACCTAGTGGCTTGGGATCAGGAAGCCACAACCACTGTGGTTCCCATGTGCTCAGACACAGTGAAGAATCATGTTATGGCCTCACTTGACTCTGTCCAGTCACAACTGCTAGAGGCCTGCTCATGAGTCATGAGAGTATTGTATCATCCATGGCTAAACATGAGCAAACTAAACTCAAGGGGCCCAAAAGAGCCCAGAAAGAATGCATTATCATATTTTTAATTGATGACCACTCTACCTTGAGCAGCATATCATTTTGGCATCTCAAGTGTGTGAAGTTTGTGAGTGAAGCTTAGACTACCACTACTTTCTTTTCCCCTCTCCCCCAGCCTTTGGAACAAAAATCTCTCCTGACTTGTATCCCAGAATCCCTTTGATTTCCATAGAGTTCTGTGAGGTGTAAATCTGGGCTATATTTGACCTGACTTCATATTGTAGTTTCCCCCCACTAAAGCTCTTGTTGAACATAAACATCAGCCCTTAATCTGTGCACCTGAAACATATTCAAATACAGTACCACATTATTTTACTGCACAGAACAGAAAGCAGTTCAGCACCCAAGGGAAAATACAATACTGTTGTTACTAATAAGTTCTTAACTACAAATGACTGGTCATCCTACTAGGTGTCTCTTCAATACACCCATCAGATAAATTGTGGTTGAGATTCCGAAAGACTACTTGTCGTCATGTTTTTTTCATTACAACTCTAGTCTACCCATGTGCAGCTGTGAGAGAATCATCCCCCTCTGTAAAATAGAAGTTTACATCTTCTATTATGAAATATGCATATCCGAAGGATGGAACTTTGAAAGCACAAAAATCAGGAAATTCCAAAATTAAGGTTCTGGCTTTACACAAAATATTATAAAACCAAAACAAACTTAGTAAGTAGCTTAATTTGTACTGTACCTCCCAATTACAGTTGACTGGCTTACGGTCCTATCGCACATCAAGCCTCCACAGATTCAAAGAGCTGCACAGACATCTCACTTTCTTAACCACGTTAATGCAAATGCGAGGATCCCACTGCACCATGACCTGCAGAACCCACCAAAGATGAGATTAAAATCCTGGAACCCTCTATGCGACCGTATCAAGACCCTTACACCCAACTTCGATGCTGAGGCTCAATAGAGAGTCACACGGAACATTTCACTCAAAACAAACTACTTGTCATTGATCCTGTTGAGGAACCACCGTTTTGATTTGTGTCAGAAAGACTGATGCAGATTGAATCTCATCAGGACATCTCATGGGAGATGTGGACAAACCCCCTTTAAATAGAAAATGAGGCAAACACCTGTATGCAACTGTGGTCACCAGTAACAAAGAATAGAGCACATCATATCTGAGTATCCCCTTTGTTCTTTGGTTGAGGCCCTGAAGGATATTTAGCAACTCACGTCTGCATAGTGTGCTGGCTGTCAAATTTAGATATAAATTTGTAGTTGTTGCTACCTACCCAAGCCACATGAAAGAAGAAGAAGACAGTAGAACCTCAGATTTACAAACACCTTGGGAATGGAGGTTGTTCATAACTCTGAAATGTTTGTAACAAAACATTTATGGTTGTTCTTTCAAAAGTTTACAACTGAACATTGGCTTAATACAGCTTTGAAACTTTACTATGCAGAAGAAATGTTGCTTTCCCTTTATTTTTTTAGTAGTTTACATTTTAACAAGTACTGTACTGTATTTGCTTTTTGTATGTGTGTGTCTCTGCTGCTGCCTGATTGCATATTTCCAGTTCCAAATGAGGTGTGTGGTTGAGCGGTCAGTTCGTAACTCTGGTGTTAGTCACTCTGAGGTGAAACTGTATCCCCATAACCATGTTCTATGTACTCTTTCCATTCAGCCTTCTAATCTTTTTCTCTGTTTCCTCTCCAGTCTTCCCATGTTTAGTTTAGACTGAAAGCTCTTCTGGTCAGGGTTTGTCTTTAATTACCATGTTAAGTGCTATGCACACCTATGGTGCTATATGTAGAGATGTTAGTCATAATTACACATACTAAGGCTGAGGCATTCAAAGTTGTCAAATTGCGAACCACTTAAAACTGAGATCCTCTTGTGGCACTTCCCCTCACTATTCCACACTTCCTTTGTGCTGTCATTAATGCCTGAGTATGATGGTGTTGCGGCTTTTTTAAAGTAAATTTGCAAAGTATTAAGGAGAGAGGATTTAAAAAGTAACTGCTTTAATGAGCTGGATACCTACTTTGTTATATTCACCCCATTTTGTAGTTGAATTGTTACCTTTCCCTCCTTGCAGGATGTTAACCTTAATTCCCTGAAACTTATCAGTCTTTAGGTTCTAAGCACCAGCCAAGTGAAGGAATTCCCCTGAAAAACTGACACATGTCCAACTGCAAGTTTTTAGAATGGCAAACCCACTTCTTGTTTCAATTGCACATTCTTCAGAGGTGTGATGGAAGCAGCTCTGCTAACTAATTGAAGGTACCTCACAAACCACAATTGTAAGAGACGGTGTATTACACAACTATGAGCAATGTGGCCTAGTTAATTACAAGAGTTCCCAAGAACATTGCATATTTTGTCTCTTGAGAGCCAGGTATTTTTTTTTCTGGAATTACCATCTATACACATATTGAACTATAGCAGGAATGATTATCAGCATTGTTTCTCTCCACAGCCAGCCAGACTGTAGTAATATCCCAAAGGATTCTAATATCTGAAAAACAGGATATATGTATATTGCTCCTGCAACAGTTGATGACATTAGCAACTCATACAGTGCAGGAACTAAATTCCCCAGATCCTTTCTTTACACAGTGCCTGGTGTTAATAATTCCAGACACCATTACAGAATATCTTAAGTTACACCCTGATAGTAGAGACTGAGCTGGAAATAAAGTAGATGCACTCTCCCAGGCTCTGCTCACAAAGAAAGATCAATCTGTTTGGTATGCCAAAATGGGAAACCATTCACTGTTGAATATGCAGGTTTTTCTGCATGATCTGCCATTTTAACAAGAGTTAACAATGTTGTCAATGAAATTGTCATTGTTATGCTTCAATGTTAACAGCCACTGAAACAAACTGGGGCAAGTCATGCTTCTCCAAATCATTGTTTGAGGTTGTCTGTGGAATCAGGGAGATACCACTGCACTGTTAGACTTGGTTCACATTTGAAAAATTTTCAACCATAAGAGCTAGAGAGTTTAATTGAAAGTTTAGCATTTGGAGCACAAGATTGATAGCCTCTTTAAATTAAAAAAAAAAAAAAAGTGCTATCTTGCCAAGCCAGTGGGAGCTATTCTAGTGTGACCCTTGCTTGAAACCCTGCACTCAAGCAAGTGAAGGAAGGACTGATTTTATGGACCATTGTTTTATTTTTTAGTGTCATATTAGTGACAACATACAGCAGTCATTACAAGGGAAGAAATTTCATTTTAAACCTTGTTTTTTAAGATATTTAAACTTTCTGGAGGAGCAGGGGAATAGCTGATATTTTTCCCCCCATCAATTCAAAGCTGATTTTTTTTTTTTTATTTAACACTTTTTGTTCAGTAATTTTGAATTAACAGATTATGATAATAGAAGACTTTCCCAGCACACTCTTTTTTGCAGTCTCTTAACTCCAAAATTTAAACTTGCCATGGACTTAGTTGTCAATAAAGATGGACACCGTGGATTGGTTAGTCAAAACTTAATAAAAAAATTGTATTGAAAATTATGTACTACATGTGTTTGATATTCCTCTTTCCACTAAGGGCCAAATTCTGTCAATTCCACCTATCCCCATGTATTAAATGAGAACCATCTATGTAGAATGGGCCTGAATTTTGCCCTAAGCTTTTAACTCTATAGTAAAGCGGTTCACCATTCCCAGCCAATGGGAGCTATAGGAAGTGGTGGTCTGCATGTCCCTGAGGCCTGCCGCATCCTGCAGCTGTCATTGGCCAGGAATGGTGAACCTTGGCCACTGGGACTGCAGGGAGCAGTGCCAGCGGATGGTCAACGTAAACAAAATGTCTCGTGGCCCCCCTAGTGGATTACCCTGATGGGCCACATGCCGAAGGTTGTGGCCCCCTGCTGTAACTTATCTCAGAGCTAGGCTTCAATCAAGGAGCCAGCTTGTCCCGCCTACCTTCCCCATGTGCCAAGTGGCTCTCAGACATAGAGGAGAATTGAGCTGCAGTTTATTACAGAACCCATTGTTATTATGTGGGTTGGGGACTGTTTTGCCTCAATTACTGTTACTCTGTCTTGAGTAACATGCTTTCCCCGTGGAGACTGAGAGCTGGAATTTTAATGTACCAGTATGTTCTGTTTCTACTGAGCGGCAAATGAAGTTCTCATGTAGTTCAGTTTGGAAGAATTGAAACTCAACATATTAAACACTGTGGTTTAAGTTCTATTTGGGACATGTTTGTTGTGAAAGCTTGCAGGTTTTGGGCCTGCTCCGAAGTCTATTGAAGACTGTGGAAACATTCTATTGACTTCAATGGACTTTGGAATAGGCTGTTTATGAATATTGAATGAATAACTTGTCTTTGCTTTTAAGACCCTTCATGCGGTAGCCCTGTCCTGTCACCTCTTGGTTAGCATCTAGCCTTCAACCTCTGCTTTCCCTCAGATACCATTGTGCTTTTCCCAATATTGCCACGGGGAGGAGTGTAGTGGAAAAATCTGCAACACCACTATATTGTCCTTGTTGAAACTCCTTAAAACTTACCATTGTGATGCATCCCGCCTCTTCCTCCCCAATAAAAAGACAGTGGCTAGGAGGCTAGTGTGTTGTGACTGCTGTTTATTATTCTAATCATAGTTGTCTCATTGGTTCCTTGTGTGTGTCATCCCCTCCTCCCTATCTGTTTGTTGCATCCGCTTATCGATGCACTTAGATTGTAAATTCTTTGGTACAGGGACGGTCTATTCATGTTGCATGTCCTGTACGTAGCACTAATAAGGTCCAAGCCTTGATTTGGGCCTCTGCATGTTTCCTTACTACAAAATATAAATAATAATAAAGGAATTAAGTGTGAACTGCAAGACCTCAAAATGTATGATAACCCATATACAAAAGCCTTGCACAAAACATTTACAGGAAGAATGAAATGCTTTTTCACATTAAGCAGATAATACATCTAAAATTATTTAGCTCAGAGAGGAGTCTAAAATCACAATGTGTAGGTGCACAACAATGTCTAGCCATGGATTGGTGTTTATGACATTGGAATTACTATCTTAAATGGAGATCTAATCAGGTTGCATATAACGTGATAGGCTCTTTGCTGATTTTAGGTTTGTGGCATTTGGTTTATCCATGTTCTAGCTATCATTTGGAGTTGTAGTGAGAATCATGTCTTGAAATGCTATGAAAGCTATGTGATTGCAAGGACAATCACATTGGACTGATCCAGCCAGGGAAGGTGATCTATTGTCTTTGATGTACGCTTCCATGTACAATGAGTATGTCACATTGTGAAGTGCATGGGGTCCTCTGATAAGTATTTAACAGGACTAATTAAAATGGCTCAGCTGGGCATGTCTCTGAACTCTTTCTGCATAGAATTTTCAATGTAAGATTTATTTTTTTTACTCAGGTAAGGCATAAATGCTGGTTCATAAACATGAAATTTGTTATTCTACTTAGCATCTTTCCAATCTGGGGAGATGAACACGATTAGTGATATCAGACTTTCCTTGTAAATTTTGTTCAGAACTATGTCTCAAACACTTTTTTTTAAAATTCCTTTGATAGTGGGTGTGAGACACAATGAACCCTATTCTGGGGAACAAAGTATGACCAAATAAAGGCAGTTGTGGTTATGCTGGAGTATTGCTATGACCACATTTGGCAGAGATGCAGTATTTGAAAATCCACATCTAGGCAGATACATGCAAATATGTATACATATGGGATCGAATAAGGATATGACCTCTTTTTGTATGAAGAAATCGATTTGTGATTTGGAGTTAATGTCCAAAAAGTAATAATTTAGCTTGTGGGATCAAAAATAGAAAGATACAGATTGTTCCATGTTTTCTTATAAGAAATAATTATGCAGCAGAAGACACATGAGGCTGTAGATTCACAATCACCTTCATGTGGTAGCAGGTCTCTTACTGTATGATCACTTTCCCTTTGCTCACTTGCTGAAATGTTGCACAATGCTTTTAAAGATAGGCCGTGTTTCTATATCTTTCTCTATAACTTTAAATGTAAACTTCAAAAATGTACAGTACAGCCTGTATATATTCTAAAAATGGAAAACAGATATATTTCTATAATTTATGCTTCTTTTTTTGAATGTTATGCCAGACAATATCATCGATGTCACTAAGGCTTTCTCCTGCACCCAAAGAAGTAAATGGGGGTATTGTCATTGGCTTCAAGTGGAGCAGAATCGAGCCCTCAGTTTCTAGCATTGCACATGTGGGATCTGGTGTTAACTCTCTTCCCCAGCTTGTCTAATAGAGTCATAATTTAAGTGTTACGGCACACAGTGAAGCCACCTGTTTAATCAAACTGTTGCTGTGGTTCTAGGTGTGGAATTTTATACTCCTTAATTATTGGCAAGCCAGTTGAATATATATCAGTAAAAACAGACATTTCGACCAAAATAATGAACTAAGTCAGAGAAAGTCTTGTACAACAGAACAAAAGTTTCTTGAAGGACAATATCTTGTTCTATATTCATTCAAGAACCTTCCCAGAGTGCCTAATTGCTTGTTTTGTTTCCTCACAGATGAGTCGACTCCTAAGGAAGTCAGCAGGGTAAGTACTGCTTACAGATGTCTCTCCATCCCACACTAGAGAAAAAAGAAAGGTCTCTGTGGCCCACTGGTCACTTGAGGTAACTTTCTTTCAGTCTCTGATCAAGGCTTTGCTCTATTCCCTGAATGAATCAGATCTCCAGAGAAGTATATCTAACTGACAACTTGCAGAGCAATTAAAAAAAAATCCTAGCATTCAAAACATTTGATTAGTTGTAAAAGAGTGAAGTTCACTACTTTTCATTAGCAAAATAAGGGAGCTTATACGGGAACTACTGGTATGATCCCATGTGAACAAGGCTGCTTAAACGAAAACAGGAAATTCACAGCAACTCTGAACTTTCTGATTAGTTGTAAATATGACTACCCACTATTTAATCAGTATTACTACCATGAGAGATGTCATGCATGATACTATTGAAGAGGAAACAAGGCAAGGATTATATCCTGTATAATTCTGCCCTTTGAGATATGGTAGGGTACAGAAGACCTAAATTCATTGATGTAAAATATTTTGCAACCTTTTGAATGAAAACTAATGTGACACAACTTCAGTGTTTGAGAATGATGTATTTCTTTCTGTCTCAGTGTCATTTATTTGGGAGATATATACAGTGAACAAATACTTCATGTTGAATGAGTTACCATAATCTACCATGTAGTATCTTGTGATAACTAGGTGGTGGTGTCTTTTTGCTCCCATGTTATACCCTGATATTTTGGTCAATAATTCTGCTCTGTTTGCATTCTTAACCTTCCATCTGCCACACAAACAAATGGTTGCCACCTTCTTTATTCCTTCTAAAAACACTTCTCTGCTCTGCCCTTAGTCACTGTTGACTCTCTTCCACCGATGACATTATTTTGTCTGTCTTGTGTCATCAGCCAGTCATAGATATAATCATGTCATCAAGGGACATCAACAGCCTTTTCTACACTTTGCTTATGAATGGTGGATTTGCTTGGTGTATCAGCCCTAGCCAAAGGATGGTCTTTTTCAGTGCCCTCTTTCTTTCACACCTATTAATGGTGCCCTCACAGAGGGGGAAAAATGGAACATCAGCCCAGTACCCATCAATCTTAGGATAACTTTGAATAAGCTAAAGGTAGAAAGTTTTATAGTCAATCAAATTCAGTATCTCTTTCAATCAAAATTTGTATATACATTTTTTCTTAAGATTTACAAATGTTTTATTTTTTGATATATTTTTCATGTAGAAACTTTCTTTTAACAGTATCAAAAGTTACCACAGAAGACTACAACAACATAAAAAAACAAAATCTAGAGTAACAATTCTATTACTTTAAGTGGCATTTAAGTATATACTGCACTTAAAGGTAAAACCAAAAGTGATCAGTTTATTATTTAAACATATTTTCAATACATTTGTCATGCAACCCTTTTGGTATATCTGTCTGTGAGGGAGAAGTGATGATAAAATAACCTTTTAAGTAAACCTTCTGCCCAGAAATAGGTTGGAATCTTTTAAATGGGTGGAAATTTAAAGAGTAAGGACTTACTTTAAAATCAGTCGTTCCAAATTTCTTAAACATTACTAAGATCACAGTGACATGCTTATAATCCTTATAACAATCACACAGCATAAAATAAAAGTTAGACAAAGAATAGGAAATAAGAAAAGCATTGTGTAGCATTAGTTACTTTTCTGACACTATCTTGGTATTTAAGTTATTAATATAAATAATTATGCATGTGTAAACTAATTGCTCTCAAATAAATCCAGTAGCATCAGTGTCTGACTCAAGACTAGCTTTTCAGGTTTCAGTTTCACACCTGGGATTATATTGTACATCTGCAGTGTGGTCTGAGTCCTTGAGGAGATAAGTCTGGTAGAGACTATTTATCTGAGATATATGTGAAATCTGTTTGAAGTCCCAGGGATTACATGCACAGTAGTTAACTTTTTGAATCCAGCTACTGAGTGCAAATTGTGTATTGTAATCTTGAAACACCATATTTTGGTTTATGAAAGAAATAAGCATTGTGCAATTCATCTTTTCCAGGCAAACACTTACAAAACTGTTAGTCACTGCAAATTTTATATATTTTATATATATAATTTGCTGTGACTATTGGAAAGATGTTTCTATGGCAAGAATCCTAGACTGTTGTGCTTTTGAGAAGTAGCTCAACCAATCACCACTCTCATGCTGCTGCTAATTTCATTGGTTGTAATCAGTGATATGAGGAAGACTGAACAGATTGTGGGTTGGTTGGCCCAGTTTCCACAGTTCTTCAGGGGCTGATTTGCCACTCATACAACTCAACATTAACTCCTTATCGCAGTCCACGCAAAGGAACACACAGTTTCCCACCATAACTCACATGCAAATCAATGCACAAACCCCCAGCACAGTCCCCTGAAAAAAATCAGTCAAACCACCCACAAAGCAATACAGCCAGCACACTCAGTGACCCGCACTGCAACATGCACCTGTCATTCGCCACCCACACAAATCTCACAGCACAATACACACATTTGCCCAAGTCATCAGTTTAAGGCTTGTCAGAGCTACCTGGGCTCTAGAACCTTCTATCCCTACCACCTCCCTAACTAGCTGCCAGTATGGAGAGTTATGCGAAAGTCACTTGATTGAGCTGTTGATGCATCAGACCTAGATTCATTAAAATGACCGTAGTGTGGGAGGGGTAACTAATGAGAGGAGTGTGTAACTGCTGTGTTTTTAACCAAAATAACAGAAAAGAATAAACACTACCTCACTCATCTCAGACCAATCTGAACCTAACTGTAGTTTATGCTTTTATATGGTAAATATGACAAACTTGAGTGGCAAAGCCAAAGGTATCCTGTGTGTGTGTAATTCTGAGTATTGAATTTTTCCCTTAGTTTCCTCCAAAACATCCCCTACAGTGGGAGAAATGTGTACCTTTTTAGTTTTTGTAGTTTGTGTAAAATCAAAATATATATCTGAATAAATAAAAGTTCCTGAGAATGGAGACATTTAGTTTCCTTCCCTGTAGTTATATTTCTCATAATGGAGGGAATTAATTGGTCTCAGCATTACTCATTAGGTTAGCCTTATTAATTTCACAGCAATACAGGCATCTTAAACACTTCCCCTCAACCACTCCTTCATTCCTCTTTGCTTTGAATTCGGACCCCTTTTATGAGTCTGCTGCAGTACCATACTCTTATTACAGATGAAATCTTCTTAAGCTGAAACTGTGTAAACTAGTTAGAAGAGACAGGTAATACCACTGTAGATTGTAAATTTAATAGAATAAAGATTATTACATCTACAGTCTGTTTTATCAAAAACATTTTGGTATATGGGAAGAGTTTGTCCAAGCCAGATGCTTCCTGTTATGGGAAATAAAATTTATAAGTAAGGAAACTAATTTTCTCTTTCTCAGTCATGGATAGTCATGTATCTGGACATTGCTTACGGGACGTAACAAGAAGTAGGCCGATTCCTAGAGTGACAGCTCATTCCCAAAATAAGTAGTAGGGCTGCAAGTAGCAATCTGCACCTCCCTCCAGTTCCCGCTCCCCTGAGGTTGATTGTATTTTTGAAGTGAAAAACTGGGGCACTTTACAGAAAAGGAAAGTGTTGGAGAAAACAATAGTTTTACACTGTTACTCCTTAAATGTTCTCTCTTAAACCAATTTCTGCTCCTCCAATCTAGCTCTGATCCTACCATCTCCTGTCCAATTGACACACAATCTCATTCATCAGTTGACTCCCCGCCAACCTAACACATACTCTTCCAGCTTGCAGCCTCCCAAATCCTCACCATCTCAAGAAATAGCCCTCCACATACTCACTCTCCCCTTCCTACTCAAGTATCAGAGGAGTAGCCGTGTTAGGCTGTATCCACAAAAACAACGAGGAATCTGGTGGCACTTTAAAGACTAACAGATTTATTTGGGCATAACTTTCCTGGGTTAAAAAAAAAAGCTTTCAGTTGCCTGGAGTGAAAATTACAGATATAGGCATAAATATATATTGGCACATGAAGAGAAGGGAGTTCATAGAATATCAGGGTTGGAAGGGACGTCAGGAGGTCATCTAGTTCAACCCCCTGCTCAAAGCAGAACCAGTCCCCAACTAAATCATCCCAGCCAGGTCTTTGTCAAGCCTGACCTTAAAAACCTCCTAAGGAAGGAGATTCCACCACCTCCCTAGGTAACCCATTCCAGTGCTTCACCACCCTCCTAGTGAAAAAGTTTTTCCTCATATCCAACCTAAACCTCCCCCACTGCAACTTGAGACCATTACTCCTTGTTCTGTCATCTGCTACCACTGAAAACAGTCTAGATCCATCCTCTTCGGAACCCCCTTTCAGGTAGTTGAAAGCAGCTATCAAATCCCCCCCCATTCTTCTCTTCTGCAGACTAAACAATCCCAGTTCTCTCAGCCTCTCCTCATAAGTCATGTGCTCCAGCCCCCTAATCATTTTTGTTGCCACCCACTTGACTCTCTCCAATTTTTCCACATCCTTCTTGTAGTGTGTGGCCCAAAACTGGACACAGTATTCCAGATGAGGCCTCACCAACATCAAATAGAGGATAATGATCACTTCCCTCGATCTGCTGGCAGTGCCCCTACTTATATAGCCCCAAATGCCATTAGCCTTCTTGGCAACAAGGGCACGCTGTTGACTCATATCCAGCTTCTCATCCACTGTAAACCCTAGGTCCTTTTCTGCAGAACTGCTGCCTAGCCATTCAGTCCCTAGTCTTTAGCAGTGCATGGGATTCTTCCATCCTAAATTCAGGACTCTGCACTTGTCTTGTTGAACCTCATAGATTTATTTTGTCCCAGTCCTCTTTTGTCTAGGTGTCTCTGTATCCTATCTCTACCCTCCAGCATATCTACCACTCCTCCCAGTTTAGTGTAATCTGCAAACTTGCTGAGGGTGCAGTCCACACCACCCTCCAGGTCATTAATGAACCGTACAACCCAGAACCTTACAAGTGGAGAACCAGTGTTGAAAGCCTGTGGCATGTAGGAGTTTAGATAGTTTACTGTCCTTTTTACTCTGTAGAGAAGTAAAGTGTGTGTTGTAAATGGCTTGTCTTGTTTTTGTAAAGTCCAGCCATGTGGAAATTTGTGTGGAAGGTTGGTTTTGTATGAGAGTGTCTAGTTTTGAGAGCTCATTCTTGACCTTCTCCTGTTTGCTGTACAGGATGCTGATCAGGTGGTTTCTCAGTTTCTTTGAGAGTGTGTGGCACAATCTCTAACCATAGTCAGGTATAGTATGTTGATTGCAATGGATTTTTTACCTTCAGTGCATTTGGTATGATGTTCATCTGTTTGCACTTGGAGAGGAAGATGATGTCTGTCTGTATCTGTGCAAGTTTTTTCATGAAGTTGATGGATCTCTGTCCCCATATCTACTCTAGTGACACCATCATAGGACCCAACCACACCAGCCACACTATCAGTAGGCTCATTCACTTGCACATCTACTAATGTAATATATGCTGTCATGTGCTAGCAATGCCCCTCTGCCATGTACGTTGGCCAAACCAAACAGTCTCTACATAAAAGGATAAATGGACACAAATCAGAGATCAGAAATAGTAACATACAAAAGCCAGTGGATGAACACTTCAGTCTCCATGGACACTCAATAACAGATTTAAAAGTAGCCATACTTCAACAAAAAACCTTCAGAAATAGACTTCAAAGAGAAACTGCTGAGCTACAATTCATTTGCAAACTTAACACCATCAATTCGGGCTTGAATAGAGACCGGGAGTGGCTGGCTCATTACAAAAACAATTTTCCCTCACTTTGTATTGACACCTCCTCATCAATTATTGGGAGTGGACAACATCCACCCTGACTAAATTGGCCTTCAACATTGGTTCTCCGCTTGTAACTCCCTTCTCTTCATGTGCCAATATATATTTATGCCTGTATCTGTAATTTTTACTCCATGATTTTCACTCATTTTACCCATGAAAGCTGATGCCCAAATAAATCTGTTAGTCTTTACGGTGCCAGTGGACTCCTCTTTATTCTTCCTATTTAACATTTCCATAACTTAGAGTATCTCCCCTGCGTACACTCAATCCCTCCGAGAAAGGAAACTCAATCTCAGAATTCTCCCTGCAACCTGACACTCATCACCAGCACCAGACTCAAAAGCACCACTCCACCCTGCTCAGAAATTCCCCATGACTTGTTGCTGAGTCTGGAAAAGCAGTAGCAGAGGCTGCAGGGAGCATGTGATCTGAAATAGCCTGTTCTGTGTCTTCTCCATATGGTGCATGGATTTCAGGAGTTTGAGAATGTACAAAGCATGCTAGATTCTGCACCTGTGGGGTTAGAGTCAGTGAAGCCTGTGTTCCCTATTTTGTACCGCCTTCCTCTGAGGCTTGCAGTCTATGGGCTGAGGGCCAAAAGTCACCTGATGGCAGCCATATATATTGTATCTTGCAGGGGCTAGAACAACTTCTCCCTCCCCCCCGAGGCAGGGGTGCTGGAACAGTTTTTGTAGTGGGGATGCTGAGAGCCGTTCAGCCAAACTGTAAACCCTATGTATGATGGAAACCACTTCCAACCAGGGGATGCGGCAGCACACTCAGTACCTGTAGTTCCAGCACCTATGCCAAGAGTCCTGTCAGTAGCATCAGGTGCTACTGCACCCTGCAGTACATCAGTCACACTACACAGTTGTGACAGTGGTGGGCGTTAGCCCCATTAGCTACTAGTGGCTAACTGCTCCTTCCGGAGAGGGAAGTAACATCAATATAAGGCAGTATATTTCCCTCTAAGACAACGGCAGCGGTGTCCAGACTTTTCAGCCTGAAGTCCAAAAATATAATTTTGAAAAGATCCAAGGCCAGAAGGGGCCATTGGGATAATCTAGTCTGCAGTCCTGTATAACACTGACTGTAGAACTTCCCCAAAATAATTCCTAGAGCACAGCTTTTAGAAAAACACCCAGTCTTTATATCTGGTTTCTGTTTGTGTGCAAAGTGAGAAGAAAAAGTTAAAGATGGGATTCTCCAAATGACAGACATCTCAAACCACTTACTCTAACAGAAGTAATTGCTGAAGGAAGGAGGCAGAATCCAATATAGTGAGGTCTCTACCAGAGGATTAAAAAGATTGTCCAATGGACCACAGACCCAGGCTGAAATATCAAGCTTCCACTGTGAATCTTTTTTTGCATGACAGCTCTGAAGAAAGGTATTGTGAAGGTATGGGAGAAGTCTGATACCAGGTTTCTTGGATTAGTAACCCCTTAGGCAGAGGACTGATGTTAGGTAACTGAGCCTTAATCCCTAAAGCAGGCTATTTATGAGAAACTGAAAGATTCCTGAGTACATTGATGCTGAGTTCAGTCCTCTATATCCTTTTACATGTCTGAAGGGCTTTTGAAATTAGGGGGATAGTGTGGTTATCTATAAAACTAATTTGTCTGTGTACTCATGTTAATTGTATAATTGAGGGGATATTTAATAATTTATTTTGTTTAAATTTAAAATAATTAAAATGATGCCAAAGCTCTAGATGCCCTAACACATCATTAACATTACAGTAAAACTCCAGCAGCATTTATCATTTCAACAGGAACTCAGCCGTCCGGCCACCTACAGAAACTTCTTTCCACCCCTTTCTTGTTCTGGGAATCATTTCTTCACTCCTCTCCAAAGCCCCTATCAAACACATTTCTTTTGCAGCATGCTCAAAAGGTCTCCAGATTCAGGTTATTTAGGAGCTAGCAGGAAAACAGTTTCCAGAGTCGTGGAGTCCTGACAGAGAATGCCCTGCCAGCTGTCCCCTCTCTTTTATTGTGAGAGGAGCCAGCTTGTGTACCTCCCATGACTGCAGCTGTGGCAGTATGGAAGCCGGGGAGAGGCAATCCCTCAGATAGGCCAGTCCCAACTCTTTTATAGGTGTATAAGTCATGAGAAACACCTTAAACTCCAGCCAGAGACCAGTGGGTCCTCAGTATAGATCTTGGAGCCAATTGAGTACAAAGCTAACTTATCTGCATACAAATGTGCAGTGCAGAATTTTGGGGTATAAATGTGGGTGTCCCTTTTCCTCAAATGTTTAATATCAGTCACTTTGTATGTAATATATGTAGTGTATTAAATAAATATGGGGCACTTTTCATATGCATAATTTTAAAGGACTCTGTCTAACATGCACAGATTAAAACAGTACTACAAATGGACATGTGTATATAAAGTTGTAGACATCTTTGTTAGCATATATTCTGTTATCTGAGAAAAAGTATATAATAATCTAGATTATGGTAGTGCACTGCTTACCTTCAGTAACAACCCAAAACAGGTTCAAATGTAATTGGATTGTAACTATATCTCTGCTCAAGAATTGAATTCTGAAAATAATAAACTTGAATAATTTTAGAGTTCTCCATACCCAGAAAAAATACAATTTTTAAAGTAGTTTTAAGTCTATGTGGGAGTTTTAAAGACTATAAATGGTACATTTTAATTTCTGGAAATGTTGCAAAAAAGACTTTTGTCTGTATCACAGGCAATTTACAATGTAAGCGAAGAGCTCAATGAAAGCTATTTTATTTCAGAGTAAAAATGAGCACATAGATGGAAAAACCTTAAATTATTCAAAGTTCTAAAATGGAAATTTACTTGTTTTTTCTTAGCTAAATCATTTTTCTTTACACCATGTGTCATGAAAAACTAACTTTAAAATGAAAATCAGACTCATGTTCTACCATCAACTTGCTTCAGGACTCTCTTGCACAATTAAAAATGGCTTTTCAAAAGTAACAAATGTTATGAAAAACTTACATTTAGGAATAGTTTTATATTTTTGGGGAGAGGAGGAGTTGCAACTGAAAATTTGAATTGTTTTGTTTTGTTCTCCCCTTCAAATTTTTTCTTTTTATTCCTTTCTGTCACTATATTCAATTGATTGAGTGATGTGTAGAGTTTTTTCCTTTTTTTTTTTCCATTTTTCCACTCTCTGTAACATTTCAGAATTTGATCAACTTTTGAAAAAGTGAGAATGGAAAATGGAACAATGAAGCTTTGTAACTCTTCCAACTTTTCAAAAGTTACAGAGGGGCAAAGTATCGAAAAATTAGAGCCCCCAGAGTTAGTTTCACTTTTCCTTTCTGCATCTTTTCAGAAGTTGAAAAAGGTTTGAAAAGTCACAGAATAGCAAAAGAAAAAATGAAACGTGAAACAAAACTCCTGGACATCATCATTTTCTATTGGCAAAAACGTTTTTTAAAGGGTGGAAGTGGGGAACTGAATCTCAAAAACTTGACATTAAAAAAAATTTTCACTTAGAACCTGGCAAAATAGAAACAACTAAGTACAATTCTTTCCATTTTTCAATCATCTTGGGTTCAGAAATCACAATTAAAGATGTTAGATTGTCTTGATATAAATTTTGTCCCCACAAAAATGGAAGTCATTCTACCAAGGATTTTCTGATTACATGGAGTTGTTACCACCATCAAAAATGCAAGAACCATGGTCACAATGTTTCATAAACATCTGTGACCAAACTTTGAACCTAGGAACTTCTTTTTCTGCATGTTATCACTTGAACTTTGTAACATTTGTGAAATATCTTTCAATATCTGTAATGGGTGGCATCCACCTTCTTTTGACCCATCCTGTGAACAGATGTTGGGAACCTGTATGGAAATTCCTGCTCATTTACTGTGCAGATATCATCTTGTTTCCTGCACCCTGGGTATGGGTAGAAATGGTTGAAAAATGGAAAGACAGTTTTGCTTAGTTGTTTCTATTTTGCAGGGTTCAAAATGAAACAATTTTTTCTTTTTCTGAAAATTTCAAGTTTTTGAGATTCTGTTCCCTCCACCTCACTCTTTTAAAAACCTTTTTGTCACTGAACACTGTATAAAATGATGTCCAGGAGTTCTATTTCATGTTTCATTTTTTTCTTTTACTCTCATTTTTCATTTTCCTAGGTATGCTAGAGGTGAGTGTGGCTATCAGGGCAGAGGGTCTTGGGACAGAGGTTCTGGATGGAAAACCTAGAATCAGCCTAGTGGAAATAGCTTAGGGTAAGCTTCATATTGTGCTATCGCTCTTTTACCCCCAAAGAAAAACTACTACAGGAAGAAGGGTGAGTTTGGGCACTAATTTTTTGTGTGTGTGTTCTGTGCTAGACTGGGATAAGGACTCATTCCATTCACAATATTAGTAAAACACTATTTGTGAATTGGAGAGATGTCAGTCTTCTATGGCTGCCAAAACAGGAGTAAAGTCCATAATTCTGCCTCATCTAGACATTAGAAATGACATTAGAGAGACATTAAACATGTACAATGTCAGTCCAAGATCACAGGGCCGTGGGCTGACTTGTGAGACTATATAGAACGCACAGACCAGTGGAAGGTACTGTGTGTCTGCTTTCCCAGTCCATGGGTAGAAAAAGACTGGGATCACAGACAGCTGTGCTGGGAGAGGAAAGTACAAGGTATCACTTGTGTGGTGGATGGATCTGGTGCAGAGCTGGCATGTGTGTGCGGGCCAGGGGTTAACATATCCAATACTGCTGCTTAAATCATAACCAGGATTTTGTCCTGTATGCTGCTTCCTTCTCCCGTGGTGGCTGTGTGCCACGTTGTATCTCAGAACCTTAAACTTAAACAGAAATGCTCAATGTGCCTGATATGATCACAGTGAAATTACCCTTGTTCATTTCAAAGAATTTCATTTCTTTTCCATTCCACTTTGGCTTGTACAGTACCCATGGTGAAGCTGCATTTTGGCAAGCATGTTTGCTTTGTAAACTGTGGTAATCACAGCAGCAATTCACTTTGCTGTAGTTTACAGTATAAATACCATGAAATTATTACCTAGCAAGTGACTAACTCATTTACAGTA
Source organism: Gopherus flavomarginatus (assembly GCF_025201925.1). NCBI lineage: Eukaryota > Metazoa > Chordata > Testudines > Testudinidae > Gopherus > Gopherus flavomarginatus. The sequence goes on from NC_066620.1 coordinate 91,075,354, forward strand.
CTTTATTCTTGGAAATGGCAATAACACTCTAATCCTCTTCTTTCCTGTTTTTGGACCTAGTTTGTCAGCTGCCTTGGCACCAGGTAACACCCTAGCATAATATGCCACTGAAAGTTACAGAATTAGTATCTTTTCAGTTAATAATTGTAACAATTGTATGATTTCTGTCTCATTTAAATCCCTTCCGTATCTCCCTGCCACAGCAAGTTAATTATTTATTCTTCGCACTGTTTCTTTATTGATCATAGGATTTAAAAATTTTCACAATAAACCAAAAATTAATGGTGTAATGAAAAGTTAAAAGAAAAGTGTTAGGACATCAGACATATACATATTACTCCTGAGGGCATTCTGCTCCAAAAAATTAAAAATTCTGCGCACAGTATTTTAAAATTTTGCAAATTTTATTTGTGTAATAAATGTGGAGGCTCCAACATGGCACTGGAGAGCACAGGCCACTGGCTGCACAGATGGGAAATGACTCTGCAGCTCCCCCTGGGACACAAACTCTGCAGTGAGACTGCACCCAACCCTGACATAGTGCAAGGACTGGGCTTGCCCCAGAAACACCCCAGGGCCCTGCCCCCTCTGTGCCAGGTGCATCAGGTGTGGGCAGGCAGGTTCAGCCCAGCAGGATCTAAATGTGGAGGGGCTTAGTGGGAGGGGGATCCAGGTGTCGGTTGAAAGGGTTATGTATGGGGCAATCTGGGTGCGAGCACCTAAGTGGGGGACCTGAGTGCGAGGGGGAGGGATCTGGATGCACAGAGATTGGTTGTGGGGTTCTGGGTCCAACAGTAATGGGATGCTGTAGGGGGGTCTAGGTGAAAGTGGATGGAGCTCAGCAGGGGTAGGTCTGGGTTTGGGGGGCGGATAGAGCTCAGCAGGGGGGTCTGGGTGTGGTGCATTCATTGTGGGGTCCAGAAGCTGGCGAGAATGAGGGCTCAGTGGGGTGAGGATCCAGGTGCAGTTGGTTGGGGCTCGGTGGGATGGGGCTCTGGGTCTGGATGACTCGTCAGGGTGCTCCAGGTGCAGGGGAAGTGGTGTGGGGACAGTTTCTGGGTGCGAAGGTCTGAGTATGAGGGGGTCTGGTTGGATGAGGGAGTAATCCTTCCCCCTGCAGCTGAGGAGTGATGGGTGCAGGAAACGGGGGAGTACTGAGTTTGCAAAACTCCCTACAGCCTGGGAAGAAATCTGGGGATGGGTCTGACCTGGCCCTGGATGCTGTGCAGGGAAAGAGGAAGTCCCATCCTCCCCAGCCCAGCAGGGTCTTCTCCAGTCCCGCCCCCTTCCTCACAGTGATTTACCTCTCTGGCAGCTGCCCTTGGCACCCAAAACATACTGCTGGGGAGAGTCATATGACTGCTCTTGTGGCTCCCCGTTGCTTCCCCATCAGAAAGTCATTTTCTGCAGGCAAGTAAAGAAATCTGAAGGGGATGTGAATTCTGCACATGCGCAATGGTGCATAATCCTCAGGAGCAATATATATATCCTTCAGAAGATAATGCATATAATACGACATCAAGTGTTATCAGAGGAAAATGCGTGTTATGAAGTTGGAATGGAGAAGGAGGCTTGTGGATACTGTTGTAGTAGTAAGAGACTAGGGAAAGCAGTATGGAGATGGAAGAAGGTTGGACTATATTTTTAATTTTGTTCATGATGTCTTTTGGAGTGGTTGCAGGTCAGGCATCAACAGAGCTATATTAACAGGGAATGTGCAATTTATCAAGGCAAATTTAAATAAGTGGTAATATCCATACCTGCCAAATTAAAATGTAAAGGTTAATGGACTTCACTGAATATTTTTCACAATGCTGTTGTCTGGATAAGAGGTATAACCAAGATACAGTGTGGTCTTTGTAACACTTGCAGTGAATATCAGATTTTATAAAATGGGGCTGTCTTTTCTGTTCCACACAATCAAAGTGTTCTGTCTTTATAGTCCAGTCAATGCCTCCATCACTCTATTATAAATCATTTTTAATTTATTGTTTGCACTGAGGGAATCTATCTCAATATTGACATGTACCAATGAAGGAAAGTCTCTGGGACTGGATGTCTGTGATCAGTGACTATGTGGCAGGAAGTGGATGTTCAGAAGGCAGTATGTTCTCTCTCTCAGAGATCAGGCCTGAAAATCAGCTGTATAAACAAGCTGGGAAATGTATGCCTTCAAAAATTGTGAGTGCTCTCTCTGTGTTGTACTAGAGCTATTTTGTGGCCTTTAACTTAATAATAGGGCATGTCCTGCCAGCTGTCATTTCATATTTTTCCCTCCTTTGATTTTGTCATGAGCAGTGTTTGATACGTGAACAAACAATTCATAAATACCTGTGCATGGTGCTGCAGTTAAGCTTTATTTACTGAACAAGTTATAACCCATGTCCTCTTCAGTCAAAACAAGAAGAATAGACGTCAGACAGACAAATACGTATAGCAGCAGTTTTCTCTCAGGCTATGTACAAGCATTAAAATTAATCACAGCAGAGACAGCTTTTTATACTTTCATGCTTTCCAGTGTCCAAGCTTAAGCAAAATTAGTCACACAGGCCAGCTCTTGATTTTGGATCAAGGAGATTTCTTTGTTTCCTGTCTTCAACATCTCTACTGCTTTGAAAGCCTGATGGATACTTTAAGCCTATTTGTTCCTCTATACACCTCTACCCTGATATAACGCGACCTGATATAACACAAATTCAGATATAACGTGGTAAAGCAGTGCTCTAGGGAGAGGCGGGGGCTGCGCACTTCAGCGGATCAAAGCAAGTTTGATATAACGCGGTTTCACTTGTAACGCGGTAAGATTTTTTGGCTCCCGAGGACAGCATTATATCGGGGTAGAGGGGTACTTTTATTTCTGAAGCTGAGTAAATGATGTCCCACCGCTCAGTGCTTCTGCCCTCAAAAATCAAGCTTTTGACTTAATGGAATTGCATGACCTTCCATAATTTTGGGGAGCATGAAATTGTGTCCCATATTTCAGTTCTTCACAGATGTAGTTTAACTGTTTTCACAGTATCATTGCACTATAGTTAAGATATGTCTCTGTAACTCATGATTGGAAATGGGAATATTAATTTGCATATATGAAGGATCTAGCTATCAGTGCAATCAAGCATTGCAAAACCTGGCAGCTCTTCGAAAGTACCCAGTAGGCTGAGGTTAAGAAAACTGTTTTACACCAGTGTTTCTTTTCTAATATTTTTTTAAAAGTGGGCCGCAAAGGAATATGGGCGAAGAGAATGCATTTCTGTATTAAAAGCAAATTAGGAGAAGGGTGGTTATGTGGACAAATAAGCCAATGGTCATACAATTCTTCATCTTATATATCTTGATTTTTTTTATGATACGATAATATGTAGTAATCTGCCATGAAGAAAAATGATGGTGTAGACAGTGCATAAATCATATGTAGAGAGAGCCCAATAAATTCATGCAGTACATTTTCACCTCCTAATTGTCTGTCTTTTTTTCATAACACCACAATGCTACTTCAAAAGAAGGGCAATTAATGCATTTAAACAGAAGACATCAAATAATTTTAATTATCTTTATTTATTTTTTAAATTATTGAATAATATAGCAATAGTGAAAGGTGCAGGATTGTAGCTGTTGGAGCGGAAATCTTTTAATTATCTACAAAACAGATATAGTACATCAGTGGCATTGCAAACTTCCCTATGTAACACCATCAGCGTTCCTCAGTCCTGACTACATTGAGGATCACTGTTTTTATTTGCATCCAGACAGAATATTATTCTAGCCCTTTAAAATGGTGGCTTGGTTTGTCCACTGATGGTTCTCTGTTTCAGTGCTAAGGATCTTGTTGTTAAAGTAATGAACTTGTGCTGGCTGGAGATCATCATGATGATGGTTTGTGGATTAGCAGATGCTAGCAGGGAAAACATTGACATGATGTTTTGTAATGCATTTTAGTATGAACAAACATCGCATAATTACAGTATGCGTGGTCTTTAAAGGAACTTTGGTTATGGCTTTCTGTGAGATTGTGACAGGGTGTACTTACCCCACACTGGACTCTTCCTTGGTAGCTGAGGAAGCCATGGCCCTACTGGACATGCTCCAGGTGCAGTTCAGTTGGGGCTGACTACCAGAGGGGAAGGATATAGTATACAGACTCTTGCTGGGGAGCAGCTACCAACGCACTCCACAGAAGCCCAAAGTGCTGAGGCCCCGGCCCATGCCCAGATGCCCGCTGATACTCAGGAGGGGTTGTAGACACCGGGAACAGCCCCAGCCAAGCAACCAGAAGACACCCCAACTATTGCCACCAGAATTATGGTAGGAAGTAGCCCGAGGGGGACTAGCCATAGTCCTGGACACAGGCAGATTGTTGCAGTTGGATCCCTGCTGACCTCAGTTGTGGAACCCTCTGCCACTACTAGAATGCTGGGCAGGGACCCAATGGAGTAGAGACGGTCCGGATCCCCCTACCCTAGGCTGCCACCCTCCCCCAGAGGTTGGTCCACTACCCTGTAAATTAGGGATGCTCCATTGGCTCTGGCCACTAGGCCTGCCTACCCTGCAGCCTGGGACTCCTCATTGACTCTGGCTGTTAGGCCTGCCTCCTTTGAAGCCCAGGAATGCCTCATTGACCTTAGCTGCTAAGCCTGCCTATCTTGCCGCTCAGGGACTCTTCATGGACTCTGACAACTAGGCCTCCTCAGAGACCCCAGCCACTAGGTCTGCCTACCCAGGGAACCACTATTGACTCCAGCCACTAGGCCTCGAGACTCTGCGAATCAGAGGCCCCCTATAGAGACCTGCCTAAACTATCTGGCCCACAAAACAGGCTCCTTCTGAAATGAGATCAGGTTTCTTCAGGCTTTGATTCTGACCCTCACAAACTGATGGAGATTGGACCTAGAGGTTTCAGGGTTCACTCTAAATTCCTCATTCTCTTCACTATCATGTAGATTTGACCCTACAATCTATTCACATTCCAGAGTGGCCTGGATAGGTTACAGTAGACCCTCCGAGTTACGAACGCCTCAGAAATGGAGGTTGTTCATAACTCTGAAATGTTCGTAACTCTCTGAAGAAAATGTTATGCTTGTTCTTTTAAAGATTTACAACGAAACATTGACTTAATACAGCTTTGAAATTTTATTATGCAGACTACAGATGCTGCTTTCCCTTTATTTTTTAGTAGTTTACATTTAACACAGTACTGCACTGTATTTGCATATGTGTGTGTGTGCTGCTGCTGCCTGATTGTATACTACTGGTTCTAAATCGGGTGTGTGGTTGACTGCTTAGTTCATAACTCTGAAGTTCTGCTGTACTTACTTGAGGGAGGCCCTCTTCCCTCTTCCGCCCCCCCAGTGTCTCTGACACTGCTGAGCTTCAGCCCAAAATGATGAGTCAGTGAATTCTATCAGTAGATTTCTGCCAGCCATTTTGGAAATCTTATGTTAGAATACACTGCGAGAGACCTCTGCAAGACAGTGGCTGTCCTGACATTAACTGTTTAACCATTGCTAAACTAGATGAGGCGCATATTCAGTTCTTCCTGGAAAAGAAAGTTAATTGCCAGTTGTAAAGAACAAAATATGAAACTTGAGGAGCCAGCCCAAGTATTGATGACATAAAGTGAGAGATGACTTTTTGGTGCTCATTCTAAGGAGGCTGGACTTCTTCGAGGGGTTGACCAAATATCTAGAATATCAGATTCCTTGTCAGAGACCCAGCAGTACTGAAAGATTCTCTCCTTTATATGTTTCGTAAAAGTATTTGTCTTGATGGCAGGGCAAGATACGTTGTTATAGGCAAGACACACTGTCATATTACCTACACTCTAGCAGAATGTGTACTTCATCTAGCAGGAGTGGATAATTTATTCCAGGGTCAGTCCAGGATTTTTCTCTGGAGAATATCATCACAGCTATAGGGCTAACTGCACTTTTGACCCCTCGCTAGTCTCTCTCAGTGCACCCCTTCACATGTCAGGCCTCGTGCACTTTCCTTCCCTGCATCCTTTGTGATCTTTCCTTCTTCCTCCCCTTCTTCTGTCACATTTTGTGGCTTCCTCACCTCTCTTCATCTCATCCAGAGAGGTTTCTGAGTTCCAATCCTCTATATTCCCATGATGCCCTTCTCCCACATCAAAGAGAAGCTACAGTCCTAGGTTTTTTTTATAATTCCTAAAGGTAATTTCCTACACTGCAAAGTGAATTCTGCTGAATAATTGAGTTCACATAAAAGGACAGGGCTGTACCTCACAGGCTGGAAATCACTGATTTGAGGGCAGAAAAGATTAATAATAATTAACAACAGCAAAACTGATACTATAGTAATTAACTGTTTTACCACAGGAACACTGCAAACACTGTAAGAAGCTATAGAAAACACTAAGATAGGCACATGTCTTCTTCTGATTTTTAACTTTGTATTTACTGACATTGATCCCTATTACCGCAGCCCTTCTTTTACAGCAGATTGTATCAGTCGTTTTTTGTTGAGTCCCCTCTACCCCTCCCCAATAGTAAGAGGAGGAATGTTCCTGGCACAGTTACCTTATAAGCAGCAAGGCATGCAGATTAATCTGTCACTTTAGTTCTTCATACTTATTCATAGTTCATTTAATGTTACATACACTTTACTTTTTGATTACTTAATTCTTAATATTGAATGACTCACATCCATCTGACTCTTTCTGAAGTCACACTATCTCTGCATGGACTAAGCTATCATTGTAATTTTTATGTAGCTTTATAAAAAAAGTGTGCGTCCTTTTATTTAGATAGAAAATCTAGCAGTATTCTTCCACTTATTTTTCACTGTTGATTTGCTGTCAGCTGTTGCGCATTACTTGTATATTCTAAAGATAAAGTGCTAGAAGTATTTCTGAAAAATCTCTGCAAGAAGTTCTTTAGTCATGGGTGTTTACAAAGTGATTTGTCCTTTAAATTGTTATCCCATTTTACGGTACTATGATTTAGGTGACTAACAGAATTAACGTGAGTAGGATGCAATTTTATCACTGGCACTGATAGAATTACTTAGATAAGGTAGCATTAATCTATTTTAAGTACAGTGACATTGAGATTTCCCAATTAAAAGCCACAAAATATTGGTAGGGTCATCAGTTTGATACATAAAGTGTTGAGTGGTGAGAAATGGGTTAGTTAGATTTGAGTATTGTTGATCATTTTTAAACTTTAGGAGTCCTGTTACAGTTTTAAATATTGTTTCATAGTTATGTGATGGCAAATAACCATGTTTGAATGCCCTTTTTTTTTTCCTGTTGAAGGTTGAATTGTTTGAGGTATTCCTTTCATCAGCTGGGATCTGTTTAGATTTTATTTTGCCAAATCTGTGTAAAATATGTGCTAGTCTGTGTTATAATATGAATCCAGTACAGGTCCAGCATCATAGTGATTGATTTAGCTTTTTATTTTCCGCTTGTCTTAGACCTCATCAACCTCTTATAAAATGACTTGATTATGATTCTAAACCAATTCTGCTCATCTTGCCAGTTGTCAAATCCAGATAATCTCAGGATGGAAATCTGCCATGTTACAAATTAATACTCTTGTTATGCAGCTAGCATTTTTACAGTTGCATAAATGTGTGCAGGAACTTCAGTCTGCTTAGATTTATATTTGCTAACACGTTACAAAGGTGACATAGTTTATTCACATAGTTAATTGCATAATTACAATATACACATAGTTCTTAGTTATGTGAAAGTTGAGTAAAGGCTTATAATGTTATGCTGATAGACTGATGTAGATGATGGAGTGGGTTAAAATGCAAACCTTAACCTTTGAAGATTTAGCTTCAAATCCTGATTACTCTAGGTCACAGGTGAAAATGAATTTGGTCACCACCAAGTCCTTTGAGGACATTTTTCCACATAACAAATCCACTGTGCAATTTTTCATGATTTACAGTCCTGGTTTTAGAGAAACCCATACTGTGGCAACATGAGTTTGCAGATCTGGGCTCAAGTGTGCTGGCAACACCAGACCTCACTCTTCATTGTCTTGCTCTTTGGGTAGTTACTTGTGCCTGTGCAAAGTGAGTGCTAAGTTATATGTCGAATACTATCATTCTGATTGTACTCCCTTTGCAAAGATGTAAATGACTACACAGGGGGCAAGGCAGTGGAGAACCAGGTCCAGTATGTGGATGAAGCTTGCCAAGCACCTTACTTGCACTGTGTGCACCTTTAAAAAAATGTTAGTAGATGTTCTTTTAGGTAACCACTACACTCTTCCACAATGTAAACACAAACATACACTCTCACCTAATATTTGCCACAGGAATGTCTGTAATAATAATTAAAAAATTATATCATTTAGAAACAATTTGTTATGCCTTAGCCTGAACATATTCAGAGCTGCCAGGTATCATCCAGTTCTACGTCTATTGGAGCAATAGATGGACACGGTATTAAGGTTCTTAAGAAGAAGTTATGGGTCAAACAATGAGTAGTTCTCCCATCAGCATTTTTGGTCAGTATTATGTTCCACTGATTACAAAAGTTCAATTTAAATAAGGCTATTGGGAATTAATGCTATTCACTTAGCAAGCATTTACTTGTTTTGAAACGAGGAAACCAAATGACTCACAGATGTATAGGGTCATATGTTCTGTATTCGTGGCAGAAAGTATGGAGGGAGTTATACAAATAGTAGAAATCTATGCAAGAAAGCAATAACAGAAACCACAGCACACCATATACTGCGATGCCTGGTGTAAGCTGTGTGTTGAATCCATCAATAAGTGTGGTTAGTCAAATGTGCCTACATACCCAAAAGAAGCAGATGAATATAGTTTGTTGAGGAAGAATCAACATGGTTTTAGTAAAAGGAAATCATGTCTCACCAATCTACTAGAATTCTTTGAGGGGATCAACAGGCATATGGCCCAAGGGGATCCAGTGGATATAATGTACTTAGATTTTCAGAAAGCCTTTGACAAGGTCCCTCACCAAAAGCTCTTATGCAGAGTAAGCTGCCACGAGATAACAGGGAAGGTTCTCTCATGGACTGGTAACTGGTTAAAAGATACAAAACCAAGAGTAGATATAAATGATCAGTTTTCAGAATGGAGAGAGATAAATAGTAGTGTCCCCCAGGGGTCTGTTCTGGGATCAGTCCTATTCAACATATTCATAAATGATCTGGAAAAAGGGGTAAACAGTGAGTTAGCAAAATTTGCAGATGATACAAAATTACTAAAGATAGCTAAGACCCAGGCAGACTGCAAAGAGCTACAAAAGCATCTCTCAAAACTGGATGACTGGGCAACAAAATGGCAGATGAAATTTAATGTTGAAAGTAATGCACATTGGAAAGCATAATCCCAACTACACTTATAAAATGTTGGGGTCTAAATTAGCTGTTACCACTCAAGAAAGAGATCTTGAAGTCATTGTGGATAGTTCTCTGAAAACATCTACTCAATGTGTAGCGGCAATCAAAAAAGCAAACAGAATGCTGGGAATAATTAAGAAAGGGATGATAATAGTACAGAAAATATCATGTTGCCTCTATATAAATCCATGGTATGCCCACATATTGAATACTGTGTGCAGGTGTGGTCACTCCATCTCAAAAAAAGATATATTGGAATTGGAAAAGGTTCAGAAAAGGGCAAAAAGAATGATTAGGGATATGGAATGGCTTCCATATAAGGAGAGATTAATAAGACTGGGACTTCTCAGCTTGGAAAAAAGATGGCTAAGGGGAGATATGATTGAGATCTATAAAATCATGACTGATGTAGAGAAAGTAGATAAGGAAGTGTTGTTTACTACTTATAACACAAGAACTAGGGGTAATCAAATGAAATAAATAGACAGCAAGTTTAAAACAAAGAAAATAAAGTATTTTTTCACACAACGCACAGTCAGCCTGTGGAACTCCTTGCCAGTGGATGTTATGAAAGTCAAGACAATAACAGGGTTAAAAAAAGAACTAGATAATTTCATGGCAGATAGACCCATCAGTGGTTATTAGCCAGCATGGGCAGGAATGGTGTCCCTAGCCAAGCTGGGAATGAGCAACAGGGGATGGATCACTTGATGATTACCTGTTCTGTTAATTCCCTCTGGAGCACCTGGCACTGGCCACTGTCAGAAGACAGGATACTGGGCTAGATGGACCTTTGGTCTGACCCAATAGAGCCATTCTTATGTTCTTATGGAAAGGCTCTAGACCAGCATACAAATGCAGCTCTATTTATTCATGTAAAATGACAGGTTGTGATGCTCAGAATCTTGTTATGGCATAATCCTTAATACTAGAACAGGTCTGACCTAATCATATTTTGGTTTATAGTGTGAGCTGACAGGAAAATGCGACCTAGTGGCTTTTTCACACAGCATTCATTTTTGCACATTTCACCTACTACTTTCTGCTTTTTGTTTTATTTTTGGCCCAGTTACATAATTTACTATTGTCATAAACAGATAGCTAAGGGTTAATGTCTCTTACACCTGGAAAGAAGTACCTGAAACACCTGACCAGAGGACCAATCAGGAAACCAGACTTTTTCAGATCTAGGTGGAGGGAAGTTTGTATCTGAGTTCTTTGTCTTCTGCCTGTACTCTCTCGGCTATGAGAAGTGATTTTTTCTGTCTCCTGCCTTTCTAATCTTCTGTTTCCCAGTTGTAAGTACCAAAGATGCAGACCACCAAAAACAGCTGGAAATAAAAGAGAAAGAGTGGGAACTCCAGAGGGAAGCCCACCGACAGGCCATGGAATTAGAAAAGGCTAAGCAAAACACAGCCAACCCTAACAACCCTGCGCCAATGATTGTTCCACAGCACAGGAAATTTCCCACCTACAAGGCAGGTGATGACACCGAGGCCTTCTTGGAAAATTTTGAAAGAGCCTGTCTTGGGTACCGCATCTCTGAAGACCAGTACATGGTAGAATTGAGGCCACAGCTCAGTGGACCTTTAGCAGAGGTGGCAGCTGAAATGCCTAAGGAGAACATGAACGACTATAAACTTTTTCAATCCAAGGCCAGATACAGAATGGGGATAACCCCGGATCATGCCCATCAGCGTTTCAGAACCCAAAAGTGGAAACCAGATGTGTCATTTCCCAAACACGCCTACTACATTGGGAAAAATTATGAGGCCTGGATATCAGGACACAATGTTAAAACCTTGGAAGAACTGCACCTCCTCATACAAATGGAGCAGTTCTTGGATGGTGTTCCTGAGGACATAACACGGTACGTACAAGATGGAAAACCCAAAAATCTTGCTGAGGCGGGGGAGATTGGAGCCAGATGGATGGAAGTGGCAGAAAGCAAGAAAGCTACTGTCAAGGGGAACGAATACCCCAGAGGGCATACCGACCATAAACCCTACAACCGAGGACAGCCAAAGACCCCACATAAAACCCAAGTAAAACCACAGACGCCCTATTCTTCCACCTCACCAGTCTCCATTAACTCACCTTGACCCAGTGACCCATCAGATAGAAGATGCTTTAAGTGTAATGAACTGGGACATATCAAGGCCAACTGTCCAAAGAACGCCATCCGAGTGCAGTTCATTACACCACCATCACTCACAAGATCCCCAGGCCCAGATGCCTCTCAAATATCCTTGGAGCGAAGGGAAACGTTGAGAGTGGGCGGAAAGAAGGTTACTGCGTGGAGAGACACGGGGGCAGAGGTGTCAGCTATCCACCAATCCTTCGTAGACCCCAAATTCATCAACCCAAAGGCCCAAGTGACAATTTACCCCTTCATGTCACAAGCTGTAGACTTGCCTACAGCTGAACTGCCTGTCCAGTACAAAGGCTGGTCAGGAATGTGGACTTTTTCAGTCTATGACAATTATCCTATCCCCATGCTACTGAGGGAAGACTTGGCCAACCAGGTGAAGCAGGCCAAGAGAGTGGGAATGGTTACACGTAGCCAAACCAGGCAAGCTTCCAGACCCATTCCTGTTCCTGAGCCGTCCACTGACGCCCCGTCTGTGTTACCAGAGACCCAGACAGAGGTAGTGGACCCGGATACCATGCCAACCACTGAAACAGCCACAGCACCTCCAGTCCCAGGCCCGGAACTGGAACAGCAACCAGCACCAGCAAGTGCAACCACATCTTCAAACTCAACGCCAGTGGGCGCCAGCGAGCCAGAACTGGCAGAAGCAACAGACAGCCATACCCAAAAGGCTCAGCCAGAGCCTGAAATACCCTCAGGTGCACCAGCAGAGAGCGGTTCACCAGCACCGGAAACAACCCCATCACCTACATCGCTTCCAGAGGGACCAAGCCCAAGTCCCCAGTCTGAGGAAGAACTGGTGACCCCAGCCTCAAGGGAACAGTTCCAGACTGAGCAGGAAGCAGATGACAGCCTTCAGAAAGCTTGGGCGGCGGAACGAAGCACCCCACCGCCTCTCAGTTCTTCTAATCGATCCCGGTTTGTTATAGACCAAGGACTTTTATACAAGGAGATTCTTTCTGGTGGACACCGGGAAGAATGGCAGCCGCAAAAACAGTTGGTGGTTCCAACTAAGTACCGGGGGAAGCTCTTAAGCTTAGCCCATGATCATCCCAGTGGCCATGCTGGGGTGAACAGAACCAAGGACCGGTTGGGGAAGTCCTTCCACTGGGAGGGGATGGGCAAGGACGTTGCCAAGTATGTCCGGTCTTGTGAGGTATGCCAAAGAGTGGGAAAACCCCAAGACCAGGTCAAGGCCCCTCTCCAGACACTCCCCATAATTGAGGTCCCATTTCAGCGAGTAGCTGTGGATATTCTGGGTCCTTTCCCAAAAAAGACGCCCAGAGGAAAGCAGTACGTACTGACTTTCGTGGACTATGCTACCCGATGGCCGGAAGCAGTAGCTCTAGGCAACACCAGGGCTAACACTGTGTGCCTGGCCCTAACAGACATTTTTGCCAGGGTAGGTTGGCCCTCCGACATCCTTACAGATTCAGGATCTAATTTCCTGGCAGGGACCATGCAAAAACTGTGGGAAACTCATGGGGTGAACCACTTGGTTGCCACCCCGTACCACCATCAAACCAATGGCCTGGTGGAAAGGTTTAATGGAACTTTGGGGGCCATGATACGTAAAAGCGTCAACGAATACTCCAATAATTGGGACCTAGTGTTGCAGCAGTTGCTGTTTGCCTGCAGGGCTGTACCACATCCCAGTTTAGGGTTTTCACCGTTTGAACTTGTGTATGTTCACGAGGTTAAGGGGCCATTACAGTTGGTGAAGCAGCAATGGAAGGGGTTTACGCCTTCTCCAGGAACTAACATTCTGGACTTTGTAAGCAACCTACAAAGCACCCTCCGACACTCCTTAGCCCTTGCTAAAGAGAACCTAAAGGATACTCAGGAAGAGCAAAAGGCCTGGTATGACAAACATGCCAAAGAACGTTCCTTCAAGGTAGGAGACCAGGTTATGGTCTTGAAGGCGCAACAGGCCCATAAGATGGAAGCATCATGGGAAGGGCCATTCACGGTCCAAGAGCGCCTGGGAACTGTGAACTACCTCATAGCATTTCCCAATTCCTCACTAAAGCCCAGAGTGTACCGTGTTAATTCTCTCAAGCCTTTCTATTCCAGAGACTTACAGGTTTGTCAGTTTACAGTCCAGGGAGATGATGCTGAGTGGCCTGACGATGTATACTATGACGGGAAAAAAGACGGTGGCATAGAAGAGGTGAACCTCTCAACCACCCTGGAGCGTCTGCAGCGGCGACAAATCAAGGAGCTGTGCACTAGCTTCGCCCCATTGTTCTCAGCCACCCCAGAACGGACTGAACGGGCATACCACTCCATTGACACAGGTAATGCTCACCCCATTAGAACCCCACCCTACCGGGTGTCTTCTCATGCCCAAACTGCTATAGAACGGGAGATCCAGAACATGCTATAGATGGGTATAATCTGCTCATCTACCAGTGCATGGGCATCTCCAGTGGTTCTGGTACCCAAACCAGATGGGGAAATACGCTTTTGCGTGGACTACCGTAAGCTAAATGCGGTAACTCGTGCGGACAACTATCCAATGCCACGCACCGATGAGCTATTGGCGAAGTTGGGACGTGCCCACTTCATCTCTACAATAGACTTAACCAAGGGGTACTGGCAAGTACCGCTAGATGAACCTGCCAAGGAGAGGTCAGCATTCGTCACCCATGCGGGGGTGTATGAATTTAATGTCCTTCCTTTCGGGCTTCAAAATGCACCCACCACCTTCCAGAGGCTGGTAAATGGTCTACTAGCAGGACTGGGAGAATATGCAGTTGCCTACCTCGATGATGTGGCCATTTTTTCAGACTCCTGGCCCGAACACCTACTACACCTGGAAAAGGTCTTTGAGCGCATCAGGCAGGCCGGACTAACTGTTAAGGTCAAGAAGTGTCAAATAGGCCAAAACAGAGTGACTTACCTGGGGCACCAGGTGGGTCGAGGAACCATAAACCCCCTACAGGCCAAGGTGGATGCTGTCCAAAAGTGGCCTGTCCCGAGGTCAAAGAAACAGGTCCAATCCTTCTTAGGCTTGGCCGGGTACTACAGGCGATTTATACCACACTACAGCCAAATCGCTGCCCCACTGACCGACCTGACCAAAAAGACCCAGCCAAATGCAGTTAAGTGGACTGATGAGTGTCAAAAGGCCTTTACCCAACTTAAGGCATCGCTCATGTCTGACCCTGTGCTCAGGGCCCCGGACTTTGACAAGCCATTCCTAGTAACCACGGATGCATCTGAGCGTGATATCGGAGCAGTTCTCATGCAGGAAGCAACGGATCACAACTTCCATCCTGTCGTGTTTCTCAGCAAGAAACTGTCTGAGAGGGAAAGTCACTGGTCAGTCAGTGAAAAGGAATGCTATGCCATTGTGTACGCTCTGGAAAAGCTACGCCCATATGTTTGGGGACGGCGGTTCCAGCTACAAACTGACCATGCTGCACTAAAGTGGCTTCATACTGCCAAGGGGAACAACAAGAAACTTCTTCGTTGGAGTTTAGCTCTCCAAGATTTTGATTTTGAAATTCAGCACATCTCAGGAGCTTCTAACAAAGTAGCTGATGCACTCTCCCATGAGAGTTTCCCAGAATCCAGTAGTTAAAAATTGTTCTTCAAATGTAGAAGTCTGTTAGTTATATACTTAGTGGTATATGTAAAGGTGCATGTGTTGTATTTATCTGTTTATTTTAAAGTTCTAGAAGGAAATCGCTGCCAGTGAGCTTCCCCACTGCCTGCAATTTGGGGGGCGTGTCATAAACAGATAGCTAAGGGTTAATGTCTCTTACACCTGGAAAGAAGTACCTGAAACACCTGACCAGAGGACCAATCAGGAAACTAGACTTTTTCAGATCTGGGTGGAGGGAAGTTTGTGTCTGAGTTCTTTGTCTTCTGCCTGTACTCTCTCGGCTATGAGAAGTGATTTTTTCTGTCTCCTGCCTTTCTAATCTTCTGTTTCCCAGTTGTAAGTACAAAAGATCAGATAGTGATTTATATGTTTTTTTGTATTTACATGTCTATAGTTGCTGGAGTGTTTTGAATTGTATTCTTTTTGAATAAGGCTGTTTATTCATATTCCTTTTAAGCAATTGACCCTGTATTTGTCACCTTAATACAGAGAGACCATTTTTATGTATTTTTCTTTCTTCTTATAAAGCTTTCTTTTTTAAGACCTGTTGGAGTTTTTCTTTAGGGGGGAACTCCAGGGAATTAAGTCTGTGCTCACCAGGGAATAGGTGGGAGGAAAAAGTCAGGGGGAAATCTGTGTGTGTTAGATTTAGTAGCCTGACTTTGCATTCCCTCTGGGTAAGGGGGGAAGAGAGATTAGCTCTCGGTACTTCTGTGTTCCAAGGCTGGAAATGGGGAGGGTGGAATCCCTCTGTTTAGATTCATGGAGTTTGCTTCTGTGCATCTCTCCAGGAACACCTGGAGGGGGGAAGGGAAAAGGTTTATTTCCCTTTGTTGTGAGACTCAAGGGATTTGGGTCTTGGGGTCCCCAGGGAAGGTTTGGGGGGACCAGAGTGCCCCAAAACACTCTAATTTTTTGGATGGTGGCAGCTTTACCAGGTCCAAGCTGGTAACTAAGCTTGGAGGTTTTCATGCTAACCCCCATATTTTGGACGCTAAGGTCCAAATCTGGGACTAGGTTTATGATAACTATACTCTGGGCTTCTTCTCCTCTGTCCAGTAACTACCTCACCAGTTTTGGTTATGGTCCTGAACCTGTGCTCACTGTCATGTACTGCCTTTTATGATGCTGTATTTGCCATGGTATCATGCTACACAGGAGCATTCCCTGTACAATTGCACTTCCACCCAGGAAATGGATACCTGTCTCTTGAGGTTTTTGGCAACCAGGATGCAGTTGAGGCTTTTGGGAATGAGGTTTGAGACTGCACCTCCTTTTCCCCACAGCATTGTAGGGAGGGTTGGAGGTTATCTGAATTATTTGTAGGAACTCCTATTTTTTCATACCAGCAACTCTTCACAGCAGCCAGCTTCCCAATTGCCTCCACTTCAATGTCCTAATAATTGAAGTTAAACTCTTTTCCCTCCTAGTTCTGTCTTTCATTTTTATTTGCAATGAATGCCTACTAAGCCACAGCAGCTAGCATTTCTACTATTTCTGTAACTTTTGTATAACTCATATACATCATAGAACACTTTGTGCCAGCCGATGCAGTATTTCAAGGTCTGAGTTGCTTGTGTTAGCTCCTCAAAACTCTGATGCTCCCTACTGCAAAAATGATGGCTCGTGAACCAACGTGTTGGGGTTCCAGTGCACTCCAGTAACCTCAATATCAGTTGCCAGGAAGCTCTGACGCACTGTGACATCTGATGGAGAGGATTCTAGGACACGGTTGAGTCTCCAAAGTGTAGATATATATATGAGGCTGTGAGGGGAAAACAGACACACATCAGTTGGAGTACTAGAGAAGTAGGTAATGAAGTCAAAAGGTGGAGGCAAAAATAGCAGCCTTGTTTATAATGGAGGAAAGAGTTAAAGGGAGGCATATGAAGGGTATCTGCCTATTAACTGTCACATCAGTTTCTTGAGATATGATCGTGACTCTGGCCACGTGTAGCCAATTAATAATTGATCAATACATTTTGAACAATTGACTAGCTGGCTACAGCATGAAATGCTAATTCATATCACATGGTGTGAATATTCAGGCAATTGGGTTAGGGCTGACAATTGAGGATTGATTAGATACATTACATCCTCTCTGTATTTTATATACGTATGTTGAGAACACTTTTTTCAAGTTGTAGAATGTTTGTTCTAAACTGGGTTTTTCCTCTTTGGTTCAATAGTATCAGGATACAAATATGCAAGGAGTGGTTTATGAACTGAACAGCTACATAGAACAACGGTTGGATACAGGAGGAGACAACCAACTTCTCTTATATGAACTGAGCAGCATCATTAAAATAGGTAAGGAAAATATTTGATGTCCTTTATTTGAAGCCTTGTCCTGGTACTCTGTGCATTACTTATGCTATTAAATAAATATAGTTATTACAGAATACCTGCACATGCTTGGTACACCATCCTGCAACTGCATCCACACCATGTAGCCCTTTCACTGGTTTGGAGTCCCACTAATGTCAGTGGAACTCCAACTTGGGGCAAGGGTCCACCCAGCTATGAATCCAGTTGCAGGATCAGGGCCAACTGCAAGGCAAACCACCTGATGGGTTAAGGTTAGGGTTAGATTATTCTAGTTTTGGTGTTGCCTGCCTGATTGATTTGAAAAGTCATAGAATTAACTATCAGCAATATTATTGCAAATCTTGATTGCTCTTTTATCAAAAGTGAGGTGATTTGGGTGTGTGTTTTCCTTGAAGATAAATTAAAACTCTATAGAGTTACAGCACTTTTTGATGTGATATAGGTGCCACTTTGTGAAAAAGGATATTGTCCAAGAATAAAAGTGAAACACGTTTCCTGTAAAGATGTAAAGCTTTCATCACCTGCCCTGACCCCAAATTTTACCCAACATGAGTACAGACAGATTTGCATTGAAAGCAACTGTTCAGGCTTGTTTACCTCACATACTTTTCAAATAGTTGTTTTATAACCTTTCCCACAATCCCTACTACTCTGATGCTTTGTAACATGAAACTGGTTCTTCTGTTTTATATGTATTGTGTTTCAAATGGGCTGTATTTGTTTACTGTCACTTCAATGCAGCGGTTTCAAACTGTGGGTGGGGACCCCAAAGTGAGTGGGGACCCTGTTTTTATGGGGTTGTCGGGGCTGGCGTTAGACTTACTGGGGTCTGGAGCCAAGTCGGGCTTTGCGCCCCCTCCCCATGGTCAGTGGGGCTCAGGCAGGCTTTGGCCCCCTCTCCAGGGGTAATGTAGTAATTTTGGTTGTCGGAAGCGGGTCGTGGTGCAATGAAGTTTGAGAACTCCTGAGGGTTCTGATTCAACTTCAACCCAGCTGGTCAGTACTGGTTTATGTTAGAGAGCAAATGAGAGGCTGGAGGAGAGACAGAGGCAGCACATCCTTCCATACTCCTAGTAGACTAGAGAGTACATTTTCTTTCCATAACTTACAATGCACTTATTTTCTATAATGTCCAATAGACACATAATATTTTCTCTAGAAATGACTTAGGAACTCAAATACAAATGAGCTTCTCACTGACTATCAATGATGTCATTCATATCTATGTAAATAATTAAGCAATCAGACAGTGGGGTTTTGGTTCTGTCAGACATGCATAGAAGGCCAACTGACTTTAACAGCCCCCAATATGTAATCATTTCCCTGAAATGCACTGCCTGGAGTGTTTTATTTGTTCATAAAAATTAGGAAATCATTCAGACCTGTGTATTTACAGGATACCATTACTGATGGACAGAGGAGTCTACTTGTGCCCAAAGTGTTAAGCCTATTTTGTAATGCTGAATGTAAAAGCACAGGCTTGATGTGTTCTTCTGTTTCCAAGAGTGTTTTCGTTTTAGCAATAAGATACCTCTGATGGTTTATTTCTAAGGGATTATTGCACTATTTCATGTTTAAACACTTAGCCTTTGACCTTATGCCTCACAGCACCACCTGAGTCTTGCAGGAATTGCCAGCAGATATTTATTCCCTGGAGTGACTTAATGTATTTAATACAGAACAGCTATGGAAAACATAGGCCTCCGCATATCATAGAAACTAGAAACAATCCCGTCATACACACTTAGTGGCAACATCTGAGGCTTATTCATTGTTTTGCCATGCTTATGTATCTTAAGGCAAGGACAGAGATATTTACGCTCTGTAAATGGGAAACAGCACATTTTCCATCAACAGAAGAAAAGTTATCTATGTTCTATATGATTGCATTGTGGATGTGTATTTTTACTTAATTCTTATGCTGTAATATGTATTCATGCAATGTAATATTCAGTAGAAATGAAGTAAAGACTAGGTAAGTTTATCAGGTTGCAGCTTCCAGTTATGTCTCAAATATATTAAATTGGGGGGGGGGACAGATAGTATTATCATATGCCACTAACGTTGCAGGTTTTCTGTGCAGTTTCAGGGGATACAGCAAAGGTGTTTCACATTCAGAAGTTTAGCTGATTGTCCTAAGTGGAATGAGTCTATGGTTTCACTTTGGAGAACATGCAAAAGTTATATTCTTCCTCTGAGTACAATTACTTCTTTTATTATTGCTTTGGCAGCTACAAAAGCTGATGGATTTGCACTATATTTCCTGGGAGATTGCAATAATGTAAGTATTCTGGATTTAGATGCTGCTTTTCTGTACAGTTAACTAAATGTACATTTTCCACTTCCCCAAATATACTGTAATCTTATTTTGTACATCATTTAGCAGGAAATGATAGTTAAGTGCTGAATATTAGTTTTACATTTTTGTTTCTGTAGATGCAATGTTGATGAATTTAGTGACGAGCAAAATAATTTTTTGCACTGAGCTTCCAAGGGCCTTGCTTTATAATCATATTCCTTTTCTAAAGTCTAGCAACTTCATTAATAAAAGGCAGAGGTTGAAAACAAACAAAAGACTGTACTTTTTCGCACAATGCACAGTCCACACTTGTGGAACTTGTTGCTTGGGGGTGTTCTGAAGGCCAAAAATGTAACTGGGTCCAAAAAAAGAATTAGATAAGTTGATGGAGGATAGGCCCATCAATGGCTATTAGCCAAGAGGGTCAGGGATGCCACCCCATGCTCTAGTAGTCCCTAAACCTCTGACAGCCAGAAGCTGGGAGTGGATGACAGGACATGGGTCACTCAGTAATTGCCCTGTTCTGTTCATTCCCTCTGAAGCATTGGCCACTGTCGGAAGACAGGATACTGGGCTAGGTGGATGTTGATCTGACTCAGTATGGCCATTCTTATGTTGTTATGAAGCTGCAAGACTGCGTTCTTATACAGTTTACCCCACAGCATGGCCAAGCACAAGTCCAGGCATTTATCCAAAGATGTTCTCTTTAAAGAGAGAAAATGTAACTTTGATTTCCTCTAAATGTGACTTACTCTTTTTATCGTGTTAAGTTTCTGGTTTCTAAACTTCATCAGTTTCTCTGTTGTTGTCAACTGTAGCCTGAAAATGAAGTAACCTAAATTTCAAACTCGGGCATTGATTAACATAAAGAAATAGATCACACACATTTAAAATGAGGTAGCCAAATTAATTTGTGGTATAAATTAATTGGCTACAACAATTATAACAGGAATGAGTTTAATCCAATGTTGTTAGTTGCATAATCACTATTTTGCTATGGTTTTTAGAATGCATTAAGTTAAGCAAAAATGTTTATCTTGGCAATTCTAGCCAGATACCATCATATAAGATTTAGTTACTTGATAAAATTGCATGCAAGAAAATGTAGTTGCACTTTAAAGGCAGACCACTGAGTTAAAAATCACACTTTTGTCTGAAAAAATGTATGCCTACTGTTGGTACAAGAAACACCTCCAACTCTTATAAATGAAACTGATTAGAGAGGCAAAACATTTTTCTCCGTTGTTTTAGTTTAATCTTTCACATTAGTCAGCTCTCATGGTTTATTCCTGCATAGTCCATTATTCAGTTTCCCCTGCTGCTGTTTGTGTGGGTCTTTCATGCAGCAAAAGAGAAGAGAAAATGACTTACAAAACAGCAAGGAAGCATGATTGTAAAGGTGCACAAACTGACAGGGGGCCAGTGTACTACCTGAAAGTACTTTTAGCTCATTTTTTAAAAGTAGACCAGTCGACAGTGTCCCATTCAAAGGTATGAATTAAATGTCATAGAACAGCCCTTTCAAAGGAAGAAATGAATCTAACTTTTGGGTTCTAGTTGACTCCTTTAATAAATATTTGGTCAAATAAAGATAACCCATTTTGTGATTCGGAAATCAGTCCTGTTCCAGGAGAGTTTTGTAACATAGGTATTTCTTGCAAAAGACTTACTGCTTTTCTTCCGTGGGCATATGCTTCACCACACATTGCCCACCTACTGTCAATACCATCTTCAGTTTTTTTCTGCCCAGGTCTGGTATTTAATCATTGTTCCAGTTTGGGGGTGATGCAGACCTCCACTGAGCTCGCAGGAAGTTTAGCCTTCACGTCTGAGAGTGCAGCCCGTGGATGGATGACTAGCTCTGCTTCTGGCTGCACTCTGTGAGAACTGAACAATAGCCCTACCTCCTCCACTTGCTCTTTGCAGAAACTAGTAGCAGCTTTAACCTTACAGCTCAAGATTTCAGATTATGCCCATCTTCTGCATGGGGGGGCACAAGATGAGGAGAGATACCTTACAACGTTATGACCTCCTGAGCAGCTGACATGGAGACTGTATGCAAACTGATCTTTGCTGTCTTTCATAGCTTTTTAGACAAAAAAAGGTAATGTGTTCCCTTATAATTAATTCTACCACTGAAAAAAATAAATACCAGGTGCATAAAAAATACACATTGATTACATTTGTCACTGAAATGTGATTACAATTGCCCCACAGTGGCATGGTGTTCATCTGCTCGTATAGGGCCTGATCCAAAGCCTGTCAAAATCTGTGAGATTTTCTGTTCACTTATCATAGAATCATAGACCTGGAAGGGACCTCAAGATGTCATCTAGTCCAGTCCCCTTCACTCAAGGCAGGACTAAGTATTACCTAGACCATCCCTGACAGATGTTTCTCTAACCTGCTTTTAAAAATCTCCAATGATGGAGATTCTGTCACCTCCCTAGGCAATTTATTTCAGTACTTAACCACCCTGACAGTTAGGAAGTTTTTTCTAACGTCCAACCTAAACCTCCCTTGCTGCAATTTAAGCCCATAGGTTAGGTCCATATTGTACTTCTGTCACTTAATAGTAATGCAGTAGATGTCTTTTGTAAAAAAAATTGTAACTAACATTAATTGGGGATTCTTGTTCCTGTGTACTGGACTTTTAACATTTTTGTCCTACCCTAAGTTTTATGGTTTTAAGGAGGTTACGTTTTCAAAGGCACAGATGGCAGTGAGGTATCTAACTACCATTGACTATCAGTGCGAGGTGGGTATCTCATTACCAATTGTATGTTTGAAAGTATCCCCCCTTGGTGGTTTAATTGCAGTTATTTTTGTTGCACAGATAAAACTTCCTGTGTTTTGCACTTCTGTTCTGTATAGCATATATAAATGCAAAATGATACAAGTTTCTAAATTTAGATGAATGATGCAGTTAAATATTTACACCCACATTTTCAAAAGTGGCCTCTAATTTTTGGTGGCTCAGTTTTTCAGGTATCCAGCTTGAGATATGGATAGCTATACTCTATCAAGTTTGGCAACCAAAAATAGTGGACAATTTTGAAATGTTGGCCTTAGGCTTTTTTAGCTAGCTTTGGAAATATTTGTAAAGGTTCTTGAATCCAGTCAGTAATCTCAACAGTCAGGATGACTACCTTAATATTAAGCCAATCTTTGTTTGAGCGTCATAGCATCGTGCTTTTTGAAGGAATAATTGAGAAGTTTTGTTGCCTGAGACTACTGACATCATTGTGTGTGGGTCTGTATATATGTATGTATCTGGGGAGAGGAGATGTGCTGTTGTATAAGAGCCTAGGAATCCGGGCACCCAGTGTTCTTAGGTACCCAGTGTAATCAAGAACCTAGGAATCCTGGTACCCAGTGTAATCATAGAACTGGAAAGGACCTAGAGAGGTCATCTAGTCTAGTCCCCTGCATTCATGGCAGGACTATATTACCTAGACCATTCCTGACAGATGATTGTCCATCCTGCTCTTAGAAATCTCCAATGATGGAGATTCCACAACCTCCCTAAGCAATTTATTCCAGAACTTAACCACTCTGACAGTTAGGCAGTTTTTCCCAATGTCCATCCTAAACCTCCCTGGCTGCAATTTAAACCCTTTGCTTCTTGTCCTATCCTCAGAGGTTAAGAGAAACAAATTTTCTTCGTCCCCCTCGTAACAACCTTTTACACACTTGAAAACTGTTATGTCCCCTTTCAGTTTTCTCTTTTCCAGATTAAGCAAACCCAATTTTTTCAATCTTCCCTCATAGGTCATGTTTTCTAGACCTTTAATCATTTTTGTCACTCTTCTCTGTTTCTCTCCAATTTGTCCACATATTCCTGAAATGTGGTGCCCAGAACTGGACACAATACCCCAGCTGAGGCCTAATCAAAGCAGAGTAGAGCAGAAGAATTACTTCTCGTGTCTTGCCTACAACACTCCTGCTAATACATTCCAGAAGGATGTTCGCTTTTTTTGCAACAGCGTTACACCATTGATTCATATTTAGCTTGTGGTCCACTATGACCCCCAGATCCCTTTCTGCAGTACTCCTTCCTAGGCAGTCATTTCCCATTTTGTATGTGTGCAACTGATCGTTCCTTCCTATGTGGAGTACTTTGCATTTGTCCTTATTGAATTTCATCCTATTTACTTCGGACCATTTCTCCAGTTTGTCCAGATCATTTTGAATTTTAATTCTATCTTCCAAAGCACTTGCCACCCCTCCATCTTGGTATCATCTGCAAACTTTATAAGTGTACTCTGTATGCCAGGGATGAGCAAACTTTTTGGCCTATGGGCCACATCTGGGTGGGGAAATCTCATGCAGGGTCATGAATGTAGAGCTGGGGCAGGCGGTTGGGGTGTGGGAGGGGTGCAGTGTGCAGGAAGGGGCTCAGGGCAAGGGGTTGGGGCACAGGAGGGGTCTGCCATATACAAGGGGGCTCAGAGCAGGGGGCTGGGGTGCAGGTGGAGGGTCAGAGTGTGGGGGGTGGCTCAGGTTAGGGGCTTGGGGCGCTCAAGGGTGCGGGCTGTGGCAGGAGGCTCAGGACAGGGGGTTGGGGGCTCAGGGCAGGGGGTTGGGGTGCAGCAGGGGGCTCAGGGCAGGGGGTAGGGGTACAGGAGGGGTGCAGCAGGGAGTTAGAGTGAGGGGTACAGAAGGGGTGCGGGATGCAGGCTCCAGCCTGGTGCCGCTTACTTTGAGCAGCTCCAGGGTGGCAGTGGCACGCAGCGGAGCTAAGACAGGCTCCCTGCCTGACCTGGCCCCGCATCACTCCCGGAGGCGGCTGGCACCATGTTCCTGCGGCCCCTTGGGGTGGGGGAGGCAGAGGGCTCTGCATGCTGTCCTCACTTGTGGGTACCTGCGGGTACCTCCCCTGAAGCTCCATTCTTCCAGGGATGGCAATCCCATGGGGTGGATCCAAAGCCCTGATGAACCAGATCCAGCCCACAGGCCGTAGTTCGCCCACTCCTGCTATATGCCATTATCTAAATCATTGATGAAGATATTGAACAGAACTGATCCCTGCAGGACCACACTCATTATGCCCTTCCAGCATGACTGTGAACCACTGATAACTACTCTCTGGGAACGGTTTTCCAACCAGTTTTGCACCCACCTTATGGTATAGCTCCATATAGTTCATATTTCCCTAGTTAGTTTATGAGAAGGTCGTGCAAGACTGTATCAAATCCACCGGTAACGTGTGCTGTGACCCCATTTAAGGACTTACAAAATCAGTATCAAGAGAAAAGTGAAGGCAATTGCTTTCTTAAGCTGGGGATTCCATTATGAATCCTTATTTGTACAGTTTATAGTTGCTATAAAAGCTCACTGTGGCAATCTTGACATGCAAAGTTGATAGTCATAGAGCAACTTTTTGGTATGAGATTTCCAATAACTACCGTTGTCCAATTTTAATGCATGAATTTATACACAACAGAGAAGAAAGTCTCCTTGTTTCAAATACTTTGGAATCTAGGTTTACAAAGTGAGACCCAACAAGCAATTACTTCATATCATGGGAGATGTTTGTGCTTTTTATTTTTAATGTTGAAGGAACAGGAAAACAGCCTCGTCATTGCAATTTTAAAACTGGCTTTAGTAAATTAGTCATAAATGCTTCCCACTCTCTTGATTTTAGTATGGATAGCCCTTTCTGTACTTGAAAATTGCATTTGAATATGGTGAAATGAATATGCCTTTTTAAAAAATGACTGCATATTTGATTAATTCAAAAGAAAGTTCTGAATTAGTCCGTCTGCAGTATTCTGCTTTGTGCATAATACAGCTGTCACACTGGCTTCCAAAGAGGCATCTCACTAATGGAGAAAAGTCCTATATAATTTAACAGAACAAGATATCTTTCTGTAAGTGTTTTAACCATCTTACAGAATTGAATAGGAAATTATATCTCTGCTCTTGAATTTTATAAGATTGTTAAATAGTTGTCACGCCTAATAAAATTCCATAGGTTTTCAGAGTAATTTCTGTATAACCTTATTGATTTTATCTTTATTAAATTCTACAGGACTTTTCCATAAAGGTATGTTGGAGTTGTTTGGTGATGCTATGTACGTGCAGCAGTTTCCTGCTGAGAAAAGAGGCAAGTAGATTGCCCCCAAGTTCTCTGGAGTAGGATCTCTGAGGTGGCAGCCACTACATCTGTTTAAAGTGTTCACTGTGCTTTTTCACACAAACCAGCGGTCTGTAGCAGATGTCAAAGGGAACATGGGCATTGGGTTGCCTAGAATTGCTGGCAGTGCTAACACTCCCTTCACAATGTGCTCAGGAAGTGCAAGCACCAGGATTCTGCTGCCTCCTACACTGTTCCCTGAAAGAGTGTAAAGGGCTTCTTGTGTCCTGTTTACCCCCCTCCTGCGCACACATTCCCTGTGCCCCTGTCCTAATTAGCCTGTGAAATGGTCTACTTACAAGTTTGTCTGATAGGCTGGTACAATTACAAATAAGACACTTTGGTCTTAAGGACACTAACACGCATTTGAAAATACCACCTAATTGTGTTTACCTTGGATACTGGAACATCCTTGAAAGCAAACGGTAATGGTTCTCAACTCTCAGGGAAAGACTTTTACTCTATTTTGTTCCCTCCGTTTTATTACCCAAAACAGGTGTAGCCTGATTTGGGGTGGGTTAGTAGGATTGGTGTAATTTATCCACTTAATTTAATTTTATTTGATTGATTAATTTTTAATTGATTAGTAATATTAATAATAATAATTGGATATTAATCAGTATGGGTTTGGCTCGCCAGTATATTTAAGCAGAAGATAAAGTTCGTCCTGAATCAGGCTTCACAGAGTTTATAAAAGGAACTTTGGGGTATAATGACAGGAGTTTACACTGAGACAGATATAGTCATAAAGACCTTTTTATTAAAATCAATGAAACAACAAGTAAATGTTAAATCAGTTCAAGATTACAAAGTTACAAAATATCACAGTTCTTTAAGAGAGATATTTATGATAATACGTTGTTATAAGCTCACTCTGTGTAGTGCAGCAGCACTTTGGGCGTTTTCCACACCTCTGATAGAGGAAGCTATTGTATGCTTTCTGGTTTAACACTATATATACTAAATGCTTTAACTAAAATGAAATATGAGGGAGATTAAATCCCTTTTCACTTACTGTTTTGAAAAGAAATAATACTACGGCCTATTAATAGTTACTAGCCGTCGTGGATGGGTAGCATCAATACGTAGATGGGGGTGGAGGCGATGAAGAGTAGATAGGAACAGATAGATGGGTGTATTGCCTGTCTAATGGTGATTTATTACACCTTTTATAGAGCATTTATCGGAAATCCTTCCTCTTATGCCCAAATTTCATCTTTCCCTCACAGAAATGTTAGTGTACACTTGTCTTATAGGCTAAGATATCTGTGCGTATGAATGACAGGTATGTACTCATTTGTGGTGTACTTGTTAGATTTGTGGGCAAAAATCCCTTTTTCCACCCTTTACTGTCATTGGTTCAGTTAAAGGTCTCCAGACATCTGTGTAGGTATTTTGTCTTATTATAACTTTTCTGAGTAAGAGTCTCAAAATGTGCTAAAGTTGCCATAGCGTCATACAGGATGTTTGACCTGTAGGTATCTTGCATTTCAGCTATTGCTTTATAAATCTATAAGCCTTTTACATACTTAAATTTATCAAAAAGACATTTTATATATGCCAACAGATTAATCCTCAGGGCTACACAGGGAATTACATACAGTTCATAACTGCAAAAGTTTTGGTCTTAATTGAGCATAGCATTTAATCATGTGTTTAACTTGAATGACTTAATTAAGTCCTATTGACTGCAGTGGGATTTACTGATGTTCCTAAATACTATATTAAATAGAGATGGACTTAAGCACATGCTTCCAGCTTGGGGCCTGTGTGTGAATGTTCCCAAAACTTTTTGTTTTGTGTCACAACTACAATATTTATGTATTAATATATGAGCAGTTCCTGCAAATTCTTTCTCACTCATGTAGTTTTTATTCCTGTGAGTAATTCCGCTCTGGTTAGTTATAATACTATACTCATGTGAATAAGGATGTGCAGGTTTGGGCCCATTTTAGTTTTTGAAATGTAATAGCAAGACTCTTACATTAGTTTCTGTCTTATATTGTGAGCATTATCTATTTCCTGATGCTGTAAATTGCTATGCCAGACCAATCATCCTCCCTTCAGATGGTGATTCACAACAGCTTTATTGTAAAGAGAATTGTCAGAGGCCACAAGTATGTGCACATACTCTGCGTTTCAGGGTGAATGTAATAGAGTTATTATTCTAGAATTCCTACAGTATGTAGAAATTGTTGTTCTAGCTAGATATGCAGTGCCATCTAGTGACTTTATGTAGAAGGAAGACTGTAGATATTAAGAACTCTGGAGTAATGACTAGTGATTGTAGTTGTCTCAGTTTTTGGATGGTCAAATGGAGACAGCTTAAAGCCCACTGATTTTTGTGGAAGTATAGAGCACTCATTGTCTGAAAGTCAATCACTCTAAGGTATCTCAAGTTGGTAGCTCCCAAAATCACTAAAATTATTTCTGCCATTGTACATCCTTTGTATATGTAGAGAGAAAAATCTTTGTTTCTTCCATATTTGTCAGTGTACATTGCACTGCCCAATAGCAAAGTCTCCAGAAATTAAATACATTTAGAAATGGTAGCCTCCGTCTTAAAAACAAACTAACTCAGAAAATATACCAACTCGTTTGGTATTTTAGCACATGACTTTTGATTGAGATAAGTTAGCATTCCCATTATTCAGCTTCCCCATTCTTAAGTGATTTATCATAGGCCCCCAAAATTATCAGCTATGTTACATATTGTTTTACAGTGTACACATATGTTGTCTTCGCTTCAGTTTTCTAACATTATATCTGTTTTCCAAGCATACTTAATACTGTATTGTAGAAAAATGCAGAGCTCTTCAGATAAATTGTGAGTTATCAGTGTTTCTGTAAAAATGCAAGAAGTTATTTGTTCTTTCCCCCCCTGGCTGACTTCTCCTAGCAGTGAGATTGCTGGCAATTGTGTTCAAACACAGAATACAGTTGGCTTTAATTGTGGAAGATTTTTAGAGCTATTTCATCTGGCTGGTTATTCAACTTGGGCATTTTACAATTCCAACCTTTTCTGCTGGGGATACTTTCCTATTGATTTGGTTTATTGTATTGGTCATCATTTCTACTGGGCTTTGTTTTGTTCATTTAAGAATATGATTTTAAGGCACAGTCCTTGATATATGCTTGCTAAGAATTTTTATTGTACAAGAGTTTGAATATGCTCTTATATGTTGGGCTGCCATGTCCTTTAACAAAAAACAAAACAAACCACTCTGCCTCTATTACCAAATGGAAGAGAATATGAGATGCACATATGCTTAAGCTCACTTAATATCAATTTGCTTAATATAAAATTCTCTTGAATGGAAATGTCTTTTCTAGGCATCAAAGTATACAACAACAATTTAGCACTGATGTGTCCATTTAATATCAATTGGATGTTAAATAATTTTCCATTCAGCATTTTTGAGACCCATTCTTTCTTCCAGTGAAATGAGCTACAAAACTCTCTGAATGAAACAGAGGCAAGATCACATCCCTTGTAATAAAAAAAAACAAAAACAAAAAAAAAACAAAAAATTGTGAATGGAATGCTTTATAACGTGTGTACTTACTTTAGCCCTAAACTCATACTATCTGCAAAATCTGGCTTCTGTCTTTGTGACATAAAAATCTGAAGTGTTCTAAAAATCTGTTATTGTTATTGCTTAACAGAGCAGGAGTATTTTTTTAAAAAAGAAAAAGAGCAACTGAATGGCTCACTATCTGTTAATGACTCAGGTCTCCTGTTCAAATGCAGCCCAAGGAAACTTTTTATCGTCTGATGACTGCTTATGTAAAATGTATTTGACGATTTATCAGGTTCCCAATGGCTACAGCACAGCAACCACAATAAGAGCTGGCATGAACTGGCTCCTTTATTATCAGTCTCATCTGTAAGGTCAGTGACTGACTGAGCCTGTGGACTGAAGTTCCCCCTTAGCCTTAGAAGTGGATCTTCCAGGAGATGGTTGAGGAACATTGGTAGCACAGTGTAGGGCAACTTAGACGACTGCTACTCATGCTGTATGATTTCTGTTGATAAACAGAGGGCTTTGGTCTCAGGGGTTCTCAGTCTAGCACTTCAATCAAACACTAAAATCACACTTAAAATATCCAACAAATCAGTTTTGCTATGGTAACAGGTACCTGAGAATATTGTCCAGTTGATGAAATTCTTCCAAAATTCATTATCACACGCATCACTCCTTGTTATGGTAAACCATAAAACTTAATATATTAGTGTCATGGTGATGATATTATAGTAGAGGTTGTGTATATGTAGCGTACATAAGTTGAGTGGCAGTTGTGTGGGTTTTTTTTTTTTTTCCACTACTAGTGGAAGTTGTTAGGGTTTCTTTTTAGCAATTCTTATTTTGTGAGACTCAACATATGACCAGTGCAGATTTGAGGCCAAAATTTAGCATACTGTTTTAGGAAATTATTATAGTGCTAAACTTGGTTTAAATTGGTTTGGTCAATGTTATTTTATAGGCAACAAAACAAAATAAAAAACCATCACCGCACAGCAAAAAATGCAACTAACCAAACAGTAACAGCAGCAAAGGTAGTGGGTAGTGTACTGTAGATTCTTTTTTACAGTCCTGTAACTAAAAATATATTTCTTTATCAACTAAAAGTTTACAGGCCTTCAATCCTTCATTTGAATCCTGGTACATTGAAATACTTCAGAATTCATAAATGATAATGACTCAGCTATTTGAGTTTGAAAAGTGATCACTATTTACGCATAGTTACACAATTCAACCAAGATTCATGAGTCTTTTTTTGGTTTTGTTCATGGATGATAAACACTAATGTAAATCTAAAAAACTGACACTAGAGGGAACTTTGTAGAAAAATACTTCACCTCTTTGTTGGCAAATCTCTGAACTTTTTAGTTCTGACAGAGAAGGGAGTAAGGGAGTTTTCAGTACACTCTGGGGGCCTCTGCAGTAGGGTCAACAGTGAGAGTCTTGGGTCCTTCTAACTAGCCACAGTTAATTGAGGGAAAAGTCTGTCACCAAACAGACCTTGCTGAAAGAAGGGGGAATAACGGTCTGTCAACCTTTGACACTGTCCTAACTGAGTGAAGAGATTTTGTTGCTGCCTCTGGAAGAGGGGATAACAGATCAAGATAGGGAAGAGCAGAGGCCTGTTGAGTGGGATGGAAGGAGCTCTTACTCTCTAGGACACAGGATTGGAATTTCAAGCAAGCTTCCAGAGTTTCATAATCAAACAGATTCTCTCATCCTTTTGATGTTTACTCATTAATAGAGATGTCTCAGTTTATTGGCCTTGAGGACACAGTGAAAGGCCCGTGAATGGGATGGAGCATCCTTTATTATGAGATTTTTGTTTGTTTTGCTTTGCTTTGTTGGGTTTTTTTGAGGAGGAAAGGAGGTTGCAGGTTGCCTCTGAAAAGAGACAGATTTGTGTGTGTAGGGTTTTTATATTTGGTTTTGGACATGCCCCTGGAGTTATGTGAAAGCACATTTAATACATCTAATTAATGACTTAATAAAATAGTGATACCATTGCTTTGCTGAATTGAGTTTCACATATGTTCAGCTGTCATCTTGGGGAACCAGATACATTTGGGTGGGGGGGGGGGAGTCAGGAGATTAGTTTGAAACAAACTGTTAGCTTTAAAGTCTGCAAGAGGTCATCTTGGCTTGTCAGTGTCCCATTAATTTAATGCAATTTTCATTCATATTCCCACATGTCATATTACATCATTCTTACTCCCATCTTTGTGTGTTTCATGGGCCATCTGCATTTTTGGAAACTGTACAATGTCAACTATACTCTCAGTGCTAAACAAATAATACTGTTAACACATACCAATAATCATAGTCTTATGTTTTTCTAAATCTTCAGCCCTTCTTTCCCTTAGAAGGGTACAAATTAACAAACAAAACATTTAGAAAGAAAGAAATGTGCATGTAGGTTTATTAGCTTATTTGATTTTTTAAAAAACAAATAAATTGGGGCAGTGGGGTTGGGGGTGAACTACTTTTTCTGTGTGCTCTGGTTTCCTGAGTTTTATTAAGATTCATTTCTATTTGGATCCCAAGACACCTACTTTTTCTATCTGTTGCATAAAATATTCTTCTTGCTTTTATTCAAATAAGCTTAATAACATCAAACTTGGATTAAGTTTTAAGTCTCATGAAAGGCAAGTAGCCATGTAAATGTAAAATTCCTAATTGAATATAATAATGTATATGCATGCCATCAGATTATAAGAATATAATTGAAAACAGAATAAAAATGCTTTTCAATTCTGGCAGTGTTTTGCTGGCTTATATGGGTTTATCCAATATATTGAAAGGGGGATTTCTGCTGGATTCTTAAATTTGCGCTCTCACTACATATAAGAAACTATGCTTGTATAGCAAAAAATCTGACTTGAACAGTTCCCTTGTCCCTTCAAGAGGCCAAGCTTAAAAAGAAGTTGTGTATTTATATGGGTTCAGAGCATAATGTCTCAGATTAGACTTAAGTGAATGAGCGCCAAACCTCAGTATTGCACCTGCCTCTACGAGATGCAACAGAAGAAAATGGTTGTCTTGTATATGGTCACTAGCACTTTCCTGTCCAAAGAAGTGTTGTTTCTTCAGATCACGTAAGTAGTATGGAATACAACATGGTGGAATCTATCAGAGCTAAAGGACGATTTTATTTATTTATTTATTTATTTATTTCTAAGATAATTTGGTTTCCATCACTGTGAGAATATCAGACTGATATCACAAGTTACTGAAGGTCTGTATCTACAAAAGATACAGCTTCTCCTAACTACCTCCATCAATGTGCCTCAATCCTGATCTAGAGGGAGCACAGCATCCAGGCCCATTCTGTACTAAGGGCGTATCTATTCAGAGATCTAGTGAACAGCAAGCTGGGATCAGGGCTGGCTCTAGATTTTGTTGCTGCGCCAAGCAAAAAGCAAACAAACAAACCTCCAAGAGCACAACTGTCGAAGCAAAAAAGCAACAAACAAACAAACAAAAAAAAAAACGCCCTCCCAGAATGCCACCCCAAGCACATGCTTGGTTTGCTGGTGCCTAGAGCTGCCATGTACTGTGTGGCAATGAGGACCCTGCTACCATGAATTAGAAGTTCCATAGTGTGATTTGACATACCACTATTTGTTTCAGTATTTTTTTATGTCACTCTGATATTGTAACTGCCATGAGAGCTAAAAGTTAGAAACAGTAGGTCAAAGTGCACTATGGAACTTCTAGTGCATAGCAGGCTAGTGCACTGTAGATTCACAGTCTGGCTTGCCCTGTCCAAAGTCTCTGCAGTGACAAGCCCTTAACCTCTCTTCTAACACCGTCAACAATCATTCTAGTGGTATTTATGTGATCTGGATACAGGACTACCATGTAATTTAATGTAGGCCCCTGCAAGCAGATGGCATTTACTTTTATAACACCCACCCAGAGACACAAGTGAAAGTTTCCGTATCCTCTGATCCAATCACCTTCTCAGTTTTCATTCCTCTCTCCTACTCTGCTTGAGTTCTACATGCCCTTCTTCTCCTCTGACTTGACCATTTGTCTCACCTTCCCAACCATTTCTTTGTCCCCCTTTGCGTAGTCAAAACTCCCACCTGACAAAACATTTAATACATGAAAAAATCCACAACGTGCATTAAGCACCACCAAAGTCAGCTCATGATTCTGTATTTGTACCCGTTGTCCTTCTGGCCCCTTGCTACTCCTTGTCTTTGTGTTTTGTACCCATGTCATATTGACTTAGATTGTGAACTCTTCAGGATAGGGACCTGTTTTTCTGGTGTTTTAATAACATGCTTAGCACAGTTTGCGTGCTGTAAAACAAACAACAATCAGATATAACACAAGAACCTGTCAAATGAGGAATCAGTTGGCTGGGACTACTCATGGTGGTAAGTCCTGTATCTGGTAGTGTTTCCAGGATCAGGCCCTGAGATTGAGATCTATTGGGATTTGCTGCTGCTTTGTCTACAAAGGGTCATTCATATCTAAGGCACTGTAATATTTAAATAATAAAATTACTTTTAATCCCCTGATTCAACCTTATGTCCAGACTGAAACCATTTTAGGAAAATAAAAGGACCTCAGAAAGAAGGTGGTGTTTTTGTTTTGACTTTCAAGGTGATGCTCTGTTCTGAACAGTTTGATTCTCTCATAGCGGAAGAGTACATGCAGTATCACTTTCCACTGTTGGAAAAGGAATCTTTAGGTTTGATATACCTAGGATATAGACAAATTCATTAATATTAATTATCCTTAAAAATAATGTGTGATAGTATCTGGAGCTTGGGAAATTTAATCCCTATAATAGGCTTAATGAAAGCAGCATCTGATGGTAAAATTAATCAGTGCAATCATATGACTGCATATGTGTCTGGACAATTAAGACTTTCTGATGCCTAATGAAAAAGCTTGCAGTACATTCTATTTGGAGAAATCTTTCCCTAAATATTCTATATTTTCTGATTTTTGTTTCCATAATTTTTGTTAATAGGGACATTTTGCGTGAATAAAGATCTTTCATCCTTAGTATATTTCCTGTCTATTTCTTACCAAAAATCATAATGCTATTTATTTTTACTGTTACTTATTGTATGGAAATCCTGCATATTATTATTGATTAAAACAGTTTTATTTAATTTTGCTATTGAAATAAATCAAATCATTTGGACTAATGGTTTCAGCACCAAACTAATAATAAGCCACCCTTGCCTATTTAAAAAGAGTCTCTTCAAAAAGTGCTTTTGGTTTTATTAATGAAAAGAATGTATTAAAAAGGATGAGGGAAAAGGATGGTCCAGTGGCTAGAGCACTAGGCTTCAGACTTGGGAAGCCAGAATGTGTTTCCATGCTCTGCCACAGACTTCCTGTGTGACTGGGAAGTCACCTAGGTCTGGTCTACACTACGCATTTAAACCGAATTTAGCAGCGTTAAACCAATTTAACCCTGCACCCATCCACACAACGAGGCCCTTTGTATCGCTAGAAAGGGCTCTTTAAACTGGTTTCTGTACTCCTCCCCGACGAGAGGAGTAGTTCTGAAATCGGTATTGCCATGTTCGATTAGAGTTAGTGTGGCCGCAAATCGATGGTATTGGCCTCCGGGCAGTATCCCACAGTGCACCATTGTGGCCACTCTGGAAAGCAATCTGAACTTGGATGCACTGGCCAGATAGACAGGAAAAGGCCCGCGAACTTTTGAATTTCATTTCCTGTTTGCCCATCGTGGAGCTCTGATCAGCACGGGTGGCCATGCAGTCCCAAATCCAAAAGGAGCTCCAGCATGGACCGTACAGGAGATACTGGATCTGATCGCTGTATGGGGAGACAAATCTGTTCTATCAGAGCTCCGTTACAGAAGACGAAATGCCAAAGCATTTGAAAAAATCTCCAGGCTATAGTAGACAGAGTCCACAGCAGGGACTCAGCACAGTGCTGCGTGACAAGTGTAACAGAAAGCCAAAGAATCAAATGGACACTCATGGAGGGAGGGAGGGGGGACTGAGGACTCCAGCTATCCCACAGTCCCCAGTCTCTGAAAAGCATTTGCATTCTTGGCTGAGCTCCCAATGCCTGTAGGGTCAAAAACATTGTCTGCGGTGGTTCAGGGTATATCTCGTCAATGTACCCTCCCCCCCCCGTGAAAGAAAAGGGAAAAAAATCGTTTCTTGCCATTTTTCTATGTCTACTGCATGCTGCTGGTAGACGCGGTGCTGCGGCGCTGAACAGCAGCATCCCCTCCCCTTCCTTTCCTGATGGCAGACGGTACAAAATGGTGGAAAACCGTCATCATCCCGTGAGTGCTCCTGGCTGGCCTCAGTGAGGTCGGCCGGGGGTGCCTGGGTAAAAATGGGAATGACTCCCTGTCATTCCTGGCAGACAGTACAAAATGCTTGGTAATGGTCCTCATCATAGCAGCTGGAGCCTGAGCTCCATCGGCCCCCCCCCACTCCCTTTGATGTTTAAAGAAAAGATTATGTACTCCCTGGACTATCATAGCAGTGGGAGGCTGCACTCCTCTTCCCTCCACCCTTTAATGTCCTGCCTGGGCTATCATAGCAGCTGGAGGCTGCCTCCCTATCATTTTATCTCACTAAAAAGTCAGTGTTTCTTATTCCTGCATTCTTTATTACTTCATCACACAAATGGGGGGACATTGCAATGGTAGCCCAGGAGGGTTGGGGGAAGAGGGAAGCAACGGGTGGGGGTTGTTGCAGGGGTACCCTCTAGAATGGCATGCAGCTCATCATTTCTGCAGGATCTCTGGGGCTCTGACCTGGAGCGGCTGTGCTCTCTGGCTCTCTAGTAGACTTGCCCCATATTCTAGCAGGACTGACTCTATCTTTAGATACAACATAAAGGAGGGAATGACCCGGGGAGTCATTCCCATTTTTGTCCATGCTCCCCCGGCCGACCTCAGCGAGGCCAGCCAGGAGCACCCGTGACAGCAGCAGACGGTACAAAATGATTGATAACCGTCATTGCCAATTTCCAATTGCAAACGGTGCAAAATAACTGATAACCGTCATCTCATCTCCAATTTACAATGGCAGATGGTGCAATAGTTATGGTAATCATCTCTGCTACCTTGCAAAGGCAAATGAATGCTGCTGTGTAGCACTGCAGTACCGCCTCTGTCAGCAGCATCCAGTACACATACGGTGACAGTGACAAAAGGCAAAGCAAGCTCCATGGTTGCCATGCTATGGCGTCTACCAGGGTAATCCAGGGGAAAAGGGGCGCGAAATGGTTGTATGCCGTTGCTTTCACGGAGGAAGGATTGAGTGATGACATTTACCCAGAATCACCCATAACACTGTTTTTGCACCATCATGCATTGGGATCTCAACCCAGAATTCCTATGGGCGGGGGAGACTGCGGGAACTATGAAATAGCTACAGGATAGCTACCCACAGTGCAACGCTCCAGAAATCGACGATACATGGACGCACACCGCCGAATTAATGTGCTTAGTGTGGCCGCGTGCACTCGACTTTATACAATCTATTTTACAAAACTGGTTTATGTAAAATCGTAATAGTCCTGTAGTGTAGACATACCCCTAGCCTCTCTGTGTCTCCACTTGTAGAATGATTGTGATAGTACTGCCCTACCTCACTGCGAGTGGTTGTGATGGATATCAGGGGGCCATATAATTACCTAAAGTAGATAAAGATAAAGACATGAAATCCTGACCCCTTGAAGTCAATGGATATTTTGCTATTGATTTCAGTAGAGCCAGGATTTCACTTAAGATTTGAAATATTCTGGTTCCTGTGCATATAACTGTCTTATGACTTTTATACTGACAATCACTAACATGTTGCTTTGTTGTTTTGCCATTCAACTTTGGATGTCTGATTATTTGAGAAATAAAAAAAATGTTTTAAAGGGGAAGTGGTTAGGAGAAGGGAAGAGAAAATAACACTCTGACAGTAGAGAACGGTATATTTGTGGATTTATTTTTATTAACAAGCAAAGAGTAAATTAAGTTGAATGGTCCTGCTCTCTAGAAATACAACTTTAATAATTATTTAACCCATTAATCACAATTTTAGCTAATTTTCTTGCTGATACGCATGATTCTCTCAGTATTTCAGCCACTAGTGGCAGCCTGTCAGATGCTTTTGAGTGACCGAGCAAACCTTCAAATTGTACAGCTAGTACAGTGTCAACTGGCTAGTGAGGAAAGCCAAATAGCTCTGAAGTAGTGACCAACAAAAAACAGTAACTCAAACAGCACTGTCATTGCAATAACAAACAGGCAAATAGTGCTAAAACTGTGGGCTAGTTCCTTATTGAAGATAATGGTGCTATTTTGATTCATGGCAGGCTGGGAAATTGTTTCATGCATCTAGCAATAAATACCTTACAGAAAGCCATAACTACTTCCATAGACTCATGAAATGGAAGATGATGATCATCTAGTCCATTTGCCTTACAGCATGTGATTATTCCTTGCAATATGTAGTTGATCCTAAAATCCTTGTGAACGTTACTCTCCTAGACTCCCAATGGGAGATGAGCACCCGGAGGGCTGGCAGGTTAGCCTCTGTGTATGCTTGTGGTTGTGTTCAATCTATTTATTTTTTGTAATTTAATGTTTGGTTTTAATAATAAAGAGGAAAAATATAGATGTTCTAGTTTAGTCTCCCTTAGGCCTTGATGCTGCAGTTGGAGCTATGTAACCAGCAGCTTTTTCCTGTGCTGACACCATTTACTTTACTAATGCTACCTTGGTTTATACTTCAGCATTATAAAAAAAAAAAGTCATTGTTTTCTGGAAGGCTTTCATAAAGTGAAAGTTGTCATAACTAATTCTGAGTCTTCAGCAACATAATCAGCTCGGATTGATCTTGAGTAGCAAAGCCAGCAAATCAGAATGCATGCAGGGGGACACGTTCATACTTGCTCAGAGGCCCCACTGTCCTCAGTTGTGCTCCACATTGGTTCAAATATCGATCTGCCTGGATACAATTGCAGGTTCAGGGCCAAAGCCACCTGACCCTGGAGACAGAGGTGGGGAAGTAACCGGAAAGAGAAATTAGAACGTGGAGTTATCTGTGTTTGTTAAAACTTTTCTATGAAAAGATGGAAGTAAATGTATCCTTGACAAAAGAGTAGTTTTCTGTTATCTGGTCACTTACTGCTCTGGAGTTCTATACGATACATAATGTATTCAAAAGGGCAGAATATATTTCTGATGTAAGTGAGCACAGCTGATATTGACTACAATAGGTGTTGCATCCATTTATGCCAGGGATGAATTTGCTATTATCTCTTGATGCTGTTGTTGACAGAATTAAGCTGAGTCCATCAGTCCACCTCAGTTTCATTGTTGTCATCTTAAAAATGGATCTGCCTAAATTATTTTAATTTAACCTGTAATTCTTATTATTTATTTTACATAATAACACAAAAATTACTGTGCAAGTACAGTGAAACTTTCTAATGGCATTTTCTTTCTCCTTCTGATTAGAGCCTCTGTGTGTTCACACCTCCGGGAGCTAAGGAAGGACAACCACAGCTCATTCCTGCAGGGCCCATTGCACTTGGCACCACAATATCTGCATATGTAGCCAAATACAGAAAAACTTTGTTAGTAGAAGATATTCTGGGGGTAAATTACTTTCTCTTTTTAAAGAGATACATGCATTTTTTTTCCAAAAAATGTATTACTGTTGAAATGTAAACTGGATTTTTCATACAGTAAATAATTTACATTGCTACTAGTAGTGTTTGACCAGAAGCATGAATTCTCTATGTCTGGATTAGTTTAATAAAAACTCTTCCCTATATATTTTTTTTAACTTTTATAAATGTTACACATTTTTTAAAAAATAACTTTTTTGTCCAGATGAGGGAAATAACACTTCTGTGCAATAAAAATCCATGGGGGAAAAAAGCATGATCAGCCAAAAATTCCGTTCCTAGCCCTCAGAACAGGCAGTATGCCAAGCCCAACTGCTAAAGTGACTGGCACTGTATTAACTTGCACATAGCCAACTAAATTTTGATTTAATACGTGACACTACTTGCATTACTTTAAAATTTTCTCAGTAGTTTTCAGTGAATACCTTAATGTTTTATATATGTATATTTCATATTCATAATTAAATTGTAGAGATTTGTGGGGGAAAATATATGAATATCTTCTGGTTTACACTCTCACCAGAGCACCAGTATAGCTTGGCAGCTTTTCTCTTATCAAATAGATCTTTATTTGCAAAGATTGTGCATGTCCATATGTGCCGACTCATTCACTTTTGGCTCAGAAGAAATCTTTTCTATTTAGTGTATGTTCTTCTAGAATTCAGGCTCTCCATCTCATCGGAGTGTAAGCAGTGTTAGGGTGGCCTGTGGGTTGGATTTGGGAAAAGTGCAAGGTCTGTTTCCATTGGGCCTGTTTTCCTCTACTTCCAGACCCCTTTTTCTTGTTTGCTTTTCTACAAGGGGTTATTGACCATAGTGAATGGGTT
This sequence comes from Gopherus flavomarginatus, assembly GCF_025201925.1. NCBI lineage: Eukaryota > Metazoa > Chordata > Testudines > Testudinidae > Gopherus > Gopherus flavomarginatus. The sequence continues at coordinate 91,115,222 of NC_066620.1, forward strand.
CCAGAGGCTTTGGGAGTGTTTCAACAAGGGGAAGCAGCAGGCCCTTATACACTGACTTGCATGATCCCTCTCCATGCAAGCAGGCACTAAAAGAGTCTGCCAGTGGAAGTAGGATCCTCCTGGTATGTTCCTTGCTGACAGCCTGAAGTTCTCCACATTCTCCTTCCTTTGGGGTTGCCTGAGGGAGGAATTATTTACCATTGGCTTGAGTGACAATTGTTTTCAGGCGATGGGTGACATTCAGATTGATCCTCGCTGTCATGCTAATCGGGAAACTGATCACCTTATTTGGGGTGAGGAAGGCATTTTTTTTCCACTACAGCACATTCGCCAAGCTAGGAGAGGTGTTCTCCTTTCCCTGGAGCACACTGCAAGGGTCATCTGTTCAGAGCAGAGGATTAAAGGGCTAGTGCTCAAGAGTGTGGGCCAGCAGTTAAAACTCGGGATTAGTTACAACTCCAGTAAAAAATAACATGGGTAATTTTTCTATTCATGGTAAGTTCCGTTTCATGGGGCATTTAGTCTGTAAAGCCTGGGGCAATCTTATTAATGGCACAGCTTGGTAGACTGGACCTCTTTGTGGTAGCAGTTCGTTGTCATGACATTCTTTCCTGTAACTTTTGCACAAGTTTCAGAACAGGTATACTAAGGATGAGTGGTAAAGCACAATAAGATATAGGGAAGGGTCTTTCTGTCTGGCATAGTTGTAGAGAGAAAACACTTTTTTGTTCTCAGTATTGGCATAATTTGGGAATTGTTAGTGCAGATTTGTGTCTCCATGGGGCCTTTGGCACCTAGTGAGTGCCTTAGGCTTTGATTACTTACTCCCACAGAGGCTATTGCCTGCTTGGTAATCCTGTGGTTTGAGTTGCTGCAGTTCAATTCAGAGGCTATGTCTACACTACTGCAGAATAGACTCTGCTGCAATCAATGCACTGGGAATCGATTTAGTGGGTCTAGTGAAGAGTGGGCTCCCGTCGACTCCAGTGCTCCACCGGAACGAGAGGAGTCAGGGAAGATGAAAGGAGAGTGTCTCCCATCGACCCAGCGCAGTGTAGACACAGCAGTAAGTGGACCTAAGCTACGTCAACTCCAGCTACACTATTCACGTAGCTGGAGTAGCATAACTTAGGTCGACTTACCACAGTAGTGTAGACATAGCTGCAGTTACCAGTGTATTTAGTTTTCTTTCTACCGTTGTCTAGACTAGCCTCAGCAATAAAATACTGTTTCTGCTGAGCGTGAGGTTTAAAAGAGTTGTACTTTAAAAAAAAAAATACAAAGCTTGCATCTGTTACTATAACTGACTCTAACTTTGGATAAAGTCATTTCTATTTGTAAAATAACCATGGAGAGACATTTTTGATTGAATTCTTGAACATGAAGAGTTTAGGTGTTTGTGCGAAGTGGTTCAGCCAGCTGAGAGAGAAATGTTGATTTATATTTTATATTAATGTTATAATATTTACATTTGATGAAACATTGTTTGCACTTTTTAGGATGAACGATTTCCCAAAGGTACTGGACTGGAATCAGGGACTCGTATCCAATCTGTTCTTTGTTTGCCGATTGTTACTGCAATTGGTGATTTGATTGGTATCCTGGAGCTTTATCGGCATTGGGGCAAAGAAGCCTTCCATCTCAGTCACCAGGAGGTAAGGCCTAAAATGCTGAACTGTTTTATTTTAAATTTCCCTCTTCAAGGTGATGCCAGCTACTTCTGACCCCAGACTTCTTCCTTTCCTCATTTTGTTTTGATATTTTTTGTAACTGAGCCTTGTTACATACTTGGAGAGTGGGCTTTATAAGGCTGGTTGATGCTCATTGGTATTCTGAATGGGAAGATTCATTTCATACACAGAAAATTCTCTAATTGTTTTGTTCCATCTAGTGGAAATAATTTCAAGCATATTGTTATCAATTGTTTATTGATTATGAAATTTAAAATAATAGATTTTATAGATGTTGTCAACACCTTTTGGAAGGGTAGATCAGAGAAAGCTCAGGCTATTACAAGTGCATGAACTAGTGTTACAGAATGAAACTGCTCCTGTTTAAAAGGACTTTAACAAGTTACCCAGAGCTCAAATGGTCAGCTTTTACAAAGCATTTATTTTTTGTGTACTGTGCTTATGGGTGCTCCCCTTCAAGTGTGCATGTATTTGATCAGAGATGTTTGGTAGCAGTGCTTGTTCAGGGTCCTCCCCCACCTCTTTTGGGAGGTTTTCCCTCCAGGTGAGGGGGTATGCCAGGATCACGAAGATTCATGTTTTGCCTTACCTACCAATAGGCTATCCTGGTCAGCAGCAGACATTCCTGGTGCATTCCTTATCTGGGGGCATGCACATTCCTCAGAAATGCAATTTCTGTTCAGCCCTTCAGAGCTGAGGTGTAGTGCTATTCAAGGTATGGTGGCTGCGTGATTAAGGTTCTTGACTACAATCCTGAAGGTTAGAGGTTTGAATCTTACTCAGTCTCCCACAGAAAAGCCACCTCCAGTACACCTGGGGCAAAATGAGTATTTGATCTATCGGGTTAGGGCAGTCAAAGGCAGTTGGATGTGATGATGGCCACATCACTCCCTTATGTACTGTTAACTATGAAATTGACATGCCTTAACTGCATCAGTCCTGTGGCTTGGAAAACCTGAGAGATTAGACTGCAATTCTTTATCACAGAGAGCTCTCTTCACCCTGCCTCAGACCCAGGTTATGAGTCTCCAAGTGAACAGAGTGCCCTTTCTACCATGACACCACATTCTGGGAATGCCTTCCAGAAAATGAATTTTACCTCTCCTCACAAAGAGCCTGTTTCAAAAAGATCTTGGTTTTCTCACAAGTTGACCATGTCCAAGTCAGGTTCTGGGCTGGATACTATTTGAGGCTCCATGCTCCTCCTGTACCAATAAGGCTTTTAAGACTCTCAGTTCCTCTAGGAGCCCCGATTCCAAGTGTGCATCGGTACCTAAACCATTTTTGGTACCATCAAAACACAATCATGGCAGCAGAGAGAAACAGCTTGCTTCTAGCAAGATGGTACTGAGGGACCTTCCTAGGTACCTCTGGTACCTAGCGCAATGACTCCTTCAGTCGAAAAAGCCACCTCAGACCACACTCTCTTTGAGGCAGTGAACATTGTTGGTACCGACGACTTCCACTACAACACACTCATCCAGGTAGACTCCTCTCTCAGTACCACTAACTGATACAGTCTTGCAGGAGTTTAGGTATTCCAACTACCTGTTAGTTTCAGATAATCCTGAGTTTCTCCTCCCCTGATGAGTACTGAGCATTTATTGATGCCAGGTTTGACACAGTTGCTGGAATTACATGTCTCTCTGGGATCACCTGACTCACCACTTGAACTTGAAGGTTATAAGATCAGGTTACTGCATTCATTTTGCATGCATCTCCTACCCCACCCCTTTTCCCTGTCCATTTTCAAGGATCCCTCTCGCAAATACTTGAGACAGAAAATCGGTTCCCTTTTATGCTTAGGAGCCATAGAACCAGTTCCTGCTCAGCACAGGGGGAAGGGACTTTACTCCCAAGTATTCTCTGGTCCCACAGAAGAATGGAGAGTGGAGATCTATTCTAGAGCTAAAACTTGAGAACATCTTAGTGAAAGCACAGAAATTTGGGACCCTTGCAGCTAAAAAGTCCATCATTGGATCTCGGTGAATGGTTTCTGGCCCTCGACCTTCAGGATGCATGTTTTCATATCACGATTCACTCATCTCACAGCAAGATTCTTTTGGTTTCTGGTCAGCCGAGACCACTTCCAGTGTTGGGTACTTCCATTCAGCCTTTTCTCTGCTCCAAGAGTATTCTCAACGGTATTGGCAGTGGTTGCTCCCTGTCTGTGTTGGAGAGTGATGATAGTTTTTCCATACCTCAACAATTGACTGCTCAAAGGCTGGTCTTTCTGTGAGGTTCTTTCCACCATGAAGACAGCTTTGTCCTTTTCCTCAGGCTAGGTCTCCAGGTTAGTGCAGAAGAGTTCACTTTGCCCCCTCTACAAAGGATAGAATTCATAGGGGCCTCCTTAGACACAGTAGCAACCAGAGCTTACCTACCCATGGACTTATTCTCGACCCATTCAAACCTCATTGCAAAGATTCAAATAAGCCGCTGGACTTTGACAAGAAATTGTACGTCTCAGAAGCTGAAGACAAAGGTAGACACTGTCATAACATGTCATGCAAGGTGGTGCCTTCTCTGCTTCCAGTTTATATACTGAAGAACCTTCACAATGTCTGTGTCAGTGTCCTCTTTATCCAGCCAGCTCCAACCATCACCTTAAAGACAGATTTAACTTTGTCGTTGGGTTGGGAGGCTCATCTAGGGACATATACCATTTATGTCAGATGGTCTGCCCAAGAAGATAGTTTACACATCAACCTTCTGGAGCCAATGGCAGTCAGGAATCAGAGACAAATTTGTTAATATCATGACCGACAGCATAGCTTGCATGTTTTACATCAACCAACAATGGTTGGCAAGATCCCCTGCTCTTTGTGCAGAAGCAATAAAGCTATGGAACTACAGTTACTACACAGAGTGAGTAACCTCACCTTCCTTAGAGTAACTTTAACAGTTAATAAAACCATACTTCTTGTAGGTCTTACACATATTTTGTTCTGTACAAAGCGGTGTATATATTGGACAGTTTGCTTACATTTGGGACTTACTTTAAACTAATTGCCACATTTCCAATAATTCATTAGTGTTTTGTTTAAGAAATAAATAATGCTGCATAAAATGTTTTAGTTCTAATCTAAGCATTTTTAAGGTAGCGTGTATCTTTTTAATCTTTTTAATTTTCTCTCACAAGACATTATATGCAACAGTTGTGCAGTTAGGAAAGCTACAGTATCTTCTATAGGAAATATGTATATTAATAGAGCAGTGGTTCTTAAATTTTAGGAACCTGAGGACCATCATTTTGATGTAAAAATTTTCAGAGACCCCCAGACCCTCTGCTCAGCCCTTGCCTGTTCCCTGAGACCCGACCCCTTCCCTGAGGCCCCACCCCTGCTCACTCCATCTCCCCTCCCTCTGTTGTTTGCTCTTCTCCACCCTCACTCACAGGAGTGGATGCAGGATGCAAGCTCTGGGATAGAGATTGGGTGCAGGAGGCACTGGAAAGGGAGGGGGAGGAGTTGATCAGCAGGGCCCGTGGACCCCCTGGGGTACCCTCGGGGAACCCCAATGGTCCACGCACCCCAGCTTGAGAAATACTGTAATAGAGTATATAACAGTAGACTTTTTACAGTTCTGTTGGTTCACAACAAAACCTGTGTGCTCTAAGGACAGGAGAGTGTGCCTGGTAGCGCATCTTATTTAAACTTAGTTAACTACAAATTATATGACATTTGTTTGAAATGTTGTACAGAAACTGACATATTTTAAGCAGTAGTCTTGTTCTAGTGGTCATATCCAATTCTTCTGCAACACAAATGGCAGTGAAAAAAGCAGAGTCTGTCCACAAGCAGAGATTTTCCCTTAGAAATATTGGTTGTTTAATGGATTGGTCCTCACGAAGAATATTTCATTGTCATGGGATCTTTCACTGTGTGGCAGAAACATTTAAACAATGTATGAAATGTAGTTTTTAAAGCCCCTCTTGAGTTCTAGGAAGGGCTGCTTCTGTCCTGTATTTGTTGGGGGTGAATCTTTCATGCTGCCTCTGGAGAGCACAGCTCTGTGAGCCTCACAGTGGCTCAAAACAAATTAGAAGTATTTAAACACTTCCTGTGTGTGACCTGAATACTCTTTTAGAACAATGAACCACTGGTAGTCATGTTACACCTTTAATAAATTCATTGTGTGTCCTCCCTCCCTTACAAAATGTAGTTCCCTGCCGGTGATCTAAAACATCTCAGCAGGTAAAGTGTTAGAATATTCAAAGACATTTAGCAGCTGGATCAAAAAAACGATATGATAGAACTGATTTGAAATTTACGGACTTCCTCAAAGTTAGTTTCTTATATTTTGTTTCAGGTTGCAACAGCAAATCTTGCATGGGCCTCGGTAGCAATACATCAAGTACAGGTGAGTCTGAATTCATAGACTAGGCTTATAGGGACCATTGTGATCATCTAATCTGATCGTGTGCATAATACAGGCCATAGGACAGCCCTGAGTGAATTCCTCTTTGAACTAGAGCAAGGCCCAGAGTTTAAAGGTATTTAGGAGTTGCTGTCTTCAGCTTTGCAACATCTGATTTGGGAGCCTAAAATTTATATTCAAAAGAGATTTAGGCAGTTAGGAGCCTAAATCCCATTGTCTATCCCCTTGATTAAATGCCTAAATCCATTTTGAAAAATGAGATGTAGGCTCCTAAACCAGTTAGGCATTGCAAGACTCAGTGCAGCAATGCCTAAATTCCTTTAAAAGTCTGAGCCCATAACTTAGAAAACTATCTAATCTTGATTTAAAAGTTGGCAGTGATGGAGATTCCACTAGCACCAATTGTTCCAATGGCTAATTGTCCTCGCTGTTAAAAATGTGTGCCTTATTCCAGTCTGAATTTCTTTTTATTTCATCTTCATCCATTGGATCATGTTATACCATTGTCTTCTAGACTCAAGAACTGATTATCAAAATGTTGTTCTCCCGAGATTGTGATCAAGTCGTCCTTTGGCCTAATTGTTAATTGTTTCATAGCACTTTTAAGGAGCCATAAATGACGGGTCTGATTCTTCACATTTTGTGTATTTATTTATGTCCACTTTGCATGTGCATAAAGTATTATCAGGTTGGAATGGTATTTTATGATATAAAAGGTGCATAGCGGTAAAGGTCCGTTTTCTTTATTCTTTCTATAAAGCTCCCTGCACATTCTAGGAGTAAAATTGTTTTGTCAACTACTATGAAATGAATATGAAATCTGATGAAGTAGCAATGGGATTCAAAGTCCTCACTTCATCTAGCAATATTTTCCTTTCTCTGCACTGTTAATTATATTCGGTCTCTGTAATCCTGTTGACTTCCCCAAAGAAAGAGCATAGGAAAGGGGAGTCTAGCACTTCTGCTTCACTCATTAGGTGCCTCTATGGGCTTCTTTTGGCAAGCTGAGAGAAGTGATGAACAGGATAAGGGATAAAGAAAACAAATGCTATTAGCATTCCCAGCAAGGCTGTAGAATTTGTTATGGAAGTGCAGTAGTTAAATTGATTTCATAGCCGGACCCAAAGATGCCAGTCAATGGCACCTCAAATTTTACAGCATAGAACAATAGGCAGTATTTTGTTTTAGCAGAGATGGAGAAATGTATTGCTCGTACACGTTAACGTATCCACAGCTCTGCAAAAAGATATTTAAACTTGAAGCCTGACACACAAATCTGTATTAGCTTTTTGGTACATTTTACAATGTTGTTATATGTAGCTGCTTATGCTTGTTTGTTTATATACAGATTAGACCAATAAAATGTTTATCCTACAGTTTCACTATGAGTTCAGTGCTCTCCTGGAATAAGCAACAATGTATAATGTGTTTCCCTCAGGTGTGCAGGGGTCTTGCCAAACAGACTGAACTGAATGACTTCCTGCTTGACGTATCAAAGTAAGTGTGATTTGCAACAAGACTGTTTCAGCTGAATGATTGCTTCTGTGACAGGCTCCTTTTTTGATAAGTGAAAGTTACCAATTCGTATTTTTCCTTGGCACTGTGTATGTTTGTGCTTCCCTTCCATTTTCCCTGTTTGGTTATGGGTTTCCCCTATCTTCATTTGCTCCTTTTTCAATTTTGCTCGAGGCTTTGTCTTGTACAATACAAGTATTGTAAAGTCCAATTTTATTTATTATTCACATAAGTATTTGTATTTTGATTCAAAGTCACTTCCTGTGTTTAGTGTGTCTTCTGATCATTACACTTCAAATCTAAGACATTTTACCACATTTCTACTGTTTTGTAGAAATGTATGAAGTTGCTAATGTTTAGAATGTAATTAGAGATGGCCACTGCACATGTGCATTCTTTTATATCCTTATTAGAATGTGGAGTCCATTGCTTATTAGAATTTAGAGTCCATTGCTTCCCTATAATTCAGCTATGCATTTAATTAGGAAAATAGTAAAAGAAATAATAAACATGAGTAACATGTTAATGTGGCTGTTAAAATCATAGTTGGCATTTACTTTGTTCCACAGGTTGACTGTGTGTTGTGTGAAGAAGTACTTTCTTATATTTGTTTTAAATCTACTGTCTATTAATTTCGTTTGGTGATCCATGGTTCTTATGAAGGTATAAATAATGCTTCCTTATTTACTTTCTCCACACCGTTCATGACTTTACAGACCTTTGATATATCTTCCCTCCCCCGCCTGAGCTGTCTCTTTTCTAAAATGAACAGTCTCAGACTTTTTAATCTGTCCTCATATGGAATCTGTTCCATATCCCTAATCATTTTTTGTTGCCGTTCTCTGTACCTTTTCCAATTCTAATATATTTTTGTGAGATGGCATGACCAGAACTGCATGCAGTATTCAAGGTTTTGGCGTACCATCAATTTATACAGTGGCATTATATTTTGTGTCTTACTATCTATAACTTTCTTAATGGTTTATAACATTCTTTTAGGTTTTTTGACTGCCAATGCACATTGAGCGGATGTTTTCAGAGAATGATCCACGAAGATTCCAAGATCTCTTTATTGAGCAATAATAGCTTATTTAGACCCCATCATTTTATATGTATAGTTCGGATTGTGTTTTCCAATGTGCATTACTTTGCATTTACCAATACTGAATTTCATCTGCCATTTTGTTGCCCAGTCACCCAGTTTTGTGAGATCCCTTTGTAACTCTTCGCAGTCAGCTTTGGACTTAACTATCTTGAGTAATTTTGTTTCATCTGCCAGCTTTGTATCTCACTGTTTACCCCTTTTTCCAGATCATTTATGGATATGTTGAACAGCACAAGTCCCAGTGCAGATCCTTGGGGGACCCTGCTATTTACCACTCTACATTGTGAAAACTGACCATTTATTCCTACCATTTGTTTTCTGTCTTTTAACCAAATACTTATCCATGAGAGGACCTTCCCTCTTATACCATGACTGCTTACTTTGCTTCAGAGCCTTTCATGTGAGACGTCGTCAGATGTTTTCTGAAAGTCCACTGTCTCAACTGGATCACCCTTATCTACATGTTTGACACATTCAAAGAATTCTAATAGATTCATGAGGCATGATTTCCCTTTACAAAAGTCATGATGACTCTTCCCCAACATATCGTGTTCATCAATGTGTCTGATAATTCTGTTCTTTACTATAGTTTCAACCAATTTGCCCAGTATTGAAGTATTACTGGCCTTTTATTGCCAGACCACCTCTGGTGCCTTTTTGAAAAAATTGGTGTTACATTAGCTATCAGCTAGTCATCTAGTACAGAGGCTGATTTAAGTGATAGGTTACATACCATAGTTAGTAGTTCTGCAATGTCATATTTGAGTTCCTTCAGAACTCTTGGATGGATACCATCTGGTGTACCGGTAACTTAATAATGTTCAATGTATCAGTTTGTTCCAAAACCACCTCTCTTGACACCTTAATCTGAGACAGTTCCTCAGATCTGTCTCCTAAAAAGAATGGCTCAGGAGTGCCAATCTCCTTCACATCCTCTGCAGTGAAGGCAGATGCAAAGAATTCACTTAGCTTCTCCACAATAGCCTTGTCATCTTTGAATACTCCTTTAGCACCTCGATCATCCAGAGATCCCACTGATTGTTTGGCAGGTTTCTTTCTTCTGATGTATTTGAAAAAAATTGCTCTTAGTTTTTGTGTCTTTTGCTAGTTACTCTTCAGATTCTTTTTTGGACTGTTTAATCATACTTTCATATTTCACTTGCCAGAGTTTATGCTACTTTCTATTTTCCTCAGTAGAATTTGACTTCCAGTTTTTAAAGGATGCCTTTTTGCCTCTAACCACCTCTTTTACTCTCTTTCTTAGCCATGGTGGCATTTTTTGGTCCTCTTACAGTTCTTTTTATTTGGGGTATTCCTTTAATTTGAGCCTTTATTATGGTGTATTTAAATAGCTTCCATGCAGCTTCCAGGCATTTCACTTTTGTGACTGTTCCTTTTAATTTCCATTTAACTAGTTTCCTCATTTTTGTTTAGTTCCCCCATTTGAAGTTAAAAAACGCCTATGGTGGATTTCTTTGATATTTCCATCGGCCCCCAAGAATGTTAAATTTAATTACATTATGGTTGCTGTTATCGTGTAGTTCATCTATGTTCACCTCTTGGCCCAGATCCTGTGCTCCATTTAGGACTAAATTAAGAATTGATCTCCCCTTGTCGGTTCCAGGGCTAGCTGCTCCAAGCAACAGTCATATGTTGTCTATACATTTTATTTCTGCATCCCATCCTGAGATGATATGTGTCTAGTCAATTTGGGGTTAGTTGAAATCCGCTATTTTATTGGGTTTTCTGTTTTTGGAGCATGTCTATTCTCCCTGAGCATTTCACAGTTACCGTCCCCATCCTGGTCAGGTAGTCAGTAATGTATTCCTATTTTTATACACTTATTATTCAAGCATGGAATTTCTATCCACAGAGATTCTGTGGTACAGTTTGATTCATTTAAGATTACTATATTTGACTCTATGCTTTCTTTTACATATAGTATCCATCTTTCACCAGCGTGACCTAGTCTGTCATTCTTATATATTTTGTACCTTGATATTACCACCTCCCATTGATTATCATCATTCCACCAAGTTTCTGTGATGCCGATTATATCAATATCCTCATTTAATACCAGGCACTCAAGTTCACCCATATTAGTATTTATATTTCTTGAATTTGTATACAAACACTTATAAAACTTGTCAATATTTAGTTGTCTGCCTTCATATGCTGTAACTGAATGGGACTCTTTTTCATTTGACTGTTTCCCTTCAGCTCTTACTTTATCAACTTTTATCCTCTCCTGTTTACTAGTATATAGATTATCTTCTTAAATAAATCCTCCCCTAAGGGATGTATCTCTCCAACTCATATGCTCCTCCACACCTGTTGGCTTTCCCTGAGGCCTTAGTTTAAAAACTCATCTGCGGCCTTTTAAATTTTACATGCCAGCAGTCTGGTTCCATTTTGGTTTAGGTGGAACCCATCTTTCCTGTATAAAAGTCTCTTTTTCTCAAAGATTCCAAGTTAATAAACCTAAACCTGTTCTCCCAATATTATCATCTCATCCATGTATTGAAACCCTGGAGTTCTGTCCATCTAGCTGGCCCTGAGCATGGAACTGGAAGCATTTCACAGAATGCTACTGTAGAGACCCTGGTCTTTACTCTCTTACCTATCAGCCAAAATTTGGCCTCCAGGATTTCTCTCTTACCTTTCCCTATGTCACTGGTATCTACAGGTATCATGACCACTAGTTCCTTTCCAGCACTGCACATATATCTATCTAGATGTCTCAAGAAGCCTGCAACTTTCACACCTGGCAGGCAGTTCACCATGCAGTTCTCCTGGTCATCACAAACTCATCTTTCTGTATTTCTAATAATCAAATCCCTCCATTATTATTACCTGTTTCTTCCTCATAACTGGAGTCCCATCCCTGAAGAGGTATCCTGAGTGAGAGAAGATATCATGACATCATCTGGAAAAGGAGGGTCCCAAATAATGGGATTGTTTCCCTCCACTCCTTCCCTGAGACTTTCATCCTTCTCAACAGCACAAAGGCTGTCACAGTAGGTGTGGGTCTGCTCTACTGTCTCTCTCAAAGTCTTCTCTGTGTATCTCTCTGTCTCCTTTAGCTTGTCAAGTTCAGCAGCTTTGGTCTCTGAGGGCCCTGAGTTGCTTGTGCTGACTGCACAATACAGCACCTGCATACAAGGCAGGTATCGTACATGCTGCATTCAGAGTAATAAAGTGGATAGCCCTTACTCTGCTACTAGACTTCTGCCTGCAGTGTTTCTACTCTAGCAGGAATTTTTTTAGTTGGTTGTTTTTTGGGGGGTTATTGGGCTAAGTTTAGAGTATACTTGTTAGGTGTGTCTGCCTCTCACTCTCCCTTGCAAAATGCCTTTGTTTGCTAGCTCCTCTGGTGGCTTAGGAACTGGCTTTTTAAACCCCTATTCTCTCTGAGCTAACCCACCTCCCTTTCTCCCCATCAAGGGATTGTAAAGGGATAAGGGACCAAAGGATGGCAGGCTAGAGCCTTGTTAGGAAGTTCTCAGCCTAGCTTAGCAGGCCGCTTGGCTCAGCACACAGCCCCACAGCAGACCACCCTACACTCTTTAATCAAGCAAACACACTGCAAGCAAGCAGATAACCAAACAAACTAGCAGGCAACAAGGTAACAGACACATTCGCCCCAAGTGCAAGGATCACATAGTCTCTCCTCCTTCTCATGGAGAACTCCCTCACCAAACTGCCCTGTTTGCTGCACCAGTTCACTAGCTCTTCTGGTTACTTAGGCGCTGGCTTCTTAAACCTTCTTTCTGATTTAGCCCCAACTCTTTATCAAGGGGCCCATAAAGGATCATTGGATTAACCAACAGGTCAATATTTTTTCCATTTAGTTACCTTGTTTAAATGAGGAAAGGAGGAGAAAGTAACTCTACTTAATAATAGCATTTAAATGGTGTCAGGCTCTGAAATTCACATCTCATTAAAACAAGAGTAAGGTGTTGTATTTGTTGCTGCTCTCTATTTGGGTTGTTTGTCTTTGTTTTTTCTTGTCTCCATGATTTTCTCCTCTCTCCAGTGTTAAAGACGACCTACTGCAGAAAAATAGAAAATTGTATTTGTATCTCTTTTAGCTTTTAATGAATGTTAGAAGGTTTGAAAAGGATTGTTTAAAACTTTTTTTTTTAATTTGCGCTTTGGGTTTTTTTTAACCTTAGTACGTCAGGAATGGTAAGACTAGTCCACTGCCTTTGCTGGAGGATCCCATTTACATTTTCAAAGTGTTATACAAGCGTGTGGTATCTTTTTCTTAATATTCTTTTAATTATTTTAATTCAGCTTTTGATTCAGTGCACTGATCAACACTGTGAATATGGGGTGCCTGAGGACTTACTATGCCCAGTGGAGGAACTGTATTATGGTACATTTCACTGTGTGATGGTCAATGGTTGTATTACACATTGGTTTTCTGTAGAATCAAGGATACATCAGGGATGCTTCTGTCCCGGAGTCCCCGGGCAATGCTCTGGAACTGCTCCCTACAAAGCCAGTCAGGACTTTGGTGAAGTCTTCTCTCTGTGAGCAGACTGTCTTCAGAGCAAGAAGCTCACATGGCTTCACCTTCCTGGGTCTGACCTTGGAGCATTCAGAATCCTCTGCCCCTCCATGAGCTTCCCACAGTGAGTCCGCCCAGGTCGGGTCCTCAGGAAGCCAGAGGGTCCTGCATGCCCCCCAACTTCGTAGTCAGATGTGACTCTTAGCCAGCCAGTAACACAGAGGTTTATTAGATGACAGGAACATGGTCTAAAACAGAGCTTGTAGGTATAGAGAACAAGACCCCTCAGCCAGGTCCATTTTGTGGGGTGGTGAGCCAGACAATCACGACTGCACTTCACTCCTCATCTCCAGCCAGCCCCAAACTGACTCACTCTCCAGCCCCTCCTCTCTCTGGGCTTTGTTCCTTTCCTGGGCCAGGAGGTCATCTGGTCCTTGTTCTCCAACACCTTTAGCTATCTCCTTGCAGGAGGGAAGGGCCCCTGCCATTAGTTGCCAGGAGACAGAGTACCAGCCATTTATGTGCACTGGCCCTTTGCTCTGCAACAAACTCACCCCCTAGAGACTCAAGAAATGCATAGGGAAAACTGAGGCACTCATACAGTATTCAGAGGAAACATTAAGAACAGTCCCACTTTGTCATATCTTCTTACCTACTTTATTTAATATTCTAATAGACACAGCTGATAGAGGTTAAAGGAGAAGGAGTGAATTTTGGGTAGGCAGATAATATTGCCTTATTTGGAGAGACTACTGACCAACTACAGCTAATGCTGGAAAAGCTGTGAAGAACTGCAGAACCTATAGGATTTAAGATCAATGGTGATAAAACCAAATTTATGCATGCCTCCTATAAAATGGAAATGAATGACCTGCTAATACTGCATGTACTTGGCAATGACATTGAATGGATTAATAGTTTTATCTGTCTGGGTAGTCATTTGACAGCAAGAGGTTCTGTGTCCAAAGACGTCACTCATTGTATTGGTCTTACATCGCTGGCATTTTAGCAATATCAAAGACCTCTGTTTGGTCAGTGAGATGTTTGTGTGACAATTGAGATACAAATGTTCAACATGTTTGGTGATGACAGCTCTGTTATATGGAGATGAAACATGGTCATTAAAAACAGCTGAGGAGAGGAAGTAATCGAAACAGTTTTCAGTGTCAAAAGTTAAATAGTAACACCTCGCTTAACGTTGTAGTTATGTTCCTGAAAAATGCGACTTTAAGTGAAATGATGTTAAGCAAATCCAATTTCCCCATAAGAATTAATGTAATGGGGGGGTTAGGTTCCAGGGAAATTTTTTTCAACAGACAAAAGACTATATATTTTTTTCCCTCTGGAACCTAACCCCCCCCATTACATTAATTCTGCGCGCGTGCGTGCGCACACACACACACACACACACACACACACACACACACAATATAAATTTTAAACGAACAATTTAAAACTGTACACAGCAGTGGTAGTTGTGAAGCTTGGTTAAGTTTGAGGTGGTGAAGTCAGAGGATGGAAGAGGGTGAGATATTTCCTAGGGAATGCCTTACTGCTAAATGATGATCTAGCTCTCGGCTGAGCCCGCAAGGGTTAACTCGTTGTAGAGTGTGAGGCTACATTAACAAGGCAGCACAAGTGGAGGGAGGGGAGACAGCATGGCAGACAGAAACACACACCATGTGTATGTGTGAGAGAGAAAGTTGTTCATTGCCCCTTTAAGTATGCTGACCGCACTCTAAGTACATAGCCTTTTTAAGTAGATCAGCAAGTTGAGATAGCAGCTACTGCCAGCAAGCTCCCTCCGCCCTGAGCCCTGTTGTCCCCCCCGCCCCGCTCTATAGAGAAGGGGCAAGGGGGGGGCAGGAGCGGGGGGAGGACACCATGATATTAACTACCCTCTTCCCCCCTGCACAGCAAGCAGGAGGCTCCCAGGAGCAGCTCCAAGGCAGAGGGCAGGAGCAGCACATGGCAGTTGAGGGAGGGACAGATGGACTGCTGGCAAACGATAGCCTATTGGGCTGCCACACAGAGAACTTAGAGGAGTGGGGAGCTGATGGGGGACTGCTGGTCCACCCTGTTTCCAAGCCCCCACCAGCTAGGTCCAACAGGCTGCTCTTTCTGCAAGCAATGAACAAAGCAGGCAACTGCCAAACAATGTTATAAGGGAGCATTGTGCAACTTTAAACGAGCATGTTCTCTAATTGATCAGCAACATAACAGTGAAACAATGTTAACTGGGACGACTTGAAGTGAGGAGTTACTGTATTCTTAACATCCATTGGTTTGATTTTGTTACAATGGAGGAGATACTTTGATGATCACAGCAAGTTGCATTCTTGCACCAGTTGAGAGCAAGATTGACTGCAGTGGTGGGGTTATGTCCACCGTGCAAAAGAGAGTATATTTTTACATGTTTATGGAGCTGAGGTCAAGGAAGGAGAGCAGGAGGCTGACCGTGAATGAGACTGAAAGATGCAATTTTGAAGGATCTAATAAGCCTGAATCCTCCCAGACTGAGTTTTACCAAAGGAAGAAGATGGAAGTCCATTCTATGTGCCCCCTCAACTACATCATTGCCATGTGAAGTGGCTGCTGCCACTGATGATGATTGCAATCCTCACTGCACTGCTGGACACTGTTATATCAAACTGTTAGTTCTTCTTCGAATGCTGTCCCTGTGGGTGCTCCACTCTAGGTGACGGTGCGTCCCGGCGCTGTCGATCGGAAATTTTCGGTAGCAGCGCCTGGTTGGGGCGCACGCACCCATATGGTATCTCCCATCTAGTTGGAATCTTCCTGAGTGTGTGCGCCCCACACCCTCCCCAGTTCCTTCTCAACCATCCTCGGCTGAAGACGGGACTCGGGGCAGTGCTACCTTCTCTTCCCTGGTCTCTATAGGAAACAGTAACATAGAAATACTATTAGTTACATCCCAGTTGTTTCCCTTCCTTTAATGTAGGTAGGTAGGTAGGTAGTTAGTTAGTTTTAAAAATAAAACCCTCAGGCTTGTCTCCCATTGAGACACTCCTCGGCCATCTCTAATTCATAATGCCAGGAGCTTCAGGATTCAAAAGGTGTATTTCCTGTCAGGAATCCATGCCACGGACAGATGGGCACTCATACTGTGTGAAGTGCCTCGGGGACACTCACATCCCTGTGAAGTGCCTCCCTTGCGCGAGCCTCAAGTCAAGAGCTCTTCGCAACAGGGATCTACGGCTCAAAATGCTGATGATGAAAAAAAATCCTTACAGCCGCTTTCAGAGATGGGAAAGGTCAAACCCACTCCCACACGTGCCCCCAGCCAGATCAGAACTGGTGGGCAGCGTTGCTTCACCCTCCCTGGAGCGGAGGCAAGAATCTGAACAGTCTCACAGGAGAGACTTTAACAAGGGTAGGGGGTCTCCTGCGAGATCTCTGCCCTCTGTGCTGACAGCACCAAAGGCAGGTGCCTCAGCTTTTTCTAATGCCTCAACCGCAGCTCTGACAGAGCACAGAGGCAGGGACCCGACCTCCCGTGTCAGGAAGGTCCTTGTGGCTCTGGTCCCCTCGGCACCGCAAACGGCCGTGGTGCCGGCAGCGCGCCTCTCCTCTTCACCGCAAACGGCCGCGGTGCCGGCAGCGCAATCCTCCCCTGCGGGGAGAAGAACGTTGGCACCGAGACTGTCTTCCACCCAGGCACCAGTAGCAGACCCCCTGCAGGGCACCTCCAAGCTGACAGCACTACTGTCATTTGCACTTTCTCCTGCTAATGAGCTAGAGCAGAGAGCAGGCTCAGCTCAGCCCAGGGAACAGGAGCAACAGTTTCTCACTCAATGTGAGCTTTCAGTGCCACCTGAGCTTCACTCTCTGCTCCTACCTACACAGGGCTCATTTTTTGAACCGCCGCTCTCTCCACCTGAACTGGTTTTCACTGACGGTGAACTTGATTTACAGTAACAAGCGGAGTTCTCCCCTCCTGCTTCTCCTCCATAGGCACCTCTGCCACCTCAGGTCACGGCTCAAGGCCACCAGCCTCAGCTTCCCTACTTCGCCCCCCCATGGGCGACACCTGCATTCTCCTACCCTATGCCTTGGCCTCAGTGGTATCCTTGGCAACATCCTCCTACTAGTCAGCCGCCTCCTGTGCATCAATCTCCTGCTCCATCCACTTCTAAGGTGCCTGAGCCCCCTCCTGAGTATGCAAGTTACGCCATGTCCTTAACTCTCCATTAGCCCTGGAAGGAGCCCTCCTCCCTCCGCCTCCACGGGCCGTGGATGACTGTAAACAATTTCAAGAACTTTTCAGGAGGGTGGCACTCAGTCAAGATATCCCCTTTCAAGAGGTTCAGGAGATGCAGCACAGACTCCTCAGAATCCTTCAACCGTCTGCACCCTCAAAAATCGCGCTCCCCATAAATGAAGCACTCCTGGAGCCGGCTGACACTCTCTGGCAAACCCCAGCATCTTTAGTACCAGCTTGCAAAGAGGCTGAACGTAGGTTCTATGTCCCTGCTAAGGACGCTGACTTCCTATTTTTTCATCCACCACCGAACTCCCTTGTCATGGATGCAGTTGCACAGAGTAGGAAACAGTCACAATATCGACCCACCCCGCAAGACAAGGACCTTAGACGCCTTGACGTCTTGGGCCGCAAGGTTTCTATGTCCTCCACACTACAATTCAGAATTGCAAACTATTCTGCTCCCCTCACCAGTTATGACTTTGATAATTGCTCTAAACTTTTGAATTTGCCTCCTACATTCCAGAGGATATGAGAGCAGACTTCAAATCAATCCTGACTGAAGGCCAACTGATTTCCAGAATAGCCCTACAGGCATCCCTAGACACGGCAGACACAGCAGCCTGTACAGCTGCAACTGCTGTGGTTATGCGCAGATCCTCATGGCTCTCTGCATCTGGCATCCCCAAAGAACTGCAGACCAAAGTGGAGGATCTCCCTTTTGATAAGGACAAACTTTCTCCTACCCTCCTACCTTTCCCTGTCCCTCTTCAGGGACCCTTCTCACGACCACTTACTTTGCACAGAAGTGGTGTATCTTCTACAACTAGGTGCAGTGGAACCTGTGCCGACGCAAAATCAAGGGACAGGTTTCTACTCCCATTGCTTTCTAACTCAGAAAAAGACTGGAGGATGGAGGCCTATGCTAGATCTACGCCGAATGAACAAATTTGTGAGGATACAAAGATTCAAGATCGTCATACTGGGCATAATAATACCTGCACTGGATCAAGGGGACTGGTTCAAAGCCCTCGACCTACAGCATGCTTACTTTTATATATCAATTCATCCAGCTCACAGACGCTTCCTACGATTCACAATCGGTCATGACCATTTTCAATACACAATTCTTCCTTTTGGACTCACCATAGCACCGAGAGTTTTTTTCCAAGACACTAGCCTTGGTCGTGGCTCACCTCCGCAAACATGGGGTCACGCTGTTCCCGTATCTGGATGATTACCTTATCAAGGGCAACTCCTATGGCGAGACACTTCAAGCTTCCTGTTTCGCCATCTCTCTCTTTCACAGCCTAGGCCTCCAAATAAACATCCAAAAAAATCCACTCTGACACCTAAACAGGTCGAGTTCATCGAAGCTCATCTCGACTCAATCCAGAGCAAGGCCTCTTTCCCATATGACAGATTCCTCGCTATCGCGCAGCTCAAACGCACACTCTCTATTCATCCCAGGACACAGGAAAGACTTTGCCTACAGCTCCTTGGTCACATGGCAGCCACCACCTTCATGGTTCACCACGCCAGGCTACACGTGAGACGTCTCCAGGGCTGGCTCAATTCCAATTTCAAACCCAACAGACACACCTTAGAGATGCTGCTAACACTTCCCCCCAATGTTACAGCTTCCCAGCATTGGTAAACAAGTCCAGAAAACCTCTGCACAGGGATTTCCTTCCAGCAATGTTCCCCAACACTCATGCTCACCATGGACGCTTCCCTAATCAGTTGGGGAGTGCACCTAGGGCGGCACAGGGCACAAGGCTGGTGGTCCGCATCAGAGCGGCATCCTGCACATAAATCTCTTAGAGCTCAGAGCAGTGAGGTGAGCATGCCTTCACTTTCTTCCTCTCAGAAAGAACAAATTTCTTTGGGCCTTAACAGACAACATAGTATGCAGGTACTACATAAACAGACAAGAGGGAGCCCGATCACATTCCCTCTGCATGGAAGCCAGTCAACTATGGAATTGGTGCATACGACATCGAATACAAATCATCACTTCCTACCTACCAGGCTGCCACAGCACTACTGCTGATGCACTCAGCAGGCACTTCCTGACACAACGCGAATGGGAACTGCACCCCGCAGTACTCCAACAGCTCTTTTCCCTCTGGGGCAGCTCGTCAATAAATCTCTTTGCCACGACCTAGAATCGAAAATGTTCCATTTTGCTCCAGAGCGGGACTGCATCCCTAGGAGATGCATTCCTCTTCTCACGAAACAACTCCCTCCTGTACTCCTTCCATCAATCCCTCTGTTACACAGGGTTCTTTGGAAGATTGCGGACTGCAAGGCCTGGGTCATCCTTATTGCCCCTGCTTGGCCAAGACAGATGTGGTATCTCTACCTACTCTGCATATCCTCCCATCACCTGCGGGCTCTCCCCAACAGGCCAGACCACGTTTCCCAGGACAACGGACGGGTTCTTCACCCCAGCTCCAAAAGCTCCACCTCACAGCCTGGTTCCTTCATGGCTCCAAACCCATGAACTAGCCTGTTCCGAGCAAGTCCAATATGTCCTCCTGCACAGTAGGAAAGACTCCACTCATAAAACCTACCTGCAGAAGTGGAAGCGTTTCGCCCCCTGGTGCTCACGTAATCACTTAGCACTCAATGACGTGACCCTCCTTAACATTCCAGACTACCTCCTGAAACTAAAACAGGAAGGACTTTCGCTCAGCTCCATCAAAGTGCACCTGGCGGCGCTTACCACCTTCTGTGACCTATTAGACAGTTATTCATTCTTTACCCACTCCACCATAAAACGCTTTCTCACGGGCCTGCAAAATCTCCACCCTGAAATTTACCCAACAGCGGCTGCATGGAATCTTAACCTTGTTCTTCATGCTCTCATGAAACCTCCATTTGAGGCCTTGGCTACCTCCTCTCATCTTCATATGTCCATGAAGGTGGCTTTCTTAGTTGCCATAACATCAGCAGGGATAGTTGCCGAAATGAGCACCCTGATGGCCCACTCTCCCTACATAATCTTCTCCAAAGACAAAGTCACTTTGAGACCACATCCTAAATTTCTTCCTAAAGTGGTATCGACCTTCCACCTCAGCCAACCTATATACTTACCTACTTTCTATCCCAAACCTCACAAGACTCAGCAAGAGGCAACTCTGCATACTCTCGACGTCAGGCGAGCAATTGCCTTTTATTTAGACAGAATCAAACCATTTCATAAGTCCCCATGACTTTGTTTCCATTACCGAAAGATCTAAAGGTACGGCTATCTCTAAACAACGTCTTTCCAACTGGATCTCTTACTGCATCAGATTCTGTTACCATGCGCAAAATCTTCAACCGCCAAAGGCATTAGAATTCATTCCACTTGAGCCATGTTGACATCCGTTGCCTTCCTGCACAATGTTCCCATTCCTGACATCTGCAAAGCAGCTATGGGGTCATCTGAACAAAAGTTTGCAAAACGCTATGCACTCACGCAAGACACCACGGCAGACGCCATAGTAGACCATACAGTACTATCTACAGTACTCACTGCTGCGTCTCCAAAGTCTCACCAACCATAGTGGGTACTGCTACACATCCACCTAGAGTGGAGCACCCACAGGGACAGCACTCGAAGAAGAAGAGAAAGTTGCCTTGCAGTAACTGAGGTTCTTTGAGATGTGTGTCCCTGTGGGTGCTCCACTCCCCGCCCTCCTCCCCTCTACTTTGGAGTACTAGTATGATGCTCCATGGTAGAGAAGGAACTGAGGAGGGTGTGGGGCTCACGCACTCAGGAAAATTCCAACTAGACAGGAGATACCATCTGGGTGCATGCGCCCCAACCAGGCGCTGCTACCGAAATTTTCCAATCGACAGCACCAGGACGCACCATCACCTAGAGTGGAGCACCCACAGGGACACACATCTCGAAGAACCTCAGTTATTGCAAGGTGAGTAACTTTCTCTTCTTCTTCAAGTAATGGTACCTATGTGTATTCCACTTCAGGTGCCTATGTGCTTCATGTGCCTGAGACTGGAAGAGTTTTGCTAGCAGTGGCTGTTGGTCCACGCCTATGCCCTTCTCCTTCTCATGTTCTGAAATGAGGGCATAAGGAGCAGCAGTGCAGATTGACCACCTCTACAGTTCCTCTCTACTCCAAGTGCAGTATCTACTGATCCTTTTGAAGTAGAACCTGTCCAGCCTTTGGGTATATGCTTCAGAGAATCCTTAATGGATTGTGCTATGAGGCCCCAGTCTGATCCTGGCCCCTGAGATCCCTGTGTGTATTGTCAGGAGCTCACTGGTGCCACAAAACTGGTACCATGCTCCCTAAGGGCAAGAGTGCCCCAAAACCAGACCTGGTCAATGATATTGGGAACATACTCCGTACCAGAGAGGGAAATAAGGCAGCAGATGCCTCCTACTCCAATGATACCAATGCAGCCTACGAAGGAGTCAGTACTATAGACCATGGTAAGACCAACACCACTGGTGTGACCAAAAGAAAGAAGTCTGGTCCATTGTTTTGGGTCAGTGGTTAGATACAGTCATGGGGACGCCTCCTTTTTCTTTCAGCCCCCCACACTGGGTTTACTGGGGTCTCTGGGATCCTAAGTGCAACATCCCAAATCCATAAGATCACACCAGGAATCAAGACAAGCTTCCCCAAAATAAACAGGCAACTCTGCTTCAGATCTACACCCTTTGATAAGGAGTTCAAACATCTAGACCCCTCTGGGAGAAAGAACTTCACTTCGGTGAGTTTACAGTTGTGCATAGTGAACCACCAAGTTTTAATGTGAAAATATGATTTTATTAATTATAAGAAGTTATCCGAATTCACCAACAAACTCCCTCAAGAAGATAGACTTCAATTTCAAACAATTATCAACAAAGGTAACTAGCTGGGTAGATTGGCTCTCCTGGCCTCAGTGAATGCAGCAGATACAATCTCCCACTTGATGGCAACTTCCATGGTCCTGAGATGATGATTGTGGCTCCAGTCCTCCAGATTTCCCAAAGAAGTCCAATCCACCATGGAAGATCTGCCTTATGAGGGAAATGACTTATTGAGAGGAAAGACAGATGAATCATTACATTCCCTCAAAGAATCAAGAATAATCCTTGGAATTGAAGTCTGTCCCCCATCCACAAAAACACTGATCACAAATGCCTTCCTGCTAGAGTGGGGAGCTCACCTACATGAACATGTAATGCAGGGATTCCTGGATAAGCCAAAAATCCCAGTTGCATATAAACCTTCTGAAGGTGCATCCTGTATATAATGCCTATGAACAATTCCTACTCTTTATTTAGACCGTGCACATCCAGGTCATGTCAGACAACATAACAATAGTTTATATTTGCAGTGTTGTTGTAGCCAGATTGGTGCCAGGGCATTTGAGAGAGAAATTGGATGAGGTCTCTTGCAATATGTTTTAATTCCTCTTGCTTAACAAACTGTTCCACCTTGTCTTTAACTCTGACAGTCTGAGTACCTTTCCCAGACATGAGGAAGAGCTCCGTGTAAGTTGAGAAGCTTGTCTCTTTCACCAACAGACATTTTTCCAATGAAAGATATTACCTCATCCACCTTGTCTTTCTAATAGTTACTATATCAAGTAACAAGGGAAAACAAGGTCCACCCCTCTTTGCATAGAAGTAGTAAATAGCTGGAACTAATGTCTTCACTGCTAACTCACCCTCTTCACTGTGCACCTTTTGGTCATACCAGACAGCGTCAGCACACATTTCTCCAAGGACCAGGAGTGTAAACTGCACAACTCAGTGGTATGAAGTATCTTTCAGCAATGGACATTACCATTGTGGGAGCTCTTTGCATCTGAGGCGAACCTGAAGTTCTGAGGAAGATCAAACAAGAGCGAGAGCCGATTATCCTGATTACTCCCCCATGGCCTAGACAGTTTTGGTTTTTGAGCATTCTCCAGATGGCCTCAAGCCCCTGTGTCCATATTCGCTTCTTCCCAGACCTACTGACTCAAGATGAAGACAGAATCAAACACTCAAATCCAGTATTCCTCTATCTAAACATGTTATTTGGTTGGATGACGGACAAAGAAAGAGACGCATTCAGTGGCAGTACAGTCAGGAGCGGTGCCAGGGTTTCTGACGCCCTAGGCGGATGGCCATTTCGCTGCGGCCCCGGTGGACCTACCGCAGTAATGGCGGCGGATGGTCCACTGCTGGAAAGGCTCCGGTGGAGCTGCTGCAGTGAAGCCGGCAGGCGGTCTGCTGGTCTAAAGGCTCCGGTGGACCTGCCGCAGGCATGCCTGCAGCAGGTCCACCGGAGCCTTTAGACCAGCGCACCGTCTGCCGAAATGACTGCGGCAGCTCCACCGGGGCCTTTCCAGCAGCGGACTGTCCGCCAGCATGACTACGGTAAGTCCACTGGACCCACGTGCTTCCCCCCCTTGGCAAAATAGCGCCCCTCAAAAATTCTGGCACCCTAGGGCCATTGCCTTGGTCACCTAAATGGTAGTGCCGGCCCTGAGTGCAATCCTTAGCAATAGTAGGAAAGATTCCCCAAGAAAACACTATGCCACAAAATGGAAAAGAATTCTCTACCTGAGGCCAGCATTGGTGAATGCCTTCAGAAACTTTTGAAAACCCTACTATTTTAGACTAGCTCCTTTCTCGAAAGACATGAGATTATCCCTCAGCTCCTTGCGTGTTCATGTGGTGGCTATTAGCAGTTTTCAGCCTCTAGTGGGAAGCCCTCCTGTCTTCACCCATCCTACCACAGGAAGGATTTGAAAAGGCTTATCAGAACCTTTCCACTGGTGCTGAGACCAACCCTGACATGGGACCTCCAATCTTGTCTAATTAACACTGATGAAGACCCCATTTGAACCATTAGTTTCATCTTCATTCACATGTCTCTCGATAAAGGTGGCCTTTCTTATGGCGATCACCTCAGGCAGAAGAGTCAGTAAGCTGAATGCTCTTATAGCTGACTATCCATGTATGGTCTTCCATGAGGATAAGGATTTCCTGACTTTAGGATGTAGTCTCCTAAAGTAATCTTGGAATTCCATCTGAACCAAGTCATACACCCACCAGTCTTCTTTCCAAATGCCCATGTCACTAGAGAGGACATAATACTCCACCCCCTGGATGTTTGCCAAGCCCTGGTCTTTTACCTACAGAGATGAAGCCCCTTAGAAAATTTCCCAAACTGTTTGTTTCCTTTGCCAAATACATGAGAAGATAAGCTGCCTCTTTATAGAAATTTTGATCTGAATCATGACACGTTACAAACTATCAGTGACTACTCCCCCTCAGGTGGTGAGAGCCATTCAACCAGAACCCAGATTACCTCAGTAACCTCACTTTGAAACATCCTTCTAGATATCTGCCAAGTGGCAACATGGGGTTCCATCTGTACCTTTGTTAGACCTTTTGCCCTGGTACAGGCTTCTACAGCAGAAGCCTCTTGGTTTAGCAGTCCTTCAGTATGTGGTACAGCAGCATTCCTTGCACTGTCCTCCTCAATGAATACTGCTTATATATAAGTCACCTCAGATAGAATACACATAGGGGCAATCACTTGAAGAAGAAGAAAATATTTACTTGTACATTAATTGGAGTTCTTTGAAACATGTGGCCTGTATTGCACTACCTGCCCTCCTTCCCCTCTGGTGCAGAGCCTTATCCCAGGGCTATTCACAGCAGAAAGGTAACTGGAAAGGCAGGCAGCCCTCACTCCCCCTTATGTCCTCCATTTGGAATATGAGGGAGGAGAAGGGCGCAGGCATGAACCAATGGATACAGCTAGCAAAAATTTTCTGATATCAAGAACATGCAGCACATGCACAACTCAAGTGGAATACAGATAGGGACCACACATCTCAAGGAACTCCAGTTACTGTGCAGGTAAGAAACATCTCCTTAATCTGAAGAAACACCAGGTGCAGCACAAAGGGTTGACACCTTGTCTAGAATTATACAGTAAATTCAAGGGCTGTGTGGATGAAGTCTTTCCATTGTTTTTGTGATGATGACAGAAAGTATCCAAGACTATTTTATTTTCCCAGATGCCTTGTCATACTTACAGCTTTAAAAAAAAAAGTCTGGCCCTCTATCTTACTATGAGAATACAGCAGTGTGGGTCAGCTTCTCTAGTGTGGGGGCTTCTGTGCTTGAGAGGGAACTTAGCCATAAATGGGGAGGGCAGCTGGTGTTTACGCTTCTGCTTTCCCCAGAATTTAATTTCTGCCAGGACTCAAAGTGTGTTTCCTGTCACCCAAGGCCCTCCCTCGCCAGCACCATCCATTTCTGCACTGGCATTCCCTAATGCCCCCATTGGTGCAGGTGTCTTGCATTGTTGTGCTTCCACCCACCCACCCAAGCAGACTTTTTGCTACTAGTCTGAACTGACAGAACTTGCTGTAAAACTTGGGATGAATCAAGGCCTACCTGTTTTAGGATCAGGTGGCCTGTTACATCTGACAGATTACTCTAATGTTGTATGCAGTGTAGTTGTAGCTGTGTCAGTCCCAGGATATTAGAGAGACAAGATGAGTGAGGTAATAGCTTTTAATGGATCACCTTCTGTTGATGAAGAAGAGCTCGGTGTGGCTCAAAAGCTTGTCTCTGTCCCCGACAAAAGTTGGTCCAATAAAAGATATTACCTTCCCCACCTTGTGTCTTTAGATTATCCTAAAACCTTCTATAAGCACCCCTGGCTTTAATATTTTAATCCTGGGAATTTTATAGGTAAATAAATATGATTAATCATATCAGTGATTAGGATTATCACTGTCTGCAGAAAAATATATTTCACCCACAAACTGGGAACTCACGTAGTGACAACTGTCCAAGCAGTTGCAGGTGAGGGGCTTGCACTAGCTGCAAAATAATATGAATCGCCTTTAAAAATGGTCTACACTTTATATTTTATAGAAAGCAGGTTTCCAATTCATTGAGCAAATCGTTGACACGCAGTGTTACTGGTATATTTTTTCTGTAAGGTTTTAGAATGGGTACAGAATACAAATGCTCCACATTTCATGCAGTCACTGGAAATGCAAAATTAATTTATTATATATTTCCTTCCCCCGGATCCAACACAAAGGGACCTATATATGTGCTCAAGGCCATGGGACAATGTGTTTTTCTGTCTGTAGGAATGTTGTAATCCAAGGTTTATTAAGTCTGGGTTTGTGGAAGATTTAAGCTTTTTTTACTAAAATGTTCGACTTTTATCTTTCAATACTTTTGACTCTCCTTGGACAATCTCACTTCATAGTGAGAATGAGATCTCTGTTCTTTCTTTGCAACCACAAGGTCAGTCTTTCTCTCTAGCCACACCATGCGATACCTGGGTTAATAAAGAACATTCATTTAAGTGTTTTCTAGGTTGTTGCCTCCATCAAGAAAAGTGGTTTAGTATGACATTAATTTTGACAAGTAACCTAATACATAAACCTAATGAAGTATATTTGGAAGCAATTAAATAATGCATATGTTAAAGCATTTAATGAGAGAGAGTGAGTGTGTAAGGAATACTCACCCTGAAAGGCAGCGAAGCACTGAAGCATGTGCTGAAGTGTGTTGCTAAATAGGGGCCTGAAGCAGCATATGGTAGACTCTCTATTTACTCATTCATTTATTTAATTTATTTTATTTATTTATTTTTAACAGAGTTGCTTGTTTATCTAAAAAGGACTAAAGCTTGGAACCTGCCCAAATCCTTGTGCTGCAGCAATCTAAATAACATTACTTACTATTTTTTCTCTCTTCTTCTTTACAGAACCTATTTTGATAATATAGTCGCAATAGATTCTCTACTTGAACATATAATGGTAAGCTGTCTTTTTTTCATCTTTAAATGTACACATCACATCTGTTAGTCTTCCAGTCTCTCTTTCATTCAAGTAAAGTGCAGCATTGTTGAACCATAGAAGCTGTTTATGAGTTCATATGATAGGTAATTCTAAGGATGGTCTGTAAGGAAATAGTGCTAAGGGTCCACTTGGTTTTATTTATTACAAAAACTTCATTTCACAGTTTCATATGTACTGAGTTATGGGGTCTCTGTGAACTACATGTTGATCTTAAATTTGCTAGAGAAATGGAATCTTTGTATATTTGTGTATTTTCTTAGCATTTCAACTTGTTCCTCTGACTGGTTCTTTCTACTTTCAAATCACCTCACACTGCAATACACGCCACAAAAAACCCACAATAATAGCCCTTCTGATTGAAGAGCATTGTCTGTGTGAAGCCATGTGGAAATGGCCAGCATTACTCACAGATAGTTTATCCAATGACATGTGATAGGTACAAAAGAGAGTTGTCACCTCCCAATTAGAACATAAACCGATTTAGATTCCACAATTACAGAGTGGCACAGTCAGTCACAGAATGTTATGGCAGCAATTAAAGCTAGTTGCATAGGAATAACTAACAGATTATTTAGTCAATGGATTTCCCTTTTTTTTGAGTTCATAAACCGATCACAATTTTCTTGAATTTATTCATTATTCAGAATGATTCATTGAACATATCTGCAAATAAATTTACCTGTAGATTGTTTGTTGAGTGTTTGATTATGAGCAGTG
Source organism: Gopherus flavomarginatus (assembly GCF_025201925.1). Taxonomy (NCBI): domain Eukaryota; kingdom Metazoa; phylum Chordata; order Testudines; family Testudinidae; genus Gopherus; species Gopherus flavomarginatus. The sequence goes on from NC_066620.1 coordinate 91,143,205, forward strand.
GTGTTTAGTTTTGGACAAACATGTTGAATAATTTGGTTCTCTTCCTTGATTGAATGAGCATAAATAAGAGTCAGTTTTCTGATGAGTAGTTGCATTTTTACCAATTTATAAATCACTATCCAACAATACTCTCCAATGATTGCCCTAATCTTATCAGTGAACCTTTTAGCTAGAATCTTCACAGAAAGTAAGCACACCAACAGTGCAAACCATGTCAAAGCAAATTTGTTTAGAAATTCAAATCAATATTCAGGAGAAATATTTTGCAGTCTTAATTGAATCTAGATACTACACAGACAAGAATTGCTCTGTTCAATGCACAAGAAACGTTCCTCAGTTTCAGTAGCTTTGTCTGTTCTTATTTACACAAATTGCTTCACAACATTGCTGAATATTTAAAAGCACTGTGGTAACATAACTTAATGACAGATAATGATATTCTTCTCTGTGAACAGTCACCAAGTAGAATACACACATGGCAATGCAATATGCTTATTCTTTTGTCTTCCTTCCCAACACCTGCTCTCTCAGCATTCTGCTGTACAACCTGCATTGATACTTCACAGTCAACTTCCTTTGAAGTCTGTGCCAATTGGCTTCTTCTGGGTCTGGCAGAAAGAGAAGAATGGATCTGCTAGTTTGTGCATCCACTGCAATTGTACTGTAGACCAGTTGTATCATTTCTGTGACTCACCCTATCTCCTAGAGTGAGAGAACAGCAAGAATCAATCTCCTCTCCCCAGTCCACCTCCTGGAGATTACAATGAAAGCTTTTAATGGTTCTTGTACTAACAATAGTAGCACTTCTCTGCTTATAGTCTAACAGACGTATTGGAGCATGAGCTTTCGTGGGTGAATACTCACTTCGTCGGATGCATGCATGTATTCACCCACGAAAGCTCATGCTCCAATACATCTGTTAGTCTATAAGGTGCCACAGGACTCTTTGCTGCTTTTACAGACCCAGACTTACACAGCTACCCCTTATACATTTCTCTGCTTGTTTGTCTTTATATCTTTGTTTTTTTCTTATTCAAACTCCTTAGTGAATTTAGTGGAGTAAAAGGTGCCTGACCGGGAGCACCTGAAAATCAAGGTCGGTCTTTATCCACAGAAGTAGTGCAGCCTGGGGAACAGGAGTGCAAGTTTCCCCACACACTGCCTCATTAATGTGTTTCAGTACTATTCTGAAGGCTCTGCCCTAAAGGGAGAGATGATAGGTTGGTCCCCTTCAGTCCTTGGCCTCGCTATTACTCTATTTACAAGGGTACCTGTTGTGACTGTATCACCTGACTGTCAATGTCAAGCTGGGTTGGATTTGAGCCAATGACCTAGTGAAGAAAGGCTTTGCCAAACCCATTAGGCATCTACTCCACAAACAGTAATGTTTTAAGCAGGCAAGTCTTACAAAAATCGGTCGTGACAAGATAAATGACACCATCCTTCAAGAGTTGAATGTATTAGAACACAATGCCTTGTGATGTCTTTTAAAATATTGATGCTTTACAAAGCACCTGATACGGTTTCAGAAGGTACGTAGGGAAACCTCCCTTACTGTAATCCTAGGAATTGTCAAAGTGGTTTAAATAGTTCCTCTGTTTTGAGTGAATAAAGGAATAATGGGAATGGCTACACTTCTTAATGAATTCCTAGACACCACGGTGCAGATAAGTGATGGTCACATTAACACCACCCTATACTGAAAACCTGCCGACCGCTATGCCTACCTTCATGCCTCTAGCTTCCATCCCGGGCACACCACACAATCCATTGTCTACAGCCAAGCACTGAGGTACAACCGTATCTGCTCTAACCCCTCAGACAGAGACCAACACCTACAAAATCTCCACCAAGCATTCTCAAAACTACAATACCCGCACGAGGAAATAAGGAAACAGATCAACAGAGCCAGATGTGTACCCAGAAGCCTCCTACTGCAAGACAAACCCAAGAAAGAAACCAACAGGACTCCACTGGCCATCACATACAGTCCCCAGCCAAAACCCCTCCAACCCATCCTGGACAATGATCCCACACGTTCGCTGGCCTGTCCTCGCCCACAGACAACCTGCCAACCTGGAGCATATTCTCATCAGTAACTGCACACTGCACCATAGTAACTCTAACTCAGGAACCAATCCATGCAACAAACCTCGATACCAACTCTGCCCACATATCTACACCAGCGACACCATTACAGAACCTAACCAGATCAGCCACACCGTCACCGGTTCATTCATCTGCACGTCCACCAATGTAATATATGCCATCATGTGCCAGCAATGCCCCTCTGCTATGTACATCGGCCAAACTGAACAGTCTCTACAGAAAAGGATAAATGGACAGAAATCAGATATTAGGAATGGCAATATACAAAAACCTGTAGGAGAAGGCTTCAACCTCCCTGGCCACACAATAGCAGATCTTAAGGTGGCCATACTGTGGCAAAAAAACTTCAGGACCAGACTTCAAAGAGAAACTGCTGAGCTTCAGTTCATCTGCAAATTTGACACCATCAGCTCAGGATTAAACAAAGACTGTAAATGGCTTGCCAACTACAAAACCAGTTTCTCCTCCCTAGGTTTTCACACCTCAACTGCTAGAACAGGGCCTCATCCTCCCTGATTGAACTAACCTCGTTACCTCTAGCTTGCTTCTTGCTTGCATATATATACCTGCTCCTGGAAATTTCCACTACATGCATCCGACGAAGTGGATACTCACTCACGAAAGCTCATGCTCAAAAACGTCTGTTAGTCTATAAGGTGCCACAGGATTCTTTGCTGCTTTTACAGATCCAGACTAACATGGCTATCCCTCTGATACTTGACACATGGAGAAAAGATACCTTGGGCCTGACTCTCAGCCTGCCATCTGCTCCTCTTGCATCAGTCTGGTGGCACCAAGGAGCCAGAACACAGCAGGATCTCTCCAGCTGAGGATTTTTCCAGCGTGAGGGGAGCCTTCAGCTCGTGTAGCTGGGTTCTACACAGGTCGCAGCATAAAGGGTAGGATATAGAAAGTACGACAGGACTGCTGTGGTCCAGCAGTCCCTGGCTGGCTGTCGGTACCTATGTAGTTGGCATAGAATTAGCCCCAGAATCAGGGAGCCACACACAGATTCTTTGCAGCCCGGGCTGAGTTCAGTGCACATTGGTACAGATGAGAATCTGACCCAATATTTTTATCTCTTGCTATTATCCATGACAAAAATGGCACTTTTTGCTTCTTTAGAAATAAATGCTAACTTCAGAATCCTAGCATTTTTGAATGTATATTTAACACACACACACATACACACGATATTTTAACAAAAATCATGCACACAAATGTAGAGTTGTTAAAATGTGAGATTAAGGTCTGGCCCTTTTGTCTGCTGTAAATGAACATATCTATGGGGTATTCTTCACAATGGCAAAAAAAATCAGCTGTGTTTGTGTTTTGTCCAGCTGAAATAATCATGATTAGAGCATTCAATTTTGAGAGTGTCTCCTAAAGTCCAGTTTTGTTTTTATTTTTTGCATCCTTTTAAAAATCTGGTTGGGATTGTTACTGAAGGATTTCACGTTTGTGTGTGTCCTGGAGAAGCCTGAAACTGTGTGTATGCAAACCCTTATATTAGTAGTATAAGATGAGAACACTCCTGCTATACACATGCTTTTTAATCTATATTTTCAGATGTCAGAATATAATTTATGTAATATATACAGTAGCATTAAATCCTGTTACTTCATAACCAAATGACTACTATGCTACATAATACATTTGAAAAATATTATATAAAGTCTTCTTTTACTTCAGCTGAAATCATACACTTGGATAGTCTCTGTACATTGCTCTCTCTCTCCTTTTTTTAGTTGCTGCAAACTAATTTTCTGAAAAGTGACCCCACAGAGTAGTGTGTGGGAAGTGTTAACCTGTTCTCATTTGAAGTGAGAGGAGGAATTCAGAGATGAGATTTTTGCTGTGTCCTTAGGTCACACTGTTGGGCCTGGATATTTTAGAACTCTTAGAAAAGGATATGCATTGTGTACTTGAGTCAACCAAAAGTACTTTTGGACTTTATGCATAAATTTATTTTTCAAGGCTTCTGCAGATGGGAAGTTTGGTGTATTTTGGGCTAAACTGTGCCCTTATGAGCTGCACTATCATATACACAAGAGGGATTGTGTTTCATGTACTCAAGAGTTAGATCTTAATCCCAGAATTTTCTTGCTCTTGTATAGTACAGAAGTAACCCAGGTAAGCACTTTAGGAGTTAAGCATGTTGTTATTTTCAGACAATAAATATTTATCTGGTTTATCATTTAAAATGTGGAGTATTTTATTCTTGAGAAAACACTTTGAACCCCAAAGGATTTGACGTCTCTCTGTCTTTGCGGGCAAGGACTGTCATTTATCATATGTCTGTTCAGTGCCTAACATAGAGGGGTCCCAATCTGACTGAGGCATCTAAATGCTACCACAATACAATAAATGCTATTAATGATAAAGGATGTAAGAAAGCAAGGACTTGTCTTCTTTATTTTATAAAAAAAGGGGAAAAGAAATGTCAGAAAAATCTCATCGAGCTCTAATTTTAAAGTAGGATGCAGCAATGCTTCTTTCTTTGGCCTCAAAGCACATTTTGATAGGTGCATTTAGCTGTAATGATATAGTGACTGGTCAGTCTGCGTTTCCATTAGGAACACTGTTTGTTCAGAGTTTTAGAAGTCGTAATGCCCATAAAAAGTTCTTTGATATTTTTACATCTTCAAATCTATTAAAGTATTTGAAAGTAAATCATTTTAAAAAGTAGGGAAAAGGTTGTCAGTCCAAAAGCAAGGACTTTGTACCCACAAAATACCCCTCTTCAATGGTGACCCATTTTTCTCTTTGTACATCACCCACTGAAGCATCTAAAAAAAAACCCTGACTTTTAAAATGTAAATGTTAAAACTGTAAATGACAGCTTGATTTAAATTATTGTATAAAACAAAAACATTATTTTTATGTGTTAAGTTGTAGCCTAAATTATTTTAGTTGAGGAAACTTCTGGAAAACACTTTCTCTATTAAAAAAGCTGGCAGAACTTTCATATCTGAAGGGTCTATCTTCATGAAGTTCATCTGAACCTCATGATGGTTAATCTTAGTTTTGTTCTTTGTCTATAGATATATGCAAAAAACCTGGTGAATGCAGACCGCTGTGCACTCTTCCAGGTTGACCACAAGAACAAGGAACTGTATTCAGACCTTTTTGATATTGGAGAGGAGAAGGAGGGGAAACCTGTCTTCAAGAAGACCAAAGAAATAAGGTAGGAACAGCAGAAGAATGCAATTTAATTCTAACTAGCGATGTGCAGGTATCTTGTTACCCAGTGTCTGTGCCTACTTGCAGGTGCCTACCCTGACAATACTTGTCATACTGTGATATCATTCCCACCAGGACCCGCCTCCAGAAGGTAGTACTTCTGGGAATGACATTGCAGTGCCATCGAAACAGCGTCTCTGAAGCTATAACGTCACTCCTGGAAATGCCGTCTTCCGGAGGCGGTCCTTTTGGAAATCATGTTGGGAAAAAACACAGGTGCTCCAAGGTAGGTAAAGGAGCAGGTGTTAAATTAAACCCCCTTATCTACAGTTCTGCAAGTGCAAAACACTTATTGGCGTTCTGAAGATCAATTTAAATTTGACATGTTCTTTCACACACATGCAAAGTAGGGAAATTATAGTGGGTAATTCTGGTTGGGGAATCAGGCATTGCTAGTAACAACTGGTCGGATCTAATCAATCCTTTTAAGGTGGGCAATCCATTTACTCTTAGTTTAGTGTCTCCTTGCCTCACCTGATATGATGAATCTTGACTTTGTTCTGATTTGAATAATTGAGATTTTAAAGTGCACTTGAATTGGTCAATTTTAAGCTTTGCACAGGAGTGTAAGGTTACACAAGCTTCTGTGAGTATTTTTAAAACAGATGCATCATCTACATGGTACAAATTGCCTCATTAATGTGTACATTTTACACATACACCCCTCCTTAGTGGAAAAAAAACAGCCAGAATAACAAGGTAACTTTTAAATATTTCAGTTTTTGGAGAGAATGATAATTTATATAGTGCCTTTCATCCAGGAAAATCCCTAGTGGATATAGGTTGAGATTTTTCAAAGCAGGGTAGGGGATTTGGGTCCACATTGTTTTATAATTAGTGAAAAAATGTGTGACTAAATCCCATGAATTACTTCAAAACCTTTCAAACATAAAATATACACAGCTCTTCACTCAGCAGTGACATTCTAAAATGGTTTATTCAATTGTTTCTTTGTATCTTTAAAGTTATAGCATCAGATATGGTTCATAAAGGAATGTAAGTCAGATTCCCTTACTCTCAATAGGACTCACGTAGGCTGATGTTTATTCTTTCTTACTACATTGTCTGCATGAGCATAAGGGAGTCTACACTGGTGCAGTTTACGTACAAAGGAGCAAGAAGATGGTGTAAATTAAAGAAGGAGGTGACCTGCTTACACTTTCTTACACCCTCCTGATAATTGATTTTCTTGTTTACAGTCCTCTTGTCTGTCCCCTCAGTGCGAGAATTACACAAATTTTGACTTAGAGTGTAAGAGAGTCTTAGGCAAATTCAGGGGTGATGTATAAGGTTCCGAACAGGGCAACAAAAATTATTAGGGGTATGGAAAGGCTTCCATATGAGGAGAGATTAATAAGACTGGGACTTTTCAGCTTGAAAAAGAAACAGGTAAGGGGAGATATGGTTGAAGTTTATAAAATTATGACTGGTGTAGAGAAAGTAGATAAGAAAGTGTTGTTTACTACTTCTCATAACACAAGAACTAGGTGTCACCAAATGAAATTAATAGGCAGCAGGTTTAAAACAAAGAAAAGGAAGTATTTCTTCACACAATGCACAGTCAACCTGTGGAACTCCTTGCCAGTGGATGTTATAAAAGTCAAGACCATAACAGGGTTCAAAAAGGAACTGGATAAATTCATGAGGGGATAGGTCCATCAATGGCTATTACCCAGGATGGGCAGGAATGGTATCCCTGGCCTCTGTTTGCCAGAAGCTGGGAATGAGTGACAGGGGATGGATCAACTGATGAATACCTGTTCAGTTCATTCTCTCTGGGACACCTGGCACTGGCTACTGTTGGCAGACAGGATACTGGGCTAGATGGACCTTTGGTCTGACTCAGTAGGGTCATTTTTATGTTCTTATGAAAGGACTGTAATATATACATTTGCAAGAGGGTAAGAGTTTGTCTGAAGTAGTCTGAATTGGTATAATGCTGTAATTGGTATACATGTTGTGGGGATAGGCAGAAGAAGGTATAGCATACACCAACTTAAACTTCTTCTAGATGTACAGTAGAACCTAAGAGTTATGAACACCTGGAGAATGGAGGCTGTTTGTAACTCTGAAATGTTTATAACTGAACAAAACATTATGGTGGTTCGTACAGCTGAATGCTGACTTAATACAGCTTTGAAACTTTGTTATACAGAAGAAAAATGAAACAAGCACAGAGTTTCCTTACCTTGTCAAATCTTTTTATAAACGTTTGCTTTTTTTAAGTAATTTACATTTAACACAGTACTGTACTGTATTTGCTTCCAAATGAGGTGTGTGGTTGACTGTTCAGTTCATAACTCTGCGTTTCTACTGTACTGAGTAAAATCCTGGCCCTAATGAAGTCAGTGGGAGTTGTGCAATAGATTTCAGTGGAGCAAGGATTTACCCACTTTGACTAACAGCTGTGTGCGGCCCACCTTTGAGCATCTCTGCTTATTTCACCCATGCTTCCTTTGAATTATAGAAGCCAGAAGTGTTTTATGTTTTATCCCAATTATATTCTTGTAATAATATTGACTGCAGGATTTGTATGATTCAACTATAGTATGCTTCATGTATTTGATTTCATTGTGGAAGGTCTACAAGATTCTGTCAGTAGTAATGCATCTTAGCTTGCTGTAAAATTAAATTTATCCATGAGATTCGTTCAGAAAATAGCATGGATATAAGAGATGCAATTGATAAATTGTAAAGTAAACTGATGATTTAAACACAAGTCATCAGACTGCACAAATATAATTGAATGTAATGAACATGAATTAGAAATAACCTCTAATCTTATTATGGGCAGCAATCCTTATTAACCAAAATGATTGTAGTATGGGACCTTTTTTAGCTCTGTATCAGGGGTGGGCAAACTACGACCCACGAGCCGGATGCGGCCTACCAGCCATTTTAATCCAGCCCTCGAGCTCCCGTTGGGGAGTGGGGTCTGGGGCTTGGCCCACTACAGTTGGGGAGCAGGGTCGGGGGCTGCCCCACATGGCTCTAGGAAGCAGCAGCATAGCCCCCCTCTGGCTCCTACACTTAGGGGCAGCCAGGGTCTCTGCTCTGCGCGCTGCTCCTGCCACAGATGCTGCCCCTGCAGCTCCCTTTGGCTAGGAACCACAGCCAATGGGAGCTGCAGGGTCTGTGCCTGTGGAAAGGGCAGTGTGCAGAGCCACCTGGCTGTGCCTCCACATAGGAGCTGGTGAAGGGACATGCCGCTGCTTCTGGGAGCTGCTTGAGGTAAGCACCGCCCGCAGCCTGCACCCCTGAGCCTCCCCCTGCACTCCAACCCCCTGCACTGGCCCTGATCCCCTCCTGTCCTCCAAACCCTTCAATTCCAGCCTGGAGCACCCTCCTGCATCCCAAACCTCTCAGTGTGCAGAGCCTGCACCCCCAGCTGGAGCCCTCACCCCCCCGATCCCCTGCCCCAGCCCTGATCCTGCTCCCACATGCCTAACCTCTCTGTCCCAGCCGAGAGCACCCTCCTGCACCTCAAACCTATCATCTGCAGCCTCACCCCAGAGCCCACACCCCCAGCCGGAACCTGCACCCATTCCCACACACCAACCCCCTGCCCTAACCCTGATCCCCCTCCCGCGCTCCGAATCCCTCGGTCCCAGCCCAGAGCACCCTCCTACACCCTGAACTCTTCATCCTCAGCCTCACCCCAGAGCCCGCACCTCCCCGCCCTTGCACTCCACCCAAGCCTGGAGCCCCCTCCCACACCCTAACTCCTCATTTCTGGCCCCACCCTGGAGCCCGCACCCCCAACGAGAGCCCTCACCCCCTTCCCACACCCCAACCCCAATTTTGTGAGTATTCATGGCCCGCCATACAATTTCTATTCCCAGATGTGGCTCTCAGGCCAAAAACTTCACCCACCCCTGCTCTATATCCATATAAAATATTTTCAGTAGATATCTATATTATTCCTTAGAATTCCTTCTTGTATTTCAAGAATTTTGTCCTTACAAACAACAAAATTAAGCTGGTTTGGACTGAAGGTACATTTGTATGTTCAGGGTAGTGTACAATGAAACAGATATTTATTCAAACTGTTCATATGCTGATCAACATGTTTCTTTAATATGTGCAGATTTTCTATTGAGAAAGGAATAGCGGGTCAGGTAGCAAGAACAGGTGAAGTCCTTAACATTCCTGATGCCTATGCAGATCCACGCTTTAACAGGTAAGACATTCTTTAGTTACAACTAGGACAGGAGAAAACAAAATAGCTAGCTTTTTACTTAATGTTCCACTCAAATTTTAAAGACATTGTCAATTGATTAGTACATTTTCATGGAATTAAGGGGTCGTGATGAAGAAACAAACTTGACATATTTATTTTCATAGCATTCAATCTGATCTTGTGACTGTATTCTATTAAAATGATTTTGATTCTGTTTTACCAAATAATTAAGGAAGCATTAGTTAGTTTGTTCTAGATAGAAGTTTGCACAGCTGGATGGACTATTGCCCGCTGTACATTAATAACCTTAACTCAATCTGATTGATTTAGAAAATAGATGTATTTCAGTCACTTGCTGACCAGCTAAGTCATAAACATAGAATTTTTAAAACATTTTCAGTATTTTTATGAATGAGCTGACTTAATTGGCTGAAGTTTCATTTCTTTAACTTTTAAATGGGTATTATAATAATGCATGCATTTAAGTGTTACATTAGTGAACCCTGTGTATATTTAAATCACCTTTCTAGGGAAGAAGGGATGACCTTTAATTGTTGTCCTTCTCTTTCTCCTCCCCAACTCTCCAGAGAAGTTGACCTCTACACAGGCTACACAACCAGGAACATTCTGTGCATGCCTATTGTGAGCCGAGGGAGTGTAATAGGCGTCGTGCAGATGGTGAACAAAATAAGTGGAAGTGCCTTCTCTAAAACCGATGAGAACAACTTTAAAATGTTTGCAGTCTTTTGTGCTTTAGCCTTACACTGTGCTAATGTAAGTTTTATCTCCCAAAAGCTTAATATGAAGTGTGAAGAAAATAGTTCTGTCAGCTATTGGTTGTAACATATAGAGTTAGGATCAGTTTGGGATTTTATCAATTCCGCTTCATCTTTCAAATAATTAAAATTGATTAATAATTCTGTTTTGTTGAGCTAATGGGGCATCAGTAATATGTTGATTCTTTCACAATAAGGATTCAGTTGATTTCTTCTGAAATAATTATGCAATTGATCTATTTGTTATATACAGCTAACGTAAAACAATATACTCCAGTCAAAGTATGTAGAGCACCACTTAACTCTGTTCAGATATGGTAAATGGGCCTGAGTCATTTATTCAGGTTCAGAGTATGTATTTTACACAGTTTACTGCATGGTGGTGGGAGTGTACTCAAATACCTAGCGTGGCGAGAGTATATCAAATACATTTGAATATACATTTATTTTAACATCCTGGACTTTCCACATATAACTACTCATGCATGTAGATGAGTGTTGATGCTATTATTTGTGAAAGTCAACCTTTTATTTATTTATTTTTTAAGGAAGATAACTGTTCATTTATAAAGTATAAAAACATTTATAATCATTACCATATAGGTATAAAATTGCAATATTGACCATTACAAAAAGGAACTCAACACATTTTATTGCAGAGAAATCTTGTACAATGACATAGTCAAGCCAGAGTCTCATAAGACCCCTTTTACAGCACTCTGACAGTCTAAAGGGGAAGTCAGTTATATTTACACCCACTTCAATCCCTCTTTAGAGTGGTATAAAGTGGTCTTAGTGTAAATCAGGATCAGGACCAGTCAAGGTCCTCTATTGGACATGGATCTACCATGTTAGAGGATGAACCCTCAAGGCATGTCCCACCTGGGGATTTTCTTCAAATGTAGTGTAATTCTCTTTACTTGCTTACAATCCATACCATGCCTAATATAGCTGAATTTCAGTCTTTTAATATATATTGGACTTGTTTTTCCCTAGTGCTGAGTGGTAATTTGTTCATTCTCTGTTGTGAAAAACGCTGTCCCTGAAGCAACAGTGCAAAAACATTACTTGGAGAAACTCAGTGGGAGATTGAAAATGTATAGAAAATACTATTATTTTAATTACCTCTTTTGGGCTAAATTGTGGCTTGGTTAGTGCAGTGGTGCAAAAGGATGCAGTGTGACCCTTTGTCAGTTCTGCACCTTCTATCCACATCATAGGTCATAGCAAGGGCACTGAAATAGGCTTTGCAGAGCCGCTACCTTTTTGAGTGTCCAGGTTTAGACACCTTAAAGGGAAAGGACCTGATTTTCAGGAGTGCTCAGTTTCCATCTTCATAAAGTCTGGCTCTTATAAAATGTGTCAGGTCAGGGCATCCAAAGTAACTAGTCAGTTTTGAAAATGTAAGCCTTTATTCTCAAGAATAAATGTTTGATCTTGAGGGAAACAAGGCTTTATCTTTGTAACCGAAGTCCAGTGTTAATGAATAACAATTGTTCTTTCAGATGTACCACAGAATTCGCCATTCGGAGTGTATTTATCGTGTAACGATGGAGAAGCTGTCCTATCACAGTGTTTGTACAGCAGAAGAATGGCAAAATCTCATGAACTGCGCACTCCCTACCCACATCTGCAAAGAAATTGAACTGTGAGTCTTTTGTCATTTCAGCAGCAGCAGCTATAACCTGTCTTTGGCTCATAAAAATACATTTTCCATGTACAACAAAGGGTTTGTGGAAACTGTTATCAAAGAAACATCCTAAAGCTATCAGGATTGATTTTTGAATTGCCTTGCACCTTGTTATATCTGTGCAAAATAAGTGTAACACAGATGTAAAATGTTACCTAATCAGAGTAGAAGCATTTTGCATCCGTTTTGCACGTGTAAATAACGATATATTTTGCACAGCAACAGTAAATCAAGCCCAAGGAATGTAGAGAAAAAAGATCTATTAATTAGGCTTTATTTGCATGGGATCTCTGCTATCTTAATCCTACCAGTCCTCCTGTAGTGAATGAGGCTTCCTGGGGAAACCAAGTAAGGAACACCTGACTTTCTGATCATATAAAAAGCAAACCACAAAAAATATGAAAATACAGAAGCTCAGTGATGCAAAGCGTTGAGCACTCTGGCTCCAGTCCAGCAAGGCATGCATGCATGTGCTTAAGTTTAACTGGGACTACTCATGATTAAAGTTAAACATGTGCTTAAGTGCTTTGCTTGTTGGAGTGCTCAGCAGTTTTCAGCATTAGGCGTTAATGTAGGATATTCTTTGCAGTATAATTTCTAATGCTTTGTTGAATGATATTATATAACCCACCTCCTAAACAAAGTTATTTTTACTTTTAAATATGGGCAGGCTTTCTTTCTGGCAACACAACCCCCCATTGTTCTAGAATCTGAACATAGGTAATCATTTTCCGAACAATTCATCTACCTTCAGATCTGACACACCTGCTGTGCTGTTCAGTGTATTGCAGACACTCTTAACATTTAGTTAGATTCAATGGGAAGTAAATAGAACATTTCAGCACAGCAGGTGCAATGAAAGGGGTTAATTAATAATGGACGACCATGCAGCTCTGCTATGCTGGCCTCCCAACACGAGCTGTGACTGTTGATCTGACGGGGGGGGGGGGGGGGGGGAACATCAACTAATGAAGCATAAAAATACAGTATTAAATCCATAAATTTTGACATTTTAATTTAGTTTCTATTAAGTAGAAAAAGCTCATTTTTTTTCTCCTACAAAAATGAAACCTGGTGGAAGTTGCATCCAGTTCTTGAAATAAGTAATTTTCAACCAGCCCTGAAAACACCAGTGAATTTCTCATTATATATGAGCCATCCTTACAGCTTTTTGTGGCAAAAGATTAATTTGAGTTTGAATACTTTTGAATGACATCATAACTCCCCTCATTATCCTAATTCAACAAAGAAGATTCTGGTAACTGTCTGACACATTCTTTAAACGATATAGTTCTCTTAAAAAGGGAGGATATTTCTATTAAGCAAATAGGGCCAGGTCCTTAGCTGATGTGAATCTGCATAGCTTCATTGAAGTTAGTGGAACTACACTAACTTGAACCAGCTGAGGATCTGGTCAACAACATCAATATAGTTCAGAAACAAGACTATGCTGCCAGGTGAGTATGTCATCGAGCTCTTTTTAGCCTAATTACAATAAGAATTAAAATATATTTGCTGCTGCTGAACTTAAATATTCTTTATGTCAGATACCACTTTGATATCGGTCCCTATGAGGATGTCTGGCCAGCCATTTTTGTCTACATGGTCCACCAGTCCTGTGGTGCAACCTGGTATGAATTATAAGTGTTTTTCATCACTATTATTTTGGTTCTGTGATTATTATTATTATTTTTTCTTAATATATATAGTAATGAAACTCCTCAGGCATGGATATTTTTTTTTTAGTAACATAGTACACCTCATCTACACAGGAATCTAGTAAGCAAATTGGATTTCCAGGCCCAGGTTTTGTTCCTCAGCTGGTAGGGCTGGGGATGTTGTGGGGTAAGTGAGTTCAGTTCCAAGTGAGGAAACTGTTCCTGTTGGACAACGGCCCTCTGAGTAAACAGCAGCATTGCTCAGTTCTGAATGGATATGCATCTGCTGCTGCTCAGTGAGAAGGATGATGACAGCTTTTTATATATGGAGATATTCCTATCTCATAGAGCTGGAAGGAACCTTGAAAGGTCATCAAGTCCAGACCCTTGCCTTCACTAGCAAGGCCACATACCACCCCTAAGAGATTTTTGCCCCAGATCCCTAAACGGCCCCCTCAAGGATTGAACTCACAACCCTGGGTTTAGCAGGCCAACGCTCAAACCACTGAGCTATCCTTGTCCCCCCCATAGTAACCTCTCAATAGTAAAGGAGAGCTAAGGTCCATCTACACAGGATTTCAAAATATAGCTGCTGAATTAGTTTAAAATATTATTTAAATAGTGTCTAAAAAGATATTATCTGTTACAACAGTGGACAAGAATAGAAGACATGAATGGCTATTCTGCCCCATTCCTGACCCTCTCTGCTCCCTTCTGCCTCCATGCTGCAAAGTGGATGAGCAGTAGCCCCTCCTAATTACAGCACCCTACTTCACAGCAAAATCATCTTGTTTCCAATGCCAAAAGTCTTTGGTTCCAGAGATAGGGGGTAAATTTACTTCTAAATTTCTTCTTCTAAATTTTGTTTTCCGAGGGGTTTCAATTTGTTGTGGAAAAAATTGCACCAAGTTGAAACTTTGCTTAGTGAGTCTCAGTCCACAGATATTTTTAAAAAATAAATAGATGTGAGAAAAAATATTTTCAGAGGAACACTGTCAAGATTGGGAGGCCTGGAATTTAACATCCTTCAACCCATCCAAATATATTTATTATTTTGACGTTTCATATATGTTTTTAAAATATATATAGAAAGAGAAAAAAGCTTCTTATCTCTCCAAATCAAAGTCTGCAACTGTCATAACATTGCATTCAGATGCTGAGGGTATTGAGGGTTAGAATTATGCCATTTGGCACAGTCTTGTATAAAGGTAGAGTGTAGCTGTTAAGCTGTCCACGGAGAGGGAGTGTAGTGAAAGAGCTGCAACTCCAGTAACAATTTCTTGCTTGCTCCCAGTGAGAAGTAATATACTGCTGCCCTCTAATGAGAGCACAGCAGTAGAGGGAATAGTTATATTCTCGGCTGAGGTATCCTGTCTGTGGTGGTTTTGCTTTTAGTGGTGATTGTCCTATACTTTAGTAGTTTCTGAAAGTAAGTAGTCACGGACAGATATTTGAACAGCATGGAAGTGATCGTTGTAATGTGTCTGTTCTGAGAAATATCCTATTTCAAAGAATATTTTTAACAAATGTTTGAAAATGTCTGACTGAAACCTCTGTAATTTAAAAAAATGAAGAAAAAACACCAAACATTTTGTGAAAGACAATATGCCTCTCGTTTTTTTCTGATGCAAGGCTAAAGTTCTGTAAATGTTCTGATAGTAAATAATAAGCACGAAGTACTATATTTTTCTGTCTAAATAGCTTCTTATAGTAAATGTGTTTACATTGTTACATGATAGGTCAGAGCCATTTAGCTCTGTTTTTTCAGCCCACATATACTGTAAAACCAGGACATTAATAATGCCACTATATTAGAGAGCAAGAGAACCAAAGAGAACTCACCCAGATGAGGTCAGACAGTCAATTCACACCAACTAAAAGGAAGGGATTTATGCTTAAAGTGTCCACGTCATCCTTAACTTTCCATGTTCAGCCATAATATTGCAGAACTCACCATGTGGTTGGTAATCATGCATATGACATACATTTCAATATCCAGGCATTTAAACTTGAGTGAAGTATTGTGTATGAAATGTAACTATTAATGAGGAACTATTATATAGAATCAAAGTTTTAGTTCTTCTTTGAGTGCTGGACCCTTTGTGTATTCCACACGCGCATGCGTACCTCTGAGTGGAATACAGATAGGGACCACACATCTCAAAGAACTTCTAGTTACAGTAAGTAACTGCCATTTCTTCTTTGGTCTCCATGTGTATTCCTCTCATGGGTATGCATGCCCACGTGTAATACCGGTAGGGACCATCTATCTTGAAGTAAGTAAGTAACCTCCATTTTTAGACACACAGTCAGTATCAGTATAGTAACTAGCTAATGTCATGTAGAAGAAATTATCATGCTACAGAACAACCCCCCAGTTCAAAGAAACTGTGATGATAGGTTGGAAGAATGGTCAGTTTGAAAGAGCACAGAATTGGAAATCAGGAGACTCGGGTTTAATTCAAAGACTTGGGTTCAACAGATTTACTGTGTGACCTTCGACAGGTCATGCAGGGCCTTTTGAAAATTTTACCTTTAAACTATTCTGTGCCTAAATTTCCATTGTGTAACAATGAGAATACTGCTTCCTGCTATCTTGCAGGAGTGTTATGTGGATAAAATCCATTAGTGATTGTGAGACATTCAGACACTTTTTTGACAGGGGCCACATAAATACACTGACAATCAGAAACGGTGATGCTGGTAGATATTTTTAATGCTGCGTGCTTATGCTTAATCACATAATGCTGATTTAGTAATCCTTTTTACTGCTACCCCCCTCCTCCAATTTCTTTTGACCACCAGTTTGTTTTAAGTAATTATGGTAGGTAAACAGGCTTACAGATAGGTTTCCTTAAATAAAATAGCCTCTCAAATTATCTGGATTGATACATGGATTATGTTCAGAGGACGTCAATTGTGGTTAGAGTGACAATAACCCAGTAAAAAAGCCAGTGAGACTCTTTCTGGACCCGCTGCATGTTCCAACAATTGGAATGGAGTCATAGACAAAAATGTATCAAAGAAGAAGAAAAGAGGAGAAATTGTTATGTTTTCTTGCCAAACATTGCCCACTTTAAGCTCATTATTTCTCTTGAAATTATTAGCAGTAGATATCTGTTTAAGGAAGCAACAGTCAGGGATTCTGAGGGTTTTTTGCAAATGAACTCTGAGAGTTACTTAGGAAGATTGACTGACGGCATTAGAACATGGCAGACCGAAATCAGACCACCACCTTGGATTATACTCTCACTATTGGAATCTAAATGTTTCATAATTCTAATAGGTCTTAGAAAGGGAACCAAATCATATATTTTTTGTTATAAAGAGTGGGTTATTTTTGGGTGAATTAGAATTATTGTCATTTTTTCCATTCTGTTTCTTCTCTCTCACCCATTTTTTTCTTTGAAGCTTTGAACTTGAAAAGCTATGTCGTTTTACTATGTCTGTAAAGAAGAATTATCGCCGTGTGCCCTACCACAACTGGAAGCATGCAATTACAGTCGCACATTGCATGTATGCCATACTTCAGAACAACCAAGGGCTTTTCACAGACCTGGAGGTAAGCATGGGGACCATAGTACTCTCATGAAATCTTGTAATTCGGACAGCAATATAATTCTGAGCTAGGAAGGAAGGTGTCAATTGTCCTGGAAATACATACAGTATCTTTCCTCTATTATTGTTTTGCTTTGAGTTTTTCTGTAAACTTATTCTCTGTGGGCTTCTCCATAAAATTTGGTCTTTATATACCCAAAGTGGTGTCCTCAAGATGGCACTCTCCCATACAGTGATTGCCATTAAAAAGTCAGCGTTTATCCATGCTTGCCACACAGTGTTGTCAGCAACACACAGCTATTCTAAATACAGGAAATAATGTGATATCTGGTGCTACTGTTTGGTAATTGTGTGTAAATGTTGACTTTCTAATGGCAAACTCTGTAAAAGATAGAAGCCCTTCTAGATTTTTTTAAAGCAAAGGAGTTCTTTCTCTAAGTTAAAGCTCGCTTTCTGTACAATTCAGATGTAGATCAGGATGGATAAAATTACCATCATAATGCTTACAGTCATGAAAAATGATCTTTAAGCCAAGTAAAATTAGAATTCTTACACAGCATGATGATGGTTGTTCAGAATTTTAATACTGTGCAAGAAATAATTTCCAGATCTGAAAGAACAAAATGTTTTTAGTTCAGCAATTGATTTAGCTGGAGTCCATGCCATATAAGATTTCAAAATGTATTTCTTAAATTGGGAGTTCTTCTTCAAGTGCTTGCTCATATCCATTCCAATTAGGTGTGCGCACGCCACGTGCACGTTCGTCGGAAGATTTTTACCCTAGCAACACCCGGCGGGTCGGCTGGGTGCCCCCTGGCGTGGCGCTGCTATGACACCGAATATATACCCCTGCCAACCCGTCTGCTCCTCAGTTCCTTCTTAAACCGCCCCTGTTGGTCGTTGGAACAGTGGAGCGCGGCTTAGCTGATCTCCACTTCCCTAGCTATTCACTCGTTCTAGTACTTATTGTGTATATAGTTTTATAGTTGTAGTTAATACTTTTATTAACCTTTTGTTAACGTAGTCAGTGTATATACTTCAGAGGGTTGGGGACTAGCCCCTTCCCCTCTCCTGGTGCCCAGGCCCATGCCTGATTCACCGGGCTTCAAACCGTGCTCGGCCTGCCTGTGGCCGATGCCAACGGGAGACCCCCATGACTCCTGCCTAAAGTGCCTGGAGGAATCCCATCTTACAGATAAGTGCCGGATTTGCAAGTCGTTTAAGCCGCAGACAAAAAAGGAGCGGGACTTTCATCTTAAGCAGCTCCTAATGGAGGGGGCCCTCACACCTCCGTCTTCGGCATCGAGTGCCACACAGTCCGCGCCGGGGAAAAGTGCCTCGTCGGCACCGGGCAGCGCCGGCACCGCCAAGATGCCCTGGCACCAGCCGTCACCGGCCCAGAAGCCAGCCCGGCACTGCTCCCTCTCCCCACGTGCCAAGAAGGTCAAAGCTCCTGCGGCTCCGATATCTACACCGCAGTCTGAGCATCAGCCAAAACCAAGTCACCCGGCACCAACAGCTGCTGCGGCATTGGCAATCTCTGCACCATTGATTCCGGCCATGCAAGAGCCATCAGGTCCCGTGCATGACAGCTCCCTGGCACACGCCTCAGTAGAGCTTATCGTTCCCACCACGCCAGAGACCTTTTGAACGGCGAGGGAACTCATTGCCGTAACAGAGACCACCCTGCCTCAACCCCCAGCGCCACCGGTGCGGGTTGTTGCATCAACAGGGAAGCCTGTCCTGGTCCAGCCACCTTCCATCAACGCCACAGGCAGGCACCACTCGAGATCGAGGTCTCGCCAGTGTTCCTGATCTCGCCGCCGGTCCCAATTTAGGTGCCGCTCGCAGTCCCAGTACCGATCTCCTTCTCGGTACCGGTCGTATTCACGGCACCGCTCAAGATCCCGCTCTGCGGACCGATACTCCAGATGGTGGTCCACCTCCTGGCACTGTTCACGCTGCAGCCGCTCTCACCATACAGCTTCACAATCCTGGTCGACCTCCCGGCACCGCGCTGGTCGCAGGTCCCGGTCAACCTCTCGGCACCGGTACGACTCCCGGTACCGTTCTCCAGTGCTGCGCGACGTACGGTACCCTGCATACAGGGCTCCTCCTCACGTGCTATCTGCTCTGACATGGCCATCACGGCACTCATCTGAGTCTTCGCACGCTGACAGCGCCGCATATGAGGATTCAGAATGGCAGAGCCGTGTCCTCCAGGAGGCTCAGGGCACGGAACAAGCGCCTCAGTGGTTCTTCTGGACACCTTGGGCATATCACCAGGCCCAAGGCGAACCCACGCTTCCATCTCGTTCCACCCCGTCGGAACATCGTGCACTAGAGGCCACTGTTAGCCGCCCTCCTCCAGCGGGTACAGACGATTCGGCTCTGGCTCTGGACCCTCAGGTGTTCCCGGACCCTGATGCTTCTCCGGAACAGGAGTCACTAAATGAGCCAACCGTGCCGGGTCTGTCGTCTTCCTCTTCACCAGACGAGGCAGTAGCCAGTACTTCGTCATCGGACCCACCCCCGATCGACCTCCGAGCCCACCAGGACCTTCTCCGGCAAGTCGCCTTAAATATCAACCTCCAGGTGGAGGAGGTCCCGGAGGTGGAAGACCCAGTCATAGACATACTGTCGGCGGATGCCCCAACTCGCGTGGCTCTGCCATTCATCCGTTCCATTCAAGCCAAAGCGGACACCATTTGGCAATCTCCGGCGTCTATACCTCCTACGGCCAGAGGCGTGGAAAGGAAATACATGGTACCCTCTAAAGGGTACGAATACTTATATACCCATCCTCCTCCATGCTCTCTGGTCGTTCAATCTGTGAATGAGAGAGAGCGCCATGGCCAGAAAGCCCCTACCCCAAAATCACGGGAGGCTAGAAGGATGGATCTATTGGAGGCGTAAAGTGTACTCCGCCAGAGGCCTTCAACTGCGGGTGGCTAACCAACAGGCCCTGCTCAGCAGGTATAATTATAATACCTGGCAATCGGTGGGTAAGTTCATTGAACTGGTCCCACAAGACTCCCGCCCAGAATTCCAGGCCCATCTGGAGGAAGGGAAGAAAGTGGCATTGACTTCCCTGCAGGCCTCACTCGACGCTGCTGATTCGACGGCCAGAACCGTGGCCTCGGGGATTACAATGCGGAGAATATCATGGTTGCAGATCTCAGGTCTACCTCCTGAACTGCAACACACTCTTCAGGACCTTCCGTTTGATGGACAGGGCCTTTTCTCTCAGAAAACAGACCCTAGACTCCAGAGTCTCAAAGATAATCGCATCATCATGCGTTCCCTCGGGCTGCATACTCTGCAAACCCAACGAAGGTCTTTCCGCACCCAGCCTCAGCACCCTTACCCCCCACACAGGCCACGACAAGACTTTAGCAGGAGGCGTGGTCGCGGGAACCGCAGACGGCAATTGGGTTCCCAAGGGGGCCAGAATAATGGTCCCGCCAAACCATCAGCAGGACCAAAACCGAACTTTTGAAGGTGCGCCCGAGAGCAGAGCACCAATCCTTCCCCAGGATCCCCCTCAGTTTTCCAACCGCCTTTCCTCCTTCCTCCCTGCGTGGGCCCAGTTAACCTCAGATCGTTGGGTCCTATGCATGGTTGAATTTGGATACCACCTCCAATTTATTTCGCCCCCTCTTTCCCCATCCCTCTTCAGGGACCCCTCTCACGAGCAATTCCTCTGGCAAGAGGTTCGTATGCTCCTCTTCATCAGAGCTATAGAGGAGGTGCCGGAGGAGTTCAGGGGCAAGGGATTTTACTCCCAGTATTTCCTAATCCCCAAGGCAAAAGGAGGTCTGCGACCCATCCTGGACCTGCGCAGTCTCAACGTCTTTCTGAAGAAGTTGAAGTTCCACATGGTGTCCCTGGGGACCATCATCCTGTCCTTGGATCCCGGAGACTGGTACGCTGCTCTCGATATGAAGGATGCATACTTTCACATCACCATTTACCCTCTGCACAGACGATGCCTACGGTTTATGGTGCACCATCAACATTTTCAATTTGCGGTCCTTCCGTTTGGCCTCTCCACCGCCCCGCGTGTGTTTACAAAGTGCATGGCTGTAGTGGCCGCCTTCCTCCGTCGTCGGCGAATACACGTCTTTCCTTACCTAGA
This sequence comes from Gopherus flavomarginatus, assembly GCF_025201925.1. NCBI lineage: Eukaryota > Metazoa > Chordata > Testudines > Testudinidae > Gopherus > Gopherus flavomarginatus. Next base: position 91,164,557 of record NC_066620.1, read on the forward strand.
TGACTGGCTTATTCGCGGGACCTCCCGAGGCCCAAGTTACCAGGCATGTTGCCATCATCACGGACCTATTCGAGCGGTTGGGCCTGATGATCAATCTAGAGAAGTCTACTCTAGTGCCCACTCAAAGAATAGAATTCATTGGGGCCATTCTAGACTCCAAACTCGCAACAGCCTGCCTTCCACTACCCCGGTTTCGGACACTAGTTTTGGTCGTAGAAAGCCTTCAAACTTTTCCGATGACCTTGGCCTGCACCTGCCTCAGCCTTCTCGGTCACATGGCCGCGTGCACTTTTGTAACCAAGCACACTAAACTACGCCTGCGTCCCCTTCAAACCTGGCTTGCCTCAGTTTACCACCCAGGCATGGATGCCATAGACATGGTCGTCACCATTCCTCGAAGCATCTTAGGCTCCCTCAACTGGTGGCTAACACCTTCCCTGGTACGTGCAGTAATGCCGTTCCAACCGAGACAGCCCTCAGTATCCCTAACGACGGACGTGTCGTCTCTCGGCTGGAGGGCACACCTAGGCCATCGTCGCATGCAAGGCCTCTGGTCATCTCAAGAGCTAGTGTTGCACATAAACGTCCGGGAGCTGAGGACAGCCCTCCTCGCCTGTCAGACGTTCCAACATCATCTGCAGGGCTGTTGTGTTCTAGTACTCACGGACATCACAACAGCAATGCACTACATAAACAGAGAGGGACATGATCCTCCCCCCTTTGTCAGGAGGCGATCCAACTGTGGGAATTTTGTATAGCCCACTCTATAGACTTTGTAGCGTCCTTCTTCCCAGGGGTCCAGAACACTCTGGCAGACCATCTCAGCAGATCCTTTCTCTCCCATGAGTGGTCGCTTCACCCGGACATTGTACATTCCATCTTCCAGAAGTGGGATTTTCCCCACATAGACCTGTTCGCTTCCCGCAACAACAGGAAGTGTCAGAGGTTCTGCTCCTTCCGGGGTCTCGCCCCCGGCTCAGTATCGGACTCCTTCCTAATCTCTTGAGCGAACCGCCTGCTTTATGCCTTTCCACCCTTCCCGATGGTGCACAGGGTTCTCGTAAAGCTTCGCCGGGACAGAGCTTGACTGATCCTGATCGCCCCTGCGTGGCCCTGACAACACTGGTACACCATGTTGCTGGACCACTTGATAGCCAGCCTGATCCCCCTGCCCCTTCATCAGGATCTGATAACGCAGGACCACGGCAGGCTTCTCCACCCAGACCTGCAATCCCTCCATCTAACGGCGTGGCTCCTGCATGGTTAACCCAATCAGAATTACGCTGCTCTGCCCCGGTGCAAGAGATACTCCTGGGTAGCAGGAAACCTTCTACTCAGTCTACTTACTTAGCCAAGTGGAAATGGTTTTCTTGCTGGTGTCAAACGAGGGATGTCGCACCTACGGAGGTTCCCATCCCCACTATTTTGGACTGCCTCTGGTATCTTAAACAACAAGGTCTCGCTATCTCATCTTTGTGAGTGCACTTGGCGGCTATTTCTACTTTCCACCCCGGAGAAGGTGACTACTCCGTATTCTCCCACCCTATGGTCTCGAGGTTCCTCAAAGGCCTGGAGCGTCTATTTCCTCTGATATGATGCCCCGCCCCTTCCTGGGACTTCAGTTTAGTTCTGACGAGACTTACGTCCCCCCCATTCGAGCCATTGGCAACCTGCTCACTCCTATATTTGTCATGGAAAACAGCCTTCCTTGTAGCCATTACATCAGCTAGGAGAGTCTCTGAGCTTCGGGCTCTGATGGTGGACCCACCATACACGGTGTTCCACAAGGACAAGGTGCAGCTACACCCACATCCGGCATTCCTCCCTAAAGTAGTCTTGGCCTTTCATCTCAACCAGGACATATTCCTCCCGGTCTTCTTCCCCAAACCGCATACATCTCGTAGGGAGCAGCAATTACATTCGCTCGACGTCCGTAGGGCGCTCGCCTTCTATATTGACTGTACGAGGCCCTTCCGCAAAACGCCTCAACTCTTTGTTGCAGTGGCAGACCGGATGAAAGGCCAGCTCGTCTCTTCTCAGAGGATTTCGTCCTGGGTAACAGCGTGCATCTGGACTTGCTACGATCTAGCTCATGCCTCTCCAGGTCATATTACCGCACATTCTACCGGGGCCCAGGCCTCGTCGGCCGCCTTCTTAGCTCGAGTACCTATTCAGGAGATATGTCGAGCAGCTACAAGGTCTTTGGTACACAACTTTACTTCCCATTATGCCCTGGTGCAACAATCTAGAGACGATGCAGCTTTCGGCTTAGCAGTTTTGCATTCTGCAGTTTCTCACTCCGACCCCACCGCCTAGGTAAGGCTTGGGATTCACCTAATTGGAATGGATATGAGCAAGCACTCGAAGAAGAAAAGATGGTTGCTCACCTTTGTAACTGTTGTTCTTCGAGATGTGTTGCTCATATCCATTCCAAAACCCTCCCTCCTTCCCCACTGTTGGAGTAGCCGGCAAGAAGGAACAGAGGAGCAAACGGGTCGGCAGGGGTATATATTCGTTGCCATAGCGGCGCCACGCCAGGGGGCACCCAGCCGACCCGCCGGGTGTTGCTAGGGTAAAAATCTTCCGACGAACGTGCACATGGCGCGCGCACGCCTAATTGGAATGGATATGAGCAACACATCTCAAAGAACAACAGTTACAAAGGTGAGTAACCGTCTTTTCTTCCATTCTCAAGACAACAGTTCTAGGGTTCAGATTTACATGTGTGTATTGGATGGTGTGGGGATTTCTTGGATGAGGGGGGAGGTGGTTGGGTTTATTTATATATTTTCAACCTCTCAGAACTTTGACAAAAATGATTTGGTCTTAGAGAGAGATTCTTTGCCCAAAACACAACATTTCATTTGGGTGGTATTTCGGTAAACAACGTATAAAAGAAAAACTACATCCTGTTCTCTATGCTTGCAAAATTCCCATTTAAAGTCAGTGCATAGTATAATACTTTTTTTTTGCACAAATTTCACTATAAAATGCAGTGGTATTTCACAGGGTATCTTTTTCCCCCTGCTTCAGAGGATCATAAGCCTGGAAGGCACCCCCTGGGTCATTGGGTGCAGTCCCCTGCTATCGTAGGCAACTTGGTCATATAATCCCATTAATAAATTTATTAAACTCAATTTTAAATCTAGTTTGCTTGCTCCCACTTCTGCTACTGGGAGGCTGTTCCAAAATCTCACTTCTCTGATGGTTAGACACAGTCTTCTAATTTCCAGACTAAATTTATTCATGGCCAATGTATAACCATTTGTTCTTGTGCCAACATTGTCCTTTAGTTTAAATAGCTCTTCTCCCTCCCTAGTGCCTACCCCCAGATGTATTTACAGAGAGTAGTCATATCCCCTCTCAGTCTTCATTTTGCTAAACTAAACAAGCCAAACTCTTTCAGTCTTCTCTCGTAAGGTGGATCCACCATTCCCCTAATCCTCCTATTGGTCCTTCTCTGCACCTGTTCCAGTTTAAATTAATCTTTCTTCAACATGGGCAATCAGAATTGTACACTGTATTCCAAATGAGGTCTTACCAGTATCTTGTACAATGGCATTAATACTTCCCTATCTCTACTGGATACTTCTCGTGGGAGAAAGTACAGAGGGTGGATTCCAGTTTCCTTCCCTGAATGATTCAGCTCTTCCTCCGTTTGGTTACATTTCCTTGTTGGAGAGAAGCAGACCCTGCTGTCAGATATCAGCAGGTGCAAATTTATGTATTTTGATCACATCAGGCATAGAGATGGAAATTAACTTGAAAAAGTTATTATGGAAAGGAATGGTGGCAGGTCATTGCAGTAGGGGACGACCAGCAAGGAGATGTGTAGATGGTGTGCAGCAGATCCCTGGGAGGTCAGTGGCTGAGTGCTTGAAGTTAGCAATGGATCAAGAAGCCTTCCAAAAATTCTGCTAACAATATCACTAAGTTAGACATGAATAAATATATTTTACTTATCTCTACTAGAAATACCTTGTCTGTTACATTCTAGGATTGCCTTTGCCTTTTTCATTGCCCCATCACATTGATGTCTCATAGTCATCAAACAGTTGACTAATGCACACAGGTCTTTCTCCTCATCTGTTGTTTTCAATTGATGATTCCCCAGTTTAGAACAGAAATTCTTGCTGTTAGCTCCTAATTGCATGACTTGGCACTCTGTACTGTTAAATTTTATCTGATTTCTGTTACTGCAGTCCTCAAGGTCATCCAGTTCTTCTGGTATCACATTCTGATCCTCCTCTGGATTGACAATGCCTCCCAATTTTGTGTCATCAACAAATTGTATTAGTACTTCCTCCTTTTTGTGCCAAGGTCATTAATGAAAATGTTAAATACATTTTGTTCCAACACCAGTCCTTGAGAAACTCCACTAGTAACCTCCGTCCAGCTCAATAGTTCTTTAGGTGAATCTGTTATCTCCCCTTTAGCCAGTTCTTCATCCACCTTACAGTTCTTGTACTAATCCCCATTTTCTCCAGTTTAACTAATAATTTCCCATGTGATATCAATAAAAGGCTTTATTTAGCTCCAAGATATCAGTTAAAGAAAGATATCAGGTTAGTTTGACACAACCTACTTTTGGTAAACCCATGTTGTATTGTATCCCATTTTTCATTTGCCTCCACATCTTTAATGATTTTTCACCTCAGAATTTGTTCTAAAGCCTTACATACTATTGAGGTCGGACTAACAGGTCTTTAGTTGTCCAGATCACCTTTTTTCCCTTTCTTAAATATAGGTACTACTTTTACTGTTCTCCAGTCATATGGTACCACCCCAAATCTGACAGATTTATTAAAAATCTTTGCTACTAGACTTAAAATGTTTTGTGCTAATTCTTTTAATATTCTGGGATGGAGCTTAGCCAGTCACCTCAACATGAACATATGAAGCTGTTTGAGTTTAAATAAGACCATTTGCATTTGTTTACTCGCACCCATTTGCCATCCTGCCTTTGCCCCCATATTCTACATTAGCATCCTTACTGAAAATGGAGACAAAGTATTCCTCTAGCTCGGTGGTGCCCAACCTTTTCATCTGGCAGGCACCAGACGAAGGACCACTGCAGCGGTGGAGCACCCACCGAAATGCCGCCGAATTTCAGCGGCATTTCGACGGGAACACTTCTTGATGACGACACTTGTTGCCAACAACTGACGTCGCTGAGAGGTGTCCCCTCTGAAATTCTAGAGCGACGCCTCTCAATGATGTCACTTGTTGACAGCAAGCGGCGTCATCGAGAGGCGTCCCCACTGAAATGCCGCTGAAATTCGGCGGCATTTCGGCTGGTGCTCTCCCCGGGGCCAGGACGCGGGCGCATTAAGGGGACCACTGCTCTAGCTTTTGGGTCATAACTAGATAAATCTTAATCTCTACACTTCCTCACTGCAGAGTGGCTCCAGTTATTTTCTTGTTCTCTTTTTATTCATATGGCGTAATAATCTTTTAATATTTGTTTTAATTTCCTGTTAGCATAGGAAACAAAAGGTTCCGAATATCCTCAGTAGTCAGATTATATTCTATTCGATGCACAGATTCTCTCATCCTCTGTGTTTGGAAAGCACCTAGCACATGTAATAATAAAAATTGTCATCCTTCAAGACCTTCAGGGCTGGGGTAGAGTGTGGCATCACCTTACCAGTTGCTAACCAAGGCTGGTGGAGACCAGTGGATGTCTGGTATTGCAGGCAAGCTCCAGGATCCAGAGCTTTGGATCAGGGCTGCCCAGTGCGTAGACATAGAGCTCATGGTTGTTGCTAGTTGTGGGTGTCCTGGGCAGAGAGCTACAGTAGCAAGGCACTCAGAGTCCCAGGATAAAAGGTGACACAACTGTTCACCAGTCTGAATTGCACCCCAGAGCTTGACACTAGTGTTCTAGTTCAAATAAGGATTTTATTTACAAATTCTTATCAAATGCAATTTGTCTATATGGTAGAGAGCCTGCAATATAAAAATTTAATTCTGTGTACTATTGTGCAACTTGTATGGGAAAAATAATCTAAAACTAATTAGCATCCTTGTTTTGTCCTCCTGTAATTTAAGAACAGACAGACCAATTTAAAAAAAAATGCGATAAAAAAACAAAACAAGGTCAGCTTGTTATGTTGCTGTTAAATCCCATTAAATAAACAATGATTCCTTCCAGGCCACAGAATCTTTGGGCTGGATTCTCTCTAGTCTGCTAAATCCACTTTGCTCCTCTCTACTCCCAATTCTCTGCTGGTATAAGGTGGACCTTACATTACTGGCGTAAATGAGCTCTGCTTCTAGAAATAACCAGCTCCTCATGCCTCCTCCTTTAATGTGTCTGAGCAGAGCTCAGGCTGAGTGTAGAATGTAGCATTTTGTCTTCAGATGAAGTATAAATTCGTTGCTTTTCCCCACTCTCTCTTTGGACCATCACACACAGACACCTATACATACACACACATAAACACCTAACAAAAATGGGCCCAGTTGCCCGTCCTCTGCAATATGTAGGTGTATTCTTTAATTCTGCAAAGTCCCCCTCCTGGAGTTTCTTCCATATCCTTCCATTTGGAACAGGGTTTGCCTATTACTGAAGAAACAGTAGATTGACTCTCAGTAACTATCTGCATTGGCTTTTGGGCCTCTTGCTTCTCTCCTGGACTTCCCTAGCTTGTGAAAACTTTTCCCCCATAGTTCTTCTTTAAAGGGGGGTTCTCCAGCACAGAAGGGTTTCCACTATCCGACTAATACAGCCTCAACCTGTATTTAATTGTTTAGTAAATTGATAGACGGGTACTGGGTGGAATGATGTATGTTCCCTGACTCCTTCATCCTCCTCCCACACAGACTATTGGACCCCTCAGTGGATCTGGGGCCAGGTAGCTGATACACACACACACAAGTGAGAAGGTCAAGTTCAGTTCATGGATCTAATGAGAACAATTTGGCCAAATATGTTTACACTCTGTGTAACTTCTGTGATAAAAGAAAGCTATAGTCTGTGCATCTGGTGGACAACAACATAAAAGTTTAGAATACCAGGAAAACATGCTTTAAACAGGAAACTTGAAACAGTTATACTAATAAAATGGAAAAATTGAGAGCATCAAAAATCCATTGCATCAAAAATCCATGGACAAACTGCCATTTGGTTTCTTTTTAATTTATATATTGTAGTGTGACTCTACAATATTTAAAGAGATTAAAGTGAAATCTAGAGGCGAGGCAATGCATCTCTTCACTTCTTATATTTTCTTTGTGTTTGCCTCACACATTTCTTTAGCGAAAAGGTCTCCTAGTTGCGTGCTTGTGTCATGACCTGGATCACAGGGGTTACAGCAACAGCTACCTTCAGAAATTTGATCACCCTCTGGCAGCTCTTTATTCCACCTCGACTATGGAGCAACACCACTTCTCCCAGACAGTGTCCATTCTGCAGGTAGGATTACTGAATGCACTAGAGCTTAGAATCATTGTAGTGAATGTAGAAGACTCAGCATTTCTTAATAGCTACTTTTTAAGCATGTTTCATTTCATTACTAGATTTGCAGTGCTGGTTTAGAAAATAAAAATATGTGCAAGGGATGTGGCCATGTTTTATTACAGCAAGCCTGTATTCCACTATTGCCAAATCCGAAGTGTTAAAAAATCAGGAGTCAACCACTCCTTCCCCGCAAATCTTGAGATTTTCATAAAACCCCATAGATTTTAAAAAATAAAGAATTGAGGTTTTTTTAATTTGCTGTCTGGTTTCTGAGCCTTTGGGGTGCACTTGGGTCATGTTTTGATTCTTTTTTCTCTAGCTGTGAAAGCCTAGAAACTTACTTGTTTTTTAAATGAAAATTTCCCTGAGACTCCCATATTGTCAGATGATTCCAGCAGCTGATGCTTCAAGAAAGAGTAGGTCTACGCTGCACTCTGAAATGTGGTTGCAGCTCAGGTAGGCTTACGTTGTCTCTACGCACACTAGCATGGCTAAAATGGCAGGTAGATGCCATGGCATGGGCTAGCAATGCAAGTAGGTACCCTGGGTCCCCGGGGTGCTGGTCCAGCCCGCACTAAAGTCCCATCACTGCACCTGAACTGCTGTTTTTAGCCATTCTGGCACAGGTAAACAGATGTTGGATTACTGTGTAGACATACCTAAAATGACCAAATTTGAGACTTACAATAGAATCACAAGAATTGGTAACAGTGCTTTAGTGTTTTATTTCAGAGTTATAGTAATCTGCTGTAATAAATTCCTGGGAGAATTAAATGTGTGACTTTAAATGTGCATGCATCCTTTACCTAGGAGCAAACATATTTTTTGGCATGCATGGAAAAATGTACATAATAGTTTGATTGTTTTCATATGCTTTCTTCTTCTTCTTCTGTGATTTAAAAATAACTGTTTTAAATATTAAATTCTGTATGCCAGTGGGTCCATAATATGAAGTAGTGCCTTTGTGTGTTGAGTTAATACAAACCTACTAAGAGCGTGCTAACCGATTTCAGGAAAGTTAAACTTAGTGATAAGTATTTTGTCATTCATTAAAAATAAACTGCTGTTGAACTGGAAAGAGAGAGACGTCATAGCTACAAAAATAGCTCCTAGTCCTTTATGATTTCTGTGCTCACTGTTTTTCATTTTGGTGTGTACATTCCCTATACACACCCTTTTCATGATAATGTGTCTCTAATTCCTTGGTAACTTTTTTTTCTCTTCCTGGTATTTCAAGGACCAGGAAGAGAAATATTTATTTATTTTCTTAAATATCTTATCCGCTATTCATAAAAACATGTTTTCTGTATCACATTGATAAGCACATGATGTGATTCATATTTTTAGGAATCATATACGTGGAAACCTTTACAGAATGTAAGCCTTAACTCTTAATGTTCCTTCATTTAGGAGGGTGTAAATGAGTCCCTCAGTGTTAGTGTGGCATTAGATTTTTAATATTTGTTTTTCAAATGAGTTTATATACAGTGAGCAAGAAACTCAGTCCTATTAAGACTTCTTTGCTACTCTGGCGATGCGAAGCAAACTTAAATCAGTACTGTAATGGTCTATTTGAGGTTTCCTCTGCATGGTGGAATCCCTGAGTTTTGTACAGATCCACGATAGCTGCTCTTGTGCCACATCCTAGCCCTGGCAGTTGGGCACAGGGTGGTGTTTTGGGATATGGAACATGGCCAGAATGCTGCTTTGTATGCTGAAATACTGGCAGCCAAAATGGTCACTTGAGGACACTGGTGGCCAGTGTCACATAAAGCAGCCTTTAGGTTGCTCTGTTTTGCACTAGGGACTAGATGGCCCCAGGATCAGAGAACCTTCTTAGACTAGCACCAACCAGAGCTGAGGGATCTGGCCTTGTATGTCAGCAGTAAAAATAGTAATCGTAATAGTAAAAATGTTACATTAATTAGAACTTTATAGCTATTTGTTTCAACCATTGTAAACATAGATTTATGCCATACTTATTTTTAGGGCTGTCAAATGATTTTAAATCTCATGATTGTGATTTTTTTTAAACAGTTACGATTAATCACAGTTTTAATTGCACTGTTAAACAATAGAATACCAGTTGAAATTTATTATAAATATTTTTGGATATTTTTCTACTTTTTCAGATATTTTGATTTCAATTACAACACAGAATACAAAGTGTAGAGTGCTCACATATATTATTATTTATTATAAATAAGAAATGGGCAGAATTATCTCCCATAAATGTAAACAAACTTGTTTGTCTTGGCAATTGGCTGAACAAGAAGTAGGACTGAGTGGACTTGTAGGCTCTAAAGTTTTACATTGTTTTGTTTTTGAGTGCAGTTACGTAAAAAAAAATCTGCATTTGTAAGTTGCACTTTCATGATAAAGGGATTACATTACAGTTCTTGTATGAGATTAATTGAAAAATACTGTTTCTTTTGTTTATCTTAACAATGCAAACATTTGTAATAAAAAATAATATAAGTAAGCACTGTACACTTTTGTATTCTGTATTGTAATTGAAATCAATATATTTGAAATTATAGAAAAACATCCAAAATATTTATAATAATTTAAATTGGTATTCTATTATTGTTTAACAGTTTGATTAAAACTGTGGTTAATTGTGACTATATTTTTAAATCTAGTTAATTTGTTTTGCATTAATTTCTTGAGTTAACTATGATTAATTGACTGCCCTACTTATTTTGTATAAATATAGAGGATTCCAGTTACCAGTTTTAGCTGATCCTGGAAAGAATCAAATCTGATCATCAGACATGCATTTCACATAGTGTTCAGCAACATAACTGGCATACCCAAAGTGGCAGCTTCCATTAGTACATAAGAAAGCAGCCAGTTCTTGTAGGTTAATACTGTGTGCAGAAACAGTCAGAACCATCTGGTCATGTTAGTGTTCCTAATATTGTAACTTCTGAGGTCCTAAAAGGTGCCTACTGCACACCTTGTGGTGTTATGCCACTGCATAACCTTAGTAATAGAACATGGAGCATATTAATGGTAATCATGCAGCAAGAGTAGGGAAAACAATAAATGCCAAAAATCCAGACTAGGAGAACTCTGTTAAACACTGTCTGGCACTAGAGTGCTGACGATGGATTAAAATGAGTTTCTTGAAACATCCTTTACCACGACTTGGGACATTGTCAAAGGAACATTGAGACACAAATGGATTGTTTTTTCTTTTCATTATTCACAATAAATATGTTTGTCCAAGCAAAATGTTATAAAATAAAGCTCACATTCCTGGTGATGGGCAAAAACAAGCCTATTTTATTTGTACCAATACGAAATTGTTTTAGAACAACTTATCCTTAAGGATAATGCTTGACAAAAGGCAGGGAGACTTTTGGTTATGGTCTGCACAAGTGGCAATTAAATGTTGAAGCACATCCAAGTGTAATGTATTTTTAATGTTTTCTGTTTATATGCACCTTGATTTGGCTAGTTCATCCTTTTTCCTTCCTGCCCCCTCTGGGTTTTAGCAAGACCTTTAATTAATTGTTTCCAAAAGGAGAGAAACATTGGATAGTGCAGAGTTTTCTAACTATATGGTGTAGCTTTCACTAGCAGCCACCATATGTGGATATTGTTCATTACATATGGTTTAATGATAGCAAAAATGGAAAGGGCATGAAGCATGGCATGTTGCCATAGTCTCCACAGTGTAAGACATTATTCTCTCTAGTTCATAAGTCAGCTCATTCTTAAACAAAGATGCCTTTCCCTAAATATACACACATGAAAGTACTATACCTAATTTCATTTCGAAAGAGGAAATTGCATCAGCTAATGACAATTAATTACATTTTATTTAGGGCACTTTAATCAAATTGCAATAACCTGATTACAGTAACTAGATATTTCTTTGCTGGTATTAAATATTATGCATACACTGTGCACTATTAAAACACTCCTGTTATCTTCAGGAAGAAATCCCAAGCCAGTTTGCCAGGCTAGTGGCATCTCAGCACTCTGGATCAGGCTAGGAATCCCAGGCTCCCAAGCCAGCTGTAAGTGGGAGTGCTTTGTAGAATTGCTGGGAAACGTTTTGTTAAAATGTATTTCTGCCGAGTAATTTCTTCTATCTTCAGAGAGCTTTCTCCATTTAGAAGGAGAAAAGAGTGTTTGAATAACAAACAAACTCCAAACAAGCAAACATTGGCCTTGAGAAGTGCTGAGAACCATCAGCTCCAAGGCTGGAGGGGCACTCAGTACTTGATAGTAGGTACCCAGCACCTTCCAACATCAGGCCATATCTTTAGGGAAGGTTGCAGGGCTAGATCTTCAAAGTTAGATACATGTAAATATTTCAAGTGCCTAATTTGTGTTCAGTTCGGGTACTAAGGTGGGCAAATGCCCAGTTATCCACACATCTGACAATGTGAGAGCCCAAATCTTTGGTTTGAACTTGCACATGTGGTGTTTGTGTACATGTTAGACACATGCAGATATTTGTTCCTAATTTTTAAACTTTGTCCCACAATGTAAATTCATTTGTAAACTTTGGGGAAATGAAGAGTGCAAAAACCAATGGAGTGAAGATTTAAGATTCATGATAGAGATAATATGTTTGTTAAAGACTGTGGATTGGGCTAATCACGGTAGGATGTACTACAGCAAAAAAATAGGGATCTGTGAACGGAGTACTATGAGAGATGGTGTCTAATGCATGCATGTCTTTGAACCCTAAACACAGAGCAGCAATTCAGTCATAGCAACAGCTCCATGTTAACCTTTTAAAAAGAAAATATCAAAGCGCGTTTCATGCTGTTCATGTTTTCATTTATAAAATACAAAAATCCCTAGTGGGCTGTAAAACTTTTCTAAACTCATAAATAAATATAGGAATAAGAAGAACATAAGAATGGCCCTACTGGGTCAGACCAAAGGTCCATCTAGCCCAGTATCCTGTCTTCTGACAGTGGCCAATGCCAGTTGCCCCAGAGGTAATAAACAGAACAGGTAATCATCAAGTGATCCATCCCCTGTCGCTTATTGCTAGCTTCTGGCAAGCGGAGGCTAGGGACACCATTCCTGCCCATCCTGGCTAATAGCCATTGATGGACCTATCCTCCATGAATCATTTCAAAATTAGAGCTTGTGCTTTTTATTGGTTTTATTTTTTATTTTTTCATAGCTGGAAGGGCACAATATCTTCTCCAAACTGAGCTCCAGCGAGTACGAGCAGGTCCTGGAGATCATCCGCAAAGCCATCATTGCCACAGACCTTGCCCTGTACTTCGGAAACAGAAAACAGCTGGAAGAACTGCATCAGACAGGAGCCTTAAACCTTAAAAACCAAGCACATAGGTAAAGCAGACAAGCAAACGTTCATAACTTGAAGAGGAACCTTGTTTCTGGAAATGACAATAAAGAGGAATTAAGATGAGACTTTTTACCATGCACACGATATCTTGTTCTTTACACCAGTAGTTCTCAAACTTTTGTTCTGGTGACCCCTTTCACGTAGGAAGCCTCTGAGTGTGACCCTCCCCCATTATAAACTAAACACCCTTTTTTATATATTTAACACCATTATAAATGCTGGAGGCAAGCGGAGCTTGGAGTGGAGACAGACAGCTCGCAACACCCCCATGTAATAACCTCGTGACCCCCTGAGAGGTCCCAACCCCAAGTTTGAGAACCCCTGCTTTACATGGAGTAAGCTCTAAGACCAAATATATATGCACAAATATAGTATTCCAGATATAAAAAGGCACTTTAGAGTTTTCAGATACTTCATGTTTAAATCTATCACACTGACATTTCATAGCCTTCAAACTGTTCCTATTGAGGAGTTCATTGGTAACTCAGGCCCCAATTCTGCAAATTCTTAAACACGTGCTTAACTTTACACCTGACTCATTGACTTCAAGGGGATTATGTATATTTGTGAAATTATGCACACGCATAAGTGTTTGCAGGATCAGAGCCTAAATTCCTGATCCGACTCTAGTTAAAATCAATCAATCCTTTTAATGGTAATTACCTATTCATACAGTGAATATAAAAATACTTTTAGCCCTAGGATCTGATTCTCCTCCCATACCAGTGTAAATAATGAGTTGCTGCATTGACATCAGTAGAATTATACTGGTTGGAAATCCAGAGTTAGTGAGAGAAGATTTAGACCACAGAAACATCAGGTTTTATAATATACATTCACACTTGCATGCCTAAACAAAAACTAAGTGTTGTGACAGTGACAGTTGCACCAGGATTCACCTCATCTACCTAAATCCTTCAAAGCATGAAAATAAGAAATTAAGGGAAAAGTCTCCAATCTCTTTTGCCACTTTCACATAACCTACCCCACACTCTATAAGACATTTATTCTACCTCCAGCACATACTGAAAAGCAGTACATACCCCAGCTTCATCCAGCTTGGTCTGTCATGCCAAATCTTGATGGTGATCTCATACTCTCTTATATCAACAGACTGATACATCTGACTGCCACACAGTCCATTTACTCTGCTGCTTTAAGATTGCTGAGGTCACTATTAAGATTTTGCTTGACAGAGTGAGTTGGATGAAATCTATTACTTTTGGGTATGCAAAACACAGAGATTGTATGGGACGTTTTTTCATCCATGCCAAAATGAAAATCTGAGCACTACCACTACACTATATTAAAATATCCGGTATAGGGAAAAATGGACTCTTGTGCCAAGTACTTCAGAATTTGGTCAGCTGAAAGCAAAAGATCACAAGTACCTTTCAACATAACTAAACTCAGAAATATATACTCAAAGCAATTTTGCATTAACCTTTGAAATTTAAAACTTCTGGATAAAACAAAATAGGATAGATGCAGTTTTTTAATTATGTATTTTTAATCATGTATTGAGAGGATATAACAGAATGATCATTACTTATCTACAATATGAGCATGCAGCATTTTTGTGACATGTAAAATGCTGTTTAAATATTTTAGCCCCTACTTTCTCCTAGTATCTCAGATTCTAATCAGTTAACTCTCTCTGAATTGGTTTAGGGTAATTCAGGGTATTTAAATTATTCATCTTTTTGTGCTTTATAACATTTTAATTGTCATTAGCAATAATCATATTAAACATTTATGATATATATTTATCATAAATTCTCAATTCAAATGTGCAATTCCAATATATGTCCTTAATTACAAATACCTGTGAATTACCAAGGCCCAAATACCCATTTAAAAAAAAAAAACCTCACATATAAACGCATTCCACTCCTCCAAACCAAAACAGCACAGTCTGACAAACTTTTCAAAATGATTGTGTGTGTGTGAGAGAGTTTCCTGTAGAAAATTTCACCATTTGACCAGTTTTCATTCCCTTGGTATGTCTTACACTGGGGCAAAACTGGTGCTTGAATGGAAAACACTCTGGAACAAGCTTCCTGACCATGTAAAGAATAAATATATTTCCACCTTGGCTATTTTGGAGGGTTTCTTATAGCACCCATCACTGTAGTATCTTGAAGCTCAGGGAAGGCAACAAGTTCCTCTTTCGCCATTGCTTCCCAAGCCTACTCTGAGAACAACAAAAGTGGATTATCCTCCTGATGGCAACCCTGAGAATGTCCCAAGAATGGAAAAGTCCTTCTTAGGGCTTGGAAATTTACCAGAATAGCAATTCTGAAATAATTATTACAAAATAGATATTTTGGTAAATTTCCAAGAGTAGACATGCCATTATGTAAATTAATAGAAAATAAGCTCTGGGCAAAACTTACTCATACTAGAGTGGGCACATATATTACTGCTTAAAAATGAGAATACCTGACCACTGATATCCTTGAACTACTTAATGTTTATATCTCTGCATAAGTCTGAAAGATCTTCATTTTGCTCGTATTTCCTACATGTTATATGTATGGCACTAAATCTACCTTTATAATAAAAATACAGGCTATTAGCACAAACAAAATTCTAATTTACTACTAACACATGTTCAAAACAGACTAGATACAATACGATATTTAAAATACAAAGGGACATTTTAGTATGGTACCAAGTCAGATGATATAATTGCTTAAAAACTACAAAAATACAACAGGTATAAATCGCGGGACATAATTTTTCTCAAAAGTGGATAATGTATGCTTTAAATCAATTGTAACATGATCTTCCTTGAAACACTACATTTTATTTACACTTGCTTGGGTCAGCCATTTGACTCAAATTTTTCACTTGGCTGCTCTTGAATAGAGCCTTTTTTCAATAATACAAGCTACTGAACTGAACAAAAGTGATATGGTACTAATATGATTCATGTGATGAATTATCAATGAGCTAATATCAAAGGGGGATGGTGGAGTTATGTGGGAGGTATTTTGTAGAATTTGTACTTTTTTTTGTTGGGCATATATATGACAGGACACACACAAAGGTTCAAAACACAATAATATAAAGCTTTATCTAAATAACAAATTTCATATTCTTGTATTCTAGGGATCGTATGATTGGTCTGATGATGACAGCTTGTGATCTATGTTCTGTAACAAAGTTATGGCCAGTTACCAGATTGACAACTAATGATATATATGCAGAGTTCTGGGCTGAGGTATGTATATGTCTCTCACATTTGTTCTACATATGGAAAATGTCCAGATAAATGAGAAAAAGGAACACAACAGTAGGTTGATCTAGAACAATTTTCAACAGATTACTTACTAGGTGTGTCTTGAAATATATTCATTTATGCATGCAGATGTATTGTAAGCTCCCTGGAAAGCATTTGAGCAGCTAAATTAGTATGGGGGTTTGTCATCAACTTGCAAGCAAGAAGTATATTGTTTTCCCAAAATAAAAGATTTATATTTAGAAGGCATGTCATCATAATAGAAAGTGATTTAATGGGTAACAAGACAAAAGAGAAGAAAATCTATGTGATTTTCAGGTCAGTAGTGGAAGCTCTGTGAAATAGACCTAGCTGTTTGTGATGGTAGCCTTGTAATAAGCCACAGAGCTCCTTTTACAAAGACGATGTAATGAGAATCTATATATGGAACATAGTTGTACTTGTACAATTATGTCCTATGCTTAGATAAATGAGAACCCAAATACTGTTACGGGTAATTAAAAAAAAACAAGAAGGTAAAGGATGATTGATGAAGTGAATGTAAGGTGGTATTCAAAGAGCGTTGCATTGGATTTAGCTTTCTTTTGAAGAAAAGATTTTTAGAGCCTAAAGAGATTGATAATTTCCCTTTTAATAGCCAGTGGTTTAGATGAACAAAGATGAGAATATGGGCTACAAAACTAAAACCAGAACTATCCTACAATTCTTCAGTTTCAGAAGATCTGTTCTATATTCTGAACTGATCTTGCATGTGTAAATTGTAGGGCCTGATTCCTTTCTCTTATATACTAGGTGTGTGTCTGTTAACTTCAGTGGCATTACTCCTGATCTACAATGGTGAGAGGCGAGAATCAGGCCCGCAGAGTTGATGTTGCGTGGATTTTTCATAGATTTTGTTTGTTTCTTGACTACTTTCTTCTGGAATTCAAAATGTGAATGATTTGGTTATTGTTTTATTTTATCTCAGTGATTCCATAGCAAAATTGCTTTGCTTACAAGAATAAAGACATCTGTTGTAACTGCCAGAGCTGTAAACCTAACATGGAGCAGGAGAGTCAAGTTGGGTTATTTTCTTATCATCAGTAATAAAGGTGGGATTAAGGACAACATTTGAC
Source organism: Gopherus flavomarginatus (assembly GCF_025201925.1). Taxonomy (NCBI): domain Eukaryota; kingdom Metazoa; phylum Chordata; order Testudines; family Testudinidae; genus Gopherus; species Gopherus flavomarginatus. The sequence goes on from NC_066620.1 coordinate 91,181,722, forward strand.
CTGCAGTGTGTTTGACTGGTGAGGATGTACGAGAAGGCAAAATTTTAACTTGACTCTCTAATCCCAGGATGTGTCTGAGAGAAACATCTCTTTACTTGTAAATGGAGGATATTTTCTTTGGAAACTATTGACAATAAACACAGAGCCCCGCAATAATAATTTACTGGATCACTTTTCAGAAAAAGATCATCTGAGGGGGTGTCAGGTGGTAGAAGATGCATTTATTCCGGTGTCTCACCTGTCCTAGCAGACAGCACAGGCGGGTGCACCATCAGGAACATAAAAGGTCTGAAGGTTCCTCTGAAGCAGAGGAAACTCGGGGCAGGTACAGACGTATCCGGCAGGGGAAACTCTAAGAACAGCCAAACTCAGTAGAAAATTTTGACTGCATTCCACCATATGTTTTGTTGTTACTTAAGTTAGCAATAATGGTAAACTCCAGTAATGGGGTAAGTTTGGACAAGATATAGTTGTTGTCTGTACAGTTCTCAGAGCTGAGTGGAAAAGCCCATTGCTTACAATCTGCATATGAAATTAATAGCTACTTTCAATATATTGAATACAAGTGACTAATAATACCAGTATGTTTAAAACGTTCTTCACTTTGTGTGTTTGTTAAATAGGACCATATATCTATATATAGGTATCAGTTGAACACAATGTTTTATTGATATATTTACAATTTTTAAGCAAGTTCGAAGCCTACCAGTGCCATGATCATTATAATATAAAATTAATAGAATTGCAGTTTGTATTTCTTACATATACCAAATACTTCTATGTCTGTGTTCTATATTTTCAGATTTTTTGTTGAAAAGCATAAAAAATAAAGTAAAAATTGCTTTTATATTAACATTACTCACTTTCTGAATTAGTCCTGGAGGTTAAAGTGAAATTTGAGATGCATTAAAACACAAATCCCTATATGTGTTGAGTAACCGCTATACTCTGGAAGCAGTTTATTGGAGTATGTTTAGCAATGTACAATAGAATCCTGTTTATCCAAGCCTCCGTTATCCAGCTTTCTGTATTATTCAAACCGCCAGCTACCTGGGGCTAGGGTGGTCAGCACATTCAAAAATCAGCCACAAGGGGGGGAGGTTGTACTCATTGAATAACTGACACTGATACTTTCCGTAAAATTTAGTTAATATTTGTTTTTATTTTTTTTCACAAAATGTAAAAACTAAAGATTCTCTGTAAAAACATAAATTCTGCATTTTTCCGTGGCAAATGGATTTCTAGGATCCCTGCAAATCAATAATTCTCTCCAGCTCCTTTATACTTGCATATATTATCTAGTTATTTGGACTCTGCTGATTCAACTTGTTCGTCTCACATCATGCTGATTTCAATTACTGTTCTGGTTTATAGAAATGGCTAGGAAGGCTGGACTGGACTGAACTGCCCGAACAAGATATACAAACAGACAAAAACATGTAAACAAAGATCCATACACATGCATATATGAGTTAAACACTGACCATATTTGCCAGAAGTACACATGTGGAAACCTCACTTATAACTAGATTTGCACATACATCTGCCATTAGAGAGCAGTATATACTGTAAGATGCGTTGCTCTTACAGTGTGCAGAACTGTACCTGCTTTTCAAATTATTTGCCTTTTATGAATACAGTAGAGGTCTGAAACAAGTACAGATTATATCAGCAACTTCATGAGGTAGTTTCTAGAACATTTATTACTCAGTTTTGCAATATGAAAGTCACAATTGGTTTTCTACTATTCCTGGATGTTCAAATAATAGCGGTGGCCAAAACTAATGTTATTTCGTCTATACGTTTCTTAGATCACACTTCTGCAGTGTTCTAAACATGCTGTTCTGTTTTAAGACCACTGGGCAACTTTACAGCATTATGCTGATGCTCAGCAGGGTGCACTGGCTTCTCTTTAGTTCCCAGATAGAATTTAAGGTGATGGTTTTGCCCTATAAAAGGTGTGGCTCCCATTTACCTGAAATTCTGCCTCTTTCGCCATGTAATACTGCAGCATTTGTGATGAGCACGAGCATATGGCTGGCACCACCTGTTTTTAAAAGAGATGGCTGATTGGCAAGATACTTTCTGCAAAGTGCCCAATACTGAGAAACTTACTCCTCACCTTTGGTCCAAAATTGCCTGGATCAACTGACCTTCAGGACATGCTGCAAGATTCATCTCTTAGGCTTTTCCTGAATGAGTTAGTTGAGGGATGTGGGATAACTTGTCAAAGCAGGTCATTATTTTATGCATTTTGAGAGAAATGGGGTTGATTGTGGGGAGGACAGGTAAATCTTTATATTGGTCTGTTATTTTTACTCTGTACAAGTGCTTCAACTTAGGATAGGCCCATCTAAAACAAAGTTAAATACACAAAAATATATCACGATCATGCTTAGTTTCTAGGAGTTATAGCTTATATTACCATTTGAGTGTATCATGCTCATGAAAAGAGTCTTTGTTGTACAGTTTTCTGAGATTATATCTTCAATTGTTCCCATATGGTATTTTGAATTCTAAATACTTAGATTAAAAATAATATAAATCAGAAAAACCTTTTGATTTAAGAAATCTTGATTTTTCTTCTGAATGTCCTTAGTTATTCAGGAAGTACACGACTCTTTTTTCTCTCTCTCTAGGGGGATGAAATGAAGAAGATAGGTATTCAACCTATACCTATGATGGACAGAGACAAGAAGGATGAGGTCCCTCAAGGCCAAGTATGGGCTGTCTAAAATTAAATGTTTTATAATGGCTGCAAGATACACACAAGTAAAACATGATAAGGGATATGATACTGGCCTGTAGCAAGGCATGTGATAATTTTTTGACCTGTGAGTTGTGTCATGCCAAATTCCACACTTTACAAACAAACTCATAGCTGATTTTAAAATTGCAATTGGAAACATCCTCCTCAGAGACATGGTTGGAACAGGAGCATGCTATTTCATGCTGTCCTGAAATATAGTGTGTTGCAGCTCTGTTTTCTCTAGACCTTAGCTCTTTTTAACCAACTGCTAGAAGAGGGCAGATTCAAAGCTCTCACTCAGAAGACTTCCACTCCCACCTGGAAGAGTGTGATTTTTGAGGTCCATTGAACGGATGCATGATTACCACAATTATGCATTGAGCAGAAAGCGCTGTTGATAAGCAGCCATAGTAATGAAGGGAGGGAAGAAAGAGCTACCCACACATTTCGGATTAAGGGCAGCCTTTCTCAGAAATCGGATTTTTAGATAGGAAAATAAAATATAATTTTTCTTATGCAGTAAAACTGAAAGAGTTGTTTTAAATTTTATTCTCTGAAAGTTAAAAGCCTTGTTTGTGAAAGCTAGTGATGGTTTTAACATGTTGGTTATTAATAAATGGAAAAGTATTGGGTAAAATTTTCAAAAATGCCTAAATTTCATTTTAAAAAGAGACTTGGGCTCTGAGGAGTCTGTGTCTAAGTGAAGGTCAATGAGACTTAAGTGCCCAAGTCACCTTGGTGCTTTTGAAAATTTTCCTGTGATCTTTTACATATTCATGTACTTGTAAAACAGAATTAAAGAGGAGCTATATGAAATTCTTTAATTTAGCCACTGTCTGTCCTTAAAATGCAGATGTATGGTTGAGAGGATGAGAACTGGCATGTTAGTTTGGAGAATCCATGCCCTTTTTAAAATAAAAAAATATAAAATTTAAAACTTCTGGTCAGAAATGGAAATTATCTCAAGGAATTGTCATGGATTAACTGGTTTTTTTCATTTTTTTCACCCTAGCTCTTTTTGACCCTCTCAGAGTTTGTTCAGTTTGTTGTGTATTTTTTAAATGAAAGTGGTTGTATTTGCATGGCCCAAAACCATATTTTATTTTATTTTTAAATACTGTGGTTTCAGTGATAGGATTCTATAATGTAAATCCCAGATGTGTTTACTTTTGGCAAAACCTCTCTCTTTTGCCATGGTATTAATACTGGTAGGTTAAGCAGATATCTCCTTTAGAATTTGTGACAGGTCTGTAGCAGTGTGTCAGTTCTTAAAGTAAAATAAAAATTAATTACAAACCTCTTTAAAAAACCCCATGGAGTGCATATAAAACATACAGTTTAAAATAGTGAGCTCTTTTATGACGTTTAAACCTTCCTCCTGTTGCTGCAGCCCTGCCCCCTTACCAACTGCAGCCTCTCTTGTCAGTCATGTCATATATTCTGTAGTCTAGATTGTAAGAATCTGAGGACAGGGACTGTATCTCCCATCTGTTGGAAAGCACCAAACACACCTATTTACACTCCAGTCCCATTGCAGAGAGAGCCTCTGCATCTGTGGAGCTAGAGTCAGGATTTTCTTTTTAATATGTGGATAAGGTCTAATATGTCAATAGCTAAAAGGGGGTTTAGATATCAGACCCTGTGATAATGGTACAGTATGCTATTTCACTAAAATGCATTTAAAGCTATATATCAGAAGGAAAGACTGGTAGCCCACGCTGTGGATCTTCCTGCACTAGACTGGCTAACGTGTGGTCTTCTATTAAAGCTTTGGGGATTTTTATTTTTTTTTAAGTGAGAGGCAGCAGGAGAGGATCAAATTTAAATGTGTAGTGTAACCAAACACTACTCCCTTGAAATCAGTGAAATTACAGCAGGGCCATTTTCAGAAAATGTCCTGCTGTTAACACCAGTGGTAGCAACATTAGGAGCCCTTCCCTAGATGGGGTAGTGGCACCTTCAACAATGTGTTGACTAGACCTGATCTGAGCAGTATTATGAGACACAGCATTAAAAATGTCAGTTGAACCATCTTCTGAGGGGCCCCACAGTTAGAGCTAAACCAGTATTTAGAAACACGAGACATTTTTAGAAAACTTTCCCACTATACAATATCCTTAGAACATTCAGGGAATCCAAGGATGAATCAGAATTCCAGAGGACATAAGGCAAATCCAGAATCTGACCCTCTTTTGGAAACACTGCAGTATTTTCCTGTTTGAAAAGCTTTTCCACATAATGACACTTTGAACATGGACAGTCCTATCTACCCACTGCCTCCAACCCCCACAATGAACAAATCAACCTAGCAACAAAATCCAAAGAGAAAACCTGCCTCAAGCAGTTTGTTCTACCCCCAAAAGGGAGAATTGCCTGCTACTGAGTTCACTTTGACTGGTGCTCAGAGGCTATGGTGATGGGCAGCAGTATAGAACAGTAAGATAGACTGTAAGAAAGTAAATAGACTAGTTTGGGGCTCTTTTGCAGTTAACTATGTCATAATTTGGCTCCTGACAATATTTTTTCCACTGTTTTTCACAGATTGGATTCTACAATGCTGTAGCCATCCCATGTTACACTACACTCACACAGATCTTCCCTCCTGCTGGGCCACTACTCCGGGCATGCAGGTGAGTAGCAGTGCAGGTTTTTGCACAGCATATATCTTGGCAGGGTGAGAGCATGCCCCACTACATATCTCTGTCTAAAAATATATGCCTCTACATTGCAAAGATTTCATATAGACAAACATAAATGTTCTTCTCTTAGCAAGTGCATCCAACACCTGGAGGCAGGGACTATTGGGTAGGTTCAGCCAACACAGGTTTATGAATGCAGCTATTAAAATTTATTTAATGTCAAAACTAGCTGTAGACAAGCAGGTCCACTGGTAATGTGCCCCCAGTTAGCTGCCTCCATCTAGCCCCGTACAACTCAACTTCCCTCTGTCTGCTTCATGCTCATAATTACTGGGAATTAAAATACCTTGTTCTTCTGTGCTTTTACTGTCACCTCATCTCTCTCCTGTTCCTTTTCTGCTGATTGTGTTCCTGTATTCTAGTTGAACTGACATGTTTCTCTCTCCTATGTGGCAAATCAGAGTACTCTCTTCGTTCTTCAGATCTTTAAACCACTAGCATTTTCTCTTCTGGGTACAGTGGCAATGTAAAGTAAGCAGAAGGAAATCCCCTCTCTCTATCTGTCCATCCATTTATCTATCTAAAATACATAGTTGAGGTCCAGAAGTGTGTGTGTTTGTGTATACTCTGAAGCCTGGAATGGCTGAATCAGTGTGAAGTCATGGAAACAGCTACAAGCTTGGCTGAAGGCTCTTTTGATTCAGAATATCACCAGGTTCAGTCATCACTGGGATACATAGTCTGTTATCATCCAATTTTCAAGTTCTCAGCCACTTTGACTTTACAGATTGTATCCGTGCGACAGCAGGGTATGTATCTATGCCATGCCAACAGTCCTAGACTAATGTGATTTCAGAGGTAAGTCGTCAAATCACTACTCTTGCTCTACAGCTAATTTGCATACAGTAGTTCCATTGGTTATATGACAAGAATACTCAGATGGTGGCTTACTTAGCCCAGCTGCCACACCTGACTGACTACTTCAAGACATGGCACTTTCACCTAGCACCAGCAAGACAGTCTCTAGCCCATACCACTTCCACCATGCCAACGGTAAGAGGGAACTAAACATCATAATGAATGGCCAGAGGCTGAAGCATGAAGCTTACCCAGTTTACTTAGGCATGACCCTTGACCAAACACTGACATACAAAAGCCACCTGAGCAAAATGCAAGCGAAGATCAAGACACACAACAATCTTCTCAGCAAACTGGCAGATTCTTCATGGGGAGCAGATGCTCCAACCCTAAGGACCTCAGCCCTTGCCATCTCGTACTCAATAGCAGAGTTCTGTGTGCCAGTATGGAGTCGGACAGGGAACACGAAACTTGTTGACATGCAAATCAACTCAGCAATTACACATTATCACAGGAACTGTTTGACTGACTCATCTTCTATGGATTCCAATTCTGAGCCACATTGCTCCCCCTTACATCAGGAGGGAGATTGCAGCTGGCAAGCTACTTGATAAGGTACATGTCAACCCAGACTTGCCCTTGTTCAGTGCCCTTTTTAGCCCACTAGCTACATGTCTTTCATTACAACACTCACTGTGGTCAAGGCTGCCATGCCAAGACATGACAGCTGAATCCCGGTGGCAGGAAGACTGGTGCTTATCACCTACCACAAATCAGTTCCTCATCACAGACCCTACTGCTCTCCCGCCTAACTTCAACCTGCCACGTCATCAGTGGGTCCGTCTTAGTCGATCCTGGACTGGTCAAGGCCTCTGTGCAGACAGCCAGCACCACTAGGATCTTCGAGACAATCCATGCTGTAGCTGTGGTGCAGATCAAACAATGATATACATTATTGAGGAGTGCCTGCTAACTAAATTCAGTGATGGGCTCCGAGAGCGCCACTTGGCCATGTTGCTTGGCTCAGCGAATATGCAAATGCTAAATAAAATAAATACTATCACTTCTGGACCTCATTGTGATGGAGGCTTTTTCTGACTCTTTCCCACCCATGCATGTGCATACCTTTTTCCCTCTGCATTCTCTGCTTTTCTGCATATCAGATATAAGCCCATCAATTGCCTAAATGTAATTGTGGTGACAGGACTTGTTCCTGCCTACTTCAGATGTTCCTATCTGCTTTAACATGTTTTTTGTTATTACACTGAGTTTCCCTCAGTGGAACCTTATGTCTCTCATTCCCTTCAGTGTTGGAGGCTCCAGACTCTCTTTCTAATGCTAGAAACAAAAGGCCGAAGCTAAACCCCAAGAATTTCAGCAAAAAATTAGTTCACTTGAAGTTCCCTATAAAACTACTTGTAAACATTCTTAATTTTACTGGACTGTGAATCAGTCAGCTGTCTTGTAAAGCTAGCTTGTGCAGTCTTGTAACCTAGCTAATTGCTAGATTTGTAATTCCTGTGAGGGATAGATTACTAAATAGTCATCCAGTAATATCAACAGCTGAAAGCTAGATGTTGGCTGTCTGTTTCACTGTGGCCTAAAGACAAATTGTGTATTCTGTAGCAGAGCTGGTTCCCATCACAATTTTTCTCAATTATACTGTCTTTTTTTTAAACTTATTCAACTTCCTCAAAATGTTTTACATTTATGAAAACTCCAGATGAATTTCTTCATGAAAGATTTCCCATTAGCTGGATGTCTTCAAAATCAGAAATCTACTTCTGCTCAGAAATATGTACTTAAATATTTTCATTATGAAATAAGTGGGAAAGAAGTCGTCTTAGATGCCACATGATTAATGGATTAACCTAGGACTGGAAGCCAGGAACTCCTTAATCACCTGACTGGCCTTAATTATGTTTTGCACTAATTTTACAAATATTTACATAAGCCTCACAATACTTGTGTGAAGTAGTTGAGCATTATTATCACCATTTTAGAGGTATGGAAATGAAGATTAGAGAGGTAAATAAGATGCATAAGGTTACACAGCATATTACTGTCAGGACTTTTAGCATAAGGCAAGTTTCGAAAAAAATTGTTTTGGGTTGACCCAAAACTTTTCAAAATTTTAGGCTTATAAAAAAGGATTTTTTTAAATGTCTTTCCATTTGAACAAAATCAAACAAAACCTTTATGTTGGGTTGAACCAGAACATTTATTTTGATTTGAAAAGAAAAATTTTGTTTTGATTCTGAGCATTTTTTAAAAAAATTAAAATATTTAATAACATTGAAGGAAGTTTCAGACCAAAGTCATTTTGAACAGAGAAATAGAAACATTTCATTTTGAAAATGTCAAAATGAAACATTTAGGGTTTTGGGATTCTCTTATCCAACTGAAACAATTTGACGAATTCAGCACAAATTCACAAAACATATCAGTGTCACTCAATCTACATTTTTTGCTGAAAAAAATTTTGGCTGAAAAATATCACAAACTTCTAGTCAGGATCAGGATTCCAGTTAAACCCCAACCTTCTTGATTCCTGGCCAGATTCCCAAAACTTTAGACAAGCAAAACTTCCCTACTCTAAACAATGTTGTTAAAATAAGTTTTCTAAAATATCTATTAATTTTGGGAGTCTCACTTTTTGGACACTCAAATAGAAATGCTTAAGGCTTGATGTTCAGAAGTGCCAAACACCCACAGCTTTACTTGCCTTCAGTGGGAGTTACAGGTGCTCTGTGCTTCTGAAGGTCAGGCGCAGAGTCTTTTAGAATAAATATGAGCGTCTTTCAAATAATGTGTTTCTTCTGGACCAGCATATGATGTGTGAATTAACAGTAATCGGACTGCTTAGTACTGATTGCACTGGTGTTCTGTACCCCAGTAATCATGCTTCGCTATTAGGAATCCAAGATTCAGTATTTTTATTTCTAAAATCCCTTGTCAACTACAGTCAAACTTTAGTTATCCACACACCAGGTAAGCTGAACTCTTGGCTTATCTCAAGGTCCAGTACATTTCCTAAGGTTTGACTAAAGTTGTGTAGAACTGCTAATATTCAGGTGAGCAGAATTAATGATCACCACAAGATTGAAATGGCTCCTGATAAACTGAAATCTTACAATGTAAGAGTTTTGCCTAACCTCCTATTCATCAGCAGCTCTTTGATTTCAGAACATAGCAGCTCTGCACAACCAAAGCCACCTCAGTAGATATCCTAAATTCAGCAAGACTAGAGCTGCACTGAGCCAGCCAGTTCTGGGCTGTCTATCGGTTGGGGAGCCAGACAAGGGGCTTTGAACTCAACCCTGAATATGTATTTCCAAGTTCACTGGCCAATTCCTCTGATTATCAAAACTCTTGTCTAACTGAGGGTCTTGGGTTTCCCCGGGGCCCTTTGGGAGTATTTCTACACAGCAACTAGACACCCGTGGCTGACCCATGCCAGCAAACTCAGGCTCTCATGGATGTCTAGTTGCTGTGTAGACATACCCTCAGATAACTAGGGTGTGCTGCATATGGCCCTTTTAGTGAGAGGCAAATGGCTTTCATCACAGTGAAGAGATGCATTCAATACTGCTTCAGTTGCTGACTAAATACATTTTGATATCACCCTTATACCCATAATATTAGTTTCTAGAATGCGGTGTTTAAGATGCTATGTTCTTGAATTCTTTGGAATGCAGACAAATGCTGCAAAGTAATAGCAACACAAGCAGCCAGGACATCCTGTCAGCATCAAAGGTTTTAACTTTGAGAGACAGTGGGCCTTTGTTCCAAGCACTTCAGAGCCAGAGCTTTGCTGGTGAGCAGAAAGGCATATGAATCATACCAGCTGTACTTTTTAAAAAGACACCATCATTCATCTTGTTGGAATAAGATATTACCTAAGAATCTGAAAGGTTAATTTATCTGATATTTTGCTCCACATTTCTGTTTTAATAAATCTGTTCTGAACAATAAGTTTACTTTCTTACTGAATTTGTGCAGTGTTGTATTTGTATGGTGTCACTTCCATTATTGTTTTGGAAATGGAATACACATAGTGCATACAAAAGCAGCCAAATCTGAGATAATATGAGTTGCCATGGCTTCTGGAGAAGCAAATGGCATGGCAAAAATGCTGAATTCTGTGGCATCCTGGAAAAACGACAGATTAGGTTGCCACAGAGTTCATGATGCCCTGAGTGAGATATGGGACAGGTCACATCTCTCAAGAGCTATTGTTTCAGTTTCTCTGCAGCCTTGAGCAGGCATCACTTCATTAGGTCATGCTTTCAAAGTCATCTCTGCAATCATGAGGATTAGACTCCTTAGCACAATTCTTTAGCAAGGGGTGAATTCTGTGGCAAATTGGCAGCTGTTGAATTGCAGAACAAACAGGATCCTGGCAATAGCCAGCATATACTTCCCCTATTTAGGTTAAAATATGGAGTTGACAGAAAGAAATAAGATGAAATAATACAGTACTAAGAAAAATGTTGATATAAACAATATCAGTGTTATGTACGCCATAAAGCTACTTCTGTTAGTATAATATAGCAGAAATTTATTATGAACAAAATATTAAATTATTGTTCTTTTTGCATCTCCAGGGAAAATCTCAAACAATGGGAAAAATTGACGCAAGGAGAGGAAACTTCATTATGGATTCCATCTCAACCACATGATCCCCAGACCTCGGATTCACTTCCTGTGAAGATTGATGACTAAACGGCCGTGACAAATTGGTTTAACTCTAAGGCATCTCTCCTTTTTTTTTTTTTTTTGTTTGGTTTGGTTTGGGTTTTTTCTTTTTTGGAAAGGAAAAAGAAAAGCTACAAATGCTGAGAAGCAGATCTGCCTGTGGAGGTAATACCTACAGAGTTGCCTCAGTTAGGCGACTGTCTGCCAGTCTCCTGTCTAACTTCAGTGACACAACATAAATCAGAGAGAGACTGACATCTCGGTTGCTTCAGGATCGGCTATCAAAGCAAACTTATGAGGTGAATATAAAAGACTGACCTTTTCTCATGGGCTACATTGCTGAGGCCTTAATTCAAAACTGAAGGGAAAAATATTAGGGGGTACTTTTAAAATTGTATCTTTCTAGTAAGGGTTTCTGTGGTACTTTTATTATATTGTACTGTGGCTGGATTTAACACCAGTGTCACTTGGGGAGTTCTTGGCTATAAATAGAACATTTTACACATTGCTATTGTGAACGTTTATGTGTGATCTACTTGTAATCAGTTTGAAATTTAGCAGAAAACCTCTGGGGCTGTAACTTTTCCTGAAGTTACAGTACTTGAATTATCTTGCTGCAGGTAGAAGGATAATCAACTTTTAGGTTCAAGGCTCCAAAAACTCTATTGGTTATCACAGAGCAACTGTTTTATTTCTCAAGTTAAATGTTGAAAGCACTGGTTGTGGTGTTTAGTTCTTTGTAATTATGTGAAATGCTAGAGAGCTCATCCATTCATACACTGGAAGTACTAGATATTTATCTCCAGTAAGGAAAGATGCAGGCATAATTTCAGGCTGGACCTTTTTATCAACATTGACTAAAATGACAGGCTAAAGTTTGAATGTAATAGCAGAGATCTGCCTGCCTAGCTAGCTGTATGTCAAGTGGTCATGCTAATGTTTTTCGTGGTGAGTCATATTTTAGAAAATATTAGAGAGACATGTTTAACATACAATAATTTCTGCTAGAAATAGGAGCCTTGTCAGCAAAGTCAGGTATAGAAGGCATAAATGCAGTACCTTCACAATGAGAGGAAAATATTTTCCTTTGACTAGTTTTTATGTTGGTCACCAGTACTGTATGTTTTCTACTACCAAAAAAAAAAAGGGAAAACATTTACCTTTTTTATGTTTTGCTTTTTTTCTAGTTCAGCAAATATTTCTAAGTTTAGAGCTACCTAACTAAGCAGAAAAACAGCTGATTCAGAAAACTGAAACTGGAAGAAATTCTGTGCTGATGTAGGGCTTGGATCCTGCAAACTATTATGCACATGCTTAACATTAAGCGCATGTATAACTGTTTGACGTTTGGGACACTATGCTCAGTGCAACCCTTTTGATTGTAATGTGGTTGCAAAGGGTGTAATTCAATATACAAAATTTGACCCTGAATCTTTCTTTTTAAAAATCAAATAAAATTTCAGCATAGATATAGTACATCTTTTCTGTACCCCGGTCGTTAGCAACACTGCATTTATTTAGTCTGCACTGCCTAGCCTACATTATATTATACAACTCTTCTTACCTGCTTGCAGATAGGCAAGTCTTAAAGTGGTTTAGTGGCAACACTACAGCGTAGTGTAAAAACAAGTAGTACAGTCAGCAGTTTAAAGGCAATAGGTAGTATCTGTTTTCCCATTCTGCTTGTTTACTGAACTGCATTGATCTAATAAGTATGCATCGTATATTTTTATTATTATTTAAATGTTTGGGTCCCTGAAAAGGTTTGCCTTCTGTTCTGGTCGAGCACAAACCAGTTTGTTTGTATGCATATACATTATGTGATCTATAATCACGTAATTTATACATAAGCCTTTGCAGTACATAAAATACCATGTAGGGTTAGATTTGGGATATCTTGATCAAATCTTTTTATATGAAGTTCAGATTTGAATCATACAGGGGACCAAGGATGTCTAGCAGCATCCATGCAAGCACTTAGTTTGCTTTGCCAATACTAAATGATTTTATTCTCTGCATAGTCACCAGTGAATTTTTTTGAAATGAAAAAAAATTATAAGGATGCAATTTTATCAAACTGAACAAACAAGATCAGCATAAGTGGTGCCCTCTACTTTATTCCTTATCAGTTCTGGTTTAAATAATGCAATTCATACGCAGCCTGTGTTACTACAAGCAAAGAACTTGGGACTCGACCTAGAGTTACTGATTTATGTGGAAACTTCACAGATCTGTGGTGGCCTCAAATACAGTCTGTCAGTTATATCTGTGAGATACCCAAAACAACTCATTGAAAATCTCTTCCATGGCTCAAGCATGTCCGTTATTCCCATCCCCTTCTCTCTCTATTTGCTGATCTTGTCAGTGTTGCAAAATATTCCTTGTCACAAGCTATATTCATTTCACAGAAAGTTGGTCTGATTTCCAGTCTGTAAAATCTAAATTAGCTAGATCATGAGTCGTCACTGAAAATGCTTGGCAGTATCATATAGGTGCTTTATATATTTCCCTAACAAATTAAGCAAAGTTCCAATAAATATTTCTATTAATGTGATGAGACAACCATATTGGTACTTGACATTTTGAGTAACCTGAACCACTTTAAACAGTTTGTTATAGTTAAATTTCCATTAGAGTTAATACAGTTCCCCCTGCCCACCCCCTTTCTTCTCCTCTGGAGTAAGACAGGGGAAAGGAGTAAAACCATATGGATAAAGTCTCCATTGTTGCCTAAAATATAGGTAGACAATAGTTTTAGTGGGCAATTTTTTTAAGTTGCATCAATTTGTGCTATAGACTAATTTAGTGAGTACAGTTTTAGGCATCCAGGTGTTTGACAGAAGTAAACCCAAATCAGTATCCCAGAACCGAAAACCCTAATCTAAGTAGTAGTTTGAGTCTGCATTTGAATGTCATGACTCAAGGTCCATATTGAATATTTGGTTGTCCAAAAATTTATATTTGCACTGGCAAATAGAACAACTAAACATCTGAGACAACCATTTTTGTGGTCAAATGTCAGCTGAGATTTTGTCCCTTTAAAAATGTAGCCACACAAAATGAATAAGAACTTTTTAACAATTGGCAGACATTTTTTCTAGAAGTCTTATAAAATGTATAGTTTTTATTTCCAAAAAAGACTTTTTTATTAAAGTTTTAATTACCTTTTCCCTTCTAAACAAAACAATAGAAAAAAGGGATTTGAGCATTCTTTTGAGTAGGTAAGAGAAACTGAATTTGAGAAAGATGCATATTCAGCCGTAGCTCCTGCTGATGCATCTTGAAACAATACCAGGAACATAATGAATGAGGAAAATGTATCCAACCTGTGAAAAGTGGATGGCACAGGATGGTGTTAGCCATTTTAGCTCTCACTTAATATACTATGTATTCTATAAAAGCTTTGCTGGAAACTCCATTACTGCAGTAATCAAGAATTTTTGTAAGATAGTGCAATATTCTACTGTAATGGTTCAGCACATTGCAGCTACATTATTATAAATTGTAGCACTGCAGAAGCAATACATTAGAATAATGTACTGGGTTTTTTTTAAATAGAAGAACGTTTTCAAATATGTTAATTAGATCCTCGGAGGCATGCAGTGTGGCACTTATATTTTCATATGACACGCCGTACAGAGTACTTAGGTGTGTTTTAAATAATCGGCATGGATTGCAAATTTAGAAGTAGAAATATTTGTACTAGCTAGTCAGTCTCTTGCTGTTACTGTGTTCAGACCACTTAATGTTAAAATTGTAAGGGCAACATATAGCATTATTTATTTAAAAGAAATACCTAAGTCCGTTACCTGTTCAAACAATTGCAACCTTCCTGAAGAAATGCATTTGCCTATAACACTGTGACATAATTGCCATTCTGTGAAATGGTGCAGTAAATTGTTCATCATAAGGAGGGTAAGTGACTTCCTGCACTCTTCTATAAGGATACTCATATTCAAATTTTAGGTTATGTATCCCAATCTAGCAAAGGCACATTACAAAGATCTTTTGTCTGCTTGCTGACCAAAAACTGTGCTTGATTGTAATTTGGGTGTATGCTCTGTCAAAAACTGAAAAAGTTAGTAACGAACTGGCTTACAGGGTAGATCAAACTGGTTTGTAGAGTAGATCCATGTGTATTCAAAATTCAGAGGGGGCAGTTCTGTGAAGAAAGAACTTCAAGATAACAGCATTCAACTTTGTGACATCTAGTAAGCTGAAAAAATTATTTTATGTATATGAAACACACAAACTATCTTCTTTGTAAAAAGAAATGCAAGTGCAATAATTTAAAGAGGTCTTACCTTTGCATTTATAAATTATAAATACTGTACATGGTGTGTATTTTTCATGTATTCATTTGCAGTCTTTGTATTTAAAAAAACAAAACCTAAACCTTTACTATTATGTTTGTACAATAGAGCAGTAATCATTTATTATGATATAGTTAAATTGTAAATAAATTAACAAAACCAAACAGCCAGTACATATGCATATATAGGTGTCCTGTTGTGAAACCTGTTTCTGCTTTAATTGCTGGTTTTAGCACAGCAAGACAACTTTTGTGGATATATAATTATACATATAAATATATGTATGATACATAAAATGTATTTAGAAATGTTCATAATTTTAATGGATATATATATCCATACCCTTTGGTGTGAATATTACTGAATACAGAGTTTTTAAATATTTTCTATGTTCATTTTTTGGTGTTATTGTGAGTGAGGGAGAGGAATGGGGACTTCTTGTGGACCTGTGTGTGTGTTTGTTGATATCCTACAAGTAAAATACAAGGAAAAATGAGAACAAAAGGCAATGGAATCCATGAAAAAGATCAACATTTGATTTTCTGTACATGTGACAACTTATCAGTTGAGATGAATTTTTCCAAACATCTGCTGTTGCAGGTATTTTCTATAACAAAACATGTCTTACTGTATATTAAATACTCAAATTACAATCAGCTCCTCAGATGATGTAAATTGCCAGAACTATATTGACTTCTATGCCGAGGATCTGGGCTACCCTTTTTAGTTCACAATTACATTTAATTGAATAGATTTACAATCCATCTGTTTCCAGCATCTTGGAACTACATATATGTTGCTGGAAAAGATTTGTGGCCCCATTTGTCTAGGCACAGTGATAAGGAGGAAAGAGGGCAAACAATTAGTATTGTTAGAATCGTTTCTTTACATGGGTTTCCTTCAGAACTCTTATGCTCCAGACCCTGTTTTTCATGACCCACCCAGATACAGCTGACTGAGATAAAAGGTTTGTTCCTAGGAAGAGCAAGGTGTGCTAAGACAAACCTCACAGTAGAAATGGCTAGACAAAAATTACAGATTTTAAAAAGAGACAATATGAATGCACCTTATTACAGTACTTATAATTCTGCCTCTCCTCTTTTATTACTGTTTATATAACAGTAGCACTCAGACGTTCCAGACGGGGATTCTGCTTGATGCTATACAAACAAATCCTTGCTCCAAAGAGCCTTCTGTTGGGTTAGCATGTGATCATGTGAGGTAGTATTGGCAATTGTAGAAAATAACATGGATGAGTTAATTTCAATACAACAGGTGATTTTATATATGCTTCTGTCAAAACAAGAGCTTTATCCATAGCTGCCATTAAAAATCAACATTCGCCCATAGTAATTGAGATTTTTTTGTTGTTTGTGCAGGGAAATGTGTTATTTCGGGTATAGAATGGTGGGAAGCTATGGGGAAACGTTGACTTTTTAATGGTGATCACTATAATAAAAATACTTCTAAAGATACCATGGTGACTGGACTCTTACTTTTACGTATCAAAGTTCCAGTATGAATGGCAGGAACTCTCATCTGTCTCAATGGTTTTTGACCCTTCAAGACATTAATAGGTGCCTCAATGCCCTCCTGAACAGTTTTCAAAATACTACCCACTGTACACAGGGCACTCACTAGTGATCAGTGGAGAACTGGCTGGTGAGATGCTGTTGGTTCCCTCTGTTTTCAGCTCCTGCCTTGCATTAGATGACTAATACAAATACATACATTATCTCCTTATGTTACTTTTCCAAGTAAGCAATTGCTGTAGTTGCCACAAAAATTTTATGTGATTGACTGTGTGTGGAGGGGGAAGAGAGATCCATGATGTCATGAATCAAGGGGAGATGATCCATGAAACAATGTCTATTATGATTTGGGTCCACACACTTAAAAAGCATGAAAATCTCAACTGTGTAATGTTCCCCTTCAGTTCCCTTTTTTTTTTTTTACTGACTTTGTCAAAGGAGCTACTTGTTGGAATTGCCACCATAGAGGCTGGATCCAGTTCTGCAGACCTCAGTTCCACTTGGACAGTGCTTTGTATCCTTTTTTCAATGCCCTGTTCCCAGTAGATTCCTTGGAGAACTGATCTCTTTCTTACCCTTCAACTTCATAACCGACTAGAACTTTGAAATTGGTGTTGATAGGGAATTTCAGTTCTCTGTCAGCTATGGTGTGTCAATATGGCATGTGGGACTCTTCAAAGCTTAGCACATCAACAGCTTTAGCTCTTCTGAGGGGAGGAGCATTGTCTTTCTCACCAATGCAGTTAGTTTTGATGCTGTGCTGGAGCTGAGTGCCTTCAGAGTTATTTCAGAGGCTATTTGTCTTTTCCCACCTTCACTTAAGGAATTCAGAAACAAACTTCAAAACACCCTAGGGAAACAAACCCCTTCACTTTTCCATCTAGACTCAGCTTCTTTTATCTAACTGGATTGTTTCAACCTCTAATACATTGTCTGTGCTGAGATTTGACTGTGTGTAGGACAAAGGTTTTTTTCATGCTAGTTTGGCATTTTCCCCCATCCCAACATGTTTGCACAAGGACAATGTTCCTGCAAATTCTTTATTAAGCTGGTCCTTTCCACCAACTTTTATATTGTTGGTAAGAACTAGTATTCTGGACCAATTCATGACTATTTGATCCAGCTTCTCAAATTGGTGGCAATAGAGCACGTCCTTTGCTCTCTTCATGTTTTCCTTGCAGTGCAGGCAGTGTAGTTGCTCTTACATTGCAGAGAATTTTGCATGCCAGTAGCTGTTTGCTACCCAGTCAGTAATATTTTCTCCAACTCTTTTACCTCCTGTTTGATGAAAGGTGTTTCTCAAGACTTAAAAAATGCCTCTGAATGTTTCTTGCCCACTTATATATTAAAGAATGTACTGCTTTGTGGGTACGTCCTTTGAACATTTTAGTTTCCAAGGCCCTGATCCAAAGCCCATTGAAGCTACTGGAGGATCATTTCATTACCTATAATGAACTTGGGATCAGGCTCTAATATAGGTATCCAGGTCAATATGCTGGATGAAATCTTGGTGCCATTGAAGTCTGTGACAAAATTACCAGTGACTTCAGTGTAGCCAGGATTTCCCTCAGAATCTTTGGAGAGCTTCTCTGAAGATATCACTTGACTGTTCACCCACACCTGCATTCCCCTCAGCGTTGGGAAGTTGAAGCTTTTTCAGCAACTTTCTGCTCATTGTCTTAGAAAAGTTTATATCAGGTATAAATGCTGTTTGGAGATGAGGGAGCTCTTTGCTTCCTGCTCATGAAGAAGCCCAAGGGATACATGTTAGAAGGCCCTGGTGTCTGATATATACACAGAACAACACTTGGTTCTTGAAAGTCAAAAGTCTGTTGAGAGCAACAAGAGTGCCCTCTTGTATCACACTGGAAACTTGAAACCCAACAATAGGAATCCAGTCAAATGATACCTTTGGAAAAGCTGAATTACAGCAGGTAAGTAATTTTCCTTTATGTTCTAAGATTACTGGAAGGTCTAGGTGATTTTTGCAGTCACAGCACCTGTTAAATATTTGACCTGTTTTGTTAAGAAATTTTATTTAGGGCCCTGAACACCAGTGAGAGAATACAACAAAAATGGCAGTTGATCCAGTACATTGTTCAGAGAACTACCTCTAATTACACTGTTCTTAAACTAACAGCATCTTGCACCAATAAATGAAAATTATGGGTCCAGAAACGAGCCCTAGTTTCCAAGTCTTGGGGTAAAAATTTCACTAGTACCTTAGGGACTTCAAGCATCTGCTAGTCACTTTTGAAATTACCATCAGTGTCCAAATACTGTGGGGAATAGGTAGTTCAGAAATACCACAGACCAACAGGTTGATCTTAATGAAAGTAAAGCGGAACTTGAACGTGGAGATACCACCCTTCCCTCAATTCCCACTTTTAAGGATTGGTAAAGTCCTGTATTGTGCCTTTTGTAAAAGTACTAAAGTTTAGTTTCTTTTAAACAGTACAGAATCACTTCGCTTGACAATTATTGTTAGCAGTATGGATCAGCTTGGGAAGGGAATAGGTGACAAACTGTGCACACAAGATAGTTGACATTAAAATGATGGGATTTTGTGAAGAATCCTGCTTGATGCTTCCATTTTGATTTGGAGTTAAGTGCTTGGGAGATCTGGCTTTAAGTGGCCTTGGACAAGTCACCAAGGGTCAGATTTTTAAAGATATTCAGGCACCTAAAGATGCAGATAGGCACCTAGTGTGATTTTCAAAAGTGGCAGGGTCCCTAACTCCCACTGAAATTAATGGGAGTTAGGTGCTTAAGTGATTTTCAAAAGTGCCTCAGTGCTGAGTTGTGAATTATGTGTTGCACCCTGTTGAGGCACAGCACAGAATCTCACCCTGAGAGTTCCAGCTGTTTTATATACAATGTCTTTGTTCATACAGAGAGACCATGTGACATTCTTAGAGATTATATACAGGGATTACTTGATCCATCGATGACAAAGCTGTCTGGGGTTGACCATGGTAGTTTAAGAGGACCAGATATATTGCACAGTAGTGTAGGATGGGAAGTGAAGGATCTCCACTGAAATAACAGGAAGAGATAGCATGTAAGTTTGAACACTACAGAACCTCAAACAGTTTAGCCATGTAACACTTAGATAACAAGGCCACCCCTGATTGGACATAAGGTGTAGTTTTTTTAATGGTGAGTAATTAATCATTGGCACAATGTACCAAGGTTCATGATGAAGTCTTCAAGACTGATCATTTTAAAATCAAGATTGCATGTTTTTCCTAAGAGATAAGGTCTAGGAATTATTTTGGAGGCAGTTCTATGGCCTGTGTTATATAAGAGGTCAGACTAGTTCAGGGGTAGGCAACCTATGGCATGCGTGCCGAAGGTGGCATATGAACTGATTTTCAGTGGCACTCACACTGCTCGGGTCCTGGCATCCAGTCTGGGGAGCTCTGCATTTTAATTTAATTTTACATGAAGATTCTTAAACATTTTAAAAACCTTATTTACTTTACATACAACAATAGTTTAGTTATATATTATAGACTTATAGAAAGACCCTCTAAAAATGTTAAAATGTATTATCGGCACACGGAACCTTAAATTAGAGTGAATAAATGAAGACTCGGCACACCGTAAGAACAGCCGTACCGGGTCAGACCAAAGGTCCATCTAGCCCAGTATCTGTCTACCGACAGTGGCCAATGCTAGGTGCCCCAGAGGGAGTGAAGCTAACAGGCAATGATCAAGTGATCTCTTTCCTGCCATCCTTCTCCATCCTCTGATGAACAGAGACTAAGGACACCATTCTTTACCCTTCCTGGCTAATAGCCATTTATGGACTTAGCCACCAGGAATTTATCCAGTTCCCTTTTAAACATTGTTATAGTCCCAGCCTTCACAACCTCCTCAGGTAAGGAGTTCCACAAGTTGACTGTGCTCTGTGTGAAGAACTTCCTTTTATTTGTTTTAAACCTATTAATTTCATTTGGTGACCCCTAGTTCTTGTATTATGGGAATAAGTAAATAACTTTTCCTTATCCATTTTCTCTACATCACTCATGATTTTATATACCTCTATCATATCCCCCCTTAGTCTCCTCTTTTCCAAGCTGAAGAGGCCTAGCCTCTTTAATCTTTCCTCATATGGGACCCTCTCCAAACCCCCAATCATTTTAGTTGCCCTTTTCTTAACCTTTTCTAGTGCTAGAATATCTTTTTTGAGGTGAGAAGACCACATCTGTACACAGTATTCGAGATGTGGGCGTACCAAGGATTTATATAAGGGCACTAAGATATTCTCTGTCTTATTCTCTGTCCCGTTTTTAATGATTCCTAACATCCTGTTCGCTTTTTTGACCTCCTCTGCGCACTGTGTGGACATCTTCAGAGAACTATCCACGATGACGCCAAGATCTTTTTCCTGACTCGTTGTAGCTAAATTAGCCCCCATCATATTGTATGTATAGTTGGGGTTATTTTTTCCAATGTGCATTACTTTACATTTATCCACATTAAATTTCATTTGCCATTTTGTTGCCCAATCACTTAGTTTTGTGAGATCTTTTTGAAGTTCTTCACAATCTGCTTTGGTCTTAACTATCTTGAGCAGTTTAGTATCATCTGCAAACTTTGCCACCTCACTATTTAGCTCTTTCTCCAGATCATTTATGAATAAATTGAATAGGATTGGTCCTAGGACTGACCCCTTGGGAACACCACTAGTTACCCCTCTCCATTCTGAGAATTTACCATTAATTCCTAGCCTTTGTTCCCTGCCTTTTAACCAGTTCTCAATCCATGAAAGGACCTTCCCTTTTATCCCATGACAGCTTAATTTATGGAAGAGCCTTTGGTGAGGGACCTTGTCAAAGGCTTTCTGGAAATCTAAGTACACTATGTCCACTGGATCCCCCTAGTCCACATGTTTGTTGACCCCTTCAAAGAACTCTAATAGATTAGTAGAACATGATTTCCCTTTACAGAAACCATGTTGACTATTGCTCAACAGTTTGTTTTTCTATGTGTCTGACAATTCTATTCTTAACTATTGTTTTGACTAATTTGCCCAGTACCGATGTTAGACTTTCCGGTCTGTAATTACCAGGATCACCTCTAGAGCCTTTTTTAAATATTGGCGTTACATTAGCTAACTTTCAGTCATTGGGTACTGAAGCTGATTTAAAGGACAGGTTACAAACCTTAGTTAATAGTTCCTCAACTTCACATTTGAGTTGTTTCAGAACTCTTGGGTGAATGCCATCTGGTGACTTGTTAATGTTGAGTTTATCAATTAATTCCAAAACCACCTCTAGTGACACTTCAATCTGTGACAGTTCCTCAGATTTGTCACCTACAAAAGCCGGCTCAGGTTTGGGAATCTCCCTAACATCCTCAGCCATGAAGACTGAAGCAAAGAATCCATTTAGTTTCTCCGCAATGACTTTATCGTCTTTAAGCGCTCCTTTTGTATCTCGATCGTCAAGGGGCCCCACTGGTTGTTTAGCAGGCTTCATGCTTCTGATGTACTTAAAAAAATTTTGTTATTACCTTTGGAGTTTTTGGCTAGCCGTTCTTCAAACTCCTCTTTGGCTTTTCTTATTACACTCTTGCGCTTAAGCTGGCAGTGTTTGTGCTCCTTTCTATTTGCCTCACTAGGATTTGACTTCCACTTTTTAAAGGAAGTCTTTTTATCTCTCACTGCTTCTTTTACATGGTTGTTAAATCACGGTGGCTCTTTTTTAGTCCTTTTACTGTGTTTCTTAATTTGGGGTATACATTGAAGTTGGGCCTCCTATTATGGTGCCTTTAAAAAGGGCCCATGCAACTTGCAGGGATTTCACTTTAGTCACTGTACCTTTTAACTTTTGTTTAACTAACCCCCTCATTTTTGTATAGTTCCCTCTTTTGAAATTAAATGCCACAGTGTTGGGCTGTTGAGGTGTTCTTCCCCCCACAGGGATGTTGAATGCTATTGTATTATGTTCACTATTTCCAAGCGGTTCTGCTATAGTTACCTCTTGGACCAGCTCCTGCGCTCCACTCAGGATTAAATCTAGAGTTGCCTCTCCCCTTGTGGGTTCCCGTACCAGCTGCTCCATGAAGCAGTCATTTAAAGTATCGAGAAATTTTATCTCTGCATTTTGTCCTGAAGTGAAATGTTCCCAGTCAATATGGGGATAATTGAAATCCCCCACTATTATTGGGCTCTTAATTTTGATAGCATCTCTAATTTCCCTCAGCATTTCATCATCACTATTACTGTCCTGGTCAGGTGGTCGATAATAGATCCCTAATGTTATATTTTTATTAGAGCATGAAATTTCTATCCATAGCGATTCTATGGAATATGTGGATTCGCTTAAGATTTTTACTTCATTTGAATCTACATTTTCTTTCACATATAGTGCCACTCCTCCCCCTGTTCTGTCCTTCCGATATATTTTGTACCCTGGAATGATTGTGTCCCATTGATTGTCCTCAGTCCACCAGGTTTCTGAGATGCCTATTATATCAATATCCTCCTTTATCACAAGGCACTCTAGTTCACCCATCTTATTATTTAGACTTCTAGCATTTGTGTACCAGCACTTTAAAAACTTGTCCCTATTTATTTGTCTGTCCTTATCTGATGTGCCAGATTCTTTATGTGACTGTTTATCATCTGATCCAGCCCTTACATTATCCTCTTCTGTCCACTGTTCCTGACTATAACCTGGAGATTCCCTATCATCAGACTCTCCCCTAAGAGAAGTCTCTGTCCGATGCACATGCTCCTCTGCAGCAGTCGGCTTTCCCTCATCTCCTAGTTTAAAAACTGCTCTACAACCTTTTTAATGTTTAGTGCTAGCAGTCTGGTTCCACTTTGGTTTAGGTGGAGCCCATCTCTCCTGTATAGGCTCCCCCTATCCCAAAAGTTTCCCCAGTTCCTAATGAACATAAACCCCTCCTCTCTACACCATCGTCTCATCCACACATTGAGACTCTGAAGCTCTGCCTGCCTACCTGGCCCTGAGCGTGGAACTGGGAGCATTTCTGAGAATGCCACCATAGAGGTCCTGGATTTTAGTCTCTTCCTTAGCAGCCTAAATTTGGCTTCCAGGACATCTCTCCTACCCTTCCCTATGTCTTTGGTATCTACATGTACCACGACCACCGGCTCCTCCCCAGCACTACTGTCATGGCGTAAATCCCCAATCTGAACCTTAGAGTCCAAAAGATGGGGTACCAGCATGAACTCTAAGCTTAATTACCAGCTTAGATCTAATAGGCTGCCACCAACCAGGACTTACAGTGCCTGGTACACTCTGGTCCCCCCAAAACCTTCCCTGGAGACCCCAAGTCCCAGATCCCCTGGATCTTGACACAAGGAAAGTAAACCCTTTCCCCCACTGTTGTCTCTCCCAGGCTTCCCCTCCCTGGGTTACCCTGGAAGATCACTGTGATTCAAACTCCTTGAATTTTAAAAAACAGAGGAAATCCACCTCCACCCCTCCTCTGTCCCACCAATTCCCTGGTGAGTACCAACTCAATTTCCTTTGAGCCTTAACAAGGGGAAAATCAATCAGGTCTTTTAAAAAGAAAACTTTTATTAAAAGAAAGAAAGAGTAAAGATCATCTCTGTAAATTCAAGATGGTATATTACAGGGTCTTTCAGCTTATAGACACTAGAGAGAAGCCTCCCCCCAGCAAAAATACAATTTAAAATACTTCCAGCAAAATACACATTTGCAAATACAGAAAACAATCAAAAGACTAAACTCGCCTTTTTCCTGGTACTTACTAAAATAAAAACAGAAGAGATTTTTTCAGAAAGATTGGAGGAATTTGCTTACAGGTATGGTCCCTCTCAGAACCCAGAGAAAACACAGACAAAGAAAAAACACACAAAGAGAGACTTCCCTCCACCGAGAGCTGAAAGTATCTTGTCTCTCGATTGGTCCTCTGGTCAGGTGTTCCAGGTTCACTGCTAACCCTTTACAGGTGAAAGAGACATTAACCCTTAACTATCTGTTTATGACAACTACACATAAGTCTGTCTAGATGCCTCGAGAGATCCGCAACCTTCGCACCAGGCAGGCAAGTCACCATACGGTTTTCCCGGTCCTCACAAACCCAGCTATCTATGTTTCTAATGATCAGATCTCACATTACTAACACCTGCCTTTTCCTAGCAACTGGAGTTCCCTCCCCCGGAGAGGTAAACTCAGTGCGAGAGGCAACCCCAGCACCATGTGGAAGGAGGGTCCCAACTATGGGAAGGTTTCCCTCTGCTCCCATTGACTGCTCTGCTTCCCTGGGCCTTTCTTCCTCATCAACAGCACAGAGGCTGTCTGAGCAGAGGTGGGACAATTCTACAGTGTCCCAGAAAGCCTCATCAACATACCTCTCTGCCTCTTAGCTCCTCCAGTTCCGCCACCTTGGCTTCCAAAGTCCGTACATGGTCTCTGAGGGCCAGGAGCTCCTTGCACCGCCTGCACACATACGCCACCCGCCCACGAGGCAGGTAATCATACATGCTACACTCAGTGCAATAAGCTGGATAGCCTCCACTCTGCTGCTGGGCTTCTGCCTGCGTTGTCTCCTAGTTAATGAAAGGGTGGTTTAAAGAAAGGAGTTTTGGAATATGGTTTGGATTATAGGTTTTAAGGGGACTACAGGGGAACAGGTAGGACCGACAAGGGACCCCCCCC
Source organism: Gopherus flavomarginatus (assembly GCF_025201925.1). Classification (NCBI taxonomy): domain Eukaryota; kingdom Metazoa; phylum Chordata; order Testudines; family Testudinidae; genus Gopherus; species Gopherus flavomarginatus. Next base: position 91,207,174 of record NC_066620.1, read on the forward strand.
CCTTCCTTTCCACTCCCCTTCCAAACTCCCTGTTAGCAGCCCCTGGTCGCTTGTGCGTGGCTTTATAAAACCCTTGCCTGAGTTAATGCCCCGCCTACTGATTAAGGCTCAGCCAATTACCAGAGGCTTTGAGCTTTCAAACCTTCCTTTGAAGCTCACGGCCTCCAACTGCCAGCCACAGCACATGGTCCTTCAAACAAACAGACTGACAAACACAAGCTCAGCACACAGCAAGTAACCCCCAAACACACACACACACACACACACTACAGACAGTCACTTACCCCACAGATGCTGTATTTGCTCCTCCTTCACCTGGAGAACTCCCTTGCAAAACTCCCTGTTAGCAGCCCCTGTTCGCCACTTCTGAAAGGTTGCCAACCCCTGGACTAGTTGATCACAATGGTCCCTGCTGGCCTTAGAGGCTCTGAATATATAGGGCTCAGTCTTGCAAAATGATCAGCATATCAATTTCTCTGATTTCAGTGGAAGCAAAGGGAAGCACTCGATATTATTTGCAAAAGATGCTCAGAACTTGGTAGGATGATGTTCATAAGCCATTTCATATCTCAGACAGTCCTCTTAAAAAAACAGCAAATAACCCCAATCATCAGAATAACAGGCAACAGACTCAACTACCCGAGTTATTACATAAAGAATAATTTAGGATAGAATTTTTGAAGGCACTCACCATTGGCCTAGCTCTACTGCCAGTGATATTGCTAAAATCCCACCCTTCGGGGCCACAGTCAAGGTAAACTTGCGAGCGTAGTGTGTAATAGACCCCCCCCAAACACACACTTTTTATAATTTAAACAGTGACTTTACAATTTCTAAGAAAATATGAGCTATATTTAAGCCCCACCTATTCTACATAACCCAAGGACCATGACTTTTTTACAATTTTAATACACAAATTAACAAGCATAGTTTGCACGCTAAAGCTCAGAACCAATGGAGAACTTACGTTACCACTTGATACTTCACCTTTATGGAGTGCTGTATACTCCTGCAGCCCCTGCTGGTCCCACTCCATGTAGAAATGTTATCCAAAGTCATGAAATTGTCCCAGGAGGACTTCAGCAATCAGTAAACTTTTTCTAGTTCTGAGGTAAGTAGCTCAGTGGTTTGAGCATTGGCCTACTAAACCTAGGGTTGAGAGTTCAATCCTTAAGGGGACCATTTAGGGATCCAGGGCAAAAATCTGTCTGGGGATTGGTCCTGCTTTGAGCAGGCGGTTGGACTAGCTGACCTTCTGAGGTCCCTTCTAACCCTGATACTCTGATTGCTTTTGCAATAACTGGGCACTTTGCACCTAATACAGCCCCTCCTCCACTGCTGCCCCAGCTGAGGCTTCCGTAGCAAAAGCTCCATTAAAACAATGAGGAGAAATGCAAATACTTGCACTATAAACAGGCAGGTTGAGCTTTCCTTCACAGGTGTGATCCTAGAGTCTAGCCCTGCAAAGTGCTCCATCCTTCCCTGAGCCTAAGGACTGCATTTGTGCCTGGCCTTTCTGTGGACCACACAAGGAGGAGGTTTCAGGTCTCTCCCATGCAGTTGCACAAGGGCCAATCTGGCCTTTAGATAACATAGCTACCCCTGACAGTAAGCACCTGCTGAAGGAGGTTCTTAGTTGCTCTTCTATGAAAGATCCCTGAGATGGTCCTCTGGCAGTTTTAAATGATCAGAAGTTTATTAATGACCTAAGAATTGTATTCTTATTTCTTTTCATAGACTTATAGGCAGAATTGTGTAAACATGGGGTCTCATTCCATTTTGTTTGACTTAATAAAAGGAAATCTGGGCCAAATTGCACCTGATTTTGAAAAGGCATAACATCCACTGACGTCCTACTTCAGCCCCAAAGGAAAACATAAATCCATAGTGGTCAGATACCACAGTGATGGCTAATAATAACCTGGGTAAGACATTCAGACACCAGTTCCCACATTCCAACCATGGAACATTGCTTTAACAGCCAACCTGGGGCTGAATTTGTCTGGGTGGGGAGCAGTGGGGCTGTGGATAGGGGTAGGGCCAGAGGCTCCACTTGCATGCACATCCTTCAGTCCAGGATGTGGAGACACTGGTGCCATGGAGTTTTGTGCCATTGGGCTAAAGCAGCCTCCATGGAACAACTCTATAGCCTAGAGGGAAGATTCACTCCTCCCATCTATGCTGATACTTCGACTGAGCTCTGAATCCCTGAATTATGCCTTCAGGGCTTATATGATGTGTATGGACCCTCTGTGGTAGGGTGAATTTACCTTACTATGAATACATATTATTCAATAACAGAGTGAAAGTAAAGCAGGTGGGACTAGCAATGTGAACTTCTGTTTTAAACATGACTTTCAACATTAGAAATGTGCATCATGAACATGTTTTGGAATGATAATATCTATAAAATATGTAAAGTGGGTCTGGTTTCCTGACAGCCCAATGTGGTGGTTGCTGCAAACAAAAGTCTTGTGGCACTAACAATAGTTCTAAAAAGACTGCTTCGGCTGCTTTACTCTTTAAACAAACATAGTTTGAGGAATAGGGAATTAGCCGCAGGATATTGGTCAGTGCTTAAGTTGATCACGATTAAAAAAATGATGTTGCTTTAGCTGGCTTTGTGGCCACATACAGCATTACCAGCTGGGAAATATCAATTCTGGGCACAGACGGACAGTTTCAGTTTTATTCCAAACTATTACCAGATCCAACTGCCTCATGGATCCCATGCATGTAAATACTACAATTCCTTGGAAAGGGAATCTGGGCTGCTTTGTGCCAAATTGTAGAAATGGTATTGCCAATGAGAACAGCCATATTCCTGTTCTTCTGAGGTAGAGAAGAAAAATCAGTGCTGGGTGTAGTGTTCAGTAAGCCTCAGTCATCTGGTTTGTCAGGAGAAGGCAGCACAATGCTTATGTTAACACCACGAGCACTCGACTAGACTGACTTTGCTCAGGTTTCTGAGCATGCTCAGAGGATTAATACACAGGTATTAACATTGTCTCTACGTCACCAATGCATCTGCCCGCACAATGCCTGGCTCAAGCCAGGCCTAATAGCCCTCAATTACATGAGCACTAAGTTATTATTTAATGATTATTTATGATATGCTAGATGCGGTATCAGACTCAAAAACAAAGACAGTCTTTGATCCGAAGAGTTTAAATGATTGAGTGTGTACTTTTCAGGGGTGTTCTCTGTTTGCAAATATTGAACTCTGACAGCAGGAAGAAATAGGCTTTGCACAAGGTGTTAAGTGTATTCAGTATACAAAGGAGGACAGGCTATCGCTCCTTGGGATTCAGAATAGCTCCTAGGAATGTGTCCAACTGTCCAGTGTGTTTTAACAGATCAGTATTTCCAAACAAAAAACAATCAGGTTGGAATTTAAAATACCAGTCATCAATTGGCAACCTTGAGGTGAAAAAGGATTCCCACAAGGGAGGCGGTTTTGATTCCACAAGCTTGCTGGGCTCCACAGGGAAATACCCTTCCCTTCTGAGGTTCCCTTTGCAGCAGCCTGCATGGTTGCTCAGCAGCAGCAGCAGGAGCGAGGGGGTGGAAGGCAGAATGTTTAGCTGGTTTCCTTGGAAACAGCACCCGGTCGAAGGGAAGCAGTTATGCTGGATACACAGCGGAGCGAGTGCGAGCGGACGGCGGAGCCTTGACGTAAGTTATTGTTCTGCCATTCGGGCCCCTGCTGCAATGTGTCTCTCGTGGCTGGATTCTGTGGGAAAGTGCTTAGAGCAAATTGTTTTTAAAAAGCAACGCAGGTGCTGGGGTGGGTCCTGGAGGCCGTGCGCTGGGCCGTGCGGAATGAGCGAGTTACCACGAGAAGGTGCAGTGAAAGGGCGCTACAGAAAACCAACACAGTAGCCAACTTTCATGCGGTAAATAAGCACCGTGACTTTCACCATAAGCCAAAAATCAAGCTAATCCCATTTAAAACAAGGCCCAAACCTGCCAATCTCTAAGAATCCCAACACTCCATGTGACTAGATCCCTCTGGCCAGGGCCAGATTAACTCTCCTGTGGGCCTAGGGCTATTCGATTTTGTGAGGCCCCTGGGGGGTTGGAGTGCAGGAGGGGGCTCTGGGCTGAGGTACGGGGTTGGGATGCAGGAGTGGATGTGTGGGGTGCAAGCTCTGGCCAGGAGCTGCTTACCTCAGGTGGCTCCTGGTCAGCAGCACAGCGGGGCTAAGGTAGGATCCCCCAGAGTTGCCAAATCCACAGAAGCTAAGTGGAAATTGGGCTTGTTTTAGGCTGAGTTGGCTCGTATGTTGCATGGTGGCTAGCTTTTTGGCTTTCAGGGCTTTTACAGTACCTTGTAGTTTCTTGTTTGGCTCCCGGCCCTGGCCCACCCCTAGTCCCAGCCAATCAGAATGAGAGTTTGAATCAGGTGTTTTTGGCTCCAGTCCAGCTACAGCGTGTGTGCGCGTCTCCCAGTGTGCCTGACTGTGCGTGGCAGCGGTGCTAAGCATGTGTGCGCATCCCCTTCCCTGCCCGTGCCCCTGAACGCTCCTTGCCCATGAGGAGGGGTGGCAGGGTGCCGAGGCTCAGGGACTAGTGACTGGCCCTCAGCACAGAAACTTGCCGCCGGCTGGATGAAAAGAAGCAGCAGGCCCCATCCAGCACATGGGCATGCGGTGCCACCCCTTAGTCCAAGGCCCTGGGATGCAGCCCCCTAAAGCCACTGCAGTAATCCGACCCTGCCCCCAGCGTGCTGTCTGGGACTGTGGTGGTCCCACTGTGCATCCCTGACTCTGTCCCCCCTTCCTTGCCCCTGCTTGCCAGGGGCTGATAAAAAAAAAACAGAAGCAACAAGCTGCAACAAGCTACAGGCCAAAAACTAGCCAACAAGCAACTCTCACAACCCAATTAAGCCAAAACCAAAACCAAACCCAAAGTCTGCGTTTTTTTCCGCAGGTTTGGCATGTCTGAAAATGAACTGTGCTTTCAGTTTACTCAAGCCCGAGAAGCAAAGCAGGACTACTACCATTCATTATTCAATACCAGCCATGTGGTTGGTGCTGTCCCCGCCTGCAGGTATATGGGATCTTGGGGAGCAATTACCACACAGCTGGGGTTCCAATTAATTTCTTTATTAAAGGAAAAAAAAGGAAGTGGTGGGAATTTAATAATGAAATACGATGGGATGGGGTGTATAGGGTGTTTACAATAGACAACGATGGGGGGGGTTCTTATTGAACAGTGTAGGGAGTTCTAATAGTGGGCTACAGCAAGGGGGGGTCAGCACAATGGAATACAGTACAGTCAATAAGCAACTCTAGATACAGTGTGGAAATGCAAAGCGTACCCAAAAGAAATGCAAAATAAAATGGTAGCTTCTATATGAGTTAATAGCTAGATACACAATGTAACACAGTGGCATCAATGTAAATACAAAGTATATCAGAAAAGTGGAGGCAACCAATGGGGTGTTATAATTACAAGTAAAATGTGAGTTACAGTACAACAATACAATATCAATATAAAGGCTGGGTCAAGAAACAGGAGGGGGGAGGAGTGAGTGATTAGTGGTATGCAGACGAGCGGCTGGAAGCAGCGAGAGACTCTGAAGCCCTGCAGGGTGAGGACAACAGAGCAGTGTGATGGTGATCTTCGGTAGGGGAGGGGCAGCGGAGAAGTGTAAAGAAGGGCTAGAGAGAGGTTTAAGCGACAAGCGGACACCAAAAACAAAGGTAAAAAAAACAGCAAAGGGTTTGGGAAGTTTCACAGGGGGAGAAGCAGCAAGGGGTTTGGGAAGTTTGGAGGGTGATGCAGACGCGGGGGGGGGGGGGAGGGAAGCAGCAAGGAGTTGGGAAGTTCGAAGAGAGTGCAGATGCGGGGGAAAAACCAGCAAAGGGTTATAACAGGGAGACACGGAGGAGCACACAGAGGGGGAGATTGGAGCGGGGGAAAAACAGACACGGGAAAGTTCAGGGAGAGATCGGGACAGCAGGAAGGCGAATTTAAGCAGCAAAAAACCTTATCTATCTTAACCAACGACTAGGCAAAACAACAAATATCACAATTCTAAGCAAAGCTATAACAAGCAACTATACGGAGCAACAAAACAGCAGACTATAACAAGGCAGGTGAACTTACAAGCTCTACAATCTTAACAAACTATGACTTATTAAACTAAAAAAAACAAGACCTATGGTGCACCTTATGCTATGGGGAGGTTACAGAGGGCAGAGTGGTATGTGTCCAGGACCCAGCTCCCAAGGAAGCCAAGGGATGGTGGCTACAGCGGTGGATACAGCTGAAAGCAGAGAGCCCCAAGGCAAAGCCCACAGGAGCAGAGCTTAGCAGTGGCACAAACTTATTTTTAGCGGCAAAGAGCCCTGGAGTTTAAGAGAGGTTTTAAGACACGGACCAAGGTTTCGCTTGAGTCTGTGTGCTGGGGAAACAGAGCCAGCAGCTAAAATAATAAAATAAAAGTATAGAAAGTTTTACAGAGGGATTCTTACCAGTCCCCAAGGCAGCAGCAAAGGCAGAAGCAGCAGCAACATCAGAAGAGGCAAGGAGGGCTCTCAGGTAGCAATTCGTTCTTCGTGGGGGGGGGCGTTCAAAAAACGGAGGTACGCTCAAAAATAAAACGAGAGCGGAGAAAGGACCCCCCAGAACCCCTGGCTGATCAGACCAGGCAGCAATGCAGGAACCTTTCTGAGGTGTGTTTCAAAAATGTCTGGTTTTAAAGGCAAACTTGGGCAGTTTCCCACCAGTAATCCTGATAGGCTCCCTCTGTCACAGGGGAGGAGGCACAGGGAAAAAACTGAAGGTAAGCCCAGAGACATGCCTGGACATAGTCCTGTGCAATAGGTGACTCAAGAGCACGAGGCCTATGACTCATGCCCAGGATCTTAAAAACACAATAGGTCTTGCAGCTCTGGACATTGCCTACCCTACACCAAGCCCAGGCTCAACGAGGTGATAACAGGACTAACCCTTTGAACAGGGCAGTGGTCCCACTTAGCACACAGCACAAGTGGCCATCCCTTTGAGAAGGGCAATGGCTCTTGTTAAACAACTTAAGGGGCCCTCCCTTTGAGAAGGGCAGTGGCCCTGGTAAACAACTTAACAGCCAGGGAAGGGCGGCCACAGGAGAACAGAAAACAAAATGGAGTCTGGGGACAGCTGTAAGAAACAAAATGGAATAGGGGATAGCTGTAACAGACAGGTGCTACGTAAACCATAACGGCAGATGCAGGGTCCCGACCTGCTCCTAGCTTCGCTGCGATAAATATGGAGTCAGGGCCAGCTTTAGGACGGGCGGGGCCCTATTCGAAAGAGCTGTCGCCGACATACCGCCGAAGACGGCGGCAATTCGGCAGCAGCTCAATCAGTTGCTGCTGTTTCCGGCGGCACTTTGGCAGAGGGTGCAGAGCCCCTCTTCCGGACGCTGTGGGGCCCTTTTAGGCGAGGGGCCCAATTCCCGGGAATCAGCTTACAGTGTCAGAGCATGATCCAACAAGGCTCTGAGCAGCACTTGGGGTTGAGAACACTCAGAGGGTTGAGAACACTCAGAGGCTCTCAAGAACAGGCTGGGAACAGGCATAAGTAACCTTGTAAAAGAACTACGTGAGTTTTGCACAGGAAAGGCCCCAGGCTCTGCAGTCTGGAGCTATAATGTAGTATTGTATTATAATGTACTGTTGTACAATGTACTATTTTGGACAAATACTGTAGAATATTATAAAACACATTTATTTACACTGTTGCTTGTTCTTTTTTAATTATAGCATGAGGTAGTAGAGAGCCCTTATATTTGTTTCCTAATACTGTCCATTGTAATGGATTCTGGGGACCTGTTCTCTAAGAAACATTAGCACGTCCGTCGTTTGACATTCAGAAGGGGGAGATCCCCTCATGCTACAAAAGTGCCTTTTCTGTGTCTGGTTACAGTCTGTTGAGATTTAGCTAAGGACTTGTCCACAAGAACAATGAGTTTGTGGCAAGCTGGGGTGTCAGTCTGCTCTGCACTAGCCTGCTGTGGTCTGACTGTCCCTCAGCACTCTGCTGATGCGCATTCCCCGGTTTTTTATGATGTGCTTTGAGCTAGTCCCATTTCAAAGAGGACTAGCTCAAAGCGCTCTGCCGAGCTGCTAACACACATCAGCAGGATGCTGACAGACAATCAGACCCCAGCAGGCTAGTACAGCGCACACTCACGCCCCTGCTTGCCATGAACAACTACAAGAATTTTTCTTGTAGACAAGCTCTTAAAAATCACCATTTCCCTCCTCTCCTGTCTCTCCTCTGGAACATTTTGCCAAATGTTTTGGCTCAAATCACTAAATATTCGGAAGAGTTCAGCCTTGTCACTCTCACTGCACTAGGAATACCAGTGACCTGCCAGAGCAGCAGCAGCACTGTGGGTAGGGGAATGGAGAGAGCCCGGCTGGGCTGCCTGGACAACCCCTTCTTCTTTCCTTACACTCCCAGGCCAGCACATAGTCCCAGCTTCTGTTGGGCGAGAGGGAGTCAGACCAGGCTCCTCTGTTTGCCAAGAACTGGGAATGGGTGACAGGGATGGATCACTTGATAATTACCTGTTCTGCGCATTCCTTCTGGAGCACCAGGCATTGGCCACTATTGGAAGACAGGATACTGGACTAGACAGACCTTTGGTCTGACCCAGTACGGATGTTCTATAAATAAATAATTGGAGATATCCTATCTCCTAGAACTGGATGGGACCTTGAAAGGTCATTGAGTCCAGCCCCCTGCCTTCACTAGCAGGACCAAGTACTGATTTTTGCCACAGATCCCTAAGTGGCCCCCTCAAGGATTGAGCTCACAACCCTGGGTTTAGCAGGCCAATGTTCAAACCACTGAGCTATCCCTCCCCTTCTTATGTTCCTCTGTAAATATGCCCTAGACCCTGCACATGTTTTTAGCAGCCTATATCTTGTGGGACACCATCTGGGTAGGAGCTCCCTGAATTCCCAAGTAAGGAGGGGCAAGGGAGATGAGCCATGCTCCCACCCACCTTTAGTACTATAGTATATTTTCCCATAGGGCCCCTACCTCATTCAGTATACAGGACAGACTCACAAGGGGGGGAGTGAATTAAGTTTGCACAGACAGTCCTAACTTAATTCTGGCATTTCTTAATCTTAACTTTTGTGTGCTTGAATTTGCAACCTTAATAATGTTCTTTAATATAGTTTGTTGTATGTAATTTCCTATATTATAACAATGCCCAGAGGTCCGATCTGTACCCCTTTGTGCTAAGTTTTGTACAAGCACATTCAAAGACACAGTTCCTGCTCCAGAGCATTTAGAATCTAAAATCAGATTAGAATCTCAACTTGCCTCCTTGTAACAAAATGCAATGGGCCAAGTTCAGATGGGATATGTAAGTTAGATCCCCTTTCTTTAGTTTAGGTTCCCTTTAAGCTATTTGTACACACTGATGTCTAAAGGATTCTACATTGATGTACCGTGTATACCATGGAGCCTGGAATGAGATGTAAAAGGTGTAAACCAAAGTAAGGGAGGAGGTAATTAATGAACATCTTTTAACTCTTTGAGGTGCAAATTACAATAGCACACACTCCAGACACCAGGCGAGTGGGTGTAAGTAGCTCTATGGCTGCTCTGTTTAGTGTAAGGGAATCTAATTTACATTTCCTGACTGAATGTGCCCCTGTGAGTCTACATAAATAAGTTTAGAAAGAGTCTAGAGGGATTCTAAGTTGGCATATCATAAACTTTGAGGGATCTGTATGAAAGCATAGGTTTGCTTCCACTTAGACTCCCTCTAGACTTTTTTACTTACCTGTGACTCTGGTCCAATGAGTGGATTTCATTGCTATATTTAGTATAAAACTGGGTGTTAATTTAATCAAGGCGTTGGATTGGTTAAATATGCCAGGACTTCTCTTAATTGTGTGAATTTAGTGATCCTGAAAAACTGAAGTTCCCTTTTTTTTTTTTAAAAATCCACATACCAGGTGCAGCATAGGCAGCAGTAATGAACATTTCTCCACACTGCCCTACTATTGCGCCTCAAATCTGACCCGGAGGAGATGACCTTCAGGGTTAGTTCAGTCTCCAAAGTCACAGAAGAACTGTGGGCTACCATGATTCTGCCCCACAGGGAACTAAAAAGACAAACTTGTGAGCATGCTCTGATCTCAGCCGAGCTCTATACTCTCCTTGGGCCCTCCCCTGACTGCACATGGGAGTACTGCACTGTAATGGCTAGAGGCTGCCAGACCTTTTCTGCCTCCCTACATGCACCCATCCTACTGGTCACTCTGTTGTGCTGCAGGAGAAAATAAAAGCATCTGCTACAAAGGGGTTTGGTTTTGTTTATTTAAAGAAACAAGCTGGGATTTAATTGATGATAGATAACCCCATTAATCCTTCCTTTCCAGCTGTCATAGCTTCTCCCCTTCCATAAACCTTGCAGTGTGCTCTTTTCTCTCTCATGTGCTTTTACAACAAAATCATGACCTTATAAGAACATTCAGTTCAATCCCTCCACACAAGTCTGTCCAGATAACAATTAAGCTGTTTTAGAATTAGAAGTGAATTAGAATTGGCTTTTTAAAAAGAAAAGAAGAATGTAAACCTTGGGGGGTGGGAGGGCAGGGGGAGTATTGGGTGTTTTGTCACTTTCTCATATCAATTTACTATCATGGAAAATTGTAACCAAGCCATGGCAAATCTCCTTTTTAAAAAACGTGTCCCACACTCTGCCAGGCCTAGCCCCAAACAAGGGGTGGCCACAGACAGTACCAATGTGTCACGTCGTGTTATGTTAGATGGCGCAGTGATTGAACCATGTTTAAATCTGATTTTCAAACTTTGTCATATGGCCAGCAAAGATGGTGGGGGGGCCCAGCGCATACTTCTGCAAAGCCTGGTTTGTCCACCAGATTTGTTGGGTAAATGCCAACCTACATATAGTGACGAAAAAGCTGTGATAACTGGCTGCTGTGTATGGAGTCAAACCATGTTAGAGCTATACTCAAAAACCAAATTGAGTAGCTTACGCTCCTGCATATGCAAAATATTTCTTCTTCTAACATGTCTAGCTTGGCTGCTCAAACTGTATTAGATGAACTTTTTGCTGCAACTGAGTTTAAACTTAAGCACCTTAGTTACACTTGGTTGTTTAGCTACTGTAGACTGAATCTCACACTGGGTGTAGTGCTAAGGGCCTGATCCTGCAAGCTTTCATGACTACACATGTTTAACTGTAAGCACATGAGTAATATTATTGAAATCAGTGGGACTACTCTTGTGTTTAAAGTTAAGCAAAGGCATAAATAGATGTAGGATTAGGGCTTTATGCACAGCTCTCCCACATTGCTTCCTGATGAACTACACAGACATCCTCTGTCAGATGCTTTGCAGAAATGGCATTTTCCTGAGTGACCTCAAAAGAGACCACGACAGGACAGTGATCTGATTTAAAACGTAACTTTGAAACAGAATGTGAGTGACAATCAGATGTGTTACAAAAGCCTTTTTTTTTTTTTTAAACAAAAAACACTCAATTCCTCTCTGCAAAAAATCAGGAAATTCCTCTCTGTTTTCCATGTCACCAATATTTTTGGCAACTCTTGGAATTATTTCTTATAGTTTTCCCCAGATCACTGTGTTTGCAGTCTATCTCACTGTAGAGTCTAAAGTCATTCAAGGATCCTACAAAAATTCCCAACACAACTGGCACCTACAGGTATGGTTGTAGGGATGAGATCAGCAATTTACTGGGCCTGGAGAATGGATTTAGACTTTTAGCCCTATAGGTGGTACTCCCAGCTCAAGATTGAGGCATGCTGAATGGGGCACATTGTGAGGAAGTCATGCTGAATTTGACACGACTGCTTCCTATGCTGTTTAATTTCATACTTCATGGGCTTGGCTATCCAAGGCACTAATTTCACTTAAAATATTTTATTATGAAGCTAGAAGAGCTGAGGCATATGTTCAATGTTTTTCTCAACTAAAACTATACTACTTTTTCTTGTTTTCTGTGATATAATCATCAGTTTTACTATGGCGGAAAGCAAGCAAGCGAGGAGCCTGACTCATCTTTTAGATGGCTTGGAAAAGGCTCACAGAGCCGATGTTCAACTTTACACCTCAGGGCACTTAAACCATAACAATCTTTGTAAGCCCCGAGAGAATGTAAAACCGGGATATTGGGACAGTGCCAAGAAACCAGCAAGTTTCATGACAGAAAGAAAGCAACTCCCAGCTCAAAATATATGCAAGGAGACAGCCAAGAAGATGAAAAATAGTTTGACTGATTTCACCCCCAGCACCACACAGGTTCCAGTACTTGCCAAATCTGCCTTTTCTATCTATAGACACTCTCAGGCACTCATGGCCAGTGTTGATCACCCAGTGAATGGCCCATTAACTTCTACTCCTTTGGAAAAGCAGCTGAAAGAGCTTAAAAAGAAAATAGAGGAGGAAACGGACAAACTCAAAAAGCCACTTAGAAGAGAAGAGTTAGATGTGCCAGAGATGAAGGTGTTGAAGTACAAGCCAGTTAAGAACAGCCGACGTTGTGCTGCTGAAGTTACTAAGGATGAGTACCAGTTTATGCCTTCATATTTGGCTGGAGTGACTAAAACTGATCAGTTTAACAAGTTTTTACATTTTCAGAGGGATTTCATTGCCAAGCACGATCTGCTAGAGAATGACATCACTGGGAGCAAAGCATCAGAGCGGCATGAAAGGAAGTTGGCTCAGGTAAGGAAAAGCATCTCAATAATTATTACAAAAACAACACATCCTTCCCCCCACCCATCACCACCTCCACCTCCCCCCAGATCCTACAAATCTTCTAAACTGGACAGGGTAAGAAATGATAAATCTGATCATTGCTATATGAGAGCCCCACTCGTAGCCAAGGAGTTAAAGTAAGAGATTCATTTGGTAGTAGTTAGAGACAGAAAAGACTTGTTAGATTCTCATTTGGGCACTGAACTGCAATGCTGGGTCACCTAACAGCTGATTAATACTGCTGTGAGCAGGGAAATGTATTTCTGTCTGGGCACATGAGAGAATTATTTTTACAAGGGCTTGTGTCCCTTGATCCTTTTCATGGTGCGCAGGGGTGTGAGGGTGGGTACAAATTTGTTCTAGGCCAAGGAAGAGTCATAGCACAGGCTGACAGTGTGTTAGTATTGGTCCCACTGACCATACATAGCATGGAGTCTTTCTCAGAAGCACAGGGTATCGGCTAAACCTGATCTTGCTCTTGAGTTCCTGCTGTTAAGTTTAATAATACAGGCTGCCAGTGATTACTAACCATGATTTGATTTGGGATGAGGCTTTGGGCTTTGCAAACTGGCTGAGTCCAGCTGGGCACTCTATTCAGCTTGAATCAAGAGAGAGTTTGGGAGGTGATGTAGCCAAGCTTTTTGCATCCACCCTTCAATGCAAGTGGTCTCCCACTCTAAAACTGGCCTTGATTAAGGGTGTCCAGCTTGGACATGAATCTCAGAATGGGATGAAGATGGTACTAGCTGAGGTTCTCTGGTGCACCATAGAATCCCTGCTTGCACTGCAGCATTCAAGTCACCAACACTAATTGTTGTACATTCTTGGAACCCACCAGGTTGCAGCGGACTCTAAGGAGGGATGCTGTTTTGCTGATTGGCCACTCTACTGATGGGCCGGGGGACTTTAGATAGCTTAGTTGTCCTTGGTGATTGATACAATGGCTCCTAATTGTCTTCTCTGTCAGCTTTGTCTGCCTAGGTCACCGTGGTATTCAGAAGCCTTGGGAATGATGCAGTAGGCAGGGAGATAACTAGAGAGCTAAAAGTACTATGGCAGAAATAGAAATCTGTCTGACTGCAGCATACAAGGTTTTTGAAATGTTATCCTGTGGCTGTGCAAGAGGCAAAGCTCCCCCTCCCCCAATTTACACACTAGCTATTTTATAAGAGTACCGCAGGTAGGTGATCAGCGGTATTTGCAGACAGAGAGTTGAGCTTAACAGGCCAGTGAGTAGTGATGACTGCTCGGCAGAGAGGGAGACTGATAGTCCAGGCTTGAAAGAGGCAGCAGTGAGAGCATTGAGCAAATGGCATGTTGGCAATGAAATGGGTGATGAACAGCTAAGGAAAGGAGTGCTCCCACTTCCTGGATGCCTCCAACCTACTGCAGCAGCCGCACTAGGACAAAGTGTAAATTTCTAGTAAGAGGGCCAAATGCTTGAGGATGGATAACCACCACCAGACCTTTGGCTCCTCTGAAATACAAGCTGCTATGCTGAGAGAATTGGCTAAGAAGTTGGTTACTTCCACTTGCAATACGTGTTCCTAGAGCAGTGGTTCCTAAACTGGGGTTCATGAACCCATGGGGGTTGACAAAATGTTACAGAGGGTTCTTGGGGAAAATCTTCCCTAATGGCGGACAGAGCCATAGGGACCCCAGGCAGCACGGGGCCAGCAGCTCGGAGCCTTGGTGACTTCCAAAAGCTAAGCAGATCAAAGCAATCATATCTATCACACTGAGGAGATTTAAACTTCAAGACTCCTTATATGAAATAGAAAGGGAGGTGGCTATTTTTTGCTGTTTTTAAAATTAAATAGGCAGCTAGAGGTGTTTTTAAATTATTATGAAGAACAAGTTTAAGCTTTGTTGTAACATGCACTGTTTGCCTGGACTGCTCAAGACCTGAATGCTTGTGTAGGAGGAACTCTTTGAGTTGGCTTCTTAAATACCTTCATGCTGTTTTACATCTGATACTCCTTGATGAAACATAGGAGCCAGAGGCACCAGTATGGTGGGGTGACCAGGGTCATTTGCAGCCCCGAAGTTGGCACCCCCCCTGTGGGTCCCTCCTCTTTTTTTCCAGTGGCCCCTATGCCACCCCTTTTCCGGCAGTGCCCTCCCAGGCCCCAGGTTGCATGGGGGCTTTGCCACCACAGCCTTTTTTTCTACTGGCGCCTCTGATAGGAGCCTTGTCTTGTAACAGGCTTAATCAAAATTGATACAAGCTACAAAAGTGAGATCTTGGAAGAGTGTTGCCATTTTCATAATGTAATAAAAATCCTGTAATAATTAATAATAATAAATAGTGTGTAATAAGCATGTCATAAAACAAGTTTTATATTTACAAGATCACTGCTTTTATAATTTATGCTAAGGTAAGGGAGAAAATCCTTGGAAATATTCATTTTTAGCAGGGGGTTCACAAGACTTGACTTTTAGGTGAAAGGAGTTTGCGGGTTGTTAAAGTTTGGGAACCACTGCCCTAGAGGAATATCTCTCTACTTAGTCCCAGGGTGCATCAGGGAGACCAAGAAGAGAGTAGGCAAAGGAATGAACCACTGCCTTAGAGAGACCTTCCAGGAACTGCCTGATTGTAGACTTGATGTTGCATTAAAGATGCCCAGAAAACCAAGAGTTTATAGGCCAACCTTGCATTTAGTAATTCTTCATCTGAGAGACTCAGTTACAGGTGATAACGAATCAAGAGAGACTTTTCTTCACTGGGAAGAAATATGGTCATGCTGTCAGTAGAATGAGCTAGAGAAGGTAAATCGTTGTGAATCAGAATCAGAGGAAGGAGGTTTGCCACAATTTGAAATGAAGGAATTGTATGCTGTTCATCATCATAAGCGGGAAAATGGCATCTTGCTATTAGAATAAAAGAGCAGTGTAGCCTTAATAAAAAAAAACCCACAACTGTTTAGCCGCAAAAACATTGACATTTCTCTACAAAAATGCAGAGAATATTTCCTCCAGGACAAGTTTGAGTCCATCACATTTTTTTGTGACTTTGTGAAAGCCGACTACAGTTAAAGCTGTTAGCCAGCAGCAACGGCAACCTCTGGCCTTTGATTGAATCCACAAATTTTCCTTTCTGCCTCTGTTGAGAAATATGAATGTTCACAAAGTGAAACTGTGCAACGTCTCATCACCTGAATAAAGACATCTCCCTGAAACAGGTATGATATTGAAGATAGACAGAGCACTAGAAGCATTATAGAGCAAATGTTGCAGTGGATGGGGATGGAGCAGATGACCTGACATAGCTCTTTTGTCTCTAATGCCTAAGATTTTGTAATCAGAAGAGATGCCTATATGAACAGTCACAACACCCTGAGTAAGGCCCTACCAAATTCATGGTCCATTTTGGTCAATTTCATGGTCATAGGATTTTAAAAATTGTAAATTTCATGATTTCAGCTATTTCAATCTGAAATTTCACAGTGTTGTAATGGTAGGGGGTCCTGATCCAAAAAAGAAGTGTGTCTGTGTGGGGGGGGAGGTGGGTGCAAGGTTATTGTAGGGCAAGTTGCAGTATTGCTACCCTTTCTTCTGTACTGCTGCTGGTGGTGGCCCTGCCTTCAGAGCTGGGCAGCTGGAGAGCTGTGGCTGCCGGCTGAGATCCCAGCTCTGAAGGCAGTGCTACCGCCAGCAGCAATGCCGAAGGAAGGATGCCATGGTATGGTGTTGCCACCCTTACTTCTGCGCTGCTGCCTGCAGAGCTGGGCCCTCAGTCAGCAATTGATGCTCTCCAGCCTCCCAGCTCTGAAGGTAGCAGGATGTAAGGGTGGCAACACCATACCAGGCCATCCTTACTTCTGTGCTGCTGCTGGCAGCGACCCTGCCTTCAGAACTGGGCTCCCGGCCAGCAGCCGCTGCTCTCCATCCACTCAGCTCTGAAGGCAGCACAGATGTAAGGGTGGCACCACAACTCCCCTAAAATTGCAACCCTCGTGCAAATCCCTTTTGAGTCAGGACCCCCAATTTGAGAGAGGCTGGTTTACCCCGTGAAATCTGTATAGTATAGGGTAAAAGCACACAAAAGACCAGATTTCAAGGCAGGAAACCAGATTTCACAGTCTGAGATGCATTTTTCATGGCTGGGAATTTGGTAGGGCCCGAGCCATGAGGTTATAAATGTTGCATACCTTGTCCAAGATTTCCTTATTTTTCTCACTCTCCATGCTAACAGTTTTCTTTAAAGAATGAGATGATGGATTCTAAGGGCCAGCATCCTCATCTGTTGTAAACAGGCATAGATTTGTGGAAGCCTGTGGCGTTACACTGATTTATAACAGCTGAGGAATTGGCCTTAAATGTCTAAGCAGTGATACTTAACAATATATTCAGGCATAATATACTAATCGCTGCCTATAATACTCTTCCTCAAGCTTCTCTTTATTTTCTCTTGGCTGTTATAAACAACACTTACTTTTCATTTCCAATCTGAGCCTTTCTTCTTCTTGCTGAGCAGGGTTCTCCAAATATATTTTTCATCCTGTGAACCATGTTATATGAGTGAGAGAAAATCTTTCCTTGAGTGATCTCTGTCTAATCCTTCAATCTTTCAGAAATGGCTCCACAGATCACCAGAGGGTTGAAGCACTGCTGGTTGAGAATCACTGCTTTAAAGTATATCCCTGAGTCTCAAGCCTGTGCTGTGCTGTCTGTACCTCCTAGAGCTGAGTGGGGATGACGCATCCAACACACACCTGCGTGCAGTTGTTAATTCTGATTTTTACTGCAGGAGCTCCAGAAGATCTGTGATTGTAACCGTCCCCATTTCAAACGGTTGCAGGTCTTTGGGGATGTGTTTGAAGATATTTGCAACAGCTCTTTGATATTTGGTGATATTCTGAAGGAAGTTAAAGTAAGAGATACCAGTCAGGCTTAGCATATTGTGATCTAAAGGTTCTCTAACTCCTGTTTTGTATTACCAGTGTTGTGCCCTATGCACCTTAGGGACTGTTCACAAAATGTCACTGAATCAGCTAACACTATTCTATGCAACCAGCATGTCCATGTTTATACTTTCCTTTTATTCCTCCCTGATCTCTTGGCCACACAATAAAATCACACACACCTGTTAAGTCTTCCTGTACTCCTGATATCCTCAAAGAACCTCCTAATTTGTATGTAATTGCTATGCTCCCACAGGGGTTGGATGATTCTGTCTTCATTTATGCTCTCTCCTGGCTCCTCCGCTCTATTTTGCTAAACATACAAGAGCAGAGAAGTGTTGAGTGAGAGAGCAACTGTAGAAAAAGTCAGTCCGCCTGCATGCCCAGCAATTTGAGGTGACAAAAGCTTGCTCTGCACCCCTACCATCACCAGGTATCACTTTGCTAACAGAGAGAGGGTCTTCCACAGATCCATTAAGGGGATGGCAGCATTGCCGAAGCTGTGAACATGCACACAGTCGGAGGTAGGGGCTTGCGTAGCCTATAAAGATAATATTTGCTTATATTCATATAAAAATATGTTGCAATGTAAGTAGGCCCCAAAAGGCTTGACAATAGCCAAGTGAGGCCTGGTAAAATATAAGGCAAGTTAAATAAAACAGTTCAGAAGCAAGCTGGAAATAAGTTCGGGCATAACCCCAAGTCATGTTATCTGGTTATAGCAAAAGAAGGACAGGGGACACCTGATATGGTTTTAATCAGGATGCAACCTTATTATTGGATGTCTGAGACTACCTGGCAGATAAAAGTGTACAGTGCAGGAAACTCCATGATCATTCAATATCTACCCAGGAGATTCCACCAGCACCCCTCCCACCCTTTTTTCCCCTCCCAACCTGTTGCTGGGACCTTACCATCTGCCACCCCTTGAACAAGGCTGAAGGTGGACTATAAGAAAGAGGGGTCAGCTTCCTGCCATGCCAGTCATAAGAGCCCCGAATCCCTACCCCCACTTCTGCTTCTTTAAAAAACACCTCCTTTTTAAGACCTTCACCAAGCCATTTTTTTGGTCATCTTATCTTTTCCCTGAACTGGACATCTGCCACAAGGAGATGCCAGTAATTACCATCCAGTCAGGTTCCCAGACATCTCCTAATGCCCCTGTTATACCGGCCAAAAATGTGTCTGTGCAGTTTGACAGGTGGACCCCATCCTCCTGAAATAACTCTGGTGCTCCATATGCTATGCCAGAATGCAAAATTACCGACCCTTCTATGGCTCCAAAGAATTTGGCCACCTCCCTGTTCACATACCTCCTTACCTTGTCCACCTTGGGGGGTGGGCTTCACAGCTCCCTGCCAGATTCTACATTGAAGCATATCTAACCACACAACTTTTACTCCTGGAAAAATTTCTCCATTAAGTACACCCTTCACACATTCCCAAATTGTTTTCCTCCAGGGGCACCACAATTATATCTGGTGACTGCTGATAAACCTGTCACAGCATACAGCTGTGGCATCTGCTGGTTCCATAACATACTCGTCTTTCTGTGCCATCTCAGGATTGCTTCATCACTGAATACCAGCTGAGAACCCTCAGGCAACTTGGATGCCTACCTATAAGCTCAAAAACACCCCAATACTGTGCCTGCAGATCCACACCACCATCTGCATGGCTGGTCATCCAACATCTGGAATGAAAATACAATAAATTAATACTGACTCACTACCTGGGATCATACATACATTCTGTCGGCTTCTGAATGCCAATATCTAATTGCTTGATTTGCTTCTGCCCCCATGCTCAGCAGTGCTGCTCTGGTGACACCCCAATCCTGAATGAATGAGAATCAAATTCCTGGGTTGGCAGTACCAGCCTTGTCAGTCCCTGTCTCAACACTGTAACGAACTGGTACATTGCGAGGGGACTCCCGTCACCATACATAAAAAGAGGCCCACCCCTCTCTAGTTGTATCACCATGTATACCTTCAAAGCCTCCATGGGTTCAGCCTCACCACCCACCTGTAGATTAACAGATTCACCCCTGCCTCCTTGATCAGTCATTGACCATCACTTCTTGCCCCTGCCAGTATCCATCATGCAGTTCCAAAACCCTTCCCACACCCACTATTGCAGCAGCTTCTGAACCCTTCTCTCACTTTCTGCTTGTAAATCACTATTCCCCCTCCCCCGGCAAGCCAGACAATGCCCTCCCCCTGCAAGGGTGACCATATTTCCCAAAGGGAAAATGGGACATCATGTGGGGCTAGCCTGAGCCACCCCCCTCTCCCCCAAAGAGCTGGCACGAGTCGCTCACCCGAGCGCCCCCCCCCAGCATGGGCTACCATTGCTGCACCCCCCACCCCGCACATTCCTATGCACCCCGCTTTTTTGACAAATGTGGGCATTTGTCTCGTTTGCTCTTGCCAACTGATCAAGTCAGCAAGAGCAAATGGGACAAATGCCCACTTGTGCCAAAAAAATGTCAGGACAGGGCTTAAAAAGGGCACTGTCCCAGTCAAAATGGTCACCGCACCCCCCAACTTAAGCTGCAGTGTGGTCATTTTAACATGGTTTGCTCTTAACTGGTTTTTACAAGTGTTTTAAATACATTGTTAATGTTTTGGAAAATGTTAGTGGTATGGTATTTACACAAATGCTAATTAAAATCATATTTAATGTTAAATAGCCAATGAAAAATAAAAATATATTTAATCATGGTAGTGGAAATATAGGAATGATAAAAGGTATGTTTAATTTTAATTATTTAAGGGGTGTTATAATTGAATATAAAAAGGGTAGCCCGCGACTTTTAGCTTAGGCATGCCCATCCACCATCAAGGAACCGCTAGAAAAAGGATTATACCCATTTTCTTCATTTAGGGACTAATCACCTCTAAAAATGCCTTATTTCACCTTAAAATGTAAGTATAAATGCAGCATATGGTTATATTGTAATGACTATTTTCTTAACTATTTTATATTAAATAAAGTTCTTAATGTTATCACTTAATGTGCCATTCATAGTCCTTCACTAAATTAAATTATCTATAACCAGCCTGCAGGTTCAAGCCTTAAAAAGTTCAGTTTGGTTTTTTCCCTCATTTTTAAACTGTGAATTGGAAATACATAAATCAAACGTTACACTTGAAGGTTTATAGCAATTACCTAGTTCTCTTAACATAATTTGACAAAATTTTCAACCTTAATAGGCATAGAGCACATGACATTAAAAGGTACTAAATCCTGAGTTTCACAAGGTCTTTAACTGTGACTTTATTAATGCCACAGACTCTATCTTTCCTTATATTTTCAATATTTGCCTTTCATCTTCATTTAGGCTGCTGTTCTCCAGTTTCTAAGGGTTTGTCTACACTATGCACCTTTTAGTGACACGTCTGTGCAGCTACAGCTGTGCTGCTAAAAGCGCACAGTGTAGTCACTCTTTGTTGGAAAGAGTGACTACATTGCCAGCAAAATACTTCCACCCCCAATAAGCAGTGGCTGCTTTGTTGGCAGGAGAGCGCTCTGCCGACAAAATGCTGTTCACACCGGCACTTTTCATTGGCAAAACTTTTGTCGGTCAGGGTTAACCTTTCAGTGCCTTAATTTCCCTCTCTGTACAATGGGGATGATAGTATTTTCCTGTGTAAAGCTCTAAAGGTATGTCTACACTACCCACTGGATCGGCAGGCAGTGATCGATCCAGCAGGGATTGATTTATTGCGTCTAGTCTAGACGTGATAAATTGACCCCCAAGTGCTCTCCCATTGACTTCTGTACTCCACCACCACGAAAGGCACAGGCAGAGTTGACGGGGAAGCGGCAGCAGTCGACTCCCTGCAGTGAAGACACTGTGGTGAGTAGGTCTAAGTACATCAACTTCAGCTATGTTATTCACGTAGCTGAAGTTGCGTAACTTAGATCGATTCTCCCCCACCCCCAGTGTAGACCAGGCCTTAGAGATGTACCTATGAAAAATACTGATGACTGTATTATCATCTAGCTGCATTAGTCAGTGTTTGTTATCCCCCCTCTGTTTCTGAACTGTCGTCAGGTTGAAAGATAACATTTAAAACTCTCTGGACATCAAATCTATTTGTCCCTCCAACCGTACCCTGGTGATAGTGACTTTAATATGGAACAGAAGCTAAAAATTCAGTGACGAAAATTGAGTTTCACTCTTTCTGTTCTGTACATAGTCGAGTCATGCCATTGCCATTAGACAGTGCCAGGCTGACATACCATCTGATATTTGAGAGGGAGAGAAATGGCAACATTTCACACTTGTTAAGAAAGTGAACACACCCCAATGCCTTCCAACAGTTGGCAGTGGGTAATGGCAAAAGGCAGGAAATAGAGTACTACCTAGGATGAATGGCAGCGAGAAGGAAGGAGCGGCGGGTTGGAAGAGGGTTGGAGAACAAAGACAGTCTACATTAAAGGAAGCTCGAGGGGGTGGAAAGAATGCACTTCAGATCGGTATATTTATTAACAAATGACATGACCCAACTCTTTCAAATGACTTCAGTGAGATCAAGACCCCACTCATTCCTAGCCCTATCAGAAAAGGTTATTGTAGAGCACATACAGTATGTGAAGTGAATCCGGTCTGTATAATCTCTGAACACTGTTGATAATTGTTCTGTAATGTTCCTCATTTCTCTTTGTTTGTTTAGAATGAATATGAGCTCTACATGGTGATACTTCTGGATTCTCTGCCTACAACACAATACCAGGTAATAGGCATTTGCCAGTGGCAGCACAGAATGAGGTCACAAGGTCAACGTTACTTGCATTCAAAGCTTGGAAAACAGCAAGCGGAGCCAAATGCATAAGTTAAAACTTCCTTTGGATACATGCAAACAGACACATGCACACATGAGCGCACACAGACACAAGTTACATGAAACTGAACAGCCCTTGATTATTTTGTCCTGTGCTTTAGACACATTTAGGACCACTGAAGGTGATGTGCACTTATCTTTGATACAAAGATCCAAAGTCTGCCCATTATTTCACTGCTCATGAGGACTTCTGCAGGAGCACCAACAGCAAAAGGTTAAGGTGGAAGCAGATTTCAGGCATAAAAACAGAGTTGGCAGAAACAGCATGAATTGAATGTGTTGAAGCAGGTCACCCAACCAAGAACTCTGGCTGTGCAGTATATGTATTATTGGGGACTTTGACTTCATTAATGCATTTTGCATCTGCACACTGTTCATTCTGTGTTAAGATATTTTCCATTTTCTTCTGTGGTCCAAAGGGGGAATTTGAGTAGAACGAATGGCTCGGGGATTCATAATTTAAATTCAGTATTATTTATCTCTAAGTCAGTAGTTGAAGCACCCACAGAATGATAGTGACTTTTAGTCACTACCACTGACATCTGTTTTGTTGGTCTCTTGAGTGAGCTAGCGGTTTCACTCCAATTCCTAGTGGACTTATATCTGCGTCATAAAATACCACCCACACGAATGGGAAAGAAAGCATTCTGAATAAGTACCAAACTGCAATATCCAGCTATGTGTAGACACGTTACATAAAAATATGTTCACACAGGCAGATGTTTAAAGCTAAGAGAGTGGGGAGGGTGCCTCCAAGAAATGTTCTGCACAGTGGTTTTGTGGGGAGCACAAAATCTGAATTTAAACTTTGGTATTTGTACTGAAAATTACACAGAGCTGTGTAAACATTTCAAGCCAGAAACTCCTGTTGAAGGCAATTTTGTGGTGTATTGTTCCCTTAAAGCAGGAAGAGAATTCCTCCTGTGCACGGGAACTACCACTGGAATGAAACTGGTAAAGTTAGCTCCCTGTGCCTTCTACATCAGCTCTCTGCCCCCTCCCCTTCCTTCCCCTTAGCATAAAGGGAAGAAAAAGACATGTCAGAAGTGTTCTGGGGTGCAGTGCAGGCAGGACAGGGAGGGGGACTGCCATGATTCACCTTATTCTCCAGCAGCATGTAGCCCTTTGGGCCAGGGACTGGGTAGCTTTGAATCAGGTAGCAGAAACTGTCTCTTTAAGGGTATGGATCCATAGTAGCTGGGAACATGCTTCCCAGAGTGGATAGACAGATGCATACTAGCTCCACTTGAGCTAGCCCACTAAAAATAGTTGTGTGACTACAGACCCAAGGAGTCAGGTAATCTGGTGTGTTTGTTCTCAGGGGGGCTAGCCCAAACCGCCACGCATGCTGCAGTGACCACACTGCTGGTTTTAGCACTCTTGCTCAAGGAGAGCTAGGGCACATTCATCAACCTGTACGGGGAAGCATGCTCCCAGTTGCTGTGTTGACACACCTTATTCTCTCTGCCAATTGTTTTGTTTTCCGCTGTATTATATATTGCTGTCATGAAGCTCGTAACACAAGGATACTGGGTGACATTTTAAACTTTCATTTTGCTTTTACTGTGAAATATAAAAGTAATCATTTAGGTCAATGGTCTCCTGCCAACCACAAGTACATGATTTTGTTGTAGGCTCAAGGTGAAAATCCTGTGGGAGTAAAATCCAATGGGAGTTTACCATTTACTGCAATGGGGTGAGGATTTCACCCTAGGTACCACCTCCCTTCCTTAATGGTACTCTGTGCTGGGGTCCTGGTGCTGCTGTATTACTATGATGATCTGTTGAAATCACAGTGGAACGTAATGATGAACCTGGCACAGCTGACAGCAGTGGAAGTGTGCTTTATCTAGCATAACTAGACCATTAATCCCTCTCATTGCTTCTCTACTGTGTATCCCACAAGCAGCAAAGCCTTCAGCTGGGTAGGAATGGAAAGACAATCAGCTGGGAGAGACACAGCATTGTCAGTCCTTTCTCTGTTGGTAACCACCTTTACTTTACCTTTCCAGTGTCTCTGTGGAATTAGAATGAATTGTCTATTTACAGAAATGAGTGTTTTTCTGGTTCATCCGTGGAAGTGTTAGCATTAGCACTTATCCTCATTCAGAAGCTTCCCTCAGAATTGATTTTTCACCTAAATATATATATATATATATATACACTGTGCTAGGTCCTGCATATTCAGTGAAGAAAAATTGTACAAGTTCTTGCATGTTTCTTCCATATGCCCGTTATAAACATGCATGTCCTCGTATTTCACTCCTGTTTATTTAATCTCAGACACTGATGGCTCAGGTGAAAGGTATGGGGAAAAGACCCGTGAAGACACAAGAAATAGAAGCGATCAGGCGAGAAGTACAGACCCTTGTGAAAAAAGCCAAAAGTGTCTTGGAGAGAAATGAAGAGTAAGTGCCATAAGTGTAAGAGACATGCAAACCAGATGTGTTATCTCACTCTAGTGCCTAGTATGCATAGAGGATGAGAGTCTGTTACTACTGCAAAATAAATGGAGTTATTCCTAGCTCAAGTTGTTGAGTCCATACTGGACTGTTGAAATCTTGCTGGTGACCCATTCACATGCATTGGAGACAATCCATTTTTTGTTTCAAATATTATTACACCTACACTCATTCAATCACATGCTCCTGCCTCCAACACCCCTTCCATCAAAGTCAAGAACTAACGAGTCACAATCTAACCTAGTTGACTTTTGCCCCCTTTTGCAAAAGTCAACTAGGTTAGATTGTGTGTGAGCTACCTAGGTTAGATGACCTAATAGGTCTGTTTATTTTGTTGTGTAGTTATTTTTATTTGATCAAAACTGTGTAAATAATGGCATTAACACTGTGCTTTCCAAACTTATTATGTATGATTCTATGATCATTACGATATTAAAGTGTGACAAAGCCTTGTTTACACCAAAGGAAACTGCAGCAAAAACAAGTAGCTAAATAACAGTGGCCAAACAATTATACCAAACAATTATACATGTGTGTAGGTGTCTACAGAGACAGATTGTGTGACAGAGTGGTATGGGAGAAGGCTTTTATTGATATGAGTTTGGGATGGCTCATAAGAACAGTCATACCAGTTCAGACCAATGGTCCATTTAGCCCAATATCCTGTCTTCTGACAGTGGCCAGTGCCAGATGCTTCAGAGGAAGTGAACAGAACAAGTAATCATCAAGTGATCCATCCCCTGTCACCCATTCCCAGCTTCTGGCAAACAGTGGCAAGGGACCCTTCAGAGAATGGTTTTGTGTGTTGTGTTTGGAGTGTGTTGTAAAACTTTTATAACATCTCACAACTTCATGCATTCTGTATATGCACCATATCTTACAAATGGTTAGATTTTAAGAAAAATGCTATTTTTACTATTTTCTGTATTCTTCCAGTAGCAAACCCAGCTGCCTTAGTTACCATGAATCCAAGTGTGTTGGGCTCAGAGGGAATAACACAAACCTCCAAATATGAACTAAAATAGTTCTTCAAATTTGTGAAAATGTTAGGGGTAGAAGTCCATTATCACAAAATCTTCCAGGACTAGAAGGGAGTCTGTGTTACAAGAGAAACTGAGGATTTCCCTGTCTCAATAGTATCTTCATTTCTGCCACTAGTAATCTGAATTTAAAGCTGTAACATTTTTAAGTTGATCAAAGGTGTTACTGGTGGAGGTCTGAATTTTGCTTGGAATCATGTAATTGGTGGTGGTGGAGGAGGGGGAGAAGTAGGAAATGTTTCTTGGTGGATATCTTTTTAAAATGGCATTTGTTTGAAGCTGCTTGCAATTTTAAAATGAGTCCAGGGGACATGGATTAATCAGCAGAGAGCAGGTGAGGAGGGCCAAGTATGTGATCAGCTGATCATCACATGAGTCTGCAATAGATTATATGGATAGCACTCCACATATGTTTCTAGGCTATGAGTGTATCCTACCATGTGTTTAAATAATGTGTAGCTATTTTCTCTCTGTTGCCATTTTAATGTTACTTCCTTCATGAAACAAGGGCTTAATGTGAGGGTGCTTTGAGTCTGCAAGTTTCTCAGAGCAGGGATCATGGACCAAATTCTTCTCTGATTTATATCACTCAAATCCAGAGTAACTCCAGTCACTTAACTGAATTTACTATTACTCTGCATTTACACAAGTATACTTGGGCTCATCATTTGGCCTATGAATGTCAGTGGGAATTCTCACATGTATAAGAGCTGCAGGATTACCTGAATTGCCTTGGCTCATGTCTAATCCGCAGATTGATACTCAAAACATGGCTGTGATCACATTAACACAGTGTTCTCTCTTGTTCCACTCTAGACTCAGAAATGAATTAGAAATTCAGCTGTGGGTGAGCCAGTCTCCTGAGAGTAAAACTGGTAAGTAACAATACAGTGTGGATTTACAGAAGGGGTGTCTTGCAAGAAACAAATAAACAAACACACCCCAACACACACATATTGTGAATCAGGGTACCAAAACACACTAAAACTAAACAGCTTCTAAAGAAAAGCAAAGAAATATATCTCTCAGTGGTGCTGAGCATCTTGTGGGATAATATTTTTCTTGCCTTTCATTCTAGGCCTGATAAAGCCCAATGAAATCAATAGGAGAATTTGCATTTATTAAAGAACACAGGGTATATGCCATACCAGATAAGACCTGTGGTCCAACTAGTTAAGTATGTTATAGCCAGCAGGAGATACCTAAGATGTGAGATAATCTGACACTTCAAGAAGGTCTTGTCCTGATCTCTAACAGTCAGAGGGCAGGTTAAGTTGTGCAGCATGAGCTTCCGTAGTCCTTTCATAAACTCTTTTAAGCATCAGCTATTATAACTCTGGACAATCTTGTTATTTATATAAATGTCTAATCCCTCTTTGACACTTGCTAAATTCTCAGCCTCAACAACATCCTGTGGCAATGAGTTCCACAGTCTAATTCTGTGCTGCATGAATAATTATCTCCTTTGATCAGTTTTGAATTTGCCTTCAGTGAGCATTGGATCAGAGTTTTCAGCTGATTCAATAAAAAAAAAAGAGTATGTAAATCTGGAAGCTCATGAAAGGGCAAAAAGGAAGGAGACTATTTTCTGATGAACTAGGCCATTTCTGAATTTCTATAAAATGTCATCAGGGCAGAATACAGTATGCGAAGACTGACTGCATAGTGCATCTATATTTCATGCATTTGTTAAACTTCTGTATTTATGGCAAATGCAAAACATGGATTCTTCACATAGCATGTGACCATATAACATGGTAAGCTTCTACACTGGAAATAGAGAGAATAAATAGCCACATGAGTTGTTAAGGTGAGATGCTTTCTGACTGTCTCTGATAGCTGCTCCACACATATGTTAAATACTACATGGCAGCTTCTGAAAGAGAGGCTATAACTCTGTTTTGGCCCATACGCTCCTTCTCAATTAAATACAGCATCATACCCAAGGCTGCATGTGATCTGTTATCAGTGCTGTATTTTAGGTGCTACTGTCATAAACAGATAGCTAAGGGTTAATGTCTCTTTCACCTGAAGCACCTGACCAGAGGACCAATCAGGAAACCGGATTTTTTCAACTTTGGGTGGAGGGAATTGTGTGTCTGAGTCTTTTGTCTGTCTGCCTGCTTTCTCTGAGCTTTGGAGAAGTAGTTTCTACTTTCTAGTCTTCTGTTTCTAAGTGTAAGGACAAAGAGATCAGATAGTAAGTTATATGGTTTCTTTTCTTTGGTATTTGCATGAATATAAGTGCTGGAGTGCTTTGATTTGTATTCTTTTTGAATAAGGCTGTTTATTCAATATTCTTTTAAGCAATTGACCCTGTGTTGTATCATCTTAATACAGAGAGAACATTTGTATGTATTTTTCTTTCTTTTTATATAAAGCTTTCTTTTAAGACCTGTTGGAGTTTTTCTTTACTTCAGGGAAATTGAGTCTGTACTCACCAGGGAATTGGTGGGAGGAAGAAATCAAGGGGAGATCTGTGTGTTGGATTGCTAGCCTGATTTTGCATTCCCTCTGGGGGAATAGGAAAGTACTTTTTGTTTCCAGGATTGGGAACAGAGAGGGGGAGTCTCTCTGTGTAGTTTCACAGAGCTTGTGTCTGTGTATCTCTCCAGGAGCACCTGGAGGGGGGAAGGGAAAAAGGATTATTTCCCTTTGTTGTGAGACTCAAGGGATTTGGGTCTTGGGGTCCCAGGGAAGGTTTTTCAGGGGGACCAGAGTGCCCCAAAACACTCTAATTTTTTGGGTGGTGGCAGCAGGTACCAGGTCCAAGCTGGTAACTAAGCTTGGAGGTTTTCATGCTAACCCCCATATTTTGGACGCTAAGGTCCAAATGTGGGACTAAGGTTATGTCATGAGTGGCAGTGGTGGGAGGATCTAGACAGAATCCAGAAGCCAGTAGGAATATTATATTTTTCTTTTCTCTGCTAAGGGATTTTTAGCAGAGAGAAACAGTTTGGTTTTAAAAGGGAACCAGAGAGAATTTTTTTTTTCTGCTCTCTCTGGCAGTTTGTGGCTTGCATGTTAAGCAAGAAGCCATTACCAGACTGTTAAGGGTCTTTTGTCATGCAATAGCACTCCCATTGAGAGTCATTACCAGCACTATATATATATGCAAATAAAGTGGTTTTTCTAGTTTACGCTAGAGAGAGAAAAGGAAAAAAGCACTGTTGCTAGGCAGACTCCAGGAGGCAACAGAGCCTGCAGTTCAGAAGATAAACACCGGAGGGCACCCCAACACAAGAAAACAGGAACCATGACTTCTAAGGCAAAAATTGAGGCCGAAGAACAAATCAAAGAAGCTGAACACAGGCGAGAGATGGAAAAACACAAACAGGAACTGGAAATAAAACAAAAAGAGATGGAGATGAAAGAAAAGGAAGAAAGCATCAAACTGGCAGCCTTCCAAAGAGAACAGGCAGCCCAAGAGGCAGCACACAAAAGAAAACTAGAAGAAGAAGAGGTGGCCTACCGAAGGAAACAAGCAGAAGAAGAGTTGGCCCACCGCCGAGAAATGGAAAAACAACAAAAAGAAATGGAAAAACAACAAAAAGAGAATGAAGAGAAGGAAAAACAGAAAAAACATGAACTGGAGTTGGCAAAAGCTGGGCTGCATGTGCCAGCCAACCCTAACAACCCGGCGCCAATTATTGCTCCACAGCACAGGAAATTTCCCACCTACAAGGCAGGTGATGACACCGAGGCCTTCTTGGAAAATTTTGAAAGAGTCTGTCTTGGGTACAGCATTCCCGAAGACCAGTACATGGTAGAATTGAGGTCACAGCTCACTGGACCTTTAGCAGAGGTGGCAGCTGAAATGCCTAAGCAGCAAATGAATGACTATAAACTTTTTCAAACCAAGGCCAGATACAGAATGGGGATAACCCCAGATCATGCCCGTCGGCGTTTCAGAACCCAAAAGTGGAAACCAGAGGTGTCATTTCCCAAACACGCCCACTACATTGCAAAAAAACTATGAGGCCTGGATAACAGGAAACAACATTCAAACCTTGGAAGAACTGAACCTCCTCATACAAATGGAGCAGTTCTTGGATGGTGTTCCTGAAGACATCACACGGTACATACAAGATGGAAATCCCAAAGATATCGCTGAGGCGGGGGAAATTGGAGCCAAATGGATGGAACTGGCAGAAAGCAAGAAAGCTACTGTCAAGGGGAACGATTACCCCAGGGGGCACACAGACCATAAACCCTACAACCGAGGACAGCCAAAGACCCCACATACCACCCAAGTAAAGCCACAGATACCCTACCCTTCAACCTCACCAGTCTCCAGTAACTCACCTCGGCCCAGTGACCCATCAGATGGAAGATGCTTTAAGTGTAATGAACTGGGACATATCAAGGCCAACTGTCCCAAGAACACCATGCGAGTGCAATTCATTACACCACCATCACACCAAAGATCCCCAGGCCCGGATGCCTCTCAAATACCCTTGGAGCGAAGGGAAAATTTGAGAGTGGGCGGAAAGAAGGTTACTGCGTGGAGAGACACGGGGGCACAAGTGTCAGCTATCCACCAATCCTTCGTTCACCCCAAATTCATCAACCCAAAGGCCAAAGTGACAATTTACCCCTTCATGTCACAAGCTGTAGACTTGCCTACAGCTCAACTGCCTGTCCAGTACAAAGGCTGGTCAGGAATGTGGACTTTTGCAGTCTATGACAATTATCCTATCCCCATGCTACTGGGGGAAGACTTGGCCAACCAGGTGAGGCGGGCCAAGAGAGTGGGAATGGTTACACGTAGCCAAACCAGGCAAGCTTCCAGACCCATTCCTGATCCTGAGCCGTCCACAGAGGCCCCGACTGTGTTACCAGAGACCCAGACAGAGGTAGTGGACCCGGATTCCATGCCTACCACTGAAACAGCCACAGCATCTCCAGTCCCAGGCCCGGAACTGGAACAGCAACCAGCACCAGCAAGTGCAACCACATCTTCAAACTCAAAGCCAGAGGGCGCCAGCGAGCCAGAACTGGCAGAAGCACAAGACAGCCGTACCCAAAAGGCTCAGCCAGAGCCTGAAATAACCTCAGGTGCACCAGCGGAGAGCGGTTCACCAGCAACGGAAACAACCCCATCACCTACATCGCTTCCAGAGGGACCAAGCCCAAGTCCACAGTCTGAGGAAGAACTGGTGACCCCAGCCTCAAGGGAACAGTTCCAGACTGAGCAGGAAGCGGATGACAGCCTTCAGAAAGCTTGGGCGGCGGCACGGAGCACCCCACCGCCTCTCAGCTCTTCTAATCGATCCCGGTTTGTTATAGACCAAGGACTTTTATACAAGGAAATTCTTTCTGGTGGACACCGGGAAGAATGGCAGCCGCAAAAACAGTTGGTGGTTCCAACTAAATACCGGGGGAAGCTCTTAAGCTTAGCCCATGATCATCCCAGTGGCCATGCTGGGGTGAACAGAACCAAGGACCGGTTGGGGAAGTCCTTCCACTGGGAGGGGATGGGCAAGGACGTTGCCAAGTATGTCCGGTCTTGTGAGGTATGCCAAAGAGTGGGAAAGCCTCAAGATCAGGTCAAGGCCCCTCTCCAGCCACTCCCCATAATTGAGGTCCCATTTCAGCAAGTAGCTGTGGATATTCTGGGCCCATTCCCAAAAAAGACGCCCAGAGGAAAGCAGTACGTACTGACTTTAGTGGACTTTGCTACCCGATGGCCAGAAGCAGTAGCTCTAGGCAACACCAGGGCTAACACTGTGTGCCTGGCCCTAACAGACATCTTTGCCAGGGTAGGTTGGCCCTCCGACATCCTTACAGATTCAGGGTCTAATTTCCTGGCAGGGACCATGGAAAAACTGTGGGAAACTCATGGGGTGAATCACTTGGTTGCCACCCCGTACCACCATCAAACCAATGGCCTGGTGGAAAGGTTCAATGGAACTTTGGGGGCCATGATACGAAAATTCATCAACGAATTCTCCAATAATTGGGACCTAGTGTTGCAGCAGTTGCTGTTTGCCTACAGGGCTGTACCACATCCCAGTTTAGGGTTTTCACCATTTGAACTTGTGTATGGTCACGAGGTTAAGGGGCCATTACAGTTGGTGAAGCAGCAATGGGAGGGGTTTACGCCTTCTCCAGGAACTAACATTCTGGACTTTGTAAGCAACCTACAAAGCACCCTCCGACACTCTTTAGCCCTTGCTAGAGAGAACCTAAAGGATGCTCAAGAAGAGCAAAAGGCCTGGTATGACAGACATGCCAGAGAACGTTCCTTCAAGGTAGGAGACCAGGTTATGGTCTTGAAGGCGCAACAGGCCCATAAGATGGAAGCATCATGGGAAGGGCCATTCACGGTCCAAGAGCGCCTGGGAGCTGTAAACTACCTCATAGCATTTCCCAATTCCTCACTAAAGCCTAAAGTGTACCATGTTAATTCTCTCAAGCCTTTCTATTCCAGAGACTTACAGGTTTGTCAGTTTACAGTCCAGGGAGATGATGCTGAGTGGCCTGACGGTGTCTACTACGACGGAAAAAAAGACGGTGGCGTGGAAGAGGTGAACCTCTCAACCACCCTGGAAAGTCTGCAGCGGCAACAAATCAAGGAGCTGTGCACTAGCTTCGCCCCATTGTTCTCAGCCACCCCAGGACGGACTGAACGGGCATACCACTCCATTGATACAGGTAATGCTCACCCAATCAGAACCCCACCCTACCGAGTGTCTCCTCATGCCCAAGCTGCTATAGAGCGGGAGATCCAGAACATGCTACAGATGGGTATAATCCGCTCATCTACCAGTGCATGGGCATCTCCAGTGGTTCTGGTACCCAAACCAGATGGGGAAATACACTTTTGCGTGGACTACCGTAAGCTAAATGCTGTAACTCGTCCGGACAACTATCCAATGCCACGCACTGATGAGCTATTGGAGAAGTTGGGACGTGCCCAGTTCATCTCTATAATAGACTTAACCAAGGGGTACTGGCAAGTACCGCTAGATAAACCTGCCAAGGAGAGGTCAGCATTCGTCACACATGCGGGGGTGTATGAATTCAATGTCTTTCCTTTCGGCCTTCGAAATGCACCCGCCACCTTCCAGAGGCTGGTAGATGGTCTACTAGCTGAACTGGGAAAATTTGCAGTTGCCTACCTCGATGATGTGGCCATTTTTTCAGACTCCTGGCCCGAACACCTACTACACCTGGAAAAGGTCTTTGAGCGCATCAGGCAGGCAGGACTAACTGTTAAGGCCAAAAAGTGTCAAATAGGCCAAAACAGAGTGACTTACCTGGGGCACCAGGTGGGTCGAGGAACCATAAACCCCCTACAGGCCAAGGTGGATGCTATCCAAAAGTGGCCTGTCCCACGGTCCAAGAAGCAGGTCCAATCCTTCTTAGGCTTGGCCGGATACTACAGGCGATTTGTACCCCACTACAGCCAAATCGCTGCCCCATTGACCGACCTGACCAAAAAGACCCAGCCAAATGCCGTTAAGTGGACTGATAAGTGTCAAAAGGCCTTTACCCAGCTTAAGGCGACGCTCATGTCTGACCCTGTGCTCAGGGCCCCGGACTTTGACAAGCCATTCCTAGTAACCACAGATGCATCTGAGCGTGGTATAGGAGCAGTGCTCATGCAGGAAGCAACAGATCACAACTTCCATCCTGTCGCGTTTCTCAGCAAGAAACTGTCTGAAAGGGAAAGTCACTGGTCAGTCAGTGAAAAGGAATGCTATGCCATTGTGTACGCCCTGGAAAAGCTACGCCCATATGTTTGGGGACGGCGGTTCCAACTACAAACTGACCATGCTGCACTAAAGTGGCTTCATACTGCCAAAGGGAACAACAAGAAACTTCTTCGTTGGAGTTTAGCTCTCCAAAATTTTGATTTTGAAATTCAACACATCACAGGAGCTTCTAACAAAGTAGCTGATGCACTCTCCCGTGAGAGTTTCCCAGAATTCAGTAGTTAAAAAGTGTTCTTAAAATGTACAAGTCTGTTAGTTATATACTTAGGAGTATATGTAAAGGTGTATGTGTTGTATTAATCTGTTTATTTTCAAGTTCTACAAGGAAATCGCCGCCAGTGAGCTTCCCCACTGTCTGCAATTTGGGGGGCGTGTCATAAACAGATAGCTAAGGGTTAATGTCTCTTTCACCTGAAGCACCTGACCAGAGGACCAATCAGGAAACCGGATTTTTTCAACTTTGGGTGGAGGGAATTGTGTGTCTGAGTCTTTTGTCTGTCTGCCTGCTTTCTCTGAGCTTTGGAGAAGTAGTTTCTACTTTCTAGTCTTCTGTTTCTAAGTGTAAGGACAAAGAGATCAGATAGTAAGTTATATGGTTTCTTTTCTTTGGTATTTGCATGAATATAAGTGCTGGAGTGCTTTGATTTGTATTCCTTTTGGATAAGGCTGTTTATTCAATATTCTTTTAAGCAATTGACCCTGTGTTGTATCATCTTAATACAGAGAGAACATTTGTATGTATTTTTCTTTCTTTTTATATAAAGCTTTCTTTTAAGACCTGTTGGAGTTTTTCTTTACTTCAGGGAAATTGAGTCTGTACTCACCAGGGAATTGGTGGGAGGAAGAAATCAAGGGGAGATCTGTGTGTTGGATTGCTAGCCTGATTTTGCATTCCCTCTGGGGGAATAGGAAAGTACTTTTTGTTTCCAGGATTGGGAACAGAGAGGGGGAGTCTCTCTGTGTAGTTTCACAGAGCTTGTGTCTGTGTATCTCTCCAGGAGCACCTGGAGGGGGGAAGGGAAAAAGGATTATTTCCCTTTGTTGTGAGACTCAAGGGATTTGGGTCTTGGGGTCCCAGGGAAGGTTTTTCAGGGGGACCAGAGTGCCCCAAAACACTCTAATTTTTTGGGTGGTGGCAGCAGGTACCAGGTCCAAGCTGGTAACTAAGCTTGGAGGTTTTCATGCTAACCCCCATATTTTGGACGCTAAGGTCCAAATGTGGGACTAAGGTTATGTCACTATCAGTATCTTACTCATTATTATGAACGCACGTTGCATATGAAAAGTGCCGTATAATCAAACCAACTTTTGCTCTTTCATCACTCGGGAAATGTGCTGGCCCAAATTCCTCTCTGATGTAACTCCATGCACTTCAGTGGACTTAGCCAGGGCTGCATTTGCCTTGCTATGTTTCTACAGCTTGGCACAGGCTTTGAACTCCAAAGCTTTACAGCTGTCCCTCTCAGAAATGATCATTGGCTCTAGATCTCTGACAGAACTAATGAATCTGAAGTTTCTAGGCCAAGACATTTCTCAGGGATGGCTGTGCATGAAACAAATTAAAAGACTTATGAACTATGTGAAAACACTTCCCTTTTCAAAGTCTTGCATCTCAGAAATGCTGGTCCAATTAATCCCAAGCTCTCCTCCCCAACATTTTCAAGATATTAGACAACTGTATGTGGAAAGCTTCAGATGAAAAGGAATTGCAAAAAACAAAATCAGAAGGGGCTGAATACTATGCTTAAAAACCCAATATGAGATTGAGGCCCAAATGTGCTAGTCACTATACAAACACATAGTAAGAGACAGTCCTTGTTCTGTATGCTTATAGTCTAAATGGACAAGACAGAAAAGGTGATACTACTATTATTCCCATTTTACAGATGGAGAACTGAAGCACAGAGAGATTAAGATATTTGGCAAAGGTCACACAGGAAGTCTGTGGCATAGGCAAGAATGGAATTCAGGTCTCCTGAGTATAGAACCTTAACCATAATGATAATCTTTAGCAGTTTGTGCCTTCAAAACCTTTACAAACAATACAAATTACTGCATTGTTTTTAGCAAACCCCTCCTCAAAACTCACCTCTGCTGTGAGGCCTACCTACAATGGACAGGTGGGTATGCTGTGACCGTTGTTTATTATACCAAATATGATCACTGGCAGGTCTATTGAAACTAAAGGCAGAAATGTGATGCCTCCTGTTTCCTGGTGGGGGCTGAGTGGAAGAAGATGATGCTCACTGCTTGGAACAGGAAATTTACACTGTATACACTGGACTTCAATTGGTAAAACTTTTATCATTCAGAAAGGGATGTGAAAAAAACATATAACCCTCGCCCCCCAGAACAACTGAAGTGTTACTGACGAAAAGCGCTGATGTGAACAGTGCTTTGTTGAGCTCTCTGGTGACAAAGAGCGGCTACACTGCACACCTTTTAGCGGCTCAGCTCTAGCGGCACAGCTGTGTCACTAAAATGTGCGTGGTGTAGACGTAGCCTAAGTTAGAAATGCAGGTAGCTGCAGGGGATGGCAAGCATGTGTGCAGTAGGGGAGGGTCATCTGGCTAGAGAAGGATCCTTGGTTTGAGAAGAACGTTAGAGCATCACCATAACAAAACAGTGTATAATTTCTGAAGGGTTATTTCTAAATAGTTCAGCAGATACTTAGCAGTGATACTTCACTCACTAACTGGGCAGATTTTTCATTCTTTTGTTAAAACACCCAATCAATGTTATTATCTGCTAGGAATGAACCAGACACTATCATACTCATTGCGCTGACAGACAAGATATAATTCCTAGGTACCATACATGCCTGCAAGCTGATTCGTCATCTGGCAATTTCTGAGAAAAGAGCATGTGATCTAATTTCTCATTGGCCTCTCTGTAGACGTTTTGCCATTTTCACTGGGTCCTCAAACTGAGATTGCAACAGTTTAGCTCAAAAAAGCCAAATAACTCTCTGGCAACACTGTGCTATTAACCATGCCTGCCTTTTTATAGTTCCAGAGACCTCCGGTGACCATGCTATGAAACTGCCTGAAGAGAAACATCTCTCCTTCGCTGAACAGATTGAATCTATGAGGTGCCAAGTTCTCGCTAAGTGGGAGGAAATGCAAGCGATAGAGAAAGAGATTCGAGAAACCATGACTCATGCTGGGATGGCAAATACTGTAGAGAAGACGGTTAAAGACATAGAGGCATGGCATAATTATTTCTAAACAGCTTCTATCAAGTTTATTGGTGCCTAGTTACTTTGGTGATAGGCTCTTTAGAAGAGACAGATAGTGACTCAGTTGCCTGTATTTTCTCCTCTGAGAACATACCTCTCTACTCCTTGTACTTATACGGCCCCAAACACCATGGTGTTTAGGCTCTGATCCTGCAATGTGATGCATATGGGTGGACCCCCACGTTAAAGTAAATGAGCTCTGCAGACACAGGGGTCTGTCTGCACACACCACTTTGCAGGATTGAGGCTTTAGAGTCATATGTTATTTAAAGTACATATGTTAAAATATATAAGTGATATAGGTGCAGGGTCTGATTTTTTTTTTAAATTGATGTTCTCTCCTTTTGCTCCTGCACTTGGTGGGTGGTAATAACTGTGTGCGCCGGTAAGGTCATAACAGGTGGGATTTTCAAAAGCACTCTGTTGGCCTAACTCTTCTCCTATTGAAGACGATGGTAAAACTTCCTTGGGCTTTAAAGGAAGCATGGTTGGGCCAGCACTGAGCACTTTTTAAAAATCCTACCAGCAGAGGAATAAAACTACAAATATATGTTAATAATGTTTGTTACAAAAATTATCATCTATTTGTTTGTATTCCAGTAACATTCAGAGGTCCCAGTCAGGCTTGGGGCCTCACTGTGTTGGGCATCAGAGATAGCCCCTGCTCCAGAGCGTGCAATCTAAGCCTCTGATCTTGCAGAGACTTAAGGGCCTAACTTTAGCTCTGTAACTGGTCCTATTGAAGTCCTGGGACCACTGACGGTATGAAAAGTCTAATGTGTGTAAGCATCTGCAGGACTGGCGCCTAACACATTAAAAACAGCATTCTCTTTACTTTGGAAATTGTGCTGCTAGCAGTACCACAAGCGCTCAACAGAGCCATACTTTCTCTGTCCCTGATCAGGTGACTAGGAATCCCAGGTGTCTTAAGTGAAGTAATTTCCTGAAATCAATTAAAAGGTGAATATTCTCTGCTCATGCAGAAATTGAAATGTGGCACAGTTAATGAGGGATAGACATAATTGGAATACACCTCTAAGATACGGGGAGGGAAAGCTCAGTGGTTTGGGCATTGGCCTGCTAAACTCAAGATTGTGAGTTCAATCCTTGAGAGGGCCATTTAGGGATCTGTGGCAAAAATCTGTCAGGGATGTACTTGGTCCTGCTCTGAAGGCAGGGGATTGGACTCAATGCTCTTTCAAGGTCCCCTCCAGTTCTATAAAATTAAAAAAAACCATTCAAATATTTCTCCCAACCTTTTATCCCCTGAGGCTGAATTTAGTCTTCCTTCAGGACATCAGATTCATTCAGTTTGTTGTGCTGGTAGTAAAACAGAGCAGCCATGCAATTGTGTAGCATCCAGGAACAAATATGAAAACAAACACACAGACCAAAAATCATGCACACTCCACACTTGTCTTTTCCAGATCAAACATGCAGACCATCATTGTGTTTGCTGGGTTTCACTTGGGTGCCTTTAAACTGACTGGCTACATTCCAGTTCTTTGTTTTGCCTGCCAGTTTTTTCAATCTTGTCTTCTTATCGAACTGTACAAGACAGAAAACTGTAGTTCACTTTAAAAAAAAAAAACAAAAAAACCTGCTACCCACAAATGACACACACTCGTTTGGAAAGAAAGTCTTGACTCAGATGAATGTATAGAGTGTCAATATATTAGATCAGAGAATAACAACTATAAGCCACCAAAGTCTTCCTTATTTGTACTAGCATAGAAAAGGTATAAGCCCAAGATGTTTTCTGAAAAGTTTATTTTGCAAACTTATCAACAATGCATGAGCTATGCCCCTCACAGCTAAATAAACAATTAATTTCTGGACAAAATGTGAAGCACCTTAAGAGAACAAATTCTTTTCTCTGCTCCAGAGATGCCTATTAAAAGGGATATGAGTATCCAGAAGTTCCTTATATGGTTTTAACTTTGTTCATGTCATTTTCATTTGTTTTATTTTTTGACCAACTTTACCTGAGCTGGAATGAGAGAGAGCAGCCAGCAGAGGGCAATATTGCACAGTGCTCTCAGCCTGAGAGACACAGCAGCTGTCTGAGGCAGGCCTGCCCAGTGCTTCATTTGCAGCCACTCCAGGCACTCTCAACAAGTATATGAACTCTGGGTGTGAATTGACCCTCTATACCAGTGGTTCTCAACCTTTCCAGATTACTGTACCTCATCAGTCTGGCATCCCCTAAGTTGCATACCCTGACTTCAAAATGATTTGCTTACAAAATCAGACATGAAAATGCAAAAGTGTCACAGCAACTATGACTGAAAAATTGCTTGCGTTCTCATTTTTACCATATAATTATAAAATAAATCCTTTGGAATATAAATATTGTACTTGCATTTCAGTGTACAGTATATAGAGCTGTATAAACAAGTCTTTGTCTTTACCCTATTTTCGTTTGTACTGACTTTGTTAGTGCTTTTTATGTAGCCTGTTGTAAAACTAGGCAAATGTCTAGATGAGTTGATGTACCCTCTGGAAGACGTCTGCGTATTCCCAAGAGTAAGTATACCTCTGGTTGAGAACCACTGCTCTACACAGTCTGAGACATTAGCTCCTCCAGCAAATGGTTGGTTACTTAATCTGGGTCTGTATGTGTAAGGTGTATATGATTTCAAATTGTTATTCATAATAATAAAGGTATAATCTAAACCTTGCACCCACTGGATATTTAGACAAAGGTCAAGTATGCTATCATTTAAGAAGAGCAAGCTAATTGAACTAACCCATCTTCGTATTTCTCCTAACACTGTGATTTCATAATGCTAAGATGGCAGGACATGTACTGTGCACATATATGGAATTTTTAAAATAGGTCAGTTCAATTGTTTGCTTTTTTGGAAATGTTGTGCTACAGTTTAACAAAGCTGGATTATTGCTTTTACAGGCGGAAGCTCTCAAACTCAACTCAGCCAACAGCTTCCTTCAACACCAAATCAAAGTAAGTTCCTTCTTTAGAACTGTGATATGGTCCAAAGCCCCATTAGAAACCTGTTTGCTCCAGTTGCCTTCACTAGGTCTGATCCAGAGCCTATTGAAGTCATTGGAAAGACTCTCATTGACTACTGTGGGCTCTGCATGAGCCCAAGGTGAACCACCTGCTAGAGAGTAGAAAAGTGTTGGTTGTCCCTCTACTCTGTTGTTCACTGTTTAGGAGAGCTATTATGGTACTTCGATGAGAAGCAAATTTCTTCTGATCACCATTTGAATTATTTTTTACAAGAACTTGTCAAAGCTTCAAAATCCATAACTCAGCTGATGATGCTAAAGCTGCTAGTCTAATTAGGGAACTAGCATGAATGACGGGTTCCTGTGCTAGGTGGATTTAACATACCCACAAAATACGTAACTCAGAACAGAGTACGGTTGCCAACTTCCTAACTGCACAAAACCAAACACCTTAGCACTGCCCCTTCCCTAAGGCCCTGCCCCCCATTCACTACATTCCCCCTCCCTAGGTGGCTCGCTCTCCCCTACCCTCATTCACTGGGCTGAGGCAAGAGGTTGGGGTGAGGGCTCTGACTAGGGGTGTGAGCTTGGGGGTGGGGCCAGAAATGGGGGTTCAAGGTGTATGAGGGAGTTCCAGGCTGGGGCAGGGATTTGGGGTGCAGGAAGGGGTGTGGACTCTGGATGGGGGTGCAGGCTCTGGGATGGGGCTGAGGATGAGGGGTTTGGGGTACAGGAGGAGGCTCTGGGTTTGGTGGGGGTGAGGGATTCTGAATCTGAGAGGGGGCTGCGGGTTAAGGCAGGGGGTTGGGGTGCAAGAGGGGGTATGGGCTCTGGGTTGGGAGCTCTAGGATGGGGCTGGGGATGAGGGCTTCAGGGTGCAGGAGGGGGCTCTGGGCTGGGGCAGGGGGCTGGGGCTCAGGGTTCGGGCGCAGGCTTACGTTGGGTGGCTCCCAGTCAATGGCCAGTAGGTCTAAGGCAGGCTCCCTGCCTTTCCTGGATCCGCACTGTGCCCCAGAAATGGCCAGCAGATCCAGTTCCTAGGTGAAGGGGCCATGAGTCTCCACATGCTGCTCTCACTCACAAGCACCGCCCCCCCCACCTTCCTGCTGAAGTTTAACGTTTTATAGCACAGGAACCACAGTATTTCTTTCCCATAAATTATGAAGTTAAAAAAGACTTCAGCACCACCAAGCACTTATCACAGATGTTGCCAATTAACATCACAAACAATTTTTTTCTTAACTCCTGACAAATATTTCTCTGCATTTATACATAGATGAGTTTTTTTGGTTTTGGTGTTTTTTTAGGAAGTTCAATACAACATCACAGACATCTTAAATAAACAGAAGGTCACCCAGGAAAGTCAGAGGTGAGTTTCTTTATGTTAGTACGTATTTTGGATTTATTATATTGGTTTATGTGTATATTATAAATGTTACATGTTACAGAATGATGATTGAAACCCCTATTATAAAAACTTCCCAGAACCGAGTAAGAAAGATCAGTTATTTATAGCTGCTAGGTTTAAGCATTACTAAGTACAACATACACAGTAGCATTTTAGGGATTAAGGTAAGGACTCAATTTAAATAAGGCCCTGTAGTCTAGAATAAGCTAAGAAAAAATAATGTGAATCTGAGTGCTTATGCACGGTGTTCGATTGACACCTGCACTTGCTGCAGTTGTCTATTCAGCTACAGAGCAGATATATTGCAGAGGCTGTTTAAGCTTCTGCCCACGGCCCTGTTGATATGCTTTAGACTTGCCCCAGAGAGGTGACCTCTAGGCATGAGATGGTAGCACAGTCTCCATGCCCATCCAGTCCTTGGCCTCTGTTCTGAGGCTGCAGTCCAATGCCAGGTGTGAAGTGTTTTTTATTATGTGGCCTCATGTCCATAGGAACCAAATTGAGACCTTATTTCACACACGGAGCTTCTTTATTGTCTGTGGCACTCTGGGTTTAAGTAGAGTGCTTTGTAAAGTAATGAGTTAGAACGTTTTAGTCACTACTGAGCTGGGCTGGATCTGAATTGGTTGCCAGGGGCAGAAGACTGTACACTCCATTACCACTCCCCTCGGGCATCCTCCTCACCTTCCTACAGTACATCTTAATAGTATCAAGATGGAATGAAAGAAAAAAGAGACAGCAGGCAGCTAAGTCTGCATCATAAAGAGTACACTTTTGACATCTATGCTTATTTCAGAGGTAAGTAAGGAATGTGTTTATTGGTTTGGTTTCAATTATGTGCAAAGATTTAGCCCGATTTAGTTTATTCTGTCCACAGATGAGGTTTTCAGCTAACCGTATATTGCAATCTCTCTTAATAGTCTGTATTCAAATTAGTGTAGCATAACATTAGATTTGGGTATGTATTATAGGTCTGCAATATAGTTTTATGAAAACCTAACTTGCAAACTTCTGTAGCAGAAAGAGGTTAACAGTAGACTGAAAGATGCATAAAAAGTTTTAAGAGTCCATTTCAGTGATAATATTTGGGCCAGATTTTTTTTCACATACCAGTTAGACACACATCATATACTGGTATAGGGTCTGATTCAGTGCACCCTGAAAGAAAAGCCTCTCATTGACTTAATGATCTGAGACATTAAGTGCCTATCTCCTTACAGTATCTGTCCCCATAGTATTTTAACACTGTGCTATTTAACTATAGCTACAGACATAATTCCCTGAGCTCAGATGGGAGGTATGTAGGCTTTTGGTAGTGAAAGTCCCACGTTCAATCCCCGCAGACAACAATGGTGCCGGTAGATACAGGTCATGGTCTGCAACATTCCCAAATGTACACATGCAGTTATGTGACTAATGGTGCAAATCTGAATCTATAAGTGTAGACTCAAATTAAAATGGCATATTAATACTAATTAGTGGAACACTGTTTTTCTCTCTTCTCACCTGGCAAGTCCTCCATTTAAAGGGAGTCTGTGTTTTAGTTGCTGCCATTGACAGAATCGCTAACTTTTAAATTGACAATTGGAATGTAGAAAAGTCACATCCCTCTTTTAGGTATTTTAATGAAGTCTTGTTGCAAATAGAGAACTGTGATCTCAAATCCTGGCATGTAAAAAGCTTTTCAGTTCAGTGTTAACTTAAGAGAAGATTTCAGAATCTGCTTCATGCTCTTTTACTCAGTTGTGGATTGTCAGCACCTGGTAAACCAGTGGTTTTTATTTTGGAAGGACCATATTGCCAAATGGCTCACAATTCCTAGGGGAGACACAGAGCTGCTATGTAATTACCTAAGAATACTGATCTGTAGTAATGCTAGGAAAACTTATGTGACCAGGTCAGCAACGTGAAGCTGCTGTATTTTGGGTTATTAGACTTTCCTGTATGAATGTATTAAACTAGCTTGATAGGAGACTGTTGGAGAAATGGGAAGGAAAGCAACACAATGGATCTAGATAAGCAATCTCCCAATAAATAATTACCTCAGACAATGACCTACTTTCCAGCCTAAGTTGCAAGGCTGCTTTGCCAGAGCTGGGAACAAAGGCTATAAACAGTTACAAAGGCCTAAATTCACAAAGGGAATTAGTTGTTGCCCACTGGAATTAACAAACCTGATTTAGGCTCTCAGGCCTGGTCTACACTACGTGTTTAAACCGATTTTAGTAGCATTAAACCGATTTAAGGCTGTACCCATCCACACAATGAGGCCCTTTATATCGATATAAAGGGCTCTTAAAACCAGTTTCTTTACTCCTCCTCAACGAGAGGAGTAGCACTGAAATCAGTATTACCATATCGGATTAGGGTTAGTGTGGCCGCAAATCAACAGTATTGGCCTCCAGATGGTAGCCCACAGTGAACCACTGTGACTGCTCTGGAAAGCAATCTGAACTCAGATGCACTGGCCAGGTAGACAGGAAAAGCCCTGTGAACTTTTGAATTTCATTTCCTGTTTGCCCAGCGTGGAGCTGTGATCAGCACTGGTGACCATGCAGTCCCAAATCCAAAAAGAGCTCCAGCATGGACCATACGGGAGATACTGGATCTGATCGCTGTATGGGGAGACAAATCTGTTGTATCAGAGCTCTGTTACAGAAGATGAAATGCTAAAGCATTTGAAAAAAATCTCCAGGCTATGATACAGAGTCCACAGCATAGTGCTGTGTGACAAGCATAACGGAAAGCCAAAGAATCAAATGGACGCTCATGGAGGAAGGGAGCGGGTACTGAGGACCCCAGCTATCCCACAGTCCCCGCAGTCTCCCAAAAGTATTTGCATTCTTGGCTGAGCTCCCAATGCCTGTAGGGTCAAACACATTGTCCAGAGTGGTTCAGGGTATATCTAGTCAATTTACCCCCCCTCCTCCTCCCATGAAAGAAAAGGGGAAAAAAATCATTTCTTGACTTTTTTCAATGTCACCGTACGTCTACTGCATGCTGCTGGTAGATGCGGTGCCGCGGCACTGAACAACAGCATCCTCTCCCCTCCCTTCCCTGGTGGCAGACGGTACAGTGCAGTAGGACTGGTAGCTGTTCTTGTCATCATCCCGTGAGTGCTCCTGGCTGGCCTCAGGTGAGTTCGGCCGGGAGTGCCTGGGTAAAAATAGGAATGACTCCCGGTTATTCCCGGCAGATGGTACAGAACGGCTGGCAACCGTCTTCATCATAGCAACTGGAGGCTGAGCTCCATCAGCCCCCCATTTTCATGTCTAAAGAAAAGATTCTGTACTGCCTGGACTATCATAGCAGTGGGATGCTGGGCTCCTCTCCTCCTCACCATTTAATGTCCTGCCTGGACTGTCATAGCAGCTGGAGGCTGCCTCCCCCTCATTTTATCTCACTAAAAAGTCAGTGTTTCTTATTCCTGCATTCTTTATTACTTCATCACACAAATGGGGGGACCCTGCAATGGTAGCCCAGGAGGGTTGGAGG
Source organism: Gopherus flavomarginatus (assembly GCF_025201925.1). Lineage (NCBI taxonomy): Eukaryota > Metazoa > Chordata > Testudines > Testudinidae > Gopherus > Gopherus flavomarginatus. The sequence continues at coordinate 91,252,027 of NC_066620.1, forward strand.
AGGATGGAATCAATGGGTGGGGTTGTTGCAGGGGCACACCCTAGAATGGCATGCAGCTCATCATTTCTCTGGGATCTGACACGGAGCAGCTGTGCTCTCTGGTACACTGGCTCTGTAGTACACTTGCCCCATATTCTAGGCACGACTGACTCTATTTTTAGATACAACATAAAGGAGGGAATGACCCGGGGAGTCATTCCCATTTTTGTCTTTGTGCCCCCGGCCGACCTCACCGAAGTTCAGCCAGGAGCACCCATGACAGCAGCAGACGGTACAGAACGACTGATAACCGTCATCTCTTCTCCAATTTACAGTGGCACAGCAGACGGTACAGAATGACTGGTAACCGTCTCTGCTACCTTGCAAAGGCAAATGAATGCTGCTGTGTAGCGCTGCAGTACTGCCTCTGTCAGCGGCATCAAGTACACATATGGTGACAGTGACACAAGGCAAAACGGGCTTCATGGTTGCCCATGCTATGGCGTCTGCCAGGGCAATCCAGGGAAAAAGGGCGCGAAATGATTGTCTGCCGTTGCTTTCACGGAGGAAGGAATGAGTGATGACATTTACCCAGAATCACCCGCGACACTGTTTTTGTACCATCATGCATTGAGATCTCAACCCAGAATTCCAGTGGGCGGGGGAGACTGCGGGAACTGTGGGATAGCTACGGGATAGCTACCCACAGTGCAACGCTCCAGAAATCAACGCTAGCCTCGGTACATGGACGTACACCACCGAATTATTGCGCTTTGTGTGGCCACGTGCACTCGACTTTATACAATCTGTTTTACAAAACCGGTTTATGTAAAATTGGAATAATCCTGTAGTGTAGACGTACCCTCAGACTCCACAATACATGGGGGAGAGTCGGTGCTCAAGAATGGAATTCATAGAAGAGAGCATGTGAGTGGGGAGCTAACTGAGCTGGCCAATAGAAAATGCCAAGGATAGAGGTGGGGCCTCAACTCTGCCCTTGCCCTAATGCAGGGTGGGGAGGAGGTGCCTATCTCTCTTTAGGATTCACAGCTGTGAACCCTCTCCTGGAATTAGGCACCTAAACCAGCTCATCACTTTCTCATGGGAGAAAGTGTGTGTGTGGTGGGGGGAGAGGGCAGTGGGGATGGAAGGAAAGGCACTCCCATGTCAATACAGCCAAGAGCCTGGTGTTTAGAGCACTCATCTGGGGGTGGGGGGATGGGAGACTTGTTTTCAAAGCCCTGCTTTGCCTGATTTGGAGCTCAGAATTGGGTCTCCCAAATGCCAGATGAGTGCTCTGACTAGCAGGCTATAGAGTCAATCTCTGACCCACTGATTATTGATACAAAGTGGGAACATCTGGAGAAGTCAGAGGTGTGGGTTAGCCTAGGAACTGTGACAACTCTGATCTGGTTAGAGGGAGGGTCAGAATTACAGGACTGCATGTGATATTAGTTTCTGATATTCCTTTGGTTCTGTGAGGTGTAAAACAACCTTTTAGATTAGAACTGCATGTCCCAGAGAGCAGGAGTGGCACCTCACAAACCAAAGTCAATGGAACCAAAGGAAACTTGGAAGAAAATGGAATGTCACTGCATCTGAAAGAATAATGAGAACTATTTTGTAAAAAATAAAAATTCAGTAGCATTGTTTTAAAATCATTCAAATGCAGTGCTTGCTTAGCCAAGAGCTTATTAGAAATAAAATATCAAGGCAATTAGTAGTAGATATACTTGAATACAAGGTTAATTAGTTTCATTTCTATGGTGTTAATTATTAAAAGTAATTAGCCCTGAGGTACTTAAGAAAGTGCCCTCACTAAGTGTTTTTTAATGTAACATAAAGACTTAAGTTTTGCTTCCAGCAGAGCTCAAGTTTAAACCCTTTAAAAATGTACAGTGCCTCAGGATATTTGCATAATAAGGCATTTTATAAATGAGATATTTCCAGATTCTGCCCTCCTAGTATTATGATTCTCAGTTCTGGAGCTGACACTTTTCCTATCCAGGATAGATCAGGAAAACTAAAACATTAGCAAAAGCATGAGATTTCTGAATCAAAGCCTGTCTGTAGGCACAATTGAAGGAGACTATCTAATTGTCTGATGTCAGAGCTTTATCATCCTTTGCCCTTAAAGCACATAACTTTATTAATACGGAATTTAATTACAGGCACGGCATAGATTAACAATTTAATTATTTAATCTCTATAGCAGCAGCTTCCCCAAGGTGCTGTGGGATTGTTCAGTGAATTAGGGGTGAAACATGCAGCCTGTGCTGAAAGCTGAGAAAATCTTTTGCAGATATTTATTCAGCTTTCTGCAAGATGACTGTGATTTCCTCAGATTTATTTTCCATTTGACGAATGGCTTTACAGTATCTTTGCTCTGTTGATTAATTGCAAATATTCTAAACTCAAATTCTGTTTAGTTGTAATTGGACAGATTAAGTCACATCGTATTGTTTGTTTCTCTGGTTGGATGACTGTGCATGGGCTTGCAGCACTAGGAGTAAAAATTCCCTTCAGAATTAGCTTTCTGAAAACATTTATGCTAGTAAACTGGATTTCTCTAAAGTTAGATGAAGTTTTTCAGATGAAACTTTCTTTTGCCAAAAAAAAAAAATGCAGATTCAGGAAGATTGAAACATTCTGAAAATTTGTGTCAAATTCACTGAATTGTTTGGGGCAATAGCCCCCATCCACAACAAACAAACTAGCGAAAAAATCAAAACCTTTTGATTTCTCAATTCAACATGACATTTTGTTTTGAATTGTACTTCATTTTTATTTAAAAATAGAAAAGAACCTCCTTAAAAATTAAATGCCCTTCCACCTCCCCCTTGTGTTACTTCACCTGAAACAATCTTTCTTACTTTCTTTCTTAAATATTTTTCCAGTTGGGACACCAACTTGAAAAAAAAAACAGCTATTCTCACAGTTCTAGATCCCTCAAATATTTGTAGAAAATGGCCACAAATGAGTCACAAAGATGGTTGAAGTGAATGTGTTTAAACGTGAATATTTACAAGAAAATTTGCATTTATTGTTCTGCCCTCAAAGTCATCCCGAGTAGCACATAGGGCAGTTAATAGTATAAATTAATGCTGCTCCTTGCATCATTAACACCTGATCCATGGCTTACTCCTCTTTCCATAGGAAAGCATCATGTAGCTGTGGGGAGAGAGCTAAACGCAGGATATGAAGATGCCTGCATTTAGCATTATAAAGGATGTACAGATCTGTGACTATTAAAAATGGGTTTACAACTATTGGCAACTAACTGGATTAAAAATGTGACCTGGATTAAAAATGTGCATGCCTTGCTCCCCTGGGCTTTTCTGATCACCGATGACCACAACTCATGCCTCTATTGCAAGGGTGGGCAAACTTTTTGGGCTGAGGGCCACATCTGGATGGGGAAATTGTATGCTGGGCCTGTCATAAACAGATAAGTAAGAGTTAATAGAACAGAAATGCTTCATATCTCTTTGCCTGGAAAGGGTTAACAAGAACAGTGAGCCTGGCTGTCACCTGACCAGAGGACCAATCAGAGGACAGGATACTTTCAAATCTTGAGGGAGGGAAGTTTTTGTGTGTACTGTTAGATTTTGGTTGTTGTTCACTCTGGGGGCTCAGAGGGATCAGACGTGCAACCAGGTTTCTCTCCAATCTCTCCAATACAGGCTCTTATAAGTTCAGACTAGTGAGTACTAGGTAGATAAAGCGAGTTAGGCTTATGGTTGTTTTCTTTATTTGCAAATGTGTATTTGGTTGGAAGAAGTTCAAATGTGTATTTGGCTGAAAAGATTTTAATTTGTACTTAGTATACTTAGGCTGGGAGGGTGTTCCCAGTGTCTATAGCTGAAAGACCCTGTACCTATTCCATTTTTTTTTAAATTTACAAAGATAATTTTTACTGTTTTTTCTTTCTTTAATTAAAAGCTTTTCTTGTTTAAGAACCTAATTGTTTTTTTATTCTGGTGAGACCCCAGAGGACTGGGTCTGGATTCACCAGGGAATTGGTGGGGAGAAAGAGGCTGATTTCTCTCTGTGTTAGGATTACTTTCTCTCAGGAAGAGTCTGGGAGGGGGAAAGAGAAGGAGGGAGGAAGGTGAATTGTCCTCTCTGTTTAAAGTTTCAAGGAGTTTGAATCACAGAGTGATCTTCCAGGGTAACCCAGGGAGGGGAAGCCTGGGAGAGGCAACGGTGAGGGAAAGGGTTTACTTTCCTTGTGTTAAGATCCAGAGGGTCTGGGTCTTGGGGGTCCCTGGGCAAGGTTTTGTGGGGACCAGAGTGTACCAGGCACTGGAATTCCTGGCTGGTGGCAGCGCTACAGGTTCTAAGCTGGTAATTGAGCTTAAGAGGAATTCATGCTGGTACCCCATCTTTTGGACGCTAAGGTTCAGAGTGGGGAATTGTGCCATGACAGGGCCGGGGTAGGGAGTTGGGGTGCGGGATGGACTGCGGGGTGTGAGAGGAGGTGCAGTATGCAGGAAGGGGCTCAGGGCAAGGGAATGGGGCAGAGGAGGGGTGTAGAGTACGGCAGAGGGCTCAGGACAGGAGGTTGGGGTACATAGGGGTGTGGAGTATACAAGGGGACTCAGGGCATGGAGTTGGGGTGCAGGAGTGGTGCGGGGTATGGTGGGGGCTCAGGGAGTGTGAGGGAGTGTGGAGTGTGGGAGGGGGTGTGGTATTCAGGAAGCAACTCAGGGCAAGGAATTGGGGCAGAGGAGGGGTGTGGGGTGCAGCAGGGGGCTAAGGGCAGGAGGCTGGGGTGCAGGAGGGGTGCAACAGGGGGCTCAGGGCAGGGGGTTGGGGTGCATAGGGGTGCAGGGTGCAGCAGGGAGCTCGGGGCAGGGGGTTGGGGTGCAGGAGGGGTGCAGGGTGCATGGGGGGGCTCAGGGCAAGGGAGTTGGGGTGCAGGACGGGTGCGAGGTGCAGGCAGGGGGCTCAGGGCAGAGAGTTGGGGGGTGGAGTACTGAAGGGGTTTGGGCTCCGGTCCAGCACCGCTTACCTAATGTGGCTCTGGGGTGACAGTGGCGTGCACCGGGGCCAGGGCTGGCTCCCTGAATGCCTGCCCTGTCCTTGTCCCTGCGCTTCTCCCAGAAGCACTGTGGCCCCTGGGGGTGGAAGGCTCTGCATGTGCTGCCTTTGCTGCGCCTCTTGGTACCTTCCCCGAAGCTCCCATTGGCTGTGGTTCCCTGTTCCCGACCAATGGGAGCTGCGGGGGGCAGTGCCTGGAGGCAACACACGGAGCCATCTGCCCCCCCATCCAGGGGCCGCAGGGACGTGGTGCCAGCGGTGCCGTGGGCCGGATCCAAAGCTCTGAGGGGCCGGATCCAGCCCACAGGCCGTAGTTTGCCCATCCCTGCTCTATTGCCTTAACGATTAAAACCCACAGGGCGCCACATAGTGGTCAGAGAAGGGTGACAGGCACTGTTCTGTGACTAGCCCTCTGAGCTGTCTATAAGTTGCATCCACCCCTTCTGGGGTATGTGAAGAGTCCCCTGAAGTATAGTTCTGCAGCCCAGCTCGGGGCGTCAGGCTTCACCTGGCCAAAGTCCCTGAGTCAGGACTCTGTGGGATATGGGGGTCTTCCTCCAGCCCTATCAGAAACAGGGTGTATGGGTAGGGGAACCTGGTCCCACCCTCTCCATGAGGTTCTGATTCAGGGCCCAGAGGCAGGCAGCTGAGTCCTGCACCCTGGAGTGCTATGCAACTGCCTCCCTGGATCACTTTCTAACAGTCTCCCCATGCAAGAGAAAACAGCAAAGACAGGTAAAGAAAATAAGCCAAAGAAGAAGAATCTGACCTTGCAAACGTCAGAGTCCTTTTCTCTTAGCAGGGAAAGATGTGTAGACCATCGATATTCATGGGCCCTGGCAGCTGGGCCTCCCACAATTCTCCTTTTGCAGGGCTCCAGAGTGCAGGTCTGCTCACCTTCACTGGCTGCTGCAGGTGAGCTACTCTCTGCTTCCCTTTTCAGCTCCTCCTGCAGCCTGTGCATGCCCACATCCAAGAAGGGATCCTCGTCTCTGACATCCACTAAGTCAGGTGAGACGCTGCACCGCAGTATGAGAGTGTCAGGAGCTCACCAGGAACATGGTACTGGTTTCCTGGCACCAAAGGGCAACAGCACCCTGAAAACAGCTCTAACTGGCAAAGGAAAAAAGGCATTAGGCATCTTCTACGCTGTCCGTACCAACACAGAGTGAGAAGTCATCAGTACCGAAGACCACGGCGAGAAACAAGGGAGAACAAGGTCCATCCCTCTTGTACTGCTTCTGTGCAGTCTCAAACTGGTGCATTTGCTACCAGATCGCTTGTTCAGCAGCGCACCTTCCGTGGGTGCACAACACATTATAGCAGAGATCCTTAGCAGATGGTTCTCCAATGACCAGGAGTGGGATTTATCTGACTTAGTGGTGAGGAGCATCTTTCTGCTGTGGGCACTCCCATCTTGGGATCTCTTTGCATCTCAACAGAACAAGAAATGACCAACGTACTGCTCCAGGCCACAACTCCAGAGGGACACATGTCTAGTTTGATGGTCAGGACAGAGGATGTACATGTTTCCTCCGATCCTTCTCTTACCTCAAGTTCTGAAGAAGATCAAACAAGATGGAGAGTCGGTGATCCTGATTGCTCCCCAGTGGCCCAGATAGTTCTGGTGTCCAAGCATTCTCAAGATGTCCTTGTGCATCCATATTTGTTTTTTCCCAGACTGGCTGATTCAGACAGAAGCAAATATCACAACCCAGCATCCCTCCATCTAACAGTATTGTGTATGGTGGATGTAGCATGAATACCTGATTAGAAACACAGAAACATACACATGGCTGAAGCCATGATGGCTGGCTGACTTTTGTATTGCAGAGAGAGAGAGAAGAAAAACATAGTAACCACTATCTACCAACAGAGTCAACATAAGCAACTGCTTAATAAACTATAACTGCAAAATTCACATAAACAGATTCAACATCTGCTTGATACATTCAAATATATCACATCTGTCTTCTCCCCACAATATAACGGGCACAATGCTGTCAGAAGTACTTGTGGCAAAACAACCTGAGGTCCAATTACAAATCAGATCTTTCAAGTGGTGTGTGTTTTCTTTCTGGAGAATGTTTGCCAACATTTTGAACACTCCCCTGAGGAAGTGGGGTGTCTGCAGCAATGTCTGACTCATATGTTCCCTCAGATGATATTGATTGTTCAGCACAGCTGCTTTCTGGTATCATGTTATTGGTTGTTGCATCAAGCTGGGACACAAATTCAGCAGCTCCCTGAATTTTGCTTTCTTTGTCAGATATGGGGTCACCCACGAATCTCACAACTGGTCAGTATGCCAGTGCCAAATCATATTTGGTGCCACTTGTACTGTGTAGGACAAAGGATTCACTTGTGCACTAACAGCTGATGAAAGACATGTACTGGGTCCCCAATAATCATGAACCAGTACCGTTTGACCCACTTGTAGCTGATGAGGTGCACTAGTCCCTCTCACCATCACTTGACTTATTTGATTATTTCTGGCTTATATCTGACTTTAATAAGCCCAAGTGTGACCTGAGATTTTGGCCCATAAACAACATTGGCATATGTTGCATCTTGATATGCTAGCAAAAAATGTTCCAGCTCTCGCTGTAGTGACCCCTTCTCATCTGCCATGGATTGCAGGGCTTGCTTAAAAATGTATATAAACCTTTCAACAAAGCCATTTATAGTTGGATGGTAAGGTGCAGAGGTAATAATCTAATAACATTTTTCTTTATGAACTGCGGACCTTCTTCTGAACTAAACAGAGGACCCTTGTCACTCACAACTTGTTCTGGTGGTCCAGTTCTTGCAAACAAATGTTGAAGTTTTATACTGTCTGTGCAGCTGTGGCGGTTTTCATGGAAAAAGCTTCCAGCCATTTGGAATGGGTATCTGTCATAAACAGATAGCTAAGGGTTAATGTCTCTTCCACCTGAAGCACCTGACCAGAGGACCAATCAGGAAACCGGATTTTTTCAACTCTGGGTGGAGGGAGTTTGTATCTGAGTCTTTGCCTGCCTGCCTGCTTTCTCTGAGCTTTGGAGAAGTAGTTCTACTTTCTAATTTTCTCATAAACAGATAGCTAAGGGTTAATGTCTCTTCCACCTGAAGCACCTGACCAGAGGACCAATCAGGAAACCGGATTTTTTCAACTCTGGGTGGAGGGAGTTTGTATCTGAGTCTTTGTCTGCCTGCCTGCTTTCTCTGAGCTTTGGAGAAGTAGTTCTACTTTCTAATTTTCTGTTTCTAAGTGTAAGGACAAAGAGATCAGATAGTAAGTTCTATGGTTTCTTTTCTTTGGTATTTGCATGAATATAAGTGCTGGAGTGCTTTGATTTGTCTTCTTTTTGAATAAGGCTGTTTATTCAATATTCTTTTAAGCAATTAACCCTGTGTTGTATCATCTTAATACAGAGAGCACATTTGTATGTATTTTTCTTTCTTTTTATATAAAGCTTTCTTTTAAGACCTGTTGAAGTTTTCTTTACTTCAGGGAAATTGAGTCTGTACTCACCAGGGAATTGGTGGGAGGAAGAAATCGGGGAGATCTGTGTGTTGGATTGCTAGCCTAATTTTGCATTCCCTCTGGGGGAATAGGAAAGTACTTTTTGTTTTCAGGATTGGGAACAGAGAGGGGGAGTCTCTCTGTGTAGTTTCACAGAGCTTGTGTCTGTGTATCTCTCCAGTGGACAGCCATATGGTCTTTGTCCATCCTACTACTAATTTCTGATGGGACTTATCAGACTCTTTCCTCAACTACTAATGTTTACCCCAGTACGGGACCTCAACCTTGACCTACTGGCATTAATGAACTCTCCATTCAGACCCTTAGCATCGTATGCCTTTGCTCACCTATCTATGAAGATTGCCTTTCTGGTTGCAGTCACCTCAGCCAGAATAGTAAGTGAGCTGGGGGCCCTTATAGGGGACCTAAATGTGGAATTCCCCAAGGATAAAATTTCCATGAGGTTGCACCCAAAATTCATTCAAAAATAATCTCAGAATTTCTTTAAACCTGGTCATACACTCACCAATTTTCTACTCAAAGCCACATGCTACCAGAGAAGGCAGGAAACTACACCGTTGAGCCCTGGCATTCTACCTGCAAAGGACAAAACCCTTCAGGAAATCTCCTGAACACTTTGTCTCCTTTGCTGAGTGTATGAGAGGGAAAATAATCTCCACACAAAGACTTTTCAAATGGAGTTTGGGCTGCATCTTGCTTTGTTGTGAGCTAATAGTGACCTTTCTCCCACAAGGTTTGAGGCTCCTCTTGACTAGAAACCAGGCTGCATCTGTAGCTTAATTTGAGATGTCCCTCTTCTGGGGATCTGCAGCATGAGGCTCCATGCACAGTTTTGTAAAACATTGTGTCATGATACAAACTTCTATAGCAGACACATCCTTCAGCAGAGCAGTCCTTCTGAAACAGCATCGGAATCAGCACTGGACTCAGTGCCTTCAGAGCACAAGGATTTTCTAAAACAAAGGCAAAATTGTTTTCAGTACTATCTTCTGTAGACTGTAGGGTTGAGCACATGGACCTCACATCAGGACAGACTTCAGTACCCACAGTGTTCTGACTTCTGAGGATCATAGAATCATAGAATATCAGGGCTGGGAGGGACCTCAGGAGGTCATCTAGTCCAATCCCCTGTTCAAAGCAAGCCCAATCCCCAACTAAATCATCCCAGCCAGGGCTTTGTCAAGTCTGACCATAAAAACCTCTAAGGAATGAGATTCCACCATCTCCCTAGGTAACCCATTTCAGTGCTTCATCACCCTCCTAATGAAAAAGTTTTTCCTAATATCCAACCTAAACCTCCCCCACTGCAACTTGAGACCAGTTCCTATCCAGACTCCCTGGTATCATCCAGGCTCCTTTCCCATTAGGACCTTCAGTCCTAAATGAACCTTATTCACCTTTGCTGAGGGATACCAAGACACATTTCCTGCTGGTATTGACTTCCCTTCCAGATTCGATTCACCCTCTGGTCATACCACACTCTGCAATGATGATTCAGCCTCTGGTACCGATGTGGTTTCTGGATCCACTCAGACCTTTTGAAGTAGCTCCGTTGAGTGGTGCTGAGAGGGATTTTCAGCCAGTACTAACCTATCCTCCATAACCAATTTATCTTCCACTGAAGTCTTGGCTTCCGGTACCAATGTAGTTACTGAGCTCTCACTGGCCACCAGTGCTGGCACTATTTGGATCTGGAGAACAGAAGGGTATACTGGCTGCCAGGAGCTAAGATATGGGATGTATGTCTGAGTCAGAGGCAGTAGGAAAGAATCCACTGATTGTCCTTCACAAATGATACAGCTGGATGAACAAAGGATACAGCTAGATTCTTGCCAGGCTGGGGAAGACTATGCCAGGCTGGTGAAGATGGTTAAGGAAATAGATCTTCAATGGGATTCTTCTCCCTGTCCCTAGAGGAGGAGAACAAAGGTGAGACAAGATTATGATGATCAACAGATGGCTCAGGCAGTGATGTTATAAAGAGGGCTTTTGGGATGTTTGACCACTGGGAGACATTCATGGACAGAGGAGTGGTCTCATAAGATGGACTCCACCTAAGCAGTGAGGGAAATAGACTTCTGGGATGAAGGTTGGCACAACTGATTAAAAGAGGTTTAACAAGGAACTCGGGGAAGACAGCTGAGTGATGCACATATAATCTCCGTACCTAATAGTGAGATTGAGTGGGAGGAAAATCAGGTAAGAAAAGATACAGCAATGGAGAAAGGAACAGCAGTGGAAGGGGAACGGATATTAAGAAAAAAGATAACTCACTGGTATTGGCACTAACAGTCAGGTAGGCGATACCGGCAGTAGAATGACTGTACCCAATTGGGTGAGGAATGTGGGCGAAGCCAAGCAGAAGCAGCTAAGGAGACTGGGTAACAAAGTGGAGGAACTAGAACCACTGGTACAGAATGTGAAACCAGATATTGTCGGGATGACAACAACATGGAAGGGTCCAGATTTTTCTGGATGTGATAGCTGACTGATTTCTTCCCCAAATAGTTGCTACACCAAAAAGAGGTGATGCCATTTTAGATTTGATATAGGTGAGTAGTGAGGACCTCATAGAAAATATGGCTATGGGGATAACCTTGGTTCTAGGGATCATGAGCTAATTTAGTTTAAACTAAATTGTGGAATAAACAAAAATAGATCTGCAATGAAGGTCCTTGATTTCAAAAGTGCAGACTTAAAAAAATTAAGGGAATTATTTAGGGAAGTGGACTGGACTGAAAAACTAAAGGATCTGAATGTGGAGGATGCTTGGAATTACTTTAAGTCAAAGTTGCAGAAAAGATCTGAAGCCTGCATCCCAAGCAAGGGGGGAAAATTCACAGGAAAAGGTTGCAGACCAACTTGGATGAGCAAGCATCTCAAATAGGTGATTAAGAGAAAGTATAAAGCCTACACAGAATGGAGGATGGGATGGATCAGCAAGGAAAGCTACCTCTTGGAGGTCAGAAAGTGTAGGGATAAAGTGAGAACAGCCAAAAGCCAGAGATGGACCTTGCAAAGGAAATTAAAACCAATAGTAAAAGATTATATAGCCTAAAGAAAACAAGGAAAGAAGAAGTGGAACTGCTAAACATTGAGGATGGGGTGGAAATTAAAGATAATCTAGGATGGCCCAATACCTAAACTAATACTTTGCTTCAGTTTTTAATAAGGCTAATTAAGATCTTAGGGGTAGTGGCAGTGTGGCTAATGGGAATGAGGATATGGAAGTAGAAATTACCACATCTTAGGTGGAAGTCAAACTCAAACAGTTTAATGGGATTAAATCAAGAGGACCAGATAATCTCCATCCAAGAATATTAAAGGAACTGGCACTTGAACTTGCAAGACCAATAGCAAGGATTGTTAATTAATCTAAACTTGGGGCTATACCCTATGACTGGAGAATTGCTATAGTTCCTGTTTTTAAGAAAGGGGAAAAAAGTAATCCACAAAGCTACAGGCTTGTTAGTTTGATTTCAATTGTATGCAAGGACTTGGAATCAAACCTCTTCCTCTGGATTTCATTGAGAAAGGGTTCTATTTCCAATACTTCCTGGTGCCCAAGCTAAACATCTCTTGGAGACTGATTCTAGATCTAGGGACTTAGAACATCTTTGTCTGCTTTCAGTGTTTCAGGATAGTGACCCTACCAGTGATAATTCCTTCTCTGGATCCCCGGAGATTGGTTTAACTCCCCTGATCTTCAGGACAGTTATTTACACATATCTACGCACCCCCCTCACACACATTTCCTATGTTTCCTGGCTGGCAGGGACTACTACTAATATCACATCCCATTCTTCAGCCTCTCAAGAGCCACAAGGGACTTTACCAAAGTCCTATCAGCAGGCACAGTCCATCTCTGTCAGATGGGAATCATTGTTTTTCCCTCTTGGACGACTGGCTTCTGAAGGGTTGCTCATTTCTTGAGGTGCAGGCAGCAACCAGCAAGGCCCTGTCCCTTGTGCCTCTACCTCAGCACACCGAAGTCTGCGTTCATACCCACATAAGGAATAGACTTCATCTGGGCTATTCTGGACTCCATTACCACAGAGCATACTTGCCCACCCACAGGTTTAACATTGTGTTCAGCCTCATCTCTACAATACACCAGAACCCAAAAACTACAAAAAGAGGTCGGCTGCAACTCCTGGGCCCGTGACCATATGGCAGCTTATACATTTGTAACATCCTGAGCAACTACACTCTTTGTGTCTTCAAGCCTGGCTGAGAACTGTTTATACCTGTAACTATGTATTTAAGCAGGTGTCCATATCTCAGCAGGTCCTCAACTCCCTCAATTGATGGAAAGATCCTCAAAAGGTATATGTGGGAGTTCCGTTCTCACAGCTTCCCCCCCCGTAAAGATCACCACAGACTTCTCTCTACTAGGCTGGGGTGCACTCTTTCAGGACTTCACAGCTCACAGCAAATAGGCTCCGCAGGAGGCAACCCTCACATCAATGTATTAGAGCTCAGAGTAGTCAGTTTCACTGCCATCACTTCCCATATCAGGAGCCACCCAATCAGAATAATGCTGGACAACAGAGCAGCAATATATTATATCAATCAATGAGGAGGAGCAAGACCCCAGTCTTTATGCACAGAGTCCATAAGACTATGGAACTTGTGCGTATCTCACCGCATCCTGATCTCTGGTTTATCTACCAAGATTGCAGACAACAATAGTGGAATCCCTGAGCAGGCATTTCTGCCTAAGCCATGAGCAGGAGCTGAACAATGCAGTATTCTGAAGGATATGTCTTACCTGGGGTCACGTGGAGACAGATCTCTTCCAACACCATCCTATGCAAAGTGCAGATGATTCTGTTGGGGGGAGGCATGGCTGCAACTCAGTGGGAGATGCCCTAGTCACTTCTAGGCCTCATATATTGCTATATGCTTATCTCCAAAGCCATCTCTAAGCAAGGTCCTGAACAAGCTGAAACAGGAGAAATTAGCAACCATCCTCATAGCACTGTTGTACCAGGACAGGTATGGTTCCCAGAGCTGATTTGCCTGGCTCTGCAGCCACCTCTCCACCTTCATTGGATCTTGTTACCCAGGAGTTGAGATTCATCACCAACCCAGCCTCTCAGTTCTTTCCCTCAAGGCCTGGCTACTAGATGGCTCACTGGCACAGAACAGGCTTGCTCAGCAGAGATATAAACAGTACTGCTCTATAGCAGGAAATCTACTATGAGGAAAACCTGCCTACAGAAGTGGAAACATTTTCAAGTTTGGTGCAGCCATCAGTCTGCACCTCTTCTTGAGTCTTGTCTATCACATGTTCTGAATTACCTACTGAATTTAAAAACCACAAGATTGTCACTGAGCTGAATCCAAGTTCACGGGCTGCTTTTACAGCTTTTCATCTCCTCATTGAACGTTTTTCAGTCTTTGCTCACCTGACTACCATGAGATTTGCTAATGGCCTGTTCAACCTTTTTTCTCCTGTCAAAGAACCTACTCCACCACGGGGCCTCAATTTTATTCTTAATAAGATGAGTAGACCACTGTTTGAGCCTCTGGGCAGTTGTTCCCATCTTTGTTTGTCCCTCAAGATCTCATTCCTAACAGCCATTACCTCAGCCAGGAGGGCTGGGGAGCTGGGAGCCCTTATGGCTGACCCACCATGCATGGCATTCTATTGTGACAAGCTGATATTACGTCCGTATCTTCATTTCATACCTAAAATTTCTTCAGAATTCCCCATTCACCAGGACATTCATCGTGTTTTATCCCAAGCCTCTCTCTGTGAGAGAAGAAGCAACCCTTCATACACTAGGTGTCAGAAGAGCGCTTGCTTTTTACTTTGACAGGACTAAGCACTTTAGGGCTTGTCCTAGACTTTTCATCTTCATCACAGAAAAAATCTGGTCTGATCTCCACTCAAAGACTGTCTAAGTGGGTTTTGTTACCTGTTACAATGTCTTGAGGGTGCATCCCCCTTGCAGGGTGATTTCTTGTTCTACCAGGGTCCAGTCAACCTTTGTGGCCCTACTAAAAAGCATCCATCTCAGGCATTTGCTACCTGATCTTCAGTGCACATCTTTTTCCAGCTCTACTCTCTCATGCTTGTTTTCAGAGCCAACACAACTTTCGGTGATGCTGTTCTACAGTCTGTAGGAAATCTACCTCCTCAGTACCCTCCTCAGTATTGAGGTACTGCGTGGGAATCAAGTGAGGCACGTACAGGGACAATAACTCGAAGGAGGAGGAGAGGTTACATATCTTGTACAGTAACTGGAGTTCTTCAAGAAGCTTTGCCCCTATGAGTGCTCCACTCCCCACCTTCTTTCCCTTCTGCCTCAAAGTCTTTCTCTCGACTTAATCGTTGAGAAGGAACTGGAGCGGCAGCAGGTACACTTCCCCTGTCATATCCTTGCACAGCAGCACAAGGATATGCAGGGCATAGGCACAGATTCATAGACACTACTGATGAAAATCTCTGATCAAGTGTGCATGGGGGCAAGCATGTCCTGAAGTGGAGCACTCATAGGGACCACACATCTCAACGAACTCCAGTTACTACACAAGGTAAATGACCTCTCCTTATCTCTACAGTAAATGGAATTCTTCAACATGTGTGGTCCCTATTTGTATTCCACCACCCATTCTCCTGCTCCTCTCCTGCGGAGCCTTATCCTACAGCCATTCATAGTAGAAAAGTAACTGGAGAGACCACACTGCCACTTTTGTGCTCAGTTCAAACCATGAGGAATAGAGGGGTGCAAGCACAGATCAATGGACACTGCTAGCAAAGATCTTCCTTCTCAGTATATGGAGCACATGCACACCTTAAATGGAATACAGCTAGGGACCACACATCTCAAAGAACTCCAGTTACTGTACAGGTAAGTAACCTTTTTTTCCTTTTCTATTGCTGACAGTGGAAGAGTTCACAGAGGGGTTGCTATTCTGTGACATTGTTACCCTGTGCTTTCTCCTCACTTAGTGTACTGATTGTGTGTTTTGTTTTTTTTCTTGTTTTGTTTTTAGAAAGTTGTGGGAGAGGCTGAAGACATTCTTGTCACCTGAAGATAATGAACCAACTTCAGACAATTCAGAAGAACGCTTAGGAAGATAAATCGTAGATGCCTTGGTTGTATACTTGACACCTTGAAACCATGCAAATGAAATCCAAATATGAAAAAACTGATGTTGAGTCTCAGAATTAAGTATAATAATGCAATGTCAGAAATAGAAATAGATACCATTTTTTTACACAAATTATCATGGTTTGGTATTCTGTATATTTATAGAGAGATTACTATATACGATCTAGAAAATGCCCTGCATTAGTAATAGCAATCGTTTAAGTAGCTGTGCCTTTTCCATGCAGCTTTCAATAGAAGCTGCCCTCGCTTAGTCATGGAACTTTATTATGCAAGTGGCAGAGGTTATTTATTAAACTCCCAGGATGGAACTCACAACTAAAAGCTATTCAAGTAAATGAAAGCTGCAGCTTCTCAATAAGATCTATTTATATCATTGTGTGCAAAGACTTTCTTGCCAGTAGTGCATACAGGACTTGATTTGGTCTGGTATACAGTGGTATGGCATACCGGCACATCTCCTGGAAACCTTCTTGTTCTACAGAATCTCAGCTTCCATTTTAGAAAAATAAACCTCTAGCTGTTACTGTTGCAAAAAACAAAACAAAACAGAAAAACAAACCCTTGAAAACACAAACCAAGTATATGTGAAGCAGCAATGTCTGCCTGAATTTGCAGAGTGCCTGAAAAGATAGCTCAGAAGTGTGTATTGCCCCATTCATCTCAAAATGAGAATGGAAGCACGTGACATTTTCTGTTCTTCAGCTTCTACTGTTCTTCAGCTTCTACTGTTCAGTTGTAGCACTCATCAGATGCCAGTGATGATATTCTAAGTGTCAACTTTAACTATTTCACTGCAAGTAATAGCTCATTTTGTTGCCAGGCAACAAGAGGTAGAGTACCCATACTAATTATTTTCCCCAATCATAAAGGAGCCCAAACCCAGGAGCCTAAGGGGACATTTCACACTCCATTCAGGCTATGTCTACATTGCACAGCTAAATAACTCTTGACTTGTCCCTGGGTCTGAGCAACCAGATAAGTTTAGCCCAGACATGAGTGTCCCCACTGTGTTTGCCAATTTGTGTTTACGGGCATATTCTATAGTTCTTTTCCAGTTAGTTGTCAGTTGTCCAATCTGGGAAAGATACTGGAGGACTTGAGTAATTTTAGCCACATTCTCACTGCAGAGGGGCAGGTTCTAGACTGAAATCTAACCTGCATCCCCAGCGGGGTAAGATAACCTGAACTTAAAGCTGGGTCACAGGTTGTTTTTTTTATATGGATTGTCGGGGGTGGGGGTGTCAGACTAAAACGTCTGTGCAGTGTAGAAGTACCCTGAGAGAGAACCAAGCCCAAGGAGGCTGACAAAGCCTCTGGGTGCATTTGACTCCCACTAAGGTGAAACTAAACCCAAGAGGCTTAGAGACCATGTCTGATCAAACTTTGAACATATGCGCAATCTGCAGAGTGCAGCCTCTCCTTTTGGCATCTGCAATGAGTAGAGCTTGGAAGAGCACATCTACCTTCTCTTTTTACAGGTCAGCCTTTGACTCAGGCCCAAGAACAAAGTTTAGATGGATATCTGCATTTTAGGATTGTGATGGGTTGGATCACAGAACCCCCTTTGGGAGCTGACACCTGGTGTGCCAAGACTACCTTTGCCCCTGCTTTTCCTGCCAGTTCAGGACCCTGTCTTGCTGAGCCAGACACGCCCGTCTGCTCCAACACAGACCCAGGTCTGAATCACATCCCCTAACAGCTGTAGGCTTACCTGAAAGCAGCTTACAGAAGTGTTCTTGTCTTTAACATTCAGATGGTCAACTCCCAATGGAGTCTAAACCCAAATAAATCCGTTTTACCCTGCACAAAGCTTATACTGGGTAAACTCATGAATTCTTCGCCCTCTATAACACTGACAGAGAGATATGCACAGCTCTTTGCTCACCCAGGTATTAACACATACTCTGAGTTAATTAATAAGTAAAAAGTGATTTTATTAAATACAGAAAGTAGGATTTAAGTGGTTCCAAGTGGTAACAATCAGAACAAAGTAAGTCACCAAGCAAAACAAAATAAAACATACAAATCTATGTCTAATCAAACTGAATACAGATAATCTCACCCTTAGAGATGCTTCAGTAAGTGTTTTCCTCAGACTGGACACCTTCCAGACCTGGGCACAATTCTTTCCCCTGGTACAGCTCTTGTTCCAGCTCAGGTGGTGGCTAGGGGATTCTTCATGATGGCTCCCACCTTTGTTTTGTTCCATCCATTTATGTATCGTTTGCATAAGGTGGGAATCCTTTGTCCCACTCGGTTCCTACTCCCACCCCCCTTCTCAATGGAAAAGCACCAGGTTAAAGATGGATTTCAGTTCAGGTGACATGATCACATGTCACTGTAAGACTTCATTACCCCTCGCCAGCACACATGGATACAGGAAGACTTACAGGTAAAACAGAGCCATCTGCAGTCAATTGTCCTGGTTAATGGGAGTCATCAAGATTCCAAACCACCATTAATGGCCCACACTTTGCATAATTACAATAGGCCCTCAGAGTTATATTTCATATTTCTAGGTTTCAATACAAGAGTGGTACATTTATACAAATAGAATGATCCCACTCAGTAGATTATAAGCTTTGTAATGATACCTTACAAGAAACCTTTTGCATGAAGCATATTCCAGTTACATTAGCATATTTTCATAAAATCATATAGAGTGCAATATCCACAAGCATAATTCAAGGATATTTAGATCATGGGGTTTAGTACAAACCCATCTCTAACCTGGCAAGAATGAAAGACTATTTAGATTATTTTTCATCTGTGATTTGTTTTTAAACTTTATTTCACCAAATCGATGTATTAGTAAACGTGGGCCGGGCTAGGCACTGCAAAATTTCACATTAGATGTAACATTTTCCATAGAGCTCACCTGGCAGCTTTAGTGACTACACATGTACATTTAACTGTGTAGAGCAGTGCTTTTTAAACTTTTTTTCATTTACAGACCCCTAAACATTTGGAATGGAAGTGCAGACCCCTTTGGAAATCTTAGACATAGTCTGTAGACCCTCCAGGCGTCCGCGGCCCACAGGTTGAAAACCACCGTTGTATGTAATGATAACCTTTTGCAGACCTCTTAGACATAGTTTGCAGACTCCAATGGGTTTGCGGACCACAGACTGAAAACAACTAGTATTGATGGGTTTGAGGAGACAAGGTCAAAGGGACACTATACCCTAGTGCAGTGCCACGTTTAGGAAGGCCCCAATATTTCTAGTAATGCGAAATTATTATGATTTTAATTGTTTTCCATTTTTAGACAAATATGACAGGCTCTGAGTTGCTTCCTGCTTGGCTGGCTGATATTTTCTGATGACAAACCTTGTTGAAATAGTGCTGCAACAATAGGACTACATATGAAAGAAGCATTTTCTGTTCTTCAGCTTCTACTGTTCAGTTGTAGCACTCATTCCAGTATATTAATCATTATTTTGTTGAGTCACTGATGTAACAGAGACCAGAGCATTACAGTTAGTTTCTCCGTAGCCTGATGGAGGATCTTGGCTCTTTGCCCTTACAATTAGAAGTATCAAAACTTTTATATATTTGTATCACCTTGATCAAGACTTTGTGCTACACACTGTATATACATGTGGTAAAAGCTAGTTCCTACCTTGAAAAGTTTGCAATTAAAATAGAGAAGACGAGCAAAGGAAGGAGAAAAGAAGTATTGTTATCCCCATTTAATATTTTTCCATTCAACATTTAGACCTTGGAACTCATTGTCACCCGATGTCATTGAGGCCAAGAAATGAGCAAGATTCAGAGATGGCTGAATGTTTATATGGATTACAAGAATATCCAGTTTTTATAACTGTGAATGCTAAAAAAAAAAAACAGTTTTGGAAGGGAAACAAAACCTCATGCTTCAGGGTTTAAACCAGTTTTTAACTATTACGGAGTAGAATAGGAAGTTAATATTGGTAAACTATCCCACAGCTGTTTACTGTGGGGTTAATTTCACCTTCTTTTGAAACATCTGGTACCAGTTGGAGACCAGATACTGAACCAGCTGAATCATGAGGCTGATCCAGTGTGGCAATTCCTATGTTCCGTTTTATGGATGAGGAACTGAGAGAGATTAGATGATTTGCCCAAGGTCACACAGGAAGTCTGACAGAGCAAGGAATTAAACACTGATCTTCTCAGGCCCAGTCCAGTGCCTTAACTACAAGACCATCTTTCTTCCATACTTGATTCTTTCTGTGTTTTTGTACACATCTAATCACTATAACATAACTTGAAAAAGGTAATAGGAGCTCTGCTCCTGCAGAAATTTATAGCTGAATGCAGGGAAAATGTTCTTCATCTCACATTTTTGTTAGCAAAGTAAAACAATCAATACATAAAGTTTGATTTGCATTCTTATGTACATAGGTATTCTATGAACTAAAATATGCATTTTGAACTTGCTAAGTGTTACAAAAGATTAGCGATTGTAATTCCGAATTTATTGTTAGTGCATTTATGAAAAAATATGGATGCTCCCAAGGTGCTGAAAGTATAATAAAGTTTTGTGCTTATCTTTCAATGGAGACTCTCCAAACAGTTTACAAACATTAATTAAGTTTCACAACACTTCCATGTTATAGATGGATAAACTGGGACAAACAGAAACTAAATAATGACTTTCCCAAGGTTACCTAGCAAGTGAGGGGCAAAATGGGCATGAAATTCTAGTGTCCTGACTCCTAGTCCTCTGTGCTAACTTCTGTGTATGCTGCCTTCTAGTATATGTAAATCTTAGGACTGTAATTGTTTAGTCTCGTGAACAAAGTAGTTGTTTTCTCTTCTTTTGTTTTTAATAATCAAAATGCTAGACAGCATCTCATTTATAAAAGAAGCTGTCACTTAACCTGGCACTCATGGCCACATTTAATCTTTACCTTCCATTTTTGTTAACATTTGTATACAGTCAGCACAAGATGCTACCAAGGAACGTCCTCATTCTTTCATGGTCCTTATAGGGGATGCTTCCATTGATGTCCATGGACTCTGGATCAGGCCCTTAATCTCTTATGAATCAATCCTTCCAGTCCCTCAGTCATTTTATTTTTCTTCTCAGAATATATCCTCCAGTTTTTCCAACATATGTATGGCAGTGCAGTGCCTTTCTACTAAGATGGCCAACAAGGAGCGACAAATGTGGTTGTTGTGGTGGTTTTTCTGGTGTGGATGTGTTCACTAAGAACTGGACTGGTAACCAACTAATTTCAGAACTATTTTTATAACCTTTTTATATATTGTTACCATCCTTCTGCCCAGGCAGTGGTAAATCCGCTTGTAGAAGGAAGAGGAAGGTTTGTGGCTCGTATAATAGTCTCTTTCCATTTCTTAGATGCAGTAGCCTAGGAAATTATATTTTGGTTGGCAGTTATGGCTGTTCTCCTCCCTCATCTGATGCTGGGTGTCAAATTAGAAGGCACACCCGTATTAGAGAAGATAGGGTTTGACAGTAGAGAATATTTTTCCTTTCACAAAGGAGGGGGTCTGTTTTTGGCAATGAGCGGACAAAGAAAATTTGGAAGGTGGAAATACGCTGGTGATTTAAAGTACTAGTGGACTTTATTTCTCTAAGAAGAAACCCCAAAAGGCTTAAACTGCCCCTAGTTCTCTCACTCTGGCACAAAGATGGATAAGCAACAGATTAGGCTATGATCATTCTCTGTGTAAAATCCAACATTATTATTTATTAAAAACATTTATGTAACATTTAATTTACAAGATATTTTGCAAATCTAGATAGGTGGCATTCCATCTCCTGAAAAAAAAAAAGTTTAAATAGGACAAAGAAACCATAAGACCCAGGACAGCAGCTCAGCAGAAGGAGGGTGAGAGCAGGGCCGGCGCTTCCATTTAGGCAACCTAGGTGGTCGCCTAGGGCGCCAGGATTTGGGAGGGTGGCAGGCTGCTCCGGTGGACCTCCCGCAGGCATGCCTGCGGAGGGTCCACTGGTCCTGCGGCTCCGGTGGAGCATCCGCAGGCATGCCTGCGGCAGGTCCACAGGAGCCACGGGACCAGCGGACTCTCCTCAGGAATGCCTGCTGGATGTCCACCGGAGCCGCGGGACCGGCGACCGGCAGAGCGCCCCCCACGGTGTGCCACCGTGCTTGGGGTGGTGAAATGGCTAGAGCTGGCCCTGCGCCTAGGGCACCAAAAACCCTGGCACCGCTCCTGGGTGAGAGTCTGATAATGAGTAGAATGCAAGAACAATGACGTGAAAAAGTGGATTTTAAGGAAAGATTTAGAAGAGTAAGAAAGACTGGGGAGTTTGTTGGATGGGGACAGTATGTATGCTTCAGGCATAAAGGGCAGCATAGACATGAAACCAAGAGTAATGGATGACAGAGGAGTAAGATAAAAGTTCCCATCTGTGTCCCAGACCCGAACTTTCAGACAATCAGAGTAGAACCCATCTCTGAAGACTCTCTTGCAGGTCTTAAACAACCCCCTGAATATGTTAGAACAGGATATTTTAGAAGCGTTTAGTAAGTTCTACACAGACAGCCACAACTCATTCTTTACCTTAAATGCTGAGTCTATGTATTAATTTCAATGGTCTTGGATATGAGATCGTCCTTTCCTAACATGTCTATGGTATAAATGATGCTAGCTAGTGACGTGCATGTTATTTTTAGAATACAAATTGTCTTATCGCAAAATGAAGGCTTGAGATTTAATTTCACATGTGCTTGTACCTTCCATACAGAATGCCTTTTATTAGGTCTTCCTTCGATTGTATGATTAATGTTTTCTGCTAGCAAACTCTCAAGGTCTCTTTAGAACTTTCCACTGAGTCCTTAAAATAGAATGTTACTCATTATGTTCAAGGAGAGCAGGCCTCTTAATTAGATTTAGAAGAGGTACTGTTATAGTTTTTGTTAAACTGATAGAATTCTGTTTAACAGTAAAATTGTCATTTCTTTCTTTGACATGTTACTTTCCAGCACACTGATTTTCAGTTATAAACAAAGTTTAAATATTATTTTATTCCGGATACATTTACTCATAAAAATTAATTGAAAAAGAAAAAAGAGAGAAAACAACCTTTGGTACTACTAACGTGGTTTTCACAGTGGCATCTTGGCAGCACTATGTCGTATCTATGCATGCCTTCCTTCCCCTGCTAGCTGCCACACTTTGACCATGTCAAGCTCTCCATAGGGTCTGTGCCTCCACACTGCATAAATGCCATTCACACCTATAGCATTATATACAAAAGTTGAATCAGAAAAATAACTAGTCATTCTCTTCCTATGCCAAGCTTCTTGGATGCTCAGTGTTATACACAAACACACAGTGAGCTAGCCTTAAATACAAGCAACACAAGCAAGAGCTTTGGTGACCCTTCTATTAGCAGTCCTATTGCCCTGTGCTCATTTGGCCAGCCCAGTTTGTCAGCAGGACTGGTGGGACTGAGGAAACCTGCTGACCAGCTTTGATGTTCCCATCTAGCTGAAGGATCAGAGAGAGAAGACCCTCAGAATGTGTTCCACTGCAGTTTGCATAATGAAGCCATTCAGACTGGAAGACCAGTGATCATAGAACAAAGTCCTATTTTCAGAAGCAGATTCTGATGCAGTTCTTTTGCTGATAACATATTCTTCACCTTCAACAGCTGCACTGCCTCCCCTTTGTGGTCATGTTTCAGTGTCCTAGCAGTCTATGAAGGAGTTTTTGTAAGCGAAGCAAACATGAAATACACACACACACACACACACACACACACACACACACACACACACACACACACACACAGTTGTGGCGTCAATAGCAGAACTCCTATTGACTTCACTGGGGGCCAGGATTTCACTCCTGATGTTTAGTATCCTGTATATTTCATACTTGTGGCACTGGAGATGATGTGGGGAAGCTTTTGGTCATCTGATTATACATTATATCAGCAAATTGCTCACAGGAAAGTGAAGATCTTCTAATCCCAGACCCTGAATTCCTAATTTAAGGCCAAGTCATCTCCCAGCTTCTCAATCATTGAAAGGCCCTCTGTGCATAGATCACCTACCCCCACCCCCCACAAAGGAGAGCCCACTGGAGGAACTCAAAATTCAGAGGTGTGAATGGAAAAGTTTGGCGCGTAGCTGAGGTGGTGTACATTGTCTCTGGCCAACCCCACAGGTAAACCACTAAGGAATACCCAGTCCAAATTCATTCTTGGGTGTATCTTCAGAAAGGGAACATTACTTCTCTGGTGATCCTCCTCCTCTGAAGATTCATTCTGCAGGATTCTCACTCGCCAACCCACATGATGTGGAGGGAGCCGTTGAAGGCGGGGTTGTGCGCTTTGTTGTTCATGTTTTACAATTGTCAGTTCATTTATTTTTTGTGCTTGGTTTATTTTTCTTTGGGAAGCTTTGGTTTCCCATTCATATCAGGAATTGTATGGAAGCTTCCAAGGGTTAAGGTTCCAGGACGGAATGTGACCATCAGTGGTAGACAGAGAGGCTCAGATTCCTATCCACTACCATTAGGAACAAAAAGTCTTTTAGATCTAGGGGAGCTCAGTCTTTCTCATGCCAGGGGGCTGAGACAGAAGTGTGAGAATCTGGCATGACTATCTTCTTCAGAGAAGTTGAATTAGAAGAAAAGTAATTCTCCATTATTAGCTCTCGGGAAGCAGGACACTTATCTCAAGTCATTACAAATCTGGACACATGACAGACAATCAAAATGTGGCACACATTTCTCCAGTGTTGTTTTTCTAGTTAATTAAGCCATTATCCAAAGTGATTAAATTATTTAACCTAGAACATTTGGTGTATTCAATCTTTTTTATTATTTTCCAATAAACTGATTGCATGAAGTGGATAATAGTAAGATACTGTAATTAACAATCAGTCTTGTTAGGGAAAAGATAAACATGTCATGAAGGGACACTGTTAACAAAGTAAATTAAAAACAACATATAAAACCACTCTGTGCATGCAGCGAAAGACTAGATATTGAATTATCATCATGGGAGTGACTATACAGATGAGCTTATGCATATGGTAATATGGGTGTAATTCTGTTAATATGTGTTTTAAGCCTTGATCATGTGCACTATGGGTAAATTTTCAGAAGTTCTTAAGTCTCATAGACTTTCAGGGGGATTTAAGTGTCTAAGAGCCAGATTTTTTTTTAAGGTATTTACTCCAATTAATTAAAAAAAAAATCTGGTCCTCAGGGCACGCAGACACTTCTGAAAATGTAACTCTACATGTGAACTTCAGGCTGACCTGGCTGCCTGTGCTGTAACGCCCTGTGCCTTCCCTCCAACTAACCTGCTGCCTATGAATTAACTAAACATGGGCATAAAGGTTCTGGCTCTCCCAACATATCCACTTATTTCTTGCAGCAGTGCTTCCTGTTCCCTCTACTTGGCCAACTACGTAACCTTGATGGACTTTTTGTCTACTTTTCTCCCACAGCTATCTTCACTCCTTTTTCCACCCCACCCCACCCCACCCCACCCCCTCCTCCTGGAATCCCCTTCCCCAAATGATCAGTAAGGCCACTTCTATTTCCCTGTTCAATTCCCTCCTCAGGAACTATTTCTTCTGTGATGCCTAGAACACATCAAACAGCTTATAAGGTAAAGGCTGCAGGAATGGTTGACATATTTTTATTTAAATAGAATGATAATGGATATAAAAATGTAGGTTATTAACTAGATCCTCCTCCCACTGTCTCTGCCTCTTTCTTTCTTTCTTTTTTTTTTTTTTGCTTGTCTTTAGACTGGAAGCTCTTTAGACCAGAGTCTGTGGCTAAGTCTATAGGGGTATGATTCTCAACTTGAGTAGACATACTTGCACTAGCTCTCATCTGAGCTAGCATTGCCAAATACGTACCCACGGGGTTTAGGCGGGTTTGTACTTCAGCTGGCCAGTTTCTGGGGAAGAGGGAAAATGTCTTTCTCAATTGACGAAGGTGGGGGTATGACAGGGGTAGGTCTGGGGTCAGGTATGGATTTAGTTCCTCTCTAGTCTGGGATGGGAAGGTTAAGTGAGACAATCCCCTGTGGCTTGTGGGTGTGGGGGTGAGTTCTGTTGTGCATGGAGGGTGGGGGGTGTCAGATGATAGTGAATTTCCTGTGAACAGAGTGGGGGGAGCAGGGACCTGTGGCTTGGGGTAAAAATGTTGGGTCCTTTGAGATTCAGTTGGGCAAGAGGAGGGAGGGGTTGAGATTAGAACACATTTCATGTCTGTGTGGAAGAGGGTTCATGAGGCCTTGTGTGGGGGATCATGTTAGGCATGTATCTTCTGATGAACTAGGGAGGGGAGTGTTTCCCCTGCTGCTAAAGGGATGGAGTAAGTTGGGTCCCTTGTGGCTTGGGGTGAGGGGATCAGTTGAGGAAGGAGTCCTCTGACCTCTGGGGTAGGGGAGGTTTGGTCCCCTGAGACTTTGGAGAGGAAGTTTTGAAGAAAGTGTGTCTGATATCTCTGGAGGAGATGAGTTTGGGTTTCTTGAAGCTTTGTGGGAAGTGAGTCCCCTGCGACTTTGGTCCCTTGATCTCTTAGGGAGAGACTGTTCACCTCCCCACCTTAAAATTTTTGTGAAGGGGAGCTGTGGGGGGTGGGGAAGAGATGAATCTCTCAAGTGTGAGGAGTGTTCTCTTTAGCCTGAGAATAAGGGCTCTCCTGTGGCCTGAGGGTAAGGAGAAGGTGGGTTGGCTGAGAGGAGGGGTCAGGTCCTTTGAGGACTGATAGGGTTGGTTATGCTGACCTACAGATGAGTGGTGGGGGTGCTCCCAGTTCGAACACAGCATAGATGAGCAGGCTTTAACAGTCTCAGTCAATGCTCACTGTAGCAGCAATGTGGCTCTGCCTCTCCTTATTGTTGGAGCAGTGCAGCTGGCAGGGTAGTTGCAGAGACTGGGGACACACTGGGAGGGGCTGCAACAAGAGAAATCTCCTTAGAGGGGCAGGTGTGTCAAACAAATGGTAACTAGCACCAAGAGAAATCTGGTAACTTTAATGAGAGGCTGAGGCAAGCCTTCTCTAGCTCTTCAGTGCATGTGAAGTTCAGTCAACAGTTCTACTTGGGACAAACACAGTGCAGTGGCAGATCTGATGTTTTTTATGAGGGAGGAAGAAATTAATGAGGATTTGGCCCAGCTTGTAGATAACTATAAGGGGTACAGTAAGCCCAGGAAAAGTGTTACATATTAGAGAAATGTGTATTTGTAATCAAGGGTAAAATGTTCCAGCTGGTATTTATGTGTCAGGCTTAGAGTTCAGTCATGTGAATTTGGGGAATTAAGTAACTCCTTTTAAGAAAAAAAAAAGCTTTTATATAAAAAAAGTATGCCTGTATGTGATTTTGTTTAAAAAAAATGCATATATGTGCATGTGCTTGTATCTTCCTTCCTTTTCTCTTAGCTAAAACTGGGATGGGAAAGGCAAATTAACATTGAAA
Organism: Gopherus flavomarginatus; assembly: GCF_025201925.1. NCBI lineage: Eukaryota > Metazoa > Chordata > Testudines > Testudinidae > Gopherus > Gopherus flavomarginatus. The sequence goes on from NC_066620.1 coordinate 91,279,124, forward strand.
ATAAGAACCAAAAATGTTCTTGACTCCCAAAAATCCCTGGTAGCCAGAGGATGCCGAGCACATGTGCTAAGGAATTGCCTAGCATTTGGCCAAAGATGTCATAAAGGCAATTGGGGGAGAAAACATGTCAAAGATACATCACACAGTTAAAACCAAGTGTGTATGTGCCAGATAACAGAACGGAGGGTGGAAGCAGCTCTCTTGGTAGGCAGAGTGGTTGCAGAACAAAACCAATACTCTTTCCACCTCTTGGAGAGGTAATAGACTGCCCACAGGAAATCTTTTGGATGGCAGGATTCATATGAACCTTTTTCTATTTTGGTTATGATTTGTGTGCTTTTACGCCACCATAAATTGGCTGAGTTTTGCTTGAAGCTGGATCCTGGTTTGCTCATAAGTACCCACAAAACTCTTGACTAAACTGGGTTGAGTTTCAGTTTTGGTTTGGGATTTTGTAATTAAGGTGTCTCCTGGCTCTGTTCCCACATCTCTCACTGCCATTTAAAAAAACCCACACAAACGTGTGTCCTGTAGCTTCTTTTTCTTAGAGGAAAAACTCCCTGACTGGACAGAGAACACCTTGCTTTTTGCACCGGTTGAATTTCAAGTGCGGTGGGGGTAAGCTCTCTTTATAAAGGTTTCTGTGAGGTGCTTGCTTAACTCAATAAACTTCAGGGCTTCTTACCTTTCTGTATTAGGCTGTTTATATCCTTAAGCTTTCTAGGCTGCTGCATTGCTTCAAGCTGCTGTGCATTCCATTCTGGTTTGCTAGGCTGCTGACCAGCAATAGGCCACTGTGAGATAGCGCCAACTGCGCCTCTAGCCTGTCTGGGCTGCTACAAGACATAAGCTGCTGCGAGGTCACTCCCTCACACCTACTTTAGCCTGTTGTGCAGCTTGCAATTTCTGAGAGGTCCTTGGTGGACAGTTGTTAATAAATGCTTAGCATGATGTGGCACAACAATGCCTTTCTTGCTATGCAATGAAGTCTTTTAAACAAGATTTTAAAGTAAATTGAAGCTTACGTATAAAGCATAATACTAATAGTACATAGGATTGTTATGTCACGACTGGACAGAATTCTGCAGATGCCCAGTTAGCATGTTTTATTTGCCTTTTTTTTTAAGTTTTAAATGTTCCTTCTTGCACTGAAAAGCATATAGTATTTTGAAGTGACTATCTATATCTTCTCATACATGCTGTTTCAATGCAAAACAATGGTTGCCTTCCTCTTGTGTCACAAGCACCTTTCTGACTTTTCTAAAGCCACCATTATACCTGTGCAATGTAAAACTTCAGATAAGTTTTTTTGTTAAATTTTACCTTGATTGCTGTACATCACGGGCAGATTCTCCCATGATACAATCTCTCATCATAGCAGGTGAAATCTGACCAGGGAGCCCAATCTATAGAGGAAATTGGGAACATGAGGCACTTGAATGTTAACCCTTCTCCCCTCCCGCCATGAGGCCCTGCAGCTGCATGTCTGAATTGAAATATTTTGGTTTTTAAATTTTTATTAAAAAGTCAAAATTTTATATGGCAAAAAGGCCATTTCCTGACCAGCTCTAGAGAGTGTGTGCACACACAGAGTGGTTTCCATTTCATTTTTTTTCAAATGTCATTATAAATGAGCATCACAGTATTCCCACCAAATTTACCACAGTAACATAAGCCAAAATTGTCTGAATTGTAGGGGTGGTCTCTTTATGTCTACATACATCCTTCAGTTCCCTGAGGGGGAACAGCATAAGTCTTCCTGTGTCATTCAGATTAGTAGCACGTAGTGGAATTGTCTAGTGCCCTGCGTAGCAATTCTCTATAATGGTCACTGAGTTGCTATTTTACAGGTATTATGATACTTTAAAAAAAAATGAAGCACCACAGGCAAAACAATTACTGTATAGCATTTCACTTACTGTGTAATGGATTGCTTGTCTGAGGGGTCATGCAAAAAGTCCCTGACCACTGTATTTCTTCTCTCCTAGTATACCTGCCTTTAGCGGTCCTTGATATTAACCTAGGAGCAGAATACAATTAAAACATTTTCAGTTCTTCTTCATGCTCATCTTTAATCTTGATGGGAGTTTTTAACATAGGAAATACAAGTCAGAAAAGTAGCAGTAATGATTTAAAATTGACTCCATTTCAGGCAGCATAGCCTGATAATAGTTTGCTTTATTCCAGAGGTCCCAAAATTCAGTTTTCATATGCATCCACTATAAATCATGTTCATATGGTTATGATTAATAGAGAGAGAGAGAAGCTGAGATCAGTAAAAAGGGCAAAAGATGTGATTAATTGGAGAGCGGAGCACAAAAACTTCAAAGCAATGCATTTCGGTTTATTCAGAAGGCCCTAAGTAAAGAGAAGAGACAGGAAATGTATCTGCTTCTTGAGTAAACCAAATTCACCAGTGGTGGAAAAGGATGCAACTCAACATAGGCCAGTGGTGAGTCTGGCCCAGTGTATTTGAGAAGCGTAAAAAGAATCCAGATTGGGCAAGAAGACTTTAAAGGATTTGACAGAAATTACAATAGGATCCTTTTTCAGTTCTATCAACATTTTTTGTAGCATCAGAAAATTTGAATTAAACAGAAAGCACAGGCTGTTCCAAGATGGTAACATTTAGTTTAACAATCAAAAGAAGTTCAATTCTCTCAGATCCATGCATGCACAATGCCACAAAGGGGAATAATCAGTATGTTAGTTCACATGCAAACTTATTACTCTGCTCTGTTATGTCTGTTAATAAACATATGGCTCTGGAAGCGCATTTTGGATTGGACAACCAGGGGCAATGCTATTTAAATAAATGAATATGTACAACCTATGTCTAATCAAAAATATAAACACTGTGCCAGGGCTGATACTGTATCCCTTATTCACGCAATAGTCTTTGCACATGCGAGTAATGCCACTGAGTTTGTAAGAATTTTTCGTGAGTGAGATTACACAGAATTAGGCTTTGTCCTATGAAAAGGCTAGAAGTGGAAGCTCCATTCAGAAACATATGCCCATGAAGATCTGCCAAAAGAAATAAAACCAGCATCAGTGGTGTTGGAACAGTTTTTATAGTGGGGGTGCTGAACGCCATTGAACAAAACTGTAAACCCTATATATGATGGAAACCACTTCAAGCCAAAGGTGCTGCTGCAGCACTCCTAGTTCCAGCCCCCCCGACCAGCATAGCACATAAGATCTGTTGCTTCATAGCGCACAGAGACGCACCTGCTTTTTTCCAGCATGCTTTAAATATTTACGGATGACTCCATAGTAACTAAAGAAATCATGGGGTTTCAATTCCTTCTTTGTTTGCTATAGTAAATGTTTAGAAGCCCTGGAGTCTGGACATAGACTCATAGACTTTAAGGTCAGAAGGGACCATTATGATCTTCTAGTCTGAGCTCCTGCACAACGCAGGCCACAGAATCTCACCTACCCACTCCTGTAACAAATCCTGACCTATGTCTGAGCTATTGAAGTCCTCAACTTGTGGTTTAAAGACCTCAAAGTGCAGAGAATCTTCCAGCAAGTGACCCATGCCCCATAATGCAGAGGAAGGCGAAAAACCTCCAGGTCCTCTGCCAATTTGCCCTGGAGAAAAATTCCTTCCCAACTCCAAATATGGCAATCAGCTAAACCCTGAGCATGTGGGCAAGACTCACTAGCCAGACATCCAGGAAAGAATTCTCTGTAGTAACTCAGATCCCACCCTATCTAGTGTCCCATCATGGGCCATTGGGTATATTTACCACTAACAGTCAAAGATCAGTTAGTTGCCAAAATTAGGCTATCCCATTATACCATCTCTTCCATAAACTTATCAAGCTTAGTCTTGAAGCCAGATATGTCTTTTGCCTCCACTGCTCCCCTGGGAACGCTGTTCCAGAACTTCACTTTAATGGTTAGAACCCTTCATCTAATTTCAAGTCTAAACTTCCTGATGGCCAGTTTATATCCATTTGTTCTTGTGTCCACATTGGCACTGAGCTTAAATAATTCCTCTCCCTCCCTGGTATTTATCCCTCTGATATATTTATGGAGAGCAATCATATCTCCCCTTAGCCTTCTTTTGGTGAGGCTGAACAAGCCAAGCTCTTTGAGTCTCCTTTCACAACACAGGTTTTCCATTCCTCAGATCATCCTAGTAGCCCTTCTCTGTACATGTTCCAGTTCGAATTTATCCTTCTTAAACATGGGAGACCACACTGCACACAATATTCCAGATGAGGTCTCACTAGTGCCTTGTATAATGGTACTAACACCTCCTTATCTCTACTGGAAATACCTCACCTGATGCGTCCCAAGACAGCTTTAGCTCTTTTCACAGCCATATCACATTGGCGGCTCATAGTCATCCTGTAAACAACCAATACTCCAAGGTCCTTCTCCTCCTCTGTTGCTTCCAAGTGATGCGTCCCCAGTTTAAAACAAAAATTTTTGTTATTAAACCCTAAATGCATGACCTTGCGCTTTTCACTATTAAATTTCATCCTATTATGTTTGCACCATCTATGAAATCTGGTTATCTTTACGCAATTATTAATATTTTTGTTCTTGTTTTTTAAGCAGCACTTTAATAGAATTGGGGCTTCGTGTCAAGCAGCAGCTTTCCTTTGGAATGAGATTAAAATAGCGACTGTGCACATTTATGTTACTGTTGCTTTGATTTTAATCTAGTACGAGGAAAATACAGAAAATGAAACCATCCAAAACTATTCCTATGTCAGAGGAGAAATGTAACTGGAAACTAATTCTACTTGACCCTTTCCAACCGCAGCCATTATTATGTATGCCACTGAGGCTTGTGTGGACTGGTCACCCTTTTCCTTCACTGAGTTGTCCTCAGATATTTATCAAGTGACTATCAAACTTTGGAGGCCGTGACTGCTGGTGTGAGTCTATATTTTAAGTTATATTGTTGCAGATATATTGTATTTAAAAAACTCAAGGCCTGATTTGCATTTAACTGAAGGGCCCTTGAAACCCCTCTGGCAGCGTAGAGGGTCCTTGCACGCACTTACCCCTTTATGCTGCCAGAGTGGTAAAAGTGGACTCTAGGGTAAAAGAAACTCAAGCCATTGGAGCTGACTGTAGCACAGTATTTCAGTATTTACCATTACAACATGGTCTGCAGAAACCCCATGTACTTAGAATGAAATTCCACAAATAACATAAGTATGCTTACTACAAATAGTAAACGTTGGAATTGTAATGACACTCACTGCACCTATTTTCCTCACAGATATTGGTTCTTCCAGAATCTGATATCTACATGATTATCACAATAACCATGTATTATGCTGATGAGCTTATATGTAACATCTGGTTAAAGCACCTGATCTGAATATAATCAGCCAGTTTGCTGTGCTGGGCAAGAGTGTTTTCTTTTATACAAAGAATGTCTCAATGAAGACCCTTTGAGGGTTGAACTCTTAGTCAAATCATGCTTTCTTTTCTGTTTTTGTTTATTATCTTTTAGGCTTTTTAAATATTTGATTTTTGGTTTCTTTCTCTATATCTTGGTGTGCAATAGCCCACTGTTTATTGGTTTGAAGGAAATTGTCAACTAATACGTTAGAAGAGAAGGAAATCATGTTTGATACTTGGAGTTTTGGCTGCAAGGATTCAAAGTAGTATCCTTCACCTTAGATCTTGCCGTGTGTTATATTAAGGAGGCTATCCTTCTCCCAGCATGTTTGGTTGCAATGTCTCAGGCCATTTCCAGGTTACTGTGTTTTAATTGTATACACTAATTAGTCCTTGTTCAATTAAAGAGACAATGTAGCTCTGCTTTAGGATTAAGGCAGGTACAGAGAGCTGGGTGTGAGGGACCCAGTCACAGCTGGGAGTCATTAAGAAACTAAAGCCCAGATCCTCAAAGGTATTTAGGTTCTAACTTCTATGGGAAACAGTGGGAATTAAGTGTCTAAATACCTTTGAGAATCTGAGTGTAAGAATGTTCGAGACAACTTGGAGATGTCAAGGAGTCCTATGAGAGGGAAGGGATAATGGGGAAGAAGAGGGCCCCAAGGAGCAAGACAGATTGATCCTGGGGAGAAGGGTGTGTGACGTTTTCATGTTTTGTATTGACCTAGACTTGCCCTCAATGTTTGTAGAAATCATGTAACATACATAATGAGAGCTGTGCAAACTGTTCACAGTGGAACCTGAATCCAGGTGAGACTTGCCTCTTCTAGGGTTATATTGGAAACAGAAAACTCAGCTCAAGTTCCTAGAAATGTCCCTGTTAAAGTTTACAAGCCTTTTGAGCGAATGTGGACCTGGTTTAGAGCGATGCTGCACCACTTTATGGTTTTGGAATCTGAACTAGATCTGCGCTTGATCTGCAGAGTTCAGATCTGGATCTTGAAACACCTCTCTCAATAAGGTAAGGGCTGCTCGCACCCTCTCTCAGCAAAGTTGCTGAATGAAGTGTTAGGTGTTCATTCGAATCTGAAACTCAAAGCAGAAGTCCAACAGTTGGATGGGCCTATGAAGAATACTGTGGTCTGAATTCCTGAAGCTTCTGAATTTCATACAGCCCTCATTATAACCTTTGGAGAAAAAAATCCCTGTAATCCTTGTTCTCTCTAGGCAGTAGTTATAATAATGACACCTCTCTTTCCCCTTTGCTATAATCAGTTTTCTTTCTCTCCTTTGACTCTGTCGAAAAAGAATGGGTGTTCTGAGGCTGAATAGGGTCCAGCAGCTGCTTCATGTATTGAAGTCAATAGCAGTTCTGTGCTGAGACCAGGCTCTGGAAGAGAAACCTTAGGTTGGAATGTTTACTAAGGAACTCAGGAATTAGGTTTGTCTGGAGAGAAGGCTCAGTGTTTGTATTAATGGCATCGGTACTCAGAGCAGTCTGAGTCTGCTCAGGCTTCTGAAAACCTCTATTTCACACTAGGAATGTTCTAAAGCTTACCTTGGACATTAGCAAAATCAGTCCCATGATCTCATTCGTAGACTCTCTCATGCTAATAACTCGATTTTACCTGTGTTTACAGGTATAGTTATCACATGGTGCAACTCTCGGAAAGTGTGAAATACTTCAATTTCTCAGAACTGAGCTCTGTATTTCTGAGAATCAAACTTAATTTTAAAACTATAGTTACCGATGTCCCTTTGTAAGGCAGTTCACTAGATGTTATACTGAATGATGGGTGTTTTGAATAATAAAGTAAAAAAACAAACAAAACAAACTCTAGAATTTTAGTTGTGAATTTATTTTTTTCTTTACTTCTCTCATTGATTTCATTGTGGCTACCTGGCGAATAACAACTTATCCAAGATGAATAAGGGTGTCTGTCAGATTCTGGTTTATGGTATATTCCTCTGTGTCAACATTTTCATTTTCAGTTGTTTCCCATGCCACCAAAAATATTTTTCCACTTTTTTTTTTCTGATTTTTTTTTTAACCATTAGAATCATAGAAGGTTAGGGGTTAGAAGAGACCTCAGGAGGTCATCTAATCCAACCCTCTTCTCAAAGCAGGACCAACCCCAACTAAATCATCCCAGCCTGGGCTTTGTCAAGCTGGGCCTCAAAAACCTCTAAGGATAGAGATTCCACCACTCCCTAGGTAGTGGACGCAATACTCCAGATGTGGCCTTAGCAGTGCTGAAAAGAGGAGAATAATCACTTCCTTCGATCAGCTGGCAATGCTCCTACTAATGCAGCCCAATATGCCATTAGCTTTCTTGGCAACAAGGGCACACTATTGACTCATATCCAGCTTCTCGTCCACTGTAATCCCCAGGGCCTTTTCTGCAGAACTGCCACTTAGCCAGTTGGTCCTCAGCCTGTAGCAGAGCATGGGATTCTTCTGTCCTAAGGGCAGGACTCTGCGCTTGTCCTTGAACCTCATCAGATTTCTTTTGGCCCAATCCTCCAATTTGTCTAGGTCACTCTAGGACCCTATCTCTACTCTCCAGCATATCTACCTTTTCCTCCAATTTACTGTCATCTGCAAACTTGCTGAGAGTGCAATCCATCCCATCATCCAGATTATTAATGAAGATGTTGAACAAAACCAGCCCCAGGACCAACCCCTGGGGCACTTCGCTTGATACTGGCTACCAACTAGACATCAGGCTGTTGATCACTACCCGTTGAGCCTGATGATCTAGCCAGCTTTCTACCACCTTATAGTTCATTCATCCAATCCATACTTTTATAACTTGCTGGCAAGAATACTGTGGGAGACCATACCAAAAGCTTTGCTAAAGTCAAGATATATCGCATCCACCACTTTCCCCATATCCACAGAGCCAGTTATGTCATCATAGAAGGCAATCAAGTTGGTTAGGCATGATTTTGCTTTGGTGAATCCATGTTGATTGTTCCTGATCACGTTTCTCTCTTCCAAGTGCTTCAAAGTGGATTCCTTGAGGACCTGCTTCATGATTTTTCCAGGGACTGAGGTGAGCCTGACCGGTCTGTGGTTCCCCAGATTTTCCTTCTTCCCTTTTTTAAAGATGAGCATTATATTTGCCTTTTTCCAATTGTCTGGGACCTCCACCGATTGCCATGAGTTTTCAGAGATAATGGCCAATAGCTCTGCAATCACATCAGCCAGCTCCCTCAGCACCCTCGGAGGGATTAGATCCGGACCCATGGACTTGTGCATGTCCAGCTTTTCTAAATAGTCTTTAACCTGTTCTTTCACCACTGAGGGTTGTTCATCTCCTCCCTATACTGTGCTGCCCAGTGCAGCAGTCTGGGAGATGATCTTGTCTGTGAAGACCAAGGCAAAAAAAGCATCGAGTACTTCAGCTTTATCCACATCATCTGTCACTAGGTTGCCTCCCCCATTCAGTAAGGATCCCACACTTTCCCTGACCACCTTCTTGTTGCTAATATACCTGTAGAAACCCTTCTTGTAACCCTTCACATCCCTTGTTAGCTGCAACTCCAGTTGTGCTTTGGCCTTCATGTAGAGGTATAATCAGGCTTGAGCAATATTTGTATACTCCTCCCTAGTAATCTGTAATCTTTTTTGTGTTTAAGCTCACCAAAGATTTCCTGTTAAGCCAAACTGGTCGCCTGCCATATTTGCTATTCTTTCTGCACATCGGGATGGTTTGTTCCTGTGCCCTCAATAAGGCTTCTTTAAAATACAGCCAGCTGGGGTGAAAGAAACTGAGGACACTTACTAGCACAGGGGGAGGGAGAGTGGCTCTGGCCCCCGGAAGAGGCAGGGCCTCGGGCAGAAGGAGGGGGTTGGAGGGGGAGTTAGCATCCCCCAGCCAGCCCTTGGCCCACGCTGCCCAGGACTCCCGCGTTGATTTAAAGGGCCCGGTGCCCAGATGCCACTGCTGCAGTAGTGGCAGCAGCGTCTGGAGCCCCAGGCTCTTTTAAATCGCCAGTCCCAGGGCAGCTGCTCCCTTTCCCCCCCTCTGCCTGTCAGCAGCTGGGGAGGGGCAAAAGAGGCAGGGACGTTAAAGCACTGCAGGGTCCTTTGCTGGAGCAGCGCTTTAATGTCGCTGTGCCACCCCAATGTTGGCGGCCCCGCCAATGTGTGTGTGTGTGTGTGGGAGTGCAGCAACATTAAAGTGCTGCCATGGCAAAGGATCATCCTTAAAGCACTGCCCTTTGCAGCACTTTAATATGGGCTGGGTATGGGCCGGTGCGGGTTCTTACCGGTACGGAGTACTGGCCCATACTGGCTCACTTTCACCCCTGCTGCCAGCTCTCCTGGACTCCTTTCCCCGCTCATATTAGCCTCCCAGGGGATCCTGCCCATCAGTTCCCTGAGGAAGTCAAAGTCTACTTCTCTGAAGTCCAGGGTCCATATACTGCTGCTCTCCTTTCGTCAGGATCCTGAACTTGACCATCTCATGGTCACTGCTGCCCAGGTTGCCACCCACTTCTACTTCTCCTCCCAATTATTCCCTGTTTGTGAACAGTATTTAAAGAGATGTCTGGCCCCTAGTTGGTTCCTCCAGCACTTGCACCAGGAAGTTGTCTCCAACACTCTTCAAAAACTTCCTGGATTGTCTGTGCACTGCTGTATTGCTCTCCCAGCAGATGTCAGGGTGATTGAAGTCCCTCATGAGAACCAGGGCCTGTGATCTGGAAACTTCTGTTAGTTGTCCGAAGAAAACCTTATCTATCTCATCCTCCTGGGTCTGGAGGTCTATAATAGATGCCCATCACAACATCACCATTGTTGCTTTCGCCTTGAAACTTAAGCCAAAGACTCTCAACAGGCTTTACTCCAGTTTCATACTGGAGCTCTAAATAATCATACTGCTTTCTTATATACAATGCAACTCCTCCACCTTTTCTCCCCCGTCTGTCCTTCCTGAACTGTTTATACCCCTCCATGACAGTGCTCCAGTCATGTGAGTTACCCCACCAAGTCTCTATTATTCCAATCATGTCATAGTTCCTTGACTGTGCCAGGACTTTCAATTTTTCCTGCTTCTTTCCCAGGCTTCTTGAATTTGTGTGCAGGCACCTAATATAATTAGCCGATTGCCAAACTTCCTCCTCACTGCACCATCCACCTTGTGTTTCCTCCCAGTATTCCACTTTCCCACTTACTTTTGGGCTTAGATCACCATCTCCTTGCCTTCTGTTAGGAGTCTACACAGAGATTGAGGGGAAAATTCTCCTCTGCCATCTGCACTATAAATATCTCCTGTGTTTTCAGTGTTTGATCCATATGCAGAATTTCCTCTGATGTCAGAGGAATTTTGCCCAAAAATTGAACATCCCAGAAAATGTTCTTGAAATCCTTTCCACTGTTTTTAAACTTTATCTTCTTTGTAGCATTTTTGGGAAGTTTTATTTGTGAAAAGTGCTACATACTGAAACCTTGGATTTTTGTCTCTTTATTTTGACTCTGCAACACTTTGCCAATATTTGAATATACTATAGAAGAATGAACTAATTGTTTTATGCCTACCTGTTGTGGGAGATGCCTTTAGTACCTGTCGGGGGAAGTCTGAAGATTATGTAATAGTGTTTGCAAACTGTACTACAAATGAAACTGGATATATGTTCACAGATTTCTGAGACGTTAGTGTATTAAATACAATTTTGTGGAAAATGATTTTATTAGCTTATACTAAATGGATCTTGAATATTAATTGGTTGACATCCTGTTCATTTTTATCTAAGTATGCTGCACTTTTTACTTCACTAATTATTATGATACAGCAACACCTATTTCAGAGGTCAGTCTGTGATACAGCATGTATAACTATGCATATCAAATCGATTTCATCTGCTTTGAATGTTACAGCACCTCCTGCTAGCTTCACTTTCCAAGTTTCTTTCAAAACGTCCATTAGATGGCAGTACAGCCCAAATCTTAGCGGGGAAGAAAATGCTAGGTTCCAGACTGCAGTTAAAACAAACTGAAGTTTTGGTTGATTGAAACATGACAGATGAAATTTCTGAAGAAAGTTGAACAGCAGTGTGTCAGAACTGTCCTCTCCAGTGAGAGTATTGCCAGGCAGTTGATAGGAGTAGAATATATCAGTATCATAGGGGAATAGTTTAGGGACTGAAGTAAAATTGTTTGTCAATTCTTTTTAACCACAGTTACCTATTAAGGGGAAAGACACTTTGTTCTCTAAGGCCCCGTCCACTAAGCATGTGCATCGACTTCAGTGGAACTACTCACATGCTTAAGTGGCTTTGCTGAACTGGAGCTGAAGTTTTTTGTTAGCAACTTCATATTTACTCTGTACACAGGTTACAAAACGCCATTTGTCTGAGCACTGCAATAGGCAAAAACTGTTGTAGTTTTAAACCCCCTCTGACATATTCCCAGAGGCTGCAGATTTTTTTTTGTGAGCTTTTGAGAACAATGTAGCGTATATGAAATTTTCATTAACATACAATTCCAGGCTTCTTCTTCTGTACACAGAACATTATTGCTCAGAAGGAATGTTGCCCAGTAACACATACTTTAAACTTATTTACCAAACTTTGAGGAAATGATTCACCACTAATTGCATTAGTCAGTTATCAGCTTAGCTGCTGCTTCTGATGAAAAACGCTTATTATAAAGCAGCAGTGCACCTGCATAAATAACCACATCACTGCATTTGTTGGAGCTCAGATTGTTTCTTTCTGGGTTTCCATGAAATGGCAATGCTCTCATACTTTGTAAAATAAGCAAACGGAAAAATATCTTCTTGAACTTTGATCTGCATGTCATTCCTTTGTCAATAGGAGCTTGACTTCGACATGCACTGAATCTTCTCTTTGGTACCTTCTTTCTTATCATGTCTTATGCAAGAAGGAGCTACTCAGTTTTCTTCCTCAAGTGCCCTCCCTTTCCTGTTTTAAATCCTTTCCAATAATCCACCTGTTCCACCCCGTGTCCACCACTGACATGCCACTGTGTCCTGTTCCTATTTTTTTCAGTCATACTGTAAGTTCCATGGGACAGGGACTCTGTTTTGTTTAGTACATTTTCATTAACAGAAATAGGTGATAGACATATTAATTGCATGCACATGTAGCTATTTAAACAGACTACAAGGAAAACCTAAATCAGTGCAAGATAGTGTAGTGATCGATTGGAGAGATGGGAGTGTTTGGCTGTGTGAGACAAAGAGTAGCAGTAGACAGCTACACTTTTGGTGTTTACCTTGGAAAGGAAGAATAGATTTCTTCACCCTTCATCTTCAAAGGTTCCAGAATCCTCTCATACTTTTCATAAAAATAACTAGCAGGGAACCTGGGTTCTCTTCCCATCTCTGCCACTGGCCAGTTGTGTGCCCTTGAGCAAGTCACTTCACCTATCTAAGTCTCAGTTTCTCTTTGTAAAACAGGAATAATTATGCATACTCACTTTTCAAACTGTTCTGAGATCTATGGTGAAAAGTTCTAAATAAGTACTAGCAGTACTAAGAAAAGTCTTATTCTTGCTTGATGCTAAATATAATTGTAATGGCAAAAAATCTCCAATCAGATTTATCTAGCTACTCTGTAAGGGAGTTTTTCTATATTGATTCAGCTTTTCCATGGAGTTAGCTTGTCCATTCAAAAAGGAAATATTTTGGAATTCAGGAGTTGACCAAAAAAACCCTCTTTCCCATCCCCACTGGACTTCAGAAAGATGCTAGCTATTTTAAAATAAATGATTAAAAAAATGACAACTCAGTAATGCTCTTTATGAAATGTTGGACTTTTTCAAAGGACTTTTGTTCTTTTCGCATCTAAATGTTTGTCAAGCTATTTAATTATTAAACACCAATGGCTAGAAAAAAAATATTAATTATGCATTTCCTAGGCCACAACAAATCTATTTTAACAGGCTACAAAATGATTTAGTAAGCATAAAAGTTAACATTTAATAATACCACCAAGAGCATTTCTTATAAACTTTTCCATGTACCATTCCTGTCTAATTAATTTTTAAGTGCTAGAGCATTAGTTATGTTCTTCTGTTTCTTACTCTGCACTGCTGAAGTTTTTGTTTAGCTACCCTTAGATGATACTCTTGTAACAGGATACTGCTGTACAGTAGCGCAGACACCAATAGCAGATCCAAGGTGTGGGACTGTCTTTCGTTAGACTCTAGCCCTTTGAACATGAGTGTCTCCAGAAAAAGTGCTTGAGGGGGTGGATGGTAACTGGGCTAAGGCAAATTATAACTCCCAACCTCAATATTCAAGCACAACTAAGGATGCGATGTAGACTGTTAGGCTTCACAGGGTTTAGGATTTAAAAGTGTGTAAGTTCATGTTATCTAGCTCTATCTAAATAATGCCTTCCTAAACTCTAGTCAAGACAAGGGAAATTGTTCTTGAGCACATGATAAACTGGTCAAGTTAAAGCCTAAGGGGGATCCTAGACTTTAATCTGCTCAATTTAGCATGTGCTAAAGTACAAAGGTGCTGGTTAGATTGAGCTAGATAACACAACGTAATATCATAGCATTAGATGCTAGTCAAGACAAAACCTTACTGTATTCCTTGTCTGAGCAGGTTTTTAGAGTGTACAACTTTAACGTCTGAATTGGGTGGAGGTTTGCCTGAAATGGGATCTGCGGAGAGAGCTGGAGAGGCATTTCAACAGCTATCTCCAGGAGTCAGGCAGCCCTGGGTGGCATGCTGACACTCCAGTGCAGTGTTTGTACCATGAAATTTTGCCATGGCTAAACAGTTGATGCAACACTATAATGTGAACATCACAATTCAATGTCAAGACATTGGTGCCACTGTTTTTGTGCCTTTCTGCAACTTTGAGGCAATATTTCCCCTCTCTTCGCCAATGGCAAATGGGAGAGAATGCAAGACACTTTTCTTCTCCGCTCCACCTCTCTTAGCTGCTTGGAGGGACAGAAGGGGATCCCAGAGGCTCCAGTTCATTTGCTCAGCACTCCCTGTGCTTCCTGGAGTGTGTCCTTCCACTGACTCTGCCTGAGACGTGGCTCTCATCTAAGGCATGAACATTGTTTATCGGAACAAAGTCCAGATCCTGATTTAAACACTAGTTCTGTAATGAGGCTTTGTAGTTCAGGTTTAGAAAAAGGAGACAGAGAATTGATTATTCACTACAACAATATGCTGGCTCAGAGGAGAAAAACATGAAAATATTGACCTCAGGAACAAATAATTCCTGTATTTGAAATATTGCCCACATTTTCATTTGAGCAAGCAACAATATCAGGAAGTACATTATCCCAGGATCGGATCAGTGTTCAGGGATCCAAAGAGAATGTGGTGATTGTGTGGGGACTTCTGAGTGTGGAAAGCACTGGGCAGGAGTTGAAGAGATTCCTTGGGAGAGGAAGAAGGTGCTGCTGCTGGGAAGGCATCTAGACTTACTACTTTCTTTGAAGATCTATCTGCAACTCCAGGGTCACCAACCTCCAAGCCAGTTTCCGATGTGATTGGGTTCACTCATAGACTTTAGGGTCAGAAGGGACCAATATGATCATCTAGTCTGACCTCCTGCACAAAGCAGGCCACAGAACCCTACCCATTCACTTCTATAACAAATCCCTAACCTATATCTGAGTTATTGAAGTCTTCAAATTGTGGTTCGAAGACCTCAAGCTGCAGAGAATCCACCAGCAAGTGACCAGTGCCCCACGCTGCAGAGAAAGGCAAAAAACCTCCAGGGCCTCTACCAATCTGCCCCAGAGGAAAATTCCTTCCTGACCCCAAATATGGCGATCATCTAAACCCTGAGCATGTGGGCAAGACTCACCAGCCAGCACTCAGGAAAGAATTCTCTGCAGTAACTCAGATCCCATCCCATCTAACATCCCATCACAGACCACTGGGCATACTTACCTGCTGATAATCAAAGATCAGTTGCCAAAATTAAGCTATCTCATCATACCATCCCTTCCATAAACTTATCAAGCTTAGTCTTAAAGCCAGATATGTCTTTTGCCACCACTACTCCCCTTGGAAGGCTGTTCCAGAACTTCACTCCTCTAATGGTTAGAAACCTTCGTCTAATTTCAAGTCTAAACTTCCTAGTGTCCAGTTTATACCCATTTGTTCTTGTGTCTACATTTGTACTAAGCTTAAATAATTCCTCTCCCTCTCTAATATTAATCCCTCTGATATGTTTATAAAGAGCAAGCATACCCCCCCTCAACCTTCTTTTGGTTAGGTTGAACAAGCCAAGCTCTTTGAGTCTCCTTTCATAAGACAGGTTTTCCATTCCTCAGATCATCCTAGTAGCCCGTCTCTGAACCTGTTCCAGTTTGAATTCATCCTTAAACATGGGAGACCAGAACTGCACACAGTATTCCAGATGAGGTCTCACCAGTGCCTTATAAAAGGGTACTAACACCTCCTTATCTTTGCTGGAAATACCTCTCCTGATGCATCCTAAAACTGCATTAGCTTTTTTAATGGCTATATCACATTGGCGGCTCATAGTCATCCTGTGATCAACCAGTACTCCAAGGTCCTTCTCCTCCTCTGTTGCTTCCAACTGATGTGTCCCCAATTTATAACTAAAATTCTTATTATTAATCCCTAAATGCATTACCTTGCACTTTTCACTATTAAATTTCATCCTGTTACTTTTACTCCAGTTTATAAGGTCATCCAGATCTTCCTGTATGATATCCCGGTCCTTCTCTGTGTTAGCAATACTTCTCAGCTTTGTGTCATCTGCAGACTTTATTAGCACATTCCCGCTTTTTGTGCCAAGGTCAGTAATAAAAACGTTAAATAAGATTGGTCCCAAAACCGATCCTTAAGGAACTCCACTAGTAACTTCCTTCCAGCCTGACAGTTCACCTTTCAGTACGACCCATTGGAGTCTCCCCTTTAACCAGTTTAGCGAGTTTGCTTTTTGTGCTCAATGCTGCTATCCCTTTGAGGCAGCAGATACCAATTCTGAGCTCGATTCCTTATTGTCTGAGAATTCTGAAGCTGTGACAAAAGATATATTGTGTTCCTGTGTGCTTTGGTCGGGAAGGAGATACTCATAAATAAGATGATTTTCACCATTTATTGTACTTCAACTCTGTGCTCTCCAGTTTGGCTCTAAATCTGGTGGTGGTGGTGGTGGCGGTGGTGTTCGTTTTCCTTGCACAGCACTAGGGTTCAGTCTTTGATAAGATTTCATCTACTATTAAACATCCCCTTCACCTTTAGAAAACCAAACTTTGAGGCTTTCAAGGAAGTTATTTCCCTTCCCTCTTCACAGAGTTGATGGTTTTTTAAAGTATGACAGGGGGACTGATTGGTAGGGGGAAGGAGGTGAGCAGGGGCGGGGTGCAGGGGAGACATAGACAGCATTTACCTAACTGCAAGTATGAAATGCATTTGGATTTAATAAAGGTAGTGAGCAAAGGGATGGGACTTGAGCAAGAGGAAAGCCTTGATGCCTTTGACAAGCCTTTTCTTTATTCTTTTGAGCTAATTGTGTCATTTGACAAGCTGGCATCAGGGTACAGTGAAATTCTGACAGGCTAATTTGAGCTTGCGTTTCCAATGAAACGTACATACGGCACTCATTATATTTAGTGACAATCAGTGTCATTTTCTGCTTAAATGGAAACAGCTCAGAACATTTGTTCAGCTGCCTATCTGTAAATGAAGCAAGCAACCCTTTGACTGAGCTGAAGCAAAAGAGTTTGGTTGGATGGGGGGGTGGGAAGACAGGGGCATTTGAACTTTTGATGATGCCCTGGGTGTAGAAAGGGGTAGGGGGCGAGCCTGAATATTACACTGGTCTGAGTGAGCATGGAAGTGGGAAGAGACAGCCGGATAATTGCCATTAATCTTCTATTTGACATGGTGAAATGCTGAGAATGCTTGCTCTTCTACAGTAATTGAGCTTCAGGCTGAAAGGACTTGTGACAAACTGTTACCTAGTTAGCAGCCTTCTGGACTTTTGAGTAAGCACAAACATACCCATTATTGTTTTAATCTTAACAAATCATTTATACTGGTTTGTATTCAAGCATACAAAGTAAAAATGGTTTATGGATTTAAAGGGCAAACACAGAAACATCCATGGTATGATGGCTCCGTGTCAGAGAGGACAGGAATAAGAAATTACAAAACACGTTAGGTGTATTGAGTAGACCTGACTACTTGACTGCACTGAGAAGTATCTTTTTTCTAATCTATTCTGTACAGGTTCTTATACCACCCTCATCGCAGTAATAGCTGAGTGCCTTCCAGTGCAGTAAGTGATGCGATTAACATCTGTCATGTCTGTTTTGTGATGTTCCTGGGAGTAAGATGATAGGCTCTGAATGGAGGATGAAATCTCCTCCTGAGATGGAGAGCAATAGGAGGAGAGACTAATTCATTGCATAGGTAATACCATGCATCAGCAGAGATTAAAGACCCCTTCCTTTAAAGCTCCTGGTGCTGTAGGGCTACTTAAGTCATCGAGTTTGTATGCTCACTTGATACACAAGTTCAAATCCTGGCTAAGGTCACAAGTTTGTTGATCTCTTCTTAATTCCCTCACAAGGGCCAAAAGAAATCTGTGGACATTCGATTTCTGACTTTCAGTCAAATTTCATTAAATGAAATGCATGCTGTGTAGAAATGCGCTTATGTAGTCAGAAAAAGGACCACATGGAAATGACACCCTCTAAAGCAATGGATCAGCTCCCTTAGAGGTATAGTTATATTTATTGATTTTGATGATTACATTTTTACTCTTGGCAGAGAGAATTGGGTTCTGTGCTGGCTCACACATAGTCATCATCATAACTGATAACCAAGTTCAATATGCAGAATTTTTAATAATAGTGATAAGTGCAAAATAACTCCAAGAAAGCTTGAAATTCAGTTCCTGCCCTGACATTGTTGAGCTAATGATTAGTTTTCTTTTAATGTAATCTTTCACTTGTAATCTGATCTGGCATCACCGAATGGCTGTAAACAGCACCCTAAGATGCCATATTGGAGTGTGGGGGGAAGGAATCTCTTTTCAAAGTAGAACTGCATTGTACATTAAAAAAAAATTAGTTTCCAGTAATGTAGTTATTTAGTTTTAGGGCACAATCCTCCACTTTGTTACATCAGCTTTACCAGGTGTAACTCCATAAATCTGGAGTTACACTGGCATAAAACTAGTGTAACAGATTGGAGAATTGTGACCTTGCTGTGATGATGCTGTCATTCAATATGATGATCCAAATTTTAATACTAATGCACTGCATTCACATTTTTGGATAGGAATCTGTGTTTAGCACCACCAGGGCAACTTTGTGTGACACGTGTCATGGTTTGGATCTGATCCAACAAGGTGGTGTGCTGTAAACACCTTGTTTCCCCTCCAGTGTTCAGAAAGCTTCAATGTAATTTATTCCAATCAGGATGTACTTTGACAAGCCAGCTGAATGGGATGCAGCTGTTGTAGTTAAATATTCCCCTCCCCATCCCTTTTCAGGTTTTCCCAGATGTCATCCTCTTCAGAGTGACAAAGCACTCTCCACACTATAGACACAGGCAGCTCTGCCAGTAGTTGGGAGGAAGTGGGGATGGGCTGGAAGGAAAAGCAGCCCATTCTGCTCATTACTAAGAAGAGCTGGACAATGGGTTTTGATTGGAAAACCCTTCTCCGGTGATGAATAATCAACACCCTGGGACACTGAACTTGATACTGATTGTGCATTTGATGAACATCTTAAAAATTCTATATATAGAAATAGATATTTTCCAATAATGTGAATCCTAATAAACATACTGAACTAATGAGCCTTTTAATGCCTCAGATGCTAGACCGGATCTGAAACTTGCTTGTTTTCTGCTTCTGATAACTCAAGTGTTGAAACCTAACATAGTTCCCTCCACTACTCACTCTTGCCTGATGATGGGCATTGCAGGGCGCTTTACATTTCAATAAAGATACCTGCCCTTTAAGAGCAAGTCCGGCTTTTGTGAAAGAGAGAACTTCAAAGTAAGTTGTATGCAGTTATGTCAAATAATGGTTGGGAGAGATGCCCTTTGGTAACACTATACAGATGTATACAATTGTAGCTAAAAGCTATTGTGCTTGAACTTAACCAAATAACATACTGAACTCCTTTCCAGTATTTGTTATTTCAAGAACTGATTTGGCATCTCTACACCTGATTCTCATCTCTCATTGTTATAAATCAGGAGTTACTCCACTGTAGTCAGTTGAATTACGCCAGAGTAAAACCATTGTAAGTGAGATCACAGCTTGGCTCTGTCCATCCATCAATATCATTCTACCACTGCAGTCTGAGTGTCTCCCGAGTATTTACAAATAGAATCAATAAATTTGATAGATTCCTTGTACAGCAAAGGAGCCCAGGAATCACAAGACAAGCCTAGCTAATTATCCAAGCCTTGACCAAGTATGTCTGGTTAGGGTTCTTCTCTCCTCCCTGATTATTTGACTATTCGGCTGACTTGAGTGGAGCTGTAGGACTTTCAACCATCCATTTAATTTGTGCTGCCATTTTATTCCTGGAGATTCACTCTTCCCTTGCTACTAGCAGATTTTGCTGAATATATTTAGTACAGCTAGGAGGTGCTGTTGATATACTCCACAGTCACCATTCTCCCTGTGGACTGAGGATCTAATTCTGCTGGTGTGAAGGACCTCCTCTGAAGACAGTGGAGTTACATCTTTGTAAAACTGGGGCAAGGGAAACTAGAATCAAGGCAATTAGTATCAGTGGGTTCTGACATGGCTTTAATGTCTTGTATCCCTGCCCCTTGGGGCTAGGAAATGAAGTCCAGTCTTTTACTAGCACTCCTACGTGACACCTCATTTTCACAAAGAGAATCACATCTCCCCTGTTGTTCTTCCAGTCCCTTTTGACTGAAGATGAAAACCCTAATGCCAGTCTTGAAACTGGCTCTCTTTTTCTAGTTGCTATAATAATAATTGGGCTGGAATTCTTGCTGCAACTCTAGGGGATGTGGCACAGAAATGCAGCCTCTAGGAGCAAGGGGAGGGTGTGAGTGAGAGGAATTTAAGCACCTTTGCTGTCCAGGAATTCTGGAGTGTACCCAGGGCCAGTGCAGCACCCAGTGTCTATTTGTTTTAATTTACAGCAGCTTCTCAAGGGCTGCTCCATGGCCTTATGTATACCACAGGGACTCTTTCCTACTCCAACATGCCAATTAATGCTACTTGTAATGGTAGTTTCTGTGACAGGCTCCTGTCCACTACAGATTCTTGCCTAAGGCCACCCCTCCATTTCACATACAACAGCCAGCTGATTGCAGCTTCCTATGAAAAATGCCCTGAGCCAGATTCCAAGAAGTAATCCAGAGGTGAAAGGCTCTGTAACCCACTACAAGCCCCTGAGCCATGCAGTCCCCCTTGAACTTTGCTCCTTTGTCAGCAGAATGTCCTGTGGGTAGCCACATCACTTTTCAACACTGTTCTGTTTGCTCATCATCTGAAAAACAGCCCAGCTCACTCAATTTTTGTTTCTTGACAAGCCTTCAAGATGTATTTAATTCCTCATGATATCCCCATTCTCACTCTTCGCTCAGTGTACTGATTCTATTCTCCTTGAAATCACAAACCTGGATGAATTCTTATAAGAGTAATATAGTATGGCAAAGATTATAAGTTCAGATGCAAATGCGCAGAGAACTGCTGAATTCTGATTTCCAAAATCAAATTGTGACCTTCACTTGAATGCAGAGTTCTACTTACAATTAGGCACAATACTGTCTCCACAAATCAAAGAAGCCATTACTAGGAAATGTTAAAAAAAAAATATCAGCAGGTTGCACAGCTTTCAGAACAAAGAAGAATGTGTACAATGTAGCCTTATTTTCTGAATAGTGCAAAAGAGATGCTAAGGGTCATAGTTTACTACAGCTGTGATTCCCTGAGATCTTTCATCAGGATAACTAGCTTCTGTTTGCTGTGATCGGTCTTGATTTCTCCCTGCATAGTGTCCAGTCCTGACAAATGAGGTGTCTGTACGAGTTAAGTTTTCAGAATGGCATGAACTGAGCTGAGCTGAAAACTTCATCATCTGGTTATTTCAAGAGAGCTGTACTCTGAAACAGAGGCCAAAAATAATAGTCTGTTTTGGGAGAATGTTTGTCACAGTTAGTGTAAACAGAAAGCTAACGGACAATTAAAAATACTTAGCATTTTTCTATTACAAAAACTCCCAGAGTGCTGTAGAGCCACCTTGCAGGTGGAAACATAGTGGCCATGCTGCCCCAGCAAAACTATCCAACGGTGGTTTTAGGGACAGACGTGAAGAATGATTTAACTATTTGAAACTAAAAATGAAATTTAGGTCTGCAGAATATAATTTCTTAAAATGGAATTTGCCAGGAGGCTGGGGCTACAATTCTTACCCTTGTGAAAATTATCAAGAGACCTTTTAGTAAAAGGCAACCTCATTTGCTCAACTTAACAGTCTAAAAGTTCACCAGGATGATTGGCATTTGTCCTCTGAATATATTTTGAAACCTTGTGAAGATAAAAGGCCAGACTCTGAGCTAAGATCCTCGCCATTTCCTCTACTCAGGCAGCGCAAAATTATTGGATTCTGGCTGCTCTTAGTCAGCAGGGAATTTCTCTGGTGCTGAAGAACTCCCCTCTGGTGTAAAGCTGTCAGAGGCAGCTCCTGCCCCAGACCCACCTGCCGCATAGGGGATGTGTGAGGGAGAGGAGAGATGGAGAAGGGGCATGTGGAGCTCTGCCCTGCAACATCTATCCTCCACTGGCATAGGGTCCACTAAGTTCCATCATTGCAATAAGGATGCTACATTAGTGATGTAGATTAGAGCAACTCCTCATTTCCTTCAGCATTGACTGGCTTTCAGAATCAGAATCTACTTCTATTTTTAGCAAATGGATGGACCTTCATGTTTAACATTTAAATTAAATGTTTAATTTTAAAGATTAAAGTTCTACTTACGAGGGTTAAGCCCAGCATTACAGCAAGAGGGAAAAATGGATTTACATTCTCCAGCATTAGATTTCCATACTCCTGTTAATATAAATGTCACCCCTTGGAAGATGGCTGCTTCCAGTCAACAACTCTGATGTGTCAATTGAGCTTAAAAGTGTGGGGCTTATTGTGACAAAACGTTGAGCGCTCTCTGTTCCCATTGAACACTGGGGTAGCAAAAGGCTCTTGGCACCTTACTAGAGACATCTTATATCTTGCAGGGCCTGGTCCTTAATTTTTTTTTTTTAATACTTGTTACACTTTATGGATGATGGGAAGAGGTTCTTCTCTTGTGACTTTACAGATGGCTAAGCAAAATGGAGACCATTTTATTTCAATAGCTCAGAGGTCAGAGCCTTGGTTTTTAATCTTGTCTGAATAACCAACATTATATTTCTCTTCTCTCCTGTGTTCTTTCTCTTCCTCAGTCTTTGTTTTTCTTTCCAGCAGCTCTTGGTTTGTTTTGGAGGTATGGCAAATAGTTTAACAGAACTTTTAGACCTCTTCCTCTGCCCCCGCCCACATGAAGAAGATAGAGAACTGAAAGGCATGGAGGCACTGAGATTAAAAAGAGCAAAAAGACATAGAGAGGAATCTTTGATGCAAAAGCTGAGTAGAAAAAAAAATCCAGGAATTATCTTAATAAAGAGGATGATATAGCAATTTCTATCCAACAGCTTGGTCCTAAATAGCCCAAACTGGAGGACCATCTCTGTGTGCTGTAAAAACCATTTACTGTATTTGATCGAGTTTTGGTGAAAGCTTGAGGGCTCTTGAGGAGCAGTTAAAGGGGCTAATTTGCTGCTTTGATTTAGTGGCAGGCTGAGTTAATTTGTTGTTTGAATATGTTTTATTTTGCTGCTTGGGTGGTCATCATTTGTGGTTGTAAGTCCAATTGTTAGGGTGCCTAGATCTTTTTCATATGGGTATTTTAACTGTTATTTATTTAAATCTAAAAGAATTAAATTTAGCATCTATTTGATCAGTGGTTGATTAATTATTCATGGAAGCTGAAATCCAGAATACTTTTCAATATCCTTTAGATTTGGAAGCACCTGAAAATTTTAGATGGGCTTGGATTAAAAGAAGAGTTTGGGAGGCCCTCATGGCTACAAGAAATATAGTTAGGAAGTTGACATCTGCATACAAATTGACTGATCCATTCCCTCTCTACTACCCCCACACAGTGTAGTTCTCAGCATCCCCCTAATCCATCAAGGAAGACCTACCATTGCACATAATATGATCACTATCATAGCAGGTGCGGGTGGTGGAGATTTAGAGTTGTCTAGCAGTGAAGCACAACATTCCTAGTTGACATAAGAAATGTTGCCCCTCAGGAAATTAAAAAGTGCAATTTGTATGTACATATCGTGTGTTTCTGCCTCTGCCCTGGCACAAGAAGCAATGAAAAATGTACATAATAGCTCAGTGCTAGGGGATCTAGCAAATTATCTATCAATAACTGCCTGCTTTCTTCCTCTATTCAAATCTATATATGAATAAACATAAATATTGTTTCTAAATACTGAATGTAGGGAGAATCGAAGGCTTGATCTTCAGTTCATGTAAAGCAGCACATCTCTGTTGACTGACGTGGAGCTATGTTGATTTACACCAGTTTCTCTTTTGGGGCATGATTCTGCAACCCCAAACCAACACATTGAGACATGAATAACTCCCACTGGAGTCAAGGGGAATGGCTCATATCCTGTAGATGGAGAAATGGGTCACTGTGTGTGTGTGTGTGTGTGTGTGTGTGTGTGTGTGTGTGTGTGTGTGTCCCCCTTTCTTACTATCCAACTTCTCAGTATCTAACATCTTATTTTCATTTTCTTATTGCCTTCTGTGGGTCCCACCCACAGTCACACCCATCTCACAATGTCACAGTCACACCCATCTCACAATGTCAAGTATAATACAACTGCAAGTATTCCTTATTTTTTGCATTATATGAGCGTTAGGGCTGGGCAAGTAGTTCAGGTGGAAATCTGAACAAGTTGTGTTCTGCCCTGTCCAAATGAACCCAAAGCTTTGTGAATACAAGTGATGAGTTGTATCGTAACACAAATGTTATCCAAAGAGCTTTAGTGCACCAAAGATTCCATATCTGGAATACATGGAGGCGTTAGGGGTTGTCTCAACATTTAATTCAGAGTCCAAATGTGGATGCATGCATAAAAGGGGATAGATACCATAGGAACACCTTAGACAAATGTTCTATTAGAGAGGTAGAGAGAGAGAGAAAATGATCACTAACTTGTATTCAGAAGCAAACACAAATCAGATTTATAAGTGTTCTAGTTTTTTAAAACAGTCATTTGTCCTGGTGCCATTGTCTGAGATGACAGATCTTGGGCTGGGAAATGAGTGTAAACCACACACTGAAGCAGGTCACAATTCTTACAGCCCAAGTTGACGTCACTGTGGTGCTGGAGTTGCGCCAAGATTGCTGGTGTCACTTCAGCACACTCTGCACTGCATGTGTCTCAATGACATTCAATTTGAAAGTACTGAAAATGGCAGGGCTAGCAGACTGGGCCACTGCCTTCTGCGAATGACATGTAATCCACTATTTTGCAGCTGGCTCATAGATCTGTGTCAGTGTGTTCCTGGCTCCTCTGAGCTTGCTTCATATCATTCATTACTCACTGACACATGGAGCGTCATAAAGCTGAAAAACGTCTTATATAGAGAAGCCTGAGACCTCACAATGGATTTCTTACAATGTGCAATGTCAGTCAGCTGTATGGAGACATTAATAAGCGGATCTTGCAAACCAAGTATCTTGTCAATCCACTGTTTGCAGATTTGCATAAATAGAGCTTTTGAGGGGATGCTTCAGAGTGGCTCCATAGAAGCTAGTTCACTGTGCTATGTTAATCTGTTTGGAGTTGTTTATGATATTAATAGTGTTGCGGCTTGGTTCAGCATCGTTCTATGCGTAGAGCACCGTGCTCTCACGAAAATGGATATTCAGATATGAAATTATTATAAAATTATTCTTTCATTTACTAAAAGCCTGGACTATACATTGGTAATGGGCACTCTCTCCTGGCAGTCCATGCTGCACACAGGATACTTTTCATTAAAACAGTCAGGATCTAAATCCATCCCTTCTTAGAAGCTCACACATTGTGATTTCTGTCAGTTTTGCCCCCTCTGTGTCTTTTGGAGACAAACTTATGTGTTCTCTGCTGCTTGTGGTATTGCTCAGCTACCAAGGCTTCCAGTGATTAACAGCATACTTGCTTGCACATTCCCATTTCAAACATTCCTTGCTGTTAGTCTACCATGCCAACTTCTCCAGGGAATCACACCCTGTTGCCCAGCTGTTCATGTGTTAGGAGTCCTTCTGGATTTACACCCTTGCAGTTGAGAAAATAATTTGGCCCTTGGGGAATTGAGCTGGTGAAGATAAAGTAAAATGGACTTGAAAACTTCTCCAGTCCTGCGAAGTAATCCAAGCTGAATCTGGGGAAAAAGTGGGTTAAGCCTTTGTCATTTTCACCAACCTTGAAAGCAGAAAGGACCCCAAACCTCTGGTTTGGCTAAGCACCTCTTGGCACAGGACATAGCAGCGAGACTCAGAGGTGACTCTGCACCACATATATGCCTCCTGCCTTCAGATACTGGGGCCAACTGCTAAACCAGCTGTCAAGGGTGGCCTTAACTTATGCTAGCAGGAAACCGCCCCCAAGGTGAAGGCAGCATTTCTGGCATGAAGTGGCCATAGTCAGGATCTAGGTCAAGATGTTTTCATGCAATTTCTAGACCAGTCCTGCAGACACAAGGAGTTTGGATGGACCTGTAGAACCATACTCTGCTCTCGGTCACATCAATGGGAATGCAGACTTCACGGGCATTACTCCAGATTTACACTGCCTTCAGCTGAGACAATTTATCCCCTTGAACTTTTTGAGGTTCTCTCTTCAAAAGAATTAACCACTTAGTCCAGTCATGTCTCCCCTTCTTCTGTCCTTATTCGTTTTCTTTCTTCTGTTAAAATACAGTAGAACTTTGTAATTGGATAATGTAGACTAATGTTCCAGTTAAGTGGATAGCAACCATGCCAAGCAAATGGCTGTTCTGATTAGGACAAGGTTATTTAAACAAAAATTAGTTTGAAAAGATTTTGAATGACAATACTGAATAAAGCTGACATTACCTGTATTTTATCTTTAAACTTGAATTCTGTATTATAAGGCAGAGCTTTGTAGCAGCTCACCAATTAAAACTATCCCAATGAAGAGGAATATACAGTATAGCACACTCCAACTTTGGTATAATAATCCACATTGTCTTGAATCTATTTCAAAGGGAAAGATTGCTTGCTATGAATTTACTCCAGACTCAGATTTAGACCGTCGTTATGTTTCTGTGCAAACTTAGATGGAAACAAATTAAAAACTTGTTGTTCAGCATTGAGTTCAGTGGTTCCAGATGCCAGTCTGTGAAAGGTAGAGACAAAATATTGAATTTACCAAGCCAACTAGAGGGTTTAGCTACACTACTCCCATTTGAAATTCATTCAACTGGACCCTCATTTTGGCTTCTTAAGTAAGTGGAGCTTGGTTTATGGGTGGAGCTTGTGAGAGTGTCCCTCCTCCCCTATCCAACCCAGAGCTTATCCACTCACCTGCAGAAGCTTCATGGGAATTGCTGTAGCTTTATGGTAGAAACTCTTATGGCCCTAAATTGAAGTAGTGTGTGTAGCTTTGTACCACCTACCCCAAAGCAGAAGCAGGTTCCCTCTACCTCTTTTGAGTGCTGTTTCAGATGGTCTTCAGGCTTTTTATGCCTGCTGCACAGCTGGTATAGATGTTGGTGATAAGGGGCTTCCATGACCTATATGATGGGGTCTAGCCTCAGGACCTGGTTTATAATTTGTAATTCTCTAAGGTGCTTTGAAGCTGTGGGAATGGAGTTTTTTTCTGCACAATGATGTTCAAGGTTTATTAAATAATTTAGCAAGCAGTCAATAATCACAAAGAATTAAGGGCCAGATTCTGCATTCTCAGAGTACACATAAGGGTCAGGTAGAATTCCAGCCGCAGTGCTCTGGAAAGTATGTGGAATTCTCCTTTCCCTACTCCCCTGCAAGAGCATGGTGTGCCAAAATAGGTGGGAAGGGAGCAAGACCACAGCTCTGTCCCACACTGCACTCCATAAAAGTGTTCAGTAATGGGGTACCCCGCAGTGCCCCAAGGAGCACTGAAAGCCATTTTGCTTCCCTCTGAGGTGGGGCAGCTCCAGAACGAGGTGTTGATGAAAGGCTGTGCCCACAAGGTACAATTGGACCCTTAGCTTTTAACCTCATTTACAAAGTGTGTTTCTGCTGCCTCCTGATGGTTTGTTCCTTTGAGTCTATCTTGGGAAGAGTATACAACAATAATAGAAACTGAGAAGAAATGTACAATGTAATAAAAACACTGATTAACTGATTTAGTTCCCCCTTCACTCCAAACAGGCAAGCTCTGTATGGGAGTGACATGCTGGGGAACTCAAGAGTATCACCAGATGGTATGAGCAAG
The DNA here is from genome assembly GCF_025201925.1 of Gopherus flavomarginatus. Lineage (NCBI taxonomy): Eukaryota > Metazoa > Chordata > Testudines > Testudinidae > Gopherus > Gopherus flavomarginatus. Next base: position 91,307,030 of record NC_066620.1, read on the forward strand.
GATGTTGCAGAAAAACAGGACTGTTAGTTGTGGCAGAGATGGACCTCATGGGCCATTGCAAGAAAAAATGCAAAACGTGTACTCAGAGGCCCCTGTTGCTAAAGCGGGTGGACTAGTCCTAAAGTCATCTGTAGCTCACCTTTGAGGAGAGCTTTGTTGTTTGCTCATATGCTGCTTTGATAGTTCTACAGCTGGAACAAGCCATTTTGATATGTCATTACTGATTTGATAGCATAACCTGGCAGCGTAAGATAAAGACACTTGTCTGTTCTTTCAAAATCCCATCAAGCTCATAGACTCTTTAAAATTCCAGCACTTAGAATGAAATTGGATGTTCTGTATGGCAGCAGAGTACTACATCTGTTTAAATGTTAAGAGAAACCACAGGGTGGTGAGAGGAAGAGATACTGACATTCCCATTAAGAGGAGGAGAAAGGGGGTATTCAGCAGAAATCACATTTCATTCTTCCAGGTTTGTTACATTAGGACTCTACTGAATAACACTACACAATCAAAAAATCTGCAGACATCATTTGCTCAAAACACCACTTCCTGGTTTAATGATTGGTTGTCAAATGTTTTGTATATGCAGCATTTTCTCTTTCCTATTTTTGGGAGTAACATTCTGGCATTCAAACTTCTTTGCTTTTATCAGTGTTATAATATCTCCTGTCCAAATCACTGTAATTGAAGATTCTTTCCTGAGATCTCCCAACAACTGCAGAAGGACAAAATATTTTGATTGCATTTTGTACTTCTGCTTACAGTGAACAGGCAGAAAAGATACTATCTGGTCTTAGCTTTTGTAAAGACAAGAAATGCCCTTTTTTCTTCTGCCCTAAAGTACCATTTTGGATGGCTCTATTTGATTGTTTTAAAAAAAAATGCTGCTTTTTGTGGGCTTTTCAACCTGTTGCCCTTTTTTTTAAAGTTTCAACACCTAACATTATATCTGAATAAGAACAAATGTACTTAGAGCAAAGTAGTATGTTTACAGGCTGGTTATGACATTTATTGTACAGTTAACTAAGGGTGCCAATCATCAGGAGCACAACCTACCGAAAGAGCAGGGCTGCTTTTACTGCCACTGGAGAGAAAAGTACTCATCTTTGCGCCATCTCCAGCTTGTAATTACATAACCCTTTAAAGCCTCCATACTGTAATCAACAAAACCCAGTGCTGCCTGGGTTACCTAGTAAACAAGCCTTCAGAGTATGAAGAAGAATATACAGTTCTGCTAAAAAAAAGTGTTAGCTTTTTACCTGTGTACGTACCTGCATTCACTTCCACAAGACACTACAAAGAATGGCCTTACACTTTTTACTCAAGTGCACAGCAGCTAGTGTCTAAATATTCAGTCACTGGTTGATGAAAACACCCCTATTCAGGAAGGGTATTTATGCTTGTGCTCATGTTTAATTGAAATCATTGTGACTTAAGGACATGCTTTAAGTTAAGCACGCACTTAGTGCTTTCCTGAGTCAGCATCTTAGTTTGTAACACACAAATATAAGACCTATGTGGGCTACAAATCTCATCTGAACTATTTAACTGACTGGTAGCTAGATATTGCTTTTCACTTAAATGCAATCATGGTATGATGAATCTTATTGTCAAATTCTGCCCTTGTTAGCAAAACTATATTGTAGGTATTGTACAGTGCACCCTTTATTGCAATGGTAAGCACACAATTGGATTTCTACCCTATTAAAAATCATATAGGTGGGAAGTATCAAAGGATTCCCTCAGAGATATGCAGAGGAGAAAAATAATTTGTGAGAAGGGAAGAAATGAAATGGAGACTTGTTAATATACATTCTACCATTCCAGAAGGGCAGAAGCAGAACTGTTTAAAGCACAATAAGACTGAAAAGTGGTTGTAAAAATGACACTTCCTTAATCAACAGATCTGCTCCCTTTATGTAGTCAGTCAGATCTGCTGACCCGAGTGATAAAAATGAAGCCGGGAAACCAGGCCCTGTGGAAGTCTATGGGAATTTTGCTACTGACTTCCATGGGGCTAGGATTTCACCTAGAATTTTTGCTGGTTTTCCTAACATGCCTGCACAACTCTGAAAGAGTAAGTTGCATTCTATTCCTGTTCATGCATCTTCATCAGAATTTTTAACATTGTTCCAATGGCAAGACCAAATTCTTTCCCTATTCCCACCTCTTCAGGAATATTGAAGGCATTGGAGCTTCACAAATGTAACTGCAGGGGCAGAATCTGTCCTGCAGAATGTTTACTACAGATGATGATTAAGGCTATGATTTAAACAAGAGTATTTTTAGTAAAAGTCATGGACAGGTGAGGGGCAAAAAACAAAAGATCATGCCCCCATGACCTGTCCATAACTTTTACTAAAAATACTCATGATTGGGGAGGGAGGGAGCCTTGGGGGTCCCACAGCAGCTGGGGGAAAGGGAGGCCCACAGCTATTCTGGCCGCCACCAGGAGGGGTTGCCCCGAGGGCCCCGCTGCTCCAGCCATTGTCGGGAAGGGGGGTGTCCCAGGGCCAGCCACATTAGCAGCTGCTTAGGTGATCCCCGGGGCCAGCTGCTCCAGGGCCATCAGAGCAGTGGCCGGTGCTGCTGGCTGCAAGACTGCGCAACTGGCTGGGCATAGAGCCACTCTAGCAGCAGGCCGGTGTGGCTGTCCCCAGGGCTGCCTGAGCAGTTGGCTCCGGGGCTAGCTGCTTGGATGGCCATGGGGTCAGCCACACTGGCCACTGCAGAAGTCACAGAGATCGTAGGAGGTCATGGAATCAGTGATCCCTAATAATAATGCACTGGTGGAAAAGAAACCTGTCTGACTTTTAGATCTCTGGGTGAACGTGCAGGCTGGCAGTTAACAGATATCTGAACACTTCTGATATGGACTCAATAGGCCACAATATACACAGATTTTTTACAGTCATTTTTCAAGATTGAACCATCCATATGGTGCACAATTTACTGTTTCTCACTGACAAAATAACTTGCATTCACACACCTAGTTAGAATGTATATAGCAGAAGTGCTGGAGCTGCTGCAAAGACAAAGTGATGGGGCCTTTCCATTGAATTTTGGGCTGGGGAAAGGAACTAGGAGATGTCAGGAGTAGGGGAACTGGGACCTGTGTGTGTGTTTAAAAATGAATAATTAGAAAATAATGGCATCGCTCTATAGTATTGGTAATCCAGAATAATTGTGTTACTTTTAAACAATGCCATTCTTTTTACAGTTGTGCATATTCCTTTAGCATAAACAGGGACTGGCCTATGCCTTTCCTCTTTTAATTAATGAGAATTTAATACACTGCACCCTAATACTTTGCAAAAATATGTTGCTGAGCCTGTGTTAATGAACAGATATTCTGTGGTTTCAGCAAAGGCAGAGATGCATGATATTACAGAGCCCAAAGCTATGGCATCTGATTCACTAACTGCACTGGCCTACAAATATGAGGCCATTAAATAATCTTCCTGAACTGGTACTTTAATCAGAGTCCCCAGTTAAAATGGAATTTCTTGGGTAGAAATGACAGAAAGTGAATAAGCACCATCCCTGTTCTGCTTCTAGCACTGTCTCTTGTCATGGTCTCTGATTTGGGGTTTGATCTTCATGAGTTCTTGCCTGATCCGTGAACAGGGTAATATTGTTGGCCAAAGGAATGGGTCTTCATTGGCATGAGGCACCGATGTAGTCCTTGGATGACAAGAGAGAGAGATTCCAGAAAACAGGGACAGGATCTGCTCCCTATTTAGAGGGCTGGGTGAGGCTGCTCTGTTGCTAGCATGGAGAGAAACCATCTTGTGTTGCTATAGTGGAGGTGACTAACACTAGTAGGGGAAAATTCAAGCAAACTCTTTTTTTTTTACAGGCTGGGGGACTCTGCAATGCATTCTTCTACTGTTGTGTTGTAGCATTCTTATGCTACAAGAGGAGGAGGAGGCGAGAAATATGTAGCTATTGGAAGATGTTTAGGAAATCCCTAATTTTGCAGCTAGCATTTGCTGTAGTTCTGTGCCTGATACATGTTTGTAGAAACGCAGGCAGATAACTTTTACTGGTGTGTGCAACACTGTATTAAAAAGAACTGCATGGCATTAATGTCACCAGTGGAATTTCTCACGAACCTAGCCACAGCCAAGCTTTTGACAAATAGACCACTGACCACTGTCTTTTGTTTCACCACTTGGTGTCTTTCAGTTGAAATGCTACAGAATAAGGCCCACAAGCTCACCAAACTTGAGAAAACTATATTTGAAGATTCTGGGTCATGTGCTCAGCTGGTATAAATTGGCACCGCTCCCTCGACTTTAATGGAGCCACGCCAATCTACTCCAGCTGAGAATCCTTGGAGCTGTTCTGGAGAGCTGTTCCATTCTGCTGCTCATTCAAATGTTGCTATCTTTTATAATTTTGCCCTGAAAGTGAAAAATGTGACTGTTTTACAGAGGTTCTCACTAACAATTGGCCTTAACGCTAAAAGTCTCCTCTGTCAGAGCTGAAGCCTATTTAACTATTGCAAGAAAGCAAATTAATATGGACATTTCAGCAACAATTGTGAAGGTGTTAAGGTTTTTTTAAAATTATACTTTATTTTTTCTTGCTACAGATTGATAGAATATGAGGTGGTCAGAGATTTTATTTTATATTTTTTAAAAAATATTAAATATTTTAATAAAAACCATACAATATAAGAGCACACTATAAAGATAATTACGTCAGCACAGAGCTGTAATAACTCCAGTAGGTTGGAGCAGTCCACGAGTTAATTTCACCTGCCATTGTAAGTCCTTCAGACTGACTGATACCACACATAAAAAACCACAAAAAATTACCAAAATTTATAAACCCACACAATAAATTACCAAAAGTAAAAAATTAAAGTACAGGGCCAGAGAAGGGTGGACTAAGGCAGAAATGGAGCAAGGGACCTTTAGCACTAGAGCTGGATGGGAAATGGATTTCCTGTCCTGCCAAAATTATTGAAATTTCAAAAATTGTTTCCATCCTGAATCAGGAGGAGTAATCCTTCTCAAATATTTTCACAAGCTGAATATCTGAAAAACATTTCAGTTTAGGTCAATCAAAATGTTTTATTTCAATTTTCACCATTTTTTTTTTACTATACTTAGTTTGAATTCCTAAAAGAAAAATAGTTTTGACCCAGTAAACCAGACATTGTCATTTTGAAAAGGTCAAAATGAAACATTTCTAAAACTTTTTTCCAAATTGAGAAATGTGTTGAAACTGACCCTTTCCTCTGAAAAGTTTCAGTTGCAATGAACTGGCATTTTCTAATTTAAAAAAAATGTTTTGATGAAAACTTCCTGACCAACTCTATTTAGCACAATAATTTCAAACCAGCCTACACTTACTAACTGAAAGTTGTCACCATCTAATGGCTCTGTGAAATGAGAGGGTGGTCTTTTCTTTGGTTCCTACTATGCAAATATCCACATCAGCAACTACCAGCACTGTGGCAATTTCAGTAGAGAGGAAAAGGACTTCAAGGACCTGGAGTTTTAAGCTTTGCCCTCTTCTCCCTAGAAGTGACCCCATTCAGGTAAGGGCTGGAACACTGGTAAGGTGTATGAAGGAGCCTTGCACACCTATTGCTTGGATGTACATGCTCTTTGGATGGAGGACTTGAGTATCCAGAGCTGTTGTGTTGTCACGGTGGTAAAGGATCACAGAGAGAGTTGCTTTCTTCAAACACTGAACAAGGAACTTGATTAGAATTAATACACAGACAGAAACCTTATTTAGAAACAACGAAGGTTGCTATACACACACAACATACTTGACATAAAACAACAAACATGAGGAAATAAAAGCTTATCATCTAACGGTATGGTACATGTACTATCCCACTAGTGCATATCACAGACCATGTACCACAAGCTTATCTCTACACCCTAGGGATATCAGCCTTCCAGCACCTCATATACTAAACTATCTCCTCTCAACACACCAGTACTATATTTACTGTTTGAAACCATTTTAAAAAGTACTATGTTAACACACATAAGGGAACTTTTAGTGTGCACCAGAAGTGTCTGCATGGGCCAGTTAGTGCGTGACATACTGGTGTGTATTAGAATCTGCATCCCTGCTGGCGTGGATTAAGGCACCGTGTAGACAAGCCCTGAGAGTGTTGAGGTTAATTTCCATTTCTTTCTGTTTTTAAAAATGGTGGGGCAAACTCTGCCCTTGGTTACACACACACACATGAGCCTCAGTGAGATTGTACACATGTTACTGAGCATAGAACTAGGCCCAGTGAGTCCATATGGAGAGTCAATAGGTTGTGTTCCCAAGTGTTTTTGGAAAATGAACTTTTTCAGTTTGTCTCCACTGATTTTTTTTATCTGTCCCAAATGAAGACCTCTCTGAAGACCACCAATATCCTGCACACATTCTTTTATAGCTGCTTGCCATGCAGTCACACAGACCTCTGCCTATTCCTTAGTTAGTTGGGTTACTTCTGTATTGAGTGATTTGCCTTTTCTTTTTTTCTTTTTTTTTTTAATGCACCACTAGTCAGTTCTTCAATAAATGTGAGATGTTTTTCCCATGTGAGTGGAAGGGAATCTGGAATCCAGTATTTGAAGCCGACTTGTCTTAGTCTGTGAATTCATTAAGACAGTTAGGCCTGTATGAAAGGTTAGGAACAGTAACCTTTTCAGTTTTACCACTCCTTAATCTCATTAGCTACCTCAAAAAAATTACTGTCTCTCTTTTGGGGGAAGGAGCTTTGTTATAGCATCTAGATAAAAATAGAAGTTAAATCCGCTGAGGAGTATCTGTAGCAGCTTCCACAAGGACTGAACAGTTTCATGCAATTTCTTAAACATATATTTTGACTAGAAGTTTGGAATGATGGGGAAAAGGGCACTAATTAGGCCCAGTTTACTGGAAACAGCTCAAAACCTATGGTGAATATGTCATAAACAGATAGCTAAGGGTTAATGTCTCTTTCACCTGGAAAGGAGTAACCTGAAACACCTGACCAGAGGACCAATCAGGAAACAAGACTTTTTCAAATCTGGGTGGAGGGAAGTTTTGGGTGTGAGTTTTTTGTTCTTTGTCTTGGGTCTGACCCTCTCGGCTATGAGAGTGATTTTTCTATCTCCAGCTTTCTAATCTTCTGTTTCCCAGTTGTAAGTACAAAGAGATAGACAGTAGGTTTATATTGTTTGTTTTTTGTATTTACATGTGTGTAGTTGCTGGAATGTTTAAATTGTATTCTTTTTGGATAAGGCTGGTTATTCATTTTTTTCTTTTAAGCAAATGACCCTGTATTTGTCACCTTAATACAGAGAGACCATTTTTATGTATTTTTTCTTTCTCTTTATATTAAGCTTTCTTTTTAAGACCTGTTGGAGTTTTTCTTTAGTGGGGACTCCAGGGAATTGAGTCTGCAGCTCACCAGGGAATTGGTGGGAGGAAGAAGTCAGGGGGAAAATCTCTCTGTGTCAGATTTACTAAGCCTGACTTTGCATACCCTCTGGGTGAAGAGGGAAGTACTTGTGTTTCCAGGACTGGAAACGGGGAGGGTGGAGTCCCTCTGTTTAGATTCACGGAGCTTGCTTCAGTGTATCTCTCCAGGAACCCAGGGAGGGAACACCTGGAAGGGAGAAGGGGGGGAAATGGTTTATTCCCCTTTTTTGTAAGACTCAAGGAATTTGGGTCTTTGGGGTCCCCAGGGAAGGTTTTTGGGGGGACCAGAGTGCCCCAAAACACTCTAATTTTTTGGGTGGTGGCAGCTTTACCAGGTCCAAGCTGGTAACTAAGCTTGGAGGTTTTCATGCTAACACCCATATTTTGGACGCTAAGGTCCAAATCTGGGAAATATGTTATGACAGAATAACATTTTTGCGCATAATCCCCAGAGGCACCACCTTCAAAGGTGACATCACCATTGTCAGTCAGTGGGCCCTGTGTGACCCTGTAGTGTGTGACTTCTGTGAATTGGTACAATTGCCAATGGAAATGATACTCGGGGGTCGGGGAGAATAATGGTCAAAAGGAAGGCAACTACTAGTTTCCAGATTAGATTATAAAAGACAAAATAAACAACCTACCCACCCCCCAGAGTCTTCAACACCTGTGTGTCAGAAGTTGGCTTCTTCCCTCCAAACTTGTTTGCTTTGTACTTCTTGGTTTTGGACTTTCTGCAATTTTACACTTAGGATATGATCATTTGAATGCGCTACCTGTTTACAAGTACTTCCCTTATTTTGAAATCGAAATCTGAGGCCAGAGGCAGAAATGTGTATTAAGATAATATTTAAAAGAAGCTTCTTCAAGTTACTACAGTTTATTTAAACACTGTCTGGGAATGATATTCCAACAGAAAATGTAGTTTTCACAAAATAGCTTTTTTCCATGGAAAATTTCAAATTTTAATGAAACTTTTAAAATTTTTCTTGGGAACATCAACATTAAATATTTCATTTTTGTCAGTTTGAACATGATAAACATCTGTCAGTTGAGGTTTGTTTTTTCCTCTCATCCACTTTCAAGTGGCTTGTGTGTGGAGTGTCTTGTTCTGGGATTTTTTTTTTTAAATGTCCATGATGCTAGTGTTTATATTAGAAAGGGCAAGGTCAAAGAAGCACTTTGGAGTGGAAGGTGTTGAGGTTTGTGATGGTTTTAGTTCCTGAGGGAGTTTAATCCAGTCTCAGACAGCTCCTGAGAAAGCATCATCTCCTACACAGATGAACTTTATCCTTACAGTAGAAAGTGTCATTGTGCTGAGGAGGGAAGTTGTCAATCAGGGTCTCCATCTCAGCACTCTAGATGATCTTTTAGATATCCTGGGCACAGGCCATTGAGGGCCTGGAAGATAAGGCCTGAGACCTTGAATTTGATTAGACAATCTATGGGAAGCCACTGTTAGAGAGTGAGGACATATCTCATGTGCTCACAAAAGCCCATGTTGTGGAGGAGGTGCACTGCAGCATTTTGTACTAGTTGGAGTTTCCTAAGGATTGAAGGCTTCATGCTTGGGCTAAGCCTCCCTTGACCCGGCCAGGGCCCTGCCCATGTTCCCCTGGGAGGCCCCGCTCTCCTTCCCTGGCTACCCTGAAGCCGGTGAGGGCTCAGCTACAGCTGGTGGCCTGGAGCTTGAGACCGTCAGTGGCCAGGGGTGGTGCTTGGGCTGGTGCTTGGGAGGCTGGTGGCTTGGCCCAGTGCTGGGGCTGGCCCAGCGCTTGGGGGAGTGGGCTTGGCCGGTGTGGGCAGGCTGGGGTTCCTCTGGTCACAGGGGAGGGATGGGCTCGGGCTCCTCCAGTTGCCAGGGGGCGGGCCTTGGGTGGAAGAGGCAGGGCTGGCTGGCTAGCCTCCCTGAAGGGGGGTTCACCTGCCACCCATGGCTTCATGTCCAGATGTTGCACATTGTTGTGGTCCAGCCGAGAGTTGATGAAGCAGCGGTGGAGCCAATAGAGGGGTGAGGTGGGGGGGTCACCTTCCTGGTGCCCCTCAGGTGTATGTATCATGCCCTATGTCAAGCATATTTTTCAGTTGAAAAATGGCCTCTAATGACTCATTGTCTCCCCGGGATCCCCTTAGTTACAAAACCTAGCTCTGCTACTGTGATGAGGTTGTGAATAACTAAGGCTAGTTCATTGTTTGGCAGAATCGGATGGAGTCTCCTACCCAACTGCAGATGGTAGAAAGTGTTACTTGCTAACCTATAGACTGATCTGACTACTTGTGGGTGTGTGCCTTGAAGCAAAGGAGACTGCCCCATGCCTGCAAACTCTTCTGAATGTTTTCCTCTGCCTGCCATTACCCCCTCTGTCCTGCTCAGGTTCAGCTTCAGGCAGCTGCTGGTCCCTGTGGTGTTGGGGGAGTTCTTGGTGTGATATAGAGAAAGTGCCACATTCTATTGTAGCTCACAGCATTGCAGGTGGTGGTGGTCCTGGCCAGAGAATTGCCGTGCTTCAGCTATTCCTGCCACAAGTTACGGTTGCCCTGTGTAAAGCTATCTGTGCTGCTATTCTCTCACCAAAAATACTGAGATATTTAATGACCAGAAGCGGCTAAACCCTCAGCTTTACATTTCATCCAAAATCCTAATTGCTTTGCTCTTTCCATCATTTACACCCTCTGCAAAGCATTTCAGAACCACTTTGCACAGATGTAAACTACTAAAATTACTACACAGGGTGCTAGGCAGTGTAGATTCAGGCTCAGCTGTCCCAGGATCACCTCCCGTTGAGCACTGTGGTGATGAAATGGTTCAGTAATGTTTCAGAGGAAAGAATGCTAGCTTTCCACATCACCATTATCCCTGCCTAGTGCACTCTGTTCTCACCATACAGGATACAAGTAATTTCCACTGATTTCAGTGGAAGTTGCTCCCATTCTTCAGGTTTAGGGGTAGGGCATGGGGAGTCAGGGCCTCATCTACTGTTCAAATACTCATCTGACATGTTTTTGTCTAGCCTCTGAGATCTGATAACATGATAGCCTGTAGAATGGGTGCAGACGGGAAGACTCCTATGTGACTATAAGAGAAGCAACATTCAGAAGTGTAAACCTAGGACCAGCATAGAAAAGGGGAATGGAACTGGTAATGAGGGGGTTTGGAGGGTTAGGGGTTCTACCTTGGCATTATGCATTGCATTGTCAAATACCTTATAACAAGAGAGCTAAAGTTAGTTCTCAGCATAAAAATGACACTATCCAATATGGATTACAGAATTCTTAAACAGGAGTTGTCATTCAAACTCCATTTCCTTCTTGAACAGGGCACAAGCTCCACGTATAACAAGGCATTGGTGTAGCCACATGGAAGACTTTAAAATATGGTTTTAATATCAAAACAATAGACTAGTCATAGCTTTCAGTGGTGCTTATATCCTTGGCTTCAGTGGCAAAACTGAATCCCTTTACAAATCAAATATATGGAGTGTTTTAAGCTCTCAATTAAGATTTCTTAGAGAAAATTACACCTCTGGAAGTTCGGATGAGTTGGTGGAAAAGGCTGATGGAAAACAGCAAGAACTCATTAATTTTTTTCTCCCACTTTATAATATACAGATTTTTTTCAAATTTCCATATGCCTTACTCTACTATATTATTACAAAAAAACTGTAAGAGCCCAAAGGAAATAACACTGTCCTGTATATCTTGGCTTTCTGGTGACATTAGCGAGGATTTTCTCTTATTGTTTGTAATTTTGCACAACCCCTTCACATTTTTTTATTCAATTAGGGAGGCCATAGAATTAATTGTTTTTAATTCTAATACCACCAGACCAAATTCTCAGTTACCCCTCCCCACCCTTCTTCTCCCCTGGAAGCAGACAGCTTATACAATTTGAACATTACTTTTTCCCTGCTGGATTGCTGTTAGCCCCACATATATGTTACCAATTTGGAGCATTGTCTTTTAGTCATTACCACACAAATGTAAACATGGCTAGGAAATGCTTGTTTCTTTACGGGACAGTTTAGTGGAAAGGAAGCCTGTGACATAAGGCCTTATATTAGAGGCCCAGTGTGAGGCCTGAACTAAAGTAGTGGTCACGACTCACTAATATAAAGCCAGGCTGTAGCGGAAGTCAGGCTCTGCCTGTGTGCAGGCTCACAGAAATGAGCAAGAATAGGGCTGTTATTGCAAAAACACACACAAGGAGCCAACATCTGACAACAGGCAGAAAGCAGCGTTTACAAGCAAACTCAGTCTTCTACCCAAGGGTCGTCTTCTGTTGCATTCAGAAATCTTTCCAAGCCTGATATGTCTGGCTTATCAAAATTAAACAACAATAAGTCTACCTGGTGAGATCCCTATCAAAATGGTGTCTGTGATGAACAAACATGGAGGTGACAGCCACTGTAGGGATCAGGTGGGCTGGGGCAGCCAGCATGGCAACAGCAATTAAGTAGGAGGAACGATGGGCCTGATTCTCCATCACCTTGCACTCAGGGGCACTCATCTTGGGCTGCGAGCTATTCTTGGTGCAGCTCTAGAGGGGTGTGTGTAGTGGTAGGTTTAAGCTACTTTTACTCCTCTCATCCCAATGACCATGTGTCTGGCCAAGGACTTGGTCATTCCCATTATAAGTTAGAGTAGTCTCTGGGCTGTTGTAATTTACACCCTGCTGACCATAGCTCCAAATGGCTATTCTGGCAGCCAAGATAAGGAGATGCCCCAAGCTCACACCATGCTATGTCATTTGAAGATTCTCCTTCCCTTCTCCTCTCGCCCCACTGCAGAAATTCGTTGAGGTTTGGATCTGGTGGCTTTCCAGTTGCTATGTGCTGCCAGGGAAGTGCAACCAAGATAAGCAAGGGCCAAAATATGGCTCTGGATAGTAAGCTTCAAAGATACAGGTCTCTGACATTGGAGACACAGTCAGTCTATGTGGTGTAAATCAGCTTACTAGCCTTTTTGTAAGCCAACCAGTGATGGGTAGCATAATAAATACATGATCAGGGCTGACATTCCATCTGAAGAGAACATGGATGCATATACAACGTAGCTATTTCCAGTACTTTACAGCACCAACGAAAGCCAGCTCCTGAGTCAGCAGCCAATCCTCCTGGCTTCTGAACAAGTACAAAAATGCTTCATCGCGTTCCAGTAATCCACCAGATAATGATGAACAGTCTTTCTCCTGCCAGTGTGCAGCATATGAGGCTGTATTTCAACAGGCACACACAAATCACTCACTAAGGTCAGTGATGACAGCACTTGCCTGCTTATGGGATGCAACAGCTTTCAGTTGCTCATTTCTCAAACAAATAATCAGATTCAAGTCTAGTTTTTTTTAATAGCTGAGTTTCTTCTGTATTTCTCTTCCCTCTCCATCACTGCTGTCACATGCTCCCTCTTACTCTGGGGTTGTCTCTTGTTAGAATAAGTGTATCAGATCACATAGGATACATTCAGATTGGCAAATTATGCCTTGCCAGATAAAATATATCTTCTGGCCTTATGCACCGGTATCTTTACTGTTGGCTACAGGCAAAACATATTTTTGCTGAGAAATTTATTTTTATTTAGCCTTGTGCCCAGCCAAGGAAATGTTAGGGAAACAAATGAGAGCTTTTTTATTTCAAAAGGAAAAAAAAGCAAAAAGAAAAGACATCCTGCATTGGACAGCCTTACCATATCATGTGTAAGCGCCTGCATTTTAAATTTTAACAGGATTGCCATAGACTAAAAGGGAGGAAATGTAAACAGAGGGGTGTCCTCACAGAGCAGTGTCTTGATTGTTCCATCAGGCAGGTGGAGTTGCTGCTTGTAACTTTATACCTCACTCTGTGGAACAGGCTGCAAGGACACCCACATCCCCCTGAATCCATTGGAATCTGTGAGAAGCGTATGTTCCCGGCATTCCACTCTCTGGCAGTGTTCCTAATGGCCATTTGAGGCTTGTGCAGCTAATGGCTACTCAGCGATCCCCTCCAAGGGTTATTCTCATGTGGAAGGTGCTTTCTTGCTCTGAACTCTGCAGGGACAGTAGATGGTGTGTATCCCCCACAACCCCTCCATGCCCATGTTCTCCCTTTACATGGATCTGTAAAGTCAGGGAGTGCCCCTTGTAGGGAAAGTGTGTGACCACTGCTGCAGAGGCCACTGAGCCACCCTTTCCATGTGGAAGACACGTGATGTGTGCAGAGGTGGCCTCCTATGTACTATACACATGATTATGTCCATATTACAAAGAAAGCCCCACACATATTTGGTACTTATCCAAAGGTTGGATTCTGAGAAACTTGCCAGAAAAGAGAGAATTCCAAAGGGCAAGAGAAGGAAAAAAGCCAGTTTTTCTAGCTTGCAGAAGCAGCTCCCTTTTCAGCAGCGCTCAGTATAGCTCTGAAACTGCCCCATGCAGACTAATTACACATCCCGTGAAGGTGAGCATTAATTGCAACAATGTATCACCCTCTACTGTTCTCATGCACTTCTAGGCAATAGGAACATAGTGATACGTGTGCTCTTCAGTTTAGCTTGTGCACACATTGCATGTTCTTGGAATTAACCCCTTTGTTTTTACTGGACTAAACGATTAAGCCATGCAAAGCATGTATCCAATGTTCCATTCACAGAGTGATGCTGAATGCAGGTTAAGGTGAACAAGTGAAAGTTTATTAAACCCTGTGCACTGCTCTGTCCAGGTACCTGAACTGCTTCCAGCCTAATTCCCCCTGTTACACTGGTGACCCATCAGTGACAACTCCTCCAGGGAACATGGGCCCTCTCACTCCAGTTCCACTTGTATCATGATACATCTTCCTTATTTTATAAACATTAAAAACAAATAATTGACACTCAGCCTCCCATTCCCCATCCTTTCTGCCTGAGGCTCCTAGCACATAGCCGAGCTGGAATCTTGTCTTTACCACAGACTCAGCTAGTGATACAGTCTTTGAGATAGTTTGGTCTTCTCAACAGGTGACCACACAAGGAGTAAGCTATTTCCATCTCCTAGTCTAGCAAACTATCTCTGAGTGGAGACTTCTCCTTTCCTGTGAGGTTGGCCTCTGGATGGTTCTCTGTCTCTCGTAGGATCTCTTTGGGTGTTGTTGTGACACTACATCCCATATTATTCATATGATTATTATGATATGATTATAGCATAATTATGATGTATTTTATGCAAGATAAGTCTTGTGAGGTTTCAGTGGAAAAATTATAATATTCTGAACATGATCATCCTATTTGTATGCATGTATCATTTTTTTTATCTGAAGTTATGAATATTGACTAGGGATCTGTATTTAAAATGCGCTTACTCCGGAAATAGTTTAATCTTCCTGTGGGCGTTTTGGCCAGTCTGTAAGCAATAACTACTATAACACTGCAAGGTCATGTAACCAGGCCATATGATTCTGGACTCCATCTTGGGATGTCCAGTATTTTTCCACAAACCAGTCTGGGAACGAAGTTTTGAAACAAAGGGTTCCTGCCATATGCTAAAGCTTTATAAGGCAGGAAGTGACATAGTCGGTGGTTCTTCACTCCCCATACGAGAAGACACCCGGAAATACCTGAGGAACAAAGACTGAACTGGGGGAAATGCTGGGCCCAGGCTAAACGGATTTCTAGCCTGTGTATGAAAGACCTGGGGATTCTAAGCTGTAAAGCAAGTGCAGCTTGCCCCCTAAGAATCTACAAGTCTGCCTGTACCATCAGTTAGAGTGAAAATCTGCTATTCATACCCAGTCTATCTAGTATATTAAGATTAGGTTGCATTTTTGTTTATTTACTAGGTAATCTACTTTGCTCTGTTTGCTATCACTTATAATCTATCTTTTTTTAGTTAATAAACTTATTCTATGTTTTAATCCAAACCAATTAGCTTTGACTGGCACACTTGGGGGAAATCTCTGCTTACCACAAGTGTGAATTGCTCTCTTCACATTGAGGGAGAGTGGGACCACGTATTAAAACCATATACTGGCCAGATTTGACCAGGGCAGGATGGTACTGCTCTGGGACCCTAGGCTGGAAAGCTGTTGGTTAGAGAGCCTGCATGTAACTGCAGCGGGGTGTGTCCCTACCTGTGTGAATGCTGGTGAAAGTGCAGGCTGGAGGGCTTCACAGCTTGTCACAGCAGTACAGTCTGAGAGGGAACTCCGTCAAGTGGATCACAGGACTCAGTGGCACCCCAGTTCCAGGTGGCAGCCTGGGGAAAACCTGTCACAGTTGTCTGCTGGTTCATAAATGTCCCGTTTTCTTTTGAATCACTTGCCCCTCTTGCACGGTCGCTCTGTATGACTCGTGTGCCACTGCACCCCCTGACGTCTCCTTTAGTCCACTTCTTCTGAATCCTCACAGGAGTGCCTATCTCCAGGGCGGGTATGTCCTTGGCTGACCTGTTGTACTCAAGTGGCTGCTTTCTCTGATTGTTGGTTATCTCCTCTCAGCAGCATCTCCAGCCTTCTTGTTGCAATAGGTTTCCCCTCATTGGTTGCAGGGTTTGGGTCCTTTGATCTGTCAATGCCTGCAGTGGGCTGTTTTGGCTCCCCTACGATGGGATTGTCATGTGTACCAAAAATGCTAACAAAGGATCTGAACGACAAGAGCCCTGTTTAACAGTCCCTTAACTGTTTTCACAGCTGATTCCATGTTACCATTACTCTGTGGGTTTGCTGGGAGGGAGTTGTGGTGGTTAAACTCCCATATGTGTGCAAATTCCTTGAATTCTTCAAGGCATACTGGGGTCTGTTGTTTGCACAATATAGCATTCCAGACACTATATTCACCAAGTGGGCTTTCAGTTTGCCAATCACTGATTTGCTGCTTGATTCAGGCATGGTACTGACCTCCAAAAAGTTTGAATTGTAGTTCACTCTAATCAAATACTACTTTTCACTAAAGGCAAATAACTCTACTCCCAGCTTTTCCCATGGTCAGGCGGGCAGCTCATGGTAATGGAGTCTCTTTCCGAAGGCAGTTATCACATAACCAGCAGGTGTCACTGTCACAGAATGTAGGGGGAGACAAGGCCCTGCACCCCCCACTTCCTGTGATTCACCGTGACTCTCAGCCAGCCAGTAAAACAGAGGGTTTATTTAGATGACAGGAACGCAGTCCAAAACAGGTCTTGCCGTTACAGACAATGGGACCTCCTTTAGTTAGGTTCATCTGGGGGCCCCAGGGAGGCCACAGCCCTGTTGGGAAGCCCAAGTCCCGTCGGGGTGCCCCTCTCCATTTCCCAGCCAGCTCCAAACTGAAACTCCCTCCGGCCATCTCACTCAGCCTCCCCCCAGCTCCTCCCCCAGACTTTGTGTCCTTTGTCCAGTTTCCCAGGCAGAGGTGTTACCTGGTCTCCAACCTCCCTCCTGAGTTCTCACATTACATGCCCAGGTGTCCTCCCTTCCCCAATGCAGACAGTTCCAGCAAAACTCCCCTGCAACCTTCCAAGGTCAATACTCCCCACTCAGTATTCAAAGAATGCATCAAGAACATTCCCACTTTGTCACAGTCACACCCTTCTATCAACGAACAGAGTTGTATATTCATTCCTGGCAACTATACACACTCTGAAGTCTGGCTAAGACAGTTGTCAATGCCCATGTGTGAAGCATGTAGGTTTTTGCATGACACACCTACATAATGAGGCAGGGACAACAGCTCTCTGCCCTTGAAACACGATTCCATCCTGCACTCTCAGGTAATTCTTAAGAACATAAAAATGGGCTGTACTGGCTCAGACCAGTGTTCCATCTAGCCTAGTATCCTGTCTTCAAACAATGGCTAGTGTCAGATGCTTCAGAGGGAATGAACAGAACATGGCAATTATAGCGTAAGCCATCCCCTGTTGTCCAATCCCAGCTTCTGGCAATCAGAGTTTTAAGGACATCCAGAGCATGGCGTTTTGTCCTGGACCATCTTGGCTAACAGCCATTGATGGGCCTATCCTCCATGCACTTATCTAATTCTTTTTTTTGAACCCAGTTATACTTTTGGCCTTCACAAAATCCCCTGGCAATGAGTTCCACAGGTTGACTGCATTGTGTGACAAAGTACTTCCTTCTGTTTGTTTTAAACCTATTGCCTATTAATTTCACTGGGTGACCACTGATTCTTGTGTTATGCGAAGAGATAAAGATGTTTAATTTGTTCACTTTCTCCACACCAGTCATGATTTTATAGACCTGTACCACATCCCCCCTTAGTCATCTCTTTTCTCAGCTGAAGAGTCCCAGTCTTTTTAATCTCTCCTCATGTGGAAGCTGTTCCTTACCCCTCATCATTTTTGTTGTCCTTTTCTGTACTTTTTTTCAGTTGAAATGTATTTTTTTTGAGATGGGATGACCAGAACTGCACGCAGTATTCAAGATATGTGTGAACCATTGATTTATACAGTGGCATTATATTTTCTGTCTTATTAGCTATCCCTTTCTTAATGGTTCCTAACATCCTGTTAGCTTTTTTGATTGCCGCTTCACATTGAGCAGATGTTTTCAGAGAACTATCCACATTGACCCCAAGATCTCTTTTTTGAGTGGTAATAGCTAATTTAGACCCTATCATTTGAACATATGGCTCTGCTCCTACCATCACTTTTCTTTTGTTTTCTGGCCATCCTGTGGGTATTGCTCTCTTGGCTGCCTGTGGTTGGAGATCCTTTTCTGCAGCCTCTTTGATTTCCATCAATTGAAACTGGGAGACTGCAGCATGTTCATAGATTCAGTGCCTGTTTTCCTCCCCACAAGTCAGTGACACTGCATACATATGCCTTTCTCTGTACGTCAGCTAACACTGGTAATCATCTCGGATAATACCTGATCTCTCTACCTGGTAGTGTTAGAGGTGCATCAACATGTGCTGCAATCTCTTTGGAGCACTAAGATGGGGCTTTGCCATGATTGTCTCTAGGGTTGGTGGTCTGATTGCACTACTATTACTGAGTGTCCATAGGTGTACTGATGGAATTGCTCCACTCCGTGCATGGAAGTTCATATTCTCCCTTGTTGCTTTCCTGTCCTGATAGCTTGAACCTGATATGCTTCTAGACTCAAGAAAGTAAAGATGTCATCACCACTGTCTGATGTGCCATCCTCCTCTTCTATCTGACTGAATCTTTCTGGGACTTTCCTCTGCTCCTGCCCACGCTGCTAAAATAGTTCAACTGGCCACATTCCTTGCAATGCTGTCTGAGTGCTGGACACTTCTCCTTTGGGTGCTCATGCTGTGTCCCCTAGTAAATGCATCCCGCCATGGCCACCTGCATCTGGCCACCTGCTCTCCTTTGCTGTTGTCACACTGCTTGTACTTCTGGTGGTCCTGTGCCTTCTAGGGCTTTCACCTTTCTCTTAGGGCTTCTCCTGCATACCCCATTTCAAAGCATTTGACTAATGTGAGATTGCCTTCCCAGAGCAGCCGCTCCCTCAAGTGGTGATTTCAAATGTTGCAGACTATCCTGTCCAGAATTAGGGAGTCCATCCAGTTCCCCAAATTGCAGGTAGCAGCCAGTGTGCATAATTCACAGTTTTGTTTTGTTTTGAGGAGCAACAGTTTCCCAAGGCTCCTAGGACTGCTGTGAAGTTTGAGGCAGTCGTGAGCTTCAGCTTGCTGCAGATCTCTCTGCCTTGGTCTGCAACAATGTAAAGCAACAGTTTTACTTTCCTGCTGTTGTCATCCTCCTGCAGGGGCAGGTCTGTGTACAGCTTGAATTCCTCCTTCCACCAGGTCCATCATTGGGTAAGGCTTGTGTCTGCAAAATCCAGAGCTGCGGGGACCAAGTTCCGTGGCTCACAACACCAGCTGCTGCACTGCAGAGACCTCACAGCTCAGATGCTGCCACCATGTTTCATTCACAAGTGATGCTGAATGCAGGTTAAATTGAACAAGTGGAACTTGCATGGCTCTATCCATGTGGCTGAGTTGCTTCCAGCCTAATGCCCCACAGTCCCTGTTCCATGGGTGTCCCATCAATAACAGTCCCTCCAGGGAACATGGCCCCTCTGACTCCAGTTCCAATGATTGATACATCCAGCACCATCTTCTTAATAGTTCCTATCCGTCTCTCTCTCCCTACCCACCTGTGTTAGATCTCCTTATTTTTGCACTTCACAGGAGCTGAATGAGGATCAGAGGTCGCTGCTGTGGGCCATTAACAGCTGTTCAGCCACAAGTGGGAGCGGGACGATGGAGACTATTTATTCATTGCTTTGCAATGGAAAGATGCTGTAGGGAATGCTGCTATTGATAACAGCTCTGTTAAGCTTAGTGCCAGCCATTTGAAAAGGAAGCTGGTGGAGGCAGACTTAAGAAGTAGAGTGGTGGCACCCAGAGGAACAGGCCTTTTAAAAAGAATATCTAAGCTGAAAACATGTGAAAGTGTTTGGAGGAGAAAGGGGTTTCTGTCATATTTTTCCATTTATTCTTTTTTCCTGCAAGCAATCATAGAGGTTTTAAAAATGAGCTTTGAAATGCATCACCTTAAAAAATGTAAATTGAATTACCCTTCAAATGTTTTGATAGTATTGCAGTGCCATGTCTTGACTCCGTAAGATGTCAAGGGACTTGAAAACCCCCCAGTGAGATCTTCACCTCTGCTCCAGCACCTTTGTGCCATGTAAAAGGACTAAGGCAGCATAAAGAGGACTTAAATGTCCCATATCTAGCCAGGATTCCCCCAGTGCAGGCCCTTGGAAGAAAGCCACAAGGCTGCCTCCTGAGGACCCTCTCACAAACTCTGGCATGGGGACATGCTGGGGATGGGAGAGACGTGTTGGGGATGAAATTTCAGTGCTGAGTTTTGACTCCAGGCAGCGCTGTGACCCAACAGGCAGCCTGGGCAGGCTTCCATAATTTAAACAAGCCCCAGGGCTGTATAAGTTATGTCGGGGGCCTCTCCATCCCTGGAACAGACCAGGATCAGGAGTCTGGGTGCAAAGAAGATTTAAAGTCAGCTTAGGCCCTTTCTTCCTGGGTTGAAAGTTCTATGCTGCATCTCTTAGAGACACAATATGCAGCAAAACTCCATATGCAGCAAAACAGGAAGTGAATTATACTGTAACTCATTGAAACTCTAGAGGGATAATATGTAGGTAGAAAGTAACTATCCAGGTTTATGCATGGATGAGACACTAGTGTTAAATATTCCTGTATCTGCAAAAAAATACATATTTGAATTTTTACTTAATGACCACAATGATCAAGAGATTGGTTTTACATCTCATCGGAAAGATATAATACTTCTAGCAGTATAGTGCCATTATATTGGGGTGTTGGTTCAGTTCTGACTAACTTAAATGAAGAAATGACACTTAATCAAGAAATAAGTCTTTTATTTCATTTTATGGTTTTCCCCTAGTGGCTAATTGAAGGGAATTGTATTTAAATAAGGATTTCTTACTAGCCTATTTCCTGTTCCTGCTGGATCTAGTAGTGAAATGCAAGTGCTGAATGTATACAATGTGTTTTTCATAACAGACTGTGATGTCATTGCAGGAGAAGCCAGGTCATGAATGAGACATTTCTTGTTTCAGACATTTGTGTTTTACATAATAGCCAACAGAATGCAGAAGGTATATTGTGTTTTGTAGGGACATCCTTTGTTTTTCTAATACCTTCCATTGTGAATAAAGGCAAGTGTCCTTTAAACAAGCGGTAGAATAGGTTGCGGTCAATTACAGGAGTGGGTGGGTGAGGTTCTGTGGCCTGCAATGTACAAGAGGTCAGACTAGATGATCAGGATAGTCTCTTCTGACCTTAAAGTCTATGAGTCTAGTACGGATGAGGGATTTTTTTATCATCTGTTTCAAGAGTACACTTGAAAACTTGCTTCTCTGGAGTGCAGAAATAGATTAGTGGCACAATACTGTCTTAAGCACAATGCTGAAAACACTTGAAGTTCTTACCACATCCTCCTCTAATTTAATGTGTAGAACAAGCAATGTACACTTACTATATCCCAGGAAAAGAGATGTTTGAATCTCATCTGCATACATTCCTCCCAAATTATTAAACAACTAAGAGGACTGATGAAACAGTAACAGAACCCATAAAACGTGCTGGCAAGTGGTTTATTGGGGCAATTCAAATGAAAGGTGGGGGGGGTTGTGTCATTAGTGAAAGAAAAAGGCAATCTGTGTCTATAACAGAGGATGAATTGCTGCATGATATATAGTCCACAGATCCATTAGATTTGACCAAAATTGTTGTATTGTATCTAACTCACTTGTTGTTTAATATTTATTGGGAGCACGTTTTTACTGCTCTGGTTGCAGGCCTGACAGACTGAAGAGAGAGAGAACATTGAGCATTCCAGAAAACAGAGCTAACTTTTCTAAATTTTGCATGCATGCAAATACCTCTACAAATCTTCATCTGAGGCACAACAGGAAGATAGATGCATCTGGGATTTTCAGAGAAGTGTATCTGGTTGCATGCAGAACATGCATGCATTGAAGGATGGGTTGGTGCAAATGGGCTGAGCCTTGATGATTGATGATAACAGCCTTTATCAGAACAGTGCTGGGTCTACTCAGGTTAACTTGGGTGGTGCATGCAAACAAGGCATGGGTCAGGAAGGTGGAAGCCAGCAGAGGTTGGAAGAAATGGTCTCCCACCAGTGTCTTTCCCCACACCCTTGGTTTCTGGGCCATCTACTGCAGCAAATGAGGTACACTGATGCACAAAGTGCTTGTTTTCTGATGTTGCCTTTGGCAACTTATCAATGTAGTGTCCGGACCACTGCTCCCATGGATGGTCTTGTGTGTGGTGACCTGGGCTTCCTGCTGAGTCAGTCATTGCTTCCCCCCAATTTTGGCAAGAGAATCTTTCTCTAGTCACTCTATTGGTGGCCACTTTGTCCTGTGCATGCACAAGAAGAAAACTTCATTTCTTCTTGGTGTGCTCCTGTGGCCACCCAGAGCAGTGATCTTCTCAAGTACTGTGTCCCCAACCTGTTCCTGCTGAGCAGCATTCATCTCATCTTGTACACTCACATTCCCTTGATTAGAAAGTTCACCCCCTTATCAAATAAACTGGCCACACTCCTGCTGCCTGTGCAGCTCAGTGCATCAACAGTAGCAGCAGCTGAGTTTTGGCTAGCTTTTCACCATACTGCTGCAGTCTGTTGCACCTTGTAGTAGTTTTGTGTATATAGGACCAGTTTGAATGTTGGTGAACGTTAGCTTGTGCCATGATAGTAAGAGCTGTAGCCACCATTTATCCCTGGATGGCCAACCTCACAGGGAGCCAAGTTTTGAAAAGGTGTCTATGTCCTTGAATGGCATGAATGCATTTCAAGCAACCGGGAGCTCTTCGTCAAATGAAGGCTTTTCTGCCTAGTAACTGCTTAGGACAGGTGATAAAATTAGGACTTCTGATTTTAGGTTTTAGCTGATAAATCAGGGTATGTTATCAATGTTTGTAAAAAAAAAAAAAAAAAGGAAAAAAGAAAGATTGGTATTTATCCAATAGACACTAGAAAAACACCACCTATCATTAGCTGTATCTAAGGGCTTGTCTACGCAGGACAGTAAGTTGGACTATGGGGGTGCAATTTCCAAAGTGAACTACTGTGTTGTGTGTTAATTGGTCTGTGTAGACACTGCTGGTGCTCACTAAAGGGTGCTTTAATGTAGTGCTGTTTGAAACAATGCTATATTCAAGTGCATTATGGAGCATTACAAAGAGATAGCTCGTTACAGCATATAGTACTGGAATGAGTAATGTATAGAATGTACATTGCTCACTACCATATATACAAAGACTGACCTGAAACCCTTTGATTTTTGGACAGGTACACAACTCAAAAATTGCTAAAAATCATCACCTAGAAATGAACCCCACAAAAAACAGAAGCCCTAGTTGAAATGTATCTCTCTCTCACACCCATTACTAGATAATAGTGATCTTAAATATGAGATGTTCACAACCTAAAGAACAACAAATGATTTTTGTTGCTTTTCTCTCTCTCCTCTTCTCTTTGGCACATTTCCTCTTCCTCTTGTCTCTCTCCCCTCCTCCCCATCCCCCAGTTTCTACAGCAGGTAAGAGTGCATATATCTGATCCCCAAAATTTCAGCATTTTTTGTTTCTTTATTCAAAACTTTCTCAGCAATCTGCAATTTCTTTATTACACTTGGTAACCCTGGAACATTTTAGGTTAGTTAATGCACAGCCAGGGAATTTTGCTAGCTTCTCCCCCAAATCAATCACCACTAATAAATGAGAGTAATCAGAATGTACAATGTAGTTTTGAAAAGGCAACTAAGAGGTCATGGAAGCTGTTTAAAGTAAGTACTGTGTCATTTCTCTTCCTCAACTTGAGTGGAAGCTAGTGGCAGGTCCTTCAGCAGTTTCATGTCTCCAGATAGAGACAACACAAACAAGCCAAATCTCATAACTGAGTAATCAAGTCAATTATTTGCTTTTCTAAAACTGTTTCATGTTCAACTCCAGCTCTCCATTCTTCTGAAAACAGTCTTGCTTTCCTGTCTATTTTGTTAGCCAATTTTGTGCTGCCTCCATGCATTTCCCCTTCCCTTCCATCTTATCTGTGTCTCAGGAAATTGTATCCCCATGTTTTATTACAACAAATGTACATATCCTGGAAATATTTCTAGCTGTGCTCTTGAACTTGTGACATTTAAAGGGCAATAGAATGCTAATGCAACTAATAAAACAGAAAAATGAGTTTATATAAGTCAGTATGAGAGTAGCTCAACCTATTGTTTAAATAGACTAATTTTGACAATTTACATTTGGAGGGGATGGGGTGAGGCGGGGGAGGAGAGGCCCTAGGGATTAGAACAGCACAGTAAAAACAAATCTCCTGTCAATGGAAAGTAAACATAAGTTGTCATATTTTCTCTTTCTTTTAAAAAATTTCCAGCCAGTTCTAACTATCGAAGGGATTCTTTGTCATTCAATCCCTGTAGGTGACAATTCAGGAGGGTAATGCAATGTGTTGATTTTTTTGTGTTATGTAAGATGCTATAATATACAAAATGAATTTTAATTGATTTTTGTATTTTTACTTGAAAACAAAATTGTTTTAGACCCCCATATGGCTGGTTAGAAAAATTGAATTCTAACATGTAAAACTATTATCACATCAATAGCAACTGCAGATCATGTCCTTTCTGTATGAGTCCAGCATATTCAAATTGTAATGATCTAGAGTATACACCATGTAGCCTTGTGTTATTGATAGATGTGGAGTGATATATAATAGGAGAAAGTATTTATAAACCTTATATCTTCAACATTAGTCATTAGCTTAGTTTACAAGGAAAGGACCAATAATTAATAACTCATTACATAATATTTTAGAGCTAGTCAGATAACAAACATAGATTTGTGAATCTATTCACCAAGACCTCTGATTCAATTTGCTGCTACTAATGAGGTCATATTATTATTTGTTGAACATGAATATTCATTTAATGGAGAGTCAGGGGATTTGTTCATGAATCCTTACTAACTATTTGTGATTGAAGGATGTTTGTTGGGGCTGGCCAGTCAGCAACAATTCTGGTTTGTGGAAAATTTAAGGTTTTGAAAATTCTTCTTGTTCCACATCAAACAAAAGCTTTTGAATCTTTTCGCAGAACACCATGAAGGAGAGAAGAGAGACTCACCTACTCCAGAATTGCCAATACTCTCATGGTTAGGGCACTAATCTCTGATGTGGGAGACCAAGTTAAAGTCCCTGCTTTGTCTGATTCACCAGCTTGCTATAGAGCCAGTCTTAGTCTCTCCTGGTGGAGCTGTCATATTTGTATATGGGCCAGAGACAGAGGGTACGTCTACACTACGGGATTATTCCGATTTTACATAAACCGGTTTTATAAAACAGATTGTATAAAGTCGAGTGCACGCAGCCACACTAAGCACATTAATTCGACGGTGTGCGTCCATGGTCCGAGGCTAGTGTCGATTTCTGGAGCGTTGCACTGTGGGTAGCTATCCCGTAGCTATCCCATAGTTCCCGCAGTCTCCCCCGCCCCTTGGAATTCTGGGTTGAGAGCCCAGTGCCTGATGGGGCAAAAATCATTGTCGCGGGTGGTTCTGGGTACAGCCTCACCCATCCCTTTGTGAAAGCAGCAGACAACCATTTTGCGCTTTTTTTCCTGGGTGAACTGTGCAAACGCCATAGCACAGCAAGCATGGAGTCTGCTCAGATCAATACCGCAATAGTGGACATTGTAAACACCTCACGCATTCTCGTGCAGTCTATGCTGAACTGGGACCTGCAAAGCCAGGCGAGGGGGAGGCGGCGGCTATGGCAGAGCAGCGACAAGAGTGATGAGGACATGGACACAGAATTATCTCAAACTGCGGGCCCCTGCGCTTTGGAGATCCTGCTGGTAATGGGGCAGGTTCTAGCCATTGAACGCCGATTTTGGGCCCGGGAAACAAGCACAGACTGGTGGAACCGCATAGTTTTGCAGGTGTGGGACGAACTTTCGCATGCATAAGGGCACTTTCATGGAGCTTTGTGGCTTGCTTTCCCCTGCCCTGAAACGCCATAATACCAAGATGAGAGCAGCCCTCACAGTGCAGAAGCGAGTGGCAATAGCCCTCTGGAAGCTTGCAATGCCAGACAGCTACCGGTCAGTCGGGAATCAATTTGGAGTGGGAAAATCTACTGTGGGGGCTGCTGTGATGCAAGTAGCCAAAGCAATCATTAAGCTGCTGCTACGAAAGGTTGTGACTCTGGGAGACGTGCAGGTCATAGTGGATGGCTTTTCTGCAATGGGATTTCCCAACTGTGGGGGGGCGATAGATGGAACCCATATCCCTATCTTGGCACCGGAGCACCAGGGCACCCAGTACATAAACCGCAAGGGGTACTTTTCAATGGTGCTGCAAGCACTGGTGGATCACAAGGGACGTTTCACCAACATCCACGTGGAATGGCCAGGAAGGGTTCATGACACTCTCGTCTTCAGAAGCACTGCTCTGTTTAAACTGCTGCAGCAAGGGAATTACTTCCCAGACCAGAAAATAACAGTTGGGGATGTTGAAATGCCTATAGTTATCCTGGGGGACCCAGCCTACCCCTTGATGCCATGGCTCATGAAGCCATATACAGGCAGCCTGGACAGTGGTCAGGAGCTGTTCAACTACAGGCTGAGCAAGTGCAGGATGGTGGTAGAATGTGCATTTGGCCGTTTAAAGGCATGCTGGCGCACATTACTGACTCGCTCAGACCTCAGCCAAACGAATGTCCCCTTTGTTATTGCTGCTTGCTGTGTGCTCCACAATCTCTGTGAGAGTAAGGGGGAGACCTTCATGGCGGGGTGGGAGGCTGAGGCAAACCACCTGGCCACTGATTACGTGCAGCCAGACACCAGGGTGATTAGAAGAGCACACCAGGAAGCGGTGCACATCAGAGAAGCTTTGAAAACGAGTTTCATCACGGGCCAGGGTACGGTGTGACTGCTGTGTTTGTTTCCCCTTCATGAACGCCCCCCCTTTATTGACTCCTTCCCTGTAAGCAACCCACCCTCCCCCTTCGATTACAGCTTGCTTAAGGAAATAAAGTCTCTATCATTTAAAAATCATGTATTCATTATTAAAAAGTAATTATAAAAAGAGGCAGAGAACTGACAAGGTATCCCGGGTGTGGTTTGGGAGGAGCATAGGAGGGAAGGAAAAGGCCATTAAACACATTTCAGTGTAATGACAGCCTTTTGGTTGGACTGTCCACTGGGGTGGAGTGGGCGGGTGCACGAAGCCTTCCCCCACGCGTTCTTATACGTCTGGGTGAGGAAGATATGGAACATGGTGAGTGGTGAGGATGGTTACACAGGGGCTGCAGCAGCACTGTGTGACCCCACTGCTCTTCCTGAAGATCCACCAGACTTCGGAGGATATCAGTTTGCTCACGCAGCAGCTCCAGCGTTGCATCCCACCACTGCTGGTCTTCCTGCCTACACCTCTGTTCTTCCTGCTGCCACCTCTCATCTTGAGCATCTCTTCTATCCTCACGTTGGTCCCTCCTGTCCTCACGTTCACTGGCATCTTTCCTGTACTTTGTTACCACGTCCTTCCAGTCATTCAGATGAGCTCTTTCATTGCGGGTTACTTCCATGATTTCCGAGAACATTTCGTCTCGCATCTTCTTCTTCCTCCGCCTTATCTGAGCTAGCCTTCGGGATGGAGTAGGGAGGCTTGAAAAATGTGCAGCTGCATGAGGGAGGGAAAAAAGGGAGAGAAGTATTTTAAAAGATACATTTTACAGAACAATGGTTAAACTCTTTCACAGTGAACAACACTATTCACCTTACATAGCACATGTGATTTCACTACAAGTTCGCATTTTGCATCTTGAGTGCCTGCGGCTCTGGTGTTACAGATCTCACAGACGCAGGTCTGGGCATCAGAAGTCAACTTGCATGCGGCCATGGCAAGCCATTGTCTTTCGGCTTCTCCAGCCTTCATATACACAGTGCCCTCTGATGCTTCTTCCTGTTAACATGCAGCAGCAGAAGCCAACCCCCCCTCCAATTCTCTAGGATGATTGCTTTACCCCTCCCTCATCGCTTGGCTGGTATCATGGAAGATCACTGCTAATCACCTTCTTTCCCCCCCCCCACCGCTTGGCTGGTAGCTGGGACAATTCCTGCTAGCCAAACACAAAAAAGCTTAGCACTATCCTTCCTCCCCTCCTCCCGCTTGGCTACATGCAAGGAAGGATTTATTTTAAGCAACAGCCCAGTAGGAAAATGTCCATCTCTGTCCCCTTAATTAAATTCCTGACTTTCAACCAGGTTACCATGAACGATATCACTCTGCTGAGGATTACAGAGCGAGATAAAGAACGGATGTTTCTTGAATGCCAGCAATCACCGGGACCATACACAGCTATGCTTTGTCATGCAATGATATCTGAGTACTTGCTGCATGCATGGCGTGGTAAAGTGTCCTACCATGGTGGACGGAACAAGGCTGCCTTGCCCAGAAACCTTCTGCAAAGGCTTTTGGAGTACCTCCAGGAGCGCTTCATGGAGATGTCCCTGGAGGATTTCCGCTCCATCCCCGGACATGTTAACAAACTTTTCCAGTAACTTTACTGGCCGCGAATGCATCCCAAGCCCTCATGGCAAATCAATCATTAAAAAAACGCTTGCTTTTAAACCATGTTTTATATTTACAAAGGTACACTCACCAGAGGTTGCTTCCATGGCTTCACTGTCTGGGCTAGTGGCTTGGGAGGGCTGGGAGGGTAATTCTGTCTGAGTCACAAAAAGCTCCTGGCTGTCGGGGCTAACGGAGTGCTGTGTGCTCTCTGCAAGGTTGTCCTCCTCTTCCTCCTCATCTTCCCCCTCCGCAGAATCCTCAGCCATGGTTGAGATTACAACCCCCACCTCAGAATCCACGGACAGGGGTGGGGTAGTGGTGGCGCAGCCTCCTAAAATTGCATGCAGCTCAGCGTAGGAGCGGCATGTTTTCGGCCCTGACCCGGACCTTCCGTTTGCTGCCTTGGTTTTCTGGTAGGCTTGTCTGAGCTCCTTAACTTTCACTCTGCACTGCACTGAGTCTCTGGGGTGGCCTTTTGCCATCATAGCCTTGGAAATTTTTTCAAATATTTTTTCATTTAGTCTTTTGGAAAGGAGTTCTGTTAGCACTGAAGCCTCTCCCCATATAGCGATCAGATCCAGTACCTCCCATGCAGTCCATGCTGGAGCTCTTTTTCGATTCTCAGGAGACTGCATTGCTACCTGCGCTGATGAGCTCTGCGTGGTCACCTGTGCTGGTCACAGCTCCACGCTGGCCAAACAGGAAATGAAATTCAAAAGTTTGCGGGGCTTTTCCTGTATACCTGGCCAGTGCATCCGAGTTCAGACTGCTGTCCAGAGCGGTCACAGTGGTGCACTGTGGGATACCGCCCGGAGGCCAATACCGTCGATTTGTGGCCACACTAACCCTAATCCAATATGGTAATACCGATTTTAGCGCTACTCCTCTCGTCAGGGAGGAGTACAGAAACCGATTTAAAGAGCCCTTTATATCGATATAAAGGGCCTCGTAGTGTGGATGGGTACAGCGTTAAATCAGTTTAACGCTGCTAAAATCAGTTTAAATGCGTAGTGTAGACCAGGCCAGAGAGTGTCCCTATGGCCCACTGGCTATTCAGAGCAGCCACTTGACCTCACATTCCCACATCTCAGTTAAGTGGGCGAACCACCAAGATACTAACTATTCTGGGGTGGGTCTCTCTGTGAGTTATGTCCTGGACCTGAGAAAGGTTTGTCAAAATGGATCTATATCCACAAATAAGGTTTTGTTTCAATGAATCTGCATTTTCCGTTGAAAAAATGTTCTATTGAAAAATTCCTGGCCAGATCTATTTGTTAGTCTTCTACTGCAAAAATTTCAAGTATTTAGTGAGGAAGCAGAAAATATAATGTGACCAGTTGCACACTGCAGATAGTCACAGTGAACATTTTGTGAACAACCAATGGCCTGAAAATCTGTTTCCCTAAAATGTTTAGGGGTATTTACAAATAAGTAGAAATCATTGAATTGTTTTTTAAATTATTTTTAAAATTATTTATGTATGTGTATAGAAATCAAAATTGCAATATTTTGTCCTTGCTCTGGGTGGGTCAAAGTAATACTGATGGCTGCTTGTCCTGTGATTCAGCTTTGTATGCAAAACTGTGGCACTGCTTCTCCTTTGTCAATGGGTCTGCAACTTCTTCCTACGCCGCCACCACCCTGGCACATTCTACTCTTGGTGCTAAACCTCAATATTTGGCTGGCTCATAGGCTTGCCCATGAAGTCTGAGTCCATTAGTCCTTGGTACTGGTGTCCTGTATCCCGGGGCAGGCAAACTTTTTGGCCTGAGGGCTGCATCGGGTTTTGTAAATTGTATGGAGGGCCAGTTAGGGGAGGGGGTCGTGGCCCTGCCCCCAGGACTCCTGCCTCATCCAACACCCCCATTCTCTGATGCTGCCCCCCCCGGGAACCCTGCCCCATTCACACACACCCTCCCTGTCCCCTGACTGCCCCCAGAACCCTTGCCCCCAACTGCCCCCTCGCACCCGCTCCAACCCTCTCTCCTTCCTGACTGCTCCCCTGGGACCCCTGGCCCCATTCAACCTGGGGGGGGGGAAGGATAGTACAGTGGTTTGAGCATTGGTCTGCTAAACCCATGGTTGTGAGTTTAATCCTTGAGGAGGCCACCCAGGGATCTGGGGCAAAAATCAGAACTTGGTCCTGCTAGTGAAGGCAGGGGGCTGGACTCAATGACCTTTCAAGGTCCCTTCCAGTTCCAGGAGATAGATATGCCTCTATTTATTATTAACCCCCGGTTTCCCCCCCAGACTGCCCTGACCCCTATCCACACCCCCGCCCCTGACCACCACCCCAAACTCCCCTGCCCTCTATCCAATCCCCCCTGCTCTGTGCCTCTTTATCGTGCTACTTCTAGTCTCAGATGAAACATTGGCTGGGTCTACGCTGCTCATTTGCTTGGTTAATGATCTGTGCAGGCCTGAAATCTTCTAGAAGACTGGCTTCTAGCTGGAACCACAGTTAGACTCTCTCCTTCAGGTATGGCACTAACCTCCGCTACTCCATGTTCACCAGGCTCCTTCTCACCATGTCAGTAATCTGAGGTGGTTTATCAGTTCCAGCTCCATTGTTTGTTGCTTGATTGTGTACTTTCATTATAGCAGCCCTTCCTTTCTCTGACCCAGATTACAAATATTCTTCCCTTGATATTGCTCCTTTTCCTTTGTCCCTGCAAGTCCCCTCTCTAATAGATCCTCCCTGCTTGCCTTCCTTTGGCCTCCATTCTTTCCTCAGTCCCTGGGAAAAGACAGATTAGACAAAAAAGGTGCTCTCTCTAGACCCAACCCCCCAATAACTTTTGCTGCTTTGCCCTGCAATCTGGATTTCAAACCAGTACTCTAGTTGGTGACATTCCAGACAGGTGTTTCCTGGTTGCTGTGGTTACTTCCTGATTGTTCACACATGCAATTCTGGAGCCTTAAAAATTCCTCTTATCCTGCAGGAGTGTATGTGTGGAGAGAGAAGGAGGGTTTGTTTTGTTTTTGGGGTTTTGTACAATGTTATTCAGTGGAATTCATCCTGTTGAGCAGGAAATCCTTCACAGGACAGGTGAAATTTTATACCTTCAGGACTATAGGGGAAAGGAGTTTTGTCTGCAAGTTTCTCTTTGGTGCATTGTCTAGGAGAAATGTTTGTTCAGAATTCATGGGTGCCTTACAACTTTAATATTAAATTCCCCTTAAACGCTAAAGCACTCTTATTAATCTTCTCTGTCCATCTCTTTTTCACCTAGATTTAATCCCCAAATGCTTTTCCTCTGGGTATGTCACATAAATTTCCTGCCATCCCATCCAGATGACAACTGATCATGCTGCAGGTCTCTAAAGCTATTTTGAAGGGGCTACAATACTTCCTTCCACCTCTGACACTTGGCTGCAATAAAGTCAAAGCTGGAGCTTCCTGGTTCTATTGATTCATCGACTTTGCAGTAAAATATCTATTCCTTGCTTCTCATAATAGTTTTTCAGTGATAAAGCCTGCCCAACATTAGCTACACCTGGCCAACAGGATCTAAGTTGCCAGGATTCAGCTGCCTGACCAGTCTTACAGCTACCTGACTGCAGTTTGGTGCTGGTTATGTGATAAGCTGTCGGCTTTTATATGAAAACATTCACACTCCTGTAAATGTTGCTGATATATGTAATAATAGAAAACTGCTAGTCTCAGAAAGTTCTCAAGGAAACTTGATTTTTTGCCTTTACATCTTATGTGCGTGGAGACACCATGCAAAGGATAAACTCATCCATTAAAAGGTGTAGACCTGGGTGCTCTGTTCTGTTGTTTAGCCACCTAATCTTCCATTAACATGGTCTTAGTTTTATGGTGTAAAAGAACACTACAGCTGGTATACCCGTTATTAATTACTCGATATCTGATGCTTCACTTGCATAGCTAGTATTAATGGGTAGAAAATCATAACACCCATGAATGATTATTCCTCTTGAAACACTTTTGCTTAAGGTCTATTCAATCTTTCAAAAGTAATTCAGGCATATTAGGAACTTGCTAATGACCTTCTGCAGATGATGTAAATCTTCCAAAAAAGTAATTATACTTTCCTTAAAAGCTTGTCTCGCTACATCCATCAAAAGTAGATGACATTAACACAGGTGTAATAAGAATGCTAGTGTTTAGATTTGGATACTAGAAACACAGGAACTGTATACTGGATCAGACTAGTGGTCCATTTAATCCATGATGTTGTCCCTGACAGCGGCAGGTACCTGATCCTTTAGAAAAATGAGCAAGAGCACAATTATGGATGTTTATGGAATAAACTGCCTTTTGGGGATATTTTACCCAACTCCCATCCATTAGTGATTGGCTTATGCTTTGAAGTATATGAGGATTTAGATCCCTTATAATGTTTTGAATGGTAGCTGTATATGGATTAGAAACACTTGTCTTTAAAGCCTTTTTCCTGTGGGAGGAGGGTTCTAAAATACAAAATGTTTTATGTTTGTTTATTGTATTACAGTACCATCTAAAGGCCCCAGATAAGATAGAGGCTACATTATACTAGGCTCTGTACATGGAATTTTGCCCTACCTTTGTATAGTAAGTTTGAATAAGCACCTTTAATGAAAACAGTAATGCTGCAGGTACTGTGGGCAGTATTCCTTCCTTCTAACTATTCTTCTTTAGATATATATTTTGTACATAGATGCTACGTTCAGCTGTGGGTGGGGGAATCTTTTCAGTTGTTTCATTGTTGCTTTGTGCCCCCTCCAATCTGTTTGTCTCCCATTTTACACTCAGATTGTAAAGCTCTTTTTGTTATGTATTAGCACAGTATCTAGCACAGTAGGGTCCCACTTTCTAACTGGGCCAACTAGGAGTTATGCCAACACAAATAAATAATAATCTACCAACACACTGTGCCCATTATTTAGGCTGTTATCAAGGTTCAAGGGTGATCATGTAAGATTAATGTAGTGTACTTAATATGACTGTTCAGTGCTATTATTCACCAAACTGCTTAAGTACTCAGCAGGGCATTAGGTGTATCATGACAGTCCCTCAGGGTACGTCTTCACTACCCGCCAGATTGGCGGGTAGCGATCGATCTATCGGGGATCGATTTATCACATGTAGTGTAGATGTGATAAATCGATCCCCGATCACTCTCCCGTCGACTGCTGAACTTCAGCAGTGCAAGAGACGGAAGCAAAGTCAACAGGGGAGCCGCAGCCATTGATCCAGCATTGCGAGGATGCGAAGTAAGTAATTTTAATTCGATCTAAGATGCATCGACTTCAGCTACACTATTCTCATAGCTGAAGTTGCATATCTTAGATCGATTCCACCCCCCACCCCCAGTATAGACCAGGCGTCAGTGATTAACTAAAGATTGAAGGGGCTGGAAGTCGAACTATTCCTTGCGTAAGGCACATACCCCTAAAGAGAGTTCCAAAATGGCCTTCGAGAATTGTAACAGAAAACATGCAATCCTTGTCCTTGTTTGTGCAAATCAATGAATAAATCAGCAGGTTCCAGCTCTCATTGGTACTAATGTGGTGAAGTACTTAACTGAAGACTGTATGCAAGAATGACTTTCTGGTTTTATGATGATTTCATTACCAGATGAGCAGGCAGAAACCTACATGTACATCTTCCTCAGTTAGAAACTGCATCAGGAAGTGGAAGGTGAGGTGACTTAGAAGCCATTCCAGGCATGAACCAGACAAGTGTCTCCTTCAGACTTTGATAGTCTGTGGCAACATCCATGTGAATTGTTGACAGTTGGTGTGATCTGAAGAAATGTATAGCCCATATGCATTGCCTGTGGTGCTTGTTCATCAAAATATGGGAGCCCTCAGGATGGTGATAGACAACAGAAAACTGAACAGTATTACTTAGAAGGATACTTATTCTTTACCTATGTAAGCAGAGTCAGGATGAGCTCTACCCTGACATCTGGTGGTGAATTATGGGGAGTGTGGAAAGGAACTTCAGGTATTTGCATTGGCACACCCACCCCACCTAGCATAGCCCACGGCAATCTGGGATGGTTATTTTGACAGCTCTGGGATCCCCAATTTCTTTGTTATTGGGGCAGGAGGAATAAAGTGTTGTCACCCTGATTATGTGAATGAGGAACTATGAGACTGCTTTATGACAGAGAGTCGCACCATCAATTAAGTAGCACTCACTAGACAAGGGACATGGGTGCCAATACCCAGTGAATTGAGAGAGGTTGGGGACTGGTGTGTGTATCTGGTGGTATGGGCCCCTTTTGAGGGCCTGGAACATCAATTGCACATCCTCCTCTCTCCACTGTTGAAGAGCAGAGCTAATTTTGATTCTATTAGGAGTCCATCTAAAGGCTGCTGAGCTGAATTCAATTTGGGCCAATGGTGCACCAGCACTGGGGTTCCCCTACTACAAGCTGAAGTCACTAAGAGCTGAAATCACTAAAAGAGCTAAGCTAACTGAGCTGAGATCGCTGAGTGCTGTGTTAACTAGTGGGGGAGCCTGAAGATCTGTCACTAAGCGGCTGGCGGAGTGGAGCAGCTGGCAGCACGTTGGAGCAGCCCACGGAACAGTGAGCAGAGCGGTTTGTGGGGACTGCTGGAGCGGCTCATGGGTCGGCCGGAGGAATGGAGCCGGTCGTGGTGAAGGCTGCAGCAGAACTCCACGGAGAGGCGGAGCAGTCAGCCCCAGCCACGTAAGGTGCCCCTTAACAATCTGTGTGTGCACCCCCCTCATTTCCACTCAGGCTGGGGGGTAAAACTCTGCAGATAAACTTCTGAACTCTGGGGTGGCACTGACCAGAGACAGAGACTTTTGAGTTGTTGAACTTTGGGGTGATTGGACTTAAGACCCTAAGGGGAAAAGGACATTGCCAAAGCTGACTTGGTGGGTCTTTTGCTCATGGTTTACGTTATGAATCCTGTATCAGAGGGGTAGCCATGTTAGTCTGGATCTGTAAAAGCAGCAAACAATCCTGTGGCACCTTATAGACTAACAGACGTTTTGGAGCATGAGCTTTCGTGGGTGAATACCCACTTCGTCAGATGCATGTAGTGGAAATTTCCAGGGGCAGGTATATATATGCAGGCAAGCTAGAGATAATGAGGTTAGTTCAATCAGGGAGAATGAGGTCCTGTTCTAGCAGTTGAGGTGTGAAAACCAAGGGCTTGCCAACTACAAAACCAGTTTCTCCTCCCTTGGTTTTCACACCTCAACTGCTAGAACAGGACCTCATCCTCCCTGATTGAACTAACCTCATTATCTCTAGCTTGTCTGCATATATATACCTGTCCCTGGAAATTTCCACTACATGCATGTGACGAAGTGAGTATTCACCCACGAAAGCTCATGCTCCAAAACGTCTGTTAGTCTATAAGGTGCCACAGGATTCTTTGCTGCTGTTATGAATCCTGTTTGTGGTGTTTCCCCAATATGATGCCACATTGTTTCCCTTCTTTATTAAAAGGATTTTGCTACACTCAGACTCTGTGCTTGTGAGAGGGGAAGTATTGCCTCCTAGAGATGCCCAGGGGATGGTATGTAATTGTCCCAGGTCACTGGGTTGGGGGTCTAGCTGGTTTTGCATTTGCGTTATTGAAACGGAGCCCCTGGATACTGAACCCGGCCCTTGTTGCTGCCAACTCAGAGTGGCAGAAGGGTTACACCCGCAATCAAGAAATGGAGGGCTGGAAGCAACCTTGAGAGACCACCTAGTCCAACCCCTTGTGCTGAAGCAGGACTAAGTGTATCTATACTATCCATGACAAATATTTGTCTAACGTAGCCTTAAAAACCTCCAGTGATGGGGATTCTATAACCTCCGTGGGAAGCTATTGCACAGCTTAACTAGCCTTATATTTTGAATCCCCCTCCCGCCAACATCTAACCTAAATCTCCCTTGCTGCAGATTAAGCCAATTACTACTTCTCCCACCTTCAGTGGACATGGGGAACAATTGATCACCATCCTCTTTATAACAGCCCTTAATGTATTTGAAGACTGTTATCAGGTCCCCCTCACTCTTCTTTTCCGAAGACTAAACTTGCCCAGTTTTTTAACCTTTCCTTATAGGTCAGGTTTTCAAAACCTTTTTTCATTTTTGTTGCTCTCCTTTGGACACTCTGCAATTTGCTCACCTCTTTCCTAAGGTATGGTACCCAGAAAGTGACACAGTACTGCAGCTGACACCTCACAAGTGCTGAGTAGAGCGGGACAATTACCTCCCAGGTCTTACATGTGACAGTCCTCTTAATACACCTCAGAATGATATTAGCCTTTTTTGCAACTGCATCATATTGTTGACTTATATTTAATTTGTGATCCACTATCACCTCGAGATCCTTTTCAGCAGAACTACAGCCTAGCTAGTTATTCTCCATTTTGCAGTTGTGCATTAAATTTTTTCTTCGTAAGTGTAGTACTTTGCTCTTGTCTTGACTGAATATCATCTTGTTGATTTCACACCAGTTCTCCAGTCTGTCAAGTTTGTTTTGAAATCTTGTCCTCCAATGTGCTTGCAACCCCTCCCAGCTTGGTGTCATTCACAAATTTTAGAAGCATGGTCTCCACATCATTATCTAAGTCATTAATGGAAATATTGCCCCAGGACTGATCCCTGAGGAATCCTACTAGATATGCCCCCTTTTCCAGTTTGACAGCAAACCATTGATAACTAATCTTTGAATATGGCTATATACCCAGTTTTGCACCCACCTTATAGTTATTTCATCTAGACCACGTTTCCCTAATTTGATTATGAGAATGTGTTGTGGAACCGTCAAACGCTTTACTAAAATCCCCTATCCACTTAACTGGTAACCCTGTCAAAGAAGGAAATTAAGCTGGTTTGGCTGATTTGTGTTTGAAAAATGCATGTTGGCTATTACTTATAAGCGTATTATCCTCTAGGTGCTTACAAAGTGTTTAATTTGTTCCAGTATCTTTCCAGGTATCAACATTAGGATGACAGGTCTATAATTCCCTCTTTGTTCCCCTTTTTAAAGATAGGCATGTTTGCCCTTCTCTACTACTCTGGGACCTCCCCCATCCTCCATGAGTTCTCCATGAGATAATTGCTAATGGTTCTGAGATTGGTTCAGCTAGTTCCTTAAATATCCTAGGCTGAATTTCATCAGACCCTGCTGACTTGAATACATGTAACTTATCTAAATATTTTAAACCTGTTCTTTCCCTATTTTGGCTTGTGTGCCTTCCTCCTTGTTGTTAATATTAATTGTGTTAAGAATATGGTCACAGTTAACCTTTTTACTAGGGCTGTCAAGTGATTAAAAAAATTTATTGCGATTAATTGCACTGCTAAACAACAATAGCATACCATTTATTTTAAATATTTTTGGATGTTTACTACATTTTCAAATATATTAATTTCAGTTACAGCACAGAAAACAAAGTGTACAGTGCTCACTTTATATTTATTTTTATTAGAAATCTTTGAACTGTAAAAAAACAAAAAAATTTTTTTTTCAATTGACCTCTTACAAGTACAGTAGTGCAATCTCTTTACCATGAAAGTTGAACTTACACATGTAGAATTATGTACAAAAACTGCATTAAAAAATAAATCAATGTAAAACTTTAGAGCCTACAAGTCCACTCAGTCCTATTTCTTGTTCAGCCAATCACTCAGACAAACAAAGTTGGTTATAATTTTCAGGAGATGATGCTGCCTGCTTCTTGCTTACAACATTACCTGAAAATGAGAACAGGCATTCACATGGCACTGCTGTAGCTGGCATTGCAAGATATTTACATGCCAGATGTGCTAAAGATTCATATATCCCTTCATGCTTCATCCACCATTCCAGAGGACATGCTTCCATGCTGATGATGGGTTCAGCTCAATAATGATCCAAAGCAGTGCAGACCAATGCATGTTCATTTTCATCATCTGAGTCAGATGCCGCAAGCAGAAGGTTGATTTTCTTTTTTGGTGGTTTGGGTTCTGTAGTTTCTGCATTGGAATGTTGCTCTTTTAAGACTTCTAAAAGCGTGCTCCACCCCTCGTCCCTCTCAGATTTTGGATGGCACTTCAGATTCTTAAACCTTGGGTCGAGTGCTTTAGCTATCTTTAGAAATCTCACATTGGTATCTTCTTTATGTTTTGCCAAATCTGCTGTGAAAGTGTTCTTAAAACGAACATGTGCTGGGTCATCATCCAAGACTGCTATAACATTAAATATATGCAGAATGTGGGTAAAACAGAGCAGGAGATGTACAATTCTCCCTCCAAGGATTACAGCCACAAATTTAATTAATGCATTATTTTTTAATGAGCATCATCAGCATGGAAGCATGTACTCTGGAATGGTGGCCAAAGCATGAAGAGGCATACAAATGTTTAGCATATCTGGCATGTAAATACCTTGCAATACCAGCTACAAAAGTGCAATGCAAACACCTGTTTTCACTTTCAGGTGACATTGTAAATAAGAAGCAGGCAGCAATATCTCCCATCAATGTAAACAAACTTGTTTGTCTTAGCGATTGGCAGAATAAGAAGTAGGACTGAGTGGACTTGTAGGCTCTAAAGTTTTACACGTTTATGTTTTTGAGTGCAGTTATGTAACCAAAAAAAAAATCTGCATTTATAAGTTGCACTTTCATGATAGAGATCACACTTCAGTATGTGTATGAGGTGAATTGAAAAATACTATTTCTTTTATCATTTTTACAGTGCATATGTTTGTAATAAAAATAGTAATATAAAATGAGCACTATGCACTTTTTATTCTGTGGTGTAATAGAAATAAATATTGAAAAGTTAGAAAAACATCCAAAATATTTAATAAATTTCAATTGGTATTCTATTGTTATAAGTGTGATTCATTGCAATTAATTTTTTGAGTTAATTAACTGTGATTAATTGTCAGCCTATCTTTTACTGAGAACTGAAGCAAAACAGGCATTAAACTCCCTCAGCCTTCTTGATGTCATCCATTATTAGTTCTCCATTCCTGCTAAGTAGACACCTACACTTTCCTCCATCTCTTGCTTCTAGTGCATGTATAGACCCTATTATTGCCATTTATGTCCCTTGCTAAGTGTAACTCATTTTGTAATTTAGCCTTTCTGATTTTGTCCCTGTATGCTTGTGCTTTTATTTTGTACTCGTCATTAGCAATTAGTCCATATTTCCACTTTTTGTACGATTTGTTTTTGATTTTCAAGTCTTTAAAAAGCTCCTGATGGAGCCTCTTACTATTCATTCTTATTTTTTCTTTCCAGAGGGATAGTTTGTTGTGGCATCATTCAGTCTTCAGATTCAGAGCCAATTCCTCCCTTTTAGTCAGAATCAAGTCTAAAATGGCTGCCCTCTTAGTTAGTTCCTCCACTTTCTGAAACAAAAAATTGTCCACAATACAGTCCAGTAATTTACTGGACATTTTATATTTTGCTGTATTACTTTTCCAACAGATGTCTGCGTAGTTAAAGTCCTCCTAACTACTTGCTCTTGGATATTTCTGTTGTTTGTTCTAGGAATGCCTCATCCACCTTCTCCTCCTGATTTGGTGGTCTTTGGTAGACCCCCTACCATCTCTGTTTTCTTTTATCTTCATCTAGAGAGTTTCAAGTGGTCTGCATCTCCCCTCCTTCTGAACCTCAGAACAAGTGTATATATTCTTATTATACAATGCAACATCACCTCTCTTTTTAACCATGCCTGTCCTTTCTGAACAAACTATATCACTCTATACCAATATTCCAGTCACGAGATGTATCCCACCAAATTTATGTGATGACAGTTAAGTCATAAAGGAAATATTTGCTTTATTTGCAGGATTCAAATGGTTTGCCATGTTGGATCTGAACAGTGGATATTACCGAGTTCCTGAGAGGCACAAGTTCATGCAAAAATACTTTTACCAAGCCATCTGATAACTGACAATTCAAAACAATGCCTTCATGATATACCAATGCCCTAGCAACCTTTTATCCAATGCTGGAGCATATCATGACAGGCATGAATCTTACTGAAGTTGTTGCATTTCTTAGATCTGTTTCCACTGGGAGCTCTGCATTAGGCCACCATAAACTGGTGTAATTCAGGACTTAATCTGGCTCATAGGCTTTTAGTATCTACCAGTATCCACTGACCATTTGTTTGAGGAGATCAGATTACCAGACACTAAACTCACAAATTCAGGATATATCCAGCTCTAAAAATCTCTTGAAATTTCAATTTTAAAAGGGCAGGAGGCTTTTTAAACCTGACCATGCAGACAGGGAGGCAGAGCATGGGTGAGTAGAGAGCCATATAGGGACTCTCTACATACCCACCACTCTTCAAGTGTGTCTTTACGCTATTCACCTGTCTCTCTGTCTAAGCTGCTATTTATACCTGTACTAATGGGGCTACATGGGTACGTGTATTACATGCTGCAGAAAGAAGCATGCAGGGTAGAAGCACTCTGAGAACTGTGATCCTTTTGGCAAATAAATCATACTTTGTTTTAAAAAAGCTGTCCCTGTGTCACTATTTCTGTCCACAAGCTCCTGAAGAGAAAATTGTATAGATGTCAAGCCTTTTGGGTCTGGTAAATATCACGGTTGGTAACCAGTGGCAGACCCAGTATATCACCAAACTGACTGACTCATGCAATGATCAAACCTTAAAGATTGATTAATTCACTATAAATTAGTAATACAGACAAAAGATGCAAAAACCTGAATGCGGATGCTCAGAGAATCAACACTAATTCTACCAACAGCTATAGACATTTGCAAAGCTAGTGAACAAGCTCACGTCCAAACACAGAGAGTAAGTGGAGCAAACACAAAAATAATGCACCAAGTATAGGAAAAACATGAAATAAAAGGAAAAATGACATCACCAAAGCTCATGCAAAAGCAAATGCACAAATACAAAGCAGAAAAGACAAACAAAATGCAAAAGACCAGTGGATA
Organism: Gopherus flavomarginatus; assembly: GCF_025201925.1. Classification (NCBI taxonomy): domain Eukaryota; kingdom Metazoa; phylum Chordata; order Testudines; family Testudinidae; genus Gopherus; species Gopherus flavomarginatus. The sequence continues at coordinate 91,348,434 of NC_066620.1, forward strand.
CTGTGAAGAAAAATATGACAATGGAAAATACCTTCTGTGATGAAAGCGGGACTTTTCCATAATATTTCTATTAACATGTTTCAGTTTACCCATTTGACTTTGCATTGTTACCCACTGGGTGCACAGGAATTAAAAACTTTCTCATTTGAGACTTAGATAAAGGAACAAGGAACATCGATTGGGCTATGGTGGAAGCCATATTTTATGGTGGAACCCTATTTTAAGATTCCCTGTCTAATGCGAACCTAAAAACTTCAAGATGCTGTATTCCAAGTAATGATTAAATCTACCTTATTTTGAAAAGGTTGTTCAGTGTCACAGTAAGTACTTACTGACATGCATTGCACCCTAGTAAGGTAAAGTCTCTCTCGGGATTCTGACTTTGGTTGGACTCACTGCAGAGAGCCATGGAGATTGCTGGAGCTTGTAGACGCAGTCACAGCATTGCTACCCCTGGGTCTGCTCTGCAAAACATTTTGAATTGACAGATTACTACATCTCTGTCATCTTTAGGAACCACAGATGGCAGCTCATTTGTGTGTATATGCTTGCTTGTGTTAACTTGCAAATAGCTGTCTTGTTTCTTTTTCCTAGTTAAGAAACCTTTAGTTAATCACAGGACTTGCTACAAGCATTGCCTTTGGTGGGAGATCTGAGATACAAATTGTTCTGAGGTATGGGACTGGTCTCTTGGGACTGGAAGTAACCTGAATCTTTTGTGATCTTTGGTGTATAGCATCCAACTACCACTAAGTGCAGCTTGCCAGGGTGGCAAGATAGACTGGAGAGCTCAAGGAGACTGTATGTGGCTCCATGGTAAGACTGTTATAGTGATCCAGGAATTCACATTTGTAACTGAGTTGGGGAACTCTAATTATGGAACATACCACCAGCTTGGGGTGTCTTTCCTGTTTTTTACAGTCTGCTCTGAGGTAGGCGCTTACGGTCCTGAGACACTCCAGACAGTGTGCCATTGAACAAAGAAACAACCATACAGTGTGATGCCAGTGAGATGGGGCTTGGGGCATCACTCCTACAAAAGAGGGATCAGGTAGCTTTTGGGGCAAAAAGTCACTCTTGGCAGCTGAATGAAAGAGAGATCCAAACAGAAAAGGAATGACTTGCCATAAGGTTTGCATGTGAAGAGTGTGACCAGTATGTTCTAAGGTGAGAAACCATCTAAATGAAAATGACCATAAACCAGTAGAGCCTTTTTAAAGAAGCCGCTGCTAGAGGCCCCAAGATGCCTTCAGGTGAACCTCCTTGTGGCTGGGTCTGGGAATTAGCTCTTGCGCCATCTGGCTCCCCCTTCTGTTGGTTGCTCACACCCGGCGCCTCTCTCTCTCTCTCTCCATGACTCAGGGTACTCACCCTTTGTGACTTGACCCAACAGCCACTTCCTCAAGTACCTTCACCTACTACAAACACAAAAGATAAACATGGAGGAGAGTGAAAAACATGCAGCTGAAACTTACATGATCAGCAGGACACAGAAGAAACACAGGCCCAAAAATGACCGGTATTAGAACAGATTCAGAATGCGACACCACAAGAGGAACCAAGTGCAAGGCAGTCTCCTGTATCACCAGAGAGACACTCACTTGTTACAACCTCAAACCACCTGCAACATGCACGCAAGACTTTGACAATACTAAGGTCTGAAAGAACAACTGTCCTAAACACAAAAGAAAATACTTTAGCCCCCAAGAAGTTGAGTTAGTCAAAGAGTTGGTGTTAAATTATATATAAATGATTATATAGACTTTTAAGGGGACAGAATGTGAAATATGTAAGTAGGCTATGCTATTCAGGTTTGATTTTGCTTTCTCAAATGTGACATAAAGGATGTTATGATATTCCCCCAATTGAGAAACGGATAGTACGATTCTGTATAAAGCACTGTGTCTAGGAATTTAGAAAAAGCAGCAAAGAATCCTGTGGCACCTTATAGACTAACAGACTTTTTGGGGCATAAGCTTTCGTGGGTGAATACCCACTTCTTCAGATGCATGTGGTGGAAATATCCAGGGGCAGGTATATATATGCTAGCAAGCAAGCTAGAGATAACGAGGTCAGTTCAATCAGGGAGGATGAGGCCCTGTTCTAGTAGTTGAGGTGTGAAAACCAAGAGAGGAGAAACTGGTTCTGTAGCTGGCAAGCCATTCACAGTCTTTGTTCAATCCTGAGCGGATGGTGTCAAATTTGCTACCCGATCGCGGTTGTACCTCAGTGCTAGGCTGTAGACAATGGATTGTGTGATGTGTCCAGGATGGAAGCTGGAGGCATGAAGGTAGGCATAGCGGTCGGTAGGTTTTCGATATAGGGAGGTGTTAATGTGACCATCACTTATTTGCACCGTGATGTCAAGAAGTGGACCTCCCATGTAAATTGGTCCAGGCTGAGGTTGATGGTGGGGTGGAAGCTGTTGAAATCATGGTGGAATTTTTCCAGAGTCTCCTTCCCATGGGTCCAGATGATGAACCACTGAGGTACAACCGCATCTGCTCTAACCCCTCAGACAGAGACCAACACCTACAAAATCTCCACCAAGCATTCTCAAAACTACAATACCTGCACGAGGAAATAAGGAAACAGATCAACAGAGCCAGACGTATACCCAGAAGCCTCCTACTGCAAGACAAACCCAAGAAAGAAACCAACAGGACTTCCACTGGCCATCACATACAGCCCCCAGCTGAAACCCCTCCAACGCATCATCAAGGATCTACAACCCATCCTGGACAATGATCCCACACTTTCACAGGCCTTGGGTGGCAGGCCAGTCCTTGCCCACAGACAACCTGCCAACCTGCAACATATTCTCACCAGTAACTGCACACTGCACCATAATAACTCTAGCTCAGGAACCAATCCATGCAACAAACCTTGATGCCAACTCTGCCCACATATCTACACCAGTGACACCATCACAGGACCTAACCAGATCAGCCACACCATCACTGGTTCATTCACCTGCACATCCACCAATGTAATATACACCATCATATGCCAGCAATGCCCCTCTGCTATGTACATCGGCCAAACTGGACAGTCTTTACGGAAAAGGATAAATGGACACAAATCAGACATTAGGAATGGCAATATACAAAAACCTGTAGGAGAGCACTTCAACCTCCCTGGCCACACTATAGCGGACCTTAAGGTGGCCATCCTGCAGCAAAAAAACTTCAGGACCAGACTTCAAAGAGAAACTGCTGAGCTTCAGTTCATCTGCAAATTTGACACCATCAGCTCAGGATTGAACAAAGACTGTGAATGGCTTGCCAACTACAGAACCAGTTTCTCCTCTCTTGGTTTTCACACCTCAACTACTAGAACAGGGCCTCATCCTCCCTGATTGAACTGACCTCGTTATCTCTAGCTTGCTTGCTAGCATATGTATACCTACCCCTGGATATTTCCACCACATGCATCTGAAGAAGTGGGTATTCACCCACGAAAGCTCATGCTCCAAAACGTCTGTTAATTTATAAGGTGCCACAGGATTCTTTGCTGCTTTTACAGATCCAGACTAACACGGCTACCCCTCTGATACTAGGAATTTAGAGCGCACTATTCTGAGGAGGTGCTTGATGAAAAAGGGCCTTATATGTAGAGGAAGCAATAAAGTTCGGATCTTACACTGTCTTGACTCTCTCTTTTTATGCTCAAATATTGAACACTGTCCTTCCTCGGCCTCAGAGGGCTCTGCCATTTTGCCTATTTTAAAAATGTGGGCAGCATGGACAGTGAATCCCCATGCAAACAGAAGTTTGCCTCTGAGACTGAAGCTTTCAGTCATTGCCACCTAGTTATGTTCAGGTTCATGTTTGCAAGCCTCACACAACTCTAGTTATTATGCTCCCCCAGCATAATCATTGTGAGCTGGTGCTGGTGCACACACACTTACTTTGCAATCTGCCTGTGTGCAGCTGGATACCAGGATTGTATTTGGCAGCATCATGCAAACCTCATCCATTTGGTGAAGTCATCTACAATAATTATACTTTAAATATGCATTGCAGTTGCCAAGCCATGTACTCATGAAAGACAAACACTGTGGATTTTCCATTCACTTGTGCAGCAAATCTGCCATGTGCTAGGGGTGTGGGGGAGAGAGGTGTATTATAAAACTTACCCCTTGCCTTTTGCAATGCAGGGAAGCTTTGATTAGACATAAATGAGTTTGATCAATGAATCATTAACTTCCATTAAACTTTAAGTGGATTGCCTGACCTGGCTACTTCATTCTGAATTTAATCTGGTGTACACTTGATAATTAGAGTTAAAGGGACAAAAGCTAGAGGCTATCCTTCTCAATCCTTCACACAAAATGGAGTTGAGTCAGCTAATAAGTTAATATTATAGTCAGCTTGTAAAGACAGATGTGTGATTTTCCTTAAAAAATGGACCACCAAATGATTGTCACTTTGCTTGGCTTTCAGAACTGGTTCTGGAATGACCTGTCGTGGCATGTTTAAAGCTCTTATAGCCTCTGTCCCTCCCCCCACATCAGCTGTTGCCCCAGGCTGCGTGGCATGTACTGTAAGGAACTTCTGAAGTGCACTGAGCAAGGCAGTAGAAGAGCCAGGGGTCTACCTGCATCTTGGTAGAAGTGCTGAGGGAGCTGTTCTTGCAGGTAATCAAATGAAAGTGTGGCTTGTGTAGGTCCAGATGCACTCAGGAAGAACTGGAAGAACAACTTCCGATAACTTTCAAAGGCTAGGAAAGGAGAGTCCTTGAAATATTAGCTTTACCAGCAATGGTACGCAAATTGGCTTTCCTTGCGTTATTTTTACATTTTGCACTTGCATGTCAGTTTGTGACATACTGTAATGAAGTAATGCTACATGTAAAGGGTTTGCATCAGCAAAGATGCCTCCAGAGGACTGGAAAGTAATTTCTTGCCCTGCTTTCGCCCACAGTTGAGCTCTCAAGCCTCCGATGCCCTGTAGTGCTGTTCTTCTCTTCTCCTCAAGTAATTTGAGTCAAAGCATTGACTTTGCCACAGCTGGAACCCAGTCTGAGATCCTGGATAACTAAAAACAATCTGCAAGCTGAGTTTAGTTTGTCTAATTTGATGCTGTCCCCATACCCCAATATATTTGAGATGCCTGAAAATATTTTCCAGACAAACTAGGTGGATCTGTATTTATTTTAGTTCTTACAAAAGAACGAGATGAATAGCACAGTAGATAGGTTTGTATTTTAGTTATTACAAAAGAGCAGGACTAGTAGCATAGGAGGCATAGTGCTGTCAGGCACTGGGTAAGCTTCCACTCTTTGCACTGTGCCATTGGGCAGCCATATTATTAATTTATAGAGCTGGTCAAAAAATTTCCAATGTTCTGCGAGAAAGTGTCAATTCCATCATAACTTCCAATGGAAATAAGGGAGGCTGGCTGGCCCTGGCTTGTTTGCAGCCAGCCAGGCAACCTGTTCAGCTGCCTGAGATTCCCAACTCCTCAGCTGCCTGGCTGATGGGCCGACCTGCTTCTATGCACCTTCAGCTACCTGATGATCCAGCTACATGCTTAGTGAGCTGCCCAGCTCCCCACACTGCCTGGTTCCCCAGGCTCCTCAGCTGCCCACTTCTCTGGGATCCATCCCCAGGAGCCTACCTCTCCAGCTCCAGAAATTTTTGAAAAATTCTGTTTTGGTAAAATATTTTGACAAATTCCATTCTGTGGAAAATTTAACATTTCTACAATTCATTTCAGAAATGCATTTTTTTGTGTGGAATATTGTTGATGGGCTGTTCACCCCATACCAGCCCTGAAAAGATGAAGGAAGTGGAGAAAGGGACCAATCAGTGAGATAGGCCACACATGAGGGGTTTAAGCTGGAGAAGCAACTCCTGATTGGAAGCTGGAGCTCAGCTGAGCCAGTGAGGGCTGGGCGAGTATAAAGCTGGAAGCTGGCAACATAAATAGTTGTAGTGAGGAAAGCTGAAGCCACTCTCTTTGTATTGGAGAGAGAAGGAGAGAACCTAGGGAAAGAGTAGGACCCTGATGGCCAGGATCTCAGGGAAGGGCATACCCAGAAAAGAGAAGGGTGGAGAAGAAAGCTGGTTGGTCAGATTAGGAAGCGGCCCAGGGAGAAAACAGCAAGGTTGGGGACTAAACAGACCTTAGCTGTGTGTTTTAGGCTCCCTGGGATGGAACCTGCAGTGGTGGGTGGCCCCAGGTTCCTCACTAGTCACTGACAGAGTGGCAGTGCCTGGACAGCAGGTCAAGTGAGACTCTGTACCCTGGAAGGGGAAACCACATAGTGACCTCGCTGGAGGGTTGAGTCATGAAGAGGAAGTTGCAGCTCCTGAAGCGAGAGAGAATCTACAGAGTGAGATGAAGGACAACAGGTGGAGAGACCACAAGGTACTGGAAGAGAGCTAATTCCTAGAACAGCCAAGGAGAGGCACCACTCACGGTGAGTATACCCTGTGACAGATGAAAATTCTAGTCCTGCACAGTTCTATTAATTTATAATACTGCCTTTCCTCTGCTGAGTGGCATTGCTCATATGAGCAATTGCTCACCAGTGACAGTAAGGGGCTCAGATGCTGGCCCTTTGTGAATGTTAGTCTCTGGGGCTTTCAAATCTCTGCCTTTTATGAGCATTAAAAATCACTTCAAGTGATACAACCTGTTATTTATTTTGGAAAAAAAATGTTTTAAGGCATCAAAACGGTTTCATTATCTGAAGATACACTTAGAATAGGTGCTTGCTCTATATATGGCCCAAAGGACAAATTGTAAGTAACAAAAGCCTTCTTAGCAGGTGGTGGGTAAACGTTTTATGTTTCCAAGAGAAGCCAGACTCCTCTCTCGCCACTTTAAGCAGTGTGAAAAGGTAGTTTACCAGATGTTTACTAAAATGATACAGCATATCTTGCTACCAGCCTAGTTCCACAACTGGGTGCATCTATGAGAAGGTGACAAAGAAATCTTGTAGGTTTGTCTAATAAAACTAGACTGTATTTACTGCTATTTAATATCTTTCATGGCAGGGTCTCACAATCTATGTAAACTCTAAGTATTTGTCTACATGATGGGGTAATGTGCACTACAGTGGTGTTCTTTCTAAAGAGTGCACTAACATGTTGCACATTAATTGCAGACCCTGCAGGTGTGTGCTATATGTTTCCTTGTGTGCTTTAATCTAGTGCTGTTTGAAATCAGCAGGTCCGCATAACTTGCATCCAAGAGATTTAAAAGAGCTGGCTGAAGACCTTGCTGGACCATTAAGGTTGACTTTCAATAAGACTTGGATCACTGGGGAGGTTCCAGAAGACTGGAAAAAAGCTAATGTTGCACTAATATTTAAAAAAGGTAAATGGGAAGATCTGGGTAATTATAGATCTGTCAATCAGACACTGATCCCAGGCAAGATGATGGAGTTGCTGACATGGGTATTGAATTAATAAAGAAATTAAGAAGGGTAATTAATGCTAATCAACATGAGTTTATGGAATATAGATCCTGTTAAACTAATGTGATTTTTTTAATGAGATTACAAGTTTGGTTGATCAAGGTAATAGAGTTGATATAATACACTTAGACTTTAAGACATTTGACTAAAAATCTAGACAAAATATAAAATTAACATGGCACACATTAAATGGAGTGAAAGCTGGCTTACTTCTCAAAGTGTACTTGTAAACAGGGAATCATCATTAAGTGGGTCAGTTTCTAGTAGAGTCCTGCAGGGATCAATTTTGACCCTACAGTATTTAACATTTTTTATCAATGATCTGGAAGAAAACATAAAATCACTACTGATGGAATTTGCAGATGGTACAATAATTAGGGGAGTAATAAATAATGAAGAGGATAGACAGATCATTAATAAAGAGTGGTCTGAATCACTTGGTAAACTGAGCACAAGCATCTTAATACAGCTGCATTTAAATGTATAGATCTAGGAACAAAGAATGTAAGTCAGACTTACAGAATGATTAACTCTATCTTGGGAAACAGTGACTCTGAAAAAGATTTGGAGATGGTGGTGGCTCATCAGCTGAACAAGAGCTCTCAGTGTGGTGCTGTGGGAAAAAAACCTAAAGCAATTCTAGGATGCATAGAAAGGGGAATCTCGAGCAGAAGTAGAGTTTTTTTACCTCTGTATTTGGGACTGGTGCGACTGCTGCTGGAATAGTGTCTAGTTCTGGTGGCCACAATCCAAGAAAGAGGTTGATAAATTGGAGAAGGTTCAGAGAAGAGCCGTGAAAACGACTGAGAGATTAGGAAAAATGCCTTATAGTGATAGACTCAAGGAGCCCAGTCCATTTGGGTTGCCAAAGAAACAGTTAATGGGTAACTTGATTACAGTCTGTAAGTACCTACTGAGGACAAATATATGATAATGGGTTGGCAATCTAGCATACAAAGGTATAACAAAATCCAATGGCTGGAAGTTGAAGCTAGACAAATTCAGACTGGAAATAAGGTGCATTTTTTTAAGAGTGAGGATAATTAACCTTTGAAGAATTTAATAAGGGTCGTGGTGGATTCTCTAACACAGACAATTTTTAAATCAAGATTGGATGTTTTTTAAAAAAGCTCTACTGTAGGAATTTTGGGGGGGAATTTGTATGGCCTGTGTTATACAGAAGGTCAGATTAGATGATCACAATGGTACTTTTTGGCCTTGGAATCTATGAAAGCACACTAGGGAACTTTTAGAGCACTCCAGCAGGGTCTAGGCAGACCAATTAATGTGCAACGTGTAAGTGCCCTTTAGAAATCACACCCCCATAGTGTGCATTACTCCATGTTGCCATTGCCATGTCCCATGTCTTACATCAGTCATCTGAGGCAGATAGTGGTCTTAATATTATGACCATTACAGGTAAACTGAGTCACAGAGAAATTACTGCAAGTGATTTGCCCAAGTCAAGGGTGAACTTGGAAATGGACCACAGAATCACTGACTCCCACTATCCCTGCCCTAACCACTAAAAGCAAACACCAACGACTGCCTCTCTAGAAACTGTTAATCAAGGGAGTACTTTATCTGAGGCCTATTGATTGGGACCCCAATCCTACATTGTTTCATTGTGACACCAAATGGGTGCAACAGTCTGCTATGTGGATCACAATACAGCAGAGGTCGGCAACCTTTTAGAAGTGGTGTGCCAAATCTTCATTTATTCACTCTAATTTCAGGTTTCGTGTGCCATTAATACATTTTAACATTTTTAGGTGGTCTCTTTCTATAAGTCTATAATATATAACTAAATTATTGTTGCATGTAAAGTAAATAAGGCTTTTAAAATGTGTAAGAACCTTCATTTAAAATTAAATTAAAATGCAGAGCCCCCAAACCGGTGGCCAGAACCCAGGCACTGTGAGGGCCACTGAAAATCAGCTCACGTGCCGCCTTCGGCACGCGTGCCATAGGTTGCCTAGCCTTGCAATACAGGATTGGAGCCTGGGAGATGAGGAAGCACCTTATCTTTTAGAAATGGCTGAGAGGAAAAATGCATGAGAAGCAAGACAAAACAGAAGGGAAAGGAAGAAGGTGCCTCTTTCCTGCATCAGAAATACAACATGGTGTCTTTGAACATGTGGGAAGTTTCCATAACCATGGTTTTAAAATGCAGGAGGCTCCTGTGAAGAAGGAGGAGCATGAGGAAGACAGCTGGTGTTCCCTGAACCCTCCTTGCTCCTAATGTACTCATCAACAGACTCCTCCACCTCAGACATGCCCCCGCCCCTTCAGCAAACTGAACCTGTAGCTCTGTAGCCCACCATTAATTCATTTGAGCTGGCACTGTAGCATACAGCCTCTGAATAGTTCTGTGCCTGGTGGAAACATTTCACTTCAGTTTGCTGGCCTGGTGAATTGTTTTTCTTGGCTAAGCTGAAGCAAGGATACATTTGGGTTAATAGGTTTCTTGTCAGTGCCTCTCTTGCTTTGCACTTGTTAGTAGGACTCAGGGGAAATGCAAGCTGTGAGGTTTAAAAAACAAGCAAATTGGAAACATTTCCAGGACTTGGGCCACATAACAATTCCCTTGTCCTAAAGCATAAAGCTTGCTATCCCCACCCCCCAGCTCACCCACGGAGTGCAGTCAGCAAGAGGTCTAAGAAATAGCCTCTCAGATTCTGCGAAAATTTCTGCATGGTCTGTAACTTGCTAGATTTTTTAATTAAGCAAAATGACCCAAAATCTTGTTAATTGACTTAGATAACTGGGGTGAAAGGTAGAGATAGAAACCTACAGAACTTTGAAGGTGGCACGTGAGCTGATTTTCAGTGGCACTCACAGTGCCTGGGTTCTGGCCACCGGTTCGGGGGCTGTGCCATGTATTGTTTTTCACTGGCCCTTTTTCTTAATAGCAAAGAACCGTACAGCTCTTTCTTTAGCATTTTCCTCATTCTTATATATATTCCACACATAGGGATCCCATTGTTCAGGAAGCTTTAAATACCAATGGCAAGAGGCAATCCCGTACCCCAAAGAACTTACAGTTTAAATAGATACTACAGACAAAGGGTGGAGAGAGGCAACATTATCCCCATTTTGCAGATGAGGCACAGAGATCACTTTAATTTCATCCAGGAAATCTGGGGCACAGTTAGGAATTGAACCTAGCTGTCCTGAGCCCCAGTTCAGTGCCTTTCCCTCAAAGCTAGACTTCCAGAAGTAAACATGTACTAAATAGCAAGTCTCTTAATATTATACCTCCTTCCTCTCTTGTTGTGTTTCCATTTTTTTAAACAGCATCTTCTTTCTTCTCATTCTTTCTCATTCCTATTTGTTCATTCTCCATTGTCCATCCTCCTTGCTCGCTCCCTTCTGACAATGTCTGTTTCTTTGAGCAGGTGAGGAGTAAAGGGGATAGATAAAATAAAATAAGGGGCACACATTCCCTGCTCTCCCCTTTATATTCCATTCTGTCTCTCTCCACTCCTGCCCTGCTCCCGGACTCAACAGCTCCTTATCCTCCCCATGTTTAAGAACCCCCTCCCTCCCGTGATGCCTCACTCCTGACTCCTCACTGGGTTTCACCTTTTCTCTCCTCCCTCCCTTGTGGAATATTGCTTCAGCTGTTGATGGTGTGGGAAGCGAGATTGTGTTTTCCTCTTCCAACATATTTCCTCTTGTTTTCCCCCTCATGGGGAGTTCAAGGTGTATTGGTTCCAGGGTCCTCCCTTTTAGCCTCTTGTGCAGTGCAGTTGAGAAGACTACTCCATTGCGCTGCCCTCTCTTCCCTTGTGGCTGGAGACTATATTGAAGCTCAGATACAGTCTAGCAGACCATGGAGGAGGGGAGTTCACAGAAATCCTAGTAGTGCCCCCATGTCAGATATCAGTCCCAAATGGGGTACCCTCAGCTACAGACTTGCCAAGCCCAATTAGCAAGTTTTTGGCAGCCATGACAGATATCAGTGATTTTTCAGGTCTAATGTTCATTCCTAGTGATCAGTTCATATGTTGAATTCTATCTCTGCATTGGAAAGAGTTGGAAACATTCTTGTTTTAAAAAAAATTAAATGCAGAAATTAGCCCACAAATTGTTGATATATACTCTTTAACCAGTGCCCAAAAGAATGTGCTATGCAAGTTGTGGAACAAATAGAAAGATCTGGCCCCTAACAGAAGAACTTAGAATCCAAAATAACAGTGAAGACAACCAAAACAAGGGGTGAGGGTAAAGAAGGGGAGAGCATGAGGCATGCACAAGAAGAGCAGGTTGTAATTTTGCTTGGCTATGCACACTTCATAGAGTTGCAGAGTTTAGTGTAGGATAATAGCTGAACTGGTGGGGGTGGGACACTGGACCAAGAGTCCGGAGATGTGGGCTGTATGCCTACCTCTGCCAGTGACCATTTCACCTTTCTGTGCTTCTGTTTCCCTTCCTACCCTTTGTCAGATTGTCAGCTCTTTGGGGTCAGGGCTGTCTTTTGCTATGTGTTCATACAGTGCCTAACACAATGGAGTCACAGTCTCCGTTGTGGCCTCTGTTGCTATCCTAATTCAAATACTAATAGTTATGGCTTTATTTTGGGAGTGGATAATAAGGAGAAAGGAAGATAAGGGGTGCTGCATGTGGCAAGGCGTAGGAGGGGAATCAATGGAGACAGACGTTTAAGGGAGAGAGAGCCAGGGTCAGGTGACGGTATATAGAGACAGAGGGAAATGACTGATTTCCCCCACCCCACCCCAGTCAGTCTGTTTGCCTCCACCGCGTACTTGCACTGTAAGCTCTTTGGGGCAGGGATCATCTTTTTTTTCCCTGTGTTTGTTCAGCACCTAGCACAATAGGGCTCTGGTCCACGACTGGGGCTCCTGGTCACTGCTGCACTACAAACAATCAATAACCATCATAAGGAAGGTGAGCCAGATAGTGGGCAGAAGCCTGGCTACAGAGTGAGGTGAAGGTCAGGACATAACGGAACAAGAGAAACTAGTTCATGTCAGAGGTTCAGGAGGAGTCCTGATGATGTCACAGGCTTCTCAGCTTGGTGAGAGCTGGAAGTGGGAACCTGGAGTGTTTGCTTCTCTCTTCTTGGCGCCTGTTGGTGATGCTGTGCTCCTGAGAAAAGGTCAAGTATGTGGCTACTAGGGTCTGCCCCTGAAAGATTCCTGGATCCTGTGCGGGAGGGGCACATGGATCTCCAAATTGAGGGCTTACAGCTCAGTAGACCTGAAAGGTCAGCCCCATTTCCTATTATAGGCTTTGGCCTTCTGCCCCAGCTCCTGCTGAGCCATTGACTCTGTAGGCACTACATGTCCTATAGGCAGGGGTGGCAATACAATCGATGCTGTACTTGTGGTTCTGCACAGAGTTGACACGATACTGGAGGGCTGCCAGTAACCAAGGTTGATGGTAGCATTGTTCACTTACATGAGAAAGGCCTGGAGGCCGCTGTGTAGTTGTAGATATTGTGATGAGCTGATTGCCTGCCTGTGATATAAGCTAAAATTCCCATTGGATTTTTCCCTTGGAAGGAGACAAGGCAGAGGAAGATGTATTTGGCCTGCAGTGCTTGGGTGAGTAAATGCATGAGCAGCAAGGAGATCTGAAACAAACTTCCAAACCTTTTAACCTGGCTGGCCTTTGAGTGGTTATTTTCTTCACCCAGTAGAAATGCTGCCCAGCAGGATAATATGTGGAACAAAAGGTAAGGCTGTCTAGTGAGGCAAAATATTTTCAATTCCCTAATATGATGGATTCAAACTTTTATTCCCTTTACCATTTGTAAATGTGACTGACCTGCAGAATGGTTCCTAGCACAGAGTATACATACTCGGCACAGATATAAGCTAGCTGCCAAATTTGAATTCCTACCGTGTCCTTTTGATCAGTCTATGTTATTTCCTTTATACTATATTCCTCTGACTGGTCTTAAAAAAAAAAAAACAAATAATCTTTCTGGAAACATGACCATGTTGCAGCATTACACCACCCTTTCCTACAAACTGGATCCCAAGATAGCGTTACACAGTTAAATAATACAAGGAAGTATAAAATGGTGGTGTTAAAGACACTATACGGTGAATAAATTAATCACTCACAAGGCAGACAGAGTTTGGGTCATGAGGCTGATAACTGGGGGAGGGGGGGAGGGGAAAGAGAAATTAAGATGTAGATAGGAGGGAGAAGAGATGTTAAAAGAAATTTGTTTGTAGAAGGTGGAGAGCTGACGAGCTGTGGAGATACATAAAGGTTGATGCAATGTACTGGTGTCAATGTGTGACTCTCAAGGTGATCTCTTTAAAGGGGTTACATTTCATTTTTGAGAATTATGTGCTATTTGTTTCAAAAGACCTTCTTTAGTAAACCGTGCTATTGCCTGGATTGTGTTGCTGATTAAAGCTAGCAAAATGCCCGAGTGCTTTGGGCAAGTCAGGGGTAAAGTATTACAGGCATTACAAAATGTCAAGAGACTTAAGTTAGCAGTGCTGTTAATGCCTCCCACAATGGCCAACATTTGTAGCCCTAACAACTGTTGTCAGTATGATAAAGAGAAAGGTGCACAGTAGCCATTTGACAACAAGTTGGGAGCTCCTGAGTTCTAATCCTTGATCTGATCATTTCTCTCTGGCCTTGAGCAAGGCTTTTCCTGCCTCAGTTTTCCCCCCATAGCATGGGGATAATACTTCTATAGCTATCTCAGAGGGGTGTGGTGTGAGTTTAATGATGTTAAAGGGAATTGAAGATGAAAGTGCAAATTACTATTATTAATCTATGGACAATTTTTCCTTTTATTTTTTAAAGTAATTTAGACTGTTTGGTTCTGTGACACTTTGGTAAATGGTCCACTTGATTTAAATATTATTTGCATGAGTAGGTGCTCAGAGAAAGGGCAAAACGTTTAGGAAAGCATAGGTGAGTTAATAAAACATTTCTTATAACATAAACAAATATGCATTTTTTACTGTTGGAAATGCCTCAGATCCAGTTGGTGTGGCCATATTGTATATAAATTATAAAAATTCAGAGGGGTGCCAAAAATATTATTGATGCCAGTATGTAAAACAATGATATATGCTCTCCTGGAATTCTGGGTTCAATTGTATTCACCCATTTCAAACAGGACATAGTATAGACAGAAGATGTTCAGAAACAGATGAGGAGAATGACTAGGGCATGGAATGACTTGTATATGAAGAGAGATTGAAAAGATTGGGACTGTTTTTTTTGTTCAGTAAGGAGACCAACAAGAATGGGTATGACTGAAGGATATAAAATAATGAATGGTATCTTAGACCCCAAGTTGGTGGCCAGTAAAAAAAAATCTTTAGCTATATTGTGGGTTCCAGGTATTGCTTGTCCAGAAGACTCAAGGGGCGTAAGGGTACTACAGCACTATATAGATTGCTTCAGTCTAATGTGACTAGGCATCTTGTTCTTTATGAGATCCAGGCCTAATCGAGAGACAAGCTACATGAATATTGCATCCAAAAGAATTATTATAAATGAATGTTAAGGTTGCTAGGTCGGGCATTCAGAAGTTAGAAAATGCCAGAGTAAATGTTGCCCATGCAACATTGAGTCAACCCTGTAACAGGGTGGTCTGGGGCCAGCCAGCCCTCTTTAATTATTAAACCCACCTGGGAAGGGGTCAGATAATCCCCATCATGAGCAGAGAGAGCTTAGCTGGAGGAGAATGGCAGGAAACACGTGGCTTCTGGCTCTGGAGCAGAGGGAGAGATGCCACTGCTGCAAAGGTCTTGGAGCCTCTACGTGTTAACTTGTTGGTCAGAGGGGTATGTTACTTTGCCAGTTTTGTGTTTGAATTAATAAGTCATGCTCTCAGGGAAGGGCCTGAAAGAGACTTAGGTGTGACTTTAGTCCTTCCTGGGCTGGGGGTGACTGACCCCTTGTACATATGCATTATGTCAGAAGAGGTGTTCTAGATGGCCATGTCCCCCACAACATTGTGGAATTACTGTGTTCCTTCCCCTACTTCCTTCAGCTTCAGGAATACAAGGACTGGGATTGTGGCTGCTCCCTTTGCCGGGCTAGAGGGGATGAGTGGGAGTTTTTCTCGTGATAACCTAACTCTTTGCACTCGCGAAGGGCTATCAAGAATCTGGCCCTAAGTCGCTTACCCAAAATCACATAGAATCAGTGGCAGAGGCTGAACCACCCCGCAACCTAAACCAAAGGACTAGCACTTTTCCTTTTCTTTTTAATGCAACAGCTAAGGAACATTTATGAACTGCCAGTCACTGAGAGAATTCTTAAACCTTAAAAGCATTACTTTAAAAAAGCAGCATGGTTATATTCAGGCAGCAGTGACACTGCAATGGCTGTTGTGTCACATTTTATCTTCCTTCACATGATGCTGAAGGGGCAATGTAATTGAAAGGGAAGACATCTTTTGGGCACCCTATTACCCTGCTAGCAAATGCAATAGAGCCATCTGGACTGGTGTGGGACATGAGGGATGGAAAGTGACCCCATCGCTCTGCCTGTCTTAGAAAAGAAAAGACAGTGTATACACCCTGTCAAAGGCTTCTGCCTCTGGTGCTAGCACCAGAACTGGCACTGGTGCACCTGCTCCTGCCTCCTGTCTGCTCTGGGGAATAAAAAGCACAACAGCCAAGAGGAGTTGAGGCAGCTACTGCTGAGCAATGAGTCTCCAAGTGATGCTTCTGTAATGTCTGGATCTGAGCCCAGTAGTGGCTCCATGCACAGCAGTGACATGTCTGTAAATACCAGAACATCCCTGCTCTTCAATGCGATAAGCCAAGTTCGTCACTGCTGTATGCGGGTGCAACTCCATTGACTTCAGTGAAGCAGCATCCTCTTACTAGGTGTATTTTGGCCCAACGTATTCTCTCTTTACTGATGTACTAGTGCTTGACAAAGCAGTGCCCCACTCTGTGCTATCCCATACTGGTATATAGACTTGCCTGCCCACTACTGCACCTTACCTGCTGTGAATGGTTTTTAACTTTTCATCCAGACTGTGCCTGCATCCTTCCTATTAGCTCTGACTGCTCCTGGCCTTTACTGCTGTGATGCTCTCTCTCTGCTTCAGAAAATTCCTCCCTGATGAAGATACACTTCAGTTACACCATATTGCATTGCATTTTCCTTGTAATGCTCTGCTTCTTTCTAACCTAAATCTGTATTTGAATGCCTTTTACAGATCCCAAATCTGGATTTTCACCAATTGTTACATTTGGAATCCAGGCACATAGGATGTATGAGGTGCTTTGACTTCAGTTAGGGTTTCAAAAGGCCTCAAAATAATTGGCATGTATACATCCGCGTTGTGAAGTTGCTATGTTATCCTGACTTGGCATGTCTGTGTAGTAAGGTCACAAACCTTGCAACCTTTTATAAGAGCTTGCAGATAGAGAGGTGCTACAATCGGCCTCATACCTCTCTATAGGTACACATTGAGCACCATGATATTGGAGTTATAATCCTTAAGACAAAGTATTATGTTATTTTAATGCACTAAATATTGTCTAGTCCTAATGGTGTTTTATGTCACCTGTACCAGTCAGTTTCTGTACTGGGGAGGAGGGAAGGTCTGTTCCCATTTGGAGGAATACAGAGCTAGTCTTGTCTCATCGTATCTCTGCTCCTGCCAAGAACTAGCTCTCCTCAACCAACCTGCCTAGGACCTTGGTCAGCTTTATTCTTCCTGCCAGCTCTTGTCCCCTGTCTCCTACCAGGAACAGCTGGGAAGGAATAGCTCAGGCAAGTGGCTACTATCAGACATGGAGAGGATGTCCTGGTACAGACCATAGCAAAGCTTTGTGCTGAAGAAGCATCTTACAGCAGAGATAAGGTGACTTGGTGCTTTCTGGGAAGGGATGAAGTTCTTCAAAAGCTTTGCGGGAGCAAGGGGTTGATCAGATGATGGCTACACTGGTGGGGCAGAGTCTCATTTAGCAGCTAGGAGAGAGAGGCAGAGACTACAAAGAGAATGAGACTGGCATGGCTTGATGGGTGAAGGAGAGCATCTCAGCTTCTGCCCCTGATCTGAACGTTCTAAGGGTTAATTGTGACTGATTCCATGTGTTGCGTTTACAATAAAAAGAAATGAAATAATGGTTTAAAAATATCACTGAGAAAATGGCTCCATATCCAGAATATGACACACATTCTTGGCACCAACAAAGGACTTATGGAAACTAACTGCAATCATGGGAACAAGCCCAACTCTAAATTTCTAAATGACATAGTAGGATCTCCTGATTGCAGTACTTGGCACCCTTATTATCAGGACATTTCACAATTTAAAACTGGGCTTCGGTCCAGGGTTGCAGTTAAGTCTCTGGGAAGTACATGTGCCAATAATGTTCCAGGCCAACATGTGCTCATTGTCAGTGTTAGTGATGCAGAACTCCTTTCAAGGTGGCCTGATTGGGAGAGAATCAGAAAGCCTGATTGTTTCATGTTTGTGAAAGCTTCATTTCTGTTGCATAGTTAAAAACAAAACAATCATAAGCAGCATTTCTGTAATGCCATTTTTCACTCAAAATTAAAAAAAGTTCACTAAAATTTATATTTAAAATGCTAATTTATATTAACGTATTACTGGTTGCTGTTGATTTTGAGGGGAAATAATGACATTAGAAGCAGACTCCTTCTGAGGCTCAGGACTTGATGGCCCGCTGAGACTAGTCATGAGGATCAGAGATTTTCACCTCTAAGTTGCCAGTCTTTATCTCAATGCTGATACCAGTTGGCACCTGTATTTTCATTCTCATCAAAGCAGCAAAAGATTGGTTACATCACACAGACTGAACTGCCTACTTACCTCTAGAACTGGTCTTTCCATGTCAGGCTTGAAGCACATGGGGGTTGCAGCATAGAGAAGTTAATGAATCTACATAAAGTCTGTTTTGCAGACTTTAAAGTAACACTTGGATAGGAAGATGAAGTTGCTGTGTTCCTACCTCTAGACATCCTGGATATGAACAGTGCGTTTTCTTCATTGTTTTGTCTCCTCTCTTCACTTTTCCATCTTTCCCTCCTAATTCTCTGAAGCTGGGTTGCAAATTGTCCATGCATAGCTAAAATTCCCATTGTGAAAAATCTGAAACTGCACGTCACCTCCCCGACTATAAAACTGCTTCAACGAGCTGTTGTAATGGCCCAGTCAGTAATCACTGACCCTTGACCTCATGGAAAAGAGGGGAGGGAGCCATACACATACTTTGACTTCCCAGTACTTTTTTACAGGGAGAGTTAGTATAGAACACAGTTCTCAGAAAGAGCATGGAAATTAAGTCCTCCTTGTTTCTTTGGATTATACCTCATTGGTAATCTATGGGGTTAGAATGACCTCAGAGGAACAAGACACATATATGGAAAGAAGTCACTGAAATAGTCTAATGGGAGGGAGAAACTCTGGAAATATACAGCTTCAGCTTACAAACAGGCATTTACTCCATTGCAATCTACAGTATGGTGCTCATCTTTCAGGTCATAGAGTACTAGTCTGTGGAAATTGTTGTGGTACAAATTTTATCAGGGTTCTGTTAGCCATTGGGACCTGGCCCACTGATGGTCTCATATTGAATGGGATGGCAGAGGAAATACTGAGCATGCCCCGATCTGCTCTTTTCTGGTGGGATGCCAGAAGGCAAACTATCTAGTTTATAGCAGCAGCCAGAGGTGTCAAATCAGTGGACTTGGCAGCATGATTTTATACACCAGAGAGAGAGAGGGCAATAACATGTGAAGAATGATTATAATGAGGGAGAGATTGAAAAGGACTAAATGCTTCCCAGAAAAGTGGATATAAATGCTGGATGATAAAATGGTGTTTATGTGAACCAGTAAATCAGGTATTTTTTTTAAGGTGCTTATTTTACCTGGATAAAAACCAAGTATTTCTGTTTCAAAAGTTGTCAGATATCAAAGCATTCAGGAAGCGAGTGGTTTGTGCTAGAGAGCAACTTGTGTTCTGAGATTAATTAAAGTCAGTTTGTGGTTGGCAATCAAAGACAAAATGTCTCGCCACAGTCATTCGGTCATAAATCTCCATAATTTCTGTGAACCTCCCAGAGGTTATCATCATTTTAGGTTTACTGGTTTTTTGGGCAGAGTTTGAGGGTGAGGGGACAAACTTTTAAGGGCAATGTTGGGGAAAGAAAAAGCCTGTTTGTGGCTCTCTATCTGCTTGTATTAGAAATGGGGAGGGAGGACCAGATAATATAGAAACATTCCTGGCTAGTAATGCTTTGTGCAAAATTGTGGGAGATACTTTTCCCCCTGCAGAACATATCAACATTGTGATGTTGCATCATCGTGGGATGTGTGCATAATGATATAGCCCTAGAACTGGATCTCTGTGTCATGACATTGCATACATTTCATGATACAGCCTCAAAAATCTTGTGATGCCAGAAATGGTAGTGAAGAGAATTTTTGAAGATTTGGGGACTGGTCCAGAAAGTGGAACACTTTCCTAGGGGGAAATACTCAACAGGAGCATTGAATGGGATTTTCTGCTTGGTATTCTTCAACAATGCTATATGTATCTTGTGTGGTGCCCCATCCTCTTACTAGTCAGCCCTGGAGTGGGGATCTATTAACAGCCTCCGAGCACTGTAATGGTCTCCCCTCTTCTCCCTTTAATAAGAGAAGTAGTTGGTGCATATTTTTGACCAGTCCCTTACATAGACTCATAGACTTTAAGGTCAGAAGGGAGCATTATGATCATCTAGTCTGAGCTCCTGCACAATGTAGGCCACAAAATCTTACCCATCTACTCCTGTAACAAACCCCTAACCTATGTCTGAATTATTGAAGTCCTCAAATTGTAGTTTGATAGACTGATAGACTGCAACTATGCTTATTGCTGTATTTGAAGGCAATGAAACATCTTTGTGCAGACCTCTGGACTACTCTGCTTAGAGGCTATATGGTTTGGAGTATTGATCTCCCCGTTTACCCCATATCTGTGTGCCTCTCACTTCCTGCTTCTACTATAATTTATTATTCTTAAGATACTGCCAGGGATGTGCTAGGCTTATTACCGGCCTCAAAAGTCTTTACCCTGAGGAATTTACAGTTTAAGGGCCAGACTTTCCAAAGAGCTCAATTTGCATTTAGACATCAATCTAACATGATGTGTGCTAGTGTCACATTTCATTTACACTACTTTTCTTTACATATCACCCCAATTCTCCATTTGCACATTCTTTGTTTAGGGTGTTCACGACACCCTTACTCTTAGTGCACACGTAGTCTACATCTACACTGTGAGCTGGGGTTTGATTCCTCACGTGTGTGCACATACTCATACTAAAGCAATGAGAGATGAGAGCACACATAGTGTGCTGAGTTCTTTGGAAAATCTAGCCACTATCTTTTGTGCCTAAATGGGAAAAATCTGGCTCTGACTGTGGGTGTAGAATGGCAGGTACGAGCCCAGCGTCTGTTCTCAGTTAAATTATCAGGTGGAAAATTGAGGACGCTCATATTCAAAGGTGGAAAATTCAAGACTTGTAAAGGAGATACTTTTTCATCCAATGCCTATTTAGACTGTGGAACTCATTGCCACAGGAAGTCATTGAGGCCAAGAACTTTCCAAGATTCAAAAAGGGATTGGACATTTATATGGCTAACAAGATGTTACCATCATTAATTATAACAATATCTTTAGAAGGAATATTAAACCTTCTGCATCAGGACTTTTGCCAATCTTTAACTATTAGTGATTAGGATGGGACTGAATGTGGCAGGTTGGTTACCTTATCACACATCTGCTTACTGCATGGTTCTTGCACCTTCCTCTGAAGAATCTGGTGCTGCCCACTCTCAGAGACAGGATATTGGATAAGATGGTCCTTGGGTCTGAGTGCATATGGCAATTTCTATGTTGTTATGAACAGAAAAGTAGGAAGGAGCTAAGTCAGGCAGGGTCTTGAAGGCTAGGACAAGTATCTTCCAACCAATGTGTAAAGTGAGGGGAAGACAGTGAAGGGATTTCAAGAACATGATACAGCCAGAGTCAAAGATTTTTGTTGATCTTTAATTTCTCCTAGACTAGGAGCTGAAGAACAAAAATACCAATACAGAGGCAACTTCTTTTGTTCTGAAAATGCTGTATGTATTCACTTCTTATGAAGGGTGGATAATTGATTGTCTTTTATTTATCCATATAACAGGTGGTGGCAATGCAAGCTCCAGCATTACTCTGCCAACATCCTCGATCCTTGTGCTGTAGAGATCACTTCTAGGATGTGTATATAGTTTAATTTCATGCCCATTCCATCTTTGGCCTCTCTATTGGGACTGCCAGCAAGGGTGCCCACTAATGCCACATGTGGTGATGGTTTCTGTGATGTGGACCTTTCTCCCCTGGGAACTGGACTTTGCCACTGTATAATTTCATATATGGTAAGTCACTGAAGAGTTGAAAGGTGATAATAAATTTCTGTCCCTATTGACCTTGCCTGGATTTGAACCAGTGATCAAGAGGTGAAAGGCTCTTTAATCAACCAACTAATCCTATAAGTCATCCAGTTCAGAAAGGATTATTTTATTTCTAACAGTTCTTCTGTCAGTTTGTAACCAGGAAATAAGGGACATCTCACTTTCTTCTGAGACTTCATGCCTACTTTCTTGACTGATGATGTATGGATGAGAATCCAGCCTTTGCGATTTTTATCCAGAATCAACCATTGACTATTTTGATTGTTGCCCATTCCTCTTTTCACATTTGTCCATTTCTACTATGGGTTCAGTAATAGAGAAAAATCAAATAGAATTACTCATAGTACAAGTCACAGCTACTTAAAGCTGCCTTTACTACTGCTAATTTTTTTGTTTTAATTTTCATCAATTTTTCTAAATCACTATAGCCTACTTTATACAAGGGGCAAGATTTTAAGGCTTAGAAGTCTATAATATTTTTGTTATGGTAGATAGGGAAAACTAACACAGAAATCCCATTATGGATATACACTGCTCACCTTTTAAAGTCTACTCTTAGGTTTTCTAGACTCAGAACAATTGCTCTTACTCTTAATTAGTTCTTCACTGAAAACTACGATTTTGAATTTCACAGTACAAACATAATTCATGAACATGGAGTCACTATTTCCATGCTCACTGTTAAGTAAAATTAGGTTTCATATCAGTAAGCAGCTCAGATTAATGCTTAGGTAGTTTTGTAGCTACCAGCACTGCAACTTAATTGGCAGTAGAATCTAGCATCTCATGGTCTGTCATATAAATTGGCACCCACAAAGGTAACAGGTAGCTTTCTCGATGCACAGAATATGGCTATCACAAATGCCTCTCTTTTGTTTGGGAGCTGAATTTATTCCAGGATGCATATGTATTGATTCTTCCCCCCCCCCTTCCCCCTGCAAAGCATTGAGTAAAATATGGGAGGATAACAAGCCTGCACTATAGCAGAAAACATCACAGGGAGACTGATGGGTAATTTCTCACTGCAGAGAACAAACACTTTTGCAGATGTTAGTTCTTGCTTTTTTTAAAAATAGTGTTGACAATGAACATGATTAACTATAGTTTCCATTTTTTCTTTAGCAGGCTCTGACATGGTGCAGCTGCTGTGACACGTTTTCTATTAATTTCTCTTAATTTTTAATAGGCCAATGAAAATAAAACTCCTCTCCCGACCACATTCTGTTATTGCTTTTTTAGCATCTTGATTACTGTCTGGAATGAAGTGGAATCCTGCATGTTGTGTGCCCTTTGGAAACAAAACATTGACAAAAGTAATTTTTTTTGCTCGTCAGTTCCAGGAGATGTTTTGAAGAATATTTATTTTTATTCTGTGAAAGATAAGAAATGCAAAAATTATTGGAAGAATATCAGCAGACTGGCTATATATTCATATACATTCATACCAAAACGTATTCAATCCTTTATCATTTTAAGATGGAATATCACATTTCAGATGTAGATGGGGAAACATATATTTGATCTCTAGAAGCAATGCAGTCTAGTAGGGCAGCTCTTGGTTCTGCCACTGTTATGCTTTCAGGCCTTGAGCAATTCACTTAGGATGGCAGTACTGCTAAGCTCAAGCATTCAAAAATCATGTCAGGTCCCCAGAACTCATGAAATTAACTTAAAAATTAGATTTTTTAAAAATAATAATGCTGGAGCTTTTTCTCGGTTTTCTGAGCCTTTAGGATGCACTTGCTTTATATTTTCAAACTTTTCCTCACAACTACAAGGGACTAGAAACTTACATTTTAAAAATGAAAGCTGAGAATCTCATTCAATCTTTTGATTCCAGAAACTGGGCTTTTAAGGAAAACATCAAATATTGCATGACTTAGGATAAGGTTGCAAAAGTTGGCCTCACTGGGATGGAGTTTTCAAAAGCACCTGAGGCAGTTAGGTGCTATTGTCTTTTACTCTTTGCACAGGTGCAGTATGAAGGAAGCACACTGGCACACTGAAGTCAAAATAATCATGTTTACTAACTATGTAGACTACGTAAGGCCTAGCTACATCTATGGTGTTCTGGTTACTTCTGAAACACAGAAGTCTGTAGGGGCCACTAGAGGACTTGCAAGCTATTTCCAGGCTACTTCCCAATTTTGTACACCATAGGTGCACAAGCTGCATTGAAACTAAAAGGTACCTAACTCCCTGGCACATATGAAAATCCCACCTTCTTCACCTCACTATGTCTGTTTCCCCAACAATAAAATGGGGCTAAATATCACTGTTTACCTCAAAGGGGCGTGATATGGATTAAATAGTTAACGTTTGTGTGGCTTTGAGAAGATGTTAAATGCTAAATAATAAGTCCTCCTCTACTGACACTCATCCATCTCACTCCATCCCACGAACTCACACCTCAACCACTGCTCTTCCAACCAAAGAGGTTCTTTCTACAGCCCTTCAGCACAGTAGCCAATGCCACACCATGGTATTGCTGAAGTCTTCCCTTAGTGGCGAGGAATTGCTCTCACAAACATCCTTGCTGGGTAAAACATTGTGCCACTGTTAGACATCCTTCTTCCCTCTTCAAGTTGGACTAAGGTCAGACTTAAATTAAACTGAATACTGGGGTGCCAAAATATTTACAAATACACTTTGCTGCAAAGCAAAATATATGATATATGTCAAATTTTTATTATTTCTCTGAGGGACATAAAAAAGAAAATAACCCATTACTCTCGAGGCTCTGCATAAATTCCCATTGCACATTTTGGCTGGAAGGAGCTCTTTGGGCTTCAGCATCTTGGCTGAAATGAGACTGATGCTAATTCAATGACGAAAACATACAAACATTTACTCTCATATACATTTTCTCTCACTGGAGCTTGGATCCCTGTCTTTAAATATAACCCTTGAGCTTATGATGGGACAACGCACTCTGCTGTGCACATATATGCATGTTGACTTACACTAATAACATTGCAATATCTGAATTACACAGTGAGGGTAATCGATAGCACCACTCAGGAATGTAGCTTCAAATGATAAATGCACAGATGCTCACTGAGGTTCCATTTATGGGCCCTCCCAAGTTTTGGCACATGTTGCATATGTTTCCCAGGAAAGCAATGAGGATCTGAGTTAGCATTCTGAACAGCCCCACACTTCAAAACTGTTTGGATTTAGAGTTTTCATCCTATAGTTTCAACTCCATCTCCACTTATACTTCAAACACATCAATTTGGCAATAAGAATGTTATAGATGGTGTTTTGAAAAGTCTCTGAAAGAAAATAAATACAGAAAAAACTTCCCTCTTCTTAAATGAGAGAGTGGGGTTTTACTTTGATGATGCTACAGAGGGATTTGGCACATATGTGGAGCTTTCTACATACAGACAATAATGAAAAATGCAAGAAAAGATCTGTGTTCCTGTCAACCAATGTACTGAAGATATTCACCCTGCTATAGGAGCTGGTGTTTGTGGGGGAAAAAGCACAAGCTGCAATTTTAATGTAGCCATTAAGGTATTAAGAAATATTTATTCGGCTATGAGCAATGTTTCAGCCAAAAGGTGCAGTAATAGCTTCCATGGCTATTGACAACATTTGGGAGAAAAGTTGTTTGAATTTATAGCATGTCTGAAAAAGATTGGCTTCCACAACTGAGTCTGGCATTGCGTTAGAAGAATTGCTGACAGATCAATTTTGTGTATGGAATTAGCCACACAGAGCCTTGTAGGAAATTACTAAAAGGAAAATTTGTCTTAGGCAAGAACTCTGGCTGTTGCAAATAATTTTGAATTCACTGCACATAACATGGAAGATTTCACTGCTTTCTGCCATTCCATAACAATTACATGGGTACACTGAGTTTCTGTTCGCAAGGAACAAGTAGTCATCATCATGCTCAAGGCAACCAAATAGCTAGCTGGCAGAACCAGTGACAAAACTCTGCACTTGTTTGGTTTTTTTGTTTTTACTCTTTGGGGATTCATGGTGCAGCTCCCAATTTAAGAAGTTCCAGTGTGGAGCATGACATGCAGAAGGAACTGGAGGAAGGATTATGCTTGCTAAAACACAATCATTCCTAGATTTGCCCTTGATCCCTTAAATGTGTCCCTAGACTCTTTTTGCCAGAAGCTGGGAATGGGCGACAGGGGATGGATCACTTTATGATTACCTGTTCTGTTTATTCCCTCTGAAGCACCTGGCATTGGCTGCTGTCAGAAGACAGGATACTGGGCTAGATGGACCATTGGTCTGACCTAGTACAGCCTTTCTTATTGTAAATGCACAAATGAGTCTTTAGTGAACTGACTAACTCTTTACCAGTGTAAAGCTGGGGCCAGATTGGGATACCCAAACTCCCATTGAATAGTACCTTACACCACAAGTCGTTCCACTATCGTTAATAGTAATATATTACTCAGGGTGTGTAAGGATAACTCCAATCTGGGACTCATTAATTTACTCTGCCAGTTTTGCCATTCTCATGGGTGATTCTCGTAAGTTGTATAAAATGTAACAGGGAGCATTACAGACCTGATAATCGAAATGGTAAAAAGGGCCCTATGTTACTTAGACAATATCTTAGTTACAGAAGAAACTGCTGCAGAAATATTCTTGTTCAACGTTGAAGCAGCCATAAACAGATGTCAAGACTATGAATTGCGAGTAAAGGAAAAGATTAGATAGAGTTCAGTGTAAATACTAAAGGAATTTGCCCAAATAAGAAAAAAACAGAAGCAATTAGACTAGCATTGGGATCTACAAGTGTTCCTGAGCTGTAGGGTTTCCTGGTACTGGTAAACAATTGTGGAAAATTGATTTCATGCTTGCCTACTGTAGCAAAATCCCTGACTGAATTGTTACAAGAAGGAAAAATTGGGTCACAGGAATGCCACATAGCATGTGGTGTGGCTAAATAAGAGTTGGTGTATTCCAATCCTTTTCTATTGGTGTTCTTGACTTGTGATGCCTCACTCAGGGAAGCAGGACCTGTTATGTTGTGCTGATAGCCAGATAAGAGTGAGAAGCCTAACAACATAGAGACAGAATGAGCTAGAGCCCCCAAACTCTGTTATAGTGAAAGAGAGGGGCTAACACTAATGATGGTCATTGATATTATCCGCATAGCGGTATGATATCAAACAAAAATGTCATCTTAAGGGTAGAAAGGATGATCTTGTGGATGGAGCACTGCACTGGGACTCAGGAGATCTGGGTTCAATTCTTAGCTCAGCCACTGGCTTCCTGTGCCACTTTGGTTACTTAACCTGATTTTTCTATTCTATACAAGTTCTTCTACCACACTGACCACTGTAGCATCTGAGAACCTTCCAGTCGTGCATTAAGCAACATGGCTACACAGCTGCCACATATTATTTGTTCTCTCATCCTCTCCTCAAGGGGAGAAGCACATGCAGAGGAGTTTCTTGTTTTGACAGGGTTTTTGTTTTTAATATACATGTTACTATGTGTTTATGTCAGAGATGGCAAGGTGAAAAAAAAAAAGGTGGTGAGCTTTGTGATGGTCCTGAGTTCCTGTGGGAGTTCATTCCACAGGCTTGGACTGGCCAAGAAAGCTCTATCTCCCAGCACAGACAAAGGTTACTCATTGTAGAATTCCATTGTTCCAGAGGGGTCAACCACAGTCTTCATCCCACAGTTTGAGAGTCTCTCAGATATCCTGGGCCCAGCCCCTGGAGCACTTTGCAGATAAGGACAGAGCTCTTGAACTTAATTGATATTCTATGAGAAGCCCATGTAGGGAGAGGAGGTCTGATGTGCTCATGGTAGCCTGTACTGTTGAGAAGACATGCTGCAGTGTTGTGAAATATTTCCTCTTCTGTAAAATGGAGATTACAACTCCTGACCTCATCCAGATGTTCTGAGGATTAAAATCAATCCATGACTGCGAGGTGCTGAAATACTTGGCAAGTAGTATAAGCACAATGATAGTGATTTTGGAGAGCAGCATACATACATAGTGATCCAAGTATCTTCTTCCCTGGTGTAATCAATATTCCTTAAAAAGGGTAGGTGAAGAAGAAAGAGAGAAACTCGGTTACAAAAGAAAATAAAGATGGTCCAATAAAAACTTTGTGGCAGCAGATGGCTAAATAATGTGATGATACATAAAGTTCAGATGATGCATAGTTATCCAGGGGGTACTAAGATGTCTTCAGAGATTGAAATTTCAGTTTCTCATTGGCATCAGCAAATATTTAAGTGTTACTACTGAACAAAACCATGAAATTAATCTTCAGGGCATCAGCAAATATTTAAGTGTTACTACTGAACGAAACCATGAAATTAATCTTCAGGGCATGCAGATATTAGATCTAATATCAGGAGAGCTTCTAGATGGGCTGTATCTGTAGATGAGAACTGGTATGATTTTGTTGGTTGTAGTATTGTGATTTTTTTTTTAAGTTCAAATTACAATTTCCGAGTACTGGGCAGGTGTGCTATATGCAACACCCACTAGATGAAGCAGTTTGGTCTAGTGGTGTCGGATTTGAGAAACCTGGGTTCAGTTTCAGGCTCTGCCACTGCCTTGCTGGGTGACCTTGGACAAGTCACTTCCCTGCATGTGGCTCAGTTTCCCCATCTGTAAACTAGGGGGAATGATTCTGAAATCTTGTGTACAGCACTTTGAGATCTATGGACACAAAAATGCTATATGAGCTAGGTATTAATATACAAAGTAGCTAGGTGATAGAAGTCCTTCTCTCAGGATCACTTGTCAAGCAATGACTGTTTGTCCTAAGGAAGCACTGTAATGTTTCTGTGTGTTTTCATTATTGTATTGCATTGTTGCTTGTTACCATGCTGAAGAAATTTGAAAACTGAAATTCTGTGAATAAAGTCTGAACTGGTGTCTCAGGCACAGAGAAGATTCCAGCTCTCACATTTTTGTAGTTGAATTAATTAGATTTTAATATACCCTGCTTATGTTTTTAAAATTCACCTCCAGACTCCTCATTACTGTCCCTCAAACACAGCATGACTAACAATCATAGCAACTCGCTCTTTTGAACTCCCATACTCCTATCCATGTGTTTGAGCCAGGTAATTACTCTCTCTTCTGCTCTTCCCTGGCAGTAGACAAAAGTACAGCATTCCAGGTAAAGCAAACATAGTTTGCACCAAGCCTTTCAGTCTTTGGCACATTTAAAAGTATGTATGACAGAATTATGTGTCTTTGCTAATTGCCCGTTTCTCTGAGCAATTGTGTAGCCACACCTCAGCAAACCCTATCTCCCTCTAGATGGGCTATGACTTGTTAGAGACATTGGCTCTTAACAAATCAGGACTTCCACTCCTACCAGACAGAACCTTGTCATGGAACCTGGCTGGCGATGTCACAACCTACAGCTTGCAAGTCAAGTCATAATACAGTTGGGTTTACCTTTGCCTGCAGCTACCACTGGTGGTGGCAAGAGCAGCTTTCCACTCTGCAGCTATAAGAAAAATAATCCTATATTTGATGGTTTTCAGCCCCACAGTTTAGATTTACATGCATACAATTTGTTGATTTCAGAGGACTTAGACCAGTCTAAATGAGGGGAAATGAAAACATTTCATTAGTGTTATAGAAGATGAAAAGTTTACAGTCATCATACTTCTGAGTAAACTTTCCCACTTGTGCTTATATTGCATTCTGGTATCTTCAAACTTTTTTTTTGACTGAGCTAGCTATTGCCCTAGTGTGGCTGACTCTACCATGGACCTGCCTTCACATGCAGTGCTTCCTGGCTCTACTCGTCTAACATACTGCATAGTCCATTATTTTTTCCAGGTATCTATTGCCACAATGAGTCTAATGGGCCTCTACTAACATTGAAAAAACTCTTCCTTCTTTGAACTGTTCAGCTATTCCTTTTTAGTCAAGTAAATGTCAACAGATTTGACCAAGCATAAAAAGGCATGTGACACTAATATGGCATTGCTGTCATCAGAAGGAAAGACTTTTTTCTGTGGAAGATATGGCACATGAAAACTACTGCAGGTTCCTCATCTAAATATGTCTTTGCTTGGCATCCGTGCCCTATTTGAGACCACTAGTGCTTAAAGGCATCAAATGAAAGATTTTTTTTCTTTGTTACCTGTTCCATGTGAATTTAGTGTTGGTGGAAAAATGCAAGCTTGACTGCCCTGCCAGCATCCACATAGCAAGCACAGGACAGACAGACTGCACGTGCAAGTAGAGATGACCTTATACATTTAGAAAGTCTGTGTAAGAAGTGCCTAGGGGCACAAATCTATTAACTTCCCCGTTGTCCTCCAGGTCTCTTCTACATATTTGTGATTGACCTGACAATCCACAACATGGGGCCTGGACAGGCCAGGAAGCCCTTGTGGCTAGGCTAGATCAGGAATTGCTGCTAGGATTTGGTACTGCTACAGACAGATGAGTGGCATTTCCCAATACTGCTGAGATAAGGCAGCTATAATCACTTAGCTGATGTAATCACAAACAGCATGCAGCATTGGGCCTGCCTGGGGTTTTCTTGTGCTGTTCATTTGATGGATCATGGACCCATGAGAGCTTCCAC
This sequence comes from Gopherus flavomarginatus, assembly GCF_025201925.1. Classification (NCBI taxonomy): domain Eukaryota; kingdom Metazoa; phylum Chordata; order Testudines; family Testudinidae; genus Gopherus; species Gopherus flavomarginatus. The sequence continues at coordinate 91,378,853 of NC_066620.1, forward strand.
ATCCCTTGGTCCTGAGTGTCTCCCATTGCTGCTTCCATATTTTTAAAACCTACAATGGAACCATCAGGTTTTATTATATTATGATTTTATTTATCAGTGACTTCTGGCCACTATGAACGTGGACTGGATTTGAACCAGAGCTGAAGATCTGTATATCTCATTACCTGTCTCCTGAGCTCTTGTTATGCTTACAAACATTACCTTATGCAGTTCAGATAGACTCAGCCAATAACTGTAATGCCATGATATGACATTGAAATCCTTTTGTAAAGAATACCTCACTCTTAAAACTTATTTAAAATGAATTAATCCAAACAGAATATGTAAAGGAAAGCATGTTCTCTACAGCCATATTGGATTTCTGTAATTCACTATAACTGGCTTGTTAAAATTGTGACCATAGGCAACTGTAAATGAACATAGAAGAAGCATTTATACATATTTACCACCAGTTCTTTAAATTTAAGCTGGGCTCTGACAGTCAAGCTGGTTCTTTCCTTCCCCTTTAACTTCAACTATAATAAAGTTTCTGTAAATCTTTGCCGTTTTTGGTGCCATCATGGGGTTTTACACAGGTGTAACTAACTAGAATTTAGTAAACTGAGTTGTTGATGCACTGGATGGAATAGAACCCAACTTATAAAGTTTGAGGATATTACCAAGGTGGGAGGGATTGCAAGTGTTTTGGAAGATAAGATTAAAATTTAAAATGATCTGGACAAACTGGAGAAATAGGATGAAATTCAATAAGGACAAATGCAAAGTACTCCACTTAGGAAGGAACAATCAGTTGCACACATACAAAATGGGAAGTGACTGCCAGGGCAGGAGTACCACGGAAAGGGATCTGGGGGTCATAGTGGATCACAAGCTAAACATGAGTCAACTGTGCAAAGCTGTTGCAAAAAAAGCAAACCTAATTTTGGGATGTATTAGCAGGAGTATTGTAAGCAAGACACGAGAAGTAATTCTTCCACTCTACTCCGTGCTAATTAGGCCTCAGCTGGAGTATAGTGTCCAGTTCTGGGTGCCACATTTCAGGAAAGATGTGGACAAATTGGAGAAAGTCCAGAGAAGAGCAACAAAAATGATTAAAGGTCTAGAAAACATAACCTATGAGGGAAGATTGAAAGAAATTGGGTTTCTTTCATCTGGAGAAGTGAAGACTGAGAAGGGACATGATAACAGTTTTCAAGTACATAAAAAGTTGTTACAAAAAGGATGGAGAAAAATTGTTCTTCTTAACATCTGAGGATAGCACAAGGAGCAATGGGCTTAAATTGCAGCAAGGGCAGTTTAGGTTGGACATCAGGAAAAATCTTCCTAAGTGTCTGAGTGGTTAAGCACTGGAATAAATTGCCTAGGGATGTGGTGGAATCTCCATCATTGGGGATTTTTAAGAGCAGGTTAGACAAACACCTGTCAGGGATGGTCTAGATAATATTTAGTCCTGCCTTGAGTGCAGGGGACTGGACTAGATGACCTCTCAAGGTCCCTTCCAGTTCTATGATTCTACAATTACTATTAGCAAAGTTGACTCTTCAGGGTTAATGAGTAAAAACTGATTTTTTCCCCTAAAGCAAATAGATATTTGCTAGATACTACTAGAGCAGTGTCTTATGGGAGCAAAGATGGCAGCCCTTGTAGGAGCCCCTCCTACATTGCTTGCTGTTCTTTCATTGCTGCCTCAGCCCTAATGGAGCCTAATTGGCTACATGGAGCAGCTGCTCACAGGCTCCTGATAATGTTCCCCCACTGTAACCTCCCTCCACAGGTGGGATAAGGAGATGGAGAGAGGGAATGGGTGATGTGGTGACATAGATGGTGGTAGGTAACCTCCTCAGAAACTTCTACTACTACCACCGCTACTATCATCAGGGAGAAGAGAAGGCACTGGCCTTGTTTCTATTCTAAAAACAACTACAACAACACAATAAACAGTTCTGGTACAAACTCTTTGGCTTACAATAGTATTAGTACCGTGTTTTGAGTGATTATTATAGCATCTGTTTATAAGGCCTTCTACTGATTCCATAGAGTGTCCAGCAGTGGTTAATGTGAATGGCTGAATAATTAGGAATACTGATATGAAAGTCACCTCTTTTAAACATTAGAGAAAATAAATAGGTCATTAAAACCAAGAAATCCCCGACTTCCAACATATTTGAAGAGTTGTCTGTTAATTTGCAGTACAAATGCATATTAAAACTGACAGACCTAGATGCAGCTATTGATTCCAGGCTTCTGCCTACTCCTATGTTTTTTCTGGCTGTATCTAATTCCTTACTGGGGCGGGGGGACCCTTCTTTCAATTACCCAATGCATAATTCTTCCTTTCTTTGTTCCCCTTCTCATTTAAAATCTCCCTCTTCATTACAAACAAACAAAAAATGCCATGATCCCACACATGCTGCAAACAGGTGTTACCGAAATGTCGGGTCCGCCTAGCTGAGAGCCAATGACAGCCAGACAGGGATAAGGAAAGGGTGCTTTATTCTGAAGAAGAAAGGAGAGTTCTGTATCTTGGTACAAAAAACCTCTACTCCATATGAAAACCAAGAATCTTTTATACACACTCACACACAGCCTTCGGTCGTGTTAGCATTTGATTGGTGGTTAGCAAACCCTGCACTTCTGCAATCTGCTCAGCAAAAACCGGCTTAGGACCAGCTTCAACTGCCTTAAGACTGATAAAGGAAGACAGTTCAAAAGTTCAGGCTACTGTGTCCGTGAGGTGTCCAATTTCTTCTAATGGTTGCCAGCTATTATAAGGTTACTAGCTGTTAGGGGGTCGCTGCTGACTGTCACAGTCCCGTCCTTCGGGCCTGATAATCCAAATTGTCAGGCCCGATACGCAATTTGCGATCAAGTTGGAGGGAGAGATATTGTGTTCTCCTACGGACAGTAGAGCCCTTAGTAACAGCACTACACAAACATTTTGCACATTGCAACATTACCCAAACGACACATAGAAAGAAAAGAGAGGAAATAATCCATTTGATGGAACAAAAGCTTTAGTCCCTTGAGAGGTTCAGTTTTCCAGGTATTGTCTGCTTCTGGCTCTTCTGGGTCATGGTGGGAAGAGCTGGCGGTGCTCCCTCGAAGTCCGATGTCATCTGCTTCTGGCCTCAGCCTAGGGACTAGCTTGATTTGGGTGTGGTGGATCCAGGTATCCTGTTCCCTTACTCGAATTGCAGTGTGGGAGGTAAGAAGGACTTGAAAAGGGCCAGCCCACTGGGGTTGGAGAGGCTCGATTTTCCACTCTTTTACATTGACCCAATCCCCTGGCTGGATCTGGTGAGCAGGTACATCAGCGGGTAAGGACTGAAATTGGGCTGCATACCTGTGAAGAGACGTGAGAGTATTTTGGAGGGAAACAACGTATCTGGTCAACTCCTAGTCCCCTCAAGTGGCTAAATCAGTCAGAGGTCCTGGGTCAGCAAATCCGGTGTATGGCCTGCCGAATAAAAGTTCAAAAGGTGAGAGACCAAGCCACCCCTACAGGCAGTTTGAACTGCCAAGAGGGCCAAAGGCAGAGCCTGAAGCCATTTTAACCCAGTCTGTGCACATATTTTGGAGATCTTAAGCTTTAAAGTTTGGTTCATTCTTTCCACTTGCCCAGAAGATGGTGGTCTCCAAGGAGTATGTAGAAGCCAGGTGATACCTAGGGCCTTTGCAATGTATTGAATAACCTGGGCAGTGAAATGAGTCCCTTGATCAGAGTCAATAGACCTAGGTGGACCAAACCTAGAAATAACATGGTTCAATAAGGTTTTCCCCACTTCCAAGGCAGTTGTTCATCTGATCGGGAATGCTTCGGTACAGCCAGTCGGTTGGCATACAATTACAAGAAGATACTTGCAGCCTTGGCACTTGGGCATCTCTGAGTAGTCAATTTGGAGCCGTTCAAAGGGCGTATATGCCCATAACCTTGCTCCAGGATGGCCTTTTGGTTTCCCCCCTTGGACTGAATTTTGCACAAATGTCACAGGTGGAAATGACTCTTTTGGCTTCCTGGAATACCCCAGGGGCATACCAAAGTCTGTTCACAATAGCTGTCTTGGCCTCTGCTCCGCCGTGTGTTTCTTGGTGTAGTTTAAATAGGGCAGGCTGCAGAGCAGTCCGGGGCAAGGCTCTTCTCCCATCAGGTAGCTGCCACTCCCCCCTTGGTGTCTTAGTGGCCCCTACATCCTCCCAGCGACTAACCTCTGATGGTTCAGGGACAAATGGGACCAATGTTGATGGGGGAGAGGGTGCGAGCACCATTTGGTTAGTAATATAAGGTTGTAGGGAGGCCACTTTTGATGCTGCATCAGACAATTGGTTCCCACGGACGGTGGGATCATTTCCCTTCTGGTGGGCATGAACATAAATAATGAAAATCTCGGATGGCAGGTGCACGGCCTTTAATAGTTCCAGAATTAAGGGCCCATGTGCTACTTTAGTGCCACCGGAGGTAATAAAACCCCGTTCTGCCCAGAGTTGGCGCGTGGCATGGCAAACGCCAAAAGCATATTTCGAATCAGTATAGATGTTTACAGACTGACCTGCTGCCAGCTCACATGCTCGGGTGAGGGCTACCAATTCTGTTGCCTGGGCTGAGGTGGAAGGTCCCGGGGTGCAGACTGAAATACCTCAAACTGGGTAGATACTGCAAATCCAGATATTCGTTGGCCCTCCACGACCCGTGCCGAGCCATCTGTATACAGTTCCAGGTTAGCATTTGGAATGGGCACATCTGAAAGATCTGGTCGAGGTTTTCCCTGATAATGCACTACTTGAAGACAATCATGTGAAGGCTTATGATCATTGCCTGGAAAAGGTAAAAGGGTCGCAGGGTTCAAGGTATGGCATTGCTTAATTTTCAAATTGGTTCTGGATAATAAATAAACTTCCAAATGGATCAGTCTCTGAGAGGTTAAATGCTGAGTGCCCTTTTGGACTAGCAGTAGTTGGATCGAATGTGGGGTCTGTAGGACCATCGGATGGCCTAAAATAACCTTCTCTGCTTAGGGTACCAGAAAGCAAGCAGCAACCACCGCTCGAAGGGAACCAGGAAAGCCTTGTGCCACCGGATCCAATTTTTGGGAATAGTAGGCCACAGGTAGTTCCTGGGTCCCAAAAGTCTGGGTCAGGACACCCGAGGCCAACCCTAGTCACTCATGCACATAGAGAACAAAGGGCTTCTGATAATTGGGGAGCCCAAGGGCTAAGGCCAAGGCAGTTTTAACCTCCTAAAAGGCTCTGATAGCCCTAGAATTCCAGTGCAGGGGCTTCTTGGCATCATGGGTTATCATACTGGGGCTTTGCCATTTCTCCAAAACCTGGAATCCAAGAATGGCAAAATCCTGCAAGGCCTAAAAATCCCAGCATTTCACGTTTAGTCTCTGGCCATGGGATGTTAAGGATTGACTGGATACAGGCACTAGATAGAGCTCGATGTCCTGGGGTCTAGGTTACCTGGTCCTTGGCAAACTGAAGCTTAGAAGGGGACACTTTATGTCCCTTATCTGCCAAGCAATTTAGCAAGTAAATAGTGCCTGTTTTGCATGTTACATGATCAGAAGAACAAACCAGGACGTCATCCACATACAAGAGATAAGTGGACCCACCAGGTAGCTTAATATCAGCTAAATCGCATGTCAGGATAGAGGAGAAAATGGTTGGCGATTCAACATATCCTTGTGGTAGCCGAGTCCAGGTCAGCTGTTCTGCCCTGCCAGTCTCTGGATCTGTCCATGTAAATGCAAAGATATCCCAGCTGTCTTGATCTAGGGTAATACTGAAAAAGGCATTACACAAGTCTATTACCGAATAGCAAGCAATACCTGCTGGAATGGCAGTCAGGATAGTGTGAGGATTAGGTACCATGTTCTGTCTCGCCTGGACGACTTTATTCACTGCATGCAAGTCCTGGACAAATCTGTATCCCGGTTTTCCCTCTGGATCCATGTCAGGTTTTCTGACAGGCAGAATGGGGGTATTGAAAGGAGACTTGGTGCGAACTAGCACTCCCAACCACAGGAATGTGGTGATAAGGTTCTGGAGGCCTAGCAGAGCTTCTTGGGGGATGGGATACTGACGAATTTGAGGAATTACAATGCCTGGCTTCAAGGTTATATGCACTGGTTCTGTCCGGAGAGTGCCCAAATCTGTTTTTAAAGTGCCTCATAAGGTGGCTTTTACCTCCTGTCTGAGTCACTCTGGTAGGATAGGGTCCGCAGGCAGGATCGAGTCCTCTGAAGCCTGGGTCAGAACAGCACACAGCTGGGGAAGTTGGTTTTGAGGTAACTGGAGGATGATCCTGTCATCTGAAAAAAAAGACCTGAGCATGCAATTTACACAACAGGTCTCTGCCCAAGAGGTTAACTGGGGAATCTGGAGCTAGCAAAAAGGCATGGGAGGTGGAGACACCAGAAATTTCCACAGTAGCCTCCCGCAACACAGAATAGTCAAACGGCTTTCCGCCTATACCCATTACCGGAATACTTTTATTCATGAGGCTTCCCTTCTTCGGCTTGACAGTAACAGTGGAGAGGGCAGCCCCAGAGTCCAGAAGACAAGAATAAATGGTTTCTCCCAAAGTTAGATGGACCTGGGGGTCACTGGAGGAACAAACATAAGTGGTAAAATCATTTGAATAGGTGACAGAAGAACCCCTTGGTCGCTGTCATTCCTCACTGTCATTAACGTCTGTTCTCCCCACAGTCATCTGCAGCGCATGATTCTTGTGTTTGGGAAGGTGGGTGGGAGTGCTGGGTACAAAGCTGCGATAAGCGCCTCTTTGACATTCCTTTCTGAACACCGGGTAAAGGCCATTTATTTAACATGTAATCCAAAGGGCTATCCTTATAGGGTTTCCGCTGAGACCCACCCATCCCCTTTTCTGGCACTCAAATAGAGAATTAAACATATAGGCAGTCTCTTAGCAAAGCCACTTGCTTGAATTTAACCAATAACAAGCAACAGAGCCTGCAATAAAATGGCCTCTCAATTACTAAACTACATTTCCCAAACAGCAATGGACTAAGGGTATGAATTCCCACACTCTTCCCAGAAAGAAGCTTCTGCTTGTCAGTGCATCTTCTCATTGTGACTTAGAGCTATAAAGGACACCCAAAATAAGCATCAGCTTCTGATCTTGCTGGCATTACTGCTGTGTGTATGCAAACACACAATTTACAAACACTATCGCTACGTTTTTACCAATATACAGCATGGCATTGGACACCTATCTTTTCTGGCTTGTGTAATACACCAGTAATCTTCTAACTAGCCTCTTTCTTATTTATTTACTCTTCCCCAGAAAGAAAAACTCACTAATCCTAAACTGCAATGTCCTCTTAAAGGTACAGACCTTTAAAAAAAATCCTTCTTATAAATTACTCCCGCCTCCCCCCAATATATCCTCTGTCCCAGAGTTAGACATACATGTTTCAGGTTTACTCCTAGGAGAGAGAGAGAGAGAGAGAGAGACAAGAAAAAAGGTCTGTTGAAAAAGTATGAACAAAGGCCATTCATACCTATTCATTTAAATACACACCCTTGAATTTTTGCTCCCTCAGCCAGTTATTGGACAATTGGAAATATTTGCCCAAAGACAGCACATTTCCCATTAGACCTAACTAACAGGGTTTGGCTGCTCTTACTGATGCTGTCCCTGCCCAGATGAAACCATGGCTCTGGAAGGAGAGAACAGATGGTGACCTCTGCTGCTGGGGATGTGGAATAGCCAGTATTGCTTGAAGTTGGTCATGGCCTCTCCTTCTTGCTGGCCCAGATGAAGGAGGATCAGGAGAAACCAGGGTATCTACTGCTGCTGGTTGCATAGGCAGGCAAGCGGTGGCTGTGGCACTCTTGCCTAGCTTTTGCTCTGTTTTGTACTGCAGTTCCGGCCTGGATGGAGGCAGGGTCCAGCCAGGGAGACTGTCGGTGCAATTATTTTACAGATTAAAAATACCAAATATAAATGTACTGTGCTGTCAATCAGCCTTTGATGTTTTTTTCCAGATGAATGCGTGTGGGACCTGTTTTCTTTCTCGTTACTAAAGAGTTAATTGTTAGCCGAGTTCTGAGTATAAGCTAAACCCTGTCACCAATCTTCCTAGATACTGATAGAGTTGAAGATGTTCCATTCTCTTCCCAGTTTAAAACAATTAGAGGAATATAGATCTGTCCAAGGATACGTAATACTAGGAAACGTGGCTTTTCTCATCTTCTTAGTATATATATTGATTTTTTTATGGGTCATAGAAGATATTTTATTTGAGACAAGTTTGGCTCTTATGAAAGTGCAGAAAGTTTAAATGAATGAACAAAAAGTTCAGCCTGAACAGCTTCCAGTGAGGGCTAGAGAAAATAAAAATGACTGGCATGTTACCAAGAAAAATCTCTTGCTATAAGTTAAATGTAAAGAGGGAAATATCAAAAAATGATTTGCAATTTCTGGTTAAATTCTCCATCTTAAAATATTCACACATAAATTATCACCTAATCTTTAATGAAAGGTGTATTTCTGAGAGATGTATTGCTTTAATAACTGCTCCTTATCAATGTTAAAAGACTTGAAACAGCGAAGGCTAGTCCTCAGTAGCTAATGGGCCCGGGAGGCCTATGTACTTAGGCAGTATACTTGATTGTGACCAAGCTTAATTGGGATATGAGTTTGTTTGTATAGCAACCATGGACTGAGAATGATATATCCTATTTAATATCTTCAAAATAGGGGCAACACTGAGCTCTGGTACTTTCTCTTTCACTTATAGGAACTACGTCCCAGCGCTCCTTGAAAACAAAGGCTATGCCTATTTTACTTGACAGACAAACACACACCAAAGCAGGGCTGCCCGGGGGCGGGGCAAGTGGGGCAATTTGCCCCAGGCCCCGGGTCCCACAGGGTCCCCCATAAGAATACAGTATTCTATAACATTGCAACTTTTTTTATGGAAGGGGCCCCCAAAACTGCTTTGTCCCAGGCCCCCTGAATCCTCTGGGTGATCCTGCACCAAAGTACCAAGAATAAGATTAACTAGGAGGAAATAAAGTCTGAGTCTATGACACATTAGCTCTTCTCTTTCTGTTTACTGTTTCAGATTTTAAGGCCAGCAATGACCATTGTGATAATCTAGTCTGACTTCCTGCTTATTGCAGGTAATAGAATTCCTCCCAGTAACTCCTGCATGATGACTGAATCAGGTCTGCTGTGCAGAATCCTGCTCTTCCATACTCCTCCAGGCTGCCTGGTGCTTTGCCCCCAAAAGCCAGACCTGTTCTTCAGCACTGAGTTTCTTCCTCTATTTTCCTCTTGACTGAGCACAGCTCATTGATACAGACCTGAAAAATGTGATGCTATCATAACTCTGATTTTTATAAACTGACAGTGGATTAGGGTGAGGTTACCAGTGTGTCAACCCCAATGTTGTTAGTTGTGCTTACAAGTGCTGAAGGGGAAAGGTTACAAAAGTCGATGTTTATCAATAGAATGCTGGCACTAAAGGTCATCAAAGCTGATTAAATAAGTTGGTGGGGAAAATCGTATTTTTTCTTCCTAACATAATCTTTAGGATAAGGAGATTTTAGTCAGGCTTCTCTCTTATTAAAGATAATCCAACATTCTCCTGAAAAATCAAAGCACTGACATCAGCAGTTTTTTTTTTAATCATTTGAATCTTTGGAAAATAGATTTGTTGGTTATACATCCTTTTCAAATGTAGGAAAGTCCAGGACAATCTGCTTCATACTTTCACTGGCCTGGGAAAGAGTGGATGTATGGCTAAGTTTCTGGCCAGAAGACTTCTCCAGTGGATGTGTGAGAGGACAATTGGAACTGGATTTTGCAGAACATTCTATGTGAAGGCCTGTGGGATGAAACTGAGTTTTCATTTTCACACTAACAAGTAATTTCTGACCTGTCCGCCCTTGAATGTACTAATTAGAGCTTGATGAAAAATATGGAAACATTTGTCTGAAACTTTTTTTTTAATAAATTGTGATCATATCTAGTATTCAGTGTTGAACCCTGAGAAGTGCTGAGCATCTGCAATTTCTCTTTAAGTCGGTAGAATTCTGGCAGTCAGTGATCTGGGGTGATACATCAGTACATCATAGGAATTATGACACTCTGTTCATCTCAAGTTTAGGCCATAATTGCTTTATATGGTCAACATCCAGTTACCAGCCAAAGAAAAAGTTGTCTTAACTGTCTCAGTGGCCCATAAGTCAGGTTTTATTTCTATTTTTTCATCAGCAAATCAGGACATGATTAAATACGGTGACATAGGTCCCATTTTGGCCAGAACAGTCCCTTTTTATGCCCTGTCCTGGCCTTCCCAACTTTTTTGGCAAAACTGGGTGTTTGTCCCATTTGCTCTTGCCAACTGATCATGGCATGTTACCAAGAAAAATCTCTTGGACAAATGCACAGTTTTTCGACCCCTAGCAGTGTGTGAAGGGACACGTGGGAAGGAGGGGAGGCAAGTGGTAATGCCAGCCCTGCCAACTCCTCAATTTTCTGACCTGAATACTTCATGGAAATTTTTCCCACCTCCCTCAGTTTAAATTTCATGGGGGGAAAAGCTTGGGGAGGGGAAAAGGAGGAATAGAGTGAGGGTGGTAGGTCAAACACATTGGAAGCTGAAGTTAGTGAGATGAACTGAAGTTCTTTGTAGGTAATAGGGCATCCAGTGACAGTGTCTTTCTTTAACAGATAAAATTTCTTCAACTAATTTTAAATCTCATTTCAACAGGAGCCAGAAAGCATTGTTTCTTACTGACAGGATCCTTAGAATTCCACAAATAAACATCTTACTTAAATAGTCTGTTGCCTGAAGGTAATTGCTACGATTCTGTGTAGTCTATTACCCTTTAATGACTAAGGCCAAATTCTGCAATCCTTACTCTCAGGAGTAGCCCTGTTGATTTCATCAGGACAGGTCATGTGAGTCAGGGTTTACAGGAGTGAGCACAGATACTATTTGACAGGTGCTATGTAGCAACATGTAAATAAGCCCAAATTATATCTGTTGGGCTCCTGTTTATGTCCATCAAATTCTGCTTCACAGTACTGCCTGCTGTGGGCTTAATTTTTTAATCTGGTCACAAATAGTAAATGAGTGCAAATTTGCACTGTTCTAAATATACTGAAGAGTTTGATGAATAATCTCTATTTATCAGATCGCTTACCATCTTGAATTTCAATGCTATTTAAGAATGCCCTCATATGTAATTTCTCCTTCCTTTCCACCCCTCCAATGCTTATGTTGAGGAATGTTTCTTCAGCAAGCTATGCTTAGGGTGTATAATTTAAACATATTTGGGGGGAGGTGTCTGATGTTGCAGGATTATTTCATACCTACTTGATTTATGATTTTTTCCCTTTGCCAGGGCTCTCTACACTCAGTGCCTGATGTGCATTTTACTGATGTTAGTGGTAATTTTGCAGTGCAAAGGTGCAGATAAGAATAATTTTGTCCTGTTTACATCCCTGTATGTCTCTCATCCATTTCCTTCCCCAGGATTTTCATGAAGACTCAGAATAATGATCACATCTGAGGACCCCAAAGTAAACAAGAGTCCAACAGCACTTGGTTTCATCTCAGCTTACAAAGAGAGAGTGCATAATGGCTGGGCTGCAAGTTTTTCAAAAAGGGGAAAAAATGAATTGTTCTTGGCTTCTTATGAGTGCAATAAAAACCATAATTAAGCATAAAAAGGTGTATGTGGCAGAGGGGGAGACAAAGTGAGTTGCTGCAATCTTGCACAAAACTACACCTTCATTATCTTACAATTTTTGGACCTATTTGACTACAAAAGTTCTTTCTTCCTCTCTTCTTCCCTTCAGTGCTCTATATTACAGTCATGTATGGCTTTGCATTTTCTGTAATGACAGAAGCATACAGAACATCAGAAGTCAGAGCTGCCTTGGAAGGTTTGATATTAATTGCACAGAACATTGCTACTCAGAGCACAGAGCAGCATGACTGACAACTCTGGCTCAGAAACGATTTGAGCAATTTTCTCGTTGCAGTGGTGATTATGGCAGGGAACATTATGTAGCTCATTTAGGAAGCTCATATTTTGGAGATTTTTATTATTGTTTAGAACAGCTTTCTTTAAAATCTGATAGGAAAGAAAGGATTCTCTTTTTTGGATTTCAATTAGATTAGCAAATGTTAATAGTTCTTGTCCCCTCACCCACCGCCCTGTATCCTCCCTTCACCTGCCCACCTATAAATTCTGCATTCCAGTACTCCTAGATGCACCGGATGGTATCTCATAGGCTGCCTTCCCTTTTTTAGCTTGAAGTGTCAGAATGCAGAGTTTTCTTAATTTAATGGCCAGCCTAAGGGTAAAAACTATTACTAACCCAATCTAAAGGATGGCTCACTGCCTGGTGCTTAATTCCTAATGTTTGACCAGGACCTTGAATCTTTGCTTTCTTTTTGGCTCAGGCATGGGGAATGCAAAGTGGCAAAAATTAAAATTAATGCAACTGAAGTCTCTGAGGAGGAATAACCTGAAAGAAAAAGACTCAGTTTATACACAAATGAAAGGGGTTTTGGAGATGGAAGCCCCAGTTCTCAGTCCTAGCTGAGGTCTGCTCAGCTCAGGAAAGGGGAGAGGGAAAAAGACTATCTTTGCACTCCATGTCTTCTGGAACAAGTTCAGAAACCAGCACAAGGTTGCTTTCTATGTCCTCAAGGGGCTGTTCTGGTAACCAAGAATGGCAAGGGCAAAACAGTGCTTTCCCCAGTTATACCATGACATCAGGGGCTGCCAAGGAAAGTGGTATAGAACAGCTGCATTGCTGTGTGCCACTGAAGAACATCCCATATGTGGAGAGTGCTGGGAGTGGTACTTGTCATGGGTTTTACCCCCACTCTGGACTTTAGAGTACAGATATGAGGACCTGCATGAGAAACCCTAAGCTTAATTACCAGCTTAGATCTGGTTTTGCTGCCACCATCCTAATATTTGTCATCTGGAAAACTATGTCTTTCCCCTCCAAAACCTTCCCCTCCTCGGGTAGCCTTGAGAGACTCCTCCACCAATTCCCTGGAGAACACTGATCCAAACCCCTTGGATCTTATTATAAGGAGAATTTAACCATCCCCCCTCATTTCCCCCACCAATTCCTGGTGAGTCCAGATCCAATCCCCTTGGATCTCAAAAACAGGGAAAAAATCAATTGGTTCTTAAAAAGAAGACTTTTAATTAGAGAAAAGAAAGGTAAAAGAAAAAAACCTCTCTGAGATAGCATACATGCTGATCTCACAGACAATAGATTTAAAACACAGGATGTTTCCCTGGGCAAAAACCTTAGTACACACAAGAATCCAAAATTTGATTATTCCCCTAATTGCACAAAGACAAGTTACAAAAGAAAATAAACATAAACCTATTTATTCTTTTCTAAAACTTACTACTCTGATAAGAGGCTGGTTCCCTGATCTTTTTCACTCTGGCTGAAACTGAAGCTCACTCAACAAAGGAAACTTCCCTTCTTCCTTTTGAAACATCTTGTTCCCCCATTGGTTCCTCTGGTCAGGTGTCAGCTAGGCTAGGTGAACTTCTTAACTCTTAACTATCTGTTTATGACAGTACTTTTGGAAGAATTTCAGAAATTGTTCTTTTAGAGACCAAAGTGAAGAACAGATATCTTCCCATTCCAGAAAGGGTGGATACATTTCCCCTCTTATCAACTACAGTATATCCCACTTGCAACTTATTGACATGGATCTAATTTCTGCCATGTTATTGGTGATCCAAATACTTGATGGCTTTAGATGGTCAGAGTGTTATGGAAAAGTGTTTGTCTTCATAAAGTACTCTCTCTGGCATTTCTGTCTATGCGAGCATGTGAACACAATATGGCTTTCTACAACTAAAGGAAACCCAGTATGCTGCTAGTGAATCATGTGCAGTCCAGACACTACAGCCAGTTTGCAATGTCCTGGTCAGCTGCTCTTTTGAGTCACTCTGCTATCTTCCTCGCATTTTCATAAATGCCTGGGACAACGGGTACTATGTGGCTCGAGAAGGGATACTGTGTTTGGATTGCATGAATAGTACTCTTCATTAGTGTGTAAACCTCTCTTTCTTAGCAAAAGAGCTGAGAAGAAAGGGTTGAAACTCAGCACCCAGATTCGTGATTATTTTTGGTAACACAACGACTCAGCTGAAAAGCAGTTCCAGCATCTATGGTTGTACTAAGGTCATTTGTTTTATTTCAAATATGCTATATTGAAAGTTGGTAGTAATGTTTGGAAGCTACAGAGAGAGGAATCTAATTTGAGAGGAAACGCTGTAGTAGGACTGCCTCTTCAGCTAGCTGGGCTTGGAAAACAATTCATGCTGGTTTGCTCCTTTCCTCTCATCCCTTCCTTCCTTCTCCTTCAGCACTGGAGGAATCACTAGCTAGAACCCTCTTTTGGCCATAAACTTATACTTATTCCAGAGATCAGTTCAACCAGGTTACATTTTGTAGTACAATTACAGTATTGGATGCATGGGTAAGTGCTCTTGGCACATGTAAAGATGGCCCCCAAAGGCTCTGAATCCTCCCAGCGGGGGAAGGGCCCCCCTGGTTCAGGAAGTAAATCTGATGGGACGTTCAGGGGGTATGTTCACTCTACCTGCGAAGGAGCCATGAGCTAACAGCAACACCATTAGCTGGAAGGGAACTGCTTCTGAGTCTGTATGCTCTTCCCTAATGGATTGTTGTGGCTCTTTTCTTTTCCCTGGGCTTGTGCTTGTGCTTGTGGTTCTGTGTGAGAAAAGTTGAGTCAGGTACGAAAGGCAAAGTGTGCTGGAGAGAAGGAAAACCTGGCCCATGACAAATGGATGGGAAAGCACCAGCTGTGGGCTTGATAAGCATTTGGGCTTGTCCCTGCGTAAGGGATGTGCTGCCCCAGCAGGAGCTCCAGAAAAGAATTGTGGCTCAGGCCCTGAGGAGTGGGTTTCTTTCTTCTGTTTGTCCAGTAGAGTCAAAGATGTGGATAGAGGGAAGAGTGATGTGCTATTAGGTCATCTTTTCCATCCCTCCCTGCTATTCCAGGATTGTTCCCTATTGTGCACTTGCTACTGTTTGCTCTGATTGTAAATTTACTACAGGATGGCGCTGTCCCATCACTTTCTTTGGTACACTACCTCAGAAATGTCTCACGAGCCACACATCACAGTAAAACATGAAACCTCTTCTGCCCTGCAGACCTTTAATAAAAGCACGTAGCACAAGGAGTGTGGGACTTCCCTTTCTGATTCAGTCACATGCTGGGGAAAAACTAGTGAATGCTCAGCAGCCACCCACTGGTCAGCAGTTTGGCAATGGGAGGTGCTGGGGTGGTGAGGTTGGAGCAGGGGCAGGAAGAGATGGAGTGAGGGTGGGATGTGCTTGGTGGAGGGAGCAGAGCAGGGGGTAGGAAGAGGGGGTAAGGATGAGGCCTTGGGGGAAAGGGTGGAGTGAGGGCAGGTCCTCGGGGTACAGCAGGGGTGGAGCACCCACCCAGACAGAAGAAAGTCAGTGCTTATGCCTAAGGTGCTTCTTAATAGGGTAGGAAAACAGTCTGCTCCCCTCCCGGCTTTCCTGTGTCTTGAGTCTTTTTGTTTATCACTTCTCCTTCCAGTTGTTACAAATCTCTCACCTCATTTTTACACACAGGCCACAGTACCTCTTAAACTGTCTTAGTATGTCTTTTTTGTTCAATTCCTTGAAGCACTTTCTCCCTGCTGTTGATTGTACAGATGATTATTCTGCGGGTGTGTGTTGATGACCTGTTGATAGTTAGGTGGCTACTTGGACCTATCTCATGATACAGTTGCATCACTGAAGATGCATGTGTTGTTTCTGCCTGCCACTCTTGTTGGATCTTTAAGGACCTTAGGAAGCTTTAAATTACTAGTCATAGATGGGAGCACAATCTGATGGGCAAATGGCTGTCATTTTACTATGAGATCCAGCAAACTCATCTGTTGGACTATCAGTTAAAGAGGAGAGGAATGCCTTGCATCAGATATACTCAGGAGTGAATGAGGGAGAGAGAATAAATGACACAGCCTACCTTAAGTGAATGATTTAAATCATTATTTTTGTGCCATCTGATGTAATGAAGTCAGTTCAATGTAATTATCAAACATACTGTTGCATTCTGGAGAATTTTCAGTGTAATTCCATTGTTTTTCCTTTGAGATTTCCTTTGTGTTGTTTTACTAAAGATAGAATATGAATGACACCTCTTTTAAGGTTCAAGGAACCTTTTCAAAAGACATCTATAACACTGCACTAAACAAACACTGAGTAGTTTTCTTAATTATAAAGTATTCTTTGCTTAGCACAATGATTTCAAGGCAAAAATGGCTACAACACTTAGATTGAGACTGAAAATTATACTTTCAATCAAGAGCGTTAAAGCTTTTTGTTCCCTTTGTTTGCCATGGACTGCAACATTCTCATGTCTGCACCTCCTGAGGAATGAATGACTTGGAAACTGTGGTAATCAATCCTTCAAATGTTTTGATAGATCAATAAAAATACAGTCAGTTTCTAATATGTTCCGTAATCAAAATGTCAGTTTACTTTTTTACTTTCAGATCTGATATGAAATATTAGGTGCATGAATGCACAAATAAAACCTTTGGGGACAAATTCAGCAGTTTGTTTTTATTTATTTTATTTTATTTTATTTATTACAACCATGCCTCAGTTATTAATGATATCTAGTTTCCTCCATGGGTGAGTATTTTCCATATTTCTTTATGTAATGAGTAAAATGTATGACAACAGATACGCCACAGAGGAGGTAAATAAACCATGTTTAAAGGTTGGCAAGAAAGAAATGAATTTTATCCTTCTGCTACTTGGTGTGAGTGCAGGGATTTGCTGGGTTACTGTGTTGGTTAGCTGTGTAGAATGAATGAATTACCTCCCAGTATACCAAAAAGGGATGTGCCGAGGGCATTAGAGGTTCAGTCGGGCAGTAAGAGTCAGGAAGGGTCTCCAGGCAGGTGAAAAGGTCTGTAGCTGTGAGAAAAACCAGGAGGCCGAGTGCTGTTTTTTCATTTTGCCTGGAACTTTGCTGAAGCGAACCATGTGCTAGATCTTTGTGCTTGGCTTTGACCGGAGGGAGATCTTGTTGTTGTGTTTGTGTTCAGCCACACAAGAGCAATACCCTTTCACATTTACTTATCTGTGTTGCTATACCCACAGAGGTATTTCAACTCCATTTAGATATTCAAAATTCTTTCCTATCTCAATTGGTTTGTTGCACAAAACATTTCATGTGGGCAGACTGCTCCATAACTGTCCTCTATGAAGTTTCTTGCATATCTTTCTGAAGGAATTTCAGACTGTTAGGGGGTACAGATTAATCTACAGCAGGGTTTCTTGTATCCTCCTCTGAAGCTTCTGGTGCTGAGCAGTGTCAAACCAGGGTACTCGGCTACTTGGACCGCTCCTCTGGTCCATTGTGACAATTCCTCTGTTCCTATTCTGGTATGGTTGTACTTAAAGAGTATGCTACCTTGACTTCTAGTATCTGCTTTTCTTCCCTATAAGATGAAATAAAAAATCCTTGATTCATGTATGTAATGCATACATACAAACACATGGTAGGGTTTTTTATGATGTTTGTTTCTACTGCACCAACTTAACATAAATTGCTCACAAAACACACATTTTCATTGCTCGGGAGGAATCTGAAAATATTCCCTTCATTATGTGTGATGTGCTCTCAAGCTCAATTTCCCATAGCCATTCTGTCTAATTCATACTAATTAAAGGTAGGTAGCTGAGGTACTTTAATAGTTTTATTGCTTTAAAAATCTTGAAAATATGTAGTCCTTGATTTATGATGGTGCTTGCATAAATTGGGCAAACATCCAGAGATGGTTTATGCCACAGATGCCATTTATGGCTAAACCACTCTATACATAACTCAGGCATAACCACATTTAAAGTCAATGGAAGTTAAGGCTGAGTAATGACTGCAGAATTGGCCCTTATTTAGAAAACAGATGATAGCTGCGAAAAGCTTAACTCAGCATTGCCTCATAACTGGACCATAATTCTGTAACGAACCCCATCTGGGTCAATCCCTATGTCTGCATGGAGTCCTTCCAGCTCCTTATGTTTGAATATATTGAAGTATTTTAGCATGTTTTTCTTTTTACAGGGAGCAAAGTTGAAATCTTCATAGGACCATTGTCATCATGTAATTAGTGATGGGGTAGATTTCCCTATGAAAAATGTGTTAATAGCATGTAAAACAAGAAAGTTACATTTTACGGTGCACGCTGCATATATGCCAATATAATTTTAGGTTAAAAATACATATATACAGAGAATTGAAGGGGAAATATGATCTGGATGCACAATTGTTCAAAGCATATTATTGACCGTATGGTTGTAAAGCTGCCCAGCTCGGCACGTTATCCAAAATCACTCTGGTCTATTTCCTGATGTTTTTGCCATTCCTGTTATACTAACTGAATTATTACCTTTTGTTAGGGTGATTTATTTTCCATTGAATTGGAATAACTGTGCCACCGGGCTCCCTTCTGTGCATTAACATTCAGCTACAAGGTCTAAAACATCTGGGTGCTGGATAGTTTTTTTTGTTCTCCAGACACTCTTCATAAATATGTAACAGATGAAATAATTAAAGAATGGTAGGATTCACCAGCTGTGGCACCATCCTACAGCAGCACAGTTTCCTCCCTGATTACCTGACTCTTTTCTTCCTGTGCAGCCTTGTCCTTTATGTAATTGCCTACAGGCTAAGTCCATGTAGAGCAGCTCATAATCAGACAAAACAAGAAACTTTTAATGTAAATAAACAATCCAAGGTCATTTTATGTTGTGTTCTAGTCAATTATCATTGGGGGAGGGGAGAAGGAAGGAGGTTCCTGAAGCTAATGTCTATAAATAAATAGGTTGACAGGAAAGATTTTGGCTGTAAGCGCTTCAAAAATTCTCTTTGTAAGTTTCTTGAGATCTGGATCTTAAACAATGTTGCACTAAAACTTCCCTCCATGGCCAATGAAGCCTTTTACGTATTATGCAGTTCTGGAAGATTATTTGTTGCATGCAACTCCCCTTCTTGAGGGAGGTTGGGATAGCTAATTTTTTTGTTTACAGATCAACTGCAAGATTTTGCAAAACTTAAAATCACAAAACTTTAAGTGCAATATTTAGATTAATAGATTTAAGACCACAAAGGACCAGTAGATCATTTAGTCTGAACTCCTGTATAACAAAGGCCATTGAATTTTCACCTTGTTTCCGCTGTATTAGCCCCCCAAAAATGTGTGACCCACAAATTGTCAATTTGTCCTTTGAGAAAAGGCTGAAAGTTTTAAGAAACAGGTAAATTTTGCAAATGGATATAAATGAAGTATCAGAGGGTAGCCGTGTTAGTCTGAATCTGTAAAAGCAGCAAAGAATCCTGTGGCACCTTATAGACTAACAGACGTTTTGGAGCATGAGCTTTCGTGGGTGAATACCCACTTCCTCAGATGCATGTAATGGAAATATCTCTCTACTCAGACCCTATGCCACCAGCACTCCCAGCTATCTCCGCGACACCACTGATTTCCTGAGGAAACTACAATGCATTGGTGACCTCCCAGAAAACACCATCCTAGCCACCATGGATGTAGAGGCTCTCTACACAAACATCCCACACACAGATGGAATACAAGCTGTCAGGAACACTATCCTTGATGATGCCACAGCACAACTGGCTGCTGAGCTCTGTGCCTTTATACTTACACACAACTATTTCAAATTTGATGACAATATATGTCTCCAGATCAGTGGCACTGCTATGGGCACCCGCATGGCCCCACAATATGCCAATATCTTCATGGCCGACCTGGAACAACGCTTCCTCAGCTCTCATCCACTCACACCCCTTCTCTATCTACGCTACATTGATGACATCTTCATCATCTGGACCCATGGGAAGGAGACTCTGGAAAAATTCCACCATGATTTCAACAGCTTCCACCCCACCATCAACCTCAGCCTGGACCAATCTACACGGGAGGTCCACTTTCTTGACACCACGGTGCAAATAAGTGATGGTCACATTAACACCACCCTATATCGAAAACCCACCGACCGCTATGCCTACCTTCATGCTTCCAGCTTCCATCCCGGGCACATCACATGATCCATTGTCTACAGCCAAGCACTGAGGTACAACCGCATCTGCTCTAACCCCTCAGAGAGAGACCAACACCTACAAAATCTCCACCAAGCATTCTCAAAACTACAATACCCGACCGAGGAAATAAGGAAACAGATCAACAGAGCCAGACGTGTACCCAGAAGCCTCCTACTGCAAGACAAACCCAAGAGAGAAACCAACAGGACTCCACTGGCCATCACATACAGCCCCCAGCTAAAACCCCTCCAACGCATCATCAAGGATCTACAACCCATCCTGGACAATGATCCCACACTTTCACAGGCCTTGGGTGGCAGGCCAATCCTTGCCCACAGACAACCTGCCAACCTGAAACATATTCTCACCAGTAACTGCACACCACATCATAATAACTCTCGCTCAGGAACCAATCCATGCAACAAACCTCGATGCCAACTCTGCCCACATATCTACACCAGCGACACCATCACAGGACCTAACCAGATCAGCCACACCATCACTGGTTCATTCACCTGCACATCCACCAATGTAATATACGCCATCATATGCCAGCAATGCCCCTCTGCTATGTACATCGGCCAAACTGGACAGTCTCTATGGAAAAGGATAAATGGACACAAATCAGACATTAGGAATGGCAATATACAAAAACCTGTAGGAGAGCACTTCAACCTCCCTGGCCACACTATAGCAGACCTTAAGGTGGCCATCCTGCAGCAAAAAAACTTCAGGACCAGACTTCAAAGAGAAACTGCTGAGCTTCAGTTCATCTGCAAATTTGACACCATCAGCTCAGGATTGAACAAAGACTGTGAATGGCTTGCCAATTACAGAACCAGTTTCTCCTCTCTTGGTTTTCACACCTCAACTGCTAGAACAGGGCCTCATCCTCCCTGATTGAACTGATCTCGTTATCTCTAGCTTGCTTGCTAGCACACATATATATACCTGCCCCTGGATATTTCCATTACATGCATCTGAGGAAGTAGGTATTCACCCACGAAAGCTCATGCTCCAAAACGTCTGTTAGTCTATAAGGTGCCACAGGATTCTTTGCTGCTGATATAAATGAAGTTTCCCTGCTCTTCATATGTGGAGTCAGCATCTATTTTGATTCCGTTCACAAGCTTGGGGAAAGAGGCCTGGACTTCCTTCTCTTGCAACATACTGGAATTATTTGAACTTGGCATATTGATGAGATTTGTTAATTGGGATGAGGCAGGGGCGAGGGTTGAAAGGAAACAGTATATTTTCTCAGAGAGAGAGAGAGAGAGAGAGAGATGCTTGTGTGTACTGTATTTAAAACTTTCAGCCACAAAACAATTTTTAATAAAGACAATGGAAAAATAAAATATGGAGCATGTCTAATTTCAAAATATTGCTACAGAAGTACCATTAGATGATTAATTTTCGATTGGATGCTCACAAAAAATGAAATTCACCCCTGTGCATCAGGCTTGCATAACAAAAAACACTTCAATTCCACTTAAACTCTATCTTGAAAGGTTAAGTAGGGTATAGATCTGCAGCTGGCAGGTGTGAATTTTGCCCCAAATAGGTATGTCACTTCTGGCCTAAAGAATAGCTTTCTTTGCCCCTACCTATTTGTGCTGTTGAGTCTCCCATTCAAACTGGCATTCTCTCTTTAGCACTGAGCAACACAAAATTTATGCATTACTTATGGCCCACTTAAGGCCTGTTAGGTGCATAGTCTTTTTGCTGGCCCTCTGCTCAGGAAGGAATTTTACCCTCAATTCTTGTAGATGCCAGAGGTAAAATTTCTTCCCTCATGTGATGTATAAATGGTGACCACACAAGTTGCTCTCTTGCACTTCAACCAGTACTAAAACTGACACCATCTTTGCTCATGATCAATGCCAGTAGAATTTATTAATTCCTTTCCAAGAGCTCCATCTGTATTTTTCCCCATGGTTTGTAGAGAGAGTATAGTAAGCTTTTCCTGAAACCTCACCCCTTGAATGAGTTCTGGAAGCATAAAGTGTCCAATCTAGTTGATCCACAGAGTGGAGATAGAGGGCCTGATTACCACATGCACTAGACAGATCATACACCAGTTTTGCTCCATTTAAACCAATAGCATTACTCTGCTTTGAGCAGGGGGTTGTACTGGATGACCTCCTGAGGTCTCTTCCAACCCGAATCTTCTATAATTCTATGATTACTCTGGTGCAAAACTGGAAAAGCTCACTGATGAATCAACCCCATATAGTTGTAATATGGAGTCCAATTAGCTATAAATGATATACTTGTGGCAGAATCATATCATGTATTGCTGAGATAAAACTCCCATTGGCTAATGTTACCAATATGTCGATTTAGATGGGGTATTATTTGGATGCGGTATTTTTTCAAAGTACTGTAAGCACATCCTGTACAGTATGAAGAGTGAGGGCTTTTCAGTTGCCAGCTGTGAAGCCCTTTGCAAGCTTTTGAGAAGGAGAAGCAGATTGGCATTCAGTTCTTTATTTATAATCCCTTTAACAAGATGGCATGGGTAAAAGTTCAAATTAATGAGTTGTAACAGAAACTTCATTTTCTCTTTTCACAAGTCATCACCATGAATCATTAAGCTGCTCTTGCTTTTTAAGAACTCTGATATTTTTGATGAATTGGATTGCTAAGCTGAAAATTAGGAATGGTGCTGGAGGGTGGGTTTTCAGAAGACTCGCTGTCTAAACACTTAATCTGCAGTGGCCACTGCTTCCAAATATCAACATCTGCCAACACTTACCAAAAAGTAGTATCTGATACACTGCAGGATTTATTTTTCCTGTGCTAGATTGAATGCTCTGGATGGAAGTCCTTACTAATGGGTATTTCTGGCCGATCCTGCAGAATGAAGACAGAGTTCCTGTATTTTTCCTTTGGAAATAAAAGCTGGCCTGTTTCTTGCAATTTTCTGCCATGTTAGAAGCACTGACCATGCCCTCTACTGAAGAAAGCAGATTTTTCCCCTATCTGATCAATGTGAGAGCCTTTTACAAAAGATTGTTTTTCTTCTGGGAAAGGAGTTCTCTTTTCTCTATTTCCCATTCCCAGAATTTTTCATCTGGAATGGAGTTCATTTACTTTGGGAACGAATCAGGGCTGACAAGTTGAGGGGAGAGCTGGTACAAATTACTGGGGCCCTGCGATCTGGAAGGAGGCCAGGGGTCTGGCTTCCCCAGCTTCGTCGGCCCTATTTAGCCATCCGCTCTTGCTGGGGGGCTTGAAAAAATGTTTTCGCTGGGGCCCAAACCCGGTCTCTGCGGCCCTGGGACTAATGTCTTTTTTGTGATGGCTGGCAGTAAAACAAGGCAGAAAATGACTTTCCTGTCCCTTGAACAATTTTGAGATTTTGCAAATTTTCCCATCCCAATTTGAGACCAAGAGTCAAAATCTCAAAAATTTTTGCAAACCAAAAATCCAACATTTTTTTCATTATAAGGCCAGAGAGGATCAATGTGATCATCTAGTCTGACCTCATGCAGAACAGATGCCATAGAACTTTCCTTAATTAATTCCTGTTTGGACTAGAGAATATCTTTTAGAAAAACTTGCAATCTTTCCAATATCTTTGGTAAATTGTTCCAATGGGAAATTATGCTCACTGTTTAAAAATCTATGCCTTATTTTGAATCTGAAATTTTCTAGTTTTGTCTTCATCCCTTTGGACCTTGCTAGAACTTTGTCTGCTAGACTGAAGAGGGCATTATCAAATATTTGTTTCCAATGAAGGTACTTACAGATGGTGATCAAGTCATCCTTTATCCTGCTTTTTTTAAAGCTACATAGATTGGGCTCCTTGAGTCTCTCACTATAAAGTATGTTTTCTAATACCTTAGTCATTCTCATGGCTCTTCTCTGAACCCTCTCCAATTTATCAACACTCTTCTTGAATTGCGAATATCAGAACTGGACACAGTATTCCAGCAGTGGTTGTACCAGTGCCAAATATAGAGATAATTTAATCTCTCTCCTAATTGAGAGTCTCCTGTTTATACACCCAATGATCACATTAGCCCTTTTGTCTATAACATTGCACTGGGAGCTAAGGAATAGCTAATTATTGCAGAGTCCCACCTCTTGAACCCAGGGCTGGGAGTCCACAGAGAGCTGCCACATCCTGGCCTCTATCCAATGACTACTGAAATTACATGGGCTGAGAAGCTACTAGGACTATAGCCCCAGCCAAGGCATCACCCATAGGATCTCAGATTGGAGGATTGCCTGGCTCCACTGATTGGTCCAACCACACTATTTAAGTCAGGAGGAGGAACAGAAAGTTTGTCCAAGCAACAAGATGGTTTCCTGGTGTGGCTGCATTGGACCCTGCTTGTGCCTGCCTCCGGCACCCTTCCTGTTCTGCTCTGCTACTGGCTCCTGCAATATCCCACCATGCCTGAGCCTTGCTTCTCTTTCTGTCCTCATCCCTTGCCTCCAATCCTCAGTGACCAGTCCCGGCTTTAACCCTGGCCTCTGACTTCTCACCCTGACTCCGGCTTGGCTCTGGCATTTGACATCTGACCTCAGCTCTGACCCTCAGCTTTGATTCTTGGTTCTGACTCTGGCTTAATCCCTGGCTCTGGTAACTGGCAATTGACTC
The DNA here is from genome assembly GCF_025201925.1 of Gopherus flavomarginatus. Classification (NCBI taxonomy): domain Eukaryota; kingdom Metazoa; phylum Chordata; order Testudines; family Testudinidae; genus Gopherus; species Gopherus flavomarginatus. Next base: position 91,403,624 of record NC_066620.1, read on the forward strand.
TCGTGCTGACCCTTGGCTTTGTTCCCCAACCTATATGCTTGCTCTGGTCACTAGACTTGACTGCCTACATCCCAGTCCATAACAATTATTCACTATGACCCCCACATCTTTTTCAGAAACACCACTTTGCAGGAGAGTCCCCCATCCTGTAAGTGTGGCCTACATTCTTTGTTCCTAGGTTTACATTTGTCCTTATTAAAATGCATATTGTTTGCTTGTGCCTAGCTTAGCAAGTGATCTAAATCGCTCTGTATTTGTGACCTGTCCTCTTTGTTATTTACCACTTCTCCAGTGTTTGTGTTATCTACAAACTTCATCACTGATGATTTTATGTTTTCTTCCAAGTTATTGATAAACATGTTAAATAGCCTACAGCCAAGAACAGATCTTGCAAGACCCCACTAGAAACATACCTGCTCAATGATGTTTCCCCATTTACAATTACATTTTGAGACCTCCTGTTTAGCCAGTTTTTTATTCATTTAATATGTAGCATGTTCATTTTATATCATTCTAGTTTTTTACGCAAAATATCATGTAGTACAAAGTCATAGCCTTAGAGAAGCCTGAGTATGCTACATCAACATTATTACCTTTTATCAACCAAACTTGAAATCTCATAAAAAAAGATATGTGTGTTTGACAAGATCTATCTTCCATAAACTCATGTATATTGGAATTAATTATATTACCCTCCTTTAAATTTAGAAAAAAAATGTGACCTGGTAATTGCCACATTTCATTTCAATGTTGACCTTTCCATTTTTTTTTACATTTTTAACTCTATAAATGAAGTTAAATTTCAGAACGAAAATTCATTTCAACCCCAAACTGGAACTTTTTCATTTTGAAAAGATCAAAACAGGATGCTTGAATAACTCCAATTTATTTTTCCAAAATGGGAAACTCAATGACCTTTTCCCACAAAAAGTTTTGGTTTCAACAAATAGGCTTTTTGTGACTCCTCCTCGCCCCCCCAAAAATTAATCAAAAAATTACCGACCATCTATATTTAGTGCACTCATGGAAAGGCTACATTGTATTCCAAGTTCTCCTTTACTAGATGACCCAAATAACCCCGTCTTCCAGGCAAATAAATCATCAATTTGGTAACTTCCCCTGCCCTGGTGCCTCCCACCCATGAGATCTTTGGGGCTCATTCCACCAGAGATAAGGAGCATGTTGGATACTAAAATACCAGCTCTGATAGGAGGAAACCTGCTTCCTGGTCAGCTCTACATTCTTTCTCTGAAAATTACAAATTTGTGTTATTGTCTGCCAGACACAATTTTCAGGTAACAGATCCTTCAATCTATTTACAATAAGTTTTGAGGATGAAAATGTATTGATTAAAATAAAAAGTATACAAAGGGATATAAAAAAGTATACAAAGGGATATAAAACTTTTCCTTCTGGGAAGAAGTAATTTTTGAGTTCAGCTAGGCTTTACAACATCTCTATCTGTCTCAAGCTATTTCAACTTCAAGAAGTTTTCTCAGTGATCGCTTTGTTTCACCTATAGCTACCTCTTTCTTATCTTTATTTGTACTGACTGTTTCTGCATCTGTTCACTATCTTATTATATTGCCTATGTGGTTGATGACTGGCTGCTATTTCCCGTGACATCTGCCCAGAGCAGTGAATCCATTGCAGGTGAAAAAGAAAATTAGTTTTCTAGCCTGTAATTTTGGTTTCACTTAGTACAGATTCACTGATTGAGACAGACTTTCCTTATGACTAGTATCTAGTATTCCGATGGGCCTGATCCATAACCCATTGACTTCAGTTGTCTTTGGACCAGGCTTTATATATTTAGATTAGCATGGGGACTGGCTTCTATTGTCTTCCTGCAAATCAGGACAAGATGGGATGTCAAATTACGGCTTAAATAGGACTTAAGTAGTTCAGAGACCTTGGGCTGGTTCTTTGCATAAGGGTGAATTTCTCCAAAAAATCCTGAAATGTTACTAACTGTACCCAACACATGCTGCTTGCTTTACAGGTGGTCATGCCTATACTTTTATTTTCCATCCAGATAAGGTTTTATTTTGTAGCCTCTGAAAAAAATATACATGTCTGGAACAGGAATTAAACTGGGCTTGTGATATGTTTCTAAAAAATTGGACCAAAACTGAATTCTTTGAGGGCAAAATTGATCCCTTCATATTAAAAAAAAAAAAAGAAAAAAGCCACTGGCTTCATGCCCGGGCACCACTTATGTCCTAGTAAAGTAGTGCATGATGGGATTTGTGTTGGACCTCTGCACAGGGGAGAATTTCACCATAAGCATATCGTAGGTAGCATAATTCATTCTTGTCAAAAACAATTTGTGGAATCTCTTTCTTCTCCACCGGCATCTCCTTGGCATGCAAGTAACCTAACCTGGATTTAAAATTTTAAACCTACTTTTAGTTAGTCTTGTGTTTCTAGGATCTTCGTTAATAGTTTATAGCTAGCATTTATCGGGGATTTCTGATGATAGCTAGTACATTTTGTTGGGTCCTTACCAGGCTTTAAAATTATGGACACTATTGAAACTATTGCCCAGTTCATGGTGAGAGGCATTTCACTTAATTGTTAAATGACTCTCATCCTCAAGCGGTGTCAATCTGTTTTAGTTCTGTTACAGTCAATGGAGTTACACTTTTGTGCTAGCTGAAGATCTAGCTCCATGAGTGCAGGCTTATATTTTGCTGTGTATAATATATAAACCCTCAAGTAATTCATTTCTGTCAGGAAAAGTACCATTTTTTAAGCCCTCCTTTTACCTCATCTAGTGTAATATTCTGCTCCAGGCTATTTGTAGCCACTTCTAATTCTTTTGGTAATGTAATTTTAGGAAAGAATAACTTAAACTTCTTTTGTTCTGAAGAGAATCAGGATTTATACAGGTTCACACACAAAGGTACAAAGATTCCATTTGTGGATCCGAGTTCAGAAATAAGCATTTTGCTAATTATTTCTAAAGTTGAGATTCCAGTTGAACTTTCTAATTTTCTTTAAATGCCAGGCTGGTAGTCTGAAAGCCTTATTGGAGATTAGTAATAGCTTCGCTTTGGCCTAAATAAGGCATACACTACTTTATTGTCACAGATTTTTTATTAATATATTTCACCTTACAAAGGTTTGTAGCCTCTCATTAGCTGATTGATCTTCATAGTCTTATTTTTCTCCTTTCTAAATTTGCAGTTTCAGTAAATTGTGATTTTTTTTATCTAATTGTGTTCTTTGATTATAACACCTCTAAGGGAAGCATTTTTTTTTTTTTTGTTTCATAGAGGCCTCATTATGTTTGAACTGAGCCTGAGCTTGATTCAGAAACGGATGTTAGTGCATTTTTTCTAGTGTGTAAGAACATTTTTTCTCTGAGTATAGAAGAGTTCATTCTCTACCTATTTGATCTCACTTGACTGCTTTCCAAATTTATTATTAAATCTACAGGTGTATGAGCGCTAACAGCTGTGATCCCTATTTGGCATGAAATTGTTCCTTGAAGTAATGAATGCGGCATTATGAGGAAATCTCTGCTTGTGAAAATGCTGAACAGAATTAGAGTAGTCTTTTGCTAGGTGGATTAAAGCTTCTTCAAAAGCCACCAAACTCTTGATCTGAGCAAAGTTTTTAAAGGCCCTAAGGCCTGGTGATAGTTTGAAATATGATAGGTTTTTATTTGTCTAAAATAGAGTAATGGGACTAAATTAAAACCCTCTGTTTGATGTAGTGGTGATATACTACGCACAAGAATTAGGTCTAGTTGAAATTTTGTGATTCACTTTATTATAGATGTGATGCTGGCAGACCAGGTGCTGGCTCATGCCAAGGCCCCTAGGCCTCACTGAAAACTGACAAATGAGTAGCTGGAAACCAGACTGGCTTTATCTGTGGGTTAGCATTGTAAAAATAGATGTTAAGTTGACAAGAATGTGTTTAGAGTTGGTGAAATGCATATAGGATGCTGTATGCAGTGAGCTCACTTATAACATCTGTAACCCATGATATAAAGTTATATTGAGTGTTTAAGTTAATTAATGCTTCTTTCCTGTTTGCTGAGTTACACAATTAGAGAGGTTTACAATGCAAAGTGCTGGCCCTGCATACAAGAAGATCCTTTGAAACCAAATGAGCTATTGAAAGAACAAAGACTCCCAATTGCCCGCCCAGCTCACCCAGAAAGAGAAGACAGTATGGATACTTGTTCCATCAGTTTGAGCTCTGGGGGACAGATGGCTGCCTTTACTTCATGTGTAACTATTCATAACAATTGCTCCAGGGCCATCAGATCAATTTTTTATATTCACTTTCAATAACACATCTGATGCACATATTCAACATGAGTGATATTGTCAAACGTTTTGAAATTTCTATACTTCAATCGATAGGTCTCAGGGTCATTTTAAATGTTTTCAATTCCTTTTTGCTTAATTTTTTTTATCCACCTCACCATCCTCCTCCTCCATACTATTAAAAACTTGTGTGGCTTTCCCAGTTAATCTGGTTAGGAGGATAAGCATAATTTTATCCTCCGGGATCTTGTGTATCTCACAGTCTGTCAAAGGTGGACCAGTACACTTCTGTCCAGTCTCTTTATAAATTGAGCAGACTTTTTCCTATTCCCTGGTGTTCTCGAGGGGTGTACTCATTGATCAGGAAATTGCCTTTTGCTGCTCCAGAACTCTGAGCTGCAATGCATGAGCTTCCATCTTTTTCTGGTGTGTTGTCTCCTCAGCTTCAGCATTGGCTTTGACTTTTGCTATTTGTTCTATGCATCTTTAGTAGGTTCTCTCCTCAATCTGTTTGCTGGCTTTCTTCCTCAGCCTCCATGCTGGCTTTGACTGTTGCTTGGGTTGCCTCAGTCTCCCTGATTGGCAGTTCTGCCATCAATCTCTCATGCTTCCATTTTTCCTGGGCTGCCAAGTACTCTGGTCTAGACCGTTCCATTGCAGCGGTCTCCGTGACATCTGGGGCAGGAAGGTCCTTGGATGCCTGGTCAAAACTTATGAGCAAAGTTCTCAGTTCCCGATCTGGGCCACTAGGAGCTGCAGGCAGCCATGCCTGCAGATGGTCAATATAAACAAACTGTCTTGCGGCCCACCAGCAGATTACCCTGATGGGCCCCAGGTTGCCCACCACTGTCTTAGAGCATATATTGTGCAGTTGAACAAGTTCTATTGTGCCATGTTCACACGGCAATTTTCTACAGTTCTACAGTTTATATCTTGGTCTAAGCTGGATAGACTTGATTGAGAAGAGTGAAAGGCAATTTTTCATCCTCAGGACTATCCCTCCTGCTATATTTCAAGTCCCTACTCAACATTAAGGAGGCATTAGAGCTGCTCAAAGAAATGGTCATAAAATGTGTTGACAATAACAGAAACTGCCTATTTTAACCAACACCATTCTATGAAATAACTTCACTGTTTTTGCTGAAACTTTCCAAAATAATCCAGCTTCAGGCAGAGACCAAGCATGGAAAACTTCAGCCTAACAGGTTGATTTGTCAAAGTAAAAAAAAAAACAACCTGAAAACAGAGGGTTGTTGTCACAAGGTGAGCTGGCCTGGTAACAGGGCGAGACTCAGCCTCATTTGTGCCAGGTTTAGCCTACCTGCCTCCCCAGATGGAAGGAATGAGTCTAAAAGCCACATGACAGAGGGAGCATGTGAGTAAGGACCAGATGTGTTGGGAGCTATAAGGGTAACTTGTGGTCCTTCAGGGGGAACATGGAGAGCATAGGATTAAGCAATTGCTGCACTAAAGCATGGGATACTAGCCAGAAAAGGGTCAGTGAAGTGGCCTAAGTGCAGTATATAGGAAAAAGCCTTGGAAAGGAAAGACAGAGGAATCTGGGTTATGGGGAGATAGCCCAGTATTTAGGGTCCCAGGGCGAATAGTACAGCCACCTCTGTCAACACGATGGGAAAAGGGACTGATTGGAGCCCTGAAGAACTGGAAGCTGAGCCCCAGAGAAGGGTGTGGGAAATGGTGCACCTGGAGAGGATGGGCTGTATTGGCAAGAGTCTGAGGTGGAAGATCGATTTGCATTTCCTCTTGCACTTCAGTGAAGTCCAGAAAAGGGGAAGCCTTTTGTGACTTAGCTGAAGGACTAAGTCTCCTCAGTGACCTAAAAGCACTTTAAGCTGGGGAGTGGCCAGAGGGAAACTGGTGAGTTGGCTATCAGAGAGGAAATTGAGGTACTAAATGGAGGAAACTGATTTAGGCCCAAAGCCAGGTCGGGTAAGCCTGCTACATTTGTAATGGAAAGTGTTAAGCAATCTGATGCTGAATTTTAAGCTATTATATTAACTTGGGTGGGGTGCGTGTGTGAGACTAAATTAGCTTTGTGGTGAAATTCTTGACACCACAAAATTGCTCAAAAATAGCTCGGACAACTTCACAAATATTTTTCATGGAACCTGAGATTTGGCCAAAGAAAACTTGCTGCTGCTTCATTCATCCCCCTTTCGCCACAATCCACCCTCCTCCAAAAAACCCACACATGCCTGGGAGAGGGGAAATTTTGAGTTTTAGTCTCACCGTTTCCACTGATTGGCCTTAATTCTCTGCTCTTTAGGCAGGGCCAGCCTTAAGGGCAGGTGCTCAGGATGGTTGCCCTGGGTACCAACTTCTGGGAGCACTAAATCAGCATCTAGGGTTCGGGAGGGTGGCACATTGCTCAGCTGTTTTGGTTTTATTGTGTTTTCCGCTAAGCTCTTGCGGGGGGAGATGGGGAAGGAAGGTGAAGAGGGGTCGGGAGGGGGGTGCCGAAACAACTAGGGTCAGCCCTGAGGGCTTCACCTCATCACTCCTGCCCCATATTTTACAGATGGAGAAATGGAGGAACAGAGAGGCTAACACCCATATCTTTAAAGGTATTTATGCATTGCTGTGCTTGGCATTGAAACTCCACTGGTTTAGGGGCCTTATTTTCATAAAGGATTTGAGCACTTAGGACCCTAAATGCCTAAATTCCTTTTAAAATTGAGACTCAGGCATTGCAACACTGAACACAGCAATGCTTAATTAGCTTTAAATATCTGGGATTAAGTGACTTGGCAAAGGTGACCGAGGAAACTTGTGACAGAGCAGGTAACAGAAACAACATCTGCTGTATTCACTAAACCACAGTAACGCTCAGGTACATTACTTTAGACCTTTGTGCTTAGTTGTCCCATATGCAAAATGAGGCTAATAATGCTTTCCTTCCTTTCTATAGCTCTTCGAAACCTACAGCTGTAAACAGTCCATATAATTGCATATCAGTTCTTCTTCAGTCATATAATTTACAGTAATACAGTTGACTAAGGAACCTCTGGAAACGCACATACATTTTTATGGCTGACTATGGAAAAAGTCACTTGTACTTGTGCAGTTAGAAGGACATTGATAAGTTTCAAAGCAGCAGAGGAGAGTCATAAGTTCTATTCATAGAATTCAATTGACAGAAAGTGCTCCCATTACTTGGATAAAGTAATATTTGAATTTTATTAAGACAGTTTGTATAAATTAGATATCCTTCTTCATAAGACACATAGCCAAACAAGAAATTAAAAAATACACTATTAATTCAACTCTATGTGTGCTTCTCTGAGAAATAGTGAATAAAATACTACAATAATAAATTATTGTTCAGAGGAATCTCTCTCAAAGGGGTGGGGAGAAATATGCTGAAAAGAGATAGGAGGAGTATTAAAATACATTACAGTGAAGAGAAATTGTCTAAGTGTAAGTCCAGAAATATATAGGGTGTACTGTTATGGTGATGAAATTAGGATAAGTATACAAGAATAGGGGAAAACCCCTCCAGTGAATGTTAAATATGTATAAGGGCCCAATCCTGAAAACTCTTGTACATTCTGGCCCCCATAGATTCTTTGGGTGAAATCCTGACCTCAATGGCTAATCTTCCACTGACGTTAATAGAGCCATGATTTCACCTATGGAATTTAACCCAGCAATTCTTGCATCTAGGACAATAACTGGTGACTGAACCAATCTTTTAGCGAGAGATCCCATCTTGAATTAAAGGCTTCAAGAGACAGAATCTGCTGCATTCTTTGGTTAATAGTTCCAGTGGCTATACCCTGACTCACTCTCTCTAGCTCTCAAAAAAAAAAAAAAAAAAGCTCTGTATTTCCCTTCATTTTGAATAATTGATTTTAAATGGTATCGCAGGCTTCTACAGTGGCTTGAGGAGGTTTTATTTTTGTTTGGCCAATTAGGTACCTAAGGCTCTCTGAGTCCCAGAAAGATTCAAGCTTTGAACATCTCATTCAGAAGTTTTCCAATAAATTTAATCACAGTAGTTCCTGATCTCTTCTTCTGCCCCTATTGCACCAAATGCAAGGACCTCATTTCTCTGACTTTGGTTTGCTACTTCAAGTCTTTGCCATGTTGATTTATTTTTCTTGCTAGAGATCCTTCATCCAAAATTATTTTACTCTTTAATCATGTTATCCTCCAGGGAAGAGATGGGATCCTCTGCTTCCCTTAGTCCTTCAGTAACATTTTAGCTCAATGTTCAGGATATATATTTGACCTTTTATAACTCCTATATCTAATGACATTTGTTTCATTATCTTTTGTAAAGATGACTGACCTTTTAACTAAAACAGTCCCCCCATAATCCATCTCCTTCTTTCTTTCTTTTTCTTCTCCTGCCAGAGAGGTAAGCTGTGTCTCTTTTTGTTCTTTGAAGACTTGGGGTGAAATCCTGGTCTCATTGAAGTCAGTGGCAACATCCCCATTGACTTCAATGGAGTCAAGATTTCACCCGTGGTGTTGATTTTATTGAACAAAATGCTATTGCCACAACATTTTTGTTTTGCCTTTTTTCAATCACATTTTCTCTTTTTTTATATTTGCAAATAAGCAATTTTAGTGGATGGGTCTTCTTGTCAGATGGGGAGATGCAGGAGAGTAATGAGTGAAGTTGAGGTTGTCATCTTCATGGGGCTGTGAACATTTCTCTAATGTCTGTTTGATCCTTTCTGGAAAGATGTGTACACAAAGAAAAGTTGAAACAACTTTCTAACTTCATGGTGGTCTGCCTAGGCAACAACATAAAATCGATCTAAATAAAATATTAAGTTTAATTTGTAGAAGTGTTTTTTTTAGGGCCTGGCTCTGCAGCCCTTATTCATGATCTCTGAGGAGCAAGGCCTGAAAGACCAGGCCCTTATATTTCCTCTATATTTGAAAACAGAACAAAAGTGTCACCACTTCAAATGCTATTTAAAAATCCTTTTTAGTTTTTCTTTGGCAAAATACCCACCTCTAACAATGGGGGGAAGCAAAATCAAGCTTGCAGAGTAACTCTGAAATCCATAGGTGAGGAAACTAGACTCCAGACACCTCTAAGCTTCTACACAATGTGAATGGATCAGGGTGTAATGTTTCTTGCCTTGAGTTAATTTCAGTGGGAGGACGCAGTTTGTTAGGAGAATATTTTTATTTCTATCTGCTCACTCAGAATGCCAAATAATTCTCAATTCAAAGGAAATCTTTTCCTAACAGGAAGTGGTTTAGAAGGTCTTAATGTAAACAATATGATGAAACTGAGGCATATGAGTACAGTGTATTCTGCTCCATGGATACAACAGGATATTCCCATGTCCTGAACCTGCAGCTGACACCAACATCAGCTGGCCAACAACTGTGCTTGCACTGGTTTTCTCATTAACTTCTATCACTAATGGGAACTACCTTTTGCAAATAGTCACTGCATATGTAATACTCCTGAATGATTTGAGGTTTCAAATTATGAATGGAAAAAAATAAAATGCAGCCTGACTTTGGGCCTACATTGATATAGATCCTTTGGGCCTTGAGTGTTTTGAAATAAATCCCAAACCAGCAGCCATTGTAACAGAAGACAACTGAGAATTGGGCTTATGTCTACAAAGGACAGCCACCCGCACCCTCACTTCAGTGCTGAGTGCACAAAATAACCCAACTGCACTCTGTTGCCAGCAATCTCTGTTATAGCCTAAACTCCTGTAATAGTCCTCTTTGTTGCCATAAAGTATACAATTGCAGACAGCTGCAGAGACAGTTGCGCTCATCTAGTGTCCTGTTCCACCCCATAACCGAACAACCAGGGCCAAACTCATCCATTATATAACTCTACTGAAGTCAATGGACTTGCACCAGAGATTAATTTAGTGCACTGTGTTTTGTTGTTTGTTTTTTCTGCTAAGCTCTTCCCTGGGTGGGTGGTGCCAAAACACCTTCCCTTCCACTCCCTCCACCTCCAACACCACCTTTATTTTCAGTTTTCTTTTTTGCAGTACAGAGTTGGAACCTTTAATTATTCAGGCACTCTACAAACAACCAACCCTGTGAGGAACTGGAAACCATCATGACAAGGATATTTTTGTGCATTTGCCTCTTTGTCCAAAAATATATTCAGCTCATACTGTACATACTTTTCCCAAGTTCCCTTGCATAAACAGGAAACCTTGCCAATGACTGAATTAATCTAGTAGGTGAGTTTAGCTGTGTGATGGGAATGTAGCTCTGGCTTGTCCCTTCTGCTTCTTGAGCTGATGAGGAAGCTAGGCTTGTTCATTTTATCCATAATTCATTACATGATGCTGCTTTAGTTGAATGTTTTGGTCAAATCTGATCTTCCCAGATTCTTCCATCCTTGTTAATGACAAGCAGTAGACAGTCTAATTCATGTTAGTTTATACTCATGGGAGCTCTGTGTACTTATTATCCCTCTTTCTTCCCAAAAGCAAATGTTAGCATGGCACAACATCCTATTAAAAGAGTGTCAAAGATTTAAATCAAAGAGCATTGGTAGGTGTGGCTATACGAATGGAAGGATATCTGAAATTCTGGAATATTGTAAGAACCTGATTGTAATAAAGTAGAGAAGGAATGACAGGCCCAGACCTAGAAAGAGTATTGAAAGTACCAGGAAGATACACCTAGACCTTGCAATGTTACCTCATGGAGCAGGTGTGTTTCTAATGGGCTCCCACAGGGATCAGTTCTTGGCCTGACATTATTTCATTGTTATCAACGACCTGGAAGAAAACATAAGATCTTGACAGATGAAATTTGCAGATGACACAAAAATTGGCAGAGAGGTAAATAATGGAGAAGACTAAATGAATGAGTGCAAGCAAACAATATGTGTTTTAATATGGCTGAATGTAAATGTATACATCTAGGAACAAATAATATAGGCCTATACTTATAGGGTGCGGGGTTCTATCCTGGGAAGCAGTAATTCTGAAAAAGCTCTGGGAGTCCTGGTAGGTAATTAGCTGAACGTGAGCTCCCTATGCAACACTGTGGCAAAAGGGCTAGTTCATAAACAGGAAAATCTTGAGTAGAAGTAGAAAGGTTATATTACCTCTGTATTTGGCACTGGTGTAATCACTGCTGGAATACTGTGTCCAGTTCTGGTGTTCATGCAAGAAGAATGTTGATAAATTGGACCAGTATGATTAAAAGATTTTAAATATGCCTTATAGCAATGGACTCAAAAAAGCTCAGTCTATTTAGCTTAACAAAAAGGAGGTTAGGGAGTGATTTAGTTACAGCCAATTTGGGCTCTTCCATCTAGAAGAGAAAGGTGTAACACAATCCAGTGGCTGGAAAGCTAGACACATTCAGACTGAAAATAAGGCGTACATTTTTAACAGTGAGGGTAATTAATGACTGGAGCAATTTACCAAGGGTCTTGGTGGATTCTCCATCACTGGCAATTTTTAAATCAAGATTGGATGTTTAAAAGACATGATCTAGGAATTATTTTGGGGCAGGTATAAGGCCTGTCTTATTCAGGAGGTCAGACTAGATGATCACAATGGTTTCTTCTAGCCTTGGAATCTATGAATTAAGGCAGAAAATGTGTATCCCTCATGTGAGCTTGTTGGTATGGGAGACTTGCATAGATGCCCACTCAGCTCAGGGGACTTGGCCTGTAAGGGGAAGAAAGTTTTATATTACATAAAGACTCTTGAATGGCTGAGTTAGTCACCTTAACAGTCAGAAGGCTAATCCCCAACATTTGGCATGGTAGTAATTGCACATCTGAGCTGATAGGGTGGCCCAAGAAACCAGAATGCCTCCCTTGTTCTCTTGGTTGTAGGTAATAATTCTCATAGTAAGGCCCTATTATTTGGGTTACCTTCAATTTCAATTTGCTGTATGGCTGATGAGCAGATTTAAGATTCTCCCGGGAGAGTAGTCCCTAAAGGTGAAGGTCTTCCAGCAGACTCTGCAAGAATCAGGGAATCCCTGGCTGACAACAAATTTTAGTGCCCGTGATCTCTATTTTTTGCAGCTGGTATGGAGACCAAACAATTCTGGCCTAGGAAGTATCTGCCAATTCCATGGTACTTCACCTGGCTTATGCATTTTCTCTCCTCACACTGATTTGTAGGGTCCTAAGCAAAGCTGTATGCATAGGGAATCACTTAATCTTATTTGTCCTGGATTAGCCAAGGCAAGCAAGACCTGCTGATGTTTTTCAAGGGGTAAAATCCCTCTGACCTTATGCCAAAATCTCACAATCAGCAGCTCTCTGAAATATCCTCTAACCCCGGTGCTCTCTGTATCTCAACCTGGTTCATGAAAAGACTCTCCTGAAGAAGTTGAGTATTTCCAGTAGGGTGGCCCAGAGCTTGCTGCATCCACAAAACAAGTTTTTATGCTTGAGTTAGAACTGCTGCTGCTCAGGATACATACATGTATTGTATATGAGCTAAATGCTGACTTTTGCCCAAATGCTTCATGTCCCATGAGGTACAAATTGTTCCATATGGGGAAGGCAGGAGACAAGGCCAACCTCATCTGGCCTACAGAGCTGGTCTCTTGCCCAGGGGAGAAATGTGTATCTTTCTATGGGGTAATACAGCATGTGCACTCTGCCTGAGCACCAAGCAGCTCTGGAAGGGTTTGTGCCTCCTTGAGTCACAATCCTTCCCAGAGTTCACTGTGGTAAGATGTGATTTCTCTCCATTCCCAACATAGGGCAGACTCTCACTGGAAATAAGGAGCAGATTTTTCACAATAAAGATGACTAATCATTGGAATAATTTATCAAGGGATGCAGTAAATTCTCTATCACTTGAAGTCTTTGAATCATGACTGGATGTATTTCTATATGATGTAATCTAGCTCAGCCAGAAGTTATGGGCTGGATACAGAAATCACTTGGTGAAATGCTGTGATCAAATCTTCTGGCATTAAAATCAATACAGTTAGATTGGACCTATGTACCCCATATATAAGGCCTACTTTTCTGACAGAGTTTTGAGCTGGAAGTGGGTTAAGAAAGATGTGAACAAGTTAGATGGCATTGGTAGCTGTTGGTCTTGACAGGTGGAATGGCCGAGAAAGAGTCTGCAGTTTAATACTGGTTTATTTTCTGAGATTTGTAATTTTTTTATATTACACATACGTCGGGGAGGGAGGGTAGGTGGACTTCTTAAAAAATCAAAAAGTGTCTGTGCACATACATATGTATTTCCTCTTTCTTGAGATAAATTGGAGACTACATTTTATTATATTTAAGGATGAAATCTAGCTCACTCACTCACTGGACCAGATTCTCAGCTGTTGTGAATCTGTAAATTCAATTGACTCCAGTGGAACTATGCCAACTGACACTGGCTGTGGAGTTGAATTCATTCAAAAAACAAAATTGAATGCCTTTCAATCTATCCTCACCTCCTGCCCTTTAGAATATATTGTAGTTAATTATATCGATTCAATATTTTAAAAAATGCACAAGCTGTGCATTAACTGTAGGAAACATTATTTGGGTTTAGAATAAATTTTCTATTGCCTCTTTGCAGTTCTTCCTCATGCCTGCTGTCGGAAATGCATCAGAATACAAAAGAGAGGCTAATTGACAGGTTTATGGAGGCTGAAGGTATGCTGTGACCTGAAATGAGGACTGTTCTCATAATGAGAGACAGTTGAAAGATTATGTATGTGGAGCCTCTAAAATAGATTCTCTGGCTCTTTTTCAGAAGCCAGCAGATGGTAGCAGAGTCTATAGATCTCAGAGAAGGCAAATGTACATTAAATACTATTACTGCCCTTATTCATTTGCCATTCATCTTCACTTGTCAGCCTCTTCATAAGTGCCTTCTGTAGTGCTGACCCTGAAATTACATCATTTAATCTGTAATCATATATTGCCAACATTTCTCCTTTTTTATCACTTATCAACTGCATTAATTCTGCTGCCTTACGAACCACCGATAGCTTTAGGCAACTCTATTTGGAAAAGAGAGATTCATAAAATGTAACACACAGAAGAGGAAGACCTGACATGCCTGAGAGAAAGGGAGGAATTGTAAAGGAAGAGGGAATGAAGGAAAAGAGAGAAGTGTGGGCAATGATTTTCTTTTCTTCCCCTTCATGCTAAAATGTATTTTGAATTCTAAATGGCTTATTAGTATTGCTGCTATTTGAGTACTAACCACTGAGCTCACCCCTAGACAAGACAAGGAAGGGAAAGCCAGGCCCTGCACTAAAGAGTTTATCATCTAAACAGAGGAGTAGCACAAGGCAATGGGAGACCCCCAGGAAGGTTCTGCCTAAGAGTTTTATACATGTCTGTCCAATGGGTACTTCAGAGTGTTTCTAGTGAAGTAGGCTTCATAGAGAAAGGGATTGGAGGAGGGATTTGAAGAAAGGGATGGGTGTCTGGTTCGCGAAGAGAGGGAAGGAGTTCCAGGCACTTAGTGCAGCATGGACTACAGAAGAACTTGGCCTGCTTGACTAGCTGAGTGGTTTTTTGCCCCTCTCTCCCAATGTTATCAAGCCCCTGAATAAATCAGACATTTGGGGCCGGAAGGACTGAGTCAAAACTCAAAAACCAAATGCTGCCACATGTTGGTCAATGGATGGGCAGGTTGGAAGTGGTATCAGGATCTGAACTACGTCCCATTAGCTCAGCTATAGTTATATTAAAATATGCTTTCACCAAGATGTGTGAATTGAAGGATTAAACTACCTAACATGCCAACAGAATTAACAATATAGGCCATTGGGT
Source organism: Gopherus flavomarginatus (assembly GCF_025201925.1). NCBI lineage: Eukaryota > Metazoa > Chordata > Testudines > Testudinidae > Gopherus > Gopherus flavomarginatus. Next base: position 91,418,645 of record NC_066620.1, read on the forward strand.
ACCTCCATCTGTTTCCTTGTGAGGCATTGGCAATGTGATAGAGAAACAACATAAGAGTTGTATCTTGTCACCTTCTTAACCATACACACATCTGTGGGATGGATTGGGGAGAAAGGGATGGCAAGTGCTAATTGCTAGTTTTATATCCACCAAAATAACTTAGAATATCACTACTAAGATATCATTGGAATAATTACAACTTTTTTTTTTAAGACTACTGTACATGGACCCTAACAAACGTCTACAAAATTACTTACATTTCCTTTTTAGGGCTGCCATAACCAGCTCAGACTCTAGATGGTAGTGTGTAATCACTGTATTAGGTCCTGCCTTTTGTAATGGTCTCTTACTTTTTTGAGCCTCTGCAAAATGAAAGGAAAACAGAGCAGCAAAATGAAGTCAGCAAGAAAACTACCAAATTAAAAAAAAAAGTCATAGATTTTTGTTTGAGACTCCATATTTAGATTAGCTTTCATTTTTGTATGATGGACTAAGTATTATAATAGTACTTAACATATTAGGATTTAACATTAATGAGTTATACTCTATTGAGACATCCTTTTCATGAAATTTACTGGCAAAAACAAAATGCAGAATTCCTTAAGAAAAAAGTATGTTCCTTCATTTCAATTTTCATTTATTTCTCATGTCCTGCTGCACGTGTGTTTTAATATCTATACACACACAAATATACACATGTGCATAACCACCCAAGATGCATACTGTATTTCAAAATATATACTCGTTCCTATATTGATAAGGGTGCCCTACACATGAATTAATATTATTACAAGGAAATATCTCAGTGAGAACCTTTATTTTCAAACACAGAGAGAGAGAGAGAGAGAGAGAAGAGAGACGCATGCACACAGAGAGTGCTTATTTACAGAAGATTTTACATGACTATTTACTAGAGAATTCAGTGGGGGGAAAAGGTATTTGCCTACAGATCATGTGGTGCATATGCTTTCTGTGTGTGTGTGTGTGTGTGTGTGTGTGTGTGAGAGCGAGCGAGAGAGAGAAAGAATGCCTTTAACCCTGTGTGTCATTCCATTTTTAAGGAAAACCTGGCTGTTGTGAAAGAGAGCAGGATAAATTGCATATTTTGCACAGAGCTATAAAAGTATGTCTTCAAGACATAACATATACTGTATTGTGGATCTTTAAAGAAGATAAAGAAACAACACAGGCCCTAAAGAATCCCTACTTCCAAACTTCTGACTTCAGAATTAAGATTTCTCAGGGGAAACACCTATCAGCACAATTGCATTAAAGCTCATGGAAACTCTCAGGTAAGACCATTAAGACTTGCATCCAGACCAGCTACAGCTGGGGTGCCTTCCTACCCAAACTCTCAGGCTCTTGACTTTCAAACAAGCTTATTTTACACTTCTAACATATCACCACCCATACACATTCAGTTCCTAGTAATCACAGGCAAAGGCACAAGCTGAACTCTGAACCTAGCCAGATGAAAATACCTTACTGAGGCAAAAAAACCAATTGCCTCTTGAATGTGATTTTTTTTTTCTTACCAGGAATCAGACATGTGTATTATGAGTGGTGGTATATTGGAAGGGAAGGGAAATGTATATTGGAGGTGAGGCGTCTGTGTTGATCTGGAGTTTAATGACACCTTTACTGGTGACTTGATTATTTTATGAATTGAGTTGATAGGTGATGCATTTGAGTAACGTTAACTCTAAGGCAACGAAGTTTTTTGTGAGTATAGGAATTTCCCTGCTTAAAAACAAACAAAGAAGAAAGAAAACACTAAAAGAAGCCTCTTCTCCCTTGCATTGTGCCCCCTATTCCTATGTGCTATCACTCAAGTACTTATGCTTCTGCTATCCTGCATAGGCTCTTGTACTACTATCTGAGCACCTTCCAGCCCAGTGTTAAATGACATGACTAACATCTATCACATATGGTTCGTTCTCCCATCATCTCCCCAGAGGGAGAAATGCAGTGGAGTGTTTTCTAATGGAAGGGTTTTTAGTGTACACAGAGTGATGTGTTTATATGGGAGAAGCAAAGGCTGAAGAAATGTGCCCTGCATTTACTCATTCTTTGCAGTTCACCTCTCTGCTCCCTGAATTCCCCTACTAGTGTTGTGGGGAAATAAGTTTTTTTTCTTTATAAAAACTGAACCCAGTGTTGTTGTTTTTTAAAATTTCTATGTCATTCTGAAGTATCTACATGAACCCATCATATATTCAGAGCTTTTCTGGTTACTGAAAACATTACGATTGGATTTCTGTCTGTAACTGAACGCTTTAACAATTTCAAACACTAAGAAGAGAAGATAAGTGAATAGCAACATTCTTGTTGTTTCTGTTAGGAAACAGGAAATTATAAAACTATAATTATAGAGGGGAATGGGAATGTGTAAAGAGATGGTTGTGGCTGTCAGGTGCAATCAACTATAATACAGTGATGGAGAGGAGAGTTAATAGAATTGTGAATTTTGGAGGGTGGGTCTAAAACCCCTAGATTCTCATTCTCATTCTCTGTCTGCATTTTTCTAGAATCTTGAAACCTCTGTAGCATGTACATCTGATGATATAGGTTGGTATGAAGCATCCTATTCTTCAGTCTTCAGTGCTGAATTCACTAGGGTGGTTGCTTCTCATTCTAACTGTAGCAAATGTGAAAGCTATTGATCAATACTGCAAATGGGTGATTAGTGTTCAGTGGTTACCAAACATCAGTGTATGAATTTATCTGGCTCAACATGCTTAACATTGATGAAAGTGGTAGGAAACAATGGATTAAATGGGCTAAAGAAATGAGAAGAGAGAATTTTTCTTAAGTCAAATGTAAAGGTTTGCAAGAGCTGTTAAGAAGCAGGACAGACAATATTTGTGCTCATCTCAAAGTTAAGAAAATCAGTTTCTTCAGATTCTTACACATGGAATATGCTACCGAATGAAATGTCTACTGAAGTGGAAGAGTAGAGCATTATTTGATTCTACAATGGAGACATTTTTGATGCCATTCACATCCAAACCCTACCTGTGATGATTAAACCTCTGCTTCACTATAGTTCTTCAACATCAGTTTAATCCAGGAAAAATCTTTGTTTGTATCTGATACCCCCACAACATTACAAAGTCTAGTGCTTTTGTAACAAGTATATACAGAATGGTTGTACTTCCATTTTCAGTTGTTATTCGTTCTATTGGTATCCCCCCATATTAAATATAGAGAAGAGGTATCAAACTAGTGAAATATTTCAAAATGAAAAACAAATGTTAAGTGCAAATAATGTATGTATACAATGTACACACACAAATTGCCATACTGGGATCAGATTTGTGATCTATCTAGTCCAATAGCTTATCTCCAACAGTGGCCAGTACCAGATACTTTAAAGGTAGGTGCAAGAACCATCAGAGGACCAATATGGGATAATTGGTCCTCCATGAAAGTTTTATCCTTCTCTCAAATAAAGATTGACTTAAGCCTTGAAGCATGAGCTTTTTACATCACTTCCAAAATTCTCTTTAAGCATTAACTCTTATAATTGTAGATATTCTTGTTATTCATATAAATGCCTAATCTCACTTTTAAAATAGAAATAACTATAAATGCAGAAGATTTTGAGGTTAGCTTTGGTTAAGTATTTACAAGTTAAGATGCTTATCTGAACATCAGACTATAAATCTCATAAAAACAGTGTTTCTTGTGAAATTTCCACTATTCTTTACATCTAGTTTGGCAATATAGTGAGAATAATACCCTGTGTCAGAGAGCGTCTGCTTCCTCTCCTTGGTAAGACCAGGAACTACAGTGTCATGTATAAGCCCTGTGGTGTGTAGTATTAGGGAGGGAGCTTTCTGCTACAATGTTTTAGTGATCTGGAGGAAGAAACAGGATGAGTAGACCTTATTTGCATGTTTGTTACCCAGTATCCCAGTGTGAATATCTTGGTTGTTCTGTTTAAAATTCATTTAAGTTTTGAGTAATTTAAGTAATGAAATGTTGTTATCCTTATCACGTGACAAAAGGGCAAAGGAACTATCTTGACCTGAATGGGGAGTTGTCCTAACCACACCTCAGTCTTGCACCGCTGGGTGGTGGAGCTTGGACCCAACCCAGGCAGAGAAGGAGGGGAAAGGATTTCCTTCCTTGTGGTGAGGAGTAAATCCCTGGTGGCCAGGATTCTGTGCAAGAGTCCTATATTCCATTTTAAACCACCAAAGATACTGTGGGTAAATGTTCTGCTTATTCAAATAAAAGCATGCGATCACCCTATTGTTTTTCCAGATTAATGCTGTGTGCTTCTTAATGAAGTTCTCTTTGTTTTAATCATAGACACTGTGTTTGTCAGAGAGGACATGTTGCCTTTCAAGGTAGCCTAGTGAAGGTATTTTGTTTTTCCCTGGTTTCTGGTTGAGAGCTTGAGCGGGTGGTATTTTCAAATTAAGGGGAATCTCTAGATACCTGAAATGGCTCCATGTTGCTGCCAACACCAACAGGCAGAAGGGTTACATATAAAGTTGTTTTTGTTTCTGTTTTTAATTCCCAAATACATCATACTTTGCGAAAAGGTCACATCCGTTTGGGAGCAGGCATGAAAAGTAGGCCAGTTCTTGATTTTAGATATACTTATCCCTAGTCATCACACTACCATCCTCCTTATCACAGAGTGACTTGATTTTTGTTGGGTGCTTTACAACAAACTTCCTGCCTAAGCACTTAAATGTATATGTAAAGTGGGAGACTTGAGTTCAGGGTTAGTCTTTTACTGTACTTTCCCACGTAAGAGATTTGTTTGAAATACTTAATTAGCTCCTGAGTGCATTTAAAATTAGCCCAATGGCATCTTTAACTTCTTTGCTCCAGAGATTAAAAAAGGCCATCACCTACAGTCCTCAACTAAAACTCTCCAATGCATCATTAGTGATCTACAACTCATCCTGGACAATGATCCCTCGCTTTCACAGGCCTGGGGAGGCAGGCCAGTCCTGGTCCACAGACAACCCGCCAACCTTAAGCATATTCTCACCAGCAACCACATACTGCACCATAATAACTCTAACTCAGGAACCAATCCATGCAACAAGCCTTGATGCTAATTCTGCCCACATATCTACACCAGCGGCACCATCACAGGACCTAACCAGATTAGCCACAACATAACCGATTCATTCACCTGCACGTCCACCAATGTAATGTATGCTATCATGTGCCTGCAATGCCCCTCTGCTATGTTCATTGGTCAAACTGGACAGTCCCTATGGAAAAGGATAATGGACACAAGTCAGATTTTAGGAATGGCAATATACAAAAACCTGTAGGAGAATACTTCAATCTCCCTGGACACACAATAGTAGATTTAAAGGTAGCCATCCTGCAGCAAAAAAAACTTGAAGATCAGACTTCAAAGAGAAACTGCTGAACTCCAGTTCATTTGCAAATTTGACACTATCAGCTCAGGATTAAACAAAGGTTGTGAATGGCTAACCAACTAAAAAAGCAGTTTCTCTTCCCTTGGTGTTCACGCCTCAACTGCTAGAGGAGGGCCTCATCCTCCCTGATTGAACTAACCTCATTATCTCTAGACTGATTCTTGCCCACATATTTATACCTTCCTCTGGAAATTTCCACTACATGCATCTGATTAAGTGGGTATTCACCCACAAAAACTTATGCTCCAATACAATTGTCAGTCTAGAAGGTGCCACAGGACTTTTTGTCACTTTTTACAGATCCAGACTAACACTGCTACCCCTCTGATACAAGAATTTGGTGCGGCAAATGTGTTCAGGAGTGTTCTTGGGCTCCAGTGGGAGGTTGGTGGTGAGCAGGAGAAGCCAGAGAATAGAAGTGAGGGAAGGAGACAGTTGAACAGTAGGAGAAGTGCCAAGCAGGCAGGAGGCTGAAGCAGGAATAGAGGGTTCCAGAGCAGGCTGTAGGCTGCATGCAGGTTGTCAACAAGGATTGGTAGTGTTGAAAGGTGAACCTGAAAGAGAAGAGGAGAGTCTATCTGAATGTAGGAGCTGCAGAATCAGTTCAAGGGCTGTGTCTTTGCTAAAGAAATGGTTTCAGCTTGGTGGGAGCACTCCAAGCCTTTGAAGGAAGCTGGAAAATGCCACAGTGGAATTACTTAAACTTATTTGTTACCATTCTTATAAATGGTGCTCATTAGAGAGACACTGACAAACTATTCATTGTTTTAACGAGTGTGTTAGCAGGCAGAGTGCTATGTCCCTTCCTGTTTTGGGGACATCCATATCCCTCCCTTCAGCAATCCACCAACCTCCTGGCTTGTTCCCCTTCTCTCACTACCATACTTGAGGAATCCAGCGTGGGCTCCTCCTGGAAGTATGATGATAACTTGATTACTGAACCCTGGTTATTGTTCCACTGAATTCACTGTGAGCAGTGCACGTATATCTGCAGAAACACTGGAACTCCTGGTTTGCTTCAATTAAAGGGTTAAGTTTTGAGCCTCTTCTTCTTCTGGAAGAGTCCACGGAAAGGGCATAAAAAGGGGAAGAAAAGAAATGATCATCCTTGGAAACATATAAGTGAACTTGGAGTCTTACCCCAAGGTAGAAGGATACATGCTTCCTTCAGTTCATGGCCTTGGTAGAGGACTAGAACTCATCTGCCCAATGTTTGGGTGGAGTTCTTTCACATAGCCTGATCTCATGATCGAAAGAGCAGTATGGTGCTTGGGGTATATGATAAGCATAATTCCAAGATGGTGGCATATAAAGATAGGGTACAGAAAGCCCAAACAGACTGCAAATTTTTCAGGCACCAAATATATATGCACAAGGTAGTGGATGTTTTGATAACAGTCCACCTCAGTAATAATTCTTTATTGGTGAATGAAGAGTAGAAGGTAATGGGTTGAGAATTGCTACCTTCTGCTTCTCATCTTGCATTTCTGTAGTGAGTGTCCTAACAATTCTCTTTAGCCCAGAGCCAAATTCTGTATTGATTAACACCCTGTGCAGTTCCATTGTTTTCAAGGTGATTGTATGAATTATAAATAGAAAATTTGTCCTCAGAGGTCAAAATCTGCAATCAGTTTCACTTCACTGGAGTATTACTCATACCCTTGACAACAGTTGCTTAAAGTTGTGTACTTAACTTAGTTGCCCAAGAACAGATTTAAGTCACCTAATTTTTCAGAGGTGCTGAGCATCCACTACTCACATGGATTTCAAGTGGGTGTTGCAGTTGCTTTACATCTCTGAAAATCAGGCCATCTTAATTTAGCCCAAAGTTGGGTACCTGACACTTGAAAATGTTGCCCTTAGTGAATAATAAAGAATTTCTGATGTTAGACTTCAATTCCAAGCTGAGCTCAGATTGATAGTCAGCTTGGCATATCAACAGAGGACCTATCATTACTACTTCTCCCCAAAGCAAAAATCTCCTGGTTTGTTGAGGTCCTAGGGCTGGAAGCATTGTGGAGTTGATAACGATGCAGCTGTCTATCATTCCTGATTCGAAAATAAGCAGCATTAATTCTGGGTGCTCTTGTCATAAATTAAACTCCTTCTGGGGATTAAAAAAGAGCAAAAAGACTAGATAAAGAAATTAATTTGTTTATGTAATAATGAAAAGAAGACTCAGAACTGGAGCCTTATCTGCTGCAGGTTTGGGAAAGAAATCTCAACAGCCCCATAAATTGTGTGCTTTTATTATTTGGTATTCATCACATAAAAAGAACACAGATGAAAAGTCCTGACCTTTTCACAGGCATCAGTAAAGCTCTGACAGTAGTCAATAGTTGCAGTTAATAGTTGTGCAATTTAAGATCTGCAGTATAATGATACATTTGTAGAAAGTTCCTCCCCACACCAGAGCTATGTGAATAACAAACCAGTGGGAGCAGGTATAAAAATAAAGCATCTCCTTCCTGCTAGTTATTATCCCTCCTATAATTAGAATTGCACTGAATTATCCAGGGAAGAATCAGATAAGGCATCCAGGATGAGTGAGGCAAGGGAAGGAATCAGGGAACCAACCTCGTGCTGGTGGCATGAATATTGTGTTAAACCACTGCTGCCCTATTATTCACCTGCATAAATGCTCAGGGGTCACAAAAATACAATAATCTTTTGGAGTATACTTTGGTATTGGTGAGGTTTTATATATATCTAATGTAATTTGATGTAACCAGGCACCTAGGACTGTCCAGATTGAGCATCAAGCCTGGGGAAATTTTAAATCACATTTTATAATAGATATTTTTTCAGTTAACTGACTTTTCAGCTATTTCATTTTTTAAAAACACACACACATACACAGAGCAAAAACAGTTTCTATTTAAAAAAAAAAATTAAGTGCCTACAAGCTTTCCTGTGAGTAGAAGCTGGTAGTAGCTATTTCAGGACCTGCACATCTGGTGCCTCATAAATGGACGTGCCAGACCCATCGCAAATTGTTTAAAACAGTATTTAGACCAAATACCCACTATCAATTCAGGTGTAGAAAGAGAGAGAACCCAATTAGAATTAATTCTGGGCCCAAACTCTAGCAGATGTTCAATTACCCCTGCTATTTGCACTGAATATAGTCAAAGGGCATGTTAGGGTTCATATACACAAGATTTCAAGAGGTTTTTTAAAAATCAATATACAATGCCAGCTGCAGTAACACGCTGCAAACCACCAACTGTCCTATTTGTAAAATCTGGTTGTGATGGGTGTATTTGTATAAAGTTTGATGTTCCTCTGGGATTTCTCCTCATAACTAAAAACACGGTGGATTGCGCTGGTTCGGTGGGTGAGGACCACAGTTGTTTCTGCCACTGCCCTCTAGTAGATTAGAAATCCTTCCTATTCCTATCTGCAAAATTGTTCCTTGCAGTCTATCTATTTAAATTGTATTCAGGCAGCTGCTTTCATCTATACGTGATTCTGGGATGCATTAACAGGTGTGTTGTAAACAAGACACGAGAAGTCATTCTTCCACTTTACTCTGTGCTGGTTAGGCCTCAACTGGAGTATTGTGTCCAGTTCTGGGCACCGCATTTCAAGAAAGATGTGGAGAAATTGGAGAGGGTCCAGAGAAGAGCAACAAGAATGATTAAAGGTCTTGAGAACATGACCTATGAAGGAAGGCTGAAGGAATTGGGTTTGTTTAGTTTGGAAAAGAGAAGACTGAGAGGGGACATGATAGCAGTTTTCAGGTATCTAAAAGGGTGTCATCAGGAGGAGGGAGAAAACTTGTTCACCTTAGCCTCCAATGATAGAACAAGAAGCAATGGGCTTAAACTGCAGCAAGGGAGATTTAGGTTGGACATTAGGAAAAAGTTCCTAACTGTCAGGGTAGTTAAACACTGGAATAGATTGCCTAGGGAAGTTGTGGAATCTCCATCTCTGGAGATATTTAAGAGTAGGTTAGATAAATGTCTATTAGGGATGGTCTAGACAGTATTTGGTCCTGCCATGAGGGCAGAGAACTGGACTCGATGACCTCTCGAGGTCCCTTCCAGTCCTAGAGTCTATGAGTCTATACTATAAAATGCAGGACTAAGACTCTCTGGCATCTATACAGTATGTTGCTATATCTGTTCCTACAGTAAAAGCAGGGAAAAAAATTCCAATGTGAAGAAATTCTGTGCTGCTTTTCTCAAGTCAGGCTCTGTCATTCCAAGAAAGCATTGCAGTACTTAATTGTTAAGTTAATCTAGTGGTACCAAAGTCAGTGGGTAAGGGTAAAAATCTGCTTGCCTGGGACAGGAGTTGGGGTTTGCTGAATCTGCTTCCCAAACTGGTGATATATGAAATTCTTCTCTGGAAAGCTAGCACCCATGAATTAAGAACTAGAACTGTGTGTGTGTGCTGTTGAGAAAACCACCATCCTATAGGACAAGTGGCCTGCGGGTTAGGTGGAGAACCTGGCACTGAACTGGTTATTGTTCTTTCATGCTCGGAAGACCAAAGAAAAGCCTTTTTGCTCTCCCCTCCTAAGAAAAAAGTGTAGATCAACAAACAAACAAATGAGAGTCCACAACCTCCCCTCCAAGAAATGTAATATCTTTAAATAATTTAGATCTAAAATGCTTCATTTTGTCACATTTTAATATTCCTGAGCTGAGGTTGATAACAACACATCAATCTCAAATTAAGGCAGCATAACCTTGGGAAAGTCTCCTTTTATTTTTGGAGATACAAGGTGGATTGGGGAAGTGAATGTTTCTTGTGGCGGTTGCAAAGGACGGCAGGTTTCTCCTTTTAATGAATGTGGTAATGTTCAGTAACAAGTGGTTGTCTGTAGAGTTTCATCCTTGTGAGCTGCTCCTTTCCTTGCTAACTCTAGCTTGAACCCAAAAGAGAAAAAGTGTGAAAACAAGGTATTTGAGTTCACGTAGGAAACAGAAAACTGTTTTAGACATAATCAGAATAGAACCTTCCCCAACCCTGAACTGTACCTGGTTTATGTAGCGTATTTAGCTGTGTAACTATTTCACATTTATCAGAGGGGTAGCTGTGTTAGTCTGGATCTGTAAAAGCAGCAAAGAGTCCTGTGGCACTTATAGACTAACAGACGTTTTGGAGCATGAGCTTTTGTGGGTGAATACCCACTTCATCGGATGCATGTAGTGGAAATTTCTAGGGGCAGGTATATATATACTTGCATCCAATGAAGTGGGTATTCACCCATGAAAGCTCATGCTCCAAAACGTCTGTTAGTCTATAAGGTGCCACAGGACTCTTTGCTTATTTTACATTTTTCTGTGTACTGTACCTTTAAATCCCTTAGAACTCTGCAGTCTACTGAAAAAGGCAGCCATTCTGGGTAAACCATTCTGGGTTCATTTTAAGGCAGACTGTCAAAGAAGAGAGTGACATAGTATGCTCTTTCATGGAGTCTTTTCCTTCTATCTTGCATTGCTATTTTCTTAAAAGTTCACCATCAGATAGAAAATAATATTCAAAAGTGAAGATTGTATACATCCTGGTACTAATTTTTTTTTAAATAACTCTTATGATGATAGCTCAGTGGTTTGAGCATTGGCCTGCTAAACCCAGGGTTGCGAATTCAATCCTTGAGGGGCTATTTAGGAATCTGGGGCAAAAATCTGTCTGGGGATTAGTTCTGCTTTGAGCAGGTGGTTGGACTAGGTGACCTCCTGAGGTCCCTTCCAGCCCTGATATTCTATGATTATAAGTTAGTGCTGGTCAGAAAAATGGGACCAAATTTTTGATGAAAATTGTGAACTTCAAAAGTTTTTGACCAGCTCTGCTATATCTCAGAATATTTGTGTATATGTAGTTTTTGTGTTTCTGTTGGTGCCTTTCTTATTGTGTAACAGCAGCAGGCAGAGAAAGAGGGGAGGAGGAAACCTGATTGTTTGGTGATGTCAATCTTGGGACTGACCAAAACCCTGTTGTAAACATCAGTGGGGAGCAGGAAAGCTCTTAGTGCTTTATGAATAAGATTTTTTTTTCAATCAGAATCTACTATTTAAAGAGTTGCCCTATCAGAAAAATCAAATTTCAGAAACTTTGTCAATTCCAAAAGAGCCAGATTGTTTCCTTCTAATCTCAAAAAGTCACTAAAATTCTAAAGTACTTGTTTGCTACTTGTATGTGGAAAAAATTCTATTTTTCAGGTTAGAAAAAATGTGGATCATCAAAAAGAAAAATATTTGTGCACTTGCAAAAACATGATGCAGTCAGCGAGGTAGTTTTCCCGGTAATTCTAGTGTTATTAGAAGCAGAAAGTTCATGAGAGAGTGAGTACTTGAGAGATTTCCAGCCCAAATTTCAGTCACTCATCACTAACTTTTCAATGTAATGATTAACTTTTCCCATCAATAACAATGAAACTTAGCACTTTACATATAGCACTTTATGAGTCCCATACTGAAATGTGCTGAGCAGCTCCCACTGAGCTGTGCGGACTCAGCATATTCAGGATCAGGCTCTGCAGCCTCCTGTTCAAACAACGAATCAAGTAGTGAGGGTAAGGAAACAAAAAATGAATTGTTACCTTCCTTCCAAAACCAGTTAACGCATTAGATTCTGGTTGAATCACATTCTATATATTTTATATTCAGTTCCTGATTTAAGCAAAGCTTGCCGCTTTGTTTAGACTTCAGAGCCCCAAAGAAGAGTTGCATGAATAATTTATAATAAACAATTTATTTGATGAATTTTGCCTTTTTTGTTGTTCATGAATTATCCACAACAGATCATGACTTCTCAAATGCATTCACTTTTGAAAATGATTCACTGAATAATTCTAGGGCTATAGCAGGTCATCATCAGAGTTTTGATATTTGACATTGGAGCAGTTTTGATTGGACCCATTGATCATACCACATATTTTATGATACCTGACTGGATGGATCTCCTTAGAATACAATTTCCAGTCTGAGTCATTCTAAATAACTGCAGTATTTCCTTAAAACCTTTTTTTTGAGAAAACTCTTGTCAGTAACTTATTTGCTAGAGAATTCATAGGCAGTGAATGCAAAAGAGGCACAAACCTAGCTGAAGTGAGCTTGTAGTGACCTAGACTATACATAAAACTGCTGTTGGCAGCAGCCAGTACTTAAACATTTGGAAGTCTACGCCAGTGCATTGTAGTGAAGAATGTCTGCAGAGTTCCCAGAGCTTAAGTTAAGTTCATCTGAGTCTCAGTTACAGTCTTTGATCACCAAAATCTATACAGTCTGCTGAGTTGAAAGCCACTGCAACAATATCTTCTCTCTTGCTTGCAGAAACCTCCCTGGCATCCATGCAGATTCTTCCTCCTCTTCCTCCTCTGCTGAAATTACTCAGCTAACTGATTAACCAACCTCTCAGAGTAAGTATAAAAATAAAAACAAAGTGTACAATTAAAATACAAGAAATTAGTTTTCCCTCTCAATTTTCTCTTTCTATAATTAACACTGCCATGGCTTCCCTGTTAGAAGATTAACAATATCACCAATCAGCTACAAAATGCTTCAGAGTTAGGGAAAAACCAGGCTGCTTCCAGGGCTCATCTTCTCCCAACCCATATAGGTCGCATGGCCTTTTGCGAAGTATCTGCCCAGACAACTTGCCCTCAGTGGTTTCTGAGTCCAATTACAGGGACTTATGCCCAAAACTACCACACCCAATTCCAGAAACTTCTGGGTAGGGTGGTGTGACTGTGTGGACTAGGCCTCCCTGCTGAAGGCTTCAGAGTCCTGCCACATCCATCCCAGGAAAGGAACAGTGGAGCTAAGTCCTCCAAACGGCCTAAAGAGATTGTGCAGAAAAGGAGTCAGTCGGGGGAGGCTGCAAGGAGCTAGCCAATCAGAGGGTTGTAGGCTAGTATAAAAGGAGCTGCAGTGCAGACCAGAGTCAGTTATTTGCTGGAGCCAGAGGAGTTCAGATGTTGGTCCTAGCGGGCCAGAGGAAACTGCAGCACCATGGACAGCTCAGTGCTGGCAGGGGCTAGGGGAAGTGAGAAAGAGCTTCAGACCCAGCAGCCAGAACATGGAAAAGCCCTGATGGGAAGTGAAGCATTTGCGAAGGCTGGGGCTGCAGGGAAATGGCCCAGGGAACTGAAACCAGTTAAAGGGACATGGTGGTGTGTGACTGTATTCTTAGGGTACCTGGGCTGGGACCCAGAGTGGTGGGCAGGACTCGGTCCGTCCCCCGTGATAGGCCACTGAGGAAGTGGCCTGCAATTGAACAGTGATAAACCTCCAGAAGGGGACCTGAACTACTTAGTGGCCCAGCTGGAAAGCTGGGGCCAGAAGGGCTCCGAGAGCATGAAACTATTGTTTCCAGTGAGGAAGCCCTGGATACCAAGGCTGGGACTGTTTAGAGAGTGCAGATGTACCTGACTGGAAGGAGGCGCTTGTGAGAGGTGGGTGCCATGCCATTACAGGAGTGCTAATTGTGCATCTGCCTAGTATCAGTGACATAGATACAACTCATTCCTACCCTGCCCCCATAGATCTCTTTAAGAGATATCTCCCTATTAGGCACATGGGTTACACCATTGTCTGTGCATGTTCCTCACCATATTGAATTTCTAAATGACTTTACAGCATGATAGGTCATGGTTAGGTGGTCAAACTGGAGGTTATAGCTAGTACCATCTTCTTTTCCCATGAACATCTACAACTTCACCCTTGGCCCCACAAATCTTATGATCACCTCTATTTACTGGATTAGAAGCAGTTGCAACTTCCAGATGTCAAACACAAGTCTACAGCATTCTGCTGTCCATGAGGGGCTAATAACAAGTTCAGTAGATTCAATAGGAAGTCAAACTTTCAAAAGAAATGGAGCATCAGTAATTAAGCCTAGAGATCATGATGAATTAACACCTTAATTATTGTATATATCATCATATTTGTATTTCTGATGGCATTCCTTACAACCCATCCAAATAAAACAGGTTGATTATCTATACAAAGAGATTTATTCTTTGTGTCTCAATCTCTTTTGCAATGTGAGAGTTTCTTTGCAGAATTGCAAGAGAAGCATAATTGGTGATATGCAGAGTAGTTAATAGAAGAGCAGAGTTGAGTCTTAATTTGTTGAAAAGCTCCAGAGTAACAAATAATCATTTATGTGGCTGCTGAAGACATAATTACATATAATCTGCATCCCTTATGGAATGAACTGTCTCCTGTTCATACATATAGAGAGCTAATGTTAAATATTTTTCTAGTATAGGTTCAGTGTGTATCTGGAATATCACATGGGCCAAAAATATATGTAAGCAATGAGCATGAAAGGGTACGAAATTATGCTGGATACCTGCATGTTTCAGGCCTGAGATTTAAGATGAAAGGACAGAACATACAAACTCATGTAGGTGTCATTAAGTGCATTCTTAAGTGCTTTGCTGGATTGAAACCTATGTCAGCTCTAATGATGACAACTGAAAATATTTGAGATACAACAGATTAATATGAATTATTTTCCAAGTTACTGGGATGCTGCCGATGTGTGTCTGCAAGTGTCCTGCCAACAAGTCTACAGACTTATGTAGGGTTGAAAATAAAAAGGCGGGGGAGGGACAGAGGGGAAAAAATTAGCTGAAATGAATCTGAGATGTTTAAGGAGAGTCTTGAAAACTAAGAGCCAGATCCTTAGTTGGGGTAAATCTGCATGATTCCACTGACTTCAGATGAACTGCATCAATTTACAGCAGCTGAGGATCTGGCTCCAAGGTCCTGTCAGCTGTGCACTAGCAAAGACCCCAGGGAACATTTAATCAGTGTAAGTGTCTGCTCCAGTGCCAGGGGTTCTGCTCCTTAATGAGAAAAAAATCTCTGACCCCAATATTTTGTACCTGTGCAGCCATTATTCGCCTGGATTGCTCCATCCTACCACACAGAAAACTGCATGCATTTCAGTATGGCTGTTTGTGGGTAGCTTGTGAGATCCTTTGGGACGAGAGCAGCTATAGAAATGTAAAATTGTGATAAAGCACCCACGTTTTCTCTCTCATGCATGCACACACACGCACACACACACAAAGATAGGGTTGATGGAGCCAAAGAGACATCTGAGAGTCCCCAGAACATTGAGGCACTACCACACAAATTGACGTCTCTGCTAAACAAAGAGAACAATGAAATCCCATTCAGTAAATAAAACAATTGATATCTGACACTGAAATAAAACAAATTAAGAGGAGAAGAATATATTTAAGTGTTATCAAGAATGGAGAGTAAAGTGGAATATTAATGGGGTTTGTGGTCATAAAGATAATCACTTCTCCCCTCCCCCCCGCCCCAGATGATGGTGACGTTTAGAGGCAGAGAGAGTCCACACTTGCAATTGCTGATAACTGGGACACATCAACAAAAATAATGCAACCTGGCTTTGTCATGTCAAAATTCAGAGTTCTCCAAAAGCACTGTATAGAACAGTCCAGCCTAGCATATCATCTAAAGAAACCATTGCTGCAGAGCTATTATTCCTGCCCTTTATTGTGAGCAGACCATTTCCACCATGCATAAAACAGCCTGATTCAAGAGTATCAGATCAGAGATTAACTTTCTGCACCCAACTGCTAAAGCTGTCATAATAATTTTGAGGTGTACATTTAACCAAAGTAACAGAGCAGTGATCACTGCCGAGGACTAAGTCTTTACTTCTTTTATTCAAAGAACTAAAGTCACTACTGCTGTAATAATAGCATTGATCTGATTCTTTGTCACACTAAAAAGAGCTCCAGGTAAAATTAGAAATGTTTTTACAGATCTCTAGTTGTCTGATCCAAAACTCAAAGAGGTCAATAGTAAGACTTGCATTGACTTCAGTGGACTTGGATCAGGCCCTGAAGTAGAATATCTCAACTCGGGAAATGTGTAACCTGGTATGGCAGTAACAGGGTCTTTCTAGAGAGAATACTTAAGAGCTGTTATATCTGGAAACAATGTTTAGTTCACTGCAAACCATACAAACATAAATAAATTCATATCTTAATTAAGTGGTAGGACTTACATAGCACTGGAAGTGTTCAGATAATTATGTAGACCTTAACTGATCCTCATGACAGCTCTGTGACTTACATAAATGTTTTCTCTATTACAAGTGGGAAAACTGGAGCAGAGGAATGAAGTGATTTGCTGAAGGCCACATACCTGGTCAGTTTCAGAGCTGAGGATTGAATGCAGGGCTTTCCATTCCTCAACTGTGTGTGTTCTTGTGGGTCATGCTGTGTTTCCCCATACCTGTGCTCTATTAATATTAGCCATTTATTTGTGACAAACATGAGAAAAGTTAATTTGACAATGGCAGATTTCTGAAGCTGCTACATTGTCATGACCTCAGTTTATGATCAGCCAATTACAGCTTATTCTAATGACATAATTCTTCAGTTGGTCCACTGTCTTGTTCCTAGATAGTCTACTGGTGACTTTTGGCAGTGGATATAGCCCTTAGCAGCCTGCTGCATGTGAAAAGACCTAATAAAATAGATGAGTTGTTCCCACACTTCTTACTAAGGTGACTCACTAACTGCATTTTTTTTTCCTTTGCGGCCCACCATTACATTTATGTATCCTCTTACCTGGTACCACAACTCTAACCCCAGCCTCAGTTACAGAGAGGGGAGATGGAGCCTGCCCTGCATTCACCTGACAGCAGTGGCTCCTGTCCTCTGGGTCTGGGCCTGGCTCCCTGCTCCAGGCATTGCAACCTAGCAACCAGGCTAAACCTGAATGGTGCTGTGATCCTGTGCACCAGGTCGCGACATCTGGAGTGGAGAATTGGTGCTGATGAGGGGTGATTTCTGGGTGGGCTTGCTCTCCAATCCTTCCCTTTCGCACAAGGAGGGAGAAGTGTATGTTTGCCTAGGGCCCTTTGACCCATCTAGAACCTGCCTGCAGCCCACAGTTTGGGGAACACTGCAATATATAAATGTGCTAAAATGTGACTGGACTTCTTTATGCAGTGACATTGTAACAATCAGATTGATAGAGTTAAGGGCTAGTTTTGGATTTATACCGTATTGGATATAGAGCTGATCAGAAAAATACCCACATTTGGAAAGGAGTGATGGGGAGAGGAGGAAAATTTTCCACCTTCAAAAATCAGTTTAAAAAGTAAAAAATCCTTTCACCAGCTTTAATTGGAGATTTGGGAAGTTGGAAGTTGTGTTTAAGGGTAACTCCCTTTCTGTACAACAAACCTAGCCTAAATGTTGTTGGATGGGCCTGTCTAGTCTTTCTCCCTCACCAAAATGTTACTGACCCTTGTTTACCATGATCTCTGTACTATCGATAGGACCAGCCAGAATATTTTGCAGAAGGTTAAGTGAGATGATTTTGGGGACACATCCTAAGCTCAACTGACTAATTTTAATAAAAAGTTGGGTTCACTTCTCCTCTGGGGCTTGTGCACAAGTGGAACCCACCTGCTTTGTGGGATCTATGCTTAGTTGCCAGTAGCTTAAAAGGTTATTCAGGGAATCATTCGCCAAATGACTTACAGATTCATAGATACATAGACTCTAGGATTGGAAGGGACCTCGAGAGGTCATCGAGTCCTGTTCATTGCCCTCATGGCAGGACCAAATACTGTCTAGACCATCCCTGATAGACATTTATCTAACCTACACTTAAATATATCGAGAGATGGAAATTCCACAACCTCCCTAGGGTGCATGGGGTGCTTTGGTATGCAAGGCCCCCAGCTACTGGAGTTTTGGGCTCAATTTTCTGGTGAAGCTTAGCACTTTTCAAACATTGACTATTTAATTATCACAACTCCTCCTCTGAATGAGAGAGGCAAGTATTGTTAGCCTCATTTTACTTCTGGTGGGGGAGAAGATTAGGTGGCTTGACCAAGGAAACAGAGTCAACATTAGCAGAGATTAGAACACACCTGTCTCTTGCTGCTGTTTCTATGTTTGAAAGGAGGAGTTTGCAGGAGTCAAGATAAAAGACAAAGGGACAAGTATTTAGGTAGGAGAAATGGAAAGGAAAAATTTTTAGGGCTGTGGGGGAGAAAGAGAAGCAATAAGACAGACTGAGACAAAAAAATGACCTTAGCCCTCCCTCATTTTATTTTCTTGAATGAGCTTGAGTGCCGAATTTCAGTAATTCGGGTGTATGACATTTCTTTTACATTCCTTCCATGATAGGACGCAAGCCCAGTCACACTATGTACTGCACATCACAAATGCCAGGTACCTGAGTGACTATCTGTAATGTTTTAGCAGACCAGTTTTCATTTTCCCATTCTGTTTTCCTTGCCTAGTCCACTGTGTTTCAGTAAACAGAAATCAGAGAATTGTAGAAATGTAGGGCTGGAAGGGACCTCGAGGACACCAAGTCCAGCCCTCTGTGCTAAGGCAGGACCAAGTAAACCTAGACCATCCCTGAGAGGTGTTTGTCTAATCTATGCTTAAAAACCTCCATAACCTCTCTTAGAAGCCTATTCCAAAGTTCAGCTACCCTTATGATTGTCAAGTTTTTCCTAATATCTAACCTAAATATCCCTTGCTGCAGATTAAGCCCATTACTTCTTGTCCTATCTCCAGTGGATATGGAGAACAATTGATCACTGTCCTATTTATAATAGCCCTTAACATATTTGAAGACTTTTATCAGATCTCCCTTCAGTCTTCTTTTCTCAAGGCTAAACAGGCCCTGTTTTTTTTTAACTTTTCCTCATAGGACAAGTTTTCTAAACCTTTTATCAAATTTGTTGCTCACCTCTGGGCTCTTTCCAATTTGTTCTCATCCTTCCTAATGTGTAGCTCCCAGAATTGGACACAGTACTCCAGCTGAGGCCTCACCAGTGCCCAGTAGAACAATTATCTCCTGTGTCTTAAATAGTACACTCCTCTTAATACATCCCAGAATATTAGTCTCTTTTGCAACTGCATTGCATTGTTGACTCATATTCAATTTGTGATCTACTAAACCACCAGATTTTTTTCAGCAGTACTACAGCCTAGCCAGTTTTCCCTTGTTTTGTAGTTGTTCATTTGATTTTTTTGCTTAAGTGTAGTACTTTGCACTTGTCTTTAGTGAATTTCGTCATGTTGATTTCAGACCAATTCTCTGATTTGTCAAGTTGTTTTGAATTCTAATCCTGTCTTCCAGAGTGCTAGCAACACCTGCCATGTTGTCATCCACAACTTTTATAAGCATACTTTCCACTCCATTATCCAAGTAATTAATAAATATATTGATATAAAATACCAGACTCAAGACAAATCCCTCTGGGACCCCACTAAATACATCCATCCAGTTTGACAGTGAATCATTGATAACTACTGTATGGGTATGACTTTTCAGTCAGTTTTGCACCCACCTTATAGTACCTTCATCTAGACCACATTTTCCTCGGTTCCTTATGAGAATCTCATGTGGGACCAGAGCCATCCCTTGGGTAAGGTGAATTGGGGTGACTGCTCTGGTTCCATGCTTTGGGGGGTCCCATGGGCTGGTGTGATTGACCATCTTGGTCCCAGAAGTGACAGATTTTTCACTTCTGCTCTGGGTCCCGCACCCTCTCCCCGCAGGAACAGCCCAGTGTGGGACTATCAAAAGCATTACTAAAATCAAGATATATTACATCTTCAGTTTCCTCTCATCCAATAGACCAGTATCCATGCCCAAGAAGGAAATTAGATTGGTTTAGCATGGTGTGTTCTGGACAAATCCATTCTGGCTATTTCTTATCCTTTGGGTCCTTACAAATTGATTGTTAAATAATTTGTTCCAGTATCTTTCCAGATAATGAAGTTAGGCTGACTAGTTTATTATCAGAGGGGTAGCCATGTTAGTCTGTAGTCACAAAAACAATGCAGAGTCCTGTGGCACTTTAAAGACTAATAGCTTTATTTGGGCATAAGCTTTTGTGGGTAAAAAACCCACTTCTTCAGATGCATGGAGTGAGAAGTGGGTCTTTTACTCACGAAAGCTTATGCCCAAATAAATCTGTTAGTCTTTAAGGTGCTACTGGACTCCTCATTTTTAACTAGTTTATAATTCACTGGGTCTCTTTCTTTCCCTTTTTAAAGATAGGTACGGTGACTTTGGTAAACCAAGTGCCAGCTCTTGCCAAATTTATAGGTGTCAGCTGAGCACTGACAAATTTATAGCTGGAAACCAGATCAGCTCACCTATATAGTAGTATTGTTCAAGATAGGTGCTAGACTTATAAGAATATGTTTAGTGTTTAGACTCTATAAAATGTGTTTACACTGATTCATTCACTAATCTTACTTGTAATGTCTGTACCCTGTGCTATAAGGTAATATGTAAGCTTTGCTTTATAATTGTAACAATGCCTGCTCTGAACTTGTGAACCTAGGCAGGAAGAGCGATTCCTCTGCCCTTCAGGAAGGACTAATCAAGACTAAATGGGCCACTGTAGTGTAAAAACTTTGTTGACTGGCAGGGAGGGCTCCAGTGTTTTTGCTGCCCCAAGTGGTGGGTGGGGAGGGGGAGCCGCAATCGCAGCACTTCGGCGGCAGCTCTACCACCACTTCATTCTTCAGCAGCAATTTTGCGGCCAGTTCTTCCCTCCGAGAGGGACTGAGGGACCCGCTGGCGAATTGCCGCCCAAGACCTGGATGTGCCACCCCTTTCCTTTGGCTGCCCCAAGCACCTGGTTTCTGTGCTGGTGCCTGGAGCCGGCCCTGTTGACTGCTCCTTCCACCCATGAAGAAGTTATATGCAGGAGCTCTTGTCCCATCAGTTTGAACTCTGGGGAAAGGGCATATAGAGGTAATCACATCTCTTCGGTGTTTGGACTCTTACAAGGTCTGGAGCTAAGAAACAAAAGCAGAGATCAACCCCACACCCAGGGTCAACCTGGGTTAGCCATAGAAGACAGATTACTACATTTCTGTCACCTTTTGGAACCATAGACTGAGTCTTGTTTGTGTTTATGTTGCCTGCTTTAAATTGTAAATAACTCTCTCATTACTTTTTCCTAGTTAATAAATCCTCAGTTAGTTTGCAATAGGATTGGCTACCAATGTTTGCTTTGGTGTGAGATCTGAGGTACAGATTGATCTGAGGTAAGTGACTGGTCTCTTGGGCCTGGGAGCAACCTGAATATTTTGTGATTTTAAGTGACTATTTATCACTGAATAGTGGTAAGGTAGACTGGAGAGCCCAAGGGGACTGTCTGTGACTCCATGGTAAGACAGTTGCAGTGATCCAGGAGTTCACATTTGTTACTGGGTTGGTAAAATCTAATTATAGAACATACCACCAGTTTGGAGTGTCTGCACTGCTTTTTGACAACCTGCCCTGAGGCTGGCAGTCATGGTCATGAACTACACCAGGCAGCATGACAGGTACTATGCTTGCCCTTTTCCAGTCCTCTGGGATTTTATCCATCCTCCATGAGTTCTCAAAGATAGCTGCTAATTACGAGACTGCTTCAGATAGTTCCTTGGTTGAATTTCATTAAGTCCTTCCAACGTGAATACATCTAACTTGTCTAAATAGTCATTAACCTGTTCTATCCCTATTTTGATTTGTGCTCCTTCTCCCTTGTTGTTAATATTAATTGTGCTGAATATCTTATCACTGACCTTTTTAGCGAAGACTGGAGCAAAATAGGTGTTAAACACCTCTGCTTTCTTGATGTCATGAGTTATGAGCTCCCCTTCCCCACTAAGTAGCGGATTTGCACCTTTTTCTTCATCTTCCTTGTGCTCCTAAAGTATTTGAAGAACCTCTTTTTATTGTCTTATGTCCACTGCTAGGTGTAACTCATTTTATGTCTTAGCCTTTCTGATTTTGCCCCTACCTGCCTGCGCTACTTCTCCTTAGCAATTCATCCATGTTTCCACTTTTTTGTAGCTTCCTTGTTGACTTCAGGTGATTAAAGAGCTTCTGATGGAGTGATATTAGTCCCTTATTATTCTTCCTATCTTTCCTTCACGTTGGTATAGTTTGCAATTGTGCTTTAATACTGCATCCTATTTTTCTCCCTAAATTTCTCTCTAGCTTCCAAGTGGTGAGCTTTGATGTATTGCAGCCCAGTTGGAGAAAAAGGGGTGTGCGTACTGCATGTGACTTGATGGTATTTTTCTTTTTGAAATATTCTGAACCTAAGTGTCTGTCAAACCTTGATGGGGATGGTAGGGCCTATTGAGTGGAGCTGCAGCAGTTGGGCGTAGTGGTAGGAGATAGGGTTCAGAGCTGGAATCAGAATTCCAGAGCAGGACTGGAGAGAAACTGGAGCAAGAATGAGGCTGGAGCAGGATGAGGAATACAGTGGGAGCAACAGCAGGGCTGGAACAGGGCTAGAGTGAAAGCAGGGCTGGAGCAGGCTCAGACTTGGGGAATCTATTACCACCATCAGGCAGGAAAGTGTTCAAAGCCCTGGAGTGATGTTGAACAGACTGAGATGCTGTTCCTCCTGAGGGGCTTATATACCTGCCTGCCCTGGGAGTCACCAGACCAATTTCTGGCTTGTGGATTGGCTGGAGTCCAAAACAGGAGTGGCTCAGCACCTTACACTAGGCTCTGCACAGAAATGACATTCTGCTGAACTCTTCTCAACTTGTCTGTGAACATGGACTTTTTTATTCTTCATCCATTACAATATTTCATCAAAATGGGAGATGGCAAGTGTGCTGTACTATTTGGAAGAAATAAAGATGTCAAAACTTGTTACGGTCAGTGAGCAAAACAGTGTGGATTTTAGAATTACATAGTTTTAACTATTATGGAATTATTAATTTAAAAATCTATATAGGAATAAAGCATCTGGTGAATGAATAAGAGTAATTTCTCTCACTTGGATAATTTAAATACCTGCTGTCTGTGTCCTAAACCATATCTTCTCATAAAAGCTTTTACAGAGTCTGTCTGAAGGTTGTGAGCATCTAGGATTTATGGACAGTGTAAGGTCTGTCTATACAAGGATCTGAACCTGTGTTTGTAATTGAAAGATATCACCAATGGCTGACTGAAAACAAGGGGAAAAGGTCCATTTGAGGGGGAAAAAACACTTCAGTCTCTTTCTGGTTTAAAGTCCTCTTAGAACAGTGAGAGTCAAATTTTGATTTGGGAAGCAAAGCTAAAAGGATAGAAGAAAATATTTTATTGTTGGTTCTATTAATCCAGCAGATAGAGAAAGGATGTCTCTAATCTCCTACGTCTGTAATAATATCATCATTCTAATTAGTTTATTTCTGTGGCCATGTGATAAATTGCATTTAGTTTGCTCCTCTGGCAGCCTTGCCTGCACTCAGCCCATTAATCCTCTTCTACCCTGGCTAGTCCAAACCTCTGGTCAACTTTAAAACAACCTCCATCTCTCCCTTATTTTATTTTGTAAAAGATCTTGTAACAAAAATATTTTCTTCTTTCTCCAATGTGTGAATTTTCTCTCCCAAATTACTCAGAACCCAGGTTGCTATATATATACCAATACTGAATAACTGTCATGTTATTTCCATATCTTGTGTCTTTCTTTGCCACTGTCTTTTCAGGGGTATGGTCCATCCTCACTTGAACATGGTCTGTGTAGTCCATCATTAAGATTTCAAACTCACTTGTGTATGGAGGTGCCTGACATGGCTGTGGCCACTAATAAAAATATAACTCTTAATGCACTAGGCAGCACCAGCCCATGTATGAAAGGCCTTCTTTCCTAGGATCTTGTTTATGGCTTCATGTGTTGACTGTCAACTGGATATGATGTCATCTAGTACTCTGTTAGGGCCTGCTTCTGCTCCTATTATAAACAATGGAAAAAATGTTTTTGTCTTCAGTGGTGCAGGGTCACCTCTTTCTCTCATTATCTGGTGAGGCTGTGTATGAAGTGGGTTAGATCTTGTTGGAGAAAGGAATTTTCATCCTCTAACAATTTCCAACGTTTCAAAATTTGTTTTAGGACCACATAGGGATGAAATGTCAACTTGGAAATATTTCACAGAATGGAAATTTAAAAAAAAAATTGATTTGGAAACACTGAAATGCTGACAAAGCTGAAATGTTTTGATCAAAATATTCAATATAATCTAGAAAATGTAATATATATGAAGCAATTAATAAATAAAAGTTAAAATGAGAGTCCAAAATAAAAAAATGGAGTATTTTAATTGAAATTGTTTCAAAACCTTGTCCATCAAATTTCACCTAAATTGATATGTTCCCCTGAAACATTTCAATGAAACTGCATTTTCCAATGGAAAACTGTTTCATCAATTTTTTCAGCTAGTTTTAGAGAGGATGGCAGCCTACATCTGTGAACAATTCTGATAGACACTATAGTTTACACAGTACTTTAAGGATTTGGAATTCAATTCACTATGGTATTTAGGTGCCTACACCCCAGACTGGGGGCCTACGTATGGGTTTAGGTGCTTAAGTCCAAGTCTTAGGTTCCACTATGATCCACAAACTCCCCCCGAACCCTGTAGGCACCCAAAACCAGATGATACTAGACGGCTCAAGATAGTTAAGACCAAAGCAGACTGTGAAGAACTTCAAAAAGATCTTACAAAACTAAGTGATTGGGCTACAAAATGACAAATGAAATTTAATGTGGACAAATGTAAAGTAATGCACGTTGGGAAAAAATAACCCCCACTATACATACGATATGATTGGGGCTAATTTAGCTACAACGAATCAGGAAAAAGATCTTGGAGTCATCGTGGATAGTTCTCTGAAGACGTCCACGCAATGTGCGGCTGCGGTCGAAAAAGCAAACAGGATGTTAGGAATCATTAAAAGAGAGAGAGAGAATAAGACGCAGAGTATCTTATTGCCCTTATATAAATCCATGGTACGCCTACATCTTGAATACTGCATATAGATGTGGTCTCCTCATCTCAAAAAAGATATATTGGCATTAGAAAAGGTTCAGAGAAGGGCAACTAAAATGATTAGGGGTTTGGAACTGGTCCCATATGAGGTGAGATTAAAGAGGCTAGGACTTTTCAGCCTGGAAAAGAGGAGACTAAGGGGGGAGATGATAGAGGTATATAAAATTATGAGTGATGTGGAGAAAGTGAATAAGGAAAAGTTATTTACTTATTCCCATAACGCAAGAACTAGGGGCCACCAAATGAAATTAATGGGCAGCAGGTTTAAAACAAATAAAAGGAAGTTCTTCACACAGCACACAGTCAACTTGTGGAACTCCTTACCTGAGGAGGTTGTGAAGGCTAGGACTATAACAATGTTTAAAAGATAACTGGATAAATTCATGGAGGTTAAGTCTGTTAATGGGTTGGATAAGGAATGGTGTCCCTAGCTTCTGTTTGTCAAAGGGTGGAGATGGATGGTAGGAGAGAGATCACTTGATTATTACCTGTTAGGTTCACTCCCTCTCAGGCATCAGCCACTATCAGTAGACAGGATACTGGGCTAGATGGACCTTTGGTCTGACCCAGTACAATCATTCTTAATCATAGAATATCAGGGTTGGAAGGGACCTCAGGAGGTCATCTAGTCCAACCCACTGCTTAAAGCAGGACTAATCCCCAGACACATTTTTGCTCCCAATTCCTAAATGGCTCCCTCGAGGATTGAGCTCACAACCCTGGATTTAGCAGGCCAATGATCAAACCACTGAGCTATCTCTCCCTATGTTCGTATGGTCATAAAATTGGCACCTACATTTTTGGGGTAGAAGTTCCTGACAAATGTAAGGTGTTACACTTATGGAAGGAAAACCAAATGGACAAATACAGAATGTGGGATAACTGACTGGGCAGCAGCACTTCTGAGAGGGATCAGGGAGATGTAGTGGATCAAAACCTTAACATGAGTCAACTGTATGATGCTGTTGCTGTTGCAAAAAAACCCAAATGCAATTTCAGGTTGCATTAACAAAGCCATAGCATATAATCATGGGAGGTGATAGTACTGCTCTACTCAGCCATGATTAGGCCTCAGCTAGAGTACTATGTCCCGTTTTGGTCACCAATGTATAGAAAGGATGTAGAAAAAGTGGAAAGGGTCCAGAGATGAGAGACAAAGATGATCAAATGGATGGAATGCAGGCCATATGAGCAAAGGCTGAAGGAACTGGGTATGTCCAGTTTGGAAAAGAGGATATTGGGAGGGACATGCAAGTGATCTTCAAATATTTGAAAGGCTGCACTGAAAAAGATGGGAGAAAAGTTCTCTCTTGCCACAGAGGGGAGGACAAGAGGCAATGGGTTCAAACTACAGCACAGCAGATTTCGATTACATGTCAGGAAAAAATTCTGACGAACAGTAGGACAATGGAACAGACTGCCTAGGGAGGGTGTGGAAGCTCCTTCACTCAAGGTTTTCAAAAGGAGGCTGGATAGCCATCTATCTTGGATGGTTTAGACACAACAAATCCTGCATCTTGGCAGGGAGTTAGACAAGATGACTCTTGCAGTCCTTTCTAACCCTATGATTTCCTAGGAGCCTAAGCTTCTACCTGGGGACAGGTGCACTGCCGCCTTACTCAAGATGTCTATCTTCCACCTAAGCCCCAGAGCAATCCACAAATGAGAGAAGACACGTATTTGACTGATTATCTTGTGTGGGGGGTCTGATCCAATAGGCATTCTTAGATGCCATCCAGCAGATCAGGTGCCACTCAGAATCTGGCCAGAGGAACACTTTGCTTTAATTCCATAATACCTTGGTCTAATTTAGGTTGTTGGATTTAGTGTGAGGGTGATGGTGGCCTGTGATATACAGGAAGTCAGAGTAGATAATATGGTGGTTCCTTCTAGCCTTAAACTCTATGACTCTCAGAGAAAAAGGTGGTGGTGATGTGGTGCTCCCTCAGTGTCTCCTGTTGAACGTGTTCCACTGTGTATAAATAATTAAGAAGTCATTGGAGGAGGGAGCCTGCGTCTCCCATTTCCCAGGTGAGTGCTTTAACCACCAGACCATAGAATCATTCTCGTTTTCACCCTCTGGCCTAATGACACCTTTTAAACATTGAAGCAGGGTTTTCATTTTGGCAGAAAACTGGAATAAGGAAAAGGTTCTGACAGTATTGCAACATCCTGTTTCAACATTTGGAACATTTATATTTCAATTTTTCATTTTGAAAAGACTTTTTATGCTGATACTTTTTATTGTATGTGTTATAAAACAAAATATTTTTAAAAGCTGAAATCAAAACAATATTTTGGTAGGTCTGAAACTGTGAAATTTTCCTTTGTGGAGAATTTTGAATTTTTTTGTTTTTTTTCCAACTTGGAATGAAACCAAATTTCAAAATCTTAAAATCCTTTGTCAAACGGTACTTCTGTTCTCTGCACAGCTATAAACACAAAATGATATTTGAGAAAGATGTGGAAAACAGGGAAGAGATCCAATCAGCAAGTAAAATTCTAAGAGTGCCCTAATACAAATTCCAAAGATCTAGGATGAGATTTTTAGAGGAAATATTTTTTATTGGATCAACTTCCGTTGGTGAGAGTTTTATTGGACCAATGGAAGTTGGTCCACATAAAGATATATTATTTCACCCACCTGGTCCCACTAAACTTCCATTCTATTAAGAGAGAACATATTTCATGGAAATTTGAAAAAGTTCTAGATAGTTCATAAAACACAATTCTATCTAGAAAGTAATCTCCAAGATATTCCTGTACAATACTGTACATAATCTATACATGCCCTGATATTTTCACTATAATATTGACGGAAAAGTTAATAAATGTGTAATATGATAGCATTTGTTTTTCTAAGTTTCAGAAAAAACAGATCAAAAATCTAATTTTCCTATAATTTTGTGTTGTAACTGATTACATTGAAATTTTACAAGCTGTATTTTCATTTAATTTTTCTAAGTGCTGTCTGTGAGATAAAATGTGAGGACATTCACACTTTACATGAAAAGAAAATTAGCAGCTTTTATATGAGAGAGGTTAATTCAATTCTGGACAATAACAGAGGTTAAATGTAAAGCTTTAATGTTCTGGAGATCATCCCAAAACAATAATTCTCCTGATGAAATAACTCACTTCAATTCCAACCAGACAAAATGGAAGAATTGATGAGACAATGTCTGTAAGCACTGAGAGTTTAACACTAATGAGGCAAACGTTTAATAACTCAACATTTTTCAGACACTGAAGTATGTCTTCAAATAGTGTTTGGGTTTAAATATCTTTCTTAAACACTATATACTTGAAAATATGTCCTCAAATTACTATAGCTTTTTGAATGATCATTTCCTGCTAGACCACTTTCAGAATGGTATAGTCTCCAAAAGAAATTTTAGTAGCTGAAATATTGACTGGCTAGTGTCTAACTATCTTTTTAGTAGTAATGCTGGCTGAATTAGTAAATATACATTGAAAATTAGCCATTGTTTTGTTCACAAATAATTTGAAACATTCCTGACACTTGTAACGTACAGGCTATTCATAAATATTTACTGTATAGTTTGCATGAACAATTTTCAGCCTATAGATTTTTGCTGATCCTTTGAACTATTCACCATTCAATAGTCAGACTATGGGATTGATCATCTGTGTCACAGGGTATTCTGCTCCATGACAGGATATCTGATATTTTTTTTTAAACAGGAGACTAGTGAATGTCAAATAGCAGGTAATGAATCTTGTTGGTTGTTTCTTATGTATGGACAGATATTTGTATGAAGAATAGCCCTTCTTCAAGCATTTATCTGAACAAATACTTGTGAATAGTTGGGTGAGCAAATATTGAACCTCAAGAGGGTATGAACATGGTTCAGCTGAATGGTTCAACTAGTTTAGAATACAAATGAAGATTTTTTGGGGGAAAAGAAATAAAATGTCTGTCTCTGGCTGCTGAAGTCCAAACCTGGGACATAGCGTGACTCAGACAATAAGAAAATTATTAGTAGACAAATCTTAAGATGTGGGTTTCATTTTTTTGTATAAACAATATCATGTATATTTCTGTCTAATCTCTATCTCTAGAAGAGGTTTAAAATCTCCTTGGTTACTAATGGACTGGAAAATACTTTATCATCCTCATAAGATTGAAGCAAATAATCCTGCTTCTTTTCAAACACAGTAACAGAACAGTAACTGAACACTTCTGCCTTTTCTGCATCGTTATTAACAATGTTTCCATCTAGCAATGGGCTTATGCTATTACTAGGATTTCTTTTATTCCTAATGTACTTTAAAAAGTCCTTATTGTCCTTAGTTCTGTCCACCATGGATTTTTCCTGATGTCTTTAGCTTCCCTTATCAATTTTCTGCACTACTTAACTTGGATTTATACTGATTGCTATTTCCCCCTTTTTCCATTTGTCATGCTGCATTTTTATTTCTAAATGCTGCCTTCACTTTGCCACTGAACCAGGATTGGCTTTCAGCCAAAATTGTCCTCTCTATTGATTGTGGAATTATGGTTCTTTGGTCATTTAATAAGTTCTTCTTAAAGAATTTGCAATTTTCATTCAATTTTTGTGTCTACATTTTTTCCCCTGTCAATTTTGCTCATATTTTCCCTCAGCCTTGAGACTATTTTCTGTTTGTTCATATGCAATGCAATCTGGTGATGATCACTAGTCTCTAGGCAACCATCAACTTCTAGCCCAATGATTAATTCATCTTGAAATATCATAATGAGGTCCACCATAGAGTTACCTTCTGTTGGTGCACTGACACACTTCGTTAGAAAGTTATCTATAATTTTTAGAAACTCAAATGATGTTTTAATACTGGATACATGAGACCTCCAGCATATCTCCAAAACTGAAGTTCCTCATAGCAGTTTTTCCTTCCACACATTACACAAGTATTTAAGGATTAGCTCATCCTAGTCTCTGGTTTGATTCAGTGGTGTGAAACAGACCCTTATTTGTACTGCCTTCTGGGATTACGAGCACAGTGATCCATATGCTTTCCAAAATCTTGTATGTCTGAGTTATCAATAACACTTAATAAGTAATGTCTTTAGCAGAGGGAGCCAACCCCCACCTTTGTTACACACACTAACCTTCCTACCCACACTATCCTTCCTAAACCAGGTTTTAACAGAGATTTTATCATTCTAACCATGTGAATTATCCCATCAGGTTTCAGTAATGCCGATTATATCAAATTTCTACTCATCAATGGGAATTTCCAGCGCTTTTAGCTTGCTACCCACACTCCTAGCATTGGTATATAAGCAATTGAAACATTTCTTTTCTTCATATTTCTTGCCACTTCAGTTCAATTTGTGTCACATGCTGTGTTTGAGTTTGTACAGCATATGCTATTTTAGCACTCGCTCCTTGCATTGCTAGTGGAATGTCCTCCTGGCTGCTCCAGCTATTCTCCAACCAAGAAGATTAAATCCCCCCCACAAACACCTGTGAGATGTAGGCTGCTCTGTTTGTAAAGCCCACTCTGACACTGAAATATGACCCAGTGTTCCAAAACCTTTGGTTTCACACCAGCTGCACAGCCAACTGTTGACCTCCCATACTTTCTGCTTTATCTCACTCATGGGACTTGGATGGATTTCCAAGAAGATCACTTGAACTTCTCTTCTTCAGCTCTCTTCCAAGATCCCTGAAGTCTTCTATAATCTGTGTAGCTGTGTGTTATAGGATGACTGGCCCCTTTAAGAGAATTAAATCCATTGCACCTGACTGATTCACTGCTGCCCAATCGTGTTTCAGGGAAGGCAGTTTGGCCTTAAAGGGGGAGGCAGCTGCAGGTGGGTGTTGGCAGATGCCTGCCAACACTGCAGAAAGTAACACAGCTACTGCAGGGCCTTGAGTCAGTAGGGGAAAGACCTCAGTGGGAGAAAGCCTGTGGAAAACGCCAAGCTCCAAGCAACAGATGCTGGAAGAACAGAAGATGGACCCTCAGGGTGGAGAGTGGAGTGCCAAGTGTGTTTGAACTTTGAAGGGATGACAGACTCTCAAGACTGGGGCAAAATAAATGAATTATAAAGAGAGAACAGGATGGGGCTGAGAGCATCTGAAACTGGGATAAAGATTTTGTAGGTTTGAGTTCTATTTTGAAAGACTTTGTGCAGGATTTAATTAATTGGACCTCAGAAAGGGCATGTTTTGATGATCTAGACTATGTGGACTTCATAAGGGGCCCCGAGTGAAAGGGAAACTGAAGCAGGCCTTAGCGGAGCCACGCTTGCCCAGCTGGCGGTGCTATAGGGCAGGCACCCTTGTTGACATTGTGTCATTGGTTCAAATGGGTTTCATTGCCTCTGGAGGCTTGCCAGCCAACATCCTAATTCCACCAAATCTTGCAGTTGATATCCTATTTTTGCTCCCTGGAGACAACACACTATCCTATTGTGTCCTTTGCTGAATTCTCCATCCATTCTTAATATTGAGTCATCAAGGCTATTGTTTGTCTTCCTAGGATGCTTGAAGAACCTCTTTTGGTAGCTGCTCACTTCAGACTGCAAGGAAACACATCAGGTATGTCCCTTGTAGCTTTCTGAGTCATTCCTCCACAGACACGTTCCTTGGTAGATGCGTCACTGAGTATCCCATAAAGATTTGATATTCCCAGCTGGGTTGAGTGCCTCCTGGTTATCTTTTCCCATCTTGGTCACAAATCCCATCCCAGGGTCCAATAGGTTTGCTCTCTCCCTGGTAGAGTGTGCCCTAAAATGTGGTATGTGCCTCTGACAGGACCATGCCCTATTTGAACAGAGCAACTAGTCAAGTCTAGTGAAAGGGACTACAGACCTGAACCCCCACAGTTGGAAAACCAATAAAGGAAAACTGTCCAGGTGGAAAATGGGAGGGAAGAGTCTCATCAACACTTGGAAAAAGAAGCTAAGATTCAGACTGATACAATTTTTTCCCCAAACATCATGCTCATTTCTAGTCCCTGGGCTACCAATATGAAAAGGCAAAAACCTAGATTTTTGCACACACTAGAGCCAGTCAAGCAGCTGTCCCTCACATAGCTGATCCCATTGATTTCGTATGAGTAATGGCTGCCTACAGGAACAAGAATTCTTAAGCAATTCACACCAAACAGGCAATGAATGCCGAAGACCCATACTTGTGATTTAGAGTTTAGTTATCATAGCTTTAAAATTATATATTTGCATATTCTAGACACATAATTTTCAAATGTCTGTCCAAAATATTTAATCTACTGCTACTGAAATCAAATGTAAATTATGAGTCTTTTTTTTTACAGTTCAAATTATTTGAGTAGATTAATAAAATTCCAGTTATGTACAGTATATTTACTCTCCATAAAAGCAAACAAAACTACCCCTAGGAGAGTCAGAGTTAGATCCCACTGAAGAACTTATAACATTTAATTTTACTACAATTTAAATCTTATTTTTCTGAGTTAACCCGCTCATAGTCTAGAGGAGACTATATTCCGTACCATCTTATTCATTAATTTATGAACATGAAACTGGCAATGTAAAGGAGGCACAGAGCACACATTTACTGTGGGGTTTCACAAGAGGATCTCTCCTAGTCAGGGAATTAATTCCTTGCAGCTTTCACAACCTCTTTTTGTAAAGCTTCCAGAGCTGCTTCTCAAAAAGTAGCTGTCTCCACTCTCAGAAGATAGTGTTGACAACTGCAGGAAACACTGTCAGCAACTTGAGACACAAAGTACCACTTTCCCTCCAGACACTCCTTTTTGCCATGTTTAGGAAGCCAAGTTTTAATCCACAAGAAACTGGACTATTCATGCAGAGATGGTCACCAATCTCTCTAGAGTGCTGCGTGGTTGTGTGGTCCTGCTGAAAGAAGGAATCTGTCCATGCCACTTTATCCAGGTTGGAGAAAAGATTTGTGCACTCTGTCAATGGCATAAGACACAGCAGGAGTGGGTTGAGAAAAATCACTTAGGAAAGGTCATGAGAAAGAAATGAGGATATTTAATACAGTTTATGCTGGAAAGAGATACTCAGTAACATTTTCAAAAGTACCTAGCTGACATGGTTACCTAAATCCCATTGACTAATAGTACTTGGGTACTTTTGAAAATCTTACTCACCCCCACCTTCATGTCTTCATATGTACTACTACTTTTGCCTAAATCCAGCCATTTTGACAGTTACCTGTGACTTATTGTCTGTCTATTTCAGAGTTCAAAGTGAGCAAGGGTGAACCTTAGATGTATATGCTCCTCAATTTCTTCAGAAGGTAAGTGGTTTTTGTGAAGTTTTTTTTTTTAAGCTACCTTGCCTTTCCAGTTCGGAGAGAACCTTGAGAAGGTTAACATGTCTTCCTGGATCTGCAGGGAGCCTGAAACAATAGAGCTAAGAGAAGCATAAAATGCCCCCATTCCACTTAATCGGGTGTTTAACTCAACACTGATTTAGTGTCAGTGTTAACTTTCACCCCTGTTCATTTTTGCAGACATATCCTGCTATTGTGCTTTGTTGGGGATGGATACAGCAAACACTAGAGATGAAAAGGCCTGTAGTCTAATCCAGGGCGGGTTTGGTTCCTTCAATATGTTGTCTAACATAACTGGTTTGTACAAAATAAATGACTCAGGGTATGGCAATATTCACCACAGGAGACCATTTCACAGCCTAACAGACCTCATCAGTTAGAAATGTTTCCTTATTCTGGGGTAAATTTTCCTTGCCATTTTTTTCCATCCCATTACTTATACACCAGGTCTAAAATTCAGGTCCATAAAATGGGGAATAAAGAAAGAGTTACCATATACTTGGCTGCAAGGAGAGGCAGAAGCAGCCACTGAGGGAAAGGGCAGATGGGGAAAGGAAGAGACGGGGGCAAAGTTAGTTGGGCATGAGTGTAGCTCCATCAGATTTCCTCCCACTCCCACACACACACACTTCCCTTTCCCCACTTCAAATGCTGCTCTATTCTTTCTGTGAAGTATATAAAGAGAACTTCAACCAATATTGGGAAACAGAAATTGCAGGCTGATAGGAGCAGCAGTGACATCTTTGGGTCACCAAAGTTGAGCAGAAGCAGGCAGAGTCAGTGGGATAACAGCATGTGGCACATGAAGGACATCAGACACTTTGCAATATTATTGCAGTGTTTGGAAGCAAGAATTTTATCTTCTCTATATTGTCTCTCTAGGGCAGAAATATTTGGGAAGATTAGGTTGCACTAGTTCTGTCTGCTCAATATTTAAGCCTATCTGATTTATAGTAGACTGGAAAGGAAACAGACTGACAGCACTGATTTGGGAGTGGGATTAGAGGAAATTAGTTGTAACTGTGGAAATACTAATTGTGGATTAGTGCATACTGACCTGCATGATCAACAACACAAAATCTAGTTCTCAGATATTAAATACTGTGAGACAGAATCCAGCAGTCTTATTGTGGTGCCTCTTTAAAGTTCTATAAAATCAAGAATGGAGCAAAACAAATACATCATTCCCCAAATGGACAGACAAGTAGTGCAACACTTTTCAGGGACCAGGTGCTAAAATGCAATCTTGTAGGTATTTAAATACAGTTTAAAGCTTTCAGAAGTTTACCCATAATCTACTTGTGCCATATCGACATTTGTGCAGATGATAGACTGCAAATGCTCCCCTAACCATCCCCTTTTAGCTCGCCTTGTGTAATGGGAGGGTGTTGAAGGAGATGGATAATATCTTGCTGATATGTGTCATCAGTCAACAGATAAATTTTTGGAGCATGGGGGCAGGCTTAGTCACTTTATATCTATTCCTTGTTTTTCCAGTATGCACCATATGCAGAAAAGAGAACTATTTTGGCCCAATTTTACTGTTATACGAGATTTACACAGCTGTAACTTCACATCATTTGATGGAGACTATTTGTGTGTAACTGAGAACAAAATTTGGGCAACTGTGCTTCTGTCTTTTGAGAGAAATTGAATAATTAAAGCCTCTCCTAAGCAGAATGATTTTATGGTACAATATTTATGTACTACAGAGAAATTGTTCTGTTGTAGAAAGGTGTTGTTCATCTTGCATTTCTGAACCTATAGAGTGGGTCAGAGTTCACTTGCATATCAAATCTTGGTTAGTAATAAAAAAGTTATATACCAGCAGTGGTGTAAGTAAGTCGGTATGGTCAGGAACGCTGTACCATTAAGACATATATTGCCAGTATGCCGTACCAGAAAGACACATTTTCAAGAATGAATTGTAGAGCCCTGCGCGGATTCAAATTTATACCTGTGGATAAAAATTGGTATCTGCTGAACCACAGGGATCTCCTGGGAACTGCAGTGGCATAAGTAGCAGAATGTGGGGCTGCCACTCTCAGGAGCCAGTGCCCCACGCTGGCAGCTCCTCCACCACAGCTGTACCGCCCCTAGCCCTTCCATGAGGCTGCATCTCTTGTCTGGGGTCTGGACTGCCCTGCCGGAGGAGAGGTCTGGGGGAGGGGCTGGAGACAGTACTGCCATGCCAGAGGAGCTGCTGGTGCGGGGCATTAGCTCCTGAGAGTGGCAGCCCCACATTTTGCACCTTTCACGACTGCGGTTCAGTGGATACTGATTTTCGCATCTGTGCGTATAAATCTGTATCCGCACAGGGCTGTAGTCACAGAACATTTTTTGGGGGGAAGGGGGATGGGGTCATGGGTCAATAGTATTTAACAATTGTTCAGAGGTCTATGAGAAATGACTAATTGGTATCAATTTATTTCCTCACAGACAGATGCCCATGTTGTAAGAGCCACCATTACAAAGCAAAGGCCATAGACAGTAAGCATAGAAACTCAACCATTCTCTTGGATGTCTTGCATAGGGCTTAGAAACATCATATATAGGGCAGTGGGAGGAAGTGGGCACTGTTACAATCACTGCAATACCTGTTAGGACTTCAGTCTCCCAGGTTTTCTATCTGGCTGTTACAAATACTAAATTCAAATAAGTGAAGTTCCACATAATAATCTTTTTTTTTAAAATGTATGTTTAGTATCTGAACCCCTTTGAGTTCTGAATTGATCTCCTCATACAAGGTATTCTTTCTTTATCAAACTCTATCATTACCAGAGGAAGTTACACGTTATACAGTACCTATCTCTAGCTCCACACTTAAACTTCATTATATACTGTATTAAAGCTTCTTGTATTGACAACCATATTCCACTGTGCCTGGTTATTCAGACCTCCTTTATATTACATTAATAGCTCTGAATGTAGGTCCTTATGCACTTCAGCAGTGTAAGAATAAATCCAATTTCATTTCTATATACAGAAGGCCTTTTCTGAATTCTATACTATATTAGAAAAATTTGCTCTTGCATCTTTAGTGTGTGAATACTATGGCTTCTACCATGGTGGCAGGTCACTTGTTCACGCAGCTTGTCAGTAATACAATGACACAAGCCTAAGCATACTGCCTTTACATTTATTTTAACGTTCGTGAAGGCTTGCATAGAAAACGTGTGCTGGCATATTTGCTGCTGTCTTTTATCTAGAAACTATACATCAGGGCAGCTGTTCAGTCTTCATTTCATGAGATAACCAAAGGTCAATCAGGTTTTAATATTTTTTATTCTAATACGTCTGCCACTTAAGATCTTCCTTCTAATTCTGTGTGTGTGTGTGTGTGTGTGTGTGTGTGTGTGTGTGTGTGTGTAATGATGCATCTTGAGTTTCACTGGAATTGCACAAAACTTTAATTTCACCCATCCCTTCTCACTCCACTCCTCCTGAGATTTGTAAGCTAATTTATTATTGTGCAGGTAAGTGAGTTTTCACCTAACTACACAAGAGCATATTGTGCTGTGAAAGGGGCAATGTCAGTCATACAAGAAAGAAGCAGACTTCACACTTCTGCATAAATACAGAAATTCATGTTGAAGCAAAGGGGGCATAATTCACTCTGACAGCTGAGACATGTAATATAGTATGTGCACTTATTGACAAAGGTATTTAAAAAAAATAAAACTAGTTTCCATGGCAACTGCCACAGTACATAATTCTAAGGCTAAGGGGAAGTGGTTTTACTAGGCTAGGACAGTCGAGATGCCTTAGGTACTTCTAATGCTAATACTGCAAATATATTCCCTGCTTTTCATTTATGGATCTCACAGCATCACACAAAACTGGTAGTTGAGTTAAGCTGGGGCTTTCTGGCAGGGATTCCCTAGATTTGTTTGTCTAGAGGGTTGGGAATGGGAACTTTTCAGTGAAAATTTTTTTGACTTCGTCCCCCTGACCCATTGCTCCCACAGTGCTCAGGTTGATTAGGCTCCATTACGGTGCTCAGGATCTGTTTCCTCATTTTTTTTTATAAGAGGGTGGCTTGAGGTCTGGGTCTGAGGGCTTTTTGCAGGGGCTATTGGAGGTCTGTGTTAACTTACATCTGTTTTATTGAAGTGTGTGTAAAATATATATTTTGTACATACATATAGGGGGCACAGTAGGCATCTTTATAAACTGGAAAATAGTTAACCCTCAACACCCTGTAATGCATCTGATATACAAGACAATTCATTTTACTGATGAGTAATCTGAGGCCCAGAAAGGTTAAGTTAACTGCCCTCTGTTGCACAGGAAGTCATTCTCATAGCTGTAAAAACAGCTCATGAATCCTGTCTCAAAGTCCTCTGCTCTAACTACTGAACACACTTCTTCCCGTTATTTTTTTCTTGTCTAGTACTGGCAACTCCTTAGACTCAGGCTTGTGGGGCTCAGGCTGCTGGGGTGTTTCACTGCTGTGTAGACTTGCAGGCTCGGGCTGGAATCCGGGCTCTGGAACCATGTGACAGTCCCAGAGCTTGGGCTCCAGCCCGAGCTCAAAAGTATACACAACAATGAAAAAACCCCGCATCCCGAGTCCCATGGGCCTGAGTCAGCTGGCAGGGGCAGCTGCAGGTTTTTCTTTGCTGTGCAGACATACCCCTGGTACATGCAGGGGTGGCTCTAGGTATTTTGCCGCCCCAAGCACGGCAGGCAGGCTGCCTTCGGCGGCACACCTGCAAGAGGTCCGCAGAAGCTGCAGGACCAGCGGACCCTATGCAGGCATGCCGCCGAAGGCAACCTGTCTGCCGCCCTCGCGGCGACCGGCAGAGCGCCCCCCATGGCTTGCTGCCCCAAGCACGCGCTTGGCGTGCTGGTGCCTGGAGCCGCCCCTGGGTACATGGTGGGCCAGTGTGGAGTAGATTTCATCCCAGCTTGTTGCAAACTAAATGTTCATGTAGACAATCCCTTAGATACCAAACAGATTTCTAAAGAGAGGTGCATAGTAGCAGGTACTAGATCCAAAAGACTGCAGGGCTTTCCTACAGTACAGTGGAATGCATTTGTCAACAAGCTTGGGTTTTAACCAAAAAAATTCTCACTAACCATTTTCAGCTCTTTAATTTTTTGATGTTTAAACAAAAATGAAACTATGATTTAGTGCTATAAATAGAAAAGGAAAAACGGTGGTTATGATCAAAAAACGGGTTGCTCTGAAGCACATGCAGAATAATCTTGGTAATATGAACTGGCATAATACAGGTTCATTTTAATGGTCATGATCCAAAGTCCCCTGTAGTCAGTTTTCTCCAATGACTTAATGGTTTGGATCCAACCGATATGATTAACCCACAGAAACCTTTTCCTTCTCCCATGTCAGATATGAAATGGCTAATGAATGAAGTGATCCAGCTATGTAAGTAGCTCCTTTTCCCCCTTAAATTGAAAAGGGCCCTAGGTCTGACAGTCAGATGCTATTTGCCTATTGAAGATTGTGCTACTTTTCTCCATACAGGAAAAATTATACATGTATCTGTGCAGAAACGGTTTTCATATTAAAATAGATACTCCAGGTCAAAACCACTTCAAGTTTTCAAAGTAAATCTTTAAACCTTTCCCTTTTTTTTCTTAATTTTGCTGACTTTTTTTAAGCATTAGCATTGCTGTATATATCTATCTACAGAGTTATTTCTTTTCTTAGTTAATTTTTGAAATATTATTATTGGATAGTTGATAAAATAATTGATAAAAAGAACCATGGAATATAATTTATTTACACCTTTGGAAGCTTTAGATAAGGATCAGTATTGGATTTTAAAGTGGTTGAAAGCAATGATGCTGAGAATATATGTAAGTGGTTAATGCTCATTGGGGAAAGAGATTGTGGGGTGTCCCAGGTGCCCGTATTAAAACTAGTTATGCCATTGGCCTGGAAGAAAGGGCGAATAGAGATGTGGAAAAGATCAATGACATACCTTTCCCTCTGACCTGTTACAAAGCTATTCCCATGACTAGTGAGAATAAATGTAATATCTCTGAAGAAATGGTTGCCATCTTACACTGTTCTTAATGGGATGAAGAAATAGACTGCCTTCTGGTAGATGCCATTCTCAAAATGGCTATTTCCTATTGTTCACAAAGGGACAGAGAACTTCTTTCCACCTTCTGGCAGCATGGGGAGCCTCCTCCTTCCCTGGCTTCACCCTTATCTAGAACAATTGTGGTGACCAGGGTGAAAGAACCTATGCCCTTAGAGAACAATGGGAGATGGTCACTTTGAAATTCAGGATTTGTGAATTTCTCTAAAAAAAGATTTTATGCATCAGCCTCTACTGATGAGTCAACTTTTGGTTGTGAAAAGCAACAATAAATAACTATTAATCTTGAATGTTAAAGGTTCTTGTAGCACCAGAGTTGCTCAAGACAGAAAATAGTCTGGAGGGGAGAACGTGTGTGTGTGTGTATGTGTACATGCACATGTTGGAGAATATGGGTGGGAAGAGTCAGAGGGAAACTAGTATGGGGGTTGCAGAGGAAAATAAAGGGGATACGGGAGTGAAGGGGGAAAAATGTGTGCGTATGTTTGCATGCAGGGGAATGTGTAGGACCTGAAGGAGGGAGAAGCTGGGGAGTACACTCCTGATTTGTACTGGTTTGGCAAAACAAGCTGCTGTAAACCGAGCTGAACTGTCTGGTTGCAGCTGGTCTGCACTGCTTTGGAATGACCAAAGGAGAAAAATATACTAATGATACTGGCTATATAAATTAAATGTTAAAGAATTATTTAAGGTTGATGCTTCATATTTTCAAATTATTATAAATATCACATGGTAGCATTGTTTGCATTACTTATTTGTTTTTCATATAGGATATTCCCAGGAGCAGCGCCAGGGTTTTTGACGCCTGAGACGGGGGTCCTTCCGCGCTCCCAGTCGTTGGCTGCAATTCTGCAGCGGGGGGGTCCTTCTGTGCTCCCAGTCTTTGGGGCACTTTGGCAGCGGGTCCCAGAGCGAGTGAAGGACCCGCCGCAGAATTGCCGCTGGAGACCAGGAGTGTGGAAGGACCCCAGCCACCGAATTGCCGCCGAGGGCAGCAAAATCCCGCCCCCTCAAATCCTGGTGTCCTAGGCGAACACCTTGGTCGCCTAAATGGAAGCACCAGCCCTGGATATTCCCAAATGAAAGCTACATCAAAATGGAAGTAAGATTGAAAGTACAGATCAGTAATTTAAGGACAATTATCAGTAATGAAGGTTAAAAGGTAGGTTAATATGTTTAGGATAAAAAAAATTAAAATATATATGCTAATTATATTGTAATTATTCCCAAACCAAATGTTACAAACACAGGAAATTAAGAGTAAAGGTTAAATTGAAAAGAAATCCAAACATGTTAATGTATAGAAATGGACATGTATGGTACCCAAACAACCTTAGCTATGCCCTTAATGACATTATGAAAGGGAGTGTATATCTGTGTGGGAGGGTGCGGGAATCATGAGGAATATAAAATATTTTTAAAAATCGGTTTGATTTAATCTGGAACCACAAACACTAAAACGCTTTAATTATAAATATACGGTAGTTATTGCATGTTTGTCACTGCTTTATCATATACAAATGTATAGACTTTTGTGTGTGTCCAAAAAATATCAGATAAGAAACAAATGCCAATTAATATGTGGCTGTTCATAGTGAATGACCTATTTGACAAATTTAACTTTTCCGTTTGTAAATTATCACATAATATATTTGAGTTTTACACATTCTT
This sequence comes from Gopherus flavomarginatus, assembly GCF_025201925.1. Taxonomy (NCBI): domain Eukaryota; kingdom Metazoa; phylum Chordata; order Testudines; family Testudinidae; genus Gopherus; species Gopherus flavomarginatus. The sequence continues at coordinate 91,459,917 of NC_066620.1, forward strand.
CTATATTGTTAGAACACTTTATGCAAATATATTTTAGCCTATGGTTGAGTGCTTGTGGGTTTTTTTTTTTTTTTGTAAACTACTTGCTTTGACTGTCATCAATTTGTTCATGATGACTGATTAGCCTTGTAAATATATGATATTGTTTCTACTTCTTAACTGAATGACTGAAGGGTACTCAAAGGAGGGAGATCAGATTTCAACATGAACTCTTGAATGCTTTTGGCTTATATCAGTGTGTAAACAGAATTTCATGAATATTTGCAAGGTTTTTATTTGTGTGAACAGTCTTCTGAACAAAAACATTGATTATGTGAAAATTTGTGGAACCAATTAAATTTATAGTTATATTGAAATGACAGTTTGCACATACTTTTGTAGCATTTGCCCATTTTTAGGTACTAATTCAGACAAACACTGAAGCGTGTGCTTATATTTAAGCACATAAATATTCCAGTTTAAGTCAGCAGTATTCATGTGCTTAAAGTTAGGCATGCCCTTAAATATCTTGCTGAATCAGAGCCATAGGGAGGATATTACATAGTCTGAGGATACTGTGTACCTGGTGCGATCGGGAATTAGCAGGCACACTTACTATTTTGTATCTATTCATGCAGAGTGCTGAAAATATATCTCAGATGTTCCGAGCAACTGATTGTTTCCTCAAATAAGAAACATTTTGATTAGTTTGTAGAAAATGTTGTTATCCCAATACCATCCCTACAAGCTTGTAATTCTTACTCAGACAAAGACTACAGGATATGGCCTTAGATCAGATCAGATACCTCATGGTAAATAAGCATAGGTTTGTTAGGGTTGTGAGTTTTTTTCTGCAATACTAAAGTACTTTCCAAACAAAACCTCCTATGCATGAATTGGACTAATTGTCCTCCATTGCACTTTAACTTCTCCAGAACTGTCACTTGAATATCTTAAAAAAAAAGAGGGGGGGTGGAGTAAAAGACTGAGCTCCATTGTTGATGCAAACACACGCAGCTCATTGCTGATCTTAAATAAGTATCACACCTATGACGTATCTCAGCCGCTAAAGCCCATATGAGGATCCTTGGCCAGAATAGTGGATCTTGGAATTATACCTGAATGGAGACCACTGCTAGTAAAGGAACGTAAACAATGGATGCAAGTATTCTTTATTTTTAATGAGTTGTTACATAGTTTAATTGACTTAACATGAAGTTCTTTTGGTGGTTACCTTCAGCTACAAGGAGATATAGTATAAATTATAATTATGAATATGTATTGTACCTATAAACAACAATGTTCCTTTTTGATTAACTATCATCGAATCTTTCTCTCTACTCTTCTGCAATAAGAAAAGAGAATGAGAATACAATTTGTGTGAATTTTCACATTAAACACTGACTACACTGATTCCCTCTCAATAACTTAAGGATGATGTTTCTGTTGAGCTAGTACAGATAAGGGCAAAGTTCTTCTCGGCAATATGAGAGAAGTTAAATGTGACCCTTTGTTGGAGATTCTCTTTCACACAGAAAAATCAAAGCTGCCACTGCCTTGGGGTACAGTAGTTTCACTTTCCAGTGACAGCTGCACTGCACCTCAATAGTGCAACTGTACATAAATCAAAACTGCTTTATGGTAAATGGAAATTAATTTATGGTAATTCTAAATTTCAGTGGATTCCTATGGAAATGCACATGAATGCCAAAAGAATTCTCATGATGGATGACAGAACCATGAATACTAAGGGAAACAATAGTGATTTGCCCCTATTATGTAAAGCATTGGCCAAGAATCACTGGAGTTCTTTGTATCAGCTTTTTCTAGATACCTGTTCCTGAACAGTAGCAATTTGTTATGACAGACTTTTCTATTCAGAAGTGCTACAAAGAATCAGTCATTTGTCAATATGCATTCATACAATTACATACTGATGCATTCACTTAACATAAACTGCATACTGCGGCTGAGAATTAATCTGCTAGCATCTGCCACTTGACACACTTACTACACGACTTAGAACTTTCTCCTGCAGATCTCTGAATGTCAGGAGAAATGGTATCATTTTATGTTATGGGTATATATTTCTTTCCCCACCCCATCATGTGTTCATATTTCAAAAAACACTGTTTGAAGTAAATGCTATATGCACTGTAGAACCATTTAGGAATTTTAACATAAAGCAGCCTCTTCCCAATTGGCTGCCTGTTGCGCAGCCTCCCTAGGGTTCTATTAACCCTTTGTGGGCTAGTGAGGGGCAGATGCCCCATGAAGTGCATACTTCTAGTTTAGGTACATGCATAAGTGCCTTGCTGATTTGTCTGTAAAATAAATTCCTTTGATTATGTCTCCTTGGGGCACTGCATGATTGCCAATGCACAGCTGGGCCTAATAGATACAATCTAGCCCAACATTTTTAAAGAAAGTAATTTGAAAAAGATCTGATCTGAAATTTATTTTTACTTTGCTGGACATCTGAGTACTTGTGTGATTCTGTCACAAGTATTGTGAACAGGACCCCTACTGTCAGACACTAGGGAACCCTTATTAGCTAATTATTATGGTGTAGTCTTTGGGCTAAATACTCACCTTCCTGAAATTCATGGTAGTTCACTTTAATGGGGCTATAGGAATTAGGCCATTGTATTATCCAGTCATAGAATATTTACATTGTAATCATACTTTATTTTAAATGTACATGCAAACTAAGTTAAATGTGTAATACCTGAACATTAATCAGTTATATCAATGAAGCATCTACTTGTAAAGAAAGGATGAGTGCCTTATATCATGAGACCTACATCCTTCAGAGATGCAATATGTAGACTGTATACATTTTAAATTAAAATACATTTGACTTGCTTAACTAGGGTGAGCAACTGGTATCAACAATGGAAAGTTTATATATGAACAATACTTTAGACTGTTTAAATACTTAGTCCTGCCACGAGTGCAGGGGACTGGACTAGATGATCTCTCGAGGTCCCTTCCAGGTCTATGATTCTATGATTGTTTCTATTGCTAGCTGTTTTTTGCTGTTGCTAAAAAACAATGATTTCAAGAATGTTATGTGCCCTTTAGAGCAAGGATTCTCTTCATTTTAATTTCTGTGAAAGTCCATGTTTAATAATATCTTCATGATGAAGATCCCATGCAATTCAAGGAGCAGCTACAGCAAGTTTGTAACATGGTATAAAATGGGAAAGCTTATGACAACTGGAAACAAGAATTGTGTGTTAGCAGTTCTGCAAAACTCTTTTTGATGGCATTCCTAACGCAGATGAGAGTGGAGACTGCACTTTGCAGACTCAATGATGTGGAGCTTTTGTGATCACATTCATCTACTGTATGTGGTCTTAAAAACTTGATTCTATAAGCTCTCCAGAAGAAAATTCTGAGAGTACACAAAGGGAGGGATGACATCAAAGTCAGGGAGCTGAGCAGCTGCCAACAGTGCATCAAGGGTAAATACAAAGAAATATGGTGTGTAATGTACTGCCAGCCCCAAGTTCCTGTCAAGTTCTAATGGTAGCAATAGATAATGAAGGCATAGAATGAAATAAACAGTTCTTCAATATACTTAGGGACTTGTTCTGCCTTCCACATTCTGAAGCAGAAGGAAGCCAAACCTGCTAAAAGCTGGTGGGTAGGGGAAAGGGTGATGGCAGTGTAAAAGGTTCTGTTTCTGTGGCATGGTCGCTTCCTCTACCCCTGAGCAGGTCCCAGTAGAAACTTCTTCATAAATTCTGGCCTCTGCATGGATTCAGAGGCAAGGAAGGTGAGATAAAGCCAGGAGGGGGCCTCACTCTGTGGCATGCTCCCTTACAGATCCTGTAACTATTCAATTGGATCAGGAGTTAATGCTGTTCCTAAGAGCATTCTCTACAAGTGGTTCACCCTATGCACCCTGTGCAACCAGGAAGAGGAAACAGCCAATGGTAGGCCAGGAGCAGGGAGGTAGTGGCAGGGAAATATTGGGCCTTCACAAGTGTATTGATCCATGTAGATCACAGCACATCTGCTGGTTTAGAAGGCTAATTCTCTGCACACTGTGCAGTAGTGGCGGAGGGAGGAGAGAGGAGTGTAGATGAAGGTTGCAAACCTCCCCTGCCCACAATGGAATGATGACAAGCAACTTCAGAGTTGAAACTCATAATCTTTTGGGAGGCTTTCCTGGGGTGAGAGGATGTGATCCTTAAAATTAGTGGGGGACATACAGAAATGGAGCAAGAGAGGGAGAAAAGCAAGATGAAAACCACAAAGTTTTTTTTTTAAATGTGTATAGTAGCTACACATTTTCACAGGAAGGAAGCCATACTATATGTACTTAGTGTGACAGACCCAGGCCACTGGGGTACAGGAGTCTGGTAGAGGGCAAATATACTGGTCACTGGCTGAGTAGTTTTCTGTTCCCTGAGTGACCAGAGCAGGGGCTGCACTAGAGTAATCAGGAACCTGCTAGAACCAATTAAGGCAGACAGGCTGATTAGAACACCTGCAGCCAATCAAGGCAGGCTAATCAGGGCACCTGGGTTTAAAAAGGAGCTCACTCCAGTCAGGAAGGGGGGAGCCAGAGGAGAGGAAGTGTGTGTGAGGAGCTGGAAGCAAGAGGTGCAAGGAGCTGAGAGGGTGTGCTGCTGGAGGACTAAGTAGTACAAGCGTTATCAGACACCAGGAGGAAGGGCCTGCGGTGAGGATAAAGAAGGTGTTTGGAGGAGGCCATGGGAAAGTAGTCCAGGGAGTTGTAGCTGTCATGCAGCTGTTACAGGAGGCACTATAGACAGCTGCAATCCACAGGGCGCTGGGCTGGAACCTGGAGTAGAGGGCAGGCCTGGGTTCCCCCCAAACCTCCTAACTCCTGATCAGACACAGGAGAAGTTGACCCAGACTGTGAGGAAGATCACTGAGGTGAGCAAATCTGCCAAATAAACACAGGACCCACCAAGGTAGAAGAGGAACTTTGTCACATTAGTTAGAATAGAGAAGTGTGTGAGAGAGTTCATATGGTGTAATATGCATACAAGTCATACATTTAAAAAAATATGATGCCATCAGTGGTTATTCACCGAAGATGAGTAATCCTTAGAGTGATGGACCACTGCAGAGATGCTTGTTTCATACAGTGGTAGTGCTCTATTAGTAGTTTAATCAGGCACTGCTTGAGTGCTCTTGGATGTGTGGGTCTTGACAAAATAACATTTTTCAGGTTCTGTAATTCATTTCCAGGTTACATCCAATAATCAGACTAATGAATAATGACTATGTGTTACTCACAAGAAATGAAGATTCTGTCAGAAGGAAAAATGAGGATGGTTTTGTGGGACTAATTATTTAGTAATCTTGCTATTTCTCAATGTCTCCCTTTCATGAGGCCTTGAAGCACTGAAAGTATTTGTTTTCTGGGTAATGTCTAAGCTATTTCCTATTACATGAGGATACCTCTGTCTTTTTGTGTGTATTATAGTGGAGTCTTGATCACAACCTACTTTAGATAAGGTTGCCAAATAGTTTCCGCTACAGACTCCCGTTTTCAGGCACTAACAACTTTTGTGAAACTTTCTCTCTTCATCCTGAAATTTTCCATGTTTAGTGAGAAGCTAAGAAAAGTCACACTGTATGTAGCTAATTAGTCAAACTGTGAAATTAATTCTTTGGACTCTTGAATTATTCCAACCTGGTCAGGATCCCTTTCAAAATGTCACACAGAAATATGAGACTGGGTAAAAGATCTTCCTGCTTCATTTCCTCATCAAAATACTTCCTTCAATTTGATTGGGGAAGGAGCACCAGCATGGAATATGATTTCTTCTACTAATTGACTTTAAAAACTTCTGGTTTCTGGTGGCCTCTGTCAAAAGTAGTTGGGTTTCAGTGTGTCGTTAAAAAGTTCAGGGTTTATGGAACAGTAGTTGGAGCGGGGTTCGAGATTGAGCCCAGTGTCTTATTGATGAACACACCACAAATTTGGGTTAAATTCAGAGGTGAGTCAGAATAAACTGGTGAACTGGCCCCTTCTTCTGATCCTATCAGTGTATAAACTATACCATTTCAGACTTCCCTAGACAAACCATGACTTTGGCCCATTTTCACCAGCATTGCAAAACAAGATTTGAACTGAGGTTGACAAGACTTGAAAAATTAACTCACTATAATCCTACAAAGTGAAATTTAGAAAAGGAGAATGAGTTTTGGATATGTCAGCATAGTATTTGATGGATATAGTGCAACAGTGTCATCGGTTTTGTTTTAATGATGATTTGTTCTGTTCCATGAGGGAATCTTTACCAAAGGATACATGGACCATAGCAGCAAAGAATTCTGTGGCACCTTATAGACTAACAGAGGTTTTGGAGCATGAGCTTTCGTGGGTGAATACCCACTTCCTCAGATGCATCTGAGGAAGTGGGTATTCACCCACGAAAGCTCATGCTCCAAAACCTCTGTTAGTCTATAAGGTGCCACAGGATTCTTTGCTGCTTTTACAGATCCAGACTAACACGGCTACCCTCTGATACTATGGACCATAGTTAAGCTTTGGATTTAGTGAATAATTCCATCACAATTGTTACATTGAGATTATTGAGTTTCTGGTTTTAGGTGTGCATCTGTTTAATAGATTATGGAACAAATTCATCCTTGGTTTTACTCTCTTGATTTCAGTGGCATTACACTGAGAATTAGTCTAGTTTATTTGTCTAGCAAACATCCGAGTTCTCTGGATTTAGGTTGTTTTTGCCAGCTGCCAACTGTCACTTCATGATTATTCAACATTTTATTAAGCAATTGCCATCTTACATTAAACCTATCAAAATGTTACCTTATATTGATGACAAAGTGGGTTTTAGTGGTGGGAGGATTATAAATAAGATCTTAATCTTTGGATCAACTTTACAAATAAGAAAAGATGGCTCATTAATAATAAAATCCTGCCAAATATCACAGAAACAGTTTGACTACCACTTTTATGTACTATAACCTACAAAAAATTGATATTTAGAAACCTGATCCACAGCTCATTGGAGCTCATGGGAAGACTCCACTCTACTTCAATGGGTTTATTATCAAACCCTTGAAGTGTAAAGGAGTGGCAGCAAATTAAGACTCTCTGATACCTTTGGGGTCATTTTGAAAGGGTTGTTGATTTGATTTAATTATGCTGGACAGGTAACAAACTCAAAAATAAGGGTTCTGTTTTTGACACAACTGTAGTTTGATTGTGGGCACTAGGAGAACTATGGCCTCTTTTATTATATTAGCGTTTGTTGATTATGGTTACATAATTTATGGTGCTGAATCATCCCTATAGCATACTGAATAGAAAACATATCAGTCTGTAATACAGGATGGTGATTGGTTTTGTTGGCAGATGTGAGAAAGCATCATTGCTCATTATATGGTAGGCTTAATTAGTTTTCTCCTGAATTACGTAGACAATATTCTCTTGATCTGTTCACACACAGGGTAATTAATTTCAAAATCCCTGAATTATTGTAGATTGTTAACGTTTTTCAGATAGTGGTGATTCTCCGGGATTGATTTATAATAAAAAAGCTGCTTTGTCCTTCATGTGAGAAATAATAAGGAACACAAAGGTTGTATGCCTTGTTAGCAGCAGCATCCACTTAGAATCAGGAAAGAATTCCACTGACAATTGTCACTTTTAAGAAAAAATGTGTACAACAGATGAAAAACTCCAGGATGGAAGTGAGGGAGGTGAAGGAGGTGGGGATCAGCTCTGGGTCCAAAATCTTCAAAGATGGGTGACTAAAATTAGCCACCTAAATCCACATTTCAGCTCCTAAAGAAGTAACCTGGCTTTCAGAAGTGCTGAGCGCTTGCAGCCCCCATCTGAAATATTTTATTTAGGCACTCACACATTTGAAAAATGTGACTAGATTAGGAGAATACAGGAGATGTTTGCCCAATTTAAGGGCTTGCCCACACTCTGCTGCTGTCCAGAGAGCTGGGGGTAAACCCTGGCAGGCATCCGGTGCAAGAGGGCCTGTTGCTCAGTTATGAAGCATATGCTCTGTGCCACTGTCACTGTGCCTCTGGTTCCTTCCCATCACTGAGTCCACTGCTGAGTTACTCTATATTTCCCAAGCCTACCTCACCCACACAGTCAATCTCCCATCACACAAAACTACCAAGAAACATCATTGAGGCACCCTTTAACAGCTGGGAGGGAAGAAGGGCTGTTGATGGTGAGTGCCTCCAAAGCCCTAGCTCTGCTGGAGGCCAGTGGGACCTCAGCTAGCCTCTTGGGTCTGGTGCTCCTGCTTGCTGACTCTTTCCTTCTTGAACAATGCTGGGGCTGCCTTTTAAAGGGCCACTGCTCCTGAGAAATTCTGTGGAGGGCTTCAGCCCACCTGGTGTTCCTGGAAGGGGAGTGAGGCTGCTAGAGCCATGTAATCACAGAGTCCTGCTTCCGATCCTTGCAAAGTGTGTGTAAAATGCTACTGTCCTACTCTGGTGCAATTTTATACTCATTATGCACAGGCTTTAGTGATGACATAAAGTGCAAGGCACGGGCAATCATGCTGCTCATCTCCTGAGTACTGGGATTTGTTTATTTTTTGGCTGTGAGAATAGAAATTACAACACTGTCTTATAAGTTCCCTGGATCTCTTAGTGAAAAGACAGGTTTCTCCCAAGGGACTTCAGTAGCCTGTATGAATAAATTCCGCCTCTCTAAGAAGAGAGATCTTTTTGAAAGGGATGTCGTAACCTTCTAGGCTGAGCTTTTCAAAGCAGCCTAAAGGATTTAGACACACATCTTCCATTAACTTTAATGGAAGGGATGTTCCTAAGTGCAGTAGCTTGCTTTGAAAAGCTCACTCCATGAGTTGTTTCCCTGGCAAGGGAGAATACAATTCAGTATCCAAGGTTAAGAGCACTGGACCAAAATTAGTATTTTCCATATAAGCCCTCTGAGTGCTCTGTGCCAAAGTTGAGGAAATTAGGAAAAAGAAAAAAAATCCAATCCAGAAGATGGTATTGGGGGACAGGGAGAAGAATCTTCTTGAGGGAAGGAGCTTCCAGATGATTGCAAAGTGGTAATCACTGTAATGCAAATGAATAGATTTTGTGGCTGGGTTCTTACTGTGGGAGCAGCTTAGCTTCCCATATTTGGCTTTCTATAATTAGGCTGAAATGAGCACTGACTGAAATATTGGAGGGGGAAGAAGAGAAAAGAGTGTTGTTTTTTTTCCAGTTTTCAAAATTCAGAGTAAGGAATACTGGGAGCACATATACAAAGCAGATAGCGGTGCCTGCCCCATTTATCCTATTCAATCTGTCCGGGTCAGAGACTATTTTGGCAGACTGAAAAGCAAATACATAGGTAGTGTTGTGAGGCACAAAAGAGGCATGTGATTAAAAGCATAACAGAAGCAGCACTTGTGGAAAGAGCACAGTTGGTATGCACAGGAGGGGGCCCAGAACAATTCTCAGTGCTGCATACACAGTCCCACCCTGACTGAGCTCATATGAGAATAATAAAATGCCAGGAGTTTGCCATAGTATAGTCCAGTGCTGCTTAGAAAAGGGAAATTAAAAGGAACAATATAGCCAAGTGAAAGAGCTGTGTGCCGCTAATTCAAAAGGATAAAAATTAAGATGTCCTTTTACGTGCTGACAGCTACTCTTAAGAAATGTTGCTCTTCCTTTTCTAACATAAGAAGCAGTCTGGATAAAGTGGCATTGCTTTATACTCTCTCAAGTTTATGAGAAGCCTTGGTGTCATAACCTTACTAGGTCAGAAAAGTGAAAAGGGGGTTAGGGAGACTGAAAAAGCCTCTTTGAATTTTGTGCTGCAAGCCTGAAAATAGGGGATGTGTACTGGAAAATGTCTTAGTAATTTATTCAGCTAGATTGCTGCCCTTCCACTAGCTATAATGGCACTCTAGAGTGGGTTGGTGTAAATAGCGTCAGATGCCATTTATGTGATTACTATCTACAGATGTTCTCATCTTAGATGAGAAAGAATGTATCCGCTTGAAAGACCAGTAACTCTGAACTAGACTGTGTCAAAAGAGTTTTGCACTTAGGGGTTTGAAGCAACTCAAAGAAAGTTGTGGAACAGACATCATTTCCTGAAAGGAAGGACTTTGTGAACGCCAAGACAAAACAAAAGCATTTCAGCCATTGTGTGTGGGGCTGACTGGAAAACAGGAATTCTGCTTTGTAAAAAATTTTGAAGTTCCAACATTTTTGTCCTGCATCAGAACAAAACTAGAATTGTAGAAAATTTCTAAAACCTCCCAGCCCCAAAATACAGCTGTAAAGATAGCCAAGAGAGTGATGGAAAAGGCAAAACAGTCCAAAAGGATCCCAACATGGCAATGCTAGACCATCTCTTCTATACACTCTCAGGGACTAGGTAATAGTCCAGATGATGATCTGGAGAACCAAGGCTCTACTTCACTTAATGGATAGTCTGTTGCAGCCCACTGAAGTAATAACAGCATACAGAGCAAGCTAAAAGAACACCAAGCTAAGGAGGCAGCCCACTGTAAGAAAGGAGTCAAGGATCTGAGGCCACTATGCACAGATGAACAGGTTTGGGTTTGACCATCAAATAGTCACACAAAGCAATGGCAAAGGGCAACAGTCCAAGCTGCAGCTGGTGTCATAACGTTTCTTCCCAGATCTGGACCTTAGCGTCCAAAATATGGGTGTTAGCATGAAAACCTCCAAGCTTAGTAAATCTAACACAAAGAGATTTTTCCCCCTGACTTCTTCCTCCCACCAATTCCCTGGTGAGCTGCAGACTCAATTCCCTGGAGTCCCCACTAAAGAAAAACTCCAACAGGTCTTAAAAAGAAAGCTTTATATAAAAAGAAAGAAAAGGGACATAAAATGGTCTTTGTATTAAGGTGACAATATACAGGGTCAATTGCTTAAAAGAAAATGAATAAACAGCCTTATTCAAAAAGAATACACTCCAGCAACTACACACATGTAAATACAAAAAAACAATATAAACCTATTGTCTTACTATCCTTGTACTTACAACTTGGAAACAGAAGATTAGAAAGCCTGGAGATAGAAAAATCACTCTCAGAGCCGAGAGGGCACAGACACAAGACAAAGAACAAAGAACTCACACCCAAAACTTCCCTCCACCCAGATTTGAAAAAGTCTTGTTTCCTGATTGGTCCTCTGATCAGGTGTTTCAGGTTACTGTTTGTTAACCCTTTTATAGGTGAAAGAGACATTAACCCTCAGCTATCTGTTTATGACAGCTGGACATACATTATAGGAGGTTTCTGAAGACAAACTGAAGATGACAGCAGTGTAGCGGTAGACAAATGGCCCATTGGGACAGATGGGACCAGGACCAGGAAGACAAAGCCTTGACCATCAGCTGGCCAGTTGTGGGTGTGTCAGACATGAAGTATGTGAGTAACACTGAGGACCAACAGGACTTCCCCGACAGAATGAAGGCAGCCACTATGTGGCAATGTTTCCTTCCAACAGAAATAACACAGACAAGAAATGAGAGACTGGTACGAAGACCTGCATACCTGAAGGACTATGAGGCCTAACAGACTACAGTGGGTTAACAGTAAAGTCCATATCCCAGAAGTGGGCTGTATACTTGTAAACTTTGGCCCCAGTAAGTCAGCACATGCACAAAAGATGCAACAACAGAAAATGCTGAAAGGAAAGATGCAGCAACCTGCATGGAACTTAGAGGGTCCTGAAGAGAAAAGTTTGGAGGAGGTACCAGGAAGTTGGTGTGTGTGCATTTGCCTGGAATGGTAGTTGCAATTGCAGCACTTTGTAAATAGTTCTAGCAAAAAAGAGCCAGTTTAGTTTTACAGGCATGGTGTCTTCTGATGTTACCCAGCATATAGTACCAATCCTTTCTTCCTGGGGGAGACTCTGAATCCAATCATCCTAACCAGCTTTAAAAACTCAGGAACTTGGAGTGGTTCCTCAAGGGAGAGCCTGGTATTCTACTGTATTATCATTAAAGATCAGGAGCGGCACCAGGGTTTTTGGCACCCAAAGTGGGGGTCCTTCCGCGCTCCCGGTCGTTGGCGGCAATTCTGCGGTGGGGGGATCCTTCCGCGGCTCCTGGTCTTTAGGGCACTTTGGCGGTGGGTCCCGGAGCGACTGAAGGACCTGCCGCAGAATTGCCGCCGAAGACCTGGAGTGCGAAAGGATCCCCCGCCGCCGAATTGCTGCCGAGGATGGCAAAATACCCCCTCCTCCAAATCCTGGTGCGCTAGGCGACTGCCTAGGTCACGTAAATGGAAGCGCCGGCCCTGTTAAAGATCATGCAGGCCTGCCTCAACTTTTTCATTTTGATTATGCTAAGTGAGGTGATCCTGATATAGGACTCAATCCGAGCCCTATTTAATTAATGACAAAACTCTATATGCCTTCAGCGTGAGCAGGAACAGGCTCCCAAATAACTGTTGCTAGGGAAGTATGGAGTCAGCCTGCTTCAGAACAAGCAATCCTCTCAGCCAGCACTTGTAAGAAGCGGGTAAATCAGTCCCTTATAACCAGTTTCCATTATTCCACAGGGGATTTGGAAGTTCAGATCTCTTCCTTTCAGCTGAGGATGGTTACAGCTGCTTTTCACCACCAAGTGAAGCAAGTACCACTGCTCATCTGCAGACTGAGTGTTTGGGCACGTGAGAGAGAGTGTGTTGCCCTCAGGATGAGGAAATGAGCATTTCATCCAGAGGTCAAAGGACATACAATTCCTTTTGTCTCTTCTTTTCTTCCAGGAGAGCTGGGTTGTTTCCCCCTAAATATGAACTGTGATTTCACTCAACATCAGTGGGGGTGGGGGAGAAGGGAGTATCACTTTAGGTTTAAGGGCATTAATAACCTGAAATTACCTGAAATAACCATGGTAACAAGCTCTGAAATAATGGCAGTTGCTCATATTACCATAGTAACAGGAGTTAAAAGTGGAAATTACCTATAATCTATCTCTGTTGCTTACAGTGACAATAATATAACATATATTTTGTGAAAAATACATACATATTTTGGCTACAGTAACTGTCAGGAAGTTATTCAAAAATTATTTAAAGATATTCAAAAGGTACCAGTTATTACTGTGTTGCCATGGTTATTTCTTGCTATTAGTCTCCAGAACAGTGTGACATATAACATAGGACAATTTTATTAAAATGTAAAATTTAGTAGGGATCTATATAACAAACAAACAATAATGCCAGATTGTGTTTCTCTTAAAAAGAAAATTATTTACCAAGAATTACATTAGAAATGGAAACTCTCAACCTGTGAGCACAACCTGTGAGCACTGCTGTATGTTTGTACAGTACTGAGAGTGATTGTGTACTGAAGCTGTAGTGGATGTGATCAACCATAACTTGGTGATAAGCCTCTTGATAGTAGCTCTTTACCAGTCCAATAAGGTCTGGTTATGATAGTGAATCATAGAACATTGGAAGGGACTTCAGGACATCATCTAGTACAACCCCCTCCTCAAAGCAGGACCAATCCCCAACTAAATCATCCCAGCCTGACCTTTAAAACCTCTAAGGAAGGTAAACTTCTAATGGGGGTAAAAATAGATCAGTGTAAACTGGGGATTTCCTTGTCTACAACTGGTTATTGGTCACTGATTTCTGAAATTGGGGCTAATCCCTGGTGTAAACAAGACCTAATAAGGGTAGGTGGTGATGGAAGAGGTGGAGTTCATTCCATGTGGGGAGCCAAAGTGTTAGATTGCTGTAAGAAGAGTTGGAGTTTCAAATAGCAGATGGCAGCTGTGATTTCCCCTCTGAGTCATGATTACATCAAGCTTCTATTCAGCAGAATAACCCATAATTGATGAACAATCAGGCTGCAGTGCATGCTTTTAGGAGGGTCTGGGAACCTCTATTTGTAATGGAAAGAGGGATAAAAATACAGAAAGTCAATCCTTGCTACACAATCTTGTACCAGATTTTTACATTGGTTGTTTGTTCCAGGGATCAGAGTTCATGAGGCACACATCATACACAGATGCCGTATAGTACTGACAACACCAGATAATAAGCACTGAGTATTTAAAGCACATATTCTTTATCATGTATCAAGCAAGCTTTCATGGCATCTAGTACTTAGCAGTGTTTATAGTTAGCTTTGCTAATTACTTTGATTACCCTACTGAAAACTATATAATAAGGGGCTACGAATTCTACTGATGCTTTTTATATATATACACAATATATAAATCCTAATAACTAGGGCCAGTTGGAACAGCAAGATTTCACACTGCCCTTTGATGTCTAGAGACCTGAGGTGAGCTTCAACTGAATTCCTGAGGCAATGAAAATTAGTTATGTTTAAAGAATAACAAATATCTCCACAAAATAATTGTAGGGTAGCAGATGCTTACAAAAAGTGTCAGTACAAAAAGTACTGCCAAAACACTTTCTTCTAAGAAGCCAAAGGTACCGGCCCTTTGACTTTGGGGGATGATCTTGACCCAGAAGTTGGGTCAGCCGTTTTGATGCAAACGTGCTGAAGATTTTATCTTGAAGCAAATCTAGCTTGTTAAGTTTTAGTTACTAGAAAGCGTTTTATCTTTTTCCCTTGTAACCTTTTCTGGCTTTAATTCTTATACTTACACTCACTTAAAATCCATCTCTTTGGAATGAAATAAACTTGTTTTATTTTTAATCTAAACCAGTGCAGTGTTTGAACTGTTTGGTAACTCCAATTAAAGTAACAAACTATTGGAGAGTGATTCTTTAAAGGAGTAATAAACCTTTACATTCCTCTGGTTGTTCCGGGACAGGATGGGGATGCTTCAGAACACTGTGGGGGGAGCAGAAATTTGTAGCTGGGGATAGTGTGGAGCCACTTTACCAGCTGCTAACCAAAGAGACTAATGGAACTCTGTGGTATTGCAGGCAGGTATTCAAAGGATCCGAAGCATGGACCAGGGCTGCCCAATACATCAACAGAGTGCATGCCTGGTGCTGACTTTGGGCATCCCAGGAAGAGAGCTACAGTAACAAAGTGCTGTGAGGCACTCAGGGTTGCAGGGCAAGAGGTAACACAACTCTTCACTGATCTGGACTGCATCCCAGAATGTGACAGAGGTGCTACCATTTCTACTCATACTTAACAGCAATATTTACATTTTAATAAGTAGGGCCAGTTGAAACAGCAAGATTTCACACTGCCCCTTAATGTCTAGAGACATGAGGCAAGATCCAATTGAATTCCTGAAGCAATAAAAATTATTAATTAAAAAAAATCTTTAAAGATAATTAAATATCCCTGTAATAACCTTAGTCCCAGATTTGGACCTTAGCGTCCAAGATATGGGGGTTAGCATGAAAACCTCCAAGCTTAGTTACCAGCTTGGACCTGGTACTTGCTGCCACCACCCAAAAAATTAGAGTGTTTTGGGGCACTCTGGTCCCCCTGAAAAACCTTCCCTGGGGACCCCAAGACCCAAATCCCTTGAGTCTCACAACAAAGGGAAATAATCCTTTTTCCCTTCCCCCCTCCAGGTGCTCCTGGAGAGATACACAGACACAAGCTCTGTGAACCCAAACAGAGTGAATCTCCCTCTCTGTTCCCAATCCTGGAAACAAAAAGTACTTTCCTATTCCCCCAGAGGGAATGCAAAGTCAGGCTAGCAATCCAACACACAAATCTCCCCTTGATTTCTTCCTCCCACCAATTCCCTGGTGAGTACAGACTCAATTTCCCTGAAGTAAAGAAAAACTCCAACAGGTCTTAAAAGAAAGCTTTATATAAAAAGAAAGAAAAATAAGTACAAATGTTCTCTCTGTATTAAGATGATACAACACAGGGTCAATTGCTTAAAAGAATATTGAATAAACAGCCTTATTCCAAAAGAATACAAATCAAAGCACTCCAGCACTTATATTCATGCAAATACCAAAGAAAAGAAACCATATAACTTACTAGCTGATCTCTTTGTCCTTACACTTAGAAACAGAAGACTAGAAAGTAGAACTACTTCTCCAAAGCTCAGAGAAAGCAGGCAGCCAGAAAAACAAAGACTCAGACACTCAATTCCCTCCACCCAAAGTTGAAAAAATCCGGTTTCCTGATTGGTCCTCTGGTCAGGTGCTTCAGGTGAAAGAGACATTAACCCTTAGCTATCTGTTTATGACACGCCCCCCAAATTGCAGACAGTGGGGAAGCTCACTGGCTGCGATTTCCTTCTAGAACTTGAAAATAAAGAGATTAATACAACACATACACCTTTACATATACTTCTAAGTATATAACTAACAGACTTCTACATTTTAAGAACACTTTTTAACTACTGAATTCTGGGAAACTCTCACGGGAGAGTGCATCAGCAACTTTATTAGAAGCTCCTGTGATGTGTTGAATTTCAAAATCAAAATCTTGGAGAGCTAAACTCCAACGAAGAAGTTTCTTGTTGTTCCCCTTGGCAGTATGAAGCCACTTTAGTGCAGCATGGTCAGTTTGTAGTTGGAACCGCCGTCCCCAAACATATGGGCGTAGCTTTTTCAGGGCGTACACAATGGCATAGCATTCCTTTTCACTGACTGACCAGTGACTTTCCCTCTCAGACAGTTTCTTACTGAGAAACACGACAGGATGGAAGTTGTGATCTGTTGCTTCCTGCATGAGCACTGCTCCTATACCACGCTCAGATGCATCCGTGGTTACTAGGAATGGCTTGTCAAAGTCCGGGGCCCTGAGCACAGGGTCAGACATGAGCATTGCCTTAAGTTGGGTAAAGGCCTTTTGACACTCATCAGTCCACTTAACTGCATTTGGCTGGGTCTTTTTGGTCAGGTCGGTCAGTGGGGCAGCGATTTGGCTGTAGTGGGGTACAAATCGCCTGTAGTATCCGGCCAAGCCTAAGAAGGATTGGACCTGCTTCTTGGACCGTGGGACAGGCCACTTTTGGATAGCATCTACCTTGGCCTGTAGGGGGTTTATGGTTTCTCGACCCACCCGGTGCCCCAGGTAAGTTACTCTGTTTTGGCCTATTTGACACTTTTTGGCCTTAACAGTTAGTCCTGCCTGCCTGATGCGCTCAAAGACCTTTTCCAGGTGTAGTAGGTGTTCGGGCCAGGAGTCTGAAAAAATGGCCACATCATTGAGGTAGGCAACTGCAAATTCTCCCAGTCCAGCTAGTAGACCATCTACCAGCCTCTGGAAGGTGGCGGGTGCATTTTGAAGGCCGAAAGGAAGGACATTGAATTCATACACCCCCGCATGGGTGACGAATGCTGACCTCTCCTTGGCAGGTTCATCTAGCGGTACTTGCCAGTACCCCTTGGTTAAGTCTATTGTAGAGATGAACTGGGCCCGTCCCAACTTCTCCAATAGCTCATCGGTGCGTGGCATTGGATAGTTGTCCGGACGAGTTACAGCATTTAGCTTACGGTAGTCCACGCAAAAGCGTATTTCCCCATCGGGTTTGGGTACCAGAACCACTGGAGATGCCCATGCACTGGTAGATGAGCGGATTATACCCATCTGTAGCATGTTTTGGATCTCCCGTTCTATAGCAGCTTGGGCATGAGGAGACACTCGGTAGGGTGGGGTTCTGATTGGGTGAGCATTACCTGTATCAATGGAGTGGTATGCCCGTTCAGTCCATCCTGGGGTGGCTGAGAACAATGGGGCGAAGCTAGTGCACAGCTCCTTGATTTGTTGCCGCTGCAGACGTTCCAGGGTGGTTGAGAGGTTCACCTCGTCCACGCCACCGTCTTTTTTCCCGTCGTAGTAGACACCGTCAGGCCACTCAGCATCATCTCCCTGGACTGTAAACTGACAAACCTGTAAATCTCTGGAATAGAAAGGCTTGAGAGAATTAACATGGTACACTTTTGGCTTTAGTGAGGAATTGGGAAATGCTATGAGGTAGTTTACAGCTCCCAGGCGCTCTTGGACCGTGAATGGCCCTTCCCATGATGCTTCCATCTTATGGGCCTGTTGCGCCTTCAAGACCATAACCTGGTCTCCTACCTTGAAGGAACGTTCTCTGGCATGTCTGTCATACCAGGCCTTTTGCTCTTCTTGAGCATCCTTTAGGTTCTCTCTAGCAAGGGCTAAAGAGTGTTGGAGGGTGCTTTGTAGGTTGCTTACAAAGTCCAGAATGTTAGTTCCTGGAGAAGGCGTAAACCCCTCCCATTGCTGCTTCACCAACTGTAATGGCCCCTTAACCTCGTGACCATACACAAGTTCAAATGGTGAAAACCCTAAACTGGGATGTGGTACAGCCCTGTAGGCAAACAGCAACTGCTGCAACACTAGGTCCCAATTATTGGAGAATTCGTTGATGAATTTTCGTATCATGGCCCCCAAAGTTCCATTGAACCTTTCAACCAGGCCATTGGTTTGATGGTGGTACGGGGTGGCAACCAAGTGATTCACCCCATGAGTTTCCCACAGTTTTTCCATGGTCCCTGCCAGGAAATTAGACCCTGAATCTGTAAGGATGTCAGAGGGCCAACCTACCCTGGCAAAGATGTCTGTTAGGGCCAGGCACACAGTGTTAGCCCTGGTGTTGCCTAGAGCTACTGCTTCTGGCCATCGGGTAGCAAAGTCCACTAAAGTCAGTACGTACTGCTTTCCTCTGGGCGTCTTTTTTGGGAAAGGGCCCAGAATATCCACAGCTACTCGCTGAAATGGGACCTCAATTATGGGGAGTGGCTGGAGAGGGGCCTTGACCTGGTCTTGAGGCTTACCCACTCTTTGGCATACCTCACAAGACCGGACATACTTGGCAACGTCCTTGCCCATCCCCTCCCAGTGGAAGGACTTCCCCAACCGGTCCTTGGTTCTGTTCACCCCAGCATGGCCACTGGGATGATCATGGGCTAAGCTTAAGAGCTTCCCCCGGTACTTAGTTGGAACCACCAACTGTTTTTGCGGCTGCCATTCTTCCCGGTGTCCACCAGAAAGAATTTCCTTGTACAAAAGTCCTTGGTCTATAACAAACCGGGATCGATTAGAAGAGCTGAGAGGCGGTGGGGTGCTCCGTGCCGCTGCCCAAGCTTTCTGAAGGCTGTCATCCGCTTCCTGCTCAGCCTGGAACTGTTCCCTTGAGGCTGGGGTCACCAGTTCTTCCTCAGACTGTGGACTTGGGCTTGGTCCCTCTGGAAGCGATGTAGGTGATGGGGTTGTTTCCGTTGCTGGTGAACCGCTCTCCGCTGGTGCACCTGAGGGTATTTCAGGCTCTGGCTGAGCCTTTTGGGTATGGCTGTCTGTTGCTTTTGCCAGTTTTGGCTCGCTGGCGCCCTCTGGCGTTGAGTTTGAAGATGTAGTTGCACTTGCTGGTGCTGGTTGTTGTTCCAGTTCCGGGCCTGGGACTGGAGATGCTGTGGCTGTTTCAGTGGTAGGCATGGAATCCGGGTCCACTACCTCTGTCTGGGTCTCTGGTAACACAGACGGGGCCTCTGTGGACGGCTCAGGAACAGGAATGGGTCTGGAAGCTTGCCTGGTTTGGCTACGTGTAACCATTCCCACTCTCTTGGCCCGCCTCACCTGGTTGGCCAAGTCTTCCCCCAGTAGCATGGGGATAGGATAATTGTCATAGACTGCAAAAGTCCACATTCCTGACCAGCCTTTGTACTGGACAGGCAGTTGAGCTGTAGGCAAGTCTACAGCTTGTGACATGAAGGGGTAAATTGTCACTTTGGCCTTTGGGTTGATGAATTTGGGGTCAACGAAGGATTGGTGGATAGCTGACACTTGTGCCCCCGTGTCTTTCCATGCAGTAACCTTCTTTCCGCCCACTCTCAAATTTTCCCTTCGCTTCAAGGGTATTTGAGAGGCATCCGGGCCTGGGGATCTTTGGGGTGATGGTGGTGTAATGAATTGCACTTGCATGGTGTTCTTGGGACACTTGGCCTTGATATGTCCCAGTTCATTACACTTAAAGCATCTTCCATCTGATGGGTCACTGGGCCGAGGTGAGTTACTGGAGACTGGTGAGGTTGAAGGGTAGGGTATCTGTGGCTTTACTTGGGTGGTATGTGGGGTCTTTGGCTGTCCTCGGTTGTAGGGTTTATGGTCTGTGTGCCCCCTGGGGTAATCGTTCCCCTTGACAGTAGCTTTTTTGCTTTCTGCCAGTTCCATCCATTTGGCTTCAATCTCCCCCGCCTCAGCGATATCTTTGGGATTTCCATCTTGTATGTACCGTGTGATGTCTTCAGGAACACCATCCAAGAACTGTTCCATTTGTATGAGGAGGTTGAGTTCTTCCAAGGTTTGAATGTTGTTTCCTGTTATCCAGGCCTCATAGTTTTTTGCAATGTAGTAGGCGTGTTTGGGAAATGACACCTCGGGTTTCCACTTTTGGGTTCTGAAGCGCCGACGGGCATGATCTGGGGTTATCCCCATCCTGTATCTGGCCTTGGTTAGAAAAAGTTTATAGTCATTCATTTGCTGCTTAGGCATTTCAGCTGCCACCTCTGCTAAAGGTCCACTGAGCTGTGACCTCAATTTTACCATGTACTGGTCTTCGGGAATCTTGTACCCAAGACAAGCTCTTTCAAAATTTTCCAAGAAGGCCTCGGTGTCATCACCTGCCTTGTAGGTGGGAAATTTCCTGTGCTGTGGAGCAATAATTGGCGCCGGGTTGTTAGGGTTGGCTGGCACATGCAGCCCAGCTTTTGCCAACTCCAGTTCATGTTTCCTCTGTTTTTCCTTCTCTTCCATTTCTTTTTGTTGCTTTTCCATTTCTCGGCGGTGGGCCAACTCTTCTTCTGCTTGTTTCCTTCGGTAGGCCACCTCTTCTTCTTCTAGTTTTCTTTTGTGTGCTGCCTCCTTGGCTGCCTCTTTGGCTGCCTGTTCTCTTTGGTAGGCTGCCTCTTTGGCTGCCTGTTCTCTTTGGTAGGCTGCCTCTTTGATCTGTTCTTCTCTTTCTTTCATCTCCATCTCTTTTTGTTTTATTTCCAGTTGTCGCCTGTGTTCAGCTTTTTTGATTTGTTCTTCGGCGTCAATTTTTGCCTTAGAAGTCATGGTTCCTGTTTTCTTGTGTTGGGGTGCCCTCCGGTGTTTATCTTCTGAACTGCAGGCTCTGTTCCCTCCTGGAGTCTGCCTAGCAACAGTGCTTTTTTCCTTTTCTCTCTCTAGCTAATGTTCAATGAAGGGAAACCAGAAAAACCACTTTATTTGCATGCCTATAAGTGCTGGTACTTGCCTCCTAATGGGAGGGCTATTGCATGACAAAAGACCCTTAACATGCAAGCCACAAACTGAGAGAGAGAGCAGAAAAAAAAATTCTCTCTGGTTCCCTTTTAAAACCAACTGCTTCTCTCTGCTAAAAAGCCCTTAGCAGAGAAAAGAAAAATATAATATTTCTACTGGCTTCTGGATTCTGTCTATCTCCCACCAGCTGCCACTCATGTAATAACCTTAGTCCCAGATTTGGACCTTAGCGTCCAAGATATGGGGGTTAGCATGAAAACCTCCAAGCTTAGTTACCAGCTTGGACCTGGTACTTGCTGCCACCACCCAAAAAATTAGAGTGTTTTGGGGCACTCTGGTCCCCCTGAAAAACCTTCCCTGGGGACCCCAAGACCCAAATCCCTTGAGTCTCACAACAAAGGGAAATAATCCTTTTTCCCTTCCCCCCTCCAGGTGCTCCTGGAGAGATACACAGACACAAGCTCTGTAAACCCAAACAGAGTGAATCTCCCTCTCTGTTCCCAATCCTGGAAACAAAAAGTACTTTCCTATTCCCCCAGAGGGAATGCAAAGTCAGGCTAGCAATCCAACACACAAATCTCCCCTTGATTTCTTCCTCCCACCAATTCCCTGGTGAGTACAGACTCAATTTCCCTGAAGTAAAGAAAAACTCCAACAGGTCTTAAAAGAAAGCTTTATATAAAAAGAAAGAAAAATAAGTACAAATGTTCTCTCTGTATTAAGATGATACAACACAGGGTCAATTGCTTAAAAGAATATTGAATAAACAGCCTTATTCCAAAAGAATACAAATCAAAGCACTCCAGCACTTATATTCATGCAAATACCAAAGAAAAGAAACCATATAACTTACTAGCTGATCTCTTTGTCCTTACACTTAGAAACAGAAGACTAGAAAGTAGAACTACTTCTCCAAAGCTCAGAGAAAGCAGGCAGGCAGAAAACAAAAGACCTTAGACACTCAATTCCCTCCACCCAAAGTTGAAAAAATCCGGTTTCCTGATTGGTCCTCTGGTCAGGTGCTTCAGGTGAAAGAGACATTAACCCTTAGCTATCTGTTTATGACAATCCCCACTAAATAAATATATGGGAGCAGACACTTACAAAAATACTGTCAAATCTCCATTTCCATGCTACAAGTGAGAGATTTAACTTTGATAATTCCTCCAGTGTTTTATAAACTGCATGTATTTATGTAGTAATGAAAAAATATAAACCTGCACATATTTCATTGCAGGGGAAACAAATGAAGGCAAGTCTGATGAAGCTTGTGTTTAATCATGAAATGTGGAACATTTGGCTGCAGTGAATTAGCCATTTGTCTTACTAATGCAAAGCATCAAGAGAGCTGGAGGCCCAGTGGACAAATTCACGGCTTTGTGTATGTGTGCCCTCCAGGGACCTTGGAATGAATTCAGAATGGGCACAAAAAGACCTGCTCTTTGGGTCCCAGCTTATATCTTTGTCAATGTGGTCCCACAGTTCCACAATAAAAAAAATCCAGCATATCAATCAGGAATGACACACAATTTGGGTCACAAGAAAATGAATAAGGCACAATGAGGTTTTGTTGCAGGATGATTTGTCATATGGCTTCCACAGATAAGAAATCCACTGTAGCTCTCATCCTAGTTACAGCATATCGCACAAGCCGTTGTCTCTCCTGCACACACTTCACAGGGCTTGCCGTGCTGTAGTCACATGTTTCTTTATTTTTTTTTAAAAAGCAACCAGGGGTGAGGGAGTACTGGCTGGGTTTCAATACCAGAACATTTAAACAATCATCTCTTTTAATGAAAGTCAATGTTTGGATTAACTCATTTCTTCTTTCATTAACACAAACTGTATCCATTAAATTGGACCATTTCTAAAAGCTTCATTAATATTTGAAGCTCGCTAGATAAGGAGGCAGCAGCTATATTAATCTTTTCATCTGCATGGTACCAATGAGATTATCAGCATTCTGTTCCACCAGGCCTTCCCCAAACCCACACATTCCAATCATATATCATGACACTGTCAGATAACTTTTGACTAAATTAATGGACTATGATTTAATTTCTTGTGGATCTCTCCAAGTTGCTGAAGGCATTTATTCCTGCATTTTTTTCCATCTTGCTAACTATTTATCCCTGTTTTGCAATGGCTGGGCCAGCTCTGATCTGAGTTTGCTTTTCACTAGCATTAAATTTTGAATTGAGCACACCTATTTCTTGAGGATTACATATGGCCATTAAAAATGCTTGTGGTGCTTTTACACACCTAGGGAGGACTGTGAGTCGAGGAGTCCTGGCTAAATTCCAGTTAGTCTGTTATATTCTGCCTCTGAAGACATTTCCCTGTAGTTATAAATGGCTAGGCAGCAGTTCTCAAATTCTGGTCCCTAGAGCCTTGTCTGGCATCGTGCAGAATGTAACCATTTGAGAGCCATGCTTTAGGGGACTGGGAAACGAGGTGGTGTGTTGGAGGGAATCTCTGTGGTATGAAGAAGTCAGCATTATGAAAAAGCTATAGAACCATTCACATAAGTTATACTTCATCTTCTGTGCTGAACTGTTGTGTTTCTGTAGTGTGACTACAGAATCATTGAATAACTGGGGCTCTGGACATAATAACGCTTATACTCTATTTATGGTATTTAAGGAATCTCCTGGGCCATAGATATATTTTCACAAGAGGTTCTTGCTTCTCTTCAATCAAGTCAACTTGGGGAGGAGGAGAAAGTGTGTGTAAGGACAAGGTCTGAAAAATACTAGAAGCCCACTTGTGTCACCCTTAATTTTTTGTCACCCTTAATTTTATGCATGTGAGTAGCCCATTCAACTCACTCTGAACACAGTTAGACGTGAGTATGTCTTTGTTGGTTTGGAAACTTAATTTGTACATATATTTTTGCATGTTTGATTAGGTTGTAAATGCTTTGGGGCAAGGACTGTATTTTAGTACATGCTTGTACAGCGCCTAAGTCAGTGGGACCTTGATTCTTACTGGAGTTTTCAAGTGCTGCCACAATACAAATATATTAATTTTATATGAATTACTTCTTTCACTAAATGGAAGAATACAATGGAGGGTTACATAGCATCCTGGTAGCTCTCTGGCTGAGAGCACAATAATAGCACTGGTATTATTAGCTCTGAGATGGAGCTGACGAATCAATCTCTCTAGGAAAATACATCTCTTTTGAAAACTTATTGCAATTAAAATTGGGTGGATATTTGAATAACCCATCCTGCTTGAGGTCCTATTTAAATATTAGTGATCATGAATATGACTAATGAAATGCAAATAGCTTAAATATCATGCTATTGGGACATGTTTTAAAAAACTAAAATAGAACAATTTAGGTCTAGCAATTTTCTTTTCTTTCCTTGCATCCCACAACCTCCTATTACTCTTCCATCTCCTGTCCCCATGACCTGGGAGTTAGAATTCCCCTTCAGGCCCTCCACTTCACCCTGCAATCTGCATCGACCCCGTGATAATCCATGCGTGTTATCATAGCACCCTGTCTGCCATTCTACATTGACCCCTGATCTTCTACTCTGAAAATGTGAAACTCATTGATCAGCTGCATTCCATGTCCCCCTTTGTACCCAATCCACTAGAAATATGGGTCTGTTAGAGCCCATAGCTCCACATCCTGGCTGTTTAGCTCAAGCTGTAGAGCAGGCATAAGCAACCTATGGCATGCACGCCGAAGGCGGCACACAAGCTCATTTTCAGTGGCACTCACACTGCCTGGGTCCTGGCCACCAGTCCGGGGGGCTCTGCATTTTAATTTAATTTTAAATGAAGCTTCTTAAACATTTTAAAAACCTTATTTACTTTACATACAACAATAGTTTAATTATATATTATAGACTTACAGAAAGAGACCTTCTAAAAACGTTAAAATATATTATCAGCACATATTACCGGCACACGACACCTTAAATTAGAGTGAATAAATGAAGACTCGGCACACCACTTCTGAAAGGTTGCCGACCCCTGCTGTAGAAACTCATGCTTTAACTCTGAAGGTTCCCTGGTCAGTCCTTGGTGGTAGCTAAGGTGATGGCTGTTATAGCTGAATTACCTAGGGGGTTGCCACTGAGCAACATTCAGGCATCCAGTGAGTGTCAGAGAGTCCATGACTTTAATAAAAAAGCCAAGTGCAGAGCTACAGAAATGCTGCCAGAAACAAGTCTGTGCCCCAGAGAGAGGTCACACAGAGGCAGAAACGTCACAGACTGGGAGACAGAAAGCCAAGAGCATTATGGGAGGCTACAACAGGGAGAGAAAGGGGTGAAGGGATCCAGGGATGGTTGAGAGAGTGGAAATCAAGAGCAATCTCAAACCACCTAACTCAAAACTGGAACTTGATATGCAGATATGTGCACAGCCTTGTAACACACCTGTCAGCACAGGGGAAAGCCAACTATTCTAGCACTGAAACCAGTAAAGCTCCAGTGTTTGGTTCATGATGAAATAATCTCTCTCAAGTGGTTGCCTCAGGTCACCTTTCTCTGTAATGAAACTCCCACCTAGTCAAGCAACTGACATGAAGCACAGCATGCAGATAGACAGACAGATGGCAGCATAGACATAGCTCTGTGTCCCTTATAAGAGACAAGAAGGGTGTTTGATTTGTTTATCTGCTTCAGTTGAGTTGTGTGTGTGTGTGTGTGTGTGTGTGTATAATATTTATTCCTGTATTTTGGAAAGGGAGGGGAAATGGTTTCAGACACAAAAAGTAAGGTCTACCCACTATGATAAATCTTAATTGTTCTTGCTACCTTCCAGTTCCTTCAACCTCTGGGTGTAAATTGGATGAATCTGAGAAGTTTTCCAGACTCATTTTTCTCTTTTATTTCTTTTAAGTGACGTGCTATACATGGTACCATTGGTAAGGTTTCTTCTCACTTTAATGTCAGATGTGTCTAATGGTTAGATCACAGAATGGGGAGTAGTCACCAGTTCCAGGCCCAATTCAGCTAGGTGTTTAAGCACAAACTTAACTTTAAAAAGATTAGTAGTCTCACTGATGGCAATCAGAGACTACTTGTGGGTAATGTTAATCACATGCTTAAGTTCCATACTGCAAATGACTTGCTGTGTGATCCAGAGAAAGTCTTTGAGTCTGTTTTGGAAAAGGGGTGTGATGAGATTTTGGTCCCATGCCTTATGGGTACTACTGAGAGCTGTCTGAGAGGTGTTGAGAAACCCTAACATCTATGGATTTCAACACCTTGCAATATCAGGCTCTTTGTGAGGTTTAATATATATTTTTCAAGAGTTTTCAAAGGCAAATTATTCTATAGTACAAATGATTAATATGTAGCAGAGCTGTGTGAATTCCTCCAAGCTCAAACACAGTGAAAGGCCAAAAAATTACCACCTTGTCTCTCTAGTATCCTGGGACTGACACAGCTACAATTACACTGCATGTAACAATGGAAGTCTTAATTTTGGCACATGACTCCTGGTGCAACTCTATTAGCAGCACTTCAGATGTTGGAGGCCAAAGCTCAGCAAGCCAGATTGAGGACACCAGAATTATTTTTTCAGTCGCTAACCACTACTCCCACTGAAGAAATTAAGGTGACATATATAAAATGGATGAAAGGAAATGGTTTCTTGTTTGCAGGATGAGAGACAAAATCTTTGTAGGATTAAAAAATAAACCCCAAAACTAAACCGGGCATTTGTTCAAATAATCTGAATAATATCGGCACTGCCAATACAGCTAAGATAAAGTTACAGTGGGTTTACATGGGTACAAAAATGCTTCCAGCATAATTGGTAGCATTTTATACTGGGTCTGCACAAGTGAAAGTGGATACACAAAGTGCAAGGCAGTGGGGAATTGGGCCCAGTGTCTATAAATCCTCATATTCTAGATCATAAACTGCATCACAAGGTGCCAGGGAGATGTCTCATCCCCATTGTATACGGGGTTAAAACCAGCAATGTTCCCCTCTTCTTGCACAGGTAAGAAGTGGGTGGAAGCATGCCTGTGGGAAGACAGGGCTTCACGTAAAGGTGCTCATTGAACCCCATGCTGGGGAATCTCTGTGTGTGTTTTGCTAATGGTAACTTGTTTTAATGCTGATTATCATTGCTGTCTTATTTTGGCAGTGTCACCCTACCAGTTTACAAGCTGATCAGAAATTGAAGTTTACAAGCTGATCAGCAATTGAAGGCAGGAAGACATTTCTTCCACCCTGATGTGGTACACTGGCAGTGTTTTGTGCTTTTCTCTGAGGCATCTGACATTAGGTAATGTTGGAGAAAAAATATCAGACTAGATGGATCATGTGGTTGGTTTGATTATGGCAGTTCCTGTGAAATGGTGTAGACGTAGTAATAATTCTTACTAACCGACATTGTCAGTTAGGAATGAGGGAGCAAATAAGCCATATAGGAATTGTTTAACCCTTCATTCATCTTATAAAGTAAACTGAAACTCTTTTCTGTACTAAAGATATTTTTTCCCTTCCTTAGTGGTCTTTGCTGGTCCCCTCTGGCATCATTTAAATGTGACAAGCTTCTGTGTTATGCTGTCTCTGATGCTTCTATCTCATTATCTGAGCTCCTTCACTAATGGAGAAGTCACAATGGGAAACTGAAATGCTCTTGGTACAGTAGCTGAGCATATGGCAGGAGAAAATATTCAAATGATCCTTGAGGCCTCCAAAATGGTAACAGTTGTGTCAGCTTCTCCACCGTACCTATTGTCATTCTCAGCTGCTTGGCCATACCGCCTTTGTCTTCATAGTTTCATTTTACCAGAAGCTGTTTTTCCCCTTAAAGGGGTGATTCACTGCTGATATTCCCATATGTCCATCATCTTTCTCTCAGCTGATGTTTTAGGTAGCAGATGGTTTACATAGTTGCTGTATGCATGTACCAGATTTTTGGCTACTTTACTGTGGCACATTAGCAGTGGATGATGGTAAGAGGAGATGATCTTGGATTATAATTGAAATTGAATTTTCAATGAGCTTTGCAGGGACTCTGATGTGTACCTAACCTCCAAGTTATTATTATTTTTTCTTTCAGACTTACTTCCAGTGTCCCTTTTCAGCAGTGGTACTAGATATTTAGAAATGGATTTTTCAGTTAGCATTTTCCCTAGCTCTGAATGAAGATCAGATTTTATTTATTCTTCTTCACAAGAATGAAATATGGTACTGGATGGAATTAAGAGGGTAGGCATCATCGCAGTAAAGGGCTTAACACTTCTTTTCCCTTTAGTTTTCTTCACTGGTCATTTGATATAATCCTGTTAATAAAAACTGATGATGGTGCATGAATATGCTTTTCTCAGGTTAGTTTATAGTATAGGAGGAGAACTCTGTCTAGGTCCTTATATGGCTTCCATCATCATAGTATTTGAGCATCTGGAGAAGGACCTGTGGCTGTGCTCAGTAGTACTATGAATGTTTCGTAATGAGTACTCACTGGAGATCTGAACACTTCCAAACTTGGGAAACTTTAGATCTCAATATAAACTCTAGGGCTGTTTCCATCTCAATAATGAGCTCAGCCAAAAGTCTGAATCCCAAAACTTTGAGTAAGTCTAGGTGTGCATCTGCACTTTGTATAGGCTCCTATGTGTGAAGCTGACTGAACCAAATTCCTAGATCCAAGCACCAATGAAATTTGGAAGAGTTTTGAGCAGGATCCAATTTTTGTCTTATGCCATCTCTAATCTTGAAACTGTTTCTTTTTTTCCCTTCAAGAGATGGTCTTCTGATGAATGGTATCCAACATGGAGGTGTTGGCTAGACCTGGTCTGTTGAGTGGGAAACTCCAAGAACTCAAAAACTGATTTGGTTCCAAATTGAGATGAAAAATCAAAAGCTCTGAATTTTCACAAAGTGAATTATTTTGAAATATATAATATATAATTTATATATAAATATATAATTTTTACTGCTTTGAAACATTTCATTTTGACTTTCATTTCAACTTTTGTTATATTATTACTTATTTTATTATAACGTAAAAGACAAAACAATACAGTCTAAACAAAATGTTTAGAACATGGTAAATTTTGACAAAATTGATACATTTCTGTGAAAAATTTTGATTTCACTGAATCAGCTAAATGAAATATTGTTCCAGCAGAATTTTCTTGACCAACTCTAATGCTTGCTTGCTCATTTATCTTAGACTTGATTCATAGATGGGAAACTGCAGGGCTCATTAGAGTGTCAGATTCGGACAGTTCTGTCTCTCTGTATTTATTTTATCTATGAAAATTATTTTGGCCTCTCTAGATATGTATAATTTTTCTAATTACTGTTATAGGATGGCCTACTAAACAGTATTGTCTCTCTTTTTTTTTTAAACTTAACAGCAAATGTATTTAAAAAGAGACATTTAACTATAGAACAGAAAGTTTCATAGGTTCTATTCAAATAGCAAGAGTTTTATGAATGATTTTCTGTTTAACATACCCCTCAAGGCAGTAGGCAACATATTTATAAACATTATAAAATAAAATTTTAAGATTGGTGTGCCAATAGAATTGCACCAAAAATCCATTATACTCAGTAGAATTGCACTAGGGTTGGTATTGACCCTGTAGTAATAATTTGAAAGCTTCTTGAAATTCAAACTAGATTAAGCACAGTGAGAGGAGCCAGTATTATCTCTCAAATATGACTGTAGAGTGAACTCAAGAAAAAAAAAACATCACAGAGCTTTAGCTTGTCCAACAATTTCCATACATTTCTTGAGGATGAAAGCTGGTGGATAAGAACACACAAATTACTGCTAGGATCCTCTCTATCTTCATGCACTGACTGTGCATTAAAGAATCTTCTGCACCCTCTGGAGTTCTTCCACGTGTCTTAATGCTGGTGGCCAATAAGCACCTCTGCAAACTATTCATAAGAGTTCTGATCAGAATGTTTTCATTAGCTGGCATTAGTACTCAGGACAATGTCCATGCAATCATTACTAACTGTTTGAGCTTCCCTTTCCACTTTCAGAGGGATTGGCTGACGTCCAGGTGTATTTAGTAGAGAAAGAACTTTAAATGAGTGGTATGTACATATATGTTTTGAAAAATACTTCTTTAAATCAGTATTGTAGCAATTATATAAAGTCAGCATTGTCCAATCTGTAACTTCAATAGGATGTTGGCTTTGGGTTTGATGAAATCATATTAGGATCAAGCACTCATATAGAGAGTGGGTTATTTAGGATCTGCAAGGGAAGTTGATATGTTTGACCATACTTAACACTCATTTAATCAGTAGGATCTTCTCAAGATCAGTGTCTCTTGCTGGGTCTATTGCTGTATTCAAGATTTTGTCCAGTATTCCCTCCTATGGTACCTAAATTTTTCAGGGTACAAAACCTTGAGCTCTGTTCCAGGCTACTTGAAGACATAAAAGCTCATGGTCCAGTTGTATAGATGTAAATCTGAAGTAATTAAAATCTGAAATAATTAGGTTAGTGTGTTTACTTGTAAAGATTTACCACCTCTAGTCCTATATACTAGGTACTTTAAATACCTGTAATATTTAAAGCAACCAATCAAAATTTTGCCTTTACAATATTAACATAAATCAACTGAATTATATTAAGTTTTTCAGCTTATCAACCTACTCCCTCCTCCATTTGCCTGGACAAGAAGATGAGCTTTGCAGTGTGCCTGGAAAGTTAGTAAATTTGAGTTCTAAGGTGCCTAAGGGAAAGCCAATTCCAAAATCAAGGGGCTGTCACAGAAAATGTCCAATAGCTGCTTCTGTTTTAAACTAGAGGTGATCCGGATTAAGTGCCTCCATTAATCATAACTATGGTGGCACTACAAAGGAAGATGTTTTTATATTTCATGGCATACAAACAGAAAAATAGATTAAAAACTTAGAATACTCTTTCTGGAAGGTTGCAAAGTAACACTACTTTATTTCTTAAAATCCAGAACCCTAACACACACAAACCAAAACCACAGAGACAAAAGCAGGGTGCTCCCTAAGGCAGAGAGGCACAACTCATCCCACCTTGATCTGGGCTGGCTCTTTGCAGACTGATTACTGCTAAATCCAGATTGCACACGTCCCTACTGAGCCAACTTAGCCTGAAAACAGGACCAGTAAACCTCTTACAAACAAAGTGATAGATTGTAATTGTAACATGGTTTTCAATGCACCACAGGAGAGAGATGGTCTGTCAGGTAACCAGATTCAAAGCCATTTAGCCTCCCAAGAGTTGAAACTAACATCTTGAATGCCGCCTGGAAAACTGAGAGCCAGTGCAGATCCTAGAGCACTAGTGTAATATTGTCCCTGTGTGAAACACCCGCAGATGTATTCTGCACAAGTTTCAGCTGAAAATGTTTTCTCTTGTAGCCCTATGTAAAGTGCACTGTAGTATCTTGAAGTATCTAACACATAGCTAATTGAGACCATCTGAAAGGGCAAGTCAAATTCTTCTAGTTAAGTGCAGATGGAAAAAATGCGCTGTTAGCTACTGCTGCTACCTACCCACCTAGGAATAAACCAGGATCTAATAAGCTTCCCAGATTATGAACTAAAGTAGCAATTACAGACATACTCTAACTTTTCTGGCAGCTTCCCACAACCTACCAATGTTATCTCTGTTTATCTGGATTAAGCTATGGCTCACTAACCCTTATGTATGTCTCCAGTCTCTCAGAAGTGGTTTGTTCCACTGTATTGGCTGGATCAGATGTAAGATATGTAGCACTGGGTGTCAGGAGACTCTTGAATACACAATGGTCTGTCTCCCTGCACTAACTCTTCCGATATCTTCATTAATGTTGAATAGCAAGGGTGACAAAATGGACTCCTGCAGCACCCCATGGGAGAGGTCCCTTGTGGCACTACCCTGTGGGACCTCTTGGAAAGACAAGAATGTGGCCACTTAGAGCAAATATGTTTATGCTTGAAAGTGACTGCAAATGTGTGGGTAAAATCTTGTGGTTAGTGATAGTAAAAAATAAATAAATCAGGTGATAAATAAAAGATCTTTAGGATCATCGGCATTTGATCCATTGCTTACAAGAGATAATCAATCAGTGCAGCCAATGCAGTTTCAGTCTTATTTGCCCAGGTGACTGATGGGTCAAGAAAAACTGAAACCACTAGAGCTGCACAGTCAAGACATTCTCTCTGATCTTTGCCAAAAACAAGAGACTAGAAACAACTGGAACAGTTAGAAAGACTGCCAAAATCAAGAGACAGTTGTCTCATGTGCAGAGGCCCCACAGCAAATTTGCTAAGAGTACCTGCACCTTTGAAGCTCCCACCCCAGCAATCTCCTACCTTGGTGCAGTTTTGACCTGCTCAGCCAACAGACCCAATACTCACTGCTGACCTTCACCAACAATGAAGAATGTAGTTGTCACCTGCAATCCATGGCCTGGAGTACCCACAGCATTTCCAGAACCTCACTAAATAACATTGGCCAAAACGCTAACGAGGTAAAGTTAGTATCTGTACCCTATAGATACTGAGCTGTCCCCACTGCAGTAAATAGGTCAGTGGAGTTATTACGTGACCAGAGGTCCATGGGAGTCACTCTGGATTTATACTTGTGTAACCAAGGCCTTCTCTATAAACCAGTGCATTTTTAATCAGTTTAAAAACTGATTTAATAAAATAGTTGAAAATCCTATGTGGACTCTCTTAATTCAATTTAAACTTGGCTTACGTAGGGTTTTGTATCACTTTAGCTAAATCAGTTTAAAATTACACCTTTAATTAAATTGGTGCCACTTCAAATGTAGACAAGACCTCACAAAATATCTGGGTAACTGTCTCTTGGCCTGTGTTTATCTGTTGATTTTTATCTCAGAAAGAAAGAGTCCTTTGTTCAGAACTTCTTGCTATTGCATTCAGTAGTCTGGTTTCTCTACATCATAGTTATGGGAAAAAACTTTTTCTTTCTCTAAATGAAAATGGTTGAGTCTTTTAGAGTTCTGTAGAAACATTTGTTGTCATCCAGCTTAATGGTCTTCCATAGCCATTTCTCAGTAAAAGCTCTCAAGATGGGAGGTCCTATCCCTTGAGTTGGCATTACCACTCTGATATTTGTGGATCATATTGTATTTGTTTTTTCAGTTGGCTTTTTACTATTTTTAGCCCAAACCTCGAATCTTATGTTTTTTTCATGATCATCATCCTCATCATGATGGCAAATTCCAAAGGGACGTGGCCTCCTTGCAGACAGATCACCACTGGATCAGTCTTTGTATTAGTTCTTAAAGTGGACTGGCTGGCTATTCAAGTTATGTCTGTCACTGGCAATCTTATGGTGCCACTACAGCTTTTGGCATCCACCTGAACACCAGCCATATAGCAGCATGCCTTGGTACACAGCCACTTCAGAATTCACTGGTTTACAGTCTAATTATATGCCTATACCAAGAAAGTCTTCAAAACCAAACCAGTGCTGTTGCAGGGTTCAACTTCGAATATCTTCATTTCTGATCTTGTCCTGCCACTTGTTGTGGAGCAGCTGATGAAGACAACAAGATTCAAAAAATGTAATTCAGTTGTTCATCAGCCTTCCTAAGCACCCATGTTTCACTGCTGTACAAAAGAGCAGGTGTAACTCTGGTTCTGTAGAGCCACAGCTTTGTAGCCAGTTTGATGTCATGATGTCCCCACAGAGGCCAGTAAAAGGCTTGACAGATTTCAGTAGCTATTGCTATATGAGTATCCACATCTTCTAGCACTATCTCTGATGCTGCCTAAATATTTGACAGTTGTCCTGTGCTCACTGTTCCATCTGGACAGGTTAATGATGAGATGGATGTAATTCGGAGCTGGAGGCTACTTGGTGGTAATAGCCAGGAACTTACTTTTATCTGGACTAATAACCAGACCAACACACATTGCTTGTTGCCCAACCAGATCAGTCACCAGCTGTAGCGATTCAACAAACTCAGCTAACAAGACAATGTCATCAGCATATTTGAGATCTCGAAGCAGAATGACATTCTGCTTATCGCCAGCAACAGTTGCCTCATCAAGCTTATCTATCAACAAATCAATGCCGATATTGAATAACGATGATGACAGAACGCAGCCTTGCCGAACCCCCATGGACAAAGGAAACCATGCCATGCTATTGACTCAAACAAAGTTTCCATTCCATTATATAGCTTTTGATCCATGAATCTATCTTCCCAGTAATGCAGAGTCACCCCATCAGATCCCACAGACTTGCTTGATGCTCTGAATCAAAGGCCTGACTGAAGTGTTTAAAAAGTGCTGCATACAGCTTATTACATTGACCATCTTCTCAAAAAGCTGTCTCAAGGTAAAGATCTAGTCAAGACTGGAACAACCAGGTTAAAAGCTTCACTTGGTAACCTGGCCTTTTCCAGGAAATGCATTGTTGATTTGAGACATTAACACAAATGAAGACTTTGCCTAGGACCAACAACAGCATCATACCTCTACAGTTGCTACATTCGACCTTATCACCCCCTTTGAACAGAAGCAGAATACCCCCCCTTTCCTCTAGCCATCAGAGCTGATATTAGTATGCCTGAGGGACTGGAAAAGCCTATGCAGCCACAATACAACTATACTCTCACCTGTCTTCAGCAGTTCGAGTGATGTTACAAACCCTGGCACCTTCCCAGATTTTAGCTTGTGGACAATGATCTGGTTCTTTCCTTGGTTGAAAGAAGGTGGCTGTTCTAGAACTTCTGCCCCTCTTCAGTGGAACAGGGACTGCAGCTGACGGACAATTGAGGACTGTTTTGCAATGATATTCCCATCAATGCAACTGATCTTGTGGACAATGGCTGCTGCCAACCTGATTCTTCACTGCACAAGCTGGGGACACCTTGCCCAGAAAACATCACCAAGTTAAGTAGATGGTGCAGAGACTGTGCCTGGTGGCAGCCTGTTCTAAACTGTCTACCTGTGTTGACCAGCAAGATTCCCTATATTTCTTACACAATGACTTAATGACACTCCAAAGTCAAACCTATTCAGCCGTTGCTTTTAACAAACATTTCTTTAAATACTCAAATTGTAGCCTCGCTTTTTTTCCTTAGCTCCAACTTCAGTGAGTGTCTACTCACTGATCTCTGGATGGTATCTGAAGGGCTGCAGCCCCAGCACTGAGCTGGCTGTAGTCAGTACTGAGGTCTTGAAACAATGCCATTCCTCATCAGATGATAGAGGGACTGAGACTTCAGTCTCTAGTGCTTCAATGGCCTTAAGCAGTTCCAAACGCAAGGCTGTCTGATAGTGTGTTTATAATAAGAACCTTCAGTCAAATCCGAGTAATTTTGGTCCATTAACCGTCCATCTTTGAAGACTTTTATCTGCAGAAGTTGATAATCAGTGTCAAGTTCAGCACTTCTGCAAACTTGTATATCCATGACTGTTGTCCTTATTAACAATTGTTAGTGATCGTGATCAATCACTCTTTTAATTAAACCATCTGGGCTATACTGGGCTTGTGAATCTTTGAGTGACAGAAGAATGAGTCAGCAAGCATTATGTCATCAGCAGCTGTAAATTCCAGCAGTCACTGCTCATTCCTCTTCTTCTGCCTGACAAAAAAACTTCCTGAGTGTTCTTGCCCAGGTGTCATTATCCTCCTATGTGTGCATTAAAGTCTCCCAAGATCACAATGACATCTCTTTTCAGAGTTACATTAAGGATTGACTATAGTTGCTGAGGGGAAGGGGGTAAAATCTGCTTGGAACATTTGAACATTATCTGAAATAGTTAAAGTTGTTCACTTCATCAAGCAGTTGAAAAGCCTGAACATTATTTTTTTAATTACAGGTGCTTATAAGTTTTTAAGGTGGCTGTTCCCTTGAGTTCCAAATTGTTCTGAATCAGTTCTCATTGTTTGGTTCCGTCAGGCCATCAATGCAGGTTTCCAAGGTCCTTTGTTATAAGTTTAACAAACTCTGAGTTTAGATTTCCCATATTCTTTAGAGTGTCATACTTTTTCAACAAGGGCACATAAATGTCTGTATGTGTCTGTTCTGTTGGCACAGTTATTGATAACACACACATTCGGGGCTCCCCAGATTTTGCCCTGAAGCAAATCTTGTTGCTTTACCACTTTAAGCATTTTTCTTTCTTGTTTTTAGCATCTCTGATTTCTCAATTTCAGTTTTGGCAAACAAAAAACCATTGAAGGCTAGTCTAATGGTGCTCTAGTACTGTGCATCCTCTATGCTGAGCTGCCTGCCTTGCCAACTTTAACTTGAGTGGCAGTGGACACGTTTGCCCTTTCTGCGACTTTTAGACAATCTTCTTTAAAATGAAATTAGTGTTCATAGAAAGGTCTGAAACTGAAAGCCTTGATGACCTCTAAATCCCATTTATCTATAGTTAGGTACAAAGTAAACAGCACAATGCAAGTTTTCCCTGCTCTGCTCCATTAGTGAACTTCAAATGTTCTGGAAAGACTACCTGTAGGAGTAAGAAGTTAGCTCATTGTTACTGACCCAATTAATCCTTTGTGCTTCTGCTGAGATTTACAGAAAAGGTGTCAATTGTAATGGTTTATATGAGGTATTATGTGCCCACTAGGAAGAGGTCTGAGAGCGCCTCCCAGTGAAAAAGTCCTGTAGAAACTGGTTTTGATTTTGGATGACTTTTGTGTCAAATCTTATTTGCCAAGTCACTATAACTCATATTGAGATGTATTAATAGTTATCTCAATGGCTCATATTACATGCTATTTCATGAACAGTGGAGCTGGAACACAAAAAAGATAAAGTAAATGTTTGAAAGACAGAATGACAGGGTTATATTGGCTAGTTCAGATGATAGAAGTGAAATGAAATCCGTGGTTAATAAGCCTAGAGTGAAGCCTTACATCAGAAAAATCTTTACTTGCCTTCCTCCTCTTTTTTTCCCCCCCAAAGAACAAGTCACTTTGCTACAAAATATGAATACATTCTGCACAAAGAACATTGAATTGGTGTCCAGTGTGGTAAGAAATTAGAGAAGTTTGAAAGAACAATAATAAAAAAATATCACTTCCTAGTGCCTGAGATATGTCTGATGTGTAGAACAGAAAACCCTGAAAACAGAACTAAATATATTCAGAACATGGTTGTCTGCAATATCAGCATATTTAGTGCCCCTTCAAATCTCAAAATGAACCACTCTACACCCCATAGGTCAGAAAATCCTTACATACTCCTCATAGGAGTCCTCTTTTCCAACAGGCAGAGCCTCTCATCTTTCCTTATGTTGCCTTTGGACAGTGAGGCCCAGCATCTGTTAACTCTTCTCACAACTTGAGGGGGTGATCATCTTGCACTTTCTCTCCGCTTGTCTTCCCCTTCAGTTGTCTGGGAGTTGCAAACTAGCTGGAATCTCCTACTTCTTTGAGGACTTTCCCCAAACCTGCCTCAGTTCTTCTGCAGTGGGACCTGAACATACTCCTGTAGGTGCTACTGCAGCCATTTCAAATGGGCACTTTCTCAGCCTGGGAGTGAAAATAGTTGCACTTCCTTCAGCTTATTCTGAGAGGAAAGGAGATGATAATGGTGGAGAGGAAGGGGCGTTCTGACCTAATTTTCTCAAACCTCTAAAGAAGCCTGAAGTAAAGGTTGGGTGTATGTTTCGGGTAGTTTATATTATATTCAAACAGGTTCACTCACCTATACAATGTGAGATGCTTTATTAGTCTAACTAGGGAGATCAAAAAATGGTCAAGGTAGAACCTATAGTAATGGAGTCTTACCTCCAGGGCATGAAGTCCTCCTATTGTGTGATATCCTTGGGCACAGGCCTTGCATAGTGCATCCATAGGTAGATCAGTGCAAAATCTTAGTCTTCTATGTTAAAAAATCAAAATTTTGCTTTCAGCTAAACTCGTGATTTTTGATTGGTCTCAGCTTTTTGCCACGAGAAAGATGCAAGATAAGAACTGGGCATTTCTTATGGCTCTAAGTATCATTTCCCAGCATATAATAGTAGTTAAACATGGCTATGCCATGTTATTTGTTCAATGTAACAATTTATAAAATGCGGCCTCCTCCTTGCCCCCAATTGGAATATAACCATTGCTTGGACAGATAGCTCTATTAGGGCTTGTCTCCACTTACTGGGGGATCAACATGCAGCGATCGATCCACCAGGAGTCAATTTAGCGGATCAAGTGAATACCCGCTAAATAAACTGCCGATTGCTCTCCGGTCAACTCCGGTACTCCACCAGAATGAGAAGCATAAGGTAAGTTGATAGGAGAGTTTCTCTCGTCTACCCAGCATTGTGTAGATACCTCAAAAGGTCGACCTAAGCTATGTTGACTCCAGCTACGTTATTCATGTAGCTGGAGTTGTGTAATTTGAGTGGACTTAGCCCGGTAGCGTAGACCTGCCCTTAGTGTTTTTATGTATTTAAACTGGATATCGCTGTTTGAATTATTTTTAGCTTGGGTTTCCTTTTTTTTTTCTGTTGGGATCTTTCTCACATTGTTCTATAAATGCCATAGATAGACAGTTTTCCTTTCTTATGGTATCACATGACTGTTCTCAAGCAAAGTAAACCGTCCTGGTATAAGAGGGAAGGTCCTCTCATGGATCGGTAACTGGTTAAAAGATAGATAACAAAGGATAGGAATAAATGATCTGTTTTCAGAATGGAGAGAGGTAAATAATGATGTTCCCCAGGAGTCTGTACTGGGACCAGTCCTATTCAACATATTCATAAATGAACAGTGAGGTGGCAAAATTTGCAGATGATACAAAACTGCTCAAGATAGTTAAGTCCAAAGCAGACTGTGAAGATTTACAAAGGGATCTCACAAAACTATAACAGAGTTCAAAAACAAATTAGATAAGTTCATGGAGGATAAGTCCATCAATGGCTATTAGCCAGGATGGTCAGGGATGCAACCCTATGCTCTGGGTGTCTCTAGCCTCTGATGGCCAGATGCTGGGAATGGACGACAGGGGATGGATCACTTGCTAATTTTCCTGTTCTGTTCATTCCCTCTGAAGCACCTGACATTGAACACTGTTGGAAGACAGGATCTTGGGCTAGGTGGACCATTGGTCTGACCCATTATGGCTGTTCTTATGCTTTAACTGGAGACAAAATGAATATCAATAGCTTCTAAGGTGTATATTGCAGGACATAAAAGTAACTTCTGAGCCAAGAAGAACCCTTAACAGCCCTCCTTCCTCCCCAGTGAGAATGTTCACTGGTACTGATCCTTGGTGGAAATGTGCATTACAGTAGACAATTCAAGGGTAATAAATTGTGCACCATATACATGAGTAGGCAAGGATAACTGAAGCCATTTTAGGAACCACTTGAACTTTTCAAACAAGTGTGACTCATCCCTGTGTCCTCCTACATAGGAATTGTATTCTCATTTCATGGTCCTCTTATAAATAGTACAATATAATACTGTCTATACTTGCTTTTCTCTTTCTCTCCTCTCTATATTCACATACTAATGCTATAGCCAGCTTCAACTGTGCGTAAATACTGCTAAATAAATAATAAATGAAGGGTGAACCTGAAAAGTTTCTGTTCTATCAAGCATGCTGGTCTAAAAGTTGCATGCTGGTCTAAAAGTACTATTGAAGAACCTTCTTTCTGGCACTATGCATTCTTGGTTATGAATCAACCCCCCAAAATGCTGACTCATGATAATGTTAAAAGGAGTGAACTGAACATTTTGAAAATGCTAACGTGTCTTTATTTCTACAAAAGAAGCAAATATATAGAAAGGTGTGGTGGTGAGGTTTTCTGGTAATTATTCGATTCTAGTCCCTGTAAAATACTAGTGTTTTACAAATTATCTCCATGGACTGCAGTGGAGTTACTCCTGATTTGTCCAGGAATAAGTGAGAGGAGAATTGGACTTTCAATACTAGCTGGTTTCAGCTTGGATGGGAATATTATGAGAATTGCCTTTTTTACAATATTTGTGTTTCGAGACCTTGTCAAAACCAGCAATTACAGAATTGTGTACCTGTAAAAGTTAAAATGTAATGGACTTCTTTGAATTTAGAAAAAAATATTAGTTTTGATATTTGGGTTCTTAATTTAGCTGAATCGGCTTGCTTCATTGCTTGCACAATGGGGTCCAGCAGGCCTCTAGGCACTAG
This sequence comes from Gopherus flavomarginatus, assembly GCF_025201925.1. Classification (NCBI taxonomy): domain Eukaryota; kingdom Metazoa; phylum Chordata; order Testudines; family Testudinidae; genus Gopherus; species Gopherus flavomarginatus. The sequence goes on from NC_066620.1 coordinate 91,500,142, forward strand.
TGCAATATAAATGTTATATAATAGTAATAGTGAGGTTTAGATTCTTCACCCACCTATGATGAGGAGATTCCATCTAAGCCAAAACTCTGGATTTGAATATTCCTGAGCTTTGAGAAAGCTTACATACAGATTTGGATTCACACTTTGCTGCTTTGGTTTGTTTCCTATTTCAAACCAATGATCCAGATTCATCTCCATTGACATTGCTGCAGTTCCATCTGAGATTATCCTGGCCCCTTATTGTTTCCCCTGGGTATTTTTCTCTTCAGAGCAAAACTGAAATTCCATGGCAAAGTGGTCTGGGAGAATGGACGTGCTGTTCCATTGAAATTGTATGATAAATAGAGTGATAGAGGGCTTCAGAGCAGTACTTTGTCACTTTCAAGAGGAGTAAAGTGTGTTTAATTAAAGTAATAGCTGTTTAAATTAAAATAAATCATTTTAATGCCAAGAGTGGTTTTTCTAATGATTATGGGCTGTCATTCAAAGGAAGGGCAGGAAGCTGATAAAGTACTTAGAGCTTCATTTCCTAGGCTCTTACGATCAATCACTAATGGGATGTGCCCTGCCAAGAAAATAATGTTGTTTGTTAAGCAGAATCACACAAAATCCCAAGTAATTAATTGGGCACCCAACATTAAAAAGCAAAACAAAACAATGGGCCAGAGAAGCTTCAAAGAAACAGGAGCCTTCCAATATATCGGAGGAACCTTTTCCTCTCTCTCTGTTTTCTTTTCTAAAAAGCTGCTATACATGGACTCAGGGTTGCCAAGTCCAGTCAGATCCCTTGGCACTCTAGTTTTGCCAAGAAAAGTGTCATGCATTTGGAGAGGCTCATAATAGTAGGGTATTCAGATAACACTGATAGGTACAGGGAATTGTAAAGGAGACTGGGAAAGTATAGAGAATTAGTGCTTCTCCTCCGCTTGTAAGGGCACTAGTACTTGTACTTCATTCTCTTATCCTACTCTAGCTTCCCTCTCTCCTTCCCTTATTTAATGAGTTTCTGTCCTGGCTCCTGGGCACTCCAGTGTTCCCATCGTGTCGTCTTTGTGTTTCCATTGTCTTCTGTAATAGAGTATAAAATAACTGAAACCTAAGCTTGGAGAAGCACACATTCGATTAAGGCTGAGCATATACAACTGAATGGGTAAGTATTTTAGCAATGGCTGGAATAATTAGGTTTATGGGCTCCAATTTTCCATTGCTTACAGCTAAGATATTCAACTAAATGGGATTGGATAGGAATGTCTGATGGAAAACCTGAGCTCTGAAGCTGGTAAACTGGTATAGTTCCACAAAATGATTGGGAACCACTGAGCTAGATAACATGGTGATTGTTACAGGACAAACAAAAACAGTTATAACATACAAGTTTCAGGACTGAAAATTGATTTAGTCTTCAGGTGTTGCTGGGTCACAAAGGACCCTTGTAGTCTGTTTTATGTGCTGTTTGTTTGAATAAATGGTATTGCATCACCTTCACTCCATTGTATCTCTGGCTTTCGCTGTCACCAGAGAAGTCTTGCAACAGGCAGATGGTACCAGAAAACATGATGTTGAGCTTGTTTGTGCTGCTTTGGAGCCTGTTTTTAAGGAATGAGATCAAAGTTGGGAACTTAACTGGATCTGGGGGGGCACTGAGAGCCTGGCCCAAAGCCCAATAAAGCAAATGGAAAAAGTCCCAGATCTTGGTGGTCTTTAGATCAGACTCCTAGTGAGTACCATACCTTTTAGAGGACTTCCCTGGTTTTCTCATCTCTTTTGCATGTTTAATCTATTCTCCTTAAAGACAGTGTGTCATGGTATAATTCCCCACTCTGAACCTTAGCGTCCAAAAGATGGGGTACCAGCATGAATTCCTCTAAGCTCAATTACCAGCTTAGTACTTGTAGCGCTGCCACCAACCAGGAATTCCAGTGCCTGGTACACTCTGGTCCCCCCCAAAACCTTGCCCTGGGACCCCCAAGACCCAGTCCCTCTGGATCTTAACACAAGGAAAGTAAACCCTTTCCCTCACCGTTTCCTCTCCCAAGCTTCCCCTCCCTGGGTTACCCTGGAAGATCACTGTGATTCAGACTCCCTGAATCTTAAAACAGAGAGGAAAATCCACCTTCCCCCCTCCTTCTCTCTCCCCCTCCCAGACTCTCCCTGAGAGAGAAAGTAATCCTAACACAGAGAGAAATTAACCTTTCTCTCCTCCTTCCCTCCTTTCTCCCCACCAATTCCCTGGTGGATCCAGACCCAGTCCCCTGGGGTCTCACCAGAATAAAAAAACAATCAGGTTCTTAAACAAGAAAAGCTTTTAATTAAAGAGGGAAAACAGTAAAAATTATCTTTGTAAATTTAAGATGGAATATGTTACAGGGTCTTTCAGCTATAGACACTGGGAATACCCTCCCAGTCTAAGTATACAAGTACAAATTAAAATCCTTTCAGCAAAATACAAATTTGAACTCCGTCCAGCCAAATACACTTTTGCAAATAAAGAAAACAAACATAACCTAACTCGCTTTATCTACCTAGTACTTACTATTTTGAATCTATAAGAACCTGTATCAGGGAGATTGGAAAGAAACCTGGTTGCACGTCTGGTCACCCTCAGAACCCAGAGAGAACAACAGCCAAACACTAACAGCACACACAAAAACTTCCCTCCCTCAAGATTTGAAAGTATCCTGTCCTCTGATTGGTCCTCTGGTCAGGTGACAGTCAGGCTCACTGAACTTGTTAACCCTTTACAGGCAAAAGAGATATGAAGTACTTCTGTTCTATTAACCCTTAACTATCTGTTTATGACACAATGTTTGCTGTTGGGAAGCGGGTAGGTTGTGAGGATTGATGGAAGCTTCAGAAGGCTGCTGGAAGAACAGAAATACAGGGGGGCACTTTTTGTAATAGCAATTCAGAATCTCCAGGCATGGAGAATCATAGGATCATATAAATCTAGGGCTGGAAGGGACATTGTGAGGTCATCTAGTTCAGCCTCATGCACTGAGGCAAAACCAAATAAACATAGAGCTTCCCTGACAAGTGTTTGTCTAACCTGTTCTTAAAAACCTCCAATGATGGGGGTTCCACAACTTTCCTTGGAAGCCTATTTCAGAGCTGAACTATCTTTATAGTTGGAAAGGTTTTCCTAATATCTAACCTAAATCTCCCTTGCTGCAAATTGAGCCCTTTACTTCTTGTCCTACTTTCAGTGGACATGAAGAACAAACTGATCGTCATCTTCTTTATAACAGTCCTTACACATTTGAAGACTGATATCAGGTCCCCCTCAGTCTGCTTTTCTCAAGACTAAATATGTCTATTTTAAAAAAATCTTTCCTCAAAGATCAGGTTTCTTAAAAGTTTCATCATTTTTGTTGCTCTCTTCCGGACTCTCTCCAACTGATCCATGTCTTTCCTAAAGTGTGGCACCCAGAAATGGACACGGTACTCCAGCTGAGGCCTCACCAATGCTGTGTAGAGTGGAACAACAACTTCTGTGTCTTAAGTATACTGCTTCTTTGTAAATACAACCCCGAATTATATTAGCTTTTTTGCAGTGGCATCACATTGTTGCCTCATATTCAATTTGTGATCCACTATAATGCCTTGATAATTTCAGTTATTCTTAGGGCTGTCAAACGATTAAAAAAATTAAACTCGATTAATCGCACTTTTAAACAATAATAGAATACCATGTATTTAAATATTTTGGATGTTTTCCACATTTTCAAATATATTGATTTCAATTATAACACAGAATAAAAGTATACAGTGCTCACTTTATTTTTATTACAAATATTTGCACTGTAAAAAACAAAAGAAATAGAGTTTTTCAATTCACCTAATATAAACACTGCAGTGCAATCTCTTTATCATGAAAGTTGCACTTACCAATGTAGAATTATGTACAAAAAATAACTGCATTCAAAAATAAAACAATGTAAAACTTTAGCACCTACAAGTCCACTCAGTCCTATTTCTTGTTCAGCCAATCAATCAGACAAACAAGTTTGTTTACATTTGCAGGAGATAATGTTGCTCACTTCTTGTTCACAATGTCACCTGAAAGTGAAAACAGGTGTTCACATGGCACTGTTGTAGCCAGTGTTGCAAGATATTTACATGCCAGATGTGCTAAAGATTCATATGTCCCTACATGCATCAACCACCATTACAAAAGACATGCTAAATGCTGATGACAGGTTCTGCTCAATAATGATCCAAAGCAGTGCACACATGTTCCTTTTCATCATCTAAGTCAAATACCACCAGTCGAAGGTTGATTTTCTATTTTGGTGGTTTGGGTTCTGTAGTTTCTGCATTGGAGTGTTGCTGAGTCATCATCCAAGACTACTATAACATGAAACATATGGCAGAATGCAGGTAAAATACAGCTAGAGACATACAATTCTCTCCCAAGGAGTTCAGTCACGAATTTAATTAACGCATTGTTTTTTTAACGAGTGTCATCAGCATGGAAGCTTGTCCTCTGGAATGGTGGCTGAAGCATGAAGGGGCATATGAATGTTTAGCATATCTGGCCATAGATATCTTGCAATGCTGGGTACAAAATTGCCATGTGAATACCTGTTCTCACTGTCTAGTGACATTATAAATAAGAAGTGAGCAACATTATCTCCCTTAAATGTAAACAAACTTGTTTGTCTTAGAGATTGGCTGAACGAGAAGTAGGACTGAATGGACTTGTAGGCTTTAAAGTTTTACACTGTTTTGTTTTTGAGTGCAGTTCTGTAACACAAAAAATCTACATTTGTAAGTTGCACTTTCACGATAAAGAGATTGCTTTATGGTATTGTATGAGGTGAATTGAAAAATACTGTTTATCATTTTTACAGTGCAAATATTTATAATAAAAATAATATAAAGTGAGCAGTGTACATTTTGTACTCTGTGTTGCAATTGAAATCAATATATTTGAAAAGGTTGAAAAACATCCAAAATATTTAATACATTTCAATCGGTATTCTATTGTTTAACAGTGCAATTAAATCTGCAATTAATTTTTTTAATTACAATTAATTTTTTGAGTTAATCACGTGAGCTAACTGTGATTAATCAATAGCCCTAGTTATTCTCCATTCTGTAGTTGCACATTTAATTTTTCCTTCGGAAGTGTAGTATTTTGCACTTGTCTTTACTAAATTTCATGTTGTTGATTTCAGACCAATTCTTCAATTTGTCAAAGTCATTTTGAATTATAATTCTCTTCTCCAAAGTGCTAGCGGGCTGCAGTTGTCCACAAATGTTATAAACGTACTCTCCAGTCCATTATCCAAATCATTAATAAAATATTAAACAGCAATGGACCCAGGGCAGACCCCTGCAGGAGCCCACTAGATACTGCTTCCTGAGCTTGCGGCTTCTGGAGATGCTTTTCTTTCAGTTGCCATGACTCCTGCTTCCCAAGTACCCAAGTAAAGTAGAAATGGCCAACACTATAATCTTTGAGTATATATAAAATTGGTTTAAAAGTTTGGGAAAGGTGCACCACTTTGTAGGAAAAACACTTGCTGTAACTTGAGTAACTTGCAGAGCTGGATTGTAAAGTCATAAACACAGTCTAGAGGCACAATTTCAGTTGAAGATAGCACCTAGCAAAACATAGCTAGTGGTATGGCTAAAGATAATATCACAGTGTTTTAAACATTAGCCAGTGGAAAATACCTTTTTAAAATAAAGCATATACCCTTAGAAATTATTTTGTGATAAAATGGACCTACAAATTTACTCAAACTGTAAAAAAGTGAGTGAAATTTCAGAAAATGTCACAACTTATAACAAGTGTTAAAAAGTGCAGAAGGGAGGCAGAGAAAGCAAAGAGACCTACTGATATAATTCAGAAACTGTTAAAATCATGCCTGGTGAACAAGGAGAGTGGAAACAATGGACCAAAATTGGTGTGTTGGAAATTAGGCCTAACTGATGAATAAAATAATAAGAGGATAAACTATTTCATCCACCCCTCCCTTTTGTAATTCTTTAAAATGAAAGACTTCGGTGGGAAAATTACCAGAGGAATTAGCTATCTGACAAAAAAATGCTAACAGGGATATGGATGAACAGGAAAAGAATGAGCTTCAGCATCATGGCTGCCATCCCCACTGTCTCCTGGGGCCCAGATGTGACTGTTGGCACATTGTTGTCTTGATCCTGAGAGAGATCCTTACAGGGTCAGAGAGAGGGACCTAGACGACATTGCCATCTCTACTGTCCCCAGATAAATCCCAACTATCATGTGGGCTTTGAGACTGTGTCACTCCCTGCCCATTTGTTCTTTTTCTTCCCTGCTTTGTCTTCTCTTACCTATCCTTCCCCATATGCCTTCTGCCAAATAAAAGTCTGGCGTAGCTGGCCAATACTGTATATTTTGCAACACTGCTATGAGTCTGGAATGAGAGAGGCCAATAAAAAAAATGCCCTAAATAGTCTGAGGTTGGTGTGGATATGCCAGGTCTCAGAGAGGCTAATGAGACCAAGTGCCATACCTGTATTTTTCCAGGAGTGAGGCTGTAAGTGAAAGTCAACATCAGAGACACATGTATTGTCTATTTTTGCTGTTCTTTTCTCTCCCCTTGTGCGTATGTCTTAGTTTTGTTTTCTAGTAAACAGGGTTGGACTCTAACAATGACTTACCTAGCAACATTCAGTGGCTAACGTGGAACGGGTCCTGCCCCTTGGTGCTAACTTACTGTGAATCAGGCATACCAGCGTAGGTATTTATTTTCAGTGCCCTGGGTGTAGGTAGCAAATCTCCACCAGTTGCATGTGCTATTCTTACTGTGGCCATGCTAATCATAGGATCTACACCAGACTATGACGATATTCAGTTTTTTGTTATTATTAAGTCTAATGAAACCGTACCAATCACTCCTCTGTCATTGTTCCTCCTGGCTTCATTTTTTTTGGGTGCTGTTTTATCCAAATATTTGTTCAAAGCTGCCATGTTACATCTGGAGCAGCATCTCTATTTGAGGTGGCATTAAATTATTGAAACTGAATATAATACAGCAGTATTAGCAAGCTCCATGGTAATTCAAGCAAGTGACAGCCTCTACCTGTGCCTAATTTATTGTTCTTTTCATTTGCAATATGAGACCTTTATCTTTTGCTGGTCAATCTACATTCACGAGAAGTAGCACAGGATCATGAGTAGAGCACTGTCATAAACAGATAGCTAAGGGTTAATGTCTCTTTCACCTGAAGCACCTGACCAGAGGACCAATCAGGAAACCGGATTTTTTCAACTTTGGGTGGAGGGAATTGTGTGTCTGAGTCTTTTGTCGCCTGCCTGCTTTCTCTGAGCTTTGGAGAAGTAGTTCTGTTTTCTAACCTTCTGTTTCTAAGTGTAAGGACAAAGAGATCAGATAGTAAGTTATATGGTTTCTTTTCTTTGGTATTTGCATGAATATAAGTGCTGGAGTGCTTTGATTTGTATTCTTTTTGAATAAGGCTGTTTATTCAATATTCTTTTAAGCAATCGACCCTGTATTGTATCATCTAATACAGAGAGAACATTTGTATGTATTTTTCTTTCTTTTTATATAAAGCTTTCTTTTAAGACCTGTTGGAGTTTTTCTTTACTTCAGGGAAATTGAGTCTGTACTCACCAGGGAATTGGTGGGAGGAAGGAATCGGGGAGATCTGTGTGTTGGATTGCTAGCCTAATTTTGCATTCCCTCTGGGGGAATAGGAAAGTACTTTTTGTTTCCAGGATTGGGAACAGAGAGGGAGATTCACTCTGTTTGGATTCACAGAGCTTGTGTCTGTGTATCTCTCCAGGAGCACCTGGAGGGGGGAAGGGAAAAAGGATTATTTCCCTTTGTTGTGAGACTCAAGGGATTTGGGTCTTGGGGTCCCCAGGAAAGGTTTTTCAGGGGGACCAGAGTGCCCCAAAACACTCTAATTTTTTGGGTGGTGGCAGCAGGTACCAGGTCCAAGCAGGTAACTAAGCTTGGAGGATTTCATGCTAACCCCCATATTTTGGACGCTAAGGTCCAAATCTGGGATTAAGGTTATAACATGGTGTAGCAGTGGTGGGAGATAGACAGAATCCAGAAGCCAGTAGAAATATTATATTTTTCTTTTCTCTGCTAAGGGCTTTTTAGCAGAGAGAAACAGTTGGTTTTAAAAGGGAACCAGAGAGAATTTTTTTTTCTGCTCTCTCTGGCAGTTTGTGGCTTGCATGTTAAGCGAGAAGCCATTAAGAGACTGTTGAGGGTCTTTTGTCATGCAATAGCCCTCCCATTAGGAGGCAAGTACCAGCACTTATAGGCATGCAAATAAAGTGGTTTTTCTGGTTTCCTTTCATTGAACATTAGCTAGAGAGAGAAAAGAAAAAAAAGCACTGTTGCTAGGCAGACTTCAGGAGGCAACAGAACCTGCAGTTCAGAAGATAAACACCGGAGGGCACCCCAACACAAGAAAACAGGAACCATGACTTCTAAGGCAAAAATTGAGGCCGAAGAACAAATCAAAGAAGCTGAACACAGGCGACAACTGGAAATAAAACAAAAAGAGATGGAGATGAAAGAAAAGGAAGAAAGCATGAAACTGGCAGCCTTCCAAAGAGAACAGGCAGCCCAAGAGGCAGCACACAAAAGAAAACTAGAAGAAGAAGAGGTGGCCTACCGAAGGAAACAAGCAGAAGAAGAGTTGGCCCACAGAAGGAAGCAAGAAGAAGAAGAGGCGGCCCACTGCCGAGACATGGAAAAACACCAAAAAGAAATGGAAAAACAACAAAAAGAAATGGAAAAACAACACGAAGAGAAGGAAAAACAGAGAAAACATGAACTGGACTTGGCAAAAGCTGGGCTGCATGTGCCAGCCAACCCTAACAACCCGGCGCCAAATATTGCTCCACAGCACAGGAAATTTCCCACCTACAAGGCAGGTGATGACACCGAGGCCTTCTTGGAAAATTTTGAAAGAGCCTGTCTTGGGTACAACATCCCCGAAGACCAGTACATGGTAGAATTGAGGTCACAGCTCAGTGGACCTTTAGCAGAGGTGGCAGCTGAAATGCCTAAGCTGCAAATGAATGACTATAAACTTTTTCAAACCAAGGCCAGATACCGAATGGGGATAACCCCAGATCATGCCCGTCGGCGCTTCAGAACCCAAAAGTGGAAACCCGAGGTGTCATTTCCCAAACACGCCTACTACATTGCAAAAAACTATGAGGCCTGGATAACAGGAAACAACATTCAAACCTTGGAAGAACTGAACCTCCTCATACAAATGGAGCAGTTCTTGAATGGTGTTCCTGAAGACATCACACGGTACATACAAGATAGAAATCCCAAAGATATCGCTGAGGCGGGGGAGATTGGAGCCAAATGGATGGAACTGGCAGAAAGCAAGAAAGCTACTGTCAAGGGGAACGATTACCCCAGGGGGCACACAGACCATAAACCCTACAACCGAGGACAGCCAAAGACCCCACATACCACCCAAGTAAAGCCACAGATACCCTACCCTTCCACCTCACCAGTCTCCAGTAACTCACCTCGGCCCAGTGACCCATCAGATGGAAGATGCTTTAAGTGTAATGAACTGGGACATATCAAGGCCAACTGTCCCAAGAACACCATGCGAGTGCAATTCATTACACCACCATCACCCCAAAGATCCCCAGGCCCGGATGCCTCTCAAATACCCTTGGAGCGAAGGGAAAATTTGAGAGTGGGCGGAAAGAAGGTTACTGCGTGGAGAGACACGGGGGCACAAGTGTCAGCTATCCACCAATCCTTCGTTGACCCCAAATTCATCAACCCAAAGGCCAAAGTTACAATTTACCCCTTCATGTCACAAGCTGTAGATTTGCCTACAGCTCAACTGCCTGTCCAGTACAAAGGCTGGTCAGGAATGTGGACTTTTGCAGTCTATGACAATTATCCTATCCCCATGCTACTGGGGGAAGACTTGGCCAACCAGGTGAGGCGGGCCAAGAGAGTGGGAATGGTTACACGTAGCCAAACCAGGCAAGCTTCCAGACCCATTCCTGTTCCTGAACCGTCCACAGAGGCCCCGTCTGTGTTACCAGAGACCCAGACAGAGGTAGTGGACCCGGATTCCATGCCAACCACTGAAACAGCCACAGCACCTCCAGTCCCAGGCCCGGAACTGGAACAGCAACCAGCACCAGCAAGTGCAACCCCATCTTCAAACTCAACGCCAGTGGGCGCCAGCGAGCCAGAACTGGCAGAAGCAAAAGACAGCCATACCCAAAAGGCTCAGCCAGAGCCTGAAATACCCTCAGGTGCACCAGCGGAGAGCGGTTCACCAGCAACGGAAACAACCCCATCACCTACATCGCTTCCAGAGGGACCAAGCCCAAGTCCACAGTCTGAGGAAGAACTGGTGACCCCAGCCTCAAGGGAACAGTTCCAGACTGAGCAGGAAGCAGATGACAGCCTTCAGAAAGCGTGGGCGGCGGCACGGAGCACCCCACCGCCTCTCAGCTCTTCTAATCGATCCCGGTTTGTTATAGACCAAGGACTTTTATACAAGGAAATTCTTTCTGGTGGACACCGGGAAGAATGGTAGCCGCAAAAACAGTTGGTGGTTCCAACTAAGTACCGGGGTAAGCTCTTAAGCTTAGCCCATGATCATCCCAGTGGCCATGCTGGGGTGAACAAAACCAAGGACCGGTTGGGGAAGTCCTTCCACTGGGAGGGGATGGGCAAGGACGTTGCCAAGTATGTCCGGTCTTGTGAGGTATGCCAAAGAGTGGGTAAGCCTCAAGACCAGGTCAAGGCCCCTCTCCAGCCACTCCCCATAATTGAGGTCCCATTTCAGCGAGTAGCTGTGGATATTCTGGGCCCTTTCCCAAAAAAGACGCCCAGAGGAAAGCAGTACGTACTGACTTTAGTGGACTTTGCTACCCGATGGCCAGAAGCAGTAGCTCTAGGCAACACCAGGGCTAACACTGTGTGCCTGGCCCTAACAGACATCTTTGCCAGGGTAGGTTGGCCCTCTGACATCCTTACAGATTCAGGGTCTAATTTCCTGGCAGGGACCATGGAAAAACTGTGGGAAACTCATGGGGTGAATCACTTGGTTGCCACCCCGTACCACCATCAAACCAATGGCCTGGTTGAAAGGTTCAATGGAACTTTGGGGGCCATGATACGAAAATTCATCAACGAATTCTCCAATAATTGGGACCTAGTGTTGCAGCAGTTGCTGTTTGCCTACAGGGCTGTACCACATCCCAGTTTAGGGTTTTCACCATTTGAACTTGTGTATGGTCACGAGGTTAAGGGGCCATTACAGTTGGTGAAACAGCAATGGGAGGGGTTTACGCCTTCTCCAGGAACTAACATTCTGGACTTTGTAAGCAACCTACAAAGCACCCTCCGACACTCTTTAGCCCTTGCTAAAGAGAACCTAAAGGATGCTCAAGAAGAGCAAAAGGCCTGGTATGACAGACATGCCAGAGAACGTTCCTTCAAGGTAGGAGACCAGGTTATGGTCTTGAAGGCGCAACAGGCCCATAAGATGGAAGCATCATGGGAAGGGCCCTTCACGGTCCAAGAGCGCCTGGGAGCTGTAAACTACCTCATAGCATTTCCCAATTCCTCACTAAAGCCTAAAGTGTACCATGTTAATTCTCTCAAGCCTTTCTATTCCAGAGACTTACAGGTTTGTTAGTTTACAGTCCAGGGAGATGATGCCGAGTGGCCTGACGGTGTCTACTACGACGGGAAAAAAGACGGTGGCGTGGAAGAGGTGAACCTCTCAACCACCCTGGAACGTCTGCAGCGGCAACAAATCAAGGAGCTGTGCACTAGCTTCGCCCCATTGTTCTCAGCCACCCCAGGACGGACTGAACGGGCATACCACTCCATTGATACAGGTAATGCTCACCCAATCAGAACCCCACCCTACCGGGTGTCTCCTCATGCCCAAGCTGCTATAGAACGGGAGATCCAGAACATGCTACAGATGGGTATAATCCGCTCATCTACCAGTGCATGGGCATCTCCAGTGGTTCTGGTACCCAAACCAGATGGGGAAATACGCTTTTGCGTGGACTACCGTAAGCTAAATGCTGTAACTCGTCCGGACAACTATCCAATGCCACGTACCGATGAGCTATTGGAGAAGTTGGGACGTGCCCAGTTCATCTCTACAATAGACTTAACCAAGGGGTACTGGCAAGTACCGCTAGATGAACCTGCCAAGGAGAGGTCAGCATTCGTCACCCATGCGGGGGTGTATGAATTCAATGTCCTTCCTTTCGGCCTTCGAAATGCACCCGCCACCTTCCAGAGGCTGGTAGATGGTCTACTAGCTGGACTGGGAGAATTTGCAGTTGCCTACCTCGATGATGTGGCCATTTTTTCAGACTCCTGGCCCGAACACCTACTACACCTGGAAAAGGTCTTTGAGCGCATCAGGCAGGCAGGACTAACTGTTAAGGCCAAAAAGTGTCAAATAGGCCAAAACAGAGTGACTTACCTGGGGCACCAGGTGGGTCGAGGAACCATAAACCCGCTACAGGCCAAGGTGGATGCTATCCAAAAGTGGCCTGTCCCACGGTCCAAGAAGCAGGTCCAATCCTTCTTAGGCTTGGCCGGATACTACAGGCGATTTGTCCCACACTACAGCCAAATCGCTGCCCCACTGACCGACCTGACCAAAAAGACCCAGCCAAATGCTGTTAAGTGGACTGACGAGTGTCAAAAGGCCTTTACCCAGCTTAAGGCGATGCTCATGTCTGACCCTGTGCTCAGGGCCCCGGACTTTGACAAGCCATTCCTAGTAACCACGGATGCATCTGAGCGTGGTATAGGAGCAGTGCTCATGCAGGAAGCAACAGATCACAACTTCCATCCTGTCGTGTTTCTCAGCAAGAAACTGTCTGAGAGGGAAAGTCACTGGTCAGTCAGTGAAAAGGAATGCTATGCCATTGTGTACGCCCTGGAAAAGCTACGCCCATATGTTTGGGGACGGCGGTTCCAACTACAAACTGACCATGCTGCACTAAAGTGGCTTCATACTGCCAAGGGGAACAACAAGAAACTTCTTCGTTGGAGTTTAGCTCTCCAAGATTTTGATTTTGAAATTCAGCACATCACAGGAGCTTCTAACAAAGTAGCTGATGCACTCTCCCGTGAGAGTTTCCCAGAATTCAGTAGTTAAAAAGTGTTCTTAAAATGTAGAAGTCTGTTAGTTATATACTTAGGAGTATATGTAAAGGTGTATGTGTTGTATTAATCTGTTTATTTTCAAGTTCTAGAAGGAAATCGCCGCCAGTGAGCTTCCCCACTGTCTGCAATTTGGGGGGCGTGTCATAAACAGATAGCTAAGGGTTAATGTCTCTTTCACCTGAAGCACCTGACCAGAGGACCAATCAGGAAACCGGATTTTTTCAACTTTGGGTGGAGGGAATTGTGTGTCTGAGTCTTTTGTCGCCTGCCTGCTTTCTCTGAGCTTTGGAGAAGTAGTTCTGTTTTCTAACCTTCTGTTTCTAAGTGTAAGGACAAAGAGATCAGATAGTAAGTTATATGGTTTCTTTTCTTTGGTATTTGCATGAATATAAGTGCTGGAGTGCTTTGATTTGTATTCTTTTTGAATAAGGCTGTTTATTCAATATTCTTTTAAGCAATCGACCCTGTATTATATCATCTAATACAGAGAGAACATTTGTATGTATTTTTCTTTCTTTTTATATAAAGCTTTCTTTTAAGACCTGTTGGAGTTTTTCTTTACTTCAGGGAAATTGAGTCTGTACTCACCAGGGAATTGGTGGGAGGAAGGAATCGGGGAGATCTGTGTGTTGGATTGCTAGCCTAATTTTGCATTCCCTCTGGGGGAATAGGAAAGTACTTTTTGTTTCCAGGATTGGGAACAGAGAGGGAGATTCACTCTGTTTGGATTCACAGAGCTTGTGTCTGTGTATCTCTCCAGGAGCACCTGGAGGGGGGAAGGGAAAAAGGATTATTTCCCTTTGTTGTGAGACTCAAGGGATTTGGGTCTTGGGGTCCCCAGGAAAGGTTTTTCAGGGGGACCAGAGTGCCCCAAAACACTCTAATTTTTTGGGTGGTGGCAGCAGGTACCAGGTCCAAGCAGGTAACTAAGCTTGGAGGATTTCATGCTAACCCCCATATTTTGGACGCTAAGGTCCAAATCTGGGATTAAGGTTATAACAAGCACAGGACTGGGAGGTTTGGATTCTAAATCCTGGCTCTGCTGCAGTCCTGTTTGGTGCCCTCAGGTGTGTCACTTACTCTCTCTGTCTCAGATGCCCAATCTGTAAAATGGGCTAACGTTACCTATTTGCCTACCATATAGGAATGTTGTGAGGATTAATTAATGTTCATAGAGTGCTTTGAACTATGTGGGATGTTAAATACATGCAAAGTTGTGACGGTGCTGCCCGTGGGAGCCAGCTAAGGTCACTCAGTCAGGGTGAACGGCAAACAAAAGGGGGCAGACAAACCCCAAACGCTGGTGGTTATTCCAATACTTAGATTTACCAAGCCAGTACAAAACAGCTTCTATAGTACCTCACTGGTTACTTAGAAGTCCAAACCATGCAGTTCCCTTAAAGTGCCCAGCCTCAGGCCTCTGTCCAGACACACCTGTCAGATATGATGATGATTCCTGAAAATCTTTCTTCGTCATATAAAAGAAAAGGTTCTTCCAATCCCAAAGGATCAGCCACATACCCAGGTCCAATTATAACCTAGATCTTACCCAAAATACACGCTATAGCCAATTCTTATTAACTAAGCTAAAATTTATTAGAAAAGAAAAGAGAAGAGTGTTGGTTGAAAGATCAATATACATACAGATTTGAATTCAATTCTTGAGGTTCAGATACATAGTAGAGGTGAGCTTGTAGTAGCCAAAAGTCCTTTTAGAAATAGTCCATAGGTTATAGTCCAATGTCCATATTCAGGGTGGCTCCAGTCAATGACTGGGGATCTCAATCCTTGTGGCTTAAGGTTTCCCCCTCTTGAAACCCAAAGCAGATCTGAGATGAAGAAGGATCTTGTCCCAGGCTTCTTATACATTTCCAGCAGCCTTTTGGCCTGAGAAAACAATAGGCTTAACTCCTTCTCCCAAACATCCTGGCAATTAGCACAGAGTAATTTATCCATTAAACAGTTCAGATACAGGTTACCATAACCTTCAAAGAGAAATATAGACAATAATACTATTTCACTCAAGTATCATCTTAAATGCTAATATTCCTTTTTTGATCTTTGAATTAAAACCATAGCAATAGACAAGACTTATTTGCTTACATCACAAGACCTAAGCAAACATCTACCCTTCTACCTCTAACAATGCAGACTTGCATTTCAAAGCTCTATTCATTTACATATCCTCCTAACCAGTCCTTAAGGTTCACCCATGGGTCAGGTCAGTTGGTGAGGTGAGTTAATTAACTCTTTCTGGCCCTGTCACCTTTTAGTGAGATATTATATTATACTCATAACATCACAAAAGTATTATTATTTTATTAAGGAAACTACACTCTTCTTTTGTAAACTCTTTGACTAGTTAGTTTGGAAAGTGGGCACTGGGGTGGTAATAGGTGGTAGATACAAATGTGTTGTGTCCCACTTGGTCTGAAAAACAAGGAAGTCAGACTTGTTGATTCTGAAATATCACGCATGCCATTTTTCTTAAACAACTCACAAGTGCTGTACCTCTGCAGTACAATGGCTTAGAATTGTGCGTCCTCCATACATACTAGCTTAGGATATCTCTGGACTAAAAGATACCCAGCCAACCCTAAGCAAGTGACAAAAGCTGTTAGCAGAAGTTGCCCCTTACTTGACTATTCACTTGGGGTGTAACACTTAAATTACCAGTGTGGCCGTGTTTGCTAGGTGTACTGCTACTATGGCTTCTGTACTTCAGGAAGTGACTTCTTCTGTGCTGGGAAGATTGAATTGCTGATGCTAAAAATGTCATGGCTAGGAATAATACCTTCTGGAAAATGAATGCTTTAGTGCAGTGGATCAAAAGCAGTATTTTTCAATAGGTGGTTCGTGACTACTGGGGCTTATGAAAGGCAATTGGGGTGGGGAAGTATCTCAAGTTGTTGCAAATTTTATTACAATCTAAATCAAAGAAAATCTCTCTTCTCCACACCTTCACCTTTCAAGGTCAATTATCATCTGCCACTTCTCAAAACACCCACAGATAAATTAGGCTTGTTGTCACCATTGATACATTCACTATAAAAGGATATCATAGATATATGGGCAGCACAAAAATATTTGAGTTTTAATAAGAGGCCACTGACCGGAAAAGTTTGTGAAACTCTAGTTTAGAGTAAGGAAAGGCTGGTAACCTAGACATGGATATTTTAACATCCACTCACTCTTTTTCTTTTAATTTTTCATTTTTGCAATAAGTCTGGCTAATTGAATTCAGAAGCTGCAGATGCACTGGGTGGCAGCCTCATTAAAAGATTGCTGTGCTATGAGCAGGCATTTCACAGTCTGCACACGAGGAGTTTGCTGACACCAGGGTCTTTTGTAGAACTTAAAATAATTGGGCACTAGATTTTTTTTTTTTAATTCTCCCCTTCCCAAATGCCACTACCAATCATACCACTTGCCCAGTCACATCCCAGACTTCCCCCTCTGGCTTTAATTACCAAAGCAGTGGTCTGATGCTGGTGCTCTTTCCACCATCTTAGGGAGCCCTCTCTAATAACTCCCTCCCTTGCACAAAGAATTCCTAACAATTTCAACATGTTTCTCATACTCTAGGTATATCTTACTTTTTGCCTCTTAGTTCCAGAGATAACTGAAGATAACATCATTCTGAATGTTTTATGCATGTGCGCATGACAATGAGTTGATGAAACGTCCTGGATTTACAGTCATGGCAAATGATGTTCTCTATCCACAGGACAGGTACAGCACAGGCAGTAGCACTGCAAGCTTCCTCACAGCCTATGCTACTGGTGTGCCTCAACCCAGACTTAGTAGTTCAGTCTCCATGCTCATTGAGTTTGTGATCTCTTCTGAGACAACCAACGAGGATATGGGGGATGGGAAGAGAGATGGCAGCTTGGGTGATGGTGACAACTTTCCACTGGGAAATAAAATGAGGTAATTGAATATAACATTTTAGTTGTGAGTACTACTGTATTCAATTCTGGTTACCCCTTCTCAAAAATTAGATGGTGGAGCCTGAGGCACAGAAAGTTTTAGACCCCTGATTAAGCAATGCACTTGCTTAACTTTTAGCACATGCGCATGCCCCTCCTTATTCAACAAAATACTTAACATGTGCGTGAGTTGACTTCAGTGATGCTTAAGTCTACTGTATGCTTAAATATTTGGTAAATCAGGGCATTGGAACAGAATCCAGATTCTCTACCACCCATACTTGGGCCTTAATAACAAGGCCAGCCTCCTTTCCAAGGTTGACTATGGCAATACCCAGCTGTTCAGGTATCATGGTTCAGCTGTGGAGTTTATTTTCTCTCTCTCTGTCCGTAAATGCTCCTGCATGGTTGCAGTCAACATGACATACTCTGCATCATCTATGATTGAAAACACTGTGTATTTGTGTGCCCTAAATCTTTACAGGAAAATTGAGCATGAGAGGCTGAAATGAACCTGCTGCTTCTGCTCTAGGAGCTAATGAGACCTGCTTTTGTTTCTATCACTATTAGGACTGGGCCTCTCAAAAGAAAAGGGACATTTTTAGATTTGGTCAGCAACGCTGCTGGTCTGTGGCCCGCTTCCCTCTCATAAGCTATATCATCATCTAATAAGACGCCTTCACACCTAATGAGAACATTTCACTAGAAGTCTCATTAACCCTCAAGCTGCCTCAGGTGCCCATTAGCGTTGTTCTCCTGTATTCATTTGCCTGTCAAAATAGAAAAGTGAGGAAAGTATCACAATGAATGGAATATGTTATTGTAGAAATGCTGTTCTGAGCTCTTTTGGAAAGATCCCGATGGTGGGGGTGGGGGATAACAGATGTCATATCTCATTGTATCTTTCAAAAACATAAGAGTTATTATCAGAGGGGTAGCCATGTTAGTCTGGATCTGTAAAAGCAGCAAAGAGTCCTGTGGCACCTTATAGACTAACAGACTTTTTGGAGCATGAGCTTTCGTGGGTGAATACCCACTTCATCAGATGCATGTAGTGGAAATTTCCAGGGGCAGGTATATATATGCAGGCAAGATAGAGATAATGAGGTAGTTCAATCAGGGAGGATGAGGCCCTGTTCTAGCAGTTGAGGTGTGAAAACCAAGGGAGGAGAAACTGGTTCTGTAATTGGCAATCCATTCACAGTCTTTGTTTAATCCTGAGCTGATGGTGTCAAATTTGCAGATGAACTAAAGCTCAGCAGTTTCTCTTTGAAGTCTGGTCCTGAAGTTTTTTTGCTGCAGGATGGCCACCTTAAGGTCTGCTATAGTGTGGCCAGAGAGGTTGAAGTGTTCTCCTACAGGTTTTTGTATATTGCCATTCCTAATATCTGATTTGTGTCCGTTTATCCACAAACCCGGAAATCCTGGACGCCCCTTCATCTCAGGCATTGGCACTCTCACTGAAGGACTGTCTGGATATGTGGACTCTCTACTCAAACCCTATGCCACCAGCACTCCCAGCTAGCTCCTTGACACCACTGATTTCACTGCTCTACAGCCAAAATGCTTCTGAAATAAATGTAGTCCAACTTTACTAATTCTGGATCACTGAGAACGAAAATGACACTTAAAATTGTTGATTGGCTCTAGTTTTCAAGATATGCTATTGGGTCAGTATATACGACCCTTGACTTGGGAATGGCAGAGGATAAGTGAGTTATAAAGGGAAAGGAGCTCAATTTAAACCAGAAATGACTAAAATACATCTTTGGCTGGATCTATGAATAAATCTATGACTGGGTCTGGACAGTACTTGCTTTTTAGGCAAAACAATGAATGATGCAATCTGAAGCTGGTATTGCATCATACATGATATGAATTGCATCATGTTATTCCTAGAAGTCATGGGTCATGCAATCATAACGAAGCTTACATCACTCTGCTGAACAAATTGCCCTATATCAGCTCTAGAAATCATACAGTGTCCCTGCTCTCTTATTTGTCAGTGTTTGATTTTGCAAAGGGACTCATTTCTGTTTAGCCAAAGTGAGCAAAGATGCCTCGTACTTGTGTGAACAGTGCAGATAACTTCTGCTATGTTTGTGGTGAAGTGACTTTTGCATCACAAAAGCACACTATAACCACTATGGTTAAGAAAGCCTATCCCCTTTATTTTGGCTGCAAAATTGGAGATCAGGACAAGAGGTGGGCCCCACACATATGCTGCAACACTTGTCCAACAAATCTTCACCAGTGATTGAACAGGAAAAGGAAATCTATGCCTTTTGCAGTGCCAATGATTTGGAGAGAGCCAACAGATCATACTAGCAATTGTTACTTCTGCATGGTGCCTCCAGTTGGGAAAGGTGTGTCAAAGAAGAAAAAGTGGACTGTGCATTATCCAAACATTCCATCAGCTATACCCCCAGTACCCCATGGAGAAGGACTGCTGGTTCCTGATGCACCAGAATCATTCTCACTTGAGTCAGACGAGGAAGAGGAAGAGGATGAAACTTCTGGTCCTGAACCATCCATGTCACAGGACCCACATTTTCTCCCATCCTCCTCCTCTGAGCCACACCTCATAACACAAGGTGAACTGACTGACCTTGTCAGGGATTTGGAACTACCCAAGAGTAAGGCAGAGCTGTTGGGCTCCAGACTACAGCAGTGGAATCTCCTGGCAGGCTATCAGGGCAAATGGAGCCCGTCAATGCTTGCAGACTATTGCTGGACAGTGACAAGAGATGCTCCATTTAATGAATACAAGAGACAAGCCAAGAAGCGCCGAGTAGACACTGAATAGGACTAAACTATGTCCATAATAGTTTTTTGCCTTTTGTTTCATAATAAATTTTATTTATAGAACCCTTTTGCTGATTTTTAAAGTGTTACATAAACAGGACAGGTGAAATATTATCATGTAAAGCAACCATAAACACATGAAAAGACCTAGGTCTTGTGTATATCTACACAATATACATAGACATAAAATGTAAAAACTTAAATATCTTAGAAACAGTAGCCAATCAGTTGTTTTAATTGTCATATTTTAATTCAGCACATCAAAATACATAATAAATATCACATTTTATCTCTGAAGCAGACGACTTCTCAAAAATTGTAGACCAGTGTTTCCTGAGGAAACTACAATGCATTGGTGACCTTCCAGAAAACACCATCCTAGCCACCATGGATGTAGAGGCTCTCTACACAAACATCCCACACACAGATGGAATACAAGCTGTCAGGAACAGTATCCCTGATGATGCTACAGCACAACTGGCTGCTGAGCTCTGTGCCTTTATCCTCACACACAACTATTTCAAATTTGATGACAATATATATCTCCAGACCAGTGGCACTGCTATGGGCACCCACATGGCCCCACAATATGCCAATATTTTTATGGCTGACCTGGAACAATGCTTCCTCAGCTCTCGTCTACTCACGCCCCTTCTCTACCTACGCTACATTGATGACATCTTCATCATCTGGACTCATGGGAAGGAGTCTCTGGAAAAATTCCACCACGATTTCAACAGCTTCCACCCCACCATCAACCTCAGCCTGGACCAATCTACATGGGAGGTCCACTTCCTAGACACCACGGTGCAAATAAGTGATGATCACATTACCACCACCCTATACCGAAAACCTACTGACCGCTATGCCTACCTTCATGCCTCCAGCTTCCATCCCGGGCACATCACACGATCCATTATCTACTGAGGTACAACCGCATCTGCTCTAACCCCTCAGACAGAGACCAACACCTACAAAATCTCCACCAAGCATTCTCAAAACTACAATACCCACATGAGGAAATAAGGCAACAGATCAACAGAGCCAGACGTGTACCCAGAAGTCTCCTACTGCAAGACAAACCCAAGAAAGAAACCAACAGGACTCCACTGGCCATCACATGCAGTCCCCAGCTAAAACCTCTCCAACACATCATCAGGGACCTACAACCCATCCTGGACAATGATCCCACACTTTCACAGGCCTTGGGTGGCAGGCCAGTCCTCGCCCACAGGCAACCTGCCAACCTGAAACATATTCTCACCGGTAACTGCACACCGCACCATAGTAACTCTAGCTCAGGAACCAATCCATGCAACAAACCTCGATGCCAACTGTGCCCACGTATCTACACCAGCGACACCATCACAGGACCTAACTAGATCAGCCACACCATCACTGGTTCATTCACCTGCACATCCACCAATGTAACATACACCATCATATGCCAGCAATGCCCCTCTGCTATGTACCTCGGCCAAACTGAACAGTACCTACGGAAAAGGATAAACGGACACAAATCAGATATTAGGAATGGCAATATACAAAAACCTGTAGGAGAGCACTTCAACCTCTCTGGCCACACTATAGCAGACCTTAAGGTGGCCATCCTGCAGCAAAAAAACTTCAGGACCAGACTTCAAAGAGAAACTGCTGAGCTTCAGATCATCTGCAAATTTGACACCATCAGCTCAGGATTAAACAAAGACTGTGAATGGCTTGCCAATTACAGAACCAGTTTCTCCTCCCTTGGTTTTCACACCTCAACTGCTAGAACAGGGCCTCATCCTCCCTGATTGAACTACCTCATTATCTCTATCTTGCCTGCATATATATACCTGCCCCTGGAAATTTCCACTACATGTATCTGACGAAGTGGGTGTTCACCCACGAAAGCTCATGCTCCAAAACGTCTGTTAGTCTATAAGGTGCCACAGGACTCTTTGCTGCTTTTATAAGAGTTATTGGTGTCCTGACTCAGGGTGTTTTTTTTTAAGGATTAGTTAAGTTAAAAAAATGTGGTACTTACACAAGCTGCCCTCAGAATAGACTAGCATGAAGCAGAGTAGTAAAAATAATGTTTCATAGAAAACCTACCACACAGGCACTGACTCGAAAAATAAAATGAGGGAAGAGACATCATGGGGTTGGTTTTTTTTTTGTTTGTTTCTTTATTTACCTGGAGGGAAGAAAAGAATGAGTGTACCAGATGACAATAGTAGGATCTCCAAAAAAATTTAGAAATTGGTTTGAGATCCAGATATTGCTCTGGCCCATATCAATATTTATAGTCTTATCTGCCATGGTGAGGCCTAACTAATGGCACCCTTGACTGATACTTTTTCTCTTTCCCTTAAAGTCTCTAGATGCTTCATTCGCAGAATATGAAGCTGTGTGAATTTTAAGCTGAACAAGTCAAACTTTATGAAACCCTGTGGACTGCTTTGTCCATGTGGCTGAGTTGCTTCCAGCCTAATTCTCCAAGTTTCCAGTTTCACTGGTGACCACTTAATAACACTCCTCCAGGGAACATTGGCCCTGACTCCAGTTCTACTGTTTATGATATGCTGGCTCACTAGGGACATGTAACTTAAATAACTTTCAGTATATGTTGTTTAATTTTGTTTCCAGGCATCCCACAATGATGCTCATTGGTTCACATGGAAGCCTGTGTAGGACCAGTTCTAGTTCAGACAAGTAGTGAGTTAAGGGCATTGTGAAATATTGAAAATGCTCAAGCCTCTGAGTTTTGGTGTGCTGCATGCAGTCTTTTCTGTTTCCATTGGCTATTATCAACTTCTTCCATTGTCTGCCATTTAGGTTTCTGCTGCCTTCTGCCAATGGCTTTCTGCATTAGCCAAATTTATGTTTAAAGTTTCCATCATGCTTGCCATACAAAAATGGGGGTGAGGGCAGGGCGGGGGGGACAACTCAGCTTGGCACTACTGAGAACTGCCTTGGGACAAGGATTAGAGCTCTGCAGAAAACATCTGCTTTGGGGCAAAGTGGAAATGCTAAGGCGTTCTCTCCCTTCTAACATACATATGTCAATCAATTCTGTTCCTCTCTTTGATTAAAATATCTGACCTTATTATCAGTGTGACCACCAAGCTATGTATCACAGCTTGCAGCTCACATGGGAGGCAGAACAGCCACAGTGGTTCTGTTCCCAGTTATGCCACTGACTTGCTGTGTGACCTTACACAAGTCACTTAATCTCTCTGTGTCTGAATTTGCCTGTCTGTAAAACGGTAATAGTAACACTTACCCACCTTTGTAAAGCACTTGGATATTTGAAAAGTGATTATAAGTACTAAGCATTAATATGGTAGTGCTTATAATATCACATTTTAGTTTTACAGTCATGTTTAATTATTGCAACAGTTTTTCTTGAGCCTCTTCTCTCTCTCAGGATTTTGACCTTCTTTATTAATTTATTTGTAGGCATTTCTATATTGCTCATCATTGTTAATTAAACAGCAACTATCTGGAGCCAGGAATCAATTTATTTGGCAGTACCTGCCTGAAGGAGAAAAAAATGAAGGGTAGAAGTTGTATTTTTAAACACTAAATGATTTAGTTTCAGAAGTTTTCATCAAATTAAATGGAGGATCAAATTAACTGCCAACGGGTGACTGAATTAAAGGGAAGGCAGTGTACTCACAACAATCAGTTTTCCCAAACAAATGCTTATGAAGTGAAGATGGGCAGTTATTCACAGCTGCTACAGCTGTGTCTCCCTGATTTTACCTCTTTCACTGCTGTCTTACTGTCACTTAGTTTTTTTTCCTTTGCATTTCTCCTGAAGACATTAAAATGTTGTGTGTGTTACACAGCCTGGTGCTTTGCTTTCATGCCAATAAGTCCCATACCACAATGCAGTCACCCTGTTTGTCGGATTCCCTGCCATGAGTCAGTAACCTAAAGAAAACAAGGAACCTGCACCACATTGGGAGTAAGATCTTAATGTACCCAGCTTATATGGCAAAAATATAACAACCCAGCCCAGTTCTTCATTACTTTTGAACGTACTGCCAGTGACTCTTCATCACATTCTGGATGTAAGTGATTTTAAAGTAATATAATTCTATTTGCTAAATGTCTTAGCACAGTTTTTTGTTTATATTCCAATTTTAGATATTTATTTAAGTACTGGATGGAACTTCACTTCCAGCTCTTTGCTAGGAGAAGGGAGAAAAACAAAATGAAGTGGTGGGAGAAATGTAAAGTTGCTTGAAGTGAAATACTGAAACTAAAGCAGCAAATGAAGCATAAAGCATTTGGCCACAAAATACATAAGTGTTCACTTTGTTGTTCCTTTTTCTGTTTTAGATGTAGGCCACTGCCACTGCTGACCAAATTGCACTCTTAGTAACACCAGTTCACCCCCATTTCCTTTATGTAATCATCTAGGGCCAGGTGCAGCTGAGTAATCAGCAGTTAGTAGGGCAAAGTCCAATCAAATAAGCTGTCTTACCAATAATCAACCAATCATTTAGACAGCTACGGTTCATGCTGTACTAATGAACTAATGTCACCAACTAACTAACAGCCTTGTAACAGTCTTTCACTATTTCATGCGATCTGCTAGGGTGGACACAACCTGAATATGAAACTTCCCATACTGTTCTAGTCAGCTATTTCCAAGCAGCAGGCATTAAAAGGCTACTGCATTCAACTTTCCCTGAGGCTTTGCTATACCTACAACTACTTTTGCAGAAGTAATCAACATACATCATGATGCCCACAGATACTCGAGAAGGTTTCTGACATGAGCCACTGTTTCCTTCAGAGCAACTCCACAGATTATTTGGACCTCACATACTTGTGTTCTGGAGATGCCATTGAGAAAATGGCTATTAGAATAAATAGAGAGCAAGGTTGAATCACCTAGGATTTGCAGCTGATGATGTATTGATTTAAGGAAAATATGGCTGAAATACTGTAAGAAATGACAACATGAAAGCAGGATGGAAGATGAATGTAAGCAAAACTAATGGGATGTGTAATGGATTAGGAAAGGAAATGGCTGGCAAGAGTGGTGATAGTTTTGGAAGTACAGGGTAACTTGGTTATGTTCTCCCTCTGTTTGTTGTGATTATTAATCATAGTTTTGGATGTGTTTGGACTATTTATGACGGATCATACTGTAGTTGATCATGATAAGTGTAAAATATATAAAAGACATTCTATTAAAAAGCTATGGTATCTGATCAATTTTTTCATCCCTCTGGGCTACCGCATGTCCTGATTCTGATATCCTAGTGGAATGAGTGAATATTTTTATCAGTTTACTTTTTTAATTGAAAACTTTTCCTTTACTGCAATATCCTAATTCGTTGCTTTATAGCCATATTATGAAAATAAGTAAAAACTAAAACTAGTCATGAAAATATGTGCTATAGAGGACCTGATAAGGGTTTGGTAATAGGGAGTAATACCTTTCACCAGTGGCTCTATCCCCTCTTACTGTGATGGATTTTCAGTAGTTTATATGATATGGATTTGACTGGCTAAGTCCTGTTCCAAGTGAATATACAGAACTGGTTCTCTCTCCCACCACAAAATATTTTTATTTTGGCCACAAATGATCAGTAAACTCAAAATCTTGCTGTAAGGTAGTCACTGTTTTGCCATCTAAATGACCTTGTTAGCTGTCTCTAGGCACCAAAAATGGCCTGAGGTTTAAACTCTAGCAAAGGATTTTTCTTGATTCTTAGGTTTTTGGCAATGCTTTTAAAATGCTGGCAATAGCTAGCCTATGATTTTTCAAATTGCCCACTCTCAGCGGACATCCTGATTTAAGAAGGCCAGCTGTTCATCATTACTTACGGCCCTCATTAAAGCCCAAAGCTGCTGGACACATTATTACACTAAACCCAAGTTATAGACAATAGTGTAGAGCAGAGTTAAAGTACTTGTACTTTGTGAAAAGTCTCAGTTTTAATCTTGATTTTCTTATTGCCCAAACAATATATTGTAGGTGGTTACAAGATGTGCTGAGTTTTATGTAAATTATAAAGTATTTCTTTACTATAATTTTTGATGGGATATTGTTGTTTTGTTTCACTTGCAAGCAAGCATTTCACACAGCTCTAGTCACAAAGATTGATCTTTCCACGTCCATAGCCGGAACTGCCAAATTCTACTGGGAGCCCTAGGGTGTACAGAAAAATTTTAAAATGTCAAGCTATCACTTTAAATTTGAGAGGGGTTTCCTGGTCTTGCTTGTAAACGAGGGGGTGCTATAGGGAAGAATGTGAATAGAATCAATTGGCAGAGAGCCAGTCTAGAATAATTTGGGGTAAATAGTAACCCTTTGTTTTAGAGAGCAACCTGCTTTGGGTTGCTCTGCTTTTGGGTTCCTGTGTGTTAATTGTTCTGACTTCTAAGAAAGAAAGTAGTGTTATGTTGCAAGCTTCCATCTTATGTTTTTGTCTAACTTCTCTGCATATGTGCCATGAACATAGAGCCTTAACTCCATCCTGCAGCCTTTACATTCCTGGAATTAAGGGCTACTAGACTGGGCCCTATGTCTGCAAATTCCATTTTGCTACATGCCTAAGATGAGCAGAAAAATGATGACACAGAAGGAAACAGCTGGTGGGATCAGGTTCAAGGAGTCATTACACTGGGACTGAAGGGAATTTGGGATGTAATCTCTAAAGTGTTTACCAACAAAAGGCCCACTCTTCCAGTCCTCACATAAGTGCCAGTGATTGTACTGGGAGTTTAATCTTTGTAATGACAGCAGGAGCATGCCCAAAAGTTCAAATAAGACTATTTGGATACAATCTCTCCTATTTCTCTAACACTGACTCAGAGAACAAGCATATTCTCCATTTCCAAAATGAGTTCTAAAATCTGGAAATTGTCTTATGAGACACGTTTTCCCCTAGGACATAGTCAGCAGTTAAGTTCCTATGGAAAGTTAATGTGGTTTTTTTAGGAGATATTAAATAGGCAGATAGTACATTTCATTTTTTATGCTTTAACTCTTTGCTTATGTAAAGTGCTATCTAGGCACAGGGTTATATTAGATTTTCAGAGCAGCATGTGGGACATTAAGTGCATAACTCCCATTAGTGTTAATGGGAGTTTTGTGTTTAGTTCTCTGTGCCCTGCATGGGAAATACCTCATCTGATTCTACTTTGTACCTTTTAAAAAAGCTCTGCATTTTGTTTATTTTTATCCATATGCTCATGTTCTGCATCTATTTGACCGGTGGCACATCAGCATTTCTCCATAGCTGAAGATATGCAGCTGGCAATCTGCCACATAATGGACAATCTAGTGTGTAAGCCTTTCTGACTTAAAAACAACAAGGAGTCCAGTGGCACCTTAAAGACTAACAGATTTATTTGGGCATAAGCTTTCATGAATAAAAAACCTCACTTCTTCAGATGCAAATTCAGTTGCATCTGAAGAAGTGAGGTTTTTTACCCACAAAAGCTTATGCCCAAATAAATCTGCTAGTCTTCAAGGTGCCACCAGACTCCTTGTTGTTTTTGTGGATACAGACTAACACAGCTACTCTCTGATACTTGATACTTTTCTGACTTGGGTCCTGGCTGCCTTAGCGACTGCCTGTCTCCTTATACTCTGGTCTGATAGTTGAGATCAGCTTGGGCACAGAACCTAACAGTAACTCTGCATCATCCCCGGTTCTTACGTACTTAACTGAACCTTCTACTAAAACTCTCCCTTCACGTTTGCATCACAGGTGCTTCTGGATTTTTGTTTTGAAAATGTTGTGACCCCATTAACAACAACTCTAAAATTCACCATTTTCCCAAGCATACGTCCCCTGCTTCTCTGGAGAACTGCTTCTGACAAAAAAAAGAATCATACAGTAGCAACAATGCGAACCACTATTAAGGGCTTTTTCCCAATGTCGACCCCCGGTATCGGCAACCTTTAGCACACAGTCCGTCAGGGAAATCCGCTGGTGGGCCGGGATGATCTGTTTACCTGCAGCGTCCGCAGGTTCAGCTGATTGCAGCTCCCACTGGCTGCGGTTCACTGTTCCAGGCCAATGGGGGCTGTGGGAAGTGGCGGCCACACATCCCTCAGATTACACTGCTTCCCATGACCCTCATTGTCTTGGAATGGCAAACCGCAGCCAGTGGGAACTGTGATCGTTTAAACCTCTGGATGCTGCAGGTAAACAAACCATCCTGGCCCACCAGCGGATTTCCCTGATGAGCCGCCTGCCAAAGGTTGCCGATCCCTGGTCTATCCCCTTCATACCTTAACCTGGTATTAGTAAAAACCCTATATTTAAACCTATAGGGACTGGTGGGCTTGGCAGTGGGGTAGGAAGAGGTGCTGATGGGATGGTAGTAATGTTGTAATCCTACTTTCCATTCACAGGTAAGTACTGGAAATGGAGGAGCCAAAGGCCTGACCAGAGAAATCAGATACAGTCCATAAAATCATTTTGATTAGCATCAGCAGCATTAAAACCACAGTCCTATGAGCTATTCATTCCATCTATTCAGCTCCTTCTCCAAGACCCACTCTCTAGCCCTCTGCAAATTTTCTACATTTAGTTTTTGATGATGCTTTATTCTTTCTGCTCACCTTGGAGCCCAGCTGGGAAGGGACCTTCACTCTGCAGTCACCCCACACTATCAAGAGGAGGAAGGAATGAGGTCACCTCTGATGTCACAGTGCTACCTCAAAAGTGGTGAGCTGTCTACAGGGCCACAACAAAGGGGGAAGGAGGGAGAGGAGTGGTGAAGAAAAGAGGAGGGAGAGTTCTCCATCACACTTTTCCAAACTGTGGATTTTTCAGGGTTATTAACTTGTGTATGGTACCCGGAATAGTCTAGCAGTTAAAACAGGACCTGGAAGCTGAACTCCTAAATTCAGATCCCAGTTCTGCAGCTGGTTTGCTATTGAACTATGGCAAAATCACCGAACTTCTCTATGCCTCAGTATCACTGTCCTTAACCCCTTAGCTGCATGGATTATGAACAGATTGTGCCTGTGGTGTTCAGTGATCCCGCAGTGCTCAAGGTGTTTGCAAGAGCTCTTCATTATTTGGTGTCTGATTCCACCTGGCTGTGCATAACAACAAAAGGTTCACAATCATCAGGCCCGACTGTGCCTGGGAAACACCGTCCATAAAGGCACAGACTCCAATACCACAGTGCTTCCTTTGAGGATTTTTCAGGGGCAGTGAGTGGCTGCTTTCTCCACTGGGTATGAGTTCTGGTGCTTAATGCAGACCCTACTCTCCCAATCCTGGATAGTCTTCTTGGAATGCGAAAGCTGCATGCATCCTGCACATGGCTGTTGCTTCTGGCTGTACTGAGTTGGCACTGAGAAGTGCTCCCCATGTCTTTCTCTAGGATTTGGTAAAATAGCTAAAGAAACACTGGGGTTTCCTTAGCAACCACACAGACTTCTGTAGTCAATCTCAGGTCCCGCTCAGTGCAGGTGGTGGGAGCCGGACTGTTCCTGTTGCCACTGCTTGGAAGTGGACATACTCTGCTTTTACACTGCAAAGCAGAATTTGGCCACAAGGCACATGCTCAACTGGTGGAGTCCCTCAACCAGGAGGTGGTCTCATTCTGACTCAGCATCCTGTTATCATAGCAATGAAATTTGAATAAGGATCCTTGTGATTTGTGGGTAGCATTTGTAGCAGGCAAATTGCCTTTTTCCCCAGCCCATAGCAATTACATACGCCTTGGGTCTGCTGAAAGTCTTCCTTAGCATACCTTACAATTACAGTACAAAGTAATAAAGACATCCACAGATTTCTACTACGTGTAGCTGTAGTAAAATCGTGATCAGACTACATTGATAGAGGACTTAAAAATTCATTCCTCAAAAGCATTAACTGGTTACAAAACACGTTATACAAAACCTTCCCTCTTACTCTGTACAGAAAAAGTTAGCGTTGTATTATTTGCACAGAATTTACCTCAGGAGAGCTGTAATGTATGGTCTATTGAAAAGTCTTTTAAAATTGTGATCTAAATTCTGAGGAGTTTTCTTGGCTCTCCCTGTAGAGTAGGGGGCTCTGTAGGGAAAACTGCAATCAGTCAGTTTGCAGCCAGCCTAAAGTCAGATGAGGTGAGTTATGCCTCTCTTAGGCTGCTTTGTTTCTCTCTCTCTCTCTCTCTTTGGGGTTCTAGTGTGTTATTGTTCTGAATTCTAAGAAACAGAATAGTGTTACATTGCAATCTCCCAGCAAGAGTATTTTCTGTCTTTATCTAACTTCTATTTGTACGACGTGAAAAATAACACGATGTACAGCAAGAGAGAAGAAGAGGAAGCATTCAACCATTTCCTAGTGAAATGTCATGACTGCAGCAGGGTCCAGCTCATATCAGAATATTCGATAAGAAATGTCATTGGTATGTGCACCATCATTTCACAGTCACCTGAGATTTTTTTTTAAAAAGCATAGATTATAAATTGGTTGACATGGGTAGTGGTTCTGCCCACCCTCCCCAAGTGTAGTCTGCAGTGTCCTGCTAACACAGCACTTCACAAATTATTCAGTGCAGCATGCAAGGCTGGATGGACTATAAATTTTAAGGGCCCTTGGTGGGATATGTTTGCTTTAGACTCTAATTGTGGCAAATTTTTTACTGATGATACAATAAGTTTAGAAATACAGACAGTAATGTGCACTTGGTGTCATGGATGGTGACACACTGTGTAGCTATCAGATGAAAGAGCTAGTTGGGCATTTAAATGGGAAAATATCAGATACTCTAGGCAGAATATGATCCAAACAAGGACTGAAATTTCCCTACTAAAGAATGGTTATGAGGTAGGATTGTGGTAATAGCCATCCTCAGGGTGTCTGCTTGTTGTGTTTGTTTTTCAGAAACAGAAGTATTGTTCAGGGTGGTTCAAAGGATATAATGGAATGAAATTTGGGAAAGGAAAATGTAAGCTGAATATCAGGAACCATTTGCTGAAGGTAAAAATCTCTTAGACTTAGGTGTTAACATCCTCATTCTGTTGTGTAGTGGCTGGTAGCTGGGTTGTCTTCATTAAAATGCACTAGTTTTTCTGACGGGGAAAACTTGAATTTCCAACACTGATTGAAAAGTATCCTGCCAGTTTAAAAACAATCAAACAAAACAGATACACACACCCCTCTTTTCCTGCCATCATAAAAACTCTGATGGAATTAAGTGAACCATACTCAAAGTGTATAGTGGAAGCATCTGGTCTGCAGTTTCAGACGAATGCTTTCCATTTCATTGTCTGCTTGCTGGCGTGTGATGAATTTCATGGACTGGCTCCGGTTCCTCACAGTACCTTGCAGGCAAAGGATGTGAGCTTCAGCAAAGCATCCAGTGTCCTTCACAACAGATTGGCTTGCCTTGAGAAACACATGTGGTGTTTGAACAGTGATGACACATAGAAAGCACATTCTCATGGCTTTGCGTGTCAGATGAAATGCCCCTATCCCAATTCAAAAGAACTTTCCAACTAAATCGACTGCACAGAGTGACCCAGCCACGAATAGGAGATATTCTTAGGCTACATGCAACTCTTGGACAATTGGAAAAAGCTTTCTGGAAATTTTGGCACATAGTTCAGAGGCATGAATGATAACCTATCCAATCTGTATTATTTATCCCTCACAGTATCTGAACGTCAACAAAGTTAAATAGAGCAAACAAATTTTCTGAAAGACTCTATACTGTTTGCAGAGGTGGTTAGAGATGGGCCTGATCCAAAAGCCCAGATCTCAGCAGTCCTGAAATATGAATCTCAATCTATAGGAACGTGTCAACTCTGTTAAAATGTTCCTATGGAATGTTTAGATTCTGTTGAATCAGCATTTTGTAGTGGAAAATGGTTCTGTTGGGAAATTTTTGACTAGCTCTAGTTCTTGTTCCATGGCACCAGGCAGATCTGATGTGACAGAGCTGGGTATCATCAACATATTTAGTAAACTGCAGACAGCTGCCCTCACTAATTCCCCTAATTAATGGCTTCATGCGCACACTGAAGAAGAGGGAGTTGGATACCAAGAGTGCCCAAAATTAACCACTAGCTTTCTCTCTTGTGGCCTCTTACTTACACTTCCCCCAAATTAAGGGACGGAGAGACCCTAATTAGAGAGCACTCACTCAGGAGGGCTGGCTCTAGAACAGAAAGAAGGAGATGGTGGCTCAGCAGTAGGCAGCTGAGTGCCTCAGCAACAGGGCTGCTGTGAGTATATGAATTTGCCACCACCTGCCCTGTGCCCTATTGCCAACAGCATAGTATGTTAGGGCTGGCCTTGACACTACATTGATATTAATATACATCCCAACCCTACTGGCTTAATGCACCCAAATTCCAAACAAAGATGATAATAAATCCATCTTTTCCTGGTGGTAATGGGATGCATCTACATCATCTGTGTGGTCCCTGCCCCCCCCCCCAATGTACGAATTAAATACATTCTTTTATTTGTATAAGCAAGGACTCACCTAAACCTTTGCCCAAACCTTGAACCTAATCCATCTTGAAGGATTTCTGAGATTACCTTTCCCTCCTTCACTTTCTTAGCTTTTGTGTACTGCTGTCCTCCTGGCCCAGGCCGGCAGCCAAGCTGCTGTAAGCTTTCCAACAGTACTTCCTGCTGAAAGAAGTCACAGGCAAGTCCATTCCCTTGATATTGCCAACCAAAATTTGCAAAGCGTACAACTGTTGGGTGCTCATCCTGAGAGAATAGGCCTACTGAACCACTGAGATTCACCCATCAATATGCTATTCCTAAGGTGTCTCATCTTCAAAAAAGCACAGTTTGTTTTGCTTTATTCTCTCTCTTGGGCTGGAGATCCTGTAAGGTTATTGACTTTTTTATATTTTAATCATGGTGATGACTTGTGAGTGATCAATAAAATGAAATGTCCATGCTTGGTGCACAGTGAGACAACAGAGAGTATTGGACTGTTTTAGACAAAATATATAATGCGGACTTTCCTTAGACATGACCGGAAAAGTTCACTGAGATCAAACCATCTTAAAGTGTGATTTTACTTTTAAAAGGAATATGTGAAAATGGAAACCCTACTCCATGTATCTTTCCCCAGAGTCAGATTGGCTTACATGAAGTTCCAGATACACTGATTCTGGAATGCTCTTATTGCAAGCCATCCTTTACAGTGGGATAAAAAGCAAGAGTATGAAAATATTCAGATGAACTATGAGTATAATAAAAAAGCTTAGAAGTTTTTCCTTGGAGAAAAGCCATTTTTAATCTGTAGATAATAAGAATGTTAGAAACAAGCTTTAAAAACTGAAGCAGTTCAGTATTTTTATTTTGCCATCCATAAAATGACTTGAGCAATTTCTTTCTAATGTTGTAAAAATATTCTCCACCGTGCTGATAGCACAAATTTTTCATTGTTGCAGAGATAGAAGTGGGCTAAATATGAGACTTAGAGTGGGACCTTTTACTGCTATCTTAAAAAATGGGGGTGCTACCAAGTAGTTCTATAATAAAGCTAAAAACATGTTTTCTTGCTTAAAATCACTTGAATTCTATTCCATGGCTTAACAACTGATTCTTCAGATATATCTTCAGTACATAAATACTTGAGCACACAAACCCCTTTCCATTAAACTCTTGACATCAGCATTTAAAATGTTATTGGCCAATATTTTGGTTTGCTTTTAAGTCTTTTCAACTGTGTGCAGAAAGTTTGTAGAACACAGTAGCATGCAGGCCAATGTTTGCACACAAAGTTTTGTGTGCATCTATGGATTACAATAAGGGTTTGACTCACAGAAATGATGTGTATCTCCTTACTCCCATCACATTACAAAAGTCAGTTTCCACTGAACTCTTATAGTTACATGGACCATTAGGAACTGGTAGCTTTCTCATGCTTTCCATCCTCAACAGGACACTGAAAAGGATTGGCTTCAGTGCTGCTCTAATCCTATTTTAAAAGTGAAGGCAACATGGGTGCATGCTGTGTCCACATGTAAGTGTTGTGTATTTTGTTGTTTAAGCTTGAGCCTCTTGTAAGAATTTACACTGAAGAAAGAAGTTGGTTTGTGGTTTATAGAATCTAATCTCTCCACATACACAAGTCATTAGTAAATACAAACAAGCCCAGTCTGCACCTGCCCAGCTGGGCTTCATCTTCAATTATACTTTATCAGTCCCCCATCTCCCCTAGATGCAGCTTATAAGGTTAGTTGGCTCCTTTTAACCTTCTCAAGCCTTGTGTGGGATGGACACCTGATCACAGGGAGCCATGGTCAGCTTTAATACTTGCAAGCATTTGGAGGACAGCAAGGAACTGACAAAGTCTAATTGCAGATGAAGTCTCACTGGGGAGGTGCAGGCTGGGCTTGTATAAAGCCAGGAAGTTGAGAGGTGAAGTGGGCTGCAGGGAGGAGTTCCATATTCGCTCCCTAGAGGGAAAGGAGTTGACTAGGGACAAGGAGGAGTTCAAGGAGGAGAGTAAGCCCTGGGATCCTGCCCCGGACTACAGAGTCTGGTGAGAAGCTGAGAGGGATAAGTTGCTTCTGAGAGCAGAAGAAGCTCAGGGTAGCAAACCTAGAGGTGGACCAGGAGACAGAGAAGTGAGGTAGGAAGGAACCCAGGAAAACAGCAACAGGGTCTGAGTTTGAGTAGACCTTCGTTGCTAGATATAGGGTCCCTGGGGTGGAACACAGAGTAAGGGTTGTGCCTTGGTTCCTCTACCAGCCACTGGGAAAGTAGCACCAGACCTGGATGTGGACTGGAAGACTGCCTGATGTGGCATACAGACAAGATGTCCAGCGGGACTTTGTCACCTCAGAAGGGGAGGACTAAATGGTGACCTGGCCAGAGGGCTGAGTCATGAAGAAAGAGCACCTTGAGTCCTAGAGAGAGGCCATGGTACAAACAAGCAAGAGAAAGGGTCACCAGACTGGGTGAGAGCAAAACTCCAGACTCAGCCACAAGGACGTACCCCAGCAATGATTGTACCCTGTTACACTCCCATTTTGCAAACACTTAAAATGCTTGAGTAACTTTATTCATAACCAGTAATATTTAGTTCAATGGAGCCACTTGTGTAAGAGACTGTAGGGGTGCAACATATATTGCAAGTCTTAAATACATGCCATTTGAGTTGCACTTTTTAGAGGTTATACTCCTTTAAAAATCTGTTCACTAAACTATGATGCTGAAATTTTCCTCTATCAACAAATTTTCAGACAAAATGGATTTTTTATTTCCTGGAGTGAGGGGAATGAAGGCCAACTGTTGGGTTTAGAATAGGACTCTGGGTGTGATTTTGACTAGAGTCATTACTAAGATGTCTCATAATAATATATAAATGTTTATTACGTGTGTTTTTATCTCACATGAAATTTATTTTTCTGTTAAAATAAACAGTAATTTATTAAGTTATCCCTCCCCATAAACTACGTGAATTTTACCAAGACCACAATAAAACCATAGGCAACCACCAGAGATAATTTTTTTTCTTAAGCCTGCTAAATTGTAACAAGGGATAGAATCAGGTTTGCACTTCCTCACAAAGCAACTATAGGTAGATTTGATCCCCAAAAGGTGATAAAGCCAGCCTGCAATATACCCCTGAGTGGGAATTGCTGCATCTGTTGGTCTAGCAAAACTTGTGCGATATTATGACTACATCAGATACCATTAAAATGGTTAAAACTCTAGTAAAGAACAGAATTATCAGACACAGAGACAAATATGATATGTTGGGAAGAGTCAGCATGGTTTTTGCAAAGGGAAATCCTGCCTTACCCATCTATGAGAATTCTTTGAGGGTTTCGACAAGCATGTGGATGAGAACAATACAGTGCCGATAGTGTACTTGGACTTTCAAAAGCCTTTGACAAGGTTGCACCCCAAAAGCCCTTAAGCAAAGTAACCAGTCACACAATAAGACGGTAGGTCCTCTCATGGATCAGTAACTGGTTAAAATATAGGAAATAAAGTGTAGGAATAAATGGTCAGTTTTCACAGTGAGGAAGGATAAATAGCAGGGTCCCTCAAGGATCTGTACTAGGATGTGTGCTGCTCAATATATTCATAAATGATCTGGAAAAGGGCGCAAACAGTGACGTGGCAAAATTTGTAGATGATACAAAATAACTCAAGATAGTTAAGTACAAGTTAAATTAAGATAGTTAAGACCAAAGCTGACTGTGAAGTATTACAAAGGGATCTCACAAAACTGAATGACTGGGCAGCAAAATCGCAGATGAAATTCAAAGTTGATAAGTGCAAAGTAATACACATTGGAAAAAAATAATCCCAACTATACATATAAAATGTGGGGTCTGAATTAGCTGTTACCACTCAAGAAGGAGATCTTGGAGTCACTGTGGATAGTTCTCTAAAATTTCTGCTGAATGTTCAGTGACAGTCAAAAAAGCTAACACAATGTTACGAACTATTAGAAAAGGGACAGATAATAAGATAGAGAATATCCTAATGTCACTATATAAATCCATGGTATGTCCCCACCTTGAATACTGCAGTTCTGGTTGCTCTATCTTCAAAAAAAATTAGAATTTGATATGATAGAGGTCTATAAAATCATAAATGATGAGGCCAGAGTGATAAGGGAAGTGTTATTTACCCCTTCCATAAGACAAGAACCAGTGATCATCCAATGAAATTAATAGGCAGCAGGTTTAAAACTAACATAAGGAAGTACTTCTTCATAAAATGTACAGGCAACTTGTGGAACTCGTTACCAGGGGATGTTGTGAAGGCCAAAACTGTTTCTGGGTTCAAATAGGAATTAGATATGTTCATGGTCCATCGATGGCTATTAACCCTGACCATCTTGGCTGTAACCCCATGCTCTGGATGCAGGTTGTTCCTTAGACTGTGAACTTGGGCTTGGTCCCTTGGGAAGCGATGTAGGTGATGAGGTTGTTTTCATTGCTGGTGAGCCGCTCTCCATTGGTGCACTAGGTGGTATTTCAGGCTCTGGCTGAGCCTCTTGGGTGTGGTTGTTTGCTGCTTCTGCCAGTTCAGGCTCACTGGTGCCCTCTGGTGTTGGGGTTGAAGATGGGTTTGCAAGCGCTGGCGTCAGTGCTGCCAACAGTTCTGGTGCTGTTTGCTTTTCCAGTTCCTGGTCTGGGACTGGAGGCCCTGTGGCTGTTTCAGTCGTTGGTAGGGGATCAGGGTCCATTACCTCTGTCTGGGTCTCTGGTAACACAGATGGGGCCTCTGTGGACAGCTCAGGAACAGGAATGTGTCGGGAAGCTTGCCTGGTTTGGCTGTGTGTAACTATTCCCACTCTTTTGGCCTGCTTCACCTGGTTGGCCAAGTCTTCCCCCAGCAGCATGGGGATGGGATAATTGTCATAGACTGCAAAAGTCCACATTCCTGACCAGCTTTTGTACTGGACAGGTAGTTTAGCTGTAGGTAAGTCTACAGCTTTTGACATGAAGGGGTAAATTGTCACTTGGGCCTTTGGGTTGATGAATTTGGGGTCTACGAAGGATTGGTGGATAGCTGACACTTCTGCCCCCGTGTCTTTCCACGCAGTAACCTTCTTTCCGCCCACTCTCAAACTTTCCCTTTGCTCCAAGGGTATTTGAGAGGCATCTGGGCCTGGGGATCTTTGGTGTGATGGTGCTGTAATGAACTGCACTCGGTTGGGGTTCTTGGGGCAGTTGGCCTTTATATGACCCAGTTCATTACATTTAAAGCATCGTCCAGCTGACTGGTCACTGGGCCGAGGTGGGTTACTGGAGACGGTGAGGTGGGAGAATAGGGCTTTCCTTGGGTTGTAGGTGTAGGTTCCTTGGGTTCTGTGGCTTTCCTTGGGTTGTAGGTGGGGTCTCGGGCTGCCCTCGGTTGTAGGGTTTATTGTCAGTGTGCCCCCTGGGGTATTCATTCCCCTTGACAGTAGCTTTTTTCTTTTCTGCCACTTCCATCCATTTGGCTCCAATCTCCCCCGCCTCGGTTACCGTTTTGGGTTTCCCATCTAGGATGTACCTCTCTATTTCCTCAGGAATACCATCTAAGAACTGCTCCATTTGTATCAGGAGGTGCAGCTCGTCCATATTGTTTACCTTTGTTCCTGATATCCAGGCCTCATAATTCTTTGAAATGTGGTAGGCGTGTCGGGGGAATGATACATCTGGTTTCCATTTTAGGGCTCTGAACCGCCGACGGGCATGCTCAGGTGTTATTCCCATTCTATCTGGCCTTGGTTTGAAAAAGTTTATAATTGTTCATGTTCTCCTTAGGCATTTCAGCCGCCACCTCTGCTAAAGGTCCACTGAGCAGTGGCCTCAGCTCTATCATGTACTGGTTTTCAGAGATGCTGTATTCATGGCAGGTCCTTTCAAAATTTTCTAAGAAGGCTTCAGTGTCATCACCTGCCTTGTAGGTCGGAAATTTCTTGGGATGTGGAGCAACAACTGGCAAAGGTTTGGTAGGATTGGTTGTGTTCTTTGGCTTAGCCTGTTCTAATTCCAGGGCCTGCCGGTGGGCCTCCCTCTGGAGTTCCATCTGTCTTCGGTGGTCTGCATCTTTTGCTTCTTGTTCTCTTCAGTGGGCTTCCTCTTTGGCTGCTTGTTCTCTTTTGTAGGTCTCCTCTTCCTTGGCTATTTCTGCATTAATGAGTTCCATCCGTCTCTTATGTTCGTTGTCTTTCTCTATGGCTTGTAGCCTTGCCCGGTCCTGCTTCAGGGCTTCCTTGGTACTCATGGCTTCTGATTTCTTGTGTTGGGGCGCCCTCTGGTGTTTATTGCCTGAAATGCTGTTCCTCTGCTGCCTTCTTAGGGTTGCTTAGCAACAGAGTCTTTTTTAACTTTTTCTAAGTAGCCTTCCCCGCTAAAGTTAGAAACAAAAAAAACCCCTTTCATTTGCATATGTGTTTTGCTGGAATTCCTGTTTACTCACAGTTGGAGTCCCTTTTGTTTAACAAAAGACCCTTGTTAAACTTAATGGCCTTGCCTTCAGGCAATCTCTCTGCACAACCAGAAAGGAGCAAGGAAAAAAAAAATTTCTGGCTGTAGTTTTAAAAACCTTTTCCCCTGCTTACAAACAGCTAGCAGAGGGAAAGAAGAAAAATAATAATCCTACTGGCTTTTGCTTTTAACTCACTGGCTTTTGGATTCTTATCCCAACAATGCTCACCATGTCATGGTATCTTTCCCCAGTCTGAACCTTAGAGTCCAAAAGTTGGGGTACCAGCATGAATTCCTCTAAGCTTAATTACCAGCTTAGATCTGATAGCTGCCGCCAATCAGGACTTGGAGTGCCTGATACACTCTGGTCCCCCCAAAACCTTCCCTGGGGACCCCAAGGCCCAGACCCTCTGGATCTTAACACAAGGAAAGTAAACTCTTTCCCTCACCAGTGCCTCTCTTAGGCTTTCCCTCACTGGGTTACCCTGGAAGATCACTGTGATTCAAACCCCTTGAATCTTAAAACAGGGAGGAATGTCCCTTCCCCCCTCCCCTTTCTCCCTCACCCAGAGGCAATACAGATTCAAGCTCCGTGAATCTAAAACAAAGGGATTCCACCCTTCTCCCCTCTCTTACCCTTCCCTGTTAAGTACAGACTCAATTCCTTTGAGCCCCAACAAGGGGAAAAAATCAAACAGGTCTTAAAAAGCAAAACTTTTAATAAAAAGAAAGAAAAAAAATAAAAGTTATCTCTGTAATTTAGATGGTAAAAGTTACATGGTCTTTCAGCTTATAGACACTAGAAAGAAGCCTCCCCCCAGCAATATGCAATTTAAAATACTTCCAGCAAACTACACATTTGCAAATACAGAAAACAATCAAAAGACTATAACCGCCTGTTTTACTTAATACTCACTATTCTGAACATATAAGAGACTGTAGCAGGGAGATTGGCAAGAAACCTGGTTGCACGTCTAGTCCCTTCCAGGACCCAGAGAGAACAAAGCCAAACCCAAAAAACACAAACAAAGGCTTCCCTCCACCGAGATTTAAAAGTATCTTGTCTCCTGATTGGACCCCTGGTCAGGTGTTTTTTGGTTTCCTGTTTGTTAACCCTTTACAGGTAAAAGAGACATTAACCCTTAACTATCTGTTTATGACACAGGCAACCTGTGGAACTCATTGCCAGGGGACGTTGTGAAGGCCAAAAGTGTTTCTGGGTTCAAAAAGGAATTAGATATGTTCATGGTCCATCAACGGCTATTAACCCTGACCATCTTGGCTGCAACCCCATGCTCTGGATGCAGCTGCGGCTCCAGGCACCTACACTCCAAGTGCGTGCTTGGGGCAGCAAGCTGCAGGGGGCACCCTGCCAGTCCCTGCGAGGGCAGCAGGCTGAAGGCTGAAGGCTGCCTGACTGCCGTGCTTGGAGCAGCAAAAAAGCTAGAGCCACCCCTGTCTGGATGTCCCTAAGTCTCTCACTGCCAGAGCCAGGGACTGGACAACAGGGGATGGCTAACTGAATCGTTCTTTTCTGTTCATTCCCTCTGAAGCATCTGGCACTAGAAATTGTCGGAAGACAGGACCCTGGACTAGATGGACCATTAGTCTCACCCAGTACAGCCATTCTTATGTTCATCCTGAAGGATTTTATTAGCATCAGAGGGCCTATTACTTATGATCAAGAGCTGTAATAGTTTTTCTGTGGCATTTTTTGTATGCTTACAGTTGAATTTGTTTACTCCCAATAATGTAACATTGTTACAGATCATTTTTATGCTCACCTGGATGTATAGGAATCAGATGTTGGGTTTTTTTTATTTTTTTTAAGGCTGTGGTGGTCAACAGCTGGAGAGAACTGTCTGTTGCAACAATGTCTGTGTTAGAATCTCAACTGGCTCTCAATCATTCTTGTTCCTATTTAGAGTAGCAGCAAACTGTGTTCCACTACATATCTGTTCGCCGCCCCCAAGTCCACACCATGGAATCCTGCCCTGACCAGAAGGATTACTGCAGGAGCGGATACATCTGCCATTGTCTACATTGCCTCTTACTGCACAAGCCAAGGTAGGGTTTGACTCTTCCTGGGGCGAAAAAGTATAAGAACAGTCAGACTTCTGGTGCATGGAGCACAGTTGCACCTTGATTTGCATTTTGTTTCGTACTCTCAGTAAGTGTGATATAAAAGATAACATTGACTCTGGTGAACTGGTGGTACAATGGATGTATACCAACAGGCCACCACATAGCTTAGCACAATTAACAGTCCCTGCTGGAGAAGAGCCTGGCAAGAGGAGAGCATGTGGTGCATTGTCAGATCTTTGTGGAGAAACTTACACAACATCTGCTTGAACCATGCCTGGCTGGAGCCAATGCTTTTAGTTATTTTTTTCCCTCAAATACTAATTGCATTTCACAAGGCTTAATACAAAGGTAAAAGGGAAGAAGTGTCACTGCAGTTAAGTGTTTGCTTCCATTAGAGTATAAGGCTTTACTGTATCAGATGTAGGCAAACAAAAATAAAGTGGCACTCATAAACCACATTGCTTTGGAAAACAAAACAGAGGAAATAAACTAGAAATTAGAAAAAGGGCATTTGACCTTAATGGTAGTACTTTAATGATATAACTGGGATCCTCTGTGGTTCTTCCATTATGCTGGGAAAATATCAACTGCCTTTTCTATTCCAACTACAACAAATAAACGTGACTTGGAGGAAGTACCACAGACCACTGTGATAATTGTGCTGTCCTTGTGCTATATGTTTTTCATTTGCTTCGTTTATTCACCTGCTTGTGCAACGTGCTCTTGCTAACATTAACTCTTCTCAGAAGTCATTTTGTGTCTTATGCCTGCCATTGGCAGATCTCAATTTCTTGATTCAACTTCCATTCAGTCACAGATATTTCTGGATTTTCTGAAGGCAGCACATTTCTCTCACATATGTTTAATTTTAATTTGGTAAATATGCTTTACACGTGCCCAGAACAAAGCCATC
Source organism: Gopherus flavomarginatus (assembly GCF_025201925.1). Taxonomy (NCBI): domain Eukaryota; kingdom Metazoa; phylum Chordata; order Testudines; family Testudinidae; genus Gopherus; species Gopherus flavomarginatus. The sequence continues at coordinate 91,541,923 of NC_066620.1, forward strand.
GCTGTTAGGGAGAATGACGAAGCTGGACATCTTATCCTGGGATGGGTAGAAGTATACTTGTGTGACATTCTCTGAGTTTTGTGACTGTAGTAGAGGCTAGGTAAAGTTGGAAACACAATTTAAATCATCTCTAGGCCTTTTCAACAATTCCTGTAAGCTTCAGCTCTGGGGTTAGCTTGATCTTTTTGCATGATCTGCCTTGGAAGAAGCTGTTTTTCTTCAGGATCCTGTTTCATTTCTTTTTCCATGCATTCCACTTCTGGTTTTGGCACAGTGCACCCCCATGCTTGCTGATTATACTTATTGCAATAACCAGAGCACTAGATTAACTGTTTATTGGTGTTACAAGAATACATTCCCCATATGCTATAACTCTAAGCTGTAGTGTTGCTCACTAGAAACAGTTACTTGTTTTACCTGGAACACAGTATATTTAAAATAAAAACTTGAAAGAGGTACATGCACTTATTCAGATCTGCAACATCAAGCAGATCACTCATTCCAATTTTACTCAGAAATATTATTCTTCTCCACCTAAATATCACACTTTGAGGAAAAACATAGAATGCTGACATAACTTCATGTGCCTTGGATCATTATTACTTGATCTACACTGATTTTTATGCTTATTCAACCTTATACATCCATCACTGTATTTTTATTATAGAATAAAACAGAAGGATAAAATTAAGGTTGGGCAGGATGATAGCATGTGATCAGAGTTATTTGGTATTGGGTGACCTGGTTTAGATTCCTTAACTAGTTATTTCCAGACCTTTTCAAGGTATAGAACTCTTGTTTAAAATAGTGTAATTTGTGGGCAGGTGTTAGCTGGATTCCACTGAAACATACATTCAGCTTTAGCTCTGTCTTAAAAACAGAAGACTGTTGTCTTTAGAGGACTTTCTACAGACCATTAACACTAGTTAGACAAAACCCATTTTTAAGACCTCCATTCCCAGTAACGAATGCTAAAGATTAAATGTGGGCCATTAGATAAATGCACAGAACTACTAGATTAAACCTTAATATCATTGCTGGATTACTCTATTCTAAAGAAGTATTTTTAAACACACACAAGTTATTCACATGGGACAAAGCTCCAATAGCTGTGCGGCTCATCCCAAATGAGTGGCAGCAAAACCCCTTATACTCCCATATACAGTCATGTGTGCATGATAAATGCAATTTATCATAGGCAGCCTTATTTGCACTGTCCACTAACCCAGCTCTGCCAAGACTACTGACTTTGAAAACCTTTGAGCAGCTTTCAAACAGCTCCCAATTAAACAACAAAAGAAACCAAAAATAATCTCTCTAAGTCAGGAACTGCAGAGTGCCCTTTGGCCCCTGTGCTTGACCTCAATATCCTAAACTGGGAATCACTACAAAATGAAATTTGTTACACATCGTTTCATATTGTGAATTCCTGTACAGTCTGTGCAGTCTTCAGGAGTAGCAGAGAAAATTTCCTATGCCTTGAACCATACAGTACAATAGCTTGCAGACCACACAACATTGAAGTGTTTCCTTTCAAACCATTTAGTGTCAATAGGATTCAGTATAATAGATCTTCTCAGTGTCACTTGCATGCTATTATCCTTTCCTCAGAAGGCCCTTTGGCAAATCCCATTAATTTTCCCCTTTGAATGCAAACAGCAATCTTTGGGTCTAAAACCCCTCTGCAATGTGACTCTCTTTTTGATCCAGGAGTGAGGGCTCTGTTATACACCAGTGTCCTACCTTTATCTACACGTACCTGTACTTCATATTCTTTCTAAGCATCAAACTGTTCAAGGCTTTTTTTCATCAGTGTAGGTAATCTGTTTCTCTGAGCAGCAGTAGCTAGGTCAAAGGAATAATTTTTCCATTGGCCTAGAGGTGCGTACTCCAGGGGCTAGGTTGGTTTAACTATGGTGACAAGGGATGTGAATTGTTCACGCCGCTGAATGACATAACTAGGTTGACCTAAATTTTAAGTGCAGACCAGGACCAAGTGGCCCATAGGTTCTTCTGGGGAACAGCTATAGGAGGGCTCAAATTCATGCTGGGGGGCATATAGTCAGGTGGCAGATCTATGGCTCCTGAGAAGGACAGCTCAGCATCGGCCCTGTCTGTGCCCTTTCCACAGGGACAAACATATACACTTCCATAGTGAGTTCTTTCCTTGTGTTTAAAAATTGTCCAGCTTTTAAATCACTGGCCTAAATGTGTTGTGATCTTCCACTCTCACCTGAGAAGTAAGAAAGTTTTACAAACCCCTTTCCAGATGAAGTTTCAGTGTCTGAAAATAAAGAAAGCTTTTGGCATCTATATGTGAAATCTCCACTGCCCAGGCTGGATTCATTGTTTCCAATACAAAGTACATGTGAGGTACTGGGCATTGTTAGGTGTGTTTTGAAACTTCTGACCTGATACATTGCCCGCTTTGGTGTATTAGCTACTGTAACAGGGCCTCCTCTGTCCTGCTTCTATCTCAGTCGACAAACCATTCAGAGACTCTTGTGCTAGTTCAACACCCTGTGCAGTTTAATTATAATTGAGTCCCACCAGCTTCCCAGCATACCTTGTGCTTTTACAAGCAGGGGGGAAGCAAACTCTCTCTCCCTCTCACTGCATGCATTCCTCCTTTTCACTTCCTTCCTGTGCCTATTTGTGGGCTCTGGCTAGTGGCTTAATTAGCCTTTCTGCCCTGCCCCATCCACAAATTAGGCACAGGTCTGCCTCGTCAACTCCAATCTGCTATGCCTGACTGGAGCTGTTGTGAACAGAATGCCGACTCAGGGTTTCATACCTAGCACTCTGTCACAGTACCCAATACTTTAAAATTTTATAGAAATGTTTCGTAGCTTATTACTAATATCAGATTTTATCCAGAAATCCAACTAATTGTTGTTTCTTTCCTCTTCTACAGAAGGTTTGGCTATGTGCATTTGTTCTCTACTAATTCCGTTCAGGTTCCTGTTCCAGTACTTATCTCTCCTTTTCTAGTCCCACCTATTTCTTGAGACCATGATTATGTTGTGCTTGATGGGGTCATTAGACTTTAATTTCATCTACCCATTTAAGACTACAATGATCTGTTGTGCAGAGGCGTGTGTTCTAAGTTGTTTAAGCTAATGAAATGCCAGATCAGCCTTGTTACATAACAGTGTGTATAAAGTCAGCAAAAATTAAAAACAGACTGAATTAATCCCGCTTTCTCTCTCTCACACACACACACTAAAAAAGGGCTATTTGTACTGCCCATGGACAGTTTTAAAATCATGACTGGTAAACAAAAGGACAATGGAAAAAGAAGTTAATGAACCAGAGTTGGTGTGTTGGAAAGTAGGCCTATTTTGCAGAAAGAATATCGAGGGGATGGGATATTCTGACCATCACCCCCTTTGAGAGTCCTTAAAAAGAGGCTTCAGAGTGGATCACAAAAGTGGAGGACAATTGAACTGAAAGTAGCCCCCTCTTCCATCATGGCTACGATCTCTACCATCTCCTGGAAGCTTGGGATCTACCATCCACCGTGACATTGCCTTCATGGAACTCATCCTGATTCCTGAGAGATGTCCTGACCAGGCCAGAGAATGTGAACCAATGACATTGTTACCTCCACCACCTTTGGATAAATCCTGATCAGCAGCTGGGATGTGAACCTTGGTTTCCTGGTTGCATATCCTCCCTCCTGGCTAGGGTCCTACCAAATTCATGGTCCATTTTGGTCAATTTCACCATTATAGAATTTTAAAAATAGTCAACACCTGAAATTTCACAGTGTTGTAACTGCGGGGGCCATGGGGGGCTGGGGGTGGTCACAAAGCTGTTGTAGGGGAGGTCACAGGATTGCCACCCTCACTTCTGCTGGGCTCTGTAGGCAGTGCAGCCATGGAGCTTCCTGCAGCTGGGGAAAGTACCTGGAGGTGGGCCTTATCTCTCCCCGAGAGTGGCTGTGTAGGGGAAGAGGAAGTCCCATCCCTCCCCAGCCCCACCGGGACTAGCAGCTGGAGCCTGTTGCATAGTAGGATACCCCAACTGGGGTGTCCACAGCTCTGCCCCATTCCTCCCCTTCAGTAGCTAGATTTCACAGGGCAGAGCTGTTTTCATAGTCCATGATGCATTTTTCATGACTGTGAATTTGGTAGGACCCTACTCATGGCCTTTTCCTTCCTCCACCTTACTTCTTCTATTTCCCATCTGTCCCTTTTGGCCTTCTGTTCAATACGAGCCTGGCGAAGCTGCAAAGACTGCATCTTTTGCAACATTACTGTGAGCCCACAACAAGAAAGGCTGCTTAGGACATTGCTTTTAGCTGCCTGCTCCTAGTAAAAGTTTGCAAGGTCTCTGAGAGGCTGACCACATGGTGTGCTGTGCCTGTCTTTCTCCAGCAGCAAGGTTGTATATGAGAGTCAGCACCAGAAACAGCAGCTGCATTTTCTGCCTTTGTTGTTCTTTTTTCTTCCTTTTGTGTGTGGTTGTCTTGTTTGGTCTTCCAGGAAGTAGGGTCGGACTCTAGCAACAGCCACCCCAGCCCATCTCAGCCAATTTTTTCTCTTGTCACCAAAAAGGATAGTTAATACCATCTCTAATGCTATATAGAAGACAAATCCATTTTTCCTTTTAAAATCTGTTGTGATGGACCTGCAAAGCAGGGGACTACAGCTTCCACCAGCTCCTCCCCCTGGATATCCCTTTCCTCCTGGTTAAGCAGGGACTATCAGCCCCTTCCTCATTGCATGTCTCTTTCCCCTGGCTGGGTAATGGAGAAAGTCTGAATGGGGAAATGGTTGGGCTCTGTTTGGCAGTGGGAGCTGCATGGCAGCAGAGAGCAGGAGAGAGGCCCCAGGAACTGTATGCAGAGCTGCATGTGGAGCAGGCTGTGACTGCTGGACATTACAGCTGGTGCAAGTCTGTGTGGGGCTTATGAGGAAGCAGCAGGGGCTGGGCAGGAAGCCACTGCAGAGCCCGCCCCCCCAATGAGAGACATTAACTGAGCCTGGCTTGGAAACCTGCAAATGCCTGTTTGCTTGAAGAGACTGGACAGAACTAAGCACTAGGCCTGAATGGCCCTGACTCTCATCTGGGCTGCCCCAGGGACCCAAACCAGAACCACTATTGCTTACTTTGAACTGTAACTGTTTAAGCCTCTGTACCCAGTGTACCTGCAACCTTTCACTCTCTTCCATACTAGTGAAATGTCCTTTCACTCAGTCCCATGTCTGAGTGGTTACTGGGATCCATAAGGGCTAGTGCCTTCAAGGCCTGGCTGCTGAAGCCCCTGCAGGAAGACAGGATAGTGGGCTAGATGGACCCTTGGTCTGACCCAGTAGGACCATTCTTATGTTCTTATGCAGTGCTTTCCTCCAAGACACAGTACACCTGGCATGCTACTGGCATCCTAGGGTTTTGGGATACGGAGTAACCCCAGCACTTGTGCTCTTTACAGCTAAAGGGAATAAGGTATTTTGTTACCATAAAAACCTTACTTACCACTTTCCATGTTAAATGTTTAGCTGCTGTTCTCTCTTCCTTTTTTAAAATCCTTAATTGGTTATAAAAATTTAGTGTTTTTGTAGCCATGTGACAAATTAGGCTGAGGTCTCTGTACTCACGTCCCAAATCATCTTTAGTGTTGTACAAATGATAAGGTCATGTTAACACCTTTGAATCTCTGGGCCCATTTATTCAATCAGAATTACCACAATAGATCCCAGCATCTTCCCTCTATAATTTAACTGGTGGCAACCATGTCTGCTCTCAGAGCATTGCAGACTAGAGTATAGCAGACAAGCTTTTTCCAGGAGATTAAGTGTGCTGCTTCTGCAACACTCACATCTTCCACTAGCCTGAGCAGCCATCCACTCCAAAGTTGCTTCTGCACTCAGGTGTGGTACAAAATTAATAACAAGAAGCTGTCTAAAATAAAGTGCCTGCACTCTACGATCAGTCACTAATCATTTTGCCTTTCAGAACTACGGCAAAATGTCCACCAGAGATCTGCATCAATGGTGAACAAATCCTTCAATGCTATTTATAGTTTGAGAACATGATCCTGTTCATTTGTAAGGCTACCATTCGGCTTGTCTGGCTTCTTCATGCTCTCTGAGTTTATCAGTTGCTTTAAAGAGTGAATCAAAGAGAGGAGGATGATGCCTGAGCTGAAAATACAGTATAGTCTAGTTCCTCTGCAATGGCTCTAGCCACACATGTTAAGTGCCCATCCTATGTCAGAAAGCAGATGCCTGATTTACACTTGTAACATGCCTGAAAGAGTGAATATTTATTAACCATTTGACAGGTGCTGTACAGTACTGTTTAAGGTTAGAAAATACAGGCCATTGCAGTCTCTGCACACATCCGTTTTCACTTCTGCTTTGTGGAATGGTAAACAGGCTGGTCCATGTATGAATGGACAAACCCATCCCAACCTGGTTCGTTACCTGCACTTTGAATACCTTGCTGCATATCATAGAGTGATGTGGATTTTGTACTACACTTCAGAGAACTGGGAGGAAAAACACAGGCAAAATTACCAGTCTTCGAGGATCAACAGATTGTTCCACTATCGATCCTCATGAATCCCACCCAGATCTCAAGTAAGGAATTGGAAGGCTAGTGCAAGTCACCAGTACTAAACATCCTAAAACAAATGCAGAAAGACATGTTTTCTTTGGAAGAAAGAAAGAGTAAATGCTGTTAGGTTGGTGTGTAGGAAAACTGAGTAATATATTCATGACAAAGATACAGAGAATTTAGACAGAAATATAAATACTCTTGTTGGAAGGTTGCAACATAACTGCTTCTGAGAATTCACAACAGTAACACCCAAGAACCCAAAAACATAGAGAGAGAAAACAGGCTGCTTCCTAAGACAGAAAGATACTACTCATCTCACCTTGCTTTAAACTTAGCTCATGTGCTTTGTTACAGAAGCCTCTAACTTGCAAGCAGGACCTAGAAAAACACCCACACCTACAGATGCCCTTGCAACACAGTCCTCGGTATGCCATCCCAAGCACAAGAAGTGAAGCATTGAACTTGGGCTATTGAAGACAAGAAATCTGTAGTCCAAGTGGAAATTAATAAACAGCAAACAGGATCCAGGAAGAAATGGAAAATCAGGAGGATGGAGAGAAAAGATGAAAGTTTTCCTCCTCCAGAAGGAGAGGCAGTAGGAGAGATGCTGTCGTATACAAATGATGTTATGTATTTGCCATAGAGTTCTCTCAGCCTGATACTGAAATAGAAGCTCTGACTCAGCAAAGCAGTGCTTCAAGTTAATGACAAGCATAAGAGCTTTGCTGAATTGGGGCCAGAAAGAGTTCATTGAAGCACTTCTCCAAGGCCTCTTGATGATAAAATGATTATTGCTGCTTCTGGGGGGTTATTTTAAAATTTCAAGACTCAAAGAAAGGATCTCCAGATTAACTCAGTAGATAAATTCAATTTACAAAGGAAAGAAAAATGTATTCCTTGATGTCTGTTCCTCCACTCAAAGGATGATGTCTATTTCTGCGAATAGAAGAGGGAGGGAAAAGATATATCTTTTGCTCTTAAGTATCCTGCAAGACTCTAGCCATCTACAGGAATCAAATAAATGTTTTCGGTAATCAAGAGGGAGCAATGCCATTGTTGGGTCTTTCAGAAAATCAAGATGGATCTAAATAATGAATGCATAAGCCCAGCAGAATTCCATAGCAAAGAGAGAAACCAAATGAGAGGCGCAGAGCTGAACTCTTACAAGCTCAGCTTTTACTATTTTCTTGTTTAAAAAAAAGGTAGTAAAAGAAAATGTCGATGAGAGCTTCAATATTAAAATGTGTGTTAAATTTATAATAAAAGAGCCTTTGTTGGGATTAGGTTATGTTTGTAAGAGGAGAATAAGAATACATTTTCCTCTTTAAGCAATGTTATAATCATACAAATTTAGATACTTCAGTGACTGAATATGTAATTAAAATCCCTCAGGTGGTTGTAAAGAAGGGAAAACTGGAGATTAGACAAAGTTCAGTTACTGAGGAGTGCAGGATTTCCTTATGCTTTTTGGGGCAGGGACATCCTTTGGTTTGATATTTGTACAGTACCTAGAACAATAGGGCCCTAGTATATGACAGGGGCTCCTAAATGCTATTGCAATATTAACCACATTCATCTTCCTTTGATTCTCAGAGGTTTAGGTGGCAGGTGGATGGGTGGAACTGGCCTGCTGCCCAGCTATGCTAAGAAAGCTCTTTGTTTAATTGGTGCCCTTTAATTCCCCCTCTCCACCATTTTTGCTGCATGTTAGAATTCTGTAACTTCTTTTAATTAGTTCCTTTATTCCCTGTTATGTTGGCTTGTCTACCTGGGGCCTGCATAAAGAGAGTCCGCTCTGAGGGAAGAGGGATACAGGAGATAAAAAGAATCAGCTTAGGTTAGCCACATGCCTTTACTCACTCAATTGATCCCTGGGAAGGAAAAGAGGGGGACATCCCCCTCATTACTCCCTTGGTTTAAGAGCTTGTCTACACTTGAAATGGAATACAGATGCAGCGCTAACTACAGCAATGAGAGGAGTTCTCCGTTGGCTTAGTTAAGCCACGTTGGAGTAGCTATATTTTAAAAATAAAATACAATGGAGTGGGATTGGACATGCGTGTTCTATTTATGAAAAGGAAAAAAAACCCAGATTATTATCTGTACCATACCTTTCTATTTTAAATAACACAGACCTTATCTGAAAGGAGAGAAATCTCACAGGTCCTGGGAACCATACACCAATCTGCTCCCAAAGGAAAACCAGAGTTCATTATTAATCTGTCACTAGATCTTGCCCAATATGTCAAGTGTTCTGCATATGATAGGAACTTTAAATGGGGACCAGAATTAATAGGAACATAGATAGGACTTGCTATACCAAATCAGACCTGTGGCCTATCTAGCCTAGTATCCTGTCTCTGAGGAAGACATTTCTTTTTCTTCTGACCTACTCATAACTCAGGGCCTCTTCTCCTATAATTCGGCTTCCCCTCTCTGAGACATGACCGCTCATTGTCCCCTCCAGTGCTCTCATTTAGATCCTCATTGCTCTTTTGCTACTCTATGCTAGTGGTGGATATCTGCACTGTGTGGCTGATGATTGGCTGTGGCTCCTTTTGGCTTCAGGATTCAGGGAACATAGACAGACAACAGCCCCTGTGCATGCTGCGACTGTCACACCCACATCAGTCACATGCAGATTGGGCTGGTTGCTCTTAGTGATGCATCACCTCTTTTCCCAAGTCACCAGATCACAAAGAGATGCCACTTTAATGTAACCTGGTGGAAGCTGGGGAAACCAGGATGTGTATTGTTTGGAAGTGCCACAGGGAGACATGCTGGTGGGGGCAGAACGGGATGGTTCTCAGTAGAAAGTCGAGAGTGAATGTGTATTTGCCTCTTAGGCTAATATTGTTTTCTTCATTCTAATTAAGTTCCTTGTTCAGTGTAGAAGAAAGTGACTTTCTGTCTCTTTTCTCTTCTCATAACACCAACCATTACCCCAGGCTAAGTCCTTCCATTCTGGCCTGACTGGCCAATAGCACTACAGTACTAGCCAAAACTATTTCATACTTTTATTACAAAAAATAGTGTTTCATATTGCACACAAAAATTGAAATCTTAACTTCAGCAGTGGGGGCTTCAAGGCAAGCACCAGGTATCACAAGAATCTCAATAAAATCACAAGAGAAGGCAACTGTGGGACAGGAGACTGGATAAGGCGGGGAGGTAGACATTAATGACAGGGGATGGCAATAAAGAGGGATAGAGTGACAGCTCCCTCCAGTGGGAAAGACTGATTATGTGTGTGCTTTTAAGGTTGAGTTTTGAACCTGAACTGAAATGATCACACACAATCAGTCTGGGAGACTACCTGCTAACAACTCAAATCAGAAGGCAGATCAAACTCCCACCTCTCCAGTTCATTATTTCTTAAAAGTCTTATTATTTTTAAGCTTATCTGATAATTTTGGGGAGTGGAGTGGAGAAGGGAATGGTCTGTTGCATGATTTTTGAAGGCTTGGTACTGGCAGTACTGGCATGGCTGACCACAGCTATCTAGCTATGGGTCTCTCTCATGAGTCCTGGAATAAAAACTTTGTGGATACAAGGGCCCTTGTTTACCTGGAACCCAGATCTCTGAACTCATAGATTCTGCTTCCTGACATGGAGACTGAACTGTTACTTCCAGAGAAATGGTCTTTCCAGGTCTGAGTCACTGCACATGGCAACAGGACATTAGTATGGGAAGCTTGCATGGCTACTTCCCAACACTGTATCTAAGCCCATACCTTCTCTGATGCAGAGCTTAGTGTGTTTCCACAAGCATGTTACTCCTGTGATAGTTGAACTGCTCTGGGAGTAATCTGCTCCAAAGTGCCGTCTAAGCTGTTGGCTTTAATTTGTAAAGTTCTCTGTGCTTTGGAACCTGACTTCCTAAGCAGGGTAGGCTTGTCTAGCAGTCAGAGCAGACGACTGGGAGTAGAGAGACCTGGGTCCTGTTCTCAGCTCTGTTACTCTCTGGGTGACCTTGAGCAACTTGTTTTGTGCCTGTTTCCTCAATTTTAAAATGGAATGTAAAGTGGTTTGAGATTGTTAGGGGACTGGTGCTCTGTGATTGCTATGATTGATCACATTAATGCCTGCTTCTCTCCATACGCACCATCACAAAGACTGAGCTCAACTGAGAAGCTTCTGCTGATAATGCCTGGATGCATGCATTCTTGGGGAGGGGAGGTAGGGCCGTTATGGCAGAGAGGCCGCCTGGGGTGGAACTTGCTACCTGCAGCATTCTATCCATTCTCAAATTTACTAACCTTCAAGGTGCAGTAGAAAGAAGAGCTTTCTGGTTAAGTACTTGTTTGACTATGGACCAACATGGAGACGGTTTCTCTTCAGAAACTCTGGGGCAGTACAGGAAGGGGCTGTTTGTGCTGCCCATTGTTGGCAGTTTAATTTTGTGTGCTTAGTTTTTTTAATTTTGTCTGTCCCTGTAAGCCACAGCAATGGGTACACTAAACATTTAACTTCTCATAACAATCTAGCAAGGAAAGAATCCTAAGTGCCACTTATTTGTATTGTTAAAGGGGACATTTCTGCTGAAATGATCTCCTGGGGAGCTGTGCAATGCAAAAAGAGTAGAGTTGGTGCTTAGGGAGGCATAAGAGAGGGAGTATCTGCTGGAAGATAATACAGTTGGCTATTTCCTAATGTTTCTTAATGAACCACTGTAGTTTACGACAAAATGAGATTGGGGCCTAAAGTAGAATTGGGGAAAAACAACAACAAAGTTCCCTAAAGCATGATGGAATAGAAAGATCCTTTCCCCCCTTATGTTTACATTGATCTTCAGAAGTGCGACTAAAACTGAAGGGAAAAATGTGAAGGATCTATAGTAAAGTCATTTTTTCTCATTTCCTTGGCACTTACAAATTAAATCTTGTTTTAAAATAAAAAAAAGTTTGACTCCAAGTAAGGGCCTTAAAGGCAGTAATATAAAATTATATGGATGTTTAACTGCACCATATAGCTGTGCTGTAATTAAAGCAAAGTACCTCACAATTATTTCACCAGGTGGGTTAATATATTCAACATTCATGCATGCAAAATGAATATTTATTTATTTTAAAGAAGCTCTATGTTAAAAAAAAAAAAAACCAAAACAAACCAAAACAAGTGAATTAGCAGCTCAGGTTCTGAAAGATGAGAAGAGGAGCACAGAAAATCTAAGCGTTGTCTCACATATAAACAATGCAAAAACCAACACTGATTCTTTACTTGCATAGTTCCTCTTCCTAAGAATACTTAGCATTTATTGTCTTGGCTGCTTTACAGACTTTAACCATTAAATCCTCACAACACATCAAGAGATTAGTACTTTTGAGCCCCATTTAATTTTTTTTAGAGATGGAGAAACTGAGGCAGAGGAGTTACGGCCAAAAGTTTCAAAGCTAAGTTGGACACCTGAGTGCATATTTGGGGGTGTAAATAAAAATGGCCAGACTTAGACCCCAGGTCAGCAAAGTACTTTAGCACATACATAAGATTTCACATGCTTAAAGTTAGGCACATGTTAAAAGCTTGTTGCAAGAGGGATTAAGTGCCTTGTTGAATCAAGGCTTCAGCACGTACTTCATTTTAAACATATGCTTAAGGGCTTTCCTAAATTTGGTTCCTTACAGTGGTGCTGAGCACCCATGACTCCAATAGGAGTCACTGGGAGTTGCATTTTTTGGGCACAATAGACTGTAATCGTGTTTTTTAAATAGCTAGTTTATAGGCAAGTGTTGGATTATGAAATCTTCATGCCTTTTTAATATGAAAATTATATATAATAGTTGCCTGGATGAACAGAGGCAGGGCAGTTTCTTTACTGCAGTTTGAAATAGGTGGTGTGGTCCAACTAGTGACTGGGTTCACCAGTTCAGCCGGAATAAGAATGAACCTCAATCTGTAATCTAAATGGAAAATATTTAAAGAGGAACTCCTGAGTGTGCTCCTGAATTAGAAATAAGTTGCTTCTGGAGAGCTCTTTGCAAATCTGACTGACGTCTCAATTGAAAATGAGCTTGGTCATGCTACCATCATGTGGTGGTGGTGGTGGTGGTGGTGGGAATCCCAACGCTTTGTCCAAGTTGTAGCAGAATTGTAGAAGTGGACAGGCCAAGTTCTGTGGGGAAGCGTGAGAGATCACTATCTGATCTATCTCACTAAATGCATTTGTCCCTGCACACTTAGGCAGGCCTTCCCATTATGGCTGTCTTCACTGCAAAAGAGATACTTAACTTGAGAAATACCAGTAGAGACAAGGCACAGTTAGGTAGCTAGTTGAGCTGAACCATAGGTATGGGAGAGGGGCATAGGGTTGACCTCAGCTAGCTACATAAAGGTAAAAACTACCTGTGCCTTGCCTCTGCTAGGAGTTTACACTGAGATAGCGATCTTGACATTAAAAACACAGACACAACCTATATCACAATCGCTCTTCCTCTTCTATTTGAAATGAAGAGGACTTTAACTTCAGTCTCAGGGTACGTCTACACTACAGGATTATTCCGATTTTACATAAACCGGTTTTGTAAAACAGATTGTATAAAGTTGAGTGCATGTAGCCACACAAAGCACAATAATTCGGTGGTGTGCGCCCATGTACAGAGGCTAACTTCAATTTCTGGAGTGTTGCACTGTGGGTAGCTATCCTGTAGCTATCCCATAGTTCCCGCAGTCTCCCCCGCCCATTGGAATTCTGGGTTGAGATCCCAATGCATGATGGTGCAAAAGCAGTGTCGCGGGTGATTCTGGGTAAATGTTGTCACTCATTCCTTCCTCTGTGAAAGCAATGGCAGACAATCATTTCGTGCCCTTTTTTCCTGGATTGCCCTGGCAGACACCATAGCATGGCAGCCATGGAGCCCGTTTTGGCTTTTGTCACCGTCACTGTATGTATACTGGATGCCGCTGACAGAGGCGGTACTGCAGCGCTACACAGCGGCATTCATTTGCCTTTGCAAGGTAGTAGAGAGGGTTTCCAGTCATTCTGTACTGTCTGCTGTGCCATTGTAAACTGGCGATGAGATGACGGTTATCAGTCGTTCTGTACCGTCTGCTGCTGTCATGGGTGCTCCTGGCTGACCTTTGCTGAGGTCGGCTAGGGGCGCAAAGACAAAAATGGGAATGACCCCCCGGGTCATTCCCTCCTTTATGTTGTATCTAAAAATAGAGTCAATCCTGCCTAGAATATGGGACAAGTGTACTAGAGAACCAGAGAACCAGAGAGCACAGCTGCTCTGTGTCAGGTCCCGCAGAAATGATGAGCTGCATTCCATTCTAGGGGGTGCCCCTGCAACAACCCCACCCTTTGTTTCCCTCCTCCCCCAACCCTTCTGGGTTACCGTTGCAGGGTCCCCCATTTGTGTGATGAAGTAATAAAGAATGCAGGAATAAGAAACACTAACTTTTTAGTGAGATAAAATGAGAGGGAGGCAGCCTCCAGCTGCTATGATAGTCCAGGCAGTACAGAATCTTTTCTTTAGACATGAAAGTGAGGGGGCTAATGGAGTTCAGCCCCCAGTTGCTATGATGATGACGGTTACCAGCTGTTCTGTACCATTTGCCGGGAATAACCGGGAGTCATTCCTATTTTTACCCAGGCGCTCCCGGTCAACCTCACCTGAGGCCAGCCAGGAGCACTCACGGGATGATGATGAGGATGGCTTCCAGTCCTACTGCACTGTACCATCTGCCACTGGGGTAGGAAGGGGAGAGGATGGTGCTGTTCAGTGCCCCAACACTGCGTCTGCCAGCAGCATGCAGTAGACATACGGTGACATTGAAAAAAGTCAAGAAACGATTTTTTTCCCTTTTCTTTCATGGGGTGGAGGGGCAGTAAATTGACGAGATATACCCTGAACCACCTCGGACAATGTGTTTGACCCTACTGGCATTGGGAGTTCAGCCAAGAATGCAAATGCTTTTTGGAGACTGCGGGGACTGTGGGATAGCTGGAGTCCTCAGTCCCCACTCCCTTCCTCCATGAATGTCCATTTGATTCTTTGGCTTTCCGTTACGCTTGTCACACAGCACTGTGCTGTAGACTCTGTATCATAGCCTGGAGATTTTTTTCAAATGCTTTGTCATTTCGTCTTCTGTAACAGAGCTCTGATAGAACAGATTTGTCTCCCCATACAGCGATCAGATCCAGTATCTCCCGTATGGTCCATGCTGGAGCTCTCTTTGGATCTGGGACTGCATGGCCACCCGTGCTGATCAGAGCTCCATGCTGGGCAAACAGGAAATGAAATTCAAAAGTTCGCGGGGCTTTTCCTGTCTACCAGGCCAGTGCATCCGAGTTCAGATTGCTGTCCAGAGCAGTCACAGTGGTGCACTGTGGGATACCGCCCGGAGGCCAATACCATTGATTTGCGGCCACACTAACCCTAATCCAATATGGTAATACTGATTTTAGTGCTACTCCTCTCATGGGGGAGGAGTACAGAAATCGATGTAAAGAGCCCTTTATATCGATATAAAGGGCCTCGTCGTGTGGACGGTGTGGCGTTAAATCGGTTTAACGCTGCTAAAATCGGTTTAAATGCGTAGTGTAGACCAGGCCTCAGGGACGAGAGTTGTATTATCTCTCCTGCTCCACTGGTTGCTATCACAGCTGTGGAACTGTGAAATGTGGCCCCAGGGGGGAGTGCTATGCAAATGAGTTCAGAATTGACATTGTTCTGGCAGGGACAGGTGGTGCCTGTGAGAGGCTGAGTGACTGCCATCAATCTGCCTGACAGATTGACTTCCTTCACCGCAGAGCCAAAAGCCATTGATTTCGCCTGCTCCTCTTCACTGGGCTGACCTTCTCCACAGAGAGCTGTTTGATTTCCCCATCCCCACCCTTCACTTCCTCCATGATCCTTTTGTTTATTTTCTGATTTTTGATTGTCATTTCTGTCAGCCCCTTAATCTCTGCTAATTACAGATTTAAGATAAGGGAGGTGAGTCGATGGCCTCATCGGAAGAACAAAGCATGGAACAAACAGAGTCTGACCAAAATAAAAAGAAGTCAGAGGCTGCTGTGGTTTCCCATGGTCAGGAACGAACGTGCAACAAATAAAGGGTAATTGTGCCACTCTCTCTTTAGCAAGTGTTTTTTGGGGAGAGGGAGTGGGGGGAGGTACGGGAAGTAAAGTGAGTGTAAGATCAGGCCGTTCCAGAGACCCGCATTATTGAAAAGTGATAATCGTTCATTAAGTCCAGTCCCTCATTTGCAACAAAGCTGACTGAGAATATTGAATGGAGCAGTGAAAAATGTGCACAGGGGCCTTAGCTATGTCTACACTGCAGTCCGAGGTGTGACTGTAGCACAGATTGACATACCTACACTAGTGCCACTAAAAATAGCAATGTAGATGCAGGGGCATTGGTTTCAGCACGGGCTAGCTACACAAGTAGGCAGCCAGTCTCACTGGCACGCTTGTATAGCTTGCGCTAAAGCCACCCCACCACATCTACACAGCTATTTTTAGCCTGGCTAGCATGGATAAAGCTAGCTTGGGTATGTCTCCCCAAGCTGTAGCCCCCCTTGGTTTGTGGTGTTGACATACCCTTAGGTGCCCCTGGAGTGCTGGGGGTGAGCAGGTACAGTGTTAGTTGTAACTTATCCTTATGCTGCCTTAACAATACGCTGTCACCCTTCATCCTGACTCAACATCTTAGATAGGAATCAATTGGTATTTAGTGTGCATCTGAACATAGGATTGGCACTCAAGAAATCAGCGATCTGTTCCTGGCCGTGCTACAGACCATGTGATTTTAGGCCAATTGCATCTTTCTATACCTTAGTTTTGCCATCTACAAAATGAAGCCAATGATACTAAACTAACTAAGACCTTGTGCCCAACTCAAGTGGGAGCCTAGGGTTGACTATGGTCAGCTATAAATGTTATAACTTGTCTGTAGTAGATGCTAACACATTTTTAAATAACACTCAAGACATGTTAGCTAACATCTGAATAAAACACCACTTGTCTTTGTTTAGACAAGGCCTAACAGGGTTTTGTGAGGATTAATTCTTCCATATTTGTAAAGCACCCTGAGATCCTCAGGTGGAAGTTACCATAGACATGTGAAATGTTATTCTTCAGCCTTCTTCATGGATTCACTCTGGACATAGGCTCAGTGAAAGCGGTGACATTTCAAAATACAGGTTTTGCAACTCTGTTTTTGTTTTTTAGAGGATCTGACACTTAAACGTGAGCATCATTGTGCAACCTTACTAGCAGTCTAGATTGTGAGAATGCTTAGATTTCTGATTACAATGAAGGCCCTCATGCTACCCGCTCTTTTTTTGAATCTTAATACTTCTCAGTGTAAGCAGTGTCAGAATAAGCTCTACACTGACATCTGGTGGAAAGAATTTCAGAGAGTATATTTGCATAGGCACGCCTACCCTATCCCAGACTGCCGAGCTGTGGGACTGCTTGGTGACAAATGACTCACCCTCAGTTGGGTGGTACTTGCTAGACAAGGGACATGGGTTCCAAAACCCAGAGAATTGAGAGAGGCTGGGGACAGATATCTGTGTCTGGTGGTGCAGTCGCCTTGTGGAGCCAGAAGCACCAGTTCTAGCCCCTTCTCTCTCCACTGTGGAATGTTAGAGTTGATTTTTTTATTCCCTTAAGAATCTAAATACAGGTTACTGAGCTGAACTCACTTTGGGCTAATGGTGCACTAGCACTGGGGCTCCCCTACTATGAGCTGAAATCACTAAAAGCTGAAAATCACTAAAGAGCTGAAATTACTGAGCTGAGAGCACTGAGTACTGTGCTAACTAGTGGGGAGCTCAAAGCTATACTGTGGAACAGAGCCACTGGCGGAGTGGAGCAGTTTGTGAGGACGGCTGGAGCGGATCACGGGACAGCTGGTGGAGCAGAGCGGCTGGCAGAGCGGAGTAGCTGTGAGACGGGTGGAGCGGCCCACAGAGCGAGCAGTTTGCAGGGACAACTGGAGCAGCTCACGGGACAGCTGGTGGAGCGGGACAGCTGGTGGAGCAGAGCAGCTGGTGGAGTTGAGCAGTTTGTAAGGACGGCTGGAGGAGCAGAGTGGAGCGGCTGGTAAAGCGGAGCAGTTCATGGAGAAGGCGGGAGCAGAAACCACGGAGAGGCAGGGCAGTTGACCCCGGACACGTAAGGTGCCCCTTTCTGCCCAGGCTGGGGGTGGGGACCTCTGCAGATAGACTCTCGAACTTTGGGGCTGCACTGACCCAGGACAGAGACTTTTGGGATTGTGGGACTTTTGGGACTGTGGATGATTTGGGAGGTTGCTGGACTCAAGAGCCCAGGAAAGAGGACACAGCCCAATTTCCTGGGGTGGGTCTTTGCTCACGGTTTGGTCTATGAACTCTAGTTGAGGTGTTTTTCCCAATTTAGTGTTTGTTGTTTATCTCATGTATTAAACCTTTTCTGCTACACCGAGACTCTGTGCTTGCGAGAGGGGAAGCATTGCCTCTTTGAGGTGCCTAGGGGTGTGTGTAAGATTTTCCCAGGTCACTGGGTGGGGGTTCGAGCTGGTTTGGCATTGGGTGATTGAACGGAACCCCTGGATACTGAACCCGGCCCTTGTTGCTGCCAACTCAGAGGGGCAGAAGGGTTACATCAGTATAATTCACAGAATCCCTGATTAATATGGACATTGAGATCTGTATTTTGTTTGGGATGAGTGAATTGGCTAAAATAAGATCTTCCCACCCAAACCTTTACCCAAATGTTGAATGAAACATGAACCAAAACTATTATAAATAATTAGATTTTAACTTTTCCTTCCTGTTATTTTTCAGTTTCACATTTCTGATCATTGCTAGAAGCCAAGGTGTCGAAACAGAGATTTCTAGCTTAGTTTTGCAAATTCAAGAGGTTGTGGATGTGCGTCTGCACTTTTGAGTACTTCTCTAAACTGAACTTCCACTTAATAGTCACTTATCGTGGTATATTTATCCACTTGTTTCTCCCCTGTTAGCGTCTAGTTCTAAATCATCTATCTGATCTACCTATTTACTTGCTTTTAAAACATCTATGACTGTGGTATCTGAGTGCTAGATTCTATGAAAAATATTTATCCCTCAAGGCACAATATTATTAAATCACACATTATTGTCATTCGTGGTAATGGGGACTATAGTTTTGGGGCCCAATCCTAGAAGTGCTGAGCTCTTTTTACAAGGTGCAGTGCAGCCTCAATGTCAATCAAAGTCCATAGGAGCAGAGGCTGCTTTGCACATCGCAGAAACAGACCTGTAATAAGCATAGAACAGTTGATGCCTCTCGTGTCTGGAGTCCAATTCAAGGATAAATGAATGTACTGCTCAGTAAAATGTGTTTGGTAGTCTCTGCTTAACCTTTAGTGGAAAACTGTAAACACCATATTGAAAATAGAATATTCAATTCAACACAGTCTGAAATGATTGACAGTATCTGCTTCAGAGAAGCCCAGGACTAAGCTAGCATGAACACTGCATTACCTCATGCTCAAAGAAACGACACCACATCATGAGGAAAGTCATTTGAAGGAGCCATACTGTGTGTTGGAGTTTGATTGCATTCCCGCTGCCTTCACAGTGTACATCCTATAGGTAAGTGAAATGACTTCGGAGTCTGTCAGATTTCTTGAGCTATCCACCTCCCATCTTCTCCCTAACCCACAACAAAAACAAAGAGACCTCTGATAACAGTAGCAAACGGAGGAAAGTGTATATTACAGACACTAAAAGGCCAGTCAGCAATTTACATTTTATGGTATGTTGGAAGGAGGAGAAGAGATTAATCCAATCTCTGATTTAAAAACTTGCCAAAGGGGGTAAAAGTGGTCTAAGGCTATTGCAACGCTACAGAGTGTACAATGGCACAGCTAGTGCAGAAGCTCTAAGATGATGGGAGAGAGCTGTCCCATTGACTTAATTACTTCAGTCCCCGGGAGCGGCGGTAGCTATGTCGGCAGAAGAAGCTCTCCCACTGACATAGCACTGTCCACACTGGTGCTTAGGTCGGTATAACTTATGTCACTTAAGGGGGTCCTTATTTACATCCCTGAGTGACATAAGTTATACCACAGTAACTGATGGTGTGCACATAACCTAAGTTTTCTGAAGGAAAAGTCTAATTTTTTAAATTTTTTACATGAACAGTTACTAATATGATTTCTCTGTTCTGCCTGGAAAAACAATATTCACGTTAAGAAGATGATCTGGCATGTCAGTGTGATGCAATCCAATAGGTTCAGGTCATACGTAGACAACACCAATTCCTCCTCATCCTCCACCTTCTACAAAGATAGGGCTCAAATGTGAGTTTTTGAGACTGCGTCCACATGGTGGTCACAGACCTGAGGAAATGCAGGAAACGAACACTTCTTGGGTTACAGAGTCAGAAATAGCGAATAGGAAGGAATTAATCCCTCAAACAAGCCACAGAGGTGAGAAAGTTCAAAGGCGGCTGATTGGAGGTTGGCAGACCATGAAGCAGGGACTCACTGCTGCACCTCATCAGTGGTGTGGGGGGAAGAAACAGGGACTGTATACTTGGCGTCCCAGCAGTGGGAAGCAGGGGCTGCATGCTCTGTGCTGTGCTGACTATGAGGGAGGGAGGGAGGGGGGTGTGTATGCGGCTATATATTTGGCACCAGTAAGTGGCAGGGGGAGATTTAAAACAAATCCGATCACAATATAGATTTTTTAAAAACTTTATTTTTAAAAGCCTTGAATCCTTCCTTGCCTTTTGAAAGGTTTGGGGCAGTAGGGAACCATGCACCGGCTGCAGAAGTCGTGATTTGAAAAGACACTCTAGCAAATCCAGTGGGTTTACTTGGCTGATCTGGGACTAGCAGAACACCTACTTTCTGTTTATCCATGAGTACACGGTTCAGCTGAGAACGAATGGCCACGGTAGCTACAAAGCAGTTTAAACAAGTTGACTTGGCTGAATGTTCCAAACAAGTGGTGTAGAAAGTGTTGAAGCTGAATGGGAACTGACCTGGAAATACATTAAATCCACAAGGTGGAGATGAGAGAGGAAATCAGAGAGAAATTTAACACCTCGCTGGGGAAAAGCATAATAATTACCCAGCCTGTTTCAGTGAAAAAACATATTCCTAGAGGAGACAAAGGAGTCAGGGCTTTAAAACTGTGTACCTGACATTGTGTACTGACTTGTCATAAAAATATTTCTGTGAGTTAAAGATACCAGAGATCCTCACAGTCAGAGTCTACTGAAGCCAGTGAGAGTCTTTCTAGTGACTTAAATGAGCTTTGGATCTCATCCAAGGGTCAATGCAGCTCTGTTACACAAGGGCACCTCCAATTTAAGTCAACGGAAGCGGCACCTGTGTAATCAGAGCAAAGTCTTGCTGCCCCCAGTGGGAGTGCTGGAAGGGTGCAGAGAAATGATGCAGGGAGACTCTCCCACCCCAGCACTGCCAGCTGCCATGTGGGGACCACCACAGTATGACTGTTTGCACATCCTGAGCACAAGGGAGAGGCCAATTAGCAAAGCCAGCAGTGCTCCTAAAGGGCATGTCTGGACAGGGAAAGAGCACTGGTTCTGCACAGGCTGAAGCTGCAGGGCTGCTTTGAGGCAGTGTTTAATTTGTAATAAAAGAGGGGCCGGGGCTCAAGCAATTAGATGCCAGGGCTCAAGCAATGTTTTTACTTTCATAGCTGAGGTGGCAAGCCCACAGGTGCCGGGGCCGTGAAGTGCCAAGCATAGGGACTCAGCCCTGGCAAGCCCTGGCACAAATTAGACAATGCTCTGAGGTAGTGTACTTTACATCTGTTCTGCGGAAGTAATAACTACTGTTGCTGAGAGCTCTCCTGCCAGCACCCCCTGGAGGCATTATGCTTTATCCTGGATCTCTGCTGGCTTAATGCCTCCAGCAACTGCTGCTCAGGCAGTGCACCTCTCCGCTTCTCCTTCATCCCCATCTCCCTCCAACTCAGTGCATTTCAGGCTTTTAGCCATAACTGAGTTTGATGTGTCAGGGAGCTAGAAAGTTTAGTTGTTAATCTGATGAGCTAATTCTCAAGGTGCTATTGTGCTCTCTGTGTGTCTGTGAACTCTAGAATACAGGCACCAGGGACATTTTTCTTGAGTAAGGACCTAAGGATTTCGTCCTCTATGTTTGTCTTGGCTGATCTTTGCCATGTGTGTACTATGCTGCTTTCATGTAATGTGCATGTGGGCCCAAATCCACTGTTCTTGGTTCAAGACCAAAGGGCACCTTTAAGCATCCTTTACAGTCTCCTGGCCCGTGTGGTCAGTCTGTGCTTGCGTGGAACCCACAGCACAAGTTGAAATATCTTTGAATTTAGCACCAGCTGCCCTCAGCCCATACAGGGCTATTTTGGCAGCCATTGTGTAGAGATGGTGTGACCGCTTTCCCTCTTCTCTGGATAAATATCCTGCATTGGGGTCTGGGTCATGTAAAAGTCACTATGGTGCATTTTGTGCCACTTGCAAATCCTCCCATGGACAGTTAAGCTTGCCTGAGCACAGCTTTGTGATGCTGGAGTGGTGCAAAGCAACCAACGTTGGGCTGAGGATCTGACGTGTAAAGTTGAAAGTCATTCCTAACCAGGTAGAGTCAATGAGTTCTGCAGTAAGTGACCCTCCCTAGACATTGGGTACAGTATGCATGAAGGAGTTGCTTCTGTAATGCTGGAGAAACAAAGGTATGTTCTTATGCATGCTTCTTCTCTGTGTTAGTGAATTTCTGTACTCCAGTGGGGTTATAAGATTTTCATGGTTTTGACCTGTAACAAGTATCAGGTGAAGATTTTATAAGCCATTGGCTCGGAGAACTTACTTAGCCAGCTCCACAGGATCCTATGTAAGCACACTTTATGGCACTTCATAATGATTTTTGGTGTGATGTTATCTAAAAACCCATGGGTGGCTTGTGACAAGTGCAAGTGGTAGAATATGTGAATCTCTCTATGTAATTAGAAATAGTCAACAAAAGTTAAACCACAAAAGTGACTTGAGAGTCAAAAGGAAAGAACTTACAGTAGGAATGGCGTTATTTGTACCTGTCAATTTACAATTAACTCCCCAACTCCTCCCCTATCTTTTTTTTTTTCCCCGGAGGTACCAGTTGTACAAGAGGTACAAGAATCCAGTACTAATTCAGTCATTCTGGTGTGCGTGTGAGTGTCTATGCGTGTGCGTGCGTGCGTGCGTGTGAGAGAGAGAGTTAACATAGTGATTTTGGGTGGTGTTGGAGTGGGAGGCAAACAAAGTCTGTATCCAGAACCAAATGCTGCAGTTAGCCCTGTATCACTATAATGGACCAAATAAAACCTCTGATCCCAACAGTCCTGATTCCTGGGGGACTGAAATCCACATTTATATTTTGTAGCACAGAACCATGTCTAGTGACTATGGCAGGTTGGGGGGAAAGGTTTAGTGCTGATTGCTCTCGTGCTGTCGCATCTCAATTTTGGTCTGTGATCCCCTCAGGTCTAATATACTTGAGCCTGGCTGATACTGTTGAGATCTTCAGAGAAATGCCTGGCGATGCAGCCAGTGGAACTGGTGACTGCATAGGTGAATCTCTTCCCTCATAGGTGCCTGGCTCACTGCCCATTGAAGTCAATGGGCTTTGGATCAAGTCCTTGGCATCCCATCTTTATGCTGGTGTTTACTATCTACTGCTAAAAGTACTACTTTCAATGAGGTGTACAGTGTAAATGCTGATCATTTATGTTTATTAAAGATCCTGTGGCACTTTTCCCAGAGTAAGAGTCTTAGGCCTGGTCTACACTACAGTGTGAGGTCAACACAAGGCAGCTTACATCAACCTAGCTGTGGATGTGTCTACACTTAAATTTCGCTCCTGTCGATGTAACTGTCCTGCTATGCCAACTGAATAACACCCCCCCCACAAGTGGCATAGATTCAAGGTCAATTTAGTGAAGTCAACACAGTGTCAGTGTAGACACTGTGTTACTTGCGTCGACTGTTACTGGACTCCAGGAGCTGTCTCTTAGTGCCACAGTCTGACCGCTCTGGTCACCGTTGTGAACTCCACTCTCCAGGGGCTAGTGGATAGGAAGCCACCCCACCCCTTTAAAGTCCCATTAATTTTTGAAATTTCTTTTCCTGGTTTCCCGGCTTGGTGAGCACACTTAGTAGCTCTCCACTGTTGTGTGCAACTGCCCAGCTGACCATGCCAGCTGTACCCTGCAGACATGCTCCTGCCTGGAGTACACAGGAGGTGTTGGAACTCCTGAGTCTGTGGGGATCTGATCCAGCCATAGAGTCGTCGACATCTACAAGCAGATTGCTCAGGGTGTTAAACAACAGTGCTGCAAGGCCAACCGACACAGGGGTCTGGTCAAACAGCAAGGGCATGGAGGAGAAAGGCTACAAGATGGACCAGCAGCAGTAGCACATGAAAGCCAAGGAGCTGTGGCATGTATACCAGAAGGTAAGTGAGGCTAACAATCGGTCTGATGCGAAGCCACAGACTGGTCACTTTTACAAACAGCTGTATGCCATCCTTAGCAGAGACCCCACCCTCACCCCCAAGAGTCCCATGGATACTTTGGAGGAGCCTGATTCACAGCCCTCCTCCACCCCACCAGGAACAGCGAGGTGGAGAAGGTGGACAAGGAAGACTAGGAGTAGGAGTGTGGGGGACAGGTGACTAGGGGATTCAGCTGTACAGTGAGCCAGGATATGGTTTCGACTCCACACCTGTCCAGACAGCTCCTAGAGTCGAGCATGGATGAGTCCGATGCAGGGGAAGGAACCTCTGGTAAGTATGCAGCTTGCTTTGAAATTACAGGGATGGAATCCCCAAAGTAGCAGGACACATCTGTTAATTTACGTTTTTTTTGTTAAGCTAGAAGTAGTAGTGAAACAACCAAGAGAGGTAGAATTTCTATCTGCTTTTCATTTTCCTCCAGAGTTAGGCAAAGGGGGCCATGCGGAACAGTTTGTTCATGTGCACCGGGATGTCCCATGGATCCTCTATAGAGATCTCTAGGAAACCTTTACAGAGGTACTGTGCAATCCTCTGCCTTATTTCTGCTGCCACGGTAAGACACTTTCCCACTCAGCGATTACTTCAGCAGGCACCATTCCAGTACACAGGCTAACAGCATATGTTCCCAGGAGGCATCGGGATACCAGCAGCAGCTGTGCTCTCTCTGCCTTTGTTATCCTCAGGGGTGAGTTATCAGCTACAATCACCACTGCCTGTGGAAAATGGTGCCGGTATTCAGTTCTGTTGCCCTATATACACATACTCATGCCTGTGAGCGATCCCCTCCTCATTTCCCCAAACTCCCCTCCTCCACCGCAGGTCTATACTAACCATGGCTGCTGCTGTGACTGGTGCTGTGCTGTATGTATCAATCCCAAGGAGAAGTGAGAATGTCATGCTTACAACTTGTGGGGATTCACAAGGGACTGAATTCAGTATCCTAAGTTTTGATTTCTGTTGTGAATACGCTGACAGTGGTACCTCCATGTGTTCATTTTCAGCTGCTGGTATTTTAGCATTGAGGGTCTCCCCCTCCGCACCCGAGGAATGCCTGTGCCAGATGAGGAGGA
Source organism: Gopherus flavomarginatus (assembly GCF_025201925.1). Taxonomy (NCBI): domain Eukaryota; kingdom Metazoa; phylum Chordata; order Testudines; family Testudinidae; genus Gopherus; species Gopherus flavomarginatus. The sequence goes on from NC_066620.1 coordinate 91,567,035, forward strand.
GAAAGGGAAGGACTCAGGTTGACATGTTCCAGGAAGTTACTGCAAGTCTAGTGCTGCATCAGAGAATAAGGCCAGGGCCTGGTGGATGACCCTTGCAGACAGCATGGAGAAGGAAAGAGCAGAGAGAAGACAGGCCCAGGAATCCAAGCAGGAAAAGGAGAGAGAGATGCACCAGAATATAATGGAGTTTCTCAGGCAGAAAACACAGATGCTGTGGACTCCGGAAACTTGCAGGTTCAAGAATCCCATGCTTGCCTGCCACTGCAGCTCATTGAGAACTCGATGTTGGGACCTCCCTACACTGCCCCTCAACATTCCACATGGCATCAGGGGTCACAGCACTACTCCTACCACTCTGCCTCAGGAGACATTAAAGACATTCACAGATGCGCATACACTGACCTGTGAAAGACACCTTTGGGATATGGATAACCGAAATGGAAATGACTGTTGTTTCTCCTTCCTATGTTCCGTTCCCTTAATTTATTACATTTTATTAAGTTCTAAATGTTTATTATCTCCCTGGTTTCAAAATAAAATTCTGTTTTTAGAACATAATTCATCTTTATTAGTTCACAACATGCTGGCTGGTGCTGAGCAGGTCTGACACCCACCAATTTCCTGTTACTTCATTTTGTCACAGAACCTATAACAGCAGTCAGCAACCTTTCAGAAGTGGTGTGCCGAGTCTTCATTTATTCACTCTAATTTAAGGTTTTGCGTGCCTGTAATACATTTTAATATTTTTAGAAGGTCTCTTTCTATGTCTATAATATATAACTGAACTATTGTTGTATGTAAAGTAAATAAGGTTTTTAAAATGTTTAAGAAGCTTCATTTAAAATGAAATTAAAATGCAGAGCCCCCCAGATCAGTGGCCGGGACCCGGGCAGTGTGAGTGCCACTGAAAATCAGCTCGCATGCCACCTTCGGCACATGTGCCATAGGTTGCCTACCCCTGACCTATAATATAATTCACAAACAATATTAATAGGTACATTGGCAAAATTGTATTCCTACATATACAGCACTGACTGCAAGATTCATACTGGGCTGCAAAAGAGCAAGGCCAGGTAGAGCACACTATAGCAACACACACTACTTTGGCTCACCATTAAAATGATCTTTCAAAGCCTCCATGAACCATATAGCTCCACGCTGAGTTCTTCTTATAGCTCTTGTATCTGGTAGTTCAAATTGAGCAGACAGCCGCTCCACCTTTGCCCTCCATCCTGGCAGAAACCCTGTTAGCTTCACAGATATTATGTAGGACACGGCAGGTAACTATAACCATTGGGATTTTTTTTTTCCACTGAGGTCCAATCTCGTAAATAGACAACACCAGCAACTCTTCAAATAACCAGTGGCACATTCAACTGTCATTCTGCATCTGCAGCCAGCTGTTGAAATGTTCCTTAGTGCTGTTGAGGTGGCCGGTGTACAACTTCATGAGCCATGGGAGCAAGAGGTAGAGGGGATCCACCAGGATCACTATTGGCATTTCAACATTTCCAATTGTAATCCACTGGTCAGGAAAGAAAGTCCCAGCTTGCAGCTTTCTGAACAGTTCTGTGTTGTTAAAGTTGCACATGTTATGCACCTTCCCTGACCAGCCCACACTGATGCCAGTAAAGTGTCCCCGGTGATTCATCAGTGCTTGCATTACCATAGACAAGCAGCCCTTTCTGTTGATGTGTTCCATTGCAAGGTGATTTGGTGCTAAAATAGGGATATGTGTGCCATCTATTGCCGCACCACAGTTCAGGAACCCCACTGCAGCAAAACCACCCACTATGTCCTGCACACTGCCCAGAGTCACAGTCATGTGTATCAGTAGGCAATTAAGTACCCTGCATTCTTGCATTACAACAATTCCTGTGGTGGATTTCCCAACTTCAAATTGATTCCTGACTGACCGGTATCAATCTAGCGTTGCAAGTTTCCACAGTGCAATTGCCACTCACTTCTCAACTGTCAGCGCAGCTTTCATTTTGATGTCTTTGCTCTGGGGAGCTGTGGCCAGTCTGGCACACAGATCCAGGAATGTGGCCTTACACATCCAAAAGTTTGCAGCCTCTGCTCATCATCCCAAACCTGCATGACTATGTGATTCCCATCAGTTAGTGCTTGTTTCTTGGGCCCAAAAACAGTGCTCCATCATCTGCAGCTGCTCCATGAATGCCACCGACAACACTGAATTGTTTCTTTCTATGTCCCATAACAATCTAGCCCCAAGGAATCGTCAAGTTCCCTGCAGCTCCTCTTGTGGTTCTGCAAATATTGCAGGATCAGGTGCCATGTGTTTGCAACACCCATCACAATAGTGGAGAGCTGTGCAAGATCCTTACTTCTGTCACAGATGGCAGACATTGAGGAGCAATGCTCAGGTTTGTGGGGATTTTGAAAAGAAATGTGAAATATTATGGGATACAGATGAAATTATGGAATGAAGAGCACTACATTGTGGGAAGATGAACACATGCTCCCAGTCACCCCTGCATGGCTCATTTCAGCCCATGAAACATTGCAAATACTTCCCAAAATACCCTGTATTTTTCATTTTCTAGGTGCCTGACTTGAGACACCTGGGGTCTGATTTGTGTAAATGTTGAGTGCACACAGCTGCAACTGAAGTCAATAGGAGCTGTGGATACTCAGCATGTCCGCTAATAAGGTACTGTGGTCTGGACGAATGTGCACAGGGCTGGGACACAGCAGGTCCTTAGTTCCAATTCTGTCTCTTCCACAGATTTGCTGTGTGGCTTCAGGCAAATGCCTCTCTTATTTTCAGTTCCCCATCTGTGAAATGGGGATAACAACACTGCCCTTTCTCAAAAACGTGAAGGTAAAGTTTGTGAACCCTCAGATATCATGGCGATAAGCACCATAGAAAAACCCACTAGGGCAATAGTAATTATGTATTCAGAGCAGGATTTGACTGTTATGTATTAAATAAGTTGGGGCTACACAATAAATAATGAGAATTAAAAAAATTGAATAGCTATTTCACTTCCAGAGCCCCGTCCAACCTGTGCACTGAATGAGCGAGAGGTCCTGTGGAAAAAACTGGAATATGATCATGTAATTAAAGAATACATCACCATGCTTATGAACAAAGGAGACTGAATTAAGGTTGCACAGGCAACCTTAAACCTGGCATTTTCTAACTTCTGAGTGCTTGACTTTGCATCTTAAATAACTTTCTTTCAGTGCATTTTTCTGGTATGTAATACAGTATTTAATCTGTGCAGTACTTTGGAATGAAAAACATTCTACAAGGGAGAAGGGCGTTGCCCTTCTTTAAAGAGCACTGGGAATTGATTTGGATAAAAACTGAGGTGGAAATTATCTCATCAAATGTTCTTCCAATAAAAGGGGCAAAGCTAATATGAAAAAGCTCTGGTACATTTAAATGGATGAGAGGTAAGGTACCTGCTGATATCTGACTACAAGTTGGAACTGGCTCCAAAGGAGTATAGGTTAATTATGATAATCTAGACTTCAAAAAATTGATACTTACTAGACAAAAGACTAAGCCTCCCACACAGCATGAAAATTACCCGTGCCGCCACATCCCTTGTAATGTAAAAGAATGAGGCAGCTGTGTACGTTTGTGTACTGTATTTAGTGGTTGTATTATCAATCAACTTCTATTATTTATATTGTGATAGTATCCACCATGTACTTTCCAAATACAGAAGACGACAACTGTCTGTGCCATGAATAGCATTCATTCTATTTAACAGTTTTTAAAGCAATATAACTAACTCCTAGGACGGGTCAAATAGTTAGGAAAAGAGATTCCTATAGTCAATGAATTTCACCAATATTTGTTGAATACTATACTAGCCAAAGAGAGAGCTTGCCAAATACCACAAAAAAGTGTTTGTTGAATAAATTATTTAACATATACTGGTGGAATTTGTCTACAATATTTGCTGAATACAGCTTGGCAGGTCCTACTTACTGAACCTCAGTTGCTTTTTTTAAACCTCTTTCCCTTCCTGGCACCTCTCCACTATTTTTTTTTCTTCTGTAATAGATGCTGGTATCTTTTTTCTGAATTGTCTCCAGTGTCTCTTTCCTCTTTTTCCTTCTCTTTCCCTCCACCCTCTTATCTTTTTCTCTCTCCATTTCTCTACATTATGTTCTGTATCTCCTCTGATATATTTTTGGTTCCTCATTTCTTCTCCCACTTCACTCACTGTTGGGATTCCCTCTGAAACACTTTCCACTCAGCTTCCCAAGAACTCAGTTCAACTCCCGATTGCATCACTCGGGTATCTTTATTTGCCATACAGCAAAGCTATGCTGAGTTGTTCAGACTCAAGCACAGGGGGTGCATATAGGGTGCACCACACATCCAAAGTTACACAGCAAACCTCTTCCTTTGTAAACATTTACACATTACATCACATTTACAATACGTTGCATCACACTTTCCAAGACTGGCTTGGTTACTTTGTAGAAGCCAATCCCTGCACCACATGATCTGCCCATGTGTTGTTCATGCATAATCTGACCTCAAGTTTATTTTACATTCAGACTTGTTGACTACTGCCAGCATGTTCCTGCTGAACTTAGCTAGCCATCCTGACTCCAGTATACTGTTTGTTTTGACAACTCAGCCTGCCATTCACCTTCCCAGTCATGCCCACGAAGAAGTGAGGCAAGTTAAAGTTACTTATGTCAAGCCAGGCCTTCACCCCCAGAACCTATTTATCTCATCAGTCTCACCTTCTTTCCTGCCCTCTAACTAACCCTTAACCTCTCCTATGGACAGCTTGGAAACTTTGCCAGACATCTAATAGTCCAAGGACTAAACTCACTGGCCTTAGGTCAATGTGAAAAATTGAGGGGTAGTATCTAGAGGCAGTGTCCAGATGAGAAGCCAACCCTTCTCCCTCACGCTGCTGGGAAAGTCAGCGTGAACTGAGATTCCTGTTAGGGTGGTGAGCCTCTTATCCTTCATATCCTTCTCCAGGTAATAGGTGTCAGACTAATTTTGTTTCCCCAACTCCTTTTATGTTTGCTTGAGTGGAGAAGGAACATATTCTCTCTCTTTCTGTTCCCCCTTCCACCAAAGAATCTTCAAACCGCTACGAGTATGGGTGGGAGTGATCTCTACTACTTTCCCTTTCCCCAGTACCCTGGCTATTGAGTGTGACTACTGCTTTACCCCTCCCCCTGCTCCGATTTCTCTCACTGTATACCCCGTGCAGCCTGTGCTCCTTTCCAGTAAATAATGCCAATGTCTTCCTCAGTGCTGCTGAGAGCTTTCTCAGGAAACAGAGTGAACTCAATCTGATTCTCACCATCTCACTGTTTCCCCCGTCGTCCTGAGCAATAGTAGTAAACAGGGACAAGACAGAGGGCAAACTCCACTCTGTTGCAGCTTGGGGAAGCTGTGAGCAGCAACTCAGACACTGGAGCTGCCTGTCTATGGACATAGGAAGATAACAGGGCTTTGGTTTCTGCTAGTTCACATTTGGAAGATTGTCTTCCCAACCACAAAAGTTAGAAACTTTTTGTTTTGTTTTGTGTGTTTGTTTTTAACGAGAGCTTAGATTCTGAAGAAATTGGTGGCAATTCATAGACTCATAGACTCATAGACTCTAGGACAGGAAGAGACCTCGAGAGGTCATCGAGTCCAGTCCCCTGCCCTCATGGCAGGACCAAATACTGTCTAAACCATCCCTAATAGACATTTATCTAACCTACTCTTAAATATTTCCAGAGATGGAGATTCCACAACTTCCCTAGGCAATCTATTCCAGTGTTTAACTACCCTGACAGTTAGGAACTTTTTCCTAATGTCCAACCTAAATCTCCCTTGCTGCAGTTTAAGCCCATTGCTTCTTGTTCTATCGTTGGAGGCTAAGGTGAACAAGTTTTCTCCCTCCTCCTGATGACACCCTTTTAGATACCTGAAAACTGCTATCATGTCCCCTCTCAGTCTTCTCTTTTCCAAACTAAACAAACCCAATTCCTTCAGCCTTCCTTCATAGGTCATGTTCTCAAGACCTTTAATCATTCTTGTTGCTCTTCTCTGGACCCTCTCCAATTTCTCCACATCTTTCTTGAAATTGCCCAGAAAAGATTCCCCTTTGCCTTCAGTGAGTGGATTTTCAAGCTCTGTTGTTGATGACGATGATACTTTGAACTTCTTTTCAGTTTGTGGTTTGAAACTTCTTTTCAAATATTAAGTCTCACAGTCTTTTAGGGGTAGGTAGGTTTTTTTTTTACTTGCTTGACAGGTGGGAAAAGTGAGGCACAGGGAGATTATGTAAGTGGCATGCCTCAGGTTACACAGTGAGTCAATGGAAGAGCTGAGGACAGTTCTCAACACTGGATAACATGACTTCCCTGTATGTTTGTTTCATACTGGGCAAGTTTCTTTCTTCAGTCAAGTGATCTTTCTAGGCTTTGTCAGCAATGCAGGCAGCCATTTCCAACTGTCTCTAATTGTACAGCCATGTCGGGTAGAAAAGAAGCACCCTTCCAAATAATGCCTTCCCACCCACTCCCCAGACCTGACTGCTACAAAATTTGTGAAACAGATGCCAAAAACTGGCATCTCATCTCATTCAAAGCATTCAGGGAGACAGGGGGAGGAAAGAAGTTCCATTTATAGGAGTTCTGTTTGTGGTGGTGGTGATGGTAAAGGTTTCTGGCTTTGGGGTATGAGTATCTTTGTTTGTTTTATTTTTGTAATTCCTTGGGTGAACTTGAGCTATACTGTGGGGTGGGGGGGACAGGAGGGGCACACAAACCACACAGCAAAGCACAGCTGTGATTGCCCTATGCACTGGACTGGGATTTTTCATTTCATTTTCATTCACCATTTACAAGTTGCTGCAGTGATTCCACCAAGTCAGCATGTCATCTTAAGTTAACACACAGTGAAAAGGAAGGAAAAAATACACTCTGTGGTGTTCAGGCATGTTATTCACTGCCCACCAATTGCATTTAAAACTTGAGTCAATCAGAAGAAAAAAAATATTTTGATTTGGTGTTAGAAACTGTCTAAGATATTTTCTGGGGACCTTGCCCACTGATCTCATTTTTAGTCACCACATCAATGTAGAAAACCCACTTGTCTTGCAGTTGACAAAAGAAAAAGAAAAGAAAAAGCTCATGTTTTCTTTCCAGTACTTGCCACATCCAATCTGCCATACAGCACTGACAATTTACCACAATGTAGATAAGAAAGCAAGAGAAATATTTTGTCTGGTAGTTTGAAAGTTTTCTATCATGTGGGCACATTGATCACTGATTCCACACTCCTTGTGCTTTATTGATGTAGCAAAGTCAAATACTGCAGGCCTGTATTAACACAAAGTGTGTGTATCTATCTATATGTATGTATATATAAAATAAAATGTATTGATTAAAGCTTACACAGCATCCAGATGAGCCAAGCACTCCCACAGAGCTGATATTTGCTTTACGCTGTTTGTAGAAAAGTTACATAACCTTAAATTGGAACAAAATACATTTTAAAAAATTGTGTCTTTTGTTGTTGGCTTCCAAACATGTAGGGCCATATTTTTAGGAAAGTGCAATGGAAAATTAATTACACATTAACCTTTTGTATAAGCAAAACATACACATTATTTAGTTGCACACACAACTGGCTACCTACTGAATCTATGGAATTATCCAAATTTTTGATGCAATTATTAAAAGTGTGTGGGTTTGTGGACACAATATGTGTCTGTGCTATTTTTTCATTGTGCTCGTGTTTGAAAATTTGGCCGGTGAATGCATAGGACTTCAATGTTAATAGTAGATATATGGCTAAATCATTGCTTCACATTAAAATATATATAATAGTACATTGTGCATGTAGTCAAGCACTTGTTTTGTATGTCAGAGCAGAAGTTATAATTTCCAGGGGCACAGGAGCGGCTCTAGGTATTTTGTCACCCCACGCATGGCAGGCAGGCTGCCTTCGGCGGCTTGCCTGCTGGAGGTCCCCAGTCCCGTGGATTCGGTGGCACGCCTGCGAGAGGTCCGCCGAAGCCACGGGATCAGTGGAGCCTCCGCAGGCATGCCGCCAAAGGCAATCTGCTTGCCACCCTCGCGGCGACCGGCAGAGCGCCCCCAGTGGCTTGCCGCCCCAGGCACGTGCTTGGCTTGCTGGTGCCTGGAGCCGCCCCTGCAGGGGCATATGTCTTATCATATGTTATCAGCAGTTTCTTTTACTTTTTCATCAAACCTTTTATTAACACCTATTTACAGCTTTAGAACTCCAATTCCATGAAGGTTTTAGAAATTAGATTTGATGCCTAAATGTTGCTTTACAAAGTATCAGTGTCCACTATGGGAATTTTTCTAAGTGACTTAGATAATATCTAGGCTTTTCCTACACATTTGCAAGACAAGACAGGGTCACTGTGATTTGTGAGTTTTTTCAGCCAATCTTCTACTGAGATTCAGACTAGTCTGGGTCAGTGTACGGGTTTGGGTGGAAAACTGGCCAAACTCTATGGCTGGGCATGATACAGGAGGAACAAGCTGAATTATCCCTATGGATAGATAGTACAGCCTTCCTATTCCATCGGTAAACTAGGGAAGTTTGTGGGGGAGGAGTATTAGCTATGTAAAGTACTCCTGGGACCACTGCTTATTACGTTGAATAGAAATTATATTAAGCCATGGTTATTTATAGATTGCCAGTTTCCATCGTATATGAGTTACAACATTTTAGGATTGCAAAAGGAATCTACAGAAATCTCTCTCACACACTCGTGATTAGCAGCAAATATTTCCAGTTCTAATATATGGATTAAATCCTACCCTGACTTATACATTATGGAATCCTAGTGAGCCATATTGTATACTCAGTTATACTGGAATACTGTCACTGAGACTAATGGAGTTATTTTGGATTTATTCTGATGCATCTGAGGGTAATAGCTGACCTAGTGACTTCACTGAGATTGTACAAGCTGTGAGTCAGGACAGGGTTTGCTCCTACAAGTGCAATTGATTCAGAGATTTGAATACACAGATGGATATTTGATTACCATCATACTGGATCAGCAAAGTGCTAGAAATCAGTTCTTGTTCCTCTGTAAATGAATAATCCTTCTGGTCATGTCCATTATAAGGGAAGAATGCTGTATTGACTTCAGTAGATTTGCTTGATTTCTGCCTACCGTATATTTTTCTAACTGAATTTTTATTGAATTTGTTTTTATTGTGTTTTATCCACCCTGCTCACACACTATCCTATAAAAGAAAACATTTAAAAATCAGCCTTGGCACACAGGTAGTGTCAGCACACACTGTGAAAGAACAAATCCTGATGGCCGACTGGTTATTTGAGATGCACAACAGTGCAGTTTAGAGCAGGATGGCTGCTGGTGACCCAGTCCGGATTAATTAAATTAGAGCACTGGATACTCTCTTACACTGGGTACCTGTAACCGTAATGCTTTGGGCTGTGATCGTGTCAGATTTCAAAAAGTGAACAACGTCTAGCTTGGTCAATACTTGGCTGAGAGGAAAGAAAAGTAGGCGCTACAGGAAGAGATGTTAGGGATTCAGTACCTTGCACTCTGGATTGTTAATGAATTGATGCTCCAGCATGGTGTTGGGTGTCAATTTGCTGCTCTCTGATATGCTAAAAGCTTAGCCTCTGACCAGTTCTCACTGCAAATCTCATAGCAGTTGTAGATTGCTTTAGCCATTGTCATAAACAAATAGTTAAGGGTTAATGTCTCTTTTATCTGTAAAGGGTTAACAAACAGGGAACCAAACACCTGACCAGGGGACCAATCAGGAAACAAGATACTTTCAAATCTTGGTGGAGGGAAGCCTTTGTTTGTGTTTTTGGGTTTGGCCTTGTTCTCTCTGGGATCTCAGAGTGACTGGACGTATTACAGGCTCTAATTTTCTATTCAAGTAGTAAGTGCAAGTAGAAGGGTGGTTTAGTCTTTTAATTGGGTTTTCTTTATTTGCAAATGTGTATCTGGCTGGTAGAGTTTTAATGTGTATTTGGCTGAAAGTATGTTAGATTGTATTTCTGCTGGAGGAGGCTTTTTCTCCAGTTTCTGTAAGCTGACAGACCCTGTACTTTTACCATCTAAATTGCAGAGATAACTTTTACCTTTTTTCTTTCTTTTTATAAAGTTTTGCTTTTTAAGACCTAATTGATTTTTTTCTCTTAGTTAAGGCTCAAAGGAACTGAGTCTGTACTCACCAGGGAATTGGTGGGGAGAAGGGAGAGAGAGCAGTGGGAGAAAGGAAAGGTGAATTTCCTCTTTGTTTTAGATTCACGGAGTTTGAATCTGTATTGCCTCTGGGTGAGGGGAAAAGAGGAGGGGGAGGGGAAAGGTAACGTTCCTCTCTGTGTGGTGATTCAAGGAGTTTGAATCACGGTGATCTCCTAGTGTACCCAGGGCGGGAAAGAGCTGGGAGGAAGAAAGAAGGGGAGGAAAATGGTTTATTCCCCTGTGTTGTAAGACTCAAGGAATCTGGGTCTTGGGGGTCCCCAGGGAAGGTTTTGGGGGGACCAGAGTGTATCAGGCACTGGAATTCCTGATTGGTGGCAGCTTATCAGATCTAAGCAGGTAACTAAGCTTAGAGGAATTCATGCTGGCACCCCAACTTTTGGACTCTAAGGTTCAGATTGGGGAAAGATACCATGACAGCCATAGTGTCCTGGCTAATTTCCCCTCACTGTTTTTTCCCTTCATCTCTTAAAATCATGGGACGAGGAGAAGCTGATGTAGAATGGTGGATGAACTAATCTGTTTTGAAGTCCTAATTTTGAGAGTGCACTGTGATGGGTTTTACAAATCCCTCACTAAGACTGAGGCTGGGGAAAGCCTGTAGCAGGATTGGGCCAGGAAAGCTCCACCCCTTAGGCACTGCCGAGCATGCTCCTGGGGAAAGGAGCAGTATAAAAAGAGTTCCAGCAGCCCAAGCTGGGGAGCAGAGAGAAGCCATTTCCAGAGGGAGCCCTGCTCTGAAGCAGGAGCAGAAGAGGTGCTTACTGAGGAGGTCTGGCTGTGAGTCTCCTCCCGCCCTTAGAGACATCACCCTAGGGGTAGAGAGAACCACATGTTGGGCACCAGAGGGTCACCTGCATCAGTGCCGAGACTCTGGGGGTTTGGCACAAAGGACTACAATCAAGCAGCAGCCATGCCCCCAAACTGAGACAGTGGGTGGGGCAGGAAATGGCCCAGTAGAAGGTGGGCCAAGCATAGGCCAGCCCACTCTGTCACAATTTCAGTGATCTGGGCCAGGACCCGGTGGAGTGAGAGGCCCCAGTTCCCCCTACCCACCCCAGATTCCCCGATGCCTAGCTCTAGGACGGGCAGGACTAGGGAGCTACTAACATGAAAGCTGACCTAGCTGAACCCTGTTCAGAGGGTCCCTGACATGCTGAACTGAAAGAGACTAGCGCAGCAGGCCCTGATCACTTGGCCTGGTAACGTGACCCGTTACATGCAGTGTGGAGTGCTTGGTTATTGTCCTTCAGCTCGAGAGTGCAAGCTTATATGTGCACAGCATAATGACTGGGTCATAAGTGTGACCCTCAACATGCAAGTGAGGCTCTTAGCTATATGCTTCCTTTCTTTGCATTCCTGCTACTAGGCGGGACTAACTTGGCAGCCAAGCATGAGTGTTCTTGTTGATACAGGATCAGGTTCTGCTCTGCTCACTGACCTGCTCCATCACATTTTACTTTCACTTACACATAGAACATGCCCTACTTCCACCATACAAGATCAAGTCCCTGGAGAATATTGTAAAACCTTTGGGATCCATTTTTTCTAGAGGAATACTCTTCTGAACCATGCTGGGGTGATGTTATTGCCTGTAAAATCATAAAACCATAGGGTTAGAAGGGACCACAGTGGTCATTTAGTCTAACCTTCTACCAGGATTAAGTATCTGTTGTGTCTGAACCATCCAAGACAGGTGTCTATCCAGAGCTCTTTTTGAAAACCTCCAGTGAAGGAGCTTCCACACCCTCACTAGGCAGTCTGTTCCATTGTCCTGTCTGTTCCATTGTTTTTCCTGAGATTTAATCTAAAACTGCTTTGCTGTAGTTTGAACCCATTGCTTCTTGTCCTGCCCTCTGTGGCAGGAGAAAATAACTTTTCTCTTTTTGTTTTATGGCAGCCTTTCAAATATCTGAAGACCACTATCATGTTCCCACTTTATCTCTTTTCCAAACTAAATGTATCCAGTTCCTTCAGCCTTTGTTCATATGGCTTGCATTCCATCCCTTTGATCATCTCTGTCGCTCTGGATCCTTTCCAGTTTCTCTACATCCTTTCTATACATTGGTGACCAAAATTGGACACAGTACCCAACTGAGGCTAACCAGTGCTGAATAGAGAGCAGTACTATCACCTTCCATGACTTGCATGCTATGCCTCTGTTAATGCAACCCAAAAAGGATTTGCCTTTTTTTTTGCAACAGCATCACATTGCTGATTAATATTGAGATTGTGATCCACCACTGCGCTCAGATTCTTCTCAGCAGTACTGCTGCCAAGCAGTTATCCACCATTCTGTATTTGTGCATTTGTTTTTTCTTCCCTAAGCATAGCACCTTATATTTGTCTTTGAATTTAATTTTGTTGTCTATAACCCAGTTCTCCAATTTATCAAGATCCCTTTGAGTTTTAGTTCTATCCTCCAAAATGTTTGCAATCCTCCCTAGCTTTGTGCCATCTGAAAATTTGATCAGTATGCTCTCTATACCTACATCCAGGTCATTAATAAAGATGTTAAATAATACCAGACCCAGAACAGATCCCTGTCAAACCCCACTTGAGACCTCCTTCCAATCTGACATTATTCCGTTAACAGTCACTCTTTTTTTGTGGTTATTTAACTAGTTATGTATCCTGTTAATGGTAGTTCTGCCAAGATTGCATTTCTCCAGCTTACTTATCAGCATATCCTGTGAGACTGTATCAGAAGCCTTGCTGAAGTCCAGGTATATTATGTCTACCACATTCTCCCTATCCACCAAACCAGTTACCTTGTCAAAGAACAAAATTAAGCTGATTTGGCATGATTTGTTCATAGTAAATCCATGCTGTCTGCTAGCAATTACCCCTTCCTCCTCCAGGTATTCAGAAATTGAATGTTTCATACATTGCTCCAGTAGCTTTCCAGGTATCGAGATCAGGCTGACTGGTCTATAGTTCCCCAGTTTCTCCTTTTTCAAGCCTTTTTCGAGTTTTCTGGGACCTCTCCTGTCATTCATGAGTTTGCAAATATTATTGTCAGTGGCTCTGAGATTTTGTCAGCTATTTCCTTCCGTATCATGGGGTGAATAGCATCAGGCTCTGCTGATTTGAATTCATTCAAATTAGAAGATTTCTGATGTTTTCTTTACTTATTCCTGTCTGCATCCCTTCCCCTTTATTGTCTATGATAACTTCACTAGTTGTCCAGTCACACATTATTTTTTGGGTGAAGACTGAAGCAAAGTGGGCATTGAGCGGTTCTGTCTTCCTATCATCTTCCATTACCAGCTCACCTTCTCCACCGAGCAGTGGACCCTTGATCTTCTTTTTTGTCTGACATATTTGTAGAACCCCTAATATAATGGAATTATTTAAAAGGAAAGCCATTTTTATATAAATACTTTCCCCTTCTTTTCACTTCTCTTTGTGTGTGTTGGTGAGTTATTAGTTTGCTTTCTAAATGGCCCCCAATTCAGCAGCATTTTTTTAAATCAATATAAAATTACTACCTGGCTGAGAACCTATGTGCTGAGTGTTCCGAAGTTTCATAAAGTAATAATCTTATCAAAGCCTTTAATAGGAACACATGTAATGAAAATGGTGAATTGCAGCACTAGCAGGGCATCACCGGTAGAGAACAAGAAAAGCTACATTTTGAGTTTAAAACCTTTTATCCTGCAGTTTCAGTAAAATTCCTTTGGGTAGTGCTCTGACTCCCTAACTAGATGGGTTTGTCCACTTACTGCTTTTCATGCCTGAGCAAGCATGAGCCAGCTGATGAAATTGCAGAATTTTGTGCACCAGCATAGGTTTATGGTATTGCCTCTAAATGGTATTTCTCTCATGTACAAGTTCATTCTCTAATGCCCTCTCTTTAGTTGTTAATCTGTCCTAATGCTGATTGCATAATCAATTATATTTCTTTTATACTGTCTTATTAGTGAAATGCTCCTCTCAGGACAGTAATTGTAAAAAATATACCAGACTTCGCACTTTGCACAGCACTTTAATTAAAGGGTAAGTAAGATTCTTTTCTGTCTCATGCCAGTTTCACCCCACCTCCCAACTGGTTATGCATATTATATTATAAGAGCTATGACATTCTTGGCTAGGAAAGCGAACAGAAATCTCAGAATAATTATTGTAGAATCATAGAATTTAGAGAATGGGAATAGATTTATTAGGTAGGTCATCCAGTTAGTCTTTGTGCCAATACAAGGGTTCTCTGTACATTTTAGAGCACTTGCTAAGTCTAATTTCAGAAGTCCCAAGAGATGGACATTCCAACACTTCCTTTTTGGAGATTATACTACAGGCGAATACATCTCACAATCCAGAAGTTTTTCCTGATGCTTAGAGTAAATTATTTCACAGATATCTCATCTTTCATTGTGAGGAAGCAGCCTAAATTTTGCATCTCAATTTCATCCCATTATTCCTCGTTATATCCCTTGTAGCAGCTTAATAATTCATCTGCCTCCTCAGTGTTTATAGCCTTCAGATGTTTAAAGATGGTTATCATGTCTTAGTCATAGCTTTGCTGAGCTGTACCTATTTAGACTTTTGAATCTTCGTACATGGAATCCTTCTAAGAGCCAGGCATTTTTTATGAGGCACCATGTTTTTTCCCTCTTCTCTGAATTACCACCAGATTGCACCTCAGCACCAGAAAGATACTGACAGAGAACTGAATGTAGTATTCCAGGTGCAGCCTTGCTAGACACAGATGTCCCATCCTCCTGATCTGTAATATGATGCCTCTGCATATATACCCCAAAACTCCATTGCACCTCTTAATGATGAACATCACTGCAAATTCACATCTAATGTGTTGTTCTCCATCATCCCTAGGTCTCTTCCTGCATCACTGCGTTCCAGGAGTCTCTCTATTGAATACTTGATGTATTAGTTGCACTTTCCTAAGGTGGATCTCCTCATTTCTGCCCATATTTCCAACCTTTCCAGATCCCTTTGTGTTCTCTTTCTTCCTTGACTTCCCAGTTTACTGTATCTGTGAATTTCATAAATACACCATTTACCCACTCCTCCAGAGTATTGATAAACCTGAGACTGAACCTAAGGCTGATTTCACTGTTACTTTTAGCCATTTCTCCCTCATACAATGTGAACATCATTCTCCTTTGTTTACAGTTCTTCAGCCAGTTTACAATCCATGAGGCAGAGTGCTTGTATCCAAGTCTATTTGAATTAAGTTTGTGAATAAGATTGACTCACTATATGAAATACTGTAATAAAACCTAGCTCTAGTAAATCTACTGCAGTATGAATTCCACTGGTTTGCATGGTGTTAGGCTCTACCAATAGCAACATTTTCTGAAAGCTTCTCTACATTGATTCTGCAGGCACAACTAGGACCACCTCCCACTAATGAACATCCTTTTAAAACTGCTACCAATGAGAGAAGTGTATCATTGCCATTAAAGAGGCAAGAAAACCTAGAGACATTTGAGTTCAGATTTTGCTGTGGGCTGCAAAGTTTTTTTTAGTGAACTCAAATGTGACCTTCTGCCTGCACTGTAAGGCTAAGCAGCTGGACTCTAATCCTGCACCATTAAAGTCAATGGGAGCTTTGCAGTTAGCTTCAGTGAGTATAGAAACAAGGCACTAGACTCTTCCAGATCACGACCATGGAAGCAGCTGCCCTGATGTATCATGATGCAACACCCATTGTCAGTTTATCACCACAACAAATCCATCAGATGTCTGTCAAACCAAACCTGCTCTGTTCGTATTTGTTTGGATTTCTGCTTGAACTGTTTGCCCAGACCAGACCTAAATATTCCTATCACCAGTGCACATTATTACACTGTAATATAGTACCAAATTTGAACTAGTTTCTAAAGACTGGCTATAGCTGGTCTACACTATTTCACTATACGATACTGTTTTATCCTGCTATCTCATTTTAGTATTTCAGCACATCAGTATTGCATTTATTCTCTCTCAGTGTTTCACTACAGCATTTCCCTATTCAAAATTTCACACTATAAAGTATGTCATCTACAGCAGGGCCCATTTAGATCTATAATTCAATATAGTAATATATTTCAGTCCATTATTTCATTAAACCAAAGTGTTTCATCTTCAGTATTTCACTAAGGTATTTTATTCAGTATCTCGTATCTACAATATTTTGCTCCATTATTTCATGTACTCTACAAAAGTTTACAAAAAGTGGAGTTGGTTTAACAGTAATTCACATTTAAGAACTACATTGTATGCAAACTGTGACCACCTGAGGTCCAAATTCTCCCACTTTCTCATGTTGAGAGTACTTTATTTGGCAAGGGGTCCCATTGAAGTCAGTGGGATTGCTTGCATAATAAGATACTACTGTGTGTGAGGAAGGCTACAGAATAGAATTCACAGTGGCTGTTGCATTTAAGAACTTTATCTGAGGACTTTAAATCTGAGTGACAGTTAATTGAAGTTGAAAACAAAAGAAAGAACAAAACTAAAATGTCTCCGTGACAGAGCTGGAGACTCTGCTGCCTTTCACCTTGTGTGATCTTCTACATTGGCAGAAAATGAGTGTAAAAACACAACTAAGCCAGAAAGGTAGCACTTAACATCCATTCTGCACAGGTGTAAGATTACTAGAGACAGTGTAACGCCCTGGAGAATTAGGCCCAGCGTGCATCTTCTAATAGTCTGTACTGAGCTCAAACAATAAAATGGCAGTAGAACTTTACAAGCAGGGAGAGTGAAATGTAAATGTGCAGTACACAGGAAATAAAAGTCACCACAGTTTCACAGCTACAAACACCACAATAAAATAACTGTGCTTATAAGAAAATTATATTTAATTTCAAACACAGTTTAAATTCTAAGCTACACAAAATTTTATGCACAGTATGGCATTTACAAATAAAAATAGATGCTTGTTTTTGGTGTAGGAAAATGATTTTGATCATTTCATTTGTTATTGTATTTTGATTTTTACTTATTGAATTCAGACACAGAATTTAATAAAATGGGACTATGCAGGAATTTGATATAGTTTTACTCCTTTCTTAGAGCGACCATGTTAGTGCCTGTAGTTCAAGAAAATGGATGATGACACCCACTATTGATCTTGAGGCATGGTGAGGACAGTATTATAATAATCCATACCAGTCAGCTTGACCTTTTACTGATTTGACCTTTACCTTTTCTGGAAAAGAAAAACAAAGGTATTTATATAATGTTGTGGTGCATTGGTTGTCAAATCTCTTGTATGGCTTGGATTATTGTTATTATATTAAAACATGCTCCCTGCCAAACCATTAGTTTCATTAGTGATCTGCAAAATAGAGGCAGGCCATGACAAGCCTCAGTCAGGATGTGCTCAGCAATACATTTTAAACACATTGCTATATTTCTGTTTTTTAAAAAAATAGCCTAACATACACCCTCTTATTTCAGCATGTTACAGCTACAGCAGTTCTTCAGTTCCAGGCTTCTGGGTCCGTTGGTCTTCAGTGGAGGAAGTGCTGATAATACCAACCATATGGGCCAAAGGGGATCTGAAGAGGTGGATGGGCTGCAGCAAGGGAAGGGAACTGAGAAGAGAAGTAAGTAAGCATTCCAACCCAAAGATGAGCTATCCTGATCTACATCAGCTGAGAATCTGGCCCTCTTTTCAAATTTTCTTGCCCCTAGTCCCTGTGAAGGGTCCAATCTTGCAGTATTGATTTTTTTTCTAAGCCTCACTATATTCTGCTAAGAAAGCAAAGTTTCAAGAATTTTGGTTAAGCACTAATGAAGTTATGACATGTTAAAGTTATCAAACCAGTGGGTCATACAGTGGTGGCTCCATCAGCCATGTCACCATCCCCATGTATCCCTGGTCTTAGCCTCCTACACCTCACTATTCTAGAACAGCAATGCCAGGAGCCCTCCAGGAGCACTGCAGGATCTCTCAGCTCTCTAAATGGCTAAGGGGCCACTTGATTACAGTCTGTAAGTGCCTGTAAACAAATATTTACTACTGGACTCTTCAGCCTATCAGAGAAAGACATGACATGATCCAATGGGTAGAATCTGAAGCTATAGAAATTCAGACTGAAAATAAAGGTGTAAATTTTCAACAGCCAGGATAATTAACCATTGGAACAATTTGCCAATGGTCATGGTGGATTCTCCATCACTGACTATTTTAAAATCAAGATCGGATGGTTTTCTAAAAGATCTGCTCTAGGAATTATTTTGGGGAAGTTCTATGGCCTGTGTTAAAAGGACTGTATCACCACAGTGGTCCCGTCTGGCCTTGGAATCTATGAATCCTGTTCTCCTCTCCATCTGAACCCTCCTGCTGTGCAAGTGGAAAGGTGTGAGGGAGGAGAAGAAATAGTGTATGAGTTTCTGTACATCCACACAGGTGATTGTGCCAGTGTCCATTGTTCCTGCCTCAGGCATGAGTTCTTGAGCTCTGCTGGAACTGTCCATGAGCAAATCTGTAATGAATATACCTCCAAGACTAAATCAAGGAATTGTGACATTCCTAGGTAAGCTATTTTTGAAATCCTGAAGTGACATGCCCAATAAGCACGGAAAGAATTTTCAAAAAGTGGTTAAAGCCTCAGGGTGTGTCACTTTCATGTTTCAAAAACAACTTGTCTTACTCATCTGAAAATGTTCAAAACCCTTCTTCAGCTAAACACACCATCACTTGAAACATTTTCAAGCACAAAGGAACATTTCAGGGATTCAAAGTGGGTGGCCCACACTTAACTGATTATGAGTAGTAGCAATAATAATATGCAATGTGTATGTGTGATGTGTGCATTATAAGTAGGGGTGGTAGCACTGCAATCATATTAAGGTTACCTGACATTTCCCATTATAAGACCCTTTTCTGCTGCTCATAACATTGCCAAACTTTAAGTGGGTTGACATTTTTCATGTCAGGCTTCTGCTTCAGGTTGAATTTGTTTGGAAATGTTCAACCAAAACTGTTCAGCTGTTTCCAAGGATGAGGCTAGTGAAAAATAATTTGCATTGCCCAAGTTAAATTCTGACAATCTCTTTGTTTAAAATCTCCAGCATACCTATACTTTGGAACAGGGACTTGAAATTTAGAAGGGGTTGTGGCCTTTGTGGGGATGTGACTTTTGCTAGTCCAGTGAAAATCTGCCCAAATTATAAACCTTATAAAAATTGTTTTGCACATGCTCAGTATAGACTTCAACTTTTGCATCTAAAATCCCCAAAGATTCTGTCTACACTGAGCATGCTCCACCCTAGGGCTGAGCAGGACTTTCCCTGCTGTTGCAGCTCTGGGTTACTACAGGCCATGCTGGGGCCAGAACTGGGAACTGGAAATGAGAGCGGGAAGTCCACTGTAGACCTGTGCCTCCAAAGTTTTAGCAGTAATGTTTATTATTTGTATAATCATAGCACCTAGAAGCCGTAGTCATGGACCAGGACCCTGTTGTGCCAGGTGCTGTACAAAAACAAAAAAAGAAACTGTTCCTACCCCAGGGAGATTACAGTCTAAATCTAAAACAGGAGGCAGATTATAGAATACTGGCAGGGGAATACCTGTTGCCACATTTTTGAAGATGTCACAGCAAAGGAGAGTTTTGAGGGATTTGAAGGAGGATAAAGGGATAGTTTTGTTTATAGGGGAGGATAAAGGGTTAGGGATGTTTATGGAGAACCACTTCCAAGTGTGTGGGGCCGGATGGGTAAAAGTGTTAATGTGTTTGTTTGCAAACTTAAAAAGCAGACGGTAGAGGCTGGCATCATGGGCCAATCAGAGGTAAACATGGACAGCTAGATACTGAATAGAGCCCTCTTCCGGCTGGACCTAGGTTTGTACCTGCTGAGCCCACTTCCTCCTTGGGGAAATTCCACCTGGAGCCCAGGGAAGGTAGTTTCCAGCCAGAGCAGGGACTGTCTCTTTTTTTTGTTTGTACAGCACCTGGCACAATAGGGTCCTGGTCGAGGTCTGGGAAATCCAGGGAAGGTAGTTTCCAGGCAGATTAATTGCAGTGGGGCTTGTTTCATGCCTTCTTAACGAAAACAGGATCAGAGCTTCACAGCCTCTCCCCTCAAAGTCTGTGCAGGGGAAGTCCCTTTCCCCAAGTCTGTCTCTCACCCCACAAGTTCATTGACCCAAAAGGTCCTGGCTGTTACTTCAAGTCTTTTGTGATAACAGGATTTTCCCCCCAAGTCCTTTCTGTCTCTTGCTCCAGCCTTTGGCAGGCATTGTAGCCCCTTTCCTGCTCCTCCTTTTATAAGGATCAGCCAATTAAATTTGCAGGTCTTTCCCCAGGTGCAGTGGGTGGGTCTAATTACCCAGCCAGCCAGCTGCAGGCCTCCAACCCCAGAGGAATGGTATCCACTTATATCTTCACAGGCAGTCTTTAATTGCATGATCACATGCTATTTTCTTCCAGAGACTTTTCTGTCATAGTGCACAGGATGCTCCCAATTTGCATGCTCTGCAGATGGAGTCTGGCAGTGCTGTGAAGGAGACTGTTGTCTATTCCTGCTTCATTTGTTACAGGAGCTGAAAGGTGTGTGATGAATGAGGCAGAGGAGTGTCGGAAGGAAAAGGATGGTATCACAGATGAGGCATCTCAATGTTGGTTTTGGGAACTGGCTTCTATCCCTGTTTCTGTCTAAGAGTTCCTATGTGATGCTAGGCAGGTCAGTCAAACCAGATTTTTATCAGATGGTCAGTAGTTGTGTGTTCTTTATTTTCTGGTTCTCTAACTTGAGACTGGGAGGTCTGATGTGCAGAAGTGCTGAGCAATCACAGCTGCAGCTGAAGTCAATGGGAGCTGTGATTTGAATCTATAAAGTGCTATAATGCTAGCGCGCTCTGAAAAATCAGTTCCTAGGTGTGTTAGACTCAAAATCAGTGGATACTTTTGAACTTAATTGCCCTGTGTCTCAGTTCCCCCACTGTAAAATGGGGATAACAGTCCTCCATTCCATAGGGGTATTGTGAAAACCAGTCTAGTCTTGTTTGTGAAGCTCTCAGTCACTTCAGTAAGGAGCACCATAGAGAAACCCACAAGGAAACATAATTCTGTCTTCAGAGCAGGCTTTGAACTGTGTGCAGTAAATCAGGTCTTGGGCCACTCACTGAATGATAAGGATAAACAAAATGATGAGTAGCTCCTCATTCAGTGAGCACTGACCATTCTGTTCACTAAATGAGTCAGGGGTTCTGTTGAAAAACAGTATAGCATAATGCATATATGCTATGGCAGCAAATGAAAGGTGCATAGGCCACCTTAATTCTGGCATTTCCTAACCTCTGAATACTTGACTTTGCAACCTTAATAATAGTCTTTAAATACCGGGTTTTTTTAAATATATATATATATGTGTGTGTGTGTGTGTATATATATATATATATATATATATATATATATATATATAGTATGCATGATTTAGAACATAAGAACGGCTGTACTAGGTCAGACCAAAGGTCCATCTAGCCCAGTATCCTGTCTGCCGACAGTGGCCAATGCCAGGTGCCCCAGAGGGAGTGAACCTAACAGGTAACGATCAAGTGATCTCTCTCCTGCCATCCATCTCCACCCTCTGACAAACAGAGGCTGGGACACCATTCCTTACCCATCCTGGCTAATAGCCATTAATGGACTTAACCTCCATGAATTTATCCAGTTCTCTTTTAAACCCTGTTATAGTCCTAGCCTTCACAACCTCCTCTGGCAAGGAGTTCCACAGGTTGACTGTGCGCTGTGTGAAGAACTTCCTTTTATTTGTTTTAAACTTGCTGCTCATTAATTTCATTTGGTGGCCCCTAGTTCTTGTATTATGGGAACAAGTAACTTTTCCTTATTCCCTTTCTCCACACCACTCATGATTTTATATACCGCTATCATATCCCCCCTTAGTCTCCTCTTTTCCAAGCTGAAAAGTCCTAGCCTCTTTAATCTCTCCTCATATGGGACCCATTCGAAACCCCTAATCATTTTAGTTGCCCTTCTCTGAACCTTTTCTAATGCCAGTATATCTTTTTTGAGATGAAGAGACCACATCTGTACGCAGTATTCACAATGTAGGCGTACCATGGATTTATATAAGGGCAATAAGATATTATCCGTCTTATTCTCTATCCCTTTTTGAATGATTCCTAACATCCTGTTTGCTTTTTTGACTGCCACTGCACACTGCTTCTCCAAACCTAATCAAGACCATAGTCTGGGCCAGAATAATTTTGGATTCTTCCACTCCTAGATGTACAGATTAGTTGCAGTGACAGGATTGGAAAAATGAAGCTCTGTCAACTGACAGCAGCCTAGTTCTTGGATTCTCCAGGGGAATCATGGATGGTCAGCAGCCGTACTATTTCAGCTAATACCATAAAAGCTTTTTGTGGGAAAAGTTCAGTTTGATAGTTGAATACACTTCGCAGGCTTATCATGAATAGTGGCTAGAAATATTAGATTATATTCCATTTTACATTTTTTCTGCTAATCTGCACTGCCACAAGTTGATACTCAAATTATGAGACCAATAAAGAAGGTTTTTGGAGTGCTATGTACAACATGGGGCCTGAATGCATCGCACGACTTGCTTGCAAAATTACTTCTCCTCATGGCTTTGTGTTTCTGTAGCACTTTTAAGAGTATACTAAAACTTGCCTCTGTGTATCTGTTTGAGAGAAAAATTAACAACATCCAGCAGAGTCAAGAACATTCAGGACTTAATTAGCTCTCTTCCACAGTGAGAGATTTCAAAGAAGCAGAATTCAACCAGAAACAACTGGAATTCATTTCCTATGCAATACAGTTGTTCCCATACCTGTTCATTCTACTGCAGACATCTTCCAGCCGTGACACCTTATCAGCAGGACTATCCACAAATCCAGCCTAATTAAATGTTGTGTGGAATATTTCAGCTAGGTTCTTGTACACCTTATGGGCCAGATTGTTATATCTTTACTCACAGTGAATAGTGCCTTCCTTTGCAAATAGTCAAAAGATTGGATTAAATAATTTTAGCTCCCTGTGCACTGTTGAAATGGGGGGGATTCCTATATTCCTTAAATGACCCAAGAAACAGGACCCCACCCAGAAGCCCCCCTACTCTTACATGGCTCTGATTGCCATGGCTGCCCAGAAGAGTGCCAAGAAGACACCCAGTGGCCTAGAGTAACAAACCTGAGTGGTGCTTTGACTCCATACACCAATTTTCAACTCCACTCACTGAAGTTTGGCTCATCTGCCACCCTGTCATGAGTCATGATGGAGGCGGGGCAGATGGGCCAAACCTGGTCGGGGCAGATAAGTTTGCTACCACTGAGAGGCAGAAAAAACAACCACTGACCCTTGCCACCAGCTGAACCCTCCTTTTCTAGTCTCAGGGACAGCTCCCCCAGCAACCAGACTCTCCTCTTCCTCTTCCAGGAACCCCCATCACCACCACCAGCTGGACCATCCTCTTCTCCTTTCAGATACCCCCTCCATACACTGTCCTGAGCCTCCTCTTTCGATATCCCCATCACCACCATCTGTAGCCAAATCCCATGGCCCAAGAAGCCCTACAACCACCTCCTCCCAGCCAACTCAGCCCAGGGACCCCCTACCATCTTCTCCCTGGAGACTCTGCCTCCCCCCACTCCAGTCCCTACACCTTACTCCTCGCTGGTGAGCCTTGGGTCCACCCTGCTTTCTGGCACTGAGAAAAGCAGCATCCTCAGCTGCTCTGTTGGCACACTGAAGGCCCCAGCATGTGGAGTGGGACCCAGGTGATGCACCAGCAGTGCTCCCGGTGACTATAAGACCTGTGCACCATAGTAGAAGCAGCCATATGTATTTCCATGTGTGTGCACAGCAACGATTGCTAGTTGCAATATGCTGGGAAGCGGTTCAAACCAGGGGCCCTATGCCTGTGTACGGTGTGCACACTGATTGATCTGGGCCAGGGTAGTCCCCCTGACTTCAGTCAGACTATTCACGGTGTAAGGTACTATTCAGTGTGAGTAAAGACCTGGCCCTAAATACTGCGATCTGTTTTCCTGGCACTTGTTTATGCCCTTTGTTAGCCTTGTTATTTAAACAAAAGAGCCAGATAATACATCTCCATACCAAACTTTGTTTGAAAACTGTTCCAGCAAAAGGTTTGTGAATAATTGGTGATCATACATGTGATAGAGGACAGCAGGTAGGTTTTACAAATGACAAACAAATGCATCAGGTATGTTTAAAAATTATCCCTTTTAATGGAAATTCAGTGCTTGTGAAAGGTGCAGGATTGATAGCCCTGAATAATTGTACATGGACTACAGTTCCCAGCATGCACTGCTTGCCAGATCACAATGTATTTGAATTCAGACTGGTTCTGGTGCACAGAAGAGAGACGACCAAATGCTTTGTAGCACTGTATTTGGAACTTTGGAGAAAAATAGATGTGTTCAATAAGTAACCAGCTTTTTAAGATGTAGTGTTACTTTCTTGCTAAACTGTTTTAGTTGCTCAAATCAGGAAACTGCAGGAATTAAAAACAGTGGTATAAAATATTTCCACAGTAGGCAATGTATACCCTTGTCTTTTATTTCCACTATAGAAAATTGTATGAAACTGGAACAATAGGGTACATAACAGGCATGGAAGGAGATTGGCATAGATCTAACCAGCAGGCTAACTCACTGGTTTTGACGTGCATTTTGCTTCATGGTGCTTTGAATCCCTTGTTTCAGTTTCTAATGAACCTGAAAACTCCAAATAAGTCTTCAGCTACAAATAAGTCTTCATAGTTTCCATCTGAAACCATTGCCCAGTTCAGACTTACTTGAATCTTGGCCCACACTCCCGTAGTAGCATGCTAGAGACCTAGAAACATTGTTCAGTGAAAGCAATAGAAATAGCATGGTCTAGGAATACCACACCTTTTGGAGCCATCTACAAGTTAGACAAGCTAAACATCTTTTTGTTATCTGATTCATTGCTTTTAGTGCCTTCTCTCTCCATGTGACAAGCACTGATCCATGACTAATCCTTCTTCAGTTCTTCTGCTTCATGACATGTAGTCATGGTTGCTGCTTTGATTCACCTCTGTTTTGTTTTGATCTTTCTCCCCCAACCCCACCCTCATTACCTGACCCCCAATGTCAGTCAAGAACCATTCTACTGAACTTAATAGAAACTAGACTCTTAAGATATTTTCTTATGTTGTGACTGATTTCCTTTGAGAGGAATATACCAAATTCATTTTTAAGGCAGTCCATTTTCCCCTCTTAATTGCTTTATCTTGGGCTAAAACACTGTTAGTAACAGAGAGAATCGCTTTGGAACTTTTCCTTGAACATACAGGAAATACATATTAAATACATTGCATACACATTAATATGAATTTCATCTCCAAGCCATTAACTCCCAGGCCAACCTCCAGCTTCCCTCAGGATGGGGAGCCTTGAAAGCTAATTGGTGAATGCACATAAGCTTCAGTCTTGAAGGACATTGTTCATTTCATTACTTGTGCTGTGCTGAATATGGGAGGATACTGCTAGGTGATAAAATGCACAGAAGCAGAAGATGCACTTGGCAAAAAAAAAAGAAAAGCTTGAAGAATGCTCAGCCACCATACAATGATGCCATCCTGCAGTCATATGTTATAAGACTTTCTAAAATATATTCAGCTCTGGGTTGACTAAACAACCACCAAACAAACTTGAAAATATGTAACAGACTTAAATGCCTCTGGAGTTCTAGAGGGTTTTTGCTACCAGCTGTCCATTGGCTCTGAGCCTAATGACTACAGTATATTGAAAAACAATCCCTGTTCTGTCCCAGTAATCCAGGTAATAGAATATCATTATTTAAACCTTTTCTTTTTCTTGCAAATGCAGTTTGAAAAACATTTTGTATTGTCATGTCATAAATTTTAATTCCTTTTTCAAATTGATACCCTTCTAATTTCTAATTATTTTAGTTGTTTATTTTTGAGTCTTTTAAAGGGCATCACACTCTTTTCTCTTAGATCTGTATATTACATTTAACTATTTTTCTCTTCTTCTATATTGTATTCTTCCTAATATATTTTTATTGCTTTAATCTTTTTTCCTATATGGTCCCTATGCAGTAGGGACTGAGCAACATGCAGTATTCTGGATGTAATTGCAACAGGGTAATGAAGAATGGCACTATTACCTTTCTTGTCCTACATATGATCCTTTACCTATCCATTCAAAAAAATCATTGGTAAGACTTCTCTATTGAGTTTAAAAAGGGTAATTTATAGCATGTATCCATCCTTTAAACATGAGAAATAAGAATGGATATTTCTCTTAACTTTACACTTGGGATAAGTATATTTTTTCACCTTCTGTAAAAACTATTTTTTCCTTTAGGAAAGTAAGTTTATTTACTATTTTTTATTAGATGCTTGTGTGCCTTGTGACACACAAGGCAACCCTGTCTTTCCACCTCTGTCTAATGCCACATTTTTGCTCTATTACAGTCTGTTTCCATGACAGCAGCATCTTTCTCAATGGTTTTCTTAAAAGTTATCTGGTATCCTCCTCCATTTCTTTTTCCAGCTGGTGGTTTCCAGTCAAGGGCTTGTCTATGAATATAGTTTTTTTTTTATGATATCCATACATGTCCAAACAAAGGTCTTTTTTCCTGAATCATTGTCTGTGCTGTCTGCTGGCCAGCCCTTTGTAAAACTGATATCAAATATTCTTCACAAGCAACTCCGATAGAATGCATTATGTTTCTTATTGTGGGTTTCTAGCATTTGCCAAGTTTCAGAAACATAGAACAATGTAGGTATCACAAATGGCATTATGTATAATTTTATCTTGGTTCTTATGTGAATCTCCTTATTTTTCCAGATATTTGCCAGTCTCAAAAAGTCTCCACTTGCCTTTCCAATTCTTGCTTGCACCACTTTATGGAGTTGGCAATCAGCACCAATTGTGCTTCCAAGATATACAAACTCGCTAAGCATGCCATATCCTTTACTGTCGGACACACATGCACCATGAGTGCTGACTCCTTTTTCAACAATCATGACTTTCATTTTCTTTTGGCTGATCCTTGATCCTACTTTGGCAGCCTCACCTTTGACGTTGATAGAGGGGTTTTTCATAGTATCATCTGTGTCCACCAGAACAATGTCCTCTGCAAAGTTGAGATCTTGATGTTTTTCTCTACTCCACATAATTCCTGTATTTTCCTTTGATGTTACTTTTGTGTCACATAATCTATCGCAATGCAGAAGAGAAAAAATGCATCCCAGTTGTACTTCAATGATGATATCAAACCAGTTAGTCTTTCCACTTTCTGTTCTTAAACAGCATTTTTCAACCTTCATACAGCATCTGAATCAGTGACACTATCTTTCTAGGAAGCCCATGTTGTTACAAGATCTTCCATAGCAACACTCTATTAATGCAGTTAACAGCTTTGATGAAATGTGTAAAGTTCAAATCTTCATTGGTAATCTTTCCTCAGTCAATTGACCCAGAGTAAAGATGTGAGGTATACATGATCTTTAAAGTCTAAAGCCTGCTTGCTTAGTACAGAGTTTCTTTGGTAATGTAGAGATCACACCTTTCTTCCACTCCTCAGGGAAAAATTATTTCTCTCAAACTATATTGCAAAGTTTATGTATTTCATGTTCTACCACTTCCTCTCCACCTTCAAGCATTTCACAAGTGATCTTACCTTGACCACGTGCTTTGCCATTTTAGCAGCTTAATGACTTCCTCTATTTCTTTATCACCTTCTTCACATCCATTGATTGCGATTGTTGGCTCAGGTTGACTGAGCACTTCATTAAAACATTCTCACCATAATTCCTTTTGTTCTGCTTCTGTTGTTAAGAATCTTCCATCTTTTATGATACCACTGTGACTCTGAAATTGTGATAATTGCTTACACACCTGGAATAATTTCTTTGAGTCACTTCTCACTGATGCTTCTTTGGCTTCTCTTGCATTTTTTTTTGTCAAGCCATTCTCTCTTATCTTTCCCATACAACTTCTTTACTTTGTTATCATTCTCTACAGACTGCCATTGCAGCATGTGTTGTTCTTCTTGTCATGTCACCTGTGTAAAATAAGTTCAGAGTCCATTAAAAGGAGTCTGTAGCGGGGTAGACCCCTGCTTCTGCCCTGAAGGGTTAAAAACAGCCCTGGGAGGGGGCTGTGGCTGGAGAAAGCAGCTTTTAGGCTGGTCTGATTGGGGACAGTAGGCTCAGCTGTGGCCATGTTCTGATCAGGCCCAGCTGGCCCCTATAAGAGGCTGTGAGCCAGAAGCACAGTCTCTCTCTGAATGTAGAGGGAGAAGGACATGGCTACAGGGAGATAGAGACAAAGTATCTAAGTAGAGCAGGGCTGGGAACAGGCCGAAGAGCTGGGGAGCTCCAGCCTGGAAAGCCCCAGGCTGCGGCCTAGCATTGGGCTAAAAGGTACTGGGGGTTGCAGAGGGCAGCCCAGGGGTAGGCCAAGGCAGAAAGTCCAAACCCTCCTTGCCAGTGATGAGTAGGCTGATACTGCAGTCTGCCCCAGGGCGTGGGGCTAGATGATTAGCCATATACTGAGGCGAGGTGGGAATAGTGGGTGGGGGTTCCTTGGGGAGAGGAGGCCATAAGACTGAGAGGATTACTGCTAGGAAGCAGCATCCCAGGTGAAAGGGCACCGGGTCCTGGGAGGGACACAGGGCCAGAGGACAGGTGGATCACCAGCCTGCAGAGGGTGCTCTGGAGCTGAATCGAGCTAATTCCCTGAGAGACCAGCAGAAGGCGTCGCAGGGGTGAGTCTGCACGTCTACAGGGTCATATTGACAGCTATGAGACTGAAGTTCCTTGTTTCAATACAGAACATGAATAGCAGAAGAAAAGACAGTGCCAGGTTCCCTCACAACTGCCTCCCCTACCTAGCAGGAAGACCTTTTGGTGTGAAAAAAACAGTTCAGCCACCATAACCATTCTCTCCCTTGCTGAGATTAAGTAAGGGACATAGTACCAATCTTTAAAAAAGGAAACAAAGATGACTTACTTTGATACTTGGAAAGATACTGGAAAAAACTCTTAAACATCCATTCGTAAGCACTTAGAGCAGTGGTTCCCAAACTAGGGTTCATGAACCCCTGGGGTTTGCAAAATGTTACAGGGGGGTTCCTGGGAAAAAAATCCCTAATGGCAGACAGAGCTATCCCTAAGAACCCCAGGCAGCACAGGGCCAGCAGCCTGGAGCCCCTGGACTTCCAAGAGCTAAGCAGATCAAAGCAAGCATATCTACCACTCTGAGGAGATTTAAACTTCAAGATTCCTTAGAAGAAATGGAAAAGAAGATGGATATTTTTTCCTGTTTTTAAAATTAAATAGGCCGCTAGTATAGTTTTTAAATTATGAAGAACAAGTTTAAGCTTTGTTGTAACGTGCGTTGTTTGTCTGGACTGCTCAAGACATGAATGCTTGCGTAGGAGGAACTCTTTGAGTTGGCTTCTTAAATACCTTCATGCTGTTTCACATCTGATACTCCTTGACGAAACATAGGAGCCTTGTCTCATAACAGGCTTATTCAAAGTGATACAAGCTACAAAAGTGAGATCTTGGAAGAGAGTGTTGCCATTTTCATTCTGTAATAAAAATACTGTAATGATAAATAAATAATAATAAATAGTGTCAAGTATCAGAGGGGTAGCTGGGTTAGTCTGGATCTGTAAAAAGCAACAAAGAGTCCTGTGGCTCCTTATAGACTAATTGACATCTTGGAGTATAAGCTTTTGTGGGTGAATACCCTCTTCATCAGACGCATGTCATGGAAACTTCAAGAGGCAGGTATAAATATGCAGGCAAGAATCAGTCTAGAGATAACGAGGTTAGTTCAATCAGGGAGGATGATGCCCAATTCTAGCAGTTGAGGTGTGAAATAGTGTGTAATAAGCATGTCATAAAAACAAATTTTGTATTTCCAGGATCACTGCCTTTATAATTTATGTTCAGGTAGAGGAGAAAAATCACTGGAAATATTCATTTTCAGGAAGGGGTTCACGAGACTTGACATTTTAGTGAAAGGGGTTCACAGGTGGTTAAAGTTTGGGAACCACTGACTTAGAGGATAGTAGGGTAATAAGGAATTGTCATCATGGATTTGTCAAGAACAAATCATGCCCAGCCAACCTGATTTCCTTCTTTTGGCAAAGTTATTGGCCTAATGGGTAGGTGGGAAGCAGCAGATATGATATATCTTGATTTTAATCAGAGTTGTATCACATTCCTATATGGCAATCTTTTAAGCAAACTAGGTAAACATGGTCTAGATTAAATTATTCTAAGGGGTTAAGGAGATGCTTAAGGAGGCCTCCACATCCCATTCTACCTACAAAGTCTGGAGGAGGAGCCTCGAAAGGGAAACTGAGTAGCTCATTGGCAGGCAGACAATGGCAGTGAGATACCCTGCACTCTGAGCTGCTGAGAAGGAGCACCACAGGAGCTCTTGCTCTCTGAGGCCTTGCTATGGGGACATGACCAAGCCTACAAAGGAGGACCCCTTGGCTTTCTGAAGGTAGAGGCTGTATCTTTGTGTTTTAGTTTACTCTGTGCAAGTAGAAGGGACTGGTATGATATAGTCATGGGAGGCAGCTTCTTAGCACCCCAGGGTGCAGGACTTAACTGCATACCATTGGACCCTGGATCAGACCCCAGTGGAGGGATTGGGCCCAGGCTCCCCTGCCATCCCCTTAAGAGGGAAAATGATGGAGTCTATTCATTGGCAGGGAACCTAGTTGGGGGAATACTCTCTTGGTAAAAGTGTCCGACCACAAGACCCCAACCCCAGGAGGAAGCCCTGAATTTCTTGTTGAATTCCGAAGACTTCCTGATTGCCGGACTCACATTTACCCCAAAAAGAGGTGGACTTGAAAGTGTGACCTGGCTGTAGTGTTAAGTCACTGAAAGGACAGACCACTGTAGGGGAACACCCAGAAGGAAGACAAGCTGCCACACCTTCGCCCAACCACTAGGCAGCACTGGGGGTGAGTGTCCTCCATCACAGGTGTGTGCAGAACTGGTTGAAAGACTGTATTCAAAGAGTAGTTATCAGTGGTTCACTGTCTAGCTGAGAGGAGTCCAGCAAGGCTTAGTCCTAAATCCAGGGTAATTCAATATTTTAATTAATGAGTTGGATAATGGAGTGGACAACACGCTTATAATTTTTTCAGATGACACAAAGCTGTCAGGGGTTAGAAACACGTTGGAGGACAGGATTAGAATTCAAATGGACATTGACAAATTAAACAGTCTGAAATCAGCAAGATGACATTAAATAAAGGCAAGTGCAAAATACTACACTTAAGAAGGGAAAAAAACCAAATGCAAAATTACAAAATGGGGATTAACTGAGTAGTTAATTGTCCTGCTCTATTCTGCACTGGGAAGGCCTCAGCTGGAGTCGTGTGTCAAGTTCTGGGCATCACACTTAAGGAAAGATTTGGACAAAATAGAGTCCAGAGAAGAGCAACAAAAATGATAAATTAATAAAACCTGACTGTAACAGGGCGGGACTCACTCCTGCTGGTCGGAATTAGCATTTCCAGCGTCCAGAGCACGCTCTGCAGGCTGGTGTCCTGCTGCCGCTGGCCCCCTGTGTCCCTTCCAGGGGAACCCCCAACCCTCTATCCCCACCTTGATTCAGTCATGGGCTACTGCCAGTCACTATCTAGCCCCCACTCACTAGGGCAGACTGCAATGTAAAAGCCACTCATCATAGGCAAGCAGGGTTTGGACCTGCTGCCTCTGCCTACCTGTGGGCTGCCTCCTGCAACCTCAGTACCTAATTAGCCTTCCACTAGGCCACAGCCTGGAGGTTTCCAGGCTGGAACTCCCCAGCTCCCTTGGCCTTCCCCCACCCCTGCTCCACTCTTAAGTACCATCTGTCAGCTCCCTACAGCCAGGTCTCTCCCTCTCAAAGCTAGAGAGAGTTTGTCTCTGGTTTCTGGCCCCAGCCATCTTATAAGGGCCAGCTGGGCCCTGATTAAGCTGGCCACAGCTGTGGTCAGCTACCCACTCAGCTTCCCCAGCCCTTCTTAGTCCCTTTTACCCTGCTGCAGCCCTCTCCAGGGCTGCTTTCACCCTTCCAGGGCCAGAGTAGGTGACCATCTCGCTACACTGACTCATGAGGAAAGGTAAAAAAGCTGGGCATGTTTCATCTTGAAAAAAGAAGACTGAGCCGGAGGACCTTATACCAGTCTTCAAATATCTTAAGCACTGTTATAAAGAGGATTGTTCTCCATGTCCACGAAAGGTACGACAAGAAGTAATGGGTTTAATCTGCAGAAAGGGAGATTTGTTAGATATTAGGAAAGGCTTTCTAACGATAAGGGTAGTTAAGCTCTGGAACAGACTTCCAAGGGAGGCTGTTGAATCCTCATCATTGGAAGTTTTTAAGAACAGGTTGGACAGTCACCAGTTGGGGATGGTGTGGGTTTACTTCATCTTACCTCAGTTCAGGGGGCTGGACTTAAGGGCCTCTCAAGATCCTTTCCTGCTCTGCATTTCTATGGTTCTATGTGAATTGCAGTGATGAGGACACAAGAAATGGACTGAAACCACCTCTTTGCTTCATGTAGCACTGCCAGATAACCATCAACATGTTAATGTTAACAATTTTATACTGTACCAATCAAGGCTATAAATGAGTCAGTGACCTAAATGTGAATAGTTCTGTAACCCATTACTAACCTCCAGTGCATTCAGTCCTTTTCATATACTACTTTTTCTTGTTTTCAAAATGAATGTATCTATTACACACAACTTTTCATTTTGCTGTGGCTTCATAATATTTGGAAGGTGGCTAATAAACGATTTCTCTCAGACCTTTGCAGACTAGTAATCTTGTACTTAGAAAAAACAGCGTGGAGAAATATTCTAAAATGCAGCAGTTAGAAATAAATTATTCAAATGCAGTTATATTTGTATGGTAGTGGGACTTCTGGTTCTCCTGGGACTTCTTAAAGAAACCTGAAAATAACTAAAGGTGTAGTATGCACAGTAACAGAAGTCTGATCAAATGTTCAGTAGTAAGATAAAAAAATAGGCTCCTAGATTAACTTGCTCCTTGAAACCTTTTTCTAGCTGTAAATATACCCAATAGTGTGAGATTAATGGACTTTATTCTTATTGGGACTAAATGAGTTAGAGCACCTCAGGAAACATTCAAAATGTACGCATGTCATAGAATCATAGAAATGTAATGCTGGAAGGAACCTTGGAAATAATCAAATCCAGCCCCTTGAATAGTGACAGGACCAAGTATACCTAGAATATTGTATAGCAATGCAAACTGGCCACTAATCACAACAAGACACTTCTTTCTTCTTCTTTTTAATCAGACTACGTGAGAGTTTAGTTTGCTACATACACTAGGGGCATGAGCAAGCGTGTCTCAGTTACATGTGTATTTATATTTAGTCAGAGATACACGTTTTATCTATCAATATTTATATACAACTCTATGCATATACTCAAATATTAATAGCTTGTTCAGTAGCTGACAATCACACCTGCCTGTTTGTCAGTATTTAACTAATACCCCAGCATGTACTCTTTGGCATTGTACTCTTAGGTTGTTTAAACCAAGGAGCTGGGTAAGTGAAAATCACTGGGAGTTTTGCTTTATTAAGGAAGATAAGTAAGGACTGCAAGACATGGCACCATTATTGTAATGTATCCCCCTCTCCCTTGTAAGCCAGCTATGTTAGGAAATGTGGCACTTGTTGCAGTGGCTGGACCAGAGGCAGCTCTAGGTATTTTGCCCCCCCAAGCACGATAGGCGGGCTGCCTTTGGCGGCTTGCCTGTGGGATGTCCCCGGTCCTGCAGGTTTGGCGGCACGCCTGCGGGAGGTCTGCCAAAGTCGCGGGACCAGCGGACCCTCCGCAGGCATGCCGTCGAAGGCAACCTGCCTGCCACCCTCGTGGCGACCGGCAGAGCACCCCTTGTGGCTTGCCGTCCCAGGCACGTGCTTGGCGTGCTGGTGCCTAGAGCCAACCCTGAGCTGGACTGTCTACTGCACTGTTGTGGGCAAATTCCAGTTTGGGTCATTACATTCTCTCTACATCAGGGACAGGATCTGATCATCCTTTGGACAGGTGCACGTAGGAAAGCACAAAGAGCCTCTTCATCTCTTTACATTCTCTATACAAGGCCCAGTTAAAATGGCAGAGTTGGGCACAAGCACTGAGGAAGGGGGTCAAGCTGCACCTTGCTGAGGACTTATGCAGCCTGCACAGTACCTGAAACATTGGGGCCTCCGAGGGAGCAAATAAGCCTCCCCAGACTCCCTTTGGACCAATGGGGCTCCACTCTGCCTGCCTGTCTGTCATCAAGCTAGTGTGAGTATAAAGAGGAGGTAACAGCACAGGTGTGTCTGAGCCATGCCAAGTACATACCCACCGATATGAGGTAGGTTTGCAGGCTCAGTCATACCTCCACAGCTGCTACTCATGCTACCAGAGCTACACTGCTATTTATACATACACTAACTCAATGACAGCTTGCGTGAGTATATTTACACAAGCAGGGGAATCACCTGTACCTCATAGTGTAGACATAGCCTCAGTGGTTCAGTGCAACCGTTTGGCTCTAAATACTCAACAGTTTCGTTTGGATCTGGTATCATTTTTCCTTTCCAGACCTAGTATGACCCAGTGTTGCCATGCACTATTAAAACAGCTTCATATTCATATTCTGACCTAGGAAGTGTGTAATGAATCCATGTGCTGCAGACAACAGACACAAACTACTAGACAAATCACAAACATCTTGGGATAGGGAGCCAGGAGTAGAATGCATTGTTTTAGCTCACCAAAGACAAGCATTTTTCAGGGCAGCCTCAGGATATCTCCTGTAACTAGGGTTGCCAGGTGTCTGGTTTTCGACCAGAACACTCAGTCGAAAAGGGACCCTTGCAGCTCCAGTCAGCACTGCTCCACGTGCATCAGGATTTTCCACAAGCTTTCCATAATGATACAGGGAAGGGACCCAATTCTGTGGTGATGTAAACCCGATGCCATCACCGGGTGTGTGTGAGATGTAAAGTCGGTGCAGAATTTGGCTAATGATGGCAACCACATTTTAAAAGAAAAATCAATTAAATGAAACACATGGGAATTTTTTTTTCCATGTTCTGTAACTGCCTTAGTGCTTGTGAAGCTGTTTAAGCCCCAGCTCATACTGCACATGAGAGCAATATAATCTCTCATGTAAAATACTGACTGTGATTTGTTCCTTGAGTGCAAAGAATAAAGTAACAATTAGGTTTTAACATATTATCATAGAATATTTGGATTTAGTAGTAAACTTAACCTTGAGCCAAGGACCTGCTAGGTGGATTGGGACGTATCTTGCTTTTTAACAGCAAGACCTAACAAATGATGTTCTCTTGGACCATAGTATCACTTATGTTCCAAAGTCTGGACTACACAAGTGTGGCATGCCCTTGGTACGTTGTTGCTTAAAATAATGAAAAGAAAATCTCAACATTCAAGTCCCTAATATTTTTGAATAGCTTTTAATTAAAAATAAATTCAAATTATTATATTCTGATGAATGACTGTACAGTGATAGACAGCTGTGGGTGTTTGCAATTGGCTATGCTTCAGTGTGTCTGTATTATCTGTAATTAGAGCAGGGCTAAAACCTGAGCTGATTTCCCGCCCCGCCAAAGTTTGTGTGTGTTTAGATTGGAGGGTTTGTTTTGACTGCTTATAGAATGGCTAATAGCAGTGTTCAGATCTACATGTGGACTTCCACAAAGTTTGGAAGTATTTAGGTCCAATTCAGCATCGCATATTGGTATGTACTTAAATTCATCCCTGTGGAGCACAACACTTCAGCTGAATTTAAGCATGTGCTTAAAATTAATGAGATTTAAGCCTAGGCTTAAAGGTAAGTACTTAAATCATGTGCTGACCTATGGCTTAGCTCTGCGGGTCTGGTTAGGCCTATCTGTATGTTGAGTAATATAAACAAAAGTAATTATAATCCAGAAAAGATTAAGAATTTATCATCAGAATTTTGTAAAATCACTAGAACCTTTAACCTTCTTGTTCTTTATGTGAATTCACCAGAGCTGTTCCCAGCAATGAAATTCATGGACCCCAGACAGTGGATGGGGCAAAAATTGCTTGTCACGGAACTAAGTGGTAGAACTTCTGTAATTTTGAGTGTCTAGGTGCCATGAAAGTGGAAGAAACCTGAATCACTCTAGAATAAGGCTGGAAAATAGTACAATTGATGGAACCTACTATAATCTCCTAATTACATTCCTATTTGTGGTTCTCTCTACATGACATTAGATGCCTTAATCGGTTGGTTTCATCAGCCCTCACAGAGAGGGTACCAATCACAACACATCATACGTGTTGTTCTAGCTGCTTCTTCAGCCACCCACTGGCCAAGCTATCAGTGGTACTGGAACCTGACTGGCATAATGTGCTGCAGCCTAGAACCCCTGAGCAATCCTCCAGCCTCAGCCTCCCAAGTAGGTGGGATTACAGGGGTGCACCACCATGCCTGACTAGCTGCCTTAATAGAATCATTATAATAATAATAAACCTCTTTGTTTAAAATGGCATGTGATGTATAAAGCCCACACTGGCTGAGAAGGGGTTAACTGAAGCCTGAGATCTCTGTTAGTGCCACCTTGTTACACCTGAAGTATATATCAGGCTCGAAAGGAGCTAAAAGGAAGTAGTTCAGAGCAGTTGGAGGATGGAGACCAAGGAGGGGAGGGGTCTGGAGTTCAGACTCTGTGGGAAGGGCCTAACAGGAGCCAGGCAGAGAGAGAATTGTAGGAAGGCTGCAGGAGTGGCATTAACTCCTATCATGGAACTCAAAAAAGGAGCAACATTCCAGAGGAGCAGCCCTGTGTGTCAGCTTTCTGTAGAAGAGTGGAGAACTGAGGAGAACCTAAACTGGATTGAAGTCTCAAGCCCAAGATGGGTGGAGTTGCTGTTGTTGGGTTTGGCTGAAGGACTCCAGGGAGATGCCCTAGAGCTGTTGCTCTTGAAGAAGAGGAAGACTGAAGAGGGGCCCAAGGAAGGGCAGAAGATGTTGTGTTGATTGCATTTATTTTGTTCCACATTACTGGTTTTGGGCACTGATAATCCTGGAATGGGTGGAACTACAGTGTGACCATGCTGGAAGGCCAAGTCACCACCATCCTATACCTGAAGTCCAGAGGATAGGAATGGCAGAACAGCTGAAATATTTTGTCATGCCACAAAGGGACACTCTGAGATAGTGAGACTTTGACTCAGCACTTCTCATCCAGAGAGATTTCAAGGCTTTCAACAAATTGTACAGACATGGCTCTATTCATCTGCCACTGAAATGCAGCCACTTCTGAGGTAAAGTTTAGCAGCACTTTTTAGCCCTAAACTATATATCTAAAAGTCTGCTTAACTCTTCTTTTGCAGGATGAGGTCTCTAGTGAGTCAGAATTACCCTTCTTCCTCTTTCATCCCATGCCTTCTTAAATTGGACTCAAAGTAATTTTCAATTCTTTCAGAGTATTTGCTTTTGAAAGGAGCCCGTGTTAATGCTGAACATGTTCTTCTGAACTCCAACAAAGGAACTCAATCTGCCATTAATTCTTTGTTGCCCAGAGAGAGGGAAGATGCTTGTCTGTCCAGAGCTTTATAGTTTCCTCATGCCTAGAGATGACATGACAATCTTTCTCATTATTTGACAGCAAATTTAAAAATATTTGTCTGGAAAGAAAAGTCACCACCATAAAGATTGCACAGCATGCTGCAAGATTTAGGACATTGAGACTGTTATTTTATTATGGTGTCTTAGAGAGGAAAGCTCTTTTGTAAACAGCCCTTGTCTTTGGAAAAGACCTTTTTCTACTCCTATAATTTTTTTGTGCATTGATGACAGAGCAGGCATTAAGTCTGGGCAGAGATAATGCCAGGTGATAAATTCTTTCACTCTTGACCTCATAAATCAGTTAGCACCACTGCACATTGCTTGATGTAACAGTGTGCCATTTTTAATTTGTTACTACTGCAGAGCAAACTAAGTTTAGCACCTTAATGCCTGTTCTTTTCTGCAGTTTACAAAGCAACTTCAGCTAAAACAATACAATGAGCTATATTTATTGGGCTTATACCAACAACTAGGATGGATAGCTAAGTGGTTTGAGCATTGGTCTGCTAAACCCAAGGTAGTGAGTTCAATCCTTGAGGGGGCTATTTAGGGACTCAAGGCAAAAATCTGCTAGGGACAATAGTTGGTCCTGCTGTGAAAGCAGGAGTTTAGACTTAATGACCTTTCAAGGTCCCTTCCAGCCCTATAGGATAGGTATATTACCTATAACTGACAACATGAAAATCAAAATTGATGCCAATGTTAGTGTTGCTGCATCTAGGTGATGGCAAAAAACAATCGCATTTTTAGTATTTTTTTTATCAGCTCATAGAATGCTGTTAGTAATTCACTTGATCATCAAAAGGCCCTTACTCAGAAACATGGGACAGATATGGAGAGTTCCTAGTGTTTATAGATCCCACTTTACTCAAGCAAATAAAGTCTGATTCTCAAAAAACATATTTATAGGTAGGAATACTGCAGATCTGGATGGTCCTCTCCTTCAGAGTAGTCTGTTGGTGCAATTTTTGGGGGAAGAAACCTATGCGAGGATCACCTCATAGAGTTCTTCCCAGGTTGTTCCATCAGAGGTTGGAAGTGGGGCTTGTAGAAGGAATTAGAGGAAGAGTGGGGGAGCTTCTCTACAAAAGAGGCCTATCCTGAACTTGGTGTATCTCGCAGGAATCCAGTGACTTCTGTGTAGAACCTATATGCCTCCACACTAGTTCTGGCCCCTCGCAAGCCCTGGAGCTGCTCTATCAGAGATTCTTTGATTGGCCTGAGACCCCAACAGTGCTCTGTAGAAAAGACAACACAAACATCTGTGGAGGATGATCCAGATATTCATGTTGTCTTTTCTACAGAGCAGTGAGCTTAGGAGTCTGCTGCAAAGGGGATTGTTTTCTGAAATAGATGGCCAGCAACAGAAAAGAGAACCAGAGAGGAGGATGTAATACAATTATAGTCCTTAAGAACATAACAATGGCCATACTGGGTCAGACCAATGGTCCATCTAGCCCAGTATTCTGTCTTCCAACAATGGTCAATGCCAGGTGCTTCAGAGGGAATGAACAGAGCAGGCATCCATTCTGTCATTCTCCCAACTTCTGGCAATCAGAGACTATGGACATCCAGGGCATGAGATTACATTCTTTCCCAAATAGGTTATAGCCATTACGTTTAACATTCCAATCATATGACTCGTCCACCAACTATATTGACTTTATGCTCATAAATGAGTAATTCCAGTTCCTCTTGTTTGTTACCCAGGCTCCTCACATTGGTATAGAGACATCTGAAGAATTTCTTCTCTTCATGTCTTTAGGTTCTTTGATTCATTTTGTTGTCAACATCTTGATTTTTGTGCTAATTGAGTGCTCATATTTTCCTTCTTTTTACCATGTCCATGATATAAATGACTTTGCAGAACCACTTTATCTAGCCTTGACTTCAGTTAGGTGGTAACCAAGCAACAGATCACCTGATGGGGAACCTTGATCATCTGATGGAGGGGGATTGAGGCTTACCAGGAGGGTCAGATGATGGAGAGCACTGGAAGTTTTTAAAGGGAAAAATCTGCTCTCAGTATCTGATTCTCCAACACACAGAAGAAGGCAAGACTGAGCAGGAGGAAGGAAGGAGTAGTGGGATCCAGGAAAGGAGATCTGGGACCCCAGAAAGCAATGACCAAAACCCAAAGAACAGTCAAAAGTGGTGAGGACTCTGAGGGAGGAAATTGCATACAGGTGTTTATTATTTTGCCTAGATCTGTATATCTCCTGTGTTTTGTGTAAGTGTAAAGCATATTTGGTTTAGAAATCCCTTTGCAAAGGTGGGTATGTGTGTTACCTCAACTATCATGTATCCCTCAAGGGATAAACTCTAAACTGAATACCACTAAGGGTAGAGCTCTGGAGGGTTGTGTGAGGCTGTAGACCTCTGGGGGCAGCTGGACTCATTCCCTAGAAGTGGTACCAGCTGGAGAATGTGCCTGAGATACCAGAGCCAGAGACTCTGACTGGAGCCTGGCCAAACTCAGGGGAGCTTAGAAGCACATGGATCCAGCACATAGGTCCAAGCGGAGATGCCTGGCAAGCATTCTTGACAAGAGGTCAGCCAGGACTAGGACATCTGACAATTCATTTTATATGGACTTCTCTCTGAGGGTAACAATTTACTGTTAATAACAAGCTGGACTGGATTTACAGATGCCTACTTTACTGCATGGTGTTCTTCAAGCTGAAATAGCTTCGTTTCCAGCAGGTACACCAATATATACGCTCACCCTCAAATCCTTCCATAAAGTACCTTAGAATAGCAGCACACATTGCATGGTCTACTGCACTTCTTTTGAAAAGCTCTTTTCAAAACATTTATCTAGTCTAATCTTCTTACTTCCTTATGCAAATGATTTCAACTGTTCGCAGCCAGGTACTTAAGGTTTTATTTCCTAAGTATTCTTACATCTATTTTAAATAAAAGTCCGCTCACTGAGTGGTCATAGCTAATGTACATTTTTTTCCTCTGTTGCATCAACTTTCCTAATTACCACTCTGGATTTTCCAAAAATAAATAACCAGTGGAGGCCAATTTGGAACTCTTAACTATACTGAAAGACTGAAAATCTGGATTCAGTTCTTGGTTAAATGGCTGGGAGAGTAATGTGCCTGGTCTCTGAAGGGAGAGAAGGCCTTGCTTGTCTCAAAAGCAATTTTTATTGTCCAGTCAAATAGTAGTATTGGTGGGATCCAATGGGAGCAGAACCAAACAGAACAAGAAAATTAGTACTTGTAATGTGGGACCTTTGAGAGCGCAGAGTGGAAAGGAAATAGGGATCCTCACATCTCCAACCAGGACGTAGATAATCACATTTAAAGAGTGGAATTAACCAGTTGGATGACTAAATATCTTGGTCATAAGATTTCTTGAGGGAGGAATAAGGGTGGACTTGAAGACTTGGGGCTGCGGTTCTATTCCTGATTCTCCCAAAGATTTAATTGTGGGAATGGGAAGTTGAGGAAGTGACTTAACTTCCTCAGTAGGTTTGCAGATGACACTAAACTGGGAGGAGTGATAGATATGCTGGAGGGTAAAGATTGGATACAGAGGGGTCTAGACACATTAGAGGATTGGGCCAAAAGAAATCTGATGAGCTTCAACTAGGACAAGTGCAGAGTCCTGCACTTGGGATTCTTCCATCCTATGCACTGTTACAGACTAGGGACTGAGTGGCTAGGCAGCAGTTCAGCAGAAAAGGACCTAGGGGTTACAGTGGACGAAAAGCTGGATATGAGTCAACAGTGTGCCCTTGTTGCCAAGAAGGCTAGCAGCATTTTGGGATGTAT
The DNA here is from genome assembly GCF_025201925.1 of Gopherus flavomarginatus. Taxonomy (NCBI): domain Eukaryota; kingdom Metazoa; phylum Chordata; order Testudines; family Testudinidae; genus Gopherus; species Gopherus flavomarginatus. The sequence continues at coordinate 91,608,692 of NC_066620.1, forward strand.
AAGTAGGAGCATTGCCAGCAGATCAAGGGATGTGATCATTCCCCTCTATTCAGCATTGATGAAGCCTCATTTTCAGTAATGTGTCCAGTTTTGGGCCCCACACTACAAGAAAGATGTGGAAAAATTGGAAAGAGTCCAGCAGAGGGCAACAAAAATGAATAGGGGGCTGGAGAACATGACTTACAAGGAGAGGCTGAGGGAACTGGGGTTATTTAGTCTGCAGAAGAGAAGAATGAGGGGAGATTTGATAGCTGCTTTCAACTACCTGAAAGAGGGTTCCGAAGAGGATGGATCTAGACTGTTCTCAGTGGTAGGAGATGACAGAAGAAGGAGTAATGGTCTCAAGTTGCAGTGGGGGAGGTTTAGGTTGGATATTAGGAAAAACTTTTTCACTAGGAGGATGGTGAGGCACTGGAATGGGTTACCTAGGGAGGTAGTGGAATCTCCTTCCTTACAGGTTTTTAAGGTCCAGCTTGACAAAGCCATAGCTGGGATGATTTAGTTGGGGACTGATCCTGCTTTGAGCAGGGGCTTGGACTAGATGACCTCCTGAGATCCCTTCCTACCCTGATATTCTATGATTCAGTCCATAATTTTCTAAAGTGACCACTCTGGGCCTGATTGTTCAGAAGTGTTTAGCACCTATGCAACTCTGTTTTGGAGTCAGTGGGTTTTTTGGTGTGGAGCTGAAAATCAGACCCTATGTGTCTCAAGTTGAGCACTCAAAATCAGCTTATGGAAAATTTGCCTTCATCTCATGTTTCAATTTCTCAAGCTGTAAAATGGAGATAATGATGCTTTCTCTCACAATACACTTTTGAAGTAGTTAAATTCTTTAATGAGCATGGCACATTCTGATAGTACAGTGCTGAGTGACCTAGGAATGCCTATAAAATAAATATAGCATTGTCACTGAAAAACTGCTATGTGAAAATGGTTTGTGGGAAGCCAAGGAGATGGTCCATGATTATAGGTAGGGTGGGAGGGAAATTGTAAGTGAACTATCACAGAGATCAGTGTTGCACCCTGTCTTGTTCCCATCTCCAGCCCACTGATGTGCTATATGGTTGTGAACATGTAGAAGACACAGAGGTGGCTGGCCAAAGCCAAAGAATAGTGAATCTAAATCCAAAGAGACCAAGAAGAATGGATGATCAGGATGATAAGTAGTTTAGATAATTTAATGTAGGAAAAACTTGTAAAATAATGAGGCTAAGGTTGAAAATGACAAATGGGATGGAATTTTTATGTTTCACTGGCAATCTAAAATCACACCATATAGTCACGAAGCCTTAGAAAGAATTAGCCATGAAGGAAGTTTAGACATTTCTTTGTACTGAGGATAGAAAAGTTTACTAATGGCACAAATCAAAGCTGCAGCTGTGAGCATAGTCTAAAGAATGTTAAGCAAGCACTAGAGGGGAAATGCACTACAGGATACAAATGCTAGATTTAATTGACTACATGGTTTTCTTCCATTCTAAAATGTCACTCTGCAACCAGCATCAACTTCTCCACTCATCTGCTCTCTAGGTGGTAATAAACCCAGCTTTTGTACATGCCAAAATTGGGTTTTTTACTATTATTATTTCAGATAAATCTGCACATACATTCATGTATTGTAAAGAATTCTTAACTTATTGAACATTCCACTTGGCCATTCCATTCCAGAAAAATCTGTAACTTTGAGCTGAAGTTGTTCAAGTGTATTTCTCATCAATGCACTAAAAGAAAAAAAAATCCAAGGGGGTGGCAGGAAAGGCAACATTAACATCACAACTAATCTCCGTTCACCTGCCTTACCACTCCAGAATCACAGTACCCAGTGCACTCAGCCTCATCACCTCCTCAATGAACTCTCATTCATTTTCAACATTCAGATACCCCCATGCATCCCTTTCCTGAAAAATCATACTCAAAAAACACAACCTGGCTTCTGACCTCAGCAAGATGACGATACCTTACCAACCACCAGAAAAAACATGTACTTTAAATGTGTAGAATGTATTATTTGTACCTATAAAGAGCGATGACGCTGGAGATAAACTTGTACCTTTTGAGAGTGATTTTTTAAAGACCTGAATGCAAGACATGTGGCCATGCAAATGAAGACTGCTGCTAAGCACTCCAGTGACTGAGGTGTATTTGTTCATGGTCTGCTGTTATTACCATAATCATCCTATTTCTAACTGCATTTGCTTTCAGCTAAAACTTGGCAGATGACGTCTCAGAACTACATCCTACTCATGCTCACGCTGGTGCAGGTAGGAGAAGGGTGGCGATAGACACAAAATCTCCTGCAAAGAGTGATAAGTTCTCAGCTGCCAGGCAGAATCTCTCCATGGTGCTCTCAAGATGCATGGAGAAAGGCGTTATGGAGAGGCATGTGGTGTTCAGGAGAAGAAGTCTGTCTAGGCCCCCTCACTGTGCTTGTATGTATTTGGCTAGTGGCAGCAAGTAGTACCTGGCAATGGAAAGCACATACGCCTCTACCCCTGTCATGGTATAATTCCCCACTCTGAACCTTAGCGTCCAAAAGATGAGGTACCAGCATGAATTCCTCTAAGCTCAATTATCAGCTTAGAATCTGTAGCGCTGCCACCAACCAGGAATTCCAGTGCCTGGTACACTCTGGTCCCCCCAAAACCTTGCCCAGGGACCCCCAAGATCCAGACCCTCTGGATTTTAACACAAGGAAAGTAAACCCTTTCCCTCACCGTTGCCTCTCCCAGGCTTCCCCTCCCTGGGTTACCTTGGAAGATCACTGTGATTCAAACTCCTTGAATCTTAAACAGAGAGGAAAATGCACCTTCCCCCCTCCTTCTCTCTCCCCCTCCCAGACTCACCCTGAGAGAGACAGTAATCCTAACACAGAGAGAAATTAGCCTCTCTCTCCCCCTTCCCTCCTTTCTTCCCGCCAGTTCCCTGGTGAATCCAGACCCAGTCCCCTGGGGTCTCACCAGAATAAAAAAAAATCAGGTTCTTAAACAAGAAACTTTTAATTAAAGAGAGAAAAAACAATAAAAATTATCTTTGTAAATTTAAAATGGAATAGATACAGGGTCTTTCAGCTATAGACACTGGGAATACCCTCCCAGCCTAAGTATTCAAGTACAAATTAAAATCCTTCCAGCCAAATACACATTTGAACTCCTTCCAACCAAATACACATTTGAACTCCTCCCAGCCAAATACACATTTGCAAATAAAGAAAACAAACATAAGCCTAACTTGCTTTCTCTACCTAGTACTCGGTCCTCTGGTCAGGTGACAGCCAGGCTCACTGTTCTTGTTAACCCTTTCCAGGCAAAAGAGATATGAAGCACTTTTGTTCTATTAACTCTTACTTATCTGTTTATGACAACCCCGATATAATGCTGTCCTCAGGAGCCAAAAAATCTTACCGCGTTATAGGTGAAACCATGTTATATCAAACTTGATTTGATCCACAGGAGCATGCAGACCTTCCCTCCCCCCAGAGTGCTGCTTTACTGCGTTATATCCAAATTTGTGTTATATCGGGTTGCGTTATATCGAGGTAGAAGTGTATGTTGTGTCTGCTCAGAGAATTAGCAAAGCACACACTGAGCACAGTGTCCAAGTGCACCTTGTAGACTCATGTCTGGTACCAGTAGGTTTCTTTTTAAGAGAATACTTTGGCCAGCATCTCTGCTCCCCGTTCCTACATTACCTTGCTGGCACCATGACAAAATCTGACATAAGGCTGGTGCAGCCCGCACCCAAGGCTGCTCGGGGAAGGATTACATTCAGGGAGGAACTCTCTTTCCTGGAATGCAGCCTGTCCAGAAGGGCTGCAGGGTTTTACTGCAGCTCACTCAGGCCTGTAGCTAAATGCTGCAATGTAGCCTTATATTATCAATTAGCTATTGCCATTTGGCGACAGCATGGCCTACCACGCATCTCTATACAGTTAGGGAATTTTTCAGAGGGTTTTCTCCTTACCCTTCTGAAAATAGGACTAAAAGTCTCCTTTCAGGCTTCCTAAAATAATGCTTAGTACTTCAGAAAGTCATTGCTTGGACTTATAAAAGCTGAGTAATTCAGAGTTACAGCTGAACCTGCAGGGTCAGAATCTCGTTTCAGTTACGGCAGTGTAAGCCCCATGTAACTGCTACAGCCATGCCCATGATGACATAAGAATTTGGCTCCCGGACTGTGTTTTTTAAATTTATTTGGACTCCTGTTTATACAGTTGTTAGGTAACCAGGAATATGTTTAAATATTTGTGGTTTTAATCTAGTATTGCATTAATTATATAATTTATAGTGGTTTATGTACTGTTTCACAACTAGTAAACCACAGTACCTACTGTTTCATTTACATGCTTATTTCTGTGTTCACAGCATTCTCAGCCTCTGTGTGTATGTGTGTGTGTATGTATGTATATATATATATATATATATATAAAATAAAAAAAATTATAAACTAAGAATACTCCCTTGGCCTTCACTTACACCACTTTTTAATTTAATTTTCATTATTAATTTTATAGTTGCTCTTTTCATTTTTCCATTTTGGAATGTGTGAAGGCCAGAGTCTCAGCCTTGGTTTTCCAGCTCAGATCCCCCTAGATGTCATTTTCAGCAAAACCTTTAACCTTATTTCACCTTTTTCCCTTGAGGTTGACTTGGGAATAGTTTGCTGGCATTTTTCACAGATGCTGATGCATTGTTACATTTAGTGATCAGGATGCACTGTTGACAACGTGAAACATGGATTTCAGGAATGGGCTAGATACTACAATGTTGCCTGAGGGGTTCATGTTATGTTATAAATTATCGAAATGCTCTGACTTTTTTAGATGGAATTTCATTGGGTATGCAGTAGAGAGAGGAGCCAAAACTCTTGGTAAAAGGTTTCCTGTCCAATCTTGGGTTTATCAATTTACTCGGCTTCTGAGCAGGACATGCCTTTTCTTATATGTGTGTCACCTGTTGCACCTGGCTGCTGTCTGTTCAAACTCTTCTCTGGAGGAAAATGCCACCTTATGAGTATACAGATTTTTTTTGAGTGTCTCAGAAATCATGTCTAATGTCATTTGAATTCTCTTTGACTTCCTGACATTTTGAAACAAGCAGCATTCCATATAGAGGGGAAAAAACATTGAACAATGTAGAAACTATGTGACAGATATAATATGTGGATTTGCATTTTAGAGATTAAAATTAGTTTTATTTAATTCTTCAACCTCAATATCCATTGTTAAGATTGTGTTAGTCATGGGTATTTTTAGTAAAAGTCATGGACTGGTCATGGGCAGTAAACAAAAATTCATGGCCCGTGACCTGTTAATGACTTGTACTATATACCCCAACTAAATCTTGGGTGCTCTGGGGCAGGCAATGGCAAGCTGAAACTCCCACTGGTGCTGGAAAGTGGCATGCAGCCTGGGGTCCCTGCTGCTTCTGGGGGGCAGGGAGCATGGCAGCCCCAGACTGCCACTGCTTCTGGGGGGATGGGGTGGGGCGCAGTGGCTCAAGACTGCCCTAGCAGCAGTTGGTGCAGCTGGCCTAGGAGCTGCCCATGTTGCTTGGGCAGCCCCCAGACCAACTGCACCCACCGCAGCAGAAGTCACAGAGGTTCCAGAAAGTCATGGAACCTATGACCTCCGTGACAGACTCACAGACTTATCCACTGTGTGCAGCTAGAGGCTGTTGAGTTTCATGCAGCACCTGTCTTTAGCAAAACACTGAACATATGACCTTAGGATACTTCCTTTTTTGATTCTGACTTTATAGTGAACTAAAAGTGTGTGTGTGTGTGGAGAGTTACACCCTGTCACGCCACCCCAATATTCACCACTGTCATGTAATTATGATATGTCTTACACAAAGTATGCCTTGTGAGGTGTCATTCTAAAACTCTTGATCTGCTAGATATTTGGATTGTATGTGCTATTGTCATATGTGAAGTTATGAAGTTTGGCTATGTATGTGTTGCTGAAACATGTCCTAAAGTTGAAAACACTCACAAGCAGCGTTTGAGGAACAACAGTCAAAAGGCCAAACAATGTTAATGGCTTATTGAGCAAATGCACACAAACACAAAGATTACTGCAGAAACTGTGTACAATAGAAATCTCTCAGAGATAGCAGTACACTAGGAATGGTAGATATGCTGGAGGGTAGGGATAGGATACAGATGGACCAAGACAAATTAGAGGATTAGGCCAAAAGAAATCTGATGAGATTCAACAAGGACAGTTGCAGAGTCCTGCATTTAGGGCGGAAGAATCCCATGCACTGCTGCAGACTAGGGACTGAATGGCTAGGCAGCAGTTTTGCAGAAAAGGACCTAGGGGTTACAGTGAACGAGAAGCTGGATATGAGTCAACAGTGTGCCACTGTTGTTGTTCTTCTGTCCTTCTGATACTCACATGATGAACTCTGAAAATGGATGGGATACAAATATTCAAGCATGGTTTCTCATTTCTGGGTATATTCTATTTACATTTTATAGTCTCTTTCTATGTAGCTTATAGTTAAACCAGAGAGAACTGAGATAAGAGAGAAAAATCACCCTCCATCTCCTGTGCTTAAGATTTCTTTATTGCAACATGCTACCAACAGTTGAGAATTCATCAATTTCATAAAAAAATTACTTGTTCTATGGCATTAGTAATCTTGACCATATAATGTTTATATTTCCTGCCATTCAGCTGCATGTTGTAATTTTACCACATCCTTCTATCATGGCATTCCCATTCCAACCCCATTTTATTCTCTAGTTCTAGCACTAAATTTGATCTGATTGTTGCCATCACTTTTACTTTGAAAGGCATCAGGACACTCTCTCCAAGGCCCTATCAGAACTGTGAAGATCCTAGAGGATGCTGATTATACACAGCAACAAGTTTTCTATCGTCCATGTAGTAAGGAAAAATTGTGATATTTCTCAAAATAGTTTGTGTGTGAATGAACTAATTAAGGGCCTGATTCTACCAATACTTACCACCACTTATCATGCCTACTATAGGACCTACTTCATTGACGTCGAAGGGGGTCTTTTAGTTGATTTCAATGGGCTTTGGATTAGGCCCAGGGTGAGTAGTAAATTGTGTGAACTTTTTTTGGCAAAAAATAAATTTACCAAAAAAAGCCTGTGGGGGCATTGAAGCTGTTTTACAGATTTTGGTCAAATTCAGTGTATAATTTCTGTCAGAAAAAGAGTGCATTTTTTTTCATTGACACAGTTCATTCTGACCATTTTGAAAACAAAATGTATTGACTTTTCATTTTGAAATATTTTATTTTCAAATTTTGCTATATTTTTATTAAAAAACACACAGAAAAAGGGTGAAAAACACCTGAGGATGAAACAAAAACAACACACAGAATTGACTGAAAAACACCCCAGAAACTAAATAAAAACATGCAAAACATTGTTTAGTTTTGTGTTTCTCAACCCAGCACAAAAAATTTAGGGGCTTCTTGTTTTCTCAAGAAAACCTGAAAAAAATTACTTTTGGTTCAAAATGAAATGATCCCTCACTCCATCTCCCAGTTTTGGCTCCTGGGCCAAAAAAATCAATTATTCTCTCAGTTCTTGTGAACAGTCCCAATGATTTCATTGGAACTACTCACAGGAGCAAGCACTGCTCCTGGTAGTAAGTATTGGCAGTTTTGGGACTTTTATAAAACAATAACATAATTTGATCACCTGCAGGTGGTAAATACTGTAATATGAAGTCGTTAGTCAAACTGAGAGGTGGTTATAAAATGCTTAATTTTTAGAAGTGTAAGGAACAGCTGTAGTGCCAGTTAAATCTGAGAGAAAACGAAAGCACATTGCAGTATCAAAAACTACTAAAAGTATTATCTATATAGAGATGTCACAGCTATCGTGTCCCAAGCACCACATGAAGCATCGATCCATTACCAATGAGCTCATGTGTATAGCACTCATAAAGTACTGCACTTAGGAAGGAAAAATAACACGCACAACTACAAAATGGGGAATGACTGGCTAGATGGTGGTACTGCTGAAAAAATGATGTTGGGGTTATCATGGATCACAAATTGAACATGAATCAGTTGTGAAAAAGGCTAGTGGTTGTCCTTGACTTGCTAACACCAACCCAGCAGTAACCGCTAGGCCAGATTGCCCACACTCTGGTCCCTCACAACTGCTCAAAACATTTGAGAGATTAGTTCAGTCAGGTAGTAAATATATTGTAAGGTCACACAGATCCTTAAGTGAAACAGCTTTTCACACAATTAGACAAATCCATAAAATAGGGGGTTGGAACCCACACTGGGGAAAATCACCATGGCTCCTTTGACTTCAGTGGCACTTGAACAATATTTGATCAAAACTCCTTTTAATTTTTACACACACTTCCTACATTTTTCTCTTTCTGTCAATCCAGCACCTTTCACAGGCAATGAATTTACATTAAAAAAAAGAAAGTAAGTCTTGGTACAGTAATTTAAGTGATATTTTTATATTTCCTATAGTCATTTACAAGCCTAGAAGAAAATGTGGTAATTAACAATCTGAACTTTATTGTATGTTTCCAAGTAATACACTATTTAGCTTCAGAGGGGTAGCCGTGTTAGTCTGGATCTGTAAAAGCAGCAAAGAATCCTGTGGCACCTTATAGACTAACAGACGTTTTAGAGCATGAGCTTTCGTGGGTGAAAACACACTTCACCCATGAAAGCTCATGCTCCAAAACGTCTGTTAGTCTATAAGGTGCCACAGGATTCTTTGCTGCTTTTATTATTTAGCTTTACATGTAAGCACTAAGGACTTTCTAAATATATTGTGTTTATAGCAGTTCATTTTAGACCTGTGGCCATAACAGATGGGTTTTTTTAATTTGATGGCTGAACTGAAAAGTTTAAATAAAAAGTTTCAAGTAAGACATAGTGTTTCATTTGAACTGAAATGAAACGTTTCATATTTTTGGGGGGGCTTTTTAAAAATTGTATTTTTAAAAATATGCAAAAGTGGAACAATGTCTTGAATCAAAATGCTTTCACTAGAAAACAAAACCTTTTGATATTTTTGGATTTTTATCTCTTTTTTTTAAACAATTTGTTAAATTTGACTTGAATTTTCAAATTGTGTCAATCAACCCAAATATACAGTTTTCAGCCAAAAAAAAAAAAAAGTTTCATGTGAAAATTTTAGGTCATTTATTGCTAGAATCTTGCATCCTTATTCACACTGAGTGGTGCCTCACTCCCTGAATAGTCCCATTATCTGTTCATCCATTAAGGTACTACTAACATGAGTAAGGGAATCAGAATCTGGCCCTCCATCCGATCAATCTAATCTGAACTGTAAATGAGTAAAATGTATACTCGAAATAAAATAGATATGAGTGTGCACCATAGTCAAGTTATCGTTGCTGTTAGAAACTTAGCTCCTACTTGTCTGAGCTCTTAAACACCAGCTGAGGTCTCAACCCTGCAAACACTCAGGGATGTTAGTAACTTTACTCAGGTGAGCAGTGCTGTGGGAACTACTTGAAGGTCTGTGTTTACAGAATTAGGCCTTTAGTGTATTAGGTCCTTTATTCTATTCCATCTAGATTTAAGTTTTGCCTTCCAACCTGTTCAATGTTGATTTTTATTCTCCAAGCAAGTGTGAGGGAGAGGGGGGGGGAGAGAGAGAGAGAGAGAGAGAGACACTTCATCTTCCTGACAGTAAAACAACTAACAGCCTTTCAGCTTCAATCACAAGAAGAAGTAGTTTACAGACTACTAAAATCCCTAAAAGACCACAGAATGGCTAATATTTTTTGTAGGTATTTTCTATTGCTTCTAAAAGACTCCCATGAAAATGGTAGGCTGTGTTTTTCCCGTTATGTAGATCCTTCTGTAAACTGAAATTTTCTAATCGATTTACACTATAATTCTTTGAAATAAAATTCTGACCATCTACACTGTGTGTGATAGCATTAACTATGCTGCTTGCACATACTGGCATGTTTGCTACACACCTGCCTATCTTGCCCTGTTAAAATATGCTACTGTGGGAATTGGCCTGCCTGTGTTTGGATGTATGGCAGCATTTTGGTGGGTGCTTTTATCATCAGCTGTATTCCTTCCTGATTCATCTTCTCCATCTGAGATAATGCCATCAAGCTTTATCATCTGTGCCATGTCATAGAGAGACCTTGTCACTGGTAGGTTTTCCCGACTGTTATTCTATCAGTTCTGGTCTTAGAAGCATCCCCCAGTGCAACAGATTTCATTCTATCCATCTTTTAAGTCAGTTATCTTGTTGTCACTGATAGATCAGAGCGCCTTTAATCTTTTTAATTGGAAACACCTAGTTAGGGGGTATTATGGCATTGAAGTACAGGAGGGTTTAATGCCTCAGTTTGATAGGTGGGATGTTTTATGAGAGTCTTGAGTCAACTGATGACTTGCATATCTCCTCCTCTTTTTCCCTCCACCTCATTTCAGGATATGGAAAACAGATCTGTTAGGGGTTGTTTCATTGTGATTGATTGTACTAGATAGACTGTGCTGTAAGAAAATAGGAAATTGGCCTAATGAAAAGAATTGAACTTTCACCAGCACACTCACTAAGTGAGTCATGAATCAGATACTACACGAGCCACAGAACTTCCTGTTGTTTGTAAGAAATGCCCATTAATTCTCCCAGTGAGTTACAGATCAGTGACTTGCCAGAGGGTGGCAATGAATGGGCTGAAGGGACACTTATCTAGGTTTTCCACTTAATGGTTGGAGTTGAATCCCACTAATCAAAGAGACGTAGTTGTAGCAAGATCTTCATTAGAGTTTCAAATTTTGGCAAATAAGCCCTTTAAAACTCTCAGAGTGAAAGAAATCCAGTTTCATAATTGGCTTGATGGAAAATGAAGAATAGCTTTGAGTCACTTACACTTCAGAACTGCAGGAAGAAAGGTGATTGTGTGATTATAAATTGCTAACTAACTGGCCGATCAGTTGCCTTCACTTATGATCTTGCAAGGTAGACATGTGAGGATGTCTACACACTATTAGTCCTTGATCAACTTTGTTGCAGCTTTCATTGACAGATGTATCAGCTTGTCTCTGGGAATCAAAATGAGCCATTCAAGTTCTTGGGTTACTAGAATGGAGGCCTATAATGAGCTTTAAGGGATTTTCATAAGTTACTGGTTTAAAGCCAGCTTGATGAGGTGCTTTTATTTTTTTTTTTGCTCAAAAAAATGTTTGTCTGATGTCTGGCTGTAAATCCTTGGTAGAACACAATGCCAGATGCACAACATGGTGTGTAGGAAGGAAGGCACATAAGAAAATAGTGAAGGATTGTACCAGGATATGCTAAATGCACAGCCAGCTAGTAATAGTGTTAGCACCATTTAGGTTTTGCTTCACAAGCTTTGGTTTAAATAAACAAACTGAAAAGTGAGGTTGTCAATGTAAGAACAAAATGTCAGCAAGCCATGGACAAATAACCCTACAATTCGCTGATCCCTGCTTAGGTGTGCTACCCCATGCACTACTGACTTCCTGTGGAGGCAAAGGAGATCACCACAATTAAGGCTGAATGACAGTTAGGTGTTAAGCCTTATTTCTAACTCCTTGTCTTTCTCAGAAGACCTTTTAAAGCATGAAGTTTCTCAGCCTTTGTTTCAATTCAGGGCAGACTCTCTTTTTTTGTGCTTGTACTTTATCAAAGAAAAACATTTGGAGCAATGCAATTTGATTTGGTTTTTAATTGCTTGCTTTTCCATTTCAGAATATTGTTCAAGCTTTTCTCAGTAAGCTGTGTTTAAATTATGTGTGGATAAAAAAAAGTTCAAACAAGTTTTCTTTTTTCTTTGAAGGTCATAGGAAAAAACAGGTATTGACATTGGCTAACCCTAGATTCACAAATGGAGGGAACCTCCTGACTGGAACTGAAAGATATAGGTGAGAAGCAATGCTTCAGTTTTCCCATATAGGCTGGCATCAAGGATGCCTGCTTGCTCAGGCAGTCCAGATGTCAGTCTCAGTACAAGAAAGGCCTCACTAAAACCAATTATTTAGCTAACTGGGAGTAAGTGATGAAAGTGAGAAGCTGCCGTCACTGTAAAGGCTCTATTTTCATTAAAAGAAGTTGAGGCAAAGAGGAGAATCTTGCCAAAACCCATCATTGAATCAGGTGGCTTAGATTTTGTTTAATACTGTCCTATCCGAGCTACATCAGCCACTGCCAGTATTCTTTCTGGCTGGGCCTTTGCAAGGAAATGTATCTGTGTTTAAGTGTAGCTGCACTAGGGCTGCGTACACAGTATTTTCCCTTTCCTGGAAGAAGCTGATATTTATTTTCCTTTCCTGGATCAGAATGAAAAGTCAAAATTTATAAAACATTTTTTTAAATTAGGAAAAAAAAATTTTTGGGTCAATTACAATATGAATTTTGAAATGTTTCTTTCGATTTTGAGCTTTTTAAAATATTTTTTACATAAATTACATGTCTATATAAGTCATTTTGAACCAAAGAGAAACTTTGTGTTTAGAAAATGTTGAAATGGCTTTTTTTTTTTTAAAAAAAAATTCAGAGCAAGAAATTCATCAAAACTGACCCTTTTCCGCAAAAAGTTTCTCTTATGATCAATTGGCATTTAGGGGGAAAATGTGCTATCCTGGCTCAGCTGTGTGGGTGTGCATGTGTTTTAAAGAGCTTTGTAGAGCTGATCTTTAAGAGGTCTGAATTTACTGTGTTAATCTGCTATGGTTAGACTGTTCATTCCTGCCTCTGTTAGCTAAATTCAGAAGGGGTGGGGTGGGGTGGGGTAAAGTGTTTGTATTTTGGGAATTACTATGCCTGCTCCTGGCATTGAATGTCTAACATGTCATTTACAAATGTGGCCAGAAAAGCTGTTACCATCAGGACTATTGGATGGGTCCAGATAGATGAAAGAACAGGGTCTGAATGCCATCCTCGTGTCTTGATGCCAAATCCATCCTCCTTTGTACGCAGGATCAGTAAATGGAGTTTTTGACCTTTTTACTGCAAGTTTGGAGATGGTAAACTGTAAATATCTGTCCACTTAAATCAGAGGAGAAGCTCCAGAGTGAGTGACCATAGTGCAATGGTGGCATGTCTGACTCCAAAGCAGAAAGTCTGTGCTCAAATGACATCAGAGCCAGTTTTGGTATAAGACTGGAAGGGTCGGAAGGGTGTGTGGTTAAATCAAAGATAATCCTATCCTATTTCATTGCCTCTTTTAGCTGATACAGACAGTGAGCCAACCCCTGCTCTCCTTTCTCTATAGAATAACCCTATCATAATCAATAGGACCAGTGCATGAGCAAGGTGAGAAGGATTTGGCCTCTTATGATCACTAACACTGTGGATGCAGTGACCTTTACAGTGGTATTTACTAGGGCATTCGTTTGTGTTTTTATATGGTTATAATATAGATTAGTCCTGTCCATCCAGGCAGAAATTTAAAATTGGGTTTGTGAGGAGGCTTAAACCCCATCACCTAGAACACAAGACCGAGAACCAGTTATGCTTGGAGTGAGGCTAAGGCAGGCTCCCTGCCTGCCCTGGCCGTGTGCTGCTCCCAGAAGCAGCTGGCATATCCGAGCTGCATGAGCACCGAGTCCGCAGCTCCCATTTGCCGGGAACGTTAGCCTATGGGAGCTGCTGGGGTGGTGCCCCCCCCATCCCAGGGGCTTCAGGGATGTGTGGGCTGCTTCCAGGAGCACCCCACAGAGAGGGCAGTGCATGGAGCCTCCTGGCTCTACTTACCTTGGGCAGCTCCTGGGCTGTGGCACAGTAGGGCTAAGGCAGGCTGTGCCTCCACAGCTCCCATTGGCCACAGTTTCTGGCCAATAGGAGCTGTGGAGTTAGCACTCGTAGCATGGGCAGCGCAAGGAGACCCCTAACCCCCCTCCCCCCGCTGGGGCTGCAGGGACGTGCCAGCTGCTTCCGAGAGTGGCGCGGGGCCAGGGCAGACAGGGAGCCTGCCTTAGCCTTACTCCACTGCTGACTGGGAGCCACATGAGATAAGCGCTGTCTGGCCAGAGCCCACACCCCTCACCCCCTCCCATACCCCAACCCCCTGTCCCAGCCCAGAGCCCCTTCCTGCACCCAAACTTTCTCCCAGAGGCCACACCCTTCACCCCCTCCTGCACCCCAACCCCTCTCCCAGAAGTGAGCTCCCTTCAGCACCTAAACTCCCTCCCAGAGCTTGCACCCCACACCCACTCCTGTACCCCACGCCCCCTGCTCCAGGCTCAGCCTGGAGCCCCCTCCCACACTCTGATCCCCCTCAGCCCTGGCTGGTGCCCGCACCACCTCCCAGACTCCAACCCCCTGCCCCAGCCCAGTGAAAGTGAGTGAGGGTCAGTGAGAGTGAGCAACATATGGAGGGGGGATGGAGTGAGTGGGGCAAGGCCTCAGAGAAGGGGCTGGGAAGGAGTGGGGTTGGGGTGGGACAAGGATGTTTGGGTTTGTGTGAGTTTACAGTTGGCAACCCTACAGGCAAGAAAGGGAACAGATTATCCTGCTGCTCTTACTTCCCCCAAGGCAGCTGTGGTTCTTAGAGGTGTTCAGATTGCCTCCAGCTCACTCTCTCCAGGTCTGCTGCTGCAAGGCCCAGTGCCCTTTACCAGTGCTGCCAGACTTCCTTCATCAGATGGACCTGGTGCTAGGCTCTTCTTCTCACATAGCTGACAGAAGGAGAAAAAAATGTGAATTTTTTTTTTTTTTTTGCAACCATGTCATGCTAGTATAACTGTCAGGCTGATGATCTTTACTGGTTAAAATTTCCGAGAATAAAGATATTCTTAGATGTGTTTCTCTCTTTGAATTAGAATATAAATTACTTGATGATGAGCTACTCACATTTTATGCTTCCTTCTGCATTATGGCGGGGAAGAAATGCACAAGGAGGTTTAAGTGGAAGAGTAACCAAATTCTTCACAAAAAATGATTTTGAGTTATGGAATTCTGTGGTTTTTTTTAAATGAGATCAGTAAAGGGGGGAATACAAGCTACTTTAGCTGTGAATTGGTTGGGCTGTAGGATACTTGTCGATTACTAATGTGCATATCTGGAATATAGTCTTTGTTGCAGGTTTGAATTTCAACCCTTGAGCTTACTTGCTAAACTCCTTGCTCTCTAACCTTGCAATTTATCCACCACAGAATTAAGTTATTACAATAAAATAAGCTACTAAAATAAACAGGAAGCACCTTCAAGTGGGCGTTAAGCATCCTGGGCCAATAAAGCCCTCCACTTTCAGCCTTAGCATCTGGTGAGTTCAGGATAGGGTTATTATTGCATAAACAGGAAGCATACTGATTGCCCTGTGCTGAGAATCCAGATTGAAGATTGACCTACAGTATGGATTCAACAGCTGAAAGATATATCTTTGTGCTGGAAAAGCAAATCAACCTGCAAGACAAAGGGGGGACTATATGCTGAATAGTGTACTGTAGTCTGAGTATTTGAAGACTCAGGAAGGGGAAGTAACCACTCCCCCCATACACCCACACTTTGTCCTTGTTTGAAAAGGGCATCGTTTTGATTAGATGCCCTTGCAGAAAAGAAATTGTGAATTTCTGGGTTAATTATGCGGTTGTTATGTATGTTCAAGCCTCTATGTTCATTAAAGGAATACTTAAAAAAAATAGCAGGAAGCATGCACAAGTATTCTAAATTGTACAATTACCAGTTTAAAAGCTACCAGTCAGAATGATAATATCCTACTGAAGATATAATCTGTTTTAGGGAACAAAAGAAATGTATGAGGAAAAAGAAAAGGGTTTGTGTTTTGTTTTTTTCTCCAACATATGGATTTCTTAGCTGAATTCAGAATAGCTATGTAATCTGGGGAGATCTATTGTGCTATTGGCATCATTCTGACAAACCACCAAAATAACCTTTAAAAATTGGGTGGCATGTACCTTTAAATGCCTTCCGAGACATTCCCTAAAAATAGTTTACAAAGCAACAGAGTTGAAGTGTTGGGGAATTGCCCTCAAATGCATTAGTGAATCTATTCCTGTGGCACTTAAGCCAGCCAAAGTAATAAATATAAAATGGTAATTTTTCTCTGTGAACCACGCTTGCAGCTCCCACATGATTTCATTCCCACCCAGGAGTAATATAACACTGCCTGCTCACACAATCTCCTGGATTCATGGAATAAGGCAGCATGTGGCTGCTACTTTGTTAAATGTGCTCAGAAGAAGTCAGCAATTACAATTAATCCCTCCTTTCCCTGAGCACAGTCCATCAGTATTTCCATACCACACGTGTCACTGGGTTTTTAAGTTGCAAGGAAATATACACCAAGCAACGGATTAGAAGAATCTATTTTTCAGTTTTTTGTTTCATGTGCAATGTTGGCAAAATAGGATTATGCTATGTTTTCTGTCTGAGATTGTTTGTGTGGCCTGATACCCTCAAGTCAATGAAGTAATAAGCAGTGTAAATACTAAAAATAGGCTTTCAGAAAAGTGCCGCCCTTTCATTTCTCATATCTTTATCACTCCCAGAATTAATTGGCCGTTCTTCAGTTGGCATAAATTGGCATAGCTACGTCCACTTCAGCAGGACTGTAGAAATTTACCCAGTTGAGAATCTGGCCTGTTTCAAATTCTGCAGTGTGTACTCTGTTTACTCTAGGTCAGAGTCTTCTCTGCTTAGATTTTGCCAGTGCTGCTCAGTGAGGTTATGGAGGTTGTCATAAACAGATAGTTAATGTCTCTTTTACCTGTAAAGGGTTAAGAAGCTCAGTAAACCTGGCTTACACCTGACCAGAGGACCAATAAGGGGACAAGATACTTTCAAATCTTGGTGGGAGGAAGTCTTTTGTTTGTGCTCTTTATTTTGGGGGTTGTTCGCTCTTGGGACTAAGAGGGACCAGACGTCAATCCAGGCTCTCCAAATCTTTCTGAATCAATCTCTCATGTTTCAAACTTGTAAGTAACAGCCAGGCAAGGCGTGTTAGTCTTATTTTTGTTTTCTCAATTTGTAAATGTTCCTTTTTTTGCTGAGAGGATTTTACCTCTGTTTGCTGTAACTTTGAACCTAAGGCTAGAGGGGGTTCCTCTGGGCTATATGAATCTGATTACCCTGTAAAGTATTTTCCATCCTGATTTTACAGAGATGATTTTTACCTTCTTTCTTTAATTAAAAGCTTTCTTTTTAAGAACCTGATTAATTTTTCCTTGTTTTAAGATCCAAGGGGATTGGATCTGGACTCACAAGGAATTGGTGGGGGAAAGGAGTGGGGGATGGTTAAATTCTCCTTGTGTTAAGATCCAAAGGATTTGATTGGTGTTCACCAGGAACTTGGTGAAAAAGCCTCTCAAGGCTGCCCAGGGAGGGGAAAGTTTTGGGGGGACAGGAAGTGTTCCAGACACTGAAATTTCTGGATGGTGGCAGTGTTACCAGATCTAAGCTAGTAATTAAGCTTAGAAGTGTCCATGCAGGTCCCCACATCTGTACCCTAAAGTTCAGAGTGGGGGAGGAACCTTGACAGAGGTGCTTGGGGAGCTTTCAGCTATGCTGTGTGTGTTAAAGCCATGCTCCTCCTGGCTGAGTGATGACCATT
Source organism: Gopherus flavomarginatus (assembly GCF_025201925.1). Taxonomy (NCBI): domain Eukaryota; kingdom Metazoa; phylum Chordata; order Testudines; family Testudinidae; genus Gopherus; species Gopherus flavomarginatus. Next base: position 91,626,237 of record NC_066620.1, read on the forward strand.
ATTGGCAGTGCATGTTGTCCATTCCTCAGGGCCAGCTCCAGGCACCAGCACAGCAAGCTGGTGCTTGGGGTGGCCCATGGAAGAGGGCATCAGTCTGGGTCTTCGGCGGCGGGTCCATCAGTCCCTCTCAGAGGGAAGGACCCGCCACCGAATTGCCACCGAAGGGGTGGCAAAAAAGCTGGAGACTGTCCCGCCATTCCTGGAGGGGACTGCCACTTCCTTGCTTTGGCTTCCTACTTCCTGTGAAAGTAATTATTTTAGACCCATCTAAGAAACCGAGTCCCAAATTGTTTTGATTCAGTACAATATTAATGTGTGCACCTGAGCTGTTCAGGTGCCTCATCGGCACTGGTCTCTCTGTCCAGACTATAGCCTATGATTGAACTGTGGTCTCCTCTTTAGGGAGCTAATGCTGTGCATCGTAGGAGTCCCATAACTGTAGGCATCATGGGACAATCAGAGATCAAAGCCCATAGAGCAGAATGGAGTTGTGATGCCCCTGAATTTCAACTCCCGTGAGGCACTGAGGTAGCTGGGGTAGATGGAATTTGATGCTGAGCTGAGGCAGAATAAAGCGTTTCCATGCAAGATGAAAACCAAGGTGGAAATATCAGAATTTCCAGTGGGCCAGAAATTCTGGAGTCTTGACCAGCTCTAATGTTGAATCAAATATTTTAGCCTTGTTTTCTGTATCAAACATGAGCCTTGTTTTTCAGAAACACTTTTGTTTTCGCTCTGCCTACAAATTCACCTGACGAGGAGCTCTGATTTGCTCTGTTTCTCAGGTAATAATAAAAAGAATCCTGCATGAAAAAGGGAATGTCCTGTCCTGTCCTGTCCTGTTTAGATAAGTGTTGGTCCTTCCTTGCTGCATGCCAAGGAGACTTTACCTCTCCCCAGTGACAATTGAGAGAATTAGGTCAACCTGAGTGGTGAGTAGTAATTAGTTGCCCCATTATTTTAAGCCACTATGATTCTATCTCTTCCTCCAGACTGAGGCCATGTCTACATCTAAAATTTTGCAGCGCTGGTTGTTACAGCTGTATTAGTACAGCTGTATAGGGCCAGCGCTGCAGAGTGGCCACACTTACAGCAACCAGCGCTGCAAGTGGTGTTAGATGTGGCCACACTGCAGCGCTGTTGGGCGGCTTCAAGGGGTTTTGGGGAAGGCGAGAGCAAACCGGGGAAGGAGACCAGCTTCGCCGCGGTTTGCTCTCGCGTTCCGCGAACCACCCTGCAAACCGGAGGGAAGGAGACCTGCTTGTTCGGGGAACGCGAGAGCAAACCGCGGCGAAGCTGGTCTCCTTCCCCGGTTTGCTCTCGCGTTCGCCGAACCCCCGAGCAAGCAGGTCTCCTTCCCTGCGGTTTGCAGGGTGGTTCGCGGAACGCGAGAGCAAACCGCGGCGAAGCTGGTCTCCTTCCCCGGTTTGCTCTCGCCTTCCCGGAACCACCCAGCAAACCTCAGGGAAGGAGACCTGCTTGCTCGGGGTTCGGGGAACGCGAGAGCAAACCGCGGGGAAGGAGACCTGCTTGATTACCAGAGAGGCTTCCTCAGGTATGCTGGGATACCTGCTTATTCCACGGAGGTCAAGAAAAGCGCTGGTAAGTGACTATACTTGATTACCAGCGCTGGATCACCAGCGCTGGATCCTCTACACCCGAGACAAAACGGGAGTACGGCCAGCGCTGCAAACAGGGAGTTGCAGCGCTGGTGGTGCCCTGCAGATGTGTACACCTCCTAAGTTGCAGCGCTGTAACTCCCTCACCAGCGCTGCAACTTTCTGATGTAGACAAGCCCTGAGTCATGCCCACAGCATATGGGATTACTTTCGCTAGAATCAGTTTGGTTTTATTTGAGTGGTGAATTAAGTGGATAATCCATGTATTGGAATTGGAGGTAATTAAACCAGCCATTATACCCAGCACCACTGGCTTAAAAGGAGGATTTCTGAAGAGTGGAGTGAGATGGCTGCTTACGGGGGAGGCAGAACGATACATTGGCAAAGGTCCTTGCCAGCCTGGAAGGTTACTCTGCCGAGTCCTCAAGTCTCTCCTTTCCTGACAAGACAATTTCCTTCCCAAGACAGGGCATACTAAACAAGGGGTATGGACTGCTATGTGGTGTTCTGTATGCAATGTTGGTGCATCTGTGTTGTTATGACAGAGAAGACTTCTTAAAGGATCCCATCACCTTGGGACACCCCACGAGCCACGTGGTTTACAGGTCCCTAGCTAAAGACTTCCTCTGCCTCCTTGAGCCAGTGTTCCAAGTTGCTTTCTGTTCCTGTCACATCTGGATCAAGATTTTTTTTTCTAGCCTTAGCAGAATAGGTGAAGTGAACAAAGATGTGTTTAAGCTTCAATGTGCTTATCTTTTTAAAGGTTTTGCCCTCAGCATCAAAAGCTGTTGCTTCCCTTTGCCCATCAAATATGTGCGCCTGAGGGGCGGTGAGGTGATAATAGGCCACTCTAAGGAGCTCTTTTGAGTATTTCACCTACTTCCTCACTCTGAGCTTGCTGTTTTTCCTCTCTGGCTGAGCAACTAAGGAACAGCCTGAAATTTCTCTCACCCTTCATCAGCATCCTTGATTATGATTTGCCATGCTCCTCTAGAGTGCATTTTATTTACCATTTGTACATTTGTATGATTTTGGGAGAACACTAGGAATAATTTGACTACTGTGTAGAGTTTTATTGTTTAATGACTGCAGTAAGAAAAGCTACTTTTTTTCTTTTTTGGCAAGTTTCACTAGGAGTTGCTGGCTTTGTTTTTTTCCAGAACTTCTCCATCAGGGAAATTGTCCCACTACAGGTACTTTATTTTTAGTACTGCTAAATACAAATGTACACATCTAGGAACAAGGAACGCACACTATACCTACAAGATAGAGTACTCTGTCCTGGGAAGCAGTGACTCTGAAAAAGTTTTCCGCGTTGTGCTGGATAATCTGCTGAATGTGAATTCCCAGTGCAATGCTGTAGCCCAAAGGCTAATGCGATCCTTGGATGGACAAATAGGAATCTCAAATAGGAGCAGAGATGTTGTTTTACTTCTGTATTTGGCCTAGTGCAACTGCTACCGGAACACTGTGTCCAGTTCTGGTATCCGCAGTTCAAGAAGGATGTTGATAAATTGCAGAGGGTTCAGAGCAGAGTCATGAGAATGATTAAAGGATTAGAAAATCTGCTTTACAGTGATGGACTCAAGGAATTCAATCTATTTAGCTGAACACAGAAAAGGTGACTTGATCACAGTCTATAAGTAACTATATGGGGAACAAATATTTCATAATGGGCTCTTCTATCTAGCAGAGTTGTAATGAGATCCTATGGCTGGAAGTTGAAACTAAACAAATTCAGACTGGTAACTGTGTACACCTTAACAGTGGGTAATTAACCATTGGATCAGTTTACAAAGGGTCATGGCAGATTCTCCATCACTGGCAATTTTCAGATCACAATTGGATGTTCTTTGAGGCGACACATTTTAGTTCAAAAGAAATTATTTTGGAGGATTTTTATGGCTGGGTTATTCAGGAGATCAGTTCAGGATTTTGGGAAAGGCCATGGTAATGTTCACTCAGTACATTCTTGACTAGACTGAAAAACAGAATAGAAAGCTTTTCATGAGTTGTTTAAGATCCTAGACTAGTTACAGAAAATATCTAGATTAAACATTTAAAAGTAAGTAGTTTTAAATGAGCCACTCTAAAACTGCCATTGTTGAAATGTTAACCTCTTTCCTATTACCTGGAAACTTGGTTCTCTTTTTCAGACACTTGTTTGAGTATTGAATGCCAGTAGAACTTAACATGGACGTAAGACTGTTACACATATATATGACTCAACAAACAAATGACATTAAAATCCTAGCTCCTTTAACTACTTTGAAGTGTAGAGGTCTGTGTTTCTCTTGCTACAGATGATTGGATCGAAATATATTGGCTGGGTCAGTGTTAGAGCAGTGCCTCTGGCAAACTGTTGAAGTGCAAAGAAATTGCCTTGGTTACTCTCTCATTCGTGGTTCAGTTCAACACCTTTTTTCAAAAGGCGTAAAAGTTAAAGGAAATAAGAACAAAACTATTGCAGCAGTATCTTAATATTTTAGAAGTTATTTTCTACTTGTGCAGTTTTCAATGGCCTAATGGCTCAGAAAATCTTTCCTAACTTTAATTTGATAAATTATTTCTGTAGGAACCTAATTCTGGCAACTCATACCTGGAATCCTATTGACACTGGGCTGACGTGGAAGAGATGATCGAGGCACTACTCTGTTTGTTGCTAGGCCCTACTGTCATGTATTTCTTGAATACAGTAGGTTGCAGGACTGCTACTAGCAGGCCAGGCTTCTGTACTAGAAATGGACAGGAACAGAGCTTCTTTCTCAGAAAGATGAACACCAGCTGTGATCACTATACGATTCTTCAGTGATCTGCCAGGTATGAATGTTAGCTTAAATAAGGTATGATACTCACAGTGCCGTGCAGTGCCTGAACAGTAGAATAATTGAATATTCCATTACACCAATCTCTTTTGGTGTGCTGTGGGGATTTTGGCTAGACTGGGATGTACTATCCTGTGTCCCTTATGAGATCCACAGCCAGGATCTCCTCTCCTGTGCATCTTACCAAGTCTATAGGACTTGCTTAGATGTGGGGCAGGGGTTGCTGTTCCAGCACTTATAGAGAAACAAAATGGCATCCTCCACACAGCATGACCTCAACTTCACCTGTACGGTCTGGGTATGCTGAGGGGGAGGGATAGGGTCATGCTGGCAGGGTCCAGAGTATCAACTTAAAAATAGGACTGCATCCTGGTGTAGTGGGGAGAGAGCACCATTTTCCTATTAACTTCGTGCTGTTTACTAGCTTTTACCTTCGGAGGCATGAAGTAAATGAGGAAAGTCTCTTGTAGAACTCCCTGTCTACCATCACTAATGTTTTAATTGCACAGCTAAGTTAGCCAGGAATGGAGAGCATGCTGCTATGAGCATAGCATTTTCCTGGTTAAAAATATAGTGCCGTATGTACAATACTCAGTTTTCAGATACTCCTTACTCAGTTATATCAAAATACACTTTCACTGGCACATTCAAAGGCACTCCTGTCCAGAGAGGGCATTTCCATGCCAAACTTCAACCTTGTCAGCTTTTTCTATTGCTCTGTCTGCCATGTAGTAGCTGGATGCAAACATGGAGTCAACCATTTAGCAGAGTTCCCCATCCAACAACTGGACTCGATTTGTTTGCATCGTACCCATTACTGTAGCTGGAACTTGTATTGGAACTTTGGTGCTCTCTAGAGAGTTGGTGCAGCCAGGTGATGAAAAAGGGAGTTAAGCCAGTAGGAACTGTGCTAACCAATTGCAGTACCACTGAGTCTTTTTCCTAGCCTCTTTGTATACAATGCTCTATCCCACTTCCTCTGGATACAGTTGCACTAGTTAGCCATGCAGCTGTGTGTGTCTCTGTATCCAGATATGAATTATGCAGGTCTAGCTGATCTGAAATGTGTTTTTTTTCAAAATTCCAGGATACCTTTAAAGCTAGAGGTTTCAAAGCAGTGTGAAGGAGCTACTCAGAAATCCTGTTTAACGGAAAATGGGACTGTATACACAATCCCTACAGTACACCACTGTGGCGATGTCAGCTGATAGGGAAAAGCCTAGAAATGGATCTATAGTAAATTCCAAAAGACAGAAATAAATCTTAAGGTTTTCAACTCCTTCTCCCATGCTTGCTGCTCTTGGTTTTCATCCCAAGTATTTAATGTGAGTCATAAAGTTGTCATGAATTATAAATCTGTGAAATTAGCACTCTAGAACATTTAATCTAGAGAGATCCAACAATATCTGTAATGGACAAAGCCATATTCTATAAGTGACTGCGCATACAGAATTATTTGTGTGACTAAGAGTAGCTTGTAGCATGGTTCACGAGACAATTTACTTTGTAAAGACCACACAATTTCACCTCAGTTCTTTTGAGAACAGAATCAATACTCTCATTGGAATTTAAATTAGAATGTAACCAGATGTGGGCCTGCAGGTATCTAAATTTATCAACTCCAGCCCAGTCAGATATACCCAGATGGTGTATTTTAAAGTTAGATATGACTGCCTTGGTCTCTGTGTCGATTCCAATAATGTTGTTTTAGTGACTCTGTTGTCACTTCCTCTGTCATCACACGGTATAGAATTAGCCACCAGAGGGGAAAAGAAATCACTGTGTTTTCTTGAACCTTACTGCCCTTCCCTTCTTTAGTTTAAACAAGGTATCTTGCAAAAATCATAGTACTCTGCTCGTAAAATTTCATAAGAGCCTTCTGTTTTGACCATGATGAGTGGGGCTTTCAGTGCATGCATATGAAACAGATCATCTCCTGGTAGATCATGAGTGATGATTATGTACAAGAAGCAACACGGCTCATAAGTGGCCTTGGTCTTAGAAATATGTCTTCAGTCTTTTGAAATTCCAGCCATAGATGCATTTCCAGTTTTGTATGACATTCTTATGTACATGTGATACAACTGTAGATCTCAGGCATTGTGGAAGGCAGCTGATATGTAAAAGCAGCTATAGCTTTCAGAATCCAAAAGGCAGAGAACCTTTCTCAGCTAATCAGATTTGTTCTTTCAAGCCACATCTTTTTATAATAAATAACACAGAACAGAGCATGTATTCATTAATCAATAAGCAGGGCTGTCAAGTCAGAACTGTGGCGATTCCCTGTGAATAGCTGACAATTTGCAGCATCTCTTGGGACATGCCACCTCCCAGCTGAGGGGAAAGAGTCTCTGCAGCTAGTCGAAAGACTTTGTTATTGAATTAAGGAGGTATTTTAAACAATCTTAACATTCAAACACTGCTTCTAAAGTAGCCCAAGACTTTTCCTCCTGGCATGGAGGGCATCCATACCCTGCATATTATTGTGAGGAATTAATGGTGTAAGGTTGCTAGGTGGGGGCAGGATGGGAGGCATTACCTTAATTTTCTAATTCCTGGGTTTCAGAGGCTTACAGTTGTGCTGCTTTTACTCTGCATTAGCTGACTGTTTTCGGAGATTTGTTTGGCCTCCCTTCACATTCTGAAAGGGTGTGCGGCAGCACCAGGCAATTTTAACTTTCCATAATATTCTCTGCCCTGAATGCCTTGATAATACTGAACCTAATTCCCCATTGCCTTGTGTCCTCCACACCTATGCAAACTTGTAAGATGCTACCATTTTGATGTGGCAGCACTCCATGCACTCTTGTCATAGTACTAAATGACAACACAAGGTAACAACAATCAGGTTTGATGTGTGCAGCACATGGATGTACAAAAGTTTCCACATGAACAGTTTACAGAGGGCTTGCATGTAGTGTATCTATTTTGACTCTATTTTTAAAAAGTGAAGCAAGAGGGGGAAAATGCGGAGGGAGTTCAGTGTTCTAAATTCTCAATCTTGTAATGCTTTGCCAATCCATACTCAGTTAGGTTCCTGCATTCCGTATGTGAGGATGAATCCTTACTTACATGTGTAGCTATTCAATGGCAATTAGCCAGGATGGGCAAGAATGTTTGCCAGAGACTGGGAATGAGAGACAGGGGATGGATCACTTGATGATTACCTGTTCTGCTCATTCCCTCTGGGGCACCTGGCATTGGCTACTGTTGGAAGACAGAATACTGGGCTAAATGGACCTTTGGTCTGACCCAGTATGATTGTTCTTATGTTCTTAGTCTCATCAAAGTCAATGGTACTTCTCTCACAAGAACTATTTCCCTTCAGAAAGGGTTGCAGGAACTGGATGTTAGTTATTTTTCTCTAGAACAATGACAAACATTTTAAATTTCCTCTCTTAACTCAACCCTCTGTTATATTTGTTACTCTGATATCGGCTGTACAATTCTGAACAGATAGGGAAATAAAAACCACTAATTTAAAAAATCTGCAGCGAAGGAGGAACAAAAATAATTAATAATGATCTTGCCACAAATGATCACAGTTCAGCCCTGCCTTTTTCCTTTTCCCCTTCTATTTGCTGACTCTTGTCTCACTTTCCTCCACCTTTGCCTAGTTCAAGACCATTTCTGTAAATTATAAACCTAATTCCAGTAACAGGTGAGATGTTCGCCATAATATCTCCACTTATCCTGGAGATGATTACTGCCAGACAGCAAAAGATAAGGGGCAGGAAAGTTGCACAGTTCATTGCCACAGCACTAGAACAATTTTCAAAGAAACTTGAATTCAAAATGCTCTTTTGAGTGAGAACCTACGTTAATATTCATTAGCTTGGGTTCCCTTCATCTGCCTTTCTTTGTCTTCCTTCTTGTTCCCTCAGTGAACCCTGGAAACAGTATGAAACTCCCTTTGCCAAATTATAAGAACCTCTAAGGGTGTGTCTCTGCTGCAGCCGGGAGTGTGCCTCCCAGCTTGGGTAGACAGGCATGCACTAGCTCTGTTCCATCTACCATGCTAAAAATCACAGTGTGGAATTGCGGCACAGGCACCCAAGTACGAGGCCGCTCGTCCTCCTGGGTCTGAGCTCAGGTAGCTAGCCCATGCAGCTGCCTGTGCCCTGATATCCGTACTGCATGAGGTTTTTTGTTTGTTTGTTTTTCATAATTTTTAAGTGTGCTAGCTCGAACAGAGCTAGCACATCTGTTTACCTGGGCTGGGGGGCACAGACCTACTCTACAAAGTCTTTCAAAACCTAGGGTCTTGCTGCGGAAAGGGTTACTGCTACCTGTTAACTGTGGGTGCAATTAACCTCTGTGTAGAGGGTCAGAGAGTGAATCTGTTAAAGTGAGAACCTATCCAAACTGCCATCCCATTCTCATCTCACTTCTGTGTCTCACTTGTCTTCCTGATGCTTGGAACCTTGTAACTCTCCTTTCCTCCCTGGCCTTCCAAAAGGCTTTGCCTAGTCCAGGGATTGGCAACCTTTGGCACATGGCCCATCAGGGAAAGCCCCTAGCGGGCCATGAGGGTTTGTTTACCTTCAGCATCTGCAGGTTCGGCTGATTGCAGATCCCACTGACCATGGTTCGCTGTTGCAGGCCAATGCGGGCTGCAGGAAGCGATGCGGGCTGAGGGACGTACTAGCTGCCACTTCCTGCAGCCCTCATTGGCCTGGAATGGCGAACCTTGGCCAGTGGGAGCTGCGATCGGCTGAACCTGTGGATGCTGCAGGTAAACAAACTGTCCCGATCCGTCCGCGGATTTCTTTGACTGTCCACACACCAAAGGTTGCTGGTCCCTGGCCTAGTCTTTTAATTCACAAATCCCAAGGGGTAATTCCAGCTTATTTAAAGGTCATCCTAGTCCCTTTCCAAAGACCTGATCCAAAGTTCTTTGTAGTCAATGGAATCTTTCCATTGATTTCCATGTACTTTTTACCAGGCCTCTAGATCTCAATAGTCATACCTGTGATAGGCTTACCGAGACTCTGTCTTTCTTTGACATCCCCGTAGACTCTTCTGTTCCCATCACCTTTAGAAGACCTTTGTGGGATTCAACATGTCGTTCATTGTAACTGATAGGAATGCAGACCGGGGACCTATCTGTCACACTCTGGGGCTTCTCCAGAAATGCCTCACTCAGAGTGTATATTGCAACGTATATGTATGCAACTTGTACTGATGTGTGTGTGTGTGAGGTGTAAGTAGGAAGGGCTGGTGTGTCTGTACACAAAATTTCAGAAAATGTCACATTTGTATCTTACTCTGAAATAGTCATCTTGGCTCTGCTTTTAATTAGCAACTGCAATGCTATTACTGAAATAATAAATCTCAAAGTATGTGTCATTTTCCAGTTAGCAGCAGTCACTTCCATAAAGACATATGAAAGGAATAACCTTGAAAACTGCTGCCTTATAGAGACAAGTGTATCAGTGGGATTTTTTTCATAGTTCATATGGTATCTAAATTATTAACTTTCTTGATGAGGTTCACAGAAATTCATTTAATAAGCTACTATGATATTAACCTTTTGTGTTATACAAGAATTTCACCTAATGATGTTTAAATGAAACTATTTGTAATCTCTTCGGCTTTAATCTGATGTCGGTATTTTTGGTTTTAGAATGCAGAAATAGTGAAATTTAGTCTTGGTCAGTAAAGTGCCTGTACAAAAACAAAACCTTACTTTTTGTAACTGAACGTCTACCTCTGTGCCATCTGCAGTGCCATCCAATTTTGTGCCTCATCACTCCCTCAAAAGCATTCACAAGCATTTATCTTTTCAAAATTGTACATGAAAACATACATTTGACTTTCATATGTTTCATATCCAGCTACTGAACATGCATAGGCAAATACCAATGCATGTATATGCTTGAGGCATTGTTTACTGTTTATTCACTAGGAAATTACATTGTTAGGAAACATTCTAACTCGTAAGGTGTAAAAAGGGCCATATCCTGTTTCACATCATGTCCGCTGATTGTGGTTAACTCCTTTCCTCTCCCAACCCCCAGTTAATCACAACCAGCTGACATGGTGTGAAACACAAGTCTTGGTTTATGCTTAGTGCTGTGGTATGTTTAACATCATGTTAACACTTATTCTAACACATTGTAACTTCCTACTGTTGACAAACTCCGGGTGCATTTCTTTGAGTTCTCACTTCTGCTTGATCTTCTCTTCTCTGAGCTGAATTTTTTAATTGTCAAGTACTTATGATAATGATGGTTCAGGAGGTGCAGAGTTGCGATATGGGGTTGCAGTGTTACCGTGACTATGTCAAAGAAGAAGAGGTGGCACTCACCAACTATCAATGACAATTTTCTTCCAAGATTGTGCTCCCTGTGGCATTTGGTTGTGGAGGGACATTGCAGTCTTAGAGGAAGCTGCTCCAGAGTGATCAGTTTTATAACTGCTGTAAGGGAAGCAGGGAGGGGAGACTAAAATCTGTCTCTTAGGTATTCATAGAGCAGCCCTAATTATATTAGCTGAGCATTAAGTAAAAGCCACACAAACAGGATCCTACTCTGAATACATGACCTGATGGAGAAGGGAATCCTCTTAGCATATGTCCTCTGGGTTGGTGAACTGAGAGTCAGGCCAGACTCAAATACATGAGGTCACACTAGAGCAATTTAAAACTATGGCAGAATCTTTTTCCCTTGGAGTCATTCCAGGGGGAGAATAGCTAACTGCTTAGGTATGATATATCATTTACAAAGAGGGCAGAAGAATGTTTTTCAAATGGTAGTTTTAAGTGTCTGTTTTCCTCAACAATCTTTAAGCGAAGCATTCAGTATGCTGAATTAGGTTGCAACTGGTTACATCAGATCATCTGATGAGATGAGAGTCTTAATTTTATACCTCTTCCTGAGCCTTCTTCAGCGTGCAAGAGAATTGCATTCTTTTGGTAAGACTAAGGGCAGCTCTGCACCTAAAACACTTCAGCTGTGCCACTGCAGCACTTCAGTGAAGATGCTGCTGTGCAGCTGGGAGAGCTCCTCCCATTGATATAGTTAATCCATCTCAGCGAGAGGAGGTAGCTATGTTGACGGGAGAAGCCCTCCTTTCGACACTGTGCTATCTACACCGAGGGTTATGTTGGTATAACTACATTGCTGAGGGATGTGGATTTTTCACACCTCTGAGCAACATAGTTATACTGTAAAAGCAGCAAAGAATCCTGTGGCACCTTATAGACTAACAGACGTTTTGGAGCATGAGCTTTCGTGGGTGAATACCCACTTCATCAGATGCATGTCATGCATCTGACAAAGTGAGTATTCACCCACGAAAGCTCATGCTCCAAAACGTCTGTTAGTCTATAAGGTGCCACAGGATTCTTTGCTGCTTTTACAGATCCAGGCTAACACAGCTACCCCTCTGATAGTTATACTGATTGTAAGCTTATAATGTAGAGCTGGCCTTAATCTTGAAAGCAACAACTCTTGGGTTTTCTCATGCTATTCTGCATCTAACAAAATCCTGCTTAAGGCACAGTTGAGAGATTCAATCTAATGTTTGAGTTTTTTCTTATTTTAAAAGAAACCATGATTGATATCCATAGTCTTTTGTGATAGCTGTTACAGTGGATACCACTAGGGCCCGTTCCATTGTATGCATTCCACAGGTGGTTGCTTCTAGGACCCAACACGTTAGAAGAAGCATAATGTTTAGTGACTGTGTGTGTGACTGCATGTAAGGAAGGGTGGACATTTTCCAGTGTGCCTAGAGCAGCAAAACTCTGGAGATGCTGGTCTGATGGCCTAGATCTGCATGTACAGCTTCCATTGATACTAGTGTGAGTCCCCCATGGAATATGACACTAGGATTAAAACTTGACAGACAGAAGAGACTTTGATAATATTTTATTGGTAAGATTTCTACTGCTAAGTTATTACTCATAATAGTACAATCTTCCCTTATTATTAAGTGGATTATAGCATATTAGGAAAACAATTTTAGAATGGTTAATAAACCTGGTACAAAATATAACAAGTATGTAAAATCCCTCTTACATTTCTCTACAACGTGCTTTATAATCAAAATAACTTATTAGGGTAAAAGCAATATCTATATGTAAGCAAGGTCTGAATGAGCTTTCCCCTCAAAGCTGGTGATGAGCTATGAGGCAAAAGGCTCCCCAGACTGTATTTATATGAACACACCTACTCTGCCTGGGTATCCAGCAAACAGAGCTGTGTTGACCAAGTGATCAATTTTGGCTGGTGTTGGGTTACAAATCACTTTAGTATTGAATGCAGGGGTAATGAAATGTTGTTATCCTTATTCTATGAGTAAAGGACAGCAGAACTGTTCTTAGCCTGTCCTGATTGAAAGTGTCACCCTCAACTGAACTGCACTCACTAAGGAAGGGGTTTGAATGCCAAATCCCAGTTGAGGGAGGAGGGAGAGGACAGATATTTCTGCCTGGTGATATGGGATCTGCCTAAGAGTCATAGGCACCATTTGACCTACTCCTCTCCTCTGTTAAAAGATAGAACTGATTGTCCTCCATTGAGAGTCTTTTTTGTTTTGTTAAGTGACCACTAGAGCTGAAATCACTGATAATCAGGTCTAAGTGCTTAGACTCATAGACTTTAGGGTCAGAAGGGACCAATATGATCATCTAGTCTGACCTCCTGCACAAAGCAGGCCACAGAACCCTACTCATCCACTTCTATAACAAACCCCTAACCTGTGTCCGAGTTATTGAAGTCTTCAAATTGTGGTTTGAAGACCTCAAGCTGCAGAGAATCCACCAGCAAGTGACCCATGCCCCACGCTGCAGAGGAAGGCGAAAAACTTCCAGGGCTTCTGCCAATCTGCCCCGGAGGAAAATTCCTTCCTGAACCCAAATATGGCGATCAGCTAAACCCTGAGCATGTGGGCAAGACTCACCAGTGTTTCTGTGGAAAAGACTGCCTAGCTTGCACTAGCAGTGAAGTACTTCCATTGAGAGCTGAGTGAAACCTCAAGAGTCCAACTCTGAGGTCACAGTAGAGAGGCAGCAGAAGATGATCACTCAGGGCCGTCAGCAATGGAGCAGATGGCAGTGTGGTGGAGTGAATGGTGGCACAATGAATGACAGCAGCAGAGTGAACAATGGCACAGCAGTGGCAAAAGGAAATGACGCGGAGTGAACAGCGGCAGCAGTTGCTTGACGTTTCTCCTACCCACCCCGAGTGGGAGGTGTACTCAGACAAATGCATCTCTGAACTCTGGGTCTCTGATGCCCAAGGACAGCAACTGTGAGTGAGATGTGGCAGAGGTGGCATGTTAAAGGGACATTTGTTGGACTTTCACGCTGCAAGGTGAGAAAGGGAAACAAAAGACACTGCCCAATGTACACTGGAGTGGGGAAGTCTTGCTCATGGTCAGATATATTTGAATCACAGTTGTGGTGTTTTCCCGGGTTCCTTTCCTCTTATTGAGTTTTCTCTGTTACCCACTGACTCAGTGCTTGTGAGTGGGGAAGTATTGCCTCTTAGAGGCGGGGGTGGCATTTAATTTTCCCAGATTACTGGGTGGGAGCTTGAGACAGTTCTGTGTTATTTTGTTGAGGGCCCCTGTATACTGATTCTAGTCCTTGTTTCTGCCGACTCCCCATGACGAAAGACTTACGTATATATCAATAGCTAAACTTACATTTATAGGTAGAGCTGGCAGTGAGGCTTTTAGTTAAGGTTGCCTAACACTTTCCATTATAAGACCTTGTTTTCAGTTGCTTATAACTTTGCAAAATGTAACTGTTTGGGCTGAGATTTTTTTAGGACAGGTTTCTAGCTAAATGCTCTTGGAAATTGTCAGTAAAAATGGTTCAGAAAAAGAGTTTGGAAAAAAATAGGTTGTTTTGACAGTAGTTAAGGAAAAAACATATTTCAACTGTTTTAATGCCTCCATGGACTTGAAGTTTGGCAGAGGGGTTGCCTGGAAGGGAGCAGGTGGAATCTCAGGTCCAGTTCGTCAGATCAACTTTCCAGAGATTGGGACTCCTCCTCAATGTGAACAAGTGAACCTTATCACCAACCCAAAGAAAAGAATGAATTGGAGTAGTGCTGGACTCGGTACGGGCAAGGGCATTCGTACCAGAGACCCATTTCCAGGTCATGACACACATTATTCAACGCCTCAGGCAGTACCCAATCACTACCGCAAGGGGATGCCTGAGTCTCCTTGGACACATGGCGGCCTGTGGGTGGAGAGCAGATTCCCTTAACAGTTTTAGTGGGAAATCACGCTCCTCCTTCGTTCTTGGCCAAAGAGCCCTGCAGATTTTGCACCTTTTGATTTCGTGTGCTTCCCCCAGACACTTTAGCCAAGAGTCGTGTGGGTCACTGATGGGCATAGATTTATTATAAGCACTGCAGGGCTTAAAGCCTTGGGCTCGTGGCATGCCCTGGAGCCTGAGAAGGATTAGGGATTGAGGAGAGACCTGCTCCCAACCTACTATCTAAACTGTCTATACTATATGGCCATCATGGATGGTAAGAAGGAACTGAAGGGGGGGTTGGGTTGGCAGGATCCTATATTGAGCACCGTGAAGGTGCCACCCCAGGGGGCTCCACAGCCGACCTGACGGGAGCTACAAAGGGAAAACCTTACAATGACCGTGCACGTGGTGCATGCACACCTGACTGAAATCGACATCAACAAGAACTAGAAGAATTAGGGGTCATCTGGCTGTAAAAGGGTACTGGAGTATCATCAACCCACACCACCCCTTATATCAGGATCACAATGGGAGTCAGGATCACAATGGGAGACACTAAGCACGTGCAGGTCATGTACACTGCTTGGAGAAAAGGTCTGGACTCATGCACACACTCCCATGTGTGGAATATGCATAGGGAACTGTCATAAACAGATAGTTAAGGGTTAATGTCTCTTTTACCTATAAAGGGTTAACAAACAGGGAACCAAACACCTGACCAGGGGACCAATCAGGAGACAAGATACTTTCAAATCTCAGTGGAGGGAAGCCTTTGTTTGTGTTTTGGGTTTTGCTTTGTTCTCTCTGGGCTCTGACAGTGACCACAGGTACCTACAGGCTCTCTAACCTTCTATTCCAATTTTGTGAGTACAGAAGTAGAAAGGCGGTATAGTCTTTTTATTTGTTTTCCTTTATTTGCAAACGTGTAGTTTGCTGGAAGTATTGTAAATTGTATTTTGCTGGGGGGGAGGCTTCTTTCTAGTTTCTATAAACTGACAGACCCTGTAACTTTTTACCATCTAAATTGCAGAGATAAACTTTTACTTTTTTTTCTTTCTTTTTATTAAAAGTTTTGTTTTTAAGACCTATCTGATTTTTCCCCCTTGTTGAGGCTCAAGGGAATTGAGTCTGTACTTAACGGGGAAGGAGAAGGGAGGGGAAGGGTGGAATCCCTTTGTTTTAGATTCACGGAGTGTGAATCTGTCTATCTTTCCAGGAGACCTAATTTCTCTGGGTTGTGATTCAAGGAGTGAGGAAAGGGGTTTACTTTCCTTGTGTTAAGATCCAGGGGGTCTGGGTCTTGGGGGTCCCCAGGGAAGGTTTTGGGGGGACCAGAGTGTATCAGGCACTGAAATTCCTGATTGGTGGCAGCTTATCAGATCTAAGCTGGTAATTAAGCTTAGAGGAATTCATGCTGGTACCTCAATTTTTTGACTCTAAGGTTCAGATTGGGGAAAGATACCATGACAGGAACAGCCCTTGAAGAGCCTCGAGTTCTACTCCTTATAAGAACAGCCATACTGGATCAGACTTATGGTCCATCTAGCCCAGCATCCTGTCTTCCAACAGTGGCCAATGCCAGGTGCTTAAGATGGAATGAACAGAACAGGGCAATTATCCAGTGATCCACCCCCTGTCATCCACTCCCAACTTCTGGCAGTCAGAGACTTAGACACACAGAATATGGGGTTGTCTCCCTGACCATCTTGGTTAATGCCCATTGATGGACCTATCCTCCATGAACTTATACTTTTGGCCTTCACAACATCCTCTGGCAATGAGTTCCACAGCTTGGCTGTGCTTTGTGTGAAGAAGTACTTAATTTTGTTTTTAAACCTGGGGTGCTGCCTCCTGGCAGTAACCCCTCAGTCTTAGGGTCTCCCCTCTCTGGGGAACCCCCACTCACTATTTCCACGTTGCTTCAGTATATGGCTACTGCCAATCATCGTCTAGCTCAACACCCTGGGGCACACTGCAGTATAAGCCTACTCATCACTGGCAACGTTGGGTTTGGACCTGCTTCCTTGGCCTGCTCCTGGGCTGCCCTCTGCAACCCCCAGTAACTGTTTGCTTTATGCTAGGCTGCAGCCTGGGGCTTTCCAGGCTGGACCTCTCCAGCTCTTCTGCCTTTCCCCAGCCCTGCTCCACTCAGGTACCCTGTCTCTAGCTCCCTGCAGCCAGGCCCTTCTCCCTCTAAAGGCAGAGAGAGACTTTTTAGGCTCCTGGCTCACAGCCTTTTTATAAGGACAGCTGTGGCCTGATTGGGGCGTGGCCCAGCTGCAGCCATTTCTTCAATCAGCCCAGTTTTTCCCCTGCATCAGCCCACTCCCAGGGCTGTTTTAAGCCCTTCCAAGCAGGAGCAGGATAACCACCCTGCTACAGGGCCACTATTCGTGCTCTACACCCTTCACTTCCTCACCCTCGTGTCCCGCCCCGACACAAAGTAGCGGGACCTCTTGCCACCTCTGGAGGGCGAGGAGCCCCGGTGGGCCAGCCTCTACTCTACCCTGGTCCCGAGGCCCACCAGGGATGTTAGTTGGCGGCTTCTTCATGGAGCCGTGAGCAAGGGCATGTACTTGGCGCGGTTTACTCCTGTCCCAGACATCTGCCCCTTCTGCGGCGTGAGGGAGACCCTGGCGCACGTCAACTTACAGTGCGCCAGGTTGCAGCCCCTATACCGGCTCCTCACCAATATCCTATTACGTTTCTGGCTGCACTTTTCCCCTCACCTCCTTCTTTATGCACTCCCTATCCGTGGCCCCACAAAGTCACAGGACCTCCTGGTCAACCTCCTCCTCGCCCTGGCTAAAATGGCCATCTACACAACCAGGGAGAGGAGGTTGGCCTATTGAGACTCCTGTGACTGTGGGGCTTGTTTCCGATCCTTAGTCCGTTCACATACCCGGGCGGAGTTCCTCTGAGCTGTGTCCACTGGCTCCCTTGATGCCTTCGAGGAGCAGTGGGCGCTGTCCGGGGTTCTCTGCTCAGTGTCCCCGTCAGGCTCCCTTCTTATGACCCTTTGACCGCACTCCTGTCCCTGTTCTTTTATTAGTTGTCCCTCGGAATCAGTGGGGTTCTGAGGTCCTGTAGATCCTCCCCTTAGGCTGAGGGGGGGATCTATTAGCAATGGACGAGCTTCTGCCCGCCCAGTTCCCAGAAACCCAATAGGTACAGGACCACTATTATTCTTATAGCAACCTCCTGGTTCTGGAAGATCTGGTTCACAGACCACCTGAATCTGTCCACTCAACCAGCAGTCAGGCTCCAGTTATTCCCAGATCTTTTCACTCAGGACTGAGGCAGGCTGAAGCATCCTAATCCAGGCTTCTTTAACCTCTTGATCTGGTGTTTGGATGGGCATCTAACATAGAGTATGCACATTCATCTCTGGCAAATCCTTCATCAGAGTAGGAAAGAGTCTACCAGAATGTGCTACCAGGGTGAAATGGCATCATTTCCTGGAATGGGCACACCGCCATCATCATTCTCTTGACATGACAACCATCTTGGCCATCCTAGATTACCTCCTTGCCCTGAAAACATTGGCTTAGTTCTCAGCTCTCAGTGTGCACCTGGTGGTACTTAGTGCCTTCCTTCCCCCAGGGGAGGGATACTTTATTTTTACATTCCTACAATGATATGCTGCATGAAAGGCTTGATCAGAACCTTCCCACTACTGGTCAAACCCATGCCCAGTGGGATCTTACCCTTGTCCTCTCAGCTGTCACAAGACCACCCTTCAAACTTATGGCAACCTCTACCATGACTAACCTTTCCATGAAAGTGGCATTTCTAGTTGCCATCACTTTCAGCAAACTGTCAGTGATCTGGCAGACATGATGGCAGACCCTCCCTAGGTGGTCTTTCACAGGGAGAAGTTGTCACTGAGGCTATATCCCAAATTCCTCCCCAAAGTTGGGTCTGAATTGCATCTCAACTAATCAATCCACTTACCTGTATTCTGTACAAAGCCACATGTCTCTCTTGGTGACAAGAAGCTATACTTCCTCACATATGTCCTGGTGTTCTACCTACACAGAACTAGGCTCTTTTGAAAGTCTTGGAGACTCTTTGTTGCTATGGCAGAGAGATCAAGGGGTCAGGCCATATCCTCACAAAGGATTTCTGGGTGGGTCTCATGCTGCATACTGGAATGTTACAAGATGTCAAACCTCTCCCCCACCATCCCCGGAGTGTTACAGCTTTCCCTATTGTCTTCCTCCATTTCGTTAGTAGATGTTACGTGGTCGGACATTTGCAAAACCACAATGTGGCGATCTGTCCACACTTTTACTGTGCACTATGCCCTGACCCCTGACTCATGCGGCAGCCACAGGTGCAGCTATAGGATTAGCTGTCCTACAAATGGCTCTGCCATCAACCTCCTCACACTCTCTTCCATATTGATTACTGCTTGCAAGTCACCCATGTGTGGAACACATGCAGGGACCATCACTCGAAGGAGAGGAGCTTGCTTACTGTAGCTGGAAGTTCTTCATGATGTGTGACCCCTATCTGTATTCCAATACCTGTCCTCCTTCCCCTCTGCTTTGGACTTGGTTGCTTTGCAGTAAGAGGAGGAACTGAAGTGGAGTCGACCCACACCACCATTATACCAATGGTCCCCAACCTTTTTTATCTGGCGGGTGCCAGATGATGAGCCATGGATGACCGCGGTGGCGCTGAAATGCCGCCAACAAGTGGCAGCATCAATAGGCGTCACGCCAAAATGCCTCCAACAAGCAGCGTCATCCAGAGGCATCACCACTGAAATGCTGCTGAAAATCAGTGGCATATCGGTGGTGACACCTGGATGATGCTGCTTCTTGGCGGCATTTGGCTGGTGCTTGTCCGCTGGCCAGTATGTGGGCACACTTAGATGCCCCGGCGGACACCATGGCACCCACTGGCACTGCGTTGGGGACCCCTTCCTTATACCTTCGGTCAGGAGAACAAGGAGAGACCCTACACACATGTGGGTCAACGGACACTGCTTGGAGAAAACTTTCAGACTCAAGCATATGGTGCACATGCTTACC
Source organism: Gopherus flavomarginatus (assembly GCF_025201925.1). Taxonomy (NCBI): domain Eukaryota; kingdom Metazoa; phylum Chordata; order Testudines; family Testudinidae; genus Gopherus; species Gopherus flavomarginatus. The sequence goes on from NC_066620.1 coordinate 91,645,939, forward strand.
CAAGTGTGGAATACAGATAGGGACAACACATCATGAAGAACCTCCAATTACAATAAGAAACTTCCTTTGGAATCCACAGATTCCCTGGAAACCAAACAGAATTAATGTGAAGAATGAAACACAAGTTGTGATTCATATTTTGGGGTTGAATAAGACTGGGAGGAGATGGTAAGGGAGAAGAGAAGCTTGGAGAATTAAACTTGTGGATTTTCTGTATCTCTGATTTTTTTCTTAGTCGATGAGCTCCAAATTGGGGGTCCAGAACTGGGGAGATCCCACTTCCTAGAATTCAGTCAGTGGGGTGACTCTCTATACCCTATGCCTCCAGTTGGGTCCTTGAAAAATAATGCAAAAGTATTAGAGATTGCTACTGTAGCTGTAGAAATAAAATGTAACGGGTACAATAACCTTGCTGATGCACGCAGAACTGTTTGGAGGCACCTGGGGAAAAAATGAGTCTGCAGGATAAGTTAAAATTGCAAATAGAGTAAACATCAAATCACTTGCATTGAAGTCTAATAGAGTTTTAAGGATGTGTAACATTAAGTAATGGAATAAGAGACTGATTACTCACTGCGGGTGTACAATGGTGTAAAAGACAGGAAATGATTATATGAAAGAAAGTTCAAAGGGTTTCTTAGCTTCCAAAAGGCAGTGCATTGAATATTCTCCTACTTGAGTCAGAAACACATCATTTGTGCTGGCAAGGATTAACTTACCGTAAAAAGATTGTAAGAGTTTCTACAATTTTCCTACTAATAAACAAGTTAGCAAACTGGTAACTTTCTGAAGACTAAAGAGTTAAAATAGAATACATAGGCACAACAGAGGACTGAAGCTGAAGTAATAGAAGAGAAATTATCTGAAATGATTTATCCATTACTCCAGGGCTGTCACAAGAGCTCAGATAAATAATGTGTTTAGTTTTAGCTATTTCCCTTGGTCAATTAACGTGTAATCCTCCTTGTTCAAGGGCATGTAGTGAGGAGTCATGAAGGTCATGGGAGCCATGATTATATGAAATGAAGTGGAAAACCAGAGGTCTTTTTGGAGCACTTCTAATGTTCCTGATTCTGTTAGCAAGACAACTACAGATTTCCCATGGGAAATACAAGGAAAGAAACCATAAGAACAATCAGTGGAGAGTGAGGACATTATGGGAAGGCAACAAGTTCTGCCACCCAACACAGAAAGAGAATGGAAAAATACTACGGCACTTGCGTGCTAAACTTCTGCCTACAATGAGCACACTTACATAGAGAAATTAACCAATACTGCATATAAAAGAATGAGTTTCTCTATGTATAAAATAAGATTAAGCAGTTTTATTATATTTTAAGATAGCAAATTATTGCAGTAGCTTCCCAAGTTAGAAATGTTCCCGTAGCAAAGGAAAATGAAATGAGTGGGTTGACTTGATATACAATTCTTTGCAGAATTGCCAACTTGGTGTAGGGCTGACTCATTGTTCCAGTCACACAAAGTAGATGACAACTACCATATGGGTGATTCAGGCTGTTAATGGAAATTAATATCTTCACTGCACAACTGTTGATATTAAAGAGATGGTAGAGAGATCCTAGCATTACTACTCTGGAAAGAACAATCAGCGTTCTGCTATTTAAGACTTTGAATTTGATCATGCACTATGATTTCTAATCCAATATTTCAGTCAAGCTACTGATTGCAAACACAAGGTTATTTTGTGTAGGTGGAAAAAACTGTGAATGAAAAAGAAAATGTTGCCTGAGATTATTTTGAAAATTACCATGGAACAGGAATCATTGCTATGCACATAATATAACTGATTAGTGCACAAAAAATTACATTAACTCCATGATGGAATGTAAAAAACATTGGTTTAAATTTTCAAAAATGGCTAGCAATTTTCATAATCTCAATTTTTGAGTGCATTAAAAACACCTGATTTTCAGAAAATGGTGAACATCACCCCTCTAGAAATCAGCCCCATTTAAGACATTTCAATTTGTGGGCACTCAAATATTGAAGGACCCAAAAATCACTAGCCTCTTTTGAAAATCTAGGCTATTTTTCTGTAACCTGTTCAAGCAAAACACTTGAAAAGGTGAGCTCTCTTTAGAACAGTGTGATTTAAATGTGGAAAACCCCAGCAGAATTCCACTGTAGTTAGATTGCAACTTACATGAAGAGGAGGGGCTGGAGAATGCAGAAATAGGAAGTGATGGATACATCTCCAAAATGTATGTCAGTTTGTTAGTATAAGTGCACGCAAGTTTGGCTGCTTATCCAGAGCTACTCAGAACTTTCTGAATGTCTGTGAAATCAATCTAGAGATCATCTGAAAACAGGTTGTCTTCTGAGATTTCCAGGATTTTTTTTTCTTGTGGTCAGGCTAGAAGTGTTGCAAGAACAGAATGATTTATCACAGAATTCTGCCATTTCTGTGTCCAGTCAGAATCTGTAAATTCAGGGGGCCAGAAAACCAAAGAAGCTAACCTTTTGGATTTGAGCTTGTTCCGTGTTTGGGATGAAAGTTCAGAGATGCCTTTGTTTGATATAGACATGGATGATCTGGTCTGTAAGTGGTACAAAGAGAATTTTAAAAACCAGTGATGATGCTTAGCACTTAAATACCATGTGTCATCAGTGGATATCACCGTAGAAATGGGGGTAACTTGCACCCCCAGTTTACAGGTGCACTAGGTACAAAATGGATTAAGACTAGAATTTTCAAAAGAAGCTTTTTATTTTGGGTGCCTACAATGAGCACCTGAAAATCCCATTGACTTCAGTAAGAGTTGTGGATGCTTTACACCTCTGAAAATGGTGGCCAGACTGTTGAAAGATGAACTCCCAAATATTGAGGGATTCGGAATTAATGGTTGCTTCTGAAAATTTAACCCTGAGTGACTTGCCCAAGATCACGGAACAGCTGCAGGGCTGAGAGTGGAACACATCTCCTGACTGGCAATGCGATGGCTGCTGTGTTAATTTTGATGGAATAAATGGATGGGGCCAAAGTATCCGAGTTGTTAGCATGAGTGTGTCACTGTACAGCATTAAACAGCTAAATGAGGTTTGAGGTTGGAGTACAGAGACTTCAGCCTGCTTATTCCTAGGGCGGCAGCAACCAGCATCAAAAAGCTTTGTAACCTTTGATTAAAGATACCAAACAAAAGGGAAAACACACAAACATTTGAAATGTATAGTGTTCAATAAGGAGTTCATTTTAATGATCTATTATTCCCTTTAGCTGTAAAGAGTTTCTGTAGCGAAACCTCCCTTTGTGAGAGTCTTTTAGATAGTATTAAAGATGGTGGTAACTGTCCTTGTGGGGAAAAGAGAAAAACATTACTGGAGATGGACTGCAGCTGCTACTGTTGCTGCTGTTAAAGTGAGATCATTTTTCTCTGAAGGAAAAAATAAGATCAACACACAAAGAGGGAGAGAACAGCAAAGATAGAACACGCTACTTCTGGATCTGCTCCTGACTCTTATTTGCAGCCTTGCTGGTGGAAAAACACAAGTACAGCAAAAACAGCCTGATCAGCCACTCTGAGCCCTGGCAAACATGTGACTGGTTGGGGTGGTGAGGGAAATGCTTTTAGTTCCTCTCTGGTGTTGTGTTCTAAGGCCTAAGATCTAACACACCAATTGAGGTTCATTTAATTTCCAATTCCATTCTCCTTCTATTTATCAGTCCTAATATACAAACGGTCTTTGGGTAGTATCAGTAGATCATCTTGTTTGGACTAATCTCGTCTTTGTTCCCTTTTCATGTTCCTTCTATCAATATTCATTGTTACAGGTTACAACACTATGAACTTTCACCTACTTTGCAATAGTTGAGCTTACAATAGGGATAGATATGTTTAGGTTTCAGTTATTACAAACATACTCTAACCACTGGACTGGACTTCTCTGAATCTTGGAATCCTCAGTAATGTATCTTTTTTCTAAAACAAGGCTTGGTTGTAATATAACTCTCCTAAAACCTTTGATGGGATTTGCCTGGGCACAGGAAACTGATACGAGGAAGCACTGTATAAGTAGATATGCACATATTGGAACAGAGCACAAACTTTGCTTCTGGAATTGTGCTCTTTGTTAATCATCTGCTGCCTGAAGCATCTGGCAGATCTGTAGTCATTTGATCATGCCAGTAAATGGATGTATCTGATTGATCATTCTTGATACAGTCAGTTATTTCATTCCTTTTTTAAAAATGTAACCAGTATATTAAAAAAAGTAATTAAAACAAAAGTTGCAGTCATGTCTTTTGATGGCATGTAAAGATTATCATTGGGCTTTCACAATGCCAGCCAACAGAGCTGGATTAATTTATTTTCTGGGCCTAATTAAGGCAGAAGCACATGCCTATGGTCCTGGTTTCTGGAGTTATGTTGTCACAATCTCAGCCATGACTTAAGCTCTCTAGGTTGTGAAGGATATCTTAGAGTATGTCTTCACTAGCAATGTTAAACCACCTCTGCGAGAGGATTAGCTCCCAGCAATGGTGCACTGTCTACACTGCACTTTACAGCAGTGAAACTTGCAGTGCTTGGGGGGGGGGTGTTTTTTCACACCCCTGAGTGAGAAAGTTGCAGCACTGTAAAGTGGCAGTGTAGACAGGCCCTTAGAAAGGTGATTGCAGTGTAACTGATGCAGTGGCTTCTGCCCAATTATACAGCAGGTTTGAAACAATTGCTCTGTGAGATCTGAACGTCCTTGTTCATGTCAATGGGCTGTTCAGAGCAGCCAGTTTCAAAGTGAGGAGTATTTGTGGGAAGTTGCTGGCTTCCATTGTCACCACTTCAGCATAGGACTGTGTGTATGATGAAGGGAGAGACTTCACTGCTACCCACATCTCCACCATTGCTTTGTTGGACTGGTAGAAGGGGGATGCCACACAAAAAAACCTTCTGTGGGCTGGATGGGGTTGAATCTTCCCTCCTCCAGGGCAAACTACAGCCTGCCTAAAGACCATAAAGGAGAGAGACACCAGCCTGTCTGAAGAGGAGTATTTAGTTGTACCCTGAGCAGTCAACAGATTGCTCTTGAGTGAGTCTGATCATTACTAGCCCAACTAAAATCTTGGCTACAGCCTGGGACTATTGTGTGGGCAGGGCCATAGAAAATTCTCCTATGGAGTGTGCTTAGGACTTTACCCTGCCACCTTATATTCCTGCAGTGTAGAGTGCCGATCACTGTAATTTGGTTATTTTGGCATTGTTGTGCATAATGAAAGTTCCACCACTGACACAATCAAGGCCTTAGATCACTTGTAACCTGCCAGCCTTTCTTCAGGTTCCAGCTTGTTTCCAGGCTTCAGTCTACTAGCCTTTGCTAATGCTGTTACGATGGTAATCAGTATCTGTAGTTGTATTTATCTCCTTTCTTTCAGTCCCTTCATCTTTTGTTTTCTTTCTTTTGTGACCTCTCTTTCTTCTTTGAATTTATTACTTACTTACCCATATTTACAGATGCAGCCAAAGGAATCACAATTAGTTTCCTCTCAATGTGTATGGGATTTATGCCTATATATTGTGCTCTCCACTTAATTTAATGACAGGTTAATTAGACCCTCCATTTAATTAGATCAAAACCTTTCTTGAGTCAAATTATTTATATTAAAAAGAGACAGCACAACTTCTACTCTTTTTAGTTTGATCACCTTAAACAGGTACTCTTGGATAGTTCAATCATGGAGTATAGACATTTTCGATTTAATTAGAAAGAGCAACATTCTGAATGACAGAAAAAAATGCCCGAAGACCCATGAGACTGACTGAACAAATGTTGACTTTTTTTGCAGACACTTACTGCAGTTATGGGCTTAATCCTGCATCCTCAAAGTCTGCCCTGGGAGTTTTGTCATGGACTTCAGTAGGAACATGATCAGGACCTGTAAGACCATATATTAGTCACCTACAACATCATGGTGGTAGCTCTATGACTGCATAATTAACTGCTTATTTCAGTCAAAATATTCAGAGTTTACTGGATTGAAATACGGGGAAAGTGCTGTACTAATGAGAATTAGCTGCAAACAACTATGGGAGAATAGACCCATGGAGTGTTTATACATCACATTACACTGTAGATATCAAAGCAATGATGATACATCTGAAAGCTGGTTGGTGAGGCATCAGTCTTGAGTAGTTTAGTTTCAGCTGGTGGGTAATGGGAAAGGTAAACTTTGGTCATACAGTGTCCGGGTCTGCTCTTTAGTACTTCCCAGTGTGTTGATAAGGTAATGCAGCCATATTCCCATAATAATATTGATTACTTGTACTATTATGGCACCCCAGTCTGTCTCAGGGCTGGGTTATCCCAGGTGCTATGCAAAAAAAGGTAATACTAACTTTGGTAACAAAGAGGCCAGTGTTATGTAGTGTGTAAAATCACATACAACAGCTGAAGGTATGGGGAAATTACGTGCCAGTGGGGAACGGACAGGTGGCAAGTCTATCTCTTTGGTTTGCCACATTGGTACTTACCACATCTGAAAGAGAATTCTACCATTGGTTTTATTTCTGTGGAACTGTCATTTTAAGACCTCCAAAATAGCCATGGAAATGAAAGGAAAACTAAAGGACCTGAGTGCTTTTCAAGAGCGGTGATCGGTAGGTGGCAATCTTAGTCTGCCAGATTATGGAGTTCTTATTTACTCTGAGTATTTACTCTTCCTACTGCACCCTTTGGCTTCAATAGGACTGTTTCTGTAAGAGCTCATTCAGATGAGTAGATGCTGTACAAGCGAGCCCAGTATGAGATGTGCACAGATGTGTATTACGAGACAATTGTGAATTCTAGCAACTAATTGTCCTAGAAATTTATTGTGACAATAACTAGAAGGATAGTAGTATGACCCTAAGAATTCCTCAGCTCAGTGACAACCTCAGCTACTCCTATCAAGGCAGACACATTCAGGTTCCCATAGTAAAGTGATAAATTCACTATGCCATCATCAGACCTTGGGCCTAGTATTCCTTGATTTAGAAGCCTGGATTATCCCAGCAATTCAATAAATGTCGGTAACACTTTAAGTTAAGGCAGCATTTCTATGTATTGTACTCTGTTAGTACTGTATCAGAGGGGTAGCCGTGTTAGTCTGGATCTGTGAAAGCAGTAAAGAGTCCTGTGACACCTTATAGACTGATAGACGTATTGGAGCATGAGCTTTCGTGGGTGAATATCCACTTCGTCGGATGCATGCATCTGACAAAGTGGGTATTCACCCACGAAAGCTCATGCTCCAATAGCTCTGTTAGTACTGTAATTAACAAAGGATTAATACAAATTGCTAATACTTGATGATTTTTAAGCGGGAGAGTCTGACCCTAAGAAGAATATTCAACATCCAACCCTAGTGCCTTTTACTCCCTCCTTTTTGGGAGTTGAGATATTAATATCCAGAAACCTCCCTATAGATTTTACAGTATTAGAATACCTCTTATTACAATTTTTAGAGAGGGAAAAGCAATTTCTTGTCATTGTTTATAAGTTAATTATATGAATACTTCATGTAACCTTAATTTGGTATATTATGTAGATTCTCCCTCCCCTCTTTTTATTATATGTGGCAGGGCTCCTTATGAGCACCCAGTATTTTTCAAAGAAATGTGCAGCCGTTTGTGTTTTCACAAAAGGACTGAAATTGGCTTCTGCTTGTGAAGATGTTTAAAATCTTTTTAATTACAACACTTCTACTTACAAAGTGCTCTTTGTCCACTGATTTCTCAAAACACTTTGCAAAGGTGGGTAAGTGTCATTTTCACTCTGTTACATTAAATTAAGGCACAGCAATTGACGGGATTTTCAAAAGCAGCCTCTAAATTTGGATGCCTCAAGTTTTGGTGAACAACTTTAGGACAAAATGTTTAAACTTGGACTAAAATGAGGCTGCAATGCATAGTCTGCTACCTAACTATAAGTGGCCTGATTCTTTGAAGTCCTGGGTTTGCAGATTTCCCACTCAGTTCCCTTGAAGTTCTGGATGTTTAGTGTTAAAATCAGGGCCTAGGTTTTCTGAAGATGGTTATTTTAAAAAGCCTCCAAAATTACAGGCCATTATTGAAAACTGAGCCTAAGCAACTTGCTGTATGAATTTGGGCAAGTCAGAAGCAGAGCTGGTTATGGAACCCAGGGTCCCATCCTGCAAACACAAAAGCTGCAATCCCACAAATCACTCTCTGTAAGTGCAACCCTGTGCTATTGCAAAGGGCCTCTGTGCCAGCACAAGGGCCACCTGCACAGGATCAGGGCCAGGGTTAGCTCTAGGCACCAGCATTCCAAGCATGTACTTGAGGTGGCCCTTTTCAAAGGGCAGCAATCCGGCCCTTTTGGGGGTGGCACTTTTCAAGGGGCGGTACTCCGGCTCTTTTTTTTTTTCATTGGGGCGGCAAAAAACGTGGAGCCGGCACTGATCAGAGCCTTATGTGCAGGCATAGCTTTATGCATGTAAGTAATTCTGTTGACTTTGATAGGACTACTTACATGTACAAAGTTAAGCTTAGGTCACATGGCTTCTTTTTAGGGATGATAGAATTTTTCTATGATAAGTGCTAGTCATTGTTAAGCATCAGTCAAGTTCACATAAGAGAACATGGGAAGAAATAGAAAAGAGAAAAAAACGCTGTTGCAAAAGTAATTCTGTCCCATGTTTTCCATAATGGATGAAGAGGAGGTAGGTTTTAATTAGCTGTTCTTATATGTGGAGGAACTTTGCTTTGCTAATTTATTGGATAGTAAGTATAAGAATTTGATCCTGGGGGTGGGAGGGGGGAATAAAACCAAGCGTTGAATAAATTTTTTGGTTGCTTTTCCAAGAACCTAGCTATTTTGCCATTTTTAACGAAGGGAAAAGAAGTTTTCACAGTGGGGCAAAATTTCACTTAAATAAATTAATTAAATGAATTTGCTCTCCTTAGGAAAATTGCTATCAAACTGTCTTGGCTAGTGCAAATGGTGAATTGGCCTCCTTAGACAAATCCAAAAGTTCTTGTGAAAAGCTGAGGGACTTTTCAAAGAGAAAATGGGTTTTCACATGACTGAAGAAAGAAAAATTGTTGTTGTTAATCTAGTCCAGGTTGATAGTGACCAAAATTGCTCCCATCTGATGGCTATTTGGTGGCCTGAAAGCAATGAATTTAGTGGTGTCAATCTGCTTAATCTCAGTTGTTTACATCACTAAATCTATCATAATTGAGTCCAGTTGGTAGGATCCGCTGATGGATATGGAGCCTAAACTACTTTTTTCTAGAGAAATAACCCTTTCAAAGTAGGGCTTTCTTTGGCAACTGGGTGGGGCAGCATTGGGAAGATTGCTTTGCCATTTGTTCTGTGGCAGAGACCTTCAATTTCCAGGGCAGTCAATCTGGCACCTTTTGCCAAAACTGTCACTTTAAAAAAAATGAGCAAATGCTATTCTGTTGGGAATATATTGTTCCAGACATGCTGCAAAATATCTAAGCATCCTTCCCAAGTTAATAGCACTGGCATACAAATGTTGTGAATTTCTGGTTTCTACAGAAACATTAAAAACATTTGTAAATCTTTCACTATAGCAAATATGTTCTATTTTATGATAAACCAGATGCTCCAACTGTTACCTTTTTCATATTTTGAATAAATTAGTAAAATTGGTGTTTGTAGAGCAGTTTAAAATTTGATGAAATTACAGAATTCTATACAATCTCTTTCAAGCAGTAACTTGCATAATTAATTTTAAAAAAACCTCTCTCCTAAAAGAACTTTAAAGTACTAAAATTTCTTGTAAGTATGACACTTATGAAGAGGAGCTAGTGTGGCCTAGTGCTTACAATAGTGGTTTTCAACCTTTTTTAAATTTGTGGACCCCTATACATTTTTGAATAGAGGTACAGACCGCTTTGGAAATCTTAGACCTAATCTGTGGACCCCTAGGGATCCACGAACCATAGGTTGAAAGACACTGGCTTAGAGCACTGAATGAATTAACACATTTTGCACTAAACTTTCCATTCTGAGAGAGTTCACACTACTAGCTCTGTTCTAACATGACTGATTCAATTCTACACTTGCATGCCTTTTCAGTCCTCCTTGCAGAACTGCACTGGATTAATTCACCTCAAGAACTCAGCAGTGTTTCCATATAGCTGTAATTGTAATAGATTTTTGTCTGCACATGTGAACTTTTGGTAAATGCATTGTATCAGAATGCCAACCTCAAAGAACTATGCTAAACATCTGTAGTGCTCTTAATCTAATCCTCTTCCAGAAATATATAAAGGCAGGCATGATGTCTCAGTAATAATTACTGAATCACTGAGTCATGAGAAGAGAGGTGTTTCCTTCTTTACTTATATAGTGGAAGCCCCCATTAAAACTTCCTACAGTTGCATGCCTTTTTAGTGATGTTCCACAAAATGGCATCCTGCATGGGCCGTGACCTCCGGATTCCGTCTGGCTCCCGAGCACACATGGTAGATGCCACTTTGTACAACAAAATAACATTCTTCACTCAGCGTGACCTCAGCTGGCCTGAGCCTGATTCCTCCTCCCCCCACCACCCTGCACAGGGCTGGTATCCAAGCCCAGGCTGCTCCCTGATTGGGGCTGGCATTGCACCTTGCCCAAGCCCTGCCTGCCCCCCTGCACAGCTGGCATTGCTGCTCACTGGAGCCCTGTTTCCCACCACAGGGCTGGTGTTGCCATTCGCCCACCTGCCCCTCACTTTCCTCTGTGCCCCGCTAGGGCTGTGCACCCCACTTTTTTGGCAAAAGTCAGGATGGCCAGGACAGGGCTTAAAAAAGGGACTTTCCTGGCCAAAATGGGACATATGGTCACCCTAGCTAGTAAATTTAATCTCTTGGGTTTTAGGTGTCTGGTAAAATTTCCAAGCCTTGTGTAACTGAATGAAGGTGAGACAATGCATGTGAATTGGTGTGGGAAGGATTGTGTGTGTGAATAAGAGTGGGAGAGACTGATGCAATAAGTTATAAACATACAGAAAAGAGACTAATTTTTCAGAGAGAAGTAGGAAAGAGGAGACAGGGAATATAGGGTAGGAGACAGAGAATACAATATAGCTCAAGACAGAAACAGCTTGCTCTTTTCCTTCTCTCGCCTTCTACCAAGGTTGGGGATACTAAAGGTTACTCCACAGTAATTAAATCTTTATCTATTATAGTAAAGAAAAAGTAAAGGGAAGCCAGGGAGGGAAAGTGCAATGAAAGTAAGTGAGGCCATTTTAAAAAATAGTTGGTTGACAATGGTACAATTAGAGTGCAAAATATATAGTACACAACTGTATTAGTCCTTTGAATTACAGGCGGTGTGCCTTTCTGGTGGGCATGGCCATGGTGAAGTAGCACAGGTCTTTTTCACGCTGGCTAATAGACTTGGTCCTTGGATTAGTAAGTGTCCTTGCACTAAAACCTGCTTAAAGTTACTTGAAGTCATACGCCTCTAATAAAATACATAATCCATTTATCTTCCATGCACCTTCAGTTTTTCATGTCACTCAAAGCTATTTGTTTTTAACAGGGGTTTTCTTTGTCTCAGCCCATCTTCTCCTCCTATTAGCTGACGTCATGCAGTGCTGATATGGTGACACTGCAATCACTTTCATTGCAAAAGTCATTAGGGGTGTAACCAGCAATTTGAAATTTGTAAATATTCTGACAAGTCAATTGCCCCCTGCCCATTTTATACTCATAATCTGCCAAGGTAAACCTGCCATTACAGACAACATTATCACTAACACAGCATGTGCAGTCAGAGTGATAGCTAGCAGTAAGTTAATAAAAGGCTTGGCGAAGAACAACAAAAAAGCAACTTCAAACAGCAACAACCTGCCAGTTGCAATAAAAAATGTTGCCCTGAGGAAATTAAAAATTGTACACTATGGTGATCATAGCATATGCCTGACTATACCCATGGATGCCATAAACATAAGATTATGAATGCAGTACAGTTGAGGTAGAATCTGAAGTGTGACAGAAAGGTCTTACTCAAATCTTAATGCCTCCATTAATAGGAATACAAATATGAAATATTCATAACAAAATGTGGTATATTATTTTTTCCTAATGATGTTACATGTTTCAAGTTTGCCTTGGAAAAGTTCCTCTCTAATGAAAGACTTCCAAATCCCAAAATACACACAGTGCTATTTTGTGGCTATGTATTTTTTCTTAGTGCTTTGGGTAAAGAAAAAATAGAGCAGATGCTGTTTGAGGTAATCAAAACAAATTGCAATCTTAAAAGATCATAAACATATACCATATTTTCATGTTATTCAACAAGATCATTGTCGGTAAAGTATTCTTTTTAAAACAAGATTATCAGAGGTAAATTAACTTGAGTTACCACAATTAACATTACTTGTTGCTTTGAACTGAAACCTGAATATTAACTTGAATATTTACACTTTTTCCTCTGATGGGGTACAGCATTCCCTGTGGCATACAGTGGTTAAGTGACTTGCCCAAGATCAAGCAGAGCTAGGATCTGAAATGCTGCTGAGGGGCTGGTATGATGATATTGCCTAAAATGACATATGGCCCATCTGTGACTGCTATTAACATATCTCCAATGGATGGAGAAGGGACACTAGATACATAGGGCTCTACGTTATTACAGAGAAACATTTCCAAGGTGTCTGGCTAGTAGGTCTTGTCCAAGTACTCTGGGTCTAACTGACTGGCACATTTTGCAGTTGGGAAGGAATTTCCCCCATGTCAGATTGGCAGAGACTCTGAGTGTGTTTTGACTTCCTTTGCTGAGTAGGGCATGGGTCACTTGCTGGTTTGAACTAGAGTAAACGGATTCTCTGTAACTTGAAGTCTTTATATTACAAGTGGAGAACTTCAGTAACTCAGCCAGAGCTTACGGACCTTTTAAAGGTGTGGATGGGTGAGATTCTGTGGCCTCCAAAGTGCAGGAGATCAGAGTAGATGATCATGATGGTCCCTTCTAGTCTACAAGTCTGAGTCTATGAACTCATGAGTCCTGTCTCCCAAGCTTCTGTAACAGCCATGAGGCCACATTCTCAGTCATCAGTATTTGATTATAACTTCAAGCTAAACGTAAGATAAAATTAATGGGAAATGTAGTTGCTTTGCTTATATTCATAGAACCTGGTTTTCTTACAAGTTCCTCTTTCAGGACACACTATTACACAGAACTCAGGAAACACCTTTCTTCTCACTGGGTCTTCACTGCAGATGCAGGTTTAAAACATTTGGCATTTTTCCTGGAATTCCCCTGAAAAGGATGGTCTTAGGGATAAGGTATTGAGGGCTTGTCTACACAGGAAATGTATTTCCAGTACTAGCTAAGGTGTTAATTTAAACCACTGTAGTTAAGCTAGGTGTGACGTTATGAGTGTAATATAATATTTCATTGGAAGGTGACAGGGCCAGAAAGAGTTAATTAACGCAGACTGACCTGACCCATCGGTGAACTTTAAGGACTGGTTAGGAAGATATGTAAATGAACAGAGCTTTGAAATGTAAGTCTGCATTGTTAGAGATCTCAAGGGTAGATGTTTGCTCAGGTCTTGTGATGTAAGCAAACAAGTCTTGTCTATTGCTATAGTTTTAATTCAAAGATCAAAAAAGGAATATGAACATTTATGATGATACTTGAGTGAAATAGTATTATTGACTATGTGTCTCTTTGAAGGTTGTGGTAACCTGCATCTGAACTGTTTAATGGATAAATTATTCTGTGCTAATTGCCAGGATGTTTGGGAGAAGTTGTTAAGCCTATTGTTTTCTCAGGCCAAAAGGCTGCTGGAAATGTACAAGAACCCTGGGACATGATCCTCCTTCATCTCAGATCTGTTTTGGGTTTCAAGAGGGGGAAACCTTAAGCCACAAGGATTGAGATCCCCAGTTATTGACTGGAGCCACCCTGAATATGGACATTGGACTATAACCTATGAACTATATCTGAAAGGACTTTTGGCAACTACAAGCTCACCTCTGCTATGCATCTGAACCTCAAGAATTGAATTCAAGTCTGTATGTATACTGATCTTTTAACTAACACTCTCTCTCTTTTCTTTTTTAATAAATTTTAGCTTCGTTAATAAGAACTGGCTATAGCGTGTATTTTGGGTAAGATCTAAGTTATAATTGGACCTGGGTATGTGGCTGATCCTTTGGGATTGGAAGAACCTTTTCTTTTATATGAGATAAGATTTTCAGGAATCATCATCATATATGACAGGTGTGTCTCGACGGAGGCCTAGGGCTGGGTACTTTAAGGAAACTGCATGGTTTGGACTTCTAAGTGACCAGTGAGGTACGATTGAAGCTGTTCTGTGCTGGCTTGGTAAATCTAAGTATTGGAATAACCACCAGCATTTGGAGTTTGTCTGCTCCGTTTTGTTTGCAGTTCACCCTGATTGAGTGACCTTAGCTGGCTCCCATGGGCAGCACCATCACACTAGGACAACTCTCCTTGTGGGTAATTGTGTTGTGCTATAAGTGCCCTTTTCAGTTTTGCTTATATCGCTCTGCAAGGAGTTTAAACTAAACCAAAAAAGTCACTCTTATTTGTCCCCATTGGAAGTTATACTGATGTAACTGTAGTGGTTTAACTGTTCAGCTATAATTATGCTGGTATAACTGGTAAAATTTTCCTGTGTAGAGAAGCCCTAAAACTCAGGAGATCTGGGTTCAATTTCAAGCTCTGCCACAGATTTCTTGAGTGATCCTGGGCAAGTCTCTTAAGCCATATCTACACTACAGAGCCTTTGCCAGTATACCTTCCGTGGCAGAGCCCTTAGCGTAGACTCAGTTTATGTGACAGGAGCTCTGCCAGTATGGCACCACCAACTCCCTGGAAGATGTTAGCTCAGCTGACTTTAACACTCTTCTGTCAGTACAGTTGCATCTACACTGGGGGTGTTGCTGGCATAGCTATGCTGGCTGGGAGGGTGAGATTTTTTTTTCCATATTCTTAACTGACATAACCATGAAAGCAAAACTTTGTAATGTAGACCAGGCTTCAATCTCTCTGCCTCGTGTTCTGCTTCTGTATTGTATCCATTTCTCCCACTCTTTGTCTCTTGTGCATTGAGATTGTAAACTCTTTGGGGTGGGCACTGTCTCTTACTAGGCATATGTTAAGTGCCTAGCACAATGCAGCTTTGATCTCAGTGGAGGCCTCTAGGGTATTTATAAATAAATAATAATTCAGTAATATTCAATTGCAAACCTTATTAGCCTCTAAGCTTTTCATTTCTCTGCATTGCTTGTGTTCATACCACTGGAGATTTTCACTGTCTCTGCTTTTCAGCTCCAAGCGCAAGGTGATGTGAGCCTTTCATCAACAGCCTCCCAAGTGTGGCTCTTGGATTCCATGAACATAAATCGTGTGTCAGAAATGGTCTTTCAATGCAGAGGTTAACATTTAAAACCTCTCCCTTTGTATCTTGGTACATCTGGGAACATGTAACAATGTTTTTAAATGTCATATTATTAGGTAATTTGAGACCATGTCACTCTGAATACTGTTTGTTTAAAAAAATGGATTGCTACAAATGTAAAACGGTAACTCTTCCTTGGTATACTGTTGTTCTTTTCAGTAGTATTTCAAGAACAATGCACAGTCAGCTATTAGGGTTACAATGGTTGAACTCTCCACTACATCACAGAGAAATTACAGGTTGGGAGTGTCTTGCTCCATTATTGGTGAATAATAACCTCAAATGTATGCCTAAAGGTAATGAGCTTCAAGGTTTTGATAAATGTATGTCTTCTATCCGTGTGGCTGTGAGGATAGCTTAAGCAATCAGTCTGCTCTCTGTATTCCTCATTTTAAGAGGGAATAGAGCACAGTATAAGTGGTTAGAGCAGAAATCAGGGAGTCAAGATTCTTGTGTTCTATTCTTGACTTTGCCATTTACTCCTTGTTTAACCTTCAGCAGAATACTTGGCTATAGATAGGAGCGGTGCCAGGGTTTTTGGCACCCTAGGCGGGGGTCCTTCTGCGCTCCTGGTCGATGGCAATTCGGCAGCGGGGCCAGGGGGGGGCCTTCCGCGCTCCCAGTCTTCGGGGCACTTCAGCAGCGGGTCCTGGAGTGAGTGAAAGACCTGCTGCAGAATTGCCGCCGAAGACCCAGAGCGCGGAAGGACCCTTGCCACTGCTGAATGCCGCGGAAGACCCAGAGCGCGGAAGGACCCCCTGCCGCCGAATTATCGCCAAGGGCAGCAAAATGCCACCCGCTCAAAAATCCTGGTGCCTTAGGCAACCGCCTAGGTCGCCTAAATGTAAGCGCCGGCTCTGGCTATAGACAATTGTTGCCTCAACTAACGTGTTTGTAAATGAGTGTAACAAAACTTGTTTAGCTTACTCATGTTGTCGTGCTTGATTAACTGATCTTGGTAAAGTGCTTTGAGGTCCTTGGATAAAAAATGTTATGTAAATGGCAAATATTTTTATTGAAAGTTTTTTAGATTCTTGCTTAATACTCCTGAAATTTTTTTTCCTCCATCTCAATGGGATTTATAGTATTTAAGACACTACTTAGATGAGCTGCAGCAGAAATAAAGTAACATACAAGCTTCTTGTGTGATTAAGGGCAACATATTCAGTACATAAAACAGATGAATTTAATTGCATGTTCCAAAAGATACCCTGAAAGCATTGATGTTCGCTAATTCCGTGTGGAAGGAATGATGGCTTTTGTACATAGATCCAAAAATATGATTTCTTTTACTGGTGGGGAGTTGAGGAATAAGCTGGATCTAGACTAATCCTCAAGAAGAAAACACCATTTGATAGACACGCAAGGCTAGGAAAATGAACATTGAAATGAAATAAATGCAAATTTTGCTGAGGTTTTGTTTGTCCTAATGTTAAAGATCAAAAAACTTCATTCAGTCAATACCATGAATAAATACACTGATAATGATTGATAATAACTTGTTTGAACAAAACAATGACTACAGGTAAGCAGTGGAGAGAGCAGCAGTCAAGGGTTTCTCATTAAGTTTAAGGGTAACTAACTAACTAACTAAATCTGGGCAAAAACTAGGCTGGTTTGAGTCCAGATGGGAATAGGATATTTATATTACACGGATTTTCCCTCTGCCTCCACTTGAGGATTTGCTGTTTCTTGGCTTCCCTGGTCTGTTAATGGCTAAAATTGGAAGACTTGGTATTTTTGGTATTTACACCCAGCTAAAGATGTGCTTGAATTCCTTGCTGATTTGAGCAATGGCAGGTTATCTTATAGATCTTCTCTTGGTTGTGGAAAATATTTTTGATTTATCATTGTATTTAATCAGGCTGCTTCTTAGAACTCACAGATAATCAGAGAATTCCCAGATTTTCCATATTTCTGGGTAGCTCCCAGATTCCCATGTTGGAGCTGTCTAGTCACAGATTACTTCACTGAATGCAGTGATTAGTTCTTGGCTATTTCAGAATACTTGAGAGAGGGAAAGAGACAGGAAAGCCCCACTGCAATGATCCATCAATGCAGAGTCAACTATCTTTTTTTTTTCTTTTTTTTTCTTTTTTATATGTCAATAACATGGTTAAAATACTTTGTGGTTGAATGTCTGTAAGAGGACAGAAGCTAAATTAAACCAGGATAGAATGGTCCAAATGATCAACAAGCTGTCAGAAAAATGGACTCCTTTAAGTCTGTCTTACTGGGTCAGATTGGTGACTCTCATAAAATGATGATCGTCAGGGTCAACAGGTCGTGATCAATGGCTTGATATCTAGTTGGCAGCAGATATCAAGCAGAGTGCCCCAAGGGTCTGTCTGTCCTGGGGCTAGTTTTGTTCAACATCTTCATTAATGATCTGGATGATGGGATAGATTGCACCCTCAGCAAGTTCATGGATGACACTAAACTGAGGGAAAGTAGATATGCTAGAGGGTAGGGATAGGGTCCAGAGTGACCTAGACAAATTGGAGGATTGAGCCAAAATAAATCTGATGAGGTTCAACAAGGACAAGTGTAGAGTCCTGCACTTAGGACAGAAGAATCCCATGCTCTGCTACAGGCTGAGGACTAACTGGCTAAGTGGCAGTTCTGCAGAAAAGGACCAGGAGATTACAGTGGATGAGAAGTTGCATATGTGTCAACAATGTGTCCTTGTTGCTAACAAGGCTAACAGCATTTTGGGCTGTATTAGTAGGAGCATTGCCAGCCGATTGAGGGAAGTGATTATTCCCCTCTATTCGGCACTGATGAGGCCACATATGGAGTATTGTGTCCAGTTTTGCCCCCTTACCCTCACTACAGAAAGGATGTGAACAAATTGGAGAGTCCAGCAAAGGGCAATGAAAATGATTAGGGAGCTGGGGCACATGACTTACAAGAAGAGGCTGAGAGAACTGGGCTTATTTAGTCTGCAGAAGAGAAGAGTGAGGGAGGATTGATAGCAGCCTTCAACTACCTGAAGGGGGATTCCAAGGAGGATGGAGCTTGGCTGTTCTCAGTGATGGCAGATGACAGAACAAGAAGCAGTGGTCTCAAGTTACAGTGGGGGAGGTCTAGGTTGGATATTAGGAAACACTATTTCACTAGGAGGGTGGTGAAGCACTGGAATGGGTTACCTAGGGAGGTGGTGGAAACTCCATCCTTAGAGGTTTTTAAGGTCCAGCTTGACAAAGCCCTGGCTGTGATGATTTAGTTGGTGTTGGCCCTGCTTTGAGCAGGGAGTTGGACAAGCTGACCTTCTGAGGTCTCTTCCAACCCTAATCTTCTATGAGTCTATGATTATACCCCAAATATAGCTGCAACTGAATACTGAAAGGTGCCTGCATTTGCATGGGGGCACAGGATGACACAGGGCACTCATTCTTACGTGTATGTTTGAAGTTGTGTGTGCTGATTAAAATCTACACCGCCAAATGCTGAAACTAGCCCACAGCCTAAGCGGTTGGGTTAAGGGCTGGGGATCTCTGTGAGGGCTGTGTGGAGAAGGAATTCTCCACCTCCAAGACTGCTCAGCAGTGCTGGAGACATACAGAAGAAAATGGCTGTTGGGTCAGTGTAGTTTTGGATCCCTAGGATCATTCCCCAAAATTCCCTGTGCATTTTAGCTCTGCTCCATGGGATATGGAGTCTCAGTGTGGGGTCCCCAAATCCTACCCCTCTTTTTTTTTTTCTTCAGAGGAACTGCACCAGTTCTGTTGATTCAGAGCCCATGAATGCCATGGAGGTAGCAGGTTTGGGCATTTTCACTAAGTAACCGTTCTGTAAAATAGCACTTCTTTGCATATATTGCATGCCATTCTTTTTACAGAGTGGCTTCTACAACATAATCTTCTTTTACTCACTGATCATATATCTGTTGAACTTCCATGTGATTTCTGAAAGCCACAGAATAAGAATACTTGCAGTGACACCCAGTAATGTGCATAGAGCTGCTTACCTGTGAGGCTTCTAATTAGTTCATCCAAATTTAGACAGGCATGACATTTACATTGTGATGTTTGCAATCAAACTCCATAGGTGATTCAACTAGTAGAGCTAGGAATATATCTATAATAAAGTTGTTTCCTCCTGAAATGATGAGCCTAAAATGTAGGAGGTCCTAAAATAATGGCTTCATTTACAGAAGCCATGGCAGAAGAGACATGACAAATCTATTTATTATTAAACATACTGTATTACAGTTCTGTTCCCAATACAATTTATTCAATACATTTCAACCAACACAAGTTCCCTAAAAATCAACTCCTATGAGATTATAAACATTGTATAAAGGAGACACCTGTGGCTCTTTGGTCATTTTGGCTTTTATATATAAAGCAGTATTCCTGCTGGTTACAGGATATTCCCCTTAGCTTGAAGTTAGATTAGTTAGTTGCATGGATTCATACACACATTGGTAGAGAATTCTAGTAGCCTATGAAGTGTGGCTTTTAGGACCTATAATCCTAAAGGAAGGATGGATCTGTGATTAAGACACAAAATTAGGTTTCAGCTGTAGATTTTATTCCTGGCTCTGCTATGGATTTCCTGGTGATATCACATGTGCCTTGAAACATTCACCTGGGATGTTGAGTAAGCAATTCTACCAGCCAGACTGGCTAGCCCTGCATAGCTAATAACATGGGAAAGGGAGCAAATGCCATCCTTCCCTGACATGTGCGGTGAGAAGCCATAATTGAGATTCCTTGAGTAGATTTAGCGTGACTTGCAGTTAGTCCACCCCCTGAAAGCAATGAGTGCTGCATCCTATTAAGCAACGACATTGTGCCTGTGTTGCTCTGGCTTCCCTGGGCCATCTTAATTGTTTAAAATAATGTAGCACTGGTGAAAGGCATCAGACGGATGCTGTGTGGAGGGGGGTGATGTGTCTGTGCACTATTCGCAGTTCAGGTCTATGACTTAGCCTATGGCTGCACTTGTAGCTGTACAGCGCTGCCGTGGGAGTGCTCCCATGGCAGCGCTTTGAAGTGCGAGTGTGGTTGCGGCGCCAGCGCTGGGAGAGAGCTCTCCCAGCACTGCAGGTACTCCACCTCCCTATGGGGATTAGCTTACAGTGCTGGGAGCCACAATCCCAGTGCTGGGGCACTGTTTACACTGGCGCTTTACAGCGCTGTAACTTGCTGCGCTCAGGGAGGTGTTTTTTCACACCCCTGAGCGAGAAAGTTCCAGCGCTGTAAAGCACCAGTGTAGCGAAGGCCTAAATATCACAATTTAATTCTCAGACTTTGTGTCTCAGTTTTTCCATCTATGAAATGTGTACACTAATACTTATCTTACCAAGGTCATGTGAGACTTAAGGTTACAACATTCAAAGACAGATGAAGAACACATTGTGGTTTTTGGTTTTTTTAAGAAAAAATTGGATTGTCTTGGGAAGGGGGGCTGACTCTGTGTTTTGTAACCACTGTGTTTGGCAAAGAAATGTTTTTTCAGGAGAGTGTAAATACACCAACCTGAGCTCCAATGAGAGATTGATCCATGGAAGTTAATTATTAACTTTGCATAAGGAAGGTTAAGCAAACCAATGGGATGCTCAGACCTGGCTTCCCATGTTCCTGGGAGATTCAGGCACCCATGGGGCCCTCCCATAGGTGCCTGAATCTCCTGAGGGTAATAGGGACACTCAATAGGAAATGGAGGGTGAGCTGCTAAGCATACTCCACTCCTCATATTTCTAGTCTCCATGGTCTCTGGTAGGTTTCTCCAGAAGCAAAGTGTTAGAGACCATAGAGAATAGGAATGTGTGTGGATAGCATGTTTTGTTCTCAATTCCCGTCAGAAAACTGAGGATGGGATTATAGGATGTGTTGGAATGGAGCACTTCCCACACTCTGTGTGCAGAGGGGTGGGGGCTTTCATAGCAGGAGCAGCAGCTATGGGAGAGAAGGAACAGAGCACAGCATGGCTGGCAGTAATGACAAAGCAGGGCCTGGGATGGCTTCTTCGATCTCTGGAGTGCCAGGTCTCCTATGGCATTAGTAACAGGAAGGGACTTAACATGGCATTTTTCTTGGTTTGAATGGGACAGTTTTCTCTTCTCACCATGATGTTTGGGCTCAAGAGTTTAACTTCACCTTGTATTTATATTTCAGTGTCATGAGGATTCAAACGTTCCTAAATGTATAGCATACTTTCTTTTACTGACTTTCATAGCCTGAAACTATGGAGAAAGCTAGGAGTAGCAGAAGAAAACAAGAACTTTGTCTTTTTGTGAAATCTGCAAATGTGGCAATGCATATTGATCAATATGCCAATTAATGCATTGCATCATCTGTATATGACCACTAGATTTCTAGATCTTCAGGGTTAACAGAAATGGAAATAGCTACTAGCGGGAGCCAAGACGGGCTCTCGGAGGGATAAATGGGATGCTCCAGTAGAGCTTAAGGGGTGAAGCAACCAAAAAATGCAGAGAAGAGGAGCTTGGATCTTAAAACAAAGAATTGGGGACCAACTTCAGGCACAAGATGACCAGCAAAGGCACTGGCAAGGGCAGCCAGAGCAGCAGCAAAGGAAAGTGAGGGACAGTAGTGGGTTACCAGACACCAGTAGACCTTGGTAACTGCAGGCAGGATAGATCCAGCATATATCTTGGAGTGATCGGAGGAGGAGCAGAGGTAAGTGGTTCCCCCACCCTCTCATCACCTGGAAGCACAGACAGTGAAGGTAAGTGCTATACTGGTGTTTTCTGGCTAGCTAGAGAGCTGCAGGTAAGCTGACCCTCTGTGCCAGTTCTGGATCCTTCTACAAGGAAGTTCCACAGACAAAAGCAACATTGTCTAATTAACAACCAAAAAGACCCACCCAAAGCTGGTGCAGAAATAAAACTATTACCTCCCTATCCAACCAAGCCATAAACATCTCCAATAAATACATGTTATATTTTGTCCCTCATTAGTGTCTTTCAAGAACTTTTCCTGACACCAGAGTTGCATGTCCTGATCTATAAATTTCCATTTCTTCCTTTAATCCCTTCTTAAATGTGTATCATATTAGTTTCCATAGCCTCTATAATTCATCTTTTTCTATTTTGCCACCAAAGACTATAAGACAAAAAAGTCTGCTTCTGGTTATTTTACTTAACTTGCTATCTCATAGGGTTGTGGATTTGCAGGAGCTTTCACCCTTCAAGATTCCTTGATAGATTACATAATATTAAGGCAAGCATGTGAACAGTGTATTTTATTTCAGAGAGCAGGCACATAAAAATCTTTCAGGAGAAAACAGGAAATAGAATCTCTTGTAACGGTTCATTTAGAAGTAGCTATAAATACTTCTCTAATGGTGCAAAATGTTTCAAGATGGCAAAAATGTATGAGCTGGATATTTCACAGACAGGCTTTTCCTTATTAAATAAGACAAACAGGTATTGTAAGGGCTTTGTCTCTTTGCCAATAAATCAAAAATGTTTTTCTTCACAAAAGAGAAGTATATGAATCTAGTTCAGTGGTATTATGCATTTAGCTTTCGTTTCAAGGAAAAGGCTGGTTGAAAGAGAAAGCCACATATAGGGCTATTCAATTGCAGTGCTTTGGCAGGTCTGCTGTTGCATCTGTGAAACAAATCACTTTTTAATAGACAGAGGGGGTTCCTTGAAGAGGGCAATAAAGCTCAGCTTTGCTCTTACAGGGACTAGTCATAACTGCTAGTTTGAACTCTAACCTCTTGAAATCAGACAGAATTCTGAGTCCCCTGTGACCAAGTGAGCCCTTGTATTCACACCCTACACACCAATGTAAGAATGTTTGCACAAAATGTGCCTTATGAGGTATTTGAAATCTAATAACTTGCTGGTCAATAATATCATGGTGAAATGTGTATAGCAATATTATGTGTAAAGTTGTGACCATAAAAGGTCTGAAATGTGTTTACCAGACCAGTTTGGGGAAACCAGCTTCTCAAAGACAAAGGACAAGCTGATGCTTCTAGCCAGGTGTTATCAAAGTTGATGGGCCATCACCTATCTGGTGGCCATTCTTTGGCAAGGAACAGATCTGTGTTTTAGCAAACAGCAGACAAAAGAAAGAACCTATTGGACTTTTGGAGCAATTCTTGGCCTGAAAAATTGGTCAGCAATGTTACCGAGACTACGCGGTGAGAGATTCCACCTTGAACCAGGTCTAGTTTAAGTTTTAGTACTAGGAAGCATTTCATCTTGCAACCATTTCTGACTTCAAAGCCTTATGCTTATATTCACTTAAAACCTGTCTCCTTGTAGTTAAACTTCTTTTATTCTTACATCAAAATTAATCCAATATTGTGAACTGTGTGGGTAACTCCAATGAGGGTAGCAAACATTTTGGATATTGATCCCATTACAGAAGGCAATGAACCTAATATATCTGGACTGTCCAAGAGAAGGATAAGCAGCACAAAACTCATGTTTTGGGGGGAAATCCAGGTTTGGGAATGTGTTAAGGTTACCCTGCAAGTGGTAACTAAGGCTGGTGGAAACCAGAGTGTGACTGATGTGTGGCTGGTAGGCTGCAGTTATCCACAGATACTCAGGGTGCGATCTGCCTGCTGGCAAGCTGTTTGTGAGTGGCCCAGGTAGGAGGTACAGCAGAAAAGCATTGTGAGGCACGCAAGGTTGCAGAGCAGGGGGTGACACAGCCCCTCACTGGTCTGGACTGTACTTGGAAGGTCATATCCCCAAAATAGAAAAGAGCTTCATTAATACCATCTGTAGCGGGTTGCTTACCAGCTCCTGCCCTGAGGGGTTTAAAAAGCAGCATGGGAGGGCTTGAAAGCTGCAGCTCTAAAGGCTGGGCTGATTGGGGAAGTGGCTGCAGCTGGGCCACACCCTAATCAGGCTACAGCTGGCCTGTATAAAAAGGCTAGGGAAGTCAGGCCCAGACAGTCTTCCTCTGCCTGTAGAGGGAGAAGGGCCTGGCTGCAGGGAGCCAGACACAGGGTACCTGAGTGGAACAGGGCTGGGGAAAGGCAGAAGAGCTGGGGAGCTCCTGCCTGGAAAGCCCCAGGCTGTGGCCTAGAATAAGGCCAAGAGGTACTGGGGGTTGCAGGGGGCAGCCCAAGGGTAGGCAGAGGCAGCAGGTCCAGACTCCTTTGCCTATAATGAGTGGCTGATGCTGCAGTCTGCCCCAGTGAATGGGGGCTAGATGGAGACTGGGCAGTAGTCAAAACTGAGGCATAGTGGGGATAGTGGTTGGGGGTTCCCCAGAGAGGGGAGACCCAGATTGGTGGGGTACTGCCAGGGTCCAGGGAGGGACATGGGGGCCAGAGGACAAGTGGATCACTGGCCTGCAGAGGGTGCTCCTGGGTCAAAGAGCTAATTCCCAAGGACAATCAGCAGGAGGTGCCACAGGGGTGAGTCCTGCCTGTGCTACACTGTCCTAAATGAAACCTCTGTCACAGCTTTGGGGCAAGAGGGGGCTTTGGACTCTGTGTATCTGGATTATTTTATGGATCATGCACTGAATGTGATTTTTCACAAAGCTACTTATCTTCATTAAGGACTCCAGATGTTTAGAGAGGAAGGTAATCTTATGATTAAGGCACTGGAATGGAACTCAGAAAAGCTGGGTTTGATATTGACTTTGCCCCAGATCTATTACATAATTTTGAGCAAGTCCCTTAATCTATTACTAAATTGCCTAATATGGAGTTAATAATACTGCCTTTATCTTCCTTGTGTATTTAGTCACTAAATTCTTTAGTGCATGGACTCTGTGTGTGGTTTGTTCCCTCCCACCCCCCCATAAATGCCTAGCACATCCAGATTCCATTCTCAGTTGGCTCCTCTAGATATTAGCTATCTTCATGTCAATAATAATAATATTAGGGCCAAACTCTGCTGTCAGACAAGGAGGTATGTAATCCCCTCAGTGCATCTTGAGGAGTTATTCTGTAATTACATTGTATGTCTTGTCAATGGGCAGTCAATAAGTGCCTGTCATGTGAAAGAGCTGTAAGGTGCTCACTGATGGAGAAGGACACCAAAGCATAAGGGGCATGCACAAGTCAACTGGACTCTTCCTCTTTCTGGCCTCTAGCCAACCTCCTAGTGTGTGTTGTCTTTTGCTTATTCTGTTCAATAATGCATTTAAACTGACATAAAATAATTTAAACCAGATGCAGCTGGACCAGATTCTGGTTGTTGTGACAGTCTCAATCTGGAGGAATTCCACTATTGTGGGTTTCAGACACCTGTGATCTACTTTCATTTCTGCAAAGTACATAGAACAGCAGGGTCAATGATACTTCCTTCTCTCACTCTTGCAGCAGAAATCTATTGACTTATTTTAAGTAGGCTCTGCTCTTGAGCTGAGGTGGTCAGCCAAGTATGTAGTGTTTGCCAAAGTACTACAACTACTGCAGGGGCAGAGATCCATATTGACATCCTAGGTCTCAATCCTGTAAACATAGACTAGTGTAAATCTGAGCGCATGGAATTCATGCAGGCCAGAGATCCATGCTATCATATCTGTTGGCAGCATTGAAGCCCTGGTGTATATGTGACTGCCAACAAAGTCCAATGGCAGTTGTGCAAATGTAATGTACCCAAAGAACAGAATTTGGCCCATTTTGTAAAATTCATAAGCAACTTTCTAGATGAAATGCTTTTATAAATGTGCTATCAGTTAACATTTATTCCATTGAACTTGGAGTTTCATTTATTTCAACTGAGCCTAATATTGCTAACAGAGACTGAAATTAGGTTTGAAAAATGCAAATGGTCTGATCTGGTATAAATATTTCCAGGTAAATAAACTTGATGGAACTGAGGAAAGGAGGGACTTTCTACAAGAGTCAAACAAATGCTAAAGGGCCAGATTTGAAACAATTGCTACCATAGCTCAAAACCTGAATTAAAGAAGGAATGAAAAGCGTTCTCTGGACCTGTGCAATAAATGATCTGCACAGAGAGAATGAGAAGTTCATCTGATTTTCCACGTAGTACATGAATTCTTATAATGCCAGAGCTGCAGTTGTGCCAGGAATGTCACAGACCTTAGGCCTTGGAACATGATGCAATGACCTGACCTTGTTTTCATTCAGGCGCCCCCTTGTTAAATTCACTCTTCATAAAATAATACAAAGCCAAGAAACTTTCTATGCAGAAGTAACAATTAAGAACTCTAGCAGGGTGGTCCCCTGTTCCTGCCATTTGGGGCTTGGAACAGCCCTGAGAGAGGGCTGAGGCTGGGAAGGAAAGCCTGGGCTGATTAGGGTATGAGCACAGCTAAGCATACTTTTCCCCAATCAGGCCCAGCTGGCCTCTATAAGAAGCTGTGAGCCAGAGAGCCTCCCTCTCTGTTTGTAGAGGGAGGTGGGCCTGGCTGCAGGGAGTAAGAGACAGGGTACGTGAGTGAAGCAGGGCTGGGGAAAGGCAGAGGAGCTGGGGAGCTCCAGCCTGGAAAGCCCTAGGCTGTGGCCTAGTATTGGGCTAATAGGCCCTAGGGGTTGCAGAGGGCAGCCTAGCTGTAGGCCAAGGCAGCAGGTCCAAACCCAACCTTGCTAGTGATGAGTAGACTGATACTGCAGTCTGCCCTAGGGCATGGGGGCTAGACGATGACTGTCAGTAGCCATACACTGAGGTGAAGTGGGGATAGTGGGTGGGGAGACCCTAAGACTGAGGGGTTACTGCCAGGGGACAGTGCCCTAGTCAAAGAGGCACCGGGGTCCAGGGAGGACAGGCGGATTACCAACCTGCAGAGGGCATTCTGGAGCTGGAATGAGCTAATTCCCAGAAGTCACCAGCGGGAGGCACAGCAGGGGTGAGTCTGCTCTTCTATGTGAACATACTTAGCAACAACATAGTTGTAAGCCACATTGAATGAAGCTATTTAAAGGCAAGTAGGAAAAAAAAAACCTTAAAAGCATGAACATGTTTACAACAGGTTTTAGTAGTCTGGACAGATACGGCTCCAGCAGAACTCTGGGGCTTGGCTCAATCCTTTTTCTTCCTGCTCCAATACTCCCATTAAGTTAGGATCTTACCTAGCTGTGGCCTGTTCACCCTTTGGGGTGGGTCTGCTCTCAACTGGATATCCTTAGGATGCATTTGGCTGGTAATATGGCAAACTCCAGTGTTCTTATCTAGTCATTTTTGCTGGTAGGTGTTGGGGAGGGCTCTTTTCTGGGTCTTCCTTTTCCCTGCTAGTCTGAGCAGTTACTTCAAGTACCAGGTGAAGCACATTAAGAGCGTTATCTTCATCTTTAGTCTGGAATTTTTTTTAAAAAA
The DNA here is from genome assembly GCF_025201925.1 of Gopherus flavomarginatus. Lineage (NCBI taxonomy): Eukaryota > Metazoa > Chordata > Testudines > Testudinidae > Gopherus > Gopherus flavomarginatus. The sequence goes on from NC_066620.1 coordinate 91,673,583, forward strand.
AGAGGAATAGAGAGGGAGAGAGAACAGAGGCTAAGAACTTGCTTTCTCTGCAGAGAGTGCTCCAACCTAGTGAGCCGTTCCATTTCCATGGTGTAAAGGAAGGGTGATGACATTGCCTATAGCTACATGATGTTCTCATTCCAACCAAGCTGAAACGAAGCCATTATTTAATGCTGTAGGATTCAGACAGTTTGGTTAATGCCCACATTGCAGCCAAAGACATCCACAAATTAAAGGATTTCAGTGGCATGTACAGAAACATCTGGGTCCATTCCATCATGTAGTTTTTGTTTTTTTTTCCCTGTGTCAACCAAAATAAAGATAGATATTAGATCTATGGATAGGATTGTGGTATGTTGTATATTTGTCATGGCTAAAGGAATTTCTGTCTTGGATACACCCTACCTAGTTTGGATGAATTAAGGGTTTTTTTTCTTAATTTTCTGTAGCCTAGTAACTAATAGTCAGAAACTTGATATCAACATTGAGTAGGGAGATTGTTTGGTAGGAGCTACAGAATTGTGATTCTGTTCAGATTTCACCAAAAGGGTGATATTCTGAATCCTGAAATATACTGGGACCGTATCTAACATCAAGTGAAAATGTGTGGCACAAGAGAATATGTTAGCAGCAGGCTCATGAAAATGGGCAGATAAGACCGGTGTTTTCATAGGTGATGTCTCCTCTAACAGGACTTTTAGGATGAGAGCGAGAGGTTGTTTGATTCAGTCGAACACAGGAGGCTATTTTAAGTACAGGAAATTGCTCCAGGTTACCAGTATGGTGGGTGTTTGAAGATGTTGAAAAATTAGAGAAAACTAGGCTTATTTAGCATGAAAAGGAAAAGAGGCACAGGAATCATCATTGAGGTATTCATGATGGTTAAAATAGACTGAAACAGGAGCAAGGGCAGCTGTACAAGATGCTGCTTATCCAAGCCACAAAGAGAAAGGGGCAGCTCTTCCTCTGTATTTAGTGGGGGTAAGTGCTCCTACCCCGCTGCCCCCAACACTACCTGTATCTATATCCCCTCAGTAGTTACATTATGATGGGCATAATGAAAACACACGAGCCCCTTATTTTCAATCTGTCATTAAAATGTGGGTAGAAGCAGACATGGAATAAAATTCAAAGGGCAGTACCTTTAGATTCAAGAAAAGAAAATACTTTTTTACATAATGTACTGCCAATGTGTAATGCAGTGCCTCAGAAGGCCACCAAGGCAACTATGGTAAATGCTTTTGAAATGCAGTTGGTAATGTTAGGATCATTCATAACTTTTGCAGCCATGCAAACTTAGATAAGGACTCAAGCTTCAGCTCATAAGGCAAATGCGGGTGGCAAGAGAGAAGTTTCTCTTCTATATACAGCATTTCCCACTAGTCTAAGTTTATAATGGGTTGTTTGCCTTCCTTTGAATCATCAGATATAGTCAGTCCCAGAGACCAGATGGACCAATAGTCTGATTAGCATTTGCTATATTTATATGCCCAGCAAATGATTATCTACTTTTCTGAACCACATATGCAGGGAGTGGGTAAAAGGCAGATTCTATGCCCTGAGTGAGGAAGATTTGTTCAAGGTGACATATATTTAAGATGTTTTGTTATACAAGATATTATTATTCTGTCTGATAACTGGTCTAAGACATTCAATATTGATCAAATCACATAATGTATTTGTATTATGATAGTGCATTTGGGGTCTCAGGACAATATTTTTTGTTGGCCTCAGAGTGCAGCCATCAACTCTTGCTGGTGGCCGCTCTCACACTTTTCCCTAAAATACTTAATGTTTGGAAAAACAAATACATTGCACATCTGCATGCCCAAATCATTGTAATTCATTTATTGCTAGCTAGTAAGTTTGTGAAGAGTGATATTAACAAACATACAAATCACTTTTCATGGCAGGCTTACTCTGCCCTGACAACCTAAGGACAAATTAAGCCCTGGATGGGGAGTCGGGGGAGGCAACAGGGTGCTGGAGCCTGAAGCCCCACAACAGGGGACTGAGCCTGGGGATGGAGCCCAGAGCTGTGTAGCCAGACTGTGCCGCCCCACCACCCCAGGGCAGAAACATAAAGCCTCAGCCTCGCCACCCTGGGAGGTGGGGAACTCACTGGGTGCCTGCTTCTCCACCATTGTGACTCGGGTGTCTCCAGAGTGGGGCAGGGCCCAACCCCTGCTGGTAGCCCCAGCAACCAACACCAATGCGGGGCATCCAGAAGCAACAGAGAGGGAAGCCACTACTTTGCCCACCCCCATCACAGCCTGTGGATGCAAGAAAAGCCCAGGGTGGCCACGTTTGAGAAACGCTGGCCTAGGGTCCCAGGTTATGGACTAGGATCCCATTAAGATAGGCACTGTACAAACACAGAACAAAAAGATGGCCCATGGCCCAAAGAGCTTCCAATCTAAGCACAAGACAAGAGACAGCAGATAGATGGAGGAGCACAAGGAAATAATCACACAATATTGGTCGATATGCTGTGGTCTCAGCATACCAGTTGCTTAACCATTTGAAATTCTTTGGAGGCATCGTGGCAAAGGAGAGTTTTAAGAAGGGATCTGAAAGGCAATAAGGTTGCCTTGTGGATGTTTGTGGAGAGCTCCTTTGATCTGTGAGGAGCGGAATGGGAGAAAGCATAAAAGTGCTTATTTAAAATGTATCAAGTGGGCAACAAATGCTAGTATCACTAGCAGAGCAGAGGTGGGGCTCGACCTCTCAATTGCATAAGAAAGATGATGGGTAAGTGGCAATAGGCGACAAAGGGCCTGGAAAGTAAAAACAAATTGGCAGTTTGATGCAATGGAGAGAGGGGAGCTAGTCGAGGGATGCAAGGAAAGAGTCAAATTGACAGACTAGGAAAACTATCTTTGTAGCAGTGGTTTGAATTGGTAAAAGTGGGGCAAGATTGCATTTCTCAAGCAAGTAAGTGTCACAGTAGTCAAGATGTGAAGTGAGATTCTGGGTGAGAGTTTTAATTTTACGGATGGAGAAGATAGGCCATATCTTAGAGGTGTTAGACAGACAGAATCTGCAAGATTTAGACATAGCCTATATGGAACTATCTAGAGAGAGGGCCAAATTAAAGATGCGGGGTCGGCTCTAGGCATTTTGCCGCCCCAAGCATGGCAGGCAGGCTGCCTTGGCCGCTTACCTGCGGAGGGTCCGCTGGTCCCGCAGCTTGGGTGGACCTCTCGCAGAAGTGCCTGTGGGAGGTCCACCGAAGCTGCAGGACCAGCGGACCCTCTGCAGGCAAGCCGCCGAAAGCAGCCTGCCTGCCGCCCTCATGACGACCGGCAGAGCGCCCCCAGTGGCTTGCCGCCCCAAGCACTCTCTTGGCGTGCTGATGCCTGGAGCCGCCCCTGTAAAGATGATACCCAGTTTATGGTCTTGTCTACATTGACTGAGCAAGGAAAGGTGCGGGTAGGACTTGTGATGAAAGATTAAGAGCTGTGTTTTGGCCATATCAACTGTAAGCTGACTGCTGGAAATCCATGAAGAAAGGTCAGTAAAATGGGCCAAGATCTAGGTGTAGGCAGAAGAAGATGGGTCCAGAGTACAGAAGTAGAGATATGGGTCACTAGCATAGAGATGATAGTTAAACTTGCACTCGGAAATGAGATTACCCAGAGACAAAGTGTAGAATGAAAAGGGGACCAAGGACAGAATAAGGCCTAGAAACTTATCAGAAAAGGAAGAAGGATCATGAGGAGCATCTGAATGACACTCTGAAGAAGCAATTTTTATCAATTTAAGAACTTTCCATTGTTTTGTTTCATGTCAATATTTATTCTTGCCAATAAATACTACAGTCATAAATAAGGTTCATCTAATAAAGAGGCTTTCTCACACAGATAACGCATTACAGTGTATTACTACATATTTTCCTTAATATGATATTAAGAATGATCTTTGAACATTTGCAGGCCATTTAGCATTTATACAGTATTCATAACTCTGGCGCTCTATTTGCAAAAATAGTAAATTAGAAATGTCAGCTGAGTTGCAGGAAGAATAACTTTCAAATATATCCTGGTGCCCCTTATTTCTTGTAAAGTGTGGTACAGGATTTTTGTTTTCCATAGTCCTGTCTTAAATTTGCTGTCTCACAGAAATAAAGATAAGAAAAGAGTATGTAATCTCATATACACTTGCCAAGGATAAAGCTTGCTGTGCCATCTACTCTGTTTGTAAACCAACAAATACAAACACTCTATAGCTGGGCATGCTAATTGTGACACTGTGAACACTTTCCACTACCGCTTGAATAAAGTACAGTAATTCAACATAATACTGTGTAGTTAGTGTGGCAAAGATTTATATGTAGGTGGATTTCAAAAACACTGCATTACGTCAATCAATCAATCTTGGCTTGATATGCATATTATACCAGCACTGTTTCTTACAAAAAATACAACCCAACATTTTATATTACGGAAACAACGTAACTGTAGAGCAGCACAGCCTCCTTAGTTAATCTCTCTTAATACTGGTGATAGAAGACAAACTCTAGGACTTTCTTTCTAATGTCTTGCAAATAGTGAGAACTTTAAAAGGAAAAACTTTCAGAATTTCATTTTTGTTTTAAACTGAAGGGACTTCTTTTGTGTACAGTAGAAACAATTTATCTCTGCAGTTAATACTTATCCTGTTACCCACTGTGCCAGCTGGTAGTTCCCAGCAGTCAAGAATCAATGTGCTGCCTCTATTCAATACTATTGCACCAGCTGCTTCAAAGAGTGGAAGGCATGATATATTATCCAAGATGTGACATGTAAAGAAAAAAAATGATGAACACATCAAAGATGTGAGAGGTACTGAAATGGTTGTAATAACAGCCATCCTGTTTTTGAAATGCAAAACAACAGAAGCTTTCATACCAGTAGATAACACTAACTGTTAGTGGGATTGGACTGGAACTGCATATTATCAACAGTCAATGGAATTTAATCTATTTTCCACATTTTCTTGCTGTAATTTAGACTCAGCATGATCTGAACTAATAACTATACTTTGAGATATTTCTAGGGAAGGCATTATAGCATTACAAAGAACTTACCAAATTGTAATGATTTTAGCCTCACAATACCTCTTCTGGGGAGGGAAGTATTACTAACCCCATCTTACAGTTCAGCAAGGCACAGAGGTTAAATTGTAACTTGCCTAAGATCACGCATGAAGTTTGTGACAGAGCTAGGGCCTGATGCCCCAAGCCAGCAAAGCCCTTAAGCGTTTTCTATTTAAACTTTTAAAACTTGTTTGTATTGTGACAGCACTTAGGAGCCCCAGGCCTGGAGCAGGAGTCAGGACCCCATTGTGCTAGGCACTGCACACAATACAGAAGAAAAAGACATTCTGTCTTACAACCTAAATATAGAACAAGAACGAACTGGTAGATTCAGACAGAGAGGGGATCCCAAGAAAACAGTGAGGCAAGGTTGGTCACATGATAGGCAGCGGTCTGAGCACAGCACTTGCCTAACCACTGTTAAGGGGGTGGTGTGTGTGCACGCGCGCATGCACTTAGCTATAAATGTGATTAGTCCATTTGGGCTTTAGTAGGACTTCTCATGTGATTAAAGAAGGGGTTCAAGTTGTTTGATGCCAGAACCCAGATTGCTTGGCTCTCAGTTCTGTGCTTCAATCACAAGGCTGTGCTGGGCTTCCTCACAGAGAAACTGGGGGCAGAGAGGAGTTTAGATATGATCCTTGTGTTATATTGAGGAATGTATTGGAATTCCAAGCTATCACTTTAAGGGGGTTGAGAGTTCCCGGACCTGCTTGCAAGCTATGGGGTTCTATAAAGAAAGCATGCAATCTATCAGCATCAAGCATGAATCAGCCAGCCTACAGTAAGGTGGGGTGAGTTGTGCCTCTTTATTTCTGGGAACAGTCTGCTTTGTGTCTGTGTTTGGGTTTTTGTGCATGTTATTGTTCTGAATTCTAAGAAATAAAGTAGTGTTATATTGCAAGCTTCCAAAAAGAATATTTTTTTATTTGTAATTAAAGACTATATTTTCATAGATTATAGATTCATAGATTCTAGGGTCAGAAGGGACCAGTGTGATCATCTAGTCCGACCCCCTGCACAAAGCAGGCCACAGAACCCTACCCATCCAGTTCTATAACAAATCCCTAACCTATCCCTGAGTTATTGAAGTCTTCAAATTGTGGTTTGAAGACCTCAAGCTGCAGAGAATCCACCAGCAAGTGACCCATACCCCACGCTGCAGGGGAAGGCGAAAAACCTCCAGGGCCTCTGCCAATCTGCCCTGGAGGAAAATTCCTTCCCGACCCCAAATATGGCGATCAGCTAAACCCTGAGCATGTGGGCAAGACTCACCAGCCAGCACTCAGAAAAGAATTCTCTGCAGTAACTCAGATCCCATCCCATCCAACATCCCATCACCAATCACTGGGCATACTTATCTGGTGATAATCAAAGATCAGTTGCCAAAATTAGGCTCTCCCATCATACCATCCCTTCCATAAACTTATCAAGCTTAATCTTAAAGCCGGATATGTCTTTTGCCCCCACTACTCCCCTTGGAAGGCTGTTCCAGAACTTCACTCCTCTAATGGTTAGAAACCTTCGTCTAATTTCAAGTCTAAACTTCCTAGTGTCCAGTTTATACCCATTCGTTCTTGTATCTACATTGGTACTAAGCTTAAATAATTCCTCTCCCTCCCTAATATTAATCCCTCTGATATATTTATAAAGAGCATGCATATCCCCCCTCAGCCTTCTTTTGGCTAGTCTAAACAAGCCAAGCTCTTTGAGTCTCCTTTCATATGACAGGTTTTCCATTCCTTGGATCATCCTAGTAGCCCGTCTCTGAACCTGTTCCAGTTTGAATTCATCCTTCTTAAACATGGGAGACCAGAACTGCATGCAATATTCCAGGTGGGGTCTCACCAGCGCCTTATATAACGATACTAACACCTCCTTATCTTTGCTGGAAATACCTCGCCTGATGCATCCTAAAACTGCATTAGCTTTTTTAACGGCCATATCACATTGGCGGCTCATAGTCATCCTGTGATCTATCAATACCCCAAGGTCCTTCTCCTCCTCAGTTGCTTCCAACTGATGCATCTCCAATCTATATCTAAAGTTCTTATTATTAATCCCTAAGTGCATGACCTTGCACTTTTCACTATTAAATTTCATCCTATTACTATTACTCCATTTTACAAGGTCGTCCAGATCTTCCTGTATGATATCCCGGTCCTTCTCCGTGTTAGCAATACCCCCCAGCTTTGTGTCATCCGCAAACTTTATTAGCACATTCCCGCTTTTTGTGCCAAGGTCAGTAATAAAAAGATTAAATAAGATTGGTCCCAGAACCGATCCTTGAGGAACTCCACTAGTAACCTCCTTCCAGCCTGACAGTTCACCCTTCAGTACGACCTGTTGTAGTCTCCCCTTTAACCAGTTCCTTATCCACCTTTCAATTCTCATGTTGATCCCCATCTTTTCCAATTTGACTAATAATTCCACATGTGGAACTGTGTCAAATGCCTTACTGAAATCGAGGTAAATTAGGTCTACCGCATTTCCTTTGTCTAAATAGTCTGTCACCTTCTCAAAGAAGGAGATCAGGTTGGTTTGGCATGATCTACCTTTAGTAAAACCATGTTGTACTTTGTCCCAATTACCATTGACCTCAATGTCCTTAACTACTTTCTCCTTCAAAATTTTTTCCAAGACCTTACATACTACAGATGTCAAACTAACAGGCCTATAGTTACTCGGATCACTCTTTCTCCCTTTCTTAAAGATAGGAACTACGTTAGCAATTCTCCAGTTGTACGGTACAACCCCTGAGTTTACTGATTCATTAAAAATTCTTGCTAACGGGTTTGCAATTTCATGCGCCAGTTCCTTTAATATTCTCAGATGAAGATTGTCCAGGCCCTCCGATTTTGTCCCATTAAGCTGTTCAAGTTTGGCTTCTACCTCAGATGTGGTAATATCCACCTCCATATCCTCATTCCCATTTGTCATCCTTCCATTACCCCTAAGCTCCCCATTAGCCTTATTAAAAACTGAGGCAAAGTACTTATTTAGATATTGGGCCATGCCTAGGTTATCCTTAACCTCCTTTCCATCCTCAGTGTGTAGCGGTCCCACTTCCTCTTTCTTTGTTTTCTTCTTATTTATATGGCTATAGAACCTTTTACTATTGGTTTTAATTCCCTTTGCAAGGTTCAACTCTACTTGGCTTTTAGCCTTTCTCACTTTATCCCTACATGTTCTGACCTCACTAAGCTTTCCTTGCTAATCCCACCCTTCTTCCACTCCTTGTAGGCTTTCTGCTTTTTCTTAATCACCTCTCTGAGATGCTTGCTCATCCAGCTTGGTCTACAACTCCTGCCTATGGTTTTTTTGCACATGGGGGCTGAGTTAAGGTTGCACAGGCAGCTTCAATTCTGATATTTCCTAACTTCTGAGTGCTTGACTTTGCAACCTTAATGTTCTTTTAACATAGCTTTTTGTATGTCACTTCCTAGGTTTAAAAAACCAAACTGACAGAACAAACTCCATTATGCGGTGGCATATTGACACCCACATGGACCATCAGCAGGGTAGGAACTTTCAGATCAGCACACCGACTGCTTGTGCTAACTGAGTAACTGGTAGCAGTACTAGATTGTTACCCTATATGTGAAGCAGCACTAGATGGGGAATGGGATACTGTGCTAGTGGGTTTAATGAATATTTTCTGACTGCAGAGGAATTATGAGACCTAGATATCACAGGTTCTATTCCAGGCTATGGAGAGGAGTGTTATCATGTGGGTGCTGATTTTTATGCCTCTTCCTCACAATCTTGACTACCTCTGCCCCAACCCCTTCAACCTGTCCCCTGAATTCCCAGTCTTACCCATGGCACTCTCCATCCCACTCTCTTTGCCCAGCCATTCCTGGTTCCCGACCAAACACAGCCTCCTTGTCCCCAGCCTCTTTGCCCAGCCAATCCCACCCCTTCCTGGCTCCTCATCCTGAATGGTGACTGTTTGGCAAAATTATAATCAGCCAAAACCAGGGTCCTATAATGGGAGGTGTCTGGCAACCTTAATATTAGGCAATGTCAGTGTTCCAAAAAGTCTCTCCTAAGCCGCCGCTCCTATATATACCTGAATCAAACCATCCTCTCCAGGAAAGCCTGGAAAAATACACAGATCTTGCAGCATGTTCTGACAGGCAACAAATCAGTGCTATGTTAGATCAGGGAGTGTGTAAGGGCTCAATAGTTAGTGGAGAGACTAAGGGCTTCTAGCTTCTCTGGGGTCTGAAGGAAATACCCTTCTTGACCTAGGAAATTAGTAAGTGGGAGGGAAGGAAGCAGACCCTTCCTTCTAATGAAATAATCCTAGTAAACTGTTCTCCCACCTCATCTTCTCCCTTCCTTCTCTCACGTGCTCTCCTGCTGTTCTTTCATAAGAGGGAGTGATGATCCAGGCCAATGGCCATACATGACTTGTCGCTAATATTAAACTAGTCCACATATTGTATCCAAGTGTACTTTTTATTTTTTATATTAAGGCTTCATCCAGGCCTACCCTCCATAACCTTGTTCAGGGAGGCATCACGCAATCTTGCACAACCTTGGATTGCAAAACATGTCCCGCTTATTTCTAGGACTAGGCTACAAGCTTCATAAACTTAAGTGCGGAAACAGCCATAGAATACAGAAGACCTAGAATACAAACAATCAGCTTTCAGTTTAGATATATGTGTAGCTATTTGTTTCACTAGCAGCATATCCATCCTATTGCTGACCAGGAGTATGTCTTCTGAAGTAAACATCTTTCTTCAGTTGAAATAGTTGATACAGTAGTTTGGAACTTCTATTATATTTTTTTAGAGAAAATTATTTTCCCATCTGCTTCTAATACAGCAGATTCTGAGAGATAGTTTCTTCTGTCTTGCTGCATGGGAAGTTATAAGAATACAGTCATGCCTTTAAAATGTTAATAGAGGTTGTGCGAATAAATCACTGACGTTAAAGATTGTACCTCTTTTAGTCTGAAACTTGACATTTTCAGAAACTGCACTAACTCTTTCTGGCTACAGTTTGTGCTTCTCATGTCTGGTGTCTATGTCAATCATTTCAAAAATGTTTGTGCCAAGCCTTAGAATTCATAACATCTTAGACTGAAGTAATTTTCAGATTTATCTTGGGGCTGATGCCCTTTCTTTGCATCCTGCATTGCTCTTACCATTTGTGTATAATGGTCAAGCTTTCTTGAGCAGTTTGCTTGACTGGGTACTCATCTCTTGTGTTTTTGCTAGTTTTTCCACCCTAGAGAATATCTGAAGATTTTTTCAGGGAGTCCAGGTAAGTAGTAGTAGAGGATCCAGGGAACATCATGTCTCCAAATATCAGTCTAGATGTCATTTGTCTTCTGTGCTTCACTCACACTTGATGAAAGATCACTCTAGAAATTAACTCACTCTATGCAGTTTTAATGACAGAGTTCAGATTCTTAAATTTTCTTTTTTCCCTTTCCCCTCAATACTAAAGAATAGCTGGAAAGCTACTGATGGCACTGGATTACTAGATACCACTAATTATATTTATTCTAATGAATTAGCTCCTACAGTTTATATACCGATTCAAAATTCCCCCCTCCCCCACAAATATGCCTGCTACTTCCTAAAGGAATTAACCTGTTGAATAAAGCGTGTTTGTTCAAAATGATAAATTGAAATAAGTTAAGGGAGTCAGCCAAGTTAAATGAACCAACTTCTCTATTGATCCTTGTCAAAGCTGTCTATGAATATGATGAAGTATGACAGGAATTCATTTATCAATGATCCCTAAGGCTATGGGATCTGTGGACGGATGAGACCACAATATGAGTTTATATGAATCAACCTGAACATGCAAGTATGTAGAGCAACCAGGGTTGTCAAGGGCCATATAGTGCTAGTAAAGCCTGCAGTTAGGGTACAGCAGCCATAAGATAAGTCTTTCTTTTTTTATGAGCTAGAGTCCTTTCTGCATTGCAATTTACTAAATCCTTTATGAACACGACGTTCCAGATCAATAGACCTGTGGTCATGGAGCAGTGCTGTTCTAAACATACAAAACTAAAACAGACCTGCATAAATAATCTGAATATTCTAATGGGGAGTCTGGTAGCACCTTAAAGACTAAGATTTATTTGGGCATAAGCTTTGGTGGATAAAAAAGCCCCACATCTTCAGAAGCATGGAGTGAAAATTACAGATGTAGGCATAAATATACTGAGGGCTTGGCTGTACTCTTTGAAGTGCGAGTGTGGTTGCGGCGCCAGCGCTGGGAGAGAGCTCTCCCAGTGCTGCAGGTACTCCACCTCCCCAAGGAGATTAGCTTACAGAGCTGGGAGCTGTGCTTCCAGTGCTGGGGCACTGTTTACACTGGCGCTTTACAGTGCTGCAACTTGCTGTGCTCGGGGGTGTTTTTTCACCCCCTCGAGCGAGAAAGTTGCAGCGCTGTAAAGCGCCAGTGTAGCCAAGGCCTGACAAATGAAGAGAAAGGAGTTACAAGTTCTCATAAACAGATGGTTAAGAGTTAAGGCCTCTTTTACCAGTAAAGGGTTAAAAAGTTCACCTAGCCTAGCTAACACCTGATCAGAGGAACCAATGGGGGAACAAGATGTTTCAAAAGGAAGGAGGGAAGTTTTTCCTTTGTTTAGAGTTTCAGTTTCAGCTGGAGTGAAAAGATCAAGGAACCAGTCTCTTATCAGAGTAGTAAGTTTTAGAAAGGAATAAATAGGTTTATGTTTATTTCTTTGTAACCTGTCTTATGCAATTAGAGGTAGAATCAAATTGGGTATTTTTTTAGTGTAACTAAATTTGTGCCCACGGGAACACCCTCTGTGTTTTGAATCTGTTGTCTGTGAGAGTAGCTGGTATGCTAATCTCTCCCAGAGGGTTTTCTTTTACCTTTCGTTTCTTTAATTAAAAGCCTTTTTCTTAATACCTGATTGATTTTTCCTTGTTTTTAGATCCAAGGGGATTGGATCTGGACTCACCAGGGAACTGGTGAAGGAGTGTCTCAAGGCTACCTAGGGAGGGGAAGGTTTGTGGGGGAAAGGGAGTGATCCAGACACTGAAAATTCTGGATGGTGGCAGTGATACCAGATCTAAGTTAGTAATTAAGCTTGTAAGTGTCCATGCAGGTCCTCACATCTGTACCCTAAAGTTCAGAGTGGAGAAGGAACCTTGACACAAGTGAAGAATCAGTTTTGACAAGGCCAATTCAGTGAGGGTGGATGTGGTCCACTCTCAATAATTGATGAGGATGCTCAATACCAAGAGAGGGAAAATTGCTTTTGTAGTGAGCCAGCCGCTCCCAGTCCCTATTCAAGCACAAATTAATGGTCTAAAGTGTGCAAATGAATTGTAGCTCTGAAGTTTCTCTTTGAAGTCTGTTTTTGACTTTTATGTTTGAAGTATGGCTACTTTTAAGTCTGTTATTGAGTGTCCAGGGAGGTGAAGTGTTCTCCTACTGGCTTTTGTCTGTTACCATTCCTGATGTCTAATTTGTGTCCATTTATCCTTTTACATAGAGACTGTCTGGTTTGGCCAATGTACATAACAGAGGGGCATTGCTGGCACATGATGGTATATATCACATTAGTAGATGTGCAAGTGAATGAGTCCCGATGGTGTGGCTCATGTGGTTGAGTCCTCTGATGGTGTCGGTAGAGTAGGCAACAGGGTTTGTTACAGGGATTGGTTCCTGAGTTAGTGTTTCTGTGGCAATGTGTGTAGTTGCTGATGAGTATTTGCTTCAGGTTGGGGGACTGTCAGTAAGTGACGACTGGTCTGTGAGAGCGAGGGATCATTTTCCAGTATAGGTTGTAGATCATTGATGATGTGCTGGAGAGGTTTTAGCTGGGCTGTACGTGATGGCCAGAGGTGTTCTGTTGTTTTCCTTGTTGGGCATGTCCTGTAGTAGATAACTTCTGGGTACCCATCTAGCTCTGTCAACCTATTTCCTCACTTCCCCAGGTGGCTACTGTAGCTTTAAGAATGCTTGATAAAGATCTTGTAGGTGTTTGTCTCTGTCTAACGGATTGGAGAAAATTCGGTTGTATCTTAGGGATTGGCTGTAGACAACGGATTGTGTAATGTGTCCTGGATGTGTCTGTTGCATCTGATGCATTTGTTGCATCTGAAGAAGTGGGTTTTTACCCACGAAAGCTTATGCCCAAAAAAATCGGTTAGTCTTTAAGGTGCCACCAGACTCCTTATTGTTTTTGTGGATGCAGACTAAAGCGGCTACCCTTCTGACACCTGAATATTCTAGTGAGATCTGAATGTATTAGAACTTTTGTTGAAGAGAGCAGTTCAATTTTTCACCCATTTTTTAACATTTTGATCCTAGTTGGTTTATATCTTTTCAGCTATCTAATGTGTCTTATATCTTTCTGTTACCTTGGTATCTGAGAACCTGAATCCTATCTGAAGAAGGGAAGAAAGATGGTCCAGTGGTAGGGCACCAGCCTGGGACTTGGCAAACCCAGGTTCAGTTCGTTGTTCTTCCAGTGTGACTCTGGGCAAGTCACTTAGAGCCAGATTTTTAAATGTATTTTAGATGCCTAAAGGTGCAGATAGGTGTCTAACTCGCATCTAAACCAATGGGAGTTAAGAATCGAGGCACTTTTGAAAATCCCTCTAGGTGCCTGTTTGTATTGCCACATGCTTAAATACTTTTTAAAATCTGGCTTTTAATCTCTGTGTTTCCATTTCCCATCTGTAAAATGGGGGAAATAGCACTTCCCTTCCTCATAGGACTGTTGTGGGGCTAAATACATTAAGGATGATGAGGTGCTCAGATAGTACAGTGAAGCAGGGGGAGCAATATAAGTACTAGAGAGAGAGAGAGATTTCTTCTGTGGGCTCTGTAGAAAATATTTTTACATACCAGTGTTTGTTTGTAAGATTAAAAATATGCAGTATTATACAGAATACATCATTGAACTCTATCTTGTTTTACAGATACACATTTTAACATTTGTCAGTATTTTTCTCTGACTACTACTCTTTGCTGTAGCGCTGATACAATATCAAATGTTTTCTTGAAATCCATATAAGATTCTGATCACTCATTTATTTTTATTGTCCAGTGACTCCATTATATATCTCGTGCAATCTAAACTCTTATTGACTTCATTTAGAGCTTTGGGAATATAAGGGACTCAGAGTCAGGCCCCTCTTCAAAAACTCAACTTGCGAGCCATAGACCTGCTGAATTTATGCTTTCCTAAATTGTTTTGTAACCTTGGTCCTCAACTAATGTCTCTAAATTCCAATGAAGTAGGTATTCACTCACGAAAGCTCATGCTCCAATACATTTGTTAGTCTATAAGGTGCCACAGGACTCTTTGCTCATTTACAGTTCCAGACTAACACGACTACCCCTTTGATACTCTAAATTCTTTGCTAGAGCAGTGTTTTTTAAGTCAACTTTCAAAATCTTGGCTAAATTTCAATGGAAATGTAAGAAAAAAAAATTGAAAGAAAATTCACAATCATCCCCTCCTTTCTCTCCCCTTCAACAATTTCCAATTCCTCAAACTGATCTGATTACACATCATAGAGACAACTTTTCTGTTCCTTAATCAGCCAAAATGCCCTATGTTTCAACTGAAGTTTTGGCTGCATATGGACTTCAAAGATAGGGTCTTAGTTTCTTGTTCCAGTCTTGTCTTTGGATGTTATGTCTCCTAAAGGCACTCAGAAAAGTATAACTTCTTAAAACAATACTGCTCAGCAAGTTGCAAGCAAATCTTTCATACTTTTTATTGATTTTTTTCTGAAACACTTACTACTTTTTAATTTTTGTTGCTATGAGTTAAAATTAAAGTTGTGGGTCACAGTGGAGGGGTAGTGGAATTTGGGGTCCAGGTGTGAAGCTTCACATGCTGTGACATGTTTTGTGTCATGGGTTGTACCTGTGTAACCTTTAGTGCTCTCACCATTAGTGCTAGGAAAGGGATACAGCATTTTTTCCTGGTAAAATCTGGGGAGGATTTCTTAAGTTGCTCCCAAGATAGTAGCACTCACATTTATGAGCTTGCCAAGTGTCAGCTTCAGATTCACCCCCTTAAAACATCATGTCCTACCTCTAATAGAATCATAGAAATGTACGGCTGGAAAGGACCTCAAGAGGGTATCAAGTCCATCCACCTGTGCTGAGGCAGGAGCAGGCCATCCCCAGCACATTTGCCTAACTTGTTCTTAAAAGCCTCCAATGATGGGGATCCACAGCCGCCTTAGGTAACCTTTTTCAGTGCTTAACTATCTTTCTAGTTGGCGGGGAGAGGGGATTCGAATGTCTAATCCAAATATAACTTGCTGCAAACTAAGCCAATGACTTCTTGTCTTACCCTTGGTGGACATGTAGAACAACTGATCCCCATCCAACTTTGTAAATGGTTCTCATAAAGAGAAGACTGTTATCATGTCTCCCTGTAGACTTCTCTTCCCTAGACTAGTTCTTTCAATCTTTTTTCACAGGTCACATTTTCTAAACCTCTCATCATTTTTTGTTGCTCTCTTCTTGCTATCTCCGATTTGTTCACCTCTTTCCTGAAGTATGGTGCATCAAACTGGATACAGTACTTCAGCAGAGATCTCACCAGTGCCAAGTAGATTGAAAACAGTTACCACTGATGTTCTATATATTAACGTATCCCAGAATGACATTTGCCTTTTTCACAACAACATCACAGTATTAACTCGTATTTAATTTGTGATCCGCTATAACCCCTAGATCCTTTTCAGCAATACTGCCGCCTCCCCAGTTATTCCCCATTTTATATTTGTGCATTTGATTTTCCTCAAGTGAAGTACTTTGCCCTTGTCTTTACTTAAATTTCATCTTACTGATTTCAAACCAGTTCTCCAGTTCATTTAGATAATTTGAATGTTAATCCTGTCCTCTGAAGTATTTGCAATCCCCTCTCAGCTTGGTGTCATCTGCAGATTTGATAAGTATACTCTCCCCTCCATTAGCCAAATTGTTAATGAAAATCTTGAATAGTACTAGACCAAGGACAGACCTCTACAGGAATCCATTTGTTACATCTTCCCAGTTGGACATTGAACCTTGATAACTACTCTTTGAGAATAGTCTCTCAACCAGTTATGCTTCCACTTTATAGTATGTTCATCTCTAGATCATATTTCTCTAGGTTTTGTTTTTTTTTACGAGACTGTCTTGTAGGACTGTATCAAAAGCCCTAAAATCCAGCTACATCACATCTGCTGCTCCCTTCCTATCCACTAGGTTGGTTACCTTGTTCAAGAAGGAAATTAGATTGGTTTGGCATGATTTGTTCTTGACAAATCCATGTTGGCTGTTACTTAGCACTGTATTAGTATAATCTGCAGTTCCTTCAATGACTGCTTAATCCAGGCTAGAATTTAACAAGATTTTGCAAGCTGTCTTACGTCACCACAACTTTCTGGAAAAGTATCATAAAACTAAATAGACAATAGTTTAATAGCCCACATGCAGAATTTTTAATCTGTTGAATTCTATAACAAGGCTACAATTCTTTATTGGGTACTGCAGTGGGGCGGCCGCAGCAGGCCAGTGCGCCTGCTCAGATGGGCAGCCAATTAGAGAAGGGCTTATTGGGAACCAGTCAGGGCCCAGATTTGAGGCAGCTAATCAGGGCCAGGCTCAGCCCTATAAAAAGGCTGCTCAGGGAGGGAGCAGGCAGTCTGTCCCAGGCCTTGGATAGGGAAAAGTCTGTCTCCAGGGCTGGGAGACTAGCACCTGGGACAGCGCAGTGCTGGGCAGGCCTGGGAGAGCAGAAGGGAACTCCAGCCTGGTGTCTGCCAGGCTGTAGGCCCTGAGGAGATGGGCCTAGCTGGTGCAAGGGGCCAAAGGGGAAGCAGCCCAGGGACGTGGACAGATGGAGGGAGAGAAGGAGGGCAGGACAGCTGCACTAGAGGGTCCCTGGGTGAGGACCCGGAGTAGTGGGCGAGCCTGGGTCCCCCCTTCCCCTACACCCAGCTGATGGGAGTGGCCGTCTAGGGCTGCACCAACCCCATGCCAAGAGGGGTGTGACTTTGAGGGTGCAGTTTCCCACATTGGCTGGGGCACAGAGAGACAGCTGATTGATCTCTTCCCCCCCCCCGGAAGGGGGGTGAGGATGGACTAAGGGGCACTGCCGGAGGGCAGTGTCTTGAAGAGGATGTCGCAGGTTGGGAGCAACATGGGTCCACACACCAACCAAGGGCAAGATGATGGACTGGACACCACCAGGAGGGGGTGCTCCACTAGACTGAGCTAATTCCCAGAGTCATCAGTGGGAGGCACTGTGGTGGTGAGTCCCAACACCATTACAGTTCTATAGAATTTTAATCAACCTATAGTAAGGATATAATTCTTTAGGTCTTTAGAATCTTTTAACATTTCTATAGAACCCTATTGGTTTCTTCCCTATTGTAATTTGTTTGGTTTTTTTTTCAATAAGAACAGTTCTGTTTAATCAGGCAGTTAGAGAGCCTAAAATACTACAGGATCATTGTGTCCTGCAGTCTCAATAAGGCTTTATATTTATTATTGACTTCAGTGGGCTTTGACTCTGGCCCCTATAATAGTGTCCTGTATCTTCTCTACCATGAAGGTCATGGAAGTATTTTTGGAATGTCAATCTTTCCTTTTGTTTGATAAAAGTATCATATGCCACCATCATAATTAACTAAAGCACTAATTGTATGTTCAAGAGGTATAGAATTGCTCTGTGTATGGAGACGTACCAGACCTGCAGGTCTGCTGAACCATGAGATACATGCTTACTGTTGGTATTAGTTCCTCCACTCTTCATTTCCTTCTGTAGAGATAAGTGCACCAATACATTATTTTTTCAAGGTTGTTGATTTTTAAAGTTTTTTTTCTTTGCACTTCTAGAACTGTATGTCTAACTTGTTAGTTTATTTTATTTTATTTATATTTAGGTTAGCTCCTGTTTTCATTATTTCACTAGGCTTTCTCCTTGGCATATTTGTTTGGTCACTGACAGTAATGGTTTATGAATTAAAGTCATTGAAGGAGAAAGATCATTGTAGACTGCATTGTCAAGTCTCCAATTAGATGTGTGAAAGATTGAAGTTTTTCCTCATTCTTACTGTGATCTTCAACTCATTTTGGGGGCAGTGTGTCATTTTCTGGTGTTAGAGGGACAAAATGGGTGAGGTAATATCTTATTGGACTAACTTCTGTTGGTGAGAGAGACAGGCTTTGGAGCTTACATTGAGCTGAGATCGAAAGTTTGTGTGTCTCATCACAGAAGCTGGTCCAATAAATATTATCTCACCCACTTTGTGTCTCGACTATTCTGGGACTGATAGAGCTACAACTCTGTATTTGTCAGAGGGGTGCATCTAGAATCTCTATAGTAGGTTCAAGTCTGTTCTTATTTCAGTCCATCTGATTTGCACATCCCTGGTTTCACTATAATGTATATATCTTAATTGTATCTAGAGTGCCCATCTCAGTAATAGCCAAGGTCAAGTAGTATAACAATGTATAAGCAAAGTGATATAGCAATGTGCTCTAATGTTTTGGATATTGGCAGTTATCGGTATTTTCTATTTCCACTGATTGCAAGTTTCAACACAACCCTTCTATCGACTCCAAGGATAGGAGTGAGATGGCTATGCCATTTAAAAAAAAAGACCTTGATAACACAATATGCTGATCTGACTGGGCTATGATGGCTCCACTTTCCAATTGTTTCTCAAGTCCAGGATTTTGAAAGCTGGCTCACTGAATAGACTATTGGCTAACCTTTCAGCTCTAAAGAAACTGAGGTAAATTGGTGTTTCCCTACCCAGAGGGCACTTAATTAGATGAGGAATGGGAAGTACAGGATAGAAGAGAGGAACTAATGTGCTGTCAAGTCTGCATGATCCCAAATCTGCCCTCTTCCTCACCTCCCCACCTGCACCCTATTATTTTTTTTATTATTATAGTGCTCAGGAGCCCTAGTCAGGAACCAAGACATGATTGTATTAGGTACTGCTCAAACAGAGAACAAAAAAATGGTTCCTGGCCCAAGAGGATTACATCTGGGTAAAAGACAAGGGACAATAGATGGTTACAAACAGATAGTAAGTCTAAGGAAACAAAGACAGTGTTGGTTAGGCATCACAGCAAAGAAGAGTTTTAAGGACAGTGTTGAAGGCAGGTAATGAATTAGTTTTGTGCATGTATATTGGGAGCTTCTCCCATGCATGGGGGGCAACATGGGAGAAAGCATGAAAATGCTTGTTTGAAAATTTAACTCCTGAGCAATGGAGGCTGGCACCATTGGCTGATTAGAGATGGGATTTGACATCTTGATCCTGAAACAAGATAGGATGGGTAGGGTAGGAATAGGCCTTGAAAGTGAAGATATGGGCTCTTATACAATTAACAGGTGGGTCCTTGACAGTTGACCTCTTGCATTCTTGCTCTCACTGTGCAGTCAGTAATGGGAATGGTTCCAGTAGACAGTGTTTCCAGCTCAGGTAACAGTCCACTAGCTCAAGCTTTTTTCTTTATTCCCATGGCAGAAGGCTGCAAAAGTGCTTGTGTCTTGAGCCTAGGAGCCTTCTGTTGCATACAAAGAGAATGAGTTAGCAGGGATGTGGAAGGAAAAAATAAAAACTTGAAGTAAAACAACAGAAGAAAGGGGAAGAATAAATAAAGGAAAGAGTTAAAAGAATGGATGGGGAAAAATGTAGCAACTGTTAGGACAAGATGAATTGGGAACACAGAGGAACATGCATCTGATGATCCATTGGTAACGGGTTCCATCATATGATGGCTGCAACACACTGCATTTAGATTTAAAGTGGTGTTGTGCTCCTCCTGTGCCCTAGAACAGTGCTACCATGCAATTTGGAATCATCGGTGCAGGCAGATTTTGGTGACAGAATAGCAGAGACAATTCAGGTGGTTGTTTAGGCGCCATGGGAGAATGACAATGTCAAGCATGGTTCAGGTTGTCAATGTTATGAAAGATATTTTGCTTTCGTGAACACTAAAGCTAGCCATATTTAAAAGGGTAGCTATTATTCATTAGAAGTTATTGGCAGCCACTCTGTTAGCTGCTAGAACACCTTTCACCTGCTGTATAATGAATGTAATCTATTAGACATAAAAGTTCTGAAACCTAATTTTCCGGACAAAAGCTGTAATTGGAAGAGAAAATGGCACAAATGAGTCCATTCTTCTGATTTAGACTGCAACGAGCACGGATAAAGGGTTATACATTTAACTTTTCTCATTTAAAATCTCAAAAATGGTAATTTTGCTGGCCTCTTCTGATGCCATAAATGTTCCTTTCCTTAACCTCAGCTAACTTTTTTTGCTTCGTGCCACATTGATTGGGAAATGTCCTTTCTGTAACAGTTTGATAGGCTGGAATCGTAACATCCATTCCCATGCGGTTAGGTTAGTAAGAGATGAGCTGATATGCAGATTTATAGATAGCTACAAAAATTCTAATCAGGTGTTGAACTTCAGAATTTTACTCAACATTAGTACCTGTGTTTGCATCAAGTATTGTCTGATGAGCATTCAGCATCACTGCCGTATTATGAAGGCCAAAAAAACCAAACCAAAACAAAAAAACCCTAGAAGTAGGAAAAGTAGGGGCTCCTTCTCAACCCATCCATGATCAATGCAACAAAAGTAGGTCTCATACTTTACATATACTCACTGGAACACATAGGGGTTGATTTCATATTGATCAGCAGCAGTGACCAGGCTTCTGAGGAAGACGTATGACTGATAACGCCTGTAAATTACATGTGATAAAATAAGGGTAATCATGTTGCATGCTTCAGATGTAAGCTGATTTCTGTTGAGGGGAGAGAGGACTTACTTCCCCCCCCCCATCCCCCATTCCCACCTGTATACCATTGCATAAATGATTAGATGCATTTTTCCACACCAGAGGGGTTTTTCTGTCTGAAATATCAGATACTGGCTATTTGCCAAAGACAGAACACAGAGCTTATTGAAGGGATAGTCAATTGTTTTTTCTCAAGATTCAGATTTCTTGGTCAAGGTATAGTCAAGATCCAGATGCTAGAAAAAACATTTTTCATGCCACAATAATGATAAAAAGTAAATAAGATTTTGTAGTCCATTCAAAAGCACCTGGCTGTCTGGATTTGGTCTGCAGTCCAAAAACTATTCGTGGTTTACTGGATCAGTGAGATGACTAATAGTATGTACCTATACCCCCATAGTTGTTGAACAGAGACCATCTAACCCACTTGAGAGGTGATGGAGCCAACTTCAAATTAGGTTGGATTGCCATGACAACAAAAAATAGTGACATGTCAGAGTGCTTTTGTCCACGCTCTGCATGTGTCAGTGCCAACCATGAGCACAAAGGTTCTTTTCTAAATTTTGGCTCATTAAGCATGAAATAGAAGGCCAGTCTCTAGCATGGACTAATGTTTAGCTGAAAATCTTTCACTGACAGCTTGTATAGAATGGATTTTTTCCCCTCCTAAATGGAGCTGGAATAGCAATGGTGGTTGACACATTTTGCACTCAACTGAAAAAAAAATTTAATGCATCTTGTAGCAGTGGGGTGCAAAAGTTTGATAGTTTCTTTCCAGTGAGTGCACAGAAGAGCAGAACAGCCAGTTTTTATTTGCTATGTTTATTTTTGGAAGCTCTGAAGCTGAAGAATGCTTCAGATGTAAGCTGATTACTGCTAAGGACAGAGGACTTACTTCCCCCTACTCCTGCCTCTATGCCATTGTGTAATTGGTTAGATGCAAGGGAAGAGTCAACATGGCTTTTGCAAAGGGAACTCATGCCTCTCCAATCTATTAGAATTTTTTTGAGGAGGCCAACAAATGTGTAAACAACGGTGATCCAGTGGATATTGTGTGCTTGGACTTTCAGAAAACCTTTTGACAAGGTCCCCCACCAAAGATTCTTAAGCAAAATGAGAAGTCATGGGATAAGGGGAAAATCCTTTCATGCATTAATAACTGGTTTATAGAAAACAAAGGGTAGGAATAAATAGTGTTTTTTCACGATGGAGAGAAGTAAAAAGTGGGATCCCGCAAAGACCTGTACTAAGACTGGTGCTAGTCAACATATTCATAAATGATCTGGAAAAGGGGGTAAACAGTGAGGTGGCAAAATTTGTAGACTATACAAAATAACTCAAGATAGTAAAGTCCAAAACAGACTGCAAAGAGTTGCAAAGGGATCTGGATGATTGGGCAAGAAAATGCCAGATGAAATCCAATGTATTGCATGTTGGAAAACATAATCCCGTCTACACATACAAAATGATGGTCTAAGATAGCTGTTACCACTCAAGAAAGAGATCTTGGAGTTATGGATAGTTCTCTGAAAACACACACTCAATGTGCAGTGGCAATTAAAAAGCTAACAGAATGTTAGGAACCATTAGGAAATGGATAGGTAATAAAACAGAAATGATCACAACGCCACTCTATAAATCCATGGTACACCCACACTTTGAATACTGTGTGCAATTCTGGTCACTCCATCTCAAAATAGGTACATTAGAACTGGAAAAAGTACAGAGACATTCAACAAAAATGAAAATGGCTGTGGATCAGCTTACATCTGAGGAGAGATTAAAAAGACTGGGATTGTTCAGTTTAAAAAAATACATGACTAAGGAGGGATATAATAAAGGTCTATAAAATCATGAATGGTGTGGAGAAAGTGAATAGGGAAGTGCTATATACCCCTTCACATAACACACAAAGTGAGGGTCACCAAATGAAATTAATAGGCTGCAGGTTTAAAAAAAAAACATGTAAGAAAGTACTACTTCACGCATCTCACAGTCAACCTGTGGAACATCTTGCCAGAAGTTGTGAAGGACAAAAATATGACATGGTTGAAAAAGAATTAGATAAGCTCATGGAGGATTTTCCATCAACGTCTATTAGTCAAGATAGTCAGGGATGCAACCCCATGCTGAAGGTGTCCCTAAATTTCTGACTGCCAGAAGCTGGGACTAGATGACGGGATGGATCACTTAATGAAGTGCCTTGCACTGGCCACTGTTGGAAGACAGGATATTGGGCTAGATGGACCATTGATCTGATGCAGTGTGGCCGTTCTTGTGTTCCTAAGGATTTACTGCAGCCTTTCTTATAATAGCCCTGCAATCTTTCCAATTTAAAGCTTCCTATTTAATGCTGATATTCATCCTACATGGCACTTCATTCTCTCTTTATACTAGATCTGAACACCACAGGGACATTGAATGAAATTGAAAGGAGGGAAAGTGAAGGCTGATCAAAGCAAGTATTTTTGCACACCGCCTGTAATTAGACTGTGAAACTCATTGCCACAAGAAGTCATTAAGGCCACAAACTTAGCAGGATTAAAAAAGGAACTAGACATTTATATGGATAACAAGAATATGCAGAGTTATAATAGTTAATGCTAAAAAATGCTTTGGAAGCAATCTTAAACTTCATGCTCAGGGTTTAATTCAACCTGAACTCTTAGGAGTTAGGAGGATACTTCTATAAGGAACAGATTATCCCACATATGCCTAATATTAGGTTTCATGCTCCTTGTTTCAAAGCATGTGGTGCTGGCCACTGTTGGTGACAGGATATTGCACTAGATGGCTGATGGATTTGAACCCACATGTCAATTTCTATGTTCCTATGTATAGTATGGTGTAAATCTATGGTGCTATATAATTAACTACACAAAAAAAACTGTTAAAAGAATATTAGGCTGCCAAGTCAAGCACTCAGAAGTTAGTACTAATACCATTACTAAGGTTGTCTGTGCAAGCTTCATTCACACCCTTTGTGTGTATGCATACTGGTACAGTCTGTAATTACATCATCACATACTATTCTTTCTACATGACCCCAGCATATGCACAGTCCTATCAATACTGGGAGCTTCGAGGGGTTGGAGAATGCTCAGCGAAGCCAGAATCTTTGGGGATTTTAGCAGTTAAGTTTAGCAAGTCTGAGTATGTGCAAATTGCATTTTTTCCAAAGGTCTAAAACTTGGCCAAATTTGGGTAGACTTTCATGGAGACAGCAAAAGACACATCACACACACCACCTATCCCCTCCACTGTCCCGGGGGCAAAATTTTGAGTCCCTGCTCCAAAATATGAGGCACTAGAGCTTTTCAGATAAAAGAACTCAAGAATTTAACATGGGCTGAACAATGTGTATTTTTCCCTAGCCTCATTCAGAAATAACTGAGCTATGCTGGCTGCAATTTTCCAGAACAATTCAGCTTGAGGCAGGCACTCAGCACGGAAAACTTCAGCTCAAAAGGTTAATATTTGGCAAATTTATAAGCAATTTAAGGCAGGGTCTTATAATGGGAAAGGTGTGGCAACCTTAACAATAGGCTGTGCTATCAGTCCCAACTATAATAATTAATAATGCAAAAGCCCACAGACTTAAAAAATTATGTTAAGCAAAAGAGAACCAAATCAACCTTCCTTTCCACATGATCTTAGCCACCAGGCCACACGACTTCCTCTAGAGACTTTTAGCACAAATGACTAACTGTTGTAATTGATCTGTTTTATTTTGGAGTGGGTGTCCATAGGAGAGTACTAACAAACAATAGGATTAACCTACTTGTACTCCAAATGTTATGGTTTCCCTGTGGAAATACAACTGCAAGGCTGTTTTTTCTTTTCTTCTGGATATCAATATAGTAATCCTTAAAGACAAAACATGTAACAATCAATTTCAAGCATCTGCTTCACCATCAGCCAATAAATAAGAATATTATTATACTGAGATGTCCTTGATCTGCCGTAATATAACACTGTTCCCGTTCATTGCAGGTGGAGTTGCTTAGATACAACAGTGATAGGCGTTGCAGGAATGAAAGACAGAGACAGGTAAACCTCTTCTAATGTACAATTCAAGACATTCAAATTGTTATTTCAGGGATAGTTACTTTGTGTTTTATAAATGACAAGAGACAAAACATGTTTAAAATATAAATATTCTTCATAATGCATTCCACATTATGTATTTTTATTAGCATTATTAATTACTATTATTAGATTATAATTTGTATAATATAGGAAGTTTTTTTTCCAGACCATACATTTCAAAAGGACCCTTATTAAAGCATGCACATATCCACAGGGTGATAGGTGGAGAGCAGGAATATTGGATTATAAAATTTGCATTTAATATTGGACTATATAATTTAAAAAAAAACACTTTTTTGAAAATTAAACAATGTAAAGTCAAAAATACATACCTGGGGAGTACTGAGCACCTGGGAATGGAGGATTTATAGATGGGGAAAAAGAGAGAGACTAATGGAATGGAGGAATGAGAGGATTAATGGAATGGAAAGACGACTGATGGATAGTGAGGGTGGATAGAATTGGTGGGAGACAAATGGATGGATTAGGGCAAGCAGGCAAATGAGAGCACTGAGGGAGAAGGAGAACTAATGGTGGAAGGAGTAGAAATGCCTGAATATGTGTGGAGGTGATTGATGGATGTGGATGGGGTTGCGTAGCATGGGCCTCATGTTGGGATTTTAAAATTTGCATTACAAATCCTACATATAACTGGTACTCCTTTTTTTTTTTTTTTTTTTTTTAAGCTGTACTAAGGTAGGCAGATCTGGACAGGACACTACCTGTTTGCTTAGCTATAAAATTTTCTTTTGATAGATTTGGCTAAATGTCTTTTATGGTCTCTGAAGCAGGGGAGGTGAGCGGGGGAGTAAGCTTTGTACATGAGCATAATGAAATAAGTAAGCTATGTGTAAGTGCCAGCTAAAGCTGGCTAAGAGGGGTTGTGTTAATCCATTTAATTTGCTCAAGATGTGCTTGCAAGGGAGAATTTGGATTAGTGAAGACTGGAAAGGTCGAAGGGAAAGAAACATTCTCTGATATACAAGTGGAAATACTAGGATAAAAACTGCCTGTTTTGATAACTCTGCAATTGTCAGAGTAGTTGTTGATTTTATTCACAGTACTGAAAGAGAGCAGGGGATCTTACTGGAGGAGGTATCTCCAGCGGTGAGTTATTAATATTCTAGGATCATACAGGCCATTAGAGAGTACCCAAAATGCCTATGCTGATGGGGTTCAGAGTGGTTAGTGGATTTCACCTGGGTTTTATTGGACAAAATGTCCACATTACAAAAACCACTGCTGCAATCAGCTTTAATTAGCATCTTTGTTCGCAATATCTGCAAATGCATCAAGGACTTTTTTTGTATGTGAACTTAAAAACCAGTATTAAATGCTGACGTCCAAGTTTGTCAGCCGCTCTGTTTCTTCCAGGGACTGAACGGTCATAGACGTCAAACAATCTCATTGCCCTTAAAAACAAGGACGACTCCTTGTGGCACCTTAGAGACTAACAAATGTTTTTGGGCATAAGCTACCACAAGGGCTCCTCATTGTTTTTGCTGATACAGACTAACACGGCTACCACTCTGAAACCTGTCATTGCCTTTAGTGACTGGTCTGCAAGAGGACTGTCTTAATAAAAAATTAGATTAATGCAGAACACAGCTCTGAGAAGCAGGTCCTCAGTTACTATGGTGGTAATCATAGTGTGAGAACTTGTATAGATTAAATTATGTCATGGTAACTAATATGATAAGTATGACTCTGTAGACAGGTTCAGGTCATATTTAACATTGTGTCAGCTGGTCACAGGTTAACACAGGGTTAAGTGTGACTTTTCTGTCTATACTAGCTACAAAGTCAAATTTAATATCATTTATGTTAACATATCTCCAGGTTTGTATTCTATAAGTCCCAAAGTCAAGGCTGAGACACATTGGTAGGGCAATGTGGGGAAGCTTCTATTGTTGATGACCATGCCCTACCTACTCTGTAAACAGACTGAAATCTGTTTGTCTACCCAAGAATCTTTGCAAGCATTACATTCACATTTGTGTTTATTTTTTAAAGTAGAAACAAACAAAAGTGGACTATAATAAATTGTGTGGCTGATTGAAAAATTATTTATGTGGAACTACTCTGTGACTGTAACACTTCTGATTAAACAAGAATCATAAAATCATAGTATTGTAGGGCTGGAAGGGACCTTGAGAGAGAGCATGTAGTCCAGTGCACTGCACTCATGGCAGGACTAAGTATTATCTAGACCATCCCTGACAGGTTTGTCTAACCTGCTCTTAAAAATTTCCAGTGATGGAGATTCCACAACGTCCATGGGCAATTTATTCCAGTGTGTAGTGAGGCAGTGGGATACCCCACAGCCCAGCTGAAGGACGGACCTCCCCTAACACCAGTGTGGGCAGGGCCACTGAGTCCTGCGTCCGCCCTTAGAGGTCACGGTGCAGACCTGGAAGTATAAAAGCTCACCTGCAGAGCTCAGTGGAGGACCAGCCTCTGGAGAGACTAGACATCTGCGACCAAGCTTCCTCTTGGTAGACAGCAGCAGGCCGCAGCTGGCCTGAGCTCACACCCAGCCAGCCGAGCCTGGCCCATGCCCACTACCCTGGGGAGGACTGGTCGAGCCTGCCCTTCGCCGCGTACCCAGAGGAACTGATGGTGTTCGAGACAGCCGAGAACGCTAGCACTACCCAGATACCCTACGAGGGGGAGTGTGGAAGTAGCCTGGGGGCAGCCGACCCCAGTCTGGCTGCAGCACTGCCTGAACCTGTCAGTGTGTTGCGGCCAGGATCCCCACTGACAGCAGTGAATCTTTGCCTCTGCTAGGGTCCTGGGCTGGGACACAGTGGAGAGGGAGGGCCTGCGTCCCCCCTGCCACCCACTCCTGGGTGACAGGCTCCCCCTTGTCCTTTTCCTGGCCTGGAGAGGCTAAGACAATTTGGCTATAGAACTATTGACTCAGCCACTGCTTAAGGGCCTGAGTCCCTGACTGTTTACCTGCTGCCCCGCCCTGACCTAGGGCCTGGGCCGCCATTTGACTGTTGACTCAGCCCCCACTCCAAGGGCCCGAGTCTCTAACCAAGTGTGTGTTATTCCCCCTTACCGCAGAGCTGACGGACGGCGAGGTAGAGTGAGGCGGTGGGATACCCCACAGCCCCACTGGGGGATGAACCGTGGCAAAGCCGCACTACACAGTGCTTAACTACTCTGACAGTTAAGAAGTTTTTCCTAATGTCCAACCTAAATTGCCCTTGCTGCAATTTAAGCCTTGTCCTATCCTCAGAGGTTAATTAAAAGAATTTACCTCCCTTCTCCTTGTAACAACCTTTTATGTACTTGAAAACTGTTATCATGTCCCCTCTCAGCCTTCTCTTCTCCAGACTAATCAAACTCAGTTTTTTCAGTCTTTCCTCATAGGTCATGTTTTCTAGACTTTTCAAAGCATTTTATTGCTCCTTTCCGACCTCTCTCCTATTTGTTCACACCTTTTGTGAAATGTCGTGCCCAGAACTGGACACAATACTCCAGCTGAGGCCTAATCAGCACAGAGTAGAACAGAAGAATTACTTCTCGTGTCTTGCTCACAACACTCCTGCTAACACATCCCAGAAGGATATTTACTTTTTTGCAACAGTGTTACATTGTTGGCTCATGTTTAGCTTGTGATCCACTATGACCCTAAGATCCTCTTTCTGCAGTCATTCTTTTCTGCAGTCCTTCATAGGCAGTTATTTCACATTTTGTACGTTTGGAACTGACTGCTCCTTCCTCAGTGGAGTACTTTGCATTTGTTCTTAAATTAAATCCTATTTACTTCACACCATTTCTCCAGATTGTCCAGATCATTTTGAATTTTAATCCTATCCTTCAAAGTTCTTGCAACCCCTTCCTCACTGGTATCATCCACAAACTTTATAAATGTACTCCCTGTGCCATTATCTAAATCATTGATGAAGATACTGAACAGAACTAGGCCAAAAACTTATCCCTGTGGGACCCCACTTGATATGTCCTTCCAGCTTGACTTTGAACCACTGATAACTACTCTCTGGGAACAGTTTTCCAACCAGTTATGTGCCCACCTTATTGTAGCTCCATCTAGCTTGTATTTCCCTAGTTTGTTTATGAAAAGGTCACGTGAGACAGTATCAAAAACCTTACTGAAGTCAAGACACCTCACGTCTACCACTTTCCCCCAATCCACAAGGCTTGTTACCCTGTTGAAGAAAGCTATTAGGTTGGGTAGACAATTTATTTTTGACAAACCCATGCTGACTGTTACTTATCACCTTATAATCTTCTAAGAGTTTGCAAATTGATTGCTTAATTATTTGCTCCATTATCTTTCTGGGTACTGTAGTTGAGCTGACTGGTCTGTAATTCCCCAGGTTGTCCTTATTTCCCTTTTTATAGATTGGCACCACATTTTCCCTTTTCCAGTCCTCTGGAATCCCTCCTTTCTTCCATGACTTTTCAAAGATAATTACTAATGGCTTAGATAACTCTTAGTAAGCTCCTTAAGTAGTCTAGGGTGTATTTCATCAGGCCCTGGCCACTTGAAGATATCTAACTTGTCTAAGTAATTTTAACTTATTCTTTCCCTATTTTAGCCTCTGATCCTATCTCATTTTCACTGTCATTCACTGTATTAGACAACCAATCTCTACTAAACTTTTTGATGAAAACCAAAACAACAAGGCAATTTCACAATTCTGCCATTTCCACATTTTCTGTTATTGTCTTCCCCCTTCACTGAGTAACAGACCTACCCTGTCCTTGGTCTTCCTCTTGCTTCTAATATATTTGTAGAATGTTTTCTTGTTACCCTTTATGTCTCTCACTAGTTTAATCTTGTTTTGTGTCTTGCCCTTCCTAATTTTGTCCCTACATACTTTTGTTTATATTCATCCTTTGTAATCTGACCTAGTTTCCACTTTTTGTAGGATTTTTTTTTCTTGAGTTTCAGATCATTGAGGGTTAAGCCAGGGTGGTCTCTTGCCATACTTCCTATCTTTTCTATTCCAAGGAATAGTTTGCTCTTGTGCCCTTAATAATGTCTTTGAAAAACTGCCAACTCTCTTGAACTGTTTTTTTTTTCCTTTAGACTTGCTTTGCATGGGATCTTACCTACCAACTCCCTGGGTTTGCTAAAGTCTGTTGTCTTGAAATCCAATGTCTTTACTGTTTTCCTTCTGACTATTCCTTAGAATCATGAACTCATCATTTCATGATCACTTTTACCCAGCTACCTTCCACTTTCAAATTCTCAAACAGTTCCTCCCTATTTGTCAAAATCAAATCTAGAACAGCCTCTGCCCTAGTAGATTTCTCCATCTTCTGACATAAATTGTCTCCAATACATTCCAAGAACTTGTTGGATAATCTGTGCCCTGTTGTTTGTTTTTCCAACTGATGTCTGGGAAGCTGAAGTCCCCATAACCACCAACTCCTGTGCTTTGGGTGATTTTTAGTTTATGTTGGTTTTTTTTTTAATCCTCATCCACCTCTTCTTCCTGGTTAGGTGGTCTGTAGCAGACCCCTGCCATGACATCACCCATATTTTTTTACCCCTTTTATCATTACCCAGAGACTTTCAAAAAGTCTCTCCTATTTCCGTCTCAACCTCAGTCCAAGTGCTTACATTATTGATATATAAGTCAACACCTCCTGCCTTTCCCCCCTGCCTGTCTTTCCTGAGCAAGCTATACCCTTTTATACCAATATTCCAGTCATGTGTACTATCCCACCACGTCTCTGTGAGGCCAACTATGTCCTAGTTGTGTTTATTAACTAGCATTTCAAGTTCTTCATGCTTATTCTCCATACTTCTCACTTTAGTATGCAGCCATTTGATTTCCTCCTCGCATGGTCTCTCTTGTCTCTCCCTTATCCCTGCTATAACAGCCCATGCTCCCCACCAGGTTCTGACCCTTTTCCCAGTCTCCTTGTTTTTTACTTACCTCTGGGTCAAAAAGTTGGGTAATTATACACAATATTTCAGGAATGTTTGTTCCTATACAAATGAATTTGCTACAACCTTTTGCTTTCTTTGCATGTTCTGGCAAATGAGCTTACTAGCAGCAACATGCATGAAAGCTACAAACTTTAAGTGAGCAATTGAAGAATATACACAAAAAGCAAATTTTAAACTCCTAAAAGCAAGTATGCACACCATAAAGTTGATTCTAACAGTTAGTCTCTCTGATTCCGAGAGCAGAAACAATATCATGGGTCTATGACTTGGATTAGATATAATCAGTACAGTCAGTTTTCAGATGCTGCTTATTTGCACTGAATTGCTCATGAACAGCTGCAAATCAAGTAGTATTTGCGGATATTATTTGTCATATAATTTTGAATATGAGGCAATTGTAAGATGCTCTAAAATAATCCATGAACTGGAAAAGAAGCTAAATTTTTGTCAAGTTTACAGCTATAGTTGATACACTGGGCTCAGATTAAAGAGCAACATTTCTAGCCTATTTGGACATCAGTGGTGGATAATTGATTGGAGAAGCTCGTGGGGGCAGGAGGAGAGAGAGAATAGAATCTAGCAGGATCTCTAGAAGGGAAGATTGAAAACTGTTGCTATATTCTGTATATGGAAACATGATTGCAGTTGCCGCAGGGCACTGGAGTCAAACAGGCTATTCCATTGTAGTCTGTTCCAATATGTTTGGCTTGTATGTTTTAATTTGCTTTTGTGTGTGAAGGTGACCTTGATTGTCCTTAACTGAATGTTATTCCCAGGTTGAGAAGCGATCAACTCTCTACGGTGGGCAACAATGACAAGTTCACAACCACATGCTTCTGGCTATGATACGCATAGATATGTGAGATCCTCTGAACCCATTCGTACACCAGGATGTTCCTGTTAGCACACTGTCGGGCATTTTATTCCTTCTGAACCATAAATGTAGTATAATCCACAGCCTAACTCTGGGGTGGGGGCGTGGGGGGAGGAGATACTATTGAAATAACACAAGCCAACCATCGGAAAGATTTTTTTCCCCCTCATGAATCAATCTCTACAACAGTGCTTTGTGACTTTTCCAGTCTGTCACCTCTTTTCCTTCAAGGATTTGCAATACACTGAGTAAAAAGCAATCTCAGTTAGAGGGCGTTAATTAAGTTTCTAACATCATTATCAGCACTACAGTCCTAGCCATTGTGTGGGGCCCTGCATTACCAAGTGATATATTGATGAAAACTCTCCCTTGTGAAAACCACTTATGCAATGTATGTGGTAAAGCATGCAGCATAATGGCTTCCGCAGGTGCCACTGTGGCTGGAAACAGTGGAAAAGGGCAGAGGAAGGAAAAGAATAAAAAAGAGGCTGTAAAAGTAAAACAAAACAAGAAACCCTCTGTTTCTGTAGAAGCCATTTACTGTTGATGTGAAATGGAAGTAAGTTTAAAGAACAGGTTTAAGGTCCCAAGTCTTCTCCCCTCCCACTAAATTGCAGTGTTCCATGATGAGGCACCTTCTACTGCCGGCAATGGCACTAACATAAACAATAGCAGATGAATGGTGTTTATACAGTACTTAGTTTCCAATAAGTTGTAGTATATTGTGCCTCTTTCAGTAACTGTTAGGCCCCCACAATGGATCACCAAGGAAAAAATAAGGATACTTGTAGTATCCTGTTTGGAAGTCACCCAGCATAGGAGATTATTATAATTATGTACAATATTTTTTTTATGGTTCAGTTGAAGCTTCTTTCGATCAATCTATTTTCTTTTGTTTTCCCTGGTAATATTATGGGTAGTAATAAGAGGCCCAGAGTCTCCCTTTTTCCTACCATTAATGTTCACTGAACCACATTTAATTAAGGGAACATGCATAACATAATCAGGTCAGGGACTTGAGCTGAAATTGATTGAGTGCAGCTCTTTCACACTTATTTCAATTTATGGATGTTCTGATGTAGATGCCTAGTGAAAAGGTTTAATTTCCGTTTGCGTTGTTTGCACAATCTCTATAATGTAAGCATTAATTGAACATGCTCTGCGTCAGCATGGAGCAATCAAGCATGTCCAGTTTTCATAAGCGGAGGTCACAGGTCAATCTTGAGCAAGTTCCAAGCAATCTAGTTATAGAAATGTATTTCCATTTGATCAGCTGTAATAGAAAAGACTATGGACCTGGAAAATTAGCATTAGGCCAATGATGTAGCAAGCCTCTTGGAATTTCAACTCCTGCATCAAAATAGCTGCTGTTCTATCTTCCTTTAATGTCAGGTGTGGAATAAAGTTTATCCTCATCGTTTTGGTACTTGCGTTCATTTCCTTTGGTTAGGTCATCTTGAACATTCCTTGCAAAACCATCTTGGGGTTCAGTGCTAAGATTTCAGCTTAAATTGTATTCATAATTTTCTCACAACACAAACTGAGCCCAAATCATTTTGATTTGACAGCCCCATGGCAATCATGAGTCACACTGTTTTTTCATTGCATAAAATATGCAGAATTTCCCACCTGCTGGGTAATGCTCTCTACATATTAAACCACCGCAGTATACAGTGCTCTTTCTAGGATGCTTATTTTGCTAGTGAAAGAGCACTTCAGCCACATAATGATCTTTATTGGCTTATGTTTGATCAGAAAATGGATATTTTGCACATTGCACCATGTGCATGAAACACATTTCCTCTCCTGCTCCTTCTCATTGTGTTCACATAATGATTTTGCAGATGTTGATAGCCTGAATGGAAAGATGTAAGTAACTCTGCATTTTGTCCACAAGAGTTGTGTGATTTATTTATGTATTCATTCGTTTACTGGGGGGGACAAGCCATTAAGATGCACATCTCATTTCCAATTTAGATAGCTCATAAATTCTGCTTGGTTGATAAATTAATGGGAAGGTCTATAGATTTCAGTCTGGGAATTTATCATGTTATGCATCCTGCTTTCCCTTGAGACTTAAGTAACTTTAGAAGGAAAAACACAGCACACCCTTTCGGGAATGCTCCTTGGAAAGTAAAAGTCAGATTTTTAAAGATAGTGAGGCACCTATTGGTGTAGATTGACACTTGGTGGGATTTTCAAAAGTGCAGATACTCCTGTTGAAATCAATGAGAGTTAAGCACCTAGGTACTTCTGAAAATCCCAGTAGCTGTCTACCTGCATCTTTAGGTACCTAAATATCTTTAAAAATCTGGCCCTGAGGAATTTCTTATATATATTAGACTTCTACAGGAGAGACAGAGCCAAGATCAATTTAATGTTCTGGAGCACTTTCCTTATTAGCATTGATCACAAAGGTCATGTCTCTTGTTGACATACCTCATTCATGTCTAGATTGTGCTCTCGCCTTACATTGCCACCCAGAGCAGTAGGAAAAAGTAAGAACCTTCTGCTTCCTTTTACGGGACCCATGTAAAGTCAGAGTATAGTTGCAGGTTCAATGTTTGACGGAGTGGAGTATCTGTGTCCCAGATATTCTCCACCAGGAGCAACTGGGCAAAGAATGTTAAGGGAAGGGAAGGGAGTAGGCAAAGCCATTGCTCAGACCCTCCTCCCCTTCCCTTCCACACCCCATGTTGGCCAGTGGAGCTGGCTGCAGAAGTTGGGGAGGATCATGATCCACCCTGAAAATGGGTGTCACAAATTACTCCTCAGGCACAAACAGGGAGCCCATGAAGAACCTGGCCTCCAGCTCTCCCTCAGTAGCACTGTAGCTTCCGCACAGCCTCTAACTGGCATAAACTATATTCCTTTTGCTGTCCCCCATTTAGGCAGTTAGCAAACAGAATTTCCTGTCACTTTACTGTTATCCTGAGCATTAAGGTACCCATCTTCAGACATTGGTATAAAGAGGACATGATGTTGGTGATTTAATAGGTGGCACATTTCCCACTACATCAGTATAGGACCAATGCCTCACCATTGGGTCAGGAGGCACCATGATGATTGAGATACCAACTCAATATATGTCCTACTAAATTCTCATTTGGGGACTTACATTCCAACTACCTAATTGCTCCCTGCAGAGAATACTCTATTCATCTCTACTTCCTGTCCTAAACTGTTGCATGTGCTGCTAAAATAGCAACCATGTTCCATTCCTAGAGATGGCTGTATTCTAGTAATTCCTGTAAATAATTTCTAAATTGTTTTGGGACGCCTTGGAATGCAAGATCCTATACAAAATGTAAGAGAACATCATTGATACTCCCTACTCCTCCAAAAATCAAAATAAAAAATCCTTCTGAGTAACATTCTTTTCTGAAGTAAAACTGTTTGAAATAGAAATAAGTATAACTTTGTTTTTCTTATATATGAAGGCTATTTGAGGGAAATAATGTCACATCTTTTTATTGCATGATTACCTGTGATTTTAAGATAACATCAGATGAGGACTATATATCCCTCATCCCAGAAGCTGAACCTCAGTGCAGGATACAAAATATGAGAACTAACCTTCCAGTCACTGATACTTTTGCCAGATGCTCATTGACTAGTAGTCACAATGAAGAGTCCATTCATCCTTCATATCTGGTTTCCCAAGCCATCTTCCACATGGGCTCTGCCCCATATTTCAGATTTTCTGGAAGAAATGGATGAAGTGCCTCCCTAAAGGGACTGGGCCACTTTCAACAATTTATCCATGTACGTACTGTCTACTGCTGAGTTAATGGCAGTTCTGTTGGATTTCAAAATATGGGAGGTAGCTGGATAATCATTTGAATAACAGATTAGAAAATACAGTTCAAGGAAACAACATACGGATAAATGTAGCAGTTTGGAGTGAATTGCTGTTCTTTCTATATGTAGACAGCAACTCCCCAAACTGGTAATAGCGCTGCAAAAAAAACCCTATTTATTCAGTATGTTGCCTTTGGTGTTTTCAACGCGGCTTTGGAGCCGAGCCTGGAGCTGGAGCACGGAGTAGCTCCAGAGCAGTGGAGCTGCTGGTTTTTGCCTGGAGCTGGAGCAGAGCTGGAGCACAGAGCCAAAGCCCTGGTTTTCAATATACCATTAAATCCTCAATTAGAATGTTTTTGTGGAATGTTGAGAAACAAACCTCCACTCACCAAATATCAGGTGCCCATATTTGTACTCTGTGCTGCAGGCCTTACACCAGTGCTGGGTGAATAATGGACTTTTTCAGTTCATGGGCAATTTTGAAAAGTTAAACAGTTTGGTTTGGGTCAACCAAATATTTTGTTTGACCAAAAACAAAACATTTTTTTTTATTTTGAGCATTTGTAAATGTTTTTGAATTTTTTTTTAAAAAATTTTGAACAGTCATTTCAAACTAGACATGAAAAACGAGCAATTTGGTAATGTTTTGGTGTGGCTGAATCTGCATTCTTTGTCAAAAAAAGTGTCAGTCAAAAATATCACCCAGCTCTGCTTCCCCCAGGTGGATGAATTGGATTCTCCCTGATTCAGGATAAGATTTTTTTCTTCCGTTTCTGTACGATGAGGCAACAGAGTTATGACAAAGCCCAAATGAGGGACATTTAACTAGGGAATGTTACATTTGTGGCATCTTCCTCCCCACCTTTTAGAAACCCTCTCCTTGGGAATTAGTATTCATAACTGGAAAAGAACCAGCAGTACAAAGAGAAGACAAATGTTCTCCATAGTATCACCCCTTTTTTCAGTCAACTCTGCAGAAATTCTCCACTTACTTTCATGTTGATTGTAATGCAGCTTCTGGGGGCAGTGACTAGTGGAGGGACTTGTGAAGTATGCCCTCGGCTGGATTCCTCTGACATCAGTGGGTTCAACTGGCTGAACCTTCTACTGTTTGTATATTGGAGCAAATCTTGTCCCCCACATAAGAATGGCCATACTGGGTCAGACCAAAGGTCCGTCTTGCCCAGGATTCTGTCTTCCAACAGTGACCAATGCCAGGTGCCCCAGAGGGAATGAACAGGACAGGTAATCATCAAGTGACCCATCCCCTGTCGTCCATTCCCAGCTTCTGGCAAACAGAAGCTAGTGACACCATTCCTGCCCATCCTAGCTAATAGCCATTGATGGACCTATCCTCTATGAATTGATCTAGTTCTTTTTCAAACCCTTGGCCTTCACAACATCCTCTGGCAAGGAGTTCCACAAGTTGACTATGCATTGTGTGAAAAAATACTTTTTTGTTTGTTTTAAACCTGCTTGCTGCTTATTAATTTCATTTAGTGACCCCTAGTTCTTGTGTTATGAGGAGTAAATAACACTTCCTTATTTACTTTCTTCACACCAGTCATGATTGTATAGACCTCAATCATATCCCTTCTTAGTCATCTCTTTTCCAAGCTGAGAAGTCACAGTCTTATTAATCTCTCCTCATATGGAAACCATTCCCATACCCCTAATCATTTTTGTTGTCCTTTTCTGAACCTTTTCCAATTCCAATATATCTTCTTCTTTTTTTTGAGTTGGAGTGACCACATCTGCATGCAGTATTCAAGATGTGTGGTGACACATGGATTTATATAGAGGCAATATGTCTTATCTACCCCTTTCTTAGTGATTTCCAATATTCTGTTTGCTTTTTTGACTGCTGCTGCACATTGAAGAATTCTAGTGAAACTCTGAAAATGCAAACTCAAAGTTTCCTTAGCCCTACATTGGGCTAAACTTAGTAAGGAAGATTCTGAGCCATAGAGTTTTATTGCATAGCTCATGGAAGGCATTTATTCAAAGGGACCTTCCTGTAAAACAATGGATACCATATATACTCGTTCAAAAGCCGATTTAAAAAAAAAAAGTAATAAAGGGAAGTACCAGAGAACGGAGTCAGCTTATGAACAGGAATAGAGAGGAAGAGGTAGGACATAGCCCCTCACCCAAACAGAGAGAGCAAGGAGAGGCAGCAGAGCCAGAAGGGAAGAGATGGGGCCAGAGTGTTTCCGCTTCTGACCATGCTGCTCTCCCTCAATCTCTGAAGCAGCTACAGCTCTGGGACTGGCAGGCTGCAGCCGTGCCACCTGGCCCCTCCCCCCAGAGCAGGCTGTGGCCATGCTCTGTTCAAGTGCCATGCTTCCAGCCCACTGGAAGATGCTGCGGCTGTGCTGCCCAGTCTGGCCTGCCAGAGCAGGCTGAGGCCGTGCTGCCCAGCCTGCTGGAGCAGCTCCAGCCAGGCCAGAGACATCCTCCCCTGGCCTTCCCCAGATATGGTGACAAGGGATGGGATGGGGAGAGTGTGGGGGTCCCGGGGTAGGGGTGGGGTCATGTGGGGGGTGGTCACAGGGGTTACTCCCCTGATCCCCAACTTCTCCCCCCAAAAAACTTTCCCCACCAGTTACTGTCCTGGTCCATCAGGATAAGCAGCTGGTGCACCGGGACACTTTGTTTACTTAGGTTTACCTCTGTGCCTGTGGACACTCAAGGTAAACAAACCATTTTGGCCTGCCAGCGGCTTATCCTAATGGCCCGGGAGCCAAAGTTTGATGACCCCATAATTCAGGAGTCATCTTATGAATGGGTCATAAAAATTTTCCATCTTTACTTATGCATCTTAGGGGGGGTCAGCTTATAAATGAACTGGCTTATGATCAAGTATATATGGTACTTGAATTCTCAATAGCTCATTTATATCCAGTTTCACTTCAGTAGTATGAAAACAGCTGTTTTCTTTTATTAAAATAGGATAGATATAGGAAGACATTTGTGTAATGCTGTAATTAAATAATGCTATTCCAGACTTAACTCTTTAATCTGTTTGAGAATTTTATGTTGTAAACTGATAACACATCACTAATTGGCCAAGGGGACCCTCAAGAGCCGTTTTTCAGAAGGAAGAAGCATATTAAAAATAACTGATCTTTTTACCTTTTGTAAGAAATGTTTTAGCCATCCTGATTATCACCAGGGGAAATATAATAATAAGTAGTTAGAATACAGACTTTGCATAACTCTATGAACACATTAACATGCTTCTCCACAGACAACCTCATTTTTTAAAATTGCCATTGCCTCACATATGAGACCTACATGTTCCAACAGCGTGTTGGATTGATTGTATTGAAAACTATTTTAAATTTAAAAAATAAATTAGAAGAAAAGCTTAATACCACGTTATTCTATTAAACAATGCAATATGTCCCATCATGCACTGTAGTCATAGGACTCCTGTGGTGGTAGAACCAGAGAGGAAAGGATGATGGATCATGAGAGAAATAATCCAGCTAGGGAGTCTGGCCTGTAGTGGAGAATGGTAGTGTGAGGCACCTGAAGTGTAACTCCGACTGGTGCACTGCAGCAGCTCAGGCAGGTGGAGGTCAGCATTGAATCAACCCAACACTAGAAGTCTTACTTTTGCTGAAACCACATTTTCCATTGAAACAACATTTTGACAGGCTATTCCAAACCAATTCACGTCTACAGGTTGTTTTAGTCATGAAAATAATCAATAAACACAAGTAATATTCTTTAAAAATCTGTGGTGGTGGTGGGAAGAGGCTTAGCCATGTAAGAGGACAGAAAATTTAGCCTAGATTAGTAGTCAGACACTAGTGCATCAGCTGCTTCTCTGAGGGGAAAAGGAGGGAATGGCCTCCTAACTATTTAAAGAGACAAGCTTATCCCTTCCTCTAACAGAAGTTGGTCCAACAAAAGATATTGCCTCTCCCACCTTCTGTGTATCATAGTGTGGGACCAACACACCCATAACAACATACCAAATTATTTAGAAATACAAATGAGAGTTAGAGTAAAATAAAGCAAGGCCCTGTGTGTGTGTGTTCTGGGGAAAAGGAAGGAAAGAGAAACAATATTGTAATCTGGGAGAAATGGAAATATTGTGTCAAACTGTTGTCTTTTACTCTTACAGAAAAATAACAATATGAAGAAACTGCACAAGCAGAATTGGGTCCCAAATAATTGTGTTTACTAACTACATACAAACATGCAAGGCCTACACATATTGGTGTTTTGACTGGTTTCTGGTGGCTTCTAAAACACAGGACACAGGGTGCGCCACTGGAGGGCTCACAAAGTATTTAAAGGGATTTAAACCCTATTCTTACATATTACACAGGCACTGAGGGATTTTTCCTTGGGAATGGAGATGAGTTACCTTGTAAAGAATACTACAGCAGTCTAAAATAATATCCCAAAACACTGCAGTGTATTGTTACTGTAAACGCTATGAGTGAAATTCTGGCCCATTGAAGTCAAAAGGAGTTTTGCCATTGACTTCAATGGGGCCAGGGTTTCACCCTGCAGGGCTTGATTGACCGATTGTCAGTCATATTTACTGCAGTGCAAACTGGGTGTAAAGTTCTACCAGATTAGAACTGTAGCATTTTACACTTGATTGGTGCAGAGCAGCAGCAAGTCAGGCCCTCTAGTGTTCTGGATCATTACAGTAGTATTTTTTTCTTAAAGGTGCAGAGGAAGAGATAGTGACAATTCAGAATGAAGACTGATAAACTCCTGTGAAAGTACAGCTGATGGAAACAAATGTAAGATATTTCTATGTTTAGAAAATGAGTTTTTTGAAGAATGATAACTGGTATCTGAGCAAAACATTGGGCATAGAGCTAAAGGATTAGAGCACAAAAGTTTAAATATGTTTGTTCTTAAAATGAGATATTTAATAAAAACTTTATTAATAGAAACTGTCTGCACTAGCTGCTATCCCAGCTTTACAGAATGGGTTTCCTTAATTTAAATATTTGCTAGCAATGCTTCAAGGAACATGGGCATATAAACAAACATTCTCTGCATGTACCATAGTTTAGTTTTGTTTGGATGTAAATATTTGAAATTTCAACTAATAATATTTTATTTATTTTGGGTCCTTCAGCCCAAGTGCTTTTATGACTATAGACATGCAGTGTCAAATGAGGGTCATGATATTACTGCTGCTCAATTCACATTGACTTGAAGGTGCAGGATCAAACCCTTAATGCTTAGGAGTAAAGGGGAAGCAGCTAGGTTGACAACCAATCTACGAAATATGTTGTGGGAAGGGAGTGGAAACTGTGGTTATCAATATCACTGCAAACTCCATCTCCTTCATAAAATGCTATAAAACCTTTAATGGGAAGCAGCCAGGACTTTGGTTTTTAAATAGATCTGAGTAGGGAATGGTTTTCCTGTATCTCAAGAATTTGAGATTTCAAAATTTTTTCCTCTCCCATTTCATCAAAAAATTCCTGACCAGCACTGTTTTATCCAGCATACTAATGGAGTAAATTTATCTGCTTCAGAAGGCAAAGGGCTGTGACAACTTTGCCAGTGTTTCAACTTGTTGACTTAGGGTTCTAAGTATTTCAAGCCAGGAGCTTAAACCACTACCTAATATCCTCTAGCATATCTCACCTAAGCTTGTCAGTACTTATCTAGAACTATTTGGGCTGGAAATGTAGATGGAAATGTAATGAGAATTGAGAGGATGAAGCTTCCAGTATTTCCTGACTTAGTCTGGGTTGGAAATATCTCACAGAGAGGCCTCTTCGTTCTGTTTCTATTTCTGGTCTAAATTAAAACCAGGAAATTCAGAGGATGGGGCTAAAATTTAAAAAAACAACACTCCTCTTTTTCATAATTAAAAAAGGGTGGTATTGAGTTGGAATTAGTTCTTATTTTATCTTGGCCAGTTAGCCCTCCCCTCAGACTTGAGCAGAGATGGATATGCAGTAACATAGCTGACTTGCTCTATTATTCTCGAACTCTTTAAACTAAATAACCTACCTACCCACACAGGAGATTGGAAAGTAGCAGCTGAGATTTCAGGTGGCAAAATGCATATTCTCAATGACCATAGTGATAGGTGCTATATAAGAACCTAGAGAAATAGATTGACATGTGTCCTGAAAGTATTTTAATCACCTTTGAGTAATAATGTGATGTCATACTAGGATGTATCACTTCAGAAATAAGCACTTCCAAGAGTATCACTCAAGCAGTATTGTAGCCCATCTAGTCAGGTGCCTCTAAACTCTCCCAAACATGAAGATAATCAGAGTATAGCAATTATGTTCATTCCATTGCTTGCACTGTATCATGAGAGTACAGTAGCCATATGACCTCATCTAACAAAATCTACAGTTCATGTAAAACCCATTCACCAGATACCCTCACCAGTCTTGAGCTAATTGTATCTTCAGAAGACCTGCATAGCATCTATGGCATTAATTTCTTTACTAATTGTAGCTGTTCTAAAACCCAAAGAGAAATAGTAAAACTCAACTGAAATTCAAGGGCAAAACCTGCATCGTAGCAGTCAGCTTCTCTACTCTGCTCTCTCTACACATGCCGAGTTCTCATTGACATCAAGAGCAGAATACAGAGGGACTGTTCCCATATAAGTCTCTGAGGATAATTTTATCCTAAATCTTCTGTTAAAGTCCCTCCCCTGACCATACTATTGACATCAACGGA
This sequence comes from Gopherus flavomarginatus, assembly GCF_025201925.1. Taxonomy (NCBI): domain Eukaryota; kingdom Metazoa; phylum Chordata; order Testudines; family Testudinidae; genus Gopherus; species Gopherus flavomarginatus. The sequence continues at coordinate 91,715,842 of NC_066620.1, forward strand.
GCAAAGAGCAAAATCGGTCATTTAAAATAAACTGGGTTGAAACAGTAAATATGAGATCAGGTTACTAGGCATCTCATCTGAGGATATTTTAAGAGGGGAAATAGGAGATTGGACTGAAATGTTGTTAAAAATTGAATGTAAAAAGTATTTGTACATTCTTCTCCCATCTTATTTTTGAACCTACATGTGGCTCTTTAAGATGTAAGTGAAATTCATTCCTCAATAAAAAAGATTAAGAAGTGAATTAACTAAATCTTTTGAAGACACTTGGAAAACTATTTCTTAAGCATTGTTCTGCATTCAAGGAGAAATGAAACTTAAAAAAAAAAAAGATCTCATGACTCAGATAAGAAAGTTTTCCTGTCTGGTTTTCTCATTACAGCTTTAGGCTTGAGAATGGCATTCTACTGAGGAACTTTTTATGCTTTTAGAAATCTTTTCTGTGAGAATTAAGGCAGCAGAATTTTATAAAATATATCTTGCTGCTCTTACCCAATTTTATAGCTGGACTGGCTGAGGCTCAAGGAGGTCACTGAGTGAGTGAATTGCTCGGGTCATATTTGAACACAGGAGCTCCCCAGGTCCTGACATTTTTCTGTAACCAGTAGCCCACACTATGTTCTTTAGCTTAATTGGGATATTTTTGACATGCCTAATTTTCTCCAAATTCCCTTTACCTTCTGTTCTTCACAGATTTGCTAAAAAGAATTAAAATGGCTGGCAAGTAGAAATGTAGTAGTAGGTGGAACAAGGTCAAAAAGTCAACTTATGAGAAAAGTTGATGTTCAGCGTATGGTTTCTGTAGCTAATAAACATCTCCTTTAGTACAATTCTTAGCTCATTTACATCAGTTTTAACTCCAGTGATTTTATTGACGTTATTCCTCACTTGATATCTACCCACGTAAATTACATGAGAATCAGGCCCAATATAAGTTATAGTTCTTTAAATTCTGGAGGAAATATGAGTATTTGTGACCAGATAATCTAATCTTCTTAACGTTGATGAAAAAAAAGATGGCAGCAAGACAAGGGAAAGCCCTTCACAGGACCATTAAGAAAATTAAGCAGTGTTTGTGTGAGAGGTAAAGTAGAGTCATAGATTAGAATGCAGCTAAGAAACAGAAAGCAGGAATAAATGGTCCATTTTAAAAATGGTAAAAGTTCTATACTAGCGCTGGCTTCAGGATATGGGGAGTGCTGAGTATCGCTCTGCAGAACCTGAAGATCAGGGCCATTGTCTTTCTTCCAAAGCCCTAAGTAATGTGTTCCGAGGGCCTCCGTCATGCTTCTCTGATCACCAGGATAGGTAGATAGGTTGGTGTGTGTGTCTGTCTGTCAGACGAGCACGTTTGGCTTCCAATATAAATGGTTCTGATCCAGCAAAGCACTTGCACACATGCTTAACTTTAAACATGCGAGGGTGCCATTGACTTCAGTGAGATTATTCAGCTGCTTAAATCTAAGCTCATGCTTAAATGCTTTGCTGGATCAGCACCAGAGTGTCCAGGATCTTGTAGGGTCCAGGCCCAAGCCAAGATAATGTAAGTCTAATGGGAATTCCTAATATGTTCCTACTTTTCTGAAACAAAACATCTTTTTAATATAGCATGTTTTTATTTATGCAAGTGACTGCAGTATGCAAATTATAAAATAACTGCAAAAATTCCATCACCCCACCCCTCTGCTCCAAAGGTATGCCCATCCCAACTGTTGCCTTCAGAAATGAAGACCCATACTCATCATATTATTGGTTATTTATTTTGATTTCTGTCAGACATCACAGTGAAGGAGTGCTGTTGATGCGTACTATGCTGCAGTATTATTTTGTGCAATATTAGAGTACATCCACTCAAGATTTTTTTTCTCAGGGGAAAAAAGGTGTGTTAAAGTGGGTTAACTATATACTTACGCTTTAATTGCTTAGTTAAAAATGAGGGACAAGTTGCAAAAAGCTCTAGGGTCAAGTTACAACAATTAGAATCTGTTTTTGTTTTGGTGTTGGCCAGGAGTAACAAACATCATCATTTTCCAAAGAAAATAAGCATTTCTTTCATTGTTAAAGGAAGCACAAAATGTGACACTTGTGCTGGCCCAGTTCAGTTCTAGATTGCATTGTGCAACAGTTTCAGAACAGTAGGCCTCAGTATTTAGCATTAGTGGCATCAGATGGGGAGGAGACAGCCCATACCAGATGTGGATTCCTTTACACATAGGCTGTGCTGTGTTTTGCAAGAGTAGATCAAAATCCTTATGCATTCATTTAATTGCATATTGTGTGATGTCTAACAGCAAAAATAATTACTAAGTGTGAAATAAAACTGACTGTGAAATTTTTAGTTCTGTTTTCTGGTTTAGTTTTTCCAATATATAAATTTCAGCCTATAAAAATGTGAAAGAACAGATAAAGCCATGGGGCCTGATTCTGCTTCCCGTTATACCAGTGTAATTACAGAGTAACTCTTTTGACTTCAGTGGAGCTATTCTGGATTGATGCTGCTCTAACTGTATAGGGACCAGATTCTACGCAAATAATAAATACAGTTCCTAATGCAAAAGCATCCAGGAGACTTATGGGCCACTAGGGAACATTCAGGAGAAAAGGGCTGTTTCTGCGGGAATGAAAGGATTGTTTCATACATCTTGTTCCCTGACAATGGCCACTATTGTTTTGAATGACATTCTCCTGGCATTTGGATATGATGGAAAGGGCAACAAAGGTAATTTCTAAAAGTTCTAAGTTTTAACTCAAAAATTGCCTGCTCCAAAGGAACAGGTGGAAACACTCATTTTCCAGGGGAGTCTGCTGGTTGGTCCAAATGCATGCAAATAAGGATTATAGCAATTTTGGAAGAGAAGCTGAAGCTCCTCTGGCTGCTACTTGATTCACTTACAGCACTAGCAACTATGCTAGAATTTATACTTTCCTCTACTGTGATCACCTCCTAGTTTGTTAGTGTAGGGTTGTTCGTGCATACTGCACTGCCAGAATTGCTTTATCTTTTAAGTGTGTTTTTTTTAAAGGAAAAAGATAAGTTGTCTTTTTTTTCAATTAAAATACATGCATTGGTCTCCTGCCACTGACATCTCACCATCTTGCATCCGAACTGACGTTTTATGTGTTGTATTTGAGTAAGCTCAGAGGATTTTTGATTGCTGGAATTTTCTTTTTCTATTTTTGGTAAAGCATTGTTCATGCTTGCACTGCTCTATCACTCATAAATATAACATTTGTGAACTTTTCAAACAAATAGAAGACAAGTTAAATTTCAGTCCTCTGAGTATGACAGTGCCTCCTTAGGAGGTGAGAAAAATATAATAAATTATATTTTGAACACTTATAACCTAGCCTGTCAGAAAAGGTCCTCTACAGAAACTGCCTAAGTAACTTTATTTTGGAAAAAAAATTGTTTCTCTTTCTAGCTATCCCTGAACTCCTATGGGCCCCTGCTGCTATAATGACTGAATGCTTCTCAAACATTAATGAATTTATCCTTGCAACAGCCTTGTAAGGTAGGGAAGCATTATTATGCCTATTTTTCAGATGAGAAGTGAGGCACAGGCAGATAAAGGGACTGATTTTTCAGCAGTGCTGAACATCTATAGTTCCTGTTCACTTCAGCTGGAGTTGTGGATGTTCACTGCATCTGAATTGGGCACTAAATTGCTTGCCTAAGTTTCACAGGAAGTCTATGGCAGAGCCAGAAATTGCTTCCAGATATCTTGAGCCCCCCCTTGTTCCCATCACTGAATAGGAAGGATGGCCTTTCAGTTTGCACAATGAATTAAATAGTACCTTCAGGACCCAACCAAGAGCAGGGTCCCCTTGTGCTAGGTGCTCTACAAATACATGGAAAGAGACACAGTCCATGCCCAGATGAGTGTGCTATCTGAACAGATAAACCTTGGGAAGGGAAACAGAGGCTCAGAGCGGGGAAATGACTGGCCTAAGATCACACAGCGGTAAATGTAGATATGGAAATGAGAGAAATTATCTAACACTAACAGAAGCCATTACTCTGCTTTGTAACTTTTTATCTAATTAACCAGCTGAGCACAAAAAACACATTTTGACAATTTACTGTGGTCTAGAGTGAAAATGGACAAGTAAACTCCTTTTGCATGCACTGCATTGCACATGCAGTGGCTTTGTCGTATCACTAGTAAATAAACACTTACATTTTGGTTTTCTAATGGAAGGATATTGCATCCGCTGATTATATTGAGCAATGAACATCAAAACAATCTTTTTTTACAAGGAGACAAATTTGAGATTTTTTTTAAAGAGCTAGAAAGGAGTGTTCTGTTCTGATTTACTCCAGCACTTAAGGAAAATCACCACTGCTGGTGCTTGCTTTGCTGAAGAAAAAATAATTATAAGCGAGGCTGACTTTTCCCTTCCTACAGAACTTATTCCTAGCCTGCACATGCCACTTCCCCAGAGATCTCCTATGCTCAGGTAGGAGATCAGTACTACATGACTCACAATAGCAAAAGGCTTGGAGTCAGCAGCATCCTTCAAAAAGATTTATGGGGGAAAAATTGAAAGCCAACAGTAACTGTGGAGATATTTCCATGTGGTTCTTATTCCTAGTTTCTCAAACATCTATTGCTGCTCCTCTGATGACACAACAACTCACAAAGTTATTAAAAATTTAACATTATTCAGAACCATCTATCCCCACAAATTCCAAGCACTACTCATTTTCCACATGGCCTCAAAACTACCGTAATTCCTCAAGAAAAACAAGAGGAAAAAAAATCTGTAATGTATATTATGTGTAATATATGGTGACTGGTCTTCATTCATGTACATAAATGTCACAACAGATCAATGCATTGAGTATTTTCTTTCTCTAGTATTTAGAGATCTGTTTCAAGAAATCTGTAGCTACTGTTTCTATACAGAGACTGTATATGGGCTAGAGATGGGCCCAAGCAACAAATATTTGGATTTAGGTCTAAACTTCCCCAAAGCTCAGGGGTGTTCAAATCTGGTTCTGACACTGGTAAACCAAGTGCCAGCTCTGGCCAAGGCTATAGGCATTAGCTAAGAACTGACTGGAAACCAGCGCACCTGTGTTAGTTTTGTTCAAAATAGGTATTAGTCTCATAACAATGCATTTGGTATTTAGACTCTATTGAATGATTGTAAGTTGCTGCATGCATTAATCTCAATTGCAATGTTGTTGTTCTATGTAATATGGAAATATGCAAGTTTTGCTTTATAACTTTAAAAATGTTTGCACTGAACTTGTGAACCCAGGCATGGAAATCGCCCCTTTTTCCCCCTCCTCCCTGCCCATCCAGGAGGACTATAAAAAATTAAGTGAGCCATTATAAGACTAGCTTTAATTTCCCCCACCCACCCATAGAGAAGTACATGCAGAAAGCCTTGTTCCATCTGTATTCATGCTGGAAGAGGGAAATAAAAAATAATGGACATGAAGATTTTTTATCTCTTTGTTATTTGAACTCTTACAGAGCCAAAAACACTAAACTGAAGCCAGAGATCCCCAAAGGTTACCCCTGGATCCTTCCTGAAAGACATTTTGAATGGACAGTCACTATAACTCTGTCACTATTATGATTTAGCTTGCAACTCACCTGTGTGTGTATGTTTTCTTGCTTTGACTTGTAAATAACACTCATTTATTTTTCCTAGTTAATAAACCTTTAGTTTATTATGGGATTGGCTACAGGCATTTTCTTTGGTGTAATCTAGGGTATTGAAGTAGAAGGAAGTGATTGGTCTCCTGGGACTGGAAGCAACCTAAATGTGGTGTGATTTTTGGTGTAAGTGACCATTTATCACTAAGTTCAGTTTGTCTGAGTAGCAAGAAGGACTGGAGAATCTAAGGGGACTGTTCCTGACTCCATGGTAAAACTGTTGTAGTGATCCAGGAGTTCACATTGGTTACTGGCTTGGTGAAATCTAATTATAGAACATACCACCAGGAATGTTTCCTCTGTTTTGAAAGTCTGCCCTGATATAGGCACTCGTGATCGTGAGCCACTTTAGACAGCATGATATTGGGAGGTTCAGTTTGACTCAGATACAATCACCAACCACACAGTTCAGACATGATAAATTGTAGTTTAGGTGCATTATGCCCTTATAGTCCAATAAAGGATCTTGGCCTGTATCTCCTGTAATGCATCACAGTCTTTCCCCTGCCCCCATACTAAGTTGTCTGGTGCATCATGGGAATCACATGGTCGTGGTGCATCAGAGGAATTGGAATCAGGCCAGGGAGTCTTGGCCCATAGAGAGGGAGGGAGATGCGGATGGGGATGGGGATTATAGTTTGAATTCCTCCTGAGATATCATGGCACCATAGGCAAATGCAGTTTAATGTTGAACTGACTTTGACATGAAACATTTCAATTTGCCAAGAATAAGACCCTGTGGCTGTACCTGCTCAGTCTCCTGAGTTCCTAATGATCACAGCTGAGCTGCATCAGCTAGACTATCTGATGAAGTTCCCCACCTGATTGGCTGAGGAAGCTAATAGGTTTGCTCTTAAGCCCACCAGGGCCAGTAATGTGCTGGCTGTTCTAAGCATTTGTCTATGGCTGCAGTAGCTCCGGTGTTGGATTGTTCCTGCCTTGCACTCAGCCCCACTCCAGTCTCACTCCATGCCTTGTCCCTCTTTACCTCACTCCAGGTAACCCAGCTCTGGTCCTCAGCTCTGATTTCTCTGACCCTAGACTCCTATTCCGGGCTAACAACTTCTGCTCCAACCACTAGGCATGACCACTCTCCTTTTGGTCTCTGATGTGATTTAGATTCAAGTAACTGTAACATTTCAATTCTGGAATGTTAAAATGTTTTGTTTTGATTTAAAATGTTGAAATGGAATATTTAGTTCCAAATTAGGCTGAAAAGATGAAATATTGATTTTTTTCTAAGAATGAAAACACCCAGAAAATTTCAATTCAGAAAGGATAAAGCCAGATGTTGAAACATCAGAACTTCCTGTGTGATGGAAATTCCAATTTTGCTGCACTCTGCATTAGCCACAAGAGCAAGGAGAGTTTGGAAACACTCATAATTAAAATAGGTGAACTAGGTTAGCTAAAATACTTGCCCAGAACCTTTTCTTAGTCCTGTAACTGAAACATGTGGGAACACTGTATCCCAAGACCTTTCATGTTCAATAACTTGTCTTCTCCTCCATTAACTGCAGGTATGTCAGAAAAAGACCCAGTAACAATGCCACAGAGCCCTTCTGAACTGTTTTGTAAAATGTAATGACACTTAATGTTCTTTCCGCCACAATTTGTGGCTGTGAATGAACCACAAGATTGTATAGACATGTTTCAGTCCTCCTTTAACCCCTCAGAATCAAACATTTCACCTTAGGGAAGGGAGGGATCATTCTTTCTTTAGATTTTCGTCTTACCATGCATTCTGTGATGTAAAATGTAGGGCAACCCTTGTTTGTTCAGCTTTAAATTGCAGTTTGGTAGAACCTAGTGGAAGGATTATTTCAATTTTGATAATTTGGCCCTAAGCATTTGTAAAGAGTTGAATGGCAAGTAAATTGATTTGCCTTGTGTGCTGCAGTGAAATACATTTGAGGCCTCTTTAGGAGAGGGAGTTCTTCATGTGCTGCAGAGGAGATGCTTCTAGCTAGAAGTCTGAGAAGCATAACTAACAGTCCATGGGGGGGAATTAAATGAAGGTTGGATCCATAGGATTGGATAGATTGGAACAGGGCTTCATGCAGCATTCAATGGGCCTCTGATCCTTTAGAATCTGTTCCTTCTCACTGAGAGCAGTGCCTCTTGGCATGACTGTGAAGAGAAGTTTTGAATTGTTGCTGCCTGTGTAATTGCTATACTGTGGGCAAGTAGGAGAGTACAGTCTTTGGGGCCATCGCTTCAACATCTTTATTTACTGAACCTACATCCACTTGAAGAAGGGGCGGGGGGAGATTTCCTGCCAAAAGAAAATCATTCATGACCAGCAAATTGGAGAAATTAAAGACTTTGCCTCTCAGTAGAAGTTAGGCACTTTACTGCCATTTGTGCTTTTTAATATTTTCCCACTTTATGAGCACAGGAGAAAAAACCTTCATGAGGAAGCAATTCGTCTGATCAAGTGAAGTTGGCAGCTTTCCAAATGCTTTAATATTGCTAGATATTTCACTAGTATTACAAAGTGCGGCTGATAGTAATTAAAGAATTACGTTCATGTAAATGACCTTAAAACTGTGCTCTTATTCAGCATGAAGCCTAAAGGGGAATCATGTCATGCTGGAATAACACCATCCTCAGAGGTATTTACCCACTAACCGAATGCATGGAGTTTCCCTAGCACGGCACAAGTGTCCTTTGTTATCAGAAAATTGCCACGGGTGTGAATATTTTCAGAATGCCTTTCCTTTCATTTCTGATGTATTCCACAACAGAAAACAATTACTGTATTTCTAATAATAAATGGGTGTCTGTCAATGTGGATTGATTTTTTTAGAATCAAAGTGACTTAAATCAGCAAGCAGGAAACCTTGATTTTAAACGGTCAGTTTTAATCTGGTTTTGCCTTTGTACTTTTTTAGTTCTTTTCCTAAGGACTTATTTTTGCTACCCAGGAGGATACACTATAGCTCTACACATTTATTTATGCATTTATATAGCTTAGCATATATTTATTCAGATTCTTAATTTTTATTTTTGTATTGTATCTGAAAATGGTGAATGATGTGTTTCTTATTACTAGAATTATTTTTTACCTGTGATTTAGGTCAAGCTGCATTTGGATGGAAATTGGAATTCACTTTAAAATTGTTAGTTAAATAACAGTACTTTAACTGTGTTGGATAGATTTTATTTATTTTTTTTTTAAAAAGTTTGCGTTTAAAACTAACTGGCTTATTAAACTAAGGAAGTATTGTCCTTAGTTAGTGAATTATACAGATTGTTTCTGGTCACCATGTCCTCTAAGATTTAAAAACTAATAGGTCTCATCCCCTCATACCTCATTTTCTTTCACGGATTGAAAAGAGAAAAACAAATGTTTCTCCTTTTTCAGGTTCTAATTGGCTTCTCGACTTTGAATGAACTAGGCACCGAACTAGGTAAATAAATTGAAATGGAGAAAATATTTTCTCTGCGCCTTCAGAAGAGGCTATTGTTGTCAAACATTGGTTCAGCACTTCAACAAACTCTCTTGTTCCAGATACTTAACCAGTGACTTCCACCATTTCAGTGATTTGACTTTCTTTGAAAATTTTGGCAGCAAACATAGACTGCTTGACTATGATTTTTTTATTGAATTTAAATTATTGTAATTATAGTAAGTTTAGTCCTTAACATAAGTGGTCATAATTTCAAATTATACTTTAAATTGGTTTATTAAAGAAAAATGTATTTAATTTAATAAGCCAATTTAAAAAAATATGATTTTTATCCATGTTGGAGTCCACTTTAATTTGATACAAGAGTGAGCAAAGGGTTATAACTAGGAGCCTCATCAGCCAATCTCCACTGACCTATTCAACCATGGGGAAAATCCTTCCATCTTGTACACAAAGTAAGGCTGGCTTAAATAAAATAATTATAAATTTAGGTCTGAAATTTGTCACTGGGATCACAGCTGGTTCAGCAGAGAAGATAACATCAAATTTTGCTGAGCCCACTTGAGCATGGTATGGGACATATTGTGAAGGTGCAATTCATCTGACTCATTCTGATAGCCAAATCAAATACAGCTCAGAAGTATAAAAGGCTGGTGGTTTTTCAGGTAGGGGAGGGAGAAGAGATCCTGCAGGCAGAAACCACAAGGACAGCCAGTTCAGGAGGGAGCTTGGGGGCTGAAGCTTAGGTTTGTAAGTGTAGTCCTGTCTGGAGGCTTTTTACTAGAAGAAGGAAATAAGTTTTACACCCAAAACTCAATTTGTAGTACAGGTAAATGGAAGGCAATAAATGGAGTTTAGAGTTAATCTGAGAACCCAGCTATACTGGCAATTTTCTTTAGACATGTGGCAACATTGTTTGGTATTCTGTCCTCTACTGTTTAAGTTGTGAGTACAAGTGACCCTTCTCAGAGACTTGGACTTAATGACAAACTCCCATGGAAGTAAATGGGAGATTGGGGAGATGCTCATTGATAGCCCATTTTCAATATAATTAACAATGACCACATCTAGGCAAGGTGGAGACCTGATTAGAATAACTGTGACAAAGTGCTCTTAGTGGATGTTGTAGCTTTGTGGACACAATTATTGGCAGTGCAATATTTATTTCTGTTTGCCTGCCTGTCCATAGATGGTACTTCGTATGTCACTTTGGAATGACTGCATCATATGAAGCTAAATGGAACAGCAACAAATTAGACATGTTTCTTTTCTCTCCCTCCCAATGGTAGCAGAATCCCTTTTTTAATATGAAAGGAGTTAGTGTTTGCAGAAAGCTTTATCAAATATGTAGGCTTTGCGTTTTGATCTAGGCAGAGTCTATCCTGAGCTCAATCTGATCCCTTCCAGTAAGATGTTTCGTAGGTGGAATTCTGGTACCAGCAATACTCCTTCTTCTGCACCTGTGAGTATAAATCTGAGTCTCTCCAGCTGCATTGTTCTTTTGGAGAACAGTTGTCTCAAGTAGAGAGATCTAATTGACAATCCACTTGGTGGTGTTTTGCAAAGACCTAGCAGACTAGATGATACTGACTCTCCTTATTTCCCTCTGTTGCTAGAGGTTTCTTCTGCTTGCATTAAAGACAGCTACATTACTTTTCCATGTGGTCCATGCTCCAAAAGAATATGAAAACTCCTCCACTAAACTCTTCCATAGGTGATACAAAAATGTTTAGCTGTTTCCATGTCAAGGGTTTGAGTGCATGAAGCAATAGCAGACAGAGCTCTAGTGTGGTGAATGTGGCTTGAAAGGATGACCTAGCTTGCTGACCTAAGTCCTGGCATTTTATTATAATGGCAATTAGGATAACTGGACCTCAGGGATTGCAGTACTGTGTATTTATCTGGATACTGTGGTAAACTTAAAACCTATTGCATACATAAAGATGCATCCTAGGGAGACCGCATAGATGAGACACTGAGTTGACATCCCAGAGGCCAATTTGACCTTTATAGACCTAACTGGTGTTGTCAGAGATGGAATAAACAGATGAATAGTTTTAACTTCTTTATGGCTGCCTCTTGAATCAGAGATGTCTCACAAAAATGTGCCTTGTGGATGCAATACACTTGCGGGGAGCAGGTGTTATGCTTGTAAGAAGCACGTGGGATCTCTTTCAGGGGAAAAGGCAATATGCTGCATTTTTGAAGATACAACAATTAGCATATGCATTCTCTCTCTCTCTCTCTCTCTCTCTCACACACACACATACACTCCTGCCAGTTGATGTTATAGTTACCAGTCCAGATCAATCTAGTGACCGGCTAAGTTGATCATGGATAGGTAGGAGCCGGGTTCTGTCAGTCGTGACATGATGCTCCGGGGAAGTTGTGGCAGGACGAACGCAAAGTTTCATGGCAAAGCACCCTGTTTATATAGTGATTTTCCTTTATTGGGACCAATGAGTTTTGCACTGTCATGCTGTAATCAATTGTTTGAACAGTGCTTGTTTTCTTAAATTGTCCTTCTCATTCTTTATCTTGTTCTTTCATTAAGTCTCTCAGGGAGTTACCCCATGCTGGTTTTGATCACAGCTATCTTGTGCCCATTGATGACTCTAAAGATGAGACTGGCACCTATCAATCTGCCCTCCTGACATTTCAATAGGGGCGTTTTGCAATCTCTTGGCACCCTTGCATCTGTCTTCAGTTTCTCCCTAGAACATCTGGTTCAGGGATAGCCTTCACATTCATCTCTTAACACACACATTCCTCACTCTCAACAGATTAATTTTACACAGAACATTTGAACAGGAACATCAAGTTGCAATGCAAAAGAAAAACAATCATTGCATTCTTTTACTTATTTTAAAATGCTAAGCCTACCACGAAGTGGTGGCCCTAGAAGGTCTGATACTGCCTTGAAATCAGCCCAGACACAGATTCTGGTTGATGCATCTCTGCCAGTGGCCCATCAGGCCATTCCTTTCTGCTATTCAAAAAGGGTGGTTGGCAGGATATGATCAAATCATACATCAATACTTTTAATACATGTTATATTACTCTTAGAAATTACACAAAATACAAACATAAAATCCTACTACTACACAGGAACCTCCAATTTTATTGTACTCTTGGAAGAAAACCTAGCATTAAAAGGATTTTGATGTGTATATTGAGAAGTTAGAGCATTATAGACCACAGAAGGCTATTCCCTTCTGTAGACCAATGTTCATGTTCATATAGGCAATACAAGAAGAGACTATTCATTATTTTTGCTTCCAGACTTTAGCAGTTAGCTTGATCCTGTGGCTTTGGAGCTGTCTGGACAGATTTTATCAGCATTTGTAATTGATGCACTGTAATGGAGATTGCTGTGAGAAAGGGACCATGATAATGAGCATACAGGATATTGCTGGCTTCAGGGAAACAAAAAAGGATCTGGTCTCCTAAGGTGGCAGAGTTTCCCTTTGATACTGTAGATCACAAAATCCAAAGAATCTGTGTGTAATGTCCGTGGATGCCAAGACATTGCAATGCTGATGTAATATTGTGCAGGAGCTTGATGTCAGTTCCATGAGTGCTCTTGCATTTTGTTCAAGAAGTAGGTGGACTGAAGAAGAATGAGATAGAGAAGGAGACCTAAAAGAGACAATGGGGGTGGGGAGGGGGGGGAATAGACCTCTGGCAACAGAGAGCAAGCCAAGAATCCAAAAGGGCACAGAAAAATCTGCTATAACTCTAGGAAATCTGCCTCACAGATGTTCTATGATCCAGCAAAGTACTAAAGCATATGAATAATTCAATGGGACTAATTGAAGTCAATTGGACTACTCATATGCTTAAGTACTTTGCTGGATTGGTGCCTATATTCAGATGGGTTTTTTAAATCTTTTTATAAGATGCCTAGTGTATTTTACTCACTCTTGCACAAGTGTTGTCTAGATGTTCTAAAGATTTGTATTAAAATTATGAATTGTTTCTTATTAAATTTTAAATTTAAATTTCATTATTGTATCTGAACCACCAAAATGATTTCTTATTTTGAATAAATATGCTTAATTTTTGAATTTAGTGTAACCCAAAGAATTTAGTACATGTATGAAATAAATTGGATACAAAAAAGCAAATGATTTATGAAAAAGCCATCTTTTGGCATAGAGCTTGCATAATGAGGACTAGTGTCACAAAATATTCACAATCCATTATTTACAGTCATGCATATTCTGCTGTATATTTAACATTTTGTGTCTCAAATCAAGAAAAGACTCACGCAATGTTTTCAAGGAGGCATTGGATAGACAAAACACTTGTTAAATTGGTGACATGTGACAAAGTGAGACTGAGTCAACAGTGCTGGATATACCACTCTGCATGGATGGAAAAGTGGAAGACTGCTATGGTGAGATCTGTCTGACCTCCCTCCCCTTACATCACTCAAAAGGAGAATGCTTTCTGTATGCCTTCAACTGTTGGGAAAGCCTGGGGATATCTGCAAAATCTAAATACAAACATTCCAGTTACTGCATAGCTGCAGAAATTAGAACGAGTTTGAAAATGTTGTTCTGCTCCCACTCATACTTCCCAGGATAAGTTACTGCTTTTATTATCTGCGCAGCCTGAGCAAAATTAAGGACTTGATCCTGAGCTCCTTATTCAGTTAGAACTTCTATTGAAGACAATGGGAAGTTTGCCTGAATGAGGAGTGCAGGGTCAGGGCTTAAGACGGCATGTTAGTCCTTTAATTTCTTCTGAGAAATAGAATATTGTTTTAGAATAAGAACACAGCCCCAGAAATGATACCAACTTGCATTATGTCCTTCGTTCATAATGCTCTTCAATTGTTTTATAAACTGATGTTTTTCAAACAATAGGCAAAATCCTGCAGTATTTACTTGAGGAAACTGCCACTGACTTCAGTGGAGATTGAATAAGTACTGAAGAATTTGATGCTGAGAGCCTGGTCCTATATTCTCAGGCAGAGCTTCCACTGAGGAAAATAGGAGTTTAGCTTCAATGAAGACCATCTGATTAAATCTTCAGCTATAGGAACATTTCATACACCACTCAATGCATTTGTCCCTGGGGTGCAACATGGTAGCTGTTAAACACTGCAGAGCATTGCTACAAATTTCTTCAGTATGGAAGTGAAGAACCATACTGGATGCCTTTGAAACTGCAGGACAAATATAAGTAGGAATGATGCAGTTGCCTGCATTTGGAATTTGGTAAAGACTGATGGCACTTTCCACAAAGGCAATGGAATCTTCTCTGCACTGGAAATGACAGAGGAAAAACAATACAGCCATAGCTTGCATATCCAGAGGTAGATAGGGATTTAATAATACTTTGAATGAGAGGTTCTGTGTAAGTGCAAAGAGCTCAGGTAAGTTTGTAATCTTAGGGATAACAGAAGGGTAAAAAATAGAGATGTTAAGTAACCTTCTCAAGCTCTCACACACTGTCTATTGCAGAGTCAAGCTTAGACTCTGGAACCCACCAATCCCATTAGAGTACACCATCTCTAACAAGGGGAGCCATCTATGAGAGAATGTACCCTTGTGTTCACACCGTGCACACAGTTAATAATCTTTGTACAGAGTGTGCCTTATGAGGTATCCTCTGAAAACTTGCAATTTGCTGGTGTCATAAACAGATAGCTAAGGGTTAATGTCTCTTTCACCTGTAAAGGGTTAACAAACAGTGACCTGCAACACCTGACCAGAGGACCAATCAGGAGACAAGATACTTTCAAATCTTGGTGGAGGGAAGCCTTTGTGTGTGTGTTTGGGTTTTGCTTTGTTCTCTCTGGGCTCTGAGAGTGACCACATGTCCCTACAGGCTCTCTAATCTTCTACCCCGTTTTGTGAGTAAAAAGGTAGAAAGGCGGTATAGTCTTTTTATTTCTTTTCCTTTATTTGCAATTGTGTAGTTTGCTGAAAGTATTTTAAATTGTATTTGCTGGGGCGAGGCTTCTTTCTAGTTTCTATAAGTTGACAGACCCTGTAACTTTTTACCATCTAAATTGCAGAGATAGACCTTTTACTTTTTTCTTTCTTTTTATTAAAAGTTTTGCTTTTAAGACCTGTCTGATTTTTTCTCCTTGTTGAGGCTCAAGGGAATTGAGTCTGTACTTAACAGGGAGGGAGGGGATCGGGGGAATCCTTTTGTTTTAAATTCACAGAGCTTGAATCTTGTCCCTGCCTGCAGGTATATGGGATCTTGGGGAGCAATTACCACACAGGTGGGGTGCCAATTAATTTCTTTATTAAAGGAAAAAGGAAGTGGTGGGAATTTAACAATGAAATAAGATGGGATGGGGTGTATAGGGTGTTTACAATAGACAATGATGGGGGGGTTCTTACTGAACAGTGTAGGGAATTCTAACAGTGGGGTACAGCAAGTGGGGTTCAGCACAATGGGATACAGTACAGTCAATAAGCGTATCAAAAGAAATGCAAAATAAAATGGTAGCTTCTATATAAAATGGTCAACAATCTTAGATAGAATGTATTAAGTGGTTAGTGGCCTTATACACAATGGTATCAATGCAAATACAAAGTATATCAGAAAAGTGGAAGCAACCAATGGGGTGTTATAATTACAAGTAAAATGTGAATCACAGTGCAATAATACAATATGGGTGATAAGTGAAATTATGCAATGTAATGGTATAAAAGAAAAGTAATGACTTAATTTGTGAGGCTAGGATAGCAGATAATCTGCAAGAGTGTACCTAAAGGCTGGGTCAAGGAACAGGAGGGGAGAGGGGAGTGAATGATTAGTGGCAACTGATGAGAGGAGAATGCGGCTGGAAGCAGCGAGAGACTCTGAAGCTCTGCAGGGTAAGGACAATGGAGCAGTGTGATGGTGATCTTCGGTAGGGAAGGGCTAGAGAGCAGTTTAAGCAACAAGCGGACACCAAAAACAAAGGAAAAAAAGCACCAAAGGGTTTGGGAAGTTTCACAGGAGGAGAAGCAGCAAGGGGTTTGGGAAGTTCGGAGGGTGATGCAGACGCTGGAGGGGGAAGCAGCAAGGAGTTGGGAAGTTCGGAGAGAGTGCAGATGTGGGGGAAAAAGCACCAAAGGGTTATAACAGGGAGACACGGAGAAGTACACAGAGGGGGAGATTGGAGCGGAGGAAAAACAGACACAGGAAAGTTCAGGGAGAGATCAGGACAGCGGGAAGACGAATTTAAGCAGCAAAAACCTTATCTATCTTAACCAACGACTAGGCAAAACAACAAATATCACAATTCTAAGCAAAACTATAACAAGCAACTATACGGAGCAACAAAACAGTAAACTATAACAAGGCAGGTGAACTTACAAGCTCTACAATCTTAACAAACTATGACTTATTAAACTAAAAAAACCCAAAACCTATAGTGCACCTTATGCTATGGGGAAGTCACAGAGGGCAGAGTGGTATGTGCCCAGGATACAGCTCCCAAGGCAGCCCCCAAGGAAGCCAAGGGATGGTGGCTGCAGCAATGGATACAGCTGAAAGCAGGGAGCAGAGCTTAGCAGCGGCACAGGCTTATTTTTAGCAGCAAAGCACCGCAGAGTTTAAGAGAGGTTTTAAGACACAGACCAAGGTTTAGCTTGAGTCTGTGTGCTGAGGAAACAGAGCCAGCAGCTAAAATAATAAAATAAAAGTAGGGAAAGTTTCACAGAGGGATTCTTACCAGTCCCCAAGGCAGCAGCAAAGGCAGAAGCAGCAGCAACATCAGAAGAAGCAAGGAGGGCTCGGTACAGTCTCAATAATCAGGAGATCTCTCAGGTAGCAATTCGTTCTTCGTGTAAGGGGTTAAAAAACTGGGGGTACACTCAAAAATAAAAATGAGAGCAGAGAAAGGACCCCTCAAAACCCCTGCCTGATCAGACCAGGCAGCAATGCAGGAACCTTTCTGATGTCAGGGCCGGAGTGGGTAACCACCCCACTACAAGGACATAGGGGTGAAATCTAAGACTGGAAGTGCGTTGGGATCACCCTGTATTCTAACCAAGACTGGTAAGAGCCAAGGCGTGGCTGGCTGGCTGTAGCACACATGCAGACCTAGCTGGGAGTGACTTGCATCTTGGAGGCTGTTTGTGAGCAGTCCAGACTGGAAGCTACAGCAGCAAAGCATTGTAAAAGACATCCCAGGTTAGAGGGCAAGGGTGACATAGCTACTCATTAGTCTGGATTGTACCCTGGTGTGTCCCGCCGTCTAGTAGCATTAACTCTGTAAGTATCGGCAAGTGAAGAAGCATCTCTTGAATAGCATTACTGTATTCCTTTGCTTGTATTGACTGGCCATCACAGAACAATGATCCCTTTCTCCTAGAGAAAATTAACCTGTGAAGGGAAACGAAAATGTAGGTTTTCCCTTCATAACTGTATTTCCCACAGGTGACGCTGACTGTTTTTAAAACTGCAGGGAAAGTACAAAGCCATGTTTTCAATAAAATACTTTCTTTGCCATCAGACTCCATCAACTGTACAGGGTATAGTGAACTCTTACTACATCACTCAAGTGTAAATATCAGGTACTTATGCACCACAGTAATTGAAATACATAGATTGGATAGGCCACATAGAACTTGCTGTAAGGTATGAGATGCAATTAAATAGTAAAACAAACAAAGCATTGTACTTTAAACATAGATACATGTTATGACGCCCCCCCTCCCCTGACCATAAAACAGGAAGGAGTGCCTTAGTCAGCCTCCTTTTCTCGCTGTTAAGACCTGGCCCTAGCTACAGCTGTCTGTCTCACTTCCCCATTCATCGCATGGGGGAGTGGGTTACACAGAGCAATGTTTCTTTAAGACCACATAAAGGAGCAGCTTAAGGAAGGAGTTGTGTACTCTGCAAGAACAGACTAACCAAGAAACTAGTTATGTAAAGGGGGCTATCTCAATGTAACCATTATACCCCTCTGAGTTGGCAGCAACAAGGGCTGGGTTCAGTATCCAGGGGTTCCGTTTCAATAACATGATGCAAAACCAGCTCGAGCCCCCACCCAGTGACCTGGGAAAATCTTACACACACCACTAGGCGCCTCGAAGAGGCAATGCTTCCCCTCTCGCAAGTACAGAGTCTCAGTGTACCAGAAAAGGTTTAATTACGTGAGATAAACAACAAGCACTAAATTGGGAAAACACCTCAACTACAGTTCATAGACCAAACCGTGAGCAAAGACCCACCCCAGGAAATTGGACCGTGTCCTTTTCCCTGGGCTCTTGAGTCCAGCAACCCCCCAAATCACCCACAGTCCCAAAAATCTCTGTCCTGGGTCAGTGCAGCCCCGGAGTTCAAGAGTCTATCTGCAGAGGTTCCCTCCCCCCAGCCTGGGTAGAAAGGGGCACCTTACGTGGTCTGGGGCCAACTGCCCTGCCTCTCCGTGGGGTTCTGCTTCCGCCTTCTCCACGAACTGCTCTGCTCTAGCAGTCACTCCACTCTGCTCCTCCAGCTGTCCTCACAAACTGCTCCGCTCTGCTCCGCCAGCTGTCCCGTGATCCACTCCAGCTGTCCCCACAAACTGCTCGGCTCTGCTTGCTCCATGGGCTGCTCCACCCATCCCACAGCTGCTCCGCTCTGCCACCTGCTCTGCTCCACCAGCTGTCCCGTGATCCACTCCAGCCGTACCGACAAACTGCTCCACTCCACTCTGCCAGCTGCTCTGTTCCACAGTATAGCTTCAGGCTCCCTCACTAGTTAGCACAGTACTCAGTGCTCTCAGCTCAGTAATTCCAGCTCTTTAGTGATTTCAGCTCATGGTAGGAGAGCCCCCGTGCTAGTGCACCATTAGCCCAAAGTGAGTTCAGCTCAGTAACCTCTATCTAGATTATTAAGGGAATAAAAATTCAACTCTGATATTCCACAGTGGAGACAGGAGTGGGTGGAACTGGTGCTTCTGGCTCACACAAGGCACCTACACCACCAGGCACAGATACCTGTCCCCAGCCTCTCTCAATTCACTGGGTTTTGGAACCCATGTCCCTTGTCTAGCAAGTGTTACTTAATTGATATTGAGACATCTCTGTCATAAAGCAGTCTCGTAGTTCCTCATTCACATAATCAGGGTGACAACACTTTATTCCTCCTGCCCCAATAACAAAGAAATTAGGGATCCCAGAGCTGTCAAAATAACCATTCCAGGCTGCTGTGGGCTTGCTAGGTGGGGTGGGTGTGCCAATGCAAATACCTAAAATTCCTTTCCACACTCCCCATAATTCACCACCAGATGTCAGGGTAGGGCTCATTCTGACTCTGCTTACATCATAGACCGCTTGCTGTCAATAGCACTAGACTGAACTGTCACCAGCTTAGGACAGCTGTTGGCAAGAGACATACAACATGGCTGTATCTAAGCACATCAGTTAGTAAAGCTTTTGTTACAACTTGATTGTTTAGTTTGTAGTCACTAGTTATTAAATATTAGAATTGCTTTGATAACACAGTTTTCAGAGTAGCAGCCGTGTTAGTCTGTATCAGCAAAAAGAACAGGAATACTTGTGGCACCATAGAGACTAACAAATTTATTTGAGCATATGCTTTCTTGGGCTACAGCCCACTTCACCGGATGCATAGAATGGAACACACAGTAAGAAGATAGTTTTAAGAATGCTTGATAGAGATCTTAGAGGCTAATTAATTAAGAGAAGACAAACACCTACAGCAGTTGGTATGGCTACTTCCACCTTTTCATGTTCTCTGTATGTATACATATCTTCTTACTGTGTGTTCCATTCTATGCTTTTAATAACACAGTATGGAGCAGCATAGCAGGAGGGGAAAGGGGATGTGCAATAACAGAATAATTGCTAAAAGGTCCTCTGAAAGGATGGGTGTGAATCAAAAGCAATAATAAAAAAGAAGTGTTTAAATCTTAGTCTAATATATTAACTGTAGCTTTAAAAGTATTGGTCACCAAAGGTGATTGACAGAATACAAGGTAGCATGTCAAATCCACATCTTCCTAGTCCTGAGCAATAAGTTGTGTGCGCACATAGCCATGGTGAGAAAATATTTCTGTGTGCCAAAGTGCTTGCTGCTCTGAACTGCACTGTTCCAAAATTCTGACAGACATGCGCATTTCTAACTATTGTCAGCATACGCCTCTCTCCACAGGAGTTAGTGACCTGACCAAAACATCCCATAAATAGCTTAAAGGCAGCGTTCCTCAGATTGCGAGGTCAGCTTCTCCAAGGAGGGTCCAACCTCTTCCAGAAGAACTGCAAAAAAAATGGAGGAAGTTTTTTTAATTTTGTTTTTTTTTTTTTAATGCACATGGCATTTCCTCTAGGTGAAAACAAAACTTTCCAAATGCATCATTATTTGCTTTCCAAATATTTTTCCCAAGCAGGCTTTTTCCCACCATTCACCCAGTACCTGTCACTTACCTGTTTTCCCAAATACACAGCATATGCATTTTATAGTGATAGAGGAGGCATGAGTATCTTTCTGGTGCTTAGAGGAAGAATGCTGTGACAAAGCTCGAGGAAACCCTGCTCTAAAGAGTTGAAACTTAGCAGGAATGATCAGAAGGAACATGGCTGGGGAGCATGTGCGCTCACATGCCCCACCCCCCATTTTGCTGCTTGGTTTGGACTGAGCATACTCAGTAACACAGCTGAAGCGTGAGAAGCAGGCACACCATTATGTGTTGCACTCTAGTTCATCTTGCTGTTATTTCAGACTGTCCGCAGACTCAGGCAGACAACACTGCATCATCTTAACCTAAATGTTGAATGAAGTGTTTCTTCAAACATAAGAGAAAATCTAAGGGCTATTTTTAAATTAATGCTATCACTATAGAATTCTGCCATTAGGGGTAGATGCTGCAGCCACAGAATCATGGAGCATATGAAGCCCCATCTACATTTAATCTGCAAAGATGGATGGCTATGTCTGCACTGGCAACTGAACAACAAACTTTTATAGTTTAAAAACAAAAACAAAAAAACCTCTGAACCTCCCCCCCCACCTCCAAAGACAAAAAGTTTTGCCAACAAGCAGCACTGGTGTGAACAGTAGGGCTCTGCTACCGACAAAGCTAACACCGCTCGTTGGGGTTGGAAGTTTTTTGTTGGCAGGAGAGCCGACAAACAGTGGCTACACTGTGTGCCTTTTAGTGGCACGGCTGTAGAGACACAACCCTGTCACTGAAAGCTGCGTTGTGTAGACATAGATAATAAGAGAGATGTGACTAACATGCAGCCATGTGAAGGTACAGAGAAAACTGACCACATGTTCCATTTTTCTTTTCCCATTGTACAAGAACAAAGAAACATTAAATAAAAGTGAAAGGCAGTAGAGTGAAGGCAAGCAAAAAGGAGTAATGTATGCAATTTATAGTTAATTTGTGGAATTCACTGCTGCAGGAAGTCTTTGGGGATGGATTTTAAAGTGAGACGCACTGGATGTGCTGTATTAGAAGTTTTTTTAAAACTTTCCTCTAAAGTATCATACACTGACCACCATCAGAGATTATGGTGGAGTATGTGGAATAATGGTGTAACTGGAGCCATTAATACAAGTTTAGATACTTTCTGAAAAGTGAAAGTGACACAATTGTATAAATCTTTTTAGCTCCTGGGGATCATTTAACAGAAAAAGGAGCAGTGACCTTCTGCCTTATGAGGTTAGTGCCTGCAAATGTGCATTTGTGTCACGTGCTAAAAATTCTAAGGACATTTTCATTGAGTACAATAACAAAGCAATGTTGCTACAGTAGCTTATTTTATCCTTAAGAAAAATTAAGGCAGCCACATTCTTAAAAACATTATGTGAAGTTAAATGTTCTTAAAACTAATCACTCATCCCATTTGGTATTATAATCTACTGGATTATCATGAATCTATTTTAAGTGATTCAAACAGAATTTAAGCCTTCCACTAACATCCTATTCAGGGCCAGCTCCAGGTACAAGCTTAGCAAGTGGCCACTCCACAGAGGGGAGGCACGTCCAGGTATTCGGTGGCAATTCCGCGGAGGGTCCCTCGCTCCCGCTCGGAGTGAAGGACCTCCGGCTGAATTGCTGCAGATCGCGATCCCGACTTTTTTTTTTCTGGCTGCTTGGGGCAGCATTTTGGGGATGGGACCTTCTGCTGCCAAGGGTGGCAAAAAAGCTGGAGGCGCTCCTGATTCCAGTTCATCAGTTTCTTGTTGGAGTCAGTTTTTGAAGTATCAGAGGGATAGCCATGTTAGTCTGGATCTGTAAAAGCAGCAAAAAGAGTCCTGTGGCACCTTATAGACTAACAGATGTATTGGAGCATGAGCTTTCGTGGGTGAATACCGACTTCGTCGGATGCATGTAGTGGAAATTTCCAGAGGCAGGTATATATATGCAAGCAAGAATCAGGCTGAAGATAACGAGATTAGTTCTATCAAGGAGGATGAGGCCCTCTTTTAGCAGTTGAGTTGTGAACACCAAAGGAGGAGAAACTGCTTTTGTAGTTGGCTAGCCATTCACAGTTTTTGTTTAATCCTGAGCTGATGGTGTCAAATTTGCAGATGAACTGAAGCTCAGCAGTTTCTCTTTGAAGTCTGATCCTGAAGTTTTTTTGCTGCAGGATTGCTACCTTTAAATCTGCTATTGTGTGTCCAAGGAGATCGAAGTGTTCTCCTACAGGTTTTTGTATATTGCCATTCCTAATATCTGATTTTGTGTCCATTTATCCTTTTCCGTAGGAACTGTCCAGTTTGGCTGATGTACATAGCAGAGGGGCATTGCTGGCATATGATAGTGTATATTACATTGGTGGACGTGCAGGTGAATGAACCAGTGATGGTGTGGCTGATCTGGTTAGGTCCTGTGATGGTGTCACTGGTGTAGATATGTGGGCAGAGTTGGCATCGAGGTTTGTTGCATGAATTGGTTCCTGAGTTAGTTACTATGGTGCGGTGTGTAGTTACTGGTGAGAATATGCTTCAGGTTGGCAGGTTGTCTGTGGGTGAGGACTGGCCTGCCACCTAAGATCTGTGCAAGTGAGGGATCATTGTCCAGAATGGGTTGTAGATCCCTGATGATGCATTGGAGGGGTTTTAGCTGGGGACTATATATGATGGCCAGTGGGGTTCTGTTGTTTCTTTCCTGGGCTTGTCTTGCAGTAGGAGGCTTCTGGGTACACGTCTGGCTCTGTTGATCTGTTTCCTTATTTCCTTGTGCTGGTGTCATAGTTTTGAGAATGCTTGGTGAATTTTTTGTAGGTGTTGGTCTCTGTCTGAGGGATTGGAGCAGATACAGTTGTACCTCAGTGCTTGGCTGTAGACACTGGATCGTGTGGTGTGTCCGGGATGGAAGCTGGAGGCATGAAGGTAGGCATAGCGGTTGGTGGGTTTTCTGCATAGGGGTGTTAACATGACCATCACTTATTTGCCCCGTGGTGTCTAGGAAGTGGACCTCCCATGTAGATTGGTCCAGGCTGAGGTTGATGGTGGGGTGGAAGCTGTTGAAATCATGGTGGAATTTTTCCAGGGTCTCTTTCCCATGGGTCCAGATGATGAAGATGTCATCAATGTAGCATAGGTAGAGAAGGGGCGTGAGTGGACGAGAGCTGAGGAAGCGTTGTTCCAGGTCAGCCATAAAAATGTTGGCATATTGTGAGGCTATGCAGGTGCCCATAGCGGTGCCACTGATCTGGAGATATATATTGTCATCAAATTTGAAATAGTTGTGTGTGAGGATAAAGGCACAGAACTCAGCAACCAGTTGTGCTGTGGCATCATCAGGGATACTGTTCCTGACAGCTTGTATTCCGTCTGTGTGTGGGATTTTATGTAGAGAGCCTCTACATCCATGGTGGCTAGGATGGTGTTTTCTGGAAGGTCACCAATGCATTGTAGTTTTCTCAAGAAATCAGTGGTGTCACGGAGATAGCTGGGAGTGCTGGTAGCATAGGATCTGAGTAGAGTCCTGTTATAAACAGATAGCTAAGGGTTAATGTTCTTTTACCTGTAAAGGGTTAACACAGGGAACCAAACACCTGACCAGAGGACCAATCAGGAAACAATACTTTTTCAAATCTGGGTGGAGAGAAGTTTTGGGTGTGAGTTCTTTGTTCTTTGTCTTGGGTCTGACCCTCTCAGCTCTGAGAGTGATCTTTCTATCTCCTGCCTTTCTAATCTTCTGTTTCCAAGTTGTAAGTACAAGGATAGTAAGACAGTATGTTTATATTGTTTTCTTTTGTATTTATATGTGTGTAGTTGCTGGAATGTGTTAAATTGTATTCTTTTTGGATAAGGCTGTTTATTCATTTTTTTCCTTTAAGCAATTGACCCTGTATATTGTCATCTTATTACAGAGACTATTTTTAATGTTTTTTTCTTTCTTTTTTTTATATAAAGCTTTCTTTTTAAGACCTGTTGGAGTTTTTCTTTAGTGGGGACTCCAGGGAATTGAGTCTGCAGCTCACCAGGGAATTGATGGAAGGAAAAAGTCAAGGGGAAAATCTCTTTGTGTTAGATTTACTAAGCCTGACTTTGCATACTCTCTGGGTGAGGAGGAGAGATTAGATCTCTCTGTACTTGTGTTTCCAGGACTGGAAGCAGGGAATCTCCTAGGGTCGTCCAGGGAGGGGAGCCTGGGAGGAAGTAACAAGGAAACAAGGGGAGGGGGTTATTTCCCTTTGTTGTAAAACTCAAGGCATCTGAGTCTGGGGGTCCCCCAGGGAAGGTTTTGGGGAGACCACAGTAAGCTAGGCACTGTATAATTCTTAGCTGGTGGCAGCGATACCAGGTCCAAGCTGGTAACTAAGCTTGGAGGTTTTCATGCTAACACCCATATTTTGGACGCAAAGGTCCAGATCTGGGAAAAAATGTTATGACAAGTCCATATATCCAGACAGTCCTTCAGTGAGAGTGCCAATGCCCAAGATGATGGGGCATCCAGAATTTCCGGGGTTGTGGATCTTGGGTAGTAGATAGAATAACCCTAGTCAGGGTTCTAAGGGTATCAGTGCTAGTTTCCTAATTCAGGGTAACTTTAAGTATTCATTAAAAAAACCCTTTTATTTATTTTCCATTAATACTTATTTCAGACTACAGAAGATAATAAATCTACACAGAAAAGTACATGTTTGGCTATGTGTGGAGGAAAAACCATCATAAAACTTAGTGTCCTTTTACTAAAAAAGTGAAGGGAAATCAGGTTCCTACATTTATATCTGAGAGCAAGAAAAGCAAATGTTTAAACTAGGATTTTTCTGGCATAAGGAAGGGAGGAAAAGGTAGCTGATCTCAGGAAGGGAGAACTCTCATTATGGATTCAATCCTGAGAATAGCTAAGTGCTCTCAACTTCCAATTACTTGTTGGAAAGTGAGGACTCTTAGCACTTCATGGGAAGTGCTCAGCAACTCATATGACTGTGCCCTAAAAAGTATTACTCAGTTTTTGGCTGGAAACCAGAGGAGAGACCTAGTGGGTGCCAAATGCAAGGTACCAAAAAGGTGATGTAGAGTTAAATGCAATGAAGAGCTGTATAAAGGGACTTGGGAATAAGAGTTAACACAATGGTAAAGAGAATTGAATGTATTTAGACTAAAGAAATGTTTGACTAAAGGGACATGATCATTCCATATAAATACTTAAAGGTTATTAATGCTAGGGAGGGAATTAAGTTATTTACTCCACATTAGACAACAAACAGTGAGATAGGGAGCAATTGGCAAAGTAAAAGGACAATTCAGCTTAGAAATTAGAAAAAAGTTTCTGACGTTAAAGGACAATCAGACCATGGAACACTTTGCCTAATGAGATAGTCATGGCAACTTCAACAGAGGTGTTCAAGTTGAAAATAGATAAGTTTGGAGCTAGACTAGTGTAGCCTCCTTAATGAGAGCCTTGGGGGTGTGATATGTAACCATCCACATAGATAATAGGGTTGTCAGGGACTACGATTCCCACTTCTCTTCTCTCAGCCAAGCCACAGAAGGATCCTTTTCAAACACTGCAGAGATAAGAGTTGGAGGGGGAGAGTTATAGCAAATTTACAGGAGCCACTAGGAGCCTATATGTAGGGGGTGGGGAAGCAGTTATGAGGAAAGTGAGAACTAGCAGTCAGTTGTGTCAGTGAAGCTGGGGTCAAAAGGGTAGTGCCCTTTCAATTAATCTGAAGAAGCATCCTGACTTACGCAAACCCCAGTTTTAATCATACCCTAATTAGAGATGATCATGTTCTAATGCATTTGTTGTGAATAAATATTACTGAGTGAATAGCAGGACAAGGTTTCTGAGACTATTCATTCACATTCAAAAGTGAATTTGGCTTTGACCCATTTGTTTGTGAAGTGCAAACACAAGCGTGGTGCAAACATTTGAGCCCTTGTAGTTTCCTATACCTGTGTAAAGCAAATATCAAGCTGAAATGTAGGGTATGCCATTCATTTAGATTTTATGCTGGGTTAGAGAGGTTACATAAATCATCCAGAAACAAAGCCATGAGATTTATGTAACTAAGCACCATAGTGTGAACTGTGCATTTTGAATATTTGTAACAAACTGTTTGCAAATGCTCTGCACACCAAGAATTTTTCATTTATGTATAATTTCTAATTACTACATTCAATAAATTAATCTTTCTGAGAAGAGGTCCCCAAAAGGGAGGAAAGGTGGAATCCACTGAATGCATTTTTTGGTTATTTGTTAGCTCAGCTCCAATATCCAATATAAATATACAGGGTTAAATCTTGGCCCTATTGAAGACAATAGAGTTTTGGCATTGATTTTTAATAGTGCTAGGATGTCACCCATAATATATAGTGTGACAACATTTGGGGTTATGTAGCTTGGTGGCAGGAGGAATGGAGCATGCTCCTGTGCCATTCTACATGTACAGAGGTAGGTGGTTCAGGATGGGCCTGGAAGCTGTGGGTTAAATCTCTTGATGTAAATGGATGTAGCTCCATTGACTTCAAATGAGTTTTTTCTAATTTGCACTAGGAGAGTGCTTGGGTCTGTGCGCTCTGCATTGTTCCGTATGTGTGCTTCAGTATGGAGTACTGTGCTGTCTCCCAACCTTGGGCCAGCGGTCAGACAGCAGAATGCATGCAATGGGGTGGGTATTGGAGGCCTTGCTACACATCCAAACTGGCTGACCATGCTTCTCAAACTATGGAGCACTCTTGGTCATGTTAGCCAGACTTCAACTCCAGGGCTCAATGGAACACTAGAGGCTTCTCTTTTTACTTGTATCAGTTTTTCTCTGGTTTAACTTCATGGGACCAGATCCTACTCTGAATTACACCAGATGATTTCCATTGACTTCAGTAGAGCCTACTGATTTCAGTGGAGCCACTTTCAGGGGAAAATGAAAGGGGAATCAGACCCCAGGGTCCCAATTCACCATTGCCTTGCACCTTGTATAGTCATAGGCCTGTGCAAAGTAAGTGTGAAATGCTGCCATCCTGACTGGGTAGTGTTTTACATGCCACTTTGCCGAGATGTAAATAACCATAAAAGGTGGAGGGGAGTGATGAATCATGTGGTGGACTAAGAGTCTTAATGCACTGTCTTCCCCCACCTAGTGTATTCATTCAGGACGGGACTGGATTTTGTCCATGGCGTAAAAGCCTTGAAATAGCTTTTTGTTCTGAACATGCAAATCAGCTTAGCCATTCTACTGAGGTTTTTTTGTTTGTTTTTTTTAAACTATAGGAACAAGCTGAGTTTTGTTTTAATTGTTGTTATTCCAGAAACCTCCTAAAGTCATTTTGCTCTTTGCCCACTTAAAGCCATAATAAGAGAGGGGAAATAAGACTAAATGGTGGATTAATCATTTTTTAAAAACACATTCATCATGGCCACTCTTGTTCATTTTAAATTGTATTTCTATATAATGCTTAACAAAGCATGCTGCAAGCTCATAAAGGAATACAGAAAGCTACGTGGGTTAGCTGATCTTTTTTTTTAAAAAAAAAGCAAGATATGTAAAAAGGGGAGAATTAGCTTCTTAATATCCTGCTTACTTTATGCTACATGCATCTATCAAGAGATGAGAGAGGCAACTTGCATCTAGACCAGAGGAAGCAAAGTCAGAGATGTCCTACTGTGATTTTAATTAAGCGTGTAAATATCTAAGAGGAAAAGAGAGAATTTAGAGGTAATTTAGAGATACCAAGGTAATGGTAATGTATTCACTGGTTAGCATTGTAGGAAATGATTTGAAGGTAAACCAAAGGAAAGTCAACAGGGAGAAACAAAACCATTTTCTTACACAAAATCATGCTAGGTGTCTACATAAAGTGACTGCTGGACTGAATTGTTTTCAAAGATCTGAAATGTATACTTTTATATGTGTATGCAGCATACAGCATTTAGTTATGTCTGGAATTACAGACAAAATTAAATGCTGCATCCTGTTGGATTGACAAATTGAGGGGAAAGAACAAGAATGGCAATATTGGCATACGTGCCACTTTATAGTTAGTACTCTGGTCCCTTGGCCAGAAGTTTTGGGGCTTTGTCTCATACAGGGACTTGGCCTCTGTCACAGTATTGACAAGAAAATGCATTGGGTGAATGAGGGATCAAGGTGCTGCAGTATAAAAGTCACACCTTTTAGACAAGACACTAAATTGACCTCATTTCTGATTGTCTTTCTTGTAGCTGACCAGATTGAAATTAAAAACCACATAGTACCTTTAGAAAGAAGGGTACGGGATAGATGCACTGCTCTGGCTGACAGCTCCTCTATGAATAAAATTGATTCTAGCTAGAAGTTCCAAGGATTCCAGTCAGCCATTTAAAAGCTACCTCGTTTACCTACACTGTACTGTCACTTGCTGATTAATTATTGTAAAGTGCTTTTAAGAAACTGTTGAGTGTGAATTTCTATATAAAACCAAATCCGATCTCCTCTGCTGAGGAGGAATATGATGATGAGTGCAAGGTGAAATGTGGACAGAGCCAAATTATGTATCTCAATGGTGACAGCTTGGTGGAAATTCAGGACAGGGCATAATAGTCAGGTTACTGTACGATTCTGCTATAGCTTCCCAGGGCAATTAGGATAAATACATCAGGAAAAATCTTTACAGATAAAAAAGGATTGTAAGGTGAGAATTTCGATCATGGGGGATTTTAATGACTCAGATGTTGATCAGGATAACAATTATGAATAAACCAAAGGGTGAAACATGTTTCTGGAATTTATTGAAGGGTTGCTTTTTTATGTTTTAATTGCAGCCTACAATATCTGAGGTTATTCTGAACACGATAGTGGACATTTATCCAAGTATGGTAAATAACTAATAAGACTGACTACCCAGAAAGCCAGTAATTGTGAAAAGAAGTAACACAAGTATATTTGATTTTGAAGTAATGTGAAAATTCACCTATAATAATCATTTTGAAAGATTTTCCTATAGTGTATAGGACATCTATGACGAGAGAAATGAAAATCATGCTGGAGCCAGTTAAATCCGGATTGAATGCACTTCAGAAGATCCACCATTCTGAAAGACCGTACCCTTACCAGTTCCAGAGAGGTTTTCCATCTTTAAAATGGAGAATTACATAAGGACTGGTAAAAACTTTCAAATTGACAATTTAAAGCATATCTATGGTAGGTCAATAGTGACAGAGCATTATCACCAGCACATAACTGATTATGTATGACTTATGGCCAATATGAAATGAGTCACTGGTCTCAGTTCTATTCCAGGAGGACAGGCATTTACATACCAAAAGCTACTTTCTCATCAAGCACTTTTTCATCATATTGCTAGCAGTGCTAAGGACTGCATGAGTATGGAAACCAAACTGCCCTTCATCTTGACAGAATGTCTCCATATCATTACTGAGGTTGACTGGTAGGACGGGATATCCTACCACTGTCTGCTCTCTACCTGTTCTATAGCTTCTTTCTTCAAGCTTGTCAATCCAGCCCCTTTCACTGGTACTACATTTTGTTTTAAGCTTTTAGTAAGAAGAGATTGCAAAAGGAATTAATTCCATTATGTCTGAACATGAGAAGGGCCACATAGGCTGAAGTGGGTAAACAGAAATGTAGAGAGTAGAAGATAAAATAAAGTAAGTATCTAGCAATATGTTCTAAAAATAAATTATCTGAGGGAGCTGACAGAGAACCCTCATGGAGTTTTCCTTCCCTCTGGACAGCTCAATGAATTTTTCTGCAGAAGGAAGCAATTTGGGTCTTTTTCACTGTGTTTTCTCATCTGTAAAACATTGATAAAATACTATGATTTTTCAAATGGAAAAGACTGTCTAAATGCAAAGTATTACTGTTAATGTGTGCTTGTTTCTAACTCTACACAGTTTATTTTGTGCACATGCACCCATACACCATTAGTCATTACAAAGTAATGATCAGTGGTCTCTGAAATAATGCAGCACATTCCTGTACTTCAAATAGTTAGTAACTGTGGGTAATGTATACATTTTAACTGTGGCTACATCTATACTGCATGTGTCTTTTGGCAGCATGTAATACTCGGATAGCCCCCAGCATGGTTTAAACATAGACAGTGAGGCTTGGCTTAGGCAAGTGGAGTGCGGACACTCCTGAAGGATGTGAGTATGTACTTGAGTACATACCCTACATGACTCTCTACTTGTCAAAATTCTGTCTATGCTGCTATTTTAGCTGTGTAGTGTCCCACTGCCTCCCTGCTGTGGGACACTACACAGCTAAAATAAGGTAAGGACCCTGACAGCAGGGAAAAGCTCCAGCAGCTCCCCACTGCTGGAGCCTTTGTCCACTGAAGGAAAAGATACTGGCAGCTCCCTACAGCTGAAGCTGTTCCCTGCCACAGGTAAAGAGCAGTGTTGACAGAGAGTGCATGCATGGCATAGTAATGTAATCACAGGGCCTCCCCTTCCTCACATCAAAACTACAAAAACCAAAAATCCAAAATACAAACGTAACAATATCACACACAACCTGCTCCTCTTCTTGATTCCAGTTCAGTTTAAGTTTTGGTGGCTATTCCAGGGATGTGATACAAACTGTCTCTAATATTAGAAGAAGAGATGATTGGAAACTAGCAAAGTTTTGAACTGAAATTTCTGGAAGTTCTCCTATAATGAGTCAGATACTTAAGGCCCAGACAATGTCACGCCATCACTATTTAGAAAGATCCACAATATACAGCCAATAATTAGAGCATCTTCCTAACTGCCAAGTGTGGCGCTAATATTAGCAACAATTTGCATAACTTTAGGGAGGGAGCACATTGCAATTCAAAAACCATAATTTGTTTAGAGAGAGCCACATATGAAAGGAGAGTCTTAACTAACTAACCTGGAGTGTTTCAAGCATTTAGTGCAATGAATGTCAAATGCTTAGAGCTGTATTGTGCCATCAGTTTTTAAGCAGAACTACCTACTGAGTTCATTAAGAATTTCTAGTTAAAAAATGATGGCTCAATATGGCCCTTAAATTTAAAATACACACAAACTCAAAATGCTAATTTCGATACTGTTCAGTGTCATAGCATAGGAAATGAAATAATT
Organism: Gopherus flavomarginatus; assembly: GCF_025201925.1. Taxonomy (NCBI): domain Eukaryota; kingdom Metazoa; phylum Chordata; order Testudines; family Testudinidae; genus Gopherus; species Gopherus flavomarginatus. The sequence continues at coordinate 91,747,383 of NC_066620.1, forward strand.
TGCTGGGGAAAAAGCAATCTGTGTTTGGAGGGAGAAGGGAGGTTTCACAAGAAGTGTGTCTTGGTGTAAAGAGGTTACTAGTCAAGTGTTCCGAGGTTCCCCAGATAGGAAACTTCTCTTCTTTATACACCTGTGAGTCCATGAAAATATCAAGCAGGAGTGATTCTAATTTGCTAGCAACTCTGAAAGTTGATGGACCACTAGTAATGTGAGACAGTCCAATTGCAGTGAGGATGTGCGCCAGCTTCTGGGCAGCAAACCAAATAAGTTTAAATGGAGCAGCCATGCAGCATACTAATGAGAAGGCAAATTGTCTCCTGCATGGTTTATTTCCCCACAGGGCACTGGAAGCTCCACACATTTGAACTCAGAGTTTCCACTTGACTGGATCCTTGAGGGGGATGGAGTTATCTTTTATGAACCTGGCAGGATCTTCAGTTTCCACCCCCAAAAGAGTCTGCAGCTCTCTCAAGATCCACTGAATTTGCACAGCCATCTGTGCAGAAGGATAGTATCTCCACACAACTTTCCACTCCCCACCCTGCTACAGTCCCATCCTGCAGAAACATGTTCTCATGGACTGCTATGGCAGTCTTCTCTAGCCCCACCTCCTCCCATCTTCAACCCCTTCCCATTGGTTCCCAAAGGGGAGAAATCCCCTCTCCTTGCTCCCTCAACTGGGACCTTAGGCTTTTCTGCCCTCCTCTGATTGAAGAAGAAATAAGGAGTAAATTTTAATAGTGTAGGTAAGTAACCTTAGGAACAGTTTACCAAGGCTTATGGTGGATTCTCCATCACCAGCAATTTTCAAATCAAGATTGGATTTAAAAAAAAATGCTCTAGTTCAAAAGAAATTATTTTGGGGAAGTTCTGTGACCTGCATTAAGAGAGGTCAGATTCTATGATAGCATTTGTCTCTTCTCTCCTTGAAATTTATACAAAAAAGGTGGGAGAATGTGGTCCAAAGGGAATAATGGAGGCGTTAATGTAGGAAATTTCTTGAAGAGACACATCAGTGGATGCATTAAAAACGGTACTGGGTAGCAGTGCTAAAGGGACAGCATATAAGCCGCAAGATATGAAGTATGGTTCAGGGGTTCAAACATGAGTGAAAGGTGATCTGAGTTTATACCCATCTCTGTTTCCTATGTCAGCTGGAGCAAGTAATTTAATCTCATTGAGTCTTTGTTTCTCCAGTTGTAATATAGGTCTAATAATAGTTCCTTCCCTTGCAGTTGTACACATGAGAATAAACTCAATACTGTATGTAAAACACTTTCTTATACTGGAGTGGAAATCTCTGTAAAGTGCAAATTGTTCTATTTTTTCCACTGCTTATATAAAATGTTCTGTTCTTGCCATTTCTTCATAAGTCTATGGTCTTAGACCTTGAAAAGGGCAGTCAAATGTGTATAAAAACATTTTGTATTGAGGGGAGAAAGTGCAAAAAACAACTCAAAATACTGAGCTGATTCTCGTTTCAAAAGAGAAGACTTCAAGGTGACCTCCGAGAAATATTCAAAACGATGAAGGAATTTGTGAAAGCAGAAGAGGATCAACAATACGCACTGATGAAGGGTTCAAAACATGCCTTGAAAAAAACCTTCAGAATAGATTTTTGTCTCATTCAAGGTGCAAGCAGGCAAAAGCGGGATAATTGACAGCAGGGACTTCCTATGAGTAATTAATGTTCAGGCTTAAAGGGACTGTCTCCCTAGAAAATCTCTGGTGCTTTTAATGAAAATATTTGTAGCATGGGACACAGATGAAAGAACAAAGGTTTTTATTTATTTAAATTATGGTCTTGATATTGAAATTAAACACAGTGGGTAGAGAGGTCCTATATGAATTTTAAATTATATTGTGTGTATGTGTATGCTGACTGGGGATGGGGAAGTTGGCCTGGATTATATAAAATCACCTCCTGTAAACCTTCATGGAAAAAGTCAAACTGACCCTTTTTAAGATCCTGAAATATTTTCCCCTTCGGCACAGTTTTGCACTTCTAGCTAGGACCAAACCTGGAACTATTGAAATACTGCTGGGGAGTCTGGTCCTGTGGCATTTCTGACCAAGACTGCAAGGTTCAGAAATCTCGAGTTAACTTTTTCTTGTAAAATTTCAAGTCCAGTTTTGAGAACACCACTGGATCAGATAACCTTTTTGGTACTAATACTTAGCACTTACGTAGTACTGTCCATCTGTAAATTTTCTTCATTTTAAAGATGGAGAAACTGAGGCACAGTTTATATGACCTACCCAAGACCACACAAGGGTCATTGGCCAATCTGGAAATAAAACCCAGGTCTTCAGACACCCAGTCCAGGATACTTTTGAACCAAGCCTGATCTCCAAACCTTTTGAATTTTGATCAACAGCAGTGCTAACATTTTTTCTTCTTTTTTAAGGTTGGTCCAATGTCCCTGAGGCGATGCCACATCTGTATAGTGTTCAGATAGGTTGGAAATACTTAGAGCCAAATTCTGGTGTTTCCCTTTTTTGCCACATTAGTTGAGGAATGGAGAAGGACTGTAATGCCCAAATGCACAGAAAAGAGACAAGCAGAATGACTCAATGGAGCCAGGGAGCACAAACTCACTCAGTAGTGGCCCTTACTGCAGCTTCAGAGTATGCTTCACCCAGTACTGGCTCCCAGATGCCTGCAGCTATCATGCAGGATGGCAGGTAGCACTTGACTATGCCTTGTGGGCAAACCTCAGACCCTTAGGGCAATGATATGTCACTAGGCTCAATAGCCAGGCCCTCTACCTAGTGTTCAGGGAATCCTAGGTTAGCATTCTGCTTGACTTCCATTTGGGAGTGATGGGACTGAGAAGGGAGAGGTTCTACATGCACTACATTGCACCGATTCAAGATGAGGCAGGATTTAACCTGTGGCTGGTTATTTTTAATGAATTCACTATATTGTGACTATGAATGAAAAGTACAGAGCCCATTCTTTCAGGTGCTGCAGAGCAGGACAATGCTCTGTAATGGAGATCCTCTGTAGGCCTGCATCTTTCTGTGGCAGCCATTATAAACTAAATATATCAACTTTATCTAGAAATTAAGGATAGATATTTGAACCCATTATTTTTAAGGCTTTGTTACTCTTTTTTAGTTGTTCACATAAGCTACAAAGCACATTAATAAATAATCGTAACCTGACTAAACCAACCTTAACTGTTTTATTTTAAAACTACCCTGCACTCGCCAATTTTGGCACCTCTTTGCAGTAGAATATCCTTGTCATTTCCAGGCAAGTCTCTGGCAGGGCCACCAACACCTCCAATGTTGTCCTGATTTTGAAATGTCCATCTTCTTTAACTAATTTGCCTTTTCAACTGGGCAGCAGGGCCTGACTGGTGTCTCTGGTCCCTCTGCGTATCACCTCATGGGAAAGCCCTATAGAATTCACTAGGCAATGATAACTTTTTATAGATTTTTGAAAATCCTGTTATCTTGAATAGAAAATGTATCCCTATTATAAAATTCCATGTAAAGGAACTCATTTTCTATTATATTTCATACATTTTACAGTAAATTCTATAAAACCCTATTTTTCTCATCCCCTAGTAGTTTCTATAGGTAATAGTAAGGCACCAGAGATAAAGAACTTTTTTTTAAAGTTATTTCTGTCTTTATAGTATAAATTTATGAAAGGGATTATTTGGTGGGTTGCCTGCAGAGGTCCCTTCCAGTCCAACACAGAGATACATAGTATCTCTTTAAGTATGAAGTGTGTCCAACGTATGGTAGATATAGTTTAAAGCAGCAATACAGCACTCCCTCAGAATTTGCAGTATGAATACAGTGTGAATAGAGAAATACAGTACCACAAATACTGAGGTAACCTTATCTATCTCAGGCAAAACCGGTTGGTAAAGTCACCACTGTACAGTGGAAGGTTTATCAAACAGACTGAGTGAAAGAGGCCAATTTCAATTTTTAATTATCAGTGGACAGGAATGTATGTGACTCCCAATCACACTCAGTCCACAGTGAATCCAGTGCTGATTTCACTAAGAGGTTTACTCAAAGATCGAAAGGAAAATATGGCTTTTATGTGGTAACTAAACTTTTATTTATCTATAGGTCAATACCATACTGTTGCGTTCATCAGCTAGTGGGGAAAATCTGCTCACATTTAGAACCACTGATATTTCTGCCTTTTGTTTCTCTTCTTTCCCCATCTTCCTTTTTATTTCTCTCTTGTTCATTCCTTATCTTTGTCTCCTCTGTTCTTCCCTCTATTTCTTTCTTTCTCTGTAGTAGCTCCCAGTCCCCATTTGGTCTCACTCCTACCCGTCTCCCCATCACATCCATGAAAATGTTCAGTGATTAAATAGTTAATGGTGTCAGTGGGGTTTATGTGTATTTTTAGTCATTAGGGTTTAACATGCCATTGAGATTCATGGGAAATGGAAGAGTTGATAACTTTCTCAATGATGCATGAAGCAGACTACAATTTAGGTCACTCTTCCATAGCTGTACTAGCTCTACAGTGTGAACACAAGTAGAAACTTTTTTTTTGTCAGTAAAGCAGATGGGACTGGGAGGCACAAAGGTCACAGAGATGGTGACCCCATTTTTAATACATGTATGATATTCAGTTTCCAGGATGTTGTGAAGGCTAAGACTATAACAAGTTCAAAAAAGAACTAGATAAATTCATGGAGGATAGGTCCATCAATGGCTATTAGCCAGGATGGGCAGGGTTGGTATCCCTAGCCTCTGTTTGCCATAAGCTGGGAATGGGTGACAGGGAATGGATTGTAGGAGCAGGATTGTATAATTGTACTATGAAAATGCCAGAATAGCAGAAAGGAATGGCAGACCAGAACAATCCTTATGACTGATTTATGGTCACCCTTTTGTTTTAGGATAAGTTATAATGTCTGCTATGGTTTCCTATATATATTACAAATTAGGCACTCTAGTTAAATATACTTTCTAAACCTTAAAACAAAGAAATGTAAGAGACAGGATCTTGTATTGTCTGTGTTAAGGAGATTAGAGGAACGTTAAAGGCCTGGGCCCCAATGTAAATTGTTTTGATTATAAGATTTAGGAAGGCTTAATTTACAATGCCTTTTCTTGCTTAGCATAAAAATTGCTGTATACTTTAACTGTAAAAGACTGTTTGTGTGAATGAGGAATGTATGCATCAGGAAAAGATAAGGTGTGAAGGCCATCATTATAGCAAATGGTCAAGGAAGAAAGAGTGAAGAGACTTAGACACCATCAATGCGCATCCATAATGAAGAGAGGGCAGATTGAAGACCCTGAGGTGAAGGTTGGCACCCCTAAGGACAACTGATTAAATCTAAACCAGGACAGGATGACCCTCTTGGAGGTGTATTGGAAAGTTTACATCAAAAGATACACCAATTAATAAGTGACAAAGAATCCTGTGGCACCTTATAGACCAATAGAAGTATTGGAGCATAAGCTTTCGTGGGTTATGCATCTGATGAAGTGGGTATTCACCCATGAAGGCTTATGCTCCAATACTTCTATTAGTCTATAAGGTGCCACAGGATTCTTTGTCACTTTTTACAGATCCAGACTAACACAGCTACCCCTCTGATACTTGACACCAATTAAGAAGTAACCCGGTCACAAACTGACACAGCAAAATACAGAGACATCAACAGAGGAAATAAAGACCATAAGAACAAGGTGCTCTGCTATGGGGCTTTGAGTTCGTCTTGCCACACTCCAGGAGCATTGGATCATGACTGACAGAGCCCTGCTCCCCTCTGCGACCAATCTGGCTGGCAGGGCCGGCTCCAGGCACCAGCCGAGCAAGCTCGTGCTTGGGGCTGCAGATTCCAAGGGGTGGCATTTGCTGCTTCGGCCGCCCCCCACAGGTTTTTTTTTTTTATTTTTGGTTCGCTGCTCCAGCCACCCTGTAGGGGGCAGCAGTGCAGAGGAGGGGAGCGCCTTGCTGAGAGCGGCGCTAGGTCTGTAGCAAGCACGGCAGGGCAGCCCGCGTCCTTCTCTGCCTGCCAACCCGAGCGGCGCAGAGCCCTCCTGGCAGGCAGCATGGCGAGCGCCCCGCTGAAGGAAGCCTTGGGAGCCCCCCTTCTCTCCCCCCCCCCCCGCTGCCCGGGGCACATCTGCAGGGCCAGGAGTCCCCCTGCACCCATGCTCCATCCGCCTTGCAGGTTTGTTTGTCCCGCCCCCACTTCACTGCTCCAGCTGGCCCACAGGTTTGTTTGCCCCACCCCCCTTCGCTGCTCCGGCCGGCCTGCAGGTTTGTTTGTTCTCTCCCCCCCCCCCCCAACCCCCTTTGCTGCTCCAGCCGGGCCTGCAGGTGTTTTTTTGCTTGGGGCGGCAAAAATGCCAGAGCCAACCCTGCTGGCTGGCCACTAGATTGATCCAGACTCTGGATTGGTAACTATAAACATCAACTGGCAAGACTGTGTGCATGGTGTGTGTGATTGAAAGGCATATACTAACTAACTGCTGTATTCTCAATAAATGCAATGTTTTTGCCTTCTCCCCTATAAAGATCCCGTGTGCATCTTATAACAGGATCACTTGATGATTATCTGTTCTGTTCATTCGCTCTGGGGCACCTGACATTGGCCACTGTTGGAAGACAAGATACTGGATTAGACGGACCTTTGGTCTGACCCAATATGGCCATTCTTATGTTCAAAATCTCTGCCTAGCTTTTAATTCTTTCCTACCTAGAGTGCATTTTTTCTGCTTTATATTTGTATATAACATCATCTTGGGCTTCTGCATCTTTATCACTATTGAGTCTACAAATTAGTGACTTCCTTTTTATATTCACTACTTCTTTGTTAACTTGAAGGTCTACAGAATTTTGGCAAAGGTGTGTGTCTTTCTGAAACCATGGTCCTTGATGCTCTTTGCTTCTCACTGGGGAAGAGCTTCTCTGGTTAATAGGTTAAATATATTCTGTAAGATTTTTCTCAGTGGTTGACTCCACACACTTAAACTTGATCTCTTCACTTTTCATGTCAAGCGAAAGGTGAACTGCCAGTTTTATAAACAAAGGATCTGATAGCTTTCTGGCATAACTCAGCAGTTAATGGGGCTCTGCTGACTAACATTAGTTGAGGATCTGAACTAAAGTGGTTTGGGGACCAAATGGCTCAGAGGAGTAGCAAAAGAATTTGGAGCATTTCATTTCTAAATTGCCAGCCTAAATCCAGCTCAGAGTGGGAGTGACTGGAAGTCTCTATCACCTAATGGCTATATGATGATTTGTGTGAAAGTAGTTCCTTTCAATCTGGTTCCAAGGGGAAAGGTGTCCTTCACAAACAATAGCATTGCAATCGGTAGTGACTGACACCCATATTGGTAGTATCTATAGAGAGGGAGACCATAAAGAGGAGTGGTCAGTGATATTAAACTATCCTTTTGCCCTTAATTCAAGACAAAATTGAGGTATATTAGTGGAGCAGTTTGAGAAGACTTGTACTGATGCTGGAATTCAGTCTCCAGGCCTCATAATCCAGTACCTGTCACAAAATAGTAATATGCTACTGTTACTCATAAAATGTTTAATTCAAAGCTAAGGTCATGGGTATAGAGGATTTAGAAATCACTGATTTAATGTCATGAAGTTTCCTCTGAATGCATCCTTCAGTGGAGGAGGGATTAGGGGAGGTGGCATGGAAGCAACTCTAAATTTCATGAATCCTGGAATCCATAGAAAAATAACATTCCAACTGCATGGAAGGCCTGCCTCTCTGGGCTGCTTTTCTTCCTCAAGAACCAAGCAACCATTCTCACCTGCCATTTACTCCTGCTCTTTGGGGAGGGCATGGCATGAAGTGGAAACTACTCCTGATTCCAACAGCATTCATTTCCATGTGATTCAGTGGGGAACATGTCCTGGGGAGTGACTCTTTCCTGGGACTTCCCCAACTCAGAGCTGCAGAGCACTGATCACATACAGATCTGGGTTTCATGGGCTTCCAGGAAAGGGCAACATGATGAGTCAGATCTGTTGTCTCCATTTGTATTCTTCATCACTCATTTTATGCCTCACACCAAAGGGGATCAAAAAGCCATAGAACTTTAACCATTTTTAACTTAAGTAATTCAAAATAACTTCATTTGAATTTATTATTAATAATTTGACATACATCCCAAAACTTCTCTGATGAAAACTTGGTATTGAGCCAAGGACTGATTGGCTTTATTTGTGATAAGGGCACCTGATTGTCATTCTATAGACTCTCTACTCATCCAATATCATTACAGTGTGCTTGGCTATTATGTAGATGATCTGGACTCTGGCCTTGAACTCTGTAGGAAGTAGGAGCTGGAAGCACAATGGAGACAGACCATGAAGTCTAAGGGGCAGAGACAGAGCTTGGAAAGAGCTGCATCAACCAAAAGGACCGTTTCTATGGTGTGGGCTTTTTGATAGGATGAGTGCCTGGGGGAGATGAGAGGAATGGGGGGAGGAGAATCCAAGAGAATCCCATTTCCCTTAACACACAATGGCCCAGAAACATTAGAAAAAGTTTACTTCTACTGGAATCAGGAGAGAAGAAAGAAAAATCATCATGTTTATTTCTGGGCACTCCCTCCAAGGCTTTGCAGGTGACAAATCCAGTGAAAGCATCCATCTCTGCTCTGTGCTCACTAAGCAGAAAATGAAACAGAAGACTCTGTGTGACACTGAGTGATTTCAAACCACATATAAAAGCATGCATTAAACCCGAGGCCAGCCCTCATGACAAAGGGGGTAGCTTTTAATAAAAACACAGCCACCAGAATCAAAAGGGAGCTTGAACCAGAGAAACAGCAAATAGAAACCCTCTGAAGTACTTGCTACTCATGGAAAGACTACAGGTCCCCAGGACATGCTGTTGAGATTTCAACTTACCATGGATATTCTCATGCAAATCAAGGAATTCCTCTGAAAATGCCAAATTGATCAAGATTTGGGATGGCATTTTTCCTTTCCACCTGGGAGCAGGAATAGCAATTCCTTCTTTGCGCTCTGGCAGATGTGGGAACTCTCCTGGGCCAGGAGAGAGAGTATTATATGAGATTCATTCAGTTTACTTTGTGATGTAAAAACGGGATTTGGCCTACACCAAGGCAGTTTACATACATGTATGTAAATGGCACCTCTTTGCCAAAGCAGATTGTTCAGAGCATCACCTCCAATGGTTGGCTTCCACTAGGAGTCCCCCTAGAACCCATATTCTCATAATACTACTGAAAACTCTGTCACGTTCAGCTCTCTTGGAGCGTGTCAGGATATATTTTCTTTTACAGCAGAGATCAATAGCAAATGATATCTCTGAAGAGTGGGATTTGTGAGATTCTGTAGGAAATCAGAGGGATCTGTATTACTCAAGTCATTGTTTCCTTCAGAGGGTGATCTCATTTAAGTCTATTCTTTTCAAGCAGTGGCTACTAGTGCCTGTGACAAGCCACTGAGGTATATGAAGTTTAATAGGATAATGAAAAAACATTACTTTAGCTTCATAATAACATATCCTCTATAGCTCTTCCTAAAACACCTTGGAAAAGATAAGGGTACCTCATATAATAGTTCAGTGACTAATTTAAAGAATTACAGAATAGGGATCTCTTCTTCATTTGGGTGAAAGGTGTGCCCACATGTCAAGGAGAGAATAGATCCCTATGTATATGGTTTAGATAGAAAGCTTGTTTGTTTGATTTACTATGTTTAGATGTTGTTTGATAATGCCCAAATGTGTGAAGAACATGTCATAGCTGATATAAGATGTGGTCCCTGCACAAAAGAGTTTATAATCTATTTCACACATCACTCCAGGAGTGGTGATAAAAACAATGGGAGCAGGTGGGGTGTGAAAGGACAAAGGTTTTATATAGCTGCATGTGGCTTCTTTATGAAGCAGCAGTAGAATTCCATAATTAGAGTTAAAGCTAAAAAGGAAAGAGGGTCCAGTAGTTAGGGATTAGCTTAGCCCGTGGGAGAGCTAGGTTCAACTCCCTGCTCTACCGCAGACTTCTTATGTGACCTGTGGCAAATCACTTAGTGTCTCAGTGCCTCAGTTTCCATCTGTACGGTGGGTCTAATAGCACTGCCCTATCTCTCAGGGGTGTTGTGAAGATAAATACATTGTAGATTGTGAGATATGCAGATGCTATTGTAGTGGAGGCCATATAAAATACCAGAAAAGGCACTTGGAAGTTATGATGGTTGAAAAATGTTCCTATTGCTAGTTTTTAGGGATTTTTGCACTTCATTGTTTCAAAATGGCTTGGACTACAAACTCCACATTGTTGATTTATTGGCTTTATTGAGAAATGTAGTTCAGTGTTTTGTTTTTTAGGAGACTTACAAAGATATATAAAAATCTTGTGATGGGGTGACCGTATACCCCACGTAAAAGCAGACAGGGAAGGAGTTAACTAAGGTCTTGTTAGAGAAGAGAGACCAAAAGGGGAGTGATGGATGATTGAGGACCTTGAGGAGGAGGAGAAGAAAAGGATGGGATGAGAGGAGAGGAGAGCAGAGGAGATGGAGAAATGCAGCCAGTTCTCTACTGCCATACCAACTGTTAGTTTTCAGACTTTTTAAAATTCAGGCTTTTATGAGATGGAAAAATAATTGTAATGAATACCATTTTTTTTTCCTGGTTGTTATGTGAAACATGCTGTCAACCTTAACGGTTTTTTTTTTAAATAAAGTTTTGCTTAGCAATAAGCTAATAAGTGAGCACTTTTAATTGTATTACTCATAGAGACAACTAAGTTATGTAGAAAAGAAAATCAGAAAAGGCAAGTCACGTCCAGTAGATGGTTAATGACTGTAGTGCAAATTGATCAAGTTAAAGATATATTACAGGTCTATGGCTTAATTAGCTGGCAAGTGCTTATATATATTAAAATATGGAAAGCTGTGGTTGTGAAAGGATTTAGTGTAGATAATTGCACAGCATCTGTTAATCAAAATAATGATGGCCTGTGAACCTAGTTCATCTGTGCTACAACCTATGACGTACTCTGGAAAGTGATATGTGCGCTCAGCTACCACTGAAGTCAGGTTGAGGTTGTTCAGTAAATAGAAGGATCATAGGGTCTCTATGTGGTTTTTTGTTTGTTTGTTTGTTTGTGTGGTTTTTTTTCTTTTTCAGACCCAGGTCCATCTTTCAGCAAGAACATATTGTACCAGTTCTAAGGAAGACAGTTAAAAATAGAGGAATTTAACTATTAGCTGAAGGTCTATGCTGTCATATGGGTGTAATTTGTAAAACGCAGAAAATGGAGGCTCCTGTTTCCATGAACTGTTACAGAGAGCAGTGTTACCGTTTGTACGTGTTCCCCATAGTTTGTGCACAGAACTGCCACCTGGCTGGAGGCAAAACCACATCTTTGTCATTCCACATAGCTGTTTCTCCCATCTTCTGTGATCAACTGTCACATTCCAACTGGCACAGAACCTTTGTGCTCGAGCATTCCATCTGGCTCTCCCAGGAACTTGTGTTGATTCAACCTGGTAATATTCTGAACAAAAAGAGCTCTCAGACAAGTTTTGTATATCACTGACTCAACAGACATTCTAGGCTTCAGAGTGACACCCAGACGAAGTGACAATCCCGGCATCATATTATATAGATACGTTTGTGTCTAATAGTTTTTTTGTGTTAACTTCCTGAATAACTTGCAGGAAAAACAAGGTTTCCAGTGGGGGAAGAAAGGGTCTGATCACTTGGAATCAGTGGGAGGATTGAAGCCTTAATATATATCTTGATAAATATAATCTTCTTTCTTTTTCCTTTATGCCGCTTTTTCCAGTGAGGGTCCTGGCGGCAGGATGGAGAGTTGGAAGGACCAGACATCCTTTTCCTCCACAACAGGTTCCAGCTCCTTCCTGGGGATTCCCCAGCATTCCTAGGACAGTCCAAAGATATAATCCCTCCAGCGTGTCCTGGGTCAGCCTCAGGGCCTCTGTCCAGTGGGATGTGCTTGGCATAGTTCCAGGAGGCATCCTTATCAGATGCCCCAACACCTCAACTGGCTCCTCTCGATCTGGAGGAGCAGCAGCTCTACTCAAAGGCCCTCCTGAATAGCGAAGCTCCTCACTCTGTCTCAGAGAGTAAGCCCAGCCACTCTGCAGAGAAACCTCATTTCTGCCGCTTATACCCGCAATCTTGTCCTTTTTGCTCATTACCCAAAGTTCATGATGCTAGATGAGGATGGGGATGTAAATCAACCTGTAAACTGAGAGCTTCATCCAAGAACTCAGTCCCACTTCACCGCCCAGGATTGGTAGAGCACCCGCATGACTGCCACCACTGCAGCAATCTGACAGTTGATCTCATGCTCCCGCTTGCCATTACTTGTGAACAGGACCCCTAGATACTTGAACTCATCCACTAAGGGCAGCTGCTCTCCTTCAGCTGGAGAGAACAGTCCACTTTCTTCCGGGAAAGAACCATGACCTCTAATTTGGAGGTGCTGATTCTCATCCCAGCTGCTTCACACTCAGCAGTGAAATGTTTGCATACATGTCAGAGATCGCAGTCTGAAGAAGCAAGAAGGATAACATCATCTGCAAATAGCAGAAATGCCACCTCTGAGTCCCCATACTGGATGCACTCCACAGCTTGGTTGTGCCTTGATATCCTGTCCGTGAAAATCACAAACAGGAGTGGGGACAAGACATACCCTTGGAGGAGTCCAGCGCCCACCTTGAACAAACTCAACAATGCCAAGGATACAAACACAACTCTCACTCCGAGAATAGAGGCACCAGATAGCACATACAAGTGGCACTGGCTCCTCATATTCCTGCAGCACTTCCCACAAGCCATCTTGGGGAATGCCATAAAATACACATATTCAGTGTGGCTGAGTTAACATTACTGTGAGAACATCAACATTTTTATTTTCTGACATTTGATAATTTACATTCATAACACTAATGTACATTAATTAGATCTTTTATATATTTAAACACAGAGGTTCCAATTTTCAGCTAGGTGTAAATCAGAGTAGCTCCATTGCCAACAGGAGAATGATGTTTATTTACACCGGCTGAGGATCTGGCCTTGTATAAATATGTGTGTGTGTGTGTATGTGTGTGTGTGTGTGTGTATAGCCACCTCAAGGTATTTCACAATGCACAGCAATGCTACACAACAGCATATGAAATGAAGAAAATATTGCATCAAATTGAAACTTCAGGGGTAGTTTAGCTTGGTAGAATTTAATTAGTTTGCCTAAATTGGGATTTGGGTAGGTCTATGGTAATGATTAGTATGAGAGTATTCACCATGTAGTAATTCTGCCATTATATAGTGATTATCAATATGATGATTATCAGATGATTAAATGATCAATGTTTACTTTTATAACAAAGGATGACTATCATTGTGGCTTTTAATTTCAAATATTACTGTGTATTACAGTAACGTCTGTGTGCTATCTGTTCCTTTCAGCACAGCTCCAATTTCAAGTTTCAGTGAAAGAAAGAAGGCAATTTAATATAATTGTGGTCATTTTATTTTCTTCAATAAAAGCAATCATTGCCTATAACTAGTTTGTGTTGCAAGTAACTTGCAACTGTTACCAACTGTCTGTTAAAAGGAATCTCCCAAACTTAGCAACAGTCTTCAGAGACTTTTTATTATTATTATTTTTAGCTTAACAACTGAGAAGCACAGGCAGTACAAGACACCTGGCAATCACTAAAGTAAATTGAAAGGTATTGTTCTGAAAAATCTCAGGTGGGTGAAAAAGAAAGACTAATTCTTTTACTTCTAGCTTATTAAAAAAGAACATGAACATTAAGTGCCTGATCCCATTGAAATTAATGACAAAAGTTGCACTGACTTTAACTTAAGGCCCGTTGTTGCCATTACACTTGAGATTGATCCGAGAGAACCACTTGCTTCAAGTATTTAAAAGCATTATTCTTAATAGGGAGTTATCTGGATTGTACCCTGGAATGTGACAAGTGAGGGGTTGTCACTGCCTGCCTGCAACCTTGGGTGCCACAGAATGCTTTGCTGTTCTGGCTTCCAACTTGGGCTGCTCACAAACCACTTACCAGTGTACAGGTCACACTCTGAGTGTTTGTGTGTAGCTGTAGCCCTGGTCCAGCAGCACTGAATCCAGCAGCTTGTCAGCAACACTCCAGTCACACTCTGGCTTCCACCAGCCTTGATGACTACTTGCAGGGTGACCCCCAACATGCTCCAAGGCCTGAATTTTCCCAAAAATGTGTTCTGCACTGCCCAGCTCTCTCGGATAGTTCAGATATTAAAGGTCCATTGCCCTTGCAAACGGTCAATATTCAACAGTTTGCTATTTTAACTGAAGTTACCAAACAGTTTAGTGTAAACACAACATTGGATTAGTCTTGATTAAAAATAAAACAGCTTTCTTTAACTATAAAGTGAGAGATTTTAAGTGTACAGATATAGGGTATTAAAGTTAGAAATGATTGCGATCAAAATAAAGATAATACTCTTTCTAGTAGCTAAAACTTGGTTCAAAGTAAAATCCTTACCCAGCAACATTGCTGACCAAATTTGCAGGTCAGGATCTCCCCACAAAGTCTGGTTTCTTTTGTCTTTTTAGATAAGAGAGAGATAAAGAGGGCAGAAAACTCCAAGCTTTCATTTATAGTCCAGTTAATCTTTGAAGTGGATTCTTCTGAGGGTTATCCCTCAAAACAAAGTTTATTCAAACAGTGCAGAAGGTGACATGGAGTCTGGTTCTTTTTTTATCATTGTATTTGCTGAACTGCAAATTTTCTTTATCTCCTGCAATCTCTTCTCCCTGCTGTCTCGAGAATCCTGTTTACTACTTACATGTAAACTGAGGTAAATACACATTTCTTCATTCGGGATACATCTATCTGGGCCGTATGCTTTTGAACATATACTAAGAACATCGTACAGGGGGATTTAATAACTTTACATATAATGTTGCTGCATACATTTAATTGTGATATTGACCAGTGAGTTTAGTTTTCAAATGATACCTCACAAGGCTTATTTTGTACAAAGATTATTACAGTAGTGTGTAGAGTGTGAATACTGTGGTGCTTTCAGTCACAGGAGTATAATGCTCTAAATATAGGATACTGTGACTCTGGATTCCTGTGCTCTGTCCTTGAAACAGGAAGAACATGCTTAACTTTATTTAAGCATGTGATTAAATGCTTTCCTGAATATGAATGTAATCCTCAGTGGAGGTCTCGATTCTTGGCTCAGCCACTGATTCTATTTGTGGCTTGGACATATGAGTTATGATCCCATCCTTCTAAATGCTGAATAACATCAAATCTCACTGGCGTCTGTAGGAGTTCAGAGTTCTTAGCATCTGCTGATAGGATTAGGCTCCATGCCAATTTCCTCATCTGTAACAGAGAGATAATAATCCTAATTTCACTCTTGGGGATGTTGTGAGGATAAATCAACTGATTTTTAAAATGCTTTGTGACAGGAAAGCTACATAAATGCAAGTCATTGTAAAATTAAAGCCTCATTCTTAAAAGTGGTGTCATCACGTGGGAACTGCGAGTCAGGATTCTTGTACTCTATTCTTGACTCTGCCAGCAACTCACTGTTAGCCAGTCCAGTGAAGTACTAAGCACTTTCTGTTTTGGTGAGGCCTCCAAACCTGCCTTTTTGAAGAGGAAGCATGGATCATTACAATATGGGTTTTTTTAAGCTGCACTGTCCCTTTAAACGCCCTGTGCTTATGTTTATCTGTCTGAAAAATATGGACAATACTTATCTACCTCACAGGAATGGTACAAGGATTAAGAGATAAATATTTAAGCACTTTCAAATATTTGGATGAAAGGCTAGAGATTAGACTGCCCCAAACTGGTGGAAAGGCACTTTCCTCTGTGCAAATAATTCTTGCAGTCTATCAATCCCTTGAAATCCCTGGAGTTTGAGTTCATTCCACAGTGGGGGACATGCTTCCATCCTGAAGAGTGTGTGTGTGTGTGTGTGTGTGTGTGTTGGTGTGAGTTTGGTAAGATTTTTCTTATAGAGGTTTCCTCTCCCTTCATTCCCATACACAGGATTTACCAAAAGGAGAAGTGATCTGGCCCACATTTGATTGTAATTTACATGTCAAAGACAGTTCAGCTCAGATACAGAATCTGACTTCTCAGTGAAGTCTTTTTGCTTTTTACTTGACTTTTCTAAAAGCAGCAAAGAATCCTGTGGCACCTTATAGACTAACAGACGTTTTGGAGCATGAGCTTTCGTGGGTGAATACCCACTTCATCGGTTGCATCCGACAAAGTGGGTATTCACCCACAAAAGCTCATGCTCCAAAACGTCTGTTAGTCTATAAGGTGCCACAGGATTCTTTGCTGCTTTTAAAGATCCAGACTAATACAGCTACCCCTCTGATACTTGACTTTTCTAGTTGATTCTGGCTGATGTGTCCAAGGTGCACAAATGACTTACCCCTAGTCACTCACTCAGCCTTATGCTGTGACAACAACTCCTGAAAAGCGTTTACCAGCCTCAGCAGAAATAAGAGGGTGTACAAGGTCCACATGGGATGTACAGAACACTTCATAACAAACCAGCACAATGCCCTTATTCTCACCATCTTGAATCTGCCTCGTAAGATGCATTGTAAGTAGTTTGGTGTGCTGGAGGGTCAGGTATATGTCTCATTTTGCAGTGATGATTGTCTCATGGAGTGGAACACTTAGTGGACTGATCCATTATCACCATCAGAAGATGGAGAGGAGAGCTTTTTGATTTCATCATTTTAAAATATACTCTGCAAAGCCCAATGAGTTTTTGTTTTTATAAGTAACTCATAATGGCTACCTTGCCTAAGACCTCCTGATATTGAATACTTTAGGGCAGCTGTTTGGATGGTACCAAAACCCTGAAATCTGAGATACTTTATATCAGTCAAAGAGTTCACAAAAGCATTTATAATTCTGTAAAGAGACAATCAGGGGAGCACTTAACTATAGAAAGGCCAGTAGCAATGGGACTGCTCGGGGTGTTTGAAAATCAGGCAACTTATTCATAAGCAGGAATTCAGGTGTGAAATCCTGGTCCTAATGAAGTCAACAGAACAACTCTCTGTTACAACATAGACCAGCCTGCTTCTGTTTGGTCACAAGTCTGTTGGACGTGGACCCAACCGCTGGGTCCCATATGGTTCTAAGTCAACTTGGTCTTGTCCCTGTTTCTAGCTCCAAGTTTCTAGGACACACACCCAAGCTCAGATCCCTTATCTAACACCTTCCTTGGGCCATGGGACTTCCGCAGTCCATCCACCAAGGTACAGGAACTGGTGCTTCGGAAACCATAACCCCTGCGCCTAGTTGCTCATATGTGCTCCCCCAGAGCTCTACCGAGCTAGGCAATCTGTCTTCTAGTTTAACCTCTTTGGGGAAAACATGGCAAGCAGGCATGGAATATAGGCTTAGCAAAGGAATTTCTTAATCACAGACAGACACTTCACCCTTAATCTCTTAAAAAGCCTTAGAGAGTTACAGTGCTTTGTAAAATAAAAGTCTTGAGATGCACCCTTCGTCCATGTCTGATCTCACTTTTTGTGTGAGTCTGAGGTTTTGTCAATTTTTCAGACTGAGCAGTGTCTCTCCTCTCTGTTCTCTCTTAGCCTGGTCATCTTGCATGCAGCAGTTGATGACCACTCTCATAGAGAAGCACCTCTTCTTAAATACAATCTGTCCCTTTTTGTCAGGGACAGATTGTATTTAAGAAGAGGTGGCATGCTTGTCTCTTCCTTCCTCCTGGCTTCTCTGTAAAGAGTCCATTGTTCCATGAGGATGGGCTGGTAATTGGCTTCTCAGAGATTCTTTCAACAAGATGTCAATTATCTTTCCTGGGCAGTGTAGGCTGTCTAGAATACATCGTATTTAGTATGCAGTGTAGTTAAAGCCTTGTTGGTCTCAGAATATTAGAGAAACAAGATGAGTGTGGCAATATCTTTTATTGGGCCAACTACTGCTGGTGAGAGAGACAAGTTTTCGAGGACCTGAAGAGCTCTGTGTGGCTCAAAAGTTTGTCTCTATCACCAACAGAAGTTGGTCCAGTAAAAGATATTGCCTCATCCACCTTGTTTCTAGAATACATCATACTAACTTTGCCTTGGGTAAGGTTAAACATGAGTTTATCACATAACATACAGTGGATGTTCCTCATACAAAATAGACATTACAATACAGAATAGAGTACACAATTTGACTCTGACATATCCCACTCTGTCGAGTTTCCAGATTTCACCCCAAGTGCCTAACCTGAGGCCACCCAAGTTTGAATAAAATTGGCCATAAAGTTATGTAAGACAAGAACAGGATGAAAAACAATAGCTTTTTTTGAATTCTTGTTCAAGATGAGCCAGAATAAAAATGGGACATCCCTGAATTTTGTGGACATTTGGACCCAAACTGTGGGATTTGGGTCCATCTCCAATTTGCATCTTCCTGGTCCAGCACTGAAACAGGAACTTGAACCTAATAAAATCTTTAGGTTTTTTGGCTCTGTCTTCACAATTAATCTTTTATTCAGTGTTTGCATTTATAACATCTTTGGCATTTTGGAAGAACATAATAAGAGTAGTAATTAGAAAATGCTGGAAGTATTTGACCCAAAGTCAATAGTTATTTTAATTAAAAAAAAAAGCACAAGCTTATCAAATGCAGTAGCAAATTTTTTCATCATTATTTATTACAGTAATTACAAAAACAAATTCTCTAGAAATGTTTTTTGCTTGTGATCTGCTTTCCAAAACAGTAGAAGTCAGCACCTGCATGGATGTTAATCCTGAATTGGGCCTAATCAAATAATAGGAATGACTGACTGGGATGTCATGTCTATGGGAATATTGATGAATAGCCCACTGCAGTAAACAGAAAAGGAAATATCCCAGACAAAGGAACTGGTCTGATAAGCAGAATGTTGAGGTGTCTTGCAAAGTGTTAACTTATAACAAGAAAGCTTAAGACTCAATGCTGCACTTCTGCAAACATTAATACAGGCTGCCATTAGCCAAGGGAAATACTTCGTGAGGCTTATTACTTTAATTGGTCCCTGTCATCTAGTTAAAAAGGAGAAAAGAAGAACTGCTCCTGACAAAAATTAAGGCTCTTAAAAGTGCCATTTCTTGCCGTAGCACTTCAAAGTGCTGTTTACAGCATTTTCTGAAATCTCCTCGATAGGGAAGAAATTAAGTTTAGATTGTTCACCCACCACATCCTAGTATTCTACGTGGTAGCAGCAGGGAGCAGTCATATCCAGAGACCATACACAATTGTTGGTGTGTTATGAACTATTTGGGTAACATACTGTAATTTGTAACTAGCTAATATGTGTGGGTACTACTACCCCTCTAGTGGATAGAATCAGAAGTGCTAAACTGAGTGTTACAGGTCCCTTACTGCAAATAGTTAAAGAAGATTCTCCTTTATCTGAAGTAGTAGTGTTCTGTACCTTAGGAACAGGAGGATCTGAACATCGTTACACCTGTGACGCTCTTAGATGACTACAGATTTCTTACAGGTTTTTTTTTTTTTTACTTTTGGATTCATGTCTTTTTCTGTTAAAATCTTCTCTTAGAAAACATGGAATTCTTAGTGTGGGGACAGATAGGTGGAGTTCTATTCCCCACAAACTTCAACACTTGTGAGGTTCAAGTTCTCACAAGCTTTTACTTCTGGAGCAGTGTTAAAAGCAGTTGACTTAGAGTTGGTGGTTGTAGGTTACTTCCCTGGCTGCCAGGTCTACCACTGACTTGCTGTGTGAACGTAGACAAATGCATCTGACGAAGTGAGTATTCACCCACGAAAGCTCATGCTCCAAAACGTCTGTTAGTCTATAAGGTGCCACAGGATTCTTTGCTGCCTTTATAGACAAATAATGTAACCTTTCTGTGACCTCCATTTCCCCATCAGTTAAATGGGAACAATACTTGCCTCATAACAATGCCTATTGTGATGCAGACCTATTTGTCATAATCACTTTGAAATCCTGAAATGAATAACAGGTACCTTATATGTAAATTATTACTATGGACTATTGACCATTCCATTTACAACGCAACCACCATTCAGAGTTTATTGAAAAGTTGTTTTGTGCTGTCCCTATCAGAATGCAAACAATATAAGTTCAATTACTGTATTAAGATTCACACACATTTATTCTTGTAAGCAGCACAGGTTTTTCATTTATGACCCTGGCTGCTTTAAAAAAAAAAGTGCTGTTAATAAATTCCCTTCTGTTGCAGATTCTTGGTCGATACTATTAAGTATTCTGCTTTCTAGGTCACTTAAAACCTGTGGCAAAATTAACAATATTGTTTTGGTTAATTGTCCTCATCCAGGAAACATTGGCAGCTCCCCTGGGTCACTACAGCAATTTCTTTTATGTTGTAAAAATGCTTTCTTCCCTTAAGTGAAAATGCACCTAGTTTCATTATGTGACATTCCAATTCTACACTGATAAAGGCTACCTGTGGATTTTTTAAATGTTGTTGTAAACAACTGTCACACTTAAAGGAACCATACAGAGACTTACCTTTACATTGTACTCTCCGTTGTTTTGTGATGGCCTATTAGAAGCTTGAAACTGATGTTTCATTACCTACTGCTCTTGCTCTCTTTCATTAGGCAAGTTGTCCTTCCTTTTTTTATGGAGAGGTCAATATGGCTGAGTTTGATTGCTTTCCCTTTTTTTTGTAATCTGCATCACCTAGGGACATAAGTACAATTCTGGTGGGTAAGGGTTGTTAGTTAAAGTGTGCTCCAGATGCTGGCTGAAGCCAGGTCTACATTAGGAAATTTGGTAGGTATAGCTCAGTCACTCAGGGATATGAGAAATCCACACCCCCTGAGCGACAGAGTTAACCTGACCTACCCCTAGTGTAGACAGCAGTAGGTTGATGGGAGTATTCTCCCATTGACAAAGCTACCACCTCTTGGGGAGATGGATTACTTATGCTGACAGATGCCCTCCCATCAGCATAGGTAGTGTCTCCACTGAAATGCTACAGCAGCGGAACACCTGTGTTGCTGCAATGTTTTAAGTGTAGACTTGCCTTGAATGTTTGTCCAGTTAGAATGAGTACATGGGATCAGGTGATATTTGATAGTCCTCATCAAGACATATTTGGAAATATTTATAATACAAATAAAACATGATCTATGATAAGCTGGGAAAGGAAAGCATCAGGATGATAAGAATGGGCTAAAGGACTGGAAAACTAAGATTCTTCTTTATTACTGTCAAATATTAGAAACAATAAGCAAAACTACAAAGATAGGAAGATCAAACATAAATAAAATAGTATCACCTTCTCCCTGAGGATTTCTAAGTGCTCTGTAGAGGTGGATAGTCATTATTAGCCTTAATTTACAGATGGGAAAACTAAAGCACAGGGATGTTAAGGCAAAATTGTCACTTGCCCAACCCTAGCTCCAGGGCCTGGGCTACTGCTAACTAAATTGCAGGTAGGGGAGAGCAGCTTCCATAAGGCCACCACTTCATTCCCAGGCAGGTAGATAGTGTGGGGATGGAATGTGGGCAGAACCTTGACATCACCCTCTTAAATGCACCAGCCAGTACAGCTGAGCTAGCACAGAGGGGGAATTAGTCTGTGCCAGGTAAAGGGGTGGCTCTGATTACTCCTCCACCTCACAGAGAGGGAGGGACTGTCATAAACAGATAGCTAAGGGTTAATGTCTCTTTCACCTATAAAAGGGTTAAAAAACAGTGACCTGAAACACCTGACCAGAGGACCAATCAGGAGACAAAATACTTTCAAAACTGGGTGGAGGGAAGTTTGGGTGTAAGTTCTTTGTTCTTTGTCTTGGTTCGGTGACCCTCTCGGCTCTGACCCTTTCTATCTCCAGGCTTTCTAATCTTCTGTTTCCAAGTTGTAAGTACAAGGATAGTAAGACAATAGGTTTATATTGTTTTTTTGTATTTACATGTGTATAGTTGCTGGAATGTGTTAAATTGTATTCTTTTTGGATAAGGCTGTTTATTCATTTTTTCTTTTAAGAAATTGACCCTGTATATTGTCACCTTGATACAGAGACCATTTTATGTCTTTTTCTTTCTTTTTATATAAAGCTTTCTTTTTAAGACCTGTGGATTTTTTTTTTAGTGAGGGCTCAAGGGGATTGAGTCTGCAGCTCACCAGGGAATTGGTGGGAGGAAGAAGACAGGGGGGAAGAGAGAATCTCTTTGTGTTAGATTTACTAAGCCTGAATTTGCATACCCTCTGGGTGAGGGGAGAGAAATATTTGATTTCTCGGTGTGGTGTTTCAAGGACGTGAAGCAGGGAATCTCCTAGAGTACCCAGGGCGGGGAAATCTGGGAGGAGGTAAAGAGGGTGGAATCCCTTTGTTTAGATTCACGGAGCTTGAATCTGTATATCTCTCCAGGAACCCAGGGAGCGAACACCTGGAGGGGAGGAGGGGGAAGGGAAATGGTTTATTCCCCTTTGTTGTGAGACTCAAGGAATCTGAGTCTTGGGGTCCCCCAGGGAAGGTTTTGGGGAGGCCACAGTGAGCCTGACACTGGAATCTTCTGGCTGGTGGCAGCGATATCAGATCCAAGCTGGTAATTAAGTTTGGAGGTTTCATGCTAGCTTCTCATGTTCTGAACTCTAAGGTTCAGATCTGAGTAGGAGAGTTATGACAGGGACCAAAGATTGTGGCTCTTGATTTACAGTGCATTCTCTGGTCTGCTGCAGGGGTTGTGCACTACCCCTTACTCAGGGCACATCATAATGTTACAGTCTAGTGTAGTGGTTCTCAAACTTTTGCACTGGTAACCTCTTTCAGACGGCAAGATTATGAGTGCAACCCCCCCTTATAAATTAAAAACATTTTTTTATATTTAACACTATTATAAATGCTGGTGGCAAAGCAGGGTTTGAGTATGGAGGCTGACAGCTCACAATCCCCCATATAATAACCTTGCAACCCCCTGTGGGATCATGGCCCCCAGTTTGAGAACCCCTGATCTAGTGCTAAGTGACTTGCCTGGGACCATATAGTGCATAAAATGGGAATGGAATCCCAGTCCCCTGCTCTAAATACTGGAGGATACTGCCACATCTACTAACAGTGGTAAAAATGCTAAACCTAAACATTTTTTTCTTTAGAAAAGGTCCCTCCAACAAAGAGAAGAAGAGGTAGCTTCAGTTCCTAGCTGTGCAACACACCTCCTGTGTCACCTTGGGCAAGTCAGTTTATCTCTGCATCTCAGTTCCTCACCTGAAAGGTAGGGACAGCAATACTTCCTTTCTCCTACTCTTTGCTTGTCTTTAATTGTAAACTCTTCAGAGCTGAAATTGTCTCTCGCTATCTATGTATGCAGTGCCTAGTACAATGGAACCCCAATTTCTAATAGAGGTGTTACTATAATAGAAGTAATAAATAGCTAGAGCTATGTTGGTAGGGGCCACATTCACTAGACTGTGTCCTGGGAAACCCATTGTGGGAGGAAGTCCAAACTGCAGAAAGAAAAAGTGGGTACATTTTAATGAGAAGTACCACCCACAAAAACACTATGGGTTTCAAGACTGTCACAACCATCCTTTCATCACTCATGCCTACTGCTCCTGGTTGCTCTTTCTTTTTGCATGGAGCATAAAGTTTTTTGCTGGGTTTGGGAAAGTAGAGAAAGATGACACAAAATTGGTTCAACTCCTTAAGTTGATGGGGATGATATCACCCTGGAAACAGGATCTAAAACCACTCCTGACTTGATGCTAATGTTGGGCATTACAGTGCAAGACGATACATGAGATTGTCCTACCTCGAAATTACACCAGTGGATGATACAAAATTTCCTGGTGTTGCATGGAATCCACCAAAGATTTAGTTATTTATCTTATAAATGAATAAATGGCTAAATTAAATTTCTTGGAACAACTGATAATTTAATTCAATTTCTTTGTAATAATCTGCATGTAAATATGCATGCAAAATCTTAATTTTAGCTTCTTCAAAGTCACAACTTGCAGTATAGATAAGTTAATGAGCTTCAGCAGAGCATAAGATAAGCTCCATAAATGTAAAGTCCTTTAAGAGTGCCACATTTGTGCATCACTCAGCAACAATTTCATTTTTAATGATTTTGCTGAGATGTACAAACTACATTAGTTGTCAAATGATTTTTGGTATTTAAACTATTTACTCTTTCTCTATCAGAGAGGAATTGGCATTTTATTTCCCCTATAGGTCACCTGTTAATATTGCGGCAGAAAGAGAGAGAAAAGGAGGGCAGATCATGCCAATCCTACCTGTTCATTCTAAATACATTTATACCAATTTCTCATGTACAAGTATGACTGCATATTCTCACTTCTAATACGCAGGACCATGTCACTAGAGAGGAATGCCGAAAGGTCAGACTAATGACAAATGTTTTTTTCATGTACTGGATACTATTTTGGGGAGTGGAAGGCTAGGTCCAAATTAAGGATAATTGCAATTAACTGAGTGTAACTTAGAAAGTAAAGTCTAGTAGAAGTTATGGTCAGTTAATGAGCAGTACAATAAGACTTGCAGAGGGGCTGTTGACTGGAAAGCAATTAATTGGATGTTTCAATGTCATTTATCTCAGCTTCCTCAAAGCAAACTGATCAAGGAACTCCAATGACACCTAAAGCCTGGAAACAAGAGAGACTGAGAGACCTATCTTGCACTCGTCAATTTACTATAACTAGTTTGATATTAAGGATTATGGTCCAGATCCCTAAAAGTTTATACACCTAAACTTTACACATAAATACCTTCTGAGGATCCAGGCCTAAGAAAAGAGTCTGGTCCCTCTAGCATTTACTTTCAGACCTGGTAAGCATTTGCAGGATCAAACTCTAATCCATCTATACTGCTGAGACATCTCTTATAAATAGTATTCTAGTAAGTGTCTCTGTCAAAACTGAGGAATATTTTAATGGTAGAAATGTGTATATTAATTATGCACTTCATCCAATTCTCATATGTGGCAATCTGGGTAAAACAACTGAGGGTTGAATTTAAATCCCACTTTAAGCCTTCAAATAGGGTTTGATAGTGCCTACGCCTTGTGGGAGATCTCTTCACAAGAGTAAATTTCACTCATACAGCAGAACAGGCCCTGCCCTCAAATCAAGCTCTGAGCCAGGATACAACAGAAGATATAATTAAACAGGAAGGAGGATGGTTAAGAAAACAGCAATGAGAACATATGTTAATATAGGCCAGCTATGCTGGTAGCTGAATTTTCGTCTTTGTGTGTCAAGATTATAAGCTATTAATAGCAGTTGAAGGTGATAAATATTTGAAGTGGCTGCCAGCTATCTATCAACTATCACTTGGCTTTTTGTAAAAAATAGCATTCAGACTTGCATGTGGGAGGCGGGTTATTTGTCACAATATCACTTAAGAAAAATCTAAAGGAAAATTTAAAAAGGAGATAAAAACAAAAAACCATAAAAATAATGGCTTGAAGTGTTTATTTCCCCACTGTAGGTGGCCAGCTATATTACTGTGCAAACTGCACAGTCCAGAATATCTAGACTGGTTTTGAAAGAAGGCAGTTATCCCACTTTTTCCTGTACACACACTGAGCAATTTAGTAAAGCGTAAGCAGAGAAGAACCAGAACTACACATCACAAATCAACTGATTTTCCCCCCACACACACACACCCCGCAACTTATTTTAAAGACTGATAAATCAGGCTTGTGAAGTGGGGAAAGCAAGTGTAAGAAATTACAGCCCTGGCAAATTGGGGAAATGTACAGAACTATGTTTCAGGTGAAGAGGAACAAGATGTTTAGACTCACAGAAAGTATTTGACTCACTGGCTGCATGAGCAATAGGCCTGTGTTTTGAATTGTCCATTCTTCAATTTGACACATCAAGACAAAGGAATAATGCCTCCTTCAAAACCAGAGAGCAATTTTTTCAGTGCAGAGTCCACCATATGCCTCTTGCTTGATCCAAAATATGTAACGATCATTTATACCCCATCAACAGGATAATGGTCTTTGGAGGCTTTACAGCAAATGCTTACCATGCTGTTGCTCCTGTTCTTATAGAAACCTGCTGCCTCCAATCAATGTACCATTGTCCCATTTTTAATCTCTTTTTTTTCTTAGAGGCAGTACACTCAAAAAGCTTTTATGTTGTTCGATTTGTTATCCAACCAGCAATCCTGAGTCAGGAAAATAGCAGCAGTTCTCCACAGACCAGGCAGTATTAAAGCACAATTATATTTAGAGATTGTTTAAAAAATTGAAATGTTCCTTACACTGTGGATTAGTGTTAATTGGCACTTAGGATATCAAATTAATAAAAACCTTATTTCTTAAAAAAACCCCTTATTTGTTTAAACTAGTGTTAATGTCAAATTTATATAAACAATAGAGCAATAGTATTGCAAGGATAATTAATGTTGATGATCATTTAGCGAAGGGGCAAAATAAGTATCTAAATAGACTGAAAATTTAGATTCTGGGCACGGAGGTTAGCTTGAATTGCTGGATCAAAGAACATTCACCATGTATACAAAATGGAATAATTAATTGGGTGTATTCTTCACCCATCTCCAAATGCTCTATGTTTCAGATATCAACCAAGGCCTGTAGACATGTTTGATGTGATTTGGCAGCCATTTAATTTAATGCTAGATATTTTAAGGCAATAAATTCTTGATCAGCCTTTAGGCTAATGGACTACTTTGCTGTAAGGTCCTGTATGTCCTTCTGAACCATATTTGCATAGTGCTTATGTCAGTCTATGACTTCAGGGTGGATTATTGTAGGTACACTTTATGTGTCTTCATTTATTACTGCTTTCTTATTTCCTTGTGAGACATTGCTGAACTATTTTGGTTGGGTTTGATTTAGTTCTTATTGCCTTCTAATTTGAAAAGATCATATGGTTTGTGCAGTAAAGAGATAATGAACAATATGTTTTAAGATGTCATTTGAATAGCTCCAAAAGGATGTCTCAGAAGCCTGAAATAAGAGTAACAAGAACTCTGGCCTTAGTTATGAAGAGAATATGAATCAGCAGGTGTGCAAAGGTGACATCTATAACTCAGGAAATTCTGAAAGGTGTGACACAACTGGAATAGGCTAAAAAAATTGGTGTGTTGATGGGACAGAATGAGTGAGAGATCACAATGCCTATCAAGAGGTCTGATTTTCACAGATCAGGTGCGTAGCTCTTTCTGAAAGCCAGGAGCCTTTAACGTTTCTCAAGTTAGCCACTCAAACACACTGATCTCATGTAAATCTTGCCCATGAATTCTCCTTTCCAGTTTCTATTTTTATTAAGTTTCCCTGTTTGTTTTTGGCTACTCTAGTGGCTTGTTAGCCTCCTTAGAAAATGAGTTGTTATAGGTTTATTTTAATAGATATCAGAGGTTTCATTAGTAAGAAGTTTTAAAAAAATTCACAATAAAAAGTTTTTTAAGTTGAAAGTGTATTTCAATTAAGTCCTTCTAATTCTCATAATTGAGAGGTAAGCTTTCTATTAAAAAAAAGACTTAGAACAATTTGAACAATTACGGATTAAAACAATTATAATAATGAACAATGAAGACTTCTGTCCAGTTGTCTCACTGCCATCAAATGCCATAATACTAATACAAAATTTTAACAACACACTCTTATTTACTGGTTCCATCATACAGTCCCACACTTTGTGTAAACACACATAAAAGTTACTCGTTACACTGTTGGTGTTATGTAAGACCAAACAGTGAAGTGCAGAGAGCATGAACAAGAAGTGATACAGGCCATAATTTACAGTGGGCAGCATTCTTACAACTACAATACACACCTGCTGAAGTGAAGAAACAGATTGACAGTGCCAGAAGAGTACCCAGAAGTCACCTACTACACTACTACAGGACAGGCCCAACAAAAAAAGTAACAGAACGCCACAAGCTGTCACCTTCAGCACCCAACTAAAACCTCTCCAGCACATCATCAAGGATCTACAACCTATCCTAAAGGACAATCCCTCACTCTCACAGACCTTGGGAGACAAGCCAGTCCTCGCTTACAGATAGCCCCCTAATCTGAAGCAAATACTCACCAGCGACTACACACCACACAACAAAAACATTAACCCAGGAACCTATCCTTGCAACAAAGCCCATTGCCAACTCTGCCCACATATCTATTCAGGGAACACCATCATAGGACCTAATCACATCTGCCATACTATCAGAGGCTCATTCACTTGCATATCTACCAATTTGATATATGCCATTATGTGCCAGCAATGCCTCTCTGCCATATACATTGGCCAAACCAGACAGTGTCTACGCAAAAGAATAAATGGACACAAATCAGACGTCAAGAATTATAACATTCAAAAACTAGTCGGAGAACACTTCAACCTCCCTAGTCACTCAATTACAGACCTCAAAGTCACAATACTCTGACAAAAAAACTTTAAAAAAAGACTTCAGCGAGAAACTGAAGCAGCAGAATTGGAATGAATTTGCAAACTGGACACGATTAAATTAGGCTTGAATAAAGACTGGGAGTGGATGGGTCATTACACAAAGTAAAACCTATTTCCCCATGCTAATTTTCCCCCAACTGTTACTCGCACCTTCTTGTCAACTGTTGAAAATGGGCCATCCTGATTATCACTACAAAAGTTCTTTTTTCTCCTGCTGATAATAGCCCACTTTAATTGATTACTCTTGTTATCGTTAGTATGGCAACACCCATTTTTTCATGTCCTCTATCTTCCTACTGTATTTTCCACTGATTGCATCTGATGAAGTGGGTTTTAGCCCATGAAAGCTTATGCTCAAATAAATTTGTTAGTCTCTAAGGTGCCACAAATACTCCTCATTCTTTTTGATGAAAAGGATAGTAATTCAGTTGAAAATGCTTTAAAAGAACTTTGCTGCTTTTTTGAGGTTTTTTCAGTGTTTATATTTTGTAGCTAATAATTGAATAATTACAATCCATCTTGTTTTATTGGCTGGTTTTGGTTAAAACATCAAACTGGAATCCCTAGCTGCAGACTACAAAAAAATAACAGCAATTTAAGAACTTTTGGAGATTCCATGTAAATTAGAATAAGAACACCGCATCTTTCAGTGCTGAATTCAGGCTCTTTCCGGTTTCCTGGAACATGTACAAAGCATTACTAGAATGCTGACCTCATGGAAAAGTACCGGTCTCATGTTGAGAAACTAACCTCTAAATGAGGCATCCCCTGCAGTTTCTAGTTCCTCCTTTTGTTGCTGACTGGGGTGGGGGAAGGGAAAGGAAAGCAATGCTATGTCCCAGTAATGTTAAAGCAGAACTGAGTCATTGAGGTATTTATATATATAACATAAGAATGGTCAGACGAATGGTCAATCTAGCCCAGTATCTTGTCTTCTGACAGTGGCTGATGCCAGACGCTTCAAAGGGGATGAAAAGAACAGGGCAATTATCAAATGATCCATCCCCTACCATCCAATCCCAGCTTCTGGCAGTCAGAGGTGTAGGGACACCCAGAGCCTGGGTTGTGTCCCTGACCAT
Organism: Gopherus flavomarginatus; assembly: GCF_025201925.1. Lineage (NCBI taxonomy): Eukaryota > Metazoa > Chordata > Testudines > Testudinidae > Gopherus > Gopherus flavomarginatus. The sequence goes on from NC_066620.1 coordinate 91,776,899, forward strand.
CTTGACTAATAGCCATTGATGGAGCAATCCTACATGAACTTATCTCAATATTTTTTTGAACCCAGTTATACTTTTAGCCTTCACAACATCCCCTGGCATCAAGTGACACAAGATGACTGTGTGAAGTACTTCTTTATATTTTAAACCTGCTGCCTATTAATTTCACTGGCTGACCCCTGATTCTTGAGTTATATGAACAGGTAGATAAAATTTCCCTGTTCACTTTCTCCACACCATTCATGATTTTATAGATCTCTATCATATTGTCTCAGTTGTCTCTTTTCCAAGTTGAACAGTCCCATCCTTTTTAATCTCTCCTCATTAGGAAACTGTTCCATATGTCTCTAATCATTTTTGTTGCCCTTCTCTGTACCCCTTTTCCAATTCAAATATCTTTTTTGAGATGGCGTAACCAGACCTGTATGCAGTATTCAAGGTGGGGCATACCATGGATTTATACAGTTGCATTATAATATTTTCTGTCTCATTATCTACCCCTTTCCTAAGAGTTCCTAACATTCTATTAGCTATTTTGACTGCTGCTGCACACTGAGCTTATGTTTTCAGAGAACTATCCACAATGATTCCAAGATCTCTTTCTTGAGTGGTAACAGCTAATTTAGACCCCATGAATTTGTATGTACAGTGGGGATTACATTTTTCCATTTTCATCACTTTGCACTTATAGGCACTGAATTTTATTTGCCATTTTGTTGCCCAGTCACTCAGGTTTGTGAGATCCCTCTGTAATTCTTTGTAGTCAGTTTTGGTCTTCAGTATCTTGAGTAATGTTGCATCATCTGCAAATTTTGCCACCTCACCATTTACCCCCTTTTTCAGATTATTTATGATATGTGGAACAGTACAGTCCCAGTACAGATCCTGGAGGGGACCTGCTATTTACCACTTTCCATTCTGAAAACTGACCATGTATTCCCACCCTTTGTTTCCTATCTTTTAACCAGTTATTAATGCACAAAAGGACCTTCCATCTTATCCCATGACTGCTTACTTTGCTTAAAAGCCTTTGGCGTGGGACCTTGTCACAAGCTTTTGTATAATCTAAATATACTACATCCAGGATCATCCTTGTCCGCGTGACTTCCCTTTACAAAAACCATATTGACTCTTTCCCAACATATCATATTCATTTATGTGTCTGATAATTCTGTTCTTTATTATATTTTCAATGAATATTGCCTGGTTACTGAAGTTAGGTTTTCTGGCCTGTAATAGCCCGGATTTCCTCTGGAAACTTTTTAATAATCAGCGTTATGCTAGCTGTTCTCCATTCATCTGATACAGAGTCTGATTTAAGCAATAGGTTACACACCACAGTCAGTAGTTCTGCAATTTGGTATTTGAGTTCCTTCAGAACTTTTGGATGAATGCCATCTGGTCCTGGTGACTTATTACTGGTTAATTTATCAATTTGTTCCAAAACCACCTCTGTTGACACTTCCATCTGGGACAGCTCCTTAGATTTGTCACCTAAAAAGAATGGTTCAGGTGTGGGAATCTCCTTCACATCCTCTGCAATGCATACACATGCAAAAAATTCACTTAGGGCTTGTTTATACTGGCACTTTACAGCGCTGAAACTTTCTCACTCGCAGTGTGAAAAAACACATCTCTGAGCACAGCAAGTTTCAGTGCTGTAAAGTACCAGTGTAGACTCGTGGAGGTGATTTTTTTTACCACCAGTGCTATGGTTGCAACTACACAAGCCACGTTAAGGCGCTGCTGTGGTGGCACTTTAACGTTGCCAGTGAAGACGTGCCATTAGTTTATCTGCAATGGTCTTGTTGTCCTTGAGTGCTCCTTTAGCACCTCGATCATTGAGTGGCCCAACTGGCAGGCTTTCTGCTTCTGATATACTTGAAACAAAAAAATTGCTGTTTAGTTTTTGTCTCTTTTGCTAGTTACACTTCATATTCTTTTTTTGCCTACCTAATTATACTTTCACACTTGACTTGCCAGAGTTTATGGTTCTTTCTATTTTCCTCAGTAGGATTTGACTTACAATTTTTAAAAAATACCATTTTGCCTCTAACTGCCTCTTTTACTTTGTTGTTTAGCCATATAGAATAAAAATTCTCACATGGAAGTAAAGCTAGCATGTAGCCAGAGTGTGAAGGAAATGATCCAAGAAGGATTTGAGCACTAAAGATTAAGTAAAAGCTGAAACATATCTTTTGTGGTGAAGTAGGTACAACACTGGAGAATAGGGGGGTTATTGTCAGTCACTCTTGCCCCTTGTGATTAATATATGAGGAACCTTCAGAATCACATTAAAGTCACTGAAAAGCAGATGAGAAATCCTACAAGAGCAAAGCACAGATCCTAGGGAAAGTAAGGGACAAATAAAGTGAAGAGGACCCAAGACAGGTGTGCATACCTAGCTGTGACTGTGAAGGGAGGAGGAACACTGGAAGTGCTGGAGAGCAGCTATGCTGTTGGAGATTAGATGGGGTGGGAAGGATTCCAGGAACCCTAAAATAACAAAATTAATGGTAAAAGACATCAAAAATCCAGGAGGATAGATGCTGAGAAGTTAGAACCATGCACTGTTCCCTAGGTAGATGGTAATTTGAGGAGAGAAGAAATGAGAAATACGTGTTTTATGCTGAATTCTCTCTTACTCCACAGAACCCTTTTACCTATTGTAAATATCAGTGTAGATAGCACCTCCGCCAATAGATGGTATATTATTACTTTAGTCTTAATGTGTTGTCTGTTATAATGTGCTTGTATCTGATGGGGTAGGCAGGGGCAGAAGTGGTACTTAAGAAGTTTGAGTTTTGCCTGTGTGCGCTGGAGTTGTTACTTGAAGCATCCCAGTAAATCCACTGATTTCTATAAATAAGTATTATACTTTATTTGTCTGTGGAAAAACATTGGTGTGTTCACATGTTGTCTGTTATAAACCTAATATTAAGCATTACAAGGATATTCCATACCCTTCTATTGTACAGATCGTGAGTGTTAATTATGAATATCCACATTACAATGGATATTCATGTAACACGGCTACCCCTCTGATACTTGACACATTGTAATGGAAAGTTAATATGGAGAGAAGGTTTCCAAACACACTGGTGGAGTATATCATATTATTACTATCAAGAGGAAAAAGTTTGCATTTGCTTCTCTAAGTACAAAATTAGACAGATTTTCATCTATGACAACCTGAGTATGGTTAACAGCAGATTAAGTGTTCGAGTATTAATTTTATTAAATAAAGGTATTAATATTAGAATTGGCCAATTAAGAGGGAGCAGGGTTTTCTGGGACCCCTGCTGGCAAAAGTGAAGAATGCCAAGTTATGCAAAGCCAATTGATTTAACAGTGTGGGAAGCTCATCCCTGTTGTTAATTTTATTAATCTAAAAAGGATTCACGGATTAATTAGAAATAAGGACCAGGAGATGAAATGGTGGTTCCCAAGGAAAGCACTAGTATGTAGTATTCTTGTTATATAATTTGTTCTAAACTCTTAACATGTAGCAAGTGGTTACACGTACCTGAATGTAATCCTAATTGCTTCTTTCATTCTTAGTTTAAAGTTTTTGTACAAATTGCTAATCATATTCCAAGCCTGCAACTGTCTACCAAAGACCTGAAGAGATAAAAGCAGAATAATTCTGAGCAGTTTAATTTGAGAGGAGTTTATAGTACCATATTATTAAGATGAAACAACATTTTGCCTAAAATCAAGAATAAACTGCTTTTCATTGACTGAAGTCACATAGAAGTACTCTGTTCTGCAGGTGCTCATTCTCTCCTACGGGTTAAGCTTTAGTAAAAAGTGAAGTGGTGCCTGATTAAAAGCTGGGATATGTTAACTTAAATATTTTCTAAAGGGAAAATCAGAATCCAAGCCTGTATCTTTTGATCTCTGGTTATTCACTGAACAGGCTTGGAGTGACATACAACCCTGGTAATGGAAATCTGGTTTGATCCAGAGGACTACCTGGCACCTGAAAAGGGTGTAATAAATAGGTAGCAAAGAATCCTGTGGCACTTTATAGACTAACAGATGTTTTGGAGCATGAGCTTTCGTGGGTGAATACCCACTTCCTGCATCTGAGGAAGTGGGTATTCACCCACGAAAGCTCATGCTCCAAAACATCTGTTAGTCTATAAGGTGCCACAGGATTCTTTGCTGCTTTTACAGATCCAGACTAACACGGCTACCCCTCTGATACTAAATAGGTAGCTAGCTGTTATCTGATACATTTAGTTGCAGCATGGAAGGTGCCCAGGATCAAAAGGAGATCAAGCTTTCCATCCTCGTTCCTTCATGTGAGCTTTTGAAAGCTTTTCTCTCCATGTGTGCATGGTTTCTTTATACGACTCTACCTGTAAGTAGCATCCTTAAAACCCTATCACACTCCCTGTTTAAAAAAAAATGTTAAACATAAAAGTAAAGCCTTGGAATACATATTGATAAGTTTAAAAAGCACAAAAATGCCTGGCAGGGAGTGTTTAAAAAGAGAGAGAGCGAGAGAGAGAGAGAAAATAAACTTTTAGATCTTTCTTTCATTCAAGCTCCCAATGGAATGACGGAGAAACCATCCTCAGTCATATCAATGCAAATATGTGATTGTTGTATTTGAATATTGAACAAAACCAGTTATTATATATTCTTGGTACCAACAAGAATTGGGCATATTTTAGTGCTTGTGAGAAATACTGCTACTGCAACACCGTAAGAGCAGGAAAATTTGATGTCGATATTAACTACTAAGGGCCAGATCTAGCCGCCCTTAAATTATGTGGTCCTGTGAGTAGTCCCATTGACTGCAGAAAGACTATTTATGAAAGAAGGTTCTACCCAGCACGAATCAGACTGGCAGAATCTGGCTTGATATTTTCAAATAGGTGCACTGTAGAGACCAGACAAATCAATTCAGATAAAATAAGACACAAACATTTGCCATAATTGAACCTGAAGGGGTGTTGTGATGGTCACTTCTCAGCTTTGTGTGACTCAGGTTTCTAGTTCTAGTTGGGATTGTCATAAACAGACAATTAAGGGTTAATTCCTCTTTTACCTGTAAAGGGTTAAGAAGTTCACATAGCCTAGCTAACACCTGATCAGAGGAACCAATGTGGGGACAAGATGTTTTCAAGAGGGAGGAGGGAAAAATGTCCTTTGTCTGTTCAGAAAAGTTTGTGCCGGAGTGAAGGATCCAGGAATCAGCCATCTAACATTTCTTAAAAGTAGTAAGTGTTTAGAGAAGGAATGTATTAGATTTTTTATTTTCTTTTGCGACTTCTTTTGCATCAGAAGGAGAATCAAATTGAGTTTCTTTTGTGTAACTTTAAGTTTTTGCCCAGAGGGACATCCTCGGTGTTTTGAATCTGTTGTCCGTGAGAGTAGCTTGAATGCTAATCTCATAGAGGTATTCCTTTCACCCTTTTCCTTTAATTAAAAGTCTTCTTTTAAGAACCCGATTAATTTTTTCTTGTTTTAAGATCCAAGGTTTTTTTGGATCTAGGCTCACCAGGAATTAGTCGGAGGTGAATCAGTCTCAATCCTGCCAGGAAAAGGGGGATAAAGACTTTAGGGGGAAGACAGAGTTTCCAAATGACTCTTCCATAAATGTTTGTTTAAACTATTTGGTGGTGGCAGCTACTAGATCTAAGCTGGTAAATAAGCTTAGGGGTTATCTCATGCAGGTCCACACATCTGTACCCTGAAGTTCAGAGTGGGGGTGACACCTTGACAGGACTGGAACAAATATTCATCAGATACCATGAGATAGTGTCCTCTTGGAATTTCTAGCCTAATCAGAAGCTGGAAGTTTGGGACATTTTCAGGCCAGATCCAATGCCCATTGTGGTCAATGATTGTCCTTCCATTGATTTATATGGGCACTGGATTATTATTATTATTATTATTATTTTTATTTATTTTATTATTTATGTCATAATTTATTTGTATTGCTGTAGCTCCTAGGAGTGCTGGTCATGGACTTTAGGGCCCCATTATGCTAGGTGTTGTACAAACACTGACCAAAAAGAGAATCCTAACCCCAAAGATCTTATAATGTAAGTATAAAACACAAACATGTGGATACAGACAGATGGGGAATACAAAGAAACAATGAGATAATTTTGGTCAGCATGATAGCCAGTGTTCTCTGCACTCCAGCCACCCATTGTCAAGTTTTGTTTTGTTTTGTAGGCATCATGTTAAACAAGAGTTTTAAGGAGGGATTTTGAGGGTGGATAATGAAATAGCTTTGTGGTGTTTGCAGGGTGCGTCTCCCAAGCGTATTGGAAAATTTAACAAATGGGTGAGGGAGAGAGGCTTGTGACATGGAACAATTGGAAGTGAGTGTTGACCTCTCACTACTGCATGAGAGATGATAGGCAGGATGGGAATCAGTTCTGAAGAGCCTTGAAAGTGAAGACAAGTAGCTTATGATTAATAAAATAGAAAAGAGGAAGCCAGTGAAGAGATGTAAAGAATGGGGTGACATGGTCAAAGTGACGGGTTCAGAGAATGATCTTTGTAGCAGCATTCTGAATGGATATGAACAGGACAAGATGGCATTTCTCAAGGCAAGAGAAGAGGGTGTTGCAGTAATCAAGACCCGAGGATGAGAGCCTAGGCAAAAGTTCTGGCTGTGTGGATAGATAGGAAAGGCTGTATCTTAGAGATGTTATGCGAAAAGAATCTACAATGCTTTGACTTTGCCTGGATGTGAGAACCTAGCGAGAGGTCTGAGTCAAAGATGACACCCAGATTATAGGTTTTTATGACAGGAAAGATGGCGGTGTTGTCCACAGTGATCAAAAAAGGAGGTGGCAAGGAAGACTGGTGCAGGGGGAGGTGGGGAGGAGGGTGGATTAAGAGCCCAGTTTTAGCCATGTTGACTTTGGGCTGATAGCTAGACATTCACAAGGAGATATCAGAGAGATTGGCTGAAATTTTAGGTTCTCTCTCTCTGGCCTTATGAGATTTATAACCCATAACTGAGCACTTATCTGAACTGAACTGCCTTACTTGTGCAAAGAATGTTAGCCACATGTCTTACATTAAAATAAGTTTATCATATGGAAAGGACATACGGATCCTTTTGTCCTTGTATTAAAATAAAAGGGAGCAATGGGAAGTGCAGTTCCTGCTCCTCTGCTAAAAAGAGAGGAAGAGTACCTTCCTCTTTTGACTGGTTTGAATGAGCAGCATTCCTCCCATAATTCTGTCTTCCATTTCCTTGACTGGTGAAGTGAGCTCTCCCTCCTGTTTCAATCTGCTTAACCACTGTTTTTGTCTGGTTTGAATGCAGCCTATTTGCCTTTCAGTGCTGTTTAGTTGCTTATGTGTTAGAAATTGGTGGTTTTAATTAGAAATAGGTCTGAACCAAAAATGGTTAGTTAGATCATATAGTCAGGTGGTGTTTCTGTTCTTTTTGTGAACTTGCGTGTAAAATGTTTTGGAGCAGATGAAACACCATAGCGCACATCACTAAGGTAAGTGAATGGCAGCAAGATTGGGCCTTTTGCAGTTTTACTCCAAATATTTAGCCATTGGAAAAGTCACTAGCAAAAAAGAAGCTGGGGAAGCAACTTTAAGAGAATTAATCAAATTCCTACTTCAAATAACATGGTATGCCTCAAATATCCCTCTGGGAGACCTTTGGCAAGCCACTTCCTGTCTGTAAAATGGACCTCTGACCTCTTTGGTAAAGCACTTTGAAATCTAAAGATGAAAAGGGCTATATAAGAACTAGGTATTATTAAGTACAATTATTACTATTGTGTATTTATTATTGCTTCTCAGGCATGTTATAAATGAATAACTGCATTTCTACCAGTTGCCTCTAAATAAGGAACCAAATCCTTAACTGGTGTAAATCAACATACTCAATTGACTTCACTGGTTCTGTGCCAATTTATACCAGCTCCAGAGGTGGACAGACACCTACAAGTGCATGCACGTCTGCTTTCTTGGGTGAAAACTGGGTATTATTCTGCATCAATTGCCCCTTCTCATCCAGACCGACTAGCAGAAGAATTCCCGATCCCTTGAATAAATTCCTCTTTCTATCAAATTGAATCCATATTACTTCTCAGGAATTTATGTCCTGACCAGCCCTGCAATCGTTCTACCTGCCATAAATTTCCCATGGAAAAATCTGAGCTAATCACACATTCAGAGGTGTTTTCTTGCTATCTAGTTGAAAACAAATTGCCTAATCATTTCATTCCTATCAATAAAAAAAATTGTCATGCCAGAAATGCATCATCTTTGCTTCATTCTTCCTGTTTTCTTCAATTATTTTAATTTTTGTGTCAGCTGGACAAGATTAAATCTCAGGTAGTAATTTAAAAATAAATGAGACTGGATATTAGCTGCAGTAATTTTTTTGAAGCACACTGTGGGATGTTAATCTTTTTTTATTATTATTCCTAGCTCCTTTCATTTTACATATGGGGCAATATTTAGGCCACTCTTTTGAAGAAAATCCTTCAGTGTGATTATTTCCTCATTGAAATGCTCTCTATTGTGCCTATTTGTTTGATGTGTTTTCCTTGTACCTTATATTTCTGATGGCTTTTGGGCAAAGTAATCATTACGTCTCCAATACTATTTCTTTTAATCTCATGAAGATTAAGTATGTTTATTTAAAAACCTTTCTGATAGTCTCTTCACAAACTCAGCTATTTTATAAAATTGGAAATAATGAATCAGGGAGATGCAATTTTGATAATGCCATTTACTCAGCTCCTGTGAGGCTAGCTAGCAAAATAACTATAGATATGTAAGTATCTGACATACATACAGTGAGAATAGGGAAAATATTGTAATTGTATATAGGTTATGAAGCTCCTAGAAAGATACAGTCAGCAAAAGAGCAGTTCAATTAATGACTCACATTCTTCAGGGACTGAGTGACTCAGGGGACTGGTAATTGGATCTAGACTAAAGTCTTTCATCTCTAGGTCACCAGTTCAAACCCAATACAGATAAATAGTGACAAAATGTTGCGACTATCTAAAAGTTCTTTGGCAGCCTTTTTGAAATGACATTATTAGACATGTACCTAAATCACACTTGCTGATGAACACAGAAACCAATAGAGCTGTTCACATATTTTTTCATGAAAACTTGGGCCAATGAGGAATGGCTTTTCGATTAAACAGAATATTTTGTCCCCAAAATACTGGTTTTGTCAAAAAAAATTGGGTTTTGTTGAAAAACAGAAAAATATCAGTTTAACAAAAATGAATATTTTTTTTTTTGTTGAAAATTGTCACAGGAATTTATTTCCCCAGCCAGCTCTAGAAACCAGTGACTGTTTGGAAACTAAATTATCCTTGTACTCATAGTGGTGCTCCATGCGGGTCAGGCTTAAAGGCTTTATTGGTGATGAATTTTGCCCCTCCATGGTACATACTTTGCAATTTGTCTTTTGTAACTGAAGTGGAAGATGTAGGGGTGCCCCAAAATGAGCAGTGTTGTCTGGAATGGGAACATGGTCATGGGGTACTTCAAGTCAGAGACATTACCCCCACCAGCAGATCTCCTACACTAACCAGTGGAAACCATCTGCCCCCATGGAGCTGCAAGGGCCACACTTTTAATTTATACTTTCCTGTTCCAGCTTTAGTGAATCTGACCACTCTCTTTTCTCTAATTGCCAGCCTCTTATATTCTTCCCTTGCCTGTTTCTTTTTTCACACCTCCTTTTCTTCTCTCATTCACTGTCCTGGGCAGTTCAGTACAACACTTTCAAAAGTTCCCAGCAGATAAAAACATGGGTGGATTTATTTAACAATCAAGTGAAAGTTAATGGTTGATAGTCCAGAGCCTCAACTGATGTAAATCAGTGTAGTTTCATTCAGTGGAGCTGTGCCAATTAACAGCATCCAAGGATCATCTGAAGTGTTGAAGTAAATGAATATAGAATACCTGGGTCCCAATTATTCCATTCAATATAAATGCTATACTTCATTAGAATTGTAATGTTTCGTCCTCACAAGATTGTAGCCTCATTTCTCTAACTCCAAAAACTAATGCAAGAACAGGAAGAAAATGTCCTTCAGAATATCCCTTAATAAAATGTAGTTCAGTGGTTTGTGAGTAACAAAACTTCAGGATTTCTCAATACCTATGTGAAGGTACTGCTGAGGCTGATGACAGCACCAGAAGATCCAGCACCAGAGAGTGTGAAGCCTTAGGGGAATCGTCAAGGTGACAGGTGAGGTGTGGATCTGGAGGAGGCAGAGCTGTCTCAGGGAATAGGGAATTGGAGAGTCAGATAGAAGGTCTGGTTACGCTTGCCTGGAGAGCTGGGCTAACTGAAGAAAGGTTAGTAGAACCCTGAGGAAGGAACCTGTGGGACTCAAGGGAGATCAGCTTGGTGTCCCTGGCTCAAGCAGCTCCCCATCTAGGTGGTTTGTGGTGGGCTTTGAATGGGAGAGATTTCTCAGAGAAAGTGAAGGACTCCCAAAGCCATCCCAGTAACCAAGCAGCAAGGGCTGATGCTGGGAGGTGACACTAGACAAAACAGGTCATGAGCACAGGGTTGGACTAGATGACCTCCTGAGGTCAATTCCAACCCTGATATTCTATGGTTGTCCTGTATTAGACTTTTTTAGGATTTGCTGGTTGAGTTGTGTTGGTTTCTTTCTTTTCTACTCTTTGGTGGGATAGCACTGTCAGGAGGAGATATCCTCTCCAGAAACAATAATTTCACCACAGATGCTTGGTGGAACATAGCACTGTCAGGATGAGGGTGAGGGATTACATCAGGAGGGAAAGGTCTGATAGAAAGGAAAAAGAAAGAGCACATTTTCTATCAAGAGGATGCCTAGTCTGAGGTGATGTTAACAGAGGAACTTGGTGAGCGGGTCAGACAAATTCCCTAGAAGAGCTGTCTGCCTGAAGAGAGCAAGGACTTTCAGAGGGGTTGGGGGGAAAGGTCTGTTGACTTGACTTGGCAAGTAGCAGCTGGGAAATTGAATACAACAGTGAAAGGGATGGTTGACTTGACCTACCAGAGAGAGTGACCGTTGGGAAGTTTGAAAATACAAAAAAGAATGGACAGTGAGTGAGATCAGGTTGCTAGGCAACCAAGAGGGGCAGTTTGATCCATGTGAGTCTAGGCACGTAAGTGCAACTTTCCAGTTTGTTGGGCAGAAAAAGGATGGAAGAGACCACTTGGCCCAGAGTCAGAGGGGGAGCTGAAAGGTACCAATTTACCAGCCTGTCTGGAGGAGAAACTGACCAAGCTGCAGTGCTAGGCACAGGGAACAGAGCAATACTGACTCATAACAGCCTTTAACCGACTATCAAAAGAACTGAAATAAAATCTAAAAGAACTTGGAAAAAAGTTTTTTATTTTATTTTGAAGTTTATTTGCAGGGCAGTGAGGGATTGCAAAATGCCAGCGAACTACACCAACTTTAATATGGAACAACTCAAGGACTTATGTTCTCATAGAGGTACAGCTTATGGGGATCATGATAGGAAACCACTCATCAAGGCTCTGAAGAGTTACAACCAAGAAGTCCAGGAAAGCCAGATTACTGAAGTGATAGGAAATGAGGGCCAGACAATGGTGGCAGGACGTGAGGACAGCAAGGGCTTGGGAGCTAGAGTGACTGTAGATCGAGGCAAGGTGAGAAGGATGTCAGCATGCAGCAGAGGAGAGAAAAAGAGCATCAACATGAACTAGCAATGGCCCAGTTACAGTACCAGGGCAAGGGGATATGAGTGGGGTGAAAGTGGATCCAAATTGCTTCCCAGTTATAAGAAAGAGGAAATTATTGATGCCTTTCTAATTGCATTTGAAAAAAAATTGCAGAAACTATTAATTGTAAGAGGACAGGTGAGCTCTTCAGTTAACTCCATTTCTATCAGATAATGCTTTACAAGTATTTGCATGGACAGACATTTGGGACTGAAATGGTTACAATCAATTGAAGTTGGCATTGTTAAGAAGGTATGAGCTGATGATGGAAGCATACTGCTTGAAGTTCTGTAAAACAAACGAACAAACAAACCCACAGGATAATTATGAACCACACACAGTAGAAGAAATAAGGGAGGTGGTCCTTCTAGACCAATTACTAAGAGTTTGCCCAGAGGACCTAAAGGTGTGGTTGGAGGGTTGCACTCTAATTACTAGTAGAAGGGCAGCTGAGTTGACTGATCAGTACATGAGTAACAGGCAGGGTTCAAAGCATAAAATAATGCTTGGAGGGTTCACTGGTTACAAGGGGGTTAATCAGACAGAACGCCAGTTGAGGGTACAGTCAGTTGGGTCTGAGAAGAAGGATAACTTTAGCCAGTCTCCTCTCATGAGGAAGATGAAAGAGGTATATAGGGAAAAATAGTGCTGGAAATGTCAGGAGGTAGAACATCTTTGTTATGACTGCCTTAGCCAAAAGAGAAGGAAACGAGAGGCAGTAACACCAGCAACTGCAACCCATGTTGCACTTCTATTCCAGAGAATTCTCATAGATCCATATGCTCAGTAACCACTATGGGAAAGAGGTATCAGAGTGGAGGGACACAGGAGCAAGTATTTCCCAAGTTAACAACCATCTGATTTACCCAGAGCAGACATTTCAGGGCCTGTGTGCCACAATGAGGTCATATTCTGGACAGAAGGAGCAACTTCCCTTATCCCTGCTATACTTGAGCTGGGAAGGAAGAAAGGGAATCCAGCAGGTGAGAGCGGCAATAGAACTGAGTATGGGAGTACTGCTGGGGAACAATCTACAATACCCACCTGCTGAAGTGAAGAAACCAATTGATCCAGAAGGGTAGCCAGAAGTCACCTACTACAGGAAAGGCCCATCCAATAAAATAACAGAATGCCACTAGCCGTCACCTTCAGTCCCCAACTAAAACTTCTCAAGTGCATCACCAAAGATCTACAACCTATCCTCAAGAACGATCCCTCACTGTCACAGACCTTGGGAGACAGGCCAGTCCTCACTTACAGACAGCTTCCCAACCTGAAGCAAATACTCACCAGCAACTACACACCACACAACAAAAACACTAACCCAGGAACCTATCCCTGCAACAAACCCCATTGCCAACTCTGTCCACATATCTATTCAAGGGACACCATCATAGGACCTAACCACATCAACCACTCTGTCAGAGGCTTGTTCACCTGCACATCTACCAATGTGATATATGCCATCATGTGCCAGCAATGCCCTTCTGCCATGTACATTGGCCAAACCAGACAGTCTCTAGGCAAAAGAATAAATGGACACAAATCAGATGTCAAGAGTTGTAACATTAAAAAATCAATCGGAGAACACTTCAGCCTCCTTGTACACTCAATAACAGACTTAAAAGTGGCAATTCTTCAACAAAAAAACTTCAAAAACAGACTCCATTGAGAAACAGCAGAACTGGAATCAATTTGCAAACTGGACACCATCAAATTAGGCCTGAATAAGGACTGGGAACGGATGAGTCACTAGCATGGGGAAATTAATTTTTAGTTTTTGTAATTTCCCCCTACTGTTACTCACACCTTCTTGTCAACTGTTTGAAATGGGCCACCCTGATTACTACTACAAAAGTGATTTTTTCCTCCTGTTGATACTAACCCACTTTAATTGAATTGTTTTGTTAGAGCTGACCGCCTACTTGGTAAGGCAACTCCTATCTTTTTATGTACTGTGTATATATTTCTTACCACTGTATTTTCCACTCCATGAATCTGATGAAATGGGTTTTAGCTCATGAAAGCTTATGCCCAAATACATTTGTTAGTCTCTCAGGACCAGATAGTATTCACTCAAGAGAGTTCTGAAGGAACTCAAATCTGAAATTGCTGAACTACTAACTGTGGTATTTAACTTATCATTTAAACCAGCTTCTGAACCATATGAATGGAGAATAGCTAATGTGACAACAATTTTTTTAAAAAGCTCCAGAGACAATCCCAGCAATTACAGGCCTGTGAGCCTAACTTCAGTACCAGGTAACGGGGTGAAACTATAGTAATGAACAGAATTATCAGACACATAGGTGAACGCAATTTGTTGGGGAAGAGTCAACATGTTTTTTGTAAAGGGAAAGCATGCCTCACTAATCTATTAGAATTCTCTGAGGGGGTCAACAAACATGGGGATATATAAAAGCAGCAAAGAATCCTGTGGCACCTTATAGACTAACAGAAGTTTTGGAGCATGAGCTTTCGTGGGTGAATACCCACTTCCTCAGATGCATGTAGTGGAAATTTCCAGGGGCAGGTATATATATGCTAGCAAGCAAGCTAGAGATAACGAGGTCAGTTCAATCAGGGAGGATGAGGCCCTGTTCTAGCAGTTGAGGTGTGAAAACCAAGAGAGGAGAAACTCGTTCTGTAGTTGGCAAGCCATTCACAGTCTTTGTTCAATCCTGAGCTGATGGTGTCAAATTTGCAGATGAACTGAAGCTCAGCAGTTTCTCTTTGAAGTCTGGTCCTGAAGATCTGCCACCTTAAGATCTGCTATAGTGTGGCCAGGGAGGTTGAAGTGCTCTCCTACAGGTTTTTGTATATTGTATGGGGATATAGTGTACTTAGACTTACAGTAAGCCTTTGATGAGGTACCTTACCAAAGACTCTTAGGCAAAGGAAGCAGTCATGGGATAAGAGAGAAGGTCCTCTCATGAATCACTGGTTAAAAAATTGCGAACAAAGGGTAGGAATAACTGGTCAGTTTTAAGAATGGAGTGACGTGTCCCACACGGGTCTGTATTGGAACCTGTGCTGTTCAACATATTCATAAATGATCTGGAAACGGGAGTAAACAGTGAGGTGGAAAAATTTGCAGATTATACAAAATTACTCAAGATAGTCAAGTCCAAAGCAGACTGCAAAGAGTTACAAAGGGATCTCACTAAACTAGGCTACTGGGCAACAAAACGGCAGATGAAATTCAGTATTGATAAATGCAAAGTAATGGTCAGTGGAAAACATAAACCCAACTATGCATATAAAATAACATGGTCTAAATTAGCTGTTATCACTCAGGAAAGATCTTGGAGTCATTGTGGATAGTTCTCTGAAAACATCTGCTTAATGTGCAGTGGAAGTCAAAAAGCTAACAGAAATGTTAGGAACCATTAAGAAAGGTATAGATAGTAAGACTGAAAATATCATAATGCCTCTATATAAATCCATGGTATGCCCACATCTTGAATACTGAGTGCAGATCTGGTTGCTGCATCTGAAAAAAAGATATAATAGAATTGGAAAAGGTACAGCAAAGGGCAACAAAAATGATTAGAGGTATGGAACAGCTTCCATTCGAGGAGAGATTAAAAAGGCCAGGATTTTTCAGGCTGAAAAAGGGACAACTAGGAGGGAATATGATAAAGGTCTATAAAATCTTGTGAAGAAAGTGAATAAGGAAATATTATTTACTCTTTCATTTTAACATAGCCAGCCTGGATAGATGTGGTGCTTTGCATCTTTGAAAGTAGTCAGCGCAAAAGTAGGCTAGGAAATGTGATGCTGACTCAAATAACCTGTTTCATAATGAGTTTAATAGGTGTGGCTTACTGACCAGGTAATTTCACAAATAATAGTACTAAACTGTTGGCAGGGAGTAACAACAACCCAAAGGTCAATATCTGAAGACGGATTTTGTGATTCAGTCAGAAGGAAGCTTTTAAGTAAAATTAAAAAGTTTCCATCATTATGTGTCTATTTAGGCTGGCAATATGTTATTACTATGTTTATTCAGGTAAGTGAGCTTCATAATGGTTTCATTTGAGAATGTGGTTAATTTACGAATAGAAAGAGATCCTGAATTGTTCCTTACCTATTTTTGGCAATTTGAACATTAATCTGAAATTTTAACTAGAGAGAGACTATTAGCTGTTTAAATTTATTCATAAAGTAGATAAAGTTCTAGTGTTCATTCCTAGCCTCTTTTTTCCAGAAGCTGGGAATGGGCAACAGGGAATGGATCACTTGATGATTACCTGTTTTGTTCATTCCCTCTGGGGCACCTGGCATTGGCCACTGTCAGAAGACAGGATACTGAGCTAGATGGTCAGGGATGCAATACCATGTTCTGAGTGTTCCTAGCCTCTGACAGGATCTGGGGTGTGTGATAGGGGATTGGTCACTCAATAATTATCCCCCTTGTAACCAGAACAGAACAGGCAATCATAGAATCATAGATTATTAGGGTTGGAAGGGACCTCAGGAGATCATCTAAGTCCAACCCCCTGCTTAAAGCAGGACCAATCCCCAAATGGCCCCCTCAGGGATTGAACTTACAACCCTGGGTTTAGCAGGCCAATGATCTATGATTCTATGATTGCCTGTTCTGTTCATTCCCTCTGAAGCAACTGGTATTGATCACTATTGGAAGACAGGCTACTGGGCTAGATGGGCCATTGGTCTGGCCCAGTATGGCCATACTTATGATGAGGATAATGGGCGTATTATACAATTTAAACTAACTCATGTTAACCTAATATAACTGCATGCTCTTGTCTGACTGTAAGATGAATTGTGTCAATAGCTATTTCAGCTGTAATCCTTATTAGCGACCATTGTCAGCATAATTCTCTTTCGTAGTGTAGACAAAAATTACATTCCTTCTGAGATGAATCCCTAGTCTTGCCTCTTTACAAGGAAGGCTTCCCCTTGCTCCTGCCCTTTTGACAACATCAAAGGTTCCTCAGCCAAATCAACATAAAATAGCAGACTTTATGTGACAACCATCCTATGGTGAAAGCCAAAGCAAAGAGCTTCTTGACTTATTAGTGCTGTCATCCTTTATAAAGAAAGCACTGAACTGTTTCAGAGACAAGATGATGAGGAAGTGCATCTAAAACAGAGGAAGCAGCTAAGTGAAAAGGCCTGGCTGTGGTTTTGTCTACATTCCAGGAAGGTCTGGTTTCTGTGTTAGCCCCTAAAGCAAAGGACTTTTTCTGTGGGTGAAGACATCAAAAAAGGACTATTTGATAGTGCCTTGATATCTAGAGGCAATGCCCCTGCCTGATGACTAGTAAATTGTCATTCTTGCTAATTTACATTGTAGCTCGCAACCTGGAAGCAAGGCAGTTAGGCTTGCCTGATGCATCTCAATCCATTTCACATAAAAGCTTCCACTGATGAAATTGCTGCCACAGTTTTCAAGATGAAGTACTTCACAGCCTGGGGTGTATGTAAGTATCATGGCCTCTGACATGCAGGAAAAAACAGCCAAATGACTCCACTCTGAGACTTTGAATTATTGATTCCTGGAAACTGAACCTGCTGGAGGTTGCAGTTGGGCTGGTGAAAGATAAATCTCTTGATCTCCCTTGACATAATGCAAAGGATCACCACTTTCTCAGGCTGTGTGGGCCACTATGTTGAGTTCCTGAGAGAGTCTCTTTCCGTCATGGCAAATTGTGACTCTCCTGCTCTTTGGTACTGTATATATTCTATGAAGCATAACAGGACTTTTACCAGATGTACCAATTTACTTTTGTGAATACAGTAAGTGAATGACATTTGGCACTGGGCATGGATAGAACTCAGAGAAGTTTGGGATTTCATAAAAATCCTCTTTTCACACTCCAGAGATTGAGAAGCATTCTGTAAATGTATTGGGAAATGTTTTTTTTTTCCCCCAGGGAACTTACTCCAGGCCAAATCCTCCCTAGCCCTAGCCTGAGTAATTAAGTTTGGTGTGGATATGAAGCAAGCACCCTTTCATGCACAGAGTGGTAACAGCCTATCCTACTGCTCCACCGACATTGGAGAAGGAGCCAATGACCAGTATCCACATCCCCTGGCTTGCTCTGAAAATCTTGCTATGTGAGAAAGTGAAGACAGTATGGACCCCCTTGTGAAGGCTCCTCATTCTCAGCCTCACTTCTAAAGTCCTGATTGCACTGTAGGCAGGGCCTCAACAGCTATAGTGGAAGCAATATAAGTGGAAGCATCTGTCCTGATGATCACTTAAGTGTTTCCACTCCTCCTGCCCCCATTACCTACCACTATTCAGAAAAAAGTTTTCAGGAGCTGAGATTAATCACTACTAAAGACAACAATACCTAAGTTCAAAGTGGCAAGAGCCACAAAGCCAGAAAATAAGAACTCCATGCTCTCATATAGGTAACCTAATAGTGTGTACAAAAGCATTAAACATTACGAAAATGCTGCCAATGTGAATTATAACACATCAAATATGCTAATATTTAGTGCATTCACTAATAGTGCTGGTCAAAAAAATTTCTACAGAACAATGTTCCATTCAATAATGCACTGTTGTCAGAATAAAAATATTTTGTGGTAACAAGTCAATTTTGAGGAAATTTTTGGTGGGAAAAAATCAAACTGTTTTGTTTCAATAGTGCTGAGACTTTAAATTTTGATAGTGTGGAAATGTTGCATTTTGACTTTTATACTGTATTTAAATATGACATGGAATTTGTGTATATAATATGTACAACTATATATAATATTTTAATGTTATATGCAAGTTGAAATTAAAATAATCAAAACAAAACCTTCGGATACTATCTAAACAAAATGTTTCAAAAACCTTACTGAAGTCAAGACATATCACATCTACCACTCCCGCCCCTGTCGTCAGCAAAGCTTGTTACCCTGTCAAAGAAAGCTATTAGGTTGGTTTGACATGATTTGTTCTTGACAAATCTATGTTGACTGTTACTTACCACCTTATTATCTTATTGGTATCTGCAAATTGATTACTTGATTATTTGCTCCATGAACTTTCCGGGTACTGAAGCTAAGTTGACTGGCCTGTCATTCCCCAGGCTGTCCTTATTCCCCTTTTCATAGATTGGCACTATATTTGCTGTCTTCAAGTCCTCTGGAATCTCTCCCGTCTTCCATGACTTTTTAAAGATCATCGCTAATGGCTCAGATATCTCTCCAGACAGCTTCTTTAGTATTCTAGGATATATTTCATCTAAATTGTCTAAGTAATTTTTAACTTGTTCTTTCCCTATTTTAGTCTCAGATCCAACCTAGTTTTCACCAATGTTCACTATGTTAGACATCCAATTGTTTTTTGTTGAAAACTGAAACAAAAAGGGAATTTATCACTTCTGCCATTTCCACTTTTTCTGTTACTGTCTTTCCTCCCTCGTTGAGTAATGGGCCTACCCTGTTCTCGGTCTTCCTGTGGCTTCTAATGTATTTGTAGATTGTTTTCTTCTTATCCTTTATGTCTCTAGCTAGAGAGCTCAGATGCAGACAAATCCCAAGTATTTAGAAACTATTTGAGGTATTTGTGTGTATTACTTGACAGACTGTAGTTTTCATTATGCACCAAAGAGAATGTTTTCTGTTGCTCTTGTCAAATCTTTCCTGCTAGAGATCCAGACTTGTGGAGGTCCAGTGGAAAAAAACCAAACAACTATAACCTCCCAAATTTTGCTTGATAAATATTATTGTTCAATAATGATTTAGGGCCAGACCATGCTCCATTGGGAAACATGTGTGGGAGGTCAGGAGGGATGGAAACTCCACAAGATTTCCCATGTAGAGTTTCCTCCTATTCTTCCATTGGAATGCAAAAAGAACGAGAAGTACTTGTGGCACCTTAGAGACAAACACATTTATTTGAGCATAAGCTTTTGTGGGCTAAAGCCCACTTCTGAAGTGGGCTTTAGCCCACAAAAGCTTATGCTCAAATAAATTGGTTAGTCTCTAAGGTACCACAAGTACTCCTCATTTTTTTGCTGATACAGTCTAACATGGCTATCACTCTCAGATTGGAATGTAAGTATCCCGCCACCCCAAAAGAAACAGATACTGCCCCCCAATCTTTGTAGATCCCCCAATCTCCTAAAGTCAGAAGGCCATCTACAAAGATGCCTTGAATCTGCACAATTCTGGGACCCTCTGTGACTTACTACACTTCATCAAGTATCAGAGGGGTAGCCGTGTTAGTCTGGATCTGTAAAAGCAGCAATAGAGTCCTGTGGCACCTTATAGACTAACAGACATATTGGATCATGAGCTTTCACGGGTATTCACCCACAAAAGCTCATGCTCCAATACGTCTGTTAGTCTATAAGGTGCCACAGGACTCTTTACTGCATTTACATTTCATCAGTGCAGCCCCTAAGACTCAGTTCAATGGAGGAGATTCTGCATGCCTGGGGTGCATTAATTCTATGATGCAGGTTGCCAAGACAATGCAGCTAACTCTTGCTCCCACTACCATTCTAACCCTGGATGTTAGTGTATTACTGCAGCTCTGACTAAATACATTGTTGTTGCTGCTGCTGCTACGTTTACATTGTCAATGGCAGGCAGTGGTATAGCTCAAAGCATGCTGGATCTAAAGGGTGAAAAGATACTAGTCCTACAGTATAGCCATAGGGAAAATGTTAGACTAGTCCTTAATCCTTAAAGTGTAGCATAAACCATAGCATTCATACAGTCAGCATGAAATGCCCTGTATAATATTGTATAGTGCAGTCATTAATAATAGCATTCCAAAGTACCATTTCCTGAGTTAACAAAAATATTATGGCTGACTTTTAATATCACATGTTATGGATATTGACATGTAGAATGATTAATAACACAACTTTACCGCTTTTATTTTTTACTTCAATTTCAGTTCATATTTTAGTCAGGCCTATTAATATTTCCTATGTGTAGGCAATCTGATTATATCGACATAGTTTAACGCAGAGAAAGAGAAATAAACATGCTATGCACTAAGAATCAAAGCCTGACAGCATCACAACTGAGCCCCTGATACAGTAAATGTTATACAGTCAGTGATCTGTGTTGTGGGCTGCGTGACTCCACATCACCCAGGAAGTCCACAGGCACAGAGGTAGGTGTGGGCAGGGCAGGGCATGCTCCCTTCTACAGCTGGCCAGGGTGGGTGGTTGGAGCAGACGGAGGACATGAGGCTATGGCCCCTCCCCACTACCTTTAAGGCTGGCTAGCTTGGGTATTTCTTGCACTCAGGTGGAATTCAAAGACTGGGGCTTGCCTGGCACCTGGATGGGAGCACTTGTGTGTCAATCTCCTTTGTATTTCAGTGTGGGAGAAGCACACATTTATAGGTTTAAATGATCTGAAAGAAAAGTAAAGCTAGGGAAAAATTTCTTTGTGGTCTGTCTGTTTACTCTCTCTACCTATTTATAGCAGTGTGAAGGAATACCATTCCTCTGGGGCCAGAAGCCTACAACTAGCTAACTGGCTGATTAGCAGGGAAAGCGCAACCCATTAGGTGACCTAGGCGGTCGCCTGGGGTGCTAACATTTGTGGGGCGGTGACCGCGGCGGCCATATCTTCGGCTGCCCTGGTAGTCATCAGTATTTCAGGGGCGGGACCTTCCGCCACCTCTGTCGGGGGTGGCATTTCAGGGATGGGACTTTCCACCACCTAGGGCTGCAAAAAAGCTGGTGGCGCTCCTACTGATTAGCCCTACCTGTTGCATCTGAGAAAGAGCTGGAACTTAATTGGCTGACCCTCATATAAAAGGACAACAGGAAATGGAGGAGGGGACCATAATACCACCCAGAAAACTGAGGGATTGGGGCTGTGCTTCCAATGGACTACTAGTGGAGCTACTACAGAAAGGAGTTGCTTCAGAAACCAAAGGACCACTATGTGGAGACCTTTACTGCTGAGTCTCTGAGGTAAGAGCCAGGAAACTTGGGGTTACTGAAGTCACTGGCATGAGAGACAGGCTGGGGGGAAGAGACTGCTTGGCCTGCACAAACTTCGGAGGGAAGAGGCTACAAGGTTTTGATTAGTTTATTCATAAGACTTAAAATAAAACAACTACCCCTGCTGCAAGCTGCTTCCCTGGATTCCCATGGAGTGAGCTGACTCAGCATAAGCAAAGACTGGTCTGAAAGGAGGAAGGTGCTATAAGATAGGCCTCAACTCTTTTATAAGAAGGCCCATTACCACAGTAACAAAGATTACATAAGCAGACTGTACCCTCCAGCCCCTGCTTATCTGTCTTTCAGGTGGGTATGCTTGCATGCTTTTTTGTTTGTTTTTCTTCTTCCTACCTTTTCTCATAATCCTTTTCTTTCTCCTTCTATGGGGAGGAGAAACCAAGCTATTCTTGGATTGCTGTTGAGAGAAAAATATGGCAAAGAGATGGAACTTCCACTTCCACTCTGAGGTTCTGGTTTTAAAGCAAGCAGAGGAAGTATGCTAAATTACCAGGCCATAGCATCTCAAACTGTGAAATCTGTGAGATCTCATGAACTATTGGTAGGCAAGGCTAAACCAGAGACGTGAGGCCACCAAAGTAGGATTGTTTAAACACTGGGATTATGGCCCAATAACTACTTTGAAGATTGTATTCTATCTACTGAAAATAAGTCCTCTTTTGTTTTCAGTTGGATAAGATAATCTGCACTTCCTGACCCAACCTATTAGGTAGTGTTTTTGTGTGACGTTAAACAGTTGCTGTGTCACACATTCCTCTATGATGAGTCTCAGTGATGGAAGAAATGATTCCTATATAAGTAACTTGCATTACAATCAATTTGCAATATACTTCCCTCCCTTATGGAAGTTTTATGTGGCATAATGAATTCTAGTTTGTAAAATACTTTAAGAGCCTTAAAAGAAAAGCGATATAGAAGTGCAAGGTTACTGCGTATTATACATTACTGTTATTTATTCTCCAAAGAACTTTGGGATTGAGACAAAGGGATGTATAGGGATATAGTATATAAAGTCCCTAGTATGTGTAGTGACATCTTCTGGGGCCCTGTACGTTGTATAGACATAATGAAGTGGAAGAGCTACATTTTCTCTATTAGGTATCACTTGAAGCCATAGGAAAAAGGTTGAGAGAAAGGCAACTAAAATGATTAGGAGTTTCGAATGGGTCCCATATGAGGAGAGATTAAAGAGGCTAGGACTTTTCAGCTTGGAAAAGAGGAGACTAAGAGGGAATATGATAGAGGTATATAAAATCATGAGTGGTGTGAAGAAAGCGATTAAGGAAAAGTTATTTACTTGTTCCCATAATATAAGAACTAGGGGCCACCAAATGAAATTAATGGGCAGCAGGTTTAAAACACATAAAAGGAAGTTCTTCTTCACACAGCGCACAGTCAACCCATGGAACTTCTTGCCTGAGGAGGGTGTGAAGGCTAGGACTATAACAGCATTTAAAAGAGAACTAGATAAATGCATGGAGGTTAAGTCCATTAATGGCTATTAGCCAGGATGGGTAAGGAATGGTGTCCCTAGCCTCTGTTTATAAGAGGGTGGAGATGGATGGCAGGAGAGAGATCACTTGATCATTACCTGTTAGGTTCACTCCCCCTGGGGCACCTGGCATTGACCACTGTCAGCAGACAGGATACTGGGCTGGATGCACCTTTGGTCTGACCCAGTACAGCCATTCTTATGTTCTTTTATTTTTGTAAGTACTTTTTCATAAGGACTTTTTAGCCACTCAAATAAAAAGCAGCTTCATCAGTTTAAGACTTTTAAAGCAGGAAGCACCAGTGTCCCTCTTTTGCCCTAGTTTTTACTTACTCTTTTCTCAACAGCTATATTCTAAGAAACACTCTGTTCAGCCAAGGAGGGACAAGTTTGGCTCCCTCCAAACAGCATCAATGATTTTTCTGGACAGCTAAACCTCATGCACTGCTAATTTTCATATATATGTATATACATATTTTTTTTTGCAGCTATTGGGCATGGTGTAACACTTTCTCAGGGCACCTAGAACCATAAGCCACTGTTACCCTTCTGCCTCAGCAAGAGAGTGATTTTGCTAGACCTTAAACTGTGTCAGCTCACTGCCACACCAGTTTGTCTGCCTCATTAGCAAACTCCTCAAGTCTTAACTTTGACTTGACAGAAACATTCAGTGAACCCCAGTTCCCAGAGCCCCTGGAAGAGTGTTTCTCTGAAGTATCCAGCCCTTATCACTGGACACTCTGGCTCAAATGAGGGTGCACACCTCACTTTAATATTACAGTGCAGTGCTGAATTTATAGTAAAACAATGTGTATTAAATAACATTTAAATCATGCTAAGCAGAGATAATAGAAACAAAAAATGCTTATAAAAAAAGAAGTCTAAACGTGCTTTCTAGAGACCAAAGCTTTAACATGTTCCAAGCTTTGTCTCAAGCAGTGTTCTCACCTACTGTAACATTCAGTGTCACTAACCCACATTGTTGGGGATCCACAATTCATAGGTGAAAAGAAGTGTTTCCTCAGTGATGGATGCCAAAATGGCTTTATGCTTCTCCTTATATTTCCCAAAATTCATTGTTTTGTCCTCAAAGTCAGGATGACCCAGTACTGTTCTTCTTTTCCTGTAGGCTTCCCATCTCACTGTCGACTGGTATGTAAGTCAATTTTCCATTGCTTGGCTCCACAATGCTTCTCTTACATTAGAGACAGGGAGATAACCTGTTTCTTAGTTTCTTTGGTCACAGATTTTAAAGTATAATAGCAGTAGGTATCCATAATTCCTAATATAGTGTTAATACATACATTTCACAAATATATCAATCACCAGTGTGTCACTGGCTTTCATAAAAGATCTTACTTGATACACTTTTATAATAGCAGCAAAGAGTCCTGTGGCACCTTATAGACTAGCAGACATATAGGAGCATGGGCTTCCGTGGGTGAATACCCACTTCGTCGGATGCATGTCAGATACTTTTATAATACAATATTATATATAAACAGTTGAAAAAATTGCTTATTCTTGGGGTTTCAGATCCCCTGTTCTCTCCCTGGGTGTCTGGACCCTGGATAATAGAGTTGCTCCATTCTAACAACCATTTAAGCCAAACCAGTGAAGACTTGTCTCTACTGGGAAACGTGTCCATTGCTGACAACAGGTGCAACTGAGTTGGTGCTGAACATAGTTTAACTAAAAATTTTGCCAATGACAAGCTATGTTTAGTAGTAATCTTCCAATCATTTATTCATTTGTAATCTTCTATAGCCCCTTCCAGAGAGGTTAAGTGCCATTTATCACTTCTTCAGTCATGCCAACAAGAAAGGATTTGTGAGAGCAAATCACAGCACCTGGGTAGATCCCCACTGAAATCAGTGTGGACTCAATTAGTCACAGCATCATTGCCTTAGATTGTAAAACCCTAAAGTCAGGGACTGTCTCATTATCTGTTTGTACAGTGCCTTGCACAATGGGGCACTTATCCTGATTGGAACTTCTAGATACTATTTGTGACTGTTCTTAATGTTTCCTCTGAATACTGTGTGCCTCAGTTTCCCCTATGCATTTCTTAAGTCTCTAGGGGGTGAGATTGTTGCAGAGCAAAGGGTCAGTGCACATAAATGGCCGACACTATCTCCTGGCAACTAATGGCCGGGCCCCTTTCCCACCTGCAAGGAGATAGCTAAAGGTGATGGAGAACAAAGAGATGGGGTGATCTCCTGACCCGGAAAAGGAACAAAGCCCAGAGGAGAAAGGGCTGGAGGGTGAGTCACTTTGGAGCTAGCTGGGGATGAGGAGTGAGTGCAGATGTGGGTGTCTGGCTCGCTGCCCCCAGAATGGACCCGGCTGAGGGGTCCTCTTCTCAGTACCTACAAGCTTTGTTTTAGACCATGTTCCTGTCATCTAATAAACCTCTGTTTTACTGGCTGGCTAAGAGTCACATCTGACTGCGAAGTAGGGGTGCAGGATTCTGTGGTTTCCCCAGGATCCCACCAGGGTGGACTCACTGTGGGAAGTGCATGGAGGGGCAGAGGATGCTAAATGCTCCAAAGGTCAGACCTAGGAATGTGGAAGCCCAGTAGCGTTGCTAGTGGGGTTCAGCAGAAGCTGCCGCTTCCCCTCAGGGCAGCAGGCATGGAAGTGGTGCCTGCCAGCCGGCACTGCCAGCAGCGTGGCCGGAGGAGCCGTGGGGGGGTGGCAGACATGGCCAGAGGAACAAGAGGGCCAGCTCTTCGTCTCAGGGCTCGGCAGCCAAGCGCTCCCTGCCCCTTGCTAATGCAGCGGGCAGGGGGAGGTGAAAAGGCCCCTGCGCCTTTAAGGCCACCTGGCTGGCAAGCCCCACATGGAGCGCGCCGAGCGCCGGGAGCAGGCCAGGGACAGGCAGCGGAGCAGGACAGAAGGTGAGCAGCGGGGGGGTCCAGTGCCTTGCACTGTGGGGTCTAACTGTCTGGGGAGGGGAGGATGGGCCCCTGTGGGTGGGGCTGGGCCCCTGTGGGTGGGGCCTGGTGGCACAGCCCGGCGGGGGATACCTGCGGAGCGCGCTGGGCAGGAGAGACTCTCCCGGGACCGCGGGGGAACGAGGGAGTATCCGCACCCCCGGGAAGCCTGCAGGAGTCCTGAGCCGGTCCCAGGGTTACTCTGGGGGGAAAACGGGAGGAGCCAAGGGGGCGAGGCCAGAGGAGGAGCCAAGGAAAGGCGCCTTTTTTATGTTTGCTCCCCTTACACTGAAAGCCTGGCTACGCCACTGTGGAAGCCATGTGAGCTTCTTGCCCTGAAGGCAGTCTGCTCACAGAAATGAGACTTCACCGGAGTCCTGACTGGCTCTGTAGGGAGCAGTTCCACAGCATTGCCCAGGAACTCCGTGACACTATTGCAATATGATAAATAATGATATAAAAGAATGCAAAACTGTTTTGGAACAAAGGGCTAAATTAATTCCTGCTGTAATTCCTCTGACTTCAGTGGATTTATACAAGGCATGAATTTCGTTTCTTAAGCCTTTGTACCTGTTTCAGGCTGGCACACAAAATGAGAGAACTGAAGTGCTTATAAAGTATTCTCTTGGGACACTATGCCCTCTTGGGGAAGGAAATAATCTTTCAGTATTCTTTCTCTGATTGTTCCCTGATTTATGCTAAGAGTGACTGCAGCATCCTGATATAATGCTGCGTTCTACAGAGAACATGCAAACTTCATGTAAATAACCTTTATTTCACTCTTTGCTGATGTCTTTATGAAATGTGCTTTTATTCATATTAATGAGAACTAATGTTTTACTAATTTGCTCATTAAAAATCCCATACAACACCACTGATAATTCTCTTACCACATGGGGTTTAGCTCACTCTAAAGTAGAGTGTGTGTGCCATTTGAATGCAATGTATTTAAGAAATCCAGACTTCAGGAGAAAATCTCTACAGGATATCAAAGCAAATTCACTCTAAAAAGGTTTTGCTATGTCAATAGAGGTAGCACAAGCGCTGCCTGTTGTTTCACAAACAATGAATCTTCTCCAGCCTATAAATAATGTAAAGGCAAGTCTCAGGATTTTAAAAAAATTCTGCTAGCTTCAGGCTACCTACCCAGCATGCCTTCTTGTTTACAACTACAACTACAAATGTATATTGTTTTTTTTTCAGTTAAAGCATTAGCTTTTCAGACTTCTGAAATTAACCTCTGGTGCATATCAAGCATGGCCTTTTGAACAGTTTTACCTATATAGAGTTTAAGCAATATGACTGTTGTAGAAGGCATGCTCTTGAATTGTTGAGAGTTCAGCTCCTCAGAACTTAAGGGTGCAGCTGGAACGTCTTCTAGGACTAAAGCTAACAAGATATTGCAATCAGCATATACCAGGCACTTGGAAAACACCTGCTGTTCAGGTAAGCGCTCCAAAAGTAATCTAAAAATGTAAGAGCAAAGGACATAGTAATTTAATAAACTAAAATTCCATATTTTGATTTCTGGGTTTAAATAAATAGGGCAAACCATTGTGATAGTGAGGGTCACTAACCATTGGAAGAACTTATCAAGTGTCATGGTGGATTCTTCATTGCTGGAAATTTGTAAATCCAGATTGGAGGGTTTTTTTGTTGGTTTGTTTTTCGAAACATGCTGTAGTATAAATGGGAATTAATTCAAGGAAGTGCTATGTCTCAGTTATGCAGGAGGTCAAACTAGATGATCACAATGGTCCCTTCTGGCCTAATCTATGAAAACATGGTCACAAAGAGAAATGGGTTTGGAATCTGTCTCGTGTCCACAGATGCTGCTCCATGTAAGAAACTCACAACAATCTGGTATTGCTGGCACTGTGTTTGTAGACTTTATTTTTAACTATTAATCATTTCTCCTTAGATGCCATCTTTCAGAACACCATAATAAACATTAATATTTTATATTGTACTAGAGTATAATTTTAGACACAAAATAATTACTCCTAGTTATATAAAGACCTCCAGTTTAGGGAACTGAGGGAAACTGGCAATAATTCATCTGAGGCTTGGATGATAGGACATCCTTCTTGCTTGTTTCCTTTTTTTTTAAATGTAGTTCTGATGGAAGGTAACAGGTTGTAGGCTCTGAAGTTCACAGAACAGGAACAGCAAGGAGGCAGAAGGCTAGGGAAGAGGGAGGCAAAAATGCAAACTTCCCCATACTGCTGGACTGCAATATGCAACAATCGTAATCTAGAGCAGTGATACTTAGGTTATGGCCCTCGAGTCTCAAGTAGCTCTTTAATGAGTCTCTTCTGGCTTTTTGCAGCACATGATATTAAAACATTCTGATATAATTATTAACCAGCCTAAGTTATTAACCAATCAGGATGCTTCTACTATGTTATTAACCAATTAAACTATAAATTTACACTAAATTATTAACTTATTTGCTGTGACAATAATATATAGAAAAACTAAATATTTCACTGTCATACTGTTTAAATATGAATAATACTATAGTAAATGAAACAATGAATTCACACTATTGTGGCTTTCTTGGGTAATGATTACTAAATTTGGCTCCTGAACCACTGAGATCTGAGTATCACTGACCTAGATGGACCTGCCCCATCACACCAGCATTTAGCTAGAATGCTTGGTAACCGGTTCCAAAGTTGAAGTGGGAAAAACCAGGGACCAGCACTTGACATCCGCAATTTCTTCATTAATTTTTGGAGCAAGATGTGATTTCCCTCCCCCACCCCAAAAGAAAAAAAAAAACAACAACCCACGCACAATTGATATTCTCCATGATCTACTCAATGTTTTTTCTTCTGCTTAGAAATTTCACTTATCTGACACAAAGTGATCAATTTGAAAACCAGTGCAAATATGAAACAATGGGGCAGGGACAATCTAATGTAGGAGACTGATGATAGAACGGAGCCTTTCAGCTCCAACTTATCAGTTTCAATCTGGACCAGGATGGTAGCCATCTCTTTGTTGGCTAGTGATGTATTTGAAAAGAGGAGTGTCCATCCAATTCTTAGCCAAGTTTCCAATTTTCAGTTGACTACCAGCACAATGAATAACCTATGTCGGACAGACTCATTAAAGGCCAATAACTGCATGGGCATGGAGACTGAACTTCCCTCTCACCCCTAGAGGTGGCCTTTTCAGATTTGAGTGGAGGTGCACTGATGGGGAAATTAGGGTTGTACCTGTTAGATCAGCTTTGAGTATTGTCAATCTTGCATCTTTCATAAGCAAATTCAGTGGTTAGGAAATAAAATGTGGATCTGTTATCTGAAATCATGGCAGATGAGCAGCATGGGTTTGAGACTATATTTAGTAAGAATCTCCAAAACGTCAGGGAGTGGGTTAGCTGATAAAGCTACAGTGCCCCTAGTGATCCATTGTGTGGTTTCCCTTACGGGGCTTAAAAGCATTTCATGCTCAATCTATAACCTAGTCTCTGAATATCTAGCTGAAGTATTACTTCCTTACTGTCCAAGTCAGATTTTGTGTTCTGCAAATGGATCTACAGGAGTATCATAACCACATAGCTGAAAAAGCCTGTGCATCTTAAGGGCTCCGTCCTTGGTCTCCTCTGAACATGTTGCCAGTAGAGATTTAGAACATTTGTCTTTAGTCTTCACAAGAAAGCATTTATAGAGCCAATACTTGTTCTCTTCATCTTTGACCCAACAGTATCTTTATCTTAGGTTATCACATGTTAAGCAATCCAAAATGTTTTAAAGATGAAGGGGTCTACTACATGTAGTGTACTGTGTTCTATTTGTACATATTTGACAATAGTCATTCATTAACATCAAAACTAGGGCCGTTAGTAGCAGTTAACTCATGGAATTTATTCAAAAAAATTAACTGCAATTAATCACAGCTTTAATTGCCCTGTTAAACAATAGAATACCAACTAAAATTTATTCAATATTTTGGATGATTTTTCTACATTTTCAAATATATTGATTTCAATTACACTACAGAATATGAAGTGTACAGTGCTCACTTTATATTTTTACTACAAATATTTGTACTGCAAAAGATTATAAAAATATTATCTTTCAGTTCACCTCATACAAGTACTGTAGTGCAATCTCTTTATCATGAAAGTGCAACTTACAAATGTAAGGGTTTTTTTGTTACATAACTGCATTCAAAACCAAAACAATGTAAAACTTTAGATTCGACAAGTCCACCCAGTCCTACTACTTTTTCAGCCAATCGCTAAGACAAACAGGTTTGTTTACATTTACAGGAGATACTACAGTCCACTGTTTGTTTACAGTGTCACCTGAAAGTGAGAACAGGTGTTCGCTGGCACTTTTTTGTAGCTGGCATTGCAAGGTATTTACATGCCAGATATGCTAAACATTTGTATGCCCCTTCTATGCTTCGGCCACCATTCTGGAGGACATGCTTCAATGATGATGGCGCTTGTTTTAAAAAAAATGTATTTAAATTTGTAACTGAACTCCTTTGGAGGGAAATTGTATGTCCCCAGCTCTGTTTTACCCGCATTCTGCCATATATTTCATGTTATTGCAGTCTTGGATGATGACCCAGCATGTTGTTCTTTTTAAGAACACTTTCACTGCAGATTTGACAAAATGCAAAGAAGGTACCAATGTGAGATTTCTAAAGATAGCAACAGCACTCAACCCAAGGTTAAAGAATCTGAAGTGCCTTCCAAAATCTGAGCGGGACGGGCTGTGGAGCATGACTTCAGAAGTCTCAAAAGTGAAACACTCCAATGCAGAAACTAGAGAACCTGAACCACCAAAAAAGAAAATCAACCTTCTGCTGGTGGCATCTGGCTCAGATGGTGAAAATGAACATGCATCAGTCTGCACTGCTTTGGATCTTTATTGAGCAGAACCCATCATCAGCTTGGACGCATATCCTCTAGAATAGTGATTGTAGCAGATAGGACATATGAATCTTTAGCTCACCTGGCATGTAAATATATTGCAACACTGGCTGCAACAGTGTTATGCAAACACCTGGTCTCACATGTGACATTGTAAACAAGCGGGCAGAGTTGTCTCCTGTACATGTAAACAAACTTGTTTGCATGAGCAATTGGCTGAACAAGAAGTAGGACTGAGTGGACTTGTAGGATCTAAAGTTTTGTCATTCTTTTATTTTTGAATGCAGCTATTTCTTGTGCATAATTCAACATTTGTAAGTTCAACTTTCATAATAGAGATTGCACTACAGTATATCTATTAAGTGAATTGAAAATTTATTTTTTACAGTGCAAATATTTATATAAGTGAGCACTATACACTTTGTATTTTGTGTTAAATTTGAAAATGTGCAAACATCCAAAAATATTTAAATGACATTCTATTATTGTTTAACAGTGTGATTAATCACGATTAATTTTTTTAATCACTTGACAGCCTTAATCAAAACCATTTACTTTGTGTGCCTACAAATTATCTTTTATTGTATTTCCATTCACAGGGCATGTACCGTATTCAAGAAGCTAAAGAAAATACCCTATTTCCTCCATCCAGTTTATAACTTATTGTAGGTCACTGTGACTTATATTATGATAGGGAAAATTCAGCAATGATGTGCAAATTAGTGTAAATATTGAGTTTCAGTTACACATTGAAGCTAGTTTAGGAAAAGGGCATATCTGGTGAAGTAGTGGAACTTCTCCCAATTTTTCTTTCAGGAGGTGTGTAAAATCCAAGATAATTTACACTAATTTAGCATTCATTGGGACCAAATTCATCCCTGATAGGAAACAAGTGCAGTATCCTCTTGAAGCCTTTGGCTGCATTTTGCCCCCAAAGTGAAGTCAATGGAATTATGCTGGGTTTATACCAGTGTCACTAAGACTGGGATCTGTCTTTAGCCATACAAAGCTATAGCAGAAGGTGAAGCAGTAGGAACCTCTCCCCCCTGTCCTACTGATTTACCTTAAACCTGACAGCATGACCCGTTCTTTCTTCAAAGGATTCACAGCTATACTTTAATCACCATGCCCATTCAATCTTTGGATTATCCACCGGGATGTCCTGTTCAAATTATTGTAACTCTCAGTACATCAGTATGAAAGACAACTGTAAAACAGCTACAATTGGTTTAGGACACCATAGCTCATCTCATCAGCAACACAGACTACCAGAAGCACATCACTCCAATTTTCTGGCATATCTGGACAGATTTGAGTATTTAGTTTTCATCTACAAAGCTGTCCATGGCACTAGCCCAACGTACCTGACAGATAACCTCTTCCTGTATGATGACTTCCAACAACAGCTAC
This sequence comes from Gopherus flavomarginatus, assembly GCF_025201925.1. Lineage (NCBI taxonomy): Eukaryota > Metazoa > Chordata > Testudines > Testudinidae > Gopherus > Gopherus flavomarginatus. The sequence continues at coordinate 91,809,300 of NC_066620.1, forward strand.
ATTTCAGTGGAGTCATGGAACTGTCCATGGTGGTAGTGAAACTCGTGTGTGTCGAAGAGACAATGTTCTCGGCAACTCATCCATGAAGTTGGAATTTATTTGGGGAAGAGATCATGAACTTCAGAGCAAAATGCAAAACTAGCTGCTTCAACCTAGCCTTCCCACAAATAACAAGAGCCAACCAGCTAAAAAATAGTTGTGTACAGTTGATAATTTTTGGAGGCTATCAATCACTACAGCAGTAGACACTTTGTAAGACAGTTATGTAGATACCACCAGTAGTGGTAGTGTTTTAGGGATGTGCACAGCTGACTTCTATAGCCCAGATTCTGCATTACTAAAGTCAATGGGAGTGTCAAGGTTCCTTCCCCACTCTGAACTTTAGCGTACAGATGTGGGGACCTGCATGGACACTTCTAAGCTTAATTAACAGCTTAGATCTGGTATCGCTGCCACCACCCCCAAGCACTACTTTTCTTCCCTGGGTAGTCTTGAGAGACTTCACCAATTTCCTGGTGAACACAGATCCAAACCCCTTGGCTCTTAAAACAAGGAGAAATTAACCATCCCCCCTCCTTTCTCCCATCAACTCCTGGTGGATCCAGATCCAACCCCCTTGGATCTAAAAACAAGGAAAAAATCAATCAAGTATTAAGAAAAAGGCTTTTAATTAAAGAAATGAAAGGTAAAAGAAAACCCTCTGGGAGAGATTAGCATACCAGCTACTCTCACAGACAACAGATTCCAAACACAGAGGATGTTCCCCTGGGCAAAAACTTAGTTACACAAAAAATACCCAAATACCCAATTTTGATAATTCCCTTAATGGTACCAAGACAAGTTACAAAGGAAATAAACATAAACCTATTTATTCCTTTCTAACACTTACTACTCTGATAAGAGGCTGGTTCCTTGATCTTTTTCACTCCGGCTGAAACTGAAACTCTAAACAAAGGAAAACTTCCCTCCTTCCTTTTGAAACATCTTGTTCCCCCATTGGTTCCTCTGGTCAGGTGTAAGCTAGGCTAGGTCAACTTCTTAACCCTTTACAGGTAAAAGAGGCATTAACCCTTAACTATCTGTTTATGACAGGGAGCTTTGCCACTGAGCATAAGATCAAATCCTAAATGAACTGAGTTGAAACTACTAAACTACTTAACAACCATGAGATGGGGAAAACTTTCAGGTAGTAGCATTTGGTTTCTTGAAAATTCAAGAAGCTCATATTTATACTTCCACCATGAAGGAATAAATAAATAAATAAATAAAGCCACAGTTTCTTTCTTTCTAAAAGCACACTTTTTAAATATTTTTGAATCAAACAGCTTGGAAGTCCTGAGGTCAATCTATGCTAATGTTGTTCTCTCCTTACAATATGTGGAATGATCCTAAATTGTGTAGCCATTATCGCTGTGCTTATTGTTGCATTGATGTCAGCACTATGGAGAGACAAGGTGAGTGACGTAAGATCTTTTATTGGACCAACTTCTATTGGGGTGAGAGACAAGCTACTTTGAGGGGGAAATAAATAAGTTGGTCTGATAAAACATTACCTCACCCACCTTATCTCTCTAATATCCTGGGACCAACATGGCTACCACAACACCGCATAAATCCATGAAAAGGCAACTATGCAATGCATTCAGTAGCAGGGAGGCAATGAAATATTTTTGTGTGTGGGTAGGAGATGTGATTAAGACCCTTTTTATATATACTTTTGAAGCTTTTGCATATTTGACAATATCTCTGTGAATAAAACACTTTTTCCTTGTCAACTCTGCAATCCAGTCTCTCTGGCTTAGCAGACTAATGTTCTCGTCTCTTAGACATCCTGGCTCTGTAGGGTGTCTGCCTCTTTGTTGCTAGTGATGAGCAAGCAAACTTGCACATTTCAGTCATGCTGGCATTTGTCTCCAGAAGGCCTGAAATAAATGGTCTTTAATATTCCCTTTGGCCTAAATATTAGATTGAGCTGGAATCAGGGCACACATAAGTCAACCAAGCTGGGAGCCTTGAGACAGAATTGTTTTTTTTCACCATAAGTATCACTGCAAACAATGTGAGTTCTTATAAAAATGTTCAAAGCACATGCCGAGAACTAAATTAGCCAGTGCAAACACATCCTCACAAAATATTAAAATGAAAACTTTAGGGCTGAATAATTTGAACAGCTGATTGCTGTTGCTGGATCATATGTGACCCTAAGAACAAATAATGAAGGGGAGGCAGTATTGCCTAATTTGAACTTGTTTTATTAAATATTCTGAGTCCCTTCAAAGGGACTGCTGAGGCAAATGGCATGGATGTATTGAAACTGCAGAATGATTTTCTGTAATGCCTTGAGGGAGAGGATCATCAAAAGCTGCAGTGTCAATCTGTATGAATAACTCTGAAAATATAGGGGCAAGGCAAGAATGTTATACAGTTTTTATAGCATGTTTGTAAGGTTTCCATAGTGCTAGCCATATATATAGGGGATTTTGCATTAACATTGCTACTGACAACTACTGTGATTTGCTAACCACAGTTTTGGAAGTGATACTTCCTTGCTCTTTGTGCCCTGAGGGAAGTCTCTGTGCATTACCCTGCTATCTGCTTGAATTAATCCTTTTATAGCAGAATAAACCTGACCATGAAAAACAAAGAATGTTTTCAAGCCAGAGTATCTGTGTAGAGACTTCCGTTTATAGTAAGTCTAATTCAAGGGTTCTCATACTTTCTTGTACCATGATGCTGCACTCACCGACTTGTGACCGTTCTTCCTATGAAGCAGCACAAAGGATTCTGGGATGTGTTCTACAGTGCTTCAAAAGAGATGTGTTTTAAAGGAGATGCAGCAGGAATTTGCACAGTGTTGATTTCTAAGCTTGTGTAGGCAGGGAAAATGGTCTAATCTGTAATTGTAAAGTACAATGTACATTTATGGTACTATGTACATTATCCATAATAGAGTAACGTTTCACAAACTGTAAGAGGGTGAATAGAGGTAGACACTAGATCTCAAAAAGGTTCAAAGAAGGGCAACAGAGTTGATCAAGCATATGGAATGGTATCCACATGTGGTGTGACTAAAAAGATCAGAAAAGAAAAAGCTAAGGGGTGCGGATACAATAGACGTCAATACAATCATGAATGATGTAGAAAAAGTGCATAGGGAAGTGTTTGTTTACACGTTCAGAGAATACAAACACCAAGGATCACCTCTGAAATTAATAAGCAATGAGTTTAACACAAACAAGAGGAAATACTTTTCACACACTGCACAACCAAACTATGGAATTCATTGCCATGGATGTTGTAATGGCCAAAAGCATAACTGGGTTTTTTAAAAAAGCACTGGATAAGTTCATGGACGATAGGGCCATCCATGTCTGGCAGCCAGAATGGTAAGGGACCTAACCTCATTCTCAGAGTGATCCTAACCCTCTGACTATAGGAAAGGCCCTATATTTATCTTTTGTATTCATACGTAGCTCAACTGCAGGTATTCTGAGATTCACAGGAAAAACAAAGGGGTTGTCAAATTAAAAACAAAAACAATATTACACTCTCGTGTGTGTGTCTGTGTGTGTGAGAGAAAGAGAGTCAATATAGAATGTAATTTTAAATACCTGCCAATATTCACATTTTTTAAGTAATGGTCTGGTTTCATATCACTTTAAATATAAAGTTCAGCTGATCAAAGATCACAGCCACAGCAGCCCCCGCCTGGCATCTGAACCGCTGAATATTCTCATCATGATGGAACACAACAGGTGGCAGCCAAGCAGAGCATACTGGCCCACGACCTTAGCATTGTAAATGATCCCAGTATCATGCAGAGCTGTTTCTTTCCCTTCCCAGTGATTCCGGACTTTTCCGCTGTTCCAGCTGCTTTCTGCATAGCTATTATTGAAGGACTGCAGAACTGGAGCACACATTCACAGCCATGGTAGATCTATAATTTTGTACAAATAAGTCAAACAGCAATCTTTGTTTGAATTCATAGCTTGGGAGCCTGATGAGGTTGGGAGACTTGGACAGGAATGTTTGAGAAGCTTTATGATTGACTTTTGTTATCTAGCCCTAGTTATCTACAGCCTGGGAGCAGTTTTTATTAACTTCAGTGCAGTCTACACTTATCAACCCAGCATCAAGGATGCAGAATTGAACCGTTCCATGTCATTCTGTTACAGGGGATGTAGTTAGTGCCTGTCTAAATGTGTAATGATCCAGTAAAATACATATAAATAACAGGAAAAACATACCCAGTGCTTAAACTTCAAATTTGATTAAAGGGCAGTTACCAGGAATAAGTGCCAAGTTTGAGTTGCCTTTTCCCCTTTTTATAATTATGTAAATATAGAGATGTGTTTAGAAAAAATAAACACAACATGGTTTAATGCTCGTTTTCTTTAAAAAATAATTGTGAAATAAAATCAGTGTCAGCTCCAAACCATTGGTGAGCAACCCTACAATAAACAAACCAATGTGCATGGCCAATGAAGGAAAACATGTTGCAGTCAGGAAGCAGGTTTCAATTCCAAACTTCAGAAGGGTTATTGTTGTAAGATTATCTTTTAAAATCTACAAGATACCTGAATGTTTTTAACCTGCACTACATAACTGAATCATCTCCATTGCTGAACTATTTCTCTCTACAACAGATAAAGAGCTTGCGTCTGATCTCAATTATGTCAGCTTCACACGTGTAATTTATTGCTAATTGGGAATTTTTTGACAAAATTTTTTAGTCCACAAAAAGTTTATTTTGACTTGTGCCAGTTTTGAGGAACTTTCATGGAGAAAGGTTTTCAGGTCCAGGATGGAATTTCTGGGTGGGAGAGGGGGAGAGATTTCTCTCTGCTGCCCTTGCCTCCCCCACATCATAGCTTGGCATTCAGGTGACACATCTGGGATGAGGGAGACCAGAGTTCAAGTTCCAGCACATCTTCATTTAGGCAGGGTCTCTCACATCCCCACATAAGGGCCCTGATCACCAGGCAATAGACAGTTCTGGGTTCTTTCTCTCTCTCCTTGAAACTCTTTGAAAGGTTTTGCTTTTGTTCCAGTGAGAGATGGAAGAACCATTTCCCATCCAAGTCTAATGTAACTGAGTGGGCTTCCACAGCTCTTGGGGTCACCCACTTGAGAGTGATGTTACCTCCACATGCAAAGCAAGTGTATTACAGCATCACTCAGGAACGGAGTATATGGGCATAAGGTAACCAGGGCTGCTCCGCTGATGTACCTAGCAATACTCCTAGGCACAATACCCCTTGTGCTGGCTTCAGTCATGTCATAGAATAGCAGGGCTAGAAGGGACCTCCGGAGGTCATCTAGTCCAACCCCCTGCTCAAAGCAGGACTGTAACCAGGCACGACTCACCCCCACAGCACCTCCTGCTTGTTGCTTTGGGAATTAGCTCAAATTCCAGCTCAGAGCACCCTCTGCAGGCCAGTGATCCGCCTTTTGGCTACGGGCCCCATGTCCCTCCCTGGACCCCAGTGCCCCTTTTATGTGGAGTTCTGCCCCCTGGCAGTAACCCCTTCCTCAAGGGTTTCCCCTCCCTGGGACCCCCCACCCTCTATCCCCACTTTGCCTCAGTGTCTTGGCAACTGCCCAGTCATTGGCTAGCCCCATGCCCTGGGGCATACTGCAGTATTAGTCTCTCATCATCGGCAAAGGGGGTTGGACCTGTTGCCTTGGCCTACCCCTGGGTTGCACCCTGCAACCCCAGTACCTCCTGGCCTAACTCTAGGCCACAGCCTGGGGCTTTTCAGGCAGGAGCTTCCCAGCTCCACTGCCTTTCCCCAGCCCTGCTTTACTCTAGGTACCTTGTCTGGTTCCCTGCAGCCAAGCCCTTCTCTCTCTGAATGCAGAGAGAGACTGTCTGGGTTCCTGGCTTCTCTGCCCTTATGTAAGGGCCTGTTGCTCAGTTTGGGGCATGGCCCCAGCTTCTGCCACTTTCCCAATCAGCCCAGCCTAAAAGGCTGCTGTCTCCAGCCCCATACCTTATCCAGGGCTGTTTTAACCCCTTCCAGGCCAGAGCAGAGACCCACTCTGCTACAAGGACCAATCCCCAGACAGATTTTTGCCCCTCAAGGACTGAGCTCACAACCCTGGGTTTAAGCAGGCCAATGCTCAAACCACTGAGCTATCCCTCCTCCCCTATATCCAGGACCCCCCACATTTCAGTTCTTTTCTGGAGCAGAAGTTGGAAGCCCTGCTGAACATACTGTCCCATGAGCCATCTTATACAGTCATATAGCTCAATAAACCTCTTCTTGCTACACCAAATTCCCTATTCCCTTACATGGTTCAAACCAAGAGTGTAATCTTTTGGATAGGTATGCTTTCTGTTTGTTTTGTATTTCCCTTTCTGACCAGCAGAACATGTAATTTGCCTTGTTCAGAGAGATGAGTAAATGAATATTAGATAAGTATTGAGCCAAACCTTGGCCTGTCCCTCAAACTGAGCCCAAATCAAAACTTTTCTGAGGTTCAAAAAAGTTTGAACAGCTTTGATGTTCTGATTTTGGCTCCATCTAGAAATAGAAGCTCCTGAAATACAACGAAACAAGCTGTTCTAGGATTTCGATCTCTTCAACTCTTCTCTTTTTGCCCATCATACATAGATTACACTGATATTCCAGTTATGAAAGTCTTTGCAACAGGTTTCAACGGTGCCCAGTCATTCATAATATCTGCCTTTGAGTAATGTCTAGTTCTTTTTCCTTATTTCTGATATTTGTTGTTTGTTGTTTGTGTATAGACACTTTGGTGCATTCATAACCTTAGTCTTCATCTCTTATCTCAGATATCACTCCAGTATTCTAGGGATCAGATTCTCAAGTCAAATTAACTGACCTAGCTCCATTGAAGTCAGCTGAGGGTCTGGCCCTAGTAATCTAAACTACTTTTCTCTGCACAATTGATGCATTCAGCAGTTGAGTTCCACCCTCTTCTCCTCTCTTCAGTTGTGCTTGGCAACGCAAGGATGTTGAAAATGATCACTTCTTTCTCTCTGCATGTCATTTGCTCTCATGTGTGCTATAGTAAGAGTGAATTCCCCAGGATTCACAATACACTCGACACTTCTGGTCTCATCTCTTATCCTGGGCATCAGGTTCCCACATGCCATCTTGTTGTTTTTTATCACAGATGGCCAGCTCTTCATCATAGATATCACTAATCAAGAGCAAAGACCTCTTCTTTCTTTTCACAGCCAGTCACTCTTTGTTCCTCAGTTGGCCCAGTATTCATTTTTGGTTGTCACACCGTTTCCTCCATCATTTCATGGGCAAAATTTGTATTGCAGATGACTAGATTGAAATGAATTTCTCCTCTGAGTTTCCCTAGTTGCTCACACTGGCCCCTCTTATTTCCCTACCACCTTCAGTAACCAAGGCTTAAAGTGAACTAAGCTATAGAGAGATTTTGCAAACCCAAACAAAAATAGATATAGACACCACTGAAGTGGGTCTGAGGCAAGTCAGTCAGTGGCAAGGGAGATTTATAAAAATATGCATCAATTGAAAAGTACAGTGGAGTCGCATCTTACAGTGGGTTAGTTTCTAAATTCAGCACGTAAGGCAAAAATCGCATGTAGTCAAAATTACCCTTGAAAATCCCTTAAATTGCCCATGAAGTACAGTATACATAGTCTTGTGTACAGTATACAACCCTGTACAGTAATATGTATAATGCATACAGTAATGTATAATAGAGTACATATGCAAAATATAATTTTACTGTGCTGTAATTTTATTTACATAAAAGAGAGAGATGGAAGAATGAAAGAATAAACAGTGAACCTAACCTGGATATTCATCCTGGATATTCTTGCTAATCTACTACAACAATGACACTATTATGGGGTCATCAGGGCTTGATGTCGATCCAGGAGTTGGTGGGCCAGGCTTATCTGCTGCTGATTGTTTTTTCTTGAAAAACATGGTGATTGGCAACTGTCGCTATTGTCTCTTGAGCTGCTCAAACATTTCTTGATGCAGTCTCAAATCGTCCGTAATACTATGTGTGATTTTTGAGGCTTCGGTCCATAGAGGGATAGTATTCAGAAATTAAAACATTCACGTGTTTTGCTGCTTGGAACGCTTCAGCAAAATTCATGAAGATTCCAACTTGCTGGCTCTTCCAGTTCATCATCATCATCATCTTCATCTTCCTTTACGCAGCACGTTGGATACCGACATACCATCTTTCAATAAATTCAACACAGACAGTTTTTCCTCCAGTGTTGGAGCAAATCACTATTTCTTTGGTTGAGCACCAGATGAAGAAGTTGGCTTGCATTTAGGGGCCATGTTGTAAGAAAAGTACGTATCTTTAAACATTAGAATCACACTCAGCATGGTGAGATGCATGCTATGAGAGGCACTCAGGAACTGAGACTGACTGAGGGAACAGCAGATTCACGTCTCCCATCTCACGCTCACTCCGGGGCATATGTTCATTGCGCACGTATAGTTGAATTCGCATAAGTTAAATGTGTGTATGATGTGACTCCACTGTATATAAATGAACTGCCCTAAGGATTTGTTACAAATTAGTGATGCTCAATTGCTAGGCAATAACCAACTTAGGCTTTGTATGAGCTCAAAGAAGTTCTTTCTTGAAAGATGGCGTATAGTATAGGGCAGTGGACTGAGAAACCAGCATCCAAAATTCTGAGTTTCTGGCCAAAAAAAATCAAAATCTGAAATATTTTGGCTGAAAAACAAAATATTTCAATTTGGAAATGCAACTGTGGTGCCTCATGGAAGTTTTAGTTCAGGTGGCTCATGCTAATGTAGTAGGAAGAGGGCTGAAACATAAGTCCATGTATCAGAGGCCAGGTATGAGGCCTGGGCTAAGGTAGTTAAAACCTTGATGATATGAAACAAAGTCAAGCTGTGAGCAAGAGGCAGGCCCTGCTCACAGAATTTAGCAAGCATAGGGCTGATATTGCAAAAAACACATATTCCTAAAAGGTACTAGGCATAAAGCACTCATGCAAGCCCATTCCAGAAGGGTACCAGAACACCCTGAAAAACACATTCCCCAAAGATAACAAGAACATTCTGACCCATCTTAAGGATAAGGTCAGGATAACAGCATGATGAATATAGATGTTTTGTCAGACCTACAGGTACAAGACAAGGGGTGGACCCTGTCATAACATTTCTTCCCAGATCTGGACCTTAGCGTCCAAAATATGGGTGTTAGCATGAATTCCCCTAAGCTTAATTACCAGCTTAGATCTGATAGCGCTGCCACCAATCAGGAATTTTTAGGGCCTGATACCCTCTGGGCCACCCAAAACCTTCCCTGGGGGACCCCCAGACTCAGATGCCTTGAGTCCTACAACAAAGGGAAATAACTCCCTCCCCTTGTTTCCTGGTTACTTCCTCCCAGGCTCCCCTCCCTGGACGACCCTAGGAGATTCCCTGCTTCCAGTCCTGGAAACACAAGTACCAATAGAGCTAATCTCTCTTCCCCCTTACCCAGAGGGTATGCAAAGTCAGGCTTAGTAAATCTAACACAAAGAGATTTCCACCCTGACTTCTTCCTCCCACCAATTCCCTGGTGAGCTGCAAACTCAATTCCCTGGAGTCCTCACTAAAGAAAAACTCCAACAGGTCTTAAAAAGAAAGCTTTATATAAAAAAGAAAGAAAAAGACATTAAAAATAGTCTCTGTATAAGGTGAAAATACACAGGGTCAATTGCTTAAGAAAAAAGTGAATAACCAGCCTTATCCAAAAAGAATACAATTTAAACATTCCAGCAACTACACACATGTAAATACAAAAGAAAAACAATATAAACCTATTGTCTTACTATCATTGTACTTACAACTTGGAAACAGAAGATTAGAAAGCCAGGAGACAGAAAGATCACTTTCAGAGCCGAGAGGGTACAGACATAAGACAAAGAACAAAGAACTCACACACAAACTTCCCTCCACCCAGATTTGAAAAAGTCTTGTTTCCTGATTGGTCCTCTGGTCAGGTGTTTCAGGTTCCCTGTGTTAACCCTTTTACAGGTAAAAGGACATTAACCCTTAGATATCTGTTTATGACAGCCCCCTAATACATCAGAGGGTGGCACCCTGATACGTCAAGGGTGATATGTAACTCGTAATTATTGGTGTATAAAGATGTTTCTCAGAGGGAGTGTCTTTGTCCAGCCAAGGGGGCAGTAGAAAGTCCCACCACTCACTGAGCTGCGTCCATTGTCACAGGCATACATGTGCTAGTGTAACTATAGACGTTGATCCAGGGAGCTAGAACTGTGCTTTGCTGACAATAAATCCGACTAAGCCCCTTTGTACCTTAACAGATTTTATAGTCATTAGGCAGTTCGCTTGAGATCTGCTGTGCCAGCTATTTTTGCAGAGCTGGAACAACACACAGGGAGAACACACACAGCCAAACATCTGATGACAGCTCCCAGGTTCTACTATAAGGCCATCTTGGTCAGACTATATTTCCCATGAGCTACCAAAGTTTCCCCTCTTGGTGAGGTGTGAAGTTGAATCATCACAGTCATAAGGCCACAGTGCATCTTCGGAGATAAAATTTGGCTGGGGCATCTGGCTCATAGAGGAGAATGAGAGGTATTATAGCAGCATTTCAGACACTAAATATTTCTTTTTGATCAAAAACGTTTGGTTTTGGTGTTTTGGTTTTTCAATTAAAAAAATAATTTTCCACAGAAAGCAGAGATTGTCAGAAAAAAAAATTGATGGAGAATATTTGATCAATACTAATTTGGTGTCTCACTGTGCTCTTCTCTACTAACTCCTTCTGTATTATGTCCAAAAAACTTCCCTTCTCCAGTACCAGGAGGAATGACTGTTGCCTTGTATCTCAATATATTAGGTTCATCAATGGTGGACCTACTGACCAGTCCCATAGTAGTTTTGAGAGAATGGGAAGCTGGCCTTTATTTGTTGAGGACCCACAGCTGTGGAAATCTCTCCTCACAAAATTATATCACTGGCAGTCTTCAGGTCTAGGCATAAAACTAGTTCATTTGTTTTTTATTTTTGTTATTTACAGTGTGAGGTTCCATGGTTGTTGAGAGTTTTCAGCCTTGGTTCAATGCTAGCAATTCATCAGACATGTTGCCAACTAACTGTAAATGATGTGGTAGGGCATCCAAGTGTGTGTGTGTGTGTGAGAGAGAGAGAGAGAGAGAGAGAGAGATGATGATGATGGTTGATGTGTTAGGCATCCAAATGACTTCCTAGATTGTGTGTGTATATTAAAGGTTTCAATTCTTGTAGAGACAATATTCTTTAAAAACAATTACCAGTCCTGGTGTAAGAGCAGAGAAAAGGATGAACTTCAGAAAAACCACTGTATGGACAATAGCAACATGTAGGCGTTCATCATGAATCCAGCTCTAATTTATTTGCATATTTTAATTGTAGTACACACCAGCATCTCAGCCATATGAGTATGTGCTCTGTAGTTTTCATGAGTGCTAGACTCTATGCACATCTTTAGCATCATTCATCTCCTCAATTTTCTGCCCGATTACTGAAATATGGGAAGCATTTTGTGGGGGTGGCACATAAAGCCAGTGGCCGTTTTCATCATTCTGTCAAAGGCAGGGAAATAATCAAAGAGCTACAGCAGAAGAACAAATGGCCAAATATCTTTTGAAGCAGGAGGTTCCAACTCATTGGAACTCTGTTTATTACAGGCCATATGCCTGAGTGATTCCTGTAACAGACAACTGTGTCTGACTATGGAAACAATTATAAAATCACCTGTGATGCATGAGGCCTGATTTACTGTAATTGTGTATAATTGCCAGAGAACAAAGAGAATAAGAATGTAAGGACCTTGTGGCTAATTCCAGAGGGATTCCTTTAAAAAAATCATAGTACTTGTCTGAAGCTATTAATGTGCAGCACTAATTAGTTCACCAAAATAGCAGCAAAGTGTAAATAGTTCTGTTGAATCAGCAAATGTGTTAGATTAATACATAAAATCCTAGTGCTAGGAATCTTGTGAGTCATTTACCCAGAAACCAGACCTCCACAATATTTCTATGCTTTTTGCTTTTGTCCTGGGCTATTTTTTAATTGTTAGAGAAAAATTAACCCATTTTCAGGGAAGATAAGCAGTTGACTAACCGCACACAGAAAAGAGAAGTTACATACCCAGATATATTGTTTAAGTGAAGGATGACACTAGGGTGACCAGATGTCCCAATTTTATAGGGACAGTTCCGATATTTGGGGCTTTTTCTTATACAGGCACCTATTACCCCCCACCTCCATCCTGATTTTTCACATTTGCTATTTGGTCACCCTAGATGACACACAGAGAAATAGCACAATTTTTTTTTAATTTCCATGTATGGTAATACTAATTTTACCTCACATTTTTTAGAACTTTTCATCTGAAGATTCTCACACTGAAATACTAACTATACTCAGATTACTTATGGGTATGTCTATGCTGCAATGAAAGGTGTTACTGCATCACAGGTGATATAGCCATGCTAGCTTTAATCTAGCTCTCATGGCTAAAAATAGCAGTATAGTGTCAGATGCATGGGCTAGCAATGCGAATACACACCCAGCATCCCTGGTGTCCTTGTACAGCCTGTATAGAATCCAATGCCACCCCATCTACACTGCTCTTTTTAGCTTGTGCTAGTGTGGGTATGCGTACCAGAGTTGCAGTCGCCTCTCAGATTTCAGCGTAGGAATACCCTTGATAATAGATACACCTACTACAGCTAAAGTGCAATCACTTTGGGCCTAAAATCAGCAAATGCTATGCAACAGACTATGCCGACAGGTGAAGAAGAATATTGTGCCAAATTCTGCCTTGACATACAACCTGTCTAACACCATTGTCTTCATTAGAGTTGCACTGGGTATTAACAAGCCAAATATAGCTAACTGAAAGAGTTTAGTGATCAGAGGATCACACTAATCAAAACTAAAGGCCATTTGACATGTTTCTCAGGCTTTAGGGCCTTTGAAATAGATTAGGGTTTTTTGTAATCACATTATATTTGTTTAACTAAGTGATCCCAATGAAATGACATTTCAGGTTTCAAAGCTGACCTGGTACTGATTCAGCCCAATATAAGTGAGAAAGTATATTTACTTGCTGTCTAATGTTGTGTTTAAATTTCATGGTGCTGTATTGATGGTTACTATTGACAGATATATTTGGTTAATTTCTTACTGGTTATGAGTAATGTTTGCAATGCATGTTGTATAAATGAAGAGGGGAAAGGTCAAGAGAGCAGAGCATGACATTTAGATCCAGGGTGATTGGTGTGCTAGAGAAAGAGTGAAATGGGGAACATTGGGAATGGAAGAGCAGAGTAAGGAAACGAATGATGTAAAAAATCTTTTTCTGACTTAGCGTTTCATTGGTCTCCACACTGAATATCTCCTACCAAGAACATACAATGTTCAGAACTCAATTTCTATGCCTACAAACACCTTTCATTTGGGTGTTTTTGAAAAGGTTAATAGTCAAGCAAAGATGCATGCTATCCTGCAAACTCGGGATCTGTTCTAAAGCTATTTCAATAACAATTGTTTTACACTGTGCCCTATTTCTCTTACTTTCGCTCCTCCTGCCTCATCTTCTGCATATTTAGGGCCTATCTGCCTCTTCTTCCTTGCCCCGTGAGACCCATCCTGGGACCCTCTTTCATTTCAGCTATACCAGTGACTTTATGAGCAAGGGCTGCAGTAACTTCTGCCCCTTTGTCTTGTCCCTGGCCAAGCCTTTGCTGTGGTCCCTTGAACACAACTCACTGTGCCAGTACATGTAACTCAACCCACCTCACTCCAATTAAAATATATGGAAAACATTTTGTTTCCCAAGTGTCTTCTATTGTAGTTATTTACTCCTCTTTCATTTAACACCTTGAGCCCCTCTCCCTTATTTTTAATTTGTCAGCCTTTTCCCTGGCATTCTGTGTGTGTATTTAAGGTGGTTTTGCCTCTGTTTATATAGCTGAACTCCCGTAGCAGCACTTCATGCAAGGATGTGCTGTATAAATAAAATGAGTAATAGTGACAGGGAGGGCTGCCTATTAGATTTGAAACATTGTCACATGAAGTGCCAGGAAGTTATCTAACACATCCCTCTCTTGGACCTCATGGTAAGCTATTATAATGTGCTTCCAGTTCCTTAGTGCCAGTTGCCTCCCCCATCTTAGTTCAAAGGAAAGAAAAGGAGCTATGTAACTTTTTTCAAATGAAAATAATGATGTACATCTTCAGGTTTTGCAGAGAAAGCCCATGTTATCTAGCCTTTCTTCTCTTGTACCAATGAGGAAACCAGACACAGAAAGTCTGTTTCTCAGAGGTAAAAATCCCATTTTACTGATTTGTATTAAAATGTGCAGTTTTTGCCTCTGGGTTACATGAGGGTCCATTAATTATCCTGCTGTCTCTGAACCTATCTCCAAACAGTAGGGTGACCGCCTATTTCTAATAAAATTGCAGAGTTACAATTTTCCAGCTCACTGAGTTGCTAGTGTTTAAATATATTCAGAGGCCAGTGTCAGGCTGTCCTGCCTCCCCAGTGCTGAGCTGTATTGAGGAGAAAGACTAAGAAGGGAGCATATGGAGACAAAGAAAGGGAACAGGAGAGGAAAAGGAGAGAGAACATAAGTTAGGGCTGATGAACCTGCTAAATTACACAGGGCTAGATTAGAGTGATAAGGTGGGTGAGATAATATCTTTTTATTGGACTAATTTCTATTGCTGAGACAGAAGCCAATAAAAGATATTACCACACCCACCTTGCCTCTCTAATATCATGGGACCAGCACATCTACAACTACACTACATAGGGCTAGACGGTTCCTTTAGGCACAGCACTGGGCAAGGTGCATCATCCCAGGAGTAGCACAGAAGGCACTGTGTTCCAGAGACGCCTTGCAATTCCTCCCATGCTCTCCTCTTGTTCCAGAGGGAAGAAAGTTACTACAGCCCTTATTCATAAATTCCAAAGTCGGAAGGGACCATTGTGATCATCTAGTCTGACATCCTGTATAACACAGGCCATAGAACTTCTCCAAAATAATTCCTAGAGCAGATGTTTCAGAAAAACATCCAAACTTGATTTAAAAATTGTCAGCGATGGAGAATCCACCTCGACCATGGGTATATAGTTCCAATAATTAATTACTCTCACTGTTAAAAATTTACACCTTATTTCCAGTCTGAATTTATCTAGTTTCAATGCCCAGCCACTGGATCATGTGACACATTTCTCTGCTAAATTGAAGAGCTGATTATTACATATTTGTTCCCTTTGTAGGTACTTCTAATCTGTAATCTAGTCACCCCTTGACTTCCTCTTTGTTTAGCTAAAACAACAAGGAGTCCGGCGGCATCTGAAAGACTAAGAGAATTATTGGGGCATAAGCTTTTGTGGGTAAAAAGAAGTGAGGTTTTGTTACCCATGAAAGTTTATGCCCCAATAAATCTCTTAGTCTTTCAGGTGCCAGCGGACTCCTTGTTGTTTTAGTGGATACAGACTAACACAGCTACCCCTGAAACTTTGTTTAGCTAAATACACTGAGCTCCTTGGGTTTTGAAGAGGTGAAGAGTACTTCCCTGCTGTGTCTGGCCAGCTACTCTCACCTATGAGTGGGGGTGTAGTAGAACAGTCTACACCTTTAAGGGCCTGCAGAGCCAGAGAGCAGCAAGCCCTGACATAAGGACAAGCCCAGCAGGTAAGTGCTGGAAACACCCTGATCCAGCTAAGCAGCAGATAATGATTGACTTTGATCCCCAGCTAGAAGATATAAGTGAGGACTCGCCTCTGTGAGGAAGAGACAGGAGAGACAAACACTTCCCTGAGCAGCAGTAAGAGTATGCTGCAATGTGGCAGGTAGCTTCCTGGGATGGGCTGTACAAACCTCACACTGGGCCACAAGGGGTTAAGGACATACAGCCAGCCCCACCCTGCCACACCTGCAGCAAATGTTTCATCTGGTGGAGGGATTAAAAGACAGGGAAACAGCTCACCTGGTGGCAGACCTGGAAGATAGTAGACCTCCAATAGTGCAATGAGAAGGCTGAAATGTCTAAGATAACTACTCCCAAAGGGTTGAACATTGGTAATTCCTTTTTATTTTCTAGGTTTTGACTAAACCAGCAGGGGAAAGCCTTGGACTGAGCTGGCTTGGAGTCAGGGGGCAAGCTAGGAAGTGGCCCAGGGAGAGCAGCCTTGGTTGCCAGGTTGCTGTTAGACCCAAAAGGCACTGGTTCAGAGCCTGGTGGAACAGATGGGGCTGGGCTCATCTACCTACAACCCACCTGCTGGTCCCTGGTTGTAGCCCTGACCATTAGGCCAAACTTTCTGATCACCCCCTGAGTGAGGACCATTACCTCAAACCTCCTGAGACTAAGAGAGGGCTAGGACCCTGCAATATAGTCCAGGTTAGGACTATCCTCTTCTTTCTTAATTTTAACTTTATTTTTTTGCATTTGTTTGGCAAAAGAATAAAAAAGTCTGTGCTGAAAGCTAAAACAGAGTTGGGTGTGGCTGAATGTTTTGTCCCCAACCTGGTGGACAGGTCCACTAGACTACAGGAAAATAGTGGGGGATAGTGCAGATCCAAAGCTCTGCTCCCTCCTTGACTATTTGCTTGCTGGTAGGAGTATCTGGAGAGTAGGTCTGAACTGTGTAGTAGATCCAAAATCCAGATGGATTTTGCTTTGCCAAGTGTGTGGGAGGGTGCTTTGTGAATTCTATCACTTTGGTTTGGCTAAGACAAGGGCACAACTGAGTCCATAGTTTTCTTGCTACATGTCCCCTATTGAAATAGTTTGCCTTTGGCAGAGTGCGTCCTCTAAAATGAAGAGATCTCCTATCAGTTGGAAGACAGAACAGAGGGCAGTCAAGCAGGAGGGAGAAAATTGATGAGAGGGAGAGAGAAAAGTAATGAGGTTATTTAAATAAGGGATAAAAGAAAAAAGTGAAGACACCTGCAGTCATGTTACTATAGTTTGTCATCCTGATAAATCTGAGCAAAATTTCCTACTAGCCTTGCTCTGTGTAATATGGCAAATGTCTTAGGTTTTAATAATTTTATTGATACAATATCACATAACCCAGGCTCAATCAGTTTATTAATCAAAGATAGATTAGCACAATTCAGAAAGGCCAATACATTACAAACCAATCTGCAGAACAGTTTCACAGCACTTAGATATTTCAGTTTGTTTCAAAGTGCTAGCTCAACTCTACTCATACTATCCAAGATTTATCCACCAGTTTGTTCTTGTTGCTTATCTTGTTTTGAACATAGCATTTCAAAAGTCAGCATTGAGCCCTTTTTTGTTTGCAGTTGTCATGGATGTGACAAGTGGAGATGTATGAAGGGAGTCACACTGGAGCATATTGTTGCTGATGACTTAGTGATATGTGTGGAAGATTGAACAGTGGCAAACACAGTTTTGTTCAGACAGGATTTAGAGTAAATGTTGGTACGACTGAGGCTTTGATAGCTAATGGAGAAGAACCATTCACGCTAAAGGATACTGAAGGCAGAGAGCTTAGAAGAATGAGAGAATTTAAATACAGTGGTGCCCTCCTGAGTGATGTCCAGCCTCTTACCAAAGCTGCTTGGTGTAACTGTTGGAAGCTGATCCCAGTTCTGTGATAAAAAGATACCAATAAAGTTAAAAGGCAGAGTGTATAAAACTGTAATTCAACCCATCCTAATGTACAGAATAGAGTCCTGGTCAGCCACAAGACTAGGAATCCACCTTCTCTGCACTACAGAAATGAAGATGTTGAGATGGTCAAATGGTTGAACAATCCATGATAGGCAACAAAATGAGATTGTGATAGGGCATAATGTGAGTTGCCCCAATTGAAGACAAGTTGCGGGAGGCTAGGATGGTATGAACAACTCCATCAGAGACTCATCAGTTATAGGAGTAGGATGGCCCTTGCAATGGTCATGGACAGAAGATAACTAAGGAGGAGTCCAAGGATTTGGTATGTTGTCCAGATATCAACAGACCTTAAAAAGGCCCATCTGCACAACAGCCAGGTGTACAATCATACGTTTTGGAAGAAAGCTATAAAAGTCACTGATCCCAAATAAGGAAATAGCAATTAAGAAGATTTCAGAAGTCAGCAAAGCTTAGAGACATCTGTGCTAGCTATGCTTTGTACAGAGAGTGTGTTAGTAAAGCATCATCAACACCATCCATTTTATCCTGCTTTTTTTGGTATGCGTCTGCACCTAGCACTGAAATTACATCACTTCACATTTCCCTTGGTTGAACAACTTAGGATAAGTAAAAAGAATTCTGGGAAAAGTTTAACACAAATACAATTACAACTTTGCATAAGTACATAACATTCAGAAAATACATGATATACCTTTCTTGTTTACTACTAGATATTTTCTTATCTTAGGCGTTGTCTACACTAAAAGCTGGAGGTATGATTCCCCTGCTAATGTCCACATACTCTTACTAGCTCTTATAGTATAAATAGCAATGTAGCTGCAGTAGTACAGGTAGGAGTGGCATAGCTGTGCTGGGCTGAGTATACACTTGGGGCTTGGCTACATTTGAGAGTTACAGCGCTGGTGGTGGCTTTACAGCACTGTACCTTACTCCCCGTCCACACTGGCAAAGCACATGCAGTGCTGTATCTCCCTGGCTACAGTGCTGGTTGTACTCCACATGGACGAAATGGAATAAAGAGAACAGCGCTGGTGCTGCAGCGCTGGAGTGCCAGTGTAAACGGTGATTAATCTTACTAAGCTGTAACTGACCTCCGGAATTTTCCCATAATGCTTTTAACTAAAGAACTCTCTTTGTTTTGTTGTGAACTCGGGGCTTCCGGAGCTGCTTATCTAAAAAACAAACACAGCAATTGCTTGCTTGAACAGAGGCAGGCAGGGAATGTCCACAGCTGCCATTCCCTGCCTGCCTCTGCTCGAGCAAACAATTGCTGTGTTTGTTTTTTAGATAAGCAGCTCCGGGAGCCCCGAGTTCACAACAAAACAAAGAGAGTTCTTTAGTTAAAAGCATTATGGGAAAATTCCAAAGGTCAGTTACAGCGTAGTAAGATTAATCACCGTTTACACTGGCACTCCAGCACTGCAGCACCAGCGCTGTTCTCTTTATTCCTCTCGTCCATGTGGAGTACAACCAGCACGGTAGCCAGGGAGATACAGAGCTGTATGTGCCTTGCCAGTGTGGATGGGGAGTAAGTTACAACGCTGTAAAGACACCACCAGCGCTGTAACTCTCAAGTGTAGCCAACCCCCTAGTGTTTGCTTGAGGAGAGAACCAGCATGGTGGGCAGGGTGAAGGGAGTCCGTCAGAGCAGCTGCTTATCTGGTCTGAAGGCTATTTGCATTTAAGAGTGAATGAGAGAGGGGTGGGGGAAGTGGTCGAAATTTGCAAGGCAGGGAGCTGACACAGTGTCAGCTCCAAAAATCCACTCTCTCTCTGTCCCCTATGCTCCCTGTCACACTCCACCCCACCCCTCTCTTTTGAAAAGCATGTTGCAGCCACTTGAATGCTGGGATAGCTGCCCATAATGCACAGCTCCCAATGCCGCTGCAAATGTGGCCACACTGCAGCACTGGTAGCTGTCAGTGTGGCCACACTGCAGCGCTTTCCCTACACAGCTGTACGAAGACAGCTTTAACTCCCAGCGCTGTACAGCTGCAAGTGTAGCCAAACCCTTGGTTTCAGGCCCGTTTGTACTCTGCACAGCCCATCCATGACTTTGCTGCTGCTAGCAATGTTACCCTAGTAACAGTGCTATTTATACTCCTACTAGTTCCATGATAGCTAGTGCAAGTATTTTTACACAAGCAGAGAAATCACATCTCTAGCTCCTAGTATAGACGTAACTACCCTGGGCTAAGAGAACAAGGTCTTTTAGCTCAGATGGTAGGATCTCATGTATTAATATCCAGAGGTTCCAGGTTCTATCCCTGATGCTGACAGCTCACCTATGGGCATCTATGCTATGCATGTATTTGCCAAACTGCAGCAACAAGTATGTTCTCTCCCAAAACTGTTCAGGCAGATCTGAGAAAACTTTTTCTTCTCTCCCTCACAAGCACACACAAATGGTGTCTAACATTTCAACATTGGTGTCTGGTTTCATAGTTCAGTTATTTTTTATGTAAAGACATTTGGAGTTTGACAGACTTTATAGTGCAAATGCAGAAAAGGAATCACCTAATAATGTGGGCTAGAAACCAGATGAAAGTATTGGGATGACTAATTGCTATATATTCCATACAACTCTGTATGAAACAGCAAGAGACCTCAGCAAACCGCATTGCACAGGAGTATACTGATGGCCTAGGAATAACACTGGAAATGCAGAAGAATATTTTTAAATCCTATTGAGTAATTCTATAACTTTTAAAAAAAAAGTTAGCAGTTTGGTTATTAACTGCCTGGAGGATTTAAATGAAGCGTCTTCCCCTTCCCTTCCCTCCTCCTTCCCCAGAAAAAAAAAAAAACTTACCAAATGACTGAACTGAAATACACAACTTAACTGAGCAATTATGCTTTACAATTTCCTGTAAACACTTTGAATTCTATTGTCCTTTCTGGCCAGGTAGGACCAGCGTGTGATGAAGCTGGGCACAGGAGAGCAGCTGTGCAGGGTACACAAAAATTTGCTTCTGTTTGCACAGCCCCACAGAAGATGGTCAAAATGGTAGTGCTTCCCTGAGCATAGGGCTGCTCAGGGCTGGTACCACTGCCTGACCTAGACTCACCAGAGAGGCAAGGCCAAAGAACTGTTTATTCTCCAGGCACCCAGCAAAGGCACTCCCATGTGAAGCTACACATGCACTCAGTCCCACAGTTACCTGACTTCAATGGGAGGTGAGGACTTTCAGTACATTGCAGGGTCAAGCCCTAAAATGCTAGGCAGCAGCAGTGAGAGCTTCTTTGCAGGGTTCTTCCAATGTGCTTCAACCTTGACCTGCAGGTAACAGGTATCACCCTATGAGAGAGAGAGAGAGAGGGTAGGTCAGTGTCCACACTCATTCATTCCTTAGCAAGACTGCTAGCAAAAGTGCCAGCTCTCAGAAGCTGCAATTTGGCACCTGTGTCATTTAAAATCTGCCTGAGTGTTATGACTTCATCATATTCCTGTAGGCAAACCACTGCCCTGCACGCATCCCTGCTTACTGTATCTGTCTGCTACCATACAGAGATTCACCAAAGGTGGTGTGTGTGAGCTGCTTGGGATAGATTTATGATATAGTTGCAAAGCGCCTAGGAGTCTCTCATTTATTTTAAGACAGACTGATATTGCACATCTCTTTGAGGGTGACTAATGTTGAAGGTGGATGGCTGTCAGAGGCGCAGTTATTTTTTCATTTTTGATAAATACACAATTACAATAGTTCTAGTTTTAAGGTGTGGTGGGTTGTGGTTTTTTCCAGTGGTTGACAAAGGTTAGCTATCAGAACACAGGCAAATGATGCCCATTTCCAATCTCAGTTCTCCCTCACAGTTACATTTATAATGAAACACAAAATCTCAGAACAGTAACGGAAGAAACATTTAGCATCTTAAAAATGAGCTTTAGGTTGCTTTGAAAAATCTGATTGCCCATTATTATGCAACCTTTCTAAGAGATGTACAATATTTCTGGCATATTGTGGTACTATTATGCAGTATTCTTCTGAGCCTTGCTCAGAAATGTGAATAATCTGTAGCTGGAGAGACTGAAACATGGCATTACAGATCAAGAAGAACTGTTGTATTTGGAAGATCTTTCTTATGTGAGAAAATCTTCAATTTATGCTATAAATAGAAAATGAGGCTACTTGACCAAAACATTTTTAAAGAGATACTGTTAAAGCTGGTGGCATAAAATATGACCTATTTTGTTTTTTCTTTAAACTCTTAGAGTTTGCAAACTCCACATCTCCACATACGCACAAAATGCCTCAATGTTTTCACTGTACAGGGCCAGATTCTACCCTTTTAACTCACATTACATAACACCTTCTTCTGCAATCATTACTGTTTAACATTTATACTGTGGTAGTTCCTAGAAATCTCAACCAGGCCTCGACCCCATCATGCTAGGTGTTGTACAAATATATAATAACAGTCTTCAACCCAAAGAGCTTATAAGTAGCATTTTTGATTGAAATGGGAATGTTCAGAGCATGGTGCTACTCAATATGAATAAGGGTGACAGAGTCTGACCCTAAGAGTACGTCTGTACAGCAATCAGGAAGTGTGACTGAAGTAAGTGTGGACATACCCATGCTAGCTTTGATTGAACCAGCTTGCTAAAAATAACCGTGTAGTCATAGAAGGTTGGGCTAGCCACCCCAGTATGCAGGGTCCCAGGCAGGATTGTACTCAGGCAGCTAACCCATGATGCCATGGCTACATTGAACTAGCTCACTAAAAATAGAAATTCAGACTAGCTCAGGTATGCCTACACATGCCACAATCACACCGCTGGTTGCAGTATCGATGCACTGTAAGTATCAGCCACTGAGAACCCATGATTAACCCCACAAATGGGTATACACACATGCTGTAGAAGGAGATGGACAGATTCTGATACACTGATGTAAATCTGTTGCAATTCCTTCGAGGTTGATGGAGTTACTCTTGATTTTACGCTGGAATAAATGAGATTAGAAGCTGTCTCCAGTCTGATAAGGGAGCAGATTTCCATTTCAGGCTTCCAAGGGGCTTACAGCAGTAAATCAAACAGTTTTTTTAGTTATGAAAAATGTTTCCAATTTTTTTTAAAGAACATAAAATAAATTAACAAATGGCACTTTCAAGCTACGGTGGATGTAATAATTACAAATGGATTTAAATTATGTGAAGCACAAATTGTTCATTGCATTTTTTTTCCAGTGCTAATATGGCTCACTGTTTCTGGCCTCTGCAGGCATCATCTTTGACGGATGCAAGTTAAATTCTGTGCCTCTCGAGAGGAAGAAGGCAATTTCATTGCAGTTGGGTCTTCTGCAGACAGCAACAGCTATAAAATCATTAGTCATACCAGTTAATCACAGAAGTCCTAACTGCATTAGTGGAAGACTGAGCAGAGACAGATTGCTGCTGGTTTTGGTTATGTTATCTACTGTCCATATTTATTTCTAATATCAGACAAGGCTTTACTGACATCACATATAGATTCAGAAATCACAAGCAAGAGGAATTTTCTTCCTGTGAGATTCTCCGTTTAGATAGTTTGAATTTCTCTATTAGATTTTCTTTTTAGTGGATCTTATTAAATATTTCCCTGCAATTGTTAATACATCTCATTTCTAGCAGACTGATTATTGTCTCTTTTCTTTCTCTGTACTTTTAAATTTATTGAACGCTTTGGTTGGGTAGCATATTTTTCTTCTTCTAGTAGCTAGGCCATTGCTATTTCCTGCTATTTCTTAACTTTTGCTTGTGGAAACATTTTTTTTCTTGCTTCTGAGCAGAGGACGATCATACAAGAGGTCTGTCCTCTCATGTACAGAAAGCTCATTGAAGGAGAAGTCTGCACAGAGCCCAGCACAATAGGTTTGTGATCCTGAGTGGGGCCTCTGGATGCTACTATTATATAAAATAATATCAACCTGAGGAGGGGGTCATGCAATAGCAGCATGCAAGAGGATGTGTAGAACTCTTTACTATCACCATCCTATTTTAAGGTCATTTAATCTATTTGTTGTAATAGTATTTTGAGTTTCATCCCAAGATCTCAACGCACTTTACAAGCCACACATACAGGGCTAGGTTGTCCTCACTCCTTGTGTAGGTGAAGGAGGAAGAAAGGGCCTTAGGAGCCTTCCTTTTCCCACTATGACCTTATCCCCACATGCAAAGGCCAAGGCCAACCACTAAAGACTGTTTCCTGCTGTTACTCCTGGGAGTGTAAATCACTCCAGATGGGGCAAGGCCATGCAGTGGCCAGCACAGCTGGCAATGCCAGGAGAGGAGCACTTCGCATTATCCCAGAACTGGTGCAGCAAGCACATTTCCTCTATGTGGCAGGGCTCTCTGAAAGAAAATTTGCCTTTTGAGGTACGTTCCTACCCAGAGTTCTTCCCAGGCAGCTCATTTCTATGTTGCCTCCAGTGCAGGCCTACGTGTAGATGACATCGTCTAGCCCAAAATGTTGTTGTAACCACAAGCTGAGGGGGAGAGAGGTTATGTGACGTGTATGATACACATAATCTGCCTAAAATCAAAACAGCAAAGGCTTTACCATCATATGAGTGAGCTTGTTGTCTTTACATAACAAAGAATTGAGTTTAAAAGGCCTTGCTGAGGCACTGGATTTTAACACCATTCCCCAGAAATAAAGAAGGTAATAACACACACACTGCACAGATGGAACAAGTCAGAGAAGAAATATCCCCAATTAAACAGACAAAATGTACATCCATGCAGTAGAAGCTGAAATGATGACCATAGGAAATAAAGTGAATGCAATGATACAGGAGAAACTTGTATATAACTGCAACATTAATTACCTAATGGGGCAAAACTGGTAATTCAAAGCATTGCTGCTGGTAGTTCAAGCTAAGAATAATCAGGAGACCAAGACACTGAGCTCCAAATATCTATTTGAAAAAAAATCTGCTCCCAGTTTTTTTCTCTTCTTTTGCTACTTGTGTTTGTTCAGAACCTCTGTTTTTCACAAATTTGTTTTTCTCAGGACTGGCCCTTATGTAACAGACAGGTCTAGAACACGATTCAGCTTGTCACTGTCTTTCTCTTGTTTGTTTACCCACAACTATTCCTTAAGTTGTTTTGTATACAGTCACTTTCTGCTTGGTAGAGATGTAAGCAGGGTTTGAATGAGCTCTCCCCTGACATCTAGTGATAAGCTGGGGAGGACAACTTCAGGAGCCAACTGTGTTTGCATGGGCACACCCACTCTGCCTAGGTGAGCAGCAAATGGAGCTGCTTTGCCTAAATTATCACTTTTGGTGGGTGTTGGATTGCAAATCACTTTGCTATTGGGTGCAGGGGTAATAAGGGATTATTATCTTTGTTGTGTCAATCAAGGGCAGCAGAACTGTTCACCCTCAACTGAACTGTGCTTGGTAGGTAGGGGTGCCAAAGCCTAGTAGAGAGCAGAGGGTTGGGGGAGGTGTTTGTGCCTGGTGGTGTGGGCTCCGTCTAAGGGTCCTACACGCCATTTGACCCTCCCCTTCTCCATTGTGTAATGGTAGAACTAATTCATCATCGTTGGCAACCCCTCGAGGTAAAGGATGATCTCTTTCACAGGTTTTATTTTTCATGGGTACTTTGGTGACTGAATAGTCCAATCCTTGAGCCAGAGGCTCATTGGCAGACATTGCAGGTGTTGCTGGAAGACAGGATTGGGCCACAATTGTTGCATGATAGTTATCTTTCCTTTCTTTTCTGGTTCTTTTCTGCGACTGGGGCAAGGCAATTTTCCTCAAAAGCGGATGTTCCCTCTCTGACAAATCTTCCCCAGTTATCGTTGTCTTGAGCTGCTGTTTCTCAACGTGTGGTGTAAATGCCACATCTTTTGATGTTTATCTTGAGGGTATCTTTAAAGCCTTTCTTTTGGCCTCCCTGTTTCCTTTCTCGTTTGGGAAAACAGTTGTTGTTTTGGTAAGTGTGTCAGGCCTGTGCCTGCTCCATCTCAGCTGCTGCTGGATAATCAGGGCCACAACACTGAAGATGTTACTGACATTAACGTGATGATCCTCCCACACTGTGTTGAGGATCTTTCGAAGAAAGTGCTGTTGCTAGCATTCCAGGTTTTTCTGGTGTTTTCTGTAGGTCACCCAAGTCTCACAGCCATAGAGGAGAGTTGGGATTACCACTGCTTTATAAACTAAATGTCTAGTATGTGTTCTGATGTTGGGATTGTTGAACACCTGGTGAGACAGTCTGCCAAAGGCAAGGCTGGTGGAGCAGATTCTGTGCTGAATCAAGACATCTATGTCTGCCCTCTGTGAGAGATGGCTGGCAAGATAGGTAAAGTATTCTACATTTTCCAGTTCTTCTTTGTCAATGTAGATCTTCCTTGCTGGGTCTGATGATTGACTGTGGACTGCTGGTGGAGAACTTTTGTTTTGATGATGTTCAGAGTTAGCTCTAGGCTTTTGTAAGCTACAGAGAAGCTGTTTGTAGACCCTCCTTGGAATGTGCAACTACAGAACAATCATCTGCACATTGGAGTTTGGTTATTGTTGCCAATATTACTTAGTTCTGGCGCGGAGATGAGGAAGGTTGAAGAGGTTGACGTCAGTTCAATATTGGATGCCAATGTCCTGTGGTAGATGGTCTTGGGTTAGTGTTTTCATTGCTGCTAAGAAAATGAGGAAAAGGGTGGGTGCCAATACACAGCCTTGTTTTACGCCACTTCGGATGACAAAGGACTCAGAGGTAGAGCCACTGCACAGTCATCTGGTTGTGGAAGAGTCTTACAATGGTGATAAATTTGTGTGGGCAGCCAAACTTTTACATGATTTTCCACAGAGCCTCGTGGTTGACACAGTCAAAGGCTTTGGTCAGGTGGCTAAAGGCCATATACAGCTACTGGTGTTGTTCGTGACATTTTTCCCGGATTTTCCTGGCTGCAAAAATCATGTCTCTGGTGCCTCATGATGGTCTGAAGCTGTGCTGGGACTCTAGAAGTACTTTCCCTGCAAGAGGGAGCAGGAGATTCAGTAAGATTCTAGCAAGAATCTTCCCAGTGATGGAGAGGAAGGCAATACCTCGATAGTTGCCACAGTCAGCCCTGTCTCCCATTCTGAAAATGGTGATGATGTTAACAGTATGTAAGTGGGCAGGGATTTCTTCGGTGTGCCAGATTTTGAGAAGCAGCAAGAGAAGCTTGTTAGAGTTTCTCACCTCACTTTCAGTACTTCAGATGGTATGCCATCAGGACCTGGTGCTTTGTTATTCTTCATTTGTTTAATTGCTTTGCAGACCTCCTCAGGTGTCAGGTTGTAAGGATCAGAGGGGTAGCCATGTTAGTCTGGATCTGTAAAAAGCACCAAAGAGTCCTGTGGCACCTTATAGACTAACAGATGTATTGAAGCATAAGCTTTCGTGAGTGAATATCCACTTCATCAGACACATGTTGGCAAGAGTTTCCCAGATTGCGTGCTGAGGGATGGAGTCATTGGTGTTGCAGTCACAGTTGAGTCTCGATTTAGAAGCTTTTGGTAGTGTTCCTTCCAGCGCTCTTTGATGGATTCGTTATCTTTGAGAAAGATGCTACCATCTTCGGATATGAGGTGTGAGGCCACATGACCTTGATCCATACATAATCTTTGTCTCACAAAGGAAGTTTCACATTTCATGTCTGTCAGCGAATGTTTGGATTTATTTTGCTTTGTCCTCCCACCATTTGTTTTTGACATCTCGGATCCTCCTTTTAACTTCAGCTTTGAGCTGATAGAAAGAGCTCTGCTTCTGACTGGATAGTGGTTGGTTTTGCCAGTGGCAGAAAACTTTTTCTCTTCTGCTCCAAAAGGGTTGTAATCTCAATGTTGTTGTTGTCAAACCAGTTCTGATGGCAGCGGGTAGTAAGGTCAATGCATTTCTCACAAGTCTCATGGATGTTCTGTTTTAGGGCTTCCCAGTCTTCAATGACACTTGTGTTTGTCATTTCCACGTTGTGCATGTGGTAAGTTTTTCACTGAGGAGTGTTTGGAAGTTCTTTTGGTGCGCTGAGGATTGAAGTCTTTGGATGTTGTGTTGCTGTCTATGTGATTTGGATTGCTTTCTATGTTTTGGTGCAATCCTGATGAACATTACAGATCTCACCAGGTGGTGGTCAGTCCAGCAATTATCAGCTCCTCTCATGACACAGGTAATTTGGACATCTTAGATCCTGTGTTCTTAAATGACATAGTCGAGGAAATTCCATTGTTTTGAACGGGGGTGTTGCCAAGTTGTTTTGTACTGGTTGCTTTGTCTGAAGATTGTGTTTGTTATCACAAGGTCATGCTATGCATATTTGCTAAGTAGAAGGATGCCATTGCAATTGGTCTTGCCCACTGTTTCCTTCCCAATGGTTCTATTCTATATGTTAGAATCTTAGCCAACTCTTGCGTTAAAGTCCCCTAAAAGGATTATCTTATCTGTTTTTAGCAAGGATGACAAAATTTTATCAAGGTCAGTGTAGAAGGATTCTTTCTTTTCTTCTTCAGCGTCAAGTGTTGGCGCATATGCACTCATGATAGTGGCAAATGACTTATTGACCAATTGGATGCAGAGGATCATAAGGCACTTGTTGAGGCCGATGTGGAGCTCAGTCAGGCAATTGACTAGAAGGTTCTTGCTTGCAAAGCCAACACCTTGTATTTGCCTGTCTCTTGGTGGTTTTCCTTTCCAGAAGAAAGTGTAACCACCGCCCTCTTCCCTCAAGTAGCCTTCATCTGCACAGCTTGTTTTGCTCAGAGCAACGATGTTGATGTTGCACCTTGAAAGTTCTCGGGCAACAATTGCTGTTCTGCATTTGGGTCTTTCATTTTTTGATTCGTCTAGTAGGGTACAGATGTTGCAAATTGCAAGAAATTTTTTTAGGTTTTTGACAGCATTGGGAGTGATCCCTCTGGACACGATTATCCAGTCAGGTATAGTGGGAGAGCCTATGTTTGGAGAACCTTTTCTATTCCCTTCCCCATATGGGATGAGCAAAGAAGTTCCTACAAAGGCTTGCTCAGTCATGTCCACTGCTGCTGAAAATGCTCCTCTATCCCCAGTCCAGAGGCACATGATGACCATCTTGTGGTCACCGCCTGCATGTAGATCTGTGACTAGGGACTCCTGGTGATCACTTCACCTATACCCGTCACCACTCATCACTGCAGGACTTTTAGGGGTAGGGGTGGGGAAAAAGTTCTTCATATGAAAGAAAATTGTGCATGAGTAGTTTAACATGGGGGAGCTGATGCGCACCAGCAGTCACACAAATCTTGCCAGAAGAGGCATCTATGTTCAGTGGAAAGGAGATGCAAGATGACAGGGGGTTTCTCCTCCATTGCATCTGCCTTCGCAGCCATTGAGAGGTGGTCTTGCTTCATCTGGATGTTCTGCCATTGAGGTCTTATACTGGGTTGTGTTGGGCTGCACTTTGTCTGGTACCTTGCCTTCAATCTTAAGTATATGCAAGCTTCTCCACCACATCAAAGTGGCAGCCGAAGGAGAAGAGGAGAACTATTTAAGACTCAATTGAGTCTTTTGTTGCAGATCAGTAGAGCTGATATCACAGAAAATCAGGTCTAAGCATTAGGCCTGCTATGGGACAGTGTCTCTCATGAGAGACTGCCCAACTGCACTAGCAATAAGGCTTCCCCACTAACAGCTGAAATCACTGAAAGTTGTGTTAAGTGGTGAGACCTCAAGACATGCCAGCAGAACAGCTGGCAGAGCGAGCAAGGTGCTTTCTCTCCTTCCCTCTTCCCCTCCACCCCCTCAGGGTGAGAGATGAACTCGTACGAAAGCACCTCTGAATTCTGGGTCTCCACTGACCAAGGACAGCAACAGTGAGAGGGGTACAGTGGAGGAAGAAGGCAGAGGCATGTTAAAGGAGCTTTTGTTTGTTGGATGTTCCCACAAGGTGAGAACCTGAGGCAAAGAAGATTGCCCAATATGCTCTGGGGTGGCCAAAACTGCCAGAATAAATTCTAAAGAACCTGAAAAGCTCGAATTCAACCAGGCAAAGGGCTACTACTGTAGGTTAGTGAAGTCTGGAATCTCAAATTTTCTTTTTCCACCACAATGCAGTGTGACAGATCAGTAGTCCCTATGATTCCATGATGATGTACACCATTGCCATATATAACTTCATGGTGATAGCAAGGTTAGAACTCATTTCTCCCACCTCCAAAAGGCATAGGCCTTTAGCACTTGAGCTCAAGACAAATCTCTCTTAGGAACCAAGACCCCATGACAAATAATTGCGTTGTTCTGATTTTCAGTATAGTCAGTTCACAGAAGAGATTTGTGCAATCACAGGGATATGAGAAGCCCAGATGAGGATTTTTTTTAAAAAGGAAAGTGTAATGTGACACTAGGTAACTTTTTTGCAGCTAAGGCAATGCATCTTCTCTTCTCACACTTGTGCACTGGATATGTTATTGGTTACATTAAGTGCCACATTTCGATGGTTTGCGTAGTCCCTGAGTAATGATTAAGTATTTCTTTTTAAAAAAATGGAAATTGACTTTACATTTATGTTGATGTACATTTCAGTTGCCAAGAAAAGAGCAATTTGGCTGAAGGAGCCAACAAAATCTGTTCGATAGCTGTTCATTGGCTACAACACACAGAGCTTATTGCCCACATACTGTACTCCCTTAATTACTGAAAAAACATTTCAAAAACATTAATAACTGGTACAGTTGTTACACCCACACTTGGTGATTCAGACACACAGATGAGGCCCGAGGAGAGATTTAAGCTGTGTGGGCCAAACAGATACATGCCAATACTTAGTCCAATAAAGTTGTCCTTTTGGCAATATGAAGGATAATCTTGGAGGAAGACTATGACAGGGTCTATCTAGTAGGTTCCACATACTGTGGTACAGTAAGTTATATAGGAGTACCTCCTCACTGGGTTCACATGAAAGGCTGCAACACAAACCTCTGTCTGATGTCAGTGATGTTGATTAAAGTCAAATAATATTTAGTCCAGGAGTTGTGCTGTGCTGCTGCTAGAGAGGATTCTAAGAATAACGAGTGTCCATTTGGTTTAGATGAATTTCCAGTCAGTCTTTTCTGAGAGCAGAGCAAAGGCAATCTGTTGTTAGTCAGATGCGATGCAGGCAGGTGGTGATCAAACAGGAGCTGTATCAAATGTAGTGCAGATGATAGTTGTGCTGCTGCTGACTGATGAATTTAATAGGCAGCAGGATTAAAACAAGCAAAAGGAAGTATTTCTTCATACAATTTCTTCAGTCTGTGGAACTCTTTGCCAGAGGATGTTGTGAAGGTCAAGACTACAACAGGTTTCAAAAAAGAACTATCCTCCATGAATTTATTTAGGTGCATCAATGGCTGCTAGCCAGGATGGGCAGCGATGGTGTCCCTAATCTGTTTGCCAGAAGTTGGGAATGGGTGACAGGGAATTACCTGTTCTGTTCTTTCCCCCGGGACACCTGGCATTGGCCACTGTCCGAAGAGAGGATGCTGGGTTAGATTGGACCTTTGGTCTCAGCCAGTATGGCCATTCTATATTCTTATATGAATTTAGGGTTGCATGTAACACTGGTGTTCCTGAAGCTGTAGTGGCAGGGTAGATAGCCAGCATTAGACATTCATGTTGTCTGATATATTTACATGTAGCATTTCTCCTTTTATTTATATTTTCTTTGGGCCAGATTCTGCCACCCTTTCTCACACCAAATTGTACCTTTCTCTGTGAGTAGTTTCATTGATTTCAGTGGAGTCACACTAGCTATACAGTTGGCCTTGGGTGTTTTAGTCATATACATGTTACAAGGCAATAAGTGACAACTATATGCCAACTTTCGTCCAAAAATCATAAAGTAATCCCAACACTTGTTTAGTAATTATGAGTCTGCTCCTGCTCCATACAGTTCAGTGGCAAAATTTCTTTTGACTTCAGTGATTCAGGATTTAGCTTGATATCCATAGGCACCACGTCACCCATTAAGCAACAAAGCCACATCTGGGGTAGAATGGGCCTTTTAAACAGCATACAACAATGCTACACAACAGTTCAGGGCAGGAATGTGAAAATCGTAATGCCACAATGTTGGTGCTACGTCAAATTGGTTGGGAATTTTGTCAGAAAATGCTGATTCATCAAAACCAAAACTTTAAGTGGAAATGTATCTGTTTTGGCAAAACGGATACATCAGAAAGGCTTCTGAAATCCAGGATGAATTTCTGGTCAGAATGAGACCCCAGAACAGCCAAGTGGTCAGGGCACTCACTCATTCAAGCTGAGTGCCCTAACCTCCAGGTGGGATGTCTCCCTGCCCAATTTTTCATGGAAAAAATTGGAAGGGTCTTGATTTCACCCAGAGAGAAAGCAAACCAAAGGCCAAAACCTTGAAATTTTTCATGAAATGGAATTCTTGTTTTCTGGCTGACCCTAGTGCCAGCAGCCTTCTAGAAACAGAACCCAGGCAAGACTGAGGGAGATTGGGCAAGGAATGTAAACCCCATGAGTGGTATCAAGCCCAGCTTTGCAGAGGTTCCTTACACAGCCACGTGTAGGTGGAGCAAGAAGAAATAATGGTAGGTCAGATGAGGAGAGAGTGCAGGGTTAGAGGATCCTCCCTTATATGGATTCTTCAGTGCTTTTCCCGTGTGAAATGTGTGGCAGGGTAGCTTCTGTGAAGCGGCTCTGTTGTCACTCTGGGTGTGTGCGAGAGCCTCTAAACAGGCCATAGACAATTTATTTATGCTGAGCACTGGGGAATGAATTAAGTAGAATGCAGTTACCCAAGTGGAATTTGGACAGGACACCATGACTAACCACACTTTCCGTTACAAAAAATGCCATCAGGATATTAATCAGTGACATGCTGAGGAAGGAAGTCACAATGTCAGGCATCACTGACTGGCTAATTCTATATTACTCCCAAAATTCTATTACATCACTCCAAGAATTATCAATTAGGTGCGATGGTGTTCAAGGTGGGATAGTGCTCAAGACTGCAACTCTCTGCTCTTGTTCTACACAGGTAGTTCACATATTCATTGGGTACCTGCAATCAGCTGAGTACAGTATTTTAATATTCAGCCATGTCATATACATATAATGCATTGCCTAACACAACCTCTAAATGCAGTCATTATTTTAAATTCCAGGCTAATTGCCAGCAAAGCCGCATACAGTACCTATGATTTAGTGTGTGAGTGTTTGCAGATATGGCTAATATTTTTCAAATCCTGCTATATCTTTTGAAATTGGCAGTCTCACATATGTTTTCTTAAGATGCAGGTTGCCTGAATTTCTAATACATCTGCTTTTGTTTGTACATCATTTCATAGGTCATGTTTAACCTAGTTCTGGGGAGCATGCGCCACACTACAGAGATTACATAATGCACATGGCTTATTATAGCTATATAAATATTTCCCATATAGTAAAAAACTCTGGCATTTTCTGTTTTACAGTTATCAGTGAGACTCAATGTATCTCTCAGGGTAGGTCCACATTTACAGGGGTATGTAGAGTACAGATACTGCATGCCCAGCTAGCCCAGGTATAAATAGTGGAGTAGATGGTGAGGCACTGATTAGGCATGTAGAGCGCCTTACATGCCTGAATGCTAGGGTATGTACCCTACACATCTAAGCAGTGCATCCCACATCTTCACTGCTACTTTTAGCAGTATAGTGTCCCACTGCCTCTCTGCTGCTGGAACCTTTCCCAGCCTCAGTGAAAGGAAAGCCTCTGGCAGAGGAGAGGCAGTAGGGAAAGGGACCAGCATCTCCCCACTGCAGAATCCTTTGCCACTGTCAGAACCTTTCACTGATGTGAGTAGCTACATGTACCCTACACACTGCCGCAAGCATAGACAAGGTGTCATATTCAGATATGCCTGGTTTTTATTTTCAGTTGATCTCTATTGCCATTTTTATCATCTCATTGTTTTACTATTATTATTATTATTTATTACTATCATCATAATGCTTAGGAGACCTAGTAATGGACCAGGACACTGATGTGATAAGTGCTGTACGAACACAGAACAAAAATGTAGTTCATAACCCATTCATTCAAACAGCTCTTTGGGGTAACTCTTACTGTTAAACACTAAGAAAAAAACATTTTGAAACACACACAAAGTTGGGAATTGAATATTACTCAGATCACAGCTTTCATCCAAGTCATGTTGCTATTGGTATTAACTACATCACAGAATAATCATATATTATGCATTTATGATGTCACCAGAAGCATACTAAATTTTATCCTTGTAAATTATTGTAGCCCATCTGCAGATTGCCTTTGGCACTATTTAACTACTTGAACACTTAACACAGGGTGTATATGGCCTTCTGTGGGCCTCTCTACACAGGGATGAACTTCACCCTATAAGACTGAAGGATTCCTATACAGTGAATCCTACAGCTCCACCTTTTCTGTATCCATAAACTGATGCACACAGAATGGTTTTATTTTCACCTGCGTATTGCCTTCCTGACTCTTAGATGCAACAGAGGTGCACACAAAATGCTTCTGTGTTAACATGAATTACTGCTTAGCTATTTACCCAGTTATTTTGCTTTGAAATTATTGGTGGCAGCACAGATCTGTTTCTCTCTGCTCTTGCCCAAGATTTATAGATCTGCTCTTGGATTACATCCCACCCTCTGTGTTCTAACCTGAAGCTGAGCATGGCAATAATTAAAAGTAGACAAGTGTGCCAAGCTCAAGGCAAGAGGTTAGTGAGGAGATAGTTTTCATTTTTTTAATTTTTGTATGTTGAATCTTTATCAAAGGTTGGGTTTGTCTTCACTAGCAAGTTAACAGGAGACAGCTCAAATGTTCCTGTTAGCTCTACTCCAGTCCACACACCAAAGCTGTGTCACTTGTTTGTGGGAGTGATTAGGGATATAGGGTAGGCTTGAAGTGAATTTTCCTTGGCAGCCATCGGCATAACCTATCTATTATGGAGCATAGGATAGCTCTGTAGTAGTCCTCTATTGTTATGTCAGTCTTCCAGTGCTTTACTACAATATCCTAGGCTGCTTTGCCCTGTGGTCTTTTCTTGCCATCTACCTATACCCCATTTTGTGATGGGAAGTCACCTTCCACTGCATATTCCTGCTTGGCATTCATTCCCCACATTTGCACTCAGGTTCCACCAGCAGCAACTCTACTCATCCATCTCCAATACAGAGCTCTGTTGTGTGAGAATGTAACCAAGGAGTCATTGTATCTGTGTGCTGTCAGCTGGCCAAAGGCCAACACCTAGGTACTGGTAGATCTCTGGTGAGATGCTAATGAGGCCTAGAACTGTGGGAGCAAGAAGCAAAATGCCAAGCTGTATGATGACATTTCAACAAAGCTGGCAGAGCGTGGAATCCAATTAATTTGACCTGAATGTCAGGAGAAAATCAAAAGGATTAAGATGCTCTTCAATAAAGGACCATAGCTTCCAGTCTGGTCATTCCTCCAGGATGCACCTGTACTATGATGAGATGGATGATGTCATTAGCATTGCCCCAAGTACAGACCCCCTATTTTACAAAGGGAAGTTTAAGAACTCCAGGTAGGGCCTTGGGTCAGGTGGACAGCAGGAAACATACAGAACTTGAGGTCAGTGAGTTGGAGTGAGAGGAACCAGCGACTTGTATTCCTGTGCCCAACCAGTTTCAATGTGACCTCAAGCAGGACCTGTTCCAGGATGAGACAAAGGCAGTGAAATGGCCTAGGAGCTGTTGTGTTTGTTTTTGACATGCTTCCTCCCACCCCCTCAAACAGGCTACTTAATCCCTTCTCAGTCTCATGGAACTGGGAATGGTCAGCCTCCTCACTCTTCATGGTGTCTTTCCGGGAGACGACTTGACCATTCAACCGCTGCATCTTTTATAGTCCAAGAAATTCCTCCATGGGATCCTGCTGCTTTGACCCTTAAATATTAATTGTTAAAAAATACCTCAGCTCACTTGAGATTAGGTAGGTCACAGCATCCCAGGCCCCAGTTCTGCAGCCCTTATTCCACATTCGTTGACTTCAAAGGAACTACTTACAGAATTGGGGTCCCAACGCATAAGGGGGCGTAAAACTCTGGGGTGCTATTTAATATTGAAAGCCCAGAGCAGCAAAAGAGTTAAGTTCTTGATGCTCTAGATCAGTGGTTTTCAACCTTTTTTTCATTTGTGAACCCCTAAAAAAATTCAAATGGAAGTGCAGACCCCTTTGGAAATCTTGGACATAGTCTATAGCCCCCTAGGGCTCCGTGGACCACAGGTTGAAAACCACTGCTTTAGATAAACGAAGCAAGCCCAGTAGCCACCTTCATGTCCCCTTGGTGGGGTGAGTAAGTCAATAAGGTTACTTCCAGAAAAGCAAAGCAAGCCTACTGCTTCCAGACCTCTGGAGGTTAATCTATCACAAATCATGATCTTGTCCAATCTCTCATGTTGATTCATGATGAACAGTGAAAGCAATTCATTCTGCACTGTATTTCCCAGCATTATGCTTCAGCCAAGAAACAGTTCTGGCTCTTAAGGGAATGCTGGTTTAACACACACATACACCGTTATTTAAGAAAGCCAAATTAACACTGGATTGGTCACTGATATCTTTAGGCTACATCTGGCTGTCAATTACACCATTGTAAATCCAAAATGACTCTTTGAATGTAATAGTTATTCTAGCATTACAATGGCATAACTGACAGCAAAATTCAGCACATTGTAAAAAACATATCCATCCTAGTCATATATCCAAGACTTCCCTCCCCGCTGCTTGAACTTGCTTCATGCTTTTAAAAAAAATAATAAAAAATAAAATCCATCAGGTCAGGCAGGAAAAACTATGCTGCCTCTCTCTATGGTATGCTACACTAGCACTGTTTTACTTATAGTTCATCTATTGACCTTTTGAGCCTATAGAAATATGCCTATACCATTATCCATAGTAAATTCTTCCTGTGTGTTTTTTTAGTGCATATCTATGTAATAAGTAAATGAGCACACATCACATTGTTGGGATGCATCTTCATTCTTGTCTGCTTTCTTTCCTAACCGCCAAACTAGAACTTTTAAGTTTTTATGGACAAAGTTCTTTATTTTGGTCTGCTTTCCTATTGGAAAGGTATTTCAGCAGCAGCTATTTATAGAAGAATTTGTGGGAGGTAGTGAGTGAGCCACCTCTGTGAAGGGTTGACTCACCACAATTTTACTAATTGCCAGCCAAAAGCATCCTTCTTTTTGCAAGTTACAAAACTAAATTGCTGCAAAATAAAACCCCTCTAAATCTGAAAGTCAAGCAATGTAAATGGTCTCTCAATGTTGAAACCATGAGGCATAGATGCACAGCTGATAAACAATGATGGACACAAATATGAAACTAATCCCAGGGTCTATATCTTCCCCTGCCATTTGCCTGTCCCGATTTTCCATTGCTTCTACCTATTTCATTATTACTTCTGCTCCATCTGCTTCCCTTTGAGTTTTTCCCCTTCTATTGTTCTGTAGCTTGATATTTCTTAAGTAAAAGGTGGCAAAGAGGCTGGTAATGGGTTACAGACTCTTTCAGTTCTAGGTCACTGACATGAATCCAGATAGGTCACTAATGACTGACAGTCATTATGACCTGATGACAGTTTGGTGACCTCAGTGAAATGAGTTGATGGTCTCAGTCCATATCTGGCAGCCTCAGCAGAGAAACCAAGACCTCACATTCTGTCTGTGTATGGACACTGAACTATCCTCTCCCCCACACAGGTAGTAAGTCCAGGTCAGGGTTGAGGCAGCTTGCACTGGCCTCTTCCTGACACTAGTATGCCATCAAATGGAAACACCTTTTATCTGCCACCCCTTGGACTATACTAAACTGTCAAACTCTTCTCATTGTTAAACCAAGGTACAAGCAGGATGAAAATCGAGGCTAGACTTTCATACATTTAAATGCTCTGGTTTGCAGCAAGATGGCCACCAACAGCAGGCTGCTAAAAAAAAAGGTGATAACATTAAAAGCTTCCAAAAAAAACCCACTTCCTAGTTTTTCTGGAGTGACCAACGCAATCCTCACTGTGTGACCCATCAGAACTGATGATTTCTGCAGAAAGGATGCCTTTCTCTCTAAAAAGAAAATGTGCATGACTCTTTCTGAAGCCTGCCTACACACTTAGCAAGCATTTCCAGTATCTAGAGAGCTCCTGAAGGTTGCTTCCAGCTGTTTTCGTCTACTCCTACGTTACTTGTGGGCTGACAGTGGCTAGGAGCCAGGTGGTCAGGCATATGTCCCATAGCCATGCCTCTTTACTTATGTCTAGGGTTGGAGCTCTGGTTTTTTGCTCAGACAATAATTTGTACACACTGTCTGCTCTAAGCGCAAAAGATTTTCTGCTTCAGACTTGTGAACTTAAAACACTAGTAGGTCTTGTCTCTTAAAGGGCTTTGTAAGCCGCATATGCTAGCAGCAGTGTGTCTTGAACTGGGATGTGGGCAGTCAGGCCTGTGGTCAGAGCAGTGGCAGTCATCATGCCTAGTGGTCAGTGCAGAGGGTCAGAGTCAGGAACCAGGAGTCAGAGCCAGAGTCAGGAACTGAGCAGATCTGGAGTGGACTGGGCAGGGTAGGAGCAAAGCTGGAAACAAGGCAGGAGCAGAGCTAGAGGAAGGTAGACACAAGAGAGATCACAGCTGCAGGCATGAGCTTTAAGAAGCCAGAGAGTAGTTGTTGTTCGGTTTAAGAGCTCGGCTGTGCTCACAGGCTGCATGGACACTGGGCAGGAGCAGCTGCAAGTCTTCATTCCTGACACACGGATATTTCATGAAACCAGGAAGGCACAACTCACACGGCAACTGGCAAATACACAGTGCGCTCTGGAGGCACGTTTCGTTGTCAGAGCTGGGTGGATAATGAATATTCAGCAAGTAATTTATTTGAAGGAAAAAAAAGTCACACAAATTTATTGAACACATGATTCAGTGGATGTTCTCCCAGCTCTCTGCAGAGGAGAGAAATGTATGTCTGAGTAAGAAGATGCTCAAAGTAGGGTCACACTGTCAGATTTCAGTTATTTATTTTGTCTTCTTTGGTACTCAAGGATACTGAAGTAGCTTTCTCAGTTGCAAAATCTTCTGGTTTAACTGGGAGCCTCACAATATTTGGTGTGTCTTTTCTTTTTAACCCAGCTCCTGGAGTCAGGTGATTGAGAGTCTTGGCTTTCATTTTAAAAATATAAATTTCTAGCCCTCCTGCCAGAGGAAAAAAGCTTGAAAACATGATCCCTAAGGGCTCAAATATCAGAAGGGAAATAACCCTTCTCTTCCCAAAAGTCAATATTTAAAAGAAAAAAAAACTCATGATTTTTAAAATAATCTCAGAATTGGGGAGGAGACTTACTCAAGAGTTTTGAACATCTGCAGCTGGCAATGCTGATTTATATCAGATGAACCAGGATCTGGGCTTATTGTATTTAAAGCTCCAAGCCACAATTAAGATGACTTCTAGTCCCAGAAAAATAAACAAACTAAGCCATCTAGCAGATCCTTTAAATACTGGGCATAGGAATATTCCAACACAAATATTGGTGCTAATTGTTTAATATCAATTTAATTTTAATGATTAAAATGAATGTTATCCAGCAAACTTCC
This sequence comes from Gopherus flavomarginatus, assembly GCF_025201925.1. NCBI lineage: Eukaryota > Metazoa > Chordata > Testudines > Testudinidae > Gopherus > Gopherus flavomarginatus. The sequence goes on from NC_066620.1 coordinate 91,848,577, forward strand.
GAGCTCAACTTGTACCACCTGTCAGGAATGAAGAAGAAATATGTCAGTGTTTATGCTGTCGAGGAGGATTAGTTAGAGGTAAACTATTCCATTTACCTGCCAGCTTCCCATCATCCTATTACTTAGAGGTACCTGAAAGTTTCCAGTCATATCTACTCATTTCTGTCATGTCTCTCATCTGTCCCTCATTCCAAAAGATCTCCTTCATATGAAACCTAATTTTATCTGCATCCTACACAAAATTGGCAGTGTTGCCTGTCTGTTAATGAGAGAGGCCAGATTCTTACTCACAATGACACAGTGACTACTGCCACTGGATTACATATAGAGCAAGTGCTACTCAACGTGAGGGAGGGTAGCAGATTTGGATGCAAAATTCTTCTCTCCAGTGCAGAACAATAAGACTGAGGTTATAGAAAATGTTACATTTACTGAAAATCAAATCGCACATAACCATCACCTTTCTGGTCCATTATTTGCCTAGTGCCCCTCATTTTTGAAGTTTGTCCCACATTTGGACATTGGCAAGCTCAGAATAAGCCCTAGCAGCTGCGATGGGGGTAAGGTAGTATGATGCCACAGGAAAGAGAATGCTCATAAAATCTGTGCAGTACATTTGTATTTATACCTTCTGTATCTATAAGATATGAGAATAGACTTCAGAAGCTTATTTTTTAAGGAATTATGCTATGTGGCTCGCCAGCTACCTTGGAAGAGAGCTCCTGTGGACTATGACAATCCACTGAAAAGGGGATGTAGCAATTGGTGGCACTGAAAGAAAGAGATGCAGAAGAATGATAGATAGGAATCCCTGGATGTCATCCAGTATCCATTAAATTCCATGGGATTCTCTCTGTTGCTTCAATAGGCTTCAGATCAAGCCCTAAATGAGTTGTTTAGTGATAATTAAGCTATAGTACATAGAGATGCAGATGAATAGGAAGAGATTCAGTTGAACTGTCATTGTTTCTTTGTCAGATTCCTTTCACCTGAATTTTCCATCTCTCTGGAGAAGATTTTCCACAGTCGTGAATGAAGTAAAGAGAACATCAAGCTAAGCAAAGGCCAGTGGAGTTATGTCCAATTTACAGATTAGATTGTTTTGAACTCCTTTTCCAGGCCCCAAATTATATCCATAAGACTGACCTCATCCAAGAGCCAGCCCATTTGTTTACAATTACCCAAGAATGTTTCATAATAGCTCTAAGAGAGACAAGGTGGGTGAGGTAATATCTTTTACTGGACCAAATTCTGCTGGTGAAAGAGACAAGCTTTTGAGCTTACACTGAGCTTTTCTTCAGGTCTGTCTTTACATTATAGCTCTGACAATAGTACCATTGGAAGGTACTATAGAAATACTGGGAAGAATTACAAAGTATGAATATCATTAACAGAGCATTGTTACCCTATTTAATGTTGGGATTGATACTAGCTTTGTGGATTTTGGAAGTTACATTTCTTTGTATCTACTTCAATAGCACGAAAAACTCTATTCAAATTACATTCAAATACGTAGACAAACACAAGGAGAGTTCTTAAACAATCCTTATAAAAACCCATTAACAGGTCAAAGAGATTTGTTTAGAATTTAAGCTGTGTTTGTAAAATCCCAAGAAATAGCAATAAGCAACTAATTCAAATTAATTAACCAGGATTCTATAACACTGGTACATATCATATATTTAAAATGTACTGGGACTGTGTGACTTGCTACTTAAATGTTTATCCGGGAAGCATTAAATATTCTTCCATAAATCTCTGAAGTAATTCATGAAAGCTGTATGTAAAAAATGAAAGAACAGCTTGCCTCAGCTTTTTATCAGACATTCAGAGGCTAAATCCTGAAGTCCTTGTTCAATTTTTACTCAGTCCTTGTTCGGGCAAAGGTCCCATTTATTTCACTGGAGAGTTCTGACTGAGGGAAAACCGAGGGCACAGCTGTGGCTTTGCCACGACTAGTGAGTCAGAGATAACAGATAGCTACACAGTGTCTGGAAAACATCAGGAACCAAACTTTGACTCTGACTCATAGTCTGGTCCCTGGTAATGTTGGCCACATTTTTTTAAAGCAGATAATACTTTTCTGAAAAATGCATTTTTTCAGGGTTCAAAGCTATTTGTTGAATTTGGGACAAATTTGGAAAATAGTTTCAGTTAGAAAAGGAAAGAAAGGAATCAAAATATTTTGTTTCAACTGTTTCACTTACAAATATTTTGTTTTAAAACAGAATTTCAATTTTAAATCTGACCAGACTTTTTTTAATGTACAAACAAGGGTGAAAACCACTCAAAATCAAAATGAAAAACTCAATATTATTCTGAGTAGATGAATGAATTTTTAAAAATTGTTTTGGGTTATCTCAAAACATAACAGTTGGGAAAAAATGTATTGAAACTAGTTTTCTGATTCAGTGTTTTTTTATTTTTCAGTTCAGAAAATCCATTTTTCACTCTGTCTGCTTCGGGGTTTAGATTACACCACACTTATATCTGGTGCAGATTACTCTCCACTCTGTGCTGGCAAGTGAGTTGTGGGGAAGAGCCAAGGCATTGTTCACTCTACCAGCCCATCAACTCCCCACCAGCTATGCCAGAGGAGAAGAAGTGGGTCTGTTGAGGCTGCTCTATATGCCATACTGCTACCTGTGATAGAGTGAGTTACAATCTTTCCCTTAATATGGAACCCAAGACTTGGCCTAATAAATTTAAAGGTATCTGTAGTGAGGAGGTCTGGCCTCCCTCAGAGGCAGAAGCGGAGGGAACGCCACAAGCTGCCTGATGGGCAGAGCCAGGAGGACCACCCTCTGCACACTGGAAGCAGGGGGGTGGGACAGGAAGGGAAATTCTAAAAGGCTGACCCAGAGTTCAGTTGGGAGGCAGCTGCCAAGGGAGACAAATGCATAGAATCATCTAACTGGAAGGGACCTCGAGAGGTCATCTAGTCCAGTCCCCTGCATGCAAGGCAGGACTAAGTATTATCTAGACCATCCCTGACAGGTGTTTGTCCAACCTTCTCTTAAAAATCCCAAGTGATGGACATTCCACAGTCTCCTAGGCAATTTATTCCAGTGCTTAACCATTCTGACAGCTAGGAAGTTTTTCCTAATGTCCAACCTAAACCGCCCTTGCTGCAGTTTAAGCCTATTGCTTCTTGTCCTAGCCTCAAAGGTTAGGCATCTTCTCTGCTGCTGGAGAAGGATGCCAAGGAGAACTGTGGTTGTGCCAAGGGCATGTATGAGCCTTCAGAGAGCCCTGCAACTACAAACGCTGAGGAGCTGCTACTGCTACCCTTGGCCATATATCCCTAGGAGACTGAGGACAACCACTGAACCCAGGGACCCCCAAGGGGAAAGTAGGAAGCAGCCCAGGGAAACCAGGTGACTATCTGGTTAAGAGCTGGCTGGCGACAAGGTCAGCATGCTGATCCAGTGGCAGACCACTCCACCACTGTTAGGGCCCTGGGCTGGGACGTAGTGGAGTTGGGATGATCTGTGTCCCCTCTGCCACTTGACCCCTGGAGTGGCAGTACTCCCCCCTCCTTAGGTCAGGGGGCCTGCACCCCTCAGTGACCCCTCCCTGAGCTCCATAGACTGTGCGTGGCACTCACCCCAGCCAGAACCCTGCTTAAAGGCAGGATGAATAAACTGCTGTAGCTCTGCCTGATTGCAGGTGAAAACCCATGCTGTTTATGGCCTCACCCTGCTTGAAGGCAAGGGCCCCTTGAGAGCTGCTAATTCTCCCCCTTTTTCCTTTGCAAGGAGGCGTGGCCTCCCTCAGAAGTGAAAGCGGAGGAACAGCCATGCCAGGTTACAGTATCCAATTGTTTATTATAGTATCCAATTGTTTATTATGGTAGCTTTCACCAATTACTTGTGAGATACATGGAAGAACATTTAATGCTTCCTGCTGATAAATTTAGATAGCAAATCAGACTTTCCACCACATTTTCAACATATATATGCAAGTGTTATGGAAGTGCCATTAATTTGGATTAAGAATTCTTTAATTCTGTGGTGGACAGCCAAAGTTATTTCCTCCCCAAAATTAAAATACATATAATGAAGAAAGGCATATTAACCTAAGAGAATTAATTGGATTCTGCAGCAGACTGTGACAAGCTGTCCAACTCACATTCACGACGTCTGCACTGCTTTTACAAGCTAAAGCCACGGACTCTGCAATTTATTGCTGCTACTTGAGGTTGAAATTAAAGAGAGTTTTAATGTTAGGAGGAAAATATATTAGCCAAAATACTTGCTGGAGATGTGAGATTTACTTTTTGGTACAGACCAATAACCAGAAAGCCCAAGGCAGATAGTTATCGGAGTATGGAATTAATACCTATAAGAATCAAAAATAAGTGTTGCCCAGAGATTTCTTTCCCTCCCTACAACCCTGTGAAAAATGTAGCCTCTGGGTCCCCATTGAAATACTGGCTTCAGTTAGATGAAAATTTGGATTTGCTTTTATTTAATTTACAGTAACTATCTTGAGGCAATAAAAACTGCAAACAACTAGTGTATTTTTTGTTGTTTTTGCAACAACAGCATTACCTTTAAGGCAGTGGTTCCCAAACTGGAGTTTGCGAAATGTATTGGGGGTTCTCAGAAAAAAATTCTGTAATGGCAGACAGAGCCATTCCGAGGGACCCTGGGCGTAGAGGCCAGCAGCCTGAGCCCCATGACTTCCTGGCAGAACAAGTTTTATTTAAGCTTTGTTGTTTCCCTGGAGTGCTCAAGACCCAAATGCTTGTGGGAGGAACTCTTTAATTGAGCTGGCTTCTTAAATACCTTCATGCTGTTTCACATCTGATACTCCTTGATGAAACATGTAGGAGACTTAATCGAAGTGATATGAACTACAAAAGTGAAATCTTGGAAGAGTGTTGCTGTTTTCATAATGTAATAAAATTAATAATGTAATTAATAATAAGTAGTGTGTAATAAGCATGTCATTAAAAAAAAACCAAATAATTTCCAAGATCACTGCTTCTATAATTTATGCTCAGATAAGGGAGAAAATCCCTGGAAATATTCATTTTTAGGAGGGGGTTCGTGAGATTTGATATTTTTATGAAAGTTCACAGGTTGTTAAAGTTTTGGAACCACTGCTTTAAGGACTCAAACTTGGGACAAGAATCGTGACTTGCTGTGGTTTGTGCAACACCTAACACAGCTGGGCCCTAATCTTGTTTGGGTCCTGTGGGCACTGCTGTAATATGTATGATTAATAATTAAGGTTTTCTGGCAAAGCTAAGTCATTAATGGTACATCATGGCCATATTCATTTTCACCTTCTGGCAATGGCTGAGGATCATGTGTCCCAGATGATTTGGTCATCTGTTTTCAGCACCATTGCTGAGTTACTTCTTCATTCAGATGGAGATCCTAGCAGGGATAAAAAGAGTTACAGTTGAGCATCTCTATTCCTTTCTTTCTGAGAACTCCAGAGGGTAGGATGGGGCACTTGCTCATCTTCCCCAAAGGCTCTTCTACGCTGGGTTCTACAGGGATCCATTGTGTGATGCCTCTTATTCAATGGGGACATGAGGCCATTCAGAGAGCTAGTGAGATGTGGGTTATGGTGTCTTCAGTATGCAGATGACACATGGTTTTCTGTTTCTTTCATCTCACCTTGTCTGTGTGATTGAACAAATTTACTCAGTGCCTAACAGAGATGGCATTTGGATGAAGTGTAGTTGGCTGAGACAAGGCTGAAGCCATTTAACTAATTTAGAACTTATTACAGTTGATTTGATTGGAAAATTTGTTCACCATTTGTGATACAGGTTCAGAATTTGGTGGTCTTATTGGATTCCCCACACACCCTGCCTAGTGCTTCTGTATAACCAGATAAAGGAACAGCTGTGGCCAGGCACACATGTTTTCATTTGTATTTGGACAGAAGATTGTGAACTTTTCTTTTGGATGTGGCTCATGAATCTGTCACCTTGAAACAGACTTTGGGTAATGTTCTCTAGGTAAGTCTGCATCTGAAGCTGATTTAGAAATGGCAACTAGTGCAGAAAGTGATGGTCCTCTTATTTAGCAGACAGCACCTTATACCTGTGCTCCATGATCCATACTGGCTAAAAACTCATTTTCAAGTCAAAATGTCACACATTTAATCAGTAGATTGTAAAGTAGAGAAGCATCCTCATTTTACAGGTGGTGAAACAACTGCCAAGGTCACCCAGCAGGCTATGGGGTGATCTGGGAATAGAACTCTTGTCTTGAGAGTCCTAGTTCAGCATGCTTGCTAGTATGCCACACTGTCAAGGTATTGTGTCATGTCTTTAAAGTCCTGAGTAGTTTTGATCCTGACAACCTGCTCGACCTTCTCTCCCTTTATGTAGTACCTTGGCAGCTGACAATTGAGGAGCTTGAGTTAACTGTGTCTTGGTTTAAGTAAAATTAAGCTGCCTATAATGGCTCCTCAGTAAATGGCCTTTGAGGCCAGAGCTTGCATCTTCCGTTGATCCAACAGAACCCAAATCTGTTGACTTTTAGGGTATGCAGCAAAGACTTTCCCCAGGCTTTTGGGAAATGGAGATAGGGAGAGTGTAAAGGTATTAAAGGAGCAGTGTTTATTAATCCTGAAATAGAGAAACAGACATCCCCGAGGAAGACATTAATATACTATTATTTGGATTATTTTGTATGATTTTTCTGTTGTGGTTTGGTGGAAATGTGCCCAAGGTGGAAAGATTAGCACATTACAGTAGCTCCTCACTTAACGTTGTAGTTATGTTCCTCAAAAATGTGACTCTAAGTGAAACAATGTTAAATGAATCCTATTTCCCCATAAGAATTAATGTAAATGTGGGGGTTAGGTTCCTGGGCAGCTTCCCCTACTCTGCAAGCACTAGGGGCAGGGGGCTTTACCCTCAGCCTGCCCACTCCACCCCTTTCCCCAAGCCCCCACTCTTGACCCACCCCTTTTCCTCCACCCACCTCTTCCCCCTTTACTTTGCATGCGGCATCCTGGCTCTTCTCACTCCCTCCTTCTTCCCCTCCCTTCTAAATGCCGCAAACCAGCTGATTGCTCCATTCGGGAGGCAGGGGATGGAGGAAGGAGGTGCTCCGAGTCCTCCCCACTCCCTCCTGCCCGGGGCAATGAGCTGGCTTGCCATGTTTGGGAGGGAGGAGTGAGGACTTGGCATGCAGGCCCCCCCTTTCTCCCCTGCCACCAGAGCGCTGCAAGCCAACTGATTGCCCTGGGCAGGAGAAGGGAAACGGTGCTGATCCCTGGGGTCTGCCAGCAGGCAGGAGGCACTGGGGGGTGGGGGCATAGGGAGGCTGCCAGCTGTGGAGACAGCAGGCAGCCAAACAACGTAAGAGGGGAGCATTACACAAGTTTAAATGAATAAGTTCCCTAATTGATCAGCAATGTAACAATGAAACAACGTTAAGCAGGATGACTTTAAGTGAAGAGTGACTGTATTTAGAAATGCAAATAAAGTAGCCACAATGTCAATCTCTAACCATCACCACCATCAACAGTACACTTAAACAGTGGAGGTCCATAGCACTGAATGTCCATTACCCCACTGCACAGCTTTATTCCAGGAGTCTAAGAGGCTCCACAGAGCTATCATTGATTTGGTGCAGCCAGGTTAATTGTCAGTGACTGCGTGACTTCTGCCGTGACTGCTGCTGTGACTGGGCAGTGTCCTCTCCTGACTTCAGGTTTGATCTACAGGGCTCAATATGTGGGGACTTTGCTCCCGAGGCGGGCAATATGACCAAAAAGGGCCAGCAAGCTTCAACCCTTTCAACAATACAGTTCTCAATGATGTAGCCCTATTACTGATAAAAATCAAAGCATCTTATACCTAGTAGTTGCTGCTGCCTCCAACCTCCATGTGTAACATGGACGCTGTTTAAACTTCTAATTAAGAGGATCAAAGTATGCAGGCTTGAGAAATCTGTACTTTTGTATATAGTTTCACCTTCTTTTGGCTCCAGACTCTATGCAGATCCTTCATGGATGAGGCTGCTAAATCAGTTCTCCTTAGGAAGTCTGCCTGGCTGCACCTGTTTGAGGACAGCATACTGCCTAGACAGAGGAAGTTATCCACTATTTCCATGGTTTGTCTGGAAGCACAGATGTCTTGTATCACAACTTTTGTGGCAATGCTTTATGTTTTTGCCCAAGAAATCCTTATCCCAATTGCAGCTGCCTTGTGCTGGAAGCTCTCTAGCTGAGCTTTGACAATGTTTTTTTCATCTCAACCAAAGAGGGCACAACTAGGGTGATCAGATGTCCTGATTTAATAGGGACAGTCCTGATATTTGGGGCTTTTTCTTATATGGGCTCCTATTACCCCCCACCCCCATCCTGATTTTTCACACTGGCTGTCTGGTCAGTCTATTGGTAACAGAGTTTGAACTGACAGTTAGACCCATGTTTGTGGAGATACATTCAAGGAGTCAATCCATTGTACAGCAGAACAGGGCTGGGGCCAAGACATATCCTTGCTTCACCCCAGATCTGGTGTGAAACCTGTCAAACCTATGGGTCCCCCAATGCAACCTTGCCCCTGAGTCATTATTTACATCATGAATTAGCCTTGGGAGGATGTGTGGAATGCTGATGCCTCATGGGGCCTTTCACAAGGCAGCACTATTGACAGAGTCGAAGGCTGCCTTTAGGTCCAAGTTTGCTGCTCTCAAAGGCCAGTTAAATTCATGCACAACAATGAAGTGTAGCTGTCATAAACAGATGGTTAAGGGTTGATGTCTCTTTTACCTGTAAAGGGTTAAGAAGCTCAGTGAACCTGGCTGACACCTGACCAGAGGACCAATGGGGGGACAAGATACTTTCAAATCTTGGTGGAGGGAAGTCTTTGTTTGTGGTGTTTGTTTTGTTCGTTGTTCGCTCTTGGGACAAAGAGGGACCAGACGTACAACCAGACTCTCCAAATCTTTCTGAATCAGTCTTTCATGTTTCAAAATTGTAAGTATAGCCAGGCAAGGCGGATTAGTCTTATGTTTGTTTTCTTTCAACTTGTGAATGCTTTTCCTTTTGCTGGAAGGATTTTTACCTCTGTTTGCTGTAACTTTGAATCTAAGACTGAGGGGGGAGGTCCCTCTAGTCTATATGAATCTGAATACTCTGTAAAGCATTTTCCATCCTGATTTTACAGAGATAATTTTTACTTTTTCTTTCTTTAATTAAAAGCTTTCTTTTTTAAGAACCTGATTGATTTTTTTCCTTGTTTTAACATCCAAGGGATTGAGGGATACAGGATACCTCCGAGAATCAGATCTGATTCTGAAATGATCAGAGTACTCACAACCCGCATGACTTGAAGGTATACAGCATGCTCAGACTGAGGTCATTAATTAGCACATTGTAGGGAGCACAGCTCACACATGACATGTCAGAGTGAAAATGTACATTTGGTTTAGGCAGACATGTTAACTGAGCAGCAGCAATCAGGCCTGATTGTCCTCTCGCACATGGACAGCAGAAGACCTCTGGCTAGAAACAGTTTCCCCTCCCTCCCACGCCCCCACATTCCTCCAATGGTTATCTCAGTGTAAGGTGCATTATAATAGGATTTCTGAGGAAATGCTTATGTTGAAAAAGTTAGATAACCAAGGAATATTTGAGTTTTGAATATGTCCAATGACTTAAAATTGTGATCCAACTGGCAACCTATATAAATTGAGTTGGTGGTCCACGTGCAATTCATATTGCAAAGGTGTTCACCTCTTAAATAACATTAATGCTAATTGGCATGCTTTTTATGGGGTGCCTCAGTATAGAATCCAAGGATTGAATGAGTCTGTAGAGTATGCAGACCCTGATCCCAATAGATCAGAGTTGAGGCCTACAGATGGGGCAGTGTAGAGAAAACTTCATTTATTGCATTTTTTTGAGGGTAAAGGATTTCATTCTCTATGGCTTTGAATCAGCACCTTTCACCATACAATAATTTTAAAAAATCAAAGTTTAAGAAAAAAACAACGGAGTCCAAACATATCCCAACTCTACATCACATTTAGTATTTTCTATTTGTTTAGCAACTTAAGCTCTCATCCTTCAATGGGGTCTGGTAGAGCAGATTCCAAAATTCCACACAAAGGGGGAGAAAAAAAAAAAGCTACCTTCCTGATTCTTTAGCATCACAACAGCAAGTTGTAAATGATGTCTGAAAGAAACATATCCCTGTCTGCCCAATTCCCAGAGAGCTACGGGCAGCACTTGACAGTCAGTGCAGTGCTGTGCTATTTCAGTAATATTTCACTCAGACATTTTCAGCAAAACCCAGTAAGACAAGAGATTAACCACAATCACAAAAAAGGTGGCCAGAAAAGGGAGTATCTCCCCAAGAGCTAGCCTGTGAGCATGTGTAATTCCATGGGAAAGTTAATGATAGAGAGGTAAGGGAGGTATCTTTTGATTCATGAACATTTACAGAATCATAATTTCAACGTTGTCACCCTCTTTAGTGTGGCTGGATAGAGTCACTTGCCCCCCACCCTCCCAGCTCCAGGTCCTCCAGTTGGTGGAAATTTTGATAATATAGTGTCATCAGAAAGGGGTCGTGTTGGGTATCATTTGAAAGTCATTTTGCCCATGAACACAATAGTGCCAAAGATGACAAACCTAGAACAATTATTTATATATATATATATAGAGAGAGAGAGAGAGATTAGAAAATATTTTTAAAAATCAACTTTTTTAAAATTCTATTTTAACACAGGCATGTCAAACATGCAACCCTCACAGAATTAAATTGTGGCCCTCAACAGACAGTGCTTTTGCCAGTTAATGCTCAGAACATGATACCTGTGGATACTGTATGGAATATGAGTGACCATTTATAATATTACCGATACCAATTGTGATGGACTAGATCACAGAACCCCCTTTGGGAGCTACCACCTGATGTGCCAAGACTACTTCTCACTTTCCCCGCCAGCTTGGGACCCCAGCACCCTGTCTTGCTGAGCCAGACATGCCTGTCTGCTCCAACACAGATCCAGGGTCTGAATTACTTGCCCCAAAACTGCAGACTTAACTGAAAGCAGCTTACAGAAGTGTTCTTGTCTTTAACATTCAGATGCCCAACTCCCAATGGGGTCTAAACCCAAATAAATCTGTTTTACCCTGTATAAAGTTTATACAGGGTAAATTCATACATTGTTCGCCCTCTATAATACTGATAGAGAGGTATGCACAGCTGTTTGCCCCCCAGGTATTAACACATACTCTGGGCTAATTAATAAGTAAAAAGTGATTTTATTAAATACAGAAAGTAGGATTTAAGTGGTTCCAAGTAGTGACAGACAGAACAAAGTGAATTACCAAATAAAATAAAATAAAACACACAAATCTAAACCTAATACAGTATTACAACTGAATACAGGTAAAATCTCACCCTTAGAGATGTTTCAATACATTTCTTTTCTCAGACTGGACACCTTCCTAGTCTGGGCACAATCTTGTCCCCTGGTACAGCTCTTGTTCCAGCTCAGGTGGTAGCTAAGGGATTCCTCATGATGGCTCCTCTTTTGTTCTATTCCACCTACTTATATATCTTTTGCATAAGGCAGGAATCCTTTGTCCCTCTGGGTTCCCACCCCTCCTCACTGGAAAAGCATCAGATTAAAGATGGATTCCAGTTCAGGTGACATGATCACATGTCACTGTAAGATAGGGTGACCAGACAGCAAGTGAGAAAAATCAGGACAGGGGGTGAGGGGTAATAGGATCCTATATGAGAAAAAGACCCCAAAATCAGGACTGTTCCTATAGAATCGGGACATCTGGTCACCCCACTGTAAGACCCCCCAAACCTTCATTCATCCCAGCCTGACTCACAGGAAGGCTTGCCTGCCAACAGGGCCATCCATAGTCAATTGTCCTGGTTGATCGGAGCCATCAAGATTCCAAACCACCATTAATTGCCCACACTTTGCATAATTACAGTAGGCCCTCAGAGTGTTATTTCATATTTCTAGGTTTAGATATAAGAGTGATACATTTATAGATATAGGATGAACACACTCAGTAGATTATAAGCTTTGTAATGATACCTTACAAGAGACCTTTTGCATGAAACATATTCTCATTACATTATATTCACTAATTAGCATATTTTTATAAAATCATATAGACTGCAATATCACACCAATATTATAAAATTGCAATAATCTTATATAAAATATGCCATGTAAAGAATCAGTGGAAAAGTTATGATTCGCTAAATATAATCACATTTGTATATATGTATCCTCTTTGTATTGAGCTATAAATATGTATGGTATATTTGTATTTCAAACTTGTGCTGTGTATCTGGGTGACATCCCCAGACAGATTATCATTCACATTAAACCTGCTCCTGCTTGATGGCCCATCAAGGAAATCAGCTATACTATGAACCTAATGAAAGAAGCCAGGGTCTATGCCTATGAGGCAGCAGGACATGTAGGGGCATGCCTGTGGATAGGGGACTCTCAAGTACTCTTTTCCGTGCCCATGTGCTCTTAGCTTATCTTTGGGACAGAGGATGTACAAGCCACATGGCAAAGGATATAAAATAGCAGCTGCATCTTCTCCATTTTGTCTTCAGTCCTGCTTCTTACCTCTGGAGTAACGTCTCTACAAACTGATCAGAGGACTGACAGACTCCCTCCAAACTTTGGATGTGTTCCAGAGGGACTCTACTAGCCAGCCAGCTCACCAATGCAGCTAAGAACCTGATATGTGGACTCTGAAGTCTTTTATGTATGTATCTGATTGCCTCGACCATTTAACAATTCTCTTCCAGTTCTTTTCTATTTTTTTTATAAAAACTTTTAGTTTTAGATATTAAGGATTGGCTGGCAGCCTGGTATTTTGGGTAAGATCCAAACTAATATTGATCTGGTAATGTGGCTGGCCCTTTGGGGATAAGAAGAACACTTTGTTTAGTGAGCAGAGGTTTTTAAAATTCCTCACCTTACTGGAGCTATTTGCTGATTGGGAACCAGAGAACTGGAATGCAATAAAGGGGGCTGTGATATTTCTTTTTTTAGCCTTTGATAACCAAGGTGGGAGATCAAAAGCACAAACTACAGTGTTACCCACCAGTTTTGGAAGAATCGCTCTCCTTTTTGCAGCATGCTCTGACCTTAGTATTTTCAATGTGGGCTATCCTATGTACCTTGGGTCACAACTTGATTGATTTTATTTTAATGTTACAGATTACTATAAATGGAAGATGTGTTTCAACTTGATTTGCAATCATCGGCAAAAAAGTGGTTCAGTGGTATTTATTATCAGCTTTGCTCATAATGCCAAAAGAGTGTTAACAAGGCACTGGTTAAGATGCCAGTATCCAGTTAGAAATTACTGGAATCCATCTGCAAACAGTATGCACATAGTTACATAACATAACATAATTAATTCCAATCTCAAAATAATTGGTACAGTAGTACATGAAGATGGTTGAGTTTTTGTTGCTCTTTATTTGATCTGTCAGAGTTGCTAATTAGAACTTGCACCTCTCAGCATTGAATGACTTTGAGAAATGTGTTTTTGCTTTAGATTTAACCAACAATTCTGAAATGATTGCCTGGTACCATGCTTAAATAAGATGCGTAGAAAAGTCTGACCATGGCACATGGGAGGAATTTCTAAAAGGAAACTGAGTTGTTAAAAGATTGCCAGTTGACTTCTGTGCACTTGGTTCAGACGAACCCTGGAACATGAAAACAGAGCACTAAAAGTCATGGAGGGTTGGTGGGCATAACACAACATTCACGCCAGAACTCCATTAAATTTCAAATGAAACATTAAGCATGGCTGGGGATGACTTCCCCAAAAGTAACTAAGCACCATCTAGACTCATTAGGTGCTGTTAAATGTCAAGAGGGGGCAATTTTAAAGCTATAAGATGAACTTACTGGCACTGGCAACCCATTCAAGAATGATGGACCAAAGCTAATTAATATCACAATGAAAGCAGTCTTCAGTGATGAGATAGCTAAATATTAGAGGGGTAGCCATGTTAGTCTGGATCTGTAAAAGCAGCAGAGAGTCCTGTGGCACCTTATAGACTAACAGACGTATTGGAGCATGAGCTTTCATGGATGAATACCCACTTCGTTGGATGCATGTACTGGAAATTTCCAGAGGCAGGTGTATATATATGCAAGCAAGAGTCAGGCTAGAGATAACAAGCTTAGTTCAATCAGGGAAGATGAGGCCCTCTTCTAGCAGTTGAGGTGTGAACACCAAGGGAGGAGAAACTGCTTTTGTAGTTGGCTAGCCATTCACAGTCTTTGTTTAATCCTGAGCTGATTATGTCAAATTTGCAGATGAACTGAAGCTCAGCAGTTTCTCTTTGAGGTCTGGTCCTGAAGTTTTTTTGCTGCAGGATGGCTACCTTTAAATCTGCTATTGTGTGTCCAGAGAGATTGAAGATAGCTAAAGAAATCAGTTGAGTGGATATTATGGGTCATGACTTGTATGAAGCCTTCAAAATCCAAGGCTCCATCAATAAGGACTGAGCTAACAAAGATGAATGAATGTAACAGAGCTAACTACAGACAGGTCATTGTTTGCTTGTCTCCTGGTCATGTCCAGATCTCAGCGTGATGTTGATCTACATGAGACTTTGGGAAAGTACGAGTTCTCCATGGTATCATGATCAATGTTTGAATGTTTTAGAGCAATATATGTGTGCCAGGTGACAAGCAAACTAATACACATCTTGCATGGTCTTCCTAAGCCAGCACCTATTGACAATGTGGCCAGTACAGTATGCCAGCAAAGGCCTTTCATTGTAATAGTCATAGATGGCCTGGTTCTTGTCAAATCAGAAATTAACGTCTTCTGCAATTTGGCTAAACACTTCATTCTGAGGCTACCAAGAAAATACTGGACCTATGATGAAGTCCACTTTGTGTTTGAGATGTGTGCAGAGGAATCAGTTTAAAATATTTAATAAAAAGAAGCAAGCCTATGGTATTTCACTTGTCCAACACAAAATCATTGACTCAATAAACATCTTTAATGTCACAATGAAGAAGGTACTATCTCATAGTTTCAAAATGAAGAAGGTACTATCTCATAGTTTCACAAAGGCTGAGTTAATAGCATACATTGCAGGAAAAACGTTCTAGCACATGAAGAATTGCTTGAAGAATCTTGTCATTACATGGTGTAGTAAAGCTGATGACTGAGGTTTCAGTGGAGTTTCTTGGTAGTTCCCATGAGGAGGCTGACACTAAAACTATCTTGCATGTCATCAGGACCACAGAGAGGTGCCACTAAACTCCATAATTTTTCAAAAGAACAGATGTTCTAGTGCTTTCTTGGATATGCAACCCAAGACTTCCACGTGATTCTGTTTTTGTGCCTGCTGCTGGGGAATAGAATCACTGTACATCCTTCAAAGTAGTGCTCCTATCACTTTCACCATGAAATGCTGCCAGACTGCCAAGTTTTCATGCCCTTTCAGGATATGACACCTCTGGAAGGTTGGCTGGAAAGACCAAGTTATCTTACTGGAAGGCATTTGAGTCAGCCTCCAGAGACACTGTCCTTGTTCTGAAGGTACTTGGAATGGCTGAGACTGTCACTGAGGAGGCCATAAATGCACTGGGGGTGTTCTAATGCTGAGTTTACCATTTGAAGACCAACATTACAACACTTGAAGAGCTATGTTGTTGGATATTTTCCAAGAAGCAGACAAATGAAGATGAACTGCCACCAGCAAAGGGCATATTTATACCTGCTATCAAGAGGGCAAATGATCAGGCAATGGAATGGCTCCAGGATTATCACGCTCATCCAAAGTTACCCTCCCTTACTGGGCATGGATGGTTCTTGGAGGATGGACTGACCACACCATTACGTGTGAAATACCATCCACTCCCTAATCAATCCTTCAGCAAATCAAATGCTTGAATGCAAAGACCACATGCTTACAATCTGCAAATGTTTGGCCAGCAGCTTGCCTTGTAGAGAGATGTGTGAGTGCTGTGCAGATGTGGATCAGTGTGACAACATGGCTAGCAGCGGTGCCTTAGGTGGAGATGACACTGATGACTTTGAATGTATGTTTTCAGTCCTATATGTCAATTCCCTAGAATTGCCAAAGATCAATGTCCTTTTCAAGGAAAGCAGTGCATCCCTGTGTTAAAGTATAATTTAAAGTTGATTTTTAAACACTTTTTTCAAATATATATCTATATAATTGTTTTAGGTTTGTCATGTTTGGTACCATTGTGTTCCTGGGAGAAGTGACTTGTGATTGATACTCACCTTGACCCATTTCCGACAACATTGTATTATCAAAATTCCCACCAACTGAAGGATCTGGAGCTGGGAGCTAGGGGACCAGCAAGTCTCTCTCCTTTGCCATACCAAAGAGGGTGATGCCACTGAAGCTATGATATTGTAGACTTTTTTATGAACCAAATGACATCTCCCTTACCTTTCTACACTAACTTGCCCTCAAAGTGAGATTTTCCTACATTATGCTCCCATACAAAGCATGACATACGCTTGGATTAACAACAGAACAAAGCAAAAGTGGTTTACATCAGTTTTTATTTCAATCAAAATAAAAAAAAACACAACAAAAGGCTTTGGTGTTTCTTGTATATACGAGCACTGAGTCTTAGAATAATTCAAACTATTTCTGATTTTTTTTTCCTATATATTTTTTTTTAAATACTACCATGTTTTTGATGGATGAACACTAACTGGTATTTTCTATTGCACATCACATGTTGTGAGGTATGAGAACCGATTGCTAAGTGGATAAAAAAGCCTCTGCTGTGCATTAGAACCACAAGTGACAGTGAAATCACGTATCTCAGAAAAAAGTAGGGCAAAGAAATGGAACAAAGTAAACTCATTTTTGCTATAGTACAATTTAAAGTTGTGACCCACCTGGGATTCTGTTCTATTTGGAACCAGAGATGTATACATCAGTGTGAACTGCTTTTATTACTATTTAATTGTTCTGCTTGCAGTATGTATAGGTAACACCTGATTTTAAAAAAGTGTGGCCATTAATTCATGGTTAATTACATTAGAATTACCCATACATGTTATATGATATGAGCTTTCATAATTATACCAATACTTATCAGGGAATTTATGTGCAGTTAGCTAATAATTCTGCCTGAAAACTAACCAGTAACTTGAGTATATTGTCAATTTTTCTTTTTTTAAGAATAACTTTTGTATTTAGCATAATTTTTATTAAACAACAAAGATTTGGGAAATATTCATTTGTAGCTATATTTTATTTGTGGAGCAAACAGCATACTTTTCTTTTAATTCAGAATAAGATCATAAAATATCATAGTTAAAAAAGATTACGTTCTCTAAATATGAATTCAATAACAGCAATAAAAACAAATTATAAAATTAGTGGGTTCTACTAAAGCTTATTCAAATGCAATGAAATATAAATTGTGACACTTTCTAAAACTGTTACCAGCTGGTTGTAGCTTCAAAAGAATTAGGAGTAGCAATTCCAGATGTATCACATGTATTGATATATTCTATATACATCATAAGGGCTTTATTGTAATCCAGAGAACTTTTGTTCCTTTATGAGATTACTCGGACAGGCCTCACAAATGGCTGATGATTTACTCCTGTTTGTAAGATCATTTCGAGGTGCCAAAAATTCTGTGTGCATTGGAAAATGATTTGAATTTACACGTGCTGTAGTTGTGCATGAAATTTAAAACTCCCCACACTCCGTTTCATTTATTAGTTCCAGTTTAGAAGGATAAGCTTCATATGTTTGCATACACAACAGCAGGCACTATTCACTCCTGGGATGCTGAGGAGTGCAACCCTGTATGACTAGCTATTGGCTTTTCTCAATAGGAAAAGCCGGATACAGTTGATCCTTTCTCCTCCCTACTACTTTTCTTCCACCTCCCTTCCCCAGGCCCCATAACTTAAGCCTTGTCTGCACACCAAGTTGGCACTTGTTTAACTTCAACTATGTCTACACTATCGCCTATGTTGGCAAAACTTGTTACTCGGGGGGTGAATATTCCACCCCTCGCAAGACATAAATTTCATTGACACAAACGCTTGTGTGTACAGTGCTACTGTCTGTGGGAGACCTTCTCCCACAGACATATCTTATGCTGCTCGTGGAGGTGGGTTTTTTTTATGCTGACGGGAGAGCTCTCTCCTATCATCATAGAGTGTCTTCACCAGACACAGTACTGCTGTGCTGCTGCAGCACTGTATGTAAAGACATGGCCTAAAATTGATTTTTAAACCAGTTTAGTTACAGCAGTGGAAACGACTGCATGGACCCTTTTATTTTGGTTAAACCCGGTTTATTTTGCCTTAGACTTAATGGAAATCAGGGTGTCAACACAGTCTTTTGCACTGGTTTAACTAAATCAGTTTACGCTCACACCTTAAATTAAACCAGTGCAGCTCTGCATGTTGACAAGTCCTTGCAGTGTTTGTCACCCTGAACAGAGCTCATTATTACTAACAAACAAATAATATAGTAAGGCAAAGAAGAAAACCATTCCCTCTCCAGACTTGTTTCTCTAAGGCCTTTCTAGCTTTCTCTGCCTGTGTTCTACTCCTTATAGGGGTGTCATAACTGTCCTACTCAGATCTGAACCTTAGAGTTCAGAACATGAGAAGCTAGCATGAAACCTCCAAACTTAATTACCAGCTTGGATCTGATATCGCTGCCACCAGCCAGAAAAATTCCAGTGTCTGGCTCACTCTGGTCTCCCAAAAACCTTCCCTGGGGAACCCCCAAGACTCAGATGCCCTGAGTCTCACCACAAAGGGAAATAACCCACTTCCCTTCTCCCTCTTCCCCTCCAGGTGTTCCCTCCCTGGGTTCCTGGAGAGATATACAGATTCAAGCTCCGTGAATCTAAACAAAGGGATTCCACCCTTTTTACCTCCTCCCAGATTTCCCCGCCCTGGGTACTCTGGGAGATTCCCTGCTTCAGGTCCTTGAAACACAAGTACCGAGAGATGTAATCTCTCTCCCCCCTCACCCAGAGGGTATGCAAAGTCAGGCTTAGTAAATCTAACACAAAGAGATTTTCCCCCTCCCTTTGTTTCTTAGCCTTAACCAGTGAAAAACACTCAAACAGGTCTTAAAAAGAAAGTTTTATATAAAAAGAAAGAAAAAGGACATAAAATGGTCTCTGTATCAAGGTGACAATATACAGGGTCAATTGCTTAAAAGAAAAAATGAATAAACAGCCTTATCCAAAAAGAATACAATTTAAAACGTTCCAGAAACTACACACATGTAAATACAAAAAAACAATATAAATCTATTGTCTTACTATCCTTGTACTTACAACTTGGAAACAGAAGATTAGAAAGCCTGGAGATAGAAAGATCACTCTCAGAGCCGAGAGGGTCACCGAACCAAGACAAAGAACAAAGAACTCACACCCAAAACTTCCCTCCACCCAGATTTGAAAAAGTCTTGTTTCCTGATTGGTCCTCTGGTCAGGTGTTTGGTTCCCTTTGTTAACCCTTTACAGGTAAAAGAACATTAACCCTTAGCTATCTGTTTATGACAAGGGGACATAGAACAATGTACTAATTACAGTGGAGTATACATACATACAGCATACAATGAGGCCTTATTCTGGGTCTGGTTCAAAGCCCACTGAATTAAATGGAAATGCTCCCATTTACAGCAATGGGCTTTGACTCAGGCCCTCTGTTTTCAGATATATGCTTGTGACTTCCACTGCAATCCATGGGAACTGCATGAGAATAACTGAGGGCAACAGACTCATTATAACACATGCACAAAACATATCACTGCTTCAGATCATGGAACATATCGGCAGCCAGCGCAGATGGCAGCCATAATGTCAGCAGCCAATATTCCTCAGCTCTCTGTAGCTTGAAAGCTTGTCTCTCACCAAGAGGAATTAGTCTAATAAATACTACCTCACCCACCTTGTGCATCTAATATCCTGGAACCAACACGGCTACAACAACACAGCACATAACAGCTAATATGTCAGTTATTAGATAAAGAGGCCAACTTTCCAAAGCAACTGTTAGAGACAGATCTCCTTTTAGAGCTACTAATTTAACATAGATTCCATTTGCTAAGGAAGAAAAGACAACAGGAAGAAAACTCTCTCATTTGCACAGTTGCTGAAGCCAAAATATTCTGAGAGCGAAAAAAAGAAAGGGGAAGAGGATCGGAAAGATCTTCAAAGCCACTGGCAATTGTGTAGATCCTCAAATCAAAATTTAAATACATTTGAAACATTTTTTTAAATCAAATTCTCTTTCAGTTACTTGCCAAGACTTTGGCTTACGATTCTTTTATTTAATTCACCAGAATCAGCTGATGTCATGAAGAGTGGGGAGGATGGACCGATGGCTCAAGGGAATAGTAATATAGTTGTGAGGCACAAAAGATCTTGAATTAGAAGGCTATTTGTACATTGTTTTGGTTTGTCTGCCTCATGGTAATAGCCTTTTGAAAAATATAGAAATAGCCTATGCACATCCAGGCATGGATTATTGCTATTACACTACTGTATGTTTTTTATTTTTATTGGAAAATGTGCTGGAGTTTTTCAATGTATCCTCTGGTTCCATTATTTGTGGCAAATAAATTATTCAGTGAATTTCATCTTTTTAATTTTTCTAGTCACACAGTGCTCATGAACAGACTTCATTTTTTTCAGAATTTATTCTTTTTGTTATTCTTGACTGAACAAATTCTTGGCAGGGAGTTGTTCATGAACTGTGCACTTTTCACTATTCATTAATACCTGTGTGGTTGGTCATGTAAGTATAGATTCTGTTCCATGGGTGACTGAAAACCTTTTAAACAGGAGAATAATTAATGATGTCTACTGAATACAGAATACTCTTGAGGTGAAAATCGGGATCTCTTGAAATCAACAGCATAATTTCTATACATTCCAGTGGGGACAGCATCTCACGTCTGATTCTTCACCAGTACTTTTGCTCACATGCAAATGCAGGTATCTGTATTAAAAAAACAAAAAGGCAGTTCCCAAACATCACATGAATGTAAAAAGGGCACAAACAAGGTTAAACTGAAGAACCATTTGGAAACTGAGCTCATTTATGTAAACACTTCCTTGCAGTATTAGACCCATGCTGCATTCCACTATTATCTATAAACCATCCTTCATCTACAATTTTAAATATATATATTTTTTCTAATCGGTTTCCTTTTTTAGGGTCCCCAGGACTATATAACCCCTTCTCCTCCTCTCCAAAACCCCACATAGAACTCCTTTGCTAATGAGTAGGCTACTTCACAGTGTGTCGTGATTTAAAAAAAAAAGTGGGTTAAACTATCCTGAACTAAACTCCTTATTCCTCAAATGAGAAGGGGTTAATTCCATTTAACCAAGTTTACCCTTGACTATGCTACTGCTGCTTGTGCTGTGCATTGGTGGGAGTGGGTGAATGGTCATGATATCACAAGAAAAGACTCAGCCATCCAATCAGAATGTGGTTTTGGACAATTACCCAAAACTTTGCGGCAATAGCATACCGAGCCTTTCATCTCTAGGAAGCTGTCTCAAATCTGGTCCTGTTTAGCAATGACTGTAGGTTGTAAGCATTTGAAGGCTGTTTGGGGATCTGTGTGACACAAGTTTGGTGGGTTCAGGAGGTTCCAATGGGCAGCTGTCTACATCAGAGAAACCAGCACCAAAACTGGCATTAAGTAGAAACTTTGGGTATTTGAATGAAGCCAAGGACTGAATGAGTCACAGAGAATGGAACTATTCTGCCACTAATAGAGATGATCCCTCCAGGTCAGGGCTGAGGCTCATTGTCAAGACCCTATATGAATGCTTCCACTGTATCTATTGTGTGCATAAAGGATTTTAGTTTCCAGGGATGTCAATCTAGCACCTTTCATCTCCACTAAAAATGTAATAAGTTCACAAAGAAACAGAGGAGTCATTTTCCTTCCCTTCCTGCTTTGTTCCCACTGTTTGATTGGACGCTATCCACTTAACAACACAATGGAAAAAAAAAATCCTGATCTCAGGTCTTGACAAGTGAAGAGTGCTTTAAAATCATCATGTATTTGTAATTTTATGCCTGCACACTCACTCTTCAGTGTTGCAGGACAGTTTTCTATAGGGCTGGTGAAATACTTGTTAAATTTTTCTCATAATATTCACAATATTTTTTTCAGATTAATCATTCAGCTCATTTATTTTTAGCTATTCACCTATCTTTAGTTTTTCACTTTTGTAATAAAAGTGGGAGGGATATGAATCCATCCTTTTCTTAGGGGGGTGGGGGCGGGAATGTATCAAATGAGCTTCCAAAGGAAGGGAAGAGAGGTAAATTGACATAACTGGCAAATTCACTGTAGAAGGAAAGGGGTATGTAATCCTGTCCTACTCCAGCCCCCAAGACATAATTAAAAATGGAATTCAGCTCTTGCTACAGAATGAGTTTTGTTTGTTTTTGCCTCTGAACTTTGCCATTTGTCTTTGAATGCTAAACAGAGCAAATAATGAAGCATGTGAATGATCTAAACACAACAAAACCCCATAGCTTTTATTTCATCAACAAACAAGAGTTCAGATCCATTACCTAGGAAGTTCATACAATCACAGTTCAACTTTTTGTGATTACTCTAGATTTCAAATTGTAATATCCCTCCCTAGACATATTATTATCATTAGATTAAAACATTTACATATACATTTGTTATCTTGCAGAGATAATTAGATATTTTCCATTCAATGTAATTTACATGAATGTGAGATTACTTTCAGTGTGTAATTTTCTGACTGCACAGAGTGGAAGCTCGTAATATCCATGAACTTTACTTTTTTGTTATCTCCGAGAGGTGGATTATACATCCTTTTAATAAGAATAAGGAAAGATACAGAGTCTTAGCACTATGTTTCAACATAATACCCTTGATAAACAATACTCAGATGTCTGTGAACTGAGTAGATAACTGGCCTAATAAGACTGGTGGCTTACATTATTATCTACCAGATTTTGGACTCAATTCTTCACTCCAGTGGACTGGTAGGTGCTGGGAGTACCTCATTTATCCTCTTTATGAAAAAAGGGTCCATCATTTAGCATAACAGCATATACTCTGCCTGTAATTAGCCTTTCAATGCCCAATGGATCTGAAAAACACAGACTGAATTCTGATACCTATATGGCCTTACAGAAGTGTGTACTCTCTCCTTGCTTTTCAAAGATGTCATGCATGGTACAGTCCATGTGTCCTAAGTATGTGCTATGCACTGCCAGTCAACACATGAGGGGCTCTAAGGGATCCTTATCTGATGCTTATCAAACTCCCTGTACACACAATAGCAGATTTAAAGGTAGCCATCCTGCAGCAAAAAAACTTCAGGACTAGACTTCAAAGAGAAACTGCTGAACTTCAGTTCATTTGCAAATTTGACACCATCAGCTCAACTTTAAGCAAAGACTGTGAATGGCTAACCAGCTACAAAAGCAGTTTCTCCTCCCTTGGTGTTCACACCTCAACTACTAGAAGAGGGCCTCATCCTCCCTGATTGAACTAACCTCATTATCTCTAGACTGATTCTTGCCTGCATATTTATACCTGCCTCTGGAAATTTC
Organism: Gopherus flavomarginatus; assembly: GCF_025201925.1. NCBI lineage: Eukaryota > Metazoa > Chordata > Testudines > Testudinidae > Gopherus > Gopherus flavomarginatus. Next base: position 91,872,187 of record NC_066620.1, read on the forward strand.
CACTACATGCGTCTGACAAAGTATTCATCCACAAAAGCTTATGCTCCAATATGTTTGTTAGTCTATAAGGTGCCACAGGACTCTTTGTTGCTTTTCACTTCTATCAAGTTGGCCAATTATAGGTGAAGGAGGAACTGGGTGATCATACAGCAGTACGACCTCTTGAAGTTTCTGCAGAACTCTGCCCTGTTTACGTTTTTGTTTTTGTTTCCTCCTACTCCCATTCCCATTGCATACACTCTTCCTAAACCTCCATCCTCAACAGCCAATTGTATCCTTCTCCCACTCTCATCTTTGTGCCATCTTCCAGGCTGCTCCTTTTGCTTATAACCCTTCTCCTTCCCACTCCTCCTCCTTCCTTTGTGCACTAACACTGGTTCTATCTTAACTGCATCCCCTAGCTCACACATTAGGCAGACACATGCTGTTATACCTAGGTTTGGAGTGGGACCTCACCTTACATTTGATACTTGATGCAACCAACATGGCCACACCATCTCCATGATGCTCTTTTGGTTCATACACAGCCAAATGCCCAGTGGGAGACATCTGGACCAAAAATGGCTCTGCAGTGTCATCCAGATACGTCTCGGTTAGCCATGCAAAACTAGTGGGGAGTCACCCACAATTAAATCAATCATGGTGTTAAACTTACTGACTACTGATTTTGCATTAGTCAGCATAAATCAAAGGGCACAGACTCTGTTAGTTGTCACCCCAAGCTACTGAGAAACAAATTCAGACAAGGCCATTTGAACATATACTAAATATCTTTGGCCTGGCCTATATCTAATAGCTACAATGGAAATTTCCACCTTATAGATAAAAAGGTAGCTGTTATATGTGCAAAGAAAAGTTCTTAAATTAGTGTCTTTTACCTAACCTTTTTTTTTCTTGCTGTATGTATAGATATGTAGCATTACTGGCAGATAAGCATTCCTTTCCCAACTCCCTGTCCCTTCTTCTGGAAAGTATCCTGAATTTTACCCTCCTGCATTAAAAAAACACCAGCAGCAACTCCAAAAATCTCAGGGAATAATGAGATGCTTTCATAACTATCAACATATCTGTGACAAGCTGTTAGAAGCTATAAGTTGAGTCCTTTGAAAGTCAGCGCTCTGGTAACTTAGAGCATCCTGATAACTTAGACCACCCAGGGCACACTGGATGTAGTTAGAATAGGAGGTACTTGGGTTGGGGCTTCAGAAGGGCAGAAGAGATCACTTGCACCTGTAGGGAGCCTGATAAGCTAATTTATTCACCAGCTGGACAGCACTAAGAAGAAAGCAGGCAGTATAAAAGGCTGAACTAGGGGGCTTGATAATATATTGGGATAGAGCTGGAGTATAAACAGCAATAAAGATATTTGGTGGAGTCATACTGGACAAGGCATGCTGCTTAAATCACAAAGATGGATTATCAGCCAGAAGTTCCAGGAGCTGCGAGGGGAGCTCATTCACAAGTGGGGGATTGTGTGGGATTCACCTGTCAGCCAGAGCCAAGAAGGTTGAGTGGGGGCCTGTGGGAAGACCACCTGAACTGGGGAAAAGCTGGAACAGATGCTGCAATGGCTGGTAGACCAACAGAAGGTTGCTGCAGGCACTCCAACAGATAGAGTGACAAACTGGACTGGCAGGCGGAGCAGCAGCAACTGTTTCAGAAGAGTGTGAAGGAACAGACCCAGGTACAGCTGCAGTTGATACAAAATGTGACACATCCTGCTGTGGGGAAGGGTGGGCTGGGACCCTGTAAAATGGGCCATGGGGAAAATTCTGATGCATTCTTACTGACTTCTGAAATAATTTCTACAAGTGTGGGCTAGGATAAAGGATTATGGGTCCTATAGTTAGACCTTATCTGGCAGGAGAAGCTCAAGCTGCTTATGTGGTGTTGAGTGAGGAGCAAGCCAAGAACTATGATGTGTTAAAAGTGGAAATACCCTGCTGGATTTCTATTGTCACTTAGCATTCTTTCCTCCAGCCCTTTGCTTTATTGCCATCTCATGCTGAGTTATATTATGGTAGAACCTAGGAGCCCCAGTGTGCTAGGTGCTGTATGGAACTATTGTAAATGTATATAATCTAGACTGTCATTCTCTGCGGTACATGCTTGTCATCTTACTGACCGGTAGTTCCCAATGCACACCTATGGCTCTGTGAAGAACAATTAACTAATAAAAAATGAAGTAGTTAGACAACAACTACCAAATTTGGGGACAGTGCAACAAATAACCCCATATTTTGTGACTCTCCCACCCCACCCCCTGTTTTTCTCTTGTCTTAGGGCACCTTTGTTAGATTTTCCTCCTATTATTATCTATTTTGTTAATATCTGCAAAATAAGACACAAATTATCTAAGCACTTAGACATCTTTAGATGTTACAGTTCAATAGCTGTTTACGCCATTTTGGTAAATTGTGCACAGCAGTCTGCCACAATTAAATGAAATCCTCATTCTAAGTTTCTGTAATATAAGGGTGTAGATTTACTTTGCTCAGAATACTATATATCTTTATTAAATGCCTGTGTCATCACACCATAAAAAAGAGTTGGTTCTTAAAATAGACTCTGAAAGATGGTTTGGTTTGTTTTATTCCCTCCCTTATACAACTCTCCGAAATGCCTAAAGCAAGTGTCTAACTCTAATGAATGCTTGGTGAAATGAGGGCCTGCTGTTTCTGTAGGTCTACAACATTCAAAGGCACCTGACTGCTAGATGTAGTTAAAAAACAGACTTCTCTGTCTTCAAGCCCGCTCAGTAAATGCTATTCCCAGTGCACAAGAGTCTAGACTGGAACACAATGGCATCATTCCAAAGAGACTTGAAATTCAGCTAAGTCTGACTGGAAAGAGCTGATTTTCATTGGACTAAATAATCTGACTATTTTGCATAGGGTAGAGAAGAAATGGGAGGAGAAGAGCAGGTAGGTTGATTTGCTGCTGCCATTGGGCATGTTGCCAACATTTCCATATTAAAACAAGGGCACATGCTATCTTCTACTCCAGCTTTCTTTTTCAGAGCAGTGCCCTTTTTTTTTTTCTGGGGTTGGGCCGTGGTTCAAGTGGAAATACAAACCAGTCACTATAGAGACTGCCAACTGGATGTATATATTGCACATTTAATTATCCATACTCTAGCAACTCTTCTTCAGCACTCAGCTGAGAAGACAGCCAGCTGCTTGTTTAGCCAACCAGCTATGGCTGGCCAACAAGGTTTCTGTATCCTGACAGCCCATTCTTGGAACTCTCAAAAGAGGATGAGAGGTCTGGGTTTGAGCTGTCCATGTTCAACTAATCTTATGTCAAGTAGTAGCCTAGGACTTGAGACCTTTACTTTTCCCCACACGTTTTCTTGAGAGGCATGGTCTAATAGTTTGTACACAGGACTGGGAGCCAGGAAACTGGTAAGAGGCAGAGGCCTGCTACCCTAGGCAAAACTTCATTGTGCTGCCCCTTCCCTAGAACAGAGGTTCTGAACTGTGAGTGGGAGCACATGAGACTTCTGGGGAAGCATGACAACCCTTCTGATGGTTCAGTAGTTTTGCTAGAAATGGGAAGGCCAAGGTCCAGGTTGCAATGCAACTTACTGAGGTTTTGCCTAGCTGCCATGACAGTGGTGGGGAGGTGGCCGGGGCCAAATTTGAATGAGTGATATTGTAACCTGGCGTGTGGGGTCACAGCACCACTCAGGTTTGGTTCTGCTGCCCTAGGCAGTTGCCAAGTTTGCCTATAGCTAGAATAGCCCCTGGTAAGAGTCATGGTAAGTCGTCCTGAGTTGTAATTTCTGTTCTGACATTGAATTCTCTTCTGACCTTGGGCAAGTCACTGTACTCTGCTGCAGTTTTCCTATCTTTAAAATTGAGATTATTTGCTTACATATTTCATAGGCTGTTTTCTATGCAATAACCTTACTCTAGCTAAAACAAAACCATTAGAGCTCTGCTTCTCAATCTTTCCAGACTACTGTACACCTTTCAGGAGTCTGATTTGTCTTACATAGCCCATGTTACACCTCATTTAAAAACTTCTGCTTACAAAATCAGACCTAAAAATACAAAAGTGTCACAGCACACTATTACTGAAAAGTTGCTTCCTTTCTCATTTTTACCATACAATTATAAAATCCATTGGAATATAAATATTGTACTTGTGTTTCAGTGGATAGTGTATAAAGCAGTCAACAAGCTATTCCCTGTATGAAATTTTAGTTTGTAGTGACTTTGCTAGTGCTTTTTATGTAGCCTGTTGTAAAACTAGGCAAATATCTAGATGACTTGATGGATCCTCTTGAAGACCTCTGCCTAACCCCTCAGGGTACACATATGTACCCCTGGTTGAGAACCACAGCATTAGAGTAGCTCATGGTCTCCATGGGGGAAAGAACAAGATTAGGGACCCAATCTTGCAAGACAATGAGGACCTCCTGCAAGGTACTGATCACCCTCAACTCTGTACAGCACCTATAGGGTGTTAGAGGGCTCAGCACCTTGCAAGGGATTGCTGAGAGCCTCTCAAGATTGGGCCTTAGCTCACTGCATCTGAGTATCTCTGCTTTCATCCGTAGAGGTCACTGTGACAAATGAAATAATTTTGAAGGGAGTCCAGGAATATAACTGAGACAATACAAGCACCAATCTTTCAATGCAGCCAGTTTGGTATAATCTAATTAAGACTGTGAAGAGAGAAAAGAAATGTTGGGGTGTGTTGTGTTCTGTTAAGTAAAGAGCTGCAGACTAAAAGCCATAATTTCCAGACAAATGGGGAAAAATGAGGCATTGTCTCTGCGATAGCTCTAGCTGACTATAGGGAACACCAGAATGAGCAGCCTATTTATTACATTACATCTGACATTATGAAAGCCCATGTAATGTAATTACCTATAAAGTCCCAACAGTCTGCCAATTGCTCCTCACAGGTGTACTTGTTTTTAACACAGCTTTCACAGACATCCATTGCTTCCTGTTGCCTTTGTCTGTTCTCTGAACTTTTTTTAGAAATGAGTAACTGAGGGAAATAATTTTGAAGCGGTTGAGAATCCTGGCTTTAAAAAATAAATATATTGTTATTGCAGCTTTTTATTTAATCCTTTATTTAGCCAGGACATTTTGATGAATATGTATTTATCTCCTTCATCAGCAAGATGGTGTGGAAAGGAAATCTTGCAGACTTGGGGCCAGATTCTGATCTCAGTCAGGCCTCTAATTCTGCATGATTCCACTGACTTCAGTGGAGTTACTCCAGATTTATACTGTTGCAACTGAGACAGAATCTGGCCTCCCAAACAGCATTTCAATACTGTCTCTGCTTCTAGTCCCCACACGCTGAAATACAAATCAGCAGCAATGATCACAAAAAAGGCAAGGACAAATATTATGATCAGCCACACACTGGTGCACTAATGACTCAGAAACCTTATAATTTATATAGGTTTGGAATGAAGAAAATGTGCTGAAATTTATGACTAATGTTGTTGGCTTGTGTTTTCAGTTTAGCTCTCTCTCCCCCCTCCCCTCCTCCCAGTTTACAAATCCCAGATTTTAATGAAGGCTAAGAAAATTGAAGAGAAACTAGGAGGATCTGTAGGTAGCACAATCAACATTGGAAGTCACACCCCAAAACCCAGGCCCTTTGTGATTAGAAAAGCTCCTACTTTTTTTTTCTCAAACTAGGATAAATGGAGTGTGTGTGGTCTTTTAATGTGTTTGCTCCAACCTTCAATGTGTTTTGAAAAACTAGTATAGTCAGCGAAAATTTATTTTACATGTTAGCTGGTAAAGATGAACTGAGACTCTCCCTCAGCTCAACCAGCTAGGACTTGCTAAAGTACAACTTGCCACGTCTACACTAGCATTCTAGAACATGTTTGGCCTGGTCTACCCTCGGAACTTACTTTAGTATAGCTTTGTCTGTCAGGGGTGTGAAAAATCCCACTCCCTGAGAGTGATAGTTATGATGACCTAACCCCTATTATAGAGAGTGCTAAGTTGATGGAAGAATTCTTCCATTGACACAACTCCCTGAGAAGGGGTAGCTAGATTACCTATGCCAATGGGAGAACCCCCTCCTGTTAGTGTAGATAATATCTGAAGCACTGCACTTGTGCTGCTGAAGTGATTTAAGTATAGATATACCCTTAGTTACAATGTGTTAGCTAACACTTCTAACCTTTCGTCTTCACCTAGAGACCGCCTAAGAGAAATGCAAAATCCAAGGGGGAGGAATCACATTCTAGAGAAGCAAATGGTCCCCAAATATAAAGCAAGAAAGAGAAATGTAACTTGTTTAAAAATGCGAGGGACTTGAGATCACATCTCAGACACTCTTAAATAAATTGGATCTTCCACCCCATGCCCATGGCACAGTGACACACATGCTCAAAAGAGCTGTGGTTTCAGGTAACAGAGATCAGCCAATAATGATGGATGTGATTTAAATCTGTTATAAACCAAATGGCTAGCTCTGGTGTGCACAAGCAAGATGAACACAGGTCAAATAAATCCTCTAGCAATACGATTGTCTGGTGAAGACAAATCCATTTGATTATGGAACACTAGCTACATGTGTCTGGGAATGGCAAGACTCCCATTGATTTCAGTGGGCTTAGGAGGAAGCTCTGGGAGCATATAGTAATACATACATCACCCATCAGTTATATTGTATATGATCATCTGGCCATGTCCCCGCATTTAAGTGGGTTTATTTTTAAAAAGCATTGACCGTTAGTGTTCATAGGGCTAAATCAGGTGGGAAGAAAATCCCTTTTCAATCATCTTATTACATTATTTGAATTTTATTTAAAGATAAAAAAGAATGAACTAACTTTTGCTGCAAGTAGCATCATGCCCTTAAAACACCCACATGCCATGTGTGCTGCACAGCCAAGCTGCATTGTTATCCTGGTAAGATCACTTCCAGAAAACAATATTTTCATTAACAAGGGCCTCTGAAAGAGAAATAAAACATGCATCAGGAAAGAGGATCTTTCAGCACATCTCTGGGTTCTTGAGTGTTACGCCTTATGAGTTCTACAGATATAATTACCACCATACAAGAGCAAATCTTAGGAATAAGCCACCTAGTTCAGAAATGAATTATATTTATTTAGATTTCAATCTTGTATAAGCTTCTCTCCAAATACCACCTTGGGCACACATTTAAAAAACACAAGACTATAGAAGGTACAAAGTAAAAACTGACCAAAACAGCATCACTTTTCTCCCATTTTATCCCACATCACTTGAGAAGCAGCATAGTGCAGTGGCCACAGAATGGGACTGGAAGTCTGGAGCAGCACCTCATTCTGCCATTGGTCTGCTGTGAGACCTTGAGGGGAATCACTCTCCTCTTTACGCTTGTTTCCCCTCCCACCCAGTGTCTGTTTTGCCTATTTAGACCATAAGCTCAAGTGGGTGGTGGCGGGCGGGGAGAGACAGGGACTGTCTCTTACTCTTTTTTTGTACATTGTACAGAGTGAAACTAGAATCTCAGGCTGAAAATTCTCAAATTTTGATGACAAATTTTTCACAAACCCTCTTGGCTGTTTTAACCAGCTTTATAGAATACTTGGAATGTTGGTAACATTTCAAATTTCTGAAAACATTTTTGGGGCAGCTATAAATTGCAGTAATGTAATTCGACTGTGCATGCATGAGAACCTGGAGATAAAGAATGGAAGCCTGGGAGAAAGGGATGGGCAGATACAGCCCTGCATATTGGTGGTAACACAATCCACATGCTTACCAAGGCAGCAGCTCATCCCAGAGGAGAGATTCCATATAGCTAAGGGAATTGTGAACCTGACATTTTTAATTTAGTTTTACATGCATCCCAAATGCATTGATTTTTAGCTAGACTTTGTTTTGTGGTTTTATAGGATGTGGTGGGCATTTTGGTTCTGTGGTTTTGCATTCTGAGAAATTTCCAATGGAGGAAAAAATCTCCAGCGTTTTCTAATTGACTGCAAAATGGCTCAAGTGCTGGAAGATGGATGATACTAAAAGAGGAATCTCTGCCATAGAGAGAGAAATACTAAATGGAAGGTCATTCATGGGGAAATGTGTTGTCATTCTGAATATCTGCCTACATAACAGGACGGTCGGTGATGGAACCATATGCTGTATCTCCTTTGATTTACCAGGCATGTGGTCCAGAAAGTTGACCTGAGGATGTGGTTTGATTATCTCCTGCTAAAGCCAGTAGAAACTGAAATAATATCTCATATCCTGGGACTGATATGGCTACAAAAGCACTGCATACATAATATCTAGTATTCATATTGGAATATTTATGAGGAGTTGGGGAAGATTGATTTGGCCACTGAGAATAGAAATGTGAGCATCTGCTGTAATGGCAGTAAAAAGAATTAGACTAATCAAGAGTAGTGATTCATAATGATTGTAGCAGTGTTTGTTCCTAGCATATTAAGGGAACCAACAAGCCCCTTGAATATATGAGAAACCTATCCTTTTGAATTCAAGAACCATTCTTCCCCTGCCCTAGTCATAATCCTAGTCAGAAAGGGGCCACAACCTGGGGCATAGGGCAGCTATTAGTTGAGGCAGTTCCTTTCAGCTCCCCTCTTACAAACAGGGCATGCCCCAGCAATTGTGAAGTCGTTCCAGAAAACAGTGCTCTCTAAAAGGCCATTGATGGGGAAAAGGTGATAGCATTGGAAACCTGGTGTGCAGATCACATGACCAAGTCATTCGTTAAAATCAGCACTGTTTGTTTGCTACAGGAGTGATCCTAGGTCAGATTTATGTCATTCCATAGAGTGAGGAAAGGGGTGGAGTGGAGATCTTCTCTGCTTCTCCCTTTGACACCAGAGGTGATGCCTGCTTCTCCTTTCTATGCTATACGTAGTAAGGTACTACTCATGATTACTGCTGGCAGAAACTGGCCCTCAGCAGCTTGGCAGGATCTTCATCTCGTACCGTTTACCTGGTAAGTCTCACATATGTGCACCAACCCACAATGTGTAAACTGGAGACACTGGCTTAATCTAGTTGAAGAGTTTCCTAGCTTTTTTTATGGGGGGAAATAGGTTTATTGAATAATTCTGCTATGAAATACAATAATGCTCTTTTTTTCATATTTTTTTCTGATCTGTTAGGGACCAAAAATTCCACTGTAATTATAGGCAGTGATTGGAACTAGGTTTGGGACCCAACAATAGACTTTATTCCCCTCTGGGGCAATCATTCATGATTTTGCAGGTTTCAGGAATTTCAGGAATGTCTCTGAAAAGCTAAATCTTGTAGAGCTACAGCCTGCTCACCATCTGTGACAAGAGGGACTGTTCCTTCTAGTTAATTCTCATAAAACATGTTCGAGGGCTGAGACATTTTTGACGCGTAAATCTTGGGGGCTGAAAATTCACTCTTGTTCTGCTGCCTCTTATATTATTTCAAGCAATATGCCAGAGCCAATGTTTCTGGAGCTGTGATAGAAACAAATACACACAGAATTCCATTCGCCTAGAAAATTAAATTTATTACTTTGCTTCTTGACCCTTTTCTTAAAGATCAGATGCAGGTTTGTTTGTCGATCAATCATAAGGCAGTCAAAAATGTTCCTGAAGACAGGGAATCAGACTAGGTTATGCAGTAGGGCAATAACCACTAGTATTACAGCAGCCATTGGTCTCAGAGTTTATGAAGATTTCCTCATACAAGAAAGTGCTGACCAGTAAGACTCTGATCTGAATAAGATTACCATAGAATTGTTAAGGTGCTAAAAAATGTCCATTAATCTTTCATCTGGTGCGAGCTTTGTCTCAGTACGAGACTAATTATGTGGAGCTAAAGCCTGCTTACTTTGGGCTAAATTATGGCTTTGCCATGAGCCTTGAACAACAGGCCGTGTATGGTCATGCAGTCCCAGAATCAGCCAGTGACTCAGAATCCCAACCTGGTTCCCAGGTCCCTTCTTGTCTCAGGAGTGAAGCAATCTGGCCTTGCCCCCATGCAGATTACTTCACTCCCTGTGCTGGCTCAGCTGCAGTGGCTGGAGCATTGGTGGAGGAGGGAACAGAACCAAGGCTTGGCCTACTCCCAACTGGCACAAGATGCAGTGCAGCAGTCCCACAGAGACTGTTCTCCCTCTCATGCCACAGATAGCAAGTGCAGGAGAGTAAACAAATGTTGATCTGACCCTTATCTTAATAACAGCTTTAGAACATGAGCCAAATTTCTCCCTGCCAATGGAATTTCACCGGCAATGTATCTGGCTCTAAGGGCCAGAATGTGGCTTTAAAGGTGACTTGCAAAGGGGAAATCAATTGGGGTTGTGCCCTTCTTTGTTTCCTTATAGTATATAAAGAAGGCCTTAAAGAGGTTCCTCTTTTCTTCCTGCTTTAATTTTATTTTAGAACTATCAAATCTTGTCTGTTTTTACTGTTGCTTTTGGACCAAAGAAGCAGGAAAGGCACCATCTTAATACTTAATTTCAGGTAGAGAGGGATTGCGTCTTTAACAAAGAGAATTTTTCCTAACTGTTTGCACCTCCTTGATGCTTTCTATTCTATTTAGTTTCTTATACTGCTCTCATCCTTGTAGGATCTGAGTGCCTTCTGGTAGTGTAAGTGATGTGACTAACATCTGTCTTGTGGTGTTTGTCCGAAAAGAGGAGGAAAGAGGGGAAACAGTCTGTAGTTCAGATTCCTTGGGGCAAGTTCAGCATAGACACACACCCCATGCACTGCCACTGAAGTCAGTAGGATTTCACATGGTGCTTAATTTGCCTCTTGATCTCTTATTTCTTAGATTTTGTGGGGGTAGAGGGAGGGAGCTTGTGGAAGCTGCATGTTTGGCTCCTGAGAGAGAGGCCCTTATGTCTCCCAACAGAGAACTGTCTGGTTGATTAATGAGTAGTGTTGATGGACTCATAGAGTTCCAGTCAGTCTTTCTTGCCTGTAAAGTGGGATTTTGTAGGGATATGCTTGGAGCAGCTGGTGGTGGATTGAAGGAGGTGGAGGGGAAGAGAAAGTAATTTGAGAAGGTGATCAAGTCAGCAGGTGAACCAAGATTAGACAGAACGTAGAGTTGGGAGAGGAATGGAATATGTTATGGTCTATTAATATTGGTCAGTCTCCTATCTATATCATTATCATGCCTTCAGAAATTTGCTAATACAGTTTGGGACAGGTAGGTAGGTAATAAACTCCTGGGAGCAGATTGCATGGCTTATTAAAGAAAATATGAAAACGGGGGCTACATACTGGCTAGCACATGCAGTGTGCACTGGGGATAAGGGATGTGAGTAAAGATCGAAGGATGTTCTGTCCAGAGCAAATTTGTGTCTCATGCCTCTGTGCAGAGCTTGGCCAGAATCTTGTTGGAGAGCAAATCCCTTCCCCTCTTCATCCTCTCCCAGGGGCACTGAGTGTCTAAAAGGCAGCAGAAGTGGTGAGGTGGGCACCAGAACATGGCTCTGCTCTGCCCCACCTCCACACTGGACAGTTAAAAAGGGGATGTATGAAGCAACCTCTTTAAGCCTGGTACAGCTCCCCTGCCAGTATGTTGCATCTGTGAGCTTGTAGGAGAAACTCTGGCTCATTCAGCCAGAATTCCTCCTGGAGACTCCAGTTGCTGTGTGGCCCCGTCATATCACTCGAAAGCACCTTGGGGGCCTAAGATAGAATCTAGCCCAGAAACTTGCACTCTGAAAAGAGCATTTTCTCCTTTGCAGGATAAAGAAAATTCCTCCAGCTCAACTCCCGTTCCGTCTTTGAGAGCTCCAGCAGCTACATTCAGCACAGGGACTGTGTCTTCATGAGAGTTTGCATTGGCATCTAGCACAGGAGGACCTTGATGCTGAATGTGGGCACTACTGTAATAGATTTATTTAATCATGATAATGAGAGGTTCCTGGTTTTGGAAGGTAAGACACTATTTTAACTGAATATAAACCACTAGGGGAAAATTACCCAAAACACTTCATTCCAAACAAATTCTAATTACACTGTTGTTCTCTTGTTTAGCTCCTCTTAGTTTAATTTTAAAATGGGGGTGGTGGTATTGATTTGCCTCTGAGTTACCTGGTCAGTTATTTTTTTTATTACCTTTCTATAAAGTTATATTTGCTATAAGGTCAGTTAAATGGTAACTGTAGGGGTCCCTTTAAATTACAGATTTGAAAAATAGCTTGTGGACTTGCTAGCACTTCAGCAGACTCAAGGGCAGAGGTGAGCCAGAGGACAGACACTAAGAGAAAATTCCTTCCCTCAGAGGGAGATAAAGAACCTTTGGCAATGCAGCAGGCTCTGCAGCAGGATCCAAAAGACCATTTTTTGGTTCCACTGCAGAAAGAAGGAAGGGGACAGAAAATGGCTTAGCTGCAGATCTGAGAGAGGAAGTCTACCAACTACCTCCAAGAAGATCACAATGCAGCGTGGCAAGCAGGCCCGCCAACTGTTCCCTAAAAATATGCATCTGTGAAGTGCCCAGCTGTTCTCTGAAGATATCAGGAGATGAGGGAGAGAGGAGAAGGCCATCAAGCCTAGACATAAAGGGTAAGAATCGGCCTAGTGGGGAGTGCTCTGAAGAGGGAATCTGTGACAAAACTCACTGGTTTTTATTCCCAAACTGATTAATTTTACTGGGTTTGCTTGAGGGTAGCTTAGAGTTTAAGGATATAGGTGTGAACCCCTGAAAACCGTATTCATTGGTTCTAGTTCAGAGAATAGTGTGAACTGAACTCAGACGATTTCACGCTGCTGTACGTGGAAACACTGCTTCCGCATCGTGTTCACTCAGACCTACCAGTATTTACAGGGATATTTCTAGTAAAATGCCTGCAGACCCTGAGTATGACAAATGCTACAAAATGAAGCAAATTAATTTCTTGGTTCTCTTGCTGGTTGCTGGAGAGGTATTTGACAGAATTTAATAGTCATATTAATTTGATATGCTTTGGAGCATTAACGTGTGAGAATTCTTTTTCACATGGATCCATAATGTTTATAATAACCCTTATGCTATGCTAGTTGCCTCCACCCACATGAAAGAGACACCACACAGATTCCTGAAATTTGCTTAACTATGGAAGGTCTGGCATAATGCATATCAAATAAGGAGAACTGGCCAAACACTGCTGATGTATTAACTCCTCCTGCAATTTCAAATGGTTATGCTCATCTTCACTTCCTGTCCGAAACAGCTATGTAGTGTTGCTTAGCTGTATTATACAGTTACTGCTTGTCCCCCAGAATTGACTGCATTTGAGTGGGTGAAGCTTTTCCTTGATATCAGTATAGTGCTTGTACCAGATTCTTTGGGAAGTAAGGTGCTATAGAAATGTAAGCTATTGTATTGAAATGCAGCTGACTAGCTGCTTGAATTGTATTCTATCCTCAACTGTTTCATCTGTGCCCCTGCTGAGATCCATACTGACTTCTGCGCCTTCAGATTGATATAGAATATGTATGTTTTCATTAGCTTTTGTGCTCATACACTAAAAGATGTGGATTTAGGATCCAGTCACAGATGCTCTCACCATAAAGCTAGCATGAAGAATGAAGTCACAAGTCAAGATCTACTATGCATTTAAAAAAAAAGGAGGTGAAATCCTGGCCCCACTGACATCAATGTCAATAATCCCACTGACTTCAGTGGAGCAGGGATATCAGATGTACTCAAGCCCTATGCCTTTCCTTTGCTTTGTTTCCACTATTTCTTTAACTCTCTCCCTCCATGTTTCACTCCAAATTCAGAAGCCTTTCTTTACTTTTCCCCCCCTTGTTTTTTAATGAATCCATGGTTACAAATACCCCTAATGATCACTATACCAGCTAAGCCACATTTCAGGCATCAGCAACAGACCCTTAGGCCTGGTCTACACTACAGAGTTGAACATAAGGCATCTCACATCGACCTAATTGTGTAGGAGTCTACATTACTGTGTTCCTCCTGCAACTCACCCACTACACGAACCTAGTCAATCCACCTTGGCGAGAGACATAGCGCTTAGGGCATCGCCGTATCAGTGTAGACGCTGCATTGCTTATGTTGGCTTTAATGGCCTCCCAGAGGTGTCCCACAATGCTGCACTGTGACCACTTTGGTCACCTTTTTGAATTTTACTGTCCAGCAGCCAGGTGCATGCCCTTTCTTTTTTAAAGCCAAATTCCGTTTCCTGTTTGTTCCATGTGGAGAGCTCACCTAGCCACTCTCCAGCTGCAGCACATAAGCTTCTGCCTAGAGTGCACTGGAAGTGGTGGATCTCCTGCACCTGTGGAGAGGAGGAGGCTCTGTCAGCCCACATGTTGCCCAAAGTCATGGTCCTGCGTAGCAGGACACAATTAATGGCCCTGCACACTTGTATTACAGCAGCCCCCACAGTGGATTGACCAACTCCAAATTGATTGCCGACTGGTAGCAAACTGCTGTTGCCAGTTTCCACAAATCAATCTTCACTCGCTTCTCCACCGTGAGTTCCCCTCTTATTTTGGTGTCACTGAATCAGAGGGCTGGTGCAAGGTCCACACACAGTTCCAGGAATGGGGCCTTTCACATCCGAAAGTTCCACGGCCACTGCTCGTCATTCCATACCTGCATTAATGATGCATTCCCACCAGTCAGTGCTTGTTTCTTGGGCCCAGAACTGGTGGTCCACCATGTGCAGCTGTTACGTGAAAGCCAACAGCAATCTTGAATTGTTGGGTTTTTTTTTCCGTGGTTCACGGTAAGACAGCCACCAAGGCATCATCATCAGACTTGCAGGATCAGCACAATACTGAAGAGCAATGCTGGATCCATGCTTCTCTCAGAGGTGGCGGATACACAGGCTAGTGCGGTCTTTGAAAAGTAGTAGAAAATATAATAAGATGCCCATGGAGTGGTGAGATGGAGAACACTGCATCATGGGATGCTGAATCCATGTTCCCAGCCACCTCTCCATGACTTGTTTTCACCCATAAGGCATTGCAAAATAGCCCATGCTAGATGGTGGCTAGAAGGTGCACAGTGGGATAGCTACCCACAGTGCACTACTCTCTGCATCCATGCAAGCACAGCTACTGTGAATGCGTACCAGAGACACAAGGAGCATAGTGTGAACATGCAAAAATGGTTTAATTACTGTGGTGGCTGTATGTCAATATAATTTGTCTGCTTAATTGTGTAGTGTAGACAAGGCCTAAGCCCTGCAGCTTCAGACCAGGCCTCTCCCATGTGACCTCCATTAGTTTGTAGAATTAGTAGGGTTTATGCTCTGTAGGCTTGCCGTGGTCACATTCTACCGAGTAGAGGGCAGTAGTATCCATACACAGTGAAGGCCAGATCCAAGGATGGGGTAAATCAGCACATCTGTACTGAAGTCAGTGGTGCTACACTACACTTCCATCAGCTGATGATCTGGTCTATAGAGCTTGATTCTCCAGTGCTCAGCACCTTGAAGACTCTATTTGGGAGTGGCACCCAGAGAACTGTGCCACTCACACAAATAAAATAAAATTTACCAACATCTTACTAGCTTGTGCTTGCCATGTTGCTGGGTTGGTTTGCTTTGGAGTGGTTTTTTGTTTTCCTCTAGAATAGTGGTTCTCAACCCGGGGTACTTGTACCCTAGGGAAGACCTCTGCATACTTCCAGTGATACATCAACTCATCAACATATTTGCCTAGTTTTACAACAGGCTACATAAAAAGCAGTAGCAAAGTCAGTACAAACTAAAATTTCATACAATAACTTGTTTATACTGCCCTATATTTTCAGCAGTTCTCAAAGGGTGGGTCATGATAAGTTCCCTGTAAGCTGCACGAACACACAGCGACCTATTTAGAGCCATGCAGGCACTCTGGGAACCTGCCCAGGTCCTGCTGAGGGAGAGGCACTCCTCCCCCAGCCCCAGCTCAGCTTGCCTTCCCCAAACCAGGACCCAGGCACCTGCCCCAGCCCCAGAACTCACACAGCAGGGAGAGGTGCCTCTTCTCCCCTCCCCAACCAGATGCTGCTGTGGGAAAGAGTGCTGGGGGGGAGTCTACTTTCCCCACTGTAACCCCAGAGCACCCTCCTGCACCCCAAACCCGTCATCCCCAGCCCCACCCCAAAGCCTGCACCCCTAGCTGGAGCTCTCATCCCCTGCACCCAATGCCCTGCCCTAGCCCTGAGCCCCTCATCCCTGGCCCCAGCCCAGAGCCCACACCCCCAGCCAGAGCCTGCACCCCCAACCCTCTGCCCCTCACCCCCCCAGACAGACCCTTCTCACCCCTGCACTCCAACCCTCTGCCCCACCCATGAACCCCTTCCCACACTCCAAACCCCTCGGCCCTACCCCCACCACATGCATTTTGTTATGTGCACCAATATGAAGGTGATGTGGCACACATCATTCTGCACATGGGTGGGAAAATTAGAGGGAACACTGGTCATGACCCAAAAGTGGGTCACAAGTTCATTTTAATGAGGTCACCAGGGTCAACATTAGACTCACTGGGCCCAGGGCAAAAAGCCCAAGCCCCAGTGGCCGGGGCTGGGGCTGGGGCTGAAGCTGAAGCCAAAGCCTGACTTTTTTAAAGTGAAGTGAAACTTGGGGCATGCAAGACAAATCAGACTCCTGAAAGGGGTCCAGTAGTCTGGAAAGGCTGAGAACTACTGCTCTAGGAAAGGTCTTGTAGATGGGGAGCCATGTGTGAATATTCCCCCAGTGGGCTCATAATTAGCAGCACTAGCAGGACTTCATTGAACAACCTATTCACTACAACCCCCCGCGGGGTGCACTCTCAAAAGTGCCCCTACCTTGATGCGGGAAGGGGAAGGCACAGGGGAAGATTTTGCAACCCGGAGAAGAACTTACTCACATGAGTAATTCAGTAGGACTACTTGCCTGAATGACTGCTGCACAAACTGCATCAAGCTTAGAGACACAGGCCTTAAGTGAGCACACACACAGTATAGGTAAATGGCCACGCCCAGCTAAAATTTTGTTCTAGATCCATCCATGTGAGGTGTTGACTGCCCTTTGTGGACATTAAGTTCAGTGTTCTCAAGGCACTGCACACTTTGCAGGATATAGCCCTTAGTTAGAAAATTACACTATGAAGCATATTAATATAGTATGAAATAAGACAGCTCCCATTCTAGAAATGTCTGTTCTTCAAATAGCAGAAGAAAGCTGGCCTGATGACCAAGCATTTCTATGGCAGGCTTCGGAATTTATTAGGAGTGAGAAAGTAGCCTCAGCAAAACTTGCTGTTCTGTGTCAACACTTTAAGGAAGGGCTGATTCAGACAAATGTAAAGGGAAGGACTAAAGCAGATGCTGTTATCTTGGACAACTGAGCTACTTCAATAGCTTGTGAAACAGCCTGGCACAAAGGTACTGCTGTACGTCATGTCACAATAGCAAAACAAAATATTTCAAGTATTCCTGCAACTGGTAACAAATGAAATCCTTCCTAGTCTGGATTTACCCTTTGGCAAATTCTATGAAGACAGAAAGAGAGAATGGGTGATCATAATGTTTATGCAACTAGCCCTACTCAGTGACATGAGGACTGTAATATGTTTTGCTTTTTGAAAAGTGCATCCTCCTCCACTACCCCCAGCTGACCACCTGTCTCTCTGTCATTTTCCCCACCCAATAACTCCAAGTCTAAGGTTGTGCTTTGTTTTGGGGTTTTGTTGAGTTTGTGGTGTTTTTTTGGTGAGGGGTGGGATCAAGGGATTGTCTGTGGGTTTTTTGTTGTTTTTTTTGTGGGAGGGGTTGTTTTTGTTTTATAATTCTTCCAATTATATTTCCATTGCAGGTTCCATGCTTGCAATTTGCTACATTTCCTTACAGGATAGCCAGAGCTTCAACTGGGCAATTAACAAACCCTTTTGCATGTATGTTTCAGTGCCTAACAGTATGCCACAGAACTAATGATTATCAAAATACAAAAGGACAAAGGGAGGTAGAAAACATGATGAGTTACAGTGGAAAAGTTATCCCTGTTAGAGAGGAAAAGTTAAAAATATCTTATCCCTGTTAGAGAGGAAAAGTTAAAAATATCTGGCGCTATGTTGTTCTGCTCCATACTTATATTAATTTAAGCACGCCTTTGCTTTAAAATGCTATTTTAAATGTCTAGGCTTCAGCAAAAAATCACTAAAAACTAGCTACTTTTCTCCTTTAGTAACAGGTTTAATCATTTTATTCACCTTATTTTCTGAAGTAGTCACAACGCCCTAGTTAGGGCTGAGTAGAAAAAGGCATTTAAAGCCAGGACTCTTTCCCACTGATTTTCTAACAACCAAATAATTCTTTCCCAACCTCCCACCACTTACTGAGATTTAATAGTTGTGACAATTTTTAACTGATTCTTTTGCATAGGTTAGAAGCATTTAAAAATTATTCATGTTTGACACTTTTCACTGATTAGCCTTTGGTCCCTCTAGTTCAATACACTCAAAATTCAAAACTATGAGTCTGTAGATAATGACTCTGATACAGAGTATTTGTTGATAAATATGAAGTATTTGTTTGCAGTGTTGACATAACCTCATCAAGTTACGCTCAGGCATTTCTCGACAAACATATTTAGGTGTTTTAGATATATTTACAGGGTAGGATTTTCAAAAGCTTTTCAGCTTGCTCTAATTCTGCTCCCACTGAAGCCAACAGTAAAACTCACACTGACTTCACCAGGAACCAAAGTGAAGTGTTTTTTTTTAAAATCTCATGCATAATGTCTGAAATAAAGTATCTTTAAAGCTCTTAAAGCAAGTATAAGTCATGTTTTTGATTTTTTTTTCTTGTTGTTGTTTTGGTTTTGTGAATGGTATTCTGAATTTTTTTTTCTTGCAGTTTGACAGTTTATATAAGATACATTTATTGTGACTTCATATTTTGGTAATTATCTAGGGTCATTTTTAATGTTGTGTATAGCCACTAATTGTTAAGACTGAATAGTTCTTCAGAAATGATTAAATGTAACTATATTAATGCACAGAACCCCTGAATTCAGATTAGAGCCCCTTGAAATTTTTCAGCCAAAGGTTTTTTCAGAGAAATATGAAGAGTCAGGTTCATTGAAATGTTTCATTAATTTGTTTCAATTTTGTCTAATTGTTTCAGCTGGAAAAAGAATCTGAAAAAAAATTGAAACATTTCATCTCAACATTTTCAAAACAAAAGGTTTTGATTTTGCTATTTGAGATGACTTTTCATTTCGAAATTTCCTTGAACTTGTTTTAATTTAAAAAGTTAAAAGCTGAACACCTAAACTAAAAATTTCATTTTGGGTCTAATGAAGTGTTTTATTTGAGCTAAAATAGTGGGGGGAGTTGTTTGTTTGTTTTTACATTCACCATAAATTCCAAAAAGTTTCATTTTGGGTCAACTTGAAATTATTAATTTATTTTTTCAGAATTGCCAGCAAGCTGAAAATCAGTCCTTCACACAGCTTTAATTCAGACTTGTTGTGAAGTTGCTGTGTAAATCTTCCTTTTCATATTAATATGGAATAGTATATCTGAAAGAGAAAGTGATTACTAAAGGTTCAGAGAGCCTAAATCAGAATTTCTTGTAGTTTTAGGCCTTGTCTATACTAGGAAAATGCATCATGTTATCTAGCGTATTGTATCTAGCATGATGTTAAATGTGATTTTGGTCTTGATGTGGACAAAGTTATCTTGTGATCAAGGTTAACACATTTTGAAACAACTACTGCCCTTACTCACAGTAAGGGCAAAATTGCTTTTAATATTGTATTAGGGAAAATTGATTGTGTAGGTAAACATGTTAACAATACTGACAAGGCCTTAGTATTTGTGTTATCTAGGAATGGACATAAAACAGTTATCCACCATGCCAGGATAAGGTTCTGTGTCTTGTAACATATAAGTTCATAAATATGCTATTGGCTTTTTGTTTTGCTTTTTTTTTGTGCTGACACATCAGAATGTTCACTGCCAGTATGTGGGGAATCTTGAGTAGAAGTAGAGAGGTTATTTTACCTTTGTATTTGGCACTAGTATGACTGCTGGTGGAATACTGTGTGTCCAGTTCTGGAACCCATTATTCAAGAAGGATGTTGATAAACTGAGTTCAGAGAAGATCCATGAGAATAATTAAAGGATTAGAAAACATGCCTTATGAGAGAAACCGATTCTCTTGAGTCTAGCTTAATAAAGAGAAGGTAAAGGGGTGACTTGGTTACGGTCTAGAAGTACCAATATGAGGAACACATTTTTAATAATGGCCTCTTTAGTCTAGCAGAAAAAGGTATAACATGATCCAATGACAGGAAGCTGAAGCTAGACAGTTTCAGACTGGAATTAAGGCATACATTTTTCACAATGAGCGTAATTAATCATTGGAACAAATTTACCAAGGGCCGAAGTGGATGCTCCATCTCTGAGTATGTTTAAATTAAGGCTGGATGTTTTTTTCTAAAAAATATGCTCTAGGGATTATTTTCAGAACATTCTCTGGGCTGTGCTATACAGGAGATCAGACTAGATGATCACAATGGTCCCTTCTAGCCTTAGTATCTATGAATTCCAAGAGATCAGTGGGATAAGCACATGTCTAATTCCGGAATCCTATTCAGAGTCCAAACACCCTTAGTACTTCAGAGCTCCTGGAAAGCACAGCTGATTCTACACTGTTTGGAGAGTGTGGCATGCTTCCCTCTCTCGGGGTGGCCATTTCAATCAGCTGATGTGGAGGGTGAGGGGATTATGGCCCTATCTCCTCTCCATCTGTTTCTACTCCCTTTGCAGAGGCTACCCTGGCAGTTGCATTAGCCCTGCTGTGTCCTTGAAATCCCTGAACATGAAGACTTCTAGTTTCCCAGCCCCTTCACATTGTCAGAAGGTGGTGGAGACTCCTGGTACCCTCTCTTTCTTGAACAGTTGTCCATGGATTGATTACAACCTTACATGTTTTCCATGATTGTTCGTATGGTCTCTGTGAAGCAAACTGATGGTTTCAGACTAAACCTTGGTGGATGGTGGTCATCCCAGCTGGCATTCTTTGAGGAAGAATTAGCTGAGAGGCCAAGGACTAAAAAACCCATGGAAACCGGGCTGCCCTGTTAGCTCTATATGTGATGCCTCCAGGCCAAGACTGAGGCACATGTGCCGATCAGCGTCCTCTATAGCTGTCCCTGTTCTGTCAATAAATGCAAGATGTCAGTCACTCAGGCAGTCAACTTGTCCTCTATGACAAGAATTTTGTTCTCCCAGTTTAAAATATATATTAAGGAATCTCCCCAGTAGCTAATATGTTGGGCTCCCACAGCTGCAACAAAATGGTGGCCCAGAATAAAGCTACCAGCCACCTCAGCCCCCTCTTTCACTTCCTTGATAAATGTCACACTTGGGCTTGCTTGTTTGTTTGATTTTTATGTACAAAAAACAATTGCTCATTTTAAAAATGATGCACAAGTAAACTTTTGTAATTGAACTCGGGAGGGACCCTAAACATTTTACAGCCTAATTATAGAGCTTGCAAATGTGAGAACAATATCATTACTGTGTAACTCCATGTGCTCTATGTACCTGTGGCTAAACAGGCTGCACAGCAAACCAGAGGCACTGAATGACTTCATCAAGGTACTTGATGCTTTCTAGAGGCTATTGGTCAGATTGGGGCTGGACATCATGTGGATGTGCAGAAGGGCAAGGTGCCGTCTTTTCCTTTGTGGGCTCCTTGTACCAGCACATGGGATGCAGCAGTCAAAACTGAAGCACCACTGTTCTGATCAGGACTAGGGGACCCTTGTAGACACTCGCATCTCTAAAAGTGACAATGAGGAGGGAAGACCACTGCGCTCCCTCTCCTTTGCTATAGCTGTTGGAGCTTGCAGACTGCAGGTCTGTGCCAACCTCCTCGACCCTGTCTTCACTAAGAAATGTAATCATGTTTAAACTTGATTTTTAGCAATCAAGTTAGCTGACACAATGCTGAAGGGTCAATATAAACAAGGCTAGATTGTTCAGAGTCATATCAACTGGTCTGGACTCAGTAGGGTTTTTCTGTGACTAGCTGACACAGTGCTGCATGTTGACAGTCAATCAGTCTGTATTGTCACCTAACCCATGTGTTAAACATGATTAAATTTCCTAATGAAGACAAATCCCAAGAAAATGGCATAGTTACTGCACAGGAGCTCTATGGGACATCGCCCAGACATGTTAGAGTATTTTTCTGTATGCATAGTTTTCACCAGCCCACAAATATGCATTGTTCTTTGCAAAGTCAAGTCTGTTACTCAAAATAACCGGGTCAAAGCAAGGTGATTTGTTATACTACAAATAATTTAGTGTCTAATTAGTCCCTCTGTAAACTATTCAGAGCTTTATTAGGTAGGTAGGTATTTAACATAAACTATGCCTACATTAGAGACATGAACCATGATAATTGAACTAGTGAGACAGTAGGGATGTACAATCACCAAAGATGCAGCATGGCCACATTAACTATGCTGTTTTAATTTCAGCTAGAGCTGAGTTAAAATCAAAATTTTCATCTCCCTTCCCTTCTCTCACTTTTTTCCCATCTATCATTGGGGGGAGTGAATAAGTGGGAGAAAATATTTTCTTGCCTTTTAAAACTTTTTTTTCCCTTTTCTGCTTCGGAAGAGATAACAGGAGAAGGAAATTGCTAAGAAAAAAATGGAAATGTTGCCATGCTTTCAAAATGAAAAATTTGCAAAATTCCAAAATGGTTTTTGGAAGTGTTTCATTTTGAAACTTTTTTCAAAACATGGAACACTTTGTTGGAAAATGATGGGCTTGGTGAAAAATGACATTTTTTAAAGAAACCCGTTATTGATTTAAAGTTTTTTCAATGAAAAAATGTTGGCCAGCCCAACTCCAGTGCAGAAGACTAGCATAGCCAGTCAAGGCTCTGCACTGGCCCTACTCAAAGCCCCCAGCACAGGGACCATTTTGGAGGTATGGCTGGGGTATAGAGCACTACAACTACTCTCTGCTTCCCCAGAGCCCACTGGGAGTTAGGCAGGCTCCTGAACTGCCCCTGAATATGAAGACTGCAAAGGTCGAGTCAAGCCACCTTTCTCCACCCCCTTTTCACCTCCATCCTTCCTACAAGCACAGAAATGGAGTAGCAGAGAACCAGGCTTGCTGATGCAAGAAGCCCCTGTTACACCTACAAACAGTAGTGAAAACTGACAAAGAAGGAGACTTTTTAATTTAATGCTGCAGTCCACAAACTGAATTTTCAAACTTGAGAATTGCAAACCTGACTCAAGGCTTGACAGTTCTTAATAACCCGGTTACAAATTAATAATTTTCACCTCGCTGAGTAGATAATATTTTGATAAATTGTCCATTTGGCTGTCTGTTTTATCCAGTTATGCTCAGTGTAATTTCTGAATCTAGAAAACCTAGCCCTTAACTTAAGTATGATGGAAAAAGCCATTTAAAAACCCTATGTCCCCTAACACTGCACGTGTTCTGATGGAAAAATTATTGCTGCATGGCTGAATAAAAATAAGATCATATGTTTACAGGGTGTTTCATCCTCCTTCCTTTTTGTCTCTTTCTCTTTCTCTCTCACACACACAGCATGTATTCAGATATTTATAATTATGCAGTTTTGGTGTCATGTCTTTCATTTTCTGTCCTAAACTCTTGTGTAGTGCTACTGTGCTCTGTTACATTAATGTCACAGAACCCCAAAGGGGCTTGAATTTCAGTGGTCGATGAAGTGCTTCCTAATGTGGATCTAATTAACTGAGACTCTATCGTTTAGCTTGCAAGCAGAGGTCCATTATAAACTTTTTTTTTTTAATCTCATACCCCCACTCTTGTATTTTAACAGGAACCAGATATTATTGTTAATTTTTTAAATGATCTTTTTAGGGTTGAAAAATAATCTTTTGGAGAGATTCAAAAATGTTAACTGAATAGTTTGTTTAGAAGTGACAAGGCTACAAAAATCACCTTTTATAATTTAAAAAATGTGTCATGAATTTTTGGCCCATTCTTATCTCAAAACAAGTTTCACATGTGGTGAGAGATCAATAATGAGTCATGTATGGGGTAATTCAAATAGACATTGATAGTGAAAAGAGAGCCTTCAGGGATGTCCATCCCCCCACAGGGGACACAGATGAAGCCCAGTCCTGGCTGTGCACCCCCACAGTCCCCAGTGTACTGCAGAGTGGATGAAGCACAAGGAGAGGGGCAGCAGTATCCTCCTATGGAAGCCTGGTGCCACTAGTACATGCCTCTTTTGCAGATGGGGAGCTTGGGGAGAGATTGTACCTCCTTTAACTTGCCAACTCCCAGGGCTGTGCAGATGTGCACTACCTAATAGGCACAGTCTGGCATTGTACTTTTCATTTAAATCCCCTGTTCTTGAATTAAAGCTAGCTTCTGCCTTGAGCCACGCACAAACCTCTGCTAATCATGGGTATGCGTGTGCATACATGTGTCTTCAGGAGTAGAACTCAAAGCTTTCAGTTCTAAAGCCACAAACTTTGACCAGGTGAGCCAACCAGCGGCTCCACTACAGAAACCTGTACAGGGTCTCTAGAAACACTTCAGCAGATCTGGCTCTCCACATGCGTGCACATCAGTTAGTATATCAGATGTGATAATCTTCTCTTGCCGATACTCATATATTTAATGGTTCTACTAGAGAGTGCTTCACAATGATACTGAATAGTGCTCATGGGTACTATGACTCTCATTCTGTCACTGTGCCTCAGTGAGTGACAGCTGAGAATACCAGATTCAGGATAACCATTCATAAATGGGGCAAACCCACTCCAAACTGGTGGTTATTCTTCCATAAGATATACCAAACTAGTAACAAAAGTAAACTTCTGTCTCAGTTAACAAGAAGTCCAAACTGGTGGTTATTCTTCCATAAGATATACCAAACTAGTAACAAAAGTAACAAAAGTAAACTTCTGTCTCAGTTAACAAGAAGTCCAAACTGCAGTCTCCCAGCTACTAGACTTCATGATGAGTGATTATTTAAAACAAATTAAATCAAACAAAGGGTCCTTCTGATCTTAAAAGATCAGCCACATAGCCAGGTCAATATATAACTCAGATCTTACCCAATAATCATGCTGTTGCCAATCTTTTAGTATCTAATATGTAAAGGCTTATAAGAGAAAAGAAAGAGGCAAGTGTTTTTCTTGACCATTTTAACTAATACATACAATCATTGCAGAGTTCTTGTATCAGGTTTGAGGAAGTGATGGAATAAACTGCTGGTTTGTAAAGTCTCTGGTAACTTCCAAAAGACAGGAAGATCCTCAGTCCTTTGGTTGGAATGCTCCTTTTAGTGTAAGTCCGTAGTCAGAGCAGAGGCATGCACAGGAATAAAAACTTGGCCACTTTTGGACGGGCACTTCCTCTCCCCCCTGCTGCTGGAGGAGCTGGCTCTCCCCAACCCCACAGCCCTGGATCCAGAGGAGATGGCTGTTCCCTCTTTCCCTGTGGCCCCAGGGCTGGTGGATCTTGTTCTTTCCCAGCAGCTGGAGGAGTTCTGTGCCCCTGCTTGCTCCCAGCGGTACATCCCCTGGTCAAGAGATCAGAGCAGGAAAGATGCCAAATGGAGATGCTTCCAGGATCTTTTATATCTTCATCCATTTGGAGGGAATGCTCTCAGTCTTAGTTTGCAGAAAACTGCAGGCACAAGATGGAGTCCAGGGTCACATGAGCTAATCACATGCCCATGCATGATTTGACGTATAGGAGTAGCCATTTCCCATACTCTGGCCAAAGCATCCACAGAAAGGCTCATTGCGGGAGGGGACAAGCTTCTTCTATGGCCCCTTGTGAGTTAAGTATTCTTTGATTGGGCCATCAACTTGAATAGTCCATTTATAATGTGCTGTCTGTCTTTAATGAACAGGAGTACTTGTGGCACCTTAGATGTCTTTAATGTAGATTTTTACCCGGTGGGTGTTACTCAGGACATTTGAAATACTAGTACATAGTCAATATTCATAACTTAAGATATATAAATGATGCACGCATATAAACAGGATAATTACACTCAGCAAATCATAACTTTTCCATTACACCCTATTTGACATACTTTGCATATTGTTGCAATTGTCTAACTGACAATATAAATGACTTAAATGGTCATGTTTTAATCACATGGAGTCACACACTCATAAGCTGTTTTCATTCTATTGTACTGCCAATGCTTTTGCCACTTATTTAGAATCCACTTTCCAAGAAAGAACGGCCTTTTGGGTAAAGCTTAAGCCTGGAAGACAAGAAATCTGAGTCCTATTCCTGGCTGTAGCACTGACTTCTTGATTGGGCAAATCATTTAACTTCTTTCCCTCCACTTCCCCATGCGTAAAACAGATAATAAAACCTAATTCACAGAGGTGTTGAGATTTAATTCATTAATGCTTGTAAAGTGCTTTGAAATCTTTCCTTAGATGGAAGGAGCTTCCGAAATGCAAACTACTACTATTCATTCCCATTTGCAACATTCTGCACCTCTCCCCTACCAGTTCTGAGGAAGAATATGTGCTTCTTACCTCCATTTAAACTACTTGGGATTGGATTCTTTCCAGCCTGGTACTGTAGGTTATTATTTACACCACCTAGCCTGCTGACCTAGTACCATTTTACACTCATTTAACACAAGTGCCCCCTACTACAGGTGTCAATACCACAGCAAAGTGCAAAGCAGTGAGCCAATCAGCCCTTTTTTGAAGGTGGCAACACAAAATCAGATGAAAGGATGATAAAACACCAGTGGTGCAATAAAGGGCTTGTCCCTGCTCTTTCACTTCCCCTTGAATGTTTCGGAAATGATGCCCCTTTTAGGTCTGTGTCCATGAAAGACCCCAGGAACTTGCCCAGCTCAAGCATTTGTCTCCATTAAGTCATGTGCAAAGATAAGGGCATTCCTGTAATCTATAAAACAGCATATTTGTTTTCAAAATGACAGATTTGCAGGGGTGGCTGCTCATTTGCATGCAAGGGATGTGGACATGGCAGCGGAGGTGTTGTAAATCACCAAAGAGCTACTTGACAGTGCCAGTCTCTGAGCCTGGTTCAGAATTATTAATTAAAGCAGTCCGAAGATGGTTTGTTTGCATGTCAGTTGAGCTAAGCCATGCTGGAATCCCTGTAAATAATAAAACAGCCTGATTGGACCTAGTCATTAATTAACTGTCTTCACTGTGAATAAACAGTGAAATGTTTCGGTTTTTGAGGGACCCTGTGACACTGTGATAAATATGCATTCACGGCTACTCCTGTAACATAGTTTGACATCTTCATCTGTTAACAGCAGCTCTCTCTCTGATGACAGTGGGTTCAAACCCCATGACAGATAATACATCGAAGTCTGTTCCTTAACATGTATCACTTAGGAGGTCTCAGATAAGCTGGGTTGAGAATAAGATGCGGGGGGGAACTTGTTAAAATTCTTAACTGCAGTGTTCAGTCATCTGTATGGGTGGTATTTTATTGGTACAACAAATCAGAGGATGATAAAAAAAATGCTGCTTTTAGTGTTATGTATGTAAAAGTCAGCTATTATTTATTTTACTAAAAAGATACACACTTAAAACCTAATTACACCCACCTCTGAGGCTCGTGTCCAAATTGCTGTTTGTGGTTTTAGCATCAGCTACAAACCAACCTAAAACAAGAACTGTAGGGTAAGAAGTTTAGAGATTATCTTAGGTTAAAAAAGTAGTATTTATAGAAGTAATGTTAAGGATGATCAAATCTCATGCTTCAGGACATGAACTGATCATAGCAGGTGATCAGGAAGGAGATTTCACCTTTGTATAGCACTGAACAAGTGGTTAGGTGCAGTACAGGAGGAGTTCATCTTCTAAAGATTCCAATATTGGTGACCTCTGCAGTCAGGATATTAGAGCGATCAATGAGCTGAGCAGACATGACAAGTTTTGTTTTCATATGTAGGATTCATGTATTGTAAATTATATATGAACCTTGTTTCTTGGAAAACCTAATTTAATATTGGTTCAGTGGCAGCAAGCAGGGATCCACCTCTTCTTAAAAAAATAGCCAATTACCATGTTCTATGCTTATCCCTTCTTACAGCCCTCTTCCTGCCCTGCTTTAGCAATGGCATAATACTAGTGCTGAGAATGAGATCACAGCTGCCTTCAAAAGAGGGTGCAGTTACAACTTGTATGCTTCTGTTATAGCAGTCATTTTTATACGTAGAGAGAAAATTGTAATAAGCATGAAAGTTTGAATAGGTGTGAGAGAGGTGCTTCAATTCAATGGACCTATAAATATTAGCGTTTTCTACACTTGTCCATACTTATCACTGTGGTATTCGAGTGGCATACAACAATTAAATATACCATTGAGTATACCCTAAATGGCTATGTTCTCACTACCACCCCTGTTCCTGGTGTACATGTTTGGGAGAAAGAATGATAATGGTTCTTGAAGTTTTCATAAGGGCAATGCTTGAGAAACCATCTCTTGAGGCTCAGTCCAGCTAGCTGTTGCCTCAAAAGCAATCTCCCATTTTTGGAGTCGGTCACTGGTGGGGCTACTGGTAACTTCTTGAGTCCTTAGATTTCCCCAAGCTTGATCAGTTGGTTATGGATAGAAACTGGATATGGGACAGAAACTGGTTCTGTTTTCTGATTATCTTCTGCTAGCAGAGGACTAAGCGAAAGTGGCCATTGTGGTTCTTTGAGATCTCTCAGACCTTAGCAGAAGTGGATGGAATTGTTCTCCTATGACTCTGCACTTGTTTCTCTGGGACAACTGAAAGAGTAGTTATTAGCAATTGCTCCTCCGCACCTAGGCCTTTCCTGAAAGGTGTGATGGTGGTCTATATAGTCATTCATCCTGCTGAACATACATATGAGACCTCATGGGCAGTTAGTGAGGAGATATGGGCTGCATTTATTCAGTATGCTGTCACCCCGCTGGAGCAGTGGAATGACTTACCCAGTGTCCAATTGAACCTGAGGGTTGGATGAAAGCTAGCTGGCTCCAAAGTAATCCAGAAACTATTGAGGGAATTTTGGTGGGTTGATAGAAAGCTGAAAGAAGATTTGGCAGTATGTCAATCAATGCTGCTCACGGAGGGAGTACAACTGCCATTTGTAACAGAGGTGTGTGGTGGGGAGGGGACTTAGGTGTGTTGTTAGATCCTAGGCTGTTCCTGAACGTTCTGTCTTTAGCCAACAACACTTTTTTGGTCTGAATCAAATGAGCTAAGCGTAGCCCTTCTCTTCTATTGCAGACCTTGCCCCAATTATCCTTGTCTTTCTCATCTGCAGAGTAAAATGCTGCAATAATCTCTAGACTGAAACCATTTGGAAACAACTAACACAGAATGCTGAGGTACACTTTTTAAGCAGACTTTCATGGTGGGATCAAATTGTATCACTGCTTCAGTTCCTAATACATTTCTGGGTGGAATTCAAGGAGTTGCTTTGACCCTATCAATCCCTGACTGGTTTGGGACCTGGTTACTTGACGGACTGCCTCTCCTCCCATGACATATTGCGACAGTGGCAATCAGCTGATGTGTTTGAGCTGGAGCTCCCTTGCTATGAACAGGAGGAAGCTGCTAGCAAAGCATGGCTCCTCATCTTTGGAATTCACTTCCTATCCACCTACTCGAATCTGCAGTAGTCTGGATTTGTTAGCCTTTTGACAGTACTGCAAGCTGTGTTTTTACTCCTTTGGCTTTTGGGGAGTGGGTGGTCAGAAGATTGGAGATGTGTGGGTTTACTTTATTATCTGGTTGATATGTATTTGTTAGGGTGGGATGAGCAGTCCTTTCTACTGCAGCTTGAAATATGTCTCCCTCTAGCAGAGACATCCTACCTGCTCTGTGCTCACTCTCGCTGCTGCCTCAGTTTTCCCTCTTGGACTCCTCTATAACCCCACAAGGGCTTTCCTCTGTCCAATGATACCCCTTCTTGGGGCTGGGTTATTAGCATGAAGTTCAAAATAAAAACAAGACTCCTTTTGGGGGACCTGAACTTCTAACCAGGTCCCTCAGAATTAGGGTTACCACCTGACAGGTATTTGACTGGTCTAGCCAGTTTTTTTTATGGATTTGTCAGTTGCCAGAAAAATAATTTAATCTGCTGAGGTTCTTTTACGTGGGCCTAAAGATTTGCATTATTATCACTACACTGGGATATCTAATGTAAGAAGTTTGTGTCCAGTTAAAGGTGCTATGATATTGCCATTAAAAATAAGAAATTGCTGCAAATGGCAAATACAAATTCAAGAAGTAGGATCAATGGATTTTCTTTATGTATGAAGTTCCAAAATATTCCCATTCAAGTATATAATTAAAATATAGACTCTAAGCAGTTTGTTTTTGCCCAATCTCAGTGAAGACGAACACAAACAAAGCACCTTGGAGAAACACGACCAAGGTAAGAAAATGATGTTCTCAATCTTATCTATATCTGTTATCTCTCTAGATACTATTCAGGGGAAGTTGCAGAGTTGCCTTGTGGTTGAGTGTTGAAGTTGTGGCAGGCTTACCTTGGGGGAGGGGGAAGAGTACTGTTTTTTTGGCATTTCAAAGGTGGGATCCCTACTCAAAATCCTGAATAGTCATGCAACACAACATCCTCCACTGAGCAGCAACTGGCAGGGCTTCCTGGGGTTTTCTTTCTCCCCCAGGAGAGAATTCAATACCTCCTCCACCTTCTATTGCCTCGCTTACCTATACTTCAAAGGCCTGATTTAGTCACATGACCCGCCTGTCACATGACATTCTTCAGTCTCCCTACTGGGGAGGTGATCTATGTATCACAGGTGAGGCTGGGCTCATCTCTCCTTAATCAGGCCAGCCACTCTGTGACAATCTCACTCAGAACAGAAGATAGACCCCTAGAGGAACTTTTGCAGAGCTAAAGAACAACAAAAATATCTACTCTAGGAACTCTCCTCTTCTCACTTTGGCTCATTTAGTGTGCAGTCCAACTCCTATTAAAACTGATGGAAAGCCTCCTGTGTATTTCATTAGCTTTGAATCAGGCCCAGAATTATTATATTTCTTACATTCAGTGGAAATACAGCATTGTTGCACAATCATCCTAGAAAATACCATAATTTACCATGAGATTTCATGGTAACTATTTTATTTGATGGAACAAAATGGCATTACAGAGAAATTTTGAGGTAACTCCTGCCAGATCTCAGAGCAATTAGCATTTATTTCCTCTGCTTGAGGATCTTTCTCAGGATATCCACATCTTCCACTAGCATCTCTGAAGCTATAGCTAGCAGATAATTTTTGCCCTTGCCTCATACCAAAAAAAATAAGAGAAAAGGTCTTGGATCCACTTTCCTTACACAATCAGTTTTTTCCAAGAGTATAAGTAGACAACATACTGTAGTAGCAACTGATTCTGGAAAATCAAGGCAATGTTTGTTCCCAACTCTGTATAAAATGCTGGAGATTTGTCTCTGTAACAAGCAGAAAATCAAATATGGACTGCAGAAAACTCTGTGGAAATCGCAGATTTTGTTCAGTTCTCCAGATTTTTTTAATACGGATTTTTAGTACTTCTGGATATGAGAATAAGCTTCCCCAACACAATTGATTCAAAGTTCATTTGCTTGATTCTACAGCCAAGCAGACAGAAACAAAGCATTGAAGGCCTGACCCAAAGTCTACTATAGTAAATGGAAAGATAACCACTTACTTCTATGGCAGGGCTTTGGATCAGACCCCAAGAGAGGTCTTAACTTCCTCCATCCATCTTAACAGTGTGTTAATTTCTAAGCCTAGTGACCATTTAAATACCATTTCAGTTAAAACTACAGAATTGCATACTGATTACATCCATCAAATTTACTTGTCCAAAGCAACTGGCACATCCTTTTAAATAGATATTGCACAGAAAAACTATTCCTTGAACACATGCCCCTTCTAGTAGCAAGAGTAAGAGCCATTAAATACCAAGCCACAACATCTGGCTCTGGCTTTTTCTTTGTATGAGAACATGTGGAACAAGAAATAATTCTACACAGAAAGGAACCAAGGAGCCTCTTCTAGAGCATTAATTAAAAGACTAAATAATGCCCCAATCCTGCAGACCCCAATGCAAGATTGAGGTCTAAAACTGGTCCTAACACATCCCTCTGTTTCCAACTAGACACCTCCCTCTAGTTTGATACTTTGCAGTTAATCCTTACCCATTGTTCTCACCACCCTTCAGTCAGTTTTTAATGCACACGACAGTTCTCAGATACAAGCCAATCTGCATTCATTTTGAAAGTAAGATTTCATCAGACACTGGAACACACCTGCTTACCTCAAATACAAAGGCCTGATTAATCAGTGTGTTAATCCGTTGACACCAACAGAGATATACTAGCACGAATCTGGAGTAACCAGTGGTGAATCAGGCAGAAAGTCAGCCCTGGGCTTGCCTACATTGAGCTTTGTTTTATAAATCTCCTACCAGTGTTGTAACAATAGCGCACTGACGCTGGTGCTAGCAAGAATGGTGTCATGGTATTGACTGGCTGCTGGTGGTTTTACCACTGTGTCACGCACATCTGCTCAGAGCAGATTTAAACAATATGGCCCTGCTTTTTCTACACTACAGTATCCACCATTGTCAACACCAATGGAGCAGCACTGGTACAAGGGGGGAAAACAGTTGCAAATGTTTCCACTGAAGGTGCACTCTAATGCCAGGCCTGTAGCAATCTTGGGGTTCACTAAATAACAAACCAGTGAATGAGAAATGAATAAAACAAACCGGAGAGCATCTCTGGTGAACTGCTGCACACAACCATGCTGTGATTCCAACCCCCACCTCCATGGTACATCTTCAAATTCCTATGTTCATGATACTGTCGTTCATATGGGAGCATGTCTAAATTATAATCTTCTACAAACATAAAGACCAGATTGTCTTTAACTGAATGCACTTGACTTTTCTGCATTTGGGATCTCCAGCATTTTGCAAAACGATTATTTTCCCCACATTTCTGACAGCTTCCCAAAAGCAACACACTGTTTGGGGTCATGCTGTGATCCACTCCTTCCACATGACCACCTGTACCCAGTCTTCCCCTTAGCAGTAGTTTTCAGAGCGAGTGGCTCCACTCTTTTTGCTTTGACCTATTCTGACTATATTCTTTTACACTTAGTACATGGATAACCCCTTCTGGTGGATTCAGATCTTTGGCTTTTGCATTCAGTTTCTGCTGCCCTGCATATTTGAAGAGCTTTTCCTGAAGCTTCATGTAGCAGTCTCTCTCTTAACACATTTTCTTTAATGCCACAAATGATTCTATCTCTGACCAGAGACTCTGTCAGCTCAGCAAAGTCACAGGTTTTACTGAGTTTCCTTAATTCTGTAACACATTGCTCTATGGTGTGATCATTTTTTTGCATGCATTTAAAAAAAACTGTCTTTCTCAAACGTTTCATTCCTTTTTGGCATGCAATGTTCCTCACATTTAGTTGGGCTTTTCCTTAACTTCATGCTTTCGCCTTCAAACTTTAAGTTGTTATAAATATCCAATGCTTCCTCCCCAACAACCTGCAAAAAGATTAAACATTTCACTTTATCATTTTTCTCCCCTGCCTCTATGGCTGCTAAGTACAATTCAAATCGAGGGAGTGGGCACCTGACCAAAAGAGCCAGTGGGAATGCTAGAACTTTTTAAAATTGGAGGGAAAACTTCCCCTTTGTCTGTCTGTCTGTTCTCCGGAGAGAGGGGACAGAGCAGAGACAGGGCTGGGACAATGCTGTAAAAAGCTTTGGGCCAGATATGAAAATCATCAGATCATACGTTGAAACTACTCATTTGAAACCTCAGATATGTAAGTAGATAAGGAAATGTGTAGAAAGACACTATTAGTTTTATCTCTTTTATTTCTTTATGGCTTGTGGACTCCTCCCCAGGTGCTTTTGTTTTGATGTAACCTTTAAGCTGGACCTCAAGAAGCTATCTTCATGCTTAATCCTTGTAAATGTTTTATTTAACCTAGCAAAAAGTCTAAGTTCCAGATGTATTTTCTTTCTTTTTAATAAAATTTTCCTTTTTTAGGAACAGGATTAAATTTGTGTCCCTAAGAGGCTTGTGTACATGTTGTTTAATTAGCTGGTGACAACAGCTGATTTCCTTTGTTATCTTTCTCAGCTCTTTCCTGGAGTGGGAGTGAAAGGGCTTGTGAAGGTACGCCACAGGAAAGAATTCCCAAGTGCCATTTCCTGGGTTCCAAAAGGGGTTTTTGCACTTGAATAGTGACAGCATCTACCAATCCAAGGTCAGAGAAAAGCTGTAACCTTAGGAGTTTAATACAAGCCTGGAGTGACAAGTATTAATTTTTAGAATCCTTGCAGGTTGCCACCTTCTGCACTCGAAGTGCCAGAGTGGGGAATCAGCCTTGACAGAGGCTCTGTGTCTGCTTACATACCTCTCCCTACTAGCATCTTCGATTCTTTGTTCTGTATTTTGCTATCTTTCCAGTTACTCAAGAAAACAGATCCCCTCAAAGTAGTACAATAAAACAGGCTTCTGCTATGTTGCATTTACTCTTTAACATAACTATTATGTGGTCAAAGCATAGTTGTTAAAGATAAGCACTACCCATTGTCCCCAGTCTGGTGTGTTCCTACTGTAGCTCCTCTCCATAATGGTGGTATGCATATGGACCCTTTTCTCATCAAAACTGGGGTTAAGCAAGGCTGCCTTAATGCCCCATCCTATTCTCCATCTATGTAGCAGTCATTTTGATCCTCGTTAAAGACCACCTCCCCAATGGAGTTGAC
Source organism: Gopherus flavomarginatus (assembly GCF_025201925.1). NCBI lineage: Eukaryota > Metazoa > Chordata > Testudines > Testudinidae > Gopherus > Gopherus flavomarginatus. Next base: position 91,906,894 of record NC_066620.1, read on the forward strand.
ATTTCAATACAGAATAGCTGGATGGCTTTTTAATCTTAGATGTCTCTGCTCAAAGTATAAAGTCCTCAGGGCCAGGGCCGCCCAGAGGATTCAGGGGGCCTGGGGTCTTCCATGACGGGGGCCCCTGCCGCCGAATTGCCACTGAAGACCCGGTACTTTGGTGGCGGGTCCTGGGGTGGAAGGACCCCCTGCTGCCAAATTGCCACTGAAGACCCAGAGCGGAAGAAGCTCTGGGGGCCTGGGCCCCTCGAGAGTTTTCCGGGGCCCCCAGAGAGAGTGAAGGACCTTGCTCCAGGGGCCCAGAAAAACTCTCGTGGGGGCCTCTGCGGAGCCCAGGGCAAATTACCCCACTGTCCCCCCGGGCAGCCCTGCTCAGGGCATCCTTTACTGATCCTCAATATGCTGAGGACAGTGCTATCCTCACACACACTGAGAATAACCTTCAGTCCACACTGGATTTTTTTGCACAAGCTTATCGAAGCCTAGGACTCTCACTCAATATTGAGAAGACAAAAGTGCTCATCAGCCTGCTTCAGGCCTTGCACATAACCCACCAAAGATCACCATAGAGGGACAGACTTCAGAGACAGTCAAACACTTTTGCTACATCGGTAGCTATCTTTCTCAAAATGGAATAACTGACAGTGAGATGCAGCACAGGCTCTAGCGTGCAAGCGCTTTCTTTGAGAAATTGCTCTGATGCATTTTCACGGAACGTGAACACCATGACCCAGGTCTATAAGACAATTGTTATTCCTATACTCCTTTATGGATGCGAAACCTGGGTGGCTTATTGACAGCACCTCAACAATGCCGCTGGAAGATCCTTCACATCAAGTGGGAAGATCGCTGCACTAAAGCTAGCATCCTCACGGAAGCCAATGTCACCAGCATTGAAGCAACTCCGCTGGGCTGGACATTGCATGCAGATGCCAGACTCTCTCCTCCAAAAACAAGGCCTCTACTCTCAGCTCACCCATGGTCAGAGATCTCATGGTGGTCAGAGGAAACGCTACACTGAAAGTGTATCTTAAGAAAACTGATGTGGACATCACAAGCTGGGAGGAGCAAGCCACTAACTGACCCCAATGGTGCCACATCCTCCATAAGGCGGTGGCCCGCTTTAAGAAGCCATCCCTTGCCATTGAAGCTGAAAAGAGAGAGAGAGAAGGAAGGAAAAACTTTTTTCCAGCAGGGAGCTGGCCCACCAGGAATGTCTGTATGTACTGCAGGTGGATCCATGGTTCCAGGATTGGACTCCTGAGTCATCTCAGGACCCATATGTAAATCTGTGGTAGAGATCATCCTCTAATCGAGGGATTGCCAAGTATGGTATGCATACATAGGCTTTCCATGATACAGTAATTTCCAGATAACTTCAGAATAACTTTGCGATATCAACTAGAATGCATAACTTGTACAGACAGAGGCCCCAAGTCAAAACAGTTACAAACTGAAAATAGACCCAGATGACACAATTGTCAAGATGTTTGTACTCTGTCTACACTGCAGCTTGCATTGTTAGCAGCACAGATTGAGTTGCACTGGTGCAGAAAAACGGTTGTTTTTTTCCTGGTATAGACAAGAGGCCTGATTCTGGACAGCACTGAAGCACATGCATAAGTGCTATCTTGAATAGGAATGATTTATTGAATCAGGGCCCAGGCTTGTCTGCATTAACCATTCCTCATGTTTTGTTTTGGGGTGTGAGCTCCCTCAATAGGCACTTGCATCTAAATTGCTGAACATAGATTGTGCTACATTACTCTGAGAGCTGTGGGGCATGTGTGTGTCTGTCAGTGAGAACCTGTGTGCCTATAGCAGGAAACCTAGGAAGCAATAGAAAGGCTCCATTAAATTCACAGGAATGTAGAAAACTTTCACTGAAGTCACAGTGAGGGGGAGATGCAATCTGGTTGATGGTGTACTTGCAAAAATATTTATGCCATAATATAAATACTGTAAAACACTCTAGTATAAAAATAACATTTTTTGAAAGCCCAATGAATTAAACAAAGCTCATTTTTAACTAACTGGCAGTAGTAAAAAAGATGTACATTCTGGGTGCTAGAAAAGACCATAAAACACATGAGGAATCCTACAGCAAGAGACAAGCCATTCAGACTTTTCAGACAAGCTTCTCTGACGTGGTGATATTGCCAAAATATCTATCCCATGAAGTTGGCCTCAGAAGGCACACGGACTAGTAGTAGCATTGTGAACAAAGGCAGGCACCACTTCAAAGAGGGTGGGGCAGATTTTCTGGTCTGTTAAGCCAGTTTAATGCCATGGTCACTTCATGGAAGTTGATGGAATTCAGTTGTGATAACCAAGTGGAGAATCAGGCCTAGTATATTAAGGAAAGAGGAAAGAACAGAAGGAAGCAAAAATGGAAGAGCAATGCTATTGATGTGATAAATTACTGGAGATGACAAAAAACTAGTCCCCTACTCTATCCTTTAAAAGCATGTATTCTGCTCTCTCCCTGATGAGGTGACAAAAATGATATCTTAAGACTGGAACAACAGTAGTCTAAAGAGATGGAAAATCCCAGAGCCCCTTTTCTCTGTGTAACAAACAAGGCAAACTGGCTGGCTTTATCACTGAAATTTAACTGAGCGTCCAATCAAAGCTACACTACATACCTCATGGTGGCAGTAATCAGAGACATTCTGCATGGAATAAGGTCACAATCTCTGGAAACAGCTGCAATCTTATTAGAAAACTCACAAAGAAACAAATAATTGCATGGTCTATAAGCCAATCGCATTCTTCAATACTGATTACAAAGTACTTGCTAAGCTGACTGCCAGACACCTGGAGGGAGTTTTTGTTCTATAAATACCAGCTGACCAGAGAACATTTATGACCAGCAAAATGAATATGCACTGTAGATAATGTTTGTTGTTTTGCCAGTACATCAATCTTGTTTCACTCAGAATAACAATCGTCATTTTAAAATTGTTAATAACTGATGTTTAGGCTCTGATTCAGCAAAATACTTAGCAGATGTTTAACTTTACGTGTGATTGCGCGTGATTAGTTTATTGAATTCATTGGACTACTCATCTGCTTAACATTAGTGCTTTGCTGAATCAGGGCCCTACACAGAAGCTTTCATCTGAAGATTTTAAAGTGTTCAATTAACTTTATGAGCCCAATCCTGCCAGATGCTGAGAGCCCTTAGCTTCCACTGAAAGCATCTGACGGGATCAGTTCGGATGAGCCTAATCTTACAAGACCAGATTCACAACAGTACTTAGGTACCTGACAGGCTCTTAGGTACCTAAAGTCCAACATTTAGTCAGCACTGAGATCCTTGAAACCCCTGCTCAGCTGGCATCTAACCCTGAAGGCACCTAAGGTCTCCTAATTGCTAAAGTCTCCACCAGCTTCCCAAGTCCTGATGCTGCCCCACAACTAATGAGCATCTCGGAGCCCTTGCTTAGCCTAAGTCCCAGAGGGACTCTCAAAGTAAGTACTCCCTACCTATCTCCCCCTGCAGGGGCTGATCCCGTTAGTGTGCTCGGAGCACCTCTGCACCAAAGACCTGTGTGTGTGGTAAGGACACTCACCTGGGCTGTGGGACTCCCAGATTCAAATACCTGCTTTGCCTTTGAAGCCCAGACCAGTGGGAGCTAGATTCCTGAGTACTTTGTGAATCTAGGCCCTAAGCCCTGCCTCTTTCCTTTGTGTTTCATGTGGAAGCTTAGGCCTCTCCCTGCTCAGTCTGCTGGCTTCCGAGAATGCCTTTCTTAGGCGCCTGACACTCCCCCTGGATTGTATGAGGAGCCTGGGTACCTAACTCAGGGCAAGGAATTCCCCTGGGTGGCAGAGCACCTAAGAGTTAGACCTTGCAACACCTAAAGTCCCTTTGTGAATCTAGCTCACAATCCTTACATAGTAAAACTGCCACTAATGGAGAGCTGGAGAAAATGGCAGTCTTTCGACACAACATTACTCCCAGTGTGCCCTGATTTTCCTATCAAACACTGTTATGTATCAGTTGTTTGCTATCAAATTTAGTTCAAGTGGAAAACTGGGAATTGTGATCCCATCCTAGCCATGGGACGCTGCAATTGGCCATCAGAGAAATTCAGTCAGGCCTTTAGATACAGGGCACAACTCAGCAGAGCACAAGACCCCCGCAGAAGTTTGCGTTATTTTGGAGGTGGAAGCTAATAAGGCCGATACCGCCTATTCAGATCAGTTGACAGTGAAAAAGCAATTTTTAAAACTCTTGTGTTTGGGTATAAATACTGTCGGCCAGGCCCCCCAAAGAACGAAATATCTGCCTGCTAACACAACTGTGTGAAAAGCAGAGCTCTCAGTTCATCCCACCATTGAACAAAGCAGAAACAGAGCTAAAGTGCTGGTTTCCCGTCTCCTCAACACTGATGAGAGACTGAATGCCAGCAGCCACCCTGCTGAGATTCTTTTATTTATTACAAGCTATGCTGTTCCACCGAAAGCAGCATTCAGACAAGTGAGTGATGTCAGCCTTTGTTTGTGATAGGAAGAGGGGCAATCCACCAAGTTTGTGACTAACAGAGCTAAAGCTCCTTCTTTGTTTGCTGGGTAATTAAGACTTAACGTAGGTGAACCTTTACAAGCAGGGTGGTTTCTAGAGGAGTTTGATGTGAAGGGTAACTGTACAGAGCCCTTGTCTACAAAACTAAGCTAGTTCCATTCTACCGGGTGCAGAGTTCTTAAAATTCACACCACGAGAAATTCTTACTATGTATCAAACTTCCATTTATTCTGGAACTTTTTGTTTTTCTTTGACTGGAATGGATAACTCAGCACAGTCGGTGGAAGCACCCATATTGCTAAAAAATGATACATGTGACACCAGCAATATAGAAGCTCAGTGTTTGTGTCTGGAGTCAATGGAGCTATGCTGGTTTACACCAGCTGAGGAGCTGGCCCTAAATAGTTCTTACTTAATACAAATTTCAATATAAATTGCTCAGGACTAGATCCACAAGAAAGACTTAGTGCCTCAATGCCTAGTGGGATCCACAGCCACCCTGAGTTAGGTTCCCAGGCTCACTATGCACTGCATGGGGAGAGTTAGGCATCTACTCATGGGATCCACAAAAGTCAGCAAGCTGAGGGGTGTAGGCAGCGGGTGAAAATATTCCTTGGGGGTGGACTGAGCATAACTTAATAGTTACAGTTCCCAGGAACTTTTAGTGTGGTTCAGAACTGAACGATCCATAGTTACATCAGTGCAGTGTCTATCCCAGCCTGGTGCAGGGCTGTGAGGGGGTGGGGGGAAGGAACTGGAAGTGTTGGAGAACAAGCCCACCTGAACTCAGCCTCTAGCCGTGGTCCCTACTCCCGACTCTGACTTGTTGTCTCTTGCTGCTCATAGAGTCAGAGGAATCTGCCACAGTGTCACATGACGGGCACTTCCATGCACAGGTGGGGTGTCACCCATCCCCCGCACTCCCCCGCCCGACCCTGATGCTGTTGGACATGGGCTTTGCCTGTCATGGTGGGCTTGGGCATGCAGGGTAGCTCAGAAAGTGGCACAGCAGCGATGTTGGACTGTAGTTTTATGCTAAAACTAGAGAAAAGTTGGTGAACTGTTCAATAGATTTGGGAGGGGGCTGAACACCTGCCAGCCCTAGCCACTCACCACCTATGCTGAGTAGGAAGCTGTGTGAGATAGCCAGTAGCAATACTGAAGAGAAGGAGGAAGCCTAAGCCCTGCCCTTCCAGGATGGTTAGGCACCTAATTTTGGGCCAAAGGGAGGTGCCTATTTCCGCTTGGGATTTACAGCCATGAACCATCTCCTGGAGGTAGGCACCTATGGGGTTAGGTGGCAGCTGAGCTCTGATTTTTGTGAATGCCAGTGGTGCCTAATTGTTGGATTTAGGTGACTAAAGTTGTAGTTAAGCATCAAAGACCTCCTTGTGGATCTAGCCCTCCTTGTTTATCTAAGCCCTAGCTCTGACCTGCTTGAGATTTTTGGAGACAGAAGCTTGACTTGAAGCTCCACTGCCTCCTCTTAATGATGTTACATAAAGTGTCAAACAAGTATTATTACACAAGTCAACTTGGGTTCAAGTGCCATCTTGCTTTGGCAACGAAAGGGGAAGGGGAAGGAGATTCTGGGTTTTGGAGCAGACTCAAGATGTTATGAACCTAGGGTGAACTCCTGGCCCCACTGACATTAATGGCAAAACTCCCACTGACTTTGGGTGGGGTAGAGATCTCATCCCCAGGGTCAATGGAAGTTAAGTTTACTATGAAAGCAAGGAACCTTGTCTGACTGAAGAGGTTGAAGAGGCCCTCACTGCGATGCAGTCCTGACCTATGTGCAGCTGCACTGGTGGTTGCTGCTTAGCACACACCTTGTCCTTCTGCTCTGAGAGAGAGTGCATTACTGCATCTCCCAGCTAAGGATAACTAAGGGAAATGCATACTGTACAAAAGGAAGGCTAGAGAAAGGATGCAAATGCAATGGTCGATTCTCTTTTTATTGTTGTTACAGAGACTGTTAGTAGTCTTGGTGTTTCTGATAAAACATCTTCTCCCATTAACAATTCTGATAGAGTACTATGCAACCATTTATTTCATGGTTAAGAAAGAAATTAGCCTCCATGATATTTTAAGGGGTGAGCATTCAGCAATTTCTGAACCAAAATGGGAATTGGGGGTCACAACAACTAACCTTGTTTACTAATTTCCTTTGCTGGAGTTGAGAATTACTCACATATTCCCCAGATTCCCCCAGAGGAGTTCAGCAGTTTGCATTTTCTAACTGAATGATGATCAAGTTTCCAGCAAGAGATCTTCCAAAGATAGCTCCACTCCTAGTGCAGGGAACTGTGGTGTCCTCCAGCAGGCCGTGAGCACGTGCGCGCGCGTCCTCTCTCCCGCATGCGTGCTCTCTCTTTGCAGTGGCTTGCCCAGGCTCACATTCTGTCTCTTGGGTAAGTTTCAAATGCAGTAATTAGAAAACTGGAAGTCCTGTACAACACAGTGATGTATCTTTGAGCACAACCTTGAACATGCTTCTTTTCTATGCCACAAAAATACAATGCAATCTTGGAGAAAGGCTTATCTTTACAATATAGCACCTTATTGGGATTTTAGCACACAGCAAAGCATTATCATAAATAAAAGTGACAGGCAAGTTAAAAGAAATTCATGCATTATCTTTAGGGTCGCTCAGCATTGATGGTTTGTATCTGATCAGAACAAAATACTGCTTGTAGGGCTTGCACCTCATCCTATAAGGTGCTTAGCCCCTACTCCAAGGTGCTTGAGCTCCTTCAATTCCCAATGGAACTGAGGGGACTCAGCACCTTGCTTGACTGAGTCCATAAATAGCAAACTATAATGCAGTAGGTGATGGTAAAACTGACAAGCACATGCATTTCCAAAGGTGAGAGAGAATGGCCATGAATCATTGAGAATTTTTCACTGGTTTCTTAAAAACCAGAAAGGATTTGAAATTATTCAAGTCTGAATATCTATTATCATCAGGAAATACTACTGTTTTTCAATTTTGAGCTCTTTGACCAGGGCAAACCCTAACTTAATGTGGTGGGGATGAATCTTGGGGGGATGAGGCAGAGGCAGAAACAGTTTAAAGAAACCTGTGATAATGTTGAGAGGACCTTTAACAATTGTACAAGTCCTTCAACTGTGCACTCACCCTATGCACTTTATTAAATGCTACAAAATGCTTATCTTTAGATGAAGGAAGAGAGAATGCAATCAATTTATTTTTCAAATGAATGACAAATAAAGCCTTTCTACTTCTGTATAATGAACTTCATTATACAGCTTTAGCCTTTTACTCTTAAAATTCATGACCAACCGGCAAAGGAATAAGGGGAAAGGGAGTGGGAGGGAGGGACAATTTTAGATATTACGCCACTGCATATTTTTATGCATTTTAGAAAGGAATCTGAAACACCATTTACACACATTGAGATACACACATGTTTTACCAACTATTCAATGTCACCGTAATCAACAATAACATATTAAATTATGTTTTCTGGGCAGAAAAAAAGGGCTCTCTATCATTTTTATCACCTTGGTGCACAGATCTACATAAATATTTTGTAGATTCCTTACAAAAGTAGCAGCAGACTAGCTAATGTAAAAAGTGCCTTGGATCCAAATGAGTCTGAGCTCACCTAATCTCCTTGACCTGCTATCAAAGTCTGACCCATTCATCTGCATTAGAAATGTAAACCCTGATAATGAGATATTCCCACAGTGAGATCTGAATTGAGTAAAACTCCTTTAAGATGTAATTTGAATTTAATGTCTTGTCCAGGAAATAAACAAAGCATCATAAAAATATGTTTAATGATGCACAGTGAATCAAGAAAATGTACACTGTGCCAAAGAACTGTTTAATCTTAACGGTTCCTGTCTAATATTTATTGCAACATGTTAGCAGAAAAGCTGAGCTCATCATGATACCTTTTTTTGGTAACATCATGATACAGCCTTTTAACTGGAACAATCAATTTTGATTGCTGTTCCCCATTGCTTTATATTGGAGAAAAATTTCACTTTGCCAGTAAAGACTGGTTCAGAATCCTTGCCTCTATTTTGCAAGGTGATCTGTGTCTTCTATTTATTCTTACTGCATGCATCAGACCCTACTCTTAGTTATGCAGGTATAAATACAAATTCCCTCCCAAGCCTTTAAAACAAAAAAAAACATGGAAAACTGGTCTTACACATGGATGGGAAATCCATGCAAGATATTCCTACTAGTTTTTCTTAATATTAGAATCTGAAGCCATCCATACTCCTTAAAGTAAAATGAAACTGATTTCTTCTTTCACCGCTGCACAATGTCACATCAATTTTCATAGTGCACTTTTTGTGGGGGACAAGCATACTTCAGACTTGCTCAGATTTCTGACTCTGCTGTAAATTGGTTCCTGCCAGTGCCTGTCTGACACTTGAACCAGGCAATAGCTTTAAATTTTTCAAAAGCCTGCGTGACATCAAATGCTATTCATGCAGTGCACCGCTGTGGCAGATCTAGATTATGATGTTGTAAGGAAAACCAGAGAAAAAGATGAAATGCAGAAAAAATGCTTCACAGAGTTCTCATAGCTTGATTCCCATCCTCCTTGAGTTCATAAACCCATATTTGAGAGCTCTGAGCCGTCATGGGCTGCAAGGTCGTGGGTGGGTGGTGAAATAATCTATTTTGTCTTGCCTAAGACGACAATTTAAACCTCTAACCCTTTCCTAGCATGGCCGCTCTTATAGATATTATAGGCTTGATTCTTCCTCTCGGTTACCTTGCTATAAATCAGGATTATCGTATTTGAAATCACACCAGTTTAAATCAGGAGCAGGCGCAATGACAGTTTCATAGTGCTGAAGTGTTCTTTCTCTCACTTGGCTTTAGTTCATTTAGAGATATGAAATATTGTGGATCAGCTTAATGGTAGTGGCAGTGTTCTTTTCCTAACTTGGTTCCAATTACCATGAAGATTCTTGTTCTCTTGAAAACTGGATCAATATTTAAAGGCTCAGAATCAATACAATGTTAGTTTAGCCTCTATAAAAAACTGATTTTTGGGGAGACTTCTATAGGTCAATGTCATTCTTCTGCAAGTACAGCTGCCAAAGACAGTACTGTAATAGACAGAGGTGTGTTCATGTTAGAGGAAAAGCCTAGAATCCACCTCCCTTTCTTTTAGCTTTGTTCTCCCACAGCAAATGGTAGTAGGCCAGAGGAAGATTACTCCTATTTAGGAGGATCATTGTTTGGCATCGAGCTGCTAGAGTGACTCCCAACACCAATACCTTCCCAAGCTGGTGCAGGGATCATTGCCAGGTACATGAAGCAAGGCCAGGGTATTCCTTTGCCTCAGAGATCGCCAGCAATCCCAGGCTACTATAATGGCTGCTTGGATCTGTCGGCAGGCAGTGAAGATAAAAGCACTTTTCAGGCTTCTCTAACTTGTGCCAGAGGACTTTTCCAATACAGAGCAGCCCAAGATTGGGGGAGTGCAAAAAAAAATGCTTAAAACCACATTTTCTCCATCTCCACTGCCTGAATTGTGCTGAGTATTTCCCAGCCAGAGTGAGATGTTATTCTGGGACGTGGTTGTTTTTCACATTGTTGGTAGAAATGATTTGTTCCAAAGAAGGTACGAGAAATTGTCATGTAGCACTGTTGTTTGCATGGCATCCACCATAAATAGCAGGTAATATACATGTCTCTAAACATGATTTATTGCTGAGGTATGGGAAGAGAAGAAAGACAGACATCAGTATTTGATGACATTGGCATTTTTCTTCTGTTACACACAACTCACTGAGATTGCTTTCATAGTGAACTTTCTTAACTTAAAAGCTGGTTTCTTATTGCAGAGGGAAATAATGTTGCTGTTTATTTACGTCCTCTTTATATAAATACAAAGAGCTATAAACAATGTCTCAAGTGTCCTGCAGCTATATCTCTGTGTAAATTTTCAGCAGGGCTTTTTTTTCTCTTCACCTTTGTTTCATATGAAATGTTGTGTCCTCAGTTGTTCAAGTGGAGCTCACAGTTTCCTTCACAGCTTCAACTTGTCTGCAGTAATCCCTCTATTTAAAGGTGAGAGAATCAGCTTTTGTTTGGTTGGCTTGGATCTAAGACAATCTTTGGACTTAAAACAAAGAGAAGCCTACACTGAGGGAATTCAGAGTCTCCACTTGCCTGCAGAGAAAGGAGAGGGCCTTTTATTCATTTTCCAGGACTGAAAATTCTCATGCCCTGGAAACCACAATGGTATAACTTAGAGCATTACCCAAAGACAAATGCTCCTGTTATTAAGTGAATAAGTTTGGGAAGCAGGTTCAGAAAAGTGCCAGAATATTTGGCATGGATGATCATCTTAAGAGAGAAAGAACAACTGCTTTGTTCATCAAGCCATGGGACACAAGGCTTCTGGCCATGGAACTGCCTTTTAATTCTGCTGCATGTCACCATTCTTTCGTGTGTGTGTGTGTGTGTGTGTGTGTGTGTGCGCGCGCGTGCACGCGCTTTTTATTTTATTGGGGGGAGTAGAGGAAGAGTAATAGGAAGGGACACATGAATTTAGTGCTAGGGAAAAGGGTTGGATTGAAAATCCTTTAGAATGAACTCCTATACCCAAAATAGGTACAGAACAGGCAATAAAAATGCCTCCCTACAATGCTCTGCCACCATGCCTCAGCCATGGACTGGAGGTGTGGGGGAGTATATTCCATCTTCGGGCCTATTCTGTCCTTTGCTTCTCTGCTGAGGCTGCCCTTCAGAACATGAATTAATGACAAGTGTGACACCTGTCTGTCCACCTGGAACTAGAATAAGCCATCCATTTGATTCCCAAAGGTCGAGTCAAGTTTGCCAAAATTTTCATTTTTTCATATAGGAAAAAGAAAACAAAACATCTTGTTTTGAGTCAGTTCAAATATCCAGCTGCATATCTGTATGGTGCCACATTGCCCCACAGGAGTTGTAGTTAAGATAACTGATTCCCCATTCTCCCCTATGGGCTGAGCTGCCTGGCCAGACTATATCTCTCCTGAGGCAATGTAGTCTCCTTTGTGATCAGCATGATGCAGTGTGGGAGACACATGGCTTCAGCTGCATCACAGGAGATGTTGCCTGGCCAGAGATCCTGGCTCATAGGGAAGAAGGGCGACATCAGACCTGAACTACAACTGCCATGAGGCAATGCACCACCCTAGGTTTCATACTGAACACACTTGAAACAAAACATTTCACCTTCCAAATATAATTTTTGGGGAAAATTTTATTCTGTGAAAAATTTTGATATTTCAACTTTTCATCCCACCTCAGGAGAAAAACAAGTATTGAAATATTGGCATTTCCTGCAGAACTGACATTCCAGTTTTCACTCAGCTCTACTCACTACCAACCTAGTGTTTATACAGTTTCTAGCACCACTAGGCCCTGATTCTGGTTGAGGCCATTGGACACAGCACTGCTGTTAATAATAAACAACTTTGATGTTTATTAGCATAAAATAGCCAGATGTTTTTTTCTCTTTGAGGACTAAGTGTGGGAGGATGTTGCTCATATACCATGACTCCTCATCTTTCATTGATGCAGCTGTCAGTGGCCAAGAGAAAACAGAGCCTCAAGAATTTCCAGGCAAGAGGAGGGTGACACTAAGCATTTGGTGCTTGAACTAGGGAGAGCAACAGAGGCCAGATTCTGTTCCCTACTGCAGCCCCTGTATGCTGAGCTGGCAGTGTGCAGGGACATAAAGGGGATGTCTACACTACACACTAAGCCTGAACTCTGACTCAGGTTTGAGCCCAAGTCCCCTTCCAGCCACATACAAATCAATGTGAGATCTTGTCTACAGTTGCCACAGCAAGTAGGGAACATGTAGCTATATGCCTCAGTGGAAGGCAGGCTACATCCACACTCGCTGCATTATGTAGCTTCACGGAGCAGTGAATGGCTCTGGCAGGAGGGAGGCAATGGGGAATGCCTCTGACAGTAGGGAACTGCTGAAGCCTTTCACCACTGACAACACCTCCCCCACCCTCTGAGCTTTTTAGTGCTGCCTTTGACATGCCAAAGCCTTTCCCTACTGCCAGAGTTTCACTGTGGCAGGGAAAGGCTTTGTCAGCTCCCTGCAGCTGGATCCTTTCACTGCAATAGGGAAAGATTCTGGCAAGGGGGAGGTGGCAGGACATTACACTGCTATTTTTAGTGTAGTGTATTTTTAGACATGTGAGGCATGTCTTGGTCAGGTAGAGACTCATGTAGGGTATGTACCCTGGGGGTTCAGACATGCAGGCCGCTCTACTTTACTCACCTAAGCAGTGCCTTACCGTTTACACTGCTATTTATATCCATGCTAGCTTCATGTGCATTGTCTGTACTGTATATGCCACTGTAGATGTAAACCCATCCTGACTTGGGTCAGCAAGCAGTTATAACTCGTGCCCTAGGACCCTGCTAGTACGATAGGTCAGAGCCCAAGTCCCTCTATGATTTGGGTCTAAGCCCTGTCATTTTGAAGTGTGGGAGCAGTTCAAGCTGCAGACCAAGTCAGAAGGTCAGCGTAGCACAATAAGGAAGCATTAGCATAGCTGTGAGACTTGGGTCCAGCAGTCCTAAACCCAGGTTTACAATGCAGTGTGGACACTCAGATGAGGGCTTAGAAACAGAGTCCTTGAGCCAATAGACATGGTTTACAATGCAGCATATACCTACCTAAAGGGGTCACAATGGGCCTGTGGGAATTCCCCTGGCAAAGAAGCAGCATAAAGGACTCTGCAGTAGAGCTGAGTGAAAAACTGATTTTTCAGTTCAGTGGCCGAAGTGAAAAATCTGGAAAAAGTTTGTAGTTCTGAAATGAAAACTTTGTTTGGGTTGAATAAAACATTTTGAACATTGTTTTGATTCAACGTTTTCAAAACAAAATGTTGATTTAATTTGACATTTTGTTTTGAAAATGTCAGATTGAGATGAAACGTTGAAACAAAATGTTTTGATGTTTCTACGGAAATATTTTTTTTTTGGCTGACATTATTTGTCAAATTCAACCTGAATTCACAAATGGTCTTTGTGCCCCCTGTCATGCAGTCACAATCTTGGTGCTCTGAAACTGCTCTGAATGATGCCACGCAGGACTCTAGTGGAGTGTCTCCCCTCAAGGTAAAAAGCCTCTTTGGCTACAGTGCTTTCTGGGTCTGGTCTCGAAGCATTCCGCACCCCTGGTCACAGCATGAGCTTCCTACAGTGAGCCCATCTGGAAGGGACACCTGAGGAAGTCTTACATGTCCCCAGAGGGCCCTTTCACCCCAACTTCACAGTCAGCAGTGACTCTCAGCCAGAGATGTAAAACAGAAAGGTTTATTAGGTGACAGGAACATAGTGTAGAACAGATCTTGTTAGCACAGAAATCAGGAACACTCAGCAAAATCCACCTTGGGAAGATTCAGCGCCCCGAGCCCTGGGTTCTACCAGAGTCCCAAACCAGGAGACTGACCAGTTTCCACCAGTCCAGCCTGAGTCATGCCCAGCTGCCCCACCTTTGGGCTTTGTCTCTTTCCTGGGTCACCTGGTCTCTTTGTTCTCCATCACCTCTGGCTGATTCTTGCAGAGGAGGGAACCAAGCCACCAGGTGCTAGGTTACAGATTGTCGGCCATGCTCTTTGCCCAGACAGACATCTGCCCTCTGGGGGTCTCTGCAATGATAACACACCCGTATCCCGCTACCTTGATATTTGAGTAATACATAGGGGAAACTGAGGCACACACACACACTATTCAGAGAAAACATCAAGAACATTCACATTTCTTCACACCCACCAAAATGCATTTTTGGCAAATTTACTATTTGTGGACAAAAACGTGCCCATCTCTCCTTTGTGCTGCTATCCTCCACCACCACCATCTGTGGTGGTACCTGGCATAAGGACTTACTAGGGAGTAGCCAGAACATAAAGTCTACAGCACTGGGGAGGATTCTGCCATGGAAGGGTGGGGTCTGGCCCTGTGTTAGTACAATCTTAATGTTATACAGCCACAAATTTAGAAGTTGGAAAAAGTATAAGCAAAGTATTCCTATAGCAACAATATCTCTGCCAAGTCTCATGCCCTGTATATTTGATCATATACATTTAACATCAAATGGGAATATATTACAGGACAGCTTTAATGCACACACTGTCATAAACAGATAGCTAAGGGTTAATGTCTCTTTCACCTGAAGCACCTGACCAGAGGACCAATCAGGAAACCGGATTTTTTCAACTTTGGGTGGAGGGAATTTTGTGTCTGAGTCTTTTGTCTGTCTGCCTGCTTTCTCTGAGCTTTGGAGAAGTAGTTTCTACTTTCTAGTCTTCTGTTTCTAAGTGTAAGGACAAAGAGATCAGATAGTAAGTTATATGGTTTCTTTTCTTTGGTATTTGCATGAATATAAGTGCTGGAGTGCTTTAATTTGTATTCTTTTTGAATAAGGCTGTTTATTCAATATTCTTTTAAGCAATTGACCCTGTATTGTATCATCTTAATACAGAGAGACCATTTGTATGTATTTTTCTTTCTTTTTATATAAAGCTTTCTTTTAAGACCTGTTGGAGTTTTTCTTTATTTCAGGGAAATTGAGTCTGTACTCACCAGGGAATTGGTGGGAGGAAGAAATCGGGGAGATCTGTGTGTTGGATTGCTAGCCTGATTTTGCATTCCCTCTGGGGGAATAGAAAAGTACTTTTGTTTCCAGGACTGGGAACAGAGAGGGGGGAAGGGAAAAAGGATTATTTCCCTTTGTTGTGAGACTCAAGGGATTTGGGTCTTGGGGTCCCCAGGGAAGGTTTTTCAGGGGGACCAGAGTGCCCCAAAACACTCTAATTTTTTGGGTGGTGGCAGCAGGTACCAGGTCCAAGCTGGTAACTAAGCTTGGAGGTTTTCATGCTAACCCCCATATTTTGGACGCTAAGGTCCAAATCTGGGACTAAGGTTATGATACACACACATAAGCAAAACAGAAAATACACTAATTTAATAATGCTGTAGAAACTGTAATGTTTGCACTTCTTGACCTTTTATATTCTACTTGTATAACTTTATCATTACATAAGCAGAGGTTGCCTTTAATATAAACTACCACGTTCCACATATAGTAAGGACATTGTCCATTTTGGAGTGATAGTGTCTACTATCTATACAAGCTGTTTTCTACCAAGGCAAGGCTCACCTCTTATTTTCCTTTAGCAAGCTTTGCTTTAGTGATGCAGTATGATGGTGACTAACAGCGCTACTAGGCAAAGCCCTGTCCAAAGGTGAAGTTATTATCAACACAATGGCACTGTGACAAGACATCCACTTTAGACACATTGGGAATTTTCCAAGCTGTTAATACAACAGCTACTGAAAGGATCAGACTTTTGTCTCCTAGCTGTGATACAGAAGTGACCTTCTGCCTTGGAAAGACAAAAAGGACTAATGAGCTAAATTCAGCACTGGTGTAAGTGGATGCCATAACATTGATTTCAGTGGAAATATTCCAGGAACAGAGTTGAGCCCCTTGACCTAATTCTCCTTTCATGCACATGTAAATCAGGAGCAACACTACTGAATCTGTATAAAACTTGGGTGAGAAAGAGAAGAATCAGGACTGTTGGTCATTATTCTCCACTGCCCTACACTTGTGTTAGAGAGACAAAGTGGGAAAGGTGATACCCTTTATTGTACCAACTTCTGTTGGTGAAAGAGACGAGCTTTTCAACTACATGGAGTTTGTGTTGTCACTTGTACCTCCACAAAGTCAGTGTAAACCACTCACAAATTAGAAGAACTACATCTTATGTACACTAGCCACCATCTTCAGAAAGTGTAAATTGGCATAGTTCTTTTGAAGTCATTGGACCTACACTGACTTATGGCAGCCAAGGATTTGGGCCATTTTGTGGAGGTGTCAGTGGCTCCATGAAGTGCAAGGCCCGCTCCATACTAGCCATGGAAGCTTTTGTACATTCTCCAGGAGCACCAGAAGCTCCCTAAAAGTAGGGGGGCCACTGGTGCCCGAACCATGGCCTGCCCCAAGCTGCCCCTTCCCTTTGAGGACCCACCCCCATGCTGCCCCTCCCCCTGAGGCCCTACCCCCATGCAACCCCTTTTCCCTGAGGCCCCAGCCCCACTGCCCTTCTCCCTGAGCCACCACCCTCACACTACTCCTTCCTCCAAGGCTTGCCCCCACACCTCCTCTTCCTCCAAGGCCCTGCTCCAGTGCCATCTCTTCTCCCCAAGATCCCACCCCCTGCTTGCTTCTCTCTGCCCCTCCCCCCCCTTGCCCTTATGGATGATACAAAGTGATGGAGCCATTGCCCCTGCCCCTCCCCCATTCTGTTGCCCCTGACAATCTATTACTGTAGAAAATGGACCTGCTCTTGAAGTCAATAAAGCCAACTAAATATCTGCACAACAATCTCTCCTGTTTAAGCTGTTCCGCTTTGAATAAATAATTAGAGTCACTGGGCCAGGGAGCAAGAGAATGACCCTATAGCTTCATGGTTAGGGCACTCACCAGAGAGATAGGAGACCCAGGATCCAGTTCTCCACCCTAATGAATCTCTAATTATTTATCCACAGTTCAACAGCTTCAATACAAGAGACTGAGGCTGACCCACATCAGAATATCCCAAAGGCCAGTGGTTATAGTCTGAGAGCATAAAGTAGTAACATTTCAATCTGTTGGGCAAATCAGTGACAGAAAGGTAAGGGAGTTGTTGATTTGTAAAAATCTACAGAATCATAATTTCAATGCTGTCATCCTCTGCAGTGTGGCATGGGGGACTCACTGCCCCCCAGCACCTGGTCCTTTGGTTGGTGGAAGTTTTCTTAATACAATGTCGGGAATGGGTTGAGTTGGGTATCGTTCAAAAGCCCTTTCTTCTATGAACCCAGTAGTGCCAGAAATGAGAAACCTAGAACAATTATGTAGAAAAATGCTTAAAAATCAGCTTTTTTAAAATTATGTTTTAACATAAGGATGTATTGCCGACATAAAAAAAGACTTTGATCTTTGGTAATTCTAGGGAAGTTAGCCTTGACACGTAGAACTGAAAACATTCTGTCATCAAAGTCACTATCAGTGTCTTCTCCATTGTAGGGCGCCACAAAAGGACACATTGTCACACTGATTCTCATTTTTGCCATACTCATGCATTTCTGCACAAGACAGTCTGCTGGCCAAACATTTGCCGGGTGGTGAGCATCTGGTCTTTGAACATAAGCATTTGATGAGCCGAAGGCTTGATTCAGGAACACATGGTATTTTACACATGACTGGTGTGATCAGTCCATCCTCCAAGACTCATCCATGCCCAACATGGGAGAGGAGTTTTGGATGCACTGCACCACCTGAAGCCATTCCATTGCTTGATAATTTACCTTCTTGAGAGGAGGTATAAATGCACCCCTTGTTAGTGGCAATTTTCCTCTGTTTGTCGGCTTCTTGGAAAACATCCGCCAGTGTAGCTCTGCTAGCCCCATAACATTGATCTTCCAATGATAAACTCATCATATGAAGCCCTCCAGGGCATTTATGACCTCGAACTGTTTCAGGTGCTCTGAGCATCTTCAGGGTGAGAGGAGTCTTTGGAGACTGACTCAAATGCCTTCCAGTAAGCTAATTTGGTCTTTCCAGGCAACCTTCCAGAACTTAGTCATTTTTTTCACCTCGGGAGTGCATCCTACTTTTGCACAATAACTAAGTGAGGTCAAGATTAGTGAAAGTAGAAAACTCTACCATAGTTAATATAACTGTTGCTTCATTGAAAACTGGGCTTCTTGGCATCAGAATTTTAAAATTTTGGTAGGAAAGTAAGTGAGTCAGGAAGTCAGGAAGCTCTTTCAAGGAATGGTTCTTTGCTGGTCCACACAGCAGTGAAGGTTGGGACTTGTCCCCGTTAATACTCTCTTAATAGCGGACCAGATCAGTAGCATGAAGGTACCCTTTACTATCTGCTGTATCTTCAAAGAAGTCTGTTATTGGCAGCATGGAATATAAACCTACTCTTGATGTGGTCTGGGGAAATATACAACCCTTCTTTCAGTTCCATGCAGCAAAGAACCTCTCCAACATTGCCATATTCAGTTAATGGGTGCACTTCTTATAGCATGTAAGGTGCACCCAGCATTGTTTTAACTAGGTCTTCCATTATGGTATTCCCCATAGATTCAGCTACTAGTTGGTGCTCTATATCTCCCCATTGACGCCTAAAAATGGTGAAGACCAAAATAAAAACAAGGATTTTGTAATGAATTATTTTTGAATTGTTATGTAATATCTGTTATATCACATGTGCATACTGTTTGCAGATGGATTCCGGTAATTTCTGGCTGGACTTTGACAACTCTTTTGGCACAATAAACAAAGCTGATAATCAATACCACTGAACTGCTTCATTTTTGCCAATGATGGCAAATCAGCCTGAAGCACTCCTTCCATTTATAGTAATCTATAACATTTAAAAATGAATCAGGTATCGTGTTCTGAGCAGTAACTGATAACACAGCGCTGTCAGTCAAGGGCCACAATTTAACTTTGTAAAGGCTGCATGTCTGACATGCCTATGTTAAAGTATCAATTTAAAAGATGATTTCTTTACTACATAGCTATATAGTTGGTCTAAGTTTATCATGTTTGGTACCAATGTGTTGGTGGGAGAAATGATACTCAACTTGAGCCATTTCCAACAACATTGCATTATCAAAATTTCCACCATTTGGAAGATCTGGGGCTGGGTGGGCATAGGGAGTCCCCCCTGCCACACCAGTTTGGGTGACATCACTGAAATTGAGTCAGTAGATTTTTACAAATGAAATGACACCTCCTTTACCTTTCTGTCATTAACTTGCCCATGGAATTACAGATGCAACCAGACTATTAGGGAACTGATCTGAGAGACCCCTGTTCAAATCCCTTCTCCCCATCCAGCAGAGGGGGGACTTGAACCTACACCTACCACATACCAGGTAAGTGTTCTATCCACTGGACTAAAAGTGGTAAGGGAGGTACTACCTCCTCTTCTGTTAATTTTGTGTACAGTTAGGTGCTTACCTAACTCATTCTTTCAAGAAACACCTTTGGCACCTAAACTCCAGCAGAGGAGTTCTTGGCTGTGGGTCACAGACAAACATAGGCTCCTTCCTCCACCCTGGACTTAGGCATCACATTCAGGGCTTGAGACACACCCTCTCATTGGCATCTCCCATTGTCTAGCTTAGGCAGCTCCCTGCCTAGCGTGCTGGCTTTTGTGGAACCAATTCTTAGGTGCCTGTCTCTCCTCATGCATTGTATAGGGAGCCGAGGCACTTAACTCAGGGTCTGTGGATCCCATTGTTTCTGTGATTTTTGAGCTATGTGGATCCAGGGCAAAAATTACAAAGTCAAAACTCAGATTTCCCAGACAGACCCAGAGTTTCATAACTCTGCAACCTGCATTCCACCAGTGTTTAGCTCCAGCTCTTGGGTGCAGGAGGTCTCTCACTTCTACCATATTAATTGTCCCTCCCTTTCCCCCCAAGTTTAGGAGAGGTGTTCTTATCTGGCCCTCCTCTGGTCCTGGTTAGCTCCAGACTCTGCTTTCCTCAACAAGCCTCAGAAGGCCTTTCAAATTAAGCTAGAGCAATTAGACCCTGTCTTTTCTGGCCAATAGTTGCTAAGGCAACCCAAATGATTCCCAAGTGTCAGCAGTTTCTCTTGCTCATTTTATTCCCGAAGAAAGTGAGAAGGGAACTCAAAAAGAAAAATGCTGCAGCACAGAGACACATAAAACAGAGGGAAGAAAGAAAAAAAACAAGATGAATTTAGTTCTCCATTTGTATCACATTAAATCACTTAATCATACGACATACAACAGCATGAGTTGTATACATTACAGAAAACTCCCCTAATCATAGACAGCCCACATCATGCCAGACCACCCTGTCATAACATGCGCTGTCAGCAAAGCACACAGGTCCTTATCCCAGAGTTCATGAACCAGATGTCCTACCACAGTTTCACACCAAGCTAAGTAATAACTGCGTGTATGTATAGTGTATACGGGTGAGGTGTCGTATGGAATTGGTGACTGCCATTTACCAGTGATGTATTTATGAAGTTCCTTGTTTCAGGAAAATCTTGAAGCTGCAAACTGATACCGGGTTGTTTTTAGCAAATGTTCATTCACGGGGCAGAAAAATATAGCGAGGAGGGGGAAATTATATTCTTTGGCTGGGAAGTTATTGGATGTTTTGATCCAGGGATTAGCAAAGAGCCTAGAAAGGGTAAGGGGAATTTTCCTACAAATAAATCAGTTTTGCAAATAGAAAAATGACAAGTTCTGTAAATTCATTTGTCCAGACAGCTTCAGCCAAAGTAAATTGGCATTGGTAGCAATGCAGATAAACCACTTCCACCACCCGAGGATCTGTTCCTACATCTGCAACATGTGGGCATGCTAGGCAGCAACAAGCCCATGCAGGTGGA
The DNA here is from genome assembly GCF_025201925.1 of Gopherus flavomarginatus. NCBI lineage: Eukaryota > Metazoa > Chordata > Testudines > Testudinidae > Gopherus > Gopherus flavomarginatus. The sequence goes on from NC_066620.1 coordinate 91,927,885, forward strand.
CTCTGCCTCCACTGCTGGCCATTGAGCAAAACTGTGTGGTGTCTCTGTACATGGCACCACAGATTAAGGGGGAAAACGGGGTAGGCCACGATGTGACATTGTGCCCATACACAGTGGGGGCAGGAAACGTTGGAGCTAACAGCAGCTACACTCACTTCTCCACATTCTCTGCTGTAGCAGCTGCGGCCTGACCATTGACTTGCATGTGGTGGATGAGGACTCTGTCTCCTAGCCTTGCAGGGTTTCTGTGTGTTTTTGTGAACTAACACTTCACTTTCTCTCTGGGTCTGTGTGGTTTCTTTCAAGCAGCTGGGCAGCACATGTATGACAGGCAGTATTGCATCTACTAAACATCCCAGAGTGCAATAGAGAGAGGCAGGGCCTCCTCTCGGGAGGGTCTGCCCCTATGGAATTCAGTCCCCTTCAACACACACAAAAGCATTTTGATCGTATACTTAAGAGCATAGGCATGAGAACTAAGGGTGTAGGGATGTTGCAGCACCCCCAGGTTTTAGCCGTGGCTCCACTTCCAGCTCCCCATGCCCGGGTCTCGGCTGCCAGCCCCCCATGCCCTGGGTCCCGGCCTGCTGGCCCACTACCCCCAGGTCCCAGCTGCTGGCTCAGAAGGGTGGGGTGGACAAGGTTAAGGGGGCTGGCTTTCAGCACCCCCACTATTCAAAGTGTTCCCTGCTTAAGAATTAGGATCTTCTTTTTCCCGTCTACTGATTACAGATGTGATCTGTAGATTCATTTTTTCTGATTTTTTTTCAAACTTTGTGCTTTGTCTGATTTATTTGGGCATGTTGTCTATTTTGGTAACTTATGCTTTTAGGCCAAGATTTTTTTTTAAAATGACTAGTGTTTTAGGGTGCCTCAGGTTTTGGGCGCCCAATTCAAAACAACTTGAATCTGAATATCCATCCTCTGAAAAATAAGGCCCCTTGAAGGTGTCTCAAGTTGGGCTCCCAAAAATTGAAGACTCCAAACTCAATAACCGTTTTTTTTTTAAATCTTGGCTTCAGTTAATTTTTGTTAAATCTCTCAGAGACTTTTGCGCATGATCAGTTGCCATCTAAAGTTAAAGGTTGTTGACATTATTGATTATTATTATATTCTAGCCTTGCAAAATTCTACTCACCCACTAGTCCTAGGTGAGCAATTATTTTTGTGTGTACAAATATTAATTTCACTAGTTTCATTAGTGTCATCATCATGGGAAGGGTGGGAGAGAAGATTTTGTTGGTTGGGTGAGGTGATTTCCACAACAGCTTTCATTAAATTGTGAACTGTTATTTCTTTGGGAATATCACTAATTACACTTGTATGAATTGTTTCATAACTATACTGTTGTTTTCCCGGGCAGGCTACACAAGGCAGGCATACAATAAATGCTGTGTTTTATTATATCCATACAAAGGTTTATTTACCTGTAATTCATATGTTATTTCATTGGAAGTTAAATATTTACATTTCTTACACAAGTGCATTGCTGTTAGATTGTGATGCATCCACTTGGAAGTGCAAATTACATAGTAATGCTAGCAGCAATGCCCCCAAATGGTTGTTAAGCAAGCATAAAGTTTGGAAATACAGCCTTAAGTAACATCAATACTCTTTATGAACAGATTCTTAGCACAGAGTTATGATCATCATATGCAACAGTTATGGTGCTGTTTATTTGAAAGATACATTTTAAAACAACATCTCATTTAATGTGAACATAACAATTTTAAAGACAAAATGTTGGTGTTCTATAAGAATATAGCAGCACGTATGCTGATGTAAAGGTTCTCTTTGCCCCTAGACTCCCCCAGACTAAAGCAATACATGGAAACTTGGTTTGAGAAGGCTACTATTTTCATTAAAGCACTAGTAAACATCTTCATAAATCACCAATACTGTGTAATGGTTGTGACAAGTTTTCTGTTACATCGTAGAATCATAGGACTGGAAGGGACCTCAGGAGGTCATCTAGTCCAGTGCACTGCACTCATGGCAGGACTAAGTATTATCTAGACCATCCCTGATCGGTGTTTGTCTAACTTGCTCTTATATGTCCAATATTATCCACTATACCTATAACTCACCAAAGCTAAACCAGAGGAGAGGCTGTCAGTAAGATCCTGTCTGTCGTGGGAATGAGATGTGAATGGCAGATGGATAAAGGAAGAAGTGTTGGTGATATTTTACGCAGAATGAAAGACCTCTGCAGATACATCAATAATTTTGATAACGAAGCCCATGCTAAGTACAAGAATCAAGTAGTGTATTCCACAATGTTGGTATAATCTGCCTAAATTTTCTGTGTGGTCTTATCTCAAAGGAGAGTTTTTGGGAGTTATTTGAGGGTAATCAAACTGAACCATGACAATTTGGAAAAATCAGAGACATTTTGCCATTGTAAAATTGTTCCTGATTTTATTTAGTCATAACTCACAAACAGCTGAGCCTACAAACTCCATATTTGGTTTTTTTCCTTTGTCCTCACTGAGGACTGGTGTCTTTAACTATTCTGGGGATGGATCCATGTCCATTTTAGTATACCTGTTATAGACTTCGTGATCATCTGATAACTTTGTCGAGTCTCATGCACCACTGTAAACTCTGTGATACCTGCTGGCATTACAAGCTCTAAGGCCAGACAGGAAATCTGGCCTGGCACACACAAAGAGGTCTAGGTATATGAAAGGTGCTGGAAATCAGGGAAAAGAGAGAGCACCTGGCCTTGGACAGAGAGGGCAAGTACAGTGGAGGTTCAATGTCAGCATGGTCCAATGGGGATACTATCAACTCTGCTGGAGTTCTTGACTTTTAGGGCTTATCCTCACATGCAGAGGAGCAACTGCACTGGTGCAGCACTTCAAGGAAGATACTTCTACACCAATAGGAGAGCTTCTCCCATCAGTGTAGTTAAGCTACCTCCCAGGCAGGTGGTAGCTATGTGGACAGGCGAAGCTCTCTCATCAACACACCGCTGCCTGCCTAGGGGGGTTAGGTGGGTATAACTACATTGCTCAGGCATGTCGATTTTTCCCACCCCTGAGCAACATAGTTATACCAATATAGGTCTGTAGTGTAGACATGACCTTAGATACTTTTCTTTTCATTTATTACAGATTCTAATGTTAATGGCCTGTTTGCACCTACTCTAAACTCAGTCTCAACAAAGAGTTTCTTCTGGCAATGTGTAATAGTATATAGCCAACTTTAGCCTGCCGTATCCTGAACTAAGAGCTCTAGAATGACTCCATGTGAAAACAGCGATGCGGAATTCTCATTCCCTGCCTTGGGAACCCACTCACCTATCAGGCAATCTCAACAGAGTCACCCTGCTAATTAAATGGTGGCCATAAAGGACAGAGCACTGAGCCATGCAGCCTCTATTAAAATGACCTCATCTTCTCTGCCAAAAGAAGCTATGTAATCTAAGGGTGTATAGCAAAACATACGGGGGTGGAGAGGTGAAAGCTTGGTTCTTTGGAAATCAGTGGGAGTTCTACCATTGACTTCACTGGAGCCTGGATTTCGCCCTAGGGCTCTGAAAAGCCTAGTGCTAATCCAGTTGAGCCACTGATTTACTACGTGCCACTTTGGGAAACCCACTTACTGGGCTTTCCTGAGCCTCAGTCAATCTAGCTGGGAAAAGGGGTTAAAAAATACTGTGTGTTGCTGAAAACCAGATGCTGCCTGGAGCAGAGGTTTGCTAGATACGTAAATTACCAATTTAAAATATTAAACTAAAACACAGGGATAGTGGCATTACCTATTATTGAGAAAACTGATGACCCTCGCACCCTTAATCATCTACAACTAGCTGTGACAGTGAATAAACAAAGTGCGCTAAATCTTAACAGGAGGTAAGTCACCCTTAATAAACCAATGTATTTAACTCCACTTCCATTTTTATCTCCTAGATCCAGAAAGGGGTGTGCAGGTTTATAATGAGCTCAGCAGCAGCAAAATGGTGCATATACTGAACATTCCCTGCGGTGAAGTCATAGCCAGGACAGTCTAACCCCCTTTGTTTTCTAAATAATGCTTTTCGATCTGTGGTCTGTCAGGAGACAGTAGCTAGCCAGGCCATGGTTCTGGAAAGTGCTTATTGTGTAGTAAATTGTCAGCACGGTGCGTGGGAAATGAGCCACATGGTTCCCAAGAACTGGCATGAAGCTAGCCATATCAGTGCACACCATGCTGAACATTCACGTCTATTTGTCTACCTGATTATCAGCTCTGCCCACTCAGACTGTGCCTGGAGGCTGAGATTTTATGTTAGTTTTCAGATTTTTCATTGCAAATTCAGATGCAAATATGAATAAACACAAATTTGTCCAAGGACAACAATTCACCCTCTGCCCAGGTAAAACCCTAGATAAGGCCCCATAGGCCCTTGCCAGCATGTATAGGAGGAAATTTCTTATAATACACCCAACCTTTGAATCCTACATTGCATCTACACCCTGATCCCCAATAGTTTCTCACTAGCAAAACTCCCACTGACTTCAGTGCAGCTAGGATTCCATCACTATTCTCCAGAGACCACTCAGGGTTTCCTGCAGGAGTTTAATCTAATGTGTTCTTATGTGGCTTTAGCTGCTCAAGAGATGCCAATTTGCTGTTTCCCAGAAGCCTATGCAGCTGATTTCATAGATTTTTCAGGTCAGAAAGGTCCATTGTGATCATCTACAGCATCTACACTCATTCTTTAAGAGCTGGGCAGAGAGACAAACCCCTGTGTGGAGATCTGTTTCTGTTTGGCTGGGAACTTTGGTTTTTGTTTTAATACCTGTTCCTCAGCACATGTTTAAGGAGACAGAGTGATTTTTCATGTTGAAAAAACCTGCCTTTGTGTCATATTTATCTTATCATTGGATTTAGCTTTTTGTGGGATATTTCATGAATATTCAGAGCTATGAGGTTTGCCTGTTGGTGATTGAATTTAAATAAAATGTAGATTCCCCCAATGCTAATATCAGGACTCCTCATTTTCATGCAAACTCTTCTCCCATAATAATTTATTTTAAAAACATTCTCCTTGTATTATTTTCTGATATCATAATTAATCAGGAAGGTGTAGGCTAAACACTGATACAGACTTGCAGCATTAAATGGAGAAACAAGCATACATTATACCAAAACTGAGCCCAAAAAGAATTGCAGAGATAAGGGGAGATGAGCTGACCCATTTATTTCACCTCCTCTTCTGCTGGTAATAAAATAAGAAATAATGAATAATACATAATTTTGTATATAAAGAATAGGCTATTAGTGTTCATCTCCTTCATAAAAAGTTCCCGCTCATTCACCGTAGTGTGTGAACTCTCACTCTTTCATCCAATGCACATTTGATGGAATTTATGATATAGGTCAGGGGGCTCAACTCAGTCCCTAATGGTCAAGTGGCCATATCACAAAAAAATCAACAGTCCTCCTTCAAGTAGTCCCATTTAAGTCAGGTGGACTGTTCACATGAAAAAGGCTGCTCATGTGACTATGAGTTTTCAGGCCAGCAATCTGAAGAGACAGGCCACAGAGTGAAAAGGTACCTAAGTCTAAGCTACCCTCTCAAACCTATAGGTCATCGTCTCTCCTGGACACAGTTAAGGCACAGTGTGAGGGCAGTGCAGGAAGGAAGCTTTCACTTCTGTGGCCCACACGCTGTATCTGTCCTGTTAATAGAGAACTTCCATCACCAATGCTCACCGTTAGGCACTTTCCACAAATAATTCATACATATTTTAAGAAAGAAAAAAGGTGGATGCAGGAGGTTAGCTAAGAGGTTGTTTTTTTCCCTCCTGCCCTAAAATACTCCTAGGGGAATTCTGTGCCCAAAAAAAAAATTAAAAAATGCACCAAAAAAATAAAAAAGTTGTGCACAATACTTTAAAATTCTGTAAAATTCTGCAAATGTAATTTGTCAAAACAACACTATATGATCACACCAGTTTCAATTATTTGGTAACTGATTTCAAAATACTTATCAGCAAGTATGTTACATTGCTCCCCTACAGAGCCCAGCCATGGGGCCTTCCCTGGCGCAGACACTAACATCCGCTCCCTCCCTGAGAGCCCAGATGTTCCGCCCCCTCGCCACAGCCCAGACATTCACACACCTCCTCCCCCCAGAGGCCAACTGTAGGCCCCTCCCCAGCCCAGACACTCACAGACCCTACCCTCCTAGAACCCAGGGATCCAGAGGGAGAAAAAGCCTGATCCTGGGTCCCCGGCTTGCATGAAGTTTCCTCCTGCATGCGGCAGCCTCCTTCCTTCAGGGCGTGCTGGGAACCCTGCAGTTCCCTCTCCCTCCCCCTGGCCTTGTTTTCTGTTTGCGAGCTGGGCTCTACTGGGTCCAGCAGCCCTTAGTGGCAGCCAACATCTCTGCAGCCAATTTTGGGGGTGGGGAGGAAATTCTGCATACTCAACATTAATTTCTGCAAAATTCTGCATTCTGCAGTGGTGCAGAATTCCCCCAAGAGTACTAAGGCTAGATTTACCAGTACACTTTGACTACTTTGAATTGCTCCAGTGGCACAAAGCAGTCATAAACATATCTTAAGAGCATTTCTCAAATGCAGCCACTGTGGCCACCAGGGGATGTTTCTGCAGCCACGACAGACTCTTGGGCAGAGATTGAGGGAGGCACAAAGCAGAGGCCCCCTCCCTGCAGTGCCAAGCTATTGCTCCCGAATGCGCTGCCTTGGTGTTTATTGGTACTGCCAGCAGGGGATTGGTCCTCTGCACTGTCCAGCCTCCTTTGTGCTCCGGCTCCCAGGCTGTGCCTCTGCAGATACATAGAGCCTGTGTGTGTGCTCAGCAGGAGAGGAACCTTCTTCTCTGTAGGTGCCAGTGAGTTCACAACCCACTTTCCTGGGGAAAGATACCTTTGGGATTCAGCTTGCCAGGGCTCCAGGAGCAGGCTTTAGGCTTCAGCTCCTGGGATCCAGGTCTGGGCTTTAGCCCAGGGCAGCAGGGCTCAGGCTTGGAAAAATTACTAGAACAGCCACCAGCAGGGATTGGTGGCCACACTCTGAGGCCGCTCAAAAATTTGTTGTGAGAACCCCTGGAAACCAACCAGTTAAACAGGGCTGTGGCTGCTTTTTGTCACTAAAATAGAGCAAAGCAGCCAGAGTATAATGATGAATTTGGCCCCTAATTTCTATAACGCAACAAGAATCCATTTAATTCAGTATTCAAGGCTGAATTACAGTCACATGGGAGAAGCAGCTTTAATATACAAACGTTCCTTTCTCTGTCTCCCATAGCCTAGAGTCCTGGAATTTTTTTAACAAAGTGCATTAGATTATATTCTCTGACTTTTTTCACTTTCTTTTAAACTGGATAAAAGACTTGTGCCTTTGTGGGCTAGTTACTTAATGCAGTGTTTTCTGTACATCAGCTCTTTGGTACACTATATTCTATGGATTTCATATGAAGAGGAAACAAATGTTTCTATTAGAGGGGTGTAAAATACTTCAACAGACTAGTAGTAGCTGTGAGCTGTTTTATGGAAGTTGTGGAATTAATTGATTTATGGCTCTGCAGCTGTCAACAACAAAAATTGTGTGATTATTTTGCCAACCTGAATTTCCTGTGGAGTAACAATTTACATCAACAAACTAATTATTTTGGGAGAGTTATTAACAAGTTTATCTATGAATTTATGTCAGCATTTAAAAACTGCTAAGTGGAAATTTGCGCCCTGCATAAATAATGATCTCACTTTCAAAAGGTGTAATGTCTCTCGCGCAAATTTCTGATAAAAATATTGAGAACACTCTTGTAGTGTCTTTGAAGTTTTAAAAGCAGATTTTGCAGCTTGATTATTGTGTAGGACTTCCAAAGGTCAAACATAACGTTTTCCGTCTACACAGCCTATGAGTGTAAACTCTTTCAGGTCTCCCCATTGCTGTTGAAATCTGTGCATGAGCAGGTCAGCTGATCTCATATGAAATTCTTTTCTGCATGCCCTTGAAATCTGGGTACTGTTAATCTGATGGCTAAAAGCACGTGGGAAGTGTTTCCAAATGGACACACCCCACCTCCCTAGTATCAGTGTTAAACTAAAGTCAAATCCCATAACCAAAATACAGCAATGTTAATATTCTTGTTTTAAGATCTCCTGTTTCAGCTGGACACCATTGACCAAATCCTTTAATTCCACTCTACTCAAATGTACAAGAGTATCACCAAGCTCGATATCACTTGCTATTGAGAGGAAAAGATGGTTACTCATCTTTGTAACTGTTGTTCTTCGAGATGTGTTGCTCACATCCATTCCAGTTAGGTGTGCGCGCCGCGCGTGCACGTTCGTCGGAAACTTTTTACCCTAGCAACTCCAGTGGGCCGGCAGGTCGCCCCCTGGAGTGGCGCCGCCATGGCGCTCGATATATACCCCTGCCGGCCCACCCGCTCCTCAGTTCCTTCTTGCCGGCTACTCCGACAGTGGGGAAGGAGGGCGGGTGTGGAATGGATGTGAGCAACACATCTCGAAGAACAACAGTTACAAAGGTGAGTAACCGTCTTTTCTTCTTCGAGTGATTGCTCACATCCATTCCAGTTAGGTGAATCCCAAGCCATACCTAGGCTGTGGGGTCGGAGTGAGAAGTCGCAGCCTGGAGCACTGCAGATCCGAAGGCCGCGTCCTCTCTTGACTGCTGGACCAGGGCGTAGTGGGAAGCAAAGGTGTGGACCGATGACCAGGTCGCTGCCCGACAGATTTCCTGGATGGGCACACGGGCGAGGAAAGCCAGCGACGACGCCTGCACCCTGGTAGAATGCGCAGTCACACGGCCCGTAGGAACGTGGGCCAGCTCATAGCAGGTCCTGATACAGGACGTTACCCATGAGGATAACCTCTGCGAGGAGATAGGAAGCCCCTTCATGCGGTCCGCTACTGCCACGAAAAGTTGGGGGGATTTGCGGAACGGTTTGGTCCTCTCCACATAGAACGCGAGAGCCCTACGGACATCAAGCGAGTGGAGCTGCTGCTCCCTGCCTGAAGAGTGAGGTTTCGGGAAAAAAACCGGGAGGAATATCTCTTGGTTGATGTGGAAGGTCGAGACTACCTTGGGAAGAAAGGCAGGGTGTGGCCTCAGCTGCACCTTATCTTTGTGGAAGACTGTATATGGGGGGTCTACCACAAGAGCCCGGAGTTCCGACACCCGCCTAGCTGAGGTGATAGCTACTAAAAAGGCAGTCTTCCAAGAGAGATAGAGTAGGGAGCAAGTAGCTAACGGCTCAAAGGGGGGCCCCATGAGCCGAGACAACACTAGGTTCAGATCCCAGGTTGGAGCAGGGAGTCGGACGTTAGGGTATAAACGTTCCAGCCCTTTCAGGAATCTAGACACCGTCGGGTGAGAAAAAACGGAGCGGCCATCCCCACCGGGGTGAAAGGTGGAGATAGCTGCCAGGTGGACCCGCAACGACGATATCGCCAGACCCTGCTGTTTGAGGGACCAAACGTAGTCTAAGATATTGGCCACCGAAACTTCCATAGGGCGGAGACCTTTCTCCACGCACCAACAGGAGAAACGCTTCCACTTGGCCGAGTATGTCGCTCTAGTGGAAGGCTTCCTGCTGCCCAAAAGTACCTCCCGTACCGGGGTGGAGCAGTGCAGTTCAGAACCGGTCAGCCACGCAGGAACCATGCCGCTAGGTGCAGTGACTGCAGGTCCGGGTGACAGAGAGTCCCGTGTTCCTGGGTAATCAGGTCCGGGTGAAGGGGCAGGGGAACTGGGTCGGCTATGGCCAGGTCCAGCAGCATGGGGTACCAATGTTGCCTGGGCCACGCCGGGGCTACCATGATCACGCGAGCCCTGTCCCTGCGCACCTTCAGAAGGACCCTGTGGACCAGTGGGAACGGGGGAAACGCGTAGTACAAGTGGGTCGTCCACGGAATAAGGAAGGCATCCGCTATAGACCCGGGCTCCCTGCCCTGGAAGGAGCAGAACGCCTGGCACTTCTTGTTCCCCCCGGACGCGAAGAGGTCCACACGGGGATAACCCCACCTCTGGAAGATGGAGAGGGCGACGTCCGGGCGAAGGGACCACTCGTGTGATAGGAAGGATCTGCTCAGGCGATCCGCCAGCGTGTTCCGTACTCCGGGGAGGAAGGAAGCCGTGAGGTGAATGGAGTGGGCTACACAAAAGTCCCAAAGTCGCATCGCCTCGTGACATAGGGGAGAGGATCTGGTGCCGCCCTGCTTGTTGATATAGTACATGGTTGTCGTGTTGTCGGTAAACACCGCGACACAACGACCTCGAAGCTGGTGACAGAACGTTTGACAAGCAAGGCGGACCGCTCTCAACTCTCGCATGTTGATGTGCATCCTCACCTCCTGCGGGGACCACAGGCCCTGCATTCTCCGGGTTCCCAGGTGGGCCCCCCAGCCGAGATCTGAGGCATCCGTTGTCAGGGACACCGAGGGCTGAGGAGGGTGGAAAGGGAGCCCCGCACACACTACGGACTGGTCTAGCCACCAGCCGAGAGAATCTAACACCCCCTGGGGGATTGTGATCAACATGTCTAGTGGCTGCCTTGCCGGCCGGTAATGTTCGATGAGCCACAACTGGAGGGGCCTCATGCGGAGCCGAGCGTAACCGGTCACAAACGTGCATGCTGCCATGTGGCCTAACAGGGTTAGACATGTCCGTACTGATGTCAAGGGGGCTGCCCGCAATCGCTGAACGATCGCCGACAATGCCTGGAACCTCGGTAACGGCAGAAGAGCCCTGGCCACGGTGGCGTCCAGGACGGCCCCGATGAACTCCACCCTCTGCGTGGGGATCAGGGTGGACTTGTCCATGTTGATCATGAGGCCCAAGGTAGCAAACAGGCCGGTGATCACGCGGACGTGGCTGCAAACTTGTAGTTCCGACGTGCCCCGAATTAACCAATCGTCTAGGTAAGGGAACACGTGGATACGACTGCGCCGAAGATGTGCCACAACGACTGCCATGCATTTTGTAAATACCCTCGGGGCCGTAGAAAGGCCAAATGGGAGGACTGCAAATTGGTAGTGAAGGGGGCCCACCACGAAACGAAGGAAACGTCTGTGGTGTGGCCAAATGGCGATGTGAAAATAAGCGTCCTGCATGTCGAGGGCGGCGTACCAGTCTCCCGGATCCAGGGATGTGATAATGGTCCCCAGGGATACCATGCGGAACTTCAGCTTCACCAGGTATTTGTTGAGCTCTCGCAGGTCGAGGATAGGCCTGAGGCCTCCCTTGGCCTTGGGGATCAGAAAGTAGCGGGAATAAAACCCCTTGCCTTTCTCGTTTTCCGGAACCGCCTCTATAGCTCCTTTGTTGAGGAGCGTCTGTACCTCCTGTCGAAGGAATTGCTCGTGAGAGGGGTCCCTGAAGAGGGACGAGGAAGGGGGGCGAGAAGGAGGAAACGATGTAAACTGCAGGCGGTATCCCGTCTGTACCGTACGCAAGACCCAGCGGTCCGATGTTATTTGGGTCCACGCCGGAAGGAAAAACGAAAGGCGGTTGGAAAATGGGGGGGAAGGATCCGTGAGGGAAACTGTTACTGCGCCCTCAGGCGCACCTTCAAAATGAAGGCTTGGGTCCAGGCGGGGGCTTAGAGGAGCTTTGATTCTGCCCCCCTTGGTTCCCCGAATGCCTACGCCTTCCATTCCTGCCACGGCGCCTATTGAGGTCCTGCCGTTGGCGGAACTGGGGGTATGGCCTGGGCTGCTGCTGCTGCTGTGGCTGGAAGGGTCTGCGCTGCGTTCCCGGCGTGTGCATCCCTAGGGAGTGCATAATGACCCAATTGTCCTTGAGACTCTTAAGTCTGGGGTCTGTCTTTTCCGAAAACAGGCCCTGGCCTTCGAACGGGAGGTCCTGGATGGTATGTTGGAGCTCCGGTGGAAGGCCAGAGACCTGCAATCAGGAGATACGGCGCATCGTTACCCCCGAGGCGAGGGTGCGGGCAGCCGAGTCTGCAGCGTCTAAAGAAGCTTGCAACGATGTTCGTGCAACCTTCTTGCCCTCGTCTAGAATGGCCGCAAATTCTTGGCGGGCGTCTTGTGGCAGCAGCTCTTTAAATTTGTCCGCTGCCACCCACGAGTTAAATGCGTATCTACTGAGCAGGGCTTGTTGGTTCGAAACCCTGAGCTGCAGGGCCCCAGCCGAGTAGACTTTGCGTCCAAGGAGGTCCATACGTCTGGCCTCCCTGGATTTGGGGGCTGGAGCTTCCTGCCCATGACGCTCCCTGTCGTTCACCGACTGCACCACCAGGGAACACGGTGTCGGGTGGACGTGGAGGTACTCGTAGCCTTTGGAGGGGGCCATGTACTTCCTCTCGACGCTCCTCGCCGTAGGGGGGATGGAGGCCAGTGACTGCCAGATTGTATTGGCGTTGGCCTGGATCGTCCTAATGAAGGGTAGGGCGACCCTGGTGGGAGCATCAGACGAGAGGATGGTGACAATCGGGTCCTCGATCTCAGAGACCTCCTCGGCTTGTAGGCTCAGATTCTGAGCTACTCGCCTAAGGAGGTCTTGGTGCGCCCTGAGATCCAGCGGGGGAGGGCTACTGGAGGAGGTGCCAGCCACCGCTTCATCAGGGGAGGAGGATGAGGAGACCCCCAGCAAGAAAGTGTCCAATGGGGGGTCTCCCTCGGCCCTCGCCTCTGTCTCAGGAGCCAGAGCGGAGTCTTGCTGCTTGGATCCTTCCTCTCCATCCGGGGAGGGAGGGGGGCGAGACAACGAAGCTTCCGGCACCCTGTGCTCCGCCGTCGCAGGCCTAGCAGGAAGCTGTTGGGGGCCCTGGGCTTGATGGTATGCCCAGGGGGTCCAAAACCCCCACTGCTGCGGACCTTGGTCCTGTTGCGGCGGGTCTTGGAAAAGTGCCGCCTGCCTGTCAGTGCCCAGCGCATACCCGCTGTCTGTCTGTGAAGACACCGACAGCTGCCTAGAAGGCCATGGCGGGGCCGACCCTGGCTGGTAAGGGTCTGCGCGGGTCGGCACCGAAGATCTTCTCGGTGCCGGGGATCGGTACCAGGAGTCATAGCGGTGCCGGGATCGGGACCGGGACCGGGTTCTGTCTCGGTGCCGGGATCTGGACCGGTACCGGCCGCTGCTTCGGTGCCGGGATCGGGACCGGGACCTGCCACCGACGCGGTGCCGGGAGGTCGACCGGTGCGGCGAGTGACGGCGGGACTGGCTCCTGGAGTCACGGTGCCGGTATCGGCGGCTGGAGTCAGACCGCGACCGTCTGGAGGTCGATCGGTGCCGCGAGTGCGACCGGTACCGCCGAGGGGAGCGGTGCCGGGACTGCGAGCGGTGGTGGGATCTTGATCGGCCGTGGCGTCGGGACCTGGATCGCGAGCGCGAGTCCCGAGACGGTGCCGACATCATGGGCTTGCCTCTAGATGCGACCCGCACCGGAGGTACCGGGGGTGGCAGCTGAGTAGACTCCGTTAAGGCGATAAGGTCCCGTGCCCAGGCGAAGGTCTCCGGCGTGGATGGGACCAATAGCTCAACCCCAGATCTTATGGGGGAGCTTGGCGGCACCGGACTCGACGGACCCGCCGGGCCCGGAGTCGACGGTGCCGGCTGCGCCGCGGCCGATGTCGATGCCGGGCGCTCCAATTGGGTCTGCCTGGCTGGAGTAGCAGACGCTGACAGTCTCGGCTCTGCACCTGGTGCCGGAGAAGGTCGGTGCCGGGGAGTCTTCCCGGTGCCGGTGCGATCCGGTGCCGGCGCCGAGATCACGGCCTGCGAAGCCTCCGGGTCAAGTGCCGCCTCCATGAGGAGAGTCCTGAGTCTTTGGTCTCTCTCCTTTTTTGTCCTGGGCTTAAAAGCCTTGCAGATGCGGCACTTGTCCGATCTGTGCAATTTCCCCAGGCACTTCAGGCACGCGTCGTGGGGGTCGCTGGTAGGCATAGGCTTCTTACAGGCCGCACACTGCTTAAAGCCCGGCGAACCAGGCATGAGCCCGGTGCCGGGTGCCGGGAAGGGCTACAGCCCCCGGCGAACAACTATCTACAATACTATTTACACCTAATTACTTAACTAACTACACTTAACGATCTAACTAACAACTATAACAATAACGATAGTTAACAAGGAGAGCTAGGGACGTGGAGGACAGCTATGCCGCGCTCCACAGTTCCAACGACCGACACGGCGGTAAGAAGGAACTGAGGAGCGGGTGGGCCGGCAGGGGTATATATCGAGCGCCATGGCGGCGCCACTCCAGGGGGCGACCTGCCGGCCCACTGGAGTTGCTAGGGTAAAAAGTTTCCGACGAACGTGCATGCGCGGCGCGCACACCTAACTGGAATGGATGTGAGCAATCACTCGAAGAAGAACCATGGTTTGTGGGTAAGTCGTGGGACTGAGACTGGAGAGAGATGGGCTTAATTCCTGGTATTCCACAGATTTTCAGTGTGACCTTGGCAAGTCATTTAATGTCTCTGCACCTCAGTTCCCAAGTCTGCCTCTGGCTTGTCTAATTAGACGTCATTTCTCCAGGACAGTAGCTGTCTTTGACTAGGTGTATGTACAGTGCCTTGCTCAAGGGGGCCTCTAGCTATTACTCTAATATTACTAACGTAATAGCTAAAATAATAGCTCTCTGCTACCAGTTCTACCTGCTACATTGCAAACAAATTACTACAGTTAAAGAAATTTAACTCTGTTCTCTCCTCATGCTTCCACCCCAACTCAAGCCCAAAGACACAGAATAGGAAAGCCACTAACATGTCAATCCAAAATGTGGAAACCATGGGCATTCCCAGGAAGTATTCTCCTACCTCACTACGCATACCCAGGCTTTATAATCACCACCATATTATTGTTCACTGCAAACTCAAATATTTTGAATGCTTAGGAACCTGTGAAGAGCAGCTTGTAGCAAAGGAGAAATGGTTTGGAGCAAAGATGCAGTTTTAAGGTACATACAGACAAGTAATCTGGATACTAAAAATCCAAGTTTGACCCATCAGCCTATCTCCAGACTCTATGATTTCTTCTGGATGTGACACTAGGTCTTAAGCGGGAATAGGGTCAGGGCGGCTCTAGGTATTTTGCTGCCCCAAGCACGGCAGGCAGGCTGCCTTTGGCTGCTTGCCTGCGGGAGGTCCCCGGTCCTGCCGATTTGGCGGCATGCCTGCAGGAGGTCTGCCGAAGCCACGGGACCAGTGGACCCTCAATAGGCATGCCGCCAAAGGCAGCCTGCCTGCCACCCTCACGGCGACCGGCAGAGCGCCCCCTGCGGCTTGCCGCCCCAGGCACGCGCTTGGTGTGCTGGTGCTTGGAGCCGCCCCTGAATAGGGCGTAGGCTTTATATTGGCTCTCCACACAGTGGTGAATTTCACACTAATATGATTCTGCTGAGAGCTAGTTTAACAGCCAGAAGAATGCTTCCTCACAAATAGAAAGCATCAAAAGATTGAGTTATCATAAACTGATACATGTGCTTAAAACCTAGCCAATTTAGAGAAAGTATCTTTCTGTTTAATGAACAGCAGGATGAATGTAGAGAAATATAGTCATTTTCTTGGGAATTTATGACTACTAATATTCTTGCACTAGTATTTTTTTCTTGTAACTGTGGCGTGTTTTATGATGTACTATGCTTTTATGTGTACTTTTTATTCCTGTTATGTTTTGAAAGTATAAAATAGCAAATAGGGAGGAAAAAATGTCGAGTGCTCTAATATTGAATTTGCCTGATATTTTAGCAATAATGTGTCAGAAGCTGTAGAAGAAAAAAAATGCCATAAAATGTAAGCCCTTAGACAACAAAGTCACAGCCTGAATGTCATAGACCTGTGGAACTAGAACACTGAACTTGTGACCAATTATACACTGATATGTTTAAACTTTTTGAATTAATGCAAAGCTCCCAAATAGAGGAAAAAAGAAAAATTAATGAGCTCAGCACTTAAATGGAAACCCCAGGGTGATATAAAATATATCCTAATGACTGCAACTAATTGCAAAGAAGAATAAATCACTGAACAAATTTACATGCCTTAAATATAATTTTTAAAAGCCAGTTAACAAGCAAACAGCAAAGTGATAGCTTGACAACTTTATGTCATAAAATAGGAGCAGAGAAGGATGAAATCCTGATTCTGTTGCAAGTCAGTGGAAAAACCTTCCACTGGATTTCACTCCAAGAATCTGCTCTCCTACTATAGAGTAATGGAACTCAAAACATTTTAAGATTATAAAAAGGTAAATTCCACACTACGGTATAGGTGGGGAATAGTTAATGTAACAGTAATAAAGTTAACTTACTAACCTTATAGCGCTTTCTTTACAGAAATTTTGAAAATGTCTGGTCTGATTCAGTCACACTTTGCGTCATCATATACTCTTAAATATCCTATGTTTTTAACCCTCCTGAGATCGTTGAGTGTTTACATACTTAGAACTAGGATTCTTGGGTTGTCTGCATTTGCCTGTATACCTGAACAATGGATCTTGTAATGCTCCTGTGTACTTCCCAAATCCATGCCCTAGAGTCCACATATGCAGGGCTGGACACAGGTATAGCACTATGTACATGTATGTATCCGCATACACACTGCTGTTAGAGGTATGTGATGTTAGTACTACCATCTCAGGGGTGGTATCCCAGGGTTCTGTGCATCACTCGGCTACACTATGGGAATCACTTTACTGTGCAGTGTTGGTACTGTCCCCCACCTTTGCACATTTGCTAATAGCAGCTCCTGATCACGTTTCCCCTCACTGTTTTTCCCTGCAAAACTGGCTGGAAGACATGGATCAATTGGAGGATGATCTTGTTCCACTCCTGCTCCTTATTGCAGGAGAAATAGTTATGCAGAGGAGTAGGTGCTCAGCGAGACACTGGATAGACTTTTGGCAGCATTTTCTGGCACACTGAAGAT
Source organism: Gopherus flavomarginatus (assembly GCF_025201925.1). Classification (NCBI taxonomy): domain Eukaryota; kingdom Metazoa; phylum Chordata; order Testudines; family Testudinidae; genus Gopherus; species Gopherus flavomarginatus. The sequence continues at coordinate 91,944,755 of NC_066620.1, forward strand.
GGCTAATCTTGAAGGTCAATGACAATTTATTCAGCTCATACTGTACAGATATGATGAATGCCAGTGTCATAACCTAGTCCCAGATTTGGACCTTAGCATCCAAAATATGGGGGTTAGCATGAAAATCTCCAAGCTTAGTTACCAGCTTGGACCAGGTAAAGCTGCCATCACCCAAAAAATTAGAGTGTTTTGGGGCACTCTTGTCCCCCCAAACCTTCCCTGGGGACCCCAAGACCCAAATCCCTTGAGTCTCACAACAAAGGGAAATAAACCTTTTCCCTTCCCCCCTCCAGGTGTTCCTGGAGAGATACACAGAAGCAAGCTCCGTGAATCTAAACAGAGGGATTTCACCCTCCCCGTTTCCAGCCTTGGAAAACAGAAGTACCGAGAGCTAATCTCTCTTCCCCCCTCACCCAGAGGGAATGCAAAGTCAGGCTAGTAAATCTAACACAGAGATTTCCCCCTGACTTCTTCCTCCCACCAATTCCCTGGTGAGCACAGACTCAATTCCCTGGAGTTCCCCACTAAAGAAAAACTCCAACAGGTCTTAAAAAGAAAGCTTTATGTAAAAAGAAAGAAAAATACATAAAAATGGTCTCTCTGTATCGAGGTGACAAATACAGGGTCAATTGCTTAAAAGAAATATGAATAAACAACCTTATTCAAAAAGAATACAATTCAAAACACTCCAGCAACTACACACATGTAAAATACAGAAAAACATATAAATCACTATCTGATCTTTTGTACTTACAACTGGGAAACAGAAGATTAGAAAGCAAGAGACAGAAATCCTCCCATAGCAGAGAGAGAGATAGGCACCAGACAAAGAACTCAGACACAAACTTCCCTCCACCCAGACCTGAAAAAGTCTGGTTTCCTGATTGGTCCTCTGGTCAGGTGCTTCAGGTTTCCTCTTTCCAGGTGTAAGAGACATTAACCCTTAGCTATCTGTTTATGACAGCCAGTATTGTCACAGCATGCTTTTTTGTTTACCATCACTTCTGGCACAGGACATGGTGTGATGAGATCACATCATTTTGGAAACCTGGGATGACCAGCAGTGGAAGCAGAACCGCCAAATGAGGAAATGGACCTTCATGGAGCTATGCGAGGAGCTTCCACCAACCCCCTCACTCGAGAACACTCGATTCATGGAAGCCATACTGATTCAGAAATGGGTTGCTATTGCCCTGTAGAAACTGGCTACACCAGACAACTGTAGGTGTCCTGCAAACCGCTCTGGGGTTGAAAAGTCCATTGTCAGGGTCAGGGTTGTGGTTTTGCGCATTTGAGAGGCAATTAACACTGCGGTTTACTCCCATGTGGTTGCTATAAGAAAAGTCCCAGAATAGCTGGATTTCAGAGGATGGGGTTTCCAAACTGCTCCAGGGTCATCGATGGCACCCATATCCAAACAATTTGCCCACCATCAGGGGCGAGTATGTGAACCAACACGGTTACTATTTAATTGTTCTGCCAGGCTTAGTGAACATCAGAGGCAAACTCATGACTACAAATATGGGAAACACTGGAAAGAAAGGTTCATAATGCCAGGGTACTGAGGAAATCAGGATTGTATGGGAAGGGTGAAGAAGGGACTTAATTCCCCAGAAATTATGTGGGGCGTCTCCACTGGATTGTAACCTTGGGGTTGAGTGTGTTGATTTGGTTGGGGATTGGTCCTGCTTTGACTAGGGGGTTGGACAAGATGACATCCTGAGGTCCCTTCCAATCCTGATATTCTATGATTCTATGTGCTGTGGAGGGTGTTGGCTGAGCTGTTATGGGCTCATTGTACAATGATTTTGTCTTTCACTATTCACACTTCTTTAGTAACTTCTTTTATCAGAAGCACTCAAACTTTTTTTAATAAGCTTATGATGGTTTGCTTTGGGTGGGGAGTATTGTAGCCATAGTTGTGGTTTGTTGGTTTTTTTTTTTTTTAAGTTTTCATTGTCAGTAGTGCTAACTGCAAGTAATAGCTGTTAGAACAGTAATGCTTGGTACGGTTGAAATTGCTTAAAGTTTCAGAGGGTGAAAGGTTGGCTCTCTACAGAGTACTGGTAGAAGCCATTATTGCCAGTATGTTCCTTCTGTCTTTGTTCTTGTTCTTGGATTTTGATTTTCAACATGTGTAATAAAGCTGCTAAGACATCAATCAATCCCTTTTGTGTGCTTTAGACATCTGCTACATAGAACAACAGTAGTGCTTTAAAAGCACATCACACACCTTTAAAACACATCACCACTCACACATCACTTTCCTCAGTCTTCTTGGATATCTGTACCACTTAAGATAGTTATGAATCTCAGGGGGGGGAGTCTTAAAAAATAAGTGCACTATGATGGCACCTGATTTTTACGTACCAATGTATTACATGAGGCAGGAAGCTTGCAGCCCAAACAAAAACAAAACCCTCGCTTCAGTTAATCATTAGGAATAAGGACCAACAAACAGTTAAACAAAGCATAATCATTGTTAAAAGTATGATGTCGAAGGGTTAGTGGAAAGATTTTGAAATCAGAACAAGATCTTTTTACCAACGTAACCATTCACAACTGAGAACAAGGCCCACAGGTTAATGTCTCTGCACTCATCTCCTTTCCCGTCTCATCAGCAGGGGTGAACAATGAGGGACAATGACTCTTGGGGACATCTCCTTCAGGGCCAGTACATGCTGGTGTTCCGGGACTCCTGCAGGCTCCGTGTTCTCCTCCTGGTCTGTTGGTGGGGGAGGGGTGTCACTGCAACAGGAGCCTCTGGTTTGGCAGCATCCTGGGTGGCTGCCAGAGAAGTCAGCTGATTGGCTGGTTCTGAGGCCTTGGCAGCAGGCAGATGCCTCACTCTTTTGGCCACCAGTTCAGTGAGCCTCTTGATCAGGGAATTCTCTCATTTCCTATGGTGTGTAACCCGCTCCATGAACCAGTTCATCAGTGTCCCTTCCTGCTGAAGAGCATGGTCCTTCCATGCCGAGGAACTCAAACTGCTCCTGGTTCCTCCTCTCCAAGCCAATGGTCCTTCAGGGTCCTTCTCTGACTGTCTCTGGAGAGCTGCTCCTGCCTTTCTGGTGGAATGGTTTCCCTCTTGGAAGCTGAAAGTCCTGCCAATTCAAAGACAAGGGTAGCATTTTATTTTTGGCCTTTTGAACATGCTAAGGAAACACCCCCCCACCCCCCAATGTATCATAACTTTGCTATTAAAGGCCACATTTCTGATACTTTCTAGCATTCCAGGAATGCAATGGTTCAACTATCCTCAGTTCTCAGACAACTTTTGCAGCCCATGAGAAAGGAGCAGAGGCTAGTAATGGTAAGAAATCTGTACTACTGTTTTTTACAATTAATCATGTTCGTACTGTCTCAACAGGGGGAGTGGGAGGAGTGGGGGTGTAATTCCTTCCAGGGGCTATGTTACCTGTTTACAATTTTTTCCCTTAAGGCTTGCCAACATTTGGAGACCATAGCAGTTTTCACAGTACCAGAATGGAAAAGAGAAAAGCCTTTCCAGTTCAGTGGAAGAGATCCGGCAATCTATGCCAGAGAGATGTTTCTGCTAATGGCCACCCCCCTCCAATCTCTACATATTGCTGAATGGAGGATTGATCAGCTATGAAGGTGGACCAAGCAGATTTGCACTGCCAGTGAACCTGAAGAATCAGCTGGAGTTTTTGCTGCAGGAGCAATTTGCTGAAATATACTTGCAGAATTAGGAGGAAATTTGAATGGAAATTGACTAAATTCTCCACTAGCATAGGAAGCTTTCATGCTAAAAGAGATCAACCACCCCCGCACCTCCTGCCACCAGCTTGGCCTGAAAATCCTGCCCCTGTGTCTGCCTAACAATAATGAAATGGACAGAGAAAGAAACACACACACTGCAACTTCATTAGGTTTTCTGAAGAGTCAGCTCAGCACCACAACCCATCACTTCAGACAATTGGAAAAGGACACTGCACATTTTTATCCAAGCACCAGACCAGATCCGTCTCCCACCCCCACTTTCTCCCAGCTTGTATAGCATTGTTCTGTGTGCAGAAAAGGCAGAAACCAAAGACAGAGACTGTAAAGACTTTGTAATCTTCCAAGGGAATAAGGCTGATGTAATTAGCTTCTCCTTAGACAGCCAACTGTACATTTTCTACAACTTTCTGTTACCTTTCCCATCTGAAACCTATCTTCCCTCCCCCCTGACCCCCAACACCCATTCCATGCTGCTCCAGTTTGTAAGGAAATGGGAAGATCAGGGGGGTAGGAGAAGCACTGAAACTGTGTAATCATCCAAGGGAGAACAGAGTGCTATAACTAACTTTTTTCCTGAGGCAACCAACTGTAAAGTTTTCAACAGCTATGTCTGCTCCCTTCCCCAGCCAGGACCTCTCCAACACCCCTCCTCTCTGGCCCAGAAGGCCCTAGGATCATCTCTGGCTTGCTGCTGACTGAGAAAATGCACCAATACAAGGATACACTGATTTTTCCTTTATAAAGTATTTGAAAAAATAGCTTTAGAAGCCAAATGCCTAATTGTGCTTCATCAGAAATCAATAAAATTATTGATTTAGAACTCTCTCTCACTTGAGGACCATTTTGGGGTGGATCAGAGCAGAGGCGAAACTTAGGGGGGAAATGTTGGAGGAATTTGGTAAGGAGATGGGGCATGACAATGCTGTGGCTTCAGCACTACGGTCTATATTACCTAGGGAGCAAGAGACAGTGCACAGAGCTTCAAATGCCCCTGATCTTAGAACTGGGAACTTAGCACCAGAGCAAGGTGGGATAGTGGGGAGGAGAGTGGGTGTCCACTGTAATTTAACAGCTTGGGACTCTGGTTCCTGCCACACCTGTAGCCCTTCTTCAACATTCTGCACCAGGTAGCAGTGCAGAATCACATGTTCCTCGTCCTCTAGGTTTTCTGGGGTGTCCACACAATCCCTGCTGCCTCCTCACTCTGGCCCTCCTAGGTGTCCTCTCAGACAATGAGACCAGCTGGGCTGAGAAGGGAATCATGAGCCACTTCAGGCTCAGTACGGGGATCTCTTGACAGCACCCACTCAAGCACCTTGGAGAAGAGACAGGTATGACATGCCCTCCCAGGCCAGCTGTTGGAGTCTCTGGCTTTCTTGTACAGGAGCCTCAAGTGCTTCATAGCACTGGGCCAGACTCTGCTCAATGCCCGCCCACTCCAGCCTCCATGAACACTTCCTGGAAAAAGTGAATATTCCTGCTGCTCCAACTGAATTCATGGAGAACGGTGGACTCTATCCACACATTCATCAGCTCCCGGGTATCCTCAGCATGCCAAGCAGCTATGCTCAGAGTTAGATCCATTGTCATCTATGAAGACTGCAGCAGAAAACTGTTCTGCTAGGGTCAATCAGTGCAACATGCTTCTATCAGTGCAGAGGGGGACAGGGACCTAGGTTGTGAAGGATCAGGAAGAAAAGGGTTCAGTGCCTTGTGGGAATGGGAGTGGAGGCCTAATGAAACTTGAGACCTGGTACTTGCCCCTTACCCCTGCTGATACTGCATACGGTACAGGACCATGCCACAGCCTATGGAGTGTACTTACCCATAGCCCTCTGGCATGCTAGCTTACTCACACTCTACTCACCTTGAGCTGCGTTTCTGGGGTTAAGTATAGACAGTAGGGGGGATTATGACACATGCCCACATATGGACACATGTACAGTCACTAGTGTAGACATTCAGGGCCTGCCTTAAAGAAAATAGCACCCTGGGTGAACTTGTATTTTGGTACCCCTGGCCCCTGCAGGCTCCCCACCCCCACATCACCCCAATTCCTGTGGGCTCTCCACCCCCCACCCCTGACCCCCACAGCTCCCCCCATCACCTCCAGGCCCTGCTGCCTCCCCACAGTGCTTAATTTGTATTGAAAGAGGTACCATGGCTCAGCCCCAGCACAAATTAAACCACCCAGCTCTGAGTTTTGGGGGCACTGTGCGTGTGAGAGACAAAGAGTATGTTTGTGTTGGGGGAGAGCGTGTGTGCCTGTGAGAGACTGAGTGTTGGGGGAGTGTATGAGTATGTGAGAGTTGGGGGTTTTGTGTGTGTGTATGAGTTGGGGGCATGTGAAGAGAGCGTGATTTTGTGTGTGTGTGTGTGTGTGTGTGTGTGTGTTGGTATGTGCCTGAGTGTGTCAGAACAGACCATTCAGAAGCCTGAACAGCAGTGCAGGGCAGCTCCCACTCCGGACCCAGAGGCACCAGCATAGACATGCTCCCTCAAACCCTCCCACCCCAGCTCAACAGAGACTGGGTACACAGGTGCGGGGAAGGAAACACTGTGACTTCAGTGCCCCCCCCTCCCACATACACTCTGCACAGCAAACAGGAGCCAGGCTTCGGATCTTGAGCTTGGCCAGGGGCAGCTCCATGGGCATGGGGGGGTGAGGGGGATGAAGGGGGAGAGAAGCAGTATGGCTACAGATGGTAATGAAGCAGGGCAACAGGGGAGGAGGGGCACCCCTGATTCAGAGGAGTTATCTGGCTGGTCCAGGTGCCCCACTGCAGCTCTGTCCATCTGCCCTCTCCAGATGCTGCCACATCTGCCTGGCTGCCTCTAAGCCCCGCGGCTGTCGGCAGGTAAGGTGGGTGGGAGGTACCATGCCCTGGGCAGTGGGCCAGCCTGCCCAACCCTAAGACCAGTCACACATGCCCTTATTCATGGAATAGCCAATCAGTACTTTATCACTGGCTTTGATGGCTTTTCATCTTTCCTTTCGGCCATATTCTGCTACCCTGTCTCCTAGAAATCAAAGGAGCTCCTTGCAGAGATAGGTGCTCCTCAACATCAGAAAGGATAGCAGGATGGGGTCCATAGTTTATTTCAATTAACTATGATAAATGATTGCAAGCAGTTAGAGAGACAAGATGGGTGAGGTAGTATTGTTCATTGGAGCAATGCCTGTTGATGAGAGAGACAAGCTTTTTTAGCCACACAAAGCTCTTCTTCAGGTCTGGGAAAGGTATGAGTAATTAGCACAGCCTAATACATTTTCCACAGAGTTGGAAGCTTTTGTCTATACTTTAACTGGGCCTAATTCAAAGCCCACTGAAGTTAGTGGACAAGGTCTCATGGACTTTGGACAGGCCCTTACCCAGACCAGTAGTATATGGACACATGCTACTGAGACCTATTCTGCAGATTTGGCAAAGAGCCTTTCAAGAAAATGAGATCATACAAGATTCATATTTAAGATTCAAGGTGCCATAGAAATTATAGTCAAGCCATCCATTTACAGGCACCGCAAACTAAAATTCCTTTTATTGTTTTTTAAAGAGCAGCGATAGCATCACTGACTGTCGGTGATCCCTTGCATCTTCAGTAAAGCCCACCCTGGAGTAATCAATACAATTGTTATAGCTTGGAATGGTTATGACATATTATTGAGTGCAAGCTTTGTATGATTCAGTCCTTCTATTAAAAGTCTATACACAGCATGTTTAAAATAATTTAAAGGAAGACAGATAGGAAAAGCAAATATAATGCCAGAAGGAACACATTTTTAAAGCAATGACGTGATTTAGAAGCTTATGTCCCATTTTCAAGTCACTTAGGTACTTAGGAGCCTAAGTCACTTTGACCTTCGAGACTTATTTGTGCATATGCATTATAATACAGTCTTTAATCACATGGTCACATAACCTCATCCGGTGCACAGAATGAATGGTGCTATTCAATGTTTCTTTTGTTACCCTCAATCACAGACACATATAGAACAGGCTGTGACCACCCCACCTTGCAACAGAGTGCAGGTCTATAGGGGGGCTTATGGGTGAGTAGCAGTGGCTAGGCAGGGAGCCCCCCAATGAGAGACACTAACTGAGCCTGGCCTGGAAACCCACAAGCACCTATTTGCTGGAATAGAGCCCGCGGGCAGGGCAGTTCCCAGAGCTGCCTGGCCATGTCTCCACATAGGAGCCGGAGGTGGGGACATGCTGCTGCTCCTGGGAGCTGCTTGAGGTAAGCGACAAACAAAGCCTGCACCTCTGAGCCTTCCCCTACCCCCATGCCCCAACCTTCTGCCCCAGCTCTGATCCCACTCCCACCCTCCAAATCCCCATGGTCCCAGCCTGGAGCATCCTCCTGCACCCCAAACTCCTCATCCCCAGCCCCACCACAGAGTCTGCACTCCCAGCCAGAGCCCCTCAGCCCCTGCCCTAGACCAGAGCCTTCTCCTGCACCCCTCATTTCTGGCCCCACCTCAGAGCCCACACCCCCCAGCCCAGAGCCCGTACCTCCTCCCGCACCTCAACCTCCTCCCATATTCCAAACCCCTCAGCTCCATCCACCAGCCCAGAGCCCCCTCCTGCACCCCAAATCCATCATCCCTGGCCCCACCCAAGAGCCCGCATCCCCCCAGCCAGAGTCCTTAGCCCCTCTCACATCCCAAACCACTGCCTCAGCCCAGAGCCCTCTTCCGCACTCTGAATTCCTCATTTCTGGCTCCATCCTGCAGCCTGCAACCCCAGCTGGAGCCCTCACCCCCTCCTGCACCCCAGCTCCCTGCACCAGCCCAGTGAAAATTAGCAAGTGATTGAGGGTGTGGAGAGCAAGTGACAGAGGGAGGAGAGGATGGAATGAGCAGAGGCTGGGGTCTCAGAGAAGGGGCAGAGCATGGGTGAGGCCTCGGAGGAGGGGTGGGGTAGGGGACAGGGCAAGGGTGTTTGGTTTTGTGTGAGTAGAAAGTTGGCAACTGTTGGTGCAGTAGACCTGACACACTACTGCTAATAGCTAGCCCACTAAAGCAGTGGTTCTCAACCAGGGGCATGTGTGTCCCTGGGGGTATGCAGAGATAATCTGGGGGTACATTATCTCATCTAGATATTTGCCTAGTTTTACAACAAGCTACAGAAAAAGCACAAGCAAAGTGAGTATGAACTAAAATTTCATACAGACAATGACTTGTTTATACTGCTCTATATACTATACACTGAAATGTAAGTACAATATTTATATTCCAATGGCTTTATTTTATAATTATATGGTAAAAATGAGACAGTAAGCGATTTTTCGGTAATACTGTGCTGTGACACTTTTGTATTTCTGTGTCTGATTTTGTAAGCAAGTCGTTTTTAAGTGAGGTGAAACTGTGGGGTACATGAGACAAATCAGACACCTGAAAGGGGTACAGTAGTCTGGAAAGGTTGAGAGCCACTGCACTAAAGAAATAAAGGCAGAATCAGTAACGCTGGTGGAATATTGTCCTGTTTGTCAAATAGTTGGAAGCGTAAGAAGATACATCTACATACTAAAATGAGATTGTGCAGCACTATTGTCTTTCCAACACTATCTTTGTCTCACAACTGAGGCAGATGGTGAAAGTAAACAACAGGAAGCTGAATGTATTCCATCAGCATTGTTTAAGAAGAATATTAGGAATTTATTGGCAAGCTCATGTCACCTATATGGAACTGCTGTACCATCGGTCAGCAGACAACGTAGTCAATATTAGACAGAGATAGCTATGGTAGTTTGGCCATGTTGTCAGATCACATCTTGTGGCAGAAGCACAGGGTCCATTGTAGATTGGATTTCACTCAGAGGGAAGAGAAGGCATGGAGGACAAAAAATGTCCTATCATAAAATGATTAAAGAAGATCTTATGATGGAGAGACAACTTATGATGGAGTCAAGCATCTTGCTCTGGATAGACAACAGTGGGAAAAATGTGTTTCCTCATGTGCCCCTAGGTCCAGGAGATTCTGAATCTGAGTGCCCTGACCAGGAATGACACTGGCAGAGCTGCAGGACTCAAACTCCTGGATGTGGGAGTATGGTTGATTCAAAGGGAAAAGGCAGCTGTAGTGGTGCTGCCAAAGCTGCTTCCCAGGTTGCTTTAAGTATCCCAAATGGAAGGCTGAGCTCACTAGGGGGTTGTTTAATGCGGTTTTCTACTTTTCCTTTTAGCGCCTTTGTGTAGGGTGGGTATTACAGCCTCCTGGGTCCACACACAACAGTCTGAGCTGGGGGAGCTTCAGCTCTGTGCCCTCAAACCTCCCACATCCACTCTCTCTCATGTCTGTCTGCTCCATCAAAAAATGTCCCACTGCCTGCATGCTAGTCCATGCACTGTTTCCACATCCTCTCTCCAGCTCCTCAACCTGCAGGTCCAAGTCCAACACTTGTCTGTGGGGCAGAAGGCTGAGTGGGTGAACTGGGCTAGGCTGGATAAACAGTGAGACAGGAGACACAATGCAGGAGTAGTGTCAAGGCTAACATACAGCCAGTGCATTCAGTTGCTGGGAAGATCATTTTCAAGGAGCCAGAGGTAGGAGAAAGCGGGGCTGTGGTACATTGTGATGCTGAGAAATTATTTTATAACAAAAATAAGGAAATTAAATGCCCGACAACTTCAGTAACACAGTGATAAGGTTGCCCAGTGGCATCCTTTGCCCTTCCAGAACATCAAGTTCAGCTCTTTTCAAACTGCTGAAAACCAGAAAATGATGCTTTAAGGTAACGAAAACATAAACTTTTAAAAAATAAGAAATACAGAGAGCATTAAGGTACTCACGACCCTTCATGATACAACCTTAACTCTGCCCTTTTTGGGGAGTGATGCCCCAACACATTGATAACCCACACATACCAACAGGCTGCCTTTGCAGATGCTACCAAACGCACATGGAACAGAGCACATGAACCCTGTAGGACAAAGTCTAATACCTTCTCTATGCTAAGGGAAAACACAGGTTTAGGTCCTGCATAGCAAACAGGAGCTACCCTTACCTGGCATACACTCAAACAGATCCTACTCCACACAAACCACCCCAGACTTGCTAAATATTTATCATTCCCGTTATGCTTGTGGTGAGGATTCTTTCTGCCACATTGCCTTCACTTACCCCTCATTAAGCCCTGGAGCATGCCACTACATTGCTGATAATCCCCATGACTGCTAATAACTCAGTCTACAGAACTCGGGGAAGAAAGGAAGCATATTTGATCTTTTGAAGTACACATGGATCTCTCTTTATGTCATAGTAATCCACCATGCAATACAGCTGCACCTAGCATACCAACGGCAATGACTGGAATTCAAATCTGTGGCATGCAGCACAAACAATGGCACATTCTCTTAGAACTTCCTTGTGGTCTATTTACCTTGCCCCCATCCATACTGAATCATGCCCAATGGCTATTGCCAACTCCTGGAGGCAGAGTTAAGTTTCTGTTACAGGGAGTGGCATGTACCTTAACTCCGTATTTCTAAGGGCATTTAGGTGTGTGTTATCTTATCTCCTTGTTTTCAGAGGGTTGAGTATAGCTGAAGTCTATATTCTAGAAGGGCACGAGGCACCACTGGGCAACCTTAACGCTGCATTAATGAGGTTTGGAGCACTTAATTATACAGGTATACCTGTATGGCAGTGTTACCTGTGGCCAAGAGACTCACAATATTGTAAGGTTTTCCTAAAGTCCCAGAACCTAGAGTCCTGTGATCATGTGAGCATCTCAGCTTTACAGAGAAAAACCTTGAAAACTTGAATCCTAAAGGACCAAAAAACAGAAAGCAACTGAAAAGACCCCAAATGTATTTATTTTTCAAAAATCTCATGCATGTTACTTTGCTGCTATTTCACATAGCTTCTATGGGGTAGATTCACAAAGGAGCTTGGGCGGGGTGGCGCTGAGCATCATTGTGCCCAACTTTTAGGCACCTAGAAAAACACAGGGGTTTACACAGCCCGAGTTAGGCCTCTAGGCTCCTCTACAGTGACTAGGGAGAGAGAGGCACCTTGGAATGGGATTCACAAAAGCAGCACTACAGGCAGCTTCTCACTTAAGCAAGTCCCTAGGAGATGCCAGCCCATGTCATGTGTACTAAACCCCAGCCCACTCAGAGATAGGCCCCTGATTCCAGGCTGCAGCCTCCCTCTGCTCCACATTCTCAGCTACAAACCCCAACTTGGAGGGAAGCAGCTAAGCCATTGAGGGAGCAGAGCCCGTCTCAGAGCTTTTAGACCCATCTTTAGCATACCCATCTGGGATGTGGGAGACCCCACTTCAAGTCCACTTGAGAGAGAGTAGAGATTTGAACTGGGATCTGCCATGTCTTAGTTGAGTGCTGTAACCACTGGGCTGTGGGATATGCACATGTGGGGCTCCCATAGTCTCTCCTGTTGAAGCTGTTCCATGTGGCTTAACTAATTGGGAAGGAAAAAAAAAGAAGTAATTGGAGCATGGGGCGCTTTCCCTCTCTGGCCCAATTACTCTTTTTTATTATTTAGCCACAATGGAACAGCTTCAACAGGCAAGACTGAGAAAGCCCCACATGAGCACAGCCCACAGCCCTGTGGTTAGGGGACTCACTTGAGGGATAGCAATCCCAGTACAAATTCCTTAACGCTCCAGCCCCACCCGCAGTGGATTTGAACTGGGATTGCCCATACTGCAGGTGCTGACCCAAAAGATAGGGCTAAAAGTTGTGAGGGATGTCCACTGCCACTGTAGATAAGCTCACCATTCAGTAGGTGAGGTCTGACCATGTTTACTGGATTGGGCCTCGCAGGAGCGTTGGGCAGAGGAACGCGTATCTTCCCCTGGTTTGTGAATTGCTCTGGGGCTTAGGAGTCCAGATAGCAAGTGTGGGGCCGCAGCACGCATGCTTAGAGGCAAAAACAGGTGCCCAGTGAAATTTTACTACATGTAGGTGCTGAGCAAGTTTAGATGCCTACAGAGTTAGGCAGCAGCCCAGCTGAGGTTTTATGCATTCCACTGAGGACTGATTCTGGAATGTAGGCACCTAAAATGCCACAGAAGTTGGGTACCAATGTCCTCTTGTGAAGTTAGCCCTAAAAGCCTCTACAGAAATATGAGAAAAGTTGTAAAATGCTGCGTCTCTGGCAAATCACTTACGCATGTACTTAAAGTGACGCACCTGCTTGTGTGTTGATGAACAGGAATGGGATTTCTCACATCCTCTAAGTTAAACACATATGTAAATTTTAAGCACTTAAAAGTCAACTCATAGTTTGTTGTGACCATAATTAAAGTTGCTGTGTGACTTTCGCTTTCATATTCTTAGGTATCTGTGACTGAGTTAACTGAAAGAGTATGTAAAAGCAGAAGTGATTTCTAAAAGTAGTGAAAAACAGCTCAGGATTCTTGGTATATTTGTACTAATAATTACATCTGTTATTTGGGAAAAGAGCACCCTTAACTCAGTGCTAACATGGGTGTTTGTGTTGCAGTGTTTGTGCGGTAATTTAGACAGTGGAAGAGGAGCAAACCATCAGCTCCCAACCAGCCAGCCCATGACAACATTCCCCAGTGAGAACAGGGGCTGGGTAATGTATCAGCCTCTCCAGCCAGCAAAAGAAGCCAGAAAGTAGCCTTGACATCTCCCTCCCAGGGGAGCTGTTTTCATGTATTGCCAGCCTTATGTGCATAAAGACTTCAGTGCATAATCCTCCCGCTCCACCAAAATGCTAGTAAAACAAACACTCACTTTCTCCAGTGACAAGAGCAATAAAAAACATTGTCACCTAGTTAAAATTGTGCTTTTAGTTGGGTATATTGTGCTGACCGTTATAACACAGTCTCGGGAACTATTTCTACCCTTGTTCAGTAATGAATTACGATGGCCAGCTACGTCAGTCATTATAGCTCTAGATGAACTAAAGATTTGCCAACGTTTCACTTTAACTGTTCCGAATTATGGTTTCTTAAGCGTGCTCCTTTTTACGAGACAACTGTGGGAAAAGACAGCAGCACTATTTGCTCCCCTCTCTGTTAATAAATGAGGCCGCTGGTATTAGACGAATGAGCCATTTAGCGATGTTCTAACTCTAGGGCTTAGGGAAGAGCCCTGAGCTGAATGAGACAAAGCTGGTGATCTGCATCTGAACAAGCAGCTGCAGTTTGAGCACTTCAAACCACAAGAGGGCGCTTCTGGACACAGGTCTAAAGAAAGGCTGTTGCTTATACAGTTCATTAAGAGCAGTAGCAGCAGGCAGGATGAACGCTACCACATTCTGCAGGGGTATTATATAGCTAGTTGCAGCCTGGAAGGCAGTTTTTGGTATTTAGTGGTGCCCTGTGACACCTACATTATCATAAGGTCAGAGAATTCACTGAACATTCATTTGTGGCTACTCAGACCAAGCCATTTTAAAAAAAAACCCAACTGTCGGCTATAGGTAAAATGATAATGCAAAGACCACAAAGAGGATCTGAGGCTGTTTTAATAAGCTGCCTTGCTACTGTATCAGGAGCAGACAACAGATTGTTCCAAACAAGCCGTTTGCTGTGCCAGCTAAAGAACAGCTCTGAGAAGTTAATAGAAGCCAAGCTGCAAGTTGTTGTCTGCCCTGCCATTTTTCTGATGATTTCCCACTGTCATTCTAGGACAGGCACAGCTGTGCCAGTGTGAGCTATGGCGGGAGAATGAGGGTTCAACAGCCACCTGCCTATGAAATGTTCTGCGTGGGATTAGATGACATGGTCGTGAACAACCCCGTGGGAGCCTTGTCTACACTAGTGCTGCCAGCGCTAGTGCAACTGTGGGACAGCAGTAGAAACATGGTAGTGTAGATGAGACCCAGAGGGATTTAAATAAGCTGCTGCTGGAAGGTCATGATGCAGCCTGGATGTTTTTACAGGAACCCTTGGTAGCTGGCAGGAGGAGCGTCTCAATTCCGCTCCTGGGAGAGGGCCAAGATTCCAGTCTCCCTGCTGCGACTGCAGGGCAGAGGAGGAGAGGACTATAAAAGGAACATGGGGTAGAGGCAGAGATCACCTTCGTTTGAGTCAGGGGCCAACAGCTGTCAATGTGAAGGTGGAGATATGCCGATGAAAAACTGGATTCAGTCTCTTCCCAGAGCAGTGGCAGCTGAGACAAAACAAGCGCAACCCGCCTTTAAAAAAAACCCACCACCACGCACACACACACACCATAATTCATGCTACATCAAAGCAGTGATTACCAGCGCTTCCTGGCTGTCTATTTCAGTTTATTTATGGTGCATTACACATCTTAATGCTATTCTCATGCCATGGTTCAGCTGCCAATGTTCTGTATTTGGGTGGCAAATCAATACATGGCGGTGACGGACAGTATGCTGTTCCCTGAGAACAAAAAAAAATGAATGCACATCACCTTTCAAGGAGCAGCAATTTAGGGCTGTTAATAACACCTCCCACAACTGCTTCTGGTCCCTTGACCGGAGGTGGGGGAGAGGTGACAGAGCAGCCCCTCCTCCAGCTGATTTTTTTAAGCTTGGCTGGATTCATATGAATCGTTACATCATCTTCCTGCACTGTAACTTTTTCAAACCTTGGTGAGCTGCAGGGTGGTTTTTGATGTCAGTCTCTGAAGAGCACTGAACTTACTTGCACGTGGATCTTGCTTTAAACTGTCTTTGAACTCCTGCCATCAGCTCAGAGGTAAATGCTGCCCACTGCAAAATTACCCACTGTACCACGTGGGCCCATTCGCCTTCTATAAAGCAAGAGCGATGATGGTAAATGCAGTAGCTATGGCAAGTCGAAGGGAGAAGATTTATTTCTCCTTGCTATAAAACTTACCATCACTCCCCTCTAAGCCTGACTTCTCATTACCATTACTCTCCTTGTGAAATGCAAGTCATTTTGTTTATGCCATGGGAAAAATATATAATCTCTTTAAGTGCATAGACAGTATCAACATAAAACAAATAACATGGAACAAGGAAAGTGATACAGAACAGGCAGAGGGAACAGAAGCTATTGTACGTGCATCCCTGCTGTGAGTGACACACACGATGCTGCTGATCACATACTGCCGTAGCCTGGTGAGTAGGAGTGATGCTTTTCAAAGGCTCTTTTAGGCACCTTAATATTCTACCCAGCCTTATGACAGTGCTGATTGCACCATTAGCTTCTGTTCTAAGCCCTCTTTCTACAGTCAATTTCCTTGTTTGTGAATGGTGCCAGGTTGATAGCTGTGTAGCCTGACATCCTCAATCCACAGAGCAGGTAGTGCAGGGGCAGAGGTCGTTCAAATTGACCCTACGCTTGCCTGCTAGTGCTAATAGACCTTGCTCTTGAACTGTAGCGATCACGTCTAGGGGTGAGAGAGTAATTCAGTCTTATGCCTATTCAATCCTTGGCCTTTCTGCTGAGCCTCCCAGTAAGAATGTCAGTTAATACGAACCAGGGATGGTGGTATTTGAGCGACGGACATCTGCCTACTGGGGACAAGCCCAAGCCCAACAACTCATTTCACACAGGAAAACAAGCTGCCATCAGATGGCAGCAGCTTTCAAGCACTGCCGTGCCGGGTCACATTCAAACCAGTGACCTACAGAGGAAAGATTCCGTATCTCATTCTAAAGCCCGTAAGTCAGCCAGTGCTCATGACACCCTATTTTCAGAAGCTGTGGCCTGAACAGCGTTTTGTTTTCAGACTGCTCAGGGGATGTTTGTGCTTTTCACAAGGGCAGAAGGAAATGCAGGAATTTCAGCTATTTGCTACATGCCATTACTTAAAAAAACAAATGACTTCAGCCCCAGTTTTGAGCTCACACCACTAGAAATACAGACTGACTTCACTGAAGTCAATGAGATTACTCCAGATTTATACTGGCATACATGGAAGAGAGTGAGGGTATTATCTGCTCCGAGGGTTTCTGACGTACAGATCCCCACTCCACCCAGGCATCTCTGCAAACTTTCCCTTGCTGCCACAGACAGCACAGAGTTCCAGCTGTCGAACTAGAGAGCCAAAGCTGAGGAGAAGGCAGACCAGGAGCAGGAAGGGAGAGGCTAGGGGTGTGGGGGTGGGGAGTGTGCATTGACCCCCTCTAAGCCACTTGGAAAAGCTGGCAGGGAATGAACACAGTCTGGGACTGCATTAACTCTTCTGCTGACCCTCCGCACTGGGGCAAGCCCTGCTTTAAAGGTGGTTATGAGAGTAGTGACTACTGGGAGAAGCCCTGGCAGCACGGCCCCAACAGAACTAAAATATCAGGGAGCAGTAACAGAGATGTTGGAGCAGCTCTGAGGAACAGGGCCCTTGCCTCTTGCAGGGTCTGAAAGATCCATGCTGCTTGGAGGCAGAACTGTTGTGCATTCCTTTTAGGGAGCAATACTAGCCCCCACCCCCAAGGAACAAGCCTAAGGAAGCTCTTGCCGAGGTTTCTATGCCCCCACTCCTAGCAGGGTGCACTATGGGGCTAGGGCAGAATCTGAGCTATAGTTTCCAAACTGACTTCTGCAGGTCCTTATTCCATGGTGTGCCTTAATCTGATATAGTATCTGGGCGGGGCTGGGAGCAGCAACATAATATAGACAGTGTGACTTCATATGGAAGAAGAAATCTTCCAGCCAGGGCCAGATTAACTCTCCTGTGAGCCCGGGGCTTTTAGATTTTGTGGGGGCCCTGTATACAAGTCTTTTTCCTAGGAGGGAGTTTGATGCAGGAGAGGGCTGGAGCAGGGGATTGGGGTGCAGGAGGGGGTGTGGCGTCTGTGAGGAAGTTCGGGTGCAGAAGGGGATTCTGACCTGGGGCAGAGGGTCAGGGTGCAGGAGGGGGTGTGGGATCTGGGAGGGAGTTTGGGTGCAGGAGGGGATTCTGACCTGGAGCGGGTGGTTGGGGTGCAGGAGGGGGTGTGGGATCTGGGAGGGAGTTTGGGTGCAGGAGGGGATTCTGACCTGGGGCGGGTGGTTGGGGTGCAGGAGGGGGTGTGGGATCTGGGAGGGAGTTTGGGTGCAGGAGGGGATTCTGACCTGGGGCAGGGGGTCGGGGTGCAGGAGGGGGTGTGGGATCTGGGAGGGAGTTTGGGTGCAGGAAGGGATTCTGACCTGGGGCAGGGGGTTGGGGTGCAGGAGGGGGTGTGGCATCTGGGACGGAGTTTGGGTGCAAGAGGGGGATTATGATCTGAGCAGGATTGGAGAGGGGGTGCGAGGTGCAGGATCTGGCCAGGAGGCACTTACCACAGGCAGCTCCCAGTCCCAGGGGCTGCTAGCACGTCTCTGCAGCCCCTGGGGGTAGAGGGGCTGTGGGTGTCCGTGCACTGCCCAGACCCACAAGTGTCACCCTCGTAGCTCTCACTGGCCAGGATCTGCAGGGATGGTGCTGGGGGCAGGGGCAGCGCATGGAGCCACCGTGCCCTCTTTCCCCCGCTTCCCACGGCTCTGAGACCCCCAGGGGCCTCAGAGCCGTGCCAATAGCAAGCCGCTTCCGGGAGCGACATGGGGCTATGGCAGGCAGACAGCTTGCCTGCCTGAGAGCCCCTTGTAGCGGCCCAGAGATTGCTGCCTGCGATTTGTTTTTGCGGGGAGCCAGGGCCCTGGGCTGCAGCCCCTAAAGCCCTCACCTTAATCCAGCCCTGCCTCCAGCTCTGTGATAACATTTGTAGAACAAGGTGGTTTCCGCATACAGGCCTCATGGATATGGGCAGCAGCCACAGCACTGACAGTTACATGAGAAGAGCTCCAAGGGACCTGTTACAGGCTGCCAGGTCAATAATTGAGGGTTTTGAAGAAAGGTCGTAAGTATGCATTTAGGCTAGAGACTGTAATGGCTCCAAAAGAGCTGTTAGTGTCTATTGGCTCAATAATCTAGTCACAACTGACCGGTTTAAGGGCTGCTCATCAGCCTGAATGTTGAATTTCCTGCCGTTTGTTCATGGGTTTCATGTTAGTGACGTGCGGTGCCTTCAGGGTTTTGCAGGTGTGTCAATCTGATTGGGTTTGACAAAGAAAAGCAACAGCTTTTTTGGTTCCTTTTTTGAATCCAAGATTGTAGTGGCTCTGAAGTTGACTGAAAAGGTTTTCTGCATTAGCCTTCATGCATTCTAGTTAGACCTTAAGACAAAAGGAAAACAGAATATAAACTAAAAAAAAAAAGAATCCCCATTACAATACCCAGGGGCGGCTCTAGCTTTTTTGCTGCCCCCAGCATGGCAGGCAGGCTGCCTTCAGCAGCACGCCTGTAGGAGGTCCCTGGTCCTGCGGATTCTGTGGCTTGCCTGTGGGAGGTCCGCTGGTCCCCGCGGATTCGGTGTACTCACCACCAAATTGCCGACGAATCCACAGGACCAGCGGACCTCCCGCAGGGGCGCCGCTGAAGGCTGCCTGACTGCCGCTCTTGCAGGGTCCGGCAGGGTGCCCCCCATGGCTTGCTGCCCTAAGCACGCACTTGGAGTGCTGGTGCCTGGAGCCGCTGCTGACAATAGCAACCTTGTCATGGCATAATTCCCCACTCTGAACCTTAGCGTCCAAAAGATGGGGTACCAGCATGAATTCCTCTAAGCTTAATTACCAGCTTAGAACCTGTAGCGCTGCCACCAACCAGGAATTCTAGTGCCTGGTACACTCTGGTCCCCCCAAAACCTGGCCCAGGGATCCCCAAGACCCAGTCCCTCTGGATCTTAACACAAGGAAAGTAAACCCTTTCCCTCACCATTGCCTCTCCCAGGCTTCCCCTCCCTAGGTTACCCTGGAAGATCACTGTGTGATTCAAACTCCTTGAATCACAAAACAGAGAGGACAATTCACCTTCCTCCCTCCTTCTCTTTCCCCCTCCCAGACTCTTCCTGAGAGAAAGTAATCCTGGCACAGAGAGAAATCAGCCTCTCTCTCCTTCTTCCCTCCTTTCTCCCCACCAATTCCCTGGTGAATCCAGACCCAGTCCCCTGGAGTCTCCCCAGAATAAAAAAACAATCAGGTTCTTAAACAAGAAGAACTTTTAATTAAAGAAAGAAAAAACAGTAAAAATTATCTTTGTAAATTTTAAAAAAATGGAATAGGTACAGGGTCTTTCAGCTATAGACACTGGGAACACCCTCCCAGCCTAAGTATTCAAGTACAAATTAAAATCTTTTCAGCAAATACCAATTTGAACTTCTTTCAGCCAAATACACATTTGAACTTCTTCCAATCAAATGCACATTTGCAAAATAAGAAAACAACCATAAGCCTAACTCGCTTTATCTACCTAGTACTCACTAGTCTGAACTTATAAGAGCCTGTATTGGAGAGATTGGAGAGAAACCTGGTTGCACGTCTGACCCCTCTGAGCCCCCAGAGTGAACAACAACCAAAATCTAACAGCACAGCACAAAAACTTCCCTCCCTCAAGATTTGAAAGTATCCTGTCCTCTGATTGGTCCTCTGGTCAAGTGACAGCCAGGCTTACTGAATTTGTTAACCCTTTACAGTCAAAGAGATATAAAGTACTTCTGTGCTATTAACTTTTCTTATCTGTTTATGACAAACCTCCTGTGGCCAACTGAGTGGTGCTTTCTCTTGTCCCATGGGTGAATCCCCACTCCCACCCCTTGAGAGCAAGAAATAAGGACTGAATGTCCTTGGTGGACAGCATTCATTTATACAGCAAGCAGAATCAGGGTACGCACAGGATAAAGACACATGATGATGATGATGATGATGATGATTAGAGAAAAGAGCCAGCTTGCTTTACTGTGCAATATTTAAATGTGTAGGATAGTGCTGGATCCAGAAATATTATATCCTCTTTATCCTCTATGACAGATTACACACAGACTTGGCAAGCTAGAAATAACTGTGCAGGCAATTCCCTCTATAGGAAAAGTGTTTTCCTTTTTATTAGAGATTTGTTTGTTTCATCAAGACCCTGCGGTGTGATATTAGCAATATCTCAAATCCAGACTTGCTACTTCACCTTCAAAACTGAGAAGGCCTGGCCTTGATTATCTATATTCCCCACTATGTGCTGCAGGAAAATGTTAGTTGCCCACAGTAGAAAAATAGATACATGAATATTATACTCTAGTCAGCTCAGTGACTCACAGAAAGGGAAATCCAGGATTAGAGAGAATATTTGACTTTCTACTATAGGACCCTATTCTCACCCACACATGAGGTGATTTAAGTCAATGGCAGCTAATCCTACCCTGCAGGATGGGAAATGGGCCCATACTTTGGATTTTGTACATGAGGGAATAACACAATCACCTTCCCAATTCATTTGTGATTGTGTTTGTTATAGTCCTGGGTCAAATTCTTCTAGCTGTTCCGATATGAATCTAAGGTCACTCCATTGAGGCCTTCTTTCTTCTCAGGGAGCACACAGTACATGGCGATTGTTACCAGCTAATTGAAGGAAATGGTGTGGGTGCCTGTTTTTAGAATTCTGGCAGCTTATCTCTGATTTATGCCGCTGAGTAGGAGCTGGATTGTCCATTGCATGGGAAATGCTGTGATTTCAAAAACGTTCCCATTTAAAGCAGAACAAAACCAAAACATTTCAAAATATTCCACCAAATGAAATTCGCGGTGGGGGGGGGGGAATTGTTTTGGGTAACCTGAAACGTTTCCTTTCAATTTTGACTTTTTAAAATGTTTATATTAAAAAAAAATTAAAATGGAAACCAACAGTTGTTTTGAAACAGAAAAATTCAACAGCATTAGTTGAATCTTTTGTTCTGGGGTCTGTTTTCTTTCTGAAACAACGTTTCTTTGAAATAGAAATGATTCTACTAAACGGTTTGCTTCTGATGAAGCAAAATTTTCAGTGGACAAACATTCTGTTAGCAAATTTCCAACTAGCTTTCCTGACTTGTCCTGAAAGAAGAGAATGAAACCATTGCTATACTGCAGTGCAGCTGCTTTGAGCTCACGACTGGTGCAAAGTGTCCTTAATGTTACTACGTAGCTAACCCGAGGAGGCTCACTGTAGCAAAGGTAGATCTTCTAGTGTCCTTGAACCAGCATTGTGGCTTCTATTATGCCATCCCTTCTGTAAGGTCAGAGCTAAGGAAAAGGGTCATGGCTGGGGCGTCCTCATGCCCTACCAATGCCCATCTGTCATACTGGCCCATAATGGACTACTAGCAACCATTGCACATTAAAGCAACCGTTGGGCAACCGTGAGTTATGCGTGATGCCCAACTGCCCAGCTTCAAGGGAGTGTACTGCTGTAAAGTGGCTTCAGCGCAAGTAGTTTATGCATTTGTATAGCACTCATCTGGCATAAAGGCAGCAAAGAATCCTTTGGCACCTTATAGACTAACAGACGTTTTGGAGCATGAGCTTTCGTGGGTGAATACCCACTTCCTCAGATGCATGTAATGGAAATATCCAGGGGCAGGTATATATATGTGTGCTAGCAAGCAAGCTAGAGATAACGAGGTCAGTTCAATCAGGGAGGATGAGGCCCTGTTCTAGCAGTTGAGGTGTGAAAACCAAGAGAGGAGAAACTGGTTCTGTAATTGGCAAGCCATTCACAGTCTTTGTTCAATCCTGAGCTGATGGTGTCAAATTTGCAGATGAACTGAAGCTCAGCAGTTTCTCTTTGAAGTCTGGTCCTGAAGTTTTTTTGCTGCAGGATGGCCACCTTAAGGTCTGCTATAGTGTGGCCAGGGAGGTTGAAGTGCTCTCCTACAGGTTTTTGTATATTGCCATTCCTAATGTCTGATTTGTGTCCATTTATCCTTTTCCGTAGAGACTGTCCAGTTTGGCCGATGTACATAGCAGAGGGGCATGTACATCGGCCAAACTGGACAGTCTCTACGGAAAAGGATAAATGGACACAAATCAGACATTAGGAATGGCAATATACAAAAACCTGTAGGAGAGCACTTCAACCTCCCTGGCCACACTATAGCAGACCTTAAGGTGGCCATCCTGCAGCAAAAAAACTTCAGGACCAGACTTCAAAGAGAAACTGCTGAGCTTCAGTTCATCTGCAAATTTGACACCATCAGCTCAGGATTGAACAAAGACTGTGAATGGCTTGCCAATTACAGAACCAGTTTCTCCTCTCTTGGTTTTCACACCTCAACTGCTAGAACAGGGCCTCATCCTCCCTGATTGAACTGACCTCGTTATCTCTAGCTTGCTTGCTAGCACACATATATATACCTGCCCCTGGATATTTCCATTACATGCATCTGAGGAAGTGGGTATTCACCCACGAAAGCTCATGCTCCAAAACGTCTGTTAGTCTATAAGGTGCCACAGGATTCTTTGCTGCTTTTACAGATCCAGACTAACACGGCTACCCTCTGATACTTGACTGGCATAAAGGGGGTCCCCAATCCTGACTGGGGACGATGAGTGCTACTGCTATACCATAAATAAATAATAGCCATCCATGAAGCAAACCTGCTTTTTCAATGATTCATTATGTTAACCAAAATCCATTTAAACAACTAAGAGCAAGCAGCAAATTAACAAACTCACCAGCTCATTATTTTTATGCCCAGAGCTGGATGTAAAGGGGACATGCCACCTGCAGAAGCAGTAAACAAGTGCTCCTCTTTCACCCAAAGCCGCTTGTGGAAGCTAACTGTGGTGTTCTGTGTGAGCTCTGAGTCCTCGCTTTATGCCCAGAACTCAGCCAGCCTCACACAAACAAGAATTTCTTGGGTTTTAATTCCTTCCTCCCAAATTCTTCCCATGAGATTGGAAATAAGTGCATGGCGCATGCATGGCCCATGTAACATTTGGGCTGTAGCAGTAGGCTCTAAACTGAGCTGGGAGGCACCAAGATGCCATTCCAGTCCTCCCAACTGTATAATTAAAGAGAACAGTGATTTTGCTGCAGGATTCATTCGCCTCTTATCTAGGCATTGCCATTCACTGCGCTGGAGCAGTGATTTGTTTTTATTTGCTCCCCAAACCCTGAACCATCCCTGAAGCCCTGGCCTGAGTCATACACCTCATCACCACAAGATTAGTTCATTACCGTGCAATTACCTTGCCATGCAGTAGTCACTGGGCAGTCACTGCACAAGACTAGGCTGACTTTACAGGCTGTTCACTGATGGCTGGCTCCCACTCCTGTGGAGAGCTTTGCCGTTAATGTCAGTGGGAGCAGGAACATAGCCTAAATGACACATGTGGATGATGTTATTACTTACACCTAAACAATCATTTGGCCAATCCTGCTGACAGAGGTGGATTTACAATGAAACACACAGTGCCTTGGCACAGGCCCCCCAACTACAGGGGGTCCCAGGGCTGGGCAGCCCAGCACCATCCAGCACCCCCTGCAGGGGGGACCATGTGGGGAAGAGCAGGGAGGGAGCCATTTAAGAGCTGTGCTGGAGTCACAACATTCAGTGCACTCTTCAAGCCCGTGAGCTGGGCTCCTGCTGACTCCCAGGACTCCTGCTGCAGGCTAGCCGCCCCGCACGCCATAGCAGACAGCCAGATGAGGCAGGCAGGTGAGGGGTCGCTGGGGGTATGCTGTAGGGGAGGCGTGCGAGCTTCTCTGGTGGGGTGTCCATTCTCGGCTGTCCTGCTGCCCTGCTCCTCTGGATGCCGAGAGCACAGGTGCAGTCCCTGGCATGCACTGCTGCTGGCAGCCCCTGGAAAAAGGCCAGGGAAAGGAAGTGGCAGTCCAGGGGAGGGTTTCATTTCTCATGTTGCTGCTGCCACAGCTGCCTTTGGCAATGAACAGGAGCAGTGACGGGGCAGGGAAACATCCACCAGCCAGGCAGATAACGTAACCCAGCTGCCGTGACTGGTACTGGCCCAGCCCCAAGTTCGCACTCCCCACGCACTTCCCCCTATGTACAGACTCATGAGCCCCCCAGCCCCCTGTCTTCACTCCTGCACCCACCCACAACCCCAGCCCTGAGTCCTGCATCCCCCTCGCTCACGCCCAACCCCCTGACCTCCCTGACTCCTGCACCCCCCCAGATCCACCACACTCCCTGACCTGACTCCTGCACTCACCCATCCCCACCCCCACCCTGAGCACCAAATGAGAGCTCCTGTACCCCACAATCCTCACCTGCACCCCTCACACCAAACGGGAGCTGCCCCAGGTAAGCACGCCACACCCCAGCCCTCTGCCCCAACCCTGAGCCTCTTCCCATATCCTAACTCCTCGCCAGACCCCCGCATCCCCAGTGTTTTTTTACATTTTTTTATAAAGCGCTCGTATCCAAAGTGCTTTACAATAGTTAACTAATGGTACAAACAATATCTAAAAAGCTCATTAAGTGGTCCACTGAGACCATCAGTGATTTCCAAGTGGTCTGTGAAAAAAAGTTAGACTACAAAAACAAGCAAGGTACCTCACTTTATTTTCATTTACGTCATATTACTTATAATATGGGAGGAGGATGAAGAAAAAATGAATGACAAACAGGGATAGGGGAGGTAAGTGAGAATGTTCTTTTTCTTGGCTGGACCCCAAAGGGGGTTGGGCATGGGGCAAAAATGAAGCTGAGCACAGGGCCCCACTAACTCTAAATCCACCACTTTCTGCTGAAATGAGGCCTCTGTGCTGCAATGCTGGGCAACTTCTCTGAAACACTTTGCTTCAGTTCCGGGCATTTCAGAGATTAAAAAAAATCTCTGACATTTTTATATTTAAATTAAATTAAATTAAAATTTAAATAATACTTTTTTAAAAGATCCCAAGACCAAAGGTGAACCTCAGTGCAAAATTGGACAGCATTAGATAAGCTTTGTTGGGATTCTGGAGTTAGGTGTAAATCAGAAATGAAATCCTAATGTTTAAAAATTAATAACATTTTATTAAATATTAAAAAAGCAAGGCTGGAGTCCATTCCCTTCAGTATGAACACTAAGCAAAATCAAATATACGATTCTTCTCCCTTCAAGCCAGTTGTGATGAAAATATCAATTTTTTAATGTCTTGTAATTTGAAATTAGTATTTCAAACTATTTATATAGAATAATCAGAGCTGGCATCTCATCTTGGGAACAAACTAATCAAATACACTAGCCATAGAATGAGTTCTTTTCCTTCTGATGCGGAGGGAATTATGAACATAATTAGGAAAGAACGTTCTGCCTACTGGTTATAAGGTGCTTGAAGTTAGGACTCCAGTGTTGTATTTGCAGCTCTGATGTACTGGGTAATCTTAAGCAAATCATTTAATTCTCTATGCATCGGTGTGCCCATCTGTAAAATGGGTCTAATAATATGCACCTCACAGGGGTGACTCTTCCTCACAAATATGTATGGCACATAAGGTGTACGTGGGGGTGCATGGCACACGAGGTGTGTCATAAGATGCCAAAGATGGCAATTCATCCATCCAGACTAGGAAACTTGGGGTGCTAGATGGCAAGAGTGGGCACACTGAGGACAAGAGCCAGTGATGACACACCTCATCTTCCCTCTCCACTTCATGGAGGTGCCGCAGAAACAATAAAGCCTGAGGCTATATTATTTTTTCCCATGGACCCCCACTCTAAGAGTGGAGAGCACTGGGGTGACCAAGCGAGGGCAGAAACACAAGGCCTCGGCAGGGCTGGACTGCCAAGTTTGGTGGGAGAAGGCCCCAGAGCCTAGCTGTCAAGGGAGCAACCTCACCCTGAAGGAACCGTCAGAGAAGGGCAAGCATGAACAGATTTCCTCCCCCAGAAGCCCCTCGTACAGTTCATTCCATGGGAGGGGTGCTCTGGCCTAAGGTTCCAGTTGTAAAGCCTGTTAGGCTCCTTGGCTAGAAGGCACTGTGGATAGACAATGCATTATTTCATTTTAAAATGGCTTAGAAATTCAGTGTGCGTACACCACTAATATTGTAATTACTGGTTTGCCTTTATCAGCCTTCGTTCTTTTTGTAGCCATGCCATTTAAAGTTATTGTTCACTTACTGTAGCTAACTCCCTTTGATAAGTTTAATAGCAAATAGTGAGTCCTGAATACTTGTTATTCCAACCCTATGGATGGTGGCTTCTTGCTCAAAGGAAAAGCTGGGCACATCCATCTATAGGTCAGTGAAAAAGGAGCGTAACCCACTAGCTGCCACGGATTCTGATGGGCATTCTTCAGCTGTGTTCATTTGGCTGGCAAAATGGAAAAACACTGGCAGTTGAAAGGTTAAAAAAAAACCCAAAACATATGGATGGTGCATGACGGCTACAGCTTTGGCTTGACTTGATCCTGCAATTAAGCAAAAAGGAAATATAATTTGAAGAACAAGAAAAGAATCATTAAAATATTCAGGGCCGGGGAGGGAGAAATCTGTTTGTATTTTCCCTGGCATTTTGCCTGTCAAATTATGATCTTATTTGTGGCTCTAAATGAGTTGCTTATCTCTCAGAAAATGTAGAAAGTGCTGGCTTCTTCTCCATTACATAGACCATAGGAGGGAGAAGTTGTTAACGAACCTGAAGGTAAAAGGATTGACATCTTGGAGAAACTAAACTGCTTTATTTATTCACAGCGCAGAAGCTGGGTAAGCCAGAGAAATTCCAGCATCCTTACATTACTGCTTATCTTCTTCAAAGGTGCTAGGTAGGGGGAAGTGTGGAGGGGGACTCAGACTGTGCATTGTATTTCAATCAAGGTTTTGATCAACCCAGACTAAAACTCCAGATTTTACCACTCCTGAACTGTGGGTCAGATTGGATCCAAAATCAAACTTCGTAGATGTGCCCTATTTTTTTTAATAGGCCAGATCAAACCCCCAAATCTGAACAGGCTATGCTAAGCTTTGAGGAAATTCATTCTTGCTCCTCAGGTCAGGGTCCAGTGAAGCATATGGATGGGGTGTCTCAGGTCGCTGAGTGCCTCTAAACTAGATGCTAGATTGTGGTGGGCGGGGTGGAGGAATGCAGCTGCACTGCTCTAGAAGCAGCAAAGAGACTGTGTCTCAGCCAAGCACCATCTCTCCTGGAACTGCTCAGTGCACACAGTGGGTGTGCAATCTGCTCCATCCATTGGGCTCGGAATTGGGAACAGATTGGTGCATCAGCTCTGCTGTAAGCAGGTGCAGAGGGTGGGTGGGGTCCGAGCCCTGCCCACTCCATTTCCGGCATTTTGCTCCCTGTGGAGCTCAGGGCTTGTTTATGGGAAGCCTATGCACACACAGAGTGGCTCATTCAGGCACATGGCAATGAGAACTGCTGAGCAGAAGAAGGGGTGCCACTGTTGCTGTTTTAGCTCTGTGGTGGGGCTCATGGCAATGTCCCATGGCAATAGCTGCTGCAAAAAAATGGCTTGTTTAATGAGACCAGTGAAGAGCTGCACTGTAATCAAGCCACCATCAGTGTCTTCCCTAGCTGAGAGCCAGGTTGCCCCCTCCGGTACGGGGAAGAAAATGGCACAAAATGAACCTAGTAGAATTTTCACTGAGTCATTTCATTGACAAGGGAAGTGATAGCATTTGCCTCTCCGTGGAACAAACACTGGATTCCACAGCCCTTCCTCCCTGGCTTTGACCGTCCATTGAAACACCCTGAAAGAGCATCCCGCAGCATGGAGAAGCTCCTCTTAAATATTAATATAGCCTGAGGTTGCATTAACTGTAACATGGAGATTGGTAGGGGGATTGTAACTCAAATATCTCCCCACCTTTGCCCCAATCTACATGCTTGATCTGCTGCTTCCCCATGAGCAGACCCCCAGCCCTGCAGAGGTCCTTCTGAGGCACATGAGTATATGAGAATGATATAGTGGAGGTGACAGACCTTGCTTGTTCCACATGTACCAGAATGACTCAGTTCTCTTATCCCTACAGCTCTTCAGGGTGAGAGGTGTGTGCATTAGAGTAATAAAGCCCATCCCCTGATAGCAGCAAGTGTTGTCTCTGCTATGCTGGGTCGTATATTTTCCTCTAGAGCAGTGGCTACAAGGAACCAAAGCGACACTAAACAGATTCAACTGTAGGACACGTCGAACATGACCTCAGATTGCACCTGAAAGCACCTTATGCAGAAAGCAGCTATCCCGCTCAATCTGAAATTGCTCACTCTCACACACACACATACTGCCCAACTCTACATGTCCTCTTTTGCCTTGAGTTTATTTCCTCTTTAAGCTCACCTCTAATAAAGCAGATGCTGCTGCAAGAAACATTAAGAAAAACAAGAATAAAAATGGTATTAAGCATTTAAAACCTCCCTCCAATCCCAGTAACCAGACCTGACCTTTTAGTCTAAAATACTCATCCTCAAATGAAAGAAAAGAGCAGCTTATTTCTTCAAAAAGAAAGAGCAAATATTAAAGATAAAAGAATAAAACTGAGTGAAAATTCACTGTTTGTCCCTATGCTTATTTGGGCCCAATCAGTGAAATCAGTGGGTGATTTGACAGAGTAATGAATGCACGTATTCTTTTAATCATGAATATTGTGGCAGCACAGAGAGGCCCCAGACAAGATCAGGCCCCATTGTGCTAAGCACTGTCCAAATACATGATAAAAGATGGTTCCTGCTCTGAAGACCTTATGTCTAAACAGAAAAGCCAGGCAAGTGAAACACTGTGAGCCCCATTTTGTTGGTGCTGAAGCTACAGCACAGAGAGATTAAGATTGGGATGCTCAAAAGACCTGAAGCTGAGCAGCTTTGGCAAGCCCATCTGGCAGGACTTGCCCCAGCTCACACAGATAGTTTGTGGCAGAGATGAACGTTGATCTCCTGAATCACAGGCCAGCGCATTACTTAGAAGTCCACCCTTGCTCCCAAATGTATCACTGGGGAGACTGGACTTTTGACTCTAATGCCACTGGGGCAGAGACCTTGTCTTCAGGTATAGCTGTACAGCACTTAGCATGCTGCTGGTCCTGCATAAATAATAATAATATGAATTGGGCTGAAAAAAGCAACATAAACCACCGTGTTGCAAATTATTTTCTGTCTCACTCAAGCTAACAGCCTCTCCATTACATGAAGGGAGGATGTTTGAAAAGGAGCAATGGCAGAGCTGTAAAAGAGGGATATGCGTACTATTAAGCTGCAGCATTTTTGCCAATTTGGCAATTCTTCTGACAAAATCTGTTAATAAAAATCACAAAAAGCAGCGACACAGACAGTACCAGCATAAGCGATGTGGTGGGCATAAAACTAATGAGAACCCTTCACTCTGTAAAACCTCCCTGCAAAAATCTATCCTATCTCAGCATTTATCAGCTCCTGTGCCTTATTGTCTAGTTAAAACGGAAATAGCTAGGTTTTTACTCCTAATCATCTAGCCATGTGGATGACAATGTCAACTGACACTGGTTTTCATAAGCCAAACAAGCTGCCCTGGGGTAAGCAACAGTGAAACCAGTCAGATTTAGTGACTAATATTTCCTATTTCTGAAAGGATGAAGACGGAGATGTGGTTAAAATTAGATCCCATTGCCAAAGACAACTCAAGAGAATGGCTGGGATGGAACATGATCAACATCAGATTTTTGAATGAGGTGAAGTTTTCAGGCGGCGTTACACAGACAGATGAGCATTTAAAACAAAAACCAAAAACCAGGAGTTGCCTGCTGCCCTGCAGCAAAATCTACTCCCTGGCTTGAACCACTCAAACACAGGCCTGTTCTTGGTACTTTCACTGTAATTGTTTTGCACTCACTACAGCCGCAATCTTTTCCTCTCTACCTTTCATCTTGGCTGTGTTCCTTCAATTTCCTGCAGTGTTCGCAGTCTGGTTCTGAGAAATATCACACTCTCTTATTCTGTTTTTCATTCCTTTCCCCCACCAGCAGCTTTCACTTTGCTTTGCATGCCTGTCCATCTGAAAGAAACATTTACAGTCCCCAGAACTGGCCTGGCATAGTTTGAGTGCAAAGGAGTTACACTAGTGCAAAACTGGTGCATGATCAGAATCAGGCCCAGGGAACGAACAGGAAAACTTTACAAGCAAGGTTCATACTACTGACATCAGTGTAATTAATCTGGATTTAACTGAGGCTGGCTTCAGACCCAGTACCTGTTGGGATTTTGTTTAGGCCATATTTGCTCCTAGAAGATGAGTCTGATTTAAAAAAACGGACCCTCTCCCCCCCTTTCTGTCTCCCCAAATATCATCTTTCATCAGGGCCACTTCTAACATTTTCAAAACTGGAGTGGGGTCAAAATTCTGTGTCTCACACTTTTCACAACACGTGCCATTCCTCAGCTCTTAGCTCTCACAGAGTCAGGTCTGTTTGCGCAGTGTGCCCTGTTGTTTCTAACTGAGCAGAGATTACTCTCAGACCTGAAAGCAAAGCATTGTTCTGCAGTGGGATCCCACAAGGATCAGTTCTGGATGCAGTTCTGTTCAATCTCTTCAAAAATGATTTAGATAATGGCATAGAGAATACACTTGTAAAGTTTGTAGACAATGCCAAGCTGGGAGGGGTTGTAAGTGCTTTGGGGGATAGGCTTAAAATTCAAAATATCTGGATTCTGGACAAACTGGAGAAATGGTCTGAAGTAAATAGGAAGAAATGTAATCAGGATAAATGGACAGTACTCTTCTTAGGAAGGAACAATCAGTTGCACACATACAAAATGGGAAATGACTGCCTAGGAAGGAGTACTGCAGAACAGGATCTGGGGGTGATAGTGGATCGCAAGCTAAATATGAGCGAGCAGTGTAACTCTGTTGCAAAGAAAAGCAAACATCATTCTGGGATGTATTCGCAGGAGTTTTGTAAGCAAGACACGAGAAGTAATTCTGCCGCCCTACTCTGTGGTGATTAGGCATCAACTGAAGTATTGTGTCTTGTTCTGGGTGCCACATTTCAGGAAAGATTTGGACAAATTGGAGAAAGTTCAGAGAAGAGCAACAAAAATGATGAAAGATCTGGAAAACATGACCTGTGAAGGAAGATTGAAAAAATTGGGTTTGTTTAGTCTGGAGAAGAGAAGAGTGAGGTGGGGACAAGATAACAATTTTCAAGTACATAAAATTATTGCAAGGAGGAGGGAGAAAAATTGTTCTCCTTAAACTCTGAGGATAGGACAAGAAGCAATGGGCTTAAATTGCAGCTATGGCAATTTAGGTTAGACATTAGGAAAAACTTCCTAAATGTCAGGGTGCTTAAGCACTGTAATAAATTGCCTCGGGAGGGTGTGGAATCTCCATCACTGGAGATTTTTAAGAGTAGGTTACACAAACACCTGCCAGGGATGGTCTGGATAAAACTTAGTCCTGCCTTGAGTGCAGGGGACTGGACTAGATGACCTCTCAAGGTCCCTTCCAGTCCTATGATCCTACTCGGACCCAAGAACTTAGAAGCCGCTATTGTGGGTTGCATTCTGGTACCTTTCACCACTCCTGAGACATAAAAATTATGGAAACCAGCCAGATTTTCTCACATAAGAATTCTATGGTGTAAGGGAACTCGCTGGTTGATGTAGGGACAGCACAGTGACCTTGCAGTCTTCAATATACGGGCTTGACAGGAGTCCGTTGGGAAAGGCAGAGGGTATGGCTTGAATGGGCTGTGCTTTAGCTATTTTGGGCTTCCGGATAGTCCTTTGAGGACAGCAAAAGCCTGGGAGTAAGTTGGAATCGCTGCTGGGGCAGATATAGTGTATGCCAGGAGCCAAACTGGCCCCTCACAATCTGAGAATCCTGAGAGGCTCAGACTTGGATCTGGAACCTTTTAATGGAGCTAGAGGATTGGATCCAATAGGAAAGGCTAAACAGAAAAATGGAGCCTTTGAAGAAAAATGAATGAGATCAAGAGGCAGAACCCAGGTGGCAGAGCAAGATGAAAAACAACTAAATAATGGAAACTCAGAGTGAGAGACCAGGCCTGGAAACAGATACGGAGAGATCACTAAAAGCAGAGGGCAAAGCATTAGAAGCAGAGAGTGGCAGAGTAGAGCAGAGCACTGAGATCAAAAGAAGTGCTTTGTAGCAATAGTAAGAAAAAGCAAATGTAAATATGTCATGGAGAGATTCAATCCCAAGGTAGTTGCTGAGATTTTTATTTCTCACAAAACAAGATAAAATATCTGAACTTAAAAAAATCTTGATTGCCTCAAAAAATTTCCAGAAAAATCCCAATGTTTTCTCAAGTGTAGGACGATTTTGTTCCACAAAATATTTGTTATTTTCTATGAAAGAGTCATATTGTTTAAAGGTATATAATTGCTTGAAATGTGTACCATAGTTTGGGAGATAGGAGTTGATTAAAAGGGTATTATGAACACATTCTATATGTAGTAAAAAATATACATTAACTGCCACTTTTTCAAGAGTTCAGGGCCAGATTTTCATGTTCAGCATCTATAGCTGGATCACCGTTTTCAGAAGAGCTCAACTCCCATTTAAGCACATTTTCAAAGGATTCAAAATGCTGAGCACTTTTGAAAATCTGGCCTGAAAGATTTTATCCTGGGAGTGTACAGCAGTCATTGAGGTAAATCAGGGGTACTCAGCTTTTCACAGGATCAGGCCCTCACATGAGCATGGGCTACTGCTGAGTTTTAACCCATACTTGGACACTATCTCTCTCTGTAGGCTTGGTCAGGTCACTTTAACCTCTCCCTCCATTTTCCTTTCTGTAAATCAGGTCTAATGCTCAATGCCTTTTTCACCATCTTTCTGTTTATATGACTGTGGTGCCTGATGTTTCCCTTACAGGATTTGTCTTGACTAAGATAAAAGGTGAGTTTGGGGGTTTTTTTTTTTAAACTTCAGCTAGCACTGTCCAAAAACTAGCTTTTCATCCTAGTCACGGCAAACCCACAGTGAAAATCAGAAATCACAGCTGGTGAGGGAGGAAAAAGACCAGTGTAACTGTTCAGTCCATCCTTCTGGAAAGGGAGGGTATGTGCCCCTGATAGAGGTCACATTGATGCCGGATATTAAAGTGATTTAAAATTGTATTAAAGTTAATGTTTAAAATTAAATATACACAAGTTAAGAAGGAAGGTACTGTACATCTGGGGTCAGGCCTGAGTTATGAGGGATTACAAGTATCACTTACAAGGCTCACAAGATACATACATATCACATAACCAGCATAGACCCAGATTGGGGTGTGGGAGTTTTTAAAGCGTCAGTGGCTAAGTGGGCTCGGGTACACCACCCATGGAACGTATTAAGAGTCCCAGTCAGTATCAGTGTAGAGATACTGCACTTGATCTTACCCAAAAGGCCAAGTAACTTATTTACAATTTGGCTTATGCATTGGCTTATAGTGACCTGATCCACAACACATACAGCTGTGTCTGGCATCAGCTGGAGTCCTTTGTACAGCTCAAGGACAGTGTTGCCTTAAACAGGAGATGTACTGTGCACATGTTGTTTTATTTCACAAATATTGCACGTGTCCGTCAATCAATTTTTTTAAATCAATAATGTATTAAGTGGAGGTTAAAGAATTGTGTTTTTATTTTCATCCAAGCATTCTTATAGCTAGTTCTCAAGGCACAGTGGGGAAGAAGCATTAGCCAAAGGCACAACAGAGCTGTTTGAATACTGCTGTCTTTTCTACCCAACAAGAAAATTTAAAGAGGGGCACTGAAACAAAGTGCAGGCCTGCTGAGTATTAACTTGAAATCGGGAAATAAGCACATAATTTTTAATCACCAAATATTAGTGGTCTAGATAGTTAGCTGAGGCTCTTCCCACATTGAATTTGGTTTTATTAATTCTCAGGGAGGCGACTAGTTTGGAATGTAAAGAAGAAAATTGATGTTCTCGATCTCCTTTCAAAAACATACCCTGGTTATTGGCTTTGCAGGTCTGCTGCATGAATCACAGTTGTGTGTCATCACATGCATTCAGCTGTGCTGTCATTGTGCAGGATGAAATCCAAATTCAGATGAAAAGGGAAACCCAAACAAATTCAGACACATTCCTCATGACTCACTCCACTCCTTATTGCCAATCATCCCTTCTGTGCAGGAACAGAGGAAAAAAACAACCCTTCTCTCCCCCCTGCCCATTCCCCCTCCACTCTAAAAACTGAGACTATGTTACAAATCTGAAGCAATCAGAAGGTCTTTGACTAAGAAATGTATAATGCAATTGGTTAAATTTGAGTTCTGCTTCCCCCAAATCAGTTTAGAATTCTGGAATTAAACAGCAAGTCTGTCTGGCTTACATAAAAGCTATTTTCTTGCTTTCCTTTTTTATTTTTTCCCGTCAATCGACAGTAGTTGCCTCCGGTGCCTCAACAGTAGCAATGACTGTGTCTTAATGAAAAAAGATGTATAAAATATTACCATAACCTCAGAGGCATGAGTGAAGCCCTTATTAGAATTCGGGACCTACAGCTGGAACTTTCAGCTTGGGGTGGGAGATAAAGTTAACTATTGTTAGCTCACAAGTGGCTCAGACTTCCTGGCAACTGAAGTGAATTACTCAGCCCTTTATGCAGGGCTTCAGAAACAGTCCACTGTTTCACAACAAAAAAGGCATTCAGGCAGGGAAAGATGGTCTCCCCAGGCTCTAGAAAGCTAGCTTTAAGACAGTGAATCAACACTAGGGCCTCACAAGTGAACGGCCACTGTGAGAAAGGGTGATGATGTCAGCCTGAATGCATTTCCAATGTTTTTGTCCCACTTTTCATTGCTTTTGCTCGCTCTCATTCTCTGTCCCCTTCCTGTTCTTTTGAGGCCATTATTTTAAAAGTTTAGAACGCCCATCAACTCCAATGGCCCACTGCAACACTGTTGCCATGGCAATGCTTTTCTACACTGTTCTTTGCATTTAAAAAAACCAGGGGGGAAAGTTAAAAAAAGAAGAGCCCATGAGTGTCCCAGAGAGAGGAATAAGAGAGCAGCACCAGCCGCGGGGGCAGCTTAGAGTAGTGCTGGGAGTGAGGAGAGGGGTGCTGTCAGTGGGGCTGGGGGAGTAGAGGTGAGGGGGCTGGTGAACCCAGTAGGTATTTGGGGGTCTTTTTAAAAACAAATTTGTAAACCTTCACACTTCACACTTCTGAAAAGATCCACACTTCTGAAGGCCTACAGAAGAATCAGAGTAATGTTCTTAGCTAAGCCTTCACAAAGAACACAGCCATGCTTTGGCAAATGTACCCAATTACATAGTTTATACAAAGTTTTCAAAGGCTTTTCTGTGCTTGCCCCCGCTTCTCCCTGCCAAAGAATGTGTGTAAGGGAAGGGAGAGGCCCCTAAATGTTTTTGATCCTGATAGCAAGTGACCATTAAACAAGCTGACATACTTGACAGGATAGCCCACATTCTCAGGTTTACTCTGCTGTCAAAGTGCAGGCTTCAGTAGTAAGTGCTGAGAAGCGTTCGTGTAAAATTGGCTGGACACAGTCAGTGACAAGGGGAAGAGGCATTCATTGCTTATGTTTTTTCTCCTGTACATGATTCAGCGCCACCTACATCCCAGTCACCAGCTTGCCCTCCCTCCAAAATGAAACATCGTGTTTTCTTCCTCGTTCTGAGAAATAGTGGATATTCCTATGGACAGTGCAGGAAGCCTTTGCTAAGCCTGTCCCAAGGCAAAATTTTAGTGTGGCAGAATTGTGCGTACATTGAGCACTGAGATAGTAGAGTGATTCAGTACACATTATATCCATGCTGTACTGGGGTTTTGGATATCAGCATTTTAAAGACTACAAATGTACATGCTGCTTACACAACATTCAATATTCATCCTTTCAGTCCTCTGCCCTAATTGTGACACCCTTTCTCCGACTGAGGCTATGTCTTCATTTAAAAAAAAATGCAAATTTTCATACAATCATAGAAATGTAGGGTTGGAAGGGACCTTGAAAATCCATAAAGTATGTTTCCCCTTCACTGTGGCAGGAACATATGAACCTAGCCTATCCCTAACAGGTGTTTGTCTAATCTGTTTTATAGACTCATAGACTTTAGGGTCAGAAGGGACCAATGTGATCATCTAGTCTAACCTCCTGCACAAAGCAGGCCACAGAACCCTACCCATCGACTTCTATAACAAACCCCTAACCTATGTCCGAGTTATTGAAGTCTTCAAATTGTGGTTTGAAGACCTCAAGCTGCAGAGAATCCACCAGCAAGTGACCCATGCCCCATGCTGCAGAGGAAGGCGAAAAACCTCCAGGGCCTCTGCTAATCTGTCCCGGAGGAAAATTCCTTCCCGACCCCAAATATGGCGATCAGCTAGCCCCTGAGCATGTGGGCAAGAGTCACCAGCCAGCACTCAGGAAAGAATTCTCTGCAGTAACTCAGATCCCATCTCATCCAACATCCCATCACCGACCACTGGGCATACTTATCTGCTGATAATCAAAGATCAATTGCCAAAATTAAGCTATCCCATCATACCATCCCTTCCATAAACTTATCAAGCTTAGTCTTAGAGCCAGATATGTCTTTTGCCCCCACTACTCCCCTTGGAAGGCTGTTCCAGAACTTCACTCCTCTAATGGTTAGAAACCTTGGTCTAATTTCAACTCTAAACTTCCTAGTGTCCAGTTTATATCCATTTGTTCTTGTGTCCACATTGGTACTAAGCTTAAATAATTCCTCTCCCTCCCTAATATTAATCCCTCTGATATATTTATAAAGAGCAATCATATCCCCCCTCAGCCTTCTTTTGGCTAGTCTAAACAAGCCAAGCTCTTTGAGTCTCCTTTCATATGACAGG
The DNA here is from genome assembly GCF_025201925.1 of Gopherus flavomarginatus. Taxonomy (NCBI): domain Eukaryota; kingdom Metazoa; phylum Chordata; order Testudines; family Testudinidae; genus Gopherus; species Gopherus flavomarginatus. The sequence goes on from NC_066620.1 coordinate 91,982,002, forward strand.
TTTTCCATTCCTCGGATCATCCTAGTAGCCCATCTCTGAACCTGTTCCAATTTGAATTCATCCTTCTTAAACATGGGAGACCAGAACTGCACACAGTATTCCAGGTGAGGACTCACCAGTGCCTTATATAACGGTACTAACACCTCCTTATCTTTGCTGGAAATACCTCGCCTGATGCATCCTAAAACCGCATTAGCTTTTTTAATGGCCATATCACATTGGCGGCTCATAGTCATCCTGTGATCAACCAATACTCCAAGGTCCTTCTCCTCCTCTGTTGCTTCCAACTGATGCGTCCCCAATGTATATCTAAAATTCTTATTATTAATCCCTAAATGCATGACCTTGCACTTTTCACTATTAAATTTCATCCTATTGCTATTACTCCAGTTTACAAGGCCATCCAGATCTTCCTGTATGATATCCCGGTCCTTCTCCGTGTTAGCAATACCCCCCAGCTTTGTGTCATCTGCAAACTTTATTAGCACATTCCCACTTTTTGTGCCAAGGTCAGTAATAAAAAGGTTAAATAAGATTGGTCCCAAAACCGATCCTTGAGGAACTCCACTAGTAACCTCCTTCCAGCCTGACAGTTCACCCTTCAGTACGACCCATTGTAGTCTCCCCTTTAACCAGTTCCTTATCCACCTTTCAATTTTCATATTGATCCCTTACTGAAATCGAGGTAAATTAGGTCTACTGCATTTCCTTTGTCAAAATAATCTGTCATCTTCTCAAAGAAGGAGATAAGGTTGGTTTGGCATGATCTACCCTTAGTAAAACCATGTTGTAATTTGTCCCAATTACCATTGACCTCAATGTCCTTAACTACTTTCTCCTTCAAAATTTTTTCCAAGACCTTACATACTACATATGTCAAACTAACAGGCCTATAGTTACTCAGATCACCTTTTTTCCTTTTCTTAAAGATAGAAACTACTTTAGCAATTCTCCAGTCGTACAGTACAACCCCCGAGTTTACCGACTCATTAAAAATTCTCGCTAATGGGCTTGCAATTTCTTGCGCCAATTCCTTTAATATTCTTGGATGAAGATTGTCTGGGCCCTCCGATTTTGTCCCATTAAGCTGTTCAAGTCTGGCTTCTACCTCAGATGTGGTAATATCCACCTCCATATCCTCATTCCCGTTTGTCATCCTTCCATTATCCCTAAGCTCCTCATTAGCCTTATTAAAGACTGAGGCTAAGTATTTATTTAGATATTGGGCCATGCTTAGGTTATCCTTAACCTCCTTTCCATCCTCAGTGTTTAGTGGTCCCACTTCTTCTTTCTTCGTTTTCTTCTTATTTATATAGCTATAGAACCTTTTACTATTGGTTTTAATTCCCTTTGCAAGGTCCAACTGTACTTGGCTTTTAGACTTTCTCACTTTATCCCTGCATGTTCTGACCTCGCTAAGGTAGCTTTCCTTGCTAATCCCACCCTTCTTCCACTCCTTGTAGGCCTTCTGCTTTTTCTTAATCACCTCTCTGAGATGCTTGCTCATCCAGCTTGGTCTACAACTCCTGCCTATGGTTTTTTTTCCCCTTTCTTGGGATGCAGGCTTCTGATAGTTTCTGCAGCTGTGACTTAAAGTAATTCCAGGCCTCCTCCGCATTTAGATTCACAAATTCTTCAGTCCAGTCCACTTCCCTAACTAATTTCCTTAATTCTTTAAAGTTAGCCCTTGAGAAGTCAAAAACCCTAGTCCCAGATCTATTTTTGTTTATCCTTCCATCTAGTTTGAACTGAATTAGCTCATGATCACTCGGACCAAGGTTGTCCCAAGGTTGTTTTTAAAAGCCTCCAATGATGGGGAGAAGCTGGATATGAATCAACAGTGTGCCCTTGTCACCAAGAAAACTAATGGCATATTGGGCTGCATTAGTAGGAGCATTACCAGCAGATGGAGGGAAGCGATTATTCCCCTCTATTCGGCACTGGTGAGGCCACATTTGGAGTATTGTGTCCAGTTTTGGGCCCCTCCGCTATAGAAAGGCTGTGGACAAATTGGAGAGAGTCCAGAGGAGGGCAACAAAAATGATTAGGGGGCTGGGGCACATGGCTTACGAGGAGAAGCTGAGGGAACTGGGGTTATCTAGTCTGCAGAAGAGAAGAGTGAGGGGGGATTTGATAGCAGCCTTCAGCTACCTGAAGCGGGGTTCCAAAGAGGATAGATCTATACTGCTCTCAGTCACTATGAGGAACACTAAGCAAGGTCAGCTGTGGGCAGGGAGTATTGTGCTGACCTTTCCTCCATACCTTATGGTAGACACTAAAAGTGCCTTGTCACCACTTAGGCTTTTACAGCGAGAGAGCTGTCCCCGGTTAGTTACCTTGGGGTAAAGAAAAAAAAAAAAGAGAGACCCAAACAACTTTGCGACAGTGATGACAAAGCCTAAGAGGCTGCCTACTCCAGTATCATTGCCAGGGCCGTCCTTAGCCATAGGCAGAAGAGGCAGCCGCCTAGGGCACCACTAGGTCTTGGGGCACCACTCCGCCGGGAGCCCGGACAAATGGGAAGCAGTGGAGCATGTAAGAGCAGGGCTACTGGGTACTAGAGAGAGCCGAATGCAGCACAGTCTGAGGGAAGGGATTGGCTGCTGGGGTCTCTGGGAAGGGGTGGGGGAAGGAACTCACCTGTAGGGTGACCAGATGTCCCGATTTTATAGGGACAATCCCGATTTTTGAGTCTTTTTCTTATATAGACTACTATTCCCCCCCCACCCCGTCCCGATTTTTCACATTTGCTGTCTGGTCACCCTAGGTGGGGGTAACTGGTATCTATATAAGACAAAGCCATGGTCAGCTGGGCTGGCGGTGGTGCCCATTGGTGTGTGATCAGACCTGAGGGTTTGCTGCTGCTGTTGCCACTCTGCACCCCAAGAGGTGGATTTTGGGGTCCTGCAGTTTTCCACCTATCTCCTCCTCTACTGCAGCTGTTGGACCAGCAGGCTGAGGGGTGAGCCAATCATGAAAGCAGTACTGTGTTGCCCTTTAGATTGTCATTTAACAAATTTGTTTGCCAAAAATGATTGCTAACAATCCTGAATTCAATTTCAATATTTTTTTTTAAAAAAATCAGTATCTTAGCCAAAAAACAGAAAATTAAGTTGTTGACAATTATTTGTGGCAAGTTTGGTATGGGGAAGGGAGTGGGCCAGTTTTCATCAGAGAAATAAAAAATGTTGACTGGCTTTCCTATTGCCCTGTTACTGCTAAATAGAGCCCTCCAATAACTATAATATGCTCATCTCCTTACTAGTGTATAGAGCAGGGGTCAGCAACCTATGGCACATGTCCCAAAGGTGGCAAGTGAGCTGATTTTTGATGGCACACAGTGGTGGGCTGAGCGGCTTAGCCCGCCATTGCCCTGGGGTTCCAGTTGCTGCCCCATTGCCACCTGGGGTCCCAGCCACCAGCCCCACTCAGCGCCTGCTGCTGGCCTGGGGACCCCCAAGGAACCCCAGGCTGGCAATGGGCTGAGCAAGCTGGTGGCTGAGACCCCGGCTGAGCCACTCAACCCGATGTCCGCCTGGGCTTCCATTCACTCAGCTGGTAGTGGGCTGAGCAGGACTAAATTCAACGAAATAGGAAAACAAGAGCAACTAATGACAAAATGCAAGAACCTAGAGCAGTGGTCCCCAACCTTTTTTGTCTGGCGGGTGCCAGACGAAGGACTGTGACAGTGGACGAGCATCCACCGAAATGCCACTGAAATTTGGTGGCATTTCGGCGGATGCTTGTCTGCCGGCCAGTACGCAGGTGCACTGAGAGCCTCCTGAAGCACAGCGATCATTTTGATTTAAATGAACTTGAACTGTATGAAGAATTGAGGACACTGTCATCAATGCTGCCACATGCAAAATCAATGATGGACATTGTACAGTTTACTCATACCAGCAAACTTGTTGACATATATCCTAATGTGTACATTGCCACTCGTATTCTACTGACAATTCTTGTAGCAGTGGCATCAGGAGAACGGAGTTTCTGAAAACTAAAGCTCATTAAAAACTCCACTCTGCAAGGGGTCAGGAACACTTGACTGGTCTTGCTATTCTTGCAATCAAACAAGACATCACTTTGTCTTTGTCATACGATGACATTATTACTGATTTTGCAGCCAAAAAAGCCAGAAAGATTGCTTTTAATTAAAAACAAATCCTTGTTTCAATACCTCTTCACAGAAATTTCCAAAAAAAAGTTGACAAATTAAAAAAATTATATTATTTGCATCAGTCTGTCAAATCAGAATTTTTTCTATAGTGCTACTTCTTCAGTGCTAGTCCATCAGCATTACAATGTGCTTAACTAAGTCAAACTGGTTTTAATAACATTCATGTGGCAAGTTTTCCACTAGTGTAAGCTTATGTTTGTGTTGCTAAGAGCAAGACAGGCACAGGGGCACCAGTTTAATAATCCCGCCTAGGGCACCATAAATCCTAAGGACAGCCCTGATCATTGCCACTCGCTGGACCAGCTGACAGGCAAAATTCACTCCTGAACAAACTGTACACTCAAGGTCCTTTGACCACACTGTGACAGACTAACGATATCCTTTAATACCCTGGACATACCGTATGGAATGATAATAGTCTTTATTGAATTAAGCTAAACCTTATTGAATTAGGGTTAATACGTTGGGGTACACTGTATTAAAAATGCAATTGTGTCAGTGTTATTGTGGCTTTGTACGTACCTTCTCAAGTAGGGAGCGGGGGAACGCTAATGAACTTCGTCTGTTATCAACCCTTTAAAGTCATACTCTGGAGGGATACACATATACTAGTTTGAACTGGATTCGCCACAGACCAAGGAGAGGACTTTTGGATTAACAGCTTGAGTTACTTTAAAGCAGTGTTTCTCAAACTGGGGTCACCGCTTGTGTAGGGAAAGCCCCTGGCAGGCCGGGCTGGTTTGTTTACCTTCCCCGTCTGCAGGTTCGGCCGATCGTGGCTCCCACTGGCCATGGTTCACTGCTCCAGGCTAATGGGAGCTGCTGGAAGTGGCGCAGGCTGAGGGATGTACTGGTCGCCTCTTCCAGCAGCCCCCATTGGCCTGCAGTTGTGAACTGCAGCCAATGGGAGCCGCAATCGGCCGGACCTGCGGACAGGGGAGGTAAACAAACCAGCCCGGCCCGCCAGGGGCTTTCCCTACACAAATGGCGACCCCAGTTTGAGAAACATTGCTTTAAACTGACTCAAGGCTTTCTTCTTGATCCATGGAGGGTCCCAATCCTTTGGGTAGGGTTGGAAAGCTTGGGCCTGCCAGAGTCCACGTTACAATGAATTCTGGTAAGCATATTAGCATGTGTGTAGGATCTTTTAATATGTTTTCACTGTAATTTTTTTTAACTTTGGAATAAAGGAGTCTTGCATAGAAAGAGCTGGGAGGTAACTGCAGCAATCCCTCTGTTATCAGTCTCTGACGAGAAAAGAAGCAGGTCTATTCAAGCAGGCTGTCTTTGCTTGAAAATACACAGTGAAGGCAGGGAACTGTAGAGCCTGGAAATATCCCAGTCAAAGGGGAGTGAGATGCAGGTCTTCACCAAAAGAGGCAACAACAAGGGAGTCAGAAGCCATGGCCAATAGGAGCTGCGGGCCAGCGCCTGCGGGTGCAGCAGCGCGTAGAGCCGCCTGGCCGCACCTCCACCTAGGGGGCCGCAGGGACATGCTGGCCACTCCCAGGAGCAGCGCAGAGCCAGGGCAGGCAAGGAGCCTGCCTTAGCCCCACTGCACCACTGCCCAGGAGCCGCATGAGGTAAGCACCACCTGGCCGGATCCCACACCCCGAACCCTCTGCCCCAGGTCAGACCCCTCTCCTGCACCCTAACTACCTCCCAGACCCTGCACCCCACATGCCTACTCACACCCCAACACCCTGCCCCAGGTCGGAACTCCTTTCCGCATCCAAACTCCTTCCCAGGGCCTGCACCCACACCCCCTCCCACACCCCAATGCCTGCTCCAGCCCTGAGCCCCCTCCCTCATTCCAAACCCCTCGGCCCTAGCCCGGAGCCCCGTCCTGAACCCCCAAATCCCTCATCCCCAGCCCTGCCCCAGAGCCTGCACCCCCAGCTGAAGCCCTCACCCCTGCTACACCTCAACCCCCTGACCCAGCCCAGTGAAAGTGAGGGAGGGTGGGGGAGAGTGAGTGACAGAGAAAGGGAGGCTGGAGTGTGTGGAGGTGTGGCCTCAGATAAGGGGCTGGGCAGGGGCGGGGTCTCAGGGCAGAGATGGGGCAAAGGTGTTCAATTTTGTGCAATTAGAAAGTTGGCAACCCTAATTAGACCTCTGAACTGCAAGCCTCCTGAGACACCCATGGCAGCTCAAGCAGACCCAGAGACTAATGCTAAAGCTGAAACCAAATGTTTTAACATTTGCAAATTAAATTGTTTCTGAAGTTTTGGTATTTTGACTTTTTGTCCCTGTCCAGGACAAAGTGAAATGCTGGAACATCAAACTTCCCTGAAGAATGGTAATTCTGATTTTTGGTCAAATCTACTTAAAGGTTGAATCTGAATATCAGTCTTCTTCATGGTGACATGTAGGGAGGCTCTCTGGCTCCCCACTGCGCCTGAGAGGGACGAGCCAGAGCAGGTGCCTCAGTGGGCGGAGTCACCGCAGCCTGTCCCCGCCCCCCGGAAGTCAAGGGGTGGGACAGGAAGTATAAAAGCGCGCCTCAGCGCTCAGTTGGCAGCAGGCTGTCGGAGAGGACAGATGCTGGTGCCCGAGCTCCCGCCAGGCCCAGACTGCCCCGTGCTCACTACCCGGAGAAGCGCTGGCCTGACCTGCCTCGGGCCCGGTATCCGGAGGAGCGCTGGCTTGACCTGCCCCGCACTCACTACCCGGAGGAGCGCTGGCCTGACCTGCCTCGTGCCCAGTATCTGGAGGAGCTGCCGGAGCTTCCCGTCACCCAGTATCCAGAGGAACCCATGGTCTGGGACCCACCGGACAACGCCAGCGGAGGCCAGGTACCTAGAGAGGGGGAGACTGGAAGTGGCCCGGGGGTAGCCGACCCCAGTCTGGCTCCAGGGGACCCTGAACCGATGTCAGTGTGCTGCGTCCAGGATTCCCCACTGACTGCAGCGAACCCTTGCCACTGCTAGGGCCCCAGGCTGGAACGCAGTGGAGTGGGAGGGCCTGCATCCCCCCTGCCACCCTTCCAAGGGTGGCAGACTTCCCCCTCTCCCTGGCCTGAGGAGGCCTTCTATATAGACTTACAGTTTAAACTGCTGCTCAGCCCCTGCCTAAGAGTCTGAGCCTGAACTGCTTACTGCCCCGCCCTGCCCCAGGGCCGGGCTTATAGACTTTTTGTTTGCTCAGCCTGCAGAAAGGCCTGAGCTTGAACTGCTTACTGCCCCGCCCTGCCCCAGGGCCCGGCTTATAGACTTTGTGTTTGCTCAGCCTGCTGAAAGGCCTGAGCCTGACTGCCTCCTGTCCGCCCTTCCCAAGGGCCTGGGCTTATAAACTTTGTGTGTACCCGACCCTGCTGAAGGGCCGGGATTCTGCCTTGTTTACAGACCCTCTATTCCCTCCGCCCCTGCTGAGGGGTTCGGCCTACATGGACCGCTGCCTGTAGGGAGGCGCCCTGGCTCCCCGCCGCACCTGAGAGAGACAAGCCCCAGCACCGGACCCTTACATGACACATGTTTGCAGCTGGCTTGTGCTGCAGCGCTGCACTGTTCTCTTCCCAGTAAATGTTCACCATAACCTCATTTTCCCTCAGTCATGAACTGCTCTATCATAAAAGGGCTCATATCACTCAGAAGTTCCAATCACTTTAGATATTGTGTTTGGGAAGATAGGATGCATCAGCTAAATTTGAACCAAATCAATGACCTAACTCAAAATGTTTCAATTGGATAAAAACCTTAGGAAATAAGCAGTTATGAAGGCAGAATGCCAAAACTAGATTTGAAAGGCTGCTGAACTGTGTCCAGAAAAGATCAGAGGAAATGAAAATGACCCTCTGAGGCCTTGTCTACACTGACAAGTTTCTGCGCAGTAAAGCAGCTTTCTGTGTTGTAACTCCTGAGATGTACACTCTGCCAAGCCACTTAGAAACTGTGCAGTTGCAGCACTGTAAAAAAACACCCCAACAACAAGCGTACAGCTTTCTGCGCCAGTGGTACAGTGCTACGATGCCATGTAGACACCCTGGTCAATTACAGCACTGTGACTGGCCTCCAGGAGGTGTCCCATAATGCCTGTTCTCGCCTCTCTGGTCATCAGTTTGGACTCTACTGCCCTGCCCTCAGGTGACCAAACATCATCCTCACCCCTTAAATTCCTTGGGAATTTTGAAAGTCTCCTTCCTGTTTGCTCAATAATGCATGCAGTGATCTCAGCACATCTTTACAGGTGACCATGCCTGCTCCATCCACCAGGCGATCTCCTGCTTGGAGCAATGCCAAGCTGCTGGACCTCATCAGCATTTGGGGAGAGGAGGCTGTCCAGGCCCAGCTGTGCTCCAACCATAAGGATTATGATACCTTACCTACAGACAGATTTCACGATGCATGACAGAAAGGGACCATGATTGGGACACACTGCAATGCAGGGTCAAAGTGAAGGAGCTGCAGAACGCCTACCACAAGGCGTGGGAGGCAAACCGCCACTCCAGTGCTGCACTCATGAGCTGCCAGTTCTACAAAGAGCTGGATACGATACTTGGTGGCGACTCCACCTCCACTGTGAAGGCCACTATGGATACTTCAATGGCTCATATGCCAGTCGAGAGTGGACCAAACCAGGAGGAGGAAATCTTGGATGAGGATGTGGAGGGGGAGGGAGATCCAAAGGCAGAGGATGACTTGGAGGTGAGAGATGCATGCAGCCAGGAGCTCTTCTCTACCCCGGTGGCTAGCCAGTCACAGCTGTCGGATCTTGGAGAAGCGCAAACAAGAGAGGAGGCCCCTGGTAAGTGGCTTTGATTTTGGGAATCACTGAAGCGAGTTGTTGAGGGTAGGAGGATTGCCCCATCCCTCAGTGCTGAAGTGTTTTTTTGTTTGTCTCTCTCCTCCAGTTGTTGTTTTTTTAATAAAAAATTGGTTTGGTTTGAAAGCAATCTTTATTCCATTAATTGAAAGCAAACAGTGCCTTGCAAAGCACCAGGCAATTTTCCTAAACCTTCATAGTGCATCATCTGCACCAATCACAATCATTCCTAGCATTACAAGCACTGAACTCTCGAGCACAGCAACAAATTAGTGTCTTTCAGCTTCAAATTGCTGCCTCAAGGCCTCCCTGATCCTTATGGCCCCCACGCTGCACCCCTCTAATAGCCCTGGTCTCTGGCTGTTCAAATTCCGCCTCCAGGCGCTGAGCCTCAGCAGTCTAGCCCTGAGTGAAGCTTTCACCCTTCCCTTCACAAATATTATGGAGCACACAGCACGCAGCTACAAGCATAGGAATATTGTCATCGACCAGGTCCAGCCTTCCATATAGGCAGCGCCAACAGGCCTTTAAATGGCAAAAAGCACAGTCAACAGTCATTCTTCACTTGCTCAGCCTGTTGTTGAACCGATCCTTGCTGCTGTCAAGGTGCCCCATGTATGGCCTCATAAACCATGGTATTAAAGGGTAGGTGGGGTCTCCCAGGATCACAGTGGGCATTTTGACTTCCCCTATGGTAATTTTCTGCTCTGGGAAGAAAGTCCCTGCTTGCAGCTTCCTGAACAGGCCAGTGTTCCGAAAGATGTGTGCATCATGCACCTTTCTGGATCAGCCTGCGTTAATGTCCGTGAAACGCCAACGGTGATCCACAAGCACCTGGAGAACCATTGAGAAATACCCCTTCCAATTAATGTACTCAGTGGCTAGGTGGTCTGGTGCCAGAATTGGAATATCCGTGCCATCTATCGCCCCTCTGGTGTTAGGGAAGCTCATTTGTGCAAAGCCATCCACAATGTCATGCGCGTTGCCCAGAGTCACAATCTTTCACAGCAGGATGCAATTAATTGCCCTGCACACTTCCGTCAACATGAGTCCAATGGTCAACTTTCTCACTCCGAACTGGTTAGTGACCAATCAGTAGCAGTCTGGAGTAGTCAGCTTCCACAGTGCAATCGCCATGTCCTTCTCCAACAACAGCGCAGTGCTCATTCTCATGCCCTTGCACTGCAGGGCTGGGCAAGCTCATCACACAGTCCCATGAATGTGGCTTTCCTCATCCGAAAGTTCTGCAGCCACTGCTCATCATCCGAGATGCGCCTAACAATGTGATCCCACCACTCAGTACTTGTTTCCTGAGCCCAGATGCAGCGTTCCACTGTTATCAGCACCTCCATGAATCCCACAAGCTGTTTCATGTCATAGCTACTACATGTGGTGAGATCAAGGTCGCATTCCTCTTGCCTTTGTAGTTTAAGGAATAACTCTACTGCCACTAGTGACATGTTAGTCAGATCGAGCAGCATATTGGTGAACAGTGTGGGATCCATTCCTGCAGGCCAAAGAAGCAGAGTGTGCAGTACACAAACCGCTGAAAGATGGCACCAAATGTGGATGAAAGCACAGGGTTTGTTGGGATGCAAAGCAGTGCATCATCAGGCATTTGGGAAAGGACCCAGAATGCCCCACGACCCCCTCCGCCTTCCCACAATTCTTGGCAGCAGAAAAGGAAGAGATGCTCTGTGGGATAGCTGCCCAGAGTGCATCGCTCCAAATACCGCTGCAAGTGGAGCAAGTGTGAACATGCTGTTGCACAGGCAGCTGATAGTGTGAACACACAACAGCATTTTCCCTTCAGCACTCTCTGAGTGACGCTGCAACTGCTGGCGCTGTAACTCTGCCAGTGTAGACATACCCTAAGACTGGCTTCTAATAGGTATATTTTAGAGTAGTCTCTTCTAAAACCTTCCTATCTTCATTTCTATCATGCAGTTTGGTTGTGAATATTATTAATTACATTCTGCTAGAATAATCTTTGGGAATAGAGTTATTTACACTATGACAAGAGGTTTCAATTTATGGACAGGCTTCCTTCTGAATTAAAAGAATTAAAATCAATAATGAATGACGGACAGCTCACACTTCTGAAAAAGTAGAATTTGATGCATCATACACAGCAGTACTTACCATGGCTACATCTGTGGTGATGTGGAAATCATTCTGGCTCCAAGCATTAGGATTACCCAGGAAGGTCCAAATCACAATCACAGACCTTACCTTGGAGGGCAATAAACTTTTAAATTCAAAGATGGATGAGGCCCAGAAGACAATCCTTTGCCTCTTCCGCAGCTGTGGCATACTTAGCATATTTCGCCAGGCAGTAAATATGACACTGTCGTTACAAGCCCAGCAGAAAGTTTCTCCAAGCATCTTTTTCCAGCCATCCCCACATTTTGACAACCACCTCTCTTTTGTCAGGAATCCTGAAACGGGATCACTCCAGACCTATGGGTTTTGGAGATTGTCAGCAAGGAGTATTGCATTCAATTCCCCTCTCCCGTTTTTCCCCATCCCTTTTCAGTAACTCCTCTCATGAGATACTGTTGAAACAGGAAGTGTCGGGCTGCCTGGAGCGGCTCACGACCATGAGTGCTTACCTCAGGGCAGACTGTCAGAAATAGGGCAGACACCCCAAGCTGGTGGTCAGAGGTGGATTAAGATTAAGATTAAGATTTTTTGCCCTGGGCAAAAAAGAACATTTGGGCCCCCCACAGCCATCCTCAACATGGGGCCCTGCCCCCTGCTCCTCCTCTTCCCCCTGAGGTCCCACCTCCTGGTCAGGCTAGAAGCTGGAGCCAGGCCATAGTAAGAGCTGCCCAGGGAGCCCCGGGCTGCTGTGAAGAGCCCTAGACCCTCCACCTGCCATGGGCAGCATGTCCTAGAGGGTGTGGACAAAGTCTGGCAACTGCTGTTGGGCACCTCACCTCCTCCTCAAGGGCAAAAGAGGAGCCACAGTCCTGGTGCCATGACCCCCAATTTGTACACAGGTTCCAGCGCTCCTGAAGCCCAAAGAAGAAATTCACCTGTGGTGGGAGAGGAGTGCTGACTGGAGATGCTGCTATGCATACAGCTGCTTACATGGGCTGCTTCTTTGAACTAGACACAGCGTTGCAGCCATTCAACCCCGCTGTGCATGGAAACATTCTGGCAGCAGCGGTGTGATCTGAATGACACATCTTGCTGCAAATTAGCTCCTTCTGGCCCTGCCTTTCCCTGGCAGCTGGATAGTGATGGCAGAGGGGATTTCCTCTCTCACTCTCTTCCCATTGACATGGTGGCTTCTCTGCATGATGCCCCCTTCATGCTGGGAATGGCAAGCCCTGTGTTGGGGCACCAGAAGCAGGGGGACCAGGAAGGTGATGCCCTCCCACTTTTTAAACAAAAGAAATCTGCCTTAGGGGCAAGTGAGAGCAGGGATCGCTGTATCATCAGCACCCTCCCCTGCTCAGCTGGGGCCGCCAGGCTGTGTGTGTCTGCAGCTCCCAGCCCATGGCAGAGTTCCAGGAAGAGGGCGCCCGGCTCTTGGAGAGAAGAGGTTTCAGCATTAGGAGATAGAGGGGATGGATGCAGTTTGGGGGTGCATGCAGGGTCTCATGCCACTGTCTCCCCACCTCCTGATGTCTGTGAGCACCAGATTGCCCTACTTGGTCTGCAAGGGAGAAGGAGGAGGTGGGGGGAAAAGGCAGTGGGGAAGGAGGGACTGGATAGGGCAAGGGGAAGAGAATGGGTGGGCAGTGGGGCAAGGAAGGAGAAAAGGCAGTGGGGAAGAGGGATGTGATAGGGTGAGGGGGAAGAAAAGGAAATACAGGAGTGGGGGGAGAAAAGGGGATGGGCTGGAGAGAGGCACTTTGTGCATCTGAATTGCCTGAGTGGCTGCAGTTCCTGCACTCAGGTTGCCACAGCAGCCTCCCACTGCCCCCAGTCCCCATTAAGCCTCCCCCACAGAACCAGCAGCACAGCTACCACTCCAGACAGGTGGAGAGAGCCAGGGGAACTGGCTTCAGTGCAGTCAAACTACACTTATGGAGGGGACGCACCTGCCCTTGGGGGCCCACCTCAGCTCTCATTGCCCATTAATCAGCTTTTAAATCCACGGCTCAATCAATTCCCCACCCCAACCTAGCAGACTCTGGCACCCCCAGTGCCCAGGCCGCCTAGCAGCTTGCTCCACAGCGTCGCTGGAGGTGGACTGCTCCTGGGCTCCCACTCTCTTGCTGTGCTCCGGGAAGCGCTGGGGCTGCAGTTCCCCTGGGCTCTTCTCCCTGCGGCAGCTGGGACATGACTTTGCAACTTTTGGCCACAGATTGCGGCAGCTGCAGTGCTGAGTGGCAGGGGCCGGACTGCAATGAGATGATCCCGGAAGCGGCAGCAGCCTCTTCCCTGCCTCCCGCCGTGCTCCCTGGGGGGAGGCGGATGCAGGGCTCTGCACGCTGCTTGCTGCTCCTCCAGGTACCTCCCCTGAAGCTCCCATTGGCCACAGCAACACACGGAGCCCTCTGCTTCCTCCCATCCCCACCCCCACCCCGGCCACAGGGACGTGTGCCAGCCACTTCAGGGAGCGGCGCAGGGCTCGAGGGGGGCAATCCGCTATAGTTTGCTCACCTTTGGCCTAGAGGTAGGCCGGGGGAGGGGGGGTGCGGGCCGCTTGGCGGGCCACAGGAAATAGCCCCGTGGGCCGTGTGTTTGAGACCCCTGGTCTATAAGGTGCCACAGGACTCTTTGTTGCTGTCTATTCAAAGTGTCTTTCAGGGCAGACCCAGGAGGCAGCCCCTGGAGATCTTTTGCTTCTGGTTAGAGTCTCTGGCCCTTCAGACTTCAAACAGCCAAAAGATGCAGTTCCTTCTTGTAAGGCATTTTTATCCAGTTCCCCCAGAGTTCAGAATGTTGGGCCCAGTCTCTCCTCTTCATGAGTGATGGGGGAGCAATCCTCTCTGTCCTCTGATGTTCCACATTGGCTTGTCTGATGCCTATGAGCTTTCTTTTGTTGGGCAGGAGATAACACCTCCTGTGGCAAAATAGCATTTCACACTTGGTAATGTTTATCTCCTGACTGCAAGGGTTTACAGTTTCAGAGCAAACACTGTTACACTTACAGAGCAAACACTTAAATATTACCTTATAATGTGGGATATAGATATTATAAGTGAGATTAATGTATAAACATTTCATAGAGTCTAAACACTAAATACATTCTTATAAGATTAATGCAAAACTAACATACAGGCGACCTGGTCTGGTCTCCAGCTCCGAGGCTGTCATTTCTTAGTTATAATGCCACAGTTTGGGCAAAAGCTGGCATCTAGGCTGTCAGCATCACATCTGTCTCATGAGATACAGCTGAAACAAGAAATGGACTCCCTTCTACAAAATGGCTGACGGATTTTTTAGATGTCAAAGGTCTGGAATAGGACACCATTTTGTAATGAGAAAATAATGGGACTAAAACCCCCTGCCCAGGAACTCTGGGAGCATGTCTCAACTGCTCTACCTCAGATAGTCTCATAGAATGTCTGTCAGATCCTACACATGGACCCAGCTTTATGATATCTGATGGCCTGGATGCTGGTAGGTTGACATCCACTGAAAGAAACTGAAAAACTAAAGTTCAAAACATTGTATTCCAAACCAGGCCTTCAGGACAGGTCCCCTTTATATAGTGTTTCATAAGGACAGGGTCACCCTCAGACCCCATCTTAAGTTCCTGCCCAAAGTTGTGTCAGAGTTCCATGTGAATGAGTCCACTGACTGCCAGTGTACTTCCCTAAGTTTTACTCAACCTCAGAGGATGCAAAACTTCACACACTTGCCATAGTAAGGGGATTATCATAATACCTTAACAGAATAAAAACCATCCAGGAACACAGCAAGACTGTTTATGGCTTTTGCTGACAGGATTAAGGGCCAGGCAATATCCTCACAGAGGTGATTATCAAAAAAGGGTCTCCATGGGGCACGTTACGAGCTAGCAAAGTTAAACCCCCCCAACCACTTTGGAACTAATTCCACTACTTAGGCAGTCTAAGCTGAATGTTTGAAGAATGTCCCTATTTATGAATTTTGTAGGGCAGCTACATGGAGTTCAAGCCACACTTTCACATTATTCTTTAGTGAAGGCTATTTTGGTAGGGCTGTCTTATAGTCCTTGGTTAAGTAAGCAGGACTAGTAGCACTCACTTCTAGGCAAACAGAAATCTGCTGGTTAGTCCTCAAGAGTGGGATCCACAGGGACACATACTTGAAGATCACTTTCCTCCTTCCTCACTGCTGTGGAATCCTACTTTTCTGGGACTCTGTCTTGGTGAAGGAACTGAGGGACAGCCGTACCTTTTATGTCCTTAGTGAGAGGACATCTAGGGCAAAGGTGCAGGCCACACCAACTCTGCTGGCCAAAAGAATCCAAATCTTGCACACTTTGAACGTGTGCACACCAAGAGTGTAATCCATGTCGCTGACACATCTCAAAGAACCACAGTTACTGTAAGGAAGTAGCTGTTCTTTTCTGTGGTTGGTTTTTGTTTTGTTTGTTCCAGTTTCAGTTTACATCTGGAGAGATCTTTCAAAAAATTCTCACTGACTACATGTTCCAGTTTCTGGCCTCTTTTACATATAGCAAATTATGGCAGAATTTCAACAGGATTACAGGGGAAATGATTTCACATGAAAATAGAGAGTCATCTGGTGTGTTAGTATAATATTTGTGATGTTTTTTACTCTCATATTATCATAACATTTCACCAATTGCAATTTTATATTTGTCATGTTTTCTCCCCTTTTTTTCCTTTCCTTTGTTTTTATTTCTGCTTGTTATGTTATGAGGTTTTTTCCAGTGTTTTATTGTATAATATATACATTGTATATATCAATTTGTACAAACATTCTATATTATTTGTTTGTTACATTTCTTTCTTTCTTTAGTGGGGGAGGTGTTTGTTTTTATGAAAGTAATAAAATATTTGAACATAAAAGAATTTCAATAGAGCTATTCTCATTTCAGAGAAGACAGCTGATATGGGAATGGCATAGAACAGCAAGCATCTCTCTGTCTCTCTTTCCAGTTTCCAAGTCAATAGAGTTCTCAACCATTTGCGAAAGCTTCACCAGAGACATGGAAACATCAGAGCCAAAATGTCAAACTTGTGAGCTTTAAATTAGGCACTTCAATCTGTGCATAGACACCTAACAAAATGGAGCTGTTTTTCAGAGGTGCTGGGCACCCACAACTCCTACTGAAGTCAATAAGAGTTTTGGGGATCACCACCTCAAAGGATCAGGCCAATTTCAGGACTGGTGGCTCAGTTTTGGCCTCAGAAAGAAAGACAACTTAGAACCAACATTCAGATCTGCTTATTCCTGTGATAGCATCAACAGCCACCTGCTAGACTGCTTCAGAGACCAAGTCTCTCTTATATACCGAGAGTATATATGCCTCTGTTCACACTGGGCAAGAAATGAAGACTGTCCCTTGCCTGAGAAATACCATCTCTGTGCCATTTCTCCAATTTCTCTTAATATGGCTGGAAAAATACGCAAGAATAAATGGCAGATGAAGCTGAGATGAGAGTCAATCAAAGAGGTGCAACTATCTGGATGTTGTTTTCCCACTAGAGGAGCAAAGAGCTGCAAGAAGAAGAAAACATATAAGAATGACAGCCCCTGAAATAGATTACCAGTGGGGCATATCTAACAGAAAGCCAGGAAACATTTTCACCAGCCAAGACCATGTCAGAATTGGGGACTTTGTCAGGTGCTCAGATGCTGAGGAGAACCATATAGATGGATTGACACAATCCTGCACTGAATAATTAAATATAAATTTGGAAGAAGGATTACTGCTTCCGTGAGGGAGAACTAACTTCAGAATTTATAATTTCCAACACAGCCTGCCTCAGATGGTGGAATCTTTTTGCTCTCTGCTCTTTTTAAATGTTCCGTTTAGTTATTCCTGCAGGAAAGTAAAAAAAAAAAATTCCATTTAGCAAACGCTCAATGCACTGAGCAATGTGTATAACCTGAAGCAATAAAATACACGCACCCTCTAAGTTAACATAATTAGTATGCCTATTAACTAGGCCAATAATGCAAGCAAGCAAAATATGAGACAGAATATCATATGAAACAAGTAATAACTTAGGGAACATGGTCATAGGTGAGAGAGGGGGGAAAAAAAAGAAAAAGAATGACCATAGTTTTATACTCCCAAACTCCAGTCTTAAAGAGCCAGTATTATCATTTTTGGCTAGTTGTGTAAAAAGCAGCCTGAAGAAGAATATTGACAGCAAGTTGGAACGTGGATCTTAAGAGGTCAAGCCTGGGGCTTGCCAATGCTGGAGGTCCTGCAGACTAGTCCAAGGATGAGGAATATATGCGGGGAGGGGAGGGAGGGAAACAGATAGGGAAAGGCAGAGAGATAGGGGAAGTAGGGTAGGGTCTATTAACATGGATAGGGAACACGACAGGGAGGTGAGAAAGGTTTGGAAGTGGCGGAAGCGTAACGCTAAATTCCTCAAAGTCCATGAAGTGAGCAAACACCCCGCATGACAGCCGAGCAGAGGCAATGCATGGAAAATAAAATACTCATTCATCATTATGTCAGGGAAGTAGCTAGTTAATTGAATAAAGAGTTTGAAAACCCCAGTGAAACACCCTGAGCTCAGCTGGTAATTATTTTCAAGCACCTGACCTACTACAGCCACGATTAACATCTAACTGAGCCACAGTCATACAATCAAACATTCAGAATGTTACTCCTGTTTAAACAGCTTCCAGTGAAGACGACCCAGCCCTATTAAAGGCATTTGCATATTCCCCACAGAATCGACAGGGCTCATTCAAGTCTTTATCCGCATTCTTGGCTGCCAAGTTCCTCTTTACAGTTCTCGTCCATTATTTTGCCTAGGAACCTAATAAATGAAACATTAGGCCAGCAGATTTATTCTTTCCTGTTGGAAGAAACTGATTTTGGCAGAGCTGGTAAATAACGGGTGTATACGCAGCCTCTTTCACAAACAGCTTTTATTCCGATTATTTATTTATTTATTTTTAATCCTGACCATGCGTTATTGCCTCAGTTTGGGAGAGAAAGGAAGCCTTTGTTCTCCCATTAGCTGTCCCTTTTCAGGCAGCACAGGCAAATTTTAATACTCTCAACTGCAGAAGTCAGCAAAAGGAATTGAAGTTGGACTTCCATCAGCATCTAGGGTAGTTCTCCATGTCTGCAGCAGCCCTCTGTTCCCAGTGTTTTGGCCTTCCCTTTTCAAAAGGCCCCACATTACAATCCCTTGTCTTCAGAGTCCACTGATGTTATTCCATGAGCTTTTGGGGATGGGGGATGCTAAGGCAATATTCTGTATACAACTATTACACTTCTCTTCTTCCTGCACTGGAGCCAGGGCTGGCTCCAGGTTTTCTGCTGCTCCAGGCGGGGAGGGGGCGGGGCGGAAATTAAGCCTCGACAGCGCAATTGTGCCAATCCATTCTTCGGCGGGAATTCGGTGACAGGTCCTTTGCTCCAAGAGCGACTGAGGGACCTGCCACTAAATTGCTGCCGAAGACCCTGATGAGTCACCCCAATAGTGGCCAAAGTGCTGCCCCTTCATATTGGCTGCCCCAAGCACCTGCTTCTTTAGCTGGTGCCTGGAGCTGGCCTTGACTGCAGCTTAGCTCTTGCTGACACGCAGGCCAGAGTTCTGTCTTTCTGGACTTTTCAGACAGCATTACACAGTTAAACCTCAGGCCTCTTACATGTAAAACTCTAATAAATGGGTGTTAATAGTTCCTAGTCAATTTAAAAGAGAGAGAACCATACATTTGCATAGTAAAACAAACATTTTTAGTGCACATACAAGACATTGCAAATAGTAAAAAACTGTAAATAGCATTTGGGATACTATGAATAAGTTTTAAACAAAAGCTATTAAACATTAAATATACTGGTGTTTCTTGTACAGACTTCCCCACTTTTGTTTCTGTTACCTATAATAAAAGGTAAGGGTTCAACATTAGCGCAACAAGGTGGGTAAAATAATATCTTTTTATTGGATCAACTTCTGATCATGAGAGAGACAAAATTCAAGCTACACAGAGCTCTTCTTCAGGTCTGGGAAAGGTATTCCAAACATCACAGCTAAATGTATAGTGATATAGATTGTTTAGCATAAACAGTTAGCACATATTCTAAAGGACCATTTAAAGTAGAGTGGTCCGTTAACACCGCTGCAGTCATAGGACAAATACAGGCCTATCACCTGTGGGTGAACACTTTCACAAAACGATCACTCTATATTTGACCTCTCAGTCCTCATCCTCAAAGGAAACCTGCAAACAATACTTTCAAAAGATGAGCCTGGGAGCTTAAATTCATAACTCTGCCAGACACTAAAAATCATGGACTGATCAGAGACACTGGATTTATGGCTTATTACAACAATATGTAATCCACTAATTCCGCCCTTATTTGTCCTATGACTATAGAGTTTTAATGGAGCACTCTAGCACCCTGAACACTAATATTGCATCAGGGAATTGGATCTAGCTGTAGTGCAGGAATAGCAAGCACTATACTTCATCATGCTATTTGCTGATTGACATGTTTCGATGCTGCAATGTTAGAGAGCGCAGAGCTAGGTTGGGGCTGAGTGATGGAAAGTCATTAATAAATATTTGCAGTGAGCTTTGTTACACTTTACTGATTTAGAGCATGTCCAGCCAGGCACTGTAAGACAGCTAGAAGGAGCTATTCTAAGAATGTTTTATGAGATACATAGGTGCTAATATTATATGACAGGACCACACCACAGTGTAATGTCTGATGATGAGGACCACTTGATGTTTTCTAATAGGGACAAACTGACTATCCATCTTATTTATAAGAAGATTTTTAACTACTGAAATGCACCATCAATAAACCGAACAAGGAAAAATTTCATTGGCTAACAAGAGAAAATAGGCCTACCTCAAAATCTTAGGGCTGATTCACCACCATGTCATGCCAGAGTAATACGGGTGTAATTTAACTGAAATCAGTGGAATTACACTGGCATAAAATTGGAGTAACACAGTAGTAAATCAGGTCTTTCATAAAATGCAAGAATAGATGAATAGGCGATTCTTAACACCTAATCTAATAGGAATATCACAATGTAAAGGGCAAGAATAAACAAATTTCTATCCTCTCCTGGGAGAAGTCACAGCAAAGATCATCATGTGGAAAACTGATTGCCTTGCTCCAGTTAATGCTTATGTCTTCTGTAATACAGCAGAGTTTCCTAAATGAATTCCTCACTGCATGCTTAGAATTCCTGGGGGTATTTTAAACAGCTCTGCTCACAAAAGGTTTTCTGAAATGAGAATCCTTATGTGTGCTTCAAACAAGTTGGAGTCCCTCAAGATTATTTTGCTACTCCTTCCCCTATGCCATGGCTTTGCCTGCATTTGCACTCTGTAATTCTTTATGCAGCATCAGGCTTTCCTGCTGGGGAAAAGGGTAATTCAAACAACCCGGGTCACAAAGGCTTCTGAAATTGGAGCCTTTATATATGTTTCAAACAAACCAAGGTTACCATACAATGTCAATGTAAAATTTCACTTATAGAAGTCTTTTAAAATGAGCATTTTGAGGTGAAAACAACTGTGGACCCTCATCTTTTTCTGTGGATGTGCATGACACGGAATATACTGATGTCTCCAGGCGACCCCTACCTTCTTTATGACACTCTATCTTGGCTCTGACCTAGCTCTGACATGTTGGCTGTTTGGCCCCTTGGAATGAACAACTGTGACTGTGAGCATTCTGGAATCAGCAGCACCTTCATGTGGGATCTGGTTAAGAAGCCACATATGCCCCAATACAGGGAAAACAACCTTTGGAAGTTTGCCACATAAGAAGTCCACTTTTAATTGTTCAGATTTATACGTGAGCCACATTCAGTGGGATTCTAGAGTCCAGTGACTTGTCTGTTCCATTGATGGCCAGGCTGTAACCTCACCATTGCCAACCCAATCCCTGATTGTAGGCTGTATGGTCCATTTTCCACATGGGCTTCTGTGACATTTAGATACTTAACCAAAATACTGAAGGTTCCCTTCCCCTCAATGACCCTGCTATTGTCCATATCTGGCTCTCCCTCTTCACAACCCTTATTTTCTCCAGGTCCCTGCCCCTATCATTCTCCAATAGACCTCTATTTATTCCTTTCCCTATAATCTTGCAATATTGAAGTGGTATGTACTAGGACTCTCCAGTGGGCTATGCACCCCAGAATGTGTGATATCTGAAGTCAGTAGCAGCCAGGCTGGAGGCTGCCAGTATTTCTGTGTATTGCAGCAGGATCTTCAAAGGCTCAGAGGAAAGAGTGGTTCCTGAAGGTTATGGGCTAGGAAGGAGCCCGAGCCTATAGTGGAAGACCACCTGGGAGCAGGAAGATGCTGAAATATCAAGAGGAAGGAGAGATGAGGTGAGGATCCTTCTCCATACTGAGTCTGAAATAAGTTTGGATTCCATCTGATGGATGGGAGAAGGTTAAGGCCGTTTTTTTCTTGCCTCCTGAACTGGCTTCCCCTTCCCTAGTTACAATTCTATAACGAGCCATTATGAATTCCAACAAAATAATTTCCTGCGGGGTTCAATTTTATCATCCTAGACAAATGCATCATCTTTATTCCAATTTAGAGAAAGCATTCCAGCTGTGTGTAATAGCCCAGATCCTGTAAAAAATGGAACAGTCACTTAATTTAACAGAAAGGCTTTTCTCCTTCAATGTATTTTAGGTTATCACCATTATCCTGTTTTTTGTTAACTAGCACATGAGATGGAACGATTTAATAAATAATCCTATATCCTGCTGTGGATTGAAAGTTGCCATACTCTCCCAACAACATCTATACAAACAGAAAGGTCCCAGTACAGAACCTAAGATAGGAACTGCAGTGCTGGCCTATCTCCAGATCTGTTTTGGAATATCCTTGATATATTGGGGATTTAGGCTCCAAGTTACTGAAGTACTTAAGCACAAGTCTAATGTTAAGCCCGTGAGTAGTCCCACTGAAGCCACTAGAACTAATCACATGCTTAAAGTTGGGCACGTGCTTAAGTGCCTTGCTGAACTGAGACCTTACAAAGGGAACTTCCATTACAATGAATGCTGTGGCACCTTATAGACTAACAGACGTATTGGAGCATGAGCTTTCATGGGTGTGTCAAGGTTTCTTTTCCCACTCTGAACTTTAGGGTACAGATGTCGGCACCTGCATGGACACTTCTAAGCCTAATTACTAGCTTAGATTTGGTATACACTGCCACCACCCAGAATTCCAGTGTCTGGGGCATTCTCTGTTCCCCCAAAACTTCGTTCCCTCCCTGGGTTGCCTTGAGGGACTTTACCAATTCCCTGGTGAACACAGATCCAAACCCCTTGGATCTTAAAACAAGGATAAATTTACCATCCCCCTCCTTTCCCCTCACCAATCCCTGGTGAGTCCAGGTCCAATCCCCTTGGATCTTAAAACAAGGAAAAATCAATCAGGTTCTTAAAAAGAAAGCTTTTAATTAAAGAAAGAATAGGTAAAAAGCATCTCTGTAAAATCAGGATGGAAAATGCTTTACAGGGTAATCAGATTCCTATAGACCAGAGGGACCCCCCTTAGCCTTAGGTTCAAAGTACAGCAAACAGAGGTAAAATTCTTCCGGCAAAAAGAAACATTTACAAGTTGAGGAAACAAAATTAAGACTAACATGCCTTGCCTGGCTAATTACTTACAAGTTTGAAACTTGAGAGACTGATTCAGAAAGATTTGGAGAGCCTGGATTGATGTCTGGTCCCCCTCAGTCCCAAGAGCGAACAACAACACCACAAAGAGCACAAACAAAAGACTTCCCTCCACCAAGATTTGAAAGTATCTTGTCCCCCTATTGGTCCTCTGGTCAGGTGTCAGCCAGGTTTACTGAGCTTCTTAACCCTTTACAGGTAAAAGAGACATTAACCCTTAACTATCTGTTTATGACAGGGTGAATACCCACTTCATCGGTATTCACCCACGAAAGCTCATGCTCCAATAAGTCTGTTAGTCTATAAGGTGCCACAGGATTCTTTGCTGCTTTTACAGATCCAGACTAACACGGCTACCCCTCTGATATATTATAATGAATGTAAGTAACATACATATTATCCCCGTGCACTGAATGTAGCACACACTAGCAGGGAAAGAGAGAACTTCTACTCCTGCTGAACATTTTTTCCTTGCTCTTTTTCCGTTACTGGGCAATGGAAAAAAAATCACACGCAGGTTAAGCGTGCAGGAGGAAAGAGGTATATCCGTCTCCCCCATGCAAAACCATAGCTTCTGAATCACAGGGAAATGGATGACTTAAGGGATTTGAAAAATGCTGTAATGGGTTGCTTGTCCAAATATGAGCCAGGTCCACGGTGAATGATACTCATTGTCTTGTTGTGAGTGGTTCTGTGTGGAATGAGTTGGTGATCTCTGTGCTTAGGAAACAGGGATCTGTTTTAATTTATAGATGAGGTCAGACTAGATGATCTAATCTTCCCTTCTGGACTTAAACTCTATGTCACAAAAACTGCCATCAAAAACTCGCCCCTCTTTGGCAGAATCAGCAGACCAAAGCAGTCTGCTTCCTCATACTTTCAGCCATCCACTCTTGCTCAATTCTAGGAATGAGTTCCATTGGACAGGGTCTTCTTGGCCAGTTTCTTCTAGACGTGGACAGCTCTTTGGTTTTACCCATGCTCTATATATGTGCACCAGGAGGAGAAGCTTTTTAGTGATTATTGTCCTGTAATAAGCCTTTTTTTCTTACCTGTGTTCCAGGGCATGGCCCTCAGTTCTTTTGAAGTGTGTAATTTTCAATGTACATCCCTTGAGTAGTCAGGCGAGTGGATTTTTTTAGGACCATAGGACTGGAGAGCAGGGGCAGCTCCAGCGTTTTTGCTGCCCCAAGCAGCGGGAAAAAAAAAAAAGCCGTGATCGGCGGCACTTCGGCAGCAGCTCTACCGCCATCGCTTCATTCTTCAGTGGCAATTCAGCGGCAGGTCCTTCCCTCCAAGAGGGACTGAGGGACGTGCTGCCAAATTGCCGCCGAAGAGCCGGACATGCCACCCCTTTCTGTTGGCCACCCCAAACACCTGCTTGCTGCACTGGTGCCTGGAGCTGGCCCTGCTGGACAGGACCTCCTGGCTCGTCAAGCCCAGTCCCCTGCTATCACAGACAACCCCATCATATAAACCTGTTTATAAACTTATCAAGCTCTATCTTAAATAGGGCTGGCTCCAGGCACCAGCGAAGGAAGCTGATGCCTGGGGCGGCCAATAGAAAGGAGTGGCAGTCTGTGTGTTGTTGGGGCAGCACATTTGAGTCGGCGGTGGCAGCACTTTGGCGACAGCTCAGTCGGCTTCAGTCTTTGGCGGCAATTCAGCAGCGGGTCCTTCACTCCCTGTCTTCCTCTTTGGCGGCACTTTTTGTCCGCTTCTTGAGGCAGCAAAAAGCTGGAGCTAGCCCTGATCTTAAAATTAGTTAAGTTGCTTTCCCCCTCCCCCGCCATACACACACACACAAAATTCCTATTGGGATGCTGTTCCAGAAGCTAACTGCTCTGATAGTTAGAAACCGTCATCTAATTTCCAGCCTAAATTTATTCATGGCCAGTTTATATCCATTTGTTCTTGTGCCAACATTGTCCTTTTTCTTAAATAGCTCTTCTTCCTGTCTGGTGTTTACCCCCTGCTGTATTTATAGAAAGTAGTTGTGACGTTATGAGTGTAATATAATATCTCATTGAAAGGTGACAGGGCCAGAAAGAGATAATTAACTCACAAACCGACCTGACCCATGGCCGAACTTTCGAGACTGGTTAGGAAGATATGTAAATGAATAGAGCTTTGAAATGCAAGTCTGCATTGTTAGAGGTAGAAGGGTAGATGTTTGCTCAGGTCTTGGGATGTAAGCAAACAAGTCTTGTCTATTGCTATAGCTTTGATTCAAAGATCTAAAAGGAGTATTAGTATTTAGGAAGACACTTAAGGGAAATAGTATTATTGTCTATCTGTCACTTTGAAGGTTGTGGTAACCTGTATCTGAACGGTTTAATCGATAAATTACCCTGTGCGAATTGCCATGATGTTTGGGAGAAGGAAAGTTAAGCCTATTGTTTTCTCAGGCCAAAAGGCTGCTGGAAATGTATCAAAATCTTGGGACACAATCCTTCTTCACCTCAGATCTTCATTGGGTTTCAAGAGGGGGAAACCTTAAGCCACAAGGACTGAGATCCCCAGTCATTGACTGGAGTCACCCTGAATATGGACATTGGACTATAACCTATGGCTTACTTCTAAAAGGACTTTTGACAACAACAAACTCATCTCTGTTGTGTACCTGAACCTAAATAATTGAATTCAAGTCTTTATGTATATTGATCTTTTAACAAACACTCTTATCTCTCTTCTTTTTCAATAAATTTTAGTTTAGTTAACAAGGATTGACTATAGTGTGTATTTTGGGTAAGAGCTAAGTTATAATTGGACTTGGATGTGTTGCTGATCCTTTGAGATTGGTAAAACCTTTTCATTTATATGATGAAATAAGATTTTCAGTAATCATCATCATAATCATCATCATATCTGACAGGCCTGAGGCTGGGTACTTTAAGGGAACTACATTGTTTGGACTTCTGAGTAACCAGTGAGGTAATACAGAGGCTCTTTTGGGCTGGCTTGGTAAATCTAAGTATTGGAATATCTACCAGTTTTTGGAGTTTGTCTGCCCCATTTTGTTTGCTGTTCAACATAATTGAGTGACCTCAGCTGGCTCCCACAGGCAGCATCATCACAGTAGTCATATTCTCTCTCAGCCTTCCTTTAGCTAGGGAAAATAAGCCAAGCTTTTTTAGTCTCCTCAACTAAGACAGGCTCTCCATTTATAAGTGATGAGGAATTTTAAAAGGTTTGGCAACGGGATACCTGCCACTGCTGGAAGAAGGCGAGTTAAGCAGCTGATTTGGTAGTTAGCGAGGCTGCAGTTTTCACTGTGAGGCTAAGGACAATTTAGCAGTTAGAAGAAGGTTTGTAAGGGTTATCTTAGGCCATAGGTATAAGTGCCTTTTTTGGCAGAACTATTCAAAATGGTCGGTAGGAGAGGTGAAACTGATGGCACATATGGCAGTTTCTAAAAATATATAACCTTAAAATTCACACTAAAAAAACAATGGGTTAGGGTTGGCCAAGGAACCACAGTATGAAAAGGTGGGAATATCTCAGTATGGCACTACTTCTGGAAAGCAATGAACCTATTGATACTATGAGATCTATCACTGTCAGTGGGCGTTACATATCTGCATCAAGGAAGGAATCCTTAAATATCTGATCATGAATGAAAACATTCTGATTTTTATGAAAGACAAGTACTGTCTGGCAAGAGTTGCTTATTTATCTTTTTCATATGCAAGCCTACAGTTAAGGATATTTTAAAATGCTTTGCATTTTAGTTTCACACAAATACACTATGAACTATGCATAACTGTGCTTAAAAATATATAACATTAGAAAGAATTTGGAATGTAACTTTGAAATTAGTACTTATGTAAAATTTTCAAGAGTACCAAGTTGGCTTAGGAGCCTGTGTCTAACTGAAAGTCTGTGGGACTGAATGTATATCTACCCTTAAAACACTACAGCGTCACAGCTGCGACACTGCAGCTGGGCCACTGTAGTAGTTCAGCATAGATGCTACCTACACTGAAGGGAGGGGTTCTTCCATCAGCACAGGTAACCTAGCACTCTGAGACGGGTTCTTTCGTCAACCTAGCACTGTCCACAACAGAGGTTAGGTCAACTTACCTATGTGAATTTTTCACACACCTCAAGTGAGGTAGTTAAGCCAACTTAATTTTCTAGTGTACACAGGTCTGAGGCATTTAAATGCCTAAGTCCCATTTGAAAAGCATGTAGGTGCTTTTGAAAATTTTACCCATAGCATTTTTTCATCCATAGTTCTCAAGGCACTGTATAAAAGGGTCATAAGCATACTTATCCACACTTTACAGATGGGGAAACTGACACACAGAGTGAGACAGTGACATGTCCCAGGTCACAGAGTGAGTCAGGAACAGAACTAAGGCTCCTGATGGCTCAGCCCTGTGCTCACGAGTGTGACCTGATGTTTTTAAATATATAACTAAAAAAATAAAATCAAAACATCTTGCCAGGAGACAAGAGTTCCATAATATTTCCTCTCAGATTGTTTAATACAGCAATGATAACTGCTTCATTGGGGGCGAGGAGCTCAACAGCAGAAAATAACATTAAATACTATCTGGTGAGATTCCCTCTAATAGCTTAATTTAGCATTAAGATTTTGCCAATATGGCGCGCACGCGCGCACACACACACACACACACACAAAACACCCTCAAAAAAGCTATCTTATCAAGCACTCAAAAGTTAGGCAATGCCAGAATTAAGGCTGCATGGGCAATCTTAATTTGCTGCTCCCCTTGTGCATATGTATTATGATGCAGTCTTTAATTACTGCATTACACACTATTTTTTTCCACAGAACCCCAGGTTCATTGAGTGCACAGGATGTGGGATTGTGTTCACCTTTTTATTATTTATTTGTATTATGTAGGACCTGCGAGTCGTAGTCATGGATAAGGAACCCATTCTGCTATGCTCTGTATAGAGCAGGGGTTGGCAAACTTTCGCACACGCTGTGCCGAGTCTTCATTTATTCACTCTAATTTAAGGTTTCGCGTGCCAGTAATACATTTTAATGTTCTTTGAAGGTCTCTTTCCATAAGTCTATAATATATAACTAAACTATTGTTGTATGTAAATTAAATAAGGGTTTTAAAATGTTTAAGAAGCTTCATTTAAAATTAAATTAAAATGCAGAGCCCCCGGACTGGTGGCTAGAACCCAGGCAGTGTGAGTGCCACTGAAAATCAGCTCGTGTGCCACCTTCAGCACACGTGCCATAGGTCACCTACCTCTGGTCTAGAGCAAAAAGATGGTCCCTGCCCCAAAGAGCTTGCAATTTAAGTGTGACACGAGACGAGAGATGGATACAGACAGGAAAGTACAAGGAAACAAAGCTGGTGAGCATGATAGGCAGTGGTCAGAGATGACCCGTACCTGCTGATAGTGTGTATGTGGGGTTGCAATTTAAAGGATGGACCACTCCCCGGAACAGCGCGAGTCATGCCCCTTCCCCCAGGCAGGCTCCTCCCTTACCCTCAATCTCCCCTCCCAGAAAGCAGCAGCCCCTCCCTGCAGCTCCCAGCTATTGCTCCTGCCTCTCCCTGCAGGGCACAGCTCACAGCTCACTGGCTCCGCCAGCTGCCAGGCAGGAAGGGGACCCAGCCGCATCATGTGACTGAGCAGGGCCAGCAAACCCCGGCAAAAATCTGCCTCCCTACCTCCCATGTATCTCCTCTGGCTGTGATTTCAAGAACATCAGCATCCTAACCTTCTTGGGGGAAGCGAGGGAAAGAGTATAGGCACCAAGGCACAGGAGAGCTTATGGCTTAACAAGCAGCTATTCAATATTTTGTTCTTTCCTTGTTGTTCAATGTACAGTCCCAGGCCTTCATTACTGCACACTATTCAACCCCTGCTCTGAAGACCGAATTGTTATTTTTCTTAATCTCATTCTCAGAAACAGCTGAATCCTTTTGGGTGTAATTTTCCAGAAATTCAGCCAGAGGCAGACACTCAGCATGAAAAATTTCAGCTCAAAGAGTTAAAATTTGGCAAAGTTGAAGCAATGTTAACAGCAGGCTGTGCTACTAGGCCAGCCTCTAATAACTTCTCTTCAATTTTTGTGAATGTGAATTTAGTGCTCATAAATAATGATGAATCGTTGCAAGGCTAAATTCTCCCAGATGTCCTCAGAGCAATAACAGAGCTGGCCAATGAGAACCCCAGCCACCTCAGCCTGCCTCATCTTTGGAAGAATGCCCACACCCCATAAGAGGGAAGATGGTTGTTAGGTCTCCATTCATGTGTAATCCATTAGCTGTGCTAAATCTGGTGCCAGTTGTGGTGCCAGTTTCCTTACCTATATGGTACAGGTGCCAGTTGTGATGTAGACACTTGTTCACTAGAAACTGAACTGAAACTTTGAGCCCACATAGCCCATGAATAGCTGTGAGATGTAACAGCTTTCAGTTGTTATACTGGATTTAAATCCAGACTTAACTACTGCATGTACCATTCAATCGCAGCCTTCATGATGCTGTCGTTTTCACACTGCTCTTATTCGGCATGAAACTGGTGCACTCAAATTTGGGTATTAATTGTTCTTTAATAAGATATAATCATAAAACATGCAATTTAGTGCTTCGTTTCGTCCAATTTTCATATAGGAATCAAACTGTGCTCAACTAAAGCCTTAATCCTCTTGGCCCTTCCTGTAACAAGTGCTTTAGCCTATGAAGGGTAACCGACCCATAACAAATAAATTAATAAGCTTCAGTAATTATATTTGGGTCATTTTATTTTAAACCATGAAATCAAAAGCTCTGTTCACATTAGTGCAGGAATTGCTGTAACTGGCCGTCGGGGCTCCCTTGACACACCATCTGTGAATGTAACATATTGGCACATGTTGGAATGAAAGAGACTGCACATTTTAAGTGTGCAGGATTTTTCTCATTATCTTGGCTGGGTTAAAGGCATAAGATCCTAATGCTAGCCACACTGCTTTCAGGGCCTAACTATTCCTTCTGCAATGAACTTGTTCCACTGCAGCTAGAAATCACTGAGAACGCCTCAGATCACAGTTTTTTAATCTATTCTGATAAGTAGATTTTATGGGACCAGCCCTCAAATTAGCCAAGGTTGCTAACCTATGTGCTGGCCCTACGAGTTATATAGTTACTAGCCCCATGAAGGCAGCTGCTTATGATATTTGGAAGAACCAGTCCCACTTTTGATGTGAGAATGCGTTTTGGTTCTATGATATTCTAGCAGTCTCATGCACATTTCTGTTACAGCAAGGGGTCTTTATCGGGTCTGTCTGCACTGCACCTGGGAGCATGTCTCCCAACCCATATACACAGATGTATGCTAGCTCCACTTGAGCTAGCATGCAAAAAATAGCAGTGTGGTCATTGAGGCACAGGCTAGCCACCTTAGTATGGACCTAGAGCAGTGGTTCTCAACCAGGGGTACACATGCCCCTGGGGGTACGCTGAGGTCTTCCAGGAGGTACTTGATATTTGCCTAGTTTTAAAGCAGGCTACATAAAAAGCACTAGCTAAGTCAGGACAAACTAAAATTTCTTACAGACAATGACTTGTTTATACTGCTCTGTATACCATACACCGAGATGTAAGTACAATACTTTCATTCCAATGGATTTATTTTCTAATTATATGGTAAAAATGAGAAAGTCAGCAATTTTTCAGTCATAGCGTGCTGTGACACTTTTGTATTTTTATGTCTGGTTTTGTACGCAATTCGTTTTTAAGTGAGATGTAACTTGGGGGTGTGCAAGACAGATCAGACTCCTGGAAGGGGTACAGTAGTCTGGAAAGGTTGAGAGCCACTGACCTAGAGGGTCTGGCAGGCATGTACTTGGGTGGCCAGTTACTTTTCAGAGTAGACGCTCATCTTAACTCTAAAGTGTCAATTCTGCCCTCGACTATGTGGGTGGAATTCCCCTTTATTTCAATGCAAGTTGCACTTAGCTAAGGAAAGGATTGGACCCTCATAAGCTTATAGCCTTTAAAGCATTTGTTTGCATAAAATTAATCTTAATGTATATTTTCTTACCTTCTAAGCATTTTTGCTGTAGTAGTTTTATAACTGCAATGTTCTGATAGATTTTTAGGCACACGTGATTGTTTTGCCTTTATAAAGGTAACTTAATAAAGATTTTGGCTAGGAATAATATCAAATGTATGAAGAAAGCCACTGAGAGGAAATCCAAGGAATGCAAGCAGCTACCATCTTCTAATCTTTATCACTGCACAGGACCCTGACATTTAACTTTACTCTCATTCTTCTTATCAGCTTAAGCAAGCCATATAGGTAAGGAAACAAAACAAAACAAACACTTCATGCTGAACAGAGACAGAAAGAGGCAATTCTGGTGAATTATTTGCTGGTAACTCTCTTTGGGCACCTTTTTCCATCTCATTCCTTCCCATACATTATTTAATTCAATGACTCTGAGTCCATTGAAGATGTGCTAGATCAGCCAGGAGGGGTCAGTTGGAAGATGAGAATTCACATCCTGACTTTGGTGCTCCTTCATTTGATAGACTGGAAAGGCAGCAATCAATCAGCACAGTGGGACAGGGTCGCTACACAGGTTCATTAGACGCATACCCTTCTTCTCCAGCTCATCTTTGACATTGTCAGCCCTTCGTGGGACAAAAGAATATCCTGGGGAGTGCAAAGGACTGAAATATCATCCTGTACTCAGGAACTCTTCCAGAACACCAAGGATGTGTGGTCACCATAACCTCAAGTTCTTTTTTGGTCCTGATGCACTTTAAGCGACCTGTTCTGACTCAAAGGCAATATCAAGTTCCTCTAAAGAAGCCTTAAGCATTTACCTTTGAAAGCCATCCAACCCAAGTGCAATCAAACTAGCTCTTCCCTGAATAAATAAAAAAAGGAGATGGTCGCCTACAATATACTGTCTATGTTGCTTTTAGCCCTTAGGGTGGTATAGTGTCATAAGCAGCCAAGGCAATGCTTTCTGAAGGTACATATCCTGGATGTACTGTCCAAAATTAAGGGTATGTAGCAGACACCACAAAGGATATATGCAGGCTATTTTAGAAGACTGTGTTTGTACTTTGTGACTGTAGTTACACAAGTACACCTCAGTCAGAGTGCTTCACAGCCCTGTTCTTGGACAGTGCTAGTATTCATGGAAGACCCAATTAAATAATTTAGCTAGACACTGTGAGAGGGTCAGTCACTGGACTTGGGGAAGAAGAGTATAGCTAGAAGTTAGAAGCAGGAGTGGCTCCAGGCCCCAGCACACCAAGCTGCCTTCAGCGGCTTGCCTGTGGAGGGTCCGCTTGTCCCACAGCTTTGGCGGACCTCCCACAGGCACACCGCCGAAGGCAGCCTGCCTGCTGTGTTTGGGGTGGCAAAATGCCTAGAGCTGCCCCTGGTTAGAAGTCTGACAAGTAAAGGAGTCCTCATAGGATTCTAACATGTTGGGGAGACTCCAGAGTTGAGCTGGGGTAGCTCTCACTTTCACCTCAAATATGAGATAGATGCATTTTATACTTCACGATAAATAAATAATCCTTTCCCCCCACCCACATGAAAGGAGGGCAGCAGTGGAGAAGTGCTTGCAGCAGTGTGGAAGCACTAGAATCTAATCTATCCAAAACACTGCTGTTAACTCATCTTACTCTCACCTTGTTCAGTCCATGTCATCACCCTCTTCAGATATCTTCACTGGCTTCCTGTCATTTGCCACAAATTCCACACCTTCAATGCCGAGGTGCTACAAAATGTTATCCCCATGACCATGTTCTTCTTTCCTTTCCTCTCCCTCTCACTGCCTATGCTCTCTCACAGTCCTCATGCCTAACCATTCCCTTGATCCCCCTTCCCTGACTCAGGTTTGCATTCTCTTTGATACCAATTCTCTACACTCAAAATACGGTTGGGGGAGCCCAAGCCCGAACGTCTACACTGCAATTTTATAGCCCTGCAGCCTGAGCCCCATGATCCCAAATCAGCTGCCATGGGCCAGCCACAGGTGTTTTGGTGCACTGTAGACATGTCCACAGAATACTCCATAGGCACTAGCAGTAATAACCTCCAGTGTTTTCAGTTACAAAACAGCAGAAAGCACACAGAAGATGGCTTATGTTGTTCACCACTCAGACTGCCCCATGAAGAGATGTCAATTTCTTAGAAATCTACCTTATGGGAAAGTCCTGCTGGCTGGCTGAAAATAATTCATTCCGTCAATGAAAGGAAACATTCCTGTTCCCTGTGCTCCTTTAAAGGCCATGTTTCACCCTCCCTTGTGATCCTCTTATACATCTCAGATTTTTATGTAATTAGAAAGAGAAAGTCATGCTAGACTCTTCTGGCATTTGTTAACAATGTAAAAGTCAGTACTCTAGACCTACCAAAATGTGTGAATCACCGGGACATTTGCAACCCCACAGAAGTGGAATCCATAGTCCTCAAAGCAAGCAGAAAATGGGTAAGAAGTTAAGGCCCTGTCCAGTGCCCATTTAATTCAATAGGTGTCTTTCCCTCTGCTTCAGTGGGTGCTGGATTGGGGCCAATGTCAACAAAAGGAGCAAGTGACACAAATTCTTCTTCTGAGAAAAAAGCAAGAATACTTGCAAAGCAGCATGTGAATTAAAGCTAAGCCTGATCAGCTTTAACTTGGATCCTGAGACTGGGGCCTGCTAAAAACCTTCCGATCACATAATCCGCCGATCTCCAGGATTTGGCTATGCACACTTAGATAATCCTGGTAATCAAGAGTAGATATAAGCATTATTACTTTATTGTCATAAATATTTAGAAAGATACATTTTCCACTTTGACAGAGTCTTACAGGTCAAATTCCCATATGCCTTTTAAAAACTGTCAGCAAATTATAGACATAAAATATGAACAAAGAACAGGGAAATGGAAAAGAATGAAAATAGCTCCGAAAATAAGCCCATAAAGAAAAATACAATGAAAATTTACTGTGTATGTGACTTCAGTGCTCAGCGTGAAACAGAAAAATCACTGATGAACCACCAGGCAGTTAGCTCATTTTATGAAGAGCCAAAATCAGGATAATGTAATAATATATTTACTGAAAGTTTAATCCAAGCTCACATAAGGCATCGTGCACCAGAAACCTTTGCACCAGAAGCAGCAAAAGATGTGCAAAGGAACCAGGGGCATATCTGAGACAGAGGGGCTCCTGCTGTACTTGACTGAGCAGAAACAAGGACAATCCTTTTGCACAGAGGGAAATGACTGAGCAATAACTCTGCAGCCAGAGAAGGGCAGTCCAGGACTTGCAAACTGGTGAATGATCAGAGCAGTTGTTGTACTATTCTGGTGCCACCTTAGAACTGTGGTAGCTTCCTGAGCCTTACTTAGCCTACTACTTCATTATTAAAGCCAAAGGAAAATGTTGACAGCTCACACATATGATTGAAGACCACAATGCTACCTATGTAGCTGGCTTGATAAAGCAGAGGGCCTTGTCCCCATATTCTGTATAATAATATCAAAGAAACAACAGTTATTGTTATCTGTACAAGTTGTTCCACTAAGACCCAAAGAAAATATTTGAGTTTTGTTTACATTATCAGGATGGCATGGTCACATCACCAGCTGTTCCTGCCACAAGAATCATTCTATTGTTAAACAATATGGCTGCTGCCAGCCAACATCCCTCCACATCAGCTCTTTCCCATCCCTGTGCTGACAGCATTATTGGGGGTTTTGGGGAGACTATAAGAATCATAGAAACCCCTGCATAACTGTTGGTGCCAAGAGAATCTGACCCCTCATCTTTGATGACAAGAAATGATGATCCACTACAGAGGCTGAATAGGCCGCTGCAGAAGGAACTGTTTTGAGAACAATTGGTCATGCTATCACAAAGCCATTCAGGTTCAGGGATAGCAGCTATTGACAGATGTCTGCTGAGTTAGAGCCACAATAATCCTCTAATCAGTCAAGGCTGATTCATAACATCGTCTCCATTTCCATCCTGACATCTCTGTTGGTGTTTTATTAATTGGTTGAATTAGTCCAAGGCTCTCATTTAAAGATGATATTTTATGGTTTATTGCATTTGACTTTTTAAAGAGGAAGATGTACCTACTAGTTAGTAGACAGCGACCTCTGTCATGTCACAAGATTAATAAACTTTTGTAACCCTTGCTCTTTTTAAGTATCTGGGGCCTGGAAATATAATATAGTTCAATCTCTTACCAGCACTCCTGTCTATTGCACCTTTATTACAAATAGGTATGATATTAAAAATATAAGTAGGAAAGCAAATGAACTTGTAAGATTGAGTATTCACACTGGAAACTGGTTTCTGAGATTTCCTTCTATCAGGATACAGAAAAATACCACCTGACAAAACACGCCATCACAGCTTGAAACTGAAGTTATAGTTTTTGAATACCCACAATGAATTGCTTGTGAACAAATTGACAGAGCAAGAATTATGCACAAATAATAACAAGTAACTAAAGCAGGAAAGCCGTAAGCTTCTGATGGATAGTTTGTGGGAAAATAAAAAGGTGAGGCGGTAGATTCACCAAATACATCATTTGCTACAAATTATTTACTCAGCTCTTATTCCTGGTAGAGTCTATGATGCTACTCTCATTTTGTATTTTTTCTGGAGAATGGCTCAAGTCACAAAATATGAATCTGGATCCAGATTTTAATCACCACATAATTTAGTATTGTTTGAATTGGTTTGGCCCATTCTGAAGACAGGGGCCATCTACAAAACTGGGAACCAGATTTGCTTTTCAGATTCCCACAGTGTTCAATAGGGGCTTGACATTGCACTACTGAAGTCAATAGGAATTTTGCCATTGACTTCAAAGGGAACAGGATCAGGGTGTAATTATCCACTGTATTATCTCTGTTGCAGATGATTCTGGCCACTGGCAAAAACAGGATATGTGACGGGACAGACCATTGGTCTGATTCTGTATGCAATTCCTATGGTTTGGTTTTAGTTTGTGCCTACCGTAATTTTTCAAAGAGGATTTATTTCTGGACTCCCAATGCCAGAAGATATACATTTTGTCTCCAAAGTATACCCTCAGTCTTGCTGTGATTGAATCCTCTGTTTCTTTTTTGACAGAAGTGTGTTTCAGGGAGCAACTCTTTCCTCCATGTCTAGGTCATAGCAGAAAACTCAAATCCAAGGAGAATATTTTATTGTATTTGCAGGTCACTTCAGCAGCTCATTTTTCCATATCAGGAATTTTTACTCTGTTGCATATTTGACAGGATCACACTAATGATGCTTCTATAATTCTCTCACTTCCATAGGGGGTCCTGTAACAGCCTCCCAGATAAATCAGGGTTCCTTTTAATATTTAATTTTAAGAGTTAGGAGATCAAGGTCCTTCATAAATGTCAGGAGATGCCCTGGCTTTTTGTTCTTCAAGGCAAAGGATGTTTACCTTTCTAGCTCTCACCTACTTTTCCAGGATTATCAAGATTTCTGTCAGACAGAGTATCACACTGAACCAAAGCCTTACTCTCCTTCTCTATGCTCTCCACACAGTTATCTAAAGATTTTGGAGCTTTCTCACATGGACCCTGCTTTTGATTTCACTTACACATCTTTTACTCCATTGATTCTAATGGAGTTACTTCTGACTTACTCTAGGTGAATCTAAAATGAGATAAGAACCAGGTCTATGGCCTCCACAAATGCTAGAATAGACTATAACTGGTCAGTTGTGTATTCTTATCATCCCTTTTAGGGCATGTCTACACTGACATTTGTGGCTGGCCATACCAGCTGTCTCAGGATTGCAGGGCTTGGGTTAATGCACTGTTTAATTACAGTGTAGACATTTGGGTTCGAGCTGCAGTCGGGGATCTAGCACCCTGCAAGGTGGAAGGGTCCCAGAGTTCAGGATGCAACCTGAGCCCAAACATCTACACTGCAATTAAACAGCCCCTTAGCCCAAGCCCCAGAAGCCCTAGTCAGTTGGTGTGGGCCAGCTGCAGGTGTCTAGCTGCAGTGTAGACATACCCTTAGAGCCTCTTCAGGCTCAAAGTCCTCACTTGCAGTGGGAGTCCCAGAGCAAGATGGTGATGTTGTGTTGTGAAGCAGCCAACAGCCCCATGCCATGAAAAAAAATCACTGGTATCATTTAAAGTGTTTTTATCTGGCATCTGAAAATAGTGTCAAAGCTACAAGGGAGCCCCTCTGCACCTACATCAGAAGAAACCAAGTATAGAGTGGAACACTAACTCAAGAATAGAATTTTTAAAAGCAGCTTGATAGGCGCTACATTGCTCCATGTCCTTGTCTTTTGGGGCCACCCCATATTTTGTGGTTCTTGCCCACTCAGTCTTAGGGGAATACAGCATGGGCTGCTATTATTGGTATGGTATTCTGTTGGCTATGGTTTCCTCAGACTTTTAGAATAAAAACTAATAATTCTGGTTTTGGCCCAAACCTCTTCCTACTGTAGGGTAGGCTGGATTGAAGATTTCCATCTTGGCCTTCCCAGGAGTGGCTCCCATTCACATGTTTTACTGGAAGCAAAACCTTACATAAGCAATGGGTATATGTTGGTTTATGACAAAGAAAAGAGTTCCTGAGCCAGAAGCTGAAGAGGTAGAACCAGAGATAGATGAGATGCTTGGAACAGCTTCTTCTGCACACATCAGTCTTATGGATCTAATTACAATGAATCATGCCACAATAAGCCTGATTCATTTCATAAACACATCGGCTAAAAGTTCACTTTTGCAGCCTACAGCAGTGTATTTCCAAAAGCCAAAATATTACAAGAAACTAGAGAACATGAAACAAACTATATGGGGAGTGGCATATATGTATATTGTACAAAAATGAGAAAAGTTGCAAATAATTGCATTTTTCAGGGAAATTGTTGCCTTAAGTTAGAATAAATGCTGTGGTTAAGTAAATTAAAAATTAAACAGGAACATGCTATTATTAAAATGTGTATGCTTAATATTTGAATCACCACTGTGGTTTCTTCTCTCTGTTGATTTATAAGATATATGGTTAATTTTACAATGCAAGAATGGTCTCTAAAATAATGTAAGAATTTTACTAGTAGCATAAAATGTTCCAAATATTAGTATAATATAATATTTTACTTGCAAATCAGCTTATAAATGTTTTCCTAAAGCAAGCAGTATAATGTAGCTGCAAATTGTATTATGACTTCAAGCAGAATTTCTCCCAATAATCACTCCTCATTCCATCCACTAACTAAACAACTATTACATTTCACCAGATTATCTGGCAAAATAACAATCATAGTTGTTCCAAAGAGACAATCTAGCCAATAAAATCCATTTAGATACAATATATCAAAGTTATATTTCAAGATGAGCTCAAAGCAAGGGACTGATGTAAAGCCCGTGGAAATCATTGGGAGTCTTTCCATTGACTTCAGTTTGGCTTTGAATCCATTTCAGAATCCAACCACCATGTACGCTGGGGAAGTTTGAATCCAAAGTTTGCAGGTCAGGCCTAACTCTGCTTATCTCGTAATGGTGAAATTTATACCTGTGCAAAGGAGAGGGCAGGTACGTATATTGTACCTATGAAAATGGTTAGTTCTTTTTATCGTTTGTTTAATCATAACATCTAGGAGCCCAAGTCCTGTAGAAGGACTCTACTGTGCTAGGTGCTGTACAAACAGAACAAAAGACAGTCCTTGTCCAAAAGCGCTCACATTCTAAATATAAGACAAGATACGACAGATGGATACAGACAGACAGGCAGGTACAAGGAAACAATGAGACAACATTAGTCAGCAGGCAGTAGAAAACAGGGTAAATGTCCCTATATCCTGGTGTTGCTTTATGGAAGACAGAAGGGCATCTGTGTGCTATTTCTACCCAGCACTTGTGTTGATTCATAGAACTCCTCCAAAATCACCCCACAGACATCCACCTAACCCAGATAGTTACCCTCCATGAAAGCAGCCAGAATTTAGTTAACAGAGAGAGAAATTCAATGGTACTTTTACCATTGCACTAAACACAATATAAACCCTCTCAGACAGTTCAGTCTAGAAATCACTACCATCCATTATTGACTTTGTAGCAAAATAATGGTTTTGTACATTATTAGCATTACTTGTATTAACATAGCTAATGGATATTAATACCATATGAAAAAGTGCTCATTAAAACATTGTAAAATGCATTTGGTTAGTGATTTGCAGTTTTAAAAGCATAACTTCTTAACTAATGTGTTTAATGCACATATTGTATTTCTAATTGCAAAATTACATGTGCTTATTTTAATAAATTATGCTTTCAAAAGAAATGTGTTCAAGATTATCAGACCAAACAAACCATTTTCACACATTTACAGGAAATGTGTTTCCTTTGGCTTTTTTTGGTTTCTTGTATTCATATTTTTGTAGTGCTGTGAAAATATAGTGTGTATAATGATTAGGACAGTCGATAAGGAGATGCGACTCTTGGGGTCTATGCCTTCCTTTGCCACTGTTTTTTTTTCTTTTTTCTTTTGCCTGATCTTGGGGAAGTCATTAAGCTTCTTTCTGCGTCAATGTCCCTCATCTGTAAAATGGCCAAAAAAAATTGCACTTAAGTGGTCACAGATTCCAAAGCCAGAAGGGACCATTTTGATCATCTAGTCTGATCTCTTGAATACAGGGGCAGCTCCAGGCCCCAGCACACCAAGTGCTTGCTTGGGGCGGCAAGCCATGAGGGGACACTCTGACGGCGCTGCGAAGGCGGCAGGCAGGCTGCCTTCGGCGGCTTGCCTGCGGAGGGTCCACTGGTCCTGCGGCTTTGGAGGACCTCCCGCAGGCAGCCTGCCTGCCATGCTTGGGGCAGCAAAATGCCTAGAGCAGCCCCTGCCTGAATAACAGAGACCATAGAACTTCCCCAAAATAATTCCTAGAATATATCTTTTAGAAAAAGATCCAGTCTTGATTTTAAAATTGTCAGTGATGGAGAATCCCACACAACCCTTTGTAAATTGTTCCAATGGTTACTTACCCTTAGTGTTAACAGCTTATGTCTTATTTCCAATCTGAAGCTTGACAGTTGCAAAGCTTTATCCATGTTTGCAAAGTGCTTTGAGAGTCTCAGATGAAAGGTGCTGCAGAAATGAAAAACATTATTATTCTTTTGTGATGATTTTTGGCAGGGGGAGAAGGTTATGTTTTTCTCTTTATTCTCCTACATTTCTGAATTTTTAACAGTCATTTTAACACTCCTCCCTCCCCCCTTTCTTTTCACACCATTCTACTGTATATGCAAAGAAAAATAAAACACCTTAGACAGAATAATTTGATCTGAGAAAACTGGCTATTTAGAAACCAGAGATTATGAAATGTTATTCCAAGAATTGGCTTCTTGAAGAAAGTAAGTCTGACAACAGGACCAATATGGACTCCAGTCTCTCAAGCACACCCATCCTGGTCCTTATTTGACGCTGGATTTCCTATAGAACCAGCTAATCTAATCACCGCTGCATTTGGCAGTTCTGATCCCTGTGAGTCCTGGAGCTCAAAAGAGGAGAGTATGCAAATAACTGGTACTACAAATGCACACATCCACAGTGAGACAAGATAGAACCAGCCAAGTAAACACCTTGGAGAGATGTCCTACCTCTCAAGTCTATCCAGGAGTAAACTCACTCAAGTCTTATTGAATTTAGTAGGCCTACTCTAACTACCTTAATAACAGGTGAAGCAGTTCCCAGTGAGCTCCGCCCTGCCATAGCCAATGCTTGGAGAGTAGATTTCTTCACATATCTAGCACTCAGAAGCAGCCCTTCATAGAAAGCACCAATATAATTCCCACAGATGAAATTCACTCTTGTGTGGAAAGCTAGCACAAGGCCTATGCACGACGTCAGTCCTACATTAGCCCTATTTTTGATGGCTTAATTGGAACATACGTAGTGCATAGGCCTTGCACTGGCCTTCTCCACAATCGTCAATTGCACCCAATCAGCAGAGCAGCACGGAACCAAGGTGATGGTGTAATAATCGGGGTGAAGCAGTGGGCTGTTGCACTTGCCTCTTCCCTCTGAAGGCCCAGTTTAGATCATTGGTGCTTTGATTCTGGTGGTCTCCATCTAGATCCCTATCACCATTCACAAAACAATTGCTAACCTTGTTGTAGTGTTTGTCAATTGTTAGTCTACTGGAACAGTAGAAGAAAGGTGCATTTGGCAGCCACCTGATTAGGCAGTAGAGAAAACAAAGGGAACGGACAACAGTGAGGATCCTTAGCACTCTGTCTGGACTGCCCTTACTCACATCAGGTAGAGGCATGTACATTGAAAAGAAACCCAAAAGAGCTAGATCTTACATTACTTGGCTCCCTTTGTACTGCACAAAAAACACAAAAGGAGATGGATTCTGGCTGCAATGCACCAATGGAGAACTCCCCTGGTGGAACGCCAGGAGAGTAAGCTCCTGCAGGAGGAAAGAGTGGGGTTGAGGCAGAGTGCAGTGCTGCTATTGATCCTCCATGGACAAACGATCTCAGTAGTCTCCAGTGACATAGCTTAGAGCAGCCCTGACACTGTTTTAACTCACCCTGGCTGAGAATCAATGAGCCATAACCAGCTTCCGGACAGCAGCCCCTCACTCCCTGCACTGAGCTCAGTTCAGACATACATTTATATGATAATAACAAACCCGATTACAGAATAGAGCTTGGGTAAAGATCCAAGTCTCAGACTAGGAGAATCTACAAGAAACAATGTGACTTTTTATGTGCACTCAGGAGAAACCCATCTGAGATTGTCAAGAAAACCCAAAGCAAAGAAGAGTTCAAGGACAGTTAAGAGGCCAGTTTAACGAGGGTTTTGATTCAAAAACACATGTTTAATCTCGCCTCTTTAACTGTCTTCTTACATTTCTATTTTATGTTTAACCAAAGTCCAACCTGTAAATCTGTTTATTGAGTTTTAAACAAACAAGATCACCTGAGACCACTAGTGGTTGCCTGACAACAATCCTTTCATCCAGCTCCAGCAAAGTCCCTCTGGCTCCATTTCAGATTTCTTCAGAGTTACTGACCCCTTTCTTCAGGGACATCTGGATGTGGTCCTTTGATCAAACATCTTCATGAGTGCAGGACTCAGAAGAAATCCCTGACTCTTCTTTTAATCCTCCATCTCTTAAAGACTATGAGCTTTTCTTTAAGATGACCCAAGTTCCAGTTTAGAAGGAACCTTGCTGAGAAGGTCATGAAGGAACATCCTCCTAACTTGTCTAGAGAGGCAGACTGGGGAAGTTTGCCACTATATCTTATTAGCACAGAGACTCCTGAGCAGGACATTTTCCCTTGATTTCACATTCAACTTTTCAGGTTCCTATGGAAAAAAAATCTCTGTGGTGCCTTATTGAGTTCACATAACATTCCAAAATTATTGAGGCCTTTGTCTCCCTCTTAATCTCTACAAACTATTGTGACCACTAAAAGAAAAGAGATAATGTGATAAAAGTACTGCACTCTGACAGCCTTTTCGGACTTTTCCGGAGAAGATGGTTGACACGGTTGGAGCCTTAATCATCACACAGAAAAGTGCTGAGACACAGAGTCAACTGAGCTCTCATTCTCCTTCGGCCATCTCACAGCAACTCTTTCCCATGCTGTCTGCCCTTTACACTGTCCCTGGGACTGTCCCAACGTGACTTTGGTGTAGGTTTAATGCCAGGAAGGTGCTGAATATCTTCAAAAGTGTAATCATCCTCAGAGGGTGCAGCACACCACCTTGTTAAAGAGGGAACCCTGTACTTCTAACAGGGAGGATGCAGGCAGTGCTGTGAGACAGGACAGACTAGAAGTGAATGCCCAAATGAGCAGACACATGAGCCTTCCTGAACTCCACAGAGTCCACGAGAGACAACATTCCCCCTAAGAATGTGGTTGGATCTGTTCATTTGGTGGGGGCGGTGTGTGGTCCTGAATTTAAGAGAACTATAAATAACCAGCATCTAGAAATAGTAAAACTGCAAACCAAGTACCTATTGTGCCTTATATTGGGGTATCACCAAGAGGCTCATCCACCCCTCACAATGAAGCCTGAGTAAGTCTTTTCAACCACTAAGCAGTAATACAAAACCTCATTTTCCTCCAAAGCCTGTTAGTCAAAATACATAGTAAAAGGCTTTCCTCATCCCAGCTCTAAGCAAAGTAAAAGATCCCCAAGCCTGTCTGTATGTCAAGGAAACGACCTGTCTTCAGCTGGAGTCCATGCAGAAGAATAAGGTTGGTTTCAATCAACGGAAATACAGGAAAAGGTAGAGGCTGTTTTTCAAAGGTTTCCTACAGACAGCACGAGAGAAATCCCTTGGGTGAAATCCAAATTCCAGCTTTCTCTGACTTCCAACTTCCCTGGGTAATAATACCTCTTGGAGGAGGAGCCTGCTTAATCCATGATGGTCCTGTTTTTCCACTACCCCCTGCTTAGAGAACAGACTGAGAGCAACCACAGTAGCAGGTGACTGTAATACACTTCCAGGTAATTTTTTGCAGGCTCGTTTGGCTATTTAGGGAGGGATTTTAATAACACCCATTTTACCATAGCTCATGTGGGGTTCATTCACCCTTGTGCCCTAGATTAAAAGCAGCCCCCAAACCTCAGATTTTTGCCATTTCAGGTCAAATGGCCTTCTGTGGGAACAGTTAGCTTTCCTTTTTTATAGCTAGCCTAGATCCAATCACTGCAGAACCTTTTTGTTGTTGTTTTTCCTCCCATCAAGGAGGAACCCTCTTCCCTTTCGACTACCAGCTACATCCATCTATGTCTAGGCATAGGCAAATCATCTCATTCTTTGGTCCTGGATCCTTTCAGGGCAGAGGATGTGTTCTTCAAAAATTGCATAAATGGAGGGACAAATTTCCTCAACTATTTCTGCAATGAACAGGCTGGAATGGCAGTGCATGAGATCCTCCTCCCCCAGACAATTGTTTTTCTGGGGTTTTTAGAAAATGTGCTTTTCCCATCTAAAATATCTCTCATGACAGAGCACCTTTCTAAACAGTTAGAAATATCCACACCTTCCCAAGGTGCAATGGATTAATCTTCAAGTAAATTACACCCAAAATTTTTTTCCATCCATTTAGATTATCTGGCTAAGCTTCTAATGTATCATTACAGAGTTCTCTACCATATTTCTATCCTGTTTTAATCCTAAACCCTTCAAAGAACTTTAACTGTACAGAGCAAATCTATGAGGCCCACATGAAAGAAATTAAGATCATGATCAGATCCTGAGATAATCTAGCAAAAATTAATCTGATTAAAGGTTGCATTTCAGTGTTCCTGTCTGCTCCCAGCTATAGAGAGGACTCAGATTCACTACAGGGCAAACTTTACTGGCAGAAATCAGTTGAGTTACTCTCTGCATTTGCTTTCATTCTAAAGTCAGGGGTCACCTTCATGTAAGTCCTGTTTGTGATTAATTCGCAGCCATTCCATCCTGGGAGATAACTTGTCAAATTTCACAAGCTAAACAGGATTGGGAATGGCCAGTGTTTCAATAG
Source organism: Gopherus flavomarginatus (assembly GCF_025201925.1). Lineage (NCBI taxonomy): Eukaryota > Metazoa > Chordata > Testudines > Testudinidae > Gopherus > Gopherus flavomarginatus. The sequence continues at coordinate 92,026,201 of NC_066620.1, forward strand.
GATACCTTCACAGAAAACCCAGATTGCTGCAAGGTGTGGTGTTGATGCTTCAGTAGGTGGCACTCTTTCCTCTCAGTCAGTGCTGAGCCAATGCTTAAGCTCTTTTGATGCATTGTGATGTTGGAGGTCTTTCCAAGGAGAGTAAAAATCAAGGTCCTGACTATTCATGGTCATTACAGATTGCATGGCACTTTCACAAGAGGAATGTGTTAGCTGCAGTGCCCTGGTCAAATTCCAATTTCAATGGATACATTCTGTCCACTTACATTTCCCCACAGTTTCAAATGGACCTAGTATTCTTTTTCACTTTCCTTCTTTTATTCTCGTGGAATTTTGCCAAACAACTGCTGTCATCCACTCCAGAGGTGGCTGCATGTCAGCAACAGTGATGTGCTACCCTGTATATAAAATAGACCATCTGTAAAGTGCTTTGTGATCCTTTGGAATGCAGCATCTTGTCCCTGCCTGCAGGTGTATGGGATCTTGGGGAGCAATAACCACACAGGTGGGGTGCCAATTAATTTCTTTATTAAAGGAAAAAGGAAGTGGTGGGAATTTAACAATGAAATGCGATGGGATGGGGTGTATAGGGTGTTTACAATAGACAATGATATGGGGGGGTTCTTATAGAACAGTGTAGGGAGTTTTAACAGTGGGGTACAGTAAGTGGGGTTCAGCACAATGGGATACAGTACAGTCAATAAGCAACTCAACTTTATATAGGAACAACTCTAGATACAGTGTGGAATGCAAAATAAAATGGTAGCTTGTATATAAAAATGGTATACAAAGTATATTAGAGAAATGGGGGCAACTAATGGGGTGTTATAACCACAAGTAAAATGTGAGTCACAGTGCAATAATACAATATGGGTGATAAGTAAAAATTATGCAATGTAGAAAATTACTGACTTAATTTGTGAGGCTGTGATAGCAAGAGTGTACCTAAAAGCTGGGTCAAGAAGCAGGAGGGAGGAGGGGAGTGAGTGATTAGTGGTAACTAAGGAGAGGAGAGTGCAGCTGCAAGCAGCGAGAGACTCTGAAGCCCTGTGGGGTGAAGCCCAGAGCAGCAGTCTTCAGGAGCCTGTGGGCTGGAGGTACGGGAGACAAGAGCAGCTGGAGCGCACTTAAGGGGAGTCTGGGAGCAGCAAGAGGGGAGGGCGCTGAACGTGTAAGCGATGGGAAGGCACGTGGAGAATGGGGGAGACGGCTGAGGGAAGAAGCAGATTGCAGCAGCGGAGAGCACTTCAGGGAAGTTGCGGAGCAGCGAGGTGAAGACAAACGGAGCAGTGTGATGGTGATCTTCGGTAGGGGAGGGGCAGAGGAGGAGCAGGGGCACTAACACAGGGGATACAGGGAGAGGCAGCAGAGAGGTGTAAAGAAGGGCTAGAGGGACACCCCCCAAAAAAAGGGAAAGAAGCGGCAAAGGGTTTGGGAAGTTACACGGGGGGGGGAGCAGCAAGGAGTTACCACAGGGAGACACGGAGAAGTACACAGAGGGGGAGATTGGAGCGGGGGAAAAAACAGACACGGGAAAGTTCAGGGAGAGATTGGGACGGCGGGAAGACGAATTCAAGCAGTAAAAACCTTATCTATCCTCTAACTTAATTAAACTTATATAAATTACAAGCAGCTTATACAAAGTAATAAAACAGGTACAGAATACAACCAGGCAATGGTTTTTTTAAAATCTATCTTAATCAATGACTAGGCAAAACAACAAATATCACAATTCTAAGCAAACTATAACAAGCAACTATACAAAGCAACAAAACAGCAGACTATAACAAGGCAGGTGAAACTTACAAGCTCTACAATCTTAGCAAACTATGACTTATTAAACTAAAAAGCAAAACTTACGGTGCACCTTATGCTATGGGGAAGTCACAGAGGGCAGAGTGGTATGTGCTCAGGATACAGCTCCCAAGGCAGCCCCCAAGGAAGCCAAGGGATGGTGGCTGCAGCAGTGGATACGGCTGAAAGCAGGGAGCAGAGCTTAGCAGCGGCACAAGCTTATTTTTAGCAGCAAAGCGCCGCGGAGTTTAAGAGAGGTTTTAAGACACAGACCAAGGTTTAGCTTGAGTCTGTGTGCTAGGGAAACAGAGCCAGCAGCTAAAATAATAAAATAAAAGTATGGAAAGTTTTACAGAGGGATTCTTACCAGTCCCCAAGGCAGCAGCAAAGGCAGAAGCAGCAGTAACATCAGAAGAAGCAAGGAGGGCTCGGTACGGTCTAGATAATCAGGAGATCTCTCAGGCAGCAATTCGTTCTTCGTGGGGGGGGGGTTAAAAACCGGGGGTACACTCAAAAATAAAACAAGAGCGGAGAAAGGACCCCCCAAAACCCCTGGCTGATCAGGCCAGGCAGCAATGCAGGAACCTTTCTGATGTTTGTTTCAAAAATGTCTGTTTTTAAAGGCAAACTTAGGCAGTTTCCCACTAGTAATCCTGATAGGCTCCTTCTGTCACAGGGGAGGAGGCACAGGGAAAAAAACTGCAGGTGAGCACAGAGACATGCCTGGGCAGAGTCCTGTGCAATAGGTGACTCAAAAGCACATGAGGCCTATGACTCATGCCCAGGATCTTAAAAACACAATAGGTCTTGCAGCTCTGGACATTGCCTGCCGTACACCAAGCCCAGGTTCAACAAGGTTATAACAGGACTAATCCTTTAAACAGGGCAGTGGTCCCACTTAGCACTCAGCACAAGTGGCCATCCCTTTGAGAAGGGCAATGGCTCTTGGTAAACAACTTAAGGGGCCCTCCCTTTGAGAAGGGCAGTGGCCCTGGTAAACAACTTAACAGCCAGGGAAGGGCGGCCACAGGAGGAGAACAAAAACAAAATGGAGCATGGGGACAGCTGTAAGAAACAAAATGGAATAGGGGGATAGCTGTAACAGACAAATCTAAACTCAATATATTATTATTTCTAGGACACTAGTCTGCCAGCAGAATTGTAACAGAGACTAAAATTCCTTACTAGAGCTTCAGCTCACTTTCATTACATCCTGGACTCAGTAATTGAAATAGAAAAGGTAATCCTGACTTGCTTTTGACTGATGAACAGATGATGATTCTGGAAACTGGTTCCATCCCTTAAACAGGGAACATATTTCAGAAGTACCTACTAGTTCTCTCCCAAATCAAGTGCTCTCACCTTCCAAATCCCTCGATCTCCTTAGTCATTCCTATGCACTTCTCTACATTAGAGAGAGATTAAACAAGGCAGGCAGATGATCTGCAGCATCCTCAGCTCTTGGTTATCTAAAATGGATTTCTCCTGAGACCTCCATTAGAAGGCACATATTCTTAAAGGGCAGATTTCCATTCTTCAACAGTGTGGTTACTATCCCTTGCATAGATTTGTCATGTAATTTGAATGCTGTCCTACATGGAATGACACTATTCCTATAGTCTCATCTTTTACAGCACTCCTGGGATTTCTAGGAGTCTCTCTGTTTGCCATCAGGTCCTCTTTAGACCAATTTGCAGGCTGACATCAGAGGACTGCTGTTCTTTCTCTTGCTCTCTCCAACTAATAATATTTAAAGCCATCTATTTCACTTTGCATTTGACATGAAGGCAAGCAAGTACATTTTAAAAATCACCAGTTGGGTAAGTAATAAAAGCTTTGCATCATTAAATTCATACACATTTTCCTTAATCTTTGCCAAGTTATGTCTAAGCGTGGAAGGATTCTATATATATCGGTAAATGTCGGTAAACGTTGATTTCACAGTACACATACACACTGACAAAAAATATTTCCAGTAATGATAATAGAAATTTATAGATAGATAAAGTAAGAAAAATGCTGGTTGTGAATTTATTAGAGTTTGATTTAAGGATATTTACTTTGTATATTTTTACATTTGATCTTGACCCCTCCCCCTCATAATTTCACACAACTGTGAACATGTAAATTGATAAAAATAAAAAAGTTTACAAATAAACATCCATATTATCCATCCAAATTACTTAGAAAAACTAAAATCTGCCACGCCTAGTTATGTGCAATAAAACAATTTGACTGTCCTTGACCAACCTAATCATTGACGATCAGAGTAGTGTAAGATATCCCTCAGATACAGTCTGATTACATTATACAGAAAGATTACATTAAATGCTTCCTGTGTTTTTGGCTGGGACAGCTGCTAACCGTGCCGATATAATCAAAGGTTCCATTAAGGTGTCTGCCTTCCCCATTCTATTTATCAGTAAGATTTTATGCAAATTCTTTATAAGATCTCTTGACAGCTCACATTATTCAAGACTAAGCTTAATAAGTTTATGGAGGGGAGGGTATAATGGGATAGCCTAAATTTTGGCAATGAATTGGTCTTTGACTATTAGTGGTAAATATGCCCAATGGCTTGTGATGGGATGTTAGATGGGGTGGGGTGTGGCCTGCGTTGTGCAGGAGGTCAAACTAGATGATCGTAATGGTCCCTTCTGACCTTAAAGTTTATGATTTACTGTTTTCTTTTGCCTGCATTTGCATGCCATGTAAGCCCGGGAGCCTACACCACAGTGACCCACATTCCAAACCAAAATCTATTTAAACGCAAGGCCACTGACTGTATCAGTCATAATGATTTTATATGGGACTTTAAAAAGATAGGCTTGTTTAGTGCAGAAAAATTTGTCAGATGTTCACAGCCTGAATTTCTGTGTTTAATTAGTCAGAGTAGTATACTTATATAAAACATTACTGGAAAATGCAAGTGCGCGCACACACACACACTTTTCTTGATTTTTATTTTTAGATGCTTTTATAAAAACAAGCCATCCCAGATGTGAAACAGGTCCTCTCATTTGGTGTTCACTGCTTAAACATTTGCAGTTAATTAGTTTATATTAATATAGCGCTGATTAGCCAAATAAAACAGCATATCTCCCTCTCTCATTCTGGGGTGGGGAGGTAAGATTTTTCTTAAAAGGACCTGCTGCACTTGTCTTACAGATATTCCTGTTTAATGTAAAGTGACCTAATTCAGAAAAAAGACCCATAATTACATACTTATTTCAGACTTTAAAGGATCAAATGATTTGTTAGAGAGACAAGGTGGGTGAAGTAATATCTTTTATTGAACCAGCTTCTGGGGCTGAGAGAGACAAGCTTTTGAGCTTACAAAGAGTTCTGAAGAAGAGCTTGTGTAAACTCGAAACTTGTCTCTCTCACCACCAGAAGTTGGTCCAATAAAAGATATTACCTCCCCCTCCTTGTCTCTCTGATATCCTTGGATGAACATGGATACAACAACACAGCATATATGATTTGTTGTGACTGTTTCTGGTTTACAACTGAGCAAAATCTCAGTGCATTTTTTTCCTTAAGTAGAACCTTCCATAATTATCATCCATAATCAGCAGGTGATGAATAAGAATAGTGCTTAGGACTTACATAGTGCTTTACAAAGGCTGGGACAAATTCACCCTAGGGTTTTATGAAGGTAAATAGTAGTGAAGGACCAAAGAATTAGAAGGTCTGATGAAGGGGAGATTATAACTGCACAGAGGGCCAGTGCCTAACTTGCACTGGAGTGGAGGGGAGAGATATAGGGACCAGCACAGTCCAAAAAGTGGACAGGGCTACTTAAAAAAGGGCTGTGGCCTGGGGAGCAGGAGTGCATTGATTCACTCCTTTCCTTCAGCAGACTCCCCTGGTAGGGCACTTATGACATTTTGGCCATAAACTAAAGCTGCTGTAGCCAGAGAGAACCCTGAGGGAAGACAGTGATGGTGAACCCACCTCCATTCCCTCACAGTGACGCTCCCCTGTAGCAAAAGGTGCTTGATGGTGCAAGGAAGTGTAACACACACCTCCCAGCATTACGGGTCTGATTCCACCCCACTGATGTCATCAGGAGTTTCTCCATTGATTTCAGTGGGAGCTGGAGCAGGTCCTATCATCACTGAATCTGTCCCACTAACTGAATCTCACAATGCTCCTGTGAGATATGTATGATTATTTACATTTTACAAGCAGAAGAGTGGAGGCAGACAAGTTAAATGACTTGCCCAAGGTCACAGAAAGAGTCATGGTCAGAACTGGAATGTAGGAGTTAGTTGCCAGTTTGTATGGAAATCACCAATCCCTCACCCTGTCAAACAGCAAATATAGGGGGAAGTTATTTGCCCAATGAGCTCTGGCACCACCTTGAATTCTTGATTGTCTAACAGGACTTGCAGTCTGACTGTTCACATGCTTCTAACACCCATAACATATATAGGCTGACAGGGCATGCAATAGGAGTGGGATTTAGATAGCTAATGTTAAAAAGAATTGTCAAACACAACACTGAAAGGGCATACATCACATAAAATATCTGTTGATTAAGTAATAGCCATCTCCTCATGTATATACTCTATTTTAACATGCACATTTTAAATGAGATTGTACCAGTCTGTGCACATTTTTTCTCTCAAAGACTCATTATTACCATAATTTGTTCCACAGTAAAATCAAATATTCTCTAATGTTTTTGATGTCAAAATGACAGGGGGTGAAATACTATTTTAGCGCCACAGCAAATTCCATTAAATGCCAGCAGAGTTTAAAGTCTTGTTGTGTATCTCAAATTCCCATTTTTAATTAGCTCTCTGGTATCCTTATTTTCCACCCAGGGTAGGAATTCTTTACAGCCAAACCACTGTGGCATAAGCGCAGAACTTGTTCACGGAGCATGGCTGGATTAGATAAATATAAAACTGCTGTATGTAGTTGTGGACAAAATAAAGCATCTAACATGCTGGTCTCCCTTCCCAATAATCTTTCAGTCTATTGCAATTTGAAAATGATGCTTTTCCTTTCCTGTCCTAAACTGTTGTGTAGGACCATGGGTACAGCTAAACAGTTGCTTTGTTCTACCCCACAGGGGCTGTTTTTCAGTTATAACTCAGTGATCAAATTTGAGTGACTGAGATCTGTAAGGATGACATATTTTTGCCACTGAAGACTGGGTTGCACAGTACTGGACTGCCATAAGAACCATTCAGACCTGCTAGGAGAGGAACGATCCACAAACAGTATGGAAAAGATGGTGACAATGAGAAGAATTTACTTACAGTGCTTTATACTTCATATATTGGACCTGGCTGCAACCTCATTTATGATCTTAGCACAATGAAGTCACACCAGTAAAATCAGATTCAAGGTCTATATTGCTAAATTATCCTAATCCATTTTTATTTGCAAATATATAGTCCTTGCAGAGGGCTCACAGATTTAAGGAGTTTACGGCCAGAAGGGACCATTAGATCATTTAATCTGACCTCCTGTATAACACAAGCCATAGAATTTTATCCAGTTAACCCTGTAGTGAGCCCAGGACCTTGTGTTTGGCTAAAGCATATCTTCCAGAAAGGTATCCAGTCTTGATACGAAGACATTAATGGATGGAGTCTCCACCACTTCCCTGGCTCGTTTATCTGGCTTCTGCTTACAGCTGCTAGTCTGCACATAAATTGATCTTCTGTAGCAAAAGCAGCATGATTTTGACTTGCACACTCAAATTAATAGCAAAAGTTTCTCCACACCAAGCCTTTGAAAGAATTCTCATTCCTGCTTTACAGCACAGCATAGATGCTTCTCTCCCTCCAACTCATCTTATGTTCCTCTCATAAAGGTTTTACTCTCAGCCCCAGCTGTATTTTTGACACCCCATCCCAAATACTTAAATGCTAAAAAGTCCAAGCATGCTGAGAGTTAAATAGGGCAACTCCTCCTTAGCTAAACAAATTGGCCTTGAGCTAGTTTGGTCGCTAGAGCTGCCTTCCAACTAGACAAGACCCTAAACTAGAATTTAAGATGCAAATGCAACAGCTCCCAATAAAGGTTATCAGCTGGGCTAAAACTCAGCCAGCATGTTACCCACTCTCCCTGCAAGTTGCCCAACTTTAGCTGTAGGACCTATCCCTTTGGTGCTGCGGGTCCTAACTGTGTCCTGTCTGCTTCCAATTGCTAGTGCACATAATGGATAAGAACAAACATTTACTAATGGAGTTACTAATGGTGCTAGTCTTGTTGGTGATGAAGGTTCCTGAGCTCTAGTCCCTCTGATTACCTGCTGGGGTCATTACAAACACCCCCAGATTTTGGAGATGGGTAGGCTGGAATTGGAACCTGAATTCCCTGTCTTGGATCTCTATTAAAGGGGGAGGAGAAAGGGGGAGGACCTACTGGCCAAACACCAGGGAGGGGCACAGCTGTTGTGGAGGCTACAGCTGTACTGAAGCTGTGATAGTGACCATGGAACTGGCTGGATCTCTGTGACTGCGCGTAGTCTATAGTTAGAGGTTAAATCTGAAAACCTATTAGATTTCTTTAAAAATATGGTCTGTACCCAAAGCCCTGGAGTGCTGTATGGGCTAAAGCTGTGAGCTGTGCATATAGCTAACTGTGTGCAGTTGTTTGCACTTAAACCAAAGACCTAATGCCCTCAGTCTGCCTTCTGTGAACGTCAGTTCAACTGTTCCAAATGGCAATTTCTTTTACATTATCGTGCAGCATGCTGAGGATCATCTGGAAAGGATAATAATTACCTCAGAGTAAACAGTGCAGGTGGAACTCTCCACCTTGTGCTTATTTTGTCTTATTCAATATGTATCATTTTTATTAAAATCATTTCCAGAAACACAATAATTGCATTCTGCTTTCATTTTATTTAAACTGTCACATAATGCAGAACCTGGAGAGATTATTTTTATTGAGCCCTGATCACCCTGGGTGAGAAAGGAAGTGTGAATGGACTCCCTCCTCCAGAGCAATACTCATATGCTGCGTACGAGTTTGTAGGCCCTGATATGCCATTAAGGAAAACAGATCTGTCCTTTACAAGCTTGGCTGTGCTCAGGGTTGAGGTAAGCAAAGACTGACACTTGACTCAGCCTCTCTAAATAAATAAAAGCTTGCTAAATGCATCACAGTCAACAAAACCATGCAGCTAAACGGAGAGAATTATTGCAGAGAGAGCAAAGAGGAAACAGACATGTATATCTGTAAAATGCCATCTTAACAAGGAGAGAGCAAGAGTTATAAGATCACTCACCTAAATACCTCCCAGGATGTCTTCTCTGATTAAGGATTTGTGAGAGTTATTGAGTTTTGAATTAAATGCACTTTAATAAAACAGTAGAATGTTCTTATCGGATTGCACTTGTATTGATTGTGTTAAAGAGGTCTATCCTCTGATCAAGGTCAGTGATTTTACATAAACTCACTAGGTACGTAGAATCACTCTTTGTATTTAGGATTCCTATAGTCTAGCCTCGTTGTTAGATTTTAATATTTATTTGTGACACTTAGGAGCAAATATACAATTCTCTCTCTCTCTCCTCCGCCACCCCACCCCTTATTCCAATTACAAGATATGTCAGATTTCTTTTCTTTTAACAGTACTGACATAGAATTTTAGAACTCAGTCATCCTGCAAATAATTATTATTAAGTGAATTGCTGCCATAGCTGGTCCCATTAACTTCAACAGGACTACTCATGATAGTAAGCGCTATGTTTGGGAGCAAGCATTTGCAAGACAGAGACCTCTCACAAAACTGGATGACTGGGTAACAAAATGGCAGATGAAATTCAATGTTGATAAATGCAAAGTAATCCACATTGGAAAACATAATCCCAACTATACATATGAAGTGAGGGGCGGGGGGTCTAAATTAGCTGTTATCACTCAAGAGAGAGATCTGGAGTCATTGTGGATAGTTCTCTGAAAAGATCCACAAAATGTGCAGCAGCAACCAAAAAAGCAAACGGAATGTTGGGAATCATTAGGAAACGGATAGATAATAAGACAGAAAATATTATATTGCCTCTATATAAATTCATGGTATGCCCACGTCTTGAATACTGTGTGTAGCTGTGGTGCCCTATTTCAGAAAAAAATATATTAAAATTGGAAAAGGTAAAGGAAAGAACAACAAAATTACTAGGGGTATGGAACAGCTTCTATGTGAGGAGAGATTAATAAGACTTTTCAGCTTGGAAAAGAGATGACTAAGGGGGGATATGACAGAGATCTATAAAATCATGACTGATGCAGAGAAAGTAAATAAGGAAGTGTTCTTTACTCCTTCTCATAACACAAGAACTAGGTGTCACCCAATGAAATTAATAGGCAACAGGTTTAAAACAAACAGAAGGAAGTATTTCTTCACATAAAGCACAGTCAACCTGTGGAACTCTTTTCCAGAGGATGTTGTGAAGGCCAATACAATAACAGGTTAAAAAAGATATAGATAAGTTCATGAAGGATAGATTGATCAACGACTATTAGCCAGGATGATCAGAGATGCAACCCTATTCTCTGGGTGTCTCTAATCTCTGATTTCCAGATGTAGGGACTGGACGACAGGGAAGGGATCACTTGATAATTGCCATGTTCTGTTCATTCCCTCTGAAGCATCTGGCATTGGCCACTGATGGAAGACAGAACACTTAGGTAAATGGTCTGACCCTGTGTAGTTGTTCTTAGGTTCTTATTTTGCCTAGCACAGATACTTTCTAAAATGATCTACAGACTTAAAGAAACATTGATTGCTCAAAACTTGTATATATTTCATATAACCAAGTTCCTTTAGTTAAATAAAATTAAGTGCTTAACATTTTCATAATATAATCTACAGATTAGACTCTCAGATGGTATGAATCAGTATTGCTCCATTGACTTCAGTAGAGCTATGTCTGTTTATTACTGCAGTCTACAAATCCAGGAGGCTTCTGGGCAGTAAAATAATTTTCCTGAGAGAGACAGAGAGTGTGTGTGAGAGTGAGTGAGTTTGTGTGTGTGCACGTGTGCGTGTATACAAAGAGAGACAGACAGATACACCTTTTTGTTTGTTTACTTACTGCCCAGTTTGGTTCTGCTACCAAGCTGCAGACACATGACATTGGGGCCAGACCCCATTTAGCCAGAAGCAAAGGCTGACAGTTCCAAAGAGAGTGATCCACAGCGGATGATGGATCAGCCTAGCCACCTTCTGCCTCATCCAGGAGTGAGATCTAGGCCCTTCATAAGACGGCCAGACCAGAGAGCTACCAAGAAGGCAAGAGGTCCTGGGGCTACTGCTACAGCCAACAGGCTTCTTCTTTGTATGGAGCCACCACTCCACAATCAGCAGCAAGAAAGGGCCAGTCCAGAGGCCAATCTGGCTAGGGATCTGGGAAGAAATTCTACCCTGCTTCCTATTGTTCTCTCTCCTCCCATTGAAGGATGGCGGTGCCATTCAAGTAAGGACTTCAGGGCCATGCTGGGGAGGGAACAAGGCAAGAGAATTCTCTCTTGCCATCATTGGGCCATCAGTGCTAAGTAAAGGCATGCTCTTTGGGGAAGAGCCCTGCCCTTTCCTCAGATAGCTGCAGCTCAGCATATTGCCACACAGCATGGAGCTTCATGTGGATCACTACACCAGCTTCCACCTGCCTATTTTCCACTCTTGGTGCTTGCAAGTGCAGAACAAAGACTGAGCAGGCAACAAGGTGCCTGTGTGCGTTTGTCCTACTTCTGATGTTTTGGTGAGAGATAGAGGCTAGAAGGAGATACAGGGGGAATGGGCAGGTCAAGAAAAATCCCAAGACGCCAGTTTAAACCTCAGACAAGAATGAACTTTCATGTCTGAGAGCTGGTGGTCAGCCAAGTTTCCCTAGCATAGCATTTGCATTTGCCTCACATGAATGCTCCTCAGTCCATAATCAGGCAGACATAGTATGGCTTTTGCTTCAACTTTAGGGAAAAGAAAAATTCATTCTTTGACAGTTGGCAAGTAGATTTTCCTCCTCCGCTTCCTAGCCATTGAGATGTGTGATCCCCATTTTTGCTATTTCATCAACTTAACTTTCTTGTTTCTTCCCTCCCCACCAGTTAATCCAATACAACCAAGAAGCCTCAGGGGTCCTGAACAAGCTCAATTGCCCAGTTTCTCTAGAGTAGCAGTTACTACGCCTAATACATGAAAGATTCATTGTGTAAAACCAGGCAGGAACAGTCTTTTACTGCTGCTCATCAAGGGTTTTGATTGTCTCACATATGGGGACAAGGAACAAAAAAGAGGCCTCTTGAGATGGGTGAGATAGTCAATTTACAGAGGACCATGACTTAATATCAACCCTGAACACAAGAGGAGGTGAGGCAGAACCTTTACAGAAGCCTATGCTTTGACACAGCTCACTAAACAAAAGGTGGTGAGCAAGTGATCTCACAGAAGTTTGTGCTTTGACACCAGCAGCCTTTGCAGTCTGGGGTCTTTCATCCAGTCTCATTTTTTTTCCTAACAAAAAGTAGGAGCTGCAGGAATGATGTGTAAAAGTAAATCAACCAAGCAAGAGAGGGAAAAGCCCAACCTTCACTATATCCTCTGGGTAGAATGACTACATCTATGATGCCTTAAAGAGAATTAGACCACAACAGCTGCCAAAGTACTTTGTTTGGAAGAGCATTAGCCCTGCATTAAATGCTTGGTTTTGGCAAACATCTCCTCTTTCCCTCAACATCTAAGGGTATATCTGCACCGCAATAAAAGACTTGTGGCACAGCTGTGACTGGTCCAGGTCAGTTGACTCAGACTTGTATGGATTAGCTCCAGAACCTGGGCTCTGAGACTTGGTGCCGCATGTTTTTTATCACAGCGTACATATACCCTAAAGGTCCCTGGATTCAATGCTTGGTTCTGGCAAATCTCTCTTCTTTCCCTCAACTTCTTTTCATTAGGAGTGGATCTTTTTTCAGTGATGACAGCTTCTCCCTTTCATCAGTTATCCCTTAGGTATCAGAACAGTTATGAGAGCTTGTCTGTCCTGGGAGTGACATCTGGGTCACTGGACGGAAAATCAGGAATCCTTGCTGAAACATCATATTGACTGAAACATTGCTTTCAACTGAGTCTTCATTCTAGTTTGGCATCATCTTCTGCTTGTGAGTATGGCGTGAGCAAATGCCAATACATTTTTTCCTCCCTAATTTCCAAGGAGGACCAGTCGGAAGTTTTATCTGCACTTAATTCAAATATGGTTTGCTCTAAAAGGGTGAGAACACCACTATTGAAAAACAAGTAATTCTTCCAAGTTCCCTAACTGCAAATACTCTTCTCTGGTGAGGGGCAAACTTGACAAAACCCACACAATTCCATTTCCCTATTGCTAGGGCCCCACAGCAAACCATTCCAAACATGCTTAATTGACACTGAACTAAAATGAGGTTATTTTTTCAAAAAACTGGCAAAGTTCTGAGTTCAACTGTGCTCTCTTCCATGACCGATTTCACTTGGACAATTTCCCACTAAGTTAACACAAAACCCAAAGACATCCTCCTTTTCACAACCCTACTAGAAGTCCATGGGTCTCTTGGCTCCCAGTTTCCTGAGTCCCAAAGAGCAGCTGTGGGTAATGATGGAGGATGAAGTGTGAATCAACCCTGATTTTTAGAAATCACAATAAGAAGCTTCCAATTTTCATTATATATTCAAATTCAAAGCTGTCTTCACAAGGAAGAGGGCTAAAGACATTTTTTTAAATGCACAACAAGATGACATTAACATTTTGTCACCCCCCAAAAATCATACTTCAGATGCCTTGTTTTGACTTTGTACCTTGGTGATGCTTACCTAATGGTTATAAACCTCAAAACTTGTATCCTGTCTGCACACAGATTATGTATTGATTTAACTATTTCTGCTCGGGGTGCAATGTTTAAAATAGATACAAACGCTATTGAGCATACAGTTATACTAGTGTAGCGTATCCCCCTATAGTTATACCTTTATGCTGGTATAATTGCATCTATACGAAGGGATTGTAATACCTTAACTATACGAGTTTCAAACCGCTAGTTAAAGCAGTACAAAGCTTGTGTGTCTTGGGAAAATATTTTTGCTCTTCAAACATTCTAATCAAAGGATCGATACTGCCCCATTGAAATCAGTGGGAGTTTTACCCCCACGTTGTTTTATAAAGTTCTCCCAGCTACAGGAGTAAGCCAACAACCACTTGTGGTGTAAACAGCCTCTCATAGCAAAGAAAATGAAAATAACACCACTGATTAAAGCCAAACTTCTATAATTGTCTCTCCTACAAACCCATTAACACCTCATTAACACTACCACATGCCTACAAAAGAAATGGAGTTTGGGAACAGCTCAGGCACAAAGTAAACAAATGATAAACAGAATTGCTGCTTATTTTTGTCAGAAATAGTTGCTCCCTGGTTACACAGGTTATGTTCCTATCATCTAGAAAAGCAGAAATGAATGAGATTTCACATTCTCACAATGCAGTGAAGAAACGTTTCTTATACCATGAGATCATAACTCAGAATAAGGAAAAGATGATAAAAAACAACAAATGGAAAACAGGGTTTTTTTTTAAATATAGTAGATTGATAAGGGTTGTAAAGAAAATTGATTTTTAATCAGACAATAGGCAATGATTTTAAGAATACAAAACAAATTAAAATAAAAAATGAACATGTTAGAGCAAAATGAAAACTAGTAAATATACAAGGTTTAAAGGCAAACTAAAATAGGGATAGATTGTGCAGTTAGGCTCAGTCCTGAATATGGAACACCAGGAAATAGTTGTGTCTCAGAGTCATCTTAGAATCTCAATTCCTCTGGAGTTTCCATTTTCCACAGCAGGGATCTTGCATCAGCCATTTACAAGACACAATGTATTCTGCCCTTTGCATCCAGTCACCTCTGCTGGGGCACAGTATGGGCATGAGTGGGGAAAGGAGAAAGAGGCAGAGTCATGACAGTGACTGCTCTAATTCCCCGAGTCCCCTCCCAGCAAAGCCCCTGCTTGTCTCTCTCTCCCTGGACCCAGGATCCAGGCAGGTCTACTGCAAGCCTAAGGTGGCTGAGGAAAGATGGTCCAGTAGTTATAACACAAAGCTAGGACTTGAGAGACCTGTGTTCATTTCCTTGCTCTATCCCAGATTTCATGTATGACCTTAGGTCATACATAAAGTACAGTACAGTTCCTGCTCTGTAAAATGTGACTAATAGCCCTTCCCTACCTCACAGAGGTGCTGTGGAATAAATACATTAAAGACCGTGAAGGGCTTTGAGACATGGTGCCAACTGCATGAGTGGAGCACCCACAGAAAAAAAATTATTGGGTGCTCAGCATTCACCTGCTTGGAGGCAGAGCAGAGGCCTTGGAGGAAAGGGTGTGGTCTCAGGGTGAAGCAACCACCCAGATAGAAGAATCATAGAAGATTAGAGTTGGAAAGGACCTTAGGAGGTCATCTAGCCCACCCTGCTGCTTGAAGCAGGACCAATCCCCAGACAGATTATTACCCTGATTCCTAAATAGCCCCCTCAGGGACTGAATTCATAACCCTGGGTTTAGCAGGCCAATGCTCAAACCATCAAGCTATCCCTCCCCTCCTAAAATCAGTACATGTGCCTGTGCCTCGAGATCTACTGATAAAGAGTATTATATAAGAGACAAGTTATTACTGCCCTGCACAGTCAGTGTAAGACCAGGGCACAACCTGTTTGTGAACAGGCAAAAGACAAGTCGAGAACCTTACATCACCACATTTTGCTTGTTTGTTGATTTTCCAGTGTTCTGTCATTTTTGTCTTGTCTTTTTAGGTTTCAGTCCTGCAGCCAATAGTGAGACTATTCCTGGGAGTAAAGTTACACATATCTAGGCCTTGTTTACATGCAGAAGTTGTGCTAATTTAACGTAAAAACTTTTTAAACCCAATTTAGTTAAACTGGAGTAAACCCTCACACACTTATTTCAGTTTTGGAATGGCTTATTTTGGTTTAGTTTAAACTGCACCCTAATCAACTTAAGCCAAAGCAAACGAAATGTGGTTAAAGAGTGTCCACACCAGTTCAGGTAAATCAGTTCAAAACTCACACCTTAAGTTAAACTGGCGCAACCTTCCTGTGTACATAAGCACTTAGACGCCAAGCTCTTTCAGGAAGGGACCATTTCTTCCTCTGGGCTCATATAGTGCTTAGAGCAATGAAGACCTAACCCTGACTAGAGCATTTGAGTGGTACCACAATATAAATAATAAATAACAGCGACGGAGTGTGTCCCATTAGACAGGGAACTAGATTAGTGATTCAAGAAATCTAGGCTCTGTTTCTGGCTCTCCAACAGGTCTGCTGTGTAACCTCAGACAAGTCACTTTCCCTCTTGCTATGTGTCTGATTCATCTATTTAGATGACAAGTTCTCTGGGATAGGAATTGTTTCTTACCATGTGTTAGTAGGCAGCCTTGCATAGTGGGGCTCCAATTTCATCTGGGCCTTTTAGGTTCTACTGTAAAACAAATAGCAATGATTAAAATAAATAATCACAAGAGTACATCATGTTTTCTTAACAAAGGAATGTAACTTTTGTAATTGTGCATGTGCATGGCAGAGAGAGAAAAGAAGCTAACGGTTGCATGCCTGCATTTTCAGGCTTGTGTCACGCTCTAAAATCACATCCAGATGGCAACAAAAAAATCACAGCCTCAAAGCAGCTGATGAAAGACAGTTGCACTAGCTGGTGCGATTCTTGGTGCCAGCTATACATTGGGAACGAATGTGGGAAGAGCATGCAGAACGGCAGAGATTTTGCACCAGTTTACAGTGTACAGATGGGGGTTCTGGGAGGCTTTACAGTGCATGACTACTTTCCCTATTTCTTCAGTATCAACTGTAGGACCCACTGCCAAGCTGGAATCCACGCTGGGATCAGAGAACTCTCATAATTTTTAAGAGACAGTTGTAATTTGTCGCTAATTTACTTTAAACATATGTAAATGTTTAGGGGGGAAGTGGGAGGAAAGCTTGGTTATGCAAAATGCACAGCATTAGGGGTACTGATCATTGAACATGTCACTTCCACTGGAATAGCAGCACCCCATAGGTAACATGCCTTGTACATTAAGCAGTAATAGAGGTGCAGGTTGTTTAGCAGACCATCTATGTGGAGATACAGTGCACTGGCTAATAAATTGGTAAAACAAATCATGTCCTTCAGTCTACAGTACATGTCTGTTGTTTGCCACCCAAAGAGGATTTGAAAAAACAAAACTGCTCTCCCGCTTATTTGAAACAGAGATGAGCTACACTTGAAACAATTTATGTGAAAATCTCTGAGCTGTGGATCTTCAGATAAAATAGGAGCCAGATGCAAACCACCAGAGCTTCCAAAAGTTGGAGGATGACATTTTGCAAAAACATCCAACATTTTTCCATCTTTAGTCCTGCCTCTCACCTCTGATCCTTCCTTTTGTCATCTAAGCCAGGGCAGCCCCCACACCATCCTTCCCGTCCTGCCATTCAAAGCATCCCACTTCCAAAGTTTAAATTATTTGCATAGCATAAACCACATAATAATCCTTTTTTAATTATGCACTTTCTATATGTCACACTCGCTTTTTCACATCACTGCACAGAACAATAATAAGGATATAAATGGGCAATTTAAAAATATTTTATTTAATTAGAGCTGATTTGGATGTCCACAGAAGAGCTGGTTGAAAAAATGTTTGCAGAAAAGTCTCTCCTTTTCCATAAAAAATGTCAAATTTTGAATTTTTTCAACTAGTTACAGAGCTGCTCAAAATACAGGCATTCTTTTGCTAAAAAAAATTTATGTTTTTAATTGAAAATTTTGAATTTTTTGACTAGCTGTAGTCTGCAAGAAGGGGATTCTTGGGAAAGGTGTGGAACTCATTTTTTCTTACTTGTGAGCACAAGCTGGAAGCATGGTATACACACCTTTATTATACAGGCTTTGAGCATGTAAAAAACATATAATTCCGAGATTGTTAAACCACAAAATTCAAATCTGGATCCAGATTGAAACCCCAAATTTCAGAAGTGTTTGGGTTTGAAGTCTTGGTTAAGTTCATATAAGAAAAGAGTCTAGTTGCAAAATTTGGATCCAGGTTCAGATTTCAAATGCTCCAGGTCATTTCTACAACAATACAATATAACAACATGTATTTTTTTCCTTCAGCGAGGGTAACATTGGAGCTGTGAGATAGTGAGAATTGGTCACATGAAAAATACAAAAATAGTTATATTTCTACATGAGTAACAGGCAAAAATTGTTAAAATAGACAGCTAGATCCTCAGCTGGTGTAAACTGCCATAGCTCCTTTGAAGGCAGGGAAATATACCACTTGGTGCCCTGGCCCATATACTGTTAAAGGGACACTGACAACTTATAGCAATACTTACTATTATTACAAGAAAGAATACAAGGTTACTATATTATTCTAATAAGATTACTATAATTGAAAGAGATTTAAGAAAATACCTTTTTCCTCTACTTTTACCAGTTTGAATTCACATTTGACGCTAGTTAATGCAGGGGTCAGCAACCTTTCAGCAGTGGTGTGCCAAGTCTTCATGTATACACTCTAATTTAAAGCTTCGCATGCCCATAATTCATTTTTTAGAGGGTCTCTTTAAGTCTCTAATATATAGCCAAACTACTGTTATATGTAAAGTAAACAAGGTTTTCAAAATCTTTCAGCAGCTTTATTTAAAAATAAATTAAAATGCAGATCTTATTAGTTTAGTGTGATCCTTGCCCTTGCTTTTCCTTGCTGAGTTTTCCAATGTCTGGTGGCATGTTTTTGGATACTTTAAGCTGCACACAGGCTTCTGAGTGATCAGTTGTTAACGGGCTGAAATTCCAGATCAGCAGCTGAGGTAAATGGAGTTGGTGGCTGGTAGGGCTGAGCAGGGCCGGAGGCCTGCACTGGAACTCCAACCAGAAGCAAGGTGAGTGGACCAGCCGCGGGACCCTGGCTGGCAAGGGGCCAGCAGCCGGACCCCAGAGCGGCAGCAGGCTGAGCAAGTCAGCGCTCCCAGCTCTGGGGTTTCAGCCGCTGGCTCCTGCTAGCCGGGGTCTCAGCCCGCTGCCAGCCTGGGGTTCCTTCACCCAGGCCAGCAGCGGGCGCTGAGAGGAATCGGCAGTGGGATCCCGGCTGGCAAGGGACCAGCAGCAGGAACTCCAGAGTGGAGGCAGGCTGAGTGGCTCAGCCCGCACCGCGTGCCAACAAAAATTGTCTCGCGTGCCACCTTTGGCACATGTGCCATAGTTTGCTGACCCATGAGTTAGTGTTTAGTCAATTTCATGGTTTCCCCTCTATTGTCAGACAGTCACTTCCCCTGTTTGTGCAGGTCTCCCACACAGCAACAAAGGAGTGCAAAAATATTTTGAAAATATTCAAATTGTGATTATAAAAGCACAAAAATTGGCAGGGCGGCTCAAAAGAGCAGCCATACTTGTAACTATTTTAATTTCATTTTGTTTAAAAAAATGACCATGTTGACTTTGTCTTTCAGAGACATCTGTGGGTGGGTTTCTCTGAGTCACAGCATCTGACATTTTAATATAATAAATTATTGCACATCGGTATAGCTGTCTGCAAAACTAAAATAACTCCTCTTAAATGTATATAGTACGTTTGCTGAAAACAATTATTAAGATACAGACCTAAGAGAGAAGAGAACTTAATCACAGAAAAAGTTTAATGACTAAATCCAAAGTACTGAACAGGAAATACTCAGGTTTTGGCCACAAGTCCACAGATCTATTGCACGATTATCAAAATAAAATTTAATGCAATTGTACAAGACTCAAAAATATAGTATTCCCCAGACACATCTAAATTTGTAGCGGATGGCATATTGGATTTTTGAGAAATAATGTGGTAGATGATCATCATCAAAGACTACAATGCATAAAACCAAGGAGGTACAGTTTAAACTGCATGTGCAGTCTATGCTTTGGACACATTTGTGCCTTTAAGGCATAGCCAGGTGCTAGGAACAGAATAGTACAGAGCTGCACCACTCCACAGGGACAATAGGTAGAATTCCTTCCCTAGTTCTCTCTTACACAAGAGCAGCATGTCTGCTGTTACACCTCTTCAACAGGTGCAGGTCCATGTGCCCCTGGCCAGCTCAGCTGGCTGGTCGGTAGGGGAGGCAGAGCTTTGGCCCTGTCTCCTCTCTACCTCAATGAGGATTTGTTGCCTTTCAAGGAGATACAAAGAAAAGAGAATGCAGGGATTATATTTGTTCCCCACTCCTGTGTGAAGGCATAAAGGGGAGGGTTCTCCTTGTACTCTCCAGACTTTTCAAGCTCAGCATCTTTAATGATTTCTTAATATAGGCAGGGCTTCTGTACAAAATGTTGTATTTACATTTGGGGTGCTTAGTATGGCTCCTTCCTATCTCCTTTATGCTGCTGCCGTCCTCCTTTCAATAGCTTTGTCTCAGGGCCGAATTAAGACCTTTAGAGGCCCTAAGCACTGAAAAGATTATGGTGCTCCCACATATGTAATTCAAAATAAAAACAATACTATACTGTAAAATACAATTTTATTTTTTGAAATAGCACAAAACTTACATATATACTAAAATTAAAATAGCTTCTTTCTAGATTTTCTGATTGCAAAATTCTGGATAAGTTGACCGAAGCTGACTCGACAAAGCATGTCCACTTCCATAAACAACAGGGAAAGTGAATCAAGTCTGTCCTGACACGTTGTTCTGAGGGTTTTTTATTCTTTTCAGTTGAGAAAAAAAGCATTCTGCTGAGGAGTGAGTAATCATCAATGTTAGAAAAATACGTAGTGCGATCTCTACATTTGGAAATACACATTGTATTCTGCCTTTCAATATTGTGTCATGAAGATCAATGTGACTGAATTTCATTTTTCCTGTTTCATTAAACTTTGTGCACATATAATTGTGGAACTGCCGTACCTCTCCACAGAGATTCATGTTCAAGTCAACAGAGTATGAGTCAACTAGCTTTTGGGAATCTTGTGAATATTGTTCATCAGATAAGTCCATATAGTTTAGAAAAGAAAATCTACTTGATACTTCTTTGTACACTTCAGATCTCCTCTTCATATGAGCTTCAAGTGTATTAATTATAGCGTAGTAAATAGATACGTGAAATTTGTCTCTAGGATTCAATGCTGTTTCTGTTGCACTGCAATCGTTTGCTTGTTTTTTTCTGATTCGCTTGCGGGACTTGGCTTCTTTGTAGTTAGTATCAGGCAAGATATCAAAATATATGTCTTCAAATCTTTCGAAATCATTCCTCAAAGTGTGTAAGTGGTCTGCTAATGATTGACAGAGATCTGCACATGTTTTCAAATCCAATTCTTTTTCTTGGAGAGCGTGACTTGTGTGGTAAAAGTGTTGTAAAATTTCATTCCACATGGTCAACATGAATACAAACCCTAGTTCTTGCATCTTGTTTGCAAAGTTTTCTGCATTTTGTATAGTTTCTCCTTTTTGTGATTGATCGTCAGCTATACTTTCTAATGCATCCACAATCTTTGAGTAGGACTCCAGAATTGCACTTGTTGCCACTGTATGTGCCTCCCAGTGAGTATTAGATCTTTTCTTCTATTATTTACAGCATGAACAGGTTCAATCTCTGACACATCCATACCTTTGAGAACAATGTCTGTTTTACCACCAGGAATAAGATGATCAGTTACAGTCTCTGACACGTCCACATGTTCTGGAATGGTGTTTGTTTCACCAATAGAAGAAGGGTCAGACTCTGAAACACTTACAGGTTTTGGAACGATGCCTGTGCTACTGAGAGAAGATGTTGCTTCTGATGGATTTGATTTGAAAAAAAATGTCAGCTTTGGAAGATTTTGGAAAATTTCACTAGTTTTTTGTTTCTTGTCTTCCACCAGTTTACATTTCTGTACTCCACTTAGTTGGTTACGTTTCATCCTGCCCCTTATCTCAGTTATCTGAACTTAAAAAAAAAAAAAATTACACAACGTACACTATTTTTATATGTATATATATATGAAAGAAAAAAAGAATCAAGTACATATAACTCAGAAGAATATACCAATAATAAAACAAATTTATTGCAATACGTCACAGAATCTGATTTCCTTGCATTATTTCGATCTACGTTAGTAGGACGGCCCCCTGATTTAGGTGGGGATAAGTAATAAAAAGAGAACAGAAAAATGGGGGAAGAGCGTGTAGTGGAGTGTAAGGAAGTCTAACAAAGTTCTGATTTTTCCCATGATGACTACTTGGATGCTCTTTTTGAAATATCAAATATCAAATTTAAAAAAAAAACTCATTTTTTTTGGTGCCCCCTGTTTTGCTGGTGTCCTCAGCATGTGCTTAGTCTGCCTATTGGGTAAAACAACCCTGCTTTGTCTTGACCAGCTTGATCTGCAAACACACAAGAAACTTCCATACTTGAAGTTTTCATCATTAAAAAAAAGTAATTAGTCTGAATATACTTCTCAGAAAAGAGAGATACATCGCTAGGGGGTCTTTCTTGGTTGAAAAAAAAGGAGTATGAATAAATGGGTGAAAAAATTGTGTTCTGAACCTCTCTCATTCACTGAATATTGACCAAATAAAATAAGATGCACCTAACTGTGGGCTGTTTGCAGACTAGTTTGCCAGTCATTGTGTAAGTTCCTCTGTTTTCCTCAAGATGGATTCAGTTTTCAGATAATTTTATTGCAGCTTGAAAAGATGGTATAAGAAAATAGGGAGATGAAAATGATATCTGAAATTAGTAATTTTTTTAATGTTCCTCCCCCACTAATCTACAAATCTGATACTTTAAATCATGTTCCCAAATCAAATAAGTCCAGAGATTCGACATCGACTGGGTTTGAAGCAGGAATCTCTAGTGATCTGAGACTCACAGCTGTGGTTTCCTTTCCTTCCTTCAACTGTGAAGCAGCTTCATTAATTTGGATTTAGATTTCAGCCTCAGCTGCTGGTGGGAAAAAAAAACATGGCAGGCCTTGAAAAAATATACCCACCTGTGACGCTCTCCTCCAGGCACTGAGAACTGAAAGCCAGTGTTACAGTGTCACCCTCCTGCCTTAGTCAGCGTGAGCTTTGCTGGAGACTAGACTGTGCATCGGCTCCCTGCTACATCAATCTGTCTGCTTCACCAGGAAACTCCTCAAGACTCTGCCAGTCTTTACCTTGCCTTGCAAAAAACAATCAGTGAACCCTAGTTCTCCAGAGACATCTCTCTGTAGTGTCCAGTCCCTCTCACTGTACATTTACAGAAATGAAGTGTGCTGCCTCCAAAGGGCCTGTGCACACACCAGCCAGTTGGTTTAACTGAGGACTCACACTTAATTCACTGTAACAGCACTGAAATGGTCTATAGTAAAATTAAAAATAAGTTTATTTTAAAAGAACAGAAATGTAAGTGATACTAAGCAGATATAACAGAAACAGAAAATGGTTAGAAACAGACAAAATAAAACATACTTCCAGAGTCTAAGACTTAACTTTAGCAAGCTACAATTTTTTCATGTACTGCAAGCCTCCAGCAAGAGGATCCAGCATTCCTGGAATCAGAGGATGCTGTCCCCTCTGTCCCCTAAGTGATGGATAATTAATGGGTTTTCTCCCCTTCCCAGTAAAGTTTTGAAATGTATTCTTTGAAAAATAAATTCAGACAAAGTTCCTCTCCTCTTCAGAGGCGTAGACCCAGGCTGTTTTCCACATCTTCTGGTCAATTTACCTTTTTGATTGGCTTAATCACTTTGTTTACCTTAGATGTAAATGTACTTCCATGGTCTCTGGCCTCACTTTGCTCAGTTAACACTGGAAACAAAGGCAAACAGGCAAAACAATATTCATTTGTCTACAACAAACTCGTTTACCCTCTCTACTCAAATTGCTTGGCCTGAACATATTTTAGGAACATTTTCCAGCACACATACATAATCCTTTACACAGGAACCATATATTATGCAACAATATTAATGACCAGAGTGTCACTGATTTTTATATGAAACTTTCAAGACACTGTTTGGCTAGATAATGTGAAAACAGTGTGTTGGGTGTGCCCTTTGCCTGTTGGCATAAAGGGGCTCATAGGGTCACACCAATTTTGTCAGTGCTGCTTTGAAATAAAGCAGACACATACAACAGGAATTTAGGAAGAAATTTTTTTAATTGGCCATGTAACTTTCCTCCTTAAGCACACTGTTCTGCAACATAGCCCTCTTAGAATCTTAAATGTCTAGCAGCCCCTCACAATGGTCCCATTCACAGCTTCGCAGAGCAAAAGGCCTCTGTGATATCACAGACACAGGAACTTGGAAGTTACAGCATGTTCCCAAGGAAGGGCTGTACACCCACAGCTAGTTGGCAGAGGGAATGCAGTGCTTGGAGGATAGAACATAGCACAAATATGTTTTTTTGAAGCACGAAAAGAGAGATGCTATGCTTCCTCTATGTGTAGAGAATAAGCACTCTGATACACAGTCCTGACTAGATGCAGACTATTATGGGCTCGCCATCTCCCCATCCCCAGGTCACTGATGTTCATAAATGAATATGCAGTGATACTGTAGAGGCTGTTGACATTTTATGAGCTTTTGAAATCTGTCCCAGCAGGGAAGGTGAGGCATCACAAATGGTTTGCTTTTTTAAAAAAATATTATTTTTGTTTGTTTGGACAGGGACTCTGGGCAGAAAATATTTGCTGGAAAAAAAACAAAGAATAATTAGCTGATCACTATCCTTGAGAAGTGGTCATTTTCAATTATCTAAGGACAGTGCAGCTTTCTGCAGATGGCTGTTTCTGGCTGCAGGAAAAGGAAAAAAAACAAAGAAACTATTAAGAAAGGAGAGAAAATGAATTGTGAAGGTTTTAAATATCCATAGCTTTAATTAATAATGAATAATGATTATCTGTGGAAAAGCTTTTCTATTAAGGAAGTAGCTTGCCTGGCAGTTGGAGCAGTTTACACTGTGTGCATGTCTATACTGGAGCTGGAAGGTGTAGCCCTAGATACATCCTCAGTGTGGCTAGAACGTTCTGCTGCTCATGCTTCCATGACTATATTTTTATTGTTAGCAGACTAGCTCCATCACAGCTAGCGCAGGTAGATTGTCTTGAGCTGGGAATTATACCTTCCAACTCCAGTATGGACATACCATCCCTAGTACTGCCTCTGACTCACTGTGCGATGTGGGGCAAGTCACTTTACAGGAGCATTATGAGACTTGACTACTACTCTTTTTTTAATGAGAGAGATAAAGTAGGTGAGGCGTTAACATATTTTATTAGAGCCACTTCTGCTGGTGGAAGAGACAGGCTTTCGAGCTCCAAAGAGCTCTTCTTCAGATCTGGGGAAGGTAACCAGAGTGTCCGAGCTAAGTAAAAGTTGGGCAGATGATTAAGCATAAGGGGTTCACATATGCTATTCACCTGAATGCAGGGGACTGGACTAGATGATCTCTCAAGGTCCCTTTGATTCTATGCTGTAGGAGACCACGTAAAGTGAAGTGGCCAATTAAGAGTTATCAGGCAGGGGTCTTACAAATTGTTGCAATGAGCCAGAAAACCAGTGTCTCTATTGAGGCCAGGATTTTTAGTGTCTAGCATAGTTATGAATTTCAGTTCCCAAGCGTGTCTTTTGAAGGTGCATGCAGGTTTCCTTTGAGGACAAGAACTGAGAGTTCAGATATGAAGTGATTGCTTTGTGAAGTGTTCACCCACGGATGATGTGATATTTTTGTCTTTTATCATTTTTCTGTGTGAGTCCATTCAAGTGAACAATGATTGTCTGGTTTCACCTACATAGTTGTTGTTGGGGCATTTGATGAACTGGATGAGGTACGCCTAATTTATCCAAGGCTCTTGCTCCTTGGCCATAAATTATACACACAGAACATAATTAGCTCACATAAAATTCATTGCCCCCCTCAAAAGCCTATTTCTGCAAACATGCTTACAAAAATATATTGAAATTAAGTGGAAATATCAATTCCACATCTTCTTAAATGTCTTTGGATGACCTCTTGCTTGCTAACTAACTTGTTACAATGACAAGACTCCCACTGATTTCAATGGGCATTGGTTCTGATTCCTTTATCCACTATCTGAAAATTTGATAGTTCAATTTACACAAAAGAAATAACTCGGAAAGAAAAACCAGTTGTGCAGGCTGCAGAGAGGTGCCCCCCACCTCACTGGTTTGTGGGGATTTTGTTGTTGTTCATTGTAATTTAGATGATCAAAAAGGTATCTAGAAACACCGAGGGAGCCAACCGTACTGCAACTGGTAAGGCAAGGGAAGTGCTTCACAAAACTGGTACTGGGATACAGGGCCTTTTCAGATATCTGGTTCCTAACCATTATCAGAAGGGACCAAATGTCAGTGCCATCTGATGGTTGTTCAGAAGATTATATATGTGAAATTACATTTGACAGTCTCACGACAGTTCCTGGCAGTTAACTGTTGACATCTCTCTCTCACATACACACAAACCCACCATCACATTGGTACCTTATGTCAACAACAAAGCCAAGTATTGACATAAGAAAAGAGACTTGAACTTCTTTCTCTCTTTTTTGGAAGGTGGTTCCTCCAGGAGAGAGGTAAGATGGGCTAGCAGATCATTGTTTGCAAGCCAGACTGCCCATGCTGTACCTTATCTCTAGTAGAGTGTTAAGGTCTGCAGTGGTGTCACTCTGGACTTGTCATGAATAGAAAATGTATACTTTAAAGGAAGGGGTGTGTGAGAGAGGATAAACGGAAGGAAAGGGGAAAGTTACAAAGCATGAAATGCTTCTAATACTTGCATTTACTAGCTGCAGACCAGAGTTTTGCATCACTAGGCAGAAAGAACAAACTGACCTCTTCACAGAAATGGTGCTCCTAAGATCTTTAATAGCTTGCTTCAGAATAAGTTCTCATTTGAGCACAGGTATCAGGGGGAGGGGGAAGGAATGGTATAAAACCACCATGCAAACGCCTGACAGCACTAGTTATGTGAGACACAATCTGGGTCCATAACGTTTTAAAATGCATGCCCTGCATAATAACAAACACTGCAGAATCCTCTGCTTTTCTCCCAAGCACCATTCTACATTGGGCCATAAAGTACAAATCTTGTAAGCCTCTGACATGAATGCATGTTTTATGTGAGATGGGGAGATATTAACTTATTGCCTTCGTATATAGAGGGTCCTTCCAAACATTTTCCACCTCTGACACGGAGGGGAAGGGTAGCAAAGAGGGAGCGCTCTAGGGATTTCCTGCAAACACATTTAACCTTTGACACCTGCAATCATCATTTCCAGGGCTAATACCAGTATCTGCAGGAGTGCAGGGAGCCTGCTGTTGCTTTTAGCCTTAGGAAATCCTAGGTTCCTTGGGATTAATTTGTTATAATGGCCATAAGTATAGGGGTACATCGGGAGGTGGGAGAAGGGGAGGGAGTTCTACAAGAAATCCTGCTGCTTGACAGCAATTTTTGCAAAGGTTAGAACAGCCAGCTACGTGATTCGGCTGAGTCACCACTTTTCCATAAAGCAATAAGACTCACCCGTATTGTATAAGCACAGTTCTTCCAACAAATATTTGCTTTAATGAACGATGTGCTGCACCGCTGATAAATTATTCCGGCCACAAGTAAATAGTACCTACCAGTTTGCACATTTGAACACCATCTGCTGAGGCAGAAACAGGAGCATTGTATGAAGGGATGGCTGACAAGATCGGTAATGCCTTATGGAGCTGTTTATTTCTAGGTCACCAGGTCAAATTCAGAAGCAATGAAATGTCCATACCATCAGATGGTGGTTTGGTGGCTTATATGAAACAAGCTGGTAGCCTCAGTCTATCCCTTCTGGACAGGTGTTCACCATCACAGCTTACACAAACTGGATCCCTGGATGACAGCCTCAGCATAGAAGCATAGTAGTGAGTAGACACAGAGATGAACGACTCCTGACTCCTACAGGGCTGATTTATGTCACACATGCGGTAGTGATAGCCCAGTGGTAAATTACAATTATCCTGCATTTTTGACTGCCTCAGCTGCACTCTGGCTGCGAATCCACCTCCACTGAGCCTACTGCCAACATCCTGCCATTAGAACCGCCATTTATTAAAGCCAGATTGACAAAAAAAAATTTCCTCTCTCTCCTCACTCCCTCCTGATTACTTCGATCTGAGTTTGAAGATGAGCAACATTCAGTCCAGAAATAGCAATAGGTTTAAGTGCCAAAATTTTGCAGACCATTAGGGCTAAGAATGAGTTCTTTATCTCATTGCACAGGCAATGAGAATCTCCCATTTCCAACTGTGCATAGCCCTTGTTCCTTCCTAGCATTGGAAGCAAACATTGAGCTTTAATATAAGGGGATTATAATTGAGTTTTCCAAAGGTTAGTGGTTGTATTTCTTTTCCTTCCTCCAATGTGCAGTTGGGCTGATGGTAACAAGACTGCTGGGTTTTCCATACAATGGGATACAAATAGCTTTTCTGCAAAATAAGTAGTCTAAACAAAACGTGAGTCATGATGTAGCTGGTAGCAGTTATGGGCACTCATTTGGGATGAACTGCATTACTAGTGGCTTTGCCATTATGAATTGTGCAGCCGTACCAAACTCACATCAATAAAACCTTCACATCTTACCCCATTGTTTTATAGTCTCTGGGAGAAATGCATCTATTAGTGAGGCAGGCACTGAAAACTCCCACTGCAAAGTGGTTGGATATCTTCACAGCAGGGATTCAGAGACACTGTACTGCCTGTGCGTGGTAAAACTGGGCTCCGGGCTAATGGGTTGGGAGAGGAGGATATGGCTACTATGATGGGTTTGGTCACAAAGAGCCCCTTGAGGCTGTCACCTGATGCGTTGGAATTACTTCTGAACCCATTTTCCACTGCCAGCTTGAGACTCCAGAACCCTGCCTTGTTGAGCCCGACACACTAGTTTGCTGCAGCACAGACCCAGGTTTGGTCCACACCCCTAAAGCTGCAGACTGTAACCAAAAACTGCTCAGCAAGTCACCTATCTCCAGTACCCAGATACCCAGCTCCCAATGGGATGGAAACCACAAATAAATCCATTTTACTCTGTATAAAGCTTATACAGGGTAAACTCATAAATTGTCAACCCCCATAACTCTGATTGAAAGATATGCACAGCTGTTTGCTCCCCCAGCTATTAATCACTTACTCTGGATTAATTAATAAACAAAAGAGATTTAAGTGGTTTCAAGTAATAACAGACAGAACAAAGTAAGTTACCAAGCAAAATAAAACAAAACACGCAAGTCTAAGCCTAATACATTTAAGAAACTGAATACAGGTAAATCTCACCCTTAGAGTGTTCCAATAAGCTTCTTTCACAGACTAGACTCCTTCCTAGTCTGGGCCCAATCCTTTTCCCCAGTACAGTTTTGTTAGTTCTAGTTCAGGTGGTAACTAGGAGATTTCTCATGACTGGCAGCCCCCTTTGTTCCGTTCCACCTCTTTTTATAGCTTTAGCACAAGGCGGGAATCTTTTGTCTCTCTGGCTCCTCAACCCTCCTTCTAAATGGAAAAGCACCAGGTTTAAGATGGATTCCAGTACCGGGTGACATGATCACATGTCACTGTACGACCTCATTCTCCATTCTTTCAGGGCTGGCCTGCACATACCCAGGAAGATTTGTGAGTAAACAGCCATTCACAACCAAGTGTCCTAGTTAATGGGAACCATCAAGATTCCAAGCCACCATTAATGGTCCACACTTTGCATAGTTACAATAGGACTTCAGAGTAATACTTCATATTTCTTGCTTCAGATACGAGAATGATACATTCATACAAATAGAATGAACAGACTTAGTAGATTAAAAGCTTTGTAATGATATCTTACAAGAGACCTTTTGCATAAAACATATTCCAGTTACATTATATTTACACTCATAAGCACATTTCCATGAACATATGTAGTGCAACGTCACAGCTACTGATTTAGAAATTACATGGATTCCTCCTGTACTGACTATGCTAAAGCCAGCTGCAGAATGGCTGCACAGCAGCCCACACCTGGGCTGCTGGCTGTGGGATACACTGCAGCCCATTAATATCCCTCCGAGTTCCTTGAACAAAGTTCATTTCCCAAGATATTGCCATGGTACCTCCTGTATAATCACTCTATAGCTGCATCACTGCTGGTGCAAGAGGAGCAGGAGGGGCTGTTGTGCCCTGGGGGATATGCACCCCTGCGGAGAGGAGGCAGCTGTTCCATTCAGGGGGCAGAAATTTAACACGTGTGTGGTCAAAACTCCATCAGAGTCCTGAATCAGCACATTCCTTAGGCACCACACATTGCTATGAACATTTCCAAGGTGGACTGGGGTTTGCAGGCCCTTTCGCTCCTCATGCAGATTTTCCGCAGACAGGACACTACAATGCCAACCGTGCTGGCAGAAACTAGGGTAAGCTAAGACCTAATCGAGCCTTACATCACTGTTTTACTAAGCGAATGAGAAATTATGATCACACAAAAACCTGGCTCTTCAGTGCACAGTCAACACCAAAAGCAGTAGCAGTTCTTCTAGCAGGGACATCTGCTTTCTAGTCAGACAGCTTCAGGGGCTTGTCATTGTTAATGGCACTGACATGCTGCCTCCAGCATGTCACATGATGACCATGCTGCTGTGAGGCTGGCTGGACTCAGTTTGTCCTATATGAGCCATTGTTGTTTCATAAAACTTTATTCCAGAGAACAAGCCAAGAGGCTATTAAATCCACTCATTACATCTATACTACTGGAAGACTCTACTACCCTTCTTATTAATTTAAATTAGCCTTGCTTAAAGGAACCCACAGCTTTATATGTAGACCTTTTTTCCCCCAAGCAACAGTGTCTAAAATATACAGGGTATTTACCATGCAACAATAGTCCTGCAGTTTTACCACACTGTTGTTGCGTGAGGAATATCTCTAATAATAAGGCCTAAAATGAAGACTTCTAACTGATTATCAAGCTCTCAGCTGACTCAAGCTTTTGGACACCCAGGATTCAATGCAAATTAAAATTCAAGGAACCCAGAAGATTTTAGCTCCAGGCTTTAAACCAAGCCAAAGAGCTAAAATATTATTTAAAACAGCAGTTCAATCGTTTGCTTACCCAGAATTAATAAACCCCTTCTGCATGTTTCCCCAGATAAGGCTGTGATTCATGT